>NC_056065.1:58984552-63984552 GCF_016772045.2 Ovis aries
AACATTGGGTATCTTCTTTGGAGAACTGTCTGTTCAGATCCTTTGCCTGTTTTTTAAAAAATGTTTATTTGTTTGGCTGTGTCAGGTCCTAGTTTTGGCATGTGGGCTCTTTGCTGCAGCTCACAGGCTGCTTTTTAGTTGTGTCTTGGGGGCTCTAGAGCACACAGGCTCCTGGTATGCTTGGGCTTAGTCGTCTGGTTGCATGTAGGATCTTGGTTCTCTGACTAGGGATAGAAGGGTTACAGTCGAAGGAGTTGCAAAGAGTTGGAAGTGACTGAGTGAGTGAACACACATGCACACAGGGATGGAACCCAAGTCCTCTGCATTTGAAAAGCAAAAGTGAAAGTTGCTCCATTGTGTCTGACTCTTTGCAACCCCATGTACAGTCCATGTAATTCTCCAGGCCAGGATACTTCTCAGCCCAGGAATCAAATCCAGGTCTCCCGTATTGCAGGCAGATTCTTTACCACCTGAGCTACCAGGGAAGCCCAAGAATACTGGGGTGAGTAGCCTATCCCTTCTCCAGCGGATCTTCCAGATCCAGGAATCAAACTAGGACCTCCTGTGGTTCCCATGGATTCTTTACCATCTAAGCTACCAGGGAAGAACTGCATTGGAAGGCTGATTCTTAACCACTGGACCACCAGGGAATCTCCCCGTTTTTTAAATTGATGGTTGATTTTTAGGAATTTCGGATACTAGACCCTATCAGATATATGATTGAAAATATATTCTCCCATTCTGCAGGTTGTTTTTTTTTTTTTTTTTCTTTTTCAGTTTCTTGATGATGTCTTTTGAAGCATGAAAGTTTAAAATCGATCAGATATATGATTGAAAATATATTCTCCCATTCTGCAGGTCGTTTTTTTTTTTCTTTTTCAGTTTCTTGATGATGTCTTTTGAAGCATGAAAGTTTAAAATCTCAGTGAAGTCCTATTGCTTTTCTTTTCATTTTGTGCTTTCAGTGTCATATCTAAGAAACCATTGACTACTCCAGTGTCACATAGAATTTTACATATGTTTCCGTCTAAAAGTTTTATAGCTTTAGCTTCAAAAGACATCAGGAAAGTGAAAAGGCAACTTGTAGAATGGGAGAAAATATTTTAAAATCACAAATAAGTATACTAATAAGAACTAGTGTCCAGAATATATAGATCTATATTGGATCAATTTTTGTGTATGGTGGGAGTTATGAAGTCCAATTTCTTGGATAGCCTGTCATTCCAGCACTGTTTTTGAAAAGACTTCTTTCTACATTAAGTTATCTTGGTACCCATGTCAAAATCAGTTGTTCATAAATGTGTAAGGGTTATTTCTGTTTCCTTGGTCTATATATCTGTCTGTGTCTATACCACACAGTCTTAATTATTAGCTTTGTATTTAGTTTTGAAATTGAGACATGTGAATATTTTAATTTGTTCTTTTGCTAAAAGTTAAATACTAATTTCCAACAGCTAAATTGTTTTAGCTATTTGGGAGTACCTTGTAATTCTATAAGTTTAGAATAAACGTATCGATTTCTGCCAATATATAATCATCTGGGATGTTTATTGGGATTTTGTTTAATCTGTAGATTAACTTGGGTGGGAGAGTATTGTCATTGTAATGATTTCCAACCCATGAACTTGGGATATCTTTCTATTTATTAAGGTAATCTTTAATTTCTTACACTGGTGTTTTATAGTTTTCAATATAGTGGTCTCTCACTTCTTTTGATATATTCATTATTCAGTTCAGTTCAGTTCAGTTGCTCAGTCATGGCCAACTCTATGTGACTACGTGGACTGCAGCACGCGAGGCCTCCCTGTCCATCACCAACTTGCAGAGTTTACCCACTCATGTCCATTGACTCAGTGATGCCATCCAACCATCTCATCCTCTGTTGTCCCCTTCTCTCACCTTCAATCTTTCCCAGCATCAGGGTCTTTTCCAGTGAGTCAGTTCTTTGCATCAGGCGGCAAAAGTATTGGAGTTTCAACTTCAACATCAGTTCTTCCAATGAACACTCAGGACTGATCTCCTCGAGGATGGACTGGTTGGATCTCCTTGCAGTCCAAGGGACTCTTAAGAGTCTTCTCCAACACCACAGTTCAAAAGCATCAGTTCTTCAGCGCTCAGCTTTCTTTATAGTTCAACTCTCACATCCATACATGATTCCTGGAAAAACATTAGCCTTCACTAGACGGACCTTTGTTGGCAAAATAATGTCTGCTTTTGAATATGCTGTCTAGGTTGGTCATAACTTTTCTTCCAAGGAGTAAGCGTCTTTTAATTTCATGGCTGCAATCACCATTTGCAGTGATTTTGGAGCCCAAAAAATAAAGTCTACCACTGTTGCCACTGTTTCCACATCTGTTTGCCATGAAGTGATGGGGCAGATGCCATGATCTTAGTTTTCTGAATGTTGAACTTTAAGTCAACTTTTTCACTCTCCTCTTTGACTTTCATCAAGAAGCGCTTTAGTTCTTCATCACTTTCTGCCATAAGGGTGGTGTTATCTGCATATCTGAGGTTATTGATATTTCTCCCGGCAATCTTGATTCCAGCTTGTGCTTCTTGCAGCCCAGCGTTTCTCATGATGTACTCTGCATAGAAGTTAAATAAGCAGGGTGATAATATACAGCCTTGACGTACTCCTTTTCCTATTTGGAACCAGTCTACTGTTCCATGTCCAGTTCTAACTGTTCCTTCCTGAACTGAATACAGATTTCTCAAGAGGCAGGTCAGGTGATATGGTATTCCTGTTTCTTCCAGAATTTTCCACAGTTTATTGTGGTCCACACAGTCAAAGGCTTTGGCATAGTCAATACAGCAGAAATAGATGTTTTTCAGGCACTCTCTTGCCTTTTCGATGATCCAGTGGAGACTGGCAATTTGATCTCTGGTTCCTCTGCCTTTTCTAAAACCAGCTTGAACATCTGGAAGTTCACGGTTCACGTATTGTTGAAGCCTGGCTTGGAGAATTTTGAGCATTACTTTACTAGCATGTGAGATGAGTGCAATTGTGCAGTAGTTTGAGCATTCTTTGGTATTGCCTTTCTTCAGGATTGGAATGAAAACTGACCTTTTCCGTTCCTGTGGCTACTGCTGAGTTTTCCAAATTTGCTGGCATATTGAGTGCAGCACTTTGACAGCATCATCTTTCAGGATTTGAAACAGCTCAACTGGAATTCCATCACCTCCACTAGCTTTGTTTGTAGTGATGCTTCCTAAGGCCCTCTTGCCTTCCCATTGCAGGATGTCTGGCTGTAGATGAGTGATCACATCATCGTGATTATCTGGGTCTTGAAGATCTTTTTTGTACAGTTCTTCTAGTATTCTTGCCACCTCTTCAATATCTTCTGCTTCTGTTAGCGCCATACCATTTCTGTCCTTTACTGAGCCCATCTTTGCATGAAATGTTCCCTTGGTATCTCCAATTTTCTTGAAGAGATCTCTAGTCTTTCCCATTGTACTGTTTTCCTCTATTTCTTTGCACTGATCACTGAGGAAGTCTTTCTTATCTGTCCTTGCTGTTCTTTGGAACTCTTCATTCAAATGGATATATCTTTACTTTTCTCTTTTGTTTTTCCTTTGTCTTCTTTTCACAGCTATTTGTAATGCCTTGTCAGACAGCCATTTTGCTTCTTTGCATTTCTTTCTTGGGGATGGTCTTGATTCCTGTCCCCTGTACAATGTCATGAACCTCTGTCCATAGTTCATCAGGCACTCTGTCTTTCAGATCTAGTCCCTTAAATCTGTTTCTCAGTTCTACTGTATAATCGTAAGGGATTTGGTTTAGGTCATACCTGAATGGTCTGGTGGTTTTCCCTACTTTCTTCAGTTTCAGTCTGAATTTCACAATCAAGAGTTCATGATCTGAGCCACAGTCAGCTCTCAGTCTTGTTTTTACTGACTGTAGAGAGCTTCTCCATCTTTGGCTGCAATTTCGGTATTGATCATCTGGTGATGTCCATGTGTAGAGTCTTCTCTTGTGTTGTTGGAAGAGGGTGTTTGCTATGACCAGTGCATTCTCTTGGTAAAACTCTATTAGCCTTTGCCCTTCTTCATTCTGTACTCCAAGGCCAAATTTGCCTGTTACTCCAGGTGTTTCTTGACTTCCTACTTTTGCATTCCAGCCCCTATAATGAAAAGGACATCTCATTTGGTTGGTGGTTCTAAAAGGTCTTATAGGTCTTCATAGAACCATTCAAATTCAGCTTCTTCAACATTACTGTTCGGGGCATAGACTTGGATTACCGTAATATTGAATGATTTTTTGAGATTGCATCCAAGTACTACATTTGGACTCTTTTGTTGACTATGATGGCTACTCCATTTCTTCTAAGGGATTCTTGTCCTCAGTAGTAGATATAATGATCTTATATTATTCATTTTTTTTATGTTCCTAATAATTGATATTCAGTGAATGTTTGGTTTTTAGAACTTAAGAAGTATTTATTCTTAAGTATTTTATTCTTTTTCATACTTTTTTTGTTAAAGAAAAAAAGCGAGTGATAAATCATATATGCAGTAAAATAAGAACATTGGGAGAATCTGGGTAAAGAGTTTATGAGAATTCTTTGTACAGTTCTTTCAACTTTTCTGTGAGTCTAAATTACTTCAAGATAAAAAGTTTAAACAGTACACAGAAGGAAGGTATGGCAACTGGTAATGGAATTAGCTATCACATTTGCCAATACTGTTTAATGTTTGCCAGTACTAGGTGGGGTAGCCAAAAAATGTGGTGCATTTCAGGATGCTGGTTAAA
The DNA here is from genome assembly GCF_016772045.2 of Ovis aries. Lineage (NCBI taxonomy): Eukaryota > Metazoa > Chordata > Mammalia > Artiodactyla > Bovidae > Ovis > Ovis aries. Next base: position 58,989,303 of record NC_056065.1, read on the forward strand.
CATCTTTCTTTTGTTTTGGCGATTATTATTGTGCCAGTGATCATATAAATTGTCATTTCTAATTGTTAAAAAACATTGGTTCTGTCTAAACAGGAGAGGCTCCAAATCTTCATGGGAAACATATTTAATTTTTAAGCATCTAAGCAAGAATTACAGTGATAAAATAGCATCAGGGGATGTGTATGTATGTATGTATATGTGTGTTGTGTAGACTGTATTTCCCCTTCCTTGTTCTCAACATTTTCCGGAAAATAAGCTATCATTATATTTATTGAAGTCCTTTTCCTCTAAGAAAGCTGTATTTTTATCTTTTCTCTCAGGCAGTTTGGTGCTTGATAAGCTACTTATTTTGGTGGAGTGATGTATTTTAATTTTTGCTGATTTTTCACACTTAATGAGAGCAAAGGTTTCCGTTTTTTCTAAAGACGTGCCTTTGGTCTTCAGAGATTTCATATATGTGTGTGTGCATGCATGTGCACATGTGTGTATATAAAATTATTTAGAAATAGTGAACATGGTGGCCATGCCGTGCAGCGTGCAGGATCTTAGTTTCTCAGCTAGGGATTGAACCTGTGCACCCTGCTGTGTGGCAGCTTGGAGTACTAAGCCTTGGACTGCTGGGAAGGTTCCAGTGCTTGAGTTTTTAATCAAATGACCCTTAAGGCCAGAAGTATGTAGATATGGTGAACGTGGTGATTGAGCTTTTTGTCAAGTCAGCCTTAGAGCTGAAACTATGTTTTATTCATTTTTTTATGTTCCTAATAATTGATATTCAGTGAATGTTTGATTTTTAAAACTGAAAATTTTTAGAACTGAAGAAGCTGTGTAAGATGGTAGAACTGCAACCACGACCTTTCCTCTTCTTTATAAGCTTGTGCAGGTACATACATACTCACACACATTTCCCCAAACCCACTTTCATCTCTGTTACAAATGCGAACAAACCTGGTTTCCCAAAGTCATGTTCATCTGTTTTCAGCTTCCTAAGAGTAAAACAAGACCTTGTTTCCTAAAGATCCTGGAAACAAAGGAGATAGATAGAAGGATTTTTTTTTTTAATGAGTTATGTGCTGTGGTCCCAGTGTTGTGAAGTATGAAAATAATAGCTGTGTGATAATACCAGTGTGGTCATTTAATGGATTTTTAAATTAATGCACTTATAAAATGTGACTAAAAGTTCCATATAATTTTAAAAGACAGCAGTAGATATCTCATTATTAGTTTGTTTATTCAAGAAGGAAACAAAAATAAGGGAAAGAAATCAGTGAATGCAAGTCACTTTTTAGTTTAAAGTTTTAGTCATTTTTGTGGATTTTTTAGTTTTATTGCAGTTCTTTCTAGCTTTTGTTCTGAGAAATGCATTTTCAGTTGTTATTCAAAGCAGTCAAACAAAAAACTTTCCTAATTGATACATCCAGTGACAGATTTTTTTCTTCTACCAACATCTGGCAAAATATTTTCTAATTTAGTGAGTTTTTTTTTTTAAGGCTTGTAGACATGTGCGTGCTAAGAATGTGCATAAGCTACTAGTTACTCATGTTTTATGCTATTTAAACACAATGACAGAATGACAGTGGACTTTAGCCCAGAAGACTTGAAGTTTAAATTAGAGAGGAGATAAAGAATGTCAGAACGAGAGAATGAGGATTTATAGTTTCCTATAACTGGTTCCAAATAGGAAAAGGAGTACATCAAGGCTGTATATTGTCACCCTGCTTATTTAACTTCTATGCAGAGTACATCATGAGAAACGCTGGGCTGGAAGAAACACAAGCTGGAATCAAGATTGCCGGGAGAAATATCAATCACCTCAGATATGTAGATGACACCACCCTTGTGGCAGAAAGTGAAGAAGAGCTAAAAGCCTCTTGATAAAAGTGAAAGAGGAAAGCAAAAAAGTTGGCTTAAAGCTCAACATTCAGAAAACAAAGATCATGGCATCCGGTCCCATCACTTCATGGGAATAGGTGGGGAAACAGTGGAAACAGCGTCAGACTTTTGGGGGGCTCCAAAATCACTGCAGATGGTGATTGCAGCCATGAAATTAAAAGATGCTTACTCCTTGGAAGAAAAGTTATGACCGAAAAAAAAAAAAAAAAAGAAAAGTTATGACCAACCTAAATAGTGTATTCAAAAGCAGAGACATTACTTTGCCGACTAAGGTCCGTCTAGTCAAGGCTATGGTTTTTCCAGTGGTCATGTGTGGATGTGAGAGTTGGACTGTGAAGAAAGCTGAGTGCCGAAGAATTGATGCTTTTGAACTGTGGTGTTGGAGAAGACTCTTGAGAGTCCCTTGGACTGCAAGGAGATCCAACCAGTCCATTCTGAAGGAGATCAACCCTGGGATTTCTTTGGAAGGAATGATGCTAAAGCTGAAACTCCAGTACTTTGGCCACCTCATGTGAAGAGTTGACTCATTGGAAAAGACTTTGATGCTGGGAGGGATTGGGGGCAGGAGGAGAAGGGGATGACAGAGATGAGATGGCTGGATGGCATCACAGACTCGATGGGGTGAACTCCGGGAGTTGGTGATGGACAGGGAGGCCTGGCATGCTGCGATTAATGGGGTTGCAAAGAATCGGACACGACTGAGTGACTGAACTGAACTGAACTGATAACTATTGTGAAACAGTCATGTAAATGATTTTACTGTGTTTTTTGTTTTCCCCACTAGTATTGTTGATATCTGCATCACACAAGAAAGAAATAATTTCCAGTATAAAAGATAAGCTTGTTTTTCAGATAATCAAAATAATAGGTTTTTCAGTTACTTGAGGGTACTATTTTGAAATCAGTTTGCATAATTCAGTTCTTTTTAAAGTAGTTGTATGAAAAGAAAGATCTAAAAAGAGACAGCTGCTTTTAAAGGGGAAAACAAGTTTTTAACTATGTATAAGAGCATTTTTAAAAATAACAGTTCATCTTGGATTTAGAGTGTGTTTTCAATGTTAACTAAACAACCAGATTTTCCTGTCAACTTTGGAAACTGCTGAGGGTTAGTAGCTTGATTCATGCCATAAGCAGATGGCATCTTGCTTCTGGCAGAATGGGCAGAAAATTCCTCAAGCACCCACCTGCGTATGTTCTAGTCTTCATAAGATCTCGTGTACTTTTAAACTTAAATACTCTCTACACTTTTAGCACACTGATTAAAGTTGAAATCAGAGATAGTACACAAATAGCTAAGGGTTAGTCTTATTTCAGGTTCTGTGACAAACCAAAAAAATGAAAATGGTAGACTAGAAAGTAAGCTGTCTTTACTGGCAAAATAATATATGTTTATGCATTTCTAGGTGGTGCTGGTGTTAGAGAAGCTGCCTACCAGTGCAGGAGATGTAAGACATACAAGTTCAGTCCCTGGGCTAGGAAGATCCCCTGGAGGAGGGCATGGCAACCCATTCCAGTATTCTTGCCTCGAAAATTCCATGGACAGAGAAGCCTGGCCTGCTGCAGTCCATGGGGTTTCAGAGTCAGACATGATTGAGCGACTAATACACACATACACAGATAGATTGTTGTTCAGTCGCTAAGTGTATCTGATTCTTGGCGACCCCATAAACTGCAGCAAGCCAGATTTCCCTGTCCTTCACCATCTCCCTGAGTTTGCTCAGATTCATGCCCATTGAGTCGGTGGTGCCATCCAACCATCTCATCCTCTGTTGCCCCCTTCTCCTCTTGTCCTCAATCTTTTCCAGCATTAGGGTCTCTTCCAGTGAGTCAGATGTTCGCTTCATGTAGCCAGAGTCCTGGAGCTTCAGCTTCAACATCAGTCCTTCCAATGAATATTCAGGGTTGATTTCCTTTAGGATTGAGTGGTTTAATTTCCTTGCTGTCCAGGGGACTCTCAAGAGTTTTATCCAGCACCACAGTTTGAAAACATCAATTCTTAGGCGCTCAGCCTTTTTCATGGTCCAATCCTCACATCCATACATGACTACTGGAAAAACCTTTGTTGGCAACTTAATAGTTAAAGAACCTACTATTAGTTCTTTTAACATCTAATGGAAAAACCTGAATGAAAGTTTTTGGGCAACCTAATGGATGTATTCTCCAAGAAGAAAATTAATCAGAAATCTTATTTGCTAGAAGCTTTTCTTTCCCCCACACCTTTAGCTTAATTTTCAGAGATAATTCCTTTAGAATACTTCATAAACTTCTGATTCATAATCAAAAGTTTTCTCTAGTAATCTGGGAGAGGGCACTTCTATTTTGAGTATGATATTTTCTACTCCCACTTTCATGGCTCCTTTTAAAATTTGGGACTGTGGTATGTTCTGCCTTGAATGGAACTTGAAAGTCTCAGCAATAGCACTGCTAGCTTTGGAAGTTAGTAGAAATGCATGACAGGCTCTGTATTTCTGAGATTTTTGCCTATAAGTTTATGTTTGACCTCACAGCAGTCAGTGGTTCTGTCTGTACCATTATATGAGCAGTGGATAGTGGGTCACACAGAATGAACTCTTTTGTAGTCAGTTCAGTTCAGTCGCTCAGTCATGTCCGATTCTTTGCGACCCCATGGACTGCAGCATGCCAGGCTTCCCTGTCCATCACCAACTCCCAGAGCCTGCTCAAACTCATGTCCATCAAGTCGGTGATGCCATCCAACCATCTCATCCTCTTTGGTCCCCTGCTTCAGCATCATTCCTTCCAATGAATATTCAGAACTGATTTCCTTTATGATTGACTGGTTTGATCTCCTTGCATGTTAAAAAAATATATATTAGAAAACCTTGGTTTCCATATATGAGCTGTAGAACATTTGACATAAGCATGACTAGCATGTACAGTGATTTGGGGCTTCCCAGGTGGCATTAGTGGTAAAGAACCTGCCTGCCAATGCAGGAGATACAGACAGGTTTGATCCCTGAGTCGGGGTAATCACCTGGAGGGGGAAAGTGCAACCCATTTAAGTAATCTTGCCTGGGAAATCCCATGGATAGAGGAGCCTGGTGTACTATAGTTCATGGGGTCACAAGAATTGAATATGACTGAGTGCGCACGTGCACACAGTGAGTTGAAGTTATTTGTGGGTCTATAAATTTATTCTTTTAACTACAAAGCTAATTTTTATTTAAATTTAATATTTCTAAGAAAATGAGGACTGATCAATGAAGTTATCCTTAGTTTTCTCTTTTATTAGAGCAGCAATAGAGCAATAGAAGCTATAATCTTTAAAATTATGTTTACCGTTGGTATACACAGTTGCCTACCTGCTTTTTAAAATGTGCCATTTGTCAATTTTTCTACATTTTTATGACTACCTTTTTTGTTTTAAAGTCAGTGTGTACTCAAAGAAAAATGACTAATGTCTGTTTATATTAGAATATTTCCAAGTCTTACTTAACTGTGACGGTTACTTTTTTTCCCCCTGTGTGATTGACAAGTAGTATTCACAATTTAGAAAAATTCAAAGGGATCTTTGGTGACAGTTCTTATTAGAAGATTTCATTTTGGTGAAGTATTCTTTTATTTTTATATATTTTTCAAAGGAGGCTTTTCAGTAGGTCCATTCTTGGATGAGTTTATAATTGAAAAGTGTTCTTTTTAATACTACAGTTGACACTAATTGCCTTCCTTTTTGGGTCTTTAATGGGTATGCTGACTTTTGAGTAGATTCAAGAGATAGTCTTTATCTTTTAACCTTAGAGGATGTATAAGACGAGATCTGCAGAAGTCTTATTGGTCCTGCTTATGAAATACTTATTAAAGATTCCTCTCCACAGTTCTGAAATGTGTAGATAATTATTTTTCTTACCATCCATTTATTACTGCATTTGCCTGTTAGGGTTTGCAACCATATGTCAAGTTCCAGATGTAGAGAACGGTTTGAAGTTTTACCTTTAAAATGAAGGCTGTATTAGTTAATTATGGGACAGCACAGTCTTAAAATGGGGATGGAGTTAGGTGGGTGGGCCTTTCCAAAAAGCAACTTGTAAAAATTACTAGGGTGTTTATGCTTGCCAGAGCACTGCCTTCTTAACATTCCAGTTTTATATTTTAAAGAAATACACGTCATGGAAGAATGGAAGGTTTAAAATAGATTAGCAGTTTGGCTAAGTAATTATGAATACATTTATTTCCACTCTTAAAATACTTAGTGTGTGACTATGTCCTTCCTCATCCTCCTCTCCCTGATTTATTTTAGATTTGTCTTGGTTTAAACTTTTCCTCATTTCTGAACATATAAATTGAAAATAGGCAATACCTTCTACTACTTCGTTGCTAAGAAAGATTCCAAGACATTTGAAAGTAGATTCTTGATTGCATTTTATAAGGAATAGAATGAGGACCAGAGAATTAAACATTTATGGAATAGATTAAAGGATCTCCTCTATTTTAGTATAGAAAAAGATGCAGTAAATTGCATTAGGAACTAGCTAAACTGATACAGAAATTCTGTGGTCTTTTCCTGGAAGAAGTATGTTAAGACACAGTATACACATGTTTTGGTGGGAGCATAAGTGGAAGCCACAAAGTGAAATCTAACAGCTGCTGTTGTGGCAATAGTTAAGTCACAGTTAATTCCTTCATTACAATAAAATATATAATCAGAAAAGGGAATATCTAATTAGAAACACACTTCTTAGGAGGATTAAAATATTTTTAGTATTCGTTCACATATGTAACTATTTAAAATTTCCTTCCCAGTTTTACGGCATGCTTTTCAAGGGGAGTTCTCTGGTAGGTTTTGGCCTTTTTTTTTTTTTTTTTTAGTGTTCGTTTTTCTGTGTTCACTTTTTAAGCTGATTCAGTTTACTTTGTCCTCTGAAAGACATACTGTTTACATATATTCGTGCTCTTTTCATATATCTTACTTATTCAGGAATTCTGCTCTGTCTTTAACCTTTTTTCAGATCTTTAGGTTTCAGATGTTAATCATTCATATATCAGCATCTGTTTACAATTAAACACACATGCACTTATACACGCATGCCCAAATGCACATACATGGCAGTGTGGGTATTTTTCTGTTTAAAACTATCAGCTTGTTTTTAAGTTTTGTTGATTTGAATTATTAATCATTCCATTTCTTTCTTCCTTCATCATTTCTCACTTATTTTTAATGACACTTGCAGCTACTTTGAATGGGACCAGTGAATTCATTTTGGTTAAATTTCTTGGCAGTTCCCTGACTCGATCGCACCCTGCACTGAAAGTGCAGAGTCCTAACCTGCTGGACTGCCAGGGATGTCCCCTGAGTATGGAGTATTTTTATTTACATGTTATATATCTTTGGGCTTCCCAGGTGGCGCTAGTGGTAAATAACCTGCCTGCCAATGCAGGAGACATAAGAGATACAGGTTTGATCCCTGGATTGGGAAGATCTGCTGGAGGAGGAAGTGGCAGCCCTCTCCAGTATTCATGCCTGGAGAATCCCACGAACAGGGGGCCTGGTGGGCTACAGTCCATAGGGTCACAAAGAGTCGCACATGATTGAATCGACTTAGCTTGCATGCATATCTCTCGGCCATCCAAAAGAAATGTCATACCCTGAAAATATGAGTTGAAAAGATAAGGAGGACTTCCCTGGAAGTCCAGGGGACTTCCCTGGTGGCTCAGATGGTAAAGAGTCTGTCTACAATGCGGGAGACCAGGGTTCAATCCCTGGTCTGGGAAGATCCCCTGGAGAAGGAAATGGCAATCCACTCCAATACTATTGCCTGGAAAATCCCATGGACAGAGGAGCCTGGTAGGGTACAGTCCATGGGGTCACAAAGAGTCAGACTTGACTGAGCGACTTCACTTTCCTGGAAGTCCAGTGGTTAAAACTGCATACTCTGGGTCAAAAAAAAAAAAAGAAGAAGAAGCAAAGCATAAGCCTTTTAAAGTAATCTGATCCATCAGCACATTGTTCCTCCTCATTCTTACCCTCACATTGGTCCAGGTTCATGGAGTTCAGGCAAAAGAAGACTGAGCATCAAAAAATTGATGTTTTTGAGCTGTGGTGCTAGAAAAGACTCCTGAGAGTCCCTTGGACAGCAAGGAGATCAAACCAGTCAATCCTGAAGGAAATCAGCCCTGAATATTCTTTGGAAGGATGATACAGAAGCTCCAATGCTTTGGCCATTTGATGTGAAGAGCCGACTCATTGGAAAAGACCCTGATGCTGGAAAAGATTGAGGGCATGAGAAGTAGGCAACAAAGGATGAGAAGGTTGGATGACATCGTTGACTCAGTGGACATGAGTTTGCGCAAAATCCAGGAGTTAGTGAAGGACAGGGAAACCTAGCATGCTGCAGGTCATGGGGTCGCAAAGAGTGGGACACAACTGAGTGACTGAACAACAACTTTAGAGTAAAATAATATGTATTTCAACATGTAAATACTCAAGCATGACTACGCTAGAGGACATGATGAGGTAGTCAGATGCTCATTACCAAGATTGTAGTACTGTCAAAAGCAGATTGATAAAGGTGTTTGTCATTCTTTCTCAGTTAAAATCGACAGGTGGTGTTGCCATTGGTAACACCTTTTTCAAATAAGGTAAGCAACTTGGTAAATATAATCTTTACTTATTTGGTAATGGTGTTCCTAGAAATTCAGTATATATTTAGTTGTACAAAACTACATTGAAAAAGCAAGAGAGTTCCAGGAAAACATCTATTTCTGCTTTATTGACTATGCCAAAGCCTTTGACTGTGTGGATCACAATAAACTGTGGAAAATTCTGAAAGAGATGGGAATACCTAACCACCTGACCTGCCTCTTGAGAAACCTATATGCAGGTCAAGAAGCAACAGTTAGAACTGGACATGGAACAGCAGACTGGTTCCAAGTAGGAAAAGGAGTATGTCAAGGCTGTATATTGTCACCCTGCTTATTTAACTTCTATGCAGAGTACATCATGAGGAACGCTGGGCTCGAGGAAGAACAAGCTGGAATCAAGATTACCAGGAAAAATATCAATAACCTCAGATGTGCAGATGACACCACCTTCATGGCAGAAAGTGAAGAAGAACTAAAGGGCCTCTTGATGAAAGTGAAAGAGGAGAGTGAAAAAGTTGGCTTAAAACTCAACATTCAGAAAACTAGATCATGGCATCCAGTCCCATCCCTTCATGGCAAATAAATGGGGAAACAGTAGAAACAGTGGCTGACTTTATTTTTCTGGGTTCCAAAATTACTGCAGCTGGTGATTGTAGACATAAAATTAAGAGATGCTTACTCCTTGGAAAGAAAGTTATGACTAACCTAGACAGCATATTAAAAAGCAGAGACATTACTTTGTCAACCAAGTTCTGTCTAGTCAAGGCTAGACTAGACCACTGGAAAAACCAGTGGTCATGTATGGATGTGAGAGTTGGACTGTGAAGAAAGCTGAGCGCTGAAGAATTGATGCTTTTGAACTGTGGTGTTGGAGAAGACTCTTGAGAGTCCCTTGGACTGCAAGGAGATCCAACTGGTCCATTCTAAAGGAGATCAGTCCTGGGTGTTCATTGGAAGGACTGATGTTGAAGCTGAAACTCCAATACTTTGGCCACCTGATGTGAAGAGCTGACTCTTTTGAAAAGACCCTGATACTGGGAAAGATCGAAGGCAGAAGGAGAAGGGGACGACAGAGAATGAGATGGTTAGATGGCATCACCGACTTAATGGAGATGAGTTTGGGTAAATTCCAGGAGTTGGTGGTGGACAAGGAGGCCTGGCATGCTGTGGTTCGTGGGGTCACAAAGAGTTGGACACGACTGAGCGACTGAACTGAACTGAACCTTATATTAGTGAGCTACTATAAGGCAGACTTACATACAGCAAACTCCGGGAGTTAGTGATGGACAGAGAAGCCTGGTTCTCTGTTCATGGATTCTCTGTTCATGGGGTTGCAAAGAATCGGACTCGACTTAGTGACTGAACAACAATAACAACCTTATATTTATTTGTAGAACAGATTTAAGTTTTAGGCTTAGATCATTATGAACTAGGTTTTCACCTACATGAATGTCTGGTAGGACATTCTTCACTGCATGGAAACAGCCATGAATTTCAAGATGTTTAACCTGCTTGTTCTTTCTTCTTCCTCCCTCCCCAGAACGGTAGGGAAGAAAGAGAACTCTAAACCTTTGTGACAACCTCTAGTTAGTGTGGTAACTGAAAATACCCTCACAGGTTTCCAGAGTGCCTTCTAGGGGTGCATATCCCCTAATTTGAACCACTACCCTAGAGAAATGCTGAATAGGATAATAGTTCTGACAGTCCAGTGTGTCTTTAGTAAGCTTTTTGTGGCTTGTTCATAGTGTTGTTCTTTCCAGAAATAATGACCTTTACCATAGGGTACAAGGAATAAGTGAACTATAAAATAAAAGACTATCATCACATTGTAGCGTACGTCTACATATAACATTTGCCTTGGCTGATAGTGTATAAACCTATCATTCTTTTTTAGAGCAAAAGTCCTAATCTGGGGTTTGGGTACTCCCTGAAATTACACAGTATAAACAAATGGTTCATAGTTTTGAATATGTAGTTAAAAGAGCCCCTGAGGTCCTGATGGAATCTAACAAGTGTGGAAGTAGTTGGTTCTCTTTCTGTGATCCTTGGAGCACAATGACATTCCCTGAGGTTCACTGAGGTTGATGGCTCGGATGGTAAAGAAGCTGCCTGCAGTGCAGGAGACGCAGGTTCAATCCCTGGGTCAGGAAGGTCACCTGGAGAAGGGAATGGCAAACCGCTCCATTACTCGTCTGGAGAATTCCATGGACAGAGGAGCCTGGCCGGCTACAGTCCTTGGGGTTGCAAAGAGCTGGATGTGATTGAGAGACTTAACACGCATACACACACACTTTTACCATCACTTCTTCCCTTTTTGACTAGCAAAAGTAGGATTGAAATCCTATAATTGAGGAAATCCATTTTTGAAAATGAATTAAATTTCTTGAAACCATTTCATTAAAACTTAAGGGGAAAAGCTGACATATTGTCATTGAATCTTTATCCTGCCACATTCCAGGAGAGGAGTTTTAATTATTGGGTAAAGCTTTCCAGGATATCAGTTATGACAAACAAACTTAAAAAGAAGTATTTTGTATTAATAATCAAGTCTAACATTAAAAAAATTGTTTTTTTAAAATAAAATTATTTTCTCTTTAAGTCTCCCCTTCTTTCCTGTCAGTCATTCCTATATGTGTGACCGTAGTTCATACTGTATGGAGAGGCAGTGACTGGTGGATAAATTTTGCTTAGTCGATGCAGCCTTTTCCTTTGTTCTATCCCTTTTTCTAAGAAATTGCAAGACAAGTCTTTGTCTCCTAATAAATGAGTATGATATGAAAGAAGCATTATCATATGATCTTTTTCTAATAGAGAAGTCTATTAGACTTCTCTCTAAATGCTTAATTTGGGTCAAACAGTATCTCCTCCTAGTTGTCTTTTTAGAATATCTATATCTCTCATCTGTATCTTTCTATGTCTTAACTATTTGGGAATTGGTTTAAGGATTTTTCTGTTCTAATATTTGTTGTATTTCCTTTTTTATTTGCCATCCAAGATTAATGCAAGATTCAAATATATTTAATTGGAAAAATCTAAATGCATTTATTTTTGCTGAAATAAAAATGTCTTTTCTAAAACATATTGAATATAAACTGAATGATGCTCTAAAACATCTTTCAAGTGAGGGTATCATTGGGGGAAGAAGAGTTAATGAGGACTTCTCTTATCAGGGTGGCACCTAAGTTATGGATTCCATAAGTGAAGTGCAGTGAAAGTCTCTCAGTCGTGTCCGACTCTTTGAGACCCCATGGACTGTTGAGTCCATGGAATTCTCAAGACCAGAATACTGGAGTCTTTAGCCTTTCCTTTCTCCAGAGGATCTTCCCAACTCAGGGATCAAACCCAGGTCTCGCACATTGCAGGCCGATTCTTTACCAGCTGATCCACAAGTAAAGCCCAATGGATTCCATAGCTTAGATGTTGAACTGTTTCAACTGAACTGTTTCAATTGAACTGTTTCTAGACTAAATTCCCTAAATGATTAGGTTGCACTGGAAATGAGTTATAATTAGGTCAGTCAAGAAGGCCCAAACATCGTAAATGAGAGGCTAATTAGTTTCCTGCTTCTGCTTCTGGATTTAAGCAGCCCAAAGGGTTCATGCATGAACCTTTTGACTTTGGCATTCACTTTTCAAGGACAATTGCAGGCAGCAGCTAGTTCCTTGATGAGCTAAATTCAGCTCCTTCCTGAGCTCTTTTTAAAAAATAATCATCCTGCCAGATTTCAGCTTGAGTTGCTTGTTTTAAATCAGTAAAAATTACTATCAAATCTTGATTGCTGTATGTTGCTTACCTAGAGTCTTTGAAGAGATGCTTTTAGTTCTACTGTTCTGTGGAGCTCATGATACTTTTATAACTAAGATGAGATGGAATGATACAGTACTTGGCACATTACTTTTATAACTTAAATGAGATAGAATGATATAGTACTTGGCATATTACTGAGAATAAGGAAGTTCTAGATTTTAGAGGCGATGTCACTGACTTGACCACTAACTTTGGGAGAACAGAATTTTTTAATTGTTTCAGTTTTCTTAATAAAATGCTGAGAGAGATCTTAGATCTTCCATGATTTTAAGATGTTCCCCCTTTTAGTTAAGTTATAGGAATGGTTAATTATTCCTACTTAATTCCATTCACTTAACTTAGAAAAATTTTATTAGCTTTTTAGGGGAGAAAGTCATACATGGAAAACATTAAAACAACCTCAAGGAAGTATGATGAAAGGGAAGTCCTCTTCCTGCTCTAGACCCTCCCAGCTTTTCAGGCCTCTCTCCCAGAGCTAACCATTAATGCCATGGTATCCATCCAGAAGGATTCTGTGCATGCATGCATGTGCCTAAACATAAAACATATATATATTTTAAACTTTATTTTTATCATATTTTATTTTATGTTTATTATAAACATTGACATCCTTTTGAAAAATTGCACATAGTAATGACTTTGGAGTTTTATAGTTGTTATTTAATAACTGAATTATTTAATTAATGCAGTTTATTTTTTAGACCATTACTACACTTTGATCTTTATTAGAAAATAATTTATGATCAATATAGGGTTGGCCATAAAGTTTGGGTTTTTGGTAAGATGTTATGGAAAAACACCAAATGAACTTTTGGGCCAACCCCACACTTTCATCGGAGAAGGCAATGGCAACCCACTCCAGTATTCTTGCCTGGAAAATCCCATGGATGGAGGAGCCTGGTAGGCTGCAGTCCGTGGGGTCATTAAGAGTTGGTCATGATTGAGCGACTTCACTTTCACTTTTCACTTTCATGCACTGGAGAAGGAAATGGCAACCCACTCCAGTGTTCTTGCCTGGAGAATCCCAGGGACGGGGGAGCCTGGTGGGCTGCCATCTAGGGGGTCCCACAGAGTCGGACATGACTGAAGCGACTTAGCAGCAACAGCAGCAGCATACTTTCGTTCCATTTTAAAGATGGTGAAAGGGTATGTGATATCATTTCTGAACCTTTTCTTTTTTAAATAACAATAGTAATGGTGATAGCACTTTATATTTTATGATTTTATTCCATTTGGTTCACATGTTTTAAAAACTTATTGTGTCAGAACTTTCTATTTCCATATGGCATTGGAAAGTGGGGTGATATTTTCAGAGTGGAAACATTCTGTGCTAAGGTTTTCAAGTTGAAGAAACCTGTCAGAACTGGTTATGTAGTGAAAGCCTCTTTGTTTTGTCTAGGCAATCAGTAATTTAGGTAGTTACAGCCTCTCAAGGCACTGTCCTTTTTAACTTATGCTGTTTTCCCCTACTAGCATATATTCCAGGTATATATTCAGATAAAAAACATTCATGTGACTCACAAAATACATAAACATTTTAAATTCTCTCATAAATAAAAAAATACATGACATTTAACTAGAATGGGCAAATATATTACCTGTTTGCCACTACTCTCCCTGGCTTTTGAACACCTGCTGACATTTCATTAATAATCTTTCACAGCTCTCTTTTTTTGAGCTTAGACTCAGCCTCACAATCTTTCCTTTTTTAATTTTATTTTTAAATTAAAATAAATTCTATTTTATGTTGGCAGTGATTTACAATGTTGTGTTTCAAGTGTGTAGCAAGGTGATTAGTTATACATATATCCTTTTTCAGATTCTTTTCCATCATAGGTTATTACAGAGTACTGAGTAGAGTTCAGAATTTTTTTTTTAATAACACCTGATCACAGGGAAATTTTTTAATGTTAGTGGAATAATAATTAGTGTTGTTACAAATTACAATTTTAAGGAGACTTCTGTCATGGTATATATAGTTATCGAAAGCCTTGACCTCTCTGTGCACCGGTGCTGGATCAAATCTCAGAGACAGAGTTTTGGGTGAAGTAGAAAAGCATAACTTTATTACTTTACCAGGCAAAGGGAGACAAAGCAGCTTCTGCCTTGAAAACTCTCTTATTATATGAATCTTTCTTAATAAACGCTTTAGACAGTTGATGTTGAATCAGAGTTGGTTAATCGTATAATATTAGACTGTAAATACTGATTGTAATTTTAATGTTCTACTTGGAGGATTCTGTCAGTGTAGACTGTTATATGCTAAACAGATCTGAAATGTGCTATCTCTGGAATCGCCTTCCTCTGAATATTTCCTTCTTATTTTTTTTCTTTTTTAAAGGTACAGTGGGTAACATGAGTAGGTGAGAGAACAGTGTCATGCATACAGGATGTGATACTGTCTGAGAATTACTCAATGTCTCCCTGCTATTGAGAAAAAATAAAGCGCCAGAGTTAGGCCTTTGGAAGCTAATACATTCAATGGTACCAATAGGTTTCAGTATGATATTTTTCTTAAATTTTGATAATACTGTATCCAGCAGTGTTATGTGGGATTCAGTAGTTATGCTGTGATCTTGAATTACATCTAATGTTGGTTAATATGTCTTGAAGTTTAGTTTGTATTAATTTGTGGATATCATTCATTCATTTAGCTACCATGTGCCAGAGACTGTGCTAAATCCTGAGGTTATAATGATGAACAGGAATAGACAGTTCCTGCTGTCATAGAGCCTAAAGTTTAGTTACACAAACAATGGATATGTAAATATAAACTGGCATGGAACAACAGACTGGTTCCAAATAGGAAAAGGAGTATGTCAAGGCTGTATATTGTCACCCTGCTTATTTAACTTCTATGCAGAGTACATCATGAGAAACGCTGGGCTGGAAGAAGCACAAGCTGGAATCAAGATTGCTGGGAGAAATAATCACCTCAGATATGTAGATGATACCACCCTTATGGCAGAAAGTGAAGAGGAACTAAAAAGCCTCTTGATGAAAGAGAAAGAGGAGAGTGAAAAAGTTGGCTTAAAGCTCAGCATTCAGAAAACGAAGATCATGTCATCTGGTCCCATCACTTCATGGCAGATAGATGGGGAAACAGTGGAAACAGTGTCAGACTTTATTTTTCGGGGCTCCAAAATCACTGCAGATGGTGACTGCAGCCATGAAATTAAAAGGTGCTTACTCCTTGGAAGAAAAGTTATAGCCAACCTAGATAGCATATTCAAAAGCAGAGATATTACGCTGCCAACAAAGGTCCGTCTAGTCAAGGCTATGGTTTTTCCAGTGGTCATGTATGGATGTGAGAGTTGGACTGTGAAGAAAGCTGAGTGCCGAAGAACTGATGCTTTTGAACTGTGGCATTGGAGAAGACTCTTGAGAGTCCTATGGACTGCAAGGACATCCAACCAGTCCATTCTAAAGGAGATCAGTCCTGGGTGTTCCTTGGAGGGACTGGTGCTGAAGCTGAAACTCCAATACTTTGGCCACCTCGTGCGAAGAGTTGACTCATTGAAAAAGACTCTGATGCTGGGAGGGATTGGGGGCAGGAGGAGAAGGGGACGACAGAGGATGACATGGCTGGATGGCATCACCGACTCGATGGACATGAGTTTGAGTGAACTCTGGGAGTTGGTGATGGACAGGGAGGCCTGGTGTGCTGCAATTCATGGGGTTGCAAAGAGTTGGACACTACTGAGCGACTGAACTAAACTGAAGCGGTGTCAAGGAATGTGGCTTTCACTGGGAGATAAGGCGAGACTTCTCTGAGAACGTGTTATTTGAATTGGGATTTAACATAGAGGGAGCACTGGGAGAACATTTTAGTCTGAAGGAACATCATTGGAAATGCCCTTTGGAGTGATGAAGGATAGTGTGTTAGAAAAACCAAAGAAACCAAATAATGCTGAGTGGGAAGGGTGCTTGGTGGTGTTAGATGGTTCCAGAAGGTAGGCAGGGAGCAGGCCTACAACTTTAGTATAAATAGCTAATTTAAAGGACCATAATGTAGTCTCTCAGTTGTGTCCAACTCTTTGTGACCCTGTGGACTGTAGCCCGCCAGGCTCCACTGTCCATGGGATTCTCCAGGCAAGAATATTGGAGTGGGTTGCCATTTCCTTCTTAAAGGACCATAAAACTTAACTAATTCTAAGGTAGTCTGTAAATACTTTTTGTAGTTAATAATAGATAATGCCCCATACTGCTTTATTTTCCTGGGCTCCAAAATCACTGTGGATGGTGACTGCAGCCATGAAATTAAAAGACACTTGCTCTTTGAAAGAAAAGCTGTGATAAACCTAGAGTGAGTATTAAAAAGCAGAGACATTACATTGCTAACAAAAGTGTGTACAGTCAAAGCTATAGTTTTTCCAGTAGTCGTGTATGGATATATGAATTGGAGCATAAAGAACGCTGAGGGCCAAAGAATTGATGCTTTCGAATTGTAGTGTTGGAGAAGACTCTTGAAAGTCCGTTGGACAGCAAGGAGATCAAACCAGTCAATCCAAAAGGAAATCAACCCTGAATATTCATTGGAAGAATGATGCTGAAACTGAAGCTCCAATACTTTGGCCACCTGACATGAAGAGTCAACTCATTAAAAAAGACTGTGATACTGGGAAAGATTGAAGGCAGGGAGGAGAAGGGGACAACAGAGGATGAGATGGTTGGATGGCATCACCAACTCAATGGACATGAATTTGAGAAAACTGGGAGATGGTGAAGGACAGGGAAGCCTGGTATACTGCAGTCCATGAGGTCGCAAAGAGTTGGACATGACTGAGCAACTGAACAACAACAACTGTTATGTTTTAGACTAGAAAAACATTTCCAATCTTTTTTTGTAAAAAAAAAAAAAAAAGATTATTTTTGACTACACTGGGTATTCATTGCTGCACAATGGCTTTCTCTAGTTGTGGTGAGCAGGGTCTCCTCTCCAGGTGTGTTGCATGGTCTTCTCATTGCAGTGGCTTCTCTTGAGGCGCACAGGCTATATATATAGGTGTGTGGGCTTCAGTAGTTGCAGCATGCAGGCTCAGTAGCTATGGCACGTGGACTTAGCTTAGCTGCTCTGTGGCATCTGGGGTCCTCTCAGATAGGGACAGAACCCGTGTACCCTACATTGGCAGGTGAATACCCAAGTACTGGACCACCACAGAAGTGTCAACATTTCTAATCTTGATGTTCATCATTTCATAAAGTTTCAAATTATTCATAGCTAAAACTTGAATCTCATATTGAAGAGTTTATCTCTTTTGTGATTATGGTTTTCAAGTTCTGTGTTGAGTGTTGCTTATTGAGTTGATTTTTGGCTTTCAGAGCGTTAGTAATCTTAAGACTTGCTTCAGTGATGAGGAAGGAATTTGAGGACTTCTTAATACCAGTGCAAACATTTAGACGTTGCTGCTGCTGCTAAGTTGCTCCAGTCATGTCCAACTCTGTGCGACCCCATAGATGGCAGCCCACCAAGCTCCTCTGTCCCTGGGATTCTCCAGGCAAGAATACTGGAGTGGGTTGCCATTTCCTTCTCCAATGCATGAAAGTGAAAAGTGAAAGTGAAGCCGTTCAGTCGTGCCCGACTCTTAGAGACCCCATGGACTGCAGCCTACCAGGCTCCTCCGTCCATGGGATTTTCCAGGCAAGAGTACTGGAGTGGGTTGCCATTGCCTTCTCCGATTTAGATGTTAGGTTACTGTAAAAAAATGAACTTCAATAGAAGTAATAAATCAGCGTCAGAGGATATATAGGATTGAGTAGGAAATTTGGGTACTAACCACTTGAAACAAGAATGTGAAAATAAAAAAATTATTTAAATAATTTGTTTCGTTTATGTGATATTTGCAACAGAGCAATATCTGAAATGAAAATCTGGTATTTATTTATAAGAGGTGAAGTAGCAAACCATTCAAATCATTATTTGATGAAGGGAGGAAGAACAATATCTTTCTAAACAGACTTATAAACACTTTTTACTCTGAGACACTTGGAGGTCTCCAAGTGATCTTTTTAAATGAAGTATTGTAAGTCAGTTTGTTATACATACACTATAGGCAAGGGATTTTGCTCAAATTTCTGAAGTCTTCAGTAAACTGGGAAAGCTTCAAACACAAGACCTAGGAGTATGGATTACAATCCAAGATTATTGGTGGCAATAATCCCTTCTCTTCTGCCACTGTGTTTAGGAGAAAGTCACATTTATAATAATAAAAATAATAATGAAAATTAAAATTTTGATACTGCTTTCCACACTAATTTAAATTTCTCTTTTTCCAGTGGAAGCCGAGATCTTGGTTCAGGGTCTGAAGAAATAGTGAACAGATGATCCTAATGGTGAACCTAATGCATGGTTAATTACAGTTACTGAAAAGCGTTCGTTGCTCAGTTGTGTCTGACTCTTTCGCGACCCCATGGACTGTAGCCTGCCAGGCTCCTCTGTACATGGAATTCTCCAGACAAGAGTACTGGAGTGGATAAGCATTCTCTTCTCTAGGGGATCTTACTGACCCAGGGATCAGACTTGGGTCTCCTTCAAATTCTTTATTGTCTGAGCTACCAAGGAAGTAATTGCAGTTACTAAATTATCCCCATTCATGACTTCCCTTTTATAATACTTCCTCGTATGTCTTGTGGCTTTCTGAATCCTTCCAAGACACTACTCAAAAAGTCTGCATTTATATGATATGTAGTAGTGACTGATGGACTTCCCAGATGGCTCATTGATAAAGAATCTGCCTGTCAATGTAGGAGCTAAGGAAATGCAGGTTTGATCTGGGTCAGGAAGATCTCCTGGAGGAGGAAATGGCCACCTACTCCAGTATTCTTGCCTTGAAAATGCCATGGAGAGAGGAGCCTGGTGGGTTACAGCCCATGTGTCACAGAGTTGAGCACAACTGAGTGACTGAACTCGTGTGCACAAGTGTTGGCTGACAAGTTAAGCAGAGGAGATAATAATTAAAAGGGAACCTGGAAAATTGGAATAGATGCAAAAAAAGATACTGTTCCATTCATTGAGGTGTATTGTATGGAATACTATTTTAATTTTTCCCATTTATAAATTCTGAAGGATCCAATAACCCTACTAAAATAAAGGTCAGCTTTTTTATTTTTTTAATTTATTGGGGTATAGTTGCTTTACAATGTTGTGTTAGTTTCTGCTATACAATGAAGTGAATCAGCTGTATATGTATGTATATCCCCTCCCTTTTCCACCCCCTTCCCGTTCTGCCTGCCATCCCACCCATCTCAGTCATCGCAGAGCACTGAGCTGAGCTCCTTCTGTTGTATAGCAGGTTCGCACTAGCCATCTAACTCACACATGGTAGTGTATGTATGTCAGTCCTGGCCTTCCAGTTCATCTTGTTCCCCGTGTCCCACCCTGCCGTGTCCACATACCTGTTCTCTGTGTCTGCATCTCTATTCCTGCCCTACAAATAGGGTCTGTTACACTTTTTCATTATTGATTTCCTGGTTTACATGCTTTTTTTAATGCCTTGCTTTCAGATAGCCAGACTCTGTAAGACCATAACAATGTTCCCTCTACCACATACTAAATGCTTTATATACGTCTGGCATTTTGCTAGGTGTTTTACTTAGAGTATTTGAAATTCTTGCAACATATTTTTAGAGTTGATGTTATCAGCCTGTTTGAAAAGTGTGGAAACTAAGCCAATATTGTGTAGGTGAATGCTCCACAACTTATTCCTTAGTTTAAAAAAAAAAAAAAGCCCTGGTTTGAAGCATTTGCTATTTTTCTATGGAGCAAATGCTTCCATCATGGCTGATTTCAAGCTATCAACTAATTTCAGATAAAGTCAGTGAAGAGAATTTAGGAAGAGAAGGGAATGTTTGGCCCTCTAGCGGTATGAGCAGGCTCTAGTGTACTACCGACCTTAAAAACAAAGTAGCTTCCTTGATGAAGGCAAGATTCTCACTCCTGTCAGTCTAATTCTAAAGACTATACTTTCTCTCGGACAAGGCAGTGGCACCCACTCCAGTACTCTTGCCTGGAAAATCCCATGGACGGAGGAGCCTGGTGGGCTGCAGTCCATGGGATCGCTAAGAGTCGGATACAACTGAGCGACTTCACTTTCAGTTTTCACTTTCATGCATTGGAGAAGGAAATGGCAACCCACTCCAGTGTTCTTGCCTGGAGAATCCCAGGGACGGGGAGCCTGGTGAGCTGCCGTCTCTGGGGTCGGACAGAGTCGGATACAACTGAAGCGGCTTAGCAGCAGCAGTAGCAGCATACTTTCTCTACAATACTCTTATTCCTTTGTGGCTGAAAGTAGAGTACTGCTCTTTTAACTTGAGAAAATAAAGAACTGGGAGAGAAGGGATTGAAAGTGGCAGTGGGAGAAGAAGGAAGAAAGGAGCTTTAAGAGTGAAATTTGAGAGTAACTGATTCAGACCATGTAGGAATGGGGGAAGAGTCAAAAATCACCACTTTATTCAAAATGGTAGCAAACGACTGTGATTTTTTTTCACTCTCAATAGGCCGCACAGACTATAGAAAAGATAATAATGGCTACCACATTTTAAGTGGGGTTGTGTTCAGACAACCCCCTTCCTGCAACTGATTATCTATTGTTACTGCTCTTTCTCACTCTATCTTCAACCAGTGACCACATCATTGCATACAAAAACAGTCCAACAAAGTAGCTAAGGCAGATAATAAATAATGATCTTATATTCATATGACACAGAAAATGATCACAATTTTCTGGGGTAAAAAAGAAAGCCAAATATCCTGTCGTGTATTCAGCATTTGCAAAACTGCTAATTGTTGTAAATAACAATGAGAGAGAGAAAGGGTTTTAGAACACATCTAGCATGAGTGTTCATTCACTTGAGTTTTACAGAGACTGATTATGAAATGTTAGTATTTATTAATGTGGATGCCCTATCTACAGTGAAATTTTATTTCTACATGTAGCATTAAGACATATAACATACCAGATTAAAAAGTTTTTTTGTTTATAACCAATCACTAGAAAACATGTATTTTACTAAAATGTTATTTTAATAGTAGTTAGTTTCTTTCATGAAGCATATAAAGGCTAAATTGAACCAAGTGGCATTAACACCCAACAAGAAAGACAACACATTTTAATTTCATAAATCTTAACTTTTCTTACTCTTGCAAAATAATCTAATAGCAAAATAGGATATTGGAAAGAAGAAAAGAAGGCACCATTACCCTACCTTAGCCACAGTTCTTATAGTTGGTTTTGCAACTAGAAGTATCTAAAATGTTCATTTAGGAAAATACTAAAATAATCCTGAATGAGGACTTTATAAAAAGGAGCATTATGTGAAACACACTTTGTGTACAAATAACCGTAGCTTACAACAGAGGTACCAGTTAAAGCTGGAAGAAAAAACTGAAATCTAGGCCAGTTTTAATATCAGCTGAGATATACATGCCATTCTAAGTCACTGGATTCAGTGACATAATGTTAGTTATAGTATTTTCTTACCTGTTGAATGTCTCTAGACCCTACAGTGATATCACCATTTCACTTGTGATATTGGTAATTTGTATCCTTTTTTGTCTTGATCAATCTGAGTAGAGGTTTTTCAATTTTATTAATTTTTCTAAAAAACCCTCAGTTTGTGTAATTTATGTATATAATTTGATTTATTTATTTTTGACTGCATTGCACAGCTTGCAGGATCTCAACCCAGGGTCGAGCAGGGATTAAATCCAGGCCGTGGCAGTGAAAGCCCAGAATCCTAACCATTAGGCCACCAGGGAACTCCTAATTTATTATAAAAATTGAGAGATAATCAACATATAAAATGTATAAGTTGAAGTTGTACAAAATGTTGATTTGATACATTTACCTTATTGCGGTATGATTGCCACTGTAGCTTTAGCTAACCTATCACATCACATCTTTATCAGATATTTCTTTTTTGTGGTGAGAACATTTAAGATCTAATTTCTTAGCGATTTTTAAGTCTATAATACAGTATTGTTGACTATAATCTCTGTGTTATGCATTAGATCTTTAGGACTTAACCATCTTCTCATTGTCAAGTATGTACCCTTCCCAGCTCCCTGATCTGGGGAAGTAGCAGGTCAGTTACAATTTATCCTCTCACTTTAAATCCCTACACATTGAAAGTGCCAGCAACACTTTGAAAACAAGAAAGAGGTAGAAATCCAAGGTAAGTGGTATCTTGATCGTATCTGTATTTTGTGCACTGCATGATTTTTCTTTCATAATTTACTGCTTGTTCCAGAAAAAAAGAGAGCCTGTGTGTGTGTGTCAAGAGAGGTAGTCAATATGTGTAGACACTGGTGGTGTTATGCTTTCTTTAAACAAAATTTTAATGATAGAATAATTTTAGATTTGTATAAGAATTATAATTATACTGCTGCATTCTCATCTATCCACACCTGTTTTCCTCATTATTGACATCTTACTAATGCACATTTGCCAAAACTGATGAACCAATATTGATATATTATCATTAACTATTGTTGTTATTTAGTTACTAAGTCATGTCTGACTCTTTGTGACCCATGGACTGTAGCCCACCAGGCTTCTCTGTCTGTGGAATTTCTCAGGCAAGAATGCTAGAGTTGTTTGCCATTTCCTACTCCAGGAGATCTTCCTGATTCCGGGATTGAACCCAGTCTCCTGTGATGGCAGACAGATTCTTTGTATCAGTGAGCCACGAGGGAAGCCCATTATTAACTATAGTTTATACTTTATTCATATTTCCTTCAGTTCAGTTCAGTCACTCAGTTGTGTCCAACCCTTTGTGACTCCATGAATTGCATCACACCAGGCCTCCCTGTCCATCACCAGCTCCTGGAGTTCACTCAAACTCACGTCCATCGAGTCAGTGATGCCATCCAGCCATCTCATCCTCTGTCATCCCCTTTTCCTCCTGCCCCCAATCCCTCCAGCGTCAGAGTCTTTTCCAGTGAGTCAACTCTTCGCATCAGGTGGCCAAAGTAATGGAGTTTCAGCTTTAGCATCATTCCTTCCAAAGAAATCCCAGGGTTGATCTCCTTCAGAATGGACTGGTTGGATGTCCTTGCAGTCCAAGGGGCTCTCAAGAGTCTTCTCCAATGCCACAGTTCAAAAGCATCAATTCTTCAGCGCTCAGCTTTCTTCACAGTCCAACTCTCACATCCATACATGACCACTGGAAAAACCATAGCCTTGACTGGAAGGACCTTTGTTGGCAGTGTAATGTCTCTGCTTTTGAATATGCTGTCTAGTTTGGTCATAACTTTTCTTCCAAGGAGTAAGTGTCTTTAAATTTCATGGCTGCAATCACCATCTGCAGTGATTTTGGAGCCCCCCAAAATAAAGTTTAACAGTTTCCACTGTTTCCCCATCTATCTGCCATGAAGTGATGGGACCGGATGCCATGATCTTCGTTTTCTGAATGTTGAGCTTTAAGCCAACTTTTTCACTCTCCTCTTGATGAAAGAGGATGCTTTTTAGTTCCTCTTCACTTTCTGCCATAAGGGTGGTGTCATCTGCATATCTGAGGTTATTGATATTTCTTCTAGCAATCTTGATTCCAGCTTGTGCTTCTTCCAGCCCAGCGTTTCTCATGATATACTCTGCATAGAAGTTAAATAAACAGGGTGACAATATACAGCCTTGATGTACTCCTTTTCCTATTTGGAACCAGTCTGTTGTTTCATGTCCAGTTCTAACTGTTGCTTCTTGGCCTGCATATAGATTTCTCAGGAGGCAGGTTAGGTGGTCTGGTATTTCCATCTCTTTCAAAATTTTCCACAGTTTATTGTGGTCCACACAGTCAAAGGCTTTGGCATAGTCAATAAAGCAGAAATAGATGTGTTTCTGGAACTCTCTTGTTTTTTCGATGATCCAGTGGATGTTGGCAATTTGATCTCTGGTTCCTCTGCCTTTTCTAAAACCAGCTTGAACATCTGGAAGTTCACAGTTCACGTATTGCTGTAGCCTGGCTTGCAGAATTTTGAACATTACTTTACTAGCATGTGAGATGAGTGCAGTTGTGCGGTAGTTTGAGCATTCTGTGGCATTGCCTTTCTTTGGGATTGGAATGAAAGTATTTCCTTAGTTTTTACTAAATGTACTTTTTCAGTTCCAAGATCCTCTCCAGGATACCCCATTACATTTAGTTGTCTCTATTTCTTTAGGTGTTTCTTGGCCATAACAGTTTTTGGGCTTTCCTTGTTTTTGTTGGTTTTTTTTTTTTCCCCTATCAAGTAAATTTTGTTTTGCTTTCTGTTCCTTTTTTTATTTTTAGGCTTTCCTTGCTTTTGATGACCCTGACAGTTCTAGGGAGTAATGGTTAGGTGCTTCTGTTGAGATTCATGTATCATGTTTTCCAGGGTTAGACTTGGGTTAAGAGTGTTCTGGGGAGAGATAAAAAGGTAAAGTGCCATTTTCATTAGATCATGTCACGTGTACATACTATCAACATAGCACTGTTTTTAAAGCTTTATTGAGGTATAACTGACCAAGATCGTAGATATTTAAGGTGTATAACTTGATGTTTGATACAAATTGTGAAATGATCACCACAGTCAAGCTATTTTACATACCTATCACCTCGCATAGTTTTGTGTGTGTGTGTGAGTTGGGAATTTAAGATCTGCTGTCTTAAAAAATTTTAGGTTTACCGAACAGTATTATTAACTGTAGTCACAGTACACTGTACATTTGATGAGTTGAGTTTATTCATCTTACATAACTGAGTCTTTGTACTGGTTCTATTATCTCCCTTTTCTCTGCCCTCTAATCTCTGGCAACCGCATTCTACTGTGTGTCTGTTTCAGACTATAAATAGATCATACAGTATTTGTGTCTCTGTCTGATTTAATCAGCATGACGTCTTCCAAGTTCATTTATGTTGTTGCAAATAGTAGGATTTCCTCCTTTATAAAGGCCAAATAGTATTCCATTGTATATGTATGTGTGTGTATGTATATATATGTGTGTGTGCATCTCACATTTTCTTTATCCATTTGTCTGTTGACACTTTGATTGTTTTTATGTCTTGGCTATTGTGAATAATGCTAAAGATGGAAGTGCAGATATCTCTTCGAGATCCAGGTTTTATTTTCTTTGGCTGTATACCCAGAAGTGAGATTGCTGGATCATATGGTAGTTCTATTTTTAATTTTTTGAGGTACCTCCTCCTATTTTCCATAAAGCTATACCAATTTACATCCCCACCAACAGTTGCCCAACTGTTCCCTTTTCTCCACATTCTCATCAACACTTCTCTTTCTCTTTCCTTTTTTGGCTATAGTTATTGTAACAAATGTGAGGTGATACTTCACTGTGGTTTTGATTTGTAGTTCCCTGATGGTTAGTGATGTTGAGCACCTTTTTGTATATTTTTTGGCCTTTTGTATGTCTTCTTTGGAAAAATGTTTATTCAGGGCTTTTATTCATTTTTTATATTAAGTTATTTTATTTTTAGCTATTGAGTTGTTGAAGTTCCTTATGTATTTTGGATATTAGCCCTTTATGAGGTACAAGATTTGCAAATATTTTCTCCCATTTTTAGGTTACCTTTCTAATGTTTCTTTGCTGTGTGAAAGCTTTTTAATTTGATGTAATCTCATTTGTATATTTTGCTTTCATTGTGATTTTGGCATCATATACCCCAAATCATTGCCCAGACCAATGTCAAGAAGCTTTTTAGCTGTTTTCATCTAGTAGTTCTACTGTTCCAGGTATTATGTTTAGGAACATAACACTATTGATGTTGGCCTTGATCACCAGACTGTGTTAGCATTTGTCAAGTTTCTACACTGTGAAGTCATTCTTCTCCCCTCTTTTTCACACTGTATTTTAGCTGGCTCTTGCTCCTTTTGACAGTCCCCATCATTGTGCTTCAGTTTGAAAACATTCCTAACTTCCTGGCAGTACAAGATGCTACAGGCCCATCTTACATGTTTGCTACTCCAGCCCTGGAGTCAGCTATTTCTCCAAAGAGTGTTGGTTTCTTTTGTTGGAGAATGGTAATAGGACTCAAGATCTGAGCACTGGTTGTTATGTTTATACTAAGTTAAAGCATCTGCCTGCAATGTGGGAGACCTGGGTTCGATCCCTGGGTTGGGAAGATCCCCTGGAGAAGGAAATGGCAACCCACTCCAGTATTCTTGCCTGGAGAATCCCATGGACGGAGGAGCTTGGTGGGCTACAGTCCACGGGTCGCAGAGTCGGACACGACTGAGCAACTTCACTTTCACTGTTGTTTCTAAGCTCTCTTAAGTTGACAGAGGAAGGAAATATATGTGTGTATACTGACCTGCGTATATGCACATATCAATACATATTTTAAAATGTGACCATCTGTAGCTCTATAAGCTAAAACATAAGTTCATACTGATGTCTCTGACTCTTACCTGTTACCACATGGATCGTTCTACCTTCCTGCCATGGTTTATCTGTAATTTCTCACTCCAGCAATGAGAAACCTGGCTCTCATTTACTTATTTGTTCAGTTTCAGTATACGTGTCTATGGGTTTTAGAATCGTTAATCCACATCTCTGTGGGAAGGTGCTTTTATATAGTTTCTTTTTCCTCTTACAGACTCCAAAGTTCCTTACTGTAGCACTTGCTACCCCCATCACCTTCAGTGAGATTGTTTCACACATTTGTACGAGAAGTAGTTTGTTTTTATCACATTCTGCTTTCAATCCTGGGATCCCCAGACTTCCTGAATGGTTTATTTTTAGTTTATATCCTTTAAGATGCAATCTTTCATGCTGTAAAGTTCTGTATGTTGACAAACGTATAGTGTCATGTATCCCCAGTTGCAGTACCGTCCAGAGGAGTTCTGCATGAGAACATTCCCTCTACTTCACCTGTTTGACACCTCTGTCTCTTCCTACCCTGGCGGCTATTGCTCTGTTTACCATCTCTATGGTTTTGCCTTCTCCAGAGTGTCATGCAGTTGAAATAATAGGTATTATGTAGGATTCTCAAACTGACTTTGTTCACCTAATAATATATATTTAAGAGTTCATGTTTTTATGTGTCTCGATAGCTCCTTCCTTTCTTTTGTTTAATAGCTTATTAAATAGCCACACCTACTGAAGGACATTTCGGTTGCTTCTTATTGTAATGATTGTAAATAAAGCTGCTGTGCTCATCTGTGTGCAGGTTTTTGTGTGGATGTAAGTTTCAAACAGTTGTGTAAATACCTAGGGGCGTGATTGCTCGGTCATATGACTATGTAAGACTATGTTTAGCTTTTCAAGAAATTGCTGAACTGTATTTCACAGCATCTGTACTATTTTTCATTTTTACCAGTAGTGAATGAGAATTCTTGCTGCTCTTCATTCTCTCCAGCTCTTGGTACTGTCAGTGTTTTGGATTTTAGCTATTCAAATAGGTGCATTGTCGTATCTTACTGTCTTTTTTTTTTAATTAAAAATTTTGTATTGAGATATTAATTCATAATGTTGTATTAGTTTCTGTATTAAAATCCAGTGGTTCAGTTATACACATATATATTCATATTCTTTTTTATTATAGTTTATTACAAGGCATTGAATATAGTTCCTTGTGCTATACAGTGGGACCTTGTTGTTTATCTGTTTTGAATATAATAGTTTGTATCTGCTGTCTTATTGATGTTTTCATTTGAATTTCCCCAATGACATATGATATTTATCATCATTTCATATGTGTATTTGCTATTTGTGTATTTTTTGATGAGGTATCTTTTCAGATCTTTTGCCGTTGTTTAATAGGTTGTTTTCTTACTGTTGAATTTTAATTATTCTTTGTGTATTTTGAAGATCAATCTTTTATCAGATATGTGTTTTACAAATATTTTCTTGGCAGAAAATATGGGTTTTGTTTTTGTACTTAGCATTATCTTTTGCAAAGCTCAAGTTTCCTACTCAGTTAGTTTTTTCTTCCGTGGATTGTGTGTTTTTGATGCAGTATCTAAAAATGAAGCATCAAATACCAGGTCACGTAGATTTTTTTTCTGTTTTCTTCTATAAGTTATATAATTTTGCATTTTACAGTTGTGTCTGTGTTTTATATTTAGTTAATTTTTGTGAAAGGTATGAGATCTGTGTCTGGGTTCATTGTGTTACATATAGACATCTGATTTGTTGTAAGACTTATCCTTTGTTGCACTGCCTTTTTGATGTTGTCAAAATCAGGTATCTATATATGTGTGGGTCTGTTTTTGGCTGTCTATTCTGTTTCATTGATCTATTTGTCTGTTCTTTTGCCAATACCATGGTGTCCTGATTTCTGCAGCTTTATAGTTAATCTTAAGATCTGGCAATGTGATCCTTTATCTTTGTTCTTTTTCAGTAATATGTTGGTTATTCTTAGACTTTTTCCATTTTATAAAGCCTTAAAACAGTTTGTCAGTATCCACAAAATAATTTGCTAGAAATTTGGTTGAGGTTATATTGATATATTGGGTTGGCCAAAAAGTTTGTTTAGGTTTTTTCTAAGATGTTACAGAAAAATCTGAATGAACTTTTGGCCAACCTAATATATAGATCAAGTTTGTAGAAATGACCCCTTTTCAGTAATGAATCTTCCAGTATATGGAATAGCTCCTCATTTATTTACATCTTGAGTTTTTTCAACAACATTTAGTAGTTTTTGCATATAGATTCTATACAGACTTTTTAACGAAGTATTTCTGTTGTTTTTTAGAAGAGGATGATATGCTGTTATAGATGATATTTTAAAAATTTCTAATTACAATTGTTTCTTGTTGTTGTATAGGGAAGCAATTGTTGTCTGTTTAACTTTGTATCCTGTGACCTTGCTGTAGTTATTACAGTTCCAGGAAATTTTTTGGTAGATTTTTGGGTGTTTTTGTCCACAGATAGCCATGTCATCTGAAAATAAAGGCTGTTTTATTTCTTCCTTTCTTTCTGATCTAGATGGCTTTTTACTTTAAAGAAATAAAAAGTGTCTTTACTGTCTTAGTGCACTAGTTACAGCTTTTAGTAGGGTGTTGACTAAGACTGGTAGAGAGAACTTCCTTGTCTTATTTCCAATTATAGGGAAAAAGTGTCCAGTTTCTCACCATTAAATATACTAGCTGTGTAAGTTCTCTTGTAGATGTTCTTTATGAAGTTGAGGAAATTGGGTGAAAGATTTTTAAAAATTCACAAGTGTTGATTTTTTTTCCTTTTTTAAATTGAAGTATAGTTGATTTAAAATACTATATGGATTTTCCAAGTCTTTTTGTTCTCTGATGGTTTTATGTTTTCCTTCTTTATCCTGTTCATATGGTAGATTACCTTGGCTGTTATTTTCAACATTTTATTTTATATTGGTGAATATTACTGATTAACAATATTGTCATAGTTTTAGGTGGACAGCAAAGGGACTCAGCCGTACATACATGTATATCCATTCTTCCCCAAACTCTACTGCCATCCAGTCTGGTGTGTAACATGGGGGAGAGTTCCCTGTGCTATACAGGATTATGTTGGTTATTGAACCAGTCTTGCCTGCTTGGAATCCTACTTGGTTGTGGTCTGTAATCCTTTTTATACATTATTGAATTTGATTTGCTAATATTTTGTTGAGAATTTTTATGTCAGTGTTTATGAGAAATTGTAGGTTTTTTTTCCTTGTGATGTCTCTATTTGATTTTGGTAATAGGAAAATTCTCAGTTCATAGAATGAGTTAGAAGGTGATTTCTTTGCTTTTCTGGAAGAGATTATGAAGTATTAGCATTGCATTTTCCTTATATGTTTGGTAGAATCTAACACTAATGGTGTCTGGGCCTGGTTCTTTTTTTAAATTATTAATTATGTTACTCAGTCCAAGCTTGTACTGCTTTTTCGCTACCACAGGCCAATAAATCAAGAGACAAGTGTTGGGGTAAGGAATAATGACTTCATTAGGAAAGCCAGCAGACTGAGAAGGTGGTGGACTACTGTCCCAGATAACCATCTTGCCCAGGTTTGGAGCTACTTGCTTTTATAGAGCAAAGAGGGAGAGGTGAGGAGATAAAGTAAAAAAGATCATAAGTTGTTACAAATATTTCCTGGTTCCAGCCAGACTCCACAGTGCCCTCAGTGGCCCCTCACTCCACGCCAGTGTCTGAATTTCTTCTTGCATGGAGCCATTTACAGGTGGCCCTGGTCAGGATGTTTCCTGTGAACTAAAACAAAGGTATTTTAGTTCAAGGTTTAGGCATGGGAAGCAGAGTCCCCTGGAGACAGGCCATTATGTGTACTTTAAGTTACAGGCAACATCCTTTCAGTGATTAACTTGTAGCAAAAGCAGTAGAATTCAAAGGTTAAAGTAAAAGAAACAGATCCAAGATGGAGTCAGATTTTTTTCTTTCCTATTACAATTATTCATTGTCTGTAACAGATGTAAGATTATTAAGGTTTTTAAATTTTTGTGTGAGTTTTGATAAGTTGCGATTTTCAGAAACTATTTCTCTTAAATTGTCAATTTTGTGGGCGGAGTTGTTTATAATATCATTTATTATCCTTGTAATGTCTGTGTGATCAGTAATTATGATTCTCTTTTTTTTCCCCCGTTATTGCTAATTTGTGTCTTATTTTTGGTTAGCCAGGGTAGAGATTTAGAAATTTTTACTGATTTTTTTCAAAGAGCTAGCTTCTGGTTTTGTAGATATTTCTGTATTGTTTTCCCATTTTCAGTTCCATTGATTTCTGTTTTTGCCCCCTTCTGCTTGTTTTACCCTTAAGTAAGCTCTAAGTGGTGGTGAATTCACTCAACTCTGTTTCCCCAAATGTCTTCATTTCCCTTTCATGTTTGAAGATTTCCCCCCACCCTCAAATACAGAATTCAGTATGACAGTTTTTTTTCTGCTCATAAAAATGTTCCATCATCTTGAAGTCTGATTTTTTTTCTTATGAGTAATCAAGTTACTTTCATATTTGTTCCTTTTCATATTAAAGCCTTCAACCCACTGGCTGACTTTATTATTTTTTTTTGCATAACTAGTTTCTAGCAATTTAATTACAGTTGACCCTTGAATAACACAGGATTGAACTGCAGGGGTCCACTTGTATGTGGATTGTTTTTAATAAATGTGAACTAAGATCTACAGTCAGTTGAATTGGCGATGTGGAACCAGGAGTGAGGAAGGCCAGCTGTAAGGTTCTCTGTGGCAGCGTGGCACCTCTAAGCGCCCCCCACCCCAGCCCCGTGGTTTTCAAGGGTCAACTGTATTATATGTCTTGATGTGGTTTCCCTGGCTTTATCCTGCTTGAGGTGTGTTGTTTTATAGATTTCCAGTTCAGATTTTTACAAATTTCAGATTTATTTCTTCAACTTTATTTCCGTCCCACCCCCTGTTATTCTCGCCTTCAGGAATTGCTTGACATCATCCCACAGACTGCTGGTCGTTATTTTCAGCCTCATCTCCCACATCTATTTTCCACTTGGTATATTTTGAATTTCTTTCTCTTTATGTTCATTGATATTTTCTTTTGTGGAATCTGGTCTACTCTTCTATCCATCAAGTAAAATTTTCATTTGAGATACTATATTTTTCAGTTTCATAAATTCCATCCAGTCTTTTAAAAAATATCTTCCATTTCTTTGCCTCTTACCTTGTTTTCCTTCAAATCCTTAAACATATTTTAATAGTCCTTTTATAATGTCTGTCTGTTAAGTCCATCGTCTCTTTCATTTCTGGTATTGTAACTCCTGACTAATTTTCCTACTGATTGTGTTTCACAGTGTCCTACTTCCTAACATGGGTAGTAACTATTGATTGAATTTTGGACAGTGTGAATTTTACATTGTTGATTTTTTGCTCTTTGTTGTCTTCCTCTAATTGTGATTGAGTAAGAGTCGGACCTGACTGAGCGACTTCACTTTCATTTCACTTACATTTATTGAGAATCAGCTTCTTAGTTTTGAGGCTTGAGTTAAAGCTGTGTTAGGATGGGTCTAAAGTAGCCTTTTTTTCCTTGGGCTAATTTAGTCCTGCTACCAATGCATACTCTTTGGGGATATCTGTAAATGCTTTGGGTATTAAACAAGATTTCTTCTTTGACTTCAGGGATCTCAAATGTCTTCCAGTCCTGCGTTGTGAGGATTTTCCACTTGATAGCAGCTTTCTTGGCCAGTAGTCATAAAGTTTAATCCTCCACACATGCAGCTTAATTATGCAACCAGTCACTCAGAGGGATCCCCATGCAGATTTCTGGATCTCTTTCTCGTGTAATTTCCTTTTCTTTAATCAGCCCCAGTCTCCCTGAGCTCCCATTTCTGTCTCCTCAAATTCAGTGAGACCATTGTGTTCTTCCTTTCCCTGTGCCAGTATTCAGAAAATGCCTCCAGCTTAAAACCCAGGATTATCATAAGGTTTATCTGATATGTTTTCCTTTTCCTGTGGATCACAGTCCTGTGTTTCCTGTTTTCTAATATCTGAAAACTCTTGTTTCATATATTGTGTCTGGTTTTCTAGTTGTTTACATACAGTAGGAGGGCAAGTTCAATATGAGTTACTTGGTCATGGCAGGAAATGGATGACTATAGTTTCATTGTTAGCACAATTAATTATGTCACCAGAAAGTCTACCACTAAAGTAATTTTACTTCACAGATTATTTTAAATATTTCCTGTCACAAAGCATGTTTAAATAGATCTAGAGATAGTAAAATCCTTAAACCTACATTCTGATTATGTGCTTGATTCTAATTCAACAAACATTTATGGAGTATTACTGTTTAAAAGGTAAATTACACTCACTATTTACAGGTATCTTTATATTAGCCGAAATATGAACTAAATTGCATCGTTTTAAGGTGAAAGACTCTGTGGTGTGGTGTGTTATTCGCTCAGTCATGTCTGACTCTTTGCGATCCCATGGACTGTAGCCTCTGTCCATAAAATTTGCCAGGCAAGAATACTGGAGTGGGTTGCCATTCCCCTCTCCATGGGATCTTCCTGACCAGGGATCAGACCCAGGTGTCCCACATTGCAGGCAGATTCTTTACCATCTGAGCCATCAGGGAAGCCTACTACTGCTGCTGCTGCTAAGTCATTTCAGTCGTGTCTGACTCTGTGCGACCCCATAGACGGCAGCCCACCAGGCTCCCCCGTCCCTAGGATTCTCCAGGCAAGAACACTGGAGTGGGTTGCCATTTTCTTCTCCAGTGCATGAATGTGAAAAGTGAAAGTGAAGTCGCTCAGTCGTGTCCGACTCTTAGCGACCCCATGGACTGCAGCCTACCAGGCTCCTCGGCCCATGGGATTTTCCAGGCAAGATTACTGGAGTGGGGTCCCATTGCCTTCTCCATCAGGGAAGCCTAGAAACCACTAAAAATACCTAATTTCTCAATTTTATACCCCTTAGTCCTCAGATATTTTTTCTGTTTTTATTCATAGATAGGACTACTAAGTTTTCTTAATATGGGACAAAATTCACAAGCACCAATTGTAAAAGAAAGACACACATGTTTGTTGAAGCATCAAAAATAAAGGTAATAGCCATAGACAGTAACCATGATTATTGTCATCCACTTCGAATGTTGATTTATGTTGCCTTTGTAAAGAATGGAATCATTACGCAGATATCAAAGCATCACTATCAACCGTGGGCCACCATAAATAAACGATTCATGATAGTCTCCAAAGCCATGTGGGTATATCGTATTATATTATGACATAAATAAGAGACTTTTTGCAGTAGCTGTAATTAGAGTTCTTACGTTTCCTGGTACATATACCCCACATATTTTTATAAAAAAATGATTGTTATGTAAGGATGTAATAACTCATTGCTAGTCCAGTAGTAGAGTCAGTTTGAAGATAAGGATTGTGGGACTTTGTGGGAAGTGATAGGAATACTGCATCTCTCTATCATTTTTTTGAACTAATAATATATACAAGTATCAGATATAGAAGAAGGAAGGATCATAGTCAACCAGAGAATTCATCCAAACTCATTGGTCTTAAGATCATACTTCTTAATAATATCAAGAAATTAATTAATATACTCTCTTGGAAGCTTTAGAATTCTTTCATTTTTCAACAAAGGTCATCATTTATACTGTATATTAGAGTTATAT
Source organism: Ovis aries (assembly GCF_016772045.2). Taxonomy (NCBI): domain Eukaryota; kingdom Metazoa; phylum Chordata; class Mammalia; order Artiodactyla; family Bovidae; genus Ovis; species Ovis aries. The sequence goes on from NC_056065.1 coordinate 59,023,629, forward strand.
TAATTTTAATGGTCTGGAAGTCTCAGTATAAATCAGTAACCAAGCCAGTAAAGAAACAGATCTCATGTCTGTGAATATAATCTATACCAGCTGTCTTAAAAGTATGGTGTGGGAACTTCCCCGGCAGTTCAGTGGTTAAGACTCTGCACTTCCAATGCAGGGGGCTCGGTTCAACCCCTGGTGGAGGAACTAAGATTCTACCTGCTGTGGGGTGCAGCCAAAAAAAAAAAAGGGGTTGGTGGTGTGTACATCCTTGGGGAGTACAAAAAATAATCCTCTGGGTCCTGGTCTCAAAGTATCAGCAATTCACTGATATTTTAAAAATCTCATTCTGCTTAAATTTATGTTTTACAGTATATGTAACATTAGTACAATAGTCTGTATATGTAATTTATAAATAGATTTAGTTAGAGATGCATGCTGTTTTTTTTTTTTTTTTAAACTGACAGTATGTTGGGGAAAAAAGTTTGGAACTATTTTTCTGTATTGTCACTCGGTTCTGATCTGGGGAGAGTGTCTGGAAATGTTTTTGATTGTTGTGACTAGGGAGTGAGGTTAGCTTCAGGTAGCTTCAGGTATCTAGTGGATAGAGGCCAGGGATGCTGTTCAACATCCTCAGTTCACAGAGCAGTTCTCCCCCAGCATGCGCTACCAAACACACAGTCAAAGAATTATCGTTTGGTCTGCAATAGATTTGAGAAACCTTGCTACAGACTGTAATTCCTCCTTGATGGACAGATAGCAAAGAAGTGAGTCTAACCCATTTTTTCTTTCATCTTATCTTAGACAACTATTGGGCTTCCCTATGTGTGTGTCTGTATTTTTAATATCTCCAAAATAGGCACCAAAAGAGCTGAAGGTACTTATACATATCCAGAATTTTATAAAACCGTAGGATAATCTTATTAATTAGAGGAGAAGGAAGAAATTATGTGAAGTCTCATATAAAAGTATCTTAAATATTTGTGTGGTTTTACATTACATCAAATTCTACTTTGTATATTGTCAAACCTTTTGGTATTTTATAAATCAAATTGGTGACTTGATTCATTGCAATCTAAAAAGAAAGCAGCAACTGGTAAGATTGCCAGGAGAGAATCCATCATCAATTAGAATGAATTGCTGTTTGCATAGGAAAGAACAAAGAGTATATGGTCTAATGACTTTGGTGAAAAATTGACTTGAGGTTTCCTTTCTGAGTTTACATGCTTTCAGTACATGATTGTTTGCATATTAAAATTTATTTTGGTTTCATGGCTGGGGGAAAGAGAAAAAACCCTTTTTATAGTAGGAATGACTGTTCACTGTGTGTTTACCATTTCACAGCATAAGTTTTTAGATAGTGAAGACCTGTCTTTATTTGAATTTATATCTGAATCAAACATGTCTTTTTTTCTATGTACGCTTGTGTGCATTAAATAAAGATGATTCTGAAGAGATGCATGGCTGGAAGGATGTGGTATAAGGATTAATGTCTTCAAGTGTTAGAAAAATGAAATAGCACAGTATTCTATCACCATCTAGTTGCTTCTACTTTTGATAACATGGGAAGAATGTGAACCAGCTGTTCCTCACTTCACTAAGATGCTTAAGGAGTTCAGTCAGCATAGCTGAATTGTTAGCATGATTCTTAATTAAAATGGATCATCATCTAACTGATATATGAGGTTCTTCCTGAAGTCAGGGGATAAGCCTTTTGAGTTCCCTCTAAATCCAGAAAGAAGCTTAAAAGAGGGAACAACTCGAGAGTTATAGTTAGAATTAGATGTATTTAATAATAGCACGACTCAAGACTATCTCTGTTTAAAAATTTTTGTCAATCTGTTGTGAACCAGTACTTTAGCAAAATACAACAAAAACAAATAACTAGAGAAATGAAATAAAAAACCAAGCTGTAATTTTTTAATTAGATTTAATAGACATAAAATTACTCTGTCAAATTTCTATAAAGCTTTCTAAACACTTAGTCTCTATTTTTGTATTCATCTTACAGAGTCTCATGGCAAAAAGTTTGTGGACCACCAGAGGTCTGAAAACTAAGCTTTAAGTAGGACTGATTTCAACAGAAATTATTTTAAATAAAATTTCCTTTTTTACTATTTACAACTGTTCAGTTCAGTTCAGTTGCTCAGTCATGTCCGACTGTTTGCGACTCCATTTATCGCAGCACGCCAGGCCTCCCTGTCCATCACCGACTCCCAGAGTTCACTCAGACTCACGCCCATCGAGTCCGAGATGCCATCCAGCCATCTCATCCTCTGTCGTCCCCTTCTCCTGCTCCCAATCCCTCCCAGCATCAGGGTCTTTTCCAGTGAGTCAACTCTTAGCGTGAGGTGGCCAAAGTACTGGAGTTTCAGCTTTAGCATTAGTCCTTCCAAAGAAATTCCAGGGCTGATCTCTTTCAGAATGGACTGGTTGGATCTCCTTGCAGTCCAAGGGACTCTCAAGAGTCTTCTCCAACACCACAGTTCAAAAGCATCAATTCTTCAGTGCTCAGCCTTCTTCACAGTCCAACTCTCACATCCATACATGACTACTGGAAAAACCATAGCCTTGACTAGATGGACCTTAGTCGACAAAGTAATGTCTCTCCTTTTGAATATGCTGTCTAGGTTGGTCATAACTTTTCTACCAAGGAGTAAGTGTCTTTTAATTTCATGGCTGCAATCACCATCTGCAGTGATTTTGGAGCCCCGAAAAATAAAGTCTGACACTGTTTCCACTGTTTCCCCATCTATTTGCCATGAAGTGATGGGACCAGATGCCATGATCTTCGTTTTCTGAATGTTGAGCTTTAAGCCAACTTTTTCACTCTCCTCTTTCACTTTCATCAAGAGGCTTTTAGCTCCTCTTCACTTTCTGCCATAACGGTGGTGTTATCTGCATATCTGAGGTGATTGATATTTCTCCTGGCAGTCTTGATTCCAGCTTGTGTTTCTTCCAGCCCAGCGTTTCTCATGATGTACTCTGCATATAAGTTAAATAAGCAGGGTGACAATATACAGCCTTGATGTACTCCTTTTCCTGTTTGGAACCAGTCTGTTGTTCCATGTTCAGTTCTAACTATTGCTTCGTGAACTGAATACAGATTTCTCAAGAGGCAGGTCAGGTGGTCTGGTATTCCCATCTCTTTCAGAATTTTCCAGAGTTTATTGTGATCCACACAGTCAAAGGCTTTGGCATAGTCAATAAAGCAGAAATAGATGTTTTTCTGAAACTCTCTTGATTTTTTATGATCCAGTGGATGTTGGCAAATTGAACTCTGGTTCCTCTGCCTTTTCTAAAACCAGCTTGAACATCTGAAAGTTCATGGTTAATGTATTGCTGAAGCCTGGCCTGGACAATTTTAAGGATCACTTTACTAGCATGTGAGATGAGTGCAATTTTGTGGTAGTTTGAACATTTTTTGACATTGCCTTTCTTTTGGATTGGAATGAAAACTGACCTTTTCCAGTCCTGTGGCCACTGCTGAGTTTTCTAAATTTGCTGGCATGTTGAGTGCAGCACTTTCTTTCACAGCAGATTAAACTCTGGTGAATAAGTCCAAAATACATAAAACTAAAATGCATTCGGCAGTGTAATAGATTCATGAATTAAGAAATTTTAGATATGTCTAGATTACTTTAAAATTAAAAGTGTTTATAGATGACATATCTTTATTGAAGTGGACTTAATATTTTCTTTAAATAATGCAGTCAGTAATTCAGAGATTAATGAATAGATAGATGATAGACTATATTGACCTAGCTTAAGCAAACCCATCAACAGATGGGCAAATTTAAATTTGGCCTCCAACCTACAGGAGATGAAAATGGCAAGGAATTTAGAGGCATACAGTCTTCTGCCTTGAAAGTGTGACTAAGTAGGCAAGTGAGTTTGTAATTTCCAGGACTTCCCCCTCTGAGGATACACAGCTATTTCCTTCGCATTCCATCTCTGAGAGACTGGTTTAGTAGAGGGAAGAAGGGCAGCAGTCTGAAGTCCTAGGATGCTGGCACTGCCCCACGGAAAGCTCAGATCTTGCATCACTTCTTGGGTATGCACACATTTCCAGTTCCCACAGAAAAGCTGATCCTTGGCAGGAGGCAAACAGACACAGCCAGACTGAGTCACAACTTGAGAATCAGGGAAATTATTTTTTTAAAGGAATAAAGACTGTTGGTGGGATCAAATTTCTGCAACTAAACAAGAAGCAATGAAAGAAAAATGTTTAAATCTGGATCGCATTTGGGGGAACCCGTCCCAACCATTTCAGATTATTCTGCCATGACATACATCCGAGTGGATTCATGTGGCAATGACCTTTATTGATTATCTTGCACAAATGTTGACTGGTGAGTCTTGTGTTGTGTTTTAACTCCACCTGTCGGCTGTGTAGTGTTCTTTAAATATGGTTCATAGGATAAGCACAGGTCATGTTCTCAAGCGAATGTTGAAGTTCACGATAAATGCCATAGACCCTCTTTTCTATCCTTTTTTAAAAATTAACTTTTATTGCTGGATAGCTGCTTTAAAATGTTCCTTTCTGCTGTATAGCAGAGTGAATCAGTTACATGTATACATATGTTGTTGTTTAGTCACTTTTGTGGCCCCATAGACTATAGCTTGTCAGGCTTCTCGGTCCGTGGGATTTCCCAGGCAAGAATACTGGAGTGGGTTGCCACCATTCCTTTCTCCAGAGGATCTTCCCAACCCAGGGATCAAACCCATGTCTCTTGCATTGGCAGGTGGATTCTTTACCATTGAGCCACCAGGGAAGCCCATCTCTACAATATTGTATCAGTTCAGTCGCTCAGTCGTGTCCGACTCTTTGCGACCCCACGAACCGCAGCACTCCAGGCCTCCCTGTCCATCACCAACTCCCAGAGTTCACCCAAACCCATGTCCTTCGGTCGGTGATGCCATCTAACCATCTCATCCTCTGTCGTCCCCTCTCCTCCTGCCCTCAATCTTTCCCAGCATCTGGGTCTTTTCCAATGAGTCAGCTCTTTGCATCAGGTGGCCAAAGTATTGGAGTTTCAGCTTCAACATCAGTCCTTCCAATGAACACCCAGGACTGATCTCCTTTAGAATGAACTGGTTGGATGTCCTTGCAGTCCAAGGGACTCTCAAGAGTCTTCTCCAACACCACAGTTCAAAAGCATCAATTCTTCGGCGCTCAGCTTTCTTCACAGTCCAAGTCTCACATCCATACATGACCACTGGAAAAACCATAGCCTTGATTAGATGGACCTTTGTTGACAAAGTGATGTCTCTGCTTTTGAATATGCTGTCTAGGTTGGTCATAACTTTCCTTTCAGGGAGTAAGCGTCCTTTAATTTCATGGCTGCAGTCACCATCTGCAGTGATTTTGGAGCCCAGAAAAGTAGTCAGCCACTGTTTCCCCATCTATTTGCCGTGAAGTGATGGGACCAGGTGCCATGATCTTAGTTTTCTGAATGTTGAGCTTTAAGCCAACTTTTTTACTCTCCTCTTTCACTTTCACTTTCATCACGAGGCCATTTAGTTCTTCTTCACTTTCTGCCATGAATGTGGTGTCATCTGCATATCTGAGGTTATTGATATTTCTCCCGGCAATCTTGATTTCAGTTTGTGCTTCCTCCAGCCCAGCGTTTCTCATGATGTACTCTGCATAGAAGTTAAATAAGCAGGGTGACAATATACAGCCTTGACATACTCTTTTTCCTATTTGGAACCAGTCTGTTGTTCCATGCCCAGTTCTAACTGTTGCTTCCTGACCTGCATACAGATTTCTCAAGAGGCAGATCAGATGATCTGGTATTCCCATCTCTTTCAGAATTTTCCACAGTTTTTTTTGATCCACACAGTCACACATACAGAATTCAATTTCAGAGTAATCTCTTTTTTATTTGAGTAAAGTAAGGCTAAGTGATTTGCTTAGTTGTGAGTGGGACCAGCTAGACCTCATCTTTTTTTGACTGTAAGCTTGTATTCTACCCTGTAATCCAGACCACTTCTAGTTTGCCAGCAGTCAGTACACTGCTTTCCTTATAGTAAAAGTTCATTAGGTCCTTGAATATTTGTTATTTAATTAAGTGCATTTGAACAGCTGATTGTAAGTGATCTTTTCAATAATATGCAGCTTTGATTATTACAAGGGTTAAGAGTTACTAGGTTTGTGTTGCATTATTGCTCTGCCTCTTGCTAAATATTGCTCTTCCAGTTAATAACTATGACTCTGGTACTTAATTGTGTAGCTTTGGGAATTAGCCTCATTTTCTTCATCTGTCAAATGGGAATAATACCTACTTTATAAGGTGCTGTGAGAATTAAAAAGAATTAATGTAAGATGTTAACTATTCAACAAGTGGTGTGTATTATTCTTTAGCATACTTGCTGTTTTCCCCTCTCATAAAACTGCCGTAAAAGATGAATCATTTTTTCTGACATGAATACTAAATTATTCACCAAGCTACACATTATTTTCTGTATAAAACTCTTGAAAGTGTAACACTTACATATCCAGAAAAAAAATAAGCTAATTATAGTGGACTCTGAATTATATATTTTGGAATCATTATTCCAAGGCTGTGATCATAAAAAAAAGATTACTGACATTTTCCCCTCAATTCATACTATTCACATACATATGTTTAATATTTTCCATACTATTAATATATATTGTCCACAGTTTTCAAGGGGCTTATGTAGATCTTAGGATTCTGTAGCATATTAAAGATAAAAATTCACTATCCTCAGACTAAAGACTTAGACAATTCTAGATCTCATAACTATTTGAAGATATCAGTGTAACCATACTCAATGAAAAAAATGAAGGAAGTAAAATATTATAGGCTTTTAATTTAAGAAATAAAGTAGACTGTTTAATTTTCAGAAGCCTTTTCTCCCCTTGTGGTACTTTTTTTCACTGATTAAAAAAAAAAGTAAATAGTTGTCAGTGGTATCATATATACCTAAAAATCTATTGCTTTGCAAATTTGGGAGCCATTCACACTCATTAAAACTCTGTTTAAAAATACCTAACAGCACTACAAAGAGGAGAAGTCAAAGAAAAGTCGAAAGTGAGAGAAGATATTTGCGATGTATAAAACAAAGGATTAATATCTGAAATAAAGAACACCTATAAGTTAATAAGAGAAAGACAAACCACCCAGTAGAAAATGAATAATGACTTCAAATAGCATCTCACAAAAGAGGAATCACAAAATGTAGTACCTAATTAGGAAAATGCAGCTTAAAATACAAGGAAGCTCTGTCACATACCATCAGATCACCAAACATTTAGAATTAATATTGTAAGAGATATAGAGCAATAGGAATTCTTATTTAATTCTTCTTATGGGACTGTAAATTGGTGTGGCATTTTAAAAAATATTTTGGCTTTATCTTCTAAAGTTAAACATGCTCTAGCCTATGCCCCAGCAATTCCATTCTCACATATTTACCCTACAGACATTCTTGAGTGCGTGTACCAAGACATATGTATAAGAAAGTTCCTAACAGCAAAAACTTGGAGACAATTCAAATGTCCATTGTTGGTAGATTTTTTAAGTGAATGATGATAAATTCGTACTATGGAATATGCTTTACAGTGGTGAAAATAAAGGAACTACAGCTGTGTATAACCTTGAATATATGAAGGTCTACAAGTTCTAATACAGAGACTCCTGTAATTTTTTTGGAGGCAAAAATTCAATCTTCAGCCACCAGGAGGCTGACGAGGGAGCCAGACCCTGCACTAAGCACATTCATCTTTCTGCTAACACTTTCCCTCTCTGTACCGCTGATAATTTGACTCCGTTCCTCAAGCACATGTAGATTGCCATATCCTCCTAAGGGGGAACTGTAGACTGGAAGATTTTTGCATATTTTAAAATGATCTCCAGAAGAAAGCTACTTGCTGTCTTGATGGAGGTAAAAAGTTGGAGGAGGTGGTTCTTAAGCCACAAATATTGAAAATTTTCACAAGTTAAAAAGGACAACACTATATTTTGAAATACCTAGACTTTTAAGATTTGATTAAATTATCCTATGTTCTATCCAGAAAGAATCAAAGCCCTTTATGAAATTGTTTCATGGGTTTTTCCAGTTAGTTTACAAAATGCTTTTCAAGTTAAAGACAAATCATTTGCTATTAAAATTTTTCATTTATTTGGCTGCGCCAGGTCTTAGTTGCGGCATGCAGGATCTTCAGTGTGGCATGTGAGCTCTTAGCTGTAGCATGTAGGATCTAGTTCCCTGACCAGTGACAGAACCTGGGCTCCCTGCTTTAGGAATGTGGAGGCTTAGCCACTGGCCTAATTACAGTTAAAATTTATCATGTATATTGTTCGAGAAGATGGAATATAATTGTACTTCATAATTGGGGAAATACATATAAGGCTTCCAAATTCATTCCTGGCCAGATTCATTCTTGGCCTAACATATATCCATGATGAAAAAAAGGAAGAGAAATATTAGAATTACTAGTTAAAATACTTATAGTCAAATATATATAAGTCAATTAGTGACTAAGCCAGTTATTTAGAACTTCTTTTGTTATTCAGAAAAATGGGTTCATGTTCATGACTGAATGACTATTTTGTGAGTGAGTGTGTGTATATTAGATCTTAGAGAATTTTTCATAAAGTGATTTCTGTCCTGAATGATTTAAAGCCCAGAAACAGAGTTACTTCCTAGATTATTGGAACCTGGCATCCATACTTAACATTTTATTGAAATCATAGAGGTCTTAGTTGATAAGTCTAACAGCAGCTTCTACATATTGAACATTATTGCCTTCTGTTTCACACTATTGACCATACTATCCTTGAAGTTCTTTATTGTCAGGTTTCTTTGATGTCTGTGTCCTAGTTTTGTGTTTCTGACTGTTCCTTCCAGCCTTGTTCCTTAGTTCTAGTCCTTTGCCCTTCCCTTATGTATAAAAGTCTCATCAGTGTATTTCTCTTGCTCTTCGAACTCGGTTCCCTTTATAGTCTTGTATACTAAGCAGGCCAGCTTAGATGAAAGTTCAAGGAAAGATAGAAATATATAAAGCTAGAGAGGAAAGAGGAGTAGCATTCTGTTCTGTTCTTTAAGATCTCATTTTAGAGACCAAATGGCTAAACTGTACTTTATCTCTAGTATTCCCTTTCCCTTCCCATTCACTACCAGGCCTTGCTACTCCAGTGCTTTTCTCTCTCCAGTATTCAACCTTTCTCTTTCTACTTGATCAAATTGTCAGCTAAGAGTTATTGACAGTAGGTTTGTGTGATATTTGGCACTTGGTATGCTGACTCAGTGTGCGCAAAAACTCTGAGAGAAGTATTATTTTTATTTTAGAGATGAGGAAAGAGGTCAAGTGAGAAGCTCGAGCAAAGTTACACAGCTAATAAGGAATAGAACTTCCTTGGGTGGTGCTAGTGGGAAAGAATCTGCTAGCCAATGCAGGAGACGCAAGGGATGTGGGTTCAACCCCTGGGTTGGGAAGATCCCCTGGAGTAGGAAATGGCAACCTGCTCTAGTTTCTTGCCTGGAAAATTCCATGGACAGAGGAACCTCGTGGGTTATAGTTCATGGGGCTGCAAAGTCAGATACGCCCGAGCAACTAACACTTTCCCTAAGCAACTGAGCGCATGCACACACAAGGAAGGGAACTAATACTGGACACAGGAGGTTGTCTGGGCGTAAGGCCCATCCATGTTCTTGGCAGTTCACCATTATCTTCTTTTTCAATTTCAGAACCCATCCTAGTCACTGCTCTTTGGTAAAAGCCCTTGAACCATTAATTCTATTTCTAGAATCTACTCCAGAAAAGTAAAGATTTAGACAAAGATCTTTACTAAGTTGTTTGTCACAGTGTAACTTTTTAAGATCAAAGACACACAAATGAAAATTATGGAACAATTAAATGTCCATCATCAAAGGAAGGGCTGTTTATTATCACATAATAAATTATGGTGATCCATTCAGTACCATATAATGCAGAGAATAAAATTAATGATCTCAAAACATTTTAATGATGGTTATAAATGTGTTATATAAAAACACTCTGATTTTAAAAAATTTATTTTATTCATTTAAATTTGTTTTTGGGTGTGCAGGTCTTCATTGCTGTGTGCCGGCTTTCTGTGGTTGCAGCGAGTTAGGGCTACTCTCAAGTTAATGGGGCGCAGGCTTTTCATTGCAGTGGCTTCTTTTGTCATGGAGCACAGGCTCCAGGTGAGCGGGCTCAGTTGCCTGAGCCTGCGGGCTTAGTTGCCCCATGTCATGTGGAATCTTCCCAGACCAAGGGTCAAAGAAATTGCCCCATGTCCCCTGCATTGGCAGGTGGATTCTTAACCCCTGGATCACCTGGTAAGTCTAATATTAGGGTTTTGATCATAAGAAAATAAACATATACCTATTTTTAATGCATTAAAAAATACCAGGAGAATAAACTAAAATGTTCATTGAGTGAGTGGTGGGATAGATGATTTTTTTATTGCTAAACAGACTAATGTGTGCATGTGTTTTAATAACTTATAAGGCTTATAATGAAAAACAACACTCCCCTCCTCCCCTGCCTTCTCATTTCTAGGGCAACTAGTTTTAAATTTTTTAAATGATTTACTCTGGGTTGCCTTGCAAAGTAACATGACAATATTTTTTTCTTGATATTATACATTTAATTCTTCTTCTGAGGAGACATTAGGACTCTTACCTCACCCACTTTCACTATAGCATCCCCCAGATGGCTATAGTATACTATTCAGTCAGATTGGAAAAAACAGTTTTTTCTTTTAACATGAGACTGTACTTTGATTATACTCCTTTCTGATATACTTATTCTGTTTTCCCTTAAACTTTGACTTGTCTTTCTTCTTGCATTGATTTCTGTTATCATATCCTCATTTTTTTCCCAAGTATGCCAATCTGTTGAGTGCTTTTTAAGAACTGACTCACTGGAAAAGACCCTGATGCTGGGAAAGACTGAAGGCAGGAGGAGAAGGGGATGACAGAGAATGAGATGGTTGGATGGCATCACTGACTCGATGGACATGAGTTTGAGCAAGCTCCAGGAGTTGGTGATGGACATGGAAGCCTGGCATGCTGCAGCCCATGGGGTCGCAGAGAGTCGGACACGACTGAGTGACTGAACTGAACTGATAAACGTTTATATTAAAATCCCCCACTTGCATGCACATTTTGTTTTCTCTGGAGATACTTCTCTTGGAGCTTTGTATCCACCCCTCCTATCTCTGTTGGTACTCTCTAGATCTGCTTTATGACCTAGTTTTGGGACTTCTGCTAATCGCTTTTCTGTATTAGGTACCCTATGTCCTGGATCTCATGTATTCCTCTTTCCTGAATTCTCATTTTACTGAGGCATATCATCATGTAGCTTCGAATCCTTGCATGTCATTCTGGTCTAATAACACTTTAATATCTTGAAGGTATTCAGTGTGACTCCTGAGAAATCCAGTGCTTTCTCATTTTTTTTTATTCTTTTGTGGTTGGCATTTTTATCCCTTCTCTTCTAGAGTTTTAAGCTCATTTCTTTAGTCCCACCATTCTGAAATATTTCAGTGATGTGCACTGGTTGGTTCTTTTTCGTTCAATAATCGATGGATTCTTTTAATCTGAAGACTTGTATTTCAGTTCTGGGAAATTCTTTGTTTCTTTTATATAAGGGTATCCTCCCCTCAGTTTTCTCATTCATTCTTTCTTTGCTTCTTGTTAATCAAATGTTAGATCTTACAGATTGACCTACGTATCTTTTCCCCCCTGATTTTCCCGCACCTCTTTTTCTGTCCTTATTTTTAGGACATTTTCCCAGCTCTGTTTTTCAAGCGGTATTTTTGAGGTTTTGTTTTTAATCTTCTTTTTTTGTGTGGCTAATTTGAATTCACAGCAGCTCTTTCTTATAATACAGTTACTTTTTTCCTACACTGAGATAACTGGTCATTCTAACATAGAATAATTGCCAAGGTATGTTGGAAATAATGGAAAAGTCTTAGATAGTTTTTTTATATTGTGTTATCACCTGAACAAAATAAAAAGGAGATACCGGTCTAAATGCTGGGTGTGCAATATTTAGTTCTTGAAGGTTACAAGAAAGAAGTCATATTGTTGACTCTTGGAAAAAACACTGTGGGGCAGGTGGGTGAGGGTGGGTTTTTACTCTGTCCTCTGTAACATTTGATATCTGACCATATACATCATATCAGAACTGTGATTAAAGTCTTAATGAAGTTACATAAAATAGAGTTGTACAAGTGTTTCAACTGTTTTGCTAATATACTTTTAATGGTAAAAATCAAAACAGGAGTAGTAAGACTTTTACTATTGGACCCAACGTTCTCGGGAAATTTTATAAGCCGAATAAAGGCTAAGTTTAAAAAATGCTTTTTTTTTTTCTATAGCGTCTTATTTTTCTTTAATGAAGAAGAATACATATCTGCATGAATCATTCTGAGAGCAGTAATAAGAGGACTTACTATTTTTTTTAAAGCTCAAAGTTATTTTTCTTCATCTCTGTTTCCTGGGTTAAAAAAAAATTATTTTAGTTTGAAATTCTCAGGCTTCTTAAAGCTGTGGATTGACATCTTTCATCAAATATGGAAAATCCTTAGTCATTACTTTTCAAGCGATCTCTCTTTTTATTCATCTTTTCTTTTGGGGGGTTCCAATTTAACATATTAAACATTCTCCTTGTAACTTCTAAGTCTCTTTACTCCTATATTTTTACTCCTGAATATTTTCTGTATTTTTATATTTTGTATGTTTTTGTATTTCCATGCTTTATTCTAGATAGTTTCCTCTGACATAATTCTCTCTTCAGTAGTATCTAATGATTTTTCTAGTTTTGCGACTTCTCTTTAGTTCTTTTTCTGATTTACTATGACACTTTTATAATTTGCGATGTTTTGCTAAATCTTATAGCTTGAATTTTATTGTCCTACATGTTGTAACTATATAATTATACAGACATGGCATTGCAGCTCAAGTATATATTTCTGTTAATGTTTCTGATGTGTATGTTTTTATTGCCTGTTGCTTTTACTTGTTTGCACTTATGATTAATTGCCTTCTTACGTGCCCTGTTATCTTTGATTATGTACTGAGCGTTCTATAGCATTACAGTCCTTTACAGTTCTAAAATCCAGAAAGCTCTGCAACTAAAAACTGTTTCATAACTCATTTATTCTCCTAACATGTTGTGAAGTGACACAAAGCTGTTTAGTTGTCTTCAACTTAGTGTAAATGTTTGTACAGTTTGCATCAGATTGATAACAGGGTAATGCCCCTTTACCCCACTGATGACATGACAATATGGTATATGTACTGTATTATTTTTCTGAAATGTGAAGTCTTCTCAATTCTCATCACATTTAGCCTGAAAATTTAGATAAAGAATAGTGGATCTATTTGAAAATTTATTTCTAGAAATCATTTGAGGCTTGGGATAATGTTATTTTTCTCTCAGTAAGATTTTTGTTATCCTGCCAAACACTAAAGGTTCTAACAAACTGGAATAATCATACCAATTTCATTTGAGATTTTGATTAGCTAATCTAAAAGACTAAAAGTCAAGCTTTTTACAAATCTGATATACTTGTAATTCACTTTAGTCCTAGGGTGATTTTTCTTTCAGAGTCCGGTCCAAAGTGGGCTAAAGAGAAGGGAATTAGTAACTTGGGTTCCAACCCTGTCTTTCCTTGGTCTCTGATCTTTTATCTCTTTAGACCCTTTGCTTGCTGACCACATACTCAGTTTCTCAGAACCTGTTTTGGGTAACAAAGGCCCCAAAGTAGAAGCTACTTCCAGGGCCAGTTTCACTCCTCTGGATTGCTGTCTCATCTAGGTACTTCCTCACCATCTGGTTTGTTGTTTGATATATGAAATATTTAGTGGGTCCTGGAGCCAGGAATCGAATCATTAACTCTGTTGTCTCAGTTCAGTTTCTCATTATTTTACTTCTAGTTATTTCCTAGCAGGTCTCCTTCCATTGAGCCATATCCCTTGCCATCTAACTTTGACCATTGCCAAAAGTAGCTTGCTATTAATATAAAAAAGCCTAAACACAATCACATTGCTAGTTCACGTAAACTTTTTTAGTAGCTCTCATTATTTACAGGGCTTCCCTAATAGCTCAGTTGGTAAAGAATCTGCCTGCAATGCAGGAGACCCTGGTTCTATTTCTGGGTTGGGAAGATCCGCTGGAGAGAGATAGGGTACCTAGTCCAGTATTCTTGGGCTTCCCTTGTGGCTCACCTGGTAAAGAACCTGCCTGAAATGCAGGAGACCTGGGTTTGATCCCTGTTTTGGGAAGATCCCCTGGAGACGTGGAAAGGCCACCCACTCCAGTATTCTGGCCTGGAGAATTCCATGGAGTGTATAGCCCATGGGATTGCAAAGGGTCGGACATGGCTGAGCGACTTTGACTTCACTTCATTATTTAAAAGATGAAGTCCAAATTCTTTAGCAAACAAGAGACTCCCTGGTCTTCCCTCTGTCTACCTCTACAGTGGTGTTGTCTCCTGTTACCTTTCTCCTTGTACTCTGGATGCTAATCTGTGCCTGAAATGTTTCATGTCTTCATATCTTTGTCTGTACTGTTCTCTTTGCTAAGAGTTCTCTTTGCCTTTCTTCTACCCTCAAACACTATCCCCTTGGCCTGAAAAGCTTCTATCCTTGAAAGCTGGGAAAACTGACTGTTGTTTCTTTCTGTAGATCTTTCTTCATGCTTCCTTGCTCAGTCGCTTAGTTGTGTCCAACTGTAGTCCACCAGGCTCCTCTGTCCATGGAATTTTCTGGGAAAGAATACTGGAGTGGGTTGCCATTTCCTACTCCAGGAGATCTTCCTGACTCAGGGATTGAACCTGTGTCTCCTGCATTGGTAGGCATTTGCAGGTGGATTCTTTACTGCTAACCTACCAGGGAAGCCTGAAATAATTAAATAAAGCGTCTGTTCACTGAGACCATAAAATTAACTAATGCCTGTTAGGAAAAAAAACAAAAGTAAAAAGTAAACAATTTCAGACAAAGGTTCTCGATTCTTAGTTAAACCTAAAGTCAACTTAACCAGAGCATCTTATTAATTGATATTTCTAGGTAACTGCATTATGTTACTGATGAAATTCTGTTTCTTTTTCTAAAAGTTTATTTCTTTTGTTAAATTTGCTTCTGATTTTTTATTTTATTTCAAGCCATATGTAATACAACCAGAAGGAACAGAGTTTCAAAGCTGCCGCTTTCCGACTGTTTGTATGATAGTCCTTGACTCATTTCCTTATCTCCAAACTGACTTTAACAGTTTTTCTTTGCTCCTAAAATTTCAAGGTCTAACATAAAAAGCCAACTGTACTTAATAAAAGCAGTCATTAAAAGGTAGTAGTTGTCTAGAGTGGTGCTCTTAGTTGTTACTTATCCAGTTGATGATTGAAGGTGCTGTGGAGTTCAGCTGTGTCCTTACTGATTTTCTGCCTACTGAACTGTCCCTTTCTCATAGAGGTGTGGTTGAAATCTCCAGCTATAATAGAAGATTTGTCTATTTCTCTTTGCAGTTTTTAAACTCACATAATTTGACGCTTTGCTGTTAGGTACATATACATTAAGGATTCTCAATTTTCTTAGGGAATTGGTTCTTTTATTATTACATAAAGTGAAAGTGAAGTGAAGTCGCTCAGTCATATCTGACTCTTTGCGACCCCGTGGACTGTAGCCCGCCAGGCTTTTCTGTCCATGGGATTCTCCACACAAGAATACTGGAGTGGGTTGCCATTTCCTTCTCCAGGGGATCTTCCCAACC
Organism: Ovis aries; assembly: GCF_016772045.2. NCBI lineage: Eukaryota > Metazoa > Chordata > Mammalia > Artiodactyla > Bovidae > Ovis > Ovis aries. The sequence continues at coordinate 59,039,383 of NC_056065.1, forward strand.
CAGGGATCAAACCTGGGTCTCCCGCATTTCACACAGACATAAGCCTTTATCTATTCCTGATTTTTTCTCTTGGTCTGAATTCTACCCTATCTGAAATTAGTATAGCTACTTTAGGTTTCTTTTGATTAGCATGTTATATGTGCTAGCATGTTACATCTTTTTCAACCCCTTTACTTTTAATGTATTTGTATCTTTATATGTAAAGCAGATTTCTTGTAGGCAACATATAGCTGGGGCTTGTGCTTTGATCCCCACTGACAATCTCTGTCTTTAACTGGTATATTTGGACCATTTATGTTTAAAGGGATTATTGATATAGTTGGATTAATATCTATTATATTTGTTACTGTTTTCTATTTGTTGCCTGTGTTATTTGTTTGTTACTCTTGTTCTTTGTTTCTGTATTTGTCTTCTATTCCTTTTTGTCTTTTTTGATTTTAACTGATCATTTTACATGATTCTATTTTTTCTTCTTTACCTTTTAATAAAGTTTTTAAGTGATTGCCCTAGAATTTGTAATATATATTAGCAATTAATCCAAGTCCACTTTCAAATGATACTGTATTGTTTCCCAAGTAGTGCAATACCTTATAATAAGGAAATTTTTCTAATTCATTCCCTTAGCAACCCCAGTTTTGGCGCTGAACTAAGTCTACTTTAGTACAGGCTGCTTTGTCATTTATCAGATGTATTGATAAAATGCTGATACTTATTTCAAGTTATCAGAATGTTGTTCATTTTCTAAGTTTGTACTCATTGAAGAAGGTATGAGATTTGTTAAGTGCTGGTAGTTACCTCTTTATGCTTCTTCAAGATCTTCTCCAGTGATGCCAGATTTTTTTCTTAGAAATAATTTTTAAAGAAAATCTAGAAAAGCCAGGTAATAGTTTCTGTCAACTAAATCGACATTTCTAGGGGAAGAAAATCTTAACAATTGAAGCAATATTTCATGCTTCTTTCTTGCTCTCATCTCATTTGGCATAATTCTTTTATTTTCCTCTGTGAATACTCCTCTCTTTCTATATCCTTGAAGAAACAGATAGTCACTTGGTTCAAGAACGATAACTCCCTGGTGACTGTCTTTTCTCCCTTGTCCTTCTCCCTCATCATATGTGTTTTAATGTGATCTTCTTGGTATGAGAGATAATGTTAAACTCATTATTACTGACCCTTGTTACTACTGTCCTGAAGTCAGGTACTTTTATTTTAGGTCTTTCTCAGATTTTTATTAATTAATTCAACAAATATTTATTGAGTGCCTATCATATGTCAAGTACTGAGGACTCTATAGACAATAAAACGGGCATGGGAATTATAGTTTTGTGGTTGAAATAATCACTGCTTAATAATCTCACAAGGGAATGTCCAAAAATAGCTGTAACTATAATAGGGAGATGCTTGGGACTGTAAAAGCCTATAAAAAGAGATTTGACCTAGTCAGGGTAGTCAGGAAAGGCGCTCTCAGGAAGTAGTAACACTTGAAACCTGCAGCGTGAATAGGCAGTTGATGAAGGGAGAAAAATCCTTCCATGTAAAGGAAACATTGTGGGCAAAAGCCGTGCCATGGGGAAGGAGAGTGTTGGTATGAAGGACTGAAAGGATTCACAGAAGGCTGAAGGGATGGCGTAGGGCAGGGACCAGGCTATGCTGAGGAATTTTGCCATGTGTTGTGTTTGTTTTATAGAGCAGTGGGAAGCAATTGAAAAGTAGTATGCAGTAAACTTGTATTTGGAAAAAAATTATTCTCACTGTAGTAGGAATAATGATTTACAGGGGACTGTAGTAGATGTAGGTAGGTAAATTTAGGATAATCCAGGTGAGAAATGATAGTTAATTTAGAGGAAATGGTGAGAAGTAGATTAAATATTCTTAGGGAAGATCGGCGAGGTTCATGGATTTGATATTGAATGGTAAGAGAGGGAGATAACTAAGATTTGGGACTGGTACAGTGGAGTGGATGTTATTTTTATTAGAATTAGCAACCCTGGAATGAGAACAGATTTTAAGGGAAAGATCATGGGTTAGGTTTTATACGTTTTGAATTTGAGAGGCCACAAAATGTCTAATTGAGTACATGACTATGTTGGTCAAGGAGATCAGGTCTGAACTGCAGGTATAAGTTGCTGTGGTAACTGTGAGTGATGATATGCATGGTGAGAATATGGTGATGGCGTGCCTGGCACCCAGTTTGATGAACTCGTAACATTTAGAGACTAGATAGAGAAGAATGAATCTCACAGGAGACAGAGAAGTTGTGATCAGAGATGTTTAGAGGAAAACCAGAAGTTTCTAGTTTTTAAAAGACTTTAATGATAGAAGTCATCTGTGTTTTGGTTTTTATTTTAAAACATTTTATTTAAAAAATAAATCCTGAGAGTTGCCTATTAAGAGTAATCTTTATTTAGCTCCTCTAGACGTATCTCGCTTAAACGAGAAGCAGTTGCGTACGTGTCAGGTGTGTCTGAGTTCTCTTACTTAGAAAGGAGGTCGTTTTTGCCACAGGAAGTGTTTCATCGGGAAGCAGATGTGCTCCAGTGATAGGAGATGGGAAGGGGATGTTTTGTTATTAATTACTTAGCTTTGAATAAACAAAGACTTTGTATTTTTGAAAGATGTCTTCTTCTGGTTTATAGAAATTAATCCTATTTTTAAAGCTTTTCATTAGTTGATCTAAGAGGTATGTACTCTGTTGTTTCAGTAACAGAACTCCTGAACTCTTTGTTAGTTGTATTATGGCGTATCTTCTATTACATAAGAGCATGTGAGATTTATAGGATAGAATTGCGGTGTAGAAAAGGTGTGTCTTAAAAGATAGGAAGTGGTGGCAGACTAGTATTTGTAAACTGAGAAAGCTTAAGTTTTGCCTTTTCATCTCTGCTTGCTTCCCTTAGTTGAAAGAAATCTGAAAAGCCATTTTAATGAGAAACTGGTATCCTATTTTAATCTTTAAAAAATAAAGAATTTAGCATTTAAACTAGACAACAATAAAATATCTGGACTCAGTGTCACAATTATGCCCCATAAGCCTAAATTTCTCAACTGTATTCTGTGAATCGTAGTTGGAAAATGCTAATTTAATGAGGTTATATAGAATCCTGAATTAGGAATTAGAATACCCATGTATTCGTTTTGTTTGTTTGTTTGTTTTTGCTGTTGACTAGTCATGGACAAGTTCTTTTCTCTGGCCTCATTTGATTATATGTAAGTGTTGGTTAGAGTAATCTGTGATGTCTTGTTTAGTTCTCTGTTCTCTAATTCTGATTCTGTGGGTTGATATTAAATGTTTCCATTTTTGCTCTCTGTAGATTTAAAAAATATACTTTAAACTTTGTGCATTCAAAAAGAATAAAAATATACAGTCATTATAAAATTTCATATATTGTAGAAATTAATAATATAAAACCAAAAATCTGTTAGCAACAAAAATAACAAATTTTATTATTTTTAAAAAAGAAAATATTTTAAAGAAATAGGAACAGAATTTCTCTCTGCATAAATTCTGTCATATGTACACTGACATATTAATGATAATCTTCAGTAAAAGTGGGATCATGATCTACTTTTTATAGTATATATTGCTTTTATACCTTATCCCTTAGACTTCTTACCACCTAAATTTCTGTTTTAAGTTTTTTCTTCTTACTGTGACTCTAGCATATACTCACAGTTAAAAAATAAAACCATAAAGATCTAAGGTGATATCTCTTTGTACTCCCTACAGGCAATCACTCTTTAAAAATGTGTGTGTTTCTAGCACATTTAAATATATGTGGTTGTTTTTGCATGGTATGTACTGTGATTTATTTGGGCGTCCTCCTATAGATGGTCATTTGCATCTCCCTCCCTTGCTTCCTTCCATTAAAAAAAAAATGCTGCCGTTCTTAAAATGCAGACGATTGTTGAATTTTTAATTGTGCGTTATTTATATGCTGTAGATAGTCTTTGCTGTCTCCAAGGAAGAGGTTTGGCTGGGATTGCTGTTATCTTTAATTCTCTGCACATGACCATGAGCAAAGTCTCTATGTGATCTACATACTCACTTGCATAGAATATTTCAAGCAGATATTCTCACTTTATCCACTAATCCCAATACGATGTTTTTATTTTGGAGAACTTGACTGAATCTCATGGGAGCCTTGAGAATTCCTTTAGTCCTTTTATTTAAAAATCTGTCTACAGCTTGTTAGTCACAATTTGTCCCATGAATCAGTAGCATACGTATCACTTACAGCTTGTTAGAAATGTAGAATTTCAGGCTCTCACCCATGTGTACTAAAGCAAAATCTAGATTTTAATTCAATCTCCTGGTGCTTCATTCATACCCTACAGCACGAGAAGCATTGGCCTGGAAGCAGACCTGTCACATTATCTTTATGCGTGGTCCTTTGTGCCCACAACTTGAGTTTGAGCCTTCGGTTGTTATTGTTCTGATCTTTCTGAGGAGAAAGAAAAGAAAAAAAAAGTGAAAAGTTTGAACTAAAGACTGGAATATGCTAAGTTCAAGAACTATTTCAAACCCTGTGCATTTATTGTGCCTTCCAATGGTAAGGTCTCCTGTTGATATTTTTACCTGTTTTTTTTTTTTTTTTTTTAATACCATACCAGTATTATGGAAAAGAGAAGATATAGTCAGCTCTATTATCATGCTTTATTTTTGGTGTTTTAAAAAGAAAATAATTATTATTTTATATTTTAGGTGTTTTTCAAAGAATTTTTAAATTGAAATTTATTTTATGTCATGCTTCTTTTGAAAACAGGACGTGTATCATGTGATGGATAGTAGGGAACAGTTTGAGCGTTACATGAATTTTGTGTTTGCTTATGTGCCGTTTGTTGAGAAATGTTAGCTGCATAGCAAAAACTGTATCCAAGTAAAGCATGACACTAGGAAATATTGAAAGGCATGCATCTTGACCAGCTACCAGCCACCTCAATTCCCCACACTTGTTATACGCCACATCCATCCACTTAAGCGTTAGAGCTGTCATTTAGATTTCAGATAACCCTCCTTCCGTCATGTCACAAAAACGAAAAATCCACAACCCTTCTGATGCCCACTTCTACAGGCAAACTTCAGAGTGTTTTTGAAGTAACATGATGTATTTATTTTAGCAATTAGGCTTTTCTTAACCATTTAACATGTGTAAAATGGTCTACAGGTTTTATCTTTTTTTTATGTGTCATTGTTTCTAAATGTTTCTTCCCAAACCCACCTTCCTCAAAACCTTGAAATTTTATTATGCAATTTTGTAAAGTGTGATGATTTTTAGAAATATATGTCACACGACATAGTAGAGTTGAGTATAACAGGAGAATCTCAAGAAAAGAGAATCTGGAAAGAAATTGGTTCTGTCCCTTCTGCCTTCAGTTCAGTTCATTTGCTCAGACGTGACCGACTCTTTGCAACCATCACCAACACCTGGAGTTCACCCAAACCCATGTTCATTGAGTCGGTGATACCATCCAACCATCTCATCCTCTGTTGCCCCCTTCTACTCCTGCCCTCAATCTTACCTAGCATCAGGGTCTTTTCCAATGAGTCAGCTCTTCACATCAGGTGGCCAAAGTATTGTAGTTTCAGCTTCAGCATCAGTCCTTCCAATGAAAAACCAGTCCTGATCTCCTTTAGGATGGAGTGGTTGGATCTCCTTGCAATCCAAGGGACTCTCAAGAGTTTTCTCCAACACCACAGTTCAAAAGCATCAATTCTTCTGCGCTCAGCTTTCTTTATAGTCCAACTGTCACATCCATACATGACCACTGGAAAAACCATAGCCTTGACTAGACAGACCTTTGTTGACAAACTAACGTCTCTGCTTTTTAATATGCTGTCTAGGTTGGTCATAACTTTCCTTCCAAAGAGTAAGCATCTTTTAATTTCATGGTGCAATCACCATCTGCAGTGATTCTGGAGCCCAGAAAAATAAACTCAGCCACTGTTTCCACTGTTTCCCCATCTATTTCCCATGAAGTGATGGGACCAGATGCCATGATCTTTGTTTTCTGAATGTTGAGCTTTAACCCAACTTTTTCACTCTCCTCTTTCACTTTCATCAAGAGGCTCTTTAGTCCTTCTTCACTTTCTGCCATAAGGGTGGTGTCATCTACATATCTGAGGTTATTGATATTTCTCCCGGCAATCTTGATTCCAGCTTGTGCTTCCTCTAGCCCCACGTTTCTCATGATGTACTCTGCATAGAAGTTAAATAAGCAGGGTGACAATATACAGCCTTGACATACTCTTTTTCCTATTTGGAACCAGTCTGTTGTTCCATGCCCAGTTCTAACTGTTGCTTCCTGACCTGCATACAGGTTTCTCGAGGCAGGTCAGGTGGTCTAGTATTCCCATCTCTTTCAGAATTTTCCAGAGTTTATTGTGATCCACACAGTCAAAGGCTTTGGCATAGTCAATAAAGCAGAAATAGATGTTTTTCTGGAACTCTCTTGCTTTTTCCATGATCCAGCAGATGTTGACAATTTGATCTCTGGTTCCTCTGCCTTTTCTAAAACCAGCTTGAACATCTGGAAGTTCACGGTTCACGTATTGCTGAAGCCTGGCTTAGAGAATTTTGAGCATTACTTTACTACCGTGTGAGATGAGTGCAATTGTGTGCTAGTTTGAGCATTCTTTGGCATTGCCTTTCTTTGGGATTGGAATGAAAACTGACCTTTTCCAGTCCTGTGGCCACTGCTGAATTTTCCAAATTTGCTGGCATATTGAGTACAGCACTTTCACAGCATCATTTTTCAGGATTTGAAATAGCTCTACTGGAATTCCATCACTTCCACTAGCTTTGTTCATAGTGATGCTTTCTAAGGCCCACTTGACTGCCCATTCCAGGATGTCTGGCTCTAGGTGAGTGATCACACCATCATGATTATCTGGGTTGTGAATATCTTTTTTGCACAGTTCTTCTTTGTATTCTTGCCACCTCTTCTTAATATCTTCTGCTTCTGTTAGGTCCATACCATTTCTGTCCTTTATTGAGCCCATCTTTGCAGGAAATGTTCCCTTGGTGTCTCTAATTTTCTTGCAGAGATCTCTATCTTTCCCATTCTATTGTTTTCCTCTATTTCTTTGCACTGATCACTGAGGAAGGCTTTCTTATCTCTCCTTGCTATTTTTGGAACTCTGCATTCAAATTAGACATGTTAAAAGTTTCCTTGCATCACACGTCCTGAGCATTCCGTAGACTCCCTTTCTTAGTACCAGTCCTTCCTGATTAGCTGGCACTTTCAGGAGGGCAGGGACAGTGTGTATTTGTTCCTCTAGTCTTAGTTCAGTGCCTGATACATGGCAGGTACTGAATAACCATTTTAAAAATGGCTCCATACCAGTATAAGTACTTGTATATTTATTTAGAGAACTCAGATGTTTCTTTTGGGTAAGCAACTAGAGTAATTCTTACAGCTGTGCTTTGAATATTGCAAATTATATATTAAGGAAATGAATAATAATTAGCTGATACTTGAGGTGGCAGTAGTGTTCTTGTTATGACACTTTAATCAGCAGCCAATTTTTATATTAGGATTCATTATGAATGTGGTAGTTCAGTGGTAGTAGTGTCATAGTTTCTAATTAAAAAATTATAAAACTTGGAATATTTTCTTAAAAATTATAAATTTGTTGTGTACATTTGGTAAAATTTAGAAAATGCAGTGTGTCAAGTGATTGTGTTAAATTCAGGTGAAAGACAAAACTTAGAGAAATAACTAACAAATGATATTAGGCTATCATAATGATAGAAGATAATTTGAAACATTTGCCAAATCCAACTTTAGCCTACTCTAAAAGAGGTGAATTTCTTAATTTATTTGATTATCCCTACTTAGAGACTGTCACTTCCCCACTCTATATTTCTTTTGCTTTCTGATTTTGCTTGAATCTTTTTCTGTGCTGTTTAATATTTTCTACTTCCATATTCCTTTAAATAGGGAAGTTTATGCTAAGAATTGTAGTAGCTCCTTGAAAGAATTGGGTTGATGAGTTTAGAAACTAGTATACTTATATTTACCTTACCTATTTAGTGTGTAAAAGTATTTTCTCACTTAACACCGAGTCTCTGAACTTTACAGTGTTAATTATGGGGCTTAGGTTCCACTCCTATAGTGCAACTTTTCTCAAAATCGTAGTTTTAATTTTTACTGAGGTGTTTTAATAGGGTGATCTTGATTAACTTCCCTCTCATGAAACCTGTGAAACTAGATATTTTCTTATTAGTATTACTCAAAAGATACTCTGAAATAGGGACCATTACAGTATTAATAATAAAATATCTGTTATAGACCCAAAGGAAGTAGTTTTGAAATTAAAAAAAAAAATTACGGGTGTAATGTCTTATTTTGAAGTAATTTCAAGCCTATAGAATATTTGCAAGCATACAAGAAACTTCTGTATACCCTTTGTGTGGGTGTGTCTGTGTGTGTGTGTGCACATGCACAAGCGCTCAGTCATCTCCAACTCTTTGTGACCTCACTGACTGTAGCCCACCAGGCTCCTCTGTCTATGGAATTTTGCAGGCAAGAATACTGGAGTGGGTTGCCATTTCCTTCTTCAGGGGATCTTCCTGACGCAGAAATCAAACCTCTGTCTCCTGTGTCTCCTGCATCTCCTGCATTTCAGGCAGATTCTTTACCACTAAGCTACCAGGGACCCTTTCAGTTCAGTTCAGTTCAGTTGCTCAGTTGTGTCCGACTCTGTGACTCCATGAATCGCAGCACGCCAGGCCTCCCTGTCCATCACCAACTCCCAGAGTTCACTCAGACTCTCGTCCATCGAGTCAGTGATGCCATCCAGCCATCTCATCCTCTGTCGTCCCCTTCTCCTCCTGCCCCCAATCCCTCCCAGCATCAGGGTCTTTTCCAATGAGTCAACTCTTCGTATGAGGTGGCCAAAGTACTGGAGTTTCAGCTTTAGCATCATTCCTTCCAAAGAAATCCCAGGGCTGACCTCCTTCAGAATGGACTGGTTGGATCTCCTTGCAGTCCAAAGGACTCTCAAGAGTCTTCTCCTTCAAACGCACCAATTCTTCGGCACTCAGCTTTCTTCACAGTCCAACTCTCAAATCAATACATGACCACAGGAAAAACCATAGCCTTGACTAGATGGACCTTAGTCGGCAAAGTAATGTCTCTCCTTTTGAATATGCTGTCTAGGTTGGTCATAACTTTCCTTCCAAGGAGTAAGCATCTTTTAATTTCATGTTTGCAATCACCATCTGCAGTGATTCTGGAGCCCCCAAAAATGAAGTCTGATACTGTTTCCACTGTTTCGCCATCTATTTCCCATGAAGTGATGGGACCAGATGCCATGATCTTCGTTTTCGGAATGTTGAGCTTTAAGCCAACTTTTTCACTCTCCTCTTTCACTTTCATCAAGAGGCTCTTTAGTTCTTCTTCACTTTCTGCCATAAGGGTGGTGTCATCTGCATATCTGAGGTTATTGATATTTCTCCAAACAATCTTGATTCCATCTTGTGCTTCTTCCAGCCCAACGTTTCTCATGATGTACTCTGCATAGAAGTTAAATAAGCAGGGTGACAATATACAGCCTTGACGTACTACCTTTTCTTGTTTTGAACCAGTCTGTTGTTCCATGTCCAGTAATAACTGTTGCTTCCTGACCTGCATATAGGTTTCTCAAGAGGCAGATCAGGTGGTCTGGTATTCCCATCTCTTTCAGAATTTCCACAGTGTATTGTGATCCACACAGTCAAAGGCTTTGGCATAGTCAATAAAGCAGAAATAGATGTTTGTCTGGAACTCTCTTGCTTTTTCCATGATCCAGCAGATGTTGGCAATTTGATTTCTGGTTCCTTTACCTAGATTCAATAATTATATACAGTTTGTCCTGTTAGTTTGGTCATATTTCATATACCTTTATATGGGTAGTTTTTCTCTGAGTCATTTGAGGGTAAATTGGAAGCATCATGCCTCTAAGATCCCGAAATACTTCAGTGGGAATTTCCTAAGAATAATGACATTCTCTTTCATAATGAAAATGAGAAATCTTAATGTTAATATTCTATTATCTAATCCATAGTCCATATTCAGATTTTGTCAGTTATCCCAATAATGTTTTTTATAGCTTTTCTCCCCATTTTAGGATCAGACCCAAAATTATGCATTACTTTTCATTGTTTCTCCTGAGTGTCCTTTGAATTACAATAGTTCTATAGCTTTTCTCTGACTTTCTTGACCTGGACACTTTTGAAGCAAAGGATATAGTTATTTCGTAGATCTTCTTTAATTCAAGGTTATCTGATGCTGCTTGTGATTAGATTTAGGTTATGTGTGTTTTTTTTTTACAGGAATAAATCACAAGCTATGCTTTCACAGTTCAACATATCTGAAGGTGTATAGTATTGGTTTGTTCCAGTATTGGTATGTCTGTCTGCATGTATTTATTCATCCATATTCATTCATTATCTTCAATGAATTTACACCTTTTCTCAAGTCTTAAATATACAGAAAGTGCTTTCAGAATTACTAACTCATTATATTAGCTAAGTAAGCCTACTAACTGTCGTATTTGCAGTTCTTTAAAGGTAAAACTTAATTACGGGAAAATGTATAAATCTTGAGAACAGTTGGATCAGTCTTGACAAATATACCCATATTCACATGTATATCAAGATTAAGAAAATTTCCTTAACCCTAGAAAGTTTCCTGGTGCCCTTTCTTGTTAATAATGCTTTCTACCACTGACAACTGCTTTCTTGATTTTTTCCCCCCTGTTAAAAATTGGTTCAGCCTATTTTAGAACTCTGTAGAAATGGAATCATACAGCATGTGCTCTGTTGTGTCTAGTTTCTTTTGTTGGCATAATATCTGTGGTTTTCATTCACATTGTTTTGTTATTAGTAGTTTATTCTTTTTATAGCTGAGTTGTATACAGTGTATGAAACCATCACAGCTTGTTTATCCAGTGTGCTGTGATAGACATTTGGGTTGTTTTCAGTTTAAGGGTATCATAAATAAAGCTGCTGTGAACATGAAGTACAAGTTTGTGTATTTTCATTTCTCTTGAGTAAATGCTTATGAGTGGAACTGATGTGCATTGGATAAATGTATGTCTGTCTTGTAAAAATAAAATTGTCAAATTTGTTCCATAGCAATTGTATCATTTCATGACTTCATGACTGATTATGAGATTTCTGGTTGCTCCACATTCTCACCAGCATCTGGTGTTATTAGCCGTTTAAGTGTTAGCTATTTTAGTGAATGATATCTCATTATTGGCTTTAATTTGCGTTTCTCTCAGTCCTAATGACGTTGAGTACATTTCCCACTATGCTTATTGACCATTCATATAACTTTCTTCATGAAGGGTCTGTTCAACTCTCTTTCCCTAGTCGTGTCCTGACTCTTTTGCAACCCCGTGGACTGTAGCCCACCAGGCTCCTCTGTCCATGGGATTCTCCAGCCAAGAATACTGGAGTGGGTTGCCATTTCCTTCTCCAATCAATAAGCTATAGAAGTTCTTCATATTTTGTGGTACAAATTTTAAGATATTTGTATTGTGAATATGTTCTCCCATTTTGTAGCTTGCTTATTGATTGTCTTCTAGACTTATTAAGGTTTTAATTTTTATGAATTCATAGTTATTAGTGTTTTCCTATCATGGTTACTACTTTTTATAAAATTTGTTTTATTTTATTTTTGGCTGCACTAGGTCTTCATTGCTGCATCTGGGCTTTCAGTTGTGCAAGCAGGGGCTATTCTTTGTTGTGGGCTTCCTTTTGCCATGGTTTCTGTTGGTGCAGAGGACAGGCTGTAGGTGCACAGGCTCTGTAGTTGTGGTTCATGGGCTCTAGAATGCAGGTCCAGTAGTCGTGGTGCTTGGACTTAGTTGCTTTGTGGCCTGTGAAATCTTCACAGATCAGGGATCGAACTAGTGTCCCCTGCATTGGCAGGTGGATTCCTAAGCAGGGAAGTCCAGCAATTTTTTTAATCCCAGGAAATTTTTGCCTATCCTCAGTTCACAAAAATATTCTCTTGTGATTTCCTTTATAAGCTTTATCAGTTTATATTTTACATTTAGGTTTATTTTCCATCACAGATCAGTTTTGGTGGATTGTGTGATGTGTCATAAGTAGGGATTAGAACTTAATGTTTACTGTTTTTCTCTTTTTGCAGATTCACATTTCTAAGTGTCTTTTTTAAGCCAAGAGAAACTTTTATGATTGTAATATACTCTAATTTGATTTATTATACTTTTGGGAAAGCTGAGTACTTCAACACTTACTTGGTACAGAAATGTGTAAATTTAGAGACTATATAAACAAATGAAGATGAGATCATTATTTTATGATAATGGGAATAACTGGAACATTTTACTATGTTTCAAAGAATAGATATGTTACTAACTTTACTGTTTGGCAATAATAAGAAAGAGAGTTAAGAACTGTTTTTTCATTGTACATATTCTACAAATGGATGGTTTTTTAGTTTTCCACATGAAATCATCATTTTTTATGCAGCTTGCAAAGTGATCTGATTGCCATGTTTTATGTCTTTTGTTGATGGTCTTAAGTCTGTCAGGCTTTCCATTTGAAACCCCTATTTTCAGGAGTTTATTAGCTGACAGTTGAAAAAAAATTAACCAGCAAAAAAACTTGGCATTCATGATCTTGGTTCAATATAAGGTACTTTGCTTTAATAAAATTTTAAGTAGTCAGCTCTTCTTTTTTTTTTTTTTCAGGTTGTAAATAGCACAAAGAGGAATAAAGGAATTTTTTTGATTAAATAGATAGGGAATATTTTTCCATACAACTTATCCCAGTTAGATTTATAAAGCAAACTTTTCCCTTTTAGAAATCATTTAAGTATGTACTTTCCTGTGTTCCAGTTCCCGCAAGATGTTGCCTTAAGATTTTCCTTTTCCTTTGCTATAGTTCATAGCAAGTATCCACTATCCCTTTTCTTTTTTTCTGTCCACTTGCGCTTTAAAAATTCTCCCTAGTATGTTTGCATTAAAAATGGCTTTATATTTTGGCATTCTTTTGTCCTTTTCCCTCATCTTTGCAGTGCCTCTTGCACAAAACTTTACCTATTGGTTGTAAAACAATATTAACTTTGAGAGAAGTTGTGGTATAAATAGCAAGAATTTTCTTGAAATGCCAACTTTAAAAACTGTCCTGAAGAGCTGTCCTTTAGAGAGCAGACTTTTAGGCAAGTTTTTTCTTCTTCTTCTGGAAAGTGTGTAAGTCAGCTTGAGTACTTTCACAATCTGTTTTTAACCCAATATCATTCACATAGTGAACACTTAACTGCTATTGGTCCCCAAAGGTGTCTGTGGGTTTTTTTTTTGTTGCTTTTATTTCACTTCTCATTTTTTTTTTTTTTAAAAAACCATTTCCTGAAAACTCAGGGCAGAAATGTAACCTACTGCAGGAAGTGAGATGATCTTCTTTGCTGTATTCTGAAGATAATTTGCTTCAGACAGGAGGTTTTTGGGTGCTTGCTGAATTTTGGAGATCTGGGAAAATGGGGGTAATAACATGACACCAGTTCTTAAGCAGCAACATCTGCTGTGGTTCAAAGCCACACAAAGAAAGCTGTTTAAGCAGTTGAATGTTTTGGACTGCACGGACAAGTGTGGTTCAACTGCAAAGACTGCAGAGCAAAAAATTTAGTTTCAAGAAGTTGTTAAAAAATGGAGTCATGGAAGATGAGCATCTTTAAAAGACAAACATCACCGCGTCCTCCAAGCTATCGAAGATCTTTGTCAGAACCTGCTTATGCACACTCAGAGATAGGAAGAAGCTTAAAGAGTTATCCATGGCGTGGTCCAGTGAAAAGCAAGAGGAAGAAAAATGAACAGGCTGTTTCTAGTCTAGGAAAGCCACTGGGTGCTTATCGGTGGCAAACACACCCCAGCTTAAGGTTGAAAGGGGGCAAAAAGGAGCAATTGGAAAATAATAAAGGAGACTTGGATGAACCACAACAACAAGCGGTCCTGCCAAAGATGGTTGGGAATAATATTTCTTCCTCTGGCAATGAAGTCCTTGGAACATCAATGGAGAAGCAGAACCTGGTAAACACTCTGTCACTTCGGGTTCCATTCAGCAGATCTCTTTCAGAGCCAGAACCCCGCTCCAGTGTCAGATTTGTTAGACGGTGGCCGACTTCAGTGGGGTCAGTGGAGTCTGAGCAGCAGGGATATTTCATCCGTGGCGTTTTCTCTACTCTTTCCAATGGCTTCTCCAGGATGCTGAGTCTAAAAGGAGAGTCAACCAGTGAGCCAGTAAGAGAAGGTATATTGTGATGAATAAGGGGGAAGAGGGATTTTAATTATTTGTGTTTTATAATGAATAAAACATCCTCTTTGCTCATTATAAAATAATTTAGTTAATTAGTGCAATTTTTAAAAAGTATTAAACTCTACTTTAGAAGCTCAATGAATGATAGTAATTAATAGTAAAAAATTGATTTAGAAGGATTTTTTTTTTATTATGTTATACTCTGAACTCTTCGTTTTGGGGCCTGGGTAAAATTATTTGTTCTGTTTTGTCTTTTACCCTTTTTAATCCCATTGATCTACTTTTGTACATTAAATGCAGTTTAGAAGGAGAAAGTATCAAATCATCTCCTCCTGACAAAGTTGAGAGTTAAAAGAGAATTCCTTCTATTATCTCTTCATAAAAATTGACAAATGTTATTAGAGCTATTTAGAGCTGGATTATATTGATAGCTTTTAATAGGTGGGACTTCTGATCTGCTCATGTCTTGGTGATACACAATTTGAAAATGGAAGGAAAAAATGCAAATCCTGAATATTTAGGCTACAAAATAGAAATTTGTGTTTGATTCATATCAGGTAATAGAATCGTCAACATTTAAAATAAACTTAGGATTTGTTTATATTTTAAAATGTTTTATATTGATGATAGTGTTTTAAGCTACCAAAAGAAACCTTAAAATTTTTATCTGATTGCTCTGGATGTGATTGAGCTTACCTGACGAACTACTTCAATTATGAATTAAGACGTGTTTGATTTTTTTTTGTTTTATTTTTGAAAATCTTAATATACTGATAATATTTCTATTGAGTTGAGGTCATTTTTGGATATGCTCTTTCTGTTAGAAAACTTTATCTTATCTCTAATAATGAGATTGACCACATCAGCAGAAGTTTGAATTCTTTCTAAAATTGTGGAAATTGTTGAATAATTTTCGCACTAGAATACAGTTTAATTTCTTTAAAAATAATGTCAGTGAGAAATTGAGTAATTCTCCAAGTGTATTTGTGCCAGAAATTCAGTATGTCTCCTAAACCTTGTTTTCCCTTTAGATTTTCCTTTGCCCAGTGAGTTTTAATTTTACTATTAAGGAAATATATTTTCTTCTTACTCTTGGTTTATAAATAATTACTGAAAGTAAAGTCTTTCTTGATGTGCCTCTGTTAACATCCTGTTAAAATATTTTAGAGACTAAGTTATTGCCTTTCCTTGGATACTAGTATGTCTGTTCCTTGCCAGGTGATCATAGGATGATCTAAGTAAAGGAGCATCAGAGGATAAGAGTTTAAAGGAAATTCTTAGAATCAGTGCCTCCCAGTAGTTAATGTGTATACATTCGATAAAAGAAATCTATAGGGTTTTTGTTTTTTGATATTTGTATTTACAATCCTTTTTGGACTTTTGTAGCTAACTTTCAGTTTTTAGCAACTTCACTAACTTGTTGGCAGACCACTTATATGTGAGATCATCTGAGAATGTTTCCCAGCTTTTTACACGTTTATGGTCTACTTAAAGTGACTTCCCTGGTGGCTTAGACGGTAAAGCATCTGCCTACAACATGGGAGACCCGGGTTCGATCCCTGGGTCGGGAAGATCCTCTGGAGAAAGAAATGGCAACCCACTCCAGTATTCTTGCCTGGAAAATCCCATGGACGGAGGAGCCTGGTAGGCTACAGTCCATGGGGTCGCAAAAAGTCGGACACAACTGAGTGACTAAAGTGGTATAAACATTTTGTATTTATTACTTCATAATATATTATACATTCTAATCATGCAATAATTATGCAAATAGAGACATATTTGGAGTGAAAAGTACTGTGCTAAGGGATTTCAGGTCCTAGAGGTAAAGCACAGTACATAGTGTTCCTACCTGTCAGATCAGCAGTTTTTATTTATCAGTTACTGTGTATGGTATTTCCTGAGTACTTCACAGGTGGAGAGTCAAGCTCTTAAAACAGAAGGATACTGTTTAATGCCAACTGGAACTAATTCTTGTGTGTTGTTTAGTCCCTTATTTGTGTCCCACTCTTGCAACCCCATGGACTGTATCCTGCCAGGCTCCTTTGTCCATGGGATTTCCCAGGCAAGAATACTGGAGTGGGTTGCCATTTCCTTCTCCAGGGGACCGAACCCACTTCTTCAGTAGCAGGCTCATTGCCAGATGGATTCTTTACTGCTGAGCCGCCTGGGTAGAGATTTCTTTTTCTCTTTGGACTATAGCTTCTGCCCAGCCTAGAGTCTACCCAAGTGGTTTTCTGAACTTCGGCACTTGTAGACCTGTCTTTATTTCTCATTCTCCAAGGGGGAAAGAATACAATTGGCCCAGGAGATTGGAATTCTGCTTCTATCTTATGCCAGTCTGCACTTGTGAAATTTAATCTCTGAATTTCTCTTTACACTTTTGTGGTATAGAAATTTCTTTCTTACAAAGCGAAATTTGAAAATATGTAAATTATAGTTTATGTAGTATTTGTTCACAAATGCTATGTAAGTAGAACTTGTTCTTATCAGAGTTGCTATTATTGTATCGTGGCAAGGTGTGGGATTATTAGAATACAGATGTCTTTAAGAAAATCAATATGTTTTAAAATTTGAAACCCACTAGTGTTTGTTACTTTTCTTGTTCCATATGAATTCAATATATGAGAGGCATTAAATAATATAGCATGTATTTAAAGCATTTAAAGTAGTGTTTGGCACATAGCAGTTGTTAAGTAATTAATATATATATATATATTTACGTTGAGTTTTCATTTTTTGCAGTCAAAATGTTTTTTCCCTTTTTATTGAAGTATAGTTGGTTTACAATATTCAGTATATATTTGATATTATTTCTATTAAGAAAGTAAAAATATAGGGATAGATAATAATTTTAAAAAATAATAAAGAGAAAGAGGATACCTGATTATTGAATTCACTATAATTACAAAATGTAAATAAATTGTAATGTTCTTTTCTTAAATTCTGTGAGCCTGAACTTTTTCTGAGCGTACGCATGTTCTGAGCATAAATAATAATTCCTTATATATAATAATAGCAGAAAAATTTTAGATTCCTTGTATCTAAAAATACAGAATCTTATGCGTAAAGCAATGAAATATCCCATGCGTGCATGTGTGCTAAGTCACTTCAGTCGTGTCTGTCTCTTTGTGATGCTATGGACTGTAGCCTGCCAGGCTCCTCTGTCCATGGGATTCTCCAGGATACTGGAGAATAACTGGGAACTCCAGAATGCTGGAGTGGGTTGTCATGCCCTCCTTCAGAGGATCTTCCTGACCAAGGGATTGAATCCATGTCTCTTAAGTATCCTGCATTGACAGGTGGATTCTTTACCACTAACTCCACATGGGAAGCCCTGAAATATACATGCTCAGGATCAATACCAAATTGAAGAGATAAAAGCTTAAAGGTTTCACTACTGTACTATGTTTAACCCTCCAGCTGTATAATATATATTCCTTTACCTGCTACAGTATATAGATCAAATGATACATTATAAAAAAAAAAATAAGACTTGTATTTCTTACAGCTGAAAATAGTTCCAGCTCTTTTGGGCCCATGTCTAATGATGTCACCATGCTTGCAGTAGTGGAGGTAAATTGAAGCAACCAATAAAAGAGGATTAACTAAACAGATCAAATGGAAAAGATACCATATAGTCTTCATAACTGTTGGGCTTCCCACGTGGCCCGGTGGTAAAGAATCTGCCTGTCAATTCAGGAGATGTAAGAGATGCAGGTTCAATCTCTGGGTTAAGAAGATCCCCCAGAGTAGTAAATGGAAACAGCTTCAATATTCTTGCCTGAAAAATTCCATGAACCGATTATAGTCCATGGGGTTGCAAAGAGTTGAATGTGACTTAGCGACTAAACAACAACAGTGGAGATTCCTTAAAAACTGGGAATAAAACTACCATATGAGTCAGTAATCCCAGGACTGGGCGGGCAAGTGCACACACACACACACACACGCACATGTGTGTGTGGTCAGGTAGCATTCACACACACACATGGTCAGGTAACATCCTTCTGAGGCTTCTCCAGCTTTAGTCAGGGCTGTCTTCTTACTGTCTTCTCAGTTGGCCTTTTTTCTGAGCACAGGTGACTCTACAGTCTCCTTTTTTATAGGGACACCAGTCCTATTAGGTTAGGACCCCACATGGACAGAGGAGCCGGGTGGACTGCAGTCCATGGGGTCATACAGAGTCGGACATGCCTGAGCAGCAAACACACATACCACCCTTCTGACTTCATTTAACCTTAACTACTTCCTTAAAGGCTCACAGTCACACTGGGGCCTAGGGTTTCAACATATAAATAAACTTTAGGGTCTCACAGTTCATTCCATATCACCAGGAAACAAAGGTCTCACGAATAATGAGGCCATTAATGCAATGTATTAGCATATATGCTCAAACTTAAAATAATTTGTTGTGAAGTTAAGTCACTTTAGAGAAAAATAGGCCATATCACTTTAAATTTATCTTATTTTTCTCATTTTATGTGTGTTTATTTTTGAAATGGTTATGAATGGTACAAGTTATCTTCCTCCTTTTCTTTTAAGACTATTTCATTTACATCCCCATCTGCTGACCATTAATGAAAATGTTGAGGATATTGGACACTCTGGTAATCTATTATATTGAAATGTGGAAGACGGCTCTACTGGACACATCAGTTGTTTATATATTTTTTCCATCACAATTTTTCTTTATGGGTACATGCCTTACCCACCTTTTCCTGGTTTGTATTATTTCTTTGAGGGTATACCAGGAATGATTATACTGTTGAATACGATTGTCTTGTATCTCGTTATATATATTGTAAGATTTTCTGCTTTAAAGCTATAAAACGTTAATAATGTCTACAACAATTTATGAGTACAGTTTTCTCCCATGACTTTACCAGATTGGTAATTAAGCTTTAGTTTATTGTAGTTTTGTGTTTGACTCATAGCATAGAGTGAGGAAAAGGAAAAGATCTTTGGGATTGGACTAGTGGCTTCAGGATTTTATACGTGCTGCTGTCTAGTTATATGCCTGAGAAGGTTTCACATAACCTTTCTGAGCTTTGATTTTCTCATCAGTAAAGTGTGGGATGATGATAACTATCAATAGGCTTATTATAAGGGCTTCCCTGGTGGCTCAGAGGTTAAAGCGTCTACCCGCAATGCAGGAGACCAGGGTTCGATCCCTGGGTCAGGGAAGATCCCCTGGAGAAGGAAATGGCAACCCACTCCAGTACTCTTGCCTGGAGAATCCCACGGACAGAGGAGCCTGGTAGGCTACAGTCCATGGGGTCTCAAAGAGTCGGGACACGACTGAGCGACTTCACTTTCACAGGCTCATTATAAATAGTAAATGAAACAAGATGCCCAGTGCTTATTATATACTTAATTAATAAAGACTTTTAACGGTTTTTAGAACACTTATTTTTATTTATTTTTGACTGCTCTGGGTCTTGTTGCTGTGTGCAGGCTTTCTCTAGTTATGGCAGCTGAGAGCTACTGTTCATGCAGTGCATGGGCTTCTGACTGTGGTGGCTTCTTTTGTTGCAAAGCATGGGCTCCAGGTGCACAGGCTTCAGTAGTTGTGGTGTGAGGCTCAGTAGTTGTGGTGCTTGGGCTTAGTTGCCTCACAACATATGGCATCTTCCTGCACCAGGGATCAAACCCATGTCCCCTGCACTGGATTCTTAACCACCGGACCACCAGGGAAGCCCAGGTTTTATGATTATTAGTTTAATAGGTATATAACATTATGATTATATGTTTATTAATGAAGTGGCACATTTTTCTATAAATAGCTTATATTTGCGATGTAATATTTGATTATTTTACAAGTAGACTCTTTTGTTTCTTTTGACTATCAAGTGGAATCTGAGTAGATGTAGCAGTATTTTTTTTTTTCAGTTATTCTGCATTGTAGGTTTTAAAATCATTTACATTTATCCCAAATATTTTGGTTTTCAAATAAAATTTTAGTAATTTAAAAGAGTTATTCAAACCCGAAAGCATGCTTGTAATCCATCTTTGTTTCTTGATTATGTAGAAAACTTATCTTAACATTAGTACAAATACATCTTACAGTTCATCATTTTAAAAATTTATTTTGGAAATGATTAATTATATTCTATCTGAGATAGATTTAGTTGTGTGAAATGAGATATAGAACTAAACAAATTATTTGTAGCATTAATAATGGTTGTAACAAATGTCTCTCTTATGTGATTTCAGTATATATTTAAATTTTTCTTTAATTAAAAATTTTAAGTAGAAATAAAGTTGATTTACAATGTTAGTTTCTGGTATAAAGCAGAGTGATTTCAGATATATATTTTCTTTTTCATATTCTTTTCTATTGTGGTTTATTGCAGGATACGGAATATAATTCCCTGTGCTATACAGTAGTCCGTGTTCTATAAATAGTAGTTTGTATCTGCTAATTCCAGACTTTTCCTCTGCTCCCTTTCCCCTTTGGTAATCATAAGTTTACTTTCTTTGTCTGTGGGTCTGTTTCTGTTTTATAAATAAGTTTATTTGTTATAGTATAGATTCCACATATAAGTAATATACAGTGTTTGTCTTTCTCTTTCTGACTTACGTCTCTTCGTATGATCATACCTGGGTCTATCCTTGTTGCTGCAGACGGCATTATTTCATTCTTTTTCTTGGCTTAATAGTATTCCACACAATGGAGTGACCACTACACACGCACTACATCTTCCTTATCCATTTATCTGTTGGTGGTCGTTCAGTTTGCTTCCATGTCTTGGCTATTGTAAATAATACTGCTGTGAACATTGGGGTGTGTGTATCTTTTTGAAATAGAGTTTTTGTCTTTTCTGAGTATGTGCCCAGGAGTGGGATTATTGGATCATACGGTGGCTCTATTTTTAGTTTTTTTAAGGAACCTCAGTATTGTTTTCCATAGTGACTGCACCAATTTATGTCCCGCCAGTAGTGTTGGAGGTTCCCTTTTCTCCTCACCCTCTCCAGCATTTGTTATCTGTAGACTTTAATGATGGTCACGTTTTGACCACTGTGAGTTGGTACCTCCTTGTAGTTTTGATTTGCATTTCTCTAATAACTAGTGATGTTGAGCATCTTTTCATTTGCCAAGTTGCCATCTGCGTATCTTCTTTGGATAAATGTCTATTTAGGTCTTCTACCCATTTTTTGATTGGGTTGTTTGTTTTTTTTTGTTATAGAGTTGTATGAGCTGTTTGTATATTTTGGATATTAAGCCCTTTTTGGTTGCATCATTTGTGAATACTTTCTCCCACAGGTTGTCTTTTCATTTTATTAATTATTTCCTTTGCTGTGGAAAAATTTGCAAGTTTGATTAGATCCCATTTGTTTATTTTTGCTTTTATTTCTATTGCCTTGGGAGACTAACTTAAAACATTGGTACTATTTATGTCAGAGAATATTTTGCCTATGTTTTCTTCTAGGAGTTTTATGGCGTCATGTCTTATATTAAAAGTCTTTAAGCCATTTTGAGTTGTTTATTGTGTATGGTGTTAAGGGTGTGTTCTAACTTTATTGATTTACATGTGGCTGTCCAGCATTTCCAATACCACTTGCTGAACAGACTATTTTTTCTTCATTATATATCCTTAACTCTTTTGTCAAAGATTAATTGCCCACAGGTATCTGGATTTCTTTCTGGACACTGTATTCTGTTCTTTTGATCTATATGTCTGTTTTGCTGCCAATACCACACTGCTTTGATTACTATAACTTTATAGCATTGTCTAAGTCTGGGAGGGTTATGCCTATACTTTTGTTCTTTTTTCTCAGGATTGCTTTGGCAATTCTGGGTCTTTATGGCTCCATACAAATTTTAGGATTTTTTTGTTCTAGTTCTGTGAAAAATGGCATGGGTACTTTGATAGAGATAGTGTTAAATCTATAGAATTCTTTGGGTTGTATAGCCATTTTAACAATATTAATTCTTCCAATCCAAGAGCATGGGATGTTGTTCCATTTTTTAATCATTTTCAGTTTCCATAAGCAGTGTTTTGTAGTTCTCAGCATTATAAGTCATTCATTCCTTGGTCAGATTTATTCCTAAACATTTTATTTTTTCAACGTGACTTTAAAAGGGATTCTTTACTTTCTCTTTTTGATATTTCATTTTTAGCGTAAGGAAATAAAACAGATTTCTACATGTTAATCTTGTATCCTGCTACCCTGCTGAATTCATTTATCAATTCTAGTGGTTTCTGTGTGGAAACGTTAGGGTTTTCTATATATAGAATGTCATCTCCATGTAATGATAATTTTACCTCTTTTCTTCCAATTTTGATGCCTTTTATTACTTTTTTCTTATTTATTTATTTATTACTTTTTTCTTGCTGTGGCTAGGACTTTCAATGCTGTGTTGAATAGAAGTGTGAGGGTAGACATCCTTGTCTTGTTCCAGATTTTAGCAAAAAGGCTTTCAACTTTTTACTTTGAGTATTATGTTGGCTGTGGGTTTGTCATAAATAACTTTTATTATGTTGAGATACGTTCCTTCTATCCCCTTTTCTCTAACGAGTTTTAAATTATGAGTGGATGTTGAATTTTATCAAATGCTTTTTCTGTATCTATTGAGTCAATCATGTGATTTTTATCTTTTCTTTTGTTGATGTGGTGTGACACATTAATTGATTTGTGTGTGTTGAACCATCCTTTTGACCCTGGGATGAATCCAACTTGATCATGGTGTATGGTCTTTTTTAAGTGTTGTTGGATTCAGTTTGCTAATGTTTTGTTGAGAATCTTTGCGTCTGTATTCATCAAAGATGCTGGCTTGTAATTTTCTTTTATGGTAGTGTTTCTGTTTAAAATATTTGGAATGTCTTTATGCCTATTTTAAATGTTCTCTGCAGTTTCTCTTATTTCACAGATTTTTCTGTTTCTAAAAGCAATGAGATGTTTTTTCCTCCAAAATGAAATAGTCTTTTCTCCAATTATGCAAGTTAAAAAAAAACTCTAAAAAATTTATACATAACATACCCGATTCTTTATTTTCTTTACAATAAACTAGAGTTAGTATTTCAAACATCATGAAATTGTTATAGGGATTAAATCAAATAGTATGTGTCAAGCACTTTAACTACTCTTTAGTAAGAGCTCAATTAATGATAGCTTTAAAGTAATAATACTGCTGTATGTTCATGAAGATACACCCTGAAATCCTTTTGTATTAGAGTTAAAAAATGTTCCAGTCTTAATTATATGTTTATAAATCAATTTTGTCTAAATGTTATTTTCTAAATGTGTTCTTGGGACTTTCCTCATAACTCAGCTGGTGAAGAATCTGCCTGTGATGCAGGAGACCTGGGTTTAATTCCTGGGTCTGGAATATCCCCTGGAGAAGGAAATGGCAACCCACTCCAGTATTCTTGCCTGGAAAACCCCATGGATGGAGGAGCCTGGTGGGCTACGTCCATGGGGTTGCAAGAGTCGGACACGACTTAGCGACTAAGCCACCAAATAGGTCCTCAGATTATGGGAATACTTTAAGTTCTGATTTGTTGTTTAATCAACAGAATGATCACAGTTTTTACAGTATGTAGTTTTCCCACCCAAGAGCACCATGTATGTGTGTTTGTGTCTACAAACTTCCATTTGTTATTGACTTCTTTAGTTTTTTTCATTGATAAGAAAAAACCTTCAAATATTTTTATACTTGTGATTGGGCCCTGTTTTATTGCATATATTACAGTTAATTTTAAAGATGATAAGGAAGTACCTTGATATTTGTACTGAGCTATAGTTTATTATTGATTGATTATCTGCTATTTAAAATCACCTTATTTTAGAAGCAGAATATTTTAATGAAAAGATTGGTCTTTTCATTAAAGACATAAAAGACCTTTTTTAAAACTCTTTTTATGTCATCTATTTATTTGCCAAGTAATTCTTTGTGAGTTTATATTTGACTTTTTTGAGCCTGACCGTCCTCATATTTAAAGTAAGAATTTTTTTTATATTGAAAGATTATTAAAAAGAAACATAATGCAGTTGTCAAGAATCAGAGGTTTTCTTTAGAGATATTTGGGATTTATACATGGCTTTAAAGAGAATGATTAAGGGAGGCCCTTAAAGAGAATGATTAACACCAACTTCAGTATTTACCTTTGCTGGGGAGAACTGAGGAGACATGAAGAGAAGGAGTATATAGGTTGATGTAAGTTACTGGCATTATTTTCATTGAGGGTTGAATTATGGTTTTACGGATATTTATTGCAGTACAAATAAGAAGATGAATGAATTGATTGATTGATTAGTTGATTTACAAATCAGGCCATGCATAACCCCTTACTGATAATAGGTCGTGAATGAAGAATGATAATTAAAGTGATTAAAGCATTTGAAAATTCTGTCTCTACCACTCATTAGTTAATTCAGCAAATTACTTTCTCTCTCTCTCTCTCTCCCCCTCTAAGCCTCAGTTTCCTCATTTGTAAGATTGAGCGATACATTCTTTGTAGGCTGTTGTGAAGATTAAATGAAAGAGGATGTGTTATGTCCATAGCATGGGTTTGTCAGGTAGTAAGAACTCAATAGAAGTTAATACCCAGTGGTGTGTTGAAGCCAACCATGCAGAAGCCAGTTTTGTGCATCTATTCCCAATTCCCATAGTGACATTGCAGTGATAGCTTAAAATTAGCCACAGTTGGACTGTTGAAAGTCCAGAAATATTACAAATCAAAGAAGGGTGGTGGTTGGGGTAGGGGTGGAGGGATATGTTTCAGGAGCTGCAGTGTTAAATGTTTAGCAACAACCACTGGTAACTCCTGTTATTATATAAGTATTTAGAGTAAATAACTAGTATTATTACAGAAAATATGATTTTGACTCTAGATTTAAATATGGTTTTTCTTACATTAAGAACTTTTATATTTGATATTTTAGAGTATCAATTTAAGTTGAATACTGAATTGTATTAAATGCCTTATTGTCATCTGTTGAGTTTTTTAATCATTCTTTTGCCATTATTTTACTAGCGTTGACTATCTAGGATAACCCATGTGTGCTCAGCACCTAGTCTGAAGTATTTTTTGCTGAGGTGTGCTAGCAGGGTTTTTTTGGTAAGTCATCTGTAACTTTGTTTCTGTCTTTGAGGTTGCACACTAATTTTTTGAAAATCTTATTTTGAGTGAAGTATGTATTCCATTTTAGCCCCTTCAATAAAATGTAATCTTTTGCTGAATATTGGAGTGATAAAATACTTTCAAAATTATCTCTAATGAATTCATTCATTCACTAATTATTTAGTGATTTTTTTAAAAAAGATGATTTACTATTTTGCATTCACTATTATTGATAATTGTTTTACTGCATTTTGTTTTAGTGCTTTCAACTTTTAAATCATTTTTACATGGATTTTCAGTATATGTGCTGAGTAAAATAACCTCCAACATAAATAAGATTTGTATTTATTTTTGCCTCATACTTATTGATTATACCTAATAATTAGCTGAATTTGTATTAGTAAGTAAATTAATTGATATAAATTCAGATAATTATTAGGTATAGTCAATAAAAGGAACTTACTTGAATATTTTCATTTATTTCAGTCATAGAATTTATATGAAAATCTTCAATGAATTTATTATTTTTTTAAAAGTATTTTTTATTGAAGTATGGCTGATTTACAGTGTTGTGTTAATTAATGCTATACAACAAAGTGATTCAGTTACACATATACATACATTCTTTTTTCCCCAACGAATCTATTCTTGAAAGTAGAATCTTCTTGTCCTTTTTTTCTCATGCTTGAATGATCAAATTTCGCTCTTTTCCATGTGGTTATGTAATTTCTGAGCAATCTGAATAATAAAATGAAAAAAATATGTGCTTTATATGCAAAGACTTTCCTTAACAAACATCGGGTTTGATTTTCTTATCTTAAACAAAGCAATTTAGCTTAATTTCATCAAGTTATTAAGTAAATCAATAAATTTATATGAGAGAGCCAATATGCTAAGAAATAAAACTTCCCGGCTGTTTGTTTATTTATCTAAAGTATCCTAGTGCGTTTTCCAAAAAGAAAAAGATTATTCAGCTGTTACCTCACCCTCTCCCGGCTGCTGGTATCTTTTTTCATGCTCATTTTCTAGAAATTTGAGTTGTGGGTCAGTCACTCGATTGTGTCTGACTCTTTGCGACCCCATGAACTGCATGCAGCATGCCAGGCTTCCCTGTCCTTCACCATCTCCTGGAGCTTGCTCAGACTCATGTCCATTGAGTTGGTGATGCCATCCAACCATCTCCTCCTCTGTCGTCCCCTTCTCCTCCTGCCATCAATCTTTCCTAGCCTCAGAGTCTTTTCTAATGAGTTGGCTCTTCGCATCAGCTGGCCAAAGTATTGGCGCTTCAGCTTCAGCATCAGTCCTTCCAATGAATAATTCAAGGTTGATTTCCTTTAGGATGGACTGGTTTGATCTCCTTGCTCAAATGCTTGAATTCAGCACTCAACCTTCTTTATGGTCCGACTCGCACATCCATACATAACTATTGGAAAGCTTTGACTATAACATCTCTGCTTTTTAAGACGCTGTCTAGGTTTGTCATAGCTTTTCTTCCAAGGAGTGAGTGTCTTAATTTCATGGCTGCAGTCACCATCTGCAGTGATTTTGGAGCCCAAAATCACTGTTTCCATTGTTTCCCCATCTATTTGCCATGAAGTGATGGGACCAGATGCCATGATCTTCGTTTTCTGAATGTTGAGCTTTAAGCCAACTTTTTCACTCTCCTCTTTCACTTTCATCAAGATTCTCTTTACTATTTCTTTACTTTCTGCCATGAGGGTGGCATCATCTGCATATCTGAGGTTATTGATATTTCTCCCAGCAATCTTGATTCCAGCTTGTGCTTCATCCAGCCTGACATTTTGCATGATGTACTCTGCATATAAGTTAAATAAGCAAGGTGACAGTATACAGCCTTGATGTACTTCTTTCCCAATTTTGAACCAGTCTGTTATTCCATGTCCAGTTCTAACTGTTGTTTCTGGACCTGCATACAGGTTTCTCAGAAGACTGTTAAGGTGTTCTGGTATTCCCATCTCTTGAAGAATTTTCCACAGTTTATTGTGATCCACACAGTCAAAGGCTTTAGCGTGGTCAACCAGAAGTAGATGTTTTTCTGGAACTCTCTTGCTTTTTTGATGATCCAGTGGCTGTTGGCAATTTGATCTGGTTCCTCTGCCTTTTCTAAATTCAGCTTGAACATCTGGGAGTTCTCGATTCGTGTTCTGTTGAAGCCTAGCTTGAAGAATTTGAGCATTACTTTGCTAGCATGTGAAAAAGTGCAATCGTGTGGTAGTTTGAACATTCTTTGGCATTATCCTTCTTTGGATTGGAATGAGAACTGACCTTTTCCAGTCCTGTGGCCACTGATGAGTTTTCACTCATGAAGCACTTTAACAGCTTAATCTTTTAGGATTTGAAATAGTTTTTTAGGCTACACCTAAGAATCTTAGGTGTAGCTAACCTGAGCTATCTCTATAGGATAAGTGAAGTCACTCGGTTGTGTCCAACTCTTTGTGACCCCATGGACAGTAGCCAACCAGGCTCCTCCATCCATGGGATTTTCCAGACAAGAATACTGGAGTGGGTTGCCATTTCCTTCTAGGATTTATCTATCATAGGTATGTAATTTCTACCTGTCTCTCAGTGTTAGAATTTGTTGTTAGTCTCAGTTTCCAAAATCAGAGATTCTAGTTTGCACCTATGCTGAGAACTAGTAGAATTCTCAATAGCCATTCTAAAACTTGCCTAGTCATCCAAGTAAAACATTGTTTTTGTTGTAGTTGCTGTGGGCTCATTTTTTTGTTCCTCAAGCCTATAAAGACTAGTAATTCCTTGGTTTTCAGTTGCTCATGGTTTTCCGATGATGTCTTAATAAGCAAAGTAAAGGAAAAAGAGAAAAAAAAATTAGAGAAGATTTCATTTTAAATATTATGATTAATAGTTTATTTCACTTCTGGAACTTTAGGTTGTGGCTTGCAGCAAACATTAGGCGTCTCTGGCATTTAGGTTGGAGCAAAATTAACCTGTGACTTTTTATCTTGGGGTCTGATACCTTAAAGTACCTGGATCCAGATCTTCCTTTTTTTATGGACTCCATTTTTCTTCATCACCAGCTGCTGAGGATGATACAGAAAGGAATATAGCCCATTATTCACACTCCACACTAGTTTACAACATAGTGAAGAGGCAGACATGTGAACAGATACATAGCAGTCCCTGAGAAGATGTCATTTGAAAGAGATTTGGATTAATGAAAAGTCTCCCATGTTAATGAAGGAGTTAGAGGTGTTCTAGACAGAACAGTGTGAAGGCCAGGAGTGCATCTAGGGAATGGTGAGAAGTTCACAAAGTAAAAAGTGTAGAGGGTTTGAAGATGAATAGATGTGACTAGAAATGAAAAGTGAATGGAGGGTCAGTGTTTGAAAGTTCTCTGCCAAGTACCAAGCTAAAGTTTTAATAGAGATTTTAAAGCAGGAGATAAGCTTTGTATTTTAGGAAGATAATTTCATGTTAGCTTGGAGGGAGGACTGTGATGGAGAGATTCAATTAAATTGTGCCAGAGTGAGATGTGATAAAAGCCTGAATTAAAGTATTGATAATGATTGAGGGTAGAGACTTAAAAATTCTTTTTTGATGTAGATTGACAATTTGAAGAATAATTCAGAAGGCAAATAGGAATCTATAATAGGTTTTGTAGATTTAGAACACAGTGACCCCATTAACCAAGTCTGAGAATAAAGAAGTAGAACAAGTTCATAGGGGAAGGGAATAGACATGTGCTGAGTATTTTCTATATGCTCAGTTTTCCAACCTCTGGGAACTTTCTATGTATTTATCTGGTTTAATCCTCTGAATAATCTTGTGAGGTAATTATTTTCATTTTATAAGTAAGGAAGTAGACGTTCAGAACATTTAAGTTACTTCCCTTAGACGACACAGCTAGTAATGGTGGTTCCAGGTCTCTCTGACTCCAGGCTACTGTTCTCACCCTCCGTTTTGCAGTCCTCTTTGAGCCTGTGATGTTTGAGTGGTTTGCAAGAATGTGGAAATAGCTGTCCAGAGAACACTGAGGAATAAAGGGGCTTGAGTTCCAAAGCGGAGACCAGGTCCCATATGAAGACATACATGAACATTGACCTCACTGGAGAGGATGCAGTCAGTCCTCTGAGTAGTGGAGGTTGTAGTGTGAGGGTAATGAGTGTGTCAAGACTAGCACCCTGACCTTGGCACATCTGGCCGTATAACTCCAGGCTAACCAGAATCTGTTAGCAGAGCCACTCATCTTTTACGATTATAGACTTGAAGTTAACTCACGCTGCTGCTGCTGCTGCTGCTGCTAAGTCGCATCAGTCGTGTCTGACTCTGTGCGACCCCATGGACTGCACCCCACCAGGCTCCTCTGTCCCTGGGATTCTCCAGGCAAGAACACTGGAGTGGGTTGCCATTTCCTTCCCCAGTGCAGGAAAGTGAAAAGTGAAAGTGAAGTCGCTCAGCCGTGCCCAACTCATAGTGACCCCATGGACCACAGCCTATCAGGCTCCTCCGTCCATGGGATTTTCCAGGCAACAGTACTGGAGTCGGATGCCATTTGTTCATGCATATCATATTTATCAATATTTAATAGCTTTATTGAGATATAATCCACGTAACATATGAATTCCTCATTTAAAATCACAGCTCAATTGGTTTTTTTTGAATTATGATAATATTATACATACCATAAAGTTTACCATTTTAAGATGTTAAATATTTTATTTATTTTTAAATATCTTAAAATTTGGAGTTCAGTAGAATTAAGTAGATTTGCATTGTACCCCCATCATCACCGTTGGTCTCATAGTAGTTCATCTTCCCAAACTGAAACTCTATCCATTAATAAATACCTCCTCATTCTTTTCTCTCCCCAGACCCTGAACACATACCGTTCTCCTTTCTGTCTCAATGAATTTGACTAGGCATTTCATATAAGTGGAATTATACAATACTTGCCCTTTTGTACAGTTTAGTTGTTTTTAGTATATTCACAGTGTTTTGCAATGACACTGCTCAATTTTTTAACACTGAAAAATTGAGTGTACCTATTAGCAGTCACTTTCCAATTTGCCCCTTTCTCCTCCTGCCGTAGATAACCACTAATGTGCTTTGTGTCTATAAATTTGCCTTTAGATTTTATATCAATGGAATCATTCAATATATGGCTTTTTCTGTAAGGCCTCTTTTAGTTAGCATTTTTTCAAGGTTGTGACCCCATGGACTATATACAATCCATGGAATTCTCCAGGCCAGAATACTAGAGTGGGTAGCCTTTCCCTTTTCAGGGGATCTTCCCAACCAAGGGATCGAACCCAGGTCTCCCACATAAAGTTTTATCTTGTAGTCTAAACATGCAATAGTTTTGCCATTTTATTTGTGTTTTATATTTATATATTTACTATAATGTTTAGTAAATAATATTTGTATAAGGTATACTATGATATTTGTATAAGGTATTTATAAGATTTTAGTCTTACTTGAATACATGCAGTAATTGGCAATTTCCTACACCTGTAATAAAAACATAAACATAAATATGTTTTTAGTTTCCTGTGATCTAGAGTTTCCTACTGGTAGCTTAATGGATGGAGGAGCCTGGTAGGCTGCAGTCCATGGAGTCGCTACGAGTCGGATATGACTGAGCGACTTCACTTTCACCTTTCACTTTCATGCATTGGAGAAGGAAATGGCAACCCTCTCCAGTGTTCTTGCCTGGAGAATCCCAGGGATGAGGGAGCCTGGTGGGCTGCCATCTATGGGATCTCACAGAGTCGGACACGACTGAAGTGACTTAGCAGCAGCAGCAGCAGCAGCTTAACTGTAATGAACATGGCGATTTGTCTTCATTGCCAGGATGATTGTCATATTTTTATCTGCCTGAGGCAGTTTTCATTAAATTTCTCACGCTCAAGGCCGATATATCTTTGTGAGGAAGCAAAGAGAAGAGTAAGATGAGTAATGACTGAATATATGATTATGAAACCTTATCCATATGAGTATACAGGTTCTTAGTGACTGAGCTTTAGTCAGTAAACCACAGGCATTTTTCCTGTCATTCTCTTGTGAATTTTCTCATCGGGATATCCTTAGTATTTTTTTTTCTCTTGGTTTATAATTTCTGGTTTTGAAGATGATAATTTATTCATTTGCCTTTACAAAACAGAAATTCTGTGTTGTGCCCATGTTTTTAGACATTGTCACCAAAATGTCACAGTAGTTTGAAACTTAAGGGATACCAATTCATTTATAACTTAGCACAGTATATAACCGTAACTGTGGTGAAAATAAAGGGTATTTTTGAAAGCTATGTGTGTGGTTTGTTGTTCTGGAGAAGAGTGGTATCTGGTGGTTAGAACATATGAGTTGTTGTCAGCATTTGTGGGTTTATTCTAAGATCCAAGCTTTTTTTTTTTTTTTTTTTAAAGAGATACAGAGTCTGTGCTTGGTATATGTTTAGTATAGTGCTTTATATACCCTACATGCATTGTAACTAGTGAAAATTGTATACTATCGACAGAATAACATACAAGATTCAGTTCAGTTCAGTTGCTCAGTCGTGTCCAACTCTTTGCCACCCTATGAATTGCAGCACGCCAGGCCTCCCTGCCCATCACCAACTCCCAGAGTTCACCCAGACTCATGTCCATCAAGTCGGTGATGCCATCCAGCCGTCTCATCCTCTGTCGTCCCCTTCTCCTCCTGCCCCCAATCGCTCCCAGCATCACAATCTTTTCCAATGAGTCAACTCTTCGCATCAGGTGGCCAAAGTATTGGAATTTCAGCTTTAGCATCAGTCCTTCCAATGAACAGCCAGGACTGATCTTTAGAATGGACTGGTTGGATCTCCTTGCAGTCTAAGGGACTCTCAAGAGTCCTCTCCAACACCACAGTTCAAAAGCATCAATTCTTTGGCGCTCAGCTTTCTTTATAGTCCAACTCTTTATAGTCCATACATGACCACTGGAAAAACCATAGCCTTGACTAGACAGACCTTTGTTGGCAAAGTAATGTCTCTGCTTTTGAAGATGATATCTAGGTTGGTCATAACTTTCCTTCCAAGGAACAAGAGATTAGGTATAGGTAAAACAATGATAGCTGTCATGAATACTTTGTGATTCCATTCTTTAAGCTTTCGTCCAGAAATCCATGTTTAATATTCCTAGGTAGTATTAATAGTATCTTAAGCAACTTATAATGAATATTTTTGATCTAAGTGTTTAGACATTACTCTCTCCCCAAGGGACTGCTCAGAGCTGTACCTAGTAGAACACATCTATTTCACAGTATAACTTGCCAGAATTTCACAGTAAGAAGCCTGCTTTAAGATTGTATGATGTTTCTAATATGTGAAGAATAGGCACTGACATTCTAGCATTTAAGTTTTGTTTACCTCCATTCTCTTAACAGTATCCTAAGCCAAGGGTTTTTAAAAATAAGCCTTCTTATAATATTATTGGTCCTTGAGCTGGATGGAGGTGTTGTGCCCTTAATATAATAAAGATCTCTTCCTAGTTTATTAAAAAGAGACAAATGATATTAAAATGTTTTTCAGTTTAAACATTTTAAATAAATATTTCTTAATATTTTGGTACCTGGAATAGTCTGTATTAACAACAAAATATTTGGCTCAAATTTCTCTATTTCATTATTTCATATTTAGTATCAGCGGTTGAGTTCCTTTTCTTCCTGTGATTTAACTTTAGGATTTGGCCTTTCCCTAATATTTTATGAACACCTGTTGTCCACAGTGAACAGGTGTTGGTTGCTAGTAGAAGTTGTGATTGTAACTAGTTTATTAATCCTCTTTAGCCTTTATTCCAATTTATTGGATTGACAGTTACGCTTCAGAATTTGCTGTTAGTCCCTCGATTGAAACTGTATATCTTTGAATAATGTTTTCCGGTACCTGTTCTCTGTGGAATTCTAAAATGTATCATTTAGTTCAGCCAAAAGGAGCTTAATATTTTCTTGTGAATCCCATCTCTTCTGCAGCTCAGTGTTCATCACGTGTTTTTCTTTTTTATCGACCAATGAGGAATATTGATTTAAACAGTATTAATAGAGCTATTTTTGTTAGTTTTAGATGTTTTTCTTTTTCAACATTAGACTACTTTGAATATTAGATCCAAGGAAACTTTTATCCAAGAGTAGGTAGTATTGGAAAAATATCACTTAAAATAAATTGTGTAAAGCAGTTGCCAAAATTTCATACTAAATAATCCATATGTATGTGTATGGAGGGGGAGCTAGAAGATGGCTGAGAATTTTATTTTGATAAAATAGGAAATCTAAATTTATGAAAATAAACTTTTTAATCTTTTCATCAAAGTTTAGATTTTAATGGCAATTA
The DNA here is from genome assembly GCF_016772045.2 of Ovis aries. Classification (NCBI taxonomy): domain Eukaryota; kingdom Metazoa; phylum Chordata; class Mammalia; order Artiodactyla; family Bovidae; genus Ovis; species Ovis aries. The sequence continues at coordinate 59,073,039 of NC_056065.1, forward strand.
TGCCCTAGTTGTTAAAGATCTAAATGTAAACTTTTGTTTAGAGTCTTTTTTCTGAACAAAATTGTGTGATAACAAGTTATGACATCCTTTTTCAAATTTTGCTTTCTCTGCACGATTACTACAGTGTCATAAACAAAATCATTAGAAGAATTTGTTAGTTCTTTCAAGACTCCTTTAAAAATTTATACCTATTTCAATTTATTGGAAAACTGTTGCTACGTTGTTTTAATTTAGTGAAACTGTTTTAAAATTAACATGTAGGACATAAAGCACAAAGAAAAATTATGGAGAAAGAATAGATAATTTGTAATTTTAAAATAAAATTTAAAAGTAGGATGAATTTATGAATACACCCGTATATGTAGGTGTTAATAGTCATGTTTCCTTCCAAAGTGCTGTGTATTTATTATTTAGAACTTATATATGCTCAGATAGTAAAGAATTTACCTACAATGCAGGAGACTCAAGTTCAATCCCTGGGCCAGGAAGATCCCCTGGAGAAGGGAGTAGCACCCCACTGCAATATTCTTGCCTGGGAAATCCCATAGACAGAGGTGTCTCAAAGACTACAGTTCAGGGGATTGGTAAGAGTCAGACAGGCTGAGCGACTAACACTTAGTTACTTAAAGGAGTATTATTGATATGAATCTCTTGTTTGTTCTTGGTGTAAAATGTAGAGAGAGAGAAGTGAAGTTGCTCAGTCATCTCCGAACCTTTTTGATCTCATTGAACTGTAGCCTGCCAGGCTCCTCTCTCCATGGGAGTTTCCAGGCAAGTATACTGCCCTGGGTTGCCATTTCCTTCCCCAGGGGAACTTGCCAACACAGGGATCGAACCCAGGTCTCCTGCATTGCAGGCAGACTCCTTACCTGCTGAGCCACAAGGGAAGTCCATAAAATGCAGAGTGTTGAGTATGTATTAAATATTCTATGTGCAGATATCAAAAGATCTCATAGCTGTATTGCAACAAAAGTACTATGTATTTTAGGGGTTCCTTATAGCTCTCAAACCCTTTCACATGTGTCATTTAACAATAAGTACATTGTGGAGAAAGTAGCAAGCTCACTTTATATATGGGGAGAACTACTTTTATGTGGAGATAAGTATTATATTTCCAGGAAGCAGCTCTTTTCTCTTTTAAGATTGCTGTGGATTTAGAGGTGAGAAGTGGGAGGCCCTGATAGTTAGACCTGAATCCTTCATCAATCTGATATTTCTATCCTTCTATGTTTATATATTTGGAGAAGGCAATGGCACCCCACTCCATTACTCTTGCCTGGAAAATCCCATGGACGGAGGAGCCTGGTAGGCTGCAGTTCATGGGGTCACGAAGAGTTGGACAGTCGAGAATCCCAGGGACAGGGGAGCCTGGTGGGCTGTCGTCTGTGGAGTCGCACAGAGTCGGACATGACTGAAGCGACTTAGCAGCATGTTTATATTAACTAGAATAAGTTGAGACTTGATGGTGAGTGAGATTCAGTAAACTTTATTAATACCTTCACTTCCTCTGCCAGAGAAGGATGACCAAGGGTTGCACTGAGAAAAGTGAGAGGATGGCAGGCAGCCTCCTAAGTGATCACTGCAGTATCCTGGGCAGCTTTGGTCTTCGTTTGGTTAACTGCTAAATGCAGATAATAGTGCAGATGAGTTCTACCCTCCCCCCCATCACGTATATACATGTACAGAGAGGTACATGCAGAGGCTACAGTTGGACTGCTTAGTCTGGAAAGTTCTTTCCGTATGAAGATTGTGTGTTCTTCTGCTATGGTGTTTACTTTTCGCTGTCTCCTCAGTTCAGCTGGTCACTCACTCACTGAGCACTATTCACGCACCAGGATAAGTGCCTTATTTCACCCACAGGTTTGTTTCTTGATTTGTTCATGGTGTTTTTGAGTGTATCCCTTTGCATAGTTTTCTTAGTGGTTGCTCTAGAACAGGGGTTTACAACCCCCAGGCCATGGACCAGTACAAGTTCATGGCCTCTTAGGAACCAGCTACACAGCAGGAGGTGAGCAGCAAGCAAAGCAGAAACCTTCTGCCATCCCATGGTCTATGGAAAATTGTCTTCCGTGAAACCAGCCCCTGGTGCCAACAAAGTTTGGGGACCACTTCTCTAGAAGTGTTACAATATTCGTGTGTAACATCACAGTTTACATTTTGCCACTTGGAGTGAGTAAAGTGTGGAAATCTTACTTCCATTTAGGCCCCTCCACTTTAAAATATCATTGTCTTGTGTATCAGATGGTATCATAATTTTTGTTTCAATTATAAATATTTATAAAACTCATGAGGATAGAATATTATACATCTTCATATTTCTGTATTTTCCATTTTTTCTTATTTCCCGGCGCTCTAAAATTCTTTCTTTCAACATTTCCTTTCTGTTTGAAGAACCCTCTTTTGCCGCTCTTGAAAGATAGGTATGCTAGTGATTTTCAGTTTTCTTTCATCTGTGAGAAATGAGTTTATTTCCCTTTCATTTCTGAAGGATAGTTTCACCAGAAATAGAATTTGCAATTGACAGTTCTTTACTTTCAGCCCTTGAAAAATTTGTCCTACTTCCTTCTGGTCTCTATCGTTTCAGATGAGAAATCCACTGTCATTTTAATTGGTGTTCTCCTATAGATAATAGTAATTTTTCTCTGGGCACTTTCAGTATTTCTTCTTTGTCTTTAGTTTTCAGAAGTTTAATTATGATGTGTCTTGTCTTGGATTTTTTTTTTTTTTCAATTTATCCTGTTTGGATTCATCCAACCTCTTGAATCTATAGGCTTTTGTCTTCACCTGTCCTTTGGGAGGTCTTCAGCCATTGTTTCTTCAAATATTCTTTTATCCCTATTCTTCTGTCCTCACTTGGGACCCTAATGATATGAATATTAGACCTTTTGATGTAGTCTTACAGGTCTTTATTCCTTTTAAATTGTTTTTTCCTATTTTATGTCTGTTGTTTATGTTCAGTAAATTATGTTCATCTGTTCTCAAGTTTGCTGATTCTGTCTTCTATTGTATCCATTCTACTATTGAGCTAGTCTAGTGAGATTTTTTATTTGTTACTGTGTTTTTTAGTTCTGTAATTTCCTTGTGGTTTTTTAAAGAGAATTTTGATTTCTTTGCTGAGATCTTCTCAGCAAAGGTTTTCTTAATTTGTTCTAAGAATTTTTAATTGTTTGCACAGTATTTTATGATGGCTACTTTAAATTCCTTCTCGGATAACTTCAACATCTGATTCATCTCAGTTGATTTTCTTTTTATATTCAAGTTTTAGTATTCCTGTTTCTTGGTATGATGGATGACTTTTTTTTTTTTCTTTTAATTGAATCTTGAACATTTGGCTGCTTTATTAGGAGACTCTGGGTCCTATTTATATCTTTTATTTTAACCAGCAGTTAACCTATTTAGGTTTACCATGTAGTTATAGGCCTACCATTGAGGGTCATGGTTCCAATGACAATTTAATTTTCAAGTTCTTTGCAGCACTATTTTGGTCTGCTTGCTTTATCTGGGTCTCTTACTGGTCCCTGCTAGTGCTAGTTGGGAAGAGTGGAATGAGCTTCCCTAGAATAGGCCATCTGTGCTTCTAGAAGGGAGAAGGAAATCTCTAGGCCATGGGTACAAAGAGACTTTTCTGGGCTGGGCTGCTGTGGTGGGATCCTTCTGTCTGGAGGCTAAGGAGAACATTTCCTAGGTTGAGACCTCCTCCCTATCAGTACCCCCTTGCCAGTGCTATTGAGCTTACCTAGTGTCCTTGAAATGAATGAGGCTACCTAGGCCACTTTCTTTTATTAGGTTTGGGGAAAGGTCTGGGTCACCTTCTTTTGTTGAACCTGGGACTGTAAAATGTTCTGTCAATTCAGTGAAAATTAGAATTATCTATTTCACACAACTAAGCCAAAACAGTCCTTCTACTTATCCTTAGTTCCACACCGCAGAAATTTGGGAATATCCCGTACCAGAGCCTCCATAGGGCACATCTTGTCCATTAGGAGTTCCTCCGTCTCTTCTTCCTGGGCCTGCACTTTTCCATGATGTCCTATGCTGTCGTCACTGCAATATGAAAACCAGACTGTCTATATTTACCAGGTTGGTGCCAACTTAGAGCTTGATCCAGTTCCTGTAGTCTTTCTCCTATTTCTCATGCTACCCCTTTTGGTACATACTTGAACCTTGAAATTAATCTCTGAAGTATTCCAGTTTGAGGACACCTAACAAGTCAGCCTTCTTTCCATTTTCAGAGTCTTGTGGCTACCTTTTGAAGTTTCAAAGTTTATAGTTGTGTTTATTAATAACAGGAAACAGCAGGAAGAAATGAGACTGTGCCATCTTGTCTGGTCCAAGATTCATTCTGAATCCTTTGTTAGTCACACTTTTGTTTAGAGTGCCTAACCTGTGATTATCTATGTCATTTTTTTGCACTTGTTAAATAATACAAATCTTTTGTATCCTTTCTTGTAAGAACTTTTATTTGGGATCCGAGTTATTTGCCAACATAGCTCTCATCAGCTTTGTGAAGTCCTGTCTTTCCTTTTGTGTAAGATTAGCAGTTTGACTGTGCAGTTATTTTGCATTCATAGTGTATTCGATAGTGATTAACAAAGATTTAGGGATGGATACTGTTCAAGTGGATGTTGAGTTCTGTAAGGAGTTAGTTAGCTAGTGAACATTTTTGTTTTGGGTAAACTTATTTCTCTATAAAAATTTAGAACTGTGAGGACTACAGTGAATACTTTATATAAACAAAAACCTTCCTATATGTTTGTGCCCTTACACTTTATTATTATATTAGTTTAGAATTTAGAAAGACTTTAAAAGCCCTTTATTTGTATCTTTATTTTACACGTGAGTAAAATATTAAAGACATATCTAATACTAAAATAACCTTGTAATTTATAATCTAAACAGAGATGCTTTTGAAGATTGAAAGGGGGCATTGTTAGCAGTTACTTTGGGACAACAGGTATAATCTGGGACATGTGGTCATTCCAGTGATGACCAAATTGCTAGTAAGTACAAAATCTAGATTAATGATATTCCAAATCTCCTGACTCCTGTGGGTATCACTTCTGTTGCATAGCAGTATGATTATGATTGTGGGCTATAGAGTCAGACTACTTTGTTCATATCCCAACATTACTACTTACTAACAGTGTGCAGTTTATTCAGATTCTCTGTGCCTCAATTTCTTTATGTGTAATATGGCAGTAATTATACTTCCAGCCTCACAGGGACGCTATGAGGCTTAAATGAGATTATGCCTATAATCTCTTAGTACAGTCAGTGGCTAGTACTTAGTAAGTATTATGTTTGCTGGTGTTATTACTAGCATTATTTTGTAAAATCCTAAGATCAGAAAAAGTAAGGGTTAAGTGAGGTCTAATAACTTCAGCGTGAAATTAAGAATCAGGAGTTTGGGGTTCTATTTCTGTTTTGTTCCTGACTCACTTGGACTCTTTGGGAAACTGCTTAACCTTTTTGTGTATAAATTTTGCAGTCTAAAGCTAGAAGAATCTTGCCATCTGCTCACTTCTTGAAAGATGGTAAAAACAATTTTTGGAAATGCTTTGAGATCTGTAGGAGAGAGGTGCTATATAAACTTATAACTTCTATTCATCTCTGCACTGACATTCACTTGCTCATTAAATATGTATACAGTTTTTAATCAGCATAACTAGTAATCCAAAGTTACTATATATGTATAACGTGTGGGTGATGATACTTCTGTTAGAACATTTTCTTTTGTGTTTTCTTCACCGTTTAAAAACAGATTCTCCTTGCCACATTATGTTAGAAATACACACACACACACACACACACACACATATATGTATGTATGAATTGGATATATGAATTATAGGTAACAACTGAAGAATAATTTCTCATTTTTGTACTTAGTTTTAATTATAATGTAGACTTGACTCTTTTCAAAGAAATGAAAAAGTATGAAAGTAGGGGCAAAAGAATGATTGGTTGATTAATTATAATGACAATAAAATATGCCTAAAAAGTAACTTAAGAGAACATTTAGTCTCTTCTCCTACCACAATAGAATTATATTTTAATGAATTTAATTCAGTAAATTATTGATCTGTTGGCTACTATGTGCATGGAAAAAGATAAGGGAATTCTTTTCCTCATGTTTACATTCTAATATGAAAAATTTAATGAACTGTTTACTTTATTCTTACATTATCATTAATGATATAGCTGATAGTGATTGCAGGTAGAGGCAGTATATGAAATGAAATCCTATGTAAGATTTTTTGTCTATTTTAAATGAGTAAGGTTTAGCTAAGTATTTTTATCAGGTTCAAAGAGTCAGATGGTCAGATCAGAAAAGGTAATAAATTTGCCAAATTGATTTCTCACTGTAGTCCAATATCAGTGCTGATTTATATTTTTAAAAATAAAGGCTAAAAGTTTTGTTATTCAAGAGAGTAAAATAATGGAAACTTGTAAAAATTATTTTAGGTGGCTTTTTGTTCCTTATAATTCACGTCAAGGTTTAGCCTGAATGATTGTCATTTCAAGAGTTATTCTGAGGACTTGAAAGAAATTTAAGATGTGAAAATAAGATTAAGTGAAAAATTATATTCTAAATTCATGAATTATTGCATTATAAATGTAAAATTTGAATCATCAATGTGTAGGTTATGAATATTTAAGTAGTACACTCACCCTGGGATCTTGCTACTCACTTATACCTGGAGGAGAATATTAGAATGAGAATATCTTATCCCAGTGAGATGGTGATATGAACATTGATATTTAAATAAAAAGTAAGCTCTATATTTTAAAGTTTGTAGTCACATTAAGATTAGAAAATTAATATTATATTTTATTTTTAAAAGAACTTTTTGATGCGATGTTTAGGAACTGAGAATCAGTTTCTCTTAGTCTATTCCCCTCCATTGCAGATCTCTGAAACGCTGTGTAGAAAGAGGAATTAACTAGTCTGTTAATTATTAAGATTAGAGCACAAACATTGGCCCAGAAAGCACAAGAAGGAATTTTTAGGTAAAAGTTAAAGGCAAAAAGTTTATAATCATATTTAGAAAAATGATCAAATCCCAAGAAATGTTATGAAATCTACCATCTAGTTTGGTAGTCCAGAAACCGAGGGTTCTTCCATAACACTTTGTTCTCGCTTTCCGTCACCAAATCCAGTTCATCATCAAGTCAGGTGTTTTCTGCCACTTACATATTTCTCTAATATGACCTTGCTTTATTTCTTCCACCACACAGTGGTCCCAGTCTATCTTTGATCTTGCCTAGATTACCATGATAGTCTCTGTGTTGGTTTCCTAGAGCTGCTGCAACAAATCACTGTAAGCTGGGCAGCTTAAACACAGGCGGCTCTGAAGTCTAGGTGTCAAGGGGAATTAGTTTTGTGTTTCCTAGCTTTCGCTGGCTGTTGGCATTCTTTGGATTTTAGCTTCATCACTACAATCTCTTTTTCCATCATCACGTGGTCTTTTGGTGTGTCTCTTCTGGGTCTTCAAATCTCCTTCTCCTTATAAGGACTTGAGTCCTACTCCAGTATGACATCCTGTCAACTTGACGTTTTACTTAAAGTCAGCACAAGGAAGCAAAAGCCATCTAGATCGGGAAGGAAATATATATCTCTCTTTGAAAATGAAATGTTTAAGTATAATATCTTAAGAAATCCACTAAAATCTTGTTAAATGAGTTCAGCAAGATTGTAGGATCCAAGATAAATAAACAAAAATCAGTGATATTTCCATCTACTTGCATTCAGTAATCCAGAAATGAAATTAAGAACTCCATTCACAGTAGCACCAAAAAAAAAAGTATGAAATACTTAGGAATCAATTTGACAAAAGAAGTGCAGAACTTTTACCCTGAAAATCTTCAAAACAGTATTGTAAGAAATTAAGAGGAAAAAAAAAAGAAATTAAGGAAGACCTCAATAAATCAAAAAAAAGTCTCATGTTCATAAATTAAAAGACTTAATATTGTTAAGACGACAGTACTCCCTAAACTGATCTGTAGATTCAGTGCAATCCCTATCAGAATCCCAGCTGACATCCTTATAGAAATGATAAGCTGAATCTAAAATCTGTATGGAATTCTGAGAATCAGAATGTGCACAACAATCTTGAAAAGTAGCAAAGTGGGAGGATTCATACTGCCCAATTCTACAACTTATTACAAAACAACAATAATCAAGGCAGTGTGTTACTAGCTCAGGGGCAAAGATATATATGTCAATGGAATAGAATTGAAGTCAAGAAAATCATGAGTTTAAGGTCAACTGTTTTTTGACAAGGGTGCTAAGACCATTCAGTGTAGGGGAAGAATAGTATCATTATTATTTTTTTTAGTTGAAGGATAATAGCTTTACAGTGTTGTGTTGGTTTCTACCATACAGCAACATGAATCAGCTGTAACTGCACATCTTTCCTCTCTCTCTGGAGCCTCCCTCCCCCCTCCCATTCCACCCTCCTGCGTTGTCACAGAGTGCCAGGCCGGGCTTCCTGTGTTACACAGCAACTCCCCATTGGCTCTCTGTTTTACACACGATAGTGCATATGTGTCGGTGCTGCTTTCTCAGTTCACCCCCCGTCTCCTTCCCCTGCTGTGCCCACAGGTCCATTCTCTACTTCTTTATCTCCATTCATTCCCTGCAGATAGATCCAAAAATAGAATCTGTTTTCCTAGATTCCAAATATGTTTGTGTTAATATACAATATTTGTTTTTGTCTTTCTAACTTACTTCACTCTGTATAACAGATTTTAGGTTCATCTACCTCACTACCACTGACTCAAATTTATTCTTCTTATGGCTGAATAATATATTGTATATATGTACCACGTCTTCTTTGTCCATTTATCTGTGATGGACATCTGGGTTGCTTCCATGTCCTGGCTCTTCGAAATAGTGCTTCAGTGAACATTGGGGTATATGTATCTTTTTGAACTGTGGTTTTCTCAGGGTATACGCCCAGTACTGGGATTGCTGGGTCATATGTGGTTTTATTCCTAGTTTTTTAAGGAGTCTCCATTGTTGTTGTTTAGTCACTAAGTCATGTCTAAGTCTTTTGCAACCCCGTGGGTTGTAGCCTGTCAGACTCCTCTGTCCATGGGATTTCCCAGGCAGGGATCCTGGAATGGGTTGTCATTTCCTTCTCCAAGGGATCTTCCTGACCCAAGGATTAAACCTGCATCTCCTGCACTGGCAGGCAGATTGTTTACCACTGAGCCACCAGGGAAGCCCATACTGTTCTCCATAGTGGCTGTATCAATTTACATTCCCACCCACAGTGCAGGGAAGAGGGCCCAGCAGCCCACTTCAGTATTCCTGCAGAATCCCATGAACAGAGGAGCCTGATGAGCTGCAGTCCATAGGGTCGCAAAGTCAGACACGACTGAAGTGACAGCATGCATGCATGCAACAGTGCAGGAGGGTTCCCTTTCTCCACATCCTCTCCAGCATTTATTGTTTATAGGTTTTTTGGTAATGTCCATTCTGATTGGTGTGAGGTGATGTACCTCATTGTAGTTTTGATTTGCATTTCTCTAATAATAAGTGATGTTGAGCGTCTTTAAATGTGTTTATTAGCCATCTATATGTTTTCTTTGGAGAAATGTCTCTTTAGTCTTCTGCCCATTTTTTGATTGAGTTGTTTGTTTTCTGATACTGAGCTATATGAACTGTTTGTATATTTTGGAGATGAACCCTTTGTCAGTTGCTTCATTTGCAAATATTTTCTCCCATTCTGAGGGTTGTCTTTTCATCTTGTTTATAGTATCCTTTGCTCTTCAAAAGCTTTTCAGTTATATAGGTCCCATTTGTTTATTTTTGTTTTTATTACCATTGAGAATAGTATTTTGAACAAATGATTCTGGGACAACTTGATAGGCTGATACAGAAATTGAAATCAGACCCTTACTTCACACCAGATACATAATTGGACCAAATACCTGCATAAAAGCTAGAACTGTAATACTCTTGGAAAAATTAATATGGAGGTATATCTTTCTGATCTTATTTTAGCAAAGAATTCTGAGAAATGACACAAAAAATATGAGCAACAAAAGGAAATACATAATTTGAGCTTAATCAAAAAGCGTTGGTGTATGAAGGGAAACCATTGAGAGAGTGAAAGAAAAAAAGACAACCCCATAGAATAGGAGAAAATATTTGAAAATCAAATACCTGATTTTGGACTTTTATCCAGAATATGTAAAGAACTCTTTACTTCTAAAAAATATAAAAGGCAACCCAGTATTAAAAATGGGTAGAGGAATAGACTTTTCTCCAAGGAAGATATGCTAAGTAAAAAGCATAAGTGAAAAACACCAGTCCAGGGGGAAAAAAAAAAAGATGCTAGACATCATTAGTCATCAAGGAAATGCAAATCAAAACAATAATGAGAGAGAAATCAACAAGATAGCATCATAGGGGGTTCTAAATTTCTCTCCTGCATTGGACTCCCTGAATACACACCTACGCACAGCGTGATTCCTTCTGAGAGAAGTCCAAAAACTAGCTGAGTACCAGTTTATATATTAGGCAAATACATACATACATACATATATAAACAGGTAGGAAAGGCTGAGATGCATCCTTGCCATAAATCCCATTTCAGACATAGGACCATATAGTTGTGAGGGAAACCTCAACTCCCAGCCCCTCTCTGAGGAGTGACAGGATTTCGATCGCAAAACTAGTGTCCCAGCTTTTAATACTGAGGGACTGGCCCCCAAATCACCTAGCTCTGAAAGCCAGTGAGGCTTCCACAGGGAGTATAGCAAACAAAGAAATAGTTGCTGATTGGGTGTTGAGCTCTGACTGCAGTTATTCCCCTGGGATTCGTTGCAATAGGCAGAACCACACCCATCTCCTAGTCTTTCCCTGGAATGGATTTGACAGCATCCTTTATAAGGATGTTGCCTGAGGGTTAAGCTTCTAATTAGCATGTGTCTAGGTGCCGAATGGTCCTCCTGGGAGACTGACAAAGCCAGTGGGTACTTCCCCTGTAGTCTTCCACTGACTTGCTGTTAGGAAAAGTTTCCAATTTCTACTTGGAAAGAGTGTGTCTTGTCTGTCTAGTATCCCCGTTTTTATAATTGCCACCTGAGTGATGGTCTCATCGTTTCACCTAGCCCTGATTGCCAGCATGACTCGGCATTCATGAATCCCACAGTACCATATTAAGCAAAAAAAGAAAGAAAGAAAGAAAAAAACAGTTTTCAAATGGGCACCCAAGCATTTCTTGCAGCTATCCTTCCCCGATCCCTCCACAGTTGGGGTGAGGGGTTCAGCCAGAAAGTCAGGCTAAAATGTGTTGCTTTCTCAATTTCTGCCTGGAAGGGATTTGACTTTTCTAGTTGTTGCCTGAAGTTTCTGCTTCTAGTCAGCTGGTATGCTAACTGAGACACCACAGGGCACCTGATAGATCTGGTGAACATCCCCCTCCCCCACTCCCAGCTCATTCATTCCAACAATTGAATCAAGTTGCCAGCATCTCATCTAGCACCCCAATCGTTAATGGGTACCACCCAAGGGACTGACTCATAACACTTTGGGAACAGGCTTGGCATTCATGAGTACTCCAGGAGTCAAACTGAGCGGGACTCTGTGGGGCTGCTGGGCATGGAACCCTTTGATCCTTATTCTTCCAAAACATATTAAGGACTTAAGGATCTGAGTGAGGAAAAGGTAGAATTGAGCCTTCTCCCAAGTCCTGCCTTGATTTCATAGTTCATGCTCTTTCTGTTATACCATGTGATAATATTACTCATGAAAAACACACAATTTAAGGAGTTAAATTATATGTTCTAAAACATATAAGCACTTGATTCTCCAGGTAGTCATTTGCATGCTGAACAGATTTGTGGCAGTCTTTTTCTTGTAGGAACAGATTCCAGCTTCCATGACCTTCCCTGAGTTCCAAATAGTTCCAAATAGGCAGATTCAAATAGTTGCTAATCCATGAAGGGAAGGGATTCAAAGATGAGGAAAGGACAGCCAAGAATCAATGGTACAGCCTTGGGGCAGGGTACTGGTTCTGCCTCAAGGATACACATAATAAATAAGTTCTTTGTAGAATTAAAACCCAACAATTGGAAGATGTCAGCATTTTTCTGACTCCAGAAGACCACCTGAGGCCAGGAACCAGAGAGCTCATTAGGATCATCTGAGAATAGAGTAGAGGAGTGCATACCCTAATCTTATCAGTAACCCCACCTTTGAACCATTCCTATAAAACTCCTCATCACATCCTTCCAGTTTGGGACACAATAGTTTTTCAGTTTGCCAGCCTGCTGTGTCCCAATTTGGCTGGCAGAGCAGTAAAGACTACTTTTACTTCTCTTCTACTTCATCCAAAACTCTTTCTCAGAGATTTGATTCAGCATTGGTACACAGAGGCCAAGCTTTTAGCATCAGGACCACATGAAACATTGAGATGGTTCTATTTGAGTGCACAAGCCCTTTAGAAACTACTCTGGCTCTCCACAAAGTACACAAAAACACCCAACTCCCAGTTTCTCCCAGGTTAGACTTAGATTATTTATTGAATGTCCTGATACTCCCAGCTACCCCCTGAAAGATTTCTCTTTAACCTGCACAGGCGAGCTAAATGATTTGTCAATTTGTGGTCCCTGGGAGCCTGTATGGGCAATTCTCACACCTTAAAGATACTGATGGGTTTTGACACACCTTCAGTTACTGGGGGTCACTAAGCAAAAAGGTGATTTGGACAATTGCAAAGGTTTGAGAGGCTACCAGGAGTTCAGATTAGGCTGACTGACAGGATTTATCTCTTTACAGAAGACCAGTATGTCAAGACTTTGAGGGGTGGCTCGATAGGTGACTGTTTTTTGCAATGTGCAAAACCAATACAGAGAGTCAAGAAAAATTAGGAAACAGGGGACTATGTTCCAAACAAGGTGATGTGTCTCCTGAATCTGATCTTGAGAGATGGATATAACTGATTTACCAAATCACTCACTGAGGTCAGGAGAGCATTGCATGAACAAATTAAGAAATTCAACAAAGAGAAAATGTTAAAAAAAAAAAAAGACCAAATAGAAGTCACAGAGCTAAAGAATTAAATAACTGAATTGACAAATTCAATAGAATGGTTCATCATCAGACTAAATCAAGCAAAAGAAAGGACCAGCAAACTGGAAGATAGGACAGTGGAAAAAAGAATGAAAAAGACTGAAGACAGCTTAAGAGACTTATGGGATGCGATCAAGTGGACATACATGTGCATTATAGTGGTCCCAGAGGAAAGAAGAGAGGATGGGACTGAAAGCTTGTTCAAAGAAGTAATGTTTGAAAACTTCCATAAGCCGAGGAAAGAGACATTCAAATCCAGGAAACCAAGAAGTTTCAAAGAAGAGGAATCCAGAGAGACCCACACTGAGACGTGTTATAATTACATTGTCAAAAGATAAAGACAAAGGGAAAATCTTAAAAGCATCAAGAGAAAAGCATCATGTTACTTACAAGGGAATCACCATAAGACTTTGAATATATAGTTATAATATATATATAGTTTAACTATATATAGTATATAGTTAAAACATGATAACTTTTTTGAGATAATGAAAATGTTCTAAAATCAGTGGAGATGGTGGTTACACAGTTCTATGAATATACTACAAACCATTGAATTATACCTTTTATTATGGGTGGATTTTATTCTATGTGTATTATATTTCAATAAAGCTGTTGCAAAAGAAGAGTCTGTCTTCCCAGGTAAATTACATGGAAGTCTAAAAAGCAATATAATGGTTACGTTTATTTAATAACCATTATATTGCTTTTTAGACTTTAGAGTACAGCCACAAACAGGCTTTTAGTGATTTGAGTTCCTGAAATAAAATCTTCTGTTTTAGACTTAGTGATCTTACAAATTGCCTGAAACATGATGTTTGTTTTGCCTTCATAGTAGAAGTTACTTTTGTTATTTTAAAAATAAATTTATAAAACTTGTTTTAGCACAGCTAGAAATCCAAGAAAGATCGATGTCTTTATCGTGTATGTTTATGTTTCCAGTTTTATCTTCCTCTACAATCTTAACTTTTGTTAACATTGTTAGAGTTCTCATTAAGACTTCTGCTCAGTGTAAATCAAACTGTGACAGTGACATGAAGAATGTCTTTTGCCAGGTAGAAATTTAAACCTGAATATGAAAGATGATATGATAGTAAACTTGTAAAAGACAGTTGTTCTTTAGAAAATGGATTTAATAGAGAGGTTTCCATTTTAGTTTTAGGGAGAGGAGAAATGTAATAGTAGATTCTATAGGATCCTTTTTCTAAATCTTATTCTTAATTAAGTTAATTCGAATTATATTTCAATATTTTGAATATTAGAATATTAAATTTTGTTTAACACTTGACTTCTGTTGCCAGATTTTATAATTGATTACTGGTTTACACAAAGCCTTTTTTTTTTTTTTTTTAGAATCTTCCAAAGAAGAAAGAATAAGTTAGCTTACAAATAAAGTGATTTTGCTTTATTTTTCCCATAACTCAGAAGTTTTTCTATAGCCTAAATAAGTAGCTTTGCTGAAAGAGCTGGAGCATTTTATAAAAGAAGTGAAGGGTTTCACACATTCCTTCTGTGAAACCTTCTGACTGTCGTTCAGGATGCACTGTACATTTGGAGCTGTAGGACTGCTCTCCAACGTGCACTCTCACTTACATACATTTCAGTGAAGTTGGAAGTTTACCAAGAGCCAATGATGCTTCTTTGCAGACCCACTAGTTTATTCTTATTATTGTAATTACATTAAATTTTAATGCTTTGTAAATTGATGAAATATGAATACAAAAAGTTGTTTCTGTTAAATTTAATTTTCATATTTTGGAAAGACTAAATAAAGGGAGGTTGTTACAAATAATTGCTCTTAATCTGATGAATCAACTATTAAAAAAACTAGGGAAAAATTTTGGAAGGACTCTGTGTTCCAGTTATTTCACTGGTGTCTTCAAGTTTTCATTAAATAAAGAAAAATCAAATAATTGTAAGCCATAGTTGGTTTATAATGTGTGTGGTTTGTGTAAAAGCACTGTGCAAAACTATGGATCAAGAGACTTAACATTCTAAAAGAAGGCTTGGCTCTGTATCAAAAGGTTGGACAATGGGTTTGCATTTATATGTGTTATTTTAAAATATATCAGTACTTTTTTAAGGTATGCAAGTACAACTTTAAAACTTCTTTGTTTAGCTGACAGTGGCTTTCTAAAATTTTAAAAATCACATAAAAAAGGCATCTGGTATACTTTGGACCTAGTTTCCTAATAGTCATACATACCGTCATTTATAAGAAGTTTGAAGTCAAGTTGTTGTCCTCTCTGTCCTAAATCATTGATAAGAATATGCTAGCTTCTGTTCCATTTCTGGATGCCTTAACTGTTAAATTTAATACTTATTACCTGTTCTCTTTACCCACAGCACGTATTTCTTCTTTGTGTGTATCACATTGTATTGCTAATACCTGATTATGTGTCTGTCACAATGGACTCTCTACTTTCTCCCTAACGTCTAGCACAATGATTTACTTAAAGCAGTACTCAGTTACTTAAGATCATACATTTTTCTAGCCTTTAAAATTGATAGATTTAAATGACATGCACTTTCCTTAAGATGTGTCGAAATGGATGTCTTCGTCTTCTACATTTCAGAGTGTAAATTTGTACATACATTTTTCTGATGGATTGTTTGACAAATGTGTATGAGAAACTTAAAACCTGTAAACTTTTGATTGAACGATTACATTTCTTACAGCTTATTCTAAGAAACAGAGATACATACAAACTTTGGCTGTGATATTTGTTGTGAAATTATCTACAAAATAGGAAGATTGGCATGAACCTATATTTTCAACATTAGGAAATTCACTTGAATTTTGGTACAATGGTACAACTTGAGATATGGTACAGTGAGGCTTCCCAGGTGGATCAGTGGTAAAGAATCCACCTGTTATGCAGCAGACACAGATTCAAGCCCTTGGGAAAATTCCTCTAGAGAAGGAAATGGCAATCTTCTCCAGTATTCTTACCTGGGAAATCCCATGGACAGAGGAGCTTCGCAGGCTACAGTGCATGCTGCTACTGCTGCTGCTAAGTCGCTTCAGTCGTGTTCGACTCTGTGCGACCCCATAGACGGCAGCCCACCAGGCTCCCCCATCCCTGGGATTCTCCAGGCAAGAACACTGGAGTGGGTTGCCATTTCCTGCTCCAATGCATGAAAGTGAAAAGTGAAAGTGAAGTCGCTCAGTCATGTCTGACTAGTAGCGACCCCACGGACTGCAGCCTACCAGGCTCCTCCGTCCATGGGATTTTCCAGGCAAGAGTGCTGGAGTGGGGTGCCATTGCCTTCTCTGACAATGCATGGGATTGCGAAAGAGGCAGACACGACTCACAACTTAGTGACTAAACAACAGTAACAACAATATGGTACTATAAATACTATGTTAAAAATCATTCTCAAAGACTGACAAAGGACACCAAAGAATGCAAACATTACGTTATCGTGAATTATAGTTTATTAGATTTAGCACAGTTTTTCAGTTATCATAATTTTGGATCCTGATTGTGTGTCCATTACACTCAGTTCTGTGTCATCAGTACATTAATAAGTATGCCCTCTTGTGTATCTAAGTTATTGTAGGACTGAGAGAGTAACTACATAGTAAACCACTAGAGATCGTATAGGTTCATATGCTTCACCTCTTGATCCAGATAATCTTGGTGTGCTTGTTCTTGGCATAGTTATGAAAACACGCATGTTGGTTTTTGGACTGCCGTGCTAGAGAAGGATTCAGTCTGCCTAACCTCCAGAAGTAACATCCTGGCATTTCTTTCTTCGCTGTGTGCTTCAGTGGACATTGCTTCTTCCATTTGCTCTGCTGTTTCAGGCTTCTGGCCATTTGTTCCCCACTCTTCCTTTTTTTCTTACTTGGATATGGTGGAAATTATGAAATTATAGGAGTTATTGAGTAGCTTCTTAGCTACTCATCTCAAACTCTTGACTAGATTTGACATTTTGAAAGCATAACAGTGAAACTGGTTTTTAATAGGTGAAATTAGGTCCTTTTACAATAAGATAAGATGTTTCCATGTAAAGAATTACTTTCAGTAGATGCCCGTTTTGATGGAATTATTTGTGATTTATTATAGGCAAGATATGGTTAATGACATCTTACGATCATGGTCCACGGATAAAGAAATGCACCTATGTGTAAATCTTGACTTGATAAAAATGTATGCCCTCACAAAATTCAGTTTTATGGTTGGAAGGCACAGAACCTATGATCTGGTTCTCTGTTGTAATTATTGCCATTGAGAATTGTACTTTAAACTTTCTTTGGCTTTCAGGTTCTGCCAGTGCCTCTCTAAATTTAATAGGTACCTTCCTATACCCTTCCTCATTAATTGCAGCGTGAGCACTGATAACTAGGTGAATTTGTTACTTTTGGAGGCTTTAAGGAGAAGGCAATGGCACCCCACTCCAGTACTCTTGCCTGAAAAATCCCATGGATGGAGGAGCCTGGTAGGCTGCAGTCCATGGGGTCGCTAAGAGTCGGATACGACTGAGCGACTTCACTTTCACTTTTCACTTTCATGCATTGGAGAAGGAAATGGCAACCCACTCCAGTGTTCTTGCCTGGAGAATCCCAGGGACTGGGAAGCCTGGTGGGCTGCCGTCTAGGGGGTCCCACAGAGTCGGACACAGCTGAAGTGACATAGCAGTAAGGCAGCAGTCCCTACCCTTGGTACCAGAGACCCATTTCATGGAAGACAATTTTTCCATGGGTGAGGTGGGGGGATGGTTTCAGGATGATTCGAGTGCATTTACTGTGTACTTTATTTCCATTATTTCATCAGCTCACATCAGCTCTACCTCAGGTCATCAGGCACTAGATCCCAGAGGTTGGGGACTCCTGCACTAAGGGACTTACATAAAGCTCACAATGGCTTTCTAAAGTTAAAAAAAAATTAGATTTTATATCTCTCCTGTATTTTGAGGATCATGTAGTTGACCCTTTACATACGTCATTCTTCATATTACTTTTACTAAAAAGAGTTTTAAGAATGGTTAAAGAAATCAGTGGTATAAATAATTATTTTCTTCACCAAGATTCTGAATTTTCTAAGGATTAAAACACTGTAATATACGTCTTTAAAAGTACCAAGCAATGTATAAGCTCCCTAAAATAAACTCATTACTTAATAACTTGAATAAGTAGGCATCTAATACAACCTTCACTGAGAGGAGTTTATCATCAGTGATGGTATTAAAAAAAAAAAAAAAAAAAAAAACTGGCTAACCAGTTTCTTTCTTTGCCTTTTCTCGGCATTGTAATGGTCCGAATGTGGAGTAGTATAATGGAGAAAAATCACATGGTGTGGCGTTCCATTTGAAGCTGTATGCTTGGAACGTCCTGCTGCTGCCATTCTAGTCAGATAGCTCTTGGGAACTCTCTAACAGTGGTCTCTGTGAGTTCAGTTTTCCTTGTCTGCGTCTAGACTGCATTTAGAGAAATACTTGCTTAAAATATTTATCCTCTAAATAGAAAAATAACTCTGGAACCGTTCAGAACTCAATGGCACACGCAGTTAATGGGAAACATTTCACAAAGCTGATGTAAGGATAATATACATTTTTAGGTCTCACTCTGAATAAATAGATATTAGAGCAGAGCTTAGGTTTAGACCTTTTATAACAATTCATCCCTATATGACCACCTTTTGAAAGAGTCCTTTATAAAAAATTATAAACTTGTTTGACTTTTAACAATAATATAATTAATTACAGTCACCTCACACTGAGCCAGTGTTTCTATGTTGCAGTAGTTACTCTAGTTAGAATAAGTAAGTTTATAAACTAAAGTCATATGTGTGAGCTTAAGGCTAATGTTAAGTAAGGGAAAACAACTTTTCCAGGAAAAGCACACAAGGAAGAAGTGATTTTTCTGTTACTGAAAGAGTATTCCGTAACACAGAGGAACATTACTGTAGGGATCAATCAGAAGTGTCTATGTGCACTGCATTTTAAAAATCTGTAATGTGGTTTCATTAAAGATACTGTAGGCTGGCCTTTTGAGAATCTTTCTATTAATTGGGCTATGGAAATTCTTAATCCTCTTTTTTGTTGTCATTATGTTAGAAATATAAAAATGAATAGTTGAATGATTGAGGAATGTTCTTGAGAATATTATTTGGAGTAATTACTGGGGCAAAATCAGTGCCTTTTCTCTGCTGGAAACAGTGACTAAAAAGAAAGTGGGCAGGCTCCTGGTATTGTTATGAAGGTCGTGCTCCTGGGCTCTGTATAACTGCAGGGTATTTAAAGTTCCTGGTATCCTTGGAAACACACACTGTTTGTGATACCAATTGGTGCTTGTGTTTCAATGACGTCACACAATTTACAGATCCACACAATGGATCTCTTGTTGGTGGCCCTACAGAGGAGTTTAGATAGTTTTGGAAAACACCTGAAGAGAGAGACAACGTTTTCTCTCAGGCTTTAATTCTAAGAACTGATGACAGCTTTACTATCTATCCCTTAATCTTTTGAGTTTGGATTCAACTTTTTCAAAAAGGAAAAGAATATCACCTGCTAAATTTCTCTTTGTTTTACATTCTTGCGATCGCTTTGGAGAAGTACGTACATGTTTTTGTATTAATTGAAACATGTAGAGAAACAGATGAGGATTAATTGCTCTTCTCAGGGTTAGCCATCAGCTGTGCAGTGGTAAGAGGCTTGTAGAGCTGAGTGTTTGAACTAATTGGTTAGATTAAAACAGTGCCATTAAAAAAATATTTTTTTTTTCCTCTTTCTTTCTCTCTGTCTCTCTCTCTCACAATCTGGGACATAATTGGTAGATTGACTTAAGTGATGTGCATTAAATTGACCAAACCACTCTTAAAATAAAAAAGGCTTGTTTCTTCTCTTAAATTCACTTCTGTTTGTAATTGTTTCTATGGCCAAATGGCCAAATGGCTATAGGCTTATTGGCTCCTCCTTTGTAAAGTTTGCATCAAGAATGATGTGTAGATTCATGGCACAACAATCTACCTAAACATGTCGGGTGATAATAGATGGAAGTTTCCTTTTGTTAGAGCAAACCTGTGTAGTTTGGTTTTTCCTCCAGAATACTTCCAAATATTTATTTGGATAAATTCCAAAAATTTATTTATATATATCCTATGATCTTGAAGATCATTCACCAGTTTAAATTGTCTTCCCTCTCATTTTATTTCCATATTTTTAGCAACAGTAGTTTTGAATTGAATTATGAAACAAATCCATTGTTTCAGACATGTGATATAAAAAGAAAAAAACAAGAGCTAACATTTACTGGAGTCTTAAAATATGCCAGACACTGTCTACATGCTTAACATTTCTTACTTAATCCTCACCACATCTGTGTGAGGTTACCATATTATTCCCATTTTAAAAATGAGAAAACTGAGGGCCTGAGAGGTGAGGTATGTTTGCTAGAGTCTCACAGCTGGTAAGCCATGGGATTTCTTATCAGTCAGGCTTACTCAGAGTCTGTAAACCACTCAACCTATATGCCTCTCAATAACAGTGATAGTGTTGTTGTTTAGTTGCTGAGTCATGTTCGAATCTTTTGCGACCCCATGGAATGTCGCCCACCTTGCTCCTCTGTCTGTGGGATTTAATAAGAGCCAGTAGTTATTGAGCCAGAATTTCTTCTTTGAACCAGAAATTGAGAAATTGTTCTCTGCTTATTCTAGAGTGCTAACTTAGTCAAATAGCCTGAGTTGGGAACATGGGTCTTGTCATGATGCTGAGCCTCACTGCCAGATTTCTGGTTTTGGTAGTCTCTTCTCTCAGACCTTTGTAAACAGTTCAGATGTCCTGAAATCAGGATTGAGTTTTGATAAGCAGTTCTATATAAGAATCCTAACCAAGGTCAATATGTGCCAAGGCACTAATAGTATCACTTTCCTGTATATTGAACTACTATATTCCTTACCTTCAGTTCAGTTCAGTCACTCAGTCATGTCCGACTCTTTGTGACCCCATGAACTGCAGCATGCCAGGCCTCCCTGTCCATCACCAACTTCCGGAATTCACCCAGACCCACATCCATTGAGTCGGTGATGCCATCCAACCATCTCATCCTCTGTCATCCCCTTCTCCTCCTGCCCTCAATCTTTCCCAGCATCAGGGTCTTTTCAAATGAGTGAGCTCTTCATATCAGGTGGCCAAAGTATTAGAATTTCAGCTTCAACATCAGTCCTACCAAAGAACACCCAGGACTGATCTCCTTTAGGATAGACTGGTTGGATCTCTTTGTAGTCCAAGGTACTCTCAAGAGTCTTCTCCAAGACCACAGTTCAAAAGCATCAATTCTTCTGCGCTCAGCTTTCTTCACAGTCCAACTCTCACATCTATACATGACTACTGGAAAAACCATAGCCTTGACTAGATGGACCTTTGTTGACAAAGTAATGTCTCTGCTTTTTAATATGGTGTCTAGGTTGGTCATAACTTTCCTTCCAAGGAGTAAGTGCCTTTTAATTTCATGGCTGCAATCCCCATCTGCAGTGATTTTGGAGCCCCCCAAAATAAAGTCTGACACTGTTTCCACAGTTTCCCCATCTATTTCCCATGAAGTGATGGGACCAGATGCCATGATCTTCGTTTTCTGAATGTTGAGCTTTAAGCCAACTTTTTCCCTCTCCTCTTTCACTTTCATCAAGAAGCTCTTTAGTTCTTCTTCACTTTCTGCCATAATAGTGGTGTCATCTGCATATCTGAGTTTATTGATATTTCTCCCAGCAATCTTGATTCCAGCTTGTGCTTCTTCCAGCCCAACGTTTCTCATGATGTACTCTGCATATAAGTTAAATAAGCAGGGTGACAATATACAGCCTTGACGTACTCCTTTTCCTATTTGGCACCAGTCTGTTGTTCCATGTCCAGTTCTAACTGTTGCTTCCTGACCTGCATACAGGTTTCTCAAGAGGCAGGTCAGGTGGTCTGGTATTCCTGCCTCTTTCAGAGTTTTCCACAGTTTATTGTGATCTACACAGTCAAAGGCTTTGGCATAGTCAATAAAGCAGAAATAGATGTTTTTCTGGAACTCTCTTGCTTTTTCAATGATCCAGCAGATGTTGGCAATTTGATCTCTGGTTCCTCTGCCTTTTCTAAAACAAACTTGAACTTTATCTTTATCTTTGGGAGAAATTAAAACCTTAGAGAGTCATATGAAGAGTGTTAAGTTTCAACTCAATATTCTAAATGCTATATATTTATACAGACACACACACACATATGCAAATACATTTAAAGCCTTATAGACAGCATTTCATTTTTGATTCCTAGGGTCTTTAAGTAGACTTGAACTAGTTAAAAATAGGTGGTTCCCTAGTAACAGGTGGTTCTCTAACTATTAATAGAGACAATTAAGCATATGTGGACTCAAAGTTAGCATTTCTATACCACCCACACTCTGTACCATGATAGAGAAGTTAAATTATAGATGTATTGGTGTGTTTTGTTTCTTGTCCATCGGCTTGATATTGATCAACTTAAGTTTAGAACTTGTCTTCAATCATTTTCTACTTTTTGGTGCACCTAGCAACATATTTTTTAGTTGAACAAAATTACTTTAAAATTTAATCTTTTTAAAATTAATTGTTTATAGTTAAAATTTAATTTTAAATCAAAGTAGTAGATGAACATAGTTACAAGTGTGTCCTATAAGGACTGACCTCCAAAGAGCAAGTTAGCTTGCATGCCCATTGCTGCAGCTAGTTTCTATACCATGCAGCCATCTGCTTGCAGCTCCTTTAGACTTTTTCTACTACTTGCCTTCAGATTTTATAAAAATTCATACATTCACACATACTCATATGAAAATATAAATAGACAACATAGTTTCAAATACTGTTTGGAGCTATCTTCTACTATTCATGTATTTTTTAAAAAATATTTCTACTCACACACACACACAGCTAAATTTATATTTTATATGAGCTAGATTTCTAGATTTGTTTAAAATGAGACCATATAGTAATTTCCTCTACCTTTTTAATGCCCAAGTGATTAACAATAATACTAACAAACTTTCACTGTGTGCTTAGTAGGTGTGAGGCAGTTTGTGAAGCCCTTGATGTGTGTTACCTCATTTGAACCTCACAAAAATCTCTAAGGGACCAGTTCTGTCATCCTTACTTTAAAGATGAAGAAATTGAGGTTTACTTAGGTTGAGGTTGAGTAATTTGTCTAAGGCCGCACAACTAACAAACAGAAGAACCAGAATCTTTTTAAAGATAATTTTTATTGGAATATAATGTATACAGAAGTGCGCAATCCTATAGCTTAATGTATAGTTCGATGAGTTTACATAAAGGCTACATACCTGAGTAACTGCTGAAGAAGCAGAACATTATTCGTGTTCCGGGAGTTCACTTCTCATCAGGTGGCCAAAGTCCTGGAGTTTCAGCTTCAACATCAGTCCTTCCAATGATCACCCAGGACTGATCACTCTTACGATGGACTGGTCGGATCTTCTTGCACTCCAAGGGACTCTCAAGAGTCTTCTCCAAGACCACAGTTCAAAAGCATCAATTCTTCGGCACTCAGCTTTCTTTATAGTCCAACTCTCACATCCATACATGACTACTGGAAAAACCATAGCCTTGGCTAGATGGGCCTTTGTCTCTGCTTTTTAATATGCTGTCTAGGTTGGTCATAACTTTCCTTCCAATGAGTAAGCGTCTTTTAATTTCATGGCTGCAGTCACCATCTGCAGTGATTTTGGAGCCCCCAAAATAAAAGTCTGTCACTGTTTCCACTGTTTCCCCATCTATTTGCTATCATACTTACATGTATTTTAAGACCACTATTCAATATTCCTTTTTCTTTTCCATCTCTTTGTCTTTTTGTTCTACTTTCTGGGATTATTTTCTGAACCTTATCTTCCACTTGTATTATTGAGTTTTGTTCTACATTTTTTTCTATGATTTTTTTAATATACAAAAGCTGTTTTAGTTTTATGAATGTTGCTTTTTATGAAAATTATCGTTTTTCTCTTGTGGATGCCATTTTCTTCTCATATCTCTTTGAGATAATGATGGCTGTTTTTTTTTTTCCTCCTACATCACTTGTGTCTCCTTCAAGTTGTCTTTTTTCTGTATTGACCTGTATTTTCTCATGTCAACAGCTTTCTTCTGATCTCTGGTAATCTTTGTCTGCTCCAGATTAAGAATGGGATATGAGGAAATTGCCTGGAAGATCTCCGTATGAGGCTGGGCCTTGTCCACTGAGGGCTTTACTGCAAGGTGATCTGGGTGGGCTGTTGGCTGGGAGAGCTCCTTTGGTTAGTATCTCTGATTCTTTTCTCTTGAGCTGATCTGATTCCCACAGAGTGCTTTTGTAATTGTCTGCCTGGTAAGTAAAAGTCTGTCTGCCAGTTATGAGAGACAAATGGACCAGGTGACGAGAACTTTGAAGAAAGCATTTCTTAGCATCCCTTGTACGTTTTCAGGACGCTTTTCTCACCTGTGACTCATCCTTTAGTCCACTCTTTATTTTAGTCTTCCAGGCAAGGAGAATGTGGGGATAGTTACTGATAAAAAAATCAGAGAGTCTTAGGACTCTGATTGTTTTTTAATTGAAGTGATTTACAGTGTTGTGCTAGTTTCAGGTATGCAGCAGAGTGATTGTAAATATATGTGTACATATATAATATATATTCTTCTCCAGAGTCTTTTCCTATATAGATTATTAGACAATATTGAGCATAGTTCCCTGTGTTAAACAGTAGGTCCTTGTTGTTTATCTCATTTCTGTATAGTCATGTGTATATTTTACTCCCAGTTTCCTAATTTTTCCCGTCCCCACCCCCATCTTTCTCCTTTGGTAGCCATCAGTTTGCTTTCTGTGTTTATGGGGTCTCTGATTCTTCGATCAGCTTTATCTAGTTCTTATTTTAGACCATCTCTTCTTCCCATTGACAGATACCTAGTGCTGGCCTATCCCTGAACTTTTTGAAGATTCTCTGGTATAAACTGGGTAGTTTCTTACGTTTTCTCAGCCTTATCTCAGGATTCAGTTTTCTCAGGCCTGATTAAGGCAGTTACCACTTGAATATATTCTTTATAGCTTCTAAAATTTCACTTATTTCTTCTCTGTTTTCTCTGTCATTGTGGATTATTATTGCTGTCTCTACATATAAGTATAAATTTATCTTTACTGTAGTTTTGTGGGGTTTTGAGAAGGACTGAAATTATATGTGTTCAGTCTGCCGTTTTATCCCAGTAGCTTCTGTATATTTCTTGAAGTGAAATTTGCATAAGGCACTTGTGCACCTTTTGAAGAAACTCCAGGTTCTTCTCTCGACCAAAGTTAGAAGTTTTGGACTTAGACAGGCAAATCAAGCTTTTGACTGATTTTTTTTTTTTTTTTTTTTTTTTTTACTGGATATAACCTAAACTAAATCTATCAGCTTCTCCCTCAAACCTTATCTTTCAGAATTCTTCATCTAAGTAAAGGAAATCCCCATTCACCTCTTCACAGAAATTCGAGTCGGTGGTGTCACTTACCTGTTACAACCTTCCAGGGGTTTCCTTTCCTTCCTCGGATCAAGATTGACATCCTTAACTTGGTGTATAGGTCTCTGAGTGATCTTAAAGTGAAGTGAAGTGAAGTGAAAGTCGCTCAGTCATGTCTGACTCTTTGCGACCCTATGGACTGTGCAGTCCATCGAATTTTCCAGGCCAAAATACTGGAGTGGGTAGCTGTTCCCTTCTCCAGGGGATCTTCCCAACCCAAGGATTTAACCCAGGTCTCCCAGATTGCAGGAGAATTCTTTACCAGCTGAGCCACAAGGGAAGCCTAAGAATACTGGAGTGGGTAGCAGCTTGTCCCTTCTCCAGCAGCTCTTCCTGATCTAGGAATTGAACCAGGGTCTCCTGCACTGCAGGCAGATTCTTTAGCAGCTGAGCTGCTGTTTCAGCAACCCCCTAATTCTGTACTTTCTTCCTTGCTTCGCATGCATCTGCCTTAGGGTCCTCTTTTTCAGATTGTTGGAGGAGCAGAGCCACTTTATTCCTCAAGGGTTTTGGGACCTATGATTTCATTTGCCTGAAATGCTAATACTTAGACTCCCTTCCATACTGACACACCACTACCCATGCTCTCAGCTGCTGTAATGCCCCAGACTAAATCCGTAGCTCTCATTCTGTACTCTCACAGCACCCTATACTGCTTTTTTAAATAGTGTTTATCATAATTGTTAACCACATGCTGATTGTACAGTGTTTGTCTCCCCTCAACTAAATTTAAATTCCCTGAGTTCAGTGGCTTGGTCTGTCTTGTGCACTGTTAGATCTGTAGTATAGAGTATAGTGTTTACACACGGTACATAAATGCTTACTGAATTGCAACCAAAACCAAATGAAACAAAAACAAGGAGAAGCTTTATGATGTGCTAGAAAAAAATCCTAGTTTATAAGTCAGACTAAATTCTGAGATAGCTGCGCTAAATGTATCTCTTTGAACAAGTAATTTTATATCTCTGAGCCTCATTTTATTAATCTATGAATTTAAGAGGTATTTTTACTGACCTTTAAGATATCTTTCAACTCTGATTTGTTTCCCAAAGGATATCCCTCTTCCTCTTCTATGCATTTCTTATCCTGTTGACCTTTATTTTTTTAATTTCTACTCCCACTTGATTTTCATCATTATTTGCTTCCCTATATTCATTTCTTTCTCTTTACTATCTATAATGTGAATGTATCCCTCGATATCTTGAACTCTCACCATTTAAATATTTGGTGCAATCTCTTGGAAATTTTTAACCTAAAATTGACTATTCACATTGAAATATCATTGAAAGAAACTTACGTGTGTGTTCTGGCCAAAAACATTAAGTTGCACATTAATCTGAGTGAGGGAATATGGAGTAAACTATTGTCCTTGAATCAGTTGTTTTCACAACAGGATTGTGTTTCATGATGATGTTATTTAAGGGTTTCATTTTATTTAAATATCTTTAAGATAATGGAAAAGCCTGTGAAAAGTAGGTGAGCCTAGAAAAGCTCTTATCTTGGGAGAAAAGATGGAAATGATAAAGACTGAGAGGCAAAAGACAAGAAGTTAAAAAATATAAATTTGACTGTACACATGTTCTGATGTACTATACAGTTATTTTTACCTATTTGTGAGAAAAAATAAAATGAAAATGATATCAGTTTTTTGTAATCTCATAGTTAATATTTGCATTCAGATAATTGTTTTTTCTTTTTACTTTTGCAAACAAATAATTGTTTTTCTACCTCAGAGAGCACGTTTGCAGTAAAAAAAGAAAGTGTAACTTTTATCCAATACCAAATATATGCAGAAACATATTCACTAATAGCTTAATTAAATACTAAGTGATTTTGTATGTTTATTTTTAATTTAGAAATTAGAAAGTTTTTAGAAATTTTTTGTGGGTTGCATATGCAGGTTAAAGAATGCTTAATATCTGGGGAAATTAATTGGTACTTTTAGATGGGCTTGAATTGAATTATTCAATTTCTACTTAGGATATAGTCTCCGGTACATGAAAATTTGCCATCCAACACACTTTCAGAAACAAATTAGATTTAGATAAGAGGAATGTTCTATTTCTGTCGATTGTATTGAAGAAAAAGTGCTAAACGTTTCATTTTACTGCTTTATAGTCTTATATTGTAGTTGTTTGCTCCCTCTTACTCATTTGTGGTCATTGGTTTTTTGATGAAAAGAAAGGTTTTTTGCTTCTCACGTAAGTCAGCAGAGTTGTCAGGACCTCGTTGACTGAATCAGGTTGTTGATTTAGCAGTGAGTGACTGATAGGATCCCTTAGCGAGGCCTGTGATATCCCCTTGATGGTTTTCACTGTAAGCTCAGTGATTTGTGGTTCAAACAGATCACAATTCAGAAAAGCTGCATATTTAGGTCTGTGTTCTATTCCATTTGATACTGTGGAGAGGGGTAGAGCTATTGACATTTTTTTAATGCTGCCAAAGTCTTGGCAAGTTTTATTTTTTAATTCAGTCTGTCTTCTTCTTCTGCTCCCCTAGAGAGTGAGATAATGACACAGTATTGGCTGTATAACCAATTGTGAAAAACCCAGAAACTGATCTCTCAACAGTGGTGAACTATTTACTCTTTTTGTTTCCTTTCTCCTCTAAGAATCACATTCTTTTAAAAGCTCTAATTCTTTCCCCACAGCAGCTGCCCCTAAAGGAAAGCAATGAGATTCAATTCAGAAACAGGCAGGCGTGGGGGTAGGTTAATATAGGAAGAGGTACAAAATATAGCAAGAAGGATGGGTAGCACATATTGTTTGAGATTAATTCTTCGTCTAGTTCATTTTTCTACCAGTAACAGGAACATGAGGTATAAAAAAGAGCTTGAATTTTAATCATTTCTACAACAACATGGTTATGTTTTAAGAGCCAGGCTACTATTTTTTTACACTTCTCTTAAATTTGCACAGTGCTTGACTGTTTAAGAAGACTTGAATATAGACCTTTTTTTTTTTTTCCTTCCAAGGATGAGTATACAAATGAATTATTTTGAGTGTTTTCTGTTTTTCTGAAAACCGTGGATGTGCGTGGTCTTATTGGGATTGAAGAACAAGCCGTGATTGACTACCATTTGTCACCTTACCGTGGCATCATTTATACCATTCCATTCGGTTACCCAGGCCGTATAGTTCCTGTCTCTTTAGGAGTGCCTGGTCCAATATGGCAGTTATGGGACTTAGTTCTTCTAATGCATATGTGATAAGTGAAGGAAAATGAAATGATCTGCTCTGCCTGCTGCTTCATGGCATGTGTGACCAGGTACAATTAGTAAACTGTGTACTAATGATGTGGAAGGGAGAAGCAAGGTGGACCCATCATAGGAGTGGTTTCCCAAACTGAAATTAGTTCTTCTACAAAGAAAAGTGTTGCCTTGATCAAGAAAGGTGTCAGTCATGCCTTCAGGGCACTTAATATCAAACAACTGTGATGGAACAGAGTTAGACTCACCCCCTGCCTAGGCCCTGGTGCTGCTGAGACTGAGGAGACAGCAAAGAGCCTGTTTGCAGACCGTGCTGTTGCTTCGTCACTCAGTCGTGTCTGACTCTCTTGTGACCCCACGGGCCGTAGCCCACCAGGCTTCTCTGTCTGTGGGATTTCCCGGGCAAGGATACTGGAGTAGGCTGCCATTTCCTTCTCCAGGGGATTTTCCTGCCTCAGGGATCGAACTTGGGTCTCCTGCATTCGCTGCCAGATTCGTTACCACTCAGCCACCAGGGAAGCCCTTGAAACCCAGAGGAAATAATCCACCAGAATCCTTTCTTATCTCTTACTTGTCCTCTCTTTTTAAAAAGGTGACAGTGAGCATAGGGGATTTCCTGACTAGACACAAGTGATCAAGTAGCATGAAAATTAAGCCTTCCTCATTGAGAAGGAAAATAAAATAGTTAGCTTAGGTTAAAAGACAATGTAAATTCATTTCGACAAGATAGTTATGACCTTATAGGGAAATTATGGTAAGACTTGTATTTTCATAAAGCTAAACATTTATGGCCTAATTTTTTATTTTAAACATATTTTATCAAAAGTATCTTTATTATTCACTAAGGGGAGTGTGACCATACTTAAATCTACTGGGGCCATTGATCCATATGCCTTGTAACGCAACTTGCCAGCTTAAAAATTCATAGTATGTCAGGACAAAGCAGAATTCACAGACAGTCATTTTAGTGTTTGGATGGTCATCAGTCTAAGAACATTTTTGTTTGTTTCTTCTGGAAACAGGATATTTTCTGACATTTTGACAGAATATGGAGGGTGGATAGGTAGCAGGGGGATAAAATAAAATTAGGTTTCGTTTTAGTGTCCTGTTAGATTGTGTGTTTCCTGTCCATCCTTTAAGAGTGAAGCAGAGTCACAAAGTGTATTGATGGCGGTAATGGATGGCAGCTTCACTAGGTCTCCAGCAGACAGCATTAACACATTTGTAAAATAATTTGGTCATTTAGCTCTAATATCTAGTGGGCTGCTACTGAGCAGCTGCTACAGTTAGTGGCATTATTAAAAATTATCTCCACATGACAGCTGTAACATTTTTTCTGTTGTAGCAGAAACTGCCTGTAGAAGATAGCCAAGCACCCCACATTTTTAAAAGTTTTATGGCAGGGCAAGGATTTTATTATTTATCAGAAAAACAAAGAACTGCCTTTAAGAAATACAGCATGTTCAGTTCAGTTCAGTTGCTCAGTCATGTCCGACTCTTTGCAACCCCATGAACCATGGCACACCAGTCCGCCCTGTCTATCACCAATTCCTGGCGTTTACCCAAACTCATGTCCATTGAGTCAGTGATGCTATCCAACCATCTCATCGTCTATCGTCCCTTTCTCCTCCCGCCTAAAATCTTTCCCAGCATCAGGGTCTTTTCAAAAGAGTTAGCTCTTCACATCAGGTGGCCAGAGTATTGGAGTTTCAACTTCAACATCATTCCTTCCAATGAACACCCAGGACTGATCTCCTTTAGAATAAACTGCTTGGATCTCCTTGCAATCCAAGGAACTCTCAAGAGTCTTCTCCAACATCACAGTTCAAAAGCATCAATTCTTGGGCGCTCAGCTTTCTTTATAGTCCAACTCTCACATCCATACATGACCACTGGAAAAACCATAGCCTTGACTAGATGGACCTTTGTTGACAAAGTAATATATCTGCTTTTTCACATGGTATCTAGGTTGGTCATAACTTTCCTTCCAAGGAGTAGGCATCTCTTAATTTCATGGCTGCAATCACCATCTGCAGTGATTTTGGAGCCCCCCCAAATAAACTCAGCCACTGTTTCCACTGTTTCCCCATCTATTTCCCATGAAGTGATGGCACCAGATGCCATGATCTTCATTTTCTGAATGTTGAGCTTTAAGCCAACTTTTTTACTCTCCTCTTTCACTTTCATCAAGAAGCTCTTTAGTCCTTCTTCACTTTCTGCCATAAGGGTGGTGTCATCTGCATATCTGAGGTTATTGATATTTCTCCCAGCAATGTTGATTCCAGCTTGTGCTTCCTCCAGCCCAGCGTTTCTCATGATGTACTCTGCATATAAATTAAATAAGCAGGGTGACAGTATACAGCCTTGTCGTACTCCTTTTCTTGTTTGGAACCAGTCTGTTGTTCCATGTCCAGTTCTAACTGTTGCTTCCTGACCTGCATACAGGTTTCTTAAGAAGCAGGTCAGGTGGTCTGTTATTCCCATCTCTTGAAGAATTTTCTACAGTTTATTGTGATCCACACAGTCAACGGCCTTGGCATAGTCAATAAAGCAGAAATAGATGTTTTTCTGGAACTCTCTTGCCTTTTCCATGATCCAGTGGTTGTTGGCAATTTGATCTCTGGTTCCTCTGCCTTTTCAAAAACCAGCTTGAACATCAGGAAGTTCACGGTTCATGTATTGCTGAAGCCTGGCTTGGAGAATTTTGAGCATTACTTTACTAGCATGTGAGATGAGTGCAATTGTGCGGTAGTTTGAGCATTCTTTGGCATTGCCTTTCTTTGGGATTGGAATGAAAACTGACCTTTTCCAGCATGTTGGTTGACCTATTAATATAAATGATATTTAAACTTGAACTTCTAATAAAACTGTTCTGAACACTTTGGTGAAGCAGAAAATAGCCCTTTGTCATTTTAGGGAAATTGACGTTCTTATGGTAGGCTGCAGTCCATGGGGTCTCGAAGAGTCGGATACAACTGAGCGACTTCACTTTTACTTTTCACCTTCATGCATTGGAGAAGGAAATGGCAACCCACTCCAGTGTTCTTGCCTGGAGAATCCCAGGGACGGGGGAACCTGGTGGGCTGCTGTCTATGGGGTCACACTGAGTCGGACACGACTGAAGCAACACAGCAGCAGCAGCAGCAGTGAGAATACTAATCTTACTATAGCAGTTCAGACCTGTGCAGCTTACAGCTACTTGTTAGAAATGTGTTTCTCTTTTAATGTATTTTAATTGTTCCTCTGATAGGTAGATTTCCCAAAACTATGTGTGTGTTTTTTTAATGGTTGGTACTAAGAATTAATGAAAAACTATTGAGAGTGAATGAAACATTAGGGTTGTTTTAACTGGAAGTTTCTTGTTATAGAATCCTCTGTAAAGCTTGTTTTGGTTGGCCAAAACTTTAAATAGGTTTAAAGTTTTACCAGTTGCATTTAATTTAGAATATTAGAATTTTTAAAAACATTGTAGTTAGTAAATGGATGTAAGTTAGAAACAACTCAGATGAACTTCTGAGGAGCTGTGATAGACAAAAATGAAATTTCTCAAACAGCTTTTTATCTTACACTCTCCATATTTCGATTATAGACTTGTTCTTTTCCGTTCTCTTCTATGCCTCTTTCTGCTTCCTATCAGATCCCTTATTTACTCTCCTCTTAAGTCTTTCTGAGATGCTCCCAAAGCCTGGAAGAGACAAGATGCGTACTCTGTAAGAGAAAAATTATTTTGTGGATGTTTATAGATAAGCCTAATGGAATTTTCAGCTCTATCATATCATTTTGGTTCCTCTTTTTCATCAAATGATGGGATAGGCTCTTTTGCTCCCTTCTCTGGTATGAGGAAGTTACAAGGAAGGATTACACATACAAGAGAAGTTTTTTAGTTGTTGTTGTTTCTTTGTCAAGCAGTTACTAAATTTATATTAGCATTTGAAGAGGCCCAGAGTTTGACTTCTAGGTTTATAGGTAGACAAAATATAATGGTATTTTCAATGCTGTTTTGAAATGATGTGGATATAATGGATTGCAGTGAATCCTTCAAATTAAATTCAAGCTTAAAAGCTTCCCTTTTGGATTTTCTGTATGCCTTTTTTTGAAAAATCTGTGTTTTAAACTTTCCTACTGAAACAAAAGCAGAATTACGGTTATATAACCTGTCTTATGTCAGTAACCTCAGATATGCAGATGACACCACCCTTATGGCAGAAAGTGAAGAGGAACTAAAAAGCCTCTTGATGAAAGGGAAAGAGGAGAGCGAAAAAGTTGGCTTAAAGCTCAACATTCAGAAAACGAAGATCATGGCATCCGGTCCCATCACTTCATGGGAAATAGATGGGGAAACAGTGGAAACAGTGTCAGACTTTATATTTTTGGGCTCCAAAATCACTGCAGATGGTGACTGCAGCTATGAAAAGACACTCACTCCTTGGAAGAAAAGTTATGACCAACCTAGATAGCATACTCAAAAGCAGAGACATTACCTTGCCAACTAAGGTCCGTCTAGTCAAGGCTATGGTTTTTCCAGTAGTCATGTGTGGATGTGAGAGTTGGACTGTGAAGAAGGCTGAGTGCCGAAGAAGTGATGCTTTTGAACTGTGGTGTTGGAGAAGACTCTTGAGAGTCCCTTGGACTGCAAGGAGGTCCAACCAGTCTATTCTGAAGGAGATCAACCCTGGGATTTCTTTGGAAGGAATGATTCTAAGGCTGAAGCTCCAGTACTTTGGCCACCTCATACAAAGAGTTGACTCATTGGAAAAGACTCTGATGCTGGGAGGGACTGGGGGCAGGAGGAGAAGGGGACGACAGAAGATGAGATGGCTGGATGGCATCACAGACTTGATGGACATGAGTCTGAGTGAACTCCGGGAGTTGGTGATGGACAGGGAGGCCTGGCGTGCTGCGATTCATGGGGTCGCAAAGAGTCGGACACGACTGAGCGACTGAACTGAACTGAACCTGTCTTATATGAGTATTTATAAATCTGTATTTGTATTAATTGCTATTTATTCTCTCAGCTCTTTTGTGCTGTTCTTTCCCCATAAACCGCTGGAGAGTTACCAGCATTGTTGATTTCTGTTTCAAAATTTGACTCACATAGTCCCTTTCTTTCTTTTTCCACTGTCACCAGTCTTTGACCCTAATCATCCCACGCCCCGGCCATTACATTTATCTCCTACTCATTGTATAAGAACTCTGGTCTTTTCCCTACTTCATCTTACAAACTATTGCCAAATTTTCTTAGAATCTTTCGTTGCCTTCCTATTATGTAAGCGGTGGTTTTTTAAGTATGGTCTGTGGGACCCTAGAACCTGAGGGTCCCCTTGATCTGCGAGGTTAAAATTATTTTTGTTTCTTTTTACCGTGTTGACATTTACTCTGATACAAAAGGAGTTATAAGCAAAACTGTTGATGCAGTTGTAGGAATCAAGGCTGTGGCACCCAGCTATGCCAGTAGTCATGCAGTCTTCTCTGCCACACATAGTAGGGGGGAAAAAAGCCAGTTTTCCTTAAGGATATCCTTGAGAACTCAGTGAAAATCTTTAATTTTATTATATATTAACCTTTGGAGTTTATGTCTTTTTAACATTCTGTATGATGAGAGGGGAAGTACACTTAAGTTGCATTCTGAAGTATGACAGTTATCACCGGGGAAAGCATTAATGGTAAGTGATCTGGGACCTAGCCTTACCATTTGTTTTTCATGGAACACCACTTTTATTTGAAAGAACAACTGAAAGACATGACCTGCACTTATCTGAAAATGCTATTAAAGTATTTTTTCCCTTTTCCAACTGTTTATCTGTGTGTTTAGATTTTCACTTATACTTAAACCAAAACAACGTAAAGCATAAGATTTAATATCACAACAAATGTAAGAACCCAGGTGTCTTCTATATTCAATTTTGAAGGAGATTTGCAAAACTTCAGATGTTGTCACTCCTCTCACTAATTATTTTGTTTTGTTTTGGGAAATAGTTGCATTTCATCAAAAATGTGTTATTTATGTTAACACACAGTAGGTTTGTTCTTGTTGTTAAATGAATAAATATTTTAAAAATTTCTTAGTTTTAATTTCTCGTGTGGTAAATATTGATAGATATAGCCCACATTAAAAAAAAAAAAAATTCTTTGAAGTCCTCAGTTTTCAAAGTGTAAAGGAATCATGAGATCAAAGATTTTAGAAATTATTAGTCTACATGATAATATCCAGTCTCAAGTACTTTTTCAATGGGGTTCATTCTAATTCTTTTTAATGTTTCTAAAATTATTCAACTTTTGTAATAAGGGTAGCATCCAGTATCGTTGGTATCCTTACAGGAATTGGACAGCACAAATCTAAAATTTCCTTCCAGTTTTGCTGTTAAGATTCTTATTTGTAATTCTAAAGTTGTTACCCTATTCAGTAGTGAATTTTAGATACTAAATGCAATTGAAAGTCAGAAATTAGAGAGCTAGAGAAAAAGAGGGTGGGAGTGAGGGCAAGTGGGAGGGAGGGAGGGATTGATATACTTGGTAAAGTGAAATAAGGCAACAATCTGAGTTTGTCCTGAATTTAATATAGTCTCAGTAAACAGGCTTTACAAGTATACTCTTAAACCTTCATTTAGCTATGGAAATGAGGACACAGTAGAATGAATAAATTAAATTCATAGGTTTTCAGAAATATTTAGATTGTTACTTAAAATGCCCTTTAAACCTTAACCCAGAAATGCTAAAGAGAACAAAAAATCCCACTTATTCTGACTTCTTGTTTTCTTCCTTTTAATGCAATCTTATAAAGTGATCAAAATGTGGACCACAGATAGTAGGAAAAAATGTGAAACTACAAAACGTATGACATGGCTAATCAACCTCCTAATTTAGACAGACAGAGAAACTAAAATGTAGAAGTACTGCTTCCTGTTTCATTCTACCTTTGACACTGGAGAGGAGTAACTCAGGGTCCCCAACATGCTTTATGAGACATTGTCTTGTTTCACAATAGCATGAAGAAACTGGGAGCGAAGCTCAAGTTGGAGAAGGGGAGAGCTTTAAGGGAGACTGTAAGATAATTACTCAGGTTGACACAGGCAAGATAATTCAGGCTTTCTTAAATTCAGTGCTGGTGGCAGATTTATATTTTGTCAGGAACCCTGGGTTTCCTGCTATAATACAGTTTTCCATATTCTAGTTTTTATGGACAGAGCCTATCAATATCTTCTTGCTCAGTTTGGATCATAAGATTCAGATTAAATTGCAGGGGGCAGTTTAGGTCATCCATGGCCAACTTACATAAGAAGGTTAGTCATTTGAATGAAAACTTGTCTAGGCCACAAAACCACCACATTTCTACATAAAGTAGGTGCATCCCTCTCTGTTTAAGTGATCTTGGTATTTGACTCTAAAAATAGGTCTGCATTGTGGTCAAAATGTAACCCATTTGTTTATCCAAATTGTGTGAAGAAAATCAGCTTTGACATGGCTTTTAAGTTCAGGCAAGAATCTTTTATCTGCCAAGAGTTACTGAATTAATTCCTTTAAAGCTTTTTGTGATAATTTTAGGAAAATTTGAAGTATAAACAAAACTTTAAATGCTTGAAATGAGAGAGTTGAAGGTAGGAGAGAGTTGGTGTGGAATGGAGAAGCTATGCAGCACGTACTGGTGTGCGAAGGTCACAGGAGACAGAAGCAGAAAAACAAGGGGAAAAGGAAAGACGGTGAACTTCTAAAAATTAGTAAACATGTCAAGCCAAGCCCTGGCAACATTATTGGTTCTTGGATCTTGAGTTACTTTGGAGGGTAGTTGATGAGCTCCCCAAACATGCCAAGCAACAAGTTTAGATAGACTTTAAGAGAGCAATGAAGTTAGCCAGAAGGAGCACCGATTACAATGCTGGACACATGGGGATGTGAGAAGAGAGGCATACACACACCTAATGCCCTGAATACTGACCTGTTTACTTTCTACCTATGGTTATGCATATTTGAGTGATTATAGCGTAAAACATCTAGGAAATCATTTGAATTTCCTTGAAGTCGGTCAGTACCAGGAATACCTACCATCCTGTGATAAAAAGACTAAAAGTCTATGGAAAGTAATAGTAATGAAGACTCTCACCTAATAGATAAAATGCACTTATTTGTTATTTGTTATATGATATTTACCACTCCCCTGCACTCATGGGCATTTGTTTTTTAGTTTCTTCAGTTTGAAGTGCTCCTCTAATGTAATAACTAAATAGTAATAAGTAATGTATTTTAAATGTTTCCTACACTGTATTTCTGAGAGGACTAAAGCTACTTTTGATATATCTTGAAACATCATAAAAACCTTACTCAATGGATCTAGTATGCACTTAAAGTTAAGATATGTTTCTAGTTTTTCAATAGCCCAAATGACCAAACAGTTTATATTAAAAAAATTTTGAAGTGATTTTTTTGGATCTCACCCCTAAAGCAAAGGCAAAAAATAAAAAATAAATAAACAAACAAGACTATATCAAAATAAAAAGCTACTGCACAGCAAAGGAAACCATCAGTAAGATGAAATGGCAACCTACTGAACTGGAGAAAATATTTATAAATCATATATCTGATGAGTTAATATCCAAAATATATGAGGAACTCATACAACTGAGTAAAAAACAAACAAAAAATACCCACAGCAGTCTGATTGAAAAATGGGCAGAGGATCTGAACAGAAATTTTCCAAAGAAACTTATAGATGGACAACACATATGTAATGTATTCAGCTTCCCTGATCATCAGAAAAATGCAAATCAAAATCAACAGTGAGATATCCCTCACACCAAATGAGAATGGGTATTTTTTAAAAGACAAGAAATAACAAATGATGACAAAGATGTAGAGAAAACAGAACCCTTGTGCCCTGTTGGTAGGAATGTAAACTGGTACAGTCACTATGGAAAACAGTTTAGCAGTTCCTCAAAAAATTAAAAATAGAACTACCATGCTGCTGCTGCTGCTGCTGCTGCTAAGTCACTTCAGTTGTGTCTGACCCTGTGCGACCCCATAGATAGCAGCCCACCAGGCTCCTCTGTCCCTGGGATTCTCCAGGCAAGAACACTGGAGTGGGTTGCCATTTCTGTCTCCAGTGCGTGAGAGTGAAAAGTGAAAGTGAAGTCGCTCAGTCATGTCCGACTCTTTGCGACCCCATGGACTGAAGCCTACCAGGCTTCTCCGTCCGTGGGATTTCCCAGGCAAGAGTACTGGAGTGGGTTGCCATTTCCTTTTCCATACAGCCCAACAATTTCGCTTTTGGATATTTATCCAAAGAACATGAAAACACTAATTGGAAAAGCTATATGCATCCTTGTGTTCATTGTGTCATTATTTACAGTAGTCATAAATGGAAACAACCCAAGTGCCCATTGGTGGATGAATAGCAAACTATTCTGCCATTGAAAAAGAAATGAAATCTCATCATTTATGACAACATAGATAGACCTTGAAGGTATTATGCTAAATGTAATAAGGCAGAGAAAAACAAATACCATGTGATGTCACTTACATGTGGAATCTACAATCTAAAATAAAGAAAACAAAACTCACAAGTACAGAGAACAGCGTGATGATCTCCAAGAGGATGGTGGGTGAGATGAGTGAAGGGGGTCAAAGGATACAAACTTCCACTTATAATAAGCCATGCGAATGTCATCTGCAGCGTGGCGATTACAGTATTGTAGTGAATATTTGAAAGTTGCCAGGAGAGTAAATCAAAAAGTTCTCATCAAAAGAAAAAAGATTTTCTAAAACTTATTATGGTGACGGATGGTCATCATTCTGCAGTATATACAAATAATTGACTCATTATATTATACACTTGAAAATAATATAGTGTTACATGTCAGTCATATCTCAATAAAAGAAAAAGAAAAAAGTAACATAGGAGATGAGACTTCTAGAAGAGTTGAAACATTTAAGTTAGGTGTTATATTGTATGCCTCCGCCTTTAAGAAACATGAGGGTAATATGCTTAGATCGTCTGTTTTTAAGATCTTACTGGCCTCTAGTGGTAATATGATGCTATAGTTTAACCAGTTCTAAAATCTTACAACTGACCAAAAATAAAGCCATCTTGAAGATGTAGGCTGCCAATAACTTCACTCTTTCAGTTCAAGCTCAGCAGTACTCTTGAGTGTACATGCGGCAAGCAGCATCTTCTTCCGAAAGAGATCTATCCTTTATTCTTGTCTCTGAGTCACCCCCACCTCTTTCTTTTGAATGATAACTGGTTTTGCCCTGAAGTGATCTCCCATTATTTTAGTGCATATACACTGGTGATTACCATGCCAAACTTGTGCTAACAATTCTTCCCAAAGTGTTTCAGCCCTCTTTTTTTGCAGACTATAGGGCAAAATCTTCCCTGTGTCAAAAACTGTTTATATTTTCTTCAGAGGAATTTTAAGTTTAGGTTTAGACCACCTTCCTTGATTTTGAAGCATCTTCCATTTGAAACGTGAATTTACGAAGCATGGTAGTGATCTGTCCCTTTTGTTTTGTGTCTGTCACACAGATGTGAAAGGGCCACCTACCCACCGTCTGTCTTGTGGCCAGTCACCCTACACCGACACGACCACATGGGAGCGGAAGTACTGCATCCTCACAGACAGCCAGCTGGTGTTGCTCAACAAGGAGAAGGAGGTGAGGTTGGATGTTACTGAGAAAAGCTGCTTCCCTTTTCTGACCAAATTCCTGAAATAATCTAGTTTTAAATTTGCATCCTGATGAGTTACACTTATGAAAATGGAGGCTTTATGAATGGAGACTCGTAAGTGGTTCCAAAGCGCTGCCAGTGTCGTCTTGATGAATACGTGATTGTCACGAAGCAGTGACTTCAACAAGACCGGGCTGGATATTCACTACAGGATGGTGAAAGAGATATTGAGTTGAGTAATTTGGAGTGAGAGTGAGTTGGATTGTGTAGACCTGGCCCTGAAATTATATCAATCTACGGCGGAGCCTGGTGGGCTGCCATCTGTGGGGTCGCACAGAGTCGGATATGACTGAAGTGACTGAGCAGCAGCAGCAGCAGCTATTAGAAGGGCTTCCCTGGTGGCTCAGATGGTAAAGAATCCACCTGCGGGAAACCTGGGTTCAATCCCTGAGTTGGGAAGATCCCCTGGAGGAGAGCATGGCAACCCATTCCATTCTTGCCTGGAGAATCCCCGTGGACAGAGGAGCCTGGTGGGCTACAGTCCACAGGGTCACCCAGAGTCAGACATGACTGAGCAACTAAGCCCAGCACAGCTATTAGAAATTATATCAATCTCGCTTCGTACAAGTAGCTAATGGCGCAGTCAGCAAATTAATTGAAAGAAGTTTAATGAAGGGAGTATACAGAGGTATGGCAGCAAAAGGGACCCACCAGAGGGTGATAAAGTATACATTAAAGCAGTTATCACCCTGGACCTTCAGGGCAAGGGAAAGGAGCAGTTTTTCTGGAACCCAGAAAACTGTAGTTGCCAAGAGGGCCAGTAGCAGTAGCTGTGGCTGTACAGAAGAAAACACAACTTCTACCAAAACAGAAATGGCCAGCAGGGAGGAAACACTAGAGAACAAACACGCCTGCTCTCTTTTCCTGCTTTCTGATTTCTTGCCAGTTACCTACTGGCCAAACCTAACTTAAAGCCAAAGGAAAAGATTGCTTTTGATGTGTTCCAGAAATCTGTTTCCTAAAGCACAGCAAGGGAGAGAAGGGCAAAGAATAGATCTGGAGAGACAGAATATACTAAGTACAGACACTGAGTTCTAGGTAAATTTTCTGTGCTTCTAAGTAAAAAAACCCTTGAACTTATGTATATACCATTATTACTTTACTCCTCAAACTGTTACAGTGTATAAATTCTTCCACATCCAATAATTCGTTTGCCTCTTGGTGATTTATCAGGTGGTTGACCTGGTAGGGCCAGAAAACCATCTTGCTCCCAACCTCCACAGCATAAAAAAATGATGAGTATGATCTTGACCAAGAAGAGGGATAATGGGGAGGAAAAGAGAAGAAGGGATCTCATTCAGTGAAGGAGAAAGATTAATTGCCAAAAACATATGTAAATAATTAGAAAGCCGTTAAAAAGAATATTAGTTCCATAAGTCATCCCTCCAGAAAAGTGAATTCAGTTGAAGCAAAGCACAAAAAATACATTTCTTAATTCTTACCTGTGGATTCCTATACCCTTTTCTCTTCTCTCTCTCCTCCTTCTCTGTACTTTTCTTTCTCATCTCTTCTACTCAGCATTCTTTAACATCGTAAAGGCAAGGTCATACCAATAAAGCAATTTCGATTTTCATCTTTTCATAGGCGGTACTTACTTGCAAGGGCCTGGCTAATGTGCCCTCTATGGACTTAGTTATTCTTTTTCTCTAGTCATTGGAAAATGTCCCTTACTTTTGTTACCATTTCCCTACCTGTGACCCTTTTCCAGTATTGTCATATAATGAAATTTGATTTTATTAAAATAATTCAATAAAGGTCAGCCCTTTCTGGAATAGGATAGTACATGTTGTTTTGTTTCTATTAAGTAGCTACATAATAAAAATTGGTAGGGTACGTATTAGTATAGAATATTTCTAATTATCCAATCTGAATAAACAGATAATTCAGAATGCCCATTTAAACCAATCTACTCGGTCAGCAGTCTTTTATCAGAGCTATTAGTATGGAGTTATATGAACGTATCATTTACCATCTTTTTGCCCTTATCTACTTCAATTTAGTAATGTAAGGAACCAAATAGCCTAAAGATACATAGCACAAGGTCAGGAGCGTGCCTTAGAGAGAACCGTGATGTAACCCATGGATTAAATATTACTGATCAATTGAGTAATCCAGGCTTGGACCCCCTTTAGCCCCACAAAATAACTGTCCATGAGGAATGATGATATCTGAAATGATTTCTTACATACTTTATCCCTTTAAAAAAATTTTTTGCTTATTTTTGATTGAAGGATAACTGTGCTACCGTATTGTATTGGTTTCTGCCAGACATCAGCATGCTAGCCATTGAGAGTAGCCCTAGACATCCGGGGCACCCTTGTCTTCCACTCTCCATGTGACTCTGTAAACCCCCTTTCTGTCTCTGCCTTCCCCTCATCCTTTCCCGCCTCTTGAAACCCTTTCACTACACCCTCTGCAACTGATAGTCCGTCATCAGTCGCATCAGCTCTTTCTTTTACCCCTTCTCTGAAGGAGTTGCTTGATTCTAGATCTCCCGAGAACTTGTAGCTTTCTGAGGACACTGCCTCGAGTGAGGCCCTGTCAAGGGAAGGCTGTTTTCCTCTCAGGGCCTTCCTACCAGGCTGCCTGTGGTAGGCAGCCTTCTCCTTTCATGGCTGCTTCCTGTCTTTTCACCCTCTTTTCCCCTGTAAAGTCCAAACTCTGAGTCTCATGTTATAGTCATCTTCTAGCCCCACCCCACACCGTCATTTC
This sequence comes from Ovis aries, assembly GCF_016772045.2. Lineage (NCBI taxonomy): Eukaryota > Metazoa > Chordata > Mammalia > Artiodactyla > Bovidae > Ovis > Ovis aries. The sequence continues at coordinate 59,115,254 of NC_056065.1, forward strand.
TCCTCATTTCTTATTGATTTTAGCTGCTGACTCATCGTCATTATCTCCAGCACTACTGCTGCCTTCACTTGTGAGGATTCCAGTGTCTGCAGAGATGATCCCTTCAACACACTGGCTCTAAGTTTCCCAAACTCCTCTCCTCCAAGAATCTTTTCGCCTCATTGCTGCAGCTTCTTCACGTTCTCAACTGTGCATGTCTTACTATTTGACACCTGCAATCTTTCTAGCTCATCCTTTTTGCCAACAGTTTTTCAACCCTTTTGGGACTTATGGGTCATTGATCTTGTCACTTTTCTGTCCCTCATACCTCTATTACCCTCTTTTCCCTCTTCATCCAGCTTGAATTCCATGATCACTTACTTTAAGCTTTGCATACTATTTCCTCGCTGCCCCCACCCCCTTTTGCATCATCTCATATTCACTTGGCAATGTGATAGGTCAGTTAAATCCTGCTGCTCATCTATCCTGCTCTGCTTCCACACAGCATAATGTGTCTGGAGAGAATCACTCCACTTCACTGATAGTCTTTAACTAATGGCTGCAAACCTCATGTGAGCCTCTAATGCTCCTTGGCAATCACAAAACATTTCCTAGTCTAATTACCGTCCAACTCTCCTGGACTCGTCCTTCTCACTCTGTACGTGGTGAGGGACCAATTTTTTCCCTACCTCGTCATGAATAAAAAAACACAATAATATGAATTGTGAAGCAAAATGAAGTTTTAAAAAGACAAAAGTCTATGTCCAATTTTTTTATTAGATTTAACAAAAAAAATGAAATTGCAGTCCAATAATAGTCATAATAAGAAAAGAAGAAATAGAATTACAAAAATTGTACACATTTATAGAGTGTGCTATAAAATGAGATAAATCTACTGGTAACACAAAGCACACTTCTTCTTAATTTCTATGTTGTTAAATTGTTTAAACGAACAACTTGTACAACAAAACAGAACAGTATAGGACCTTGGACTATACTTTGAGTAGCACAATCCAGAATGATTTCTGAGATGATTTTTTAACATTTCCTCATATATTCTGACTCCTCTATGTTTCTCTACCCTCGCTTATAGCTGTTATTTTGCTGCTTATTTCATTAAGAAAATTCAGGCACTCAAGAGAGAACTCTGTTACTATGTCTACACATCCACCAGCAACTATTTCCTTATACATTGATTTCCCTCTTTTCACTGTGGTTGGATTACCCAGGGTCCAGCTGTCAGCCCCTCCCTGTGCCCATTCTTGCCTGTTCAAGAATATTTCACTGGCAGTTCTCCCTTATTTCTTTTACATCTTCACCTCTTTGCTCTCTGCTAGATTGTTGCCATCAGCACGCTATTATTTCTCCCATTATAAAAGAAAAAAATAAGGCTGCATTAATCTCACTTCTCTCTCCATTTACCATCCCTTTCTCTGCTCCTCTTCAGGCAAAAATTTAAAAACTTCTAGCCACTTTGTTTCTAATTCTTCTCTTCCCATTATCTCTTAAACCTACTTCTTTTACACTCTGACCTTTGCGGCTTTGTGAAAATTACGCTTGTTTAGCTCACGAGTGACCTCCACATTGCTAAATTCAGTGGTCACTTCTCACTTCTTGTCTTACCTCATCTTTAAGTTAGTGGCATTTAATGCAGTTGATCACGAATTCCTTCTCTTAGCACCACTTTCTTCACATTGCTTTCCATGACACTCTGCTCTCTTAGTTTGCTCCCTGTCTCTCTGGCAGTTCCTTCTGGGTCATCTTTGGAGATTTCTCTCCTGCTCTCCCGATCTCCACAAGAGAGTGCTACAGAGTTCAGTCCGTGAACTTCACTTCTTTAGGAATCTCATCCAATCTTATAACTTCGAATAGCCCTCTAAAGCTGATGATCTTAATTGTATGTCTTAAGCCAACACAACTCTTTTCTTGACTCATATATCAACCTGCCCATTATACACCTTTACTTGGATATGACTTTGTCCCTGTTTTAAGCACATCAGGCATGTTCCTACCTTGAGACCTTAGCCCTGAATTTTCTCTCAGATATTTGCATGACTCACTTTCTCACCTCCTCCAGCTCTTTGCTTGTATATCACTTGCTCGATATGGCTACTCTGACCAAATTACTTAAAATTGCAATCCCTCCCTATATCTCCATTCAGAAATTCTGATCTAATTACATGAATCTTATTTTTTTTCCCTGTGGTATTTACCACCTTCTAAAATACTATATAATTTATCATGCTTATTGTCTCTTTTATATAAGCTTTTGAAAACATTCGTTGCTCAGTCGTGTCCGACTCTTTGTGACCCCATGGACTGTAGCCTGCCAGGCTCCTCTGTCCCTGGGATTCTCCAGGCAAGAACACTGGAGTGGGTTGCCCTTTCCTAAGTCAGGGATTTTGTCTGTTTTGTTCAGTATGGCACCCCTCAGTGCTTAGAACAGTTCCTGACACATACGTAAATTCTCAACAAATATTTGTTGAATGAATTTTGAAAAAGCCAGATTATAAACTTTTAATTCCTGAATATCCATTTTTTAAAATTTAAGTTTGAAAGGAGCCGAACCTTCTGTCTTTTCTTTTTTATGTGATAAGTCTTCTTTCAACAATAGGTGTAATAACATATTTTTTTTTCTAAGACTGGGTAATAAAAGTGGAAAAAAATCCATAAGATGCTTTTCTGTTGTTGAATGTGAAATTGCATCTTTATTTATTGAGCACCTATTATGTGTGCAGTATTGTGGTTGCAAAAATGCAGTATTGTTAGGAACACATTCAGATAAATTAAAAATTAAAAGACCCATTTGAAACTAGGAACAGAGGTGGTGGCTGCACACCATCATGAATATACTAAATGTTACTGAATTACTCACTTTACGGTGGTTAATTTTATGGTACTTGAATTTTACCTCAATGCAATTTTTTAAGAGGATTATAATATTACCACAAGGGAAAGATTAACTAAGATATTGCCCTGGATACTATATGGTTTAAAGTGGAGAATAGCAAAAAAAAGGATTTACGAAGAAGTTTACAACTGAGTCGTGTGTTTAGGGACAAACAGAAGCTCACTTAGAGGAAAAGATGGGAAGAATATTCCATGTACATATAAAGATGCAAAGTCAAGAAACATTTCACATCTCTTTGGCAAACTGCAAAATGTTCAGAATTCTTGGAATATAATTTGCAAAGCAAGAGGTGAAGAATAAAGTTCTTTAAAGGCCATGCTAAGGAATTTAGACTTGATTCTGGAAATGATTTGGATCATGGAAAGGTATTTAACAGGGCAATGACATCACATTTACTTCTAAGAAAAGGAACTCTGTTGATCATGTTGAAAATTGAGTGAAAGGGATTGGAAGGAAATAGATGAGTTATGTTACTGCAATAGACCAGGTAGGGGGTGACAAGTTTACAGAAACAGTTTAATGTCTTAAGACAGGTGTGTTCTACCATTATTAAGTAGGAAAAACTGGATTAAGTCTCTAGGATAAGAAAATGTTAAGGCATACTTATACCTGCTACTTGAATTTTATTTAATATTCTGTTAATTTCATGGTAGGAAAAGATTAGAAATCTTTTTTTTTTTTTAATTGGAAGAACCTGAATACACTGTCACTCTTTTATATTCCACCCACACGATCATGAGGAATATAACTCTTATCCTTGGGGTTTTGTGTTTAACAATTCACAATTCCTTGAAACAAGGAGTTTAAGGAATTTCCTGCCAAAATTATCCTAAAAAGCTGTTTTAAACCTTAATCAACTAACTAATCATGGGGGTGTTTATCGCTGTGTTAATAAGATAAGAAAGAGGGTTCTGCAAGGGTTTAACCTGAATCCTTAGCCAGACGCTATTGGAATGTGGGAGGATTCTGTTAGTCTGGTATCACTCATGTATTCAGTGTGTGGGGTCTCTTAATGCTCTCTGTTAACTCTGCACGTTTACTGTGCTCAGTGGAAACAGGATGGGGAGGGATGTCCATGGGAAGCATGCTGAATGCACGAAGCTCCCAGCTTGGGAAGGCAGCAGCAGGATAGACCTGGGCAGAATGCTGAGAGAGAAGTCTGCCAGGAATATCACCTTGAGAAATGATTCACTGATTCGGTAAATTGCTTCATGCAAATTGTGCCAAACAAACATTGCTTATGTGTTATGAAATACACTTCCCTGCCTGGATGCCAGGATAGGCCCCAGCTGGCTTGGCACCAGCATGGTTCAAAGAAGACATAGGAGGCCATTTGAATTCCATTTTGCTTGCAAGAGATAAGACCAAGTAAAGTAAACCAGAGATTAAGGAGCTGAGGGAAAAGGTAGAGAAGACAATCATGACCCCACCCCCAGCCCCCGGAGTGCAACCAGCACAAAAGTACAAAAGAAAGCTGAATTTCTGAGTTTCTTTCTTTTGGCAGTAACAAGCCCGTAAGAATGGCTCCTTTTTCCTTCATTCAAACTCTGCTTTCTGTATCTGGAATTTTAAAAGCTGGGATGCTAGTGTAAAGGCTTCAAAGTAGTAATAATGCAATTTCAAAATATTTAAATAATATTTTTCTTCCTTTCAGAAAGCAGTATTTACACTCAGATATATTGATGAAAATAGCAGTTAAACTTTGTGCAAATAACTAAAATCAAGTGTTATTTATCTTGGAGTAAACTACCCATGGCATATTTCATTCAGAGCTGCTTTTAAGTTATTCAACAGATACATAATGTACCCCTGTATGTGAATTTACTGTTCAGAGTTACAGAGAATAAGACACAATTCTTTCCTCTCTCTCCAGTACCAAATTTAGTTGTGGGAATAGGGTAAATAATTTTAAAATGGCATTTGATAAATAGCACAAGTAAATTGGATAGAATAAAAGAAAGAAATCTATTTATTCTAAAGGACTATAGTCTGTTGTCATTAAGATGCTGTTGGCAATGGCCAATTACCAAAGGAAGCTTAAGAAAGGAAGGGGGTCAGAGTTATGTGTTATGAATATTAATCTGTGGGATGTATTGGAAGAGGGAAAGATAGGAAGGAGACAGACCAATTAAGAGACCACTATTCCTCTGATCTAAAATCTTGAATGGTTTCCCAGTGCTTCCTGAATTATTCATGGCCTGGTATTAAAGCCCTCCCATGTGGTTATAATATATTTTGGTATTCTCTCCCGCTTCTCCACCTTAAGAGGCTCTAGCTAAATTGACTATCTCCAGGTTCCAAAAGTAAAAAAAATAGTATATTTACCAACTTCTTGGCTGATGTTATATTTTTTCGTTTGCCTAAAATGGCCCCCATATCTACCTATCAAATATTCATTTATTCACTTGTGAGTTGTAACTATTTTAAGGTTTGAGAATCTACTGGTAAGTAAAGCTGTTAACTTATGCAGAATCAGTTGCACAGATGAATAATTATGATCCCATGTATAAGTATAGTGGCAGAGAAAGATCTGTTATTGGAGAAACCTCAGGAGATATGCCCTAACCTGCCCTTAGGGGATTGATAGAAAGGAAGGTTCCTGAAGAGGCAATGCCTGTTCTAGGTCTCAGGGTGGATCAGAGTTGACCTGGCAGGTATGGAATAGAGAAGAAACAGAAAAAAATCTTTCAGACTGAGACAACAAACTCAGCAAAGGCACTGAACTACAACATAGGGAATATGTTAGGGAAACGCAAGCAAATTGGTGTTCCTAGAATGTAAAGTGCGAAGCTGGATACCCAAACAGTGGCCAGATTGTGGAAAACCTGGTATACTATATCAGGAACCTTGTACTTACTCTGTAAGATAGTAGTTTTAAGATACTTTTAGCAGAACAACCCTTTCATTGTAGAAAAGCTTACATAGAAGCCCTGTACAGCAGGTAAACTCCAGATTAGAGTGTGATTGAAGCAGATATGCGAAGAACTGACTCATTTGAAAAGACCCTGATGCTGGGAAAGATTGAGGGCAGGAGGAGAAGGGGATGACAGAGCATAAGATGGTTGGATGGCATGACCAACTCAGTGGACACGAGTCTGAGTAAACTCTGGGAGTTGGTGATGGACAGGGAGACGTGGCGTGCTGCAGTCCGTGAGGTCGCAAAGAGTCAGACACAACTGAGTGACTGAACTGAACTGAAGCAGAGAGGTGCCCTCCTTGTCACATCCACATAAGAGCGAGCATACCGTCTCTTCTTTGAAAATCACTGCAAAGGAGAGCAACTGAAGGCCGTTAAGGCTCAGAATGACATGGTTCCAATTGCATTTTTGAAATATTCTGTTAACCCACATACAGAATAGATTTAAGGGGCAGAATATCACCAACAAAGAGACCATACTAGTAGTTTGGATAAGAGAATCGGAGGCTTTTGGCACCAGCTATGATGGAGTAACTGGTACAAAACTAGTCCTCCCATTGCAAACAACACAAGACTGGACCAAGAAATACACATAGCAGCTATTTTTCAAACATTGGACAATAGGCAGCCAAAGACAGTGGTGGTCACCACTCTCCTTGAAGAAAAAGAAATGTCAGAAGATGCACAATATAAGCCAAAAAAGGTTGAAAGAAAGATAAAAATTTCTCTCATGTCATAGAACCTGAAAGATACACAATTTTTAGAGTAATTCGGTATACAAGTAAATGTGAACCAGTAAGCTAAATTAGGACAATTGGAATGTAAAAAATTGTTTTTTTAAAGCTGTCTTTTTTAAAACTAATTTTCTTTGGCTGTATGGCTGACATTTGTAAAAACTTTTGCTTAGTTCATTTGAAGATACTTGAAATATTATACCTCTAACTTTTAAGAAGCAGGTCAATATCTTTAAAAGGATAATTTATGTAAGAAGCAAATCAATGGTGTTGTAAAAGGAAATGATTCTTAAGAAACACATTTAGAATAAAAGTAAACACTATTCTCCCTTATATTGAGTCAGAAATAAAATGCCCTAAACTTAAGAGTGATGCTGTGAATAAAATCATTCATCATATTTTAAGTTTCAACTGTGAAAAAAAAAAAAGTCTGCATTGAAATTTTGAGAATTTAATTGTGAGTGACATTTAGGCCCAAATAAGATGCTTGATATATTTCATTTATTCTCTTCTTAGATATGATACAGATAAAGTATGTGATAATGGAAACCATGTCTTTCTTTTTCCTGGTTATGATCTTTATGAATTTCCACAGAAAGGATTGTAGGTCATTCCCTCCTAAAATATAAAAAATAACTCCTTTTTTCTCTGTGGCTTAGGTCTTCATTAATAGGCATTTGGGGGGAACTATTGCAAAAATAGTTATGTTTATTCAGGTTCATCTGTTTGTTCAAAAATCCAAACTACTTTCCTCCCACCCACCCACCCCCAAATTTACCTCCATTCTGTCCTAAGGCAGGTTGAAGATACATTTTTACCTTCCCTACTTGGAGGGGGTTATTTAACCTCTGGGCACTACTCTTTTAATTATTTAAGTAGATATCATTTCCATCCTGAAAGGGTCAGATGACTTAGATTACTGTTCGTCAAGTTTTCTATTACAGAGCTTTTGGAAGAGTTAATGTCTTTACTGATGCTATTATTTGATATTCCATTATGTTTTAGAATTTTACTTTTCTTAATTCCACTAGCAGTAACTGTAGTTATAGCAGTGAAGAAACGGGGAATTTTTAGTCTTATGAAGTGTGAAAATTTTCAGTCCTTATGAAGACATGAGAATTTTGCTCTTCAGACTCTCAGTAATGCAGAGAAAACCTTTGGTATCGTCCCCTTGACCCAGTCATAGGACTTGAATTACTGAGGCAAACCAGGAAGCAGATACACTTAAGCCTGTATCTGTCCCAGTTTTGCTGGATCAATTGATGTGCCCGTAGTAATCACCTGGAGAAATAAATTATTCCTCGTCTGTAGAAAGGGGGTAATAATAATAGCTCCCTCGTAATGGCACAAGTGTAAATCCTTAGCTTTGTGCATGGTAGGAACCTAATGCTAGTCATTACTGAAATTTGTTTAAAAATGTCTATATTGGAGCCATAAGAATTAGAGACTATGATTAATTGTTGCCGAATTGGTTGCCTGCACCCACACCAGGGCCCCAGTCTAGGCCGAGGGGTCTTGGTCGAGGAGGTTCTTTTTTCCACTCAGATTCACACAGCCAATAGTAGCGAAACTGGTGCTGAGAATAGAATGGCGCATAATTTATTCAGTGACCAAAGAAATAGAGACTTGTGAGAATTTAGTTCGCAAATCAGCTTCTCAGCCTCATTCAGGTGGAGACACCATTTATATAGTAGGGCTGAGGTTAAAAGCACAGAATTTCGTAGAGAAGGAGGATATTCATGAGCTGTCTGAGGACAAGGGTGTGGTTTGTACACGGGACTGAGGGGCACCCCTTTTCAGTCCTTATGTGGACTTTTCCAGTTGTCACGGCGATTGCCAGTTGTCGTGGCGCTCGTGGGTGTGTCACTTAGCATGCCAATACGTTAACAGTGAGCGTATAATGAAGATCAAAGTCCACTGGAGATCAGGTCTTCCGCCATCTTGGGCCTACTTGGCCCTAGCCGGTTCTTGTTTTTCTCTCTGTAACTTCCTCTTTTTGTGATTGAGCCTGCAACTCAGATAAGGGCAGTTAGTGCCCATTTGAGTGAGGGGCAGGGGTATGATTCTGAGGACTTGGTACCATAATTCCTGACATAGTTTGCCAAACTGTTTAAGATGTTATGAACACTATTCTTAATTCCGATAGAGGTTACTAATAAAATCTCATTGTGAAAAGTTTTTGCCCTTCTCCCAAAGTAAGATGATTTGGTCTTTTGCAATTACCAAAACTGGGGGAAGAAAAAGGAACTTAGAGCCATCTCATTAATTCACAGTGATTACCGGTGTGTCAATTATAAAATAGTTAATGGCATCAGGCATCGTTTATACCATTTTTAGTTCTCATTCCACGTGTACAATCAGAAAAAAAAAAATTATGCCAGAAAAAAATATTTTTCAGGATTTCAAAAACTAGTCTCACTTGTGGAAGAATATATGCCGTTTTATGCATGTATCTGTATGTTTTGACTGAAAACATGTATAGATAGTATTTTATTAACTATCTCTAAGTGCCTACTTCTAAAATTGGAGAAAATTTGGGTGATTTTACGACTTTTATCTAACAAAACCTCTTTTACAAGAATTTTGGAACGAAATCTTTCTGGCTGGTTGTATTTCCATTACCTTACTGAATGGTGGACAGAATTGGAACTTGTGCACAGGTTTCTGATGTGAAAGAATCTTAACTTGTGTGGGTGTCTTGTGTTTGGTTCCAAGCTCCTCAAGCAGATAAACACACCTGGATGTGATTTGAACAGACTTCATGAAAGCTCATTTACATACTCACCTTTCCTGATCTTTCAGTTTTCTTTTTTAAAGAAAAGCTTCCTGAAAGGAGTTAGTAATACTTTAACCATTGTGTAGACTTTATTTCTCCATTTCTTCTGTTTTGCTCTGATGATGGCATACTCCTACCTTCATCACCTAAAAATGTTATTCAGTCAGAAGGTACTCATGGCACAATTAAGCTTCATCTCTTTTTTGGTTTACTAGATACCTGTGGAGGGAGGACACGAGCAGCAGGCAGATTCCACCAAAGGGCGATGCCTGCGGAGAACTGTCAGTGTTCCTTCCGAGGGTCAGTTTCCTGAATACCCACCAGAGGGCGCCGCTAAACTGGGTAAGCTACTATGTAAAAGGAAAGAAATTACTAATTTTTATCCAGTAATTTATGGACTTGTTATTGAGAGTGTTACAATAAAAGAAAACATCTTGCATTTACTGTTAAGTAAGTACTTTAAAATATAGTCAGAGGTCATTAGAAAGTTTTATTCTTTATAACCAAGCGATAGCAAAGTTGTTTTACAGAGATAAAATTTATCTGAGCACTAGTGTGGTTGTAGAAAAATCCTAGGCATGTCGATTGATGTGTTGTTTCTGGTTTTACTGCTTGGCTTTAAATTTTTAAAGAGTGTTAGATGGTCCTGTTGAGGCACTAGGGAGTCAGTTTTGGTTGAAAACTTAGTGTTGAATGGCTTGCGTCCTGTGCACATAACTACTGGTGTTGTCTTGCATAGTGTAAAGTCGGATTAGGCTAATTTACCTGAGCCAATTTTATATGGCCCGTGGAAGTTATTTTCAGGCTTGTATTTAGAATGGCTGACACAAGGGAGACATCAAAAAACCCCACTTGAGTTGTTACATACTAAAGGAAGTAATGTCAGTATCAAAGCAGTTCTTTCTCTGTTTCTCACCAAATGAATCTCTTTGGCCTTGCATACTTAACAGTGGATATTTAGATAATTAAAATAGTCAGGTAATCTTAAGGGAATATAATAATGCTAAATGAAATAATGAAAGAGTTTGAAACATAGGAGTTGTTTTGGCGGTTTTACATTGTAGTAGTAGGGTTCGTTTAGTGCACCTAGACATTTAGTCATAGATACTTCGTAGGTAGGTAAAACAATCATTTGTTGTCTCTTGTTTTGTTAGTATGGATAATTCTGTGATTTGGTTGTAGCTTTTAAAATCAAGATTTGTTTGTTTGTTTTTGCCTTTTTCTCCATATCTTTTCACTTTCTAAATGGAGCTTTGTCAGAATTTGAATCCTTTGGTTCCCTTTTTATCCTGTGACATTTGTTGCTTTTCTAGACATTAGTCAGGTTAGCAAACACTTCTTCAAGGGGTCCTGCTTGGAAGAATCAGATTTTCCTCTGATCCTGTTTCCATTTGTCCTTCTTTAAAATGTGTTGAAACCAGTTCAGGTGTGGGCTTAAGTTACATTACAGACCTATCTGGGTGTGACCATTTTATAGCCTGTTTGTATTTCATATATGAGTTTTGTGTGAACTGGACTAGCTCAGAGAGTTGCCTTTGCTGTCATTATTTGTAATGTTAGGTTGATGACTCTTTCTCACCTTTTCTAGGATTCTCTGACATATTCATGGTTTGGTGCACAAAAATCAGTTGATTTTGAGGAAGTGCAATTATAGTCTGAGAGATTATTGTGATTTTATAGAAAGGGAATATATAGTACATTGTTAAATTTATGGCCAACATTCCAGGTACAGGTCCCACAGGCAAACTAGGATGAAGTGACTAAGATGTGTAGTCCAGAGCCAGCCCTCTACCTTCTGTTCTTGAAAACAGATTTGGCAGCCATCTTGATTCATGCTTGTCCATCATCATTTTTGGAGTGGATTTCCTAAATTTAGCACTGGGAGTTATCACTCATAAATTTTAGAGAGGAAAAAATTCTTTTAGAGCCTTTCTTCCTTACATGCCAATCTAATGTTGAATTAGATAATTATTCTTTTGTTCTATTTTTACTTCCCAGTGATTTGTCTTGAGGCAGAATTTCCTACTGTCAGATATTTAATTGAGTAATTGCTGTATATCTCTTTCTCTCTCTATATATATGTATACACACACAGATATACATATACATGTATATATTTTTTATGCCAGTCCCTAAGAATGAAAAGAGGTACAAGATAAGATCTCTGCCTTTAGAAAATTCTTTTAGGAAGATAGATTATTGATGACTGTTCGCAGTATATGCTATTATTGTGATAGATTGTGTGTGGTTTGGAGATGTAGTTGGAGATGACAGCATTGAGCTCTTTGGCAAGCAGATCATAAAGGTCTTATAGGTAATTGTGGGAGCTTTGGCTTTTACTCTGGGAGAGGGAAGCTGTAGACTTCAATACTGAGACTAGGGAAGCAAGAATCGAAATTTAGAAACCGATTAGTATGCTACTGCAATAATCTAGAACAGAGCTGAAAGCACTTGGGCCATAATGGTAGTAACAGAAGGGCTGAGAAGTGACCAGATTATATTTGAAGGTGTAGCCAACAAGCCAGTTTGCTCATTAGGTTGGATGTGAGAAGTGAGAAACGGAAGAATGAAGAACTTGGGTAGAGCAGCCAGAAGAATGAAGGTGTCATTTTTTAAGTCTGGGAGGAGCAAGTTTGAAAGTGGGACTGACTAGGAGCTCAGTTTGGACATCTTAAGTCTGAGGATCTTATTAGATACACAAGTAGTAATATGTGAGTCTGGAAATTAAGGGAAGAGTGCAGACTGGAGATACAGGTCACAAGCTTTTAGCAAATAGATGGTGTCTGAAGCCATGAGATTGAATGATATCATCAGGGAAGGGTATTTCGGTAGAAAGGAAAAGTTAAAGACTAAGCTCAGGAACATTTAGAGGTTAGGAAGATGAGGAAACATGAGTAAAGGACGGGCCAGAGAAGAAGAATGAAAATACAAGAGTTTTGTTTGCAAGTGAGTCAGTCAAGTGTGTCAGGAAGCCCTTCTGTTTTGGCAGGGTTCTTTCCCTTTGCAAGCTCTCTCTTTCTTCCTCTCCAATAGAGTAACTCCAGGGAGGACAGATCAGTTTTTGCGGATGTGAAACCCTGGCATGCATTTTGATTTCAGGTGTGAGGCAGTCAGCTGTGAAGAATTAGCCACTCATGAAAAACATGCACCTTTTATTCTACTTGAGAGAATTTGTAACAGAAGAGAGCTCTATGAATGTAAAGGATCTGTGAAGAACTTTCGTTAGTGGCTACTAATTTTCTGTACTATGGAGATTTCAAACTGGTAAAGAAACTTGAATGCAGAAAAGATGGGAAGGCCTGTGTTTCTGCCTCTCACATAGTTCAGCATGACCAAATGCACAGTTTTGAGGAACCTAAAGTACTCTTGCCTAGACGGAGGAGCCTGGTAGGCTGCAGTCCATGGGGTGGTGAAGAGTCAGACACGACTGAGCGACTTCACTTTCACTTTCATGCATTGGAGAAGGAAATGGCAACCCATTCCAGTGTTCTCGCCTGGAGAATCCCAGGGATGGTGGAGCCTGGTGGGCTGCCGTCTATGGGGTCGCACAGAGTCAGACACGACTAAAGTGACTTAGTATTAGCATCAATAAATGTTAAGAACTCAGAAGAAGAAAGTGTGTGTGCAGAGGCAGGTGGGGAATAGATAAGCATGGAGTGTCCTTCTCACTCACTAGTTCCCAGTCTCTTGCATTCAGGAGCTTACCCCAGACACATGAAATTTATATTTACCATGGCATTTGACACAATATTTTGACGCAGCAAATTCTTTTCTCTTGAAAGTGAGATATATAAGTACCCATTTCCAAATTTAGTAAACCAAAAAAAAAAGCTACTTTCCCCTGGTGACAGTATCCAGATTTTAACTTATTCATCAGAAAAAAAGATTTTTCAAACCATGCAAAAGCACAATTTGCTGAATTTTCAAAAGCAAATCACTTCTTCAGATGGTAGAGTCTTTACATAAAAACAATACAGCAAGGTATATCAGTTGACCACATGAATTGGTAAATATTCATTTTCAATGTAAATATAACCTATATGAATTCAGCTTTTTAAAAAGCCATTAGATACCTTTTAAGAACATTATTAAATGGGAGAAAGTGAAAGCTGAACTGTAGGCAACATTTTTGTGATGCATAGATATATAGAAGAAAATGTGTCTCTACTACTGTGTGTTGTCTGCTGCCTGGCTGGGGGATTGCACAAAGATGATTTGAGAACCTTGTCCGGTCTGGTTGTTGCACTTCTTTGACATTCCAGAAAGGTTAATGCTTTGATGCTCAAGTGGGCAGAGCAAAGTCAGAGCCTGAAATGAGCAAGAATCTTGCTTGTAGGTAACATCAGAAGTGTGATCATGAAGCTGGTTTGATTAGAAAGTGCAAACACTCATTACTGCACCTTTTCTCAGTTCTCAAAAATGAAATTGAACCGACATATTTAAAACCAAATATCTAGTAACTCAAAGCTGCAGAGATCTTCATGCCTCTGTTTTATTACATTGTGATAAAATCTTAAAAGTACCCCATGATCTTACTTACAAAATCTCTGGATTTTTTTTAAAAAACTGTGCTTGTGACATTAAATTTGTTTCATTATCATGGAGTCCTCAAAACCTGGAAATATCTGGTAAGTGTACTTAAAAATTACAGTTTCACATAGGATGCCTTTGATGCATGTTATCAAGCATAGGAAAAAAATATCGAAAGTCTTTGAGAGTCAGTTAATACACAGTTTTCATGTTTGTGTAAATAAAGTTGAACAGAAGATCTAAAATAACACCACCAAAAAAGAGGGAAACTAAATTGGAAAAACCTTGAGGAAAAACTAACCTTGCACTAATGTTTTCCTGTTTATTGACCCGTGTGATAAAAATTTGAGGAAATTTTGAAGAAAATGAATATTAAAAGATAGAATATACTCTCTAAGACATTAATGAAATTATTGGAAAGGATAAGTCATTTAATCAAAATTATAGAGGATATTGATTATTCAGATCTTAGCTTTGACTCTGTTTATAAAATTAACCTGAGATCTGATTTTATGTATAAAATGATGACGACTCTTTTTATTCCCAAGACATTCACTGTGAGGAGTATCTAGATAACTTATGAGTTGGACATGACTGAGCGACTTCACTTTTCCTTCTCACTCTCATGCGCTGGAGAAGGAAATGGCAACCCACTCCAGTGTTCTTGCCTGGAGAATCCCAGGGACGCGGAGCCTGCCGGCCTGCCGTTTATGGGGTCGCACAGAGTTGGACACGACTGAACTGACTTAGCAGCAGCAGATAACTTACGAAGTATTTTAAAGATGCTAGACTCTTCTAGGTATAGGATGGTAATGATAATATTGAAAAAAGGGAAAAAGAGTAATGAAGATTTAATATTGCAAGAAATATATCCTTCTATTTTTCAAATAATAGAAATTTTTATTTTTTCACATTAATTTTTAAAATTTTTGCTTTATATTGGAGCATAGTTGATTACCAATGTTGTGTTAGTGTCATGTATATAGCAAAGTGGTTCATTATACATGTATCCATTCTTTTTAAAATTCTTTTCCTATTTAGTTTATTGCAGAATATTGAGTTTAGTTCCCTATGCTATACTGTAGGTCCTTGTGGGTTATCTATTTTAAATATAGCAGTGTGAACATGTCAATCCCAGACTCCCAATCTACCATGCCCTTTCCCCCTGGTAACCATAAGTGTGTTCTCTAAGTCTTTGGGTCTGTTTCTCAGATTGAATTTTAAATATTGATAAATAATATCTGTGTATGGTAGCAGTCAGTATTTAAATTGGCTATTAAATTTATATGTGTAAAATTGTATGTGATTATATATCCTTTGCTGTATAAATGCTTTTTAGTTTAATGTAGTTCCATTTCTTTATTTTTGCTTTTGCTTATTTCACCTAAGGCAACAAGTCCAACAAATACTGCTAACAGCGGTGTTAAAAAGCATACTGCCCACGTTTTATTCTAGGAATTTTATGATCTTAGGTCTTACATTTAGGTTTTTAATCCATTTTTAGTTTATTTTTGCATATGGTGTGAGAAAGTAGTCCAGTTTGAATCTTGTACATGTGGCTGTTCAGTTTTCCCAACACCATTTATTGAAGAGGCTGTCTTTTCCCTATTGTATATATTTGCCTCCTTTTCTTTGGTTAATTGACCATATAAGCTTGAGTTATTTGTCTTACCTTGATCTCTTTGTCTTTTTTTATGCCAGTCCCATGCTATTTTGATTGCTGTAGCTTGTACCACTGTTTGAAATCAGAGAATGTGATACCTCTGCTTTTGTTTTTCCTTCTCAATATTGTTTTGACTATTTTAGGGTTTTTTGTGTTTTCATGCAAAGTTTTGGATATTTTGTTCTATTTCTGTGAAAAATGTTATTGGTATTTTCATAGAGATTGTACTGAATCTGTAGATTGCTTTGGATAGTATTATCGTTTTGTAAATATTAATTCTTTCCATCTGTGAGAATTCCATTTGTTCATGTAATCTTTAATTTCTCTCAGCAATATCTTACAGTTTTCTGACTGCAAGTCTTTTAATCCTTGGTTGGATTAATTCCTAGGTATTTTATTCTTTATGATACAGTTGTAAATGGGATTGTTTTCTTAATGTCTCTTTCTGATTGTTCTTTGTTAGTATATAGAAATGCATCAGATTTATGTTAATTTTGTAGCCTGCAGTTTTACCAAATTGACTTATTAGTTCTAGTAGGTTTTTTTGGTGGCATCTTTAGGATTTTGTACGTATAGTATCATGCCATCTACAGAGTGACAGTTTTACTTCTTCCTTTCCAATTTGGATTCCTTGGTTTTCTTTTCTTTTCTGCTGTACTGGGACTTTGAGTACTGTATTGAATAAAAGTGACCAGAGTGGGCATCCTTGCCTTGTTACTGATCTTAGAGGAAATTCTTTCAGCTTTTCTCTGTTTGATAAGATGTTGGCTCTGGGTTTGTCTTATATGGTCTTTATTATGTTGAAGTATGTTCCTTTTATACTCAGTTTGTTGAGAGTTTTTATCAAAATGGATGTTGAATTTTGTTGGAAGCTTTTTCTGCATCTGTTGAGATGATTATATGATTTTTATTTTCAGTTTGTTAACATGATGTATCATGTGCAGGTATTGAACCATCCTTGCTTCCCTGGGATAAAGTCCACTTCATCATGGTATATAATCCTTTTATTGTATTGTTGAATTTAGTTTGCTAATATTAGCTGAGGATTTTTTGTATGTTATATTCATCAGTGATATTGTTCTGTAATCTTTGTTATTTTATTTATTTTTTGAGAGGGAGGTCATGTCTGTCTGATTTTGGTATCAGGGCAAGGGTAGCCTCATAGAATGAGTTCAGAAGCATTCCTTTGGGAATAGTTTGAGAAAGGTATTAACTCTTTAAATATTTGATAACATTCACCTGTGAAGCCCTTTGGCCCTGGACATTTGTTTGTTGGGAGCTTTTTTTAAATTACTGATTCAGTTTCCTGGCAGTCAGTCTGTTCATATTTTCTGTTTCTTCCTGATTCCGTTTTGGGGGATTGTATATTTCCAGGAATTTGTTCATTTCTTCCAGGTTGTCCATTTCATTGGCATATAATTGTTCATAGTAATCTCATGGTCTTTTGTATTTCTGTGCTGTCGATCATAAGCTCTTTTATTTCTGATTTTATCTACATAGTCCTCTTTTTATTCATATTCTTTATGAGTCTAGCTAAGGGTTTATCAATTTTTATCTTTTCAAAGAACCTCTTCTTAGTTTCACTGATCTTTTCTTTCTTTCGTCTCCATGTATTTCTGTTCTAATCTTTATGACTTTCTTCTATCTTTGGATTTAGCTTGTTCTTTATTTTTCTAGTTCTGTTACATCTAAGGCTAGATTGTTTATTTGGGATTTTTCTTGTTTCTTGAAGTAGGCTTGTATCAGTGTAAACTTCCCTCTTATGATTGCTTCTGCAGTATCCCATGGGTTTTGGATCATTGTGTTTTCATTTGTCTCCAGGTATTATTTTTTTTATTCTCCCTTTGATTTCTTCAATGATCCATTGGTTGTTTAGTAACATATTGTTCAGCCTCCATATTTGTAGTTTTTGCAGGTTTTTTTCCTGTAGTTGATTTCTAGTCTCACACTGTTATGTTCAGAAAACATGATTTCAGTCTTCTTAAATATACTGATATTTGTTTTGTGACCTAAGATGTGATCTATCCCAAAGAATGTTTCATGTACACTTGAGAGGGATGTGTATTCTCCTGCTTTGGGATGGACTATTCGATGTATATTTCTTTTACATGCAAATAGGTTAATCTGCTATTTAAGGCCAATGTTTCTTTATTGTCTAGATGATTTGTTCATGGGGGTAAGTGGTGTATTAAAGCCCTCTTCTATTATTGTCTTACTGACCACTTTTTCCTTTAATGTTTGCTTTGTGTATTTAGGTACTCCTGTGTGGGATGCGTAGGTATTTTCAATTGTTAACTCTTCTTATTGGATTGATCCCTTTATCATTATGTAATGTCTTATTTGTCTTCTGTCTTTGTTTTAAGGTGTATTTCTTCTGATATGAGTATTGCTATCCTGGCTTTCTTTTCATAGAATTTAGTGTTATGTTTGGATTCCTTTCCCTCATTTCGGTGTGTATCTGTTATATATTTTCAGTTTGTACTTAGCATGCAGTTCATGTGTAACAACCTGTTTACATGTGATTATTTTACACTGACGCTCTCTTAACTTTGAACATATTTTAACCACCCTACATTTAACACTTCCTACCATGTTTAATGTTGTGACATCATACTTTACATCTTTTGTTGTGTCTATCCCTCAACTACTTATTATAGATATTCCCAGATTAGGGAAATTTTCAGTTATCATTTCCTCAAATAAGTTCTCTGCCCTCCCCTCTCTGTTTCTTCTCCTTTTGGAATCATGTGAGTGTAAGTGCATTTGATGTTGCCTCAGCGGTATTTGCAAAACTACCCTTATATTTGTTTAACTCTTCTGTCTCTTTTTCTGCTCAGCTTGAGTGGCTTCCACTTCTCTGTCTTTCACTGCACTGCATTGCTCCTTCATACCATCTAATCTACTTTCGATTCCTTCTAATATGTTTTTTATTTCAGTTATTGTCATCTTCAACTCTGTTTGGTTCTTCTTTGTATTTTCTAACTCTGTTAAACTTTTCACTCTGTTCATCCATTCTTGTCCCAAGTTCATTGAGCATGTTTATATGAGGTCATTGCCTTGAATTCTTTATTGGGTGGATTGCTCATGTCTTCTTTGCTTAGTTCTTCTTTTGGAATTTTGTCTTATTCCTTTGTTTGGAACATATTCTTCTGTCTCCTTATTTTGCCTAATTCTCTTCCCCTGTATTAAGTTGGTCAGTTACATTTCCTGATTTTGGATAAGTGAACTTATATAGGAGACATTGTATGAGGCCTAGCAGTACACTCTGTCTGGTCACCCAAGGCCCCTACATGGGCTCTATGGGCCTTTCTGTTGTGTTGGGACTATGGTAGCTGGGCTGATACATAGGGCTGGCCCCTGGCCCAGAAGGCTGCCATGCTTGGCCTCATTCAGTGCCTGCAGGCAGGCCTGCTGGTACTAAAGTCATTTTTTATTTCACTCTTATGAGCTAAGTTTAGATGAGCAGCTAAATCATTTTTTAAATGAAGAAATGGGTTTTAAGTCAAGTTGTCAGACCACAGTTCTTCTAAGTTATAAAGGAATGTTTAGATTCCTGGTTTGTTCTTTTATCTTCCTCCTCACCCTCATCCTGGAATAGTAGAGATTAGTTTTGTGAAAGGTGATTCAAAGGCAGTGCTGCACATCTGGTTGTGCAAATTATGTGTACCCCTACAAGTAGGGGTGTGTGTCATTTAATTGTCATTGTTGATTTGTCCTTATTTCGTAAAATATCCAACAGACGTCAGTGAAGTGTCTTAAGTAAAAGATTCCTTTTCTGACTCAGTTAAGTCATTTGTACAGGCTATTGTAAGGGTTGCTGCAAGCCCAGAAGAACTGGGGCTGGAGAAATGAAGGAAGTCAGTGTTTACCTGTGGATGAGCTACTTGCTGAGTTTAGAAAGCTGTATTATATGTGTTAATGTTTAACTTAGTCTAATAAACTTTCTTTTTTATTTACAGCCCTCTAAAATGGGGTGCCCAGGTGAGGGGCCACTCTCAACTTGTTCTGAGGCAATATTAACCTCAGTAAACCAGGAAATGGCAACCCACTCCAGTATTCTTGCCTGGAGAATCCCATGGACTGAGGAGCCTGGTGGGCTGCAGTCCACGGGATCACAAAGAGTCGGACATGACTGAGTGACTTTACTTACTTACTTAAACCACTCTGGTGACTGGAGAATTGGGTAGGAATGGTAACAAGTTGTGTAGACAATCAGGAATGGTTTTTGATTCAGCTTAGACTTCTGGGGAGAAAAATGGTGGATTGAACATATGTACTTGTATTCCTTTCAGAAACCTCACTACAGCTATAGTAATGAGATATTCCTTTAAAGACATATTCCTTCAAGAATAAGGAAAATGGCAAAGAAGAAAACAACCACAGAACCCAATAATACATAATAATAAATCAAATGCTGGAAATGGAGTGTGGTAAATGACCTACCTGACCTGAGAAAGCCAATTCTTAATCTAGCAACAAAGAAAGCCAAGAACCAATCTGATTTTTACCACAAAATCTTGAAATAGTCCAGGAATCGATGGCCTCAGGAATGAATAGTAGTAGATCCCTCAGTCTTCTCCTCTTCCCAAGACCACTGGACAGTTGCTCTTCCCACCCCCATCTCTACCCTAATGTAACGTTGCAGGTCAGTTCTTTGGGGGAGAAAACTCAAGGGTCTCTGGACTGGAGCATACCAGGCAAAATGGAGAGCACAGAGTACTTAACCAAATACAAGGGAATAAAATGAACACCTGCAAACTGAATGATGAGATTCCTCTGTCTCCCTCACTTTGCCTTTACCCTCCAGGCAAGAGATCAGTGTCATTGGAGAATTTACCAGCCTAAGAGCAAAGACCTAAGGACACTGACATTCCCAAGGCTAGTTGTCATTGGAGGGAAAGCCTCTAGGGTGGACGGAAAAATCCAAAACAACAGAAAAAGAAATTTGGAAGCGGAGATATGCAGGGAATAGAAAACTTTTAAAAACTGTGATTATCTTCAGAGAGAGAAAATATGACATACGTGAGACAAGAACTGAATGTTAAATACAAAGCCAAAATACTGCTTTGTGCTGTGTATTAAAAAATTATAACAGAAATAAGACTCAATAATAGAAGCGCTAGAAAATGAAAATGAGGAAATAGCCCAGAAAATAAAGGGGAAAAAAGATAAAATAATTAGAGCATCAGGTTAGGAAGTCAAAACAATGAGTTCCAAAAAAAGTAAAACAAAGGGAAGGAAATCACTAGCAAAATATTTTAAGCAAATTTCCCACAAGTGAAGGATATGACGTTCCAGATTAAAAGGAATTACTAAGTGCCTATGACAAGGCACATTTTTGGGAAATTTCAATTTGTCTCTGATGACAAAGAGGCCATTTTGCAAACTGCCAAAGAAAGGGAAAACATTACAAACTAAGTCAGAATGGCTTCTGACTTCTATCAGCAATATCAGAAGCTAGAAAATAATGAGGAATGCCTTCAGACTTCTGAAGGAAGATTATTTCAATACAAAATTCTATATAATATAGCTCTAAGCCACTAATAGCACATGAGAATAAAGACATTTTCAGACATGCAAGGTTAAAAAAACTACCTCCTACACACCATTTCTCCTGAAGCTAAATGGGATAAATTCTTCACCAAGAATGAGCAGGATGTGGGATATAGGATAGGAGATCCAACACAGGGGAGAGACACAGGAAACCTTCAGGAGAACCCTGCAAGGAGAACCCAGGTACGCAGCCTCAGAATAATGACACCCACTACAGACTGGAGCAGTCAGAAGACTGCTGTGAGGACTTCCCCAAGAAGACCACACTGATATATCTGAGTTAACTGAAACAACAGGAAGTGAATTTGGGATTGAATTAACAATAAGGACATAGAAATCTAAGCAAATAAATAATCAGACAATAACTAGAACAAGTTTCCATGTTTGTTCAATGCTAGTTGTAACATCCTCTTAGACCTGAGGTGATGAGCAACATAGATAAACGCTTTTTATCAGCTTCCTCCCACTTTATTATTATAAGCATTTAATTTATAAATTTTACTCTATTTTATTTTCCACACACACAAAGTCTGATTTGGCACTGGTGAATACACACAGAATCTGAAAAGTCCAATGTGAACTGAATAGATTTTCTGGGATCTAACATTAAAAAACAACTGCCAAACAACTATCAGACAGTTCATTCTTTAAGAAAGCTGAGTTAGGGGGACGGACTCCTTCAGGAAGATAAACATGAGAAGGGGTGGGTGTGTGTGTGAGTTAGGGGGACGGACTCCTTCAGGAAGATAAACATGAGAAGGGGTGGGTGTGTGTGTGAGTTAGGGGGACGGACTCCTTCAGGAAGATAAACATGAGAAGGGGTGTGTGTGTGTGTGTGTGTGTGTGTGTGTGTGTGTGTGTGTGTGTATTTGAGTTAGGGGGACGGACTCCTTCAGGAAGATAAACATGAGAAGGGGTGTGTGTGTGTGTGTGTGTGTGTGTGTGTGTGTGTGTTTTCCCCATGCTCAGTAGTGCCTGACTCTTTGTGACCCTACAGACTGTAGCCCACCAGTCTCCTCTGTCCATGGGTTTTTTCAGGCAAGAAGGGTTGCCATGCCTTCATCCAGGGGACATTCCGGACCCAGGGATTGAACCCATGTCTCCTGTGTCTCCTGCATTGGCAAGCAGATTCTTTGCCACTGAGCCATCAGGGAAGTAATAGGAGGGATTTAAGGAAAATTTCTACCACACAGACTACAGAAATATATAGGAAGGCAAACAAGGCCCAAGGAAAAAGCTCTGCTGAGATAAAAATGCTGAAAGCGGGCTTGGGCCCTGCTTCAAGGGTAACAGCTGAACAACCGAAAAAGAGCAAGCAAGACCTTGCCCAATCCTGGGGTTAGTGTGGGGCTCTGAGAAAGAACAACGCGTGGTAATGTGACTCCTGAGGGCAAAGAGCGTTGCTCTTCAGGAGCACGTGACGTCTTGATCTGAGGACCGTAGACTCTCGATCTTGACCGGACAGGGTTAGTGTCATACTAGAAACAGGAGCACCGCGAGCATGTGGGCCAGCAGCCTTCATGTCCAGCACCCACGGAGGGTAGTTGTGAGTCTCTTAAGGCACCTTGACGGAAACTTGAATTTTGTTCTTCTCTGTAAATCACAGGGAAACTGAAGGTCTGTACGTCGCATTTCCTGGAGTTGAAAGCAGTCAGTTGTGAGATGTATCTCTACTTAAGAGTCGCCTTAAGACAGGGTTTCTGTGACAGAAAAGGAGGCCACCCCACAGGTGACTTTCTGAGGCTCCCACTGTCCACGGCTGAGCAGAGCAGTCGTTGCAACAGGGGCATGGACCATAAGGACAGAACTCCCCAGGACAACAAGGCAGAATTTCTGGTGAAGACAGAGTCCCCACACAGGTAAGCAAGCATCTCCAAATACCACTAGGAAGAAAGCTGAGCACACAGGGTTCCAGCTGCTGGAAGGCTGGCTCAGGATGAGAAGGGAAGAACATCTGAGTCCCTGGACGATGTTAGATGTCAAGACAGGGTGTTCAAGGCCCACCCCTGAAGAGGCCAGGGTGAGGTCCTGCATTTAGCCAAGCATAATTCAAAGTGGTCTTCAACTGCCATGAGGCGTTCTGAAATGTTGCTGCTGAGGAAGCGCTCCAGGAGAAGCTGCTTGTTGGGCTCCCCAGCTGCTGGACAAGCAGTAGCCACGGCAGTCCTGCTTTGTGTCAGACAGTGCTGTCATAGCAGACATCCACCAGCAAATCTTTCCTCTCGCAAATGCAGCCATGTTCGTCCATGATGAGGTACTTCCCTTGATTGGAGTTCTGCACTGGTTGCTGGACTGATTGACATTGCCCCAGTTAAACTGTACTTTCCACGGAACGGGCTGATCATGGTCTTGACCCTGGAGGAGATTCCGACCTCTTACTGCCCTCTTCTCCTGCTTGAAGGTGCTGGTGAGGAAGTAGAGGAGCAAAAGCCGGGCGATCAGGACAAGCACCCACCTCTCCCGCAAGAGCCAGGGCCACCTTGTGGCCGCCAGGTTTACCATCCTGCCAAGAGCGTGTGGGCCCTGTGCCTGGGTGGCGTGGCCCCTATGCAGCCGGCAGCCCCATGGCTCACGGGGGCACCAGTCCCCTCTATTTTGGAAGCTAGATAAGTTAACACCAAAATAGCATACTTGAGTCACTCCCAGTTCTGCTCTCTCACTGATTGACTTAACATCCACCATCCTCGTTAGTATGGTGGTGAGTTTCCCAGCCTGTCACGTGGGAGACCAGGGTTTGGTTTTCCCAACAGGGAGGCAACATGCCCTAGGGCTTCCCTGGTGGCTTAGATGGTAAAAAAATCCACCTGCCAATGCAGGAGACTCAGGTTCGATTCCTGAGTTGGGAAGATCCCCTTAGAAGGGGATGGCAGCCCGCTCCAGTATTCTTGCCTGGAGATTCTCACAAAGGAGCCTGATTGGTGGGTCTCATTAAGTCAGACATGACTGAGCGACTAACACTAGTCACAAGCAGATTCTAAGTTTTTGCTGTGTTAGCTGGTTCTAGAACTGACTAGCAGTTAGGACACTTTAAGGCTATATCAGGTCTTCATCAGGCTTTTCTAAAACCAATGTATTTGTGCTCACTACCTGATAATTCTGTTATGAACCTGAAATCTGATTTCATCCCCCCCTGGAATTTCCAGTCATATCAGAGATGTGGTGAGTTCCCAAACTGCTGTCCTTTTCACTCTTTCTCTTCAGAGTTTGTGATGATCGACTCCCCTCCCCTCTTGAGAGCTCTCCTGTCTCATGCAACGTTTTTTCTCTATCGGCTGTGTTTCTCCCACACCGTACCTTCTTTACTGTCTCCCTTTTTGTGAAGTCTTATTCTTACCCTTCTTTGCTTGCTTTGTCCTTTCTCTGTAGATGACTTACCCTGTTTTCATGTTTCTATCTGCCACTCTGCTTCTAATAACTTTTACGTCTCTATTTCTGGCTTTAATTTCTCAGTTGCAGACCTGAGTTCCCAATTGGTCATCTGAACATCTTTACTGGAATGTTCGAAACTGAAGCCATTTCCTTTGTGTAATTCCCTTCTTCACCCCCTCCCTCCCCTACAGCCTGTTGTTCTTATGTGATTGAATTTCTGCTAAATGCCCACCATCCTTCTAGTCCTCCTAACTTTAACTTACTCATTTGTTTCTACATAGATCTCTTAATAACTACCCATTGTATCTCTTCTCTCAATTCTCTTTTCTTCTTTCTATGTATCTCCTTTCACTGCTTGTTCAGCATTATCTTCTTAAAAGCCCTACTTGAATCATATTTCTTTTCTTTTTTAAAGTTACTGTTGGCTCTTTTTTTCCCTTTCTCTTAAATATTTACTTACTTATTTGGCTGTGCTGGGTCTTAGTTGTGGCACACAGGGTTTTCAGTCTTCCTTGGGGCATGCGGAGTCTTTAGTTGCTGCACGGGCATATGGGATCTAGTTCCCTAACTAGGGATCGAACCTGGGCCCCCTGCATTGGGAGGGTGGAGTCTTGGCCACTGGACCATCAGGAAAGTCTCATATTACTTTATTTCTTTAAATACTTTTTACAGGATCTCTGTTGTCTATAGGATAAAATTCAAATTTGCAATGACACTAAAGGCTCTCTGTATTCTGACCAGATTTGACTCTCTCACATCATCTTTTTTTTACCCATCACAGATTCTCTAGGTTCTCTGGGCTCATAGGTCTACCTCAGGTTCCCCATGCATTCTCATACTTGAGCTTCTGCTCACACTGGGCCATCAGCCTGGTTGTCTTGCTGTAGTCTCTCATTCCGCTTCCCTCATCTGTGATAATCACATTTGTCCTGAGGCCCAGTTAGATATCTCCTCTTGGTAATTGTTTCCTTTATTCCACTAATCAGAATTCATAGCATTTACCTCTGATAAGCAGTTCCTCTTTTACAGCTAATACTGAATGTATGTCCTTACCCTTTTGTTGTTGGTGTGTATCTTCTTTACCAGATTGGAACTTCTTGGTTGACAAGACTGTAGCTTCACTTTGGTGTTGTCATGGCAACTGGCAGGTTTTATGCATTGTTGCCGAATAAGTAAGTGAGTGACTGTTGAGCAGATGACTGACATGAGACACACTAGAGAAACCCTTGCTTGACTTTTTCAGGTGAGACACTTCAAAGTTAAAGATAATCTTAGCTGTGGGAAATATTCTTTCCCTCTAGCCTCCCCCTGCAGGGAAAACCACATCCACTTCAGAGAAATATTTTTGGAATGAAATCAGAGAATTAGCATCATTACTTGGCCACAAGGACTATAAACAGTTACTGCAATTGCCACAGTTGGTTCTAATAAGTGCAAAGTTAGTATGCGCCACTGTCCATGTTAACAAGTCATAGCACTCTGTGTGCCTGGCTGCAGATGTCAGATCTGATTTCTTGGGCTGTGCTGCTAGTTGATTGGAGGAGGGCATGGCAACCCCCTCTAGTATTCTTTTCTGGAGAATCCCATGGACAGAGGAGCCTGGCAGGCTACAGTCCATGGGATTGCAAAGAGTTGGACACAACTGAAGTGATATAGCATGCATGCTAGTTGATATTGTAACCACAGAGGTGTTCGTGAGCATGACACCTATGCTTTTTTTTTCTAAAAGATTTTGTTAGTAGTAAATAGGTTGTATTAAATATTATCTTGCTCCTATACAGAATGGTAAGAGAAAATACATACTTTTAATAACAGAAAATATCTTTTTTTAAAAATTATGTAATTTTTTGCTGCGCTGAGTCTTGTTGACTAAAAAAAGACATACAACTTAAGAGTTGCAAGTTAAGCTTTGTCTGGGGCACAGTGAGGACTGCAGCCCGGGAGGCAGCATAGCTCTGAGAGACTGCTCCAAAGTGGCAGTGGGGGAAACTCAATATATAAGGTTTTGGTGAAGGGGGAGTTCAGGACCATGAAGCACTCATTTTACAAAAGGCTTTTTGTGAGTCATGAGGATCTGATGTCACCATGAAGGGGTTTAGTGCTTCTCTAGATATGAGGAGATGAAAGGATTGAGATCATAAAATCTGTTCCTAAAAACATCCAACTATCTAAATACCTGTCTCACCAATTTCCCTGGAGCACAGAGAGCCTCACTCCACCCTGAACTCCCTTGGGGGTTGTTGAAGGTCAGCGGCCACAGCGGCACGGGGTTCAGTCTCTGTAGAGGCAGATGGCGAAAGCCTTTGTTGCTCAGTCGTTGGCAGTGCCCTTGGTAGGTGCCCATTTGTAGTTGACAGTCTCCATTGCTCTATACAGTCTTTCTCTAGTTGCGGTGTCAGGGCTTCTCATTGCAGGGGTTTCACTTGCTGTGGAGTATGGGCTCTAGGTGCACTAGCTCAGTAGCTGTGGCTGTCAGACTTAGTTGCCCTGCACCATATGGGATCTTCCTGGACCAGGGTCAAACCTGTGTCTTCTGCATTGGCAGGCGGATTCCTAACCCCTGGACCACCAGGGAAGTCCAGACAGTTTATCCATTATGTTGCATTTCAGCTTGATAGCACAAACATGTGTGCTATTGTTGGAGTTTCGGTTATAAGATTAATTAGTATATCAAAATCACAAGAGCAGATTTAGCAGTTACTTCATAGATAGGAAGTTTACTGTGGTAGGAAAGAAAGTGCGTGTCTGTGACTGGAACTCTCTGTTCTCTCTGGACGGGTTGCTTTATTAGAGGCACTCATGGGCAGTGGAAATGGCACCAGGTTTTAAGTTACTGTAACTGGCTTCAAATTCCGCCTCTTCTCATCATTAACCCTCAGCCTCAGCTTCCTTATACAATGAGATTTTTATGATGGTTTGAAAGAAGAATGCAAGATCAACAACATAAATTTTGATTTGAGACAAACTTCAATTCTCTCTGACTCTTAAAAAACCATGGAACCAGTGAGATAATGGAGTGTTATGTTTCTCATTTTGCTTGGACAGGTTTAAATTAACCCAATAAAGAAATTTGAGGTGTGGCATCTTAGAAAACATCCTGTCTCCATATCTCATGACTTTACTCATTAGTTTTTTCCATTTTTACTTCCACAGTTTGGCAAATTCCTTTCTTCTAAAATACAGCCGTAATTCACCATCCTGTTATGTAACTTGAGGTAGCAAGATGGGAGTGGAGTTGTTTATAGTGCGTCTTGAGATTTAATTCTGAGACTTAATCTTGGCTTTTGACTGCTATAGGAACTTTTTCAAAATGAAAAATATATGATTTAGATAAGTTGAGCAAAATGATCTAAACATTACTTACTTTAGTTGTGCCAGTGGTCTCTCTTTCTCTCCCCTATCCCCCATCTCTCCTTCCCTCTCAGTTTCCTCCTCTGTTCCTCCCCATTCTTTTTTTTTTTTGGGAGGGGGAGGAGCAGGGAACAGGATTGGCTCAGCTACTTAGAAAAGCTTTTTTAGTTTATATTTCAAACAGAAGGATTTGTAAATCAGATAGGTGGAACATCTAGTTTTGTTTGTGTCCAAAACAGACTGAAGCTGCCTCCAGGGATGAAACCTGTTTTGTTATGACCCTAAGGGCTTCCCGGGTGGCTCAGTGGTAGAAGAACCCATCTGCCAGTGCAGGAGACACAGGAGATGCTGGTTTCATACCTAAGTGGAGAAAATCCCCTGGAAAAGGAAATGGCAACCAACTCCAGTATTCTTCCCTGGGAAATCCCATGGACAGAGGAGCCTGGCAAGCTACAGATCAGGGGTCGCAAGGAGTCCAACACAGATTCGTGACTGAGCACACACACGTGCATGCTCTTGGCACTCACCTGCCATCTAATTTCTGTAGTAACCATGCTTAAGAAAGGAAGTTCCCAAGTTTCTCATAAAGCTGTTGTGTCTGTTGGATTGTTCTGGTTAACTGCTTTTCTCTGAAATGTACAGCCTATTTTCTTTTTCTTTGTCTTCAGAAATTTACAGGTTAACTGTTTTCCATTTTAATTGGTAGTTAATATATATCATAACAGGAAATTCCCATCTAGTTCATTTTTTTATTTTGCTTACAAAATAATTTTGATTGTGTTTTGCATATTTTTTTCTAACTCTGCAGAGTAGGAAATAACAAGATAAACTCAAGGTAGAAAAGAATAAAAAGAAGATGAATTCTTGGGATGGGAAGGAAATAAAAGAAACTTGAAATAGGAAGAGAACTGGTAATACAGATTATTATTTTATGTCAGTTTCTTTTTCAACTTAGAGGTCATTCAGTTTTTTCCTTTTTACTTTAATCAAAGTAGTGCCATCAGAGTCAAAAGCGTATTTAAACAAACCTTTTGTCATTAGTTTTTAAAAGTAGAAATTGTAGGAAGTATCCAGATGTGTGTTAGGAACCAGATGATCTAGGAAGGGAGCCAGTGAAATAATACATTGGGAGTGACTGAAAGTAAGAGAGAGAAAAATCTATTTACAAGCAGATTATCATCAGCAGTACACAAAATCAGTTAGATAAAAATAGCCTTGGAGTAGCCGCTGAAGGCTAGAAAGTTCCACAGTGGTAGATAAGCCTCCCAAAAAAGAAACCCCTTGCAGAATAGGAGTGAGGGGGAAACGTGGCCTCTTCTAATAATGTTTGACATAAGTGATATAGCATAGGGTCATTGGTAAAGATGAGCTTTTTCTAACTAGATGTGTTTCTTTGGTTAATAAATTAGAATTATACTAAAATTTTCATAAGCTTTCCTAAGACTTAGCAGTGAATTTGACTACTACTCTATTGTGTTTATGCCTAAATAATACATTCCTGTACCCTATTATTACTTGTCTTGATCAGTTCCCGCTGTGATAAGAGGATACCGTGGAGTGGGTGGCTCGAAGAGCAAACAGATTTAATGTCTGCTAAGGGCTCTCTTCTGGGCTGCAGACTGTTGCTAACCCATGGTGGGAAGAAGGCATGGGAGCTCTCTGGGGTCCCTTTTGTAAGGGTACCAATTCTGTTCATGAGAACTCCTCCCTCATAACCTGATTACCTCCTGGAGGCCCAACACATGAATTTGGGGGACACCAAGATTCAGTCCATTGCAGTACTGTTGTCACACCATCATGCAGACCTTGTCAGGGTCTTACTGAAGGACCAGGTTGTTGTAGTAATAATGTCTGGGTAAACAGAATAATCTCATTCTAACTAACATTTCTTCTCTGTTTGGAATGAAACTTTAAAAATTACCAAACTCTTTTAAAAATTCTAATATTTTTGTATATCCAAGTTTAGTTGCTTTCACTGAGGACCTCTTAATAGCTTTTGTAAAAACACAGTATATTCTAGTGTCCATTTATATTTGAAGGTGGATGCTTGAGGCTAAAAAGTGTTTTTAAATTAGAAACTGGATATAAGAAAACTTAAAATGCCATGGAGACTGTAATTAATAGCCTCATGATCTGTTGTTGAATCTGAAGGCATGAAGGGCAGGAAGACAGTGGGGTGAGCAGGAATGAGGTGGGGTACAGAATCTAGAGAGCGGTATGAGTGGGGAAGGGGGCAGAAGATCGTTATTCGTATGAGACAACCAGGGGAAAATGGCACTATTTAAGGGTCGTTTTGTCAAGATCTTAAAGAAGAATTGTCAGAATTGTAAATAGGTTATGAGTTTCCATAATGAGTCTACAAAGTGCTCAGCATAGTGAATGAATAAACACCTATTTCAAAGCACATCTTTGGGAAATTTCAAAGCATCTTTGATAAGGAGGACCTTCTAAGAGTTTTCAGGAATTGAAAACAGAAACAAAAATATGCTATATGACATTCGAATAAGAGTGGCATCGAGTTCTTGACAGCGATGTTAGAGGCTAAGACCACAGAGTAGTGCTGTTAAAGTTCCAATTGAACATGACTTCTAAACGGAAATTATATTTCAAGCTAAATGATCTGTCAAGTAACAGAAGGGGAATATTGAAAAGGACAAGAAGAAGACAGAGGAAATCCCCAAAATATTGGTGAAAGGAAGTCCTGGGATGGTAGCTGGATAGCTGAGAGAGTGTCCAGTCCAAATTGGAATAAGGGGATGGAAAGGTTTTAGGCACTTCTCAATTTAATCTCAACTTTTCTAGATAATATTCTTACAGCACTGGGTTTTATTTAGAAATGTTGAGATAAATGCCAGAAGAAGAAGCTAAAAATTAAAAGAAAGAATGCCTTTGGTGGGCTGCTGTTTTTTCTTTATTAGCTTATTTGATCTTAAGTATAGTTGTTATTTTTCTCACAATGCGCATCTATTAATAAAGTAATGTGTAATTTAAGGAAACAGCCTTCTCTGAATGTGTAAAATCAGCATGATAGTTACTACTTTATAAGGTTCTGTAAAAAACGATATTAAAATTAAGTTCCCCAGCAGAATGTTGGCATATACTGGGTGCTCATTGAATGTTTGTTTCTTTTTTTCAGTCAGTTTTGCTATATTTTCTATGAGAGAAAAAAAAAAAGAAAAAAACTTAAGTTCCGAACAAGTCAATGTATGAACCCATTTAAAAGCCAACTAGTTTTTAAGTAGGGCACTGAAATTTCAGACTTTAAGAATAAACTATGTATTATTTAATAGATCATGACAAGCATTCTAGATTCCAGATTTTTCATGAAAGCAACTCCTTTCATTAAAAAAATGTCACAAATAGTAAAAATGTAATCAGAAATGAAGTACACACCCCAAAATCAATTTGACAAAATTTAACACCCTTTCTTTCAACCACTCTGGATATACTTCATGCTAGTAATAGTATAGGAAAAATCTATCTCCAGTAATATTTAGATCAGTGTTTATTATACATTGATGTATTTTGGTTGATGATATTGTTGACTAAATTGCCTTATCAGAGTCATTTGTGGCAGAAAAAACATAAATGTTGTTGGCTGCTAAAGTGAAGGCACGGATGGGAATCCGCCTGCCAATGTGGGGGACGTGGGTTCAGTCCCTGGTCGGGGAAGATTTCACATGCCACAGAGCATTTAGCCCCGTGTGCCTCAGCACTGACATCTGCGAGCCTAGAGCCATGCCCTGCAACAAGAGAGGCCGCTGCAGTGAAGAGCCAGTGCACCACCGCTGGGAGCAGCCCCCACTCTCCGCCCCCAGAGAAGGCCCATGCACAGCAACAGAGACCCAGCACAGCTACTTTCAGTTCCGCTTTATTACAGCATTTATGGTCAGGCGACTAGTAAGCCCCGCACAGTCTTTCCTTAAAATTGTTTCACTGGGTAAGTCCAGAAGATTGAGCTAATACTGGCCTGGAATATGAGGAACGTAGAGTGATGTGTTACTTTCTTGTACTGTTGCTACTTGAAATATGTACCCAAGATCCTTCAGGCTACTATCCTACATGCCCACTGAGAAGTTATTTCACAGAGCATTTCGTTTGTACCCCTCCTTAGGTAATTTATAATGTCAGCATTTTCATATCAAAGCACCTACAATTACAGTATAGGGTCTGTCGTGTCTTATTTCAGATATTCTTGGTAAGAATAGTATTCTTTTGACAAAGTTATAGACTTTATCGGGCTTCCATGGTGGCTGAGAGGGTAAAGTGTCTGCCTACAATGCAGGAGACCCAGGTTTGATCCCTGGGTCAGGAAGATCCCCTGGAGAAGGAAATGGCACCCCACTCTAGTACTCTTGCCTGGAAAATCCCATGGATGGAGGAGCATGGTAGGCTACCGTCCATGGGGTCACAAAGAGTCAGACACAACTGAGCGACTTCACTTTCCTTTCCTTTCACAGGTTTTATCACATGATGGCAGTTGCAGGGGATGTATGCTAGATCATGTTATAAACGCATTAAAAGTGTTCTCTGATAAAACAATTAAGCGTAAAAATGGAAGGAAAGCGTAAATGGAAGGAAAAGAAAACAATTTAGACAGTCTGTGGCAATGATAGCTTGTAAATGATAGCTGGTAAATAAAGAAATCCATACAGATAGTTATCACAAAGCTTTTTGAAGGAAAGATGCCATGTCAAATCAGGGATGAATGATATTAATTGTTCTCACACAACCCCCCTCTCCCTGCCTTTTACAGCCTCCCTCACCCAAACACACAAAATACTATTTTTATTTTGTTTTAACAAACTCTTATATAGTGGTTTGTGCCAGGGATTATTCTAAGCACTTGGCAAATAAATATTTACTTACTAAACTCTGTTAGCTAGGTACTATTATTATCCTTGTTTGTTTGCTTTTTAAATATTTAATGAAACCAAGGTGGTGCTTTTCCAGGGCCTCTGTAAGTAGTGAATGGCACTGCTGGTATTGGAACCTGGTAATCTGGCCCTAGAGTTAGTCCTGTGAACTTCTGTGCTCTTTCTGCTGCTTGCCTTGGAGTGATGAACAAAAGAGGAAGAGTTCTCTACTCCGGGTCCTATGATGCCGTCAATGGTTATTTCCTTATACCATTAAAAAAAAAAAATTATTAGCAGAGTCGTCTGTTTTACTGTCACTTAGTGGAAAATAATGTGCAGTCATTTATTCAAAAATATAAAAACAGAATATGGAGGTTTTTGTTGCTGTTGGCAGTTTTGGGAATAGCTGTGATGAATGAAATTCTTTTTACTGAAGATGCAACTTCACGCATCATTTAGAGAACTTCTTTACCAAGAACATGTTCGGCACTTAATAACACTCAATAAATATTGAGTCTAATTAAACAGTGAACAAGGATGCACTGTATATTTACAGCATTTTCCAATTCATCATATTCTTTTTAATTTCACGTTTGCTTGGGTATGGTGTAGAATTTAAAATATATATCATAAATGTCTTAGGAAGCTTTGAATGTTTTATATGTTGTTGAGTGATCATTTAAATCATGCAACAGCTGATAGTACAGCGTAAAGCATGATCCATAATAATTATATGTTACAAATTCATTTTGTCCTAAAACTTCTCTAAGGACAAAATTATATCCTTAATTAAAGTCAGTGTGTGGCCTTTCTCTTGTCAATGTGATAGAAACTACTGTATTTATTTCCTAACATGAGGGGGAAAGGAATATTTCCAGTTCTCATACACAGACATCCCTGTTGTTACTTCTCTGGATGGCCTCCTGAGAGATCTAATAATAGGAGTGTGAGTCTGTCCTTAGTCACCAGCGACTATTTCCTTAGCAAATTCATTAACCTCTCTCTTATCTCTCAATTTGTAACCCCAGTAAATTACCAGTTAAGTGTTAGACTTCCCTGAAATATAGCTCTTTTTCACTCATCTCTGTTTTCTATCAATATGACATTTAAAGACCAGTATGTTAAACAGGTTATTTAGATTTAAATTCATTCAAAAACCTAAGCCATCTGTGCTCTGATTTTATTACATCCTAGGGCAGATTTATCTACTGATAGTAACCACTGTTGAAGATAGGTTAAAGAATATAGTTCAAGCATATAATCGTAATTCTTGAATATGTTAAAAAATTTTTTTCATTTTTTAATGGGATATATCACTACTGTCATCGAAACAAATCTCTCAGAGATTATTTTCAAGTTTTTCAATGGTTTTTTAGCTTCAGCAATAGTAAATTTATATGCCATGTTTTATTGCCACGAGAAAATATGTTATCCATTGTGATGGATAGAAAAAAATTGTTATTAAAGCACATGGTAAATCCTTGAATGTAGTGTTTTTGTTGCTGAGCTACATGGTATTTTTGTTTGTTTGTTTATTGTTTTTTTGGTAGGATTGCTGGTTTAAAATTGACTGTGTGCCTTATCTCATAACTCGGTGCCTTTTCTATCATAGTGTTCACCTTTTCTGGAAGACTAACCTATTTGTTATTATGTAGGACTTTATTTGATAATTATAAATTGTTTTAACTGTATGGACAGATATTTAGAAGAAAGTTTTAACTTCTTGAAGTTATTTTTTATATTTACTGATATTTTCTAAACCTAAAAATGATTATTCATGGAGTTATTTTCATGTCCACAGTGTTTTACATTTTGGCAGATCATTCATCTCAGCTTTTAAAATAAGATAAAAATCTCATATTATTACTTAGGAACTTTCAAATATAACCCTTCTCAAAAAATAGGGGGAACATATATGTATTTCAAAATGTAATATTTGAAATGAAAATGTAAAAAGACTAACATCATAAAATGGGATAGAGTTGCCCTCTTGGAGCCTAGAATAAAATTGAAAAAGGGTCTAATTTTTATTACTGTCACCATCCTAATGGTTCAGAAGTACTGAATAGAAGTACCACTGATTAATTTTCCCCTTGCTTAAGGATTTAAGTTTTCTTTGGGGAATGGATGTTCTATTAAAAAATAATCTGAACCATCTTTTAATAAATTGAATCTATTTGACATAATATTGTATAAATTTAAGGTGTACCATGTGTTACTTTGATAACATTTATGTATTGTAACATGATAGCCATTGTAGCACTATTTATCACGTTATGTAATTGTGATACAGTTTTGTTGCCTGTATTTATTATATGTGCATTAGATCACTGTGGCCTGTTTAAACACTATCCTTTGCAAGTTTGTACCCTTAAATATCAGTTTTATCCCCTCAAACCCATCCCCTGGTAACCACCATTATTGTCTGATTGTTTGAGTTTGACACTTTATATTTCACATATAAAGTTTATGTCATACAGTATTGGTCTCTCTCTGTCTGACTTACCTCACTTATCAAACTGTGTTCAGGATCCTTGCATGTTGTCAGAAATGTCAGGCTATCCTTCTTTCTTACTGCTGAATAATAATTCATTGGTATATAAACCATATCATATTTATCCATTCATCTTGTTGATGGGCATTTAGGTTGTTTCTGTATCTTGAGTATTGCGAATAAAGCTGCAATAAGTGTGGGAGTGTATATATTTCTTAAAAACACTGTTTTCATTTCCTTTGGGTATGTACTCAGTAGTGGAGTTACTGGACTGTATGGTAGACCTACTTTTAACTTTTTGAGAAACCACCATATTGTTTTCCATACTGTTGAACTAATTTGTATTCCCATCAGTAGTGTATGAGGGTTCCTTTTTTTTTTTTTTTGTGGCATCCTTACCAGAACCTGTTGTCCCTTGTCTTTTAGATGATGACCGTTTTGACAGGTGTGAGGTGATAGTGCTTCATTGTCGTTTTGATCTGCATTTCCCTGCTGATGTGATATTGTGCA
Source organism: Ovis aries (assembly GCF_016772045.2). Taxonomy (NCBI): domain Eukaryota; kingdom Metazoa; phylum Chordata; class Mammalia; order Artiodactyla; family Bovidae; genus Ovis; species Ovis aries. Next base: position 59,150,897 of record NC_056065.1, read on the forward strand.
TCTTTTCATGCGTCCGTTGCCCATTTTGATGTCCTCTTGGCTTCACAATTTACCTCTTGGCATTCTACTAGACTTTAGCTTGCTTCAGATAGTTGTAAGAGAATAATGGAAGTAATAAAGTCCACTTACCCTGCATGGTGCAGTGGTATTTGGCTTTTATAGTACATGCATATGTTATTGTGTCAGTGATATGCAAAAGATGACTGTACCATATTTTTTGCTTTTCATAAGTAGGTTTATCGAAACAGTAGCCCACACTTACAAATATTCTTTAACATTAACGCAAAAGCAAATGCCTAATGACATACTTTTACTGAAACCAAATGTTATCTGCATTAAATGGGGAAAGTGCACTAAATTCTTCAGTTGTGACAGTAGATGAACTTAACAGGAAATCAACAAGCTGAGCAGATAGTTGTATTTTCAAAGGCACTGAAGAAAATGAGTTTTTGATGGCTTTATTAGAGTTCAGCTTAAGCTCTTAAATGAGGAGAGCCAGTGTCATAGGCATGTCCTTGCCTCCGTGAACACATTGAGATCTCCATTAATATCCAGCCCTGCCCCAGAAAGCTTTTAGTTGCTTTCTGATGTTTATTAATGAATTTTTTTCATAGAAATAGAAATGTTGCTTTTGTTTCCATAGTATATTGTTTACTCTTACACTGAAAATAGAAAAAGATTTGCTTGGAGTTTTCCACATAGGTGTTTTTTTTTTCCTTCGAAATATGGCACCATTCCTATAAGAGCCTGACTGTTGAGAAGGGTGACTGATGTGTGAGTTTTGCCTGCTCTGTGTAATGCTTTCTCCTGGCCAGTGGCCGTTTCAGGTAAGCAGATGCAGTCTACTAAATCGTCTTTGCTGGAGAAGCAAGGCAGTGCTCTAATGCCTCGCCAGGAGTTGTGGAAACATCGTGGAGCCATCAGAATGGTGGCTTGTTTGGCATGTGCCTTCTCTAAACATTCGTGAGTGTCTGCTAACCATCCGACGAACAGGTCCTCGCTCCCTAGAATGCCTTTTTTTTTTTTTTTTAAATCAAAAGATAAGTTTGCCTTGTGGTCCCATCATATACAAATAAAATGAAAAAAAAATTAGAATTTCAGTGGTATTTTTGAATAAGTGGGTGACTGTGATATTTGTCATTCCAGTTATAAACAATGATTTCCTTTTCTAATACGAACTCCAAAAAGAATGCAGTGGGAAGGCCATAGCATCAGAATGTTAGTCTGGTTTTTGAGGAGGCATTAAAAGAAACTGTTTGTGGTTAGAGGAAGCTGTGTTTCTGATCATCTATCTGTTCAGAAGAGGGAGGGTGCATGTGGAGTGATGTACACCTCAGTTTGACTGCTGTTGGTATGTGTATCTGCTTGGAAGAGGAGACAACATATAGTAACAGGATTTTTTGTTTGCTCATTTTTAAATTTGTTAATAAGAAAATGGATGTGCAAGTAACTTCATTATATTCAACTAGCTTAATTTTTGTGCCCTTTAATTTTCAGAAAATCATGCACCTATGGTTTTAGAGTTTCTTAATGGCTGTCATGGGGCTTCCCAGGTGGCTGCCTTTACCAGCTTCTTTACCACATGGGTTTGATCACTGAGTCAGGAAGATTCCCCTGGAGAAGGAAATGGCAACCCACGCCAGTATTCTTGCTTGGAATGTCCCATTGACAGAGGAGCCTGGTGGGCTGCAGTCCTTGGGGTTACAAAGAGTCGGACACAACTTAGCAATTAAACAGCCACAACAAATGGCTGTCACATTGACGTCTATATCTGTACCAAAGTCAGAATTCCTAATTACTTTTGTAAAGGGTAGGGGGAAAATACACTATCCATATTCTTCAAAGTTTATAAAACATACTATTTGATTGACTCATTACTAGGAAAAAAATATCCTGCCTTCTGAAAACAAAACCAATATTTGTTGACTCTGAGCTTGAAAAGTCACATAGATACAGACTTCAGTAGTTTACTTATACCCATTTTCAAGCCATTTGTTTATTTAGCAAATATTTACTAAGCATTTATTGTGGGCAGACACTATATTAGTTCCAAGAAGGACAAGAAAAAAGTTCTATGTTAAGTTATAGTAGAACCATAGTTTGACAAGATGATGACCAAATTTTAAATTTGGTTTAGCTCTTATTTCTGTTTGAATTATAATACGGATTTTCAGAATCAGAAAAGACATTTAAAATTATCTACTCCAACCCTTCATCCAGTGTTTGAATCTTTCGTATTATTCATTTGATCATTGCTGATATTTGACTGTTTTTGACTTTTAAAAAATGGCATTTTCATATAGTTCAACCTAATGGAACTATTATTAAGTACAGAGTTTGCTCATGACTCTGTAAAATGGGTTAGTGAAGATAACCCTATCAAACTGTCTTATGGGGGAGAAATGTAAAACCAGATATTAACTAAATAGTGGCTATTTGCAGAAATAAAATGGCTCAAGTGCCTTCATCTAACCAGAATGAAGATTCTGGGTGCTGAATTAAGGGTTCATCTTGTGTGATCCATTATGTCATTTCAAACCTTCTTCACACTCTACAAGGCTCTTAAACCCACCAGGGATATTCTGCATGGACATAGATTTCAGTTACTTTGTAACTTGAGTTTGCGGCCATTTACTCAGGGTTCCCCAGCTTCTTAGAGAACGCCTTCCTAGTGTTGTAGTTGAAGATGTTCTTGGTCTCTCCAGTCCCTGCCCTGGCTTTGGCAGCACAACACATGGCTGTGGGTTCATAGACATTTAAAGTTACATCTAAAATCAACATCTAGGGATCAGGATTTCACCTAGTATAGTTCAGTTCAGTTCAGTCGCTCAGTCATGTCCGACTCTTTGCAACCCCATGAATTGCAGCCCGCCAGGCCTCCCTGTCCATCACCAACTCGCAGAGTTCAACCACACCCATGTCCATCGAGTCGGTAATGCCATCCAGCCATCTCATCCTCGGTCGTCCCCTTCTCCTCCTGCCCCCAATCCCTCCCAGCATCAGAGTCTTTTCCAATGAGTCAACTTTTTGCATGAGGTGGCCAAAATACTGGGGTTTCAGCTTCAGCATCATTCCCTCCAAAGAAATCCCAGGGCTGATCTCCTTCAAGACCTAATTGGGTAAATGGTGAAATGACTATTTTCCCTTACAATTGGCTTCAATTAGTTACTTGAACTCACGCATTCCTGTTTCACTTACATACAAGTGCTAGCCTCTGGCATCAGAAGAATGGATATGCTGTGGTGTGTGTCCTCAAGTTACTCTAAGCACACCTCAGTCTAAGTACTTTAAAAAGCTTTGGTAAGTGAAATGTATTCTTTCATTCATCCATTCATCCAAGCATCACTTACTACGTACCTATTAAGCCAGGCACTGTGTTAGGCTCTCGTGATAAAGCTGAAAACAAGAACAAGCCCCTTCTTCATCTACATCATATTCTGATGGTGAAATGAGACATTAAACATCAGTACTAGTATAATGTTAGATAATGATGAAAGCTTTAAAGAAAAAGAAACTAGTAGAGAGTAAAAAAAAAATAATAGTACAAAGGAGAATGTAATCATCTCTGCGTAGGAAATGAGGTAAACCACCCTAAGAATATAATTTTAAATCTGGGTTTTGAAGAGTAGATAAGAGTATGACAGGCAGACCAGGCAAGGAAGAAACTTCTAGATAGAGAAGCAGCAACAAACAGTAAGGCTGGAAGACATAAAAACAGGAGATTACAAATAGGAATGCATATTTGTAAAAAAGATGTAGTATAGGAATAATATGGTGTATAATATCCTTTGAAGAGTGTTGAAATAACGTCCTATTTGGATATATCAGAAATTGTTTCCTTGAGAGTACTCAGATTTACTCAAGTATCAAAACTCCAGGTAGTAGTAAAAGTGCTCTTTGCAGAACTCAATAAATTATTGTTCTGATTCACCTTCAAATATCTGAAAATGTCATTATTGATCTGAATTTGGAACTGTTCCAGGCATCTTTAAGGTTAATTAAGAGTAATAGATTCTAACATTTTAAAATACATTCAAGAAGAAAAAACTCACTTTTGAGAAAATCGAATACATGAACTTTCTGTCATTTCGGGAAAGATTGCTATTCTTTTTTTTTTTTTTTATCAGACTAATGACTTTAAAATTTTTTTAATTAATTAATGTAGTTCCAGCTGCACTGGGTCATTCTTGCTGTGCTCAGGCTCTCTCTAGGTGCCACAAGGGGGCCACTCTCTAGCTGTAAGCACATAGGCCTCCCAGTGCGCTGGCTTCTCTTGTTGCCGAGGGCAGGCTCAGGCCTTGCGGTGTGCGGTCCCAGTCGCCTTAGGGCACATGGAATCTTCCCTGAACAGGGATTGAACCCGTGTCCCCCGCACTGGCAGCCAGATTCTTAATCACTGGACCATCAGAGAAACCTGCTGTTCTTTTTCATCATCAGAACCTGAGTGTTGTTCAGTAGTATCGTTTGTGCTAGTTATTCATTGGATGGGCTGCCAACCTGTGTGGGAAGCGTTAGGGAATCTGTCTCTTGTAGCAGGCAGCCCCTTCGGAAAGTCCCTTGCAGTGGCTCTGATTTCCTTTCATTGAGCTGAAATCTCTCTCTGATAATTTAGTCTCACCGTTTAGACTCTAACTCTTGTAGATAATGATGGAAGTCATGACCTATTTCAGAAATATTCTGAGGAATAATAATTAAAAATAATCTCAGTATACTTTGCACTGTTTTAAGGTTGATTATAAATGAGGCTGGGCTTCCCTGGTGGCTCAGTGGTAAAGAATCTGCCTGTCAATGCAGGAGACTTGGGTTTGATCCCTGGGTCAGAAAGATCCCCTGGAGAAGGAAATTGCAACCCATTCCAGTATTCTTGCCTGGGAGAATCCCATGGACAGAGGAGCCATGAAGGCTACAATCTATGGGATTGCAAAAGAGTCGGACATGACTTAGCAACTAAACCAATAACAAAACATATGAGACTAACAATGATAAAGGTTAAAAGCTCACCTGGGTGTGAAGAGGGTAGGAGGTGTCAGTGTTTTGTTTCATAGAGGGCAGCTTGGGAGTCTATGGTCTCTTAAGTCTTCAAACTCTTAGTTTGTTCTTTCTGTATAACGTTTTATGTCTTTTCTCCCTCTGTAATTCTTATTTGAGTAGCCATAGGGTTTATAGGAATAGTTCTTCTGATGTAGAAATATGATACCCAAAGTAAAAAGAGGAAAATGCAGTGTTAGAGTATTATGATCCTTGAAGTAAAATGAAACCCGATAACCAAAATCAAATTATGATGGAATTAAAGGAGACTTTATGCATCATTGAAACTTGGAGAGGAAAAAGGGAAGAGGAAATAGGATGCCAAAGATATATACATTCATATTTATCACACATATATGTACATACATGCAAATATATCTGTGTGAAAACATATTGATCGTATATGAGAGATATATTATTTAATACATATATATACAAACACGTAAATAGAGAAAATAAATGTATTTCCATCAGCTGTTTGTGAAAGGGAAGATAATGGATTGAAACTGGGCTCCTCTCCTGTCTGTCCTGTTCCACTGTCTGAAGTGGCAGGTGGAATCCGCTCAGTAATTCAGAGAGTGAATTTGTTAATTGATCAGTCCTGACATGCTAACCTCAGCAACCGAGCAGCTGCATAATGTGTTAGGTCATCATACCAATAATGAAGATTACATCATTGACCTGCCTCCTTTTTTTGGAATGTAGAGAAAAACAAACCCTAGAAATATGTCAGATTTTCAAACAAACCAAAATAATGACTGAGCATACTGATACTATCTGTAGTTTCATCACAACTTATTGACTAATCAGTTAGGAACCATTCTGTTTATAAAATTAATTTTCAATTATAGTTTATTTTTAAAATGAAGTTCTAGCTTAAGACCTGAATGAAAAGTTTCAGAGGAATTAAGTTTTTCTTTTTCTAATTTTAAAATATTACTGTTGTGAGAAGGTGTTGCACCGAGTGACTTTAAGATAGCAATATATGTGTTAACAGACTTCTATATATACATCAGCTGTAAGATATTTCCCTGGGCTTTGTATTTTGAAAAGTTTATATTTTAATTCAGCAGTAACACTCAAAATAAGAATCTCTGAAATTTGTTTTATATTTCTATTCCTAAAACAGGACAGATTTTGAAATAGATTGCTTAAAAAAAAATGAATCGCTTCTTAAAACTCACAGATGTACACATCCACCCATGGGACAGAAGAAGTGAATTAAATACCTCGCTTGGTAAATCACATTGCTTCTCCTGAGCTAGATTGCCTGCACCCAGTGCTGTGAAAGAGACACGCTGTGAGCAGGAAGGATAGCTATTGTTCAGTGCTCTCTAGCAAAAGAACTGGGGGGAGGGGGGGTTTGGGGGGTGAGTTTGACTGGCGTTGGCTCTGGCTTTTCTGCATTCCAATCTGTCTGAGGCATTGAGCGGGAGCAAAAAAACAGAGAGAGAGAGAGAGAGAGAGAGCAGGAGCGTGAACAAGCACAGCTAGTGCGGTATAGAAAGTGTTTTGAGTTTCTGACTGGCATGCCGGAAAGATCATGTTAGCAACACCCAGAAACTTCACGGAATGCAGACCCCAGGTAAGAGTTCCTAGAATCCATCTGAGACGGAAGTTAAAAGTTTGTATATATTTAAAGGGTATCTGTGCTTTTTCAAAATTCACAAATGAAATGACTATTTACTTTTGTACTTATCGGCTTAAAAAAAAAATGGGTTGGTTTTCATTAACTGTGAGTTCACAGGAGTACTGTGTGGAGACTGTCAACATCCAGTACAAAATCCAGATTAAAAATAGCCTTCTGAGAAACTCAGATAAATGAAAGGTGTGATGATCGTAGCAAAGTACTGACACTGCAACATTTACTCGTTCTTTTAACCGTTTGAAGTGGATGTTTATTCTAGTTTTTCCCTGGATTCTTTATGAAATACTAAGATACCTAGGAATGGATATAGCCCATTTCTCTCAGAGAGAGACAAAATATATCAACCATTAAGAATAATAATATAACAGCCTTGCCTGAATCTCAGTAGCATGTAGTAAATCTGTTTCATTTGGCAAGTTCAACAGGTTGGCCCCATAGACAGCAGTAAGAGTTCAAATGAGAACTTTGCTTGTTTTTTTTTGTTTGTTTTTTGCTTTTTTGCCCAAGGTAGACTTTTAATATCCTTTGCCAATAGATGACGTCAGAAACTTTAACTAATTAGCTCACTGAAAGTTAAATCTGAAAGAGACTTGAGACTCATCTGCTGCAGTCCACACTCTTCCTTTTCAATGAGAACATTGAGGTGTAAGGGATTTGGTGCTTGCTCAAGATCACAGCATTAGAACAGAACTGAAATGAAAATGCAGATCTCCTGATTTGCAGTTTACTGGTTTTTTTTTTCATGGTTCCAGATACAGTTTGGCTTTATACTTTGTCCATACTGTGTCTGCTGGCTCAGGTACCATGAGTTATTGCCTAAAGACCAAATAGATCATAAATCTAGATTGAAATATTATGGGGAGGAGATGTTGGCAGATGGATGTCATCAATATTGATATCATATTCATTCAAAACCAAAAATATATAACAAAGTATTGGTATTTATCAGAATAAAAAGCAGCTTTCAGTTAAGGAAAATGACCGCAGTTTGTATGTTGCTTTTATATAAACAATTACATAGCTGTAGCATATTCTAAATGCCTATATACGAAATTAAGATTCAAGTTGATTTTAATCTCTTTTAAAGACTTTGGGACTTAGTCATTTTCCGTATAATTGAAGTTAGTAAAACTTCTTTTGGGTAGCATTATCCCATATTCAGTGCCTTCTCCATGTTTATATTTTTTTAATGTAAGATAACATTTTAAAATTATCCAACTGTTTGAACCAATCTCTTCCTTATCTAAGATCCAGCTCAGTTTCTCTCCATTTGTAAGGGTCCTCTGTTACTTCACCTCATGAATTATGTGCTTGAGGGTAACTTAAGTGGAGGATCTTGAGAGTCACAACAGACAGTGAACATCTGTCTTCATACATTTTCATTTAGTCTCTGAAAAGGTTGCTGCCCTTTCCATTTTTCTGGAGACCATTGTGGAGTTGAGAGAGACCACACTATTCTAGTGAGCTAAATAGTAAAGATAGCCACTGTCAAAAGGATCTGTCATGGCTCTTTACAGTCCCTGGGAACAAGTTAGCTTGATTTGGCTCCAAGCACAGTGAAGGGATGTAGTGTTTTTGTGTTAAAGCTTGACCTGCTATTCCAGTTTTTGACTAAGTCTGTGTAAATGGGGTTGTGATTTACAAGTCTGTGAGTGATGAGCAGTAAGTTGTAAGGAACAGTTTCATTACTGCTCTCGGCTATCGGAAATCAAATTACAAAGTGACATTCTCCACCCAGTAGGAAACAAGAGACTGTTTGTCGTACTGCCGAATCCATTATTAAAACACACTGTTTATAAGAGAACTGATGGCTGTGAGAATGAGGACATAATGCTCTGTCCAGTTTAACAGTGTTCACGTTGTGTTACACAGGGCTTAGAGTTTTCTCTCATCTTTTATCCTGCTGGAGTATGTGCAAGGACTGCCATGATACATGCGTGTATATTATGTTATGTGTATATATGATAGATGAGTGGATGGATGGATGGATAGCTAGATAGACAAAAATGGACTTTTGGCCTTAGTGAAATTCCCCATGTTAGAAACAGTCAGGTCATTAATCTGTTGCTGGTATTTTACTGACCTAAGTTGAAAAAACTATTAGCCAATCTAATAATTATAAAATTTGCTACTGTGTATTGGAAAGAGAAAAATATTAGAAGGAAACACATGACTGCTTTTTCTCTCCTGAATACAAATGTCAGATTATGCCGGTTTATGTTTCGAAAGACACTTGTGCTAATAAGGTGCCCATTTTATGACTAAAGGCACATTGTAAATGGGAAGGGAGTGGGTAGGATGAAATGAATGGTATGAGGAAAGAAATTCTCTTACGTATGTGAAACAATTTTCTTTTGACCAATTTTTTTTTTGAAGGCAGGCCCATTTTCACTGCTCATGGCTTTTTTTCTTGATACTAGTTTTTCTAAATTTTTTTCAAGAAATATATATCCATATAGTTGATATATTAAATTTGCAAAGAAGGTGAAGAGCTCTGTAATGTAGCCATGACATTTTTCTGATAAAAGTTTGGCTATAGTTGATCAAAACTTTTGTCTCATTTAGAGGATTTATTAATACGTCTTCCCCACTGCAATTTCTTTCTACTTTGGGGGTATAATTCTGGATTCTGTATCCTCATTAAAGTTGTAAGAATGAAATCTCTATAAACAAAAGTAAAGATGAAGGACAGTCCAAGGGGCAGAAGCTTGAGGCTGGATGTGTAAAACACTGAATTGTCAAATTAATTCTTTACTCATAAAGGTAACCTGATTAGCCACTCAAAACTCTGGCAATCCTTCTGTGTAGAAACATGGTTGTGTTTCCCCTCCTGCTCCAGTCCTGACCTTCAGCGGCCTCTAAAGAGGGAGTCACACTGGCTTTGTTCTTTCTGTTCTTTCACGCTCTCTAGCGGTTGTTTGTGGTGGTTCTTGTTTTCAGTTCTCTGTGTATCAGTTTTCGTGAAGAAGCCGGTGGCTGTGTGGTGAAATAAGGTTCACAAGACTCTGACACTTAGTTGCATAAACTTTCTAAAATATCTAATTCTGTAGTGAGGAGAGAGAGAATAACTGATAGTGTCCTGTTGTCTCCTAGTAAACAGTGAGTCAAGAAAATGAGTCATGACTCAGCAATGTGAATCCTCATACAGCTGTCTTTTGTTTTTCTTTATTTTTTTCTTTCTGTGTATGTGTGTGTGTGCACCCTAATCGGAATTCAGTCTATCAAAGCTCCACATGTAATTATGGATATGATGTCAGCTTCTGTTTGGAAGCCTAAAGCGTTGCCACTGAGAATATGTTCTTTGTGCATACTTGACAAATAGGAGAGACTTACTGAATCGTCATTAAAATTCAGATGAAGGTCTTTATCTTCTCCGGTACCTTGCTCACTCTTACCTTCTCCGGTACTTCGCTCACCCCTACTCAGACCTTAACATGCTGCTGCATGAAGAGTTCTCTGAACTTAAACATGTGAAGAGGGAGCCAGTGAGGAGTTCTTATCAAGAATGAGACTGTAAAACCCCGCATTTCTGTCATTCTCAGGTTTGAGGTATTTTATAAATAAGTGAATTGCTGAAATAGTAAGTTGTGAAGTTAGTGTAGGTTAATACAGTTCTCTTCTTTGAAGAAAAAAAGTGACCTGGTTCTGCATGCTGTCTTTTGTTAGACTTTTGAAAGTAAGCAAGCAGGTTTAGGTGCCAGGATCAAGCCAGTGTCATTCAGGATCAGGTGACACCTAGCATAGTCAACCTGTTGGGCAAGTTGCTTGCTCTGATGTATTGCATTTAATTCCACAGACTACAGAGTACCTTTGAAAACCTTAGCAGCATGCTACTGTTGTGTAGTTAACTATTCATACTTACTACCTTTAGTTAATATGAAGACTAAAAAAAAAATGGATATTCTCTTTTTAATACTCTGATTTGTAACTTTCTAGCTAGATTATATTTCACATAGATCGTGTGTAGTTGATTTGATTTCTGGTCTCTCCAGTGAGATAGGAGAAGATAAGATGTTTGGGTCCCTACTGCAAGAATTCCCTTTTCTAGGAACACCTAGACTATAAAGTGAGGGAAAGTTGCTCAGTCGTGTGCGACTCTTTGCGACCCCATGGACTATACAGTTCATGGAACTCTCTAGGCCAGAATACTGGAGTAGTTAGCCTTCTCCTTCTCCAAGACTATAAAGTGTCAGGTAAATGAAATAATTTATTTCATTTTTTTTTTTTAAAAAGGAGTGATGTGTCAAAGGGAGTGCAGAAAGAACCACTTGAAAGAATTGGGTTTGCTCAGTCAAAGGACAGGACAAGACGTGATATGTCTATGAACAAGGAAGGATAATCATCTTTTGTATACCAAGAGCTCATTATGATGAGCTCATTTCTAAGACTTTGTTTGGTATGGTTATATTTCTTAGCATTCTCTCAAAGTGTGGGAGACAAATCACTCAAAGAAAGAGTAGTAGATTATTGAATTACTATCTGCATATGGTAAAGGAATTGTATCACAGTAATACAGTGGGGTAATCACAGTAATACATGAGTTGGGGTAAACTCCGGAAGTTGGTGATAGACAGGGAGGCCTGGTGTGCTGCGGTTCATGGGGTCGCAAAGAGTCGGACACGACTGAGCGACTGAACTGAACTGAACTGAATATAGTTAGCTTACATACATCTTGATATTTTTCTTGAAGCATTTTTGCCTCCGCTTGAAACTCAGTGAAACATCACAGTAGTTTCCTGAAACAATATCACTCTATTTTATGAGTACTATTATTTTACTTGCAAATATTTGCACAGTGACAATTGCTAAAATTGTGAAATATATTTTTAGTAATTTTGGTTTTCTTCATTTCCTTTTCTTATAAGTACAGTATAAGCACTTAGTATTTGATGATGAGCTTTTTAAGATAAGTTTTCCAAAGAATTAGCTTTTTTTCCCCAGTTGGAGCCAGTGTTGACCATTTTTATTAAAACCAAAAACATGGTGTAAGGAAGAATGCCTAGGAGATACTGCTCTCATTACAAAGAATGAAAACAAGTCTCTCTTGGAAACATTTTTATTAACAAAACCAAAATGTACTATTCAAAGCAAATTTACTGTAATGTAAAAGGCAGAAGTCTTTTTAGAAAGTTTAGAAGTTGCTTGTTTTATTTGTTTTGTTTGTAAATGGAAGGGTATTTAAAACCGGAAGGCAGGCTTTCCTCTGGTCTTTTTAAAAGAAAAATCCAACAATTTATTTACCAGTTTTTCTCAGAAGCATGTCTTCTGAGAAACTTTAAAATGTGAACAAATTGCAAAATATATTTGACAATGAAATTTTAATTAGCTAGAAATAGTGAACTTCAAGGATGTGACTATTTTATTGCTGTAAAGTGCTGTGATTTATGACAGCTTCCCAGTAGGTTTCTTCCAGTGTCAGAAATTATAAGACCATTTTCATTTTGCTTAGTTCTTGAATTAAATATTTAAAGATAGACTTTTTCTTTCTCTTTTCCCCTGTCAAACCCATGTTACAGGAGAATAGAAACTAGTCTTTTTTTTTTTTTTAAAGGCTCTTCAGGTTTAATCCAGATGTTGCTTATGTTACATTTTTCTCTGACAGTCTAAAAAGAGATTATTTTTAAATTTTAATATCCAAACATAATACATAACAAACTCCTCTCGCACACCTGTGGAAAAAAGGCAAGGCTTCAATGCCCATTTTTAAAAAAGAGCCCATCCAAATGGCTATTCAATATATGAAAAGTTTCATTATTCATCAGGAAAATGCAAATTTAAACCAAAATTACATCAGGATATCTAAAATGAAAAAACGAAATACCAAATGTTGACAAGGATCTAGAACAAAAGGAGTTGTTCTAGATTCTAAAACAAGAACCTAAAGAATTGTTTTGGGTTCTAGACAAGAACCTAAAACAGAATGAAGAACACATTGCTGATGAGAATATAGATTTTTATGACTACTTTGAAGAAAAACTAAGATCATGGCATCTGGTCCCATCACTTTATGGCAAATAGATGGGGAAGCAATGGAAACAGTAACAGACTTTATTTTGAGGGGCTCCAGAATCATTGCAGATGGTGACTGCACCCATGAAATGAAAAAACCCTTGCTCCTTGGAAGAAAAGCTATGGCCAACCTAGACAGCATATTAAAAAGCAGAGACATTACTTTGTCAGCAAAGGTCCATCTAGTCAAGGCTGTGGTTTTTCCAGTAGTCATGTATGGATATGAGAGTTAGACTATAAAGAAAATTGAGGGCCAAAGAATAGATGCTTTTGAACTGTGGTACTGGAGAAGACTCTTCAGAGTCCCTTGGACTGTAAAGAGACCCAACCAGTCCATCCTAAAGGAAATCAGTCCTGAATATTTACTGGAAGGACTGATGCTGAAGCTGAAACTCCAATAGTTGGCCACCTGATGTGAAGAACTGACTCATTTGAAAAGACCCTGATGCTGGAAAAGATTTAAGGTGGGAGGATGAGATGGTTAGATGGCATCACCAATTCAATGGACATGAGTTTGAGTGAACTCCGGGAGTTGGTGATGGACAGGGAAGCCTGGCATGCTGCAGTCCATGGGGTTGCAAAGAGTCAGACACGACAGACCTATACCTGAACTGTCTATGTATGCAGTCAGGAACTTTTGTCATTTAAAGGATTAGATGGAGAAAGTCTCACACAGACCGGGTTTGTAAGTGAATCTTCAAAAGAAAACTGCAAGATGTGAATAACAGAACTACCAGACTGTTGATAAGCTTTCAAAGTACCATTCATAAGCACTCAAAGACATATAAAACACTAACTTTCATGTCCTAAATATTTTATAATAGTAACAATTTATATATATATTTTATAGTATATCTAAAGATATAAATGTACTCATACCAAGCACATTAATTTTTACATATAGTTATTAATTAGTTCATGATACAAATTTAATGAGTTTTCTGTACTTTGGCTTTAATATCATTTTACTTTAAAAGCATTTTTATGCTTTAGAGGATATGTGATTACTTGTTTTATTGGAAGAAAAATAAACATTTTAAAACCACTTTTTCATCACTGTGGAATGTGGAAATATCCAACAAAATAAGTAGAAGATAATAAATGTTAAGTTCCTTCTTTTTCTTTTCAAAAATACAAACATGATATATTTTTGACCATGCTTTTCGTCTCTTCTCAGGTAAATCACCCCCCTCCTTCCAATCCTGCCAATTCTGAATCATTAAAATGCATGTGTTTAGCTCTATTTCTGTATTCATTTACAACAGTCTTTTCCACTTGTTGTTCAGTTGCTAAGTCATATCTGACTCTTTGCAACCCCATGGACTATGTTCTCTGTCCTCCACTATCTCCCAGAGTTTGTTCAAATTCATGCCCATTCATATTTCATCAGCTTTACTCAAGCTTAAGGTTTTCATGTCAGTATACTACATTAGTTATCTATTGCTGTTATAAACAACCATATACTCAATGACTTAAAGCAACACCTATTAATATTTATCATTTCACAGTTTATGCAGAACCAGAATATGGGCAGGGTGTAGTTGGTTGTCTGCTGGGAGTATCACAAAGTCAGAAACCAAAATATCAGCAGACTGCCTCCTCATCCGGAGCTCAGAGTCTTCTTGCAGCACTGAGATCCTTTCTTTTTTGCTGGCAATTGGGAGGGAGTCATTCTCAGCTCCTAGAGATCACCTTTGGCTCTCATTCCTGTGGCACTCAGAGAACATGGCAACTTACTTCTCCAGAGTCAATGAGAGAATCTTACTCTAGTCTGCAATGATGGAGTCCAATATAAAATGCAGCAATCACAAGAGTGACTGTACCATCATCTTTGCCATATAATACAGCTGAGTCAAGGGAGTGGCTATCCCATCTTATTAACAGATCTTGGGTCCTACGTACACCCAAGGGTAGAGGATTATACAAAAATGTCAGTACTATATATATCCACATCATAAACACCAAGCCCTTGTTCATGATTCTTAATTGTGCTTCTTTTTTTCCCCCTCTCAAATTGAATATAGACCATTCTATTGAAGTTAATGATACTCTAATTCTGGCAGGTTAACAGTCTAATCTTTCTTTCCATTAATATTAGTTTTATGAGGCATGTGCTTTTCTGTGACAGTAGCATTTTCATTCTCAATCTGCCACCCATTTTTTAATAAAATAAAAAGACAATATAATTGTGCAAATATTGCCAAACAGATTCTGATGCCAAATTAACTGTTGATGAACATGTGACCCTGCCTCATATTTATCATCAACCGATGAATGACAGTCCTGAATTTTTTTTAATTATTGAATTAAAAAGTTACAGACCTGTGCATTCTCAAGTTATTCTACTGTTGAAGAATGCTATAAACTCTCAGGAAATCCCTAGGCATCTAGAGATGTTGTTTTAATATTTTTTAAATTTTATGCCAGTTTAATATTTCAAAGAAAAATAATACATTGAAGATGTCTTTTCATTTCATTATATTTATACCTGTAGATCCTTAAAGGCTGCACATTATTCCACTGTAGATTTACCTGTTCCCCTCCTTAAGAACACTTAGTGTTTTTAGTTTTTGCCACTACAAACTTTATGTTAAACATCTTCATACATACATATCTATGTTCAGTTGCTTGTGTTGATACATCTGTAGGACTGGTTCCTAGAAATAGAAACGAAGGTAATTTACATTTCAACACTTGATAGATACTGTTAAATAGCCTTGCAAATTTGTTCAGGATGTTTTTTTTTTTTTCTATTTAAAGTTTTAAATTTTTATGTTTCCTTAATCTCTCTTTTCTGTTGTAATTTCTGGCTTTTGTGTGATGCTTACAAAGGCCTTTCTCAATAAGATTAGGTCTTTATCTGGAATTTATTTTTGGATTTTTGAAATGAGATTTTTTTTTTCAGTTGTAGAGTCAGTTGTCACAACACCTTTTGTTGAATAGCCTACTCTTTCCATACTGATTTGAAAAGTGCTCTTTATCATCAGCTAAATGTCTATGTGTTTTTTTCTGGATTCTTTTTCTGTTCCACAATTCTATTCCTGTGTCAATATCAAAGTGTTTTAATGCTTATAGATTTTAATATGTTTCTCTTACTGATGTAGCGAACTCTAATTAGTTAGTTCTTCCTTTTCAAATGTATTTGGCTTTTCACTCATACATTTACTTTTCCGAATGAACTGTAGAAGCAAATCATCCCCCACTGCCAGCCAAAAACAAACAAAAAAATGTGTGTTGACGTTTCATCTGGGATTATGATGAGTATATACATTATTTGATGGAGAATCAACTTTCATACCCATTTCTGAGTTTTAGTTGTTTTAAACTGTATATAAAAGGCAAGTTTTATATATTGTTTTGGGACTTATTTTTTTGACTTAAATATTATATGATTAATATCTTTCCATGTTGTTGTTGTATTCTTTATATTTTTGACTACTGTATGACTTTTACATTATTAAATATGCCAAACCAACTTAGAGTTTAGATTGGGTTTGGTACTAGGGTTCCATCTTTTCATTGAAGTGTATTTGGTTTGTTAACTAAAGTTTGCTCTCAGTATCAGTGCTACTATGAACATTCTTGAACGTATCTTATTCATTTGCAGCAGTTTCTTTTTGCTGTATTCCTAGGAGTGGTATTTTTGGGTCTTAGGGTGGCTAATAATGCCAAACTATTTTCCACCAATAATGTATATGAGAGATTCACATTATCCCTAATACTTAATTTTGTCAGAATTTTAAATTTTAGTCTTGTAATGTACTTTTCATAAATGTTTGGTTTGCAAAACCTGATTGCCAGTGATACTGAATAGTTTTTGTAGGTCTATATATGTTAATGCTTTGGTGAAATTATTTTTCTCTCTTGTTCATTTTTCTATTGAGTTGTTAGGATTTTTCTGTTAATATGAAGAAGTTCTCCACTGATCTCCCATAGCCTATTGGGCACCTACCAACCTGGGGAGTTCATCATTCAGTGTCCTATCTTTCTGCCTTTTCATGCTGTTCATGGGGTTCTCAAGGCAAGAATATTGAAGTGGTTGCTACTGCCTTCTCCAGTAGACCACATTTTGTCAGAACTCTCCACTATGACCCGTCCATCTTGGGTGGCCCTACACAGCATGGCTCATAGTTTCATTGAGTTAAACAAGGCTGTGGTCCATGTGATCAGTTTGGTTAGTTTTCTGGGATTGTGGTTTTCATTCTGTCTGCCCTCTGATAGATAAGGATAAAAGCAAAACCAATACAATATTGTAAAGTAATTAGCCTCCAATTAAATAAATTTATATTTTTTAAAAAAAGGCTTGTGGAAGCTTCCTGGTTGGAGAGACTGGCTGAGGGGAAAACTGGGTATTGTTCTGATGGGCAGGCCCATTCTCAGTAAATCTTTAATCCAATTTTCTGTTGATGGGCGGGCTGTGTTCCCTCCTTGTTGTTTGACCTGAGGCCAAACTATGGTGGAGATAATGAAAATAATGGCCACCTCCTTCAGAAGTTCCCGTGCACTGCAGCACTCAGTGCCCCTGACCCTGCAACAGGCGACTGTAGACCCACGCCTCCGCCAGAGACTCCTGAACACTCACGGGCAAGTCTGGGTCAGTCTCTTGTGGGGTCACTGCTCCTTTCTCCTAAGTCCTGGTGTGCACTAGGTTCTGTTTGTGCCCTCCAAGAGTCTGTTTCCCCAGTCCATCAAGTCTGTATGTTGTCACCCTGCTTAGTTAACTTATATGTAGCGTATATCATGCAAAATGCCAGGCTGGATGTAGCATAAGCTAGAATCAAGATTGCTGGGAGAAATATCAATAACCTCAGATATGCAGATGACACCATCCTTATGGCAGAAAGTGAAGAAGAACTAAAGAGCCTCTTGATGAAAGTGAAAGAGGAGAGTGAAAAGGTTGGCTTAAAACTCAACTTTCAGAAAACTAAAATCATGGCATCTGGTCCCATCAATCATGGCAAATAGATGGGGAAACAATGGAAATGGTGAGAGACTTTATTTTCTTGGGTTCCAAAATCACTGCGGATGGTGATTGCAGCTATGAAATGAAAAGAACCTTGCTCCTTGGAAGAAAAGCTGTGACCAACCTAGACAGCATATTAAAAAGCAGAGACATTACTTTACCAACAAAGATCCGTCTGGTAAGAGCTATGGTTCTTCCAGTAGTCATGTTCAGATGTGAGAGTTGGACTATAAAGCAAGCTGAGCACCGAAGAATTGATGCTTTTGAACTGTGGTGTTAGAGAAGAGTCTTGAGAGTCCCTTGGACTGCAAGGACATTAAACCAGTCAGTATTAAAGGAAATTAGTCCTGAATATTCATTGGAAGGACCGATGCTGAAGCTGAAACTCCAATACTTTGGCTACCTGATACGAAGAACTGACTCCCTGGAAAAGACCCTGATGCTGGAAAAGATTGAAGGTGGGAAAAGGGGATGACAGAGGATGATGAGATGGTTGGATGGCATCACCGACTCAATGGACATGAGTTTGAGTAAACTCTGGGAGTTGGTGATGGACAGGGAAGCCTGGCGTACTGCAGTCCATGGGGTCACAAAGAGTCACACATGACTGAGCGAGTGAACTGAACTGAACTGATGAAGAAGTTCTTTTTATGTTCTTGATAGTAACCCTTAACACTTGTGTGTATTGTGAAGATATTCTCAAGTTGTAACGTGTCCTTTCACTTTATTTTTTTAAGGTCATTGAATGGACAAAAGTTCATTGAATGGACAAAAGTTCATAATTTTGTGTAGACAAACTTATCAGTGTTTTAAAGTTAATATTTCATGTTTACAAAATTATTTCCTACCCCAGGGCCTCAAGATAATTTTTATTAGGAGTTTTAAATTTTTGTTCTTGACTTTTAAGCTCTTACTCAACAGAGGAGTTGGTTTTTATGTTATATGTTTATGCTTATTTCATATTGATAAATTTTACTAGCCATGTTTATTGAATTCAGTTCAGTTCCGTTCAGTTCAGTTCAGTCGCTCAGTCGTGTCCGACTCTGCAACACCTTGAATCTCAGCACGCCAGGCCTCCCTATCCATCACCATCTCCCAGAGTTCACTCAGACTCACGTCCATCAAGTCCATGATGCCATCCAGCCATCTTATCCTCAGCCATCCCCTTCTCCTGCCCCCAATCCCTCCCAGCATCAAAGTCTTTTCCAATGAGTCAACTCTTCGCATGAGGTGGCCAAAGTACTGGCGTTGCAGCTTCAGCATCATTCCCTCCAAAGAAATCCAAGGGCTGAACTCCTTCAGAATGGACTGGTCGGATCTCCTTACAGTCCAAGGGACTCTCAAGAGTCTTCTCCAACACCACAGTTCAAAAGCATCAATTCTTCGGCGCTCAGCCTTCTTCACAGTCCAACTCTCACATCCATACATGACCACAGGAGAAACCATAGCCTTGACTAGATGGACCTTAGTGGGCAAAGTAATGTCTCTGCTTTTGAATATAGTATCTAGGTTGGTCATAACTTTTCTTCCAAGGAGTAAGCATCTTTTAATTTCATGGCTGCAGTCACCATCTGCAGTGATTTTGGAGCCCCAAAAAATAAAGTCTGACACTGTTTCCACTGTTTCCCCATCTATTTGCCATGAAGTGATGGGACCAGATGCCATGATCTTCATTTTCTGAATGTTGAGCTTTAAGCCAACTTTTTCGCTCTCCTGTTTCACTTTCATCAAGAGGCTTTTAGTTCCTCTTCACTTTCTACCATAAGGGTGGTGTCATCTGCATATCTGAGGTGATTGAGATTTCTCCCAGCAATCTTGATTCCAGCTTGTACTGCTTCCAGTCCAGCGTTTCTCATGATGTACTCTGCATATAAGTTAAATGAGCAGGGTGACAATATACAGCCTTGATGTACTCCTTTTCCTATTTGAAACCAGTCTGTTGTTCCATGTCCAGTTCTAACTGTTGCTTCCTGACCTGCATACAGATTTCTCAAGAGGCAGGTTAGGTGGTCTAGTATTCCCATCTCTTTCAGAATTTTCCACAGTTTATTGTGATCCACACAGTTTATTGTGACCTCCCAGGTAGATGATAGTAAAGAAGTTCTGCCTTTTAAACTTAAGATCAAATGGAGCAATTTTTGCATATCTCTTGAACTGTTTTCTTCCAGTTCATTCTTATACTAAAGCCCAATTTGCAACATATTCAAATATTAACCAAAGGGAAATAAAGAGTTGATTGCAGTGTTTGTTTTCTGGGCATGTCTTTGTATGGCATTTTAACAATCCAAGTGAAAATAAGTCTATTGAAATTTTTTGGTAGTTATTGTTTTAAGTGCCAAAAAAGATGTGAAACCACTTGATTTTTTGAGTTGTAATAATATATACACTCAATTATCATAATCATTATGTATCCATAATCATTAGTACCCATTAATTTTTATTAAGTACCACATGTCCAAAGTAAGGTTTTCTCTTAAGTATACCAAATATTTTTCTTTTTCTCCAAGCATGTTACATTCCCTAACTTGAAAAAATTACTTAATATGATGGATAAAAATTGACACAGTTTCCATTGTAACAGTAGCAGTAGCAAATCTGTCAAGCACAACATCACACAGCCTCATTAAAATACCTGTAGGGTCAAATTACTTTGCCGACTAAGTTCCATCTAGTCAAGGCTATGGTTTTTCCTGTGGTCATGTATGGATGTGAGAGTTGGACTGTGAAGAAGGCTGAGTGCCAAAGAATTGATGCTTTTGAACTGTGGTGTTGGAGAAGACTCTTGAGAGTCCCTTGGACTGCAAGGAGATCCAACCAGTCCATTCTGAAGGAGATCAACCCTGGGATTTCTTTGGAAGTAATGATGCTAAAGCTGAAACTCCAGTACTTTGGCCACCTCATGCGAAGAGTTGACTTATTGGAAAAGACTTTGATGCTGGGAGGGATTGGGGGCAGGAGGAGAAGGGGACGAACGAGGATGAGATGGCTGGATGGCATCACGGACTTGATGAACGTGAGTCTGAGTGAACTCTGGGAGATGGTGATGGATAGGGAGGCCTGGCGTGCTGAGATTGAAGGGGTCGCAAAGAGTCATACACGACTGAGCAACTGAACTGAATTGAACTGAGGGTCAAACACCCGTGTCACGTATCCTGATCAGGCCTGGAAAAATATTTCCATTAATTCATTTGTTTAACAAATATTGAGTACTTACCCTGTGCGAAGTGTGCCAGTGCACTAACGTTCCCTTTGTTAAAAGATACATGTGAAAAACAAACAGGTTATCAGAAAGGTAGAAAGCAATAAAACAAATGTCTATACTCTATGAATGCAAGTTGATCTTTTCATTCCTTCGCTTTAGAAACTATGGGATCTGGCTTCCCGATTTTGTTGGGATCTTTGGATTACTACACAATTTGTTTACCCTTCTTGTGCTATCTCAGATCATTGAACAGTATAAACAGTTTTGCTTCCCACTTAATAACTGTTCACCTTTCAAACCTTTCCCAAAAGTCTAAAAATTTTATAGGAAAGAACTCTAATATGGAATTTAGTTAGGAGGGTCAACTGTCGAATAGGAATATCTAACTCCTGGCACCTCCCACCTCCAACCCCTTATTGACTGTGTGACTTCATCAGTTCTCGCAACCTTTGTGGTGCTGTTGTTGTTCAGTCACTAAGTCGTATCTGACTCTTCATGACCCCACGGACACACCAGGCTTCCTCCATCCTTCACTATCTTCTGGAGTTTACTTAAATCCATGTCCATTGTGTCAGTGATGCTGTCTAACCATCTCATTCTCTGCTGCTGCCTTCTTTTGCCTTCAGTCTTTCCCAGCATTAGTCAAAGTGTAGTGAAAGTCTCAAAGGCGACCACATGGACTGTAGCCCACCAGGCTCCTCTGTCCTTGAAGTTCTCCAGGCAAGAATACTGGAGTGAGTTGCCATTTCCTTCTCCAGGGGATCTTCCCAACCCAGTGATCAAACCTGCATCCCAGCATCAGTCTTTTTCAATGATTTGGCTTCTCGCATCAGGTGGCCGAAGTATTGGAGCTTCAGCTTTTCAGCATCAGTCCTTCCAGTGAATATTCAGGGTTGATTCCCTTTAGGATTGACTGGTTTGATCTTGCTTGCTCTCAACCTTAGTTAGTTTTCTCTAAACCTCAGTTTCCCCAGATATAAAATGGGGGAAATAGTACTACCACACAAGTTGTTATGAGGAATAAATGAGATTAAAACTCTATTGACTGAAAAAAATGCACAATATGAGAATTGTGAGTTAAGTTTCATTTGGAGACCAAATGAGGACTATAGCATGTCAGTTAGCTCTGAGTAGAGTAACTGTGCTGAAGAGGTTCTGTGTGGGGGGGGAGGGGGGGCAAAGTAAGTATATATGTGAAGAATTCTAGTATTTTTTTAGATATGAAAAAATTTGGGCTCATAAAATCATCTCCTAAAAATAACTATCTGAAGGCCTGTTCCACATGTTTTTCTCCCAGCACAGAGTGCCTCATTCCTGATCTCCACCCTGAACTCCTTTCAGGGTGTGTTGAAGGTCAGCAGCTTGAAGTGACTAGTGATTTAAGTCTTGTAGAAGCAGATGGCAAATGCCAGTTTTCACTCAGCATATGCAAAGCACTTCATGTACTACCTTCAGTACCTTTTAAGCACACAATATAGTCGATCTTTTATTGTTCATGAGGCAGATGTTCAAACTATTGCTGGTTCTAGAGATGTTACAGAAGATATATTCACTTTACTTGCATAGCATCAATACGCAAGCCTAGATGTATAGGCTTATCCCATCCATCTACCCACTCACTCAATAAGTATTGAGGGTTTATTAGCTTGATATTGTGTTAAGTACTAAATAATAGACTCCAGGTATTGCTTTGAGTACAATTAATTGTAAAGTTTAACTTTTTATTTTAAAGAAAATTAATTTAAGAATAATTATATGTTAGCTGCTTTCTGGATCTTTTTGAGAAAGAACTTTCTGTTCATTAACTACAGTTGTCACTTTATTTACATTTTTTCCTTAAAAGAATAGCTTTAGTGTTTAAGGAATCTAATTATCTTAATTCTATATAGTCATCAACTTCCTCAAACAAAATCTGCCATTAGTCTTTGACGCATTACTTTTTACCTTTATTTTAAAAGCTGCTTTACATTTTGACACTAGTTTGCACTGGAGGATATTACCTGTTTTAAATAATCATACAATAGGAATGCCTCTTATAATGTTAACATCCATATTTCTCTGTGGCTTCACATTTCAAAAGTGCTGCTTCCTAAATCCAAATGAATGAAAATTCAGCTTAGCTTCATTATTTCTTTGGCTTTAATCATAACATAAAGTTTCTGACAAGTGAAAACAATGCTTGAGTGCATTCATTGATATATAACTTATAATATGTGATTTGAGGAACATATATACATATATATGTGTATATGTGGTACTGTTTAAATGTGTTGAACTGAAGATTTTGTAAAATTCAGCTCTATTCCTCTTATAGTAAAACTTCTCATCAAAATAAAAGGAAAGTTATGGTTTGGCAGTCACATTAGAGGCAAAAGGTTGTACATATCCAAAAGAATATCAGGATGGAAATGCAGTCACTTTACTTATCTGTTACCTTTTTTGAAAATTAGTTATTTCTACTTCTAGTCCTTTGTCACAATAGTGTATTAGATGTTAATAAATTTAGTAGTACTCCTTTAAAAATATAACAGATATTATTTTAATATGATGTAGACTCTTTCTTTGAATTAATTATATTTGCAGTCAGTATTTATGATTTCTCAGTCACCATTGCTGTAAGTCAGTTTATAAAAGACTTTGTATGATACCAAAATATAATATAGTAGATTTTGCACATAGAGACAAATTTAATTTTATCCTTAAAATATCAACCAATATCAGTTTTAAATTTTCCAATTTTGATAGTTGTTCTGGATTATATAAGAGAATGTCCTTTGTTTTAGAAAATATACCCTGAAGCCATTGGCAGTAAAGGGCATAATGCCTCCAAATACCCAAATAGTTTAGGAAAATGTCTATATCAAATAATGGTATATGAAGAAAGAATGATTAAGCAAAGGTAACAAAATGTAAACAGTTGGTGAATCTAGATAAAAGGTATATAAGGGTAGGTGTACTCCACTTGCACCTTTTTTGTAAGTTTTAAACTATATGAAAAAGTAAAACTACACCCCCCAAAAGACTACCAACTTTGCCAACTTTAATTATCAATTTATAAAAAGATCTATTTTCATATATTACTTGCCTTTGCTCATTCTCTTTTCCTGTGTGTAAGAACAGTAGAGTAGGAGGAAAGAGACTGATTCAGTAGTTTTTGTTTCTTCAGAAAGGATGGAAATCCTAGAAGAGTTAGGAGGAAAACATGGTACCTGTAAAACCAGAAAATAATTCTCTTCTGCTGTACAATTTTAGAATTTCTGGTGTAGTAAGAGCAGATTGAACTGAACTGAACTGAAGAGCAGATTATATGATATGTCTTATTTGGATATCTTTTAAAATATTTATTTATTTTTGGCTGTACTGGCTCTTTTTGGTTAAATGTGCTCTAGTTGTGAAGAGCAGAGGCTACACTCTAGTTACGGGCTTAGTTCTTCTGAGGCCTGTGGGATCTTCTCAAAACAGGGACTGAACCTGTGTCCCCTGCACTGGCAGGAGGATTCTTAACCACTGGACCACCAGGCAAGTCCTGGGTATCCTTTTAAGGTGTAAAGGTTCCCAGACATGAACTTGTAGGAGAATGTTCATGACAGCATTATTTAAATTTTAAAAAATGGGAAGAACCCAGATGGCTGTCAGCAGAATACTATCCAGCCATTAAAACCAATTATGTAGTGACCCATGCTGCAGCATGAGCACAAGTAAACGAAAATCGGGCACAAAAGCCTCATTATGAATTCATTTGTATGAAATGTCCACAGTAGGAAAGTTCACAGAAATGAAACATAGATTAGTTAGTTGCCTTAGGGGCTGAGAGGTTAGAAAGAATGGAAGTGAAAGTTGCTCAGTCGTGTCTGACTCTTTGTGACCCCATGGACTGTCCATTGAATTCTCCAGGCCAGAATACTGGAGTGGGTAGCCTTTCCCTTCTCCAGGGGATCTTCCCAACCTAGGGATCGAATCCAGGTCTCCCACGTTGCAGGTGGATTCTTTACCAGGTGAGCCACAGGGAAACCCAAGAATACTGGAGAGGGTAGCCTATCCCTTTTCCTAGGGATCTTCCCAACCCAGGGATCACACCTGGGTCTCCCACATTGCCAGTGGATTTTTTACCAGCTGAGCTATCAGGAGAGCCCAGAAAGAATGGAGAGTAACTGCCTATGGACACAAGATTTTATTTTGAGATGAGGAAATGTTCTGGAATTAAGTTGTAGTGATGGTTATATAACTTTGTGAAGATATTTAAAACCACTTTTAAAAGATGAATTTTATGCTATGTGACTTTTATTTCAATAAAGCTTTTACGTAAACAAAAATAAGGCCTAATGAACTACTCCTGCCTCAAAGTCTTTCCATCTAAATAAGAACAAGAGCCAAAGACCCTATAACTTTATATGATCTGGCTTCCTATTATTTCCCAGACCCTGTCTTCTTTTGTGAAGATGAGGGTCATTCCAATCTACCTGCACTGGTCTCCTGACTATTGTTACTTCTAGGCCTTTTTATTGGTTTTTCCCTCTTCCTGGAAACCTCGCAACCTGTACTCAAAACTCGGTCTCTCAGAGGTGCCCTCCTTGGCTACCTCTAAAATTTAGACCTCTCAAATAGTACCTATTGCTGTTCTTTGCTTTACTATTCTCCTTGGCTCTATTCACCATCTAACACAATATATATTTTACTTTTTAATCTTATGTATTGTTTATCTCTTCCTCCCAGACCATAAACTCCATAAGGGAGAGATTTTGCCCCTTTCATTCCAGTACTGAATCCTAGGGCTTAGAACAGTGCTTGGCACTTACTTATCACTAATGTTGTCAAATAGGTGCATTTGAAAGTATAAGAATAGGCAGCTATAAGGAAAATCAGGAATGTTAAGTAATTAATTGAAGAGAGAGCTACATGTTTTGTACTCTTTGTTTGAATAAAAATTGTTTCCTATAGGACTTTGAGACTAAGGAAATGAAGAAATAGCTTGTGTTCAGTGTCTTGAAAGTAAAATAAAAAGACCGTCATTCAGTTCTTAAAATGAAAATAAAACTTTTTTGACCAAGGCAAATAATTCTTTTCATAGGGGCCTGGCAGACAACTATACATGTATTAGTTACTTTAAAAATATTGACAGTGACAGTGTAGACCTAAGTCAGGAGTCAGTAAACTACACCTCACAGCTTATTTTTTCTTTTTTTTCCGTAAATAAACTTATATTGGAATACAGCCATGCCCTTTCATCAGCATATTGTCTGTAACTGCTTTTGTGCTCTAATAGGCTTCCCAGGTGGCACTAATGGTAAGGAACCCGCCTGCCAGTGCAGGTAGATGTAAGAGACACAGGTTCGATCCCTGCGTCAGGAAGATCCCTTAGAGAAGGGCATGGCAACCCACTCCAGTATTCTTCTTTGGAAAATCCCATGGACAGAGAAATTTGGCAGGCTGCAGTGCATAGGGTTGCACAGAGTCAGACACGATTGAAGAGACTTATCACACACTTAGGCACTGCTGCTGCTGTTGCTGCTAAGTCGCTTCAGTCGTGTCCGACTCTGTGTGACCCCGTAGACGGCAGCCCACCAGGCTCCTCCGTCCCTGGGATTCTCCAAGCAAGAATACTGGAGTGGGTTGCCATTTCCTTCTCCAATGCATGAAAGTGAACAGTGAAAGTGAAGTCGCTCAGTCATGTCCAACTCTTAGCGACCCCATGCACTGCAGCCTACCAGGCTCCTCCGTCCATGGGATTTTCCAGGCAGGAGTACTGGAGTGGGGTGCCATTGCCTTTTCTCACTTATGCACAGTAGAGTTCAAATAGCTCTGAAGGAGACTGTATAGCGCACAAAGCCTAAAATGTTTACTATCTGGCCTTCTATGGGAGAAGTTAGCTAACTCCTGCCTTAATTAGTCCTTGTAGGATATAGATTAGTGTAGTAGGGAACCTTGGCCAAATATTGAGAAGTTTAAATTTCATTTCTCTAACTACCTTTGTTACCTTGAACAAGTTTTATGATCTTTGGTTTTCTCATCTCTGAAATGAAGATAATATACATCTTACATTGTCATTTAAGAGTTTTAAATGAGGTATATTATATGTAAAACACTTAGTAAAGTGCCTAGAAAATACTTCAGTAAGTTATAGCCCGGTGAGCAGCAGATGCATGTGCGTATGTGCATGTGTGTACACACACACACACACACACACACACAAACATAAATGCCCTCAAGTAGAAATTCTTTCAGTCACATTTTCCAGATGCTTTCAATGTTATTAGGAAAATAAGGAATAAAGTTAACAAATGCTGATTAATGTTGATTAAAGTCCTTAGTACACTTCAGGCACACAGTAAACCACCAGAATCTACAGGATTTGGTCATTTGTTGAAAAGACTGTCATCAGGCATTATTTCTTAACTGTGAGCCCAACTTAACAGTATTTCAAAGTCTTTGGCTCATATTTTAGGAAGATGTACAGTCCACTATAGAATGGTTACACTGTCAGGTAAATTTTATTGCTTTATCTGTAAGGAAAATTTTACATAAGGGGACTAATTCAAATTATGTTTCTATTGTAAGCAAAAACAGTGTGATACTCTATATATTATGAGAACATTTTAACCTAGAACTTTTTCTTAGGTGCCTCATATGCTAATTTTGTTTACAGAAGGTGAGTTTATAGTATTGGATTATTTTGATGATGCCTTTCTGTCTGTACAGTCTTTTCTTTGGTAAAATACATAAAAGACCTTTTCCTTAACTAGATTCTGTTTCGGCTGTTGATTTGGAGACTAGTGGTATGGAACCTTACATCAGGAACATATGGGATCCTTTTGTAATAATCTATCTTTAGTATATAGGATCACAGTCTTACTTTCAGTAATATATCATACAATGAACATTTACTAATCATTCACTATATATAGGCATTAAAATTTTTTAATTAGTAGAACACACTTTTTGCCTTCTAAAGGTATAGCGGAGGAAATAACTACCTAAACGAAATATTTCGGTAAAGTACTAGGAGTAATGACAGTACCCGTGTGGATGAGAAAGCTGTTAACTCTGCATTAAAGTGCCAGGGAAGACCTGGAGAGGTGATGTTTGAGCTGAGCCTCAGTGGATTAGTTCGATGTCAAGTACGTATGGTTGAATGATACCTCACAGGAAGTATGAAACTCAACAAAAATTTTTGAGCACCTACTGTGTGCCAGATAATGATTGTGTTAGAGATACACCAAAGAACAAAGCAGGTAGACTTTTTTCCCTGCTTTTGTTAGATTACTCTAAGTCAAACGTGAAGAGGCGTTGGAGAGATGTAAACAGTACAGACTGGCTGAGCCAAGGAGAGTCTGAGGGCCACTACCAAGAAAAAAACATAAGAGCCATATCTCACCAGAGAGTTTGAACTTGATGCTCTAGGCCAATGATTTCAACCTGGGAGCTCCAGAAATACTGATGTGTTTTTAAGTTACTACAAAGAAATTATAAGCAAGCAAGACATTTCAATAAAAAAGTCTTTTATACGTATTTACTACTATTTTTCAGTTTTATGTAGTTATTTTGAGTAACAAAATACAGATTTATTTAAATATTATGAATTCATACTACCCTCCCTCCCCCTTTTTTATGTTTTCTATTTTCTTAATCAATTGGTGCCACTGCTAGAACAGCTTTTAAGTCACTGTCTGTCAAAATGACTAATTTTAAAAAGAGATCCTGAAATATCCAGCCTGAGATCTCCTGCCAAAGTGGAAGCTGTTGAAACTTTCAGAGCAGCCAACCAAAACTTCAGTAAATATTAAGTGAACCCTTCAGTGCCAGGCACAGCTCTAGCTGCCAGGGTTACAAAGCTGTGTCCTCAGGGAACTTACAAGTGAATAAGAGTCCAGATGAAGAATAATGAAGTAAATGTGGGAAAGAGGGTATGGATTCAGAGTATATTGAGATAGTAATCCTTAAGCAGTAAGAATGCTCTCTGAAGGCAGATCGCTAGAATAGAAAGAAAGAGTGGATTGTGGGGAACAGAGCTAATGTTTTGCTAATGCAGGGGAAAGCTCTGAGTGATTTTTTTTTTTTTTTTTTCCCACAGTAACAAACCCAATCAATCTCCAGAGAACAGGGATATTAGTGATTTATGGGTCTCTCAAAATACATCTTCTGCTTGATTTTTCTCTGCCTATTAATAAGGTATAAGCCTGTGAGATAATCCTAAATCAAACCATGTAGATTTGTAATGTAAATCACATAAAAAAAATCCATCTGGCTCTGACTCCTTTGCAATGACATTGTAAGTGTGATGGGAGTTGAAGGACAGTAGTTGGTTCCATTCATGGATCTCTGAATCTTTAGCCCAACAAGCTCACTTCTCTTACTTCTTTCAGGTTTCAGCCTTTTTTCCTTTATACGCACACACACACACACACACACGCACACACACACATGCACACACGCACACCCTTTTCTTTCTGGCTAAGAAAGACAAAGCTATTGACTACAAGCCCAGAGTTGCCCCCAAGTTCCGACCACCGGCTCAAATTCTTATGAAGTGGACTTGTAATATCCTTAATGTTGCTGTTGGCAGTCAGTTACAGATTCCATTATTGTCGATCAATGCAGTCGCCATGCGAGGTGGGGGGAGGGACGGAGGAGGAGCAGAAGAAAGGAGGGATGAGAGCTTCCTATTCACAGATTTATCAACCTGCCTTTGCTTGCAGGAAATCTTCGTCAAGGGGGCTGGGATGCTGTTGAAACAGCTAAAGCAGGAAAGGGTTAGGGGCTGCGGTTCTCTCGGCAGACTGAAAGGGAATTTGAAAACCTTTCTTCTCAGAACAAAACAAAATGCTGAATTTGTTCCTTTGCCTTTGTTTTTGTTTGATGATATGATTTACTTAACTGATTAGCTATTGTGCTGTCCGGTTATCTAAGCTGTCTCAGTGTAGGAACCTGTTTCTTTTTCTTTGAGTATCTTTGTTCTTTATTTTCCTTTTGCTCTCTTCTGACATTGAACACAAATCATTATTCAGTTTTATGCTGGCTTTTCTTTCAGGCTAAAGCTTAACACCAAGAGACCGAAGGACAGACCTTTCTTCCCTTCTCTTCTATCACCCTCTTTTAACCCTCTCTGTTTCCTTCCCCCTCCCCCCGTTGTATTAGACTGGTGTCACAGAGACTGAATTCAGAGTGGAGGGAGGACCACAGTTTCTCTCTCATTATTACCGCCTAGCCAGCAATTTAGGTGTTAGACCCCCAAGAATTTAGTCTCTGTATCTTTCTTTTCCCGCTCCATCATTCAGTAATTGTGCTCTGTATGGAAAAGTTTTCTGGCTGGAGAATGAGTCTCCTTTCCCCCGGTGATGTGGCCGAGTGGTTGGATAGTAGCACGGAAGAGGAGAAGAGCCTTCTGTCATTTCTGGGTACGGTAGGGCTCTGCTTGTTCTTTTAACCCTTTGTTGTCTGAACTTCTCTTACTTTGGGGAGCATGACGCCCCCCACCCCCGAATTGTCTAAAATTCACTTTTGTATTTTTAAAAGGGGGAAGAGGAATTAACAGAATTTGTTTAAGTTCTTTGCTTTTCAAGTTTTGTTTATGACTGTAGAAATAGTGCCACCAACATTGGCTACGAGAAATAAGAGACAGTTTGCTTGGCTTTAACAAAGAGTGCCAGCTCCATGCAAGGCTTACCATGTCATCTGGTCAGCTGTTTGTGGTATTTAGAGAACTTCTGCTAGTCAAAATATATTGTTGTTTTACTATACCTTTCAATACAGAGATGATGAGGCTTGCCTTGTGAGCGTGGGAGTAGGCTTTGTGTGCAAGAAAAGCCAACATATGAATTGAGAAGTAGCTTTTATGCAAGGTTTGAAATATTTGTAATGTTCATATATAAGATTTCTACTGAGTATGTAAAAGAGAACACAAGGACCAATTATTACTTTAACTTTCCGTTTACGGGTGCTTTCTAATAAATTTCTAAGTAAAGCAATTATTGGTTATGGTATTATTGATATAATAAATTCCTAGGAAAGTTAGGCTATAAATCCATTGCACTTAGATATCTTAAATTAATAGGAGAGCTTGATATTTATAAAAATCATACTTGTGAATACTTTGCTAGATTAATAATTACCTTCAAATTTATTTTTTAATCAATTGGATTAATTTCATAATATGTTTCCCTAAATACTCGTATACCTTTATTATAAAGGGGTACAATTTATGGTGTTCTAATTTATTCCTCATGAGTATTCTCTGTGACCTGTGAAAAGTCTTCTGCCATTCCAAAAGATATCTCTATCTTATTTTACTTTCTTTTGTTATATTTAGCATACATTTCTACTTTATTAATTCAATTAGGTTTTCAACTTTAAAATTCCACAAATGATTTCTTTTTCTTTGCAGTTTAGATGTAAAGAATCATCTTAATCTTTTTTTTAATTCTATAAGGACTCCGAACATATATTTAGATATTAATCCTATTCTTAATTTGCTTATCATCGCCTCACTTATCTTGGGCATTTGGGTGACTTTAAGAAATGCGTGTATCTCTTAACTCCTCATTTCTCTGAAGCCTCTCTAAATCCACTTGCTTCACATTCCCTTCCCCCACACCCATAGAGAAATAGCAGTGAAGAAAAGCAAATATCAATATTCCTGAGTAAAACCAACCACTTAGACCCTACTGCATTGTGGGCAGGGAAAGTAGTCATCACTAAAGATCTTTCCTGCTCTTGCATGATATTTTTATGAATTCTGATTATCAGTCCTCGAGATTAATTTCTTTCTTTTTTTGGCCATTTCGCTACTATGGCTATAAAGGATTTGACCAAATAAATAGAGATGGTAAATAAAAAGTACTATAGTTTGTGCCCCCTCCCACCCCACTCCCATTCTTCTTTAACCACAGATGGTGATGATAAAGGTAAAGGATAAAACACAGATAAATCAGAGTCCTGATTCTGCTCAAGGGCTGTAGCAAGAAGTTAGTTACTGAGTGAGTAGATAGCTAGGTATCCTGTACTCTTCTGTAGCAGGGCTGAGCCCTGGGTGACAGCCAGTCTTAGTTTAGGGACTGAAGCTCAGTCCTGACCACGGGTAGCAAACACCTCCATCTGTGGAAAAATAGGCATTTATTAAAGTGGGAGCAAACTCTCTTTGATATAGCTTGGACTAACTTGCAACGAGTCATTTGCTAATGTAGTTACCATTAATGAAAATGTGCTTCTCCCAATGAAGATAGCAAGAGAAATCAATCTACTTTATGGTGAATCTAGGATAAGTGGAACTGAAACGGACATTGAATCAGAGAACCAACGCAACTGTCTTTCTTTACCTAAGGAATTCTATGGCTGATTTCCCTCTAGGAGAGAAGATGAAAGAAAAGCACTCAGTGCTGGTCAGGCTTCATTCACTATTTCATCTCTGCACAATAGCTACTCAACTGATGTCCAGGCCTTCCTATTAATTTAGTGCACTGCTTGTTTGATGAAACTTCATGAAAATGTGCCCTCTTCATTAGCCTATTTAAAAATTCCATGGCTCCCTCATCCCCTGTCAGATAAAACTCCTTACTTCCTTACTTTAGAAATTATTCTGGCCCTTCCACCTCACATCCCAATATTCCTTTTGGTATTGCTAAGTCAGAGATAGGAAGGACCCTTCATTCTACCAAATTGATTAATTTTCTCTATCTGGAACAAACCTTGCCCTTTCTCCATCTTTGCATGTACTGTTTCTTCTATTAATATCATCTGTGTTCCTTCATCCAAACTGAACTTTCCAAACCCCAGCCCTGTTTCAAATCTTGCTCATAAACAAGATACTGTGTTAGGTACTGTGGCTGGATACAAAGAAGTAGAAGATAGAACTGCTGAGAAGCATAGAGTTTAGTTGGGGAGAAAACACGAACTATGTACGATTAAGTGAGAAAGAATTAATAATTCAAGACAACAATGGAGAAAATTAAATAAGGCAGTACCTGATTGTAAGATGATTTATCCAAGAAAAAATTGCTTTGAGCCTTTGAAGAATAGAGACATCATTTTTGACTAGTGATACTGAAAATCAACGTATAGAGATAGGTTTTAATCTGAATCTTCAAAGATAGAATCTATTCTTATGAAAATGATGGAGTTTGCTGTATGAAGGGAGTGTCATGAGGAATATTAAATTATATTCATGTCTAAAGAGTAAACTGACTTGAAAGAAATGGAAAGTTCATTTGAAGAAGTGTTGAGAAATAATACTTGAAGGATATTTGGTGGTTCACTGTTTAGGATCTTTCATAACAGGCTAATTAGTGACAATGTTAACCCTGAAAGCAATTGAGAAGAATTAAGATTCTTGAACAAGAAAAAGATATGGTCAAGATCGTTTTTTTAGGAAGACATATCTGAAAGTGTCACATTGTTGGAATAACCTTGAAGCAGTTAAACCTCTTTGAAAGCTATGACAGTAGTCCAGATATGAAATAAGTGCTTCTATTTTAACATTTAACTCTCCATATTATAATTAGGTGTTTCCTTATTTATTATTAATCTAGACTATGAATGCCTTCACATCAGGGGCTCAATTCTCCATCTTTTCAGTACCTAGATACACTTCAGTTACCCATGAGTATTTGCACAGCTCAGATGAATAATTGAGATGAAAAGACAGAGAGATTACAACGGATCGATCAGAATTTATGACTGATCTGAGGAATGGGAAACAAAATGAATCATAGATTGTTTTTGAAGTTGGAAGGATGGTGGTGCTACTACTAAGAACAGAGAAGTTGGAAAAGGGAGTCAGTTTTTAAAGGGAGAGAATGATTTCTATTTAGATATATTGAGTTTGAGGGGACTGGTATACATCTGGATAGAAATATAGTTCTGATGATTGGAAATGAAGTCACAAGTAGAGAGTGGTGTTTAGGAGCCACCCTAGAGAAGAAGAAAGATTGTTGAAGCATTTGTAGGTGATGTACTACTGAGAGACTGTCGAGAAAAAGTAGAGAGCAGGAACTGAATCTTGAAGAACACCAAAGATGGGGGTAGGGTGGGTGGAAAAAGAGGAGATACAGAACAGTCCTAATGGTAGGGGGAAAGCCAGCCAGGATGGTGTGTTATTGCAAGTGGCTCAGTGGTAAAGAATACATGGGTTCAATCCCTGGGTCGGGAAGATCCCCTGGAGAAGGAAATGGCCACCCCCACTCCAGTTTCTTACCTGAGAAATGGCATGGACAGAGGAGCCTGGCAGGCTACAGTCCATGGGGTCACAAAAAAGTCAGACATGACTTTAGAGACTAAACAGCAACAACAAAAAAACAGAAACAAGATAGAAAAGGTCGGCAGTGTGGTCAGTAGTGTTGGTTACAAAAGCCCAAGAAAAGTCAGAAAATACACTGGATTGGACAATTAGGAGACTTTTAATAACCTGTGAAGTTATCAGTGCTGTTTCATTCGTTAGAGCTGAAGGAGAAGAAGTCAGATTTTATAATACTGAAAAAGACAGAAGATGGTGAGACAGTGAGTTCAGTTCAGTCGCTCAGTCATGTCTGACTCTTTGCAACCCCATGGACTGCAGCTCGCCAGGCCTCCCTGTCCATCACCAACTCCCGGAGCTTGCTCAAACTCATGTTCATCGAGTTGGTGTTGCAATCAAACCATCTCATCCTCTGTTGTTCTCTTCTCCTCCTGCCTTCAATCTTTCCCAGCATCAGGGTTTTTTCCAGTGAGTCAATTCTTCGCATCAGGTGGCCAAAGTATTGAGTTTCAGCTTCAGCATCAGTCCTCCCAGTGAATGTTCAGGACTGATTTCCTTTAGGATGGACTGGTTGGATCTCGTTGCAGTCCAAGGGACTCTACAGTGAGAGCCACAGGTTAAGTCTCTTGTCTGGAGAGACCTGTGACTGACACAAAGAAAAAGGTACCTATCTTTTAAAATTAGGGAGACTTGTGCATCTTCTTAGAGGAGAGAGCAAGATACTGAACTTACAAGTAAGTATCTGTTGAAACAAACATTTTAAACTAAACAGCTGAACTCTCCACTCTGGAAGGAAAGAAAATTCCCAGGAAGAGAACAAAAGATAACAACTGAAAATCCAGGTAGTGAGTTGCCCTGGGGGCATTTGCCTGACTCAGAATTCCTGAAAGTTAGGTTTTAATGGTCACAAGATAGGTGACCGTAGGAGACAGGTTTAGGGACTGAAGTGAGGAATTAGAACCGAATGCCCCACCCCACTGTCCCTCACAGGACGAGTTCCTTGAAGAGTGAACATGGAAATTTAAAAATCTGCTCACAGACAAAAACTGACAGATCTTATTTATCTTAGTCTGGACTGTTGAGAGAGGAGGACAAAAATCCCCTGGGCATTCCTAACCACTGTTGTGATAAGCTAAAACTAAAATAGTGGACAATAGTAGTTATGTCAGAGATAGGAAGGGGTGATTGAAATTGAAGTATTTTAAGATCTTTGAATTATTCAAGAGAAGGTGAGAAATCAGGGCTAGCTCTAGGCTTTAGGTACACATGTTAAAATGTTAACGACAACTATTAAAAGAGTAAAAATAGAGTGTATAGCTTCAAAAGCTTTAGAGGGGAAAATGAACTTTAAAAACTTAGTCTTTCTGAGAAATAGAAAAACAAAAAACATAGAAATACAGTAACTAGAAAAAATAAGATGGTAAAAATAAAATCCAACTATATCAGAAAACACAATATATGAAAATGTTAAGAGTAAGGTATGTTAGGCTTAATTTTTGTTTTCAGTGCTGTGAGTAAGAGAGACATTAGTGGGACTTCCCTGGTGGTCCAGTAGTTAAGACTCAGCTTCTGCTACAAGGAGCACCAGTTTGATCACACATGCTGCATGGTGCAGTCAAAAAAAAAAAAAATAGAGACTAAGAACCTAGGAAGGTTAAAGCAAAGGTTTTGGTGGTGGTGGTGAAAGGTATAAAATAGAAAGTTAGGATTAACATATACACACTACTGTGTATGAAATACATAACCAGCAAGGACCCATGTAATAACCTTTAAGGGTAAGTAATCTAAAAAAGAGGATATATATGTATATGTATAACTGAATCACTGTGCTGTACACCCTGAATTTACATGATATTATAAATCAACTGTGGGCTTCCTTGGTCAGCTGGTAAAGAATATGCCTGCAATGCAGGAGACCCTGGTTTGATTTCTGGGTCAGGAAGGTACCCTGGAGAAGGAACAGGCTACCCACTCCAGTATTCTTGGGCTTCCCTGGTGGCTCAGACAGTAAAGAATCTGCCTGTAATGTGGGAGACCTGAGTTCGGGTTGGGAAGATCACCTGGGTTGGGAAGATCCCCTGGAGGAGTGCATGGCAACCCAGTCCAGTATTCTTGCCTGGAGAATCCCCAAGGACAGGAGGTACCTGGCTGGCAGGCTACAGTCCATGAGGTCGCAGAGTCGGACATAACTGAGAGACTAAGTGTGCATGCACACGTAAATCACCTAAACTTCAAAAAAGTAAATTAAAAAAAATAATTTTCTCAAAAAACAACAAAAAAACCCCTCCATAAAAGTAAAAGTTTTGGGAGACGATATACCAGACAAATACTGATTAAAAGAGAGCTACCATAGCCATGAAAATGAAATCAAATGGATCTTTATGTCAAAAAATGTTGCTAGGAATAAAGGAGATCCCTATAGTAGTAACAAAATATAAAAATCACTAGAAAGTTATAACAGTTTTATATGCACTTAAAAAATAAAGCCTTAAAATTTATAAGGCAAAAATCGACAGAAGTATACAGAGAAATAGATAAATCTGTGACCTGACCCTATCTACAAAAATTTTTAAGGGTATTCAGTTTAGTCTCTCAGTTGTTTCCAACTCTGCTATCCCATGGACTGCTGCACGCCAGGCTTCCCTGTCCGTTAGCAACTCCCGAAGCTTGCCCAAACTCATGTCCATTGAGTTGGTGATGCCATCCTCATCCTTATCCTCAGTTGTCCCCTTCTCCTCCTACCTTTAGTCTTTCCCATGGACAGAGTGTTTGAGGGTATAGAAAATATTTAAAAAAAAAAAAAAAACAGTAAGCTTTAGTTAATGGACACACTAGAATTCTGAAGTCCAACAGTTATGTAGTCTTCTGAAGTACATGTGGAATCTTACGAAAACCAACAGTAGATTGAGACATAAATGCTGCTAAGTCACTTCAGTTGTGTCCGCCTCTGTGCGACCCCATAGACGGCAGCCCACCAGGCTCCCCCATCCCTGGGAGTCTCCAGGCAAGAATACTGGAGTGGGTTGCCATTGCCTTCTCCAATGCATGAAAGTGAAAAGTGAAAGTGGAGTCACTCAGTCGTGTCCGACTCTTTGCGATTCCATGCACTGCAGCCTACCAGGCTCCTCCGTCCATGGGATTTTCCAGGCAAGAGTACTGGAGTGGGTTGCCATTTCCTTCTCCATTTGTTGAGACATAAATAAATCTCAACAAATCAAATTCTTTATATCACACAAACATATCCTCTTGATCATAGATGAACCAAGTCAAAAATTAGTACCAAAAAAATTTACTCTTAAAACTTTTCTTTTTGAAAACTTTTAAGGTTGAAAGTTTTTAAGTTAAAAATTCAAAAGAAAAAAACCCAATGGAAATAGAACTGAACATCCTAAAAATAGTACATATTAAAACTTATAAAATATTGCTAAAATAGGTATTAAGTGAAACTTATAGCCCGAATCTTTTATATTGAAAAGAATAAAATTAAGTGGACCAATTGAGCATTCAGTAAGTTCAACAAGGTAGAAAAAGAAAGAATAGACCCAAAGAAAGTTCATGGAAAGAAATAATGAAGATGACAGCAGATGATAATAGAACAGAAGGCAGAAATAAATAGAATCAATAAAGCTAAAGAAGTCCAGTGAAAATAAAACTGTCAAGATTTGATCAAGATGAAAGAGAAAGTACAAGTTAAACAGTCTTAAAAATGGGAAAAAGAACATAATTACAAAAATTAGAGACCTAATAAATAGACTATCATGAACAACTTTATGCTAATATATTTGAAAAAAATGAGAGAAAATGGACATTTTAAAGAAAGAATTTATTAAAATTGACTACAGTAGGAATAAAAAATGTAAGGAGTTCTGCTACTTATAATCATTAAAGAAATTGAATCAGTAGTTTAAAATGTACCACTGATTGTGGTTTGATTTCTCATATAGCTTGACTTGTGAAAAAGAATAAATGCTGGATCACACTTGTATTAGTATTTACAATCAGTGATAGTTCAGTTTTTTATTGCAAATGAATAAATGGACATTCTGGTATCTAAATTTTAAAAAAATGCTAAGAACCATGCTTAAAACCTAAGCATGGGAATTGAATTCATATTGAGCCCGTAGGTGGTCATGGTTACATCCTTTGTTAACGGAATATCCTTAGAAAAGGGGGGGAAAAAGTTCTTTAAAAATTTTTCTTTTATGGATATGTAAATTAAAAACTAGAGGAAATCAAGCTGAGCAAATATCCCAGGAAAGTGAAAATTAATAGAAAGTATCAAGACGTAAACTGATTAATTTATGTTTAAGTGTGCTTCTACAACCTGAAAATTTGTGAACTTTTAAATAGAATGATGCATAGAAGGAAAAACTTAATCTCCCATGAAGTTTCTTTACTAAAATCTCAATTATAGTGTAAGATTCAAGCTAATAGACATAAAATGAGAGTAATTCTTAAACTTGACTAGTGATATGCTTTAATGCCATATGTGAATTAGAAATAAATAGAAAATTTATTAACATTTTTATTATGAATTAAGTTGAACCATATGAAATTGCTATTTTATCATTTTAACGTACAAAAAAATTGGCAATTCTGTGATATCACGTGTTTATTAAAAGAGAAAAAAGGCAACCAGACTATGCTGAACTATTTTTTAGTTATCTAGTTAAAATTTATTTGTTACCATATATCTTCTGTTTCAGTGTTCCATGCAAGACAAGAATGGATGCAAACAGTTTATGGAAACACTGTGGGAGAAATACTTAAAATTGAGAGAGTTCTATTTATTAAAATTTATTTCCTTTGAAAATTTAGACAGGATCGCCATTGTTCAAACACCTAAATTTAGGTAGTTTGATACCCAAAACTAGAGAACATATAATCAAGTAATGGGAACTTACACAAATATATTACTTGGAAATCAAAGAAATGTGAATAATTAGGCCTGGCTTTATGGAAGCAGATGAGTTGAAATCGGTATTGAAGGTTACCTTAGATTTGGCAGAAAAGTGAACACCATTAACAAAGACAGACATAGAGGAATTAATATGGCCGTTTCAGATCAGAGATCATCTGACCAAGGCAATTTGTTGCAAAGTGTTGGCAGGAAAGAGTGACTGTGTAAGGTAGGAGCTAGGCGATATTCTTTTTCAATGTGTGATTGTCTATCTGTAAGATTTCTGGGAAGGTAATTATATCGAGAAAGTAATGTTTTAGAGAGCTTAATCTGGTAATGGTGATCAGGATAGCTTTAAGCAGAGAGACAGGAGTCAATGAGGTTAGTTAGCAGGGTCTGGCCATTATCTACATGAGAAAATAAAAAGTCCTGCCCTAGAGGGATACATGGTAGTGGAAATACAGAGAACAAGATGAAGCCGAAGTCTGAAGAGAGACTTGCCAGTTTGGTGGCTGAAGTATACCAATCAGCATTATAGATAATAGGTTTCTCCCTTTCCTGTTGCTTTCACTGTAGAGACTTTTGGTTTTTGTATAGCACCTCATGCATATTTGGTCCTCAGTAAATGATTAATTTATCTTTATGTTCAGTTCAGTTCAGTCGCTCAGTCGTGTCCAACTCTTTGTGACCCCATGAATCGCAGCACGCCAGGCCTCCCTGTCCATCACCATCTCCCGGAGTTCACTCAGACTCACGTCCATCGAGTCAGTGATGCCATCCAGCCATCTCATGTTAGAGGCTGATATATTTTTATGTTTTCAGTACTTTCAGTGCTTTCTGTTAATGTCTATTGGGGAATAAAATCCAAATTAGTCTTAAAGGACCCTGACATAATCGAGGATCAGATCTTTTTACAAAAGATTTTTAGAGATGAACACTGAAATCATGGTGTGAATAAATCAGATTTACCCAGAATTATATTTGAAACATACTAATAAAGAGAACACATTGTTAAGTCAGTTATGGGAAAAGTTTAGGTAAAGTCTGAGAATATCTCCATAAGTTAGAAGACATACTGTCTTCCAGAATGGAAGACAAAATATTATTCACCAAAGCAAAGCTATGAAATTAAGGAAATGGCTCAGAGGGTAAAGTGTCTGTCTGCAATGCAGGAGACCTGGGTTCGATTCCTGGGTTGGGAAGATCCCCTGGAGAAGGAAATGGCAACCCACTCCAGTACCCTTGCCTGGAAAATCCCATGGACAGAGAAGCCTGGTAGGCTACAGTCCATGGGGTCGCAAAAAGTCGGACATGACTGAGCGATTTCACTTTCATTTCACTATAAATAATTAGATTGAAATGTTCAAAACAGTTGTTTTATGCTGAACAATGCTTTCTAGTTATTTGGAGACTGTTCTTTCTAAACCTAAAGTCTTAAGCTTTTTGTCAATGTTTGTCTATAAAATTCACCTAAGTAGTTACCTTTCCACTTAAGTGTACTGAAAATTACTTTGTAAGTGGACAGATGGATGGGTTTTCTTTTCTTTTTTTGAAGACTGTTCTTTTAGAGGAGTTTTAGGTTCACAGCAAAATTAAGAGAAAGTTACAGATTTTTTTCCTATGTCCCCTTGTCCCTACTAATGCACAGTCTCCCCCTTATCAATATCCCCCACCAGAGTAGTACATTTGTTACAGCTGCTGAACCTGCACTAATATCATAATTACCCAAAGTACATGGTTTACATTAGGATTCTTTCTAAATGTTGTATATTTTGTGGGTTTGGACAGATAATGACATGTACCCTCCCTTACAGTATCATACATAATATTTTCACTACCCTAAAAACTCTGTTCTCTGCTTATTCATCCATCCCCTTAAGGGCAGTTTATTTTTTGGAGGGCTTTTTTGTACTTTTTAATTCAAAGAATCAGTAGTAGAAATTCTTTATAGCTTAATTCCTATTCTGTTCAAGTTTTTTTTTTTTTACCATTTCATTAAGCAAGTTAACTTTTCTCCTTCTTTACCCCATTGCCTCATCCCTCTTTGTTTCTTGATTAGAATATTCTTATTATCATCAGCATTCCAGGATTGAGTTTCCTTTGATGGGGTTTCATTTGCAGTAAATTATCCACCAAAGAGTATGATTTAGTTCTCTTTAAAATATGAAGAACTATGTGCACTTGTTAGAGTTCTTTGAGTTATTTTTAAGAGGAAATGAGAAAAACTGGAGTTTCCATGATTGTTTATCTTACTTTTTATTCATTACAGTCCACGATACAAAACACAAGGGGGACGGATAGTGTGCATGGTAATTAAAAGCATAGCCTCTGGATCCAGACTGCATGGGTTCTAACCCTGATTCTGCCTTTACCAGCCCTGCAAACTGAGTGGAGTAATAGATCATCTCCTTCCTTTCCCATCTGTGAAATGGGGGCATAATTCCAATTCCAGAGATTTGTGAGGATTAAAGAGAAAATTAATATAAAATACTAAGCATGTAATAAGGAATAAAAATGATAGTTTGGTGTTCAAGTTATCCTTGTTATACTTTTATTACTACTACTAAGATCCCTAGTTGTTTTCACTAAGAACCAGAGAGATGCTTTGTATTTGAAACTTAAGATAACCATATGTGCTGTGCTTAGTTGCTCAGTTGTGTTCGACTCTGCAGCCCCATGGACTGTAGCCCTGCAGGCTCCTCTCTGTCCATGGGGATTCTCCAGGCAAGAATACTGGAGTGGGTTGCCGTGCCCTCCTCCAGTGGCTCTTCCCGATCTAGGGATCGAACCCAGGTCTCCTTGATTGCAGGTGGTTTCTTTAC
Source organism: Ovis aries (assembly GCF_016772045.2). Lineage (NCBI taxonomy): Eukaryota > Metazoa > Chordata > Mammalia > Artiodactyla > Bovidae > Ovis > Ovis aries. The sequence continues at coordinate 59,192,691 of NC_056065.1, forward strand.
CATCTGAGCCACCAGGGAAGCCCAAGATAACCATATGAAAGTGAAAGTGAAGCCACTCAGTAGTGTCCGACTCTTTGTGACCCCATGGACTGTAGCCCACCAGGCTCCTCCATCCATGGAATTTTCTAGACAAGAGTACTGGAGTGGGCTGCCATTTCCTTCTTCAGGGGATCTTCCCAACACAGGGATTGAACCTGGGTCTCCCGCATTGTAGGCAGACGCTTTACTGTCTGAGCCACCAGGGAATCCCAGATAACCATATAAATATCCCTAAAACTGTTTTCTTATTCTTTTTGGTTGACAGTAAAAATTGTTCTCTATCATCTCATCCATTATCATCATGTGAAACCCTAAGTTAAAGAAACGACACACTTGTGGGTGTTCAGATTGCGTGACCAGAGGGATATCTGTTCTCCTACTATATTAACAAGCAGAATTTTTAGAAGTAATAATAATAGAGGATAAATTTGTTGAGGTGAAGAAAAGGTGGGAGAGACTGGATGGCTTTACTTTCTGAGAATTCACTACGTTTCTGTACTTAGCACCAATTCATACGTATTGAAATGTGTCTAGGGCATGCAGACTTGAAAGGACTGCTTGTTTGAGTGAAGTACTGCAGTCTAAATGATACAAATTGGATGAATTAAAGTGGCTCTGGGGATTTGTATTTCAGAGCAGCTGGATGGTAGTGACTGTCAGTGCTTTGGCTTTTCAGCAGTAGAAATGGGATAGGGCAGGAAATGTCCTACTGAAAATCCAGTGGTGAAGTCTATAAAACACCCAGGTGCTATGGTGTTAGCAGCTATATAAATGCAGAGTGTAATTTTCTCCTCTTTGCTCTTGTCACTTTTCCTTTATAAAATTGTTCTCTACCTGCATCTTTAAGTTCCCATTACCTTTAAGGAATCCTCCAGCAAAATGTATGAAATGTCATGAAGGCTTTTTTTCTTTCACATTTGCCGTTTGTTATTAAAGACCCTCTTACTAAAGAGGCACAAGCCCATTTCCCAGTATTGTTCCTTCCTTCCTTTTCTGTTCCTTAAGTGTCTTCTGTGCCTCCTGTGGAAGAAGAAGTCTCCTAATTTAGAATTCACAGCATGGAGAAATGAGTTGTTTGCTTAACTCATTCATTAATAATTTGAGCCATGGACTTATCACATCCTATTTATTGTTGTCATCATTTAGGATGATAGTGATGTGGATTCATTCACAGTAACATTATATACATTGAAATTCCAATGACTTAAATGGGTGAACAAGCATATTTTGATTTTTTTTTAAGTTTTTGAAGTGAATTAAAGAATTCCTTTTTGACAATGATATTAGAATACTTGCTTACTAAATATAATGTCAAAAATATTAATGGGACATGTGAGTAATTAAAATTGACAGAGCATTCACATTCATTCATGTTTTATAATTCTGTACACAAAATTACTAGAAATTGGCTTGGGTTGCTGTTAATGTGAAGTATTTAGTAAAGTATTTATATATGCCAGCTGACTGCATCTGTGAATATGTAATTTTTTCTGGTCTGTCATAACTAGAGAATTTTGCTGTGAGAAGGATATTTTGGTTCCTTACATCATTATCCACCAAATTAAAACTTTATAAATATCTTTATTCATTCTGTTTATCATTTGTTTTGAATTTTCAGAAATTACTTTCACATTGGTAAGGTTATTATCTTTTTTTAAATTTTGCCCCCACCTTCATCTAAGAGAACAATAAATTGGCTACTACCTCAGTGAAAAATTGGCTACTGCTGCCCCAAGAACTAAGAGTGATACTAGGCCCAGTGGTTAGCACATTACAAACATTTAATATTCGCTCAAATTACCATAAAAAATTTTCTGCCTTAGACAAATTATTAATAAAAGAGGTGCTTATAATTTTGAAGTACATCTTTTCCTCCTAAAAAAGTATTTTTGAATCACCTCCTCCACTTAAAAAAAAAAGTTCATTCTAAGTGGTAGACATTATCAGAATTTGTGACATTTTTAGCTGCATAGTTATTGTTAAGTATATGTATATATGACATGATGGTGTATGAAATTTAGTTAAATGTGACTGAACAAAAAGTAAATATAGTTGATACTTATATTTGATCACAGTGACATTACATAACAGATACTTGTTCTCATTTAAGTTATTTGCACAGGTCTTTGGAACCTAACCCTCAATTCATACAAGCATTGCCCTTATTCTCTTTCTGAATGTAATAATATTGTAGGATCATTTCAAACACATTCACTATTCAAAATCCTTTAAAAAAAAAAATTAGGAAAGTGCCAGGAAGTGTACCTCCATAGTATTTCTTTATTTAAAAATTGTCTTTACTGTGGAAAAGTCAGATAACACAGAGCATACTATTTTAACCATTTTTAACTGTCTGGTTCAGTGTACTCCATAGTATTTTTGTGTGACTTGTAAATCTGGATGAGGTGCATTTCACCAGGCGGTTTTTCTTTCAGAGGAAAAAGCTAAGTCCTTATGTGTAGGCCTACAAAGCCCGCATGATCTGAGCATGCCTACCCTAATTGCTCTTAGTCTTTCTGCTATTATTTATCCCAACTTCCTGACTGCAGCCCCACTGGCCTCCCACCTGCACTTCACTTTCAGTTCAGTTCAGTTCAGTCGCTCAGTCGTGTCCGACTCTTTGCGACCCCATGAATCGCAGCACGCCAGGCCTCCCTGTCCATCACCATCTCCCGGAGTTCACTCAGACTCACGTCCATCGAGTCAGTGATGCCATCCAGCCATCTCATCCTCGGTCGTCCCCTTTTCCTCCTGCCCCCAATCCAGCATCAGAGTCTTTTCCAATGAGTCAGCTCTTCACATGAGGTGGCCAAAGTACTGGAGCTTCAGCTTTAGCATCATTCCTTCCAGAGAAATCCCAGGGTTGATCTCCCTGTCTTCAGTGGCCCTCCCTGATAAATCTACAAGGCTGACCTCCTCAATTCCTTAAGTATTGGCTTTCACTCACCTTCTCAGTGCCTCTCAGTTCAGTTCAGTTGCTCAGTTGTGTCCGACTCTTTGCAACCTCATGGACTGCAGCACACTAGGCTTCCCTGTCCATCAACAACTCCTGGAGCTTACTCAAACTCATGCCTATTGAGTCCATGATGCCATCCAACCATCTCATCCTCTGTCGTACCTTCTCCTCCTGCCTTCATGCTTTCCCAGCATTAGGGTCTTTTCTAAGGAGTCGATTATTTGTATCAGGTGGCCAAAGCATTGGAGCTTCAGCTTCAGGATCAGTCCTTCCAGTGAGTATTCAGGACTCATTGCCTTTAGGTTGACTGGTTTGATCCCTGCAGTCCAAGGGACTCTCAAGAGTCTTCTCCAACACCACAGTTCAAAAGCATCAGTTCTCAGTGCCTCTACCTATTCGCTACAGTTACTGTAGTGAAATCACTGTACTTCTTCATCTCCCTTTCTCTCTCCCTGAAACACCATCTGCTACACTGGCTTCATTATAAGTAAACGGAAGGCCGTGAACACACTGTTAGGTCTGAAAGACAGGGTTTAGTTCTGTTTGTTGAATAGGCACGTCTTCCACCAAAAGTGCCTTTGTCCTTATCATTATCCAGTTGTCAATTATTTTACCATGCTTTTCAAAAGAAAGCACGTTGACATAGAAGAAAATGTGTATTTTGAGGAAATGACATTGTAATGATATATTTTGGGTTTGAGAGAGCCCCATTCTTTCAAAAAGCTAATTTTGTGTCAAAGCAGATAAACTCGTTCATCTTGTCTTCATCTCTGGTTGGTCTGAATAACCCAGCTTATTAATGCAGACCAGAGCAGGAAAGGTTGAAATGACTTTACATATAATTACACAGATAGTTAGTAAAGGTGGTAAGAAGAGCACCCAAGTATTCTCTTTGTTCAGTACATCGTCCTATGTGGAGCTGTAGTAGAGGCTACCTCTCGTTATTATAAGTTGTCACCTCATCTCAGTTCACACCCAATGGCAAAAGAAATGAAGAGATATATTTAAAACTTAAGTGGCTTTTTATAACTTTTTTTTTACCCTTTAATCTAAAGATGAAAAATATTATTTTTAGAGGGTGAGAACATGAACAAATTAGTTTTAGTCCTTTATCCACCAAAACAATATCATATGCCTCTTGTCTTAAGAGAGTGAGCGTGTTTTAAACATGACTGTAATTAAATATTGTGACTGTGAAGTGAATATTCATTTTTTACAGCAGGTAAAAAATAATGCAGTCGTATGTAGCATGAGGCAGGTAGGGTAGAGAGCTGTTATATTTTGGCCTACTGGAACTGGTATAGATTTTCCATCCAAATCAGCAGAAATGTAGCACTAAGAGCGTAGCAGCAGCTTTCCTTTCTGCTTGGAGCTTTAAAGTCGAAGGTAGCCAGATCAGTTTAGCATGCTGGCCAGCCTGTGACTAATCCAGCAAGTTATTAATTCTGCTTTTCCTGAGGCTACTCCCCTGTTCCAAAGTGGACTTTGGTTTTTGGGATATACATTCTTTTCTCAGCTTTGAAACAGTTACGAATCGTCTGGGCACTAAACAACCTTAATACCCAAAGGCCTTTTCTGCATCAGCAGATAAGTTGCGTTGTTGTGGGGACTGGGAAAGTCAAGTGTAGACTTCCTCCTCTTATCACCAGTTGATTTAGCTTATTTTGTTTCCTTACTTTTCCCTCTTTAAAGGCAATTGTTCAAATGTCAAAAGTAATTTAATTTCTTCTTTTTGAACCCAGTGACATTCTTTAATCTACATCAGAGTTGGGCTTTGTTTTTTTTTGTTTTTTTTTTGTTTTTTGGTAATACAGAAAGAGAATATAAAGAAAAGTACAACAAAGAACATATTGTTAGGGTTTGAAATGTGGTTGCTCATTTTAGCCAAAATAATTCCAGATAGATAAAAGCATTGAAATATATTTACGTAATGAGTTCATATGCCTGAAAACTAAAATTAGATGTTTGGAAGACAGTAAGGAAATTCTTTTTTTTCCTTAGCCAGAACATTGCAAGTCAAGGGAAACTGTTCACTAGATCATTTTATCCTTGCTAATGGGACTTTTTTCCTCCCAATTTGGTTTCTCCATCAGTTATTCTGAGACTGAAATATATTATATTGTAATAATCAATCTCATGTATCTTTCTAATGATCAGTAATGGGCAGAGGGAAGATGAGATTTTCTTCTACCTTCACCAGCCCCTGTCCCCACCTGCCTGCCCTTCAGATTGAATTGCCTGACTTAGACAATCATCCTTTAAAGTCATGTTCCTGAAGTCTGAAGGTCTTGTTCAATGTGCTTTGACAGACCGATTTGTTTAAATTCAGCGCTTTGTGCCATTCCCGTTCATTGTACTACCATTTTTTAGAAATGTGCTAGGATTCACGTGTGCCTAATTCTGAAAATGGCTTTGTACATTAAGGTTCATTTAACTGATGGTTAGGGGGAAGTTGAGAGACTTAAAGTTATTTTAAAGCACAGTAATAGCATGGAACTTTCTTGTACTGCAGGCATACAAGACGCTATGTTGTCAGCCTCTCAGTCATTAGGCTTGTTGTGATTTGGCTTATATCTTACTGGTCAGGATGTCACTGTGAAGAAACGTTTAGTCATGGAAAGAAAATCAGTGTCCAGCATCAAAGATAGTAATAGAGTAAGCACTCCCAGTTGGATTTTCATAGGCGGGATTGATTTGTGTGCATTACTGGGTCTGTGTAAAATGGTGTCCTTTTGGCACTAGCTGAATATAAATTTCAGGAAATGTTTTTTCTTCTGTAGATCAGTGTAATACAGTGAAATTTGCTGTAACTGAGGGGAGGCAGTGGTTGGGCGTCCGCTAATAGCCTGAAAGGAACTAATGAGGATGTGCAGTCCGGAACGATTGATTGAATAGCTGCAGTCCTGTGTGTTGCTTTCTCGCTTGCTCTCTCTGCAAGCTGTAGAGAGGGAGGGGGAAGAGCAAGACACAGGGAGGGAGCGAGAGAAAAAACGCTTTCTCTTAAGTGGAAGTAGCACGGATCCCAGGGGCCAGGAGGCCAGAAATGGAAGTTTAAACTGCATCTATCTTTTAAAGGGAGAACAGCAGGAATCAAAATGTCAGTCTCCGGAGTCACGATTTACTCCTTATTTTTTAAGATCTGGAAGATAACACAGAATACTTTTTTTAGGATGTGTTTTTTTTTTTTTTCCTTGTCCATGTTGAGATTATCTAATGTTGTCTGAGAAGCTGGATTCCTATATGTCTGTCAGTTGAAGTGGAGATGGGAAGCAGTTGTGATAAAGGTATAATATGTATATATCTATCATCTGTGTGTGCGTGTGTATGTGCATATATATATGCATATATATGTATCGCTCTATAAAAAATTTTAAATGTAACCTTAATATAGCGTATAGTAATTAAATTGGAGAATACCACATCATCTTCAAAATCTGAAACGTGTTAGGTCAGTTTGCACAGATTTAGGATCCCAGGGTAAGATCTTAGTGAGGTCATACTGCCAGAACAAGGAGAAGCTGAGCTATTTTTATATCTGCATAAGCATATATGTTATTTTATCCTAGCAGCAGCTTTTCGTCTTCTCATGGACTTTTGGTTGCAGGCTGGTGAATCATCTTATCTGCACAGAACTGAACTTTGACCTTTGTGCAGACACCATCAAATCGTGTTCAACACTAGGCTAAATTTGTTCATATGAATATAAAAAATAGTTTATTGGATTCTGTTAACTCTTATATGGCTGACATAAAGCAGTAGATTCCTGTACTGTGAGATGCAAATACTAAGTGAACTTAGAGATATTAAACATAGCTCAGAGGAAATTACTTTTTATATGTGCATAGATATGCAAACTATCACACTAAAGCATATTCTTAACAGTGACCAAGTTTCTTTAATGTCTTGATAATATCTGTTTATAGATAAAGAGACAAATTATATCTGAGATGTCAAATATAATGTATCTTTAAAGCAAACTGATTTTTTGTGAGAATAAAAAATCAGTAATTTTACAGTTTAGTGAAAGATCCTAAATTTGGATTTTTATCAGTGTTTCTTTTTTCTCATCCAGAGGTGCCAGCAGAAAGGTCCCCACGCAGACGGAGTATCTCAGGGACCACTACATCTGAGAAACCCAACTCTATGGACACTGCGAATACCTCACCCTTCAAAGTACCAGTAAGTGCTGCTCTTCTTTAAAAGAGTACTTTTATTCTTTTTAGAGTTAGAGACAGTTGCTAAGGAATCAAAACATTTTGCTCCTCAAGAATCTCTTTATCAAGTTACTAGTTAAAACCTATCATAATTCTATAAAGGTATGGGTAGGAATTTTTTTTTTTTTACTTTTAAGAATGGGGCATACATTTTATTTTAACCGATGGAACCTAAGCAGAGAATAAGACTCATAAAGTTCCAGAGCAGTTTATCAGAGAATTAGACAGCTGTGAGTTCTAATTCTGAAACTAGGCCTGTGCTTTGCTTAAGCCATCTTTTAGACATCCAAGTAAGTGCTTAAGAAATACCCTGGAAGCAGTATTCCTGTTAAAAATATTCTTTAAACTGACGAGACAGTACTGAGAGTCAGTACTGAATACTAAAGAAGGCTGAGATGGAAAGTCTGTCAGTGAACAGGTCAGCTGACCACCAGTTGCAGCCCTAGTTTCAACCTCTTTGATATAACTTGGAGTAACCAGATTTTAATTCATCCATTTTCTTTGTTTATTGAATAAGAAATATGCTTACTTTCTAATCATATCATTAAAATTAATTGTTTTTAAACTGGATAAGAATTACATCTGTGTAATTGGTCATTATTATGGGTATAACAGAAATCAGTAAAAAGTAGAAATAGCCTTTTCTATTGGGGAAAAAAAAGGATTAAAAAAAAATTCAGCCAAGTTAATATATTGTGTTTTTTATTCCAATACAGTTTTTTAAAGTTAGGATGACCTTTTAGGTAGAACTGGTATTTTGAGATGTATTAGCTGGCATTTACCTATAAATTAACCAAAGTGAATGTTTTATTTTGCATTAATCCTAGAAGCGAGATTTCTCCTTGTTATATCTCAGTGCCTTGTAGAGTCTGTGGATATCTATTACTGTGACACCTTTCAAATGTTTACAAATCTTCTCATTTTTAAAGATCACAAGCAAGTGTTGGATTAATAGTCAATCAGATTATGAGAGGAATTATAAAATACTGGATGTTATACCTTTTATTAAATTTCTTTATTCTAGCAGACATAATTATATATTTAAAATTGTTTTCATGAATTAAAAAAATGTCTTTTCTCTCCCTTCCCGTTGTTGTTTTCCTGATGAAACCAATCAAATATAGTGAAACTATCTATATGCAGAATTTGGTGAAAAGGTTTGAGTTAGAATTTGAAATTTTCCTACCATTGTGCTAGAATAGAATAGTGAATACTTAATTTTTTTTTAAAATAACATCAGTAACTGAAGAAGACTTTGCCTCTGAAATGTGGTAACATTGAAGTACTTCCTGTATTGAATCTGAAGTCATGGCTGGGTTTTTAAAATTTGAATTAATTAGCAATAGCAGTTTTAATTTATATTTAAACAATAAATTAACAATAAATTAGCTAATTTAAGGTTGACCTTAATAATAAGACTAATTATTTTTGAGTAAAAGTAGTAAACCAGTGATGCATATACATGAAGATTGGCACCACATACAGACCACTTACCTGGAGAAGGGAATGGCAACCCACTCCAGTATTCTGCCTAGGAAACCACATGGTCAGAGGCACATGGTAGGCTACAGTCCATGAGGTCACAAAGAGTCAGACATGACTGAACAACTAATACACATAGACCACTTACTCAGGGCTGGACTTCGGGAGAGTCCTAAGCACTGGACAGCCAGGGAATTCCTTCCTTTGTTACTCTTTTTATAATCTCGGCCACCTCATGGATTTAGAAACTCTGAGGCAAAGAATAGGCCTCTTAATAGCAAACTGCAGTCACAAAACCCATGCACTTAAGTAAAATTTAGCAATTCATGAGTCTTCACCTAGACAATTATTTAGAAAAATAACTATCAGAACACACAGATTGCAACTTTTGTTTTAATGGCACAAAAGGTTTTTTTAATTAAAAAGGAAAAAGGCAGTGAGTAGAAGAAGGAGGCAGAGAAAATGAGAAAACAAAGAGTCATAAAAACAACCTGAATCCATTTAGGATAAAGGCAAATAGCTTTATATACTTATCAGTAGTCTTTAAAGGTACCTTCGTATTACAGAATGGATGGTGCATAATGTAGTAATCGACATTGATAATAATAGTCCTGAATCATCAGGGAAAAGTGAAATTTTATTGTTTATACCAGGCTTTATTTTTTAAAGTGAAAAACTATAATATTGTGTGATATATATCCATTGAGAATATTTAAAATCTTAAAGATATGTGAGGCTTTATGAACCTTGTTCAGAAAAATCTGGTTTCTGAAGTTCCTCTCTCCTTGATAATGCTGGATAAATAATTTATAGTTTTAAAGAGAAACCAAACTTTTAAGAGAAACCAAAATGTGCTGTCTAAATGAGACACTGCAGTACTTCCATAGACGGTGTATTTTTTAAATCTCCATGTGATCCCAATAGCTAATGTGACTTAACAGCACTTAGATGTTGCCAGAAGAGTATGTCTAGTTTTCAGAACAACACAAAATATTTTTATAATGTCACAAAAGACTTTCTGGGAAAGCAGTACAAAAAGGAACCTAACTTTGAGATACTTAACTTTGTTACTTTATATAGTACTTCAAAGATCATTTTCATGTTAACTTTATGAAGGGGCAGGGGTGAGATTTAAGCACATGTACTTGTGGTTCTAAGATTCAGGTGTCTTTGCTGACACATGCCTCTATGGTGAACAGCAGGTACATTAACCATCAGAAGGACCCAAAAGGAGCTGGTAGTGGACTCTCCAAAAGGACTTTATTCTTCCTAGATCTATTTTTAGGCTTACCAAGGGAAGGTGTGGCTCAGTGGGTAAAGCGTCTGCCTACAATGCCGGAGACCCAGGTTCGATCCCTCGGTCGGGAAGATCCCCGGAGAAGGAAATGGCAACCCACTCCAGTACTCTTGCCTGGAAAATCCCATGGACTGAGAAGCCTGGTAGGCTACCCTCCATGGGGTTGCAAAGAGTCGGACACGACTGAGTGACTTTCCCTTTCCAAGGGAAGGTGAGGCTTCCTTGTGGCTCAGATAGTAAAGAATCTGAAAGTGAAAGAGGGGAGTGAAAAAGCTGGCTTAAAACTCAACATTCAAAAAACGAAGATCGCCGCATCTGGTCCCATAACTATATGGCAACTAGATGGGAAAACAATGGAAATGGACAGACTTTATTTTCTTGGGCTCCAAAATCACTGCAGATGGTGACTGCAGCCATGAAATTAAAAGACACTTGCTCCTTGGAAGAAAAACTATGACAGACATAGCATATTAAAAAGCAGAGACATGATTTTACCAACAAAGGTCTGGTCAAAGCAATGGTTTTTCCAGTAGTCATGTTTGGATGTGGGAGCTGGATCGTAAAGAAAGCTGAGCACCAAAGAATTGATGCTTTTGAACTGTGGTGTTGGAGAAGACTGTTAAGAGTCTCTTGGACAGCAAGGAGATCAAACCAGTCAATCCTAAAGGAAATCAGTCCTGAATATTCATTGGAAGGACTATAATAAAAGCTGAAGCTCCAATACTTTGGCCACCTGATGTGAAGAACTGACTCATTGGAAAAGACCCTGATGCTAGGAAGGATTGAAGACAGGAGGAGAAGTGGACGATAGAGGATGAGATGGCTAGATGGGTCACTGATTCAATGGACATGAGTTTGAGCAAGCTCCAGGAGTTGGTGATGGACAGGGAACTGCAGTCCATGGGGTCGCCAAGAGTTGGACACAACTGAATGACTGAACTGAACTGAAGGCAGATGAAATAGGTTTTTAACAAGTCTTGATGGAAATTGTTGACACTGGCACACTTCTTGAGTGCTTACTTTGGGCAAAGTATTGGTGATTCACCAACTGATATTAATGAAGTTATTGATACTTTCTTGGCACACTGCTTGGTACTGGGGAAACAAATGAACAAAACAGCATTTCCATTCAAGAGAACGTATAGTCTAATAGCAAGAGACAGAAAAATAACCAAATTTGTGAGGAGGTAGTTGAGCATGGTAGCACAGGTTTTTAACAGTTCACTATGTAAGCTGAGACTTTGTCAAGGAGCCAGTATTTCAGCTGCATTTCAAAGGCTGAATGAAAATAGTTGACAGGGGAAGGATAGTATTCCAGGCTGGGGGAATAGCATTTTGGAAAGATGCACTTCATAAGGTGACTCTCACTGCCAGGGAATATAGAAAAGTTTCACTGAAGCAAGACTTGGAAATCATGTAGGCAAAAATGGCAAGCTAGAAGGTAAAGAGGTAGGTTGGGGCAAGACTGTGAGTGGGTTTTTTGTCAAGCTTAATGAAATTTTACTGGCCATTAAAGCATTAAAGGTTGGTTTAATTGAAATATTTGTCTTGGTTCAAAAGCTGAAGCAAGTTGGGTCACTAAGAGTCGGACACGACTGAGCGACTTCACTTTCACCTTTCACTTTCCTGCACTGGAGAAGGAAATGGCAACCCACTCCAGTGTTCTTGCCTGGAGAATCCTAGGGACGGGGGAGCCTGGTGGGCTGCCGTCTCTGGGGTCGCACAGAGTCAGACACGACTGAAGTGACTTAGCAAAGCACTAAGGGTTGGTTTAATTGAAATATTTGTCTTGGTTCAAAAGCTGAAGCAAGTTATGTAAATACTGTGACGATTTGGTAAATTACTTGACTCTAAGCTAAGTGACTGTTCTTGCTACCACTGTCTCGACTCAGGGTGATAGGTGAGTTGGGGCTATCATTTGATAGAAGGCCAGTCAAGCACCCATCCCTGCCTTTCAGCTGACACTCCCTGATAGTCCTAGAGTAGCGGATAGCCTTAGGGATGTCCTCAGAAGCCAGTGGGTAAGAATTGCTTGTATTGTGCTGACTACTGCTCATCCTACTACTACTACTGATCCTCAGTGATCAATACAAAGAAATAGAGGAAAACAACAGAATGGGAAAGACTAGAGATCTCTTCAAGAAAATTAGACACCAAAGGAACATTTCATGCAATGATGGGCTCGATAAAGGACAGAAATAGTATGGACCTAACAGAAGCAGAAGATATTAAGAAGAGGTGTCAAGAATACACAGAAGAACTGTACGAAAAAGATCTTCACTACCCAGATAATCACGATGGTGTGATCACTCACCTAGAGCCAGACATCCTGGAATGTGAAGTCAAGTGGGCCTTAGGAAGCATCACTATGAACAAAGCTGTTCGTAGTGTAGGTGATGGAATTCCAGTGGAGCTGTTTCAAATCCTGAAAGATGATGCTAGTGAAAGTGCTGCTCTCAATATGCCAGCAAATTTGGAAAACTGAGCAGTGGCCACAGGACTGGAAAAGGTCAGTTTCCCCAATCCCAAAGAAAGGCAATGCAAAAGAATGTTCAAACTACCGCACACTGGCACTCATTTCACATGCTAGTAAAGTAATGCTCAAAATTCTCCAAGCTAGGCTTCAGCAATACGTGAACCGTGAACTTGCAGATGTTCAAGTTGGTTTTAGAAAAGGCAGAGGAACCAGAGATCAAATTGCCAACGTCCACTGGATCATGGAAAAAGCAAGAGAGTTCCAGAAAAACATCTACTTCTGCTTTATTGACTATGCCAAAGCCTTTGACTGTATGGATCACAATAAACTGTGGAAAATTCTGAAAGAGATGGGAATACCAGACCACCTGACCTGCCTCTTGAGAAACCTGTATGCAGGTGAGGAAGCAACAGTTAGAACTGGACATGGAACAACAGGCTGGTTCCAAATAGGAAAAGGAGTACGTCAAGGCTGTGTATTGTCGCCCTGCTTATTTAAGTTATATTCAGAGTACATCATGAGAAATGCTGGACTGGAAGAAACAAAAGCTGGAATCAAGATTGCTGGGAGAAATATCAATAACCTCAGATATGCAGATGACACCACCCTTATGGCAGAAAATGAAGAGGAACTAAAAAGCCTCTTAATGAAAGTGAAAGAGGAGAAGGAAAAAAGTTGGCTTAGAGCTCAACATTCAGAAAACAAAGATCATGGTATCTGGTCCCATCACTTCATGGGAAATAGATGTGGAAACAGTGTCAGACTTTATTTTTTGGGGCTCCAAAATCAGATGGTGACTGCAGCCATGAAATTAAAAGACACTCCTTGGAAGGAAAGTTATGACCAACCTAGATAGCATATTCAAAAGCAGAGACATTATTTTGCCAACAAAAGTCCATCTAGTCAAGGCTATGGTTTTTCCAGCGGTCATGCATGGATGTGAGAGTTGGACTGTGAAGAAGGCTGAGCGCCGAAGAATTGATGCTTTTGAACAGTGGTGTTGGAGAAGACTCTTGAGAGTCCCTTGGACTGCAAGGAGATCCAACCAGTCCATTCTAAAGGAGATCAACCCTGGGATTTCTTTGGAAGGAATGATGCTAAAGCTGAAGCTCCAGTACTTTGGCCACCTCATGCGAAGAGTTGACTCATTGGGTAAGACTGATGCTGGGAGGGATTGGGGGCAGGAGGAGAAGGGGACGACAGAGGATGAGACAGCTGGATGGCATCACAGACTTGATGGACGTGAGTCTGAGTGAACTCCGGGAGTTGGTGATGGACAGGGAGGCCTGGCGTGCTGCGATTCATGGGGTCGCAAAGAGTCAGACACGACTGAGCGACTGAGCTGAACTGCAGGATAGTTTTTCTGTTCTTCCTCCACACTGATTCCATATCTCTTCTCCTTAATTCAAATTGCAGTTATTTGTTTGTAAGTCTCTGTCCCTTATTAGGCAATAAATGATCTTTTCTACTTATCTTTGTAGCTACTACAATGCCCAGCAACAAATTAATTGTTGAGTGGATAAAAGGCATATGCGTTATCTAAGAACTGAGTCAAGTGATTATGTCTCACATGTACTCTCTTGATGTTACAGGTTATGTCTCTAGTCAAATGGATTACTAAAGCATTTAATAGCCACTGAGAGATCATTTTAAAGGAGTGCACCTGTGCAAAATAGTTACTTTTTTTTTCTCTTCAAGAAAGAGATCTTAATTTATATTTAAAATTCAGGGCTGTGATATTTTATCTATATAGTGTTTATTGTTCCTACTTCTGTTGGAAAGTGAAACTAAATAGGATTCTTTACTTAATGATTTATCTCTGTGGATATTTCTTGGAGCCATTTAGGTATCATACATATGTATAGGTTCACAATGTTTTTGCAGATCTGAGTTTTCACTATTAGATTCTTCAAGAACAATTTTAGTCATTCAAATAGTTTTTACCTCTTTTTAAAGATCCCATGTTTCATTTTTTGCCTTAACATCCTGCTAGACTTTTTGCCTTTGTCCTATTTATGTTTTCCTTTAAATAAAATATCCATTGTATGTCTTATATATTGTTAAAACTACACTTTAATGATATCACAAGACTGATTGGGAAGAAATAAGTAAACCAATAAAAGTTATCCAGGTTCTTAAATTTAATTCAGAAAGGGAGTGAGCTAACGTCTTATAATTGTATGTATTTGTTTCACATTGCCTGAGTTTCTGGAACAGGCTGCTTTCTTTAATATTCTATTTTTTAAAGTGACTATTGATACTTATGATTTCTGTATCGCTTCTCCTTAGACGATGCCATCAATTTAGCTTTGGCTGAAAGAAAGCGGCTGTGTTGAGGGCCAGGTGCCCCGCTCAGCGTTCTCATTTCCGTAACACAATGGTCTGAGTTGGCCTTCCCTGTGAGTTTAACACAATGCAGTTGCAGCTGCTTCGTTTGTGTTAGCTTTGAGCTTGGCTCTGAAAGAATTCAGGCACTAAAATACATGCCAAGACAGCCAGAAAGCAAAGTTGAACTGCAGGAGTAGCCGACTGTTCCTTTGTAACCCTCCTTGTGTTCTTGTCGCAGTGACACCTGAGCGTTCCCAGTCAGATATAGCAGATACAAAAGACTGTCAGAAGATAAAAGCTTGGCGTAGTTTTTAGAAGAAAGTAAAGCTTTAGAGGAATAAATGTAGACTAAGTTATATTCTTGTAAAAAAAAAAAAAGAAATTTTACATCTTTTAAATATTGTGTGATTATCAGACTCAGTATTAGCCATTGTTTTGAACAGAATATTCAATCAGGTCTTTGTTTTTCCAAGTTAAGCAAAGAGAGAGAAAGCTTCATGCCCACTTAATAAATACCAGAAAGTGTTCATTGTCTAAACAAATCATCTAAGGAACTCCAAAAAAAACTACTGCCAGAGCTCCACTTCACACCAGTTAAATGACACTCTGTGGACACGAACCTAGTCTTCTGTATTTTTAAAAACCTTTGTGGGTGATTCTAACATGAATCCAAGCTTGAGAACTATTTGCCTAAATGATTGACTAAGATGGGATCCTAATACTTTAACCAGTGTATTCCCTGTGAACATCCATGCCTCCTCCTGTACCTTGAAGTCAACCATTAAAAAACTAGCAATGATAGTTTCACAGTTGCCAGCTGTCACTCACAAACAAGTTGTGTTGTGTATTAGTTGCCCTTCTGAGTGTTTACCACATTCAGTCCAGATGACCAGTCTAATTTTGCAAAATGCTTGTTTTATTGTGACAGAGTAACCTCTGATCAGCCTAAGCAGCTCAGTTTTAGCGGTAAAATATTCAATTTGAATTCATGGCATCTGAGCTACAATACTATTTCAATTTTTGTGTTCTCAATTGCTGTTGTATTCCAGGAAACTTAAAATTCTTTCCTCTGCTGCTTAAAGATTCTTTATTAGTCTTCGTCCTTCTCTTTCCTGACCATCTACATGAATCTAAAATCCAGGATCATTCTGCGGTGATACCTTTTTGCTCATATATGAATGACTATGTATTGACAATATATGTCTATCAAACTATTACTACCACAGGTAAAAAATAATGTAATAAATATAGGGACGTCAGAAAAAAAATTATAGTCTGATGATATTAAATATTAAATATACCTTCAAATCATTTTGTAACCAGAACAGCTGTGATTTCTAAATCTTTTAATGATAAGTACCCTAGGATATAAAAATTGGAGGGAAAAAAGGATTAAGGTTTAGATATGACCCCTTAAGGAGGCTAGAGAGCAAATAGCAAATACCTGGAGGAAAAGGGAGCAGAAATGGCTGAGAATATTGCCAAGAGCCTAAACTTGCAAGAATCGAAGAATGAGGGAAACCTTCTTCAATCTATGCTTATTCCTAGAAATAGGTTTGCAGTGGTGCTAACTAGCGGAGATTTCAACTTATCCTGCACAGGAAAAGATGGCTGTTTAAGAAAAGAGGATAGGATGAACTCAATTATACTTCATTCTTAGGGATAATGTACTACTCTAAAGCCGTCTCCTCAAAGCCAAGATATTTTTCTTCTGTTTCATTGGGAAGTAGAGGTTTAACTGGGCTTCCCTGGTGGCTCAGTGGTAAAGAACCTGCCTGCCAATGCAGGAGACACAGGTTCTGTCCCTGAGTAGGGAAGATCTCTTGGAGAAAGAAGTGGCAACCCACTCCAGTATTCTTGCCTGGGAAATCCCATGGACAGAAGGAGCCTGGCAGGCTACAACCCACAGGTTGCAAAAGAGTCAGACATGACTTAGCAACTAAACAACAAGAGGCTAACTCTTCATATCGCAACTAGAGATAAATGTTTTGAAGGGCCAATACCCACTTAGGGGAGCATGTAGCTAGCCACTAAGTATAACTGATAGCAGATGATTTCTCCTTTCAAAGATGTTAGAAAGTTAGAAATATGTAAAGGGAACCTTGCCAACTTCTCAATTTCTAGGGTTGAAAAGTGAAAGTGAAGTCACTCAGTCATGTCCGACTCTTTGCGACCCCATGGACTGTAGCCTATCAGGCTTCTCTGTCCATGGGATTTTCCAGGCAAGAATACTGGAGTGGGTTGCCATTTCCTTCTCCAGATCTTTCCGACTCAGGGATTGAACCCGTATCTCCCACATTGTCAGTTCAGTTCAGTTCAGTCGCTCAGTCGTGTCCGACTCTTCGCCACCCCTTGAATCGCAGCACGCCAGGCCTCCCTATCCATCACCATCTCCCGGAGTTCACTCAGACTCACGTCCATCGAGTCAGTGATGCCATCCAGCCATCTCATCCTCGGTCGTCCCCTTCTCCTCCTGCCCCCAATCCCTCCCAGCATCAAAGTCTTTTCCAGTGAGTCAACTCTTCGCATGAGGTGTCCAAAGTACTGGAGCTTCAGCTTTAGCATCATTCCTTCCAAAGAAATCCCAGGGCTGATCTCCTTCAGAATGGACTGGTTGGATCTCCTTGCAGTCCAAGGGACTCTCAAGAGTCTTCTCCAACACCACAGTTCAAAAGCATCAATTCTTCGGCACTCAGCCTTCTTCACAGTCCAACTCTCACATCCATACATGACTACTGGAAAAACCATAGCCTTGACTGGATGGACCTTAGTCGGCAAAGTAATGTCTCTGCTTTTGAATATACTATCTAGGTTGGTCATAACTTTTCTTCCAAGGAGTGAGCGTATTTTAATTTCATGGCTGCAATCACCATCTGCAGTGATTTTGGAGCCCAAAAAAATAAAGTCCAACACTGTTTCCACTGTTTCTCCATCTATTTCCCATGAAGTGATGGGACCGGATGCCATAATCTTCGTTTTCTGACTGTTGAGCTTAAAGCCAACTTTTTCCCTCCCCTCTTTCACTTTCATCAAGAGGCTTTTTAGTTCCTCTTCACTTTCTGCCGTAAGGGTGGTGTCATCTGCATTGTAGGCAGACAGTTTACGGTCTGAGCCACCAGGAAGTCATTACTAGGGTTAGCTGTACATAAAGCTATTTTCACCCTTCTTAGCTATACCTATAGTCAACAAGGTTCAAGCATTGCTGGTAAACAATAGTATCCCTGAGGTGCCTTCCTGCCATCAGACCGTTTAATTTTATAACCAATGCCAGTACCATTCTACTGGATCTTTAACGTTTTTATTTGTTTTATATTAAACATCTGTGATTTTTCCAGTTATCATTTATTTTTTTTAATTAAAATCTAGTTTATGTACAATGTTATGTTCTTTTCAGGTGTGCTACGTAGTGATTTGACATTTGCATTCAGTGAAATGATCCCCACGATAAGTCTAGTAACCATCTCTCCCCATACAAAGTTATGATAATATTATTCATCATATTCCTTGTGGTGTATATTAATCCCCTTGGCTTATTTATTTTATAACTGGAAGTTTGTTCCTCTTAGTCCCCTTCCTGTTTTTCTGTCTCTTCTCTGGCAACCACGATTTTGTTCTCTGTATCTATGAGTCCTTTTTCATTTTGTTTTATTTGTTTTGTTTTTACATTTCACGTATAAGTGAGATCATACTGTATTTGTCATTCCCTCTCTGACTTTATTTCACTTAGCATAATACCCTCTAGTTTCATCTATGTTGTCACAAATGGCAAGATTTTGACTTTTTAATGGCTGAATAACATTCCTGTGTATGTGTGTAACACACACAGATACATATACATACACATACATACCACATCTTCTTCATTTATCTATCAACAGATACTTAAGTTGTTTCCATATCTTGGCTATTGTAAGTAATGTTGCACTGAACATTGATGTGTGTATCTTTTCAAATTAGTGTTTTTGTTTCCTTCAGATATATACTCAGAAGTAGAATTGGTGGATCTTATGGTAGTTCTATTGTTAATTTTTTGAGGAGCCTCTAAACTCTTTTCTATAGTGATAGTAACAATTTACATTCCCACCAACAGTGTATAAAGGTTCCCGTTTCTCCTTGTCACCACTTCTTACTTGTTGTCTTTTGAATTTACTTTTAATTGGCGGATAATTGCTTTACAGTGTTCTATTGATTTCTGCCATGCAGCAGTGTGAATCAGCCCTAAGTATACATATATCCACTCTCTTTTGAACCTCCCTCCCACTCGCCCATCACCCCACCCCTTTAGGTTGTCATGGAGCACCAGGCTAGGCTCCTGTGTTACATGGCCACTTTCCACTAGCTATCCGTTTTAAACATGGTAATGTATATGTTTCAGTGCTACCCTTTCAATTCACTCCACCCTCTGCTTCCCCAGCTGCGTCTTCAAGTCTGTTCTTTATGTTTGCATCTCTATTCCTGCCCTGCAAAGAGGTTCATCTGTACCATTTTTCTAGATTCCGTGTATATGTGTTATATACAATATTTCTTTTTCTGACTTACTTTGCTCTGTATAATAGGTTCTAAGTTCATCCACCTCACAACTAACCCAAATTTGTTTCTTTTTATGGCTGAGTAATATTTCATTTTATATATGTACCACAACTTCTTTATCCATTCATCTATCTATGGACATCTGGGTTGCTTCCATGTCCTGACTATTGTAAATAGTGCTGCAGTGAACGTTGGGGTACATGTGTCTTTTTGAATTGTGATTTCTCAGGGTGTATGCCCAGAGAGGGATTGCTAGGTCATGTGCTAGTTTTAGTCCTAATCTTTAAAAGAATCTCCATTTTGTTCTCCATAGTGGCTATATCAATTTATATTCCCACCCACTGTTCCCTTCTCTCCAAGAGAGTTCCCTTTGTTCCTCATTCTTTCCAGCATTTATTGTTTGTGGATTTTTTGATAATGGTCGTTCTGAGGTATGAGATGATACCTCATTGTGGTTTTGATTTGCATTTCTCTAATAATGAGTGATGTTGAGCATTTTTTCGTGTGTTTGTTTGTCATCTGTATGTCTTCTTTGGAGAAATATCTATTTAAGTCTTTTGCCCATTTTTGAATGGGTTGTTTGTTTTTCTGGTATTGAGCTATATGAGCTGCTTATATATTTTGGAGACTAATCTTTTGTCAGTTGCTTCATTTGCAGTTACTCCCTCCCGTTCTGACGGTTGTCTTTTCATCTTGTTTATAGTGTCCTTTGCTGTGCAAAAGCTTTAAAGTTTAATTGCGTCCATTTGTTTGTTTTTATTTCCATTACTCTAGGGTGTGTCAAAGAGGATCTTACCACAATTCTAAGAGTGTCCTGCCTGTGTTTTTCTGTTAAGAGTTTTTATATTTTCTTACATTCGGCCTTGCATTTAGGTCTTTAATCCGTTTTGAATTTATTTTTGTTTATGGTGTTAGGAAGTGTTCAGTTAAGATGCTGTCCAGTTTTCCCAGCAACACTTATTGAAGAGGCTGTCTTTTCTCTGTTGTATATTCTTGGCTTCTTTATCAAAGATAAGGTGCCCGCAGGTATATGGGTTTATCTCTGGGCTTTCTGTCTGGTTCCGCTGGTCTACATTTCTGTTTTTGTGCCAGTACCATACTGTCTTGATTACTGTAGTTTTGTAGTATATAGTGTGATGTCAGAAAGGTTGATTGCTCCAGCTCTGTTTTTCTTTCTCAAGATTGTTTTGGCTATTCGGGATCTTTTGTGTTTCCATACAAATCATAAAAATTTTTTGTTCTACTTTTGGAAGTCCTAGCCATGGCAATCAGAGAGGAAAAAGAAGATGAATCCAGACTGGAAATGAAGAAATAAAACTCACTGTTTGCAGATGACATGATACTGTGCATAAAAAACCCTAAAGATACCATCAGAAAGCTACTAGAGTTAATCAATCAATTTAGTAAAGTTGCAGGATCAATACACAGTAGTCCCTTGCATTCATATACACTAATAACAAAAAATCAGAAAGAGAAATTAGTGAAACAATCCCATTCACCATTGCAACAAAAAGAATAAAATAGCCAGGAATAAACCTACGTAAGGAGGCAGATGACAAACTATAAGACACTGATGAAAGAAATCAAAGATGGCACAAACAGCTGGAGAGATATATCATGTTCTTGGATCAGAAAAATTAATTATGAAATTACTGTAGTACCCAAAGCAGTCTACAGATTCAGTGCTGTTCTTATCAGATTTTTTGTCTTTTTTGATGATAGCCATTCTGACAGGTGTGAGGTGGTATCCATTGTGCTTTTGATTTGCATTTCTCTGACGATTAGTGACGCTGAGCACCATTTCATGTGTTTGGTGGCCATCTATATGATTTTGTTGTTGTTGTTGTTTAATGTCGCTTCAGGTCCTTTACCCATTTATTAATTAGCTTGTTTGGTTTTTTGACGATGAGTTGTGTAACTTCTTTGTATATTTTGGACACTAAGCCCTTGTTGGATTTATTGTTTGCAAACATGTTATTCTATTCAGTAGGCTGTCTTTTTTGTTTTGTTGATGGTTTCCTTCACTGTGCAAATGTTGATGTGGTCCTATTTGTTTATTTTTGCTTTTGTTTCCTTTGCCTGAGGAGACAGTTCCAAAAATTTTTTGGTAAGATTGATGTCAAAGACCATACTGCCTATATTTTCTTCTAGCAGTTTTATGGATTAATACCTTGCATTTGGGTCTTTAATCCGTCTTGAATTTATTTTTGTATATGGTGTGAGAACATAGTCTGGTTTGATTCCTTTGTATATTCAGTTCAGTTCAGTTCAGTCGCTCAGTCATGTACGACTGTTTGTGACCCCATGAACCGCAGCACGCCAGGCCTCCCTGTCCATCACCAACTCCCAGAGTCCACCCAAACCCATGTCTATTGAGTCAGTGATGCCATCCAACCATGTCATCCTCTGTCATTCCCTTCTCCTCCTGCCCTCAGTCTTTCCCAGCATCAGGGTATTTTCCAATGAGTCAGCTCTTTGCATTAGGTGGCCAAAGTATTGGAGTTTCAGCTTCAA
This sequence comes from Ovis aries, assembly GCF_016772045.2. Classification (NCBI taxonomy): domain Eukaryota; kingdom Metazoa; phylum Chordata; class Mammalia; order Artiodactyla; family Bovidae; genus Ovis; species Ovis aries. Next base: position 59,214,527 of record NC_056065.1, read on the forward strand.
CATCAGTCCTTCCAATGAACACCCAGGACTGATCTCCTTTAGGATGGAATGAGTGGATCTCCTTGCAGTCCAAGGGACTCTGAAGAGTCTTCTCCAACACCACAGTTCAAAAGCATCAATTCTTGGGCGCTCAGCTTTCTTTATAGTCCAACTCTCACATCCATACATGACCACAGGAAAAACCATAGCCTTGACTAGACGGACCTTAGTTGACAAAGTAATGTCTCTGCTTTTTAACATGCTGTCTAGGTTGGTCATAACTTTCCTTCCAAGGAGTAGGCATCTCTTAATTTCATGGCTGCAATCCCCATCTGCACTGATTTTGGAGCCCCAAAAATAAAGTCAGCCCCTGTTTCTACTGTTTCCCCATCTATTTGCCATGAAATGATGGGACTGGATGTCATGATCTTCGTTTTCTGAATGTTGAGCTTTAAGCCAACTTTTTCACTCTCCTCTTTCACTTTCATCAAGAGGCTTTTTAGTTCCTCTTCACTTTCTGCCATAAGGGTGGTATCATCTGCATATCTGAGGTTACTGATATTTCCCCTGGCAATGTTGATTCCAGCTTGTGCTTCCTCCAGCCCAGCATTTCTCATGATGTACTCTGCATAGAAGTTTAATAAGCAGGATGACAATATACAGCTTTGACGCACTCCTTTTCCTATTTGGAACCAGTCTGTTGTTCCATGTCCAGTGCTAACTGTTGCTTCCTGACCTACGTATAGGTTTCTCAAGAGGCGGGTCAGGTGGTCTTGTATTCCCATCTCTTAAAGAATGTTCCACAGTTTTTTGTGATGCCCAAAGTCAAAGGCTTTGGCATAGTCAATAAAGCAGAAATAGATGTTTTTCTGGAACTCTCTTGCTTTTTTGATGACCCAGCAGATGTTGGCAATTTGATCTCTGGTTTCTCTGCCTTTCTAAAAACAGCTTGAACATCTGGAAGTTCACGGTTCACATATTGCTGAAACCTGGGTTGGAGGATTTTAAGCATCACTTTACTAGCATGTGCTGCTGCTGCTGCTGCTAAGTCGCCTCAGTCATGTCCAACTACATGCGACCCCAGAGACAGCAGCCCACCAGACTCCCCCAATCCCTGGGATTCTCCAGGCAAGAACACTGGAGTGGGCTGCCATTTCCTTCTCCAGTGCATTAAAGTGAAAAGTGAAAGTGAAGTTGCTCAGTCGCGTCAGTTCCTAGTGACCCCATAGACTGCAGCCCACCAGGCTCCTCCATCCATGGGATTTGCCAGGCAAGGGTCCTGGAGTGGGTTACCATTGCCTTCTCCATACTAGCGTGTGAGATGAGTGCCATTGTGCGGTAGTTTGAGCATTCTTTTGCATTGCCTTTCTTTGGGACTGGAATGAAAACTCACCTTTTCCAGTCTTGTGGCCAGTTTTCCCATTTACTGAAAAGACTCTCTCTTCCTTATTGTATATTGTTTCCTTCTTTGTCATAGGTTAATTGACCACATAAGTACGGGTTTATTTCTGGGTTCTACATTCTGTTCCATTGATCTGGGTTTTTGTTTTTATGCCAGTACCATTCTGTTTTGATTAGTGTAGTTTTGTTGTATAGTCTAAAGTCAGGGTGTGTGATTCCTCTGGCCCTGTTCCTTTTTCTCAAGATTATTTTGGCCATTCAGGGTCTTTCATGTTTCCGTGCAAATTTTAAAGTTATTTGTTCTAGGTCTGTAAAAAATGCCCTTAATATTTTGATAGTGAAAGTTGCTCAGTCTTGTCTGACTCTTTGTGACACCATGGACTATATAGTATTTTGATAGGGATTGCATCAAATATATAGATTGCCATGGGTAGTATGGTCATTTTAAGAATATCAATTTTTCCCATCCATGCACATGGTATGTCTTTTCATCTGTTTATATCACTTAAATTTGTTTCATCTATATCTTATAGTTTTCAGAGTACAGATTTTTATCTCCTTAGATAGGTTTATTCTTAAGTATTTTATTCTTTTGATGCAATTGTAAATGGGATTGTTTCCTTACTTTTTTTCTAATAGTTTGTTGTTAGTGTATAAAAATGCAACAGATTTCTGTATATTTTGTGTTGTTTAGCTTTAGTGAATTAGTTAATAAGCTCTAGTAGTTTTGTGTCAGCGTCTTTAAGATTTTCTATGTATAGTATCAGGGCTTTCTTGGTGGAAAAGAATCCACCTGCAGTGCAGAAGACACAGGGACATGGGTTCAATCTTTGGGTCAGGAAGATATCCTGGAAGGCAAAATGGCAACCCACTCCAGTAATCTTGCCCAGAAAGTCCCACTGATAAGAGGAGCCTGGTAGTCTATAGTCCATGGGGTCACAAGAGTCAGACACGACTCAGCAACTGAATAACAGCAACATGACTGATTTTATGTCTAAATAATCTGTCATTGATGTAAATGGGATATTAAAGTCCTTTACTATTATTGCCTTGCTATCAGTTTCTCCTTTTTTGTTTGTCATTATTTGCTTTATGTATATGCAAGTGCTCCTTTGTTGGATACATGTCTTTACAATAGCCTTATCTTCTTGTTAGATAGATCTCTTTATAAGTATGTAATGTCCTTCTCTGTCTCTTACAGTCTTTCTTTTAAAGTCTATTTTGCCTCATATAAGTATTTCTACCCCAGCTTTCTTTTCTTTTCCATTTGCATGGAATATTCTTTTAGCTTTTGCTAGTGCTGAGATCTTCATATTAGAGCGATGTTTTTATGACTTTTTATAGCAGTGTGATTAATGATCCACAAATCAGGAGATAGAAAATGATATTGTTTTGGATAATCTTCTTCTAAACAGTCTTCTTTTCAGAGAAGGCGATGGCACCCCACTCCAGTACTCTTGCCTGGAAAATCCCATGGACGGAGGAGCCTGGTAGGCTGTAGTCCATGGGGTCGCGAGGAGTCGGACATGACTGAGCAGCTTCATTTTCACTTTTCACTTTCATGCATTGGAGAAGGAAATGGCAACCCACTCCAGTGTTCTTGCCTGGAGAAACCCAGGGATGGGGGAGCCTGGTGGGCTGCCATCTATGGGGTCGCACAGAGTTGGACATGACTGAAGCAACTTAGCAGCAGCAGCAGCCTTCTTTTAGTATTTCCTAGCACTTAGTTCCAGTGCCCCATAAGTGATTTAAATTCAGCTTGCTCCAAACTATACCCACTTGTGTTTTTCCCCAAAACTCTTTTCCCTCTGAACTTCTAACGTTGTAGTACTACACATTTCTTCAGTTCCCAGAGCCAAATACCTATGAGACACCCAGCTTCTTGAGCATGAGATCAGTGCAGTGTACAGGGTCTGAACAGAAGAAGGCCATCTTCATGGAGTTTAATGTTCAGTGGTTGCCATCTCAAGTTCTTAATGGTTCATTTTTGGATTTGTGTTTTGTAAATCAAGTCCAAGGAAACAATGGAGCATGTGCAAAGGCTTGAAACCAAGGCACAGTTCCACCTCCTCCTGCCTCTCTGGGGTGGATTCTGAGTTCCCCACTTTCCTATCCCCTGGATCCCAGCCACCCTTCCTCACCCTCTGCTTCACTGAACCACAAGCTATCACTCTCTGACCCTAGAGAAGCTTGTGCACAAGCATGAAAAAGATAGGGACTGGGCTGCACACTCTTGGCGGGGCTGTCCTTGTCCCCACCTGTCATCTTCACTGGTGTCTGGCAGGTTGCCAGAGACCACAGCTCAGTGGTCTGGACACAGACCACAGCTGAGCAAGCCTCTTGTTCATCCTTAATTCCAGGGTCCTAGTGAGTTGTAGTGGCAGCCATGGGAAGAAGCCTGGCCCAACTTCCCTGCCCTGGGCCAGGCACATGGGTTTGATGGCTGGGGAAGGGCAGCCTGGTAGCCAGTGGGTCACCTACACACTAAACTGTCAGTCTAGGGCTCCAAGTGACTCTGAAGTCTGAGGGTCTGAGGGAGCATGACATTAAATAGCAAATTAAAAGTACCATGGCAAATGGAGAGAGAGAGACTTCTGGGAAATGTTTTTATTTTATCATCTTTAATGATACTGTGTTCCTGCTTTTTGGACAAGGGCCCTAATATTTTTTTCACTAAACCCCTCAGAGTATATAGCTGGTCCTATCTAATACACTAAAGATTTTAACTCATCTCCTGGCCTCCAGTTCCTCCTTCATCCACTTAAGCTTTCACAATGTTGCCAGACTGGGCTCTTTAAAATTTGAACTTGGTCATTACTTAACTCTCCCTTGCCTGGGTGTTTTAGTAGTTCTCTTTGGTCCCATGCCCATGTTGTTGTTGTTTAGTCACTAAGTTGTGTCTGAATCTCTGTGACTGTAGGCTGCCGGGCTCCTCTGTCCATGGGATTTTCCAGGCAAGAATACTGGAGTGTGGTGCTATTTCCTTCTCCAGGGAATCTTCTCAACCTAGGACTTAAACCCACATCTCCTGCACTGGCAGGCAGATTCTTTACCACTGAGCCATCAGGGAAGGTTCTCTCCCCTGTGCCCATGGACATGACCAAATTTTCAACATTTTATTTGGCTTGCACAGTGGGTTCTTTCCACTCTCCTCCCTCTCTCCCTTCTTCCTTTCCTTCATTTGAATGTCTTCAGGCATAACTAACTTTTCCTTCAAAAATCATCAGTTACCTGCTGAAACCTTTGGCATATAACTTGTTTTTTACTGGATGATCAAAACCAAAGTTAACTTGGCACAGAGAGCCTTTCATTATCTAGTTTTCAGCTGCCCTTCCAGTCTCATTTCTTTATACTCAATACCGTCTTTCCTACACCCAGTTTTCTAAGCCTCCAAACTGAAAAGAGTGCTGTATCTTAGTGCTCCATCTTTGTTTAACTTAAGTTCCTCAAACAAGTTTTCCCACGTGTCTTTGTACATTTCTGCCTGTTAAGGCCACCTTCTGTACTCCCTAAAAGTATTTTCATCCTTCGGAGTTCAACTCCAGTGTCTTCTTAACATTAGCCTTGACCTTCTCTGTCCTTTCTTCAGAGTGGACATTCACCCATTACCATTTATGTGTATAGTTGCCTTCCCTGGTCTGTGATATTCTAGTTGGTAGTCTCCAGAATGAATGTACATACCTCAGAGAGTACACTGCACAGTCCACTTGGGTTGCAAAAAGAAAATAATAAATGTTTGAGTTCTTAAATTTCACTGTTTTAAGATTTTTGTGTTATTGACTATTTTATAGTCATACATCGAAACATTCTTATAATTTTATAGATGAGCAGTTTTAGGAATGCACACCAACAGTATTTTACTTATTTGATACATAGTCAAGACAATTTAGGGGCTTCCCCAGTTAAAGAATTCTCAGTGTTAAAGAATCTACCTGCAATGCAGATTCAATCCCTGGGTCAGGAAGATCCCCTGGAGGAAGGCACAGCAACCCACTCCAGTATTCTTGCCTAGAGAATCCCTTGGACAGAGGAGCCTGGCAAGCTACAGTCTATAGGATCACAAAGAGTCAGACACAACTGAAGCAACTAAGCATGTACACGTGCAAGACAGTGTAAAAACTACTGTTCTAGGAGGCTCCCTTTTTTGCTATTCCCGCTCCAGCATTTATTATTTGTAGACTTTTTGATGATGGTCATTCTGGTTGGTGTGAGGTGATACCTCATTGTAGTTTTTAGTTGCATTTCTCTTAATAAATCAGAAGTGCTGAGCATATTTTCATGTGCTTTTTGGCAATCTGAATGTCTTCTTTGGAGAAATGTCTATTTAGATCTTCTGCCCATTTTTTGATCGGGTGGTTTGGTTTTTTGATACTGAGCTATATTAGCTGTTTACATATTTTGAGTGTAATCCATTGTTGGTTGCACCATTCACAAATATTTTCTCTCATTCTGAAGGTCATCTTTTCATTTTGTTTATGACTTCCTTTGCTGTCAAAATCTTTTAAGTTTAATTAGGTACCATTTGTTTATTTTTATTTCCGTTACTCTAGGAGATGGATTAAAAAAGCTATTGCTGTGATTTATGTCAAAAAATCTTCTTCCTTTGTTTCCTTCCAGGAGTTTTATAGTACCTGGTCTTACATTTAGGTCTTTAATGCATTCTAGTTTATTTTTGTGTGCGGTGTTAGAGAATGTTCTAATTGCATTCTTCTACATGTAGCTGCCCAGTTTCCCCAGTACATTTACTGAAAAGATTATCTTTTTCTGTTGTATATTCTTGTGTCCTTGGTCGTAGTATTTGACCATAGGTACATGGGTGTATTTCTGGGCTTTTCTAGTGAAAGCCCATTGTCCCATTGATCTATGTCTCTGTTTCTGTGCCCATACCATACTGTTTTGATTACTAAAATTTTGGTAATATAAATGGTATAACCACTATGGAGAACAGTATGGAGGTTCTTAAAAAGCTGAAAATAGAACTATCATGAGCCTGCAATCCTACTCCTGGGCGTATCTCCAGAGAGAGCCTTAATTCAAAAAGATACATGTGCTCCAAATGTTCATTGCAGCATTGTTTACAATAGCCAAGACATGTAAGCAACCTAAATGTTCATTAACAGATGAATTCATAAGGAAGATGTGGTATACAGTGATATACAGTGAAATATTACTCAGCCATAAAAATAATGAAATAATGCCATTCGCAGCAACATAGATGGACCTAGAGGTTACCTTACTAAGTAAAGTAAGACAAAGACAAGTATCATATACTGTCATCTATGTGTGGAACCTTTAAAAAAATGATACAAATGAACTTATATACAAAATAGAAATAGATCAGTTCAGTTCAGTTCAGTTCAGTTCAGTTGCTCAGTTGTGTCCGACTCTTTGCAACCCCTTGAATCGCAGCACGCCAGGCCTCCCTGTCCATCACCAACTCCCGGAGTTCACTCAGGCTCATGTCCATCAAGTCAGTGATGCCATCCAGCCATCTCATCCTCTGTCGTCCCCTTCTCCTCCTGCCCCAAATCCCTCCCAGCACCAAAGTCTTTTCCAATGAGTCAACTCTTCACATGAGGTGGCCAAAGTACTGGAGTTTCAGCATTAGCATCATTCCCTCCAAAGAAATCCCAGGGCTGATCTCCTTCAGAATGGACTGGTTGGATCTCCTTGCAGTCCAAGGGACTCTCAAGAGTCTTCTCCAACACCACACTTCAAAAGCACCAATTCTTTGGCGCTCAGCCTTCTTCACAGTCCAACTTTCACATCCATATGTGACCACAGGAAAAACCATAGCCTTGACTAAATGGACCTTTATTGGCAAAGTAATGTCTCTGCTTTTCAATATGCTATCTAGGTTGGTCATAACTTTTCTTCCAAGGAGTAAGCGTTTTTTAATTTCATGCCTGCAATCACCGTCTGATCAACAGACATAGAAAACAAACTTATGGTTACCAAAGACGAAAGGGGAATGGGAAGGGTAAGATAGGAGTTTGGGATTTACACACTACTGTATATAAAATAGGTAATGACGAAGACCTACTGTATAGCACAGGGAACTCTACTCAGTATTTTATAATAGCCTGTAAAGGAGAAGAATCTGAAGAAAAAAACAAATATATATGTATATCTGTAACTGAATCACGTTGCTGTACACTTGAGGCTGTTGCACATTGTAAATCAACTATACTTCAGTAAAAATGAAACTTAAAAAATAAGGACAATATTAGAAAAAATAACTCTTAGAAAATCAAGACTGTGTCTTATTCATTTAACTCCAGCACTGACCTTTTCTTCTTCCTAATCTGTTTATGAAAACTCAATAAATAGGTGACGTTCATGATTGCCCAAGGTATACACGTTGCAAAGACACTAACCTTTTATGCCATAGCATTTTTATCATTAGTCGATTGTTTCAAATTAATCAACATTATATATTGGGTTTTAAAAAAAAGATTCTACCGTATCTGTTAAGGAAAATAGAATTAAGGGTGGAATACAGTGAGTAGAAAGAAAAAATTTTCTTTCACTGGAAGCCCTGTGAGATTAATGGTAAAAAGAGTGACTCGTGGGGACTATCTTAGTTTGCTTCTCACTCAAATTATAATTGAAAGTGTAGGAATGTGGTCTGCTCTCAGCTTTTTAAAAGTTAAATGGGGGGAAAAAAAAAAGCTAATACATCTAGCAGAAGGGAAGGTCAAAACCTGATGATCCGTCCTTGGCTACCTGGGCTCATAGTTTATGCATTCAGTGAGACCATCACTGTCACTCAGGAGCGCTTCTCCATTAAAATCAGCTACCTGAAGTTCAGAGGGGCTTTGCATTCTTCTGCCCATATGATCTAAGGCCAGTGTTACCTGCCTTTTTAATTCTGCCAGAGTATCAGTACAAGGATCTTATTAGCATTTAAGAATTTGGACCAAGGATAGGGAAAAGAGCTGTAAGACCCATATTTTTTAATGTATATTCAGCTTTTTTTAATGTATGTTCAGCTGGTATCTCCCTTGTGTGACCAAAAGAAAATTGTTTGACCTCTTCTGAGGCCTATGGTGCCTTTTTTATGATAATGAAATATCATACAAATATTTTAAGATCTTGCTGGTTTGCAGATTAAAAGGTATTGTGTACTAAGAACCAATTTGTTATTATTTTGAAGCATAAATTCATAATAGAAGAAAATTTTTGCAGGATTAGAAAGAAGTACAGTTAGGAAGTAGCCTCTAGAAGTTATATAACTATACCTTGTAAAATCTTTTCCCTGGTGCCCATCTTCCTGCCTTCTTCCACTTAATTGTGTACTTCAAAAAGAAGAGCTTATCCTGGCTAATAATTAGATTGTTTTACTTTGTACCTTTCGCTCACTACCATTTCCATAATATGGATTTTAGGTGCATTTTGTTTCACCAGAGGCAGGAAAAATTTTATTTTTTTTAAATAATAAGTTCCAAAACCCTCCTTTATCTGCAATGCTGTTATTCTTAGAGTCCTAGAAATGAGAGCTAGAAAACTTCAATTAAATTCATCTAGTTCATCTCCCCTGACAATGAAAAAACATCTTTCATATTATATTATATGATGCTTTTTTCAGGCTTCCATGATAACCTCTGGGAGACTGTCCAACAGACTAATAGACCTCACTTAGGGGGAATGTTCTCATTCTTAGTTTTGACCCTTCATTTCTAATTATTTGATTCCTGAAAGCCATCTTCTTTAATATTCATACTCTGTGAATTTGAGTAAGATCAGCAGTCTCTTCTAGTGGTAAGAAAATCAACATATACCTCATTAGCAGGAACTGAGGGTGGTCTATATAAGTGTGTATTTCAGATACTAAGTTTTTCCTCTTTAAATACCAGATTTGGTTTTATTTTAATAATATTGAGGTTATTTTTTTCCCCTTCAGATGTATTAGATCTTTTCCCTGCTTTCTTGAGTGAATTGGAATTTTCCCAATTCAGTTTAATCATTATTAGCATTCTGCAAATATATATTAGGTAGCCCACTGTATACTAAGCATTAAAGTAATATAATGATGAGCTCCATGTTTGCCTTTAGGAGTTAAGACTCCGTAGGGGATATAAAATTGAAATACCAAGAATTATTGGTCAAGACAGGAAAACAGTAGTATGAACAAAAGATCTCAGGTAAATAAAAGTGAGAGACTAAGTCTTACTAGAGAAATCAAGAAGGATTTTGTGAGGAGTTGGTATTCAAAATAAATAGTGTAGGGACAACTGAGTGGCCATTTTGGGGAAAAAAAAAAAGGTAAAATTAAATGTGAGATATATCTCTTACCTTACATGAGTGTAAATTCCAAATGGATTAGGGATCTAAGTGTAAAAAATAAACCATACAACTACTAGAAGAAAACAGAGAGAAATTCCTCTTTACTTTTTAAAAAACACTCTTTAATGAATGGTTACTGAAAAGCCAGAGGCCAAAAAAAAATTAAGACATGTCAAAAAACATCATAAAGTTAAAAGACAACTGACCAATGCACAACATATAGATATCAGCACTTTAAAATGAGAGACAAATGATCAAAACCTCAACAGAAAAATTTTTTAAAAAGATGAATAGATAATTCTCAAAAACTATAAAAATTTTTCCGAACATATAAAAGCAATGTTCATACAATCAGAAATGCAGATCAAAACAGCATAGAGATACTACCTCACCTTTTAGCTAGCAAAAACTGTCGAGTATGATAAATTCAGTTGGTGACGGGAAACAGATACTCTCATATATTGCTGATGGGAATGCAGACTGGTGCAGCCCTTCTAGAGGGGATTTTAGCAAATCTACACATGCACCTTTTCATCCAGCAGTCCCACTTTTAGCTGTCTGCCTTCAAAATACAGCCTCCACCATTATGAAAATACATCCTCCACCATTATGACCTTGCAGCATCATTTATAATTGTAAAATATTGGAAACAACCTAAATGCCCACCCATAAGAAACTAATTACATAAATTATGTGTGCAAGGTAGAGTAATGGCCTCCCAAAGATATACATATCCTAATATGCAGAATCTATGAATATGTTGCCATAAATGGCAAAAGAGGCTGTTGCGGATGTGGTTAAAGCTACTCAAGGTGAGAAGAGTATCCTAGATTATCCAGGTGGTTTCATTCTAGTAACAGGTAGAGGTGGTGGTTTAGTTGCTTTGTTCTGACTGATGCCTGCGACCCTATGGACTATAGCCTGCCAGGCTCCTCTGTTCGTGGAATTTCCAAGGCAAATAACAGGAGGCCTTAGAAATTGAGAACATTTAAGAGAGATACTACATTGCTAGCTTTGAAGATGGAGGAAGACGACCACGAGCCAAGGAATATGAGTGACCTTAAGATGCTGGAAAAGGCAAAAAACACATTCTCCCATAAGAGCCTTCAGAGAGAAATAAAGCCCTGCTGACACCTTGATTTTAAGCCAGATGATACACCTGTTTGGACTTCTGCCCTACAGAATAATAAATTTGTACTGTTTAAGTCACTGTGTTTGTGGTAATTTGTTACAGCAGCAATAGACAACTAGTACAGTGATAAACTGGTGAAATTAGAATTCTGTAGTTTCAGTCAGTATGTCACTGGCCACGGTTCTTGACCTGAATCAGCAGCAACTGATAAGAAGAGACAAGAAGTTCAGACAGGGCTCTGTCTGGGCCCTGCTACAGCAGGAGGGGGTGAATGCAGATAATTTCCCTTGCTGTCTCCTCATGGGGCAGGTGAGCAGGTTCCTTACATGGAGTGAGGGTCGGGGTGAGTACAGGAGCTGAGCCAGAGAAGTGACTGAGGTAGTCTGCCCACCCCTTTGTGGTGCTGTGTGCAGGGAGCATCCACAGTGCCCTACTTTTGCTCCCAGCTCCTCAGAAGTGGCATCTGGGTTTTTGGTCTTTTTGTATCTTGTTGTCCATAATTTGCCCCAACTGCACATGTTACATGTATGCAGTTATTTTCAGTTCCTCATAGTTCTTTTGTATTTTGTTGCTGGAGGATATGCTTATCCGGGTGCAAGCACTGCAGCAAAGGGTCCCAGATCCCAGCCTATCTTAAGTATGGTAACTGTGTTAATTTCCTAGTTTTCATAATTATGTGCAAGCTCAGTCACTAAGTCATGTCCAACTCTTTGCGACCCCAAGGACTGTAATCCGCCACGCTCCTCTGTCCGTGGGATTTCCCAGGCAAGAGTACTGGAGTATGTTGTCATTTCTTCTTCCAGGGGATCTCCCTGACCCAGGAATGAAACCCCCATCTCCTGTGTCTCCTACATTGGCAGGTGGATCCTGGACCACTGAGCCACCTAGGAAGTCATAATTCTATGGTTACATAAGATGTTAGTGTTAGATGAAGCTGGACAAGGGAAAACTCTTTGTACTATTTTTCCAAACGTAAAGGAAAAAATATCAGAGATTCCTTCCCTTCTCAAGATCCCCGCCCCCCGCCTGCTCACCTCATTGACATATTTATGTTAGTCACCATTTCTTTTCCGCTATTCCTCTGTGAATTTCCAATGACTTTTAACTCTTGTTAAAAAGTAAAGACTTGTTTACAGAAATTTTTAGCAGATTTATTCTTAATGGATCCAAAATGAAAACATCCCAAAAGTCCATTAGTTGGCAAATAGGTAAACCAGTTTTGGTACATCTGTACAGTGGAATAAAAAGGAAGCAACTAGTAACACGTGCACCAATATGGATAAATTTCAGAAATAGTATGCTAAATGAAGGAAGACTCCTTACCACATAATTCCATTTATATAACATTCTAGAACAGATGAAACTATAGGAACAAATCAGATTGGTGGTTTCCTGGTGGGTCAGAGGTTAAAGCATCTGCCTCCAATGCGGGAGACCCAGGTTCGATCCGTGGGTCGGGAAGATCCCCTGGAGAAGGAAATGGCAGTCCACTCCAGTATTCTTGCCTGGAGAATCCCATGGACGGAGAAGCCTAGTAGGTTACAGTCCACGAGGTCACAAAGAGTCGGACATGACTGAGCGACTTCACCTACAAGGGCTGAGGGAGGAGGAAGGAACTGACTATAAAGGGGCACAAAGAAATTCTTTGAGTGATAGAAATATTCTGTATCTCAACTGTAATAGTACACATTTGTCAAAACTCATCAAACTTTATACCTAAAAAAAAGTGAATTTTGTTTATAAATTACACTTCTATGAATCTAATTTTTAATAGAAAAGATATGTTTAAAACATAATATAAAAAGTTGAAAATAAAAGGTTTAAAAACTTTTAACTGGAAGATAATAATCCAAAGAAATATGGCATAACAGTGTTGTATCAAGTGAAAATAAATCTTTACATCAAATTTTCGGGGATAGAGAAGGTATGCTTTATATCTTCTAGTGATAAGCATATCAATAAGTTATATTATGATGCTATATATAGTAATTACGGGGCTTCCCAGGTAACACTAGTGTTAAAGAACCCACCTGCAAATGCAGAAGACATCTGAGACGTGGTTTCGGTCTCTGGGTCAGAAAGATCCGCTGGAGGAGGGCATGGCAACCCGCTTCAGTATTCTTGCCTGGAGAATCCCATGGACAGAGGTACCTGGCGGACTACACTCTGTAGTGTCGAGAAAGAGCTGGACACGACTGAAAAGACTTAGCACACACACACACACACACACATATAACAATTATAATGTTATATAATACTATTTTACTTTTATATTTTAATATAACCTAATAATATCATTGGCATCAGTTCAGTTCAGTCAGTTCAGTGGCTCAGTCGTGTCCAACTCTTTGCGACCCCATGAATTGCAGCACGCCAGGCCTCCCTGTCCATCACCAACTCCCAGAGTTCACTCAGACTCATGTCCATCGAGTCAGTGATGCCATCCAGCCATCTCATCCTGGGTCATCCCCTTCTCCTCCTGCCCCCAATCTCTCCCAGCATCAGAGTCTTTTAATGAGTCAACTCTTCACATTAGGTGGCCAAAGTACTGGCGTTTCAGCATTAGCATCATTAATTCCAAAGAAATCCCAGGGTTGATCTCCTTCAGAATGGACTGGTTGGATCTCCTTGCAGTCCCAGGGACTCTCAAGAGTCTTCTCCAACACCACAGTTCAAAAGCATCAATTCTTCAGTGCTCAGCCTTCTTCACAGTCCAACTCTTACATCCATACGTGACTACTGAAAAAACTATAGCCTTGACTCAGTTCAGTTCAGTTCAGTCGCTCAGTCGTGTCTGACTCTTTGCGACCCCTTGAATCACAGCACACCAGGCCTCCCTGTCCATCACCAACTACCAGAGTTCACTCAGACTCATGTCCATCGAGTCCATGATGCCATCCAGCCATCTCATCCTCGGTTGTCCCCTTCTCCTCCTGCCCCAATCTCTCCCAGAATCAGAGTCTTTTCCAATGAGTCAACTCTTCGCATGAGGTGGCCAAAGTACTGGAGCTTCAGCTTCAGCATCATTCCTTCCAAAGAAATCCCAGGGTTGATCTCCTTCAGAATGGACTGGTTGGATATCCTTGCAGTCCAAGGGACCCTCAAGAGTCTTCTCCAACACCACAGTTCAAAAGCATCAATTCTTTGGTGCTCAGCCTTCTTCACAGTCCAACTCTCACATCCATACATGACCACAGGAAAAGCCATAGCCTTGACTAGATGGACCTTAGTCGGCAAAGTAATGTCTCTGCTTTTGAATATGCTATCTAGGTTGGTCATAACTTTTCCTCCAAGGAGTAAGCGTCTTTTAATTTCATGGCTGCAGTCACCATCTGCAGTGATTTGGGAGCCCAAAAAAATAAAGTCTGACACTGTTTCCACTGTTTCTGCATCTATTTCCCATGGAGTGATGGGACCAGATGCCATGATCTTCGTTTTCTGAATGTTGAGCTTTAAGCCAGCTTTTTCACTGTCCTCTTTTACTTTCATCAAGAGGCTTTTAGTTCCTCTTCACTTTCTGCCATTAGAGTGGTGTCATCTGCATATCTGAGGTGATTGATATTTCTCCCTGCAATCTTGATTCCAGCTTGTGTTTCTTCCAGTTCAGCATTTCTCATGATGTACTCTGCATAGAAGTTAAATAAGCAGGGTGACAATATACAGCCTTGACATACTCCTTTTCCTATTTGGAACCAGTCTGTTGTTCATGTCCAGTTCTAACTGTTGCTTCCTGGCCTGCATACAGATTTCTCAAGAGGCAGGTTACATAGTTTAGATATAATTAGTGCATATATGTTCACTCTGTTGACTTCGGTGCTTTTGTATGTTTACAAGTTTCATAATAAAAGTTTCACTTCCTTTGACAAAAGAGAATCATTGGATGCGTGTCAAAAATGCAGATTGCTGCTTCACACCAGAGTTTCTGATTCATCAGCTTTGTGCTAGAAAAAACAATTGTAATTTATGATAGAACCTTTTCTTTTCCTCTGTGATGCTCAAATTTGTAGACAAACAAAAACAAAACAAATAACCCTAAATCAAAAAGCCCCACTAGAGGAGAAATTACTCACACTGAAACTGCTTATTAGCTATAAAGCACTTTGTAACTGTTTATTGTTTTGTTATGATCCTTGTTACCTGGAGTTTCCCTTTCCGTTTAGACTTCCAACAACTGGAAGATAAACTAAGTAACATATAATAACTGAAAAGTGAAGTTCGACATTTTCAGTTACCCTTCCTTTTCCTTTTTCCTTGTTAGCTTTCTACAATTAGATTTTAGTTAACATTTATCAAACATCTACAAGTTCCTAAGTCACATTAAGAGAACAAGCAAGAGAGTCAGTTTTGTATGACATAGCCCTTCTTCTTAGATAATTATGAACCATAGTAATATGAAGAGCTAAAATATACAAAACACACAGAGACTAACGTACTAATTAAACTGAAACTTAAAAAGCAAGAATAAAAACAGTTTTCACCTGGGTTCTTTCTAGTTGACAAGGTGACATTTTCTTGGTATGAGTCGTAGAACATTTTAAGGAACATTGTAAAATTACTTAATCACCTAGAATCGTTTAATCCCTTGTGTGGCCACTGATGTGGAAAAGTCTCAAACAGGATTAAAGCAGGGTTCTGTTGCACACCACTCTGTGTGTCTGTGTGTGTGTGTGAAAGGTGATGACATGTCTCTCTGCTGCTTCTCCACGTCTTAAGGGAACAGCAGCAGCGCTAGGACGCCCGCCAGTCAGTGTCTCTGATCACCACCACTGAGGCTTCTGAGAGCGGTTGCATAGCAGCAGTTTTATTTCCGTTACCAATCATGCCCTGGTAGCCAAGTTCGGTCTTTTGGGGGTTACTCCAGTCTGTAGGTGGTGAACAACTTTTATCGCCCTCTTAACATTCACCAAGCTCCAGAGAAAGATGCCATTTGACTTTTTCTCTTTCACTGGCTGTTGCTAATTTTAAGCCTTATTTTGACAAAAAAAGAGTGAGTATCAACTTCTTAATCTAAGTCATTTTAGTTGTATCAATTGCCATGACAGTGTTGTTTAAAGCAGCAAGCTTTTTACTATTTTTAAGAACTGTAAATGGTAGCAAGAGCATTTCAAAGGAAACTTGGATGGTGTAGAATTTGCTTGAAGGGTTTTATTGGTGTTCTTTCAGACTAGGTTTGGGTCATTTAGAAGGACAAAATCAAGTTTATTTGTAGTCTTCTCCTTTGTTTGCATTTATGCTATGGGATTTTTAGGATACATTTATAGGAGTATCATTTATTCTTCAAATTAACATAAGACATAGATATCATAACTTTATGTGAAAGAGAGAGAGAGATTTTCCTAACTGGTATACATCTTCTTTAAAATTTTATATTTGGATTTTTTTCCTCAGTGACCACAGAATCAGTTACATATAAAAGTAATTTCAGTAGGATTTCAATTTTACTCTAGTTTAATTTTATAGATAGGAGCCTTCGGAGCAAATTTTTCTAAGTCAAATGTCAACATGAATGGAGGTTTTTAATTTGTTTTCTTTTTTCCTCTCATATTTTTGAATTGTCATATTGCATTTCTGTCTCTTTGTGATACGTAATTCTGTAATAAGTTACATGTAGAAATTAAGTATAGTATGCATGGGGACGGAGGAGGCAATGGCACCCCACTCCAGTACTCTTGCCTAGAAAATCCCATGGACAGAGGAGCCGGGTTGGCTGCAGTCCGTGGGGTTGCAAAGAGTCGGACATGACTGAGCGACTTCCCTTTCACTTTTAACTTTCATGCATTGGAGAAGGAAATGGCAACCCACTCCAGTGTTCTTGCCTGGAGAATCCCAGGGATGGGGGAGCCTGGTGGGCTTCCATCTATGGGGTCACACAGAGTCGGACACGACTGAAGCAACTTCCAGCAGCAGCATACTTGGGGAAAATGCATTATATAGTGCTTAGAGTATTTGAAGAGAAATTAGAATGTGGAGAATTAGTACAATATTATGATTAAAAAGCAAGAGTTCCAGAGTCAGACCACCTGAACTTGAAGTTTCACTCTGCCACTTGGCAGCTGCGTGACTTGGGAAAAGCCAGAGAACTTCTCCAAAGCTCGGCTATTGATAGACAGTGGTCAACTGTTCATGAAGAAAATGAACTGCTCATATATTGCACATTACTGCTCAGAATCACATTAAAGTTTAATAGCTGAAAGTATTTTTCTCAGAAAAGCAAATACTTATTTATGACTGCCTAGAATGGTCTTGGGAGAAGGCGATGGCACCCCACTCCAGTACTCTTGCCTGGGAAATCCCATGGACGGAGGAGCCTGGTGGGCTGCAGTCCATGGGGTTGCGAAGAGTCGGACATGACTGAGCGACTTCACCTTCACTTTTCACTTTCATGCATTGGAGAAGGAAATGGCAACACACTCCAGTGTTCTTGCCTGGGGAATGCCAGGGACCGGGAGCCTGGTAGGCTGCCGTCTATGGGGTTGCACAGAGTCGGACACCACTGAAGCGACTTAGCAGCAGCAGCAGCAGCAGCAGCAGCAGCAGCAGAATGGTCTTGTCTCTCATTGTAGATTTCCTTAGAAGTCAGAGCACAAGGTGAGGTCCTTACAGTGGCCTCCAGGATCTACACAGCATACCGCCTACCCCACTCCCCAGACCAGCACCAGCATGCTACCGCCCATTCCCCACAACTCTTCTTACTGCTTTCTCCATTCCAGCCTCAGTGACTTGACTCTTTTTTGATCATACCAGGCATGCTTTTGCCTTAAAGCCTTTGCCGAGCCTAGTCGCATTGCCTGGAATGCTTTTCCCTTCCAGCATGTGCTGGAAGTATCAAGGCTGACTCACCTCCTTCAAATCTTTATTCAATATAATCTTCATAAGGTCTGCAATGACCATTTTGTGTTCCCAGTCCTCTTTACACTGCTCTGTTTTTAACAGTGCTTTTCTTTTGCTAATTTACTTTGTTCTTTGTTTATTGTCTGTTTCCTTCCACTGGTATGTAAGATTAATGAAGCAAAAGAGTTTTGTTTGTTTTGTTCATTGATATATCTCAAGTACCTCAAGTATCTAACAAATAAATATATGAATAAATGAAGCTTTTTCAGTACTAGCATTAGACTGGGTTTAAATTCTGACTTCTCACCTATTAACTCTTATTACCTAAATCAAGTTATTGAATACCTACTTTGTGGAGTTGTTCCATGAATTAAATGTTACCACATATTGGAAAGCACCTGGCCAGTAGTTGATAACCCAGGAGGCCTTCAATAAATTCTTTCAGCCAACAAATGTTCACTGAACACTTGTGATATACCAAGTATCACTTACAGGCACTGGCATATATCACTGAGCAAAATAGCCCCGAATCCCTGATACTGTGGGAATTATTTCTAGTTTGCTTTCCTTTCTTCATTGCAGTAGTTTCTAGAAGGAAAAAAATTATGATTTCACCAACCTGTTCAGTTGTGTCTCATCCTAGATTTGTTTTAGTTAATACTTATAGGTACCCAGTTTCCATTGCTTTAAAAGTACCTTTGCATTCAGCTATCTTATTCTTTGAGATGGCCTCAGGAAGAGAAATTTTAATCCTTATTTTACCTCTAAGAAATCTGAAACCTCAGAGTTATTATTTGTCCAGTATCATTCAACTAGGAGAAATTTGAGCCAGGATTTGAAGCCATACTTCCTGACTCAGGGTTCCCTGTTCTCTCCATGGTGGCATTTGTACCAGAAGCAGCATGATGGGTTTTATTCATTTCACTGGCTATTTAATTTCAGTTCTACAAACATACATTGGGCCCCTACTAGATGCTAGATACCGACCTTGCCCAGGAATGCAAAAATTGTTTAGTTCCTGTCCTGATAAGTTCAGAATTTAATAGGGAAGACTGTTAACACATCAGTGGGTATGCAGCGTGCTAAATGTAACACTGGCTATATTTATAGATTCTTGGAAGCACAATTAGTCTACAACAGGGTCAGGGATTGCCAAAATAGACACCTTAGAGGAGATCATGGCTCAGCTGAGTCTGAAAGGACAGCTTAAACAGGGAAAAGGGAGGGAATATGAGCAGTAGCAGAGATACATGACAAATTCGAGGCTTTCAGAGTTGCTGGTGTCTAAAGCACGAAGCAGGAAATGGCCAGGGATCAGGCTAGAGCAGCTAGGATCTACAAGATGATACCACATCCGAGAGGTAGAACTCTTACCAGGACCATTCTCTTAGCTACCTTTAGGTCAATTATTCCCATCCACTCAGCTGTAGCCAGGGCTGTTCACAGTACAGAGCCTACTGACCTGTATATAAGGAATTGCTCAGAGGGGCTGGTGGGCAAGAGGACATACCATACACTCTGAGGCTTCAGAGAAGGAATAATGTTGCTGGAAGGCTCAGTGCAACCTGGTTGGTCCAGGCAAAGGTATAGAAGGAGCCAAGCTTTGAGCCAAATAGTCTTCTCAGATGAAAACCATAATTCAGCTATATCAAGGAAATGAAAAGAGAATTTTGTAGTAGCTTCTACTATCTCACCAACCACTCTGGGCCATCTTATAATTTCCCTTATCTGTATTCTGTAAACAACTATAATTTTATGTATATAGTTGTGAGACTTATTTATTGAGCACTTATTAATCTCTGGTGGATGTTAAGATAGATACAGCATTATTAGTTCACTTCACTTCAGTCACTCAGTTGTGCTGACTCTTTGTGACCCCATGGCATGTAGCATGCCAGGCCTCCCTGTCTATCACCAGCTCCCGGAGTTTACCCAAACTCATGGCCATTGAGTTGGTGATGCCATCCAACCATCTCATCCTCTGTCGTTCCCTTCTGCTGCCTTCAGTCTTCCCCAACATCAGGGTCTTTTCAAATGAGTTAGCTCTTCGCATCAGGTGGCCAAAGTATTGGAGTTTCACCTTCAACATCAGTCCTTCCAATGAACACCCAGGCCTGATTTCCTTTAGGATGGACTGGTTGGATCTCCTTGCAGTCCAAGGGACTCTCAAGAGTCTTCTCCAATACCACAGTTCAAAAGCATCAATAATTCAGTGCTCAGCTTTCTTTATAGTCCAACTCTCACATCTATACATGACCAGTGGAAAAACCAATGTCTCTTCTTTTTAGTATGCTGTCTGAAGTGAAGTGAAGTGAAGTCGCTCAGTCATGTCCGACTCTTTACAACCCCACGGACTGTAGCCTACTACACTCCTCCGTCTATGGGATTTTCCAGGCAAGAGTACTGGAGTGGGTTGCCATTTCCTTCTCCAGAGGATCTTCCTGACCCAGGGATCGAACCCAGATCTCCCACACTGTAGACAGACGCTTTACCATCTGAGCCACCAGGGAAGTCTATATAGGTTGGTCATAACTTTCCTTCCAAGGAGTAAGCATCTTTTAATTTCATGGCTGCAGTTACCATCTGCAGTGATTTTGGACCCCCCAAAAATAAAGTCAGCTATTGTTTCCACTGTTTCTCCATCTATTTGTCATGAAGTGATGGGACCAGATGCCATGATTGTAGTTTTCTGAATGTTGAGCTTTAAGCCAATTTTTTCACTCTCCTCTTTCACATTCATTAAGAGGCTCTTTAATTCTTCTTCACTTTCTGCCATAAGGTGGTGTCATATGCATATATGAGGTTATTGATATTTCTCCCAGCAATCTTGATTCCGGCTTGTGCTTCCTCCAGCCCAGAATTTCTCATGATGTACTCTGCATAGAAGTTAAATAAGCAGGGTGGCAATATACAGCCTCAACGTACACCTTTTCCTATTTGGAACCAGTCTGTTGTTCCATGTCCAGTTCTAGCTATTGCTTCCTGGCCTGCATACAGATTTCTCAAGAGGCAGGTCAGGTGGTCTGTATTCCCATCTCTTTCAGAATTTTCCACAGTTTATTGTGATCCACACAGTCAAAGGCTTTGGCATAGTCAATAAAGCGGAAGCAGATGTTTTTCTGGAACTCTCTTGCTTTTTCGATGATCCAGCAAAACTTGGCAATTTGATCTCTGGTTCCTCTGCCTTTTCTAAAACCAGCTTGCACATCTGGAAGTTCAGGGTTCACATATTGCTGAAGCCTGGCTTTGAGAATTTTGAGCATTAATTTCCTCGTGTGTGAGATGAGTGCAATTGTGCAGTAGTTTGAGCATTCTTTGGCGTTTCCTTTCTTAGGGATTGGAATGAAAACTGGCCTTTTCCAGTCCTGTGGCCACTGCTGAGTTTTCCAAATTTGCTGGCATATTGAGTGCAGCACTTTCACAGCATCATCTTTTAGGATTTGAAACAGCTCCACTGGAATTCCATCACCTCTGCTAGATTTGTTTGTAGCAATGCTTCCTAAGGCCCACTTCACTTCACATTCCAGGATGTCTGGCTTTAGGTGAGTGATTGTGAGTGATCACACAGTGTGATTATCTGGGTCATGAAGAACTTTTTTGAACAGTTCTTCTGTGTATTCTTGCCACCTCTGCTTAATATCTTCTGCTTCTTTTAGGTCCATACCATTTCTGTCCTTTATCGAGCCCATCTTTCCATGAAATGTTCCCTTGGTATCTCTCATTTTCTTGAAGAGGTCTGTAGTCTTTCCCATTCTGTTTTTCCCCTCTATTTCTTTGCACTGATCACTGAGGAAGGCTTTCTTATCTCTCCTTGCTATTCTTTGGTATTCTGCATTCAAATGGGTATATCTTTCCTTTTCTCCTTTGCCTTTCACTTCTCTTCTTTTCACAGCTGTTTATAAGGCCTTCTCAGACAGCCATTTTGCTTTTTTGCATTTCTTTTTCTTGAGGATGGCCTTGATCCCTGTCTCCTATACAGTGTCATGAACCTCCATCCATAGTTCATCAGGCACTCAATCAGATCTAGTCCCTTAAATCTATTTCTCACTTCCACTGTATAATCGTAGGGATTTGATTTAGGTAGTACCCGAATGGTCTAGTGGTTTTCCCTACTTTCTTCAATTTAAATCTGAATTTGGCAATAAGGAGTTCATAATCTGAGCCACAGTCTGCTCCTAATCTTGTTTTTGCTGACTGAATAGAGCTTCTCCATCTTTGTCTACAAAGAATATAATCAGTCTGATTTTGGTGTTGGCCATCTGGTGATGTCCATGTGTAGAGTCTTCTCTTGTGTTGTTGGAAGAGGGTGTTTGCTATGACCAGTCCGTTCTCTTGGCAAAACTCTATTAGCCTTTGCCCTGCTTCATTCTGTACTCCAAGGCCAAATTTGCCTGTTACTCCAGGGGTTTCTTGACTTCCTACTTTTGCATTCCAGTTCCTGTAATGAAAAGGACATCTTTTTTTGGGTGTTAGTTCTAAAAGGTCTTGTAAGTCTTCATAGAACCATTCAACTTCAGCTTCTTCAGCGTTACTGGTTGGGGCATAGACTTGGATTACCATGATATTGAATGGTTTGCCTTGGAAATGAACAGAGATCATTCTGTTGTTTTTGAGATTGCATCCAAGTACTGCATTTCCGACTCTTGTTGACTATGATGGCTACTCCATTCCTGCCCACAGTAGTAGATATAATGGTCATCATAGTTGAATTCACCGATTCCAGTCCATTTTAGTTCGCTGATTCCTAGAATATCAATGTTCACTCTTACCATCTCCTGCTTGACCACTTCCAATTTGCCTTGATTCATGGACCTAACATTCCAGGTTCCTATGCAATATTGCTCTTTACAGCATCGGACGTTGCTTCTATCACCAGTCACATACACAACTGGGTGTTATTTTTGCTTTGTCTCCATCCCTTCATTTTTTCTTACGTTATTTCTCCACTGATCTCCAGTAGCATATTGGGCACCTACCAACCTTGGGAGTTCCTCTTTCAGTGTCCTATCTTTTTGCCTTTTCATACTGTTCATGGGGTTTTCAAGGCAAGAATATTGAATGGTTTGCCATTCCCTTCTCCAGTGAACCACATTCTGTCAGACCTCTCCACCATGACCCATCCATCTTGGGTGACCCCACACGGCATGGCCTAGTTTCATTGAGTTAGACAAGGCTGTGGATCATGTGATCAGATTGGCTAGTTTTCTGTGATTGTGGTTTCAGTCTGTCTGGCCTCTGATGCCCTCTCTTAGCACCTACCATCTTACTTGAGTTTCTCTTACCTTGGACGTGGGGTATCCTGTCTCTGCCAATTATACATTCAGTTCGGTTCAGTTCAGTCGCTTAGTCATGTCCGACTCTTTGCGACCCCATGAACTGCAGCACGCCAGGCCTCCCTGTCCATCACCAGCTCCCAGAGTCCACCCAAATCCAATAGCTGGACAAATCAACTTTCCATTTTCCAATCTTATTTGTTGTTACAACTAATAATTTACCAACCACACTAAATCTCCTTAATGTATACCCTTCTCATGCTGTGGTCCATATAGTACCCTTGCTCCTCAATTCCTCCAAACCCAAATCATGTCTTCTCTCTGTGACCTAGCATATACCACTTCTTCCGTTTAATTTCCCTTAATTTCAATAGATGATGCAACCTCTTCTTTCTCTAAACTCCTGAAATAATTTCCTATGTACCTCTCTAAAATAATACCATGTTTCATCAATTCTGAGATGTAAATTTTTTCACATTTTAACATCTCCATAGTTTATCTTTTAAAACATGCCATTCATCATCAGTGTTCTTAAAAGAGAGAATATATCATGGTATTTTGTGGAAAAACATGAAAAACAACTACTCTGAGTCAAAAAAATAGTTCAGAAGAATGAAGAAGCATTAAATACCTTAACCAGTTTTGTGTATGTTCTTTCTTTGTGTACACTATGTAATATATGACAAAACGTGCCAAGCTAAGTCATTAAAAAAACAACTTCTTTAATGCAAAATAAAGAGTCTTAGTGATAAGTCATTTTGTTATAGCTTAATTGGCAGCTTTTTTTCTTAGTATACATAAAATAATGGTGTGACCATCACTGGTGTCCTAGATTCAAAGAAATAGATAGTTTTATTTTGTGATTAAATATGTCAGGCATTAATAACATGTACCTTCCTAATACATGTTGTATTATATATATTTATATTAATTTCTAGTCCTGTATTAAACTACAGGCCTTTTGAGGGCAAGGATTTTATTTAATCTTTGATACCCTTACAATAGTTGTTACGATGCTTTATACCGTATACATATAAAATAAATATTTAATAAAGGGATTAAAATATGAAGTATAAGATAAAAGTGCCACAGAAAGATAAAGTACTATATGAGTGAATATCTACTAGTACATTCTCAGTTAACTACTTATACTTAACTATAGTTTTGTTAGAAATGTATTTACATATGGTATTTAGTTGGGTCCTTGGGCTGAATCTCAACTTAGGCTCGTGGTTTTTGAACCAGCAATAAATGATCCTAATAGAATTCTATAAATTTCAGTCTTGCTTGCTGATTGCATTCTTAAGAAAATGTGATGACTCGTCTTGACTGAGTCATAGCAGGTAGTAAATAAAACCTCTGTCTTGGAGAACAAATAACAGTGACTTTCCCTAATGATGCTAAGATTATACAGGAAACCAGGTAAATGCCTGTCTCTAAGAAATATAGTACTTTTAAAATAGCCTTGTTTTTTTTTTCCCTCCAATCCATCTCAATAACACCTATAATAAAAAACCTGGGAAATAAAAAACAGTTTAGGGAATTTTGTTCGTGTGATATTTTCTAGTTTTTATCCTTATTCTTTGGACTACAAGAACAAGAAATAACATAAGCATTTTTCTTCAGTCAGCTAAATATTTCCAATTCTGATTCAAATAAGTAATTTCCATCATTCTCTCAGAGTGCTTATGTGTTTGCAAACCATACTTGGCATGGAAAAGCAGTGGTAGTCCACTCTGCTATTCACCGGATATCTCCACTTATCTTTCTGGATTGTACATTCTTTCCCTGTTGAAGTTAGGTGTGGTCATGTGACTTTTTTGTCTAATAAAATGAGACCATTAGTGACGTAAAGCTTTCAGAGCAAGTACAAAATTTCCCACACTTCCTTTATCCTGCTGCAGCAACTATAGAAGCACAGAGATGGAGCCACCCTTAGCACAAGACCCTGCGTGAGGATAGCATAGACCCAGGTCCCCATCACATTTGACCTGCTCAGAGATACGTAGTATGTTTTGTATGAGATTATTATTTTTTGTGTATGTGATATTTTGTGTGAGATCATATTGTAAAGTTATTAGATAAGTATAACCTAGCTTATTGTGATTAATATAGTCTTTACTCCAAAACAGTGGAGTTTAATGGTAACTAAAAGAATATAACAGATTTGATGTGCTGTTATTGGCCTAGTATTTTTTCCTTTTGGAAATACTGTTGTATTTCCATGCATCAAAATACTTTTCTTTGAATTACAATCTTTTGTCAAAACATTTTGAGATACCTCTGTAAGATGTCCTTTCATCTCCCAACAGTAGAACTGTTTCTTAAAAGAAATGCTTATTGATGTTCATTCATGTCTTTACTTTTTTATTCAGCAAGCTTTTTTGAATGTCAGGTGCTAAGACTGGACGATGTTCAAGGCACTCTGGATGGTTTGGTAGAAGTGGCACAAAGTAAGCAGGGGCTAAAAACTATAAGGCACTTTGTTCTTCCGAAGTCTAGGTGCTTCACTGGTTTCATAAATGATACATACCAATTTCATTTTAAAATAGTTAAACTATATTTGAAAGTTAACATCATAAATACCATATCCAAGGTGACATAGATCAAATTATGCCACTGTTGAGAACACCAACATATGACCTTAAAAGTTAGAAGTGTCTTTACCATAGCTAGTATAGAGACAGTTTAAGAAATAAGAACTTAAGTGCCATCAAAAAGTCTAATTCTCCCAGTTATCTTGGAAGAAAAAATTTTTTAGCACATTACCAAGTGGTTTCCAGCAACTGTGTTTTACAAATTAAAAAATTAAAAGCTAGATTCTGTTTCTGGTCTTGATTATAAGAATCTGAGTAGCTTTTATAAAGTCAGTGCAGATGAGTTAGGAAATAGCAAGGTTCCCCTTTTGTTCTTTTTCCTATCACCTTCTGCCTTTTCATTCTAGGGGTTCTTCAGCAAGCGCCTAAAAGGCTCCATCAAGAGGACCAAAAGCCAATCAAAGCTTGACCGAAACACGAGCTTTCGGCTTCCCTCCCTTCGCAATACCGATGACAGGTAGGCATTCACTTGCTTAAAACACAGAAAGCAATTTTACAGTGCATTTTGGTAAGATATTTTGGTCTTCTCTAACTGTGCATCAGTGATAATCCTAGAGAACTGATAAAAAAATTTACTTTTTTGTCTTGCTCATATTGAGGCACGGTACAAAATATTAGCTTACATACCAAACCAGTTTAAAAATCTTACAATATTGGAGAGTGTGCAGATACCTAAGAACTAATTTAAGAGTCAGTTGTGCTATTTCTGTCGAATTGTGTTCTCATGGTCCAAGGTGTATCTTTCTTCGGTAGAATGGTTTTAAGGGATGCTGATGGCTATAGCTAACATTTTCTGAGCACTATACTAAATGCTTTATATACTTTATCTTGTTTAATCTTTAGAATAACCCTGTAAGAGAAATACTAATATTATCACGATTTTACAGGTGACAAGTCTGAGAAAGAGAGGTTCCAAGGTTATACCGCTTAGTAAATAGAAAAAAATGGTTAAACTTGGGCAACTTTGCTGAGTCCCTGGTCTTCTCTGCTGTCTTGTTCTTTGTGTATACTATATGAACTCGGCCTTATTAATTTACAGTCACATCTAGAAGGCCTGTATGAAAAGGAAGCCTTGAGATTTTTCTAGTGGTCCAGTGGCTAAGACTCTGTTCCCAATACAGGGGGCCCAAGTTCAGTCCCTGGTCAGGGAACTAGATCCCACATACTGCAACTAAAGATTCCACATGCCACAATGAAGATCAAAGCTCCTTTATGCCACAGCTAAGACCCAGCACTGCCAAATAAATAAGTAAAAAAAAAAAAGAAAGAAATTCTTTTTTACAAAAGGAAGCCTGGATTTCAATAATTAGTGCTACCAGCTTGAGCAAACCTCACATGCATAGCTCTCTAAGGATAACAGCCTTCTAAAATGATTGAATGTATGCTAGGACACATTTGTAATAATTCATGTCTCCACAATGCTCAAAATTTAGGAAATGGTACTCTTGTGTCTTGACACATCACCACCATCACGAGTATTTATTGAGTGCTTACTCTGTGCCAAGTATTTTTAATGTAGTCTCTCATGTAATGCAACCCTAGATACTATTTTACAAATGAGGAACTAAGGCAAAACAGATTGAGAAGCATGCCCATAGTCACACAGCTAATTAGTAGAGCTTGGATTTAAACTTCTGTCTGCCTTTCATAATGATCCTCCTATTTATACTTGGGTGTTTCTTTTTCTTTTCAGTAATAAGTCCATTATTTCCAGCTACCTGCATCATAAGTAGACATGTAGATTGTAATCTCATAATTGCAGATTATAGACTTGCCAGGCAGAAAGTTACTCTCATTTTATAAATAAAGTACCTTTTCCCCTATACTGAATTGATGAGCCGCTACAGCTTTATCAGCTCTTCTTATCCTTGAACCACTTTAGAGATGTTCTGTGAAGTTTGCAAGTATGTTCAATTGCAGTGCAATTGTGTTGTTAGATATCTCATTTATACCTCTTTGTTTAAGGGTAATAATTTTAAAAAATATTTTATTCTCATATTTTCCCTTTGATTCCTATTATTCTACAACTTTCATCATTGAAAGAATTCACATCATTTTATAAATAAGTCTCAATAAAATAGAAATGACAAGATTTTTCAGAATATTGGTTTTTAAGGACAAGGAAATGGTATAGCAACTCAAACATTCCTAATTCAATCACCAGTTCCTTAAACTCTGTAGCATCACGTATAAACTTGAGAGACAAGGAGATATTTTTTGTAGGTATACTTTATTGTATAAACTTGCACTAAATATCACTTTCTCAATTTCAAACCAAGTACTCTGTCCTATTCTGTTTTGCTTTAGGTAGCCTAGAGGAATTCTTGGATTGAATTACCAAGAGATTATATTCTCCTGGAGTCTGCTATTGCTATTATATAGGCAGTGCATTTTCAGCCTTTCCAATGATTTAAATTCCTTATATGTGACTTCCATGCTATTCTACTTCAGTCAACAGTAGTATCTTTCTGACTCAAATACAGCATACTAAATAATACAGCATAATTTAAAAAGTGCTAATAAATCTCAAATATTAGATAATCCTTTTTGTCTTCCAAATCCATTTATAGAGGTTTTCTAAACAGAAATTTTTCAGAAACTTTATTATTCTTATATAGGGATATACTCACTAGAAGTTTGAATATATCACAGTTCAAACAAAAAAAAAAAAGACCTTCTTGCCATCAGATCATCTGAAAACACAGATAAATAGACCTAAGGTACAAGGTCTTAATCAACTGAGTTCTTCAAATTGGTAACCTTACTAGTATCATTAAGAGATTTTTCCAAAGACCCTTGGTCTTGTGCCGTATGCATCAGTTGCTGAAATCAGGCCATTTCTTCCAAAATGGTATGTGGTGTCTAAATCTAAGTAGAAAAACATTCCTATTCTTATGGCAAGTCTGCAGAAACTCTAGGCAAACCTAAGTAAGCAACCCCTTTTTGCAGTTTCTAAATTGTATTGTAAATTGCTTGTGTCTTTGTGTAAAAGGAAAAAAGTTTCAATACATTAAGTCACCTTCCTTTTCTTCCCATATAAATAACCTCATTAACAGTTTGTATATTTTCAAACCTTTTTTAAAAAATCCATACATAGATGCATACATATGTATACTTGGCTTGTTTTCATAAAGCTGGTGTTGTTGGTGTTTAGTCAGTGAGTCGTGTCTGACTCTTGCGGCCCCATGGACTATAGCCCAACAGGCTCCTCTGTCCATGGGGTTTCCCAGGCAAGACTACTGGAGTGGGTTGCCATTTCCTTCTCCAGGAGATCTTCTCGACCTAGGGATCGAACCAAAGTCTCCTGCGTTGCAGGCAGATTCTTTACCACTGAGCCACCAGGGAAGCCTTTCACATAAGTGGGATCATATTATATGTATTACTTTGTGACTTCGCTTTATAGAATAAATATTTTGGACAACTTTTTATGTCAGTCATATAAATCTACATAATTCTTTTTAACAACAACAGTTTTTTGTAACATGTGTACATCACTTCCCTGCTCATGAATATTTTGTTTCTCCATTCTTGGGCATAAAATAGAGATGTAATAATCATTTTTGTTATGTGCCTTTCTCTCCTTACTTGATGGGGTTAGATTTCTGAAGAAGAACTACTAGTATGAAGTATATACAATATCATATTGTTCTTCAGAAAAGCTGTATTAATTTCCATTCCCACCCATAGGTTAGGATCAATTTTATCCATGGATAAATAACAAGGTCCTACTGTATAGAGAGGGAATAGGATTCAATATGCTGTGATAAACCATAATGGAAAACACTATTAGGAAAAAAAAAAAAAAAATATATATATATATATATATATATATATATAAAACCAAGTCACTTTGTTGTACAACGGAAATTGATATAACATTGTACAGAAACTATACATCAATAATAAAAATTACTTTTATCCTTCAAACATATATTTTATCAGTATGATGGATGAATAGAAATAGTAAACACATGTACAGTATGTACGGGGCTTCCTGGCTAGCTCAGTGGTAAAGAATCTGCCTTCAGTGCAGCAGACCCAGGTTCTATCCCTGGGCGTGAAGATCCCCTGGAGGAGGGCTTGGCAACCCATTCCACTATTCTTGCATGAGAATCCCGGGACAGAGGAGACTGGCGGGCGACAATCCATAGGGTCACAAAGAGTCTGACGCAACTGAGGCAACTTAGCACTTGCACACACAGTGTGTACTATGTGTCATACACGGGTCTAAGCACTTCACATGAATGAACTCATTCAATCATTATAACAACCCTAGTTACATTCATGACGCTATTTTGAAGAGGAGAGAACTGAAACCGAGAAATGAGTGAATTGCACAAGGTCGCACATCAGAAAATGGCAAGACTGTGATTCAGATTCAAGAATTCTAGCTCTGGAGTGTACATTCTTAACTTTATGCTGTATTGCCCCTCACAGAAAAGTCAGGTAGCAGACATTTGTTTTAATTTCTATTCCCTAATGCCTGGTAAGTTGAACATCTTTTCAGAAGTTTTCTTCTTCAGTGACTTGCTTATTGATCCCTTTGCCCATTTGCTGTTGAGCTGTTTGTCCTTTATCTAATGATCTGGAGTAGTCCTTTATTATTACAAGGGATTGTAAGCCACTGTTACTCATATTGTTAAATTTTTCTTCCAGTCAGTTACTTGTGTTTTAAAATCATGTCTCTAGACTATATAGAAGTTTTAAATTTTCACTTGGTGCAACATGTCAGTCTTTGTGGGCTTAACTGTCCAAATTTGACCAGAACTCTGAACTCAAGAAGACAGGGATCTCTTTCTCATTAAATTTCTCATTATTATGCTGTTCAGTTCACTTTCTCTCTCTCCTTCAAGAGGAGGAAATATTCTATCTGGGGCATCAGAAGGATAATGAAGTAGTGATCATGATATTTTGAATTTTTAAAGGTTTTTGATAACTACAAACCTTATTTAGCACTCATTACATTTTAAAAATGTAAAATTATTCTCTTGAGGTCTGAGTTACTGCTTAAAGATGGCAGAAAAGCAGTTGTGAGTGAGTCCATTTCATCTAAAGAAGGTTTACTATATGTGATCAGTAAGTTTTTCTGTGCAAAAGACTAAAAGGTTATTTTAACATGCAGACTCAATTGATCAAAAAGACCCTGCAGGTCTGTTTAGCCAATGATCTGCAAGTCATAAACTCTGCTGTAAGGCCCTGATAGAATTTGGTGCCAAGGTTGCCTTGGGGATCTATTTATAATGATTCTTAAACTTAGAATTTCCTTTGTGAAACTGTAGGGCATAGACATGAGAAGTAAAATGTTGCCAAATAATATTTCTAAAAACCAAATATCTTGTCACACAGTAACATAGGTGATTGTGAGAGTTATGTACAGAGTAGAAAGCCATGTGCTACCAGGGAATATAGAGAAGTAACGACACAGCCCAACCTTAAGGAGTCAACAGAAGTAAATATCCAAGAAGAAATGGTGCAGGGAGGTAAGATTACTTCTTGTTGAGTGGATCGAGAAGGACCTTAGAGGGCAGTGGCAGTGAGTTATACCTTAGAAAATGAGTATAATTTGAACTGAGAAATAGACATGGAGAGAGTACTCTTCCAGATGGAAATAATAAGCAAAAGAAGAGAGCTGCAAATTACAGAGCTTGAAAAGAGCTTACCCCCAGAACTCTGGAAAGATTCAGCTCCTACCCAGCTCTAAAAGGCTAGCAGCCAGGCTTACATTTATACAGAGCAAATTTGAGAAACTCAACCAGATAAAAAGATACCAACATTTATGTCCCCCCATTACAATTTCCGGAGAAGACAATGGCAACCCACTCCAGTACTCTTGCCTGGAAAATCCCATGGATGGAGGAGCCTGGTGGGCTGCAGTCCATGGGGTCGCTAAGAGTCGGACACAACTGAGCGACTTCACTTTCACGCATTGGAGAAGGCAATGGCAACCCACTCCAGTATTCTTGCCTGGAGAATCCCAGGGACGGGAGAGCGTGGTGGGCTGCCATCTATGAGGTCGCACAGAGTCGGACACGACTGAAGCAACTTAGCAGCAGCACAGCATTACAATTTCAGCTGGTAATTCTGCTCCTAATTATATCCAAGAGAAGTGAAAACATTATGTCCCCACAAAAACTTGTACATGAATGTTTATAAGCATTATTTATAATTGCCCCAAAATGATACTGACCCAGATGTCCATCAACTGATGAGTGGATATACAAAAGATGATACATCCACCTAATACACTATTATTCAGTCTTAAAAAAAGAATGGAATACTGATACATGCTACAGTATGGATAAACCTTGAAAACTTAATGCAAAGTGAAAGAAGCCAGTCACAAAAGACTGCAGAATGTTCAATCCATTTATGTGAAATGTCCAGAATAGGCAAATCTATGAAGACAGCAGATTAACGGCTGCTAGAGGCTGGGGATATAGGGCAGGGGAGTGAGGAATGAAAAATGACTGCTAATGGACATGAGGTTTCTTTTTTGGAGTGATGAAATGTTTTAAGCTTAGACTGTGGTGATAATTGCACAATTCTGAGTATACTGAAAATGGTGTGCTTTAAGTGGGTAGATTTTATGGTATGTTAATTATATCTCAATAAAGATGTTAAATTACTTTTTAAAAAACATCTGGCCAGGAAGTACTCTGCAATGACGCTCATTAATCTGTAAGCTATATTCCAGCACACAGTTTTCCACTGAGTTCTTTAGCACTTTAAAATAAAGACAGATGGCCAAGAATCTCCAGATATTGAGGAAATTCTTCACCATGAAAGGCAGGAGGAAAAACAAATAAATAGGAGAGAGAAAAAAGAACTCAGAAGAAACAGAGACAATGCACAAAGCCAAAACCAACTTCTAAGCATAATAAATATTTTCAACAGATAAGGCTGTGCATCTATGAAACAATAATATGCTGTAAGAAAAGGAACCTCACTGACACAAGAAAGAGTTTGAAAATTAAAATATGTAAACTACAGTCAAGTCAGTTTCCCAGAAAGTGGAACAGAAAATGAGAAAATCAATCCAGAAGATTCTAATAAAAGAAGAGTTTTCTTAGAAAAGTTTGGAGAGGAAACTGTCAAAGAAATAATACAAGAAAATGTCCAAAAACAAGAAAATATAACTGCACATAGTGGAAAGGCCACCATATTCCAGTGAGTGAAAAATAACAAAAGACTTTCCAGCACACACGCACACACACACACCAGTTCACATTATCATGAAAGAGCACAATACCGAGGCTTAAAAAAAGAATCATAAAAGCTTCTAGAAAGAAAAATTAGGTTACATGCAAAGGAGGTATGAAAGGATTGCATTACAGTTCTCAATAGAATATTAAAAATCAAAAGTCACTGGAGCAGTGTTGTCAAAATTCTGAGTGGAGGTTATTTTCAACCCAGTAATCCATACACAGGACAATCCTTGAATGTCAAATGGGGAGTTTAGATTTTATTGTATAAGCAGTGGGGGGACATTAACCATTTTTGAGCAAGGAAGTGACCTGATTAGAATTGTGCCATGTATAGATTAATCCAGCAGTGGAATTTCACATGACTTGGTTTGCAGAGACTAAATTTGGGATTCCAATTAGGTTGAGGGGGGAGCTATTTTAAGAAATAAGGAAGGCTCTAAAGAGGGTAGTTGGCAGTGGGGATGAAGAATCAGAGACAAGACAGGAGAAACATTTTAGAGGCAAAATCAATAGGCTGTCACAGTCATTATTGTTCCAAAGCCATCTAATCAGATAAAAGCCAGTAAAGTGATTTCCCAGAATCAGTATTGGCAGCATGTTCACAGTAAAGCCATATCATGTGAAAGGGTACAGGGACAGGAGAAGACTCTGATATGTCTACCTTTTGTTGAAATGCACTTTGAAAAGTTTAAAAGTTTTGAAACTGCTGAAAAACCATGGTCATACCGCACTGTCAGGCATTCCAGGATTTTGAATGCCAGTCAGGTTGCCAACCTTGCTCTGGAAGTGCTACTTAAATTTATCAATGTCTTGAGGTAAAAGTAAGCACATGGAGTAGAAATTTTCTCAATTTCCTTCAAATGTCCTTCAAGTAAAAACCTCTGCAGTAATGTCTTCGATTCTGAGACTCACTGACGAAGTATGGTTTTAAAGTCTGCTTGTTCCCTGTCAGGAGATATTTAAGAGTAACTGTAGTGTTCTTTTGTAGGATATATATACTCAGCTTCTTCTGTTTCTCCTGATTAGAACCAATTTTTTAACTCTTTTCTCTTTTTAATTCATATACTGACAAGCAGTTAGAGAGTCTTGCAAGCACTTCCCCCAATAGTGTGTGTGTGCTCAGTCAGAGTCATGTCCAACTCTTTGTGACCCCATGGACTGTAGCCTACCAGGCTCCTCTGTCCATGGGATTTTCCAGGTATGAAGACTGGAGTGGGGTGCCATTTCCTCCTCTAGGGGATCTTCCCGACCCAGGGACCAAACTCACACCACCTGCATTGGCAGATGGATTCTTTACCACTGAGCGACCTAGGAAGCCCAGTGATATAACTGTAATATAATATCAAAACCAAGTAATTGACATTGATACTGGACTACAGACTTTATTCGGTTTTCACCAATTTTTATGTGCACTTATTTGTGTGTGTTTATAGTTCTATGCAGTTTAATCCTACATATAGATTTGTGTAACCACCACCATCAAAATCGAGATACAGAATTATGCCATTACCAGAAAAGAACTCTCTGCTACTCTTTACAGTCATACCTTCCTCTTTATACCTATCCCTGTCCCCTACCAAGCATGTTTTGTTTTCTACCTCTATGATTTTATTTCAAGTGTTATATAAATGGAATTGTATAATGTGTAACCATTTAAGAGTGGCATTTTTTTCACTAAATAAAATGCCCTTGAAGTCCCTCCAAATTGTTGCATCTGTCAATAGTTTGTTCCTTGTTATTGCTGAGTAGTATTCTATTGTATGGATGTACCAAAGTTAAACCAACCACCCACTGGAGAACATTAGTTTCTAGTTTTTAGCTATTAGGAATAAAGCCCCTATGAACAGTTGTATACACATAAGTTTTCATTTCTCTACAGTAAATACACAAGCGTGGAATTGCTAGATTATATAAGTACTTGCTTAGGTTAATAAGAAACTGCTGAACTATTCTGCAGAGTACCTATACAATTTTACATTTCCACCAGCAATTTTATGGGGGGATGTGTGTGTGTCCATGTCCCTGTCCCAAGAGATTTTCACCTAAGTTTTCTTCCAAAGGTTTTGTGATTTTTTGCTTTTATATGTAAGCTTACAATTCATTTAGTTAATCTATAGTTACTGTAAATAAAGGTCTTAACCCAGAGCCTATGGGTGTTCTCTTCAAATAGTAATCAAAACCGCATACTTACCCAAGCCAAACAAATTGCAGATAATGTGTCTGGTTTTGGAGAAGGAAGTATTATAAACTCCTTAGTTCTCTCTTCATCAGCTTACCTGCCCGTGGTTTTAGGTACTCTACAGATCTGGGGCAATGGGAGACAGAAGGGTGGGGAAAGGGACTTAAATAGTAAATACTATCTTGCATGCATGTGTGGAAGTCTCTTCAGTCTTGTCTGACTCTTTGCAACCCTATGGACCATAGCCTGCCAGGCTCCTCTCCACGGCATTCTCCAGGCAAGAGTATTGAAGTGGGTTGCCATACCCTCCTTCAGGGGACCTTCCTGAGCCGGAGATCAAACCTGTGTCTATGTTTCCTGCATTGGCAGACGGGTTCTTAACCGCTAGTGCAACCTGGGAAGCCCAAAACTATCTTAGCCTTCCATTATGCTCTCTGAGCCTGGCAGTTGTTTAACTCGACTCTTCTATCATGGGGTGCTTTGGGGAATTCTTCAGGAATACGTCATCTCTGAGGAACTCTCACCTATGGTTTTTGTTTCTGTTTTTTGTTGGTTTTTTTTTTTTTTTTTTTTTAGTTTCATGGGTACATTTTTATTCTAGAAATTCATTTGCAACTCCTTCCACAGTTTTCTAGGTAGGAATTGCTGTTCTAGTTTCTACCCTTCCAGGTCTCTGGTCCACAGGAAATAACCACAAATTTTCTGCCCTGACAAACCTCCAAGATTGCAGCCTTATGTAAAAGTATCAACTTGGGCTCTGCTACCGAAAGTTAGCCATTTCCCATCCTCTAGATTTCCCAGGTAAAATCAAACCCCACTTTGTATGCATTCCCTACCTAAACCCTTTAT
This sequence comes from Ovis aries, assembly GCF_016772045.2. NCBI lineage: Eukaryota > Metazoa > Chordata > Mammalia > Artiodactyla > Bovidae > Ovis > Ovis aries. The sequence goes on from NC_056065.1 coordinate 59,250,259, forward strand.
GTGTGTTGGGGGGAGGCGGGTAGCTGCGAGGGGTGAGCCTCACAGCTTTCTCCAGAATTCTTCCTCAAAGAATCCTTTCCCTTCTCCATACTCACCACGTTTTATAGTCTTGTTCTGACCGAGAGGTTCAAGGTAATGGCATTCGTTCCAAAACTTTCCCTTTGTAAATTCTGCAGTTTGTCTGATACTTTACTTTGGCATGCAATATCTGTTTTATCTTGGAGTCTCAATTTGAAATTTCACTTTTAATATCTCATCACACATGTATATAATACTTTCATTAATCTACGATCTTCAGCATAACCTACAGGTAGGAATATGGCTCTGTCTGTTCCCTAACTCAGCATTATCACCTGCCACTCCTACCAGAAGTCTGTCATTTACTTACTATACTGTTCATATGTCTCTACTTTTATTCTTGCTGCCCTCTCTGTCGTCCAAACCATTTCCTATTCCTACACCTTGTCCTTTGACAAGCTTACTTCTGATTCATACTGATGCAACAATACCCCAGTTAGGAGTCATATGCTCCCTAATTTCTTTCCTTTGTTCTTCCTATGCATCATCCTAAACTAAGCACCTACCCCAGCTACCCACACGTGACCAAGTGTATACACATTATTACAGGACTGACTACTTTCTATTGAGTTTATCTTTCCATGTTTCTGCTTACCACGGCAAATGAGTTCCACAAGTAGACACACGATCTTTGTATCCCCACCCTCTTTGTATCCCCACAATGCCTGTCCTATTACAGTACTTAATTTCTTGGCCTGAAACAAAAGGTAAGAATCCAAACAAATTCTAGATAATGAAGAATCTCCTTCAATATGGTGTACTTAGATAGAATGACAGCTTCTCAGAAATTATTGGATTCCAGGCCATTAATTAATCAATACAGTCTAGCTATAGATTAATTTCCCTTACCAGTGTTTACTGGTATGGGCCAATTAAGGAGCCCTTAGTTTTGTGGGCTAAAATCCAACTGAAGTTTCTGATTATATCACAGTAGCATTTTAATTCACTTAGACTGCTTTATCTTAGTAGAAAAATGTTATTTCCATACATTTATTCCTTCTGTCTTCATATTCTTCCAGCAAGGAATAATTCAAGAATAGCCATCCTAACCTCAACCAGATGAGTAGTTTATATAAAAAGAACGAATGCATGTAATACCACTGTGGAAAGCTGTGTTTGCAATGATAGTCCTATTTGTATGGTACTGTAGTTTATGAGACATTTGTAAAAGCATAGATGATTGCATTTGATTCTCAGAATAACTGTGGGAGGTATAGGACCAGAAATCATTATCTATATTTTACAAATGAGATAACTAGGCTTCAGAAAGAATAAATTATTTGTTCCATGTCACATGGCTAGTGAGTGATTTGAGCAGGCATAAATACAGAGGGCTTTTGGCTCCAAGTTGATTGCCTTTTCCATTATACTCTTTGTTGCATGTGTTGATAGGAAACCTCACCTGCTGAGAAAATTATTGAGAAAGGAGAAAAAAAGGGACAAATGATGCACACACGTACACACATGCACAAGCACACTCAAAACGACTCCTAAGAGTAGATTGCCATGCAGTAATAATTAATTAGTGAGTCATTATATTTTTACAATTTGGTAAAATGTAAAGCAAACACCCTGCTATGCTCCTGTCATCGTCCTTTCCCTCCAAATCCAAGTGGAAAGAATGAAAAAATAAAAGCAGTAGAAGAAACTATAGGCTGGATTTCTTATGCTTTTAGGATGAAAGAGTTTTTTCTAAGCATAAACTGGGGGAAATAATTAAACTACAGACAGAAAAAAATACTAATTTAATTAATTTACAAATAGTATTTGCATATCAGTTAAATTCGACAATTAGAAAAATGGTCTAAGAACATGAAATAACATTTCATAATTTACAGAACAGAGAACTGAACTTGATTGTATATTGATATACATTTAAAATGTGTTCAACATGGTCATTTAAAGAAATTCATACTAAAGCAATTAATGAAATACCACTTTTTACCAGTTATATTGCCAAAGATATTTGAAAATCAGCCCTGTGTCATTTTGGTGGTGATAGCATATAGAAACATGCATTATTGGTGTGGATTTAAGTTGATACTATCTATTATGGAGGATAAAGTAGCATTATCAAAACTTTAAATGTGTGTACCCTATGATCTAGCAGTTTCACGTTTGGAAGTTTAAACCATGAATACATGCACATGTGCTTCAAAGTATATGTATTAAGATACTTTTTGAACCTGGGTTAATCACCAAAAAAAAAAGGAAAAGAAAAGAAAAAAAATGTAGATGGTTGTCAATTATTGCTTAAAGTTCTATAAGCCCATATAAGGGAGTACAGAGTGATCATTAAAAAGAGGCAAGTTATAGCTGTATTTTCCAGTGTGGACAGAATTCCAGAATATACTCTTAAAGGAAAAAAGTATGGTAGAATTCTACTTGTGTGTATATACATACACACACATATGTATATGTATACCAAATTGGTTGTCTGTACAAAAAATTTCTAGGAGGATCACAAAAAAGTCATTAATAGTATTTTCTCTAGGAGATTGAGGGTGGTACCATTATTTCTATTTTTCACCTCCTTTCCTTCTGAGCTCTTGGAATGTATTACCAAGAGCGTGTATTACTTTATTATTTATAGAGGAAAAAATGATTAACTAGAGAAAACCTTCTTTAGTGCCGTTTCAACCTCATTCCTCCTTGTAGCTTTTCCCAAGTTGCCAGCCCTTCATCATCAGACTTCATGAGTTAGTCTTCACTTTCTCACATCCCATTCATTTCCTTAGCCCTCCGCAGTCTCATTTTTATCCTCATCATTTCACTGAAACTGTTCTGCCAAAGTCTCCAATTATCTCTCAGTTCATATACCCAGTGGCTACTATTAATATTTTAACACCCTCTGTATTGTGCAGTGATGGGCAGCCTGTCCTTTGTAAGACTTCTCTTCCCTGGATTTTTATGATACTTGAGTCTCCTGGTTTCCTTCTGTCTTTCAGATTCTTCAGTCTCTTTCACTTTTGCAGATTTAAATGTTAGCATTTCTCAGGCCATTTTCTCAGGACCTTTTCTCAGTCTGCATATTCTCTTTCAGTATTCACACTGTCTTAGTCTGTTGAGGCTGCTATAATAAAACATCATAGGCTGGGTGGCTTATAATCAGCAGAAATTTATTTCTTATAGTTCTGGAAATAGTTCTGAAAAGAAATGCAAAAAAGCAAAATGGCTGTCTGGGGAGGCCTTACAAATAGCTGTGAAAAGAAGAGAGGTGAAAAACAAAGGAGAAAAGGAAAGATATAAGCATCTGAATGCAGAGTTCCAAAGAATAGCAAGAAGAGATAAGAAAGCCTTCTTCAGCGATCAATGCAAAGAAATAGAGGAAAACAACAGAATGGGAAAGACTAGAGATCTCTTCAATAAAATTAGAGATACCAAGGGAACATTTCATGCAAAGATGGGCTCGATAAAGGACAGAAATGGTATGGACGTAACAGAAGCAGAAGATATTAGGAAGAGGTGGCAAGAATACACGGAAGAACTGTACAAAAAACATCTTCACGACCCAGATAATCATGATGATGTGATCACTCATCTAGAGTCAGACATCCTGGAATGTGAAGTCAAGTGGGCCTTAGAAAGCATCACTACGAACAAAGCTAGTGGAGGTGATGGAATTCCAGTTGAGCTGTTTCAAATCCTGAAAGATGATGCTGTGAAAGTGCTGCACTCAATATGCCAGCAAATTTGGAAAACTCAGCAGTGGCCACAGGACTGGAAAAGACCAGTTTTCATTCCTATCCCAAAGAAAGGCAACGCCAAAGAATGCTCAAACCACTGCACAATTGCACTCATCTCACATGCTAGTAAAGTAATGCTCAAAATTCTCCAAGCCAGGCTTCAGTAATACATGAACCTTGAACTTCCTGATGTTCAAGCTGGTTTTAGAAAAGGCAGAGGAACCAGAAATCAAATTGCCAACATCCGCTGGATCATGGAAAAGCAAGAGAGTTCCAGAAAACATCTATTTCTGCTTTATTGACTATGCCAAAGCCTTTGACTGTATGGATCACAATAAACTGTGAAAATTCTGAAAGAGATGGGAATACCAGACCACCTAACCTGCCTCTTGAGAAATCTGTATGCAGGTGAGGAAGCAACAGTTAGAACTGGACACGGAACAACAGGCTGGTTCCAAATAGGAAAAGGTGTACGTCAAGGCTGTATATTGTCACCCTGCTTATTTAACTTCTATGCAGAGTACATCATGAGAAATGCTGGACTGGAAGAAACACAAGCTGGAATCAAGATTGCCGGGAGAAATGTCAATCACCTCAGATATGGAGATGACACCACCCTTATGGCAGAAAGTGAAGAGGAACTAAAAAGCCTCTTGATGAAAGTGAAAGAGGAGAGTGAAAAAATTGGCTTAAAGCTCAACATTCAGAAAACAAAGATCATGGCATCCGGTCCCATCACTTCATGGCAAATAGATGGGGAAACAGTGGAAACAGTGTCAGACTTTATTTTGGGGGGCTCCAAAAATCACCACAGATGGTGACTGCAGCCATGAAGTTAAAAGACGCTTACTCCTTGGGAGAAAAGTTATGACCAACCTAGATAGCATATTCAAAAGCAGGGACATTACTTTGCCGCCTAAGGTCCATCTAGTCAAGGCTATGGTTTTTCCTGTGGTCATGTATGGATGTGAGAGTTGGACTGTGAAGAAGGCTGAGCACCGAAGAATTGATGCTTTTGAAGTGTGGTGTTGGAGAAGACTCTTGAGAGTCCCTTGGACTGCAAGGAGATCCAACCAGTCCATTCTGAAGGAGATCAACCCTGGGATTTCTTTGGAGGGAATGATGCTGAAGCTGAAACTCCAGTACTTTGGCCACCTCATGCGAAGAGTTGACTCATTGGAAAAGACTGTGATGCTGGGAGGGATTGGGGGCAGGAGGAGAAGGGGACAACAGAGGATGAGATGGCTGGATGGCATCATGGACTCGATGGACATGAGTCTGAGTGAACTCCGGGAGATGGTGATGAACAGGGAGTCCTGGTGTGCTGCGATTCATGGGGTCGCAAAGAGTCAGACACGACTGAGCGACTGAACTGAACTGAACTGAATAGTTCTGGAGGCTGTGAAGTCCAAGATGAAGGTCCTGGTAGATTCAGTGTCTGGTAGGGACCTGCTTCCTGGTTCAAAAGCCTGTCTTTTTTAATGTGTCCTCAGACAGGGGAATGGGTGATAGATCTCTCTGGGGTCTATTTTATTAAGGCACTAATCCCCTTCATGGGCTTCCCTTGTGGCTCACCTGGTAAAGAATCTGCCTGCAATGCAGGAGACCTGGGTTCGATCCCTGGGTTGGGAAGCTTTCCTGGAGAAGGGAAAAGCTACCCACTTCAGTATTCTGGCCTGGAGAATTCCATGGACTATATAGTCCATGTGGTCACAAAGAGTCAGGCACAATTGAGTGACTTCCACTTTCAGTTTCAATCCCCTTCATGAGGGCGCCCTGTCCGGGCCGGATCACCTCCCAAAGGTCACACTTCCTAAAACAGTCACATTGGAGGTTAGTAATTCAGTATAGATTGGGGGGAACACAAGTCTGTAGCAAATATCTACTCACATAGGAACCTCAAACTTGTACTAAACTTGATTTTATTTCCACGCTTGCCTCCACCAGCATTGCCTCTCAATTCCCATCTCTGGAAAGGACTTTATCATTTTTCTACTGAGTGACTTAGCCTTGACTCTGCCACCTCACTAATGTCCCCAGGATTGCTGTCATTAAGGCCTGTTTACCTCCTAGTGAAGTGAGGTGAAAGTCACTCTGTTGTGTCTAACTTTTTGTGACCCCATAAGACTGTAGCCCACCAGGCTCCTTTGTCCATGGAATTTTCCAGGCCAGAATTCTGGAGTGGGAAGCCATTCCCTTCTCTAGGGCATCTTCCCAACCCAGGGATTGAACCCAGGTCTCCCACATAGCAGGCAAATTCTTTATCATCTGAGCCACCATGGAAGCCCAAGAATACCAGAATGGGTAGCCTATCCCTTTTCCAGCAGATCTTCCCAACCCAGGAGGCCAACCGGGGTCTCCTGCATTGCAGGCAGATTTTTTACCAACTGAACTATCAGGGGAGCCCCGTGTCTGACTCTTAGCGACCCCATGGACTGCAGCCTACCAGGCTCCTCTGTCCATAGGAGTTTCCAGGCAAGAGTACTGGAGTGGGGTGCCATCGCCTTCTCCATTTACCCTCTAATTACCACCCAAATCCGTTTACTTCTTTCACATATCTGCTGTTCTAGTTCATGATCTTTACTCAGATTACTGGCATTATCTATGAGCCAGTCTCTAAGTCTTTCATTATTTCTCTCCCATCTCTATACCCCTTTCTCCTCTTTTTAGCCAAAGTATACCTTGTTCAGATACACATTTGATCTTGTCATTCACCCTCCACCACTCACGACCTTTCTATGTTCATTCACTGGCTTTGTGATCAAACTGGAACACCCACGTTACTACTGGTCCCATCATAGTGTCTCTCAGGCCTCATCATTCCCCACACCTCTTCTCTCAGCCCCAGCACATATCCACCCTGGACCAGAGCCACGCTGCTTAATTCTCCTCAACTCCTCAAACACCCCAGGTTTGTATTTTTCTTACAGCCTTTCTCACATGCTGACCATTCCCTCTCAGACTCTCAGGACCTCCACATCTCCATACAGCTAATTCCACTCCACCCTTAATTACCTGATGACTTTTAGCATTCCATCACATTACTTTTACCTCCATGAAACTTTCTTTGAATCCCCAGCTAAAGATCCAGGGCCCCTACTAAGTACCCACAGAGCCATTTTTGCATCTTTTTTCCTAGGTCTTATCACATGGTATAATGGCTTGTTAACTCACTAGATTATTAACTATGTGTGAGTACAACAACCTTGCCTTTCTTCTTCACCATTGTTTACTTCCATCTGTACCTAGTATAGTGCCTGATGCGTAATATGCACCAAGCAACTATTGAATGAATAGATGGATTCAGACATGTATTCATTTATTCAACCGAATAATGGTTAAAACCAGTGGGAAAGCAAATAGGCATGAATTTAGGAATGATGAAGAAGTAAGTGTCATTGAACTTCATCAATTTCTAAATTTTTTATCCTCCTTTCACCCATACTTAAATTTATGGTGACACTGAGACTGAAGTCTAAATTCAGGGAAGAATAGTTGCTAATCTTTCCACTTACTCTTGAACCATTTAAATGTGTAATTGAATTCATTTGTGAGTGTGCTTTAGTTTAGTTTCATTTTTTAAAAATTCAGTATTGTTTATCTGGTTATATTGTTGTTTATATATATAGTTGTTTTAATTCAGTGATGTTTATACTGAATTTGTTCAGCAAGCACTAGTAGATTTTATTCCATTTGCAATTTAAGAACAAAGAAGGTGTATTCCAGTTTGGTACAGTTTCTGTAAGGAGATTTTTCCCCTAGTGCCTGTCACTGAAGGCTGAGAGAGTTTTTGGCCCTTCAGAACATGTTTTAATGTCTATAATCTTGTCTTCATTCTGTGTCCACCTTCATTGCAAGTGTCTGTAACCCAGATAGGCTGAATGTTGTTTTTGACTGTGATGATAAATTTCCTTACCATGGATTTATTTAAGTGAAAACTCAGGCTGACAAATATCCTTCTTCACCATTAGCAGCTAAGTTCATTAGACCATCCTGTCTAGAGGCTGAGAGCAGAGAAAAGGAAGATCATAGTACATATTATGTTTCCATAAATAGCTTTTTGTATGAGTGGTTGTGTGGTTTGTTTTTTTTTTTTTTTTTAAGCAAACATAAAAACCAGTGAATAATATAAGCAGTAGGGACTGGCTTTAACTGCAGCAGGTAAATCAGCGCAGCCAGTGCTGTCAGAATCCTCAAAGAGGATGTTTTTTTAGCACACAAGCAGAACTCTGGTGAATGAGCTTTAATTTCTTCCTTTTTTTCATCTTTATTTTCTAAAATCCAGGTAGGGAAAGTTTTATAGTATAGGAAAGTATCTGCTCTTTCAAACGGAAAACATCAGTTGGATGGTTTCACAGATACCAGGTTGAAAAACAATGAAATCTGGGAAGGAAGTAAAGCTGTCTTTCCCCCAAAGTGAAAGCTCAGAACAACTTTTGAAAAACTGATTAGACCCTTTGTAAATTTGTTGGTTAGAGTACTAGGATACCGAATTTTATTGATTTCTTCCTGGAAAATTTCCAGACAAGATAAAGTGCCTTAGGAACACACGCTGGTGAACACAAACATATATTTCTGTACCCAGTTTATGGCTGAGCTGTCTTTTCAAGAATTCAGTGAAGCAGTTTGGAATCATAACTGCCACACCAAGCAGAAATTCACCTGCCCTGGAGTACAGGATTTTGTGTGGCAGTAAGCATTTATTTTTTCAGTTGTATTTTTAATTAAAAGTTTCCCACATTTGGAACTGAATCTGTTAACATGTAGCAGATTGAGCTAGCGCATCCAAGTATCACTGGCGCTTTGGGGAAAATATGCTTTTTAAAAAATTGGATGGTTGAGCTGGGAAAAATCCAGCTGTGTTTTACTTAACATTGCACTAATCAGAGTCTTTTGACTCCTTTTTTTTTTCCTTCTTCAGTAAATTCAATGGCATGCATGTTGGCTCTGCACCCCCCACGACTTTACTTTTGTCTTTTAAGACTGATTTTAGCTAACGATGTGGGTTAAAGCAATATAATATTAATTCACTGTCTTGGGTGATAGAAAGCTACTCCTGCCTTGTAGTTTATCTGTTAAATAGGTGAGAAGTAGCAGGTAATTTTCATCAGCAAAGCAATTAGATTTTTAACCCTTACCTTTCATATCGCTAGAGCTCTGGGAGTTCACACAGAATTTGGTGTTATTTACTGACTGTAAACCAAAATGTAAAGGAGATCAAACCAGTCAATCCTAAAGGATATCAGTCCTGAATATTCACTGGAAGAACTAATTCTGAAGCTGAAATGCCAATACTTTGGCCACCTGATGCGAAGAACTGACTCATTGGAAAAGACCCTGATGGTGGGAAAGATTGAAGGCAGGATGAGAAGAGGACCACAGAGGATGAGATGGTTGGATGGCATCACCGACTCAATGGACATGAGTTTGAGCAAGCTCTGGGAGCTGGTGATAGAGAAGCCTGGCGTGCTGCAGTCCATGTGGTGGCAAAGAGTCAGACACAGCTGAGCAACTGAACTGACTGAAGGATATAGTGTTCCTTAATTAGAACTAAAACTGCTTGTGGGAAGCAGGTTCCCAATTAAACCAAGAAATAGTCATATTTGAACCCTGAATTATTACATGATGTTTAGGATGATGGGAGTTGAGGGAGGTGCAGGAGTCAGAAAGAGAACCAGTAGTTAGCGAATTCACAATGTCCACTTTCAAGGCTAGTTTCCTTGATGAAGGCCATTGTCAGATTGGACTGAGAATTGTTTCAAATTCCCATCTTTCTCTCAATAAATCCACATTCTTTCCTTTAGAGAAGTAAACTATTGTGACAATCAAAGCTGCTAAAACTCTAGTTAGCAAATCTAAGAAAAATCAACTCATAGGAAGGTGCAGGAGGAGGTAAACATGACTTGGAGGAGACTGGGGATTGCTAGTGCTATTATATTTGCACAGATAATGCCTCTTCACCACTGCCATTCCCAGGCTGCTCGATCTTCCTGTTCACCATAATCCTGCTTCTCTGGGAATTACTTCTGTCTTCTCCAAGACACTTTCTTCCCAATACAGGAAGGGCTTGCTTATTTATTCAGTAGCAACGTTGAATGTTTAGCAGGTGTAGTGTTCAATCCATTGGTGTCGGTGTGTATACACACACAAACATCCATAAATGCTGAACAATAAGAAGATCCTGAACAACTTGAAATTTCCATAACCAGGAGGAATTTTGAATTCTAATTCCAGGTGGCTTGGTTGTAATATCTGTTTATGTCTGTATTTGAAAATTAAGCCTGAGTATCAGAATGAAATTTGTTCAGCATTGTAAATACAATGAATAAAAAGTTTTTATCCACCCCTCTCTCTAAAAAGAAAAAATTATTTAATTCAGGTAAGTTAATGAAAAACAATACCTAGTAACATTAAACTAGGACAGCAAAGGAAATAGAATGGACGTGAGAGAAAGATTATACTTGCAAGGTGGAACGAGGGGAATACCCTTTAGTAGGGGGCTGGGGATTATCCAGAAACAAATCACTGCCTTGTTCTCTAGCAGAGTTAAGAGATTCTCCTTCACCCCCAGAATTGCCTCAGTTTTTTCCCTGTAGCTTCTGACTCCAAAATTGTTCATGGGAGTGGGTGGGGCCTCACTGTTCCGTCCTTTCTGTCTTAAAATGGTCACATTTGCAGAGCATGCTCCTTGAGTCCTTCACACTGGCGGCTTCTCCCTGCTGCCTTGGGCTCTAATCTCCTTATAGGTGTAGCACCATGGCAACAGGCCCAGCCTAGAGCCCAGGAACCTTGTTTACGTTACCTGAGGGGCTGGATGCAGCCTGAAGAAGAGAAGAATATTACCTGTCCTGCAGCCGGTTTAGAAGATGACTCTGCGTTCCGTTTCATGTGTTTCTGTTCTGCTGCTATTGAAGACTCGAAGTTACACCTGGAAAACATTTATTCAGAGATGCTATCAGTAACTGAAGGCGGCAGAGGAAGCCACCTTCTGTTGGTTCTTGTCTTCTAACCAGAGTTGTCTTCTGAGATGTAGCTCAGAAAAGTGACTTCCTGTGCTGTGACATGTGGCGGCGCTATGATTTGGGGGTGCTCTCCAAGGTGGCTGTTCAGTTGCTTCACGTAGGTAGACATTTATTTGATTTGAGATAATGTTATGTTTTAGAATATTTTCCTAGGGAGTTTAAAGAATAAAAGTAAGGCTTTTGTCGTACGTCTTATTTTGAATATGACTTCTTCATCTTTCCTGTTGAGAGGCTTACTCCCAGAGCGGGAGAGGCTTCTCCTCTCCAGGCAACTCCTCCTGGGAAAAAGGGGCTGGAATTGTTGTTTCATTTGTAATTAGGAACGGTTATAGTATCCTGTTGCCTCAACCAGGCTTCCCATGAAGCATACTGGGAAAGGTTGTATGGTAATTACATTAAAATTTGTTTTGCGTTTAGTTATTTATAGTTGATATGCTATGTTGACAGTATATAACATGACATTGTGGAGCTATTAAATTGTTCTGTTTTTATGTACAAAACATTAGGTGGGTTTTGTGCAGACTTTATATTATCAGTGGTAAATGTAATTATTGACTCTTTGACCTTAAAAAGAGTACTCAATATGAGAACATATGTTTTGTGTGTGGAAAGAAGAATGGACTAAAATCCTAGTCTTAGGATGTTTTTTCCTGTATGTATGGAATTTGATTAAACAGTGTTGGAATGGAACCAGAAGGGAAAGAGCAGCCTCTAGTACTAGTTTCCTATATCTCATTAGTTTATAATTTAACTGCAAGCTACTCTGACATTAAGTATTTCAGTTCCTTTTAATGTTAACATGGTTATTTCAAGGAAATGAATGAAGCTGCTTATTTAATGCACTTTACAAAAACAAATACCTTTCTACAAGACATTTCTTTTTATCTCTATTAGGTACTTCTACTTAAAATATATGTATTTAACTCTGAGTGTTTCAGTCAATAAATACTGTAATTACTGAGTAAAACTGCATAGCTATCCAGTTCTAGATTCAAGAATATTGTGTTTAATATTGTTTGGCTTCAGGCAGTGAAGTACTAGCCTGTAGTGACAAGAGTCACAATTCCCCACATTCCATCTGGGGGACAAAACGAACCAGAGCCCCTGAATGGTGTTGACAAAGATCTCTTCTTCTAGATGGGAGTTGGAACATTTCTTTGGAGGGTGGGAAGTTTCTTCAAGGCATTTTACTCTTCATTCATATTTGTACAATAAAGCATAAATAGAAACAAAAGCTTGCCAGAAAAGAATTCCATATTGAGATGAAAATCAGACCTTTTGAAAAGCAAGGTCTTGTGCTGAAAAGTTTGGCTTTGTTTCTGAGTATGTATATGTGTGTTTATTCTGCCAAAGCAGTGAAGATATAGCCACTATTATTTTGTCAGTGATAGTAGACAATAAATCTATAGCATGGGGGGGAAAAAAAGAAACCATTTGTCTTTAAATAAGACCTTTGCATAAAAAAGATATGCGTAAGGTTACCTTGAATGGTGTCTATTTCTCCATCTCCAGCACAGGAATGAGAATAAAAAACAATGTCTGTGGTGCAGCTTCCAGCTCCCTTGAGATTAGTAACATTATAGTACATTTTTGTGTTTTGTTGAAAAAAGAAAGTATGTATGTGCGCACACACACATGAGTGTATATGTGGTTTCTATGTGTCCCATGGATATGATCCTCTCATCATTATTACAGGTGTATTTTTTCTCTTTAGGGATTTATCCATTTGTTGTTAAACCTCCATTGCATTTGACCTTTATTTTCTTATTGGCCAAGTAGTTACACTACCATAAATATCTTTTTCTACTTTTAGGTCTCGTGGGCTGCCTAAACTAAAAGAATCCCGTTCTCATGAATCTTTGCTGAGCCCATGCAGTGCTGTGGAATGTCTGGATCTTGGTAGAGGGGAGCCTGTATCAGTAAAGCCACTCCATAGCAGCATCCTTGGACAAGACTTCTGCTTTGAGGTGGGAAAGTCTAGGAAAAATGAAGAGTAGTGAGACAGCAAAGAGATTTTCTATCCAATATTCTTATGATTGCTTTACTGTATTATTGATGATTTGATCATCTTAACTGGTTTTCAGTCACTGAAAATTACCTACTTACACAGGAAAAATTAGAAATCTGCTAATCTAATTATGTTGGTGGTATTGGAGAAGACTCCTGAGAGTCCCTTGGACTGCAAGGAGATCCAACCAGTCCATTCTGAAGGAGATCAGCCCTGGGTGTTAATTGGAAGGAATGATGCTGAAGCTGAAACTCCAGTACTTTGGCCACCTCATGCAAAGAGTTGACTTATTGGAAAAGACTCTGATGCTGGGAGGGATTAGGGGCAGGAGGAGAAGGGGACAACAGAGGATGAGATGGCTGGATGGCATCACCGACTCGATGGACATGAGTTTGAGTGAACTCTGGGAGTTGGTGATGGACAGGGAGGCCTGGCGTGCTGCGATTCATGGGGTCACAAAGAGTCAGACAGGACTGAGTGCCTGAACTGAACTGAACTGAATTATGTTAGTGATTAAAGTTATTAATGATGGCTTCTCATTACTTTTGGCTTTGTCTGCTTTCAAAGTAAATGAATTCTTAGTATATTCTCAGCAGAGATCACAAGATTAATACTAAATTATTGTTAGTATTTTAATCTTTTGGTATTGAGAAAGATATCACGCACAGTATGTTACTATTTTTCTTCTGAAAACCTAAGTCCCCAATTTTAATGATTCTTTGAGGGAAAAATACCAAAACCATAATTTTTTCTAACTAAAACCTGAGTGGTTCAAGATCCGGGATCATGTCCTCTTTATTTTTATAAGTTCCATGCACTTAGCTCGCTCTCTGGCACGTTGCATGTGCCTAATTTCTTCAGTGAACAAACTGCCCTTTACCAGAAAATTATCACTTTTTATAAGGTAACTTTCCCCTCCCAAACTTAATGTACACAATTGGCCATTTGCAAATTTAATTTCAAAACCATCTGTGTACTTGTTAGCATTATGATTTAATTAATTAGCACAGACTTACAAAATTACTAATGATGAGCCCTGTGTTAGATGTTGTAAAAGTTGAAAGATATCTGATACCTATCCTTGGGGACCTGCCCTATCCCACAGAAATACAGTGCAAGCCATGTGTGTGATTTTAAATTTTATTAAACCCAAATGTTACCATTTCCAACATGTAGCTAAAATAAAATTATCAACTGTTCACCTTCTTTTTTTTAAACTAAGTCTTTAGAATCTGACGTGTGTTTTACACTTAACCGCACATCTCAGTTTGGACTAGTTGTTTTTCAGGTGCTCACTAGCCACCTGTTGTTAGTAGCTACCATATTAGACAGAATGTAACATCTGATCTAATTCACTGGGTTATAAACTGAGAGTAAGTTACTATGTGAGCCATGTTAGCAATTTGGACAGGTCATTTATTGGTGTTCTTTTCTATAAAAGTCTCTTAAAGTTTGCCATATTTGTGGAAATCAGTTCAACAGACTGTATGCCGAGACAGGTGGTAGGTTCTAGACATAGAGACAACATACTTCATTTTTAAAGGACATTGATAATAATATTCAAACTAACCTAATGACTGGAAATCAACAGACTGGTTGCCTAATAGAAGAGAAATGGGTTCCAGAGTAATTAATTCAACACTACTCAGTTCAGTTCAGTTGCTCAGTCGTGTCCGACTCTTTGCAACCCCATGAATCGCAGCACACCAGGCCTCCCTGTCCATCACCAACTCCTGGAGTTCACTCAGACTCATGTCCATCGAGTCCGTGATGCCATGCAGCCATCTCATCCTGGGTCGTCCCCTTCTCCTCCTGCCCCCAATCCCTCCCAGCATCACAGTCTTTTCCAATGAGTCAACTCTTCTCATGAGGTGGCCAAAGTACTGGAGTTTCAGCTTCAGCATCATTCCTTCCAATTAACACCAGGGCTGATCTCCTTCAGAATGGACTGGTTGGATCTCCTTGCAGTCCAAGGGACTCTCAGGAGTCTTCTCCAACACCACAGTTCAAATGCATCAATTCTTCGGCACTCAGCTTTCTTCACCGTCCAACTCTCACATCCATACATGACCACAGGAAAAACCATAGCCTTGACTAGACGGACCTTAGTCAGCAAAGTAATGTCTCTGCTTTTGAATATGCCATCTAGGTTGGTCATAACTTTTCTTCCAAGGAGTAAGCGTCTTTTAATGTCATGGCTGCAGTCACCATCTGCAGTGATTTTGGAGCCCAGAAAAATAAAGTCTGACACTGTTTCCACTGTTTCCCCATCTATTTCCCATGAAGTGATGGGACCGGATGCCATGATCTTCATTTTCTGAATGCTGAGCTTTAAGCCAACTTTTTCACTCTCCTCTTTCACTTTCATCAAGAGGCTTTTTAGTTCCTCTTCACGTTCTGCCATAAGGGTGGTATCATCTGCATATCTGAGGTTATTGATATTTCAACACTACTAACAAGGCTATGGTTTTTCCAGTAGTCAGGTATGGATGTGAGAGTTGGACTGTGAAGAAGGCTGAGCACTGAAGAATTGATGCTTTTGAACTGTGGTGTTGGAGAAGACTCTTGAGAGTCCCCTGGACTGCAAGGAGGTACAACCAGTCCATTCTGAAGGAGATCAACCCTGGGATTTCTTTGGAGGGAATGATGCTGAAGCTGAAACTCCAGTACTTTGGCCACCTCATGCGAAGAGTTGACTCACTGGAAAAGACTTTGATGCTGGGAGGGTTAGGGGGCAGGAGAAGAAGGTGATGACAGAGGATGAGATGGCTGGATGGCATCACTAACTCAATGGATGCGAGTCTGAGTGAACTCTGGGAGTTGGTGATGGACAGGGAGGCCTGACGTGCTACGATTCATGGGGTCACAAAGAGTCGGACATGACTGAGCGACTGAACTGAACTGAACTGAACTCTTTTCAATTTCATGTAGTAGCCTTCTGTAATATTATAATGTGAAGGCAGTCCCAAGAAATAAGCTGTTAGAGATCTTCTTCCCTTTTCAGTTATATTTTTATTAACTCACTCAGAATTGAGAATATTTATTTGCAGGTAATTTTTAAAGGTATTAATTTAATTAGAGGTTTTCAGGTTTGTTCTTTCTAAACTGTAGGCCAGTTTTCAGTTCTTAAGCTGAATTCTCAGTGACCTTTGTCCTTACCTGGAGAGGAGTATAGACGCTAAGTAGATAACAAAGCAAAAAGTCAATGTAGGTGCACACATAGCTATCACAAAACCAGCAAATATCATTTTGGTTACCGTGTAGTATCATTTGGGTTCATAGCATATCCCTAACTCTTTGATACACACCTAGGAAGATAGAGCCCCCAAGCCCTAGGTTTCCTTTTCCTTATCTCTGATCTTTATGTTGAAGGTTACCTACTTAAGTGGAAGTAAATGCTTCAGTTGTAACTCTGCTTCAGAGAGAGATAAGTGGATGGAAAACCTTCGTAGGACAGTTCAACCAAATAAGGTAAGAGTGGCTTTGAATGTCCAAAAAACTGTATAACTCTATAAGCAGTAAGTTGATTGAAGGGAAACACAGTAATATTAATAATACCCTAAATTTTATAGAATTTTTAAACACAAACGTGTTTCATTATTTTGTGCTCAGAATGATCTTACTGCAGATAGTATCATGATTTTATCAGTGTGGATAAGAAGACTCAGAGAAGTTACTTGACTAAGTGAGACCGGAGTACAATACACAATAGAAATGGGACTAGAACACAGATTTCGTAATTGCTTACATACCTCTATCTTATTTGCAGAAAGCTAATCCAGTTGACATAAGACTGGCTATACGAGAATTTCCATTACGGGATGTTATTTCTTTAACCCAAGTGAAATAGAATGTTTGTGGCTCTCTAAGGGCTTGCTGTTATCTTGAATGATGAGATAGCAATCCCCTTCATTATTTTATGAGTGCCCTTAATGAAGTACATAGTATCACTTACTTTAAGAGGAAAATGTTGTCTTTCTGGGATTTTGGCTCTCAAACACAACTTTGTTACTTTTTATAGGACAATTGTAGACGAGCTGAAAATGTTCTCCGTTTATGGATTATTGAAGCCAAGGACCTTGCCCCTAAAAAGAAATATTTCTGTGAACTGTGCCTTGATGATACCCTCTTTGCTCGTACAACCAGCAAGACCAAAGCAGACAATATTTTCTGGGGTGAACATTTTGAGTTCTACAGCCTTCCACCTCTTCATAGCATCACAGTTCACATTTATAAAGATGTGGAAAAAAAGAAGAAAAAAGACAAGAATAATTATGTAGGGCTAGTCAACATCCCCACTGCCAGTGTGACTGGTCGCCAGTTTGTAGAAAAGTGGTACCCAGTGAGTACACCTACACCCAACAAAGGAAAGACAGGAGGACCTTCTATTCGAATTAAATCACGTTTCCAAACCATCACCATTCTGCCTATGGAGCAATACAAAGAGTTTGCAGAATTTGTCACCAGCAACTATACCATGTTATGTTCTGTTCTTGAACCAGTAATCAGTGTGAGAAATAAAGAAGAACTAGCCTGTGCCTTAGTGCACATTCTTCAAAGCACTGGAAGGGCCAAGGTAAGTAGAAAGGGAGGTTGCATTGCCCAGAAAGGAAACCTATTATTGGTTCTTAGATTCAGAAAAAGTGGAGATGATAAAATTAAAGTAAAATGAAGAATCTAACAAGTATTTATTTAAAGTTTATTTGCACGAAATATAGATAGTACTGCTAGCTCTTTATCGCCGAACAAAATAAATGGCAGGACTGGTCTAATAATCCCATTGTGTACAAGATTATTTCTGTTTAGTTCCAAAGTGTGTTGTGTGATTGTTTTATTCCACACTATATTTTAAATTAAGATTGACTGATGACTATATATATCACCTAGTCACAGAAGGAAGTATTCCTGAATCAGGTTGGTCACTAGCAAGAGTCTTCATGAGATTAATGTCTGAATTTAGAATTAAAATACCAAGGGATGTTATTGTTAGCTGTCTCATAATAGCCTTACCTCAGTTCATCCTGGATAAAAGTAAAAATCTAGAAAGATAGAGAAATACACTAATTGTATCAAGAACACTAAACAATTGATAGAGTCCTTGATCAGCCTGAACTGTGGTAATTATCACCTCTGCAAGGCATGTTCACTGAACTAGACTAAAGTCTGCATTATATTATATGCAAATTGATCATGGTAAAATTGTATTTTAGATCTAGAGGAGTTCACAGCTAGAATTATTTAGAACCGAACAATAAAGTATTTTTAACATTTATTGATACATATCAGAATATATCAATATATTCAATATTTAGTTCCTTATTTAATTGCCCTCCTATTGATTGTCCTTTTAGTGGTTGAATTTATTAGTGATAATTTTGAGCTTTCTGGTTTTAAAAGAAATCATTGAAATTTTGAGTCTTATCTTTGAAATTGTATGGATATGTTCTTTTTGTGCTTCATTTGCTTGAGGTTCAAGGATATATGTAGGATTTTTTAACAGCTTTATTGAGGTACAATTTACGTATTATAAACCAAATCTATTTAAAGGGAAAAATTCAATGAGTTTTGACAGTTTATGTACCGTGGAAACCACAGCAGTCAAGATGCAGAGTGTTAGCATCACCCCCAGGTTGCTTCCTGTCCCTGAGCATAAGAGTTTTAGTAGGGATTCCTAAGTCTACAACTCTTTTACCCTGATGAAAAAAATCCCAGGGTGAACCTCATTAATATTAAAATACTTAATTTTAAAATAAATCAGCATATTCCCTCTGTTTTTTATTTTGGACACTTTGAAATATCCAGTAAATATATACTATTCAAAATATATGACATTATCAGATTTCAAATTGAATAATGAACGCTTAAGACTGTTGAGAAATGAAGCAGCTATTTCTTAAGGGCCTCATTTCTCCTTATGCCTTCCTTCAGTATGGATGAGTAGACGGATGGATGAATGGATGGCTGGAGATATATACATACATAATTCACATAGCAAATGAGTTTAGATGTTTAGTTTAAGAAATTTCATGCTGATACTATGGACCAATTTGTAACTATTTTATACTGAACACCTAATATGTGTCAGAAACTGTTAAATGCTGAAATATAGAGGTGAACAAAAATAGACACTGTCTTTGGTCTCATGGGGCTCACAGTCTCTGGGGAAAACAGATATTAGTAAAATAATTACAGAAATGTGTGATTACAGTGAGAAGTGCAGATTTGTAAAAAGATGCATGGTGCCACAAGAATGTGGATTAAGGGGTCCTGACTAATGGAGTTCAAGGCAGTGTTGGTCAGACAAGGCTTCACTGAGGAAACGAGGCGCAAACTAAAATCCAAAGGATCCAAGGAATTAACTCCATAGAAATGGAGGCGGAGCAAGGGTGGGAGTGAAGCAGCACTGAGAACAGCATTTGCAAAACACTCTGTGGTGAACAGACAACGTTGTGTGTTAGAGGCTTGCAGGCCATGTGCAGGATGATAGTGCTTATCCGATGCAATGAAAAACCTTCGAAGGAATTTTTAACGTAAGGTTGGTAAGTTGGTAACACTTCAAGTTTTATGCTGGCTGACCTTTTCCCTTCAAATGAATCTGGTAGATTTAGTTTTAAAGCAGCATTCCCAGGATGTCTGACATTTCATCAGTCTCTCCTAACATGTAGTATTTATTCACATTCAGTTGCTTTCTGCCTGATTGAACATTATTCTACCAGGATTTTCTGACGGACTTGGTGATGTCTGAGGTGGATCGTTGTGGAGAACATGATGTCTTGATCTTCAGAGAGAACACCATTGCCACCAAATCCATTGAGGAATACCTCAAGTTAGTGGGACAACAGTATCTTCACGATGCACTGGGTATGGAGAAGGAAAACATCTCTATTCTTTCTCTTTTGATTTTTAGGTTATTTCACCCTCACGAAACAACCAACTGGAACTCAAATTCTGAACGTTATTTAGTTCCTACTGATTAAAGTGTTAAAATTGGAGTTTCAATTGTAGGAAGTGTCTGCAGTACTCAGCAGGGGAGGAATAGAAGATCTGTTTCTTATACCATGTACCATGAGAAAACTCATGAGCACAGGCAGCTACCCCCATGCCCTCAAGTTCCTGAGATTCTGAGACATACAGTGATGTTAGTAATGAGATGTTACATCTAGTTGATCTGTTTCCTCTGAAGTCTTGGGTATTTATATCATGATATATTGGGTTGGCCAAAAGGTTCATTTGGGTTTTTCCATACCATCTTATGGAAAAACGACAACAGACTTTTTGGCCAACCCAATAAATACATTACCTAAGTTTTGAAAGTGTTAACATTTGTTATCATGCATCAGTTCAGTCGATTCAGTTCAGTTGCTCAGTCGTGTCCAACTGTTTGCAACCCCATGAATCGCAGCACGCCAGGCCTCCCTGTCCATCACCAACTCCCGGAGTTCACTCAGACTCACGTCCATCGAGTCCTTGATGCCATCCAGCCATCTCATCCTTGGTCGTCCTCTTCTCCTCCTGCTTCCAGTCCCTCCCATAATCAGAGTCTTTTCCAATGAGTTAACGCTTCGCATCAGGTGGCCAAAGTACTGGAGCTTCAGCTTTAGCATCATTCCTTCCAAAGAAATCCCAGGGTTGATCTCCTTCAGAATGGACTGGTTGGATCTCCTTGCAGTCCAAGGGACTCTCAAGAGTCTTCTCCAAACCACAGTTCAAATGCATCAATTCTTTGGCGCTCAGCCTTCTTCACAGTCCAACTCTCACATCCATACATGACCACAGGAAAAACCATAGCCTTGACTAGACGGACCTTAGTCGGCAAAGTAATGTCTCTGCTTTTGAATATGCTATCTAGGTTGGTCATAACTTTTCTCCCAAGGGGTAAGCGTCTTTTAATTTCATGGCTGCAGTCACCATCTGCAGTGATTTGGGAGCCCCAAAAAATAGTCTGACACTGTTTCCACTGTTTCCCCATCTATTTCCCATGAAGTGATGGGACCGGATGCCATGATCTTCATTTTCTGAATGCTGAGCTTTAAGCCAACTTTTTCACTCTCCTCTTTCACTTTCATCAAGAGGCTTTTTAGTTCCTCTTGGTGTCATCTGCATATCTGAGGTTATTGATATTTCTCCCAGCAATCTTGATTCCAGCTTGTGTTTCTTCCAGTCCAGCATTTCTCATGATGTACTCTGCATAGAAGTTAAATAAGCAGGGTGACAATATACAACCTTGACGTACTCCTTTTCCTATTTGGAACCAGTCTGTTGTTCCATGTCCAGTTCTAACTGTTGCTTCCTGACCTGCATACAGATTTCTCAAGAGGCAGGTTAGGTGGTCTGGTATTCCCATCTCTTTCAGAATTTTCCACAGTTTATTGTGATCCACACAGTCAAAGGCTTTGGCATAGTCAATAAAGCAGAAATAGATGTTTTTCTGGAACTCTCTTGCTTTTTCCATGATCCAGTGGATGTTGGCAATTTGATCTCTGGTTCCTCTGCCTTTTCTAAAACCAGCTTGAACATCAGGAAGTTCACGGTTCACATATTGCTGAAGCCTGGCTTGGAGAATTTTGAGCATTACTTTACTAGCATGTGAGATGAGTACAATTGTGCGGTAGTTTGAGCATTCTTTGGCATTGCCTTTCTTTGGAATCGGAATGAAAACTGACCTTTTCCAGTCCTGTGGCCACTGCTGAGTTTCCCAAACTTGCTGGCATATTGAGTGCAGCACTTTCACAGCATCATCTTTCAGGATTTGAAACAGCTGAACTGGAATTCCATCACCTCCACTAGCTTTGTTCGTAGTGATGCTTTCTAAGGCCCACTTGACTTCACTTTCCAAGATGTCTGGCTCTAGATTAGTGATCACATCATCATGATTATCTGGGTCGTGAAGATCTTTTTTGTACAGTTCTTCCGTGTATTCTTGCCACCTCTTCCTAATATCTTCTGCTTCTGTTAGGTCCATACCATTTCTGTCCTTTATCGAGCCCATCTTTGCATGAAATGTTCCCTTGGTATCTCTAATTTTCTTGAAGAGGTCTCTAGTCTTTCCCATTCTGTTCTTTTCCTCTATTTCTTTGCATTGATTGCTGAAGAAGGCTTTCTTATCTCTTCTTGCTATTCTTTGGAACTCTGTATTCAGATGCTTATATCTTTCCTTTTCTCCTTTGCTTTTCACCTCTCTTCTTTTCACAGCTATTTGTAAGGCCTCCCCAGACAGCCATTTTGCTTTTTTGCATTTCTTTTCAATGGGGATGGTCTTGATCCCTGTCTCCTGTACAGTGTCACGAACCTCATTCCATAGTTCATCAGGCACTCTATCAATCAGATCTAGGCCCTTAAATCTATTTCTCACTTCTACTGTATAATCATAAGGGATTTGATTTAGGTCATAGCTGAATGGTCTAGCGGTTTTCCCTATTTTCTTCAATTTGAGTCTGAATTTGGTAATAAGGAGTTCATGATCTGAGCCACAATCAGCTCCCTGTCTTGTTTTTGCTGACTGTATAGAGCTTCTCCATCTCTGGCTGCAAAGAATATAATTAATCTGATTTCGGTGTTCACCATCTGGTGATGTCCATGTGTAGAGTCTTCTCTTGTGTTGTTGGAAGAGGGTGTTTGCTATGACCAGTGCATTTTCTTGGCAAAACTCTATTAGTCTTTGCCCTGCTTCATTCCACATTCCAAGGCCAAATTTGCCTGTTATTCCAGGTGTTTCTTGACTTCCTATTTTTGCATTCCAGTCCCCTATAATGAAAAGGACATCTTTTTTGGGTGTTAGTTCTAAAAGGTCTTGTAGGTCTTCATAAAACTGTTGAACTTCAGTTTCTTCAGCGTTACTGGTTGGGGCATAGACTTGGATAACTGTGATATTGAATGGTTTGCCTTGGAGATGAACAGAGATCATTCTGTTGTTTTTGAGACTGCATCCAAGTACTGCATTTCGGACTCTTTTGTTGACCATGATGGCTACTCCATTTCTTCTGAGGGATTCCTGCCCGCAATAGTACATATAATGGTCATCTGAGTTAAATTCAGCCATTCCAGTCCATTTTAGTTTGCTGATGATGCATCAGGAACGGAGAAAGTCCTGCCAGTTCCCACGACTCCCAGTTTCTGCCTTCAAGACCTACGGAATTTTTCATGACAACTGAGTTTTCTCCAATCAGTGGTTCTTACTGACTGGGTCACCCACTTACAGCTCCATGTTTGGTTATAAACTTCAGGTGTTACCACTAGAGTAAGGCACTGTGCTTGGCACTTCAATGTACATTATGATAAAGCAGGCGTGAGTTCCTTTTATGTCCCCAGTGCTTCATACAGAATGTAGAACAGCATTGTCCTAAAGAAACTTAATGTGAATCACATGTAATTTATACTTTCTAGTAGTCACAGTATTAAAAAGGGGCAAGAGAAACAGGTAAATTTAATTCCAATAACATTTTATTCAAACCAGTATATCCAAATATTATTTAATATATCATCAATATAAGAAATATGAACAAAATACTTTACTTTTTTCATGCTTTTTGAAATTATGTGTATTTTATCTACATTTATTGCATGGTCAGTTATGCAGTAGCCACATTTCAAGTGCTCAATAGTCACATGTGACTGTCAAGAGTAGACAGGTGTGTGTTGAAGGCAAGAAATAAGACTGAATGAGGTAATCACCAGTGAGGTAATAGGACTTGGCAACTCTTCAGTTTGTGGGAATGGGGCAGGGTGTGGTAGGGGAGGAGATCAAATATTACAGTGAATTTGGGGCCTTTGCAAGTGACAAGAAAGATGATGAGATTCTTAACAGAAAGAGAACATAAAAGGAGTATGCTCGGAAGAATGAGAAATGATATTTCACTTCACATGTATTTAACTTGAAGTTCAAGTGGGAAGTCCCGGGGGTTCTAGGTAGAACATCCCAAGACTTCTGTCTAGCTGGCTGGTGGAAGTTTAGGACTAAGTTACCCATGTGGGAGGAAATCAGTGAAACTACCAGATCACAGGAAGAAGAGAATAGGGCCAAAGACAGATCCTACAGTGTTCCTGGCTTACGGTGTAGAAGGAAGCAGAGGAATGAGAGAAGGGGTTGGAGATAGAGGAAGTGTGCATACCCATGCCAAAAACAAAGAAGAGGAAGGAAAAGAGTCTTAGACACCAAGAGGAAAAAAGCATTAAGAGAGTCAGCGATTAAGGAAGGTAAAGATTCAAAGAGAAACATGGCTGTTGGTTTTGCTCATTAGTGATGCCTGGGATTGTTCTCAGGAGCCAGGTCACAGGAGGTGAAAAGTGCATGACTGCTTGAGAAACAGCAGGTAAACACTGTGTTGGACTGTGAGTGCTGAACTCACTGTAGTAGCAGTCAGTTCCTACTCTGGAGAAGGAAATTTTTTCTTCTCCTGCTTCCTATCTTCATTTTTTTTTTAAGTTATATGCTTTAGTTTAAGATCTAATGGGAATTTAGAAGAATGGCAAAAAGGGACTTTCATTGACATTAGGGAAGGTACAGAATCAGTCTTACATAAAAAGCTTATTACAGTCATATCATGAATTATATATAATAGTTTGCTTTAATGATTTGCACCACCTTATAAAAAGCAATAATGATGCATCTCAAACAGTATTCTCTATTCTGGGGAGATAAAGAGGTAGATATTTGTTGACCATCTACTGCTTAAATATTCATATGCCACCATTCAATGTACTAACCAGGATTTCCAAATGAAATAATTCCTGAAGTGAAAAGGAGAGACAAGTCCTTTGATAGAACAGTTAATAATTAAATATCTGATTGGCTCATTGAGATATGAAAATCCAGTGAGCAGGGGAAGAAATTCACGTAACCCCACAAAGATCTCTATTATCATTTTTGTAACCCAAGAGCAAGGGCTAGGGTGGTAAAAATTACTGCTGCTTCCAAGACACAAGCAAAATTAATTAGTAAGCTTCTTCAGGACAGAGATGCTGCTCTCTTCTCTCCATCTAACTCCCCATATTTCTAGTTAGCCTTTTAATCCTAAATTCTTGATAGCTAATTTTTCTCCTGTATTTTATTTTTTTATGACAAATTCTGTTTTGAAAACAGTTTACAGAATATGTCTTAGCACCAGTGTAAATTAAGACTTATTTTATATGGTTCAAAATAGTAATAAGTGATTTTCCAAAAGTAACCCTGAAGAAGTGCAAAAATTTCAGTTCCCTTAGAAAGATTGTTTTTTTCATCATAGGATACTGTACTTGCTACAATAGGAACCTCTAATCATACAATTAAATAAGACTTCATGGTAAGTTTTAAATAAAAAGACTTCACGGTGAAGTCTTAGTAAAACCAAAAAATCACATTAATAAGTACAGCTGAGCACTCTGAATAATTCAAGTTTTACTGTATTTCATACACTTTGGGCAAAAAAAACAAAAGAAAAATAGATGTTATTTGCAGACTGCCTGAAGAATGCTTAGAGAAAACTGAGTTAAAAGTTGCCAATCAAATTAAAGAATATCTGCCTGCTTTTTAGCCAGTGTTCATTTATCTTGATTAAGAACATTAATGTTGGTAGCATAGACTCTGCCTCAGTTAGAGTTAAATCTTTCATCCATTAACCCCTTTTACTTTTCTAATTGAAATCAGATTTCGTGTGGATGTCCTGTGACACACAGGAAACACCATCTTCTGTGACATACAGAAAAGGCTCTAAAATGGCCTGATTTTCACCATTGATGGCGGAGGCAAATTTCCTTTTAACAATAATATGTCCGTACCTATTGGCTTATTTCGACACATGAAATTTGGGTGCTAGATAGTAATGAGATAATGAAATATTACAGAATGTTGTAGAAAGAAAGTGAAAGTGAAGTCGCTCAGTCATGTCTGACTCTTTGCAGTCCCGTGGACTGTAGCCCACCAGGCTCCTCTGTCCATGGGATTCTCCAGGCAAGAATACTGGAGTGGGTTGCCATTTCCTTCTCCAGGGGATCTTCCCAACCCAGGGATCGAACCCAGGTCTCCTGCATTGCAGGCAGACGCTTTAACCTCTGACAAACTCAAATTTAAACATTTAAACACCCTTCCTCTTTGTCCCTAGTTGTCCCGTTCCACCCCACCCTCCACCCCGCCCTACCCTGCCAAGGCCAGAGAGCAGACATGAAAGGATTAAATCTGTCTCAATAATTTGTGATCAGCTAAACAGCCTCTAGGTGCAGACCTATAAAAGTTCACTTTTCAATGTGGTACTTTCCACACTATCAGACACATAGGTTATAGTTTCAAAAGTGAAAAGAGTTTTCTCAATTTCAGAGGATTTTAAATATAATCAGGTAAAAGGAAAAAAACTTTAGACAATCAATTTACTTCCAGACCCTTGAGTTATTTATTTGGTTCTTTTTTTGAAGGAAAAGAGAAAAATACTCTCAAAATTCACAAGTTATTATTAGTATTATTTCCCCAGAATAGGTACAGCTCATTAAGCTGAATATTAATGACACAAATTTAGAGGCAGATTGATTTTTACATCAAGTATTTGACATTGATGACTTAGTTTTAAATTCCAGTACTCTTTAAATGAGGTGAAATCTGTGGGCGCACAGAGCCTCTCAGGTGAGAGCTGGTAAACAATTTAAAAGCCTTTTTACTAACTTTGGTTTTTTTCACTTGATGAAAAGTTATTTTAAAACTACAAAGTGTGTACATAACACTTACTGTGGGGGCCCCTATTAAGTACCCAGGCACCATATTAGACACTTTTCATGCCCTGTTCCTCACCACAGCTCCAGCAGATTGGAGTTCTTAACACTATTTCCCAAATAAGGCACCCGAAACTCAGACCAGTTAAGTAAATTTTCAGGCCGCCCACAGTTGGTTAAGTGATGAGTCCAGGATTTGACCCTAGATCTGTCTGGTTGCACAGCCTTTAATTTTTCTCTGCACTGCTTTCTTTTCTGTGCATCATTTAAATTTCTGTCCTCCAAGCATTTTACTTCCAAATAATCACTTCTCATCCTCTTATCACAGCTATTTTTTTTAATCTTTCATTTACCTTAGTACTAGCCATTTTGATAGAAAATACTCTTTGTTATTGCTTCTGCTTCTTAATTTTTTTGTAGAAATTACTGTTCACTTCCATGATATCTATTAGTAACTAGCCTGAACTTCAGTTACTATGAGCAGATTTGGAAGGAGCTTTGAAAGATCTACTCCTTTTTCATAAAGACGTATTAAAAAAAAGAAAATCATACTACCATCTCTGACAACTATTTTTTGAGCTCCTGCAATGCTTTAGAGGAGAAGGCAATGGCGACCCACTCCAGTACTCTTGCCTGGAGAATCCCATGGACGGAGGAGCCTGGTAGGCTGCAGTCCATGGGGTCACGAAGAGTCGGACATGACTGAGCAACTTCACTTTCACTTTTCACTTTCACACATTGGAGAAGGAAATGGCAACCCACTCCAGTGTTCTTGCCTGGAGAATCCCAGGGATGGAGGAGCCTGGTGGGCTGCCATCTATGGGGTTGCACAGATTCGGACACGACTGAAGCGACTTAACAGCAGCAGCAGCAGCAATGCTTTGGGAGCTATTTCATAGGCTTGGGATTTAAACTTGAATAGAACCCAGTCCCTGATCTTCAGTGGTATTCATCCCGAAGATGAGGCAAGTGTATGAACAAGTAAGCACAAAATAGCACGAAGCATAGAACAGAACAGATACAAGGTATGGTTCATAAAGGAGGATAAACAGATTAGGTAAAGATTTGCTCTTTCAGGAAATACTGGGCATATCTCTACAAAGGATAAGATATATGAACAGGGCATCTAAACTAAATTTATTTGGAAAAACATCCAAATTATATAAAGAGATGCTGTGCTGTGTGCTATGTTGAATTACTATCCCCATTAGGAGAGGTGGACCTAGAAACCCTTACTTGAATCTGAGTTTGGCACTCAGTTTGGCACCAGTATTAGCCCTTAAAAGCATAGGTGGGCTATTTATTCAGACCTGGGGTATTTATTCTTCTAAAATAGTAACAACATTATTCAAAAGGTAGAGAGGTCTTTAATGAGTTCCTGCTAATTGAATATATTTGTGGTTTCAGATAAAAGATGTAAAGTTGTAGCACTTTTTAAAGTAGTTTCATTATTCTTTTTATAAATATCATGATGACAGTGTTAATGAGTGCTGTTTTTCCACTTCCAGGATAAGGAAAATAAACATGACATGTAGGAGGTGGTAAATCTTAGATTCCAAAGCAATAGCCTTTTCTGAACAGTCTTGTGCCCTCCGTGTCAGGCACCAGAAAGAGTTCCTATTACACATTTTAGTACAGAAATCCTAAATTCTTTTGTGCTATTCAGGAAAACACTATTTATAGTTATCCGATCCATCATCTTCTCTTCTTCAAATAGGGGAGTTCATCAAAGCTTTGTATGAGTCAGATGAAAACTGTGAAGTCGATCCCAGCAAATGTTCATCCAGTGAACTTCTGGACCATCAGAGCAACCTGAAAATGTGCTGTGAGCTGGCTTTCTGCAAGATCATCAACTCTTACTGGTGAGCCGCTATCAGTGCTTCATTCCCTGCTTATGGAACTTGACTTTTTTCCATATGAAAGTTATCACAGTGTTAACTGCGATTTCCCAACCAGAGGAAGAGAAGTTAAAAGTTTCCCTAATACAGTTTTGTCTAAAATCTAAACCTATATTGTAAGAAGTCCCCCTGAACTATCCACATAAATGTAATCTTTCCCCAGAATATTAACACCACATCCTCGAATACCAAAAGTACTTTAAGAATTTTTAAAACATATTTACTAGTGTCAAACAGATGCGTTCTGATCACTATTCTCACCAGCAGTCGAAGAGATTTTAGAAGACTTGTGATGAGCGGTCTGTAGAGAGATTACACTGAGCTAGAGTAAACCAGATGGGTTAGTCAGGAGCTGCATGCCATCTTCCCACTTTGCAAAACCTAGTTTACACTAGTTCCTGAGATTTACAACATCAGGTTTCTGGTCTCCACCTGGATGTCTATGATTTGTCCATCACCTCTCAGCCGTGAATCAGTGGAGTTCTATTATTCCCTCCTCATAGTCTGACTCTGTGGGGCCACAGTGGGATCCACCCGGGCTTTTATGGGTTCTAGTACTTTTACCTTTGGTCTTTCTTTCTTCCCCAGTGTTTTTCCTCGCGAGCTGAAAGAAGTGTTTGCATCCTGGAAGCAGCAGTGCCTGAACCGCGGCAAGCAAGACATCAGCGAGCGGCTCATCAGCGCCTCGCTGTTTCTCCGTTTTCTGTGCCCGGCCATCATGTCTCCCAGTCTCTTCAACCTCATGCAGGAGTATCCTGATGACCGCACATCTCGGACCCTGACTCTCATTGCCAAGGTCATCCAGAACCTGGCCAACTTTGCCAAGTAGGCGGAGCTACCGTAATCACTTTCTAAAAACGTCACTTAAAAGTACATGAGGCCTAACCTTTAGATGAGCATGGGGCACCTCATCACTCATGTTACATGATTTTCATCATGATGTTATTAAAGACAGCAAAAAGATTGACATCACTTTGAATATTCACTTTGTAGAGGAATAGTTAAGTAATCCATGCATCCAATGGAATATATGCAGCTACTACAAAATGTGTTTATGAATAGTATGGAAAATGATAAAGATATAATTATATTAAATGAAAAGTGCTATTTTAAAAAAGAGAGAGGACAGAAAAGAGATAGCCAAAAAAAGAGATAGGATACCAAATGGTGTATATGTTTTTATCCCCCAATATGATTTTGCAAAAACCTAAATATAAGAAAGTTGGGAAGGAATTGGCCTGACCCCTTCAAAAAAGTCAATATGAAAAATGGAAAAGATGAAGTGGGGACTATTCTGGATAAAAGAGACAAGGCAGTGTTTGGATCTGAATTGGAAAAAAAATTATTAAAATCATTTTGGGAACAACTGGTGAAATAGGAACTCTATATGAGATGATTTATAAATAACGTCTTCTTAAAGTTTCAGTGTGATAATGGCATTGGTATGTGTAAGAGTTATTCATTATTCTAGAGAATTAGGCACTAATGAACTTAGTTAGGGGTTATGTCTGCAACTTAGTTTAAAATGGTTCAATCAAAAAAAGAGAGAAGGTGAAAACAGACTTGGCAAAATGTGAACGGTTGGTTAACGTAGGTAAATGGCTTATGGGTTTACACTGTATATTCGTTGAAATTTTCTGTAGTTTTAAACTTTTTCAAAAAGAAGTTAGGAACAAGCAGCTGGAGAAGAAATGCGCTGAACTATGAAGAGCAGATATGTTTGGGTGGTAGAGTTGGTATAGCCATCCTTTTTTCTTTATACTTTTCACTGTTTTCAAATTTTTCTTAAGTTTGTATAATTTTTATAGTTTATAGGAAATAATTTTAAGAAATCACAGAGAAGCAGTTCACACTGGCAGAATTGATCCCAAATGTTCTCAATATTGAAGCTTAAGTATGTTTCTAGTAGCAATATATTGAAGGAAGAAATTAGAACTTGAGTGAAACACATTGTTTTCTAGCCTGTGGTTCTTTGAAAGTGCACGAGTTTAACTTTGTGTGCACTACATATATGCCAACAGAGGAATCTATGTTTACCCATATTTGATCTAATTCTTATAAAAATTGTTGCTAGTTTATTTTAGAACATGTTCTTTGGATTTAAGCCAGGCCCAGAAGATAGCTAGAACCTAGACAGACAAGGAAGAGAGGAAATTCTCTAGTAGAAATAAACAGCATAAGCCAAGGTTTGGAGAAGAAAAGAAGTATACTATATTTGGGAGACTTTGAAGAAGCTAGTGATACTGAGGTTTATACTGATAACGAATGTTTATACTGGCTTTAAATACCAGGGAAAAAGCACTTTGTCTTTACCCTATAAAGAATAGAAAGCCATTCAAAGTTTTTGAGTATTAATGTAATATTAAGAAAGTATGTTTTAATACTTATCACTTACAGATAATAAGTTAGTCACCTCCCTAAAAAAAAAAGTATAGCTCTGTGTAAAGTCAATTCAAAATGGTCACATCTCTTTTCCTGAATATGTTCTTTCTCATTTTCTCTCCCTCTACTTCAGATTTGGTAACAAAGAGGAATACATGGCATTCATGAATGATTTTTTAGAACATGAATGGGGTGGAATGAAGCGCTTTCTTTTGGAGATCTCTAATCCAGACACCATCTCAAACACCCCAGGCTTTGATGGTTACATTGATCTGGGCCGAGAGCTTTCAGTTTTGCATTCCTTACTGTGGGAAGTAGTTTCCCAACTTGATAAGGTAAAGTAGGCTGGAAGGGCAATGGGAGATGGGAGGTAGAGTACCCTAAGCCACATGAATTCTGGAGAGTGTCTACGGAGTGATCGCGTTCATGCTTTCTGCTAGTTGAAAGCAACCTTTTGACCTAGAAGTCTGGGAGGAAATTGTTATTATTTCTGAGTGAAATATGTGTCCTAACCAACCAGGAAAATGTAGAAAGCCATGAAATTATTAACATTTATTTTAAAGTAGTTACCTTGATTAATGGGGTATATATTTCTATAAATATGTGTGTGTTTTCCTAGAAACTAATATTGAATATTGATGTGTGGTGCATTATTCATGGAGTGTAGAATGAGACGAAACCTCGTATAGTAATTTCTAACAAAAGTGTGAACTTAAAAAAATACTGAGACTATCGTGTTTAAGTGACTAATCATGAGATTTATTTTATCATGCAAGTCAGAGGGTTTCATATAATTATTGTTGTCTATAGAGTTATATGGGATCTGAAAATCATTATTTTTTTCCTCTGCAGATGTGAATTAATATAGAAAATGATCATTTTAATCCTTTATTTTCTGACTATAAGCTAAAAATTATATACCATATTAATAACTAAATATATACCTGTCAATCATTTTCTTCCTTCTGGAATTTTGCAAAAAAGAATAGAATTTATTATGGAAAACAGTCTAACATATTTTGGCTAGGTTTATCACAATAATTATTCATTGATGCTTTTGTTTGCCACAGGTACTTTATAAGTATCTGTGGTGGTATGTTAGAATAACTTCAAAAACAAAGTTATTTAAATTATTTTTCTGTAATAATTTGTTTTCCTCCATTTCCTATTATCTTTAAAAATGACACACCAATAAAATGGGGAAGAGGGGAGTAAAACCTATTTAAAAAGACCACTTTCCTAAGGAAATATAAATGGTAGGGTGTCCACTAGTACTAACACATTTATAAAGTAATACTGTTTCTTATTCTCATGGACCCATTAGATTTTAAGTTGCGGCTATGCTAAGGGTAAATTCCTTGAATGTCGGCTCAAGAGAATCGAACGAGTAAAGACATTCTTCAGATGGCCTTTGGCATCTGAAGAGTCTGCTGACTGTTGAGGAGACAAGGAAAACCCAGAGGCAGCCATATAAAACCATCTAATGGTTAAGGATTCCCATAAGCCCCCATGAGAATGAGAATTCCCCAAAGGAAAAAAATGATTGAGATGGATAAAGCAAGTTGTAAAAGGTTATTCTTCACTGAATAACACCATCAGTGGGCTGCGGATACAGTTATAATATCTGTGAAATCAACCTGGTTTATTCAGGGGCAAAGTCTTCTTAACAGGCTTTACTGTGTAAACACACTTTCTCCTTTTTAATTAATCTGTTTGGTCTTGGGATCCAGCATATCTCATAGAGTTTACCTGATTTTGCTGTTTAAACAAAAACATTGTCTTGCTGATGCAAATTCAGTTTGGCAGTAGGTCAACTTTCCCAAGGTTAAATGACTAGAGGATGATAGTTATCAACTGTGTGGCCTGCAGTGCTCTGGACCCCTGAATGCATCACCTTCTTGTATGCTGGCATGCATTTCTTTCCTCACATGATCCCTTGTCTTTGGAAGTTTCATCACACTAGCCAGCCCTCTAGTCCTAAATTCCTTTTTGGTTAGAAGGTGTTTGGTTCTTCCCCTCCTTTCCCCTACCTTGATCTACCAGCCTCCCAAAGATTTAGTTTGCTTTGCATGCCTATTTTGGTTGGAATGGCAATAGTCTGGTTGTTTTGAGCATGTCTTTTCATTTTTATTTGCATAACCCTAATTTCTGTTTCCTTTCTTTCCTCAATGTCTGCTGCACCTTGTTTCGCCTCCTCCATTCATCTCGACGCCATGGTTCTGCTGCTCCATAACAATGCATTGTCAACCTGCCACTCCCATACGCAAACACCTACCCTTCCCTCCAACCTCCACCCCTCCATCAATGGCATCGTTGTCCCAAAAACAATCTGTGGTGGATATCGCAATGCTTATTATCCAACTAGGGTGAAAATTCCTTCCTACAGGCGACCGTGGCAAAATTGGGACCTCTCCCTCGTGTTCTTGCTGATATTACTAAATCTCTGACTAATCCTACACCAATACAACAGCAACTGAGACGCTTCACTGAGCATAACTCCAGTCCAAATGTCAGTGGAAGCCTCTCCTCTGGGCTGCAGAAAATATTTGAAGACCCTACTGACAGGTATGAACTTAGGAAAGAACTGGAACTGCTTACCTCAGAGGGAGATGATGTTTAGAGATTTGTGGGGAAATCTATTGAACTTCGTTGTTGAATGTACAGCTTTAAAGTCATGAGCAATTGAAAAGAATCTTCTGAGATAAATCCAATTGTTTGTCATAATAATACACATAATCTAGGATACTTTTCTCCTAAAATGATATTGTAGAGTTATATTCAAAGAAACTTATTTAAATAAAAAAGCCTGGGCTTTTCTGGTGGCTCAGACAGTAAAGAATCTGCCTGCAATGCAGGAGTCCCAGGTTCGATCCCTGGATCAGGAAGATCCCCTGGAGAAGAGAATGGCTACCCTCTCCAGTGTTCTTGCCTGGAGAATCCCATGGACAGAGAAGCCTGGCAGGCTATAGTGTCAGACAAGACTGAGTGACTTATAAAAACATATGTCCTGCCTAATAGAAGACTAAGGGCTCTATGAAATTGGTATTTTCATGTATTGTAGCACTCAGAGATCTGAGAACCTCAGTTGAAATCAATTTAGAAATGGCTGTGTCAGCTAGACAGGTGGATACAATGTTAATGCTTAGACTTTGTTTTCTGTGTTGGCAAGACCTGTGCCTGTAGTAGGGATCCTTTGGTTGTACACTGAGGGCTTCTGGAAGGGTTAGACAGAACCAATTAACTATGAATTGGAATACCTCGGGTAGTTTAAAAGCTAACTAGGAAATGATTGGAATTCTAGTAAAAATCTAAGATGGGGATGGAGGTGGTCTACACAGTGTTATCCCCCACCTTTGGAGAAAAACTGAAAATGTTGGGTCTTATTCTGAGTATTGTGATGATGAAATCTGGGCTTAGAAACTAGTAAGGAAGGCTCACCAGGCCTGTGAGCTTTCTGAGGAGTTTATATGCCTGAGTTGAGGAAATCTTACCTGTTAAATTTGCCTCAGGAGTAATGAAGGGTCCTTTCCTTTTTCACAGTGATTTGCACAAACTAAAATCCCCAAGCCAGGACAACACAGACAGTTATTTCAGAGGGAAAACATTATTGCTGGTCCAGCAAGCCTCCTCCCAGAGCATGACTTACTCGGAAAAGGATGAAAAGGAAAGTAGCCTCCCCAATGGCCGCAGCATCTCCCTCATGGACCTTCAGGAGTCGCACGCCGCCCAAGCGGAGCATCCGTCTGTGATGCTCGACGTGCCCATGCGCTTGACCGGAAGCCAGCTCTCCATAACTCAGGTGGCCAGCATCAAGCAACTGCGGGAGACCCAGAGCACCCCCCAGAGTGCACCCCAAGTGCGAAGGCCCCTGCACCCAGCCTTGAACCAGCCAGGCAGCCTCCAGCCCCTGTCCTTCCAGAACCCTGTCTATCACCTCAGTAACCCCATTCCCGCAATGCCAAAGGCCTCTGTGGACTCCAGTTTGGAGAACTTAAGCACTGCCAGTTCCAGGAGCCAAAGTAACAGTGAAGACTTCAAACTCAGCGGACCCAGCAACAGCAGCATGGAGGACTTCACCAAACGGAGCACGCAGAGTGAGGACTTCTCCAGACGCCACACCATGCCCGACAGACACATACCTCTCGCCCTGCCGCGGCAGAACAGCACGGGGCAGACCCAGCTCCGGAAGATGGACCCAGCGGGGCTGGGCGCCCGAGCCAAAGCCCCGCCGTCCCTGCCGCACAGCGCCTCCCTGCGGAGCACCGGGAGCATGTCGGTGGCATCGGCGGCTCTGGTGGCCGAGCCCCTGCAGAACGGGAGCCGGTCCCGACAGCAGTCCTCTTCCTCCAGAGAGAGCCCGGTCCCCAAAGTGAGAGCCATCCAGAGACAGCAGACCCAGCAGGTAGGGATGAGCGCCAGAGCGGGACTGCCTGCCGCTTGGTCCCGCTGTGTCCTCAGTTCTCTGTCCATACGTCACTGGGAAATGCAGTCACTAACAGGGTTTCGACCTAAAACGATCTTTTGCAACCTTTTAATGGAAAGAGGAGATGAAATGTTTGGGAGGTTTCTGGCTAGGTAAGGTAGCAGAATGTAGCCTGACTCAACACCCAGGAGCCTTTCCATCTCTTCAAGCAGCTGAGCTACCTCTCAGCACCGAGCACAGATCTGTGATGCTGAGTGAATGGTTAGAAACTTAAGATGTGAAATCTACAGGCCAGATCAACTAGGATGTGTTTTGGGAATCTGCACATTTATCCTCCTTATTTTTTTCCCTTAAGATTACAAACTAAAGTTTTGCATTCTGAGCCAAGAGTTTGATATACCTAGTCTCTACTCCACACCCCAGTTCCCTCTGGAAATAGCAAGTCCCATGTGTCTTTTCCTGAAAATAACTAGAAAAATAAACTGAACACCTGTAGAGGCAAGGTAAAGGAGAGAGGTCATAAGATAGAAAGAAACACAGGTGGTTGACAAGTATTCACTAAATGGTTATGCAAATCTATTCTTTCTCTGTTTACATGGACAAGCCCAGCTAGTATCACACCTAAACTTGATATAAGATTATCAAACTTTTTTCTTCACAAATAAGAAAGGTTTCTTAAGAATTTAATCATTTCTTCCTTACATATTACATTTTGAGGCACCTAGACATATTTTGCTCTCGAAATGAACTGAGTACGTATATACGTATCTTACTTTCATCTAAAAAAGAACCTTCTCCTAAAAAGCTTCATTGAATTTTTTTTGAAAACTAATCATTAAACAAGTGATTAAACAAGTTCTATAACAAATCCTTTAGTCAGCAGAATCACTGGTCAGAGGAGACTACAATGAGACACCAATGTATCTCTTTAATATATTTGCATTTTTATAGATAGGCATTTACTGATTTGGCTCTTTCTGCCTCCTCTCTGCTGTAATCAGAGCCCTTGCCACTACTTTGATAATTATTGTTGTTTTTTTTTAAAAAAAATAGAATATTTACAGAATCCTTGGATACAGAAGTAGAAGAAGGGATGAAAAACTTAGGTAGATTCTGGTAGCCAAGTTCCTGGGCAAAACCTCCTAATTGGTCAGTTCTTTTCTGAGAAATACTTTTTCTTCAGTCTTAAATTTTTCATATTTTTTTGTTATATTTCCCAAAATTTCATCAATTCATTTGATTAAATGCACATTTTCATTTAAAGAAAAGGAAAAAAGAAAATTTACATAAATATTATATAATTTTTCCCTTTCTTTGAATGAAAATGCTTTTCTATATATCTTGTGTGTGTATATATATATTATGTATACATTTAATTTGTGTTAGGAAGCTATCAGTCTTTCACATCTTATTGTGAATAAATTTCCACACTTGGTTTTACGCTAGCTTCTAGTTGAGATCAGGCCCTTTCAGAGAACTGAAGTGTTTATTGAGAGGAGAAGAGAAAAGTAATTTTAGAGATGGAATACTGTGTAGAGGCAAGTGTCTACATGGGGCATTAAGTGCAACATGAGGGCCCTGAGGATGAGAGCAGGAGTAAAGAATATCAGATTGGCAGAGAGGGGCAAGACAGGGCAGAGGGCCCTCTGCCTACTTTGCAAAGTTGGACTTAGTTCAAACCCTAGACAGAAAAGAAGAATGCTTACCCTTCTCTGCTTTATCATATTGTCATCAGTTCCTAGGATCCATGATTCAGACTGACTATTTATAGATACTGTAAATTAAATAGCCTTTTGTGTGACCACCTGAAACTGTTATTTATAATATATCTGCTATATGGAAATTTAACATCGATCATGTAAGCACTACATGATTCTGTGTGGGAATAGAAAACTGTCCAGATGGATGGAAGGTAGCAAATGCAAATGGTCTTCAGACACCAATTAAAATGCTTTCTAGCCATAGCCATTAATGACCTTGGGAACGTCTCTGTTACATTGTCGTGAAGTGGGGCATAGCCATCGCAAGATGCCCCAGCAGAACTTTAAATATTCATCTCTGGTTGTGCCTTTGCTGGTAATGCCACTGTCATATCAGTTAAACTGGAAATTGCTGTATTTTGATTGCTCAGATTTCTGTTTTTTTTCCCTAACACTGACTTTTTCTATGCAGACGGTTTATTCTTTCAAGCTTATGTTGTTGTTGTTGTTGTTTGGTTCTTTTTTTTTCTTTTCCTGCTTGCTTTTCTCATCTCATTCCTATGAAGCCTCTGATGTTCTATCCAATCAGCACATTTTTTACATAAATTCCTTTACATATTTTACTTGCAAATTATTATGCTGGAGAATTCTTCTCTCCCCCAGTACTGGAGGATTTCTTTGTGGGGATTGTTCTACAGGCATTTATACTTATTGGAGGCTTTGTCCCATGCAAATTCCATTTGTATCTTGGCACGAAGGAGAGGCCATTGTTGACAGTGTAACTAGCTTCAGTCCTTCTCCATCCACTGAGTAGGAAGCTGAACAATCTACAGAGACGGAATATTTTAGGAAGCCATCTTTTAATTTTTGGACACTTTTTGGCTTTTTAATAATTTTCTTCTTCTTCTTTTTTGATCTGTTATGTACTCTGTGTGCATAATAGACTTTATTTACAGATACAGTATGTTACCTAACCTGAGAAATTCAAATTTGAAGATGCTTTTTAGCTAGGTATTTGCCAAGTCTATTAGAATGATGCTACAGTTTTCACTTTGGGATTTGCTGAACCCTCCCCTAACCAACCTCTTCTAGGATTCTCAGAGTTTGCTGATTTAGTCAGCACTTTCTTTGGTGTTGATAGGAGAAATGACCTTCATTTTTGGGAACCTGATTATTTCAGATTAGGAAGAAGTTTAAAGTAACACGTCTTATTTATGTCTAGTAACTAAACAGGGAACTGGCCTATTCTCAGTCAGCCTCAAGCATAGCCAGGCTAACTAAGATCAATGGAAACTGCTTTCTCAGGCCCTTTTTGCCCTAAAACAAAATTGTTTTTTCCAGAGACACCCTATGTAAGCTCTGTCTCAGAAGGATGATATTCCTGTTAGGAATTCCTGCTCATTTTCATTTTATCTTTTTCATCTTTCATGATCACTGTTGAACATCAGTGGAGAAAATGTTCTTCTGAAGGCTATAGCTAAGCAACTTATCAATCTCTCTTCTCAATTTGTTTGACTATAAACTAGAGGAAATAAATTTTGTTATCTTATAAAGGAGATGGAACAATCTCTGAGGAAAAACCCTTTGATGTACTTCCAAAGGATTGGAGGAAAAACATAGGGTATCTTTCTCCCTAGTGATAAACTGTCCTTTGGTATGAATTCTAAAGAAAATCCAAAGTAATAGTAGATAGATGATATTTTATTGAGCATCCATTGCACAATGACATAGTCACTACCATTCCAAAAAAAAAAAATGAAAAAATGCTGTGACATATGGGGCTATGCTTCAAGGGTTGAGAGTCTAATTAAGAAATAAGACCAGCATTCATAAGACCAGTAAAATAAATATAAAAGACAGTATTTAGTTCTTTCCTATGAAGAATATATTATAATAAAAATAATTTTTAAATAAAAATCACCTCCATTGTCTTCCAGCAGAGATGACTATTTCTTATTTGTTCAGTATTATTTTTCTGTTTTTATAATCAGTTCAGTCAGTTCAATCATTCAGTTGTATACGACTCTGCAACCCCATGGACTGCAGCACACCAGGCTTCCGTATCCATCACCAACTCCTGGAGCTTGTTCAAACTCATGTCCATCAAGTCTGTGTTGCCATCCAACCATCTCATCCTCTGTTGTTCCCTTCTCCTCCTGCCTTCAATCTTTCCCGGCATCGAGGTCTTTTCCAGTGAGTTAGTTCTTCGCATCAGGTGGCCAAAGTATTTCAGCTTCAGCTTCAGCATCAGTCCTTCCAATGAATGTTCAGGACTGATCTCCTTTAGGATTGACTGGTTTGATCTCCTTGCAGAGATTTAGTCAGCCCTTTCTAGGTTTTATCATAAATACAAAGGGTAGTTATATTAGTCTGATTTATTTTTTCAAAACTTATTGACCACCTACCATATGCCATGGGCATCCCAGGTGGTGCTAGTAAAGAATCCACCTGCCAATGCAGGAGACGTAAGAGATGTGGGTTTGATCCCTGGGAAGATCCCCCCTGGAGAAGGGCATGACTACCCACTCCAGTGTTCTTGCCTAGAGAATACCATGGACAGAGGAGCCTGGTGGGCTACAGTTCATAGAGTCTAAAAGAGTTGGACACGACTGAAGCAACTTAGCATGCATGTACTGTAGGCCATGCAAAGTGCTAGGAATATATATTAGGAATTGGTTGAAAAACAGATTCAACCAGTTAAATAGGAATAGGGTGAAATGCCCAGTTCCCATTGTACCCTCTTAAAATTCACAGGACGTAGTCCCTTTGATGATACGGTAGCTACCACCACCACCAGTGAAATGAACTAACTCTTGCTTTTACAACTCCTCACTTTACAGTTGGTCCTCAGATTACCTAAGGAGTTGTTGTTTTCAATATGCTTCTAGGAGCTAAGATCTCTCCTTAGTATGTTCTTAGGGATATTATTAGTTTGTAGTGCATTATTGGCACTCATTAATTAGTTACTTGTAACAAATCACAGGGAAGGACAGTTCTTTCAAGCAACATATTGTTAACTATAAAGCAGAAAGCTATTGAATTAGCTTCCTTGAAGTTATAAATTACAAACAGTAAAGTTACTCATTTTAGCAACTACTTTATCTCAAGCAGCAATTGAATAGAAAATCCTGGTTTCACAGAAAAGCAGCTTTGCTGTACCCTATGTGGTAAAGTGATAAGATTATGAAATTAAAAAGACATTTGTCTCCTCTAAGTATTGACTTTCTATTAATTTTTAAAGACTCAGAGCCATAATATTTTGCCTTTCAGGTGTACATATGTCAAGAAAAACCTAAACCCTTTGTTAAACTATTTTTCTCTGCCAATACTAAAGCAAAGTATTGTGCTCTACTTTCAAAATCCAGTAGAGGGAGAACCCAGGGTGTGTGTGTGTGTGTGTGTGTGTGTGGGAAGTAACTTGTGGTTTACAAACTGCTTTTATATGCTCTCTCATTTGTTTCTCATAATAACTTTTGAAGTAGATAGTTATCACCTATTTTAATATAAATGAATTCTATAGATCAGTGTTCCCAAAGTGTGATACGCAAAGTTATTTAAGTATACAAGGTACTTAATCATGTAATTATTTTAATGTATATTAGAAAAATATTTGACTATTAATATGCATTATTTATAAATATATATAAAACATCAAACTCATGATTTTACTGATAATAACTGCTTAGCGAACTGGAAATGGTAGTTTTATTATTGATTATAATAAATAATATGTCAGTGATAATGTGGTTATGACAAAAATCATGAGAATGATACGCAAATGAATGGAGTATAAGAAGCATCCCTACCACAGTGGCGATGAAGGTGGACTTTGAGAACTGCGGGTACTGAAGTTTAAGACACGTTTATGTTTTTCTTGAGACAGTGGAGAAAATGGCTTTAAAGAAGGAATTTCTAGAAGTTCATTCCCAGTTGCTCATGTGTACCTCAGGCATGAAGCCATTTTTATAGATGCGTGTCCATAATCTGTATAAATCAACCAAACCAGGTTCTTCTGCCAATCTTTAAGAAATACCTTCATACTTTTTAAAATTGTATTTATATCTGTTTCTGACTGCACTGGGTCTTCATTGCTGCGCGCAGGCTTTCTCTAGCTGCAGAGCTCAGGTGTCTCGTTGCTGTGGCTTCTCTTGTTGTGGAGCGCAGGCTCCGGAGCGCTTGAGCTCAGTAGTTGGTGGCTCACGGGCTTAGTCGCCCCACGGCGTGTGGGATCTTCCCCAACCAGAGACTGAACCTGCGTGCCCTGCGCTGGCAGGCGGATTCTTAACCACTGGATCTCCAGGGAAGTCCCTCCTCCTACTTTTGTATGAATATTTCTAAGTCTGCCCAAATAACCTTTTTGCCTTTGCATCCACTGTTTTTTTCATCTAGTCTTTCTAAACTTCAAAGTGATCAAAATACCCCTTATTTTAAAATATCTATATATTTAGAGTTTAACCAGGCTTTATTCCAGAACAAGATAAAGATTCTTAAGGCTTATAGCTCTGCATGAGAGAGAAAATTCCCTTCCAACTATTTATAGAGTATTGCTCCTCAAAGTAGAAATTTATTTTAATTATAAAAAGGCTAACTCACAGAAAATGCTTTTTTCTATCTGTTTCTCAGGAAAGCTAGAGAAAAAGAATTTCCTGTCTATTTCCAACATTGTTTAGGGAGGAAGCACTAATGTTCAGTTGTTATCGTTTAGTCACTAAATCATGTCTGACTCTTTGCAGCCCCGTGGACTGTGGCATGCCAGGCTCCTCTGCCCATGGGGTTTCCCAGGCCAGAATATGGAGTGGGTTGCCATTTCCTACTCTAGGGGATCTTCCTGACCCAGAGATCGAGCCGCCCACATCTCCTGCAGTGCTGGAGGATCGTTTACCTCTGAGCCACCAGGGAAACCCAGTAGTAGCCTAAGACAAATTGTCATATCCAGTGCCAGGTTTCTAAGATAAATATAGTAACAACATCTAAGTTCTGTAGTACTCTGTAGTTTGCAAAGAATTTTTACATACATTGTATTATTCAGTCCTCGGAACTCCCAGGGAGATGCTCAGGATAGGTAGTGATAGTGGTGGTAACCCTACTCAATAGATTTGGAAAAAAGTATTTAAGAGATTAAGGGACACGGTAAGTGGTAGAGTTGCTACTCAAGGCCAGAATTCTTTTCATTCTGCATCCTTTTCTGTTGCCCTTACAAAAGGGCAATTTATCTAGCTATCCTAACTGGATAGAAACATCTCTTGGACTAGGCTGATATCCATTGTTGTGATGCTATATTCATCAAGAAACTTTCTGATAAAATATGGACTTATGGATCTTAACCCATCAAGAAGTCAGTGCTCTATAAAAATGACCAATATCAAAACACCAGTATCGAAAAGTGTTTTTTTCCCTAAATGGCTGATGTGAAAATTAAGAACTTGACATCCTGATATATAAATCAGTTAGCTACCTTGTGAGTTGTTTAGCATTAAACGGTTCCTTGGTTCCTGAGCATTCCTGATTAACAGGTGTTTCCTCACCCGAGCAATCAACCATCAAGTTGCATTTTCTCTCTTTCCTCTGTGAACACTGTAATTTCATTAGGTAATGACCTAATGAAACCACTGGACTAATTAATAGTTTTAAGGCCTTGGCTTTTCCTCTTTGGGGGTGGGGGGCTGGTGTGGGGAGGCAGAGTCTTAGAAGTGATTTCTGTTTACAATATTTCTGAATATTTATTCTTATACCAATGGATATCCTCTTCTCTCACCCCAGCCCTGGCAGTAATAAAATATAATTTAGAACTGAGAGCATTTATCAGAAAACAGGGATCACAGTTACGCCTTCCAAGAATAGCTGTCTTTGTGGAACGTAACTGCAGATGAGCTCTTTTGGGAAAGGCTAACGGGCATTTCTGATGCAGGTTCAGTCACCTGTGGACTCCGCCACAATGTCCCCAGTCGAGAGGACAGCAGCCTGGGTTCTGAACAATGGGCAGTATGAAGAGGACGTGGAAGAAACTGAGCAAAATCAGGACGAAGCCAAGCATGCTGAGAAGGTAGGATGTAGCCTGCGTTTATTGACTTACTGTCCCCACAGTGATAGACCACCCACAGGGTCATCTAGCCAAGAAAGTGATCTCCCCAAGCTCAGCTTCACCGCTTATGTTAACCCTTCCATGCATATTCATGTATATTATTTGAGTAGTGGCTGCCTGTGAAAATATGCAGAGATGTTCATCAAGCTGACATCAAGCTCTAGTGCAAGGGGAGAATGCGTTCTAATATATATTTTATTTTAATATGGGTTGCCTGAATGTCAAGAAAACTCTGTTATTCATTTCTAGTCATTTTAAGTGAATATTTAGTGTTTCTGTATAACTAAACACGTCCAAAATTACCCTTGGACTAGACTTCCTTTCTATATATTTGTAGTGATTTTGCCTTTTTTTGTTTCCTTTTCACCTTTTCTGGATAAAG
Organism: Ovis aries; assembly: GCF_016772045.2. NCBI lineage: Eukaryota > Metazoa > Chordata > Mammalia > Artiodactyla > Bovidae > Ovis > Ovis aries. The sequence continues at coordinate 59,293,594 of NC_056065.1, forward strand.
AATTTGTAATGCTATAGATGATTTTAAAAGACATCAACATCAAAAGAAAAAAACTGAAAAAAAAAGACGTTAACTATTGCTTCAGTTTTGTTTCATTTTGTTAAGAAAAGTTGACATGAAGAAAAAGGATTATGACACAAGAACCTTGATGTCATGTACAGCATTATTTCATTTAATTAACCAGACACCTAGCTTATGTTTGTTTATCAGCATAATCCTAAAAGCTGTACATATTGATGCAGTCTGCCTCTTCAAACTGTGTAAGAACTGTCATCTTTGACCTTCTGGATTAATAAGCATAGTTTAGGACCATGACATTGGATAAGCAGAAGCTAATTGTCCAATTGTTGATTAAATGAGATATGACGTGAAAATACATTGCATTTTACAAAGCAACATATAGGTATATCATTAATGACTAACGAATTTAAGTAGACCATATACAAGAAAGCTTAATGCTTCTTACCTCATCCGGAAATTTGACATTCCAGTTATTCAGACCCCAACCACAGCAGCTTCAGTACAAGAAAGGACCAGGTAATCAATTGAATTCTGTGAAGGTTTAGTGAGAGTTTGTTATATAAAACTTTGGTGAGAAAACAGGCATATATATGTGTTCCAACAAGCAGTGGCAAATTGGGCAGATGACCAACATCATAATACTGCCAAGAGGCAGTATTAAAGAACATGTAGGCCTTTTGCTTAGAGCCTGTGACCTGAGTGTTTCACGCTTCCGTGGACAGGGAGAAAGCAGCAATAATATATTGTGCTATAGAAGTATCTATTGATTTAGTAGCTTGTCACTACAGAAGTGCTGCTTGCTCTTTAAGGGCTGATTCTAAGGGTGAAAGAATGGCAATCTGATGAGTCAAGCCATGCCAGAGATCCTACGACACAGGAGGTGCTACAGAAACCTTTCTCTTGTAGACAGCTGGCTTTTGGCTTATTTTAAGCTTCTAAGTGCCTGCCTGGCCTTCTTTTTTTTTTTTTTCCTGTTCCCGTTGGATACCATCACAGATTGGATGTGGCTTGCAGCAACCTCTAGTTTAATGTGGAGAATGATATATAAATATATAGATTTGGAATGCAGAGGTAAGACGTCATTTAGGAGGCAGGCAGAGCTCCATTACTATGTATGCCTGGGGATCATTTTGAAGAGTATCAGCAGCCCATGGGATGGCTGCTCACGCAGCATCCAGCTACACTGCCTAGAGTTTGATTAAAAATAAATCAATCACTGACATCTAAAACCAGGATAACTCCAGTTTTTCTCTCCTTGTCTTTGGCACCTCTTCTCCTCTGCTCTCCCTGGTGGCTCAGATGGTAAAGAATCTGCCTGCAATGCTGGAGAGAGACCTAGGTTCTATCCTTGGGGTCAGGAAAATCCCCTGGAGAAGGAAATGGCAACTCACTCTAGTATTCTTGCCTGGAAAATCCCACGGACAGAGAGGAGCCTGGCGGGCTGCAGTCCATGGGGTCGCAAAGAGTCAGACGCAACTGAGCAACTAACACTTTCACTTTTCTTTGTCCTCTGCTCTAGTACGAACAGGAAATCACCAAACTGAAGGAGCGCCTGCGAGTGTCCAGCCGGCGACTCGAGGAGTATGAGCGCCGGTTGCTCGTGCAGGAGCAGCAGATGCAGAGGCTGCTGCTGGAGTACAAGGCCCGGCTGGAGGACAGCGAGGAGCGGCTGCGCCGGCAGCAGGAGGAGAAGGACAGCCAGATGAAGAGCATCATCAGCAGGTCAGGGGCCGCCCGGCAGCAGACGTGGGCTGGCTCGGGGCACAAAGAGGTGGGAAGATGGCTAGAGGGTCCTAAAGCAAGCATCGCATGTCCTCCGTGATACTCTGTACAGGGGTGAAGGCTGGCTGTATATCTTACACTTTGCCACCTGTGAGACCTGAGTGCACTTCCTCTGAGGATAGAGGTAGCCAAATTTCCTTCAGTTGTAACAATCAGAAACAGTTAAAACTTAGTGACTCACTTAAGAGGTCTTAGAGCAAAACTGAATTTTAAAAGTGTCCGTATCCAACGTCCAAGACTAATTTAGATTTGTACAAGTCCAGAGAGGTCTAAGACACCGGACATCTTTAGGGCAAGAGAATCAAGGCAGAGGGCCAAGGACGTCCAAGGGGGACCAAGGGAGGGGGCAGTTTTACCAAACACCACATAGCACTGACTGTGGGCCAGGCACCTTTCTAAGCACTTCACAAAGAACATTTGTTTAATCTGTTACTGATAATTTGTTTAATGCCAACCTCTGACATCAGCATTATTATTATTCTCCTCTTACAAATAAAGAAACAGGCAACAAATTCATTAAGTCACTTGCCCAAGGTCACTTAGTGGTGCAGCTGGGATTTGAAGCCAGGTAGTCAAGCCCTAGGTTGATGCTCACAAACCACTGTGTTTCAAGGTTGTTAAGTGCCGTAGGCAGCTCAAAAGAAGTCTGTGGTTTTAGCAGCACAGAAGGATTTAGCAGTCTTACTGAGAGCCCTTCCATGGCGTTAAACATCAGGGGATTAAGATACGAAATGCAGGAGAAAAAAAGAAGACCTACTATGTGTAGAGGACACTCGGAGGACATTCAGCTGTTCAGGGGAAGGAAAGGTCAGCTGTCGCAAAGTAATGAGATTAAAAAAGGGTTTGATTTGTGTCAATGGATTTGCTGTTTTAAAATGAAATAAGTTGTGCTGAGGAAAGGATCTGATAGAAGAGAGGGAGATAATGATGGTGAGAGGGCTCCTGCAGAGGAGATGGAAACGTGGGATCCAGTCCCAGGAGAGGAATGAGCTCTGAATGTCTTCTCCCACGGCAGGTGAGAAGCAGAGCCTAGTGCAGGTCTTGCACCAGGAAGGAGTGGCAACACTGAGCTGTCCTGAGTGTGGGTGTCTTGTTCTGTGTGTTAGCCTGCTCGCTCCTTGAAGATGTTGGTCTCTCCTTCCCGCCCCGTTCTAGACTAATGGCCGTGGAAGAGGAACTGAAGAAGGATCATGCTGAGATGCAGGCAGTTATTGATGCGAAGCAAAAAATAATCGATGCACAGGTAAGCAGGTTCTCAGTCTAGTGGAAGCGACTGGTTTATCGTAACTGTTATCTCCCGACTTCCCATCCCTTGCAAACACCGAGGCACATAACAGAAAACAGCTCATTGGAAAGTTCTCGGCATTACCTTTCGAAGATTTTTTTTTAATGTTTCTTTGCGACCTCTACGACCTCTCCTTCCTTTACTGGCGACGAATCCGTTAACCCAGCAAAGTTTTAGCCTGCTTTAATACAGGTGCTCAACAAATCTCAGCCTGGTGCATGACGGGGTTTACTTCTTTCCTTCTGGAAAGGAGGGCATTCTCTCAGGGGGGCACCTGTGAAAAGTCCACTGCATGTGTCTGGCTTGTGACCTCCACTGACCATTGCTTGGCTGTGACGTTCACGGTCTCGTCAGTCACGTCCACTGTGCCATCAGCCTCTGGCCCCAAACAGTAGTTGAGCTTCAGGGGAAAGACAGGGCTGCAGAAGGTACCCTGCCTTGTTATTTTTTTGGTTCCGTGACAGGCATCGGTGCCTGGGGTTCACTTGGCCACCCTTCTCCCTTGGTGCTGTGCTTGGAGAGCCTCTTAAGTTGATGAGATCAGAACCTGGGTGTCTGCGCCCTGTAGCTTCTACCTGTGATGCTAATGACACGATGATGGCCAGGGGCTCCTCACAGGTTCTCAGAGCAAAACCCAGGAAGTGTTTCTAATGCCTTTTCATCTTTTCAGTGCAAAACACGGTTGTATTTCTTAGAGTGAAACAAGTAATGAGAGGCAAGTGCCGTTTGGATGTGGCTGGTTTGGCCACAGAATATATCCCCTCCCTAAAGACCACCCAGCCAGGCTTGTGTTGTTTCCATCATATTGTTTCCATAAGGTCTGAAATAAAACTGGGAGCAAGGCCTTAATATGTCCTACTTTCCTCTCGCCTTCTCAGCCAGTGGTCAGCCTATGGTAGAACCACCCAGTATTTTTAAACACACATTCCATTCCCACTCTGGTTTCCTGACAGAGCTAATGTGGGATGGGGGACATTTTTCAAAGGAACGGGGAGTGAGGCTGAAAGCACCGCCGTGGAAAGTGTGCGTCCTGGGCCTCATACTCCTTGATACACACAAGACCCAGGAGTCAAGTGCGAGTTCCAACACTCTCTTGTCAGCACAGTTCCCAGAAAGAGTTGGACCCTTGAACTCTAGTTTCCAGATATTTAGAATCTGGAAACCTCCTAAGAATCAGAAGAAAGTTCTTAGTTGGTCCTTTCTTTAAAGGTGTCCCCAGGGTGGATGACAGAGAAGGAAGGGTTGCAGAGACAAGGCTATCTCGACAGGCATTTATCCAAGAGGCTTAAGAGAAACAGCCTGGGTAAAGACAGTTTAGTCAGGAAAACTAGTGTTGCTAAGTGTTCACTTTGGGATTTTCAACATGAGAGCAAGTTCTATGAATAACTACACCCAAATAGATTTTAGTTCTAATGAGATAATAAGACAGATTGTTTTAATAATTTCCGCTGGTCTAAAACCATGGCAGCCTTAGCAAAGGGAGCTTAGGGGTGTCCCATCATGGCTGTGTTTATACAGTCCCATCTCCTAGTTGCCTGTTGAGGCAGCCTCATCATTAGCTTCTGGAGATTTCTATCCTACACTGCCCCCGATTTTGACTTCTAGGGTAAGATGGCTGGACATGAAGCAGGAGTCATAGGCATAGCAGGTGATGGCAAAGGAGGGAAACAGATTCATTAGGGCTCAAAAGCTCTGGAAAGTAAGGGCCTTCTCTCAGTTAACAGGAGGGTGTCACCATTCCAGAATGGGAGAACTGTTATCCTCAAAGCACTGGTCGAAGTCAGACTTGCAGTCTGGCTAAACTAGACAGTAGTTTGGGTCCATATCTCAAGGCAATGGTTTTCAAATGGTTTGATTCTATAGACTATTTTGGTGGAACCAGAGGCACCTTCCATAGATCCCTTTCTAGCTCCTCCTCCTGACCACTCAACAACAAGGACTTCTCTCAGCGAATGGATCAAATCACATACAGGCTAGCTAAATATCATAAATTACACTTTCAAACACAGGCATTACTGTATAGTAAATTTTAAAAGAAGGCTCACTTTGGATCCCTAAAGCACACTTGAAGAATCCATTAGACCACATTTTGAAAACCATCGAATGATGCCCAGCACAGATGATAAACACTAACGCTAGCTTTTTCAAAAATTATAATCCGCTTAAAAGGAAGGGGATTCCCAATTCCAGCTGCTGTCTCACTGACACATTAAAAATCTTTTTCTAGCAAAAGACTGTGAAAATCCTTTGGTGTCCTTTGTAACAAATGCCTCTTTCTCTGAAAGAATAAGTAACTTAACATCTTAAGTGTTTGATGGAGCAGAGCAACCCTTCTGGCACCATTTGCTAGAATAAGGACATGTTTGGGGTGAAAGCTTCCCAGCTAGGTAATGCACACTTCCATGCCCCTGATATCTGCCTTGGTGCCACTGGCAGTTAAAAAATATTTCTAAAGTGAATTGCTTTCCTTATAGTAGCATTGGGCCCAACACTTCCCAAAACAACCCAGTGAATGGGTTTCCATCTCTCTCAGCAGCCATGTGCCCCTCCAGATCAGGCTTGTCCCTGAATTCAGCCTCTTCATCTCCTAGAGTCAGTTCATGCTCCACGGCCCCCCTGGGGTCAGCCAGCTTCTAACTGGACTGGGAGATGATGAGTATTCCCCTAGTGACCCTGTCCTAGGAGATGAGATCCTGGTGAGGGTACTAAGGGGTCATTTGTTAAACATCAGACCAGGGACTGTGCCACCTTCCACCCCATCCTCCCTCCTGCTCCAGGGATCTCTCCAGGTGACTCAAATGGAGAACAGAAAAGGGCATCCTAGGAGAAGCGAACAGCTGCCTAGTTACTGTTGCAAGTGATATCTCCACTGTGTTAAATTACAGGTCATAAATGGAGATGAGATTATGCAAACAGGCAAGTAACCCCGTCCGTCCGTTCTCTAGCTGAGCAGTTCCCAGCCCTGGCCCAGTGCACTGGCCTCCTACACATTCCAGCTCCTGCACTCCCCACACTCAAAGCCCTTCCTGTCAGGCCGGAACTAGATTGCTCTGCCGTTCACGCCAGGCAGAATGAAAATGTCAAGGCATCTTTTGCCAACTGAACTTGACTTTCAAAAGTCCCTGTTTGATTTTTTGTTTGTTTGTTTTATTTTGAAAGGTTGGCACTTGGGAGGGAAGTTACAAAAGGGAGTTTGTCCACTTGGAAGTTTTCAACTGTTGAATAAAAGGGTTGCTTGACTTTAGTTGTTACTCTTGCACGAAATAAATATATACAGCCATTCTTAGCCTTCTTTTTGACTCTTTATGAGTCAAATAATTTTTCATAAATGCCTAATTTCTTTGGGTCAACCCTAGAGAATCTTTTATTCCTTAGAACTGGGACATTATAATTTATCCTAATACTGAAATACCTTCTTTTTTAATAATTTTGAGATATTACCAGTCTTTCTGCTCAGAGATCATTTCTAACCATAGTAGGGGGGAACATCATATCTGGTTCCCACCCCCTTTTCCCTGGTAGTCACTGGCCAACCCTTACTTCCTGACTTTTAAAAGATCTAAACTTGTTACCTCAGTAAACTCCATTGGCAGTAATTTTTTTTTCAATTATAATGTTTTTTTAAAGCCTTGTAGTTCTTTATTTCTTTCAAGTTTTGCTTATCCTTAAAACAAGTTACCTTCCCAGAGTATAAATCTTATGCTAGATTTGTGGTTAATTAATAATGCTTATTTATATATATATATCTTACCCCCTGAGTTCTCTATCAGGGAAAGGAAAGAAAATTTTATGATATTAACAAGTGTGAGCTAGTTTTTTTTTTTTTTTTTTTCATTTTTTAAACTGTGACCACCAGCCCTGCCCTATATAGATTCCTACGCCACCCCCAAAAGCAGAAGATTAAAAGGAAGCCTTACCTGATGCTACTGTTATATTGGGTTGGCCATAAAGTTCATTCGGGTTTTTGTACGCTGTTGCCGAATGAATTTTTTGGCCAACCCAACAATATATGCTTTCTCCCTAAATGTCCCCCGAGGGCAGTGGTCTTCCTTCTGCATCTTGGGCAGCATATTTCCCTGCAGAGCAGTGCTGCTCACAGCCGTGTGGAGCTACTCCCATAACAGCAAGGAATAGCCTCCGTCACACGGACATTTGTGTGTCCTCTCTAACCCTGACCGTGACTCTTCCTTACCATGCTTTTCCCTGACTAAATGAAAACAATCCCTGGGTAGGAAACCTGTTTTTGGCTCTGGGGGGTTGTTCCTCACATGTTTTGTTTTGTTTTTTAATTAGTTGTTTTCTGAAAAATGGCAACTTCATGTAGGAGAGGTTCTAGAATGATTTACCTAGCTGCTGAAGCTAAGATTAGGATTTCTCTCCTAGTCTTTGCAAAACTAATAATATTTTGATGGGATGGTTTTTGTTTTTTTTTTTTAATTTAGATGAGTCTGCTTTTCTCTGATTGCCATTTTGTTCCTTCATTTTTTTCTCTTTTTTTAATGCGTGTATTCAACAGTCTTTGGTTCCAAGATATTGGTTCTAAGGCTTTTTTTTTTTCTTTCTGAGATTCAAAAGCAAAATGAAAGCAGTCTTCCTTATTGGGTAGCTTTCCTGGAGTACCTCTGAGCTGGAATGAGTCTAGGAGCTTGTGTTCTCTGTTTGTTTCCATGTGTTATGTTTTCGGCATCCCCCTCCGGCCACATCTCCCTTCCCACATTCAAATAACCCCTTGGTCTAGCTTTTGGCTGCTCCTCCCCCTCTCGCTGTCGCATCCTCACTTTGTCGGTGACTATAAACTGCCACCATGTACTGTTTCAGTTTTGAGCACCACGTGAAATCTTTCCACATGTGACCGGTGTGCCCCTTTGGGGGCTGAGAACCCATAGATCACATGCACTTCTCCTCTGTGAAATGAAACCTCTGGTGCTTCTTTCTTTGCCACCTAATTCCTGTGTTTAAGTTTTGACCCAAAGCACTTGCTACAGCAAAGCAGCTTGACACCTCTGTCTCATAGTCTGAATAACACATGGTGTCATTTTTATGTGATGTCTTAGGGTCCCAAGGGGTGATGAGTAACAAACCCTACAATGCTGAAGGGGAAAAAGAAACACAAACCCATTGGGCCCAGGGGAAGCTGGCCTGACTCGGGTGCAGAAAGAGGCAGAGACGTTCCATTTGTCTGGGAAGCATCATGTGCACTGCTGTTTGATAGAAAGCATTAATTAGAGCAGTCATCTGGTAGAGCATTACGGCGCTGGCCCACATGGAGCCAGAATAAAGCCCCGTTTGGTGTGTTGTAGGAAAAACGGATCGTGTCGCTGGATTCGGCCAACACCAGACTGATGAGCGCGCTGACCCAGGTGAAGGAACGGTACAGCATGCAGGTCCGAAATGGCATCTCCCCCACCAACCCCACCAAGCTTTCCATCACGGAGAATGGTGAATTCAAAAACAGCAGCTGCTGACGGACGGGCCTCACAAATAGACAGACTGTGGGAGGAGACAGAAGGAAACGTCCCCACTCTCCTGTCCCCAGCCCTCTCCCCAGCCCCACCAGGTTTACAGAATGCCTCTGCTTCAGAACAGCAGGCTGGCGAGCAAGTCTGGACCGAAGAAAGGAACCTTGTCTTTCAGGGCATAAGGCTAAGACTTCCAAGGTCGATGCTTCCCCCACCCCCACCCCATGTCTCTATGTACATAGGGAACTTAGTTCTGGGCCATGTACAGAAAATACCACTGTAATATACCCAAAGGAAGTTAATAATGTAGATTACCTTTTTAACTATTGCTATTTTTATTATTGTTGTCCTCTTGTTGAAAGCACTGCAGTTGTTAGAGGAGGAAATGTAGGAACTATGTACGTGAATGAGAGATGAGCCCAGCCGCTCAGTAGGTAGAGACCACGCATCTGTCTGATAGAGCACACGGACCGCGACAGGACATGGTCAGAATGAATTTTTCAGGGATTCATCTGCCAGGTTAAAAGCCCCGCTCTGGTTCCCTTGTCCTGTAGGAAAACATGCAAATTACCAAGATCCAAATGAAACAGTTCATCCCACTGATCAAGCGGGACTGGTTCTGCATGGACAGCTGATCTGACTTGGGACACACTGTTCCAGAGGACACAGATAAGAGCTGTTGCATCGAAACCGGACTCTAGGAGGGGTTTCTGTTGAACTCCTGTTGATGTTCATTTCCTTCTGTCTGTAAGCAGATGGAAATTTTTCCACTTTAGGTAGGGGGCTTTTTTTTTTTTTTAACCCCAGTTGTAATAAAAGGTGTTCTTTCTCCTCTTTAGAGTTTACAAAACTATAAATATCTGTGTCTCTAGAAACCATCTTCATCTTCACATACCCACTTGCCCTTTCCTCCCCTTTGGTGGGAGCAGTCATCACCAACAGGGTTTACTCTCCCCTGGAGAGGTTATTCAAATCTACTGTCCATAAGCCATCCGAAAGAAACACCCTTTCTTCTGTACAGAAAAGGGCTAACCATATCATACCATAGCAGGAAGCTCTGAATAGTTCCTATTAAAAATTTTTATTCTATTTGTAAGTTACAACTTTGGTTTGGGATAAAGATTTTATCCAGTGTACTAGCAGGTCTCGGGGCAGGGTAATTTTATCTCAGTCTTTCACTTTTAAATTGCTTCTTCTTTTAAATTTGGACAAGAAATCCAAATCGGAAGCATTGCTCTCTTAAAAGTCATGATTACTCTTAATGAAAAATAAAATACTGAAAGTGGGAGGACAGCGTATTCCAGCTGTTATTCCCATGCTCTTTGTAGATTTGGCAATAATAACCCAGTTTCACTAGTCGTCATCCATGGCTTTATTGTAGGACAGAACAGTTATGGAACTTCATTTACTTCCTTTTTTTTTTTTTTCCAGAGGTGTGAAACGTCATCTTAAATGCAACCTTGATTATCAGAAGTATGAAATGTTACAAGTTAGACAGATAGTATATAGACAAGTATATATACACATATATTCACACATACGTACATATAACTGCACAAATAGGAAAAGTTCCTGCCTTCTATGCTGTCGGATTTAATGTTACAAGGAGTTAGAATCTCATTAAGCAAGATCTAAGCAATTGCTTGTATTGAGAAAGCAACCACATTTCTCAAATAAGTTAATGATGTTTATTTTAAATGATAAACCTTAGGGAATTATTTTTTAAGGGAGAGGAGGGAGGGGGAAAAAAAAACACCCCAGGAAGCCATATGCATGGAGTAAGTGTTTCCACATAACGGAATACTTAGAACTACAAAGGGGACAAGAGAACATTTATCAGGTCCCCTTCTGGGTGATGCCCCAACAGAGTCACCAAGCTTCCCTTTCCACTGTACTGCAGACTTGCATTCTGACCTCTTAAACACTGCTCTCCAGTAGATCTTTGTGTTTGACCTTGTATCTCAACAACCTCACATGGCCCCCGACTCACAGTCTTTTGAAATATGTCCCCTCCGTAACATTCCCATTTCTGCCTGTCGAAGATCTAAAACAGGAGCTGCCTGGTGTGCTTATCTGATCTGCAGACATCATCCCACGTGTTTTAGCGCTTGTGTATTTTCTTGACCCCTGGTCATGATTTTATAAATTCTTATCCCCTTTCCCTCCAAGTTGAGGGCACACTGTGGCCAAAATCACTAATTAGAATAGGAAAAAAAAAAAAACCCTACCAATTCTGAAGTAGTGCTCTGTGTTGGGGGAGAGGGTGTGTAAACACAGGTCTGTTCTTGTTTGTGACTATTTTCAGCTCTAGCCATTCTGTATAAAAGCCTTCAGAAAACCTGGTAAAAGAATGGTCAGTTTCAGTGGCCTTAAGTATAGTTGGTGATGTCTTGCACTGAGGTTTGGAAGTTCTTGGGTAGTGTTTATGGAGACAGAGGTCTGATAAACTGTTTTGGAGGGTTGGGGGAGACACACAAAACCAAATACGTTTTTGATGGATGCAATACATCTTATCAACATTATGTGAACTTCTGGGATGGCTGCCTCACTTGGAAGATTAAATGCCCAAAATGTTTGTATACGCAGGCCTCTGTTATTATCAGGTTATCTTGAATGAAGAGGAAAGAGTAAACATAATTAATAAAATCAGAGGTAAGCTAGAAGTTCAGTGTAGTTGCCAGATGTTAAATTTTGGATTATCCTTTGAGCTTATTCCTGTCTGAATTATTTTTTCTGAGTATTTGTTTAGAGAATGCTGCAGTCTTACAGAACTTATTCCAGAAGATGTTTTAAGTATGGAAAAAGTCAGCAACAGCCAATAATTTTTATGGAGGTATTGCTCAATTGGCTTTTCTTCAGCCCAAACAAGTCCACACCTCTGTTTTACTCAGAGGAGGTGTGTGTTTGAAGAGAAGCAGGTGGATTAAGATAGCACATCTTGCACGCCTTCTAACACCCAACACATCACTGCCTGATGGGGTGCAGCGGGGACCAAGGCTGGAGTTTGGAAATCAGATGAAGTGCTGGCAGAATGCTTGTCTAGCTGACAACCAGACTAGGCCATTAATAAGGACAACATTGGCAGGATTTAGGGAAAGAGCAAATACTTCCCTTTTATTTTCACCAGAGCAATACACTTTCTGGGCTGAAGCAGCAAGAAGTAATAACATTTCCTTCAGGTCATCGCATTCCGAGTGTCTGCAATACAAGCCCTGATGGAAGGGAGATTGTAGCTAGGTAACTAAGACAAACACTTGAGCACTTACTGTGTTCCAGGCACTGTTACCAAGGTTCTGCTGGGCTCCAGGGCAGTCTGTTGTGAGAGAAGTGTGGTAAAATGAGGTCATCGTGCTGCTGTAACTTGGCTGTTTGCACTTGTCATTGAGTTGGTCAGAATTAGCTTTCTCTGGTCCACTTCTACCATGCCCTGTGATGGTCCTGGACAAGGAAAGAAAAAGCAGGATTAACTATCTAGGACTGCTGTATGCCCTTGAGAATCAACTTGACTTTCGAGGTAAAGCTTTCTAGATCCTAGTCTGTTTACAGATCTGTAGCTCTGCCGACCCTCAGTTCTCTGTCTGGCCTCAGAGGTGCACTGGGTTGAGAACAGCTCTTTTTTGGAAGCCCCAGAGCAGGACCATTGCCGTCAAGTGAGTTTGGTTACAGTTTGTCCTGCCTTCCATCTAGGTTCAGTTCTAGTTATCTCCATTTTGGAGTTTCTGAGAAGACTGGTTGTGGGACTGAACTTGGGGAAGGAATCCTCCTTGGGATGACTGCAGGCCTGTGTGACCCTGACTAGAGTTGACACCAGATTAGACTTGTCACTGGGCCGGACTCAGCGGCTCTGGAGCCCACAGCTTCCCTGTACTTTCAGCCGCTTCTCTGGGGGCCATCTTCTTCACATCAGGGGCTTTCTTCTTCATTTCCCCTTCCCTTTTTCAGATCTGATAGTGAAATCTCCTGTTCACTTCAGCAATAAATAGTTGCCTTCCCACCCCCTACCTGAGGGCCAAGGATTTGGGATACTTTGGTTTTTTAATCAATATGTCCATTGAAAGGGCCTATTTTATTTCCTTTTTTAAAAAGCAAGGTGTGTTGGGGTGTTAAATTTTTAAGTAGACTCTCTTTTTGTGTTTGAGTGATTGTTGTTAGTTCTGGAAGCATTCTCTTGTCATGACCCAGCTTTGAATGCTCTTGAGTTTAGGAGGGACAAAAGTGATGAAATTTGCCTGAGGTAGAATAAATATCTTATGAAGAGTGAAAGAACCTGAGAAGATACATGATCCAAAAGGGGCTAGTGCACAGCAGTCTTCTTCAAAGCCCAACAGGTTCAAGGAAACAGGAGGATTTATTATCCTTTGCCCAATCTCAAAATACATGAGATACGTAGAAAGGCAGTTTCTATAGAAGCATGACATGGGCACCCACGCAAAACACATGATTCTTAGGGCTTCCATTTTCTGAATGTTAATCCATCTCATCAAGCAGTGATTCCCAAACGTCTTGAGATTTTTAGATTTTATGCCCTCATCTGTCAGATTGTATGACAGTGGTTCTTTCCTCTTAAAAATGTACCATATGTGTTATATGTATATATGTTAAAGTGACTTGAAATTGACTTGGTTTGACATTGTCTCAAGAACCCAAGATAACGTTATTGATACCTTGGGAAGTCATAGAAATAAAGTTGAATGTCACTGATCTGAGAGTAGAGTCCAGAAAGAAGTAGCTTTGGTTCCTGATCCGTTTATCCTCAGGTGTTTGAGTAAGGCTTGGCCATGAGCCACCCAAGGAAAGCCAAGTGGTGGTTTGTGTCCATATTTCAGCATGCATTTTAATTTCCTCCTCAGTTCTCAGTGTTCATTGCCTTTGTTTTTTCCCAGGAAATGTTTTAGTTTGAACCTTAAAGCCAGATTTATATATTCTAAAAAGATTTTCTCAGAAACTGTGTTTTAGGAGGCCTCAATCATCTGTGTGGGATGTACAAAAATTTAAGAATAAATATCATTTTTATGTCATTTCTACACTCCCAAGGGAAAATTTCAATTCCCAGTTCACCAAAAGGTTAAATACTAGTTGATTCAATGACCACTATCCTGCAGAAAATTTGAAATAGTAAAGGTTAAATTTTGACTGGTGCTTAGACATTTCCTCATTGCATTAACTCAAGCAGACAGCAGCATATTAACCTGAATCACACCTGTAAGGAACTTACCTTCTAAATTTGACTTTGTTCTTCATCTCCAGGGCCTTAATAAGAGTGTGTTAAAACACATTACTATTTTACAATGATAGCTCTAAATAATTTATTTTTTATTTCAAGAAAGAGAAATACACGTTAGAGAAACAAAACCCAAGATTTTATTTTATTTTTAAAGCCATATTTTTGTGCTAGTAGCACTTAGATTGTTCCATATGTGAGATCCATATCAGCATTTCATTACCTGGGTTTGTTCTAAAAGAAGATTTATTTTTGTTCTGTGAATAATTTTTGACGGTTCTTGTACATGTACAGATATAGATACGTTTGAGGTCTTTTATTGATATTCCTATGAAGAATACAAATAAACTTTAACTTTAAACATTTCAGACTAAGGTTGCTACTGTATTTGACATATTACTATTTGATTTCTAGCATGTCATCTGGGTGATTAGGACACTTGGAGAATAACCAGTAACAAAATGTATATAGGAATATTATGCTGAAGGTATATTTTAACATGAAGAACAGCGTGTCTTAGAATTTCCCAATTTATAGGGAAAAAATATTTAACTGAAGGGCAAAGATAACATGCATTGTATTGTAATAACACCCTTAAAAAGCTCCTCATTCTGGAAAATTTGAAGTCTCTTTACCAGCTTGTAACTGAATAGAAAATGGAAGGATAACCCTACTGAGCACTCCAGACCAGTACTGGCCTCTCTTAATTCCTCAATAGATTAACAGGGTTTGTTTCAGGGTTGTGTTGTTTAGTTGGGACTTTTTGCTGTTGTTGTTCTTATTTGCTTATTATTCTCAAGGTTATTATTTCCACATTACCTTCATCTCTGCTTACCTATTTCATTCTTTAAAACCCCAAGATGCAGGTCCCGTAAGCAGTTTTCTTACATGCTTAGTTCTGAAATTCCACCAGTTAGCCTCCTCGCATATCTAGTTACTTCTATTCTACTAGGAATTAAAAGACTAAAATTCACTCAAAATCCAGAGAAAATTGTGCAAGGAGATTCCAGATCACAGTAGATGTGTTATTTTTTGTTCACTTCGAAGCCGACCCATTTCAATCTGAATTGCTGATGACCTAATGTAAGGTTTAAGACATCTTGGATCTGAAAGATCAAAAAGGGAGAAACTATCATTGATGCTATCTTGTGACCTTCCAGTCTTAGCCCTTAACTGTCCACCCATCTACCCTTTATGTCCAGCCATACCCTTTACTTTTCTTAGCTTCCTTCCAGCTACCTGCCTTTTGTTGTTAGTGCCTTCAACAATAGGAAAGTATATAAATCAAGTTTGTTAGGCCACCACTCCCCCCACCACACACACACAAAAAGTTTAAGGATAAAGGGGCCTAAAACAAATGACTTTATCAAGAATTCTCAATCCTGACTGTTCATCAGAATCACTTAAGATCTTGAAAAAGTGAACGTGGAGATGCGCCTTTAGGCCCTCCACTGAACAATTAGATGGAAACTCTCTAAGGACTGGACCAGGGATTACCCAAGGGATTCTAAATTCAGCCAGGTTAATGACCGCTAGTCCATATCTTGCTCTGAGCATGGTGTGTGTGACTGTTACAATGTTCCTTCTGTCACCATCAATGGCACTGGGTAAGTTGGCTATAGGTGTTTTTTTTCTCTCCTGTTTGGGATGTTAAATGCTGGTAAAAACCTTGTCCCTGCCAATTCCATCCTTTAAATATGTGATAGAAATTCTCTCTGTTAATATAGGATAGCCATATTCCAACAAAAGTGACCAAAAGCTGGAATTTCTCATCTTGACCCCAATTTTCCCATTATTGGTTTTAATTTAAAGTAAAACGTAGATGGTTTCTGGTTGGGAACCCCCCTCCCCTGACCCAGAAAAGGGGGAGGGTACCTTGACTTTGGTAGATTTAACACTCAGCACTGCAGCCTTATTACTTGAACTTTTACTAAAAAAATTTTATCTGAGGCCGAATTGCATCATTTGCACCTGTTCTTCCTTCAGTGAGGGCTTCCCTGGTGGCTCAGACAGTAAAGATTCTGCCTGCCGCGCAGGAGATGCAGGTTCAATCCTTAGGTCAGGAAGATACCCTGGAGAAGGGAATGGCTGTCCACTCCAGTATTCTTGCTTGGAAAAGTCCATGGACAGAGGAGCCTAGTGGGCTATAATCCATGGAGTCACAAAGACTCGGACACGAGTAAGTGACTAACACTTGCCTTCAATAGCAAGATGCACCAAAAGCTCTCCAGTTTCCTCCCCACTACCAGGCAGACACATGTGTGCCCATGTACATGTGCGCACACAGACAACCGTTCTTCCTAGAAACTTCCATTTTTGAGATTTTTTGAATGAATTGCCTGGGTGCTGTTTCTTTGGCATGTGAGTAAATTGCAGTAAGCTAACAGATGGATGTCAGTGTGTTTCCTTGTCTGTAAAACTGATTTTGGCTAGATAGCCTACGAAGAACTTTAGCTCTGACATCTTATGATTATTATCTGATATCACTGAAAAATGTGCCGTTAGGTCATATCTGAAAATCACTTTGGGGCTTTTGTCACAACATTTAGAAACAGTCGTCACAATTTCCTGTCTCACGATACTTTTAAAAAATAGGAGAGGAAAAACAAAAGCCTGGAACAAATGTATATGCAGAACAATAATTTGATAATAATACTATTTAATGTTTATTGAGCACTTCCTATGTGCCAGACAATTAGCAAAGCACTTTTTTGTGGAATATTTCATTTAATCACATACCAACCATATGAGTTAGGTACAGTTGTTCCTAATTCATGAGGAAACAGAGGTTCAGAGAGAGAAGTTTAGGTGCTCAAGGTCACACCACTAGCAAGTGCAAAGCCATCATCTGAATTTGGGTCCTTCTGACTATGCTGTATAGATTTTTTTTTCCTAAGAGCTCAGGAAAAATGTTAGAGTAAGAAAAGATCCGAGCACGTGAACCAGCCGTCATGATGAACCAGAGCCAGAAGGATGGCAATGGCAACAGACAAGCTCATTTTCCAAGACTGTTTCTCCATGTATTGGCTTTGATGGGATGGCTTTGCATTTTCAGGTCATCTGACTGATCAGAATTAGAGGACAGAAGTCTCACCTCACTCAAAAATTGGTCTTTCATGTCCTCTGGGTCCATCAGAACCGGGATGAGAAAATCTGCTTTGAGGATTCCAAAGAGTTGCCCTGAAAAAAGAAAGTATTACCTGGATCAAGGCGCATTATCTCATTGCCATTTGAAAGCTTCACATTCTTAGCAGTCAGGGAGTGCCCACTGGACACCATAGAGGCTACATGGTGATTTAGGACTTTAAAAGGAGAAGAAAGAAACCAGCTAGTGGCCAAAAGTAAAGAGTCTCATGAGTGGAGTAGCCGCTGCTCTCCTCCCATAACCTGGCCACCCTCAGGCAGTTACTTTCTTTACTCTCTCTTCTGTAATTTCCTTCTTTTTTAAAAAAAAAAAAAAAGTTTTCTTTTTGGTGGGTTGGAGGGATGCACTGTGCAGCTTGTGGGATCTTAGTTCCCCAACCAGGGATCGAACCCTGGACTGCCAGGGAATTCCTGTTTCTTCCTTTTAATAAAATTATCAAGTAGATTGTTCTACACCATGCTGGAAATATTCACCTCTCCCTGGACCCACGTTTATAAAAGCCAACTCTACACCAGAAAACTCTTACATTCTCTGAGCCTATAAACAAGCTCAGCCTTTGGCCCTGAGCACTGCAGTCGTAGGAGCTGCAGCATCACATAGGACCACCTTATAAAGTTAATAAAGTACCTCACTCTCTGGGTACTTGAACAACCCTGTGATGAAGGCAGGGTCATTTTTACTACATTCCTTCTGCAGATGAGAAAGAGGAGATTTGCTCCCTGAGCTTTCACAGTCATCAGGGAGCTAAGGATCCTCCCCCTTGTTGCCTTCCCAACATGTCATGCTGTCTTTCATAGAAAGGTCTTGAGTGCCCCATGCTGAGGAGTGGCTGTCCAGATTTAATTGATTGGTTATTAAGAGTGAGAAACTTGGTAGCCAGAAGCAGTTAATTACCTGGTTTCGGTGCTGGAGTTTTTTCCTTAGATTCTGGGTGATTAGCTGAGCTCCAGTGTTGGGCTTGAGTGGCAGGAGCTATGCCTGTCATGTTGGTGCCACTCCTTTCACTTGTCACAGCTACAAGAGGGGAAAACAAGAGAGTTACTGCAGATACAGCCGGAGCAAAGTGGTCCGAGATGGGTAACTGCCCCTGAGCTAGAAAACAGGCCTGGGCGGTCACCATCCTACAGAAACCACCCAGTGTGGGAAGCTCAGTCCTTCCCAGACCCTTCACTTACCCACAGGCTCATGTACCCAGTGTCTACATCATCATCCCTCATAAAGTGTCTCTGATATCAAGATTTGTGGGGCTTGGGCGATATGTCTCCTCAGTATCAAATGTTTATTTTTAGTAGCTCCTACCCCAAGAAGCCCAATCCCCCTATGTAGTCTGCCAGCTACACAGAGCCCCACCATGGTACCCAGGGACCCCCAGTATCGCCATCAAGGGGTAGCACCTCAAAGTACATATTCCAAAGCCAATCTCAGCAACCCCCTCACCCCCTTTCTGGTTGCCCATCCCCTGAGGCTCTCCAGCCAGAGACCCCCACATAACCCCGGCTGCTCCCTCACTCCTTCTCACTTGCTCTCACATTCAGTCACCAAAGTCCTGTCAGTGCCTTGCAGATGTCTTTTTTTTCAAATATGGAATATTTGAACCATATTGTTTTGTGATATATTATTGTAAAATATTTAAGTAAAAGTGTCCCCTCCCCTGACCCAGGGACAACCACTATTAACAGTTTGCTATAGAATATCCTTCACACACTTGAATTTTTTAATTTGAATGCATAAAGATCTACCTTATTCTCTTTCAAGGCTGCATAGTATTTCGTTGAATGTACATAACTCATTTAATCAATCTGCTTTCAATGGACATTAGATTTTGCCTCCAGGTTTTCACTGTAATAAACAATGCTGCAACAAACAGCCTGTGTGTGGCGTGTACGCGTCAGTGTGTTTGTGCACCTTGTACTATTATTTCCTTAATAAACTCCCAAGGGTAGCATTTCTGTATGAAAGAGTATGCACATTCCAGAACTGACACGCATTACAAGAATGGGAACACCAGTTTAATGCGCTATCCAGCATCTGGGCGTGCTGATTTTCTCACATTATCAGCATTATCACTCCAAATTGTTGCCAAACTGGCAAGCTAAAATTAATAATAATGTAAATACATTTTAATTTGCATTTATGTGATTCAATGAGCAAAGCAGAACATTTTGTAAAATATGTTTGTATTTAGTCAGTTAATACCACTTGCAAGCAATGTGAAATCAGCTCCAAGTCCCTGCTCACTCCACTGCTCCAGTTCTGACCGCGACTTCACTCTCCCAGACTGTGCAAGTCTTTCTCCCCACACACACTTCCTGTGTCTCCACGTGTCCTCTTCTTTCCCCACCCAAAGTATTCTACGTTTCTTTAGTGACGTGAATAAGTTTTGTGAAGTCCAGAAGCACAGAAGGCAGGGAAACACGCATATTCTTGTTGCCTGAATGTAACCATTGTTAACATTTTCACACATTTTCTTCTAATCTTTTTTTCTAAGCACAGGTTGATGTTTCCTTTCAATGTTATTGTGACTGTGTTACACGTGTAACATTAAATCAGCATCTTTCTTTTTTCCTTTAGCATCCTGACACAGGCATTGCCCCGTGTCACTATTCTTGTCATCATAACCACCTTGCTTCTGTTGACTACAGATCTGAGCATTGTGCTGCCTTGCTAAGAATCCTCTGATGGCTTCACTGACTGCAGGATCCAGTCCTACACCTCTCTCCCCTCATCCCTTGCTTCGTGCATGATTGCCTGCTAAGTCGCTTCAGTCGTGTCTAACTCTGCAATCCTGTGGACTGTAGCCCACCAGACTCCTCTGTCCAAGGGATTCTCCAGGCAAGAACACTGGAGTGGGTTGCGATGCCCTCCTCCAGGGGATCTTCCCAACCCAGGAATCAAACCCAAGGCTCTTAGGTCTCCCACTCTGGCAGCTAGGTTCATTACCACCAGCACTTCCTGAGAAGCCCTCATCCCTGCTACTTCCCTTCCAAATATGTGACAGACATTCCAGTCAGCTCAAACTGCTTGTTTTCTCCGCACATGTTCACAGCTACCTATCTTTGCTCATGCTGTTCCCTCTACCAAGAATAACCTTCTAGCCTTTGCTGCCTGATGAAATCCTCCATTACCTTCTGTCCATGGACCACCACCTTTCCAGACAGAATGAATGAGTCATTTTCCTGTCAGGCTCTTGGTTCTTCTGGGGGCAGTACTTATCAAAAACTGTCCCAGTTGTCTCTATTAGCCTTTATTAGACTAAACTCTTTTAAAAACAGGAAACAGGTTCTGCTCATCTTGGTATCCATTGCCTTGTTCAAAACAGGTACTCAGGAAATGATTGTTGAATTAAATCATCTACCAGTATGCAAAACACTCTCCTAGGCCTGGGAAAGATACAAAGAGGCATAAAAGATAAAACGCCCTGCCCTGTGAGATTTCACGGTCTTAATAATTCATAATGGTGATCATTCATAATCATTATAATTAATAAAATGAGAATGAAGCCAACCCTGTCCGTTGAGTCAAGTAAGGACAGGGATGAGAGGCTGAATGAATCACTAAGTATTTAACTACTGAACTGAGATTAGAAACAACTACCATTCATTGAATATCTGCCAGATGCCAGGCACTGAACGATACCTCGAGACGTCCAGTATTTTTCTTTAAAGATGAGAGAAATGAAGTTTGGAGAGATTGGGAAGTTTGCCTAAAACCACACAGTAAGTAGAGGACCCAACATTCTAACCCTTCACTGTTAGACTCCTCTAGCCAAGATACAATTTTCCTCCCCTAGATCGCCCCATCCTAAATTATTATCTAAGGAGGATGAGGGGGTAAACTGGCTCCAGCCAGTAAACTCACTCCCCCATGGAGTGATCCGGAAGGAACCCAGGGAGTGGAGATGTGGCCCAACACACACCCACCCCCTCAACCTCCCTGACTGGTGGCCCGGGCATAGAAACTAGGGCTTGGTCTCCCCCAAAGGAGGGGCCGGGGTCCCCGACCCCCCGGCGGGCGGGCACCTGTGTCGGGCCATGGCCGGCTGCCAGCTGTCTCTGGGCCTGCGGCCTGGCTCTGGGCTGGCCCTTTCCAGCTGATGTTTGTTCTTTGGAGCACAGCTGAGCTTCCTGAGCTGGAGGGCTCCACGGTGCTTTCTTTGGTCCCCGGAGGTTCAGCCTCACTGGACCCACTGTGTGTGGCCGCCCCAGGGGTCTCCGTCACCCCTGGGTGAGCCGAGGCCCCGCGGGTAGAGCCGAGCGAGGGGCCTGCTGTGTCTTCCTGCGGCCTCCCAGGCCCATCCTGGGTACCAGAGTCCTCCGGGGGTGTGGGGCCTGTAGCAGAGCTGGAGGCAGAGGCTAGGGGGTTCTCGGTCACTCCCTGGGGGACAGAGGGGCTCCCCGAGGAGATTGGCTCTGTGGGGTTCAGGGCAGGAGTTGGTGAGGAGGCCAGGGGCGTGGGGCCTGGAGCAGGGCTGGAGGTGGAGGCCAGGGGAGTCTTGGTCATTCCCTGGGGAACAGAGGGGCTCCTCCAGTGGACCAGCTCCGTGGGGCTCGGGGCAGGGATCGGCGAGGAGTCCGGTGGCACAGGACCAAACGACATGTTCTGGGTGGTGACCAGCGAGGTCCAGGGCCCTCCGTCCACGGGGATTGGGACGTGGGCCGGAGGACTCGGTGACACTATCCCTCTGGGCTGGGGTGCGACAGGGCCTGCAGAGGCAGAGGTACTGGGGCCGAGGGTGCCTGAGCTCAGCTCAGTGGGCTCCGGGCTGACTTGCTGCACGAAAGGCCCCGCCGAAGCCCAACCTTTCATGGTGTCCGCAGGACCGAAGCTGGTGCCTACGGCAAAGAGGAGGCTTCCCTGGGGTTCCAGGGCCCTGCACCTGCAGCCGCCGAGTGGCCTCTCCTCGCCTGGCCCTGCTCACCCATCGCAGACAGGGCGGAGCCCAGCGGCGGGCAGGGGGAGCTCCTGAACCCGCCTGGTAGAGCCTGGATGACCAGCGAGCCCCCCAGCATCTCAGCCCAATCCCTTGTTCCTGAGCAGCTCACAGGGCCTCCACCCCTACAGGATCCAGGCCTCCCAGCTCAGCCCTAAGCATCCCCCTTCAGACCCTCTCCATTCCCTTTGCAGGCTAACTTCAAAACCACCCCCTCCAGGAGATCCTCGGATAATTACAGGAGCTGGGACAATCCCTTCCCTGTGTTTCCCACCAGGCCTGTGACTACACAGGCAGCACTGCCTATCAGGAGCCCTCCTCCTGCTGGCTGTCAGCCTTCAGAACAGGCCCTGCCTTTGCCTTGTGTCCCTGGAATTAATAAAGCTCTGTGTGTCCATGAGCTGGTCTCCTTGCTCTCTGTCCTCAAAAAGGGCAACAATACCTTTGTCTGATGTCCAACTGTAAAGATGCCAGAACTGTGATTTTTGCCCTTAATTAATCCTAGTTTGCTTCTGAACTCACAGGAAGCAAAATGAGGTAATAGCTGTGAAAATGCTTCAGGAATTTTAAAACGCTAAAGGCACACTATCCCTGTGATTCCCAGCCATGTCCCCCACACATGGTCCCAACAACTCAGCTCTCATCTTCTCTCCTCCCGAAGAAGGGATTTGACGGGCACCTCTATTGCACTTCCCTGTCTGGATGCCTATCACAGAGGCCTATCTGGTGATTTTTCCTCAGGAGCACTGCGCAGCTGGGCAGTGAGGGGGTCTTCCGCTTTTCCTGTCTCTTGACCTCACGAGAGAGACTACACAGCCTCTCGTGGGTCCCCTGGCCCGGGAGCTGCAAGGCCAGTGGCCTAGTTTGAGGAGGGAGGTTGATGGTAACCAAGCCCTCCTCCTCTGAACCCCAGCCAGCCCAGCAGAGTGAGGGGCCCAGAGAACTGCCTGTCTGTAAGTGGCCCATGGTTGCCACCCAGGTGGCTCACCTCTTTTCCGGCTCCTTCCTGGCCTTTTTGGGAGGATCGCTTGGGACCCACCATGTGCTACTTTATACAGTCCACCCTCTCCACATCCCACGCCCTGGAGACCCTTGAATTCAGCCAAGAACAGGCTCAAAGCAACCCCATATGGAGCAGAAAACAGGGGAGTGTACTTGGCCTGGGCGTTATCCCCACGGTCACTTCTGAGGAGGGCGTGTAGAAGAGCTGAGGGAGGGCTGCAAAATCCCGGTGTCCGATGGTGGGATCTGTAAGAAAATGCCAACAGGGAGTATGAGAGCAAGGCTGACATGGGGGAACACGCAGCAAGCCCAGGTCTGCCACTCCAGACATGCTGCTCTGGTGAGAGCCCCACCAGACACTGACGATCAACCTCCCGTCACAGAAGCCAGCTCGGGAGGGCGCTGTCACAGGAGAGGACCCCTCACGATCTTTATTCCTCACAGCAGCTCTTCAAGGGAAGAACCATTGTTCCTGTTTTATAGATAAGGACCACTATTCTCATCAAATCCAAAACACAAAAAGGAACAGCCAGGAATGGGCAAGACCAGAGACAGCAGATTAGTGGGTGCCAGGACTGAGGGTGGGAGAGGTGGGGGGGGGGGCACTGCCAAAGGGTAAGGAGTTTCTTATTGGGGGTGACACAGTTGTCCTAAAATTAGGTAGTAGTGATGATTGGGCCACCTGGGTTGTACTAAATCTCACTATACTGGCCACTTCCAAAGTGAATTTTAAGGAATGTGAATTATCTCAATAAAACCAAAGAAAATAAGAAGGAAGGGACAAAAGAGAAGAAAAGGGAGATGGAAAGAACAAGTCAGGATGAAGCCTGTTGCTGAGGAGACATACCACACACACGATCCAGAATACCCAGGTAGGCCTCTGGCTCCCATGTGTTTGTGGTGACGACGACAGTAACAATGGCTAATACCTGCTGGGCATTTACTCTGAATCAAGGTCTCATCTAGGTCCTTTATATTCGTTCTCATTCATCCTTCAAAGCCATCTTATGCAGTGCATCATCAATGCCATTTTGGTTTTTTGCAGATGGAGAAGGCTCAGAGATGCTGTTCGCCTAATTTCTAGCAAGTCATAAAATCTGATTCCAAAGCCCACACTTTTATCCTCTTTGTTGCCAAATAAGTAATTGCCGTTGCTAACTGCTAATGCCCAGAGACAGGATGGGGTCTGTTCTATTCTTTAAAGATCCCCTAGAATTAAATTAAAGCCTGCTCCAGAACTCTGGTAACCTACAGAATCTAGAAATACTTCCTTAGATCTATCCTCAACATCTCAAGCTGCCAAAAAAAAATACCCGTTTCTCATCCCAGTCTAGCCTTGGGTGGGCCCAGGGCCAGTGGGGGTGACTGTCACTCACCATCGAAGCAGATGAAGGGTTTCAGGGAAAAGCAGGTCACTGCAGAAATTCGGCGGGGGAAGCTCCAGTAGCTACTGAGACCTGCACACAGTCCTTGCCCCAAACTTAGGTGGCTGCAGCCAGGTAGGGATGCTGGAACCCCTGTCGCTGGACCACCTCGGAGACCCAGAGGCTGCACTGAAGTAGAGGCCAATCCAGGCCTCAGTGTTACTCGTGATGGATTTCAAGTCCTTGTCCATCTCCTCAGTCACCATCTGTAGGTCAGCCAGGTCTGTGTGGTATCTGCGGCAGTACCCCACCGCCTCCAGCCACATCTTTTCTTGGTCAAATCGCTTGAAGGTCAGGTTGCCAAGCTGAACCTCAGCTGTAAGTATAGAACATAGAGACCACAGGCCTGAGGTCCAGGATCTCTGCTGGCTCAGCCCTCATCACCCCTAGACACAGTCCCAGTCCGACCCTTGCCCTTACTCCATCCTCAGCTGTTAGGTTTGATGAAATCCACAATTTTACAGGCAGACTAAATACCAGATTAGGAGAATGAAGGCACTGTCACAGCAGCAGCTAGGGAAAAGGACATGCGTTAGGGAGAGCAGGGGTTAAGAACTAAGCTTCGTTTCTCTATCTGTACAACAGGGATGACAGACCTAGACACTGAATTAAAAAAGAGACATCACTTTGACAACAAATGTCCATCTAGTCAAAGCTATGGGTTTTCCAGTAGTCATGTATGGATATGAGTGTTGGACCATAAAGAAGGCTGAGTGCCAAAGAATTGATGCTTTCAAACTGGTGCTGGAGACAACACTTGAGAGTCCCTTGGACTGCAAGGAAATCAACCCTGAATGCAGGACTGATGCTGAAGCTGAAGCTTCGATGCTTTAACCACCTGATGTGAAGAGCCAACTCACTGGAGAAGACCTTGATGCTGGGAAAGATTGAGGGCAGGAGGAGAAGGGGTTGACAGAGGATGAGATGGTTGGATGGCCTCATCAACTGAATGGACATGAGTGTGAGCAAACTCCAGGAGATGGTAAAGGACAGGGAAGCCTGGTGTGCTGCAGTCCATGGGGTCGCAAAGAGTTGAACGTGAATGAGCAACTGAACAACAACACAGGGATAGTACCTAAATGTATTTAATTTAAATGATTAAATGAAGTCATGAATATATATGATTTAACACAGTACGTGCAAATAATAAACACTCAAGTGGTAGGGTTAAACTTTGCAGGGAGGTAATGAGGGAGCTAATATAATCCTGGTTTAGAATCAGCCACTTCTATGGTTTCCAGGGAGTGTGCTTGCCGCACCAGCTCTTAGGAGGGTCCAAGGCTGAGGCAGAATAGAGGGACCGTGTGGTATTCCCAGGCTCATGACATCAGGAGAGCCAGGGACAAGAGGTAAGCCTGGTGAGGGGCACACCTGGTGGACAGGAGGCTGCTGGACATTCATGGTCCTGACTTCCAGTGGAGCTCAGACAGACCAAGACACCCTTGCCTACCCTGCCCCTGGCCTGGCCTGTCTTATGGGGAGCACACAAACATCTGTGATTCAAAATAAGGGAAGTTTGGAAAGGATGTGCTTTGGCATGGACTGATTCCAGAAACCTGTTAAAGGATACACCTCTGTTTGCAGAACTGGGACTCATATCCTCCGATTCAAATATGGCCTCCCAAGCTCTGACTCCTGCCTGCTTACCAAGTCCCATCCAGATTTGCCTAATACTTCCCTAATTTTCCCTATTCACACTGGTCTTTTAAAGCTACCCTTTGTTAAGCACCTCTCATTCTCTTCTTGCCAGCCCTGAGCGTTGCCTGTAGCACAAGTCATCTTTTAAAATCCTCACTATAATCCCCAGAAGCAAACCTCACTTTACAGAGGAGGAAGGGGAGACTCAAGGAGGCAATGACCTGCCCAAACTCATGCCTTACTAAGTGGCAAGATGAGGTTCAAATCAGGTATGCCTGCCTTGGAAGCCTGTGTCTTCACTCTACAGTGCTGTGTTCCACAGCATGCAGAAAACCAGCTTTGCAGAGCTGGTTGAGGAGTGAATTCCCTTTGAAATTTCTCTACCCCAAGAAACTCTTTGTAAAATATCAGGGCAGTAATAGTCCCCTCACCATGTGGACTTCCCTGGTGGCTCAGATGGTAAAGAATCTGCCCGAAAGATAGGAGACCCAAGTTTGTTCCCTGGGTCAAGAAGATCCAGGAGGAGAGCATGGCAACCCACTCCAGTATTCTTGCCTGAAGAATCCCATGGATAGAGGAAGCTGGTGGGCAACACTCCATGGGGTCGCAAAGAATCAGACCCAACTGAGCAACTTTCACTAGGTGGATGGGCCTCGACCCGCCCCCCCCCCCCCCCCCCCCCCCCCCCCCCCCCCCCCCCCCCACCCCCCACCCCCGTCAGTCACTGGGGTGGGGACATCAGAGACTAGGGTGCAGGCTAGGCTGGACTCTGCCGCAGGCTGGTTGGAGAACCACACGCCCCCACACACCCCCACCCCCACCATGTGAATAACAAAGGCATTGACCCTCAGCTTGGGGTCAGCCTGGGGGCAAAGCCAAGGCATCCTGGGCCTGGTGGGAGGGAGAGTCACCTGCCTCAGGTGGACCAGTGCCAGGGAAGGCGGAGCCCCAGGCCTGTACCTGGCTTTGGAGTGGCAGTCAGGCTGAGAACTGGCTCCAGGAGGGTGTGGGACCCCACAGTAGGATCTGTGAAACAAGCCACATGTTATGCGATGGGGATGGGGCTGCCCAGGGTCCTCTCTGGGCACCAGGAATCACCAAGTTGAAGCCTGGAGAAACCTAGCTCCAGAGTAAGTGGGCCCCTTTGTTCCTATCCACGTGTGTTCCATAAATATATATACTGAGCACCTGTTGTGTGGCAGATGCTATTGCAGGCCCTGGAAAAATAGCAGCAGGAATAAGGCAAAGCAAGATCTTTGCTCTTGAAGAGACTATAAGAAGGAGCCAGCCTTGTAAAGAGGTAGGAAGGAATATATTGAGCAGAGCTGAGAAGGGATGGGACCACATGTGTAAGACTGTGATTAGAAGTGCTAAGGGAACCTACTGAATATGTCTAAGCAAATTGATCTGATTTACTTTTTTTTTTTTAATTTACATTTTTAAGATTTTACTATGTACAGAACAGGCCGGAGGGGGCCAGGGAGATGCCAACAAGAGCTGTGCTGGTGTGTGGATTTGCAGAGCTGGAGAGAAGCGGATGCAGTTAAGAAGTATCTAGGGAGAGTCCAAAGACTCCAGAGGGGGTCGGGTAAAGCTCCCCCAACATGCCTGTTCCTTCAGGGGGACTCCCACACCCACTCTGGCACACACCACTCCTCTGGCCTGGGAATCTCAAGATCAAACCTAGACTACCCTGGGCTACATTTCAAGGCCCCATGATGGGCATGGTGTAGCATAGAATTGGGGACCCATCAGGTTGGCCCTCCAAGACCCTATTTGAGGGGCTGGGATGGGCCTTGGCTGACTGAGAGGAAAGCAGAAATTGGCCTTTTTTTTTTTTTTTTAAGGAAGGTGCTGTCTATAACTATTTCCTCTGTGATCTCAGAACCTTTAAGACAAGGGCAAGGATGGTGGTGGGGGGTGGGGGGGTTGCAGGAGGCCATTTCCCAACAGCCAGTACCACGTGCATCAAGTAAATGGGTTGCCTGCAGAGATGCATCCACCTGCCTCCCCAAAGCAGGGTTCTCCCAGGGAGTGGCTGTTCCACATGCCCCCAGCCCTAGAGACAAAACCACACTATCAAGAGATAGACACTGGACTCCACTCTGGTTTCTGCATAGATGCACATGGATCCCCAACCTGACTTTCCCTGTTCCCTCCCTTTCTTTTCCTCTTTCCCCAGATCCTTAATTGGCAGAAGGAGGGGACATAATGAAACATGCCAGATTTTACTTTTTGTCTACCCTAATTTACAGCTGTTTTCTCTGATGGAGTCTCTGGAATGAAGGACAGAAGAGAAAGAAACTAAGGCAGCAGAGAAGAATGTAGCAAACAAGGGTTAAGATAACAGTCAGTTACTTATGCTCTGAAAGAACTCGAGCCAGCCCCATGCTGGCTCACTCGCTCTGTCTCATTTGCTCCTGAGAGGCGACCCTGGGAGGAAGACCAGGCCCCGGATGTGACTCTGAACACACCGTAGTAGCAGATGAAGGGCTTCCGGGCAGAGCACCAGGCGGCCCCCAGGCTGGGGAGAAAGGTTATTGAATACAGGGTGGCACAGAGGCCCTCCCTGAAGGTGGGCAGCGAGCCCCACACCGACGCGCTGAAGGAAGAGCCGCCAGACCATCTCAGGCCCCCAAGGCGCACATCGAAGAAGAGGCCGATCCAGGCCTCATGGCTGCTGGTGAGAGAGTAGAGGGCCTTGATGCTGCTCCAGCCGCTCATGCTGTGCAGGTCGGCCAAGTCCGTGTGGTGCCGCCGGCAGTACTCCAGGGCCTCGGACCAGCTCAGCTCCTCCGCCACCCGCCAGAAGGTCTTGCCTTCGCTGGTTAGCTGCAGGGCTGGGGCGGGAGAGTTGTCACCTCAGCACTGCCCCTCCCCTACCCGCGAATCCCAGGCGTCCAGCCGCCCCACGGGCGGTCTCCCGGCCTCTCCTTTCCCTTTGCGGCCCCTGCCTGCCGCCCTCCACTCGGCCTCCAGGGCCTTCACGCAAGCCTCTCTATCGGCCTGAAAGACTAGCCACCCTCTCATTCCCCCCAACCTGCTCCCTCAATGCCCCCCACCTTCTTGCATTTCTTGTCTTCTACTTCCCACTGCCCAGTCCTGGTAGGCTCCCTTCGCATAAGCAGCCCTGAACATTTGTTAGCACTTAACAACAGTCGAGAGTGTTCCCCGAGCACTCACCATGTGCCATGAGCTCACTGAATCCTTTCCAAGAACTCCCTAGGTTAAACATCACTACGACTGTTTCCCAAATTGAAAAACCAAGTCACTGAGAGTTAAGTGACTTAGCCAAGGCCACCCAATGGGAAAAGAGCCAGGGCCCAAGGACCGTGGGTGGGGCTCCCAGGGCAAGGCCCTTTGTCAGAGAGTGGTTTTGCCCTGATGTAGGAGTCACGGGCTTATCATTGGGCTGCACATTAGAATCACCTGGGGAGCTTTTCAAATACATTGATGCCCAGGCCACTGACAGCAAAGATCTGAATGTCTCGCTGGGACCAGCATCAGATTTGTTTAAAGCCCATACGGAAAAGGACCCTTTGGCTTGTCTGTCTCCACCAAACAAGGCAACTTGGAAGCGAAGAACCAGCCTTATTCATCATTATGTTCCCAGGGTTACCCAGCACATCAGAGGGACAGGATGTATTGAAAATGAATGAGGAAGAACAAATGAGCACATGGGACATCTCACAGGAACCAAGAACCCCATGTTCCCTTCCTTCCTTCCTGACTTCATCCCCTTGAGGAGGTGCCCGCAAAGGAGGACTGGTTAAGAACTACTCTGCCCAGGGCCTTGGGCTGGGAGACGGGGTGTCCTGGTCCTTGAGGAAACCGGCCACAAGCCAGAGCCCTAAGGGGAGGAAAGTAAGACCGCAAAAGCGGGCATACAGAAGGGCAAGGATATATATGCATTTGGGGAGGACACAGGAAAGGCCTGACGAGGCACATGCCGAAAACAGTGATGTCTCTCACACCCACCAGAGGCCAAGAAGATGCTGCCTGTCGCCGAGAGAAGCTGGATAACCCCTGGATGGAGAAAAGGGAATATTAAAAAATCGTTCTTATGAAAGGTGAGTCATTTTGATATTTTTTGTCCTATTCTGTTTAATTTTTTTTAATTAAATCACTGGCTGTGGCCTATTCAATTGAGTTTAGGATCTAAGGGGTCCCAACCCACAGTTTGAAAAACGCTGCTGCCCCAGCTGACCTCCTGGCTTGAAACATATAAGCTGACAACTCCACCCCTGAGATGGGTGTACACGTCCGAATGTCTGTTTCCCACATGCACACAGGTTCACCCCGCTGATCTGGCCTGTCTGGGTTCTCCCAGCCCATCCGTCACACGGCACCCCTCACCCCAGCACCTCAAGCCCCTCTCAGGAGTTGCTGTCGATGCCCTTCTGTCGCTGACTAGGCAAATCCCATCAGTCCTACGGCCAGCGTGTATCTGGGACCTTCTTGAAATTTCCACTTCTTTCTGTGCCCACTGCCACCCTGCCTCAAGCCTTCTTCCCCTCCCTGGGACTGCCAGCACAGCGCCCGGCCCGAAGCTTCTGTCCCCAGCACTCGCAGCTTGCTCCCCACTCTGCGACCAGAAGGGTCTTTCTGATTGTTTACCTGGTCATCCTCACAGGTTACTGGGGAAGGGGGGTCGCTCCTTACCGCAGCCCCCAGGCCTGTAGGTCCTGGGCTGCCGTCATAGGAAGGCTCCTCCGGCTCCCCAGCTTGCTCCCGCACCCAGCCAGCTCGTCCACAAGGCTCAGCCCCGCGCCTCAGGGCCTTTCTCTGGCTTTGCTCTTCAAGGTTCATTCGGCCCTTAGGCTCAGCCCAAATCCCCCTTCCTCAGAGAAATCTTCCCACCCCTAGACTGAAAACTCCCGCACAAGCTTCTCCGCGTGACAGTTGCTCGTCACCCTGATCATCTCCTTCGCTGCTTTAGTTGCATTCCGTGATGATCTTGTGTCCTGACTTTTGGCCCAATGTCTAACCCCCACTGGGCGAGGGCTCCATGAAGTCGGGGCCGTTCCTGACTGGCACCTACTAGCCTGTATGTGTCGATTAGATGCGTAAATGAAGAAATGAATGAGTGAAACTCTACATAGAACCGCAAACTCCAGGCTCTGACCCCTGGATGGTGGGGGTGGGCAGGGGGCAGCTGTGAGGGGTGGGAAGGCTGAGAGGAGATGCAGGCAGGGGAGGGCGAGCTGAGGGTGCTCTCACCATCAAGCTGACTTGCAAATCCAGTCACTTCTTCCCACTTGTCTCACCTGCCACCTCTGAGAGAGAGCCACTTTTCCTGCAGGTCCTCACTCTGGATGTGCCTGGGGCCCGGTGCCCTCCTGCCCGGGCGGCGGCCTTACCTGCTGTGCAGAGGGACAGTCGCAGCCCCATGACCGGCATGACTACGATGCAGGACAGGACCGCAGGTGGAAAGGCTCCCCTGCTCTGGAAGAGGCTATGCCTGGTCTGCGGGTCGTTTATTTCTTGATCCCCACTCTCCTCCTCTTTCCTACGCACATGGACAGGTTTGACTGAACAAACACTTACCTGGTGCCTCCCACAGGCCAGCCACTGTGTGAGGTGCTAGGACGCAGAAGAGCAGAAAAGACGGCTGTGCTCCTGCAAGTGACGGGAGGTGGGTTACCGGGATGAGCAACAGGCGCAGGCTGGGGAGGGGCGAGCCCACCAGGCTGGCTGCTGGGGGAGGCGAGGAGGAGGATGGCCTGAGAGGAGAGAGCCCTGGGGTCCTCCAGGGCTGAGGGACACACGGCCCAGTGGAGGGAGGGAAAAGGGAGGCCTGAGAAGGGAAAGTGAGCTGACGTGTGTGGGCCAGGCTCCCTGTGCTCTCTTCCCTGCCTGCCCTCCAACAACCACAGCGCCAGGGAGAACCTGTCACGATCCTAAAGGTGAGAAAGTTGTGGCTCCGAGAAGGAAATTACTTGCTCAAAACTCCAGGTAGGAAGTAGGGCAGTGATTCAAGCTCGGGTCACTGCAAAGCATGAAGCGGGGAGGTGTGGACTCCCCCATCTACTCCCACTTTAGTGAGGCCAGAAGTGCCCCCCATCCAGGCTAGGCTCTGGCCCCCCAAGTAAGCACAGAACAGATGCCAAGACACTTTCTCTGGGGGAACCAAGAACAGCTCTCTCTCTCTTTTCCTCCCTCCCTCCCTCCCACGTCCTGTTTATGCCCACAACTCTCTCCATTGCCCTAAGAGCTAAGCTTTTGGAAACGAAAGCCTGGAAGACTTTTTTTTCCTGCCCTCCACCCCTTCACACCCTTCCTGGAGGGAAGGGCAAACAGCCCCTCTGATTGGAAGGGCAAAGGGAAAAGGAAAAAATTGTTCATGCTTCAACAATAATGTCCTGCACAATATTCTCTTGTGCAGCGATGGCCTCAGATGACTTCTTCCCAGTGGCAGAACGCGTGTGTGCCAGGGCCACTCTCTGGGGATGGAAGAGATCGCGACACTCCTGGCCCAGGAAACACCACCCCCGCCAGAACCCTCTCACCCGGCCATTAGCTTAGGTATCCTCAGTCTCATGGTGTAAAGGACCTGCTAGGCTTCCGGGGCCGGGGTCGGGGGGAGAACCCCTGGGGCAGTGCAGTGAGTGTGGGGTCAGGCACAGCCTCCATTTCCCCCACCCCCCGCCCTGCCACCCCCCAGGGCCGCTCCTGGCACTGTGGTTGAAATTCCACATGCATTTCTCTTCTCTCCCAAGACTCCAAGAGCTCCTTGACGCCAGGACTGCACCATAGTCACAAAGCCCTCATCCCGTAATGCTGTTGCAGTTTAGTTACTCAGTGTCTGATTTTTTTGTGACCCCATGGACTGTAGCCCACCAGTCTCCTCTGTCCATGGGATTTCCCAGGCAAGAATACTGGAGTGGGTTTCCATTTCCTTCTCCAAGGGATCTTTCTGACCCAGGGAATGAACACACCTCTCCTGCATTGGCAGGCGAATTCTTTACTGCTGAGCCGCCAGGGAAGCTCCATCCCATAATAAGTGCAGCAAGCCATAGAGGGGGCACTATGGTTTGTATGAGGGAGCATTGCTGTTATTCTTCTCTTTGGAGTCCCTCCTACCTCGGGTTCTGTCTGACCCATGGAGATCTTGAGAACGTGAATGAATGAGGAGACTTACACTGGACACAGAGGGCCAGTGATAAGCGGAGAGAGGACAGCTCTGCTTACCTGAGTTGTGTTAGGAACCCCCAGCTGGATAAAAGGGACAGAGAGAAGGAAGCAGCAGGCCTCCCAAGTGACCAGGAACAAACACTTGGTTTGCATGAGCCCTGGGAAGCAAAAGGGTTCATGGAAACTTCCTGTAGCGCCTCTTCCATTTGCCAGGTTAGGAATGCATTTCCACCCGGACACAGTACACCCTTAGGGTCTACAGTTGCCACTTTCCCACAGTCACCATGTATCTCTTCTCCCAGACCAATTAGATCTGTAGCCCCTGTAGCATTTTTCCCATACTTCCTTTATTACTTGGACAGGCTCCCTGAGAGCAGACAGGTTTTCTTCTGCAAAGTGAGCTGCTAATGACCGTCTGTCCATGCTCTCTGTTAGAGATATTCACTGTGGCCACAGTACCCAGCCAGTGCAACTCGAGAGGTTTCCTCTGAGCCTTGATTCCTGTGAGATAATAGAAAAATATATATATTGGTCTGTGCCACCCAGTACCTGGCGCATATGTGCTAAGTCACTCAGTTGTGTCCAGTTCTTTGAGACCCCGTGGACTATAGTCCACCAGGCTCCTCTGTCTGTGGGATTCTCCAGGCTCTTGCCTGGAGTGGATTGCCATGCCCTTCTCCAGGGGATCTTCCTGACTCAGGGATTGAACCCACGTCTCTCATGTCTCCTTCATTGGCAGGCGGATTCTTTACCTCCAGCGCCACCTGGCACAGAGCTCCTAAAGCCCTGGTTATTTCCTGAGTGACAAAAATGTCCTTATTTTTTCTGATGAAGTGACTCTGGGTGGGCTCCTGGATGGCAACTGGTACCTAGAAAGACTAAGCCATGGTAAGAAGCTTGGAATTTTCAGCCCCAACCCCCTGTCCTTCAGAGTTAACGATCACTCAGGGCTAAATGATGGAGCCTTCACAGGGACTTCCCTGGCGGTCCAGTGGTTAAGATTCCACACTTCTGCTGCAGGGGGCATGAGTTTGATCCCTGGTCAGGGAACTAAGATTCCACAAGCCATGCAGTATGGCCAAAAAATAGGGGGGAAAAAAAGCCTCCACAGAAATCCCAAAAGTATGGGGTTCAGGGAGCTTCTAGGTTGGTGAACGCATGGAGGTTTGGGGAGAGTCCTTACCATGCTCCAGGCCTCTCTCCCATCTGGCTGTTCCTGAGTTAAATCCATTGGTGATAAACTGTTAATCTGGTGAGTAAGATGTTTCTTGGAGATCTGAGAGCCGCTCTAGCAAAATAGTTGTACCTGAGCAGAGGGTCGTGGGAACTTTCATCTGCAGTGACTTGGTCCAAAGCAGCTGGACTAGGGACTGGTGTTTGAAGTGGGTGTAGGGGGTGGAGAGCCTTGTAGGACTGAGTCCTGAACCGATGGGATCTGACTCTAGCTCCAGGTAGTGTCAGACTGAGTTAAATTACAGGACACAGAGAATTGCTTCTTGTGGGTGAAAATTGTCATATGTCTGGGATCAGAAGTTGTGAGGATGGTATGATATGATGTGAGAGTAAAAGAGAAACACAGGAGCAAAGACTGGGGGGAGGGGTTTCCTAAACAATTCTTATCTGCAAAATGAGGGCCATAATAGCTATTTTTCAGTGACATTATGAGGATTAAATGAAATACTCTTTGTAGTAGATATGATACGCTGCACAAATTCCAGTGTGGAAGAAGAATTGCATCATAAAACTTTTAAGCCAACTTAAAAGTTTTAAGGTGCACTTATTTTTTTTATTTTATTGTGTGCACGGCATAAGATGCACCTATATGTTTTGTAATGCACCTATTTAAAGTACACAATCTGATCAATTTTGCAGAAGGCATGTACCAGTGGAACCGCCACAGTCAAGTCATAGAACATTTCCAACACCCTAAAATGTTCCCTCCTGCCCTCTTCAGCAGTCCCTCCCCTACTCCAGCTTCAGGCAACCACTGATTTACTCTCTGTCACTGTAGATTCATTTTCCAGCATCTTGTTTGAATGGAATTTCACGCAGTAAAATGTCTGTAAGTTTCACCCATCTTGTCATATGTACAGGAGCTTACTCCTTTTCATCATTAAGGGGTAGTCCGTTGTAGGGAAACGCTACAGCTTGTTTATTCAATTCTCCTGCTGGCGGGTTTGGTGTTGTTTTCCAGTTTGAGGCCATTATGAATGAAGCTGCTATGAACATTCATGAACAAGTCTTTGTGTGGGCATATGTTCTTATTTCTTTTGGGTAAATGCCTAGGGGTGGGATTGTTGGGTCATGTGCTAAGCGTATGCTTATAAGAAATTGCTAACTCTCTTCCAGAGTGGCTTTATCGTTTTCCACTCCCACCAGCAATGTATGATGAGTCTGTGTGGATGTGAACTGTTGGACGATTGTGCCCCATGGGGCTGTTCCTGCTTGAGGGAAAAGTTCTGTTACAGATAGCTTCTCAAAATGCCCACCCAGTTGGGAGACAGTGGGGCTCCTGGAACAGGTCACTGGAGCCTTCCTTGGACACTTTCTTTGATCCCTTGGAGAGAGCCACCCGGGTCCTTTGCTCTTGGGCGCTACCTAGTGGTGGGTAGCACACAGTACTGGGCAGCCAGCCCAGCTTCCTTCATCCTGAAGACAGGTTTTTTAACTTATACCTCAGGAGGAACGTGAACCCTTGGACTCCACTGCGGCTCAAAATTTGCACTTATGTTCCACCTCTAAGTGCTGTTTTAATAACTGATTTTTTAAAAAATTCTACTCCTTTAAAAGTAAACGTGTTGGCCAGTAAGAATATTAAAAGTCATGCAACATCACTAGTTATTGCATGCATGTGCGCTGTCGTGTCTGACTCTCTGCAACCCCATGGACTGTAGCCCACCAGGCTCCTCTGTCCATGGGATTCTCCAGTCAAGCATACTGGCTTGGGTTGCCGTTTCCTACTCCAGGGGATCTTCCTGACTCGGGGGAAATGCAAAACAAAACTACAATGAGATGCCACCTCACACCCATTAGGATGGCTGCCATCAAAACAACAGAAAATGACAAGTGTTGGTGAGGACACAGAGATGCGGGAACGCTTGTTAGGGGGAACGTCAATGTCAGTGCAGCCACTGTGGAAAACCATATGGAGGTTCTTTAAAAAATTAAAAAAGAATTATCATATGATCCAGAAATTCCACTT
Organism: Ovis aries; assembly: GCF_016772045.2. Lineage (NCBI taxonomy): Eukaryota > Metazoa > Chordata > Mammalia > Artiodactyla > Bovidae > Ovis > Ovis aries. The sequence goes on from NC_056065.1 coordinate 59,329,837, forward strand.
CTGGGTATATGCCCCCCAAAATTGAAAACAGGGACTCAAAGAGATATTGGTAAACTCATGTTCATAGCAGCATTATTCACAATAGCTAAAACATGGAAGCATCCCAAGTGTCCATTGAGGATGAAAGAATAAACAAAACATGGTTCAAAGGAATATTACTCAGCTTCAAAAAGAAGGAAATTCTGACACATACTGCAATATGAATGAAACTTGAGGATGTTATGCTGAGAGAAATAAGCCAGTCACAAAAGGACAAATATCGTATGATTCCACTTATATGTGTTACTTAGTCAAATTTATAGAAAGAGAAAGTTGAATGTGATTGCCAGGGGCTAGGGAAGGAGGGAATGGACAGTTGTTTAATATAAAACTGAGCAGAACCTTGCATTGCCCTCCCAAGGAAAGAAGTCTTTCTGTGTCCCCCATTTCTTGTTTGGGGAAAAAAAAAAAAAAGGCTTTCTTCTCCTAGGCCTTCCCTGAGTTCCAAAGAGTAGACCCATTCAGTTACTAACTAGGGAAGTGAGGGAATGCAGAAACAAAGGAAAAGCAGTCAAGCAAGAAGAAGAATATAACAGCTTAAGTAACAGTTTAACCATAAAGCAGAGTCACAGGACCCAAGTTCCTCCTGAAGGGGTATAGATAATAATCTGACACTTATCTTTGAGTTCTGCAAAAACTAAGACCCCTTCCCACCCCTGCCAGATGGGGGATGACAACTGCATGCTGACTGTTAGCACGTGGACCCCAGGTGGGTTGGAACCAGAAGATGATGATTAGAATTCCTGAAACATCACCGTGTCACCACCAACCAATCAGAAGTCCATAAGCTGATTGTAGTCAGCCCTGGTATATACAGTTCTGCACCTGGAGATTCAGCCAACTTCAGATCGCATAACACTGCAGTATTGACTACTGAAAAACATCCTCATGTAAGTGGACCTGTGTAGTTCAAGCCCATGTTCCAGGATCGGCTGAATTCGGTTAAGCATTATTCTGGGTGTGTGTGTGAGGGTGTTTTGGGTGGGTTAACACTTGGATCCGTAGACTGAGTAAAGCAGACCGCCCTCCCTAATGCGGGGGGCCCCATCCAGTCTGTGGGAGGCCCAGGCAGAACAAAAGACTGAGTAAGGAATAGCCCTTCCTCAGCCTGTTTTATAGCCAGGACCTCAGTCTCCTGTACTCAGAAGGGAACTTCCCCCATTGGCTCTCCTGGGTCTCCAGATGGCAGATCATGGGGCTTCTCAGCCTCTGTAATTACGTGAGCCAATTCCTTAAGATAAATGTCTCGATAGATAGATGACAGATAGATATATAAATAGATGTCCTCTTGATTCTGTTTCTCTGGAGAACCCTGACTAATCCAAGTAACCAAGTGGGAGGCACATTAGAAGGCCCGCAGAACATCCGGGGGTGGGGGGCGGGGGCCTGGCAGGGAGCAGCAGGTTGGAGACCAGGTGAGGTTCCTGAGTGAGGTCAGGAAGACGAATCTCGTTGACACCAGGTCGGCCCTGCAAAGTCCCCTTTGTGTGGACGTGGGGCTTGCGGTTTTCCAGTTCTCTGAGAGCTGAGGGAGATCCAGGCACAAAACCAGAAGGTTGCTCCATTTGTGAACATCCCATTATTTCCCGAGGCAGGCGCCCACAGGACCCCTAAGAATGGGCATGTGTTATGACACTGGGAAGTGGTGAAGTACCAGCCTGACACACAGGCAGCTCAGAGGACACCTTCTTGCTCTATGTTGTTAGAGGATGTGTAGATTTAACTCCAGTCCCAGCTGCTGTGCTGAGTGACAAGGCCAGGTAAAGGTGAACATGGGCTGGACGGAGCAGAGAAGGCTGGTACGGTACCCAGCACACCTGCTGGGACAGGCTAGCACCTCTTTTTGCCAGAAGGAAGACCCATTCGCTCTTCTGAAGACACTAAACACTCGCCATACAGGGCCCAGCATGGAGGAGACAGCCCCATTGAGCTGGGGGAGTGTCACCTTCAGAGATTGAGAAGGGTATTGGCGACGGGGAAGTCTGGTATGTAGGAGGTAACGTGGCTCTCTGCACCTCCCGCACCGGGTTTAGAGAAGAAATTCTCTATAAAGTCAAGGGCAGTGGGAAGCTCACTAGGCCAGGAATGGGATCCAGAAGAACGTGAGAGAGAGCCAGCTCTGAGAACTGGGCCGAGCCTCTCCTGGGCTCTCAGCACCCTGACCTTACTCACTATATTGCAAGTGTGATTCTAATGATGCCCTGTCAGCCCATCAGTGATGAGGCCCTAGACACCAGGGCCACGTCCGGTATCCTTGTGCTCCTAGTGCCTAGCAGAGAGCTCGGCACACAGGCGGGGTCAGTGTTGAATGAGCAGGGTGGGCCGCTTGCTGTGGAGGCCCCTCATAGTGACCCAGAGCTCCTTGCTGAGGCCCAGGCCTGGCCCTGAGCCTGGATAAAGGCGGCCTGCCAGTGAGGTGTGTGGCCGAGACAGGCAGGGCCCCGCGATTCACAGCTCTCTGCGTGGGTCACCATTGTCACAGGTGTCAGAGAGGTGGGGGCACAAGAAGAGGGCTTTGTTTTAATCAAGAATAAGATAAAAAGAAATTAATGCTTATGTTTAGGGCGTTCAGCAAATGACCATGGGCTGCTTCAGTGTTGGAATTCCTCCAAGTTGTCTTGCCCAGGGAGCGACTTTCAAGCCAGTTTTGCCACCCAGAAAGCAGTTTCGCTTACGCCTCCTTTTTCAACTTCAAGTGGGAGCTCGGGGCCCAGAGAATTCCTCTCAAAGTGTTTGTCTGTCACGTGACCCAGGAACACCCTAGAGCCATGTAGAGAGGAGCAGGTGGAGAGGAACCAGGGTGCTGCCAGTGGCCCCGAGGAAGAAGGCTGGGATGGGGCCAGGGTGAGCTTGTGGATTCAGCCTCCTGAGCAGGGGAACAGTCCCGCTGGAGAAACTGCTTTCTGCAGAACCAACATACAGGGTGACGAGCCATCAGATTCTTGTGAGGAAAGACATCTCAGGTGTTTTGGTGCAAAAAAAAAAAAAATCTGTGCATGTTTGCCTACAAAGAACAGGCCAAGTGAAGTCACTCTTTGTGAAAAATGATGAGGGGGGCCTTCCCTGGTGGTCCAGTAGTTAGGACTCCGCCTTCCAGTGCAGGGGGTGCAGGTTCAATCCCTGGTTGGGGAGCTAAGATCCTACATGCCTTGCAGCCAGAAAAACAAACCATAAAACAGAGGCAATACTGTAACAAATTCAAGAGAGACTTTAAAAATGGTCCACATCAAAAAAATCTTTAAACAATAAAAAAACCAAAGAAGTCAAAGGGACACTAGCCAAGCAAGGAGGCCCCCAGGAGCTGCATTTGGCATGAGTAGGGGGAGCCACTGATGGTTGGTGGCTCTTTATCTCAGACAGCAGGCCACTCTGTCACGGTCGACTGTGGGGATAGTAACAGGTCCCCTGGGTCCTGGGAGGCCCTGGCAAAGGCGTCCTTGTCATGGTGAACACACAGGAGAAAAAAGCCTGCGATCTTCACACAAAGCCTTTGCTCTGAGTTTTCACTTATCATCAGCTGTATTGCAGTAGCTGGAGATTTACCATTAATTGTTGAGAACATCATGCTTTGTTCCTGAAACAGAGGTACTAGAATTTCACATGATAGAAATTCCATAGAAACAATATAATAGAATTTGATTCTAGCTGAGGTCTGATACATCGTTCACAGGAAGGATCAGAAATTGCATAGTAACCAATGTGTCAATGAGAAAGGATGTCTGAACCCTGCCCAGGGTAGAGGCAAGGTGTATATAAATCAGCTACAGGGGACAATACAGTAACCAATGGTATAAAATTTCTGTGAGAGGTCCCCTGAAGCTAGGGGGACACCCCCCCCACACACACGAGGCGGGCAGTACTAGACACTGTCGTATGGGGCAGGGTGTTCCAGGAGGTGGTCATCTACGTCACGTGCAAGGATGACTAGAGACCACAGTTGTCAGGATTCTGGGCTCCTTTGTGAATCAAAAGGCTGTGGAACACTGGGACCCCTGTGGTCAAATGGGCCCCTCAGCACGGATGGCGATCTCTGCACCTTCTCTGGCTGGGCCCAGGCTTCATCACAGGCCAGACTCTGGAGCTTTGGAATCACAAGAGGTCAAATACAGAGGCCTAAAGCCATTTCTAACCTCTCTGTTCCCACTGCCCCTACCCTGTACACTACATGATCGTCATGAAACTGAAAAACCAGGACATTTGTAAAGAAAAGAGAATCTAAATGTCATTGGCCTGGGGAAGGGAAACATGTGGCTGCTTCTTTCTCTGTTGAGAATCTCCCCTTTCACCAAACTCCACTGGGACATCGGAGGGTTGTATATGCTTCTTGCCCTGGACCAGTGGATTATTGCCATGAAGGGGGATTAGGAAAAGTCTATCTGACATTCTTCAGGTAAGAATGGCCTATGGCTTGCCTGGAACAAAGTTATACCACAGTAATACCCACATTGCAAGGCTGCTTCCACGTAGGGCCTCAAGCGGTTGCAAAATCTTAGAGAAGAAAATAACAGACTCATTTATTTAGGCGTGTTAAACATATCCCCAGCCCTTCCAGGACATATTGATGACAAGAGTGATGTATTTGAGGGCATGAACAGCAAGTACTGTATGAAGGCAAAATGTGGGTCTGTGGTCAAATTTCTGTCCAAATCATGATGATGATATTGGTGATGATGATGGTGTGTGTGTGTGTCTGTGTCTGTGTAAATTTTCTACTTTATAAAGCAGTTTCACAACAAGACCTTGATTTCTTTTACACCCAATTTCCTGATATATGGGTCAATGAGCTTTTCTAGAAGGAGGCTCATTTAACAAGTGCTCCCCCAAACAAAGGACATTTCTCTTCAGGTCCAGGAGGAACTCAATTCCCAACAAAAAGGAGATGATGCCCATTTTCACTAGGCTGGTGAACACTGGGAAGGAGTCAGTCATTTTCACTGCAGTTCCCTGCTAAAGCCTGTGGGATCTTTGGAAAGCTGTGGAGAAAGGGCCCTCCTGCCATGCGGTCAGCAGATCTGGAAGGACTGAGCACAGTGGTCAAAGGACCTTAGCGCTCCAACCCCTCATTTGGAACGAGGCGGAAAGGAGCCTGGGAAACTCCCCACCACTTGCTGCCCCACCCTTGCCCTCCCCAGCTGAATAGAGACAGAGATTCTCCTGTGGTTGTGATGGGCTGAGATCAAGGTCTGTCCCGAGGATGGAAGCTGCAAAATAAGTCCCAGAGCTCAGGGCCCCTGGGAAGGACAGGCACAGGCCCAGGAAATGGCCAGGTGAGTGCAGTCAGTCGTGTCTGGGATGCGGGCACATATTTGACACACAATTTGCATCGTTTCCTGTACTGTCTGTCCTAGGAAACTCCAAGTTGGCCCTCCCTTTTTGGAGCAACTAGTATTTGAAATGAGAGGGAGGAAGGAATACCCAAGGATAAGAGGGAAGAGAAACTAGGTTTCCTAACCTGGATATGGAATAATTTTAGGTCTCAGGGGAGACCATGTTGTTTAGACTTTTTTGGTGTTCTTTTTTTTTTTAATTGGAGTATAATCGCTTTACAAGGTTGTGTTAGTTTCTGTCATACAACAATGTGAGTCAGCTATAAGTATACATATATCCCCTGCTTCTAGGACCTTCCACCGCCCCCCAACCATCCCATCCCTCTAGCTCATCGCAGAGCACCAAATTAAGCTCCCTGTGCTCTCTATCCCTACTAGCTATCTATTTTACACACAGTAGTATATGGATGTCAATCCTAATCTAATTCATCCCACCCTCCTTTTCCCACCGTGTCCACTTGTCTTTTAAACACAAATCACAGTTACCCTCAGAATGGCCTCAGTAACCTTCCTTGCCCATCATCCAGGATTCTCACCATTCACAGTCTACTTCTTGTTTTTTGCCCTGACTCTCTTCCAGGAGGGTAGAAAAACCAGGAGGAAGAATGGAGTTGGGTGGAAGAGGGGAGAGGGGCAGGGCCAGCTGTAAAGTCAGGCCAGGGCATCAGAGATCATCCTGCCGAGACTGGCTCCAAGAGCCCCGGGTTAGCACAGGGTGGACACCCTGAACTGCAGAAACTTCAGGGCACCTCAACCCAAAATAGCTTCAGGCTCAAGGAAGGGCCAGGAGAGGAAGTGAGTGGTCTCTGAGGAGAAGCTCATTGTTGAGGGCAGACTCCTCCTCCTGGTCTTGGGGGTGGGGGGACATCCTGCTGTGGTGCGGCCAACAATTTTTCCTTCTCCAGGGTGTGCCTTGTGCTTGGGCCATACAGGCTGCGGTCCTTCAGGTGGACTCTGCAGGGGGTCCCCCTCTGCCTTGCCGGAGGGAAACTTTGCGGCTTTGGAACCCAGCCTGAGGTCCCCTTCTCAGTGGCCAGGACACCCCAGGCCCATGGCTGCAGTGACACTCTGGGCCGGTGTGTAGGTCCCGGGCATTGTGACCTCAGCTGTCGCACCCACAGAGAGGTGGTGGTCCTGCCTGACCTCGGCCTGCAAGCTGCCTCGGACAGTGGCCTGGTCACGGGGGCCCGTCGAGGGGAGGTTGGCAAGTGGAAGAACACTCTGGCCTCCTCCATCATGTCGGCCAAGAGGGCGGAACTGAAGAAGACAAGCCTGGTAAAGGGGAAACGTTGAGCGCCCACTGGGTAGAGGCGGGGGTGGGGGTACAGAGAGTCCCCAGCACACCCTCGGCTTTTCCTTCTCCCTCTGAGCACGAGGTAGCTAGCCTCTCAGCCTGGAAGGAGGGTGGGGAATGGACCCCGGGCCTTGAGGTGGCAAGAACTTCCCGCTAGGACAAGGAGCACTGAAATGGCCCACCCCAACTCCAGCCAGGCCTACCTCTGACTTGCATGTTTAAGGGATAGAAGAAGCTCGTTAAGTAAAGGTAATTATCACCCACAATTTAAAGATTAAGAAATAAAGGCTCCAAGAGACTAAGTAACTTGCCTAAGTTGACACAACCAGTGAGGCGGATGGCTGAGACTAGGATTCCAGTCTGTCTGTCTACCTCCAAAGTCAGTGCTCCTGAAAAACTACTTAGCCAGCTTCCTTCAGTTATCTCAAAGTGCTCTTGCCAGTCCCCCACCCCTGACCCCCCGCCCCCCCCAGGAAGAAGAGGGCAGCCTGCTGAACAGGCAGGTTTTAACATGACAAAATGTGAGTTGTCTTGGCTCAGGAGCTGGGGGTGTGTGGGCCTGATCTTAAGTGCAGTTGGACAGGCAGGGTTGAGTCGGGGGAGGGTCCTCCCCAATTTTTCCCAGTCCTCCCCAAGCTTCCCTAGTCCTCCTCAAGCCTGATACCTGGCAGTCTGAATCCCACCTTCCCTCTCTGCAGAGCAAGAACTACAAGGCAGTTTGCCTGGAGTTGAAGCCGGAGCCGATCAAAGTAAGAAGCTTTTTTGATGCCCTCCCAGCAGCCAGGCCTGAGACCCCTGGGGAGGTGACATGGAGTCAGGGGTCATTCGCCGATCCTGGTGGCCAAGACTTGTCCCAGGTGCTGGCAGATACACGAGAGAGAGAGAGAGAGAGAGAGAGAGAGAGAGAGAGAGAGAGAGAGAGAGAGCACTCTGCTCTCATAGAACAAAGCAGACACATAAATAAAAGAGGAAAAATTCAGTAGTGTTACCTACGATGCAGGGGATTGAAATAGGAAGCTGAAACTGGGTGGCTACTGTGGGTCTAGGGGGCTGTCAGAAAGGCCTTCCTCAGCCTGGAGAGGACAAGGCTCCGGCCGCTGGAGGGCTGAGGATGAGCAGCAGGGCTGGAGGAAGCCACATGCCCAGAGGCCCTGGGGCGGGAATGAGCATGACTGTTGCGGGCATGGAAAGCTGAGGCCCAGCAGACCAGGAAGGGAGTGGAATGAGATGGGCTCAGACAAAGGAGAAGGACTAAGGGACCTCTGCTGCTGGTGGGGCCAGGCCACCAGCTCTCACCTCTGCCCAGGCCCGAAGCGAGGAGCCGAACCTAGCGGGGGATCTCCCTTGCCTCTTCCACCCACACTGGCAATTTCCAATATTCCGTGTTTCTGTTTTCAACCAACAGACATATGACTACAAAGGAGCTAAACAAGAAGGGCCATTTACCAAACCAGGAGGGACAAAGCAGCTAAAGGTAGTGTGGGGACGCTGGAGGCAGCGGGTTGGACCAACGCAGTGAGCAGGTGGAGCCAACAGATGGGGGGCAGATAAACTGCTGGCACCTACAGCCCCACTCTGGCCCCTGACTTCACTCCTGCTTCTACTTTAAAATTATTTCTGGCTTAGAGAAAATTTTCCCAAAAAATGGTACAGTGAGCTCTAGTATACTCTTCCCCCAGATTTCCAAATGTTGGCATTTTATCATGTTATTTTCTCTTTTTATCATATTCATATATGTGTGTATATATATATATATATCCTGAACCATTTGGAAGCAGGTGGTTCTCCCGAATTTCAGTATACATTTCCTCAAAACAAGATCACTCTCTTACACAGCCAGAGTACAATCATCCAAACATCAAAGTCAGGAGAGTCACGTTGATACCGTTCTCATCTACAGCCCTTAATCTAATTCCTCCAGTTATTCTGCCAATGTCTTTCATTAACAAAAGTGGAGATACATTTTTTGGTTTGGGATCCAATTCAGAATCACACCTGGCTCCCAGTTTCCATGTCTTTTTTAATCTGGAACAGTTCTTTGACCTTGTATTCTGGGACACTGTCAGTTTTGAGGATTACAAATCATTTATTTTGTAGAATGACCTCAGTCCAAGTTGTCTGATGCCTCCTTGCCATTAGACTTAGACTGTGCGATTTCGGTGGTCACTCCACAGCAGGGAGTGTGTGACCTTTTCAAAGTGCATCAACATCCGGAGGTACAGTGCGTCCCACTGCACTATTTTCTTAACAGCATCCTTTCTTTCCTCCCTGCTGGGAATGATCTTCTGCTCCTCTTTTGGCCATGCCCCAGGATCTTTCCTTTCCTTCTTTTGACTGTCTCCCTTCCATCCAAGACATTTCTTTACTCCTTCTCTGTTTTATTTCCTCAGAATGAACTCAGGGAAGTGAGGGAAGAGCTGAAGGAAAAAATGGAGGAGATAAAACAGGTAACAGGATGAGACTTTACCTCTCATGGAGTAAAAGGGTGGTTTCCAGGAAAATGCAACACCTAACTTTGAATAGTGAAGGAATTCGGAAATTGCATGAAAGAGCAATCCAACTAACTGAGCCCAAATTCCCTAGAGTGTTTGTGTCAGGCAGCTTAGGTTTTTTGTCTCTTACATGTCTGAGGCTTAAATCCAATTTTTGAATGATAAGGGCTCTCTAAGGTGTCTCATTGATTAGGATGGGGAGATACAATCTTAGTAACAGAGTGAGAGGGGCTGACTTGGAATTTGGAGGCAGTCAGGGACCAATTTCTCCTCCCCTGAGCAAGCTGCAGAGCAAGAAGTCTTGTTTCTCTGATGAAATCACCTATAGCATATTTGTGAACAAAACACTCAAGCAATTGTAATTGAAGCTGTGATTTGAGTTCCACGTGGCAGCCTTACAATGGCCAGATTCAAGTTATGCTCAGGCAGCTGCTGGTGGTGACTTGGTGGTACATGCATTTACCCTTCACAGACTCTTGGGAAGAAGTGGCTTTAATAAGTCCTTATTAGAACATTCCTTAAACTTTATCAGCTCATTCCAGAGGAGCAGATACAGCACTTACCTTAAAACTCTCGAAAGACAACTCCACAATCAGTAATGTGCTGTGTGCCTTTCTTCCTCACTAGATAAAGGATGTAATGGACAAGGATTTTGATAAACTCCAGGAATTTGTGGAGATTATGAAGGTAAGTACTTATTGAATGCCCTCCATGGGCCAGTACCGTACCAGGAATCATGGAAGGAGAAGCCAGAGCCTGCTCTGAGAGTGCTTACAATCTAGTAAGAGACTCAACCTCTATTGCATAAATAACAGTTAAGTACCAGAATCCGCCTGCTAATGCTGGAGCCAAGGAGATGCGGGTTTGATCCCTGGGTCAGGAAGATCTCCTGGAGGAGGAAATGGCAACCCACTCCAGTATCCTTGCCAGGATAATCTCATGGACAGAGGAGGCTGGCGGGCTACAGTCTGGGGGGGTCTCAAAGAGTCAGATGCAACTGAGCATACAGGAGCCATGCAAGTACAAAGTGGGAATGATGACCGGTTGTCAGGTAACTAGGAGTTTAAAGACATGAGAAGCGGATGTGGGCTGGGGTAACCAGAAAGTCATTTTAGAGAAAGTGAGTCTTTTCCTTTTCCAGTATTTATTTGACTGCATCGGGTCTTTTTTGCAGCACACAGTATCTCTTCAGTTGCGGCACGTGAACTCATAGTTGGGGCATGTGGGATGCAGTGCTCTGACCATGGATTGAACCTGGGCCCCTGCATTGGGGGTGCAGTGTATTAGCCATTGGTTCACCAGGGACGTGCCCTAGGGAAAGTGAGTCTAAAAGTTTGAAAGTTAAATGCAAATCTATCCAAGAGTCCAATAAGGTTATTTTTGAATTCAGTAATTACTGAAAAGATTATCTAGTTTCTAGAATAGCAGTTTTCAAACTTTGAGTTTCAGAATCAGTGGGAGCACTAATATTAAAAAACAGAACTCAGGTCCTTGCACCCTGGGGTTTTATTCATGTTCCCCAAGAGAACAACCAATGTATAAATAGGAAGGCACTGGCACCCCACTCCAGTACTCTTGCCTGGAAAATCCCAAGGACGGAGGAGCCTGGTGGGCTGCGGTCCATGGGGTCACTAAGAGTCGGACACGACTGAACGACTTCACTTTCACTTTTCACTTTCACGCATTGGAGAAGGAAACGGCAACTCACTCCAGTGTTCTTGCCTGGAGAATCCCAGAGACGTGGGACCCTGGTGGGCTGCCATCTATGGGGTCGCACAGAGTCGGACACGACTGAAGTGACTTAGCAGCAGCAGCAGCATTTACCTATAAATTTTTCAAGAGTTGTAAAGAGGCATTACCCTTACCAGATATTAAAATTCATAACAAAGTCACAATAATCAAATGAAGGTGGTACAGCCCAAGGATAAACAGACAAATGAAATAAAGCAGCATAGATAACCCTGTAACAGCCTCTCTGACAGGGATCACTTCTGTGGATTAAGTCCATGTACCCAGGCCCTGGGCCAGATGAACTGAATGAAAACCTCCAAGCTGGGGCACCATTGCTCAAAATGCTCTTACATGATTAAGCTGGTTGCTTCTGATGAGAACCAGGTCCTTAGCACTTCAGCTGTAGTTGTTAACACTGGCCACACGTTGGAATCACCTGTAGTGTGGTTTTGAGTTGCCTCTCTTTACCGCTGGCTGCACCCCATAGCAGTTAAATCAGAGGTCTGGGCATTGGTAATTTTTAAAGATCCTCAGTTGATTCAATTGTATGCTCACAATTGGGCAACCACAGCTATATAAAATTTAAAATACAATAAAGATGATTTTTAAAATTATCAGTGAGAAGGACAAGATTATTAATATTAAGAATATTTATATGATGAAATATTCAACTATAAAAAATAATGAAGTAATGTCATTTGCAATAACATGGATGGACCTAGAAATTGTCATACTTAGCGAAGTAAGTCAGAGAGAGAAAAACAAATATCATATTACTTATACATGGAATCTTAAAAAATGTGACAAATGAACTTTCTTACAAAACAAAAACACAGCCAGAGATGAAGAAAATAAACTTATGATTACTGGGGGGAGGGGTAAATTGGGAGACTGGGGTTGACATATACATACTACAATATATAAATAGATAACAATAAGAAACTATTGTATAGCACAGGGAACTCTTCTCAATGTAATGACCTATATGGGAAAAGAATTTTAAAAAGTGTGGATATATGTTTATCTGAGTCACTTTGCTGTATTGCAGAAACTTGAATACAACATTGTAAATCAACTATACTCCAATAAAAATTAAACAAAACGAAGAATATTGCCTGATTATATAAGGGGAAAACTTAACTCAGTTAACACTATAAACTGAAATAGTCTATAACGTGAATTTAAAAAAAAATTGTATGTATTTTACTGGATGGTCTAAATATAATTACAGTGAAAGAAATCATAAAAGAAATACTGACATGTTAACAATACAAGAAACTTAAAAATCATAACAGAAAAGCACCATACACATAATTAGAAAGTAAACAACAGTTTGAAGGAAATAATTTTCCACAAATATGATTGACAGACAAAAGGTTTTTATCTATAACATATAAAACTCACACAAATAACAATCAAATAGGAAAATGGGCAAAGGATATATGTGAACAATCCACAGATTAGAATATTACTAAAAAGCAATAAATACAAAGTTTTACCTAATGAATAGACAAACAAACACAAATGAAAACAACTTAGGTAACTGCCACATTCAAATAAACCAAGTTTTAATCTATGACAATTACAAATCAAGATAGGAATGCTCTTTACAGCTGATCAGAGTACAAGTTTGTTCAAAACTGAAAAGGAATTTAGACAATAGGTATCAAAAATATCAAAACCCCATGACTTATCAACTCCTTGACTTCTCAGAATTTAACCTATGAGAATAATCAGAAATGCTTTCATGCGTACATATAAAAAGATGTTCATCACAGGATTATTTATAACAGCAAAAAATGGTCAACGACCACAATTTTCAATAGTAGAGGAATAGTCAAATAAAATGTGATGTATCTATTAACATATAATGAAAATTAACTATAGGAGACAGTGTTTAGAAAGAATGTTTATAATGAGAATTTTAAAAAGCAAGATGCAAGCAATAATGTACAGGCTGATCACAACTAGATGAAAAAAAATAGGTAAGTAATTATATAGAAAAAAGACTGGAAAGAAATATACCAAAAGGGTTAATTGCTCTTATCACTAGATGATGAGATTAATTTCCCTTTTATATTCCTCTGTATTGTCCAATTTTTCTGCAAAGGGTTGTGCTATTTCTGTATTAAAATGCAAACACAGTAAGTGTTTTGTTAGTGGGTAGGGCTGGGTATCATAAGGCACAAAGGAGGCTATTTCGGGCACGGGAGCAGCTTGCACACAGCATGGAAGCAGGAGGAATGCGAAGCTTATCACGGTCAGTGGGGAGATCAGTCATAGAAGTGGGATCATTGGGGGAAACTGTGAGAAATAAAACGGAGTGGGCACAAAGGCGATGGATAATGAAGGCTTTTGAAAGACGGGCAGACAGGTTGGGACTTGGTTGTGTAAGCGGTAAGAGGCCTCTGGAGATTCTTAATCAAAGAACACGCTAGCAACAGCACTTCAGAAAGCTGAGTTGGCAGCTGCTTGCAAGGTGGCTGGGGCAGGGTGGGGGCGGGGGCGCCAGGGAGCAGGTGGGGGTCGTCTGGAGCAAGAATATCAAACAGGAAGCCGCATCCCCGCTCAAGGTGAAGAAGGCTGGACCCAGTGTAGGAACAGAAGGAAAAGGGTCAATCCGAACGATACAGTGAAGGGAAAATAGCATGCTTGGTGACTGATTCAGTAGGAAGAGTATAGGAGAGGCAAGCGTCCATGATGACACCAGTTTTAATCTGGACGGCGAGAAGAAAGAGACGACAGTGACAAGGACAGTAGGGAAACAGCAAATTTAGAAGAGAACACGATGGAGATCAGTTTGAAGTGATGGTGAGACTTCTAAGAAAGCGGAATGTATTGACTCATGTTTTGGACCCAGGGGAGATTTTTAAATATATTTATTTATTTGACTGTGCCAGGTCTTATTTGTGGCACACGTCTTAGCTGTAGCATGTGGGATCTAGTTCCCCGACCAGGGAGGGAACCTGGGCCTCCTGCATTGGGAGCTCAGAGTATAAGCCACTGCATCACCAAGGAAGTCCTTGGACCCAGGGGGAATTTTGACTTCAAGGATATTTTGACTTTACTTATGAATACAAGTATCTTATTCAAAATTTATACAAACATTTAAGTGCTTTTCAAAAAGATCTTTTTTGGGAAATCATTTCCATCCTGACAGTAATTCCTTGAATAATTTTCTACCCCAGATCAGTAAACTCTTCCCAAATCTTTCATTTTTTTATTATTAAAATGATTATCCTGGAAGCAAATTATTTTTTATATATATTTTGTGATATTCAATCCAACCCTGTTTTTGTCCTCAACAGATACTATCAGTAATAACTTAGAGTTTCTTGTGACCATCTTAGGGTTTCTTTGTGACCACTATTTCTCTCCAATTTTTCCAGGTCAAATTTTATAGCTCTAAACTTTACTGAGAAGACTTTATTATTATTTCAATTCTTAGCAATACATGTGAGGAGCCATTTGCACTATTATCTGTTTTGCGTTGACCATTTCTGCCAGGAGTTGAGTAAGAGATGGAACAAACACAGATATACAGGATCTGTGTACATGGCAGGGGTCAAACCATTGGAGTCAGAAGTGTCTTTAGGGTCATAAGATTTGTTTTCTTGGTTCCATGATTTTATAGGCATTGAACCAAGGCAGATAGGGTTTCAAGTGTAAGATCAGGTAAAACAGATCCTGGCCTCTGACTCACCCGGAGACTTTGAACCAGCCCCTAAGGACTCTGGCTGTGCTTCAGCTTCATCGTGGAGTGGGGAAGGAGACAAGGAGGGGTGGGCAGCGTGTGTCATGGACATTCTGTGAGCTACCTCCCCCAGGGCCAGTGAGGATTCTTGAAGTAATATGCAGAGGTGGCCTCGCAATGGAAGCAAGAGAAAGGGATTTCAGAAGCCCTTCATGATGATGATTCTAGCTTTAATTCTCTCTTGGAAGGAAATGCAAAAGGATATGGATGAGAAGATGGATGTTTTAATAAATATACAGAAGAACAGCAAGGTGTAAGTACGACCTGCCCCCATCTCTCCTCATCCCTAAAGAGTCTCCTTCCTTTTCTTTGCCAAATGTCCTTGAACTTCAGAGGACTCTCAGAGCCTTCAAGGAGCTGTCTTAGTTTCTCGTGCCCCAGTGGCTTGGAGTCAAGACCCTCTATGGCCACCCATGCTACTGGTGAGTTCCTTTCATGTTGAAAATTATTTCCCCAATTCTGCCCCTTCCTGACTCCCCAGTCCCTTTAGGAGAGGACTGAAGATGCAGCAAGAACTCAGGCTGATAGGAAAGACAGACACAGACCCACAGCTCCAGCCCAGGAAAATGGATGGAGCTGGTGGAGCACCGCTCTCTCTTCACAAAAAGATGGCGGCACTGCAACAACCAAAAGACCCAATGGATTCCCTTCACCAATGCGATTCCTGCCTTGTAAGTGAAGCCCTCCCCACCCTGCCCCAGTGTTACACCCCTGGTCTCCTGTTCCCCTCTACATCCCCTGGGCTCACTCTCTCCCCGGGTTCCACTCCTCTCCCGGCCTTGGGATGCCTCCCTAGTCTTGAATCTACTCTGGGGTCTTGCCCTCTAGGACTGGGGAGATTCTGAAACCATGACTAAGTAGGACTCGACCCTGGATGTGCCCGCTCCCAAGTGCAACTATATTGTTCTATCCTCTCCTATAGCAAGACCCGATGAGGTGCCCAGCAGCCTGGCCATCTTGGACCAGGGAAAAATGATCTTTCTTGTGCCGTTTCTGTCCTCCACAGGAGAAATGTTTGTTGTGTACCCCACAGAACAACTACGATCGGGGGTAGGTAGATCCCTGCAAGCCCCTTGTCTCAATCGGGTGTCCAGTCATCCCAAAGGCAGTGCTCCAGGGCGCATTCCCATCAACCCCAGCCTGTGCAGGCTCCGCCCCCACCGCATCCGCCCAGCCTTAGAGGGCGTGGCACTTCGAGGCAGGAGGACTTGCTTAGCCCAGCCTGGGGGCTGCCCAGAGGCCTCTGTGAAGGGCAGGGTGCCTTGCCAGCTGCCCAGCTGACCTCGCTTCAGGCTCCTGACTTTCTCCCCATATAACAGGAAACTTCCAAACCACGCCTGGGCATCCTTTTCACCCTTGGCGTCTGGACCTGCTTTCTGATTTATCTGTACTTCAACTCCTGTGTGACCGAGGACATAGTTCCAACTTAATGCTGCCTCAGGACCCATCAGCGGCTTGGGTTCAGCCTCTCCCCACTCCTTGAAAGGCTTGCTGCCTTCTCACATACCACCCTGCCCCTGGCTCCTTCCACCCCGAGAGTAAAATCTTCCTTTAAAGCCAAAGCAGGAGTCAAAATATTGAATATCAGTCTCAAACTTGAGTGTGGAAGGAGTATCACTTTTTTAGATCAAAGTCAGTGTTTCAGACTCCAGCCTCTCTTCTTGCTTCCTGAAGGTTCAGTGGGAAATCCTTAGGGTCATCCTTAGAGTCTCCACTGCCTCCCTCCACTTTACCTGGTTCTACAGATGTCCCAGGTCAAAGGGAAGGCCCTGAAGATGTCAGATGCCATTCTGTATGATCCCAGAAGTGTGTGTGTGTGTGTGTGTGTGTGTGTGTGTGTGTGTGTGTGTGTTGGGCAATGGGAGGAACTCCTGAGCCCCGGATCTAGCGTGCACTGCCTCCCTCTGTGGTCTCATTACCAAGCAGGACTTGAAGATCCACTGTTCATGGGAACTTGCTCCCTTTTGGGGCTCTGAGGATCCACCCTCATTTTCTGGCATGTTTCCTCATCCCCACCCCACCTGAAGGAGACCTTGCCCTTCAGAGGCCTTTAAAGGTGGGGGCGAGCCATTGACCTCCCACTGCCCCATGCTCTGTCCTGCCCGAAATCTCTCCACCAAGATAAGGGGAAGCCTGGCTGCTGCCTTGATATGAGAACAAAGAAAGATACAGGGAAAATAGGACTTCAACAAACTATCCTGCCATGAGTGAAACTCTTTGGATTCAGTTCAATGAAGGATGCATTAATGGGTTCCACGTTTTGTTTCACACCAGCTTTCTCTTGTTTCATCTCTCTGCTAAGTTGGCTGCTTCAGCTTTTGTAGTTTAGTTGCTAAGTCGCATCTGACTCCTGCGACCCTATGGACTGTAGCCTGCCAGGCTCCTCTGTCCACAGGATTCTCCAGGCAAGAACACTGGAGTGGGTTGCCATCTGGCCTAGAAAATGACTGATCAAGTTCCTAATGGCTGCATAGTTCTGAGCAGTGCCTTGGGTGCTTCAGATTTACATAGAAAAAAATACCCCTCCCCCAAACACATAGACTTTGCCCTCAAGGAGCTTATAGTTTTAAAGGAGAGATGGTAAACAGGGGTATTAAAAATATGGACTATATAAATAAGTCCAATAATAGTACAACTGTGATTAAACAAATAGATTACAAAAGGGAGAAAGGTGGGTATCACCCTCTGTTCGTTTCCTATTGCTGCTGGAACAGATGACACATTTAATGGCTTAAGACAACACAAAAGTGGTCCAAAATCAGTCCCACTGGGCTACAGTCAAGGCGTTGGCAGGCCTACATTCCTTCTGCAACTCAGAAGAATCTGGTTCCTTGCCTTTTTCAGATTCTAGAGGCTGCGTGTCTGCCCTGGCTCACGGCCCCCTTCCATCTTCAAAGCCAGCAGTGGCCAGTCCAGTCTCTCTCTCTCTGCATCACTCCAATTCTTTTATTTAAAAATTAACCTATTTTTAATGGAAAGATAATTGCTTTATAGTATTATGTTGGTTTCTGCCAAATATCAGCATGAATCAGCCATGGGTATACCTATGTCCATTCCCTCTTGAGCCTCCCTCCTACCTCCTGCCCCATCCTACCTCTCTAGGTTGTTACAGAGCCCTGGTCTGAGTCCCCTGAGTTATGCAGCAAATTCCCATTGGCTATGTATGTTACATATGGCAGTGTATATGTTTTCACGCCACTCTCTCCTTATATCCCACTCTCTCCATACATCCCACCCTCTCCTCCTCCCCCTCCCTGTGTCCATAAGTCTGTCCTCTGTGTCTGCATCTCCACTGTTGCCCTGCAAATAAGTTCATCAGTACCATTTTTCTAGATTCCATATATATATGTGTGTGTTAATATACAATATTTGTTTTTCTTTTTCTGACTTACTTTCCTCTGTATAATAGGCTCTAGGTTCATCTACCTCATTAGAACTGACTCAAGTGCATTCCTTTTTATGACTGAATAATACTCCATTGAATATATGTACCACAGCTTCCTTATCCATTCATCTGTTGATGGACATCTAGGTTGCTTTTGTATCCTAGCTACAGTAAATAGTGCTCAGGATCACTCTGATTCTTCTTCTGCCCCCTTCTTCCATTTGGAAGGACCCCTGTGATTACATTGAGCCCTCCTAAATAATCCAGCTACTCTCCTTAGTTTAAGGTCAGCTGATGATCAACCTTACTTCCCCTTTGCTGTACAACATAACATATTCACAAGTTCTGGAGATTAGAACATCTTTGGGGACTGATTTTTTCCACCAAACAGGACCCCCCCACCCCAGACCCCACCCCTTGACTCCCAAACCTCCAAACACTTGGGAACATTGTATGGCTCAGTTCTGGTTTGGTATAGACCCACAAATTCGATACTCTTTCAAGAGGAACATAGTTCCTCTCCCCTTAAGTGAGGGGGTGTCTGGCTTCTAATGAGTCAAATATGATGGAAGTGATGGTGTGTTACTTCTAAGACAAAGGCATAAAGGACGTGTGGCTTCCATCTTGCTCTCTTTCACACACTAATTCTGGGTGAAGCTCACTGCCGTGGGGTGTGGACCCAAGCAGGCCTATGGTGAGTGGCACATGGCAAGGAGCCGAGGCTTCCTGCCAACACTGGTGTGAGTAGCCCTCTTCCAGCCCCTGCTGAGCCTTGAGAGGACCGCAGCCCTGGCCATCGCTTGACTGCCGCACCTCATGAGGAGACAATGAGCCAGAACCCAGAAGAGCTTCTCCTAACTACCTGACCTACAGACACTGTGAAATAATAAATGCTTGTGGCTTTAAGTTGCTAGGTTTTGAGGCAATTTGTTATACAGTGAGAGAGAACCCATGTGCCAGTCTGAAGAACTGAAACAAGGTCATCAGGGAAACAGCTGCCAGGATCAGCTGGAGCGCTGAGTCTTCTTTGCGCAAATGGCCGTTCAGTGCTAGCCAAGCCCCGAGGACTGGTGGCGTGGTCTCTGCAGTGCCTGTCCCTTGACCCTTTCCAAGCTCCCCTGGGTCCCAGTTTCACGTCATCCAGCTCACAGGCAGCAGAAGGCCAACACTGTGTGTTGGGGGACAGGTCTGCCTGGCTGTCAAACAGCTGTCGTGTCTGCCCTTGGGAACAGACCTTCAGGGAGCCACAGCCTGTCATCCCTGCCGACGCTTCCCGTGGGCCAGCTTTGCTGGTGAGCTTGTGCTTTTTCTGTTGGTTTCAAGGTCACCTCATCTGGAAGGGAATAATGCTTAACCTATCTCTTCTCTGAAAAGATGTGACTCCTCTTCCGAGAATGGAGCCTCTTGTGGGGAGGGCGCATTTCCCCGACCTGGGCCACCACTTCTGCTTTGTGCTGCTGCTGCTGCTGCTGCTAAGTCGCTTCAGTCGTGTCCGACTCTGTGCGACCCCATAGATGGCAGCCCACCAGGCTCCCCCGTCCCTGGGATTCTCCAGGCAAGAATACTGGAGTGGGTTGCCATTTTCTTCTCCAATGCACGAAAGTGAAAAGTGAAAGGGAAGTCACTCAGTCGTGTCTGACTCCTCGGGACCCCATGGACTGCAGCCTACCAGGCTCCTCTATCCATGGGATTTTCCAGGCAAGAGTACTGGAGTGGGGTGCCATTGCCTTCTCCACTGCTTTGTGCTTCAGGACCCAATTGATCAGAACAAGGTGGACAGCAGACTCAACTTGCCCAATTGATTTCTGTCTCTGGGAATTTGAAATTGGAATTTGGGGAGACTCAGTTGGCCCCCATAACTAGTCTTGTAATTAGGAGCTGGGGAGGCATCTGCCACTATTAAAAAATGAACCGTTTTGCAGAGAGAGAAGACTGAAAACAGAGGAGCTGAGAAAAGTGGAGACTCGTGCAGTTCCGGAGAGGGGACGGCAAGTACCACTGCCTGGCCTCAGCCTTCCTGGCCTGGTGCTGGCCCCTGGCTTGGCTTCTTGAGAGTCCCCAGACCCTTGGACCACAGCGCCCATTTCTGTTTAAGCAAAGCGGCTTTTTGTCACCACCCAATAAGCCTGAGCTAAGGCCCCACGGTTAGAAGGAATCACAGAGGATGGTCAGATCTTTTCAGTTTACAGTGAGGCTTCTGAGGCCAGGGAGGTGCAGAGAAGTGCCCTCGGCCACACAGCCCATGTGTAGCAAAGCCAAGACCAGATCCCAGGTTTTCTGACTTCTGGGCTAGTGCTCTGTGACTCTCTCGGGCTGGTTGCGTTTCCAAGGGCAAGGAGATGAGATCAAAGGAGGAACAGATCTCAGGGTCAGCTGGCTCTGGACATAAATCAATGGTGTGGCTGCAGGTAAGTCACGTCACCTCTCAGACTCTGTTTTCATCTGGAATGTGAACGTAACCACATCTAATTCAAAGGGGTATAATAAGAGCTAGGGCTTCCACGGTAGTTCAGCTGGTAAAGAATCTGCCTGCAACGCAGGAGACCCCAGTTCCATTGCTGGGTTGGAAAGATCTGCTGGAGAAGGAATAGGCTGCCTATTCTAGTATTCTTGGGCTTCCCTGGTGACTCAGCTGGTAAAGAATCTGCCTGCAATATGGTAGACCTGGGTGCGATTCCTGGGTTGGGAAGATCCCCTGGAGAAGGGAAAGGCTACCCTGTCCAGTATTCTGGCCTGGAGAATTCCATGAACTATATAGTCCATGAAGTCGCAGAGAGTCAGACACAACTGAGAGACTTTCACTTCA
Organism: Ovis aries; assembly: GCF_016772045.2. NCBI lineage: Eukaryota > Metazoa > Chordata > Mammalia > Artiodactyla > Bovidae > Ovis > Ovis aries. Next base: position 59,350,665 of record NC_056065.1, read on the forward strand.
CTTTCAGTGAGAGCTAAGTGAGAGCATATGTGGAGGAGTTCAACTCTCAAGCCCAGACTACTCTGACAACAACGATGACGAAGTCAGAATTGCCTTTCCCCGATTAAAAAGTTTCAGTTCTCCATGGCAGTTTCCCAACACCTGGACTGACTCCAGTCAGAGTGAGGTCTGCAATTAAATGAGATTTCATCTACTGCGTATTAAAAAAAATAAGTGTTTGGAGAGGAAGTATATATTAGGAAATGAATCAATAAGAAATTATTGGATGGTATGGGGATTGAGACTGTTCTAGAGGACAGAGTGGTCCCTTGTAAAGCAGTATCCTTCCTTTCTAATCTCGGTGTCTGATTTCCAGCAGAGTGAAGGGCAAGCGGCTCACCCCAGCCCACCCACAGCTAACAGGTGCTGCAGCCCCAGGCCCTGACTCAAGGCGTCGCCAGAGAAACAGCTGGGCAGGCGGGGCTGGGCCCAGAAGGAGGCCAGACTGTGTCATCCTTTCCCATCACTGCCCTGGGCCCTGGTGTGACCCGCACTCACAGCCTGCCTTCTCCCTGGTCACAGGTTGCCGCCAGCCCCAGAAGGGGGGTGAGGGTGGGTTCAGGCATCCACCACCGTGGTCAGGAGCCCCAACTCTCCCAGGTGCAACAGGTCTGAGCATACGCATTTCCATGGCAATGAACTTCCCACCCACCTTCCTAAGTGGTCCTGTCTGGTTTCAGGGGTCCCTAGAGCCTCCCTGCACCCTCTTCAGTATTTGAAAGGCGACTTCCCCTCTGATAAGTGTGACCAAGGTGACTCTGGTACTTCCCTCTATAGTAGAAAAAACAAACAAACAAACAAAAAAACAAAAAACCACAACCAAATACAATCCAGACCTTACTCAGAGATTGAACAATGGATCTGAAAGCCTGACCCTAATTCCAGTCCTAGAGGACCCAGAAGATGAAGGATGGGCCTTCAGCAGGTGGTGAAGCAAAATGGTGCAAAGTTCCCCACCTGACACTTTAACACCAATATCAGCTTTTAAATGTGACCAAGAAACGTTCATTTTGTTTTTTATGGGTGATGTGTCTGTGGGGAGATGAGCAACTCTAGGATGAGTCTAATTCACACAAATATTTCTGAGAGCAACTTGGTGATATGTATCAGATACTTTAAAAGATAGGGAAAAAATTACAGATGGCTGCCAGGATTTAGCTACAAGGATACTCATCATGGAGTCATTTATGACATGTATATATTTAAAAATCAGAAACAACATAAATGGACACCAGTTGGTTAAATAAATTGTGGTACATCCATAAAATGAATGCTCTGCTGACATTAAGAATAATATGTTGTTGAAATATATTTAAGGCCATCAATAGTATTGGTGTATTACATAGTATTAGAACATCATCCCTTTTTTTGGTAAAAAATTTATATGTGTGTGTATGTGTATGCACATAGAGCCTGCATGAACTGAAGAAACTTAGAAAGAAATATACAAGAATAGAAGAATAGCAGTGGTTTTCTCTGAGCAGTAAGAGTATGACAATTTCTGATGTCATTCTTTGTGTTTATCTGTAATCTCTAATGTTTCTACAAGGCACATGCAGTATCTGTATAATAAAACTAACAGCTTTTCTTTTTCTTTTTCTTTTTTTTTTTTAAGGAAGAGAAAGATGGCCCAGGAAGGACCCTTACGAATAGAGACAAAGTCAGGTGAGATCTCCCCACATCCTTTCTGATGAGAAGCACCTTGGATCTTTCAGTTTCCTGGGAGTGGCCAGTGAATTGTGTCCTAGCCAAGTGTTCACGCAGAGGAAGGGGGCAAATGGACCCCACTCAAAGGATGGTTCCAAAGGAAAAGAGGAGGGACTTCCCTGGTGCTCCAGTGTCTAAGACTGTACTCCCAGTGCAGGGGGCTGGGGTTTGACCCCTGGTCAGGGAACTAGATCCCACATGCTGCAACTAGGAGTTCTCATGCCACAACCGAAGATCCTGCATTCCACAGCTAAGACTCAGTGCAGCCAAAAAAAGGGAGGGTGGGGTAATAGGGAGCAAGATGAATGTGGGTAGATGTTTACAGCCATGAATACATACCCTCCCACCACTGCTCCCAGGGATCTCTGCACCCCACCCTCCTCTTTCGCCTGAGCCATCACAGTGCTCCGGGAGTAGAGGAGGATTTCCCACAGTCCATCCCCAACAAGCCAAACTTGTCCTTTTAGAATATCGGTTAGATAGTGCTGCTCTTATGCTCAGAACTTCCAGCGTTTTCCCTTTTCTCTCAGAGAAAAATCCGAAGTTGATGCTGGCAATGCCCTCAAGGATGGACCCTGCTCCTCCCCACTCATCCCTTACCTGTTTTCCTCCCCTACCACCTTTGGGCTCCTCTTTCTTCTTCACACACACTGTGTACACTCTTTCCTCAGGGCCTTTGCACTCACAAATGGGCCCGCCCATTTCTTCAGCTAGCCACGTGGTCATCCACTCAAACTTACATTTTCTTTTTTTTTAATTTTAAAATAGTCTTTATTACTTTAAATTAAAAGTATTTGCACACACTGAATTTTGGAGATGTACAGTTCTGATGTACAGTTCTGGGTTGGCCAGAAAGTTCATTTGGATTTTCCCCATCTTACAGAAAATCCAAATGAACTTTTTTTTAAAATTGGAGTATAATTGCTTTACAATGTTGTGTTATATACATATGTCCCTTCCCTCTTGAGCCTCCCTCCCGCTCCCCGCCCAGGTCATCGCTGAGCACCGAGCTGAGCTCCCTGAGTTATACAGCAGCTTCCCGCTAGTGATCTGTTTTACACACGGTAGTGTTTATATGTCAGCGTCAGCTTCCCAGTGACACTTTCCCAGTCTGCACAAACGACAGTATGCTCACCCTCTGCATTCCTTATCCTCCTCACTCTCCTTTGTTTGCCCTGCAGCTCACTTAGCACCAGCTCTCATCCTATCCATTTCACATGTCTGTGGTCTGTCTTCTGCTCAAATGTAAGTTCCTTGAGAGCAGAGATTGTGTTTCTGTCACTGCTCAGTGTGGGGCCCATGGCAGTGCCAAGGGCACAGCAGGCGGTTGACAGACACTTGCCGGATGGACACATGAGTATAAAGATATTTGCCATGTGCTGGACACTACCGGCTCTGCACTAAGAACTTCACCTGCATTGTTTCATTTTATTCTTACAACAACCCCATGAAGTCATTCTGTCTGTCTTTCTATGAGGTCACATAAACGGTCATCTTCCCTATTTTGTGCAGGATGAAGCAGACTCAGAGAGAGAAGGTAATGACCATAATCTGTCCAAGGTCACAGCATAAGTGGCAGAGGTGAGGTCAGAATTCTGCCTGAGCATTCTGATGTCAGAATCTATTTCCTCGACACGCTTGCTTTCCCTGTGTGGTCCCTAGACCAGCAGCATCAGCATAAGCTAGGAGCTTGTTTGGAATGCAGAGTCTCAGGCTATATGGCAGACCTACCAAATCAGGACCTGCATTTTAGCACGACTTCCCAGGTGAGACTCCAGTGCGCTCTAGTGTGAGAAGCCGTGCTGTGCCATCAGCTGTGTAGAAAACAGGGGGCTTCACCGAGCCAGGGGCTGCCACAGTCTGGGTTAGTTTGGCCTTGGGATCTCTCCCTCTGCCCGCTACCTTCCTACCCAGGAGCTCTTTAGTGTCCACCTGGCTTTGCAGGGAGCCACGATTCATGATAAGTACAGAAAGCTCAGCGCCAGCCCCTGTCCAGGGGCCAGTCCTGCTGTGGGCAACTTTGGTTCTCCCTGTTGGAGAAAGTTCTCTCAGCTCACTCAGACAAAACCACATGCGTGCCTCTTAAAAGCAAATGAGAGAGCCTGCTACTATCAGAGATACAGCACTGAGCCTGGAGCAGAAGGTGTTTCCAACTGACACTTAGGCACTGGGGCCAGGGAGGTTGTTAAAACCAAAACCTGCTTTTAATTAAATTATTAATGTATGGAGCCCACCCTGACACTCATTTTTATCACCAAGGGCCACTTTCAGTCTTGACATTCATGAAGAATGAGCCAGTCATAAAACCAGAAATCCTCATTTCCAGTCTCGCCCAAGCCCAATAAAAACAAAAGTAAACATTAATAAATATAAACCCAGATATGCAAAAACCGCCTATGAAAATACACCAGCAGAGGGCGCTGTGACCCCATCAGTCCCTGCCCACTGACCCCATTCCAGAAGCAAAAGCTGCAAAGATGCAAGAAAATAAATCACACAAGATTAGGGGTCTGGATCCTGGGTCCCACCCTGGCTTCACCTTTGGAATCTTGTGGGAGCCCAGGGCAACAGAAACCTCTGATCTGTGCCTGCAGGAAAGTCAGTGGTCACTCAAATAGGGATGGGTTCCAAAAGTCCACCTCCAGATCTGGCATTAGCAACTCAAAATCAAGTTACTTTCATTCATGCTTTTATTCCCTTAACCAGCACTTGCTGAGCACCTGTGATGAGCCAGGCACAGGGCTAGACCATGCATTTTCCCCATCAAGTGATGCTATAACAACAGCTAGATCCTGAGGCTAAAGCCTTATAAGTCTTTAATAGAGAGGAAATAGAGCTAATAAGGTTATTTTCTGTTCCAGGGTCAGAGGAAAGGAATAGGGGAAGGGAAGTGTGGAGGAGAGGAAAGTAAGCATGGGAAGAGAAGAAGAAAAGAGACAAGTAGGAGCAAGAGGACCCTGGGGAAGAGGAAGGCAAGTTGGCTTCCAGCCCCTGCCTGGTGCATATAAAATATAACCTTAAGAAGTTAGTCTCCGGCTTCCTCCCATTTTCCTTTCTAGACCCTGACTTGGGAATCTCTCCAGAGCCGTGGACTGCCCAGGGATCCTGCAGCATGCCCCAACCTGCCCTGCCCACCACCGTCACCATGATCCAGGGTTTCTACCCTCCACTCCCAATCCATACCCCCAGGCTTACAGCTGCCCTTGTCAGCTCCGTGTTGGCAGCTGAGTCATCCATTAAATTAACACACACTGACAGGCAGCAGGTTGGTCCTCCCAGGGACATTGTGCGTCTTTTCAAGAAGACCCAACCAAATCCACCTCTAGGTGGTAGATTCCCAGACAGTGGGCTGAAAGGACATGACAACTTCAGGCTGTTCGTGTGGACTTCAGGCTGTTCGTGTCAGGGGTGGTATTCTGAAAACAAAGTCAGAACACCTGTTGGGGGAGGGCGGAGTGGTCTCACACAATCTCTTAGAGGAGCCGGCAGGAGGGACTACCGGTGGGGGTGCTGGTATGGAAAAGTCATTGGCAAGTCAAGGATTTGCAGGTCAGTGATACATCGCTGAGCAGTTTTGAGTTTTGTGACTGTGACGTGTGTGTGTGTGTGCTGGGATGAGACCAGAGAGAGATGGTCTGCAGGGCTGGATGCAGGAGAACCACTGAGGCAGGAGCAGGGCCCTCCCAGAGCTGGGGCCTCTCTGTGGTTGACAGCAGGCTCGGCCTCTGCAAGGGCCACCTCCCAGGAGCACCTCCCAGCGGAGCACACTCTGAAGATCCTGACGGCAGAACAGGAGGGTGCATTGCCCGCTGCCCCTTCTCAGTTCCCTGCTTGTGGGAGACCTGCTCAGATAGTCCTGCCTCTCTGGAAGCCTGGGTTTTCCCAAAGGGCCTGCTGGTGGGAGGCAAGTGGACACACAAGGGGCGGGAGGGATGGTGACAGGTCCATGGCCAAGGCAGACTCCCCCACGGCAGCCACTGGCCCTGCAGCAGGCGTCACCAGGGTGCTTGGCGCAGAAGCTGTCCTTCGGGATGAATCTTGGGCCTCGGGCACATTGCTTCCGTGCTTCAGCTGCCCACCCCCAATCCCATGGCCTCCCGGAGGATCCCAAGTCAGGCTTGCTGTTGCTCTGGAAGGGTCTGCTGGCTGAACAGGAAGTGAAGCACTGTGGGAGGAAGCCTGTTTGCTCACCAGGCCTGTGTACAACAGGAAAAAGTGGTATGTGTCCACAGAAGGACTTAAAGCTGATGTAAAGCCCTGCCTGGTTTGCTATGCCTTTGATAAGGCTGCTCTCACCACAGAGCACATTCCCCTGGTTTTACCTCTCAAAGCCCCAGCCATTGGTGGTGACAGAGGTCAAATTAGAGGTTCAAGGGAGGGTTCTAGAGTGCTGATAATATCCTATTCTTGACCTGGGTGGTGGTGATACGGGTGTGTGCTATGTATAAACATTTATTCATCAAACCGCAGATGCTAGATGGTGCAGCTGCTTTGGAAAACAGTTTGTCATTTCCTCAAAAACTTAACATGGAGTTACCACTATGACCCAGCAATTTCACTGCTAGGTATATTCCCTGAAGAATTGAAAATATATGCTATACACACACAAAAAACATGTGCATGAATATTTATAGCAGCATTATTCATAATAGCAAATGTTCATCCGCTGGTAATGAATAACAAACAAAATGCGATCTGTCCATACCATGGAATATTACTCAACCATAAAAAGCAGTGATGTACTGATACTTGCTATGATATGAGTGGACCTTGAAAGCATTCTGCTCAGTGAAAGAAGCCAGTCACAAAGGATGACATATAGTGTGATTTTATTTATGTTAAAAGTCCAGAATAGGCAAATCCACAGAGACAGAAAATAGATTGGTGATTGCTAGGGGCTGAGAGAGGGGGGAAGTGGGGGATGAGTGCTAAGGGATACGGGATTTCTTTTGGGGGGTGATGGGAATGTTCTGGAAGTACACAATAGCAATAATTACACATCTCTATGACTATATGAAAGACGGTTCAAGTATACACTTTAAAAGGGTGAACTTTATAATATGTGAATTATATCTCAAAACCTGGATCTTGTTCTCTTTGATCTACGAATGTTACACCTTAATAATTTCTTTAAAAGTTGAAAAGTGAAGATGCTACTACTCTGTTGCTATGTTCCTGGCTCTCAAGAAAAGTCGCTGCCAAAATGCCGCCTCCTCTATGACAGCACCTCATCCCTGCTCTAAGCTCCTTCAGCGTTTAGTCCTGACACCCCACTAGCTACTTACTACTTGGAGAGCCTGGCCATTCAGAGTGCAGCTGACGACCAGCACGCCTGCATCTCTTGGAGGCTTTTTACATATGCGGCATTTCAGGCCCCTCAGGCCCGCTACATCAGACTCTGCCTTTCAAAAAGGTTGCCAGGGAAGTCACATGCACATTAATGTTTGAGGAACACTGCTCTGGCCGGCTTCCCCCAACCTCCTCTTCCTCCATCCACTGCCTACACCTGAAGGTTCTTTTTGTCTCTCCCCACCTGGTGCTCATCAGCATTTGTGGATTCAGTGCTAGTGGGCTCAGAACTAAAGTCAATACCTACTCTAAGACCAGGATAGAGAAACTGAAATCTGGGGACACTTTGGTCAAATAAAAAGAGTACGTAAACTCTGCACATCCAAAGTGAGGTCTCCAAATACCACTTCCCACTGAAAGGCACCAGGACCTTGGGAGAGATGGCTGATTCTAAGTCTAAGCAGAAAACATACAAGATGAGGCTTGTGTAAAATGTACAAGTCTTCTCTGTGTGGTGCTGTGCTCAGCCGTGTCTGACTCTTTGCGACCCCACGGACTGTAGCCCACTAGGCTCCTCTGTCCATGGGATTTTCCAGGCAAGAGTACTGGAGTGGGTTGTCATTTCCTCCTCCAGGGGGTCTTCCTGACCCAGGGATCGAACCTGCGTCTACTTGTGTCTCCTGCATTGCAGGCAGGTTCTTTTCCACTGAGCCACCAGGGAGTATAGTGTTCCCTAGTCATGCCTAAAATATTCATGAATCAAGTGGAAGAGACTGGCACTGGTCAAAACGGGAAGCATCAATTAGAATATTAACGGCAACGAATTGAAACACACGTTTGAAAATCCATGAATTCATAGTAATGCTAAAAACTAGACTCTGTTCACTGTTGGAGGATGGTAGGAAAGCAATTCATTGTTTTGAAATGGTATATGGAGGAGAGCAGACAATTATCTTAGGTGTGAGACAGTAAAGAAATAGTATTTGATTCTACCATTCTTCCTTTATTTATAAGCTAGAATGCTTCCATGAAGGAGAAGACGATAGAATCAGATATCACTATTTTGAAACAGATCTTTCAAAAGATTCAGGCATTGACCATCTGCAGTATCTAATATGGAAAGAGACAGACATCACATGCCTCCTGTTGGAAGACTATCCACCACTGAAACCAAACCTGAAAAGTATTAAGCTCTAGATTACCGATTTATAGGGAAAATACAGACAGAGATCCTGTAAAGGTTAGCAGCAAAATCTAGGTTGTGGTTAAATCTGCAGAATAAAGAACCCAGTGTCTTCAACAAACAAATTACAAGAAAAAAACAAAAACAAAAAAGATTAAAGCAGTTGAAAGTCAAAGCAACTAGTTTCAACAGATGAACCTCATATGAACCCTGATTCAAACTGTTTTCCTAAAAATTCATTTATGACAATTTTTAGACAATTGGGAAATTTTTAAAAGATATTTGTTTTATATCAGAGCACAGTTGATTACAGGTGTACAGCAAAGTGATTTGTGATTCAGTTATACCCATAGAAGTAGCCTTTTTTTTTTTTCAAATTCTGTTCCCATTTAGGTTATTATAGAATCTTAAGCCAAGTTTCCTGTGCTATATAATAGGTCCTTGTTGGTGATCCATTTTAAATATACTAATGTGTACCTGTCAATCCCAAACTCCCAATCTATCTGTCCTCTCTCCTCACTTTTCCCTCTGGTAACTGTAAGTTCCTAAGTCTGTGAGTGTTTCTGTTTTGTAAATAAGTTCATTTCTATCATTTAAAAAATATTTTGTATATTAGCAGTATCATATTTAAGAAACAAGTGGAAAATTGGAACACTAGGAATTACTGGCTATGATACAAAAAGAGTTCTTTTTTGATTTACTAAAACTTTTACAGATGAAATAGCATGATATCTGGGATTTGCTTCAAAATAATAGAAGATGGGCTAAATGAAAGAGTGTGGGAAATGGAACCAGTTTGGTTATTGTTGGGGTTGGCAGATTGATGGGTGTGTGGTAGTTCATGATACTAATCTACCTACTTTGGTGTATGTTCAAAGGTCTCTAAAATTTAAAAAAAAAAAGAGTTATAACAGTGTTATGTAAGAAAAACAAACATATAAACAAAACAAAACAGTTTAGATAAAGGATCCATAGCTAAGAACAATAAGCTCACCTTCCTTGTTTCCTTCTCAACATACTCATAACTAGATTTTCTATAACATAATAATTTGCCTTCAGAGGTGTTCTACAGAATGAGACACTCAAGTCACCATCCAAAAATGAAGCAGAAACTTAAACCTTATGAAAACCCAAGGAGAAAGAATTGGCTCCAGAAATAATTGTGGGTGAGGCATGAGAGTAGCTGAACTGGCATCAGAGGCCCACCAGCTGCGGGGAGAACCAAGCTGCAGAGGTGCTTATGACCGCACTGGGGGTGGAAGTGGTGTGTCTGTGGGTTTCAGCCCTGCCTGCATGGGCGAGTCACCTGGAAGGCTCTGGAAACACAGGGATGCCCAGGATTCTACCCTAGCCCCATTAAATCTCTGCAGGAGGCCTGCGGTTTCAGTGATTGCCAAGCCCTGACCCAGCCCCCCCGCCCAGGTGACTGATCCTGACACACAGCCAGAGAGAGAGAGGACTGTAGCCAGTTTGCTCATATTTAAATAGCTGGGTAAACCTGCTGGGAAATGCTGGTGGCAGCCACTGCCAGATAAATGACAAAGTGAGTTGGTAAGTGAAACACTGGGCGTGAACATCATTCTGTTTGCTGTGAGTCACCTGAGGCCGTTTGGAGCCACTGTGTCCAAACTGAGTTGCTTCTCTCTGGGTCTTAGGTGTGGCTGAGATCCAAGGAGGCCACAGGTTGGCTCCTGTTGGCAACACGTATGTAGCCAGCGCCTAGGATCAACAGCTAGCCAGCGGAAGTTGTGGTCGGGATCAAGTTGGGGGAGGAAAGTTTGGGGGTCCACAAAGGTGGCCTCCTGATGCATGCTGGACTGTGAGTCAACCCCAGGAACACCCAGTGGCTGAGCGGGCAGTGCCAAGCCCAGACTCCTTCTCCATGGCAACAAAATCCCTTCCGCAGGATCTAGGGCTGGTGCTGAATGGCGACTTTCATCAGGGCCACCGTAGAAAGTTAAACTGGCTAACTGACAGGGAACCAAGAGTTTAAAGTCAGTGTGTCAGAAGCCACGGGCCCCTGGCAATTGAGGCAGGCAGTTTCTAAGCAATTATGGTTCATTAAGGGCTTCCCTGGCGACTCAGCCAGTAAAGAATCTGCCTGCAATGCAGAGTACCTGGGTTTGATCCCTGGGTTGGGAAGGTCTCCTGGAGAAGGGAATGGCAACCCACTCCAGTATTCTTGCCTGGAGAATTCCATGGACAGAGGAGCCTGGTAGGCTACAGTCATGGGGTTGCAAAGTCAGACATGACTGAGTGACTAACACCTTCAAGGGAAATTCCATTCCCAGGTGTTCACTGTGGTGCAGACCAAGGTCCTCTCACCATAGCCTCCCCGCCAGATAGAGGTGGCTGGACATCTCCCCAGCCTTTGTGGGTGCTGCCTGGCCTCCCTCTGATCCAGCAGAAGCCTGTCACTCTCAGCCCAGAGGGGCGCCCCACTCCCACACAGGGACCATGACTCAGCCGACCTCCTACCACACCCTCATTCTGCTCTGGGTGTGACCCACCCTTTGACCTTCCCCTTGCCTCAGCCCCACCCGCGTGTACCTGCTCTGACTGCTGGCCAGCTCAGCATTGCTCATGGCCCCTAGCCCTGAAATCCTTCTGGTTTGGTCTCTCCCAAGAACATCCCTTCTCAGGCAGTCCTATTCGTTATGTCCTGGCCTTCCTGGGCCCTTCCCCTCTCTGGCCCTGGCCTTAGGGGTCCTGGCATCTCTCACCTGCTGCCAGGTAACAAGAAGGCAGGAATCTGGATCGCATCACTGGACAATGATAAGTTTAAGACTTTTCAATTCAGTTGCTCAGTCGTGTCTGACTCTTTGCGACCCCATGAATCGCAGCACGCCAGGCCTCCCTGTCCATCACCAATTCCCGGAGTTCACTCAAACTCACGTGCATCGAGTTGGTGATGCCATCCAGCCATCTCATCCTCTGTCGTCCCCTTCTCCTCCTGCCCCCAATCCCTCCCAGCATCAAGGTCTTTTCCAATCAAGTCAACTCTTCGCATGAGGTGGCCAAAGTACTAGAGTTTCAGCTTCAGCATCAGTCCTTCCAATGAACACCCAGGACTGATCGCCTTTAGGATGGACTGGTTGGATCTCCTTGCAGTCCAAGGGACTCTCAAGAGTCTTCTCCAACACCACAGTTCAAAAGCATCAATTCTTCAGTGTTCAGCTTTCTTCACAGTCCAGCTCTCACATCCATACATGACCACTGGAAAAACCATAGCCTTGACTAGACGGACCTTTGTTGGCAAAGTAATGTCTCTGCTTTTGAATATGCTGTCTACGTTGGTCATAACTTTCCTTCCAAGGAGTAAGCGTCTTTTAATTTCATGGCTGCAGTCACCATCTGCAGTGATTTTGAAGCCCAAAAAAATAAAGTCTGACACTGTTTCCACTGTTTCCCCATCTATATCCCATGAAGTGATGGGACCAGATGCCATGATCTTTGTTTTCTGAATGTTGAGCTTAAAGCCAATTTTTTCCCTCTCCTCTTTCTCTTTCATCAAGAGGCTTTTTAGTTCCTCTTCACTTTCTGCCATAAGGGTGGTGTCATCTGCATATCTGAGGTTATTGATATTTCTCCCGGCAATCTTGATTCCAGCTTGTGCTTCTTTCAGCCCAGTGTTTCTCATGATGTACTCTGCATAGAAGTTAAATAAGCAGGGTGACCATATACAGCCTTGACGTACTCCTTTTCCTATTTGGAACCAGTCTATTGTTCCATGTCCTTAAGGAGCATCAAACTTTGGTGCAGCAGGGTCCACGTGGGGCTGAAGGAAGGCAGTGTGAGATGTAGGTGTGAGGGCAAGATCTGTGGCCTCTGAAATCAGGACAGTTCCCTGGGGGAGGTGGGACTTGAAGCAGGTACGGAGGACAGGCTGTGTGTGAGTCTGGGGGTGAGAAGTGGAGGGATTGGGCAGCAGGAACAAGTCACCTCCCTCACTCTAGCTGGCAAGCCCCAACCTGTCCTGGCCTTCCGCCACCTCTCACCCCTCATCTGGTACCACTTCCCCTCCTCTCTCGGCTCGGAATGTCCCTGTCCCATCTTTACCCTGTCCCCTCTGCCTAGAATAATGCCAGCATGCAGGAGGTGGATCAGGGTGGTTGTCCTAGGGTGCTGAGCGGAAGTTCCTCTGAGGAGGTGACTTGTGGGTGCCCTTGACCTACTGGAGAAAGCCATGCAGATACATGTATGTGTACACGCATGTCTTCACCACGTCTTGATTTCCTGCAAATGGTGCTCCATGAGGCTCCCAGCCCCCTGCGGAGAGGTACCCAGGGCTTTAAGGCAGCCCCAGGTGTGGGCATGCAGACCTGGTCGGCTGGGGGAGTCCGGCTCAGGCTGCCAGGAACCACTTTCCTATTCCCACCTCAGACAGAGGGCAATGTCAAAGGCTGGTGGGCAGAGGACAAGCCCCCGGCATTCACGTGTTCTATTATCACCCGGCCGGAAGCAGCATCCTCAGGGCAAGAAGGTGAAGGGCAGAACACGCCCCCCTTCTCCGAAGCCCCCCTCGCTTCCCCTCGCCCAGCTTTTCTTCGAGAAGCACTGAGACCCATAAGAGAGCTACCCCGGCTCCAGGACGGAGTGCACTTTCCTGGGCAGCTTCCTTCCCATGTCAGGGACTGAAGTTTAAAGGACAAGGGAGGTCAGGGAATAAATGACTGTGACTAAGGCAGGGACCTCAAGGTTCCCTTTGCATAGACTGGTAATAGGCCTCTCGCTTCTGCCACGGGCTGTGATACAGTCCACCCGCCCAGAACATGACACTGGGAGAAATTTCAAGCGCCACTGAAATTAGTAGATGTTACTGTCTTCATGCACACTGTTTAGCTAAAAGTGGATTCGTTCCCGGCAAGGGAATGATAGCAACCTGACCCCGCGCATCACTCGGCGCCAAGCACTGTCTCGGTGTCCAGCCCCAGCGGAGGGAGGGAGCCAGGCTCGCAGGGTGCAGTTCCCGCCAGGCCCACTGGGTGGCGCAGGCGCCGCACTCCGTAGGGAGCTGACCGCCAGAGGCCGGGGGCTGACTTCTAAGGAAAGGGTCCCCGGGGGAGGAGGGCCCCTCCATCTGTCACAGAGGACCCTGGCCTCGCAGCTCCGACCTGGGAGATCCGCTGCAACCTCATCCAAGCTCGGTTCCGACAGAGGGCTTCCCTTTGCTTTCCAGAAACTTCTCTCCTGGGGATTCTCATCTCACAGAGCAGGCTCCAAGGCAAGGGCTTGGCCACAGATGTGCTGGAGCCCAGGAAAGGAAGTGGGGGTGGAGGGGGTGCAGGGAGGAGGGGAGCTCTCGCAAAGTGAAATGAGAAGGCCCAGTGGTCGATGCCAGACCTGGGGTCAGCCTTCTTGGTTTGGTAGTAAACCAGCCTGCCGCATCCTGATCTCCTGCAGATATTGGGGGGTTGGGGGGAATAGGGGAATGAGATGCTGTCCTGGGAGATGGGAATGGAGAGGGGAGATGGAGGCAGAGAAGCGGAGAGTACCCAGACTAGACACCTTGTCAAGTAGGGCCCAGGCCAGCTAGAATGAGGGGTGGGGGTGGGGGGTCCTCCTGAGTACAGTTGTTTGGCATTTTCTTCCAAGGTTCTCAGATGCTTGTGGAAACGTGCTGTCTCCCCTTCTTCTGACTTGATCCTTCTTCTGCCTCTGGGCAATGCCCCATTTGCCCATTTCGAATCTGCCTTTTGTTTGTGAGAAGAAAAAGAGATGAGCACTGGAGCTTTCTGGGGAGAGTGGAGCCGGGAGAGCCAAGAAGTGGAGCTGGAACAGGTACCTGGGGATTGATGCACGCCTTGAGTGTAGGTCTTAGGGCCCTAACCCACCTCCTGCTTCTTTGGCACATCCGCACCACCCCTGGGATGTTTCTCCACATGTAGCAGGGCCTTCCTTCAAGTTCATTGTCCAACTATGTCCGAGAGAGCTGAAGAGCAATGTCGGGATAACGTGCCTCTGAGCTATTTGTATAAAATGCAGATTCCACCTTCTTGTTTCTAAAGATTCTAATTCGAGAAGATGAGGATGGGGCCCAGGAATCTGCATTTTAACAGACACTGGAAGAAATTCCCAGGCATGGTGGCTAGGTTCCACTTGGAGCAATACCAGCCGAAGCTTTGGGGCACTATGTTTCACTGAGAGAAGCCTGCAGCCAGCAGCTCCTCCTTCCTTTCTGAGCATCTCCTCTGGCTTGGTGTGACTTCAGGGTCAGCAACTCTAGAGCATTTCTTCCCCTGCACTCAGCCTCTTCAGCTTTCCCAGGCCTGGTTTTACTTATTTTTCTTTCTCCTGACCTCACTGGAACATTGAGCTCCATTCTTTTAGTAGGTAAGCTCTTTATTAACATCAGCCTAGAATTTTGGGAAGCCTCAAACAGTTGTGCAGCATTGGATAAATCCTGTAAGAAATGAAATTATCATTTGCCAGCCATTATTATGGAACCTGCATTCTGCAACCATGTAATTTTCTTTTCTTAAATGATTCTGATTTGAGTCTAAAACACCTCCCTTCCCTTCCCACCCCCATTCCTCTGAGCTGAACCTCCTGAACTCTAGATGCTTGCACTGTCAATCACAATTTCTTTCATTCTTTTTATTCTTCATGGAATGAGAGAGGCACAAACAATGTTTTTAAATAAAATTTAGAAAATGTCTACATGTCCTTATCTCCTGGAAGAACTTTAAGTAACTACATTTCCCTGGGGTTTACTTTCCTGCCTGGCTCAACCTGCTATCATAAAAATAGAAAGTTGGCAGACAAATACACAGAGTCCACAGAGTTGGGTATTTCCTTATTGCATTTTTAAGAGCAGTATTTTGTAATTGCTGTGATAATACAAGGGATAATATTTGTGAGAGTAAGCCCAGAGCACATTCCCTGCTGGTGTCTGCCCTCTAATAACCCTGTGCGATGATGGCGACGCAGTACCAGGAGGGGATCATCACAGAACATTAATAAGGAGGAAGCTGAGAGCTGGCGCCAGGAGCGCTGCAGAGACAGAAAGCAGTAACTAGGCCAGGCAGGCCCGTCATTTTTGCACTTTGAGCAAGAAGTGAGAAATGGAAAACATTTTCTCTACCTTCCCAGCACTGATGTCTTTGAGCTGTGGTGCTGGTGAAGAGTCCTGTGGACTGCAAGGAGATCAAACCAGTCAATCCTAGGAATTCAACCTTGAGTATTCATTGGAAGAGTGGGCTGAGGTGGAAGCTCCAATACTCTGGCCATGTGATACAAACAGCTGACTCACTGGAAAAGACCCTGATGCTGAGAAAGATGGAAGGCAGGAGAAGAGGGTGACAGAGGATGAGATGGTTGGATGGCATCATCAACTTAATGGACATGAGTTTGAACAAACTCTGGAAGATAGTGAAGGACAGGGAACCCTGGCGTGCTGCAGTTCATGGGGTTGCAAAGAGTCGAACACGACTGAGCAACTGAACAACACCACCTTCCCAGCAAATATGGTGCCTGGCTCAGAATTTCCTCTGACTTTGTGTCCCCAAGACACTGGCTGCCCAATTACATGGAGCCAGATCCAAAGAGAAACTGTTCAAGAGAGTACAGGAGAATGACTGTTCCCTCAGTTCTGTGAGGACACATGGGTTCTGGCTGAGATGAGAGATTTGAGAGGGTCATAACTGAGCTCCAGATGCATCTAGAACCCTCTCAAAATATCACTTTTCTAAAATGTTTTGTCACTTTCTAAAAATTATATTTTCAAGTTAGATTCCACAATGTGTTTTCCACTATTTATTGGGTCTTTAAGAAAGAGATAATGCATTTCCTTGCTGGGCAGAAGGGTGCTAGACTTGCAGGAATCTTCTGGGTTGTAGCTACAGAAACATCAGTTCAGCTTATTTGCTAACCAGGGACAACTTGCTCTGCAGCAGCCACGGAGGCCTCAGGGACCCCATGGGCTGTGCAGGGCCTCTAGCCCAGGACTAGAACAGGAGCACACCCGGGTCCTCCAGGGAGCCGCTGGGCTGCAGGTCACTGACTGCAAGATTTGTTTGACCATGCAAGTGCCCGGGCTGTGTTTCCACTTCTCACATTTGCTTATTCTCCCTGAGAGGGGTCCATGTCATTGTCTGTTTACAGAGCAGGAAAGCAAGGCTGAGGGAGGGTAACAGCTGGCCGAGTCACAATCCCCCATGAACGTGCTGCCGCCTACCTGGGCATCCTGGGTGCCTAGAACACCCAGGGTATATGCAGTGAAGACAGAAGAGGGGCTCAGGGATCAAGCCCAGCTGCTGTGATTCACAAACCAGAGTCTTTCCACCTCATCAAAATGCCAGGAAAATGATCTTTGGCTTTTCCACTGAAGACCCAAGGAATCCACGTCCCCGCCTTTTCTGCTCTGATTCTGGAGCTGCGAAAGCCAGTCACCATTTCCTGCCTTAAAACCAAAGAATAAATTTTACAGTTATAAATATGAACATCACAAAGGACACGCTCTGGCTCATGGGGAGGATAAGGTGCTACAGAGCCTTGAGATGTATTTCATAAGTCACCACCAGGCCATCTCAAAATGGCATTTGGGAGACAGAGAAAATGAAAGTGTTCCCACTCTGGTTTGTTACTTGTTGTAACACAAAGCAGAGGACTGGGGGACGATCCTGGGCCAAACTTGGAGGGCTGGGAGGAACGCGCCTATGCCATGTAGACATAATCCAGACAAGCTCGTTTCAGACAGAACATTTTGCCTCTGGAAATCCTGAAACCTTCCTAGTCCTTGAATGTGGTAGAGTTCATCTGAACAGTTTAGAAGCCATTTAAGCACACGCAGTGGAGGCGAGGAGTGGGAGTGGTGGTCTTAAGGAGTGGTCTCTTGAGCTTCCCTGGTGGCTCAGACGGTAAAGAATCTGCCTGCAATGCGGAAGACCTGGGTTCAATCCCTGGGTTAGGGAGACATCCTGGAGAAGGAAATGGCCACCCACCCCAGTAGTCTTGCCTGGTAAATCCCATGGACAGAGGAGGCTGGTGGGCTACAGTCCATCCGGTCACAAAAGAGTAAGACACAACTTAGAGACGAAACAGCAACAAACCCCACTTTGAGGGCCAAAAATGAGATGGGCAGGAAACCGAGGTCTTGCCAGAGTGGTTTTACAGACAGAAACGCAAAGAGAAAAAATGTCCCGAGAGAATACATGATATGACTGATGGTGACACGAAGTGAAAAGGCCATCATAAATTCTTATAAAAAATAGAGCGGACAGATGGTCCCTAGATGCTTGAGATCGTGTTCAGGTCTTACCTCTTCCAGGGAGGTGCTTGTGGCAACACCAGCATCTAAGATCTTCCCCTTCTTTAACCTCATCTGAAGTTTTATAACAAGCAGAATACACCACAGTATTAAAAAAAAAAAAATATATATATAGCCTTAACTGGATTTGACTGGACTCCTTTCTCTAGTATCCACTTTGGGGTGGAAACCACTTCCTCAATGAGACGAATGATGCCTCGTTAGCACTGCCTTTCGATCCAGGCAAGAGGAAGCCTGTTTCCGGTGCAGCACTTTCATGGGTTAAGTCCATATTCTGACTTCTGGAATATTCCCCAGGTGCTCAGGGCCACATAGGCCCCTCTTCACATCTGTCTCTCCTGGACAGACAACACTGCCAGTCCCTGAATGGCCAAGAGGGAGCTATTTGCAGTGAGTCTGCTTGCACACAGAGCTGGAAGTCCACCAGCCCCATGTGAGAGTTTTCATGGTGCCAGAGCCTGCTGGGAAGAAACACGGGTTGGACCGTGGGCTGAGCTCTGGGACCATCTCCCTGCGCCACCGCTTTCTAGTACAGAATTCTGAGGATGCCAGAAATTCTCCATGTGAACTGGACTTTCCAGCCTCGTGTTGCTCTGAGGAACTTAAGGCAATGATATAGGGGCACTTCACAGATATAGAGGTTGCCTGGCTGGCAGTGGGAGGGGTGAGGAGAGGTCTCTGGTAACAAGGCTGGAGGCTTACCTGGATGTCTTCTTCTAGGCTCCTCGCCTGCTCGAGGCAGCCCAGGCATGTCTTAGCTAACTCAGTTCCTGAAAGTTCTGTTTAATTTTCGTCTTGCTATTGCTATCACGTCTCTGGAACTAAGAAATGAGTCACCAAAATAATGAAATGCCTGGCTAAGCTTGAACACACCACCAGGGGACTTTCTAAATAAATAGGTTATGAAAAAGTGGAAACTGCAGGTCCCCATAATGAATTCAAAGACTCTGTTCCAAGATGGAAATAATGTTAAATAAGGGAGTTTAAAGCAAAGAAGGTAATTAGGAGAGAATGGCGGCTGACATTGAACTGAGACTGTACCAGGGCTCCATCTCAAAAACAAATGGGCCTCATTTGTAGCAGCAGTTCTGTGTGTTGCTCTGTTGATTTAAAACACAGCATAACTTCTCTCTTTTGTGGGCCACTCACCTAAAATGTGGGTAAATGGACTTGGTCGGGCTAGACCGACATTTTCTTCTACTACACTTAAAAGATTTACTAAGAAAATTCAATGGACAAACAGGCATTCAAGGAGAAATTTAGGTTTAATTAAGAAAGCAGCTCTTTAAAGGACTTTAGCAGAATAATTGTTGGTATGCAAATGGTACTATGAACTACAAATGAGTCATCCACTCTTTGAAGGAGGCTGAACGGGATCTCTTCTTGGAAGGACTTGGGACAGTTTTGTTGAACAATAGCAAGTTCCATGTCATTCTCATCAAGCAATAATGACAGTCCTCTTCAGCCTAAGGACAATCAGGTAATATCTTTTAGGTGATTACTACAAAATAGGCCTTTGGTTGAATGCTTTCCAAGCAGTTAGCCCTCACAACAAGCCTATGAAATGTTGGTTACTAGTATTATGGCCATTTGGCAGATGAGGAGACTGAGGCTTTGGGAGGCCATGGGCCATGCCCAAGTTAGCCACCTAAATACTAGGTATCTAAAGATGGGTACAGTCAACTCTCTGCCTTTAGGAAGTTTACTGTCTAGCTTTTTTTTTAAAGATTTATGTATTTGTTTTAGTTTTTGGCTGTGCTGGTCTTCATTGCTGCTCATGGGGTTTTCTCTAGTTGCGACGAGTGGGGGCTGGCTGCGCTTCATCGTGGTGCAAGGGTTTCTCATTGTGGTGCTTGTTTTGTTGAGCACAGGCTCTAGGGCACATGCGCTCAGTAGTTGAGACTCCCAGGCCCAGAGCACAGGCTCAGTAGTTGTGGCTCGTGGGCTTAATTGCTCCACAGCCTGTGGGACCTTCCTGGACTAGGGATCGAACCCCTGTTTCCTGCATTGGCAGGCAGATTCTTAACCACTGGACCACCAGGGAAGCTCTGTGTGTGCACACACGCTCAGTTGCTTAGTCTTTTCCAACCTTGGAAGCCCTGGTATTTTTAAAATGTTGTAAATTTTCTAATCTTAATAAGCTCAGACCAGCTTTGTCTTCCAACTGATTTGAATTGAGTACGTCTCACTAAAGTAAGTAAAACAATATGAGATGTTTTTCTAACCAATTAACTATTGTCATGGATTATAAGAGAAGTGAAGGGAAACCTGAGTGATGAAATATCCAGTCTGCACTTGGGAAGCAACTGCCTGAAAAATATTCTCATTTCTAGATTGGCACGTGGTATATATTATGCCTGAACAGTGACAAAAACAGTGCTGATTTTGTAACAAAACCTCAGGGAAGCTATTAACAAGTTGGCATTTCTAATTCATGTGGAAATGTTCATTTTATTTATCAGAGCACTGCAGCAGTGGTGCTCATTTAATTAAGAATCTGGTGCTGTGGAAGGGCAATTTTGTGAAGTGTGATGTTGTAAACAAACATGAATTCACATTCAGTCATGAGTTTAGGGGTCAGCTCATTTTCCTGTGACCCACTCATTTTACACAGTTTGAGAGTTGCTTAACAAAAAAATAATATCATTATGTTGTATCATCTTATAAGATTTTTTAAAAGGCAAATCCATCTAACTAGTAACTTACTAGGCTCCGAAAGAGCCAGAAAAAACAGTGCTTCCAACTTTTGACAACAGCCTAAGGAAACTATCTCTGTGTGTTAGAAAGCCGGTGAACAGCTAGCTGCTTTCTCAACTGTAAATAAAGCGTTGGCGTATTCTAATCTATGTGATTGGCATTATAAAATCAAGAAGTGAGAAGGCAGGTTTGAATGAAGAGTCTGAGAAAAGCAGAGGATGGGAATCAGATGGAGACTGGAAGGGGACAAGGAGACTGGAAACGGTGGCAGGGGAGAGCACCCACTCTCCGCGTCTGACACCCACACCTTCTCCAAGAAATGCTGCTCACCTGTCAAAGCTGTAGGCCATCTCCATGTAGGCCATGATAGGAACCTCCAGGATCCAGGTGCCTGCCGGTGGGTGTGCCACTTCCACAGCCCAGCCCTCCTAGGCCGCCCCACCCCCAGCTCTGCATCCACTGTTTACTGTTGAGCACTAGCTAAGCACCAGGTGCTGGGGTGTGTCACACCTACGAACAAGGAGAACGGGTCCCTGGGCTCTAAAGCCGATGTTCTGGTCAGAGGAGACAGTCGTAAACAAGTAGATAAGTAATTGTGAAAGATGGAGGTGACTATTTGTGCTGTGATGAAAATAAAGCAAGGTAAAGGGGTTGAGTGTGATGGAGGGACATAGCGGATGCAGAAAGGCCTCTCTGAGGTTGTGGCATCTTAGCAGGGAAGAAGCCAGCCATGGGGGGCTCCAGAGGGGGTGGGGTGGGGGGGGAGCATCCCAGAGGGAGCAGGTGCCAGGGCCCTGGGGCAGGAAGGAGTTTGTTTTATCCGAGGATGAGTAGGAAGGTACCAATGTAGCTGAACCATAGGAAGGGAGAAAATAGATGAGGTGGGAAATCACAGAGGCCAAATCCTGTGGTCATCTAGGCCGGGGCTAAACTCTGGGATTCTCTTCTAAGTGGAATGGGAAATGACTGAAAGATCTCTAGTAGGGAAGTGATGATGGATTTCCATTTTTCTAATGTTGCTTGCTGGAGCTTGGGTCATAGGAAGATGAGAGTAAGGAGGTGCGTAAAGAGAGTGACCAGTCACAGCATCCATCTTCTCCCCTAGAGGTGAGTGCAGGAGTGGGTCTGTGACCTTGCTGGGGCCTGGAGGCCTGTCCATGGGATGTTTCTGTGGAAGTGAGTATGGCGGATTCTCTCTCCTGTCTTTGGTGCTGAGCCACAACTTCCACCCTTTGGAGAAGCCAGAGAAAGTGACAAAGGGCTAAGAGAAGGATGGGAATACCTGCCTTCTCTGGGGTCCCAGTGCTGCCTGACCTCCTCCAGCTCTTCCTCTGATTCCCGAACTTTTAGCTGAAGGAGTTCTAAGAAAGATATGGAGGTTAGAGATGGAAAGCAGATGGCCAGGGAGGAGTGGAGGAAAACAGAGAGGGAGACTGACCTTGGCCTTGAATGTGGGTGGGATCCAAGAAGAGGGAAGCAGAGATGCATGAGCTTTGGCTCAAAGATCTCAAGCAGAGAGGACTCTCTGACCCTGGCAAGAGGACAACTGCGTGTTTTCTGTCCAGACATCCAAGTTACTCATTTCCCCAGGTGATACTGCAGCTGGGGGACCTATGAGCAGTCCTGCAGCTAACAGCTCACAATTCTGAGTTAAAAAAACCCAGGATGGTATTTAAACCAAGAAGCAAGGATGCAAGGGCAGTGCCTCAGTATGTATAGCATAGGGGGCAAAGCATAATTAATTCACAAGGATTTCCTTTAAAATATAGAGAGGAGACTTCCATGGTGGTCCAGGGGTTAAGACTCTGAGTTCCCCCTGCAGGGGGTACAGGGTCAATCCCTCACTGAGGAACTAAGATCCCATATGGCACTCGACATGGCCAAAAAATAAATAAAAATTTTAAAAATATATGTATATATAATGAAAAAAGATCCTGACATTTTCCTATACATTCTAATGGAAATTAACAAAGATAAGCAAAACTGTCACAAATATCGTTATTATTCTGTGTGACATCCTATTATTTTTATTGTTCAGTTCAGTTCAGTCGCTCAGTCGTGTCTGACTCTTTGCGACCCCATGAATCGCAGCACACCAGGCCTCCCTGTCCAGCACCAACTCTCTGAGTTCACCCAAACTCATGTCCATAGAGTTGGTGATGCCATCCATCCATCTCATCCTCTGTCGTCCCCTTCTCCTCTTGCCCCCAATCCCTCCCAACATCAGTCTTTTCCAGGGAGTCAACTCTTCGCATGAGGTGGCCAAAGTCTTTGAGTTTCAGCTTTAGCATCAGTCCTTCCAAAGAACACCCAGGACTGATCGCCTTTAGGATGGACTGGTTGGATCTCCTTGCAGTCCAAGGGACTCTCAAGAGTCTTCTCCAACACCACAGTTCAAAAGCATCAATTCTTCAGCACTCAGCTTTCTTCACAGTCCAGCTCTCACATCCATACATGACCACTGGAAAATGTGAGATGAGTACAATTGTGCAGTAGTCTGAGCATTCTTTGGCATTGCCTTTCTTTGGGATTGGAATAAAACTGACCTTTTCCAGTCCTGTGGCCACTGCTGAGTTTTCCACATTTGCTGGCATATTGAGTGCAGCACTTTCACAGCCTTGACTAGACGGACCTTTGTTGGCAAAGTAATGTCTCTGCTTTTCAATATGCTATCTAGGTTGGTCATAACTTTCCTTCCAGGGAGTAAGCATCTCTTAATTTCATGGCTGCAGTCACCATCTGCAGTGATTTTGGAGCCCAGAAAAATAAAGTCCGACACTGTTTCCACTGTTTTCCCATCTATATCCCATGAAGTGATGGGACCAGATGCCATGATCTTAGTTTTCTGAATGTTGAGCTTTAAGCCAACTTTTTCCCTCTCCTCTTTCACTTTCATCAAGAGGCTTTTTAGTTCTTCTTCACTTTCTGCCATAAGGGTGGTGTCATCTGCATATCTGAGGTGGTTGATATTTCTCCCAGAAATCTTGATTGCAGCTTGTGCTTCTTCCAGCCCAGCGTTTCTCATGATGTACTCTGCATATAAGTTAAATAAGCAGGGTGACCATATACAGCCTTGATGTACTCCTTTTCCTATTTGGAACCAGTCTGTTGTTCCATGTCTAGTTCTAACTGTTGCTTCCTGACCTGCATACAGGTTTCTCAAGAGGCAGGTCAGGTGGTCTGGTATCCCTCTTTCAGAATTTTCCAGAGTTTATTGTGATCCACACAGTCAAAGGCTTTGGCATAGTCAATAGAGCAGAAATAGATGTTTTTCTGGAACTCTCTTCCTTTTCCATGATCCAGCGGATGTTGGCAATTTGATCTCTGGTTCCTCTGCCTTTTCTAAAACCAGCTTGAATATCTGGAAGTTCACAGTTCACGTATTGCTGAAGCCTGGCTTGGAGAATTTTGAGCATTACTTTATTAGCATGTGAGATGAGTACAATTGTGCAGTAGTCTGAGCATTCTTTGGCATTGCCTTTCTTTGGGATTGGAATAAAACTGACCTTTTCCAGGCTTGTGGCCACTGCTGAGTTTTCCACATTTGCTGGCATATTGAGTGCAGCACTTTCACAGCATCATCTTTCAGGATTTGAAATAGCTCCACTGGAATTCCATCACCTCCACTAGCTTTGTTTGTAGTGATGCTTTCTAAGGTCCACTTGACTTCACATTCCAGGATGTCTGGCTCTAGATGAGTGATCACACCATAGTGATTATCTTGGTCGTGAAAATCTGTTTTGTACAGTTCTTCTGTGTAGTGAATGCTAAGTATTTATTTACCAAGATTTTTGTAGCTTCTCTATCATTTTGACCCCCAGCTCTCAGTTTTTCTGGTAAGGTTTAAGTTCCTCAATCACCAGTTGTCAGGCCTACCACAGAAGTCGCAGCCTAACCACATGCAGAGGGTGGAGGTTAAATTTGGAATGACTAAGGTCATGGCACCTACTTTGGGAAGAGCTGATGAACCTAAAATGGAGGTTGGGTGTGAGAGCGGGGGGACCTTCATCTTAAAGCAGGAGGTCTGGTGTCCCTTCATGGGTGCTGCTGCCATTCAGGCTGTCCTCACATTCTCTAACAGGGCGTCACTGCCCATGCCATGCCCTGTGGCACTACAGTCACCCTTCGGTGGAGTGGGAGAAATGCTCTCCCCAAAGGGCCTCTAAAAAATGCTGCTGCTGAGACTGCCCTGGTGGTCCACTGGTTAAGATTCTGTGCCGCCAATGCTGGGAACTCAGGTTTGATCCCTGGTCAGGGAACTAAGATCCCACATGCCTTGCATCGAGGCCAAAAGATTAAAAAAAAATAAAAGTGCTGTTGCTGCTGCTGTGTGTGTGTCTGTGTGTTAAAGTTTAGTGCAGTGGTTCTCCCAGCTTCTACTTACAGCTCCCTTTCTCCCTAGGTCCATCGGTTAGGACCAGACATTGCTTTGGTGTGAAGCACCAGCCTTTCCTCAGCCTTCCCTGAAGCTTGTATTCCTTATGTAGTCAAGGTTGTCTTGCCTTCTTTCTTTTTTTTTTTTTTTTTTCAGTTCTACCTGTTTATTGCTATCAACCCATCTCCCTCCAGCCCCCCTCATGCAAGTATGCTCAGTCATGTGACCCCCGTGGACTGCAGCCTGCCAGGCTCCTCTGTCCATGGAATCTTCCAGGCAAGAGTACTGGAGTGGGTTGCCATTTCCTCCTCCATTGCCTCCTTTCTTGAGATGAGTTCTTTCCCAGGACGGCAGCACCTTAATCCCTCCGGTAAAGAGATTGTGGGTGGGCCAATCCCAGCAGTTCACCTGGCATTTCTAGACACACCCACCCCCATCCCATCCCTACCACGGTATCCATACCTAGGGGGTGAGATGAGAAAATCTGTGTTTAAATAAGATTTGACTGACAGCCAAGGACAGGATGACTTTGCCTGCTGCAGAATCTTCTGGAGCACTTGTTAAGAATACAGACTGCCAGGCCCTACCTGGTAAAGTGTCATTCAGTAGGTCAGGGCAGGGCCTGAGAATCTGCCCTAAACTCCTGCATGTGTCCTACCCTCATCTCCACCTTCCTGCATCTGATGCACTCACAGTGGGACCCAGATGAGAGGAAAGCAAAGCTGGAGGTCAGAAGGTCAGTGTGGAGCTTGCATTGTGCATGAGAGACGCCTGAGACCATCAGGCAAAGGCAGCCACAGAGACAGGAAGGGAAGGAGACGGGCTTCAGGGGCAGAGTGGGTTTTGACTGAAGGCAGAGGAAAAGAAGACAGGTGGGAAGCGGTCTGTCATCCCTGGTCCATGTCCAGGCCAGCGCCCACCTCTCCAGCAGTGTGTGCGGCTCTGACACATGTAGGGAGGGGCCTGAGCTGCCCAGCTCCCTCCTCCTGGCTCCAGCTGGCCCTGCTCCCCTGACAGCAGCTCTCTCTGGGGACCAGCCAGGGCCACTCCCTGGAACACTCAGGTTACAGCTGCACCCTGGCCTCAAACACAGCCTCTCCATGGCCCTGCCTGATAAAGTTACCAAATGTGAAGTGTGACAGATTCCTGGAAGGGGACAGCAAATGGAAACCATGACTGATCCCAAAGGCTTGTCTTTTACGTCCCAACCCCACCTAGTGAGAACAACTGTACCTGACGTCTCCAGAACCCGCTTCTTCTGGGGGATTTAAAAATGCCTTGACTCCATGAGCTTTGTGATCCTGGGACTTTTTTTTTTTCATGTATGTAGCGGATTGTCACATATATGTGTAAAGGTTTTTTTTTTTTTTTTTTGGCTGTGCCAGGTCTTCGTCGCTGCATGCAAGCTTTCTCTAGTTGCCCCAGTGGGGTGTGTGTGGGGGGCGGAGGCGGTTTACACTTCATTGCGGTGTGTAGGCTTCTCATTGTGGCATTGTGGTGGCTTCCCTTGTTGTGCAGCACAGGCTCTAGGTGCAGAGGCTTCAGCAGTTGCGGCGTGTGGGCCTGGTAGTTGTGGCTCGGGGTCTCTAGAGCATGGGCTCAGCAGTTGTGACACTCGGGCATAGGCTATTTATCTTCTTTGTTGTGTTGTTGTGTTAGTCACTCAGACATGTTTGATTCTGTGCAACCTCACGGACTGTAGCCAGCCAGACTCTTCTGTCCATGGAATTCTCCAGGCATCATGCAAAAGCTCAGTGTTCCCTCAGGGTTACTAGGAGCAACTGCTGAAGCTAGAGGACCGGGGGATGTGGAAGGAAGTGCGTGGGGGGTGTGTGAGGGGCAGGGCAGGGGGGTGAGGGGCCAAGTAAACCTGGGAGACACGTGAACTGAGTTTGTTTCAGTGATAAACAAGGAGCTAGGGATTTTCTTTTTTAAAAAAGGCAGCCTTCTGCTTTGTTTGCCTTTCCACTGAAATTCTGGCCCTGCTGGACCTCCAAATGCCATTAACATTTACTCCTTCCTTGAGACTGACATCTGTCTTTAGTAACACGCGACAGTGGAAAGGGAAGTCCTGGAGAAGTCGTGGTGGAAAGTCTTCAAATGTCCTCATTTCCTGAACTACCCCACCTCACGTCTCTCCCATGCCCTGCCACTCGCCATGTGACCTTGTGAAAGCTGCTTAACCTCTCTGAGCTGGTGTGACAGTTTCCTGAGGGTCAGTGGGAACACACACCGCATAAGGTCATTTAGAGAAGTCAGTGACATAACGGATGCATAAGCACTTTTAATAGGGCTTCCCTGGTGTTTCAGTGGTGAAGAACCTGCCTGGAAAGGCAGGACATGCAGGTTCAATCCCTGGCCCGGGAAGATCTCCTGGAGGAGGAAATGGCAACCCACTCCAGTATTCTTGCCTGGAGAATCCCATGGCCAGAGGAGTTAGGCAGGCTACAGTCCATGGGATTGCAGTCAGACGTGACTGTGCGGCTGAGCAGGCAAACACTTTTAATACACTTGTGTGCTCTCCAAGGTGAAGGGCTCTTGTTAGTACTCCTCTCTTTTCCTTCAGCCCTACCCACCATCCTTCTTGAGATACTCTGGCTTCTTTCTCAAGCCTTTCTGGACTTGGTTCCAGCTATGTTTCTAGCAAGCATCTCTTTGATTCTGGCCCCAACCCCATATGCTTCTTCAAGCTCACCTATCTCTTGAAATAACCTCGTCTTGACACTCTGTCATGGGGAATTCTGACCATCGTATCAGGGATCCTATAATAGTTTGCTAGGGCAATGATTTCACAATTTCACAATAAAAGGAGCTTTCTTCTGAAACAATGAGTAAGCTCTGCACAAGCACCAACACGTCAGGAGCCATAACAACTCATGTGGGAAAAGCTGGTCTGACTATATCCTGGAGTCTCTATATTCAAGCTAAAAAGAAATGCAAGTTAACTTGTTTGTTTCACTGCTAAGCCATTTTTCCCCTCAACATCCTTTCCTACGCATTGTCTCATTTTAGCCTCCCAGTGACCCCTGTGAGGTAGGAAGGGCATCCCCATTTTTACAGTGGAGGAAGCAGGGGATAAGAAAAAACCCTGAGTGATTTTTCCCAGGGCCCCAGGCAGCCAGTCTGAGGTCAGATCAAATGAGAAACTGTTGTCTAGTTCCGAGTATTTTCTATTGAATGTTGCTGCCATCACTTTCACTTGTCCCTATTCTCTTTACTCTTGATTTTCCCAGGAACTTCAATCTCTAGGGAAAGTGTCCAGGCTTCTAGCAAGTGGTTATATTCTTGGTAGCATGATTTTTTGCCTCACAAAGAAAGTCAGCTGCAGAACCACACATCCAGTCAGGATCAACCCAAGACCACACAGCCAAACTCCTGCTTTGAACTCAAGGGAGACCTGAACCATTGTTTTCTCACTGGTTGAGGGAGCCCTGGGGTGCTGTGACCTGCTTCAGAGCTGAAGAATGGCCCGAGTTTTCCCTCAACTCAACCTCACGTTTGGGGCTCCTGAGCCTAACTCTCTACCTCCACCCCCAGAGGCTTGATGGGGCAGACTGGGGACCTGCAGACCTTTTACGGTGCTGAATGTTGTTGTGTTGGTTTCTCTTTTTCTTCAGGGGGCCGGTGCAAGGTGCTGGGGTTCTGAGAGGGGATCTGGGGGATGGGAGTGGAGTGAGCATGAGAGGGAGAGGCAGAAACAGAGGTTGGGAGAGGAACTTCAGAGAGAGGGCAGGGTTGCTAAAGGGGATGGAAGGCGACTGAGTGAAGTTTGTGTGCCCTTCTCTATTTCCCCATGAAGGCTTAAGCAGATCCTTGTTACTAGTTGGTGCTTTTGGAGTTAATACAGGAGGGTGTGTGTGTGGCAGAAGTGGGATGGGACTGCTTGGGCATGAGAATGTCAGCAGCACATGGGCACTTGCCATCTACCTCTACAAGGGTTAAAGCATGTGCTGCTGCAGCCGCTGACCTTCAACACTCCTTGAAAGGAGCTCAAGGTAGAGAGCAGAATTGAGGCTTGGTGCTCAGAGGGAAACCTGTCAGGACAGGCCTTCAGATAGTTAGAGACTTTTCAGGAGTTGATTTAATGAGCCCAATTCCTGTATCTCCTTATATCTAGAAAAGCACTAAAATCCTTCATGGTGATGACTGTTCTTCATGACTAGCAAAAGCTTTATGAGACCAGCAGAAAGCTTCTGGAAAAATATGTGCTTGATTGCATGTACTCCCCCTTCACAAAAATCACTTATATACTGGCCTTCCCTCTGCTTCTTTGGGGCAGTTTCTCAGAGCTCCAGAGATACTCTCTCCTGGGATGCAGTCCTCATTTTGCCCCGAATAAAACTTAACCCACAACTTTCATTTGTGCATTTTTTAAGTCAACAAGGGGAAGTGGAGCAGTCCAGTTGTGCCTGGTCACATGCAGGTTACACTTGGAGTTTCATCATAGAAGGTCTGGGGCTGGCTTAACTCATCAGGGCATCGGTTTCCAAATCTGAAGATAAGTGTTTATCAAGAATTTTTCCTTTACGCCTGTTCTAAATCATTGCTCCTTTAACTCAAATTCTAATCCATTTCTTCTGGTTTGGCTCAAACTGAATCCTTGCCAATGTCCCAAACTTTGGCTTACAATACCCAGAACTTGTAGGGAAAAGAGTAGCTGGGAAAGAAAGAAGGCTCTGATCAGAATCAATGGAAACTGTGGGCTAAGCTGCTGCAGAAAATGAAAGACACTACTACAGAGGTAGGATTGTAGCCACAGGAAGGAGCTATTATTATTCTGCAGGAAAGATAGTGAATAATTCCCACGTGGTGAAACAAATTATTAGGAAATTCAGATATACTTGGCCCTTCCCGTGGTGTGTGTGATCAGTCGCTCAGTTGTGTCCGACTCTTTTGCAACCCCATGGACTGTAGCCCACCAGGCTCCTCTGTCTATGAGATTTTCCAGGCAAGAATACTGGAGTGGGTTACTATTTCCTCCTGCAGGGGATCTTACTGACCCAGGGATCGAACCCACAACACCTGCGTTGGCCTGTGAATTCTTTACCACTGAGCCACCTGGGGAGCCCCTTCCAGGGGTTTACATTCTAATTTAATGGGCACCAATCTAAAGCAGCAAAGACACTAACCACAATGTGGAAAAATGGCCTCATTATTAGCCCAAGTGTATCTACAATTTGTCAAGCACTATCTGATGTCGTTAGTGTAGCATAGCGTGCATGCTCAGTCGTGCCCAACTCTTGCAACACCGTGGACTATAGCCCGCCAGGCTCTTCTGTCCTTGGGATTTCCCCGGAAAGAATACTGGAGTGAGTTACCATTTCCTCCTCCAGGGGATCTTCCCACGGGTAAATCCATCTTCTGTCTCTCTGTGTGATGGCCAGAGATAGCCTATGTTTAACTTGCTCCATAATGAGAATCTTCTTTGTTTGTTAACACAGTTCCACCTTGTTGGACTATGGGTGTTTTGTGTAGAAACCCACCAAGTGCTTGTCTCAGTCCATGAAGCTGCTATAACAAAGTACCACAGACTGGGTGGCATATAAACAACAGAAGTGTATTTCTCATAGTTCTGGAGGCTGGAAGCCTCAGATCAGGGAGCCAGCATGGTCAGGTTAAGGACCCTCCTCTGGGTCAGATTTCTCATTGTATCCTCACATGGCAGAAGGGGCTTAGTTATCTCTCTGGGGCCTCTCTTATTAAAAGAGCACTAATCCCATTATGAGGACTCTGACTTCCTGACCTAGTCACCTCCCGAAGGCCGCACCTTTTAATATTGTTTTGGGTTTCAGGATTTAACATGAATTTCAGGGGACTCAAACACTGAGACTACAGCAGTGCTACAATTTGCAAACCTAACTAGTGTTTGCCACTATGCAGGGCCTCACCTATAGAGATAACTAGAGATTTTGGTGTGCATTTTTAAAACTAAAGATGCAAATACTTATCCATATTCACATATATAACCATGTAGTATATTAACATATCAAAGACAGGGAATGTAACCAGATCTTAAATGACTATATCTATTTTTAAGGACCATTGTTTTTTATCAGCCATTAATATTCCAAGGCACATTTTACTTCTCATTTTACTTGACACATGAGAAAATTGTTGCAAGCTAGTTGAGCTGTAAGGTGAACTTGACTATGATAATGGGACACAGCTCAGCAAAGACAGCAAGGTCAGTTGACCAGTGTTCTGTTCTCTGCATGCTGTATCTACTGACCTAATTCAGGATCAGCTCTTTGTTCTCCAGAGAATTATAACATTAACACCAGGGTGGCCCAGGAATGTCTTTTGTACAGTTAACCAGTAAAGATACCAACAGATGTATGTGGAATGAATGGATTCAAAGAAACTGATTAATATTTGTAATTAATCCCAGATAGCCAACTTTGCTTTGAACTATCAGCCTAAACTCCTCTTTCTAAAGGGGTCTAGAAATTCTTGGGTGGGTGGGAAAAATATCTTGTATAGAAAATGTCTGTTTAAATCTCCAAATCAGAAGAGGCTAGGTATGCTATAGTAAAAAACAGCCTTCACATCTTAGGATTTGTGTAGCAAAATTTTGTTGCTCAGACCATATCTGAGGTCTGAACATTTATCCAGAGCAACTGTCCTCCCATGCTGACTCTGAGTTCCATTCAGTCTGAAGGCTCTCCCTTATCAACACACATTTCCCTGATAACCACAGCAGAGAGAAAATAAGGAAGAGCAAATAAATGCTTCCACCTGGAGGTGACATGTGTCAAATTTAATTTGCAAAAGCAAGTCCCATGGCCATACTGAACTCTGAGCAGGCAGGTAAATCAGATATTGGCTCCTGTTATAAACACAATACTGCAAACTTATGCTTTCAACAACACTTTATAATTTTGTGGAATTCTGTGAGTTGAATGGGCAGCTTCTATGCTGGCTTTTCCTGAGCTTACTTACGTAGCTATGCATGGTTGGATTGACTGGGCTGAAAAATTTTAGATGTCCTCATTCTCATTTCTGGAAGTTGGTGCTGGCTGTGGGCTGGGGTGCCTCAGGTCTTCATGTGACTTCTCCTCCTCCAGTAGACTCAGCTGACTTCCTGACATGATAGTCTCAGGACAGTGGTCCATGATGAAAAAGGCAAAAACTTCAAGCTCTCTTGAATGTAGGCTCCAGAACTTGCATAACCCTTCTGCCACATTCTGTTGGTCAAGTGAC
This sequence comes from Ovis aries, assembly GCF_016772045.2. NCBI lineage: Eukaryota > Metazoa > Chordata > Mammalia > Artiodactyla > Bovidae > Ovis > Ovis aries. The sequence continues at coordinate 59,382,423 of NC_056065.1, forward strand.
CAACAGAACAAGGCCAGCCCAGATGGGGAAACAGTCTGTTGATGGAAACAGCTTCACATATTGTCGCCATGTGTTTTAATCTATTACAGCAGTGTACATGAACAGCTGATTCTTGTTACTTATGGTAGTTATGTTCTATAAAGTCACTGCAAATAGAAAATAGTGAACCATTGCTCCTTTGGGAAATACAAGTTAAGTTCCTATGAGCCTCTGGATACAATAGTGTTATCAACTGATCAATACTAATGTTGTTTTATGTGTGTAACTATTTAAAGACATCTTACTTAAAATATAGGGCTTTGTAGATGGCTCAGATGGCAAAGAATCTGCCTGCATTGCAGGAGTACGGGGTTCGATCTCTGCATTGGGAAGATCCCCTGGAGAAAGGAATGGCTACGAATTCCAGTATTCTTGCTTGGAAAATGCCACAGACAAAGGAGCCTGGTGGGCTACGGTTCATGGGGGTTACAAAAAATTGGATATGACTGAGTGACTAACACTTTTACTACTTAAAATACATTGTTGACTCATTAACATTGAACTCATGGCCAATAGCATTGTAACTCATGCCCGAATGGTGCTCATCTAATACAATGTATTTCCTGCATAAGGCATGTCACAGACACTATTCCTTAGAACGCTAGATAGCACTTCAGCATTACACTTGGGGATCATTTAAACAGTGAAATCACCACCAACAAAAAAAGCACAAAAATGTGAAAAAAAAATCACTAAACAAAACCCCCAAAGGATATAAGAAAAAAGACTTGTTTTGCCTCAGCTGGGAACCTGTGTGTCAGACAACTCAAATGTGCTAACACTCTGTACACATCCATGAATGAGCATGAAAGCAACATGAGTATTGATCTGGGGATTATAAATAAATTTTAGTAAGTAGGTGAATTTGCAAATACAGAACTCACAAATAATGAGGATTAACTATACATAGAAGAGGGAAATCAGAATGGAAACAGTGGTGATTCTGTTATACTCATGGGAAAACAGGAAAGAAATGAACATGGATGGAGTTCCATGTGCTTGCCTTTCATATTTACCATGTCATTTAATATATATTATAAAACATAATAAATATTTTAATATATTGCTAATTCAGTTTCCTAGTTGTTTTTTTTTTTCTTTCTTGTGATGTCTTTGTCTGGTTTTGTCATCAAGGTACAACTGTCCTCATAGAAAGTTAGGAAACGTTCCTCCCTCTTCTATATTTTGGAAGAGTTTGTGAAAGACTGGTATTGATTTTCCTATAAACTTTTGGTAGCATTCACCAGTAAAGCCCTGTAGTTCAGGGCTTTTTGTTTTGGTGAGAAAATTGTATATAAATCATTGCTCCCATTTTATATAAGATGAACGAACTGAGGTTCAGAGAGGGGAATGTATCTCAAATCATTCAGCTGGGGAGCAATTAAAGTGGAATTTCAACCAGGCCTGTCATAATTCTGAGCGCTGTGGTTTCAGATTAGCATTATTTCATGTGGCTTCAATAGGTAAAATGAAAGAACTCTGGATGAGAGTTTCAGGGAGAAGTGAAAGGTGTGAAAGTTGCCAGCTCTCAAAGGTGACTTGAGTAGTTTTGACATTATCTTTCCCTTTCATCAAGGTTATCTAATTTGTTAGAATACAACTATTCATTAGTATTCCCTTATTATTTGAATTCTCTAAGGTCAGTGTAATCCCTGTCATTTCTCATTTTAATAATTTGAGCCTTCTCTCTTATTTCCTGGTCAGTGTAGCTAATGGTTTGTCGATTTTCTAATCTTTTTTATTTTTATTTATTTTTTTCTTTTTTTTTTTGATTTTCTAATCTTTTTAAAAAAATTGGCCTTTGTTTTGTTGATGTTTTCTATTGTTTCCCTTCTTTGTACTTTATTTTTACTTTCATCTTCATTGCTTTCTTCTGCATGTTTTGAGTTTTGTTTGCTCTTCTTTTTCAGTTTCTTAAGGTGGAAGATTATGTATTGATATGAGATCTTTCTTCTTTTAAAATAGTAACAGTTACAAATTTCCTTCTAAGCATGTTTTTGGCTTAGAAGCCATGTTTTGGCTTAAGCATATTTTAAGCCCATAAGACTTAATATGTTGTGTTTTCATTTACGGGGGCTTCCCTGGTAGCTCAGCTGGTAAAGAATCCACCGGCAATGCAGGAGACATTCGCATGTCTTTATTCTAATTTTCCTTTCTTTCTTTTTACCCATTGGTTATTTAGAAATAGGTTGTGTAATTTCTACATGTTTGTGAATTTCCCAAATTCTCTTCTGTTATTGGTATACAGTTTGTGGTTGAAGAATGTACTTTGTATGATTTTAATATTATTCAGAGTTGTTTGTAGCCAAGCATAGGGCTATTCTAGAGAAAGGTCCATATACACTTTAGAAGAATGTGCATTTTGCTATTGTATGGAATATTCTGTCAGGTCTACTTGGTTTATAGTGCTGTTCAGGTCTTTTTTTTGTTGATCTTCTGTCTCATTTTTAGATTTATTATTGAAAGCAAGGTTTTGAAGTTTCCAACTGTTATTGCTGAATTAGTATTACTCCTTTCAATTCTGTTATTTTTGCTTCATGTCCTTTGGGACTTTGATAAGTACATATGTTTGTAATTGTTTTGACTTTTTTGATAGATTGACCATTTTATTATAAAATTTTCTTCTTTTTCTCTAGCAACAATTTGGTCATATGTTAGTATCAGTTCTCAGTTCAGTCGCTTAGTCATGTCTGACTCTTTGCGACCTCATGAATCACAGCACGCCAGGCCTCCCTGTCCATCACCAGCTCCCGGAGTTCACTCAGATTCACGTCCATTCAGTCAGTGATGCCATCCAGCCATCTCATCCTCGGTCATCCCCTTCCCCTCCTGCCCCCAATCCCTCCCAGCATCAGAGTCTTTCCAGTGAGTCAACTCTTCGCATGAGGTGGCCAAAGTACGGGAGCTTCAGCTTTAGCATCATTCCTTCCAAAGGAGTCCCAGGGCTGATCTCCTTCAGAATGGACTGGTTGGATCTCCTTGCAGTCCAAGGGACTCTCAAGAGTCTTCTCCAACACCACAGTTCAAAAGCATCAATTCTTTGGTGCTCAGCCTTCTTCACAGTCCAACTCTCACATCCATACATGACCACAGGAAAAACCATAGCCTTGACTACGTGGACCTTAGTCAGCAAAGTAATGTCTCTGCTTTTCAATATGCTATCTAGGTTGGCCATAACTTTTCTTCCAAGGAGTAAGTGTCTTTTAATTTCATGGCTGCAGTCACCATCTGCAGTGATTTTGGAGCCCCCCAAAATAAAGTCTGACACTGTTTCCGCTGTTTTCCCATCTATTTCCCATGAAGTGATGGGACAAGATGCCATGATCTTCGTTTTCTGAATGTTGAGCTTTAAGCCAACTTTTTCCCTCTCCTCTTTCACTTTCATCAAGAGGCTTTCCAGTTCCTCTTCACTTTCTGCCATAAGGGTGGTGTCATCTGCATATCTGAGGTTATTGATATTTCTTCCAGCAATCTTGATTCCAGCTTGTGCTTCTTCCAGTCCAGCATTTCTCATGATGTACTCTGCATATAAGTTAAATAAGCAGGATGGCAATACACAGCCTTGACGGACTCCTTTTCCTATTTGGAACCAGTCTGTTGTTCCATGTCCAGTTCTAACTGTTGCTTCCTGACCTACATATAGGTTTCTCCAGAGGCAGGTCAGGTGGTCTGGTATTCACATCTCTTTCAGAATTTTCCAGAGTTTATTGTGATCCACACAGTCAAAGGCTTTGGCATAGTCAATAAAGCAGAAATAGATGTTTTCTGGAACTCTCTTGCTTTTTCTGTGATCCAGTGGATGTTGGCAATTTGATGTCTGGACATGTAATTAATTTGTGTAATGTTTTATCTGTCTCTTTTGGTGACTGTTTACATGGTATATTCTTTCCATTGTTTTACTTTCAATTTATTTGTATCTAAAACATATCTCTTATAGAAAGCATATAGTTGTATTGTATTGGTTTATTTTTATCCATTCTGCCAATATCTGCCTTTTAATTGGAGTAAGAGTTAATTTTACTGAAAACTTTTTGTATATGATAGGTTGATTCCCTCTTGCTATTTTCAAGTTTCTCTTTTTGCCTTGGCTTTTGACAGTTTGATTTTGATGTGTCCAGATGTGGATCTTTCGAGTTTATACCACCTGGAGTTTGCTGAGTATCTTGAATGGTAGATTGATGTTTTCCATCAAATTTGGGACTTTTTAAGCCATTATTTCTTCAAGTGTTCTTTTGCCTTTTCTCCTTTCCTTTTGAAACTCCAATTATGCGTATGTTGGTACACTTACTGCTGTCCCACACAAATCTTTGACGTTCTGTCCATTTTCCTTCTTCCTTTTCTCTTTATGTTCCTAAGACTGGATACTTGCAATTGACCCATCTTTCAAGTTTGCTAACTCTTTCTTCTACCAGCTCCCGTCTTCTTTTGAGCTCCCCTAGTGAATTTTCCATTTCAACATCAGAGTTTCTATTTGGTTCTTTATATGTGTATATGTGTATGTGACATTTCTATCTTTCTATTAATATTCTCTGGTGATATATAATTCTTATACTTTATTTCTTTAGACATGATTTATTTTAGTTCTTTGAATAAATTTAAAACAGCTGATTTAAGGTCTTCATCTAGTAAATCTAATGTCTGGACTTCTTCAGGGACAGTTTCTATTGATTGCTTTTTTTCCTGTGTATGGGCTGTGTTTTCTTGCTTACCAGCTTGTCTGGTAATACTTTTAAACCTTAAATGTTATAAATATGATGTGACAACTTTGGAAACCAGATTTTCTACCCTTCCCAGGTTTGTTTTGCTGTTGTTATTTATTTAGTGTTGTTTTTTTTTTTTAACTAAATCTGTTTTCTGTGTTAGGTTGACCGCTGAAGTCTCTGTTTAATTATCTTAGTGGTCAGCTAACGATTGCACAGAGATTTCTTTAAATACCTAGAACTAATAAGTCTCCTAGTCTTTGCTGAGGAGAGTGTTGAAGCACATTTTCAATTCTTAGCCAGGCAGTTGACAACTCTGTCTTAATTTTTATTTCCTCCCTTTTCAGAGCTTCAGGGTGAGAATTTAGGGCTTTCTCAGGTATTTTCTGAATATGTGCACAGCCCTACAAATAAGTACGTCCTTGTAGATTCCCAAGAAAGTGTCAGGGTTTTTCAAAGTTCCTATAAACATTTCATTCCACAGTTTTTCCTTTTGAACTTTTTGGTTAGCTTATTGTTTGCCCCAACTGTTACCTACCACTTTAGGCAGCTATAAAATCAAATAATTGCCTTGAATTTTTGTCAACAGAAATACCAGAGTAAAAGGGCTGCCATGTGAGTGAGCTCCAACATAGGTCAAATAAAGATACCAGTGGGGTCTTTCACAAGATCACCAGATAAGTCAAATAACAACCATTCTCTGGGAATGAGGTTTTCAAAGGTGCTTCAATCCTGTTTTGCCCCCTCCGGTGGCTGGAAGCTTTCTAATTTTCAGCACGATTGGAAGCTTTTATTTTCAAGGTCACCATAGAGCTGGAAAAGGGTCATATTAAAATGCCATAAAGCTTGCTGTTCTTACTGAGATCTAGTGGTTCTTCTTGAATATATACCTATGAATTGAATAAATAGGCTAGCCAAAAAGTCTTTTGCTAATTTTTGGAGTTTTCAAAAAAGTTGATTCTGATCATTTTGGCAAGTTTTCTCATTGCTTTTATGGAGGAAAGAACTTCTGAAGGTCCTTTTTCATTCATGTCCCTTGGTAGCTATTTTGATCTTTATTCTAGCAGTTAGGATTAGGTTCAGATAACATGTGACCAAAAAAACAGGAGTTAACAGTGATTTAAATACACAAGTTGTATTTGCTCACATTAGAATTTAAATGAAAGTTCAAACTATTCAGAGAGAGCAACTTCTTTCAGCTTTCAGCTCTGCCAGCCCTTAGAGTATGGATGTCACTGTCGTGGTCTAAGATAGCTGCTTAGCTCCTGCCATCATATCTGCATTCCAGGAGACAAGATGAAAGAAGAGATGAAGATGAGCACACACCCTTCCTTTAAGTGTACTTCCCAGAAATTGCACATGATATTTTAGAACACCTAGCTACCTGGGAGGTTGAAAAATGTGGCATTTATTTAGAAGGCCATGGGCACAGCTAAAAGCCAAGAGTGTATTTTTAAGGAAGGAGAGAAACTAGCTGTGACATGTATTTGACAGGTGAAGAAACTAAGGTTTAAATACGTTTAGTAATTTATTCAAGGACACTCAGGCAGTATGTAGTGGTACTAGGATTCAAATCACATGGTCTGATCCAAAACCCTGTACTTTTATATATATTTATAGAGCACATTTTATTTTATATAATCAAACCCCATTGGTAAAATAACAATGTATTGCTGTTCTTTTCTGGGCGGAAATACACAAAGTTCACAAAATTTATCTCCCCTCAGTGCATACTATACTCTTTTTTTGTTTTGTTTTAAAAAAAATTTTTAAACTTTGTTTTGTGTTGGATCATAGTTGACTAGCAATGTTGGGTTAGTTTCAGGTGTACAGCAAGTGATTCAGTTATACATATACATGTATCTATTCTTTTAAAAATTCTTTTTCCATTAAGATTGTTACATAATATTGAGCAGAGTTCCCTGTTCTATACAGTAGGTCCTTGTTGGTTATCCACTTTAAATATAGCAGTGTGTGCATGTCAGTCCCAAATTCCCTAACTCTGCCTTCCCCCCTCCACCCCTTTCTGGTAATCATAAGTTCATTGTCTAAGTATGTGAGTCTGTTTCTGTTTTATAAATAAGTTTATTTTTTTTTAAGATTTCAGATATAAGCAACATCAAATGATATTTATCCTTCTCTGTCTGACTTATTTCACTCAATATGACAATTTGTAAGTTCGTCCATGTTGCTACAAATAGCATTATTTCATCTTTTTCAATACTGGAGTAATATTCCATTGAATAGATGTAACACATCTTCCTAAAGCCTGTACCTTTAAGTATTTTGCTATATAGATTCAGAAAAGTTAAATAAGTTGATGAGGTCACCCAGTTGGCAAATGCCGTTCTGTCTGCTTCCAAAGTTCATCTTTTTTCCATATTTACCCCAAGCTATCTGTTTTACTCTGGTGGGTCATCAAGAGAGTGGAAAATATAGATCTCACTGTTCAAGCTGAAAATGCCTGATAGAGGTTCATTAAGGTACCTAAATAAAGGACATCATCCGTCTCTTAAACACAGAACAACAATGAGCGCCTGAAGGACAGCAAATGAAGCAAGGTGACAGATAGTCAGAACTAGAGCTATTAAGAAACAAATGCTGCAGAACATGCTTTTTCTGAAGCGGGATTAAGGAACCAGTAAAGTATAGGCTGTGAATTGTTATTTAGAAATCAGTATTGAAGTTTGCAATTTTGAACAGAATGCTAAGTAAGTGGCCTGTTTTGTTTTTCTCACTAATCTCCTGGACTCCTACCCCCACTCCAGTCAGTCATTAAGTTATTATCAGCCTCTTCCACTCACATCTGGCTCTGAGATGGGGTGAGGCCTTAAGGTTTTAAGGTTCCACTGAGCCCACCCACGGTCTCTGGGAACAGACTTCCAGTTCCTGCATTGACTTATCCATTTCTTTTCATTCTTGGTCAATTCTTTTTCTTCACCATAGATTATCCAAAAGCTGAGTGAATTGAGGTCTGAATAAAGAAGGGCATATAATTGCAAACTCAGGGCAAATTTTCAGTTCAACCCAAGCACCTTCTCACATTGCTCTCAGAGAATACACTCCTGGAGAGGGCATCAGTGGAACTGCAGTTTGATAACCAAACAGAAGCACAATCGAAGCTGCAATGACTCATGCATAGCCACCCAAAGATCATCCACGTTCTCTGTGGTTTGAATCCATCACACACACATGGCTGGGTTTCAGCAGCTTGTGGATTCATTCTGCCTTCTGGATGACATCACTGACTCAATGGACATGAGTGTGAGCAAACTCCAGAAGATGGTGAAGGACAGGGAAGCCTGGGATGCTGCAGTCCATGGGGTCGCAAAGAGTCAGAAATAATTGAGCAACTGAACAACAACAAGGATGTTTGAGTTACTGAAGTTAAAAAAAAAAACTCATGGCTGGAAATTGGGCCCCCATTGGGAGCTGCCATGTGTTCCCTTCCTGGGCCTCTGGAAGCTTCCTCACTAGCACATAGCAGATCCCTGTTGTTAAGAGCTCCCCGCTCATGCTGCCCTGGCGCCCAAAAAACCTCCTTCACCCATGTGCATGCACAGGGGCAGGAATAACTCCAGCCTCTGCTTTTGTCCTCCACTTTGAACATTTTCCAGGCTTCTTGGGATTCCCCACTGGTCTTTCTGTAACCTCATACCTGAATTCTTCCTTTCGATAACAAGGTTAACAAAGACTCATCATAAGAATACCAGATTGCATTTAATTTTTTAAATTTAATTGAACACTTTATTATGAGGTAGATTCATGCACAGTGATTGGTAAGAAATAATATAGGGAGATACTGTAAGTTCTTTGCCCAATTTTCCCCAGTGGTAAACATCTTGTAAAACTGTGGTACAATATCAGAGTCAGGATATTGACACCAGTCTAATCCCCCGATCTTGTTCATATTTCCCTTGTTGTATGTGTGTGTATTTAGTTCTTTGCTATTTTATCACGTGGAGTTTCGTTTATCAGTCACTATTTCTTGTGTTACCTTTTTCTAACGCCACACATCCTAGTCTTGCTCCCTCCTCACTACCCCCAGCCTGAACCCCTGACAACCTGTTCTCTATTACTATATTTCTGCTGTTTCAAGAATGTTATATAAGACGTCCCTGGTGGTCCAGTGGTGAAGAACCCACCTGCCAATGCAGGAGACACAGGTTTCATCCCTGTTCCAGGAAGATTCCAGGAAGGTGGTGCGGAGCAACTAAGCCCATCCACCACTCTACTGAGCCTGAACTCTAGAGCCTGTGAGCCACGACTACTGAGCCTTCAGATCCTGGAGCCCATGTGCTACATCACGAGAGACCGCTGCAATGGGAAGCCCACGAGCCACAGCTAGAGAAAGCCTGAGTGCAGCAGCGAAGACCCAGCGCAGCCAAAAACAAACAAATAAATGACATATTTAAAAAGAATGTTATATAAATGAAATCAGAACCTATGAAACCTTCAGGACTGGCTTTTTGGACTCAATTTAATTCCCTCAAAAGTGACCCTGATGCTGGGAAAGATTGAAGGCAGGAGGAGAAGAGGGCAGTAGAGGATGAGATGGCTAGATAGCATCACTGACTCAATGAACATGAGTTTGAGCAAACTCTGGGACATAGTGGAGGACAGGGAAGCCTGGTGCACTGCAGTCCGTGGAGTAGCAAAGAGTCGGACACAAGTTGTTTAGCTACTAAACAACAGCAATGATTCCCTTGAGATCCATCCAAGTTTTTGCACGTGTTAATAAGCTGTTTCTTTTTATGCTGGGTTGTATTGCAACGTATAGATGTACCGTAGTTAATTTAACCATTCAGCCACTGAAGGACATCTGGGTTGTTTTCAGTTTGGGGCAATTATGGATAAAACTGCTATGAACGTTCATATATAGATTTTTGTGTGAAGATAAAATGTAAGTTTTTATTTTCTGGGATAATTGCCAGAGAGTGCAGTTGCTAGATCATGTGGTAACTGCGTGTTTACTTTTATAGGAAACTATCAAAATGTTCTCCACCAGCCAAGTATGAGTGATTCATTTTTTGTGCATCCTTGCCAATAATTGATATTGTTACTACTTCATATTATCATCACTCTGATGGGTGTGTAGTAGAACCTCACTGTGGTAATTTAAGTTCTGAAATCTTTTTATAGTTCAGCTTTTAATTGTAAGCTCATTTGTGCAACTTTCATGCGTTGCTTTTTCTAATACATTATCTTCTTGTTTTTTACTTTTTAAAAACTGAGCTATAGTTGTACAGTATTAGTAAGTTATAGGTATACAATATAGTGGTTTACAATTTTAAAGGTTGTATTTCATTTAGAGCTATTATTGTCTATGTTGCTAATATTTCCTTAGTTGTACAATATATCCATGTAGTTTATTTTTATACATAGTCGTCTGTACCTCTTAATCTCGTACTCCGGTATTGCCTCTCCTACCTTCCCTCTCCCCACTGGTAACCACTAGTTTGTTCCCTATATCCGTGAGTCTGCTGCTTTTTTGTTATATTCACTAGTTTGTGGTGTTTTTTCAGATTCCACAGATAAGTGATATCATACAGCATTTGTCTTTCTCTGTCTCAGGTACTGTTTTTTCAGAAACTTCTTTACTAAACACCTGTGTGAAGTGTTGGAAAATTTCAAAATTTCCACCTAATTTCCACTAGTATTCACATAATTCCATGCCACTCATCAATCTACATTTTTCCCGACATGCTTAGTATTCTATCAGTGTCTGCTTTTGAGACATGACTTGATGCAGTGTTGAAACATTTCCAGTAATTGCCACCTCAAAAGTGACAAATACCGCATGAATTACGTAGTTAATGAGCTATTCTGGCCATCATGGGCCTACAATAAAGGGAATTGCTTAGTCCACATACCAATTATGTTTCTACGTTCATAAGAGATTTTTCTAATCAAAAAATTAAACTATGAAAAGTAGACACCTATTTCTTTTCCCAGTCCTTCCAGAATGAGAATGCATTTGGGCTCTGCCCAGTTCTGATCTGTAAGCTGCCTCCTCAGTTCCTCAACGCCATGCAGCCCAGATCCCACCCCAGCTTTCAGGCCTTCTACTCACCCCTGGGGGAAAATGAGAGGTAAGAGGGGAAACTTGGTGTCCATGTCTTTATTTGTCTGGAGGGAAATTGATGCTTTTAGCAGACAACTTAAATGTTTACTTTAAAAAAAGTAGAGACCCAGTTGTTTGGATACAGCCAGAAACTGCTATCACTATCATAGAATGTCCCAAACTCACTTTGTCCCTATTTGAGGGTCCAGAGTGTTATGGGAAAAAAGAGACAGCTCTAACAAATAGCTCATACATGCTTGGACTTTCTCTGATGGTTCTCTGGGTGTGTGTATACGTATCACATACCCATACATATGCATGTGATAAATGGTTGCGTATAAAAACCCTGCAACAAACATGAATTCTATAGATGACCAGGGAGGTCTAATTGGGTTCACTAGCAAAGCAACTTTTACAAAGACTATAAACTGTAGGCACATGCCTCCATAAGTAGAGCAGCTATTTATTTTTTTAATAGGGGATTCTCATGTTACAAGGGCATCACAGATTACTGAATAATTTATTTAATGATAGATTATATGGGCTTCGCTCTTTGCCAATGAGCTCATCCCCAAATGTCTAAAGGAGATAAGGGGAGCAAAAGCTAGAGCTGAGGCTTGAGCTGTTTATTTTTTATTAGATATCATAACTATTAGAGTTGTATATGTATATTTAAATTTCAGCTACATTGTCATATATATTCAACCACTTCACTATAGACATTTAGCTAATTCATAACAGTGCATACAACACACCACACTGAGAAATACAGAATAGAATAATAAATTACTTTGGCTGTTCTTGGTGATTTTAACAAAGTATGGTGATATATAAGGGTATGTTTGTTCTCTAGGAAAATATAGGGAAGCAGGAGGGAGCAAACTCAATAAAAGGATGTTGAATTTGGAAAATTAAGGCAAGAAAAAAGATCTGGATAGGTATTTCCTCTGTGAATCTCTATTGTTATCTTTTTAATGACTTGGAGTGGAAAAAAATCACTTCCAAACTTGCAGATCTTAGATATTTTGCCTCTAGCTGTATATAGTCCTCAGGTAAGCAGAGGTACCTTGAAAGATGGGCATACATTTGTGTCAAACAAAATTTTGATGAAGATAACATTGATTTAAGAAGAAAATTTACATTTGACAATAGAAAGATGGTAAAACATTTAAACAGGCACATCCCATAGGAAGAAATTCATGTGCCCAATGACTGAAGCAAGAGATACCTTATTTTTTTTTTCCTTCGTAACCAGGGAAATGCAAATTAAACCCATAATGAGATATCTCTACACACCCACCCGACAGTTACAGTTTTAAAGTTTGACAATAATAAGTGCTAATGAGGACACAGAATAATGGGAAGTACTGCTGGTGGGATTTTCAACTGAAGTAATGACTTTGGAAAATAGTTATTGGCTACTGAGGTTGAAAATTCACACACCCTGTTGACGAGTGAAGAAATGCCACTGTGGGAAAATGCCCTGGAGGGAGATGTGTATGTATTTCCTGTGGATCAGGGTATATACAAGAGTGTTTAGAGAAGCATTGTTCCTAATAGCCCCAAGCTGGAAACAGCCCAAATGTCTGACGGACTTAGAAAGGATAAGTGAGAGCCAGAGCCATTTACAATAGCAGGGATGAATTCCACAGACAGAATGTTGAGCAAAAGAAGCCAGATGCAATTGGTAGAAGCTCTTAAACAAACAGGCAGAACTCAGTCTGTTGTTCAGGGATGCATATAGAGAGGGCAACACTATAAAGAAAAGCCAGGGAATCAGTATAAGAAGTAAGGTTAGGATGGCAAATACCTTTGTTTTGTTTTGTTTGAGTTTTCTTTTCTTCTATTTTTAAAAATATAAATTTATTTATTTTAATTGGAGGCTAATTACTTTACAATATTGTATTGGTTTTGCCATACATCAACATGAATCTGCCACGGGTGTACACATGTTCCCCATCCTGAACCCCCCTCCTACCTTCCTCCCTGTACCATCCCTCTGGGTCATCCCAGTGCACCAGCCCTGAGCATCCTGTATCGTGCATCGAACCTGGACTGGCATTTCGTTTCACATATGACATTATACACATTTCAATGCCATTCTCCCAAATCATCCTACCCTCACCCTCTCCCACAGAGCCCACAAGACTATTCTATACATCTGTGTCTCTTTTGCTGTCTTGCATACAGGGTTATCATTACCATTTTTCTAAGTTCCATATATATGTGTTAGTATACTGTATTGGTGTTTTTCTTTCTGGCTTACTTCACTCTGTACAATAGGCTCCAGTTTCATCCACCTCATTAGAACTGATTCAAATGTGTTCTTTTTAATGGCTGAGTAATACTCCGTTGTGTATATGTACCACAGCTTTCTTGTCCATTCATCTGCTGAGGGACATCTAGGTTGTTTCCATGTCCTGGCTATTATAAACAGTGCTGCGATGAACATTGGGGTACACGTGTCTCTTTCAATTTTGGTTTCCTCGGTGTGTATGCCCAGCAGTGGGATTGCTGGGTCATAAGGCAGTTCTATTTGCAATTTTTTAAGAAATCTCCATACTGTTCTCCATAGTGGCTGTACTAGTTTGCATTCCCACCAACAGTGTAAGAGGGTTCCCTTTTCTCCACACCCTCTCCAGCATTTATTGCCTGTAGACTTCTGGATTGCAGCCATTCTGACTGGCGTGAAATGGTACCTCATTGTGGTTTTGATTTGCATTTCTCTGATAATGAGTGATGTTGAGCATCTTTTCATGTGTTTATTAGCCATCTGTATGTCTTCTTTGGGGAAATATCTGTTTAGTTCTTTGGCCCATTATTTGATTGGGTCATTTATTTTCTGGAATTGAGCTGCAGGAGTTGCTTGTATACTTTTGAGATTAATTCTTTGTCAGTTGCTTTATTTGCTATTATTTTATCCCATTCTGAAGGCTGTCTTTTCACCTTGCTTATAGTTTCCTTTAATGGTAATTACTTTTGGAGGAAAGGAAGAATTGTGGTTGCAAAGTATACTCGGGACTTCTGGGCACTGGAAATGTTTCGTTTCATGAGTTTTTGCTTCACAGTTTTCCACTAAACTAGATATTTTTCAAGATTTTTAAAAAATATTTATTTATTGGACTTCACTAGGTCTTGGTCACAGCATGCGGGATCTTTGATTTTCGTGTGGACCATGGGATGTTGAGTTGCAGCCTGTGGAATCTTTCATTGCAACGTGTAGAAATTGTTAGCTATGACTTGTGGGGTCTAGCTCCCTGACCAGGGATCAGACCCAGGCCCCCTGCATTACGAACTCAAAGTCTTAGCTGCTGGACCACCAGGCCAGTCCCTAAACTGGATTTTAATGTTTAATGAACTTTTATGTAAATGTATATGTTGTATTTCACACACACCTGCACTAAGTGGGCACAAACAAATACTAAAAGATTGAGATTTGAAAAAAGAAACCCCCTAGATCAATTTAGTTACTTTAAAAAATGGATATGTTCAGTTGAATGGACATTTAAAACAATAAGCTAAATCTTATGCATAGTCTCACGTAAGAATTCTCTAATGTGGTGCAGGGACGGAGAGGAAAGGGCATTGGCCGCCAGAGCCCAGGCCCCTTTCCAGCCAGCCCTGAGCCTTAGCACTCATTTCCCAGGGCAGTTTTCAGGGTCTTGAACCTCATCTGTAAAGAGGATCAGACCCAGTTAGAACTCCTCTGAGAGTCTCCTGGTGTATTCTTGGGAGTTCTCTGTGGGAACTTTAATTCTTTAAAAATAAGAAATTCTTCCCATTTGGATGAGACTCTAAAGAACACGCACGTCATCTGGGTCCTCTGTAAGTCCACCTTAAAGCTGACAGAGCCAGCATCACTCTCTGGTTATGATCACACTGGGGCCCAGAGGCGCTGCTTCGATTGTCTCAGGCCGGTAAGGTGAAAGCACAGGTGGCCCTCATGAGTAGTGTCTGCGTTTGCCAAGTGACCTCATGGGAGGCTCACAGCCAGAGTTTTCATGGAAGTTTGAAGAGACTGTGTTGTGTGAGATGTGAGTCGGGACGATGCCCTATCCCCAAGAGGACTTGGCACCCAGTGACAAAGCCAGGGGCAGTTTACTCCACAAAATCATGCCATCTGTCCCATTAAAGGAATGCTGTTAACTTAAGATTTATTGCTTTGCTGTTGGGTTGTCACAATCGTGAAGCTGTTTTGATTTTATAGTTGTAGAAGTTACAGGCCTGTGGGATGCATGCCTGGTTTCATGTCTGTACATATCTAACTAACGACGCTATAAAAGTAATTTATATAGACCCTGCAAATCCTCAAACATTTTTTTCTCGAGAAGGCACCACATGTTATTTGAATTTGATCATGCTGAGCCCTGTGACCTTCACTGACCCTCCTGTGATTCTGTTTCCATTTTGGAAGTCAAGCCCTTTCCAAATGAGCAGGAGGCTTGTCCCTAGTGCAGCCTGGGACCCCAACCCCTTCATCTGTCTCAGTGAGACTCCATTGCATGTGACTTTGCCCCCAGGGGACCTTTGACAGCGTCGGGAGACCTTTTTGGTTGTCACACACGGAGCCAGGGCCCAGTCAACAGAGCCCTGCTGAATATCCTACAGTGCACAGGACAGTCCCTCATAGCAAAGAAACTCTCCAGGCCATAATACCAAGAGCGCCCTGGTTGAGAACCCCTGGTTCCATTCCCTACAGCTTTCACTTTTACAGGAAAGAAGTCATCTCTGTGTTTGTTCCCAGTTAATCAGGATAAGGCAGAAGTTTTCTTTCATTTATTTTTATTTTTTTAATTTTTAGTACCTTTTAGGTTAATTTTTCTTTTTAAACAAGGAGTCTCACATTTTCCTTTTGTATTGAACCCTGAAAATAGTATAGCGAATTTGTTTTGTTTTATTTTGTTTGTTTTAATTTATTTGGCTGCCTTGGGGCTTAGTTGTGGCACTTTTGTTGGGAAAGTAGGGTCTTGCGTTGCAGCCCACGGACTCTCGTTGTGGCTCACAGGCTCCAGAGTGTGTTGACTCAGCAGTTGTGGTGGATGGGCTTCCTTGCCCTGCGGTACATCAGATCTTAGTTTTCCAACCAGGGGTTGAACCCGTGCCCCCTGCATTGGAAGCACAGAATCTTAACCACTGGACCACCAGGGAAGTCCCAGGAGTTTTCTTTTATAACTTACCTTTCTTAGCACCTGTTTCCTTCCATGTGGGAGAAATGGGCAAACAAGCAAAACCATCCCTCAGCAAAACCAACTCACTGTGAGTTCTGTTAACATGACTGGCTTGATTTAAGAGTGGGAGTTTTCAGCCATTTTACTATTTTTGAGGCTCCCTTATTTCTGATCCTCTTCTATTGGCTTCTGAGCCTCTTCTATTGGGGCCTGATCCACCATCTACATAGAGTGACTTTGCTCTCTGGGGACCTGGTCCTGATGTTTATAACTGGTCTGAAGAGGAAACGTGCTCCAAAGTGATTCCAAGAGGAGCCGACGTCTCTTCCAGAATAAACCACTGGAAACACTATTTGAGAGCTTCAAACCTATCTGAGGAATCTGGGTCAGTCTCCAAGGTTGATCTCAAGGCTCATGTGGTTGTGTTTGTCTGTGTGTCTGTAGCACTGCTGGGGACCATCTGCCCTGCTGCTGTCTATCCCCGAGGAGTTCTTACATTCGTTCGTGCAGACCCTGCTGGGTGCTCCTGGGTCCTGTCTCGCCTCCCCCATCAGCTGTTTAGCTCCTTGGGAACACAGTCTCCGGTGTCTTTTGGGGTCACTGTGCAGCACCCAGCATGCCAGCAGGTGGCCTGCTCTGTGGCGGCCACACTGTCAGTGAGCTAGGGAAAATGACTACGTTCAAATACAGGTCAGGTGGTGTTATGAGTGACAAGTTTCCTAAACGCCGCCCTAGTCTCCCTCAGCTTTTCCTCTTGCTCGCCTGCTGTTCTGGTGATCAGCATCCAGGCACCAACCAGCCTCTTGGTTTTGGAAGCATTAGAGTCTATAACTTTTTCCTGACAAGATAGCTGCCCTTAGTCTCCAAGACCAAAAAAGGGGATGTTCTCTCACTCACTTGGCTGGGCAGGCTGCCCGAGGTAGGGGTTCTGAACGCTTCTCCGTCTCTACTCCATCTGGCCCTCCTCCCTACCACACTCCCACAGGGTCACGGAGTACGCAGTGGACAGGACTTCACCCAGCCCTGACAACTTCTGATTCGAGGCAGCCGAGAGGATGTCTCACATTCTAAGACCACCACCCTTTCCTCCCTGTCCCCACTCCTTTTTAAAAAGAAAAAAAAAATCCTCTCTAATGTGTAGTTTTTCAAAAACACAGTTGGGGGCACCATGCCTCTTGCACAACACGGGTGCCCCTAGGGTATGGCCAACAGGGCCCTTGTTTCTCGGCCGAGACTTTAGGGGTCTGCTCAGATCCCACAGCTGAGACACACAACCCACAGACCTCTTCTTCCCATGGGCTCTTTGGTCAACACCCCTCCCCCTCCTCCAGGTACCCTGCTTGGGGTGCCTTCCTCCTGGGTCCTGCACAGCTGGGGGCCTGCTTGGCTCAAGGCGACTCACTGTGAAGGAAATGCAAACCATAGTGAAGGAAGGAAGAAAATTGAAGGCCCGGGAAGCTGAGCATTGGGTATACGGAAATGAGGCTGGACCACAGAAAGGAAGGCCATCATGGGGTCAAAGGTCAGAAGGGTGACAAGCACAGGGAGTAATGTTATAGGAGACACGCATGCCTGCTAAGTCACTTCAGTCGTGTCCGACTCTTTGCAAGCCTCTGAACTGTAGCCCACCAGGCTCCTCTGTCCGTGGGATTCTCCAGGTGAGAACACTGGTATGAGTTGCTATGTCCTTCTCCAGGGGATCTTCCCAACCCAACGGAGATCAGGGATTGAGACCAAGGATCAAACCTGGGTCTCTTGTGTCTTCTGCACTGGAGTTGGGTTCTTTGCCACTAGTGCCACCTGGGAAGCCCCTAATAGGAGACAGGTGAATGGAAATGGATCTGGTGAAGTCTGTTAGCAATGCCAGGCTGGGCCTCTCTTGTGGAATCTGGTGATATTTTAGGTTTGGGGTAGAGCGAAGAGAGAGAAGGACATGATGACCTTAGGATAACTAGGCAACACTCAACAGTCCTTTTGTCCATTTCAGCCAGACTTTACATCGATGATGTCCAGACCTGGGGGAATGGGAAGGAATAGCTGTGATTTCCCCCTGACTTTACACAGACACAGTGATGACTTGGAGCCCCATCTTTGACTCTGAACGGGTGGTAGACCCTGTTGTAGCTAAAGTGTAGCAAGCCCCCAGCACGGTGGTGGGGAAGAGCTAAATCAAGCCCTTCCACCTGGTGTGAGCCAGAACTAACTTTAGCCTCCCAGGAGCACATGCAAAGTGGGTCACCAGCTGCCCCATCAACCTCGTCCAGGGCCGCTTCTGTTTTACATCCTGCACTGGAGGCTGTAGCGTATCTCCATGCTCACCCCCCAGTTCCCAGGCCAAGAACATCTTAGACTCACATAGGACTCCTTATTCCCTTGGCAACAGCCAGCTCCTTCCTCCCCTTCTATCCCAGAAGCAATGTCACAGTTTCTATACTTCTGCCCTGGGTCAGGAAGATCTCCTGGAGAAGGAAATGACAACCCTCTCCAGTGTTCTTGCCTGGAGAATTCCATGGACAAAGGAGCCTAGTGGATTACAGTCCATGGGGTTGCAAAGAGTTGGACATGACTGAATGATTTGCATCCTGGTTAGTGGACCCCATGGAGACAGGGCCCTCGTGGAGGGCCTGAGTTATAAGCAAGAAGGAAGATGGGGAGATGACTCATCCCTGTGAGATGGGATACAGTCAGGTCAGGAGCCCATGGTCCAGACTGCAGGGGATCCAGGCTCCTGTTTTCCTCTTCCCCTGGATGCTGGCGTCTTGTTCTTGTCATGGTTGATTAGCTCCCTAAGCAGAGAAAATGAAAGGAGAAAAATGGAGGAGAAATTAATAGCTCTGGTAAAAGATCTGGTGGGGAAGGAATTTACCAATTTACCAATGAACCAACTGAGATTTCAGTTGCTGCATCCACTCCCTATCCCTTTGTGATACATAGAATTAAATCTTGAGTGTAGGCACCAAACACATTACACCCATTCACCAATGGGTTCTCTGGTCTTCAGCTTGAAATCTGCTGAGCTTGAGGTCAGGATGTTCCCCTGGGACCCAGAGGTGACACCACATTCACAACTGACCTGCAGGCTAAATGGCAGGAAGCCCTGCTTGTGAAGATAGCTGGGTAGTAGCCATGGGGAATAGGGGTGATGTCTCATGAGTTCCATGGAAAGACAAGGATGGGCTGTGGGAGTGGAGAGGGTGGAAGAGGCAAAGAAACGTCTCTTCCCACATCATTCTCTGGGAGAACACCTAGGTCCTAAAGCCTGGCCCTGAGGGGTGACCACATTTCAAAGGAACATCAAGGAACAGATCTGAGTAGTGTGAAGAGGCCAAACAGTGAAAGCCTCAAGTGCCGCTCTGGCAAGCAGAGTGGATCTTGCTGCCAGGCATCTCAAGGCTTAGAATTCTCTGCTAGTGACCTCACTCCTTTCACAGTATTTATTCGTCCTCTTCATGGGACTCTGCCACTCAAAAGGAAATGCAGTGCTTAGTGAAATAAGAGACAAACACTGCATGATATCACTCACTTGTGGAATCTAAAACATACAACAAACTAGTGAACATAAAAAAAGAAGCAGGCTACAGATACAGAGAACAAACTGCTGATTACCGTTGGGGAGCGGGAAGAGAGAGGGACAAGATGGGGGTAGAGGATTAAAAGGTACTGCTGCTGCTGCTGCTGCTAAGTCGCTTCAATTGTGTCCAACTCTGTGCGACCCCATAGATGGCAGCCCACCAGGCTCCCCCGACCCTGGGATTCTCCAGGCAAGATCACTGGTGTGTGTTGTCATTTCCTTCTCCAATGCATGAAAGTGAAAAGTGAAAGTGAAGTCACTCAGTCTTGGAAGGAAACCTCTGACAAACCTAGACAGCATATTAAAAAGCAGAGACATCACTTTGCTGATGAAGGTCCATAGTCAAAAATATGGTTTTTCCTGTAGTCATGTATGGATGTAAGAGTTGGATGACAAAGAAGGCTCAGTGCTGTCTGACTCTTAGTGACCCCATGGACTGCAGCCTTCCAGGCTCCTCCTTTCATGGGATTTTCCAGGCAAGAGTACTGGAGTGGGGTGCCATTGCCTGCTCTGAAGGTACAAACTACTATGTATAAAATACATTAGCTACAAGGATATGTCATACAACACAGGGAATATAGCCAATATTCTAGGATAACTATATTTCAAATATAAACTTTGAAAATGTGAATTACTATATTGTATACCTGTAACTTATATAATATGGTACATCAACTATATGTCAGTAAAACCTTTTAAAATGAGGGACCAAGGTTTAAGAAAAAGAAAAAAAAAAAAGGAAAAAGAACATGCAAGATTTGGCTTTGTAATTCCAGAAAAACTCTGTGGTTCCACTAAAGTCAAGTGCGCTATGAAACTATAGGAAATGTCAAAACAGGTGCAAAAGGAGGAAGTAAATCTCTTCTAAGTAACTGCTACATTAGGCTCTATTCGCCTGTGGGATGCAGGGTAAAATTATTGCCCCCATTCGAAATCCAATATCTACCTTGCCCATAATGGGCCATCCAAACCACTAAACTTTTAAGAAAGTAAACTTCCTCTCTCTTCAGAGGTGACTGTTGGCATCATTGGCCTGAAACCACTCTACCATTCACAACAGACTGGTTCCAAATAGGAAAAGGAGTACTTCAAGGCTGTATATTGTTACCCTGCTTATTTAACTTCTATGCAGAGTATATCATGAGAAACGCTGGACTGGAAGAAACACAAACTGGAATCAATATTGCCGGGAGAAATATCAATAATCTCAGATATGCAAATGACACCACCCTTATGGCAGAAAGTGAAGAGGAGCTAAAAAGCCTCTTGATGAAAGTGAAACAGGAGAGCGAAAAAGTTGGCTTAAAGCTCAACATTCAGAAAATGAAGATCATGGCATCTGGTCCCATCATTTCATGGGAAATAGATGGAGAAACAGTGGAAACAGTATCAGACTTTATTTTTGGGGGCTCCAAAATCACTGCAGATGGTGACTGCAGCCATGAAATTAAAAGATGCTTACTCCTTGGAAAGAAAGTTATGACCAACCTAGATAGCATATTAAAAAGCAGAGACATTACTTTGCTGACTAAGGTTCGTCTAGTCAAGGCTATGGTTTTTCCAGTAGTCATGTATGGATGTGAGAGTTGGACTGTGAAGAAGGCTGAGCACCAAAGAATTGATGCTTTTGAACTGTGGTGTTGGAGAAGACTCTTGAGAGTCCCTTGGACTGCAAGGAGATCCAACCAGTCCATTGTGAAGGAAATCAACCCTAGGATTTCTTTGGAAGGACTGATGCTAAAGCTGAAACTCCAGTACTTTGGCCACCTCATGCTAAGAGTTGACTCATTGGAAAAGACTCTGATGCTGGGAGGGATTGAGG
Source organism: Ovis aries (assembly GCF_016772045.2). Taxonomy (NCBI): domain Eukaryota; kingdom Metazoa; phylum Chordata; class Mammalia; order Artiodactyla; family Bovidae; genus Ovis; species Ovis aries. Next base: position 59,403,787 of record NC_056065.1, read on the forward strand.
GCAGGAGGAGAAGGGTACGACAGAGGATGAGATGGCTGGATGGCATCACTGACTCAATGTATGTGAGTCTGAGTGAACTCCGGGAATTGGTGATGGACAGGGAGGCCTGGCGTGCTGCGATTCATGGGGTCGCAAAGAGTCGGACACAACTGAATGACTGAACTGAACTGAACTGATTCTACTAGTAGAATTCGTACCACTGGCTGAGGTCCCACCCAGAAAATAGTCAATCCAATTTAATATAACAAACATGCATATACCTTTGGTATAGAGCTGGTGACTATTTGTGTTAGTCGCTCAGTCATGTCTGACTCCTTGCGACCCTGTGGACAGTAGCTCACCAGTCTCCTCTGTCTGTGGAATTCTCCAGGCAAGAATACTGTTGCCATTCTGTTCTCCAGGGGATCTTCCTGACCCAGAGATCAAACCCAGGTCTCCTGCACTGCAGGCAGATTCTTTACCAGCTGAGCCACCAGGGAAACCCTGTGACTATCTGGGAATGTGTGATTACAACTCAGGCCACCCACTCTGAGTATCACATGACAGAAGGAGACCCCTAGCAGTGTGGGCAAGCTGACAGGTAGCAGAGAACAAGCGTGGGCACCATCTTTTACTAAACCACCATCCAGATCAAACTAGGATTTAAGTCAGCCCATGACTTTGAGGAGCTGACATGGTCCCTTCTGATGAAGCAGGGTTCCCACCACCACCACCCTCATTCCTATGATCTCTGGCTCTGCAGGTGGGAGGGCCTGGAGTGGGTGTGTTATCACACCTCAGACTGCCTTTCGCCACATGTAGTGCAGCTACAGACAGTGCTGAGCAATGGGAAGATCAGGCACCACGGTTTCTCTGGCACACTGAGGAGAGACCCAGCCTTTTTGCTTTGTATGGACCTGGGGTCTGCTTAGAGGGGAGAGGAGATGGCCTGGCTATTCCCTGCTAAAAGGGTCTTCCCAGACAGTCATAAAGCCAAGTAATGAAATCAGCCAGCACTCATGGAGCCCTGCTGCGGCAGACTCTGTGGTCCAGGTGAGAGCGCCTGAGGGCAAGCTGGTTTGGGCATCCTGGTGTGGGACTGAGGCATAGACGTAGGTCTGTCAGTCAGAAAAAAGGTAAAGAGGGCCATCCACAAATAACAACACGAAGGGGAGGAAAACCTTAGAGATATTACCTTGGAGATGACTATTTCTCTTTGGAAACCATACAAGTAAGTAAATCACACTCTTTGGGTCCTGAGAGATGTGGCTTTGTCCCCTATCCAAGGATGTGGGGCTGTCGTGGGCTAGGCATGTATGGAAAAGCCAAGGAAGGGAACGTCTCACACTTCCATGGCATTTTACAGCTGCTTTACCCACATGGTTTACACCTGATGTTCACAGCAACTGCTGAAGGGGACAAGAATTACTATCTTCATTTCACAGATGGAAACTTCCCTGGTGGCTCAGAAGGTAAAGCATCTGCCTACAATGCAGGAGACCTCGGTTCAATCCCTGGGTCAGGAAGATCTCCTGGAGAAGGAAATGGCAACCCATTTCAGTATTCTTGCCTGGAAAATCCCATGGACGAAGGAGCCTGGTAGGCTACAGTCCATGGGGTCGCAAAGAGTCAGACATGACTGGGCGACTTCGCTTTAAGAGAGGTTAAATGACTTCTTGGATGCCCCACTCTTTCTACGTGGCAGAGCCCGGATTAGAACCTGGGTGTTCTAACTTTAAATTCAGAGATCTTGTAGCCCTACAGTGGTGGTTTTTAAACCGTCTGCCCAACAGAACATCCTGGGAGAGGAAGGGGACTCTGGCATCCCCAAACCCCACTCAGATGGGAGCAGCTCCAATTTCATTTGCTATCTCTGTTGGTGTTCCAGTCAAGATTTTGTGTATTAAAAAAGGGGGTTTGGTTTAGGTTGGAAATTCACTGAGCTCTGCCATGATCCTTCCAGTGGGGGCTCAGCTGCAGGACAAGGAGCCCGTGTGGAACACATGCAAGAAAGGGAGGGATGAAGGCAGCAGCTCTGGAGGCAGACTCCCACACGTGCATGCTCGGCCCCTCAAGACTTCCCTTAGGGAGGGAGACAGAGCTGAAGCCTGTCGGTCTGGGGAAGTATTTCCTGGCTCCACATCATGGGGTGCTGCCTGGTCAGCTTTGTGGGATCTTGTCCAGACAAATCTAATGCCCTCAGCAGACTCTGAGTCACAAACCATCCAAGCTCAATCAGCTATTGCAGCCTCATGCCTTGTAAGCATGTTTGCAGCCTCCTCCAATGCCCAGCCTCCAGTGAAGCACCTGCTTATCCTGAGGGTTGGCTTATGGCTGAGGCATCACCTTTTCATAGGGTGAGCCCACTCAGGGTGTCACCCCTACCACCTGAGCCCTGAGGCTTCCCAGCCACTTGTCCCTTTTCTCCGAGCTCTTCTTTGATAGGACTGTCTCCTCTCTCACTGTGCTTCTGATCTTTCTAGGAACCTGCATTACAACCTTCTGGTTTAAGCTTCTCTAAATAGGAGCTGTTTGGAAACAGCCTGCTTCTCTCCCCATTGTCCCAGCTGGCAAGTATTTTGGCTTACCAAGGGCCTCTTGGAGTTCGGTGGAGTAGGGCAAATCACTGAAGGTTGGGTTTTGGCCCTTTAACCTGGACTATGAAAAAGCCACCTGCAAGACTTGACTAAGGTCTGACTTTACTGTCATCATGGTTGATTAACATAAATGCATCCTTCTGTTCAGATTTTACAAAGCTCTTACAGTTTACTTTTGTCATTTGTTTTTATATCTCTCTCCTTAAACTATATATGACAGAAAGAAATCAGATAGACCTGGGTTCGAATTCCAGCTTTGGACTTACTAACTGTAGGATCTTGGACAAGCTACTCAACTTTTCTGACCTTTCTTTTCCTCATTTATATAATAGAGATAGTATTGCTGCAAGGGGTTGGTGTTTTGTATTTTAAATGAAGAATAAATGAGATAAGGAATCCTGTACAGTGTTTAGCACAGAGTCAGATTTCAATAGATGCTGGTTTCAAGGATCTAAAGATAAAGCCCAAAGTTTACCCACATTTGTTTCCTTAAAGTCTAGTATAGTAGCTGGTACATAATATATACTCAGTAAATATTTATTGACAGTATGAATACATGAGGAGTGAATCAAGAGGACATATATGAAACTGATAAATCAGGCCACAGGAAGAGTTGGAAAAACTTGTTAAGTTCTTTAAAACAAGTAACAGTATTGAGAAGTGAGAAATATATCCTAAAGAGGTAATCAAGTGCTCCAAAATGTACTTCCAAAGATGTTCATTGTTGTGTTCTTTATAATAGTGAAGCTTTTGAGATAACCTACATGTCCTTCAAAAGGGTCTGGGTACATTAAGTTGATTTAATGTAATAAAACACTATGTACCCATTTTTAAAATGTATATTTAGAAGTATTATTCTATAAAAATAGCAAAAACATATTTTAGGTGAAATGGTATATTATAAAATCTCAGTCTTATAAAGTTGTCTATTTATCTATATTTCAAAAGAAAAAAATTCCCTGGTGGTCCAGCAGCTAAAACTTCGTGCTCCCAATGCAGGGGACTTGGGTTTGATCCCTGGTGGGAAAATTCAATCCCACATGCTGCAACTAAGCGTTTGCATGCTGGAACTAAAGATGCCACAGCTAAGCCCTGGTACAGCCAAATAAACAAAAATAAATATTAAAAAAGAAATGCTTGCAAGAGTATTAAAAGACAGTGAGTGGTTGTATCTGGATGGTAGAATTATAGTAATTTTTAAAATATATTTTTCAACATTGTTTGAATTTTATGAATCTCATTTTATAATCAGGAAAAACTTTTCTTTTGGAAACCCAGAATATACAAAGGGTATAATAATCCGTGGATTTTTGTTGTTGTTTGTTTTCGGTTGTAAATGTCAAAACCCAGTATGAACTCCTTTAGATTCAAAGGGAGATGTGTCTGGAAGACTGACATAACTATGGGAAGGTGGAGGTGTTGCTGTGCCTTGGGAACAGCTGTGAATGCCTCTGTCACATGACATCTTGGGGTGTTGATATCGTTCATTCCACCACAAGCCAGCTTCCTCCCCACGGCAGGAAACACCATCATCTTGATGAGTTCTGAGCTGCTAGTCTCCACCACAGAGGGAAAATGAGCATCGTACTTGGTGGTCCTTAGGTCATAAATTCCAAAGGTACACTGCAGTTGGCCCCATTGGTTCAGCTGTCTGTCCACCATGCAGTCACTTTGCCCAGGGCAAGACATGCTCTCTATGACTGGCCCAGCTTACGGCCCACTCCCATGCTTAGGCCCATCAGTGTGAACCAGAAGGCAAGGTCCTGTGAAAAGCGCTTGATTGATGGGTTGAGGAATGGTTATCCTCTTCCCCTGCACTCTTCTGCTGTGAACTGATATTTCCTCAGAGGTGAGGAAGAGAGGATAGGAAGTTCTGAGTGTGTTGGCTTAATTTCTGTTTTCAGAGGAGGGTAGGGGAGGCTGGAGGTAGAGGGGTGGCCAGAAATTGAATGGACAGTTGTCAATATTTGGGGCAGTGAGTGAAATTCCTGGACATGTCCCTGTGCTACTGCAGAAGTCATCTGACTTCTCCAAGGGCTTACAGTTCAACCCAAAGGCTAAATGCTAGTTGGATAGAGGCGGTAGCTTTTGTTGTTCTCGCTACCTGACCTTTCTTCCCAGGCACCTTTCATCACTTCCTTGTTAAGAAAGGAGAAATATATCTTATAAAGTATGGTGGATTTTCTAAGTGTCATTCTTGGAACAACCAGAGCTCAACGAAACATTCACTAGTTTCATTCCTCTGTGCATTCCCTGCTGCATTTACTTACTTAGGCATGGTCATTTCATTTCTTTCCAAAATAGAGTGACTGTGCCCTGAAAATAAACACTTGCAAATACAGTAGGATCTTATGATATCATAGTCTACTGTTAGAACTCAACTTGGAATAAGGTCTTTGGTTTGAATGAGATCACTGCACTGTGAGTCCCTGATGGTCAAGGGTTATGTTTTTGTTATCTCTGAGCCCCAGCTCCTGGAGCAATGCTGGCCCACAGTAGGTCCTTAGAAGTTAATGGTACTCATAACTCTTATGGTTCATTCTTAACATGTTTGTTTTTTTTGGCGGGGGGTGGGGGGGGTGGCGGGGGAGTTCTGTTAGTGTTTTTTCTTCCTCCCTACATTTTTTTCTGTCTATTAAGGATGCCACACGTTTCCCCAAATCTGGTTCCTGCAGTAAACCATTTTCAGAAGTTTGTTCTTCCTCTAAGCCTTTTCAGTGATGTTCCCAGTACCTTGTTCTACAGTATTTCCCCCACATAATTCATTTTTGACCTCTTTACTCATCCCTGACCAAGGTAAGATGTATCCTCCCACCAACAAGAGGCTATTTGGAATGCCTTGGATTGAGCTCATTGTCTACTTGGGCACTGGCTGAATCCTTTTCTTATTTTATATTGATAGATGGCACAGGTTCATGGGTTCAACTCCCAGCCTGCTACAGGTAAATGTCTTGTTCTTTGCAGTGGATTTAATCCAGATGAACAGTAAAAAAAAAAAAAAAAAAAAAAATTGCCCTGAAAGATCTGCTGGACCTCAGCCTATTTCCTTTTGCCCTGAAACAATATAGCACTGATGAGATTATGTTTCCAAGATGCACAGAAGGATTTTAACATGACATTACCTATAGACTTACAAGTCTCAGCCCTTAATAGCCACTACAGTGAGAGCACATTGTAGCGTGTTTTCTTTGTACTGATACTTGATAATTATTGAGCACTGAGGGAAGAAAAAAGAGTGTCTTTCCTTTCCTAATTAGCAGAAAAAGGTATGGAATGGAAAAAAAAATCCACCAAAAGCCATGGCAAATCGGCAACATTTTTTCCCATTTGCATAGCCATATATCATTACTATGCATTATTTGCCTTGCTTTTCAATGTGAAATTGTTTTTAGTTGCAAGTAAAGAGAGAGGTTGGAGAAGGTATTGGCAACCCATTCCAGTACTCTTGCCTGGAAAATCCTTGGTAGGCTGCAGTCCATGAGGTCGCTAAGAGTTAGAAACGACTGAGCGACTTCACTTTCACTTTTATGCATTGGAGAAGGAAATGGCAACCCACTCCAGTGTTCTTGCCTGGAGAATCCCAGGGACAGGGGAGCCTGGTGGACTGCTGTCTATGGGGTCGCACAGGGTCGGACACAACTGAAGCGACTTAGCAGCAGCAGAAGCGGCAAAGAGAGAGATATAGCAACAGTGACTTAAATGAAAAGGACATTTGTTTTTATTAAACAAGAAGTCCAGAAGTATGGTCTTAGGGGTGGCCTGAGAGCTCAACTGTGTTATCAGGATCTTTCTCTCTTTCTCACTCTCACTTACTAGGCACCTTGCTTGTCATCATTATGCTTATTCCCTCACAGACTTAATGTGGCTACCTCTGCTCCAGGCATCACTTCCACATCCCAGATAGGAAGGCAAAAAGGGATGACAGCAAGCTTTCCTTCAAGTTTGTCTCTTTGATTAGAAAAGCAAAATTTCCTGGCAAACTTCTATGTTTCATTGGTCCCAGTTGGTAACATTTCAAGTCCTAGCAGCAAGGAAGAATGGGAAAGGGTTTTTCAAAGAGAAAAACTGTTATACAGTCATGACTAGATTGAACTTATTGATCTTAATTTATTCCCTGAGTCAAGGTACATTGCTGCTGCACACCAATGACCTCCATCATCATTCAAACAAAATCAGTGTTGTGTTAGCAATGATTGCTGACAGTCAAGAGCAACCTTGGCAGCCTATTTTTGGCTGTGGTGATGATAACTATAAAACTTACCAGTGTTTTCCTAAGATAGAGGTACTTTGAATATAATGAGATGATATATGATTTTAATCACTGATAATGAATATGGAGTCAGTGGAACTGAATATTATCTAATATTACATAGTTAAATATGACAGCATGACTTGTTGAACTCAAGAAGTCTATAGAGACATCAAATCAAATAATGATTGTACAACTTCCCTTTCTTAAAGCAAGTAATTTCAGAACCCAATATATAAGGAATTATAAACCCCATTTGCACTGATTGCTCAAATTTCTCAAGCAAGCAAATTCTGAGAATCACATACTTCAAAGAGCCCTTTCTAGTCTGCATTTCTACCCAATGTGAAGTGAAAGGTATTTATTGGGTTGTGGCTTCCTCCACCCAAGCAAAGACTGCCAAGGCCCATTGCCAGCTCCTGTTTCTTCCCCTACCGTTACTGTCTCACAAGCTGATCCTTTATTAAAGTTAATGTTGATATTAGAAGTCTTCTCTTTGGGCTCACAAGGTGAAAGGTAGGGAGTTCAGGTGGTGGGCCATCCCAGATGGCCTAGGATTAAGGCTTTCCTAGACAGCAGGACTTCGAATGCTGAAACCAGAACAGTCCTAGGCAAACCAAACTTGTTGCTCATATTAGGAGCTGTCACCAACGTGAAATGATTCATGAGGGAGAGGGAGTTTGAGAAGAAAGAAGGAGAGGGATGGGACTTCCCTGGTGGCCCAGTGGCTAAGACTCCACACTGCCAGTGAAGGGGGCTTGGGTTCGATCCCCACTCAGGGAAATAGACCCCACATGCTACAAGCAAAGATCCTGCATGCTGCAGTGAAGACCCTATGCAGCCAAATAGATAAACATAGAAAAACAAGTACTTAAAAAAGGAGTAAGGAGAGGGAGGGAGGACCTGGGAAGTCATGGCCATTTAACTCAACTCTGAATTGTGTGACTTTTCTTTCCTCTTTAATAACTGGGGTTCCTGCACGTCAGCTCACCAGTGATACATGAACTCATCATCTTGTCAGGTTCTCTACTCTTCCAACCCGTACACAATTGCCCATTTTCCACCTCCCAGTTCCATGCCTCTTTTTTGCTGTTTCTATTTCCATCCACTGAATTCAGTGGCCTTGCAGGTAAATGTTTTGAAGTCCCCTCTGCTCCAACACATAGCAATGATAGATAACATTTCCAAGAGAATTTAAAAAGTTGTAATCACACTAAAAAATGAGATACACATGTCCATGGTCCTGGAGCTGAAATGTGAAGTGATGAGTTAAGGCTGATCTGAGGGCTTGGCAGGCTTTGGATCTGGAAGGAGGTAGTAGGAACTGTGAGTTTGGCTTCTGCAGGTACACCACAGGGGAAACGTGCTCTGCGGGAGGCATGGGAACCAGAATCATGCTCAGAGCTCACAACTAGAAGCCAGGGCGGGGCTACCCTGGCCTGTGAAGTGAGCCTGAAAACCTGCTGCCTAGCACTGCCTGGCATGTAGTCTAGTGCCTTTGGAACCAGGCTCAAACTCAGACCCAAGAAGGGTGAAGCATAGAGAAAAAGAAAGGCAGGGGAAAGCATTACACATGTTGATGACCCCGTAAACCCAACTTTTAAATGTATGAAGGACTCTTATACCAAGAAAAGACAACCAATAAAATCAATACTTGGAATATGAGGGGTTTTTTTTTTTTTTTTTCAGAAAAAAAGATAACAAAAATGTCTGAAAAAAGACTTGGAAAATACATACATTTAGAATCCTTAAAGAGCTACATGAAGACATTATGCATATGCCACTGATCTATTCTGTATTGAAACAGGCAGAAATGACATAAAGATTAGAAATTATGAAAATTTGATCATTGAAAAAATTGTAAACTCAGTAGAATAAATTTTAAACTAAACATAGCTGAAGAGAGAATTAAATTGGAATTGGGAGGAATTCACCCAGAATGTAACAGCTTCAGAGGGGTTGCACGAATAAGGTAGAGAGTGCCAGGTGCTATGGGCTTCCCAGGTGGCGCTAGTGGTAAAGAACCCACCTGCCAATAGACTAAGAGACTCAACTTTGATCCCTGGGTTGGGAAGATCCCTTGAGGAGGGCACAGCAACCTGCTCCAGCATTCTTGCCTGGAGAATCCCATGGACAGAGGAGCCTGGCGGGCTACAGCCCATAGGGTCACAATGGGTCAGACATGACTGAAACGACTGAAGCAACTTAGCGTGCATGCACGTCAGGTGCTGTGGTTACGGACTGGGGGCTCAGGAAAGGCTTGTCCAAGAAGATATTTGAGGGACTTTCCTGGTGATCCAATGGTTAAGAATCTGCCTTTCAATGCAGGGCCCTTGGGTTTGATCCCTGGTTGAGGAACTAAGATCCTACACACCATGGGGCAAAGAAGCCCCCTCACTGAAACTAGGGATGCCCATTTCTGCAAGAAGACCCAGTGCAGCCAAAATTTTTTAAAAAAAGATATTTGAGCAGTGACCTGAGCAAGTAAGGGCATGAGTGATGCAAATGTAAATAAAAATTACTCAAAATCAAAGATACACAGTAGTAATAACAGCTAGTTTCCAAGTCGCTGGGAGGATTAAATTAAATAGCATACCTAAAAGCACATGTCCAGTGGCAGACAATAGTAATTACAATTTTTATTGTTATAAATAATAACAAAGGTTTAGGAGATCTGCTTTCCTTCCTGAGAACCTGAGTAAATAGAATAGAATTTATCTGCCTCCAAACTGAGGGGCCTTTTGCCACCTCTGCTAGAGCCCCAGCCTCATTCCCAGGAGTCTCAAATCAGCTGATGATTTTTTGAATCTAATAAGGGTGGATTTAGCTCTTTGTGACAAAGTGGCTGGAATGCTGTCGGCTGTCCATATGCCTGTTTTCTCCTTCTGCTTCTCTCCCTGGAGAAAAACTATTTTTCCCTCTAGCATTAACTAAACAATCTTGTCATGTCCAAAAGACAGAGATGACATTTTAATATATCCAGGCAACATGGCTAGTGGTTTCTTTGCAAATCTTGCAATTTTATCAGCACAGCTCTAAGCATTTCTCCCTGTTTTGTCTTGTCTGGAGCCTCAGGGAACTCCTGACAGAGGTCACGAAAGGAGGGGTGACAGAGCCCCCCTTTCTCTGAGCATGGAGCCTTTTCGAGGCTCAGGCCCCTCATGGAAACATTCCCTAATGAAAAGAACAAAATAAGACTGCTTCACAACGAACAGCAACAGAATGTTCCACTGGACAGAGAGCAGCTTCTTGGGACGTGGGAATCTGAGAGACTGGATTGCATTCAAAGAAAATGCCCCTGGAGTGATAAAGAGCAAGTCCTGGGGGCTCAGCAATAGTCAAGATCCCAGGCTTTAAAGGGAGGGGGTTTCCCTACCAAGGCCTGGGGGTGGGGCTGGTTATCCTAGGAGCTGAACTGGGTATGTGGGATTCTGATGACCCAGGACATGAGGTGGAACAGCTTCTTTCTCTCTTGAGCAAAGCAGAAAAGGGAGGCTTGATGGACCAGAAAGAAGATAGAGATGCAGAGTGTGTGTTTCTAACCAGAAGAGACAAAAGTGTCCCACCGTCTCTGAGTCCTTGGTCAGGAAAATGTTGTTTTAAGGAGGAAAGAAGGAAGAATAAGCAGCATCCCCTTTTTCTTCAGCTAAGATTTGTATTTGCACTCAGCTCCTGGGGGGTTCTTCCCTGATAGCTCGGTTGGTAAAGAATCTGCCTGTAATGCAGGAGATACCAGTTTTATTCCTGGGTTGGGAAGGTCCGCTGGAGAAGGGATAGGCTACCCACTCCAGTATTCTTGGGCTTCCCATGTGGCTCAGCTGGTAAAGAATCTGCCTATAATGCGGGAGACCTGGATTCGATCCCTGGATTGGGAAGATCCCTTGGAGAAGGGAAAGGCTACCCTCTCCAGTATTCTGGCCTGGAGAATTCCATGGACTATACAAAGAGTCAGATACAACTGAGTGACTTTCACTTTCACTTCGAGGGTGTGAGGCAGGCTAGCAGACATTGCATAGTGGTCCAGGCACTCTCCTCAGCATTTCAGTCCAACACAACTGTCCCACACTAGCAAGTCTATAAAAAAACAATCTTCCTCTTGTTTGAGTTCCTTTTTTCCCCAAAAAACTGCACACTTCACCAAGTATGAATTATTTTAAAAAAAATAATAAAGAACTGAGCAGTTTGACTTAGGCTTAAATTGGAGGTAAATATTTATGCTTGGGGTGGGAGAAGATAACAGGAATTATAGGGATGAATAGTGGGATTTTAACATCTCCATATCGCATGAGGCAGATAGCCTCTGATATCTTCTGAAGGAAAAGAATCTTAAGTTTATGTCACATTCAAAGCGAAACACAATTTTAAAATCAGATGCTTGGGGTGAGGTTCAGTTCAGTTCAGTCACTCAGTTGTGTCCGACTCTTTGCAACCCCATGAATCGCAGCATGCCAGGCCTCCCTGTCCATTACCAACTCCTGGAGTTCACCCAAACTCATGTGTATTGAGTAGGTGATGACATCCAGCCATCTTATCCTCTGTCATCCCCTTCTCCTCCTGCCCCCAATCCCTCTCACCATCAGGGTCTTTTCCAATGAGTCAACTCTTCACATGAGGTGGCCAAAGTATTAGAGTTTCAGCCTCAGCATCAGTCCTTCCAATCAAAACCCAGGACTGGTCTCCTTTAGGATGGACTGGTTGGATCTCCTTGCAGTCCAAGGGGCTCTCAAGAGTCATCTCCAATACCACAGTTCAAAAGCATCAATTCTTCAGTGTTCAGCTTTCTTCACAGTCCAACTCTCACATCCATACATGACCACTGGAAAAACCATAGCCTAGACTAGACGGACCTTTGTTGGCAAAGTAATGTCTCTGCTTTTGAATATGCTATCTAGGTTGGTCATAACTTTCCTTCCAAAGAGTAAGCATCTTTTTAATTTCATGGCTGCAGTCACCATCTGCAGTGATTTGGGAGCCCAAAAAATAAACTCTGACACTATTTCCACTGTTTCCCTATCTATTTGCCATGAAGTGATGGGACCAGATGCCATGATCTTCCTTTCTGAATGTTGAGCTTTAAGCCAACTTTTTCCCTCTCCTCGTTCACTTTCATCAAGAGGCTTTTTAGTTCTTCTTCACTTTCTGCCATAAGGGTGGTGTCATCTGCATATCTGAGGTTATTGATATTTCTCCCAGCAATCTTGATTCCAGCTTGTGCTTCTTGCAGCCCAGCATTTCTCATGATGTACTCTGCATAGAAGTTAAGTAAGCAGGGTGACAATATACAGCCTTGATGTACTCCTTTTCCTATTTGGAACCAGTCTGTGGTTCCATGTCCAGTTCTAACTGTTGCTTCCTGACCTGCATACAGGTTTCTCAAGAGGCAGGTCAGGTGTTCTGGTATTCCCATCTCTTTCAGAATTTTCCACAGTTTATTGTGATCCACACAATCAAAGGCTTTGGCATAGTCAATAAAGCAGAAATAGGTGTTTTTCTGAAACTCTCTTGCTTTTTCGATGATCCAGCGGATGTTGGCAATTTGATCTCTGGTTCCTCTGCCTTTTCTAAAACCAGCTTGAACATCTGGAAGTGCACAGTTCACATATTGCTGAAGCCTGGCTTGGAGAATTTTGAGCATTACTTTACTAGTGTGTGAGATGAGTGCAATTGTGCGGTAGTTTGAGCATTCTTTGGCATTGCCTTTCTTTGGGATTGGAATGAAAACTGACCTTTTCCAGTCCTGTGGCCACTGCTGAGTTTTCCAAATTTGCTGGCATATTGAGTGCAGCACTTTCACAGCATCATCTTTCAGGATTTGAAATAGCTCCACTGGAATTCCATCACCTCCACTAGCTTTGTTCGTAGTGATGCTTCCTAAGGCCCACTTGACTTCACATTCCAGGATGTCTGGCTCTAGGTGAGTGATCACACCATCGTGATTATCTGGGTCGTGAAGATCTTTTTTGTACAGTTCTTCCGTGTATTCTTGCCACCTCTTCTTAATATCTTCTGCTTCTTTTAGGTCCCTACCATTTTTGTCCTTTATCGAGCCCATCTTTGCATGAAATGTTCCCGGGTGAGTTTAGAGAGAAAATTATTGCACAACCTCAAAAGGAGAGTGTGACGCACACATGCGTATAAACAGGAGCTCTGTATCATCGTGTTGGTGGTCTTCACACAAGTAGAGATGTTTGGTTTTCGGTGTGCTTGCCAACCTCACACATATATACAGCTTGAAGTGCCTCTCTAATAAGATTTCAGGACCTATGGTAGGCAGGTAAGAGACACATTAAATAGAGGAAAATTCAAACTGAGAGTGGGGCGTTGTTCAGTTATCAATATTTATTAGTCAGGGTCTTCTGTATTGTGGAGAACTCCATGGACTGAGGAGCCTGGTAGGCTACAGTCCATGGGGTTGCAAAGAGTCGAACACGACTGAGCAACTTCACTCACTCACTCACTCACTCTATTGTGGAGGCTCTGCACATGCCTTTTGATTAAATTAATGTAGGACACCAGAATAGCAAGTGGAAATAGATTTTATTCCTTTCCTTAGGGACAATTGTTAGGTGGTAATCGTGCCATAGAACCAGTTGCCTACCGATAGAGACTGCTGTAGGGTATATGTTTGAGGAACAAAATAAGTCCTAGTTTCTCAGTTAAACCCTTTTTAGACCTAATTCCTCATTCTGATTGGAAACACTGCATCGATTTATGTTCTTTCTTTATACTTTGATACATACAGTTTTTTTGGTTTTGTTTTTATTGAAGTATAGTTGATTTATAACTTAGTTTCAGGTATATAGCACAGAGAACCAGCTATGTGTATTTACCTCTGTCTGGTTTACTTCGTATAATAATCTCTAGGTCCATCCAAATTGCTATAAATGGCATTATTTCATTCTTATTTATGGCTGAGTAGTATTCTGCTATGTATAAATACCACATCTCCTTTATCCATTCCTCTGTCAATGGACATTTAGGTTTCTTCCATGTCTCGGCTGTTATAAACACTGCTGCTGTCAACACTGGGGTGCTTTTTGTATCTTTTTGAGTTATGGTTTCCTCCAGATATGTGCCCAGGAGTGGAACTGTAGGATCATGGTAGCTTTATTTTCAGTTTTTTAAGGAAACTCCATACTGTTCTCCATAATGGCTGTACCAATTTACATCCCCACCAATAGCGTAAGAGAGTTACACACCGTCTCCAGCATTTGTTACTTGCAGACTTTTTGATGATGGTCATTTTGACTGGTGTGAAGTGTGATATCTCACTGTAGTTTTGATTTGTATTTCTCTAATAATTAGGGATGTTGAGCATCATCTCATGTGCCTTTTGGCCACCCGCATGTCTTTTTTGGAGAAATGTCTGTTTCGGTCTTCTGCCCTATTTTTGATTGGGCTGCTTGACATGTAGTTTTTTAAACTTGATCGACTTTTTTTTTTTTTTTTTTAATTAATTAATTTGTTTTGGCTGCGCTCAGGCTTTCTCTTGTGGCCTCCAGCAGGGGGTCCTCTCTGGTTCTGGTGCACAGGCTTCTTGCTGTGGTGGTTTCTCTTTTGTGGAGCATGGGCTCCAGAGCACAAGTTCAAGTTCAGTATTTGTGGCACATGGGCTTAGTTGCCCCGCGGCATGTGGAACCTCCCCAGAGCAGGGATCGACCTGTGTCCCCTGCATTGGCAGGTGGATTCTTAACCACTGGGTCACCAGGGAAGTCCTCAATACTTTTAAAGGGCCTTCCAGGCCACAAACCCTCTCAGTCTCTGTTCTGCTTCCTTAGCCTTCATACAAAAGGCCTTTGTTACAGACCTCGAACCCAAGTCCTCTCTCTCTGTCCTTGACTCCCAGAGAGAGAGATGTGGGAGAAAATGGAGGGAGGGCAGAAGAAAAATCACCTGTTCAACATTATAGAGCGCAATAGCAATTAAGCGAAACTAGAAACTAGAATCTACTCATTCCGAGTAACCATTCTGAGGGGCACATTTTCAAATTAAATTAGAATATGTTGTAGTGCTTTGTGTAGCAGTAGTTAAGTGCGATCATGTAAGATGCACGTTAAAAGCAGTGCAGCAGAAGCAAATAATCCAATTTATCTATTAAAATTAACTAGGAATATTCATTTGAATAGCTAAAAATTTGACACTAGATAGGAAAATTACTCCATTGTGCCTCTTTTTGGATGAGTCTCAGGAATCATCATCAGTCATCCCCAATCCCTTGTTGCCTGATGAAATCAACAGTGAATTTAGCAGCCGCTCTGTTATTACAATTCAGCTACTTTCTATCTTAATCAGAGCAGATTACTTTTGACCAAGCTAGCATCTCTGAATATGTTCTCCACTGACCTCTTTCAGTTAATGGGAACTGGTTCTGTCTGTTATGCTCCGAGCCCGTATCTCCGAACCGACCGAGAGAGCAAGTCCACCACAGTAATGCAAAAACAAGAAGGGAGTTTATCTCTAGCGCGCTAGGGCTCAAGTCTCATCCCACACAAGGGAATCTGACAAGAGCCCCCAAAAAAGGAGTATGGCGGCTTATATACAGGCAGTTCTTTGTCTCAGTTACAGGAGTAGCTGGCGTTACATGATTGGCCAGGCAGGATGAGCACATATCCTGTCTCTTTCTGGTAAACATGACTCAGGTCCTAGAGACCGTCGTTTGGTCCCTAACACTGTCTATTCATCTCATGTTTGTGCAGAGCTAATTTATCTTTGACCAATATTAATATTATGCTAACTATACAAGTGCAGTTGGCTCTTTCAGACAATTTCTATTACGAGAGCCCTTGAAAGTACAACACAGAAGAAAGAATAAAATACAGTGGACATGTAATTAGGGAGATGATGAAAATCCTTTCCAAGGTATGAAAAATATATCTGAAGTATAGGAATGTTGATCTTTGTTTTATGATGCCTGCATCCTTTTCTGGACCAAATTACTCCCTTCATGGCGTCAAATCTCAGATGTGTATGGGGGCCAGGAAGACAAGGGAAATGAGTAAAACAGACAGGATTCAAGTACTGCATCTGTGTCATGTGAGGCCCGGAGAAGCCTGGACTCCAAGAGAGTGCTTGTTCCCTCTGAAGGAGGCTTACATTCTCCAGTGTAAGAGAATGAGGCTTGGTCTGGACTTGAGTGAAGTGTCCTGTTTTTAATATTTATTTATTTACTTAGGCTGTGTTGGGTCTTCATTGCTCCACGTGCAGCGAGTGGGGGCTACTCTTTACTAGCAGTGCGTGGCCTTCTCATTGCAGTGGCTTCTCCTGTTGCAGAGCATGGGCTTTAAAGCGTGCAGGCTTCAGTAGTCATTGCCCATGGGCTTAGTTGCCCTACGACATGTGAAGTCTTCCCAGACCAGGGATCAAACCTGTCACGCGAGTGTATGCTCCTTGATTCTTTGTCTCATCACAGCAAAGATTTGGAGTGACAACATTAACGCCCCCTCGGCGTGTCACAGCTCTCAGGTCTTGGATAGACCATGTTATAGCTCTCAGGTCTCGAATGGGCCATGTTATAGCTCTTACACAAATCAGTGTTACAGCTCAGTGTTACAACTCTATTTTATTTAGAAGATAGCAGGAAAATCCATCTTCGAGGTGTGAGGGCACGTCGATCTAAAGACATGGGGAGAAGAGCGCCCCAGCGCGCAGGAGAGAGAGAGAGAGAGAGCTGGCTTTGGCTCCTCTATTTATATGTTTATCTCTCCCTGGGCCTGTCCTATGTAAATTGGGCCAGCCAGAAGTGTTGTTTGTTTTACCTGAGGTCCTCACTCCGGTCCTCGGACCTTCTTTTGTTTCATTTTCGCGGGCTTTTCCCTTCCTTGTCTTGTCAGTTCAGTTCAGTCGCTCAGTCGTGTCTGACTCTTTGCGACCCCATGAATCACAGCACGACAGGCCACCCTGTCCATCACCATCTCCCGGAGTTCACTGAGACTCACGTCCATCGAGTCCGTGATGCCATCCAGCCATCTCATCCTCTGTCGTCCCCTTCTGCTCCTGCCCCCAATCCCTCCCAGCATCAGAGTCTTTTCCAATGAGTCAACTCTTCGCATGAGGTGGCCAAAGTACTGGAGTTTCAGCTTTAGCATCATTCCTTCCAAAGAAATCCCAGGGTTGATCTCCTTCAGAATGGACTGGTTGGATCTCCTTGCAGTCCAAGGGACTCTCAAGAGTCTTCTCCAACACCACAGTTCAAAAGCATCAGTTCTTCGGCGCTCAGCCTTCTTCACAGTCCAACTCTCACATCCATACATGACCACAGGAAAAACCATAGCCTTGACTACATGGACCTTAGTCGGCAAAGTAATGTCTCTGCTTTTGAATATACTATCTAGGTTGGTCATAACTTTTCTTCCAAGGAGTAAGCATCTTTTAATTTCATGGCTGCAGTCACCATCTGCAGTGATTTTGGAGCCCCCAAAAATAAAGTCTGACACTTTCCACTGTTTCCCCATCTATTTCCCATGAAATGATGGGACCATATGCCATGATCTTCATCTTCTGAATGTTGAGCTTTAAGCCAACTTTTTCGCCTTGTCTTGTAGCCACCGCCATTTTGGACTCCTTTTCCCTGTTCTACCTACCTAACAAAACCTGTGTCCCCTACACCGACAGGCAGACTCTCAATCACTGGACCACCAGGGAAGTCCAAGTTTCCTGATTTTTAAGTGGCTCTAATTTTTTTTTTTTTAAGTACTGCTGCTGCTAAGTCACTTCAGTCGTGTCTGACTCTGTGCAACCCCATAGATGGCAGCCCACCAGGCTCCCCCGTCCCTGGGATTCTCCAGGCAAGAACACTGGAGTGGGTTGCCATTTCCTGCTCCAATGCATGAAAGTAAAAAGTGAAAGTGAAGTCGCTCAGTCGTGCCTGACTCTTAGCGACCCCATGGACTGCAGCCCACCAGGCTCCTCCGTCCATGGGATTTTCCAGGCAAGAGTACTGGAGTGGGGTGCCATTGCCTTCTCCGTTAAAGTACTGAGCTGAATCAAATAAAATTTAACCAAGGGTAGGACTCAGAAGGCTGCCATTTTGTGACCCCTGCTCCATTCTTTACAAAGGTCATTTCAGGAGCAAGGTGCTTAGAAATGGTCTATAAAATAGCTGGAGCATCCACCAGGTGGCAGGAAGAAGCAGACGATTTTTCCTGCTTGCCAACCTTTCCAGGGTTGAAGATTTCTGTAGATTCATCTGGGATCTTAAAAAAAGCTGTGGGACTTTGTTGGTGGTCCGGTGGTTAAGCCCCTGTGCTTCCAATGTAGGGGCTATAGGTTCAGACCCTGGTCAGGGAGCTAAAATCCCACATGCCTTGTAGCTGCAAAACCAGAACTTAAAACAGAAGCAATAAAAAAAAAAAAAAAAAAAAACAACAACAACAAAAAAACCCAGAAGCAATATTGTAACAGATTCAAATAGTCTACATAAAAAAATTCTTTTTAATAAAATAAAAATTAAACAATAAAAAGCAGTTGTCCCCTTGGCCTCACCAGCCACTGCTCCCCAGATCTTAAAGCAACCAAACACTGAGGAGACTACCTCTCTCTTTCCCTATCATTATTGGACACAGATAAGCCAGAAAACACACAGCCCGCCCTGCCACAATCCACCACCACCGCTGCCTGGCACCCACCCCCACCCCAAGAGCCACTGAGGAGGAACGTGTGCAGCATGGAAGGGTCACGGCCCTGACCCTGCTTCCTCCTTTCTCTGAGCTTGAGGGCACTTGGTACGAGGGGGAAAGTCACTGAAGATGAAGGATATTCATGCCCAGGGAGGTTGGTCTCTGCTGTAATTGGGAGCCACCCGGGCAGACAGCTGTTTTCACATGAAAGCCCAGGATGGAGTATCATCCAGGTCTACTTGAGGCTGATACCTGCGCTTGAGGCCTGAGCGCCTGATCCCCTGCCTGGCCTTGCCCTTTATTGGCTCTTAGCTATCCTTTCTCCGAGGCTATGAGCTCATTCTGACCATTAGACCGTTGCTCACAACCCCGATTGGCCCCTTACCCGACACAGACTGTCTGTCTGTCTCCACCTCTGCCTCGGCCCAGACGCCCCTGGCCCAGCTGTGCCCTCTGCTCCAGGCTCACCCCACCACATTTTCTCCATCCTCTATCCAGACACTCAAACTGTGCTGCCGGGACGGCCCTGCCCTCCCAGAGACACCTCACTTCCTCTCCTCAGGAGGCCCAGGGTTAGAGGCCGCATACAACATAAATCTGTGACTTGAGGGGAATGGGACAAGGAGAGACTCCTCCTTTCACTAGGAATTAACAAGACGAGGTAGTTCCAAATTGTAGAAGGAGAGAGAAAGGCTGTAAAATGCTTGAATCTATTATCTAGAGAGATTTGGAAACTTCAAGGCTTTTCAGAGTACAGTCACTCCTTGGTATCTGCAGGAGATTGATTCTAGGACCCTCACCCCCCAGGATACCAGTAACCGCAGATGTTCAAGTCCCTTATATAGAATGGTGTAGAGTCCCTTGGACAGCAAGGAGATCAAACCAGTCAGTTTTAAAGGAGATCAGCCCTGAATATTCATTGGAAGGACTGAGCTGAAGCTCAAATACTTTGGCCACCTGATGCAAAGAGCTGATTGGAAAAGACCCTGATGCTGGGAAAGATTGAAGGCAGGAGAAGGGGACAGCAGAGGGCAAGATGGATGGTGGCATCACTGACTCAATGGACAAGAGATTGAGCAAACTCTGGGAGCTAGTGAAGGACAGGGAAGCCTAGTGCTGCAGTCCATGGGGTCACAAAGAGTCAGACATGACTGAGCGACTAAGCAACAACAACAATACAACGATATGCACACACTCCCTTCATATACCTTAAATCATCTCTAGATTATTTATAATATCTAATACAATGTGATTTATGTAAATAGTTGTAAATAAAATGTAAATGATATGTAAATAGCTTCCAGCATGCAGCATATTCAAGTTTTGCTTTTGGAACTTTTCTGAAATTTTTTAAAAATACTTTTTAGATGAGTTTAATTGAATCTGTGGGTGTGGAAACTGCAGATACAAAGGGCCAACTGTGGACGGAAAAGTTCAGTGTCTGGAATAGGGTTTGGCTCGGACTAGGGAGGCCTGCTGAGGGGCCATAAAAGGGACCAATTGGCTTCAAGATCTGGCTTCCAGACTTTGCCCCTTTCTCTTACTGACCAGCTGGAAACAGAAATATCCTATTAGGAAAAAGTGGAGGCTCATTTAAAGGAGGGTTACATAAGGCCATGCCAGGCGAATTTCCATAACACCAAATTGCAAAGGGGCGTTGTAAATTGTAAGAGAACCCCATCTGAGAATTTAAGGGCATAACTTCTGGTTTGGTCTGAGTCTGTGAAAGTTCAGGCAAAGTACCAAAACTCTCCAGATATCCATCAGTTCACTGAGAATACAGAAGTTGGATTAGAAGAAGTATTAGTTATCTGCATACATGCTCAGTTGCTCAGTCATGTCTTACTCTTTGCGACCCTTTGAACTGTATAGTCCACCACGTTTCTCTGTCCATGGAATTTTCCAGGCAAGAATGATGGAGTGGGTTGCTATTTCTTCCTCCAAGGGATCTTTCCAACCCAGGGATCAAACCCACATCTCTAGCATTGCAGCTGGATTCTTTACTCACTGAACCATCAGGTTATCCAAAATGATACAAATTCAACCCAAACCTTAGCAGCCTAAGACAATAAACTTATTATTTCACAGATTCTGTGGGTCAGGAGTCCACGTACTGTGTAGTCAACTCCTCTGACTTAGGGTCTCTCTGAGGCTGGAATTAAGTGTCAGCTGGGGCTGCCATCATCTCAGGGTTCAACGTGGGGAGGATCTGCTTTCTAGCTCACCCAAGAGGTTGTTGGCAGGATTCAATTCCTTCTAGACTAAGAGTCACACTGGTAGAATAAAAGCCTCAGTTCCTCTCTGGTCGCTGGCTGGGGCCCTCCCTTCATCTCTTGCTGCACAGGTCTCTCCACAGAACAGTTCACAGCATGGTGGGTGGCTGTTATGAACCAGAGAGGGTTAGCAAAATGGATCAGAGTCTTTGTGATGTCCCATCCCTTTGGTACATTCTGTTCTGTAGAACTGACTCACTAAACGCAGCCGAACAACCAAGGGAGGGGAGTCGGCAAGAGCATGAATACAGGAGGCAGGGCTCACTGGAACTATTTTAGTGGCTGCCTACCACACATTCTCTCCAAGGCCCCTCCTAGCTCAGATTCTGTGAATACTCCCTCTCTCTCCCCCAGAAAGGGGCTACATATTCTATTTACAGACCCAACTTCTCTGCCAAGTGCTCAAATGGGCTCTGACACATTCTTCAACTAGAGTTAACCATCATGAAAAATGTAGTCAAATAGGAAAATTATCTTATCTGAAAGAGTTAGACTATGAAAAGAAGACATTGGATTTTCTCTGTTTTGGTGGCATCCTCCATTATAGGGCTCTTCTGGTAGACCAGATATATTTTTAGAATAAAAGGGGAAATATATCTTTGTTTAAAGCACTTCAGAACCAAGTACACTGAGACCAATCTATTCAGAGAACCTAGGTTGATTTGAGGTTCTTGCACTGCTAGGAGGAGCATCACAACTCAAAGGCCACTTCTGAGTTTTGCTGTATTTGCAAAGCAATCCACGTCATGGATTATCCCCAGAGCCTCTGTGAGCTGTTCACATTTCCTCTGGAATGATGTGACTTTCTTCAGACACCTAAGCCTGTACATGTTATACATTGGACAGGCTCAGATCTGGAGAACAACTTAGGGTCTCCAAATCCTGAGGACTGTTAGGTTAACTTAAATTAATGTTGCTGTCTTTGTCCATCACATAGGCACTTTGTAAAGCAGTCATGGATTCTTTTTAAAAATCTGTTTTAATCTATCAGAAGTCCATATTTCCTTTATTAATAGCTGTCTTTAAAATTGTGGTCATCAGGCTTCCCTGGAGGCTCAGTGGTAAAGAATCCACTTGCCAGCGCAGGAGACTCAGGTTTGATTCCTGATCCGGGAAGATCCCACATGCGGCGAAGCAGCGAAGTCCACGTGCCACACCCACTGAGCCTGTGCTCTAGAGCCCGGGAGCCATGACCGCTGAGCCCAACAGCAGCAACTACTGAAGCCTGCTCACCCTAGAGCCCATAGCCCACAGCAAGAGAAGCCTGTGCACTGCGACTGAAGAGTAGCCCCCAATCTCCACAATTAGGGAAAAGCCAGCACAGCAATGAAGACCCAGCACAGCCAGAGCTAAACAAATAAAATTAGAAAAAGAAAAAAAACTGTGGTCATCATAAGCCCTTCATCTTTTGATGACCTCAAGCTCTGCTAGCTTGGGAACTTGTTCTGTCGATGTGAACATACATATTAACCAGTTTGGAACCTGTAGTCAAACTGAGCCACAGTAGCTTCTTACCTCTGAATGAAAAGGCTTGAGATCCCTGTTTTTACTTACAAGTTCTAATTTTGAGGAAATACATTATGATAATCACAGCAACACATTATGAATTCATGAGATTTTAACTGATCCCTTTCCATTTTCTTTTCATCGTACTGAAGAAGCTAAGACTTACAGATACTTGAATTTGCAGTTATCAAAGCTGTCTTATGCAGTTCCTTATTCATTCTTTCAAACTAGATAAAAAGAGGGATTTAATTCTTTACTGGGAGGTAACGTAACGTCAAGAAAGTATATAGACCTTAACACCAGAGAAGCTGGATTAGAAGCCTTAAGACTTCTGGCAAGTTACTTCCCCTCATGGTGACTCAGAGTTTTCATCTGTAATGTGGGATCATAGCTGCCTTTCTCACAGAATTGTTTCAAGGATTAAATTACACAGATGTATCTGTATGAAGCATTTAGCACTATACACAGAACTAGTTACCCAATAACTGGTGGTTTCCTTTAACATTTATTCAGAAGCAAAGGGAGATCCTGAGAGCATCTCCATATGGTCAGCCAACAAGAGCAAGAAGGGACGGGATCCCAGAGTCTAGGTCATCAGGCTTCATCATAGTTATTTCAGGTGTTCCTTTAACAAGTCATCACCCAAATATCCTGCTTCACCACTTTGATGAGCTTTATAAACTGAGCCTGAAATACCACATAAGACACATACTGCCTGTGCCATTCCTGTGCCCTCAAATAAGGGCAGATTTGCTCTCAGCTGGTAGAGGGAAAAGGAATGTCGTATGTAATCTATGCAAGAAATGCTGATACGCCCACTTTTCGATCTGCTGTTATATTGGATTTTGTGGTTTAGCCTCCATATTGGAATGCATGAAAAGTGAGCACAGATAAAGGTGGGCAGTAGGTTCTCCATGGAGCCCCCTACCCTCCACAATAAATAGCTCCCCTAGATGATCCATGAAGTCAGCTGCCTGTTTGGAAATTCCTCTTCTCTACCTGGAAAGTAGCCTGAGATTGGCTCAAGCTGTCCTGGAGCAGCTTTGCCGTGTAAACAACCACTGGAAACACACCACTTCTGGAAACCTGGCTATGTGAGAAGTGGGCTGTAGAAAGGCAGAGAGTGGCCGCCAGGCCCCCAGCTCATGGGCTGGAGGAGAGGACCTGGCTATGCGAAAAGTGGGCTGTGGAAAGGCAGAGAGCGGCCGCCAGGCTCCCAGCTCAGGGGCTGGAGGAGAGGAAACTGGGAAGCAGGGGAGCCACTGGCTCTGGGGTTGGGGCCTGTGCATGTGGGGAATGGTGGTAGGGGTTCCCTGGCCTGTTTCATTAAATGGGAGGCAGAGACACAGAATACACCAGCAAGGCAGTTTCTCTTGGCCCCCTGGAGGAAATTTATAAAGGTCTTTGCCAGCTATAAAAAGGAAAGTAAATGAGTTGAATATTGAGTATTCAATAAAATTTAAAAAGTCCAAGATGGAAAATATAAAGAGAAAGGGGGGTTTGTATGGCATCTCCAACCCCCGATGCCTCCAGCTCCCTCCTCCCAAAGCCCTCACCTTACAAACTCACCTTCACCTGCAGTTCTCTCCACTGGGCCTCTCTCTGCCTTCCCTCCTGGAGGAGCTTGCCACCTCTTACTCTCCTGGCTTTGGAAGCTCCCCCTAAATTCATTCAAAGAAACACACCCAAGATTACAGAAGGGGATATTCCAACCATGGGAAGGGTTTCAAAGCACAGATACAGCTCAGCCTAGGATAATGTACACCTGGGCACACACAGTCAGAACTTCTGGGGAAGTTTCTTTTCTCCAACTCTATCCTAAACCAGGAGACCCAACAGAAAAATCCTCCGTTTTGGTCCTTATGTGTTTCTCCGTTCACATCCTACCTGCCTTCCCCTTTTGTACCCTTCCCTCTTCACCGCTCCTCCTGGCATTCTCACCACTCTGGATAGGGAATGGAGACTCCTTGTGCAAATGAAGGACATTAACCCAGAGGATGTGTGGAGATTACTTTTTCAATATTGCTACTAGATATCTTCTGGTATTGGGCCTCCCTGGTGCCTAAGATGGTAAAGCATCTACCTGTAGTGCGGGAGACCCTGGTTTGATCCCTGGGTTGGGAAGATCCCCTGGAGAAGGAAATGGCGACCCACTCCAGTACTCGCGTGGAAAATTCCGTGGACAGAGGAGCCTGGTAGGCTACAGTCCATGGGGTCACAAAGAGTCAGACATGACTGAGTGACTTCCCCTTTTGTACCCTTCCCTCCTCACTGCCCCTCCTGGCAATCTCACCACTCTGGATAGGGAATGGAGACTTCTTGTGCAAATGAAGGACATTAACCCAAAGGATGTGTGGAGATTACTTTTGCAATATTGCTAGTAAATATCTTCTGGTATTATCTGGGATTAGGGCTGTACTTGTAGAAAAAGCATCCCCAGATAAATGCTACATAAACTGATACCTCTGGATTCATAATTTCCCTCCTGCTTGTTACTGATTCATTTTTCAGTTAGGTAGTGAGTCCTTTACTGGGTCAGTTTTAATTTTCTCAGACTTCCTTTCTCTCATGTAATCTGCAGACCAAAGCTCAAGGAGGGGGAAATCCAAAATGATGGAACCAGGGTGAAATATTCTGTCATTTACTACTCTTCCCCTCTGAGGCTCCCCAGCCATTTATCCACCTTGAGTTGAGATCTCACACGCACGCACGCACGCACACACACACACACACACCCCTCCCTCTCCTGGGCTCCCTCCCCCAAATCCTCCAGTTGGTGGAAATGGCAGCAGAACCCTAATCTGGAGGCCAAGTTGAACCCTTCCACAGAGTCAAGACCACAACCAGGAAGCATTTGCCCAGCACTCAGATGTGCAAAACACAGAGCAGCACAGAAGTTTTCCGTTTCAGACCTAACTCTGATTCCTCCAGTGCAAACTGCCTCCTCACTTGCCTTTAAGGGTGTCATTTCTGCAGTGAACTTTCTTGAAAAATCACCCTTCTGTGAGTCTCCTTTTAGTAGATCTCTCCCTGCCTTTCCCTTCTACTTGGCAACAGAAGGCATTTCTGTCCCCCTTAGAGCACCCTGGCATGACCCAGGGCTCCTGGGGGAATTCTTCAAAGAAACAGGTTCTTGCTTGACCCCAACCTACTAACACAAAGAGTCCATCACAGGAAGGCCCAGGTCTTGGCTGAGTGAGCCCAGCATCGCCACCCACCAAGCACAGCTGCTCTGCTAATTTTAGAACTCTGAGAAGCCACCTGACTTCAAGGCACTCATGAGATACTCATCACACCCTATATCTGGAGCTGATCTGGGGTGGGGCCCGCTCCTTGTTCTTCACACCCGGAACACCTTTGAGAGCTAGAAAAGTGACTTTGGGGGAGGCGACTCTGAATAAATGACAAAAAGATAAAGCGACCCTCGATCAGCTAGCAAACTGCAAATTGTTTCAACCTGGTCGAGCTCCCAGAATTGGACTGGTCTGTCCAGTGACCTGACCTCCACCTGACATTCAGATCCCACCTCCCATTTCATGTGTCTGAAGTGGGACTCACCAGCTTCCCCCAGACCCTTGCCTCCTGTCTGCTTGTCTGAGGCATATCCTGTTTCCCAAGTGAGGATCCTCAGGTCAACACTGACTGCCTCCCCCTCCTCTCCAGTCACTAAATATAAAGTTCAAACTACTTTATCTCCTAACAGGGGTTCATAAACTTCTCTCCATTCCCACAGTCTTTGCTCTCCATCCTGTTCTCTTCAGGGATTCCCAAGTGGCACAGTGGTAAAGAATTCGTCTGCCAATGCAGGAGACACAAGAGATTTGGGTTCAGTCCCTGGGTCGGGAGGATCCCCTGGAGGAGGAAATGGCAACCCACTTCAGGGCTCTTGCCTGGAGAATCCCAAGGACAGAGGAACCCGGCGGGCTACAGTCCATGGGCTCGCAAAGAGTTGGCCATGACTGAGCTCACACGCCTGTGCACAGGTTCTCTTCAGCCCTCACCTTCTCACTGTAACGGCTGCCGGCAGGCTCCCTGCCTACCTTTTCATACTCTTAAGCCCAACTACCAAGGCCATTTTTCTAAAACCACATCTATTTCTAGCTTAAAACCCTTCAAGTTTTCCTGGCAGGCTCTCCACACTATTTGCATGTTAGAATCACCTGGGCAGGGTAAAAAAAAAAAAGTCAATGCCCAGCTTCCCACCCCCAGAGATTCTGATTTGATTGACAGGATGGGACAAAGCATCCATATTTCTTTTTGAGATTCCCTAGAAAACTGATGTGCAGCCAGGGTGGAGAGCCACTGACCACCAGGATGGAGTCCAAGCTCCTTCCCATGGCACCCAAGACTTTTCTTGACTGGGCCCCTGCCCACCTCTCCCATCAGCCTCTCTCCTGGCATCTCCATACCTTTATGTCCCAGCAACACTGAGCCGCTTACAGTTCCCGCCACCGCACCATTGCTCATCTGTGCCCGAACCTGAAACACCCTCCTTATTGGCCCAGCATCACCTTCTACAGGAACCCATGCCTGATGCATCACCGCAGCACCTTCCCTCACTCCCTGGTGCTCCATAAAACCTTGGGTGTGCCTCTGTTACTGAAAATCCACATTATTCTGTGGTGATTTATGTACCCATCTTCCTTAAGCAAAAGAGAGAGATTATTTCCATAGGGTTACTTCATGGAGCCCAAAGCTGCTCATACTGTAGATGGGCCTCTCAATTATGGGGACCCTGAATTTGGAAAGCTGCTTGGAATCAAGGCACTTCTTCTCAGTCACCTTCTCACTGGGGTTATATGGGCTCTGCTGTCTGTTTATTGCTTCTGGATCTTCTTGGCAGACCACATTCTCCACCTGTATGTGCCAGCTGGGCCCCAAATGGCCACTCCATAAAGGCAGGCTCAGCTCCTCAGTGTACATGTTTTCACTTGCAGCAACACTGACTGGCATCCTAAATGTCCATTCCAGAGTCCTAGGACAGAGAATTCTATTGGCCCAAGGAATCACCAGTGTTCCCATCAGCTATGGCCAATTATGGCTGCTGCACAGAAAGGGAGGGCCTGAAAAACTGGCAATGAATCATGGCATGGGCAGGTATCCCAAAGGTGAAAATTCTGCCACAAGAGTCAAGACTCCTCAACCCCGTGTTGCATGGGTTTAGATCAAGTGCTGAGTGAGCCAGAGAAAGAAACCAGTATTTCAGTCTTGGATATCTGGGAAGACTTCACAGGAAAGCTGACACTGAACTTGAGCCTTGAAGGATAAGTAGGATTTTTCCAGGCACGAGAGAAAGTAAAGGATATTCTGGGTAAAGGCAATATCAACAAGATACCGTGGAGAATATGTTTCCACGTAGAAGTGAATGGAAGGAACTGAAATGGTGTCAAGATGGTGGGATCAGCAGCTGAGGCTAGAAATGTGGGTTTGACCGAGATTGTGAGAATCTTTACCAGACTGAGTTGTCTTCACCACTCAGGAGGCAGACTCCTCTGAGAAGATCTCAATCACAAAAGTAAGGAGGAAACAGTGTGAGCAGACCGGGAGAAAGGTCCTGGGGGTCTGCACTAGGGTAACAGGTAGATTCCTACCAGACTTTACAGTTCAAAGAGCAATTTGACTGTGGTAGCTCATCTGCTGCTGCTGCTGCTGCTAAGTCGCTTCAGTCGTGTCCGACTTTGTGCGACCCTATAGACGGCAGGCCCCCTGGGATTCTCCAGGCAAGAACACTGGAGTGGGTTGCCATTTCCTTCTCCAATGTATGTAAGTGAAAAGTCAAAGTGAAGTCGCTCAGTCGCGTCCGACTCTTCGTGATCCCACGGACTGCAGCCTCCGGCTCCTCCGTCCATGGGATTTTTCAGACAAGAGCACTGGAGTGGGTAATCCTCACAATATCATCATAATGTAGGTAAGGCTGGCTTTTATTATATTTTATTCACATTACTGAAGAGGAAAATGTGCTTCAATTCAGTTATGCAGCTTGCTTAAGATCGCACAGTTAACCAGATGCATAACTTGAATGTTGAGTTCAGTTCAGTCGCTCAGTCGTGTCCGACTCTTTGCGACCCCGTAGAATGCAGCATGCCAGGCCTCCCTGTCCATCAGCAACTCCCAGAGTTTACCCAAACTCATGTCCATTGAGTTGTGATGCCATCCAACCATCTTATCCTCTGTTGTCCCCTTCTCCTCCCACCTTCAATGTTTCCCAGCATCAGGGTCTTTTCAAATGAGTCAGTTCTTCACATGAAATGACTGAAGTATTGGAGTTTCAGCTTCAGCATCAGTCCTTCCAATGAATATTCAGAACTGATTTCCTTTAGGATGGACTGGTTGGATCTCCTTGCAGTCCAAGGGACTCTCAAGAATCTTCTCCAACACCACAGTTCAAAAGCATCAATTCTTTGGCACTCAGCTTTCTTTATAGTTCAACTCTCACATCCATACATGACCGCTGGAAAAACCAGAGCCTTGACTAGATAGACCTTTGTTGGCAAAGTAATGTCTCTTTTTAATATACTGTCTAGGTTGGTCATAACTTTCCTTCCAAAGAGTAAGTGTCTTTTAATTTCATGGCTCCAGTCACCATCTGCAGTGATTTTGGAGCCCCCAGGAATAAAGTCTGTCACTGTTTGCACTGTTTTCCCATCTATTTGCCATGAAGTGACAGGACCAAATGCCACGATCTTAGTTTTCTGAATGTTGAGCTTTAAGTCAACTTTTTCCCTCTCCTCTTTCACTTTCATCAAGAGGCTCTTTAATTCTTCTTCACTTTCTGCCATAAGGTTGGTGTCATCTGCATATCTGAGGTTATCGATATTTCTCCCGGAAATCTTGATTTCAGCCTGTGCTTCTTCCAGCCCAGCATTTCTCATGATGTACTCTGCATAGAAGTTAAATAAGCAGGGTGACCATATACAGCCTTGATGTACTCCTTTTCCTATTTGGAACCAGTCTGTTGTTCCATGTCCAGTTCTAACTGTTGCTTCCTGACCTGCATACAGGTTTCTCAAGAGGCAGGTCAGGTGATCTGGTATTCCCATCTCTTTCAGAATTTTCCAGAGTTTATTGTGATCCACATAGTCAAAGGCTTTGGCATAGTCAGTAAAGCAGAAGCAGATGTCTTTCTAGAACTCTCTTGCTTTTTCGATGATCCAGCGGATGTTGGCAATTTGATCTCTGGTTCCTCTGCCTTTTCTAAAACCAGCTTGAACATCAGGAAGTTCACGGTTCACGTACTGCTGAAGCCTGGCTTGGAGAATTTTGAGCATTACTTTACTAGCGAGTGAGATGAGAGCAACTGTGCGGTAGATCTTCAAATTCTAAAGTCCATTCTCTGTTCAGTGTTGCAGGATTCACACAATGAACAGGTCAAACTAAAACTACCTTGCATTAGAATATAAAGAAATGGATAATTCAGGGAAAACATTTTCAGTATTAACTACTGATTTGGAAAAATGTTCATGATACGATAGTGACTGGGAGAAAAGTTAACTATAATACCATATGATCATGTAGTGCTAATCGTCTTAAAAGTATAAACATGAACTGAAAAAAATACCAAAAGGGAATAAAGCAAATTGTTTTGGGGTAATTTTTTATTTTTATCTGGATAATTCTTTTTTTTTAATGATTTTTTGTTTTAAGTAATTAGTTAATTTTTGGCTGCACTGGGTCTTTGCACAAAGTCTTTCTCTAGTTGCAGCGAGCACAGTTTACTCTTTGATACAGTGGGCTGGCTTCTCATTGTGGTGGCTCATCTTGTTGCAGAGCACACGCTATAGGTGCGAGGGCTTCAGTAGTTGTGGCTCACAGGCTTAGTTA
This sequence comes from Ovis aries, assembly GCF_016772045.2. Lineage (NCBI taxonomy): Eukaryota > Metazoa > Chordata > Mammalia > Artiodactyla > Bovidae > Ovis > Ovis aries. The sequence continues at coordinate 59,433,827 of NC_056065.1, forward strand.
CTCTGAGGCATGTGGGATTTTCCTGGACCAGGGATCGAATCTATGTCCCCTGCATTGGCAGGCAGATTCCTATTCATAGAGCCACCAGGGAAGTCCCTGGATAATTCTTATTTTTATCTTTATATCCTTCTATGTCTTCTAAAATATCTACCTCAGAATTGTATTGCCTTTAAGTGAAAACAGTAACTTTCCATTATAAAAATTATATAGTCTCTCTCTCTCTCTCTCTCTCTATATATATATATATATATATATATATATAAATTATATATAAAGTATATAAAAAATATACTTTAGCTTCAGCATCAGTCCTTCCAGTAAATATTCAGGGTTGATCTCCCTTAAGATTGACTGCTTTGATCTCCTTGCTGTCCAAGAGACTTTCAGGAGTTTTCTCCAGTACCATAGTTCAAAGGCATCAATTCTTAGGTGTTCTGCCTTCTTGACCATCCAGCTCTCACAACTGTACATGACAACTGGAAAGACCATAACGTTGATTATACGGACGTTTGTCGGCAGAGTTATGTCTCTGCTTTTCAACACACTGTCTAGATTTGGCATCACTTTTCTGCCAAGAAGCAATTGCTTTCTGATTTCATGACTGCAGTCACCATCTGTAGTGACTACTTATTCTTTAGCAGTTTCACGGGATTCCATTGAATTGATCAACTTATTTAATCAATCCATTTTAAGACATATTTAACATGTTTCTAGATTTTTTTATATTATAAAATTTAAATACACTGTGTTTATTTCCTCATACATTGCATAGATGTTTAACTGCATATGAGCAATAACTACCGGGCTTCCCTGCTGGCTCAGTTGGTAAAGAATCTGCCTGCCAATGCAGGTAACATGGGTTCGACCCCTGGGTCAGGAAGATCCCCTGGAGAAGGAAATGGCAACCCACTCCAATATTCTTGCCTGGAGAATCCCATGGACAGAGGAGCCTAGTGGGTGTCAAAGAGTTGGACAATTGCAATTTTGACAGAATTGCTAAATACCTTCACCTTCACTTACAATGGATTAAATATTTTTTCAATCTGTGGTAATTTGATATATGTATTTTTAAAGGATTGTCTAACAAAATACTTGTAAAGAAAAAATTTCCATCACTGACCAATTTAGAGTATATTTATTGGTCACAGTCCAAAATACATCACATAATCAAACAATTCTTCTAACCAAGATTATGTAATTCAGAGTTATAAAATTTCACCCCAATATACACTTACTAAAAACTATTTATTGTTAATTATCAGTGTATATCTAGCAATGAAAGCCCAACTGTACTTATAGTAGGCCATGAAACTCGTGGTATGGCTAAAATTGCTATGGTTTGTTGTATGAGGCAGTAACTAAAATTCTCATCTCGATGGCTGAATGACTGAGAAGAGTGCACTGTGGTTGCAAAGTTCAGTTGAAGACTGTGAGAAAGGGACATCCTTGAAGCCCATCAGAGGCCTGACCACAATCCACAGGACAATTAAATGCAAGGGTGAGCAGGAGGGGCCAAAACGTGATCTGGGTATCAGCTGAGCACCTTTCAAAGGACTGACAGTGGTCAGTCTCCAGGGAATAAACACTCCCAAATAAACTGTGCTTCCTTCATAAAGAATTGCAGGCCTTTCTGAGCTCCTAGGTTAGTGGGTTTGTTTACTGTTTACTTGTTTGCTTGCTTCTTTGTTTGTTGAGCTTTGAGTTATGAGCCAAATACAGATATGACTGCATTGTCCACATATGCATTCAGGGGACAGGATTTTTGTCTGAATTTTTGTGAGTCAGATGATTTTTGTATTGGGATAAAACAATGTTGTGATAGCTTCAGGTGAATAGTGAAGGAACTGAGCCATACACATACATAGATCCATTCTCTCTCAAACTCCACTCCATCCAGGCTGCCATGTAACCTTGAGCAGAGTTCTCTGTGCTATCAGTAGGTCTCTTTGTTGCTTGTCCATCTTAAAAGTAGCAGTGTGTACATATCCATCCCAGACTCCTAACTAACCCTTCCTTCCACTCTTCCCCCCAGCGACCATAAGTTTGTTCAAGGGACAGATTTTATATCATCATGCTAATAGGAAAAATTTGTAAAATGACTTCATCATCTCCCTAGATGCCAAGAAATAATTCAAACCAACAATTGTCCCTTTTGAAAACTCTAAACATCTTAACAAAAGCGTTTCTGGGTTAAAGCTTCTAAAGAAACCAAAATTCCAAACCAATATTATTTAAAATGGAGAATCCAGAGTCAGAGTTAGTATGCTGTCTGCCATCATTGCACGCCACATGATATTATAGGGCTGACAATAATGTTCTGAGAAGAGCGAGAAACAGAAGCATCTACACAAGAAAGGAACAATTAAAGTATCATTGAGAGATGCTATTATTGTATACTTGTAAAAGCCATGAAGTGAGAAGTGACAAAGAGCTATGGAGTATAAGACAAGTCCACAAAATCTAGTGTTATTCTTTATAGTAGTGGTACACATAGAAAAAGAGATTCCATTCTACAAGAGTAACAAAAACCATAAATTCTTGAATACTGACTCAACTTGAAATAAAAAACATTTTATCATGTTGAAAGGAATGCAAAACACCATAACAGGGAAAGTGAAGGGAGACCAGAATATGGCAGTCTTCCCTTGTTTCTGATTAAGAGGATATAGTAAAGATAATATATCTTAAATCAGTGTGCAAATTTAGGGCAACTAAAGTTCACTAACTTTCATGTATTGGAGAAGGAAATGGCAACCCACTCCAGTATTCTTGCCTGGAGAGTCCCAGGGATGGAGGAGCCTGGTGGACTGCCGTCTATGGGGTCGCACAGAGTCAGACCGACTAAAGCGACTTAGCAGCAGCAGCAGCAGAGACAATTTAGGGCTTCTCTGGTGGCTCAATTGGTAAAGAATCTGCCTGCAATGCAGGAGATCTGGGTTTGATCCCTGAGTTGAGAAGATCCCCCGGAGAAGGGAATGGCAATCACTCCAGCCTTCCTCCAAGGAGACTTCCATGGACAGAGGAGCCTGGTGACTACAGTCTGTGGGATTGCAGAGTCAGACATGAATTTATACAGCTTGACAAATAATGTGAAATTAGTCCAAAAGAAAAAGGAGTCAAGGATTACAAAATCCTTTTTTTTTAAATTTATTGAGGTAAAATTTGCAACATATAACAACTAAATCTTTATGAAAATTGTATGATACATCAAAACAGTGAGAGAGGATAAAAATCACTAACTGAATAAAATATATTTCAGAGATAAACTCAGTCTTAGGGACAAAATATATTGGGGGAGAGAGGGGAGAACAAGCACTGTAACAGTAGATAAACATTATTTAAGCAAAATTATAGGAAAAACAGAATAATTGTATATACTTATATGTCATACTTAGAGTGAAATATTGAGAGTATCTGGTATCTTGCCTTTTTTGTGTGTGGTTTATGGTTTTATGGAAGCTTTTTTTTTTTTTCTTTCTGCTACTGTGGACTCATCAGCAAAGACTAAAGGGAAATTTCCCCTTACTCCTCTCAGAGAATGCAGTCAGCCTTTGTGTTCTTGTGTTCCTAGCACCCAAAGGACACATATTACGTTCTAGGATCAAGCCTTTGTTTGGAAGCACTGATTTCCAGGCAAGAAGAGGCAGGGGGTGGAGGTTGGGGTGGGAATCATGACGTGTCTGGAGAGAGGCTTGACATCAGGCTGAGAGTGGTCTGCTCTCTGGTTTGATGTCCCTAAGGAGAGGGGAACACACAGTGCCCAGAAGGTGGTGGGACCTTGAGTGGAGGATGGCTACAGGAATGCTGTCAAGGCCAGTCACCAGCCCCTCAGCTTGGGAACAGGTGCCATGCTATCTGGTCTGGTGAGAAGAGAGTACAGCCACAGTGCCCCCCAACCATGGGGAGGCCTGTGCCCACTTGGACAAGGAGCATCTTCTCTGGTGACTAAGTAGATTAATGACAGGGGCCTCTTTTCCCATCCTCCTAGACTGAGTAGGTCCTGAGGATCTGGTAAAACTCAGGGAGGGAAAAGAGAGAACGAAGATCCCTTTCCTAAACAATTACTACTGGGATCAGAGAGTAAATCCTGAGCTAGAAAAATAAGTGATATTTCTTGCACCTCAAGTACGTGGAACAGTTCATACCTGTTATATCCTACAGCTTGATAAACCCAGGTGATTCAAAGAATAATTAAACAACGACTACAAACTATTTTGAAAATTAGAAAACAAACTAACATATTTTTTCCAGTGGAGAGGACAGATACATTTCTGGGATACAAAAAAAAAAAAAATTAGACCGAGGGGTAATGGAAAACTATACAACCCAACTGGCACTTAGAGAAATACAATCATATGTTGTACCCAGATTGCCCCCAATAGCCTGGATTTATTCTAACTCAGGATTGACTATAATTAATCCATAAGTGACTATTAGCAAAAAGTTTTAATTATAGTGATGTAAGCCTAGCAGTGTAATGTGCATTTTTCACCAAATGTGACATAAACATTCGTGCAGACTCCAAGTTAACAAAGAACTTACTCAGTTTTTTCAGTGTCTCGTGCCAAAGGATGTTTTTGAAGTAATGCTAGAAAGGGGTCTGGGCTTTCCCATCCTATGAACCAGCCACTTATGCTCTCACACCACGAGATGCCTGCCAAACCTGAGGCCATGAGGCAAAGCTCAGCTACCAGTTCTGCTGCTGCTGCTAAGTCACTTCAGTTGTGTCCAACTCTGTGCAACCCCATAGACGGCAGCCCTCCAGGCTCCCCTGTCCCTGGGATTCTCCAGGCAAAAACGCTGGAGTGGGTTGCCATTTCCTCCTCTAATGCATGAAAGTGAAAAGTGAAAGTGAAGTCGCTCAGTCGTACATGGGCCCAACACAAAACCCAGATCTTCTTCTTATGTTAGAAATTCAGTGGCTGGCAAGGGGTCAAAGCTAAATGACCCCACAGTGCAGTCACTGAGACATCGAGGTGAAAAACGCCATACAGTATTAGGATTTTCCAGAAAAACAAAACCAACACTTCTCTCTCACACCAACCCCCCCAACTTAAAGAGAGATTTTTGACCTTATAAGATATTGGCTCATGCAATTATGGAGGCTGAGAAATCCCCCAATGAGTTATTTGCAAGTCAGAGAACTAGAAAAACTAATATAGTTCCAGTCCAAGTCTGAAGGTCTGAAGAACCTGGAGTGTCAATGGTGTAAGTCCCAATCTGAGTACAGGAGAAGATCAATGTACCAATAGTTCAGGCAGGGGTCAAATTGGTCCTTCCTCTACCTTTTTGTTCTATTCAGGCCTTCAACAGGATGGATGACGCTCACCTATGTTAGGGAGGGCTACTCAGTTTACTAATTCAAATACTAATTTCTTCTGCAAACACTCTTACAGACACACTCAAAATAATGTTTAACTAGATATCTGGTACCTCAGCCAAGCTGACCCATAATATTACCCATCACCATGTATGTAGGGGTTCAGCAGGGACTACCCATCTGCCTAACACTATGGTTGTGAAACTAGTTGCCCATGTGTGTCTCATTAACAGGCTTGGATTGGCTAATAATTGTAATTAAACCAAACTTCATGATATAGTTTTTTGAGTTCCTCAGATTTAATTCCACTAAAATTTCAGAATGAACCTGTGACATTGTAGTTGCAAACAAAAGGAAAATAGGTATGAATAATTCCCCAAATGTCCTTGACTCAGATTTGAGTCACATGGATTTTCATTCAGCATAATTATCACTAAAAAAACCAGTATTGGTGGAATAGTGGTGAGCATAGCTACCTTCAAACACCATTATCACTAAAGGTAGATGAATGTGGCTTACTTGAATTTCTGATCATGTGGTTCATCACTATATAAAAATGTGATTGTTCCTGTTCAAACCAGTTATAGAGTCAACCAGAACACATCTGAATATGTAATTAAAATATTTATTATATTTCAAAAAATTCAACATTATGATTAGATCATTAGTGACCTTAGATATGTTGGTTGTTGATATCTTCCAAGTTTTTAGTTTTATTTTCTCTTTCCACAAATGATGCTCCTTCCTGTGGCTGCTCAGACTACTTCCCTTTAGGTGGTGGCCAAAGATGAAATTCCACATTTAGTCAATTGGAATGTTGTTACCATTGGGGTAATGGCAGGAGCACTGATCTTGGTGCTGTAAGACCTGAGTTACAGTCCGGGCTACCCCACTTACAAGCATGTGACCATGTGCAAGTTACTTGACCACTCAGAGCTGTGGGCTCATCTTCATAAAATGGAAATGATAATACCTGCTCTGATATTCTTCCCTGAGGCTTGTGGTAAGACTCAAATGAGATATTATACAAAAGTCTTTGCAGAGCACAGAGCACCATCAATTGTCTGGTATCATGATTGGCATGCTCTAGGTATCAGTATGCTTAAACCCTAGAGTATATTAAAATCACATGACTCGCTGGTTTAAAATGTTCATTTCTAGGCTCTATTCCCAGAGTCTAGTTTAGTAAGTTCTGGGTGGAACTTGGAGATCTGCATTTTTATCCTTCAACCCCCATCATCACCACCCTTCCCCTGCCGAATGATTTGCATATGAATGGCCTAGGATGACACTTAGATAAATACTCATGCAAGGGTAAAATAAAACACTTCTGAAGAACTTCAGGAATGGCTCCTCAGAAGAATAAGTTAGGTCCTGCCAGTTTTGGATTAATATCAATCCGCCTGCTAATGCAGGAGACGTGGGTTTGATTCCTAGGTCAGAAAGATCCCCTGCCCCTGGAGAAGGAAGTGGCAATCCACTCCACTATTCTTGCCTGAGAAATACCATGGTCAGAGGAGCCGGGTGGACTACAGTTGGACACGACTTAGCGACTAAACGACAACAATCAGATATCTAATTGCTTTAAGTGATAAACTAACATAAGCTATTGAGCTGATGTTCAGTTGGAAGATGTTACTCAAACGAATTCACTCCAGAAAAAAAGATATTTATTGTAGAATTGCTCTTAGAGTTGGTTGAAAATAATGAGAAAGACTTTTGTTTTCCACTCTACCTTAGCTTCCCCTAATGTTACTTCCAGGCCAGTATTTCTTGGCTTTACTTCTTCTCTGCCACTATTTCTGTGCTGAATGAATGTCCTCCATCTGTCTGGGGAGAGAGGAATGGATTCCCATCATTTTAACAAGGCTGTCTGATGAACCGTGTGGGCATGCCTCAGGCCAGAGCGCTGAGGGAGAAACAAAGCTTCAAAGATTCTGGCAACCGCAGGGCCATCCAAGATGGGAAGTAATAGAGCTGCGGTCCCTCAGCAGCCACAGACTCAAACGATAGCTGTTTTTGTCATTCAGAATAGATAGCACAGGGCTAGCCCTGGGCTAAATTATTCAGTCATTGAAATTGACTTTGATGTTTCCCCACTATCTCCAATTCCTGATCATGCTTATTATCCCTGCCTCCTACCCTGGACAGGACCCTCATTTTGATATCCCACCAAGCTCTCTCTGACTAGAACCTGGGAACTCTTTCTTTTCTATGACAACACCCCAACTGCCCCCTTGGCTCAGTGTCCCTGGTATAAAAGGAGGTAGTGGTAGTGCTGGGGGTGGAGGGATGGGACTCTAATCAATCAGTGTATTGATGTTGAGGTTAAATGTGTTACTTTCCTCGAGGTAACTGAGGACTTTCTGAAAAGATATTTTCATCCGAAAGAATACAAAGTCCAGGAATTATAGGCACAGGTAGCTTTGGAGGACAGGTCCAGAGTGGAGGAGAAATTTTCAGGTAGCAGCCCTTCCCCAGTCACACCACCTCGTGGGCAGTATTGACAAGCCATGCACATTTCCGAGAGCTTTACCTGGGGACTTCTTAGCACCGTTGTTTGGACTTAGCAGCAGGACAGCTCCTTCTACCTCACCAGCCTCTATTTCCTGAAATAAAGGAGATGAGATGGTTTGTGCTAAGTGGCTTCAGTCATGTGTGACTCTTTGCAACCCTATAGACTGCAGCCTGCTAGGCTCTTCTGTCCATGGGATTCTCCAGGAAAGAATACTGGAGTGGGTTTCCATTTCCTTCTCCAGGGGATCTTCCCAATCCAGGAATCAAACCTGAGTCCCCTATGTCTCCTGCATTAGCAGGAGGGTACTTTACCACTAGCATGACCTGGGCAACATCGACTCAATGGGCATGAATTTAAGCAAACTCCAGGAGATAGTGGACTGGGAAGCTTGGCGTGCTGTAGTCCATGGGGTCCCAAAGAGTCAGACACAACTTAGCTACTGAACAACAACAATATTTCATTGACTCCTCTTAGCAACTACGCAAGAAAGGTGTTATGCTAAACTCCTTACACAATGGACCACTGAGTCCCCTCAAGGACAGTATAAACTGTGAAGGTTAAATTCATCAATGCAAAGAATCAACTGTACTGACCCTAGATTAATGTTATCCTGAATTTAAAAAGAAAACTACCCCACCTCCAGCTGTGGACCCTAATTAGTTTAGATCAATTATTATAAGCCCACTCCCTTGCCACAGTGATTGGTTTTATTAGAACTAAGCCTATCAGTTCACTCAGCATTCCCCTGGCTGCATTTGACCTAATTAAGGGCAAAGGAAAGCAAGAAGATATCAGAGGGTTTCTGGGAAAGGAACTTCATTGTTTTTATCAGAATACTTCCAGATGTCTTTCTTTCTCTCTCTCTCTCTCTGAAAATTGATAAGGAAGCACATATCAGTCTTTTTGTTAGTAGTCATCTTGCCTCAGTCATAGGATGAAATTGACACCCAAGGCAAAACAAAGGCCTAGAACAAAACTGATTCTTTGATTATCATGGAGCTGCTAAATCAGACTAACACTGAAGCCTACCCTAATGCTGGACTTTGAGCTATGGGAATATGAGTTACGATTAGGTTCAGTGGCAAATAACTGTAAACTCTAATAACAGTGGCATAAACAATGGCACCCCACTCCAGTACTCCTGCCTGGAAAATCCCATGGACGGAGGAGCCTGGTAGGCTGTAGTCCATGGGGCCGTTGAGGGTTGGACATGACTGAGCGACTTCACTATGACTTTTCACTTCCATGCATTGGAGAAGGAAATGGCAACCCACTCCAGTGTTCTTGCCTGGAGAATCCCAGGGACGGGGGAGCCTGGTGGGCTGCTGTCTATGGGGTCGCACAGAGTTGGCCACGACTGAAGTGACTTAGCAGCAAACAAGTTAAAAGGTCATTTCTTTCTCAGGTTTAAAAAAAGTCCAAGGAGATAGTCCTGGGATAGTATATCTTTCATCTGGTAGCTCTGCCATCCCACCCAAGTCCAGTCAGCAAGAAAGAGTAAAGTGAAAGTCAATTCTCAGAAGACACATATAACACTGTTAAATGCCAGAACTTAGTTATGTGACTATAACTAGTTTTAGATGTGGCTGAAAAAATGTCTTTGTTTTGGGAGGTCATATATGCCTGGCTAAAAGTTGTGAGTTCTTCCCCTGGTATAAGGGGGAGATGAATCTTTGGGGATAACTAGCATTCTCAGCCATTGTATGTCTTCCTTACTATTTAAGGCAATTTGGATGGAGTTTCCTGTTATTTACAAACACATCCTAATTGACATAACCCCATAAGCCCCCAGTGACGTTCCATCTCCAATCACATGCTGATGGATAAAAGTAAGAAGACCTTCACTGGGAGCATCTGAAGGTCTTTCCCTGTTTTTCTTCTCAGGCTTGGGACAGCACCTGGCACACAGAGGCACTTGATAAATATTTGCTGAATGGAACAAAATTAAGAAGATTCAAACAGAGAGAGTTCAATAGAATCTTGGCATAGTGACTTGTCAACTCTGGCCTTGAGGAAACTGTAAAATCTTCTGAGGCTATAAATAAGAGAAGTAATACCTACCTTTAAACACTGTTCAAACATTAGTGACAATGTATGTAGAGTGCTAAGCAAAATTTCTGGCACATACCCACATAGTTGACACACGCATACCACGTGCATGAATTTTTAAACAATTATGATTATACACTATCCATCTTGAAAGAACCCTGAAGTTAAGAAAAGAGGGATTTTGGCAGTGTTTCAAATACCCACAAACTCTACTGGCTATCATTCATTCTTATTCTTAGGAAAATATAACTGCTGAGTTCAAAGGAAAGAATACTTTGAAGAGATTTTTCATTAACACCCTGAAGGCTTCTTAGATATCAAATAGTTATTTAGTGAGTAAAGTGTGAATGAATCAGAACATATGTATTGAATTTATCTTGGAACTCTGTGTGTGTAAAACCTAACTACAAAATGTGCTTTGCATTCTCTCTCTGTCCAAAGGCTGGAAAAACAGCATGACGTTCTGCTGAACCCAAAATAACCTTGAACTCAGCAAACAGACCAAACTGATGGAAGAACCCCAGGTCATTTTCAGGGTCTTTACCATATTAAGGTATCTACAATCCACTGTGATTTGGGATCTTTTGTGTTTGTTTTCTTTGGTTTGACTCAGAAACTTAACGGGAGAAAACAGAATCACCCTCTTTGTCTCACTCAAGGTCTGAGAACAAAGATAGACATGTTACTCCTGTGAAGAGGGCCTCTTCTAAGCAATGGGGCCTCGCAGACGTGGAAAGAACTGAGTTACCTTTTAAGTCAAATCATATATAAAGGCTGTAGTAAGAGGAGCTGAAAGAAAGAGTGAAGGGGATTTTAGAATGTTAACAGAGGTTAGCGGTCCTCCTCCCATATCGGTGCTGAGAAAGCTGCATTTCAGAGAAACGGCTGTTCTTAGCAGGACATGCAGTGAGCTAACAGAGTGGGGAGAGTAGGGACTGAAAGGCAAGGTTCTCATTCCATAGTCCATTACACCCTTGCAGGAAAAATGTTTAAAACACACACAAAATTTTTTTTAATCTGTTTGCAAAGGCAGCATATTGGTTTTAAAGGCAAGTGCCTTAGAGTGTACAAGGGGCTTTCACACACACATTCTCATCTGACCTCACACACACAGAGAACGCCCTTTAGCCCACAGGTTTTGCACAGGAGGGAACAGAGGTTAGGTGGCTTGGCAAATTTGCTCAGAGGAAGCGCTGCTCCAAACACACCTCTTTCCGCACTGCTCATGAGTAAGTCAGAGACAAAACAATCATGTTTCTTTTTAAACAGAAGAAAGAAATGCTAGTTTGTTGTTCTGATACTGCCATCTCCATTTGCTGACTGTCTTTAGGGTAAAAAGTCGTCCTTGAAAATGAGATGAAAACATTTCCAGGTTTTTCTTTCTGGGGCGGTTACTGATGCTTTGCTTTCGGCCTCTGGCCTGATATGCATAGGAGGGGATCCATTCGGACTCTGCTGCAGCCTTCCGCTCTGGTCTCCCTCTCGCCTTCCTCGCTGGGCCTCTCTTTCCTCCCCTGGGGTGCACAGTAGATCCTTAGCCCAATCAGCCACCATGTCCTGAAACACAGCAAACTGCTCAAGACTCAACTGAAGTGAAAGTTGCTCAATTGTGTCCGACTCTTTGCAACCCCATGGACTACGCAGTCCATGGAGTTCTCCAGGCCAGAATACTGGAATGGATAGCCTTTCCCTTCTCCAGGGGATCTTCCCAACCCAGGGATCGAACCCAAGTCACCCGCATTGCAGGTGGATTCTTTACCAGCTGAGCCGCAAGGGATGCTCAAGATTCAAGTTGACGTCAAATGTCAAAATGTTTGTTGTCTTTGTCACAGTTGTCGCTAGGTCCTGACTGATGGATTGGTTGAAAGTAGAAATTATCCTGTTTTTTATCAAAAGGCAAATCCTCTGTTCTCTTAAAACCATAGGCCTGTTGAGATGGCTGGATAGCTCATTAAAACATTAGGATCTTTTCCCCAAAATTGGCAGGGTTGGGGGACTTCCCTGGTGATCCAGTGGTGAAGAATCTGTTCTGCAATGCAAGTGACAGGGGCTTGATCCCTGGTCATGGAACTAAGATCCCACATACCACAGGGTAACAAAGCCCACGTGCCACAACTAGAGGGTCTGTGCGCCACAACAAAAGACCCTGCATGATGCAACAAAGATCCCACATGCTGCGGCTAAGACCTAACACAATCAAATAGATTAAGAAACTTTAAAAAATGAATTTATAAAAATAAATAAACGAAAAGGTGATTCCTTTCCAGGAGGTTTTCAATTAAAAAAAAAAAAATGGCACTGGGGCTCTGTCCAACACAGACTTTTCAGTAATGACCACTGATTGGTACTTTTTTCCCCTTGTACTGGTACTGATTTTTCCTTGGCTTTTAATTATGTTAATCAGAACCAGTGACATACTGGAGCTGGCTCCTAGCATGTCATGAGAGGTCATCCTTAAATTTCAGGAATTTGTGAAGCTGATGTGTTAAAAGCAACCATTATTACAAATTAAAGTATATAAACACAATTAATTTATTTTAAAATCAAGTGTAATAAATGCTCAAAACATATCACTTCCTAATTACTTATACTTATTTTTTTCCTTATGCTTATTTTTAAAAACTAAAGTATAATATTGGTTCTTCTGAGACTATTTGGGTACCTGTTTGGTGGAAATACCATAACCTGGTGTGCTACTGTATTTCTCTTCCCAACTGTGTTTGGTGATGTCACAATGATAGCTTGAAACCAACCATAATTGAAAAATACAAAAGACTACAAATCAGAATTTCTTTATTTCAGGGAGTCCTTTTTTAAAAAATGCACTTACTAGCACTTCACCCAGCAGAAGCACCTGTAGATCCTGCAACGTGAATACATCAAGACCACTGTTCTTGGTGCTCTAGCAAAATCTTATGTATAATAGCAGTCCCCAAAGCAAGGAGTGCAAGAATGACCCTGAAGAACCAAGTGATTGTTCAGTTCAGTTCAGTCACTCAGTCGTCTCCGACTCTTTGCCACCCCATGAATCGCAGCACGCCAGGCCTCCCTGTCCATCGCCAACTCCTGGAGTTCACTCAAATTCATGTCCATCGAGTCGGTGATGCCATCCAGCCATCTCATCCTCTGTCGTCCCCTTCTCCTCCTTTCCCCAATCCTTCCCAGCATCAGAGCCTTTTCCAATGAGTCAACTCTTTGCATGAGGTGGCCAAAGTATTGGAGATTCAGCTTTAGCATCAGTCCTTCCAGTGAACACTCAGGACTGATCTCCGTAAGAATGGACTGGTTGGGTCTCCTTGCAGTCCAAGGGACTCTCAAGAGTCTTCTCCAACACCACAGTTCAAAAGCATCAATTCTTCGGCACTCAGCTTTCTTCACAGTCCAACTCTCACATCTATACATGACCACAGGAAAAACCATAGCCTTGACTAGACGGACCTTTGTTGGCAAAATAATATCTCTGCTTTTGAATATGCTATGTAGGTTGGTCATAACTTTCCTTCCAAGGAGTAAGCATCTTTTAATTTCATGGCTGCAATCCCCATCTGCAGTGAGCCCAAAAATATAAAGTCTGACACTGTTTCCACTGTTTCTCCATCTATATCCCATGAAGTGATGGGACCAGATGCCATGATCTTCATTTTCTGAATGTTGAACTTTAAGCCAACTTTTTCCCTCCCCTCTTTCACTTTCATCAAGAGGCTCTTTAGTTCTTCTTCACTTTCTGCCATAAGGGTGGTGTCATCTGCATATCTGAGGTTATTGATATTTCTCCCGGCAATCTTGATTCCAGCTTGGGCTTCTACCAACCCAGCATTTCTCATGATGTACTCTGCATAGAAGTTAAAGAAGCAGGGTGACAATATACAGGCTTGACGTACTCCTTTTCCTATTTGGAAACAGTCCGTTGTTCCATGTCCAGTTCTAACTGTTGGTTCCTGACCTGCATACAGATTTCTCAAGAGGCAGGTCAGGTGGGTCTGGTATTCCCATCTCTTTCAGAATTTTCCACAGTTTGTTGTGATCCACACAGTCAAAGGCTTTGGCATAGTCAATAAAGCAGAAATAGATGTTTATCTGGAACTCTCTTCCTTTCTCCATGATCCAGCAGATGTTGGCCATTTGATCTCTGGTTCCTCTGCCTTTCCTAAAACCAGCTTGAACATCTGGAAGTTCACGGTTCACGTATTGCTGAAGCCTGGTTTGGAGAATTTTGAGCATTACTTTACTAACGTGTGAGATGAGTGCAGTTGTACAGTAGTTTAAATATTCTTTGGCATTGCCTTTCTTTGGGATTGGAATTAAAACTGACCTTTTTCAGTCCTGTGGCCGCTGCTGAGTTTTCCAAATTTGCTGGCATATTGAGTGCAGATCTTTCACAGCATCATCTTTCAGGATTTGAAATAGCTCCACTGGAATTCCATCACCTCCACTAGCTTTGTTCATAGTGATGCTTCCTAAGGCCCACTTGACTTCACATTCTAGGATGTCTGGCTCTAGGTGAGTGATCACACCATCATGATTATCTGGGTCGTGAAGCTCTTTTTTGTACAGTTCTCCTGTGTATTCTTGCCACTTCTTCTTAACATGTTCTGCTTCTGTTAGGTCCATACCATTTCTGTCCTTTATCGAGCCCATCTTTGCATGAAATGTTCCCTGGTATCTCTAATTTTCTTGAAGAGATCTCTAATCTTTCCCATTCAGTTGTTTTCCTCTATTTCTTTGCATTGATTGTTAAGTAGTGTAAAACAAAGGTGCCTTGGGACACACCCTCTTCCTCTTTCTTTATATAGAGATTCATGACTAAGACCACTTTTAGATAACATAGACACACCCCCTGACAAAATTAACTTCAGGTAGTCTTCTTATTGAAAAGTAGAAAGAAAATAGTGCTGGTAACTACTAATTTTCAAAAAGAAAGGTTGGGGGCTTCACTGTGCTTCCACAGCTGGCGACACAGGTTCCATCACTGCTTGGGGAACTTAAGATCTCACACATCATGTGGCAGGCCAAAAATAAAAGGTTTAACCTCAACCATCAATGTTGTTACACAAAAGCTACTGTTTTGAGCAGGTTGTTTTGAACAACAATGTTGTTTTGAACAAAAACATCTAAATGTTGTTGTTCAGTCACTTAGTTGTGTCCGACTCTTTGCAGCCCCATGGATTGCAGCATGCTAGACTTCCCTGTCCTTCACTGTCCCCCAGAGTTTGCTCAAACTCATGTCCACTGAGTTGGTGATGCCATCCAACCATCCCATCCTCTGTTGTCCCTTTCTCCTCCTGCCCTCAATCTTTCCCAGCATCAGGGTCTTTTCCAATGAGTCAGCTCTTCACATCAGGTGGTCAAAATATTGGAGCTTCAGCTTAAGCATCAGTCCTTCCAGTGAATATTCAGCACTGATTTCCTTTAGGATTGACAGCTTTGATCTCCTTGCAGTCCAAGGGACTCTCAAGAGTTTTCTACAGCACCACAGTTTGAAAGCATCAGTTCTTCGGCACTCAGCTTTCTTCTTTAGGGAGCAGGTATCCTCAGTTCCTCCTTGTCCCACTTCTTACAGAAGCCTGTGCTGGCCTGGTATTGCCTGTGATGGGGTGGGAATGGCCGCCTGATTCTGGGGTTCAGACCTGGAAAACTCACTTGCCCAGAGACACCAGGTACACTTCCCCCAACAGATTACTTTACCTCCCATCTGCTTTACCCCTTTGTCTTATTTCTCAGTTGATTCAAATCCAGGAGGAAAGGGGGTATTAACTTCAGGGCCTCTCTAACCTATCAACAGCCAAGGATGAAGTGGCTTAGAACTCAGTCTTCTAAGGACATTACAGAGAAATTTTTTATGGCTGTAGTGAGAAGCTGTCAACACTCGCCCATAATATCTTTCATGTTCAAGTGTTTGAACATTCTACTACATAGAAGTTTGGCATCTCATTGGAGCCCTGGCTCTTTTTGACCCAGCTCCAAAACTTATTCCTTAAGAAAATCTTGGCTTTTTTTTCAGTCAGATCCCCCACTAACAGCTCAGCTCCAGGCAGGGATGGGAAGGCCTTTGATCAAAACAGGGATCCTGGCCAAGCCCTTAAAAGTTTCACAACTGAGCATTAACCCTCCCACCTGTTTACCTGGGTTTCAAAGCAAATGCTCTGCTCAAAAGGACAGTAAAGGATTCCTGAGTCCCAGATCTCACTAGAAAAGGTAATTTTGAATGGTTTGCTATCCCATTTATCTGAAAAACCCCAGTGAGATCATCTTATTTAGGAATAATATTTGCTATAGGAGTGTTAACAGAAGACCATCTGGATTAAAAATAGACAAGTGACTATCCCGACAGCAGTTGCTATGAAACTCTCATTGAAGATACCATTCAGAGCATCTTTCAAAAACTTCTATCTGGTAACCCAAGTGAGGAATATCTTGGATCTTTGTACTAGGGAAATTTTGTCATCTCCAAATGCTTCTTCCTTTCAGATGATAATTGAAGTACCGCTTTCCCTCCTTGTCTTGGCTATAAGGAGGCTGCAGCTAAGCCTCAGACTTCACGCTCACTCACAGATGCTCTATCAACCCTTATGGCTGGATTATCTGCCTTGCACCTCTTAATCTTGCCCTCTCCTCTTTTTTCCTTCCCTTTTATTGACTTTGATATATTTATTCCATTTTAAAGTCATTCTGAAATTCTTCAGCAAAAAGGTGAGATACAACTAAATACAATGAAAAGATTCAGTGATTGCTTGAGGTTGGTGGGGTTGGGAGTGCTGTGTGGGAGAGGAGACACCTGCAGGACATAGGGGAACTTTGGAGGGCCATGGAATGTCTATATCTTGATTGTGGTAGTGGTTACCTGCGTACATGCATTTATCAAAATCCATTGAACTGAGTGCTTAAAATGGTGCATTATATTGTAAGTAAATTGAACCTCAATAAAGTTGACTTATTCAATTAACATGTTCCTATGATCTGCATTTTACATGGTACTGGGCAGATAGAGTACACACAGTTGTGTAGGTTGTTCACTGAACAAAGGTACCTGGCCCAGAGGCTAGGAAGGGCTGAAATCCAGCCCATGCCTGGCTCACCAAGCCCAAGTACCCAGCAAGGGGCTGAGTCTTCTCAGAGGAAGACTTTGCTTTTCTTTTTTATATTTTATAATGATATATTTACATTTTTGTAAAACTTTTCATTTTATATTGGAGAATAGTCTATTAACAATGTTGTGATAGTTTCAGGTGAACAGCAAAAGGACTCAGCCATACATATACCTGTATCCATTCTTCTGAGGCAGCCTTTTTGATTCTGGAAAAAGCATTATATGAATATGGGTCCTTGGAAGCCTGGTTCTGAAGACATGGTAAAAAATAATACAGATACTTTCCTGTCCTTGTGGAATTTGTTGTCTAGGGGGAAGGAGTTAAAACAAACAGTAAACATATAAGATAATGATACATTGTAATAAGCACTGTTAGAAATAAATCCTAAAGGAAATCAACCCAAATTATTCACTGGAAGGACTGATGCTGAAGCTAAAGTTCCAATACTTTGGCCATCTGATGCAAAGAGCAGACTCATTGGGAAAAAACCTTGATGCTGGGAAAGATTGAGGGCAGGAGGAGAAGAGAGCCACAGAGGACAAGATGGTTGAATAGCATCACTGACTCAATGGACAAGAGTTGGAGCAAACTCTGGGAGATAGTGAAGGACAGGGAAGCCTGGCGTGCTGCAGTCCATGGGGTCACAAAGAGTCAGACATGACTTAGAGACCAAACAACAAGAAATAAATACGATGATGTAATGGAGAGTGTCAGGCTTGAGGAGATACCCAAGATAAGTCATCAGGAAAGACTTCTTAGAAGAGGACATTTCAGCTGAAGCGCAAGTGATGAGAAGCAACCAGCCTTGTGGAGTGTGGGAAAGCAACCCAGACAGAGGGAACAGCAAGAGCAATTTCTCGGGGGCGGGAGAACTCAGCCTATTCATGGATCAGAGAGAAGGTCACTGAGCGTGTAATAAGCCAACTGGAGCAGGCCATAGGGGTCAATAATGTAACAAGTTCTCCAAAAGTTAGACAGAAGCCTTGAGAAATGGCTCACAATACTAATTGCACTACAAAACATTTTATTGCTCATAGATTTTAGGATTGCCAAGAGACCTTACAGATAAGAGAGTCCTTCAATCTGCCTCCCTGACAAATGCAAATAACAAGGGCCAGTTCACTCTGATAACTGGTAGCACAAATAGGATTAGAACTCAGGCTTGGCTTCAATTCAGCTTGCATTTACTGACTGCCCACCACATGTCAGGAACTATTTTCTACCCGATGGTTTAAAGCTTTTCAGACAAGGCAGGGTTGAGTAACAAGAATGACTGAATCAGTGCAATTCTACTGCTGAAGACATGTTAAGGAGCATCTTCCTTTAGACAGCTGTGGGGGCTTAATCAGATGAGTATTTCACAAGACTTGATTTTTGCCTTGTGTTTTAAAATGGTTTCCATTCATGACCATGAGATACATTTTTTTGAAAGATTCATATTTTAAAGCAACAAGTTCTGAAGCTAATCCTATGCTGATGGTGTTAGGAATGAGAAGACCATTAAGGGGATGCTGAGTGGGAAGTAACAAGAATATAATCTCAAGTAAATAATGCTGATCAATCATGAGAACACCAGCACCATCTTTGAAACCCAAGAAAATCGAGATTGTATGGAAGACTTGCAGGGTAAAACTCGGATCTCACGCCCCATGTCACAGAACACGGTGTCATCTTCTGCATTTCCTTCATCCATCTATACTCACTGCCTAGAAATGGCGGGTGAAAATGACGGCAGCTCTTTATGAAGCCATGCCTTTATCACTGTTAAATGATTTGCAGGCTAGTAAATCCCAAGGTTCTTGGGATTATATTCTCCCTCTCTGATCTTCCTTTTCAAAAAGCTAAAGAAGCTAGAGCCGTGCAATTAAGCATCAGCCCACAGAAATAGAAATATGCCACAAAACCATCACTTCCCCCTCTATCTCATGCAGTTCTGAGAGTAACACAAATTAAACCTACCATCTTCAACACAAACTTGAGTATCCTACTCAAGTAGATAAAAAAGCTAATTAAGAAACCAAGGCTAATATTCAAAGAGATGTTTTCCCTTGTGCATAATGGGTTTTTGTTCTCCTTTTAAAGAAAGTGACTTTCTTGCTTTCATCTGGGGGCCATTTTCCTAACTGACCCCTCATCCCAAGATGCAACCCCCTGGCAGTCAAGTCTAGATTAAACAGCTTCACCTAATCCAAACACATTCTGGTCCTTTCCATGGAAGGGGATTTAAGAAGGTCTAGTCTCAGTCTGGGCTGACCTCCCACTGGCTGTGCAGTGAACTCAGTACAGTTTGCTGCCCAGCACTTCCTCCTCCTCTGAAACTGCTCCTCACCTCCCCTTGTCCTGCCCCAGTCACAGCACCATATCTGGAGAGACCCATCTCTGGAGAGACCCATCTCCTAGGACTCACCTCTCTGGCCATATTGGGTTGGTCTACAGGCAGTTGGGCCTCAAAAACTGACCAGAACCCTTAAGACTTTCAGGCTGTCTCCAAAGATACATCCCTATTTCCCTCTAAGTCTTCTTCCCTGTTTCCCCAGACACACTAGCTTTCCTCTGCTGTTCATCCAGGTGACAGAAGAGGGTAGTTAGTCTCTCTAAAGTTAACACTTGTTTGCAAGCAGCAGGGTGTCACGGAAACCCCAACAGGGTGATAGGTGGGCCTGCAGTGTAATGAGAACCAAGGGCTTGAATCACAGTGTAAGAAACTCACTCTGTCACTTTTCCCCATTTCTTCCTATGTACCTCTGTCAGTCCCCTCTCACTGTAGACTAGCTCTCTCTACTGCCCAATCTACTATGTAAATAATGCCCACAGCCAACAGTTCCTGGGGTTACAATTCCTCAATTCAAGACAGCTGTTACACTGAATTAGACTCTTAGTCTAATTCCAAATTCCTGGAAAAGCTCTTTGTTTCTCCATGGATGTTATCAGCATTTTGGGCAGAGCAATTCATGCCATATGGAACTGTTCCATGCAAGCAGGATGTTTAACCTATTGGCCCCTGCCCGTGAAATGCCAATAACCTCCCTCCCCCACCTTACCCATGGTGACACCAGAAAACTGCATCCACCCTCTACCAGATGCCCCTTGGGGAGCAAGATCACCATAGTTTGAGAGCCACTGTATTAGATATTCCAATTCAACCTGGTTCATTTTGAGGTCCTATTCCCAGAGAATCTGATACTTGTTATAAATGGCTACATTCTGAGAGGAATTTCCCTTGGAATACATCTTAGAGGACAGAGGTATGTGTAACAGAAGATGAAAATTTCATTTCTTTATGATTTTGAGTCAGCTATATTTCTTTCTAAAAAACAGCAGGTTTTTTTGAGGGGGCGTATCTTGCTTCTGCCGTTTTATTTTTCTTGCACAATGACATGATGGTGAAATCGAGGATGTGGTAAACGTTTGTTTTGATTTTTTTAAAAATCATGTAATTAGTAGTGAAAAACGACAAATATTGACTTGTGAGTTGGTGCTCTCCTTTGGACTCGAACAACCAAGTACAAATGCAAGTCAGATGTCCCCCCTTCAGGTACCCCAGGGACAGTGAATGGAAAGGAAGAGCAGGAAAGAGAGAACATGACAACGAAAGCAGTTTTTTCCTTCATAGAAACCTAGGTTTGGCCATGACTAGCTCTGCCTGCCTCTCTCCCATTCTCTGAGTTCAAGGATGGGATCCTTCTTTTGCTCAAGGACCATAATAAAAGTATGGTTAGACTCGTTACATACATAGTCCAAGAGGAATTAAGGTGAGTAGGAAATGATGAAGGTATTGCTTTAAGGCAAAAAATTTTTAACTTATTATTATGACCTTGGAAAATGTGACCCAGAGCAATAACACCAGTACTCTTAAGACCGCTTGGATCCTGCACTGTCATGAAAGAGGAGACCTATCATCAAGTTTATGGTTGAATAAAATTTCAATTCAGTTTTTGAACCAATGTGATGAACTAAGAAGTCATCTCTGAAATTACGCTGTTATGAGCAGGTGGGCCATATAGTTGAAAGAGAACAGACTTAGGTGGTAAGAGATATGGATTCTAGAGTAAAAAAGAACCCATACGTGAGCCCACACTCAAATGAAAGAATGAATGAATGGGAAAAAGGGGGAAGTTTTTCCTTACAGTAGGAGTCCAACTAATAAATGTAGGAGAAAGGATAGAATTTAAAAATCACCACTTGGCAACTACCACATTAATAGCTGCTTCAAGGAAAAGTTATTTGTGAATGATAAAATCAGCAGGTGAAGTATGATGAGGAATAAACCCACATAGTCTCAAGATTTCTCCTCACAAGATATTCACTTATTACAAAGGGATGAAATAGTAACTTTACCATGGAAATACCTCACAGATTCCGTCTTAATCAAGGGATCAGTGTTCCTACCATGAGAAATGGAAAAATAGACCTCCTGTGCCTCCTGACATGATACCCTGAGAAGGACACTGTATCACTGCTGTGCTACTTGTGCCAGAACTGCAGAGCTTGAATCTAATCTTGAAACACATCAGACAAACCCAAATCCAGAGACATTCTTTAAAATAATTGACCTACACTCTTTAGTATCAAGACCCTAAAAACAAAGAGACTGAGGAATCATTCCAGATTAAAGCAAATTGAAGAGACATCACAACTAAATTTGTGTGACTCTGGATTGGGTCCTAGTCCAGTAAAGGACATGAGTGGAACAATTGACAAAATTTGACGAAGGTCTGTACATTCGTTTATAATATTGCTTTAATGCTGATTTCCTGATATGGCGTTATAATACAATACAGTAAATAAGTGCACTCCGGTTACAGAAGAGAGTTTTTACTTTTAGGAAATGCATGCTGAAGCACTTAGAAATGAGGAAAAGAGAGAGAAAGATTAAGATTCTGATCCTAGGTCTGCCATTAACTAGGCGACCCAGGACAAGTTGTTCACACTCTCGGGGCTTCGGCCTTCTGTTTGTAAGATGAAGAGATTGCACTAGCTGCGCGATCCTCAAGGTGCGATGAAATAAAACAGCATCATCTGGGAAATCGTTAGAAATGCTGATTCTGAGGTCCCATCCCATCCCATTCTGGGGATGCCCCCCTCCCTTTTTTTTAAGATTTAAAAGCGCTCAATGACATGGCATATATTTAACAGATAGGACGAAAGTTGAGCAGTACAGGTCAGACAGCTGAGCACTGGGCCTGAATGACCACCTCCCTCACTGTTCAGGCGCAGCCTCTGGAGTTCATTCCTATCAATACCGTTTGGATTGTACAGTCAGATGAAGGATTGTCATTACCATCGTTACAATGACTGAGAAATGCACACTGTGTATCAAAGAGCAAGGTAAAGAAGCCAATGAGGATGGAGCCTGGATATTAACGAGTCCTCTGTGAAATCCTGATGTGTGCTGAGGTGTGAGAACCGCTGCCCTAGTTATCTCCAAGGCCTCTGTTAGCTTAAGGTTAGCTGATGTTCTGTGGTTCTCATCTCTCTCCTACAGAGGACCACTGTTTCTCAGAAAGAGTGCCTCCCCTCTCCAGTTCACTCATCATTTATTTGGTGCTGACAAAGGGCTGGCTGGAAGTGCTGGAACTTTGGAGAAATGGTTCTTCTGGGCATTTAGACCTAACCTGTGCTTACAATAGGTACAGATGAAACATAAAGCATTTAATAATCCTACTCACTCGGGAAATAGCAAAAAAAACTAAACGATGCATAATAAAGTTCCATCCAGTGGCTTATCTGCCTTGGCCCCTTACTAAAATGCTTGAACCACTTGCTTCTAGGAAGAGTGGGGCTGTGAATCACTCCTAAGAGTTTCTATTGCTATGTTTAGAAAAGTTTGCCTTAGCCTTCTCTTCAGGATAAGTGTTTCCTGGATTACTCAGGTGGTTGAGAATCTCTTCCCATGCCTTCTAAACACTTCTACAAACCCAGAGTTAACTCTTATCTGTTAAGTGTCCTTAAGCTGTGACCCAAGAGAGTGTTAAGTTTGCTTCTGATTGGCTGTTGATTAAAAAGAGCAAACAGACAGAAATCTCTCCCATTCTTGGTTTACCGGTTACTACTGGGCTAGTGGTAAAGAACCCACCTGTCAATGCAGGAAACATAAGAGACTCGGACTCGATCCCTGCATCAGGACAATCCCCTAGAGAAGGGCATGGCAAACCCACTCCAATATTCTTACCTGGAGAATCCCATGGACAGAGGAGCTCAGCAGGCTGCAATCCATCAGTTCAGTTCAGTCCAGTCGCTCAGTCATGTCCAACTCTGCAACCCCATGAATCGCAGCACGCCAGGCCTCCCTGTCCATCACCAACTCCCGGAGTTCACTCAGACCCACGTCCATCGAGTCAGTGATGCCATCCAGCCATCTCATCCTCTGTCGTCCCCTTCTCCTCCTGCCCCCAATCCCTCCCAGCATCAGAATCTTTTCCAATGAGTCAACTCTTTGCATGAAGGGCGTGGCAACCCACTCCAGCATCCTTACCTGGAGAATCCCATGGACAGAGGAGCTCAGCAGGCAGCAATCATGGAGATGCAAACAATTGGACAAGACTGAAGCGACTTAGCTCACAAGCCCACTCTGGGCTCTGATCACTGAAGCTTTTTCATTCACATCCACACCCCTGTCTTCAGCACCACCTGGTTCTCAAAGCTACTTTTTAGTCCTGATCTTGCCTAATGTCAGTTTCTGATTTTGTGTTGTTTCTACATTTTTATTTATTGATTGAACAAATAGTGGAGATCTACATGCCCCTCTTCCCTGCTCGCCCTGACTTTATCCTCCAGGTTCAATTTCTGATTTTTGACAGTCATGGGGATGCCCTTTGAGAACTGACTCACTCTATCCAAAACAGATCCATCATCTTCTCTACCATTCTGGACCCAATTTCCTTAAGCTTCTTTGTCTCCATCTGTAAAACAAGATAATAATAGCACTTTCCTCATAGGGTGTGTATGTCCCTCACAGAACCAATGCTTGTAAATTTTAGCACTGCTGAGCACATAGTAAGAACTGAGTGAAAATTCACTATTGATAATATAGTTATAATAATAATAATAAACAACTCTCCCTAAATTGATTATCTGTCTACAGGTTTGCATTTTCTCTCAGTTTTCCAAATTGGCAACTTTGGAGTTCACCCGCCTCTGCCCCAAAGTTCAATGAGTGAACTTTGGAGTTGACTCATTCTCCTCCATTGCAGATATTTTGGCCTCATCTACCTTTATATGGGGCTTCTCTGGTGGCTCAGATGGTTAAGAATCCCCCCACAGTGCAGGAGACCTGGGTTCGATCCCTGGGTTGGAAAGATCCCCTGGAGGTCAGAGGAGCCTGGCAGGCTACAGTCCATGGGGTCTCAAAGAGTCAGATAAGACATTGCTTTCTTGGTGGGGTTTGCATGGGACAAGAATTAGGAACAACTTCCCTGGGAGGCTGCCCTACTCTTGCAAAGACCTTGAACTAGGCTGCTAAGGAGACTCGGCCGTGGATCACCCACCTCTGCCCCTGGGTCCCTTTCAACACAATCTCCCTGCCTCCCTTCTGGGATATTGCTGGTAATTAGTGCTTCATTCCTGACATTGCTATTTCCCCCTGGGCCAAATGACTGAGCTTGTTACATTTTAAAATGTAAAATTTCCTGGCTCCCTTTAGTGCATTTAATCCTGCCACCCTTGGGCTTCCACAAACAGAGGCACACTTCTCGTTTTCATGGTAAAGTAGGTGAATAAATATTGAGAGTGAATCCTTCCATCTATCAAATATTCTAGTGCTTCAGTCTCAATGACAGCAATCTTGGGGATGAGTGGGGCATGGGTGAATGACGGCCCTTGGTCAGCATATCATTGGAAGGGAAAGAATGTGTCAGGGCTCATGTTTATGCTTTCCAGTGTGTGTTCATTCCATTGTGTTTTCCCCCTCCCCATTCTTAGCAAATGGCTATTTCACACCAGTTCAGTTCAGTTCAGTCGCTCAGTCGTGTCCGACTCTTTGTGACCCCATGAGTCCCAGCACGCCAGGCCTCCCTGTCCATCACCAACTCCTGGAGTTTACCCAAACTCATGTCCATCGAGTCAGTGATGCCATCCAACCATCTCATCCTCTGTCGTCCCCTTCTCCTCCTGCCCCCAATCCCTCCCAGCATCAGGGTCTTTTCCAATGAGTCAACTCTTCACATGAGGTGACCAAAGTATTGGTATTTCAGCCTCAGCATTAGTCCTTCCAATGACTATTCAAGACTGATTTCCTTTAGGATTGACTGGAAAAAAGACACTTGCTCCTTGGAAGAAAAGCTGTGACCAGCCTAGACAGCATATTAAAAAGCAGAAACATTACTTTGACAACAAAGGTCCATCTGGTCAAAGCTATAGTTTTTCCAATAGTCATGTATGGATGTGAGAGTTGGACTATAAAGAAAGCAGAGCACCGAAGAATTGATGCTTTTGAAATGTGGTGTTGGAGAAGACTCTTGAGAATCCCTTGGACTGCAAGGAGATCAAACTAGCCATCCTCATGATAACAGCTTAGAAATGAGTGCACAGACCCTTCTGCTCTTTGCTAAGCCAGGTTTGAGCCATGTTGTAAGCCTTCTCCACTAAAACTGCAGCTAATCAGAATGCTGGCAGTCTTACCAAATAAAAGGGCTCAAAGAGAAATGCCTTGACTAAAGCTAAAACATCCGCCACCTGGTTGTAACATTTCATATTTGATATCAAGGAACATTAGATTTATTATGCCATGTACTTCGATTTTGTGGCAGATGCTTCCTCTGCTGGGAAATACTGGACTTGGGCATTTCCTCCTCCAGGAAGCCTTCCCCTCCCATGGCTTCGGTTATTTTCCCTGGGTTCCCAAAACCAGTCTGTGCTGGGTGTGAGGGGCCCAGGCTTGGACCTTGTGTTTCAAGGGCTCCTTTTTGACCCTCCTTTTGACTGGCCTCTCCTTCCAGGACAAACAAACCCCTGGACCAAGGGAATATGTCCATTCAGAGAATGGACTTTCCCTCCTGGACTGTATGCTGGGTACTCAAGATCCCAGAATGTTCTCCTTGAATGGCCTACAGCCCTCCAGCCTCAGTCCACCTTGAAAGTTGACCACGTAGCTGGTGAACACACGCTGAGGGATGCTGAGAGGCGGCTGGGCAATGGCTATTTGCTGCTGGAGAGAAGCTTGGATATGCAGTCTGAGGGGTCCACGTGCAGGTGTGCTGACGCTCACAGTTCAGGATGAAGCTGGGGTTGCAAAGTCGATGGGGGTGAGCCAGGGGTATATCTGATAAGGTAGGAAGATAGAACATATTGTATTGATAGTTTATTAGCTAGCTTTATAATTTTAAATACTTAGATGTATAGTCAGTGGGCCTTTCTTTGTACTCTTGCTCTGGACCCTGCAAATGTTAAAGGTGGATCTGTTCAAAACATCCAGGGAGTATCTCTAGGTTTGCAATACTAACACTGCATAATCATCTGTTTCATGGCTGTGGTAGCTACTGTATATTCCCCCCAGCCTCAGAGTTTTTGCACACACTGTTTCCTCTCCTGGAATGGTCTTCCCGTGGATCCCTTTAGCCTAGTAAACTTTTTAAAAATTGAAGTGTAGTTGATTTACAATATCGGGTAAGTTTCATGTGTACAACAAAGTGATTCGGTTATATATATATTCGGTACGTATATATGCTGTATTTTTCAATTATTTTTCATTAAAGCTTATTGCAAGATATTAAGTATAGTTTCTGTGCTGTATAATAGGTCCTTGCTGTTTATCTGTTTTATATATTGTAGTATGCATCTGTTAATCCCATAGTCCTAGTATATCCCTCCCTCCCCTTCCCCTTTGATAACCATAAGTTTTCTATTAACGTGTATATGAGTCTGTTTCTGTTTTGTAAATAGGTTCATTTGTCCTATTTTTTAGATTCCATATTTAAGTTGTATCTTGTGATATTCATCTCTGTCTGACTTACTTCTCTTTGTATGCTAATCTCTGGGTTCATCCGTGTTGCGGCAATGGCATATATATGTATATGTGTGCACATGTGCTCTGTCACTGCAGTCATGTCTAACTCTTTGTGACCCCATGGACTGTAGCCCACCAGCCTCCTCTGTCCATGGGATTCTCCAGGCAAAAATACTAGAGTGTGTTGCTCTGCTCTCCTCTAGGGTGTCTTCCCGACCCAGGGATCGAACCTGCGTCTCCTGCATTGCTGGGGGATTCTTTACTGCTGAGCCACTGGGGAAGCAGTATATATATATACGTGTGTGTGAGTGTGTGTGTGTGTGTGTGTGTATTACATCTTCTTTAACCATTCCTCTGTTGATGGATAGTTAGATGATTGCTTCCATGTCTTTAGCTTGTGTGTGTGTGTGTGTGTGTGTGTGTGTGTGTGTGTATTAGTTGCTCAGTTGTGTCCAATTCTTTGTGACCCCATGAACTGTAGCCTGCCAAGCTCCTCTGCCCATGGAATTCTCCAAGCAAAAATACTGGAGTGGATGGCCATTCCCTTCTCCAGGGGATCTTCAACTTTTAATTTATATAACAGACCTCAGTTGAAATATTTTATCAAAAAACTCTTCCCTGACTTCCTAGATTAGGTCAGGCCCTCCTGGTTTTTCACTCCCAAATTTCCTGATACTCTGATAATACTCTGAGGTGAAAGTACAGTAGCAATAATGATAATAACAATGTTAGTGATGATGATAAAAACAAGTATCCACTGATTACTAAGTGCTAGACTTTTTTATGGGTGCTTTACATATATGACCTCATTTATTCTGCATAAGACAAATGAAATATTATCATCCTCATTTTACAGATGAAGAAACTGAGGCTTAGGAAGTGTGGTAGGTACCTACCACACTTCTGTTTTCTGGTACCTACCTGAATCAGACCTCCTAGTATTCTCACCTTCACAATGATTCAGTTCAGTTCAGTTCAGTTCAGTCACTCAGTCATGTCCGACTCTTTGCGACCCCATGAATCGCAGCACGCCAGGCCTCCCTGTCCATCACCAACTCCCGGAGTTCACTCAGACCCATGTCCATCGAGTCAGTGATGCCATCCAGCCATCTCATCCTCTGTCGTCCCCTTTTCCTCCTGCCCCCTAATCCCTCCCAGCATCAGAGTCTTTTCCAATGAGTCAACTCTTCACATGAGGTGGCCAAAGTACTGGAGTTTCAGCTTTAGCATCATTCCTTCCAAAGAACACCCAGGGCTGATCTCCTTCAGAATGGACTGGTTGGATCTCCTTGGAGTCCAAGGGACTCTCAAGAGTCTTCTCCAACACCACAGTTCAAAAGCATCAATTCTTCGGCACTCAGCTTTCTTCACAGTCCAACTCTTACATCCATACATGACCACAATGATTACCTACCTGCTAACCTAGGTGATTTGCTTTGGCCAATGATCCTTCAGCAAGCATGACTTACTGATAAATTCTTGCACATTGGAGCTTCTTATCTTTGAACCCAACTTCATTTAAGACTCCCAGATCAAACTAATGAATGAAAAGAACCACATGGTGAGGGAGGCCCAACTGGTTCAGCATTTCAGCTGACCTCAGCCTGCAGCTGACCCTGAAGCTGAATGCAACCACTGCAGGCAAATTATAATGATAGAATAAAGAATAATATAATAGCACAGTGTACTACAAAATGTGCATAGAAATAGATCATTAGTAGAGAGGGGTTAATTTGCTCAAGAACCCAGAACTAATAAATGATAGATATGCATGTAAAGTTTATAACTAGACTCATACTATATCACTTCCTAGTCCAAGCTGTCCTCTTCTGGACACCGGATAGACTGTGGCTCTGCTCCCTGGCTCCTCTCCTTGTCAACACCACGCTTGCCTACCCTCTAGCCCACTCAGCTTCCTCTGGCCATACTGTTGTGCAAATATCATGGACACACAGGACTCCTGAGAGCAGCAAAAGTCCCTGTGAGATGGGCAGTTTCTTATCGCAGTGTGACATTCCCCAGGGGAATGGGTTCTCTCCAGCCCGGGTGCCCCTACACCCCCTGGGCTCTCCCCCCGGGGAATCAGGTAGGCCAATCCCCCTTCTCTCCCCTGTGTCTCCAGGACACTGTCTCTTCAGTTCTGTACCCTCCCTTCCCCATTTCCTCAAATCAGATTTAGACTGACAAATAAGCCTTTCTTTCTCCCACTAAGATTTTCCATTAGGCATCTGCTGATATGGCCCTTCCCATTCAGAGAAGCCAAGGGTACAAGACATAACAAAAGTGCTGGTTCTTCCACTCAAGCACCATAAACTAGAAATGCTTTCTAGTCTCAAACTAGAAATGCTTTCTAGTCTCAAACTAGAAATGCTTTCTAGTCTCAAACTAGAAATGGGAGGGAAAGAGCACCTTCCAAAGAGAGAAATACAATGAGGATTGCTGAGGCCTGGAGAGTGACTGACAACATATGCTTCAGCCCAAACTGAGATTTGAAAAACCCCTAGAATTTCTTAGAGCACTTACCCATGGCTGATCCTTCTGTCTCCAAGAAAAATGTAGGTTACTTTCCTTTTTTAAAAATAAAAACAGCACTGTCAAGCTACACTTTACGTATTAGAAAATTTACCTATTTCAACATTTTTTAGTAACTTTACCAAGTGGTGTAACCACCTCTATAAGTCAGTTTAGAACATTTCTATCCCCTGAACACAATACCTTATGCCCTCATCCTGTTCTCTTCTCCAAACCCAGGCAATCATTAATTTAATATCTGTCTCTATAAGTTTGCCTTTTCTAGACATTTCTTGCAAATGGAATCATATAATATGTGGTCTCTTGTGTCTAACTGAACATGACATTATTAAAGTTCATCTATTATGTACCATATGTCAGTAGTTTATTCAGTTTTTACTTCTGAGTAACATCCATTCTGGGGCTTCCCAGGTGGCACAGTGGTAAAGAATCCACCTGCCAATGCAGGAGGCGCAAGAAATGCAGTTTCAGTCGCTGGGTCAGGAAGATTCCCTAGAGAAGGAAATGGCAACCCACTCCAGTATTCTTGTCTGGAAAATCCCATGGACAGAGGAGCCTGGTGGGCTATAGTCCATGGGGCCATGGAGTCGGACCCCATTCAGTACACACACAACATCAATTGTATGGATACACCACGTTTTATGCATCTTTTCACTACTTGGTGAACAGTTGGGTTGTTTGCAGATTTTGGCTCCTATGAATAATGCAGCTATGAACATTTGAACGTGAGTCTTTGTGTGGACATACATTTTTACTTCTCTTAGGTAAGAGTGGAATTTCCAAGTAGTATTCTGTTTAACTTTTAACTGTAAACTGCCAAGCTGTTTCCCAAAGTGGCTTTACTGTTTTACATTCCCACCACAGATTAGGGGTTCCTTTCTCCTCTCCAAGTCATGGGACAAACATCCTCCAATCTTTGATCAACAACCAGTTTTTTAACTCCAAGAATTAATTAGGTCCTAGAGAATGTTTTAGCTATGCTCTCCTGGGTTGATTTATGCTTTGTTCTCTGTAATGACCTTACATAGACAGTTATGATGGTTACAGTCAATATGCATGTGTCATTATTTATTTATTTAAAACACTTAGTTCATTGGGCTGGCTCCAATAACCATTTAGTTTTTTACTATCTCAGGGGATGGTCATGCAAAAGTACTTATGAAAACTCTGAGGCAAACAACAGTCACCAGGAAACTGAACTCCCTGAGAGCAGACTTCTGAAGACTGTAACCTTGTATGGTATTTTTTAGAAGAGGACATTGGCCCTAAATACGTCCAAAAGGCAATGACACCCCACTTGCCTGGCAAATCCCATGGACGGAGAAGCCTGGTGGGCTGCCGTCCATGGGGTCGCAAAGAGTTGGACACAGCTGAGCGACTTCACTTTCACTTTTCACTTTCACGCATTGGAGAAGGAAATGGCAACCCGCTCCAGTGTTCTTGCCTGGAGAATCCCCGGGATGGGGGAGCCTGGTGGGCTGCCGTCTATGGGGTCGCACAGAGTCGGACATGACTGTAGCAACTTAGCAGCAGCAGCAGCAACCCCCCAAGGTGAAAAGCCGATATGAAGGACATATGTATAGGAAACCTCAGAGCCCGGAGGAAACAAGTTTAGGTTTGTGTGAAGGTATGTACCAACACAGGCTTCCGTGGTAGCTCAGCTGGTAAAGAATCTGCCTGTAATGCATGAGACCCTGGTTCGATTCTTGGATCAGGAAGATCCCCTGGAGAAGGGATAGGCTACCCACTCCAGTATTCATGGGCTTCCCTGGTGGCTCAGACAGACAGTAAAGCATCTGCTTGCAGTGCAGGAGACCTGGGTTCAATCCCTGGGTTGGGAAGATCCCCTTGAGGACGGTTTGGCAGCCCACTCCAGTATTCTTGCCTAGAGAATCCCCATGGACAGAGGAGCCTGGTAGGCTACAGTCTGTGGGATCACAAAGAGTTGGACACAACTAAGTGACTAAGCACACACATACACACACACACACACCAACATGTTTCACAGATTATGAAATTTTAAAATGTATTCATTTCTGATGGCACTGGGGCTTTGTTGCTGTGTGCAGGCTTTCTCTAGTTGCAGCAAGCAGGGGCTCCTCTCTTATTGCAATGGCTTCTCTTGTTGCCAAGCATGGGCTCTAGGGTGCATGGGCTTCAGTAGTTACAGTACATGAACCCAGTTTCTCTGCAGCATGTGGTATCTTCTAGGACCAGGGATTGAACCCATGTCCCCTGCACTGGCAGGCAGACCTTCAACCTCTGGACCACCAGGGAAATCCAAGAAATCTTTTATTATGCAACTATAGTCAGAGAAATTTTAATCAGAAATCCTAACTTTCAAAAATCCTGCTAGACTATTTCTATAAGCATACATTTTTAAAAAATGTGCTCAATAACAGTAACTATTCAAAGAATCAGAAATAAAACTCAAGACAGTCTGGGACTAGAAGTTACCATTGAGGCCTTGGTAATAGTGAATGAGAGTATTCCCTAGGGGAAGGGATTGGTAGGTCACAACAGTTGTCCCTCAAGGTCATTTGCATAAGAACTTCAGATGCATGAAATAGTAAAAAATCTCCTGGACTAAGATTTCTAACACTGAAAATGGAATATTTATAAAAGAAAATTACTGACTAGTAAGGAGTGACACAAAGCTTCTTTGTGGTGTTGATTTCTCAATCTACACGTGTGCTGAAATGTCACGGAACTACACATACACACACACACATACACACACACACATACACACACACACACACACACACAGGGTGCATGTGAAAACTAGTGAAATCCAAGTAAGGTAATGTGAGTTTATAATATTATACCAATGTAACTCCCTAGTTTTGACCTGTGCCGTGATTATGCAAGGGTAAAATGTACATGGGAACTCTATGTACTATAGTACTTTTGAAATTTCTTGTACTGGTACCTTAAACTATTTCAAAATTAAAATTTAAGAAAGAGAAAGAAAGAGAGAGGAAGGAAGGAGAAAGGAAACTATGGATCCTTTTCTTCTATAGTCAGTATGGATTGGAGGTAAGGGAGAGATGGGCAACAGTCAGGTACCTCCTGAATTTTAGCAAAGATCCCCTATGAAAAAGAAATTATGAAAAATGAATACAATAAACTCACCCTAAACAGGAATCTATAGATTAGATAGATAGATTGACCTAGATAGATAGGTTGCCATTTCCTTCTCCAGAGGATCTTCCTGACCCAGGGATCGAATCTGGGTTTCCTGCATTGTAGGCAGACACTTTACTGTCTGAGCTACCAGGGAACTTCCCAATAGATTGACAGACATAGATATTTCATATGTATAGAATGACTAGATATAATGTAAGAAAATGACCATGTCTGCATGTGGGAGTCTATGGGGTCGCACAGAGTTGGACACCACTGAAGCGACTTAGCAGCAGCAGCAGCAGCATGTGGGGGTCTAACTGCTTGTGTTGTACCTTTATTTAGCAAGAGTGATCACAGAAGGAGGTTTAGCCTTTACTGTGTCTGAAAGCAGAGCGTACAAACATCAGGAACTGTCTACAGGAGAGGGTCTGGACTGATTGTTCCAGCATCCTTGGCAGGGGTACTTCTACAACGGAAATGGATGCATCAGACTATGATAGTCTGGCGACAAGAGCTATTAAGACCATTCTCTAATTCCCTTTGCTATGATTCCATTCTCAGTTTTAATTGTACTTTGGCTTTTCATGTAGCTTTTGTATAGCAAGATAATGAGCTGATTGGCCAATGCAAGGATTTTAGTCTACTTGACATTATTTCTTCTTCATGAATTAATAATTTAGCATTCTGGTTCATATATCAATATCTTGTGGGTCTGATAAGTATGAGTGAGCAACTAGAGCATGAGTTCTTAACCTAGAAACTAGAGATGGGCTTCAAGGGATCCATTAAGCCCTAAGATTGTATGCAAAACCGTGTCTACACGTGTGGTGTGCATTTATCCAGGAGTGGGGTTGATAGCTTTCACTAGATTCTCGTAGAGAGTTTCCAATCTGGATACACTGGCAAAATAGAATTACCTGGCTTATGAAACTTATCTTCATGGAACATATTGGGAATATATTCCCATGCTGTAATTCTTTTAGGACAACTTCACAGGATTCAATTGCTCAAACTCATCTCTAATATTTTAACAGCTTGTTCGCTAATAACCTCTGAAGGGCTTAATTTTTAGTTGAACTGTTGCTTTATTTTATTAATAGATGGTCAAGTGTGAGAATTACTGGCAATCACTACTCTTAACAGCTAATGTTTACAAGACAACAGCTCTTTACCAGGCAATGTGCTAACTTTGTGTGTGGAGTCTTAACTATGGGCTTTACAATAGTCCTGAGGAGTAGATATTAGGACTTCAGTTTAATATCTGAGGAAACCGAGCTAGAGAAGTTAAAGAACTTACTAAGGTTATATAGCTGTCAGTGGAGAGCCAAATGGACACCCATATGTGACTGGCCTTTCTCTCAGCCACAAGGCTCAATATCTCGGTTCTCAAGCTCTACTTGGAAGCACTTTCTCGTCAAAGCTTTATTTCCACCTCAAATTCTCCCACCCTTTGTAGAAGGCCTCTGGTTCTTAAACTGACTGTAAATCACCCCACTAGAACCATTAGAGTAGTATCCACCGTGAGGTCAGCAACCTATTTTCTGTGAAGGACCAGACAGTATTCATAACTATTTTAGGCCTTGTGGCCCATATGGTCTCTGTCACAACTCAGCTCTGCTGCCCTCTGTGATGCAAAAGCAGCCACGGATAAGATGTAAGTGACTAAGTGTGGCTGTGTGCCAATAA
Organism: Ovis aries; assembly: GCF_016772045.2. NCBI lineage: Eukaryota > Metazoa > Chordata > Mammalia > Artiodactyla > Bovidae > Ovis > Ovis aries. The sequence goes on from NC_056065.1 coordinate 59,468,092, forward strand.
AATCTGATTTATGGATATGGAATTTTTAATTTCACATAATTTTCATATGTCACAAAATAGTATTCTTATTTTAATTTTCCCCCCACCATTTAAAATTGGGAAAACCCTGCCTAGCTCACACTCTGTACAAAAACAGGAGGCAAACTGAATTTGATCAATGGGCCAAAATTTGCCAATGTTGCTCGGACATCATCTTATGTGCTCCTGCTCTCCACAACTACACAGAAAACCACTCAGCCTAAAATTGTACCTTAACCTTTTCTTATTCTCTACAGAATCTATATGCAGGGTTAGACCTATAAGTAAGGGCTCAAATATACTTGAGAAACAGCACTGATGGTTCCCACCCGCAGAGCCATAACCAAGAAGAAATAACAAGTCCATCTCAAAATAGACAGCATCTTTATTGTCTTCACCCTCTCTCCTCCCTAACAAAATTCTGGCTCTCTAAAATATCACAGTGAGTTTTTGGTTCTGAGTGCTGATAAGAAATACCCACGTGCTTGGCTAGCTTGAAGGTCAGATGGCATCTGGGCCTGGAGCCAATGAATACAGCTGGTGAAAATTCAAGCTGTCACACACTTGTTGCTAGCCCTGGTTTTCTAGTTCCTTCATCATGAATTATTAGATTATTTATAATAATGAATCGCCGCATGAGCAATCATTTTTAAAACCGTAATCCCCAACCAGGAAAGATGTCATGACTTGATGGGCTAAATTTAGGACCATGAGAACCGTGCTCTAGGTCTGGCAGCCATGCATCTTCTCTGGGCCTTCATTTCCTCCTCTGTAAACAAAGGGTAATAGCTCTGCCCTCCTCCTATGTGAGGTTGGGCTGATTGGGCTGCAGATATAGTAGCAATGGTTTGTAAGCTTCTTCATATAACTTGGCTCAATCATATTAAGCCATGCTGGTATATGATATTATAAGACAGAGAAATGTGCTGTGCTGTTACATGTAAGAATGAAACTGTTTGGTTTTGTCATTTTCTTTAAGGCCATATCAACAAACTTTAAGATCAAGCTGATATTTACTAAGTACACCTTTAAAAATTTTATAACATATGCCAATGAGTTTTTTGTTTGTTTGTTTGTTTTTTGCTTTACCACTTCAGTGTGAAATTGCTGAAACCAGAAACTGCGATTACCACAGTCTTTCTGGTCAGATGTCACCCTGCTGGACAGCATGTGAAAGCAGGAGATTCATATTATTCTTTGTTAATCAAAGCCCGTGACCCAGTTGTCAGGATAGAATCTTGCAAACACCGCCAGGCACCAAGTAAACTTCTAGGTGCTTGAGGAGCCAGCTGTTCTGCGAGGCGTGGATGTTATTCTGACTTATTTCTAAAAGTTTGTGTGTGTGTGTGTGTGTGTGTGTGTGTGTTTTTAACCGCTTTGCACTGGAGTTAGTTTTCACCCACTTTACAGATGCCTTAAAATAATCTGGTGTTGAAAACTCTTCCAACAGCTGCCAGCTTGCCCATGAGGTGAGGAAGCTGCTCCCTCAAGGGTGAAACAGCACTTGGTGCAAACAAATGTTTAAAACCAGTAAAGGCAGCAGACAAAGGAACTAGCACTTCCGCATTCACTATAGCCAGGAGAGAGTGTCTCCAGTCAGAAGCCCCTCAGCATTCAGCAGCAGATTGATGATTTACTGCTCCTGAGAAGACAGCAATCTCAGACATGGTATAGAGTAAGAGGTGGAACAGAAATCGACTCACAAAAGATATTCTTTCAAACCTCAGACCGCAATTACCATGGAGAAGGGGAGGAGGAGTTCAGCTTTGCAACTGGAGCCTCAATGATATATGTAGGAAGCAGCTGCCTTCTATTCCCTGCCTCATTCCATTGTGGGGCAAGCAATGCCTGGGTACACAGTATTTGTGACATTTGTGGGGTGCTTATGGCGCCTGGATGAAGAATGCTTATAGGGTTACTAATTATTATTATAATAATACTGTGGCAAGAAGCTTTGCTGGCCTTCAGCAGATAGCAGCTTATATAATACTCTGCTTTGATGTGAGAAGCTTGCAAGCATCGGTGGTTAACATAATTTTGGCTGGCTCTTAGAGTCAGCTGTGGTCATTATGCTGCCTCCCCTAACATAACCCCAAGAAGCAGTTCACATATTTCTACGTGGGTTAGTCCCTGAATCATGAATCAAGAATTTAACCATTGGTGTGGCAAATCGTGTTGCTGTTACTAACATGCTGGTTCTTCTCTCTCCACCTTCTCTAATAGTCTCAGGGTAGATAAGAAAACTGTTGTTGTTTGGTCACTAAGTTGCGTCCGACTTTTTCGAGACCTCATGGACTGTAGCCCACCAGGCTCCTCTGTCCATGGGATTTCTCGGGCAAGAATACTGGAATGGGTTGCCATTTCCTTCTCCAGGCAATCTTCCTGACCCAGGAACTGAACCCGTTGAATCTCCTGCATTGGCAGGCGTTTTTTTTTTTTTGTTTTTTTTTTTTTTAACCACTGAGCCCCCAAAAAGAAAATATTTTCCCTGAAATTTGGATTCACACTACTTGAAATTGAAAAGCCTATGGCATGTTTACACTGAATAAAGAAAACCTTTAATTAGCCTCGGAGTAAAAATGGAAAGAAGAGGAAGAAACATACTTTTGAGAAGTCTCAGGTTAATTTGATTATTTTAGCAACTCCTGAGCCCCCAGCATGGCCAGACATTAGAGCTACAAAGATGCAGTGCCATCAAGGAGACTCAGGCTGGGGGAGATGGATACACAAATTGACAAGCACCATGAAGAGGAACATGCACAATGATACATGTACTAAGAACAATAGAGGTGCAACAGAGAAAAGGGCTTTTCCATCTGGAAGGGAGCAAGTCAGTCAAACAAAGCAAAGGAATAGGTAGGAGATAATCTGGAAAAATGGGGGCAGGAGGAGAAGGGGACGACAGAGGATGAGATGGCTGGATGGCAGCACTGACTCGATGGACATGAGTCTGAGTGAACTCCGGGAGTTGGTGATGGACAGGGAGGCCTGGCGTGCTGCGATTCATGGGGTCGCAAAGAGTCAGACACGACTGAGTGACTGAACTGAACTGAACTGAATCTGGAAAAATGGATGTAATGGCTCCTCCCAGCTCATAAACTGCCCACCTTCCAGGAAGGAGCAGCAGTAGGTCCAAGAGTGTAGAGGTGAAAAACAGACCAGCCTGCATGATGATAAAGAAAAGAGTTTTCAGAATTGCCTAAATCCTGTGACTATATGCTAAGCAGGAGCCCGGTGTCCTACCCCAACCCCGTCTTGGGCTCTTCATCCAGAAACTCTGGGAAGTCTTCCGGCTCCTTTGAATTGCTGTAGCAGCTGACTCTTTGTGCTATTTATCTTGCACTTCCACCCCATCAGGGTACCCTCTACCCCCCTGATGAGCAACCTGAGGGAAGGGACTCAGTAAGGGGGTGTCCTGCATTAAGCTCCATTGTTATTCCGCTTGTTTTAGGTTTGCACTCCTTTTGTTCAAACATTCTTTTATTTTTTGACCATGCCGTACAGTGTGTGAGATCTTAGTTCCCCAACCAGGGAATCGAATCCTTGCCCACTGCTCTGGAAGCTTGGAGTCTTAATCAACCACTGGACTGCCAAGGAAGTTCGATTATTATTGCATTCTAACTGACCTGCTCAGTTTGGTTCACTATGGTCTCTGTACATAGTGACTTACAGTAGGCATTTTTTTCTGTTTTTATATTTTTATTTTGAAATTTAAAATCTATAGAAAAGTAGTAAAAGTAGCTCTTGAAACTCCCCTATACCTTTCACTCAGTTTACCTGTTGTTACCATTTTACCAAATCTGCCTAATTCTTTATACGCACATACATTTAAATTTTTTCCTAAACTATCTGAGAAAAAAGTTGCAGGCATCATGCCCCTTATGTCTTGATCCTTCAATGTGTATTTATGTATTTCCTGTAAACAGGGACATGCTCTCACACAACATAACCATCAAGATCAGAAAATTAACATCGATCCAACATTACCATCTAATTCAGAGATTCCATTCAAATTTCATCTGTTGTGACACAGAAAACAATTTTATGGTTATTAAAGGGGAAAAGCGAGGCGGGGGGAGGGATAAATTAGGAGTTTGGGATTAACATATACACACTAATATATCTAAAATAGATAACCAACAAGGACCTACTATATATCACAGGGACCTATACGCAATATTTTGTATATACCTATCGGGAAAAGAATCTGAAAAAAGACAGAAAAGCTCAATCACCTTGCTGTACAGCTGAGACTAACACAGCATTGTACATCAAATATACTTCAATTTTAAAAAAATTTCACTTGCTGACCCCGTGATAGGTCTAGGTCTTTCATAATGATCATTTCTCTTTAGTTTCCTTCATTTTGGAAAAATGCCTCCATTTCTCCTTCTTTTCATGACATTTCTTGAGGCACATTGTTATTTTACAAAATATCCTGCAGTTTGGGTTTGTCTGGTGTTTCCTTGTGATTTATGCATCTGCAGCAAGAATCTCTCAGAAGTAATGCCTTGCTCTTCTTATTGCCTCATATCAGGAGGCACATGATGTTAGTCTGTCCCATTACTAATTTTTCTTGTTACATTTGATGGAGTCGATGTTTTATAGGATTCTCTGCTGAGTCATTCCTAAGCATTTTGTGAAGAAAATGTCTTTCAACTTCTACAGTAAAATAGGACTTTCTTTCTCCTCCATTTATCCCTTTAATTTTTATCATTGTAGATTCAGATTCCTATTTTATTCAGGTGGGTAAGATCAGTAACCGTCATTTACTAGGATACTCAAATCGCACCAGACTTGGTCAGTGGGAGCTCACTGAAGGCAAGCCTTGTGTCCTTTTGTTATGCCCCCATCATTCTCTCAGCATCGCCTTAGTTTGTAGAACAAGATGTTCCTGTCTCACCTTTTATTTCCCCTACCCCAGCCCTAGAATCAACTGTTTCTCCAGGAAACCCAGGTCCATTAAATGAAGAATAGCATGTAGAAGCCAGATTCTTCAAGCGAGCTATGCTTATTCCTTCTGAGATATCTTTGCTTCTGGCCCTCTCAGCAGATAGAACTAGGAAATATAAGTATATTTCTATCTACATACGTGCCTGTATATACATGCATGATATGTGAATACACACACATAAACATCTATCCTCACTTATACCTAATTCCATATCCAAGTCTTCCTAAAAGTTATGAGTTCACCTTGATTCCTCCACTCCCAATTTAACACCACAGTATTTATTCTAGCCTTTCCCTTTTCCAAATTTGTAATTCCCTTCGGAAAGCAAGTAATTTTCAATGCATTTACTTAATTGTGCAGTCCTCCCTGTGCGTTGAGCTTCCCTGGTGGTTCAGTGGTAAAGAATCAGTCTGCCAGTGCAGGAGACATGGGTTCAATCCCTGACCCAGGAAAATCCCCTGGAGAAGGAAATGGCAACCCACGCCAGTATTCTTGCCTGGGAAATCCCATGGACAGAGGAGCTTGGCCGGCTACAGTCCAAAAGAGTAGGACACAACTCAGCGACCGAACAGCAACAACCCTGTATGTCACCAGTCCCCCAGCCACAGGAGCCTGAAGTTTGTCCCCTGACTGTGGGCCCCCAGAGCAGGCAAATCTCTTCCCTGCCATGGGGTGACTTGTAATCAACAATGACTTGCATAATCAGAATGAACCGTCTTTAAGTGAATTCTGAAGAATCAAAGGTTTACTTTTCCTTGTGTTGCTTAGCAGAGTGAATGTTATTTTCTTCTTTGCCATGGCAGTGACCACTTTCAATGTGGAATTTTTTTTTTCCTATTTGCTCCTCTCTCCTGCTCTCCTTACTCACTAATGAGTAATACTCAGTAAAAGGATTAACTGAATCCATTCAAAGATGTGCAGCTCGCTCCAAACTTCTCCCAGGAAGAGTGCATTATAAATATGATATAGCTGTAAAAAACCAGAGCTGTAGACCAGAGGTCAGGTGATCCCTCCCCACAGCTGCCAGATGGTTAGTTCTTCTAGTACATTCTCAGAGACATAACCTCAAATCCTAGGATACACATCTTTAAGCCATCTTCATCTCCCGCCTCTCCTTCCCCCACCCCCATGACAAATTGTAACCTTGGAGGCAGTGAGTTCTCTGCTGCTGCGGCTGCTATGTCAGTTTCTCCTTGATCCGTTTACTGCGGCGGTAGTGCCTGTCCTCAACAATGTCCTTACTGTTCTGCACAGCAGGGGAAATCCTTTTCCACGATCTAAACCATCCCGACGCGTTAAATGTTGTTTTCTTACAGAAGCAGATAGTTATACTGCATCACATGTACCAAATGAAGTTTAAAATGTCATTTCTAAACTTACTCTCAACGCTCTCACAATTTATATTGTTAGAGAAAAGGGATAATAAGGGGACCCACAGTCTTTCAGTTCAGAACTGACTTGTTTTAGATGAGCAAGGAGAGCTGCCTGGCAACACAATGCATCCCTGTGCATAAACTATGTTTACAGCCAAGGCTGGAGTAAAGGAACAGATGGCAAGAAAATCGGATTTAAGGAAGGGACAGATGCGCCTGCGTCGGGGAGCTCGGTAAATCTCTTGGCTTCTGGTTTGCATGCAAGGATGAAGTCTAGCTACCCACGGCAGTCACACCCTAGCTCACTGCTGCCTTTGACTGTTTGCATCTTGTCTCTGAGAATGGTTAATACAGCCCATTACCAGCGTTTATCTCATCCCTCCCACGGGGAATGTGTTTTCCCAGGGCTTTGTATGTTCCCTGTCCTTTTATGGAAAGTAGTTTCTTCACCATCCATGTGATTGTATATGTAAAATTTCAAGAATATTTAAGCTGCTAACCCAGCTAGTCTATAGAAGCTGGGGTTATAGTTTTATGATTTTAGAAATATTTCCAATGAGCACATATAACAAGGAAAAATGAGCATAAACATTTATGATTAACACATTAACAAGCACACTCCCGCTCCCCACTCTGCCCCCTCCCCCCCCCCCTGCCCCCACCCCGCCCCGGCCATGCTTCATCATCTCCTTTTGGTTCTTTTCTCTGTGAAGGCAAAGCAATTTTAAGGTGCTAAATTCTGCGGTATATAAAATAGCTATTATAGATATTAAAGTTGCCTAGGCCTACTTCCCCCTCCCTCCCAAAGGAAATTGTAAGTTATACTCCGGTTAAGACTTACATTTGCTGCTTTTAGGGAGGTAATGGGGAAGAACATATGCATTCTGTCCCAATGATCTATGGCTGGGTTTAAATACATTTGTATTATTTAACCTAATTCTATCTCAGTGATGCATGGTTGGATTTAATAGCCCCAATTGTTCAATGCCGGGATCAAGTTATAAACATAAAGTTATATTTTTATTCCAGAATGGCCCCCTCTATGTTTATAGCAATCCTAGGACCTTCACAGCCACCCTACAAAGTCACCTTCCTAAAGAAACATGCACCATAACAAGAAGCCCATACTCACGCCTGCGTGTTGGCAATTCGTCACTTCTCGGCAGCATCAAGTTCTGTAAAAGTCACCCTTTTAGATTCATCCTGAGAGAAAGATGGAACTACTTAACTAAAAATACTATATATTATAGAAGGAGTTTCTCACAAAATAGCCACGAGTTTAAAAAAAAAAAAGTCAAAGTATCTTGGAACTCCTCTGGGTGTCCAGTGGTTGATAATCCATTTTGCAACACAGAGGACACAGGTTTCATCCCTGGTCGGGGAACTAAGATCCCACATGCCACAACTAGAGAGCCCACGTGCTACAAAGAAAGATTCTGCAGGACGCAACTAAGACTCGAGGCAGCCAAATAGTTAGATAAAATAATTAAAAAATGTTAAAACATTGAAATATCTTATAGGATTTACTGCAGAGCACCCTCACAAGTGGTTTCAGTGATGTCATCAGAACTGATTTGACTCAACTCTTGCCTCATGGTATGTGCAAGGCCAGCTGCAGTTCGTGGGTACGAGCATGATTCTGTCAGATGACCCGCAGGTTCCCCGTCACATAAAAACCCCAGGTGTGCCCCACCAGCACCCTCAGTGCCTAGCACACCTATAGCTGCTCTCTGTTACTTCTAGTCGGCTCTGAGATCCGGTGTGACCCCTTCCCCGATCTCTGGAAAGGCAATGTTGGGATCAGAGGCCTGTGCCTTGCTGGTACACCCAGTCTCTCACAGAGCATAGGTTCTGGCCTGTATTGATGTGGCTTCCTCAACCCTTGGGACATGGAGGGGGTGCCCCAAGCCTGGTAAACTGGAAGCCTGGCTGAGGCTGCCTTAAAGACAATTTTCCACTTGTGCTTTAAGTGAGCTGTGTCCTTTTACTTTACATACAATCTGTGTCTGCCACCGCTTCTGATTCTCTGGCTCCAGTTCACAACAGTACCCAAGCCAAGGAAAAAGCCACTACCAAGAAATCTGGGAAAAAATCCATTATGGGCACCTATTCACAACCACCAGCCAGGAGGCAATTTGTTATGCCTCTTTTTTGGCACCCTTGTCTGTGGCTGATACAAATATACCCTCTCCTCAGTTCTATGGGGCTCAAACTTTTGTTAGCATGGGATGAAACTTGAGGACATAGGAGACCTTGAGGGCATGAAACTGAGTAAGTCAGAAAGACAAAGGCAAATCATATGATCTTACTGATATGTGAAATCTGGACAAATAAGCAAAACCTGAACATAAAGATTCAAAGAACAAGGACTTTGCTGGTGGTCCAGTGACTAAGACCCACGCTCCCAGTGCTGGTGGCCCAGGTTCGATGCCTGTTCAGGCAACCAGATCCCACATGCCGCAACTAAAAGATCCTGCAAACAGCAACTAAGGGGGCTTCCCTGGTGGCTCAGCGGTAAAGAATCCACCTGCAATGCAGGAGACCCAGGTTCGATCCCTGGGTCAAGAAGATACCGTGGAGAAAGGATAGGCTACCCACTCCAGTATTCTTGCCTGTAAATTGCATGGGCAGAGGAGACTGGTGGACTGCAGCCCATGGGGTCACAAACAGCTGGACATGACTGAGCGATTAAAGAACAACAACAAACTGCAACTAAAGATCCTGTGTGCCCCAACTAAGACACAGAGCAGCCAAATAAATAGATAAACAGAGTAAACAAATACTTTTTTAAAATTCAGAGAACAGATTGGCAGTTGTGGCGTTGAGAACAGTTGAACTGGGTGAAGGCGCTTAAAAGAGACTGACTTCTCTCACCTCAGTCACTGAGGTTTACTGGGTCCAAGTTGGGCATAGGAGCAACAGGCTCCACTTGCAAAGCTGATGACAGTGGATTTTTAGAATAAGTTCCTAAGTAGTCTTTTGTCTTTCTCTCTCTTCACTTTATACAAGCCCCCTTTCCACTCACTTTAGTTATCCTAGAGCTTTAATTATGACCTATAAACTGCAAGTCTGTGTATCTGTAGCCCCAAGCTTTCTCTTGAATACTAGGTTTAAATTTCCATTGGCCAGCAAATATTTCTCCCTTTATATGCTCTAGATACTTTTGACACATGCTTAAAATATAATAATGAAAAGTTATTTCATCCTAGAACATTTGAAAATAAAGGCTACTCTTTGAGGCCCACTTTGAGGTCAAGTAAAAGGCTAGTTTGACCGAAATGTGGAATCCACTCAGGGTAAAGAAAAAACTTTGTTTAAATTTCTTATAAAGTTTAAAAAAGAATCTGTTGCTAGTGGCTGAACAGCCTGTAACACCAAGACCTGAAAGCAGTCAGATTCCACAATCTACACATTTAGGACAAGTGCCATCACTTCTGCTGAAGATGTGAACAAATATTTAAATATTTCATCGTCATTTAGTGAATGTTTGCTTTGCTTCCCCAAGACAAAGATGGCTCTGTGAAGGCTGTATCTGACAACTGTTGGTGCTCACTACCTGCTGATTTTATTCTCTACTGCTTCTCAAACAATAGTGGTAAAAATTCTAACTTGAGAATCTGATTTATTATATTCACCCAAGGATTCAAATCTATAGTCATAATCAGACTCCTGTTCCAAGGAGCAGAAACCCACTCGGTTCAAAGTTTATTTATTTTTTTAATATTTATTTATTTGGCTGTACCCAAACTTAGTTGTGACTCGTGGGATCTTCAGTCTTCATCGCAGCATGCTACGGAAACTCTTACTTGCAGCATGTGGAATCTAGTTCCCTGACCAGGGAAAGACCCCGGCCCCCTGCACTGGGAGCTCAGAGCCTTAGCCACTGGACCACCAGAGGTCCAACACTTCAAAGTTTATTGTAAGGCTACAGCTTGTTTGACACTAAGCTGTGTCCAACTCTTTGTGACCCCATGGACTGCAGCAGGCCAGGCTTCCCTGTCCTTCACTGTCTTCCAGAGTTTGCTCAAATTCATGTCTGTTAAGTGGGTGATGCTATGAAACCATCTCATCCTGTTGCCCCCTTCTCCTTCGCCTTCAATCTTACCCAGCATCAGGGTCTTTTCCAATAAATTGGCTCTTTGCATCAGGTGGCCAAAGTATTGGAGCTTCAGCATCGGTCATTCCAATGAATATTCAGGGCTTATTCCCTTTAGGATTGATTGGTTGGATCTCCTTGCAGTTCAAGGGGCTCTCAAGAGTCTTCTCCAGCACCACATTTAAAAAGCATCAATTCTTCAGTGCTCAGTCTTCTCTTCATGGTCCAAACCTCACATCCATACGTGACTACTGGACAACCCATAGCTTTGACTGTATAGACTTTTGTCAGCAAAGTGATGTCTCTGCTTTTTAATATGCTGTCTAGGTATGTCATAGCTTTTCTTCCAAGAGTTAGTGTCTTTTAATTTCATGGCTGCAATCACCATCCACAGTGATTTTGGAGCCCAAGAAAATAAAATCTGTCACAGTTTCCACTTTTTCACCATCTATTTGCCTTGAAGTGTTGGACCAGATGCCATGATCTTAGTTTTCTGAATGTTGAGTTTTAAGCCAGCCTTTTTTCTTTCCTCTTTCAAACTCACAAGAGGCTCTTTAGTTTCTCTTCACATTCTGCCATTAGAGTGGTATTGCCTGCATGTATGAAGTTGTTGATATTTCTCCCTGCAGTCTTGATTCCAGCTTATGATTCAACCAGCCCAGGATTTTGCATGATGTACCCACTCCAGTGTTCTTGCCTAGAGAATCCCAGGGATGGGGGAGCCTGGTGGGCTGCCATCTATGGAGTCGCACAGAGTCGGACACAACTGAAGTGGCTTAGCAGCAGCAGCACTCTGCATGTAAGTTAAATAAGCAGGGTGACAATAAACAGCCTTGACATACTCCTTTCCCAGTTAAATCAGTCTGTTGTTCCATGTCTGGTTCTAATTGTTGCTTCTTGACCTGCATACAGGTTTCTCAGCAGACAGGTAAGGAGGTCTGATAAGGCGAAGGTGCCACTGAGGAAAACAGGAAGAGTGGTGGCCGAGGGGAACTGGACATCTTCAGAGCATCGTGACAGCACTGTTCGTAAAGGGTCTTGTAGACAGATAGCTTTCTTGGGCAGACACAGCTCTGAGCTCTGCCTGTGCTCGCTTAGTCTTCACAACAGTCTTATAAAAAGCACCAGCATGGTCCTGCTCCTTACAGGGGGAGACTGAGGCATAGAGCGGTGAAGCATGGCATCCCAGCTGCTCTGGCTCCAGGGCCATGTTCTTTCATGCAGTGCAGCTGCTCTCCTGGTTGTTTTCCTCCATCGGAACTTCACGTGGTGGCGGCTCAGTGACTCTCTGGTTGGCATCACCTGCTCTTGCTGCTGCTGACTGACTCTGTGTCCTCTCCCTTAAGATTTTTATTCACTCTCCCCACATGGATACCTTTTTTTTTTTAATTGGAGGGTATTTGTTTTACAGTATTGCGTTGGTTTCTGCCATCCAACACGGTGAATCATCCGTAAGTATACCAACACGTGTACTTTGTATGCAGCGTCACTGGCAGCAGTGGGAAGAGCATATTTGGCAGGTGACCAGGCAGCCTTGATGCCTTAGCGGGGTATATGGAAGCTATGGCATATCGGAGCTGATAGAAAGGTAGAGATATCACCACTGTATGACAAAGCAGGAGAGGAAACAGTAAGCCAGAGGACGGAAAAGTAAACTCAAATACCCTCTTATGGTCACATGTTCAGAAGGCAGGAGCGCTATCCCCTGGAAGCTCCTAGAACCAGCTGGCGAGACATTTGAAGAGAATTAAAATATTGCAGACAAAGAATGAAAGAACCAAATACATGTTGTATTTGTTTTTATTTTTTCTTTTCTCCAGGCTGATATGGATGGGGAACCATGGACTTTGTATTTGTGTGTGCTCAGTCCTGTCCTATTCTTTGCTACCCTTTGGAGTGTAGCCTGCCTGGCTCTTCTGTCCAGGGGGCTTTTCAGGCAATAACTGGAGTGGGCTGCCATTTCCTACTCCAGGGGATCTTCCCAGTCCAGGGATCGAACCCAGGTGTCCTGCTTTGCAGGTGAATTCTTTACCACTGAGCCACCCAGGAAGCCTATGTATTTGTAGCTCACACAAAATAGAGCCCTAGAGCCGTCCTCCTCCAAATGTTGATGCTCACTGTGTTGATTTAATTTGAGCTAATTTCCCTTTCCCTCTCACATCAAGGCCATGGTGTAAAGTAGCGCCACCTTCTCCAGAAAGCACTTCCCCTGTGACTAACTGTGCTGATTTACTGAGACCTTGCTGTGTGTAGGACTTCCCTGGTGGCTCAGACGGTAAAGCGTCTGTCTACAATGCGGGAGACCCGGGTTCAATCCCTGGGTTGGGAAGATCCCCTGGAGAAGGAAATGGCAACCCACTCCAGTACTATTACCTGGAAAATCCCATGGACAGAGGAGCATGGTAGTCCATGGGGTCGCAAAGAGTTGGACACGACTGAGCGACTTCACTTTCTTACTGTGTGTAAGTGGGCACTAAGGATATAGCAATTGATAGAAGACACAAGGTCCTGGTGTGCTGAAACATATACTCCAGGTGGGAAGGGGCCTTGGAGAGCATCTATCTAATCTACTCCTTGTTCAAGACAGGGATCAACTCCATTCCAGGCCTGCCCACCACTCAGCCAGCCTCTGCTTCACACATCTCCTAGGATGACCCATTGTATCAGCAGTTAGCTCTAAAGCTTAGAAAGTGCTTGTCTAAGTAGTGTAAAAATCTGTTTTCCTGCTATGTCTGTTTATTGACCTTGGTTTCATTCTCTAGAGCTAGACAAAATAAATTTCCTTTCATCGGACAGTCTCTCAAATATTGGTCAACGTGAAAACCTTCACACTTGCTCACTCCTCATCTCTCTGCCATCCTTTCACTTTCCCAACAAGCTCAGGTCAGACCTCCTCCCCTTATCTTTCCCTCATCCTTGCCTTACCATCTCTCAGCCAGAATATGGCACATTGGCACTTCGTTTGTGTGTGGGCATGCACGTGCGTGCTCAGTCATCTCTGACTCTTTGCGGCCCCATGGACTGTAGCCTGCCAGGCTCCTCTGTTCATGGATTTCTCCAGGCAAGAATTCTGATTATTTATTTATTTTCCCTCCTGGTTATGTTGCCCTCTGTGGTTCCAAGGCTCGCCACAAACTCGGCAGTGAGAGTGTTTCCTGGTATTTGGAAACCTCTCTTTTTAAAGGCTCCCTTCCTGGGACGGAGCTCCATCCCTACCTCTTTTGTCTCTCTTTTTATCTTTTATATTTTTTCCTACCTCCTTTAGAAGACAATGGGCTGCTTTTCTGGGTGCCTGATGTCCTCAGCTGACATTCAGAAGTTGTTTGGTGGGATTTACTCAGCGTTCAAATGTTCTTTTGATGAATTTGTGGGGGAGAAAATGGTCTCCCCGTCCTATTCCTCCGCCATCTTAGGACCGCCCCCACCCCGCCAGGCAAGAATTCTGGAGTGGGTTGCCATATCCTACTCCAAGGGGTCTTCCCAACCCAGGGATTGAACCTGTGTCTCCTGCATCTCCTGTCTCCTGCATCTGGCAAGCAGATTCTTTACTGCTGAGCCACCTGGGAAACTGCACTTCTTTTACTTGGACTTTATTTCTTCTTCATGCTATTTCTCCCATTTTCCCTCCTAACACAATCTCAGCACCCAGCTCTAAGCCTATATTGTCTCAACCTCTGTATATGCTAGGTTATTGCCCTCCTGGACAAATTGCAATTGGACAGATTGTGGTAAGTGGTGGCGACAAGTCAACACTTCCTTTGGAGCTTTGTTTTGTTTTTGGTGGGGTCTATTATTTCTTTAAATTTAAAATTTTAAGTTTACTATGCAGAATTATTTAAGAACTGAGTCGACAATCAAAAAATGGGCCCAAGAACTAAACAGACATTTCTCCAAAGACGACAATACAGTTGGCTAAGAAACACATGAAAAGATGCTCAACATCACTCATTATCACAGAACTGCAAATCAAAACCACAATGAGGTACCATCTGAGGTACACTGGTCAGAATGGCTGCTATCAAAAAATCTACAAACAGCAAATGCTGGAGAGGGTGCAGAGAAAAGGAAACCCTCTCACACTGTTGGTGGGAATGCAAACTAGTACAGCCACTATGGAGAACAGTGTGGAGATTCCTTAAAAAACTGGAAATAGAACTGCCATATGACCCAGCAATCCCACTGCTGGGCATACACACCGAGGAAACCAGAACTGAAAGAGAAACGTGTATCCCAATGTTCATCGCAGTACTGTTTACAATAGCTAGGACATGGAAGCAACCTAGATGTCCATTGGCAGATGAATGGATAAGAAAGCAGTGGTACACATACACAATGGAATATTACTCAGCTATTAAAGAGAATACATTTGAATCAGTTCTAATGAGGTAGATGAAACTGGAGCCTATTATACAGAGTGAAGTAAGTCAGAAAGAAAAACACCAATACAGTATATTATCGCATATATATGGAGTTTAGAAAGGTGTTAACAATGACCCTATATGAGAGACAGCAAAAGAGAAACAGATGTAAAGAACAGACTTTTGGACTGTGTGGGAGAAGGCGAAGGTGGGATGATTAGAGAGAATAGTGTTCAAACATGTATATTCAGTTCAGTTCAGTTCAGTCGCTCAGTCGTGTCCGACTCTTTGTGACCCCAGGAATCCCAGCATGCCAGGCCTCCCTGCCCATCACTAACTCCTGGAGTTCACTCAAACCCATGTCCATCGAGACGGTGATGCCATCCAGCCATCTCATCCTCTGTCATCCCCTTCTCCTCCTGCCCCCAATCCCTCCCAGCATCAGAGTCTTTTCCAATAAGTCAAATTTTCACATGACGTGGCCAAAGTACTGGAGTTTCAGCTTTAGCATCAGTGCTTCCAATGAACACTCAGGACTGATCTCCTTTAGGATGGACTGGTTGGACCTCCTTGCAGTCCAAGGGACTCTCAAGAGTCTTCTCCAGCACCACAGTTCAAAAACATCAATTCCTCGGCGCTCAGCTTTCTTCACAGTCCAACTCTCACATCCATACATGACCACTGGAGAAACCATAGCCTTGACTAGATGGACCTTTGTTGGCAAAGTAATATCTCTGCTTTTTAATATGCTATCTAGGTTGGTCATAACTTTCCTTCCAAGGAGTAAGCGTCTTTTAATTTCATGGCTACAGTCACCATCTGCAGTGATTTTGGAGCCCCCCAAAATAAAGTCTTCCACTGTTTCCCCATCTATTTGCCATAAAGTGATGGGACTAGATGCCATGATCTTAGTTTTCTGAATGTTGAGCTTTAAGCCAACTTTTTCCCTCTCCTCTTTCACTTTCATCAAGAGGCTCTTTAGTTCCTCTTCACTTTCTGCCATAAGGGTGGTGTCATCTGCATATCTGAGGTTATTGATATTTCTCCCGGAAATCTTGATTTCAGCTTGTGCTTCTGCCAGCCCAGCATTTCTCGTAATGTACTCTGCATAGAAGTTAAATAAGCAGGGTGGCAATATACAGCCTCAACGTACTCCTTTTCCTATTTGGAACCAGTCTGTTGTTCCATGTCCAGTTCGAACTGTTGCTTCCTGACCTGCATATGGGTTTCTCAAGAGGCAGGTCAGGTGGTCTGTATTCTCATCTCTTGAAGAATTTTCCACAGTTTATTGTGATCCACACAGTCAAAGGCTTTGGCATAGTCAATAGAGCAGAAATAGATGTTTTTCTGGAACTCTCTTGCTTTTCCATGATCCAGCGGATGTTGGCCATTTGATCTCTGGTTCCTCTGACTTTTCTAAAACCAGCTTGAACATCTGGAAGTTCACGGTTCACGTATTGCTGAAGCCTGGTTTGGAGAATTTTGAGCAATTACTTTACTAGCATGTGAGATGAGCACAATTGTGCGGTAGTTTGAGCATTCTTTGGCATTGCCTTTCTTTGGGATTGGAATGAAAACTGACCTTTTCCAGTCCTGTGGCCATTGCTGAGTTTTCCAAACTTGCTGGCGTATTGAGGGCAGCACTTTCAAAGCACCATCTTTTAGAATTTGAAATGCCTCAACTGGAATTCCATCACCTCCACTAGCTTTGTTTGTAGTGATGCTTTCTAAGGCCCACTTGACTTCACATTCTAGGATGTCTGGCTCTAGTTGAGTGATCACACCATCATGGTTATCTCAGTCGTGAAGCTCTTTTTTGTACAGTTCTCCTGTGTATTCTTGCCATCTCTTAATATCTTAATATCTTCTGCTTCTGTTAGGTCCATACCATTTCTGTCCTTTATTGAGCCCATCTTTGCATGAAATGTTCCCTTGGTATCTCTAATTTTCTTGAAGAGGTCTCTAGTCTTTCCCATTCTCTTGTTTTCCTCTATTTCTTTGCATTGATCGCTGAGAAGGCTTTCTTATCTCTCCTTGCTATTCTTTGGAACTCTGCATTCAGATGCTTATATCTTTTCTTTTCTCCTTTGCTTTTTACTTCTCTTCTTTTCACAGCTATTTGTAAGGCCTCCGCAGACAGCCATTTTGCTTTTTTTGCATTTCTTTTCCATGGGGATGGCCTTGATCCCTGTCTCCTGTACAGCGTCACAAACCTCCCTCCATAGTTCATCAGTCACTCTGTCTATTAGATCTAATCCCATGAATCTATTTCTCACTTCCACTGTATAATCATAAGGGATTTGATTTAGGTCATACCTGAATGGTCTAGTGGTTTTTCCTACTTTCTTCGATTTCAGTCTGAATTTGGCAATAAGGAGTTCATGATCTCCTTATGTCTCTTGTCTCCTGACAAGACAGTCAGCCCCTTGTCTTGTTTTTGCTGACTGCATAGAGCTGCTCCATCTCTGGCTGCAAAGAATATAATTAATCTGATTTCGGTGTTCACCATCTGGTGATGTCCATGTGTAGAGTCTTCTCTTGTGTTGTTGGAAGAGGGTGTTTGCTATGACCAGTGCGTTCTCTTGACGAAACTCTATTAGCCTTTGCCCTGCTTCATTCTGTACTCCAAGGCCAAATTTGCCTGTTACTCCAGGTGTTTCTTGACTTCCTACTTTTGCATTCCAGTCCCCTATAATGAAAAAGACATCTTTTGGGGGTGTTGGTTCTAAAAGGTCTTGTAGGTCTTCATAGAACCATTCAACTTCAGCTTCTTCAGCGTTACTGGTTGGGGCATAGGCTTGGATTACCGTGATATTGAATTGTTTGCCTTGGAAATGAACAGAGATCATTCTGTCATTTTTGAGATTGTATCCAAGTACTGCATTTTGGACTCTTCTGTTGACCATGATGTCTACTCCAATTCTTCTAAGGGATTCCTGCCCGCAGTAGTAGATATAATGGTCATCTGAGTTAAAATCACCCATTCCAGTCCATTTTAGTTCACTGATTCCTAGAATGTTGACATTCGCTCTTGCCATCTCTTGTTTGACCACTTCCAATTTGCCTTGATTCATGGACCTGACATTCCAGGTTCCTACACAATATTGCTCTTTACAGCATTGGACCTTGCTTCTATCACCAGCCACATCCACAACTGGGTATTGTTTTTGCTTTGGCTCCATCCCTTCATTCTTTCTGGAGTTATTTCTCCACTGATCTCCAGTAGTATATAGGGCACCTACTGACCTGGAGAATTCCTCTTTCAGTATCCTATCATTTTGCCTTTTTATACTGTTCAAGGGGTTCTCAAGGCAAGACTACTGAAGTGGTTTGCCATTTCCTTCTCCAGTGGACCACATTCTGTCAGACCTCTCCACCATGACCCACCCGTCCTGGATGGCCCCACATGGCATGGCTTAGTTTCACTGAGTTATACAAGGCTGTGGTCCATGTGATCAGATTGGCTAGTTTTCTGTGATTATGGTTTCAGTGTGTCTGCCCTCTGATGCCCTCTCACCACACCTACCATCTTACTTGGGTTTCTCTTACCTTGGACGTGGGATATCTCTTCACGGCTACTCCAGCAAAGCACAGCTGCTGCTCTTTACCTTGGATGAGGGGTATCTCCTCATATTATCATATTTAAATAGATGACCAGTCCAAGTTCGATGCATGGAACAGGGCACTCAAAGCCGGTGCACTGGGATACTGCTGAGGGGTGGGAGGGGGTTTCAGGATTGGGGACACATGTACACTCATGGCTGATTCATGTCAATGTATGGCCAAAACCTCTACAATATTATAAAGTAATTAGCCTCCAATTAAAATAAATTAATTAAATTTTTAAAAATAAAGGAACAGAAGAGAAAAAAAAAAAGAAACTGGGTTGAACAGTCCATTTATGATAATGATTTTGATCACTAAAATAAATTTTTTTTAATTTTAGGTGTATCTTTATTTTTTTAAGTTAATTTTTATTAGAGTATATTTGCTTCACAATGTTGTTAGTTTCTACTGTATAGCAAAATGAATCAGCCATGCATAAATCCCCTCCCTTAAAATAAACTTTAATAAAACATATGTACCAGAAAGCCTTTGTATACATAAAAAGGAAGGCAAGAAAGAGTACATGAGTGAATGGATGGATGTTTTCTTGTCTATAAGCCTTAGAATCACTGTTGTTCGTTTTTAGTTTATTCCTACTCATACCAAATAGAGAAATAAAGTGAATGGTTTTTCAAATCAAAATAACGGTTTCAGTCATTACAATTGCTAGTTTATTTATATTAAATAAATATATCATCTCATCATGCTGTGCAGCATAATTAGCAAGTATTATATTGTTGAATCCATGACCCAGTTTCCTGAAGACATCTGTGTTCTAAAAGGATTTTTTGTTAAACTGAGATTCAAAGGCACTACTCGAGTAAAGTTGCCAGATAAAATACAGGACACTCAGCTAAATGTGAATTTCAGATAAACAGTAAATAATTTTTCAGTATCTGAGACATATTACATGAAGCAGACTTATACTAAAAGTTATCAGTTGTTTTTCTGAAATTCAGATTTACTTTAGCATCTTATATATTTTTTTCTTTTTCCTCTCTGCATGCATTTTTTTTTTGTCAAATCTGACAACATCGTACCTAAGATGTAAACCTTAGAAGTTCATCCCAATTCCCACTCCTCCACCACTATTCTCCCTCTCCACCTTCCAGCCCATTTATGTTTCTCTTTCTTTGTTTCTTTTCAGATGAAAGACTCAGATTGCAGTCCTCCCTAGTGTAATGGCCTCATTTCAGCTCCAAATTGTTTTTTATTTTTTCCCCTTTGACAATATCCAGCAGGTGTGTAACCATATTTGATTTCTGTTGTGGGATTTAAAAATGTGTATAGGATAAACTGCTGGGGAAATAGACTTAAACAACTTAACTGATGACTAAGAGTTTAACAGGTGCAAACTGGTGAAACCAGTCTCACTGTACAAATGATGCAAACTGGAGGGTAAGTCTGGGTGGAGGTTTGTGACAGTAACGCAACTCCCTGTCAACAGAAATGAATTTACTGGATGTTGTCACCTGTGACCTTAAGGCCTTCTATATTCACTGTTTCTTTTTTTTTCACCCAAGAACTAGATTCCTTTTCTTTTTTTAATTCTTCTATGACTCCATTTCCCTTTCATAAGCTCTTGAGAACATCTGCAAAAGTCATCAGAGAGCACTCCATGGATTGATTTTTCTTAGGGTTCTGGGCCATCTCCTACCTCAAAAGGCTTTCTTTTTACTAGCCTGAGAAGTGCAAACACAACCCGTTCCCACCTCCTCTCAGCCTGCAGCATGGAGTCATTCATGCTCCTGAGCTGGCCATATGATTGATTTGTTTCATTATTGTTTATGGATCTGTGTAGGCAAATGTGCAGAATCATAAAGACAGTGGGAAAAGATGAATTATTCTTGTTGAGAGTAAGCTATGTCAGTGTCCATGGCATGAGGCTTGTTAAGTAGTAATTGTCAATGTATCAGACAATGCAAGCTGGTTCAGTGTAAAATTATGCGCTTTACCTCTCTGGAAAAGATGATAAACTATGCAGTAAGCTGTTACCTACGTTTAACAAAATACTACTCAGAATAGTCTATGAGACTGCAATAAATTTACTTAAACATGGATACTGACATATTAAAAATAGCTTAATACAGCAAATTTTAAGATGACCATGAACTTCAAAGAACAGACCTGAGATCCCATGAACCTTGGATTCTCAAACTTCTATATACGTAAGAATGTTCCAGAGAGTTTTCTAAATACAGACTATTCTTGTGTCCTATTGCCAGATATTCTGTTTCACTGGGCGTGTAACATGGATTAGGAACCAGACAAATCTGCCACTTTATCATGTGAAATTCTCTCATGTCTGTTTCCCCATTTCCTGTAAAATGGGGATGATGTCAGCTATTCATGGAGTTGTTGTGAGGGTTCAGAGTTACTATCTAAAGCACTGAGTAGACCACCCATATATGTTAGCAATTTAAAAAAAAAAAAAAAAGCCAGTACTCCAGGTGATGCTGGCAGTCAGCACTCATTCTAAACACAGTAGCGTGGCCTCAGGCTAGCTATGGCCTCAGTGTGGGCTGTGTGTAAATTAGTTAATCTCTCTGTGTATCAGTTTATTGCCAGTAAAATACATGTGAGAATTAACTCACTGATCCAGTCCTTGAGAAAGGAAGTAGCTATATTTCCCCCAACAGCCTGGTAGTGTTTACTCAGCACTGTGAGAACGTTTGGAACAGTAAGAAATACGTAGTAAACAAAGACCATGCCAAGACTGTAGGCACCAATAAATTGCTTTGGATCTTTACCTTCACTCTTGTGGAGAGCAGTCACAAAAAGTTCGCAGACTTGGTTGTCATGACAAGTCCAGCACACAGGAAACTACAAGCCTACCACTCAATTCTGTAGATGTGTTTGTATATGTGGGAAAGCTCAGTGACCACAAACTGAATCTCCTTTCTGGCTCCTTCTCCATGACCTCTAAATGCTGGTGGGCCCCAGGGCTCTGGCCTCTTCTCAATCTATACTCTCTTCCTAGGTGATGTTGTCTAGTCCCCTGGCTTTTTATAAATCTAGCCTGACCTTTCATTGGGTTTCAGACTTGTATACATCCAAATGTCTGCCCAACATCTACGCTTGGATGCTTAAAGTTATCTCAAACTTAATACGTCTAAAAATGAACTCTTGTTTTTAACTTTAGCATCTCCCCTGCCCACACAAATCTATCCCTTTCCTCCCCAGGCTTTCCCTACCTTGTTAAGTTCTCAGACTTAACTTTGAAAAGTTACCCTTGATTCTTCTCTCCCTTAAAGCTCTACAGTTTCTCACCTCTACATCCTCATCTTCTGCTTCACTCTGCCTCACATTAATCTTTTTTGCTGTTCCAGAACA
The DNA here is from genome assembly GCF_016772045.2 of Ovis aries. Lineage (NCBI taxonomy): Eukaryota > Metazoa > Chordata > Mammalia > Artiodactyla > Bovidae > Ovis > Ovis aries. The sequence continues at coordinate 59,489,830 of NC_056065.1, forward strand.
TTCCTCATCTTTCTAGAACAATCCTCAACTTTTTTGGCACCAGGGACTGGTTTTGTGGAAGGCAATTTTTCTGCAGACTGGGGTGGGGGAATGGTTTCAGGATGATTCAAGCATATTACATTTATTGTGCACTTTATTCAATTATTATTACACTGTGATAGATAATGAAATAATTATACAACTCACCATAATGCAGAATCTGCGGGAGCCCTAAGCTTGTTTTCCTGCAACTAGATGGCCCCATCTGGGGAGGATGGGAGATAGTGCCAGCCTCTCCTCAGTGATAGCATAACTGCCTCAGCTCCATATCAGATCACCAGGCATTGGGGTCTCAGAAGGAGCTCCCAACCTAGATCCCCTGCATGCGCAGTTCACAGTAGGGTTCACATTTCTATGAGAATCTAATGCTGCTACTAATCTGACCAGAGGTGGAGCTCAGGCGGTAATGCAAACAATGGGGCACGCCTGTAAATACGCATGAAGCTTCTCTCGCTTGCCCGCTGCTCACCTCCTGCTATGCAGCCCAGTTCCTAAGAGGCCATGAACCAGTACTGGCCCATGGCCCAGGGGTTGGGTTCTCCTGTTCTAGAACATTTCTGTCTCCAGGACTTCACTTTCTATTCCCTCTACCAGGAGCACTCTTCTCTCTGGTTGGCTCATGACTGACTCTTTCTCATAATTCAAGTCTCTGCTTAAACATCACCTCTTCAAAGAGGCCTTCCCTGACCACTGAATGAAAAACAGCCTCCACTCCTGCAGTCCCCTTCTAGCCTTTGCTGTCATTTGGTCGCTAAGTCATGCCTGATATTTTCATGACCCTGTGGTCTGTAGCCTGCCAGGCTCCTCTGTCCATGGATTTCTCTCACCAAGAATATTGGAATGGGGTGCCATTATCCTTCCTTTTTATTTTTTTTCTCATACTACTTGTCTCAATATAAAGTTATACTATTCATTTGTCTTACTTGCTTAATGTATGTCTTCCATACTAGAATAAGTGTAGAAGAAATGCTAAGTGGATAAAGACCTTGTCTTACTGTCTCCTGAGCTCTGGGATGGTGATAACTCATAGTGGTTCTTAGAAAGTCTTTATTGTAAGAATGAATGAATGATGAGTGGATATTGGTTATTAATAATAAAGGGGTTTGGGGAACCAGGAGAATAGTGAGTATTAGAACATTAAAAAAAAATAGATTCTGTTTGGGCTTTGAAGAACTAGAGGGATTTGGATAGGTGAAAAAAAAAGAAGGGGCTTAGCAGGTAGGAAAGAGCACAAGCAAAACCCAGATATGACCACAGTATTTGTGGGGCAGTGAAAATAAACCAGCCTGATAGAGACAGAGAGCAAATACAGAAAGAGGCTGACACTGAATAAGTAGGAGGGGTCAGACCAGAGCTGAATGTGTCATGGAGAGGAGTCACTTGATGGGAACATGACCTCTTCCACGGGGGTGGCAAGCTGTCAGCAACAGGTGTGGCATCATGTAAAACTGAAACTGGGAGGAGAGGGGAGTTCTGCCACCAGCACAACATTCAACCAAAGCCTTAGGAAAAGATAAAGGGCTCGACAATCATATTTCTCCCATAGCTTGGGTAAAAATCCCAGGAAGAATTTTTTTTTTTTTTTTTTTTTTGCTCTTTGCTCTTGAGACATTCAGAAACTTAGAGGTCATGGCAGAATCTGAGAGTGGGCCAACCCAAGAGTACCTCACATTACTCAGTGGTCAGGGAGTCATTAATTGATGCTCTAGAAATCAGGAAGTATCGGATCTTGTGTGAAAGCATGGGAATGAGGGCCATTCTGAAAACATATTGGCGATATCGTTGGGGAAAATGACAGGTTTTTAATGACCAAAAAATGACCAACAGAATTTCAAGCAAAGCTTTCTGTAATGTTGCTATAGCTAAAACCACTGTTTGTTATGATTCAAAGTAATACTGGCTAGCTTTGCTCTAAAGATGCATACTTCAGCCTTTTGAGAAATCATATTTCCTCCAGATGTTGTGTAACAGAGGTGGAGAACTGAATCACTGTGAGAAAAAGCTGGAAATGACCTAGATGAGTACAGGAAAACCCAAGGGACCTGGGCAGTTTTCTATTAAGATCAAGCAACTAATTAGATTGTAAAACGTGTTATAGTTCCCTGACTTCCACCTCCCCTCAAAGATATGAAAGGCACATTATGTAGCACCAAAGACCACTTTAAAGGATGCTTTAGGATTTGCTTTATTCACAAGCCTACAACTGGACCACTTATCGCACGTTAAGAAAAAAATCCCTCCCTTGTGCCTCTACTGTGTAGACACCACAGCATCTCAAGGGTGGTGCAAACACCGTGTTTGTGCCACTCACTTCCTGGCTCAGCCTCAGTGTCCCTTTTGTCTTCTGATGCACTAGAAGAGTGAGTCACATCTAGTGGGCGTTACGTCACTGGATACTCATCTCTCTGCTGGTGCTTCCCCTATTTTAGCTCAGTGAATCCTCACATGTAAAGGCAGTAGGTAACATCACACCCATGTTACATATTAAAAGGATACACCTCAGAGAATATTTTACGTCCACGTTCTATTCATTTTGGATAAGGAATATATTGACTCTTGGAGCTCCCATTTCTGGACTCCAAACCTTTGGGTTAAGAATAACTCTGCAGGGAACTTCCCTGGTGGTCCAGCTGCTCCCAATGCAGGAGGTGTGGGTTTGATCCCTGGTGGGGAAACTAGATCCTACAAGCTGCAACTGAAATCCAGTATAGCCAAATAAATAAATAAATAAAAATAAATCTTTTTTAAAAGATATTTATCTTAAAAAAAAAAAAAGAGCTCTGCCTTGTCTCAAAGAGGTGGAACTCTTTCAAACAAAATTGCTGAATAACTTAGAAATGGCTAGATTTCACTTATGTTAAGCAAAATCCAAGAAAATAAAAGTTTGAAACAGCAAAAGAATAGGGTCAAAGAAAAAAAAAAGTCCTTTCTTCCTACAGATAAAGGCCACATCATCTTTATCACTATATCCCCAGTGCTTAAAGAGAAAATCAAGATGGATCTGTGGGGAACAAATAAATTCATATGATAGCTTTGGGTGTTTACAATACACAGTCCAGACTGGATGTTTCCTCAAAAGTCACTGCTTCCAAGCAGTTTCCCATCCAAAGTAAGCACCAAAAGGACCTGGCCTACCTCCCTAAGGCATAAAAAAAGCATTACAGATGGACAGTTAGAACAACAAACAATGTCTAAGATAAAATAAACTTGATCCACATTGCCCACTTGCCTTTCTTTCTTTCTTTCCTTCCTCCCTCCCACCCTTCCTTCCTTTCTTTCTTTCTTTCTTTCTATTTCCTCTTTTTTGTTAAAAAAAAAAAAAAAAAGCAGAGACATGTTGGGAGGAGAATTCCTTGATGTTTCCCACAAGCAGATGGTAATGTTCTCCTATTCTCATTTTATGGGCTCTAGACAGAGAAGGGGGCGGTGGAAAAGAGAATGATAGAATCGAAATTAGATGAAGCACATCTGGCCAACCAGTAATCCTCTGATTCTAATGACTCTTAAAAGCTACAGTATTTGCAAGAATTATTTACCATTATCACTATGCTATCCTTACAATCAAGGAGTAGGCCAGTAAGAAATTTCATCTGCACTTGTTCTTTCAACACATGTTTGGTTAGTACTGAGCATGTCAGGCTTTGGGTTAGATGCATGTTTTATAGAGAGGACCATCTTACAGAGATGGACAAAACAAAGTGCTTGGTGTCAGCTAGCTCGTAACCAAGACAACCCTGACAGCAGTGACCGTGCAGGTTGGTCAGTGCTGGGACAGTGGCATGCCCAGGATGCTAGGGAAGTCTTGGAGTGTGGTCAGAACAGGTCCCAAGACCAGGTGACACTAGAGCTGTGTCCAGAAAGAGCAGTAGAATTTAGACACAAGCGAAGAACCAAAGGAAGTGATGGGAAGCAGGAGTAAAAGTCACTGAAATATGACAGCTCCTGAGCTGTTTGGGAACCAGATTTAGTTGGTATCTCTAGAATGTGGGACGGGGGAGCCTGGTGGGCTGCCGTCTATGGGGTCACACAGAGTAGGACACTACTGAAGTGGCTTAGCAGCAGCAGCTAGAATGTGAGAGGGGGCTGAGGATCAGCACCTGAGCCTGAAGAAGCAGCAGGGGCAAATCAAGAAAGACTCTCGCTCTCATGATTGGATGTTAAACTAAAAGCAGTGGGGACCCATGGAAGGATTTCCAACCAGAAACAAAAATACCATATTAGAACTTTCGGAAGTTCACTTGATTAGCAATGTGATACACAGACTTGGGAATCATGGAAGAAGACTGGAGACAAGAAGACTCATTAGCAAAGGATGGCAAGAAACAAGCCAAGGACTGCCTGTGAGGACGGAGAGGAGGAGGCCAACTGGCCAGTTGGGCATGAAGAACTAGTGCAGAGGAGATGCCATAGAGAACTCCAGGGCTTGTGATTGGACTTACCAGGCAGATGTTGATATCACACAACACGCAGTGTAGGGAAAGGGCACAGTTTGAGGAGGAAGATGATATGGGCAATGCTGAATAGGTTGAGTTTGACATGTCCAGCTGGCAGTTGGATAGCCATTTCTGGAGCTCAGAAACCAGTTTTATCCTGGAGATATGAATCAGCACATGGGTGATCACTGAATCTCTAGGTTTAAGTTCTACTAGATCAGTGGCTTACAGACAGTTTTTCTATAGCCTGCAGTAGAAATACATTTAATATCACAATCCTGTGGGCACATGCACACACAGATAAAAATCCACTAAACAGTACAGACTATTGCAAAGTGATGGACTCTAATAATTTTCCCTCTTATTTGATTTTTTTTAATGCAGGTTAAATGCGTACTAAGTGGGTGCAAACTTTTGTTTAAAACCCATAGTCCTAGACTGCAAACGTCTTATGGCAGGGACCACATCTTACACAATTAGGATTCCCCAAAGTATCTGTTATTAATATAATTCTTTTCACATAATTTTTGTGGGAGGAAGGGAGAGAAGGGTTTTCTGATAATTTTCTCCAAAACTACAATGACATCTTGTCTCCTCAATTCTCTTGAGCTTTTATATACAGTTTCCATTTTTTCCCACACATTTCCAAGATGATCAAGAATGAATCACTAGATAGTTCCCTGGAGGTCCAGTGGTTAGGACTCAGTGCCTTCCCTGCTGTGGCCCTGGGTTCAATCCCTGGTCAGGGAACTAAGATCCTGCAAGCCACGCAGTAAAAAGAAAAAAAAAAAATCATTAGTGCCTAGGGTGAGAGCTGCTTTTTCTCCCCACTGCACCCCCGAATACCAACTCCCCTAGCCACACCAAGCATTACAGGCGTGGGGTGTGAAGCTGGGCTGAACTGGCAGAGCAATGTGCTCACATGCCCTGGCTGCAGCTCTTTCTGTGCGAATATTGTCATGCTCTATTCAACATGACACACACAGCTGCCTGGAACCAAAGGAAGACAGCAGTGGCAGCCAACACACACATAGTGAAGAGGAAGTGGAAACCAGGAGGAAACAGAAGCTATGAGCAAGCTGAAGGCAAGAGGAAGAGAGGACAGAACAGGTTGCCGAAATTAGTTGGTAGGGACAGGAGCAGTTGAAAAAAGAGGCAGAGAGTAGTTGAGAAACCATAACAAAGCCCTAGAAAAGGGCGCTGTGGCCAACATCTGCCCACAGGGGCAAGATACCCAATTAAGCTACCTTCCACTCCCCTGAGAACATTTCAGGCTCTGTGACGGCTGGCTTTTCATAGATTTATCTTACTCCATGAGGCCTAGCCGTCATAAATAAAATCCCCGCCTCTCTTACTCTTGATGAATTTTTAAAATTCTTAAGTTGTAGAAAAGTTGAAAGACTAATAGCGAGAACTCATACTCTTTACCTAGATCCATCAACTTTTAACATTTCGCCCCATTTCCTTTTGTCTTGGTTTTTTTCTCTGAAGCATTTGAGAACAGGAAGCATATATCATACTCCTTTGCCTCAATATTTCAGTGCGTATTGCCATAGAACAAAGATGTTTTCTTCTACAACCACAGTACAGGCACATTCAGGAAATTTTACACTGATGTACTGCTTTAAAAGTCTGTCTTTCTACGCCAGTGCTCACTGCAGCATTTTTCACAATAGCCAAAAGGTAGAAATAACTGAAATATCCATCAGGAGATGAATGGACAAGCAAAATGTGGTGTATGCATACCGTGGGATAGTATTCAGTCTCAGAAAGGAATGACATTCTAGTGTATGCTACAACATGAATAAACCTTGAAAACATGATGCTGAGTGAAACAAGCCAGACACAAAGGACAAATGTTGTATGATTCCACTTATATGAGGTACCCAGAATAGGCACAGTCACAGAGACAGGAAGTAGAATGGTGGTTACCAGAGGCTGGGGGAAGGGGAAAATGGGCAGCTACTGTTTGGTGGATATGGAGTTGCTATTTGGAAAGATGAAAACATTCTGGAGATGGATAGTGAGGATGATTGTATAGCATTGTGAACATATTTAATGCCACTGAACTATAAACCAAAAAATAGTTTAAACGGTAATTTTATATTTATCTCAATTTTTTAAAAATTTCAAATTCTGTGTCTTGTCCCAATAATGTCTTTTATAGCATTTTTCCCTCCAGTTCAGGTTCACCAATTGCACATGTAGCATTTAACTATTATGCCTCCTTATGAAGGTGACGAATTCATGCCTGTTTGCCTGGACTTTTCCCGTCTTAACCTTGCAAATGCGGAATCCTGGGAAACCACTCAGGCCCAGACAAACAGGGATGGTCGGTCATTGTACTCTTTAGTCTCCCTTGATCTGTAACTGTTCCTCAGCCTTTGTCTTTCTTTGCCATTTTTAAAGAAATTGGTTCAGTTATTTCATAGAATATTTGCCCATTTGATTTTACCTAATATTTTCCCAGGTAACGCATTTCTGGTTGGGGTACCATTTTAGTAATGTTGCATCCTTTCAGAGTACCTCAGAGTCACAAGTGTCCCTTTTTCATGGGCAAGGTGTGGTCCAGTGTCACAATCACAGACTTATTACTTTCTTCCCTGTACATTCTTTTTTTTTTCCTTCAGTTTTATTGAGCTAGAAGTGACATATTGGCTTCCTGGGTGGCTCAGCAGTAAGGAATCCACCTGCTAATACAGGATACGTAGGTTCAGTTCCTGAGTTGGGAAAAGCCTCTGGAGTAGGAAATGGCCACCTACTCCATTATTATTGCTTGGGAAATTCCATGGACAGAGGAGTCTGGTGGGCTACATTCAATGGGGTCAAAAGGAGTTGGACAGAACTGAGTGACTAAGCTACATGTACAATTGACATACAGCACTTTTTAAATTTAAGGCGCACAGCATAATGATTTGACTGTGGCGACCACAGACGATGACCACAGAAAGTTTAAAGAACACGTATCATCTCACATAGATACAAAATTCAGTTCAGTTCAGTCGCTCAGTCGTGCCTGACTCTTTGCAACCCCATGAATCTCAGCACGCCAGGCCTCCCTGTCCATCACCAACTGGTGGAGTTCACTCAAACCCATGTCCATCGAGTTGGTGATGCCATCCAGCCATCTCATCCTTTGTCGTCCCCTTCTCCTCCTGCCCCCAATCCTTCCCAGCATCAGAGTCTTTTCCAATGAGTCAACTCTTTGCATGAGGTGACTAAAGTACTGGAGTTTCAGCATCAGCATCAGTCCTTCCAATGAGCACCCAGGACTGATCTCCTTTAGGATAGACTGGTTGGATCTCCTTGCAGCCCAGGGGATTCTCAAGAGTCTTCTCCAACACCACAGTTCAAAAGCATCAATTCTTCGGTGCTCAGCTTTCTTCACAGTCCAACTCTCACATCCATACATGACCACTGGAAAAACCATAGCCTTGACTAGACGGACCTTTGTTGGCAAAGTAATGTCTCTGCTTTTCAATATGCTATCTAGGTCGGTCATAACTTTTTTTCCAAGGAGTAAGCGTCTTTTAATTTCGTGGCTGCAGTCACCATCTGCAGTGATTTTGGAGCCCCCCAAAATAGTCTGACACTGTTTCCCCATCTATTTCCCATGAAGTGATGGGACCAGATGCCACAATCTTCATTTTCTGAATGTTGAACTTTAAGCCAATTTTTTCACTTTCATCTTTCACTTTCATCAAGAGGCTTTTCAATTCTTCACTTTCTGCCATAAGGGTGGTGTCATCTGCATATCTGAGGTTACTGAGATTTCTCCTGGCAGTCTTGATTCCAGCTTGTGTTTCTTCCAGTCCAGCATTTCTCATGACATACTCTGCATAGAAGTTAAAGAAGCAGGGTGACAATATACAGCCTTGACGTACTCCTTTTCCTATTTGGAACCAGTCTGTTGTTCCATGTCCAGTTCTAACTGTTGCTTCCTGACCTGCATATAGTTTTCTCAAGAGGCAGGTCAGGTGGTCTGTATTCCCATCTCTTTCAGAATTTTCCAGTTTATTGTGACCCACATAGTCAAAATTAAAGAAATAGAAAAATATGTTTTTTTCCTTGTGGTGAGAAAGATTAGGATTTACTCTCTTAATAACTTTCATGTATAACATATAGCAGTGGTTGTTATATTTATCATGTCGTACATTATATCCCTAGTGCTGATTTATCTTACATTTGGAACTTTATACTTTTTGAATGTCTTCATCCAATTCTACTCCCAAGCCCCCACGTCTGGTAAACACAAATCTAATCTCTTTTTCCATGAGTCTGGTTGGTTGTTTTTGAAGAATAATTGACCTACAACACTATGTCAGTTCCTGGGACACAGGAGAGTGTATTTCTATACATTTTCCTATTCTAGATATTTCTATGTATTTCAAAATGATCGCCATGATAAGGCCAGTTACCACCCTCCCAATATATTTTTAAAATAAACATTTATTATGGTGTGTAAATATTCCTCAAAACCTGAAAGAGCCTGTTAATCACTCAGTCGTTCTGACTCTTTGCCACCTCCATGGACTGCAGCCCGCCAGGCTCCTCTGTTCATGGAATTCTCCAGGCAAGAATTGCCATTTCCTCCTCCAGGAGATCTTCCCAACCCAGGGATCAAACCTGGGTATCTTGAATTGCAGGCAGTTTCTTTACCATCTGAACCACCAAGTAAGCCCTGAAAACCCTGAGGAGAAGCTAAACATTTGATAGGAAGCATCTGACAGCATCCTTGCATTTGACAGAAGCAAGCATTTTAGGATCCCCTTTCCACTGTCATCACAGGACACAATAAACCACTTTATTCCCACTCCTTCCCTCTTTGGCCACTATAAGTTTTTTTTATTTGTCTTTCTATAATTGTATTTAGTTACTTTTGGCTGTGCTGGGTCTCCGCTGTTGCTCTAAGGCTGTCTCTGGTCGCAGTGGGTTGCAGCCACACTCTGTTGCAGTGTGCATGCCTCTCACTGCGGTGGCTTCCCTTGTTGCAGAGCATGGGCTCTAGTTTTGTGAACTTCAGTAGTTGTGGCAAGAAGGCCGTAGAGCACGTGGGCTCAGTAGGTGTGGCACATGGGCGTAGTTGCCTCTCGGCATATGGGATCTTAATTCCTGGACCAGGGATCGAACCCATGTCCCCTGCATTGGCAGGTGGATTCCTAACCACTGGACCACCAGGGAAGTCCCACTGAGGAGAAAGACTTTTCAAAATGCAAATACTTCTTTCTATACAATCCCCTCTTTTTAAAAAATTCTTGGCTTGACTGGTAAAGAGTGCATGTCCTCCTGTTTGAATTTGGTGCCTTGATTGTCATTCTTAAAGGGAAGAGTGTTTTCTTGGGGAAAGCACAATATTTATGTGTTGCAGAGACCTCTACCCTTTTTTATTGCCTTCAGAATTTGTTGTATATTTATTTAGTAAGTAATCGGTTCAGATGAACATATCTTCTTTATGAATTACCAATCGGGTAAACAGTGAACTCTTCAGAAGCACTGGCAATCGCCAGAGGCAGGGCTTTGTGGGGGAAGAGGTGGATGAGCAAAGGTTTCAGAGCTGTTTGAAGGACACAGAAGCCTTTAGCACCTGGGAGCACCATGGCCTGGAATTCAACCATAGCCCTTACCACAGGCCAACGCCACAGAATCTATTTATCTATTATGTTTTCTGCTTGTTCTCTACCTCTGTGTGCTAAAATGAAGAAACCCTCTGAAGCCAGGGAATCTTTGTTTTTGTTCATAGACTGCGGTACCTACTCCATAGCACTCATTCAATTAAAATTAATTGAATGAACGAATGAACTTGTTCATGGATGTAATTAACATAATCATACCATTGATTGCACACCTAAAAATGGTCAAAGTAGTAAATTTAATGCTGGGTATATTTTGTCACTTAAAAAAGGTTTAACAAAGTCATCTGACATGAGTAGTCCTGGATCATTCATATACAGTTGACCTGGAACAACACGGGTTTGAACTGTGCAGTCCCACTCATATGTAGATTTTTGTTTCGATAGTAAATACTACAGTGCTACGTGATCTGCCATTGGTTGAATGAACTGTGGATATGGAGGGTGTTATAGGTGGATTTGCAACTACAAGGAAGGTCAGCTACCCAACCGTCTTTCCCATCCCTCACATTGTCCAAGGCTCAACTGCATTTGAAATTACCACAGTATAACTGTTCTACTAAGAAATCAATCCAGACTAGTTCTTCATTCCAAGAAATTATGGAGGATCAGTCAGTTTCAAAGCCCCTTGACCAAAGTTTTTTCTTTTTCATCCTACTAATCATGAAATTTCTTTTCTTTTTTTTAAATCGCTTATTTGATTAATTTTTGGCTGCGCTGGGTCTTCACCGCCACTCGGGCTTTTCTCTAGTTGCAGTGAGTGGGAGCTCCTCTCTAGTTGTGGTGCACGGGCATCGCGGTGGCTTCTCTTGTTGCAGAGCACAAGCTTAGAGCGCTCGGGGCTCAGCAGTTGCAGCTCTCATGCTCTAGAGCGCAGGCTCAGTAGTTGCAGCCTTAGTTGTTCTCCTGCATGTGAGATCTCCCCAGTCCAGGAATTGAACTTGTGTCTCCTGCTTTGGCAGGTGGATTCTTTACCACTGAGCTACTAGGGGAGCCCGACTCAGGTTTTTAGTTTTATTGGGAGTGGGGGGCTGTGTGTGAAGGAAGAAGAATAGCAGCCGCTTTTTGGTTATAATCTTTTCTTGACATCCTTCCTCCTGACACACACCTCACTATCATTCCACCAGAGATTTGAAGAATGGAATCTTTGAACCCTAAAATTAATGATAGAATAGTTTTGCTTTCCCCATTTCACATGGGGAAAGGCGGGAATTCAAATTCAAATGTGAATTCGCATTTTCTGCCAGTATTCTTGGTCATCCACCTTCAGTTGAGTACTAGGGTGCCGTGGCAACAGGGAATTAGAAACTGCCTGGTTGGAAAGTATTGCACGTGCTTCTTCTGTTCTCAGATCCTTCTCCCCCAGTAGTGAAGAGCCCATGCTTGCCAGTGATGAGGTCTAGAAAGCACAGAATCAAGAATTACAGTTCAGGGAAGTTCTGTGAGCTAGACTGGACAGGGAAGGTGCACCTACATTAATGGTCCACTCTGGGCAAACTTCTGCTTTAGTGTTCCCAAAATGCTTTGCAATCTGCAGATAAACGTGCAGGCTCTGCAAAGTGCAACATACAAATGGCTCCTGGTAAAATCCTTAAGGATCAAAGCTATTTTCTCTCTGCCCTTTGAACTATCTAGTTTACTTTTTAACTTTGAATGCTTTCATACAAGCTGTGATGATGACATGAGTGTGAATACACCATGACCCTTTTGAAAAGATCCTGACTTAGAAAAGTCTTCACCCCAACTCTGGCTCTTCTCTGAGGCTTGGGAGGAAAAGAGAGAATGAAAGGATGCTCATTCATATAAGATTTTGAAAGTATATTGGGCACTCAGTTAAAAACACTCTATTAAATTTGACACTTAACTCAATAACTGAAGAAATAGTAATGAAAGAGATTTTGTAAAAGGTAGAAATGATGAGTGTCAAGTCCCATCATTTACAAATTTTCTGCCTTCCATGCAAATGTGGATTCAGATGAAGAAGTAATGAACAGATCTGGAACATCTTCTTTGTACTGTTTTAAGTGTTTTTACACATTTTATCTCATTGAACTTACAGCCATATCTACACATATCTATGTAGATTAGGAAATTGTGATTCTTTTCTTGAGGCAAACGATTTGGCTTTCAACTAAGAAATTTTCTCTCTCACCTTCACTCCCATTTTTTCTTTTATGAATTATAGAAACAAGCTATTCTTACTTTATCTTAATTTCATGCTTCTAAGATTCAGATACATGTTTCACGATTGTTAACAAGTAGAAAAAGTATGTTTGTGTTATAAGGTTAATTATATCAAACACTGAGCCAATATTTTTAATAACTATTTTATTATAACTATACATTTTAGTTAAAATGTCACTACTGTGTTTAGTTTAATTGTATGTTTTGATTCTGAATCGCAATAACAAATGCTGGGTTTGAGCTAAAACTGTCACGGAAGTGGGTAGGAAAGTTGCAAAGAATGTCAGGATAAGTACTATTCAGTGGGAATCAAGCTTTTAGAAGAATGGAATATTCGACTTGCCCCTCATTCCCAACAAGCTCAAGGCACATTTTCCAACTCTCATTTCGGTAAGAAGTGTCAATGAACACAGTGGCTATATGGAGATTATGTTAGTAGTGTATTATTAACAATTTTCATTCTAAGCAAAACAATTTAGCAAAATAAATGTAGATAAAGATAATTATTAAAGTATTATACTAAATAATGCATAGGTCACTGCTATATGACTTATTCAATAATATAACCCCACTCAAAAACTTATGTACACTCCCCTTTGTGTAGAGACTATTTATTATTGCAGTTCTCACTCCAATGAACATAATAAATAACTGTGGAGTTGTTAGAAATTATAACTGGAGGTATAGATAAATAGATAAGTTAAATAAGTTAAATAGATAAGTTTTAGGAGAAGATAGAGGATTCTGTGTATATGAGCTATAAGAAATAGAAATTTATTAGAGTGAAAAATCTGGAGCATGAATATCTGTATTTCAAGAATCTGTTCTAACACTTAATAACTGTATGACCTTGAGGAAATTCATTTTCAATTGTAACACAAGGAGAAAAATATTACTTGCCTTCCAGCAGTGCTGTGATGTTTTGAGAATAAGTGATAAGGAAAAACATTTTTTAAAACTAAAACAGCATAGATAAGTTATAATAATAAATATTTCTAGCAAGATTCAGACTTTTGTTTCCATTACAATTTTTATCTAAAAATAAGTTGCCAAATACTCATTTAAGAAATCAGAAAAGTAAATATAAGAAAAAAAATATCCATAGTCCTGCCATCCTTCTTCACCTTCAAGTCTTGATCAAATATCACTTTTTCGGTGAAGCTTTTCAGGACATTGGGTTTAAAATTGTTGCACGACCGTCTCTACACACATGAACACTACGCACTCACTGACTAGCATTTCGGGTCATGTGACCCACTATTTATTTATTTATGTACTGCCTATATCCCTCAGGAATTTCAGCTGCATAAAGTTAAGGACTTTCTTCACTTTGTTCACTGTTGTATCCCATTGTCTCTAGTCCCTGTTCCCTGTCAGTATTCAATAAATATTTGTTTTAAAAAATCAACAAATCCAAACACAAGTACTATAAACACTTAGATGTGTTTCTGGCAGTGTTTTTAAATTTTAAATGCAGTGAGTGTTATTTTTAACAAACAGCATATAAGTAACATTTATTGAATGCCAGATACTGTGCTAAGGATTTTACCTACTATTTTTCCCTGTTTTTTTTTTTTCTTTTACCTATTGTTTTTAAATTTACTATGTCAACAAGCCTGAGTGATATTATCTCTGATTTACAAGTGAGAGAACCAAAGGCTCAAAGCATTAGGCAATTTTGTTCATCATCAAGCTTCCAGTAAATTAAAACTGGATACAAACCAGTGTGTGACTTTCACAACATCATTGTGCTCTGGAGTTGTACTCTTGCTGCATTTTTATTTGTATCCATCTTTTTCTACTTCCTTTTATGTCCTAAGTATATCCTCATGTTATCACGTTTCATTTCCTACTTCAATGGCCGAAGCTAACTGCGTATATGAGGCTCAGGAGACAGAAGTAAAATGTGGTGGCAGAAGGTCATATCTATCCTTAAGTGTTCAGTTCTGAGCTTTACCTAAAAAATCATATTTAATCTAATCTCTGTTTTTTCCCAGGAACCCCTCCCTACTCCTGTCTACTTACTCACATTTGTATTAGCCAGGATTCCTGGACTCAACCTATCTGCTCAAGCATTTTGCTTTTTAGGGGGGGATTTATGAGAGAACACTGGAGTGACTCAGATTTGAAGCTGAACAGCTAAGCCTTGGAAAGCTGTCAGTTGGACCCTGGCCATCAGGGCTCCCACCCCATCTCCTGCCTCTTAGTGCCTTGCTCTCTGACCAGCTTCCTCCATGGGAGTATAAGACATCGCTGCCTTGGATGGACAGCCTTGCAGCTCTTTGACCAAAGAAAAAAGGAATATCTTTCTCCACTGCAAGTTTAAAAGATATTGGTAGCAAGGCACTGGTTGAACTGGTTGGGACCCTGTGCCTATCCAGGGATGGACCGATGTGCCCAGGGGAAGGGAGAACAGAAATTGACTCAGCTTGGGCTATGTGCCCTTTCTCTGAAACACTTCACAGTTAGTAGCCCTCACATGATTTTAAGGATCATTTCCCCCAAAAAATGTCTGTTCTGAACAAAATATTGAAAGTTCTACTATAGAACCAGATCAAACGCCACCATCTTCCCTAACCACTTCAGGCTTCATTTACTTTTTGTGAAGAAAAATTCATGGAACACCTATCACGTGGTAGGCACCACTAGGTTCATTTGATCAGTCAACAAGGTTTATTCTCAAGTACCATATATTAATTCATATAAATGAAATCTGAAAAAAATGGTGTAAGATGATCTTATTTACAAAGCAGAAGTAGAGACACAAATCTAGAGAACAAATGTATGGATACCAAGGAGGACAGGGTGGGAAAGGATGAACTGGAAGATTGGGATTGGCATATATACACCACTAATCCAACCAGTCCATTCTGAAGGAGATCAACCCTGGGATTTCTTTGGAAGGAATGACGCTAAAGCTGAAACTCCAGTACTTTGGCCACCTGATGCGAAGAATTGACTTATTGGAAAAGACTTTGATGCTGGGAGGGATTGGGGGCAGGAGAAGAAGGGGACAACAGAAGATGAGGTGGTGGATGGCATCACTGACTCGATGGACATGAATCTAAGTGAACTCTGGGAGTTGGTGATGGACAGGGAGGCCTGGCGTGCTGGGATTCATGGGGTCACAAAGAGTCGGACATGACTGAGCGACTGAACTGAACTGAATACTATGTATAAAATAGATAACAAATGAGAACCTGCTGTATAGCACAGGAAAGTCTACTCAGTGCTCTGTGGTGACCTAAATGGGAAGGAAATCCAAAAAAGAGGGGATATCTGTATATATGTTTAGCTGATTCACTTTGCTGTACAGTAGAAATTAACACAACATTATGAAGCAACTATACTCCAATAAAAACAAACAAATAAACAAACAAACAAAAAAACCCCCACAAAGTTGATTCAGAGCCTCCTATGCCAGGCATCTTGCTAAGTTGCTGGGGACTCAACAGTGAGGAAGAGAGGTAGGTCTCTACCCTCTAGAACTTACACCCTACAGGCCCAACAGTCAATAAACAAGTAGATAAATGACACAATCAAATAAACAGGGTGCCGTCAGAGTGTAATGAAGGTAGCTATGGGGAAGGGGTCTGCAGAGCTGATAACAGAACAACTACCCAGCTCACAGAGGCTGAGCCCATGAAGGTCTGCTAAATTGAAAGAGAAACTAGAAAAAGGAATGTCTAGCTTAGGGTAAAAATAAAGGAAATTTTCTGAATGTTAAGAACTGCTAGTTAAAGGAGGTCATACTCCCTTAGGAGTTTTGGAAAAAAACACATCATTTAGCAGTCATTAAGAAAAAATGTGTGACCGGAGGAATTGTAAAGTTCACAAGGCTTCAATACACATTTCAAAACAAGCCCAAGAAATAACAATCAAATATGTCATTGCTATACAACTCATTCGAAAACAAATCCACAACAAAAGGAGAAAAAAAAAAAGCAGTTTCAGAGTTCACTTACCTAAGCACCAAAGAATGAAAAGGCTCCTCTGAAAATCCACATGGCATGTTTATTTCTTTAAAATGACTCCACCGCTCCACCCCATACATTTGTTTGTTTATATGCGTAACAAATATGTAAAAAGAATTAAGATTTGTATTTTGAGATTACTCTTAATACAATACAAGCCACATAGTGTCATGAACTTGCCCTCTATACACACACATAAACATGCTCTCATGCATAAAAGCAGCATCATATGGAAAAGGTATGAGTTTATAGTCAGAAAGAGCTATGTCCCAATTCTAAGTGGTTCTACCACTTATTAGTTGTGTGACTTTGAGCATCTTATTTAACCTTTCCAGACCTCATTTTTCATTTGTAAAATGGAGATAACAATAATAACTTCATGGGGGTATTCTGAAATTTTTATTAAATGAGATCTATGGTGCTAAGCAGTATGTGAATCAGAGTAGGCATTCAATAGATGGTTTGTTTTTTTTTTTAAAGATTCAGTTTCTGATTAGGCCTGGACAAGACACAATATCATTTTGACTACTCTTGTATTCTATGAAAAAATTAATTTAGTATATTTTCTTTGTTTGCTAGTGATTCAGACCACATCAGAAATATTAGTTACATGACAGCTAGGAATAATTGGAACAGATCCAGCTAGGGAATAAGTTAAGAACATTAGCAATGCTTTTTTTTTTTTTTTTTGGTTCCTTCTGCTATACATTAGAATAGACAAGGGGTTAGGTTAATTATTCATGTGTGAATGGGAGACCCAAAGAACATTCAGTCAAAGCAGCCTTTACAGGGCAGAGGAACCTTGGCCATCTGTATGAAAACTCTTGCCTCCCTGTGTGTTCTGCTCATTCTTGAATTCACAGTCTGGCCCAAGGTGCTCTCATTACTCACTCCATCTGCTATCATTGCTCTGGTTTTAAGGAAACGGAGTTCATGGTTCTTTTGTTACATCAGCAAACAACACTTACTCTGGAATGTCTTAAGTTCTTATCATCCTTTTTTACAAATACCTCCAAATCTCCCTTAAATCACACTACCTCGGACATGGAAACCTTGTATCTTACAGTTAGCTAGTCCAGGTCCATTAAAGTAGAAATCCTGCTGGAAGCGATGAGTCAGTCAATTCTTTAAGACACAGTCAAGTCCTTATGGATAACTCTAATCTTAAGAAAGGTTTCCATTCAACAGTTCACAGAGGTTATCTCTTAAGAGTAGAAACAGAGGAAGGTGAGTAGCGGAGAATGGAAGAGAAAGAAAGGGGAATTTTTACATTTCATTCCCTTAAATTTGGTCAAAGTCAGTTCTAGAATCACATGGAATAAATCTAATGCTGCCTCCAAATGACACTTTCAAACATTCAAAGGCGACTACTTGCTCTTTCTTTGTCTTCTCTTTTTCAAGCTAAGGACTCCTAGTTCTTTAAATGTTCCTCATGTGATAAAGTGTGTACCTTTGTTGGTTATTCCTGCAGCATTTATTTCCTCTTCCCTTTTTCCACCAGCCCTGATTTCCAAGTGGGACTCCCTGTGGTACTGGATGAGCTGATCCCCTCCCTGCTCCAAGGGTGGAGTTCACGGCCAGGGCTAACACTCCATTCTCCTGGCCACAGTGATAGCCACAGGGGTGGGCATCTGACTTAAGCCAGTCAAGTTAGAGTAAATCTCAAGACATTAATGCATTGGTTCTAAGGTGTGAGATGGGGGTAAGGGTTCTTGGGACCCTGGGAATATTGCTATCTGTCTTAGACCATGAAGGGAAGGGCCTATACTCAAAATGGTGTAGGTACCAACACTCAAAAAGGAGACAGAGAGAAAAACCTAAGTTCTGGTTGCATCAGGTGAGCCTATAGCAAAGCCTTGCCTTAGAATAATTTTACTTCACCATTTTGTGGTTTCAGTTGCATGTGTCAAATTCTTACTTTTGCTTAGCTCAGTTTGATTCTAGTGTTTTGTTCCTTGCAACTAAATATATCCTGACTGATACATGTGAGATGGTGTTGTTATGGTTGCCTTCTCTTGGACAGGCTCCAGATTGTCAATGACCCTCTTCCAAGAGTCCCAGAAGAAAAACCTATTATTCTAGATGAAGCCTGACTAGTACAGGTCAGAGGGGGCCTCTCATGAGACTGGAGTAGAATGTAGTATTGTTAATAACTCAATCCGAGACTGGCATTGGAATTTTGAGCATCCCAATTCCAATTACTCTCACCAGTAAAATACCTATTTTCCCAAATAATTTACCCAAGTGTAACCTAAACCCTAAACACCAGGCCCTTGTAAGAAAAAAGGGAAAAGTATATTTCAGAATATACTTTCTACCTGTTCCTTCCCTACAGAAAGGCCCAATCCCTGCTGGTTCTACTTTAGCTTTCAAAATAGAATCACCAACTCCCTCCTTCAATTTTGTCACATATAGGTTAAAAAAAATCTGCAGGTTTTCAAGTATAATCACTATACCTGAATACTTTGCTAAGCAAAGTGACTACAGTGTTCTGCAACCATGTGGAAGGATTGCTCCCTAATTACAATGAGCTCCAGGGGGTTTCATCTAGAAACGAAGACAGGTGACTGGTCCCCAAGAGGCCTCTGGGTGGATATTTCCCTGGTAACTACACAAAGGTCCGGGTTTGGACCTCAGCTGGGAAAGTTCACAAACTAGATTTTCCAAGTTTATCCCCAGAGGTGCAGACTCAATGATACGCTCACACAGTGTGGACGTATAAACCATAATACCAGTGCATTCATTTTTAACTGGAGATGAGCTTTTGAGGCAGGAAACAGATGACCTTAATCTCATTCAGAATACCACACCCTCTTTCCCGAGGACACATACCTGAAAAGTTGGTTTAGTAATCAAGACCCTTTCTGGGTGAGGATGGAATTAGGAAAAGTTGATTGTCTTGAGGACTTTTTCACTACTTAGGTCATGGTTTACCCTGATCAAATATACACTTACATGGTTACGTGGGGGAAACATATCTGTCTAGGGGCCAGAAGGACTATGACGTGGATCCATATTGCCAAATTGTTCTTTGCAAAATAACAACAGTTAATGTTTATACATGGTGCTTACCCTGTGGTCCATCACTGTTCCAGACTTCTTACCGATTAACTAACTTAATCTTTATAATGAAACTTTGAGACTTTTGTTATCAGCTTCATTTTACAGATGGCAACCCTGAGTCACAATGGGGTGAATAATTTGCTAAAAGTTGCCTTGTTAACTAGGTGGTAAAGCTAGATCCCCAGGTTGCCTGGCTCCAGAGTCCATGCTTTGAATAGTTATGCTACACTATCCCCTCCCTCTTTTTTTGGCTCTGCTGGGTCTTCATTGTGATGTGAGGGGGCTTCTGTAGTTGCAGCACACAGGCTCAGTAGTTGTGGCCTGAGGGTTTAGTTACCCCGTGGCATGTGGGATATTAGTTCCCTGACCAGGGATTGAACCAGCATCCCCTGCATTGGGAGGCAAGTTCTTAACCACTGGACCACCAAAGAAGTCCCTACACTGCCTCTTGAACATTGTGTTCTTTTATGCTACACCCTACATGCTACGTGGGTTACTTCATAACCTTCTTGACACCATTCTCTATAAATCTGATTCCTTATAATACTGTGTCTCTGAAATATTTTTCTTAAAAAGTATATATGTATGTGTTAGTGCTAGTCCCTCAGTCATGTCCAAGTATTTGCAACCCCTTGGACTGTAGCCCACCAGCTCTTCTGTCCATGAAATTCTCTAGGCAAGAACACTGGAGTGGGTTGCCATTCCCTTCTCCAGGGGATCTTCCCGACTCAGGGATCGAACCCAGGTCTCTTGTATTGCAGGCAGAATCTTTACCATCTGAGCTACTGGGGAAGCCCAATATATGTATATACATATATTGTATGTGTATATATGTACATATGAAGCCCAATATATGTATGTATATATATACACACAATATATGTGTATATACATACATACATATATATATACATACATATATATGTATATATACATACATATATACTATATATGTATATATAGACATATGTATATAGAGAAATTTTAAAGAAAAATAGCGTATACCATATATGTGGTGTATGTGTATAAAATCCTTACTGCTGCCTCCATATATACCAACAAATATGAGCAAAACCATGCTCGTATGGGCAGTTGGCCAGGAGGACAGGAACTTTGTTATACTGAACTAGACAGCATGATGATAGCTGTTAAAATAGCATTCTGCCTATACTTAATCCTTCTCCAAAAAAGGAAATATTTAGTTTCATGGAGGTATTTAATAGTTACAGCAAGAAACACTAGAAAGGAATGAGGAACATGCATTGGCCTTGTGCTAGAAAGCGATGCTACAGTCAGAGGCAGCCCCTCCTGAATAAGGCTTCAGGCAGCGCACCCTCCGTCACTTCGCCATCGCCACAAAAGGCCCCGGTCAGGGCTGGATATTACTAAGCTAGTCACACCCTTGTTTCAAAGGGATTATTTAAAAATAGCTACAATTTTAAGAAAGAGTCCCTTGTTACTTTCTTTTTTTAAAATCTAGTATTTTTTTAAATAGATTAAAAATTCATATGATTCCAAAACCCAAATGTACAAAAGTTTATATAGTTTAAAAAAAAAAAAATAAAGAATGTCTCTCCTATGCCTAAACCCCTGAAACTTGGTTCCCCTCTTGGGAGGCAATTATCGGTTCTTTATTTATCTTTCCAGAGGTATTCTACTATCATTTTTTTTTGCTGTCACATTTTCCCCCATGGGGACGTTATTGGAAACTTTTTATCTTGTTTTTGCCACGGTTTCCTCTCTTTCTTTCCTGTCTCTTTTTACAGGCGAAAAGGTTGACTTTCCCTGGGGACCTTCTTCAAAATGTCAACTTCTTGATGGATATTGGTTTTATCCTGTTTCCAAATCCAGTTTCTGCTCTGGTTAGGAGTCAGTTTGTGTGTGACAGCTGGTGGTCCAGGCACCTTCTGATGAATGATGGATGGGACCAGGAGGAACAACCCTTCCCTAATATTATTAATTGCGAGATTTCTGCAAGCTCAAAATTCTAAGAACTGACAGTTGCCTCCAACTGTTACCAGCTGTTAATTTGGCTGAAGTGGTGGGGATCCAATTTCCCTTCAGCAAATACTCTGGGACAACAGCTAGCTTACTATATATCTTCCTTTACACCCTCTGTGACACTCAATTCTGAATTATTTAAGCCTAAAAATAGTATCCTAAACCTCTTCCAGAGTGCCCACATCTACCACTGACCATGTAACCCAGCAAGAGTAACTTACCTTGGTCCTGGGTTCCCCATTCATACAATAAGGGAACTGGGTGCATCGATCTGCCTGCTTCCAGCCCTAAAAATCTTCAGGCTTAAGGATAGGATGAGATGGTAAATGGTTAATGTTGCAGCAGTCTTCCCTCTTTCCCTCAAAGCACCTAACACTTGAAGGAATGAAGAATCTGGTTGTGATCTTGAAGCAACACCCAGTGTGTACTTGAGCAATTTTAGAGCAAATCTGCTCTTTGCTGCCATGGCCTTGCAGGGTTTAAGAACTGCTTTGTTTCACAGCTACAGAAAAATTCTCTCTTAATCCCATATACTAGCGAGTAATTTTTCTTTCTCATTTTAAGTTATTATGAAAACATGGGATTTCCCTGGCAGTCCAGTGATCCAATGCAGAGGGCTTGGTTTCAATCCTTGGTTAGGGAACTAAGATCCCACATGCCACAGGGTGTGGCCAAAAATTTTTTTAATTAAATGAAATAAAAATTTTTTAAGTTATTATGAAAACAAGCATTAATTTTTTTAAGTATAGAAAAGCAGTAGAAAAAAAGCAATCCACCCTTTTAATCTCACCTGTGCTTGTCCAGGTAATCTATAATTCTCACCCAATTTGAAAGTTTAGTTTGAGTCATCAGAGTGACAGTTTTGAGATATGCTTCATGAATTAAATTTTTCTATTTTTATTTATTTATTTGGCCACACCAGGTCATAGTTGCAGCATTCAAACTCTTAGTTGCAGCATGTGGGATCCAGTTCCCTGACCAGGGATCGAAACCCCCGCTCCCTACATTGGGAGCATTGAGTCTTAGCTAAGGGGCCACTAGGCAAGTTCCATGCTTGGTGAATTAGATGCTTCTGTCTGAGAAGAGTGAGCCTGGTGACAAGGTTTTATGAGTGGAGGTACACTGGGTGCCATATTTCCATGTTCTGAAGCGGAATTTCATCGGGTACTCTAGGGTGTCAGTTTCTTGGGACCCAGCTACAAAATTAAGGGGCTTCCCTGGCAGCTTGGTGGTACAGAATCCACCTGCCAACGCAGGAGACTTGGGTTTGATCCCTGGGACGAGAAGATCCCCCGGAGAAGGAAATGACAACCCATTCCAGTATTCTTGTCTGGGAAAATCCCATGGACAGAGGAGCCCAGTGGGCTACAGTCCATGGGGTTGCTACAAAGAGTCAGGCATGACTTACCAACTAAACAACATGAATCAAATTCTCAAGAGACTGATTTCTACCCAGACTGGCAAGACATCAGTGTGCACTGGAAAACGTACTTTCACTCAGGTCTGCTGTGTACACATCACCTCCCCCGTAGAAGGTACCTGGGGAAAATTTGTTTCTGTCAGAAGATTTGATAAGCATGGAGTTAGTATAAGATAACATATCCAGGCCCTGATAGATATGCTAAGATAGAAAATTCCTCCTCTACAAAAGAGATTCCTAGTATGCAAGTGTCTCATCTTCGGCTCACTCGTTGAGCAAACATTCCTCAAGTCCCCCAGCAGATATCCTGAAGCTATTACTGGTTAAGTTTCATGGTCCCTCACTCGGAAGGGTCATCCCTCTTATGACCATGGAGGTGCCTTCATAATAAGTTCATACTTTCCTATGTTTCTGTAAAATTTGCAGAAGTAGGCAATTTAAATGTGAACAGTTAAAACTTCCATCTCCTGGCCCTCCTACTTCTCAGTCACAATTCCTGTGGAGTAGGGTGGCTTTGGAGTGGTCGTGGGTACTTTGTGGGTCTGATAAAGGAGTTGAGTTGGGGATGCATTTTGATTGGGTGTAGTGGCTTGCAATCACTTCTGTAATTAGTCATTTATAAGTCTGGTCTTCCAATGTCAGAATAGCTACAGGAATGCTTCTACTACTCACTGAGCCAGCCCGCCCAGCAATAAGACTTGAAAGTGCTGGACCAGAAGTCACATTACAGTGTGAACATGTCCTATTGCATCAGAAGGACATGGAGTGTGGAAGGAAAAGATGATTTGAAACATACAGACAGAAGGCAATCTATGACCCTGAAGGTTTCCTGGCCGCCCCTCTCTTGGTTCAGTGTGCCCTGTCCTTTTTCCTCTAACACACCTGACAACATCCTCTTCAAGGGACTTGAGATTTTTACAAACCCCAGAAAGAGCCTTAGATGTCATGCTGCCTGGTAAATTTTGTCTAGAAAAAATCCCCAGGATAAGGAAACATGAAGGGGCCTGGGAATCTGCTCAAAGCAGGGAGAAATGAAAAATACTGAGAATACAAATTAATATGAATTGAATATAGTGGCAATGGAGGAGTGAGAGTATTAAGGGAATGGGAGTGAATGGGAAAGGTGTGTGTGGGAGTGCTGGGAAGGGAGGACTTGGCAGACACTGACCAATTCTTGCTCTCCATTTCCTTTTAGAGAAGTTGAACAGATTGTCCCCTTTCCAAGGGCTTCTTTTTGCAAAGTTCACCACGACTGCTTAGTTCAGACTTTATTAGGTACCATGGCATTCCAGTTATGCCTCCCTGATATCATCCAGATTAAACGTGAGGGTTTTTGAATACTTGGCGAAATCTTTACTAAATATTGAGTAGATTGAAAAGAATAGTAAATTATGGATATATGTCAAGTACTCAATCTTCAAGTGTAAGAAAACAAATTAACCTGTGAACCTCTCCCTACCCAATCTCCTCCCCTTCCTCCTCAGAGGTAAGGACTATAATTTTGTAAATAGCATTTGTTTGCGTTCCTTTATAGTTTTATTACATGGATTCATTATTTATTGTTCAGTTGCCATGTTGTCTCTGACTCTTTCCAACCCTATGGACTGCCACAAGTCAGGCCTCCCTGTACTTTATTTCTCAGATTTTGCTCAAACTCATGTCCATTGAGTCAGTGATGCCATCCAAACATCTCACCCTCTGTCACCCTCTTCTCTTCATGCCCTCAATCTTTCCCAGCATTAAGGTCTTTTTCAATGAGTCAGCTCTTCTCATCAGGCGGCCAAAGTTTTGGAGCTTCAGCATCAGTCCTTCCAATGAATATCCAGGATTGATTTCCTTTAGCATTGACTGAGTTTGATCTTGCTGTCCAAGGGACTCTCAAGAGTCTTCTCCAGCACCACAGTTCGAAATCTTCATATCTTCAGCACTCAGCCTTTTTTATGGTCCAACTGTCACATCCATACATGACTACTGGAAAAACCATAGCTTTGCCTAATCAGGCTTTCATTGGCAAAGTGATGTATCTGCTTTTTAATACACTATGTAGGTTTATCATAGTTTTCCTTCCAAGGAGCAACCATCTTTTAATTTCATGGCTGCAGTTACCATCTGCAGTGATTTTAGAGCCCAAGAAAATAAAATCTGTCACTGCTTCCACTTTTTCCCTTTTATTTAACATGAAGTGACGGGATTGGATGCCATGATCTTAGTCATTTGAATGTTGTTTTAAGCCAGTTTTTTCACTCTCCTCTTTCACCCTCATCAGGAGGCTCATTAGTTCCTCTTCACTCTCTGCCATTAGAGTGATATCATCTTCATATCTGAGGTTGTTAATATTTCTCCTGGCAATCTTGATTCCAGCTTGTGATTCATCCAGCTTGCCATTTCACATGATGTGCTTTGCATATAAGTTAAATAAGCAGGGTAACAATGAACAGCCTTGAGATACTCCTTTCCCAATTTGGAACTAGTCAGTTGTTCCATGTGTGGTTCTAACTGTTGCTTCCTGACCTGCATATAGGTTTCTCAGGAGGCAGGTAAGGCAGGTAAGATAGTATTCCCATCTCTTTAAGAATTTTCCACAGTTTTTTGTGATCTACAGAATCAAAAGCTTTAGCACAGTCAATGAAGCAGATGTTTTCCTGGAATTCTCTTGCTTTTTCTATGATCCAACATATGTTGGCAATTTGATCTCTGGTTCCTCTGCCTTTTTTAAATCCAGCATGTACATCTGGAATTTCTCAGTTCACATACTGTTGAAGCCTAGCTTGAAAGATTTTAAGCATTAGACTCTTTGGCATTGCCCTTATTTGGGACTGGAATACAAACTGACCTTTTCCAGTCCTGTGGCCACTGCTGAATTTTTCAAATATGCTGGCATATTGAGTGCAGCACTTTAAGAGCATCATCTTTTGTTAACTAATTAATCATTAACTTTTTCATAGATTCTTGGCCATATTTACCAGTTAGTTTGTTTCTTCCCAACCTTTATACTTTATTTTCCTTCTTATTCTGGTCAGGATCTCCTGGATGATGTTAAGTAGAGCACCCCGATCTTGTCCCTATCCTAAAGAGAATGCTTTCAGTATGTCACCATTGGATATGATGACTGCTGTAGGGTTTTTGTTAGTGTTCTATATCAGGCATTCATTACTGCGTAACAGACAATCCCAGTGTCTTAAAATGACAAGCGTTTTATTATTTTTCATGATTCTATGGGTTGACTCTAGGGCAGGTGGCACTAGTAGAAAAGAACCCACCTGCCAGTGCAGGAGACATAAGAGACGCAGATTCGATCCCTGGGTTGGGAAGATCCTCGGGAGGAGGACATGGCAACCCGCTCCTTATTCCTGCCTGGAGAATCCCATGGACAGAGGAGCCTGGTAGGCTACAGTCCATAGGGTGGCACAGTCAGACACGACTGAAGCGACTTAACACGCACATGGGGCTCCATGGGATGGCTTCTCTTTCTGTTCTAGGTAGTATCAGCAGGTCCGGCTGCAACCTGGATGAGATCTAAGATGGCCTCACTACAGCTGAGATGGCTGGAAACCAGGGGCCTTTCTCACCTCCTTGTCTTTCCAGGGCTTCTCTCTCTGGCTGGCCTTTTCCAGCAGGAGAGCATGACTTTCTTGATAGCTTAACTTGTCAAAGTATAACACTTATTGACACTTTCAATAATACAAGAACCTTTGAATATTCTATTTCTAATCACTCCTGGACTTATATGCTATTACAGAAGTGTTTTTAGTCTATATGGATTAAAAAAATTTTTTTTAATTATAGGAGAGTTACTTTACAATGGTATGTTGGTTTCTGCTATACACCAGTTCTGGTGAGGTGATGAACCTAGAGCCTGTCTATATTGTAGTTTAGATTTATGTTTACTCACAAATTTAACCCCTTTTTTGCTCTTATATGTCTTCCTGCATCTCAGACTTTCCACTGGGGATTATGCTACTTCTTCTTGAAGTATATTCTGTAGAATTTCCTTCAATAAATTGGCTGAATCTCAATTCTTGAAAGAAAGTTTTTGCTAGTTATGCAACTTTAGATTGTTTTTCTTTTCTCTCTCTCAACCCATTGAAGATATTATTTTACCACTTTTGACTTCTATTTCTATTGTTAAAATTAATTTCCATTCCTTTGAAGATAATATATTATTACTCATCTTCTTTTAAGATCTTCTATTTCACTTTTCTGTATTTCAATCACATTCTATGTCTAAGTATGATTTTAAAAAATTATTTATCCTGCTTAGGAGTCTTAAAAACTCATATCAAGGTAAAATCAAGATTGAAATTGGAGATATAATTGTGAAAGATTTTGAAAGTGATATAAGGAGTTGAGTTTACTCTTCAAACCTGATAGCTATGCACAGTATTTAAAAATTTTGGAAAATATGTGTTCCCTTGCATATATTTAATATATATAATGTTCATCATAAGTTCATATAAGTTCATTTCTTGCTAATAAGAGAATATAATAAATATTTTATAAACTAAAATAAGGTGAGGATTGACTAAAATTGGAATATGTTTTATGCAATGCTTGAATATATCAATTTGATATCTATTTGGATATGATTATATATTATTTAGGACTTCCCTGGTGGCTCAGATGGTAAAGCGTCTGCCTGCAATACGGGAGACCCAGGTTCAATCCCTGGGTTGGGAAGATCTCCTAGAGAAGGAAATGGCAACCCACTCCAGTATTCCTGCCTGGAGAATCCCAGGGACAGAGGAGCCTGGTAGGCTACAGTCTATGGGGTCACAAAGAGTCGGACATGACTGAGCGATTTCACTTTACTTCATATACTATTTATGTGCTTAATGAATAAAGTGTGCTAATTTAAAAATAAATCACATATAATTTTTACCCATCAGTTTTATTAAACGTGTCTTAAAATTTTTGTACTTTAAAATATCATGGTTTCATTTAAAAGAATAAGAATTACTTACCTATGCTGCTTCAATTGTTCTGAATTTAAGCCTTCCTAATATGAGATCAACACTGTTTCTAACTTGAAGCTTCACCCTTGACAGAAATATGTGTAGGACACAAAAAGGCAGGAATGCTTTCATTAATCATTAAGGAGGGTTCCCTGAAACCCATTGTCATGGTAGTATAATCAGTCACACAAGAGGTCTAAACAAATTTTCAATAAACAAATTCTCAATGTCGCAATGACTTTAGAGGATCTCTCTCTCTCTCTCCCTCTCCCTCCCTCTCCCTCTCTCTCTCTCTCTCTCTCTCTCTCTCTCTCTCTCTCTCTCTCTCTCTCACACACACACACACACACACACACACACACAAATGCAATCAGACCTGGATGTCCTACATTTACTTTTGGAAAAGGATTCAGGCAGGCAGGTTTTGCCCACAAATAGATATCTGCTTCAAGGGGAGAGGAAGTCCAGACCTTTTCTTTGGGCCAAGAAAGATGGGCAGAAGAGAAACCAGTCATAATTCTTCTATTCTTTATTTGGAAGTAGGTTCAAATGACCTAATGGGCAGATCTTTCTCTCTTCTTTACTTGTAACAGTAAACAGGTAACTGGTACAAGTTTGAAGTGAGACTTTTCATAACATATAACATCTGCAATTACTGCAATACTATGAAATTTGTCTTTTTGAAATTTTACTTGAGAATGGTAAATTAGACTTATTTTAATTATTCCTACCTTTTTCTCTGAAAAGAGAGAAATATAAGAAATGTGTAACTTTAGACCAATGGAGAAGAATTTGAACAAGGGTATGGTGGCTCAGATGGTAAAGCGTCTGCCTACAGTGTGGGAGACCCAGGTTCAATCCCTGGGTCGGGAAGATCTCCTGGAGAAGGAAATGGCAACCCACTCCAGTATTCTTGCCTGGAAAAACCCATGGACAGAGGAGCCTGATAGGCTATAGTCCATGGGGTTGCAAAGAGTTGGACAAGACTGAGCGACTTCACTTTCACTTTCATCTTAGAACAAGGTCTAATACATACTTTATGGTTAAGTGTTAATTGTCCTCAGTATAGATTGTATGCTTGATAATGTACTAACCATTAAGCAGTTAGAGGAGGTATTGAACAGGGATTAAGGGCACAAGTACACAGTTAAACTGCCTGGGTTCAAATCCCCTAATTAGCTCTGTGAACTTGAGTAATTTTCAAAATTTCTCCAGGCCTCAGTTTCCTCAACAATAATATCAGGTTAAAATGTTATCTCTCTCAGATGATTGTTTTGAGAATTAAATGAATGCCCCCATTTCCTCAGCTGTAAAATGATCTTTTGCTCACAGGACAGTTATAGGGATACAATGAGTTGTATGTGTGTAGTGTTTAGCACAGAGACCTGGCTTATGGTACGACTTCAATAATGTGTTCCATTTAGCAAGTAGGAAATAAATCTGCCTTAACAATACAAAATTAAATGCTTATTTTATTTTCACACACCATATTACAGCTGGGAATTTGAGGATTTAACACAAAAATTGAATATGCTGAAAGAGAAACAGACAAGGCATTAACTTTAAAGAGGAAAGTCCCTAGACATCTTTGTATTCCGTTGTATGAATTACATATTAAATATGGGAAAGGCTAGCAAAGATACACAAAGATAAACGATTCTCTAATTTTTAAGTAATGCATATCTCAATTTTAGTTCTTAGTTCAACTAAGAAATGTAATGCCATTATAGAAATGTAATGGCAAAACAAGTTCTCCATTATATCTTATATTAGTTCTCTGGTTTAGCTCTAACTTGTTGAGAGTAAGCATGTTATGGCAAGACACTAAATCTCCTATAAAATCTAATGTTTTTTTTTCTGTGTGTGTAATCATGATTTTTTAAGTTACGTATTCTAGATTCTAAATGACACTAAACCAGGTTAATGTAGCATTAAAACATCCAGATCAAAAAATAAAGGAAGCTGTCAGTTATCTATATTTCTCATAAACCACCAAAAGAATTGCACATTTAGAAACATTTCTATGATTGACTGAATTTTTCACTTTTTATTTAGACTTTTTTCTTCTTTTTTTATTGCCCATGCCACAAGGCCTATGGATCTTAGTTCCCTGACCAGAGATTGGACCAAGGCCCTTGGCAATGAAAGCACAGAGTCTTGACCACTGGACCACCAGGGAGTTCCCTATTTAGACATTTATCATAATCAAGAAGGCGTATATTATATAAACAAAGCATTCGAAAGTTAGTTCTGTTTTTTTATTTTATCCAATGTAAGCTGTTTTTTCTCTTTAATTTCCCTAATTTTCATGCTAGAGATAACTTGAACATTAGAGTGAACAGCTATAGTTTTCAACTGCTCGGAGCCACTCATTATTTACAGAACTGTCCCTTTGTACTTTATTGGAGCTTGGGGTAGGAGGAGTTGTCATCTGCCACCCATTCTCCCCTATCATGCTGATAAGTAAATAAATTAGCCCTGGATACAGGTATATGTAAGGCTGAGTTCCTTTTCTGTTCACCTGAAACTATGACAACATTGTTAATCAGCTATACCCCAATATAAACAGAATAAGAAATGACAGAGGTCACATAACACCTAGGTTTAGGATCAATCTGTTAACAGGCATAAATATAAGTTATAAACACTAATAACCCACTGGAATCTGACAAGAAGTAGGCCAATTTTTTGAAATTATTTGAAATTAAATTAGCCCTGGCTAATCAAAATGGTCCAACTTTCCAGGTAAAGTGATTGGTTCAGGGGTAGACACACAACCCAAGAGGAACCAGTCAGAGTCCTTCCCTGGGACTTTTCAGCCAGAGCTGGAGGGGAAACCTGCTGTCATTTCTAGACCTGTGGGCTGAAAGGGTGTTCATCTGGAGTGCTACCTTCTCATCTGCAGAAGTAGATGAATTCAACAAACCAATAAAGAAGATCTGGGAGATGGAAGGATGGGGCTTGATTATACAACTTGGCCCCTAGATTTAACTCTTGTCTGACATCATGTCCTCACACCCCCACATATGTGGGTGTGTTTTAAAGATAATTTGAGTTTATAACACTTACAACTGGAGGAGTCCTGACATTTCTCTGATTTATCCATAGATGCAATCATTCACCATGAAAGTGAATATATTACAATGAAATACATTAAAAATGTGGTCTAGATGTCCCTTGAACACAGCTAGTATAACATGTGGTTGAGGGCATAGTCTCCGGAGTCACCTTACCTGCCTGCAAAACTAAGCATCGCTTGGGCTGAGAAGGGCTACCCTCCCAGAGGGCACACGGGCTCTCCAATTGCCATAGGGATGGCCTCACACACCTGGAACCAGCGCTGATTGCCATTTATCGTTGCAAGACACTATTATCTTTCTTTAAAGTGTGTTACTAGAAATGTCAACCATCCTTTGTTTTGTCATCTGTACAATTCTGTGAAGAGAAAGGTGGAATGGAAGAACCAAGAAAAACAGGAGCCAGTGTTTTTGTCCATGGATGGGTGGAAGGTTCCTACAGGTTGTGTCTGTGAAGCCACTATTTCATGCATTTTCATTATCTATTTGGGCCCTGCAAAGCATTTGCTTTCACCACGCTGGTTCAGTGGCCAGCTATGGTAGAAAATCCTCTCTCACACTCCTAGAATTTTTTCACATGTATGATATGCTGCCTGGTTGTGTTAGGTTGCCTGGATTCAGAACCCATCTCCATCACTGACTGTAGCACAGTGACTTTGAGCAAGCCACCTAAATTCTCTGTGCCTGTTTCCTTATCTGTGGAATGTAGATAGTATAGCACCTCCCTCCTGGGATTTTTGAGGATCTGAAACAGTGACGCATGCTTAGAATAGTGCCAGGTACAGCGCTACTTAAGCGTCAACGCTTATTGTGCTTAGGTGTTCATACATCATTTAAATCGGATTTTCTTCTCACTAATCTGTCTGAGGACCGCTTCACTGAGGGAGTGGAAGTCTGTTGAGATGACCCAGGTCAGGGCTTGGGGACTAGAGGAGCTGGAGACAGGGGATGGAGTGGGATGGGTCGAAATGGAGAGGATAAAAAAGCTCAGGGCTTTGCAGAGTGATGAGAATCTGAATGGGATGGCAGGTGGAGTCTATGGATCCAGAGTAAGGGACACTTAGAAGATGGAAGAGAGAAAAAGGAAAGGAAGTAAGAGGGTGCCTAAATATTGGGTTGGCCAAAAAGTTCATTTGACTTTTGGTGTAAGATGTTAAGGGAAAACTTGAATGAACTTCTTGGCCATCCCAATAAATTGCACACATTTCAAAGCTTTGTCTAGTGTTGACTTGCATCCAGGAAAGGGGGGAAGAAATTTCTTTTTCCTCTCTTTCACTCTTAGACAAATATCATAATTTAACTGCATTATAAATGAAATAGACTGGTGTGGACAAACCTGAGATCCCAACTATCGTTTATACTCTTTCAACAGGAAATCTTTTCTGAGTTCTGAATACCAGGCTTCAGCAATCTTCTGGAGCAGGATCCATAGTAAGTTGGGGCTGCCTGTTTGCTGGAAGAGGAGTGAAGAAGGGAGTTTACAACTGGGCAGGTCAGATAGAGAGCCAATGTCTCACAAGAGAAGAAACTGGAGCTTGCAGTGGTTGAGTTGTCTGGACTAGTGACACAGCTAGTTCTAGAGCCCAATCCTTGGGTCTCTGAATTCCCAGCAGAGATTGGATGACCACCTACCAATTTTCATAAAGGTATCCAAATATTAGGCTGGAGGAGGTAGAAGGGGGGAGGAAAATCAGAAGATCCCCAAGTATTCCAAACTCAAGATTTAATTATGCTACACTGCCCAATTTTATTTTATTTATTTATTTATATTAATTGGAGGCTAATTACTTCACAATATTGTGGTGGGTTTTGCTACACATTCACATGAATCAGCCATGGGTGTACATGTGCTCCCCATCCTGAACCCTGCTCCCACCTTCCTCCCCATCCCATCCCTCTGGGCCATCCCAGTGCACCAGCCCTGAGCACCCTGTCTCATGCATCGAACCTGGATTGGCAATCTATTTCACATATGATAATATACATGTTTCAATGCTACTCTCTCAAATCATCCCACCCTCACCTTCTCCCACAGAGTCCAAAAGTCTGTTCTTTACATCCGTGTCTCTTTTGCTGTCTCACATATAGGGTCATTGTTACCATCTTTCTAAATTCCCTATATATGCATTAATATACTGTATTGGTTGGAGAAGGGAATGGCAACCCACTCCAGTACTCTTGCCTGGAAAATCCCATGGATAGAGGAGCCCGGTGGGCTGCAGTTCATGGGGTCACGAACAGTCAGACACGACTGAGCGACTTCACTTTCCCTTTTCACTTTCATGCATTGGAGAAGGAAATGGCAACCCACTCCAGTGTTCTTGCCTGGAGAATCTCAGGGACGGTGGAGCCTGGTGGGCTGCCATCTATGGGGTCGCACAGAGTCGGACACGACTGAAGCAACTTAGCAGCAGCATACTATATTGGTGTTTTTCTTTCTGGCTTACTTTGCTCTGTATAATAGGCTCCAGTTTCATCCACCTCATTAGAACTGATTCAAATGTTTTCTTTTTAATGGCTGAGTAATACTCCATTGTGTATATGTACCACAGCTTTCTTTTCCATTCGTCTGCTGATGGACATCTAGGTTGCTTCCATGTCCTGGCTATTGTAAACAGTGCTGCAATGAACATTGGGGTACACATGTCTCTTTCAATTCTGGTTTCCTCGGTGTGTATGCCCAGCAGTGGGATTGCTGGGTCATATGGCAGTTCTATTTCCAGTTTTTCAAGGAATCTCCACACTGTTCTCCATAGTGGCTGTACTAGTTTGCATTCCTACCAACAGTACACTGCCCAATTTTAGACTAGACATAGTAAGTATCAATCACTTGCTTTATCCTTTTGATACTGCAACAATCTGGATCACAATCATTCTTTGCTGATGATGATCAACTTGAAGTACAATCTGCCATGAACTTCCAGGAATGTTTAGCACCTATGAGGCCCAACGGTAAACAACTTTGCCTAAGGACTGCACATGTGCATGCATGCTAAGTCACTTCAGTCATGTCCTACTCTTTGCGACCCTGTAGACTGTAGTGTGCCAGGCTGCTCTGTCCATGGGATTCTCCAGGCAAGAATACTGGAGTGGGTTGCCATGCCCTCCACCAAGGGATCATCTCAACTGAGAGACTGAACCCACATCTCCTGTGTCGCCTGCATTACAGGCAGATTCTTTACTGCTGAGCCACCAGAGAAGCCCCTGACTTAGAACAGTAATAGGAAACATTTTATGTATTCTTTACTTGCAAGAACTGTCCCAAGATCAATGATGCCATTATTCTCTCTACCTGACTGCTGTGGAATTAACCAAGAGAGTTGAAATGACCAGCCAACTCACTGCAAATTTTGTGTGGCAAGAAACTAGAGCAACGATCAAAGAGCACTATCCTTGGACTTCCTTGGTGGTCCAGCAGCTAAGACTCGTGCTCCCAGTGCAGGGTTCAATCCCTGGTCAGGGAATGAGAACTCATATGCTGCAACTAAGAGTTTACTCGATTCAAATAAAAGATCCTGCATGATGCAACGAAGACAGATGATCCCGTGTGCCACAACTAAGACCTGGGGCAGCAAAAAAAACTCAAGAAACTCTCTCCTTTCACTGCTTAATGGGGTATAAGCATCAGTAAGACACAGAATCTGATCAATTTTAGCACCAGCACAATGAAAAAGTAATAGCACCAAAAGGCAACAGTGAGAGTGAAAATCTTTACGGTTACCTCTCTGTTGGTTTACTCATGCAGGAAGAGTTAGGTGAATTGCTAAGAGAATAATGACTATCACTCACAGAGCTTTACTAGCTAGCTTTACTAGCTTTACTAGGCACCAGATGCTATGCTAGTCCCCTAACCTACATCGTCTCTGAACCGTACAAGGAGATTTTATTATCCCTGTTTTTCTGATTAAAGAACTGAAGCTGAAAGAATTTCACTGACTTGTCTGAGGTGCCCTAGCTGGTAAGGAGTAGATGGGTTTGATGTTGCTGCCCTCTGTGAGGCAGCAGCAGCTAGGGACTTCGGGTTTGGCATTCTGAGAGATACGCTAGGGGTAGAAATGAACAAACTATAAAGAAGTTGTGGTGCCTTGGATAACTTGATTGTGCTGTAAGAATTCCAAGAACAACACAGTTGAATTATAGTAGTAAGGGGGATGTTTTAGTAATATGAGCAGTACAACAAAGGGAGGAGAAAAATCGCTTCTACCTGACTATATCACAAACCGCTGTTGATCAAAAATCATGCCTTTAAGAAATATTTTAGATTAAATCAGTTGTTTAGGAAGCCACTATAATGTTTTATGTCTGCTGCTGCTGCTGCTGCTGCTAAGTCACTTCAGTGGTGTCTGACTCTGCGCGACCCTGTAGACGGTAGCCTACCAGGCTTCCTTGTCCCTGGGATTCTCCAGGCAAGAACACTGGAGTGGGTTGCCATGTCCTCCTCCGATGCATGAAAGCGAAAGGAAAGTTGCTCAGTTGTGTCTGACTCTTCGCGACCCCATGGACTGCAGCCTACCAGGCTCCCCCGCCCATGGGATTTTCCAGGCAAGAGTGCTGGAGTGGGGTGCCATTGCCTTCTCCGATGTTTTATGTCTAGGAGGCAATAAAGTAGATTGGTTAAGACCAGGCACCTGGAGCAAGACTGCCTTGAATCAAATCCTGCTGCTGCCACTTCCCAGCCATGTGACCTTGAACTAGCTACTTACCTACCCCATAGGGCTGCCATGAGAATGATTAAATACACATGAAATGCTTAGAAAACACCTGGTCCATGAAAAGCATATGGTCAATGTTAGTCAATACTGTGTGCAGAGTAGTTATAAATGGTGTGATGGGATTGAAGACATGGTCCCCACTTTGAAGGAACTTAATGACGAGCTGGGATGAAAAAGCATCTGCTAATAATATGTCTCAAGAAGTGGTACAACATTAAAACATCTGTTGTCAAGATATATGCTGTTATATCACCGAAAAAATTTCCAGTGAATATTAATAATAATGATTAAGGAAATAAAAGAGAAAGTGAGCTATGACTTAGATTTTGAAGAAGCTGATGGCTCACCACTAGAAAAATTTTTATTCCAGGATTCTGGAAAAGTGACTTGTCCATCTTCATTATTGTTCATCTTTATCTGTTATGTATGTAATGATAACCCTCTCCATGCAAGATGCTGAGATAGTGGTAACAAAGGACTACAAATCTGAAGGAACTCTTATCCTCAGGGAGCTTAAGATCTATTATAAGAAGTTACATATTAACGAAATTCAAGGTAGAAAGTGCATTAAAGGCCTCATCAGTTGTAAACACAATAGTTTCTAGAAGTTCTATTATGTACTTTTTTTTTTTAAGTGTTAATCTGGTGCACACAGGAGCCCAGATGCCAAGTGCAATAATGCACATGAGAGAGATCTTGTTCTTTTAGGAGGGGCCTCCTGGGTTATAGTAGGAATGCGGAGCAGTCCTCCCTAGGAATCCTCTGCAGGATGAAAAATTTAATCAGGATACAGAGGCTTGAGGAGACCTCACTAAATGGGCAAGAGCATCAGGATGAGGATTTATTAAATTACCTAGCAAGATCATCCATATGGTCCTAATTCTTCTCTCTGCAGCTGTGCCTCCCCTCAATCTCACCATGCTTCAAAGGTAGATTCATTTTGAGAATAAATACTAGATAAGAGATTGTGAGTCAGATAGACTGGTACTTAGAGTGGAAACTCTAAGAATATTTCTGTTTTAACTGGATAAAACAGTTTTGTATCTGGACAATTACCTTTTAGATTCGTCTTTTTTACGTTTTTTCCTACTCTTATATCTGAACAAGGATTTTTAGCATGTTACAGTTTTCAAGTTGATAGCTCATTTTCCATTGGCTACACTCTTAGTTTCTTCCTGATGACATTGAGTGGGAAATCTTCATTTCTCATAAATCCGGCTGGAGGATGGCTTATGTTGGAAGGCTTCCTGTAGAAAACAGAAACCACTAGGGCTTCCCTGGCAGCTCAGATGGTAAAGAATCTGCCTGCAATGCAGGAGACCTGGGTTTGATCCCTGGGTGGGAAAGATACCCTGGAGAAGGGAAGGGCAAATCCACTCCAGTATTCTTGTCTGGAGAATTCCATGGACAGAGAAGCCTGGCAGCTTACAATCCTTGGGGTCTCAAACAATCAGACATGACTGAGCGACTAACACGCATACACAGTAGTTGAATTAACACTTTTTTACCTGGAAATTTCATCTTCTTCCTGACTTTTTGTCTCTATCTCTTGTCCTAGATCTCGAATACTAATTTTAGATTTGACTTCTGTTTGCTGATTATATAACATTCTATTTGGTTAATTGAATAGGATTTATAGTTCATATGAAACCTAGCTCATTTGTAGCTAAGCACCACTTTGGCTATGCCTAGTGGGTTATATCGGAGAAGGCAATGGCACCCCACTCCAGTACTCTTGCCTGGAAAATCCCATGGGCGGAGGAGCCTGGTAGGCTGCAGTCCATGGGGTGGCAAACAGTCAGACACAACTGAGCGACTTCACTGTCACTTTTCACTTTCATGCTTTGGAGAAGGAAATGGCAACCCACTCCAGTGTTCTTGCCTGGAGAATCCCAGGGACGGCGGAGCCTGGTGTGCCGCCGTCTATGGGGTCGCACAGAGTCGGACACAACTGAAGCGACTTAGCAGCATCAGCAGCAGCAGCAGTGGGTTATATGAAACCTGAGGAAAATCACACAGTGCCCTGCCTAATGGAAAGAGATGTGTACAGGTAACATCAAATTGAAATAAACGTGAAAGGAAATGAAAGTTAGGAAAAAGCTGTGTTTGTAAGAAGGATAGGGTGTGGAGTTTTGGCCTTCCACAAGGGGGATGGAGGTTGAAAGATGACTGATTTTTCAGTCACCTCCCAACAATGTGGACAGAAAATTTTTATACTGTGAGTGTAGAGCCTAAAATGGATTTATCACATGAATCCCTCTAGAAAGAATAGGTATGTTGACTAAATGCTGCTCAAATAAGTTTGCGTGAATTCCCTTTCTAGGCAAGTTGGGCCCTGAACTTCTAGGCAAGTTCAGGAGCCTGCCGCGGACATGGGCAGGCAAGGCTAGCCCAAGGTTTGAGGAGGCAGAGAATTGGAAGGCATCTAGAACAAGGTAAACACAGCATTGACCTGATATTTCTGGGCAGTAATTTGGAAACAAGGAAAAGAAAATGCAGATACTGTGATTGTACCAGTCTTACAACTTCGAGCTAGCATCAAACACTGGTGATTTAGAAAAGTGCTTAGAAATTAACATTATAACACATAACAAAGAATATTACTTATAAAACCCGACAGAAACACTTTTCAAGGTTGTTTTTTTTTTTTCACTTTTGTAATATTATTTAATCTTTGGAATAATGACATGAGGAATGACATGGGTACAGTTTTCTCAGTACCCCATCTCTCCAATTCCTAAACTTCTCAGAGTTCTGCTGTGCAAATCAACTGGCTTC
Source organism: Ovis aries (assembly GCF_016772045.2). Classification (NCBI taxonomy): domain Eukaryota; kingdom Metazoa; phylum Chordata; class Mammalia; order Artiodactyla; family Bovidae; genus Ovis; species Ovis aries. The sequence continues at coordinate 59,528,093 of NC_056065.1, forward strand.
TTTTTCCCCTTTAAAAAGGCAGCTCATTGCATTTTACTCCACTTACTTAAATCTATTTATCCTTTATTTTTTCATCTTCCAAAAATTTTTATTCATTATCCTTTCTTCTTCCATTCTTTCTATACTTTATTGTAATTTTATGTGAATTTTGGGAGGTAGCAGATATAAACATGAATATTCAATTCACCAAGTTTAGAAGGTAGTCAATAAATTTGTTTTAAATTTATCAGAAGCCTTGCCTTTCTTGTAGTTATATTTCAAAATTAATAATATTGATAAGGAAGAAAAGTACTGAGATATAAGTACATCTAGACAAGTATCAGTATTTATGGTTAGGTATAACTTGGCCCCAAAGCCCATTAGTTTTAAAGTGGCTTTATTTCAGTTTCAGCATGTGTGCTGGTATTGTTTATATTATAGTACATATTAGTAAATTGAAAGCAATTTTTTGAAAAGTGACTAACACTGTTTTTAATGACATCATGATTTCTAAGTGTAGTCACAATTTGAAAGTCAATCTATAACTAGTTTTACCCCCATTTATATCTTCTAAAGTTAAATACTCTTAAATAATAACCGCTATGTTATAGATACAGTGAAGACAAATATAATTGCCATTATTCAACAATGAGTTTCAAATCTGTGTATACTAAGTCATAGTGAAGAAAGTCTCTCTGGCTAAGTGAAGTCTCTATTAAATACAGTAAGAGTGATATAAAATGTATTGGTTGGTCTAACAGAGGGACAATTAAATGCTTATGTTACTAATTTTCAGAGGAGTTAGAATATTTATTTTCAGAATGTGAAACCACAGATAGAATTACATCTCTCCAGGGAAAGGGACTCATTGGTTATGCAGTAAGCTTTTCCCATCTGTAATGTGATAAGCAATTTTATTACTACATTCAGTTCAGTTTGGTTCAGTCACACACGCAGTCATGTTGAAATTTTTGCAACTTCATGGACTGCAGCACGCCAGGCCTCCCTGCCCATCACCAACGCTCGGAGTTTACTCAAACTCATGCCCATCGAGTCAGTGATGCCATCAAACCATCTCATCCTCTGTTGTCCCCTTCTCCTCCTGCCTTCAATCTTTCCCAGCATCAGGGTCTTTTCTAGTGAGTCAGTTCTTCGCATCAGGTAGCCAAAGTATTGGAGTTTCAGTTTCAGCATCAGTCCTTCCAATGAATATTCAGGGTTGATTTCCTTCAGGGTAGATTTGTTGGATCTCCTTGCAGTCCAAGGGACTCTCAAGAGTCTTCTCCAACACCACAGTTGAAAAGCATCAATTCTTTAGTGCTCAGCTTTCTTTATAGTCCAACTCTCACATCCATATATGACCACTGGAAAAACCATAGCTTCGACTAGACGGACCTTTGTTGGCAAAGTAATGATTCTGCTTTTTAATATACTGTCTAGGTTGATCATAGCTTTTTTCCAAGGAGCAAGAATCTTTTAATTTCATGGCTGCAGTCCCCATCTGCAGTGATTTTGGAGCCCCCAGAAATAAAGTCTGTCACTGTTTCCATTGTTTCCCCATCTATTTACCATCAAGTAATTGGACTGGTTGCCATGATCTTAGTTTTCTGAATGTTGAGTTTTAATCCAACTTTTCACCTCCCTCTTAACACTTTCATCAAGAGGCTCTTTAGTTCTCTTCTCTTTCTGCCTTAAGGGTGGTGTCATCTGCATATCTGAGGTTATTGAGATTTCTCCCAGCAGTCTTGATTCCAGCTTGTGCTTCCTCCAGCCCAGTGTTTCTCATGATGTACTCTGCATAGAAGTTAAATAAGCAGGGTGACCATATACAGCCTTGACGTACTCCTTTACCTATTTGGAACCAGTTCCATGTCCAGTTCTAACTGTTGCTTCTTGATCTGCATACAGAGTTCTCAGGAGGCAGGTCAGGTGGTCTGGTATTCCCATCTCTTTCAGAATTTTCCAGTTTATTGTGATCCACACAGTCAAAAAGGCTTTGGCGTAGTCAATAAAGCAGAAATAGATGTTTTTCTGGAACTCTCTTGCTTTTTTTGATGATCTAATGGATGCTGGCAATTTGATCTCTGGTTGCTCTGCCTTTTCTAAATCCAGCCTGAATATCTGGAAGTTCACGGTTCACGTATTGCTGAAGCCTGGCTTGGAGAATTTTGAACATTACTTTAATAGCATGTGAGATGAGCACAATTGTGCGGTAGTTTAAATATTCTTTGGCATTGCCTTTCTTTGGGATTGGAATGAAAATGGACCTTTTCCAGTCCTATGGCCACTGCTGAGTTTTCCAAATTTGCTGGCATATTGAGTGCAGCACTTTCATAGCATCATCTTTCAGGATTTGAAATAGCTCAACTGGAATTCCATCACCTCCACTAGTTTTGTTCACAGTGATGCTTCCTAAGGCCCACTTGACTTCACATTCCAGGATGTCTGGCTCTAGGTGAGTGATCATACCATCGTGGTTATCTCAGTCATGAAGATCTTTTCTGTACAGTCCTTCTGTGTATTCTTGCCACCTCTTCTTAATATCTTCTGCTTCTGTTAGGTCCATACCATTTCTGTCCTTTATTGAGCCCATCTTTGCATGAAATGATCCCTTGGTATCTCTAGTTTTCTTGAGGAGATTTCCAGTCTTTCCCATTCTGTTGTTTTCCTCTATTTCTTTGCATTGATCACTGAGCAAGACTTTCTTATCTCTCCTTGCTATTCTTTGGAACTTTGCATTCAAATGGGTATAATCTATCCTTCTCTCCTTTGCCTTTCATGTCTCTTCTTTTCTTGGCTCTTTGTAAGGCCTCCTCAGGCAGTCATTTTGCCTTTTTGCATTTCTTTTTCTTGGGGATGGCCTTGATCACTGCCTCCTCTACAATGTCATGAACTTTCATCCATAGTTCTTCAGGCACTCTATCAGATCTAATCCCTTGAATTTATTTGTCACTTCCACTGTATAGTCATAAGGGATTTGATTTAGGTCATACCTGAATGGTCTAGTGGTTTTCTCTACTTTCTTCAATTTAAGTCTGAAATTGGCAATAAGGAGTTCATGATCTGAGCCACAGTCAGTTCCTGACTGTGAGCTAGCAAAAACTTTCAATAACCAGAATAAGCAAAAACACTAAATGACAGACTCCAGTTTCACTGTTAAATATTATATGCATATCTCTCAATATACAAATGCAGAGAGAGATATAGAAGGATATTCTTTAAAATATCTTTTATAATATCACTTCATAAAGGTGATATGGTAGAAAATTATCTCCTGTAATATATTTAAAATTTTTCTACCATATCACTTTTATGAAGTGATATTATAAATCTAATGCTATTTTTTTCCCACTATTCTAAAAGTATTTTGATTTTTGAAAGCAATTTTACTCTGGAACTCATGAATAAGCATCTATAACCAAGCTGAATTCTAGGAAATATTAAACATATATTGGGTATCTCATACTGAATTGTTCATAGTTAGTATAAAATATATTCAATAAGTATTTTCCAAGCTTCATTTATCTATAGACATTGTGCTGTTTATTGATAAGAATATACAAGAAACTATTTAAAAATCTTAACAGATGATGCTGTTAAAGTGCTGCACTCAATATGTCAGCAAATTTGGAAAACTTGGCAGTAGCCACAGGATTGGAAAAGGTCAGTTTTCATTCCAACTTCAAAGAAGGGCAATGCCACAGAATGTTCAAACTACTGTACAATGTGCTCATTTCACATGTTAGTAAGGTTATGCTTAAAATCCTTCAAGGTAGGCTTTAACAGTACATGAACCAAGAACTTCCAGATGTTCAAGCTGGATTTAGAAAAGGCAGAAGAACCAGAGATCAAACTGCCAACATCCGTTGCATCCTAGAGAAAGCAAGGGAATTCCAGAAAAAACATCTACTTCTGCTTCATTGACTACGTGAAAGCCTTTGAGTGTGTAGATTACAACTGTGGAAAATTCTTAAGGAGATGGTAATACCAGACCACCTTCCCTGCTTCCTGAGAAACCTGTATGTGGGTCAAGAAGCAACAGTTAGAACCAGACATGGAACAACTGACTTGTTCCAAACTGGGAAAGGAGTACATTAAGGCTATATATTGTCACCCTGCTTATTTAACTTCTTTGCCAAGTATATCATGCAAAATGCCAGGCTGGATGAATCTACAAGCTGGCATCAAAATTGCCAGGAGAAATATCAACAACCTTAGATAAGCAGATGACACTACTCTTACAGCAGAAAGTGAAGAGGAACTAATAAGCCTCTTCATGAGGGTGCAAGAAAAGTGAAAAAGCTGACTTAAAACTCAACATTCAAAAAACTAAGATCACGGCATCCAGTTTCATCATTTCATAGAAAATAGAAGGGGGAAAAGGGGAAGAAATGACAGATTTTATTTTCTTGAGCTCAAAGTCACTGCAGATAATGACTGCAGCCATGAAATTAAAAGATATTTGCTCCTTGGAAGGAGAGCAATGACAAACCTACACAGCATATTAAAAGGCAGAGACATCACTTTGATGACAAACATCCATCTAGTGAAAGCTATGGTTTTTCCAATAGTCACGTACAAATGTGAGAGATGGACCATAAAGACGGCTGAGTGCCAAAGAATTGATACTTTTGAATTATGGTGCTGGAGAAGATTCTTGAGAGTCTCTTGGACTGCAAGGAGGTCAAATCAGTCAATCGTAAAAGAAATCAACCCTGAAAATTCATGGGAAGGCTTGATGCTGAAGCTGAAGTTCCAAACTTTGGCCACCTGATGCTAAGAACCGATTCATTAGAAAAGACCCTGAGGCTGGGAAAGATTGAAGGCAAAGGGAGAAGGGGGTGGGCAGAGAATGAGATGGTTAGATAGCATCACCAACTCAATGGACAGGAATCTAAACAAACTCTGGGACATAGTGAAGGACAGGGAGGCCTGGCATGCTGCTGTCCATGTGGTCTCAGAGTCAGACACGACTTAGTGACTGAACAACAAGTGTGTGGAATGGTGATAGGCGGAGAGTGGACTGAGGTTATGGAAGTCCCTGGAAGCCTCCTTGTTGAACCATAAAGAACTGGGAATTTTTCAACTGGCAACTGAGTAAGGATGGAGAAGACTTGTGACATAATGAAAACAGTGATGGAGGAAAAGTGAGCAAAAGAATAAAAAAAGGGTGTAGTTAAATCTAAGAGACTAGTTAGGACTACCTTTCTACATACATTGTTTGGGCTTATAGTTGTAAAACAGTCTGCAAATAAATTATAAGGATCAAGAATAAGTGGATAAATATTAAAGGAGGGAAAAGAGTAAACATTCATTCTAAAGCCTGGAAAAGAGAAGAGATAGGAACAGTAACTGATTAAAGAAAAGTTTTCAGGTTAAAAAGAAAGCTCTTTAATTGTTGTGTTATGCAAAGACAGACATATAGATCAATGGAACAAAATAGAAAGCCCAGAGATAAATCCACACACATATGGACACCTTATCTTTGACAAAGGAGGCAAGAATATACAATGGAGTAAAGACAATCTCTTTAACAAGTGGTGCTGGGAAAACTGGTCAACCACTTGTAAAAGAATGAAACTAGATCACTTTCTAACACCGCACACAAAAATAAACTCAAAATGGATTAAAGATCTAAATGTAAGATCAGAAACTATAAAACTCCTAGAGGAGAACATAGGCAAAACACTCTCAGACATAAATCACAGCAGGATCCTCTATGATCCACCTCCCAGAATTCTGGAAATAAAAGCAAAAATAAACAAATGGGATCTAATTAAAATTAAAAGCTTCTGCACAACAAAGGAAAATATAAGCAAGGTGAAAAGACAGCCTTCTGAATGGGAGAAAATAATAGCAAATGAAGCAACTGACAAACAACTAATCTCAAAAATATACAAGCAACTTATGCAGCTCAATTCCAGAAAATAAACGACCCAATCAAAAAATGGGCCAAAGAACTAAATAGACATTTCTCCAAAGAAGACATACGGATGGCTAACAAACACATGAAAAGATGCTCAACATCACTCATTATCAGAGAAATGCAAATCAAAACCACAATGAGGTACCACTTCACACCAGTCAGAATGGCTGCGATCCAAAAATCTGCAAGCAATAAATGCTGGAGAGGGTGTGGAGAAAAGGGAACCCTCCTACACTGTTGGTGGGAATGCAAACTAGTACAGCCACTATGGAGAACAGTGTGGAGATTCCTTAAAAAATTGCAAATAGAACTACCTTATGACCCAGCAATCCCACTGCTGGGCATACACACCGAGGAAACCAGAATTGAAAGAGACACATGTACCCCAATGTTCATTGCAGCACTGTTTATAATAGCCAGGACATGGAAACAACCTAGATGTCCATCAGCAGATGAATGGATAAGAAAGCTGTGGTACATATACACAATGGAGTATTACTCAGCCGTTAAAAAGAATTCATTTGAATCAGTTCTGATGAGATGGATAAAACTGGAGCCAATTATACAGAGTGAAGTAAGCCAGAAAGAAAAACACCAATACAGTATACTAACACATATATATGGAATTTAGGAAGATGGCAATGACGACCCTGTATGCAAGACAGGAAAAAAGACACAGATGGGTATAACGGCATTTTGGACTCAGAGGGAGAGGGAGAGGGTGGGATGATTTGGGAGAATGGCATTCTAACATGTATACTATCATGTAAGAATTGAATCGCCAGTCTATGTCTGACGCAGGGTGCAGCATGCTTGGGGCTGGTGCATGGGGATGACCCAGAGAGATGTTGTGGGGAGGGAGGTGGGAGGGGGGTTCACGTTTGGCAAAGCATGTAAGAATAAAAGATTTTAAAATTTAAAAATTAGTTAATTAATTAAAAAATAAAATTAAAATAAAATAAGAGACAAACGAAAAAAAAAAAATTGTTGTGCTATGGTGTGCTTAGTCACTCAGTAGTGTCTGACTCACTGTGAAGATTCTCCAGGCAAAAATACTGGAGTGGGTTGCCATGCCCTGCTCCAGGGGATCTTCCCAACCCAGGGATCGAACCTAGGTCTCCTGCATTGCAGGCAGATTCTTTACAGTCTGAGCCACCAAAGAAGCCCAAGAATACTGGAGTGGGTAACCTATCCCTCCTCCAGGGATCCTGACCTAGGAATCCAACCAGGGTCTCCTGCATTGCAGGTGGATCCTTTATCATCAGAGCTACCAGGGAAAACCCTTGATTGCTGTGGTTGCTTTTATAAAAGCTATCATGCTTCTGGTAAAACAAAAACAAAACAACAACAACAACCAAAAAAAAAAAACCCACAATGACAAAAACAAACAATAGAAATATATAAAGAAGAAAAATGAAGTCCCCTTCTCCACCCCTAATTCCATTCCCCTGGAGTAACAATTGTGACAGCTTTTCTCGGCTGATTTCTATGTACTTACCAACTTAAAAGGAAATGGGAGACTCATGTACATGATTCCCTCCCACTTGTTTGGGCTCTTTCCCATATTGGTCTATATACAGCTATGTTTTCATGTATGCAAAGAAACAGTATAATTGTATTTACCTACCCTTGTATTTCAGAGTTCCAAAGAATAGCAAGGAGAGATAAGAAAACCTTCCTCAGCGATCAGTGCAAAGAAATAGAGGAAAACAACAGAATGGGAAAGACTAGAGATCTCTTCAAGAAAATTAGAGATACCAAGGGAACATTTCATGCAAAGATGGGCTCAATAAAGGACAGAAATGGTATGGACCTAACAGAAGCAGAAGATATTAAGAAGAGGTGGCAAGAATACACAGAAGGACTGTACAGAAAAGATCTTCATGACTGAGATAACCACGATGGTGTGATCACTCACCTAGAGCCAGACATCCTGGAATGTGAAGTCAAGTGGACCTTAGAAAACATCACTATGAACAAAACTAGTGGAGGTGATGGAATTCCAGTTGAGCTATTTCAAATCCTGAAAGATGATGCTATGAAAGTGCTGCACTCAATATGCCAGCAAATTTGGGAAACTCAGCAGTGGCCATAGGACTGGAAAAGGTCCATTTTCATTCCAATCCCAAAGAAAGGCAATGCCAAAGAATATTTAAACTACTGCACAATTGCATTCATCTCACACGCTAGTAAAGTAATGCTCAAAATTCTCCAAAGCCAGGCTTCAGCAATATATGAACGGTGAACTTCCAGATGTTCAAGCTGGTTTTAGAAAAGGCAGAGGAACCAGAAATCAAATTGCCAACATCCACTGGATCATGGAAAAAGCAAGAGAGTTCCAGAAAAACATCTATTTCTGCTTTATTGACTATGCCAAAGCCTTTGACTGTGTGGATCACAATAAACTGTGGAAAATTCTGAACGAGATGGGAATACCAGACCACCTGACCTGCCTCTTGAGAAACCTATATGCAGGCCAGGAAGCAACAGTTAGAACTGGACATGGAACAACGACTGGTTCCAAACAGCAAAAGGAGTGTGTCAAGGCTGTATATGGTCACCCTGCTTATTTAACTTCTATGCAGAGTACATCATGAGAAACACTGGGCTGGAAGAAGCACAAGCTGGAATCAAGATTGCTGGGAGAAATCTCAGTAACCTCAGATATGCAGATGACACCACCCTTATGGCAGAAAGTGAAGAGGAACTAAAAAGCCTCTTGATGTAAGTGAAAGAAGAGAGGGAAAAAATTGGTTTAAAGCTCAACATTCAGAAAACGAACATCATGGCATCTGGTCCCATCACTTCATAGGAAATAGATGGGGAAACAGTGGAAATAGTGTTAGGCTTTATTTTGGGGGGCTCCAAAATCACTGCAGATGGTGACTGCAGCCATGAAATTAAAAAGATGCTTACTCCTTGGAAGGAAAGTTATGACCAACCTAGACAGCATAATAAAAAGCAGAGACATTACTTTGCCAACAAAGGTCCGTTTAGTCAAGGCTATGGTTTTCCAGTGATCATGTATGGATGTGAGAGTTGGACTGTGAAGAAAGCTGAATGCCAAAGAATTGATTCTTTTGAACTGTGGTGTTGGAGAAGACTCTTGAGAGTCCCTTGGACTGCAAGGAGATCCAACCAGTCCATCCTAAAGGAGATCAGTCTTGTGTGTTCATTGGAAGGACTGATGCTGAGGCTGAAACTCCAGTACTTTGGCCACCTCATCTGAAGAGTTGACTCAATGGAAAAGACCCTGATGCTGGGAGGGGTTGGGGGGAGGAGGAGAAAGGGACAACAGAGGATGAGATGGCTGGATGGCATCACCGACTCGATGGACATGAGTTTGGGTGAAGTCCGGGAGTTGGTGATGGACAGGGAGGCCTGGCGTGCTGCGATTCATGGAGTCGCAAAGAGTCGGACATGACTGAGTGACTGAACTGAACTGAACTGAACCCATTTATTGATAGATATTAAGTATTCCAATTCTCGCTATTACAAACAATACTAAAAGAGCAGTCCTATGTATTTCTTTGAATGTCATTGCAGTATTTTTTTTTTAAGACAAGTAATTATCTACATGTAAAATTGCTGGGTCAAAAAGTATGTACATTAAGATTTTCCTTAATTTTGGCAAACTATCCACCAGAGAAATATGCTCATTTAAACTCCTGCCATCAGTTTATGAGACAGTCTGTTGCTTACATTCTGGCTAAACTTGAACATTATGAATCTTATTAATGGGGCAATCTATTAGACGAAAAGGATCTCCCTGGTGGCTCAGACGGTAAAGCGTCTGCCTGCCGTGCGGAGACCCGGGTTCAATCCCTGGGTTGGGAAGATCCACTGGAGAAGGAAATGGCAACCAACTCCAGTAATCTTGCCTGGAAAATTCCACGGACTGAGGAGCCTGGTCGGCTACAGAATATGTCTTGCTTTAATGTCTTTTTCTCTGATTATCATGAAGGGTAGGTGGATTTTCATAGGTTTTATTTTTATTTTTTCTCCTGTGGTTATTTCAGTTTTGTAGGGATTAAACTGATGATGAGTGTCCTCATCTAGATGTCTAATTGCTGTCCACATGCAATTAGACGTGTGGACAGAGGTCTGGGAGACTTTCACCAGTGGAACAATGATAGTTTAAACAGTAAGGCCATAATAATTCCCTGTATAATCATAAAAAGAAGGGAATACAAGAACCGTAGGAAATACAAGAACCATAGTAAACACAAGAACAGCGTAAGGAAGGAGGAAAGAGAAAGTGATGGAAACTGAGCAGTAAGCTCAGATAGAAAGCTCAGCAGTTGTAGAGACTGAAGTAGAATCAAGACGGTGCTCTGACATGTTAACTGGTTCAAGAGTTTAGGATAAGTCTTGAATCTCTGAGCCGCAGTTTCCTCATTTATGAAATAAAAAGGTTGGATAAGATGACTCAAATTATAAAATTCATCATTTCTGTAATTTTAACCCAAGAGATGAGACAATTTCATGGAAGTAGTCAATTTTAGAAAGCATGGGGGATTTGGCAGTATGGTGGCCATTTAAAATAATTAGCATGTTATAGTCTAGGATGGATTGCTTACTTCTGTCACGGCTGCTTTTTTTTTCATAATGCTTTTTAAAAAATCCATTTATTTAAAAAAAGCTTTTTATTTGGGAATAATTTCAGACTTATAGAAGTTACAAGGAACAGCCAAGCAACGTTTATCCAGAGTCACTTATCCTTAACGTTCCACTTTTTTATTACTTTTCTCTTCTCTCTCCCTCTCTCTCTCTTTATATATATATAAATACATTTCTCCCCTCCAATCATACATAGATCTTAGCCTATTACTCCTAAATATTGCAGTATTTAGGGACATTATCACAGTATAGCTATGAATTTCAGTGACTTTAATGATATAATGATACAATACTTTAATCACTCTAACATGTTTCCAATTAATAAAATAATTTGCTTTACAAAATTTTCCCCCTCCATTTAAAGATACAACCTAGTATCTCATATTGCCTTTAGTTGTCATGGCTCTTTAGCTAGAATATTTTCACAACTTTTGCCTTTCATGGCATTGACAGCTTTGAAGAATACAACTCCCACCCCCTTAAAAAAAAAAAAAAGACAACATAACATTCCTCATTTGGGATTTATCTGATATTTCCTCATTAGATTCCTCATTATATTTCATTTCCTCATTAGATGCTGCATCCTCTGGGAACTGCATCTTGAAGCAAAGAATGTCCATCTGCCCCTTATTCGTGACGTTAATTTTGATTACCTGGTAAAGGTTTTGTTCAGTTTCTCCAGTATATAATTACTGTGTTCCATTCCTTGCAACTAACAGGGTATCTCTAGGAAGAACTCTAAGATGACCCAAATATCCTGTTCCTCATCAAAATTTCTCTCCTATAGTTAGTGCCTATTGATGATTCTTGTCTTACCCAAACGTTGCCACTGTGGTTGCAAAATGACTGTCCAACTCCAGTACTCCCTCCACGTTTACCTGTTCAAGTATAAGCAAGAGCACGTCCTTGTCTCCATTGATTTAATCTGTTTATTACTAGTATGGATTTATGAATTCCTGTTGTTTCTTAATTCTAACCTTTTTTTTTTTTTTTTAAATTTTTGGCTTGCTGGTTCTCCGTTGCTGTGCGCAGGCTTTTGCCTAGTTATGGCGTGGGGGAGCTGCTGCTCTTTGGTTGTGGGTACGCTGGCTTCTCACTGTGGTGGAGCACAGGCTCTTATCGCAGAGCACGGCTCCAGGTGCTCTCAGGCTTCAGTAGTTGCGGCTGGTGGACTCTGAGTGTGAGCTCAGTCACTGTGGGACATGGGGCTTAGTTGCTCCACAACACGTGGTATCTTCCCCGACCAGGGATCCCACACTACGTGCCCCGCATTGGCAGGCAGATTCTCAACTACTGGACCACCAGGGAAGTCCGCTAGCCTTAATCTGAATGGAGGGTATATGAATATGAGGAATCTACTGTGATGAACATTATTGACAAAGATGCTCACCTTCCATTAAGTAGGAAGAACATTTTTATAAAGAAGGTAGAGTGCAATAATAATTTACTTATCTGATAAACTCAATTTCCAAAATAGAGAGGAAAATATGAAAGTAGGCAGATGGCTTTTGCCCCAGATATCAGAGTTGTTTTAGCATTATCTGAGTTTATTTACTCCCACCTTTTAAAAAATATTGGTTATTTGGCTAGCATGATAAGACAATTCAAATGGAGTTGTGAAGGTGCACACAGGCAATGCTGTAGCAGCAGTGCATCAAGAAGGGACAGCAGGAAGACTGATCATGAGGACTGTCCAGCTCAAAGGAGTGCAGGAACATAGTAGGCCATGATTATTTATTGTAGAGTGAAGGGTACTAAGTACTTCTAAGCTTCTGGGGACATCCTGGTATTATAGCTTTTGTACTGATATAAGACACCTCTGGGTCATTAAGAATAGGTTAAGCTACACCATATTTTATTAGTTTCAGGCAGAGAAGCAAGTGGTATTTCAGAAAAAAACATCAACACAAGTGGGTTAAATGAAACTGTTACTAGTACTTGAAGATGAAAACCTCAGTTACCTAGAATATCTAATTATGTTCAATCCCTCGCTGCCCTCTTTCCTTATCCTGTCATATAAATAAGGCATTACTGAAATTGTCCTTAAAGTTAATTTGTATTAGTTCATACAAACATTTATTTACATACTAGTTTGTCTCTCCAAGAGTTGTTACAGGGAGACATTCATCTTCACAGAGTAAATACATCCCTGCTGATCCATACCCTGCAGAGTTGCCCTTGTGAGAGATAGCTCAGTCATAAAATAAGTCCTTACCGGACAGCAAGGAGATCAAACCAGTCAATCCTAAAGGAAATCAATCCTGAATATTCATTGGAAGGACTAATGCTGAAGCGGAAGCTCCAATACTCTGGCCACCTGATGTGAAGAACTGACTCATTGGAAAAGACCCTGATACTGGGAAAGATTGAGGGGAGGAGGAGAAGGGGATGACAGAGGATGAGATGGTTGGATGGCATCACTGACTCAATGGATGAGTTTGAGCAAGCTCCAGGAGTTGGTGATGGACAGGGAAGTCTGGCATGCTGCAGTCTATGGGGTTGCAAATAGTTGGACATGACTGAGCGACTGAACTGAACTGATGACTTTTGAAATTTGTTGCTCATATTTGAATGGACGGGTGATTATCTCTGTTCTTTGTATCTTATTATCTGTGGCATGTCTCTCTTGATTTGGGAATTATGGCAGGCTTTTCCAGTAACTTGGTGTCAAGTTTTCTGGAGAATGCCTGTCTATTCCTTCAAACCCCTGTGCATTTGAATTTGGAATATGCTACTTTGCCTGTACTTTCAGTCTGAACACTGCAAACATAACAGATCTTTTCAAAATGTCCAGCCAATAAATACATTTGAAAAAAAAAGATTAAAGCTTAGGAAAATTGCAGAGATACATGTTATTACTGAAATTCTGTTGGTTATAAAAGAATTAAGTGTTACTGAAATAATAAGCTTTCTTATGCCACCAGTTCCATTTTGTTTTGACAGCTGTAATGACAAGAGTTATTTGTTGATTCTTTTTTACAGTGGTGGTCTCATCTTTGAAACTGCTTGTTCCATATCTAAATGAGTTCCTTGGCTTACCCCTTGGAAATAAGATTGATGGACAGTAATAAAACTGTTACATAATGGTGGTTGTTCTGAAACTACTTTTAAGCATATTGAATTCTTATTGATTTCTATTTTATATAATAGCATTTCTATTTTATACATTAGTACTTTTTGTTATACTAAGACTTTGTATATTTCTTGTCTTCTGGCAAAAGCAAATGGAAAACATAAACTCAGAGAACTTAACCGTGATTAAAGATGCTCTGATAAAGAAAATTTGCTGTTCTTCTTTGGATGTAAAAAGTCACTGTTTCATTTGCATATCAATGAATAGGAAACGACACTGACTTCCTAAAATAATTTCCAAGCTATGGAAAAAAAAAAAAAAAAGACATTGAGAGTGAACTTTTTTCTGTATTTTTATACACAAATTCTTAATCTTAACGAAATTTGGAAATTTGGACTTAACACAACTCTAAAAGTTAATAAAATTACTACTGTACAGGTTATCAACATGAAAAACAGATTTTGGGTAATTATGCCAAACTCAGAAATTCAGTATGTTAGAATTTAGTATCTCCATGGCCTAGCTTCATGAGTCACAGGACTTCTCAAGTCCATATGAAAACTTCACTGCTCTTACAGTAAATTTTTAAAAATTATTGGTAGATATAGGAAGACAGGCTCATTTGTTTTTATGAAACCCTCCTAGTTTTATTCCTAACTGTGGAAAGCAATCAAAACCTTTGTAGGTGTGAAGGGAAGAAATGTGCTCTGAGTCCTGTTTCCTGAAAGCCCATTTCTTTTTCTCAATCAACCCCACTGGGTGAACAGTACAGAGTAAAGGCTTTTACAATAAGCCTTTTTCATTGCACAAGCCGGATAGTGTGGTGCAGGCAGTTTCGAGGTTGGGTGATTCCAAGGCTGGAGAAATCTGTTTCAGCTAATTCATGCAGAGTCAATACTGTCCATGGAAAACGGAAAGCTTTGGGAAATTACAGCAGATTCTAGCTCAGATCATTTCTTCAGGAGCTAGGTCATGTCCACACTGAAACCACCAGCGTGTAGGAAATGAGGATCCCCACTGGGTTCATATCACTCATCATTCCCACCAGGAAACAGGAGAAAGAGTGAAGGTCTGCCTGAGTACATTGGGAATAAAAGATACACAGTATGTGGCCTGATTGCTGGTAGAAGTGGGACAGTTTCTGCAACAGACACTGGCAGTGTTAAGTCTCAGGCCAAGGGAAGGTCCTGCAAAGGTGAGAAAATATATAGTAGCTCCTGAAAGCTTCCCACATACCTGGTACTTGAAGTTATCTCCCCATGTGGATACTGGATGTGTGAATTCAACTTCTGGCTTTTGGTTCCATTGCAAAGGCTACTATCAGAATTTTCTCTTTTATGAGTCACACTATGTTGAGTAAGGAGAAACCCTAATTGAAATTTAAAGTTATTACCATTACACAAAATAAAACTCCCTGTTGTTCCTCAGTTTTCCTACATTTCAAAAGCAGTGATAATGGGATTTATATATACAGATCTATATTGTTGAATTATTACTGTGGGCACATAACCTTTTCCTTACTCTCTTACTAACAATTTAAGAAGATTACAGATTTACCCAACTAGAAGGATTTTTCCTAGAAGTGCTAATTCTGTTTGCCTGTTATTTCTTTGGAACTTGAAGCAATTAACATCTGTGGAAAAACTTCCTGTATATATCACACATTCTCCCCTTTTCACCATTAGTCTGCTCTACTCTTTTCTGGGTCTATTCTCATTTGACTGTTTGGTTTCTCTGCTTCTCCTAGTGATTTAATCTTTTTTTTTTTTTTTTAGGACTTTCTTTGAAAGTAAATGAAATAAAAATGAAAAGAACATGAACTTTACCTATCCTTTTTTTGTTTGCTCTTAACAACTTTGGGCGTGGAGAAGGGAGGGGGAGGCGCTTTAAAGAAGTAACTCTATTTAAGAGACAAGGGTTGAAGGGCATTCTAGCTTCCCTAACTAGAGTGAAGGGCAGTCAATGGAGGAAATAGTTAGCATCCTACAATATACACGATTCATCTGTTCTGTTTAGGGGTTATTAGAGAGGAAAGAAAGTAAACGGGAAGGATTTTGTCGCTTTCCTGTTTTTTGGGCAACGCTGGTTCACAGCATTCCTTTCACATTCTACCATACATTGCCTGGAGAGAGAGAGGCAGATTATCCAATAAACCATCCATTTCTAAATGGTCTAATGATAGCATATACAAAGGTGGATCACCTTCCATTTATAGTCAGGCTGCATCAAATGGTGCTAATTCTAAATAGGCCACCCCATATAGTGCACCCTCCGAAACAACACCCTTCCGCTGTTTAACGAAATCCATTCCTTTTTTATTCACAGGAAATATTTAATATTCCAGAATCTTGTTCTTGTATTCAACGTGAAAATACTGCTCACCTGGAACTCATCAATCTGAGACCCAAGGGATGCCAAAGTCCCTGTCATCTGCTCATTAAGCCAAGGGCATCACACAAAGGCCTACTTCTAACACCTCCTGAATCTTAATGCGAGAGAGTATTGATCTCTACAATTTATGATCCTACGGCAGTGGGGTGGCTCTTCACACGTGGAACCTCCTCACTTGTGCACAGTGACTTCGAAAAACACCTCTGGCGCGGGCAGGATATAGGATCCGGGAGCCGAGGGTTTCCTCGGTTTCTTCGTTCTCTGGCCTTAAAGGTAAGGTGCCGGGCGCTGAAAGCGGCGGCCACCGCAACGAATTTCACCGTGGAGGGCCGGGCGCGGGGAGCCGGTGGCCGGGCTGCCGCGGAGGCCCCACCTGTGCGTCCCTCCAATCCTTCCCCGCCCCCTCGTTTGGCCGGTAGCGGCCCCTCCTTCTGGCGGGCTCGAGGCGGAGGGACTGCAGCTGTGGGCGCGCGCCGCGGCCGCGGGCCCCCGGGGACAGTTGGGCTCGGCCTGGCAGAGGAGCCGCTGGCGGAAGCGCGCGCCGGGAAGACCCCCGCCGGCCGCGACGCTCGGGGCCCGCGCGAGCGCGCTCGGTTGGTGCACGAGCGCGGCTCCGCCCCGCCTGCTCGGCGCGCGCCCCCGCCCGGCCCGCTCTCCTCCCCCATCCCCGGCGCGGACGGGGTGGATCCAGCTCACTCCCCTCCCCTGAGCGGCCGCGGCGGCGGCCGGCGCTGAATGAGAGACGCCGACTGCTCGGGTCGCTGAGCGCTAGCCTAGGCGGCGGTGGCGGCGGCGGCAAAACGGCGGAACGGGAGGCCCGCGCCGTCCTTCCAACCTCCGAGGCGTCTGCCGGGGCTGCACAGGTCGGTGCCTTCGCCGCGGGCCTGGTGCGGAGCCTCGGAGGGCGGTGCGGGGGAGGGAAGGTGGGTGCGCTGCGACCCCCGAGCGGCGCGGAGCCGCAGCGGCGGCGGCGGCATCGCGGGGAATGGCGGCGCCTGGGGCGCTGCGGCGTGTGTCGTTCGCCCGGCCGCGGGCCCCGGGACTGCTCGCCCTCGGCGAGGAGAGGGGGTTGAGGGGGTTGCAGGGCTCGGGCTGAGGCAGGAGGGGGCTCGGAACCCAGGGCCGCGCCTCCCTCGGCAGCTCGCTCTCGGCGTCAGGAGGCGGCCATGGGGTCCCCGCTCCGGCTCTCTGTCCTGAGGCCCGGGGGTCAGCCCGTCTCGCCTCTCCTCGCTTCTCCCCTGGGTGGCGGAAGCCCCCGGCCTCCGCCCGCGCTGCCTTGGCGCCCAGCGGCACCTCAGCCTCCCTTCAGGTGAGCGGAGCCGGGGCTCGGGGAGTCGGAACCCGCCGAGGCGGGCCACACCCCCTCCCCAGCCCTCGCAGCTGCGCCCCCGAAGCCCGGCCGCCCAGCTGGCCGCCTTGCGGACCCGCACTCTCGCGGTCAGGGTGACCTGTTGCGGAGCGGCCCGCAGCCCGAATCGCCCGCCGACTCGGACCGGGAGGGACAGGTCCTGCGCTGGCCCCGCGCGGCGGGACGCGGGGCTGGGGGCCGCTGCCGGAGATCGGGTGTGCGGTCCTGCTAGGAGCGGACGTACTGAAAAAAAATAAATAAAAGAGGTTCCCCCACGGGTCTGATCAAACACTTGCAGAGCGGGGATATCTGTCTGCAAATATCCGGGATTCCATTGCAGTATCGGATTAGGTAGGCTCATAAACACCATGCTTTGGAGGTGATTTGAGAGAAACCCGAGCCAGGAGTGAGGAGCTGTTATCTGTATCTGGAAAATAACCTTAAACCTGTGCTGAGCTAAATTATCCCCCCACATGCCCCCGTCAAAGCTCTTTTCCTGTAGCTGTGTGTTGTGCAGACGCAGTCCAGTTTCACTGTACGTGGGCGTGTTTGGGAAGAAGCTGCGAGCTGATAGGAGGTACCTTAGTACAAATGTTAATTTGTTTTACCCAGGAGGGGTGAGGGAGGAGGAAGAAAGGGCACTGATGTTAGCTGTGGAGGAAGGGGCCATTGAAACACTAAATTTCTGTTGAAGAAAGCTCTAAAAAGAAATACACAGTACCTGGCCTTTAAGATGGTTAAGAAGGAAATACAGTCAGCAGTTAATTCAGCTTTATCTTTTACATGCCCAGGATTTTAAAATTTCAACGCTGTAGTTGCTATAGAGAGCTTTGTTTTCGTACCGGTGTTTGTGAATTGATCTTGGTGTTTTTCTGTATTCACCATCAAGCCAGCTCTGTCTCTTTTGAAGATGACCATCAGAATTTTGGGAAACTTTTGGATCTGAGCAGCATAGTATTACAGTCATAGATCATAGCTTGCTAGCCCTAAAAGCCTATTCCATCCAGATAATTATGGTTATACAGTGCTGTAGGATCATAAATAATGTGTGTTACTGTTACTGCTGCATATCTTCCTGGAGACTTTAGAATTATGAAGGATCTTATCCAGACGGTCTTATTTTAATAAAAGCCTCTTACTCAAGGTTTGTAGGCATAAAGTTTATCGTCTAGCTTCAGTTTGGAAAAGTACTTGTTTTATTAGCTTAAAGACCAAATGCAAGGACATTATTTTGAAATGGTAAGATCTACCTTTTTTTTTTTTTTCCCCATTTTATTCCACCTTTCATTCAATTAAGAAATTTGACTTTAAAACACTGAGAATGGTACTTTGGAAATATTGTTCATTTTGCCTAAATCTTTCCAGATTGCAGTATGCTTTTCTGATACGTTCTTTGATTATCAGCAAAAACTGACCAAAATATCCTGAGAGAAAATATAGCTACTTTAAAACTGACCTTGTGGATCCTTTATGTACTTTTATCATATATGTGAGTAATGTATTTGTGTGTGTGTTTATGTACCTAGTACATGTCTCTTTCAGTTTAGTACATGTCATTACAGCTGAGACAGCAGTTTTTTGTAGTGAGTGATGGATATATGTATAAGTGAAATTGTTCTGTTGCAATTTAAGACACTTTTGTCCAGAGGCCCAGTTTGTACACTCATTCATTCATTCTGCACATATTTATTCATTTTCTACTTGGTGCCAGTTAGTTGCCTAGATGTTGGTGATACAACAGAGAAAAGGATAGGTCTGTGCCCTGATGGAGCTTAAAGGGTAAGTAGGCAGATTGTCAGATAACACTATTTAGCATTAGTTTACAACTTTAAGAAGTAAAAACTCCTCTGAAGAGTTTTTTTTGGTTAAGGATATTTGTTGTGTTTTTCCTTCTAAGGATAGTGGGAATTATTACTGAGTGAACAAAAGCATCAAGACAAGTTAGTTTAAAAATACACTGATGTTTATGTACTTTGGGTATCTGGTTCCCCAAAATAAACATTCTACCTTAAGTCACATGATGCACAGTTTACATGTGGTTAGACAGCTTTATACTTTTGGTTTATATAGTTAAATGAGATGTTTGCTAAAAATATTTTTCTTGGCACTTGTTTTTAAGGGAGTCTTAATTCTTTTTTCCCCTAAGTTTTTTAAATCGTTCCTAAATTTTTTCTTCCTCTGGCTGTGTATGTGTGAGTGGACCAAGGTCCTATTGTTCTTCCTTAAAATCTAATAACCATTATCGCTAAATCAGAGAATTCTGACTGAAATTTTTCTTTTTAAAATACGACAAACAGTGGTAAAGTTTGTCGCAAATTATTGTTGTTGTTTAGTCTCTGAGTCATGTCTGACTCTATTGCGACCCTATGGACTATAGCCCACCAGGCTCTTCTGTCCATGAGATTTCCCAGGGAAGAATACTAGAGTGGGTTCCCATTTCCTTCTCCAGGAGATCATCCCAACCCAGGGACCTTTGCAGATCACAAAACTTTTTAATATACTGCTGCTGCTGCTAAGTTGCTTCAGTCATGTCCGACTCTGTGTGACCGCATAGACGGCAGCCCACCAGGCTCCCCCGTCCCTGGGAGTCTCCAGGCAGGAACACTGGAGTGGATTGCCATTTCTTTCCCCAGGGGATCATCCCCACCCAGGGACCTTTGCAGATCAGAACACTTTTTAATATACTGTTGAGTCTTAAATATGTTGATACTTCTTATTTACAGGAGTGCCAACAATTAACATTGACCTTGTGCGTGTGCTTAGTCGCTTTGGTCACGTCTGACACTTGGTGACCCTCATGGACCCTTAGCCTGCCAGACTCCCCTGTTCGTGAAATTTTCTCGGCAAGAATACTGGAGTAGGTTGCCATGCCCTCCTCCAGGGGATCTTCCCCACCCAGGGATGGAGTCCGGTCTCCTGCATTGGCAGGCGTATTCTCTACCATGGAGCCACCAGGGAAGCCCAGAACATTGACCTTAATGTAGGTATTATCATCTCCATTTTGAGCTGAGGAAATGGAAATGTGAGTATACCAACGAGCAAGCAGTGAACCTAAACCCAAGTCTTAGCTCTTACTACAATGTGATGCTCCACCTGGGGCGTGTTGATGGGGGGAGCATCAACATCCGCTGCTACAGTTCAGCATACAGTATAGCTGCTAGCCTGCTTTTCCAGAAATTTCTAAATAACTTTTAAACTCTGAACCCAACTGTTAGTTGAGATTTAATTAGACCTGTTTAGAATCTAAAAGTTCTGCTTTTTATTGCTGTATAAAAAAAGACAGTTTGGATCTACTTTTAATGATATAAATGTTTTGAGAATAAGATGTTTTAAAATTGATCCTCTTTTCTGAATGTGAAGTTTTTATTGTATAACAACTGTATGTAGATTAAAGCAAATTGCTTCCCTCTGGGTGCTACATTTTTTTAGTTACTCAGTTTTCAATAAAAAGATAATTCAGATAGTCTGAAACTCTGACTTAACCTGAGTGAGGTTTCTTGGAGAATAAAATTACCCTCTAAATTGTTTTTTTTTTTTTTAAATATGTCTTACTCCCGTTGGTTTACAGATTTTCTTCCGTGAGAAAATAAAGATTGGATATGATATATTTTGGTAGCTTTAAATTAATCTGGAGTCTTTCTTGATTAACATCTTGAACTTTTGGTTTAGGAAACCTTTTAACCATGTCATAGGAATAAAAACACTGAAATTTGAAATATGTGATGTCTGCCTATTCTATGCAAAGAAGAAAGTTTGAGTATATATTTAGCAAGTCCCTTTAGTCAGTAATGGCTGGTTAGGGATGTAGGAAGCAGTGTTCATAGGACTCAGCTTTTGAAGGTGCCTGGCAGCTTATGTGTGCCACCACAGGGAACTTTGGTACAGGCTTTTGAATGACACATGGCTTTGGTGTATGAGAGGCTTGAAAATGAAGCCCTCACCTTGAGCTTAATTGATACCCTTCTGTTATTTTGTTTATATGACCTTTTCTCCAAACAGATCTTTCCTTTAGAGCTCAATTTCCTTCTTGCTCATTCTTGGAGAACCCGTTTCTGAAAACCTTGCCTAAATAGCAGCCCCATCACACTCTACCCTCATCTTTATTTCTCTTCACAACAGTAGTTTATCTGACATTATAGCATATGTTGATTTGCTTATTATCTGCTTCCCTCTGAATATAAGGAGGGACCTTCCTTGAGGTCCTTCACGAGGTCAAAGACTTGGCTCACTGATGTCTTCCTAGCACCTAGAAAAGTGCCTGGCACAGTCAATGCCCAGATAAACTTTGTAGAGTGGTTGAATTAATTGATACTAAATGATACAAAAAACACTAGTTATGTTTCTTGAAAGCAACAACACACTAACTTTGGGCTTTAAATAATACACCTGTACAGTTAAAAAGAAAGTTGTACTGTAAGACTTAAAATGAAAACCCCACCCCCTGAATAATTTTCCCTCCCAGGTCCTGCTTTTAGAGCAATTATTTTTGATACGTTTAGCTGTTGGTTTTTTTTTTTTTCTTTCTGATATTTATTTCCATATTTTAAGGTACTACTTGTTTTTCAGTTTTAGATATCTGTTGGCTTCCTCCTCTGGAAGATGAGTCTATGCTTTAGGGTTCTTAGGCCCGCTGAGCTTCCTCTCCCTTTATCTCCTTAGTATAGTCACCTAATACGTTATATCTCCTAATGTAACATATAGTTATGTAACTTATTGTTTATTGTTTACATTATTATGACTTTGTGTATCTGTTTACCGTTGAACTATACAGTGTTCTATGATTGTATTTCATGAATTTAAAATTTGGGGGGGACTTCTCTGGCGGTCCAGAAGCTAAGACTCTGTGCTCCAGTGCAGGGGGCCCAGGTTGCATTGCTGGTCAGGGAACTAGATCCCACATGCCACAGCTGAGTTTGCATGCCGCAACTAAGACCTGTTGCAGCCAAATAAATAAATATTAAATATTTTTCTTTTTTTTTTTGCTTAGTGTCCTATTTGTCTCTATCCACCACCTGCCCCCACCAGGAACTGTCTCAGTATGTGCAAACACAACAGATTGATCACTCGATATTTTTTTTTTTTAATTGGAAATATCTCAGAGTTCCCTGTCCTTATGCCCAAATCAGCACTGGGGCTCTTCACTCTGCTGGGCATCAGCTTGTGATTTCCCTTTGTGACCCTGGGAGTTCTCTTTACCTTTTCCCTGTGTTAAAGCCCATGTTCTCTGGATCCCTGTCCTCCTCTTTCTCTGATGTACCCCTTTGTTTTGGTGAAATACATCGCTCAGTAACTTTCAAGAAAGAGTGTTTGAGCAGGTGAAATTTCTGAGATGTTTGCATTGCTGAAAATATCTTTCTTCTACGCTGACAGCTGGTTGATAATTTGGCCCTTCTCAGTGTGGGATTCTAAAGTGAAGTAATTGTCCTTCGAAACTTAAGGGGTGGTACTGTAATTACCTAGCTTCAGGTGGCTGTTGAAAAGTCTCATGCCCTTTCATCGTCTTCATCCTTTCTGTGTGACTGGAGTCCATTAAGATCCTTCCTCGGTCATCAGTCTGTGTCTCTCACGTCTTCTGTGTCTTGGGTGGGTCTTATTGCATTTCTTCTGCACCGGACTCAGTGGGCCCTTCAACCAGCATTGTCTATATTAGATGAGAGGAGAGGTGACCATCCAGTGCAAGGCTGAGCCAGTTTTTCCTTTGAAGGGCTGAATAGTATTGTGGGCTTTGTGGGCAGTACTGTCTGTTACTGCTACTCAGCTTTGCTTTTGCGCCATGAAGCTGCCGTAGACAGCACAGGCACGTGGTTTGCTGACCCCAATCTGAGCACAGGTGGAAGGATTAGCCGTTGCTTTACTAGGGGTCGGGAGAGAAGAGCAGAATTTGTGGACAGACACGATGGTGGTGGCTTGAGGAAGTTCTCATCTGAGGTTTTCTGTTAGTGTATGATAAGCAAGACCATTAGCTGAGGGTGAGAAAGAATGGCTGTGTGTATTGGAGGTTTGACAAGGGGGAAGGAACATGACACAGCCATCCATCAAAGAGTGGAAAAGTGAAGAGAATAGAGGAGAGGAATATGTTGTGTTGGCTGCTGCTGCTGCTGCTAAGTCGCTTCAGTCGTGTCCGACTCTGTGCGACCCCATAGACTGCAGCCCACCAGGCTTCTCCATCCATGGGATCTTCCAGGCAAGAACACTCGAGTGGGTTGCCATTTCCTTCTCCAGTGCATGAAAGTGAAAAGTGAAAGTGAAGTCGCTCAGTCGTATCCAACTCTTAGCGACCCCCTGGACTATAGCCCACCAGGCTCCTCCGTCCATGGGATTTTCCAGGCAAGAGTACTGGAGTGGGGTGCCACTGCCTTCTCCGATTGTGTTGGCTAGTCAGCATTAAAGGCTCACTTACCTGAGAGAAATGATTCTAAATTTCAGGTTCCTGGCTTTAATAGAAGTATCTCTAAAATCTCACCAAATATGATATCTTACTAAAGGTCTCCCCCTGCCCCCACCCTGGTCAGGTGGGGTTTTTTAAATTAATCATCAGAACTATTCACATATAAGTACTGTATACTTACATATGTATATGTTTTTATACATACAAACATGGCCTATATAACATCTCATTTGTAGAGAAATGCCAAAAGAAAGTACTATAACCTTTCCCAAATACACATTTGATTTAGAGATCATTTGCTTATTCATTTTTTAAAAGCCATGGAGCATTTTTTGTGTTCCAGGGATAGTTCTTGGTGCTGGGGATACAGCTGTAAACAAAAATTGAAAAACATTTGCCTCTATTACATTTATATTTTAACTAACATAATTAAATACACACATCGACATTCGCAAAGAAAGGAACATTATGTAGAGATGAGAAAATATGTTATTAAATGTATTTTTTTTCCAGCTTTCTTGAGGTATAATTGACAAAATTGTAAGACATCTAAAGTATACCAAATGATGATTTAATACATGTTTACATTGTGAAAATGCTCAGCATAATTAGCTGTAAGACAGTGGTCCCCAACCTTTTTGGCACCGGAGACTAATTTCGTCAAAGACAGGTTCCATGGATAGGAGTTGGGGGCAGTGGTTCAGGCAGTAACATGAGCAGTGGGAAACAGCAGATGAAGCGTCACGCACTAGCCCACTGCGTGGCCCTGTTTTTACCAGGCCGTGGACAGATAACAGTCCATGACCTGGGGATTGGTATTAGGGAAGTGAAGTCAAGCCATGATTAGATACCCCTTCACACTACTAGAAGGGCTAGAATTTAAAAAGTTTGGTGATGTAGCAAGTATAGGTATGGATGTTGAGAAATTGGATCCCTCAGACACTAACAGGAATATAAAATTATGTAGCTTCTTTGGAAGATAGTATGGCAGCTCTTAAGGAGATTAAATGTTGAGTTACCATTATAACCTAGCAGTTCTTTCCTAGGTATATACCCAAGGAAGATGAAAGCATGTCTCCATAAAAAATTGTTCCCAAATGATTATGGCAGCATTATTCATTGTAAGGAAAAAAATAGAAATAACACAAATGTCTATCACCTAACAAGTGAATAAACAAAATGTGATACATCCATCCAGTGGGATTATTATTTAGCCCTTAAAAGGAGTAAGGTACGATACATGTTGTATCATCAGTAAATTTTGAAAATATTATGCATGGTGAAAGAAGCAGTCACAAAAGGCCAGATATTATATGATTACATTCATATGAAGCATGCAGAACAGGAATCTATAGAGATAGAATGCTGATTAGTGGTTGCTTGAGGTTGCAGGTAGGAGATGGGAAGGCCTAAAGAGTATAGGGTTTCTTTTTAAGATTTTAAAAATGTTCTACAGTTGACTGCATTGATAGTCCTACATGCCATTAAACTGTATACGTTTTCTTTTTGGCCTCTCTGTGTGGCTTGTCGTATTTTAGCTCCCTGATCAGGGATTAAACGTGAGACCTTGTCAGTGAAAACTCAGGAGTCCTAACCACTGGACCACAAGGGAAATTCCTGAATTGTATACTTTAAATGGATGAATTGTATGGTATGTGACATATATTTCAAAGCTGTTTAAAAAAGCAAGACATGGCAAAAATAATCAGTGATATGAGGCAATGACACTATATTTAATTGAGAAAAGCAAGTTACAGAGCAAAGTATAAAATATCCCATTTTAATAAAACAGTAAAAATCCAATGTTTATTGCAGAGTATAAGTGATCTTGTAAGATTGAAAAATGTTGCACACCAGATGTAAACATTTGTTTACCTAGTTGGTCTTAGGTGAAAAAGAGGGAGAGAAAGAAGGGAGAAAATAACTTGAAGGAAAAGGCCTTGATATAGAAGAAACAGCATTTATAACATAATAAACATAAATCTTGAAAAGAAAATGGTAGTTGTCTATGTGGTGAGATACCAGGGTTTTTTTCTTTTTCTTATTAGATTTTTTTGGATTGTTTGATTTCTTTTATCAATATAAATATCTAAAACTAAATAAGAAAGCAATACAAATAAAACATTTATGAAATCTGAAAAAATGCAGCAGTTTGTTTTCCATAATAGCACCCAACTGGAAACAAGCCAGATGCCCATCAGCAGAAAAATGTAGCAATAATTTGTGGTATGCTCTGTACTGGAATACTATATATCGGTGAAAAAGAAGGAACCACTGCTGTACTTAGCAAATATGGGTGAACATCCCAAACTGTTGATAGAAATCAGACACAAGAGAGTATGTACTGTGTGATCCTCTTTTCTTGAAGCTCAGGAAAAGGTCAAACTCATCTCTGTTGTTGGAAATCAAAGTAGTGGTTAAGGGTTGGGACTATCGGAGCAAGACTTCTGGAGTGCTGGAAATGCTCTATATCTTTATTTGACTGGTGGTTACATGCACATCTCTACATAGTAAAAATTCATAAGTACATTTTAGTATTTATGTGTATCTCAATTAAAAAAAAGTAAAACACATCAAGCCAGAAAAAAATGAAAAAAATAAGCTTTAAAAAATCTGGTGCTCGTGTAAAAAGTCTTTGTATACTTTCAGGGATACTTATTTCATTTCCAAAGACAGTTTCTCTCTGCTTTCAGTTTTTTATTAATTTTTAATTGAAGTATAATTGCTTTATATAATTGTGTTGGTTTCTGCCAAACATCAGCACGAATCAGCCATATCTGCCTTCGTTTTTAATGGTTGCATCATAATGCATAATGGTTGCACATTCTGTGGGTGTATCATAATTTCTTTAAGCAGTCTCTTGATGGGACACTTAGGTTGTTTCTAACTTTAATATACTGTAAAGAGTGATAGAGTTAGCATCTTCTCTTATACATCTTCCTGTGGTTTTCTGGTTGTTTCCTTTTGATGAATTCCTAAAAGGAGGATGGTTTGCTTGTTTGGAGGTTAAGTACAGTTGCATTCTTGCTTGTGCCACATAATTGTTTCTCTGTGCTCTTACTGACTTGGTGATTAACTTTACAAACATAGATTTTGATCTATTATGTAATAAATTCTTATTTTAATTTGCATTTTAAAATATTTTTGGTGAAATTTATATTTTCATGTTTTTGGACATTTAGGCTATAATTTCCTTCTCATATCTTATATACTTACTGCTTATATTCTTAACTCTTAAAAGTCTTTTAACCAGATAAGTCAAATAAACAAAAAAATACATAAAGATTAATACACTTAACACCTCAGATAGAAAAAGACAAATACCAAATGATATCACTTACATGTGAAATCTAAAACATGATATAAATGAACTTATCTATGAAACAGAAACAGACTCACAGAGAGAACAAACTGGTGGTTGCCAAGGCGGGGAGGGTTAGGGGTTTGGGATTAGCAGATGCAAGCTGTTATATAGAATGGATAAACAACAAGTTCCTGTTGTATACCACAGGGGACCATTTTTAATATCCTGTGATAAACCATAATGGAAAAGAAAAAAAAAATACAGTTAACTTGAGAAATGAAACATTACCAGTGCAGTTGAAGCATCCTATTGCTTAACGTTAATAACATGTTAGAGCTCTTCATGTATGAAGAATATTGGTTTTGTTGCTTGTTGTAGACCTTTTCCCTATCTTATTTTCTGTCACATAACTTACGAGTATTTCCATGGTGGCTCAGATGGTAAAGAATCTGCCTGCAATGCAGGAGACCTCGGTTCAGTCCCTGGGTTGGAAAGATCCCTTGGAGAAGGAAATGGCAACCACTCCAGCATCTTGCCTGAAGAATCCCATGGACAGAGGAGCCTGGTGGGCTACAGTCCATGAGACTCAAAGAGTTGGACATGACTGAGTAACTGTCTCTTTTTAGAGTCTTTTATTAAATCTATATTGGCTTCAGTTGTGAGATATACTGTTTAATATACAATTAAGGATAGAAATATACTGTCAGTTGAACCATGACACTCTTAGTTTAAGAGGCATCCTGATTTCAGAGATGTTAAAAGATGAGAAAATATTCATCCTAGAATTGATGAAATATGGGTATATGTTTGGCTGTATGTGTGTGTCGTATGTTTTCTTTAGTCAGATTTATCAGTCTTTTCTACTGTTTCTGTTTTTCTGTTGTCAGTCCTAGACTTTCCTATGCCAACATTAAAAACAATTAACCTAGTTTTACTTCTAGTATTTTTATGCCTTAGACGTTTTTCATCTTTAATTCATCCTGTTTATTTTCATGTAAGATCTAGTTTTTGTCCTTTTACCCAAATAGTTAGCCAGTTGTCATAAAGTTAAAGGCCACTGTCAGTTTTTTGAATAAGTAATGAATGATACAGTCAGATGTGCTTATTTGAAAAATATTAATATGGCTATGGATCTTGGTTGGATTTAGTCTAAAAATTCCCAGTTGCATTTTCTATTAAATATGTATCTTAATTCATTTGCAATAAGAGGAATATGAACGTTAAAACTGTGATTTCATATTGCCTTAAATAATGCATCTGAGTATTCTTGGAATCAGTCAAATAATTAAAACAATTTTTTGCCACATAGGCCATGGTTTTAGTCCTGTGCTTAAAGTCTGTGTGAATCGGGGCAAGTTACTTAATTTTTCTTAATATTCAGCCCCCCTGTTTGTAAAGTGGGCATAGAAGTGTCTTCGCATAGGAACACTGTAAGGATTAAATGAGAAGGTATAAAAGCAAAGTACTAGGCTGAATTAGTTCTTAACTCTTCCTTCTTTCAGGACCGTGAAGATCAAGTGTACTAATAATCACAGCCTAGCTTCTCTTGTATCTGGGGTTACTCTAGATCTCTAGGGTTACTAGAGTAAAGAATTCGTTAGACCTCTTCAGATTCTGATTAAGGTGTCTCAGGGTTTGACTAGAACTTTTCTGGCCTCCTGGAAGTAGCTTATATGACAGATCTATGTGTTTTCTGTTGTTGCTTTTAAGCTGCCCTTCTGTGAATGTGCTGAAATCTTCATAGCTTTTAGGGTTTTGTAGGTAGGGGATTCGTATGTATTTTAGGTTTGACTGATACAGCTTTTATTCTGTCAATTGTCATTAGGATAACCTCTGCTGCTCTTCTTTCACAGTTTAGATTTGTGGATATATTTTTTTATAGGTTTGTGTGGTTCAGATCCCATCTCTTAGGGCTGAGGGTACAGGGGTAAGTCTATTAAAAGGGAAATGTTTTGTAGATACCCTTGGGTAAGAAACTTGCTTTGGACTTGCTTCTTTTTGTCAACAGT
Source organism: Ovis aries (assembly GCF_016772045.2). Lineage (NCBI taxonomy): Eukaryota > Metazoa > Chordata > Mammalia > Artiodactyla > Bovidae > Ovis > Ovis aries. Next base: position 59,557,131 of record NC_056065.1, read on the forward strand.
GTTTTTGAAAGGTTTCTGTGAGCCCAGTACTTGTGAATGTTATCCTGGAGGAGTAAGTTCTAGATCTTGCACTGGTTGTTTACATCTTCTTGGTGAAGAGAAGAGAGAGAGATGAAATCTTCTATATGAAACCACAGTAAATAACATGAGATTGTATGTAGTTATGTGTCAGATTGAAGAGCAGTGTGCAGGAGAAGAGGAGGGAGTTATATCTCAGTGAGTGCAGGAGTGGTCCTTAGGAAATGTGTTTCATTAAGGTGGTAAGAACATAAGCTTTGGGGAACAGCATTACTGAAGTTACAGCAACAGGAATCAGTTTTGGCATGCTTTGGCCTGAAGGGTTTTTGGAGGTTTTAGAAATAATTTGATAAAATGAGACCAAATTATTCATTCCTTAGAAGTAAAGCAGGTTAAAATTTAAGGGATAACATATACTGATACTGACTTTTGGCTTCTCACTCTATTTCCTTTCTTTTTAAGGTTGTAAATTGATCAATTGTAAATGAAGATTGGAGCGAAAATCCAAACTGTTTAGAACCAGTGTTCTTTTTTTTTTTTTTCTCCCAAAGGGAGGGGGTTTCTAGTTAAGTTATATATGTACTAGGTAATCCTCCCAACAAGAAGATTTAAAACAACATTGATAGGAAAGTAGCATTGATAAGTTTGTTTACCTTTTCCTTTCTGTCCCTATTACTTGGTCTTAGCTAATTATGTAGCAGGTTTTCATTTCAAAGTCTTTCACCTGCCATTGAAAAAGCCAAGGGGTGTAGGGTCAAACTCATCTGAAGAAGGATATTTTGAGCTATAATTCTGAAGGTTTGAGCTTGGGGGAGCCAGCGGTACTGTCGAGGCCTCTGTGCTGCCGTGTGTGAGCAGCGGTGACTTGGCTGTAGTAATGGTGTCAGCACTTCTAGACCCCTCTTCTGCTTCAGTTCAGTGTGGTGCAGCAGACATAGCTACGAAGGGAGAGGGTTATCGACGTTTACTACTTCTATCTGAGCAGAATTGAAAATGATAGATGATAATGGGCTTTCCTTGTCTCAGTCGTAATACCATTGCTGTCGTGTGGCCACCCTCGACTTAACAACAGCTGGGCCTATGTCCCATGTCTTACTTGTGTGATACTGTAAATTATATGATCTCCTTAATAACAACCAAAAGTTGTATTTATGACTGCTTAATTACTGTAACTAAATAGATTAAAAATACTGATAAGACTTTTGAGCCCCAGGTGAAGGGTGACTTAGCTGACTCAGTGTCCCAGACATGTGTTTGATAATTCTGGTGTGCCTGCAGTTCCACAGTACATTGCAGAGGAATAGACCTCAATAGCTATGTTTTTAACCACGTAAAAGCTATATTCCACCTGATTGATCCAGGAGTGGGCATTTGACCTATGGGCTGCTAATCTGTAAACCAGCCAACCACCTGGCGTTGTCTGGTGGGGACAATTACAGCCATGTACAGGGAACGTGGAGTTAACTTGCCATTGAGCCATGAGAGCCTTAGCTGGGAAGATGGCGTTAGTGTGGAGTCCTGTAAAACTAAAGTCTGAGAGACTGGAAAGGTGAGTATAAGCAGAAGCTGAGAGTCACAGCAATGGTAAAGGGCTGAGGAAGCCAGTTGGTAACCAGAAGAGAATGAGGTATCTGTGATGAGAGAAGCACACAATTGTGAGCAGGAAGCCGTGCGAGAGACAGAGGTGGGCGCAGAGCTGAGCCTGGAGCTTCTGCTCTCTGGCTCTGTAGACACTCCTCTCCTGCTACTCCAGGACTTCTGTGGCTCCTGCCCTTCTGGAGACCCCATCCCGTTTTTTCCCCAGGAAAGCGTGCAGGCTTTGGTGTCAGACTTTTGGCAGTAGAATTCTGGCTCTGTCTTTTAATAGTTGTGTGACCTTGGAAAGGTTGTTTTAACTCCTCTGTCTCATTCCTTATCTGTAAAAAGTGAGCATCATAAATAATATTGATACCTTTCCTTATGGGGCTGATGTCAGGATTAAATGAGATGACACAAAAGCTTTTATAACAATAGTAAGATCATAACCGGTGTTCAGTGAGTAGTGTCATACATAACATGCTCTTTAGGGTAATTTGAATGAATTTCTTGCAACTAAAAGAGCCTAAGGAAATAATTTGCTTGGAGATTCACTTAGAGAAGTGCACCCTAGGGTGTGGGTTGAGTAACCAGGGTTATTTTAGGTAGTGTACAGGGCACTGAAAAATAGTCTTATTCACCTTGTGAGTAATGGGACTTGCTATATTTACTGGCATACCTTCTTTTATTGTATTTTGCTTCATTATACTTCACAGTCTTTGTTTTTTACAGTTTGAAGGTTTGTGGCAACCCTCCATTGAGCAAGTCTGTCGGTGCCTTTTTTCCAACAGCATTTGCTCACTTCTTGTCTCTGGCTTACATTTTGGTAATAATTCTCAAAATATTTAAGCTTTTTCATTATTATATTTGTTATGGTGATCTGTGATCAGTGAACTTTGATGTTACATTGTAATGGTTTTGGGACACCCCGAACCTTCCCCATATACCATAGCGAGCTAATGTGTGCATTCTGGCTACTCCACCAACTGGCCGTTGATGTCCCCACCCCCACTGATCTCTGTCCATCTGTTGAGGCCTCCCTATTCCAAAAAAATGGGGTATTGAAATTAGGCCAAGTAATAACCCTACAGTGGCCTCTTAAGTGTCCAAGGGAAAGGAAGAGTGGCATGTCTTTCACTTTAGATCAAAAGCTAGAAATGATTAAGTTTAGGGTGGAAGGCATGTTGAAAGCCAAGATAAGAAAGCGGAACCAGCCTTATTGTTCATAATGGAGAAAGTTTTAGTGATCTGAACAGAAGATCAAACCAGTTACAATATTCTGTTAGGGGAAAGCCCCAACTCTCTTCAGTTGTATGAACACTGGGAGGGGTGAAGAAGCTGCAGAAGAAAAGTTTGAAGCTATCAGAAGTTGGTTCACAAGGTTTAAGGAAAGAAGCCGTCTCTGTAACATTAAAGTGCAAGGTGAAGCAGGAAGTACTGATGAAGAAGCTGCAGCAACCCAGCCAAAAGTTTTAGCTAAGATAATTAACGAAGGTGGCCACCCTAAACAACAGGTTGTCAATGTAGACAAAACAGCCTTCTGTTGGAAAAAGATGCCATCTAGGACTTTGATAGGTAGAGAAGAGAAGCCAAAGCCTGGCTTCAGAGGATGGGTTGACTCTCTTGTTAGGGGCTAATGTATCTGGTATCTTTAAGTTGAAGCCAGTGCTCATTTACCTTTCCCCAAATCCTGTGGCCCTTAAGAATTATGCTACATCTTCTTTCCCTGTGCTCTACAAATGGCATAATAAAATCTTCATGGTAGCACATTTGTTTACATGTTTGTTGTGGTTTTTTTTTTTTTTTCCCAAGACAACTTTTATTGAAGCATAGTTGATTTACAGTGTTGGGTTTCAGGTGTACAGCAAAATGAATCAGTTATTTTTTTTTCAGATTCTTTTCCATTATAGGTTATTGCAAGATAGCAAGTATACTTCCCTGTGCCATACAACAGGTTCTTGTTGTTTATCTAATTTATATACAGTAGTATGTATCTGTTAATCCCAAACTCCTAATTTATCCCTCCACTTCCCGTTCCCCTTTGGTAACCGTAAGTTTGTTTTCTATGTCTGTGAGTCTGTTCTGTTTTATAAATAATTTCATTTGTATCACTTTTTTAGACTATACATATAAATAATGTGATATTTGTCTTTGACCTACTTCACTTAGTATAATAATCTCTAGGTCCACCCATGTTGCTGGAAATGGCATTATTTCCTTTTTTTTATGGCTAAGTAATATACTGCTATATAAATCTCACATCATCTTTATCCATTTATCTGTTAATAGACATTAGGTTGCTTCCATGTCTTTGCTATTATAAATAGTGCTGCTGTGACCATTGAGGTGGGTGCCTCTTTTCAAATTAGTTTCTGTCTCTTCCGGATATGTGCCCAGGAGTGGATTGCTGGATCATATGGTAACTATTCTTTAAGCAGTCTCCATACTGTTCTCCATAGTGGCTATACCAATTTACATTCCCAGCAACAGTGTTTATGACATGTTTTGCTGAATATTTTAAGTCTACTGTTGAGACCTACTGCTCAGAAAAAAGATTCCTTTCAAAATATTGCTGTTCATTGGCAATGCGCTTGGTTCCAAAGAGATGGAGATTTTCAAGATTAGTGTTGTTTTCATGCTTGCTAATACATCTATTCTGCAGCCTATGGATCAAAGAGTAATTTTGACTTTCAAGTCCTTATTATTTAAGATATATTTTATAAGGCTATCAGTGAAAGAATTAGTCATTCAGTCATGTCTGCCTCTTTGCGACCCCATGGATAGTAGCCCACCAGGGTCCTCTGTCCGTGGGATTCTCCAGGCAAGAATACTGGAGAGGGTTGCCATTCCCTTCTCCAGGGGATCTTCCTAACCCAGGGATCAAACCCAGGTCTCCTGCATTGCAGACATAGTCTTAACCATTTGAGCCACCAGGGAAGCCCATAGCTGCCACAGATGTAAGGCTGTGGCTGCCATAGATAGTGATTATTTTGATGAATCCAGGCAAAGTAAATTGAAAACCTTCTGGAAAGGATTCACCATACTTGCTGCCAGTAAGAACATTCATGATTCCTTGGAAGAGGTCAAAATATCAACGTAAATAGGAGTTTGGAAGAAGTTGATTCCGGATGACTTTGAAGGGTTCAAGATATAAGTGGAGGAAGTAACTAGCGATGGTGGAAATAGAACTAGAAGTGGAGCCTGAAGGTATGATTGAATTGCTCCAATCTTATGATTGCTGCTGCTGCTAAGTCAACTTCAGTCATGTCCGACCCTGTGTGACCCCAGAGACAGCAGCCCACCAGGCTCTGCTGTCCCTGGGATTCTCCCGGCAAGAACACTGGAGTGGGCTGCCATTGCCTTCTCCAATGCATGAAAGTGAAAAGTGAAAGTGAAGTCGCTCAGTCGTGTCTGACTCTTCGCGACCCCATGGACTGTAGCCTTATCAGGTTCCTCCGTCCATGGGATTTTCCAGACAAGAGTATGGAGTGGGTTGCCATTTCCTTCTCCAATCTCATGATGAAACTTGGATGAATGAAGAGTTGCCTTTTATGTGTGAGCAAGAAAGTGTTTCCTTGATATAGAATCTTCTGGTGAAGAAACAGTGATGATTGTTGAAATTTTAACAGAGTTTAGAATATTACAAAAACTTAATGATAAAGCAGTGGCAGTGTTTGAGAGGATTGACTCCAATTTTTGAAAGAAGTTCTGTAAGTAAAATGCTACCAGTCAGCATTGCATGCTACAAGAAAATCATTCACGAAAGGAAGGGTCAGTCACTCTGTCAGGCTTCATCTTTGTCTCATTTTAAGAAATTGCCATAGCCACCCCAACCTTCGGTAGCCACCAACAGGATCAGTCAGCAGCCATTGACAATGAAGCAAGACCCTCCACCAGCAAAATGATTGACTTGCTAAAGGCTCAGATGGGGGTTAGCGATTTTTAGAAATAAAAGATGTTTAAATTAAGGTATATACCTTTTTTTAGATATAATGCTATTGTACACCTAATTGACTGTAGTATAAACATAGCTTATATGCACTGGAAAACCAAAAAATTGGTATGACTTGCTTTATAGCAATATTTAGTTTATTGTGGTATTCTGGAACTAAACCCAGAATATCTCAGGTTTATCTTTTATTTTTTAACCATTTACTAGTTGCTTGAGTATTTTACCTGTATTAACTCCTTGGATCATTGCAATAAACTGATAAAGAAGGTACAGTTGTTACCTTCATTTTAAAGAGGTAGAAACTTAGCAACAGGAAGGCTAACTGTCTTGCTTTATATTATACAATATGTAAGTGGCAGAACTAGGAATTGAACCTAGGTGGTATGGTTATAGTTTTAGGTTTTTTTTTTAAAGCATCTATGTCTTTTTCAGTTTTTATTTACCGTTTTAAATGAAGCCAAGGAAAAGGTTTCAGTTTGTTGCTACAGTTTCTTTTATATTATTCTAGTGCTTCTCTCCTGTTTTAATAAAGAGTTAGCATCCAGTTATAGAGTATTAGGTGGGCAAGATAATGATACTAGGTAGTATACTATTGTAAGAGTCTTATACTGTATGTGAAGTGGTACTGTCGCTTGAAGTTAGACCATGGTAAGTTGAAAGTTATATACTGTAAATCCTGAAGCAATTCTATTTTTAAAAAGGTTGAAGGTAATAAGCCATCAAAAGAGATAAAGTGAAGTCAGAGTTATACTTATTTAATTCAAAAGAAGGCATTAAAAAAAGGAGAAAAAGAACCTTGGACAAATAGAAACAAATTGTAAGATAATAGACCTAAATTTAACCAGATTGGGAATCATATTAAATATAAATGGTCTAAACAGAGATTCTCAGATTGGGTTAAAAAGCAAGACTCAACTATATCCTTGCCTATAAAAAATATGCTTTACATATAAAGATGCAAACAGTAAAGGATGGAAAAAGATACACTATACTCACAACCGTCAAAAAGAAAGATGGAGTGACTGTATTAATATTAGACAAAGTAGGCTTCTTCAGAACAAAGGATATTTCCAAGAATAAAGGATGTCATTTAAAAATGATAAAGAGGTCAGTTAATCAAGAGGACATAACGGATCTAAACATTTGTGCCTCTAAGAACAGAACTTCAAAAATGGAGAGAACTTCAAGGAGAAACAGTCAAATCTGCAATTTTAGCTGTATGTTTCAATATCCTTTCTTGAGAATTGAAAAATTGACCTAATTAACATTTACAGAATATTTCACCTAACAACAGCAGAGTATTATTCTCAGGTCTCTTTAAATGTACATAAAACATTTTCCATTAAGAACCATATTTTGGGTCATAAAATAAGTCTCTATAATTTAAAAGGATTGAGATCTTATGTTCTCTGATCACAATGGAATTAAATTAGAAACAGAAAGCTTTGGAAATTTTACTAATAGTTGAAAACTAAATAATGCAATTCAAAGAGATTAAAACTTTTGTACTGAATGAAAATGAAGACAGAACATATCAGAATTTGTGGGATTCCGTTAAAGCAGTACTTAGGGGGAGTTTGTATCACTGAATGCCTGTATTAGAAAAATGTCTCAAATTAATGACCTCCACTTCTACCTTAAGAAATTAAAAAGCAAATTAAACCAAAGTAATTAGAAGAGAGCAAATGGTATAGACCAGTGTGGAAATTAATGTATAGAAAACAGACAAATAGTAGATAAAATCACTACAATCCAAAACTGCTTCTTTGGGAACATCAGTAAAATGGATAAAGCTTTAACCAGACTTTCACAGTTATCATCATTACAGATTCTACAGATAATGAAAGGACAACAGGAAAGTATTATAGACAGCATTATGTCTGTAAATTTTGTAACAGGAAAAAGATTGTTCAAAGACATATACTCAGGAGTAGACAACCTGAATGGCTGTGTAATCTATTAGAAAAATTGAATTTGTCATTTAAATATTCCCCCCAAAACACCATTTAGGCCCAGATGGTGAATTCTACTAACCATTTAAGAAATAAATTATATCAGTTCCATACAAACACTTGAAAAAATTGCAGAGGAGGAAGTGCTTCCTAATTTTCTTTGTGAGGCGAGCATAACCCTTATACTTATACAAGACATAGACTTTATGAGAAAAGAAGTCTGCACAAAAATATTCCACATGCAAAAGTTTTAAATTATAGTAAATTGAGTGCAATATTTTATTAAAATATATATAATGACCAAGTAGAGTAATAATTAAGGAATGCAAGGTTAGTTTAACATTTAAAAAGCAGTAAATGTAATTCACTCTATGAACCAACTAAAAAAGAAAAACCATGTAATCATCTCTATAAATGCAAAAATAAAAACATTTAATAGTCTTAGGTCCATTCCAGATAATACCTGTGCACCACAAGATTAGAAAGGAACTTCTTCAACCCAACAAAGAGCATATCCCCCCCAAAACTACAGATAATGTATTTTTAATGATGGAAAAACCAAATGATTTCTCCCTGAGACCAGAAACAACGTTGTCTACACTCACCACCTCTGTTCCACACTGTACTATAAATTCTAGACACTACAGTCAAGCAAGCAAAAAAGATAAAAGGCACCTAGAATGGAAAGGAAAAAGGAAAAGTATCTCTTTTTTCTTTTTTAAACACAACTGTTAGAAAATCTGATGGAACCTATGAAACTGCTGGAACTGCTAAGTTTTGTAAAGTTATGGGATACAGGGTCAATGTAGAAATATCAATTGCGCTTCTTTATACTAGCAACAAACAATTTGAAATTTAATACAACTCATAACCATTGACAGTAGCAACATGTATGCAATACTGAAAACTACACAGCATTGCTGAGCAAAATTAGAGAACATTCAGATAAGTGAGGAGACATTCTTTGTGCATGTGGTCAGAGACTCATTGTTGCTAAGGTGAAAGCTCTCCCCAGTTGAGTTATTGATTCCCTGCAAGCCCAGTCAGAATCTCAGCAGGCTTTTTCTGTAGAAATTGACAAGGTGACTCTGAAATTCATGTAGAAATGGCCGGGACCCAGAATATCTAAAACAACTTTGAAAAAGAAGAACAAGATTGGAGAGCTAATACTGCCTGACATCACAATTCATTGCAGAACTAAAGTAATCAAAACAGTGTAGTATTGGTATCAAGACTGAGAAATAGATCAGTGGAATAGAAGAGTCCAGAAAAAAGTCCAATAAATATATGGACAACTGAATTTTAATACAAGTACAAAGGTAATTCATTGAAGAAAAGATAGTCTGTTAAAAAAAAATGATGCTGGCTCAATTGGATATATATATATAAGCAAATGAACTTCATGTATACCTTGCACTATATACAAAAATCAAATCAAAATGAATCATAGACCTCAGTGTAAAACCTGAAGTTATAAAACATGGGAGACAAAAACAGGGCAAAATCTTTGTGACCTTGATTTAGGTAAGTATTTCTTAGATACAACACCAAAAGCACAGCCCATAAAACAACACATTGATGAGCTGAACTCCATCAAATTAAAGTGTGTGCCCTTTGAAAAATACTAAGAGATGCTTAGTAAACACCTGTGGAATTGAGTTGGTTCTTCGGTCCTCCTGGTATCCTGACCTGGAACTGGGGATCATGGGCTTCTGTCTCTCTTCAGATCACAACTGTTTCAGTGGCCCTCTGTGGCCCTTATTTTTCTCACCTGTAACGTGTATGGTTTGGACCACATGATTTCCAGGGTTCCTTCCAGCTTGGACACCTAACATGTCTGTGAAACAATTGACTTGCAAAGCAATATCTACCATTAAATGTGTTTTTTAAAATAAAAATTAAAAAAAAATTTAATTCATTTGGTGAAGTGGTTCTCAAATGAGGCAGTTTTGTCCCCCAGGGGACATTTGGTAGTATCTGGAGATATTTGATTGCCAAAACTAGTTAATGGCATCTAGTGGATAGATACTACCAAACAGCCTGTGATACATAGCCAAAGTCCTCCTCACACAGAATTATCTAGTCCCAAATATCAGTAGTGCCAAGGTTAAGAAATCCTAGTATAGAGTATCTAAAATCTATTTAGCTGCTTATTATTTGAAACCTGTGTTATTATACATTCCTATGTTGAACTCGACAGACATGAGTTTGAGTAGGCTCCAGGAGTTGGTGATGGACAGGGAGGCCTGCCGTGCTGCAATTCATGGGGTTGCAGAGAGTCGGACACGACTGAGCAACTGAACTGAACTGATGTTGAACATATTCTTGATAAAACAAGTTGCTTAATAAAATCCTTCGGAGAACATTGTGTCTTAGATTTTGGGGAATGTGTGTAGATGATGTATTTGTGAGACTCTTATTTTTGAAATAATTTTTATATAACTGTGGGGAGTTGATCAATTTGGATATGTTGAAGTTTGTGTTCTCATACCATTTAGAAAAAAATATACATTTTTTGAAATTCCCTGGTGGTCCAGCGGTTAAGAATCCACCTTGCACTGCAGGGGACATGGGTTTGATCCTTGGTCAGGGAGTTAACATCCCACCCACATGCCACAGAAAAACGAAGCTTACTTGCTGCAACTACTGAACCCACGCACCACAACTGGAGGATCCATGTGCCAAACAAAGATCCTGCATGACACAACTAAGACCTGGCACAGCCAATAAATAAAAACTTAAAAATGGTTTTAAAACACCACCACCACCATACATGTAATTTCCCAGCCTAGTCTAGTAGAGGCCACCAGTAGAGCTTAATTTTAATGGATGAACTAAAATTTCGTTTTTGAAATAATCTGAAATTTACGTTTAAGATTTGCTAATTACAAATGGCTATTTTGCTGCCTTTTTGCCAATATTCCACAGATAGGCCGAGACCCAGGTTCTCAGATTGGAGAATTTCATCAGTTTACATGGTGATGCTTAGATGTTAGTGTGTTTTTGTTTTCTTGTTACTTTAAAAAAAAAAGAGAACCTAGGGGAGAGAGAAAATAAGTTTTAGTGGAAGAATGAAATGAACAGGGATTTGAATTGGGTTGAGAACATTGGCCCTTAATATGTTGCCTTATGAGAAGTGGTAGTTTTTCAAATAGGATACTAGGAATTTTGTATATTCAGTTTGGTAAGTAGTTTGCAGCTAATACAAATATATCTACAGCTGCACCCAGAAGATTGATGTTACACAGTTGAATTTGGTCCACACATAGCCGCCTTCTACATGTTAATCCCACCTGTTGTACTGAAGGAGTACTTTCTGAGATAGAATCTATCCCTGTTTTTGTTCTAGGCCAGGAGTTGGCTGACTTTCCATCAAGGCCCCAGATAGTAAATACTTTAGGCACTTTTTTTTTTTTTTTGTGGGCCATGCAGTCTGTGTTGCATCTATTCAGGTCTGCCTTTGTAGCATAAAAGGAACCATAAACAGTACAGAAATAAAGAAGTGTGGCCGTGTCCCAATAAAATGTAATTTACAAAAATAAGCCTGGGTCCAGCTTGTAAATTATAGTTTGCCAACCCGTTGTAAGCCATCAGCATTTTCTCTTTGGAACATTTGGCGTTTCTGGTTAGTTTCCCAGTGGTGGCTGGTTGCAGATGGAAGAAAGAGGTACCTTGTCACTTGCAGCTGCTCTGCTGTATTGAATGGCTTTTCTTGATGATGGTGTGGGGAGAGTGGATGACAGGAGCTTTAACTGAGAAAGAGAGTTAGCTCTTTAATTCTTTAGTTAGAGTTAAAAAAAAAAAAAAAAAAAAGGCTTGGTTCCCTTCTCCATTACAACCCATATGCAGGTGGTCAACAAATTCTAGCAAGTTTACCTTTGAAAAGTCTCTGAAATTAGGTTGTGTGTGTGTGTTTAATAGAAGTACTTATAACCTCTTGGCTGGAGCAGGGTAATACCTTCTTATCACCCTCTGCTTTTAAGGGTTCTTTTCTCTAATCCATCAACTTCCGCAGATGTTGCCAGCTACCTTTCTAAAATGGAAGTGTTATGGCACACATCTCTGCCTATAAAAAATTACACAGTGATTCCCAGTCATTCAGAGTAGTGGTTCTTAACCACTTTTTATTTCTGAGTTCCTTTGAAAATCATTTGATAGCTACAGATCCAGGAAAATGATTTTGTGTGTGTGTGTGTGTTTATCACACAGTTTTCATACTTTGGGGAGCAGGGCATTTCATGGCCCTAGGGTTTAATTCATGATCTCTCAGTTAAGAAACCTTGATTTAGAGAGTAAAGTGCATGTTTCTTCCCAGGCTGTTGTTAATATTTTGTGATCTTCCTCCAGTCTGTCTTCATAGATTATTCATTTCTGTACACACACGCACACGTACATGCATGCACACTTTTTCTGCAACACATTTAACCAGCATTGTCCTGACATGCCAATTTCTTCCATTCTTCTGTCTTTGCAGGTATTATTTACTCTTGTCAAGAATGTCCTTACCATTACCTTCCATCTGCCCAACATTTGCTTGTTAAGGCTCATCTCAAATATCAGGTTCTCTGTGAAAGCCATCCTCACCTTTCCTCCTTGACAGACATAAGTAAATATGGAGGAATTATAGTGACTGAGACTTGCAGAGAATCCTTCCCTTTGGAAGGGAAAGGTATGGATAAGGATGGAAGAAGGAAAATTCTAGGAGAGAGTTCCTTACTCATAAGAGATATTCCTCCTCTTAACCTCCGTGAGCCTGTTTCCTAAGTTGAATGTAATAATATTTATCTCAGGGGGCTATTAAAATAAATGAAGAATGTCTCAATCCCTATAGCACCTCAGTCTTTATGCAGGCAATTCCCTTCCTCTGGTCACTGGGTGGCCCCAGGATGCAGGAGCAAACATCTTCGGAGATCCAGTACTCTTGGTTCTTAATAAAATGTCTGAATGGAAAACTAGGCTGTAAATCTAGTAATACAAGATTGCTTGAAATCCTTCTGCCAAAATTGTGGTAAGGTGTGTGTTGTAAGCTACAAGTTGCTATGCTAATATTTATATTGTTACAGGCATTGCTGCTTTTAAAAGGCCAGTGGGTCTTTGCTACTAAAGTAAGTGATGCTTTTTTTTGGCTAGTCAGTTGCTGCTAGAATAGAGCCCCATCTTTCGCAAATTAACACTTATGGTTTTCACTGTTCGGTGAATGACTGGGAGGGTGTATGACCTGATAATTTGTAATTTTGCTGGGCACATATTGGTCCTAGTCTGCCACTGGTAGGCACATTTGTTATTCTCTGGGTTTTTTTGTGTAGAAACTTTTGATGCGAGAACTGTTTGTGCTGCAGGAGGCAACTATTTCTGGTGATCAAAGAGAAGTAGAAGAGAGTACATCTAGAAAGAGGAATTTGGGGTAAATTGTAAGATTCTGTGGTGGGTTAATAAATTCATGATGTAGAAGAGTCTGCTTTGCAACTTGCAAATAACTAGAGATTCAGTTCAGTTCAGTTCAGTCACTCAGTCGTGTCCAACTCCTTGCAACCCCATGAATCACAGCATGCCAGGACTCTGTCCATCACCAATTCCCGGAATTCACTCAAACTCATGTCCATCAAGTCAGTGATGCCATCCAGCCATCTCATCCTCTGTCATCTCCTTCTCCTCCTGCCCCCAATCCTTCCCAGCATCAGGGTCTTTTCCAGTGAGTCAACTCTTCGCATGAGGTGGCCAAAATACTGGAGTTTCAGCTTCAGCATCAGTCCTTCCAGTGAACACCCAGGACTGATCTCCTTTAGGATGGACTGGTTGGATCTCCTTGCAGTCCAAGGGACTCTCAAGAGTCTTCTCCAACACCACAGTTCAAAAGCATCAATTCTTTGGCACTCAGCTTTCTTCACAGTCCAACTCTCACATCCATACATGACCACTGGAAAAACCATAGCCTTGACTAGATGGAGCTTTGTTGGGAAAGGAATATCTCTGCTTTTGAATATGGTATCTAGGTTGGTCATAACTTTCCTTCTAAGGGGTAAGCATCTTTTAATTTCATGGCTGCAGTCACCATCGGCAGTGATTTTGGAGCCCCCAAGAATCAAGTCTGACACTGTTTCTGTTTCCCCATCTATTTCTCATGAAGTGATGGGACCAGATGCCATGATCTTCGTTTTCTGAATGTTGAGCTTTAAGTCAACTTTTTCCCTCTCCTCTTTCACTTTCGTCAAGAGGCTTTTAGTTCCTCTTCACTTTCTGCCATAAGGGTGGTGTCATCTGCATATCTGAGGTTATTGAGATTTCTCCCGGCAATCTTGATTCCAGCTTGTGCTGCTTCCAGCCCAGTGTTTCTCATGATGTACTCTGCATATAAGGTAAATAAGCTGGGTGACAATATACAGCCTTGATGTACTCCTTTTCCTATCTGGAACCAGTCTGTTGTTCCATGTCCAGTTCTAAGTGTTGCTTCCTGGCCTGCATATAGGTGTCTCAAGAGGCAGGTCAGGTGGTCTGGTATTCCCATCTCTTTCAGAATTTCCCACATCATTTCAGGGTTTTTAAGAATCATTGAAAGTCTGTTGGAGTAAAAAAAATTAGTTATACTTTAATGTGCTGTATACTATAGTAACATTCTCAAATTTGAGGATATTTCAAGATGTCTTGGGACAGATCACTCTTAAACATTGAGGATCTGTTGTACTTGAAGTAATTACACAGGTACCCATTTGTTGAGGTTTATGAATTCAACAGGAATGTCTTTCTATCACTGTGTATGTGTATGTATGTATATCTTCTTAATGAGACTTGTAAGATCCTGTAATTTAATAGTCCCATTTATAAGGACTGTCTTTTTATTGCCTCCAGTCCAAGCTTTTGTTTTTACTGTGGCAAACGTTGCCCTTTATACCAGCTTCTCCAGACTCACTTCCTGATGCTTCCCAAGACTCTTTTTTACATTTTACCCTCTAATTATATTGTACTCCACTATTGACTGTTCCCTGAATGCCAGTGACAAAGGATTTCACTGTCCCTAGCCTTTGTACATGGTGTTTTCCTTTGTCATCATGTTTACGTAATGAACTTCTATTAGAAGTGAAAAGAGAGAAACCAGATATTTTACCCTCTACCACTCCCACATTTCCACAGTGCTTAAACATCCAGTTAAGGATTAGTAGGAAGAGGGTAATTTGGCATTGTAGAAAGCACCAAGGATTAGCAGATAGAAGGCTTGTGTTTAAGAGCTACCTGTCCCTTTAATGATGTGAGCTTGGCCAGATCACATGACCTCCCTCCCATTAGATTGTTGTCTAGCTGTAAAATCAGGAGATTGGAAGCAAACTCACCCACTCCTTCTTTCCTTTACTTCTATTTTTCTTCCCTTCCCTTTTTATTCTTGCACATTTGAAGGATACAGTGGTTTCATGTTGCTTTATAGTAAATTACTACAGCAGTGATTCTCCTAGGGAGTTGGAAGGAATAAAGGAAGACCTGGAGCTTTGAAATGTACTCCAAGTGGAGATCTCCAAAGTACCTTTCCACCTCTTAAATAATGTTCATCTGTGTTATTCTTGGTAGTAAGTAGCATGAGGCAGAAATATTTGAGGGTTTATGTAGCTTAGTTCCAGAACACTGTTCACGAGATGGGTTCTGGCTCTGAGGTTGAAAGTGACACTAAATAAATGGCCACTAACGCCATCTATTGGTGGAAAGAGTTATACTTTTTATTAGAAATGTACCTTATTCTTTGAAATTTTGCAAGTTGAAGATTTTGGGGACTTCCCCACTGGTTCAGTGGTAACGAATCTGCCTGCAGTACAGAGACACAGGAAATGCAGGTTCAATTCCTGGGTTGGGAACATCCCTTGGAGAAGGAGATGGCAACCCACTCCAGTATTCATGCCTGGAAATGGACCAAGAAACCTATTGGGCTGCTGTCCATGGGGTCACAAAGAGTTGGACGTGACTGATCATACACACACTATGAAATGAAGATTTTAAGGCCAAGAAAGTTTTGTATAACTCAGAAGAACTTGTAGGATTCCCTCCACTTTTTACTTTGAAAGACTTTCAAACCAAAAAGAAAATTATGAGAGTAGTAAAGAAAGCTCCTGTTTACCCTCTATACAAATTCACCAATTTTCAACATTTTGCCCTGTTTACTTTGTAATTGATTTATTTCTCCCTCATACACACATATATGCTGTTTTTCTGAAATATTTGGGATTAGTTTATTTCTTAACAGCAAATTTATTTTTTTTATATAACCACAATATAGTTATTGAATACAGGAAACTGATACAGTACTTTGATTTGCAGTCTGTATTCTGGTTTCTGAATTGCCCCCAATAACGTCTTTATAGCACTTATTGTAGTCCAGTACAGAGGGTGTAGTTATCATGTGTCTTGGTGTTTTCTTTCATTTGTAATGGTTCCTCGGGTTTTCTTAGTGTCTCATAACAGTGGCATTTTTAAAAGACTGCATCTGTAGACCATACTTCAGTTTAGGTTTGCCTATTTCTTTGAGATTAGGTTCAGGATATGGGTGAATTTAACTCAGATGACCATTATATCTACTACTGTGGGCAGGAATCCCTTGGAAGAAATGGAGTAGCCATCATAGTCAACAAAAGAGTCCGAAATGCAGTCTTAAAAATGACAAAATGATCTCTGTTCGTTTCCAAGGTAAACCATTCAATATCACGGTAATTCCAAGTCTATGCCCTGACCAGTAACGCTGAAGAAGCTGGAGTTGAACGGTTCTATGAAGACCTACAAGACCTTTTAGAACTAACACCCCCAAAAGATGTCCTTTTCATTATAGGAGACTGGAATGCAAAAGTGGGAAGTCAAGAAACACCTGGAGTAACAGGCAGATTTGGTCTCGGAGTACAGAATGAAGCAGGGCAAAGGCTAATAGAGCTTTGCCAAGAGAACACACTGGTCATGGCAAACACTCTCTTCCCACAACACAAGAGAAGACTCTACACATGGACATCACCAGATGGTCAATACTTAAATCAGACTGATTATATTCTTTGCAGCCAGAGATGGAGAAGCTCTATACAGTGATCAAAAACAAGATGGAGAGTTGACTGTGGCTCAGATCATGAACTCCTTATTGCCAAATTCAGACTTAAATTGAAGAAAATAGGGAAAACCACTAGACCATTCAGGTATGACCTAAATCAAATCCCTTACGATTACACAGTGGAAGTGAGATAGATTCAAGGGATTAGATCTAATAGACAGAGTGCCTGATGAACTATGGAAGGAGGTTCGTGACATTGTACAGGAGACAGGGATCAAGACCATCCCCCAAAACAAGAAATGCAGAAAAGCAAAATGGCTGTCTGAGGAGGTCTTACAAATAGCTGTGAAAAGAAGAGAAGCGAAAAGCAAAGGAGAAAAGGAAAGATATACCCATCTGAATGCAGAGTTCCAAAGAATAGCAAGGAGAGATAAGAAAACTTTCCTCAGTGATCAGTGCAAATAAACAGAGGAAAACAATAGAATGGGAAAGACTAGAGATCTCTTCAAGAAAATTAGAGATACCAAGGGAACATTTCATGCAAAGATGGGCTCGATAAAGGACAGAAATGGTATGGACCTAACAGATGCAGAAGATATTAAGAAGAGGTGGCAAGAATACACAGAAGAACTGTACAGGAAAGATCTTCATGACCCAGATAATCACGATGGTGTGATCACTCACCTAGAGCCAGACATCCTGGAATGTGAAGTCAAGTGGGTTTTAGGAAGCATCACCAAGAACAAAGCTAGTGGAGGTGATGGAATAGTGGAGAGCTCAAAGCCAGTTGAGCTCTTTCAAATCCTGAAAGATGATGCTGTGAAAGTGCTGCACTCAATATGCCAGCAAATTTGGAAAATTCAGCAGTGGCCACAGGACTGGAAAAGGTCAGTTTTCATTCCAATCCCAAAGAATGCTCAAACTACCACACAATTGCATTCATCTCACATACTAGTAAAGTAATGCTTAAAATTCTCCAAGCCAGACTTCAGCAATACATGAACCATGAACTTCCAGATGTTCAAGCTGGTTTTAGAAAAGGCAGAGGAACCAGAGATCATATTGCCAACATCCGCGGATCATGGAAAAAGCAAGAGAGTTCCAGAAAAACATCTGCTTCTGCTTTATTGACTATGCCAAAGCCTTTGACGGTGTGGATCACAATAAACTGTGGAAAATTCTGAGAGATGGGACTACCAGACCACCTGACCTGCCTCTTGAGAAATCTGTATGCAGGTCAGAAGCAACAGTTAGAACTGGACATGGAACAACAGACTGGTTCCAAATAGGAAAAGGAGTACGTCAAGGCTGTATATTGTCACCCTACTTATTTAACTTATATGCAGAGTACATCATGCAAAATGCTGGGCTGGATGAAGTACAAGCTGGAATCAAGATTGCCAGGAGAAATATCAATCACCTAGGTTGGTCTAAGTTTGACCAACCTAGACCGCATATTAAAAAGCAGAGATACATTACTTTGCCAACAAAGGTCCATCTAGTCAGAGCTATGGTTTTTCCTGTGGTCATATATGGATGTGTGAGTTGGACTATAAAGATAGCTGAGCTCTGAAGAATTGGTGCTTTTGAACTGTGGTATTGGAGAAGACTTTTGAGAGTCCCTTGGACTGCGAGGAGATCCAACAAGTCAATCCTAAAGGAAATCAGTCCTGAATATTCATTGGAAGGACTGATGTTGAAGCTGAAACTCCAATAATTTGGCCACCTGATATGAAGAACTGACTCACTGGAAAAGACCCTGATGGTGGGAAAGATTGAAGGCAGGAGAAGGGGATGATAGAGGTTGAGATGGTTGGATGGCAACACTGACTTAATGGACATACATTTGATTAAACTCCAGGAGTTGATGATGGGCAGGGAGGCTTGGCATGCTGCAGTCCATGGTGTCGCAAAGAGTCGGACACGACTGAGCGACTGAACTGAACTGTGCAGTCGCAGCTCCTAAGTGGTGTGTCCCAGAGTATCCCATGAGAGACACACGATGTCTGTCTGCTCCTCAGGTCAAGGCGTTGTCCAGTTTCATCACAGTATACTTGCTTATTTTTCCTCTCGCAGCTAATAAGCAGTCTGTGAGAAGACACTGGTTTTTTGGGTTTGTTTTTTGTGTTTTTGTTTTTTTGTTTTACTTTTCAAAAATTGAAGTCTTTGTGGGAAAATTTAAAATATACCGGTAAGCCAAAGTTAGGGAAAACTTGATGTGTAAACCTGGAGACAGCCACATTTTAGTCTGTTGGTACAAGTTCTCTTCTATGCTGCAGTGATAATGACAGCCGAAAGGGATTATACCTCAAATGCCCGTTTTGTCACATTGCTTTATTGATTTAGCAGTAAGTTGTGGACATTTCTGCATGTATCCTTGAGGATTTGTTCTTTAGTGACTGCATGGTATTCCATTGCCTATGGATCGTTCAGTGGTGTTCAATCAGCCTCACATTTCAGGTTTAAGAATCTCCTGAATGTCCAGGCTGTTTAATTGTCCTCCTTTTTATTTATTCCTTTTTGAAAAAATCTTTTTGGCTTGTGGGATCTTAGTTCCCTGACTGGGGATTGAACCCACGCCCTCGACTATGAGACTGCAGAGTCCCCACCACTGGGCCGCCAGGGAATTCCCTGCCCTTGTCTATAGACCCTTTTCCCTCGTGTCTTAAGGGAGGCTCTGCTGTACTGTTGCCCCGCCTGAAATCTTGGCTTGGACATAGAGTTCTGATGCCTGCCTTGCTCCTGCCACACTGACTCACCATGCTGTTTTTCTCTCCCACTGTTTGAATACTAACAGGCTGAGTTCCTTTCTCTAATCATTTCTAGGCCTACAACGACACACTTTTGCCAAATACGTAAATGTACTTCTGATTAAGTTGACTTGTCTTTATGCTTAATTTGCTAATATTGTGCAGTATGTTTGTTTGGTTTTTTTTTCAAATAACATATAGTCTTATGAATTAAATGGATGTTTACAGGCTAGTCTTCTGAGCTGAGCCTCTGACCAAAATGCACACAGACCCACCAAAACACAAAAACAGATGTTTGAGGGACAGTGTATCTTTTTGCCTGGAGCGTCCGTTCTGTTAATGGAATTTTGGGCCAAGTCATATAGGAGATCTTGGAGCTCTTTATTATTATTATTATTTTTTAATTATTTGGCTGTGCTGGGTCTTAGTTGCTGTACATGGGATCTTCAATCTTCCTTGCAGCACGCACGATCTTTAATTGTGGCATGTGGAATCTCATTCCTTGAACAGGGATCAAATCTGGGGCCCCTGTATTGGGAGCGCAGAGTCGTAGCCACTGGACCACCAGGGAAATCCCCTCTTAAGTATTAGAATCTTGGTAGATTATCTTTATGAACATTTTATGCTAGAGATTGAGTATAACCTTTAAAGGCATTACTTAATAGATTTTTCCCCTTTAATATCTAATTTGAAAGCCTCTCCTCCCTTACAGATAGATAGTTTTAGGCCATTTAGGTACACAGAAATACAACTTTTCTGTGCACCGGTGGGCCAGTTTATAAATGTTTCATCCCATTATATGTACAATTTAGTAGAAATGCAACAAAATTATATCTGAAAAACTTATATTGAGTCTTTAGATGTGAGGTTTAAGTGGGCTAGTTTGTTTTCATCATTGCCTGTAATGTATGCTTTAACCCTACTTCAGGAAGGCTGTTAAAGTGGCAGTGTGCTAAGTGAAATACTTTTCTGCTATCCCTGTCTTCTTCCTTCTAATTTAAGGTCTCAGCTTACTTTGTTTTGAAAATAATCTTTCTCACACATCTTAAATATGTATCTAAAGTATTTCTAAATAAAATACATGCCTGGAAAAAAACATAGAGATGTTTAAACTTAAACAATAATTTGGTAAGTGATCAAGTAAACAGTCTTGCTGGGAAACAGTTTATTAAGTTCTTTTGACAGAAGATTTCTAAATATGTAGATTAATTTAAACACTGTCTCTTTTTTCCCCCGCAACCTGGGTGGTGTGTGAAATTGCTAAACCTGTCTTTGTGGTTGGCTTACAGTGATTGAAGCTTCTCCAGCACATCTTGTTTTTCTTACAGTTTCAGGGTGTTCTTGTCCATGTGAATTACTGTTGTTTGAAAATGCTTGTTATCCTTTGATTAAGAATTAAGTATAGCTTAGAATATTTTATCACTTATTCTGCACTACTAAGGACACATGGGATAATTTCAGTGGACTTTTGAATAAATTTATAAAATAATTTATAACATTCATGTTTAATTTACACTTGGAAGTTAGTCAGCCAGCATGCAAAGTGGTGTCTCTCCTAAGAGACCTCTCATCATTAAATGCAGTGATTTAGTGTTGCAGACTGTTTTGTAGGTTTATCTCCTTCTTGTGCTGAAAGATAGCAGTTATTATTACATAGCACTTCTAAGAATATTTTTTATGTAAAAAAAATTTTTATTGTTCAGTAAATTTCCAGTGTACTTGTGTCTTAAAATATGCTTTCAAAATGGTTCATTTAGAGGCATGGTTTACCATTTTTTCTAATTCATTAATTTATATTGTAATTTTCACATGCTTCTGGAATTTTAAAGAAGAGTCATTTGAGATCTGCCTCTTCCTCTCCTTTTGATTTTTTATGGGTTTTTTTTTGGGGGGGGAAGGGGGTGAGTTGCTTGTTTTTATGTTTGTTTTGTTTTGTTTTAAGCCCATCACTGATAGATGGACTTTGAGCCTCTGTCTAAATATTAGCAAAGTTCCTTGCCCAACGCCTTACAGCTGGCTGGCAAGTGCCCAAGCTAGAATTTGAGCCCAGGGCTTTCCAACTCCAAAATTTGTGTTCTTGCTATTACACTCACCATTTCTACATGCATTGAGTTTTTCCTATTTGATTACATTTAATTCTCCCAAAATCACTTTGAGGTACACTTTATTGTTTCCTATTACTATGCATGAGTTGTCAGTCTTGTCCGACTCTTTGCAACCCATGGACTGTAGCCTCCAGGCTCCTCTCTTCATGAGATTATTCCAGCAAGAATACTAGAGTGGGTTGCTGTATCCTCCTCCAGGGGATCTTCCTGACCCAGGGATCAAACTTGTGTCTACTCCATCTCCTGCACTGACAGGCAGGTTCTTTACCACTGAGCCACCCGTGAAGCCCATTGTCTCTTATTTATACACAGAGAAATCAAAGTTCAGAGATTACATAATTTACCCAACAGCACATACCTAGTCAAAGTTCTAGAATTAGTATTAATATCTTATGGTTTTCCCACTGAACTACTCTCACGACCCCTCAGGGTGGGTGAAGCCAGTGTTCACAAATGGATATGAATTTTGTTAGAATTTTTTTCTCTTAAATGTCATCTGAAGTTGCCATTTTCACAGCATCAGGGATTCTGAATTAGAAGCTGGTGATGGAGGGTGAAGGTAATGGCATTTAAGGGGATAGAGTGTGATCAGGGGATTTTTATACAACTGGGAGACTAGGCGAGGGTCCTGGAGAGCAGAGATTGGAGAAGCCTGGGTAGGAAAGGGGTCTGCACATCATTTCAGGTGCTTCGCTGTTCTTGGCAGAAGGTAAGAGTGTGTTTTTTACTACTCACCTTCTGTAAAGCTCAGTGGCATACCCCTGGCATGGTAATCCTTGAAATACTGGTTTTAGTTTGCTAAGGTCATTTCCCTACTCAGAAAACTTGAATGGTTCCTAGCGCCTTTCCTTTCCAATCTAAATTCCTCCTTTTAATGGTTGAGACCATCTGCAGTCTGGTCCTGTCCCTTCTTTGAACCTTTTCAGAATAACTCAGAAACGTTGTCCCCACTAAGCAAGTCTGTCCACATCATACTTTCTCTCTGGGCCACCTTTGGTTTTAAATTTGCACCCTTGGTGGTGGTGTTTTACTTCCCCTTTCTCTTCAAACCCTTCAACCTGTCTTATCTGGTAAACCTAAAGATATTTCCTCCTCTAGAAATCATGTGACTCTTGAAGCTGAATCACTGTGTAATAAGTTGTAGTATTCCCCGATTTCTTCTGTTTCCCCTCTAGTCATATTACAAATCTGCTCAGAGGAAGAAAAAACTTTTAGATTCTCTTTTTTGAACGCCCCCTTCCCTCATTGTGTCCCCCTACCTTCCCTCTCTACTCCTTTGCCCTCTCTTTTTCACCTCCTTCCTCCCCACCCCAAGTTTTTGTTCTATCTGTGCATCAGTTTATCCATCTTTGCTGTCTTTTGTTTTTCTGTCCATCCATCCTCCTTCCCTTTTTCTTCTTCTAGCTGCCTGTTCCTACTGTGTAAGCTTAGGCAAGTTACCTTTCCACTCATCTCTAAAAACAGGGATATAATGTAATAACTTTGTAGGATTTGTTTTGATCATTGAGTGAATTTTTAGTGGAAGAGTGCTTAGAGCAGGACCTACTGGATAGCAGGCACTCCGTAAATGTTAGCTTTGATTTGTTATTGTTGCAGTGTTTTGTGTATTTCAATGTATAAAACAAAATGATAGGATTGTCTATAAAAGAAGTAATTTTTTTACATAAACGCAGGTCATTATTTTAAAAAGTTATAAAATAGAGGTTAATTTTAAACTTATAAACACATTGACAATCTAAAATCACTAATCCTCCTAATCACAGTTAACGTAAATATTTATATTTTGATCTTGACAGTGAGAACTTATTTTCGGACTTCCACATTGCCTGGGTTGAAGGAATGTTACTTCCGACAAATTTTGTTTCCTTCATCTGCTTTGGGTTCCAGGAGCCTCATTGGCTTGTTTACGTGTTTTTTGTGAATATCTCGTCTTGAAGGTCTTGGACCTTGCTGGTAGTATAAATTCAATTGCTGTGTTTATGCTGGAGCATGCCTAGGATAACAGATTTTCATTTCATTTCATAGGCACCCTCCTCCAGCCACCATATTAAGCCCAGGCAAAGACATGCAGGTACTTCTCTTTCTGTACCAGAATTTTTTAATAAACCATCTTGTCACTGATTGGGTAGACTATCAGTCTCTCTGGTTTTATTCTGGTTAAACTTGTGTGTGGATGGGGTAGAGAGGATAATGTGTGTGTCTCAGTCCTCATCTCTTGGTTGCTTTTTCTGTTCAACTGGTGTCAGAGTCCAAGCCCCCATCTCTGAATATCCCTTGTCGTTTTTTAGCCATGTTGCTAGAAATAGAAATGTGTGCTGTTGTTTTTTTTAAAACCCACAGCTGCGCCAGCTCATCGTTGCTGTACTTAGGCCCTTCTCTAGTTGTGGCGAGTGGGGGCTGCTCTAGCTGTGGATGCATGAGCTTCTTGTTGCGGTGGCTTCTCTTGTTATGGCGCACAGGCTTAGTGGCCCCACACCATGTGGAATCTTCCGAGACTGGGGATCGAACCCATGTCCCCTGCTCTGGCAGGCGGATTCTTAACCACTCAACCATCAGGGAAGTCCTGTATTCATTTAAATGTGTATATTATTGTGTGCACTGATTATTTGATTGCCATTATGCCGGTATGTTTATTGTTAATTGGACATTTATTTAATGTTGTCATGAAAACAACTGCTTTGTTCAATCATTGATTCATGTTTCACAGATAGGTGCTTAAGTTAGGCAGTTAAGGTCAGTATTGTGTTTATGTGCCTGAGTGCAAAGATGAAAAATCATGGTTTTTCTGTTGTGTTTTGTTTTCAATATGGGTCCTTGACATCAAGAAGCTCAAAGTTCATTATGGAGAGATACATCAATCAGTGAGAAAATAGAGCAATAGAATTTTGACAAAAGAGCAGTGGAAGCATAAAGGAAGGAGACTGATGGCCTCTTTGTGGGAGGCATTGGGGAGCTCATACAACCCTGGATGGATGTATATCGCAACCTCTTTCTTTTTATTTCTTTTGTAATAACTTGAACTTGTTATAAACAAAAACCCAAAGATAATCTTGTTTTGTGCTCTAGTAGAAATGATTTGAAGAGGCAACCACATTCTTTACTAAACTTCTCTCAAAATGGCTCAGTATCAGTCATGTCGAAGACAAAATTGTCTTTTTTTGTTACTCATCAGTGTTTTTTGATGGCTGTAATTATTGAAACAAAGTATTGGGGGATTTGGGACTAATCTCTAATTTTCTTAAATAAAAAAGAAGGCGCTGAAAGTTTAGCTGTCATACATGCTGAAAGTGCTGTGATATACAGGCCATTCAAGCCTTGTGCCTTCCATGTAAACTAAAGTGTGTGTCGCTCAGTCGTGTCCAACCCTTTGCAGCCCCATGGACTGCAGCCCACCAGGCTCCTCTGTCCATGGGATTTTCCAGGCAAGAGTACTGGAGTGGGTTGTCATGCCCTCCTCATTGTCATATAAAATGTGTCTTTAATATTTATTTAAAAATAAATTTTAAAGGAAAGCAAGTGCTATGACGTCTTATAAATATTGAGTTTCTATTATGGTGTTTTAATTTCACCATATTGCTTTTTTTTCTTATGAAATTTATATGATCATGACAAGATTTAGGTTCTGTGGTTGAAATTGTCATTTCTATTTTCATATTTTTCCTTATAATTGTCTATTTGAATTTTTTAATGTGATTATGTACAAAGGCATTAAGGTCACTTTTGGTTTTCACTGTTGTAAATAGTGTTTGTTTGAATAACTTTTAATCTATGTAGTTTTTTCTTCTTCTCCAGAGTTTTAGTGAGATTAATTTTTGTTACTGAGCATTTAAGCCAGCATGTATAAGCGTATCAATTCTGTATTATCTGAATGTTTCCAAAGAAATTGCGCTAATGAATTGCATTTCACTATTTTCCTTATAGTTGCTTAACTCTTCTAAAGTATATTTTGTAAAATTACTAAGTGTTTTTAACATAATATTCCTAGTGATGATAGCATAAATTATTTTAGAAAACAATACATAACTGGTATTATGATAGGAGATTAATTAGTGAGAAGTTGTCACTTTAACTTTACCCTCTTGGTATTTTTGTTTTGAATAAAACAATTTTCTCTCCTAAAAAAATAAAATGAAAAGTATTGGGCTTCTTGATGGAGATACTATTGAGAAGGTGAAGGGTTAGGAGACTGAATGATTTTGCCTCTTATTTAATAATCTGGTTTGGGCTTCCCTAGTGGCTCAGCTAGGTAAGAAACCACCTTCAATGTGGGAGACCTAGGTTCGATCTCTGGGTGGGAAGATCCCCTGGAGAAGGGAACAGCTACCCACTCCAGTATTGTGGCCTGGAGAATTCCATGGACTGTATAGTCCCTGGAGTCGCAGAGTTGGACACGACTGAGCGCCTCCACTTTCTTTTTTTTCTTTCTTTCTTGTGACCTCAAGCAAGGAGCTAAATCTGCATATTTCAGGTTTTGTATTTGAGGATTATATTGCTTGGAAAGAAGCAGTATTGATGTTTGGGGATTATATTGAAGCACTATGCCTGTCTGGAGATTTAAACCCTTCTATAGAAGTTTCAGAAGAGAATAGTAGGAAATAATTTAACTAAGAAAAGCACTTCTGTGATGTTGGTGTTTACTGTGAATGATTGTGCTGTTTATACATAGTACTGGGAAAAGTAAATAATATTAAAGCATGTATTTGTCTTATCCAATTTGAACATTTTTGTGTGCAAAGCACAGAAATGTATTGAGGCACATGTTGTAAAAATTAACCCATGCCTGTTTCTTGGGGCTTGCAGTGTTTTTATGGTATTGTATGAGGCTTTGTTGTACTTGAACGCTGTTAAATTCTATTGACGTGTAGTACATTTGTACGTGATTATTAGAATAAGACTTTCATTAAGGTATGCTTGCTGCCTTTCATTTCACATAATGGTTTTAAATATGACAGCTTTCATTAGGATATTTGAATTACTTTTTAATTAAATGCAGGCAGAGAGAGTGATTCTTTACTCTCAATAGTTCACAAATGTATTAGTGTTTACTCCTGGTATATTACCTGCTTTTTAGTAAATATTAACCATGCTGCTGCTGCTGCTAAGTTGCTTCAGACATGTCCGACTCTGTGCGACCCCATAGATGGCAGCCTACCAGGCTCCTCTGTCTACAGGATTCTCTAGGCAAGAGTACTGGAGTGGGTTGCCATTTCCTTCTCTGAATATTAACCATAAAATTAATTTATTTGGTATGTAAATTAGACTAAGGATACATTTCTTTTAACGATTTGATGAATTTTTCTTAACACTAGGGGGCACTCTTGATCTATGAATTGGTATCTAAATTAATCAGGTGCAGAATGTGGAATGAAGTTAAAATTGTTTGAAAACATTTCATTGTAAACTGAATATTGCCTTCAGAAAGAATTTGAATTATCAAGTTCATTTTGCATAGTAGCATAAATATAAATGATTCTTAGTAAGATTCTTAAGAATAAACAAAGTTTATAAAATGAAATACTGTAGATTGGAGTACATTAAAGTATTTATGTGCTCTGTTCCTTTTCACATTGGTTTTCCAAATGATTATTTTAAAAATCATTGTTCCTAATATATTTGTAATTAAAAAAATTCTATCACAGTGTTTTGCGCGTAGCAGGTAGTTAGGATATATCTGAAGAAATGAAGATAAATTTAGGATGTGACTAAAGTCTGCCACCATTAGTAAAAATTTTTAAGCATTTGGAAACCAGCAGCGTGTTTTTGCTACATCTGGGAAACATAGTTTAGGCATTCTCATTCATTGTTTCTGCCATCAGGATATTGCTGATGCCCACCAACAAGTGTTTTGTCGGAGGAATATTCCTAAGATTTTTTTTTTTTAATTAGAAGATTCTCTTGAATTTAAGCTTCGTGTGGATTCAGTAGCGAGTAGGCAGAACGTGCATTATTATAACAGCACTCTTCACGTGTGTCAGCACTGTTTTAGGTGCTTTGCATGTATTAATCTCTCATCACCACTCTGTGAAGTAGGTACTTCTGTCTCTGTTTTATAGGTAAGGAGATTGGGCACAGAAAAGGTAAACAGTTCACTGGGTTTAAACTTAGGCAGTTCTGTCCTGTAGTTTGTGCTTCTAAATCACTGCCATACATTGCTTTTCCAGAGAGAGGAAACTTAGCATTTCAAGCGAATTAGTATTTCAAGCTCTGGTTAAGTGGGTATAATTTTATAATGTACAGCATAGGGAATGTAGTCAGTAATATTGTTAACAACTCTGTGTGGTGACAGATGGTTACGAGCCTTATTGTGATGGTCATTGTAATGTGTAAAAATATCAAATCCCTATGTTATATAGCTGAAACTAATAATGTAAGTCAATTATACTTCAGTAAAAATAGATACAGTTTTAAATACCTAATTGATAGATACTTATCATTTCTCTTCTGGAAAATATCATAGAAATTTAAAGTTTGAAAAGGGCCTTACTCTGTTTAGAGGAAGAAATTGCCTCCGAGATAGATAGTTACCAATATACCCATCTAGGAGGCAGTTTCTTTGTGGCAAGGGATTAGAATCACAAGTAAACATTTTGAGTTTAAGTAAAGTAGAAAAAATATGGTAATGTGGAAAAAATATTTGACAAGAATTTCAGATGGCTTGAATTTTATTCTTGACTCCTCATTTACCAGCCTGTGTCCTCAGAGACAGTGTCTGTGTTATGAGTATAATGAAATCCTCCTTAATTAGCCTTATCGTCATTGTGAAGATCAGTGAGATAATGGATTGAGACTATTCAATAAGCTTTAAAGCCCTATGCAAATAAATATATATATCATATATTGTGTTATTTTTATAACATGTGATATCTTTATAAATAATAATTTGTTTTTAATTATTTATGATATCTTTGTCAACTATCAACTTATAAACTTTGTAACTGTAGACTTTCAGCAATGCTAAACTTACTCATTATGGTTGATTTAGGGATGTCATTTAGATCTCTAAGACATTATTTTGTTAGGCCATGTGTTACTTTGCAAGATTTTTTTTACACTTTTTATTTTCTTAAAGCAAACACTTAAATTTTTTTTCTAACAATAAATGAAAAGTTATATGTTTGTTTTGCAAATAAAGAACATAACAGTAGCATGTATTGAACATATGTGTTGAAAGTAGCATAATAGGATTGTCCTCAGACTGGATTTACTGATTTAACTGAAATGAAAAACAGAATTTGGTAAACTGGAAGTATTTTATGTGGGGGCATGATGAGAGGTATGGATTTGTTTTCTTAAACTTCCAATAAGATGCACTGTTAAAGTTTTCTGTTAATTTTTTTTGCAGGAATAATAATGTATTTGTGGCCTTGGACGTGAAGCAGTCAGCCTTCTGTTGCTACTAAATAGCGTCAGGGACTGATGTTGTGGGAAGCATGGACCTAATGAACGGGCAGGCAAGCAATGTTAATATTGCTGCGACTGCTTCTGAGGTAAGACATTTAAGAAGTTTAGTTGTAAAATTTCTTACCTGGCATTCTAATTTTTTTTTTAAGCATTATGGTTGGTTACAGATTTTAAATCATAGCTTGAGAAAAGGGTTACAGGCTTTTCAGTTTTTTTAAATGCTATTTTAATTGTACCATCCATGTATTCATTATACATTTTAGGAGTTAATCCCTACCTACTTAATATAATTGACAGATAATGATTACTTAAAACTCTTTTTTAGTTTTAGTTTTGAAGGATGCATCAGATTTCTTCTTAAGGCATTTTCACATTATATGAACCTTGAGGGCAGTAGAACAAGTGGGGCAAAGAATGGCCATGTTGACACTCAGATCCCTTGGTTCCAAGCCTGCTGAAGGAGCCTGGAGAACCGTTAGGCTGCAGTGCTGAAAGGGCTCTTCTGGTGATGTAGCTCACACTGTTGGAGATGGAGATGAAGACTGAACTAGATGCTCATCTCTGGTTAATGGATTATGATTTTATTTTTGCTGCACGCCCCCCCCCTTTTTTTGCTTTGTCTGTAGATCTAGGGTACTTGCCTGCTTTCCTTAATACTTTCAGCATCTAGCTTCTGTATTTCCCCTTTATTTCATCCTTACCATAGAGGATGAGAAAATAATGTTTGATGCTTTTACCCCTTGACTTCAGAGTTCCTTGGTAATTTCAGCTTCATTTTGCCCAAGCCAATTTACGTAGGCCGTGCTGTTGTTAGAATATTCTCAGTCAGCAGTTTCAATTATTTTTCCTATGTAGATTATTTCCATATTTTTTAGCTCTGGCTTCTGTTACAAATTTTATTAAGCATTTATGATGGACCAGGCATTTTACTTATAATATGAACAAAATCAGTTTACTTGTTTCTCTTTTGCTGTACTACTTGTAAAAAAAAAAATAGCTCACTCCCCTTCTCTGACTTCCATCAGTAACTTCCATCAGTAACATCACTATTTCCTTAGCATCTAAGTTCAGTTCTATAGATTTTGCATTAACCTGCTTCTCCTTTGCTCAGCACAACCATTTTCACATCACAACAGGGAGAGTCCACGAGCAGAACATAAGTTGGAATCCTCTGTAACGTAATCATCGAGTAACATCTTGGGTTCTGCCCACACTCTAGTGGAGAGGATCACACAGGCCAGTGACCACCAAGAGACAGAATGCCTGGCAGCTGGCTTAGAGCCTGGCCACCACAGCTTATCTCTGAGAGCCAGTCCTGTTCTCCTTGTTTCTACTAGAAGCATCTTGGTTTGGTCAGTTATTATTTCTTGTCTAAAATATTGTAGAGGCCTTTTATTTTGATCTTGCACTTCTGTTCTCTGCTGTTTTTGGTCCATTTGACTATAACTCAATTTTAATATTCTTAAAATACAGTTGTTATACTTTATTGTATTCCCAAACTGTCTGTGGTTCCTCGTTTTACCTACTAACTAAATACCCATGACATTCAGCCCTGCATTTAGGACTTTTCTCAAAATGGGCTTGAATTTTCTTTCTAATGGATTTAACTGCCACTGATTCTCTACTTGAAATTTGTATTCTAATGAAAGAATACTACATCTTGCTGATGTTTAAACCCTCAGCTTTTTCTATTTTAAATGCTATACTTTCATGAAAGTTTTCTTCTGATTCCCTAAACAGGAGCTTTCTTCTTTCTGAAGCTATTACTTAAAAAAAATTTTTTAATCATTTTTTCCATAAATTTGTATATAGCTTTTATTTCTCCTTGAGGCATGGATTAAATATATTTATAAATATGTCTATATTGGTATCTTTATAATCATATTTCTTAACTTTGTTAAATGTATGTGGGTATATGATGGTATATTTATGACTTTGTGTCCTGAAATATATGAGATAATATTATAGGAAACAGTACAGAATTATTTGTTAAATAAAACAGATCATTTCACTTGTATAAAAAATTATGTTGGCTTTTCTAAAAGTAGGTGAATTCCATGAGACCTCAGAGTAGTATAATTCAGTATGTGAGAAGTGAGGGTAGAAAGTCTGCCTTTTAAATTGTCTTCCTGCTATGTCAAGAAAATAAAATTAAAAATACATATTTTTCTACTTTCTCCTAAAATAAAGATGTATTAACATATCAAAATGCAAGCTTCTCAGAAATGCGGCACCCTTACCCTTCTATCTACCTTTTAGACCTAACCTGTGCTTAAGCGTCTGGTATCAGTAGAGGGGTGGTGAACTTTTTTCACACATTTAGAAGTGTCAGTAGTTATTTAGCCTTTCAATGGATAAAGAATGACTACTGTGAACTTAGTGTACATTATGTCTCAGTACTGCTTAGCTTCTTATCAATACCAGCCTGTTTGTTGCCAGTGGGGAAGCAGGTAGAAACACATCACTCATAATTTTTAAGCCCCTGCTAATGGTTTGTAAGAAGGAAAGGAAAATGATTATTCGTGTTGATAAGATAAGCATTAAGATAATGGCACCCATTCCAGTACTCTTGCCTGGAAAATCCTGTGGATGGAGGAGCCTGGAAGGCTGCAGTCCATGGGGTCGCTGAGGGTTGGACACGACTGAGCGACTTCACTTTCACTTTTCACTTTCATGCATTGGAGAAGGAAAGGGCAACCCACTTCAGTGTTCTTGCCTGGAGAATCCCAGGGATGGGGGAGCCTTTTGGGCTGCCGTCTGTGGGGTCGCACAGAGCCGGACACAACTGAAGTGACTTAGCAGCAGCAAGATTGCCACTATGATCTGCTCACTTCTTTTGAATGAGTTAGAAACTTGGGGAAAATTGCCAAGTTATATTTAAAATGGGTGTCTTTACCTGACAGAATATATTTATTATTTGGTAGTTACTGGATTAGTATATACTCTTTAACTGATGTCTGTTTGAATTATTGACATGAATAAATTTCTGTGTTAGTCTTGGAATATAAAATAACATTGTTATAAAATAACATTGTTGACATATTGAAAGCTAGTCATAGTTACAGAGAGCAAACACATGGAATAAGATAAATATGTGAAATCCATTTATGAGACTTTGGGTTTCTGCTCAGACACATAAAGAGCTTGGAATTCATGACTCCTGTCCTCACAGCTTGAAAAAAGCTGGACAATCTGAAAACCCCAGTTCTCTGTTGGAGAACTGATGTCACAGAGCAAATTGACAAGTGGTGCCCTGAGAACTGGAGAGAGAAGCAAATAGAGAGAATCACTGTTTACCAAGAGCAGAAATTGCTGGAGTCGGGAAAAGGCAGGAACACTTACTGTAGTTGACAAGCTGCTAGAGGCTCTGTGTGGACTAGCTTGAGAGTTAACATCTCCTGGGAGCTTAGTTTTAGGCCTCCCACCCCACTTTTGTGAATTTACCTCCAGGAGCTCCACCAAATTTTCACAGTGAAGATCATAGAAAAATCCCTCATACTTCCAGCTGGAGGAGGGGAAGTAACCATTTTGAAATATACTAGGGGGAAGTAATCATCCTGAAATATGCCCAGCATGTTCTTTTCTCCACCTGTCCTCAGGGGAGACTTTACCAGATCCTAACCTACCTGGGGAAAGAGAAACACCCAATTCTGAGCCCTCCAGCCTTCCTGTCTTACTTTCTAAGGGGAGTCTGGGGTACTGAGAATCACCTAAGGTCACAGCCCAAGTGCACAGCCTCACCAAAGTAACAGACTGCAGGGCGGTGGAACATATCTCCTCTTCCTACTGCCCATACCTTAACACCACATCAGCAGGGGTCCTGTGTGATAATAAAGGATCACAGCCTAAAAAACTGCAAGGCACATATGTTATATAAGGAGTTTCTAGGGAAACCCAGAGACAAAAACAAGGACACTACAGGAAAGTGAAGACACCTCTAGCCACAACAAACAGTAACTCCTATCTAAATAAACATAAACTCTTACATTAAAGGCCTGTTTACCTCAGTTTCTGTTACCTACTAAGTCACATCTGACTTTCAACAAATATTAAGACATGCTGAAAGGTAACCAGAAAAACTTAGATTGAAGAAGCAAAGCAAACAATGCAGTAAGAAACTCTAGATATGGCAAGAGATTTTGGAATTAACAGGCTGGGAATTAAAATAACTATGATTAGTAATGTTAAGAGCTCTAATGGAAAAAAATGGACAACATGCAGGAATAGATGGGTAATATAAGCAGGAATATTGAAACTCTAAGAATCAAAAGGAAATGCTGGAAATCAAAAACGTTGTACCAGAAATGAAGATGACTTTGATTGACTCACCAGTAGACTGATGACCAGCAGACACCTAAGGGAAGACATCAGTGAACCTGAAGACATGTCAGTAGACTCTTCCCAAGCTGAAGTGCAATGAGAAAAATCGAATGAGGAAAACGGAACTCAATATTCAAGAATGGTGGGGCCAGTGACAAAGGTGTCGTGTGCACATAATGGAACATCAGAGGAGGAGAAAGAAGAAGGAGCAGAAGAAGTATTTTAAGTAATAATGGTGCAGAATTTCTCAAAATTAATGAGAGATCCCTTCCTTTGTAATGATTTCGATATTTAGTTGCTACTGAAAGGGTAGCAGAGTCTGACAGGACTGAGCAACTGAACTGAACTGAAAGGGAAGGAAAAAGTAAAAATGAAACATAATGACAAGTGCTCAAAACTGATGTATAATAGCTGTTAGTCTGACATACATATTATACCTCTGTAATTGAAACTTTGGTTAATTTTTTGTGCCATTGACTGTAGCCTGATATTCTACCACCATTTAACAGAACGTGATCTGAATGTTCTTACAGTGCCTTTTCTTTGATTTCAGTCAAGGATTTGCAAAATGCATATTTATTTTGTTGTACAGATGAAGTGGAAATTTAACAGAAATAAGGTCTTCAGAGCCAAAAGCCACCTTCTGTTCTACATATGGCAACAGCAAATTAAAATTAAGCAGTAACCTTAAAGCAGAAAACACTTAAATATGTACTGTAATAGGAAGGGCAGTATCAATTGTACTATCACAGACAGACATTCACTTGACAGATAAGACTGGGTTACTTAGTTAATGGAATTTTAAATGTTCTCCTGTTATGTTGGGAAAATAATTTATCTTTTTCTTAATAAACAGTTTTAAAAATTATAGATGAGTATATCCTCCCCTCCCCCCGCCTTTTTTAAAAATCTCATTTGAAAATCATTGAACTTGTTAAAATCTTTCATTTCTATTGGAAATGATAGGAGGTTCAGGTGAGGAAACTGACGTATAGGAAAATGACTTACTCGCAAACATAAAACTCTAAAGTTGAGGTTAAATTTAGGAACTGACTCATTTGAAAAGACCCGGATGCTGTGAAAGATTGAAGGCAGGAGGAGAAGGGAACAACACAGGATGAGGTGGTTGGATGGCATCACCAACTCAATGGACATGAGTTTGAGCAAGCTCTGGGAGTTGATGATGGACAGGGAAGCCTGGCGTGGTACAGTCCATGGGGTCGCAAAGAGCAGGACAGAACTGAGAGACTGAATTGACTGACTAAGGTTAAATTTTACATTGCCCAACCCTTTTTCTAGTGCTCTTCCAACTAAGCAGTCTGTTCCAACTAACTTTTCTAGAATTTGTTAACTCAGTTTTCTTAGCTTCCTCAGTTTTAAAGCCAGTCTACTTTCCATGATATTGACTGCAAGACAGTTTTTCAGTGGCTTCATTTTTTTTTTAATTTAACAGAAAAGTAGCAGTTCTGAATCATTAAGTGACAAAGGTTCTGAGTTGAAGAAAAGTTTTGATGCTGTGGTATTTGATGTCCTTAAGGTTACACCAGAAGAATATGCGGTAAGTCTTCCACCTCTCGTTCTCCAGTTTTTGCACATAATTTGCATATGGGTACTATTCAATTAGAATTTGTAGGCCCAACAGAGATGTTTAAAAAAAAAAAGCAAAACTGGATCTGGGAATCAGTGAGGAGAGTAGCACAACAATGGAGCAAGCAGAGGAATGAAATGGGGAAGGTGGAAAAAAATCCACCGATACTTTTAGAGAAGCTTTCTAGGTTACACTATCAACTTGAGAAGTAATAGTAAGTATTTACCTTTATGATAATTGCTTTCGTCTCTACCTACACCTCCTCCTCAAGCTAAATGTACTTTACTGACATAGGTAGGAAAGAAGTACTTTTACGTAAATTAAAAAATTAAAGTTGAAGGCATTATTGCATTGTCATGAAGGATACTTAGAAAAACATAATTCTTAACCGACAAGTGTTCATTTATTTATGTTATCTTTTTCCTTTAGCTTGTTAGCAGAATATACTGATTTCCTGATATTGAACTACTCTTACATTCCAGGAATAAACTTTAGTATATTGCTAGATTTTGTTTTATATCTATAGTCACAAGAGAGATAGGTCCATAATCCATGTGAAGACTTTGAATATGAGTTGCCGCTAGTGTAGAGTTACTTTCTGTAAATTGGGAAAAAATACCCTTGTATGATTATCACATTTTATATTACTGTTTGAGTAGATATGATTTAATAGTCACAGCAACACCACTGCTTTATAAACCAGTAGATCCAATTTTTGTTTTTTATTTTGATTTAGTGTATGTATTTGGCTTCCTTAGTGGCTCAGGTGGTAAAGAATCTGCCTGCAATACAGGAGACTCGTGTTCAGTCCCTGGGTCGGGAAGATCCCATGGAGAAGGGAATGGCAACCCACTCCAGTATTCTTGACTGGGAAATCCCATGAATAGAGGAGCCTGTTGGGCAATAGTCCTTAGGGTCGAAAAGAGTCAAACACTACTGAATAGCTAACACACACAATGTACAACCATGTTTAAGCTTTTAAAATTATTTGTTTATTTTGTAACTTTACCTTACTTGTCTCACAGGAAAATATAAAAAGGCATGAGATAAATAGAAATAATTTTATATTATGGTGTAAGGACTAAATTTTCATTTTTTTAAGCCCTTATAAAATTGGGACTTTTTTCTAGTAAAGATTTGAGTACAGACTAATAATTTTAATTTCAGATATATGTCATATTATGGCATTCCAAAGAAGAAATTCTAAAAATTTTTTACTTTTTATTTCAGGGTCAGATAACACTAATGGATGTCCCAGTATTTAAAGCCATTCAACCGGATGTGAGTAGTTTTAAGAACTTCCCTTTAAATATGCAAAATGGTGAATTATATCTCAAATTGAGAAGTTTTAGA
Source organism: Ovis aries (assembly GCF_016772045.2). NCBI lineage: Eukaryota > Metazoa > Chordata > Mammalia > Artiodactyla > Bovidae > Ovis > Ovis aries. The sequence continues at coordinate 59,593,155 of NC_056065.1, forward strand.
AATGAAAAATTACACTTCATTTTAATTTTTAAATGTTTAATGCCTTTGGCGTTATTCATAGGCTTTGGAAACTTGTGGCATTCATAGCTATACACTGTTGAGTCATAGATGAGACTGAGTCATTTTGGTTGAGTTGGCTTCATCACTTTACTGAAGGGGGCGTAGCTTGGGCAGGTTGGATGATCTGCCTGAGGCTTTGAATCTTTTTAATGGGATAATGGGAGTAAGCTACTGGGTTTCACAGCTCACTTCAGTAATCATTTCCCTTGTACCTTAATTTTATAACTTTATAATATGACTGTGTGTTGACACTTTAGCGAGAAGAGAGAGAAGGAAGGCATTTTTTGTTTTATTAAGAAGAAGGAGACTATTACACATCTACCCACTGTAAGCTGTTTATTACACTGTGTGCATATGTATGTTCCTATCGTTGTCACAACCTGAATATGGTAGCGTCTATTTTACTGATGAGAAAACAGCATGACAGTTGTTCCTGACTACAGCTTAGTATTAGAACTGGTTTTCAGACTCTAAAAATTGATGCTTTTTCCACTCTTATCAGGTAAGAATATACATATGACTTTGTATCCCCAAAGTAAGTAATAGATAATACTGATATATTCAGTACCTTAAGACAGATATATTTTTAGTTCTTTCAGAACAAAATATAGTGAATTTGTTATAGTATTTTCAGGTCAACTATAGCATAGCTGTTAGAGAAAACATCTGTATCTTCAGTGACATAGACAGTCCTGGGTTTTTCAAGTCGCTTAATGTCTGAATATCTCAAGTTTGTCACTTACAGAATGAAAGCGTGGGCCTAAATGACCTCTGAGTCTTTGTTATATCTACAATTTTATTTTATTTTTCCCTTTCTCCCTATACCGTGGATGGAGGGCACTCTGAAACCATTAGTTTAGCAACAGAGGAAGCAGAACAATCTAGTCTATAAAGAAGACACACAGAGAAAAATAGCTTTTGTGTTTAAATAATAGTAACTGAAATATTCATTTCCTCACATCCTTGAACAAAGCAAACTAAGTTCTTCATAAAAAGTGCAACGGTTTGTCCTAAAGTTTAGTCATCTTCTCTTTTCGTGCATGCTCAGGCACTTTAGTCATGTGTAACTATTTGTAACCCTATGGACAGTTGCCCGCCAGGCTCCTCTGTCCATGGGATTCTCCAGGCAAGGATACTGAAGAGTGGGTTGCCGTGCCCTCCGTCAGGGAATCTTCCCAACCCAGGGATCGAACCCACATCTTCTATGTCTCCTGCATTGGCAGGTGGGTTCTTCACCACTAGTGCTACCTCTTCTCTTTAGACATATTTTTTTTTCCTTTCGAATAAACTGTAATTACTATATTTATAGAAGTTTCAGATGAGATTAGTGCCATCCAGTAGAAATATGTGAACCATTTATATAACTTCACATTTTCTACAAAATAAAAAGAAACAAGTAAAATTAATTTTAATAATTGTATTTAACTGCAGCATCCAAAATATTATCACTTCAGCCTGTAATCAGTATAAAAATTGAGGTTTTTACTCTCTTTTTTCTGTGCTAAGACTCTGAGACTCAGTGTATATTGTACAATTACAGCACATCTTGCCACATTGCAGGTGCTCCATAGCCATTTGTGGCAAGGCGTTGAACACTGATGATCTAGCAGGGACCGCGTATGGACATAACCTTCAAGTCAATGGGGATTTCTTGTGAACTTCCTAGAAGTGAACCTTAACCATTCCCTTGACCCCACTTCCTGATCTGATTTAACACTGATCCTGTTGTTTTTTGTTTTTTTTTTTTGCCTAAATCTCTTATTTATCCATTCTCCCTCTACTCTGAATACCCTAATCAAATACACCATGGTAACTCATCTGAATTGTTGCATTGCCCTCTTACCTGATCTGTCCACATCCATCCTGACCCTTCTAAACTTTGTGTACCCAGTAGCCAAGGTCATCTTTCAACATGTAAATCTGCTTTCATGATTCTTCTGCTTAGAATGCTTCAGTGGCTTCCTGTCGCTCTGAAGGTAAAGACACATTGTCCTAATATTGTCTACAAATCTCTTCTAAGTTTTGCCTCTTGCTACCTACTCCAACCTCATCTTCCACCTTTTCTACCTCTTTCTGGTCTAGCTACAGTGGCCTTTTAGCCCCTCTCACCACTGAGCCTGTGTGCATCCTAGTTAACTCCTAATCATCTTTCACTTCTCAAGTCAAGTTTGACTTTCTCAGATGAACTTTTTTCTCTTCATACAGGCTCTCCTAGCACTTCCTACTACTTCACTGGACTTTTAAGTTGCAGTTTTACATTTATGGATTGTGGTTCAATAAGTATTTACTGAGTGTCTGTTCTATGTCAGATGCTGGTTTATAGCAGTGAAGAGACCAAAACTCCTGCCCTTGTGCATCTTACATTTGAGTAAAGTGAGCTAGTAGTGTGTCATGGAAAGTGTCAGCCAGCCAGAAGAGGACAGGGCGTGAGGGCCGTGAGAGCTGTGATTTAGCAAGGGTGATCAGAAAGGCTTCACTGCAAAGGTGCCATCTGAGAAGGACCTGAACGAGATGAGAGAGCAGGCCATGCATCTGTTTAGGGGGGAGAGTGTTCCAGGCAGACAGAACAGCGCCGATGAATAGTGCCGTAAGTTTCTTTCTTAGTTCTTTTGGGAACAAAATAGAGTGTATTTGGTGTAGTATATGCAAGTCTACAACGGCCCTGAATACTTTTCCTTATACCTTTATTTTGTGACTTTATAATGTGACTGTGTTGTATCTTAGAGACAAGAAAAAATCAAGGAAGACATTTTTTTAAAAGAATTAGACTAACATTTATTATGCATCTGCCCACTGTAAACTATTTATTATGCTCACATAAGGGAAAAGATTACTGGAGTGAGGTGTGAAGCCCAGGGCAAAGGCCAGTGAGCTCAGTGAGTAAGTGTGGGAGTCTAGTAGAAGGTGAGAGGGCCAGATGGCACGGGACCTGGAGAACCATTACTCTGAAAAAGATCAGAAGCTATGGAGGGGTTTTGAGCAAATGAGTGACATTTTCTGATTTGGGTTTTAAGTAGCTCTTCCTGACTACTGACCAGGGTATGTGGGGAAGCAAGCATGGGGGTGGGGAGGAGCAGGTACCAAGGACTGAATCGAGGAGACCAGGTGAGCGAGGAAGGTGACTTGGGTCAGGGTGTGAAGGGAGGCGGTGGTGAGAAGTTGTCAGGCACTGTATGCTAAAGAGGAGTCAAGGACGATGGCAAGATTTTTGACCTGACACCTGATTTCCTCCATAGCCTTTGAGATGGAAAATGGTTAGTATTGTGTTCATAGCTCCTGGGACTGCCATTTATAGAGAACAGAATATGCAGTGTAGTCTGTGGAGAAAGGCCAGAGGAGCAGATTTTGAAGGAAGAGCTTGAGTTTGGCTTTGGACATGTTTAGTTTTACGTGTGTGTTGGACAGCCAAAGAGAATGTTGAGTTAGGTAATATATACTGTATTTTATGTATCTACATATCTATATCTCTCTATATATATATTCCACCCCCACCACCCCCACCAGTTTAAGCTGGAAATGTAAGTTTGGGAGTTGTCAGTGTAGAGATATTTAAAGCATGGGTGAAATTACCAAGAGTGAATATACTTGGAGAAAAGAAGGAACCTATTTAGTGTTGAGGAGGAGCTAGCAAAAGAAACTTGAGATGCAGCACCCTGTGATTTAGGAGGAAAACTAGGTTAGTGTGAAATTCAGTGAACCAAGTGAAGGACGTATTTTTAAGAAGGAAGGAGTGATCCGGTGTAAAGTGATGTTAATCCTGGGCTTATATGTTTATTGCTTGCTACTTCCACTAGGTTTTAAGCTACATGAGGACACTTAGGACAGACACTTTTACTATTTTATCTGGCATGTAGTAGGAACTCAGTATTTAGAATGAGAAAATGAACAGTGTTTAGTAAGTGTTTGTCCAATGAGAGAATGTTGTTTGTTTGTTTTTCCAAAATTGAAGCAGTAACTCTTGGAAGAAGCAGTGTAGCACGAAAATATTCTTGTCATGTATCCATCTCATATAATCTTCAAGATTACATTAACTCTGGCAGCATCAATAGGACTTTGTCACCTGGCAGAAAAATGTCTTCTGATTTATCCTGGGATATTTAAGACATGTAATAAAATGTAAAGTGTAACAAGATGAAATTCTGTGTACCTACCTAGCCCAGTACTGTTGAAGCCCTCTGTGTCCTTCCATATTCGCCTGTCTTCCCTCCTCCCACCAGAGGAACCACTATCCAGTATTGATCATTGATCTGTATTATTCCTGTGCATTTAGTTATCGATTTTCTATGTGTATGTTCTCCCTTAACAATATTTGCTTTTGCAGGTTTCAGGGTTTTTATGTATGGTACCCTGTGATTTTCTTTTTTGTCTACTTATGTCCAACATTGTTGACCAGCATCCATGTTTATACTCTGGTGCATTAACAACTGAGTTGTAGCACATTAACAACCTTAAGTTTATTAAATACTGCCAAATTGTTTTCCATATTGTTTGTACAGATATTATTTGTTTATTATGTAAAACTCTTGCTGTTGATAACTTCAACAAAAGATTTTTTTAAGTCATGATGTTGTCCAGTCTAATGTATTAGTCTCATTTATTAGCATAAAATGAAGTCTTTCTTACTATGTAGTCAGAATATTAACTTGACTACCAAGTGAATTATTTTTGTTAAATCCAGATTTAACTTCAGATATGAAAAAACAGTGGTTATCACTGAACAAATAAATTTATCTTCATGTTTCTGTCCATTATACTAATGTTCAAGTATCTATAATTTTATATAAGGCTTTAAAAACTATATATATATGTAATATATAAAATGAAACTATTTAAAAGATCGTTAGTTACACTAAAACTGTTTTAGTCTAAACTCAGTATTCTGTGTATATATCCACATATAACTATTTCAGGTGATGATTTATTCACATTTTCTGAAATAAAATGTTCTAAATTTGAGTTTTGAAGAATATCGATTCTGAATCCAGCTATGTGGTTTAGTGATTAGATTTGCAAGTTGGTGATTGAACCACACAGGTCTCAGTTTTCTGCAAATGAGGCAATTTCTGAGTTACTTGAAACTTATATATTTCACATTAATTCTGTTCCCTAAGTAGATCATTGCCATTCTTACCAGTTTGTGGAATTCTGTATTCCCAAGTCTTTTTTTATCATGCAGAATTTATTTAAACTTTTGTCCCTAAACTTGTTCTTGACTTGTAGAAAGAAAGTCCAGTTGTTTTCTCAGAATAAAGCTGTTTATCTGCCTGTCTGCTGCACTGTCTACCTCAGAATTGCTCAGGAAAAAAAAGAAAAACTCCAAGCCTTTTGTTTCCCTCTGAAAACTATTAGCCTGATGTTTGAGATGTCAAAAATTATTTTTTATTATATAGAGACTATCCTTAGTCATCAGTAAAACACTGGCTGAAGAAATCTGGTCTTTAAGTAAGCAGATCTGAGTCAGACTTAATGCTCAGTCTGGTTTTTCTCCAACTTGTATCACACTTGAAATGGCTTGAAAGTGAAGGAAGACAAACGAACAGATTTTGCCACTTTGTTTTTTTCGTTTTATAATAGAGAATAATGGGAGAAAAACATGTTTACCAATGAAAAGAATTTAATGGTAAAGGCAAGTTCAATAATTTTCCAAACTACTTAATAGAATTACACAGAAAAAATGTTCGCTCTGGTTTTAAAGCTGTCTGTCTGAGGTTTGCACCATCTGTCTATCCATTTTTAGTACCAGTCAGAAACCTGCGAGTCATTCTTTTCTCCCTCTGTCCTCTTTCCTCTGTTCTTTAGTATCTCCAGTTGATTTCATTTCCCAAATAACTTTTCTCCCCTTCTGCTTCCCTGTGCTTCCCTGTCAATGCTGAAGGACATTTTTTAAACGAGCGCAGTATTTTTACAGGGCTGCAGCTCATTGGCTCAGAGAGTATGAACGTTCCCTAGCGCCTGTTTGTTGGACCTGAGACAGGTTTCATCTCAGTCTGTTACCTGTATTTACTGGTGGATCCTCCTTTATGTGGACACTGCCCTGACGTCCCTGTAGCTGCTGCTGCCAAGTCGCTTCAGTCGTGTCCCAGCCCACCAGGCTCTCCTGTCCCTGGGATTCTCCAGGCAAGAACTCTGGAGTGGGTTGCCACGTCCTTCTCCAATGCATGAAAGTGAAAAGTGAAAGTGAAGTCGCTCCGTCGTGTCCGACTCTTAGCGACCCCATGGACTGCAGCCCACCAGGCTCCTCCATCCATGGGATTTTCCAGGCAAGAGTACTGGAGTGGGGTGCCATTGCCTTCTCCGTCCCTGTAGCTAGTGCTACAGAAATCCCTTGCCCTGATGTTCCTATAGCTTGTGCTACAGAAATCCTAAGAATCTTCATTTGCCCCCTGGCCCAAGCAGCAAGGCCAAATTTGGAAGCTTCTGTGAATGGTGGTTACTCTCACACAAAACTCGGCTTTTCATTCTTCTCCCCTTCCTCCTTATAAGTAGCCATTCCTTAGTGATAGGCATGGGAGGGAGACACAGTGATATATGGTTGCTGACACTGCAGTTACACTGATTACAAGGAAGGACAAAAGCTGGTAGTTCTGTTAATACATCCTTACAATTCTTAACTATCAGAGTTGCTCACTGTCTTTTTGTTCTAGTTATTCTTTAAATTAGGCCAGTTGGGGGGTAAATGGGCTTCCCTGATAGCTCAGTTGGTAAAGAATCCACCTGTAATGCAGGAGACCCCAGTTCGATCCCTGGGTTAGGAAGATCCCCTGGAAAGGATACCCACTCCAGTATTCTGGCCTGGAGAATTCCATGGACAGTCCATGGGGTCGCAAAGAGTCAACCACAACTGAATGACTTTCACTTTGAGAGGTAAATTGTTACGTATTTTGCTTTCTCTTTTTTTAATCGGTCCAACATTCACAGCTCTTTCTGTGGGTGTTCAGAAAATTCTCAATTATATAATTTCACTTATTTTAAAATTTATTTTTAAGCCCTTTGAATTCCAAAAAATAGTAGCAAAACATAAAAGCCATGAGCCAGAAGACTTGCAGTTTTGTTTCAGTTTTGACATTTATAGAGTGTGCCACTGATATGATGTATTTCATGTCATTAGGCTTTGTTAAAAAAAAAAAATTTAGATAAGTGAAACAAGGGATTTTAGACTACTTGACCTTTAAAATACTCTTTAGGTCTTTGAGGATTCCTGAAAGTAGAATAAGTTTGGGTGATGACTTCAGAGTGAGAGCTTCAGTTAAGTGTAGCTTCAATCAGTAATGAATAGGATTTTGACCAAAACTGCAGAAGTCTTGAGATGATAAGTGTTGGGGGTGGTCAGAAGTCAAGTTTTTAGAGACTGGGGTGGCGGGGGCAGGGGAAGGGTCTCAATGGAACATAAATTCCACCAAGAGAGAAACTTGTCTGCTGGGGTGTCTATAGTGATTGAATGATACTTATTTGATATTTGAATTTGAGTGACCATTCCAAGGCTTTACACTGTACAGCCTGCAAGCATATCATCTCCCATTGTTTACCATGTTTAGTTATTTTCACAAAAGTCTGTTACCCAGTCCAAGAATGTAATTTTTATCAAGTAACAGTTGTTCTATGGAAGCAGAAGTGTTTTTTTCCTCTCTGTCCATAATCCACAACATTTCCTTCCTTAGTATGAATTCTTCAGCGTTCAGTAAGGGCAAAAGTTTACCGTAAGGTAAACACTCATTAATTTCTAGAATGAATTTTCTGGTATTTAGTTGAGGCTCTGCTGCTGCTAAGTCACTTCAGTTGTGTCCGACTCTGTGCGACCCCACAGACGGCAGCCCACCACGCTCCCCTGTCCCTGGGATTCTCCAGGCAAGAACACTGGAGTGGGTTGCCATTTCTTTCTCCAGTGCATGAAAGGGAAAAGTGAAAGTGAAGTCACTCAGTTGTATCCGATTCTTAGTGACCCCATGGACTGCAGCCCACCAGGCTCCTCCATCTATGGGATTTTCCAGGCAAGAGTACTGGAGTGGGGTGCCATTAACTCTTGTTAAAGTTTTTGCACATTTCTTATATACACAGGTTGCCCCAGTATGGTTTCTCTTCTGATCATGAATGGGTTGTTTTTTTTTTTCCTTTAGAAGACTGTTACACATTTACAGGGCTTCTCTCCAGTGTGAGTTCTCTCATATTGAGGAAGCAATGACTGTATTCTGAGGAATTTTCCATGTTTATTAATAGGATTTTTTTGTTTTTTTCCTATTATGAATTCTCGGACGCTTTCTAAAACTTTTATTTCTTCTGAAGAAATACATTGCCATATTCACTACACTGATGGGATTTCTCCTCAAAATGAGTATTACATTACTCAGCACAGAATGAGTTATGACAGAACACTCTCTTGCAATCAGGTTTTCTCTCCATTAGCAGCTGGGCTTGAAATCTGTACTGTAGTCATTACATTGAATGATGTTTATTTCTCTTAGAGGTTCCCAAATGTTTATGAAGTAACATGATCTGACTGAAAGTCCTCTGACGTGTATTACATTCAAAGAAGAAAGTTCTATGCTTTATTGTTTATTCTGTTCAGTTCAGTTGCTCAGTCATGTCCAACTCTTTGCGACCCCATGAACCACAGCACACCAGGCCTCCCTGTCCGTCACCAACTCCCAGAGTCCACCCAAACCCATGTCCATTGAGTTGGTGATGCCATCCCACCATCTCACCCTCTATCGTCCCCTTCTCCTCCTGCCCTCAATCTTTCCCAGCATCAGGTCTTTTCAAGTGAGTCAGTTCATCGCATGAGGTGGCCAAAGTATTGGAGTTTCAGCTTCAACATCAGTCCCTCCAATGAACACCCAGGACTGATCTCCTTTAGGATGGACTGGTTGGATCTCCTTGCAGTCCAAGGGACTCTCAAGAGTCTTCTCCAACACCACAGTTCAAAAGCATCAATTCTTCGGAGCTCAGCTTTCTTTATAGTCCAACTCTCACATCCATACATGACTACTGGAAAAGCCATAGCCTTGACTAAACACACCTTTGTTGACAAAGTAATGTCTCTGCTTTTTAATATGCTATCTAGGTTGGTCATAACTTTCTTCCAAGAAGTAAGCGTCTTTTAATTTCATGGCTGCAGTCACCATCTGCAGTGATTTTGGAGCCCAAAAAAGTAAGCCCCATTTATTTGCCATGGAGTGATAGGACGAGGTCAATATAATAAGTCATTTAGATTATATCAATAAACACAATATAATATACACAAACACAGTATAATAAGTCATTTAGATTTATATCAATAAACAGTAGATACAAAGGATAGATAAAACCTTCCTGTATAACTGGGATACGCTAGAGATTGAGGAAGAATTCTGGTTAAATGAGGGAAAGTACATATAGGTCATTCTGAATCTTATTAAAACATTTCTGAAGAACTTGCAATTGTGATCTTTCTGGTGATATAGGTAAAGAGCTTTCTCTATGCAAAATTTCTTTCGTATGCAAAGAGACTATCATCTTGGCAACATCCAAAATTCCAACATCAGGAATATCATAATTCTGTCCTTGTTTAATGAAAAGTATCATTTTCATTAGGCTTATAATATAAAAATCCATAAATACAGGAGAAGGTTTGAAGAAAGCAAAGAAGACATGACTTTTCTTCTCATATTTCGTTGGACTCTCGTAAGATTAGCTGCTTTGTCAGTTCTTATTGCTGTTTCTCACTGAAAATTTTCTTAATATATAGTAAGGTCAGACTTAGGGAACTAGGGAAGGTGAAGAAGAAAGCTGTTGACGAGGAGAGTAGGTATATCACACCATCAGTGGTAGCAGAAGATAGCTCCTGCCTTAATCTCTGACTTCACTGTAAGGGGCAGCATTAAGGTACTGGAGGTTGGGAGGTTGGGGGAAGTAGAGGATGTGAGTACGTTAGAAAAGTGACGTGATATTTTTGATTTAACATAATACATTAGAATTATATAGTTTCAGAGCTTATTCTGTGGATTAGAAGCATAGGAGTCGCAGTGAGTGCTTCATTTCAGGCTGCGACTTCTTTCTAAACAGCCATATAGGCTGAATGGATATACTGGATATACCAGTTCCCTCCAGATCTTCCAGGTTTTGAGCCTAGGAATACCTACCTCAGCAGTAGTGATTTTCTCATTGTGAGGACCCCTACCCTTGCAGTCTTTTACAAATTCCATCGCTTTTTCTTTCTTTCCCTCAGTCTTTGTCTACAGCTGGTCTATATTGGCCTTTTCTCTTCTTCTATCTATAGGTATCCCTACAACATCACCCTTAGAGCAGTCCTTTTAAGAGTGTTGGAACCTACAAGATGAAATTTAGACCAAGAATTTGACTTTACAGAACAAACCTACAAGACATAAGAGAAGCTGTGACTCCCGTGAAATTCAGTTATTCTTTCATAGGGTAGGTGGTCATCAGTTGTGGTGTTTGCCTTCCCACATGTCTTCAAAATAATCTGTTTAATGGCTAAAAATGAACCCACGAATATTCTCTCTGATTCACTTTTAGTGACCATTAAGAAATTGCCTTTGTATATGTGAGTTAACTGCTAGAAGCTTTCTCTTCACTGCCTGTTTTAAAAATTGCAAGTTGAATCCATTTGAGCAGATTTTAAGCATTGAGGCTCCTCTATTTCCTTTAGCCTTTGCTGAAATGGAGGCTTATTTACATAGTGTACTCAACTTGAATCAGTCCTATTCATGAGTCAAACCCTGAAAAAACATCTTTTGAGTCACTAAGTTTACTTTAACTTTTTGGTGTTCATGGAAAGTGGTTTAGTATAGAGTAACTTGAGACCTGGCAGATAACCTGTCAATACAGTATGGTGCTGGTAGGAGAATTTATTTCTTAGATGGTATAGTCTCACTTGGAGAAAGATTGTAAGGTCTGAGACAGAAAGAGACAGAGACAAAGGGAAAAGCAGGTTTTTTTCCATAGAGATATTTAATGGCTGTTGAGGTAGAGATGAGGCGAGACAGATTCCTTTAAGGTCAGCTAACTGTAAATGCATGTCAGGGTTTAAGAGGAAAGTACTGAATGAGTCCCAGTGTCTGCTTCATAATCCATTATATGGGTTTTTCTTGTTGTTGTTTTATAAACTTTTTATTTTGAGGTAATTAGAGATTCACAGGAAGTTACAAAAAAATACTACAAGGATAATTTTAAGATAGGGAACTGTTTTTCTTTTCCTTTAAAAAAAATTTTGTTTAGCTGCACCATGTTTTAGTTGAGGCATGCGGGATCTCCTTCCCTAGCTAGGGATGGAATCCAGGGCCCCCTGCGCTGGGAACACAGTCGTAACCGCTGGACCACCAGGGAAGTCCCCAAAGATAGATTCACAGTTTTGAAACCAGGAAATAGATGTTTATACAGTACATGTCTGTACAGCCCTGTGGCGTTTCATCATCTGTGCAGATTTGCCTAACTGCTGCCTCCATCAAGATACACAGCCATTCCATCAGCGCGAAGCTCTGTCACCCCCCCCCCCCCGCCCCGCGCCACTCCCCTCCATCCGTAATTCCTGGCAGCCGCCATGTTGTTCTCTACTCTTGTCTATCCTTCCCTACCCTTGTTTGATGTTGTATTAGATGAGCTAGTAACGTAACATCGTTTCGAAGGGGAAATGTTTTCTGAAGCAGAAAGTACTGTCTTAAAACTTAAAGAACCTCCTTATTTCTTCATGTTTTTTATGTATAAGATGGAGAGCTCCAATGGAATTTTAACGCATCTGCTCCCAAGTAATTTGACTGGAGTTTCATTCAACCCCTGCCTTCTTTCAGGCCTGCTTCGAACAGAGTTTTCTTAAAGAGGAAAAGCATTTTTTCACTAAGTTAGTGATGTTGCAAGTCACCAAAAATTGGATGGATTTTTCAAAACCTCTTAGCTTCCCTTATTTTGAGGAGTCAGAAAAGAATTTTTTAAATTTCAATGTAAAAAATAAGGCGATAATCCACTGCTACCTTTGTGTTCCTTGTCATAATAAATTGTAATGATAAAGATAGAATCAAATGAGTTGATATGTATAAGGCACTTAGAATAGTGCCTGTCACATAGTGATCTCTACCTTCGGGTTAGCTTTTATTTTTATTGCAGCTGTTAAGACCTATGTTCTAGGGAAGAAAGAACTTTTTAAGCACAGAGTCAGAAGATTAGATCACACAGAAAAGGACAGATGTATTGGCTACTGTCAGTAGTTCTATGTGCACATAAAGGAGATAGGGAAGATGTTTACAAAGGTTTATTCAGGTGGTGGGTTCTGGGTGGCGTATGGTCCCTCCCTGCTGCCCCTCTCCACCCCCCGATTTTCTGTTTCACAAACTTATTTAACAACTGTAATTACTCTTACAGATGGGGAAGTTAAGGTATAATATATAGAAAGAGAATTAAGTACACCTAGTGTTGATAAGACGGTTGTGAAACTAACAGCAGTGCTCTTATAAATGATTCAGTATTTCTGAAGGGCAGTTTGACAAATATCAAGACCTTGAAAGAAAGGGTTCCTACTCTTTGACCTAGTGATTTCTCTTCTAGGACTGTATATTTAGGAAATGATCAGAAATGTCAGAAAAGGTGCAAGGATATTCTTTATTTATAATGTAGCCTTACTTATGACAGGAAAATGGCTTGTCAAATGGCTAGATAAGTTGAATAGCAATTTCATAGAGATAGTTTGATTATAGCATTAATATAAATTTGGAAATTTTGTTAATTGGTTAAAAACAAATTTAGAGTTGATGGATTTAATCCTAGAAATTTTGTCCTAAACCTTGACATCTTTATATCGTTGTATAAATATACTGTGATGTTTAGGAAGAACAAACATGTTTTCTAGCATTTTGATGTTTTTAATATAGTTATCATGTGTCATATTTATGTTAATGTAATATCTACGACTAAATATTTTGTGTCTATACAAGAGGATTATGTGAATGAGTATATATCTAGGCTGAGTACAAAGTACTCAAATTCCTTTTTACTGTAAAGTTGCTTCTGTCATTTTCTTTTCCTTCAGTAATTTCAAATTTGAAATTTGAAAATTCTAGGTTTAAAAAAAGTGCTTTATATCTTGAGAAAATTTACTGTTTACCTACTGTGTTAAAGTGACGATTGTTGTCTCTTTCTTCAGTATTCCCCATCTCAATTGCCCAAGCCAGAAACTCGGGAGTTTTAGTACTTCTGGATACCTCATTCTTAACTTACACTGTGTGGATCCAGTTTTTGACCAAGTGATATTTTCAGTATCCATTGATAGTACCCTATTCCAGGGAACATTGCCTTTTTCTTAAAGTGTTATAATACTATCATAACTTCCTCAGTCTTTCCTAAGTCAGTTCATTCTTTTTTGTTTTTATTTAATTTTAAAATTATATTGAAGATATGCATATATCATGCTTAACAAGCTAAATATTTCCACAAGAGAGCAAAATATAACTATCCTGTTGTTCCCACCCTTCCAACCTCCACCTTTGAGCCCTACACCCATCCAGGTCTCTTAACTTTTCTTATTTGGAAGACTTTATATATGTTTGAAAGATAATATATCTAAATGCCTATTGCTTATGAGTTTTTAATTTTGGATATGAGTTATTGACTCTCTACTATGGAAGATGATTTCACTCTATTTTCTCTTCCTCTCACATTTGCACAATTTATTTCCTCCTCTTTTCTTTATAGTTATGTCACAATTTTGACATGAATGGGTAATCACGGCTCAGCTGTTCTTTATAAGTGTAGAGAAAGCTGAAGAACAGTTGATCCATGATTACTTACTTAAATTTTGTTTTCTTTGAGCTAAATAACTTAGTTTAACTTTCTCTGTTTTGGGGTGCAAGCTCAGTAGTATCCAGCTCTTTGAAATCCCATGATTGTAGCCTGCCAGGCTCCTCTGTCCTTGGGATTTTCCTGGCAAGAATACTGGAGTGGGTTGCCATTTCCTCCAGGGGATCTTCCCAACCCAGGGTTCGAACCCATGTCTCCTGCATCTCCTGCATTGGCAGGAGCGTTCTTTACCACTGAGCCACCTGGGAATCCCTTTAGCTCTCATTTTTCTGCCAGAAGTGAATGCAGTGAGTGTGTTTTCTCTGTGTTCAAACACTCCAGATAGTGTTTCATCTTTCAGAGATGTCTCTCTTGGAGTTTCCGTCCTTGCTATTTACCATCTGGACTATCGTTCTTATGGTCTGCTCTTAGCTTTGTCTCAGAACCTCCCTTTACTCTTAATCTGGGAATTTCCAGTGTTTTCTTTCGGTCTTGATTCCGTGGTTTCCTGGATCTTCTCTCCCTTTTTCTGACTTTGCTAGTTTGTTTTGATGGAAGACATATTCTGCAAGCTCTGTGAGAATAGGTACATAAAAGGAAGATTCTCCAAGACTTTCTGAAAATGTCTGTGATGTACTTTGATACTTAATTGACACTTTTGTTGAGTATAGAATTCTAGGATTTTGAAGGCTTTGTTTCAGTTGTCTTCTATCTTCTAGAGCTGCTGTTGAAATACCTGATACCTTCTGATCCCTTTTTCCTGTATGTTATCTGTTTCTGAATTGACAGATTTTATTATTTCTTTTGTCTCCAGTCTGCTACAGGTTTTTGATGCTAGGCCTTGGTTTGAGTTTTTTTTTTTTTTCTTTTTTAATCTTTTATAATGGACATTAGACAGGTCTTTTCTTGTCCTTTAGATTCAGGAGACATTTTCTTAAATTAGCATTTTTTTTCAATAAGTTACTTTCCTCTATTCTCTCTGTATTCTCTTAAAATTATTTTTATTATCCAGAAGTTGACTCTAGTGGACTCTTCTAATTAACATACTGTTTTTGCCCCCATATTTAGCTTATTGTTTAAAAGGTATTATCACCTTTATCTTTCCTGAATTTTAATAGTTCTTTTATTATATTTTTCAAGTCCAAGAGTTTTATTTGGTTATCTGAATCTTTCTTGTTTGTACCCCTTTGTTTTTTCTATTTAACGGGAGCATATCTATCTGGAAGGAATAATTACGTGGTTTTACCCTTTTCTCAGTTTTCTTTTGTTCTCCACCCTAACTCAGTGTCCTCAGAATTCTTCTTTCTTATGGATTATGTCTCTTTCTGGCCATGGTGGTTGTATTACAGCAGGGTTCCTAACCTGTTTTGACGCTTGAACCCCTTTGGAAAACTGAAGCTTCTGGAGCTGAACCCTTACTTAAAATCCAAGAATATCAGTTCTCATAACATATACCTATCAAAATATTTTTTAAAAACTGTCCTATGGCTGTATATGTGCCTCTTTGTTAACATATTAAGTATCTAGAGGTGCTGAGATTATAACTTCAAAGCAATGATGAGTGTAAATGATGTTTTTGAGATATTGTACCAACTGTAATGTGATATGAAAATATCTGTGTTTTTATTAGTGATAAGTCACATATATTGCCAATTCTTCTACAGTCAGTAGCCTACATATGTAACTAAAAGCAATGTCATTTCAGTTGGAGGTTAGTGTAAAACAAAATTTTAATTTTCTTTTTTTTTTTTTTTAACATCTAAGTTCTTTCTTGAGCTCTTTGAATTCTATTGATAGATCTTTGGGGAATCAAACAGCCCCTTTTAGGGGTTTCTTCAAATGCCTGGGGTCGTTGGCTTTCAGCTCAAAAGATTGAGGTTGCTAGAAAATTGATTGGAAGCTCTGAATGATTGACTGGGACTTGGCAACAAGTAGGCTTCACTTTACGTTGTGGGATGCTCATCTTTCATTATTTGTAGATTTTCCTCTTGGGATTCAAATCTCCTCAAAGAAGAGCATATAATTCTGCATATGGAGTATAGTTATAATTATCTATGTTCATATGGATAAGTAATTGTGCCCACTTCTTGTAAAATTTGCTTTTGTGATTTACCTGAATGGTTATACTATTAAATATGTTCCTATTAAATAAAACAGTTCTGGGAAAGTACACAGACTGTCTTTAATGCTTTTAAACCATTAATGTAACAAGAAAACTGGCCTTTTTCATGAATTTATATTTGATTTTTCAGGAGCTTTCAAGTTGTGGATGGAATAAAAAAGAAAAATACAGTTCTGCACCAAATGCAGTTGCCTTCACAAGAAGATTTAATCATGTGAGTTGCTTATAAAATTTTGATGTTTAGTTTCTGAAATTCAGTTCCTCAGTATGTAATTTTTCATTAAGAAATAATTAAAGTTTTTACATCAGTTCTAGAGCATTTTCAACCAATATCTCTTCAGTGTCTTTCCATATAATCTTTTTTTTTTCTTTTTCCTTCTGTAATTCCTATTGGAAATTTACTGGAACTTTATGTTCTTTTCCACTTGTGTCTTAACCTGTCATATTTCACATCTGTCTCTTTGTGCTCCATTCTGTGTTATTTACTCAGATTTATATTTCAGTTCAATAAAATAATTCTCTTCAGATGTGTTAAATCTGCTTCAAATCTACGTACTTTTTTTTACACTAATGTCATTCCCCCCCCCACCTTTTTTTTTTCAGTTTCTTAAGTCATCTTCAAGTTTTTATTTTGTGTTATTATAAGGTGTATTAAATCCCACATCCCTATGCTCTTGAGGCAGCTGTCGTACCCTTTCCTTTTTTGCCTTTATTTCCTTTATTTTTGGCCTCAAGTGAAATCTTTTCTTTTCAAGTTAGTCATGTGTAGTGCTTAGTCAGTCAGTTGTGTCTGACTCTTTGCCACCCCATGAACTGTAGCCTAGCAGGCTCCTCTGTCCATGGAGATTCTCCGGGCAAGAATACCAGAATGGGTTGCCATGCCCTCCTGCAGGGGATCTCCCCAACCTAGGGATTGAATCCAGGTCTTCCACATTACAGCTATAATCTTTACCGTCTGAGCCACAGGGAAGCTCAAAATTACTGGAGTGGGTAGCCTATTCCTTCTCCAGGGGATCTTTCCAATCCAAGAGTTGAACTGGGGTCTCCTGCATTGCAGGCCCATTCTTTACCAGCTGAGCTACCAGGGAAGCCTACTTTTTAAAAAATGGTTGTCTTTAACTCAGCGTTTCTAGGGGTTTATAGCAAATAGTATATCTCAAGTTACTTGGTTCACTGCATTACCCAAAATGAAAATGAGTTAGTATTTTTTTTTTTTTCAGTTAAATTAAACCATTAGTAAGGAACCTACAGCAAACATGTCTTACACTGAATTGCTTATTTAAACTATATGGCAGTTGTTTTAAATTTTTTCTGGAGTGGTCAGGATTTATCATCATGGTAAACTTTTTTCTTTGCCAACAAAAATATTGTCGCAATACCCGCTAATTTTACTTTAGATTTTTAAGCACTAATATTATTCTTAAGTAAGTCAAAAGATTGTTAGGGTCAAATATGTCACAGTGTACCAAAAGCTCTTACATTAATCAAGATTACAGTTGATCTATAATAAAATTCATTACTTAGTTATTCCATTACTCTATTAACTTTCTCTTAGAAGTGTGATGGGAAATCTGAAGTAGCAAATTACAAAAGAAGTTGCAAAGAGACCTTTATTCTTGAAATGAGTTTCTTGTAGATAGCATATCGTTGAGTCCTTTTTTTTTTTTTTTTTTTGCCCCATCTGACACAATTTTAGCAGGTAGTTGCTAAAATAAGATCATTACTATTTGAAAGAAGACAATAAAATCTACAATCTCTATAACATATTATCCATAATGATGACTATACAATTGAAAAAATTACCAGACACACAAAGAGAAAGAAAAGGTTGACTGTTAAGAGAAAAAGCATTAAAACTCCAGGAGTTGGCGATGGAGAGGAAGGCCTGGCATGTGCAGTCCATGGGGTCGCAAAGAGTTGGACATGACAGCGGCTGAACTGACTGACTGAGTTAACTCGACTGGGCTCACACTCTAAATTCTCTTTCTTATTGGAGGATAGATCGGTTCTTTCCAGATTTTGTCTTTATTTGGGCTTCTTAAAGTTTCCCCTGCACATGCACAGTTCCGAGGTCAACTGGAGATTTGGATGAAGTTTGTATATAGATTTGGGGCACTTTTCTTACCCCTCTAGAATTCCCCCCCTTATTGTCTAGCCAGTTGTTCTCTGACTCTAGAAGCCATCAGGACTGTGGCCTTCTCTAAAATTCTCAGTGCACCACATTGTAACTCTGAATGTCCTCAGACACTTAGCTTTATATGTGCAAATCTCATCCAGTGCATCTTACTTCTTTCAAAGATCTGTTCTCCAGTTTATGCCTTCTTTTTTGGTTCCTCTCTTGTGCTTTTAAATATTGTTTTTATAATTTGTAATTATAATCAGAGGAGCATCTCCAGAGATACCCGCTTCTCCACATTACCAGAAATGGAACTCTCCCACATATTTTTAAAACTATGCTTTTTTAATTGATTATCAAAACAGTAGCACACATTGCCAAAAAACTGAAAAAATGGTAGAAATGTATAAAAAGCTGGGGGGTAGGTGCAGAATCACCCAGAGATGACTGTTACTAATATTTTAGTATATATTTTTCCATTCTTTATTTTCTTTTTAATCTAATAGAAATCATGTTGTACATATAATTTATAGTCCTGTTGTCTTAACATATCATGAAATGTTACTGTATGATATTGATAAAATCACTTTGAAAACATTTTAAGTATCTGTATAGTCTCCTGTGACTTGACTCATCACAATTTTAATATTCATTCTATTTTGGCTATTTCTTTGGTCACTTTTTTATGCCTTCTGGCCAGTGGCTTTCTGATTTTTTTTTTTTAATTGGGGGAAAGGTTATCTAAGTTTTTAAAAAATGTTACCTTTAGATGATTGGAAATTTGACTAATTAGAAATTGATGTTTTTAGGAATGATAATAATTTTAGGTAATGTTTGTAGAAAGACTCCTTTTTGAAAATGTTGATAGATGCTATCATATATTGTCTATGGTTTGCTTCACAGTATTAATGGAGCATTTGAGAGTGGGATGAGAGTAGAAGTGAGAAAACTTGGCCATAACTTGGTTGTTGAAGCTGGTTGATGTGTACTGGGGAGTTCATTATTATTATGTTTAGTTCAGTATACGTTTGAAGATTTTCATGATAAAAAGTTAGGAAATTATCTTTCAAGCTTAACATATGTTTGGCTGTAAATAAAAGGTTTTTATAACACTTTTATATGATTATAAGAGCTTGAATAAAGCAGCTACAGTTAGAAATAACCTCTGAATAAAAGTTTTCTAAGATTTACTTTTTAATGAAATACTTGATTCATTCCTAAAACATGTTAAATGTTTGTTTGAATCTTATGAAACTGCCGTTTCTGGCCTATGGAACTGTCAGGTTCATATGGTTAATCTAATGTATATTAGGGAGTATTATAATAAAACAACTGTAAATTCACCACTTAAACTAAGAATATTACCAAAACTATTACAGCATTTTATATGTTCTCTGCTCTGTCCTCACTTAAAGGGTAACTATTATCTGAAAAAAATAGTTTCTCTTTTGTTTTTTCTTAATTTGATTTTAAAAACTCTTGTTATAATTCCAATACAAGTAGATTTACCAGAAAAAGTTGTGCCCCTAAACAACATATTGTATATCTTGCTTTTCATCTTTGTAAAAGATATCATCAGACTATATATAGACTTGCGTGGTTGGCTTTTTTCACTTGTATTTCTCTGCTGTATCCATGATAACGTATAGAGTGCTTATTCATTGATTTTCAGTGCTGTCTTCTAGCATTTCATTGCATGAATGTATCAGAAAGAATTCATCATTCTTTTGAGTGTAGACTAATTTTGAGGGTGGACTAATGTGTCTCTTAATTTTTTGCTGTTGTGAAGAATTTGCTATCAATATTCTAAGAGTTTGGGTGCCCACTTGAATTAGTTTCTCTAATTGGTGGCTTTCAAACATTTTTTGCTATGACCCACAATAAGATAAAATATTTTTACATTGTAGCTGAATATACAAACTAAAGTCTCCTGAAATAATACTTACCTGTATTAGACAATATATACTTTGGTCTTTGCTTAAAAAAAAATTGCTGCTTAAACTTAATAAATTGATTACCATAAAATAAGGGGAAAACAAAACACTGTGATTTGTTTGAAAAATGTATTCCTAAATATAAAATTTGTATCAGAGAGAGTATATCCATGTTTAGCTACATAAGACAGTATATATTTTTAAAAATGACTATACCAGTTTGCTTTGAGCTTTCATCACTGTGTATCCTAATCAGCACTTAGTGTCATTAAACTTTGACATCTAATTGATGTAAAATGACTCAACTTTTATTTTCATTCATTTAAATATTTACTAAGCTCCTACTATGTCCTGAATATTGGTCTTGATGTGGGGGATATATTAGTGAATAAGGAAAACAGAGATCATTCTCTTCATGGACTTTTTCATTCAGTTTTTCCTAATTTTAATTTTACTTTTTTCATTTTCAGACGTTCTGTCATTTTCAGATTTCTCTGGTCATGTGTATTTTTCTCTTATTTTTTACTTTAAACTGTTTGTTGTAAAATAAAGCATGGATACAAAAAGAACCCACAAAAAAAACATATGGTTTAATGGAAGTTTAGGAACTACCCTAGAAACCCCTCCATGTGCCTTCATCCCAGTTCACACCCTTTGGTCCTCCAGCAATAAGTACTGTCCTGACTTTTATAGCACTCACTGTCATGCATTTATTTTTATAGTTTTTAATCACATAAATATGGATCCCTAACTTAGCCTGGCCAGTTTTTTTAATTTGTTAAATGTTTGTGACTTTTTAATTTGCAGTTTCTCCCTTTATCCTTTTCTCTTCCATACTATTTCCTGTGGAAGAACCTCTAGAGTCTCCCATAGTCTCCCATAGTCTAGATTGCATTTTGTGTAGTATAATATGTTCTATGTTCTCTGGAAATTAGCTGCTAATTCCAGAGGTTCAGTTGGGTTCAGTGCCTTTGGCAAGAGTCAGGGTTGTATGGGGTTTCTTCATCAGATCTTTTCTGTGATATTAATAGATACATTGCTGCTGCTAAGTCACTTCAGTCGTGTCCGACTCTGTGCGACCCCATAGATGGCAGCCCACCAGGCTCCCCCATCCCTGGGATTCTCCAGACAAGAACACTGGAGTGGGTTGCCATTTCCTGCTCCAGTGCATGAAAGTAAAAAGTGAAAGTGAAGTCGCTCAGTCGTGTCTGACTCTTAGCGACCCCATGGACTGCAGCCCACCAGGCTCCTCCATCCATGGGACTTTCCAGGCAAGAGTACTAGAGTGAGGTGCCATTGCCTTCTCCTAGTAGATACATTAGATATTAGATACAAAGAAATATTTTTAGTGGGGATAATTTTATAAAGAGACATTTTTCCCTCATCTAGTACTTGCATATCTAGAGATTCCATTTCATACAGGTAAGGAAAGGTAAATATTTGATTTTTTTCCTCTTTATTTTGCAGTTTTGAAGATAATGAATTGGTGTTCTGTCATCCTTTAACAATGACAGAGTAGTTTTTAATTTTATTTTAAAACTCATAAACGTAAACATATATGATGTGAATCAGTATTCCCATTGCCATTATTATCATTATTGAAACTCTACATATTATCCTGTCGTTGGCCAACAGGAGTCTCTTCAGATTGGCTTTGATGACCTTTCTCATAACCCTTTCTTTCATGACCCTTGTAATCTTGAGCAGTTTCTTTGCTTTTGTTTGCAAAGACGTTGCATGTTCATTTTGTCCATTACCAGCTCTCTGCCTGGAATCAGCATTTCTTTAACAAATGTTGATTTCTTATAGCAGGAAATGGACCGAGGTGCTAAAAATGCTCATTGCTATTAGAGTAACCATAATTTCTAGGCTTTTTTAGCAGATATAGCTAAGATATCTATATGTCATACACACACACATATATATACCAACTACTTGAAGATAAAATATCTCATAAATTCATACTAATACTTCTAATTCAAATTCAAGACCAGAGTTTTACTTAATCTCTTCCATGTATATGTCTGTATATCCTTTCTTCCACACCTGCAACCTGGTTTTCCATGAATTCGGGGCATGATACAGTATCCTACAAGTTACTCATTTGCCTTAACCTACATAAACAAATAACAGTCTCAGAATAGCAATACTAATGCCAATAATACTCCTTTAAACAGTTATGTACATATTTTTGCAAATGTTGTATTTCTTTTATAGTAAATAGTATATAGTGTCTGGGCATATAGGCGTTACATAATGTACTCTCCTTCTTTTAACCCTTATCATTCTTATTTCTGTGAACGTGTGTATTTAATGGTCACTATCTTTCTAATGTTGGTGTTTCTCTAGTCATTTGATTTTCTGAAGCCTGCTCTCCAGGCATTTACTCAGGAAGGGCTCATTGGAACAATAATTCTTGAGTTCTTACATGTTGATAAGTTTGCCTGTCCTTTGTATGAAATTTTCTTTCCTTGATAATATTTGATGTAGTACTCCATTTTTTTCTGGCGAAGTGTTGCTATTGAAAAGTCTGATGATAATTAAATTTTCTTTTCCTTAAAAATCACTTTCTCTTTTCTTAGCCTAAAGATTTTTCTTTTTTAAGTCCAGTAATTTCATTAAACTGTGTCTTGCTGTTGATCATTCTGGGGCAGTATTATCAGGTGTGATTGGCTTTAGATGGGACTGTCAATTGGGAAGCACCTACACTTAGCCTTTCTGTTGTGGTGGTCTCAGCGTAGCTGAACGTGGTAGTTTAGGAATCCCATAGAGAATGTTCCAACAATCAAGGCATGGGTTGCATGTTCTTTTATGACCTTGTCATGGAAGTCAATATCAGTTAATTTTCTATTCCTTGAAGCAGTCATGAGCTTATCTAGGTTCGATGAGAGGTGACGTATACCCCCAACTTTCAGTGTGAGGAGTGATAAAGAGTTTGTGGCCATGTTTTTAAATTACCATAGGATTTGTCTTAAAATTTGACATTAAATGTATTAAGTCAGTGATCGTGGAGTTTAGATTGAATCATAATTAATATTTTCTAATAAGGTTGTTGTTGGGCTTCCCTGGTGGCTCAGTCGGTAAAGAATCCACCTGCAATGTCCAGAGAGACCTGGATTCAATCCCTCAGTTGGGAAGATCCCCTGGAGGAGGGTGTGGCAACCCATTCCAGTATACTTACCTGAAGAATCCCCATGCACAGAGGAGGCTGGCAGGCTGCAGTCCATGGGGTTGCAAAGAGTTGGAAACTGAGCACCTAAGCACAGGACAGCACAAGGTTGTTGTTAAAATAACCTTAACTTTAGATACATTTTATACTTCTAAAATGTAAAATTTATTAGAATCAGGGATAGTTATTGTCATTCAGTTCAGTTCAGTTCAGTCGCTCAGTCGTGTCCGACTCTTTGCGACCCCATAAATTGCAGCATGCCAGGCCTCCCTGTCCATCACCATCTCCCGGAGTTCACTCACACTCACATCCGTCAAGTCTGTGATGCCATCCCGCCATCTCATCCTCGGTCATCCCCTTCTCTTCCTGCCCCCAATCCCTCCCAGCATCAGGGTCTTTTCCAATGAGTCAACTCTTCGCATGAGGTGGCCAAAGTACTGGAGCTTCAGCTTCAGCATCATTCCTTCCAAAGAAATCCCAGGGTTGATCTCCTTCAGAATGGACTGGTTGGATCTCCTTGCAGTCCAAGGGACTCTCAAAGAGTCTTCTCCAACACCACAGTTCAAAAGCATCTCAAATATAGTAACAAATATAAAGATGTCTTTGTAAAATATATTCATTTTACATTTACATATACACTTTAAATATACAAATTTTGACAGTGTTTATAGATGAAAGTTGCGAATAATTCTGAAATATTTCTCAGAAGAAAGATGGCAGTGGCTTTATTTTTGCACTGAGATTTCTAACTACATCTTACTTTTAGATTTGTGTAATTTTGAACCAACTGATAGTGCTTTGATTTTGCTTTCATAGTACGTGAATTGAAATATGTTATATAAAAAATGTACATTACATACATATTACTCTGTGTCATATGATAAGCGCACTATTTTCACCAGAACATTTTAGTAATGTTACAGACCCATCCTGCCTTTTGATGAATGATATTTATTGTTTTTTAAAAGAAATCTTGAAGATGGTTTCATTGAATTAGAAAGCATTACATAATTTTTAAAAATACAATCTTGATTTTAGAATGACTTAGATATATTTTTCTTTAAGTAGTTTTATATTTATCCTATTCATATCAGGAAAACCATACTTGAGATTCTTTACATTTAGGATTCTACTCCATGTAAATAAATGGCAGCATGGAATTACACAGACACAGAAAAACATACTATAAGTAGTATGTTTTACAGAGTCTGATCTTAGAGTGTATCTAATTCTGCCAGAGTGTTATAAAATACAGCAAAGAAACACTTGTATACTGTTCTTGTTGCACCATTCTAGTTTTATTGTCTTCTCTTTTCCTTCCAATTTTACATTCGCTTTTATAGATGAAAAATCATTATGATGTTTTTATGTGTCTGTACAAATGTGTATATATGTTTCCCTGATGGCTCAGCGGTGAAGAATCTGCCTGCCAATGCAGGAGACGTGGGTTCGATCCATTGGCAAGATCCCCTGGAAAAGGAAGTGGCAATCCACGCCAGTAGTCTTGACTGGGAAATCCTATGGACAAAGGAGCCTGGTGGGCTACAGTCACAGAGAGCTGGACATGACTTAGTGACAAGGACTCACACACACAACAAATACACATGTCTGTATCTGTCTGTCTATATATGTGTATGAAGTATGTGCAGCTTTGAAGAGTTATGTCCTGGTGGTGAGTCAGGGGCAAGAGAAAGTATTTTTACACAGTTCTCAGTAGTTCATCAAGTAGCTCTTGTCATTCTTTGATCCTGTAAGTAAAGAATCTTACCATTCACCTATTTTTATTTTTTATTTGCAGGTAAGCTTTTGGGTTGTTAGAGAGATTCTTCATGCTCAAACATTAAAAATTAGAGCAGAAGTTTTGAGCCACTATATTAAAACTGCTAAGGTAAGATTAACTTGTGCTTCTGCTTTTTAATTCAGCCGTTTATGAATGCTTGTGAGTAAATATTTGCCTGTGTCACTATAGTCAATATTTATTGACGCTGGAAAATAAGGCCTACTGATTAACGTAAGTTAATTTTTTAAATTGCATGTCTGTTTCCTTTGCCTTTTCTTCTATTCCTCTTATCTTCCTCCCTTTTCTTTTATAGTTTTCCTCTCTTTCTCAGAGAGGCTGAATTGTATTTGGGCAGAGGTCAGATTATGATGAAGTTTAATATTTATAAAATAGTTTGGTATATTCTGCAGGTGACTGAAAAAGCCTTACAGGATTAAGTAGGGAAATACATATCAGTTATTTGCCTTTGAAATAGATTATTCTGCCAACCATGTGGAGAATAGGACTTAATTTTTAAAAACAGTATAAATGAGGGTACTAACCACATACATTGAGTAACATAGATAATAGATGCAGCAGGAGAAATAGAGCATGGATTTCAAAGACGTAAAATTTAGAGAGGAAGATGGATAGGACATTCCAAAGGAGGTTTCAGGATTTTACTAAAATTTGTAACAGCTCCAGATTTATGTCAAGCTGACTAAAAAGAGGTATAATGGTAGCCACATTCATTATTCTTATAATGAATACATAACTTATCTCACCTGTGAATGAAGGAAGATGAAATAAATTGAGGATACCATTTTTACAATTGTAAATAATTGTAATCACTGTAAGTCATAACTCTTCCGTAGTTTCCTTGAGCACCTGGGAGCAATTGTATTCTAATATTCTATGGCACTAGGTGGCAGAGCTAGCCTTCTTAAAAGTTGTTATTTTTTCAGAAGTGTCATAAAATTTTTGAAAACATTCTTTGTGGTATGTTAAAGATTGGATTTTAGCTAGTAGAATCCATGTCTTTTCTCCATAGATCCTGAATTTTCATTATTGTTTTCGGATGTTTTTGTTAGTTTCTTTTTTTTTTTAAATGTATGTTCCACTCAAAACCACCAAATCCATTAAACCTGTCATCATTCTCATCAAATAATCATTTAATTCCAGTTCAGACTCATACTTTGAGTTACTTCTGATAGTGCTTGCTTTCACCCCAAGGTCTAAATGCATAATTTTTTTGTTCATTACTGTCTCTTCAGTCCCTCTAGGGACTCTGCCTTCTATTTTGTTTCCTATAAAACAGGCAAGTCTTTCTCTTCTTTTAGTAGATGTTCCAGTGAGGTTCTGTAGTCAGAAAACACACACACAGGTATATGTATAAAATGTATAAATAAGTTTAAGAAATTATCTCATGTGATTGAGTTGAGGAGAGGCTGGCAAATTTGAAGTCCGTAGGACCAGTAGACAGCCTAGAGACTTAGGAAGGAGTTTCTAGATTTTTGCTGTTATCAATACCACTACTTATACAGCATTCTTGTGTGAATCTCTTGGTGCTCAACAGTTCAGTTCAGTTCAGTTCAGTCGCTCAGTTGTGTCCAACTCTTTGCGACCCCACGAATTGCAGCACGCCAGGCCTCCCTGTCCATCACCATCTCCCGGAGTTCACTCAGACTCACATCCATCGAGCCCGTGATGCCATCCAGCCATCTCATCCTCAGTCGTCCCCTTCTCCTCCTGCCCCCAATCCCTCCCAGCATCAGCGTCTTTTGGTTAAAACACTAGAAATATAGAGAGAAAAGACAAATTACCTTCAAAGAAATGACAATGAGACCAATAGCTTTCATTGAATCTGATGAGAATGAACATTTTTTGTGTTTTGGCTATTTACTTTTTGCTCTCCTGAAATGTCTGCTCAAGATCTTTCTTTGAACAGTATTCTGTTATAGTGTTGGTCTTTGATTTTTATAGTTTAAAAAATATAATCCCAGATGCTAAAGTTTTTTGCTATATTCTTTTCATACGTCTTCCTATTTGTGACCTATCTTACAACTCTTTTCCTGTTGTCTTTTGATACAGATGCTCTTATCTTTAATAGTCAAATATATTAATCTTTAACTTTTATTGTCTTATGTATTGTCTTGTGCCTAAAAGACTATCTCATTTAAATCTTACTCTAAACTCTGAAAATGTCAAAGATTTTCTCACACATTACTCTAAAGCTTCTATAGCTTTGATTTTGGTAGTTTATTCTTACATTTTAGATATAATACATGTAATTATGGATTCCAGTTCATATTTTTCCATATGAATAATCATTCTGGCACCATTTTAAAATCTTTTTTAAAGCTCTCTTTATTTTGTCTGGAAGCGTCTTCCTGTCACCCGTGTTCTTGAAAAATGTGATTCCAACTTCATGATTCATTTTTTTATTTACTCTGCTTGGGATTTCTTGAGCTTCCTCACCCTGGGAATTAGTGTCTTTCGGTAATTTGGAAAAATAATCCACCGTTACCTCTCATAGGCTACCCACTCCAGCATTCTTGGGCTTCCCTTGTGGCCCTGCTGGTTAAAGAATCCGCCTGCAAGGTGGGAGACCTGGGTTTGAT
This sequence comes from Ovis aries, assembly GCF_016772045.2. Classification (NCBI taxonomy): domain Eukaryota; kingdom Metazoa; phylum Chordata; class Mammalia; order Artiodactyla; family Bovidae; genus Ovis; species Ovis aries. Next base: position 59,620,694 of record NC_056065.1, read on the forward strand.
CCCTAAGTTGGGAAGATCCCCTGGAGAAGGGAAAGGCTACCCACTCCGGTATTCTGGCCTGGAGCATAGTCCATGGAGTCGCAAAGAGTGGGACACAACTGACCAACTTTCGCTTTCACCTCTCATATTGCTTCTACCCCTTTATTTAGCATGTCCTTCTGTGGCTCCATTTAGATGAACATTAGCCTTTTGCCCTCTACCTTTCATGTCTTTTTAACCTTTATTTCACATTTTTAAAAAGATTCCTTTGCTTTTGTGTTGCTTTCTGGATAATGCCTTCCTTTTCATTTCATTCACAGCCAGTACCTGATGATGCTCTCCATTTGTGAATTCTTGTTTCCTTTTCTTTTTCTTATTTTTCCTCTGAGGCATTTTGTTTGTATGAATTTGCATCCCTAGTTTTTATGAATCTACATCCCTAGAAAAAGAAAAAGAATCCAAGGATTTTCTCTCCTATATGTTTTTGTTTTGCTTCTTCCTGGCCCATGATGACAGCTGAGGTTGTCAGTGCAATAAAACCAAACTGATGGGATGGGGGCAGGTGGTTCTGCCATTTTTCTAGTAATAGATCTTGAGTCACACATCAAATCTGGGGCTGATCCCTCCACACTTACTGAGCCTGCCTGTGAGGTTCACAACAATTTTTTCAGCCCTGTGATCGTCAGTGATTTCAAATGCACTAATGTAACCATGCTTCATCATCACAGTTAGAAACTTGATGATGATTTTGGAGCATGGCCTAATAAGCACTTGGCTTTTGCCTCTCTTTTCGGCATTGTTGAGAACTCTTGAGAGCTTCAGCCAAGACATTCAAGCGCCCCATTATGGTGGCACGGAAAGATGGCAAAAAGAGTCCTTGTGTTTTTCCCTTTCCCTTTTTTAGTTTTTTAAACTTGAGTTCATATTTCTTGAAATTTTATGGGAGTTCTTTCAGACCTGAGTTAAGGTGGTATTAGTTAGAGTTCATCAAAGGAATAGAACCCCTCGCCTTTCCTTGGTTCTCATATTCATAACATGAAATTTTTGTCTTGATGTTTCTTGATGATTAAGGACAGTTTTACCTTTGAGGTGTAAGCATCTGATAGTTTGAAGAAATCTGAGCAATTAGCAATAATTTGACAAAAGTAGATTTCTTGGTAAAGTGACGGAACCTAGCATTGGCATGCATGCACAGCATCATATGGATTCTTCTGCATGGAGGCTATAAAAAGCAATGTCTAGTATTGGGAAGCAGGTAGATGTCCCAGCATGAACAAGGAACAAAGGAATGTGGATTCAGGTGGGAGGAAGCCAGAAATTGAGGAGGGCTGTGAAAAGCAAGCTTGAACCCTAGCCCTGGAATGTTAGGGGTCCTTCTGGTGCTGCTGCTAAGTCACTTCAGTCGTGTCCAACTCTGTGCGACGCTAAGGACAGCAGCCCTCCAGGCTTCTCTGTCCACATGATTCTCCAGGCAAGAATACTGGAGTGGGTTGCCATTTCCTTCACCCATGCATGCATGCTAAGTCGCTTCAGTCATGTCCAACTCTGTGCGACCCTATGTACAGCAGCCCTCCAGGCTCCTCTGTGCACAGGATTCTCCAGGCAAGAATACTGGAGTGGGTTGCCATTTCCTTCTCCCATTAGGGGCCCTGAGTAGGACACAAATTAGGATCCTGGGCATGGGCCTTTCTTTGAACTTGGATCATAAGACAGAACTAGTAATAGTTCAGTATAAGAAAGGAAACTGCCTACCAGAAACAAGGATGCATACCAGATAACTTTGATACTGAGCCATAATTTTGGTTTTCTTAATGTATTAGACAACTGGAGGTAGATGTATTCCCAGAGCTTGGAGGGAGTTCTGTGTGGGCCAAAAATCAGCTTACTGTAAACACAGTGGATACCCCCAAAACAAATCTCAACAATGAGGGTAATAAGTATGCTATAAGAACCACCAGTTGCCTAAACTGTATTTGTGTTCAAGTTGTCTTGTATTCATGCTATTTATTTTTTGTCCCTCCTCCCCCTTTTTCTTAAATCTTCCAGAAATTGTATGAGCTGAATAACCTTCATGCACTTATGGCGGTGGTTTCTGGCTTACAGAGTGCCCCAATTTTCAGATTGACTAAAACATGGGCGGTGAGTAATCTTCTTTAGTTAATGATAGGTTAGACTTCTTGTTGGAAGTGAAGATGTTTTAGTTCCTTTTGTAGTTCTTAGTAAGGTTAATATTATGATAACAGATAAGGATTTTTTAATTAGTTTGTACTCTGTTCTTTGAAACTTACATTTTTTCCTCTCCCCTTAAATAAGTATTTCATGAGGCTTGTTAGGTATTTTGAGCTAAAAACCAGTTGGTGCTTGGTTTCTGCTCTTTAGGAAGTCATTTTTGTAGAACTGCTTTAAACATCTTTGACAATATAACATTTCAAGTTTACTGATGGGAAACTGTAAATATGAAAATAAATTGCATTAATCATGTAAAGATTATGCTTTTGGAAAATTTGAGGAAGGTATAAATTGTAAGTTGCCCCCAAATTTTACTGATACAGATTTCCATTACAGTATTTTTTACTCAGTAAACTCTTGGGTTTTTTTTCCTTAGGAATAAAGGAAAATCTGATAGCTAACAGGAAAGTAAGCACTGTTTCTGTGCACATTGTGATATTATGCTAATCATACGTGGTTCTGTTTAACAGGGTCAGAGTGTGAGGTTCTACTTTTGCAAATTTGTGTATTTTTATAGTTGATCAATGTGATACTGGCCTCAAGCTTGCTGGGTATTTTTCATTTAGATTTTATAAAACTGAAACTTCAGATTCAGTTAAATCTGTTCATATTAATACTGTTCTTTAACGTTAAAGAGGAATGATTTTGTTTACTACATTTTGTACAGAGGGTTAGTGTGTTCTTACTGTCCTGGAATAAAGACTTGACTAACTTTAAAACAGTTTTTTACTTACTAAAATATAACTTTGTGTTTAATTAGCCTGCTGTTCTCACTTTTCATAGTGTCTGAAGAGACAGATGTTTCTCATACTGGAAAAACATTAGTATGGAAGAGCTTATGATCTTCTTTATATTTCATATGTAGTTTAGAAACACCTGAGTGAACAGTTTCCTACTCTAAAAATTTTTAATAACGATGACCTAATTCTCTTTTATTAAAATTTTAATTTAATGAGGGAATGGAAGTGATTATAAATATACAGTCATGAATTCCATCTTTGAAGTTTTAGGGAAAAGAAATTGTACTCTGGTTTATATTGTGGTTTAGAAATGAGATACATTTCCCTCAAGTTAATTTTTGGTTCCTTGAAGTTATTTTCATTGTCTCTCTCTCATGTCTTGCGTTGAAAATAGTTTTGTTTAAATTTAGTAACAGCTCCATTATTAATCTGAATAAAATTTTTGGTGTTCATATAAAACTTGAAAATATTCCACAGTTTTGCTAGGTACTAATTGTTTGACATGCATAGTGGATGATATAGACGAAGTCCTGTTCTTATAGAGCTAACATTCTACTGGGAAAAGATAAACTGTAAATAAATGATATATCATAAATAATGATGAATGCTCTGTAGAAAAATAAAACAGAGTAAATGAGATGTAAAATACTCCCTCATGCTTTTCTGTGATATGTGGTAAGAATTTCTGATAAGTGATTAGACCCAATTGCAGTTGGAACCTGGCAGTTGGAAAGTATTGATGACCTTATCAAAGATGTTGGAATGATTGGATTTGAGAGAATAGTGGAGGAAAAAATGGGACAGTAAGAATAGAGAATGCCTTTGAGGAATTTTGTTGTGAAGTACTGGGGTGAGGACCAGAGGTAACTAGAAGAAATGTGAGATTAAAGATTTGTGGTGTTTTGCTTTGATTTTAAAGATGAGATCCATAACAGTATGCTTGAGTGGTAGTACAGTGATCTAGTAAAATGCGGAGGTGGTAAGAAGTCAAGCCTGTAATACCCTAGATTAGCCCAGAGGAGATAAGGTCCAGTACTCCAGTGGGGCAGGAACAGTGTCTCCGTTTTAACAGGAGAGAAGGGAGTGTGATTGGTTACAGACACAGGTATATTGGTAGATTTGGTGGTGGGATTCTGCAGGATAATTCTGCAAAATTGTGTTTCATAAGACATAAGCAAGGTCATTAATTGACAGTGGGAGAGGTATTGGAGGTTTGAAGAGAGAGGAAAGGATGAAAGTCATCAAGGGAACTGTGAGAGTGAATTAATTAGGGAAACCTGTAGGTCTTAGGCAGGTCCACTTGAGATTTTTGGTCATGAGCTTAGAGTGAAACTTAGTGTTCAGCATTACTGTGAAGAAGTGCTGAGGACTCATTGTATTTAACCAGTTGGAATTTTTCTAGACTTGTTTGTACCATAGAGGGGTCAAGAATAGTACAAGAGATAAAGTAGGTAAATATAAAAGTTGTGATAGATGAGGAATCTAACCCAAGTAAAAAGAAAGAAATAATGAACAGTGAAAGGGTGGTATGGTGGAAAATCCTGGTGCCCTCAAATACAGGGAATGTACCAAAAAACAACATCGCAAATGGGGGAAATATTAGAAACATTCTCTTTAACATCAGGAAAAAGTATGCCCATTTTCACTGTTTCTGCTCAACATAAAAATTTTAGCATAGTGAAAAAAGATTAGAAATAATAGGATATACCCTCAAAAAATTAGAATTACATTGAGTTACCACTTATCCATCAACTCCACTTCAGGGTATATACCCAAAAGAATCAAAGATTGGGACTCAAACAGGCATTTTTTATACCAGTGTATAAAAAAGCATCATGATTAACAATAACCAATAGGTGTGAACAATCCAAATGTCCACGAACAGATGGATGAATGTACGAAATGTGGTGTAAACATACAGTGAACTGTTATGCATCCTTAAAAAGGACTGAAATTCTGACACGTGCTGCACCGTGGATAAACCTTGGTGATGATATGCTCAGTGAAGTAAGCTGGACACAGTAATGATGTGTGTCCAGAATGATTCCATTTATATGAGGTGCCAAGAGTAGTCAGATTCATTGAGACAGAATAGAAGGTGGTTCCCAGGGCTGAGAGGAGCAAGAAATGAGGAGTTCTGTTTAATGGTTACAGAATTTCAGTTAGGGAAGATGGAAAGAGTTCTAGCCATGGATAACTGCAATGATTGATGGATAATGTAAATGTACTTAATGCCACTGCACTATACACTTAATACTGGTTAAAACGGTAAATATTATGTATATTTTACCACAGCTTTTAAAAATAATCCTCTAAAAACAAGTCTCTGCTATTCCCACCCCAAATTGAATCCTTTCATTCTGATTATTGATTTGTTACTGTGATTATTCTGATTATAGTGTTATTATTATACATATCAGATTATTATTATTATTATTATTATTATTGTGTTATTTTTATACATATCAGCCTCCATGCTTCTTTAGTTTTGTGTTTCAGATATGTCAAAATCAGCTATGAGTTCCAAGTAATTTGTTTCTCCAGATACTGTACCAGAGTTCTGGAATGATTGACTTTGGGGAAAAAAAAAAAAGATTTCTTGTTATCCTTGCTGTGTCATGCATGTGTCATGCAATATTTTGCATATTCAAATACTTTGTTATGTGTGAGAGAAAAGAATGTTTGGATTTATAGATCCAAGTGGAGGGTTGCACCTAATCTTTAAAGTGCTAATCAAGTGTGTTGAAACTGGGCCACAAATAGTCGTGAAACCAGTTTGCAGGAAAACCTATCTAAAACATTCAGGACAGTTTCTTTGTTTTTGTATTTTTTTTAGCGGATTATCTAAAGATAATCTGTTATCTTGGAGCCTGTGAAAAATAGATTACAGCATCAATCCCAACTATATTACTTATAATATTAAAAAGAGTAGTGGATTAGATGTTAGAATAGGCTGTCTCCAGGACCAGACTAAGACCCTGAAAAGCAGGACCTAGTCTTTGTGAGTGATGACTGACGAGTGTTGGTGTGTTCTACCTCTCCTTGGGGTCTCAGTCGCCTCATCTTTAAATTAGTCCTCTTGACTTTTCTCTTAACCTCGTAGGAGAATTAGATGAGAATTTTATAGGTGGAAGTGTTTTGCCTGCTATAAAATAACAAATATTTTATGACATAAAGTGAAATCTGATTTACAGCATAATGAAATAGTAACTTCACATATTTAAAGAAGAGATTTTTTTTTCCAGTGTCTTTGAAACACTTAAAAACATGTATTTTCTGAATCTTTTAGTTTATTTCGGATGACTGCCCTTGCTGTCCTTTCATTCCCCTTGTTATCTCCATTTTTCTCAAAGGGCACGTGCTACAAATCTACTCCTCAAGCCTCCTCAAACAGCTGCAGTTGATTGTTCAACTGTATGTAATACAGCATTGGTTAAAGGGATCAAGGAAAAAAATGTCAGAAATCCAAACATGTAAATTGTAGTTTTATAGTACTGGTAGGACTAGGTATGGTTAGAGTCATCAAGAAAAATTATTACTTAAATTATGAAATTCAGTATTTATTTCTGAATGCCTATGTAAGAATTAACTATCTTTGAGGGGGCAGGGGACAAGTCATGAAAATATTTGGGCCTTTGAGGTGAATATGAATATATAATTATTTTAAATTAGGAAAATGACTAATAAAAATTGTTTAACCATTTAAAATAGTAAAGATGAGAAATAAGGTATTATAATGTACTACTTAGTAAGTTAATTATTTTAGGTACATACAAAGTATATTGTATTTTATAAATAATGAATTTGGGTTTATTATATTAATAAACATGTCTGGTTTTGTTTTATTTATATACTACCAAAATATAATTAAAGAAAATAAAACTTTGAAATTAAAATTCAAATTTATAGTAATTGTAACTTTTAAGTCTTTAATAAAATTGGATACAGAAATAACTTGGGCTTTTCTGTTTGTCTTTTAGTTATTAAGTCGAAAAGACAAAACTACCTTTGAAAAGCTAGAATATGTAATGAGTAAAGAAGATAATTACAAAAGACTCAGAGACTATATAAGCAGCTTAAAGATGACACCCTGCATTCCCTATTTAGGTGAGTTATGTCACTATGCCTAGTTGTTGCTCTACTGTAATCAATAGTTTATAAAAAATTCAATGTATTTTAAAAGTTTGTGTCTCCTTTAAAGAAATTAAAGGATTCTTAAGTTGAAACAATTGTCTAGAGGAATGTGTTACCTTACTACCTGGAATGTATTTTCATTTTTTCTTAGAAATGAACCATATGGTAAAGCCATACATTTTTGCTATTTTAGTAATGCTTTGAAAGAATGAACTAGTAGTTTGCAGTGAAGTTTAATGCTGTGAGAATATTTAACATTAACTTAAGAAATTGATCGAAAGATATAATGAATTTATTGTCAACATCATGAGTTCTTATATTGTTGGCAGAATTATGAAAAACAGTCTCAATGAAGCTGTTATTGTTTTTCTGGAAGAAATTAGCTGTTTAGATGTGCAAATTTAGCTCAGTACTGAGACAAATCTGTATTTTACATATTATTACACATAGTGTGTATCTCTTTATTGTATATTTTACAGTGTTGATGAATTCCAAGAAGTATTGAACCAATAACACAAGATGTTCACCAAAATATGAATAGTAATTTTTTATTAGGTGTTTGAATTAAAAAAATGACTGAAACTATACCTTTTTAATGTATATATGAATTTAAATACAAAAATATGTATACCTAGTATATGCATTATATTAATGTATACCTAGTATATACATCAAAGTAAATTGACTTGATCCTGTGTAGAGAGTAATCAAAAGATAACATTTGTTTTTACCCCCTATTTCCACTCTGTCTTTTATGTAACTACTCATACTGGATTTCACCGTAACTATTCCTGAAAATCATGGAAAAACCTGTTACTTGTTTAGGAGTCTCTACAGTGTCATCTCTGAAGTCTTTATAGTACCACTGAACAAAAAGTACCAGTATAGAACCAGAACTCAAAGTAGGGGCAAAGACAGTTGATACACTGTCGTTCAGCTGCTCTAGACCATCACCTTAATTTGTCAGAGATCTTAACTCATCATTCCCACTGGAATAGGAAATGTTGTACATCCTATGTTGAAGGCAGAATACTCCTATGCATTGTACAGTGACCACATACTGTTTATCTGTTTCTTTGATAAATAGTTCAGGGCCATAATAAACATAACTCAGTCAGAGAGGCTCTAAGCTGATATTAGGAAAGGCATTCTGCATACACTCTACTTTCTACCATTACCTTGGCTTTGACATTCTTGAAAGTGGGGAAAGGAAGAATAGAGGACTTTCAAAAGTCATCAATATCTTCATACTCCATAAAAACATAAACTTTTCATCACATAAAGAACATTAGACAGAATTTTTTGAATTCATGTCGCTCAGTTGTGTCCAACTCTTTGTGACCCCATGAACTATAGCCTGCCAGGCTCTGTTTGTGGAGTTCTCCAAGCAAGGATACTGGAGTGGGTCGCTGTTCCCTTCTCCAGGGGATCTTCCCGACCTAGGGATTGAACCCAGGTCTCCCAAATTGCAGACTGAGAATTGGGAACTGTAAATTCCAAAATGGTTCTATGATATTCATTTTTCAAGTCATTGAATTGTCTTCTTTAAGCCTTGTTTTCTTTACCTAGAAGTAGCACACATGTTTTTCTTAAGGCTGAATGGGACCACAGTGATCTCTTCTATATAAATCACTTGTACTACACTTGAGAAAACCAAAGTCCAGAAAGGTAGAAGAGCTGATTCAGAATCCTAAAACCTAGTTAATGACAGTCCTGAAGTTCTGACCTAACATCTTTCCAATTATAGCTGCTAAACTCTTCTTCTAAAATTTACTGATTCCACAATTGTGTTTTTTCTCATTGAAATAAATATTTTTCTCAAATTTCATAATTTGTTTTTTAGAAAAGGAGAATTAAGATTATTTTCTATTAAAAAGAACAAAATAGCATAAATCCTTTTGCTGTGTTGTCTAGTTCAGGGGTCTTTGTTTTATATTTATACACAGTAGAAACTTCAATAGAGGGTTTGAAGTTGTCTGTGCATGTGCACTTAAGCACACTGTTATATACCTATGAGGGTGTGGTGGGAAATCATTGAAATAGTGGAATCTGGAAAAGTTTTCCTTTAGAAAATATACCTGTTTTCTCCCAACTCTGATACCTGAAGCGGAGTTTTTTTTTTTTTTTTTTTCCTGTGGGTTAAAGCAAATGAAGAAAACACTGAAGTATAAAAGTTAGTTTGGAGAAAATAATAGAACCATAATCTTTCCTGTGTCTTCAGTTTGGTCTGCATTAACTCCTCTTTGCAGTTATTTTTCACTTTATAGATTCTCATGACCCAGAATCTTCCTTACTGAAATTCTCCACCAGTAGCACCAGTCTCTCTTGATTTACCTTCTAATTTATGGCTTTTGTTTTTTTAACTCCGCTTTCTCTGCGTTTCTCTTAAATCTGTTCTTCTAAAGGTCTCAGTCCTTTCCTTTTATTCCATACACACACTTAAAGTGGTCTCATTCAGCTTTTTCCCATATATCACCTGATGACTGCCAAATCTTAGGTTGGACCTATATATTCAGTTGGCTTTGTAATTCCTGTGGCTTAGTAACATTTTAGGTACTCAAATACTGATTGAATGAGATATCTATTGGTAACTCTTAATTTAACATGTTCAGAAGTATATTAATCATTTTCCCCCTTTTTCTATATCTTATCTCCATCTTACAGTGTTGCATTATCTACACTGCTCCACCACCCTCAACACTTGGCAGGTTTTCTGTTCTTTGTTTTTGGCTTTACTGGATTTCTCCTCCTCCTCCTCTCCTTCTCATACCCTCTGTTAGTTCAGTTCAGTTCAGGTCAGTTCAGTTGCTCAGTCATGTCCAACTCTGCGACCCTTTGTTAAGCAAGATGCCTGTTTGTGAGAGTTATCAAGAATTAGAAGCCAAAGTGAAAGTGTTAGTTGCTTAGTCATGTCCGACTCTTCACAACTATATGGACTGTAGCCCACCAGGCTCCTCTGTCTGTGGAATTCTCCAGGCAAGAATACTGCAGTAGGCTGCCACGCCCTCCTCAAGGAGATCTTCTGGACCCGGGGATTGAACCTGGGTCTCCTGCATTGCAGGCAGATTGTTTACCATCTGAACCACTGGGAAGACTCCATTAGAAGCCAAAGGGTGAAGGGGAATGGCAAAAACTTATGCTAAAAATAGAAAACATACACTTTCAGTTCAGTTCAGTTCAGTTGCTCAGTCATGTCTGACTCTGCAACTCCATGAACTCCCGCATATCAGGCTTCCCTGTCCATCACCAACTCTCAAAGCTTGCTCAAACTCAGGTCCATGGAGTTGGTGATGCCATTCAACCATCTCATCCTCTGTCATCCGCTTCTCCTCCTGCCTTCAATATTTCCCAGCATCAGGGTCTTTTCCAGTGAGTCAGCTCTTTGCATCAGGTGGCCAAAGTATTGGAGCTTCAGTTTCAGCTTCAGTCCTTCCAGTGAATATTCAGGACTGATTTCCTTTAGGATGGACTGGTTGGATCTCGTTGCAGTTCAAGGACTCTCTCCAGAGTCTTCTCCAACACCACAGTTCAAAAGCATCAATTCTTTGGCACTCAGCCTTCTTTATGGTCCAGCTCTCACATCCATACATGCCTGCTGGAAAAACCATAGCTTTGACTAGATGGACCTTTGTCAGCAAAGTAATGTCTCTGCTTTTTAATATGCTGTTTATGTTTGTCATAGCTTTTCTTCCAAGGAGCAAGCATCTTAATTTCATGGCTGCAGTCCGCATCTGCAGTGATTTGGGAGCCCAAAAAAATAAAGTCTGTCACTGTTTCCATTGTTTCCCCATCTATTTTCCACGAAGTGATGGAACTGGATGCCATGATCTTAGTTTTCTGAATGTTGAGTTTTAAACCAAGTTTTTCACTCTCCTCTTCCAATTTCATCAAGAGGCTCCTTAAGTTCTTATTTGCTTTCTACCATAAGGGTGGTGTCATCTGCATATCTGAGGTTATTGATATTTCTCCCAGCAGTCTTGATTCCAGCTTGTGCTTCATCCAGCCCAGCGTTTCTCATGATGTACTCTGCATAGAAGTTAAGTAAGCAGGGTGACAATATACAGCCTTGACAAACTCCTTTCCTGATTTGGAACCAGTCCCTTATTCCATGTCCAGTTCTAACTGTTGCTTCCTGACCTGCATACAGATTTCTCGGAAGGCAGGTCAGGTGGTCTGTATTCCCATCTCTTGAAGAATTTTCCACAGTTTGTTGTGATCCACACAGTCAAAGGCTTTGGTGTAATCAACAAAAGAGAAGTAGATGGTTTTCTGGAACTCTTTTGCTTTTTTGATGATCCAGTGGATGTTGGCAATTTGATCTCTGGTTCCTCTGCCTTTTCTAATTCCAGCTTGAATTTAACAGTTCACAGACTGTTGAAGCCTGGCTTGGAGAATTTTGAGCATTGCTTTGCTAGCGTTATGAGATGAGTGCAATTGTGTGGTAGTTTGAGCATTCTTTGGCATTGCCTTTCTTTGGGATTGGAATTAAAACTGACCTTTGCCAGTCCCTTGGCCACTGCTGAGTTTTCCAAATTTGCTGGCATGTTGAGTACAGCACTTTCACAACATCATCTTTTGGATTTGAAATAGCTCAACTGGAATTCCCTCACCTCCACTAGCTTTGTTTGTAGTGATGCTTCCTAAGGCCCACTTGACTTTGGATTCCAGAATGTCTGGCTCTAGGTGAGTGATCACACCATCATAGTTGTCTGAATCATGAAGATCTTTTTTGCATAGTTCTTCTGTGTATTCTTGCCAGGAATATTCTGTATTCTGTACAGAAGTATTCTGTGTATTCTTGCCAAGAATATTGGTATTCTGTACACGAAACATACACTTTAACATCTACATAATTTTATACATTGGATTCTCCATATAATTATTCATCCCTATACCAGTCTGTAAAGAAGCATCTGAGATTGTGAGATGATTGCGGAACATTTGGCACAAACATTTGGTAGACTTGGGACAGGAAAATGAAACAATGAAATATTTGTCAGACAAGTTCTTGTGATGCAGTTAAGCTCGTTTCCAGCATGAAAATCACCTTTTTAATGTAGTGACAGTTTTATTTTATAGCACACTTTGAGATTAAATGTATTCATCCCATCTATCAAAACAAACATGCTTTTCCTAAGAAAATATGAAGCATTTCAACCTTATACAACTTTTTGACTGCTTGATTTATTTATATCATAGGCAGCTGGTTCATTTTCTCATTCCTAATCTTCAATACTAAAGTATGTTGAAGAATTAAGATTTTACAATAGTTTATATCCTGTTAATGTTTACATTTTTCATATTTTGTCCTTATTTAAAATGAATTAGGATCATGGTTTTTAAATTTAACTTTTCTTCAGAATTTTTTCCCCACTCATATTAAACTAGGCCTAGTGCAGATAGATGCCAAAAATGACAACATTTGCAAGATGCTGTACATTTGATAGGAGATAACTTGTCCTGAAGACATTTGAGAGATAATACTCATTGTGCATATTAGGAGCTTCTAGTTAACTATCCCTGCTCGTGTACATAATTTGCATAATGCTATCCTTTATCCAGATGGCTCCATGGTAAAGAATCCGCCTGCCAAGCGGATGACCGGGGTTGGATCCCTGGGTCGGGAAGATCCCCTGGAGAAGGAAATGGCAGTGTATGTCAGTATTCCTGCCTGGGAAATCCCAGGGATAGAGGAGCCTGGATGGCTACAGTCCATGGGGTCGCAAAGAGTCAGACAGAACTCAGTGACTAAACAACCACCCCTTATCCTTCAATGTCTGCGAAGGTTCTTTTGGAACAGATGTGTCAACCAAAAGAATCTGTGCTGTACAGAGAAAAGCTAAATGTTAATCACCTATTATTAACATAAGAGGCATTATCTAAACTAACAGTGTTTTTAGTGTTATGAATTATGAACGGAACCAACCATCATTCTCTATGAAATTTAAAACAGAAAATGGAGACTTAAATACTGACAAAACTCTTACTTTGATACTGCCAGATTTATTAATAATTCAATGTGGATTAAATTATAAAAAGTAGAAAATGTTTTCTTGGCTTTCAACTCATCATCTGTTGAAAAGTTGTCTCTTCTGTTGGTTTGCATTCAAGGTAAAAATTAGTCAGCCTGGACAATATAGTGAAAAGTTCTTAGGCTAAGAATGCAGTTTTTCTGGAGAGAAATAGTTTGGCAAATTTCAAGGAAAAAATTGTTTTATATGAGAATTATTGCTTTAAATCTGAAAATCATTAACAGCACTCATTTGTTCTTGTCATTGGAGAATAATCTTAAGGGGCTTATTGGAGAATTTGGCATGGGAAGTTTTGCTTTGCTGGAGAGAGGGGAAAAGAGCATTGTGCAAAAATAATTTAGTTGTTGTATGAAACATGATAAATATTCTTTCATGTGCATTTTCTAGCCTCATTTCTACTTTATTTATGTAATTTTGGGAAGATGCAGTAGCTCACCCGCTTAGGATGTTTTCTGGGAAGGAAAACATATGTTTTTAAAACTATGGAAATAAGTAAGTTGTTGCAGTTCTGTACACTGCTTCCTGTCAAGTAGAAGCAGAATGTTGCAGAGAAGTAAGATAGCCTGACTCTGTCTCATAGAGACACCCCCCAACTTAATTTGCAATTTTGTATGTTAGATTTTCAAGATAGCCCCCTCTCCCCCCGCCCCGCTTTTTTCCCCCCCTTTTTTGAGAAGAGAAAAGCTGTCTTTATGTTGGGCTTCTCTGGTGTCTCAAGATGGTAAAGAATCTGCCTGCAATGCAGGAGACCAGGGTTTGATCCCTGGTTTGGGAAGATTCCCCGGAGAAAGGAATACCAACCTGCTGTAGCATTTTTGACTGGAAAAGGCCATGGATAGAGGAGCCTGGTGGGCTTTTTTTTTTTTCTTCTCCTTTTGTGAGAATAGAAAGGCTTTCCTTATATCCATCTGTAATAAAGAATATAAATTGTGCCCTTTCCATCCCCTATCCTCTGACAAGCACTATTTTGTTTTCATTAATCTCTCACCCTCAGCAGTGTGTAATAAACCCTTAGTTTGTCTTGGTCCAGGGCTCTATATTTAGCATCTCAAATAAAAGTGGCCACTTAATATTTAATACTTAACTGGTTGACTTCATTAATTAAATTATCTCTTTCTGTCTCTTCCCGTTGTTCCGGCAATTTTATTTGTGTGTCATTTTTTGTGTACAACTGCCTACCTACTCCCAGTGTTCGCTGGCCATCCAGTGTTTGCTTAGCGCTGTTCTTGGTGATAGATGTAGAGCAGAGATCAAAGTGGACTTTGAACCTTCCTTTGTGGAACTTATCATCTGTTTAATACCAACGACTGTGTTGATGTCATTACCTTGTGAACAACCTCTCCTATCTCCTAAGCTGTGAAAGAGGTGCACAACATTACAGGCCTTGATAGCAGTGCCCTCATCCCAGCAATGTGTGAAGCATGCCTAAACTTGCAAGGACCTCCAGATGTTATCTGATCCTCTTTAATGTTTCTGGAATTTTCAACCTATCTTGATCCCTTAGAAGAATATAGTTCTTTAATTTTATATTAGTTTTAGAAATTTTTGCTAATCTATATACAAATATTTTCAAAAACAGTAGCTTTTTATTCACATTTCTACGAAGATATTTTGACAAAGTCCAAAGTTTTAATGAGGGTGTTTTCCCTGCCCCTTTGGTAGAATTTTACTTGGTTAAATGTATAAAAGTCTCTGGCACTGATCTCAAAAATGCCTAATGGTCAAAAAATGTCATTGGCTTTTAATATTTTAAGAGTTTTATTCCATTTTCCTTCCTTTGATTTGTAGGTAATGCACAACATGGATTGCTTTACCTTATTCTTCTCATTAGGATTACATAGTGAATTCTAAAACAGCAATAAAGCATGTTCAGTCATTTTCTTCTGAATCCTGAGAATGAGGTCTGAAGTGAGCTCTGACCAAATGGCAGCTAGCCCTAGCTTTTTCTTTAGCCAAAATTACATTTCCATTTTCCATTACCTCATTTATATCCTTTTTTACTCTCATTCTTTTTTATATATTGAAAATTCTTCTAACTTTCTTTAATAGTGTATTTTCTGAAGTTTACTTTAGACCATTCAAAGACTTGTGATATAAAAGGGCTGGGTATGGGGTTATATTGATTGCTTTCCCATTTTCATAGTTTTGGGTTTTGTTTTTTTTTTTGGAAGGGCCTATATCTTTAAAATATATTTATATTATGTGTAGAAGTTATATAGATCTGCATTTTAATCATAAACAGAATCAGATTCCCCCAGTTCCAACAGCTTTGCCAGCAGTTTCCAACTTGCTATTTCAGTAATGTGTTTTGTACATTTTTTTAGCAAACCTTAATAGGAGGATAATAATAAAAATCTTAAGTAACATTTATTTGCAACTTAACCCATATGCCCAACATTGTATACTTTACATAAATTTTCTAATTTGTTACAACAGTTTATAAGTGATATTATTATTCATGTAAGTGAAGAAACCCTGAACAAGGGAGGTTAAATTGACTTGCTCTTAAGATATGCATTATAACCATTTCATTTATAGCTCCAAGAAAGCATTATGGAATTATATTAATATTTTGGAAATCCATCTTTAGTTTTAATTTTGAGTTCATTTTTCAGTCTTTCCTATAATTATCTATAGAATTACAATGTAATAACTATTGACCCCACTGACAAAATTGAAAACTGAGCTTATTTTTTAGGTGGCTTCTTTAAGGAGGGGTCATGACATCGTTAAGTAGAATCATTCTTTTCTTACTTATTTTCTCAGACACTAAAAAGAATGAAAAAATCGTTAGGATATAGTCATCTTTAACTTACTATTGATTAATTCAAGTATATAAAAATCATATCACATTAGTACAGATTTACAGGTAATTTGAAACATTTTCATAGTTGTAGAAGCTTTTACAGTTTTCTTATATGATTACCAGTAGGAGTCCTAACAAATATAATGCCAAAAGAATTAGCACTCCTTGACTCAGTAGAGTCAAGTGAACATTAAACTGAAAATCTGATCTTTACACTCACGCAGGCTTGGAGCCTGAGGATGAGTTTATTAGTTCATATCTACTTAATTTTAGAGATGCCAAGTTTCCTCGACATTGATGATGTCCCATTGAGTGGAGGATAGAGTCTAAGTCATTTTTAGGATAAGCTTCATTTCATTTATTAAAAATAACTAAACATAAGTAATCCTTCTATAAACCAGCTCCAAGTTTATAGCTCAATCTTACTGAAGGTAAGGCAACTGCATCTTATTCCCCAGTAACCTATAAAGTAGCTAGCTATCAGACCTTGCCTACCATACATATGACTTACCTAATCGCTCACAAGATTCTCATTAGGCTGAAATCTCTTAGTGTGTGTGGCGATTCCTTTTTAAATCTTTTTGGCTGTGCCACACAGCATGTGGGATCATAATTTCCCAACAAGGGACTGAACCCTAGCCCCCTGCACTGGAAGTGTAGAGGCCTAACCACTGGACCACCAGAGGAGTCCTTTTTTTTTTTTTCTTTTTTTCCTACGGCTGTTCTTAACTTAATTTTTCTTATGGCCAATGCTCTTTACTACCTGCCATTAACAGGTGACATAGCTCTATTAAGTTTGCGCATGAAGATCATAGATTAGTGTAATTTTGTGCTGGAAAATTTGGATGTTGTTTCTTTTAGCACGTTTGTTACTCACTCTATGCAAGGCACCACATGATAGGTAATGCAGAAAGTATATAGATAAGCAAAAATAATCTGGTAGTTGAAGTCTACTGAGTCCTTATTAGTATCAAGCATTATTCTAAATGCTTTACCACATGTATTACCTCATTTGATTTTCACAGTAACTGCACGAGCTAGGTACTGTTGTTATCTCCATTTTATAGATATGAAAACTGAGGCAGGAATATATAAATTGTCCTCAGGAATATCTAAGTCTAACACTTGTACATAGTAGATTTGGGCCACAAACCCAAGCAGTTCTGCCTTTAGGACCTATGCTTAGTCATCATATAATGTTGCTTCCTACTCCTTGATCTCGAGGAACTCAGTGGCCTAAGTTATTCTTAAGCTTTCCAGGAACTTTAGAGCAGAGCTGTATCACCTCTCTATAAAGGAGGGTACAGTGGACTCTATGGGCAAGGTGCTGTTAGCATTCAGCAGCTTTCCAGTTTGTATGTTGACTTTCACATGATTCTGGTATTAATAATATTCCACTTCTATGAAAATTCTCTGAGACTTGTCTTTAATAGGGTTTTGGATGTGTGAGTGAAATGCTATAGTTCTGCAAATAAATGGAATGCCCTAGTAAAGTTTTATTCAATTAAGATTTGATAAAATGATTAGATGCTTAATTTCTCCCAGAAATTTTATAGTGGATTTTTATGGTTCTAGGGGTGGTAGAGAGGGACTTGAAAGCCACTCCAAAATGACCATAGATAAAGCAGAAAATAACATTGCTATCGGTTTGATGTTCTCTTACCTTCTTTCACCAGAAGTTTTGAGATGTGGCAGAGCAGAAATGTTGCACTTGATATTGATGAATTAAAGTTGTGCTGATAATTGTCTTCAGTTCTGACTGGTTGAGCAAAAGTCTCAAGAGATTCCTCTAAAATTTTTAGTTCACAAAGGAGTTAAGGGAAGATCTGCTCTAAGCAGAACATATTTTTAGAAGATAATTATTCTGGAAGATTGGTAGTAAAGTTGTTAGTTGCAAAGATGAGCTAAAGACACACACACTGGAATTAGCTATTTGAACTAGTGAAAGCCCTGTGGATTCCATTCTGAAACTGTTGAATCTCAGTATTGGAAAAATATCTAATAGCTCGTTGAAGTTGTTTTAGTCCCATCAGTATGCAGTAATGCTTGTAAAGCTGTCCAAACTTTCTGACTTGACCAGCAGATAAACTTTTTCTAAATAGTTAAGATCAGTAAATTAGGGAGGGAAAAGTATTAATAAATAAGCTTAGAGTTGTAGTTCAGTTCTGTAAAACCATTGACTCACCAAATATTTTGCACATTTGTAATATCAATGTTTTACTGATATAAAAACAAAAAGTAGATTTTAGGAAATTTTGGTATTCATATGAAATCATATGAAAGTAACATTGAAAAATTCATTTGTCTATTTTTGTTTCTATAAATTGGCCATTTAAATACTGTATACATTATTTTTGTTTTTAAAAATATGTATCTTGTGGATTTCTTCATTCTTTTTGAAATTGACATAAAGTATATTGTCAAGAATTCGAATTTAATCATTTCATGTGAAAGGCATAAACTCAATTTGAAATAACTTTTATTCAATGTAAATTGTTGGCAAAACTAGAGTTTTTTTCTAATTTCCTGTCTATATTTTTTATAAATAAAATGTATGATGTTGCTGAAATCTTTAAAATTATTTTTCCATTGAAAGTTACAGCATTCTCATAAAGGCTTTAAATAAATTGTTAAAGATCTTGACATGTATTGAATTTTGATTTAAAATAAAGCTAAAATTTGTTTTACGTTGTGACAAATAATTTACATTTTAGAAAACAAACTTTGCCTGTATTCAGTCAATAATATTTTTAAAATAACTTGGATTATAGATACAGATAATCTTCTACAGTATATTGAGAGAAGATGAAACTATATTCATAAATCCCCTTTTATAGTTACAGTAAAAATTCACTTAAAAAACTATATCTGTAGAAATGAATTGTGCAAAATAATATACATGTAACATTTACATTTTTAAGAACTGAAAATTAGAGTTCTGTGTCATTTAAATTGGAGACTGCGTCTCTTCAGTCAATAGGCTTGATCAGCATCTGAACTGCTCTCAAGGAGTATGAGCCGCCTCGGTATTCGGCCCAAAATATCCCATCTTGGTACTTGCTTCTGTAGTGGCCTCCTCTGTACCAGACTCCATTGAGATTAGAGTGTGCACAGGCATTGTACCACCATCCTCCTTTATGGAAGTGGGCGCAGTTCCCTTTGAGGAAAAAAATATAGACATCTGAGTAAAAGCTTCTTCTAAGTGTGGTACTCTGTAAACCATCGAAAACTTACTCTGAGAACGGTTTGAGTTTTTCAGTTAATCTTTATCTCCACAGTGTTGTTTTTTCATTTGTTACTGTTACTTGAGTATCAACTACTTGAAAGATCACTTGAATTGCCTTTTTTATTTTGCTCTTTGCTTATTATTAGTGCATGCTTTTTTTGTTGTTGTGAGCGATTTTCTTTTCTGGGAGGCAGGATAAATAAAATGCAAGTAGTGTTTGTATGTAAGAGAGAGAGGTGGGAGAGGTTGGGAGGGGAAAAGATACCGAGTTGGTAAAGAGAGTAAAGTTGGGTAAAATTCATTTTCAAAATAGCAAAAAAAAAAAATCTATTTATAAAATAGTACTATTAACAAATCAAATGAGTTTCTGTAAATAAGGCATATATTATCGTCAAATCTGCCTTCCTTTTTCCTGTTTTGCCGGAGTGAAATAGAGACCTGTGTGCTGCTTGCCATACAGCTCAATGTAAAAATAAATCAATTTTCAGGAGATATCTCTGTCAGAGCCAGAAACCTAGGCTAAAAAGGCAAAAAGCATGTGAAAATTAAATTAAAAATTACATTATGTGGATGACCTAATTGGGTCTTTCTAAAGAGAATATTTTGAATAAAGCTTTTCTGCCGTTCCTGTATTCCCTGCTGCAGTCGTCTTGCTAGTCGTCTTTACCAAAAAGTGTCTTCACCCCATGCACCCAAATGTCTCGCTACCTTTGCTCCCTTCAGGACCTTGTTCAAACGTCACCGTTTTTGTCCAACCCACGTGAAATGGCACCATCCCTGTTCCCTTGTTCAGTTTTACTTTTCCTGAAGCACTGTCACCACCTGATAAATCATTTTGTTTCCTTCCGGAAAGTAAGTTCCCAAAGGGCAGGAACTTTGTTCACTGCCATGTTCCTCAGAGCCTGCAACAGTGCCTACCGCCTGGTAGGTGTCCCGGGAGATTTGTTAGCAGTTTTAGGCAGTTGCAAGTCTGTTTCCAGATGACTGTGTTTTGTTTCCCATCCCAGCCCATCAGGTTAGAACAGCAGGCCCATGTCCACAGAGTTCACACTTTGCAATTGCCTTAGAGAAGAGCTCCTAAAAAGCTGTTCCTTTTAGCAGGTTGTATTTCCTTTGACTGAATCCAAAACAACTTTTCTGAAAAGACGTCAGTGGCATATACTTTATAACAGGGTTCTATTTAGTGCATAGAAAGTGGTGATCCTGCAAAGAACATGCATCAGCTTTTTCTCACTCACCTGCATACATATCTTTATCTCTGTCCAGAGTGGTGAACTGTTTACCATTATGCCACATCATGGAATCCCCAGCATTCCCCTGGTAAGTCCCCAGACGCAGTCTATAGAATTCACTTTCCGGTTCCAGGCGGAAACTGCTATATTCTGCATAGACTTTTTTGTCACTCCAGTCTTCTAATTCAATCAATAACTTATAATTATCTTGATTGCTAAGCAAATAGATATTTTCCAGTCCAAGCCAATATTCTCCATCAATGTTTCCAAATCCTTTCTGTTATTAAACAAAGAACATGCATACATGAATAAATGTAGAGATAGTAAGCATTTTCTAGATGTTTTAAACACCTGATAGCTTAAAGATATTGACCATTTAAGTGATAAAGATATTGACCATTTAAGTGGTAATGTAATCTTCCATTTTTGTAGATCACCTGTTCTACTGAAGTCCCACGTAATCACTTTGTTTTGTTTTGCTTTCTCTCAATTTGTCAGCATTTATTTGCACAACTAACTCCAAAGTCTACAAATAAGATAAGAGCAGAATTGAAATTATTCATAGAAACTAAAAACATTAACTAGTACACTACCCAAATCCTTGAAAAGGGTTCCTGATTTCTTTCATACTCATACAAAGAAACAAATTTTTGTTCTAAAAGTAATATAGGTATTATCTCCACCATAGTCAAATAAGTAATACATCTAACATTTTTTATGATAGTAAAAATGGTAGTATCTGTTTTAGAAAAAATTATCTTCTTTAGCTCTATTAAAAATAAAATTAGTAAATGTAAGATGATGAAGTAGTAACCTTCAAAGTCCTTTTGAAAAATTGTAGGTTAATGTTTGAAGAAAATAACAAATTAACTATCCTATTTCCATAAATATTTGCCATCGCAAGTATGCAGCAGAATATAAGTTTGATAAATCTGATCTTAATGCTAAGTGTATTTTCAAAGAGGTTGTGTTCTTTCACTTGTTACTTGTTTAGAAATTTATATAACTTCTCACATGGATACATGAATGTCTCATTATTATAAGCCATAATACAGAGTATAGGACTTCCAAAACATGACCTTTTTTCTAAGATTGTTTACCTCCGATTAAATACACTTGATAATGGGTGCAGATGTGGTCATGAACAAAAAAGCAGTTGTCTTCCTAGAAAATGAAATTAGGATCAGTCTTTGCAAAGAATTAAATATATGTGTAAATCATCCAGACTGAAAGGGAAAATTTTAAAGTACATCTTTAGTTTCCTTTTTACATTTTAATTTTGACTTGAAACCAAAGATGAGGGTTGTCCTTTGAACAAATGCAGATAATGAAAAGCATGCGAAGAGTGATTTTTTAGCTGTGTATCTTATTTATTGCATAGAATGACTATTTTTGCGAGAGCTGCTTTGTTCTACCTCTCCCCCAGGGCTGAATCACTGATTTACCTTATAATTTTCCCAGTTTCTGAAGAAGTTGACAGAGCCATCTGTTCTTTTCTGAATAACAGTCCAACCCCCAGGATCCAAACTGTTCTCACACCATAGTTGCATTGGTCCATTGCTGTTTTCAGGTTTGATCAGATAAATCCCACTGACTGAATGCCCAGCGTCTTTTGCATGCTGACAATCTTTGTATGGTCCTGTAATTAAAATTGCTTTGATTGCCAGGAAACTTAATAGGAAAAGAGCCATATTAAAGTAGTTTTTAGTCAAGAGTCTTACCGTTGTATCTTTCTTTACAGATAACCGTTTTTAATGTATTGTGTACACAAACCTCTAAAAGCTAAAGAAACTAAATTAAAAAAAAAAAAAAGAATCTAAATAAAAGAATTACCCTCCCCCCAGTCCCACTATCTGGAACATTAACTTGATTTTCCACTGTTCTTGCAAGTCTTTGTCCAAATACATATATTTTTTGTATTGTTATAATTCTAACACTCATAGAAAATTGGATTCTGTCTTTTTGTTTCAACAAACTTTTCCATGGGACTACAGTCTCCATTCTAGCGCTTATAGTAACTGTAAGACACAATCTTTGATGTTATATATCATGCTTACCTCTGCCATTAGACACTGAGGTTTCATCTGATTTTTGCTGTTATAAGTAACACTGTACATAGTGTCTTTTTGACTTCATTTTTTTCATACATATGAAAATGTTGCAGGATTGATCTGAGATACTCAGTGAAAATGGCATACCATGGTCAAGTAAGTTTTAGAACTGCTAGGTATTATATTACCCTTTCAGAAACACAGTATACATTCACATATGAAAAACTGAGAAGCCCTGAAATAAACCAGTCTCCCAGGCTTTCGGAATCTTTTAAATTTTTCCCTCATACAACAGTTCATAAGAATACATTTCAGGAATGTTGGCAACATGCCTTTCTAAAGTGTTGTATCAATTTATATGACTAACAGTAATTTTCTTATTTAATCTACACAGTAACCTTCTGATAGTTTACAGATGTTCTGTAGATGAAACAGTTAACTGACTAGTCTTTAAACCCTAGACTTAAGCCCACTTTTTTCTAATCCCAGAACCCATGCTCTGAACTGTTATGCTACAATTGTTCCCATGTTATCTCATAGTTGTATGAATTCACTCCCTATTTTTTAATCCACTGATAAGTTCTTCGTATATTTTAAAATGACAGAACATTTTGTAAAATCGTTTGTAGAGTATCTGACTCTTGAACTTGTGATTTCCATATTTCTGATCTAAAGAAAGATAGCATTTAGTTTACTGAGCATTCTTCAGTTTCACCCTTCTCCAGTGTTTTGATGCTTTGAATTTTTTAATAAGCATGTCAAAATATTAAGTGATTCAGGAATAAGAATTACACTAAAGATCAACCCTAAGTTACCCTAAAGAACAACCAAATGAATATAGAAATTTCAGTTGTCAAACTTTATATTTTACTAAAAATTTTTAAGTTCTGACATGTAGAATTTTTAGAAATTGTGTGAGTTTAGTCAAGTAAAATTCATACAAGAAAATCTGTACTGTAATGATAATAGGATTGTTGAGATTTTGAGGAATGTGTTTTCTCTACGATGCCAAGTATGTACAAGGTCCCTTATGGGGCCTTATTGGGGTAGAATTAATCTCATTAAATAAATAGTTACACAGCTACATCATTAGAAGGGTTTCTTAGAAACTGTAAACTCTTCCCTCTAGATTGTTCCTTAAGAATGGAGACTGTTTTGTTTTTCTTCTGACTTCATGTCATCAGTGTTTGAACGTTTAAGTAGACTGTCTATTTTTTGTTAAGCAAATGAATCAAATTGCTTTCACATTTTAGATACAGGGAAATTGAAAACCATACACAAAAAGAAGAGATGATCAATTTCTCTAGTCCATATTTTTATTGTGTTTCATTGATACTTCTCTGTTTCGGGTTTTTAAAAATTATAATGGCTGTAAGCACTACTGATTGCTACTAAAAATTTATAGAAACTGGAAATACGTAATGCTGCCTTTCTTGGGTTATGTTTATTTTAAGTATTAAATTTCTTAGTTCTAGAGCTTCAATTAGATTATTTTTTATCGTTTTTATTTCTCTTCTGAGATTCCAGTCTTGCATTTATTATGGACATAGTTTCCTTTAAGCTGTAATAACTACTTTAAAAATTCTTGTTCCTTCTATTTCTAGTTTGCTGAGAGCTGTTACCATGAATGGATTTAGAATTTTGTCAAGGCTTTTTATTTATCTACTGACATGATGATACGGTTTTTCTTTTTTTATTCGTTAATATGATAAATTCTGTTGGTTGTATTTTTAGTGTTAAACCAACCTTTCATTCCTGGGATAACCTCAACTTGGTCATGCTATATTATCATTTTTATATATAGCTTGATTTGTTAAAATTTTGTTAAGAATATATGCTTTTATAGTCATGAGGATATTGGTTAGATTGTGAAAGCTCATAAATGGTTTCTTAAGCTAGGGAGGGCTCTTCTAAAAATGATGTTTTTCCTTTTCACACTAGCCATAAATTAGATCACATTCCATTTAAATGCAATGTGAATTATTTTTACCTATCTACCTTCTGAATTATTGAATTTAAACTACAAAGTATTCATAGCCTTTAACACAGTGCTTAATAAAATAGTCATCATCAGTAACTTAGTTCCCTTTTCTTCTTTGTTGCTGACCTTTACACATAGTACTAACTTATTTAATAATTTAAGTAGCTTGTGAAATAAATATGTTTATTAACAGATTTAATGTGGCTATTCAGAGTTGAATGTACAGTCATTTCTATTGTAGAAAAATAATGTATTCCTGAAAAACCTTACGTTCTGCAAAATCATGCACTAAAAATAACAGCTAATATTAGCTGTTAGCATACTTTGTGTTCATCTGCAGTTACTTGGGGCACAGAACATTACTATCCTTGGATAAAATCCCATGTGAACCAATTTGACCACTTTGTTTTACTGATGTTATTCACCATTTTTTTTTAACCAGTCGTGTATGAGCTACTTCACCTTACAGAAGCATGCACTGTAGTCAAGTCAGAGAAGGGTAGAGAAGTTTAAATGAAGTATGACTTCCAGATCCAGTCTTAGATTATTTTGTGTAATGCATGGTAACGTGTTTTATTTGTTTACTTGTGGGTGAGAACTGTAGTTTTTATATCCAGTTTAACTGTGTATCTAGTTTAACTCACTTCAGTGCTCAAATATTTGTTGAATTAAACGATTCCTGGCAGCCGCAGTGGTTTCCTTGGCTCTGTCTTTAATGCATCTGCAATAGGCTGGAGACTGTGTTAGGCTCCAAGGATGGAGAAACAGCCACTAGAGTCCAGGGGGAAGTGGGGCGAGAGACTCCACTACAGCTTGATGAGTCCTCCGATAGGCCGCAGGGCACACAGGAAACCTGGCTAAGAACTGGCTAACCCAGACTTGGGGGGGAACCGTGGTGTTGGCTCCATCTGCCGAGGCACGGAGAGAAGAGAGCTTGATGAACCAGGAGAGTTAGAAGTTCAGCATGAGATGTCTGTGGTGGAGGGTGGCTCTTAGAACTCTTGAGTTCTGCTGCAGGGTTGAAATTGATTTCTTCAGTCTGAGAATGCAGTTGTCATAGTTGTTTACATAGTTGTTTAACCAGATTTTTTCTAAGTTGTCACTTTCAGAACAGTCAAGAATATCTGAGGAGCACTGCTTTTAAAACTTATATCAGTATTATAGTTAATGCACACATGAAGTGTTTGTTGCAATATATACAAATATTTCTCTCATTTTCATAAGTGTGCTGCTTCTGTGAATGTCATCTTTGTAAATGTTTGCTCTATACTCATTTGAGTATAATTTTGACAGTTTACATTTTATATTTTACTATATATATTCACAAGTTGGACTTTCATTAGATTATTTGAATTGCCATAAAACGTTTATAAGCATCGTTTTGAGTCTTGACAGAATATTTGTCGAATGCCATTTGTCTCTCTTCTGCTATTTAATAGGCCCTCAGATATTTAAGCAAATTGGAGAGTTTTCCTGGGTTTTCTAGATCCAGCTTTGATTTGATAAGATTTCAGTTTATGCAAATTTAAAATTATCTTCAATTTTAATTTTCAACCCACTTTTTTATAGTGAGCTTCGTGTTTGCAATTTGGATAACTGTTAGACTTGGTTGATATAAAGGCTTAGGAAAATGTGGTAGAAATTTTTTTCTGAGACATGTGGATAAAATTAGCAGTATTTGCAGCTATTTTTTTCCTGCTCAGTAAAGCTAATAAGTATCAGAATTTAGTGTTTGTTTATATTTATTTTTATAAATAAACCATTAACCTGTCTTAGCCCAGTGTATACTATTGATCTTGGCAGAAATATCTTCTCATTATTACTTGTATATCTTATTTATTTTCTGCTATAGGATTAGTTTATAGATCATTCTTATATTAAATGTTTTACTGCTTTCTCTTTACCATAAAAAGTGCTTCCCAGGCATTCTTAAATGACTAGTAAAGAAGTACCAGCTTTATTTTTGAGAAGCCAGTTTCCCAGTTTAACTTGCTAATTTGTGTATATCAGAAATTAAGTAAGTTGTTTATCTATGATATGATTCAGGAATTTGTTATTAGTCATTTACAGGTATAGACTAGGAGTACCTTTCTTTCAAAATAGGGATTTTATTACAACCTTTTGCTTAGAACTTCTTAAAAATTTTTATTGGAGTATAGCTGATTTGCAGTGTTATGTTAGTATCAGGCATACAGCAAAGTGAATCAGTTATACATATACATGTGTCCATTCTTTTTTTTTTAGATTATTTTCCCATATAGGTCATTACAGAGTACAGTAGAGTTCCTGTTGCCATACAGTAGGTTCTTATTAGTTATCTATTTTATATATAGTAGTGTGTATATGTCTATCTCAATCTCCCAATTTACCCCTCTCCCCCACTTTTCCCTCCTGCTAACCATAAGTTCGTTTTCTACATCAGTGACTTGCACTGAGTAATCTTGAAATAGTTGTTTTCTATGACGCAATTGGATTCTTCTCAGAGCGTGAAAATGGAATTTTGTACTTTGAATTTGATGGGCCAGTCTCTTTCTTCCTCACTTTATTTGGTGATTGAAATTTGTATAAGACTAACCAAGTCCAGTTAATAGGTCTGATTCATCATAGAAAAATACTGACCAGTCATGCCACATATTTCACAACATGTATTTTTTTAAGAAGAACCCATGTTTTGAACAGAACATTGTATTGGAAAAGACAGAAAGATTTCATACTTTGAATAGCCCCTTTACTGGAAACCATCTTTATTTAATATACCTGTCCTCTTTCTATAGAGAAATTGTTTAATTACTTAAGTTGAGAGGAAAATCCTTTTCTTTTTGTTGTTGAATTTCTCATTAATTTCCTTACTTTGTCCCAACACTATGTTCTTTGTGATAGGAGAAGTAGGATGAAAGGGATAACCAACTTAGAGATTTCAGATAATTGGTCAGCAAGTAAAATCTTCTGAGGGGTAAATTTTTTAATTGGGTTAAGTATAAGATAAATATATTTAGCATTTCTGGAATGGGAAATTTGAGGCAAATGCCTTCTAAAGTGATAATAGATTCTTTCTTGTAAAAATATGAATTACTTTGTTTATTAATCTATAAGCTTAAAATGCAGTTAGCAACCTGAGCTCTTTTACTTAAGAATATACCAATTATTTTTCATAACTGGTTAACAGAAGCATACTTCAGCCCCTTTGCTCAACCAGTCATCCTCGTTAATTTAGTTTTTGTTGGTTTAAATGTTGATATAAGTATTCCACTGAAACTAACTGCATTTGTAAAATTTATTAATGGGAAGCATTATAAATAATTAAATTGAAAATTAGCTTATTACTCACTAAAAAGCATGTTTTTAGTTTCTAATGACTGCTTTTCAAATGTAACTTTATAAGATTGCCTTCTATATTCCCATACATGGCAAGGTATATATTGGAAAGTACACTCCAAAAAAATACGACAAGGATGGTTAGAGCATACACAACGCTTATTTTCATTTGTATCACCTCATTTAATCATCACAACAGGCTCTTACAAAAGAAGCAACTGAGGCTCAGAAGAGCCTCACCAGGATCCAGATTTCCTGGTATGCAGGTCTATTCTCTAACATACTATGAAGGAACTTTCTCAGCTTCATTTACCTACAAGGAATGAACTTATAAATACGCCATCTGTAAAAGGAAAGTGTTTCATTAAAGACTAACCCAGAATGTAGCCAATGAACAACATTACCAGTTAAGAATTTTTTGATAGCAGTCTGCCAAGTATATAGTTACATTCCCAAACATTTTGTTTTTCAGGTAGAGGGAAAGTAATTTTTCTGGGGATTATTTATTGTAAATGAACAAAAATATTCTGTTATTTTCCATAAGCTCATAGTAAGTTTATTCTCTTGAGGTGTACTTTTCTTATAACCATCTTAAATGAAAATATAAAATTGCCTGTCATTAAGACACCTTTTTTAAAATGCTGGTAAGATATATATAACATAAAATGTACCAGCTTAACCATCTTTAAGTATACAGTTCAGTGGCATTAGTACATTTTCATTATTGTACAGTTAATGTCCATAGCTCTTTTCCTCTTGGAAAACTAAAACTCTGTACCCATTAAATAACAACTCTGCATCGTCCCCTCCTCCAGCCCCTGGCAGCCACCCTTCTACTGTCTGTCTCTATGAATTTACTGTAGATACCTCACATATATGTAGAATAATTGTATAGTATTTGACTTCCTGTGATTGGCTAGGACACTTTTTAAATATACATACATGTTATTCATTTAAAGGCTTTAGAATGACCATGTACCTACATGTAGAGGGCAATAATATGAAATTCTTGGTGCCAGGAGCATATGTGAGTTCAGCAATAGACATCCATGTTTGCCCTTTTTGTTCAAGTACCCAAACAGCTGACATATTTTCCAGTCTGACATAGGAATAATATGAACAAAGATTTTTATCACTTATATATAAAGAAAAAATAGCAAGTCAGTTGTTGCTTGTAGTAGTTTATATTTTATAAGAATCACAGAATACTAGAACTAAAAAGAGATATTAGAGTCTTCCAGTCCCACCAGTACTTGTTGTACCAATGAGAAAAACAGACAGGCAAAGTGACTTACCCAGGGCCAATAACAAAGAAAACAAGTGTCCTTAATTCTGTGCAATTTCCCTTGTAGCTAACTAATGTTCTTGAGTTTCAGAGACCAACATTTACAGAAAAAAATAAAAAGTTAATGTTTGCTTAGAACAACAAATACATAATGAATAACAGAAGAAGTTATGCCCATGCTTCATTTTTACATTAAGGATTGGTTTATTTGGGATATATACACCATTATTTCTTTTAAAGCAGGTCTGTTTAATGGGACCTTTGATATGCTAAATCCTTAGCATGAGATTTAACTCTCTAATACTGGATTTTTTGGCACTACAGCTCAATGTCTAGTAAAACCTAGAACTGATATGTCTCATTTCCCATAGGCATGCTTGGTGTGTCATTGTATGAATATGTGAATTATCATTTCTTCTAGAGCTGGCGATAACCATCAAATTAAGATACGCCATGGCAGTCATCCCCATATTTATGTGACTGTACATCCCATCGGTTACAAAAAAAATTTCACACACTTCAGTTATATTTATTTATAAATTATATGTAAAAACTACTGATTATATACATTAAAGGCTTAGACAAGACATCCATTTTTAAGAGAATATAAAAAAGTTTTTTCATATACACATCATTCCGTTGGAAGTCAGAGGGCAAGGAGATCTTAATAATGATCATCAGTTGCCCAATTTACTGGTTGACTAGCCTCTTGTTTTTGACAGTTACAACAACATAAAATGAATGACTGCAGTAGAATAGAATGTGTTAAAGTACTTTCATGAAAGTCTTTTGAATGACAGTTTTAAGAAGCTCTATAAAAATATAATATCAAGTTAATCAGCATTTATTTAGCATCTGCAAAGGACACAATATCCATCTACCATGAAGGAGCTTATACTATAGACTGAAGACATTTTATTTAGGTGTGCATACGTAAGTACTGTGTGTACATGTGAAGATACCTGATAATTCAGCACTGAACATAAGAAATATCGTGTCTTTGTTACAGAGTGTAGACATTCGTGTAGGAACAATCACTTCAAACCTGGGGAAGTCAAAGAGGCTTCAAGGAGGACTCACTATTGTATTGTATAATATTGTAGTCTGAGCCTTACAATTTGAATAGGGAGAATGCATGGAAAATATTTAGAAGACAATGAGTTGATTTATTTTATTGAAGCAGATGGTTTTTGTGAAAGAAATCAGTAGAAGGAAAGCTAAAGAAGTGGGGTTGATTCTTTTGAGGAGGATATTTATCTTCCCCAGGCTAAGCAAACTGGATGTTTTCTGTTTGTAGTAAGGACCTGCTGGGCCAGTGTGTGATGTGATCAGGATGGAAATTTGAGGCATATCTGTTGGCAGTGTAGAATATATTTTGGTGGAAAGAGAAAGTGGAGTTAAAGAGATCAGTTGGCAAGCCGTTATATAATTCTCAGGAAGACTGATGTTTGAGTGCTAGGTTCACTATTCTAACGACTCCTCACGTGTGGTAAATACTGTTACTATCCCCACTTTACAGATGAGGAAACAGACACAGAGCAACCCCTTCCACCTGGCTAAGGTCACCCAGCTGGTAATCCAGGACGTTTCTGTCCACTCTCTGCTTTCAAAGATAATGTGGATCTAAGTTAAGCTCTGGTTCTGAACAGATGTGAGGGACACATCCGTGAAAGACTGAAAGCAGCACAGATAGAGCTCAGTTGACTCCCTGTGCGGGAGAGGAGGGAGGAGTCAGGGACGAGCGAGACAGATTCTGAAACGGGCGGTAAATACGCCAAAACAGAGAAGTCAGAATCCATTTACCTATCAGTTTCATTTACAGAAACTTATGTCCTAAGAGTATAATTTAAGGACAGAAATGGTATGGACCTAACAGAAGCAGAAGATATTAAGAAGAAGTGGCAAGAATACACAGAAGAACTGTACAGAAAAGATCTTCACGACCCAGATAATCACGATGGTGTGATCACTCACCTAGAGCCAGACATCCTAGAATGTGAAGTCAAGTGGGCCTTAGAAAGCATCACTACGAACAAAGCTAGTGGAGGTGATGGAATTCCAGTGGAGCTATTTCAAATCCTGAAAGATGATGCTGTGAAAGTGCTGCACTCAATATGCCAGCAAATGTGGAAAACTCAGCAGTGGCCACAGGACTGGAAAAGGTCAGTTTACATTCCAATCCCAAAGAAAGGCAATGCCAAAGAATGCTCAAACTACCACACAATTGCTCTAATCTCACACACTAGTAAAGTAATGCTCAAAATTCTCCAAGCCAGGCTTCAGCAATACATGAACCGTGAACTTCCAGGTGTTGAAGCTGGTTTTACAAACGGCAGAGGAACCAGCAATCAAATTGCCAACATTCGCTGGATCATGGAAAAAGCAAGAGAGTTCCAGAAAAACATCTATTTCTGCTTTATTGACTATGCCAAAGCCTTTGACTGTGTGGATCACAATAAACTGTGGAAAATTCTGAAAGAGATGGGAATACCAGACCACCTGACCTGCCTCTGGAGAAACCTATATGCAGGTCAGGAAGCAACAGTTAGAACTGGACATGGAACAACAGACTGGTTCCAAATAGGAAAAGGAGTACGTCAAGGCTGTATATTGTCACCCTGCTTATTTAACTTATATGCAGAGTCCATCATGAGAAACGCTGGACTGGAAGAAGCACAAGCTGAAATCAAGATTGCTGGGAGAAATATCAATAACCTCAGATATGCAGATGACACCACCCTTGTGGCAGAAAGTGAAGAGGAACTGGAAAGCCTCTTGATGAAAGTGAAAGAGGAGAGGGAAAAAGTTGGCTTAAAGCCTCAACATTCAGAAAACGAAGATGGTGGCATCCGGTCCCATCACTTCGTGGGAAATAGATGGGAAAACAGTGGAAACAGTGTCAGACTTTATTTTTCTGGGCTCCAAAATCACTGGTGACTGCAGCCATGAAATTAAAAGACGCTTACTCCTTAGAAGGAAAGTTATGATCAACCTAGATAGCATATTGAAAAGCAGAGACATTACTTTGCCAACAAAGGTCCGTCTAGGCTATGGTTTTTCCAGTGGTCATGTATGGATGTGAGAGTCGGATTGTGAAGAAAGCTGAGCGCTGAAGTATTGATGCTTTTGAACTGTGGTGTTGGAGAAGACTCTTGAGAGTCCGTTCCACTGCACAGAAATCCAACTAGTCCATCCTAAAGGAGATCAGTTCCGGGTGTTCTTTGGAAGGACTGATGCTGAAGCTGAAACTCCAATACTTGGCCACCTTATGTGAAGAGTTGACTCATTGGAAAAGACCCTGATGCTTGGAGGGATTGGGGACAGGAGGAGTAGGGGATGACAGAGGATGAGATGGCTGGATGGCATCACCTACTCTATGGACATGAGTTTGGGTAAACCTGGGAGTCGGTGATGGACAGGGTGGCCTGGCGTGCTGCAATTCATTGGGTGGCAAAGAGTCGGACACAACTGAGCAACTGAACTGAAGAGTATGATTATAGAGGGGAAAAAAGAACAAAGTTAATTTTTAAAGTTAAAAGAATATTGGTTGCCATGTTTATGGGGGGCTGGGGAGAAAGACCTGAAGGTTATTACCAAAGTGTTTTCAGAAGTAAACTCCTATTACTACTAGTAACTATCAAGTAGTTCCTTAGAAGTAAACTAGTATTACGGTAGTTTACTTCTGAGTATTTGGATATTCCAAAAGCATTTTTAAAAGTTTGTTAGTATTTTCTAGATTTTCCTCAGTGATTATTGTTTTTACAATAATAATTGACTTATTTCTGAAAGGAGAATGCTAGTTTGGGGGAAAGATTGTTTTAGGGTTTAGTTACTAATTTACGTATTCATTCCTCAAATATGTATTGTAGTGCTTACAGTATGCGGAATACAACATGCCACACCTAATCCTGGCTAGATATTTGAGATAGAAAAATGAAAAGACAATTCACTTCCTTCTGGAAATGTTCAGTCTAACAGGGAGACAGACATGCAGACAAATAACTTCGGTGTAATATAATTAAAAAAAAACATGTTCAAGGCATTATCAGCAGTTTGGGGAGGGAGCCTTCTAGATACATTTGTTTGACTCTGAATAGGTATAACACTTAAGACACTATTTTAGCTAAGCCTTGAGATCTGCCAGGTTGACAGATAAGCTGAAAGAAGGCATTTCATTAGAGGAAGCAGCAGCATGTGAGGTAATGGTCGAATATCCAGGTGCAAACATCAGCTTTGGTTAGAATCAGGAGGGGGAGCTCCATGCAGGAGTTATCTGAGCAGTGGCGAAGCTTGTGGCCTTGAAGGAGTGTGAGACCACTAATAAAAGAGAACGTCTTCGAGAAAGCCTTTTAAGTCATAGGAGAAGGAAGAAGATGCCAGTGAAGGACCTAGAGAAGTAGGAAGAGTTAGAGTATTATGATCTGGATAACCAAGAAAGCAGAGATGTGTGAATGGTCAGTGATGTCCCCTGCTACAGAAAGACACGAGCACTTTGCAATGTACATACTTTCCGTCTTTTCTTTTTCCTGTGCTTTTTTAAAAATTATTTCTTAGTCTACATGCAGTCTTTTGTCCTCCCTTTTCAGTAAGTGAATAAACTACAATTAATTTCTTTTCTTTCTTTCTTTCTTTCTTTTTTTTTTTTTAACTTTTGGGCCTTTGGGTCTTTCCCTTTAAGAAAACAAATCAATTTGTAAAAAATTCAGGAGAATATAGCTTATGAGAAATTGGATGTATGTGTAAAATAAATGTATTCAGAAAGTTAGCAGTGAGCTTACTAGACTGAAACAAAGATGACTTATTCATCTTTTTGTGGCAGACACCTTGATCAGTGACTGATAATGAATGAGAGGAGGAAGGGATGGAATTAGAGGCAGAGATACAAGGATCAATTCTCAGGATTTTTGTGGACTAAAGACTTATTTATATTTACATGGTTGCAGGGTATTTTAGCTTTGAAAAATAGGTGAGATGGATACCTTTTCTTGGGCTTCCCTGGTGGCTCAGATAGTAAAGAATCCTGCTGCAATGTAGGAAACCTGGGTTCAATCCTTGGGTTGGGAAGATCCCCTGGAGGAGGGCAGAGCAACCTACTCCAATATTCTTGCCTAGAGAACCCTCATGGACAGAGAAGCCTGGTGGGCTACAGTCCATGGAGTCACAGAGAATTGGACTAAGCTGAGTGACTAAGCACAGCGTACCTTTTCTTCTTGAGCCTGAGAGCAAGAGGCCTGGGTTTTATGCACATATTTTCAAGATAGGAAAGCACAAGGAACCTGGGACTAAATAGACTTAATCTCAGCACAGCAGCAGTAGGTGGTGCATGTGCTGAGAGTGGAGATAGGAGGAGGTTGATTCTAAGCTTCAGGAGCTACTGTTGTTGTTTAGTTGCTAAGTCACGTCTGACACTTGGCAGTCCCACAGACGGTAGCCTGCCAGGCTTCTCTTTCTCTGTCCATGGGATTTCCCAGGCAGGAATGCTAGAGTGGGTTATCATTCCCTTCTCCAGAGGATCTTCCTGATCCAAAGATTGAACCACTTCTCCTGCATTGACAGGTGGGTTCTTTACCTCTGAGCCACCAAGGTGGCTTTAGGAGAGTGAGAACTTATTGTTACACGTTCCTTCTGAGGCAGATAATGATGGGAAGAACAGCAAAAGGTAAATGAAAGGGATGTTTAGCAAATGTGAGGACCTAGCTGGAGACTGATAGGATGGCAGAGAGGTTAGGAGTGGATTGTGGACTCATTCCTGTCTCAGTGCAAATAATTTAGATTATAAGAATTTGGATGAATGACTACTTTTTCCACAAAGTATACTGTTTCTAGAAACTCTTAGACTGAGAGATGTATTTAAGAACAATTTCAGGTTAATAGAAAACAAAATCAGAAAATTTAATATTCATGTAAAATTACATCACCAAAATGAAGGATAGGCATGTATTACGAGCATTATTTCACAAACCGTAAAACATATTGACCTCGTACCTCCGTTTTTAGCAGTAAGAGGTAACTCACCTTCATTGATGAAAGTTACCGGTGGTATCTTGAGAGGGCTTTTCGTGGGAGAAGTTGACAGATCAGGTGGCGGCATTAAATCTCTGGGATAGCCTGGATCCCTCTGTATCTCATTGCCTCCCAGCAGACCAGGAGTGTACTGATGACTGTGAGGAGTGTGCTGTGGCACGACCTGGACGAGAGGAGGAGACACATGGGGGTCCTGTCGAGAAAATATCCTCAAGCACTGTTCTTCCAACAAAGTGATCATCACAGACTGGTTATTGACCAGATCAGTCAAGGAAGCATATTTCACCTCCAGTTCCCTGTACCTTGTTGCCATCTTCAACATTTCTGTGGTGACATTGAGGATTTTATTTTCCAACTGGGAAAGTTCAAGTGAATTATCCCTCTTTCGTATAATCTCATGCAGTAGTTGCATATAGAGCTGAGTAACACGGGAGTTCATGTTACGGCTTTCTTTCCTCAGCAGCTTTACCTCATTGACAATGTTTCCATCCACATCCACCACCAACTGCAGGACGTCTATCTCCCGCTTCTGCTTGGAGAGCACATCCTTTAGGTTCTCAAGATCCATCCTGGTGATCATGTCTTTAATGGTACCTGCATCTTGCCCTTTGGTATTGACACATATTGGCCCTGTTATTTTTTGTTCAGGTACCAGAAATGTGTATGAACATTTCTTTGCTTCCTCTTTACCATCTGTGGCGCGAGGGTATCTCCTCTGGGTTATTTTTTTAATTTTGAACTGTCCTCCTCTGCAATGTCCAATGCCCATTAGTAGGAAGAATAGCACACTTAGGGTCCAGATAAAAGCCTTCATTTTGAAATGAGGTTGTATGCTCTCTTTAAAAAAGAAAAAGCAAACCAATGAAGGGAAGAAGTAGAAAATAATTAATATTAATCTACTTTTTTAAGTCAGTAATCTAAAAAAGTATCTAAGGGAAAAACTGAATATCTATTGGTGTTAATAAATGGGGCCAGAATTAAAGTTATTAATTCTTTAAATTCAATATTAAGTGCCTTCCTATTTGTTTAAAAATTAGGTTTCAGAGAAGAGCTTTCCAACTACCATCTGCATTTTGTTCCCCCAGCTCAGTGAGCAGATCTTGGTGCCCCTGTGTTGAGGCATATGGTTAGATGCTCTTGGGGCTTTTGAGACCCTAGTAAGACACTTCTGTTACCTTTAAAAAGCTTGCTTGTTGTCTTAAGGCTCAGAAAATGGTATATAATGCCTGTAAAATCAATTACAACATTCTTCTCTAACTATTGTGAAAGTTGCCGGTCAGTGTTTTTTCTTTATATTGTATGTTTTGAGTTAATTTGACCTTCTCTAGTAAGTATCTTTTTTTATCTATCAAATTAAAGAAACATTTTTAGACAAAATGTAAAACCAGAAAGTTTTAGCATGGTGGTTTTTGCTTATTTTCGTAGTATGTCCTTTTGGTATTGGTGACAAGTTTAAGAATGATAGCATGCTCACAGTCATTACTGTGGGTAATCATGTTTCCTAAATCATAATCCTGTATATGCTGTAAGTTTATATATGATTCAGCAGGTTCATTCTTCTAACAGAAGTTCTACTGAACTGCATTTTTGTAAAATATTAATAACTTTTTATAACCATTACCAAGGAAAGAAGCTCAACTGTAGTTGAATCTGATCAGTGAAAAGTGCCTTAACAACCATCTCATATTATCTAAGACTTCTCTCCCATGGACATGTTGAAGGCCAAGGCCACACAAGTAGGTTATGTTAGAACCAGGTCTAGAATCCAGGTTCCCTGGTTCTTTAGTCAGTGTTTCTAGCAGTGGCTCATAGGCCAAAATGCGTGCTTGAAATGTTTCACTTCTGCTGTGAAAGATAAATGCTTATTTTTTAATGGTATAATCGATAGAAACACTCTAGAAAACAATAAAACTAGTTCCAGGAAGCAAAGCTGCTTCCTTTCTGTTTCATTACCTCCCTGCAGAGTAGTGGCGGTTAGAATGAGTAGGATGTGTCATCCTGTCGTTAGTATAGCCCACCGTGCTGCAGTATAGCCCACCTTCCTCTCTTGTAAACTTCCTGTGTGCTAGTATTGAAGGATGGCAGTGGATACACCAAGAACTTTTCTATCCCATTTTCCACCGAGTTGTTTTTTGATTTGGGAAGCCAGGTCCCAAATCGTTTATGATGCTACTGATAAATAGCCATGCAGCAGTAACAGTGGGTCATTTTTATTGGGTGTGCCAGGCATTGTTTAAGCCTTTTACATGCATTAAATCATTTTACCGCAGCCCTCTGACGTAGATTATTACTATCCTCATTTTCAAATGAAAAGACCTGGCATCCAGATGTTAAGTATCAATACCTCACCCAGAGTCACACTGCTTTCTAAGACATGGAGCCAGAATTTGAACCCAGGCAGAAGACTCCAGGGTTCATGTTTTTCATTAACAACTGTATCATATGGCAACATATTCTCTCCTTTTTTCTATCACCAACACTACAACAATCCCTTGTATTTATGTAGTGTTAACTCATATTAACTGTTTGCATTCACAGCAGCACTGGGATGTAAACATACACCATTTTGCAGAGAATAAGCCTGGAGAAGCTGAAACACTCAGATGGGATTCAGATCTTCTACTCTTAACTCTCTAGACCTGTGACTTTTATCCTAGTCGTGTCATAACTGCAGAGGAATCTTAACTTTGTGTTCCTTGTCTTTCACAGTCTCTTCCTGGTTGGTATCTCTTTACATTGACCTCTTACTTAATTATGCACGAGTACTTGTGGATCATTTTTATATCCCAAGCTTTTCTGCTACCATTCCTTTCCCTCCATATGTATTCTATCAGTTGATAGTAACATGTCTGACTTGACTATGAATCCTCCTAAAATTAAAGGTTGTATCAATAAAATATGGACTCTTCAACTAGAGTCATAAAGATGGGCTTCCCCTTTATAACTGGCTTCCCTCATAAAGATGACTACTACTTTCTAAAACCATGTCTACTTCAGTGTTTTCAAATGAGTAAGGTTTGCAAACTGGAGTGATAATGAAAATAAAGCAAAGAATGGATGGAGTGCAGGGAATTCTTTTTCCTTTATTAACGTAAGATAGGA
This sequence comes from Ovis aries, assembly GCF_016772045.2. Taxonomy (NCBI): domain Eukaryota; kingdom Metazoa; phylum Chordata; class Mammalia; order Artiodactyla; family Bovidae; genus Ovis; species Ovis aries. The sequence continues at coordinate 59,658,830 of NC_056065.1, forward strand.
GGGATGAGCATAATAACATTCCATATCTGTGTCGGAGGCCTTCTGTTTGCTGACAGATAGCCGGAAGCACACTTGGATGAGTACTTTTCATTTTTTGTTTTCATCCTTTGCCTTCTGACATCAGTTGAAAATTTAGACCAAGTGTCATTTATTTTATTTAAAAAGGACTTTAGTTACTACATTGGAGTTACCTGTACCAAAAACCAGTAAAATGTTTCTTACTATACTTGCAGATTCATAGGATTTAGATATGGTTTATTTTTAAAACTGCAGACAGTAAAATAGAAGCCATCAGCCTCCTGGGTAAACATACAGCATTTCTCCTGTAGTTAATGTAGCCCTTGTTCAGAGGCACTCATTTCTTTCACTTTAATAATGGAATGGAAACTCTTAGATCATAGAAAATTATTTTATCTAAGTAATCTCCTACGAAATAAGTTACCAAAACAAGGAAAATTCAGAAAGTACCGTGAAACTTCAAAACATGTAGACTTTTCTGAGCAGTGTTCTGACTGAAGATTTTACATTCCTACCAGACACAGATTTGTGTAGAACTGAGAAGCATATAATCCAACTCTGTTGGAACTTTGTATCGGTGTTGTTATGGAAGAACAAAAATGTGAAAGTACAAATCTAAATTAAAATAACCATAGCTTCCTTTTGCTGTATTCTGCCTTGGCTCTTTATGGGTTCCTGTACAATTAAATCATAAGGTGAATCACCATCTATGATAAGAGAATCTGACCTAGGATTAACATTTAAAGGGGACAACAAAAAGTTTATTTTTTTAAAAATAAATACAATTTCCTTATCCTTTACAAAAGTCATGATTTCATTGTCACCTAAAGCTGAATAAGGAACCACATTTCTTAAGTAGTAGACTAGCTACGTCATGAGTAAAGAATGAGTTTTTAGAATACATTTACTGTTACCTTTTATGAAAACATTCTCTCATTTAATATTTTCCCACATATGTTCAGTTTTAAAAGTGAAAGATCCATAAATCTGTGTTACCTCATAAAACCTTTCTGTATATGTTAAATTTTTCCTAGGCCCCACGAGAATGTTGTAAATTAGTTACAGTATACTTAAGTTTAAATCTGTGTCTGCCTGGTTGTTTTTAGGTGGGGCGGGGGCGGGGGGGAGCCTTCCATGCTTTGAGTTAATTTTATTGGTACTATTTCTCTTCATAGTTGCTACATTGCCAGTTAGTGGGGAGAAGAAATGAAAGTCAAGATTTGACTTCCTTTCAGATGGTAAACGCATAGAGGCGTTTAACTGGCAGTGTCATGCACTGAAAACAGCATGAGGCAATGAAATTAAATTTATGAAGCACCGAAGATACCTTAGATAAAGAACTTCTAGATTGTGAATTGTGTTCTGGGAAGAGACACAAGAACGATTTCATCCCCTGGAGAAGTTTAAGAAAGGGATGGGTTTCAGATTAAATGCTTGCTTAAGGCTTCCGTAAGAACCAAGGTTTAATTGAAGTCCTGTACTTTGCATAGCGGCACCAACAGAAAAGAAAGAGATGACATATTTCTGATCCAGTATTTCTTGGATATTTTATCAGAATTTCTTATAAAATGTGACAGAGATTGTCCCAGTATTTAGAGTTTTGAATCTTTAAGAAAAGGACATGAAAGTAAAGTTGAAGAAATCTTACTTAGCTTTACCATTTTTTTTGCTTGTTGAAGATTCTTACCTTGAATTTCTTTGATTTTTTTAAAAGGACAGAGAACCCCCAAATCATAACAAACTTAAGTGTCTTTGGTTTTAAAGCTCATTGTTGGTAACTAGTAATTTTATTGTTAGTCTAGTAATACAGTTAAACAAAGCTCCTAGATAGAATATTTAAAGAGATGTGTTCGTTGATCAAAATTGTATTTGTCTAAAAATATTATATACTTTTGGTCTTTTAATTGTGTATTTAAGTAATTGTATCTTCTGGGTTCTTACTTTCTATTGTTAATGTTGACCACTTATGCAATACTTCTGTAACATTTTATTTCTTCTTAACTATAATCTGTAAGGTTTTAGGACTTCTCAATGTATCCATCGCTTTGGTTTGTCACATAATTCCGGTTGTAGCAGTTTTAATTTTTGTTACCCAAGTTAAAGTACTGTTACATGTAAACTTAGAAACTACTTAAAAGTTTGAGTTTTAGCAAGAAATACCATAGACTTATTTTAAAACTCTTACATTTAGGATTACTAAATACTAGGTTATATTTGGTTATGCTGTGATTGGGGTATCATTGCAAAGCCTTGCAGTTAATTTGATATCTTCTTAATTGTGCTTGTAGCTTTACTTTAAGATATTTTAACAGTACATATAAATCATTAGCATACACACTGTAGCTGTAAAGTCAAACTAATCATGTTTACAACTATTTAGTTTGTATCCCTTTGTTTTCATCATTGTGCAATAAATCATATACATTTAATGTTAATTGTTAAAATTTCTAATGTCACTAAAGCACTTGTTTTTTGAAATCCATAATGTATATACATCAGTCTATAAACATACACACTAAATATCATTAAATTGAACCTCAAATAATTCATTAATCATCACAAAGTATATAATGACCAGTTTTATCTAAAGTTGCAAAACAAAACCTTTTCCAGACAAGGCAAATTGTAGTATGTTCCAAAAGTCTTTGATTAATAAGAGATTTTGAAATTTCTACTACAAATATAAAACAATTATACATTTCAGCATACATAAAATTTTAAAATAAAAGAAATGTTAAAATACCTTTTTGCATCTGTTGATAAAGCAAGCCCAGAAACTTGCTGCTCTTACTCTTGCTTTTAAAAATCAGTGTAGACGTTTGTTCGTCTGTGACTTTAATGGCAACTGCATTTTTGTTTTGGACCGTTGAATCCAAGCTGTAATAAGGAGCTTCTTTCTTCTTACAGCACTAATCAATTGAATTTGACAAGCCACCTATGTAATTTTAAGTAGTAGAGTGGAAGTTCCTGGTCTGCGGGCTGTCTTTAATCCAGCAGAGAAAGCATTGTGGCTTTGCTCTGTCTGCCACATGGAGAAATGCAGTGAAACCAGCTGCAGCTGACCCAGATTGTATATACAGTACCCTTGAATAGTGATTCCCTCTCTTTCTCAGGAGACTCAAGTTCAGCCCACATATTACGTCACCAAACATTTGCTGGAGACTAGGGGGGAAAAGTCTCCTTAGGATTTCCTCTCTGTAGCCTTAAATAGGGGTGGGGGTGGTGGCATCAGCAGGAGGTTGAATGCTTGCAAACAAGGAGAGACTGTGTGCAGCTTGAAGGAAGGGCAGCATCTGGAAGCAGACTATCGTGGTTCAGCGGGCAGTTACAAAACAAACACGAGCCCGCTGCCCAGAGATCTTCCAAGCTGGATACTGAAAAAACAGTACTCAGCTTCACTGAGAAGTAGTTGCAGGCTGATGAGTTTGTTGTTTTATTACAAAGCTTAGGAGTGAGACTCTGTTCTAAAGAGGTGGCAGCCTCATTAGCCTCCTAATCCTAATTAATAGAGTACTCTTTACAGCCTGGAAGAATTTTTAAACATTTTACTAAATTTGCCACTTTAGAAGGTTTTGAAGCTGTAAGAAAAACCTGGTGTGCATTTCTAAGATAAAACTGCTCATGATATATAATTATTAAAAATAATTGAAAAGCTAGGTATGAAATTCTCTCAGAAATTTAATATTTCTTAAATTCTAATGTTATATAACTAAATTCTGATGTTATATAATGTCACTTCCTCCTAGTCTGCAACATGACCCCTCTTGTCTGAATACAGTTATTCTTATTAGTTTATGCTGTGATTTAAAAGCAAACATAACCCTGGCCTGAGTCATAGGGGAAGGAGAGAGTTCTGAGCCCCCCGTTGGCTGTGGGAACTTAGACAAGTCACCTTTGCTATCCTCTGACCCAGTTCTTCTACTATGAAATTAGGGTGCTGTTTAGAGAATTAGTGATTGTCAGGTACCGACTATGCCTTTTTATTTCTTTAAATCAAGAATGTTGATTGACTCAGTGGCTGAGGAGACACAGATTTAGACATCTTAGGACTTCAGTACTAAGCTGTAGCCCTGGGATTTGACTCTCACTCCAGAGCATTTGGCCACACTCTCTCTGATTGGATTATATAACTGTTGGTTGCTGCTTCTAGATAAAACTTGCGGGCTTCTACTTTCTGTACGTGTTGTGTGTGTGCGTGTGTGTGTATAAGTCCCTACAGTCATTTTGTTCTCTTTACGACCCTGTGGACTGTAACCCGCTGGGCCCCTCTGTTCTGTGGGGTTTTCCAGGCAAGAGTACTGGAGTGGGTTGCCACGCCCTCCTCAGGGGATCTTCCCGACCCAGGGGTTGAACCCGCGTCTCTAACGTCTCCTGCATTGGCAGGTGGGCTCTTACCAATACCAGGTGCTTTCCCCCTGTTGCCGCCTAACTTTGTGCTACTTTTCTCTTTCTCAGGCGCTACCGTCACCTCTGTTTGTTGATCAACATCCTTTATTTGAAGTCAGCTTAGTTTCTACTTCTTTCACAGAATTAATCATTTCTTTAAATTCCTATGACATACATAGGTATAGCAGGGGTCTACTCAAGGGCCTGCAGATGCTCACAACAAGAATGAAGCAGGTAATGTATATAGGTGAAGTGGACGAGAAGTAAGAGAGCAGAGGAGAATAGGTTATGACAGACTGCCATCTGTAATGACTACTATCTGTGCCCTTCCCAGCTGTACCTCACTGTTGCCAGATCTCCCCATTTTTTAAGGAAAAAGTCATATAGATACTTCCTGTGTTATTTCCTGATTTTAAAAAGATTGGGACAGCTTCTAGCCTCTGATTTATACTATGTAATACATTACTTGATCATTCAGTGATCACATTGTATTCACTAATAGCTTAACCTGGAGAAATATGAGATAGTAAACTCCTTCAGAGCTTTTTTGTTTAAGCAGTATAGGGGTTTCTAATTCAGTTCAGTTCAGTTGCTCAGTTGTGTCCAGCTCTTTGTGATCCCATAGACTGCAGCATGCCAGGTCTCCCTGTTCATCACCAACTCCCAGACCTTGCTCAAACTCACGCCCATTGAGTCAGTGATGCCATCCAACCATCTCATCCTCTGTCGTCCCCTTCTCCTCTCCCCTTCAATCTTTCCTAGCAACAGGGTCCTTTCCAGTGAGTCAGTTCTTCCCATCAGGTGGCCAAAGTATTGGAGTTTCAGCTTCAGCATCAGTCCTTCCAATGAATATTCAGGACTGATTTCCTTTAAGATGGACTGCTTGGATCTCCTTGCAGTCGAAGGGACTCTCAAGAGTCTTCTCCAACACTATAGTTCAAAAGCATCAGTTCTTCAGTGCTCAGCTTTCTTTATATAGTCCAACTCTCACATCCATACCTGACTACTGGAAAAACCATAGCTCTGACTAGGCGGACCTTTGTTAACAAAGTAATGTCTCTGCTTTTTAATATGCTGTCTAGGTTGGCCATAACTTTTCTTCCAAGGAGCAAGCATCTTTTAATTTCATGGCTGCAACCACCATCTGCAGTGATTTTGGAGCCCCCAAAATAAAGTCTGTCACTGTTTCCATTGTTTCCCTATCTATTTGCCATGACGAGATGGGACCAGAAGCCATGATCTTAGTTTTCTGAATGTTGAGTTTTAAGCCAACTTTTTCACTCTCCTCTTTCACTTTCATTAAGAGGCTCTTTAGTTCTTCTTCACTAGTTAGTAATTCATATCGCTGACCAGGTTTGGAAAGTGGAATGGCAGGTGTCTAGGGACAAATTATGGTTAGTTTGGCATGTTAAATTGAAAATGAAAGTCAGGAGCTGTGTTCTGTAGAGAAATTTGGAGAGTCATTAGCAATCAGGTGATGGTCGAGGCCTCAGAAATAAGATAATTCAGAAGTACATGTAGAGTGAGAAGATTAATGACAGAACCATGGGGAACACCAATCCCAAGGGACCTGAGGAAATAGAAGAATCGAGGGAGGATGGAAGCGAGGTAAGTTCAAGCCAGTAAAGACTGAGAAACGAAGGGAGTCGGTAGTACAAATACTGCAGAGAGACCGAGCAGTGGAGAGCAGGCCAAGAGGGATGTCCACAGAATTAGTATGAGAAGGTCATGTGTGCCTTTGCCAGAATCAGTTTCAGCAATGAGACAGATGTGAATTTCACATGTTAGCACGTGTGGATCGGTAGAAACCTATGTACTATCAGTGGGTGTATCAGTTGATATAGCTTTAAAAACCAATGTGGCACTGTCTTGTAAAGGTGAACATTATATATGCCTGCATGTATGCATATATGTGTTTATATCTCTCCTAGAGAAATTCTTGTACGTGTGCACCAGGAGACATGTACAAGAATGTCTATAGCAACAAGGAGGAAGGGGGCAAGTAACTCAAAACTCGTATCACACAAAATGAATAGGTAAATTGTGATATAGTTATATATAGTTTATTCTCTTAAGGAACTACGGCTGTACTTAACAAGATGAATAAGTCTTAGAAACAAAACAGTGAGACAAAGCAATCACAGACCATATTTAACAACCACTTATAAATCACTTATTGTGTACCCATTCTAACTTTACCAATATTATCATTTAATCACACATACAAAAGTATGATTTTTTTTTAAGCTCAAAAATAAGCAAAAGTAAAATAAAATGTGCAGGAATACAGACATGTGCCTCAGAAAGAACAAGGGGAATAATCTTAAAATTAGAAATGGTAGTTCCCTCTAGACAGGAGGCAGAGAGATGACCCAGGGAAAGAATATAAAGATGAGGCTGCTGCTGCTACTGCTGCTAAGTCGCTTCAGTCGTGTCCGACTCTGTGCGACCCCATAGATGGCAGCCCAACAGGCTCTCCGGTCCCTGGGATTCTCCAGGCAAGAACACTAAAGTGGGTTGCCATTTCCTTCTCCAATGCATGAAAGTGAAAAGTGAAAATGAAGTCGCTCAGTTGTGTCCGACTCCCAGCGACCCCATGGACTGCAGCCCACCAGGCTCCTCCGTCCATGGGATTTTCCAGGCAAGAGTACTGGAGTGGGGTGCCATTGCTTTCTCCGAAAGATGAGGCAACGGTACTGATATTGTAGCTCTTACGTTGATGAGTATTTATTACATTATTTGATAACCAGTATGATATGTTAAACTGTTATTTTTTTAAAAGATACAGTTATCTTTCTCCCACAAATAAAATATGAATACATGTCAAAGGTTTTGTTGAAATCATTAAATATACAGGGAATCAGGAAGATATTTACAATAACTTCAAGGAAGAAGTCAGAGTACTGCACATACATGCAGGCCGTTGGGAATGCTGGAATGAATTTACAGATAGTTGCAAAATTGGTCAACATCCACAGGGCAATAATCAGTTACATCCCACTGGATATAATTCATTGGCATTTTTATGGACAAGAATTTGTATTATTACCAGTTTTCAACAACTTATAAAATAGTTCAGGCCAAGAGGATGCACTGGAAACAGGATATACGTAGTAATCTTTTTGCCTATTGCAAAGTCTATCACAATTTTTCCTGACACAAGTAAACTTTTATATGTATCAAATAGTACATAAAAATAGAGTGAAGGATAAAAAAAATTAATTGTACCAGTCCTGTTTCTCTTTCAAGGTGTTTGTTGAAGACGGCAAGAGTCCTGTCTTGAGGAGGCCGTCAGATTTAAAGGAAGGGTTGCTTTGCTTGTGTTTTTAAATAGAGGAGATTTAAATGTGCACACTGGTTCTTAGAAAAGAGCCATGGAGTATGAGTGATGGTGGAGGCAGCAGTGGATATGTTAAAAGGAGGCAGTGGAGATTACGTTCAAAATTGCAGTTTAGATTTGGAAGAAAAAAAGGGGATTCTTCTTCCTTTGAGATAGGAGGGAAAGAAAGGGAGCTAGGCTACAGATTTATTTGAAGTCATAAAAAATAAAGTTGAGAGTCTCTAAAGAAAAAGAAGTATTTATGATAGATGGCTTAAAGAATACTGTTAAGATTTACTGAATGGAAAAGGAATGATACTGGAATGAGTAAAAGGATTACCATTGCCAACTTTTTTACATTGTGTTAAACACCAATTGTCTGCAAATACTGGTCAGGATTTTCATTTTTTAAAGTGCAAGATAGAGTAACCACCTGAATGAGTTTATTATCTTAAACAGATTAAATATAAAATACAAAAGATTTTCAATAAAGAGATTAGAAAGTCTTAAAAATTCTCAAGTGAATGATACAGATACTGTATGAGTTTGTAAAAACAGTGTAATTAAAAAAAAAACCTTGGAGTACAAGTGTATCCTCTGAGATCCAGCCCTGTCACTAACAATTCATGTGGTGTTAGGCACTTCCTAAATAGCTGTGGACCTTAGAGTGTTTGCCTATGAAAAGAGGGTTTGGACTAGACAGTTTCTAAATTCCTTTCTTGGAATATGTGAGAAAACTAAAGAACCGTTGACACGGACCTGAATATAAGATAATGATTTAGATGGGCAGAGTTGAGTTCAGGTATCATTTAAGCTGGAAGAACCAGCATGAGAAAAAACACAGGGCTTATTTGGAAGGCAGTAGGTACATCATTTTGGTTGCACTTATTCTGAGAGTTCATGAACAGGGAGTAACAATTTGAAAGTAGGAACATGGTGCCTTTTACGCTTTACACATGCATAGTAAACTCTCAGGAACTATTTTCTGTGTATGTGACTTTGAATATCCAGAACTAGGACAACTGAATCATTTGAGAGGATGTATTATTTTTGTTGGTACAGAAAAAAGAGCAAGGTTAACTTCAATGTGTAGTTAGTAGAACTATTTCAAAAATCCAACTGTTAACCTTTAATAAAAACAAGACATTTCTACTAGAATGAGACAGTTTTCAAAGTAATTAAGAATCAAGACTTCCTGGTCCTCCCAAGGTTAAGAAACTATCTTCCAAGGTGCCGAGGGAGGAGAGCACAGGTTTGATCCCTGGTTGAGGAGCTGGGATCTCATGTGTTATGCAGACAGCTGGGCCCAAGCGCTCTGGAGTCTACACACCTCAGCGAAGAGCCTGTGTGCCACAACCCAGACCCAGTGCAGCCAAATAAATATTTAAAAGGAAAAAAAAAGTAAGGCTCATGTGACAAGTTACCCACTCAAGCCAAGCATGGCTAGAACTAATATTAAGTTAACTGCCCCATGGAAGTAGAAGGGAAGTGGTTAGACTGGCTAACTTAAAACTTCTTCAGGTTATACCACAGCTTGAAAAATAGGTACTAGTGTATAAACATAAAAACCAAGGTTTGGAAATTAGAATAATTATCTTTATTTTATACAGAGGCAGAATCAGTTCAGGAGCTCATCTTCTTTCCATTAAGACCCATGGGTAGGTAGGTACTGGAGTTTCTAATTTCAGTTTTAAGTTACCTGTCTGACCTGGACTCCACAGAAATCTAGGCCTTATTGGTCATGTTTTAACATAGTATTAAAATGAATATATTTTAAATATGGCATATATTGAAATATAGCTATAAACAAACTATACTCATCCAAACAAGTAGGAAAACACTCATTTATCTTAATTTTGTTTCAGGTATCTATCTATCTGATTTAACCTACATTGATTCAGCATATCCGTCAACTGGCAGCATTCTAGAAAATGAGCAAAGATCAAACTTGATGAATAACATCCTTAGAATAATTTCTGATTTACAGCAGTCCTGTGAATATGGTGAGTTTCTGGGAGTAATGCTGTAATTCATTTATAAAGGTTTGATTCATTTATACAGGTTGATGGCCACTTTTCACAGGGCAGGGTACATCATCCTAATGTAAAGGAAAATAATGATTATGTCACTGTTCAATGTTTAGCATCCTGTTTAAGATCTTGCTTTTAAGGAGTTCAAGTATTTCATATTTAAAATGCTAAGTTTTATCTTTTGCTCTTCTGTAATTTGAAACAACTTTGCTAATGTAGTTTTCACAATTATTTTCTATTCTTTTCATCTCATTTGATCTCCCTGATCTATTATGTAAATATTTATTTTTTCAGTTAAGGAGTGAACTGAGACTGTTGTAGTAAGAGTTGAGAAGCTTTCTTGAGTTGTATGTTGAGTAGATAACCAGTTTTTGTCCAAGATGTATTTTATGGAAACACATATGTGAAAAGAACTTATGCAAGCCCAAATGATTATTTTTTTTAAAAATTTATTGTTTTAAAGCATTTAAGTGCTTTCAGCATGATAGAAAATAGAGGTTTTTACAGCTATGTAATTTTAATGCTGTTTAAAAACAGTTTACAGTTTGTTGTTATTTAACTTTAATCTCTTTTTTTTATCCTTTTCTCAATTTTTTTAACATAACATCAAATTGTAATGTTAAATCAATCTTATTTGAAATTTCTAAGTAGGAGAGAAAAGTACAAATGTGAGCCAGGCTTCTTTAAAAAAAAAACAACCCTAAACTACCTTATATCTTGCACTTAAATGAGGTTTGACTATAAATTACAATGGTGGCTCTGATTTTTTTAATGAAATTTCTCAAATATGTGGAACTTTCTAAATGGAGGTATTTTAATCTATACAGACAGCCTGCAACTGCAGTTTTCTAAATTAACTTCAGTTTTACATTAAATAACATTTACCTCAGTCATGTCCTTCTAGAGTTAATTTAAATTTTGGTGCCATGTGGCCTTCAGTTCAGTTCAGTCGCTCAGTTGTGTCCGACTCTCTGCGACCCCATGAATTGCAGCACGGCAGGCCTCCCTGTCCATCACCAACTCCCGGAGTTCACCCAAACTCATGTGGCCTTAATTTACCTTTTTTTTTTTTCTTAATTTTTATTTTTACTTTATTTTACTTTACAATACTGTATTGGTTTTGCCGTACATTGACATGAATCCACCACGGGTGTACATGTGATCCCAAACATGAACCCCCCTCCCACCTCCCTCCCCACAACATCCCTCTGGGTCATCCCCATGCACCAGCCCCAAGCATGCTGTATCCTGCATTGGACATAGACTGGTGATTTGATTCTTACATGATAGTATACATGTTTCAATGCCATAATTTACCTTTAAATATATTTTTCTCAGCTTAACTTCAGAAATTTTGCCTGAGGTGTACTTTATCAGATAATTATTTATCATGTTTTGCCTAGATATCCCCATGTTGCCTCACGTCCAAAAATACCTGAACTCTGTTCAATATATAGAAGAACTGCAAAAGTTTGTGGAAGATGATAATTACAAGTAGGTTGGATCTTCAGAAGTGGTTTGTATAACTGTGTCCTGTCCTCTGCCCTTTCATCTCTGTATTCAAACATCTAAATACCGCGTCTTATCATGCAAAGCAGTTGTGCATTCACAGTGGTAAAGTTACCTGTTCACGTAAATTTTTTAAATCAATCACTTGATGCGACGGAGCCAGTATACAAGTACGTCTTCTCTTCTTCTATTAAAAAGCATTGTATGTTTCTCAGCTTGTTGAGAGCTGATGTTTGATAGTTCTAGTTTTGCATTTCTTCCTTTCTCTCTCCATTGAAGCATTGAATCTTTATGGAAATGTGTCTTTTAATAGACTGAAAAATTAATGAAACAGTCCATGAATAGAAAAATTGCTCCTCTTTAAGGAAATTTTTAACACAATTTTGAATTTGTTTTCAGTTATTTTTGTGTACTGAGAGAATATTGAACCTTCTGGACTCTGAATTAATATTTGTCCAATAGAACACCACACTTGTCCTTTCCCCTATTCAAGCAAGTCCTTCGTTAAAGGTTTTCAAAACTTACTTTTAATACAGCTGATATCCATGTCTTTTTGCTTAACCATTCTCAGTCCTGCCCAACGGAAAAGGGACTTTTTCATTATTAACACTTTTTATTTTTCTGGAGTAGGAAATGCAACCCACTCTAGTATTTTTGCCTGGAAGTTTCCTTAGACAGAGGAGCTTGGTGGGCTACAGTCCATGGAGTCACAGAGGCAGACGTGACTGAGCACACAGTTTGCATTTATTTTCCAGTAGTGTGCTCTGCACTATGACTACCAGGTGTTTTTTTTTTTTTTTTCCCCAAAAGATAGAAGGATAAAGAGGCGATTTCTCTTGAGGCTTTTCATTTTCCTTGCAGGTTCATTTATTTAAAAAAATTTTTTTTGCTGTTTCTAAGCTTTCAAATTTAACTTTGTATCTGCCACAAGTATTTTTTCCAGTAAAAGGTTATATTTTAAATTTTTATTAAAGTGAAAGATAAGGTTATTTTTTAATATTAATGCATCATATACAAAAAATTTCTTATGCTGTGTGATAGTAATTATCAGCTTCTTTGTTCCATAAGTTTCAACATCTTTTAAGGAATTCTGGAGAACAGAATTGGTACCCATAATAAAAGGCTAGAAATTCCAGAAAACAACTGGAAATAATTTTTCTTCAAATATCAAATATATTAAGAAGCTCTGTACATATACTTAAAATGTATCTAAAGCTTTATTTATATTTGAAAACACCTTTATTGCTATCCTCTCCACCATACTGTATTATTACCACTTTGTCTTTCTGTATCAATTTTTGTTTTACAGAAAGATTTTACAGGGTAATTCATTTGAAAATGTATGAGGTCAGTGCATCAGCTTTTTAATAAACTTGGCACTCTTTCACAGATCTGATGCCCTAGATTGTAAGCTTCTTGGGCGTGATGGTCTCTGTCATATTTATCACTTACTTCTTTCATCTCTCTACTGACATAGCATAAAACACTCATATTTTGTCCAGTTGGGTACAGAAGATTATCTTAAAACTCAAAACATGAGTAAGTCATTATTAAAATTTCTGTGTCTGTCTCAAGAAACTTAATGTATTTTTTAAAAGTTAAAGTGTAACTCTTCAGTAGAAAGTGAAAGTTGCTCAGTTGAGTCTGACTCTCTGCAACCCCATGGACTATACAATCCATGAAATTCCCCAGGCCAGAATACTGAAGTGGGTAGCTCTTCCCTTCTCCAGGGGAATCTTCCCAACCCAGGGATCAACCCCAAGGCCTTCTGCATTGCAAGTGGATTCTTTACCAGCTGATCCAACAGGGAAGCCCAAGCATATTGGAGTGGGTAGACTATCCCTTCTCCAGTGGATATTCCCGACACAGGGATTGAACCAGGGTCTCCTGTGTTGCAGGCAGATTCTTTCCCAACTGAGCTATCAGGAAAGCCCTTTCAGTAGATGTGAAGTCTAAGAAATTGTTGCATAAATACAGAGTATGGTGAATTTTAATGCTGAAAGGATAGACTTAACTAAGCTGTTAAGTAGTTTTAGCTGTCTGGATCCTGGCATGAGAGCTTCGTTTGGGTAGGAAAGTGGATGCTGTTATACTGATTTTTGTTTTCATGAGTAACTAGAACTCGGCAGCCTTCCCATTATACTCAATGTGTGTTAGTAACTTAGTCGTGTCCAACTTATGCAACCCCATGGTCTGTAGCCCATCAGGTTCCTCTGTCCATGGAATTCTCCAGGCAAGAATACTGAAGTGGATTGCCATTTCCGTCTCCAAGGGATCTTCCTGACCGAGGGATAGAACCCAGGTCTCCTGCATTGCAGGCAGATTCTTTACCATCTGAGCTACAGGGAAGTCCCATTGTATTCATAAATATTTATTCAGCTTTTGCTATAGGTAAACGCTAGCTGCTGGGACTACAAAATAAATAATTACAAAATAGTTCAAAGAGTTCTGTACTAGAGATGTGCCGAGGATGCTATGGGAACATAAATGAGGGGAGACCTAACTCAGCTTTAACTGGGAAAAGTGAAGAGAAAATAAACATGAGCAGCTTCAGGTGACCATCTTACCTTAGTCTGCATCTTAGGAGGTGAGTTGCTCCACATGAAGAGTTAAGAAAGATGTTTCAGGGATGGAACCATCAGTGGAATAGGGTGGGAAGCTGTGTTTGCTTGGGGTACTGCAAGTCACTTGGTGGTATTAGAGAATCTCATGGGAAGCTGAAGAAGAGAGTGTTTTCCTAAAGATGGAGTTGTGTTGCATGAACCTACTGATTAAATGTGTTGAAAATCAGAGCATTTTAACATAAGAGCTATTAAGGTCATAAGTTGGGAAAAATGGATTTTATGATGAAAGATTTAAATAAAAATGACTTTTCATTTATCCATAAGCCTCTGTTTTTGGCAGCTTCACCTACATAGGCAGCCAGTATCAATATTACAAGTTACATGCATGTGTTTTAATCAGGGTGAAAATCTTTCGAAGTTATTTCATTTTAATACTGAGCATAATATCTTTTGGAGAAGGAAATGGCAACCCACTCCAGTATTCTTGCCTGGAGAATCCCAAGGACAGAGGAGCCTGGTGGGCTGCCGTCTATGGGGTCGCACAGAGTCGGACACGACTAAATCGACTTAGCAGCAGCAGCAGCAGCATAATATCTTTTCTCAGTGAATCAGCATCACTGTTATATATAGTGTTTTGATGATGATATAGGCAACTGACACTGACTGCATTTTAAGTGCAGTTTAAGACAAACTGCAGTTTAAGATGCTTCTACTTTTTATATTGCTGTCGGTTATCAGCCATTATTAATAGCAATGTGATTCTCCCATAGCCTCCTTTCTGTTCCTTTCTATTTTGGTTCTGTGTTAGGAAACTTTACTTAATTTGCTTACTTCTTTGTCTTCCACCTTCTAGACTGGACACCCTGTCTGCTTTAGTCTCCATTATATTCCAGTGCTGAGAGAACGGTGCCTGACACAAAACAAGAGTTCAGCGAAGGAATATAGCATAGTCTGAAGCTCACATAATTAGAGTCAGCTACCCTGTAACAAGAAAAAGAGCAGAGAGTTCTGGTTAATCATGCATCTGTTCAATACATGTACTTTACCTGGTTAAGTAATTAAAGTACAATTATGTGTGATTTCTTCTTTAGGATATCAAAGACATCGATAAAAAGTTAAGCACCTGTAATAGATTTATCATTATAATATCACTTGTATTGTGCAGTTTCATAAAAATTTCCAGTTGGTAGGATGCTGAAAAATAAAAAGTCTTTATTAATTTCCAGACAGATGCTTAATGATAATACAGAGTACATCAAAGTATATTTCCTGGACTACACCAAAATATTTTCTACAACTGCTTTAGTATCCTATTTCCTGAAACCATTTCCACTGATAGGAATTATAACCTTTGTTTGCTGCAGAACTCAAAATTGGTACATTTTCCTAAATGGAACTTGTGTGTGTGTGTCCTCAGTCGTATCTGACTCTTTGTGAACCCATAGACTGTAGCCTGCCAGGCTTCTCTGTCCATGGAACTTTCCAGGCAAGAATACTGGAGTGGGTTGCCATTTCCTTCTCCAAAGGATCTTCCTGATCCTGGGATTGAACCCAGGTCTGTTGTGTCTCCTGCATTGGCAGGCAGATTCTTTACCACTGAACCACCTTAATTTCCAACTAATAAACTCTGACTTAGAAAAGGGATTTATCAGGGATTTCGTAAACAGCCTTTTTATTTGTATAGATCTTTCTTTTGATAATTTGAGTTGGTTGGTTTTTTGAATGGTTAGTTTTAAATAAGGTTTTGTTTTCTTTTGTTTTAATTTTCAGTGCTACAGAGACCATTAGCCTGTCCAATAAGGATCCTAGAAAGAATTTGCATAATTTAATGCAGTGTTGGAAAGTTACTGAATTTACTTGCCTTCTATCAGTATAACCTCAGGTTAACTCACCAAATAGCTTTAAATGTGTTGAATTGTTCGGCAGTATTGAGGTTCTTGGGAGAGCCATCTCTGTTTTTGAATATGAGGTTTTGATGTTTTTTCCCTCTCTTAATATTTCCTGGAATCACTGTAAGATCAGCTTTGTATGAAAGAGAAAGGGGACTTAACTAAGATCACCCTTGAAGAAACATATATAGTTGAGATTATTTTATAAAAAATGTTTTTAGGCTTTTGGTAGAAAAATACATGATTTTAATGTTATTTGGTCAAATATTAATCATTTTATGTGCTTTTTTCCTTTTTGAAATTCAGGCTTTCATTAAAGATAGAACCAGGGACAAGCACACCTCGTTCTGCTGCTTCCAGGGAGGATTTAGTAGGTTAGTGCAGCTTTCTCTTGTTACTGAGTAATAAACCAGATAACCTAATAAGAAAGAAGGGATATACTCCAAAGTGAATAAATGCTTAGTACATTTTATTCTGCCTTCACAGTTTTATTTTTGGTATTAAAATATATCTTTTTCTGTTTGGTTTTTCTGTTTTTTTCATTAAAAAGTTGTCATGTGTAGTTTGTCAGTAATATGCAAATAAATATGCCAAGTAATCAAGAGTAAGAGATATAGCCAACAGAAAATACTAAGTAAGTGTTTATGAATTATCAACTCTTTTTTCATTAAGCATACTGTAAGAGGCAATGAAGGTTAATTATGTTAGAAATTTCTGTGGTCTAAGTGAAAAATTTACTAATTTGAATAATTATAGGAGTCAATTTTAGTGGCCTTTTTTTTTTTTAATTTCACTCTAATGCTGGACCAAGTACTGAAAAGAATAATCATAGTCTCTTAATTTATCTGTTGGCATTACAATTGGGATTTATATGTATATAAATAATCTAAAAACATTAAATTGAAGACAATTTTTTAAAGAAATCATAGACAGTACCTCATTTAATATTCCAAATACAGACGTTGGCACTAAGCTTTGTATTATTGTATATCCTAAAAATAATTGGAGACCCATCTAATAAGGTATGAAGGGAATGAGGGAGCAAAACCATGACAGTATCTACAGGGGAGAGTGGTCCAAGCAGAGGAAATCATTCATGCTATATTTATTTAAATTTGCTTTTCTTTTAATTCTTAAAGTGATATTTTGCTTGTAAAGCAACTGTACACCAATAAAAATTTTTTTCAGTGTTATTTTGCAAATCTGTGTACTCTCAAGTTCCATTTTTTTAAATTTCCAGAAACTTGAGCAGTCGATATAGATTTAAATTGTAACTTGAATCCTTGACCTACTCTACACATTCTGTATGTATGAAGAAGCTGAAACTAAGAGTGAAGAAGTCATGTGTAAAATTAAATGAACGCTGAACTAGGATTCAGAAGACCTGAGGGTTTAGTCTAGGTTTCATGTGTGATATGAGACCCTTACACCATCTCTTCTAATCACACTGTTTCCTCTATAAACAGGCTATTTATACTGGCTACTTAGGGCAAGTAAAAGAGATAGAAATTAATAGATATTGTTTCTTTTGAGGTTTTGTGTTTTATGACTCAGAAACTAAGTATTTCTTATGTTCAGTCAATTAAATAGAATTCATAGTACCTTAAATTAAACCACAACTTTTATTTCATATCAAACGATTGCAAATAAAGCAATCTTCCTAAACCATTTAACAATTTATGTCTGTCTCTCTTTGTGTCTCTGTCTTTCTCTTTTTTAATTTAACCCTTAAGGTCCTGAAGTAGGAGCATCTCCACAAAGTGGAAGAAAAAGCATGGCAGCTGAAGGAGCCTTGCTACCACAGACGCCACCATCCCCTCGGAACCTGATTCAACATGGACATAGGAAGTGCCATAGCTTGGGTTACAAGTCAGCACTTTTAATTTTATCTTTCAAATCTTTATATATTTAGTTGGATTTATTTCCTACTTATTTTACTAGTTGGACAGAAAATAGTGTCCTTGCATAGTTTTATTTATGTAAAGCAGTCTTTTTCTGATTTAGTAAAATATCTTGTTTGCATAAAGGCATTTATTTCTTCCTTACCTTAATTTGGAAATGAGCTTTTTCCAGTAGTGCTCTCACATTTTGGGAAATAAAAATGAACATTACAGGTCATCATCATAGATAAAATCAGGAAAGCAAACACTGTTTCCATTTTAAATTATAACATATCATGAGGCATTGCTTGTCTTAACCAAAACAAGTCACCATAAATAAAGCATATAAAAACTGTTCTTCTTATACAAAATACAAAGAAAGGGAAACTGTCTTTTTGTTTAGCTTTACAAGATTGTTTCCTCAAAATGGACCCCAAGGTTCTCTTTTGTCATGATTTATGTGAAAATTTAATAGACGTTTTCCAAAAGTGAACGTGAAAATAATTTTTAATGAACCCAAGCATCAAGATAAAGTATTTTCTGTTATATAGGTAGATATGGCCTGGTTTTCTAAAAAATTTTTCCCTAAACTGTTAGCTTGAGGCTTTCATGGTAAAATCTGTGTGTTCATTAGTGTAAGAGTTCAGAAGTAATTTCAGGATAGCAGGTACATCTTTTATATCGTGAATCTTTATGTAAGAGTATCTTTTATATCCTGAGTTAGTAACAGTAATGAAAGATATGAAAAATATTTCTCTTTGTTTCCAGTTTCATTCATAAAATGAACACAGCAGAGTTTAAGAGTGCAACGTTCCCAAATGCAGGGCCAAGACATCTATTAGATGATAGCGTCATGGAGCCCCATGCACCATCTCGAGGCCAAGCTGAAAGCTCTACTCTTTCTAGTGGAATATCAATAGGTGAGAAATAATTCTCTGAGAGAGTTCCAACTTATGTAAAATAAGACTTCTAACAAAACTCAGCTGAAAAAGCATGATTAACCCTACTACAAGTAGAAAAAATAATTGATAAAAGCTAAGTAGCAAAGTGTGGATATAATATCATATTACTAGTAGCTGCTAAAATTAATAATTCATGATGGTTTGAAAAGTACTTGATGTTTTTGACTTCAAAAGGGGAGGCATTCAAGGAATGGTGGGGAAGAGAACAGGCACTGGTTGAATTGGTTACTGCATGTAGTTGGAATGCAGTAATGAGGAAAGGAGCAGATGAGTTATGATTCTCAGGTTTTTTTTAGATTAAGCAGCTAGTTAGATATATGGTGGTGCTGTTACCTAGGCAGAGAACATTATAAGAGCAGCCATTTGTAGGTATTGAGGTATTTGTAAAGGGTGACTAGGTTTGGGGAATTAAGAATTCCATTTTGGACGTGTTTGGATCATATTGAGTTGTCAGGTAGGTGATCGAATGTATGAATCTGAAGCTTAAGGAGGTAAAGTCACATCTATAGATACAGGTATAAGAATTAGCATATTTGTAGTATTTCAAGCCGTGAGACCAGATAAGGTCACCGAGGGAGAGGATATAAATAAATAAGAGTAGACATGCTAACATTTGGAGGTGTCATTTTTTTAAAATGGTTGGCCATCAAAGGAAACTACAAATGAGGGACCACTGAAGTAGGGAGAAAAGCAGTGTGGTATCACAAAAGCCCAGGAGAGGAGGGTCTCTGAAGGGAGGGATGTGCTGAACGTATCCATATCAAGTACACAAAAGAGAAAATAAGAGGAGAACAGGAGCTGATCACTGAATTTGGCAAGATAAAAGTCACTTGGTGACCTTGACTAGATTTGCTTTATAGAATACTGTGGGCAAAGCCCTGGCTGGAGTAGATTGGAGAATGAGACGTAAGAAAATAGAGATGGCTATTATAAAGAAAATCAGGACTGGAAAAGGACGTGAAGTTAAGAAGAATGCGTTTGTTTTTACTTCCTAAACTGTTATTTATTTTCTGAACCTTCTAGCTGAGCATAATTTCTTTGGATAGTTAGGAAATCTCCATACAATGCTATTTTTATTTTAAAAAGAAATAAAGGAGGAAAATATCTTCTCTGATTAACTGCCAAGGTTGCTCAAGGGCTGTCTATTACTCTTAATATGATCATCTCAATATTGATGAACAATCAGTAGAAAGAAATGTAGTAGTTCATTTTCTTGAACATCCTGACTTCTTTTAACCCTTGAGAGTTTTGAACCCTGAAATTGCTTTGGAACTGGAAAGCTCCATTCAGCAGTTTTAGTCCAGTATTTCCCTTTTTATAAATGCAAATGATGACAAAATTTACAGAAAAGAGACAAGTTGGTCACCTGAAATCTCTCTTCATTAATATTGTAAATTGCCTATATGCAAATGTTAACCTCAATCTGAAAAATAGTACACAGAATAATTTTGCAAAAGAGAGAGGAAGAAGCTTTTTCTAGTTAAAAATGTGTTACAGTTCTGGAATCTAGCATGTTATTTTAAGTTTAAAAAAAAGTAATTTTAAAAATTATAGCTCTCAATTTAGTATAAAGTATTTGCCTTTTCTGTAATACTTATCATAAGTATTATAATGATGATTATTCTCTATTTGTGACTTTTACTTTCCATAGATGTTCTTTTGGTTACCACAACAAGATAGTTATCTAATTATTTCATTCCATTACAGTTAATGTCTTATTTTAGAGAACTGTCTTTTAGAACAAGAAGGGGCTAATTCAATTTTTGCCTTTGTATTTATTGTTTAATTATTCCAAGGCTAAGTAGGTAAACAGTAAGGATTGTTGTATCCTTGTTTATAAATTAAGAACATTAGACATAAGCATTACTTTCCAGGGTGTTTCCTTTAAAACTTTAACATTCTAAAAAGAAAGTTTGTAACCACAGCTGGTAGTTATTAATATACACACACAATTAATAATGACAAAAAATATTTTCCTTAGCTGTAACTTTTATATACAATATTAATTTATGCCTTGGAGGCTCTGAGAAAGTACCCTGGAGAAATTAACCAGTGCTTGGGACTGTGGCCTCTAACATTTTCTAACATGGCATATATGTCCTGGGTAACCCAGAATCCCAGAATAGTCTTGACCAGCTGAAGGAGGCATATCTACTCAAGGTCCACACTTCTGGAAGAAACTTATGTTTTCTACAGTTAAGTCCTACTAATTATGCTTAAATTTTCAGTCTGTATCACATAATATTCTACACATCAAAAATAACATACAAGCCTCCACTACCAACAGCAGATTACCTCCAGTTTCTTATCTGAGCCACACAACCAGAAAATTATTTCAGTAACTGTTAGTACTTCCAAGGATGGGACATAACTTGTACCATTCTACATGCATGGAAGAGGTATTAAATCCATCACACATAATGGGTTCGTTATAGTAGTTTGAGCCTCTCAAAGAACCCTGGTTGTGAAAGTCTGATAGATGACTCAATGTGATACACAAAGGACAAATTAATTATTGATTAATTATCTTTAAAATAAATTTTAAATCAACCTAAGCTGTTTTGGACTCTCCAAGTTCTTTCCCCTCCAGTTAAGCTAATTTAAAACTTTCTATTTTAACTGATATTCTGGGTCTCTAAGAGAAAATTTTTACATTGTTATGGTACCTTTTTTTTTTTCCTTAAGGATTCCATCCTCTTCTGCCTTGCCTCTAAAGACAAAAGTTGAATTTCATTGAGCTTTTTAACCTTAGGATAGTAATGGGTTTAAAAAAAAATGCAAAAGAAAGTATACCATGAACCTCTAAGAAATTTGTAATTATATTGGTCTTAAATTATGATAAACCTTATAAGAAAAAATTGTGTACTTATATGTACTTATTCTCCAATGATAGAAAAAGTGTTTACTAATGTAATAAACTTAAGCCATAAGTATACATGTAAAAATATTTCATTCTGTTTTGTTTCTTTCTGTATATTTGTCAACTCTGTTCTAATATATTACAAAATAAATCAAGCACAATTATATTAGAATGAAGAATTGATATGTGAATGTTCACCAATAAATAATGTGAATAAGCACAGCTAGAGTATTTATTTTTTAAAAGTAAAATCTAAACTATAATTATGATGTTTAAAAAATAAGATAACTTTTGATTTTAGGTAGCAGTGATGGCTCTGAACTAAGTGAAGAGACCTCATGGCCTGCTTTTGAAAGGTAAGAAAAATTGTCCGTTTAAACTGTTTTGAGTTTATTTTGTCTAAGTATATGATGTTTCCCAAGTGGCTCAGTGGTAAAGAATCCGCCTGCCAATGCAGGAGATGTGGGTTCAGTCCCTTGGTTGGGAAAATCCCCTGGAGGGGGAAATGGCAACCTACTCCAGTATCCTTGCCTGGGAAATCCCACGGAGAGAGGAGCCTGCTGGGCTACAGTCAATGGGCTCTCAAAAGAGTCAGACACAATTTGGGGACTAAACAACAACAACAAAGTATATGATAATGTGAATTTTAAGACAGAATATTTATTACATATAAAAGGACTATTTAGGCTTCCTGCTGATGGCAGAAATTAAAAGTTAATACTTAAGCCTAGAATTCAATATTATCTCGTAAAGACATTTTATTTGGTGACTTGACACATATATTTGATTTTTAGTACATTTTAAATTGTAACTTAAAAGTAATAATAATCAGGGCTTCCCTGGTGGCCCAGTGGTAAAGAATCTGCCTGCCAATGCAGGAGACACAGGTTAGATCTCTGATTCGGAAGGATCCCACATGCCTCAGAGCAACTAAGCCCGTGCATTACAACTACTGAGCCTGTGCTCTGGAGTTTGGTAGCCACAACTACTGAAGCCCACACACTCTAGAACCTAGTGCTACACAGCCGGAGAATTCACCACAATGAGAAGCCTGCATGCTGCAACTGGAGAGGTAGCCCCCACTGTCCACAACTAAGGAAAAGCCTGTCCAGCAACAGACCCAGCAGAGCCAAAAATAAATTTTAAAAAATATATGAAAAAATGACTTTAAAAAATAACAACCAATCATAGTCAGCTTACCTACTTTCATGTACAAAAGTAAAATCTTTTCCTTAAATTCTGGTTTATTTAAGTAATTTTAAGGTATTTAGTGAAATGATCAATTTCATTCTCTACAAATTTATACATTTTAAATTATACTCTAAATAAGTAGATGAAAGTTTGAATTTAAATTGTCATTAATTAAAAGGTTCCACAAAGCTCACAGACACATGCTTAAATAATGTAAGCCATATTCTGTTCTCTTTTCCTTGATGCTTTAATCTATAAAAGCTGTCATCTGCTTGCAGCAAATATGCTATGTTGATCTTTCAGTATAAGATTTTTCTAAAAATGTAGGCAAGTACAGCAAATAATTGTTATGTAATAAATAGCCATTAGAATTTTGCTGTCTTTGATCATTTTAGTTCTGCCATTGTCATACTAAAATATTTGAACCTTGAGCAAAATAATTGCCCCTTTTGTGTATATACTAAGCAATAAGTTTCTGAGCAATCAGATTAGGTTGAATTTTGAATGTCATATTAAAATTGATGAAGTTGAAAATATTTAGTTACCCAACTCCCTGCCAGTCACTTTTTTAAAATATAGATTTATTTATTTTAATTGTAGGCTAATCACTTAACAATATTGTATTGGTTTTGCCATACATCAACATGAACCCGCCATGGGTGTACATGTGTTCCCCATCCTGAACCCCCCTCCCTCCTCCCTCCCCGTACCATCCCTCTACCACCAGCCCCAAGCATCCTGTTGCCTGCATCGAACCTGGACTGGCAATTCGTTTCATATATGATATTATACATGTTTCAGTTCCCTTCTCCCAATTCATCCCACCCTCTCCCTCTCCCACAGAGTCCTAAAGACTGTTCTATACATCTGTGTCTTCTTTGCTGTCTCGCTCACTTTTTAATAGAACCAATTATACTCACTATACATCTGAAATTGAACTATACATATTTGAATTGGTTAATTTCATGGTGTTATTGGAAAATTGCGTCCCTGGAGAAGGAAATGGCACCCCACTCCAGTACTCTTGCCTGGAAAATCCCATGGACGGAGGAGCCTCGGCTACAGTCCGTGGGGTCACAAAGAGTCGGACATGACTGAGCGACGACACACATTTGTTCTTGAAGCTTCGTGAAGATTTCTCACCATGGTGATTAAGACTTTACTTGCATATCCAATATTTCAAAATATCTTTGAGCACTTCTAATTACCAGTGTTCTTAAGTTTTACTCTGTTTGGGGAAATTTTTAACAACTTGTTTTTACATATTAATTCTCTTCCAAGTGTTTATTTCAGCCTCTTTATTTGGGTTTGCCTGAAACAGGAAGATCGCAAGAGTTGCCTCTGGCATGCTGTCTGTACAAATTGTTTTGTTAGTTCTCTCCCTCTAGTAGGAACGTGGTATCATCAGAAGTTATTATAGTGTATTGTATTTAAATAAAAAATATTGATGAACAAAATTGTTTATCATGTGGCATGAGACGTAATCAAGTAACCAGAATGGTGTTGTGTTAAATAATCTGTTCTTATTCCACCAGGTTACTTAAGGAAGTTGGTATTTCAGTGTTAACCTTCACATCTCAAAATAGTATTTTTCTTTTGACAAATGTTTTGCTTTGCAGACATTTGCAGCCAAAAATATCTACTGTGCTTTTGCCAAGTTTAAATCAGTGGCTCTTTTGAACACTTTGAAATCAAATCAGTGCTGCCCAGCAAGATTCAAACATGAAATATTAAAAAGTGAATAAAGAATTGGGATTTAAAATACTGTTGTACTTGTGGGTAATGAACTTTGAAAATAGAGAGACATCAAATATTTTGCCACTTAAGTTACTAAAATAAAACTTTTTGTTTTAAATATCATTTATCAACAGTGCTGCTTTTGGCTTTTTCTAGGCAAAGAAGTATCAGTGTTTCTGTGTGTGTGTGTGTTTATTTCCTTTGTTAAGTATCACATGCCATTTTGGATGAAAATTAACTAATAACCATTTTTTTAATCATTTACTGGCTTTATTGTGTATTTTTTTGTAGTTTATGTGAAAATAAAAGCCTCTAGTTTTGTTCAGTTTATCTATTTTAGTAGTTTTTCTTAGATTTAATATATAAAAGAAAAGGAAATAAGGTGTTTAGATCACATTAATTTTAGGTTTTTAGATCACATTGCTTTTAGGTATCTTCATAGGGGCATATAATAAAAAATTATTATTCTATAAATCCAGGTATCATATATAAAGTGGAATCTAAGAACTAGAATATAAATAAAAGGATTTCAGGCTTTGTTTGGGTATAAATACTTCTTTAATTTTAGTAAATTTGTGAAAATGAATGTGTATATAAATACATGGTTTAAACTAAGAAACAACCTTAAGTATTTATAGTCAATGGTAGAAGAAAATAATAATTTAAAATCTGTGCTGCATGCTTTTTTTTAAAAAAAGGAGCAATCATTTACTATCCTTTTGTAGGATTTAGAAAGCTGTATTACATGAAGAAATTATTATGAAAGCTGTATTACATGAAGAAATTATTATAAAAGCAGTATTACATGAAGAAATTATTATACTGTTCTAGGTTATTGATGATGATTATGTAAATAAAAGTAATATATGCAATTTATAATGGAATCCAACAGGAACAGATTATACCATTCTCTCAGCCCGGTGACAAGAGTGGCACGAAATGGCTATCGAAGCCACATGAAGGCCAGCAGGTACAATCCCCCTGCCTTCAGGGGTCACAGAACTCCCCTCTGGTGGTGGTGACTGGCTCTCATAGGTGTGGTCTCACATCACTTCTGTTCTTTCTCAGCTAATTGGTTTCAAAGCTAAATAAAATGCCCATGAAAACTTTCTTTCCAAGATTTAATCTAGAGATAAATTTGAAGTATTCTTTCTGATCCACAGAGCTAATTGCTAAAACTTGCATCTTTATATCACAGTCTTTAAATAATTCAAATCAGTAGCTTTTTAACTGCACAGGTCTTTCTAACATTGCTGATTATTAGAGGAGCAGTGCAAAAACCCACTTGTTTTTCAAAGGCTGCAATCAAAGAATTTACTACATTCAGTTTGTCTTTTTTAAGGATTTTTCAGATTGACTGCAGGTCTGAATTTAAACAAGTCTGTTTTATGAAATAATATTTGTGTATTTAACTCATGTTCATTTGGTTGTTTATCTAATCCTGATCTCCTTCTGCACTACGTTAGCTGCTGAAGAAAATAAAGATGGTAGATTGACTGGGGACTGGAGGTTAATGGTAGTGAATAATCAACCAATTCTCATAAGACAATGCAATAGCAAACATTTTAAAGTTAATTTTATGTCAGTTTAATAGTGTCTAATCTCTTTGGATATAAACAGCTCCAGCATGAAATTTCTAGTGGTTTCTAGGTTTTTAAGTCATTGAGAACATTCCGTTTTCATCGCTGTTGTAGAAATTCTGCAGCTCACGTCAAATCACTGGAGAATGACAGATTTTTTTCCCATCAGTGTATATGTTTTAATTGACTCATAAAAATTGCTCTGTTCTTAACTATAGGACCTTAAATGACTTGGGGAAAGATATTTAAATGTTTGAATATTCTGTGATGGTTTTAAGATACAAGAAAAAGCAGTCTTGAGTTTTAGTTATTCCTCTCTTGCAGAATTGTTAGGCTGTAATCACTTAGATGCACTGATGACATTAAAATGTCATTAAATTTTATTGCAGTAAGTTTGATTTTTTTTAATATATTGTTAATTGCCTTTTTTACTTCTCTCATCTATTTTAGAATTGAGCATGGATTTTCTTTTGCTGTTTTTCCTTTTTTGATTTTCTGATATTTTTATTTTGCGTTTCATATGCCTAAAAAGACTTTTAACATAGAATCCTCACCTTTCCTACCAGAATTTGAGTTTCTTCTGGGGAAAAAGGTTTCAGCAGTGCTGCAGTATGGCATGTTGAGAAGAAAAGTCTTGAATCCCTAATTTACTCTTTACTAAAGTGAATCACTGTATTCTTTCTGAATTATGCTTGTTCAGATATGCAGTAAAATGCGTTTTTTAACCATCTGCTGACTTTAGTAACTGCCTGGTTCATTTTGTGACAGCTTGTAAATTTCAGATCACTAAACCTTTATAATTGTCAGTGTCTTCTCATTCTGAATGAGCAGTCTTAAAATTGAAAATAATTACATTTTATTTAAATACCTACTTGATAATTACTCAAGTGCTTATATGTTCTTTTCTTTTCACTGTTATAGTTCTGCAGAATCAGAGGATTTGGCAGTACATTTATATCCAGGGGCTGTTACTATTCAAGGTGTTCTCAGGAGAAAAACTTTGTTAAAAGAAGGCAAAAAGCCTACAGTAAGAATTATTTTATATTTTAAAACATGTCTAAAAATAAGCAACTGAATAAAACCCTAAAAAAATGAAGACAATTGAAATAAAACCAGATATATAATACACTTGAAATAATTTGAAATATGCTTTTGCCTCACAATGTTATTTAAAGTGTTGTTATACCTGCCACATATTAATAGATTTTGGTTAAACTATACACTTAAGGTATTTAAATCAAGATGCTCCTGTACTTCTCTTTGCTCCCTAATATAGTTCTTGGAGAATCTTGAAAGTATATCCTGTTAAGAGTATTTTTAGAAGGAATAGCAAATAGAGAGCGAAAACTCTAAAAAACAGAATTCAGCCAAATTTGTTTTGTCAGTCCTAAGTAGAATGTATCAAGTAGACTTAAGAATATTTCAGATAAAGATTTCAGAAGTGATAAAACTCAAAGCTAAGGCGGGGGAAGTGAAGTGGAGTGCCTCTTTGGCAATGAGGAACAGTGACTGAGAAGCCGGTAGCATTTGAGTAGTATATTCACGTGTCTATCCTCTCCAGGTAGCATCTTGGACAAAATATTGGGCAGCTTTGTGTGGGACGCAGCTTTTCTACTATGCTGCCAAATCTCTAAAGGCTACAGAAAGAAAACATGTAAGTATTCCTGTTCCAAGTCATTAACATAGTTTCATGGCCTCTATATGGTGGTAAGGAAAGTAGTCCTAATGGGATGCAAGGGTTTGGGTTTTTTTCCCCACATTCTAACCCAGAAGTTCTTAGACTTTCTTTGTATGAGTATTGTAATGGAATTATTTTTGTTTAGTAATACGATCCTAAGAAAGGTCTTGGAATAACTTCCATATTCTGAAGTTCCTTTTTTGAATACTGTTTTTTCTTTGCAAATGTTAAAACTGCACCCTGCCATTATCTTATCTTCATGTCCAAGCCCTCCCAAACCTGGGGTTTTTTGTTCAGAAAAATGGTTGAAAACTGTTGCCTTGGAGTGTCATTTCCTGATCTGTAAAGTATGAAAAATTAGGACCAGCATCTGCAGTTTTTTCCACCTCAGTCTCTGATTGAGTGATTTTTCCAACAGTGAAGAGGAATAATAGTTACTAAGGTTACTATGGTCACCTTCTTGTGCTTGAAAGAAGCCTCGAAAAACTCTCTTCTTATAGAATCTTGCTATAAATGTAGAATCTTGCTATAAATCTTCTTTTGCATGCTGTTCTGTCTTTGTATGCCAGTGATACACTATTTGAAAGGATAATAATTTTCTATTTTGCATTATCTCTTGGAGAGGAACTTATTTCTAAATTGTGTATTTTGAGGGTAGGGGGAATTAAGTGGTTTACTATATTGAGGAAAGGTAAATAAGCCACTGAGAAAAAAAATTAAGTTCTTTTACTATTTATAAATTACCTAGGGATACTGTGTAATTCAGAAATGCCCCCCTTTTTTTTTCTTTTTGGCAATTATCACTTTATGGTTTTTTTTTTTCCAACAATGGCTGGCTGTTAAAAACAGTAATACATACATATTGCATGTGTACATTTTAATATCAGGTATTGCTTCACCAAATACTTTGACTAAATTTGCTAGGATTTGGTGTTTTATTGTTGTTTTGTTTTTCCTTTTAGTGAGAAAATCCCTAGTTTGAAGTTTGGTTGGATGAGGCCAGTTATAAGTTCAACTTCAAACATTATCATTATATAGAGAAGCTTTTCTTTATTCTCACAGTATTAGCCCTTTAATCAAACCAGGGATAGAGAAGAATACAGTTTTGGTTTACATAAATGTGGGAAGTGCTGTAATAAGATAGCATCACCTGCCTTTCTTTATCATCTGTACCCATATCCTATTAGTGTCCTGAGTTTATGTTAATCATTGCCTTGCTCTTTTTTTAGAGTTTGCCACTTAGGTTTCCTTAAATGATACATTGCATCATTTTTTAATTGTATCTGAATTGTACCTAAAAGGCACAACCTTTTTGTTCAGTATTATAAATGTGTAGATCTAGTCCTCACAGTAAGGTGAAGGACTGTTTTTTTATATTCTAGTCAAATCGACTAGAATGCCCACATACCTGACCAAGCTACAGTTTAGTTTCACTGGAATGTTTTGCAAAGTAATTGCCTCTGGTTAGTATTTCTGTACTCAAAGGAGGGGGAAAAAAAGAGGTTAATATAGCTGAATTATCATCTTTAGATAAAGTTAACTCTTCACTTAGCCGCTTTGAGAGACTTGGGTAGATTTCACTTAGTTGACTATTACAAGGAAGTAAAATGTATAAATTTTTTTGTTTTTTTCCTAACTGTAATTAGAAGCCAAACTAGAGAATTGATAAAATAACTGAATTTGTCATCTAATACATATGTTAAGTATCTTTTTGTGTTTGGTATTGGTACTTACACAGCTAGTTTGGGTTTATAATTATATGAAATGATAAATAATGCATATGAAATGTTTAGATATTAGAGCCTAGTGGGCTGTGAGGGAGCCAGATTGAGTGCCAAGGAAATGGACTGTGTTCCTCATCTTTTCTAGTTTAAACTGTTAAGATGAAAGAAAGAATTATAATAACAAAGCAGTATGGAGACAAGTCCATGTTTATATTTATCCAATTTTAGGATAGAAAAACGGCACAGAACTAAAAGCAGTGGAGAAAAATGTTTTTAATCATTTTCAAACAAAAGTTAAAATGCAAATTGAAAGAAAATATTGGCTATATATAAGCAGTAGATGTGGGATTAAAATATATAAACAGAGCATCACCTGTGTGGTGTTCTTGTCAAAAATTTAACCATGAGGAAGCAATCAAATCCACATCATGGAACATTGCGTAAGAACACTGGCTTGGATTCTTAAGACCAAAATTTGACAGCTGGAGCAGAACAGAGGGATAGCAGGAATGTTCTAGATTAAGAGAAACTTTAAAAGAGTCTTGATAACTAAATTCAGTGTATGTACCTTGGTCTAATCTTGGAGGTAATTTTTTTTAAGCTGTGAAGTTCATAATTAGGACAATCAAAGAATTATAATAATGGACTTTATATGATTATGTCCATTAAATTTCTTAAATGTGAATCATTGTGATTATATAGTAATATCAGTATATTCTTAGAAGATACATGTTGAAATATTTAGGGTTCAGTATTATGTCTGATGCTTAATTACATTTAAATGTTCAAAGAGATCAAGCAAATGCAAAATGTAGATATTTGGGTAATCCTTATAGTATTCTTTCAACTTCTCTGTAGTTTGAACTTTTTCAAAATTAAAAGCTGGAGGAGGAAAAAAGTCACTAATAAAAATATATGTGTTCCTATATGTAAATAAATGCAGGAGGAAGAAATGTGGAAGCCTACACCTGTTTTATTGCTTTGTAAAGTATGATTGATCTTTTTTTTTTTTTTTTTTTTTGCATATGAGGAAAAGAGCAGACTTGGGAATAGACGAGAGGAGTATGACTTCTTAATGTTTTAAAATGAAAGCATTCACTGTAAAACTATTTTTAATGAAAGTATATTCATTATAACTTTTAAAAGTTTGCAGATATCTTTGAACCTCTCTGCATAGTAATGGGTGAATAAATACTGTTACATAAGTTGAAAACAAATTCTACACCTGAAAAAAAGTCTGTAACATATATAAAGACCTTCCACAGCTCAGTAAGAATAAAACAACAGTAGAAAGATGAAATAGGGAGATAAATAGAAAGTGAATATAAATGGTTAATATACATGAAAAGGTGATGAACCTCACTAGTTATCAAAAAGGCAGATTAAAGAAGATGCTTTTTTTTTTTTTACCATTAGGCAGAAATTTTAAAGATTGATAATGTAGCATTGGCCATGATGTAGGGAAACAGACTATGACCAAAGTTGGCAGAAATTTAAATTGGTACTTGTGGTGGTGGACAGTCCTACTCAGTATTTAACTTAATAACCAGTGATTCTTTATCTGAAAATCTGTTCTATGAAAATCATTAAGCTAGTGCACAAAGATATCTATAGAAGAATATTCCTATTATATTTATAGTATCAGCAGTCTGCAAACACTGAAAATACTTATTATTAAGGAAATATGATGGGTAAAAACCACATGTCAGAGTATAAGTATACCCCCATTTGTACATGAAAACCAACAACGACAAGAAAGTCTTTGGTGTAATGCAGACAGAGAGGTCCAGAGGACTACACTGCAAAGGATGGTAAATTCTGGGAGCAGGATAAGGTTCAGCTGGTGGTCGAGGGCATTTGCACTCTGTGAATGGGCTTATATTCCTTGAGTTTTTACTGTTATTACTGAAAAAAGCAATTGATGCAGAGGTTTTTGGGTCTAAGAAAAGGTATTAGAAAATCATGCTGTATGCTTTGACATAAACTATAAACTGTCAGATCAGCTGTATTGCCAATTTTTTTCTTCATAGCATTGTTGTCGCTAAATCGTGTCCAACTCTTTTGCAACCCCGTAGACTGTAGCCCTCCAGGCTCCTCTGTCTATGGGATTTCCCAGGCAAGAATCCTAGAGTCAGTTGCCATTCCTTCTTCAAGGGATCTTCCTGACCCAGGGATTGAACCTGTGTCTCCTGCATTGGCAGGTGGATTCTTTACTGCTGAGCCACCAGGGAAGCTCTCTTCATCATATCAAAGCTTCCTAATTCCTTTAGCTTTCAATTTTGCTGTAACCATGTTGTTAAAAATAATGTGATATGTTCTTCTTTTTCCCATTTCTTTAAAATTGTGAAATATATACATGCAGAAGATATATATGTGTATATTTTAAAGAATAATAAATAAAATAAACACATATATAACTCCACCCAGTATAAGAAGACAGAGCATTGTCAGAACCATCCAAGTCTTCCCAGATAGCATCTTCTTCCTTCCTTATCAGCCATGATAAGTATCTTAGTTCCCCAGCCGAGATCAGACCCATGACCCTGCATTGCAAATGCAGAATCTTAACCACTAGCTCGCCAGGGAAGTCCATACCTTGTGATTTTAATGTATATACCCCGGATTATTAATGTTTGAAATAATTTTTTTCATGTTTACTAGCTATTTGTGTTTCTTCTATAAATTGCCTGGATAATTATTTTGCTTATTGAATAATTTGTTTTCTTACTAATTGGCAAAAATTTCCTTATATATTCTGGATACTTATTAGCAATTATGTATTACTAATATCTTCTTCCAATTTGTTCAGTTTTTTTTCCACTCTCTTTGTGATCTTTTAGTGAATGGTTCTTAGTTTTAAAGTAATAAAATTCATCTTTTATGCTTAATACTTCCTGGGTCATATTTTTAAAATCCTTCTCTAACGTGAGATCATCAAAACGTTCTATATTTTCTACTAGTAAAGTTTTACAGTTTGCTTTAAAATCATTGACCCACTTGAAGTCAGAGGAGGGTGTATGTGAGATGTGTTATGAAATAGGCATTCATTTTTATTTATCTGCCTGGAGAAGTTATTTTCCTGGCACCGCATGTTGAACAGTGCATGCTTACTTGGCTGGTCTGCAGAGCCCATTTTTGTCGTTTGAGTTTGCATCAGTATTCACAGATTGCTTTCTAGACTTCCATTGCCGTCAGTCTGTCCTTGTCCTAGTAACTCACAATCTCAGTTACTAGAGATTTGTAAGTCTTGTTGTGTAGCAAGGCAAGTCCTGCCTAATTGTTCAGGAGCATCTTGGCTGCTTCTGGTCCTTTGTCTTACACACAAATTTTAGAATCAGCTTCTCAAGTTCCACATAAAACCCTACTCAATTTTTTATTGAAATGACACCAAATCTGTAGATCAATTAAGGGTGAATTGACATCTTGGCAACACTGAACCTTTTTCTTCATCTCATGGTATTTTTCTCTTGATTTAGGTCTTCTTGAATGTCTTTTGACTGTTATACTTTCCTCTATGTCTTTGGTTACATATATTCCTAGGTACCTTTCTTAGAAGTGCCTTTTATAGTTCTAGTGTATAAAATTGCAGATGACTTTTAGAGTGATCTTTTCCAAGCATCCTTGCTCATTTTTCTTATTAGTTTGGTGGATTTTCTGAATGGATAATACTATCTGCAAGTAAGGGCAGTTTTATTTCTTCCTCATCCTTATACCTTTTATTTCTTTTTGTTGTTGTTGTTATCTTATTATGCTGACTAGGTCTTCCAATTCAGTATTGGATGAAAGTAACAATGGTAGGCATCCTTGTCTTGAAACTGATTTTGAAATGTTTTATGTATTTTACCTTGAGCGTATATTGCAGAATGTTAGTTTGGGTTTTTATTTTATTTTGTGTTTTTCTTTCCTGTATACTTTGTTCAGGTTTTTTTTTTTTTTTTTAGTCAGTGGGGGGAGGAGGAGGAGTGTCGTTTATTTCTTTGTTTGTGTGGTAGGTGCTGTTGAATTCCTTGGAAGGGAATTTCCTAATTCAATAACAGTATCTACCAAACAAACAAAAAAATAAATTCCATTCCAAGTCTATCACAAATATGCATTATATTTTAACAAATGCTTTTATTTTACATCAACTGAGTTGATAATATTTGAGTTGTGGCTCCCAGGCTCCAGAGTACAGGCTCAGTAGTTGTAGCACATGGGCCTAGTTGCTCCACAGCATGTGGAATCTTCCTGAATCAGGGATCGAACCTGTGTCTCCTGCCTTAACAGGTGGATTCTTTACCACTGAGCCACCAGGGAAGCCCAACAGTTAAGCTTTTGATAAAGAGTTGAAGCTGGGAAAGATCTGGAAAGTAGGAGACGATCTGAAGAGGGTATGCCTACGTGGAATTTAGCAGTAAGAGGCCAGGAGCAGAGCTAACCAGCAGGAAATCCTGCCTCTCCCGAGGAGAAGCTGAAAATACACTTTAAGTTTTTACTTAGGATAAGCCATAAATTTTATGTTTTTATTATGTTTTTTGTCTCTCAGTTTAAATCAACATCAAATAAGAACGTGTCTGTAGTAGGATGGATGGTGATGATGGCTGATGACCCAGAACATCCGGATCTCTTCTTGCTTACTGACTCTGAGAAAGGTGAATCATTGAAACAACTAGGGGTTACTATACAGCTTTAGATAACCCAAATTTTAGTTTAACTGGAATCCTCAACTGGGGGCATCGCTTGTATTGTTTCACCTCTTGGGAAGTATTTCTGTCATGTGATGTATACTAATTATGCCAATATTTTTAGGTATCAGTATCTATTAATTGCTTCTTTAATAAGCTTATTTTCTTTGCTACAGGGGCATAAGCTTGAAGAGCTAATAATCAAGAAAGGAAGGAGGGAATCTGGGAATCTATAAACCACTGTTACTTTAAAATCTCAGATTTACAATATGCAATACCCCTTCATTTATATCTTGAATAAGTTGTTAAGTTCTGAATGTGGCAAAAGTTTTCCTTTAAGTGGTTTGTGTTCCATTATTTTTAATTAAATTAATTGGTTATTTGACTCAAACCACTTTCCAGATAAGTATAATTTCAATTATAATGCTTTGGTTATAATATGTATTAGAGAAGGAAATGGCAACCCACTCCAGTATTCTTGCCTAGACAGAGGAGCCTGGTGGGCTGCTGTCCATAGGGTCACACAGAGTCGGACACCACTGAAGCAACTTAGCATGCATGCATGTGCTGGAGAAGGAAATAACCAGGAACGGAGGAGCCTGGTGGGCTGCCATCTGTGGGATCGCACAGAGTTGGACACGACTGAGGCAACTTAGCTGTATAATATGTAGAGTCATTTATGAGTAACATTATTGGCTGTTAACCACAGGAGTTTTTAGAATGGATGAGAGAGGTTGGAGGGTGGGCTGTGCAGAATCAAGTCATGTATCTCCTTACCCTGCTTGTGTGTGTCATGGGGACCTCAGTGGTCATCAGAACAGATCCTCACATGATTGTAGTTCTTGCTTTATAACATCTGCCCAGAACCTTCCACTTCGGCAACTCACTACTAAAATGATACTATATTACCTTTTATTGACTATAAAGTTATATTCTTGACTTCTGTTTCTTTAGAATGTATATCAACAGATACTCTGCTTTTAGGATGTTGTGGTATTTAAAGTAAAAATTTAAGAAAACATGCAGAAAAAACAACAGCATGATGTCACATTTTGAGGTGAAATAGACTGATTTACAGAGTAAGGAGTTTCTACTCAACATTCTCAATTCAGCCTCTACCCTGCCAACCCCAAAGACATTCATTATTTATAAAAGTACATTTTAAAAGGATATAATTTTCATAGGATTTAGTTAACAAATTCTGTTTTCCTTTGATTCCTTGTGTATATTAGTCACTCAGTCGTGTCCGACTCTCTGCAACCCCATAGACTGCAGCCTGCCAGGCTCCTCTGTCCATGAAATTCTCCAGCAAGAATAGTGGAGTGGGTAGCCATTTCCTTCTCCAAGGGAATCGTTGATTCCTTAGTGTACTTGATAGAACTACTTCTGAGTACAAGGTTTTTATGAAATCTATACTGACAGCCTTTTTCAGGAAGAAGAGTAGATAAATGGCCACTGTGGCCAGCTTGTCAGATACTCCTGCTATTTAGGTTGATCTCATGTTTGATCTGGGTTCAACAGGCAAAAAATGTTATTTGAATAATTAAACATATGGTGAAGAGAACTTTTGCTTCTGAAAATGAGTAAGTCTTTTGGTTGTTAAAATCTCAAAGAAGAGCTGAATAAAGCCTACATATAGATCAGATAAGGCTCTTGAATCATTGGATGCAGTTATAAAGGAAAGAGTAGAAGTCAGTAAGAACTGGGAAATAAGAACAACTCAGGTCATTGAGAAGGAGAACTAAGCCCAACTTAGGGCAGCCTATACTACATGAATCCCTTCTTTTCTCAATTTATTACCTTAATACATATAAATGTATAAAAAATACTCTTATCGTGTGTCAGTTTTTGATTAGTCAACGTAAGGTCTAAATGGTTTTTCCTAGTAACTCAGATGGTAAAGAATCTGCCTGCCAATGCGGGAGAGCCAGGTTTGATCCCTGGATCAGGAAGATCCCCTGGAGAAAGGGAATAACAACCCACTCCAGTATTCTTGCCTGGAGAATTCCATGGACAGAGGAGCCTGGTAGGCTACGGTCCTTGAGGTCGCAGAGTCGTATGAGACTGAATGACTAACCCCTTCACTTTCAAGGTCTAAATACATATATCACAAATGAAACAAATGAATTTCTAATTTTCTAAAAGAGAAAAGGGTGCTTTCTCAGATTTTTCACATAAGCCCTTACTAGACCTAGGAACTTCTCTAATAATTTTGACAAATGCAAGTAAAAACTAAAAGCATAGGTTATATTGATGTTAGCTGATTAATCCTTAATCACATTAAATAGCTAATGTTTAAGTGTTAAACATGTTAGAACATTTTGGCCTATAAAAATTTAGTCTTAGCATCTATTAGTATTTAAGTCATCTAAATAGTGCTGAGAACTGATATTCTGTGCTCTCATCCATGCATACAAATTTAGAGGAGCCAAACAATTGTTTTACTTAGGTATACTTTAAAGATCATGTACAGAGAAGGCAATGGCAACCCACTCCAGCACTCTTGCCTGGAAAATCCCATGGATGGAGGAGCCTGGTAGGCTGCAGTCCATGGGGTCGCTAAGAGTTGGACACGACTGAGTGACTTCACTTCCACTTTTCACTTTCATGCATTGGAGAAGGAAATGGCAACCCACTCCAGTGTTCTTGCCTGGAGAATCCCAGGGATGGTGGAGCCTGGTGGGCTGCCATCTGTAGGGTCGCACAGAGTCGGGCACAACTGAAGCGACTTAGCAGGAGCAGCAAAGATCATGTAAGAAAACAAAATACTTCTCTTCCAGTTGATGAATAGCAAAGCAGTGACTTTCTGAATAAATTATAGCTTGTGAATGTAGCATATGGAACTCTGTATTAGAAAATCAGGTGATAGAGAAATAAACTGAGACCAAAACTGAAACTCTCATCCATTTTTGTTGTTTTCTCCTTGTTTTTAATAATTTTAGGAAATTCGTACAAGTTTCAAGCAGGCAGTAGGATGAATGCAATGCTGTGGTTTAAGCATTTGAGTGCAGCCTGCCAAAGCAACAAACAACAGGTAAGCATTTCTCTTCGTCCTCAGAAGAGTCCATAAACTGGGAAGGTATTTAAAAGAGCTGCAAAGAGAAGAACATGGACTAGTTTTTGGAATGAAGTAGAAAAACTGTATTGTTTATGTTCTTTTTTTGTTGACCACAGTCAGCAAGACGTGAGGTCCACATTTTAGTGAGGGAGATGGGCAATAAACAAGTGAACAAATAACAGCATTTCAAAAAGTAAAAACTCTATGAAGGCAGCAAAATAGAATTAGGTGATATGGAGGGATAGGAGTAAAGTCAACTTCAAATAAATTAAGAGCGAACAGCGGACGTGTCCCTAAGGAAATGACAGTGATGTGAATGACAGGAAGGAAGGGCCGCATGAAGATAAGGGAGAACAGAGTTCTGGTGAAAGGAAGGGAAGTGCAAAGACCCTGAAGGTGAAACAAGCTTTAAGGTGTTCAAAATAGGGAGATGTAGCCTGTGTCAGAAGAATGGGAATGAGAGGCAAGGAAACGTAGCTTCAGAGGTTAAAAATTTGATGGTACCTTGCCAAAAATTATTCTGATGCATCTCTCTTTGTTCTGTTGACAATTTTATGTGGCCTCCTATGCTTGCAGTGAAACCCAAAACAGTTTGGACTTTTTTCTTGTTTTTATTTTACTGAAACAAAGATGGTCTAACTCAAAGAGGTCTATGATGGTCTAACTCGGCTGCAAAGAGCAATGAATCCATAGTGGTGTTTTCCCCAAATCCTGCTGCCGATTTAAAGTTGAACAATGAATTGGTAGGGCAGTAAATATAACTGGAGTTAAAAGTTTCTACACTCTTTTTGGCCAGATTTTAGTTGAAAAGTTTATTGCCTGTAGGTACTGAAATACAGAAGTATAAGGTAAATATTATCAGTAGCTAATTTTGATTTATATAATACATTGTAGAAGTTTATAAAGCTTATAAATGTGTTTTTTTACCCTGTGCTATCAGGACCTAAGTTATAACCACTTTTTTGGTATAGGAAGAAACTAAGGCTTAAAAATGCTAATAAATGACCTCGACAGGGTCAAACAAATAAAAAAAGTAAAATAAACAAAATTTTTAAATGGTGGACCTAAGACACAAAGTCTGTCTTCATTCTGTAGATGCATTCTTCTTAAATATTGTTGGAATGGGCTTCGTTCTCTTATAATTTTTGTTTTAAAAATAATAAAGCAAAAATTACATCCTTGCCCTTGTCAAATTAGTGTCTGGGACAGGATGAAGGAAACAGACCTTCTTTTGCCTAAACCAAGTTCTTCAGGATTCAGTTGCATGCATACATTTTCTTTAAATGTGGCCTTAAAGTATTGTATCATTTTTTTTAATCTGAAGATTTCAAGATTAATCTAGAGAGTGTATGCATACCAGCATAGAGATTCAGTTACTGTATTAGTGGATCTTCCTGCTGAAAAGGTTAACCAGATGTGTATAAATGGTTTTGTTTTTTCAGTTTGTTGCTATACTTAGAGGAACGAGAGAAGTAGCAAATTTATAAATTGAAGCCATGAAATTTGAAAACTTTCAGTAGAAGACTGTAACTCAAATACAACATCTTAAACCATTGTCAGGCAACTTAGGAGGAAATGAAAATTTTACATTATTTAAATATGGATTTCTTATAACCAGACCCAAAAATTTATACTTTAAGTACTTGTCCATTCATACTGTATTTTATTTATAATTCACTTATGATTACATAATCAAATAATTTTTCATTCAGAAGCTGACATGTGTAAGAGATTAGTCCTTTTTTTTTAGTGTCCTAGGTTTTCAGGAAAAGGTTGTTAAAGAACTGTTAACCTCTTTTTAACTTCCCTTGTGGGCCAGTGGTTAAGACTCCATGCTCCCAGTGCAGGGGACCCGGGTTTGAACCCTAGTCAGGGAACCAGATTCCATATGCCTCAGCTAAGAGTCTGCATGCCACAACTGAAAAAAGAGAGATAGAACTGTTAAACTCTTTCAAAGGACACAGCAGTGACTACTGATACATGAATATCTCTACCAGCACAGCTTTGGAAAACTGGTAGTAAAAGTTAAGAGCATTTTTTTTAACATGGAAAAACCCTCTTTAGTCCTTAACTAGATGACCCATCAACTAATTTTTAAAAACAAAATATATTTCTAAGAATTATTGTTGAATTTTAGACTTGAAATCAAATTAAATTTGATCCAGTCTATTAGCATCCAGCTGTTACATAACCTGTCGATTTTTCAGAGTCACAAAGTGTCAGATTGGAATTTATCTAGTGATGAGTTTTATTCTTTTTTACTCATTTCATGATGATTTCACAAAGAAATTCTTAGTAATGTCTGGTATGAAATTATGCTGATTTTAAACTTTACACATAGAAATTCATTGTAATACATATAATGAGAAAATAAATGATGACAGGTGTGTCTGGAATCTCACACCTGCTAGAGCCATACTTACTCTTTCCTCATTCATTCATTTATTCACTCAGCGAATGTCTGCTGAGCTCCCCTGTGTTAGACAAGAAAGGTGTTGTCTCTGCCCATTTTACCATCCACATTTCAAATTTACTGGAAAGGATATTAACTTATCTCAGTGGTTTTTCTCTCAAAAATGTTCTAGTATATTTTATCCATTATTCGTAAACAATTACAGTACTGTCTATCAAATTCCTTTGGGCTTACTTAAAATGACAAGGGAAGATAAGAAATAGTACTTTGAAGAACACCTTTCAAATACTATCAGTTTGTAATGCTTATATTTTTTAGGTTCCTACAAACTTGATGACTTTTGAGTAAAACGTGATGAAGAGCAAGGTGAACTGTTACCCTAAGTGAAAGCGAGGACCTGATGAAAGAGTGCCAGCTACAAACCAATCCTGTGCCAGGCAGAGCCCAGAGGCTCCGTCTCAGCCTCTGGAGTCCTGAACCAAAAAAGCACTAATTTCAGGGAACGAAGTGAGATATTCCCAGGGAACACATCAGAGCTGTAAAACAAACTGCCGTGGACCATGCTTCTTATCTCTGAACTGACCTGTGGAAACCACTGCCTTAATAGAATGAAAGGAAAACCACCACGAAACACCAAATAGTGCGTGTGAATCTCCTGGCGGTGCTGTGCTTGGAATAGATCGTAGCCAATTTGCATTTCTTTTAACTTTGTACTAATTTTGGAGGGGGGAATCGCCTTTTTTTAGATACACTTTAAAAGGGAAAACATATTTCTTATGGGTCACATCAGGAGCTGGTTTTGAACTGAAGTGTGAAGATGTTTCAGCTTAGTAGGGTTCTACCAGCCGCCTCGCCAAAAGGTTTGCTTAAGCCTCCATGAGTCAGCGGCCTCAAAGCGCTTTCTCACAGCAAGAGTGTAGGAATTAGAAATGTTAATAATGTGAGTTGTTGGGGTTTGTTTGGGACTGGGGTGGGTTGGGGGGTGGTTTTGTTTTGGATAGGGGAGTTGTTTTTTTTTAACACTAAACTTCTGAAATTTGGTACTGTATGGGGTACATTATTTCCTGCTGGAGGTATAAAGGCTGAGTGTTCACATGCCAGACACTTTTTTCACGTGGGCTCCAGAAAACATGGTTGTTTTTAACTGGGTTTAAAGTTTCGCCTTCTATATCAATTCATTGTTGGACCACAGATCTGCTTAGTAGAGAACTGTAATCCCAACCTAAACTTTTCTAAGAAGATTTTACAATAACTATGGTTTTCAAGTTTAAGTGGATTATCCCTTCTGTCACTCACAGGTGATTTTTATCATCAAGGGTGATGTATCAATATTTTATTAGGATATTTTCCTTTATAGTGTTAAATGTGCACAATGCCAGTTATTTTTTTATTATTTTCATTATTTTTGTTCAATATGAGATTCAGGATCACATTTGTTTAAAAGAGAACCTACATGTGTTTGTATGCATGTATGTATTTTATTATAAGGGATACAGAATAATTTTCAAAGGGAAAAAGGTGAAAGATTGAGAGGCTGGAAATTTTGAGTATCAAAACTTTCCTTCCTACTTAACTTTCCTTTATCACAAAACATTTTTCTCAAAATTTACTATAGGTCCTTACCCATGAAACCATATTTTGTTAAGAGTTGATCAAGAGAGTTTTGTGAGAGTTCTTTTATGCAATAATACATTTAACTTCCAAAATAAATGTTGAGTTTTAAAAAAGGAGGGAAAAAAAAAGTTTGAAGGTGAAATGCCTTAGAGTTTTAACCAAAAAAAAAAAACAAGGCACTTGAACAAAGCTGTGTGTTGGATGTTGTAAACTCATGAGGCAGCATGAATTTCACCTATAGCCCAGAGTAAGAAGTTCTTTTTGACTGATAACTTCTAATAGATTTCTATTACTTTGGGCCTCACATAAAAACTTTCAGATTGTATTCTAGGGGAATTTTATCCTTTTCCTTTTTAATCATAAGTATTTCATCCTTGAATCCATGAAACTTACATAGAAAATATTGCTTGTTAGAATAATTAACTAAAAGTATATCCATTTGGAAAGTAGAAGAGCTTTCTCAGATTGCTAAATTTTTAAATTTTGTTTTCTATTTGAAAAGTAGATCAAGAGTTCAAATACTTTTCTTACATAGTACAGTTAGAAATACTATTATTTCTGGTTTTGTGGAAAATGACATGAGCTGGCGAGGACAAGAACGTGGCTGAGACCTCCCAGCACGGCCCACGCTGGGCATGGAGAAGACCCCGTCTGCATAACCAGCATAGCAGTATTACTCTGAGACCTTGCACATCTGACTTTTGTTTTAATTTTCTTAACTTGTTTATTTCTCTTCAGAAATAAGTGTTTTTAACAGTGTATGTGCTTTTTAAAACACACATTGTGGATGAGAACCCTGTGGATTTTTTATTATCTTGTCTGTTTGTCATAAATAAGCTAAAGTAGATTAAGTGGTAGGCTAACCGTA
Source organism: Ovis aries (assembly GCF_016772045.2). Taxonomy (NCBI): domain Eukaryota; kingdom Metazoa; phylum Chordata; class Mammalia; order Artiodactyla; family Bovidae; genus Ovis; species Ovis aries. The sequence continues at coordinate 59,700,774 of NC_056065.1, forward strand.
TTGCTGAAGATGGGCAGCTGGAAGTCAGAGCCCGAAAGCACAGTTTTGCCAAAGAGAGAGCTCAACTGGAAGACGTGTTTGATATTTTCAGCGCTAAACACAAGGCTGCTTATGCAGAGTGAGAACAGTGTTCAGATAGACCACACAAAGATTTGTGGCCTCTGACTGACTAAAACTCTGAACTGTGCCACGGAAGTCACCATTGTTTTCTTGTCTTCAGATTTGTCCATTCAAAAGCTTGCTCATTGCTTTTTAAGGCTACTTTAGCATTTGAAGCAAAGAGAAGACCAGTGAGAGAAGTGAATTAAAATAGTGTGGGTGAATTTTTGATCTTATAATTCACCAAATGAGACCTAATAATAATTCAGGCAAAAATAAATACTACAATATTAAATATTTAGGCATCGTGTTAGTGAGAAATGAAATTTTTCTCCTCTTACTAGGCCTACCCTTAATAAATTTGTAAACTAGCGCCTCACAAGCTTGAAATTTTCACTAATATTAAGCCCATTTTTTTCTCTCTGAGTCAAGAAAAACTCATTGGAGATTCCATTATAATTTAAATTTAAGCTAGTTTTTGATAAGCATAGTGATTGGTATACTATCCAGCCTGGTACAGCAGTATAATACCAACCAAAATACAATTTGAGGCACATCTCATTTAACTGTTTGAACATGGAAGCTTATTTTTCATGCAAAAGTAACCTCTAACAGTTTTTAAAATGCAGCTATAAAAATAACTATGATGACCTTGAGGAGCTCTGATTTTGGTCTCATGCCCCCTCCATGTGTGAGTTCTGCTTATTTTTTTCAGAGACATTATTTTTACCATAACCTCCAAACTGTAAAAATTAAAAAGAACCAATCAAACACACCTTCCTATTACATTTTCTTCACTGTGTAAATATTATTTGTGTAAACATTACGAAAAGGGATCCAAACAATTTTGAGTCTGAGTATTTTTTTTCCTCCCCAGGCATATGCTTCAGTGATAAATGTTTTCCTGTGCGGAAAATGCCATATGACTGTTGTGCTGCCTTCTGTATGGACTGTTTTGGTATTGTATCTTTCTGTATGTCAAGAACTTAGGGTGTTTGTAGCTGCAGAGTTTCTGTAAGTGGCTTTATTCCTCTTCTAGAAGGTTTATAAAGGAGCCCAATGTGCACTGTTACAGAAGGGGAAAATGTTTACAGTCTCTAGTGTATACACCTTGTATGTTAGTTGAAACCAGGGCCCGCCAAGAGCAGTCTGGCCTATTGCTCTCTTAGGATTACTAGAATTCACTTGGCCAAATGATTTGAGCAGAAGTCTTTTTTTTTTTTTTTTTTTTTTAGGTTAAATCTGTAGTTATAGATAACTTTACTGCTAAAAACAAAACTGTAAGACTTGGTATTAGTTTAAAAATCAATAATAGTAGATTTAACCCATTAACTATCCACTCTTGATTTCCTTCCCATTTTCTGAGACATGGTCCTTTTCAGTGTTCTTTTAAACCACCATATTATCTTTTTTTGCAAACAAGAGATACCAGTATTGTTAACAGAGGATAATATCAGTTTTTTTAAAAATCATCTGCCTCAAAGGCTTTTGAAATAATTGGATCCCTTTTTGAAAATGAAAATGAAATTGATTGTGTCCTGGTGGAACAATAGTACTGCTGGTACATGAATAGGTGATACAAAGCAAGTGGTGAGGTTTGTCTGACTTCTTCAGTGGTCTTTTAGGGTTTGCTTTTATTTTCTCTCTTCTTTTATATTATTTCTTTCAAGCATAGTAAATGTATAATTTTACAGCCAGAGTAGTATTCTGTTTTCTTGTAACAAACATTGTTATTTAACACATTGATGATAATAATTTTCTGTGTGAAGTTAACCTTTTTTGGTTTTGCTTCCTTAAAAATGGCTTGTGTCTAAGGTGACTTGTTTTGGTTTTTTTTCCCCCTATTTAGAGGATTCTAACAAAAGAGATCTGTGTGAGCAAACTTTTAAGCTTTCTGAAAGCTATTTCGTTACACTGGTATCTCCAGTTATAGTGCGGGGAAAATTTGCTCAGTGCCTTATCAATTTGAAGACCAACTTTAGGGCATCGAGTGTGACAATAATCATTTGTCCTCTTACTCCTCTTATTTCAGGAGTGTGTGCTATTCCTCTCTCCACCAGCTTGCTCTTGCTCACAGCAAATCTAAGAAACTGCGTGTGGATCTCTCTAGGTTATTGTAGCATTCCTCCTTGGCTTTGAGTCTTTTCAGACAAGTTCCTTCCCGGCTCCTCTCCTTCCAGGGTAGAAGATTAAAAATAAACCCTCCAAATCAGCCTTTAGATGAACACGCCCAAGAGCAACTTTGAAGAACATCCATCCAGCTGAGTTTATTTTTATTTTGTGTTTTTGAAATTGTTGTTTTGAGCATAGATTTAATTATCAGTCCTTTCAGAAAATCCTTAAAAGAATACAGTACAGCCAGAAAGATTTGTTTGGGTTCTATAAAAGCTACTAAAATCCTGAAATGAGAGTTCCTTTGCCCAGAAGTGAGATTTAGTTCAGTACATTCTTACAGTTAAACAGGACTCAGAACAGCAAGCGGTCGCTTCACCTACTGGTTAGTGTTTACTTGAAGATACTGTCAGGAGAGTGAAAACGATGACAAGGTATAAATTAAAGAGAAGTTGAGAGACTAAGCTAGCTTTCTCAGTGAAAACAAAGTGCAGAAGCATTTTGCTTCTCTGAGATTACTGCAAGATCTGGAGATACTGTTGTTCAACTGAGTCAAAACGTTTTGTAAAGGGCTAGTATGTTCTAGAGGGGGCAAGTAAATTTAGTCTTTAAAGCCAAATGAAGGGATTAACTGGTCCTTGAAGGTTATTAGTAGGATTTAAAGTTTGATTATAGTCATTTGGACTGCAAAGTGGTGCTGGGATTAAAGGAATACATAATGAAAGGAATGCTTTGGGATTGAGCTTTTTTTTTTTTTTAATAGACAAGTAGAAAATTTCATAATTAGCTATGCTTTAGATACCAGGTAACAAATATCAATTTTCCCATGAAGATATCACCTATTAAAACTATTCACAGAAGATAGTCCAATAATTATTGACTTACTAAATCTGACAGAGTAGCTGATAATAAGTCACCAGACTCAAGAGTTTCTACACCTTGATTATTGACAGATCCATTGTTTTACAGCTGACCGAAGTATGTATGTGTGGGGAGGGGGTGGGGAACTCATTCACAGTGTAATCTAAAGGAGATAAAGGCATCTGTGGGGATGAATATCCAATAATGATAATATACAGGAAAACACAAGCCATTTTTACTCTCCTTCATCCCAGTTAACTTGAGGTACTAAAGATGAAGTACTCGTTTGCACTATGACCTCCTGGAGTGACGTGCAGCTTGGTTCCTCTCTCACTTTTGATTTCTGTTTAATATGCAAATGTGAGCGTGAGATCTTAAGTGTGTTTGCATAAGCTAACTTGAATTTAAGTACAGTTTTCTGAAATATTTCTATTGGAATAAATTACTTAAAAATATAGGTTGTGTGGGAATAATTTGTTTCTATAGTTACATTTTTATCATTAACTTTTAAAGAAATGCTTTAAGTTAATTTTTTTTCCCCCACTCTTTCTAGAATAGCTGACTAGGATTTTGTTGGTACAGGGAAGCTTCTGTCTGGGTAAACTTCAGTTGCTCTTCTCTATCCCAGAGCAAGGATGTGCGGCATGCTGACAGATGGGGCCTTGGGGAAAAGAGGTCAAGGGTATAATATTTCCGACATTATCTCCCCACCCCAAGTGTGTTATATGAGCAGTCTCCATAGAGGCTCTCTTTGCTAATACTGTATTTCATAAATTCCAAACCATGACACTTTCACTTCTCACCATTTCTGAGAACAGAATCCACCATCCAGCCTAGGGAGCCTTTAGAAGAAGAACTGAAATACATGTGTTGAAGTCTCCTGTAAGTTATCAGCTGGGGTGTTTGCTCTGCCCTTTCTTAGAATTCCATGAGTTTGCTTCTAAGAAGCTTGGGAAACTTCCAGATGGGACTGAATGCCCAGTGTTTGGGCAAACCATAACCCAATTTTCAACTGTTTTCTCACTTTTTCGATGGCTTTTGAAATTTTTCACTGACACTGTGCTGGAACCAAAAGAGAGTGCCTGTTCTCTTCTGGGGTGAGCCTGTCCCTGCATCACACAGCACCTCGTTCTCCGTGTGTGCATGCTGAGTTTCCGGGTTCCCTCCTCGTTTCGTTACTGGTTGCTCCCTGAGCCAGTACCACATTGTCCTCATTCCTGGGTAGCTGTGTAAGTCTTGATGTCTGGTGAGGTAATTGCATTGTTCTTCAAATTCGCCTTGGCTCTTTGTGACTTTTTCATCCTCCTTATGAATTCTATAATCAGTGTGTCAGGTTCAGTGAAAACACTGTTAATATTTTTATTGGATTTGCTTTGAATTTGTAGATTAATTTGAGAATTAACAGTTTGAAAAGCTTACTCATCTCATCTATGAATATGAACTGTCTCTCTGTTTTATTTAGGGTTTTTAATTTCCCTCAATAAAGTTTCATAGTTTTCTCCTTCCTGGTTTCATACCTCTTTTATTAGTTTATTCCTAGGTAAACTAGTTTTTATTTCTGCTATGAGTTATCTATCTGTAGGAATGCTATTTTTATGTTGACACTTGACATCCAGCAACCTTATTGAAATCCCTTATCTAATTCTTAATAGTTTGTCCAGTATGATTCCATTGTCATATTAGCTGCAAATAAGGTAATAGATTGTGAGAAAATATTTGGAGTTTATAAAACAAAGGATTCATATCAAGAATATACATGGATTGGATTTTTTTGCAAATTATTAAGAAAATGTATTCAGTAGAGAAATGTGCTAAAGGGTGTGGATAAACAGTTTATAGAAGGAGGCTTATGTGGCTAATCTATGAAAAGATGTTCAACCTCAGTTAGTAGAGGATTTCAAAGTAAACCATGGAAGAGCTGTCTCATTAAACCTATCAAGCTGGTAAGGCAGTGCCAAAGAGCATCAGGGCAGTATTAAAGAGATTTTGTACATATACAGAGCATAAGAATTCAGAATTCCAGCATGGGACCACTTACTAGCTGCGTGATCTTGAGAAAGTGACTTAACCTTCTTCCTCAGTTTCCTCTTCTGTAAAATGATCACAGCGACAAGCCCACCTCAGAGAGTTGTGCGGCTCACCTTAGCTCATGTCTCTAAAGCCCCATGAGCAGAGCCAGCACTAGGAAGAACTGTCAGTGTTAGGGAGAGTTGGAGTCAGTTACGGAGAGTGGGATTAGAGGTGAAGGGGAGAATAAGGAAGAGGTATTTGCCTAGTTAAGACATAGTGAACTGAGAAGTATCTTACGAACTTTAGTAAACTAAATGAAGAAGTAAACCAGGTATATTCATTATAGACAAACTGGCAAGTAGAGAAAAACCTGAAGGAAAGCCACCTAAAAAAATTGTTGATTATCAAGATCTGTATTTCACCCACCTGTTGCTTGTTCAATGATGACTTCTGAACACCACCCCCCAAACTGCCTAAATCAGAATATGAGGACAGTGCCTGGTGCACACTGAACTTTGAATTCATTTTGGTCTGATTTGCCCATAGCCCAGGCTCAAGCGAAAATAACCGTTATTGAATTTGCTTTGTTATTGCATAACTGTCAAAACCAAGTTTTCATACAGTTAAGGTTTGGAAACTGTTAACATCTATATTGAGCTGTTGCAGAAGAAAGACAAGTTGCTGTTTTTTATTGACAGAAACTATTCTGAGATTTTAACATGAAAATGGAATCCTTTTCCATTAGGCATGGAAGAAAAACCTGGAGATTCACCGTGAGTTCTTACTTCTTAAGCAATTATCAGTAAGTACAAATAATAAGTACAATCAGTGAACCTCTATTGACCGCTGAGTTCTACAGTAGCCATGTTTTATGACCTTGTGCAACCTCGGTAATGTGTTAGCAAATCTTAACCACACAAATACAGGATTGGGATTTCTATGTTGAAAGATTAAATGACTGTACTTTGGGTTTTGGTCATATCTACCTGGATCTTTGGTATAGACAGCCTACAAAAAAGTTGAGAGAGTATGACCTGATGCAGTTTGAATTGAAACCTTTGATTCTAGCCTAACTTGCTGTGACACAACTAATTACGTTCTATGTCTCATTCTAAATCAAGATAATTCATGAACGAACTTGGGTGACAAATTTTCTGTGGTTCCTTAGTTTACTAAATTAAAATTCCCAGACTCTTAAAGGAAAACTCATTTCTGGTTCCATGTTTCTCCTTTAAGAAGAGGCTGTTTTCCTGTTTCCTCTTTGGTTAAAATCATCCATGGATGCCTTTTGTTCTTTGAGCTTACTTCCAGCAGGAGGGCCTTCTGCTCTAAAGGGACTCTCACAGAGGGCCATCAGACATCTGATGATAACTTGACGTTTTCTGTTGGCAGTTCAAGCTCAAGTACCCGCCATCCAAACTATGAAAAAGGAAAAGGACAGTGACAGAACATATTAAATGATGGAAGTGTCTTATAACATAGTGAGCTGTGTGTTTTGAAGCAGTAAAGAGAAATTTTCATGTTCTACATGAAGTTAGAAACCCATCAGTATATACTCATTCCCAAAAGAGGTAATGAGCTTTTCAGCCTAATTTAAATCATAGGAGTGGGTTATCTGTCATAGTGTCTAAAACAGATCATCTCTGTTTTTATACTTCTCAGTTCAGTTCAATCACTCAGTCATGTCCTACTCTTTGCGACCCCATGGGCTGCAGCACACCAGGCTTCCCTGTCCATCACCAAATCCCGGAGTTTACTCAAACTCATGTCCATTGAGTCAGTGATGCCATCCAACCATCTCATCCTCTGTCATCCCCTTCTCCTCCTGCCTTCAATCTTTCCCAGCATCAGAATCTTCTCAAATTAGTCAGCTCTTCACATCAGGTGGCCAAAGTATTGGAGTTTCAGCTTCAGCATCACTCCTTCCAATGAACACTCAGGACTGATCTCCTTTAGGATGAACTGGTTGGATCTCCTTGCAGTCCAAGGGACTCTCAAGAGTCTTCTCCAACACCACAGTTCAAAAGCATCAGTTCTTCAGCACTCAGCTTTCTTTATAGTCCAATTCACACATCCATACATGACTAATGGAAAAGCCATAGCCTTGACTAGATGGACCTTTGTTGGCAAAGTAATGTCTCTGCTTTTTAATATGCTGCCTAGGTTGGTCAAAATTTTCCTTCCAAGGAGTAAGCGTCTTTTAATTTCATGGCTGCAACCACCATCTGCAGTCATTTTGGAGCCCAAAAAAATAAAGTCAGCCACTGTTTCCACTGTTTCCCCATCTATTTCCCATGAAGTGATGGGACCGGGTGCCATGATCTTTGTTTTCTGAATGTTGAGCTTTAAGCCAACTTTTTTACTCTCCTCTTTCACTTTCATCAAGAAGCTCTTTAGTTCTTCTTTCTGTCATAAAGGGTGGTGTCATCTGCATACCTGAGGCTATTGATATTTCTCCCGGCAATTGTGATTCCAGCTTGTGCTTCCTCCAGCCCAGCATTTCTCATGATGTACTCTGCGTGTAAGTTAAATAAGCAGAGTGACAATATACAGCGTTGATGTACTCCTTTTCCTATTTGGAACCAATCTGTTGTTCCATGTTCAGTTCTAACTGTTGCTTCCTGACCTGTATACAGGTTTCTCAAGAGGTAGCTCAGGTGGTCTGGTATTCCCATCTCTTGAAGAATTTTCCACAGTTTATTGTGATCCACACAGTCAAAGGCTTTGGCATAGTCAATAAAGCAGAAATAGATGTTTTTCTGGAACTCTCTTGCTTTTTCAGTGATCCAGCGAATGTTGGCAATTAGATCTCTGGTTCCTCTGCCTTTTCTAAAACCAGCTTGAACATCTGGGAGTTCACAGTTCATGTATTCCTGAAGCCTGGCTTGAATTTTGCGCATTACTTTACTACCGTGTGAGATGAGTGCAATTGTGCAGTAGTTTGAGCATTCTTTGGCATTGCCTTTCTTTGGGTCTGGAATGACAGTTTAACCTCTCATATTAACCTTTTTTCCCCCTTACATATTTTGTCAGTTGTCTCACTTTTGGATGTCTACTCATTTACAGTATGTTGTCTTCCTTCATATTTGTTTAGATCAGTGATTCTCAACCTTGGCTGCAGTTTAGAATCATCCAAGGAACTTTTAAAAATTTCAAAGCCTCGGCTACACACCAGACCAATCCCATATGCATGGGGGCAGTCAGGGTGGAGGGCACTAAGCCTCTCAGATGACACGAATGTGTAGCCAGGGTTAAAAACCAACATTTAGGTTGTTGGTCTCTAAACACTACAGAGGCTTTAGGACAGTGGCTTTCAAACATCCAAAGGCATAAGAATCCCCTGGAGGGCTGGTTAAGACTTAAATTGCTGGGTCCCATCCCCCAGAGTTTCTGATTCAGCAGTTTTGGGGTGGGACCTAAAAATGTACATTTCTTACAAGGTCCCAGGTGCTGCTGATGCTGCTGGTTTGCAGGGCATACGTTGAGAACCACTGGAAACGAGAAACTGGGTTAGGAGGGGAAGATGAGAGGATCTGTCTTTGATGCACACTAGGCTGTGAGTGTGCAACTTCATGCTATGAATGTGGTGGACGGGGTGCTGTCCAGAGTGTGAGCATCTGTGCCAAGTGGTAAGAGGGCACGAAATGAGAAGACAGCACCCCAAAACTCTGAGGAAGCTCGGGAGAGGGAGAAAGCCAAGCTTGTAGCTGGGCAGCCACAGGGTTCCCAGCAGCTGTGGCATGGCAGAGAGGCAAGGACTGAGGACGCTTCACGCATATTTGATCTGTGGCCCATCTCCTGTCCTTGCAGCTCAGTGCTGACCTCTGCAGAACTGGAGCAATAGCAATGTTTTGACTGCTTGCGACAATATATTTACTCACAAAGCAGTTACTTCAGAACATCCAGGATACCCTTTTCCTCCCTCTAACAACAAAGTATTTTGAAGCAACAGGAAGAAAATTGTTCTGTATTTGAAAGCCTTCGGCAAGGCCATTTGCTCCAATGCGCCATAGTCCCTACACTCCCAATAGTCTTTTTTTTTTTTTTTTTTTTTATTTATTTGTTGGATGTGCTGGGGTTTTGTTACTGTGTGCTGTGTGCAGGCTTTCTCTAGTTGCGGTGAGCAGGGGCTGCTCTTCGTTGCTGTGTGAGGGCTTCCTTCACGTGGCAGTGACTTCTCTTTTGTCAGAGCTTAGGCTCTAGGGTGCACGGGTTTCAGTAGTTGTGGTTCAGGGGCTTTAGTTGCCCCTCAGCATGTGTAATCTTTCCGGACCAGGGATCAGACCCATGTCCCTGCATTAGCAGGCGGATTCTTAGCCACTGGACCACCAGGGAAGTATCCCCGTAGTCTTTTGGCCTATTTTCTCCACTCATCTCTTTAGCAGCCTAAAACAGAAGGTCCCATTTTATGACAAGGAAGGAAGCTGGCCTGGAATTAAAGCTGTCTCCAAGAACAGAGGGAAAAGATGGAAAGAACCTAGATCCTTAGTGATTTCCTTGTGCTGCTGAATTAACCCAACCCTGGCAGAGTCCAACTTTTGAACTCCTTACAGATCGTGATCATCTTTTATTTTTAAGAGAAGAAAAGAGGGGAAAGAGAGGAGAAAAGAAAGAAGACACAAAAGAATAGAGAAAAGAAAGACGGGATAGAAACAAAAAAGGAGGAAGGAGGGGAAAAGGCAGGCCACTTTTAAGACTTCTGTGTGCTGATAAGGAATGATGGCGCTGCAAAAATATAATAAGATTTCTTGCAAGGTTTCTGCTTGTGCCACCACAATTTATTAATTTTTAGAAGTACAACCAGGAGGTAGTAACAGTCTCAAATAAGGGAGAGAAACACCTCTTCCTTATGTGGTGGTATTATTATTATTATTATTTTTGGTGGTATTATTATTAAAGGGAGGATACAGGTGTTGACACTGGGTGCCCTGGTGGGTGGTGGAGCCCCATCAGCCTCTGCTCTCGCCCACAGCTAGAGTGCCCTGAGCCGCCTCTGCTGGGAGCCAGGTCAGCCGCTGTTCTGCTCAACAGGGAACGCTCCGTTCCTCTACTTGGGTAAACCAGACACAGGCCCCTGCTGCTGCTTCAATCAACAGGGAGGCCAGCGACCAAGCAGCTGCCTCCTCGTGGGGTCAGTCCAGCGTCGGCAACAGGCCCTCTGCTCCCTCGGGGCCCTGCTCTCCCCCTGCTGACAGCACCAGCTTCATCAGAGATGCTGAATTCTCATCAACTGTGAGAGCCAGATTGTTTCCCTCCTTGCTTTTGTTTTGATGTGTCTTAAAATGATTAGGCTTTTACTCTCAAATATTTCCGTTCACCCTTACTGGCTAACGAACAAGGCACCTCACACACCACAGCAGGACAAGGCGCGCTACTATGGTATCCAGTAAACAGTGGCTAAACAAAGTCAAAAGTCTTGCTCAAATCAAGTTCTCTTTTGTACTTGTTGTTCTTCCATCTGCCCTGAGCTACGTAATGGCTGTCCAAAAATGTAACCCACTGCACCTCTGTGAGGAGCTCAAGAAAAGCAGCTTCCTGGACCTTTGCCAATGACTTTCTTGCATTGTCTTAATTGTCCATTTGCTAGTTAACAAGTCAGTCTAGAAAGAAGTCTTTTCTTCTTTTATTCTTGGAAAGTATGTACTTGGAAATGTCCAATAAAAGCCAGTATGTGCTGAATGCCTACTCTCTGCCAGGTTCTGGCCAATGAGAGGCTGTCTCTCAGGGCTGCCCGGTTGGGAACATGAGGGCTGAGGAGAGGCCACTCAGGAGTGACTGAGGGCCTGATCAGTGATCACCTGCGTGAGACAGGTACAGTCTCACCCTGCGGCTGAGGTCAGACAAGGGCAGTCTCTGGGAAGAAGGGGCACATTTCCCTGTCTGGGGGCAACCAGCTCCCCATCACCCAGTTCCCGCACCTGGACCCCAGAGCCACTCTCGGCAAAGTGGCTGAGCACCTGGCCTCAGTCCAGCCCACTCTAGTCCTGCCCTGTGTCTTCTCACCGTGTCCCTACAGACCCCAGTCTCAGGTCCCCAGCGTATTCATGGAAACTTGTCAATTTGATTCATCACACAATCTCTGATGGCTTGGTTATAATCTTACTCATGTTATACACAATCTCTCAGTATTCCTTAACCTCTAGGAGGAATGGATACTTCTTCCCAGATAACAACAGGAAGAGTCAAAGAGGTTAAGGAATTCGGTGAAGTCACCCAGTAAGGGGCGGAGCCAGGACTCAGACTCTGATCGCTCTCATTCTCAACCCGGTAGACCTTGGCTTTCAGAGCCATAACCTAGCAATTTCCATGCCCAGAGCTAGCAGCATGAAAGCTCAGCAAATAATGTTGTGATTTATTATGTGACTCAAAGAAAGAACAACCAGCAGCTTCCTGTTTTAGTTATTCTTGCTTATGATAGTTTCTAGCTAAAAAAATTCATGTGCTGTCAACATGTAATCTTTTTTTTTTTCCCCCAATGTCTCTGCCAGGCCAGAGCCTCCCTATGGGTCTTGCACGCACTGTGCTGAATCTGGTCCCTTGAGTTCAACAACCTCACCACAAATACAAAACACTAAAACAGTTATCACGAACAACCCCAAATTGCTTAAATGTCACGTGTACATGTTACACCAGAAAAATTCTGCCCAATCAGAAGGAAAAGCACCATGCTATATGGCCTCAGAGAGCTTGGAAAGGCTGGGTGGAAGAGATGAGGTTTTTGTGTGGATAGGATTTAGGGCCAGAGGAGAATTGAAAGCAAGAACTGGACGTGTTAAACGACCTGGGTTCTTGGTCTCTTATTGTTAAGCTGCTCAGGGGTGTCCAGACAAGGACTTCAGACAAGGCTTTATTGGGACTCAATTACAGCAGGAGGGCGTGAGAACAAGAAACAGTTTCCCTTGCTTGCTCCCTGATGAGGGGTGGCAGCGGGTGGGGGGATGCTTTGGGCCAGTCTCTTAAATGGGGTGAGCGTAGGGGCCCATCGGTGGTTCAGGCTTCAGGGCTGGCTTAGGTGGTCTGCCCATCCGCTTGATGGTGCTGTGTGCAGGGTGCATGCTCAGCCCCCTGCTTTTGCTCCCTGCACCTCAAGAGTGGCAGGTGGGTTTTGGCCTTTTCTTCACGGGTCCCAGTCTGTCTCAGAAGTGCACTGTTGAGGCTGGGAAGAGATCACACTGACAAGAACCAGGGCACAAAGTGGAAAAAGCAGGTTGGAATCCAACAGTCAGGACTTTGCCAGGATGAGGAATTGAGGGCGGAAGCTGGGAGAACAGGCAGGGAGTAGTTAACACTCCAAGGGAGAGAGAACGAGGGTCTGATCGAAGTAGGAGCATGGGAGGGACGAGACTGAAGGAAGCCTGCTCCTCTGCCCCAGGCACCCAGATACCCTTCTCTGGTAACCAGTACTAACTGGAATGATGACTGACTGCTCAGTGGCAGGCTATGTTGGTCCCCACTGGCGATATGATACCCTTCCTAGAAAAGAGTAGAACCTCCCAGCACCCTCCATGTTCTACTGCCAATTTCACTCGCCTCCTCCTATCAATTGTACTTAACCTTCCCAGCCTATTTCCTCATCTATAAAATCAGCAGGAAATGGTTCGTCTTTCCTGGGGTTGTTATGAGTTTGAATGAGATAATGCATGCCAAGTACAAGGCCAGGCACTAGGCTCATAACTGCTAGTGATGAGCCACCAGCATGACAATCTGCTCCCTTGAGCTAGAGCCTCCTGAGCCATGAGCATGCTTTATGAGGACTTACTGTTGGGGAAAGTGGCTATTAGGCCCTCTCTCTCTCTCTCTGGAAAAGCATTAGACACTGGCAAATAGCTGAAGGTGCAATCAAGCAAATTTATATTGTGATATCTCTCAAGTTTCCTGTAAGTTAATTTGGACACAGGTAGCTTCTAACTGGAGAAGGAAATGGCAACCCACTCCAGTGTTCTTGCCTGGAGAATCCCAGGGACGGGGGAGCCTGGTGGGCTGCTGTCTGTGGGGTCGCACAGAGTCGGACACGACTGAAGCAACTTAGCAGCAGCAGCAGCTTTCTAACAAGAAGTTCAGAATTGTTCCATTTTGACAGTCCCCTGTCCTGTTCCTTATTTTATACTATTGTCCATACAGGCTCCTCTTCTCCCTTTGTGTTTATACTGGAATGTACCTGAGCTAAACTGTAATGGAGCTCTGGGTGGGAATCTGGGATGCTTTAGACCCACCCATAGAGGTCAAGGCCTGAGAATACTAGAAGGATCTGAGAATACTAGATGGGCCCTTCAATAAGACTTCACTCATTTCATCCTCCAGGGCCCTGTGCCATACATTTGGCATAGGTCATGTTATGTAATCCTTACACCAGTCTCATGAGGTAGGAATTGTTAACATTGTTATAAATGAGGAAATAGAGTCTTGGTTGAAGGGTCTTGCATATACACATCCAGCTAGCACTGCAACAAAAATCCTCTCTTGTGTGTCTGGCTGAAGCCCCTTCTTTCCTGCACATGCTCCTCCCTCAGGTTGTCACTCCAGGCCTCATGGTAAGCCTGGTACAGTTGTTACTATGATTTTAAGTTTAGCATTTTTTGTTGTTATAGGATGCTTAAGAGGTTTATAGTTCCATAATGGTGATTTGCTATAATACTTCTAACCTGTATATTGTTTTTTAGTCACTAAGTCGTGTCTGACTCTTTGTGACCCCATGGACTGTAACCCACTTGGCTTCTCTGTCCATGTGATTTCCCAGGCAAGAATACTGAGGCAGGTTGTCATTTCCTTCTCCAGGGGATCTTCCCAACCCAGGGATTGAACCTGCGTGTCCTGCATTGGCAGGAGGATTCTTTACCACACAGCTACCTGGGAAGCCCTCTAATTTATATAATTGGGGATAAATGTAAACACTGCAGGCTCTAATCAGCCCCAAATAGCATGTTATTTCATGACAAGTAAATAACATGTTGAATGAAAACAAAAGCCATAGGACAGAGTATGGAAAGCCATGGTAAATGGAATTTCTTGCTCATCACTAAAGAAAATAGGCTGACATGGAGAGTCAGTTCAGACAGAAACTAAAGATCAAACAACAGAGCATTTTAGATTATGCTTTTTACAGCTGGATTCCAAGGAAGATAAATTCTATTTGAACTTATCTTTTCAAATATCTTGCTAATAAAGCCAGTCGATTTATTGAGTGTCAGACAAGAAATTTAAAACACATATTGTATGTATATATGACTTAGGACATGTAATCGTATATGTATGTGAGATTAATATGATAAGGGCACTAATGGATAAAATAGCATGCAAGAACAGATAGACAATGTAAGCAGAGAGATGGAAATCCTGAGAGAGAACTCAAAAGAAATTCTAGAAATGAAAAAAACACGGAAATGAAGAATGCCTTTGATGGGCTTATTAATAGACTGGACACAGCTGAGAAAAGAATCTTTGAGCTTGAGGCTATTTCAGTAGAAATCTCCAAAACTGAAAAGCAAAGAGAACAAAAACTGAAGGAAAAAAAAAAGCCCAGAACAGAATATCTGAGGTCTCTGGACAGCTATAAAAGGTATAACTGAGTTACACAAATGCCAGAAGGAGAAGAGAAAAAGGAACAGAAAATATATCTGAAACAATAACAGAAATTCCCCCAAATGCCAGATATCAAGTCACAGATCCAGGAAGCTCAGAGAACACCAAGCAAGATGAATGTCTCAGAAAAACTACAGCTGAACATATATTTTCAAATTGTTGAAAAGCAAGGTAAAGAAAAAATACTGAAAGAAACAGAGAAGAAAAACAGCTTACCTAAGGAGGATCAGAGAGAAGAATCAATCTCACTTCACAGACACCATGCAAGCAAGAAGAGAGTGGAGTTAAACATTAAAAGTCTTGAGAGGAAAAAACTACCAACCTAGAATTCTGTGCTCTGAAGAACTACCCTTCAGAAATGACTGAGAAATAGACTCTTAAACAAACGAAACTGAGGGAATGTGTTGCCTGCAGACCTGCCTTGGAAGAAAAGTTAAAAGTTCTTTGAAAAGAAGAAAACTGACATAGATCAGAAGCTCAGCTCTACATGAAAAAAGAAATAGCATCAAAGAAGGAATAATGATAAAACTTTTTATAAAAACTTTTTATTTTTCTTAAGTGATCTAATAGCTTGTTCAAAATAATAATAGGAATAACATTTGATTATGAATGCTTATGTATCTACCATATATATACATCTTGAAGTGAAGTGAAGTTGCTCAGTCGTGTCCAACTCTTTGCAACCCCGTGGACTGTAGCCTACCAGGCTCCTCAATCCACGGAATTCTCCAAGCAAGAATACTGGAGTGGGTTGCCATTTCCTTCTCCAGGGGATCTTCCCAACACAGAGATCGAACCTGGGTCTCCCGCATTATAGGCAAACGCTTTACCATCTGAGCCACCAGGGAAGCCCTATACATCTTTATATATATGTATATACACACATACACGTGTGTGTGTGTATATATATATATGTAATATGCTTATATAATATGTGGAATGAGTGACATCAGTGATACAAGGGACAGGGAGGAATTAGGATTATTTCCTTATTATTAGTCATTCACATGACCCAAGAAATTATACAGTGTTATTTGAAAATGAGCTTGTATTAGTTGTAAATGTGTATTCTGACTTTAGTGCAACCACTAAAAAAAGAAAAGTATAACTGATATCCCAAGAAAGAGAAAATGGAATCATAAAATGCTCAGTTGAAATTGCAAAAGGCAGAAAAAGTGGAAGACAAATAACCTCAAGGAACATGGGCAACAAATTGAGAACAGTATCAAATAAAATAGATATTAATCCAACCATATCAATAATCCCTTTGAATGTCAATAGTCTACATGCACTAATTAAAAGACAAAGATTGCCAAAATAGATAAAAAGACAGACAAGTGGTTGTCTACAAGAAACGCACTAAGTATAAAGACACATGTAGATTAAAAATACATGAACAGAGAAGATTATACCATTCTAACACTAATCAAAAGAGAGGAGTGGCTCTATTAATTTTCATCAGAGCAGATTTCAAAGCAAGAAAGTTATCAGGGATAAAGGACACAATATAAGGAGCAAGGGGTCACTACAAGAAAACCTAACAATCCTAATGTATACACATCTAACAGCATCAGACTTTATGAAAAGTATTTGTTAAGCAGAAATCAGGGAAAAGCTGTGAAGGGGTATGTGTCTCAGATTCTGGAAGAGTTTGGAATGCCCTCTCTACCATTCTTTCAACATTCCTGGATAAATACCAAAGTGATTATTCTTTAACCCCCTTTTTCTAGGCTCAGTACAGGACTATTCATGTCTACCCACTTAATTCTCTTCAAATAACATGACCTTATTACAATCTAGTTTGTCGTTTCTTTATATAATTCAGTTTTCCAATAAATTTTGAGTATCTAACCTTAATATTCCGTCTGGTCAAGGCTATGGTTTTTCCAGTGGTCATGTATGGATGCGAGAGTTGGACTGTGAAGAAAGCTGAGTGCCAAAGAATTGATACTTTTGAACTATGGTGCTGGAGAAAACTCTTGAGAGTCCCTTGGACTGCAAGGAGATCTAACCAGTCCATTCTAAAGGAGATCAGTGCTGGGTGTTCTTTGGAAAGAATGATGCTAAAGCTGAAACTCCAGTACTTTGGCCACCTCATGCAAAGAGTTGACTCATTGGAAAAGACTCTGATGCTGGGAGGGATTGGGGGCAGGAGGAAAAGGGGATGACAGAGGATGAGATGGCTGGATGGCATCACTGACTCAATGGACATGGGTTTGGGTAGACTCCGGGAGTTGGTGATGGACAGGGAGGCCTGGCGTGCTGCAATCACCATGGAGTCACAAAGAGTCGGATGTGACTGAGCGGCTGAAGTGAACTGAACTGAACTGAACCTTAATGTAGCAAACCATGAAATCCTCAACAATGCATATGCAAAACCTACCTGAGACAGGTCACATCTGCAAGTGGTTAATCTCAGGTGTATTATGAGGGTTCTAGTAGCATTCTTCTTCAATTCCTGACCCCTTCTGACCATGTCCCCAAATTCTGGAGGTGCTCTCTATACTGCCCACAAAGATAGCAAATGTGTGTTAGAATCTGAAAGTGCTAGAAGACTGGAGGGAAAGAGGAACTGAATTTATACTGTCCTGAAACAAATTTGGTCATACAGAGGCTATCTCACATGATTCTTTTATGTCTGATGCAGCTCAAGTATACAGATACCTGATCCCCTGGAATTTGTGGTAACAGAGCTCCTAACAGCTTGACTGGCTTAAATAGCAGTCATTTATTTCTTATAGTTCTTGAGGCTAAGAAGTCCAAGATTAAGGTGCCAACAGATTCTATTTCTAGTGAGAGCTCTCCTCCTGGCTGGCAGACAGTGGGCTTCTTGGAGAGAGAGGGGTGAGCTTTAGTCTCTTCCCATTCTTAAGAAGGCACTAATCCCATCACAGGGCCCCTCCCTCATGACCTCATCTAAACCTAATTATGTCCCTAAAGCTGCTCCTCCAACCACCATCATATTAGTAAGTAAGATTTCAAACTATGAATTTGGGGAGGACACATACATTCAGTCCATAGCAAATACCACTGGGTTCTTTTGTACCAGATATTTTCTATTAAATGGGGAAATGGTAGACGGGTTTTGGGACACATACAACTGTTTTGGTACAGAGCCCAAATGAATTCTAGAACAGAGAGGTTTGTTCCTAACCAGCTTCTTAAATGAGCTTTAAGGAAAAGGTAAAGGAAATTAATGTACCTAGAGATGTTGTACCATGATTTTGCCAAAGATTGTCCAGGGTCTTTTAAGGCCACACTTGGAGACAAGACTAGACCTTTCCATTCCTCCTCTGCTCTTCTGGATGCCAAAGCACTGCCTTTCTCCAAAAAGAAAAAAACACAAATTCTCAAGTGGTTTGATAGTAATTCAGACCAACAAATTTTACTTTCCATTAAAAGTCACCAGCTGTCATGTGCTTAGCTTTAAATGGGAATAATTTGCTCTCAGAGAACATTTTTCAGTTGATGTCACTTGTGAGTTTTATTTTCTCCTAATAAAAAATGGATTTGCGTTAGTGTAGCTTTGGTGACAGGAAACCCCTGCTTGGAGGCCTGACTTGGTGATCCGCCCATGCCCTGAGGAAAGCTAATTGTTCTACCAGCCAACTCAGAGGACTAACACTGTGGTCAGGAGGGGCCTTTGAGGGGACAGAGGAGAGGAGTGGTGATAATGTTCCGGCTTCTTGCAGGGAGGGTCTCATGGGGCTTCTTCCCTTAAAAAACAACCCAAAAAAGGCATTTAAAAGATGCTTTTAGAACAGGGTGTTGGGAGCAAGGGCTTTCCTGATAGCTTAGTTGGTAAAGAATCCGCCTGCAATGCAGGAGACCCCAGTTCATTTCCTGGGTTGGGAAGATCCGCTGGAGAAGGGACAGGCCACCCACTCCAGTATTCTTGGGCTTCCCTTGTGGCTCCACTGATAAAGAATCAGCCTGCAATGCGGGAGACCTGGGTTCAATCCCTGGGTTAGGAAGATCCCCTGGAGAAGGGAAAGCTTACCCACTCCAGTAGTGTGGCCTCAAGAATTCAAAAGCAGGGAACTGAGCATGCCCCCTGCACTCAACACCACCAAAGCAGTGGGCAAAACACTGAACCCACTCCAGCCTGACCCCTAGACACACCCCTATCCTCACCCCATATAAGGAACAGGCTCGCCCCACTCCCAGTGAGCAAGCAAGCAAGGGAATCTGTTGTTTGTTCTCCCTCACCCCTGCTGCAGCAGGAACCCCAATAAAGCATTGCCTGGGTCGGGGGGAAGTGCTTTTAGGTATTGAGGTTTAGAGAGAGGAGTGACTCATTTCAACGTGATTACCAGTTTGAGGGCAGCAGCCCTTCTGATACCCATGTGCTCAGAGACTGGGACCAGATCTCTGCCACAGCTTTTCTCAGAGAGGTGTCACTGTGGACCTGCCACTCTGGGCAAGGGCCTAGACATCTCTTTTGTCTGTTGGCCACTGGAAGAATCTCATCACAAGTCTCAAGAACAAAACAAACCAAATCAAAAAGAATCTCTTCATTGAAGCTCTTGAAGCCTGAACCCTGTCAAGTGCAGCCACAACTCTGTGGACACTCAGGAGCTGCCCGCTGCGGGGCCCTGTGATGACCATCCGCTCGGCAGGCAGGAGGGTGACACCGAGGACCCTGGCTCTACTTATGGGCAGTCTCTGCTAGAGTCATCCCAACAAGGTCCCAACCCACTGAGAATGACCTGAAGGGACCAGAGAGTCATGAACCAGTGAGGGGAGCTGGTTAAATGGATGAAACTAGGAAATAGGGACAGGGAGACACAGACAACCCAACAGACACAACAACAGAGACCAGCCCACACGCCTGAGGGCTGGAGGCACCGTCGACCTAGGTCCTGACGTGCACACCCACACACACGAGCATCACACAGCAACTGTGAGCAAGCTCCCTGTGGAAACAGCAACATCCGAACCTGGGGCCATGACAAGGGCCCTCCCAGAGGCGAAAAGCTCTCCCCACCCGTCCGCCTCATCTCAGTGCTTACAGTGAGGACTCAGGGAGTGTCCCAGGATTCCTGAATACCATTCTTGACAGACACCAAAGCGCTCTCCTCCTCCTCCAAGCATGGAGCTCTGGGACTGCCCCCAGGGAAGACGCCTCTGGCAGCGCCCAGCCCTCCGAGCCACTGGGGCCAGCTCCAGGAACACTGAATTCTGGCCACACTTGCAGCCAAGCCTGGTTACTTTAGATTCCCTCTCCTCCCCGCTTGTCTTTTCAAGCTGGAGCCAGCCAAGGTATTCGTCATATTTCCAAGCTACCCTGCTGCTTGATTTATGCTCTGACAGGGCAGAAAGGAAGACTCCAGAGTGGGGTGGGGCAGGGGGGTGAAGGCAGGGACTGGGGTGGCAGGGGGTTGAGGGGTACTGAAGGGTCCTGTCACCCTAGGTAGGGGTCACTGAGGGTGTTGCCAGTAGTAGGATCGACTCTGTTCACTTCAGTTAGTGCTGAGGAGCACACAGGCTCTATCTCAGGGGAACAGGGATGATACTCCCTCTCTCTCCCTCTCTCTCATGTTGAGATACGGCCATAAAAGGAATGAAGCTTCATTTGCCCTCTCACTGGGCTTCACCTAAAAGGGCTTTCAGAAAAATTTCCACCCTTCTCCTGCAGGACATTGGATGCGGTCTTGTTGGCCAAAGAGAAAACGAGTAACAGATGAAGCTCATACAGATGAAGAGGCCAAAACCAAAATGTTAATCACCTCAAAATATGCGCTGCTCCCTCCAAAACTGCTCTTGGCTCTCCTCAGAGGATCTCTGATTGGAGACTTTTCCCCTATGGGGTGGGGGGGTCTGCTGCTGATATTCGGGGTTACATGTGAGAGTCCAAGCTGCAAGAAGATAAAGAATTGTCATTCAGGGCACTTAACGCGCCGGTTGCAGTGATTTGAAATGGCTAGAGTATTGACTGGCCCCTCTTGGTTAAACGAATCCCACTAGGACGCTCCCATAAAAGCTCAAGATGCTGTCATCCAAGATGAATAAAAATGCCTCTTTTGATTCCACTGCATATGAAAACATGAGATCATTGGAATATATTTAGAGTGAGATTTGGCAGCGTATTCATGTTTACAATTCTTGGACTCGAAGCTCTAATGTGAACCGGAGGCTCTCTTTTCCCTCTTCACCTCCTTTTCTTTTTCTAAGAGGGTGAAGGCCTGTTCCAAGAGTTCAGAATCCCTTTCCTTATTAGATTCTGAAATTAATGTTGCTCTGTGATTGATGACATCCTCACTGCCACTGACCAGCTTTAGAGGCCCCATCTTGAGGTGTTAATGTATTAATCGGACCTCTGAAGTGACTCCACACCAGGGCGAAACTTCCACTGAGTTTGAGCAGAGTATCTAAAAATACAGGCTTTTCCTCAGTTCTTTGAATCATGACTCTGTCTGATTGCATGAGGGAGAAGTCTATGATACCTTATGGTCACTGACTCCTGTTAGTACGCAGATTTGGGGTTCTTTATGGAGCCTTTAGGAGCAGCATGGAATCAATAAGCTGCCTGTGCTCTGCTGTCTTGTACTATCTCATCTTTAAGGGCTCTTGTTCTCAATACTGGCTACTCGTTGGAATCATCAGGAAGCCTTAAAAAGCACTGATGCCTAGTCCCCAGCCCACAGCGACTCTGATTGTATTTGATCTAGGGTACAGCTGGGCATCAAAAGTTTTAAAAGCTAATATACTCTATTTCAAAATTTAAAAAATAATCATTTATCACAGTGGTAAAGAATCTGCCTGCCAATACAGGAGACACAAGAGACTCAGGTTCAATCCCTGAGTCAGGAAGATTTCCTAGAGTAGGAAATGACAACCCACTACAGTATTCTTGCCTGGAGAACCTCATGGACAGAGGAACCTGGCGGGCTACAGTCCATGGGGTTGCAAAGAGTCAGACAGGACTAAATGACTAAACAATAATAATAAAGATAGAAAAAATTGGAAGAATATTCACCAATATGTTGATTATCTCTGAGTGGTAGAATCGAGAGGAAATATTATTCACTTATATACTTTTCTATATGACCTGAATTTTTATTGCAAGAAAGCAAAATGCAATGAAACAAATTACTGGTATAAAGAAGGGAAATGCTATTTCTCACTTAAAAGGAAAGAAGCTCAAGATACTCAGAACTCTTCATCTCCCACCACAACCTGATGCCCTCCTGCATCCCCAGTTCTGAGAGTGGCGCTGGCTCCGCACCCCCGCCCTTACTCAGTGCTCCTGCCCGCCTCCTGTCTTCCCCAACTCCGCTCACTTTATCTTCATTCAGCATCCTTAATACTTCCAACATTTCTCTGCCTCTGGCCACACAGGCCCCCCATCCTCTGTTACCTTGATGTGGGTCTCCCATGATCTTGCTTCCATGCTGATGGCACTGGCTCCTCAGCAGGCTCTGTCCTGGAGGCTGCAGTGTGGCAGTCCCCCAGGGCACGCTGCAGCCACATTTACCCTATACCCCACACCTGGTCCCAGCACCCACCTGCTTCAAGCCTTCAGTGACATCCTCTATTTCCAGAGCATGCTGCAGTTCCTGACATGGCTTACCAGGCCCTCTGTGACCTGACCTGCCCACTCTCAGAGCCCCTGGACCTGCACCCTTCCCCCCAGCCATGTATACTGGAGACCTCCAAACATCACCTGTGCTTCTACTTCTCCTGTGCTTGGAAGGCCCTTCCCACCCACACTAACCATTTTCCCCTAGTAAACTCCTACCCCTCAACATTCTGCTGGGGCCACCTTCTGCAAGGAGTCTTTGCTTTACTGGATCTCAACACCCAGTCTCTTTCACATCCGCCTATACCTGTGTCTTCAAGTCTAGTGTTGGTTATTTCTGTGTGTGTCCATCTGTCTGTCTCCCACACTGCTCTCTGACCTCCTTGAGGATTAGGACCTCTCACCTTTGTGCCCCAGCACCGCTCACATTGCCCGACAGGTCCCAGGTGTTCAATGTATGAGGTAAGGAGTGGATGGATAATATCGATCCCTTACATTTATACAGCTCTCTGATTTTTCAAAGCATTTCTGTATCTGTTTGGGGGTGGATGTTGTGACCTCAAATTGTCTTCAGAAGTACCACCTGCATCCTCTGCACTCTAATTTATCCTCCAGGCAAGTTTGAAAGAGAGGAACCATTTATTCTTCCTCCTTTTTCTGATAGTTGAGGTATGTGATAATGGGGGGCTGGTGGGAGAGCTGCTGCCCACGGCCATATGGCTGGCATGTTGAAGACCCAGGAGACAGACTCTCTGCCTGGGTTCTTCGCCCTCACCTTATTTCTTCAGCACGTGACTCCACTGGCCTGGCTCCCAAGTCTGCCCTGGGTGATCGCCCACAGAGAAATGGAGATTATCATTCATTTAAAAAATCCTGCCTCCTCCATTTTCCAATCATGCTTTCAGAAAGGAAGAGAGGGGAAACCAAGAGAAACGAAGTGGAAACTGAAGCTCTGCTGAGTTTAAGATGAGCTACTCAAGGGTCTGCAGTCTACCACTATCCACCTTCTCTGGAGAGAATGCAGACTCAGTATGTGCGGATTTCTCCTCAGGAGGAAATAACACACTCGCTAACCCCTTCCACTTTAACCAGGCCTGGGCTGCCAGGCACTCCTTTCCAGAGGGTTGTCAGTGGGAGAAAGAGCAGAGCAACCTGTCTTCTGACTCAGCGGCACGTCCTAAGACTGGACACAGTGACCAAAACCATGACTCATGGTTTTGCCCATCAAGCCAGGGTTGGGAGAATAAAGCCAGGTTTGGGAGAATAACATTAGGAGGGCCTTGTCTCTGGCACGCTTGGAGTCATCCTCACTTGATCTTTGCATTAAGTCTGGTCCAGAGAAAGCTTCTGGTCCCCTGTCTACTCAAGCAGACATTGAAGGAGGTCATCAGGAAGATGCGGGAATCGAAGACCCCTCACCCCTCCCCTGGTTCCTGCACTAGGAGCTGCCCAAGGATACAGCCTTGAAATAATGAGCTGTTGTTGAGACCATCTGGACAGTATATGTGACTGAAACCAGCTAAGCCCTCTGTATAAACTTTTAAGATTCTGGCAGGGAGTGTGCAAAGATCTACTCTTCTTGTAGCTGCCCAAGACAAGCCTTATATGTCAGTCCCCTCATTTATCAAATCTGCCACCTACCAATTTAATCTGCAATGGCCCGCCTCTTTCCTAGTCTTTCCCTGCCCTCTGAGTACTGGGGGTCTGTTTCTGATAACATTCAGGGAAGCACCCAAGGTTTTGAATTAACAGCAAGGCCAAAGGTGCATCTTCACCAGGCCTTTCCCAGGAGAGCGCAGAGGTTGGGGTGGGGAGGTTGTGAAGGTCAGGAGTGGGAGGGTGGGGCAGGGAGGAGTGCTGCCCCCACCTCAGATTCTCCTATAAGCTATAGGATGGAGCCCTGGTACAGGCATGTCCCTCCAAGGAGAAGGAAGTCACATAGTGGAGCTCCACCAACTCTTAACAGGCACCTATAGTGTGCTATATACTATACCAGGAGCCAGTTGAAAGTCACTCAGCTGTGTCTGACTCTTTCTGACCCCATGGACTATACAATTGATGGAATTCTCCAGGCAGAATACTAGAGTGGGTAGCCTTTCCCTTCTCCAGGGAAGCCAGTTAGGTAGGGATAAATTAGATATGGCTCCATACCAGAAAAAAAAGACAGGTACACACATAGGCAAATAACCATGATGCCTGGAAAACGGTGACAAGAGATGCAAACAAAGTGCTATGCAACTTTGGGAAAGATGATTTCCAGATGGGAATTCAGCAAAGACTTCCTGGGAGAGATAGCATTATTTAAGCTGAAACTTGAAGTGAGAGTAAAATTTGGACAAGAAATATTGTTGATTGAGGATAGAGAGAGATGGAGTAGTAAAGATAATAAAGGCTTTTCAAGTTACAATGTCTATGATTGGGTTAAATCACATGATATTGCTGATATTTTACTGTTTTAGTTACAACAACACTGATTTCAGATGGCTCAACATAATACTTCCCAGGTGAGTAGAGACAGGAAAACACAGGTTGTAGAGAGGAAACAAGGCGAAAGTCCAGCGTCTGTCAGTAGCTGGTAAACATGCACTTAGTTTCACCTTTTGTCAATGTGTTGATAGAAATATCCTTGGGATGGCTTTTTTTTTTTTTTTTTTTTTACTTTCTCCAAAGGAGACTGATGCTGCAAGGTTTGTCTATTGTCCAAAGACTTGAACTTTAGAATCAGACTGACCTAATGAGTTGCTGGAAAGCAGCGTTGCATCCCCAAGTCTGAAAGATTTGAGTTTAAATCCTGGCTCTACAACTTATGATCTATGCTGCCAGTTTCATAACTTTCTGACTCATACTTTTCTCACCTGAAAAATGGTGATAATCATAGTAACAGTATAGTATTGTAGTAAAAGTAATAGCATTTCCTACAAAATCTTATAGGAAAATCCAAATGAACTTTTCGGCCAACCCAATACTTCCCTTCTAGGACTTCTCAGGTTATCCAGTGGCTAAGACTCCTCAATCCCAATGCTGGCAGCCCAGGTTGATCCCTAGTCAGGGAACTAGATCCCACATGCCACAACTAAGACCTACTACAGCCAAATAAATAAATTGAGAGAAGAAAAAAAAAAAAAAAAAAAGACTTCCCTTCCTCATAAGATCATGGAGTTGAATACACAAGTTGGTGCCTGCATGGCTTAGCATAACAGCTAGCCCTCAGAAAGTGCCCAACAGCTGTTTGACTGTAACCTATGTCAAGAAGCACCAAGAAGGACACTGTGTCCACAAATCATAAAGGGAATTCCATCCTCAGTCCCCTGGTTTGTGTCAGTAGAGACCCTTGGTTTGTGTCAGTAGAGACAGCAAGACAGAGACCTGTTTTAATGCCCACTTTAGTCACAGGAGAAGAGGGAAGGAAGACACAAGGAAATATACAATACTTGAGTTTCTCAGGCCAAAATAACAAGGGCTTGACGCGATCCTATAAAGCCATTCAGTTGCTTTCAGCCTTCAAGCAAACCTGCTAAGGAATTTCATGTTCCCAGGTCTCCCCTGGCAGGCACCCCTGGCACAGAGATGGGTTCTTTTGAGCAACAGGGTTTCTGCAAGCTACCAAGTCAACCCCCCGGGAGCAGTTCCCAGGAGAGAGCAGTGATGTCAGAACAGCAGGCTGGCTTGGGCACCAGCGGTGCAAGAAAACAGATGCTGGGCTTTCCAGGGAAGTAATTCTTGGCCACTCAGGGAAATATAAAACCAGAGAGGTGAGGTGGTGAAGGACACATCCTAACCAGAAAGCGTAGGGTTGGGACAGGCCCCTGGGTAGGACTTCTGGCCCAGCAGGGTCTGGGGTGACTTACCTGGGTTGATTCCCGACCTTTCACTGCATTCTAAGCCATCTCCTGCCGGGCATGGAGACAAAGTCCTATCAGCACCAGAAGACTGGCTAATGTATTTTATAATTATCATCAATAAGAATTTTAAAATGAAATTTAGAGTTCTAAAGTAAAGAGTGTTTGTGATGGGGCACTGCTTTGAGAGTAAGAAACTAGAGTGTCAGGGAACATTCTCTGCCAGCCCACCTGACCCTCCTGCCTGCCCTTCGCCCACATCTCTGCTGTCCTCAGTGACCCAGCCTCGTCCAGGGTCCAGCAGCCCGGTTTCCTGTTCCTGCAGGTTCCTGAGCCCGGGCTCAGCAGGCATCTTCCCATTTTTCTGTTGGTCTTTTACCACCCTTCCCCCCCGCAACACCCCCCCAAAAAAAAAAAAATTTGATGGAGCTGGGGGCAGGAGTGGCTTGTGAACACCCTGAGACAAGGGTCATTGTTGGGGACTAGAGACCCCTGTAAAAGCCCTGAGGGCAGCACTTCTCTCTGCAGCCCTAACAGTTTCCTCACGGTTTAAAATTTTCATTCAAGTCACCATTTCCAGTCCTGCTGACAAGTCTTTGGGGTCGGAAAGTGGCTCCAGCTGGGAGCAGCAGCTGGGGGAGCAGGCAGCCAGGCCTGGCCTGGGCGTCGACAGCTGGGAGCCTTCCCAGAGGCCAGGCGACCATTTCATGCTGAGAGATCGGTTCCTCCCACCCCCACTGAGGGGGACCACAGGCCAGCGCCCTCCTGCCACGCAGAAGGAAGCTCCAGGCCTCTGTGCTCAGGAGGGTGGCTTCTCGATCATTCTCTGCACCGTCAGGAGGCCCTGCTCGAGCTGCCCTTCACCTCACCCCCTCCAGGGAGCTCCAGAGAATTTCCCCTCTAATTTCAAAGACAGCAATCTCCCTCCACTCGGCCCCACAGTGACTCAGCAGCTGTAGAGAGAAGTCTTTTCCCCAGGAAGTGATGCTGGACTTGAATCTTGAAAAATGGCTATTTGAGGTTTTTTGTATTTCCATACAAATTGTGAAATTATTTGTTCTAGCTGTGTGAAAAATACCGCTGGTAGCTTGATAGGGATTGCATTGAATCTGTAGATTGCCTTGGGTAATATACTCATTGTCATTATATTGATTCTTCTGATCCATGAACATGGTATATTTCTCCATCTATTAGTGTCCTTTTTGATTTCTTTCATCAGTGTTTTATAGTTTTCTATATATAGGTCTTTAGTTTCTTTAGGTAGATATATTCCTAAGTATTTTATTCTTTTCATTGCAATGGTGAATGGAATTGTTTCCTTAATTTCTTTTTCTACTTTCTCATTATTAGTATATAGGAATGCAAGGGATTTCTGTGTGTTGATTTTATATCCTGCAACTTTACTATATTCATTGATGAGCTCTAGTAATTTTCTGGTAGAGTCTTTAGGGTTTTCTATGTAGAGGATCATGTCATCTGCAAACAGTGAGAGTTTTACTTCTTCTTTTCCAATTTGCATTCCTTTTATTTCTTTTTCTGCTCTGATTGCTGTGGCCAAAACTTCCGGAACTATGCTGAATAGTAGCAGTGAAAGTGGGCACCCTTGTCTTGTTCCTGACTTCAGGGAGATTGCTTTCAATTTTTCACCATTAAGAATAATGTTTGCTGTGGGTTTGTAATATGTAGCTTTTATTATGTTGAGGTATGCCAAAGCCATCTTGAGAAAGAAGAATGGAACTGGAGGAATCAACCTGCCTGACTTCAGGCTCTACTACAAAGCCACAGTCATCAAGACAGTATGGTACTGGCACAAAGACAGAAATATAGATCAATGGAACAAAATAGAAAGCCCAGAGATAAATCCACACACCTATGGACACCTTATCTTTGACAAAGGAGGCAATAATATACAATGGATTAAAGACAATCTCTTTAACAAGTGGTGCTGGGGAAACTGGCCAACCACTTGTAAAAGAATGAAACTAGAACACTTTCTAACACCACACACAAAAATAAACTCAAAATGGATTAAAGATCTAAACATAAGACGAGAAACTATAAAACTCCTAGAGGAGAACATAGGCAAAACACTCTCCAACATAAATCACAGCAAGATCCTCTATGACCCACCTCCCAGAATTCTGGAAATAAAAGCAAAAATAAACAAATGGGATCTAATTAAAATTAAAAGCTTCTGCACAACAAAGGAAACCATAAGCAAGGTGAAAAGACAGCCTTCTGAATGGGAGAAAATAATAGCAAATGAAGCAACTGACAAACAACTAATCTCAAAAATATACAAGCAACTCATGCAGCTCAATTCCAGAAAAATAAACGACCCAATCAAAAATGGGCCAAAGAACTAAATAGACATTTCTCCAAAGAAGAAATACAGATGGCTAACTAACACATGAAAAGATGCTCAACATCACTCATTATCAGAGAAATGCAAATCAAGACCACAATGAGGTACCATTTCACACCAGTCAGAATGGCTGCAATCCAAAAATCTACAAGCAATAAATGCTGGAGAGGGTGTGGAGAAAAGGGAACCCTCTTACACTGTTGGTGGGAATGCAAACTAGTACAGCCACTATGGAGAACAGTGTGGAGATTCCTTAAAAACTGGAAATAGAACCCAGCAATCCCACTGCTGGGCATACACACCGAGGAAACCAGAATTGAAAGAGACACTTGTACCCCAATGTTCATCACAGCATTGTTTATAATAGCCAGGACATGGAAGCAACCTAGATGTCCATCAGCAGATGAATGGATAAGAAAGCTGTGGTACATATACGCAATGGAGTATTACTCGGCCATTAAAAAGAATACATTTGAATCAGTTCTAATGAGATGGATGAAACTGGAGCCGATTACACAGAGTGAAGTAAGCCAGAAAGAAAAACACCAATACAGCATTCTAACACATATATATGGAATTTAGAAAGATGGTAATGATGACCCTGTATGCAAGACAGCAAAAGAGACACAGATGTATAGAGCAGACTTTTGGACTCTGAGGGAGAGGGCGAGGGTGGGATGATTTGGGAGAATGGCATTGAAACATGTATAATATCATGTAAGAAATGAATCGTCAGTCTAGGTTCGATGCAAGTTACAGGATGCTTGGGGCTGGTGCACTAGGATGACCCAGAGAGATGGTATGGGGAGGGAGATGGGAGGGTGGTTCAGGATTGGGAACTCATGGACACCCATGGCGGATTCATGTTGATGTATGGCAAAACCAATACAGTATTGTAAAGTAAAATAATTTTTAAAAAGAATGAAAAATGAAGCCAAGCCAGGGTAAGGGGGCAGCATTCGCAGAAAGCCAGGGACGGGAATAGTGGTCCATTTGGCACTTCTGGTGTGGGAGCTGAGCCTGGAGTGAGGCCGGGAGCCAGACCAGAAGCGGCCATCTGAGTAAATGTTTAACAAGCAGCTGGGGGAAGAGTTGCACAAGTTTCTGATGTGTAATGTCTGTGCCAGTTTCTGTGGTGTAAATACTTCCCTCCATGGTAGATTTCAATCTACCAGTGGTTTGACAACCAACTCACAAGAATTCCTGAAATTTTAACAATGTTTGCCAGCTGATAAAGACCTAGCTCCAACACTCTAGTTTATCACAAGTCACATATAAACCCTACCCTCCCAAACTCGTTGGCTGCCACAAAATCCCTACAAAGTCCTTAGGCAGAGGGGCAGGATCAGGTAACTCAGTCTTCCTCACCTTCCTGCTGATAGTTGTTCCTTCTCCCTACCCCATGGACACAGGCATTGAGCTCAGTCACTTTTCTGGAGTTCCACCAAAAAAAAAATGCTCACTCATATAATGTAGCCAATTTGCGGAAATGGAGAAGGTCTACATCACAGAGATGCTAATTACATCCAAAGAAATATTAAACTGTCCATTCTTCAATTTTTCCTTAGCCATTTCCACCATCCCGGGTTTGGTCTCCTGTCATAATTCTTTGTCCCTCTGTCTCCAACCTTGACTGACTCCGTCTGCCCTTTGCACCACACCACTCACCTCCCCCATCAAATCCTATCATAGAGAGCAATTTGGTCCTTTTTTGCTACCCCTCACCCAGGCCTGCAATGTTCAGTACATATTCAGTCTATCAATGGCTATTTCAACTTCAAAGGGCCTCTGGGAGGAACACTGACTACTCTTTACACCTGATTTAATGCCCATTGATTAATCTTATGAAAGTGTAGCCATCATCATTCCTCAAACTATCAGAATTCCTTTGACTATTCACACACTACTGCTACTGCTACTGCTAAGTCACTTCAGTCATGTCCGACTTTGTGCAACCCCATAGATGGCAGCCCACCAGACTACCCTGTCCCTGGGATTCTCCAGGCAAGAACACTGGAGTGGGTTGCCATTTCCTTCTCCAATGCATGAAAGTGAAAAGTGAAAGTGAAGTTGCTCAGTCGTATCTGTTTCATAGAGACCCCATAGACTGCAGCCTACCAGGCTCCTCCGCCTATGGGATTTTCCAGGCAAGAGTACTGGAGTGAAGTGCCATTGCCTTCTCTGTCACACACTACTAACACAGGTAATAAATAAAAAATTTATTGCAAACAATAAGATACCACTACACATCAATCTGAATGGCCAAAATCCAGCACAATCACAGCCCCGAATGCTTGAAGGGTGTGGAGCAATGGGAACTCTCATTCATTGCTGGTGGAAGTGTAAAATCATTCAGCCACTTCAGAAAGCAGTTTGACACTTTCTTACAAAACTAAACATAGTTTTACCACATGATCCAGCGACTGTACTCCTCGGTATTTACCCAAATGAGTTGAAGATAAACAAAAACCTGCACATGAACATTTATAGCAGTTTTATTCATAATTGCCAAAACTTGGAGGCAACCAGGATGTCCTTTGTAGGTAAATGGATAAACAAGTTGTGGTGCACCCAGATGATGGAATAACATTCAGCACTAAAAGAAAAATAATGAGCTATCAAGGTGTGAAAAGATACGGTGGTGGTTTAGTCTCTAAGCTGTGTCTGACTCCTATGACCTCATGGATTGCAGCCTGCCAGGCTTCTCTGTCCATGGGATGCTCCAGGCAAGATTGCTGGAGTGGGTTGCCATTTCCTTCTCCAGGAGATCTTCCCAACTTAGGAATCAAACCCGGGTCTTCCTGCATGGTAGGCAGATTCTTTGCCAACTGAGCTATGAGGCTTGAATACATGTTACTAAGTGAAAGAAGCCCAGCTGTAAAGGCCACATACTGTATGATTTCAATTATATGGCATTCAGGAAAAGGCAACAGTATAGAGGCAGTGAAAGGGTCCATGGTTGCCAAGGGCCGGCACGAGGGAGAGATGAATAGACAGAGCTCAGAGGTTTTTTAGGGCAGCAAAGCTACTCTGTGTGGTGACACAGTGGTGATACAGAGCCTTATACATTCGTCCAAACCCATAGGGCACAATCCACCAAGAGGGAACCCTAATGTAAACAATGGGCTTTGGGTGATGATGCTGTGTCAGGGCCGGTTCACTGATTACAGTACCTCTACCTGCTGCTCTGGTGGGGGATGTGGACTGCGTGGGAGACTGCATCTGCTTGGGGTACAAGGGGTAAATGGGAACTCTCTACTTCCCACAGTTTTGATATGGACCTGAAGCTGTTATGAAACTGAATTCTTTTTTTAATAAATTCATTAATTTAGGACTTCCTTGGAGGTCCATTGGTTAGGAATCCGCCTGCCAGTGCAGGGGACATAGGTTCTATCCCTCATCTGGGAGGATTCCACGTCCCTCAGGGCAACTAAGTCCATGCACCACAACTACTGAAGCCTGTGTGCCCTAGAGCCCACGCTCTGCAAAGGGAAGCCACCACAATGAGAAGCCCAAGCACTGCCTCTAGAGAGTAGCCCCCACTTGCCTAGAGAAAGCCTGCACAGCAGTCAAGACCCAGGGCAGCCAAAAGTAAAACAAATAAATAAAAATTCATTCATTTAGCACATTGGATTCTCACAAACATTTAACACTGATTGCAAAATTAAAGTAATACCTCCAAACATCTAATTAAATTTACAAATGTAACATAGCAAATCCTCTTTACAGCTCTCAATGTATTAAATACACAAAATATTATAATCCCAAAGCTGTTTATTATCCTTACATCAAAACCTGTTATAAAAGTACTAACATTGTGGATTTCACTTTGTTTCTTCTCCTGAATTCTGCACCTTCCTTGGGTGCCAGTTTTGACACTTTCCTAGGATTTCAGTGATTTTTACCAAGTACTATTTTTAGCTTTCTAAGGATTTTAACAATTTTACCAGACCACAAGAAAAAGAAAAAGCACCACCTCAAACTGCTGGAGTTGCAAAATCTGGGAGGTTGAACAATTCATTCTAAGTCAGGATGTCAGGCTAGGGGTTGCAAAGGAGACGAAATCAGGTCAGGAAGCTTCCTTTTCATAACTGTTCTTTGTTTCTTCAATAAGACTTTTTAAGTCCACACCTTTGGGGAAGGTTTTCTGTTTGACGGCATTGAATTTTCCCCCTCAGATGAGATGAATTCTCATCTTGCTTGGCCAGCATTGACCTAACCCATTGTCCTGTCATCATGATGAATTGACCTGGTCTGTTAGCGTTATTAAAAATGCACATCCTCTTGCTGGTGTTGTGTTATAATTTATAGAGACTGTCTCCAAGTTTCACTCCCTAAGGGAGCAGGCAATGGGTCTGTAGTTTCAGGTCCTGTCTAGGACCCCATGGAACATGGGGTAACCACCTTTACTCAGCTGGCCTGTATCACCCCAAGGCAGAGAAACTGCAGCCCGGACAGTGCCTACTTTTTCTTATACAAGTTGGCTAACTCAGTGTTCCCTGCATTTATTCTTTCCTGCTTTCACAGATAGAAACAAAAATATATCTATCCTTGGTAAACAGATATATAATTAATAGAAGAAAGAAAAGACCTGTTTACATGAAATGCCCCACTTACTAAAGTCAATACAAGGCAACACACGCCATTACAGTCACTGCCCTTTTGTTCTCAAACCACTACTCCATATGCTTGGAGAGTTTTGAGAATTATCTTGAACACATTCTTTCTCTGGCTTGACTTGTTTTAATTAATGCCCTAATGTCAGAGCTTGGCTCCAAAGCCCCTTTGTTTGGCTCCTTTGTCCTTGCAGCACCGCCTTTGACATTCTTGAAAGCATTCTTGATTTCTGGCAACAACAAGACGTTCCAGACCCATCCTA
The DNA here is from genome assembly GCF_016772045.2 of Ovis aries. NCBI lineage: Eukaryota > Metazoa > Chordata > Mammalia > Artiodactyla > Bovidae > Ovis > Ovis aries. The sequence continues at coordinate 59,734,040 of NC_056065.1, forward strand.
ATTTTTTTCCAGCCTCGATACCTGGAATCAACTGCATCCGTGGAATCCTCATTCCTGTGAGTGATATCAGAGCTCACAACCTGGGAGCTTGAGGTGCATGTGAGCACTGGGGGGAATGAGGGATGGGGGCAAGAGTGCCACCTTCATGGTAACAAACAGACAAATATTTCTTTTTAAGGTAATGTGTTTATATTACTTTTTCTAACTGAACACAACATGCTTTGTAGCTTCTACTTACTTTTCTCACAGTAGGAGTCATCAGTGACCACTGAACCTTTTTCTGAAGCTCTCAGCTATTCTCCCCATCCCTTCCTGCAAGAGAAAGGGAGGTGGACAGAGATTTACTTGCCCAGTGATACAATTGATGCCCCTGCCTCCCTCACCCTTAGGAGGGTGCTGCCCTGTAATGATTTGGTTTTCAACTATTTTCTCCATTGTGCATTCCAAGGGAGTGGCATGGGGCACAAGATTGACTTTGTGTTTTGGATGAATTCCCCTTGTTTTGAGAATGGACAGGATAGAGGTAGGAAGATCATTGAAGAGTCCGTTGTGGCAGATCAGAAAGAAAGCCTTGAACCAAGGGAGCAGCAGGAGTAGGGAGGAGGACAGGGATTTGGGGGTTATTTGGTGTCTAGATAATAGAAGAGAAAAGGGTACAACCTGTGTGTCTGGTTCTAGCCTCTGAGAGTATGGTGGTACCAGTCACTGAGAGAGAGAGAGAGATTGAACACCAGAGGTCTGGGGCGAGTATGACTTTGACCTATTGAGTCCAAGATGTTTCCATTAAGATGGAAACCAACAGTCAGTTTCAGCTGGACATGGGGGTCAGAATTTCTAACATGAACCACAAGCAGAGAAAGCCTCCCAAGCTAAAAGCAGGTGGTTTGGGGCTGTCTGTTGCCAAAGAGTATTCTCCAGGGGCCATCCACAGCTTGGGCTGTTTTCTTGGGAAGACTTGGAGACTTGTCTGTTTTTCTAATTTTTGTTTTGTCTGAGTCCTTGCCAGGAATCCCTGATGTTTTTACTTAACACCAGAGTCCCAAAACCAAAATAAGCAAACAGCCCAAGAGGCTGGGACCCAGAGAAGGGGGCAGCCACCTCTCCCCACTGCTAATCCTAGAGAAAAGTTAAGGGTGATGGAGACCTGGACCAAGGTGACAGAGGCTTCTGGAGCAAACCCTGGCCATTCCAGGAGCTGATCCTCCCGTGTTTGCCTAGTAGGTTCTGGAGTCTCTGGAGGAAGCACAGAAGTGAGGAATAGAGGGGGCTGTGCAGAGAAAGACCTTCTCCCATTGTCTAAGCATCCGTTGTGGTGGTGCATGGAGCATCATGTGGCCTGAGCATCACCTGCCCCCAAGAGTCCACCTTGGCTGAGACAAGACACTACAGCTTCTTTCCTGACTCTCTGCAGGACTGTGCTCATCTGAGAGTGTTGTTTGAGTTGAGATGGCACTAGGCAGCCTGTTCTCACTCAGGCTCTGGACACAGCAACTTGAATCTCAGCTGTTTGCCTAATCGAGTGTTAGGTTATATTTTCCCCTCTCCTGATTATAGGAAATTGCCACATGTAATCAACACTCTCATCCTCATCACTGTTCTCTACTCGGAGCCAGAGAAAGTCAGACCTGGAAAAGGATCACTCCCAAGCTAACAGCTAGTCCAGGGGCCCTGTCTCCAGCTTCATTTCTCACCTTTCCCCAACACAAACCTAACCAAGTGAGTTCTGTCTCCTCACTGGCCCCCCACTCACTCCACACATTCCCTTCTCCTGCCCATCTTCCTGCCTGAGTTTCCACCATCTCCTTGAGCAAGTTAATTTTCCCCCTTTCTTTACACCAACTGGGGTCTCACCCACACTTTGGAGCTGAACTTGGCCCTCATTGCATCCAGCCCACTCTGATGGGGACCTCATCACTTCTTCACACCAAAGTAGAGTACAGTCCAGACCCCTCCTTCCTACAGCTTCTTGCACAGTTGGAGGTACAACATCAACTTTAAAAATGACAAGTATGGGAATTCCCTGGGGGTCCAGTGGTTAGGATTCAGGCCTTTACTGCTGGGGACCCAGGTTTAGTTCCTCGTTAGAGAACTAAGATCCCACAAGCCATGCTGTGCAGCCAAAAGAAATAGATAAATAAAATAAAAATAAAATGACTACTACAGTTGGGAAGAGTAAGAAATTTAGAGGAAACCCCAGGTACACTTAGCCCTTTGCCTTTTTTTTTTTTTTTAAAGAAAGCTTTTTAAAAAATATTATTTTTTAAAATTTATTTGTCTGTGCCAGGTCTTAGTTTCAGCCTGCAGGATCTTTCATTGCAGCACGTGGTGTCTAGCTCCCCAACCTTTTTACAAACATAGGCAAGGGAGAGGGCCGAGTTTTCAGAGCCAGAGACAGTGCATAAATCTCAAGATGCCTGAGACCTAGGGAAGATGGCTTCCCTGGTGGCTCACTTGGTAAAGAATTCACCTGCAATGCTGGAGACTAGGGTTCGATCCCCAGGTCAGGAAGATCTCATGGAGAAGGAAATGGCAACCCACTCCAGTATTCTTGTCTGGGAAATCCCATGGACAGAGGAGCCTGGTGGGCTATAGTCTACAGGGCTGCAAAGAGTCAGACATGATTTAGTGACTAAACCACCACCACTGTGACTTAATTCCCTATCTGATGGTGACTGGGAAGCCAGCTTTGTGAGCTGGGCTGGTGCAGACAAAACTGAGACAAAAGTTGACCTTCCTCCAGTTTCTCTGCCCCCCATTCCACCCACCCCTTCAGATCCCGCTGGCCTCTCTGCCCTTCCAAAAGAAATGTATGGAAAAAGATGTCCATCATATGATTATTTATAAAAGTGAACATTAATCTTCAACGACTGGGGAACAATTTAACCATGCCTCAAAAATGTGATAGAAGACTCTACAGATGTTAGAATGAATCAGCATGAAGATGAGAGTATGGAAAGATGTCTGTAGGCTACTTCTGAGTGAAATAAGCAGAACACAAAATTGTAAACTCTGTATTTCTCTGGCTGAAGGTTAAAAAGATCCATAGACGAACTGTGTAAAAGGAGTAGGTAGGATTGTGCCTTGGACTGTTGTCTCTTTAAATTCCTTCAATGTTACTGTAATGTTGTGTTAATAATAAAAATGTCATATAAAATTAAAGTGCCAGTCCACTGTCCCATTCCAAGTAAGTTCGTGACAAGCTGATCCTGGCCTGTGCTGATCCTGGCCTGGCCTGTGTAGTTACGAATTTGGCTCAGAAAGAAGCCTCTTGGGAAGGAGAGGAGCCTCCTAAATTGAAGATGAGACACTAGGAGGTGAGGTCGTGGATGGGGAGAATGCAGCAAGGTCTCTGCTGCCCTAGCACCTGGTATGTCCCCTCACTGGGCTGGAGAACTTCCGGGCTCTGCTGGCCATAGCGACCACTACACTTTTCTGGGCTCCTCCCATGGGCAGGGTCCCCTGGGGTCAAGAGCCTCCATAGCCACCATGGAGGCTACAGACAGACCAGGCTCTATCCAGGCTATGGTACAGGCTACAAAGGCAGGAAGAGAGTCCCTGCAGTCCCAGAAGCTGAGGAGGATTTTCACAGATGAAGAAGAGCTCAGATTTGGCTGAATTGAAACAGATGAGGCCCGTGACGGGAGGCAGGTGCTCCAGGAGAGAAAGCACGGACTCTGCAGACTGAGTTTAAATCCCAGCGCCATCATTGACTACCCAGGTGATCTGGAGCAAGCTATTAACCTCCCCAAAGCCTTAGTTTTATTGTCTGTAAAATGGGCATTAATGATCCATACAGGATTAATTCTCCTAAGTATTAAGAGAGGCCAAAGAACATGAAAGTTCAATGCCTACCCATGGGAGGCACTCAATAATATTGGTTTCCCATATACACTACCACATGTGAAATAGATAGCCAATGGGAATTTGCTGTATGACTCAGGGAACTCAAATCTGGTGCTCTGTGACAGCCTAGAGGGGTGGGATAGGGTAGGAGGGATTCAAAAGGGAGGAGAATATGTATACCTATGACTGATTCATGTGATGTTTGGCAGAAACTAACACAATATTGTAAAGCAATTATCCTTCAATTTAAAAATAAATAAATTTTTAAAAATAATATTGGTCTCCAACTTCTATTATTGGTACAGCTGGAGGGGAACCCAGGGCAATCTGTCTCCAAACCCATGATGCTCCCACAGAACCACTTGATGGGAAAGACAGAAAGAGTCTGTGAATCGGGGCAAAAGGCATAGAAATGCCAGGCGGTTTCCAGAAGAGTACAAGATGAGAGCAGCCGTGAAAATAATCTCTCTGGATAGGGCTCTTTCTTCTAGATTTTCACCCCACACTTGTTTGCATTTTATCACCACCATTGGCGTCAGTCTGGGCATCACAAAATCTGTTTCCACTGAGTTGGGCGCTCTCTCCAAAGCATCTTGCCCCCAGGTCAGACAGAGTTCAGGGAGAGGAGTGGTGGCCCCACACAAGCTCTCTGATCAAAGTCAAGGGTGATCTTGCAATGTTTTGACCAGCTGTGCCAACACAGTGCCTAAACTGTGAAATGAATGCCAGAGGGAGTCTCCATGAGTGCCAGCTGCCCTGTGTGATAGGAAGGGCGTTGGATTAGGATTCGGGACCCTGGAGCAGGGTTCATAGCCTGGTCCCACCCCCACCGTTTATTACATGTCCTCAGGCAAGTACTTTGCCTTTTCTGATTCTGATGAGCTAACTGAGGGCTTTGGGCTTCATCAGAGGTTCTCAGCCCCCTGCACATTACTACCACCTGGAGACCTATCAAACCCAACCAGGCCAGGGACTTCCCTGGTGGCCTAGTGGTTAAGGCTTCCCACTTCCACCGTGCTTCCCTGGCTCAGACGGTGAAGAATCTGCCTGCCAAAGCAGGAGGCCCAGTTTTGATCCCTGGGTCAGGAAGAGCCTCTGGAGGAGGAAATGGCAACCCACTCCAGTATTCTTGCCTGGAAAATCCCATGGACAGAGGAGCCTGGTGGACTACAGTCCACAGGGTCACAAAGAGTTGGACACAACTGAGCAAGTAACACACACACTTCCACTGCAGGGGCACAGGTTCGATCCCTGGTCGGGGAAGTAGGATCCCCCATGCAGCACAGCACAGCTGAAATAAATAAATGAAGATTCTTATTCTTCAAACATTTAAGACATTTAAAACAAAAACAAAAAACACCCAACCAAGTCATAGGACTCCCAGGCCCCCAGAGAGAGTCTGATTTCATTGGTCTGGGGCAGTCTGGGACATGGAGATGTGTTTTAAAGATCTCTAGGTTTTTTTTTCAAACTTGGCCACACCTGAGAGTCCCTGGGGCATTATTTGTCTGTTTGCTCTTTATTGACATAGAGTTGATTTACAATATTGTGATAGTTTCAGGTATACAGCATAGTGATTCAGTGTCTTTGCAGATTAGATTCCATTATAGATTATTATAATGAGTATAATTAATTCCCTGTACTATACCTTATATCCTTGTTGCTTATCTATTTTAAATATGGTTTCTTTAAATAGGGTTTCTGCAACCTATTCTATAGGTTGTATCTGTTAATCCCATCCCTCTGCTCTTGCCTCTCCTTTTTGGTAACCACAAGTTTTGTTTCCTATGTCTCTGAGTCTGTTTCTGTTTTGTATATACATGTATTTTATTTTTTTAATTCCACATACAACTGATATTACCATATAGTATTTGTCTTTCTCTTTTTCTTTGACTAATTTCACTAAGCATAATGCTCTCTTGGTCCATCCACATTTCTGGGGCATTTTAAGTACTGACTCCTGGGTCCCAACTCCAGCCATTCTGCTGTGAGATGAAGCCAGGCATCACAGTTTTCGAAGCTCCCTCAGGTGATTTGAATGCGCAGCAAAACACATCTCACCTGGTGGCCTCTCTACAGGAGGCTGACATCACACTGGCTGGTGATGCTTTCTGGGCTTTGTCAGATTTTCATTCCTTCTGAGTCTGGGAGGAAACAGAACCAGGAGTGACCAGAGAGGCCCAGCCCAGTGGCAGAGCTGAGATCTCTGTGACCAGCAGAGGGGCCCTGGCTGAGAGAAGGTACCGGTTGCCTTCTGCCTGCCTGCCCCAGGCAAGATGAGTGCTGGCTGGACACAGGCGTCATGGGGCCGTGTGTCTATGGCCACCATCCCTCCAGCAGCAATTGCAGAAACTCAGGAGAAGGGCATGAGTACCACACGCAACTGATGCTGGAGACTTGGGTCTCCAAACGAGTCATGGTTTGAATACTGGGGGATCCCAGGTGAGTCCCCTGCTCTTTCCACTCATTCGTTTTTTCATACACGTTTTTGGCCATTTACCAAGCACTCTGCTGGGCCCAGCAAAAACAGGTGAATTGGTGTAGGTGATCGCCAGGCAGGAAGGGCAGGGAAGGAGAAAGTTCAGGCAGAGGTACAGACCAGGCAGAGGCCAGGGACTGTAAGTGGTGAGATAATAACGGCTCGAGGGAGGCAAAGGCGGGGGCCCAATCAAGCCTCGGGCACCATGCTGAGGAGCTCAGGCTTTATCCTAGTGAGTCCTGCTTTCCAGGCACAGGAGCCTCACACCAAGTAGTGTCAGGGTCACAGGACAAACCATGCTACCCTCTCTGCCTCCAGCTGCTCTCACGAGATGGCTGCTTCAAGGAAATTAATGCTGGGAGTCCCTGGGTCTGTCTCCAGGCCTACCAAGGCAGCCCTGAGGTGCCTGTCCCATCTCCCAGCCCTTGTGAAGGCATCCTCCGTCTAACGCTCCCCAGAGCCCAAGAAGCATCCCCTGGGCACCTGCAGGTGGCTGCCGAGGCTTCTCCAAGAGGGCCTCGCCACATGGGCCTCAGCTGCGTGCAGGCCTCTCCTCCCAGGCTGAGAGAGCACTTGGGGAAATCACAGCATCCCTTGTGTCTGTTGACCTTCCTCCTGGGATTCCCCAGAAGTACTCAAAGCCAGCCTCCCCTGCAGACAGCTACCCCAAGCCCTGCCTCTACCCTCCCCTCCCTCAGGATGAGCTCTCCCCTGAGGGGGATCCACAGCCCATGCTAGCAGTGGGCTAGCAGACCCCCTGGCACTCCGAATCCTGGGACCCCCCTGCACTGCTGGCCACTGGGAGCACCCAAGACAGGAAGGTAAGCCAGAGAGTGACTTGTGTTTTCCTTTGTAAAAAAAAAAAATATATATATATATATACACACATATATATATATGGGAAATTGAAGATGGTGTTACAATGTTATAAATTACATGTTGCAATTTTTTTTAAGTGAAAAAAACAGATTTCAGCAAGTGAGATAAGGTGGTATCAGCACCACAGCAACCACCTTCAGCTGTTAGCACATTGCAGCTTGAAAGTAACTTTGCTGGCCTTTTATCACACGATTCACAACTAGCCTATGAGACAGGAGTCAAGATTTTCCCCATTTCACAAGTGAGTAAATGGAGGCTCAGAGAGGTTGGGTGATTTGCCCAGGGTTGAACAGCTAGGACAAAGAATGGGAATCTAAACATTTTGGCTCCAACATACTGGCTATATCAAGCTGCTGACAGCCTTTTTAAAACTATGAAGTGTTACACAAATGTCAGGCATTAATAATTATTATCACTTCCACCGTGTGGAGCTTGGCTTGAAGCCCCTGCGCAGCCCACACTTCAGCTCTGCTGCGCTGCACACGCTCCTCTTTCCACTCGCCTGTCCCCAGCTGGCCTTCGATGAAAACGCGCCATCAGGAGTGGGTAGAGCTATCTTGAGATTCTCCTGGCCAAGGCTCCAGGCTCCCAGCAAAATGTGAATCCCTGTCTGGTTTTACATAAGTCTTGTACTGTCTGGCTTTGTACTGTCCTGACTCCAAGTGTGTCCAGAAACATTGAGGTCTTGCAGGGTGCCTCCACTGTTCCAAAGGCAATACTCATGGAGTGGGACGCACAGAAAGGATGAGGGCAGCCTGTCTGATGCGGCGTGAGGCTCGGAGGTGACCGCCCCTGGAGGATGCTCCCGCAGGCATCTCAATGGCTCAGAGCCATTCCAGCTTCTCAGCACAGAGCTTTAAAGCTTCCCCCATGGTTAGCTTTTGCTGGAACCTGAATTCCCTCTTCCTAGTGTTGGGAGAGATGCAGTAATGTAGAAGACAGGGAGAAGCAAGTGGGGGAAGGTTCTGGGGATTGGGAAAGTCAAATACTCCCTCAGAAACATTTCAGTGTATAAAGGCTGAGAAACATATGGATTGAATTTTCCCAAAGAATACACAAAGAATTTAAAAATTAAAGGGCTAGGGTGGAGGTTGGATTTTTTTTTTTTTAAGATGATTGGCTGTTTTTCCCCTAGAGCATATTTTGGGGAATTTTATTGGCAGCCAAACCACTTACAGCATCCTGAGATATTAACCAGACATGGAGTCATCCAAGTGACCTATCACCCAGCTCGGCAGTTTAGCAAGCTGTCTGTCTCTCCCTGTTTCTGAGCACGCATTCCTGCCTGCTCCACACCCAGAGGCTGAAGAGATACAAGGGGATGATGACTGTAGGTATTCCCACTGCCAGTTGGTACCCTTTGACTGTGGTCTGCAGGGGCTGGGGGGTCCCCCAGTGTGAGCTCCAGACTATTGGCTAATAAAAGTCAGGCGGTGACGGTGAATCTGGCCTGAACTTCTCCATGGTTCAGTTTCGTCATCTGACAAATGGGAATAATAAAAGCGCTTATCTCATATTTAATTACTAAGAATTAAATGGACATGTAAAATGCTTAGTTCTGTGCCTTGCAAACTTTGGCACTCAAAAAAACTAATAAAAATAATAGCAATTATTATTATTACTATATGATATATACATATATATCAATACCTAGAGTGGAGTTCTTTAGGACATTATGAAGGCAACCAAAGGATTCATTAACTATTCATTAAACATTTCTTGAAGGCCTGATATATCAGTCAAGGTCAGCTAGGTTATTTTGCAATAACAAACATCCCCATCGTCTCAGTAACTCAAAACAACAAGGTGTCTTTCTTGCCAACGTTAGGTACCTCAGGTTGCAGGGGCTCAGCTCCACCCAGTCCTAAAGGATGTGGGCAAACATACTGCATGAAGGGGGCAAGTCACATCGACTCCAGAATGGCCCTTTTGGAGGCAGCACATGTCACCTTTTGAAGAAGGCGATGGCACCCCACTCCAGTACTCTTGCCTGGAAAATCCCATGGATGGAGGAGCCTGGTGGGCTGCAGTCCATGGGGTCGTGAAGAGTCGGACACGACTGAGCGACTTCTTTCACTTTTCACTTTCATGCGTTGGAGCAGGAAATGGCAACCCACTCCAGTGTTCTTGCCTGGAGAATCCCAGGGATGGGGGAACCTGGTGGGCTGCTGTCTCTGGGGTCGCACAGAGTCAGACACGACTGAAGCGACTTAGCAGCAGCAGCAGCAGCAACAAGTCACCTTTAATTCACATTTCAAGAGCCAAAACAAATCCAATGGCCATTTCAGGGGAGTGGGGAGAGTGCGGTTCTACTCTGAGCCAGAAGGGGCAGAACAGGAAGAGGCAGCAGAGACAACAAAGGAATCTTATCAACCAGCTGCCCCTCTCGGTGCCTGGGATGTAACAGTGAACAAAACCCTGCCCTCAGAGAGCTTATCATCCAGTGAAGGGAAAAAAAGAATAGACGTAGTAAATTGAGGGCTACCGTTTGTTTTAGGTTTTTTTTAATTTTTATTTATTGGAGCATAGTTGAATCACAATGTGAGTTAATTTCAGGCGTACAGTATAGTACCCCTGTACAGACTCAGCTATTCATGCATGCATGCGTGCTAAGTTGCTTCAGTCATGTCTGACTCCTGTGACCCTATGGACTGTAGCCTGCCAGGCTCCTCTGTCCACGGGATTCTGCAGGCACAAATACTGGAATGGGTTGCCATTTCCTTCTCCAGGGGGTCTTCCCAACCCAAGGACCAAACTTGGGTCTCCTGCATTGCAGGTGGATTCTTTACCACTGAGTCACCAGGGAAGCCCTATACGTATATTCATTCTTTTTCAGATGCTTTTCCAATACAGGTTATTACAGAATATTGAGTAGAGCTTCCTGTGCTATATAGTAGGTCTTTGTTGGTTATTTATTTTATACATAATAGTGTGTATCTTAATTCCAGTCTCCTAATTATTCCTCGCCACTCCCTGCCCCATTTTCCCCTTTTATAACCATGTTTGTTTTCAAAAACTGTGAGTCTGCTTTTGTTTTGTCAATAAGTTCATTTATATCATTTTTAAAATTAGATTCCACATCTGAATAATATCATGATATGTGTTTTTCTCAGTCTGACTGACTTAGTATGATAATCTCTAGGTTCACTCATGCTGCTGCAAATGGCATTATTTCATTATTTTTAATGGCTGAGTCATCCCCAGATATTTCAGGCTAGGCTTCAGCAGTATGTGAACTGAGAACTTCCAGCTGTACAAGCTGGGTTTTGAAGAAGCAGAAGAACCAGAGATCAAATTGCCAACATTAGTTGGATCACGGGGAAAGCAAAGGCGTTCCAGAAAAACATGTTCCTCTTCTTCACTGACCACGCATTAAGCACCAACTATGCACCAAGAAGCATGCTAGTTCATTTCAAGAACTTCTGCTGAATCAGCTACAAACCCATCTATATTAGTCAATCTGTTGTTCAGTCTTTAAGTCGTGCCTGACTCTTTGTGACCCCATGGATTGCAGCACACCAGGCTTCCTGTCCTTAGTCAATCTAGGCTGCCATAACAAAAGGCCATGGTCTGAGTGGCTGAAACAATGGAAATTTTCTTTTCTCACAGTGTCTGTAGACTGGAAGTCCAAGATTAGAGTGCCATCAGTCAGATTTTGGCGAGGTTCTTCCTTCTGGCTTCCTGATAGCCACCTTCTCATTGTGTCCTCATGCAGTGAAGAGAAAGAGGGTGCTCTGGTGTCTCATCCCCATCTTGCTGCTGCTAAGTCACATCAGTCGTGTCCAACTCTGTGAGACCCCATAGAGGGCAGCCCGCCAGGCTCCCCTGCCCGTGGGATTCTCCAAGCAAGAACACTGGAGTGCATTGCCATTTCCTTCTCCAATGCATGAAAGTGAAAAGTGAAAGTGAAGTTGCTCAGTTGTGTCCGACTCTTCACGACCCCATGGACTGCAGCCTACCAGGCTCCTCCATCCATGGGATTTTCCAGGCAAGAGTACTGGAGTGGGGCGCCATTGCCTTCTCCGCAATCTTATAAGGGCACTAACCCCATCATGAGGGCCCCATCCTCATGATCTCACCTAAATCTAATTATCTCCCAAATTAGATAAATCTAATTATCTCTCTTCTGGCACATGGGCTAAGAAGTTGCATCTTGCAAGTTGCAGAGTGAGGGCTTGTTAGCTGTGGCACAGGGGTTCAGTTGCCCTGGAGCCTGTGGGATCCTCCCAGACAAGGGGTCAAACTGGTACCCTTGTATTACAAGGTGGACTCTCAACCACTGGACTACCAGGGAAGCCTGGTTTTCTCTGTTGTAATGCCACATGTGGGGTGTGGAAATCATTGATGAGATGGGGCACCCTTGCACTTGTGCCCTAGCCTCTCCAAGGGTACCATACAGCCAGTGAGCTACCATCACATTGGTGGTCACAGCTTCAACCTATGAATTTGGCAGGGGGACACAGACATTCAGTCCATAACGCCATCTAACCAGGTCATCATCTGCAAGATTATTTTGAATGGGAGTCCTCATTAAGGTCCATGCTTCAATTCAGAGTGTATTATTGCACAGATCCTGCAGTCTGGTGACCACACTATTAAAGAAATGAGACCGTTTCTTTGCTGAAGGCTTACAAATTGTGTATTTAATAATCTTATCAAAAGGTTTTGCCAAGTTTCAGGTAGGTTGGTATTAGAATCTACCTCTTGTCCCAGTTTTTAAAAATTAGTTTAAAATCTACCCATCTCCTGGCATCTCTTGCCTTTTCCAAGACTCCTCAAAGAGGACCAATCAGAGTTTGGGGATATTCTTTGCAGGTTCTGCCCTTGCTCTGGGTGTATCTAAACTAGATTAAAGGTGCCAGAAACTCCCTTCCTTGTGTAACTGGATAATTTCTTAATAATTTCTCCTTCGAATGTCCTGATCCCAAGATTGGTGAAGGTAGCTGCACCCTTATGTGTTCCTATGGGAGTTTTGTACAATGAAGCCAACAATAGAAGTACTTACTTGGCTGTCTAGTCCAGAATTGGTTGGAGAGATTATGATAAATACTTTTAATCACAATTGGAAGAGTAGAGGACAGAATTCCCTGAGGCACAAAAAAGAATCATCAATCAAGGTGCAAGGTAGCAGGACTGAGGAGTGAGGAGGAAGTGAGAAGTCCCAGGTGGTTGGCTGCATGGTACCCTTGGAGAGGCTAGGGCACAAGTACAAGGGTGCCCCATCTCATCAATGATTTCCACACCCCACATGTGGCATTACAACAGAGAAAACCAGGCTTCCCTGGTGGTCCAGTGGTTGACAGTCCACATTGCAATGCAAGGGGCACCAGGTTGATCCCTTGTCCGGGAGGATCCCACATGCTCCACTGAACCCCTGTGCCACACTAACAAGCCCTCGCTCTGCAACCTGCAAGATGCAGCTTCTGAGCCCACGCGCCACAACTACCGAAGCCTGTGCATCCTGGAGCCTGCGCCCTGCAACTAGAAAGCAGTGCCACTCGCTGCAACTAGAGAAAAGCAACGAAGACCCAGCACAGCCAAAACTAAAGAAAGAAACAACTGTTAAAAAAACAACAACAGAAAACCTTCAAGGGATCACTCTGTGTTCAGACAAGGAGGATATCAGCCACAACCATAATGACCTAGAGTTGTGTGACTTTGAACAAGTTCCTACACCTCTCTGGGTCTCAGTTTCTTCATCTGTGAAATGGAGGTGTTAGTAGTATTTGTCTCAGGTTTTGTTATGAGGATTAAATGAGTTCCTATGTACAAATACTTACACCAGTGCCTGGTATCTCCCCCAGACTGCCAGCCATGAGACTGAGCCCCATCCAAGCCCCATATGACTGCAGACCCAGTAGACATCACATGGAGAAAGAGCACCTCTCAGGCAGGCCCAGTGAGCCCACAGAATCATGAGATAATACACTGGGCTTTGGTGGCATTTTGTTTGAGGAGTGGAGGTTAGTATATTAAACTTTTTTTAAACTGGAGTCAAAATATATATACTGGGCTGTCCTGGCAGCTGGGTGGTAGAGAATCTGCCTACCACTGCAGGAGATGAAGTTTCTATCCCTGGATCTGGAAGATCCCCTGGAGAAGGATCCAGGGAAAGTATCTCCACTCCAGTATTCTTGCCTGGAGAATGCCATGGACAGAGGAACCTGGTGGGCCACAGTCTGTGGGATCACAAAAGAATCAGACATGACTTTAGCGGCTAAGCAACAAGAACAAAACATACGTTAACAACAACAAAAATATTCATTACACACAATTTATCATCTTAACGTTTTTAAGTGTACAGGTCAGGGCGTTAACTGCGTTCACATTCTTATGCCACCATCACCACCATCCAGCCATAGAATTCTTCTCATCTTCCTAAACTGAAACTCTGTCCTCATTAAACACTAACTCTCTGTTGCCCCAGCCCTTGGCACCTGCCATTCAACTTTGTGTCTATGAATTCTCTAAGTCATGCAAGTAAATCATACAGTATTTGTCCCTTCATGACTAGATTATTTCACCAAGCATAATGTCTTTATGTATCATCCATGGTATAGCATGTGTCAGAATTTCCTTCCTTTTTAAAGCTAAATAATATTCCCTTGTATGTATGTGTATACCACATTTCATGTATCCATTCATCCATTGATGGACACTTGGATTGCTTCCATCTGTAGGATATTACTTAAGAATAATACTGCCAGGAACATGTGTGTACAAATCTCTCTTCAAGTTTTCAAAGTTTCAGAGTAGAAACCCAGAAGCAGGATTGCTGTATCAAATAGTATAATAATTCTATTTTTAATTTTTTGAGAAACTGCCATACTGTTTACCATAGCAGCAGCACCATTTTAGATTTCCACCAACAGTGCACAAGTGTTCCAATTTCTCCACATCCTCACCAGCACACGCTGTTTTCTGTTTTTCAGGGTTTTGTTCATTTTGGTAGTAGGCATCTCAGTGGCTGTGAGGTGTTGGGTTCTTTGTTACGCAGCAATAGATAACCAAGACATGGCATCTGCAGTCCTGCTGCTTTGCTAGCTGTCTAGTTACCGTGGGCTCTAACATGGCACGCTGACCTCCCCACACAGTCTGCCATCTATCCTTTCCAATTTTTCCTGCTGCCTGAGAAGCCTGGAGTAGGTGGTCCCTGAAGAGACCATTGGAGAAGCATATTGAGAATTTCCCCCAACACTTTTTTCTGAAGAATTAGACACCCTGCCTCCCTGGACTTACGGTAGCATTTTGGCATTGGCTTGCATAGGAAATTCTGAAACTTCAAGGTAGAACCGGGTTTAACTCCATGGCTGGCCACCCTCATTTACCATTGTAGACACAGATCTCATACCCCTGAAGTCTTGTATATTTCTTCACGTGTTCACATATAAATCTAGCTTTCCACTGACTCCCACATTCACATATTCAGATACAAGGTCAGACCCTTAGAACACAATTACAGTGAAGTTCAGCCAAGGTCAATCTGTCTAGCTGCCCTGGAGCCCTCAGCAGACCTGCAGGCTGGAAGAGATGCCAGCCTGGTGGAAATAGAAGGGAAGGTCCTGGTGCTGGGATTCCTTGAACAGCTTTCATAAAGCTCTGTGTTCAGGCCTCTTCCCTGATGATTAAACCAGAATCTCTGAGTGTGGAACCCAGGAATCCATATTGACTGGTAACTCCTACATATACCATCCAAGTTTGAAAAGCAAAAAATTTTCATCTACCATCAAACATGGGCCTAGAGCAGAGATTTTTTTTTTAACTGGGGCAAAATTCACATGACCTAAAATTAACCATTTTAAAGTGTCCGATACAGCGGCATTTACTACATCCACCATGTTGTGCAACTACCGTATCTACCCAGCTCATTTTCGTCACCTCAAAAGGAAAGCCTGTACACATCAAGCTAGCATTCCCCCCAGCCCCTGGCAATGGCTAGTCTGCTATTTCTACCCAAGACATGTCCTTTACTTGGAGGGAGCTTCTGCACAAGATCACCAAGTGATTTGGAAGATCAGCCAAAGTGCCCAATCTTCAGAGTGGAATGAATCACTCCCTCATCTGATTTCCCATGAAACCTTGGGAACACAGTCTGCTATTTGTCTTATATATTGGGGCTTCTTCATGGGTTTGTCTCTTCACATTCACATTGGAAATTCCCTTACAGAAGAGTCAGATCTGCACCAGAAACAGTAATAAAAACAGAGGCACCACTAAAAATATTTGCCAGCCATCACAGACTTAGAGAATGAACTTATGGTTGCCAGGGGGAAAGGACTGGGGGTGGGGGAAGAGTTAGAAAGTTTGGGATTGACATGTACATACTGATATATTTAAAATAGGTAATCAACAAGATCCTACTGTATAGCAAAGGGGAAAAAATTATTGACCAACCAAAAAAAAAAAAATCTGTTTCTGTGAAGCCTAATCTGGATATTTCATATAAATGGAACTATTTGATGTGACCTTGTGTTTTCAACTTTTTTCACTTAGCATATGTTTATCATGTTGTAGCATGTATCAGAACTGCATCCCTTCTTATAGCTGAATAATATTCCTTTGGGTAGATAGATGACGTTTTGTTTATCCACTCCTCAGTGAAAGGATATTTAGGTTGTTTCTGCCTTTTAGCTACTAGGAATAATGTGGCTATGAACATTCATGCACAAGTTTTTGAGAATCTGTTTTTTATTATCTGGAGGGTCTATATCTAAGACTGGAATTCCTGGATCATATGGTAATTCTATGTTTAACTTTTTGATGATCCGCTAAACCATCTTCCACAGCAGCTGCGCTATTTTGTATTCCCACCAACAACCTATGAGGTTTCCAATTTCTTCACATCCTCGTCAACACTTGTAATTTTTCATTTTTCTTTTTTTTTTATTATTACAGCAACTCTAGTAGGTGCGGAGTGGTATCTCATTGTGGCTTTAATTTTCATTTCCCTAATGACTAATGATATTGAGCCTCTTTTCACATAGTTGTTGACCATTTGTGTATCTTTGGAGAAAGGTTTATTCAAGACCCAAATATTTCATATTCCCCGGTCCTCACAACTGAAAGAAAAGGATTGTGCATGCTTTTAATAGATGAAGAAAAAGAGACTAAGAGAGGTTAGGTTGTCCCAAATCCAACTAGTGATGGAAAGGGAGGTCTACCTGACCCTGAAATTCACACCATACACATACCCCAAACATCTGAGTGTGTGGATGCTAGTGCCAAGTAAGAAGCTGCAGGGTGTGGAGGAGGGTGAACGCACAGCACTGGAGACCCCACGGAGGTCTTCAGGTGGGGAGAGGACTCACATGGATTCGCAGTGGCAGAGAAACACACAGTGTAAGGGGCAGGGCACACTGAAGGGGACCCCGTGGCCAGGTCTGTGTCTGCAGCAAAGAAAGACACAGCTGATGTGTACAGCTGTGAGCTACTTGAGTTTCATGCTCTGGGCTCCCTTGGGCCCCAGTAGCTCTTCAAGCTTGGCCATACTCTGCTCCAGTTCCAGGTTCTGGGATGAACTCAGACCCAGCCGATTCCAGGGTCACACGATTGGAAGTGGTAACAGCCCTGCACAAGCCACCACTGCAGCTGCAGGAAGCCTGGAGGTGTGAGCCGACATTTCTGCTAAACTTCCAGCTTCATCAGAAACCAGTGCCAGAACATGGCTTTGCAGCTGTGCGTGTGTGTGTGTGTGTGTGTGTCTACATGTACACGGACTCCAACATGGGCCCTTTAAGAATCCAACCTCCACCTCTAAGAGGTGCAAATTGAAATTGGGATTGAGGGTCCATGAGGTGCGAGGAGTTCGGACAATCTGAGGCTGAGGAGAAATAAGGACCAGAACTGCCCTCAGGCCCTGGCAGGCAGCCTTCAACTCTGGAAATGATGCTGAAATATTTAAGCCTCTCTCTCCTGGGGCTTCCTGTTTCCTATTTGGTCTCTGGTTTCCAAGCAACACATGAATACCCTGCCCCAACTCCTGAAACCTTCAGGCCTCCAAGTGTCTCTCTTAACGCTGAAGTGCACATCTGTAATGAGTTTCCGATCTGTAGGGTCTCCCATCCTTTCTGCTCTCTCCGGAGGACAATAGCAACCGAAGATGCCTTGTGGTTTGAGTGTTTGCGTGTATGTTTCCCCCTTTGTAAGTTCCTTCAGTTTAATAAATCCTGCAAAGTCAGTTTGGCTGGATCTGGTGTGGGGGTGAGGCAGGAGATTTCGGGTTTGATTTAGTAAAGAATCGAGTCTTGGCAGGAGCCCAGCAGCGCAGGGAGAAGGTGAGGGAATAAGTAAGCGGAGTCGACCGGCTGCTGTGCTGTTGGCTGGAAGGAGAGAGGAGCTGCTTTTGCTTTGGGTGACTCTAATGGGCTTCAGGGGACATGAAGCCCTTTTTTAGACGCATGGAGAACCCAGTTTCTGAGTCCAGAGCAGCTGGCAGTGTTCAGTATAAAAGCAAGGGCAGTAGAAATTTGGGGAATTGCCTTAGTTTTTGTTTTGAGCAGGAGAATACAAGATATATAGTTTTCAAAGTTGAATAGCACCTCAGGGCTTCTCACAGAAAACAAGCAAGAGTCCTCAGCCACTTCTATCCTTTTCTAAGCCCCTAACCCCAGGGACAGCCACCTTTATTTCCTATAGCTATTGTTTAATGACCTTCCATATTGAAAAGATTATCTCTTAATTTATTTTTCATTTTAGACATCCTTTATTGCCTTCTACCAGAAAAGATAAGGATTTATCTCTCTACACACCCCCTCCACACACACACACACACACACACACACACACACACACACACATACACACACACACTTCTACTCTCTCACCTTGCAGTAAGTTTTGGTTTTTTATTTGTTTTTTTTAATTTTTACAACGTTGTGTTGGTTTCTGCCATACAACAACGCGAATCAGCCGCAATTACACAGTAAGATTTATGGCAATATTTGAAAATCAGTATTCAATATTGTATTATGACTAGGTAAATACCCAGCTGAGGCTTCTGGCCCCAGATTATACTTTTCCATATATACAGCTTCCTCACATCTGCCCCACCCCTACATTGACAACTGCCTTTTTTGTTTGCTTTCTTCTCTACTTATCTATCCTTAATTTTTCTCCAAAATGCATTGTGAGCAGACCTCGGACAATGGGCCACTTTTGTGTTTTCTCTGAGACACCAGCCTTGACTCTGACCTGGGCCTGATGGAACACGAGGGGTTGTCATCCAAGGCTTGGCTTCGACCTTACCCTGGAGGTCCCTGTCACCTCCCTCCCAAGATTCTTAAACACCCAATGTTTCCTTTCTTGGCTTCCTCCCTCATTTTGCTGGAACTCCTGCTCCAGTAGCTTCCTGAGACCAGGCTGCCTGGGAGGTGCATCGTCTTACAGCCTACAGGTTTGCAAAGCCTTTAGTCTGTCCTTCCGAGATTAAGAGTTTGGCTGGAAATAGAAGCTGTGACTGGAAGGCATGTCTCCCATTATTTTGAATATATCACTTCCTTGTCTGCTGGTTCTCAGTGCTGCTGGTGAGAAACCTCATCCCTTTCTCACTATTGATCTTTGCTGTGAGTTTATTCCTCAACTTCATAGGATCATCTCTTTATTCTGGATGTTCTGATGATTCAAGATTAAGTACCTGGGGTTAGCTCTATTTTCATTCTTCTCGCTGGTGCCCTGTGGGACCTTTCAAGCTGGTGATTCATGGCTTCAGACGCTGAAAATGTTTCCTGTATTAGTTTATTGATAACATCCTCCTCAACTTCCCCTGGTCTCTCCCACTGAAACTTCTCTAGTATATGATGTTTAACCACCCTGTTTCCCATCTCTGTCTTTTTGTTCTACTTTCTGAGAGATGTCCATGAGTTTACATTCTATCCCTCCTACTGAGTTTATTTTGACTATCATATTTCCAGAAACTATTTCTTATTCTCTGGGTGTATATGTTGTCCTCTCTTTTGCAGACCCTGATCTTTCTGAGGATCATTATAATCATTTAAGTTTTCTTCTGCGCCTTATATTGTCTTTGTTTCCTTAATTCCTTTCCTGAATTTCTGTTTGTTTTTGTTTGCTTGTTTTGTCTCCATCTTTAAACATTGGGGGTTGTCTGGTATGGATAAAAATACATAATTCAAAAGAGTAAAACATAAATAAGCCTCCCTTTAGAAGCTATATATATATAAGCTCCCCTCTTAAGGAAAAAAATCAGGTTTTCTTTCAATAAAATACTTTGCTAGGTAAACTCACTAGCATAAAATTTAAAATCCAAATCAGATTGCATTTATCTGTACACTATATTTTCTGTTCTTAAAAAGTCCTGACACTCAAGGAATAAAAAATAAGAAACCTTGTGTTAAAACTTTGTTTTCTATTTAAGAAACACATAGAAAACACCCCTTATTCTTGAATTAGTCATCAGATTTGTGAAACCTTATTTTGATAATTACGTTATCATAAATTTATGACCACGTGAATCAAGTGGGCCTTAGAAAGCATCACTATGAACAAAGCTAGTGGAGGTGATGGAATTCCAGTGGAGCTATTTCAAATCCTGAAAGATGATGCTGTGAAAGTGCTGCACTCAATATGCCAGCAAATTTGGAAAACTCAGCAGTGGCCACAGGACTGGAAAAGGTCAGTTTTCATTCCAATCCCAAAGAAAGGCAGTGCCAAAGAATGCTCAAACTACCACACAATTGCACTCATCTCACACGCTAGTAAAGTAAAGCTCAAAATTCTCCAAGCCAGGCTTCAGCAGTACGTGAACTGTGAACTCCCAGATGTTCAAGCTGGTTTTAGAAAAGGCAGAGGAACCAGAGATCAAATTGCCAACATCCACTGGATCATGGAAAAAGCAAGAGAGTTCCAGAGAAACATCTGCTTCTGCTTTATTGACTATGCCAAAACCTTTGCCGGTGTGGATCACAATAAACTGTGGACAATTCTGAAAGAGATGGGAATACAGACCATCTGACCTGCCTCTTGAGAAACCTATATGCAGGTCAGGAAGCAACAGTTAGAACTGGACATGGAACAACAGACTGGTTCCAAACAGGAAAAGGAGTACGTCAAGGCTGTATATGGTCACCCTGCTTATTTAACTTCTATGCAGAGTCCATCATGAGAAACGCTGGACTGGGAGAAACACAAGCCGGAATCCAGATTGCCGGGAGAAATATCAACAACCTCAGATATGCAGATGACACCACCCTTATGGCAGAAAGTGAAGAGGAACTAAAAGCCTCTTGATGAAAGTGAAAGAGGAGAGTGAAAAAGTTGGCTTAAAGCTCAACATTCAGAAAACGAAGATCATGGCATCTGGTCCCATCACTTCATGGGAAATAGATGGGAAAGAGTGGAAACAGTGTCAGACTTTATTTTGGGGGGCTCCAAAATCAGTGCAGATGTTGATTGCAGCCATGAAATTAAAAGACACTTACTCCTTGGAAGAAAAGTTATGACCAACCTAGATAGTATATTCAAAAGCAGAGACATTACTTTGCCGACTAAGGTCCGTCTAGTCAAGGCTATGGTTTTTTCTGCGGTCATGTATGGATGTGAGAATTGGACTGTGAAGAAGGCTGAGCACCAAAGAATTGATGCTTTTGAACTGTGGTGTTGGAGAAGACTCTTGAGAGTCCCTTGGACTGCAAGGAGATCCAACCAGTCCATCCTAAAGGAGATCAGCCCTGGGATTTCTTTGGAAGGAATGATGCTAAAGCTGAAACTCCAGTACTTTGGCCACCTCATGCGAAGAGTTGACTCATTGGAAAAGACTCTGATGCTGGGAGGGATTGGGGGCAGGAGGGGAAGGGGATGACCGAGGATGAGATGGCTGGATGGCATCACTGACTCGATGGACATGGGTCTGAGTGAACTCTGGGAGATGGTGATGGACAGGGAGGCCTGGCGTGCTGGAGTTCATGGGATCGCAAAGAGTCGGACATGACTGAGTGACTGAACTGAACTAAACTGAATACTATTAGTGGCTCAAAGTCCATGTAAGCCTTTTTTCATGAAAAGCATGGTTTTCAAAACTCAATGTAAATTCCTAGCAGATAAAGATAATTCTACTTGTTGTCTTACTTCTGCAGTAAAGCGATAGTTATTTTAAATATGCACAGGCATGGCTCACTTTATGGCACTTTGTAGATACTGAGGTTTTTACAAATAGAAGATTTGTGGCAACTCTGCATTTTTCAGTGATAAAGTATTTTTTGATTAAGGTGTGTACATTTTTTTTTAGACATGCTATTGCACACTGGATAAACTACAACATAGTATAACCATAACTATTACATGCACCAGGAAACAAAAAAAAATTGGGTTTTTGTACCAAGTGACTTGCTTTATTGTGGTGGTCTGGAAATTCCCTATCTCTGAGGTATGCCTGGACAGTGTTTTCCGAGCATTTTTCCTAAAATTTGAACTTAAGGCAAAGTTTGTGTTTGTTGGTTCCCTAATGATTTTCTCCCACTCTGGTGACCCTGGGCTGCCCGGGGGTGACTGAGTGGGTCTTCTCTGAGTATTGGGACCAGGCGTAGGGTCTGCAGGAGCTCTCCACAGAGTGCCTAGGTTGAGATATGCTTCTTTTGTTGGGAGGACCCAAATTTCAATAGCTGTAGGTCTTTTTGCTCAGGCTCATCAGTGTTTCCAGAGAAGAACCCTCCAGTTGCTGGCCTGGAAGTACCTTCAGTTGCTGGACTGCTCAGATCAGGGTGGAAAAAGGGCCCTGGTGCCTCAGAGAACAGTGTCGGGCCTTTCATTCAGTCGTCTTGCCTTCAGCGGGTGCCTTTCTCCCAGTCTGCTAGGCCTTGTGACATGGAAGGCAGTCCCCTGGTCTGTTTCTGTAGAGAATAAACACCTCGTCACCCACGGGGGTGAGGACAGGAGAGGCGGGTTCCGACTCTCCCAGTGTCCTCTGCTGCAGTTAGTCTCCTTTTAAAGGTGTTGACCTCTCTTACCTTTGTCTTTGGGAGTCTACACATTTTGTATTTTTTTCTTTCTTTCTTTCTTTTTTTTTTTTTTTTTGGTGGCCACACCATGGGCATGCCGGATCTTAGTTCCCTGCCCAGGGATTGGACCTCTGCAGTGGAAGCTCTGAGTCTTAACCACTGGACCACCAGGGAAGCCCCAGTATTCCTTGATGAAAGTTCTTAAATAGAGTTTGAGGAGGGAAGAGAGACGTACATATGTTTTCAATCCATTTTGTTTAACCCAAAGTTCTCATTTTTCTTTGGGGATGACCAGAGATTGACTATCAGACTCCAGCTCCTTCATGAAGTCCTTCCCAACTACTCATTTATTCACTTATCTATTCATTTATTTAACCACTCTTTTTTCAGTGTCCCAGCTTCAGAGCCTAGTGGAACACTCATGTAAACAGACAGAAGCCAGTGTGACAAAGCTCATACTTTACAGATATGGGACTCAAATCTGGGTTTTTGAATCAGACCCAGAGCTCTTTCCATATGAGAATCCAAGTTAAAGAGTCATATATACAATGGGCTCTCCATACTAACATGTTCCACATCTGCAGATTCAACCCACTGCGGATAAAAAGTTGTGCTTTTTTTTAATTTCCAGAAAGTTCCAAAAAGCAAAACTTGAATTTGCAGTGTCCTGGCAACTCTCTGCATAGCATTTACATTGTATTAACAACTAATATACCTACCATTTACACTGTATTAGGTATGATAACTAATCCAGAGATGATTTATAGTACATAGGAGGGGCATCCCTGGTGGTCTAGTGCTTAAGAATCCGTCTGCCAATGCAGGGGACATGGGTTCGATCTCTGGTCTGGGAAGATCTCATATGCCTTGAAGCAACTAGCCCTGTGCGCCACAACTACTGAGCCTGCAGGCCCTACAGACTGCGTGCTCCATAGCAAGGGAAGCCACCGCAGTGAAAAGCCCATGCACCACAGCTAGAGAGCAGCCCCTGCTCAGCACAACAAGAAAAAGCCTGCACAGCAACAAAGACCCAGCACAGCCTAAGTAAATATATAAATAAATCTGCAAGTAAAGTACATAGGATATGCATAGTTTATATGCACACATTACCCTGCTTTATATAAGGGACTTGATCAAGGGATTTGGGGATCCTGGGGGCCCTGGAACCAATCCCCAGTCCCGAGTAGATACTGAGGAGTGGAGGTGATTGTACTGCCTTCCAAAGCGCTGAGCTGGGCAACACAATAGAAGCTTTCTTCCCTCTGGAGAAGGTGAGCACTCCGCTCTGCAGGGCGGGAGGCAGTGGGGAGCTTGGGGGACATGAGTACAGAAACAGTGGTTGTAGGTTCATCTATCGTGGGTGCTCTACCAGCGCCAGGACATTGGACAACCCCTTAGATCCCTTCCAATTCTCAATGCCTTACTTCAGGGCAACCCATCGACCCAAGCTTGAATCATGTGCCCTGAGCTGAGATTTCTGCTTGGAATGATGTCTACCAGGAGACACTAGGTCGCCCTAGAAGTTCCCCCAGCAGTGTCCTAGCCCATAAAAGTTGATTCTCTCAGTCCCCTGACTTGAAACTGGATCCTCACTGAGGCTAGAATACTGTTTCCAAATTCTTGATAGGTATTTAACTTCAGCATTCAGGAAGAAGAAATTGAATTCCTGGGAATTCTTGAAACTTTGCCAAATCGTGTTATTCTTGAAATACTTTCAACATTCTTCAGGTTGTTGTTCAGTCACTGATCTTGTCTTACTCTTTGGGACCCCATGGGCCGCAGCACGCCAGGCTTCCCTGCGCTTCGTTTTCTATGCTCTTTACTTATTATCATGCATACCTACAATTTTTCGTTTGATATATAAGAAGTGTTAAGTTCAATGGTATTCACGAAGAATCACTGCCTATATAGTGAATATTCAAATACAGGAAAACGAGCTCATGTTTTGGGCTGTGCTGTATTTGAATAATGTAACATTCAGATCTTCTAGCAAGGTGAACAGTGCTACACAAAACTGTGTTAAAATTGGCAATTTAGCAGACTTAGTTTTGCTTTCAAAACTTGTTATTTCTTGGAATATTACTCGTAGGATTTGAAAAAGGTGTACAAACTATATATATCTATTTATTTATTTTGTTTGCAACAATAACTCAAGTGTTAGAGCCACAAACACACACTCATATCATAACAGCTTTAAGTAAGACAGACTATATGGTGACCAAATCTCTCCTATGGCTTCCCATCCTTGTTCCCCAAAACATCGACCTTTACCATCAACTCAGTCTTATCAGCACTTTCTACTTCTGATTTCACTAGATATCAGTGCAATCCTTCACACCAGTCACGTCTCTGTGTTGGTTGTTAAGCTTCAGTTCTCATAGGAGAAATGTGATACTTTTTCCTGTTTTCCGGATTGATTTTTCTCAGGATTCAGGATTTGGAAAAGCATACTAATTTCCCAAGAAATGCCCAGAAGAAATGTCTGCATAGAAACAGTAGGCTGTAGTTGGTTTTTGCCTGACTTCTAAAGGAACACCTTGTTAAACATAACAATGTCAGATGAGAAATGCAAGGGAAAGGAAGGGGGCAGGTTTGGCCCCAGTTACCCGGTCACTGCCTGTTAGGGGCAGTCCCCTGGATGCATGGCCCCTCAGGCACAAGCAGCCTTTGTTATTTCCCCAAGGGCCTCCCGGGAGCAGTCCGATCCCCGACCCCATTGTACTCTTCAGATTCAGCATTCAGGGAGCAACAACTATGTACTGAGAAGCATGCTAGGTGCAGGGGACACGTAGATTAGTAAAACACAGCTTCTGTCCTCAGAAGATCTGGTCTCTTCTAAGGACAACTCATAGTAGGGTCTGATGGGGCCAAGGGGGGCCATGGCAGTGACCCCAGCCTCCATCTCATCCTGTCATCCGCAAGCTTCACCTCTCACTCCGGGGAGATCCCAGATATGTTTTCCCCCAGTCACAGCTGAAGTTGCAGCATCAACACCTGTGTGTGCTTTTGTCTCTCTGGGTCACCCACGAGGAGAGAAGGTAAGGGTAAGTTGAAAGGATCTGTTTTATTCACTGTGTCTATTGTCTCTACTTGTCAAATAAGTCAAGTTCAGAAGGGCCATATGTTTATTGGAAGGAAGGGCAAGGCCCCAGAGAGGCTGGGGACCCAGGTGCGCTCTGCTTCCATCTGGGAGGGGCAGAAGTTCCTCCACCAGAAGCAACACAAGTTGGGTGGTAGAAAGTGAAGAAGGCAAGGCAATTATTCCTGGAAGGAGGAGGAAGTAGAGAAAGAATAAGAGGTTCCAGGCAAGGATAGATTTAGCATGAAGCTAATAAAGCACAAGCTTCAGGACACCTCACTGGCAAGAACATGGGAGAGCCTTTAGCAATTGCTTAAAATGTATAAAACTTGAAAAAAGGAGGTATATTAACCATTATCAATTAAGACTATCATCTTAGATGATTGATATGTATACACTGGGAAAAGTTTCCCTTTTTGAGTTAATTAAAACATCCATCACCTAAAAAAATAAAAACTACAGTCTTTTCCCACTTTGCCATCTCTTGGTCACACTTGGTTTCATGGTGGATGGTGGGCTATGGGCTGGCTTTGGAATGCT
The DNA here is from genome assembly GCF_016772045.2 of Ovis aries. NCBI lineage: Eukaryota > Metazoa > Chordata > Mammalia > Artiodactyla > Bovidae > Ovis > Ovis aries. The sequence goes on from NC_056065.1 coordinate 59,759,808, forward strand.
ATCAGCATTTTTAGTATCCAAGGGAAAATGGAGCCAAGAGTGCATTGTATATACGTGATTTGCAGTGACTTCTTGGCATAGTTAAATAATTTTTAGCACCTTTTCCTAGTGTAGGAATGGCTTGTAGGCATGTTCCTAGTGTCTATTCATGACAAATGACCAAAGGCCATATTACAATATGAATATGATCTCTGTACCTAGTACCAGAAGTAGGTGGGAAGTGTGAGAGAAACTACGTTCAAGATGTATAGAAATCAGAAGCTAGTTTGTGGAAAAATCCCTCCAGTCATCATAAATCTATAAGATGGTCGTTTGATTGTTAGTAATGCAGTTTAATCCCTGGGTTGGGAAGATCCCCAGGAGGAGGAAATGGCAACGCACTCCAGTATTCTTGCCTGGGAAATCCCATGGACAGAGGAGCCTGGTGGGCTGTAGTCCATGGGGTCACAAAAAGTCAGACACACACAACAGGGCAACTGAGCACACACACACAATATCGAGTCAAAGTTTTCTTCTGTGGAGATTCTCTCTTGTCAAGAATATACTTAATAATGTAGCATATCGCAACTTTAAGCACACCACATGTTTTCCATCTTTGTTGGGACTGACAAATAGAATATATGAACTCCTGAGTTTGTAAGCATAAACTAGTAGCAATATTACATAAACGGCTGATCAGCTGTAGTAAAGACTGAATTATCTTTCTGTTCTCTCTATAGAAAATGATATTACAAATTGCTGGCAAATGAAGTGCTTGTCAAAGAGTAGGCAGCCAAAACACCTGGAAAAATACTATAGAGGTGTGGTGCTGCTGCTGCTGCTAAGTCGCATCAGTCGTGTCCGACTCTGTGTGACCCCATGGACGGCAGCCTACTAGGCTCCCCCGTCCCTGGGATTCTCCAGGCAAGAACACTGGAGTGGATTGCCATTTCCTTCTCCAATGCATGAAAGTGAAAAGTTAACGTGAAGTCGCTCAGTCATGTCCGAGTCTTTGCGACCCCATGGACTGCAGCCTATCAGGCTCCTCCGTCCATGGGAGTCTCCAGGCAAGGGTACTGGAGTGGGTCGCCAGTGTCTTCTCCAGAGGTGTGGTGGGTGGTTAATAAAAAGATTATTTTTCTGGATTTTGTGATACTTGTGCCATTTGTTAGCTTTTTAAAATTTATAATTTGATGTCATCTGTTTTCTCAACCCAAGTAAATATTTGTTTCTCATTCTAAGGAAAATTCTAAGTAAATATTTATAAAATTGGGTTTACAAATATAATTTTGTGTTTGTAATTTTATATTATTTTTCTTAAAATGAGCCCCAAATGCTGAAAGCTTCAGACCCACAAAGTCTAGATCTGGGCCTGGGCCTGGATTTGAAGGTCAGTCTTGGCCTTCAGGTTTCCCTAGGATCTCTAGCTCACTCCTCCCCCCAGGTCTCCTGCAAGTCAGTCAGTCAGTTGTGTCCGACTCTTTGTGACCCCATGAACTATACAGTCCATGGAATTCTCCAGGCCAGAATACTGGAGTGGGTAGCCTTTCCCTTCTCCAGGGGATCTTCCCAACCCAGGGATCAAACCCAGGGATCAAACTCAGGCCTCCCGCATTGCAGGCAGATTCTTTACCAGCTAAGCCACAAGGGAAGCCCAAGAATACTGGAATGGGTAGCCTATCCCTTCTCCAGTGGATATTCCTGACCCAGGAATAGACCTGGGGTCCCCTGCATTGCAGGCAGATTCTTTACCAACAATTTGAGCCCAAGGGACCCCTTATCCTCCAGGAGCAGCAGGGTCTGCCAGCCAGTGAGACCTGTCTTTGCCGTATTAGGACGGCCTCTGGGGACTTTCCTTCAGAAAGCCCCTTCTGGCAGGGTGGTTGGCCGTCGTGTGAGCACATGCCATGCCCCTGGGGTAGAGTGAGCCCCACCCCCAGGCCTTGTGGCCTGGCTGGAGGCCCCACCACCAGTGCTATCTGAGACTAGGAGTCCTGCAGTGGAGGCAGGACCAGCAGCTTGGGGCTGGCTGCCGCTGACCAGAACCCCCATGTTCCTAAGGGGGATGACACTCCATCTTCCTAAACTGGCATATTCTGGGCTTTTCCCCTTTTCTGGCATGTCTTCCTGCCCACCCCATGGTGCCCGAGTGAGTGCCCACTGTTTTTAAATTAGTCAGATAGCATGGAGCCAGCCTGTGCAGGGCATCTGAGCAGAGCCCCGTGGCCCCTGTCAGTGTAACACCGTCACTGTTGTCTTCTTCCTCACCTGGTCCCCCCAGCCACGCTGCTCCAAGCCGAAGGGGAGTTTTCTGTTTTTCACAATTAGCCAGAACTCTTCTGCAGAAAGATGCAACAGAGAGCTCCAGGGTCCAGGGCGGTCCCCACCCAGCTGTGCCGATCCAGGCATGAAAAGACACTGACCCCGTGTGGCAACTTGTGGACATGCAGCAGGAGGGAAAAGAAAGGAAGAGAGGCACTTGTGAGGTCTTTTGGTCCTTTGACCTCAGGCAAATGACCCTTCCAGGCCCTCCCTCATCAGCTGAGCTTGGTCCCTACTCATGGCACAGGACCCCTGCCCAGAGCCAAGCTGTTCATCCCTGATGACACATCCCCATCCCGCACTCAACTCTGTGTTAATATTGGGCAGTAGCTTCACAGGACATTTAAGCTCAGTGTGGGCAAGAGAGGTGCCATGGAGGGGTGGGCATGGGCCACTCAGAAAGGGTTTTGACAGACGGAGGGGAGGACAGTTCTGCTCCCCACCCTCAGGTCCCCAAAGCCCAGACCACAATGTCCAAAGCATAGCAGCTTACTTAGTGAGGAATCTGCAGACTCCCGCACACCTGCACTCCAGGTGAGGGAACTGGCCTGAGCCCAGGCAGGCAGGTGGGGAGCAGGCATAGAGGGCTGGCCAGAGGAGCTGCCTTTCAGCAAAGGTTCCAGGATAGGTGGGGCACTGAACTGACTTCTCTAGAAGCTGAGTCTCCAGCCCCAATTCTGTGCTCTTTCCCTGACCATAGGGCTCTCTGAAAGTGAAGAGGCCTGAGGGCCACCATCTGGGCTAGGGGAGGAGTGGGTGTAGAGCTAGGCAGTTGTAGCATTCTGATGCTATTTGAATTCTGAACATATCAAAATCAGGCTCTGTTTCTAAATATTCACTCTTCGTTTGATGCTGTGATCAAGGTGCTGTGAAAAGAAAGTGTCATGCTTCAGAGAGATGAGGAAAGAGGCTCAGAAAAGTCAAATAGCTGTGTCTCGAGTCAAGACCACTCTGTAAGAAGCCAAGCAGGGGGTTGAAAAATATAATGAAAATACAACATAGGCAGGGCTGTTGGGCTCCAGAATCCACGCCCAGCTGCTGCCCCCTGTAGCTTCTAAGGAACAAAAGCCTGACTGGTTTTTGGAGCTCCCTCCTCCCCAACTTCAATCCACTCTCCCCTTGAGGTAGAGTTATCGCCTCACAGTCAAATCTGATCACCTTGCTCCCTGCTCAACATTGTCAGCAGTTCTCCTTTGGTGTCAGGGTGAAAGCTCCAGCCTTTGCCTTAACTTCAGAGGCCTTCCTGACCTCTCCCCTTGCTCCAACCACATAGTTCCCCTCTAATTTCCAGCTGCACTGCCCTTAGGCAGTCCCTAACCCACTACCTCTCAGCCCTATGTGCAAATGAATCCCCTGGGGACTTTGATAAACTGCAGATTCTGGTTCCCTAGATCTGGGGTGGGGCTCTGGATTCTACACTTCTAACAAACTTCCAAGTGATGCCAATTCTGCTGGTCCACAGACCATAGGTGAGTGTCAAAGTGGTAAACTTGTCAAATTCCCCTCAACTTTGACCCCTGCACAAACTATTCCTTTGGTTTGAAACATTTTTCCCTTCCTGTCTTCCTCCTGCTCTATCACTTTTGTTATTGTTGTTATTCTGTCGTTAAGAGACCCCATGGACTGCAGCAGGTCAGGCTTCGCTGTCCTCAACTCTCTCCTAGAGTTTGCTCAAATTCATGTCCGTTGAGTCAGTGATGTTTTCTAACCATCAGATCCTCTGCAGCCCGCTTCTCTTTTTGCCTTCTATCTTTCCCAGCATCAGGGTCTTTTCCAATGAAATGGCTCTTCGTATCAGGTGGCCAAAGTACTGGAGCTTCAGCTTCAGCATTCAGTCCTTCCAGTGAATATTCAGGGCTGCTTTCCTTTAGGATGGACTGGTTTGATCTCCTGCTAATCCTACTCCTCCGTACATCAGGTTAGATGCCACTGCCTCTAGGAAGCTTTCCTGCCCACTTTGAGGCTAGTTAGGGCATGCCTCATCTGTTAGAGCTGCAAACAGATAACTGAAATGGGATCTGGGGTTGGTTTTTAAAAATACTCAAGAGAAAAAGTGAGATCAGGAGATAGATGAAATAAGGATGACAGAATATTGATCCCTGTTGAAGCTGGGTGATGGATACTTGAGGGTTCATTGTGCTCTCAACATTTGTACATGTTTGGAAGTTTCCCCAAAAAAACTGATTAAAAAAAAAAAAACAAAGCCTAGGTTAGGAGCATCTCCCATGCTCCTCCTTAGCTTGTGCCCCTGCCTGTCCCCAATCTCACTCTAGCATTGACCCCACGGCACTGTGAGTTGCCAGTTTTTTTAAGGGCCAAGATTATACTGTGTTTTGTTCATTTTTGTACCCTGGCCTTTGGCACAGTCATCAACACAGAGTAAATACTCAACATATTTTTGTTAAATGATTGAATGAAAATCCTGCCAAGGTGATAGAAAGCAAATTGTTGAAAACACATGTTGAAACAAAACCGTGAACTATTGTTCTGCCTTATGTAGAGCTGGTTTGTGCCCACTCCTGGAATCCTCTGTGAAGTCCAGTGTGTCTTGGGAGAACCAATTTAAATGGTGAAGCAGAAAGAAAATTTAGACCCAGGACCTCTTTAGTGTATAAGAGAGAAGAGTAAATATGATATGATTCAAAGCTGTTGAAACAGAAATAATGTAGGTTCATTCATTCAGTTATCAAATATTTGTTCAGTGTCTGAGCGTAAGATTTGTCTGTCATGTTAGAGACACCTCTTCTCAGAGTAGCTATTTGCATGAGCTTATATGAATAGAAGTATTTTTAAAAATCAAAACTCAACTGAGTACATTTTAAAGATCTCATTGGCTTTATTCAATGATTCATGAATCAGACAGTATCCAGTCTAGCAGATAGAAAGAAACTCAAAGGGGTTTACCAAATGAAAGTGTTTTATAGGAGAAGGGAACAGGAGAAAGGAAGTTACACTAGGTTTAAAAAAAAAAAAGTGAGTTATTGCAAAGTTACTTTCCTTTAGTGAATGGCAGGATCTATCAGGCAGATTACCTAACTAATGCTGATCAGGCCTGCTTGACTGGTTTCAGATTCCATTTCCAGGAGAGCCGAAACCATAATAAGGTCTCAGTTTGGTGACGTAGGCTTAGCATAAGGAACTCCATTTTGGGCCTATTGTCTTGTTTTTAACAAACGCTTGTGTATGTTGGCCAAATGAAAGAGGCAGAAGGGTTTTTTGGCTTGGGGAGGGGTATTATTTCGGTTTGTGAGGGGGAACCTAAAGAGAAGGAAGAGAGACTGGGACAGAGATGGGATGATGAGATCTCTGGGTTCCCAGAGGAACTAAAAAGAGTAAGTTAGGGCCAGAGGTTAAAGAGCAGTCTTTGGAGGACCCTAGGCATCAACACAAGCCAATAAACCACTTCTACACTCCATTTCCTACACCCATCTGCTTGAACCCAGTGCAGCTTTTACTCTCAGATTGCATGGTGGCCAGGAGCATTGGGGGTGGGGAGAGAGAGCATCATCTCAGTTTTCTGTCTTGAAGAATGGGGTGAATGGTGATGCCTTTCAAAGGCATGAGAAATACGGCAGGAAGAGTAAGACTGAAGGAAACGCAGTGAGTTCACATGTGGAGACACTTCACTAGGGGATCCCCTTTAATGTGTGAGAGATAGGCTTGTGCAAACCAAAAGAAGGGGCCACCTGGTTCCCCTGACTGGAAACAAGCTTCCAGGACTCATTACCCTAGGAGGCAGGATCAGAGGCTGGAGTTACAGACAGAATCACAAAAGACAGGTGGATGCAAGAGTCAGGAGAGACAGCACAGCGGAACCACCACCCATCGCAGCAAGTTCAAAACTTTTGAGGTTAACTAAGGAAGGCGATGGGATTCTTTGTAGTTTATTTTTGTATTATGGATTGATTTTTGGCTGCACTGCATGTCTTCTGGGCTGCACGTGGACTTTCTCTAGTTGCGCCAAGTGGGGGCTGCTCCCTAGTTGCAGCGTGCAGGCTTCTCATTGGAGTGGATTCTCTCGTGGCAGAGCATAGGCTCTAGGGTGTGCAGGCTTCCACAGTTGTTGCGCACGGGCTTAATTGCTCCCCAGGATGTGGAATCTTCCCAGACCAGGGATTGAGCCCTTGTGCTGTGTGTTGGCAGGTGGATTCTTGGCCACTGGACCACTAGAGAAGTCCCATGATGGAGTCCTTTGACAGTGGAAGAACTTGGGCATGTATAAACGCATGTGCAGAGGTTGGCTAACTTCCATGAAACCATACAGTCTGGGGACAGACCCAACATCTTGTTCATTTCTATACCACTAGCCCTAGAACAATGTCTAACTCAGAGTAGGTGCTGAACCAATGTTTTAAAAAATCAACGAAGTAAATGAGTGTTCTTGGAATGGTGCTCATTTTCGCTCTGCCCCCAGGCTGAAACGATTAATCTAGCTCACTCACACTCCATTTTGTTATTCTTATCTCAGTTACTGTGTTTACACAGCATTTTATAACTCCCCTGTCCTCCCAACTTCAGGGAAATTGAAGCTTCCATAATGAGGGAAATTTTCACTTAATTGTTTTCTGTGGGAAGTCAACCTCAGCTAACCTCTGGTGGCCTCCACGACATCCTCATGCTGAAGGGATTTTATATTTTCCTGCAGCCTGCTGGATCCAGACCTTAGAGAAACAAACTTCCCTGTCTTTCCATTAAGAGGAAGTTTAGTCTCATTTAGACTCTGTCTGCTTAGGGCCTGATTTTAGATGAGCAGAGCAGACTTTAGCAAAATAAGCAGAGCAGAGAGAGAATTCTGATGTTTAGGTTAGACTATTTTCTTTTTCTTTTTTAAGGAAATAAGTCTTTATATAGATATATGATTTTATTTACTTATGTGTTGACTCTGCTGGGTCTTTGTTGCTATGTGGCTTTTCTCCAGCTATAGCGAGCAAGGGCTACTCCCTAGTTGGGGTGCGGGCTTCATGGTGGTGTCTTCTCTTATCACTGAGCACAGGCTCTAGGCTCACAGACTTCAGTAGTTACAGCTCCCAGGCTCTTGAGCACAGGTTCCGTAGTTGTGGTGCATGGGCATAGTTGGGCTTCCCAGGGGGCTCAGTGGTAAAGACTTCATCTGCCAAGCAGGAGATGAGGGTTCGATTCCTGGGTCAGGAAATCCCCTGGAGAAGCAAATGGCAATCCACTCCAGTATTCTTGCCTGGGAAATCCTATGGATAGAGGAGCCTGGTGGGTTACAGTCTGTGGGGTCGCAAAGAGTCAGACACGACTTGGAGACTAAACAACAACGACAACAGTAGTTACCTTCAAGAAAGACAAACAAGGCAGCAATTGGGAGAGGGTAGGTAGGGCTCCTGGGATGCTAGAAATATTCTATTTCTTGACCTAGGTGGCTGTTAGATGGACGCATTCACTTCATGATAATTTATTTATCTGTTAGCTTATGATTTTTAAACTTTAATATAAATATCAGTTCAGTTCATTTCAGTCGCTCAGTCTTGTCCGACTCTTTGTGACCCCATGAATTGCAGCACGCCAGGCCTCCCTGTCCATCACCAACTCCCAGAGTTCACACAAATTCATGTGCATCGAGTCGGTGATGCCATTCAGCCATCTTATCCTCTGTCGTCCCCTTCTCCTCCTGCCCCCAATCCCTCCCAGCATCAGAGTCTTTTCCAGTGAGTCAACTCTTCTCATGAGGTGGCCAAAGTATTGTAGTTTCAGCCTCAGCATCAGTCCTTCCAATGAACACCCAGGACGGATCTCCTTTAGAATGGACTGGTTGGATCTCCTTGCAGTCCAAAGGACTCTCAAGAGTCTTCTCCACCACCACAGTTCAAAAGCATCAATTCTTCGGCACTCAGCTTTCTTCATAGTCCAATTCTCACATCTATACATGACCACTAGAAAAACCATAACCTTGACTAGATGGACTTTTGTTGGCAAAGTAATATCTCTGCTTTTTAATATGCTATCTAGGTTGGTCATAACTTTTCTTCCAAGGAGTAAGCATCTTTTAATTTCATGGCTGCAGTCACCATCTGCAGTGATTTTGGAGCCCCCAAAATAAAATTTGACACTGTTTCCCCATCTATTTCTCATGAAGTGATGGGACCAGATGCCATGATCTTCGTTTTCTGAATGTTGAGCTTTAAGCCAACTTTTTCACTCTCCTCTTTCATTTTCATCAAGAGGCTTTTTAGTTCCTCTTCACTTTCTGCCATAAGGGTGGTGTCATCTGCATATCTGAGGTTATTGATATTTCTCCCAGCAATCTTGATTCCAGCTTGTGTTTCTTCCAGTCTAGCATTTCTCATGATGGACTCTGCATAGAAGTTAAATAAGCAGGGTGACCATATACAGCCTTAACGTACTCCTTTTCCTATTTGGAACCAGTCTGTTGTTCCATGTCCAGTTCTAACTGTTGCTTCCTGACCTGCATATAGGTTTCTCAAGAGGCAGGTCAGGTGGTCTGTATTCCCATCTCTTTCAGAATTGTCCACAGTTTATTGTGATCCACACAGTCAAAGGCTTTGGCATAGTCAATAAAGCAGAAAGAGATGTTTCTCTGGAACTCTCTTGCTTTTTCCATGATCAGGCAGATGTTGGCCATTTGATCTCTGGTTCCTCTCCCTTTTCTAAAACCAGCTTGAACATCTGGAAGTTCACAGTTCACGTATTGCTGAAGCCTGGCTTGGAGAATTTTAAGCTTTACTTTACTAGCGTGTGAGATGAGTGCAATTGTGTGGTAGTTTGAGCATTCTTTGGCATTGCCTTTCTTTGGGATTGGAATGAAAACTGACCTTTTCCAGTCCTGTGGCCACTGCTGAGTTTTCCAAATTTGCTGGCATATTGAGTGCAGCACTTTCATAGCATCATCTTTCAGGATTTGAAATAGCTCCACTGGAATTCCATCACCTCCACTAGCTTTGTTTGTACTAATGCTTTCTAAGGCCCACTTGACTTCACTTTCCAGGATGTCTGGCTCTAGATGAATGATCACACCATCGTGATTATCTTGGTCGTGAAGATCTTTTTGGTACAGTTCTGTGTATTCTTGTCACTTCTTCTTAATATCTTCTGCTTCTGTTAGGTCCATATCATTTCTGTCCTTTACTGAGCCCATCTTTGCATGAAATGTTCCCTTGGTATCTCTAATTTTCTTGAAGAGATCTCTAGTCTTTCCCACTCTGTTGTTTTCCTCTATTTCTTTGCATTGGTTGCTGAGGAAGGCTTTCTTATCTCTCCTTGCTATTCTTTGGAACTCTGCATTCAAATAGGAATATCTTTCTTTTTCTCCTTTGCTTTTTACTTCTCTTCTTTTCATAGCTATTTGTAAGGCCTCCTCAGACAGCCATTTTGCTTTTTTGCATTCCTTTTCCATGGGGATGGACTTGATCCCTGTCTCCTGTACAATATTTCACTTCGATTAAAAAAATTGTTTTACTGATTTAATTATACCCAAAAGAAGAGTGATATAGATATAACTCTCACAGCCAGATCTGGCTACTCAACCCAGGGGTGTGGGCAGTGAAACCCTCCTGCTGTCCTGTAAGCCCCCTAGGGCATACTGCCGGGGGACCCAGGTGACAGACACTTCCCTTGGGATGTCTGTCTCCCTGTGATAGAGGAGTACTGCCCAGCACCCTGTGTCTCTCTACCCCCCAGAAAGGTCCTCAGTCCATCAAGGCCCAGCTGGTTGTGCAGAGCAGTCAACACTGTGATCCAGCAGGGAAGGCCAATCCTTCCCCAGACCTCCCAGTATTTACCAAAGGGGCTTGTGAGAAAGACTAGGCATGGGACAGGGGCTTTCAAGATCTTTGAGGTCAGTGAACCAACTACACAGAACTGCCCCAGGCTGTGCAAGAGCTCAAAGGAGACAGCTCACCTCTTTCCTCTTCCCACTCACAGCACAAAACGCATCTTTTGTCCCAGGGCCGAAGTCAGTTCATTCTCTGATTTGATCACTGGCTAAGTTTAGATACTTCCCACAACCTCCATTCTCTTGCAAAGAAAGAGCAACAAGATAATTCAGTCCTAAAAATGGACAAGGGACTTATCTGGTGGTCCAGTGGTGAAGACTTCGAGCTTCCAGTGCAAGGGGCACTGGTTTGATCCCTGGTCAGGGAACCAATATCCCACATGCCTCGAGACATGGCCAAAAAAAAAAAGTTTTAAAAAAAGGACAAAACATTTAAACAAGCTTCTCACATAAGAGGATATACAAATGGCCAAGAAATATATAAAATGATGCTTAATATCATTAGTCATTGGAGAAATGAAAATTAAAATCACGAGATAAGACTTACATCAGAATTGTTACAATGACAATACCTGATAATACTATGTCAGGGAACAGGGCGAGTGTCTGTCTACCTTGCTGCTGGGACTGTAACTGGCCTCCCTCTTGGAAAACTGTTCAGCACTTTCTACTAATGCTAAATGAACCCATTAATTCTCTCCTGGGTGTGTACCCAACAGAAATGAGTGCTTATGGCCACCCCAAACATACAGAAACACACAAGAATCTTCAGAGCATCTTTGTCCCTAACAGCCACAATACTGGATCCAACCCAAATATTTGTCACAGGAGAGTGAATATTGGGATTTTCCTGGCAGTCCACTGGCTGGGACTCCACGTTTCTACTGCAGGGGGCACAAGTTGGATCTCTAGTGGAGGAACTGGGATTCCCGAATACCAAAAGGAGAAGCCAAAAATATATATATATTTTTAAAAAGAGGAGAGTGAATATTGAGGCATAGTCATTTACCACAATACTTCTCAGCAAATGCAAAAAAGACCAAAATGCTGCTGGATGGACTTACATGATGGTGAGCAAAAAGAAGACAGATACAAGATTACATACTATATGATTCCATATAAATGCAGCTCTAAAACAGGCAACACTAATCTCTGGTGCTAGAACTCAGGATAGCAATTCTGCTGCTGGATTGTGGGGTATTTACTGGGAAGAAGTGCCAGGACCACCCACGTCTTGATATGGGTGGTAATTACATGGGAATACATACAGATGAAAGTCCATCTAGTGTTATACATTCTTCAGTTCAGATGACATATAAGCTCTACTTCAATAACAATTTAAAAGAAAGATGAAACCAAAAAAGGAAGGGAAAAATGAAAGAGCAACAGCAAAACTCTCTCATAGGCAAAATGGTACAGTCATCCTGGAAAATGGGCAATTTCTTAAAAAGTTAAACTTTCACCTCCCTGGAAGCCAACAATCCACTTTTGGGTATTTATCCTAGAGAAATGAAAATGTACTTCACACCAAAACCTGTATATCAATGTTTATACCAGCATTATTGATAACAGCCCCAAACTGGAAATAAACCAATTGCCTTTCAACAGCCAGTGGATAGACTGTCACACATATGCACGGTAAACTACTGGGCAATGAAAATGAAAAGATTATGATGTTTGTGTCAGCATAGATGGATCTCAGATACATTGTGCTAAGTAAAAACTCAATCTCAAGAAGGTACATACTATATGATTCTATTTCTATGACAGTCTGGACAAGACAAAAATATAAGAACAGAGAACAAAGCAGCAGTAGCTAGGGTTTAGAGATGGAGGAAAGGTCTGAACACAAAAGAGGCAGCACAAGAGAAATCTTTGGGATGTTGGAATTGTTCGATATCCTACCTGAGATCACAAGAATCTATACGTGTGTAAAAACACATACATTATACACCCAAAAAGTGACTTTTACTCTACGCAAATTAAAAATAATTTAGTAAAAGCAAAAAACCATACAGTTGTGATCATTTCACATGCTAGCAAGTTTATGCTCAAAATCCTTCAAGCAAGGCTTCAGCAGTACGTGAACCAAGAACTTCCAGAGGTACAAGCTAATTTGCAAGAGGCAGAGAAACCAGAGAACAAACTGTCAACATTCATTGGATCATGGAGAAAGCAAGGAAATTCCAGAAAAACATCTACTTTTGTCTCATTGACTATGCCAAAGTCTTGATTGTGTGGATCACAAAAAAACTAGAAAATCCTTAAAGAGATGGCAGTACAAGACCACCTTACCTGTATCCTGAGAAACCTGTGTTTGGGCCAAGAAGTAACAGTTAGAACCGGACATGGAACAGCAGACTGGTTCCAAATCGAGAAAGGAGTATGACAAGGCTATATATCGTCACCCTGCTTATTTAACTTACATACAGAGTACATTATATGAGATGCCAGGCTGGATGAATCACATGCTGGAATCAAGATTTCCAGGAGACATATCAACAACCTCAGATATGCAGATGATACCATTCTAATGCAGAAAGTAAAGAGGAACTAAAGAGGTTTTTGATGAAGGTGAAAGAGAAGAGTGAAAAAGCTGGCTTAAAACTCAATATTAAAAACCTAAGAGTATGACATGTGGTTCCATCATTTCATGGCAAATAGAAGAGGGAAAAGTGGAAGCAGTGACAGATTTTATCCTCCTGGGCTCCAGAATAACTGTGCATGTGACTATAGCCGTGAAATTAAAAGCTGCTTGCTCCTAGGAAGGAAAGCGTTGACAAATCCAGACAGCACATTAAACAGCAGAGACATCACTTTGCTGACAAAGGTCCATCCAGTCAAAGCTGTGGTTTTTCCAGTTATCATGTATGAATGTGAGAGTTGGACCAAAGAGAGGGCTGAGCACATGAGAGCTGACGCTTTTGAATTGTGGTGCTGGAGAACCCTTGGACTGAAAGATCAAATCAGTGAATCCTGAAGGAAATCAACCCTGAATATTCATTGGAAGGATTGATGCTGAAGCTGAAGCTCCAGTACTTTGGCCATCTAATGCAAAGAGCTGACTCATTGAAAAAAAGACCCTGATGCTGGAAAAGATTGAAGACGAAAAGGAAAGGGGTCCACAGAGGGTGAAACGGTTAGATCGGATCACCAACTCAATAGACATGAATCTGAGCAAACTCCAGGAGATAGTGGAGGACGGAGGAGCCTGGTGTGCTGCAGTCCATGATATTGCAAAGAGTGGGACATGACTTAGCAACTGAACAACAAAAGTAAAAGACATCAAGGGAATTCCCTGGTGGCCTAGTGGTTAATATTCCATACTTCACTGCTTTGGCTCGGGTTCAGTCCCTTGTCAGGGAACTGAGATCCTGCAAGCCATGTGGCGTGGCCAAAATATAAATAAGTAAATAACATTTTTTTAATAATAAAAAAGGATAAAATCATACCTTAAAAAAAAAAAAAAAAAACAGGGGGCTTCCATGGTGGCTCAGTGGTAAAGAATCTGCCTGCTATTGAAGGAGACAGGGGTGTGATCCCTGATTCGAAAGAATCCCCCATGCCACAGAGCAACTAATTCTGTGCGCCACAACTACTGAGCCTGCGTTCTAGAGCCTGGGAGCTGCAACTCCTGAAGCCCTGGAGCCCGTACTCCACAAGAGAGGCCACCACAATGAGAAGCTCACACACTCCAATTAGAGAGTAGCTGCCGCTCACTGCAACTAGAGAAAGCCATGTGCAGTGATAAAGACCTAACATAGCCATAAGTAAATAAATCAATTATAAAAAATAAAACAAAGATCCAAAATAAAACTCTACCCTCTCTTCACCGATCCTGGCCTTCACTCCTCTGAGCCCAAGCTGGAGGGGCAGGTGGCAGAGACCTCAAGGACTAGGGCAGGGCCTGGCTCAGAGCGGAAATACATGAGCTTAATTTCCTATCCGACCATTCACATGGCTTTGGAATCATCATCATCCTGTGAAATGCCATCAGCTCACTGTCCATCTCTGTGTGTTTGCTTTTTAATCCTCAGAACTCACCACTCAGAGACAGCTGAGTGGCCCACACGACTCCCCAAGGAAGAATTTGTTCTCTGAGGTCACGGCCAATGCAGAGTCCCTTTGGAGGCACAGAGGGAACCTTATCACCCAATAGACCCATCTTACCCATAACTCAGGACTCCTCCCAGCTAGTGGGTCTGGGGTGTGAGCTGTTATCCACCTGGGGAGAACTGCAGGTCAGTTGGCCTTGGTTACAGAGAGTGCCTACGGTTCCCCAGCGCCTACCGTGTCCCCTCGCTCCTCAGTGCGTGTACTCATGGTGGTTCTCCCTACAATTCTTTCTTCCCAACCCAAGACCTTACGCCTATCCTCCTGGACTGCTCAGGACCCTGCTTAAATGTCACCCTCCCTCTCCCAACAGAGGCAGAGCCTAGTACTTGCCCTCTCAAGTCCTGTTGATTCTTCCCCTAAGCACCCTCCAATGGCCCTCTGCTTTCCACCAGCACCATCCTGGCTTCAGTTCAGACCCTCTGACCCGGACCCTTCTGAGGATGAACTGGCCTCCAGGCCACATTCTCTGCTTTGACCTCAGACTGCTCCAATTCTCCCTTAAACCTTAAAACCTCCGTCAGTTCCCCGCCGTGGGGTGAGCACATGCGAACCTGCCTGGCTAGACCCCTGCCGCTTTTTCCACGCCCACCTCCTTCCCAGACACATCTGCTACACACCCGTGAGATCTGGCCACCTTCTCTCCTGCTCCTTTCCATCCCTGTTCACCCTGGTCCCCCTGCCTGGAATGTCCTTCCTACTCCTCTATTTAGTAAAGACCTACTCCAGTGCCACCTCCTGGGCACCATGCCTTCTTTCCACCTCACCAGGCACACTCATCCATTCAACAAGTATTTCCTGCACACCTACTTGCTGGAAATCAGAACAGTGCGTAGGACAGTTGAGGACGCTGCCCCGGGGGAGCTCCCACTGGCCTTGGGTGAGACAATGACAGACACACCCACGTGCACTGTAATTTCAGAGTCTCAGAGGTGCAGGGCCGGCCCCAGCGGCCTTGCTGAGGATGTGCCACATAGGTGGCAACGTGAAAGAAGCCCTCCCTCTGCGTTTCTGAGCACTTTGCCTTCTTTATGGAGCCTCCTATCTGCTGCCTGACTTAGAGATCAGAATACTGTGTGAAACACACTTATGCTAAAAAATTGTGCTTTGTTTCTCTGAAGTTCCAGTTTAGCTGGCTGTCCTGTGTTGAATCAGACAAGCCTACTCCTAAGGTCTCCCTGCCCCGTGAGATCCAGGAATGGGAACTCTCGTACCTTCAGGGCCCAGCACTGCGGCTGGCTTGTATTAATAGTAGACACTCAATAAACAGTGAAAGAACCACCAGCAGCGCTCATGACCCTCGATGGCTGGCTTTACTTGCATAGAGAGTCTCCTGGACACAGTAACCTCTTCCGCGGTGGGGGCGATGCTGGATACTGTCCTCTGTGCCTAGTGCAGGGCCTGGCTAGACGCAGCCCAGGGGACCTGGGGGCCTTTAGCTGCCTTCCTACCGTCTCCACCCATGGCTCCTTCCCTCTCCTTGCATAATAACAAAATAAGAAAAACATTTTAAAATGTGGTGAAATATGGAATGTGGAAAACCAACATTTTCTCAATCTTATGTTCATGAATAAAAGAACCTTTGTAACACATATATGTGGAATCTAGAAAAGAGGTACTGATGAACCTATTTGCAGGGAAGGAGTAAAGATGCAGATGTGGAGAATGAACACGTGGACAGAGGGAGGAGGCAAGGGGAGAGTAGCGCTGATCTACATACACCACCGTGTGTGAAATAGCGAGCTAGTGGGAAGCTGCTATATAACAGGGACCCCGGCCCAGTGCTCTGGGATGGCCCAGAGAGGTGGGAAGGGGGAGTGGCAGGGAGGCTCAAGAGGGAGTGGATATACGTATACAAGTAGCTGATTCATCTTGCTGTACAGCAGAAACTAATGCAACAATGGAAAGCAATTGCACACTAATAAGTAAGGGAAAGCATGTTTGGAAAACTGCCATATATATGGGGCTTTCCGTGTGTATTGATGTGCAGTGTACGATCTAGGAAGAAACTGTTCTGTCCAGTTCCCTTACTACCCGCCTCCAACCAGACAGGCTCCCTTAAGCCTCTCTTCTATTGAAACCGTGGAGCTGGCCCGTGGAGCTGCCGGATAGGAGTTTGTTATCTGAGCAAGGGGCGTGAAAAGGCAGTCTTGTGATTCCGGCTGTACGTGTGTGTCTCCCCAAAGGACTGGCACTCCGTGTTGTTCCCAGGGCCCTGCACGTGGGTGAAGCTCTGGAAACGCAGGTTGGAAGGAAGCCTGACCGTGGAGAGCAATGGTCAGACCTGGCAGTAAAGCCCTTCCCTACCCCAGCCAGCTTCCGAAGAGAAGCGGACAGACTAAGAGCAGAGCAGGCTGCTTCGGAGGCAGACCCCATGTCGCCCCCTGGAGGTCAGCAGTGCCATCAAGGCTCAGCCTAGACGGGTCACAAGCAGCAGCCGGGAAGACTGTGGACTGACTGCCCAGCAAGGTCTATGAATAAGTCCAGTCTTCGCTCACAGTTCATGAAAGGAACACTGTCCCAGAGCAGCCTCAGCCCCTGTGGGTTTCAGCTCAGAAGGAGAATGTTATTGCTTGAGCCTCTTTCGAGTTTTAAGAAAGACAAGGAAAGGCACTGTGTACAGTGTTTCACTTCGGGCCTTTTTTTTTTTTCATTACTCCAAACTGTTGGATGTTGAAAACCTTGCATTTACTTGTGAATTGCTTGTCTGTGTTTATGTATGGAGGAGGGTAAAGACTTGAAGAGTCAAAATTACTTTTATTTTCCTTGCAAGTTTCTCCACAACTTAGCTTTTCATCGAGCATCCCATATTTATTTCTGTGTAATTATGTCATTATTTGGTGCATTTTATAACCAGAGGTGCTAAAAATTGTTCTATCCCACCCTTCCGTGCTGAAGTCAGATGAGCCACAGTGGTGGCACAGAATCCAGACCCACCCAGCAGTTAGACGGGGCCTCACTTACCCATGGAAAACAGTCCTGGATGAGCACACCAATTTATCCAGGAGCATAAGCACAGAAACACTATAGGTAATAGGGTCAAATACTAACTCAAAGACAGAAATTTAATTAGGACCACACGATTTACTTGTATGTAAGATGTTTCATTTATCAAAGGGAAATTAGAAGTTAAATGGGAGAAGGAAAAACTGAAGACAAGTTGGAAACAAAGAACAGCTTGTCATGTTCTTGCCCTTTTCTTGGTCAAGCTGTTGATTAGCAGGCAGCTAGCTAAGAGGGTCACTTCATGGGAAACAGATGGGGAAAAAATGGAAACAGTGACGGACTTTATTTTCTTGGGCTCCAAAATCACTGCAGATGGTGACTGCAGCCATGAAATTAAAAGATGCTTGCTCCTTGGAAGAAAAGCTATGACCAACCTAGATGCATATTAAAAAGCAGAGACATTGCTTTGCCAACAAAGTTCCATCTAGTCAAGGCTATGGCTTTTCCAGTAGTCATGTATGGATGTGAGAATTGGACCATAAAGAAACCTGATTGCCAAAGAACTGATGCTTTTGAACTGTGGTGTTGGAGAAGACTCTTGAGACTCCCTTGGACAGCAAGGAGATCAAACCAGTCAGTCCTAAAGGAAATCAGTCCCCTGAATATTCATTGAAAGCACTGATGCTGAAGCTGAAGCTCCAATACTTTGGCCACCTAATGTGAAGAACTGACTCACTGGAAAAGACCTTGATGCTGGGAAAGAATGAAGGCAGGAGGGGAAGGGGATGACAGAGGATAAAATGGTTGGATGGCATCACCAACTCGATGGACATGAGTTTCAGCAAGCTCCGGGAGTTGGTGGTGGACAGGGAAGCCTGGTGTGCTGCAGTCCATGCAGTTGCAAAGAGTCGGACATGACTGAGCAACAGGATTGAACTGAGCTAAGAGGGTGGCTCAGCAGTAAAAAAAAAAATCTGCCTGCAAAGCAGGAAACACGATTTCAATTCCTGGGTTAGGAAAATCTCCTGGAGAAGGAAATAAAAATGCAACTCACTCCAGTATTCTTGCCTGGGAAATCCCATAGACAGAGGAGCCTGGCGGGCTAGAGTCCATGAGGTCACAAAAGAGTCAGACATGACCTAGTGCCTAAACAATAAGAACAAGCTAAGGGGGTGGTCCGGACGTTCTGCCCTTGGCAGTGGGATGCGTGATCACAGAAGATAATTCCAGTCGTTTATGATTTCTCCAGAGCCCTGGGAATATAACTGTGCTGTGAACATGACAAACTGTCTCTGGGTTAGGACTGCCGGGGTACTGGGTGAGCACCCCCATCTCTGTTATGCAGGTCTGCACCACAACCCTTGTACACATTTCTCAGGAGCAAACAAATGCAAACAACCTAAATGTCTGTCACAGGGAAACCCACTAAATAAATTCTAGCATACCATCAGCAGAGGGTACAAAAGATATTTTAAAATGTTTTAGTAATTAAGAAAATTTAATAAAGGAATATATAATAGTATGAAAAGTTGTTCATGATATACTGTTAAGTTAAAAATAAAAAGTGGATTTCAAAGGAATATATACAGGGGCTTCTGGGTAAAGACGGCAGAATAAACACATGTATATGCTATTTTGGCTCCTCTCCAAACCCTGCTAAAACAACAAAAAAAGGCTTTTTTTTTCCCCCCCCTAAATGAAGTAAGCTCTTTACTAGAAACTTAGCAACATTAATAAGTACAAAGTCTCTAAAAAGGATAACACATACATGAAAATTTGCTTTAAAATAAGACTAAACCTGGCTCAGTAACTGGGACCTCAAAAGGTATTTTAAAAGGCATGCACTTGCAAAGATAGGGAAGAAAAAAGAACATGACAAAAATCTGGAAGAATGTGGATGAGTGATTCCCCCCTTGGGAGTCCAGGGAGATTCCCAAGCTGATGTTGAAGGAGACCAAGTAAAAAGTCTGTGTAGGAGTGAATTAGAAGGCTCCAAGCAAAGACTGCTTAAAGACGGTGAAACTGTTGAAATGACGAATATGTCTGTGCTTACAGAGAGGAGATAGAGGCAACTGGCAGAGGTTTTTGGACTGAAATAATCATAAGGACAACTAAACAAAAACTAAAAAGTCATTAACCTTAAAAAGGGGGGAGGATGTGGGCAATCAGAAAAGCACTATATCCATCAGGGTCCAGTCAGGAAACAGAAACACACAGTAATTTGAAAGACTTATTAACTATAAAAGTGGATTGGACTAAGGAAGGACCGGCCAGTAGAAAGTGAAGAGAACTCTGTAAAATACAAAAATAGCAGACACGAGGCAGCCACCACCCTGTCTAGCTGAGATAAAGAACCAAGGAAGCAGGGACTTGTTTGAATGCCACCCCCGCTCCCACCACTCCCCTGCCAGGGTGCTAGAAAAAAAGACATTTATGGAAAAGGGTCTCACTGGAGACACCAGAAGGGGTATTTCGGGAAGCCCCTGGGTGCTATACACTGCAGGAGCCTGGCCATCTGCCAGGGGCACATTAGACTAGAGAAGGAAAGCCCCCTCCTCCTTTCAGTGTCTCTCTGGCGCCCTCTACTGACAGGGCTTAACATGGTGCCGCCGCCCATTAAAGGAAAAATATTTAAAACGTGAAATATGATTTTCAGAGCAGGCAGTGAAGGCTAGGTTGGAGCTGAGGAGCCATAAATTGATAACTGGCACAAAGGTCTTTTTTAAGATTATTGTGAGAAAAAAATAAGATAATATCTGGGATGCCCTTAGCACGGGGCTTGGCGGACAAAATCAGCACTCAGTAAGGGCAGTTACTCTACTGGGTGATTAGTCGGCTGTTAGCAAAGAATCCTTTCCTTGTATTCTTGGATAGCTAAGTAGTTTATCAAAGAAAACAATTGCAGTTGTTTTCAGACTATCCAAGAGACCTCAGGAGGTATATGTGGCAATATATGAGGATATGCTGGAGTAGGGAGATACTCAGATGAGAGAATCCATTAGCAGAGTATTGCAATAGACTAGGAAAGAAATGAGGGCCTGAGTGGGTGGTATCAGTCCCTAAAGAAACAATAAGGCCCTGCTCCAACTGGCCTCAGCCAGGGCAGTGGGTGACCCACCAGGTCAGAAAGGGGTTGGCCTTTAGGGAAAGATGCCTTTCAGAGCAAAGCACAGGATCTATCCTTGTAGAGTGCCTTAGTTGGAAAGTTCTGGGCTGCACGTAACAGACAGTCTGACTGGTCACTGCTTAGACAGTCTTAATTGGAAGCAGACAGTTCAGGTCAGGTCAATTCAGAGAGGTTCCAGGTGGCAATAAAGTGCAGCTACTGCCATTCATGCACTGCTGGTGTGCATTTAAATTGATACCACCCCTTTGGAAAACCAGCACTAAGTCTGATGTAAGCATACCTGATAACCCAGTGGGTCCACTCCTAGGTAACCCAAGCGTCCTTCTTGACAGAAGAATGCTTAGGGCAGCATTACTTGTGAGAGTCAAAATCTGGAAACCATCCCCATGTCTACCAAGAATAAAAATGGATAAATAAATTTTAACATATTCTCCCAATGGAATTCTATTCAGCAGTGAGAGGGAATGATCTGTAACCACATACAACACGGATGAATCTCACAAACTGTTAAATGAAGTACACCAAACACGGATGAATACCGTGCATTCAAAAAAGGACTCATCTAGGGAAAGAAATGGCAACCCACTCCAATAGTCTTGCCTGGGAAATCCCACAGACAGAGGTACCTGGCAGGCTACAGTCCGTGGGGTCGCAAAAAGTCTGACACAACTGAGCGACTAAGCATGTTCCACTGTCATATCCTGGAATGGAATACAATCCGGGCTTTGGGTTTCCAAGAGACAAAGTCATATTAGCTTAAGGGAAGAACTTATCCCAGAGAAAGCATACAGCATACCAGTTCATAGAATTTAAGAAGGTAGAGATTGCTAATTCTGATGCCCTGAAAACATTTCAGACTTCATGGCTGGTTCTGTGAGTGGCTGAATTGCTTTAATATTTCTATTGCATCTGGTGGATTTCTGACGAGTCAGAAATCCAAACCACATCATTTTATATAAACATTAAATCCAGAGCAGTCAAAAAAGGACGTATCAGTCAGGATCCAATCAGGTTCCAGCTACACAAGGCACAAAAGTAGGTAAACTTGTCTATGATATTAGAGATCAGGATAGGGTCTAACTTTGTGGGAGGTAGTGATTAGAAGATGCTGGTTAAACAGGTATGTTCAGTGTGTGGAATTTCATGGAGCTATATGCCACTTGGAGCTATATGGCACTTTCCATGCTTCCTTTCTGCCTTCTTCAGATGGTTGGCCCTGTTTTTAGGCTTCTAGCCTCATGGTTATAAAGTTGCTGCCAGGCTGCATACTAACCTCTTCAGAGAGACACATCCCCAGGTAGGAAGTTGGGCATTTCTCCTTGTTATTCTCCTCTTAGTAAGGAGGATGATCTTTAGGGACCCTCCAGGTAATTTCTCTTCGGGTCCCATCAGTTGGGATTGGTCATAGGTCCCTGTTCTAGCAGCACGGGAAGCTGGGAAAACAACTTTGGGCACGTCCAGCCCCTACCAGAGGCTGAAAGCAGAGGGAAGCATGAAAGAATGACTATAGAATGGGAAGCCAGTTGTGTCCACCCCGTATAGTAAGAGTCTCACATGTAGGTGAAAGACACGACTAGCCAGATCCAGAGAGCCATAGTTCCTTTCTGATAGGGAGGACCAGGCAAGGTGAGAAGGTGGTCCTAGTTAATCAGCTCCATCCACTGGGTACCAGGAGGGAGAACGGTGTTGAAATCCAATCTCTCCGATTGGAATCTCCGAGTAGAATCTCTCCAATTCTACTCTAAACAGTTGTGTCACTGTGGGCAACTTACCGCAACTCCAGACCTGTTTCTACATCAGTAACATGAGGAGACTGGACCAAATCTAAAGTCAGTACATCCTTGCATGAAACTTCATTACTTCGAGATCCCTGAAAAGACATTGAACTGCTCTATTGCTGACATTAGATAATGTTGCCCAACTGTTATTATGAAAGCTTTTCCCTTTTGAGGTTGGTTTGCTTCCTTCTGTAAGCTCTTTTTGAAGCAACATTCTCAAAGTGGCCCTCCATTCTTCTGACATCCTCTTTCCTCCCTTCTTCTTCCTCTTCTTCCGTATCCTTGCCTCTCTCTCTCCCTCTCCTCCCCTGCCACCTGTCTGATCTAACTAGGGAGTAATCCATCATCACTACCCTCCCAACACAGGATGAGTACCAAGAAGATACTAAGAAGGGCCACCCACAATCAAACTTTTTATATGGAACCAATCCTTTCCTAGAGCTTCCCTCATGGCCCATACAGTAAAGAATCTGCGTGCAGTGCAGAAGACCTGGGTTTGATTCCAGGGTTAGGAAGATCCCCTGGAGAAGGAAATGGCAACCCACTCCAGTATTCATGCCTGGAGAATCCCACGGACAGAGGAACCTGGCTGACTACAGTCCATGGGGTTGCAAAGAGTTGGACATGACTGAGTGACTAACGCGCAAGGAAATGCAATACATTCCTAGAGCTAAACAAATGGAATTGCCTTAGAATAACTTAATAATAACTGACTTTCCTAAACATGTATACAAACATAATTAATGACGATGTGAGTTTAGTTCAACCTATGCATCCTTATTCAGTGATCTTGTAAAAGTTCTATAGTCTCAGTTTACATATTCAGTGTTCCAGTCACTTTATTTTCAGCCAACACATATTTATTGAGCAACTACTGTGTACCAGATACTCTACCAGTTTCTAGGTATACAAAAAGAGTAAGACATAGCCCATACCCTCAAAGAGCTTTCGTCAGTATGAGAAATAGATGATTTCAATATAAGAAGAAGAAAGTAATGATCATAAACATGTACTGATCAACACACAATGCACAAAGATTTAGCTTATATAACAAAAGAGCACAGAAGAAAGGAGAAGCTATATAGATGCAAAGCTTCATGTGCTATATTAAAGTTGGCATTAATTTGAACTACCTGTATAAATTAAGATAGTAATTGTAATCACCAGGGAAATCACAAAGAAAATGACTCAAAAATATATAGTAAAAGAAACAAGGAAATTAAAAAATGGTATGCTAGAAAACCTAGATAGCATATTAAAAAGCAGAGACTTTGCCAACAAAGGTCCATCTAGTCAAGGCTATGGTTTTCCAGTGGTCATGTATGGATGCGAGAGTTGGACTGTGAAGAAAGCTGAGCACTGAAGAATTGATGTTTTTGAACTGTGGTGTTGGCGAAGACTCCTGAGAGTCCCTTGGACTGCAAGGAGATCCAACCAGTCCATTCTAAAGGAGATCAATCCTGGGTGTTCATTGGAAGGACTGATGCTGAAGCTGAAACTCCAATACTTTGGCCACCTCATGTGAAGAGTTGACTCATTGGAAAAGACCCTGATGCTGGGAGGGATTGGGGGCAGGAGGAGAAGAGGACGACAGAGGATGAGATGGCTGGATGGTATCACCACCTCAATGGACATGAGTTTGAGTAAACTCCGGGAGTTGGTGGTGGACAGGGAGGCCTGGCGTGCTGCAATTCATGGGGTGGCAAAGAGTCAGACACGACTGAGCGACTGAACTGAACTGATGCTAGAAAATACTGATTTACCACAAAAAAAGGCGTTAATGGATGAGTAAAGGAACAAAACGTCACAAGACATAGAGATAACAAATATCAAAATAGCAAACAAATCCTACCTTATTTGTACCTTACATTAATTGGATTAAATATTCCAATTAAAAGGCAAATACTGACAGAATGGATTAAAAAAAGAGCAAGGATGGCAAAAGAGATTCCATGCAAGGAGTAATCAATTGGCTAGCTACATTAGTATCAGACAAAACAGACTTTAAGAAAAACTGTTGCTGGAGACAAAGGACATTTTAGAAAGATAAAGGGTCAAGTCATCAGAAGATGTAACTATTAAAACCACATATGCACCTAATAATGGTGCTGCAAAATACATAAAGCAAAAACTAACAGAATTGAAAGAAAAACAGGCAATTCAACAAGAATAGTGACTTTAATACATGTGTGCATATGTGCTCGGTTGCATTAATTGTGCTCGATTCCTAGAGACGGCAGGGACCATAGTCTGCCAGGCTACTCTGTCCATGGGCTTCTCCAGGCAAGAATACAGGGGTGGATTGCCATGCCCTCCTCCAGGAGATCTTTCCGACCCAGAGATCAAACCTGCATCTCCTGCATTGTAGGTGGATCCTTTACTGCCAAGCCACCGGGGAAGCCACAACTTGAATACATACCTATTTTCAATAATGGATAAAACAACTATGCAGAATATCAACAAGAAAATAGAAAACTTGAACAATACTAAAAACCAACTAGAAGTAGAGACCCATAGAACACACCACCCAGCAAAAAGCAGAACATGCCTTCTCTTCAAGTGTAACAGAAGCATTCCAGGACTGCTCTTGTGTTAGGCTATAATACAGGCCTCCGATATTTAAAAAAACTGAAGTCACACAAAGTATGTTTTATAACCACGATGGAATGAAATTAGATATCAATAACAGAAGGAAATTTGGGAAATACACAAACATGGGGAAATTAAACAACGCACTCCTGAAAAACCAGTGGATCAAAGAAGTAATCACAAAGGGAATTAGAAAATGAGAACAAAATGCAAGATACCAAAATTTATAGGATGTATCCAAAGTTTAGAGGGAAATGTACAGTAAATCCCTATATTTAAAACAGAAGAAAGATCTTTATTATTATATAGAGGGGTGTGCAGAGGCCTAGGCGAGCTGAATGATGGGGTACTTAGCTTTTCCTTAAAGATGACATTTATGGATGAGTAAGGCTGGAGGAAGGTAGGAAGGGAATTCCAGATGGAGAACAATTTGAACAAAAGCACATAGGCATGAACTAGCAGGGGTTATGCAGGAGAGCTTTACACAGTTCTGCATTTCTAGAACATGAAATGTGTGGCCAAGAAGGCTGATGAGTCTGTGCAAGAAGGCTGTAGTCACAGCCCTGAGGTTCTATATGCTCTGCTGAGAACCTTGGGCTTTAGTCTTCAGGTCACTGAAAGTTTATAAGCAGGTAGGTATATAATGTAGTTCAGATTTCCTTTTGTTTTGTTTTAAAATATTTATTTATTTGGCTGTATGGGTCTCAGATACAGCACATGAGATTTTTGCTCTTAGTTGCAACACGTGGGATCTAGTTCCCTGACCAGGGATCGAACCCAGGACCCCCCAGCATTGGAAGCGTGGAGTCTTAGCCACTGGACCACCAGGGAAGTCCCCAGATTTCCTTTTGGAAAGATCTTTCCAGATGGAGTTTTCTATATGGATATTCTGGAATGGATAGCAAGGGGTTAAGGTGGAAAGTTTAGAGACAGAGAGGCTGGAAAAGGGGTCACTGCCATGATCCAGCAGGGAGAAAATGGAGCCTGAACAGGAGCTGCAGGGGTGAGGCTGGAGGGAAGGAGCTGGATTTGAGGAGTCTAGGAAACCAGGGTTGGCAAAACTTGGTACTGACTGGAGGTGGGTGAGAATAACGCTTCTAGGAGAGTGGATACTTCAGGCTTGGGTGAGTGGTCACCACAGAGACCAAAGACCAGAATGCCAAAGGAGAAACAGGTCAGAGAGTGTCTTAAACTGTTTTTCTTCCCCCCTCCCCCTTTTCTCGTGCATGGCCATAGAAGAAATGCTATCCTGGTAGTAGCGCATCTGCCAGCAATTTGCTAACCACTCTGAGAATGCTTGCACAGTCCTCTCATGGGTCCCCTGTACTCCCTTCCCCAAGGGTCCCCTGTGCCAACATGTCTTGCCTCCCCATTTCTCCTGCAGGGCCCCCTGGGGCACACCAGGCACAGCAGTGAGCTGTTGGTTGCTTTCTCCCTGGGATCCTAGGCCCGCTGCGTCAAGTGTCTTGTCCTCCCCTGTCCTGGGCCACCTCCCTCTTCCATGAACATCTATCTTCCAGAACAGGGTCACAAAAACTGCAGGCCTGAGCACCGGATTTCCCCCATCCATGTGTTTTATTTGGCCTGCCCTGTAGTGAAAATATATATTTTTGGACTTCCCTGGTGGTGCAATGGACTAAGAATCCACCTGCCAATGCAGGGGGCACAAGTTCAATCCCTGGCCCGGGAAGGTTCCACACGCCGTGGAGCATCGAGTCCACACTCTAGAGCCCACGAGCTGCAGCTGCTGAACCTGCAGGACCTAGAGCCTGTGCTCTGCAATCAGAGATGTCAACGCAATAAAAAGCCACCACACCGCAACCAAGAGTGGCCCCTGCTCGCTGCAACTAGAGAAAGCCCAGGCGTAGCAACAGAGATCCAGCGCAACCAAAATCAAACAAATAAATTTTAAAAATTACAAAAAAAAGTAAGAAATACATACTCTTACATATAAATGACTTTGAAGGAGAGACAAAGTCTTTCTCTCATGTTCCCTGGAAACCTCTGGTTGTCTCATCCTCAGCCTACTTTGCTCATTTCCCTTCATGCCTGGCAGCCCCAGGCTACTGAAAGACTTAACTCCACTGGAAGAGGACATGCCGGGGGTCTGGTCCTTCAAGAGGTAGCATCTTGACAGAACAGGTTATTGGCTTCCCTGCCACATCTTTCTTACCTTCAGGATGGGGGTTTGGAGAGAAATGACTGGTTTTCCGTGAATGCCTTTGGAAGGACAGTCCTACCTCCCTGTCGAAAATAAAAACCTTTCGCGTGTATATATTGGACTAAATTGTATGAAATTGCTGATATTGAGCTGGTTTTGCCGCCCTGAAGATGGCAATTTCACACAGTTCAGTTGATTCACAGGATCCTGGCTTAGTCACTAGCAGAACAGTGGTTCTCAGACTGGGTTGCAAATTAAAGTAAGCTGGGAGCTTTTTAAGACTACCCTTGCTAGGACCTCCTCCTAAGATAATTAAATTCAAATCTTTCACGATGGGGGCAGGCACAGGGATATTTTCAAAATTCATGTGTGGCCAGATTAAGGACTGCAGCTTTAGGACATCTCTGAGTCAGTCCTGAGAGAAGCTCAAAGAGTCTCAGCTTAACTCCTTAGCACATTACCTGTGGGTGATGGGAGCTGAATTTGAGGAGCTCAGAGCTTCCATGTGGCTGCAATTACCTCATGCAGTAATTAATGCAATTACTTCATGCATTAAATTGAGTTAATAAAAATAAAAGAGCTTCCATCACAGCAGAAAAAAAAAGAGGGGGGTTTGTTAAATATCCCTGTCCATGTGGTAGCATCCTAAGAACATTACAGAATGCCTAACTTGGGGCAATTGGCCATCTGGAGTCTGCAATGTTATCTCTGCCAAAACCACTGGAGTGCCCACTGACATTAGAGAAAGGCCCAAAGAACTGGAAAACGTTCAAAAGCATGGCCCTGGCCATGCACTCAACAGCACACACCACAACAAAGAATGCATTTTGGCCTGGATAATTCAATGATTTCAGCCATGCTGTTGTTTTGTCACTAAGTCATATCTATTTTGTGGCCCCTTGGACTGTAGCCCACCAGGCTCCTCTGTCCATGGGATTTTCCAGGCAAGAATACTGGGATGGGTTTCCATTTGCTTCTCCAGAGGATCTTCCCGACCCAGGGATCAAACTCGCACCTATTGCATTGGTAGATTCTTTACCGCTGAGCCACCAGGGAAGCCTGGTTTCAGCCATACACGGCAGTTAAGTGAAATACTCTTTGCGAGCTATAACCCCTTTGCATTCTCAATAATTCTAGGAATTTCACTTTGTCCGTAATGTTTTTTTTCCTTTTTGCTTTTAATGAGCAGATTAAAAAACCAAAACAAAATATATTTTTAGTTTAAATAAATATTTGTATTTAGATAATGCTGGATCATCAAAAAAGCAAGAGAGTTCCAAAAAACATCTATTTCTGCTTTATTGACTATGCCAAAGCCTTTGACTGTGTGGATCACAATAAACTGTGGACAATTCTTCAAGAGATGGGAATACCAGACCACCTGACCTGCCTCTTGAGAAACCTATATGCAGGTCAGGAAGCAACAGTTAGAACTGGACATGGAACAACAGACTGGTGCCAAATAGGAAAAGGAGTACGTCAAGGCTGTGTATGGTCACCCTGCTTATTTAACTTATACACAGAGTACATCATGAGAAACGCTGGGCTGGAAGAAGCACAAGCTGGAATCAAGATTGCTGGGAGAAATATCAATAACCTCAGATATGCAGATGACACCACCCTTATGGCAGAAAGTGAAGAAGAACTAAAGAGCCTCTTGATGAAAGTGAAAGAGGAGAGGGAAAAAGTTGGCTTAAAGCTCAACATTCAGAAAACAAAGATCATGGCATCTGGTCCCATCACTTCATGGCAAATAGATGGGGAAACAGTGTCAAATTTTATTTTTTGGGCTCCAAAATCACTGCAGATGGTGATTGCAGCCATGAAATTAAAAGACACTTACTCCTTGGAAGAAAAGTTATGACCAACCTAGATAGCATATTGAAAAGAAGAGACATTACTTTGTCAACAAAGCTTACTTTGTTGTAACATTACTTACAACATTACAACTTACAACATTACTTTGTCCGTCTAGTCAAGGCTATGGTTTTTCTAGTGGTCATGTATGGATGTGAGAGTTGGACTGTGAAGAAAGCCGAGCGCCGAAGAATTGATGGTTTTGAACTGTGGTGTTGGAGAAGATTCTTGAGAGTCCCTTGGACTGCAAGGAGATCCTACTAGTCCATTCTAAAGGAGATCAGCCCTGGGATTTCTTTGGAAGGAATGATGCTAAAGCTGAAACTCCAGTACTTTGGCCACCTCATGCAAAGAGTTGACTCATTGGAAAAGACTCTGATGCTTGGGAGGGATTGGGGGCAGGAGGAGAAAGGGATGACAGAGGATGAGATGGCTGGATGGCATCACTGACTCGATGGACGTGAGTTTGTGTGAACTCTGGGTGTTGGTGATGGACAGGGAGGCCTGGCGTGCTGAGATTCATGGGGTCACAAAGAGTCGGACATGACTGAGTGACTGAACTGAACTGAACTGAAATATATTTTTAGAATAAAAGAGAAAATGGCACATATTAGTTTCAGGGTGAAAATATTCTAAAATTAGATTATATAATGGTTGCTCAACTCTGTAATGGTAACAAAAACCATTGCATGCTTTGTACGGGTGAGTTTTATGGTATGTAACCTATAGCTCAATAAAGTTGCTCTTTAATAAAAACTGTAATACTAGTGTGGAAAGAAAATAACCAAAACAGGTAAAATGCATTCTGCATTTCTAGACAATGAAGGAGCATGTGTGAGTGTGTGTGTGTGTGTGTGTGTGTGTGTGTGTGTGGTGCTGTTCCTAGGACTTGAGTGGGTCTCGGCATGACACAGGTGCCACAGGACGGGTTAAATGAGCAGTCCTGATGCTGTAAGCAAAGGGTGGGCTAGGAATAATCCTGCAAAGCTGGTGGCGAAATGAGACTCAGTACTCTGTACCTCTCTTGTGGTACGGTTGTACTGATGTCCTTGCCCAGTTGGGAAAGAAAAGCAGAAGCAGCGTCCATAGAGAGCTCTATGCAGGGAACAAACCTACCCTGGAGGCAGCAAGGCAGAGCTTGCATGCTCCTTCACTCACTCACCCTTCCACCACCTCCTCCCAGGCTCCAAGCACTCTGGACCAGCGTGAGCTCTCTCCGACTGCTCCCTTCAAATTTCTTGGTTCAAAAGTGACTTAATAGGTTTCAGCAGGATCCATCATGGTGGGTGTATTCTCTGAAAAGGAGTGTGTGTGATGTGTTCATGTGTACAGGCGCCTTGAGACAGTATTCCCCTTATACCCTGGGATTGCTGAACAGTTATTGGAGTCCTAGGGCTTGACAAATTGTCAGAGACTTGGAAATTCTAAAAGAGTTGAAGGGAAATGCTTACAATGCTGAAAGGGCCAAGAAAGAAACCTCCAGTGCTCCCAAACCTCCACATCTGCAGTACTTGCTCTCCTAAAACTCTTTCAAATGTTTAGGAGCTACCATGTGCCGTGTACTATGGGAGATATGGATGTGAATAAAACACTGTCTTCAGCTTCAAAGGGTTTACCTGTCAGGGGAAGAGGTCAGACATATCCCCCAAAGACATCAATAATACAAACCATACCACAGGAGAGGTACTGAGACTCAGAAGCCCAGGAAAACATGCACAGTTAGAAAAATCATGAAAGTCTTCCTGAGTAAGCAGCATCTAAGAGACAAGTAACATTTTCAGGGATGAAGATGGGGGTGGGGTGGGCATCCTGCAGGAAGTGCACTGCCCTAGGCTGGAGGGGGACAGTCCCACCCCTGCTCTGATTTCAACCCAATCTCACTTCAACACATCAGTGCAGAGATGCTACCCTGTGTGAGGCAGAACCACAGATGGAAATAAAGATGAAATAAAGACAGTCTGTGTCTTTAAAAGCCTTGCAGTTCAAGGACAGGGAAGAGAGAGGCAAAGGGGGTGGTTAGACAAAGATACCTAGAACCACAAGATACAACGTGAGTTGTGAAAGAAGCATCATAGAAACCTTGGCAAAGCACTCAGACCTAACTAAGAGGGCTCCGCCTGACCTTCCATTCTGTTTCTCCGTACTGGACTGTAAGCTTCTCAAGGATGAGGACCTGGACTTCTTGGTCCTTGCATGGCCTGGGTCTAGTTCAGTGTCTGGCACTTGGTAGACATTTGTTGAAAGAGGGAGGAAGGAAGAAAAGGAGGTGGGGAAGGATGCAGGAGGAGAGGAAGGGAGGAAGGAACAAACAATTCTCCCAATGGTGAATCATCTCCTAAGGATGTCTGTCTTTAAATTCACATAGCACTGCCTACCTTCGGTTCTTATTGTCCCTTTCTTCTCCCACTTGTATTTTGCTCACCTCAATCCTCCTTCCCTGACAATACCAGCCCACACTATCTTCCTGGGCCTTGATTCTTGCAGTGATCACAGAGCCTGTGCTGCATAATTTAAGTACTCCGCATTCCTTGCAGCTGCTTCCTGTGTGCTAGCTGTGTAAACTCTTTGAAGGCAGAGTCCTCTTCTTAAATGACTGCATCCCTCACAGTACTAGAACATATTGACTATTGATTGGCTGGGCAATAAGGCCCATTACAGGAGGAGCGCAGAAACACAGCCTGAGGTGTAGTGCTATACATACATGCACAAAAAGCCTGGATAATAGGGCCTAGCAGAGAGAAAACTGGGGGACAGAACAGCTTTACCTTTAACACAGAGGCCCCAAACCCAGGACAGGAGAGGAGTATGTATGTCCTGCAGCACAGCGGGGTGGATGCAAGGATTTGATAGATGTGAAATTAAGCCCTGGAGTGGGATGCAAGGATTTGATAGATGTGAAATTAAGCCCTGGAGTGGGTTGCCTGGAGAAGTCACAAACCCTTCTCTCTGAATGTCCCTAAAGACACTAGGGAACTAAGACTGCTGGGTGCACCAAGCTTCTCCCAAGCACCAGCTGGACAGTCCATCCTTGCTGTCTTTATCAGCATTATAGATAAGAAAGAGTCCTCTGGGGACAAAGTTTCTTAGAGGAAATGTTGATTTGCCCTTTGCTTTATGATCTCCTGATATAATGAACAAGGTTCAGGAGGATTAGCTGACTGCAGACAGACCAATGTTCCTGTGTAGAGAAATCAGATAGACTCTCATTACCACCCAGCTCATTTCTATGGTCAGAAAACGACCTCCAAACATTTTCAAATACATCCAGTACAAGGCTGATACAACTTCTCTAGCATTTGACCGCATACGCCTTCTTGCACTGATTTCATGCTTTCTGCAAAGGGGCTTCCTCTGTAACTAGATTGTCTGGGACAGGTATAAAGACCAATTTTTCCTCTAAGATCTCCCAATACTAAGTGCTTAATAAATATACATATGAATAACATTACGCAATAATCTGCAAGTCCTCTCCCCACACATTTCCTTATGCAGTTCTCACAACAACCCTGTAAGGTAGGTCCCATGATTAACTCCCATTTTCTGAATTCTGAAATATTCAAGAAACACGCCCAATATCACACAGCCAGTAAGAAGTTCTTTCCCTTGCTTAAATGAACTTTAAAGTCGGAAGAAGAAAAGTTATGACCAACCTAGACAGCATATTAAAAAGCAGAGACGTTACTTTGCCAACAAAAGTCCGTCTAGTCAAAGCTATGGTTTTTCCAGTAGTCATGTATGGATGTGAGAGTTGGACTATAAAGAAAGCTGAGTGCTGAAGAATTGATGCTTTTGAACTGTGGTGTTGGAGAAGACTCTTGAGAGTCCCTTGGACAGCAAGGAGATCCAACCAGTCCATCTTAAAGGAAATCAGTCCTGAATATTCCTTAGAAGGACTGATGCTGAAGCTGAAACTGCAATACTTCAACCACCTGATGCGAAGAACTGACTCATTTGAAAAGACCCTGATACTGGGGAAGATTGAAGGCAGGAGGAGAAGGGGACGACAGAGGATGAAATGGTTGGATGGCATCACTGATTCGATGGACATGAGTTTGAGTAAACTCTGGGATTTGGTGATGGACAGGGAAGCCTAGTGTGCTACAGTCCGTGGGATAGCAAAGAGTCGGACTCGCCTGAACAACTGAACTGAACTGAAAGCCGGAAGAGGCAGCCCCATCTTCCCATCACATATCTTTTCACATGGATCAATATGCACTACAGTATTTCAGGGATGGGAACACTGAAGTCCGAGGTTAGTATATGATGAATAAATGAATAGATACATTATGCAGTGGATGCACTGTATGGAGTCAGTGGAACGGAGACAACTTAAGAAAAGGAAGAATCTTTAGTTCAGACTATTTATAAGGAGGGAGTTCCCTGACAGTCCAGTGGTTAAGACTTGGTGCTTTCAATCTCACAAGCCGGGCAGCAAGGTCAAAACATAACAAAATTATATATAGGGAGTCTACTGAGTGTCAGGCATTGGAAACCCAGGCACAACTGCCCTGCCCTCATGGGCCTTACAGTCCTTTGCAAAAGATAGACGTTCAGAAACTATTACAGCAAACTAGTCACACTTTTTGTTAAATGCTGCAAAATGTTAGCGGGGATCTCTGGTCTGGTCCAAAGGAAGAGCTCTCATGATGGGAAGGTTGGCCTCTTTTGAGCAAGAGGTTACTTTTGCACAGGCAGAAGTAGAGAAGTAGAGGCAAATTGGGTAAAAAGAAGAGGGAAACTTTCTCACAAATAGAACTTAAGAACCGCGATTTCCAGTCCCGCTGCCTGGCTGCCTAGCTGCTTTACGAAAACCAGGAAAGAGAAAGCGAAGGCTAGTGAGAGGTCGATTCATGTAAGCGGGGTGGGGCGGCAGAGAGAAGCAAGAGAGGCGTGAGTCGGCATCGAGAGAGTTAAGATGGGCCGGCCCGGGATGCAAAGGGTTAAGCAGGGCGGTCCGGAGTGGGTCCAGTAGACCCGCCCACCGGGACGGGGGGGGGCGCGGCCTCGCGGAAGAAGCCCTTGGATTGGCCGCAGGGAAGGCGTTAGGCTAGGACGGTACCAACAGTCGCGAGCCGCGGAGGCGGGGGGTGGGTGTGGGACCGCCGGCTCAGCGCCGGGAGAGGTGGCCGGGAATGGCCGGGCCGGGGGTGGGCGGGAGCCGCAGTAGCGGCGGCTGGGGGCGGTGAGCGCGGCGTGGGGCTGCCCCTCCCCGGAGGTGGCGGGGGCGGCCGGGGCCGCGCCGCACCGCACCGCGCGGGCGGCCATGGAGCGAGCCTAGGGCCCTGCAGGTGAGCGGCGTGGGGGCGGGGTAGGGCGCGCGACCCCCGCCCCGGGCGAGGCGAGGCGAGGCGGGAAAGTGCGGGCAGGTCCGCGGGCGGGGCGCGGTGCGTGGCGCGCGCCGGGCGGGGGCCGTCTGAGGGCGGGGCGCCTCCCTGAGGGGCTGGGCACCGGTGCCCCGAGCGGACCCCGAGCGGCGGCTGCCTTAGAGACCGGCCCGGGCCGGGCACCCGCCTCGTTGGCCCTGAGCGGGCTCCCGCCGGTCGTAAAAGCGGCTGAAGGGACGCGGCCGAGGCCGCCGCCTCCTCGGCCCGCCTGAGGCGCGGGCCTTACCTGGGTGCGCCTCGGGCAGCCGGGGGTCTGTCGAGTTGACCCACCCTTGCGCCCGGACGGCTTCCCCAGAGCCGACTGGCCCCGGTGCCGCCCTCGTGTCCCGCCGAGCGCCCGTTGCAGCGGCCCGGGGTGGGGGGGTCGCGCGCCCGCGGGCCCACCTCGTGGCCGTGAGGCGCGAGTGACCTCCAGGCCCGAGGCGGCAGGCAGGGTAACCGTGCCTAGGGATCCGCGATCCCCTCGGAGTCGTGCACCCCGCGCTCGCGGTAGGGCACAAGTTAAGGAAATGGTGCGGTTGTGCAAAGTGGGTTGCGCTTGAGATTTCATTTCCGGGTGCTGTGGCCCCCTCAATTAAAAGAGAACCGAAACGTTGCCATTGATCAGCGTGAGGAGTTGTCAAGTTGCGTCCTTGATTGTGGGATCTGATAAGAGTTTCATTCTAATCAGGCTTCTGTTACCTGCAGGTCTCCCGGATAGGATGAGAAACGGTAGAGGATGTTGGAGGGAAAGTGGAGGGGACAAGACATGATTGGTCATTAAGGATTTATTAGCCCTTGAGACGGCCATATCGTCGGTTGGAGGAGTGAGGATTTATAATTTTGGGAAGTGAGAAATGCTTGATACAGCGACTTGAGTCTGGGGCCAAGTATCAGTATCATCCCCACCCAGCCAAGGTTTGGTTTCTCACCTTGAAAAGAAGGAATAGGGATGTGAGATCTTTTAGCTTTCAAATGGCTGGACTTTATGTAAAACCGTAACTATGATTACTGTTTACTAACAGTTGCTATCCTCCTTGTGTTGTAAATTAATGCGTATATTTCATTGGGGTTATTTTAAACTGGGCTGGAGACCTCAGTGTAGCACAGTCCTTGAATTTATGCAGGACTCTTGAGCCAAGCCTTAAAGCGCTTCTGCGTATATTGTTATTTATCATCAAAACATACCCTTGAGAATCTGAGATACAGATGTTAAAGATGCTAAATTATTTGCCTAGCCTTAGAGCCAGTCTACAGTCCATGGGGTCTCTAAGAGTCAGACATGACTGAGCGACTTCACTTTCTCTTTTCACCTTCATGCATTGGAGAAGGAAATGGCAACCCACTCCAGTGTTCTTGCCTGGAGAGTCCCAGGGACGGGGAAGCCTGGTGGGCTGTCGTCTGTGGGGTCGCACAGAGTCGGACACGACTGAAGCGACTTAGCAGCAGCAGCAGCAGCAGCAGCAGAGCCAGTCTAAGGTCGATTTATGTTAAATGAAAGAATGAAAATTGGAAAACATGCCCAGGGTAATTTGAAATAGGGAACAAACAGATCACTGTTTCTATCATGTACTCCTTAATGTCACAGAGTTACTTTATGCTGAGTTGATGATTTCTTGACTTTTAGTCCATTCTCTTGATTTCTATTTGTAGACTCCAGTTCTTTCACACAGCATTAAAGCTGCTTTTTATCTTTTCTGAATTTTGAATTTCTAAATGAAATTTTCTGTTTCTTCTACTTGCAGGGCAGTCTTCAGCTTCCTTCACTTTGTGTGACCATCATTTTAATGGCATAAACCCTGAAGCCAGATGCTTCAATTCAGCTCTTGAATTGATAACTTAAAAATAGCAGCCACAGTGGTTGTCTCTTGGTGATTGCTCCAATCTCTTTATAGAATTAAGAAGCTGCTCTTTGTATTCTCTGGGCACAGTTGGAAACAGTAAAAAGGAGACTGTCTTTTGAAGCTGATGTCAGGCCACTTTGGGATTAAGTGCCAGGTAGTTTGGGGCTGAGAAGCACAGTTACAATGTGTTTAGTTCCTAAGTCACTCTGACTCTCCTGCAGCTCCTTGGACTGTAGCTTGCCAGGCCCCTCTGTCCATGGGATTTTCCAGGCAAAAGTACTGGAGTGAGTTGTTTCCTTCTCCAGGGAATCTTCCCGACGCAGGGATTGAACCTTCGTCTTCTGCTTTGGTGGGTGGATTCTTTACCACTGATCCATCTGGGTGGAAGCACAGTTATAATGAGGAACCACAGTTTAGTGTTGTAGTGATCATGACTGATGTGCTTTGTTTTTTGTACCTAACAGTGTATAGTGGATAGTAGATGTGGAGTAAATATTTGGTGGTTGAATGAATGAATGGAAAACAGTATGAGGGAGGAGGACACATCCTTGTGCAGATATTTAATTGTCTAGTTCCTCTTTACAAGAGGAAAAAAAAAAAGCCAAGAAAATTGTTTCAGATTCATGTTGCAAGTAGTTCAGTAGAGGTGGGTATCTGTAAAGGGTGTTACTTGCTGGAGCTGCCCTGAGATCTGATTGTGTGATTGGATGGTGTTCTCGCCACCAGCAGCCTGGGTGCAGCTTCATAGACTTCCTCCTGCAGCCTGCTCTGACTCAGCTCACTAGCAGTTGGTCTGGTAGACACTATTTTTGCACTAGTGAAAAAACTCGAGCTCTTGGTGTTGACCATACCAGTATCACTGACCCTGACTGTCCATCTTCTGGTCCTTCGTATTGGGGATGGGAGAGGGGATTTATCCTTCCCTGAAGTGCTTGTCATCCCACACCTGTATATCTCTCCCTCTTTTCCTTCCTTACACTGCCTCTGTAACCCTCAAGGACTGAGGAATTCATTGGCACAGACCTCGGGTACTAAACAGAAGACCTTACTTTGCAACTGAAACCAGCTTTTGACCAACTTGTAGCGTCAACTTGACTGCTAGAGCCATCTAGGAGAGAATGTAATACAAAGCTCTCACTTGTGATTTTGTTCATATCCAGAATCAGGAGAGGTAAGGCCCCGCTCTGGACATGGTCAGTCTAGGGGGTGTGTCTGTCATACTAGTGTGAGATATGAAATGAAGGCTGATGCAGAAGAGAGACGCTGAGCTTTGGCGTGTGTGTTTGGGAGTCTACTTTCTAGCAAGGTAACTGCCCTATGGAGGGGATGGTGTTAATTTGGGTACATTATGAAAGGAGGGCAAGGAATATGAAATTATGAATGTGGAACAGATCCAAGTACAGGGTGAGGCAGTGAAGTCTATCATTTCATCATTCTTTGCTCTTAAATGCTGACTTTCTGCTTTATGTATCGATACCAACGTGGGAATATGATATTACCACCGTGGGAATAGGCTATTGTGTACAAAAATCCTTTTTTGGCTATATTTTTTGTGCAGAATTTTTTACAATGTATTTTATGTTTCATTTGCTTTTTAAACAATGTAGTTTAACCTTTGTTGATTTGAGATTATGGTTACAGACAGTAATCCTGCAGGGCTCGGAGGTGATTGACATATGTAGGTTGTTTGCCCCTTCAGCTTTTTGAATTCTTGAATTTGCTTTCAGCAGTCAGTCTTTCTGAAAGCAGGGGTGAAAAAGCTATGCTTTTGCTGCTGTTAGTGTCCCTGCTGCCCTTTTTAAAATTTTTTACAGCTTCTAATCTTCTGTGGAGGAGCAACCCAGATAACTCTGCTTCCTGAAATTGAATGTAAAACAGCTAAATAAGCTTAGTGAGGGTCTGCCTGGCTTTTCTTTATTAGTGGATGAACTTTGTAACCATTATTTTGGCTGCCCAAAGACCTGTGGTTCTTGTTTCTTATCGTTGGTTTAGATAGTGAATTTGTACTCTATACAGGTGCGTTTATGTCCCTGTAGTTCTTTCTGTATAAAAAAGAAAGTGATATGGAGATATCAGTGTTGGTTTTCATTTCAGAAAATATTGCCAATAACACTTGAAAGCTTGGTTCCAGCCCTGTCGTGTATCGTTCTTGGACAATGTCTTGGACCATCTCCAATCTTCCTCTTAGCATTTCCAAATCATCTTTACTCCTAGTCCCAACCAACACCATACACCAGCTTGGCAATATCAATGGCCATGAAAGGTGGAAGCAAGGTATATAGAAGGCAGCCGTTTAAAATTGAGTGTATAAAATTGGTATTAATATTTGATATGTCAATATTTTTACTGTATTTATATTTGAATTCATTACAGGACTTAGTTTCCCTATATTGGTTAAAAAAAGAGGTCACCTTTAAACCAAAGAGCTGAAGAAATGCTTAAAACCATAAAGGTGTCTGCCTTCCTCACTCTTCACTCCTTTTATTCAGTAAGTGTTTATCTCATGTGTCCTGAACTGTACTAGCTTACTTCTAATTACAAAGAAAGTAAAATATCCCCTGTCCTTGAGGAACTCACAGTAGGGTGGAGGAGACAGGCTGCCAAAAAATATATGTGTGTGTGTATGTGTGCACTTGTATTTGTATTCATATATAGCAAGGGATCATGCTGGGAGCCACTCAGCCATAATTCAGCACAGACCTGCTTGGGGATCCTATTTCTAAAGTGATCTGCAGCCTGGCAGCTTGACCGACCCTAGAACATAAGGTTAAAAGTGTGAGGCGTTACTGTTGAATAAAGTTTACATACTTTTTCATACGTTCAGCTTTTTACTGTTGAATGAAGTTTACATACCTTTTCAAGAACAATAAAGATAGAAAACATGAAATTTGAAGTAAATTTTTTTATTATTTGAAATTCTGTATTTCTTCCCTGGTGGCTCAGACGGTAAAGTGTCTGTCTGCAATGCGGGAGACCTGGGTTTGGTCCCTGGGTCGGGAAGATTCCCTGGAGAAGGAAACAGCAACCCACTCTAGTACTCATGCCTAGAAAATCCCATGAATGGAGGAGCTTGGTGCAGGCTACTGTCCATGGGGTCGCAAAGAGTCGGGCACAACTGAGCGACTTCACTTCACTTCACTTCACAGTATATAGTAATCACATTCTGTATAGCCTTAAATGATTGTTAGATCTGATAATTGAGCAGTGAAATACCTCGAACTTAGGAAAGTTCATTATACCTGGCTCATTTGAAACAATACAGATTCTTGGGCATTTCCACAGAGTTTCTAGATCAGTGAACACTGCCTGTGTTGGTTTTTTAGAACA
The DNA here is from genome assembly GCF_016772045.2 of Ovis aries. Lineage (NCBI taxonomy): Eukaryota > Metazoa > Chordata > Mammalia > Artiodactyla > Bovidae > Ovis > Ovis aries. The sequence continues at coordinate 59,798,970 of NC_056065.1, forward strand.
AATCTCAGCAGTATGAGCTGAAAATTTTTTCTTTTCACTTTTCAAGAAAAATCATTAGAGGATTCCCCTGAATCAAGATTTAAATGGGACAGGTTGCAGGAATTGAATTTTTTTCAATGAGGGAGGAAACACTCTGATGCCTGTTTCATTTTTACTTTCACACCCCGAAGAATACTTCATTAATGTCTGGCGATCATTGTAGTTCCTTCCTTTGCAGGGAACTGTTAGAGGTTTTCACATAACACAAGTTTATATTTATTATGTGAATAAATATTTAAGTGGAAGTGAAAACAGTGAGGAATATATAACACTTGAACCGACTTGGACTGTGTAGAAGTTCGATTTTCTATACCCACAACTTAAGTTACTCCAGGGCTTATCTTAAAAGCTTTATTGTTCAGTCTTTCAGTCCTGTCCGACTCCTTGTAACTCCATGGACTGCAGCACTCCAGGCTTCCCAGTCTATCACCAACTCCCAGAACTTGCTCAAACCCATGTCCATTGAGTTGGTGATGCCATCCGACCATCTCATCCTCTGTCATCCCCTTCTCCTCCCACCTTCAATCTTTCCCAGCCTCAGGGTCTTTTCCAGTGAGTCAGCTCTTCGCATCAGGTGGCCAAAGTATTGGAGCTTCAGCATCAGTCCATCCAATGAATGTTCAGGAGTGATTTTCTTTAGGATTGACTGGTCTGATCTCCTTGCTGGCCAAGGGACTCTCAAGAGTCTTTTTCAGCACTACAGTTTGAAAGCATCAATTCTTCACTGCTCAGCCTTCTTTATGGTCCAACTCTCACAGCCATACATGACTAGAAAAACCATAGCTTTGACTGTATGGACTTTTGTCAGCAAAGTGATATCTCTACTTTTTAATGTGCTGTCTAGGTTTGTCATAGCTTTCCTTCTAAGGAGCAGGTGTCTTAATTTCATGGCTGCTCTAGGACATGCAAAGCTGTCACCTTTAAAACACAGATTTAATCTTCCAAACTGAAGAACATTGTGAAGGGCATTCTATTCAGCCATTTTCGTGAAATAGAAAAAGTTCATGCTTCCCATCTGTTTTACTTACGTTGAATGTGGTAGAATTGAACTTTGTAGACAAGAGGAAAACATTGGCTTAAGGTTGGCCAGATTAGTGACATAACCTCCTAGTCCTCTGCTTCACCTGGCATACACTCTGACGAAACCTACTTGCTTACAGTCTTACCTACTCCTCAAATTTAGGGAAGTCTTTGGTTCAGAAATATAAGGTTACTAGAACTCTTGGTAATGCAACACATGTATTCAGCCCCGACTGTGTAAACCCAGGAGACAGCGTAACCAATGAGGGTTATTTTCTTTGTCATTCTTTCTTCTCAGGAAGTCGTCTTTGGGTTTTTGATATGGTAATAATGACCAACAAGCAACTACTATGGGTTGTCCAAGCACTAGTTTTAGCACAATACACCTGGTAGTACCATTCATTTTTAACAGTTCTGTGAGTCAGGTAATAGTGTTTGTATTTCCTTTTTCATATAAGGAAATGGAGGCCCAGGGAGGTTAGCAGAAAGAAGGTGAATTAAGAACCTATTTAAGTGAAAAGGAAAACTGTAGGTAGATACTGATTAATGATGTTATTTGTTGCTAGGTTTTGTTTCAATTGAAGACTCCCAATTGAAGATGGAAAAGAATAATATTATGCTGCTGTAGGCGGTGGTGGCAGCACAGGAGTGGGCTAGTTTTCTGAGGATATAGAGATTTATTTAAGTAGTGAACACTTGATACCACTTAGTATTGGAGGTTTTGACTTCTTAAGCTAGAGGCTCACAATGCTAAGTGGAAAGATTTCTGAATGCCCTTTATTTTACTTATAAGAATTGTCACTAACCATCAGGAGAGACTGCGTTTATTTCTAGGAGGCAGCTAATAATAATGTAGCAAAGTGCTCTAAGGTCACTACCAATTGAAAAAAACAAAAGGGCAGTATATCAGACTGCCCTCAAGGTGAAAATATGCGTTTTTATTTTATTTTAGTACTAAAGGGCTATAATTTTTGCTATTATTTACGCTTTGACTGAAATTTAAAGGCTAGAATTTATAACCTGGGTGTTGAGTGTGTGGGGTTAGCCTTAATTGCTCTATAGTGTATAAATGAACTTTAGTAAATGATACATTTGAGATGCTCTTTTTTTCTTTTGTTACCTTTAAGAAACTTCATTAATCCAATTTTTATTTGTACTTAAATGGTTAATTAATATATCCCAGATGGTTGATATGGACAGAATAGACATGAAAATGTTAGGCTTACAAATTACCCCCAAATTAGTGACTTAAGGCTAAATGATTTATTTCTCATATTAGGCAGATCAACTGGGCCCAGCTGATTGGTTCTTCTGCACACATGATATTGGCTGGAGTCACATGGGTGGCTGTATTTAGCTGAGACCTCAGCTGGAACTGGAATGCCCTAAATGGCTTCACTTATGTATCTGGCTCTCAGCTGGGGTGGCCAGAATAAGTAGGGGCAGACCAGGCCTCTCATCATTCAGTAGTCTAGCCTGAGCCGCTTTACATAGTAGCTTGGTTCCAAATGGAAGCTGCTAGGTCTCTTAAGACACCTAGCACTCGGCCACTTGCACAGCATTCTGTGATCAAAGCAAGTTACAAAGCCAGCCCATATTCTAGGGAAGGAGAAATAGATGCCACTTCTTGACGGGAAGAATTGTTGGTTTCTGTCTTTGTAGACAGTCACCCGAAAACTGATAATTAAATTCAGGTCTTACCTGTTATGCTTACCTAACCTTCAGAGGTTTGCTGAAACCAGCAATGACCAAAGAAGAAGTTCGTGAAATGGTCCTTGTGATTTCCACTCAGGATGAAGGGCAAGGAGATTGTGTGAGTAAATATGATAATATGCTAGTTATATAATAAATCCTACCTCCTTCACCATCTTCTTTGTTAATCGCCCTCTGCGTGAAATGTTCGTATTGAATGTGTTTTCCTTCTGGTACCTGACACTTACAAAATGTCTTGCATTCCCTTCATGTGGTAAGAACTTATTTGACCATTGAATTAAAAACACAAAAAACAGGGATTGCTGAAGCCTTTGTTTTTGGTTGCTTTGAACAGAAGTTGGGATTTCTTCTCGGTGACCTCAGGTGAAGTAGTGTGAGGTCTCTTGATTAAAGGGAGATTCAAGGTGGCACAGCTACTAATGAGGTTTGGAACCTTGCTGGTGGCTTGGAGCCCCTGGTAAGGTAGTAAGTGTTGGAGCCAGGTCTTTTCATGTTCCTCAGCAGTCACATACATTGAATTTTATCACACAGTGGCTTACAGATCTTTGCACTAGTGTGTATTTCTGTATATGCTCCTCCAGACATCAGTCAGATTCTTGAACAGAGGGATCTAGTCTTTATACTATGACTTCACTTTTTTCTGTAAAACCTCTATTTCCTCTCCCAAAACAATTTACAATGTAGTCATAAGTTTATCCTTATAAAACACTTACTGTATGTGTAGGAGTGTGTGTGTGTGTGTGTAAGAGAGAGAAGAAGAATATATCAGCTTCCATATCAAACCTCATTTCACTGATACAGCCAAGAGTGAAACCAGGGTTCACTCTGAAGATTTCTTATGAACGTCTCTCTTGCACAACTCCAGTCTGGGAATTTATGCCAACTTTTAGTGTGAAGACCACCATTAGCCCTGCTTTTTTTATATTGAACATTTTTTTGTGTTTTATTATTACCTTGAGTCTATTTGTTCTTTGAGGTAGGCTCTGTTCTGCATAACAGAAACATTAAAATAAATGACCGTAATATAACTGGACAGTGTTCCACTGTTGGAGGCATTTATATGAGGCAGTGCAGGCATGAAATAGAGCAGGCAGACTCCTGAGAATGCAAGAGAAGTTTTCATGAATAATTTGGAATATACCCAGTGATGTTGCTTTCATTTCCTTAATATCTGAAATGGTGGATCCTCTTAGAAACCCGGTTTGCAGACTAGATAGTATGCTGCCGTTTTAAAAAGATAATACAGTATGGAAGCTCTGTCTTGGGAACTCTCCCCTCTCAAGGATATAGGAGAGGAAGGGATCACTGTAAAGAGTAAAGGAGTCTACGTCACTAGAGGAAGGAATCATTCTATATTGGGTATCTAATACATTTTCCTGGAAAGGAGTCTTGCAGACTCACAGGCTTTTTGTATAAATTCCACTAAAAACTCTATATTGTCAATTTCTTGAATACCTTTGTGCTTGCCCTGTAGGCTGAAGGAGTACCAGCCTTCCAACTAAAAGAAAACCTCTTTCTGAGCTGTCAATATTTACTCAGAAAAAGACTATCCTCCGAAACTACCAACTAAATTGAATGGTGTCAGTAGAGAAGTATATTGCCTAAAAATGGGTAGTTGATTAAAGATAGCCAAGTTAAGGTGCCAGGTGATATTTTCACTATGCTACGTACTGTAGGGAGTGCAAAAGTAGCTAAGATCAGTGAGGAGTCAGAATTCCAAGAGGGGAATTAAGAACAATCTATAAGAAGACACTGGATACGGCAGAATGTAGTTAAGTATTGGCCCAAAGACAAGAGAGGTTACTATAGTAAGGAGGGACCAGAAATGGCTTTGAAGATGGCCCTTGAAAGCTAGATTAGGCTTTAAACAGGAGAAGATGGGAAGAAAAGATAGGAGCAAAATAAATTTTGAGAGTGCTCCAGTGAGCAATGACACGTAGGGTACCATGTTCACACTGTTTTGGCGGAAGCTGACAAGTGAGGAGGGAAGAGAGTAAGAGTGGTGCCTAGCAACATAGATTGGCCGATGCCATCATTGCTTTGCTAAGGGATTTATGGAACTCACAAATGGTGTGTGATTAGAAAAATGATTTTGCTGCATTATCTATTCTGGATTGGAAGACCTGCAGGTCCAACAGGCTGTTCTTTCAGGGATTCAATAAAAGGTGCCCTCCCTAAATGCAGTCAGTGGCTGTGGACATGCCAGGCAGTTGTTGAGAGCAGGGCCAAATTGCAGTCTTACTTGTTCTACCAGGACGTGGTGACTAATCGCAAACGCAAAAACTTGCTCAGCCCCTTCTTAAACCTACCCTCACAACTAATCTGCAGAGGTAAATAGTGAAGTGAGGTAACAGTTGAATCTTTCAGTCACTTAATAGGAATTTCTTAGTTGAGTGGATGAAGTATTTGCAGCCCTGAACTGATGATGAGTGCGTTCTTCTGTGGCCCATCAAAAGGTAATGAGATTTCAGAACTTACAAGCACACACGCTCAGTTTGTTTTGTCTGAATTTTGGAGCTACTCAAACTCCTCATTGCATTGGTGATTTAAAAACAAAACAAAACACCTCCCTGTCCCCAATCTTTGTGCTAAACGTTTAGATATGATATGTTTATATAACACGAGGGAGGACTTTCTTCATTCTAAATGAAATGAGCAGCATCATTAGAATCTCGGGTTAACCGGACTTTAGTCCTGAGGAGGGTTTTGTAGGACATGAAAGGCTGTTCAGCTGACCCCTTTATGCCAGAATAGCACCTCAGCTGGAGGCTGTTGCAGCTGGAGGGGCTAAGGAAAAGATTGTCGACAGTGGATTTCCACATTGCATTTTAGCACTGCAGCCAGAGATCTGTACTGTTGAACAAATAACTGAAGAATTTGTGTGGTCTAGGTCATGTTAGGACCAGCAAAAATCTCTGAGATCTGTTCTACTAGCATCCCTGTTAGCAGTAATCATAGGGAACTATTTTACTGAGTTTTACACCAAATTTGATACCATCACAATTACCTTTTGGATACACTTGAATTGCCTGTGTTTCAGCTAATAGTGTTATGTACTCCCTGGGAGATGATGATGCAACGGAACAGGTGGCTGGAGATAATTAGAATTTGAATTTGACTCTCACTTTGCCATCTTCCTGAAAATGAAACGGGAGTGGTTAATCACCAAGAATAAACTGCGTGTCAGCAAGCTCTCAGCAAGGTGCTGCCCTGAGAACACACTGCCGCTCTAGTAGACTGTTTTGGGATGTATTTCCAGCTGCTAATAGGGGCGCAGTCTCCGGTTTGGCTGGGAGTGGCTCAGCCTGAGTCGTTTGCCCCATTTTTGTATTGGTTTTATTTCTTCAATTAATAGTTTGAGTTGTTAAATGAATTGGAGAGTGAAGCAACACCCTGTTATCTTCTTGTCATCTTTGGCTTATCCCAGCACAGTGCTGCCTGTAGGCATTTAGCAGAGCAAGCTTGTGCATGTTTTTAAAGGGCCCTCTGGAGTGGAAAGCAGCCTGTCAGCATGCAAATGAAATTGAATTTTATGTTCTTACACCTTGGCAAAAAATCTTGTATTTGGGATCTTTCAGCTTGAGAACTGACCAGTGTGGTGGGCCCCACACAGGAAGCACTTCTCTAGGTCTGTAGCATGAGTATCTTTGTTATGTGCCTGACCAGTCCAGATTTAGTCACGTTGCTATAGTACCAGGTTTCATTAATTTTCTGGTCATGTTCTCCTAATAGCCAGATGGTATAGGGATATGTGTTTCCTTTGCTTAATTTATCCAGATTTGATTATCCATATTTTACAGGGTTTTTAATTTTGAAAAATGATTAGAAGACTGATAAGTAGAGATACATGTCTGGGTGTTGTATTTCAGTATGTGAGCAGCAGATATGACATGTTTAGGCTTGCTGGGTATTTGAATTCAGAGAGGGAGTTATTACTCTTCTCTAGATGCAATGGCACCCCACTCCAGCACTCTTGCCTGGAAAATCCCATGGATGGAGGAGCCTGGTGGGCTGCAGTCCATGGGGTCACGAAGAGTCAGACACGACTGAGCGACTTCATTTCACTTTTCACTTTATGCATTAGAGAAGGAAATGGCAACCCACTCCAGTGTCCTTGCCTGGAGAATCCCAGGGACGGGGGAGCCTGGTGGGCTGCAGTCCATGGGGTCACGAAGAGTCAGACACGACTGAGCGACTTCATTTCACTTTTCACTTTATGCATTAGAGGAGGAAATGGCAACCCACTCCAGTGTCCTTGCCTGGAGAATCCCAGGGACGGGGGAGCCTGGTGGGCTGCTGTCTATGGGGTCGCACAGAGTCGGACACTAGTGAAGTGACTTAGCAGACCCTCTTTGGTGGAGAAGGAAATGGCAGCCCACTCCAGTATTCTTGCCTGGAGAATCCCAGAGACAGAGGAGCCTGGTGGGCTGCTGTCTATGGAGTCACACAGAGTCGGACACGGCTGAAGCGACTTAGCAGCAGCAGTAACAGTACCCTCTTTGGCATTTTTTAAGAGTTCTTGTCTTATAATATGTCATAATACTTGTACTTGGAGACAATAACTGGAAAGCTACCAAATACTGGTGGTTTTGGATAATCAAAAGTCATTTATGGGTTTTGAAAGGTAAAATGAAAATTAAGGAGTTATGCATATCTTAGTATTTAACTTTTTTGTGCTTTTTCTCATTGTTTTGGTTTCTAAGAATTGGTGGCCATCCAAATGGCTCCGAAACGGCTCTGCACCCTATTAAAACAGGAGTATTTGCTTTTAAATGTTCAGTGTACCTAGTTCTTAACTGTTACATCCTTCCTTGGACCAGTTCATTCTAAATTATTGAGTCTTCTCAGACATAGGATTAGTCCAGCTGAAAGAGTGAGCAATCTGTTTGAGGCTTGCAAAAGATTCAGGGGTGGAAGGACAGAATTTCTGAATGAACTGTGCTCTATACTTGGGCTTGCAGGAATTGTGGGAGGCACCTCAGTGAAGAGATGGACCAGTGTGTATAATCATGGAGTCTCCTTGCTGACATCACCACCCGCTCTCCTTGATAAGTGAGAGTGGTCGGGGAGAAGGAAAAGAGGTCAACATGAAGCTAAAGCAGCGAGTCGTGCTGTTAGCAATTCTCCTTGTCATCTTTATCTTCACCAAAGTTTTCCTGATTGACAACTTAGATACGTCAGCTGCCAACCGGGAGGACCAGAGGGCCTTTCACCGAATGATGGCGGGCTTGCGGGTGGAGCTGGTACCCAAGCTGGACCACACCTTGCAGTCTCCCTGGGAGATTGCAGCCCAGTGGGTGGTTCCCCGGGAAGTGTACCCTGAAGAGACACCAGAGCTGGGAGCAATCTTGCATGCCATGGCCACCAAGAAAATCATTAAAGCGGATGTGGGTTATAAAGGGACACAACTGAAAGCCTTACTGATACTTGAAGGAGGACAGAAAGTTGTCTTCAAACCTAAGCGGTAAGTCTTCATCTTGGAAGTTATCTGTGCTGTTTGGTTCTAACCTGGAATTTGTTTGAGTGCTCATCTCCCTCTCCTACTGTTCTCTTCAGTAAAATGGGAGGGAGAGACCCGAAGGTCTCTGAAGTCTTTTCTAGCTCTTAATGTTCCATGATTCTTTGAGTAAGGGAAACTTGCAGGAATATGTTTTGGTACCAAATTAGATTGAACACTTTACAGTGAGAGCTCTCCTTGATTTCTAAATTTATCAAGTACTATGTGCCAGATGTTAGAGATACAAAATGAATTGGTTAGGAAGTAAGCAACTTGTTACCAAAAGTGTACAGTTAAAGACCAGATATCCACGTGTCAGAAATGCTGTGGAGTAGGAGTCACCCAGAGTTGGAGTGAGTTTTGGATGAGTAACCTAAGTCCTTTTTAGTGCTAAAGCTATGATTCTTTCACTTGAGCTTTGGTTTTGTTTTAATTAATGGACTTTATTTTATTTTACTTTATTTTAGTAATTTTAGGTTTGCAGAAAAATCGAGGGGAAAGTATAGAGCGTTCCTATGTATGTCCTTCCTCCTCCTCCCCAGTCTCTCCTATAATTAACGTCTTCCATCAAATTAGTACCTTTGTTACAGTTGATGAGCCAATATTAATTTATTAACTAAAGTCCCTAGTTTATGTTAAAGTTCACTCTTGGTGCTGTGTATTCTGTGAGTTTTAATAAACTCATAATGACCAGTATTCACCGTCACACCATAATAAAGGACAGTTTCCCTGACCTCAGAGTCCCCTGTGTTCTATCTATTCATTCTTCCCTTCTTCCCCCTGAGTCCCTGGCAACCACTAATCTCTTTAGTGTCTCCATGGTTTTGCCTTTTCCAGAATGTCATATAGCTGGAGTGATACCTTTTGTAACGTTTTCAGATTGGCTTCTCTCCATGTTTTTTAAGGTTCCTCTGTGTCTTTTTGTGGCTTGATGGCTCTTTTTTTTTTTTTCCCCTGAATAATATTCCATTGTGTAGATACATGTACCGCAGTTTGTTTATTCATTCATCTACTGAAAGCTATCTTGGTTGCGTCCCAGTTTTGGCAGTTGTGAGTAAAGCTTCTATAAACATTCGTGTGCAGGTTTTTGTGTAGATAAGTTTTTAGCTCATTTGGGTAAATACCAAGGAGCATAGCTGCTGGACTATATGGTGAGAGTGTGTTTAATTTTGTAATAAACTACCCATCTGTCTTCCAAAGTGGTTGTTGCATTTTACCTTCCCATCAGCTATGAGTGAGAGTTCTTGTTATTCCACATCCTCATTAACCTTTGGTGTTGTCTGTGTTTTGGATTTGGTCATTCTAATGTGTGTAGTGATACCTCATTTCTTTTGCCTGTTTTAAGCAGAGAACTGAGCCATTTTAGTTGCCTCAGTCCAAATTTGAACTGGAGAAAGAGCTAGTTCATATACTATTAGACAGTGATCTCTTTGGACTTCTCTAAGGATCTACAGAGAGAATTTGTGTGGCAATTCTACAGTATAATTTTTTTTTTCAAGTTTTCTGTGTGTATATAAATTTGAAATAGGTTAACATGGTGTTAATCTATATTCTTTTGACAGAAATTAGTTACCAGTGCATTTTCTCAAAATTTGTAAGGTCTGAAATTATCTGTGGACTAAGCATTTTTTTTCATTCCTCAGTGGAGCTTTGGAGAGAATTATAACACATAACTTGGGGTCTCTTGCTGGAGTGGGAGAAGAAACAAGGGGTGATTATGTGCAAAAACTTAACTGTGACCAGAGTAGTTGACTTACCTCTCTTCATGACCCAAATATCAGTAGATAATAGGCAGCCAAGAGCTAGTATATTGGGATTCCAGAAATGGAAGGGATCTGCATTTGCCTGGAACTGGGAGGTAAAATGGAAGATTTGGAAATCAGGTAATGTGGGAAAAGCATGGCTATGTGGACCTCGAATCTAATTTCTGTTGCATGCACACTGTTTGCCAGGTGTTACACTAAGTACTTTTGTATGTTAATGCTTTTAACCTTCATCACAACCATGGACAGTTACAGTGCTTATTTCCAGAAGCAGAAACTGAGACGTAGAAAGAGTAGCTTGACAGGGTCACCCTGCAGTAACTAATGGAGCTGGCGTTTGGATCTGTCAGAGTGTGAGCAGCTGGTGTTCTGCCACACACATGCGAGCCTCTCACATTTTTTGTCTTCCTTTGTAAGAGAGAAGATATGGATCATCCATTTTCAAAAATTTGCTAGTTTCCTTTTGAAATGTGATCCTTGACCTCTTGATTTGTAGCCTGAGCGATCAGCAGCATAAGCAGACTGATGGAAAGAAAGCAAACTAAAAACAAGAATTAAGTTCATGTAAAAAGAGATGAATTGCAGGCAGTTTATGTTTAAATAAAAGACCCTCTTCATACCCACTGTTTATACACTGGGGAATTAAAGGTGAGATGGGGCAGCAGGAAGTGTTAGAAGGCAGATATTACTGACGGTGTGCAACGTTAGTGTTAGTTCAGGCGCTTTGCAGATAGGTCTGCAGTGTTCAGACAAGTTATGGAGGGTGGAAGAGGCCAGACTGGTGAGAAGGGGAAGTGGCAGCAGATAAACGCATGAGCTAACGTTAGTCACTGATGCTTCATCTCATATCTCTTACTACCACTGCAGCCTTCCCATACTTTCCTCTTCCAGACCATCCTGAAAACTACTATCATCCTTCTCCCAAATACCTGTATCATCACTGTGCTCCCCAGCTTTAAAACATCCAAGGATTCCCATTACTCACCAGACAAAACCCAGCCTCCACAGCCTGATGGCCAAGCCTCTTACAGCCTGGTCCTCCTCTCTACGCCCAGCTCTTTATTCTTGTCAAGGCAGCCCCTTAATCCCCCGTCATCTCCCAAATAGCCCTTTTCTGTGCCCGGCTCCAAGGATGTTCCTCCCCAACCCTGTGCAAGCTGCCGAGGCCCCTACAGTGGGTGGTAGCACCCTAGTCACTCTGGCACTCTCGCAGGCTGGGGAAAGTGGGTTCACATAAGTGCTTGTAGAAATCGACTCCAGTCCGAAAACACCCAGCAAATTGCTATTCTGACCCCAGGGGCCTCTGAGACTATTTAGTCCTAGTATAAGTGCAAATTAATGTCCTTGGTTACATTCTGATGTCCTTCACCAGGAGGATAGGAGTGATTTATCGGCAGTTACTGTATGAATTTCGTTGTTCTGTCAGTAACTTAAGATGGATCGCTCTGTTGAGAGGAGGATCTAAGTCCTTCCTGCTGAGTTGAGACGTGCACCTTTCTTTAACAGCCACTTGTGGTTCAGCATTTCTGGAGCCTGGTTGTCCATGTCCTCCTGTCAGAGATGGAAGATTTGTATAGTGCATGAAATGTACAGGAATACAGTCATGCCTTTATTTGCACATTTTACCTTACATTATTATAAAAGTAATTTTGTTTTTTAATGTAGCTGTATCTTTTCTGGAAGTACATTGATTTTCATAAGGAAAAAACTGCAGTTATGGTGGGAAAAGAACAAGCTGGCAAGGGCCCAGAGCTTGGGAGAAGTGAAGGATCATAGGAAGTGTTGAAAGGGACCTTGGTGATCAACTAGTCTAACTACTCATTTTACTTCTGGGAAGAGTGAAATCCAGGGTTCTGACGTTCATGTTTCACAAAAACCGAAACATGAACTAAGGATTCAGACCTCTGGACTCTAGTGCAGTTCTTTCATTTTGATTCCTCTTCCTTTGCCATTTCCTTCCCTTCCTGTTTCTCCAGCCCATTCCCAAAGTTTCTGAATTTTTCTAGGGTTTTACATTTCATTCTGTGCAGCCTTTCCATGTTCTGGAAAGTTCTCTGACATTTCAGTGAAAGGAGTGGACTGCATATCACCACAATCTTCTGTGGCTCCGCTACAGTCCTGGGAAATAAAGTATTCCAGGCCTGTCACCTGCAGCTGTAGTGGAGAGAGAAATGCTTGAATAGTGTCAGCTTTCGCTGCAGTCCTTTTAAAAACTGAGACTTTTAATTTGGAGGTAGCAGGTGTAATCCTAGGCAGTCTAAATGATGCTTTGACCCCAGAAACAAAAAAATACATATGAGTATATTGACCAGGCTAAGAAGAAACGGGTGTCCAATCAGGTGTTGAGGCATGTCTGTCTACTAACATAAATATTTCATTGCTTTGACTTGAAAATGTGTTTTATGAATATGGTTTCACTTTATATTCTGTGGTCATTTATGTTGAAGGTCACTGCCTTGTATAATACTGTTTCCCACTTCCTCATGGCCTTTTCCGCTTTGGAGATCCAAGTGACCTTAGTGGAGTGGCTCCTCTTCACATCATTCTCAACTTATGTCTGTCTTGTAAAGCCTACTAGGTCTCCTTTTGATTCAGGAAATGCAAGTGAACAGTAGAAGTCATAGATGAATTGTGTTCAGTTCTTCCCATTAACAAGTTTAAGTTGTATCTCTATATAATTAGTAGAAAGAAATATGCCAGTTTTCATTATCCTTCATTTATGTCATGCATGTGATGTAAAATCATCAGAATGGAGTTTGAGATGAAAGACATCTTCGTTGTTGTTGTTTAGTCGCTAAATCGTGACTAACTCTTTGCAACCCCGTGGGCTGCAGTGTGCCAGGCTCCCCTGTTCTTCACCGTCTCCTGGAGTTTACTCAAATTCATGTCCATTGGGTCGGTGATGCTATCCAACCATCTCATCCTCTGTCGCCCCCTTCTCCTCCTGCCCTTAATCATTCCCACCATCAGGGTCTTTTCCAATGAGTCAGCTCTTTGCAAAGACATCTTAGAACTTCTTTTTGGTCCAGCCCCTAATATTATCAATAAGAAATCTAAGACCCACAGAAAAGAAGGGTTTTACTCAAGGTTACCCAGGCAGGTAATGACAGAGATTTACCTAACTCTCACTGCAGTCCAGTATTCCTTCCACTGCATCATCATAAACTTAAAAAGAGAATAGTTATTCAGATAACTTAAAAAAAATTTTTCCTTTTCCTACTTATTTAACAAAGCCTAAAACATATCAGGACCATTGTTTTCCCCGAGAAATTTAAACTTCTGTAATAAGCCTTACCATAGCCATTCTGGTAAGCAAGCCTTTTAATTACATATTTGTCTTCATTGTTTCAGTTTAGTCTAATAGGCAATTCAGCAGACATTTATTAAGCACCAACTCTAGATTTAGCACTGTGCTGAAGATACAAAGAGTTCAGAAAAGTACCTTATAGTCTCACTTAAGCTACTTTGAAAGTCTTTAGGAAGGGTAGAAATAACATCCGTGTTTTATTCATAGAATGATTGCAGAGGTAGGTGTATAATTGTAGTTTGCTTCTCCACTTCGTCTTCACGTCATCTACTAGTGATCCATGCTCACCCATGGCTGTTCTCAGGGGTGACAGAGGTTGCTAGAGCAGAATCAGGCTTGCAGAGTGTCTGTTTTGCCTCTTGCACTGTCACCTCTGGTGCTGATGTAATTCATGTCTACATCTGTGCTTCCCATTCACTCTGCAGGTATAACCGGGACTATGTGGTAGAAGGGGAACCATATGCCGGTTATGATAGACACAATGCGGAGGTGGCAGCCTTTCATTTGGACAGGTATGTGCAATCACAATGGGTTACATTCGTTTCATTTCCTTTTAAAAATATCTTGGGGAGGTCTTGTGGACTCCTTTCAAAGGAGTGTAATTAAAAAAAAAGTGTAATAACTTTGACTTGTTAACTTACTTTAGATTGCTTCCACTAAATTTGTATGAGTGCCTCATTATTTGGGTAAATAAAATGGCAAGAAGAAAACCAAAGTTTGACTTCAAATCCCTAAATTGAACTGGTCATTAATTGGGCCTGGCAGTCCTGGTTTTTGTTTTGTTTTGATTCTGTTTTTAAGTAATATTCATTTATCCTCATATGCTGGAAACATAACATGACATGTATGTAAATATTATTTTCCTTCGTACAAAATATGCACAGCTTCAATAACCAGGATAAATGTGGATTCTAAATGTGCAAGTTAATGAGGAAAACTAATACTTTTTAAGCTGGTTATTAGTCAGGATTCTTGTAACTGAATTGTCTAGTGTCCCAGTTGCTCCTTCTAATCAGATCTTTAATCAGGGCATGTTGATAGACTTTAAAAGAAATTATTCACTATATTTTTTTAATGAATCTATAAGGAAACTATAAGAAAATAAAGATAATTTTTGTCTTTTTTCAGGACTAGGAAGGATTTTCTAGGTATAAAAACAATAATTTAAAAATCACAAAGAAGGACTTTCCTCGTGGTCCAGTGGTTGACTCTGTGCTTCCATTGCAGGAGGGCATGGGTTTGATCCCTGTTCAGGGAACTAGGATCCCACATACTGCAGCCAATAAATAAATTTTTAAAAACTCAGTAGATTCAACTAAAAGAAAAAATTTAACTCGTATGTCAAAAAATGTAAAAATTTAAAAGCAAACTAACCTGAGAGGAAAATACCTGAATCTAATATATAATCTAAGCATTAATAGCCTTAATATACAAGTTTATAAAATCTTAAATATACTCTAAAGCACTAGTAGAAAATGGTTTAAGAACACAGTTGGCTGAATAGAAATTACTGATTGCTAATAAATATGGCAGAGGGAGTTCATCTTCACCAGTAATAAAAAAAAAATCCAGATAATTCCCTGGTTGTCCATCGGTTAGGATGCCACTCTTTTGGAAGGCTCAGATTCAGTCCCTGGTTGGGAAGCTAAGATTCCGCAAGCCACAGAGTGCGACCAAAAAGAATCCAGTGAAATAATGGGACACTGTTTTCTCCTCCTGAAAGTGACAAAGAGCAGAAAGAAGATCGTACTTTATCGGCAGGAAGAGACTGGCATCCATACGCTGCTTGTGTCATTGTTAATCGGTTCCGTCTTTAAGAACTCTTGCACCATGAATCCAGAATCTTCATGTTCATACCTTTGAATGCCTTTTAATGCAAACATCTAAGACATTTCTCGGAAGATATTTCTAAAAAGTGCTCTAGAGAATCAGAAATTCAAAGATACATATAGCAAGATCTTAGCTAGTAGCATTTTCAGTACTGAAAATCTGAAAGCAACCTAAACATCTAATGACAGGGAAAATTAAATGAATGTTCATTCATAATACCATGAATTTTCACTGCCCCTATTAAGACCTAGTGGGAAAGAGCTGGATAAATCCTACTTATCACTTAACTGCACATTAAAATCAGTCTTTGCAAGCCCTTATTTGTTTCCTTGTTTTCTTCATCCCTAATCCCTTTCCTGTTTCTCTGTTGATGGACACCAGCAGTGCCTGAAGATCTTTTTCCTATAACCATACCAATATTTCATATTATCCAACACACTAGTTTTTGTTAATCTGATATATGTGAAGTGGTATCTCATTGTTCCTTTATATTCCCCCAATTATTGGCAGAGATACCTCCTCATCTTTTCACAGCACAGCACCTATTTGTTAACTTGGAGTGAAGTTGTCTTTGTACAGAAATTACTACTTTGGATATTAATTAAGTAATGTTTCAATTTATGACCTGTGCTTTGGGGCCTTGTATTTAGAAGCCTTTCCCTCCCTCAAAGTCTGAAAGCTATTCTCTGACTAGCCCCCTATCCCTTTTGTTAACTGCCTCAGCCAGGCCAAGTACCACTGAATATGACTCCCCAACACTAAATGGATGCTCTTCTTTGGTCTGACAGTGGTCAATGGGGAGAAAAGATACTTCCCCACTTTCTTTCCTACCCCATGCTCCTTATACTTTTCTGCTCTGAGTTGCTATTTCTCCATCACATTAGGATTTAACCCCCTTCTCTGGCCTCAGAAGATTCTCTCAATTTTTATGTTACTTTGATCGATCTGTGATCTCCTTGCTTTTGCGGCTTTTTTAAGAATGAGTTTAGGATAGAGAGTCAGTCAGCAGCCCTGAACAATGGATTATTTATTGCACAGTCATTTGTAATTGTAGAAACCTTAAGGCAACTTTCTAAGAGAGTCAGAAAAGGCTCATGATGCAATGATGAGTGAAAAGCAGGAGGCAAAATTGCACATAGTATAATTTCAATTATGTATATACACACAAGAGTGAGTATATGTCTGTATATACATGTCTGAAAAATATGGTCGAATGCCAGATTGTCACTAGTTACTTCTGGATTGTGGAATTATGGATGATTTTAATTTTCTTCCATAAATTTTCTGTGTATTCTGAATCCTGCCCCTCCAACTTTTATTCAGGGAGCGTGTATTTTTTTTTAGCAAGAAAATTCCCTTTTTTAAAAAAATGATAGTGCTCAACCATAAGGCTGTACTTTGAGACCATTAGAAGTATCTTAAAATGTATCCGTATTTAAGTTGTCCTACGAGTTTATCCTTTTAGGTTAAGTTGTGTAGTTTTCTATCAGTATTCTGTTTTATGCAAAGATTTGAAACCATGTGTGGGTTTAGGCCCAATCTTTTTTTAATGTTTTGTTAAGTTTATTTTAAAATCTGATTATGAAAAATTTCTAACAAACATAGAGAGAACATTATAATGAACCCATAGACCCACTCCCTAGGTTTAACAGTTGCTCACATTTTGCCAGATTTATGTTCAATAAATTACATCTCAATATTAAATTCATTAATATATGTACCTCTGAAAAATATTTGCCAGCAATCAACAGTATCTTTTGGAGAAGGACATGGCAACCCACTGTAGTGTTCTTGCCTGGAGAATCCCCATGGACAGAGGAGCCTGATGGGCTACAGTCCATGGGGTCGCAAAGAGTCGGACATGACTAAGCGACTAACACACACAACAGTACCTTTACACACCTAACAACATGATTAACTGATTTTTAAGATTTCTGTTTAGGGAATTCCCTAGTCAGGAAACTAAGATCCTATAAGCTGCTCAACTTGGCCCCCAAAAAAACCAAAAAACCCTACTGTTTAAAATACATCACAATAGATACACAAGCAACAAAGATTTACTATATAGCACGGGGAACTATAGTCAATATCTTGTAATAACCTATAATGGAAAATAATATATATGCATATTCTGGTTTAGTTGCTACGTAGTGTCCGACTCTTGCAAGCCTGTGGACTGTGTAACCTACCAGGCTCCTCTGTCCATGGGATTTCCCAGGCAGGAATTCTAGAGTGGGTTGCCATTTCCCTCTCCAAATATATGCATATATATATAACTAAATCACCTTGCTGTGCATCTGAAACTTTGTAAATCAAATATACTTCAATAAAATATATATTTTTTAAAAAATTTTAATAAATAAAAATATATCCCCAAAGATTTTTCTCTTCTGTTCAACCTTCCAAACCAGGATTCTAGGTTTCCGCCGAGCTCCCTTGGTGGTTGGCAGATTTGTTAATCTGAGGACAGAGATCAAGCCTGTTGCCACGGAGCAGCTCTTGAGCACCTTCCTAACCGTAGGTAAGCAGGTTATAGAGGACATTTAGATAAGGCAATAGTTAATAAATTAAATGGGGCATCATAGAGCAAGCTTGTTCATGACTTTTAGGAATTGAAGAACTCAAGGGAATCAAAAGCAAATCAGGCAGCTTGTTCTCAGGTTACTGGGGGAAATAGATCTAAAGGTAGATGGCAGGAAATTGAAAGTTTTCCCTAATGTGCACTTTGTGTATGAAGTTGGAAGTGAGATCATTTATGCTAGTGTGGTTAGGGAATAATTTTATTTCCTTCTGCTTGATCTTAAATCTCAAACTCAAAGTTTGCCCTAAATCAATTATTGTCTGTATATCATTGCCTTGATGGTTTCTTTCATGCCCCTGTACTTTCCTGGAAACTGTGTCCTGCTTCCTGAAAATTGAGCAGACCTTACGGCAGCTCTGTAAGAGGGTCCGGGTTGTACCTGGAAGATCACCACTGCCGCCTCCTACTCTGCGAAGGTCAGCCTGTAACTCACTGTGTGTGGAACTGACTGCCACCCTTCTGGCCTCTGTTCTCCACTGTCATGCTCTGAGTTGAGGGGTCTGCGTAGAACTCTCGCTCCTGTTCTCCTTGCAGACACAGTGAGGATAGGAGGAATTCAGAGGTGCTGTGGTCTCCTGTCTGAGCCTCCTCATGGTAACATTTTCAGTAACATAGTGCTCTGCATTGATATGACTGTTGAAATAGACATTGCAAGATGAACTTCACCTTGCTTTGCTACAGTGAATGTATTTACATTTATAATGAGGTAAAACTGAATATTTAAAGCACTTGCAACAGATTCATCATTCAGAATTTACACTTACAGGCTACGGCTCTGCTGTTCTTACAAATAACCAGAAACATACAGTGTCACTGATTTGTTTCGTATATTTTCTAATCACTTTTGCTTGCCCAATTTTATGCTCAGGTAAACATGCATTCCTGATGGATGAGAGGAGGTCATGAATAGGCCCGCTATCTAGAGACTAATGGAGGTTAACTCTCATATACCAACTGCGCAAGGTGTGGGGAGAGGGGAGAGGCCTGAGAAAGGAGTGCAGAGGAGGTTATTCACACTTCGACTGAGTGTTGAAGAATCTGTGTATGCTGCCCAGGCAGTGGAGAGGGATTGGCATTGGGCAGAATAGCAAGAAGTAAATAGAAACAAGGGCACACACCCCTGAAGTACACAGAACCATATGTGTAGGGAAGAGCTTCTGGGTACACCCTGCAGCACAGGGCAGTGTCTTAGTGTGGCTGCTGTAACAAGATATCATGGACTGTGTGGCTTAAGGAATAGGGGTTTATTGTTTCCACAGTTCTGGATGTTGGAAGTCCAAGACCAGGGTGCCCGTAAGGTTGGGGTCTGGTGAGAGCCCTCTTTGTGATTCACAGGTAGCAATCTTCTTTTTGTATCCTTACATGACAGAGACAGAATGAAAGAGAAATAAGCTCTCTCATGTCTCTTCTTATTGAATATTAAAGGCACTAATCCCATCATGAGGCCCCCTTCCCAAAATTCCAGCTCCCAGTACCACCATACTGGGACTTCATTGTGTGAATTCTAGGATGGACATTAGCTTTCACTTCATAGCAGGCCATTTGAGGGATTCGCTGGAGACAGGTTTTTAAATAATAATGACCTTACCACAGTATAACTAAACTTGGGGTAGCCTTTGCAGCTGTACAAAGCACTTTCACACAGTTACCTTATTTAATCATCTTGACAAAGAGTACAATAAATAGGGGAGATTTATCCACATTCAGGCATGAAAAAGAAGTTTAAAAAAATTAAAAGACTTTCTCCAAGTCATGGATCTACTAATTGTTAGCCAGGATTCAGACCCAGATTTTAAGACTCTAAGATATTTGATTTGCTTATATTTTTATATTCATTCATTTATTCATTGAACAAAATTTGGTTTCACTTCTGTGTGGCAGACTCCAAACCAGTACAAAAATGAACGACACCTTCCTCCGTTCAAGGAGCTTTGTCTAAAAGAGGAGGAGCCAGACATTCACAGAGAGCCTGTGGGACTGTGGAAGGGAAGAGGAGAGAGTCTAGAAGCTAGGGACAGGGCGATAGTTTTAACCAAGTTAAGGAGAGAATAGCAGTCCTGCAGGACGGTACAGTGGAAAAGAACACTTGTTAAAGTTTTTTGTGCAAGTGATTCCTTCGGCAGCCTAAAGAAGCTTTTCTGTCCTTTCTTAAATACATAAAATACACAGATTTATAAGTAAAACCAACAATATTGAAGTATATATTTTTGACTTAAAATTACAAAAAGCAATGTTGTGATAGAGTAACGTGTGCTTTGTTATTTTACACATTAAATAACAAGATTTAGAGTGACTTGGAGAAGGCAGTGGCACCGCACTCCAGTACTCTTGCCTGGAAAATCCCATGGGCAGAGGAAAATCCCTGGTAGGCTGCAGTCCATGGGGTCGCTAAGAGTCGGACACGACCGAGCGACTTCACTTTCACTTTTCACTTTCATGCACTGGAGAAGGAAATGGCAACCCACTCCAGTGTTTTTGCCTGGAGAATCCCAGGGATGGGGGAGCCTGGTGGGCTGTTGTCTCTAGGGTCACACAGAGTCGGACACGACTGAAGCGACTTAGCAGCAGCAGCAGCAGAGTGACCTAGTAACTACCATGACTTCAGACCATAAATATAATTGATAGTTTGCAGTATCTGCAACAGTGCTAATATGATATGAAAATGTTTGATTTCTACTGGTGAAAAAAAATCACAGCTAATGCTAATACTATGGTTTGCTCCCTACCATCATGCTTAAAGGAAATGCTAAGTTTTAGATAGAAATTAATGAAAAGGAAAATGTGATTTTGTTTCCATCCAGTTCACAGGTTCTCTGAGTTAACCTCATTGCAGGTGGAAGGCAAAGCAGAGACAATGGTGACGAAATAGGAGAGGGACGTTGAAGCTCAGGAAATTGCATAATTCGGCTGAAGTAAAGCCTTTCTCCTCAGGCACTGGGAGGCCACTGAAAGAGTTTGAGTATGGAAAAATGAGATTTGAGTTTTAGAAAATTAATCGTAGCCACACTGGTGGATGAGTGGGAAGAGGCAAGATGAGAGGAGAGCCTTTGGAGGCTGTTGTAGTAGATTCACATGCAGTGAGTCAGAACTAAAGCAGGGACCAGGTATGGAGTGATTTAGGAGATACTCAAGAATTAAGGTCTGGGCTTCCCTGGTGGCGCAGCTGGTAAAGAATCCGCCTGCAATGCAAGAGAGCCTGGGTCAATTCCTGGGTTGAGAATATCCCCTCGAGAAGGGATAGGCTACCGACTCCAATATTCTTGGGCTTCCCTGGTGGCTCAGCTGGTAAAGAATCTGCCTGCAATGCGGGAGACCTGGGTTCTATCCCTGGGTTGGGAAAATCCCCTGAGAAGGGAACGGCTACCCACTCGAGTATTCTTGCCTGGAGAATTCCATGGACAGAGGAGCCTGGCAGGCTACAGTCCATGGGGTCGCAAAGAGTTGGACACGACTGAGCAACTTTCACCTCACTTTAAGAATTAGAATGGAAAGAATTTGGTAAACGTTTGAGCTAAGTGCGACAAGTAAGAGAAGAAAGTGAGAGAAGGAAAAATTTTAAGAATGACTCTAAAATTTTGGGGTTAGATAGCTAGATAATGAGGCTGTTACAGAAAGGAACAGACTTAGGGAGATAAAGTAAAGGAAGATAATGTAATTTAGGGTATTTTGTTTCCTTGAATAAAATAATAAATAGATATACTGGCTTCTGTCCCCAGTTCCTGATACATGGCTCCTGAAACTCTTATTAATTCCTCCCTCAGGACACTAGGAGCATACCTTATTCTATTGAGATGATTCTGGGTGGGTCCTGGATGGAAGCTGTGAACCATCAGGCCATAATTCGAAGCTTGGCGTTTTCAGGACTGTACCCTTGCACTTTCTCCAGAGAGGGGGCGAAGGGCTGGAAATAACTGATCATGGCTGGAGTTAGTAATTGATCATGTCTAGGTAAGGAAGTCTCTATAAAAATCCAGTAGTACAGGGTATGGGGTATTTTACCAGTTGATGAACCAGAAGATTCTGTGTGTCCTTATGCCAGGCCCCAGACAAGGACAGAAGCTTCTTTGTTTAGGAATTCCCCCTGTGTATCTCTTCATCTGGCTGCTGATTGCTCTCTATTGTAATAAGCCAGTAATGTAGGAAGTAAACTGGTTTCTTGAGACTTAGGAGCTGTCCTAGCAAAAACTTTTTTAATTGAGGCATAATTGACATAAAACATTATGTTAGTTTCAGATGTACAGCATAATTATTCAGTATTTATATATATTATGAAATGATTGTCACAATAAGTCTAGTTAACAAACATCACCATATATAGTACAGAATTTTTGTGTGTTTCTTGTGAGGAGAACTTTTGAGATCTGCTTACTTAGCAACTTTCAAATATGCAGTACAGTATTATTTACTATAATCACCATGCTGTATATTACATCCTGATGACTTATTTTATAACTGGAAGTTTGTACCTTTTGATGTCCTTCACTCCTCCCACCCCCCACCCCCAGCCTCTGGCAACCATCCATCTGTTCTCAGCTATCCATGAGCTTCTTTTTTTTGTTTTGTTTTAGATTCTGTAAGTGAGATCATACAGGATTTATCTTTCTCTGACTTATTTCACTTGGCTTAATGCCCTCAAGGGCCATCATTGTTCTTGCAAATGGCGAGATTTTATTCTTTTTATGGCTTAATAATATTCCATTATACACACATACACACACACATATATATATATACACCACGTTTCTTTTCTCTATCCATTCATATGTTGATGAGTACTTAGGCTGTTTCCATATCTTGGTGGTGGTGGTGATTTAGTCGCTAAGTCGTGTCCAATTCTTGCGACGCCATGGACTGTGTAGCCCACCAGGCTCCTCTGTCCATGGGATTCTCCAGGCAAGAATACTGGAGTGGGTTCTCATATCATTCTCCAGGGTTTCCGTATCTTCAGTTCAGTTTAGTTCAGTTGCTTAGTAGTGTCCGACTCTTTGCAACCCAATGAATTGCAGCACACCGGGCCACGCCGTCCGTCACCAACTCCTGGAGTTCACCCAAACTCATGTCCATTGAGTTGGTGATGCCATCCAGCCATCTCATCCTCTGTCATCCCCTTCTCCTCCTGCCCCCAATCCCTCCCAGCATCAGGGTCTTTTCCAATGAGTCAACTCTTTGCATGAGGTGACCAAAGTATTGGAGTTTCAGCTTCAGCATCAGTCCTTCCAAAGAACACCCAGGATTGGTCTCCTTTAGGATGGACTGGTTGGATCTCCTTGCAGTCCAAGGGACTCTCAAGAGTCTTCTCTAACACCACAGTTCAAAAGCATCGATTCTTAGGCGCTCAGCTTTCTTCATAGTCCAACTCCCACATCCATACATGACCACAGGAAAAACCATAGCCTTGACTAGACGGACCTTTGTTGGCAAAGTAATGTCTCTGCTTTTTATTACGCTGTCTAGGTTGGTCATAACTTTTCTTCCAAGGAGTAAGTGTCTTTTAATTTCATGGCTGCAATCACCATCTGCACTGATTTTGGAGCCCCCCAAAATAAAGTCTGACACTGTTTCCACTGTTTCCCCATCTATTTCCCATGAAGTGATGGGACCAGATGCCATGATCTTCGTTTTCTGAATGTTGAGCTTTAAGCCAACTTTTTCACTCTCCTCTTTCTCTTTCATCAAGAGGCTTTTAGTTCCTCTTCACTTTCTGCCATAAGGGGGGTTTCATCTGCATATCTGAGGTTATTGAGATTTCTCCCGGCAATCTTGATTCCAGCTTGGGCTTCTTCCAGCCCAGCGTTTCTCATGATGGACTCTGCATATAAGTTAAATAAGCAGGGTGACAATATACAGCCTTGACGTACTCCTTTTCTTGTTTGGAACCAGTCTGTTGTTCCATGTCCAGTTCTAACTGTTGCTTCCTAACCTGCATATAGGTTTCTCAAGAGGCAGGTCAGGTGGTCTGGTATTCCCATCTCTTGAAGAATTTTCCACAGTTTCTTGTGATCCACACAGTCAAAGGCTTTGGCATAGTCAATAAAACAGAAATAGATGTTTTTCTGGAACTCTCTTGCTTTTTCCATGATCCAGCAGATGTTGGCCATTTGATCTCTGGTTCCTCTGCCTTTTCTAAAACCAGCTTGAGCATCAGGAAGTTCACGGTTCATGTATTGCTGAAGCCTGGCTTGGAGAATTTTGAGCATTACTTTACTAGCATGTGAGATGAGTGCAATTGTGCGGTAGTTTGAGCATTCTTTGGCATTGCCTTTCTTTGGGATAGGAATGAAAACTGACCTTTTCCAGTCCTGTGGCCGCTGCTGAGTTTTCCAAATTTGTTGGCATATTGAGTGCAGCACTTTCACAGCATCATCTTTCAGGATTTGAAATAGCTCCACTGGAATTCCATCACCTCCACTAGCTTTGTAGTGATGCTTTCTAAGGCCCACTTGACTTCACATTCCAGGATGTCTGGCTCTAGGTGAGTGATCACACCATTGTGATTATCTTGGTCATGAAGATCTTTTTTGTACAGTTCTTCTGTGTATTCTTGCCACCTCTTCTTAATATCTTCTGCTTCTGTTAGGTCCATACCATCTCTGTCCTTTATCAAGCCCATCTTACATGAAATGTTGGTATCTCTAATTTTCTTGAAGAGATCTCTGGTCTTTCCCATTCTGTTGTTTGCCTCCATTTCTTTGCATTGATTGCTGAGGAAGGCTTTCTTATCTCTTCTTGCTATTCTTTGGAACTCTGCATTCATATGCTTATATCTTTCCTTTTCTCCTTTGGTTTTCACTTCTCTTCTTTTCACAGCTATTTGTAAGGCCTCCTCAGACAGCCATTTTGCTTTTTTGCATTTCTTTTCCATGGGGATGGTCTTGATCCCTGTCTCCTGTACAGTGTCATGAACCTTATTCCATAGTTCATCAGGCACTCTATCAGATCCAGTCCCTTAAATCTATTTCTCACTTCCACTGTATAATCATAAGGGATTTGATTTAGGTTATACCTGAATAGTCTAGTGGTTTTCCCTACTTTCTTCAGTTTAAGTCTGAATTTGGCAATAAGGAGTTCATGATCTGAGCCACAGTCAGCTCCTGGTCTTGTTTTTGTTGACTGTATAGAGCTTCTCCATCTTTTGCTGCAGAGAATATAATCAATCTGATTTCGGTGTTGACCATCTGGTGATGTCCATGTGTAGAGTCTTCTCTTGTGTTGTTGGAAGAGGGTGTTTGCTATGACCAGTGCATTTTCTTGGCAAAACTCCATTAGTCTTTGCCCTGCTTCATTCCGCATTCCAAGGCCAAATCTGCCTGTTACTCCAGGTGTTTCTTGACTTCCTACTTTTGCATTCCAGTCCCCTATAATGAAAAGGACATCTTTTGGGGGTGTTAGTTCTAAAAGGTCTTGTAGGTCTTCATAGAACCATTCAACTTCAGTTTCTTCAGCATTACTGGTTGGGGCATAGACTTGGATAACTGTGATATTGAATGATTTGCCTTGGAAATGAACAGAGACCATTCTGTCATTTTTGAGATTGCATCCAAGTACTGCATTTCAGACTCTTTTGTTGACCATGATGGCTACTCCATTTCTTCTGAGGGATTCCTGCCCGCAGTAGTAGATATAATGGTCATCTGAGTTAAATTCACCCATTCCAGTCCGTTTTAGTTCACTGATTCCTAGAATGTCGATGTTCACTCTTGCCATCTCCTGTTTGACCACTTTCAATTTGCCTTGATTCATGGACCTGACATTCCAGGTTCCTATGCAATATTGCTGTTTACAGCATCGGACCTTGCTTCTATCACCAGTCACATCCACAGCTGGGTATTGTTTTTGCTTTGGCTCTATCCCTTCATTCTTTCTGGAGTTATTTCTCTACTGATCTCCAGTAGCATATTGGGCACCTGCTGACCTGGGGAGTTCCTCTTTCAGTATCCTATCATTTTGGCTTTTCATACTGTTCATGGGGTTCTCTCGGAGAAGGTGATGGCACCCCATTCCAGTACTCTTGCCTGGAAAATCCCATGGACAGAGGAGCCTGGTAGGCTGCGGTCCTTGGGGTCGCGAAGAGTTGGACACGACTGAGCGACTTCCCTTTCACTTTTCCCTTTCATGCATTGGAGAAGGAAATGGCAACCCACTCCAGTGTTCTTACCTGGAGAATCCCAGGGACGGGGGAGCCTGGTGGGCTGCCGTCTGTGGGGTCACACAGAGTCGGACATGACTGAAGTGACTTAGCAGCATGGGGTTCTCAAGGCAAGAATACTGAAGTGGCTTGCCATTCCCTTCTCCAGTGGACCACATACTGTCAGACCTCTCCACCATGACCCGCCCGTCTTAGATTGCCCCACGGGCATGGCTTAGTTTCATTGAGTTAGACAAGGCTGTGGTCCTAGTGTGATTAGATTGACTAGTTTTCTGTGATTATGGTTTCACTGTATCTGTCCTCTGATGCCCTCTTGCAACACCTACTGTCTTACTTGGGTTTCTCTTACCTTGGATGAGGGGTATCTTCTCACCGCCACCCTTCCTGACCTTGAATGTGGAATAGCTCCTCTAGGCCCTCCTGCACCCATGCAGCCACCGCTCCTTGGAGGAAGCTTAGAGAAGTCAAATTATCAGGCATAATGTCTTACAGTCTAATGACTGTTTATAGTCTCTATTTTGAACCTGCAAGCCTGAGCTTAGATCACACTCTTACTCCTGACTTAGATCACACTGTACACCTGACTTCATTCAGTTTTAAAGGGTCTTATTTACCAAGCTCAGGAGTTTGGATTTCATCACATAGATAGCAAGTTTCCTACACCAAGCAATGTTTTGTTTTGTTTTGTATGTTTTTTTATCAATAATATATTCCCACAACTCACAATTTTTTAAAAATGCCAAAGGAGAACAGTGAAAAAACTTCCATCCAACCATTCCTTCTCCCTGCTCCCAGTGGCAATCTCTATTAGTAACTTCCTTTTTTTTTTTTAGTTTTTTTTTAGTAATTTCTTTTTATGTCCTTTTTGTATGAAAAATGAATATATATTTTTATCTGCCATTTTATACAACATGTGTCACACTATACATGCTTCTGCATCTTATTCTTCTATGTAATACATCTTGGAAATCTTTCTATTATCTCATATAAAGAGCTTTTTCATTCTTTTTTTGTTTTACCCGTTACAGCATGCTCCATTGCATGGATGTACCATAGTTCATTTAACCAGTCCCTTGTTGGACCTAAAAGTTATGATATTTTGTTTTTACAACCAGTGTTGCCCAGAATTACCTTGTACATATTTCATGCATGATCAACTATATCTGGAAGTGGAAGTGCTGGGTCAAAGCCACATACATTTTTACCTAGATGTTTAACCCGTTTACCTTCTCAGCAGTGATGCATGAGAATGCCTCTCCCCTAGCTTCACCAACAACATATTACCAGACTTTGGGTTTTGTTTGTTTCATATGTAGCATCTTTTTATTTGTTTAAGAGCCATTTGTATTTTCTTTATCTTTGCATATCCTCAGTCATTTTTAACTCTATCATTGGTCCTCCAGATTTACAAGAGTTCATACTTAGGAAGGATGATAGCTCTTTGTGATGTGAGATGTAAATATTTTCCCCAATTCTTTAATTTCTTTTGCCTTTGCTTAGTTTTTTCTCTTTTTTTTTTATTTATAGAATTTTTTAAATTTATTTTTTAATTGAAGGATAATTGCTTTATAAATGCTTTATGGAAATTTTTTGTTTTTAGTGTATCAATCCATCTTTTTCTGATAGATTTTCTGATTTTGAATCATAGTTATGCCTTGCTCACTCCAACATTATGGAAAAAAAATTTTTTTTTTTTAGTACTTCTGTAGTTTTATTTTTCACATTAAGGTTTTGATATTGTTGGAGCTATAATGAAGTATGGCTCCACTGTTGTTATTTTTTCCCCTAGATGGCTATCAGTTGCCCCAGCAGCATTTATTAAAGAGTCTCTTGTTTTTCCCCTGTAGTAAATTTTCTTCAGCTTATTTAGCTTTAGTTTCTAGACCTTCTGTTCTGTTCCATCGGACATTATATCTGTTCATCAGCTGGTCTATGTTTTAATTATGAGACATTGTACTATGTTTTGAGATCTGATAAATCTAGTCCCTTCTCTTTGCAGTTATTTTAACAGTTTTCTAACAGTTCTTATTTATATTTTTTCCTCTGACCTTTAAAATTGTCATATCTAGTTACCCGCTAAAAGACCCATTGGTATTTTTGATGGATCAAATTAAACTTTTAAGTTTATATGATAAACATTATAAGGATGGTGTATCTTTCAATTAGTGTTCAAATCTCTTTTTATCTGGCAAAGTTTGTGAAGTAATAGTGATAGAGTCAACTTTAGGGGAGGGGTGTGTATAGTGGGTTCATTTTTATTTAGTGTGTAGTAGGCCAGAGGGTGGAAATACTAATAAGTTTGTCTCTTCAAGGACCCTTATACATGTTTATGTTTTAACAACATAAACAGTTGTTAAAATAGTATGTGAGGTTTTATAGGTATAGGAGATTAGCTCATTTAATGGTTATATTTCATAGAGGTGGAGAGCAAAAAAAAATTACCTACCTTAAGTTTTTATTTTGAAATAATTTTATGGTTTATATAAAAGTTGCAGAAAATGATCTGGAGTCTGCCCCCAGATTCCTCAATTGTTAATACTTCTGAATCGGTTGAGAATAGGTTACAGACATGAATATCCATTACTGCCTTATACACTCTTAAGACTTGAGTGAGTATATCACAACTTCCAGGGCACTCTTATACACAACATCATTCAACCATCAAAATCAAGAGATTAACATTGATCCAATATTGCTGATCACATAGACCCTATTCGCATTTTGCCATGTGTCTGTGTAATGGCCTGTGTACATCCAGGATTTAATCTAGGATATTGTATTCAGTTGCATTCACTTATTATGTCTTTTTAGCCTCCATCAGGCTGAAACAGTTTCTCACTCTTCTTGTTTTTCAAGACCTTGATGGTTTTGAAGAGTGCAGGCTGGTTACTTTCTGGAACATCTCTGATGTTCATGTTTCATTATGATTTAAAGACTTTAGTGAAAATGCCAACAAAGTGCTGTTGTTCACTTCTCAGTGCATAGTATCAGGAGGCACATGATGTTGGTCCCATTACTTGTGATGTTAACTCATCACTTGGTTAAGGTGGTGAGTGTCTGCAAGGTTTCTCCAGTGTTTTATGCTTACTAATAAGTAACTACTGAGTACTTTGTAGGGAGAAACTCAAACCTGTATAAACATTATATCGTCACCAGACTTTTGCCCTGCAGTTTTAGCATTCATTGATAATTCTTGCCCACATCAGTTACTGCTGTGACATTTGTCACATGGTGATTTGCTGATTCTTCTAGACTTACTGGTTGCCATTCTGTAGACCTCCCCTCACCCTGCCCCACTTTTGTTTATTTATTTATTTATAAAACTATGAGCATACAGGCTCTTAATTTACTCAGTAACAATGTTATTATTATTTATTTTGATACTCAAACTGTCGCAGATTTGGCGAGGGGGAATCCCTACAAACTGTCTCCTGTCATTTGGAATGTTCTCATCATTCTCTGAGTGCTTCCTTATGGCTGGCATAGCAATATGACCCAGACTCATCTTGTACTTTCTCTGCTCCTGCCCTCGGGTCATCTGTTTCTCCAGGGAACCCTGGTTATTTTTAATACAGCGCTGCTACTGCTGCTGCTAAGTCGCTTCAGTCGTGTCCGACTCTGTGCAGCCCCATAGACGGCAGCCCACCAGGCTCCCCTGTCCCTGGGATTCTCCAGGCAAGAACACTGGAGTGGGTTGCCATGTCCTCCTCCGATGCATGAAAGTGAAGAGTGAAAGTGAAGTCTCTCAGTCATGTCCGACTCCTAGCGACCCCATGGACTGCAGCCTATCAGGCTCCTCCACCCATGGGATTTTCCAGACAAGAGTGCTGGAGTGGGTCGCCTTTGCCTTCTCCGAATACAGCAGTAAAACAATATTTAGAATCTAATAGATGAGTGCTAGGTGTATTCATTACTACCTGAGTGTCGCTGTTTCTAGATTTTCTAGAGGGGCAGAGGTAGAAAACGTATGTGGTATATATCCTTGTGTGTGTGTATATATATGCGTAGATATACACACACACGGTCGTATTTTGTCTTCTTCTATATCTCTGTGTATTAAACCATCTATTCAAACTAGTATCCTCAGTTATAATTCAACAGCGAAGGATTTACTCTGGCCTTCTCCCTTTGTATGTGTTAAACTCCTTTATCTATCTATCAGAAAACTGGTTCCCATTATCCTCAGTCTGTTAACTCATTTGCTCAAGACCCCACTCCCCAACAGTATGTAAACAAAGTCTTGGGCCATTATGCCCTCTCTGCCTCCCCATGGCATTCTGGCCAAAATGTCAGTCCTGTCAAAGGAGAAGAGGCCATTACTTAAAGTGAGTTCAGAAAGATACTTGTGACAGTAGTTGACTTCTGGAAGGGGATTGGGTAGACAGGGCAGAGAGGGAGAAGGAGAGTTACCTTTTCATGTATGTCCTTTTGAATTTTTTTTTACACCGTGTGCTTTTATTTCCTATACAGAAAATAAAGATTTTTAAAATCAATTCAGGATCTTTGTTTTCACATAGAGCTGCTCTCTTCTGCATTGTTTGGGGAGAATTTGGAGTCATCCTTTTTCTCTAAAAGTATTTGGTTCCATTCTCTCCTTTAGGAAATAATACTTGTTTCTATGGGAAGTGTTACTACTGCCGAGAAACAGAGCCAGCCTGTGCTGACGGAGACACGATGGAGGGGTCTGTCACGCTTTGGCTTCCAGATGTGTGGCCTCTACAGAAACACCGACACCCATGGGGCAGGACTTACCGAGAGGGCAAATTGGCCAGGTAAATGCTCCTGTGAGCCATTACTTTATTATCTCCCGTACCTAGTCAGGTGCTGACCCTGTGTAGGAGCCAGGGGTTCTGTCCACAAATAAAAAGGACTATGGAAACCTGCTCGGGGGAAACCTGCTAGTCTAGGACTTTCTCTTCTCTGTGTTTTAAACAACGCTACATGCAGTGCTGACAATCAGTAAACACCCCCCATGCTGCTTGCCTCCAGGTGGGAGTATGATGAGAGCTACTGCGATGCTGTGAAGAAAACATCTCCTTATGACTCCGG
Source organism: Ovis aries (assembly GCF_016772045.2). Taxonomy (NCBI): domain Eukaryota; kingdom Metazoa; phylum Chordata; class Mammalia; order Artiodactyla; family Bovidae; genus Ovis; species Ovis aries. Next base: position 59,829,915 of record NC_056065.1, read on the forward strand.
CCCACGCCTCTTGGACATCATTGATACAGCTGTCTTTGATTACCTGATTGGCAATGCTGACCGCCATCACTATGAGAGTTTCCAAGACGATGAAGGCGCTAGTATGCTCATCCTTCTCGATAATGCGAAAAGGTAGGACCAGCAGGACTCTCCCTCTCCATTCGGGGTCTTGTATATACAAGAAGGATGCTGTCTAGGATGTCCTGGGAGAACTCTAGAACAGACTCGATAGAGGGCGTCCTTCCTGTTTGTACTCAGGGTCTTTGCCATGGGCACCCATCCTTCCAGCTTGTTCAGAGCTTATACTCCTTTCACCCTCAGGGATCTAAGAGTTTAATAAAAATGGAAAAGTCATTTTTTCCAAGGAGTCAAAGATTCTCATTCTCTTTACAGACAACTGGAAACCAAAGTCTTGTATTTATTGCTACTTATATCATTCTTTCTTGACTAGTTTCTTGACTAGTTTAGAATCTTGAGAAATACATAGTTAACAGAACATGAAATTTAGTTACTGTTAAATATATAGTATCCAAAGGTTCATGCAGTTTAAAAAATTAACTTACTTGATAGGGTGTTTTTGCTATTTTTATAGCAGTCTAGGCCCAGATTTTTTCTATTATGAGTAGGAGAGCAGTTGCTTAGTGATTATAAAGACAAGTCACTATCTTGAATAAGGCAATTTTATTAATTTTGAATAAATGAAATGTCCTTATTTAGATCTGAGCTATTTGAAGAGCACATTGTATTTTCAACTTGCACTCTGCATTCCCCATGGTACCCAGTTAAGTGCCATACTTTTAGTTACACTTAGTAAATGTTTGCTAGATAGAATACTTCCTTGGAGCCAGAACTGTCTAGACTCTAGGTCGCTAACTGTTAACGTCGGTTGCTGAGAATAAGCTGAGCCATGGATCCTCAGCAGAGAATGCTTGGGCAGCATTTGCTAAGCAGGCCACCACCTCACACTGGGCACCAGGCCCCTCATATTCCATGGAAGGTGGTGACAGTTACAGAGTGCGAGGCCAGCAGGAAGTGGCCAGTGCCGTGTGTTTCATTTTCATTTACACTGTATTTTCAGTTCCTGAATATCCTTACTTGTAAAAGTGATCATGTGTGCTATGGAAATACACATGGAAATAATTGCCTTTGCCATTTTTTATTCAAGGGCCTGCACTGTGCTGAGGGCTACCAGACCCTCCAGCTATTAAGGTGAGCTGCTAGGAAAAGAGTGGAAGGTTGACAGTTATTCCAGAATCAGTTCTTTTCTTACTCTTGAATTACTGCTTAAGGCATTTTTATATATGCTTCCAATCACCATTTTCTCAGCCTCTGTGAGCAGTTTTTTCTTTGTTGTAGGGAATAGGATAATCTAAGTCTTTTCTTATTGGTAATTTTGGAGTAGAACAAGTATAACTTCTTTTTACAGGAAATGGCTTTCTCCTTGTTTGTGAGAACCTAATATGAATAGCCTTTATTTCTCTGTGCACCCGTAAAACTTTCTCAGGTTTGGGGGTCTTCAGATTCTCCTCCATCTGTGGACTTCACACTTTGTCACAATGGTTACGCTTCAGCACCTTGCAGTCCCGGCAGGAGCAAGGACCCTTGTAAAGGAGTATATCTGTTTTTCGACGCTGCAGTGCAGGCTGTTAGGAATCCTGGGTCTAATTGGTCATAAACCCTGTTTATTTCTAATTTAAGTGATTTGAGCTGTGGGGGCATAAAATTATCTAGGATCACGTTGGGGTTTCTTATAGCATTTGTTCTTACCTTGATGCTGAAAAGGGAACTGGTGCTTTCATCTAATTTGCCAAGTTTTCGTTTAATTTTCAGCTTTGGGAACCCCTCACTGGATGAGAGAAGCATTCTCGCCCCTCTCTATCAGTGTTGCATGTAAGTTACTTCATCAAATGCATTTGCCTGCAGTGCTTTGCGTACTTTTCTAACCCAGAACCCCCTGGAGATCCTGGTATGTAGCGGATCAGGGAAGTATTTCTACAGCAAGGCTTAGACAGCATTTTGTGTTTTATATGAATGGAAATTGTCAGTTTATTTAATAATGTATATCAGTTTGTTTCAATATCAGAATACAGGCCCTGCTCCCCTGCAGAATCCAGTGCAGGCCATGCCCCAGTTGCTCTGCCGTGTGTACCTTCCTCTCTCACCGCCACAACCCACCTGTGGTTTGCTTATCTTAGTCAGAAGTTGTGTAAACCAAAAATAGCTATCTCCCTAGGTATTTGTGTGTCGTCGCTCGGTCGTGTCCGACTCTGTGACCCCACGGACTGTAGCCTATGAGGCTCTTCCATCCATGGGATTCTCCAGGCAAGAGTACTGGAGTAGGCTGTCATTTCCTTCTCCAGGGGATCTTCCCGACCCAAGGATTGAACTCGGGTCTTGCAGGCAGACGCTTTACCCTTTAAGCCACCAGGGAAGCCCTCCCTAGGTATTTAGTAATTGATTTTCTGAAAGTCTGTGTTAGAGAAGAAAGAAATTAAAAAATAAATCAAGAAAATGAGTTAAAGATTGAGCTCTAAGGAGCTCCTTTTCAGATCATCATTGCCAGTATGACTTTAAAGCGTGAGCACTAAGAATCAGCTCAGACCCAGCTTGCTTGGATACTACTGGTCAACTCCCAGAGAGACACTGATCGCGTAAGACTGCCCCTTCTGGCAGCTGGTCTGTTTTACTTTTCTTTTCTTTCTCTTTTTCTTAAATAACAACAGGATTCTGCAGAAAGTGTTACCTAGGCTACCCTAAATTATGTTCATTAATACTAGGAAGCAGTGATAACATCCAGTTAGAACCTGCATCTGTGAAGGAAGATTATCTTTGTGTTAATTAGTACTGTCAGTCTGGTGCAGTCAGAACATAGAAGAGACATGGTGTGTTCAACAGGAAAGTTTAATATAAAGGAGGGTTAAACCCTCTGATATACAAGTAGAGCTGAGGGAGAGTAACCAATTTGGAAGAGACCCCCACCCCCACCCCCACCCCTGGGTTTGGTCCTCAGTGGAGAAGGTGTAGTTCAGCCCACTTGATAGCAAAGAAGTGCACTAGTTTGCAAATGCTGGGCGTGCAGGAAACAACCCTCCAGAGTGCGGGCAAGGAACAGGCAATCCACAGGTCGTGTCCTGTACAGAGAGAGCCATGACTCAGTAGGGAACCCTCCAGGCTACAGGCAAGACTTATTTGTGGGCCTGTGGAGGGAATAAGGGTACCAGCATGAGTGGGTGGCCTTGGGGCTCTGGTTTCCATGTCAAGAGGGCCTTAGGAAAGTTACTACCAAGCCAGGCCGAAGTTGCGGTGTCACGGAGGACCTGCCTGCTCTGGGAATGCAACCAGGGAAGAGCTTCATTTGGTGACCTTCCCTGAACACTCCTGCCCTGTACAGCAGCCAGAAGCATCTCCCTCAGCATCCTGTACTGAGAAAGCCCAAGAGAAGAGATGATTAGAGGACCTCTGTCCACGAGAGCAGGGCATACATGAAAAGTGGATTTGGAGCTTTCTGAAAGGAAGTCAAGTGATACTTTGGTCATGCAGGAGAAATTCTGATGCTCTAGGCACTCATATTTTTCAGAATTGGAAAACCACACTGCCTCTGTGCTTGTCCATCCCTTCCATGCTTTAGCCAAAGATCCTTACTTTCTTACTGTTCAGATGGCTGCAGAACAGGCTGCCGGCCACATGCAGAGTCAGGCCTTAACGCATACCTAGTAGTTCCCGCATTACCTACAGGGGGCTTCGTACTTTTCTTCTAAAATAAACAGAAGATCCTCTTGAGGCAAAAAAAATTAAGAAAAATAGATACCCTTAAAATAAACTTTTTCTATTTGTAAGATTAATGCTAGAATTTTTAATTCAGAAACAAAAAGAAGGAAATTTAAATTACTTGCTAAAATGTAAGGATACCTTCTGTTAACACTCTAGTGCCTTCATTCTAACTGTATGTGTATGTTTGTGTGTGTGCTTATACACACATTTTCTTTCCCCACAGATTTGAAGTAAAACAGTTTTTCCTTCCAACTTTCCCCCGATTCAATATTATATGGGCATTTCCTCATGCCACTGAATTTTCATAACTACTTTAAATGGCTGCATGGTTTTTCATTGAATGGATGAACCATAGTTTATTCAACTATTCTCAGTTGTCAGACATTCAGATTCACATTTTTCCTGTTAAAAAGAGCACTGCAGTGAACCTGTGTAAATATTGTGTGTATCTCTTGTTAGTTACCAAGAAGGAAATATCAAAATGTGATAATGTCACTCATAATGTAGAGCTGCTTCTAAAACAGAAATGGCTTTTCTAGTTGAGATATTTTAGATAATTATTTCTTTACATTTGTCTGCCAAGCAGGCTTCAGTCTCCATTTGACAGTGAGAGGCTTTATGTAACCTGTTATAAAACTTATTTCTCCCAGCATTCGTGTTTCCACCTGGAACAGACTGAACTCCTTGAAGAATGGTGTGCTGAAGTCTGCCTTAAAATCCGCCATGGCCCACGACCCCATCTCCCCAGTGCTCTCTGATCCTCACCTGGACGCTGTGGACCAGCGGCTCCTGAGTATCCTGGCCACCGTCAAGCAGTGCACTGACCAGTTTGGGATGGACACTGTGTTGGTGGAAGACAGGATGCCTCTCTCGCACTTGTAATTCTCCACAAAATAAGTGAAACTGCTTTTTATAAAGATAGAGAAACAGCACAATCAATTCCAGATGGTATGAGATGGATTGGAAATGGCCAGCAGCGCATTCTGGTAATAGAGGATAGGGTGGCCTTGGATTTCTTTGGTGTTTGCTGTAGTAGAAGCTAAAGCAAAGACTTACAAGCTTCAGACCATGGAACCGTACCTGCTGAACCACCTTCAGACTTCCTCGGCATTTGCCCATCCTAGCAGTGGGCAGCACAGTTGGTCAGTCTTAATTTCTCATGCCAAAGGATGCAGAGAGGTGTGACATTCAACTGGGTTAATGCTGGGGTTGGTTCTGGAGTGTGTATTTGGAGTTCATCCTTATGGTCCTTTTTCCACACTTGCGATCTTCCAAAAACACTTTACAGTCTCTTGAGTCCTTTTTTCCAGGATTAGTCAAATTGGGGATTTTACTGCTTGCTGGGGAGCGGCAGCAAGGAACCCGGCATTCTGTTGAGCCAAAGTAGTATGCTCTGTTGGAGGGACTATGCTTTTAAGGTAGAATTAGAAGGAAGGACAAAAGCAGGAAGGATGTTTGGGCTTTTAAGTAAGAAGGTGGTAGTGCTTTTGATGATTCTTAAAGGAGGAAAGAAGAGAGAGAGACCTGCTTGGTAGAACCAGAATCAAGGAGGTGATTGAATTAGTGAAAAACAGGTTCCGCTGTATTTAAGTTCTTAACATATATAAAAGCAAGCATGACTTGTACCTAAGTAAGAGTTGCATTCTCATGGTTATGTCCAAATTAACCCAAAAAAATTGTCTGTAGAGAACCTACTGTTACAACCCAAGTACAATTCTGTTATGGAGGTTTACTTTCTTTTTTGCCCCAAACAGGCAAATCCTTTGCAGATTAACAAAGCAAACTGACAGCACCTTGCGTAAGAGTTAGGTTGCCTGCGATCCCTGCCATTCTGATTTCCAAAATGAATTTTCACTTTTGTCTTCAAGGTACTTAGTTGTTAAAGCTGTTCCCGAGAGACTGGCGATCCTATTTGTGCCTTTCTTGGAGAAAAGCCAGCTCACTCCTACAGCTAATAGTTCACATCCTGCTGGTGGCTGGACCTGTCTAGTGATTTGGGCCACGCAGAAGGCTAGAAACACAGATTTTAAGCCTTCTGAGCCTTAAAATTAAGGTGGTTACCAGGAAGAGCCTTAAGATTTTGATTTATGTCATACCCTGTCTTGTTCTGAATCCCTGAGGTAGTGTTCTTCTGTCTTCTATTAGCACTTTCAAATATCAGGTTGCTAAAACAGGCTTAGTTGTGTGTTCTGGCAAAGTGATTTTGACATGTAACCAGTTGCATTAAAATACAGGGCGAGGAGAGCTGGCCTGGTGGGTCCACTTGTGCGTCCTCAGAGCTAGAAGCTTCTCTCCTGCATTTTGTCTGGGGACTCTTCGGGTTTTGACTTCTGTGAAGCAAAGACTAATATTTAATTAAAGTGTGGTTGAACAAATTTGCTGCCAGCCACTGGAGACCAATTTTAGGTAACCACCCTTTCAAAAATGGTTTAGAATTTGTGCTCTAATTTTCTCAAATTGAAAGTCCACTGAGTACCCAGTAACTACTTTAAAGCAACGTGAAATTAGGATACTTTTGTACTTAGTTTGTACATTTGGAGATGTACACAGAATAGGCTTATTTTTTAAAAGCTTTTGGATTTAAGACATAGCAGACATATCAAAACACTGAGCTAATGTTAACAGGAAGAGGCACTGATTTCAGTTTTAAAGTCATGTACTGTGTGCATCCAGGGAAGTATACATTTGAGCTTGAGAATACCTTGGATGGTGCTCACCTCAAAGCATCAGGGAGCCAGTAAGAAGGTAGTCAGTGCTGCTTTGCTTGATAAATGTTAGTTGAACTAATTCTTTCAAACACATGATATTGTTCTTTGGTATGCCCCAGTGGAATGAGTAAGAACTGTTCTCAAACTCGGGAACTTTATTCATAATGCTGAAGGCAGAAGATTCTGTTGAGGGAAAATGCAGGAGGGAAGGCTGCTTTGAAAACGTCTCATTCTTTTTTCCAAACACTGCTTCATTCTCCTTCCCTATTTTAATATCTTAAAAGGTGTTCAGATGTATAGTGGTTAAAGTTAGAATTGTGCTAAGAGAGTGGTGTGAACTGATGCTTAGAATATAAATTTATGTTCTAAGTCAATACTGGATTAAGCTGAGAAAAGTGTGTTTAGGTAAATCTCGGAGAAAACCAACTATAAGCTCTTAGTTCTAAAATTCATAAACACTATATTCTGATTAAAAAAATAGGTAGATATTGTTTTTTAAAGTTTTGTAACTGTCCTTTTTATGGTTTATCTTTTGGAATTGAGGGTTGTTATAATCAGGTCATTGGAAGGGTTTTTGGTTAGTCTTTAAGTTGGGTATGCCTAGTTAACATCTAAAGATAAACATGGATACATTTCAATCTTCTAAAACTAAGAAAATCAGAACTGAGTAGCATTTCTGCACTCCTTCTCCTTTTTAAATATATTTATTCCAGAGTTTGCGGGAATATGGGTATAGAGGTTTCATCCTAAAATTGTTCTTTAATATGAAGGTGTATTATTAGTTTGGGGTAAATAATTTTCTGTGCAAAACAAATTAATAGACAGGATCTGACTTGCTCAGAGTATTGCTTAATAATATATTAATAAGGCATTTCTCTGTATTTGCTCTCAGGATTAATATGTCAAATGTAATAAGGAAAGGGAGAATTCAGGTACATCCATTGTATACTGTTTGGGGCAAAATGAATCCTCTACATGGCAAAATTTCAGTGTCACCTGAAAGCCACATGTTCTTCCAAAGAAATCCATCTTTTCTTTCTTTCTTTCTTTTTTTTTAAAAAAAGAGGCTTTTGGCCTTCCCCTCCTATCCAGCATGTCCCTTCACCCTCTCTTCTCCACGGCTTCCATATTCTCATTTGACCAGTCCATGACCACACCTCAAATGATGGTAAACAGCAGCTGTCATTTTGTGAGCTTGGGCTTCAGGAAACATGAGTCAAGGTATATGTATGTATATAGTCATATATGTATTCTAACAAGAAAATATTTATTTTCACACAGGGAAACACTGACTTATGTTGCTGAAGAACCTGAAGCTAGTAAAAGGTTCTCAGTCTCTGAGCGTGAACCTAAGTGACATAAAGACCAACCATTCAGGAAACACCTACTGTGCTAGCCAGGGCCGGTGTCCGAGGCAGATAGACCCGCCTCGTAAGACTGCTGTACAGCAGGGGTGGGCCAGTTTTCCTCCCTTCCACTCCTCAAGTCTGGGTTGAAAAGGTGGGGGCTGGATACTATACTGCCACAGGTTTTTAAGGAACTAAAGTGTTACTCAAAAATACAAAATGTTTAGGGGGGGAATCTGGGAATAATTTACCGGGAAGTAATTTATTTGCTTAAGAGAGAGGTGTTAAGAACCGCGATCCTCGGTTCTGATCTGCCAAGGATTTCCTCTCAGAGCTCTTGCACAAATAGAGGTTGTGCTTGGTAAGACATCAAACAAGACAGATATGCACCTAAATTTCTAATGTGTTCTATGGGTTTCAATTCTGAAAAAAAAGACAATGAATAAAGATTTTAATAAGTACCAATGTATCATTTCCTCTTATTATCCCCTCACCCCACCTGCTGGTTCAGGGTATTTCTATTGTTTTCAATTCAGATTTCCATTTTTGTTAGGGGACAGAAGATTACATCTGCATCTGCATAAACTTCCACAGGGGTTGTTTCACAGAATCAACGACAGATAAGACCTTTACACGTCTCATTACACTTCTTCTCTTTACACATCTCAGTCTTCAGAAGTTGCCTGTTAGGTTGTGACAGAACCAAGATTTTCAGTAGGATAACTCTTAGGTGCTTTTTATTTAATACTTAATTAACTCCATTCTTGCAGCTTCTGCAAAGAATTTTGAATCCCGAAGGACTTGTCAGCACATTACCATAGAGGCCTGGAAGTCAAGACCAGGTGCTGATAGTGATTTTTGGGACACCAGATTTCTAAATTTTGCAATGGAAATGCGACATCATAAACCTCAACCAGACAACTGAGTCGAGCTCTCAAGATTTTGACTTGATTTGTAGCATTTTTGTTTGTGCCAGTTTTAGTCACTTGTGCTTGAATACAAAAGGGAGGCTGAAGCCTAGAACATGTTCCTTACTGACTCACCTCATACGATCCTTTTCTAGGTGAGATTTCAGACTTAGTTTTCTTCTCAAGCATTCCAGAAAGACCACTGTGGAAGCCTAAAGGCAGCTGGGAGTAGCGAAGGAGTGATTCTATTAATATGGGCTTATTTTTACCCAGTATATTTCTTATAAAAATGATTTTTAGCAGCTCTCATTTTATAAAATAGAGACAAGCATGGTCATAACCACTGATTTAGCATGGGTGAGTTTTGTAAGATAAACTGCTTTGTAAGTCCCAGGAATTAAGAGAATAAAGTTAACAGTTGTAAAGATTGTTTTCAAGGCAGATACTGCTGTTGATGGCCTGCAGCAGGTGGGGAGGTTGTCTATTGCAAAGCTAGGTTCCATCCAGATGACCTCACTAAAGGTGCTCTGTGCCCTTTTGCTCTTTGAAAGTGTTTGCTAAAATGCATATTCTGATTGAGTAGGTTTGGGCCTGAGCTTGCATTTCTAACAAGCTTCAGGGCAGTACCAAAGCCAATGGTTCTTGGGGCTATTCTAGAGTAGGATTGAGTTTGCTTGCTAAGGAAACACAGCTGCCTGTAGTTTTCACAAGAGCCACTAGATGTCTCCGTCATCCATGAGATCTTGCTCCTAGCTTTACAACCAGGAGTCTCCAAGCCCTGAGAATGAAATAGCAAATTTACTGAAAATAGAGGCTTACCCATGAACTGGTGTTTGGATTCATTGTTTCTACCTGAGACTGACTTTGGTTGAAAAACAAACGTTGAGTCTTTTAGGAGAAAGATGTCTTGAAATCAAATTGTCCAAGAACTTCCAAGAGACCTGCTTTATTTATACTGTGAAATGAAATCTCAAATATCAGTTAACCCTCCATGAAAGTTACCAGTAGAGAATTATTTCCACAGTCTTAAAACTTGAATTTTTTTTTTTTTAAGAAACCAAGGTAAATACTAGTCATTTTATCAGCATGAATTCACCAGTTTCTTCCAGGACAAGATGGCTCTTAGGTCAGTAGCTTCAATAACTCAGGTGATCTTTGAAAAAAATGCAGTAAGCACTTGGGAAATCCAGCAAGCTTGTTACATGCTCACGTTACGGAGAAGAGAGGCCCAGAGGTCTTCTGCCAGCGGTGTCTTGAAGAGCTGTTCAGTCACAAGCATTTCAAAATTGCAAATTTAAGCCCAGAAAGTGCACTCAGTACTCAGCCTAGCTTGTTTTCAACAGGCTGTGATTACATTGACATGAGACCTCGTGGTTTTTCCATGACTCTCGGGGAGTTTCCCAAATCGAAATATCTCCAGTCTGGAGCCCATTAGCTTCCCCAGCTGTGGAAACCTGCTGACTGCTTGCTGCTCTGTTTCATTTCCCTCTAGCGAAGCCAGACCCAGGGCTCACTTCCCCTGGCTAACTCAAGCTCCCGGTGAGACGGTTGCCCGGTTTCATTTAACAGGTTGGCAGGAAGTTGATCTGCAGACACAGGACAGGGCACCAGTGGGAGCCCGTATTTCGTAGCCCTCAGGCGGGCCACCGGAGCCGAACGAAAGTAACTGGGTGATTGACAGTGGCCATTTCAAGGCCTGACTTCAACTCCTTTGCAACCACGATCACCCAGAATAGACTGCTGCCTGGCAGCGAGGCCCCAGTCGGCTGGGCGGCGCCTGCAAGTGGCCTCTGGTTGCAGTCTCAAGAACCACTCGGTTTCGGTTCCGGGCGGATTCCCGGTCTCTTCCCTGGGTCACCTGGGAGACGAGCTCGGCCCGCCTGCAGTTCCCATGGCAACGCCAATCCCCGGCCAATCCGGGCCTCGGAAGTACGGGCGCCCGCCCTCAGGCCGGGACCCTGAAAGGGCCGGGAAGGCCCAGCGGTGGAGGGATCTGCTGCCGGCCTGGTCATGCTCGGGGGCACAGAGCGTCTGCTCTGGCTCCTGCTTCTGTCGCTGCTGCTGCCGCCCCCGAGTGCGTGGGGACACGGCGGCCAGGCAAGGCCGAGGGAGGGGACCGAGGAGGCAGGCTCGGCCGGGGCTTGGCTGGCCTTCAAGGGCCTGCGGGAACGACTGAGGGCGGCCGGCGCGCTCTCCAGACGCTACTGGGCTCTCTACAGCTGCCGCGTGTGGCCTGAGGGCTGTGGGAAGGATGAGGAGGCGTCGGCGCGGCCCCCGGGTAAGACCCTCGGGCTCAGGAGGGCGGGAGCGGGCGGGAGGGATGGGCGAGGCCCGCTGGGATCCGGCCGCGGCGTTCAGAGCCTCGCGCCTGTCCCGGGCCGTCGCGATCAGCAGACGAGCGCCTTAGCCAACGGCTCTGCTCTTCCGCCCAGCCTTTAGGCCGAGCTAAGAGCAGGGCAGCCTCTTCGGAACCAGGAACCCTCATCACTGCCGCTGGCGCTGCGTCCTTAGGCAGACGAGCGGTCCTGGCTGCACTCCTCGCCCGTTCCTGGCTCCTCCAGACACGGCTTACACGTCCCTGCTGTCTCCGAACCTGCCCTGCCATTATTCCAAGGAGCTGCTCTTGCCCACATTCTTGATGACTTTGAGGAAAATCCCCAGTTGGGCACTCCCCTCAAGTACCTTGTCGTCCTCCTCAGCTGCTTACAGAAGCTGAAGCTGGGCTACCAGTCCCCCAGACCTGAGTTCTGATTTAGTCTCTGTCACTGATAAATTGTGAGACAGGGTCGTCAAATTAATGTCCTGGCCCTGGTGGTCTCAGACTCCTTGCAGTCGATGTCGTTAACTCTAGGTTCTGTAGTGATAATCCTGCAGTAGTGCTAGAAACATCTTTCATTTAAATTAAAAGTTCTTTTTTGGGGGATGGAGAGGAGAGCAGGGCCTCCAGACATGAGGGATCTTAGTTCCCCAACCAGGGATCCAACCTATGCTTCCTGCATTGGAAGTACAGAGTCTTAACCACTGGACTACCAGGGAAGTCCCTAAATCAAAAATTCTAAATTCCAGTGAATGGTTTTTGTTTTGTTTTTGCCAGTGCTCAGTATATTCAAATTGACATCTGATAGAAGAATGGAGCCTGGCTGGCTACTGTCCATGGGGTCACAACTTAGCGATTGAACAGCAGCAAAAGAATTGAGACACTTGGGGTTGGCCGTGATCAGATGATTCTGCAATCCAGAGCAAGTAGGAAGCATGGTAATCACGTTACTGTTTGTCTCCCTCGGAGACCGCAAACTCCTTGCAGGCAGGGCCTGGGTAACTTACACTTTGGCACAAAATAAGATTTATTGTTGAGTAAATTTGCTACAACTAGAGCTGCATCTATAGCAAGGCCATCTACTTCCTCATTACTAGAGATGCCCACCTGAGCCCATTCCCAGGTGCAGTGAGAGGAAGGCCCAGGGCAGAGCGGTGGGGAGTGGTTCTGGAGAGAGGACGGAAGAACCACTCTGGTAGTTTGAAGGGAGGCAGTGTTCAGCCCAGCCTGGGCTCCATTCCTGTCTCACAGCTCCTCCTTTTCTAGGCTGGAGCTTTGCCCTGCTGGGCCAGCAGTACCTGGATATCTTGAGCACGTGGTCCTGCAGCTTCTGGGACTGCTGCGACAGAGGGGACTGCAGGATCATCAACAACTTCACAGGTTAGACCTCACGTGGCCCTCAGGGCCAGGAATCTTGGGGAGGGAGGGAGGCAATTCAGGAGAATGCCAAGGCGTAGGGCCCCAACCTCAGTTTGCCCATAGCTGGCAGCATGGTAGAGACCCTCCCTGTCTCCACCATGCCTCCCATACCCTGCACCCTCATGGCTGAAAGAAAGGCCTTGGCAGAGGGCTTTGGCCACATTAGCTGCTTCAGTAGGTGTTGGCTGAATTGAATTGAAATGAATAAAATAAGGGGGTCTCCCTAAAATATTTAGGGGGTCCTGAAACTTCCAGGCAGGAGCAACTTCATGGTAGTGGGGGGCTGGGTTCCTCCTCCAGACAGGACTCTGCAACCCTGCTAGGGGGGTGTCTTCAGAACCTTCAGAAAGGGTGAAATCAATGTGGATTTCTCAAACTCTTCAGAAAATAGCACTGAATCTCTTCTACTGCAAGGTCTGCCCAGTGGCTTCCTGTTGTGAAGTCCCCAGACAGGATGGCTCCCACCTCAGAGATGGTCAGTGGTGCTCACTCTCAGCCATCCCCAAGCCTGAGGGGGATGCATCTGTGTGCCCCTGCTCAGCGTGGCCTCTTCCCCATCCCTAGGCCTTGAGGCGGACCTGCGCGTGCGCCTGCATGGCCAGCACCTGGCCCGGGAGCTGGTCCTGACGGCGGTGAGGGGCTACTTAGAGATGCCTCGGCCGGACAAGGCCCTGGCTCTGTCGTTCCACGGCTGGTCTGGCACAGGCAAGAACTTCGTGGCGCGGATGCTGGCAGAAAACCTGTACCAGGACGGGCTGAGGAGCGACTGTGTCAAGGTGTTCATCTCCACGTTGCACTTCCCTCACCCCAAGAATGTGGACCTGTATGAGGTGAGGCCGGCCGTGCTGAGGAGCTTGGGTGAGGGCTTGGGCCTGACGGAGGCCTGGGCAGCCGAGACACAGGCCTGGGTGCTGGGAGAGAGGCTGAAGCCAGCCCTGGGTGTGGGGGTTGGAGGACAGCAGCGCGGGAGGGACGATGCTGTTACCCTCAGAGACAGCTACTCAACAGGTGAGGCCCAAGAGGGCCTGAGCTTAACCAGAGAATCCATATGTTCAGTTTGTAAACTGGAGTGGAAGTGCCTCAGGAAGTGTGAAACAGAGCAAGTTAAAGCTTTATCGTAATCACCCCACATGGTGTACTTCCTTCAGGCTGTTCCCCTGTGCTCTTTAATGTCTTTATAATTTATATTGGACAGAAAGTTGCATGTTCCACAATTTTTTTTTAAAAGAGGCTTCTCATAAGTGGTTTTTCCACGGCTTCCCAAAATACTCATTTCGTGCCAACAGGTGGACTCATCACATACAAAGAGTTTCTGCTGCTCTGCTATATTGGGTTTTGTTCATTCAGACATGTTAGCCATGCAATGACCAAACCCCCCTGCAGCCTGCCAGAGGTGACTGTGTCTGGCTTTGGCTTTCAGTTTCAGTATTTGGAGTGTGTTGACCTGGGAAGATTACATAACTTTGAGGACAGACTGCCATGGCAGTTTCAGTGTGGCCTGGCAGGGCAGGCTGCGGGTCAGGACCCCCAAGAAAGAGCTAGCTGGCTTTTCAGTAAAACACCTGTGACTCTCAGCCTCCCCACTGTGGAAATCGACACGTTCACACTCTCACACCCACACACTGGGGAGATGGGGCTGAAGTCAAAAACCAGGAAGGCTACAGATAGATGGAGACTGTGGGCTCTGCTCAAACACCTCTCCCTTGGGGAGGGAGGTGGGAGGGATGTTCAAGTGGGCGGGGACGTGGGTAAACCTCTGGCTAATACATGTTTGGTAGAAACCAACACAATACTGTAAATCAATTATCCTTCAATGAAAAATTAATTAATTTTTTTAAAAAAACACCTCCCCCTGGGGCAGGAGCTGGCCCTGTTCTCCTGGGGAACTCTGCAGAGCAGCATCGTTTCAGTCCAGGACTTACTATCCTGCCTGGGGTGGGGAATCCCAGTTTTGAGTTGGGTCTCTTGGGCACCAGGCTGGGCTGAGATCTCAGGGAAGAAGCTGGTGGGTGCTCTGCTCCTGGGAGTTCAAGACAGGGCTGCCTCTGGGCACCCGAGCCTGTCTCTACCTGTCATCCCTGTGTGACAGCCTGACTGCTACCCCTTGGGGGGGGGGGAGTGAGTCAGCAGTTAGTTCTGGGATGGAACCTCATCCTGGAGCGGGGAAGCAGGGCTGGGGCCATTTGCCAAGGCCCTTTCCCCAGGCTGGCTCCACTAGTTGGCTTTTCAATCTCAGGGTGCAGGAGAATCACCTGGGAGGCTTGTTAAAGGAGGACGGCCTAGCTCCATCCCCAGAGGTTTAGATTGGTGGTTCTGTGGTGGAAACCAGCTCCAGGTGATCCACTGTAGACACCCTGGGAAAACCTCACTAGGGCCCTCAGGGTCGGGAGGTGCCTCCCACTGCTTCCCAGCAGCTCCCCGTATTCTGTGCAGGAGGAGCTGACGGACAAGATCAGGAAGACGCAGGAGCACTGTCGCCAGACCCTGTTCATTCTAGACGAAGCTGAGAAGCTGCACCCAGGACTGCTGGAGGCCCTCAGGCCACACCTGGAACGCCAGGCCCCCAGCAACCGCAGAGCCGAGTCCAAGAGAACCATCTTTCTTTTTCTCAGGTAAGGCCAGAGAAACAAAAGTCAGGACTGGGTGAGGGGAGGAAGAACCCTGTCCGGGCAGTGTGTGTGCCAAGCTTGGGAGCTGAGGGGGGTGGGGTGGGGTTCATGCTCTCCTAGGCTGCCTACCCTTTTCCGCAAAGGAAACCAACACAAACTCCAGGAGAGAAAACAGAAGCCCAGCTGCTTGGGTGGCAGCAAGGGTGGGGAGCCTTAGGTCTCCTGCCCTGATTCAACCAAACACTTCTGAAGGACTCTGACCCCACCCCCACCACCAGCACAGGCCAACTAACTCCCGGGACCAGCCTGGGGAAGACCCAGCCATCCCTTATCTGGCCTCCTCCCTGGTTCTCAGGATCGGGAAGCTCCCTTAGACTCCCCAGTTAGTACATGGCCTCCTGAGGGAGGGATACTGGGAGTCCCCTCTTAGATGGACATTAAGTGGTTTTTTTAAATTGAGGTATGATTGACATATTAGTTTCAGGTGTATAATTGATTTGCTATTTGTTTATAATTGTGAGCTGATCACAATAAGTTTAGTTAATATCTGTCACCATCAGTTCAGTTCAGTCGCTCAGTCATGTCTGACTCTGCGACCCTGTGAATTGCAGCATGCCAGGTCACCATACATAGTTATAAAACCTTTTTGATCCTGTGATGAGAACTTTCAAGGTGTACTCTTCTCAGCATCTTCCAAATATGCAATGCAGTATTATTTACTAAAGCCACCATGCTCTACATTACATCCCCACGAGTTACTAGTTGAAGTTTGTACAGTATTCATCTTATTTTTTCTCTTTCTGACCTATTTCACGCAGCATAATACCTTCAGGATCCACCCATGTTGTTGCAAAGAGCAAGATTTCCTTCTTTTTAATGGCTGAATAATATCCCGTTATATATGCATTTTTTTTCCTTTTCCATTCATCTACTGATAGACACACTTCATTTCTTATCTTGGCCATTGTAAATAATGCTACAGTGAACATGGGGGTACAAATATCTCCTTGAGTATTTTCATTCTCTTCAGACAAATATCTAGAAGTAGAATTGCTGGATCATGTGGGAGTCCTAGTTCCTAGTTTTAATTTCTTGAGGAACTTCTGTACTGTTTTCCATAGTGGCTGCACCAGTTTACACTCCCACCAGTGATACACAGAGGTTCCCTTTTCTCCGCAGCCTTACCAACACTGGTTATTTCTGATCGCTTTGATGATAGGCATTCTCCCAGGTATGAGGTGGTATCTCATTGTAGTTTTGATATGCATTTCCCTCGTGATCACTGATGTTGAGTACCTTTTCATGTCTCTGTTGACCACTTGTATGTCTTCTTTGGGAAGATGTCTATTCAGAGCTTTGTTCATTTTTTCATTAGATTATTTTTTGCTGCTAAGTTGTATGAGGTCTTTATAGATTTTGAATACTAACCCCTTATCAGGTATATGATTTGCAAGTATTTTCTCCCATTTGGTAGGTTTCCTTTTTGTTTTGTTGATGGTTTCCTTTGCTATGCAGAAGCTTTTGGTTTGATGTAATCCACTTGTTTATTTTTGTTTTTGTTGCCTTTGCTTTTAGTGTGAAATCCAAAAACATAATTGCCAAAACCACTGTCAAGGAAATTACCACGGATGCTTTCTTCTAGGAGTTTTATGGTTTCAGGTCTTAAGTTCAAGTCTTTAATCCATTTTTTTCTTCATTTTATTTTATATTGGAGTATAATTGATTAACAATGTTGTGTTCATTTCAGGTGTTCAGCAAAGTAATTCAGTTATACATGTATCCTTTGTCAAATTCTTTTCCCATTTAGGCTATTACAGAGTATTGAGCATAGTACCCTGTGTTATACAATAAGTCCTTGTTGGTTATCTATTTTAAATATAGTAGTGTGTACATGTAAATCTCAAACATCGAATTTATTCTGCCCCTCCCCCACCTTTCCCCTTTAGTAACCTTTAGTTTGTTTTCTAAGTCTGTGAGTCTGTTTCTGTTTTATAATAAGTTCATTTGTATCATTTTTTAATTCCACATATAAGCAATATCATATGATATTTGTCTTCATCTGACTAATCTCCAGATCCATCCAAGTTGCTGCAAATGGCATTATTTCATTATGTAATGGATGAGTAATGTTCCATTGTATACATGTATCAGTCTTCTTTATCCATTCTTCTATCAATGGACATTTAGATACGTGGATTTATTTCTGGGGTTACTGTCAGATCTAGTCCCTTAAATCTATTTCTCACTTCCACTGTATAATCATAACAGATTTGATTTAGGTCATACCTGAATGGTCTAGTGGTTTTCCCTACTTTCTTCAATTTAAATCTGAATTTGGCAATAAGGAGTTCATAATCTGAGCCACAGTCAGCTCCTGGTCTTGCTTTTGTTGACTGTATAGAGCGTCTCCATCTTTGGCTGCAAAGAATATAATCAGTCTGATTTGATATTGGCCATCTGGTAATGTCCATGTGTAGAGTCTTCTCTTGTGTTGTGGGAAGAAGGTGTTTGCTATGACCGGTGCATTCTCTTGGCAAAACTCTATTAGCCTCTGCCCTGCTTCATTCTGTACTCCAAGGCCAAATTTGCCTGTTACTCCAGGTGTTTCTTCACTTCCTGCTTTTATATTCCAGTCCCCTATAATGAAAAAGACATCTTTTTAGGGTGTTAGTTTTAGAAGGTCTTGTAGGTCTTCATAGAACCATTTTAGGAATTTGGGTGCTTGTATGTTTATAGTTATGATCTTCATAGGTCTATCATTCGTCTTTACGTAGTATCTTTCTTTGCTCTTGTAACAGTCTTTATTTTAAAATCTATTTTGTCTGATATGAGTATTACTACTCCAGCTTTCTTTTGATTTACATTTGCATGGTATACCTTTTTCTATACCCTCATTTTCAGTCTGTATGCTTCCCCAGATGTGAATGTGTCTCTTGTAGACAGCATATATATGAGTCTTGTTGTGTATTCAGTCTGTGTCTCGGTTGAAGCATTTAATCCATTCACGTTTAATTTGGTTATTGATATATATGTTCTTATATTTTGTTAATTGTTTGGATTTGTTTTGTAGGTCTTTTTTCTTCCTTTCTTCTTTTGTTCTCTGCTCTTGTGATTTGGTGACTAACTTTAGTGTTGTGCTTGGATTTCTTTTTCCTTCCCGGTGTATCTATTGTAGATTTTCAGCTTGTGGTTACTATGAGGTTTTGGTATATTTACAAACAAGAGTGTTTTAAGTGTTCCTGGTCTTTTAGCTTTTATATGCATTTCCAATATCCTGCATTTGTACTCACCTCTTCCCATGATTGATGGTTTTGGTATCATATATTTGTGTGTGGGTGATTTCCTACCTTTATTGCATGTTTGCCTTTACCAATGAGCTTTTTCCATTTGTAATTTTCTTGTTTCTGGTTGTCGCCTTTTCTTTTCTGCTAGAGAAGTTCCTTTAGTATTAGTTGCAAAGCTAGTCTGGTGGACTGAATTCTTAGCTTTTGCTTGTCCGTAAAGCTTTCGATTTCTCCATTGAATTTGAATGAGCGGCTTGTTGGGTAGAGTATTCTTGGTTGTAGGTTCTTCCCTTTCATACTTTAAATATATTGTTTCACTCCCTTCTGGCCTGCAGAATTTCTGCTGAGAAATGAGCTGATAACCTTATGGGAATTTCCTTGTATGTTGTTACTTTTCTCTTGTTGCTTTTAATATTTTTCATTGTCTTTAATTTTTGTCTGTTTGATTATTGTGTTTCTCAGCATGTTCCTCCTTGGGTTTATCCTGCCTGGGACTCTGCACTTCCTGGAATTGGGTGACTGTTTCCTTTCCTTTCTTAGAGAAGCTTTCAGCTATTAATATTCTCTCTCCAAATATTTTCTCAGGTCCTTTCTCTTCCTCTTATCCTTCTGGGTCCCCTATAACGCGAATGTTGCTGCATTTAATATTGTCCCAGAGGTCTCTTTGACTGTCCTCTTTTCATTCTTTTCTCTTATGTTTGATGGCAGTGATTTCCACCATCCCGTCTTACAGCTCACTTATTGTAAGTTCTCCTCCCTCAGTTATTCTGCTGTTGATTCCTTCTAGTGTATTTCTATTTCAGTAGTTGTATTGTTCATCAGTTTGTTTATCCTTTTTTAAACTTTTATTCGTTTCTCTTAAGCTGCACTAGGTCTTTGTAGCTGTGCACAGGCTTTCTTTAGTTGCAGTGAGCAGGGGCGAGTCCTCATTGCAGTACACAGGCTGCTCACTGCAGTGGCTTCTCCTGTTGCATAGCACAGGCTCTGAATGCATGGGCTTCAGTAGCTGTGGCACATGGGATCTTCCTGGACCAGGGATCAAGCCTATGTTCCCTCTATTGGCAGTGAATTCCCCGCCACTGGAGTGCTGGGCAAGTGCTGTTTATTCTTTACTTCTTCCAGGGCTTTGCTAAGCATGTCACGTGTCTTCTAGGTCTGTGACCCCATGCTCTTTCTAGTGATTCTTTTTCTTGGATCATCCTTACTGTCATTCCTCTGAATTCTTTTTCAGATAGGCTGCCTCTCTTCACGTCACTTAGTTGTTGTTCAGGGGTTTTAATCACGTTTCTCCATCTGGGACACATTCCTCTGTCATCACATCTTGCCTAACTTTCTGTGATTGCAGTTTCCATCCACAGACTGCAGGGTTGTAGTTCTTGCTTCTGCTGTCTGCCCCCTGGTGGATGAGGCCAATAGGCTTGTGTAGGTTTGAGGCTTGTGCCCTACTCTTGGAGGTCATACACAAGGTTTCATGTGCACCAGGACCCAAGGAAAAAAGCAGGGACTTCATAAAAGCCTGGGCAAGGCCTATTAGCTGATGCTGGAGGGCCTCCTGCAGAGGCAGAGGGTGGCTGGGGTTCATTGCAGAGACAAAGACCATTGCACTGGTAGTTCTGGGGAGTATTCATTGGTGTGAGCCCTGCTGGATGCTGCCATTTTCTCACCAAGACCTGGCTCCACCCAACTGGCTGTAGGCTCCAATGCTGGGACATCTCAGGCTGATAGGGTGGGAACACTGCCCCACCCATCAGCAGACAGACTTCTTGAAGTCTTCCTGAGGATAGAGCTACCTGCTAAACACCTTGACACACTTTGACATGGCCCTGCCCACCAGAGGGATAAGACCCAGCTTCTGTTTCCCTCATTAACATTTGACATTGAAGTCGCTCAGTCGAGTCCGACTCTTTGCGACCCCATGCACTGTAGCCTACCAGGCTCCTCCATCCATGGAATTTTCCAGGCAAGAATACTGGAGTGGGTTGCCAATTCCTGTGCCCAAATGCCACTGGCATTAAAGACAGATTATCTCGTGTCTCCTTGTCCCCGGGCTAGGGAGCCTGACCTGAGGCTCAGAACTTTCCTGTGGGAGAACTTCAGTGATATAATTATTTTCCAGTTTGCGGGTCACCCATTCAGCCAGTATGAGATTTGATTTTATCACAGTTTTGCTCCTCCGACCATCTCATTGTGCCTCTTCATCTTTGGATGTAGGATACCTTTTTTGGTAGGTTCCAGCATTTTTCAGCAATGGCTGTTCAGCAGTTAGTTGTCGTAAGTGAGCTCATGTCCTTCTACTCTACCATCTTATCTCCATCTTTAATCCATTTTGAGTTAATTTTTGTGTATGGTATAAGACAGTGGTCCAGTTTCATTCTTTTGCATGTGGTTTCCTAATAAATTTATTGAAGAGATTGCATATTCTTAGCTCCTCTTTTGTAAATTAACCATATATGCATGGGTTTATTTCTAGGCTCTCCACTCTATTCCATTTATCTGTGTGTCTGTTTATATGCCAGTACCATACTGCTTTGATTGCTAAAGCTCTGTAATATAGTTGGAAATGTAGTTCATGTGCTGGGAGTCCCCTCTTCAGTTCAGTTGCTCAGTCATGTCCGACTTTGTGACCCCATGAATTGCAGCACACCAGGCCACCCTGTCCATCACCAACTCCCAGAGTTTACCCAAATTCATGTCCATCAAGTCGGTGATGCCATCCAGCCATCTCATCCTCTGTTGTCCCCTTCTCCTCCTGCCTCCAATCCATCCCAGCATCAGGGTCTTTTCCAGTGAGTCAACTCTTCGCATGAGGTGGCCAAAGTATTGGAGTTTCAGCTTCAATCATCCAATGAACACCCAGGACTGATCTCCTTTAGGATGGACTAGTTGGATCTCCTTGCTGTCCAAGGGACTATTAGAAGGGCATTAAGTTTTCAAGTCAGCATATTAGTTGAAATTTAAGTACAAACTACCCTTAAAAATTCCCAAAGTATAAACAGTTGGAGGATAGTTGCCCATGAAGTCCAACATGGCCAATTCTTTCTCCAGCCTTGGAAAGTCTGTTTCTTCACTGATCATGAGAGGAAGTCACTGGCCTGGAATTCAGGGTATAATGTCGATGAAAAGCTTTCCAGCTCTTGTGTTGAGATTTGCAACCTTACAATGTAGGACTGATCACTTTATAAACACTGCACTCCATTTCCTGTTTTGCTCTACTGTGTGCCACAGGTTCTGGAAATGGCTTTGCAGAAAGTGAATTTTGAAATCAAGTGTCCAGCTGTATCTTTTTATGGCAGCTCCAACAGAAAGTCCTCCCCAAGTTCTATTAGCAGTCAAGTTTGGGTCCCTCTTGGCCCAACTTGAATGCATCACAAGCAGCTTCTTTTTTAAAAATTATTTTTAATTGAAGGATGATTGCTTTACAGTATTATGTTGGTTTTTACCAAACATCAACATGAATCAGCCATAGGTTGACCCATGTCCCCTCCCACTTGAACATCCCTTCACCTCCCTCCCCATCCCACCCCTCTATGTTTGAGTTCCCTCAGTCATACAGCAAATTCCCATTGGTAATCTATTTTAGATATGGTAATGTATGTTTCCATGTTACCCTCTCCATACATCTACCCTCTCCTTCCTCCCCTGCCAGCCACATCCATACATCTGTTCTCTGTCTCCATTGCTGCTCTTCAGACAGGTTCATCAGCACCCTCTCTCTAGATTCCGTATATATGCATTAGTATATATTTGTTTTTCTGACTTACTCCACTCTTTATAATAGGCTTTATGTTCATCCACCTCATTAGGACTGACTCAAATGTGTTCTTTTTATGAACGAGTAATAACTCCAGGAGTTGGTGATGGACAGGGAGGCCTGGCGTGCTGCGATTCATGGGGTCGCAAAGAGTCAGACACGACTGAGCAACTGAACTGAATATCCCATTGTATATATGTTCCACATTTCTTTATCCATTTATCTGTCGATGGACATCTAAGGTGCTTCCATGTCCTAGTTGTAAATAGAGCTGTAGTGAACATTGGGGTACATGTCTTTTTCAATTTTGGTTTCCTCTGGGTATAAGCCTAGTAGTGGGATTGCTGGGTTCTATGATGGTTTTAATTCTAGTTCTTTAAGGCATCTCCACACTGTTCTCCCTAGTGGCTGTACTAGTTTGCATTTCTACCACCAGTTGAAGAGGGTTGCTTCCCTTTTCTCCACACCCTCTTCAGCATTTATTTTTTGTAGACTTTTGGATAGCAGCTATTCTGACCAGCGTGAGATGGTACCTCACTGTGGTTTTGATTTGCATTTCTCTGATAATGAGTGATGTTGAACATCTTTTCATGTGTTTGTTAGCCATCTGTATATCTTCTTTGGAGAAATGTCTGTTTAGGTCTTTTGCCAACTTTTTGATTGGGTTGTTTGTTTTTCTGGCATTGAGTTGTATTAGCTGCTTGTATATTTTGGAAATTAATCCTTTGTCAGTTGTTTCATTTGCTATTATTTTCTCACATTCTGAGGGTTGTCTTTTCACCTTGTTTATAGTTTCCTTTGCTGCACAAAAGCTTTTAAGTTTAATTCGGTCCCACTTATTTCCATTACTCTAGGAGGTAGGTCATAGATCTTGCTGTGATTTATGTCATAGTGTTTCTGATCTTACGTTTAGATCTTTAATCCACTTTGAGTTTATCTTTGCATATGGTGTTAGGCAATGTTCCACTTTCTTTTATGCACAGCTGTCCAGTTTTCCCAGAAGCACTTATTGAAAAGACTATCTTTGCCCCACTGTATATTCTTGCCTCCTTTGTAAAAAGAAGGTATCCATAGGTGCATGGGTTTGTGCTATCTTGTTTCGTTGGTCTGTTGGAACATATGAATTGTGAGTTTTTTTGTTCTAGTTCTGTAAAAAATGCCATTGGTAATTTGATAGGGATTGCATTTAATCTGTAGATTACATTTGGTAGTATAGTCACTTTCACAGTATTGATTCTTCCAACCCAAGAACATGGACTCTCTCCATCTGTTTATGTCATATTTGATTTCTTTCATCAGTGTCTTACAGTTTTGTCTCCTTAGGTAGGTTTATTCCTGGTATTTTTATTCTTTTTGTTGCAGTGGTAAAGGG
This sequence comes from Ovis aries, assembly GCF_016772045.2. Classification (NCBI taxonomy): domain Eukaryota; kingdom Metazoa; phylum Chordata; class Mammalia; order Artiodactyla; family Bovidae; genus Ovis; species Ovis aries. The sequence continues at coordinate 59,853,400 of NC_056065.1, forward strand.
GATTGATTCCTTAGTTTCTCTGATTTTTCATTGTTAGTATATAGGAATGCAAGTGATTTCTGTGTATTGATTTTGTATCATTGATTAGCTCTAGTAACTTTCTGATGGTATCTTTAGGGTTTTCTGTGTACAGTATCGGGCTTCCCTGGTGGCTCAGATGGTAAAGCATCTGCCTGCAATGCGGGAGACCTGGGTTCGATCCTGGGTCGGGAAGACATGTCGTCTGCAAACAATGAGAGTTTTACTTCTTTTCCAATCTGGATTCCTTTTGTTTTTCTTCCCTGATTGCCATAGCTAGGAACTTCCAAAACTATGTTGAATAATAGTGGTGAGAGTAGGCCCCCTTGTCCCTGATCTTATAGGGAATGCTTTCAGTTTTTCACCATTGAGAATAATGTTTGCTTTGCGTTTATCATATATAGTCTTTATTAAGTTGAGGTAGGTACTTTCTATGCCCATTTTTTGAAGTTTCTTTTTATCATAAACAGGTATCTAATTTTGTCAAAAGCTCTTTCTGCATCTATTGAGATTACCATATGGTTTTTATCTTTCAGTGTTAGTATATCACACTGACTTGTGTATATTGAAGAATCCTTGCATCCCTGGGATACACCTGACTTGATCATGGTTTTTGATCTTTTGAATGTGTTGAATTGTGTTTGCTAGAATTTTATGGGGATTTTTGCATATGTTATCAGTGATACTGGCCTGTAATTTTCTTTTCTTGTGTTGTCTGTGTTTGGTTTTGGTATCCGGGTGATGGTGGCCCCATAGAATGAGTTGGAAAGTGTTCCTTCCTGTGCAATTTTTTGGAAGAGTTTTAGAAGGATAGGCATTAGCTCTTGTCTAAATATTTGCTAGAATTCACCTATGAAGCCATCTGGCCCTGGGCTTTTGCTTTGGGGGAAATATTGGATCACAGTTTCTATTTCAGTGCCACAAGCAGCATCTTGCATTCAGTGGAAGCCAAACTACTCCTCCCTGCCATCACCCTCCTCCCACAAGCCAGTACATGTTCACTTGGGGATTTTCCCCAGCTTTAGGGGACCTCGCTGGTGACTCAGCTGATAAAGAATCTGCCTGCAGTGCGGGATCCCTGGGTTGGGAAGATCCCCTGGAGAAAGGGCCAGCTACCCACTCCAGTATTCTGGCCTGGAGAATTCCATGGACTGTATAGTCCATGGGGTCACAAAGAGTCAGACACAACTGAGCAACTTTCACTGTGAAGAGAATTAAGGGGTCTGGTTTTCCCTCAAGGCTTGGCAAGTATGAAGGAGTGAGCTGGGATTTTGGTCTGTAAGTAACATTGGTCTGTTACTAACATTGAAAGATAAAAACCATATGATAATTTCAATAGATATAAGTAAGGCTGACAGGACCTGCAGTGCATTGTGAAGGAGGGCACAGGAGCCTCCAAGGTTATTTTAAGAGGAAAGCAGGGAAAGATTTTCTGCTGTGGTTTGAGTGGTTCAGAATTAGGAGGCAAGGACAGTAAATTCTTTGAATTAGCTCTCCTCCTCAGCTGTGTATTACCCCCTTTGAGGCAGCCTGGAAGTATGGATCTCTTCCTGCTGTGAATTAGGTGGGGGCTCCAAAATGCAGGGTCAGATAAGGAGTCATCTTGGTTCCCCAAGGCTTCTCCCCCAACGCCCTGACAGGGGTGGGGACCCAGAACCTCCTCCTCGCTGCAGGAGGTTCTTCCTTCAGAACGGAAGGAAGCCTGGAGCCCGGCCGCCTCAGGTGCCCTTTCCTGTTGCAGGGATCCTTTGCCATTGTGCATGGCTTCTTCCCCCTCTGCTGCCTGGTTCCTTCCTCCTCCTCAGCTGAGCCCACTCCTGCCTCCTAGCAATGGCCGTGGCCAACCTTTCCCTCACTGGTGGCAGGATTTCCTAATGTGACCCAGGTGACCCTGCTATCTCTAGGCAGACGTTGTATTTTAGTCATTGACCTGCCAGCACTGCCCTCGTCTAACCCACTGCCTGCCCTTCCCCCCATTACCCCGGCCTCTGTGCCCTGTCCAAGGCCAGAGGGTCCTAATGAGCAGACAGATGGCAGAGCGTGGGCAGGGTCTGGGGAGAAGCTGCCCCCAACCGGGCCTACTCTGGCAGGGGATGCAGAGACCCTGCTGGCCCTGGAGGAGCCTCTGAGCCCCTTGGGGAGGAGGACACACAGTGGTGACAGGAGGCGAGGACATGGCCTCCAGTTCCATTGACTCTGATGTGGGCCCAGCAGGCCGGGGTGGACTGTCTGGAGCCTGAGGGCCAGCCAGACTGACCCTGGGGCTCAGCACCTCGCTGCCCCAGGCGCCCTCAAAGCAGCACCTCTAGACCCCATCGGGTGTTCTGGTGATGGGCGGGGGAAGACTGTGTCTCTGGATTTGATTTCTACAGTGACCTTACCTATGTGGTGAGGACTCTTACATTTGAAAGGAAAGCACTGATGATGTAAACAAATCCCTGGTGTAAGGCTGGCGGTTTAACCCTGAAACAAATCCTGAGCATGCTGTTTGAAGTGCTAGTGGCTTTGGGCCCCCTGCAATGCGGTGGTGTCTGAATGTAGAAAGGAGGTGGCAGCTGAAGCAGGGAGTGTAGTGGGGAGTGTGGGTGCAGCTAGTCACCCTAATCCTCAGAACCAGTCTGGCCTCTGGGCCTGAGGGAATCAGGGCCCCTGGCTGGGCACCACAAAACTGACATTGACTACTTCTGCCCATTTTTACCAAGTATAGAGGCTCTGGGAATGGTGTCACAGGGCTGGGCGGGCACATGGAGCTCTGAAGATCAGAGCCACAGTCCTCCCACTGAAGCTATGAAGTGAAGAGGGTTAATACCTGCTCTCTTTGGGCTGTTGTCAGGAGAAGAACGGATAGAAAGGGCTTTAAAAATTAGAAGAACTATACACGTGTAAACTGTTCATGGAATCAAAGGCCTTGTACCCCAGCACACAGGAAGTACTCATGGAAATGTCTGTTGACTGACCATCGAATCTAAGGTGACCTAAGGAGGGCTTCTTAAATCATCTGCTTCAGGTCTGTCCTTTTACAGATTAGGAAACGAAGGCTCGGGGAGATGATGCTCGAGTCGAGTTTGTGGCTGTTCTTTAGGGAAGACTTAGCGGTCCAGGCTGGGGTTGGCGAGCACGGTTCTGGAGAATCCTTTGAGTCCCGTCCTCTGTGGTCTTAGGACTGGTAAGACCACAGGCTCTCCCCTCCCAGAGCCAGGGCAGAGGGCGCATCACTAGGGGGGCCTTCCGTCCCTCGTCCCTTCAGAACTCCCGGTCCGCAGGTGACCTGGGAGGATGTGCAAGGGAACTGAAGCACTCTGCGAGGGCAAGCTCTGTTAAAAAGTATAATGTTGGGCTTGGGTTGGAATAGAAAAGGGGCCCTGGTTATGTACTGGTGGGTGAGATAAAGCCAGAAACATGGAGGGTGAAGAGAGACCCTTGGCTGTGGGACTAGAGGAGAAAAGTCAGAAGGGAGGTGGAGATCTCAGACGTCAGGTCAGGTGGCCCTCTGGGTGCAAATGGGGACAGCACTGGAATCTGTGCCCCTGGCGCTGAGTGAATCCTGGTCCTCTCCCCTTCACCCTGGACGCCTGCCCTGCAGCCTGCACACGTGTAGACCTGCCTTTACCTCCCGTGAGTTTTGCAGGATGGGCAGGTCTCGCCTCAGCTGACGTAGTTGTGGTCTGGCATGTACACAGATGACCTGCCCAGTAGGCCGTCCTACAGGAAGAGGAGGACCGCAGCTTCAGGAAGTAGAGGAGAGTCGACGTAAGCAGCTTTCCCACCTGCAGAGGTCAGAGGAAGTCTGGCTGAGCAGGAGACAAGGGGTGGGGATTCCCCTCATCAGTGCCAGGCCCTCCAGCTGGGGGCCCCTGGCCTCGGGAGTAAAATGGAGTTGTAAGGGGCACACTGGCCCCTACAGGAAGGAAGACTGCATCCCTTGGCAGGAAAGGATGCCTGCCCCAGGAGGTGTCCTCCTTGTCCATCGTGGAGGCAGGCAGGCAAGCAGAGAACCACCCAGCTCCTCCTGTGTCCCAAACCCAGCCCCCAGGACACACTCAAACGCTGAATGAGCAGACAGATGAGCTAACGTACCTGAGTGTCAGCCACTCAAGAGTTTGATGAGGACAGAATGCAAATATTGGCTCTTTGCTCTTTCCCTTGCCTCCCTGCTTCCGTCACTCATACTCCCTCACTGTACTGGGCTGGAGGGAAAAGCAGGGCAGAGCTCGGTGTGTAAGGAGCTAGCAGAAGGCCTGAGTACTGTGAAGCAGACAGGAGGACGCCAGGAGCAGGGAGCATGACCTGCCGCCAGCTCCTGGCTTCACGTCCTCCTTCCCAGCTTCTCCTCTCTAAGATTTCCTCTACCCCTCATCACTCTAACTCATTCCTCTTTCCTGTGTTTTAGACCCACAATTCCAGTGAAATTACACAACACTCAGGGCACAACATTCAACCATGTGCAAATCCAAGCTGGCGTCTCCACTCTTCTCTTAAAGCGCACTTCCACTGAGCAGGCTGCGGGCCACTCCAGGCAGACACTTGTTTCTCTTTGGTGACCTCCTCTGTCTTACTTCTCACGTCCATCAGTTACAGGGTCCTCTCAGTTGTGCCTCCTACACTAACTTTAAACCCTTCTCCATTGCCTTTATCATCTCTAAACATGCACTATAGCACAAAGCTCTCTGACAAGCTTTCTCTTCAATCAAACCACTGTGGGCCCAGGAACAATCTTATTAGAAAGTAAAGCCGATCAGACCTATAAGCTAAAATCCACATGACTGGCTGACAAAGGCATCATGCCAGCCTCAGCCTGCCTTCCATGCCTCTGCTCCACACGCCTCTCCAAGCAGCTTGCAGCTCCTGACCACCACAAGCCCTCTGACCATCCATGCCTGGACATGTGCCCTTCCTGCCTTACATCTGATGAGCACTGCGGGGTCTGTGTGTGCCCAGAACCCTCCTCTGCCCTCTGAAGTCTTATTCCCGGGCCCCAGCTGCCCTGGAATCATACACATGGGCCTCTCCTTCCATACAGAAGTCAAGGGAAAGACCGACATCCTACCATCTTTGTGCACTCTGCATATAGGACAGTCTCAGTGTTGGTCAAAAGAGAGCAAGGCAGGGAAAATGGATGACCAAGCAGGACAGTGCCTTTTCTGTACAGACTTGTGTTGTGACAAGATTTCCTGGAGGATGGGAGGCCCAGGCCCCTCAACCTCCTTTCTGCCAGTCACCAACGGCTCCAGTGGTCAGACTGTGCATTTGGAAGCCAAATATAAAAATAATGAAATCTAAGACATAAGACCATTGAAACTCCTTGAAGAGAACATAAGCAAAACGTTTTCCAGCATAAATTGTGGCAATATATTCTTGGATCAGTCTCCCAAAGCAAAAGAAATAAAAGCAAAAATAAACAAATGGGACCTAATCAAAATTAAAAGCTTTTGCACAGCAAAGGAACCCATCAACAAAATGAAAAGACAACCTGCTACAGAAAAGAGAATAATTTGTAAACAATGTAACAAGGAATTAATTTCCAAAATATATGAACAGTTCATACAACTCAATAACTACCCCCCCCCCGAAAACTGGTATGTGTGCATGCTCAGTTGTGTCCCACTCTTTGTGACCCCATGGACTGTAGCCTGCCAGGCTCCTCTGTCCATGGGATTTCCCAGGCAAGAATACTAGAGTAGGTTGCCAAGTCCTCCTCCAGGGGATCTTCCAGACCTAGGGACCAAATCTGCATCTCCTGCATTCCGGGGGACTTCTTTGTCACTGAGCCTCCTGGGAAGCCCCCCGAAATGGGCAGAATACCTAAACTGACCTTCCTCCAAAGACATACAGATGGCCACAAACACATGAAAAGATGCTCAACATCACTAATTATTCAGTTCAGTTCAGTTGCTCAGTCGTGTCCAACTCTTTGCGACCCCATGCAAATCAAAACCACAATGAGATATCACCTCATATTGGTCAGAATGGCTAGCATTAAAAAGTCTACAAATAACAAATGCAGGAGAGGGTATGGAAAAAACGAACCTTCCTATATACTGTTGGTAGGAATGTAAATTGGTGCAGTCACTATGGAAAAGTCTGGAGGTTCCTTATAAAATTAAAAATAGAGCTACCATCTGATCCAGCAGTCCCACTCCTAGGCACATATCCAGACATTATGAAAATTGTTTCAAAAAGATACATACACCCCAGTGCTCACAGCAGCAGTCTACAAAAGCCAAGATATGGAAACGACCCAAATGCCCATCAACAGATGATTGTTTTAAGAAGATGTGAGGAACACACACACAATGGCACATTACTGACCCATAATGAAGAAATATTGCCATTTGCAGGATGGACCTAGAGAAGATCACACTAAGTGAAGTCAGTCAGAGAAATATCATATCACTTATATGTGGAATCTATAAGAATTATTCTATGTACAAAACAGATCCATAGATGCAGAAAACAAAGATGTGGTTACCAAAGGGAAAACAGGAGGTAGGGAATAAATTAGGAGTATAGGATTTATAGATACACACTAGTATAAATAAAATACTTAAGCAACAAGGATTTACTGTATAACACAACAGTTGATATTCAATATCTTATAATAACCAAAATGGACAATCTGAAAAAAAATACATATATATATATAACTGAATCACTTTGTTATTCAGTGACTAGTTTGAATCACTTAGTTTTACCTGAAACTAACCCAACATTATTTATCAACTCCAATTTTTAAAAAACCCACCAACAGAATCTATTAACAGGACTTGTCTCTTTCAGTAACCTTGGGGGCAATATCATCAACGAGGTGGTCCTGAACCTGCTTAAGGCTGGGCAGTCCCGGGAAGAAGTCAGGATGGAACACTTGGAGTCCCGCCTCCAAGCTGAGATTGTGGCCTCCACAGGTAAGCGATTGTGGCCTCCACAGGTAAGCGATTGCCAGCCTTGCAGAACATAAGCCTCTGGTGAGAGGGGAGGTAGAGAAAAACGTGTACGTGCTGGAAGTTGTGCTCATGAGACAAGACAGGGTACTCAGGACCACAGAGGCGCCATATAATATTCTTGTTGTCAGCTTGATGTAGGCATGAGAAAAGTCCTTTTCTGAAAACTATCCCTTAAAAAGGGAATAGTTGGCCTTGACCATACAGACCCTTGAAGAAGAAAAGTCTCACTATGTGAGTCTCAGTGGCTCAGCCTCCAGTTGTAGGCAGGGCCGCTGCACCTCTGCCTTCTGCCATCAGATGAAACCATAGCCTGGAAGGCACACGCAGTCTCTCCCTCTCACACGCCTAGTTCCTCTCGGCCCTCTCTCCCTGAAGGGAGACACAGTTGCATAGTTCTTGACACAGACTTAAGACAGCCTTCCCAGGGTTGCCCTTAGGGTGGGGGAACACCTCGACTCCAGCTGGGCTCAGCCCCAGGTCAGAACTCATGTAACCCTGCTCTTGATTTCAGACAGTGGCTTTGGGCACAGCCGTCTCGTGAAGGAAAACCTGATTGACCTCTTCATCCCCTTCCTGCCACTGGAGTTCCGTCACGTGAGGCTATGCGCACGCGACGCTTTCCTGAGCCAGGACCTCCTGTATACAGAAGAGGCCCTCGATGAAATTGCTAGGATGATGGTGTACGTCCCCAAGGAGGAACAGCTCTTCTCATCTCAGGGATGTAAATCTATTTCCCAGAGAATTAGCTACGTCCTGCCTGAGGGCTAGATGAAAACTTCCCAAAGCTGCCTTCCTTCCACTAATGGACCCTGGGCTGTCGTGGCAGCACACTGTCCAGGACATAAGGGGTTGGAAGGGCAGGCTAGCAACTGGCAGTCATGAGCACACAAGCAGTGTGTAGAGGGGAGGCCTTAGATCAGAGATAGAGCCAATGCTTAAGATCACTTGGTGCCTTAAAGAGCCACATTCCGAAATGTGAGCCAGCTGGTTGGGGGAAGTCATGTGGGAGAGACATCCCAAGGATTTATTAGCATCTGCCTGCAGATGTCTGGCCTTGGTGTTGGGCCTAAGGCTGCAGTATGCTCGGTGACAGAGAAGGGAAAGACTAACTTCTGCTTACCAGTGGCAGGGGCTGACCTCACGTTTGCAGGCTGGTGGGTGAGCTTTCAAGTTGTTATTCCCAGAGGAAGGCTGAGCAGCTTCTATCTGTGAGCTCAGGCCAGAGCTCAGAATAAAGGACACAGAAGAAGTTGTTGTTTTTTTTTTTAATCAGTATAGGTGAAGATTTCTTCTGCTCTGCAGATTTTTAAGACTTAAATTAGTGACCTTAACATATGTAAAGATTAAAATTTTGTATTTTTTTCTAAAACCCTCGGCTTACTTACCTTCTTATTGAGCCCTAGTAATCATGCTCCCGCAGCAAAATTCCATGCGCCAGGTGGTATGGATGGGGACTGGTGGAGATAGGGTGTGTGCTGGCACCCAGAGCTGACAGGGGGGTCAGCTGCTCTGCCAACTTAGCTCTGTTTGCTGCGGGACCACATCAACTAAGCCAGGCCTCCACAGCATCTTGCCCTTATATATGAAAACAGCACTCCTGTGCTCCCAGCTTTAAAGTCGTCCTTGAGGACCGAATGGCCACGTGTAGATGTGGGCATTGTGCCTCTAGATACACAGGAGGTGCTCACCGTTTTGCCCCTTCCCTTGGTTCTCCCCTTCTACCACACTTCTGGAATCACACACGGCTTGCTTTCGTGTCATCACCTCAGGTGGCCCTTTTATTTACAGTCCTTCCCACCCTCTCACCAGGAGCGCGAGTAAAAGGGAAACGCTTCTGGTTCTCTCCCATTTAACAATTACATTAATTTACTCCAATAGCTGCCCCAAGGTTAGGAGCACCTAGCCTGAGCCATATTAGATACCCAATCAATACACAAATGAATGAAAGGAGCTTGGTTTTGCACCATCCATGGGACAGAAGTAAACTTGGCCTAACTGCACAATGAAATGAGGGGGGTCAGTCTTAAGCGCCTATCTCAGTCTAGAGCATCTCGGGAACAGTCTTGCAGCCCCCCAAGCCTATAACATACCTGGATCTAAACTCTGTAGACACACTTTAAAAGGCACGTTGTACAGCTTTAGGTCTCAAAGCCACAGAACAGCTGACCCTTTCAGCACAGGTCAGCCATATCTGATGTCATAAATACTGGGTCAGAACCTCATACCTCGGGACCAGAACGAGCAACAGGCTGCAGTAATTCCACACACTCCCCTGGAGCCAGAAACTGCTCAGCAGCTCAGCCACTTACCTCCCGATGGTGAGACCACAGGAAGATGTTGATAACTTCAGTTTAACCTTGGCAATGACCTCATAGGGCTGTGAGAGTTAAGTGAGTTAGTATTTATCAAGTACTCAGGACACAGAACTTTGGCACCATACTCAAAGCCCAGGAAGGGCCTTTCCTGCCATTCTCTCAGACTCCTGGTTTGTTTCAGGTAACTTGATGTTTGCAAGCACGTCATGTGCCACATGTGATGCCTAACCTCATGTAATTCTTAACACTGAGGATTAAACTACCTCATGTAATCCTTAACATTATGACTTAGGGATCAATGTAATCACCATTTAATGACTGAGAAAACTGGGGCTGTAAGAGGTTTAATTACCTTTCCAGAGCTCGTCAGTGGAGAAATGGAATTCAACTCAGGGAGTCCAACTCCAACGCTTTAATGACTTGTTTCTAAAATGATTTTTTTTTTTGGGGGGGGGGGGCACATGCCATAGCCTCGGGTTTGGAAAGTATTGTAAGCAATACAAAGAGGGAAAAGATAACAATGGGAGGTTCTCCTCAGAAAAATCTGAAACAAGAATTTCTAAACTAAAAATGTGTGGGGGAAAAGGATTGACAGTGGAGGGTACAGAGGTGTATAAACTGATGCTTAACAGCGTCAAGGAGGAAAATTTTTCCTCTTTCGTTTCTAGAGTCTTTGGCTGGCCTAGTAATTAAGTTGACATAGATTAAGAGGAGAAAAATGAAAGTTTAATAAAATGTATACATGGGAGAGACACAGGAAAACTAACTTCAAAATGGCAGAAATTATCACTTTAAATACTATTTTCAGCTAAAGACAAAAGCAGATATTGGGTCCAGCGGGGCAGGGAGGTGCGGGCCGGTGGTCAGTTACGGACGGTTACCAGGAAGAGCATAGTAAACCAATGTAAGGTGGTTCTGCAGATTTACTGATAAGTCACCACCTTCTCTATTGTTAAGTTTCTCGAGATTTGATCCTCCTCTTCCAGAAACAGCAAGGGAGATACTCTAACAAGTGGAGAGCTCCCTCACAAATGTAAATCTCTTAAAAAAGGATAACTTTTACTCAGTTTTCAGAGCGTCACCTGTGTCTGCAATTTCTTATAGATAACCAACTTAAAATAACCCTTATGCTGAAGAAGCACATTCTGGGGTGGCAAATTCTGCTGCCCTACAACAGCCATTCTAATCGAACATTATACACACATGAGTATATGCTACTCATCCTTCAGCAAAATGTCACTTCCATTAGAAATGAGCATTCTATTCATATTAAGTCAAATAGTGGAATCAAAATGTCATAAATTTCTTAGCTAGGCAGAAATTCTAAAGTTTTCTAAAATATACATACTATTTATATGTACAAAAATTTTTCTACTACGCTTTATAAAGGCTTAAGAATATCAAAAAGAAAAGGAGAAATTGAAAAACAAATGACACGGGAGCACTGAATATGAAACAGAAAAAGTGAACACACTAGATACAAGTAATAGATTTCTAATTCAAAAACACGGATATGCCACAAGCAACAAATGTTTACTGCACAGCACGGGAAACTACCATTAATATCTTGTAATAATCCATAACGGAAAATAATCAAAAAATAGTGTGTGTATATGTATAACTGAATCTATACGTACACATATATTGAATGGGGGCTTCCCCAGGGGCTCAGAGGTAAAGACTGTTTGCAGTGTAGGAGCCACAGAAGATGCGGGTTTGATCCCTGGATCGGGAAGATCCCCTGGGGGAGGGCATGGCGACCCACTCCAGTATCCTTGCCTCGAGAGTCCCACGATGAGAAGAACATGGTGGGCGACAGTCCAGGGGGTCCCAAAAAGTGGGACGTGACTAAGCAAGCACACACACACAACTGAGCCACCTTGCTGTGCACCTGAAATACTGTAAGTCAACTACACTTCATAAAATATATATATATTAAAAATTCAAAACCAGAGGGATGGGATGGGGAGGAGTTGTGGGAGGGGGGTGTGGGATGGGGGACACATGTACACCCATGGCTGATTCATGTTGATGTATGGCGAAAACCACAATATTGCAAAGTAATTAGCCTCCAATTAATAAAATTCTAATGTTACTTCTAAAAGCAGTAAAATCACTCATTTCTTAAAAATTGAAAACCAAGTCAAAGAAGACTAGAATGTTCCCTGTGAGGTTCTACACTTACTCCATTAATGCTGCTTCGGCTCCAAACATTTTTAGAACTTCATTTGGAGCTGTCCTCAGAATGAACTTTGAGAGCATGAAGTTTCATTTTACAGTCAGCTCATGTTGGATGGATGGATGGACAGACTCACACATCACTCACCTTATGTATCAGCTGGGCTCCAGATGATCCTCTGGCCATTTTCAAAACTAATCCATCAGAGGATGAGTAGCCACACTTACAAAGAACCACTCGAAAGAATGTTCAGGGGATGCTTGCCAAAATCAGCTTCTTTACCTTACAGATACCATTATATATATATATAAAGAGAAATTATGCTTAAATTACCTATCAATTAAAATTATTGGGTAAACACTCCAATCACAAGCCTATATTGACAATAAAATATTGCAACCTTTATTTAAAATAAAACACAAGTTGGCAAGCCTTGTGAGACAACAGGCAGACAGCATTCCCCTTTCAAGGGTCTCATTATTTACATCAAGTTTAACACTGTTAGCAGTTCACAGTCAGACAACAGGGTGAAAGTATTAAATTAGAAAAACAAAACACCTGAAAATATATTACAATAACAAGAACAAATACCTGACAACACTGGTAGTGTGACCCATGACGGATGTGTTTTCTGTTAAATCCCATACTGTCTCACCGTGTCCCCTTAGCAACACACCCAGGGGTAGGCCCTCCAGATGTGCTCCTCTGGACCCCTCACACATAACCTGCAGAGCGTGACCTTTGGTATAAATATTAAACAAGTTCTAAAGAATGTGAATCATATGGTTTAAGGACAAAGTTCTATCAACCACCATGAAATGTTCAAACTTATTTTTGCCAAGCGAGCACAACACTGGAGTTTCTCCACTGATAGTCACTACAGAATTAAGATTGCAAAGAAAGAAAAGTGTGGGCTCTACCCAGGGGACAGGGCTCTGAGCATGCACAGAGAGCTCAGCCAGCCTGTTCACAGCACACACACTAACCAGGGCACAGCTTCCAGTCACCACAGGGAAATCTGAGCAGCTCCTCCCACTCCCCTCCTCCTTAGCACAACAACAGTGTATGTACATAATGTGGAATCACATGTGCCCTCGGCACAGATCTGAAATATGGTGGTGTCCAAACATACGCCCTAAAGAATGATGAGATGAGTACCTCATGGGTCCTTCCAGCTGCTCAATACTAATTTCTCTGAAGGACAGTCTAATCAAGGTGACTTCTCAAAGTCTCAGCAAATGTCCTTCATGATGGAGTTCCAAGAGTGGTCACAGTGAAAACCGGTTTGTCAAAACAGAGGAAGGCTGGTTGTCTGGCCCTCATCTATTGGAAACATCTGTCTCATGGCATTCTTGCTACTCATAACACATGGTACGCTACTTCTGAATTGTACAGAACAGTATTTGGATTCTCCACCAATAACTTCTGAATTGAGAATAAATTTGTTTGGCCTACCTATGCTGTGTTAGAAATGCTGAAAATTATCTTTTGATGTGAAAACTTTACTAGCCAGAAGTCCCATTCTCCAATTTAAGTTGATACTGCTTAATTACATGACTCAAAATGCCTATTCTGAGGCTTAGAGGCAAATCTAAGCAAGCTCCAACCAGACAAACTCTGCATTTCCTTTCTAAAAGCCTGCTGGCATTTCACAGTCTACCTCCCCCAGGTCCTGAAGAGTTAGCGAGAATTCGCCAGAGACCTCAAGCCCTGTGTGCACAGTAGCTCAGCAGCTCAGCAGCTTGAATGACAGGAAGAATCTGGAAACTTGCTGCCTTGAGTACAATGATGAACAGAGAATCTCACAGAACAGACACAGTGTGTGTTGAAGGGGAAGGGAGGGGCGAGGGGCACACCACGGCCCTTCAGCTTAAAAGGAGACATCCTTTCCCACAGATGGGCTGCAGGTTTGAAGATCTGCACACACGTCACCTGTGACGGCGGGCTGAGGTCACAGGCCCTGCTGCTGTGTTCAGGTCACAGAGCAATGGGGAAGGGAAAGGGTGTAAATTTTCTAGGAGAGGTCAACTGTTTCAAATTTGTAATAGTGCACTTGGAGGGTGGAAAGGGCCCAGTTGAGAGCATCTCCCCACCAGCTCACCAAGCAGGGGCAGAAACGTGCAGCGTCTATCTAGCCAGCAGCCCATGTGGCGAGAACAGCCCACTGACTGTGGCTCTAAGCCACCGCCACCAGGAAGCTCGCTTCCCCCAGTTTTAGTTCAATAACCATGCAACATCAACCTAGCTGACAAATCCTCTCCTCTGCAAAACAAACGAAACCCATCTCCGAAGGCACAGTTCTCTAGGAATTATCTCTGCCAGTCTGAGTCCGGAATCAAGATGCCCCACGCTGGCCTCCTCACCTGGAGAAAAACACTGATGATCACTTGGGTGATCACAGGGTGGAGTCTTCCCTAACTTCCGAGGGAGATGTGGGTCCAGGATGTGGAGTCAGAAGTGAAGGAAATCTCTTGCACCCTTGTTATCTCAAGACAGAACACACGCAGCTCAGGCAGGTGGTGTGAAAAGCAGCAGCCCCAGGGCAGAGACTATCTTCTGGGACTCTGCAGTAAACGTCACAGAGGACAGGCTGGGGCCACTGGGGCTCAGACGCTCGGGAGCAGGGCGCCGCCCATTCCACAGCCCTGAGATCCTCCCCACCCCCTCCCCCAAGTCACACGGGAGGGCAGAGGATGGCAGTGAACATCTGGCTGTCATGGAGCTGCAACAAAGCAGGTAACAGCAACTGTCACTCCAGGCAACAATGCTGGCTTGCCAAAGAAAAGCCAGCCTTTACTTTTAAAAGTTTGGTAGCTGGAAAAACTGGAACTTCCTCCAAAGAATATAAATTCCCCACTGTTAAAGAGTGGGACAAGTTTCCGAACCAGCCCAAGGCCTCTTCTCTGACTGGTGAGGCTCTGGCTAGTAGAAGATGTCCCTGAGCGGTCACATGGAAGGTATGGGCAACCCCAGGGCTGCCTTTCCCTATTTCTCACCTGTTCCCACATGTCCCCAACTGAAGCAGGAGGTTACCAAAGAACTGAGCTACTGGCTTGACAGAAGCTGACACAGAGATACAGACAGCTGACGTCTATTAATACATAAGAAGAAATTTATGTCCAGAGACACTTATCTAAAGATGACTGGTCGTAACAGATGCTTGGGACACAGAGATGGCCCCCAAATCCAGGTAGAATGAGTTAATGCAAGCAAGATGATGACACCTCAAAATCATCAAGAATAAAAACGTAGACAACCCTGTCAGCTCAACGTGAATGCCTTGGGGCGTGGGGGGTTGAATGCAGAGCCTGATGGTAACAGTGACATCAGTAGCAAAAATGGAAGGAAGTAGGAGAGGCCCGAAAGCAGTGAGCTACAACTCAGAAGTGGCCACCAAAGCAACTTCCTCTTGAGTATCTTTTTAATAAAGAGGTGAGTTACGTTCCGCTACTCCTCTTAGGTGACAAAAAAAAAAAAAAAAAGGATGGTAAATGTCAAGCTCATCTATAATTGGTAGGAAATCCTAGAAAAGTAATTCCCAAAGTGCACTGGTTCTACAGCCATCCCCCCGCCCCCCAAAAAACAACAAAACTATACAGGACATAGGTTAAAAAAGACACTGTCAACATGAACAGGTAACGAGTCTGCTCCCACCATTTATATTTAGGACATGAAATGGCTGAGCATGTAGTGGACAAATGTTCGGGGGTGAGAGCGCCTCACTCTTGAGTCAAGGTCCCTGGAAGAGCTTCTTTGTTCTGGAGTGAGTACATGTTACTGAAGTTTTATAATTAAGCCAGAAAGTTGGTCCCTAGTTTTGGGAAGTTATTCGGCACTGAGTTACCATTTTAGCAAAAGAGTTGCCACACCTGCACATACTCATTTGGCAGTTTCATACTTATAAATGCGATAAATCACAGAGCTGATTGTTTATATATCTCTATTTTCGGGTCCCCTGCACACAAAACTTGTAAGTCAATCATCACCTAAACAGACATTTAGATGTCTAAATTATAGACATCTATATAGACATTATAGATGTCTATGTCTAAATAGACATTAATAACACAACTTTATAGTTATATTACTTTTTCTCAAAGTGCTTTCATATATTATGTCAATTATTAAAATGATACGAAACAATAAAGTTTTTTGTTTCTGTTTAAGAAAAAGGAATGTAGGACTAGGTTTTTCTTTAAGCTGCTACTTCATTACAAAGTGCAGATTGCTGTGTCGCTAAGGTCTGTCCAAAAGAATGACCCCACATAATTTTTTAAATGACTGAGTTCTACTGAATGCCTGCTTTGCTAGTGCAGCCATTACTTAACATTCCAGGCCCTTAAGGTCAGAGAGTGCCAGGAACGTGTGCTTTAGAAAGTGTGCAGCCCCCGTGCAGACAGATCGTCTGAGTCACTTTTCTTGCAGCGTCTCACAGGGCAACAGGAACGGTGGCAAGACCCCACAGTGAGAAAGTGAATTAAGAACCACACTCTAGCCTTGGCTCTGCCACTAAGTAACTGCTCTGAGCTCATGGGCAAGTAACTTCAACATCCTCTCTTCCCATTTCTTAAGCTGTGAAGAAAAAAAGCTTACTGCTCACAGTGCTGGAGAGATTCTTGGAAAACACACTGTTTGAGACCTGGCCCCACAGGGAATTCCACAGGGTGAGGCCAATGAATCAGGATTTTTGTTGTTGTTTTTTTAAAACTCCAGGAAATTTTGTTGCACATCCTTGGCAAAAGCTCACTGGATTAAGTGTTAATAACAGCAGTAGTTAACATTTGTGGAGTACTCATTACATGCCAGACACTCAAGCTAAGTATCTTACACACATTATCTCATTTAATCCTTACAACAACCCTGAGGTAGTTACTATTATTATCCCTGTTTTCCAATGAAGAAACTAAGGCTGAGGAAGGTTAACTGTGACTTGCCTTCTAGACTGGCTTTAGAGTCTGAACTCTTAATCACTCATCTAAACTGTATCCTTAAAGCCCAAAAGCTTTAAAAGCCTTAAAGCATGACTTTGTTAAATAAATACGGGTAGTGCCTTAGCAAAGTCAGCATTTTATTAACTGGGCACTATTTTACCAGTCAACTTTCAGCTGAAGTGTACAAAAATTCTAACTTAAACCCCATAATTCAGCTAAAAAAGGGTCTGCTGTTGCTGCTGCGAAGTCGCTTCAGTCGTGTCCAACTCTGTGCGACCCCAGAGACAACAGCCCACCAGGCTCCCCTCTCCCTGGGATTCTCCAGGCAAGAACACTGGAGTGGGTTGCCATTTCCTTCTCCAATGCATGAAAGCCACTGGAGAGTGAAAGTCATTGAAAAGTGAAAGTCAAGTCGCTCAGTCGTGTCCAACTCTTGGTGACCCCATGGACTACAACCTACCAGGCTCCTCCGCCCATGGGATTTTCCAGGCAAGAGTACTGGAGTGGGGTGCCACTGGGTCTAGTGGAGACCTAATAACCTCAATGTATAGAGGCTACCTGGAAAAACACTGAATAAATTTCTCAGGACCAATTTTTTTCTTAAGGCTATATCTCTGAAAGTCACAATGGAGATCTGTAGGAAAATATACACATTTTAATTGTACACAAAGCCTTTTAAGAAAATACTTCATGTAAAGCACAAACAAGATGCATGTTACACAACACTGCATTGTAAGGTAGTAAATCTAAACTGAAATCGTATGATCTGTACATGAGAAGACTCCGTCTGTGGCAACCCCAAAGGGACGCACACATGTAACCACTTTAGAAAGTTTTCAACACCTTGTAGAAGGGCTTTTGCTTTTGCTGTCTGCTTTGTTTTTAAACTAGACAGAATTAAACTACATTTTTAGTTTCTAAAAGTAATTTTCTCTGCTTTGAATTCAAATGTTTAAATTTATATATGGTTAGTTTTTTAAAAATCTGGTCCCTTTCAAGTAGAAAAAGGAAAAAAACCTAAGTTACATTTTCATAGTAAGTTGACAGTGTCTCTTTAACCCGAACCCTGAGCCCTCAACTCCTGAAGCTGCAGTTAAAGCATCACGTGGATGGAGTATGGTGCAACAGTCAATGCTACTCTTGACAGTGTTGAGGGAAAAATGAAAATCCACCCATGGACATACTGAGCACCTACTATGAATGAGACAGAGCCAGGTGCTACCCCTGAGTAAGACCCAGCCCTCACCCTCAAAGACTGCTCTTCGGTGAGAAAACCAGGGAGCTTAAATACACTCAGTAGTGTTCCTCCAAGGCTTATTTTCAGAGCTCTCAAGAAAAGACCCCTTGCTTTAAAAAAAAAAAAAAGAAAGAAAGAAAATCCCCTGAAAAACAATTCTAATCCCTCAACTTGCATCCACAATGACAGGGATAAACTTAAAAAGCAGCATAATAATATTCTAAAGTTTTAGCTTTCCCTGCCCCACCCTTAAAAGGCTAATTGCTAAAACAATTTCAAGTTTATGGAAGTATATGATGAAGGAGAGTGGCAAAGAAGCAGGTGGCCAGAGGACTGTTGGTTTTCAAATCCAAGTTAAAGGAACTCTTCTAAACAGTACAAAGAGATCAGCCAGATCTCCGGTTGCCTGTGTTCCACCAACGAGTAACAGTCAAGAGGGACCACCCAACCCCTGAAAGGAATGCCCAATACTGTCTCCTCCCTGCTTCTTATTCTTTTTGCCTGGGACTCCTCTGGAACACCCATAGAAAGAATCAATTCCTTTCTTTCTAATGAAAACTAAAATTTCTTCTTGGTCAAAGATGCCAAACTCTGTCCAAAACCATTTTTCCCCTTAGCCTGATTAGTATAATCTCAGCAGTTTTAAAGTTCATCATCTGCTACCAAGCAAAGATGATGAAAAAGGAGAATGAAAAACGTGTATTCATACATAACAATACAGCACTAAAAAGCTTTCCAGAGGGGCTCTCAAAGGGATAATTATACACTTATTTGCAAAACATCCTTGAGAACATGTATCATTACCTCCATTTAATAGATTAAGAGAAGGGGCAATGGGGCTGACAGTGGATCAATGACAGAGCCAGGAAGAAAACTCACTGTCCACCAGTGTTGAATTCCTATCTTTCTAAGTTAATATTCCTTTGGGAGAAAAAAATAATGAGTTTTTAAAAAATACTGCATTCTCTTTGGAGGCAGGAATGGAGGGGGCATAAAGTTTTAAAAAGAGAATGAAGTGGTCACTGGACTTAGACCTGGTATCGAGAATATTAATAACATCTAACCAATTAGATTTGGTTCTAAATTCAGAAGTGATCCTAATTAACTTCTGTAACAATAACTGAATAGGGAAGGAAAAGAAACCATTAGGTTTCCAAGATCTAATTGGCGTCCCCTGAAAATGACCTGCTCCTTCAATTATGCATATGTAAGCAGAGGTGAAACAAAAAAATAAATATCAAAGAGTATTTCCGATATGATCTTTACAAACAAGCACAACAACTGGCAGGGGGAGTCAGTGAAAGAAGAAAAGCATGTGACAATAACTTAGGGTGATTCATTTGAAATCCACACAGTGAGAGAATGCTTCTCCCCACTCTCTACCTGGATTGGGTCTAAGGTGATAAGGGAGAGGAAAGGTACAGAGAAAGAGTCATTAGGACCAAGCCAGCTTTTCCCCTCAGTCACAGGCTCCTCGGCTGAATGCTGGGTTTCAAGAAGACACCCTTTCCCTGGCACTTTAGTTGATAAAGAAACATACATAGCTGCTCAAGTCCTTGGCCAGTATGTCAGTATGCAGGGACTCTCCTGAGAGCCCTTGTCCAGGACTGTTATTTTCAATAGTGTTCAATGCTGGTTAATGCCCTGAATGCTGCCAGGACAGAGGAAGACAGCCTGCCCAGCAAGGGGCAGAGAAAAACCACCAGACACCCCCTATGCCTATGGATCACAGATAGGCAGGCACCAATGAGCACAAAGCCCATCCTCACCCATTATGAAATCATACACGAGCCTGGGAGAAGTGGCTTCTGCTAGGCAGTATACAACGTAGGAGGAGGTTTCAATCTCCCTGAACACACATCCTAGCATTCTTTACCTCCGGCACCACTAACACACCAACAGACAAAAGGACAGGCGTGTACAGAAAGGGCCACGTTTCCCAGTTTTGCATCTAGCCATCTGAGCTGCAGCTCTTACTGCAGCCGTGACCTTGTGGGAGAAAGGCTAACAGCAACTTCCAACAGCCTTGAACAAAACCTCTTGGCCTCGTCCCCACCCACTCACTGAGATCAGTACCACTAGTACCTACTGGAGCCCCTAGTCAATTACCTTCCATGTGGTGCAAACTGAGAGCCACAGCCACCCCGTTGTCTGGGCATAGACCCAGCGGCCTCGCTCGACAGCCCTGTTTGGCCAGCTCACATCACTCCAGGTAAGGACGGGCTGGACTCGGTCCTTCGTAGCTCGACAGGCACATGTCCCTGATGCTTCAGTGCAGCTTCTGATTTGGCCCACAACTGCCCTGCCCCCCATCTATTTTCCCTCTCTCTCATGGATTTTGCTTTTTGTTATTTTTGAGATGAACCTGTAAACGTGAGAACTCAGAGATCTGAGGTACTTCACAGAAACACACTCAAGTATCAGTCTTCCATTTTCTGAAACAAGAACACAAGTAAAACAAGTCCCTTTCCCTCTCCCCTCAGAAACGTGTGCATCTTCCCACCTGGCTACCAGTGGCTACCTCTGCACCACATCACTGATTTCCTGTACACACGACAGTAAGTTGTTAAGGACAGGGTTTGCCCCGGGCACGCCAGCGGCTGCAGAAGACACCTGCAGCTCCTGCAGGCTGAGTTCCAGTTTGCTCACGGCCTCTCGGAAGGCAAATTTGTTGCGAGTTTGGGGGATGCAGTCCACATAGCCTGAGCAGTAGTCGAGCAGCTGGTGGCCAGTGTCCACCAGCTGGCTGTTGGGCACAGGTTCCGTGATTGCACTGGACAGTAGGTCAGCACATTCCAGCAGGGCCTCCTTGCTGATTTTGTCGGCTGAGATTTTCTCAGCCGCCTGTTTGGTTTTTCTCAGAGCCACTTTAGTACCTGCTGTGCCGTTGGCCATTTTGGCTGGCGAGATGGAAGATGTGGGCAGAGGCACTTGAGGTGGAGGCATCACAGGCCTCCCAGCTTTCCCACTGATGGGCACTGCCCCTGGAGCCGCCTTTTTCCCTCCCTCCTGTGTTTCTGACTTGGGCTGGACTGCAGTCGGGGCGACTGGCTCTTCCGTGGAGTCTGAGCACACGGACGGATGCTGCAGTAGTCTCATCACTGGTGGTGGGGGTGGGGCACACTTTGGTTTTACCCGGCGGGGTCGGTCCTTGTCTCCAGAGGAAGTGACCTGATGCTCTGACAAGAGCTTGAATTTATTCCCCTGAGAGTCTGTGCCAATGAGCTGCACGTCAGCTGGAGTGTGCTTCAGAGTGGGTGAGATAAGGACGGGCACTTTGTGGTTATGAGTGGTTGGGAGGACCGCAGCAGTCTTGGCTGGAGAAGCCCAGCCGGTCTGCTCGCCATCCTCTGGGACTCCAGCCATGCCAAGTCGTGCCCCACCATTCCTCTCCTTGCTCTTGGGGGCAGCTGCCGCTCCAGCCACCCCCAACCCTGGAGAATCCTTCTCTGTAGTGGCTGGATCCCCAGTGGGGGTTCTGAGAGGAAGAGCGGTGCCTCCTCTGGGCAAAAGTTTGGCTTTTGGTCTCTCCCTGGTCGGAGCGGCACCTTCCTCTGATTTTTTTGGAAGCGTGTCATTGGCCCTGTCCACATTCTCTTCTGGCTGAGAAGAGGTGGACACTGTCCTTTCCAGCTGGAGTTTGGACCTCTGGCAGTTCCTGGGAAGGGTCATTGCCATCCTATCCTGCTCTGGAAGCCCTGAGGACACGGAAGATGTAGAGTTTGACCTTGGAAAAGGCTTGGACGTGTCATCACTGGCTGTGGGTTTACCTGCTCGTAAGCCCAGTGTCTTTTTGATTAAGCGTGGTGTAAAGAAGCCTGTGATGCCAGACCACCCGCCCCCAGCAGCGCCACTGCCCCCACCCCCACCACCGTCGTCATTACAGAGGTTCCTCTGTGCAAAGCTACCCCCATAGCACTTGGGTGGCACCAGACTCGCTTCTTGCTGGGCAGGAGTGAGAGAGAACCCTTCAGCATGCTGCAGAGAAGCAACAGATGAGAAGTTACCCGTCAGTTCGTATTTCTTGTGGGGCTGGTTCTCCATTTCTCGGAAGGAGCTGCTGCGTTTGGGGGGTGTGGGAGCGTTTCTCTTTTTCATAAAGGAGCTGAAGAAGCCTCCCTTCCTATCTCTGGTGAAGCATGTCTCTTTGGCATCTTCCAAGAGGCTGCTGGGTGACTTGTCTCTCTGCTTTCGAGGCAGTGCTGGGGACCCACTGGGGGCCTGTGCACTTCTAATGAACCCTGATTTTAAAAAAAAAGAACAGCCAATCAGTATTGTGAAAAGTAAGTGACTCGCCTGAGTTACTAAGGCTGGACTGTGAAGAGTGTTGTTGGCATCTATTAAAAATCAAGTGTTAGCAGGACTTGGAGGAAACTAATAAATACATTATCATGTCACACTGCTGTTCCAAATGTGATGTGAGATATAAATGGAAAGAAATAAACCTGCTGGTTTTTACCTCCGCATCCATCTTTTCCCTAGCAACTACAGCACAATCTGGCTTCACCTATCAGACTCAGTGAAGAAATTTTTGCCAGAACCATAAGGACTGCAACTATCTGAGAATCAGGAGTTTAGGAAATGGAGTGGGAGGCAGAGTCGTGTGGTGAATGGACACATCACGACTCCTAACACTGGCAATGCAGAGCCGCGGACTAGAGTGGTAAATGAAACAGATGCCCGCCACACTTTTCCTTGAGGAAGACGGGCAGGAAAGTGGAAATAAATGCTTCATGCCCCATGGCTCTTTAAACAAGGCAGTTTGCCTCTGCCTCCCCAGGGAGTCGTACCTGGTGCTGAACTAGAAGCAGAATTTTCTGTGGCATCTTGTGCCCCCTCGATGTTCTCCTTGTTCTCCCCCTGCTTCTTTAGTGTCCGGGTCTTGGAAGGGAGCAGAGGCAGTCGGGGCAGATACGGAACCACAGATGAGGCGGCAGCAGCCCTCCCAAGCTCCTCAGCAACTTCTGTGTGGAGGACAGGGCAATGAGAAAAAGAACAATTTCATGACAAAAGAGAAGAAAGGGAGTTTTCTCTTTTCAGAACAGGCAGACAACTGAGAGGACCTGAAGGAGGAGTACTGAAACGTGTGTAACTCGAGTCACAAAGTACGCACCCTTTGAGTCTGGGCTTACTTTTGCTCAGCATTCTAGCCGTAGATTCATCCACATTACTGAATGTGGCAGGGGGTTTTCCTGTTGCTGTGTATTGTTCAAATATGTGAATACACCAAAATTCATCCATTCTCCTCTTGATGAATATCTGTTGTTTCCAGTTTGGGGTTATTAACACTGCTGGAAACATCCTACTATGTGTCTTTGACTGCAACAATGGTATGCACGTCTGCTAGATACAGGAGCAGGACTGGTGGGTCACAGGGCCAAACTGGCTGTCCCAGTCTCCATCCCTACTAACTTATAGGAAAGTCCTGGTTACTATGCATGCTTGCCAAAGTTTGATGTTTGTTTGTCTGATTTTAATTTTAGCATTTCGGAGGTAGGTGTGTAGTGGCCATTCATTGTTTTATTTTGTACTTCTCTGATGATGGGTGATTTCATATGTTCACTGGTCAACTGGATATGCTTATTTACTAACTTATTCAGAGGTTGAACAAAACAAACAGCTATTTCCAGATGTTTTTATTTTCAGGTTGTGCCTTGCAAAAAAAAGGAGGCTACATACATTTCATACCGATGATGCAAATGAGGCTCCTGAAAATGTGTTCACCCTATTAGTAAGCCTCAGCTGATTAAAAGTGGCCATCGGATTTGCGGCTTTTAATAATAAGGCAAAGACTCACTTTGCTATTCATTCCTGAACAAAAATGAAGTATGGATCAGTCAAACTTTGGAATTTTGTAATTTACAACATTTTTGGTAATTATTTTTCAAAATTGATCCCCCACAAGTGTGGGTACATAGCACATAATTCAAGCCATGCCAATGAGATTCCAGTGATATTCAGGATTTGACTCCACATGAACTAAAGGGTACAGAGAAAAGTGCTCTGATGGGGAGCTGCTTAATTTGGCCCAGAGGGCAAGCTGCGCCCTCCCCAACCTGTAGAAGTTCCATATATAGAAGGACGAGGATGGAAATACTTGTCATTAAACTCTGGTGGTGTACTTTTTCCTTTCTTCTTAGCAAAACACAATAAATCACTAAAGGAAGCAGAAAAAAACATCAACTTGCCTAATTTCTTCTTGAAACATTTTTTAACTTGAACTTAAGTAGTGAGTGCTCTGTTCAATTATGAAGAAAAAGAAAAATTTGAAAAAATATGATACAACTCTGGAACTACACCAAAATGTCTAATAGGCAAGTATAACTCAGAATTCTGTGTTTTTAGCTCTCGAGGAATAGCCTTTCTATCTCTTAAATTTCATCTATTCGCGTATGTATTTAGTGTTGGCTGCGTGCGGCCTTTGCTGCTGCTCTAGGCATTATCCATTGCAGTGAGCGGCAGCCACTCTCCAGCTGCAGCGTGTGGGCCTCTCGCTGTGGTGGCTTCTCTCATTGCAGAGCATGGGCTCTAGAGCACACAGGCCTTACTAGTTACGGCTCGTAGGCTCAGCTGCCCCCCAACATGTGGAATCTTCCCAGACCAGGGATCGAACTCGTCCTCTGCACTGGCAGGCAGATTCTCAACCACTTGACCACCTGGGAAGTCCAGTCGCTCTCTTCCTAAGAAGTAAGTTTATTTATTTTCTGACTGGGCATTTAATCTGTTCAGTATTTATTTTTACTTAGCCTCACCAGGTCTTAGGTGCAGCATGCAGGATCTTTGATCTTCAGTGAGACGTGGGATCTTTTATTACAGCATGCAAATTCTTAGGTGTGGCACGATGGGATCTAGTGTCCTGACCAGGGATCCAACCTGGGTCCCCTGCATTGGAAGCTCACAGTCTTAGCCACTAGACCAGCAGGGAAGTTCCAACAAGTACGTTTACTGTTTGACTTTTGCATATAATTTTAAACAGACATTATACACAAAAGTAGGAAACTTCCTGTATGTGTCCATATACTTGTTTTTTACCTAAGAAAAAGATTCTCACTGTTCATAGCTTAGCTTATTTAACATTCTCTTTCTAAACTCCTTTCTGTGTCAATATATTTAAGAATATCATTTTAACTACTTAATTATAGGGATGTAATAATTAACACACTGGATACTTAAATGTTCTTAATTTTTCAGTATTATAAACTACACTCTGATGTAACACCCTTACAGCTAAATCTTTGTTCATACTCTTATTAAAAATATGAGCTAGAGAGACAAAGATACATTTTAAAACAGCAAAAGAAAAAAAAAGAGAAAAAAGAAAACAATAATAAATGCCAAGAATTAATTCAATATCCTGAAATGGAGTCCCAAATTACAAGACACTATCATTTTTGGAATGTTATCATCCCCAGCACCCAGAACTAGCCCCCACCAACAGTAAATCACCAGGTTCTCACCTTCAGAAATGCTAGAGTCATGGAACATGGTTTCAAAAGCTTGATGTGTTTCTGCAAAAGAGGGCCTATCGGCAGGGCTCCACTTCCAGCCTACGTAACCAAAAGAGAACAGTAGTAAAAGCTTCTTGGCAGAAATTAAATATTCAGGGCACACCTGAGGGTGAGTTCCATGCACTGGGACATGTGTGAGCTAAAGCAGTTACAGCAAGTCTGCAGTGACAGTGAGGCAGCTATTTCTTAGTCCCAGCCCCAGAGGTGTGAAGAACCCACTTCCTAGGGCCAGTCCTTCTATGCAGTCTCAGCCCCTGTTCCCTCCACTAGAGCGATGCAGAGGGGGTGGGAAGATGGTTTAGAAGTTTTCTTCCGTTGGAAAAATGAAAAGTAGTAAAACCTGTCTTCAAACTCACTCACTCTCACTCACAATTAGTTATACACATTCCAAAACATAACAGTATATCAGAAAAGGGGAGTCTGGAATTCACATTTGATGAGAGCAGTAGGCAATCAATGCTCAATGAGAAAATAATGAGACTCAAATACCTTGCAGTTTAATTCACTACTCACCTCCCTACTTTTTCATCTTTAAGAAGTCAGATGCCCTTGTTTACATGTCACAGAAGTCACTTTCATGCATTCTCCAGTCTTCAACACACATTTTGTGTAGCTGAGAGCAACCCTCCCCAACCTAATCTCCAAATCCATTTTTTACTACCTTATTATACAGGCAAATGTTTTGGGAAACTGAGTATTTGGCCATGGACAATGATTTTTAGGATTCCAGTATGACTCAGTAGTAGAGCACACAGTATCCCAGCTGGCTGATCAGTGACCAACTCTTCTATGTCACGAGGCTGAATACAATCTTACAACATTGATAGGAAAAATGTTTTCAATGTTGTTAATCATCCAGAATTGCTAACTTAAACTACTTCAAAATTAAAATCTGCAAGAATACTCACATGCTCTCATAAGTTCATACACCTTAGGGGGACATCCTTCAGGCTGCTCCATTCGGTATCCTTTTTCCAGTAGATCGTAGACCTGAGACAGGTCAATACCTGGATATGGTGACATTCCATATGTAGCAATTTCCCATAAAAGCACCCCAAACGCTGCAGAAGGGATTGCAAAACAAGAGCTTTTATGTTTCTTCTGATTTATTATTTATTTTATACCATTAGGTAACTTCTCTTTCAAATTTTCACAATGTTACAATATTAGTATACTCTTATAATTCTTAAAACATGACTTGTTCTTCAAGATATTTTCCACAGGAAAAGTTTAGGTATAATCTAAAGACAGTTTTCTTTAAATTTCCCAATTTTGGGGACTTCCCGGGAGGTCCTGCAGTTAAGACTCCATGCTTTCACAGCAGGCGGTACAGGTTCAATCCCTAGTCAGGGAACTAAAGGCCACACAAGATGCGACCAGAATAAATATATAAGTTTCCCAATTTTTATTTGGATTTCCTTTACAACAAGGGAGAATAAATTAGGACCATATAAGAAGTTTGAGGTATAATCAAAACTATTCTTAAAGCAACTTACAATCTATTTAATGAGCTGCACAATTTTTAAGTCACTAATACTAAAGGAAGAATATAAAAATGGACACATTTGAAACCAAATAAAATTCACATGTGAAGAAAGAATTTGCTTGATTATGTCACAGGTTACTCTTGAGTTTGAGATTGCTGGTAAAACTATCTAGAATTCTCGACTATTTCTACCGCCCCAAATCCAAACATCCTGACTCGTTCTGTCCCCCAAATCGTTACTAAATAATAATCCTTTTCAGGAAGTAGAAACAAGATCAGTTACAAAGACAAATTCTAGATAAAACTTCACCACCCCTTCCTTGAAAAGAGGTTACCACTCTGTGTCATAGGGCTCTAGACACAAGCAATAAAGTCTAATGTGGAAAATAGGGAGCTTTATGGAGAGGATCGTTAGAACTTCAGTGCAAAATAGTAGCTAGACTGTGAGTGCTCCCAAGGCAGGGACTTTGTTTTTTTTAAACTTTATTCTTTACAGTTTCTTTCTATAGTAAGTACCCTGCAAATGCCCAGCAGATAGTATTTATTAATAATAAATGCTTGCTGAATAACTGAAGAAGGATGGGTGTAAAGGCAGAGGATACTGATCATATACCAAAAAAAAGCAGCTCTTAAAGAATTAAGCATTTAAGTATAAAGAAAATGATGATACACAGAAAAACGTCCCTTCCAACCTTACCCCAGACGTCAGATTTGATTGAGAAGGTATTGTAGGCAAGACTCTCTGGTGCTGTCCACTTAATAGGAAATTTGGCTCCAGCGTGAGCAGTATAGGTGTCTCCAGTCATCAATCTACTTAAGCCAAAGTCAGCCACTTTCACCACATGGTTTTCTCCCACCAGGCAATTCCGAGCTGCAAGATCCCTGTGGGAAAGAAGCCCTACTGTGATTCTATTCAGATGGTCCTGGAAAATGCTCATGAATGCTCTCGTATCAGCTCTTTGTGCTGCAAGCAGGGTTTGATAAGTAAGTGCTGACAGGTATGGTAGTATTTCATGAAAATGGCTAACATGGTAGAAAGCCACTAATTATACACCTCTTGTAGAATACTCACCAAGAGGCAGTTATGTGATGCCACAATAAAGCAGGCTTCAGAAAACCGGTTTCCATTTATAAGTACATTGGGATAAGTTTCAGAGGTGGGTAACAGAGGTTTTAGTTTCTTTACTAAGGCAGAAAACTATTTTTAAAATCAAGCCACTAGATGGAGCAAAATGATCTTGGACTTAGTCCTGGGCAAAATAAAGAGCCTTCTGTTCTGAGAACAGCAAAGGCCCTGCATTAGTACTTTAATCAGAGGACAGAGTAGATTTCTAAGTTGGAAATGACATTACAATGGTCCTTGTGAAAGAGAAAACTACTTTGCTGAGTTATCTGATATGCATGTCAGCTTCCTGGCTAGTCACAGGCGACAATCGGATTTTACACACCTATGGATGAAATTCTTCTTCTCTAAATACTCCATTGCAGATGAGATCTGAGTGGCCATGTAAAGCAGCACAACTGCAGTCACCTCTTCTCGGTTGCATTCTCGGAGATAATCAAGCAAGTTCCCATAAGGCATGTATTCAGTCACAATGTAAAATGGTGGCTCCAAGGTACACACACCTGATGGTTCAAAGAGAGCTTGTTTTGTTAGTATATATTTAAACACTCCAACCACTTTGGCAAGAATAACTGCCAATTTTTAAAAATCTAGTCTAGCAGTAATCTTTTCCTTTCCTGCCATTTCATTCTCTGAAAAGAACACAGCAGCGTTAAGAAGCTGGATGATAGTGAGTTTCTACTTCCAATGATACTATGCTTTGGAAACTCACATGCATTTTGAGAATGCGCCTGTTTGAACAAAGGGAGAGTCACTTGTCTTAATTCCATAAGGGGTCAGGACCACCAATGCCTCTAGAGTTCTGTGTGAGCCCATGATTTCACATCCTCAACTGCCTCCTGATGACAACATTTATCTAAAAGTAACAGCAATTGTGCACACATATGAGCCCTGACTGCAAGGATTTCATTACTACACAGCAGACTCCCAGTAAAAATACAGAAGAAGCGATTTCCTTTGGGGTAGTTTGGCTCAATGAACACCCAAAGAAACTGGCCCTATTTTGAAAAGGGCAATTGTTTCAGTAAAAGATTTCTCTGTGACCTGAATAGGTGAGAAGCCTATCGATCACTGCAAAGCACTTGGGTGGTCACAATTTTTAATCTGTTTCAACAGTCCTTTGGTTAATGTCTCTTTATTTTGTAAAAAATATTTTGGGATAGTTTGTGGTTTAGTATCATTTTGAATGATTCTGAACTTTGGATCTGGGGCAATCAGCACAAGCTGGGCAGTTTCATACATTGCAATCAATCCAGGTCACTGTTTCTTGGGTAATTTTAAAACACAGAGACTTCTGATTAAAATAACAACCTTTTATTGAAATAGATTTATACTGAGAGCTTCTGCCATGGTGATACAAAAGGAGGACTGGGGGACAATAGGGGGTTGAGGGACAAGCATCTTTGAGGAAACCTATGGTTCAGACAAGCTCCCTCACCTAATAGCTGTACCAGGTTAGGATGCTTGATTTCCTTCATCACTGCAGCTTCCTTGAGAAATTCCTCGACCTCCATAGTATCTTCCTGGAAAGGGGGGGAAGATAAGAAAGAAAAAGAGGAGAGGGACAAGCCCCCATCTTAATCATTTGAGTCAACTCACACTCCTAAAACCTCAGTTTTAAAAGAGGGTATCTTTTGGATATTTTTGCACTTACTTCAAGAAATTTTATCACTGCATAGTGTGCTCTGTATAAGTCCAATTAAGAAAGAAAAAGGCCTCCTTTAATTTATTCAGTATTTGAAACTGAAGTAAAATTTAGTAGGGTAAGTAAATTCAGCAATCGTGAAACACGAAAGACCTGGACAGACAATTCCATTCTCTGAAAGTTTCTTTCCAGATATCTTAAGCTTTTGAAAGAGGAGCCAGAACAGTTAGCTGTTCACATATTTGTCTTCCTGACAGATTCCTTAAGGAGCAAGATATATCTGCAAGGCTGTGCATACTGGTTCACACTCAGAACAAGCACTTAATAAACGCTTCGTAAAAGAACTGACTACTACTCAGAGGTGAAAAGCAGTCCTTAGGAGTCCTCCAGAGTTACTGAGGCACACGAGAAAATCTTCAGAGAATGGGATGAGTGACAAAACTTGTAATTCACTACCAGGATGCTTAAAGGAGAGAGATGGGCTGGGATCAGGAAGAAGATTCCTGTGAATATGAAGAATAAGGTGATCTAATCTCAGGGAGATGGGAGAAGTAAGCAACAGGGAGACAAAGGACAGAACAAGAGCGTGATTCTCCAACAATGCATGGAGAATTCTGCCCAGCAGGGGTTGTTCTGAGGAAGGAAAACAGCTTGCTTTGCTTTTACAACTTATAATTTGCTTCTAACCTCCCACCAAGATCTCTATCAACAGCCCCCAGGGACAAACCTTCCCCACATGTGGGTTTCACTGCATTGCAGTGAATAATCTGCCCCTGCACTGTCAGCAATGGCACCAGGGTTAATCATCAGAATTTGCTGATGTGCTTGGCACCAGTGGGTGGAAAGTGTTCCAAAGTTAAAGAAGGGCACGCTGGTATTTCCAAGTGATTCAGCACAAAAGAAAAAGATGCCTGAAAACTGTAATTCTCAGCAACCCACCTTCAACGTTTTCACAGCAACTGTAAGGCTGTATTTCTTCCAGACGCCAACGTAAACCTCTCCATACTGACCACCCCCAAGTTTGTGCTTCATGGTAATATCTGTTCGTTCCATCTCCCACTTATCATGGATGGGGGACACACCGTAGACTGTAGGCTTATTACACTTGGGGGCCGGATAGTGCAGGGTTGTCACCAGCCCATCAGCCACCGTGGAGTGATGGTGAACAAGCTCGGCCAAGGTGCTGAAGCGGCTCTCGGCAGTTACATATACCTGGTGAGCAGAGCGGAGAAAAATAAACCAACTGAAAAGGGGTCATTATCTCACTGCTCTCAAGATATGAAAATAAGCAGCACTAGTCACAACAGCCAAAACATGGAGACAACCTAAACGTCCATCGGCAGATGAGTGGATAAGGAAGATGTGGTGTTGTGTATGGCAATGGAATATTACTCAGCCATAAAAAGGAACAAAATAAGGCCATTCACAGTGACATGAAAGCAACTAGAAATGAAGACAGTCAGAAAAAGACAAACACCCTGTGATTTCACTTATATGTGGAATCTAAAATACGACACAATGAAACAAAATCACAAACAGAGCGAACAGACTGGTGGTTGCCAAGAGGGAGGGAGTCGGGGAAGGGAAAGAATGGGCGCTGGGGACAGCAGGTGAAAAATATCATATACAGAGTGGATAAACAACAAGGTCCTACTATATTCAATATTCCATGATAAATCACAATAGAAAATAATATAAAAAGAACACAGATATACATATAACTGAATCACTGTGCTATATGGCACACATTAACACAACACTGTAAACCAACTATACTTCAATTTTTAAAATGCTGATTTAAAAAAAGATGAAAATAAGGCATTATCTTACTGAGATAAGTGGAAGAATTAGGGAAGAATTTAACCATGATGTTGCAGGGGTGGGGGTGGGCAGAGAACTTCACTTTAATCTCATTTAAACTACTCTTCTTACGATTCCTAAAGTAGCTCGAGTCTTGAGGGGAAAAGCTTCTATATCTCAGGATCATCAAGATCACTGGTCTTCAAATATTTTTAAGCTAAATGACTAAGGAGCCCAAATATGGAAGATAAAGGAAGAGAAGCGCTGATTAAAGTAGGTAAGAGGGGACTGGCTTCCTGTAAAAGTTTATGAACTCCCACCTCAGAATCTTACACAGAACATAATTTGAAAACCACTGATTTTAATTTTTTTGGTAGAGAGAGGATATTCAAATATCTTATGATTTTTATTTCATTAAGAGGCACTTTTGAGTGCCCAAGCAATTTTTTAAAAAGAGCCACAATTTTATCTCAGAAAGTAAACAAAACAGTAGTTAATATGTGATAAGCAAGAAGAAGGATGAAGTAGGATAGCAGTCTCTAAGCCTTATCTTCCAAGGGAGCTTGTTTATTTTCTTAAAAAAGAGATTCTAGAGTATACAGAAGAGCATATAATTAATAAATGGAGAACAGACGAGTCCTGTAAAGTGAACTCACCCATGATAAACATCTCCCACCCAAGAGAATCACAGTATTACCAGCACCCAGCAGCCTCCCTCCTGCCCTCCGAGCTACTGACCCCGCAAAGGTAACCACTCTGCTGACTTCTAACGCCTTAGATTAGCTTAGATTGTGAACTGTACCTATGCAAACGGAACCACACAATAAGCATTGTTTTGTGCCTGTTTTCTGTCACCCAACTTTTTTTACTGTGATATAATTCATATATTTCACCACAAAATTCACAATTTCAATTGTGCAATACAGTGACTTTTAATAAATGCATTGATTGTCCAACCATTACCACTATCTAATTTCAGGACATTTTCATCACCCTACAAAGAAACCCCAGACCCATTAGAGGTCATTCCCACTCCCCTCATCCCCTTCCTCAGTAATCACTAATCCCTTCTACTCAACTTTATGTGTAAGAGATTCATCTATGACTGTTCTAGAGGGCCGGATACTAAGCATTTTAGGTTTGTGGCCACAGCATTTCTGTCGTTACTCAAGTCTGCCATAATACTGAGAAAGCAGCCATAGACAACACATACACAAATGGGTGCATCTGCATTCCAGTACAATTTTATCTGCAAGAGTAGGCAGCCAGTGGGTCATGGTTTTTGCTAGTAACGTGTGTAGTAGAGCTGCGTTCACTTTGTGTAAGATTCCTTTTTACAAATATACCACAATGTATTAATTCAGTCCACTGCTGTCAGACAGCTGAGTGTTTCTAGTTTCTGGCTACTACACGTAACGCTGCTATGAACATTCCTGTACATGTCTGCTGAACACACATGCACTCACTTCTGTTGGGAAGACAACCAGAAGTAGATTCTGCTGAGTGGCCCTTATATCATCACTTACCTGATTCTATTTGGTTTCATGAAGAAAAAAATACGTCTTATAGGGTGGTGCAAAGAAAATTAATAATTTACTGTTTCCTACTTTTTACCAGCCATTATCTTTTATTGAAATTATCTCACTGAATGCTGCCAATAAAATGGGATGGGAAACTGAGGCTTAAGTAAGGTCACAATGTGAATAAATGATGGAGTTACCCAGCAAACCAGATTTGCTTGCTCTAAAGCCTATGCTTTTCCCCTACTATGCATATCATAAAGAGAGAAAAAGTGGAAGAAACAATTCAATCTAAATTTACTATTCAAGGACTTCCCTGGTGGTCCAACACTTAAGAACCTACCTTGCAGGGCAGGCAAAGCAGGTTCAATCCCTGGTCGGGGAACTGAGATCCCACAGGCCACAGAGCAACTCAGCCTGCACACCCTAACTATAAATTTACTGTTCAACAGAAGAACGGACATAAATCTACTCTCTACCATTTATAAAGCAAGACAGTTCCACTCTAACATAGCCATTCTTATACGGTTGGTCTTTCTAACCTGCAAAGTGCTAAATGACTGACTGATCTATTTATATTAACATACATTAATGACCAATATCAGTCTCAGAAGCCTAAAGTTTTACTCTTTAAACTTTCTGGTAGAGATTATTATAATTTTCATAAATGGTTTAATTTATAAAATTCCACACAATGTATTGGATGTATATGTGCATATCTGTATACTGATAAGTTAACTTATACAGCTGTTTCCTTCATTTTTCACCTTCAAATCTAGTTCATCTTTAAACTCTTGATGTAATACTGTTTTTAATTTCCATTACCATACTGTCTTTTTTGTTTTGTTTTGTTTTGTTTTTTTTACCATACTGTTTTGAAAAGAGTAAGCGCTCTCTCATGTGCCAAACAGCTCAAACTCACATCAGTGATTAGTTTCCTTCATATCAGACATAAAAATTGTATTCTTTCATCATTCTGAATATTGTTTCTAAAGAGCAGGCCCGTTCACACTGGCTGCTGGCCAGTCTTACCTTGCCATCTGTGGTGGTATTGATCCTGTAGTGATATACACGCCCCTCGTACCTGAGCGAGATTGACAGCTGCCCGGGGCTGCTCTCACTCTCTCGCACCAGGAAGCTGCCATTGATTAGACTGCTGAGTAGGTACTCTGCTGCACTGCGAGACACAGGTCCATGGTACCAGGAATGTTTTTCCAGGCTGTTCACAGGGGTGATGTAGTTGCTTGGCACCCAGCCTTGGCCATTCTTAGAGCGAACTTCACTCCACTCACCATTCTGGTTGTAACCAAGGACTCGGAGCTTTTCACCTGGCCAGGAGATCATCACAGAGGGAAAGAAAAGATGTAAGACTTTATCTGAAACAGAAGCAGTCTACAGTCAAGCTTGAAATTCAGTGAAAAAAATGAATCAAGAACTTTTAAACCAACAGTTTTTTAAAAAATAATGAAAATGAACTTTGCTATCATCATAGCCTGATTGATATTTTTAGCTTGTAGCTTAAACAAAAGACGCATACTTAGAAATGTTTTTCTGTCATTATCAATAGGGTTTCAAAAACTTTTATACTACAGGAAACTCCATATATATAACTAAGGTAGCACACAAAGATTAAAAGGTCACTCAAATGTCTGGAATAGGACATGGTCTCACTCCTCAAAAAAAAAAAAGGAAAATTTTTTCCTCAAAAGAGTCTGTCACAGAACATATTTATGGTTCAATGCTAAAAGCAATCAAGGATTAGGGATTAGATATGTAAAACACAAAGTTACTTCTAAATTTCAGTTGGCAGCAAGGCTACAAAAACCATCAATGCAAAAACAAAAAAACAAAAAAGCACAGACCACAGAGCTATCAGCAATATTTCAGAAAGAAAACTGAGGAGGTATCGGTCAGCAGTCAGGACCTCAAAAGCACAATCTTTTCCAGGACTAAAGTTTTAAAATAATTTCCCTCCCATTCCCCATAACGAATGAATCTCCCATCTGCTCCTCTCAAATTAGTGTGTGGCAAAGAGAAGTTGAGTCTAAAGTTGGAGTCTAAGACTCAAATTACTCAGAGTATCTTTGCTATCAATTTCAATGTCCTTGATTTCTTGAATAAAGTAGTGAGTATCAACTTCAGACTCCCTAAACATGCATCCTTCCCCTGTACTTGCAGCCCAAGCAAAATAGGAAAGGTGAGAGAGATCATTATCAGTAAACGTTAAATTAAAGAATCCTGGGACTTCTTGGCAGTTCCATGGTTACGACTCCATACTCCCCTCAATACATGGGGGCATGGATCTGATCCCTGATCTAAGATCCCACATGCTGCATGGCAAGGTCATAAAAAAAATATAAATCCTTATAAGGCCTTACACCCCCATATCTGAGAGATGCAAGCCTTCCTGTAGAGTTCACATCCACCCCTCAGTGTCAGAGAACAGAAGAAAGCCGCAGCAATCAAAAGCACGTGGCCCAGTACTTATCAAGCAAAGACTGTTGGGGGGAAAAACTCAAAATTATTATTCTGCCAGTCATCTTTTTTCAGCGGTCTGCAGAAATGTTTGCCATAGTATGACTTTCTATTTGCCCCTACTATCTCACTCAAGACCTTGGGTTGTGAGACATTCAGTGAGGAAAAACATGGGTATGTGCACGTGCGCACGCATACACATGTATAGGTAGATAGTGTGTGCACATGTGGCGGTGGAAATGCACAAGTGTGCTGATAAATACTCCCCAATCATATCTGCAGGGAAAACAAATCTTAGTGCTGTCAGAAAAGCTATACAAGACTTGTCAGTCTGCAGCTTTTCTCTAATACTCTTAAGAAAATGAGAAGACTTAGTTCTTTACCAAGTACATTATTATACATTATTCTTCCTTACAAAGAACTGATAATGACAGGTCATCATAATCAGGATATAGTCGAACACTCTAGGTTTTGGGCTATTTGTCTTTCTCTTTTTTGGCAGCTAGGAGAATTTTCCACTCTGGAAGTTTTGAGTACCATGAAGATTAACAGTGGAATAAACATTGACCCTATTGCCAGAGGAAACCTAATTTTTTAATTCAAGCAAAATATTGCCTTCAAAGAAAGAACTAAAATAAGTATTGTTATTTAATTTAGAAAAATATTTTGTCTTTTAAAATAAAAAATCAGCTTTAGTATGACAACATTTTATATTAAATTAAAAACCTGGCATTTCATAGGTTTTGGACTACACAGTCCATGGAATTCTCCTGGCCAGAATACTGGAGCAGGTAGTCATTCCCTTCTCCAGGGGATCTTCCCAACTCAGGGATCAAACCCAGGTTTACTGCACTGCAGGCAGAATGTTTATCAGCTGAGCCACCAGGGAAGCCCTTAAAAGAAATCACTGTTGATTATAAGATAAACGAAATCCCACTTTTTGAGATGCATACTAGTAGTTGCCATAACTGGTAACTGATGAGTCAAAAGGCTTTCTTTATCAGTGTAGTCCTGGTGACTGAGCAATCTTGGAAAATACTGACATGAAAACTGTATCTAGGAAAGAATGTTCTGAGTCACCTTCACCAACTTTCCCACTGAAGCTCCTAAAGTAAAAGACTGTGTTGTAGCCCAAAGAGACTACCTTCCACACAAAGTATAAAATATTTCTCAAGTCCTGCATCCTAAAACTGTGTAAAATTTTCCTCTCATCATAAAACACAGTTCCACACACAAACAAATACCATCAAATGCATGTATACATACCATCATCCCCACTCTGGGACATACATATACTCCAGAAACTCAGTTTTAAGGATTTCTGCTTTTGATGAATCTGGCTGGATTTTAAAAATTGATGTATAAAAATACTTTATTTCAGGGTAACATTCCTTGAGTGGAAACCTGTCTTCTTAATCTGGTGATCCACTCTCATTTACTATCTCATTTCAAACCTTACAAATAAGAGAAGTATTGTTTGACAAAGAATCATTTAATTTACACTTTCACGTAGCTAAAGATTATCCAGAATCTTATTTTTTCCTAGTAGGAAGCTTTCATAAATTCAAAAGACAAGAAAAATATAAGCAGATTAGCAATCCAACTCATGTATACATGACAATGACCCACACTCCTATTTCTTTCTCATAAAAATTCCACATTTTCTGTCCTCGTTCAGAAAACCAATAAGGGATGGTTTTTACATGATTATGTTCTTGGTGCTCTCTTTGTTAGGATTTACTACTGAAAACAGTACTACTACTCTGTCGTGAGTGTTACCGCAATAGAAACCCTTCCTGCTCGTCCTTTCACTAACGCATATAAACACAAATGAGAGATAAGTTGTCTGAGCCAGTGCTGCCCAAAGCAGGTCCACAGCAAGGCAAGATGCTTGTGCCAGAGTGTGAATCACTGGACCACTTTCTTCAGTTTTGTTATAAAAAAAGAAATGTCAGCTGAACTAAATAGTAAGTGTACTTAGCAATGTAGTTGTTTTACATTTTGAGTACAAGTTCTTAATCTCAGCGTAGACTGGTAATGAATGGTTCCCACAGGAAGTCAGCCCACGAATGACCCTTAAGAGCAGCACTGGGGCCTGGAAACCTGCCTCCTCTTAGGGAGCCACAGCCCACTGCAGAGAGGTGTACAGTAAACCTCACCTTTGTGGCAGACAGAGGCTGGCATATTACCTACAAAACAGAATCTTGAGAAGGAGTCGAGTTTATGCATATATAGTGCGGTGGTTTTTTTCTAATGTACTTTGTCTCATTTTAGCCTTAATAAAAACTCTATGAATTAGATAAGGTGGCATTATCCCCTATAAAAGTTTTAAAAAGAGAATGAACCAGAGGTACCTGGGCCCAAATTACCTAATTCCAGTCAGAGGCAGAACCCAGAATAGATCCCATTATTTCTTAACCACTAATAAAAACTGAAATGTGAGAGGACGTTACGTAGAAGCTCACCTTTAGTGATGCTGAGTGTGTTATCACCACTTGCTACAAAATCATAAAGTGCAACAAAGAGATTAGGGTCACTCTCGGTGGCTCCGAGCAGGTTCTCCTTGGAGCTCCACCTGATGGCTTCGTTCAGGGCCTGGGGTTCAACATCACAACCGTAGGGGCGGTGCAAGGCTTCTGGAAGACATAAAGAGAAAGGAGTTTACACTTAAGTCCAACAGTTGGAAATTCATTTGAATTCAGTACACAGACAGTATTTTAGCTGTTGGCATTATACTGATGCCTCCAGCAAGGAACAAAACTGTACACATGGTTGTGGAGTCAGGAAGAAAGAGCAGATGGCATGTCTCCTAAGCAGGATAAAAATCTACTTGTTGAAAACATAATAAGATAGAGAAAAGAACACAAAATGAGCATTTAGCTGTGATGTTTATGCATGAAAATCAGAGGTAAATGAATAGGAAACACAGTTTCCTCAAAAAAAAAAAAAAAAAACTCAAAAAGAAATTCCAGTTCATTTTATAAAACATACAAGATATTTTGTCTAGATAATGGTGGTTTTAAGAAGGAATAGTTACGTTTTATAAGTGAAGTCCTCCCAAAGTACCTTTCTCCCCTTACTATCTTCATATAAAACAAATTTCAGAAAAGATAACAGGGATTTTAAGAAATATATAT
The DNA here is from genome assembly GCF_016772045.2 of Ovis aries. Taxonomy (NCBI): domain Eukaryota; kingdom Metazoa; phylum Chordata; class Mammalia; order Artiodactyla; family Bovidae; genus Ovis; species Ovis aries. Next base: position 59,891,715 of record NC_056065.1, read on the forward strand.
AGATTGTATTAATCCAGGCCCTCCATTTACATATAGAAAATTATAGAAACAGTGCTTTTAGAAAAAAAATCCTAAAATTATCTGCTAAGCAGAAAAGTATTTTGGTTTAATACAAAATATTCTTGGCATCCCAAGATACCTTTGTACTACCATGTACAGTCTATAACGCAACAGCTTTCCACTGTTAATTGTTTTAATAAAAAACACAATTTTTCCTTATTTTCTTTTCATACATTTTTAATAAAATACTGTAACTTAATTAGGACTCTCTAAAACACTGCCAGCAAAGGACATGATTTATTGAGTTTCTATCACCTGTAATAGTTGAAGCCTTGTAAGACCTGGTTTCTTCTTCAAGGCTTTGTGGTTCCTAAATTTAGTGACACTAAACAAATAGGTGATCCTTATACCATGTTAGTTAAAGATCACCTGCTTCTCACAGTTCAGGATAATCATACCAAAAACACACTGTTCTTTCAGCAGCAATTTCTCAGTCACTAAAAATGGGTTTCAGCGGCACTCTGCCACTCTGCAACTGCCTCTGTGGTGCAACAATTCTTTTCTAGTATGTCTCCCTCTCTTTCGCTCATTTTTAATTTAAACTTGGTTTTATCATATATGAAGAAGAAAAACCCTTGAATCCGTGGTTTTATTTTCCAATCCACTCCCTCCTCTCCACTTGTACTGCCAATGTCTTAGTTCAGATTCCCAACATCTCTCACCTGGACTACTGCCTCCAGTCTTGTCTCCCTCAAATCCATCCTCCAAACAGCTGGCAAAGTGATCTATTTAAGACAAAAATTTGACCATGTCACTCTTAAGATACTTCAATAGTTCACCATCAAGCTAAAAATCTCTTTTAACAAGGCCTTCAAGGTGTCTCATAATCAGATCTCCACCTATTAATACTTCTCCAGCTTCCCTTCTCTCCCATCCCACGCCTTGAATTTTAAATTTAAACAAACACCATGATGCTTCCTACCTTTCTGCCTTTGTTCACATAGTCCTATCTTCCCAGAATGTGAACTCATCCCTCTTTTTTCTTTTTTTGACAGGTTGACTTCCATTCATTTTAAAAACACTCAACTTCAATGTAACCTCCCCTTGGAAGCCTCACATACATTATACTTGATACAGTAATACCTCTTATTTTTATCCACAACTTATGTTGATTTCCCCAACTTTACAATGTGCTACTTGGCATAAGAACTTTATTTTTTTTCCTAGTAAGAGTCACATAATATGTGTTCAGCAATTTTGACTGAATGAACAACTAAGTTTCATAAAAATACAAGTGACAGGAAATAATGAGGTGTCTTTTAAAATAGCATTAACCAGTGTTTTTTAAATGGCTTCATATCTGTCTATATCCTATAGACAAAAATTCCACTTGTAGGTCAGATGCTTTCCTAACAGTTTATTTCACTTCTTCACATTCCTTCTTCCTCTTAAAACGAATATGTTTTTTAATTTTCACAGCTAATTAAATCATTTTACATTAAGAAAGTTACAACAAACCTGAAGATATGTCCAAATGTCCTGAAAAGATAATCTGAAACAGGTATCTTGCTTCTTGTTTAAGCACATAATCACAGTGAATAGGAACAGCTGTATTATACACTGAAATAAACTAGGATGACCAAACGTGAAACTCTTTGACAGCTCCCTATCTTAGAATAAAAAGCTAAAGTCCTTACAAGGGCCTTTGGCCAATTCATCTTCCTACTCTTCCTTCCCTCCTTTACCTCATTCTGACTACTGGCCTCCCTGCCGTTACCTGAACAAGGCAGGCACACTCCCACCTCAGGACCGTTGTACTGGCTTTTCCACCTGCCCAAAACATCCTTCCCTAAGCCACCGACACGGCCCTTCACTCAAATGCTCCCCTCTTGGTATGGCATTCTCTAACCATCCTACTTTCAAGTGCCTCTGTTCCTGGCAACACTTCCACATCCCCTATGTCTCCTTTACTAGTTTCTCGCCATTGATCTTATCACCCCCCAAAATGCAATTTACTTGTCTATCATCATATATATGGGCTTCCCGGGTGGCTATTCATGTGAGCTATTATCCCACCCCACTAGAATATTAGTTTTATGGAGACAAGTAATTTTTATCTGCTTTGTACACTGGTAAATTCCAAGCACCCAGAACAGTTACTGCATATGAGAGGCTCTCAAAAACAATTTATTGAATAAATGAATCACACATTCTGCTATACTTACAGAGTATACACTGAGAGGACAGAAGACAACACTCTGCAGTCAGAAAAGGTTTCAGAGAAAAGAAAGCATTTAAATTAATGAGCACATTTAAACTGGATTTTGCACTGATGCCAGCAGAATGACAGACTGTCAAAATGCAAGGCTATATCTGTGACATGTGATTCATCTGCACTGGAGAGGAGCGCAACCAAACTCAAAGGAGGATTTTTAAAGGCAAGTCAGCCTCTTAAAACCATGTTAAGTGACAAAAGGAGAAAAGAGAATGAGACCTTCAGCACAATTTTATGAAAACTTAAAACATATACACATGCCGAACAATACTGTACATTTCTCAAATATACAAAATAATAAATACAGGAAGACAATCATTTCAGAGGCCAAAGTACAAAAAGAACCATAACTTGGAAAACAATCCTTTTTATTCTCCAATCCCCTTCTTCCCATCTCTGGTTTTACAGTCTTTTCGGTCAAGTCAAAAGATCTTATTTCCTTCCTTTCTTCTTTCTTCCCACTCATTCTTTTGTTCTCATAGAACTAAGGGTCAGTTTCCTGCACAATCTGCCTGCACAGGATATCCACTTAAACACCATCTTACCCACTAGCACCAAACAAAAGAGCAAATTTTCCAAAGACAAGAAACATCCTAACATCTTGAGAATGAACATGTTTTAAATCATAAGGAGTTAAAGAGCTAAATGGAGGCGAAAAAGCTAAGGAATGAAGACAAAAAGGGGAGGGGGGCCTACAGAAAGTAAATGCCACGGTGTTATCCAGTAGATCCAGCCTATGCTCCTTTCCCAGACAAATCCGGATGATTCAGATCCACTGCATCCGCCCAAATACAGGTGCGCAGGCTGGGAATGTTTCATTTTTGAACAATGTTAAGTGACTACTATATATAAGGTACCTTAGATAGCGAGTTATCCTTCATTAATCACTACTATGGAGGCACATCATGAACGTACGATGAGGCAGCAGAAGACTCTAATTTTTACTTATGGAATATGGAACCCAGAAATAGGTCCCAGCAGAAATATATTATGACTATTAAGAAAAGGTCATTTTTTTCTACTGATACGCCTGTAGGATACAATAAAAATAAGGTAAAACTAGAAAGAGTAGCTTGTACAGAAAATTATCAGGATTAAATAAGACTCAAACTCAAATTTACAGATAATTCCTAAATTTAATGCTTAATTTTATTAAAAATACTTTTTTACCAATTAGTCATTCAATAAATTTTATCAGTTGAAGTAGAAATTTGTCAGTTATTAATTGGAGAAATTAATAAAAAATTTCAGTTTAGCAGGCATTTCCAGGCATTTTTATAAACACTTACCTTGCCAGAATTCTACTCTGTCTGACTGCATATTCTTAAAAACTAATACTTTTTTTTTTTTTTTTGCCATGCCACGTGGCTTGAAGGATCTTAGTTCCCCAAGCAGGAATTAAACCCAGATGTGCCCATGGAAGTGAAAGTATGGAGTCTAACCACTAAACCACCAGGCAAATCCCTAAGGAAGCTAATACTTTTTAATAGTGCTTTTAAAAACTATGTAGGGTGGTTGGATAAATCATTCAATTGTTCTCAATATCAAGCCACACATATCTTAAAACTAAAAAATACTGCACATTATTCGTTTATTCATTTATTCTTTCATTACCAAGGCCCTACCAGGGAAAAGACATGAAGCTTCACTGGCCAAGAATAAAGATGTTAACAACAATAGCAGTACAAATTTTTTGGAATCTCTTTCATGCTTGATTACTGTGGTTATCTACCCTCCCCCAAACGATCACCCCTGTTATCATACCTGTCAAGCTGGGGAGAGCCGTTTTTGAGTCCTCACTGCATAGACAGCAAAGTGATGTGTCCTGATCTCTGCCATAACAATTAGGTGGAAGCAGAACTGTCCCAAAGACCATTCCTCTGCCCAGAAGCGCGCAAGTTTAACTGTTCTATGTACGGAGGAAGTCTTGGAATTCTAGTCTCTGACAAGCAACACCACAGGCATGTGACACTTATTCATGTACTCTGTGGCCAGAGGGGACCAATGGCAGGGTGACATTTACAAGCCCAGTGTGGGTGGAGAGTTACCTAAAGGGAAATGTCTCGTAATCAGCAAAACATTGAGTCAGAATGCAGTTACTTAAAAAACTCTGGAACATTTTGAAAAACTAAATAAGTAAAAACCAACACACATGAGTAACAAATGATAAAATACACAGGCGTCAGTGCATGTAGATGGGATTTCATTCCTAGGTGATGATGAAGTGAGACTGTACAGAAGTTTCCTTGGAGAAAACGTGTTTACAATAAAACACCAAATACACTTTTAAAAGAGAGGAAACGCCTAACAAGAGTCATCTTTTGCATCACTTAAAGTAGTTCAAGAAACCACAAATCCAAAGTTAAAGAAATAGTTGCAATCTGATTCATAAACACAGAAGCCAGGAAATGACGGCCTTCAGTAAAAGTTTGGCTCTATTGCTTAATAAAGGTTAAAAACATGGCATGATGGCACTGAAAACTTTAAAAGTTTTGAAAGTAAAAGCCTAATATTTGTTAATATATAGGAACAAAGTTAAATAAAACTCAAGAGCCTTATAAGAATGAAACTAGCAAAATCTACCAATGATGGATGACTTTAGGGATATTGAAGGACCTAAGCTACTCCATTTTGTTAACAGAAAAACTCCATTTTGTAAGGATCCAGAAAAGAGCCTTTAAAAATCCAAGAGCCTTTGGAAATCCCCTGACCTCACCCCACCACCCTCGAGCCAATCAGACCCCAGACCAAAATCTCCTGACTTAACGTAGTCTACCTAGGTAATGGGAACCAATCAGAACCCAGGGCCAGCCCAGGGGGAAAATAAGAATCAATCAGAAACCAACACCTAACCCTTCCACAGAAGGTAACCAATTAGATGTCTCCCAACCCAGAAACTCCCATTTTTCAAATTTCTCGTGCAAACCCTATATAAGCAATGTAACCCAGAACTCGTGGCTCCTCCCTATAGCCGCTGCGTCGGTATCAGGTGGGAGCCCCAGCTTGAGCTTGGTAATAAAAACTCTCTTGCTTTTGCATCGGATATCGGCTCCCTGGTGGTCATTGGGAGATTTCGAGACTTGGGCATAACAATATAACCTACAAAAATAATTTCAGAATGTCTGTTATTATACAAATATTTGTTAAGTTGTTGTTATGTACCAGCTACTGTGCGAGGTTCCAGGTCAACAAAAGTTAACAGGGTAAAATTATTGATAGTAAAACTGACACAGCCTTCAATAAAGATGTTACAAAAGTTATAATGCAAGCTTAAAGAAATAATGACTCTGGTGTAGGTAATAATTAACAGTTTTTTAAAAAACAAAGTTTATGCACTCAAAGAAATTAACCTTTTATGAAGCCAGTACTGTTTAACATAATGAGGAAAGTAAGAGTCAAATGACTAACGGGTTACCTCAAATCAATGACTCAATTTCAAATACCAGGTTGAATTTCTCCTTCCCTGAATTACAAAAAATAAAAGGGAAAGAGGCTCCATAATTCATGTTCTATAGATATCTATATTCTATAACATATGATTTACTATTTAATCAGTAAATCTGCTATTTAAATTATCAATAATGAAGTTACATTTTTTAATCCTCCTATATTGTAACCAAGAGTACAGAGGATGAACAAATAAACAAAATATGGTACACACAATGGAATTTATTCAACGATAAAAAGGAATAAAATTTTTATACATGCTACAATATAGATGGTCCTTGAAAACATCATGCTAAGTGAAATAAGTCAGACACAGAAGGACAAATATTGTACAATGCCACTTATACAAAATACGTAGAAGCTATTCTAGCTCTGGAAATCTAGCTCTGCACTTGGGTGGCTATGTAACACTGAATGTACTTAAGGCTACTAAACTGTATACCTTAAAACAGTACAAAAGGTAAGTTTTATGCTATGTATATTTTCTAATTAAAGTTTTTAAAGTAAAAAAATAAGTATTTGACTTCCCTCCTGGTACAGTCGTGAAGAATCCACCTGCCAATGCAGGGGACACGGGTTCGATGCCTGGTGCAGGAAGATCCCACATGTCAAGGAGCAACTAAGCCCGAGAGCCACAATTACTGAAGCCCGCATACCCTAGGGCCTGTGCTCTGCCTCAGAAGCCGTCACAATGAGAAGCCCATGCACCGCAACTAGAGAGCCTGCAGCACCCAGAGAAAAGTTCATGAGCAGCAATGGAGAGCCTGTGCGCTGCAAAGACCCAGCACAGCTACAAATAAATAAATATTTCTTAAAAACATAAAAAAAATTAGTATTGACTCTCCAAAGACCTCTGTTATGTAGGTTGTATCTACCATTATCTACCATATTTGAAATTAAAACTGAGAAATTGTAATATTAATTTCAAAATAACAATAAACTCATGTTAACATTTTATTAAAAATAATTACTCTTGAAAAGAATTAAGAAGTAATAGTAACACTGTCATTTTTTGCAAATATCTTTAATATCCATCTTAAAACAAGATGGATGAACCTTTATTCTGCATTTGATCCACTGTGATGTTATTTATGTTGAAGTATATGAAAATCTAACTGCACAGATATGGAGGTATAAAAGGAAAAGATATTTTAACAATCTTTCAGATGATGATGGATATTCTTCTCTGATACTACACCAAAACTCAACAAATATTAGTTCTTTAAAGGCTAACTGTATACTGAAATCTGAAACCAAATAGATAAAATTTTTATAATCTGTCAAACTAAAATTTATTGTTTTATCTTGTACTTGAAATAAGTCTATCTTGTACTCTGCATTTTTTAACATCATGTATTGATCATCTGGAAATATATCCACTAAATGTTGATATATTCTATTATGTAACTTTGATATATCCTGTTCATTACTATCACCATCAATCTCACCACAAAAGTTTTGAGTACCAGGGAAGTTCTCACAATCACAATGGTTGTTACTAATTTTATAAAATTCTAATTTTTGTTTAAGAGCCCCAAATCTACCATTTCCAACAATTCCTATCTGTTTTCTTTGAAATAGCAAATTTATTTCATTCATTTTCGAGACAATGTCTACCAAATCCCAATTCTGAATGGTCTGTCATTCAATCTTTTAAGTAAGTGTTCCCAGAAAAAAGCTGCCAGTTCAGTTAGAAACACAGCACACCTGGACACAGGTCTAAGAACAGCCACAGCATCCAGTGAGCAACAGAGCTGTTTTCTGCACGCCTTCCATTCTAAGACAAGTAGCTGAGAATCAAGATTTTTTATAAACATAATCATTTTACTGCTTCATCAAGGAAATTCTTAGCAAGAGTGTGGCGGTGACAACGCAATGATGGCTAGGGTACAGTTTAATATCACTACCTTGATTTCTACTAAGGACTAAGCAGTTTTATCAATAGTGCTTTGGCACCATCAGTGCAAATGTCAACAGAGGGATCTGTTGAACACACTATCAGATTTTGAGAACTGCTGCTACAAAGATATCTGCATGAGTTAATCTGCTTCATTTTATTTTCAATTTTTCAGTTCTGCTTTATGTGTTTTATTTCATTATATAAAATATTTACATGGTTCCAAAGTTGAATCTACAGAATGAGGTACCTTTCCCTCTATCCTAGTCACTCCTTCCTTCAGTTCAGTCGCTCAGTCGTGTCCGACTCTTTGCGACCCCATGAATTGCAGCATGCCAGGCCTCCCTGTCCATCACCAACTCCTGGAGTTCACTCAGACTCGAGTCCATTGAGTCAGTGATGCCATCCAGCCATCTCATCCTCGGTCGTCCCCTTCTCCGCCTGCCCCCTGTTAAGCAGGCTGGTCGGCTCAATGAGGTACATAACAGCGCTGGGGACCTGAATCATGTTTCCTGTTTTCTTGAAGAACATTCCTTAACCAACTAAGGAAAAATTTCTATATGCGATAGCATAAGGAAGGCGTTGCATGAGCTCATTCTGCCTGTCCAATCAGGTATCGCCAAGTACCCTGTAACTGAGACAAAGAGCTGACTGTATATAAACCGCCATACTGCTTTGTTCGGGGCTCTCGTCTGATTTCGGGGCTCTCGTCTGATTCCGCTGCGTCGGATGAGACTTGAGCCCTAGCATGCTAGAAATAAAAATTCCCTTCTTGCCTTTGCATTACCACGGTGGACTTGTTCACTCTCTCAGTTGGTTTGGAGATACGGGCTCGGTGCATAACACCCCCAATCCCTCCCAGCATCAAAGTCTTTTCCAATGAGTCAACTCTTCACATGAGGTGGCCAAAGTACTAGAGTTTCAGCTTCAGCATCATTCCCTCCAAAGAAACCCCAGAGCTGATCTCCTTCAGAATGGACTGGTTGGATCTCCTTGCAGTCCAAGGGACTCTTAAGAGTCTTCTCCAACACCACAGTTCAAAAGCATCAATTCTTCGGCTCTCTTCACAGTCCAACTCTCACATCTATACATGACCACTGGAAAAACCATAGCCTTGACTAGACGGACCTTTGTTGGAAAAGTAATGTCTCTGCTTTTCAATATGCTATCTAGGTTGGTCATAACTTTTCTTCCAAGGAGTAAGAGTCTTTTAATTTCATGGCTGCAGTCTATGCTTTATTCTTACACTGTTTTAATGTAAATGGATACACGCTCACATCCCCACCCTTCTTCTTAAACAGTAGGATATTTCACATTCTTTCTCCACTCTGCTCTTCTCACTTAACTGTAAGATCACGCCACAGTAGCACATAGAAATTGTTCTTTTCCTATGTACAGCTGCATAATATTTCATGCCAAATGCCACACACACTCTTAAGTGAGGACAACTGAGAATAAACAGTAAGTTTTTAAATTCTGGATCATGAACGTGAAAAAAATGCCAATTAAGTGGTTCATTCGTGAAGTTGGAAAAAAATATAATCAGTACTGTTTATGTTGTTCAGTTCCTAATTAGCAACTAGACATTTCCATTTATGTTATAAACTTACGCACACAAATGCAAACACTTTTTGCTGAAGCATGTCAACCCCTCTAAACTGCTATCCAGCACTGAATAAGGGACCCCTAAAAAAATTCTCAATAATTCAACACTTTTCCACAAAAGCAACTGTTGTTCAGACAATAATTACCTTCCATTTATTACTGTGGATAAGAAAAGAATAGCTACAATGACAGGACATTCAGGAGCTTACATTAAATATTGCTTGACTGTAGTCACACAGCTCAAAGAAAAAAGGAAAAGGAAAAAGCCTACACAACTCCCACAGTAAAAATTAGGCAAGGTTCATCAAGTCATTAAGGGCACTGAAAGGATATGCAAACAGCTCTGTGGGGAATGAATTTAAATGACGACAGCCATCTAAGTTAGAAAACTATAAACATTAACGAAAGACACTCTAAAAATATTTTTTTGTAAACTTCTTTCATTCTATGCTGTTTTTAATGACCTAAGCCATCTAATACCACCTTTAACATTTTAGAGAATAAAATGAAAGTGCAGATGAAAAAATAATCAAAAAATGATAAATGAAAGCCAATAAGACTAAATGCAACAAAGTTATTAGTATGATGTGTTCTAAATTGTTTTCATAAAAGTAATATATACTCATTGAAAATCTGAGAACTATATATAAACAAACAATAACACTACCCACTCTACATCCACACTTATTAAATTATTAAAATATTGGCTCTTTTAATCCATATTATGTTTCATTCATCCAGTTAATTACTGAGTGGATATGATGTGCAAAGTATCTACTAGGCAGGATACATCAGGTGCTAGGCCAGAAGTAAAGTCCATTAAGAGACTGAGGTAAGGTGGGGGGTTTCACTACTTCACTGCAGGATCACACTTACAAGAGAACTGGAATACTGACAACTTTGAATTTCAAACCTTGAAGGCTAAAAAGAAATGAAAAAACATAATCTCAAGTGCTAAGAAAAAAAAGCTGTCATCCCCAAATTCCATAATCACAGAAAATATTCAGAAATTAAGATGAAATAAAGACTTCTCAGTTGAAAGGAAGAACTCGTGACCAGCAGACCTCCTCTAAAAGAACTGTTAAAGGAAGCTCTTCAGACAGAATGGAAAATACCAGAAGGAAACTATTCATTAGGAGTAAAGAAAGAGAAACAAAAATAGTAAATAGCATATAGACTACTCTTCTCGAGTTCTTTAAAATATGCTTGATGGTTAGAAGCAAAAAAATGTTAACACCATTGCAGGGACTTTTCAATGCATGTAAATGTAACAACTGTAACATAAAGAGGGAAGAGAAAACTGTGTGACAGTAAGGCTTCCATATTTTACTTGAGGTGGTAAAATGATGAATCTGAGTGTGAAAAGTTCAATATGTATACTGAAACCCATACAGCAACCACTAGAAAACCTATGCAAAGAGATATAGCCAAAAGCGCAACAGATAAAAAAAGTAAAACTAAAAAAAAAAAAAAAGTGTTAATAATCCAAGAGGGCAAGAAAAGGGAAACAGAGGAACAAACAGAGGAAAAAAAAAAAAAAAGGCAGACCTAAATCCACATATTAATAATTACATTATATGACAACAGCATAAACACAGATATATGATCCAGCTACAGGCAACTCATTTCAAATATAATCATACAAGTAGGTTAAATGAGCTTCGGCATCAGTCCTTCCAATGAATGTTAAGGGTCGATTTCCCTTACAACTGACTGACTTGATCTCTGTGCTAAGAGACTCTCAAGAGTCTTCTCCAGCACCATAATTCAAAAACATCAATTCTTCAGCGCTCAGCCTTCTTTATGATCCAACTCTCACATCCGTCCATACATGACAACTGGAAAAATCACAGCTTTGACTAGACGGACCTTTGTCGGCAAAGTGATGTCTCTGCTTTTTTAATACACTGTCTAGGTTTGTCAAAGCTTGCCTGCCAAGGAACAAGCATCTTTTTAATTTCATGGCACCGTCCACAGTCATTTTGGAGCCCAAGAAAATAAAATCTCACTGCTTCCACTTTTTCCCCTTTTAAGACAGGGGTACTTTCACTAATATTTATCTAATGGCAGTCCTTAAAATATGTTCCATTCCATTATTATTGAGACAAAGAAACAAAGCTATATAAAAACAAAATGATCTCTAAAGTGGCCATATTGTGCCTGTTATTAACCCTCAACCTCCCAACAGAGCAGCTAACCCAGCATTCTAAGAAGAAAGAGCATCAATTTCACACTACACTACTTTACTCTCAACACTCACATCTTCATCTTTCCTTTTGTGACGTCAGGTCTTTAGATTATATTAGATTATTATGTCCTCTGATTATAAAAAGACCTCAATCCCTAATGTTAACAAGTTTTTGTTTTTTAAACCCAAGACTTCAGACTCTCTATTAAGAAATCTTGTGCTCTGCCAGTTAAAAAGTGAGGTGTCCTTCATTAAGTTATTTAAATATCTTACAAATTTCATTTGTAAAACAGGAAAATTAATGGCAAGTACTCTACAGCATCCTTAAATGAGATTAAATGCATGTAAAGTGCTTAGTGAACTTGACACCATAATTTAAAATTTTAGTTCCTCTGCAGTCTAAAAGTGGTCCCTTCCTTGAAAATAAATTCACTGAAAGAATAAATGTGCTGAGCTCAAGCGGGAAGACTTGCATGACTAACAAGAAGTCAAAGGTACAGAAATAAAAACAAACAACTGATGAGCCCCTAAACTTGTACAAGGTTAACTCTCTGATAGCTCAGCTGGTAAAGAATCCACCTGCAATGCAGGAGACCCCGGTTCAATTCCTGGGATGGGAAAATCTTCTGGCAAAGGGATAGGCTACTCACTCCAGTATTCTTGGGCTTCCCTGGTAGCTCAACGGTTAAAGCGTCTGCCTGCAATGCGGGAGACCTGGGTTCGATTCGTGGATTGGGAAGATCCCCTGGAGAAGGAAATGGCAACCCACTCCAGTATTCTTGCCTGGAGAATCCCATGGACGGAGGAACCTGGTGGGCTACAGTCCACAGGGTCGCCAAGAGTCAGACACGACTGAGCGACTTCACTCACTCACTCACTCACTCATGCCAGGTCTCTAGTTGTTGCACGTGGGATCAAGCCCTTAACCAGGGATCGAACCTGGGCCCCCTGCATGGGAAGGCTGGAGTCTTACCCTACTGGACCACCAGCAAAGTCCCACGATATGCTTTTAGAAAGAAATTCAAAACAACTTTATCAAAAGGTAAGTCGTTTTTATACCTTTATAAAGCATAAACAATTTCAATTTTCAAGGATGAATAAAGTTGAAAATGAAACATGTTATAATCCATTCTTAAAGCATTTTACTCATTTTGTGGGCAAAACAACTACCCAAAAGTAAAAGTAGCCATCATATGTTCTTAAAACCAAATAGCAAAGTTTTCAAAGTCTATTTCAGAAATTAATGAGCTTATAGTTTTATTTTTAAATGTCATACTTAATTATGTATTGGTCTCTGTGAAAGAGATGTTGAGGTCTCCTCTCTCCCTTCACAGATCTTCATTTCCCTCACAAAACAGAATTCAAATCTTGACTATCAACTTCACCTTCAAGGAAATGGAAAACTTGCTATCAGTTCAGTTGCTCAGTCATGTCCAATTCTTTGCGATCCCATGGACTGCAGCACGCCAGGCTTCCCTGTCCATAACCAACTCCCAGAGTTTGCTCAAACTCAGGTCCATCCAGTCGGTGATACCATCCAACCATCTCATCCTCTCTATTGTCCCCTTCTCCCCCTGCCTTCAATCTTTCCCAGCATCAGGGTCTTTTCCAAAATGAGTCAGTTCTTCGCATCAGTTAGCCAAAGTATTGGAGCTTCAGCTTCAGCATCAGTCCTTCCAGTGAATATTCAGGACTGATTTCCTTTAGGATGGACTGGTTGGATCTCCTTGCAGTCCAAGGGACTCTCAAGAGTCTTCTCCAACACCACAGTTCAAAAGCGTCAGTTCTTCGGCACTCAGCTTTCTCTATAGTCTAACTCTCACATCCATACATGACCACTGGAAAAACCATAGCTTTGACTAGACGGACCTTTGTCAGCAAAGTAATGTCTCTACTTTTTAATATGCTGTCTAGGTTGGTCATAGCTTTTTCTTTCATGAAGCAACCATCCTTTAATTTCATGGCTGCAGTCATCACCTGTATTGATTTTGGAGTCCAAAAAATTGTCAAAACCTTGCCCAAAAATCTTGCTATAATTTATTATATTCAGAGATTTTTGATTGGGCCACATTTTCTCTATCTACTGTGTTTTTCTCCTATTTTTTATTAGAAGGTGTGGTCTTTTCATGCAACTATGGAGGTATGATCTACAGTTTGGTCCTAGCTAACTATTTCTTCAATGGGCTTGAGGACAAAACTCTTTCTATTAACAGAAAGTGTATCTGCCTTGCTTAATTAGTTCCACATGCAGATGTCATTCTTGAAAGAGAATTCTTTCATGAGGAGTTTAAAGGAGTGATGTTAAGCGGAACTCAGGGATTGTGTTGTCTCTAAGAGAACTCTTTAATATCTCCCTAATAGCATCCCCTTCTCAATATTTCTCACTTTATCATTTGTCCTTTTTTTGAGGGTATAGTTGTTGTGAGATAGTATTAAGGTATTTGCATTTGGGAAACAGTCACCCAGCCATTTGCAGATAAGATTCTTTAAACAGATACCTGTTTGCATTCAACAATACGATCACTAATGTTTCTCTGTACTAACAGCTGCACTGTGCACATAGCAAGCAGTCAAGTATTTTTTAATTAATATTCACCAAACTCCCACCAGCATGTTTTCCATGCAAATTTAAAACAACTCAAAGCAATTCTAGCTCTCTCTATAGTATGATTATAATAATAGCTACCATTTGTGGAACACCCATTATAAACTACATACTTTTACACATCTTCATTGATATTTTACAATTTATATTAACTATAGTCCTAAAGGACAGGTTTTTGTTATCACCAATGTACAAATGCTCAGAAATACTAAGTATCTTATTCAAGCTCCAAAGTAAGCTGGTGAAGCCAGGATTTGAAAGTGTAGGTCTTCTGTAACTCCAAAGCCCATGCTCCTTTTACTAGTTGAGGCTGCCTCAATAGAGAGTGATACAGAAACTACTGAGAAATGTTTTTTTCTAACCTTCTGGAGAAGCACTTTAAGACAGCCAGACTCCGAAAGTGGAATGACCTCAATTCACCTATCTATACATAGAATGACATTTAAAGTCAAACCTAAGAGACGAATCAGAATGACATACATGTGCTCACCAACCAGTCTACTCCAACAAAAGAAACTGGAAATTTCTGGAATTTACTTCCAGCAGCAGAGCAATTACAAATTTTTCCACAGTCAAGGCACAATAACTCAGAGAAGAGTTTTAAAAATTTGTATACGTCATGCCAGAACTCAAAATGCATTAAAAAAAATACAACCTTTTCTCTAATTAACTAAGAACTATCATTTCTTCTTTGAAGAATCTTATATTTAGACCAAAACAGATGGTGTCTTTACTTCTGATTTATCCTCAAATATGAAAGAATGAGCTGAACAAAAGTTTTCCCTTAACGTACAGCTCATCTCACAAACATCCCAAACAACAAAAAGAACTGTATATGTGGGTATCATTAGGAAATATTTATTCGAGCTCTTAAGATCCTCGAACCTTACCTTTTAGGACACTTGTCACTGCCCTGCAGGTAACTTGGTATGTTATCCTTTCACGTGATGTTAAAAATCAAAAAAGCTGACTTCTCTTTCAAACCGGTGGAGCTAGTTTTCCAACGTCTGTGAAGAGGCGTGTGTGTGTGTGTACATACTACACTGCCTATACTTGAGTCCTGGCTGCAAGCTATTTCCTGCTGGCTGAACTCATATTTCCAATGGCCTTAACTAAAAGAAACAAAGACCTTATTCATTTTCCTTATTGCAGCAGCGCTGGCTGTCCAAACCAACAGAACTCTCCCTAAAGCATGAATGACTAGAGCTAAGAAGAGAAAAAAACATACTTCAAGTTACAAAGTTCTTTTGATTTAGGACTCATATTAATAAATACATATATACATATTTGTTCAAATAATCTATAAAAACACTCAGAATTCAATCCCTATGATTTCATTGCTAAACTCTCCAGCTTAAAACAAGATATTAATAAAATTACAAAATCACTGAAAAATTTTAATGATAATCTTAGTTAATAAAGCTCTCTATTAGAGTTATTTTTACTAGAAGATCTGTCTGAAAATACACAGTACTAAAAGTACTACATAAATACTATGTATTACATGACTGTCTATCATGACTCAAACTTCGTTTTTTTCTTCAAACTTCATTCTTATCACTAGCTTAATTTACAACATGGTGTAGCAAAAAACTCTGCTTTAACACCACTACCACCATTACCAATAAGGTCCTTCCAGGTTACAAGATCAAAGATCAGGTGAGAGCTGTAGGGGAAAAGGGAAGAAAGAGGAGGCGGAAAAAGGAAAGAGGGGAGGAAGAGCAGAAAGGAAGGAAAAAGAATACTTTAGAGGTAAAAGTATAAAAGATAACAACATGTAGTTCTTACAAGCAGGAGCTAGCAGCATTTCTTCACCAGAACACCAGGCCCAGGTCAAGAGTAGTGGCTTTGTGTATTTAAATTAACCCAAAAGTATGACTAATATCCATGTCCCTGATCAGTTTTGCTAGATTTCCACTAATTCTATCTTGATGGTAGAAGGACAGAATATCGTGCTCACTAATAACACTATGGGCTTCCCTGGTAGTTCAGTAGTAAAGAATTCACCTGTCAATGCACGAGACACAGGTTTGATCCCTGGATGGGAAAGATTCTCTGGAGAAGGAAATGGCAACCCACTCCAGTATTTTTACCTGAAGAATCCAATGGACAGAGGAGCCTGGCAGGTTACAAACAGTCCACAGGATCAAGACATGACTTAGCGACTGAACAACATTTATAGGATAGATTGAGGAAGAATACAAATCAGATATCAAAACATTTTCTAAATGCTGAGCCAGATTGTGAGAAAAAGAAATAAAGGACAGGGAAGAATAAGTAAGAGGCTGAAAAAAGCAATGTTATACCAAACCCACAGAAACAAAACTTAAATTCTGGACTTTTGAGCACCACATCATTTAGGAGCAATTTAGAAAATAGGGAATAGGAGAAAATTAACATCTAACAGTTGATAAATACTTGCTTATCTAAGCCAACCACTTACATCTATTACCACTATTACTCCTCATCTTAACTCTGATAGAAATGTTCAATTTCTCAGATAAACAGACTACATAATGCAAACTATATGCATTTTTAATTTTAATGCATGACTATACTCAGACAATTTTGCATTGAGATTGAAATTCTACCTCTGGCACTTATGAGCCTGGAAACTGAACAATTAATAACTCTGAAAACAAATAAAGCCACCCTATTTACAGCAACAACAACAAGCAACAGTTAGAAATGGACATGGAACAACAGACTGGTTCCAAATAGAAAAGGAGTATGTCAAGGCTGTATATTGTCACCATTTAATTTATATGCAGAGTACATCATGAGAAATGCTGGGCTGGATGAAGCACAAGCTAGAATCAAGATTGCTGGGAGAAATATCAACAACCTCAGATATGCAAATGACACCACCTTTATGGCGGAAAGAGAAGAGGAACTGAAGAGCCTCTTGATGAAAGTGAAAAGAAGAGAGTGAAAAAGTTGGCTTAAAACTCAACATTCAGAAAACTAAGATTATGGCATCCGGTCCCATCACTTCATGGGAACTAGATGGGGAAACAGTGGAAACAGTGACAGACTTAATTTTCTTGGGCTCCAAAATCACTGCAGATGGTGACTGCAGCCATGAAATTAAAAGACACTTGCTCCTTGGAAGAAAAGCTATGACCAACCTAGACAGCATATTAAAAAGCAAAGACATTACTTACCAACAAATCTCCATCTAGTCAAAGCTACGGTTTTTCTAGTAGTCATGTATGGATGTGAGAGTTGGACCATAAAGAAAGCTGAGTGCCAAAGAATGGATGCTTTTGAACTGTGGTGTTGGAGAAGACTCTTTAGAGGCCCTTGGACTGCAAGAAGATCAAACCAATCAATCCTTAAGGAAATCAGTCCTGAACATTCATTGGAAGGTCTGATGCTGAAGCTCCAACACTTTGGCCACTTGATGCAAAGAACTGACTCACTGGAAAAAACCTTGATGCTGGGAAAGACTGAAAGCAGCAGGAGAAGGGGACGACAGAGGATGAGATGGTTGTACGGCATCACCAACTTGATGGATACGAGTCTGAGCAGGCTCCAGGAGTTGGTGACGGACAGGAAAGCCTGGTGTGCTGCAGTCCAGGGGGTCACAGAGTCGGACACAACTGAATGAACTGACTGAGCATAGTAAAGAGCACAGACTCTCAAGCCAGATTCTCTGTGTTTGAATACTAGTTCTACACTTAACTGTGTGACCTTCGTCAAGCTAACATTTCTATGCCTCAGTTTCCACATCCAAAAAGGAGAGCATGATAATACCTACTCTTAATAGAAGTGGCAGAAGAATTAAATGTTATTCTATGTAAAGATGCTAAAACAGTGTCTGATACAAAATAAGAGCTACATAAGTAGTTAGTTATTTGGTTGATGAAGATGAAAATACTGATTAGAAGGAATGTATACCAAGCCCTATTTTCAGACCTTAGCAATGAAGTTTCTGCCTTTTCTATCAGACTATACTAGATGCTCCAATGAAAACTGGTTTCATCCAGGTTAATGTGGTTAAAATGCATACTCTAAGGACAGATAATCTCTTTTTAGCTGTGATCCTTAGAACCTGATGTCCAAAACCAATTAATTTTGCAATACACAGAGAGGGTCTCTGCTAACTTCTTTTCTTCTCACAACTAAACTAATGGATGGTGTAACAGTAACAGAGCACATGAAGATTATCACATCTTGCTAGTGAAGGAGTGGCAAGTAGTCCTATACAAGATAGCGACTCAAATGTACTAACAGATTGTTTCACAAATTATCAGCAACAGCTGTTTATAATGGGATTTCTGATTCAGATGATTTCTTGATGTTCTCCCTATGAGTTTAAGAGATCAGTCTGTTTAAAAAAGAGGCTAGACTTCCCACTAAAATCTAGAAGAAAAGGATGTCCACTCTCACCACTTCTATTCGACACAGTATTGGAAGTCCTAGCCACGGTAATCAGACAAGAAAAAGAAATAAAAGGTATCCAAATTGGAAGGTAAGAGGTAAAATTGTCATTTTATGCAGATGACATACTATACATAGAAAACCCTAAAGACTTCATACAAAAACTACAAGAACTAACTAATTCAGCAAGGTAGCAGAATACAAGATTAACATACAGAAATTGGCTGTATTTCTTTACATTAACAATGAAATATCAGAAAGAAAAACTAAAAACATAATCTCTTTTACAATCAAATATAAAAAATTAAATATCCAGGAACCAACCTGACCAAAGTGGTGAAAGACTTATATGCTGTATAAAACACAGATTTAAAAAAATGAAGATGAGTCAAGAAATGGAAAGGCATCCCATACTCTGAGATTGGAAGAATACTGTTAAAATGGCAATACTATTCAAAGCAATCTATAGATTCAATGTGATCTCCATCAAATTGTCCATGCCATATTTCACAGAACTAGGACAAATAATACTAAAATCTATATGGCACTACAAATGACCCAAAATTGCCAAAGTAATCCTGAGGAAAAAGAACAAAGCTGGAGGCATAACCCTCCCAGACTTCAGACAATACTACAAAGCTACAATAGTCAAAACAGCATGATATTGGCCCAGAAACAGACATATAGATCAATGGAACTTAACAGAGACCCTGGAAATAAATTCACACACTAAAATCAATCTTCAACAAAAGAGGCAAGAATATACAATGATGAAAAGATGGTCTCTTTGGCAAGTGGAGTTGGGAAAGCTAAACAGACATCTGTAAATCAATGAAGATAGAACAGTCCCTCATCCATATACTAGAATAAACTCAAAATGGCTTATGGAAAAGAACCTGAAAATATATATTAATACATATATACACATACACACACATATATATTGATATATACATACACAAAGAGAATCACTTTGCTATACATCAGGAATTAACACAACACTTTAAATAATCTATATTTCAAAAACATGGTGGGAACTCTGCCTATCCCTTCAAAATTTGCCATTTCAGATTGTTTTTCTGAGTATTACCTTGCAGTCTTCCTGGAATTACGTTTGTACCAACCTAATATTTAAAGGTCAACTGCATAATGATAGAGAACAGACCAGTGGTTGCCAGGGTACAGGACTGGAAGAAAGACGTGACTACACAGAGACTGCACAAGAAAGTTTTTTGAAATGATGTAATTGCTCTAATTATTGGATTACACAAATCTGCAGAGATTAAAATCACAGAACTATAAAAGAAACCCAAAAAAAAAAAAAAAAACTTTACTATGTGATGATTTTTGAAGAGAAAAAAGGAAAAAAATGGAGCTGAAGCATATACATTTTCACACCAGTTATGAAAATAAAAAGTCATGCCATATCATAGAACACTAAATTTTAGAAATACCTACAAATGAGAATTTGCATCTTAACTTGAGAATCTAAAATTTCCACACTTATTTTAGATATAAATAAATACCTTTCTGTTAAGAATTGTGCTAAAAGTTTAGAGGAAACGAATAACCTGCCTAAACACACAAAATTTGTGGAATTCAGCATTCTAAGATCTTTGCACGTTAACAGAAATCTGTCACTGCCAACGTAAGCAGAAGATAATGAAATATCTGAGGGATGAAAAGAATGTGCCAATCCTCTTTCCCTCATGGAATTCTCAAAGTCAGTGTAACTAACACCTGGTACAATGACTTGAATGCAAGCTCAGAGCTAACATTCCTAGGGACGGACTCACAAACAAACCTAGATCATTCCTAAAGATCTACAATACAATCCTCTGTAATCCAAGGAGTCAGCTGTTTCACTGAGACTAGGGAAGCATGCAACAACTGCTTACATACACTCACATACATACATACACACACACACACACACACACACACACACACACATTTCTGCATGGAATGTATATGATGTCTGTGCCCACATAAACTAATTCAATCCACAGGAGATTCTAAAATGCCTAACTCTCAATATTAATTCACCAATGTATTAATTATTCAAATATTTATCAAACATCCACTTTGTACCAAGCACAATAAAAAGTACCTGAGATATATCTGTAAACTGGAAAAATGAAATCTGGGCCTCATCTATTACCTCCAGTTTAAAGACATACAAGTCATTTTTCTATCAACCATCTGAAGTAAAGTGAATGAGGATGAAGGCATTAAAAATAAAGGAATTAATGACAGCAAACTGCGTTATCACATGATAGGAACTGAAAAAAAAATTAGTGTGACCCCAGGGTTTCCACTTGTTCTCTGTGCGGAGGAGGGTATATATGCATCAAATGAAGTGCTAAGAAAACTCAAGTAGGAAAGATAAGCAAGAACCAAATCTTGGAGAACACTGAATGCCATACCAAGAATTTCAGATTTATCTTGCTAGCAGTTCAGTTCAGTTGCTCAGTCGTGTCCTAGCAGTAACGATTTCAAGAATTTTTCTTCCAGACAAATAATTCCATCCATTCATTTTTTGGCTGTGCTGGGTCTTCGCTGCCGCACAGGCTTTTCTCTAGCTGCGGCTACTCTCTGGTTCCGGTGTAGGGGCTTCTCACTGCAGGGGCTTCTCTTGCTGCTGAGCACAGGCTTGAGGGCACGCAGGCTTCAGCAGCTGCAGCTCCCAGGCTTTGGAGCACTGGCTCAATAGCTGTAGCACATGGGCTTAGCTGCTCTGTGGCATGTGGGGTCTTCCCAGATGAGGGATCAAACCTGTGTCTACTTTACTGGCACATGGATTCTCAACCACTGAGCCACCAGCTGCTGCTAAGTCACTTCAGTCGTGTCCGACTCTGTGCGACCCCACAGACGGTAGCCCACCAGGCCCCCCCCGTCCCTGGGATCAGAGAAGCCCCCAAATATGTATTCTGAATATTATGAATTATGGAGGAAGGAACAGTTAAACCAAGGAAATAGATAATATACACTAGGTCACTGAACAAACTGCTAAATAGTGTTTCTCTAGCTTTAATAAGACATATTCATATATTAACTCTTTTTCCCAAGGGATTCAAAAAAAACATCCCTTACTATTTACTCACTGGAAAAACCCTGATGCTGGGAAAGATTGAGGGCAAGAGGTGAAGGGGGCAACAGTGGGTGAAATAATTGGATGGCATCACCAACTCAATGGACATGAGTTTGAGCAAACTCAAGAGAGAGTGAAGGACAGGGAAGCTTAGCATGCTGCAGTTCATGGGGTCACAGAGAGTCAGACATGACTTGGCGACTGAACAACAAAAAAATTTACAAGTAGCAAATAGTAAAATCCTTTTTAACATGCATTGCTGGGCTTCCCAGGTGGCACCACTGGTAAAGAACCTGCCTGCAATGCAAGAGACACAAGAGACACAGGTTTGATCCCTGGGACGGGAAGATCCCCATGAGGAGGGCATGGCAACCCACTCCAGTATTCATGCCTGGAGAATCTCATGGTCAGAGGAGCCTGGCGGGCTACAGTCCACAGGATCACAGAGAGTCGTACATGACTGAAGCAACATAGCATGCATGCAAGCAGGCTAGCATTCATACCGTTTTAAAAATTAAAGACTAAGGACTGATGTTAACTGAAAAACTGCCCTTATTCTAACATTCAAATTGCATATAAATGAGAGAATGACCAATGTACTCCCTAGATAAAAATACTTTAATTCTCTGTGCCTCAACATCATCTCTTTCAGGCTCTAATTCCACAACCTTAGTTTAGGCCACCTTCATTCTTCACCTAAGTTTTTGCCATGGTCTCTCTAACATCTGTCTAAAATGCACAAATAGACAAAGATGATTTTTTCTTCTAGAGCACAGGAAAATCTGATCACATAACCGCTCTGCTTAAAACCTTCCAATGATTTCCCCACACTGCATCAGGTTAAAGTCTAATATCCCTCACATGGCATAAAAGGTTCTTCTGTGGGGACCTGGGCCTTATTCTACTACACATTCTCTTTTTGGTAAATAGCCGGCCTCTCATCTTATGCTTGTGACATACCCAACTCTCTAATTGCCCAAACCCTCTTTTATTTTGTCAAATATTATTTTCACCCCCTAATACTGTGGCCCACTGCTTCTACCCAGATTTTGCCTGGCTAACTTCTACAGGTTCTGATCTCAATTTAGATATCTCAGAAATTCTAGTAAATAAAATCCATGGACATGAGAGAAAGTATCTAATTAAAAGATGCACACAATAGGGCTTCCCTGGTGGCTCAGTGGAACAGAATGCACCTGCCAATGCAGGAGACGCAGATTCGATCAATGGTTTGGGAGGATCCCACATGCCATGAGCAACTATGTCCGTGTGCCACAACTATTAAGCCTGTGCTCTACAGCCTGGGAACTGCAACTACTGAAGCCTGTGCACTCCAGAGCCCATGCTCTGCAACAAGAGAAGCCACCGCAGTGAAGAGTGCACGTACCACAACTAGAGAAGCCCCCACTCCCCGCTACTAGAGAAAAGCCCATGCAGCAACAAAGACCCAGCACAGCCAAAAATTTATCAATAAAGTTATCTTTGTTTAATGCACAAAACAGGCTGGACTATTATTCTCAATTTTTCATTTCCTCCCTGTTACAAAAATACACATCCGAATCTTTGGCCCAAAGACTTGGCAGTTATCTACCACTAGAAGGTTGTTGCTGCTCAGTCACGCAGTCAGGTCCGCCTCTTTTTTACCCCATGGGCTGCAGCACACCAGGCTTACCTGTCCTCCACCATCTCCCAGAGCTTGCTCAAACTCATGTCCACTGAGTCAGTGATGCCATCCAACCATCGCACCCTCTCTCGTCCCCTTTTCCTCCCACCTTCAATCTTTGCCAGCATCAGGCATTTTCCCAATGAGTCAGCTCTTCACATCAGGTGGCCGAAGTATTGGAGTCTCAGCCTCATCATCAGTCCTTCCAATGAATAGGAGAGACTTCCTTTAGGATTGACTGGTTTGATCTCCTTACAATCCAAAGGACTCTCAAGAGTCTTCTCCAATACCACAGTTGAAAAGCATCAATTCTTCGGCACTCAGCTTTCTTTATGGTCCAACTCTCACAACCATACGTGACTACTGGAAAAACCACAGCTTTGACTATATGGACCTTTGTTGGCAAAGTAATGTCTCTGCTTTTAAATATGCTGTCTAGGCTTGTCACAGCTTTTCTTCCACTAGAACAGAGAAAGAATATTTCCCTGCCCCACTGAGGTTGGGCTTGGTCATACGACTTTCTTGGCCCAGCCGTGTGGGCAGTATGCCAACTGTGAATTAAGAGCCTTAACAGCCTTCATGTGTGCTTCTCACCCCTCTGGTGTTTTCACTATCCTCACGACAAGATTGAGACATGCAGAGCAGACCTCGGAGTTTGGAGCCAAATCCAGCTGAACCTAGTAAAACTCAGCTGAGATCAACCAAAGCCCAGCTAGTCCAGAGACTCATGAGAGAAAAAGAAACGCTGTTTTAAACCACTGAAAATTTCAGATTATTTGCTACACAGCATTTTTGCAGCAACAGCTGATATAATGTATTTCCAATAAAATCTTACTTTTAAATATCAAAAATGTATATTGTTTTGATTATGTACTAACAGGCTTCCCCCATGGTTCAGTGGCAAAGAATCTGCCTGCAATGCAGGAGACCTGGGTTCGATCCCTGGGTCAGGAAGATCACCTGGCGAAGAGAATGGCACCCCACTCCAGTATTCTTGCCTGGAAAATTCCACGGACAAAGGAGCCTGAGAAGAGCTACTGTCCATGGGGTCACAAAGAGCTGGACATGACTGAGCAACTAACACACTTATGTACTAACAGGTTAGAATCCTAAATCAAGCATACAACTTTTTAAACACAGAGAAACTAAAAGACATTCAATTTCAATTTATATACCTATCTTAGATGCAGAGAAATATGATATGATTTTCGATGGTCAAAAAAATGCAACATTAGGATAAAATTCAATGAGGGAAGTAGGACAGAAACACAAATCCAAAGAAAACAAGAATAACCAACACCTTTCAGCTGTTAGATGGTAAGTGATAAATCACTGATATTTAGATTCTTACTTTCTAAAAAAATAATGTAAGTTTTATTTTAAAATATCATTATAACACATCAAAAATCATATAATCAACTATTTAAACTTGGGATGAAAAAAGTTTTTTAGATGTCACCCAAAATATGTGCAAGAGAGTACACATCTACTTTCCTTTCTTTTGGGGTACAGTTCTATTAATACAATACATGTATAGATTCATGTGACCAACATGTTTGTATTAGATACATACATCTCCCTCATACTATTCCTTTACAGTTACATTCTCTAACCTAGATTCTCCAAAAGTCCTTTTAGGAAACCTGTGAACAAAACAGTATGAAAACACTGCTATATGACACTAACTAGCATGACTGGAGTAGGAAACGGCAACCTGCTCCAGTGTTCTTGCCTGGAGAACCCAGGGACGGGGGAGCCTGGTGGGCTGCAGTCCATGGGGTCGCTAGGAGTTGGACATGACTGAGCGACTTGACTTTCAGTTTTCATTTTCATGCATTGGAGAAGGAAATGGCAACCCACTCCAGTGCTCTTGCCTGGAGAATCCCAGGGACGGGGAGCCTGGTGGGCTGCCGTCTATGGGGTCGCACAGAGCCAGACATGACTGAAGCGACTTAGCAGTAGTAGTAGCATGACTTATTCATCCAGTAAAATTTGGCTTCAAATTTTCAGCCAAGTTCTAGTTTATTTAGTAATATTAACCATGCCAAAAATATCCAATAAGTAACGGTAAAAACTACTCTGGGGACCAAATAATCAAGCAGTCAAAACTGAGTTGGTTAATATACTGACTCAGGGTTCACTACAGTTGAGACAAGTTTTTCCACATAGTCACAGTGGATGACACAGGTCAACTTAATCTGGAAACTATTCTTATCTTTAAACAGGTCTGCTTGCTTATACTAAGTATTAAAATACCTCTGAGTTAGGAAATTTTCTATTTTCTGCTTGCCTTAATTTTTCAGAAAATTGAGACTTAGATAGATATCACTTCAAAACAGCGATTTCAGATGAAAATCAAAGTACAATACAAATGAGAATAAACCCTTTTGCACACATATGGAATCCAACCAGTCTCTCAAAACACCAAGCATTTCAGGAGCAGGATCAAAAGCCAAAACCAAGAGACTTTAAACGATTATGAAAAATATAAGCAGGGAAAAGTCAAATATAGAAAAAAAAAGTTTCTGTTGAATTACTTAAGAACACTGATTTCATTATGTCTAACTCTATAGAAAACCTGGTAATAAGGTAATTATTTTATTCATTAAGACCAAACATTAAATAGTACCTCTTAAAAAAAAAGTACACAATACAAATCCCCAACATAGTTGTATTTAAGAACAAAGAATTAAGTAGAAAGTGGAAACTTCAGTAATCTGTTCGCATTGATTAATACATACAGAAATCCTCATTCACTCAAATTTTTGTACTATTCTGTTCAAGGGACTATAATTGTGATATAACATAACTGCTGACTGGCAATGTGTGCAGAAGCTCATTGATAATTCTACTAACCTCTTCATAACACACATTTTGGACCCACTAACAGCAGGTTTTACCATTGGCAAGATACTAAGGGGTATACAAAGATGAAAGATATAGACTGCTCAAGGAACTTAACATCTAAGCTAGAGATCTGGTTAGAATAGGTTCATTTTACACTGTTAGGAAATAAAGTACATGTACTTAATAGTACTACACCTACATACAAAGAAATGCACATAAAATTCAATAAGGAACTCTGTCAAACTTCACAGAATGAGTTTTTATGTACCCAAAAAAAGAACAATAAAGCCACCCAACTAACGACTCTTGGTCACAAATGTTCCTTATTGATGCTAAGAAACCTCCCCACAGTGGGGGAAACCATAACACAGACCACACATAAATACCTTTCTCCTCACTAAAAGTAATCATAGAGCAAAAGCTTAAAACAATTCATGACAAAGCAAAAAGCAAATCAACTCACCTTAAAAATAATAAATAATGTTATCAGCATTTTCAAAGACCAAACAAAGACTGAATTAAAAGTTAGTATATGCTGCACTTTAAGAGAGGCTAACTCCTTAACCAGGTCTCATTCTAAGCAAAGTCATAGAGTAGTCCCTGACACCCCTTTCCTGACTTCCCTTATGAATGTCTCCTTCTTTCCCAAGGACTTTAATCCCTACAATACTTCTACTATTTTCTGTATGCACACATACATGAATGCACACAGACTGTGCCAGGTCAATCTCTTTCTATTTGAAGGACTGCAGTGCTTTTATCTTCGATTGGAGAGTGGTATTAGGGGAAGAGAATGGCCTCCATTTATTTTCACTAAACAACAACTTAAGGGTGTTTACTCCCCTAGGCTTCCCTGGTGGCTCAGAGGTTAAAGTGGCTGCCTGCAATGCGGGAGACCAGGTTTCGATCCCTGGGTCAGGGAAGTTCCCCTGGAGAAGGAAATGGCAACCCACTCCAGTACTCTTGCCTGGAGAATCCCATGGACAGAGGAGCCTGGTAGGCTAGAGTCCACAGGGTCTCAAAGAGTCAAGACATGACTGAGCAACTTCACTTTCACTTTTTCACTCCCCCAGGCAAAGCCTCTAGAAAAATTAGAATTTAAAGATCATATAATAAGTAACTTCTATTAACATGCTAATGCACAAATAATGGCACTGAATCCCACCACCTCCCTAAATAGTGATATCTACATCTTAATAGGTTACACAGTTAAAAATGAAAGAAATTCCTCCAAAGAATTTTAGCCATTAATTGGCAGACAGAAAGAGACTGCTGGTGTTCCTAAAATCATGTCATAAAGCCTATTCACCTATCCCTATTAAAAAATATTCAGTACACACGGACTAGCTCTGTTAACTTTGGCCAAAAAGCAAGCAAATCTCTTCTAAAAATACTGGGTCAGACAAATGTCTACTCAGAATATTATGGAGAACTCTACACTGTAAAATAAGTATGTAACAAGCCCCATCTGGACATTTAGCAACTCGTATTAAAAATCATAACTTTAAAAAATGATAAATTATAAATAAAATATTTAGTTTAAAAACTTCCACACACATTCTTTCAATACCATCAAGAAAGTTTGACGCATAGTCTAGAAAGCAGCTGATATAATCAGAGTAACATAAGAAAGTTTAAAGCTACAAAGCCTTCAATGACTTTTTAGAAATAACCTTTTCCTTTGCACAAAATATTAAGAATGAAGGCAGAGAACCTATAGATCATGAGAAGATTAAAGATACATAGCAATTACATTAGATATGATATGCTGTATCAATTATTTAAAATATCCTTGAGATAAATAGGTCTTATCTGGATACTAATTAAAAAAAGCATGACATTTAAACCTAAGGGGATATGTGACTGACTATACAGAAGCAAATCAAATGTTTTTCAAAAGAATAAATTACAATGACACTCCAAAACACCCTGAAGCATGATACTGTTATTTACAAGTTGATAAAAGATTCAAATATATTAGTAAAATGGAATTTTTATTACAGTTTCCCTTTAGTAATCATTTATGTGTGTGCATGTGTGTATTCGTATCAAATTTCAGATAAATATGAAAAAATACCCTTTCCTTGTTGTTTTGTTTTGTATTCTGACCTAGGTGTACGCCTTGGACACAGCTGTGGCGCACCTCTTTGCTGCCAACACGCTCTCTCCCTCTGTCTCTGGCTTTCCCTCCCCTCCCTTGCAGGCCCTGGGAACACACCTACTCCCCTACTCCCACCCTCCTCATCTTGGATCAAGGAGTGAGCAATGTAGCCCATCTCTACTACCGGCAGACACCCAAAACCTTTCCGGTGCTATAGTTTTGTTGTTTGGTCACTCAGTCATGTCCGACTCTGCGACTCCATGGACTGCAGCACTCCAGGCTTCCCTGTATCACTATCTCCCAGAGTTTACTCAGACTCATGTCCATTGAGTCAACGATGCCATGCAACCATCTCATTCTATGTCGTCCCCTTCTCCTCCTGCCTTCAATCTTTCCCAACTTCAGGGTCTTTTCCAGTGAGTCAGTTCTTTGCATCAGGTGGCCAAAGTATTGGAGTTTCAGCTTCTGCATCAGTCCTTCCAATGAATATTCAGGACTGATTTCCTTTAGGATTGACTGGTTGGATCTCTTTGCTGTCCAAGGGACTCTCAAGAGTCTTCTCCTCCAGCACCACAATTCAAAAGCATCAATTCTTCGGTGCTCAGCCTTCCTTATGGTCCAAGTCTCACAGAAGTACATGACTGAAAAGATCATAGCTTTGACTAGATGAACCTTAGTCGGCAAAGCGATGCCTCTGCTTTTTAATATGCTGTCTAGATTAGTCATCCTTCCAAGAAGCAACTGTCTTTTAACTTCAGCCCTGCAGTCACCATCTGCAGTGATTTTGGAGCCCAAGAAAATAAAGTCTGTCACTGCTTCCATTTTTTCCCCATCTATCTGCCATGAAGTGATGGGACCAGATGCCATGATCTTAGTTTTCTGGATGTTGCATTTTGAACCAGCTTTTCACTCTCCTCTTTCACCTGCATCAAGAGGCTCTTTGGTTCCTCTTCGCTTTCTGCCATTAGGATGGTATCATCTGCATATATGAGGTTATTGATATTTCTGTATCAAGTACTACAGTTTGTTTCTTTGATATTCCCCCCTGAAATCCCCTGCTTATGTACACCTGAGAATCAGTTTGAAAATTTTTAAAATATAAATATTACACTTTATTCAGTCCACAGAGTCTTATAACCTTCTACAATTTTCTTTTTTAATGTCCCTCAACTTTCCTATTGACTCTAAGCAAAAAGGAGACAGCAGAGAAGTAAAAAGAGATTATCTCTCAACAGTCTCTTAGTGCCTTTTCCTTTGGCTACTCCCTGTGAAATTTCTTAAAGCACTTTTAGAAAATATAAAGGATAGGGGGTTTTGGGGGGATTTGTCTGTTTGTGGGTTTTGGCACAAATAGGCAAAGCAGAAAACATGCATGGCCACAGCAACAACAGGAAGTTAGGGATGCCAAAACCAGAGAGAAAAGGACAAATGCTAGGCCAGACTGATACTAGATGTTGAGCCAGCTTCTTTACCCTATTCCCTTTACTCCTTGAAATTAGCCTTCTGTTTCCTGACTAGCCTTAGAAAAGAAAAACCACTACCAGTCACTTGGAGCTGGTAAAGGCTAGACTTCCACAGCCAAGGATATATCAGTAGTAAAAGCTTAGCGAATATCTGGTGGCTTACTTAGAACTTAAGAACAGACAAATCTGAAGCTACATGAGAGAAATAAATTAGTTACTTGATGGGAAGGGGGAGGTACTCTCCCTAGATGGATGTCCTTAAGGAATCTAGCTCTTAATTTTAATCTCCTAGCAGACAAACATCCTAGGAAGCTTTACTACTGTCTGGCATGCTCTCCTGTAAGTCTAATAAATGAGAATGTGAGCTCATGCCCTAGCCAGTAAAACATAAAAGCTGATGAAAGAAATGATGAATCAAATTAATAAAGGAGATTACAGGCTAGAAAAGTTCTTACCAGTCTGCACAATCAAAAGAGGTTATAAGAAACAGACTAAAATCAATCATAGCTCCTTTTTACCTACATGCATTAAAGAGTTCTTAAATTCTGAATCTGTTACTTTGGGAGATGAAGGCAAATATCTGGATAACCAAGTGCTATTCAAAAAACCCTTATTAAGCTATTATTATTAAAAGCAGCTCATTTTTAATGTTGCTACATTTTCCTATTCAAAAAAAAAATACAAGTAGCTGATCATTTTTTCAAAGTAAAACTCTAGATTTTGATGAACCAAATTTAGGAGTGAGTATAGCAATAAGAAAAAAAAATCTGTAACTAAACACCCTGGGGAAAAGGCAGGGGACTAGTGGGCTGCCGTCTATGGGGTCGCACAGAGTCGGACACGGACTGAATCGACTTAGCAGCAGCAGCAGCAGTGAAGTGCAGGTTTATGTTACTACCAAGAAGAACAAGGATTTAGAGAGATTTGAAAACAAACAAACAAATAAAAAGTGGCTGCAGGCTGGGCTGCTATACTAAGCATCTTGATTATTTCAAAGATGCCCTGAGATGCAACCCAACCCTTTGGCTTCTGCCAAAGCCTCATAGAAACAGCCAAGTCAAGTTCCAAGAATAGTCATGACATACTATCCCCTTCCAACTACAGTCTTTGGGGGTATCTTGTCCTGGGACTAAAGGTATTATCAGAAGGGCAATGAGCTGTTAACACTGCTTCCTTCTTTAGCCACTGAAACCCAAATAAACAGGAAAATAAGGAACCTTGGATTTAATAGCAATTAATTCATTTATTTGTCTTTCTTTCTTTTTTTGGCTGCACCATGTGGCTTGGAAGATCTTAGTTTCCCAACCAGGGATCGAACCTGTGCCCTAAGCAATGCAAGTATGGAGTCCTAACCACTGAGCCACCAGGATATTCCTAGTTCATTTAACTGAATAGCAATTACTTCATGTAATTCACTGGGGAAAGCAAGAATAGACTAAAACTGTTATCTCTCTCACAAATCTTGTTTTTTCTGGGGCTACCTGGAGAATAGGTACTAAAAATCAACTTGTAAAATACTTAAGTATGCAAGACAGCCCTTTTCCTGCAAAGCTGGAGTAAACTGTATATTAACAGGTTACATAACCACTTTAAAAGTGAGCTATTGATCAGGGAATAAGAGCTACTCAGACTGTTCTCCCTGTTCAACCATCAGTAACCAAGGGAAAAATTCTTCCTAAAACTTCTTTACCTTAACTCATTATGGCCTATTAGAGTGTTATGGCCTTCTAACAGAATGTCCCTCACACAGGATCCAAGATTCCTGGCCTCCCTACTCATTATGTGTGTGATACACTCTGGTGTAACTACACTGCTACCTGTAACCGTAGTTGTGTGTGTTTTCAGTTCAGTTTTCCTTGATGCCTTTTGTCCCTTTATTTCAAGCTTCTATTAGGCATCTAGAGATAATTATCTACATGCAAATGATGCTACATTCTTAAAAGTAACCTGCTTTCTTATCAGTGATAAAAAAATACTTATAAAATACTCAATACAGCGAGAAGTATCTAAGACCCAGGCAGAACTCGGGTCTCCTACACTGGCAGGTGGATTCTCTACAACTGAGCCATCTGAGAATCCTCAGGAGAAATTTTAAAGATTATCTAACTCAAACACCATTTTCAAGGATGAAGGAACTGAAATACAAACAGAAATTAACAGACTCATCCAAGGTAATATATTACTAGTTAAATGGGATACCCAGGTGGTGCAATGGTAAAGAATATGCCTGCCAGTGCAGGAGACACAAGAGACATGGGTTCAATCCCTGGGTTAGGAAAATCCCCTGAAGAAGGAAATGGCAACCCACTCCAGTATTCTTGCCTGGAAAATCCCATGGACAGAGGAGTCTGGTGGGCTACAGTCCATGGGGTCACAAAGAGTCGGACATGACAGAGCAGCAGGAATGGCACAGCAAAGCCTTACAGGGAGAACTATCTCCTAAGAATGAATCCCAGTACACTACAGAAGAGATATGAAATGGTCAGCTTCCAAATAAAACATTCTGGTGGTTCTTCAATAAGCTTAACGTTGATTTATCACATGTCCCAGCAATTCCACTCCCTGTGGAGTGGTTGGCCACGCCCTCCTCCAGGGAATCTTCCTGACCCAGGGATCAAACCCATGTCTCCTATGCATCCTGCATCACTAGGCCGGTTCTTTACCACTAGCACCACCTGGGAAGCCCTTTTAATTACCCAAATAAATCTAAATAAATTTGGGACTTTACAGTTGCTATTTATATAATAAATACTTATGGTACCTAGATTCATGCCAAAAATTCCAAGACATTTTTAGTATGCTCATAGTCTCCTTGAATATTGTTTCACCTTAGGAACAGTCAAAATTTATGGTAGAATGATTAAGATTCTGGACTCTAAAAAACGAAGAACATCTAAAGTAAAGCCTTTCTTTTTTTTAAAAAATTATTTTTACTTGACTGCGCTGGGTCTTAGTTGCAGTGTGTGGCCAGGGAACGAACCTGGGCCCCCTGCATTGGGAGCACAGAGACTTACCACTGGCCCACCACAGAAGTCCCAGTAAAGCCTTCTTGAAAGAACCCATGATGTATCACCCACTAAGTCTTAAATGCTAAAGAATATCCAGATGACACAACTTTTGACATCAAGAATAGAAAGGAAAGCAACACTAACAAAAAGAGGGTGGAAACTAAGAAATACAAATGCATTAAAACAGTTACATATTAATTAGGAATAATTTAATGAGTCAACAATTTAAAATTCACAAACTCAGATGTACCAATCTAGATGGGTAAGGCTTACATAGTCTTGTTCAATGATTTAAACAGCTCAAATAATTCCGCCACATGAAGATGAAGTCTGCAATTCCAACCTTCCTAACATCTCGTCCCATAATAAGCAATCATATTATACTAATTGTGACTTAAGATATATACTCACTGGAATACTGATTATTTCACAAGTGTCGAAGCAACTTTCACTTTGGGAAGGCAAATTTAAAGGCCAGGAATATTCAATATATAATGCTACAAAATGTAAAATATTAGGAAACAAGAGCAACAGCTATCTTAAACACTTTCTGTAACAGAAAGTACCTGTGAAGATTAAGTAAAGAGCTAGGGAGTAATAAGGTAAATAAGACATGATCCCTGGCCCTCAAGAATCTCACATGTTAGTGGGAGAAATAAAAAAGTAACTAGTGGCTATATACAGAGATGTGGCCTGAATATTTTGGTACCTCAGAGCAAGACTGCTGGCTAGTGTAGCCAAAAGCAGAGAAGCCTCTTAAAAGAGGCTCGAGTCTTAAAAGGAAAGCCGAGTCAGCCCTGGAATAAAAGTACATGTAAAAAAGTACAACTGAGATACATGCATATGTACATATGTACACATACATGTATTTTTTCCATTCTTTCAGGAAGTATTTTTAGACTACCTACTACTTGCCAGGCATAGACCATGTTTAAAGAACAACATGTATCTTAGTATGGCTGAAGCCTAGAGAGCATGCATGAAACCTGGCAGGCACGAGATTATGAAAGCCTTGGATGCTCTGCTGAGGAGTTTAGACCTCATCTTGAAGACGGTTAAGAAATGAAAAAAGCTGCTAAGGAATTGACAAGATCAGACTTCGCTATACTCTGATTCAGGCTTTCCTATACATCTCTCTGAAGAGCTGGCATGAAGGCTTCATGGGGAAAAGAGGAGCTGGTATGATCCACGTTTCAAAGATACCATATGAACATCAGGAGCTAATTAAGGTCTACCTCTTCTCTTGTTCTGTCACCAGACTCCACTCATAGGGTAAAAAGTTTCTGTACCAGTAGCAGATAGAAGAGTGCTAACAGAGGAAAGCGGAGTCCCTCTGGCCAAAGTGCATTAGAGTCATCCACAGAGAACTATTCATTTTAAACAGAATATCGTATTAACAAAATAAAACCAGAGCATATTAAAACATTTGATAAGATGGTAGATTTTATGTTGTATTTTGCCACAATTTAAAACAACTTTTTAAAGAAGAGAAAAAAAAAATCTGCAAATTAGACACCCAATTTTTTCTACTCTGGCAAACATTTTTACAAAAATGTATAAATGTATGAGTTCATATTACATTTAATTCCCTCATTCTTCCTTCAAAGTTTAAGAACTCTTCAAAGTCTGGACCCCACCACAAAGCTAAATGTGTAAGACCACAAAGAAAAAAAATACGATATTTATTATCATACTGCAAAAGAGAAGAGAATCATATCGCAAACGGACCCCATCCAATAGCCCACTATGCTTTCCTAGAGACTTGCCATGGTGCAAACTGCCACCATAAAGAATGCACATGGATTTGGGCAGACACATTCTAACAGCACAGCTGTCTGTCCAGGCATGCTGCTGAAAGAACAGTACATTCCTCTTTGTCCTGTCCGCCACCCACCTTAAACCCCCTTACAAAAGGGAGTTTAAACAAAAACTGTCTTATTCAAGTGTTTAATGTGTGTGTGTGTGCTCCATAACATCAGTTACGCAATAACAGTAGCAATGAACCCCTCTAACATCACCCTTATGCCTAAGTTAGTCTCTGAAGATTCCTGAAGAGGAAAATAATTTTTTATGTGTATTTCTCAAAAATCTTCACTCAAGACTGCCATTTACGTTCAAAGAGAAAACAACAAGTCATCAACTTTCAGAAAATTGATACAGTATGGTAGAGGAGAGAGTACTGAGTGAGAGTCAGAGTAATAGAGTCTAAGTCCTAGGTAGCCAACTGACTGGCTTTGTGACCTTGAGGAAATTGTCCAGCCTCTCTGAACTTCAGTTTGTTCATCTATATAACATGCTTACACTATCCACATCAGGGCTGCTGTGAAGATCAAAGAACTAAATGTAACCTTACCTCAGTCACATCCTGCAATTCACCCTTCTCAGCAATCTCAATTTCATGCAACCACTTCTGAATACAGATTCTACCTTCTTAACTCGTTCCTTCCAGTTGTTGTTCCCTAAGTCATGTCCAGCTCTTTGCAACCCCATGGACTGCAGCATGCCAGGCTTCCCTGTCCTTCACTGTCTCCCAGAGTTTGCTCAAACTCACATCCATTGAGTCGGTGATGCCATCCAACCATCTCATCCTCTGTCATCCCCTTCTCCTCCTACCTTCAATCTATGCCAGCATCAGGGTCTTTTCCAATGAGTCGGCTCTTCCCATCAGGTGACCAAAGTATTGGAGTTTCAGCTTCAGCATCAGTTCTTCCAATGAATATTCAGGACTGATTTCCTTTAGGATTGACTGGTTTGATCTCCCTGCTGTCCAAGGGACAATCAAGAGTCTTCTCCAGCACCACATTTCAAAAGCATCAGTTCTTTGGCACTCAGCCTTCTTTATGGTCCAACTCTCACATCTGTACATGACTACTGGGAAACCCATAGCTCTGACTAGATGGACCTTTATTGGCAAAGTGATGTCTCTGCTTTTTAATATGCTATCTAGGTTTGTCATAGCTTTCCTTCCAAGGAGCAGTGTCTTTTAATTTCATGGCTGCAATCACTATCCACAGTGATTTTGGAGCCCAAGTCACTGTTCCCACTACACTACATTCAGAATTGAGAAGATAAAACTTACAAACCAAAAAAGATATAAATTACATTTAAGTCAGCTTCTTAAATACACTACTATAAGAAAACCACTGCATCAAAATGTTTAAGTAAGGGCCAGGAAAGATGTTTCAAAAGTAAGAAAGTAACAGAATGACTATTTTTAAACCATTTAAACTGATATTAGTTTAATAATACCACTAATGCTAAATGTAACCACTCTGCCATCAAACTGATTTACTGTATAAGAAACAATCCTTTTTTTAGTTTCAGAAACTTTTGACTACATATTTGTTATGTGTTGTTTTTACTGGAAACTACCTACAGAGCAATATGTGACTGTATCTACTAATAATTCCAACTTATTGTTGTAGTGTACTTTCCAGTTAAAATCTTTCAAGTAAAAGTGATAGGCACAGATGTTTCTCCTACAGCAGTTTTCAAAACTCAAACTGGATACAACTAATCAAGGAACACGATTATATCACAAAGAATTTACTGTTGTTGTTTAGTCACTAACTCATTTCTGACTCTTTTGCAACTTCATGGACTGTAGCCCGCCAGGCTCCCCTGTCCAAGGGATTTCACAGTCAAGAATACTAGAGTGGGTTGCCATTTCCTTCTCCAGGGGATCTTTTGGGCCCAGGGATCAAACCCGAGCCTCCTGTATTGCGGGCAGATTCTTTACCACTGAGCCGGCTGGGAAGCCCATTACATACAGCCATTGGTTAAAATTCACAATCAAGGAAAACACTGCACATCACTCAAGACTCAGGTGGTGGGTGATCAAGGAGTGAGGCGATCATTCCTTTCCACTTAATAGTTGTGACTTTTCCTACCAATCATTAATTTTATAACCAATGTTGAGTATAGTTGGCTATGCAAACATTGCTCAAGAAAGTAATTTCATTCACAACACTTTCACAAAGAGCACATTTCAGTTATAACCAGCTTCCATTTTTTACTCCACTTTGGCTCAAATCATTAGATATACCATTTTACATACCAACAGGTGGCTTTAGGGTTCAATATTTATGCATATTTTAACAGCCTCATTACCTCAAAGTTTTGGAAACTGTAAATATTTTCTTAGGAATTAACAAAGTTTGTTTCTACATATCTACAAATATTTGGCTTGCTAAATAATACCAATAAAATTTTAAGGATAAAGGTATTAAAAATTTTAAATTATAAAGATACATTCTCCATTTAATTTTTTAAACAATTAGCACATTAAAATGCTACTAAAAACATCCTGGGCTACTTGTCAAATCAAGTGTTTCAATGATTCTTATGAGCCAAACCACTGAATCCACTTGCAGTTATCTATACCTCAAAAAAATAATAATGAATCTCCTAAAATATGCCATAAATCCACCTATAAAGCTAAACTGATCCTTCTTATTAAAATTAGTAAGGCCTTGTAAGCTTTTAACAAAAAAATTTCTACTTATTCACTACAAATTTAACTCTTCTAAATAAATTTAGCAATGCAAAATTTAGTTCAAATCAAAATAAGTAAGAAAGCAATAAACACAACCAGAAAGCTGGAAATTAAGATTAAATGGTTTGGATACTATATTCCTAGAAAGTCCAACTGACTTCCACTTGGAGGAAGATAATTAAGGCTGTTAGCATCTCAATGTAAAGAGAGCACCTTTGTATGTATGCACAAACTACTCAAGATAATCATAAAGCAGCAATTTAACAACAAAAAATAACTCGTCTTTATTAATGTACCATTGAAATAGTCAAAAATCGTAATGCAAAACAAACAGAAGTAAAACTTACAGAAGAGCACTGAATCAAAACTCAGAAGACCTAAGGTATAATCTTTTCTCCATCATAGATATGAAAACCTACTATTTCCATTTCCCCATCTGCAAAATTAAGGCTGGCAAAGGAAGAGATCATCCTAAGGTTATTTTCAGCTCAAACCTTATTAATACCATGAACCAAACTGAAGCTATGTCTTATTTTGTTTTAACTTAAATAGAAATAAAAATAAATTATTATATAATTGGAGTTAAGGGTAGCCTTGTACTATCTGAAAGATAGTAGATGTTGATAAAGACTATGTCAAAAATAAAAACTCATAAAAACAACTGAGAACTTACTAATAAAAATATCCACTACTTTTCTGGATAAAGTTCCTTCTGTAAGTACTTATAAAATATCTGAAGTTATCTTCTAAAACATCAACTTGAAACTCTCAATAGCTACTTTATAAGTCTTAGGAATCCTATACTGCTAAGTCGCTTCAGTCATATCCAACTCTTTGCGACCCCATGGACTGTAACCAGCCAGGCTGCTCTGTCCATGGGATTCTCCAGGCAAGAATGCGTGAGTGGGTTTCTCAAAGGAAATCCTATATAAGGAGATGAAGTTACTATAGGAATCCTATACAAGGAGATGAAATTACTAGAAATTAAGAATAGAGAAACTTATCAATGTCTTTCTAGGCTATAACTACATAATGTGTAATGTAACAGTTTTGGAACTCACATTTCAGAGATCTTTTTTTGAGTGTTAGTCAGTTCAGTCGCTCTGCTTGCTGCTGCTAAGTTGCCTCAGTCTTGCCTGACTCTGTGTGACCCCAGAGACGGCAGCCCACCAGGCTCCTCTGTCCCTGGGATTCTCCAGGCAAGAACACTGAAGTGGGCTGCCATTTCCTTCTCCAATGCATGAAAGTGAGAAGTGAAAGTGAAGTTGCTCAGTTGTGTCCAACTCTCTGCGACCCCATGGACCCCAAGCACGCCAGGCTTCCTTGTCCATCATCAACTCCCAGAGCTTATTCAAACTCATGTCCATTGAGTTGGTGAGGCCATTCAATCATCTCATCCTCTGT
Organism: Ovis aries; assembly: GCF_016772045.2. Taxonomy (NCBI): domain Eukaryota; kingdom Metazoa; phylum Chordata; class Mammalia; order Artiodactyla; family Bovidae; genus Ovis; species Ovis aries. The sequence continues at coordinate 59,930,187 of NC_056065.1, forward strand.
CATCCCTTTCTCCCCTCACCTTCAATCTTCCCAGGGTCTTTTCCAATGAGTCGGTTCTTCACATCAAGAGGCCAAAGTATCGAAGCTTCAGCTTCAGCATCAGTCCTTCCAATGAGTAGTCAGGACTGATTTCCTTTAGGATTGACTGTTGGATCTCCCTGCAGTCCAAGGGACCCTCAAAAGAGTCTTCTCCAATGCCACAGTTCAAAAGCATCAATTCTTCGGTGCTCAGCTTTCTATATAGCCCAACTCTCACATCCATACATGACTACTGGAAAAATCATAGCTTTGACTAGATGGACATTTGTTGATAAAGTAATGTCTCTGCTTTTTAATATGCTGTCTAGGTTGGTCATAGCTTTTCTTCCAAGGAGTAAGCGTCTTTTAATTTCATGGCTGCAGTCACCATCTGCAGTGATTTTCGAGCCCAAGAAAATAAAGTTGGTCACTGTTTCCATTGTTTCCCTATCTATTTGCCATGAAGTGATGGGATTGGATGCCCTAATCTTAGTTTCCTGAATGTTGAGTTTTAAGCAAAATTTTCACTCTCCTCTTTCACTTTCATCAAGAGGCTCTTTAGTTCTTCTTCGCTTTCTGCTGTAAGGGTGGTGTCATCTGCGTATCTGAGGTTATTGATATTTCTCCTGACAATCTTGATTTCAGCTTGTGCTTGACCCAGTCCAGCATTTCTCATGATGTACTCTGCATATAAGTTAAATAAGCAGGGTGACAATATACAGCCTGGACCTATTCCTTTCCTGATTTGGAACCAGTCTGTTGTTCCATGTCCAGTTCTAACTGTTGCTTCTTTCCCTGCATACAGATTTCTCAGGAGCCAGGTCAGGTGGTCTGGTATTCCCATCTCCTGGAGAATTTTCCACAGTTTGTTGTGATCCACACAGCCAAAGGCTTTGGCATAGTCAATAAAGCAAAAGTAGATGTTTTTCTGGAACTCTTTTGTTTTTTTGATGATCCAACACATGTTGGGATTTTGATCTCTGGTTCCCATGCCTTTTCTAAATCCAGCTTGAATATATGGAAGTTCACAGTTCACACAATGTTGAACCCGGGTTTGGAGAATTTTGAGCATTATTTGGTAGAGTGTGAGATGAGTACAACTGTGCGGTAGTTTGAACATTCTTTGGCATTGCCTTCCTTTGGGATTGGAATGAAAACTGACCTTTTCCAGTGTTGTGGCCACTGCCGAGTTTTCCAAATTTGCTGGCATATTGAGTGCAGCATGTTCACAGCATCATCTTTTAGGATTCGCAATAGCTCAACTGGAATTCCATCACCTCCACTAGCTTTGTTGTAGTGATGCCTCCTAAGGCCCACCTGGCTTTGCATTCCAGGATGTCTGGCTCTACAGGACTGATCACACTATCATGGTTATATGGGTCATGAAGATCTTTACTGTATAGTTCTTCTGTGTATTCTTGCCACCTCTTCACAGTATCTTCTGTTTCTGTTAGGTCTATACCACCTCTGTCCTTTATTGTGCCCATCTTTGCATGAGATGTTCCCTTGGTATCTCTAATTTTCTTGAAGAGATCTCTAGTCTTTCCCATTCTATTGTTTTCCTCTATTTCTTTGCACTGATCGCTGAGGAAGGCTTTCTTATCTCTCCTTGCTATTCTTTGGAACTCTACATTCAAATGGATATATCTTTCCTTTTCTCCTTTGCTTTTAGCTTCTCTTCTTTTCACAGCTATTATAAGGGCTCCTCAGACAACTGTTTTGCCTTTTTGCATTTCTTTTTCTTGGGGATGGTCTTGATCCTTGCCTCCTGTACAATGTCACAAACCTCCATCCATAGTTCATCAGGTATTCTAATCCCTTCAATCTATTTGTCACTTCCACTGTATAATCGTAAGGGATTTGATTTAGGTCATACCTGAATGGTCTAGTGGTTTTCCCCACTTTCTTCAATTTAAGTTTGAATGTGGCAATAAGGAGTTCATGATTTGAGCCACAGTCCGTGCCCAATCTTGTTTTTGCTGACTGTATAGAGCTTCTCCATCTTTGGCTACAAAAAGTATAATCAATCTGATTTCAGTATTGACCATCTGGTGATGTCCATGTGTTGAGTCTTCTCTTGTGTTGTTGGGAGAGGGTGTTTGCTATGACCAGTGCGTTCTCTTGGCAAAACCCATTAGCCTTTGACCTGCTTCATTCTGTACTCCAAGGCCAAATCTGCCTGTTACTCCAGGTGTTTCTTGACTTCCTACTTTTGCATTCCAGTCCCCTCTAATGAAGAGGACCTCTTTTTTGTGTGTTAGTTCTAGAAGGTCTTATAGGTCTTCATAGAACCATTCAACTTCAGCCTCACTGGTCATGGCATAGACTTGGATTACTGTGATACTGAATGGTTTGCCTTGGAAACAAACAGATCATTCGGAGAGACAGCCATGAGCTGTCCAGAAGAGAGAGCTTTGTTCCCTGGCCAGGAACTGAACCTGAGGAGCCTGTGAGAACAAAGTTTCAGTTTTATTCCACATGCCAAACACCAGCTATCTAGCCCAGCAGCTCCATCTATCTCATATCTCAATTTCAACATAGTCGCTAAACTTGACTGGATCCAGCAATTCCTTATTTAAAAGTTTTCATAAGCTCTCAGTATACTGGCTTTCCCTTTAACTCTCATACTCTAGTCCTCTCCTTCCAACATTGACTATTTATGTAGGCTTCACAATGTCTGCTTTGCTTTTGTATTTCTTACATCTTTACCATGTCTGATCTTTACGTCTCCCTTATCCATGATTTCATTTCCGAGTCAAAGTGCCTTTCTTCATCCAGTTGGATATTAACTGTTCTCAGATCCTCAAATCTCCTTTGATGCAACTCCTTTCCACAATATCAAACATGGCAGGTTTACCAACAAATTGAGATATATTTCTCAGTCACTTGAAAGTTTAAATTTTACCAGTTGACATTTTTATACTCCATTTATTTTAACCACCAGCAACCTACTTGCTTAAAGTCTAAGAATTTTGACTTTTAAATACTTTTCAGCGTGTTGATACATGCTGAAGAAACCAAAACAGCTTCAAATTCAAAATGTCACCTAGTCAAATTGGAGGAAAAAATAGCACTCAATATTTGGCAAAACTCTGCAACACAGCCTTTTTTGGAAGACCTAAGAAAAAAACTTACTATATACTATAATATTACTATAAAAGGTATTGGAGGTTCTTTGAGGAATCTTACCATATTTAAGATGCAAGTGATGCTTGGGGATCTATACAAATTTAAATTATTACAGTTTAACTATAATATCTAAAGTTACCATTTAAAAATAGCTATTCATTATGAATTCACTTTTCTTTTCTTACCCTATTATTCAACCTAAAGTCAAATCCTAGAGAGAAATGATACTAAACTAAATTTGATAAAGGTCACTGTATCGAGCACATTGCCACATATTCTATGGCTATTTCAGACTCATAACTAGTCTCTCTGTTTTCACCTCTGCCCCCAAGTTTATTCTCCACAGAGCAGACAGACTGAATCTTTAAAAAAAAAAAATTATTTTTATTTATTTGACTGTGCCAGATCTTAGTTGCAGCATACGGGATCTAGTTCCCTGATCAGGGATCAAACCTGGGCCCCCTGCATTGGAAGCACAGAGCCTTAGCCACTGGACTACCAGGGAAGTCCCCAGACTGAATCTTTTAAAATCTAACACCCCATCACAATAGATTCCCATCCTACACATGGCTTTTACCTCCCTTCTCCCTCTATGTATCTCCTAGCATTCTCCCCCAACACCAGTCCTCTCTAGCCAGTTTAGCCTCCTCTGCCATACTTGATGGACAGAAACCTCTGCTTTACAAATATCCTTCAGAATTTTCTCTCTGATGGTCTTCTTTCTGGAATACTTCTCCTGAAAGTCCTAAGTCACAGTCCTTCAGATCATTCAATTCTCTACTGAAATGTCATCTTTAGACAGGCTGGGACCTGGGACCCTTTGCTGCAGTGCTGCAATGCTTGTACCTGGACAACCAATAACTGCACTCTTGCCCAGTGAGGGGCAAACTCTGGACAAAAGATGCAAAAAGGCCCCAAATCCCTACTGCAACTTCTGAAGAACCAAGAGCTAAAAGAACATGATGGGGAAACAGTTGAAACAGTGTCAGACTTTATTTTTGGGGGCTGCAAAATCACTGCAGATGGTGACTGCAGCCATGAAGTTAAAAGACACTTACTCCTTGGAAGAAAAGTTATGAGCAACCTAGATAGTATATTCAAAAGCAGAGACTAAGGTCCGTCTAGTCAAGGCTATGGTTTTTCCAGTGGTCATGTATGGATGTGAGTTGGACTGTGAAGAAGGCTGAGCGCCGAAGAATTGATGCTTTTGAACTATGGTGTTGGAGAAGACTCTTCAGGGTCCCTTGGACTGCAAGGAGATCCAACCAGTCCATTCTGAAGGAGATCAACCCTGGGATTTCTTAGGAAGGAATGATGCTAAAGCTGAAACTCCAGTACTTTGGCCTCATGCGAAAAGCTGACTCACTGGAAAAGACTTTGATGCTGGGAGGGATTGGGGGCAGGAGGAGAAGGGATAAGATAAGATGGCCACCGAGGATAAGATGGCTGGATGGCATCACTGACTCGATGGACGCGAGTCTGAGTGAAATCCGGGAGTTGGTGATGGACACGGAGGCCTGGCGTGCTGCGATTCATGGGGTCGCAAAGAGTCGGACACGACTGAGTGACTGAACTGAACTGAGCATGCCTCCTGCACTCAACAACACCAGAGGGGTGGGCAAAACACCTAAGTCACCCCTCTGACCCAATCCTTGGACAAATCCCTATGCTCTTGCCACCGTCCCACCACTCCCCACCACCACCACCAGTGAGTAACCAAGCAAGGAAACCTTTTGTGTTTTCATCCCCTCTTGCTGCAACAGAGACCTCAACAAAGGCTCTGGTCTGGCCTCTCTAGTTGATTTCTTCTGGTAAGGGAAGGCCAAGAATTCTGGTTGGGATCAACACTACTAGAAGCTTTCTCTGATCACTCTATCCAAACCTGCATCTCCCCTATCACTCTGTCCTTTTACCCAGCTTTATTTTTCTCTCAGAACTCATGATATATAGTAAATGATATAGTAAATAAATATTTAGAGCCTGTCTCTACCCACTACAACATAGTCTCCAAGAAGGCAGGTAGTTTCACTTGTTCAATGCCGTATTACCAGTACCAAGATAGTGCAAATATTAAATGTAGTCGGCCCACATATCCATGGGTTAGACACTGACAAGATTCAACCAACCATGGATGGAAATATTTAGGGGAGAGGGGGGAGCCATCAGTTCAGTTACTCAGTCGTGTCCGACTCTTTGCCACCCCATGGACTGCAGCACGCCAGGCCTCCCTGTCCATCACCAACTCCCAGAGTTTCCTCAAAATCATGTCCATTGAGTCGGTGATACCATCTAACCATCTCATCCTCTGTCGTCCCCTTCTCCTGCCTTCAATCTTTCAGTGCATCAGAGTCTTTTCAAATGAAAAGGGTGAACCATACAGTTCCAAAAAAGTAAAACTTGAATCTGCAACATGCCAGCATCTATTTACAAAATGATTTACAGGTTCTAGGTATTTTCACCATGACACACTTTGTGGCAAGCAATCTGGCCCAACAACCTATTGGCCATAAGGCCATTTTGCATTAAAAGATAACTGATCAACAGTTCTGGATTTATTATACTAGAAAATGATAACCTATCAGTTCTTCCAAATCTTTTGGTGAGCACAGTCATCCTTTCCACCCAACAAACCAAAAGTTTACCAAGCTATGGCAAATACAAAAAAGGCAGTTAATAATTCACATCAGTCTTCAAGAGCATCAACTATTGATTCTTCAGCTAATTTAGACACAACAGCTTGTTCTGTAATACCATCTTTACCAATTTTATCAGTTAATATTAGAAGTTGGAGACAAAAGAAGACTCAAGTTACTCCTATCCTCCCAAAAAGAAATGGTTACATGATTCTTGATGAGTGTAAGTTTCTTGAAAATGGTGAAAATTTCTTGTTATTTAATAGTGAAGAATGTGATGCAGACAGAATTTTGGTATTTGGCACTTAATCTAGCTTAAATGATCTGATAAAATATAAGGATGGACATGTGATGGAATGATTAGATTACTAACCATTACAGACGAACACTACCAGTTCTATGTTACATGTATTGTAAAGGAATAGCCATCTCCCTTGTCCATTTTACTTCCAGAGAGACCTGAAGAGATTTAACAGCGAATTTTTTTATAGTGTAAAGAACTTACATTCAACATTATATCCTATATCCTTAATGACTGACTTTGAGAAAGAGGTATTGCTTTCTTCCCAATACATCTGAATACAACTGTAACAATGAATCTTATCTCATTTCACATAATATTCAAGTATTTTTCTATCTTTACATTTCATAATAAGAGTATTACTGCTTTTAAATTGTTGTTTTCAATTTTCCACATTTCATTAGGCCCTTTTTAATGTCTCTTTTTCTTTTATTGCTACTTTATCATTTGAGGCAAAATTATTTTATGATCAAGTTGTTGTGTGGTAAAACTGCAGCAAAACTCTCTGCAGCAAAGACTTTTAGGGTGAAAATATTGTACACAGTATTTACAACTACCTACATAGCATCTACAATGTACTAGGTATTATAACTAATCACAAAATAATTTAAAGTATATAGAGGGCATGTGTAGGTTATATGCAAATACTACACCATTTTATCCTCATATTTTGTCATCTGCAGAGGGCCCTAAAACCCTGCAGATACCGAGGGATAACTGTAAATGAAAAATGTAAACATCTGAGTCTAAAATCCATGCTATCGACTTTAATTATTCATGCATGCCAAAGAAGTCCTTTAAATAATAAATGTTAAAAGTGTATTTAAACTGGGAATATTGATTGCCTCTAGAGAAGAGAATTGGATGGCTGAAGAGAGAGAGATACAGGACGATTAAATGTATATCTCTTAAGTCTTGAACTGTATTAATGTGTTAACACTATATTAGTATGTTAACTTTTCATTTATTATATTAATGCATTAATTTCAATCTTGAACTATATTAACATGTTAACTTTCTATTAATTTTAATAACATTTTAAAAGTTGATAATAATACTAATGCTGGGTAACAGCCTAGAGAGGTAGAAGGAGATGGAAAGGAAGTTCAAGAGAGAGGGGACATATGTACACCTATGGCTGATTCATGTTGATGTTTGGCAGAAATTAACATTCTGTAATTATTCCTCATTTAAAAAATAAATTAACTAAAAATATATATATTAATGCTGGAATAACATAACCTTCCCAGTTCATTCTATATTTTCAAGATGTGGAGTACTAATGGTAAAAGTATGACATTCTTCATGTCCTAGGATAGTTTAATAAAATTCTTCAGGAATTTCTCCGAGCACAACCAAGAAGTTTTCTGTTCCTTCTTAAATGTTCCCTTACTCTTGAATCATATTAACTAATTCTCTTACTCTAGTATCACTAGCAAACTGTTAACTACATTCACTAGTTCATTCAGACAGGGTAAAACAGCCCTCAAACCACCAAGTGTGGTAACATCTTTACTAAGTAACTATGAGGTTATTTGCCAAATACACTGTTACCAGAAATTCTGTCACCAGGACAGGAGTAACAAAGAATATTCTAAGATAGCAACTAAGTAACAATACTGGAGCCTAAGTCAAGTCCGACTCTTTTGCCACTCCATGGACTACAGCCCACCAGGCTCCTCTGTCCATGGGATTTCCCAGGCACGAATACTGGAGTGGGTTACCATTTCCTTCTCCTGGAAATCTTTCCAACCCAGGGATCGAACCTGTGTCTCTTATGTCTCCTGCACTGGCAGGCGGATTCTTTACCACTGAACCACCATGGAAACCTAACCAGATGCATAACTAAAAGGCTAAATAATCCCAACACTCTCTAGCTCTCTCCCCATTTTGCCAGGGGGTATAAAGAGAAAATACAGTGCAATCCTTCTATACAACACTGTTATCATCATAATATCCTATCAAATTATCACCCAAGCTCACATTAAAACAAATTCTCAGTAATTCCTATACCACTTTCAATTTCATTGGAGAAATACATATACTTGCTCTTATTCCAGATTGCCTGACTTTCTATTTTCAAATCATGCTATCACGATTTGACCCATTTGTTATAAATATCAGAAATCAGATGAATTGATGAGTTACATCTGACAAGTCACTTTAGAGAATCTATGTTCAGGGACTTCCCTGGTGGTCCAGGTGTTAAGACTTCACCTTCCAATGCAGGAGGTGGAGGTTCGATCCCTAGTCAGGGAACTAAGATGCCACAGGCCTCTAGGGTGAAAAAAGCAAAACACAAAACAGAAGCAATATTGTAACAAACCCAATAAAGACTTTAAAAAGAGTCCACATCCCCCCCCAAAAAAAAAAAATCTTTGAAAAAAACTATAAAAAAAGAATCTCTGTTCAAGGTACATAGGAATGAATTTCATGCTTTGTAGAAAACTCATACAATCAATCACATCACACAAAAATCAAAAAATGGCTTAGGAAAAACAATAAATTTTTGGTTAACTAAAGTATTTTCTGAAATACTAAGTGTGATAACCTTTTCCTAATAAACACAAAAGAGTCTAAATTATTTTCTTGAGTCTTTGCTAACTTAAAAATGGAACTCAACTTTTTATACATTTTTCTTTAAGGCAGTAAGTAATTGCATCCAGTCTCCTCAAATTACTAAAAAGAAATCAAGGTAATATTAAACTCTGCTGAATTCCTTTAGCATAAATTATCCTCTGCATTACATGCAACTAAGGTCATATTTTATACTTGCTAAGATGTATGTTGTTATAATGATATAATGGAGAAAACGGTAACAAATTAAAACCACGTATCAGCTTTTCTGACCTTCCAAGGAAGAACACAACTTACAAAATAAATTAGAACCATTACTTTCCTGTACTAAGGATGAAAAAATAACCAGTTTTTCTAAAATGCTTGAAGTCTAAGACAACACTATCTGAAAAAGCAGCTGACAAATCACATTATGAATTTCCAGACTATAAAAAATGCAGGAAATTCCATAACCTCAATTATACATGGAGTCTAAAATAGTCAAACTCAGAAGCAGAGAACAGAATGGTCGTTGTGCAGGTAAGGTGGAGGGAATAGGGAGATGTTGGTCGAAGAGTACAACATTTCAATTATGCAAGGTGAATAAACTCTGGAGAGCTAACGTACCACACAGGGACTGGAGTTGAAAATGTATTTGTATCCTTGAAATCTGCTAGGACAGTAGATCTTTAGTGTCCTCACCACAAAAAAAAAAAAAAGAAAGAAAATAACCTCGTGAGGTGCTGGATCTGTTAATTAGCTCGACTGCAGTGCTTATTTCACAATGTAAACATCAAAACATCATGCACGCTGTATCATGAACATACACTAAAACATAGCAAACATACAATTTGATGCCTTAAATATGCACAAGTTCCATCTGTCAGTTATACTTTAATAAAGCTGAAATGCTGCAAATTCTCCGAAAGATGATTATTACTGTCAAATTAATAACCCAAACCAGTCCTAAACAGTGTATTCTTTTTAAATGTAAGCAAACGGGAAAGTAATAATTTTATTAAGAGATAATTTTCAAACTATCATAGCAACTCAATTTTCTTAAGTACTGTAGTATCCCCTAGTGGACTGGTGAGGAACAGGTTTTTTTTTTGGTTATTAAATTAAATTTTTACATATTTGATCATAACAAATTCACTAACAATCCTACCTGAAAAGCGTCCCATGGTCAAAGCAAAATTTTTTAACTTTTTTGTAAATTTCATAATTGTGAATTCAATAGGGGCCCTCCAAGAGTCAAATTTGTTTCTTGATAAAACATTGTTTCCACTATTTCAAGTATAGTTTCCTCCAAGAACTGTTACATAAAATGAGCATCAATTTAGAAATTTAAAATCAATCTCCTTTAACAGTTTTCTAATAATACAATTTAATGCAAAGGAAATTTATTAAGAAAATTACTTGGAAGGAGACTGCCAAGCCCATGGCCAAGCAGAGTATCTAAAGCCTCAGGCTTTGTGTTCAGCAGTATTCTGCAGTGATTTCATGGGAGTAACCCATGACATAGCCGAAGTGTTCGTGGGGCATTTCAACATCAGTCAGTTCAGTTCAGTCGCTCAGCCATGTCCAACTCTTTGCAACCTCACGAACTGCAGCACGCCAGGCCTCCCTGTCCATCACCAACTCTCGGAGTTCACTCAAACTCATGTCCATCCAGTCGGTGACGCCATCCAACCATCTCATCCTCTGTCGTCCCCTTCTCCTCCTGCCCCCAATCCCTCCCAGCATCAGAGTCTTTTCCAATGAGTCAACTCTTCGCATGAAGTGGCCAAAGTACTGGAGTGTCAGCTTTAGCATCATTCCTTCCAAAGAAGTCCCAGGGCTGATCTCCTTTAGGATGGACTGGTTGGATCTCCTTGCAGTCCAAGGGACTCTCAAGAGTCTTCTCCAACACCACAGTTCAAAGTATCAATTCTTCAGTGCTCAGCCTTCTTCACAGTCCAACTCTTACATCCATACATGACCACTGGAAAAATCATAGCCTTGACTAGACGGACCTTTGTTGGGCAAAGTAATGTCTCTGCTTTTCAATATGCTATCTAGGTTGGTCATAACTTTCCTTCCAAGGAGTAAGCGTCTTTTAATTTCATGGCTGCAGTCACCATCTGCAGTGATTTTGGAGCCCAAAAAATAGTCTGACACTGTTTCCACTGTTTCCCCCATCTATTTCCCATGAAGTGATGGGACCAGATGCCATGATCTTCGTTTTCTGAATGTTGAACTTTAAGCCAACTTTTTCACTCTCCTCTTTCTCTTTCATCAAGAGGCTTTTTAGTTCCTCTTCACTTTCTGCCATAACGGTGGTGTCATCTGCATATCTGAGGTTATTGATATTTCTCCTGACAATCTTGATTCCAGCTTGATTTCAACATATGACAAATATAATTCAAGATACCGTAAAAAGGAGAGCAGCCAGGGCGGCAGGGTAGAAGGACCCTAAGCTCATCTCCTTTCAGGAGCACACCAAAATCACAACTGCAGAACAACCATTAATGACAAAAACAGAAACCCGCCAGAAAAGATCCTCTACAACTAAAGACATAAAGAAGGAACCACAACAAGACAAGTAGGAGGGATGGGCCTGCAATATAATTAAATCCCATACCCTCCCACCCCTGGGTGGGCGATCCACAAGCTGGAGAATAAACAGGTTCTCCCACAAAAGTGAGAATTCTGAGTCCCGTATCAGACAGCTCATCCCAAGGGTTCAGCACTAGGAAAATGACCTCCCAGAGCATACAGCTTTGAAGGCCAGCAGGGCTTGATTGCAGGAGCTCCACAGAATTAGAGGAAATTAACACTTCAGTCATAAAATATCTCATGCACCGGAACCAAGAGCAAATTGATAGGAGCCTGGACCAGACCTACCTGCTGGTCTTGGAGGGTCCCCTGGAGAGGCAGGAGAGCCAGCTGTGGCTCATCCTAGGGACATAGACACTGGTAGCAAACATAAAGAAAGTGAAGTCGCTCAGTTGTGTCCGACCCTTTGCAACCCCATGGACTGCAGCCTTCCAGGCTTCTCCGTCCATGGGATTCTCCAGGCAAGAATACTGGAGTGGGTTACCATTTCCTTCTCCAGGCAAGAATACTGGAGTGGGTTACCATTTCCTTCTCCAGGGGATCTTCCCGACCCAGGGATCGAACCCGGGTCTCCCGCATTGGAGGCAGACGCTTTAACCTCTGAGCCACCAGGGAAGCCCATACCAGGGAGAATTCGTCTGAGTGAGCTCTCCTGGAGGCTGACACCTTGGCACCAAGACGTGGCCCCATCCAACAGCCTTTAGGTTCCAGTGCTACAACACCTCAGGCAAACAAACTGGGCAGGCACACAGTCTCACCCATCATCAGACAGGCTGCCTAAGACTTCCTAAGCCCACAACTGCCTGGAGACACACCCCTCGACATGGCCCTACCCACCAGAAAGCCAAGACCCAGCTCCACCCACCAGTGGGCAGGCACCAGCCCCTCCTGCCAGGAAGCCTGCACAAGACCAGCTTCGCTCACCAGGGGGCAGACACTAGAGCCAAGAAAACTACAGTTTAGCAGTCTGCAGACCAAATCCACAAACTCAAGCCAGACAATAGCCTGAAACCAGCTGGTGCCTGGTCCTTGGGTGACACTGCTAGGGACGTGCACTGCTAGGACGCTTAGGACATCTCCCACAGAGGGTCACCTTTCCAAGGTCGAGAAACCTACTATACAGGTTACAAGCCTATTACACACCTATTACATACACATGTATGTAATAACTAATCTGTTACATACATAAAAATACAAAACAATTTAGACAAAATGAGGCAGCAGAGGAATATGTTTCAGATAAAGGAGCAAGAGAAAAACCCAAAGAACTAAGGGACAATCTACCAGAGAAAGAGTTCAGAGTAATGATCATAAAGATGATCAAAGAACTCAGAAGGCTCTGTCAGTGATGCTATCTAACCATCTCATCTTATCCTTTTGCCTTCAATCTTTCCCAGCATCAGGGTCTTTTCCAGTGAGTGAGACTAATGATTCTAAATGAAGAAACAAAAGACATTTCAGAGAAGATCAACAGAAGAAAAGAAAAAAAAATGACTAAGAGAAACTTCCCTGGTGGTCCAGTGGTTAAGAATCCACCTGTCAACACAGGGGACAGAGGTTCAATACCTGGCCTGGGAAGATCCCAGATGCCCTGGAGCAACTAAGCCCACACGGCGCAACTACTGAGCCTACACTCTGCAACAAGAGAAGACACCGCAATGAAAACTCCACACATCACAACGAAGAGTGGCCCCCACCCGCCACAACTACAAAAAGCCCATGCGCAGCAACCAAGATCCAGTGCAGCCAAAAATAAGTAAGTAAGTATATTTTTTAAAAAAGGCCAACAATTCAACAAAAACACCTGCTTTATTTTTGGGCAAAAGACTTGAATAGACATTTCTCCTCAGAAGATATATAAATGAACAATAAGCACATGCAAAGATGCTCAACATCATTAATCACTAGGTAAGTGCAAACTGAAACCACAGTGACATTAGCACCTCACATCTATTACGACGGCTGTGCTGTCCTCAGTCACTTCAGACGCGTCTGGCTCTTTGCAACCCCATGGGCTCTAGCTGACCAGCCTCCTCCCTCTATGGGATTTTCCAGGTAAGAATACTAGAGTGGGTTGCCATTTCCTTCTCCAGGGGATCTTCCTGACCCAGGGGCTGAACCTGCAGCTCCTGCACTGCCAGGATTGTTTACCACTGCGCCACTGGGGAAGCCCCCATTATCATATTACAGTGAACTAACTCTTAATCTAATGTACCTATCCAAATTACCAGGCAGGGTGTTTTTCCTTGGTTTAGCAAGAACACATTTTTTTCTTTTTAATATTTTAGTTACACTTCTAGTTAAGCAGAGGAAGCAAAGGAGGAAAAGGCAGAAAAGGAAGGAGGCAATATAATAAAACACGCGAGATATAACATTAACAACCTGGGATGGGCTTCCCTGGTCGCTCAGTGGTAAAGAGTCTGCCTGCCAATGCAGAAGACACAGGTTCGAGCCCTGATCCGGGAAGATCCCACATGCACGGAGCAACTAAGCCCATGTGCCACAACTAATGAGCCTGCGCAACTACTGAACCTATGTGTCGTAACCCCTGAAGCCTGTGTGCCCTGGAGCCCGTGCTCCACAATAAGAGAAATCACCTCAGTGAGAAGCCCGAGCACCACAGCTGGAGAGTAGCCCCCACTCTCCACAACTGGAGGAAGGCCTGAGCAGCAGTGAGGGTCCAGCACATCCAAAAGTAAATGATTAAAAAAAAAAAAAACAGAAAACATTAGCAACAAGAGGAACAGCGCAAAGAGCAAAAGAGTTCATTTTTTCTTGTAATTATTCTATAATCATAACTTTCAAAATAAAGTTATAAAAAGAACAAAAACACATATATACCAGAATTACACAATTCTATTTTAAGATGCCATTATTTCTAAACACTGGTTCTAAAAATTCTAATAGGAAATCATGCCTATACATTAGTCAAAACTGTCCCATTATCACCAGGGAGTATTCATCACGAGAGATTAGAGAGAGACTGGATGTGTTTAATCAGTTACTGAAACTTGCTAACACTCGAGTGTCAACTAATTCATAACACTCTCACCACAAAGGTACAGAAACACATTCATCGAGTTGCTATGCCTCCCCTCATCCCTGCTTGAGTTTGCACTTAAAATATTCTTAGTTTTTAAACTATAAAAAGTTCCTGGGTGATTCTGAAGATAAATTTAAAATTCCATGTTCTAAAACTTAATGATTCTTCTCTCCTCACTAACCTTCCTACCCAATTTCCCATCAAACCAATAAGAAGAGAAAAACAAACTTCACCTTTCACTTCACTCTCTCCTTTCTCCCCTTTAAATTTCTCCAATCTCTCTAAATCTTGAAAAACAGAAAAAGACTAACAATTTTTAAAGTCATTTATGTGCAACACATAGTGGTAGAAGATTTGTATACATTATCTTGTTTAACAGTCAAGCCACCCACACAGCAAGTATTGTCATCCTCATTTTATAATGAGGAAATAAGCAAGTTCAAACAATTCACACAATTAATAAACCACAATTCTGACTGAAATCTGTCTAGCTCCAAAATCCCTGTGCTTTTTATATCATAGTGCATTGCATCATACTTGTCTCATTTTAAGCTCTCCTTTTAGAATAAAATTTCTATGAGGTACAGAACCTTAGCAGACAGCCTGCCATCAAGATCCATTTTCCCAATAATAGAACCTTGGACAGAAGTTTCTCAATCATAGATTGAGTTTTTTCCCTCTCCTGCAGACCCCCAAATTACTTTTAATTTCACTTATTTATTTAGACATGTGTGCTCAGTTGTTCAGTGTCCAACTCTTTGTGACCCCACAGGTTCCTCTGTCCATGGGATTTTCCAGGTAAGAACACTGGCGTGGGTTGCCACTTCCTTCCCCAGGGGATCCTCCTGACCCAGGGATCAAATCCACGTCTCCTGCACTGGCAGGCGGATTCTTTACCACTGAGCCACCGGGGAAGCCCTATTTAGACATTAAAAAAAAAAAAAAAAAGATGACATTATTGCTCGCTTCCATGTAGAAGCTTTTTCCATGAGCACGGTACAATCCAGTTTAAATTTCTCGGATCCACTGCTGTGTTGGAGGGTGGGCAGTGGTACCCAAGATCACTCCCAGGTTCAATGATTCACAAGGATGACTCAGCACACAGTTGTGCTTATAGTAATGATTTATTGAAGTGAATGGATACAGAGCTAAATCAACAAAGGGAAAAGTCAGATGGAGTGAAGGAGGCAGGAAACCAGGGACAAGTTTCCAAGAGTCTTCTCCCAGGGGAGTCACAAAAGACACACGCTTCTTCCAGTCATGAGTTTTAACAATACGTGAAAATACTGTCCACAAAGTAATAAGCTCCTTGCTGCTCAGTCGCTTCAGTCGTGTTCGACTCTGTGTGACCCCATAGACAGCAGCCCACCAGGCTCCCCCGTCCTGGGATTCTCCAGGCAAGAACACTGGCGTGGGTTGCCATTTCCTTCTCCAATGCATTAAAGTGAAAAGTAAAAGTGAAGTTGCTCAGTCGTGTCTGACTCTTAGCGACCCCGCAGACTGCAGCCTACCAGGCTCCTCTGTCCATGGGATTTTCCAGGCAAGAGTACTGGAGTGGGGTGCCATTGCCTTCTCCCAATAAGCTCCTTAGAGGTTCGGTATCCAAGGTTTTTCTTAGGACTGGTCACGCAGACACCCTCTACCTACTTCGTAGGACTCCCAGAAGAAAAGTAGGTGTTTAGCATAAACCACATTGTTTGTGCTAACAGTTTAGACAGTGAACTACTCTTCACAGTTCTGGGAATGGTGGAAATAAACCCTCTCAAAATCCAAGTCACCAGACGCCAGTCAAGAGCCAACCTTGTAAGCAGGGGGTTCTAAGGATTATCATCTCAAGTCGGCTATGTTCAGTTTTTTCTGTACCACTTAGATGTTCTCTTTAGAAACAATGTTTTGCTGTTTTGTTTTCGGCAATCCCTGCTTTCTATCCAAAATATGTCCCCATTTCCTATCATTTTAACTAAAATTTCCTTTCCTGAGATTTGTATTTTTTAATAACTTATCAGCTACCTATGCCCAACTTCTAAAATTCTTTCACAAGCCACAAGTATACTAGATACACAATGTTATGATTAAATTCTGTATCTATCCTAAAGGAGAATATTTATGAGAAAAAAATCCTTTTAAGACTTAAGACAATTAAATCTTAGCACACTGGGATAAAATTATTCAATGCAATTTGATATTATTGTTTATACTGCAACAGACCCAGTAAACTGTAATACTTTAAAAAGGAAAAGAAAAAAGGAAGCCTCAGTTCCATTACATTTCTACACATTGCTATGTATAGTAACAAATTAGCTGCAAGTTAGCTGTTAACCCTGTAGGAGTGCTCCATTGCCTTCTCCATTCTTTTATAAATCATCATCTAAAAACTAGACAGTAAACCCACGCTTCCTTCTTGAAAGAAGTTAAACGACTTATGACATTTTAAAGGGAATAGAACATAACCTTCCTGTCCTCCTCCACACTTTTATTTTCGAGCGAGTTCCTCATATAAGTATGTGCTATTCAAAGTAAAATTAAGACCACAGGAATACCTTACTTCAGCTTAAAAAGGGGAAAGGTTTTTAAATGCACATATAGAAAGTTACACTTTCTTAGTTTTGGTTTATATCAGCAAATTAGGCAACGCTGGACTGTAAGTGATTTAGTGACTGATCTGTATCCTGATCAGTACCCCAAAATAGTTGCTGAAATGCCTTCTGCTTTTTTCTCTAGTCTCTCCCATTAATGTTTCCTGGCCTTAAATATACTTAATATGAGCTCCAAAGAACACATAAGAGGGCTTCAATGAAGAACTTATCTAAAGAAACAGGAATAACAAAAATCTAAGACGAAAGCATGAAAGTTAAATAATGTAATGAGGATAAATAAAACAAAGTTCAAGAAAGAGAAACAAATTTACAAGTTTTGAAATATATAAAGTAAAAAAAATAATTAACAAAAAAAACTTCATGAATGTTTTATACACAGTTTTCCTTGTGGCTCAGTGGTACAGAATCTGCCTGCCAATGCACGAAACCCAGGTTCTATCCCTAGGTCGGGAAGATTCACTAGAGAAGGAAATGGCAACCCACTCCTATATTCTTGCCTGGGAAACCCCATGGACAGAAAAGCCTGGTGGACTACAGTTCATGGGGTCACAAAAGAGTCAGATACTCATGTGAATTGAATTGCCAGTCTATGTCTGACGCAGGATGCAGCATGCTTGGGGCTGGTGCATGGGGATGACCCAGAAAGATGTTCTGGGGAGGGAGGTGGGAGGGGGTTCATGTTTGGGAATGCATGTAAGAATTAAAGATTTTAAAATTTAAAAAATAAAAAACTAAAAATTAAAAAAAAAAAAAAACAGTCAGATACAACTGAGTGACTAAACACACACGTTTTATATACTTTTTAGTTAACAACACAAACTATGAAAACAAAGTTTAAAAGGATACACTCCAGAACAGGAAGGTAGGTTTGGGGTTTGTTTTACTTTTTGCTCATGTTCTTTCTTTTCTATAATGAAATATGCCACTTTTACAGTTAAAAAAAAAAAAAAAAACAACTAATTTTTTTCCTTTCCCCTTAGAGAAATTAAGGAAATGAGTAGTAAATACATGGCTTTTCACCCCCTTTTCTAGTTTAAAGATGAAGCAAGATCTCTGTAATAAATGAAAATTTTATGCCTGTACAAATAACACAGGGAACTGTCTTAGATCATTCTTCACTCTCATTATCTTCCCCAAAATTACCCTCCTCAAAGTAAACTTTTCTCCTTTCTGTATTCATTGCAAATAACAACAACAAAAACTACATTCATATTATTGTTAAAAAGCTCTAACACCAAAGTCCATGCATTAACAGAGACAGCTTGGTACACTGGAAAGCACAGTGGGCTAGAATAAGTCTTACATTACAGTCCAGCTCTTAGAATGTAAGAGGATTCTTTTGTGGTAGGTTGTCTTTAAGATATTTCTCTTTACACAGTACCTGCTAACTATAAAAAATTTTGTCAAATAATATAGACATATATAGAGTTGAAAGTGGAAGTTCTTTTTACATCTCCATTCTCACAACCAAAGAGCCTAAGAAGATACTAAGATGCTTTTCTAACAGACCAGCTGATAACATCTTTTATTCACATCTGTCTGGACTAAAGGAAACTCCCCTGAGACTCAGAGATTAAAGATTTTGAGCTCAGCATAGTTACTTGATAGAATTCGGGTCTTCTCTCTAAAGGAATGGCTTAGCGTGTTGCATTATTTTCTTGCCTAGGAAATCCCATGGACAGAGGAGCTTGGCGGGCTATAGTCCATGGGGTTGCAAAAGAGTCGGACACGACTTAGCGACTAAATAACAAAAAGTGTGTTGCATATAACACAAAGAATAACGGAATACTTAGCAACCAAGAGAGCAAACTAAGGTAGTTAATTATTGCTTTCCATCTTCCCAGGCACATAGCAAAACTGTACCTTCCTCATCCCCACGGCATGATGTGATGACAAACGACTTGCTCTGGTCAATGAAATATAAGAAATGATGTATGCCTCTTCTGGTTTTTAAAGTTTCCACTAGCACTTGATTTAACAATCTCTGCTTCCCTCTGCAACGCAACTGCCAGCATTCTAGAGTGATGGTGTAAGACTGTCAGCCTGGGTCTCTGGGTGACAAAAGTGAAGTCACTCAGTCATGTCCAACTCTTTGCAACCCCATGGACTGTAGCCTATCAGGCTCCTCCATCCATGGGACACATGTTCTGTTCTGGAGTGGGTTGTCATTTCCTTCTCCAGAGGACCTTCCCAACCCAGGGATCAAACCCAGGTCTCCTGCACTACAGGCAGACGCTTTACTGTCTGAGCCACCAGGGAAGCTCCAAACAGGCAGAATCCCTCTCCCACCTCTGCCAAGACCCCCTGCCCCAATACACACAGTGATCTTCACTGAACAGGTAGTGTGAATGACAAACTTTTGACATGTTAATCCCCTAAGACTGGGGTGGGGAGGAGCTATTGTTACTAACCCATAACCTATTCTATCCTAACTAGACAAACCGACTGACTCTAAAGTTAATACAAAAAAATAATAATAATAAGCAAGGAGGAATAGCCAGTAATATTCTGCAAATACAGAGA
Organism: Ovis aries; assembly: GCF_016772045.2. Taxonomy (NCBI): domain Eukaryota; kingdom Metazoa; phylum Chordata; class Mammalia; order Artiodactyla; family Bovidae; genus Ovis; species Ovis aries. The sequence goes on from NC_056065.1 coordinate 59,949,585, forward strand.
AATGAACTAGCCAGACTGGATGGTAGAAACAATAAAGAGCTAATACTTACATAGCACTAATAACATGCAAACATTACTCCTAAGCACTTTATTAATTCATTTATTCTTTATAACAACCTTATTAGATAGGTATTATCATCTCTATTTTACAAATAAGGACACTGAATTACAGGGATATTAAGTAACTTGCCCAAGATCACACAGCTAAGGAAGTAAAGGTTTAAAGCAAGGCAGTTTAGCACAAAAGTCTATATATTATTAACCACCATGCTATAACGCACATCATAAAAACATAATAATTAAAACAGTGTGATACTGACACATAATGAGGCAAATCAGAAAGAACAGAAAATCCAGAAACAAAACCAAATGCACACAGAATTTTAGTATACAAAGAGATAAAGACAGTTATTCAATAAGTGGCTATTCTGAAATCCCTATATCCTGTCAGCAATTCCAATTCAAGGCTTTTATTCTATAGCTATTCTTAGCATATGTTTAAAATGATAAATATTTTTCACTACAGTACCGTTTGAAAACAAATAATTCATCCATACAATGAAAAGCCATGCATCAAAAAAAAAAAAGGCAAGTTCTTTATTTATTAACATGGAAGAATCTCTAACGCAAACTAAGCAGGAGGGGTAGGAGTGAGATGCAAAACAGTCTACACAATATGCTTCCATTGGTCTTAAAGAAAATAAGGACTGGGGGGATACACATACATGCATGCACGCATACACACACACGCACACACACACACGTACCTCTGAAAGTATACACAAGAAACTGGTCTGGATTGCCAAAATCTGACTGGCCAAAGAAAATGTGGTCTCAGAAACACTTTTGCACCACTTGATTTCTGAACTATACAAAGGTACTGAGCATTCAGTAAATAAATAAATGACTTAAATTTTACAGGAGAAAAAGACTGAGCCATTCAGCAGCAGGGATAAATGCCAAAAGAATACACTGAGAGCTGTCATGATGAAGAAGCTGAGCAGCCATTACACTCCGTATACCACAAGCTGAAACAGAGAAAGCCAGCTGGAAGAAAGAAAAACCGAACAGATGTACAGAGCAAAAAAACGCTGTCAAAACCTTACAGCTCCTAAAAGAGAAAGATGGAGTATGCAGTCTTGATTTCTAATGGTTTACTAGCTCCAGTTTCCATTAGGCCCAGATCTACAATGATTCCCATCAATGGAGTGTCACGATCCCCAGAGAACCCACATACAGCACATGCTTCCACTGGCGTTCACTCCACCGCGTCACCATTTCTTCTTTTTTTTTCTTAAGGACCCTACAACTATTCTATTCATGTGAATGAGAAGGCATTTCAGGATACTTTCGAAGTGCCCTCTGTGAAAGAGGAAAGAAAGACTGATCTAACTGAAGAGCTAGAAATATCCAATCAGAATGCTGACAACTGTACCAAAATAAAACTATACATTATACTTACCTATATATTCAGAAGCACTGAAATCTGAGAATTACACTTAGACACAGAAGAAACCTAAATATAATATACTGCTTGGTATTAAGGTATCAAAATTATCTCAGTCTTAACATTACCATAATTGTTAAGTACATTAACCAACAAACATGTTAGAAAGGCAACTTTAAAAAAACATACTATGCTATGCTTAGTCACTCAGTCGTGTTCGACTCTTTGTAACTCCATGGACTGTAGCCCGCCAGGCTCCCCCGTCCCTGGGATTCTCCAGGCAAGAACACTGGAGTGGGTTGCCACACCCTCCTCCAGAGGATCTTCCCAGCCTGCTGCCGCTACTGCTGTCACTTCAGTCATGTCCAACTCTGTGCGACCCCATAGACGGCAGCCCACCAGGCTCCCCCGTCCCTGGGATTCTCCAGGCAAGAACACTGGAGTGGGTTGCCATTTCCTTCTCCAATGCCTGAAAGTGAAAAGTGAAAGTGGAGTCTCTCAGTCGTGTCCGACTCTTCGCGACCCCATGGACTGCAGCCCACCAGGTCCCAGCCTAGGGATCAAACTCAAGTCTCCTGCATTGCAGGCAGATTCTTTACCATCTGAGCCACCAGGGAAACCCAATTTTTGACGACTTAAGATTTATCACATACCCTCTGAGGATTTTACATATAATAATTCTCATAACTCTATGAGGCAGGGACTATTTCACATGACTATTTTACAGATGAGGAAACAGATACATATAAAAATTCAGAACCCTAAGAGACCTTAGAAACTATGTATTACCCCAGCAAGCTATTTATTTTCCACTCACATCAAAATATTGGTATGTTAAATCATAAATTTAATCCAGGATTTAAACCTACATAGTCTAACACCAGCAACCACAATATTAACAGCATACTTATAAATGGCACTGACTGCTGTTATAATCGAAAGCACTCAACTAGAAAATCCAAAAGCTTCAAGAACTACAAAGTGTGAAAACTGTTTATATCAAATGAGGGAGCAAACAAAAAGTCATTCCTGGTAGGATAAATAATAATCTCTTAAATATGATTTTTTTTAAAAAACTGTTTTCCTGTTAACAGTAATTATCTAGCTCTTTTATTAGTATTTCTTTTAAACTCAATTCTATAAAATACCTAAGGAGGCACAAACAAGTACACGAAGGCTAGTCTCAAAATAAACAAAATGGTAATATGTGTTAATCCTTAATAAAGTGAACTATACACATTATACTGTATTTTTCCTTCTATTTTATTATCATGAAAGCTCTGTGAAGACAATGGAGCATCAGTATAAGAGTATTTCCCCCTACATGCAGCAGAAACTTGAGAAAACCACAAAAGTTAAGTCAGGCTCTGCTTCCTATCAGTTATGTGGCCTTAAGGTAAGTAAGATACTTACTCCCTCTCAGCTAAATGCCTTTATATGTAAAACCAGGAAATATGTATAGCTTCCAAGGTTGTGTTGAGGACTAAGTGATATCATAGAATAAAGGGTCTGGGACACAAGCACCCAATCCTTTCCCAGTGCTTTTAGGTTACTATTAAAGCACCATGGTTAGGAGAATAGCATTAAGAGTGAGACATGTCTTACTATGAGACCTGTTTTCATTATTCGCCAAGGACTAATTGGATAACATCTGAAGCATGGAGTTTGGCACGTAAATACTGAATATTATTACATAAATAATACTACCAAAAGCAAAGATTAACTAGAAACTAAACCTAGAAAGATAATAAAAACTAGACCCTAATTTTTTGTGCTCTTCTACTAAGCTACAAGTCCACGATCAACTTGTTTCATGTACCTAAGCATTAGTTTATCTACTTGTAAATTAAATACATCAAAGTACTGAAATTCCCTGGCAGTCCAGTGGTTAGAACTCCAGATTTAAATCCCTGACAAGGGAACTAAGATCATGCAAGCTGTGCGGCGTCCCCTTCCCCCCCCAAAAAAAGTATATTCTACCTATGCCTATCTGGCTACCAAATTCATAAATTTTATCTTAAAACAACCAACATCCTCACAGATATATACACTCACCCTCAAGGAAAAGAAACAAATCAGCAGGAGATTGAGAAATTCAGAGATTCAGAGTAATGACCAAAACATCAAGTTCTACAGTGCCAGTTTAAGATTTTAGTAAGAACCATATTAATAGTAAATACTTTAAATGAGAAAAAATATTTTAAAAAAAAAACACCTAAAATAGTGAAAAACAGTGTTAAATTCATAGTTGCTACAAAAAACTGGAAATACTTTTCAGACATTTTGAGGACCTGTCTAGCTCACAAGGCTTTTCTGAAACATCCTTCTCACACAGTGGTAGGCCCAGAGCAGTCAAATTACGCTCTAGATCAGAGTTCTCAATCAGGGGTGATTTTACCTCCAAGGGAATTTTGGCAGTATCTAGAGACATTTTTTGGTTGTTACAGTTAGATGGTGAGTGCTACTGTTTAGCTGATAGGGCCAAAGACACTGCTAAATTCAATGCACAGGACAACTTCCACAAAGGATCATTCAGCCTAAAATGTCAATGTTACAGAGGTGATCTGACCACCAATCACAGTGGTGATTCTAATTCTGAGAATCTGTAACTGAGACTAAGAAGTATTAGTTTAATATGGACCATGCTTTTGACCAGAAAAGATTACCGAAAAAAAAAAAGGAAATTGTGGTATGAATTAAATGTCTAAGAGATAATAAAGTGAGCAAACAGAAGACAAAATAAGAGACAGAATAAATAAATATTGCCTGAGATTTTAGCAGCCTTCCACTTCCTGTTTCTGGGCCGGCCTAACTACATTCCTGTCCTTGAGTCTCCACTATCTCCACACAAATTTTCTGTGTATTACATAATCTGCAGTTGGTCTTTCCCACTTGTAACCAAGAGTCCTACTCACACATATTACCCACAGAAAACTGCTAAGGGAAAAGTAACTACAGAGAGTATGTAATACCTATAGTCCAACATAAGTAAATAAAAAATAAATTTGATGAAACTTTATAATAGTAAAAAAAAATGGTGAGGTATTGAAAAAAGATCAATAAGGACTAATCTATAAATATAAGGAAAACAGGGAAAATAGGACAAATAATGTGGAAACCAGCGAAAAGAGTCAAAATTTCCTAAACTAAAAGGACAACCAAAAACCACAGACACATGGTGCATTACACAAAAATTGAGAAATAATCATTTAAGACAGACTTCTCAAGCATCTATGTACCAAGCTCTTAATCTTTAGGAGCAAGAATTTTATAGAACTCAATAGCATAAAAACAGTTCAATTAAAAGATGGGCAGAGGCCTTCCCTGGTGGCACAGAGGATGAGAATCCACCTGGCAATGCAGGGAACAAAGGCTCAATCTCTCGTCCAGGAAGATTCTACATGCCTCAGAGCAACTAAGCCACTGGTGCCACAACTACTTGCCTTAACTAATGAGCCCGGGCACTGCAACTACTGAAACTGGTCTGTGCTCCACAACAAGAGAAGCCACCTCCGTGAGAAGCCCGTGCACCACAACCAGAGGGTGGCACCTACTCTCTGCAACCAGAGAAAGCCCACATGCAATAACATGCATGCAGCGCAACCAAAAAAGGAAAGAAAGTAGAAAAACTGAAAATGGGCAGGGAATTCCCTGGTGGTCCCAGTGGTTAGCACTTTGTGCTTCACTGATGAGCGCATGGCCTCAATCCCTGGAACTAAGATCCCACAAACTGCACCATGAGGCCAAAAAAGGAGGAAAGAAAGAAAGAAATTAAAAATGGGCAGAGAATCTGAATACACACTTTTTCAAAGGAGACATACAAGTGGCCAATAGGTATATGAAAAGGTGCTCAACATCACTGTCACCAGGGAAATGCAAATCAAAACCACAAAGAGCTATCACCCCATTCTGGTTAGAATGGCTATCATTTAACCAAAGAAGGGGGAAAAACACCACCAAAAAAAGCTCAAGAGACATCAAGGATTGACAAGAATGTGGAGAAAAAGGAGCTGTTCTGCACTGTTAGCGGCAATGTAAACTGGTGCAACCACCACAGAAAACAGTATAGAGGTTCCTCAAAAAACTAAAAACGGAAGCCCCATATGAGCCAATGACCTGACTTCTGGGTTTATATCCAAAGGAACTGAAAACAAGATTTTGAAGGTACATCTGCACTCCCATGTTCACTAAGCATTAGTCACAAGAGCCAAGACAGAATACAACCTAAGTGTCCATCAAGAGATGAATGGATAAATACGGGTGTATATATATTCACACAATAGAATACTTCAGCCATGAGAAAGAAGGAAACCTTGACATTTGCAACAACTTGCATGAATTTTGAGGGCATTACACTAAGTGAAATAAGTCCAAACAGAAAAAGGCAAATATTATATGATATCACTTACATGTGGAAATCTAAAAAAGCTGCACTCAGACACGCAAGTGATGGTTAACAGGGCCTTAAGAAGTAGGGGCATGAGGAGACACTGGTCAAAGGGTACGAACTTCCAGTTATAAAATTAACAAGTTTTGAAGATCTAATATACAGCAGCATAGTGATTATAATAATACCATACTATATATTTGAAAATTGCTAAGAGTAGATTTTACATGTTCTCACCACAAAAAAGAAATAATAATCATGTGACTTGATGGAAGTATTGTTAGATAATGCTATAATGGTAATCATATTACAATACATAAAAGTATCAACAGCTGTATATGTACCTTAAACTTATACATTATTATGTTAATTATATCCCAATAAGCTAGAAGAAAAAAAAGAGGAAGAATTTTTAAAATAAAAAGATTTTATATGCTAAGAAAAAAGAATAAACAGATAAATATAAAAGGATAACCACGACCCCAGACTTGAAAAAGTAACAGCTTGGTAGAAAATTTAACAGAGCTAAAGCCATCCTGACACACGCCATGGCCAAGATGACTTTTCTCTCTGAAGACACCTAATAATCTCAAGAAACCGGTAACTTGAAATAATTAAATCAAAGAATTTACAAATCCATTAGAATTTTCCCAAACAACAGGGTTAACTTCCCTTGTGGCTCAGCTGGTAAAGAATCCGCCTGCAATGTGGGAGACCTGAGTTCGATCCCTAGCTTGGGAAGATCCCCCAGAGGAGGGAAAGACCACCCATTCCAGTATTCTGGCCTGGAGAATTCCATGGACTATATAGTTCATGGGGTCACAAAGAGTCAGACACAACTGAGCAACTTTCACTTCACTTCAAAATAGAAAATTAAAAATATAATGATAAAGACAGAATGAAAACATTATGATATCCTAAGACTTGAAAGTGTAGTTAAGCTAAAAATAGGGTAGTAAAAGGAAAAACATACACTGCATAATGAAGCCAAATTCAAAGTAACTTTTATACCAATCAGTAACTGCAAAGAAAATTCAAAGCACCCTAAGTGAACAATGCAAAAAGAAAAAGCCTCTCTCTACCTGCTGAATGCATCAACTCATTTAAATTTATCGAGCATCAGCTTTGTGCCTGTCACTGCTCTCGTGGTGGGCAAGATCAAGTTCCTGCTCTCATAGAGCTTATCATTTAAAGCAAGACTGTCCAACAGAAATGGAAGCCACAAATGTAAGCAAAAATATGTCATTTTACATATTATGGCAGCGAAGCTAAATTTTTTAATCATTAAATTTTAATAATCTATTTAATCTGGCATATAAAACACTATCATGTCAACATGTAATGAACATAAAAATATTGATGTGATATTTTGTATTCTTGTTTACATACTGAGTTTTCAAAATGTAGTGTTATTTTAACATAGCTCTTCTCAGTTAGGACGAAGAACATTTACTGAAGTCACACGTGGGTAGTAGCTGCCATACTGGACATTGCCGACTTGGGAAGAGGGATGGGGCTGTTCCCACCCCTGCCAAAACTTGTCATATTCTTTGACTATTTATAAACTGTCCGCATATATTTCTCTGATTAAAAATAACTAAAAAGAGCTTTCTGGTCAGAACAAATAGCAGCTCCAACCATCTATTTTATGCAAAACTGGCAACAACCTACCATCAATATGAAAACTGAATAAACTGTGGTATACAATGGAATACTGAACTATATTGTTTCAACACGGATATATCTCAGAATCACACAGGATAAAAAGTAAAGCTGCAAGATGATATGTCTGGCATAGCATTTATGTTAATTTTCAAACATACAAAGTTACAAACTGGAGTTCACACACACATACACTCTCTAGATAATTACAAGTGGAATAAAATCCAACTATGTGGAAGGGAAGGATAAACACCATCAGCGTAGTGTTAACCTCAGGATAAGGAGAGAAGAATAGGTTTGAGAAGGTCTGAAAAGCGTATTCAACTGTCTCTATAATTTTTTTTAATGTAACATAACTAACAATTGTTAAATCGAGGTGATGGGTACCTGGACATTCTGCTATATGAACTTTTCTGTATATTTGAAATACTTCCTTTTAAAAAATGCTTTCTTCACATTTTATTTCTATTTCTGTGAAGAGACCAGAGTTTATTGGTATCAGAAAGTTAACTTCTGATAAAAATACGTATTTGTCAAAGAAAATATTCTTTCCTCATACCTCCTTAAAAGTTAAATCTCAGTTTCACAGAATTAAACATAGCACAGGAATCTGGTCTTAGAGTTAGCTAATGGATTATCAAAATTAAAAATACATATATTGATTCAGAAGCTAAACACAAGTCCCAATGCAACCTGGAGAGAATCTGGAACTGCTCTGTAGTATCCACAGAACACATCTTTTTCACAGCAAAAAGGTTCACATTTACCAAAAATCAATGCTCAGAGGTCTCAACTACTGATGTAGCACTGTGACTATGAATTGTCAACATTAGGAATGTATTTACCAAACTTAATATCTTCCTCAGTGCATACATAAACAATAAATTGCACGCTTTATTCTAGATGCTAGTCACAAATGACATTTCTTTCTGCAAAACACAGAGAAGTAACAGTGTGAAGTAACACCTATATATGCTTTAGATATATGTACTATATATAGGCTTCCCCGGTGACTCACTGGTAAAGTATCCAACTGTCAATGCAGGAGACACAGGTTCAATTCCTGAGATGGGAAGATCCCCTGGAGAAGGAAACGGCAACCCACTTCAGTATTCTTGCCTGGGAAATCCCACAAACAGAAGAGTCTGGCACATTATAGTACATGGGGTCACAAAGAGTCAGACACAACTAAGCGACTAAGCACGCACACGTACCTCTTTACAGATTTTCATACAATTAAAAATGCAAACTTCAAAATAAAAGCAAGCTAATATAACAAAAACTTTCAAGTATCAACCTTTCTTCCCCATAAGAAACAGATGGGTGATAAGAATTGTGCCGGTTAGCACTGTTAGTTTTAGAAAATGTTTTCTTGGTAACTACTTGGAACCACAAGATGCTAAGTGGCACTCTTTAGTCCTAACTAAGTATTATTTTAATTTGCTGGAATTAGCATAGAGAAAGGAATATGTTAACAAAATTGTCTGTGTACATACTGTATATTAAGCCAGAACAGAACATTTTCTTTAACCTTGACCACATCAACTGAAAGGTTTCTAGACCCTCCCTTTCCTTGGAAAGCAAGTCAGGGAATATAAATTGCCTGGGCCTGCTGGTGAGCTTTGTGTTCTGCTGGATCAAAAGCCAATACTGGCAGAGTTCACTACAGAAGGGCCTGAAGTACCACCACCATAGACTCAGCACATTTATACCATGAAGCAAAGAGACAGAAAAGGCTCGATAGAGTTCTTTTTATAAGCAACCAAAATTATACTTGGCATGGTATTATATTTAATGGGTATATTAATCTGTACATTTGAGTGAAAGTTCAATTGAAAATAACTGAACTGAGAAATCACTATAATTAGTATACTAATCACAAATTTATAGACTAAAGTTATGCTCTCAACCCCAAAATGCAGAGATTAATAACCAAGAGTTATTATACAAAATATGTACTTCTCCACACATAGACACACAAAACAAGACTAGTTTTTTAACTGTTTCATCAGTCTTCATCAGTATCTAAAGCAGCATCATTCTTTGAGACAGCAATTCTGCTTAAATTGTACCTAAAATTTTCTTTGCAACATTAACACAGGCAATTACTATTAACTGAACATAGAAATATAGAAAATACTCTGGAATATCACATTAATTTTTTCAAAAAGATTGTCACATTACCTAAAAAGGAGAAACATCCTTGTAAGTTGCATATTGCAATGATAAACAGATCACTTTAAGTGGCTATAAACATACCAATACAAAGAGAAAAGGAAAGGTATAATCTATCAACGGGGGTGGGGGTGTCAGTCTTTAAATAAGAAACTGTTAGTAATACTAAATCTAGAGGTTAGGCCAGTAGTTCAACATTATCATGAGGTTTCAAACTGCCCTGTGATTGCCTCCTGCTCCCTGTGTTAGATCAGGATACCCAAGTCTCAATCCGCAGTCACAGAGTCAATATACAGATCCAATGCTGGTTTCCTGTGTGTTCAGTCATATCCGACCCTGCGACCCCCTGCCAGACTCCTCTGTTCCTCAGATTTTCCAGGCAAGAATACTGGGATCGGTTGCCATTCCCTTCTCTAGGGGATCCTCCTGACCCAGGAATCGAATCCTCGTCTCCTGCACTGGCAGGTGGATTCTTTACCACTGAGCCACTTGGGAAGCCCAACCCCGGTCTACCATGCTGAAAACCTCATCACTGGTCTCAAGAGAGATGGGGTAAAAAGAAAAAACTAATAATCTTCCCATATACACACACATACAAATACATATGTACATAAACACAAACCTCGAAAGGAAACTAGGCACCATTATACCATAACTATAGAATCACAAATAGGTATCCCGTCTTTGGCCTCTAATCTTTTTCAATTTGGACAAGCAGGATTTTATGGAGTTTAAGTGGGGAAAAAAAAAACCCACCCTGATATTAAGTACTTAGAACATGCTTGCCACACAGCAGCACTCAATAAGTGGCAATTATTTCTTCACGGCTTCTTCCAGGGACTAGGGCCCACTCTAGGTCTGTCAGCAGAACCCGATGTCTCTTCCCTCCATTTTTCCTGACACAAAATTCTTTCAAAAGTGCATCTCTCAACAAAATTTCAACATATAAACTTTTAGAGATTAACCAAAAAAAAAAAAGGCTGAGGCCAAAGCATCTTTTCCTGACACAAAAAGGTGGTATAAGACCAGTGGACACTTGCATGCAGACACCAGACTTGGAACAAAGGGATTTATAAACCAATTTTAAGTAGAAGGGTCAATACACTACGCCCTCTGACAACGGACAATCTTTGAACTGCTTTTGATCCCCCACTCCTCTTACTCTCACATTACCAACACTTCCCAACGTGGGGCCCCAACCAGCAGCATCCAGCAACACCGGAAATTTGTTAGAAATGCAAATGCTCAAAGCCCACCTCGGACCTAAATAAGAAACTCAGAGTGGGACCCAGCAATCTGGGTCTCCACACAAAAGTTTGAGACCAGCTCTATATAATTAGGTGAAGTATCAACAGTGAAACTTCAAATTTATCTATTGCAGGAGAAACCTGTTAAGATTCATGAGGTTAACATTAAGTAAGGAGACACAAACAGGTCTTAAAGGATGTTAAATGAAGGTCATTACAACATAAAAAGTGATTATATACTAACTAGCAAATAAATGTGCCAGCTTAAAATTAGGTCTCAACCTAAACTTTACATTTGCCTTGGCTTGTATTTCTGGTTCAACTTCTCTGAAGGAAGAAAAACACCAGTACAAAAAGAGTAAGAAAGAACCATAAAACCAATCATCCTAAGAGGATAACATTTAACCCCAAGGAAGGCAGGCCTAAGGTGATTTCAGAGTTCCAAAATTTCCCTATCTTTCTGCTGCTTTCTTAAAGTCCCTTAATAATAACCAAGAGTAGCTTGAGAGAAAAATAGACTTAGAGAAAACAGATTTAAAATGTAAATGCTAAGACAATTCTACACTTCAGAATGCTTTACGATAGCTTACAACATTTTCATGAGACTTGTAATTTTCACAATCATTTTGAGGTAAATAACAGTGCCAACAACAAAACTACTATTTATTACTTACGAGCCTTACAAAATTTTATTATTTAATTCAACTGTTGAGGTTGGAGTTATAACCATTTACTAGTGTAAGACACGGCAACATCTGAATCCAACTCTAATTTTAAAACTTAAGTTCTTTAAATCTCTACACAATGGCAAGATGTGGAGACAAAGGCTTGAGTTTCAGCACCATATCTTAAAGAGCTGTGTGCTGAAATACTTGGGAAGTCACTCAATTCTCTTTACTCTGCATCTATAAAATGGGAAGATTAGTATCTGTGCTCACCTATTTCAGAGTACAGTTCACCCTTGAACAACTTGGGGGTTGGAGTGCCTACCCTCCAAGAAGTCAAAATCCACTTATAACTTTACCAGGTGGGTCCTCCACATCGGGGGCTGGCATCTGTGGATCCAACCTCTCACAATAAAACTATAGTACATATTTATTGAAAAAAATCTGCCTACATGTGGACTCTCAAAGTTCAAACCTGTGTAGCTCAAGGGTCAATTATAATTGTAAAGATCAAAATGAGATAAAAGACATAAAAGGTGTTCATAAGCTCTTTAAAAAACTACACAAATATAAATTATCATCATCATTACTGATATTGATAGAACAGAGTGAAGAGAGGAAAGAAAACAACGATACAGTATAGGGATAGGAAGGGGTAAAGATACTGGTTTTTCTTTTGTTTGGCTTTTATTTCCTTATTAAAGCAGGTTGAAGACCCTTAAGGAGAAACTTCAGATTTCAAAACCTTACTGTGACCTTACTGTCAACTGGGCTGTAATAAAAGAATCTGTGCCACAAATTATTGTTACTTTTCTAAAAATACACACATACACAACTATATACTTGTATCTTACATAGATATGGAGGTTAATAAAAATGTAACAGCTGACTTACTTTTAAAAGATTAGTTCTCGTAAGAATCAGTGACCACTATACTAGGTCACCATAATTAAAATTCCCTTGCAAACAGCCTTCCTGTTCTTTTCTAGTGCATCATTTTCGACCTGTGGTGCCTACGTCTTTCATTCTGCAATATTAAAACACGAACTACAGATCCTAAATAAGTAAATGAGACCACTTAAAATGATGAGTTTGATTTAAAAAGGGGACAATTTTATTATTCAAAACTTCACAACTTAAGGTTTATTTTTAATAGCATTTACAGCAAACGAGTGAGAGAAGAAAGTAAAGCTGAAGTGAAATCACTCAATTGTTGTGAGGTATGTCAGATATTAAAAAGACAACGAAAGTATTCAACCCTAGATTACCGATCATGAAATGTCAGCTCACAGAAAAGTTTCAATAACAGAGTTCAGGAAAGTCACAGCACTCACCTCTTTCATACCAAAAACAGCCCAACTATTTTTATTCCTTCTACATTACATTCACAAAAAGCTTTTTTGGCAAGTTATTATAACAACTTACATTTTAATAAAAAACACTATTCTCATTTTCAATGAGAAAATACCAAAAAATCATGGACTCTGATAAAGCATTTCTATAACGTACATACATTTCTGACTACATACAATATTTAATCTACATTGAAACCTACATGTAAACGCAATAGTCTGTCAGGCCTAGCTTTCATATATGAAATTATGTGCTAATACATCAATACTGAAATTCAAGACAGTGATTTGCACACTAGTTGCCAGGTTTTGTGTGTAAATGTCAAACAATAGGTCCACTAAGAAGGTTCTGAAGCTAACTCAATTTATTCATTCAAACCAGAATTTATCATGTGTTTCTAAGCACTGGTTCTCACCTAGGGGCAATCTAGCAGTGTCTGGAAACATTTCTGGTTGTTACAACAGGAGAGGGTGGGGATTACCAGTAAGAGGTGCTACTGGCATCTAGTTAGTAGACGCCAAGAATGATGTTAAACACATTACAAAGCACAGGACAGCTCCCATAACAAAGGATTATCCACCTCAAAATGTCAATACTGCAGAAGTTGAGAAACTCTGAGCTTTAGAAGTTTATAAATACCCCATCTGTCTAAAAATAGTACTCACTTCTCCTTTGTTTAGGTATTATTTGCCAATTCTATTCTTTACATACTAGTCTCTGGCAACAAACTTACCATGTTCCCATCTTTTCAATCAACTTCTAACTTCCAAACTTGTCAATAAAACCAATTTCAAAATCTTTTGTCTTTGATTCATCCTTATTTTTAATAATAGGAGGAGGAGTAATGGCCAGACCAAAACATATGCAGCCCTTACTACATGCCAAGCATATTCTAAGTGCCTTGCATATATTAACTCATTAATCTAGGTACTATTATTACCAGGTATTCTTATTATCCTCATTTTACAAATGAAGAATCCAAGGCACAAAAAGGTTAAATAACTTGCCCAGGGTTACAGATAATAAGCAGTCAAGTCTGGTTTCAAATCCAGACAGAATGGCTCCAGTTCATAACCTTAAGTATTCCAGAGTCATCTCTCTCCTTCATCCTCTACATCAGATCATAAAGATCTGATCCTTAGGATCAGATCCTTAAAATCCACAAAGGACAGGGACCTTGTTATGTTCACAGCAGCATCCCCAGAGTTCAGTACATAATAGGTGCTCAAAAAACTTGTTTGTTGAATGAAGTATCTCTCAAGCTCACCCCACCTGTTTTCATTGCCGCCACTCAAGGCCAAGTCTCTGAGCACCTCATACTTAGGTTTCTTTACATATCCTATTTACTAGCAAATCAAGTGAAAAGATATAAACTCCTCTGCCACATTTTCGATAACTCAGTCCATAACCCAACGTAATCAAAGTTTTCTTCCCACTGCTTCTCAATTAGAATCATAATATCTTAAGAGTCAGAAGGTACCTTAGAGATCATCTAATCTAACATTTAACCAGAAACCCAAAGACAGTTAAGCAGCTAAATCACCCAGCCAGGTGAAGCCAGGATCAAAACTTGATTCCTGCAATTTTTGTCCAAGGATTCACTCCTGGAAGATTTACTTCATTCATGACAGATGTCTGCTCACTATTTCATCAACAAAATAAGTTCATTTCAATTGTCCACACTTAAGTTGTTTCTCCTGCACAGCCTGCCCTTTTTCTTGCTCCATAGATCCAAATTCTATCCACCCTTCAAAATCTCTTCCTATTCCCTTCTTCATGACCTCCGCCTCCTCAGAAAATCTTAGGTCTTGAATAGAGACTAAACAAAGAGGATCACCACTGCCTACCAGGCGAAGTTTAATACATACTAACACTGTGAAGAAGGCTGAGCGCCGAAGAATTGATGCTTTTGAACTGTGGTGTTGGAGAAGACTCTTGAGAGTCCTTTGGACTGCAAGGAGATCCAACCAGTCCATTCTGAAGGAGATCAACCCTGGGATTTCTTTGGAAGGAATGATGCTAAAGCTGAAACTCCAGTACTTTGGCCACCTCATGAGAAGAGTTGACTCATTGGAAAAGACTCTGATGCTGGGAGGGATTGTGGGCAGGAGGAGAAGGGGACGACCGAGGATGAGATGGCTGGATGGCATCACGGACTTGATGGACGTGAGTCTGAGTGAACTCCGAGAGATGGTGATGGACAGGGAGGCCTGGCGTGCTGTGATTCACGGGGTCACAAAGAGTCGGACATGACTGAGCGACTGAACTGAACTGAACACCTTCCATAATGCAAAGCTACTTAGATAATTTCTTCCCTGAAAACTATTTACCCATTCTTTCCTCCTGCAATGCAGGAAGTGATTTCAATAAAGACTAACTTATATGGCACCTTCATAAAATGTTCATATCTCTGGAAGAGAGGCTCACTAGCATCTTTAATAGTAGACATATAACACTCGAATGGCCCAAATCACCTCTCTCTCTTCCATTAAGAAACTCAGCTTGTTCACAAAGTCCAAACCCAGAACTCTGATACAACTCACCATCTCTTTCTCTGCATAAGACCATTTGTCTTAACTTCCTCCAAAACTCCATTTCTAAGGAACAGTTCACATTTCCTTCCTCTTCTTCCCTACACTAAGCAGAAAAGAACACCCTCTTTTCTATTTTCCTTATGCCTCTTCAGTGAAAGTCCAGTTTGCTGCTGCTCAGCCAACCTCAACTATCCAGTCCTTTATATAGAAGTCACATCTATTTCTTCAGCCTCCCTCAGATTTTAGGGTATCTCAACTCCATGAAGGTCAGTTTTTTTTTTCCCTTCTTCCTTTAGACAAATGACCTCAAAAGGTGTGGGTGCAGCTAAGAAGAGTACCAAAAAGTCCATTCTTCCCTGGACTGCAGGAAATAATATATTAGAACTCGTTATATTTATTTTTTCATCTCATCCTTTCTTAAATTCTGCTTCTGTGTACATCTGTACATTACACATTAGTATAGTAGGACAAGTATATTATACATAAATTCTTGGAGTATTGTATGATCAAGAGATATTAAAAACTGGAGTTGGCGACCACTTAAAAATACCTTTATATGAGGCCAAAGTAATAGGTTCCAGACCATAGAGAGGATATATGTTTGTATACATGTACACATGATTGGCAGAAAAACTTGTTCCTACCCAAAGTCCTAACTATGCCCACCATCATCAAACCCCTGCCAGCCATTTCAGAATTGTGTCCTACTCAAAAGCCCCACCAAGGGCTTCCCTGGTGGCTCAGAGAGTAAAGCATCTGCCTACAAATGTGGGAGACCCGGGTTCGATCCCTGGGTCGGGAAGATCCCCTGGAGAAGGAAATGGCAACCTACTCCAGTACTCTTGCCTGGAAAATCCCATGGACTGAGAAGCCTGGTAGGCTACAGTCCATAGGGTCGCAAAGAGTCGGACACCACTGAGCCACTTCACTTTCACTTCAAAAGGAGCAGAACAGAGGATGGTCTGGCAAAACCCTTAATTTCCACTTTGGGGAAAAAAAAAAAATTCAAATGCTGAGTTACTATCCTTACCTTTCCCATAGAAGGGGATTTCAGAGCACTGTTCACTATCCTAACACCGCTCATTGCCTGGCTTGTTCGTCTACTTCACAGGACACTACGTCCTGAGATTCAGTTCCTATTTACCAACCCCTCGAGGCACAATTCACGGTCCCTTCGATAACAAGCGATTTATGCTAACACCTGGATTAAGCTCACACCTCCCTCAGTCTCCTCTCCCCTGAGGATACCATGCACCGTCCCCCGCGAGCCGCACAGTCGTGTCCAGTGTAGACGACAGTCCATCCAAGATCCCTAAGACCACTTCTCTTTCCTCCTCCGCCCCCGGGAGCTGCCAGCCAGGCTGGAGACGGGAAGGGGGAGGGGTGTGACTCGCCTCCCGTGACTGGCCCAGATGGCAGCCGATTCCGCCCCCACTCTCGGGCACCCCTCCACCCGCTCGACCCCCTAGGGCTGCCTGTCTGCCTCCCACCCCGCCCCAACTCCACCTCCGGCCTCCCCCACGTCCTCACGCCGGCTCCCGGACACACTCACCATGCTGGGTGAAGATATTGAAGCCGGCCTCTGCGGTACGCCCCACCAAGTCCCGCCTGCGACCGGAGGGCCTGGCTGCGCTGCTGCCCCGGATCCCGCGGGGTTGCGACTGCTGAAGCCCCGGAGCCTCCCCGACGCGGCCCACCTGCTGCCCCATCCCTGCGCTCGCTTACTCCCGCGCCCCCGACGACCCCTGGTCACATTCCTCCTCGGCTCCGGCCTCGGGGTTCCAGGCGCTGCTCCGGCCTCTCCTTCCCAACCCAGGCCCCGGCCCTGAGCGGTCCGGCCGCCTGCGGCTCCGCACCCGACTCCTCACAGCAGGCGCCGCGCCGCCTCCCGACGCCTCACAGGTTCTCCTTTTCCCTTCCCATCCCGCGGCTCCGCGCCCCCAATGCTGCCGCTACTGCCGCCGCCGCCATCTTTAAACCACCGAGCACTGGGAGAGCGTGGGACAGAGCGTCTCCTGCCCGCAACCCGACCAGTCATCTCCGCTACTCAGAGGGCGGGCTTCCCGGCGGCCCCGCCCCTCCCGCGCGCCCCCGCCTCCTCTCAGGGTGGGGCCACCCCCGCCACCACCCCAGGTACCCACCTCTTTGGCACGTCTACAGCTGCTTCAGGTCCTTCTGTTCCTTCGCGGCGGCTCGGCCTCCCACGTCCGAATCCGCCTTAGCCGACCCCTCCCAAGTTCGGTTCAACGCGCTTACCGCCTTTTGGGGGGTCGGTCGGTTTAAAGGTTTCCCTGTCACTCCTCCACCTGTCAAATCAATCAGTTGCGCTGAGCGCCCCAGGTGCACAGTTCTTTAGCCGACTCAGCTGGGACGGAAAAGCACAAGAAGTTTGGTGCTTGCTATCCAGGTGAGGCTGTCTAAAATACCCTGGAGGATTCCTTTAAACATCCGTGTCAGCAGCAGACATACAGTCAAAATTAAATGATATAAGGTTTACGTGAACATAATAAAGTACACTATTTCATTGTAATTTTTTGAAATTATTTCATGATGGGAAATTGCACTCACCTTGGTTGTCTGTAATTTACAATCTCATTGGGGAAGCAGTTATAACCCGATTCCTCCTCTTATATTATCATGAAGTCCTCTTGAACTTCTTTACCATCTGACCACGTATGTGTTTCTGTTACCGTTACTTCGCTTGTCAGTAAAGCTAATCTTCACACCGGCATGCTTTATATACAGTGCACGCGGTCAAGTCTTCTTTTGATGACAAAGGAGAAAAATAAAATTACCTTTGACCCTGTTTCTGAGTCAGAACTTACTTATATTTTGCCTGTATTATCTAAAGAGAGTGACTCAGGCAGAAAAATGTTTTTAAAGCGCAGGCACGCAGACATACATTTGTATATTCACTTATCTCCCCCTCACTGCTCACTCTTGCATCTTAATATTCAGTTTTTTACATTTTAAAGAACTTGATAATTATTTTTAGGTATTCAATTAGCTTCCCTATGTCCTTTATTAAAAGTATCAGTTATTGGAGTTACCTTAATAAAAATTTGCTTGAAAGCAGAGTATATGTGCCATTGCAAAAACCAACAAAACAACCATTGGGAAGATAAGGTCCAGGAGAAAAGGTGGATGAGCTCTTCTTTGCACATCTTTCCAAGAACAGGATGAAAGATGAACCATTAATATTCACTACAATAAAAGCTCTATGAAATTATTCCATTGCCATCCAGGATATCACCAGAAATAACTGAAATTGCCCACCAAATGGCAAAAGAAACACTGCTTTTGCACTGGATACAATATGAGTTTTTCATTTGGATCAAAGTTTTCCTGTGTTTAAATACTTTTTTCCTTTTAATTCCCAAAGTGTTTGCAAAACAAAAAAAGAAATCACTGATAAGGGATAAAGGTGATCATAGAGACAGAATTGGTTTTGTTGTTTGATTTTTATTATCTGAGAGAATGTCACTTGGAAACAGATCTGGGTTCTCTGCTAATTCTTTAACAGTATGCAATGGATGGGTATAGTATAGTGCAATGGTTAAGGACAGGCACTTAAGCCAGACTGCTTAAGTTCAAAACTGAGCTCTGATTACTTGTTAGCTGTATGTTCTTAGGCAAATATTTAACCTCTTTGTGTATCAGTTCCTCATCTGTGACGTGATGGTGATAGCAATAGTACCTAACTTATAGGGCTGTTGTGAGAATTAAATTGGTTAATGTAAAATAAGGCACTTAAAACAATATTTGGCATATGAAAAGCACTATTAGTACAAAAACAAATGTAATGTTTTCAGAAGTTCATCAAATTTCCAGGCCTAATTTTTTCAAAAGCTATATGCTTAGATCATGGAACAAATTCTACAGTATTTATTCATGTGAGCCACCCACCACCACCACCTGACACCTTGCATTTAACTAGAAACAAAAACACCAGTCTACCAATAAAAACACATGGACTCATATATCACTTTATTAGGCATCCCTACCTGGTCATCACCAGTACCTGCACATGCGAACTATTATCTGCGAAATACTACTTTTGTTTAGCATATGAAGAACCCTCTACCATGGATTCTTAAGATCCTGCCTAGACTTAGGCAAGGGCTTCCCAGTGGTCAAGAATCTGCCTGTCAATGCAGGAGATGCATGAGATGTGGGTTCTATCCTTGGGTTGGGAAGATGCTGGTGGAGGAGTGGGCAACCCACTCCAGTATTCTTGCCTGGAGAATCCCATGGACAGAGGAGCCTAGTGGGCTATAGTCCATGGGATTGCAAAAAGTCAGACACAGTGGAGCACAAAACTAAGGCAAACAAAAGAGAGATTTTTCAAAGTGAAGTGGGAATTTTCAGAATGGGGGTGAGGGGCAGTAGACCAGGGAGAAACCTACCTACTAAGGTGTGGGACACTATTTCATCTCAATAAAATCAAGCCCAAGTGACTCACCTGAGAATTACACACTTGAGACAACTGAAACACTTAAAATTATCCCAGGTAGTGCTGCTGCCGCTGCTGCTAAGTCACTTCAGTCGTGTCCGACTCTCTGCAATCCCATAGATGGCAGCCCACCAGGCTCCCCCGTCCCTGGGATTCTCCAG
Organism: Ovis aries; assembly: GCF_016772045.2. Classification (NCBI taxonomy): domain Eukaryota; kingdom Metazoa; phylum Chordata; class Mammalia; order Artiodactyla; family Bovidae; genus Ovis; species Ovis aries. Next base: position 59,969,669 of record NC_056065.1, read on the forward strand.
GCAAGAACACTGGAGTGGGTTGCCATTTCCTTCTCTGATGCATGAAAATGAAAAGTGAAAGTCAAGTGGCTCAGTCCTGCCCAACTCCTAGCGACCCCATGGACTGCAGCCTACCAGGCTCCTCCATCCATGGGATTTTCCATGCAAGAGTACTGGAGTGGGGTGCCCTAGCCCAAGCTTAATTGAGGGCAGCTGTGAACTCCAGGCAGGTGCAAAAACCAGATGAAGACCAGGCAGGTATAGAAACCAGATGAAAAAAAAAAGTAGAGTGCATGGTGCACAGTAGCATAGGGACAGCCTCACCTGAGCAATGGCTGGGGGATGGCACAAAAAATCAAACCCATCATCATCAACAAGGCGCACTGAAGACAAAGATACTCATCATCTTTACCTTCCCTGTAATAGAAGTAATACCACAATTTTCAGAAGCAAGGAACAGGTAAGCAGTGCTTCACTGATCCTTGTCTTGACTGATGTGGATTTCCAGGGTATTATTGCCAGTCTTACATTATCTCCCATCTTAGACCATATTTCTTTGTCTACATTTGTATGGATATCCGGGTCATCTTTCTGCTGGATTCTCCTGCTACTAGCCTTTTCTTTTGAGATTCCTCACCTTTAGCACCAAACAATTCACTAAAACAAAAATACCTATTCCTGTCATTGCTTTGACTGTGCTTCCCCTACCCTTCATAATGTACAAGGTCTAAAATTTTCCCCTGATGTCTCAAAATTATTTCCCAGGATACCCTGGATTATAATTGCCTAATGTCCCTCAAACCCTCACCCCTTCTATGGTAGACATGTATATTTTATTCAATAAGCCTACTTTAGGATTTCTTCCTTTTTAGCTCTGATTTTTGCAATGCTCAGGGTTTCCCTAATAGCTCAGTTGGTAAAGAATCTGCCTGCCATGCAGGATACCCTAGTTCGATCTCTGGGTTGGGAAGATCCCCTGGAGAAGGGATAGGCAACTCATCTTGGGTTTCCGTTGTGGCTCAGCTGGTAAAGAATCTACCTGCAATGCAGGAGACCTGGTTTCAATCCCTGGGTTAAGAAGATCTCCTGGAGAAGGGAAAGGCTCTCCACTCCAGTGTTCTGGCCTACGTTCCCCATGGAATGTAAAGTCCATGGGGTTACAAAGAGCTGGACATGACTGAGTGACTTTCACTTCACTTTTGCAATACTCAGATTCTCCCCAATACGGTGCTGAAGTGACTCCATTTACAGCATTCAGGACTTGAATTTACAAGCTACAAAATCTACTCAGATCATGCCTCCTTCTTAGGAAAATCTCAGACTTATCCACAGACACACAATAGTTCCCCTGTACTCTACTCAGGCTATACCTAAAACAGTCACAGCTGATAATGATTATTTGCCTGTAAAATTCAATTACCTTCTTCTACATTCCCCCAAGTGTTTCCCAGGTGACACTAGTGATAAAGAACCTGCCTGCCAGTGCCAGAGATGTGAGAGATGCAGGTTGTGAGTTCGATCCCTGGGTGGGGAAGAGATCCCCTGGAAGAGGGCATGGCAACCCACTCCAGTATTCTTGCCTGGAGAATCCTATGGCCAGAGGAGCCTGGCAGGTTACCGTCCTTGGGGTCGCACAGAGTCGGACACAACTGAAGTGATTTAGCACACATGCACGCATATCCCCCAAATATGTTTAATTTTGACACATGGCTCAATGTCATAGGGTTGGAAAGAACCTCAGAGATCATCTAGGATAATCTTCTGGAATTCCCTGTACAGAAACTCCAGTGAGGGTGCCCACTTATTTCTAAGAATTCTAATTGTCAAAAAGTTCTTCCTAAAGATAGAATGATACATGCCACCCTGAAATTTCCATCTGTTTCACCCCTAGTCCTAGTTCTACCCAGTAACTACACAGATTAATTTTCACTTTTCTTCTGCATAACAGCCCTTCAAATATTTGGCAGCTATCATGTTTCTCGAAATCTTTTCTTTTACCTTTATAATGCATATACTTGTATAGTTATATTAACCTCTGTCTATATTATCTACATGGACTCAAAATGTTTATGTAGATAAATTGGAAGAAAAATATAATTTCATATGCAGCACTTTTCATTTTTTTAAGCTTTATTGAGATTTAACTGACATACAGCATTGTTTAAGGTGTACAGTGTGTTGATTTGATACACGTATATTGCAAAATGATTACCACCATAGAGTTAGTTAATACCTCCAGCGGGTGTGTAATTATTATTTCTCTTTTTACATAATATTTATTTATTTATTTTCGGTTGTGCTGGGTCTTTCTTGCTGCATGTGGGCTTTCTCCAGTTGTGGTGGGTGGGGTCTACTCTTTGCTGCAGTGCATGGGCTTCTCATTGCAGTGGCTTCTCTTACTGCAGAGCACAGGTTCTAGGCACGCAGTCTTCAGCAGCTGCAACACTCAGACTCAGCAGTTGCGGCTGCCCAGCTCTAGAGCACAGGTTCAGTAGTAGTGGTGCTGGGCTTAGTTGCTCAGTGGCATGTGGAATCTTCCCGAATCAGGGATGGAACCCATGTCCCCCGCATTGGCAGGTGCATTCTTATCCACTGTACCACCAGAGAAGTCCTACCATTTCTTTTCTATTATAAGAACATTTAAAATCTCTCTTCACAACTTTCAAGTATATAATACAGTATTATTAGCTATGCTGCTGCTGCTGCTAAGTCACTTCAGTCATGTCCAACTCTGTGCGACCCCATAGACAGCAGCCCACCAGGCTCCCCCGTCCCTGGGATTCTCCAGGAAAGAACACTGGAGTGGGTTGCCATTTTCTTCTCCAATGCATGAAAGTGAAAAGGGAAAGGGAAGTCGCTCGGTCGTGCCCAACTCTTAGTGACCCCATGGACTGCAGCCACCAGGCTCCTCCATCTGTGGGATTTTCCAGACAAGAGTACTGGAGTGGGGTGCCATTGCCTTCTCCATTATTATTAGCTATAATAACCATTAGATCCCAAAACTTATTCACCCTGTAGGTGGAAGTTACTCATGCTTGCTTCTTGCAAGAAAAGCTATGACCAACCTAGATAGCATATTAAAAAGCAAAGACATTACTTTGCCAACAAAGGTCCATCTAGTCAAAGCTATGGTTTTTCCAGTAGTCATGTATGGATGTGAGAGTTGGACTATAAAGAAAAGTGAGCGCCAAAGAATTGATGCTTTTGAACTGTGGTGTTGGAGAAGACTCTTGAGAGTCCCTGGGACTGCAAGGAGGTCAAACCAGTCCATCCTAAAGGAGATCAGTCCTGGGTGTTCATTGGAAGGACTGATGCTGAAGCTGAAGCTCCAATACTTTGGCCAACTGATGCAAAGAACGGACTCATTTTGGAAAAGACCCTGATGCTGGGAAAGATTGAAGGCAGGGGGAGAAGGGGACAACAGAGGATGAGATGGTTGGATGGCATCACCAACTCAATGGACATGAATCTGAGGAAGCTCTGGGAGTTGGTGATGGACAGGGAAGCCTGGCATGCTATGGTCCATGGGTCGCAAAGAGTCGGACACAACCGAGCGACTGAACTAAACTGAACTGACATGAAAGTTTGTACATTTGACCAATAGCAATCCTCCTCTCCCCCTACCCCCAGCCCCTGCTAACCACCATTCTAGCCTCTGTTTTTACGAGTTTGGCTTTTCAAGATTTCACATATAATGATACCATACAGTAATCTTCTTTCTCTGTCTGATTTACTTCACTTAACACACTTCCTTCAAGGTCAATTCATGTTGCTGCAAATAGCACGATTTTCTTCGTTTTCGTAAATAAAATTCCATTGTATATACAGGCAAACCTTATTTTACTTCACTTTATTGTGCTTCACAGATACTGCTTAAAAACAAAAAAAATTGAAGGTTTGTGACAATCCTACATCGCACAAGCCTGTTGGCACCATTTCCCAATAGCATTTGCTGAATTTGTGTCTCTGTGTCACACTTTAGTAATTCTGGCAACATTTCAATTTTTTTCATTATTATCATACTTGTTATGGTGATCTGTGATTCAGATCTTTGATGTTACTACTCTGACTTGCTGAGAGCATAAATGATTAGCATTTTTAGTAGCAAAGTATTTTTTAATTAAGGTATGTACATTGTGGCATTTTTAAGACATAATGCTATTACACCTTTGGTAGACACCAGCAGAATGTAAACATAAATTTTCACATGCATTAGGAAACCAAAAACTTTGTCCGATTCATTTTATTGCAATATTTGCTTTATTGCAGTGGTTGGGAAATGAACCCACAATATGCTCAAAGGATGCCTGTATTTATCACATCTCTTTTATCTGTTCTTTTTAAGCTGTTTATGCATGCAGCATTTTGAGTTTTAAGTGTGGTTTGTCTCTGCATCATTGTATTAAATCTTTAAAGGCCTAGAGAGTGCCAAATACCATTCCATTTACAGATCGACATTTTAAAAGTTTTTTTGGATGTCAGTGAGGAGGAGGATTCTTATCTGGCCGGAATAGAATTGTCATTCTCTTTGAAGATAAAGAGATGGAGTAAATGACCTCTTGTTCCTTTCAGTCCCAGGGGTCTATAATTCAATATTGCTTTGATTAAAAAACTTTATAAATTATTAAGAGACTATCTCAAACAATGGGCAAAATGCTATATAAATTATCACTAGTAGCAATAATGTCTATTCATTTTAAATTAAGAAATTAGCACCACTTCTTTTCTATGGTAATAATGAAATAGCTGACTGAACAATCCATTTAACAGGTAGCCTATCACTAACTGGTGTAGTGGAACTGAGCCCAGTTTAGAATTTATGTGAAATGGGTTGGTTTTTTTTTTTTTCAGTTATATATTGCTGAATAAGAAGCTATCCCAAAATCCAGTGGCTTAAAACAACAGTGATTTTTGACCTCTTGCAATTTGTGTGGATTATCTGAATAGTTCTGCTGATTTCACCTAAGCTCACTCACGTAGCAGCATTTGGCTAGAGCCTCAGCCAAGCTGCACGTTTGTCAATGGCCTCACTCACATGTCTGGCAGTTGGGGCTACTGTATCAGTTTTCTTCCCTTAGCCTCTTGTTGTGGGCTGAATTACACCTCCCTCCCGATTCGTATGTTAAAGCCCTAACCCCCAGTGCCTCACAGAGTGACTGTATTTGAGGATAGGGTCTTTTTTTAAATAAACAGGTCAGAACACTTTTTATTTATTTATTTATAGCTGCTAGGTCTTCATTGCTGTACAGGCTTTCCTCTAGTTATGGAAAGTGGGGGCCACTCTCAAGTTGTGGTGTGCAGGCTTCTCATTGAAATGGTTTCTCTTATTGTGGAGCATGGGTTCTAAGGCACGTGGGCTTCAGTTGTTGGGGTTCCTGGGCTCTGGAGTACAGGCTCAGTAGTTGTAGCACACTGGCGTGGTTGCTCCACGGCATATGGGATCTTCCTGGATCAGGGATCAAACCTATGCCTCCTGCATTGGCAGGCTTATTCTTTACCACTGAGCCAAAGGTTCAGGAGAGGGTCTTTAAAGAGGTAAACAAGTTAAAATGAAACCCTAAGGGTGGGTCCTAACCCAATATGGCTGATGTCCTTATAAGAGGAAGTTTGAATACAGACACGCAAAGGGAAGAGTATGTGAAGACACAGGGAGAAGACAGTGTAGACTTAAAAAAATATTCATAACACGAAAGTTGAGAGTTACCTTTTATTTGGTGGGAATTTTTAGGACTTCAAGCCTGAGAGGCAGCATCTCCAGTAACCCTGAAAGAACTGCTCTGAGGAGGTGAGAGTGGGGAGGGGAGCCAGGATATATAGAAGCTTTGCAACAAAGGGCAAGTAGTATGAAAATCAAAAGATTTTTGTAAATTAAAGAAAATCAGATATCCCAAGTTAGGGACTTTAGCGCTTTCCTATGTATGGGAAGATGTAAGAGTCGGGACTCACTGAAATCATTCCTTTGACGTGCACCTTTGCTATCTGGGGCCAATATCCTGTGTTTTCACATCCTGAGTTTCCTCAGGGCTCACCAGGGGGAGTGGCTGCAGTCTGATGGCTGCTAAATGGCAGGTATTCTTTCCTTCCTGAGTGTTCTCAGGGTTCACTGGCTCACACTGGAGGGCTGCAGTTGCTGATGACTGTGACATCCCTGATTACTGATGTGGCAGAAGATATTTCATTTCTTAATAGCCATTCACAAACCAAACAGAGGTCTCAGAAGAAACCAACCCTGGAACTTCCCTGGTGGTCCAGCGGTTGACATTCCACACTTCCCACGCAGGCGGCATGGGCTTGACCCCTGGTCAGGGAACTGGGATCCCACATGGCATATAGCACAGCAAAAAAAAAAATTTTTTTAAGAATAAGGAAAAACCTCAATCTGACTGACACCTTGATCTCAGACTTTCAGCCTCCAGAAGACTGAGAAAATAAATATCTGTTAACTAACCCATTCTGTGGTACTTTGTTATGGCAAAGTCTTAGCAAACAAGAGTAAACAATCTAACCTACTGGAGAATGAGGTTCAGTTCAGTTCAGTTCAGTCCAGTCGCTCAGTCATGTCCTACTCTTTGCGACCCCATGAATTGCAGCACGCCAGGCCTCCCAGTCCATCACCAACTCCCGGAGTTCACTCAGACTCACGTCCATCGAGGCAGTGATGCCATCCAGCCATCTCACTTAACAGTATTTTATTTTGTCATGGTTCTTGAGGTTAAAAGTCCAAGATCAAGATGTCAGCCGGGCTGGTTCCTTCTGAAGACTACGAGGGAGAATCTGTTCTCTGCCTCTGTCCTAGCTTCTCGTGATTTCCTAGTAATTTCTGGTGTTCCTTGGCACCTAGCATCATCCCATCTCAGCCTAGAAGTCACTTCCTCCTAGAAGCCTTAATTGACATGCTGGAATAGATGTCCCTCCTCTGAGCCCACATTAACCCTTATCTATGCCCCAGGATTTAGAAGTCACCTGTTTAGAGTTGTTGAGGTTAGTATAAAGGACAAACTGGGCCATGCGTAAATTGAAACCCATTTTTGAAGCAGGACCTGTCAATACACAACCTTGGTTCCTAAAAACAGTATACATACTGTGTATACAATTCATATATTCTTTTACCCAGCAATTTCTAAAAATTACACAAAGATACATGTTCAAGTATGGTCACAGTATTGTTTTTAATTGTGAAAAATTGAACCCAGAGTAAATGTTCATCAACATAGAAATAGTTAATGTAATACTAAACACTGGGTGAAAAAAAAAAAAGAATGAAATAGATATATAGGGCTTAAAAAGATCTCCAAAGTTTATCTGGGGGGAAAAAAAAAAAAAAACAGCAAGACACAGAATAACATGAAAGTTTCTCTGGATGGGTAATGGGAAGAATTATCAGAAAGGAAATGGTGGGTGGGGGATACCAGAAGTGCTACCAGTTTGTTTAGGCTAACTTCAGCATTTGCTATGATATATGCCTTCCTTCACACGCTAGTAAAGTAACTCTCAAAATTCTCCAAGCCAGGCTTCAGCAATACGTGAACCATGAACTTCCAGATGTTCAAGTTGGTTTTAGAAAAGGCAGAGGAACCAGAGATCAAATTGCCAACATCTGCTGGATCATGGAAAAAGCAAGAGAGTTCCAGAAAAACATCTATTTCTGCTTTATTGACTATGCCAAAGCCTTTGACTGTGTGGATCACAATAAACTGTGGACAATTCTGAAAGAGATGGGAATACCAGACCACCTGATCTGCCTCTTGAGAAACCTATATACAGTCAGGAAGCAACAGTTAGAACTGGACATGGAAAAACAGACTGGTTCCAAATAGGAAAAGGAGTATGTCAACACTCTATATTGTTACCCTGCTTATTTAACTTATATGCAGAGTCCATCATGAAAAACACTGGGCTGGAAGAAGCACAAGCTGGAATCAAGATTAACTGGAGAAATATCAATAACCTCAGATATGCAGATGACACCACCCTTATGGCAGAAAGGGAAGAAGAACTAAAGAACCTCTTGATGAAAGTGAAAGGGAGAGTGAAAAAGTTGGCTTAAAGCTCAACATTCAGAAAACTAAGATCATGGCATCTGGTCCCATCACTTCATGGGAAATAGACCAGGAAACAGTGGAAACAATGTCAGACTTTATTTTTTGGGAGCTCCAAAATCACTGCAGGTAGTGACTGCAGCCATGAAATTAAAAGACACTTACTCCTTGGAAGAAAAGTTATGACCAACCTAGATAGTATATGCAAAAGCAGAGACATTACTTTGCCAACAAAGGTCCGTCTAGTCAAGGCTATGGTTTTTCCGGTGGTCATGTATGGATGTGAGAGTTGGACTGTGAAGAAAGCTGAGCACCGAAGAATTGATGCTTTTGAACTATGGTGTTGGAGAAGACTCTTGAGAGTCCCTTGGACTGCAAGGAGATCCAATCAGTCCATTCTGAAGGAGACCAGTCCTGGGTGTTCTTTGGAAGGACTGATGCCACAGCTGAAACTCCGATACTTTGGCCACCTCATGTGAAGAGTTGACTCATTGGAAAAGACTCTGATGCTGGGAGGGATTGAGGGCAGAAGGAGAAGAGGACGACAGAGGATGAGATGGCTGGATGGTATCACCGACTCAATGGATATGAGTTTGTATGAAGTCTAGGAGTTGGTGGTGGACAGGGAGGCCTGGTGTGCTGCAATTCATGGGGTCGCAAAGAGTCAGACACAACTGAGCGACTGAGCTGAACTGAACTGAACTGATGCCTTCCTTCTGAAGACTCCTCTCTCAATTTCCTTATCTATATGAGGTCAATATTAATGTATACCTTCAGAGGTTGTACGAGGAGTTAATATATGTGAATCTCTCAGAATAATACAAAATTGCTTCATTGTTCACCCCCAGCCAAAATGATTGGTCTTGGGATGATCAGCTGACCCAAGCATGGCCAATTCCAGTCCTTCCCCAAACATTTTGGAATTGAAATTGAGAGGGGCTAGCCTTTCTTTGGGAGAAGGCAATGGCACCCCACTCCAGAACTCTTGTCTGGAAAACCCCATGGATGGAGGAGCCTGGAGGGCTGCAGTCCATGGGGTCGCTGAGAGTTGGACACGACTGAGCGACTTCACTTTCATTTTTCATTTTCATGCATTGGAGAATGAACTGGCAACCCACTCCAGTGCTCTTGCCTGGAGAATCCCAGGAACGGGGGAGCCTGGTGGGCTGCTGTCTATGGGGTCGCACAGAGTCGCACACAACTGAAGCGACTTAGCAGCAGCAGCAGCACCCTTTCTTTGAGAACTTGGACTGTGAGATGTAATATGCAAGATGTTTCAGCAGCCATGTTTCCCCTCATTTGGAGCAGCGAAGAACAGGGAATTGATAAGCAGAGTGAAAAGCAAGCATTTATATTTATAATCCATTTTTTGCTTACGCTAGTTTGAGATTTTTTGTTGTCGTTGCGATCCTAACCAATACAGCCAATACAAATGCCAAATGCCGTGCTTCAGTCTTATTTAATGTGTATCATTCATACATGGGCCTGCCAAGAATCTGCCTGCCAGTGAATGAGACACAAGAGACACGGGCTCTATCCCTGGGTTTGGAAGATCCCCTGGAGGAGGAAATGGCAACCTACTCCAGTATTCTTGCCTGGAAAATCCCATGGACAGAGTAGCCTCGTGGGCTACAGTCCATGGGATTGCAAAGAGCCGTACATGACTGAGAAGAAACGCACACTCATACATAAATGGTAGGTTGGAGAATGACATCTATAAAGCAGGTAAATTATGATACTCCATTAGGATCTTTCCCAACATGTTAATGTTTTGAAGTGACTGATAATTAACTTTTAGCAATAAATGAAGACTTTTTTTAAAAAAGCTGACAATTTCATAGAAATGCCATCCTTTATTGTATACACAAGTGTCTTCCTTTAGTGAATAAGTGATTATTGACTTCAAAACTACTGTATTTCCCCCTGAGCTATGTAGAAAGGCTGCAAGTGCAGAGGAAGAAGCTGCAAAGATATTTTCACAGGTTTTCCATGAGAGGGCTTGACAGACTTTCCTTAGCTTCCTTGTTTCTTCTCCAGCTTCCTAACTGTATCTCTCGTGACTCTGCTTTCTGCAAAAGAACCAAGCTGAGTTTATTTCTCAATGTTCCCTCTGCCTAAAATGTAGTACTTTTTTCAGGTTGACTGGCTAAGTCCTACTTGTCTCTTAGCCCAAGTCTTCCCCTGGGAAGACTTCCCAACCCCTAATCTAGGTTAGATTATCTCGCCTTCAAAATCCTATGCACTTCCAATGCAATTCATTACCCACTACTAACACTTATCCCCCATTATTGTAGTTACTTGTTTTGTAGCTGTCTTCCTCACTAGATTCTCAGCTCCCTGAGGGCAGAGTTGGTCTCATTTACCAGCGTATCCCCAGCTTCTAGTACAGTGTCTGGTTTATGCAAAGTGGCCTTTAAGTAAAATAGAACATTAGAAATCTCTACTTTCTATCTTTCCTACAAATAATTTATCAAGTACATTTCTTTTGAAAATGTAAATGGAAAACTACCAGAGCAATAAATTCTCATTTCAAGAGATTTAGAAAATGTAGAAATGATACAGAAAAATGCAAAGGTTGTCTATAATACCACCATGTTGTCTATAATACCAAATACTGCCTGTAGTACCATGTCTATAACACCCAAAAGATAAATATTTTGATGTTTTTCTTTTCAATTTTTTGTGTATAGATACACACACATACATGTATGTTTTTGTTAGTTTTATCTTTAAAATAAATAATAAACAACTTCTTCTGTCCTACGAATTAGAGTTATATAGAACATAGATTAAAAACTCAAAGTTGTCCTTTAAGCCTCCCCTCAATTGCTAAAAGTTGATTCACTTTTTTCCTCCAGCTTTATTGAAATATAATTGACATATAAAACTAGACAAGGTTAAGGCATGCAACATGATTTGATACATGTATAGACTGTGAAATGATTACCACAATAAAGTTAACACATCCATCATCTCATAGTTATTTTTTTTTAATTGAAGGATAATTGCTTTACAGTGTTGTATTGCCTTATGCATATGATATTGAGAATCAGTCATAACTATATATATATATATATATATCCTCTCCCTCTTAAGCCTCCCTCCCCTGCCCATCCTCCTTCCCTGCCCATCCTGCCCCTCTAGGTCATCACAGAGTGTCCTAGGGTGGGCACCCTGTGTTATCATGTTGTTATTTTGTGTGTGTGGGTGGATTCCATTTTTTTAAAGCAAAATTGGAATCATACTGCATGTATCAGTGGTTTTGAATTTTATTTTACCCTGCTCCATAGTAAAAGCATATATTTTACATTACAGTCCAGTGATACACACACATACATGGATGTATGTTCACATACTCACACATTGGTATATGACTGAAATTTAAACATTTCAGGGAACAATATATACCCTTATGATATACTCATAGTCTCTAGTCTAGTCTATATCCATTTGTTTCTTTGTTTGTATAAAAACTGTACCTCCAGAGCTCATTCTGAACTGTCAGAGTCACAGGAGGGTGAAGAAGAATTCATGTTGGGAAGACAGCCAGCCAGTGGGGAGAGGGAGTGTCAGAGCCCAAGTAGGCTGAGCAGGGTGTCTCCATGGAGAAACAGTCTCGCATGAACTGTCAGAACCTGAATATTGTGAGAAGTGCAACCATGTGGAAGGGGTAACTCAGCCTGGGGTGTCAGAGTCTAAATGCTATGAGGAGCGTATCCACATAAGGGAGGAAGCAGCAGTCATGGGAGATTAGTTACATACAAGGGGCGTAATCAAATAGGTAAATTTATAATTTATTCAGAATGTCAACCAGGGTTCTCACTACCAGAGGAAGGAGTTACAAATACAGAAAGAGAAAAATTAAAAGGAACCCTATGGTGTTACTCTATACTGGAAGGTTTTATGTATATTTAGAACCGACTACTTAATTTGTAGGGCCCTATGCAAAATGGAGATGGAGGGTTCCTTGCTCAAAATTAAAAACTTCAAGATGGTGGAAGCAGAGTTTTAAACAAAGTTGCAGCTGTGTTTCTAAGTATGGGGTTCAGTGCAACCACACAGGTCTCATACCCATGATGCCAGCCCTGGGTGCACTCATGGTTTTTCTATCTACACAGATTGAAATGTACATCTGTATTTACTAGTAATTATGAAATATGATATATAATTTAAAATATATAATATTCCCTACTCTGACCATGAAAAGATTTGAGATCAGAAGCACCCCAATAGCAATATCACATTTAGTACCTAGATCTTGGCTTCTAAACACCAGTCTCTACTAAAAAGAACCAGAGTTCCTTAGAAAAATGGTCTGAAACAAGCCTGGGGCAGGAAAATAGATGACTCTAGAGCTATTCCAGAAGGCAATGCTCAGAGAAAGTGAGGCATGTTGAAAGAACACAAGGGTTGGTGTGAATGGGCTCTCATTTACAAACCTGGAAAATTTGAGCATCAAAATAAATAATTATGAAAAAAGTAAATATATTCAAGATAATGAGAGCCAGGTTGCTCACTATTTGAGAAGAATGTTAGAGATAAGGAAATGGAGAAAACTATTGAATAAAATAAGAAGCCATAAGTCCATATATACATGAATTAATAGATAAATAATTTGAAAGTTTGACATCATGAGTTACATACATTCTCAAGAACCTCATTACAAAATACTTATTAATAAGTAATTATTAATAAAGACACACTACAATGGAGAAAACAGATATCATCTTAATGAAGTGATCAAAATAAAATCACATCACCATAACTAATCAGAATCCTGCTCCCACTGATAGGTTACAAGTAGAGAACATGGATATTCCTACCAGAAATGAGTTTGACTGAGGAAACATTGAAACTCCAAAATAAGAGACATTCTACATTCTTTAATCTGCAAAAATGCATCATGAAAGTCAAGGAAAAACTATTTCAGAATAAGAGAATAAAGAGGCATCACAATCTAAAGACAACATCATCTTGGATTGCTCTGTTTCTTCTAAGGAACATTTGGCAAAACTTGAATAGCTTCTGAAATAGAAGATCCCTATGCACAAGTTTTAATTTTCTGATTTTAATGATTGTGTTGTGATTACATAGGAGAATGTTTATAGGAAATGCACACAAATATACTAAGGAATGGGCTTCCCAGGTGGCACTAGTGGTGAAGAACAAGTCTGCCGATGCCGGAGACGTAGAGATGTGGGTTCCATCCCTGGTTTGGGAAGATCCCCTGGAGGAGGGCATGGCAACCCACTCCAGTATTCTTGCCTGGAGAATCCCATGGACAGTAAAGCCTGGCGGGCTACAGACCATAGAGTCGCAAAGAGTCAGACATGACTGAAGCAATTTTGCATGCATGCATATACTAGGGAATAATGACACATCTAAGGAAAAATAGCACATTGCATCAGCGACTTACTCTCAAATAATTCGATGGACAGAGAATGTTGCCTACCTTTTCAGTAAACAAAGAGAATATTGTGGCCATAAAGCCATCAGTCACTGCAACCATACCCAAAGGTGTACCCTGAGGGGTATTTTGGATGAAGAAATACAGAAAACTGGCCCTAGATTGTTAAGATCCATATCAAAGGAATAATTTTAACAAGCCAAGACTCTTGCATACATAGAAAAAGCCCACACTCATTAACCTGAGATGTCTGTTTTTCCTATGTGATTAGCGGTAATCTTTTAATGTTTGACTACATGTTTTTCAGCAAAATTTTCTGTATATCTTGGCTCCTCCCTTACCTCTTAGGGAGAATCATCAAAGCTGTTTGAGAAGCTGATTTCCCAAGCTAGAGTCCTCAATTAATGTCCTTGAGTGAAGCATATTCTCAGTTTTCAGGTTGCAAATTTTTTTCAGTCGAAAGTTTCAGTGCTTTACCAAAAAAACAAAATATATAGGTCTATGAAGTTAACTTCATTGACTAATAACCTTATCAAGAAAAGAAACAAGGGTACTTTATTTTTTCCTTTCTTATATTTTAATTTTATTGGAGTATAGTTGATTTACAATGTTGTGTTAGTAACAAAGATGAAAGACCCTATGTGCTAAGACCCACCCAGCACAGCCAAATAAATAAATAAAAGTAAATATTTTAAAAATGATAATAAAATAAAATGGACAACAATATATTAGAATTGTGAAAACAATGAAAAATGGCTTCAGTGAATACTGCTTTTTTTGGATGGATGCTGACAAGTTATCTATCAGTTTTTGTTGTTTAATTGCTAAGTCATGTCTCTTTTGCCACTCCATGGACTGTAGCCCACCAGGCTTCTCTGTCCATGGGATTTCCCAGGCAAGAATAGTGGAGTGGGTTGTCATTTCCTACTCCATCGATCTTCCCAACCCAGGGATCAAACCTGCATGTCCTGCATTGGCCGATGGATTCTTCTCCACTGAGCCAGCAGGGAAGCTCCATCTATTGGTTAGGAATTGATTATAGTCTCAGAGGAATATATTTCTGAAAATTGAGCATTGCCAATCTCTTATGTCTCTCTTGACATTTTAAGGATTGCTCCCAGTACTAGAGAGATCAACCTTTCTAGTTTGTTGGAGTTGTAGCACTGAAAAATCCCACTAAATAGGAAACTCCTCCATAGGATGGAAACAGATACTAAAAGCAAGACTGTTTCAGTTGTCAGATGGCTCCAACACGAATTATCCCACTTATGTAGTCACTGATGGCTGTTTTCACTCCTAGGCTGATGTTTGCAACCTTGATTACCAGTTCACAGTAAGGATCATCCATTTTGCCTTGTTGTTCAGTCATTCAGTCACCCAGTCGTGTCCAACTCTTTGTGACCCCATGGACTGCAGCACACCAGGCCTCCCTGTCCCTCACCATCTCCTGAAGTTTGCCCAAGTTCATGTCCATTGTATCAGTAACGCAATCCAGCCATCTCATCCTCTGACACCATCTTCTCCTTCTGCCCTCAATCTTTACCAGCATCAAGGACTTTTCCAATGAGTTTGCTGTTCACATCAGATGAGCAAAATACTGGAGCTTCAGCTTCAGCATTAGTCCTTCCAACAAGTATTCAGGGTTGATTTTCCTTAAGATTGGTTTGATCTCCTTGCTATGCAAAGGACTTTGAAGAGTCTTCTCCAGCACCACAGCTGGAAGGCATCAGTTCCTTGGCATTCTGCCTTCTTTACAGTCCAGCTCTCACAACCATAATGACCACTGGGATGACCATAGCCTTGACTATATGGACCTTTGTTGGCAAAGTAATGTCTGTGCTTTTCAACACACTGTCTAGGTTTGTCATAGCTTTCCTGCCCAGCAGCATTGTTGCCTTACTCTGATGCAATTTAAGTGGGCAATTTAAAAGCCTTATAACGATTCACTTTTGGCTGTGCCTATTATGGTTCATATCAAGATAGTACTAGTTTAACTTTCAGTATTGTGTACTTTCATTTTTCACTTTCATGCATTGGAGAAGGAAATGGCAACCCACTCCAGTGTTCTTGCCTGGAGAATCCCAAGGATGGCGGAGCCTGGTGGGCTGCCATCTATGGGGTCGCACAGAGTCGGACATGACTGAAGCGACTTAGTAGTAATAGTATTGTGTATATTATGACCATATTTTCTAAGAATTCAGATAATGAGAATGAACAATGACAATACCTACACCACTATGACCTAAACATCACTGAAAAAGAAAGTTAAACTGTGATTATTTTAATAAGAGACAGATAAAAGGAGCCATGTAGCCAGACTAAAAAAGTAAATAACAAAAACAGAGCATACTACACAATTCGCAGAAAAGGATTTGAGGTTAAACGTGGTGAAGAGAAAGTGAAAGTTCTGACTCTGAGAGTCTCACCAATCAAGATTGAGAAAGGCAAATACTTCTAAATTCATCAAAAGTTATCTCCTCTCCCCCAAAGACATCAATACTCAGTCTAAAATAGACTGAGCTGAGTTAGTTAAGCCATAGTAAACAAGCTAATAAGGATTAACATGCATTATTTGGGGTGAGAGGGAGGCTTTAGAGGGAGGAGTATATGTACACATATAGCTGACTCACCCCGTGGTACAGCAGAAACTAACACGACATTGTAAAGCAATTATACGCCAATAATAAATAAATGCATTATATTTTTCTAAATCCTTTTATATAAAATAGAAATCTATTTTAAAATATTGTATATAAAATTAATAAAACACATGTGTATAGTTTACATGCATGCATGCTTAGTCGCTACAGTTGTGTCTGATTCTTTGCCACCCAGTGGACCATAACCCTCCAAGTTCCTCTGTCCATGGGATTTCCCAGGCAAGAATACTGGAGTGGGTTGCCATGCCCTCCTCCAGGGGATCTTCCCAACCCAGGGATCGAATCTGTGTCTCCTGCATTGGTCAGGAGATTCTAGTCACTCCCTCCAGCATTGGCCATTCTTTCACTAAATATTTACTAAATTCTTGCTATGTGCCAGATACTGTGTCAGTGTCTATGTTTACAGCTGTAAAAAGGCAAACAAATTTCCCTTCTCAGGGAAACTAGAGGCTAATGGGGTATTCAGCTGAGATAACAGACGCTGTAATATATTGTGTGATGAGTGCTAAGAGAAAGGAAATGACCTAAGAGCACAGAAGCAGAGCAAGGAAGGCTTCCACTAGAATGGAAATCTGGAAGATGAATACGAATCAGCCAGGGGAAGCTGGGGGTTGGGGAAAGGGCAGAGAGAAGCATCCTCCAGTCCCTAAATAAGGTCAGAGAGAGCACAAGTAGGGAACTATGAAGTTTCCTATCAGATTTTTTTCTAGCATCGGCAAATATCCATATTTGCTGTGTCCCTTATGGGAGATACAAACAGCAGTGGGTAATCGTGTGAGTGGTTACAATACAGTGGGAATCTAAGACGTAAAAAGTTAAATACTAACACAGGAGAACAAAGCAGTGCAAGAGATGTCACAAGTCAAGATATAAATTCAGTTAACTTTTTTCCTGGCCTCTTCTTTATTTTTTAAATTTTTATTGGGGTATAGTTGATTTACAATGTTGTGTTAGTTTCAGGTGTACAGCAAAGTAAATCTGTTCTATATATATACATATATATATCTCTCCACTCTTTTTAAAGATTCTTTTCCCATATAGGCCATTACAGAGTGCTGAGTAGTGTTCCCCGGGCTATCAGTAGGTCCTTATGTGCATGCATACATGCTAAGTCCATTCAGTCATCCCTGACTCTTTGTGACCCTATGGACTGTAGCCCGCCAGGATCCTCTGTCCATGGGATTCTCCAGGCAAGGATACTACAGAGGGTTGCCATGCCCTCCTCCAGGGAATCTTCCTGACATAAGGATAGAATTTGAGTCTCTTAAGCCTCCTGCATTGGCAGGCAGGTTCTTTACCACTGGCGCCACCTGAGAAGCCCACAGTAGGTCCTCATTAGTTACCTATTTTACATATAGTAGAGTGTATATTGTCAGTCCCAGTCTACCAACTTGACCCTTGTCTCCCTTATCCCCTGGTAACCATTAGTCTATTTTCTACATCTGTAACTCTATCTCTGTTTCTGTAAGTAAGTTCATTTGTAGCCTTTTTTTTTTAATAATGCCACATGTGATATCATATGATATTTGTCTTTCTCTATCTGACATTTCTCTCAGTATGACAATCTCTAGGTCTATCCATGTTGCTGCAAAAAGCATTTCATTCTTTTCATGGCTGAATAATAATCCACTGTATATATGTACCACATATTCTTTATCCGTTCCTCTTTTAAGGGACATTTAGGTTGCTTCCATGTCCTGGCTATTGTAAACAATGCTGCAATGAACACTGGGGTGCATGTATCTTTTCAGGTTGAGAGCTTCTTGGTGGATGAGATGGTAAAGAATCTGCCTACAATGCAGCAGACCCAGGTTCGATCCCTGGGTTGGGAAGACCCCCTGGACAAAGGAATGGCTACTCAGTCCAATATTCTTGCCTGGAGAATTTCATGTACAGAGGAGCCTGCCAGGTTACAATTCATTGGGTCACAAAGAGTCAGATACAACTGAGAGACTAACACTGTCTTTTCAAATTATGGTTTTCTCTGGATATATGCCCAGGAGTGAGATTGCTGGATCATATGGTAGCTATAGATATATATTTTTCATACTTTAAGGAACCTCCATAGTAGCTGTACTAGTTTACATTTCCACCAACAGTGTAGGAGCATTCGCTTTTCTCCACATCCTCTCCAGCATTTATTGTTTGTAGATGTTTTATTTATTAAAAAATTTTTTTTTGGCTGAGCTGGGTCTTCAGTGCTGAGTGAGGGCTTTCTCTAGTTGTGGGGAGTGGGGCCTGCTCTTTGTGGCAGTGCACAGGCTTCTCATTGCAGTGGCTTCTTTTCTTGCAGAGCACAGGCTTTAGGCACACAGGCTTCGGTATTTGCAGCTCGCCGGCTCTACAGTGCAGGTAAATAGTTGCAGCATACCTGCTTAGTTACTCTGAAGCATGTGGGATTTTCCCAGACCAGGGATCAAACCCACCTGCCCTTGCATTGGCAGGCAGATTCTTAACCACTGGACCACTAGGGAAGTCCCTGTTTGTAGATTTCTTGATCATGGTCATTCTGACTGGTGTGAGATAATACCCAATTATAGTTTTAATTTGCATTTCTCTAATAGTGTTGTTGAGCATCTTTCCACGTGCTTTTTAATCATCTGCATGTCTTATTTGGAGAAATGTCTATTTGGATCTTCTTCCCACCTTTTGATTGGATTGTTTGTTTTTTTGATATTGAGCTGTTTCTACATTTTAGAAATCAATCCCTTATCAGTTGCTTGGTTTGCAAATCTTTCCTCCCATCCTAAGGGTTGTCTTTTTATTTTTTTATGGTTTTCTTTGCTTCACAAAAGCTCTTAAGTTTAATTAGGTCCCATTTGTTTATTTTTGCTTTTATTTTCATTACTTTAGGAGGTAGATGGAAAAAGATTTTACTGCAATTTATGTCATAGTGTTCTGTGTATGTTTTCCCCTAAGAATTTTATTGTATCCAGCCTTACATTTAAGTCTTTAATCCTTTTGAGTTTATTTTTACATGTGATGTTAGGGTGTGTTCTGATTTTATTCTTTTATATGTAGCTGTTCAGTTTTTCCAGCACCAATTACTGAAGAGACTGTCTTTTCTCCATTGTATATGCTTGCCTCTTTCTCATAGATTAGGTGACCATTAGGTATATGAGTTTATTTCAGGGCTTTCTATCCTGTCCCATTGATCTATATTTCTATTTTTTGTGCCTACAGTACCAAACTGCTTTGATGACTAGTTTTGTAGCATAGCTTGAAGTCAGGGAAACTGATTCCTCCAGCTCTGTTTTTCTTTTTCAAGACTGCTTTGGCTGTTTGTGGTCTTTTGTGTATGTCCATACAAATTGTAAAAATTTTTGTTCAAATTCTGTGAAAAATGCCATTAGTAATTTGATAGAGATTGCACTGAGTCTATGGATTGCTTGGGGTATATATTCCTTGGGGTATAGTCATTTTCACAATATTGATTCTTTCAATCCAAGAACATGGTATGTCTCTCCACGTATGTTTGTTTCATCTTTTTATTTCTTTCATCAGTATCTTATAGTTTTCTGAGAATATGTCTTTTGCCTCCTTAGGTAGCTTTATTCTTAAATATTTTATTCTTTTTTGAAGTGACGGTAAATAGGATTATTTCCATGATTTATCTTTCTAATGTTTCATTGTTAGGTATAGGCATGCAAGAGATTTCTATATATTAATTTCACATCCTACAGTTACTATTTTAAGTGACTTAGCTCAGTGCTTCTACATTATAATTTGAAACTTTTTGGGGGAAATGGATGTGCATAAAAATTGGGAGAACAGTATAATGAAGATCCATATTCCTCCCTACCTACCAGTTAGATTCACCAACTGTTGACATCTTGCTACACCTGCTTCAGCTCTCTCCATATGTGTACTCACGCTTCCCTTTTTCCAAAACATCTGAAACTAGGTTTCAGGCATTCTACATTACCCTTGAAAATGTCAGTCTGAATTTCCTAAGAACTGAAATATTCTCCTACAAGAACACAATGCCCTAACTACACCTAAGAATATCATCATGAACTCAGTCACACCACCCAACATTTAGTTAACACTCAAATTTTCCCAAGTGTTCACCAGATGTCCTTTATAACTGTTCCCCCCAACTATTACCTTTAAGAGTTCTTCTGTATCTTGTAATGTACTTCTACTGTGCCTGGAAAATAAATGTAACTTATTTTCACCTTTTTCCTCTCCTTAAAGATTAGTTATTCATTGTTTTACCTGGACTTACTGGACCTGCAATGAATGATTTATGATTGGATCTGTGAAGAAAACAATTTGGAAAGCATTTCAGGATTGGCAATCACATCACGAAAGTAGCCTCTAGGTGTCCTCCTTGGATAGAAGAAATCTGTAGCTATTTGTTACAGAGGACTTTTCCAGAGCACTCGTTTGAAGACATACATTTTTCTTTGGTCAACATAGATCAAAGAGTGTAATAATGCCTCAGAATTCTAAACAGAATATAAACAAAGCTCAGTTTATATGGTTCTAGAAACATTTCGCACACATGAACTAGGTTGCATACTTGGAGATGTGAGGATAATAAATCAGTCACAGGGCAAAAATAAGTGTAAATATTCAGACTTGTTTCCCCGACTTCCATCCTTTTAAAAGAAATGTGTCTTTATTCATGTTTGATTGTGCTGGTCCATCCCTATTTAAAAGGGTATTTTTATTACTCAATATTGTGCCTTTTTTATAACTCCTCAGTTAAATGGGCAGATGAGAAGATGGAGACATAGAGAAATGAAATTATTTACCTAAAGATCACACATCTAGTAAGTAGCAGAGTTAACATTCAACTCAGGTAGTTTGGCTTCACAGTCCATGAACTTCTGGTTTTCACAATGCTATCAAGCCATTATAAATTAATGAGTTTGTCTTCAATTGTTATCATTCTTTTTCTTCACAGATACTTACTACAACAAGGTCATAATATAAGATTAAAATAGTGCTATGTGTGGGATTAAGAGATCACTTAATCTTCATGTTCTAGATCAATCCAAACTATTTGAGTTCATTTTAGAATTTCGTTTCCTAAGCTGTTAAAACTTTATGTCACTGTATATGAGTTTGAACATTAAGGTTCATATTTAAAATGGAATTGGTCCCCAGTCTGAAGTTGGTCCTGGAACCAACCCCAGGTTTTTAATGAATCTGAAGTAAACAGAACCTAAGGGCCAATCAGCACTTTTGTACCACCTCACTGAAGGGGAGGACTCCGAGCAAATGGGAAAGAAGAGGCTTGGAATGCGGCAGAGTTGATTGAACTGCCATTTATTGCATCTGAATTCATTCCTTTATTGACAAAAATATTTTAAAGTCTCAAAGTAAAAAAATTTGCTGTAGTTAAGTCAAAGCAAAATACTTTGTTTAGATCCCTATTTCTTTTTTAGAAGAAAAGAGGCTAGGTAGACTGAAGGACTGGATCAACTCCAATTCTTCTCCCCACCCCTTTCCCATACATAGCTCACATAGACTATAATTCTTTCAACTTGTTTCTGGAATGTCCTGAACATGGCAGAGATAGAACTATCTTTTTCCTGGAGAAAGGATATCAGTATACATTATTTACAAGGAAGTATACAGTCTTACCCAGATAATCACGATGGTGTGATCACTCATCTAGAGCCAGACATCCTGGAATGTGAAGTCAAGTGGGCCTTAGAAAACATCACTACGAACGAAGCTAGTGGAGGTGACGGAATTCCAGTTGAGCTATTTCAAATCCTGAAAGATGATGCTGTGAAAGTGCTGCACTCAATATGCCAGCAAATTTGGAAAACTCAGCAGTGGCCACAGGACTGGAAAAGGTCAGTTTTCATTCCAGTCTGAAAGAAAGGCAATGCCAAAGAACGCTCAAACTACCGCACAATTGCACTCATCTCACACGCTAGTAAAGTAATGCTCAAAATTCTCCAAGCCAGGCTTCAGCAATATACGAGCCATGAACTCCCTGAAGTTCAAGCTGGTTTTAGAAAAGGCAGAGGAACCAGAGATCAAATTGCCAACATCCGCTGGATCATCGAAAAAGCAAGAGAGTTCCAGAAAACATCGATTTCTGCTTTATTGACTATGCCAAAGCCTTTGACTGTGTGGATCACAGTAAACTGTGGAAAATTCTGAGAGAGATGGAAATACTAGACCACCTGACCTGCCTCCTGAGAAATCTGTATGCAGGTCAGGGAGCAACAGTTAGACATGGAATAACAACTGGTTCCAATTAGGAAAAGGAGTCCGTCAAGGCTGTATACTGTCACCCTGCTGATTTAACTTATATGCAGAGTACATCATGAGAAACGCTGGGCTGGAAGAAACACAAGCTGGAATCAAGATTGCCAGGAGAAATATCAATAAGCTCAGATATGCAGATTATACCACCGTTATGGCAGAAAGTGAAGAGGAACTAAAAGCCTCTTGATGAAAGTGAAAGAGGAGAGTGAAAAAGTTGGCTTAAAGCTCAATATTCAGAAAACGAAGATCATGGCATCTGGTCCCATCACTTCATGGCAAATAGATGGGGAAACAGTGGAAACAGTGTCAGACTTTATTTTTTGGGGCTCCAAAATCACTGCAGGTGGTGATTGCAGCCATGAAATTAAAAGATGCTTACTCCTTGGAAGAAAAGTTATGACCAACCTAGATAATATGTTCAAAAGCAGAGACATTACTTTGCCGACTAAGGTCCATCTAGTCAAGGCTATGGTTTTTCCAGTAGTCATGCATGGATGTGAGAGTTGGACTGTGAAGAAGGCTGAGCGCTGAAGAACTGATGCTTTTGAACTGTGGTGTTGGAGAAGACTCTTGAGAGTCCGTTGGACTGCAAGGAGATCCAACCAGTCCATTCTGAAGGAGATCAGCCGTGGGATGTCTTTGGAAGTAATGATGCTAAAGCTGAAACTCCAGTACTTTGGCCACCTCATGTGAAGAGTTGACTCATTGGAAAAGACTCTGATGCTGGGAGGGATTGGGGGCAGGAGGAGAAGGGGACGACTGAGGATGAGATGGCTGGATGGCATCACAGACTCGATGGATGTAAGTTTGAGTGAACTCTGGGAGTTGGTGATGGACAGGGAGGCCTGGCGTGCTGCGATTCATGGGGTCGCAAAGAGTCGGACACAACTGAGCGACTGAACTGAACTGAACTGAACTGAAATGACTTAGCATGCACACATGCATACAATCTTACAAACACTTTCATCCCACACTCAACACTCCCAATGCTTTCATTCATTCATTCAGCAATATTTATTGTTTGATTACTATGTGCCAGGCACTGTTCAAAGCAGGTGGGATGTATCAGTAAACAAAAACAAGGATCCTGCCTTCATAGACTATATATTGTTTCCAGAGCTCCAATTACATTTCTGAGTCCCTATCATTCAAACAATTTTTGTCTGGCTGTTTATTTGAGGAATATATGGACAAATGTGTTTTTCTTTAAAGCTTGTATCTCTAGGACTTTCCTGGTGGTCCAGAATCCACCTTTCAGTCCTGGGGGCCTGGGTTCGATCCCTGGTCAGAGAACTCTGTGTGTGTGCTCAGTTGTGTCCGACTCTTTGCAACTCCATGAACTGTAGCCCACCAGGCTTCTCTGTCCATGGACTTTCCCAGGCAAGCATACTGGAGTGGGTTGCTATTTCCTTCTCAAGTGGATCTTTCTGACTGACCCAGCGATCGAATCCACATCTCCTGGATCTCTTGCATTGCCAGGAGGATTCTTTACCACTGTGCCACCTGGGAACTAAGATCCCACACATTGCCAGGGTACTACGCTGTTTTGCCATAACTAACCCCTGACACAGCCAAATAAATAAGTAAATATTTTTTAAATAAATAAAATGTATCTCTAGTAAACGGATATTAAATTATACTTGGTTTTATTTTTATCTATGACTTTAATAACCATTTCCAGCCTAGTTCTCAGGTGGTTCTGAGCTGGGAGCAATTTTGCCCTCTAGGTAGGGTTGCCAAGTTTAGCAATTAAAAATACAGGCTGTCCAGTTAAATTTGGATGTCAGATAAACAGTGAATTTTTTTTTAGCATAAGTATGTCCCACATACATGTACATGTCCTGCATATTGTAGCTTTTCTGGCAATCCTACCTCTGGGTTTTCATTGTCTGGAGACATGACTCAGGATGTGGTGCTATGAGAATCTAGTGTGTAGTGGCCAGGAATGGTGCTAAAGATTCTGTAAACATAGGATAGCTTCCTCCCACAACAAAAAATTATCAGGCCTAAAATGTCAGTATTGCTGAGGTTGAGAAATCCTACTCTAAACTGATGATTTCCAAAAGAAAAGAGACAAATCAAAATTACCTAAGAGGTTTAACATGAATTATTAAAATATAGTATAAAATATTTAACATTTTATAATATAAAATCAATTATTTGGCACTCAGCCTTCTTCATGGACCCACTCTCACATCTATACATGACTACTGGAAAAACCATAATTTTGACTATGTAGAGTTAGACCTGGAGAAGGAAATGGCAACCCACTCCAGTGTTCTTGCCTGGAGAATCCTGGGGATGGGGGATCCTGGTGGGTTTCCGTCTATAGGGTCGCACAGAGTTGGACACAATTGAAGCGACTTAGCAGCAGCAGCAGCAGCAGAGTTAGACCAGTGATCAATAGTATTCCTGTGAAACAATAGGAACAGTAGACGGATCCACTTTGAGGATTGCCCACTCAGATGTTTTATTAGTTAATACCAGCTTTTTTCTTATATTAGTTAACACTAGCTGGTTTCTTTTTTTTTTTTTTTCTGTGCTTAGCACAATTCCTAGAACATAATAAGAGCACAACAATCTTTGTCCGGTGACTGAATGAAGGAGTTGGCCTGATACAGTGGTAGCCTTAGAGTCGGAGAAATCAGGGTGTACCTTACACCTGCCAGTGACCTGGGCCCTCAGGGAAGCTTTGACAGCAGAAGTCAGATCCTCATGGCTTCTAAAGCCCTCTGAAGGAGGGACAGATCCAATGGTAGCTAAGGAGAAAGTGGGTGAACCACAGAATCTAGACAGTAAATATTCTTAGTTTTGTCTACTTAACACTAGCTGTTTCTTTAGTCAATAGTTCTCAAACATAAATGTGCATCAGGGTACTGGAAGGTCTTGCTGGGTCCCACCTCCAGACTTCTGATTTGGGGTGGAGGCTGAAAATTTAGAGTTCTAATTTTTTTTTCTGTACTACTTGTGGGATTTTTAGTTCCCCAACCACGGACTGAAACTGTGCCCTTGGCAATGAGAGCCCAGAGTCCTAACCCCTGGACCACCAGGGAATTCCCTTAGATTTCTAACAAGTTGCCAGGTGATACTGACGCTGCTGGTCTGGAACCATACTTTAGGAGCAATTTAGCCTTAGTCTTAGATGAATCCTCAGAAACCCTGTGGTTTAACATAATCTTTCAGTTATTACATCGATCTCAAAATCCAGGATCTCTGGGTTACACAGTATTTTCCACTGGGTCTGGATATAGGTTCTCATGATCAGAGGATTTTTGAATTAGAAAAACAGGTTTTCTGTAAATTGTCCTTTTCCCTCCCCTATATTCAGTGGTGGAGCTGGGACATTACTACCCTCAATAAAACAAGCAAACCCTCATTCAGGAAAATGAAGAACAGGAGATTGCTGGTTTTGCAACTGTAAAAAACAGCTGGACAGGCATTGTGCAGATAGATATCTATCTTGGGGTGGAAAAAATTGTCCTTGATTAGACTATGGTCCTGCTCTTTGGGTGGGATTCCTGTTACCATTTTTCTCTATAATTACTGGTTCCATCCTCTGCAAGCCTCTCCCTTTCCCATTATCCTTCACGGTCACATCTGAAGATGACGTTGAAGAATGTGTCTTCTTTAGGCACTTTCACTGTGTACTCCCTGCCCATGCAAACACGGAGGCTTGAGGGTTGTTTTAAAATTTCCTGATAGAGAGAAAAACATATGGACACCAAATGGGGAAAGAGGGATAGTGGGATGAACTGGAAGATTGGGATTAACATATATACACTCTTAATGCTATGTATGAAGTAGATAGCTAATGAGAACCAGAGCTCACGGAACTCTACTCAGGGCTCTGTGGTGTCCTAAAGGAGAAGAAAATCTAAAAAAGGGGGATACATGAAAACATATAGCTGATTCACCTTGCTGTACAGTAGAAACTAACACAACATTATAAAGCAAATACTCTTGTCTACTCAGTTGCTCAGTCATGTCGACTGTGCGACCCTTTGGGCTGTAGCCTGCCAGCCTCCTCTGTCCATGAGATTTTTCAGGCAAGAATAGTGCGTTGGCAGATCTCCTCCAGGGGATCTTCCCAACCTAGGGATCAAATCCACATCTCCTGAGTCTCCTACGATGCAGGAAGATTCTTTACCACTGAGCCACTGGGGAAGAAAAGCAACTATACTGAAATAGAAATTAATTAAAAAAATAAAATTTCCTGGGTAGGCAAAAGCTTTATAGACTAGGCTTGTGGGTTCTTTATCAATATAATTCCCTCAAAGACTTGGATGTTCTGATCTATTTGCTTTCAAAAAGACTCAGGTGCCAGTAACTACTTTCAAAGTTTTTACCTGACCTAGGGTTGCCAGATAAAACATTGGGTTTCCGGTGTTTTTATTTGCTAAATTTGGCAACCATATCTAGATGCAGTTTTCAGGGTCATTTTCTTTGCTTCTTTACTTATGATTTGCTCTTTCACCTAAAAGATAGTTACCTTAAGGGTTGGCAGAGAAGACAACATCCTTAATTACCTAGTTGCCACACAGCTGTCATGTTATTTACTCAACAGTCTCACTGAGCCTTTTTCGCTCAAGGCTTTTTCTATCTTATCCTTTGATATTTGGAATCTAGAAGTAGTAGGATTTCCCAGCCTGATAAAGTTCATGATATCTGGGTTTTCCTCATCCTCTATGACCTCTGCCTGAATTGAGATCAGCTCAGTTCTAACCTACGCCCATCTCTCTCAAGAATAATAACTTGCTGAGAGCAGAAAGTTAAAACTCAAAATACACTAGCATTCAAACTCTTTCTAACTGCTCTCCCTAGGGCAGGGATTCTTGACCCAGGAATTCGTAACTTGGATGGTGTATTAAGTCAAGTTCTCTGCAAGCAAACCCTGAAATGAGGATTCATGCGCAAGTGATTTACTAGTGAGTAACCAGGGTTGAGGGAAAAGCAGAATAATGACAGAATGAAATTTTAGGCCAAGTTCCAGCCTCAGTTTGATCTCACTGGAGCGTATGTTACATTCCCAAAGCAAAGAAACTGGGCTGTCATCATCCTCACCTGTCAATGACTAGGATTCACCCTTTGGGAACTGAAACACACAAGTATTCCCAAATTTCTACATCTGTAGACAAAGGGCTATAGTAGCCCAAGGATAGTGCTCTGAAATAAATCTCAGGTGAAAACTGGCAAAGCAAAGGTAATAGAAACTGTGGAATTAGCAGATGGAACCCCTAAAAAGGATCTGGGGAGACTGGGCAGAGCACCAACAGTGTCCACCAACATGGGAAACAAATTATATCTTTTTTTAAAGTTTTTATACTCTAATATAAAGAGTATAGCTGATTAACAGTGTTGTGATAGTTTCAAGTAGGACAACAAAGGAACTCAGTCATACATAAACGTGTCCATTCTCCCCCAAATCCCCTCAAATCTAGGATGCCACATAACATTGAGCAGAGTTCCCTGTGCTATACAGTAGGTCCTTGCTGGTTATCCATTTAAAATATAACAGTGTGTACATGTTGATCCCAAACTCCCTAACTGTCCCTTTTCCCCATCCTTCCCCCACCCCCATAAGTTCATTCTCTAAGCCTGTGAACCTGTTTCTGCTTTGTAAATAAGGTCATTTGTATCCCTTTTTTTTTTTTAGAGTCCATGTATAAGGGATGTTATACAATATTTCTCCTTCTCTGACTTATTTCACTTGGTACGACAATCTCTAGGCCCATCCATTTTGCTGCAAATAGTGTTACTTCGTTCTTTTTAATGGCTGACTAATATTCTGTTGTATATATGTACACATCTCCTTTATCAGTTCCTCGGTCAGTGTACATTTAGGTCGTTTCCATGTCTTGGCTATTGTAAACAGTGCTGCAAGGAACATTGGGGTGCATGTATGCTTTCGGACCGTGTTTTTCTCCTGATATATGCCCAGGAGTTGGATTGTATGGTCATATGGTAGCTCTACTTTTAGTTTTTGAAGGAACCTCCATATTGTTCTCCATAGTGGCTGTATCACTAACCTCCAGCTGAAAGTTAGCAGTTCCTCTATTCATTATGAATGTAGGCAACAAATCACAGTAGTATTAGCAGCACCTGTGATTTATGTCCCAGGTATTTTCATATAATACTTGGTTCATATAATACGGACTGTTTCAAAGTTGGGAAAGGATTATGTCAAGGCTGTATATTGCCACCCTGTTTATTTAACCTATATGCAGAGTACATCATGTGAAATGCCAGACTGGATGAATCACGCCTGAAATCAAGATTGCCAGGAGAAATATCAGAAACCTCAAATCGGCAGATGATACCACTGTAATGCAGAAAGTGAAGAGGAACTAGAGTCTCTTGATGAGGGTGAAAGAGGAGAGTGAAAAAGCTGGCTGAGAAAACTGAATGCCAAATAATTAATCCTTTCAAACTGTGGTGCTGGAGAAGACTTTGAGTCCCTTGGACAGCAAGGAGATCAAATTTGTCAATCCTAAAAGGAAATCAACCCTGATTATGAACTGGAAGGACTAATGCTGAAGCTAAAGCTCCAATACTGTGACCACCTGATGCAAAGAGCCAACTTACTGGAAAAGACCCTGATCCTGGGAAAGATTGAGGGCAGGAGAAGATGACAGAGGATGAGATAGTTGGATGGCATCACTGACTCAATATATATGAGTTTGAGCAAATTCCATGAGATAGTGAAGGACAAAGAGTGGGATACAACTTAGCAACTGAACAACAACATTTTCATATAATATTATAGTTGTTGCATACATGTTGTAACATATCTCAAAATATTCTTTATACTCATCAGTACTTTGAAATTACGGTAGTCCCAAGAAATGCTGTTGGCAGGATGGAGACCCAGGAGAGCTAATGGTATAGTTCTATTCTGCATCTGAAGGCTTGAGATCCAGGAGAGCCAAGGATGTAACTTCCAGCCTGAGTCTGAGTCTCAAGACAAAAGACCAATGTCCCAGCATGAAGACAGTCAGGCAGAGAGTAAATGAATTCTCCCTTACTCAGCATTTTTGTTCTAATCAGGCCTCCATTGGATTGGATGAGGCCTACCTACATTGGAAGGTCCATCTGCTTTGCTTGTCTATTGATTCAAATACTAATCTCATCCAGAAACACCCTCACAGACACACCCAGAATGTTTGATCAAATATCTGGGTACCTAGATACTTCGGTCAATAGAGCATCAGACTTTTAATCTGAGGGTCCAGGGTTCAAGTCCTGTTCAGGTGCCTGCTGATGGGTTTCCCTGGTGGCTCAGATGGTAAAGCGTCTGCCTGCAATGTGGGAGACCCAGGTTCGATCCCTGGGTCAGGAAGATCCTCTGGAGAAGGAAATGGCAACCCACTCCAGTACTCTTGCCTGGAAAATTCCAGGGATGGAGGAGCCTGGTAGGCAACAGTCCATGGAGTCACGAAGAGTTGGACATGACTGAGTGACTTCACTTTCTCACTTTCTCTTTCTAGATACTTAATGGATTAAGAAAGATGAGAATATGTTACCGTGTTATATCTTTGTTTTTTGAAAGTATTTTGATAAGTATTTAACAATACACTTGGTATTCTTGTACATATTTTATTTTATACATTTAAAAATATTACTCTGGGGCTTCCTTGGGGGCTCAGTGGTAAACCATTCACCTGCCAATGTAGGAGACATAGGTTCAGTCCCTGGTCTGGGAAGATCCCACATTCCATGGAGCAATTAAGCCCGTGAGCCACAATTATTGAGCCTGAGCTCTAGAGCCCGGGAGCTGCAACTACTGAAGCCCACCAGCCTTGGAGCTCGTGCTCTGCAACAAGAAAAACCACTGTAATGAGAAGCCCATGCATTGCAACTAGAGAGTAGCCCCCAGTCACCGCAATTAGAGGAAAGCCCACACATCAGTGAAGATCCAGCACAGCCAAAAAACTACATAAAAATTTAAAATATTACTCTGAAAAGGGGTCTGTCCGCTTCACCAAACTGCCAAAGGGGTACATGGTACCAAAAAGAGAAAATGAAGGAAGGACAGAAAGAAGAAAGCAAAAAAAGAGAAACAGATGAAAAGATTAAACCTCTCTGCCCTAAAATTATAAATTCATTTAATCACACAGTCATCCTTCTAAGTTATTTCAAATCTTATCAAATCTTATCAAATCTTTTGTTAGTGCATAACATGCATCTCTATTTTCCTAGGTTTATAGTATCTTCCCACTGCTGATTCACTAAGCTCATCACAAATTTTAGGGTATTGTTATGACGGCTATAGAGCGCTCATGAATGGGATATATGCCCTTTTAAATAAGACCCCAGAGAAATCCCTTCCCCTTTCTACTATGTGAAGACACAGTAAAAAGATGGCCTTCTATGAACTAGGAAGCAGAGCCTTACCAGACACGGAACCTGCCAGCACCCTGATCTCGGACTTCACAGTCTCTGAAGCTGGGAGAAGTAAATTTCTGTTGTTTATAAGCCACTTAGTCTATGGTCCTCTGTTATAGCAGCTGAGCAGATGACAGTGGTATTTCGTCCATTTCAAGATACTAAAGATCTGTATTGGTTAAGGTAAAACTGCTGTAATAAATAAATGTTCAATTTCAGTGGCTTAACAATAAAAACAACAGTTTATGGAGTGTTCAGGATTCATGGCACATGGCTGTCCTTGGTGATTCTCCAGGGCAGCTCCTACCCAAGTTGCGGATAGGTACCCAGATTCTTTCCATCCTGCTGCTCCATCATCTTTACCAGATGGATTCCCCAGCCAGACAGAAAGAAAAAGAGAGAGGATTGTGCTTAAGAGGCTTTGATGGCTAGAACCCAGTCACATGACCCCACCTAACTGCAAGGGAAGCTGGGAAATACAGTAGCACTGTATATCCAGAGAGAAGAAATGGTTATTGTAAGGTTGCCAGATAAAATATAGTCAAGTTTAAATTTCAGATAAACAATAATTTTTTTTTAGTATAAGTATGTCCCATGTAATATTTGGGCATCTTATATACATGCCAAATCTAATAATCTTAGTTTTGATGATCAGCTAACAGTCTTTGTCACAGGAACGGTGTTAGACTGACCTTTTGAACTCCTTAAGGCCTTGAGTTAATCGAAAATTCGGAGGGAGGAAGAAGCCTGAAGAGACAGCAATTCTAGACTTCCTGGTAAGTGGGTTTGGAACTAGTGTAATTTATTTTGGAAGATGGAAAAAGTAGGACAATCTTTGTATCACATGTTCATGGAGACAATAAATTACATTACCAATGGCCTTATCCCAGGATATTGATGAATTTCCATTTAGCTTGTACTATGGACCAACTGAAATTCCCAAAGTGGGAAGAATTGAGTGTTTTTTAGACATTGACTATAATGCTACAGATAGGTTAGAGCACATGAATGGGTGAGATACTTAAAGTCCCTGCTAATATGGTAGGTAGAGACTAGAGTTTGTGATTAGTCTGAGTTTGGGAGGATTCTAAGCTATTTGCCTTTAAAACCAGACAAATACAGAGTGCTTGGCAGAATATGCAGGAGAGAGGACATGATATTAATTTCTTCTTTCTGATCCCCATCCCTGAAGAGTTTGTATAATGTACAGAAGGTAGTTTCTAAAGTTTCTAACTCAGACCCCTGAGATTTCTAAAATATAACAGCACTCTTCTTGAAACATCAGTTCAGTTTGCTCAGTCATGTCCAATTCTTTGTGACCCCATGGACTGCAGCACACCAAGCTTCGCTGTCCATCACCATCTCCCAGAGCTTGCTCAAACTCATGTCCATCAAGGTGGTGATGCCATGCAACCATCTCATCCTCTGTCATCCCCTTCTCCTCCTGCCTTCAATCTTTCCCAGCATCAGGGTCTTTTCTAATGAGTCAATCCTTTGCATCAGGTGGCCAAAGTATTGGAGCTTCAGCTTCAGCTTCAGTCCTTCCATTAAATATTCAGAACTGATTTCCTTTAGGATGGACTGGTTTGATCTCCTTGCATGGACTGTGGCAAGTCTTGGTATACAAGAAAACTCAAATCACCCCAAGCCTGGACAAGGCATCAGAGATATGCCCATGTTATAATAACCTATGGGAAAGGCCATTTAGCCTGTTCTAGAAATAATGATTTCTAGAATTTGAGGGTATTGTCTGTAATGACCTTTCCATTCCTGGGAAAGAAATAAAATTTTAAACAAATTGCTAAAGTCTTGCAAAAGAAGCAGATATTAGAAAGGGACTAGATATCAACAAAGTGCTCCAGCAATGGTGCCCTAAACGTTGTTGATGACCCCAGGTAGGAAATGTCTTTGTAATGTGGTGAAGTGTTCATAGGTTCTTAAAAGCAGTTGGGCAAAACAGTTTTCTCCACTTAAAAAAATCATAATTATATATGAAAAAACATTCTTTACTAACACTGTACACTAGTGCAGTTCTGTGAGTTCTGAGTCATTGAACCACCACCAAAATCAAGATATAAAACATTTCTTCCCATCTCCCAAAAAGCTGCCCTATCTTCTTATAATCGGTCCCTCCCCTGAGCCTTATCAGTCCCTGGCATCCACTGACATGTTTTCTGTCCCTACTACCTCTGCCTTTTCTAGAATGACATCCAAATGCAATCATATAGCATGCAAATTTGTTTCACTTCAGATAATGCTTTTGCAATCCATCTACTTTGTTGCATGCATTAGGATTTGGGACTTTGAGTTCAGTTCAGTCGCTCAGTTGTGTCCAGCTCTTTGCGACCCCATGAACCACAGCACACCAGGCCTCCCTGTCCATCACCAACTCCCGGAGTCCACCCAAACCCATGTCCATTGAGTCTGTGATGCCATCCAACCATCTCATCCTCTGTCGTCCCCTTTACCTCCTGCCCTTAGTCTTTCCCAACATCAGGGTCTTTTCAAAGGAGTCAGCTCTTCACATCAGGTGGCCATAAAGTATTAGAGTTTCAGCTTCAACATCAGTCCTTTCAATGAACACCCAGGACTGATCTCCTTTAGGATGGACTGGTTGGATCTCCTTGCAGTCCAAGGGACTCTCAAGAGTCTTCTCCAACATTACACTTCAAAAGCATCAATTCTTCGGCACTCAGCTTTCTTTATAGTCCAACTCTCACACCCATACATGACCACTGGAAAAACCATAGCCT
The DNA here is from genome assembly GCF_016772045.2 of Ovis aries. Taxonomy (NCBI): domain Eukaryota; kingdom Metazoa; phylum Chordata; class Mammalia; order Artiodactyla; family Bovidae; genus Ovis; species Ovis aries. The sequence goes on from NC_056065.1 coordinate 60,003,123, forward strand.
TGACTAGACAGACCTTTGTTGGCAAAGTAATGTCTCTGCTTTTTAATATGTAGTCTAGGTTGGTCATAACTTTACTCCCAAGGAGTAAGTATCTTTTAATTTCATGGCTACAATCACCATCTGCAGTGATTTTGGAGCCCAGAAAAATAAAGTCAGCCACTATTTCCACTGTTACCCCATGTATTTGCTATGAAGTGATCTTTAAGACCAAAATAAATAAATAAATAAAATTCTTTTTCAGAATATAGAAACTCGTCAGATCTCTCTGTTCAAAAAGTTTTTAAGACTAGATTCAGAGAAAGGGGAGTCTCCAGATTCAAAATTATTAAGATAAAATACACATTTGGGGGCTTTGCTCCAAAAATTTATCTCCAATGGATGTCATGGAGAAATCAAGTCATCAGAGACACTGCTCTTAGTGAAGGGCAGAGATGTAGGCTAAAGCTGTGAAGATTGCCTCCATGATTTCTAGAATCAAGGACACTACTTCTGAAAGAGGAAAAGAAGATGACACTTTTGAAAGCACCATCAAGACTCACTCTAAGGTGCCTGCAATCAACTGGGAATGTCAGCAGCTCTGAACTTTGTCTGGAAGTAATCATCAAAGACTTTTAAGGCCAGAAGGAACTGCCCAGCTATGTCTATGCTTTTATTCACTCTGGAAAAGGTGCGTATTTATAGAAGGATAAACCATAAAAGTTAAGACATATTTTGAAGTTTTCAAGAAACAAAGGTGAACCCAGAGAAAAGAGTGTCCCAACACTGATAGAAGGTCTGTCTCAGAGGACCCAAGAAGGAGAAAAGAGGCTTGAAGGCTCACAAAACAGTAGGAAAAAAGCAGTCTGGGGGCTAGTCATATTCAAGCTAGACTCTCTCCTACTTGTCTGCCAAAAAGTAGTTGCTATCCACTCTTTGACTCCTATGGTGGGAACCATGGAGAGTATGGCATGAGCCTATAAATATAAATAAAAAGCTATTTCTTCTCTCCTGTGGGGCCCAGAGACTTAGAAGATGGTCATAACTCTGAGGATGAAGGCTTGGCTGGAATTTCGGGCTAGAAAAACAATATCTCTTTCTATTTGGAGCTAAATTTAGAAGTAACTTACCAGGCTTCTAAAGAGGAAAAGAGTAAAATTAGCCAGAGCCTTGGGTCCATAAAGCGGCAAACACTTCAGCACATCCTGATTCTGGCTCAAGGGCCAGATTATGGCCCATAAGGCAGCAGTGCAGGTGGCTCAAGAAGCTTGTTATGAACAAGCATCCTGCCAGTGCCATGGCAGAAGCCAGAATAGAGGACCAGCCAGCACCCTGTAGAAGCCAGCTGCCATTTACTGTCAGCATTCAATTTCATGTGAGAGCAGCAAGAAATTCTGTGTACTGATTACCCTGTATTCTCTAAGCATCCTGGACTACTAGGATCCAGTATCCACACTCCGAGGGAAAATGAGGGCACTCATAAACCCCAAGCTTGGGGACTAGGGAAGTAGAGTCTCTGGTTACACATATTTTTACAAAGTTAGTTGCGCAGTCATGTCTGACTCTTTGCCACCCCATGAACCGTAGGCCATCAGTCTCCTCTGTCCATGGGATTTCCCAGGCAAGAATACTGGAGCGGGTTGCTATTTCCTTCTCCAGGGGATCTTCCTGACCCAGGGATCGAACCTGGGTCTCCCACATTGCAGGCAGATTCTCCCACATTGAAGACAGTTTCTTTACTGTCTGAGCCACCAGGGAAGCCCTATTTTTTTCTTTGTTTTTAAGCATTGTGAGGGGTACAGAGCTGTATATGACATTTAAAAATTCTTTATAAAACTATGTCATATACAGCTCTGTACCCCTCACAATGCTTTTTTTAAAAAAAGCTTCTCATTCAATTAAATCTGTATTCAGTTCAGTTGCTCAGTCATGTCCGACTCTTGGCGACCCTATGGACTGCAGCATGCCAGGCTTCCCTGTCCATCACCAACTCCCAGAGTTTACTCAAACTCATGTCTATCGAGTTGGTGATGCCATCTAACCGTCTCATCTTCTGTCATCCCCTTCTCCTCCTGCCTTCAATCTTTCCCAGCATCAGGTTCTTTTCCAATGAGTCAGTTCTTCACATCAGGTGGCCAAAGTATTGGAGCTTCAGCTTCAGCATTAGTCCTTCCAATGAATATTCAGGACTGATTTTCTTTAGGACTGACAGGTTGGACTCCTTGCCGTCCAAGGGACTCTCAAGAGTCTTCACCAACACCACAGTTCAAAGCATCATTTGGGTACTCATTATTACAAAGCACTGTTGGGGAGAACAAGGTCACATATCAATTCCTTTTACTCAAAACACCATTACTATCAGTAACACACTCATGGAGAACTAATCAAAATGATCTGTCCACTAAAATGTTCCATAATTTATTTGAGAAATTATTCCAGGGATTTCCCTGGTGGTCCAGTGGCTAAGACTCTGCATTCCCATTCAACCTCTGGTCAGGGGTCTAGATTCCACGTTACATGCTGCAACTAAGAATTTGAATGCTACAACTAAAGATTCCACATGCTGCAAGAAAGACTGAAGATCCGAAGTGTCTCAACCAAGACCCAGCATAACCAAATACATAAATAAATATTTTTTAAAATAATTTTTCCAAAAAGATTTAATGAGAGTCTATTTACTAAGTGCCAGGCATTGGACTAGGTTCAGGCTCAGAGGACAGAAGAATAAACAGGTAGTCTTCTACCTCAAGGAATGTGGCCTAATGGATATATAAACCATGTAACCATTTTATTTATATTTACATATATGAAATTTTGGGGCTTCCCTCGTGGTTCAGGTGGTAAAGAATCCACCTGCAATGCAGTAGACCTGGGTTTGATCCCTGGGTTGGGAAGAACCCCTGAAGACGGGAATGGCTACCCACTCCAATATCCTGGCCTGGAGAATTCCATGGACTGTGTAATTCACAGGGTTGCAAAGAGTCAGACACAACTGAGTGACTTTCACTTTCCTATGAAATTTAGAGCCTTGATTGTAAACATCATAAACACTGGATGGGCTTTATAAAAGGAAGGCTTTATAAAAGTAAGAATAATGAAATGTGCTCATGCACATTTAATGCCATACAGCAGAGTATCCGACACATAGCAGGTGTTCAGTAAATGTTTATTCATTTGCCAAATAATTGTATTTGAAGATATTCTAGTTAAAAATTATCAGAGGAAAGCACAGATATCAACATGCTATCGTCTGGCTTTCACACTGAAGGGATTTATTTTCTACTCTTTTATCTTTGACCTGTAAAAAGCTTTACATCTACTATCAGAAAGGGGAATTCTCATTTACCTCTGCATTTCTAGGGGAAACTTTTATAGGGCAGTCCAGTAAAACTGGTTTAAGGAATTGGACTGTTAGTTAAAGGTCTGTGCAGTAAAACTTCTTTGAGATCTGCCCGCTCCAAAATACCCTGATTATGGATCTGCCAGTGAACTTGGAATTATGTCCGGTAGAATCATGACTTTGGATAGGATACTATTTCAAAAAGTTTCTAAAAGTGCAATTCTACTAGAGAACATATTGATAAGTTCATACATGTTAAAATATTAGCAGGGATTAGCTTATCAAATCAATTTATAGGACAATTAGCTATCTCTGAAGGGTGAGTTTTGCTATAAATTAAATCTCATTAAAACAGACAAAATTTCAACATAAAGAGATGACATTTGGACTTTTAGAGACATTCAGAAAATTATTAAATAGATTTTCCTGAGCTAGGAAAAGAAAGAGCAATCTTAAAACAATAACGACATTACTGTGGGTTTATCTATCGCCTTTCCTCTGAGAGATGAAGGTATATATTTCTTATTTCTATTATTTTGATTCATCAGCCTCTAAGGTAATCTATTTAAAAACATGTTGTTTAAACACAAACTCTGCTACTGTTACTGCTAAGTCACTTCAGTCGTGTCCGACTCTGTGCAACCCCATAGACGGCAGCCCACCAGGCTCCCCCGTCCCTGGGATTCTCCAGGCAAGAACACTGGAGTGGGTTGCCATTTCCTTCTCCAATGCATGAAAGTGAAAAGTGAAAGTGAAGTCGCTCAGTCATGTCCGACTCTTCGCGACCCCATGGACTGCAGCCTACCAGGCTCCTCCATCCATGGGATTTTCCAGGCAAGAGTACTGGAGTGGGGTGCCATTGCCTTCTCCGGACATAGACCCTTAAGACAATTTAAATGGACATTCAGAAGTATTCCAATTAAAATTGCATTGAATGGGGCACTAAAAAGAAAGTCCTGCTGGCATAAGATAAATTCACTTATATTTAAAAAATTCCTTTGAAAAGATATGCTCGTTTTCAGAGACGTTGAGTCCAAAATTTTGCATTCACCTTTTCTGCGAACTGTAGTGAACTCTGTTATTACCCAATGAATTAACCTGCAGGCACAGACATGTGGATTACACCGTAATGCCAGAATAGCCTGTTCTCTACCAAGTGAGATTTCAGGGGTTCTAGACAGCTTCTCCACAATGCTTTCTTGTTCTCTACCAATGTCAGTGATAGATGAGGTTGGAAACCTCACCTTTTTGTCACTCTTACTTAGATTAGAGCTGAGGTGGCTGTGATTTAGTCACTGAGTAGTATCTGACTCTTTGTGACCCATGGACTGTAGCCTGCCAGGTTCCTCTGTCCATGGGATTCTCCAGGCAAAAATACTGAGATAGATTGCCATTTTCTTTTCCAGGGGATCTTTCCTACCCACTGATCAAACCCACATCTCCTGCATTGCAGATGGATTCTTTACTGACTGAGCCACCAGGGAATACAGATCCAGATTGTCTTAGAAGATGCAGTAAGTGGAGCTAAAATTCACATTCGAGTGTGAAAGTTTGATATAATGCATTTAGAGGAGGGGCGGTGACGAATGGCTTCTGGGATCTTAATTCCGTGATCAGGGATTGAACCTCAGCAGTCCAAGTGCAGAGTCCTAATCACTGCACAACCAGCGAAGTTCCTCACAGTGCATTTTTGATAAGGGGGAGGATGGAGCCTGGGAAAGTAATGTATTAGTTTGTGTCTTTCCTGGTGAGAAATGTCACTGCTTTACAATCTGCATTGTGAAGTAGAACATTCTAACCTTTATTCGTTTAGTTACCTTCCAAATGCTTTGAAGTGTGTCCTGAATAAGTAGACTGAGTTGACAGGTGGAGTAGCCTCAGAGGTCAGGCCTCACAAGTATATCTCATTTGACTCCAACTTCTACTTTGCTTCTGCCTTTGGCTATCCATGTCCAGACATGGGAAAATATGTAGAGAAGACAGAGGAATTTCAGAAGAAAACCAGGCTACGTTCAGGATAGGAAAGTAGATTTTATTGTTTTATCAAAAGGAGGACTCTTGGTGACATCTGGAATATATTCAGAAAATAAATGGATTTACCTTGGTGTTGATCTTATTATAAATTGCATAGGTCTTCTAGAAATTTCTTTAAAAATAAAGCTCTTTATATTTTTTTATTAAACTTTTTGTTTGTATTGAATTATAGCTGATTAACAATGTTGTGATAGTTTCAGGTAGACAGCAAAGGGACTCAGCCATACATAGACATGTATCCATTCTTCCCTTAACTCACCTCCTATCCAACCTGCTACATAACATGGAGCAGACAGAAGGTCCTTGTTGATTATCCGAAAAGTGGAACCCTTGACAGAAAGAAAGAAAAATTTTCAAAAAATTGGAAATTTGTCAAAAGTAATTGAACTACTAACTATAAAATCATTAAGCACAAATATGCTTCTTCACATTAAAAAAAAAAAAACTTATTGAAATGAAAATGTGAAAACTTTCAGGAAAATTTAACCTGGTTTCTCAGACTTTTACACCATATTATAGAAAGCCTGTGGTTAAAAGTTGAGAGTTGTGATATTCAAGTTCAGACGGTTGCATTAACTACCTGATTGAAGTTGAGAAATCCATTTAAACCTGCTTGCTTTCAGTTTCTTCATCCATAGAATTAAAGAGGCTTAGTGATCTGCAACTCTTTTAAGTGCTATCATTCTGTGTTGTCAGTCACTGGTCATAATTTTAGCTCTAAGTCCTATCTTGGAATCTTCAATATTTATTAGAAGATATTTCCTATAGTTTCAACTAGCATGTGCATTTAACAGGCTAACTTCTTACACTTCACAACTGCATAAGCAAACTGAGAAAAAACAGTGAATCTTCACTGATACATACAGGCGTCATATTGTCTTTCTATGTAAAATTAGGAATAGACTAATGTTACTTTTATTAGGATCGGATTTCCTCACAATGGCCCAAGGCAAGGCTTTTAAAACCATGAGGTTCATTATAAGTGGCCTCTCACCTCTTTCTTCACCTCCTCCTACTTGCTAAAATAACCTTTAGCATAACCCCAAGTAGTCCACCTTTCATAATACTCTGCAGGTGCCCAACGCCCACGGCTCTTCCTAACCTCATGTTCCAACTTCATGTTCACCCTTTTATACAGCACCTCATTATTAAATTTGTTTCTGTGCAGTGTGTGTGCTCAGTTGCTCAGTCATGTCCTACTCTTTGAGACCCCATGGACCCACAGAAATCAACATGGATATTGATTATTCCTAATTCAGTTCGTATGATGAGGAAAACTATCTGATTAAGAGTTAACATTACATTTTGAATATATCCGCAACTTAGAATAATTGGTGGACTTTCAGGCTCACCAGCAACATAAAAGAATTTTAGGGAATCACGGGAAATTTCAGTTCAGTTCAGTTAGTTCAGTCGCTCAGTCATGCCCGACTCTTTGCGACCCCATGAATTGCGGCACGCCAGGCCTCCCTGTCCATTACCAACTCCCAGAGTTCACTCAGACTCACGTCCATCGAGTCTGTGATGCCATCCAGCCATCTCATCCTCGGTCGTCCCCTTCTCCTCCTGCCCCCAATCCCTCCCAGGATCAGAGTCTTTTCCAATGAGTCAACTCTTCGCATGAGGTGGCCAAAGTACTGGAGTTTCAGCTTTAGCATCATTCCTTCCAAAGAAATCCCATGATTAGGGCTCTGCTTAACTTGACAACCTCAGTCTCATACCCTCCATACAAAGTGTTTCAAGCCTCCTGGTCTTTCGTTCCTCAAATAAGCCAAAGTTGCTCAGCATCTGCATTCCACACCATATCCTGTCTAGAATGGTTTTCTTTCCCGTACTTGGAATAGCTGGCTCCTTCTCCTCATTTAAGTCTCAGTTCAGATCATCTCCTCAAAAAGTCCTTTAGTGACTCTTCTGTTTTGTTTTTCTTTTTTTTGGCCACACTGCTCAGATTGTGGAATTTTAGTTCTCTGACCAGGGATTGAACCCACGTCCCCAGCAGTGAGAGCTTGCAGTTCTAACCACTGGACCACAAACGAACTCCCTGTTTTATTTTCTTCTTAGCACTTATCTTTGCCTGCAATTATCCTATTTACTTTTATAAAAAAATTTATATTTTCCACTAGACACGTAAGTGCTGGGTTTCTGTTATATTCACTACGGTATCCCTAGTGCCGACAACAAAATGCAATATTTTTCGAATGAATAAATGAAATGGAGGAAGAAAACGAGTCAAACAAGTGTGTATATAGTGGTGAGCTGAGTCACAAAGAAAGGAGTCGCTGTGTTCCTACTGCTCTTAAACTGATAGGAGGGGAGAGGTGAAGGACAAACTCTATTGGGATCTATCAGATTCTATTGTCATCCAGTTGACACAACTAGCAACTGCAACAGTAGAAGTGAAACTGTTTGGGAATTGTTTTAGCAGCTCTAAAGAGCTGGTTGGAGCTGGAAATGCCAACTCACTCCAGTATTCTCGCCTAGAAAAATACCATGGGCAGAGGAGCCTGGTAGAATCTAGTCCATGCAGTTGCAAAGAGTCGGATGTGACAAGCACAAACACAACAAAGAGCTCTGGTACCGCAGTCCTTTAGGTTTTAGCAAGAACTACGCTTGAGGAAAAATGGTAGATAAGTGATTTAGAGAGGTGAAGGACAAAAGCCACTGGGATCTATCAGATCCTATTGTCGTCCTGGGCAGGATGTGTGTCTCGAACCACCACTGTTTTACTGTTTTGGGGGCATAGCTTGTGCTTCTGCTGCATGGTTTTGTTGCTAAGTAAATCTGCTCTCTTGAGTAATCATTAACTTAAAGGGGGTCTTCCATATTTTTTCTACTTACTACTTTAAACTACTTTCTAGTTAATTCCTACTAGGATTAACTGTTTAATCCCCTATTTTGTCCTTTTACTCTGTTCCTATCAGAAGAGGTAAACTGGGTGGGTCTGCCAACAACTGGGAGTCATGAACTGATTGAAAGCTGAGGCCAGGTTCTGCTTTGGGGTGAACAACACTGGCTGTTCTGGCTGGCCAGGGGAAATATACAAATCTTGTTAAAAGATCCATGGAGAGTAGCCAGTTCGGGTAACCTTGATCCATTTGTTCAGGGCTGCTTGATTAGGTCATGGGTGGCCATCTCAAACCTGTTTGCCCTAAGGGTGGAGTGATTACAGGGGCTGGTTAGCTTGTTTTAGGCTGTCAGTGTGACCCTTCAGTCACTGCTACCCTCATCATTCCCGTCTCACATATCCTCACCCTAAGTTTACCTATGTTTCACCACCCTTATGGCAGAAATTGAAGAACTAAAGAGCCTCTTGATGAAAGTGAAAGAGGAGAGTGAAAAAGTTGGCTTAAAGCTCAACATTCAGAATACGAAGATCATGGCATCTGGTCCCATCACTTCATGGAAAATAGATGGGGAAACAGTGGAAACAGTGGCTGACTTTATTTTTCTGAGCTCCAAAATCACTGCAGATGGTGACTGCAGCCATGAAATTAAAAGACACTTACTCCTTGGAAGGAAAGTTGTGACGAACCTAGACAGCATATTAAAAAGCAGAGACATTACTTTGTCAACAAAGGTCTGTCTAGTCAAGGCTATGGTTTTTTCAGTGGTCATGTATGAGTGTGAGAGTTGGACTATAAAGAAAGCTGAGTGCCGAAGAATTGATGCTTTTGAACTGTGGTGTTGGAGAAGACTCTTGAGAGTCCCTTGGACTGCAAGGAGATCCAACCAGTTCATCCTAAAGGAGATCAGTCCTGGGTGTTCATTGGAAGGACTGATGTTGATGCTGAAACTCCAGTACTTTGGCCACCTGATGTGAAGAGCTGACTCATTTGAAAAGACCCTGATGCTGGGAAAGACTGAGGGCAGGAGGAGAAGGGGTTGACAGAGGATGAGATGGTTGGATGGCATCACCCACTAGATGAACCTGAGTTTGGGTGAACTCCAGGAGTTGGTGATGGACAGGGGGGCCTGGCATGCTGCGGTTCATGGGGTCACGAAGAGTCGGACACGACTGAGCAACTGAACTGAACTGAACTGTGTTCAAAAAGGGCTTCCCTGGTGACTCAGCCCGTAAAAGAAGCCACCTGCAATGCAGGAGACAGGCAGGTTCGATCCCTAGGTCAGGAAGATCCCCTGGAGAAGGAAATGGCTACCCACTCCAGTATTCTTGCCTGGACAACTTCATGGACAGAGGAGATTGATGGAGATTGACGGGCTACAAAGAGTCAGAGACTTCTGACCAACTTTTTATCTTCCTAAAACCTAAGCGATCTAAATACATACAACCTAACTTATGTCCCAAACCTCTCTGCACCATTTTTTAAATTGTGAAGTTCCCTTTTAAATTTATTAATTGCCTCGTTATTTCATTTATTTTACTGTATCCTTATCCAGTTCCCTGAAAGACATAGTTAAGAACTGTTTGTCCCAAGTTGGCTCGGTCCTATTTCTGCAGCACATTAGATCCCTTGGGCAGAAGTGGAAAGCAAGCGGCTGTCGTGGGAGTCACAATCTGCTTGCACGAAGCTAACCACATCAACTGACCAGCGCCAGCCCGGGGCTCTAGCCCGGGGCACCGCGCGCGCCGGGGAAGGGGCGGGGCGGCCGTGGGCGGTGGGCGGAGCCTGGAGGCTGGCGGGACCACCAATGAAATCCTCAGCCGGCGCTGGCCGTGCGCGTGACGCTGCGTAGCGGGCTCAGAGGCTGGAGGCGGAGGAGTCGGGAGCTTTATCTTCGTCTGCGGTTGGGCTGGCTGCGTTGCCGGCCTGGGGCATCAGAAGAGCTAGCGGGGAGCCGACCTGCCTGCCAGCGGGGCTGGGACAGCTTCTCGGATTTGCCCTCCGTGGTGAGGTTCTCCGGCCCCCGGCCCATGCTTCCCTGTCCCCCTCCTCACTTCCCGCCTGGGTCCGCCCACCTCTGCCTAAGAGGAAGGAGAGGGACGTGTCTGCTGCAACTCCGGCCCCGCCGGCCTGGCCTTGCCCCGGGGCTGCGGGGGAGGGGGAGGCTCCGCGGCTTCTGGTCATTTTGGGGGTTGTGGCGGGCGAGAAAGTTACCTTGGGGCGCGGGGGTGGCTGGCAGTCTTTTAAACCTTAGAGGTTTGTTTGGTGTCCACCCTCAAATTCTGTGGCCTTTATCAAGCCGGTGGTAAAGAAAGTTATGAATTAGAAAACATTTTATTCCTGAAAAAGCGATACCAAAAACGCACTCAGAGTCAGCTTCTGATTGACTTGGGGGAAGAAAGTGTGGTAAATCTGGGTGTCAATGAGTTTAATGTAGCTCATATTTTATTTTGCCGTATTAGGATGTAATTAAGTTTCTGTCATTCTTAAATGTTAATAGGCATGCAGTTTAAGTGATATGTATATTCAGAAATTATTTGTAAGCGGGAAACAACGATACATTCTATCTTCCACGTTTGTATATGGATTAAGTGTATTGGTCACTTAATATTAAAGTGGATGCTTAGCTGTTTAAGCTACTGTTTTTTCAGAGTCTGTTGAGTAGAATTCAACTTGAAGCATTTTTCCCCCCTTGTTTTAACTTGGAGAGTATCGATGCATGGCTTATTAGGGAAGTTGTGGATTGTCTAGGCATGAGCACGGATTTTGCAAGGAGCTTTAATGCGTAATTATTTTAAATGCACTTGTCTCACTGCATCACGTGCTGAGAGCTCACAAAGATTTCACATTCTTAAGGTAAAGATCAAAACACTACTGCCACGCTCATCTCCAGTAAAGTTTGAGCAGGTGTTCTCTTGGGTCTCTGGGCTCAAGCCATACCAGCTTTATTTTTGTTTTTAAAAAGTTTCTCTTTACTATCTCCTGGTCTTTAGGGGTTTACTCCACCTCTAATTCTCTAATTTCCTCTAGTGTCAGCCCAAATATCTCTTCAGGAAACCCACCCTGTCCTGGTTAATCCCTTCCAGCATTCTGTTTTCCTTTGCTTCAGTTCATCAGTTGTAATGAGCTGCATTAGTTACGTCAGTGCTTGTTTCCTCTACTAGCATTTCATGAAGGCTGGATTGGTCCATCTTATTTAGGTCTTAATTCTCAAGACTCAGGACCTTGCACAGTGAAAGAGTTGGAGGACCGAGGAGGGGACTTTCGAATGAAAAATATTCTCTAGATAAGGTTATCTGTTTCCTTGGAAAAGGAGAAGGTTTTTAACAAAGGCTCAAAGTTCAAAGTGAAGTCGCTCAGTCCTGTCGGACTCTTCGGGACCCCATGGACTGTAGCCCACCAGGCTCCTCTGTCCATGGGATTTTCCAGGCAAGAATACTGGAGTGGGTTGCCATTTTCTTCTCCAGGGGATCGTCCTCACCTAGGGATGGAACCCCGGTCTTCAGCACTGCAGACAGACTTTACCATCTGAGCCACCAGGGAAGCCCCTTAACAAAGACTAGTTAGAGAAATTATTTTTGGAATTTACCACAGAGGGTAAGTGCTTATACTGACCCTATAGACCTGAATGAGAATTTGTGTTCTTTAGTTTTGCTGATTGACTTAATGACCTAGTTCTTTGATATGTAAATACAGAGTTGTACTAGGGCCAGCCTTTAGAAGGAAGGAAGACCAAATTTCTGTTTTGAATTGTTACATTCATCCGTAAAGTGTTTCTCTTTACCGCTACTCTATCTGGGAGTGTTATAGCAAAGTCTTCACCTAGAGTAGGTGTTCAATGTTTTATAGATTTACAGGTTCTTTTGAAAGCTTTTTTAAGAACACTGCAGACAGGCTGAGAACCCTTGAATACTTCTTTCTAGCACAATACATTTCAGTGGTTCAGTCCAATTTTTTCTGTTTTACTTGTGTAAGACAAGTTAGATACTACCACACTGAACATACCAAAACCATTGAATTGATTGGGTTCTTAAGGAATAATTGTTCAGTGTGTTGTGTTTTTAAAATAGCTATTTAGTCAGCTTTATGTCACTTTGGGTGTAAATGTTTCTGTTGCCAGTTACTGGCATGTGACTTTGAGTTGCGTAGTATTTCTGAATCATTTGCATCTTTTAAAAGGAAATGTTAAGTGAGGTATGACCTGACGCTGGCACCCAGCCCTGTAAATGTAACTGGCATGGTAAACATGAGTGCCTGGTTCCTTTCTTGCTGGACGTCTGGTGAGTCTAGTCTTATGATCATGATTTTTACTTCCTCAAAACTCATTTTGCAACCCAATTCAATATATTACTTTGTCCTTCCTGAAACCAACGCAAGTAAATGGTAGCTATTAATGTCCCCAGATTGTGAAACAGCCTATGTCCCACCCTTTTTTTTTAAAATTTTTCCTCTCTTTTTAAGTGAAAGTCGTGTCCGACTCTTTGCGACCCGTGGACTGTAGCCCACCAAGCCTCTCTGTCCATGGGATTCTCTAGGCAAGAATACTGGAGTGGGTTGCCATTTCCTTCTCTTTTTAAGGTCTTATGTAAATTTTCCATGATATTGACTGTAGGTTACCTCTTAACTTGATTTGGAACATTCCTTGCTCCTGGTTTTCCTCTCATCCTTCCTGGGCCTTTCTTTTATACAGTTCTTTAATTGCCTTGTAGTATTGGGAAAATCATAAACCACTTTTAAAGTGGGGTAATAGTGGGACTTCCCTGGTGGTCCAGTGGTTAGGACCTTTTCCCTGCCTGTGGCCCAGATTCAGCCCCTGATTGGGGGGCTAGGATCCTGCAAGCTGTGTAGCTTGCCAAAAAAAAAAACAAAAACAAAAACAAAAAAACCTGGTGCATATGTTGTTGTGAGGGTTAAATTAGCCAAAGTTATGGCAAATGTTAGCTTTATTATATTCTAAGTAATCTCTTTTCTTGACTTACGGTTTCTCCTGAGACTTCCTGCCTGTGCTTGGTTTTAGCTGCTGCTTGTATACCGATGAATCCCACATCTGTTTTCAGTCCAGGTTTGTATCTTCATCTGCCTGTGGACCGTCATCACTTGACTGACTCATAGGCGTATTGTATGAACTTACCTACTCATTTCTCTTCTCCTGTAGTTACTTAGCTTAATGGCACACCCGGAGGCTTAGTTCAGGAACTCACTTGGGATCTGTATTTCCAGCTGCCTTCTGGATGTAGTATTTTCTAGGTGGCTCAGTGTTAAAGAATCGGCCTGCCAGTGCAGGAGATGCGAGATGCAGGCTCTGTCCTTGGGTCTGGAAGATCCCCTGGAGAAGAGAATGGCAACCCAATCCAGTGTTCTTGCCTGGGAAATCCCATAGACCGAGGAGCCTGGTGGGCTACAGTCCATGGAGTCACAGGGTCAGATAGATCTTAGTGACTGAGCATGCATGCACTCAGGATGTCGGCACTTGGGTGTTCAGAGATGCCTCAGCTTAATGTTTGTAAATTAATCTGATCTCTCTTATCTCTTCTTCATAAAATCATTTTTTCTTTTAAGAAGCACATGCCATTTGAGGCTTACTTTAGGCTTTTATCATTTTGTGAGAGCTCATTGTTCTTCCTGTGGTCCAGGAGGGCAAAATTTCCCCCTTCACCCTTCTTGAGTTCTTTCCCCACCCCCAGAATTTGCTTTTTTAATTTTGATAAAATAATACATAACATAAACTAACCTTTTACGAAAACTTTATTTTATATTGGAGTATATCATTGATTGAACCCCTCTTGAGTTCTTGATACAAAGTAGATTAACAGGAGAAAAAGAATCTTTAATTCGTGTGCATGGATTTCTCATAGAAACAGGACCTAAGAAGTGAGTGAAGGTGGCAGCTCTTATATATTTTAGACCAACAATAAGGAATTGACTGGACAAAGAAACTTGGGTTTGGGTGCTTAATTAGTAAGAATCTTAAGCAAAGTTTGGGCTTGGGTAGTAAATTAGCTGGAGAAGGCAGTGGCAACCTACTCCAGTATTTTTGCCTAGAGAATTCCATGGACAGAGGAGCCTGGTGGTCTACAGTCCATGGGGTCACAAAGAGTCAGATACGACTTTGCCTGTGTGTACTGAACTGTAACTTCCTCCAATTTTACAGGAAAACTGGAGAAGGAAATGGCAACCCACTCCAGTGTTCTTGCCTGGAGAATCCCAGGGACAGGGGAGCCTGGTGGGCTGCCGTCTTTGGGGTCACACAGAGTTGGACACGACTGAAGCGACTTAGTAGTAGTAGTAGTAGTAAATTAGCAAAGAAGTGCCAGGTGTTTCCTTATGTAGGCCTCTGGGCCCTGCATTCTCTGGTGATAAGAATGTCTTTCTACTTCCCCATACAGGGAGGGCATCTTTTACATGGAGATTTTATTTCCTGCTTTTAGGAAAGCAGGACAGAGAGGAGGGTCAAAGTCTGTCTTGACAACGGCTCTTTCTTCAATACAGTCAGTGTGCCATTGAGGCATATTTTGGAGCAGCCTGTCCTGGGCCCCAGCACTGCCAAGCTCTCCTTTCTCTTAACACATCCTCCACCTTGCTGCCTGAATTCTTACTAAAAGACAGATACTACCTCAGACAAATATTAAGTCACTCTCTTGTTTAAAAGCCTCTATCAACTCCTTGTTTGTGTTAAGTTCCAGACTTCTTAGAATCCTCTGAGGGCCCTTGACTTTTTGTCCTTGCCCCTCCATTTCCCTTGTGTTCCAGCCTTTTCCTTTGCTTCCTTTTAGATCTAACCTAGATTTTACCTACTTCAGGAAACCCTTCCTAATTGCCCTTAAACTCTATTTGGCATCAGACTTGTATTCTCTTCATTATGTACGTACATCTGAATTACTATTCTATAATACTCCTGTAATTATGTTTTTATATCTTCCTCCCGCTAATTTTTCATTCCTTGAGGGTTCAGACCGTTGGCGGTCATCTTTGTATCCCAGGGCCTGGTGTGTAGTAGACTTCAATAAAATGTTTGAAATAATAGATCTATCAGCAAGGCCTGTGCTTGTTCGTGTTCTCATAGTGCTTTTCATCTGGCTCTGTGTTGATGCCTGGCAAACTTTGTTTCTTCTTTGAACTCTGGTTCTAATGTCACCTTTATGAGGACTTACCCAACTTCTCCAAGTGGTTGGTTATTCCTTCTCTTGTGTGTGTGTGTGTGTGGGTGTGTGTGGGCGTGGGTGCGCATGCACACACATAAGTGTGCGAGAACAGCTAATGGGGTAGACCTCTGCATTATTTACAGTAAATCTCACATCATTGTGGAAAGAGATGCTTAAAACACCTGAATTTTCAGATAACTTGACACCTATGTTTTGTGTCGGAAGTTTAAAACATTGTTTTTCAGTGTACATTAAGATTTTTTTCCTTGCCTTCTATGTTTTAGTGACCATAGCCTTTTAAAAAGGTGTGCCAGCGTCATTAAAGCATGAACTTGAGGGGAGTTCTAGTGGTTCGAACGCACTGCTGTGGCCAGAGAAGTAGGTCTGCTCTGATGCAGTGATGTGTTGGGGGACTCAAAGGAAGTGTGAGCCGTTTAACCTTCAGAGAAAACACCTGTGCTTGCTTTCTCCTTCCTACTTTTAAAGTTTCCTTTATTATTGTCTCTAATTATGCTTCTGGGTGTCACTACTTTTTTCTTTTTAAAAATGGGGGCAGGGTTGCCTACCTCAGGGTTATTGTTAAGTTTAAAGGAGGTAATACACACAAAGGTCTTATCAGAAAGTAATGTTTATTCATTTCAGGAGAACAGTCTCTCAAGTTTGAGAGGTTTTCCAGTGAAGTAAAAATCATAGCATTTGTTGGCAGGTTTTTTTCATAGTCTTAAGTTTGTTTTTGGGTCCAGAATGGCAGATTTTGATGAAAAATCTTAAGCTCTAGAACAGATCATTTTTAGGTATATCCATACAACTTAAAAACCCCAAACTGGTTGCTATATTTATCTTTCAGTATTAAAAGGTAAAGTTAGAAATGAACATGAGCTTCAGCTCTCATTCTAGCCTCTTGATGATTGTTTCATGAACATGTGAAAGGAAGTTCTTCTATTTTCTTACTGTGTGAAAATGCTTGATAACTAGTAACTCATTCAAGAAATATGTATTAAGTACCAACTGTTCAAGCAGAGTTCTAGATAGTTGGATAAAGTGATAAACAAGACAAAATTCTGCTTTTCATGGGGATTAGTCTTTCCATGGTGTACTACTACTACTACTACTACTAAGTCGCTTCAGTCGTGTCCGACTCTGTGCGACCCCACAGACGGCAGCCCACCAGGCTCCCCCGTCCCTGGGATTCTCCAGGCAAGAACACTGGAGTGGGTTGCCATTTCCTTCTCCATTTCATGGTGTAGACAGGCGATTAACACTCTAATGTATTAGCCCACACATGCTCTGAAGAAAAATAAAGCAGGGGCAGTGATAAGACTAAGGTGGGTGTGAGTGTTTATTTTAGTTGAGGGTAGATAGGGAGTCCCTGGGAAGGGGACCTTTGAGAACTTGAACGAAGTAAAGGAGGAGTCTTTGAGGGTTTTGAGGGAGATGAGCCAGAGAGAGGCAACAGCAGAGACCTTTAAGTGGGAATGAGGTTGGCTTGACCAAGAAACAGCAAAAGGCCAGAGTGACAGGAGGCGAGCAAGCGAGAACTGGAGTAGAAGGTGGAGGGTAGGGAGGTGAAGGCCAGGGAGAGGTGTGGCCGGTCATGGGTGGAGGAGTTACTCGACAGTGGTGAGGACTTGAAGCAACTCGGGGCTTAAAGGGTTTTCAGGTAGCGCCATGATCTGCTGAGATTTACCTTTTAAAAAGTTTACTCTGGGCCCCGTGTGACCAGAAGGGAGAAGATGAAGAGGGACTAGTTAGGTTACTACAGTGAGAAGTGCCGGTGGTTTAGGCTGTGCTGAAGGTGGTGGATGCGGTAAAAAGATGTTAGAATGGGATATATATTTTGAAGGCAGAGTAAAATGGCCCTGCTGTTGGCTTGGTTAAGGGAAGTAAAGAAGGATAATTTGGGGTTTTTTGTTTTTAATCTGGGCAAAGACTGCTAGTTCCAGTAACTGAATTAGGGAAGATGGAAGACTAGAGTTGGCGGGAACATCAGTAGTTCACTTTTGGTCCTGTTAAAGTTTGAGATGCCCAAAGACATCTACCTACATAAAGGGGTCCGGTAGGCCTTTGGATAGGAGTCTGGAGCTCAGGGAAGTCTGGGTCTGGTGAGGAGAGAAGGGTATCATAGTGAGTGAACTGGTGGTGATCAGAGAGTTAGCCACTGGAAATTAGAATTATGGACATGGTGTACTTGTTGGTGTCAGTAAGTTACAGGGGAGGATTTGACTGGGACATAAGAGCAGCTTTTTGGAGAAAGAAGGAAGTCTAGGAACTTGGAGACCAGGAGCTTAGATCTAGGAACATGGATTTTGAAGTAAAAAAAGTGTGGGAGAGTTACTGAAAGGGAGACAGGAGGAGTGAGTGATGTATTTCATTTTTAGTAAATGGGGGGAGTGATCAGGAAGACTGTACATACAAAGTATCAGGTGTGATAATCTGACTGACTATTTTAAGGAAGGGAAGGAGGACCAGTAACTTGGAAATAACAGGAAATGAGGAGGATAACTTCCTCTCCTGTGTTGTTAATAATAGAAGGGCAAGAAAAGACTGTGATCTCACATTATAAGGGCAGTGATTCATGCCAGCACCTAGAAACCACTTAGAATTAATGACAGTTTGAATTTTTAACTTGGCAGTAGCTGAAGTAGTCTGCCTGTGTCTAGACTGGTAAGAGTGGATTCACAGTCCCATCTAAATGAATAGTCAAAAATTCATCTCCTTCATCTCACCTGGTTACAAGGTGTTTCCTTGCTTACACTCTTGCCCTCCTGTGGTCTGCTTTCCACACAGAGGCTGAAGGGACCCATCTTTGTAGAGAAGGAACAGTTGAACTGAGCGTTACTGTAATTTCCTTCCATTTTCTGCCACAACAGTCATGTATTGTTACTGACATGGATGGCAGGAGGAACTCAATTCAGACATCTTCTCATAATCTTGGATTTGGTCGAAATTGAGATGAAGCATAGGTAATAGTTTTCCTTCCTAAATTCTGTATGACAGTAACAAAATTTATTAATGTTTTCTTGGAAGCCATATGATGCTTGAGCTGCATTTGAGAAAGGGTGTAATCATGGAATTCTACCCTCATCGATCACCTATTAAGCGCAAACATGTAGTTTGAGGGACAATGGAACTTTATATTTGTGTCATGTAGCATACAGGGCACAGATATGTAGGGATAGCATTCACTTAGTTTTTTAAACTAGGTTGTTAATACACAGCAGAGTGCCAACATTTTATTATCTTTTTGTGTGTGTGCAGCAGTATTTAACTTTTTAGATGAAGGATTCGGGGGTTGGAGGATTTACTTGAAGATGCAGTGTAACAGAGCAGAGACATTGACTGCCTCTTGGTATTGTGATACCACATCTTGAGTTTTCCCTGCTGTCTTATGGTTCTCTTTTCCTGCTAATGGAGGAAATTGAGGGCAAAGATACTAGTATAGGCTATGACATAAAGGTCTTTATGAAGAGTTGGTGTTTTCTTGTTTGGCCCACTCCATTGATCTGTGGCAGTGTGTGCAAACTCAGTACTTGTGCTTTAGCTTGTGAAGTTAGCCTTTACTCGCTAGGTTGATGGTTCCCAGTCTCATCACCAAGGACTCCTTTTAAGTTTTTGCTATTCTACAGTGTACTCAGGCTTAGATTTTTCCCCCCTTTTGATCAGTTTAACAGCATTTGTTTGTCAAACTTGGTTGTTGTGTTTTTTTAACCTCTTTTACTGATTTCTCACTGAGTTGATACAGTCTCAAGCCACAAGCAAAGTGACATAGCCTGTATTGCTTGCTTTATGTGGCAAATGTGTAACTGTCCGTTTCAGTTTATGTTTGAAATATCCAAAGTAGCTTCCCCAGACCCTTAGTCTAGGGGGCCCCCACCCCCAATTAAGAACAATTGTTAATCTTATTGTTGAGTAGAAGGTGTAAAGCTGTTAACAGTGAAGGTGGTGTTCATTGGTGTTCTTCCATTGTAGATTTTCCTCTTGATTCTCTTAAGTTTAGAGAACTGTATCATATTACTCAGAATAATTGATTGCGGTATTAACTGATACATCACTTTCTGTAATAATATATACCTATCATATTCCAGATACTTCCCACTAGATTTGGGGAATTCAAAGAGAAAATACCATTTAGTCCCTGTCTTTAAGAAGCTTATGCTGAGTGGAAGAGGCAGATGGTATTGCTCACTGAGTATATTAGTGTGGCAGGATACACAAGGTGCATTTGGACCACAGGGGAAGGTGAGGTGATCAGAAACCTTCGCAGAGGAGATGAGTCAGGACCACCTGCTGATTGGGGTGGGGGGCTGGGGAATCCAGTCATTCTGGTTTTGAATCCCTGTATGATTTGGAGTAAACTAAACCACCTCCCTAAACCATATTTTGAGACAGGAAAGAGTATATAGGAAGACATGGTGACCAGAGGAAGTACTGTGGGAATAAAATAGTTTATTTACTTTAAAGATTATATTGAAATTAAAATAATAATGCACATAAAACATGTAAGGACTCAAAAGTAAGAGTCCCTATTTTTAATTCCGCACTGTTAACCCCTGTAGAATTCCTTTTTGGAACATCTTGGTTCTTTTCTTTCTCTCTTCTTTGTCCCTGATTTCTTTTCTACCTCTTGTTGTCTTACTAGAGGGCCTCCCTCAGAGTTGAGTTGTCAGTTCTCTGATCTTCCCCGTTGAAGAATTAGATGTTCTTCTAGCTTCCTCTGTCAGTGTTACACAAATGATTTTAAATTTTACCAGTTACCCTGACCTCTTCCCTAGGTTTCTCTTCTTAATTGGGTCTATTGTTCTCCTAAAATTTCTACTTGATATGTTGTTGTTTAGTCTCCAAATTGTATCCATGATCCCTTGGACTGTAGCCCACCAGGCCCCTCTGTCTGTGGGATTTCCCAGGCAAGAATACTGGAGTGGTCACCATTTCCTTCTCCAGGGGATCTTCCCGACCCAGGGATCGTGTCTCCTCCTTGACAGGTGGATTCTTTACCACTGAGCTACCTGGAACTATTCCATAATTCTGCTTCATTTGATTTCAACAACAAAAAAATTAGAAGGGAAGTGATCTAGATTTGTCAGATTTTTACTTTGCCAAGCATTGGTATTTAAGAAAACAATCAAATTCACCGTGTACTCCATTTTGTATGTAAAGGGCATTTTAACATAACTGTTTTAAAAGACCATAATCTTATGATTTTAAAATAATGTAGTGAATACTTTATTATGTTTTGCTTTAGACTGCCGAAAACGTCTATGTAGTTAAACACTGCTTTGGAGTAAGCATATTATAGTCTTGATATTGATCTGCCTAAAATTTGATTTTGATTATGTTTGTCAGTGCTTAAAATGGCCTGCCACTGCCTTAAAAAAGTCCTAATTTGTTAGGTCTTTACAGTTTGACCCCAGCTCTTTTTTCAAGTCTTTTTCTATTATCAATTTAAGAAAAAAAATCCAAACAGCAGGGGATGTTTGTAGTTTGGATCTGATCCAGGTTCAGATCTGACCCTGCCATTAGATTTGTGGTCTTGGGACAGGTTATGTCATGAGAAGAAGCAAATAGTTCCGGAGCTGCTCTGGTGCAGTCAGCTAGGCTTTGGAGTTTCTGTGGGCGAGCATGGCACTTGACAGCTAGGTCTTCAGGGTATGCTGTTGAACATAAATGGTTTCACTGAACATCAGCTTTAGACAAGACCATTCTGTCAACATGATGGATCAAGACAGGAATAAGATAATGTAATCATCATGGTTGCCCAAGTCACAGAGAATCCAACATCTCCCTCCCCAATCTACTGGGAATGATTGTTGCTATTTTGCCAGTCACAGCTTTAGCCAGCCTCTACTCTGCCTCCTTGTAGAGAAGATTTGTTGGTATACCCAGTCATCAAACTATCCTCGCTTTCTGATAACCCTCAAGCCAGAGTGAACCCCTGCTGCTTTGGACTCTGCCCACAATCACTTAGTCAGATCCCAAGCCCGAAATAAGTCGCTTCAAATATTCTCTCCCTGGGATGCCCCACAGTTTCCCATGATACACATTCCTAATAAACTCGTCCAGCCATTGGTATGTTCCTGGTGTATGCGTGAAAGGCATTGACCATAACTACCTGGAGCCTTATTTTTTCTCATATGTGAACCAGGAGTAATAATAGGATTTTTTTTTTTCAACAGAATTTTGAAGATTAGAAAACTTAAAGCACCTAGCAGAGTCTTGGTAATTCGTAAAACTCAACAGAAGCTTATTTCTTGTCCTCTAGCAAAGTAGTCTGATCAGTCATGGGCCCCTGAGCAGGGCTTTACAAGGACCTTGCTTTCACTCTTTCTCACCCGTGGAGTCCTACGTTCTCATCCTTCAAGACTCAGGTCACATAGATTCTTTCCTATGAAACCTTTGCACCTTTAATGATCTCTTCTGTCTCTGCACTTCAGGTATGTATCATTCTTACCACTGACTTGACTATTTATTGTGTTCTATCCTGTGGCATCTTTTAACTTACCCTTTACTTAATTCTTAATTTTTTATGTACTTATGTCTTGTTTGTTCAGTTTTTGTTTTTTTTTAATAAAGGGGGCTCTGTTTTGAAACCAGCCAATGATTTTATCAAGACTGATTTCTTCATTATTTGTTACAGTATCTTGCACTCAGAAAATGTTTAAATGTGATTAAACGTATAACAAAAGGAAGAAAATATATCATTTGTCACCTCCCCTTAAATATGGTGATATTATGAAATTTACCTATGCCGTATCCTTAGTTTAAAGCTTTTTATATCTTCTTTCCTAGACATCACGGTAGTGGGTGAAGAAAAGATGTCTGTACGAAAGCGGCTATCGAAGTTCAGTAACCATGCTGAGGAAGAGGACGAACACCAGAGAGACTGTGCAGAGGAGTCCCAAGAGGCACCTAGTAATGGTGAGGCTTTTACTTTTTCTGAGGTGAATTAATGAAATCGGGAGCAAATTCAGTGTTCCCGAACAAGGATTACCATCTCTTTAGCTCTTAACTGGCTGTGGTGTGAGGCATGCGGGATCTTAGTTCCCCAACTAGGGATCAGACCTGCATCTCCTGCAGTGGAAACTTGGAACCTTTACCACTGGACCACCAGGAAGGTCCCTCTTGAGCTCTTAAAAATGGATATGCTGGTAGGCACTGTAAAGCGCAGAGGAGAGAAAGAAATTAAGAGAGTAGAAGGAACACTTCGGTTTCGTTTTGTTGCCAGTCAGAGCTGCTTTTGACACTGGTTGTGATGCTGGTGTGTGAATTGCTGCACCTCTCATAATAGAGGTGAGCTTTATTGATGAGAGTGGGGTTTGCCGATGAGAGTGGGGTTTGCAGTGTATGGTTTAGTTTTATTTATTTGATAACAAAGAAACTGAAAAATAAGCCCTTTTAAAGCGATTCATTGAACATTTTGTGGGTATGTACTATGTTTTAGACATCATTCATTCATTTTATTCATTTCTTCAACTACCTAATTCCTATCAGTACTTACTGGTGTTCTGCTAAGTGTTGCAGCTACAGCAGTGATCCGTACAGATGTGTTTGCCCTTGTGGAGCTCCAAGTTAAGTGAATGAGAACCCCTCTCCCTGCTTTAACATAATTAGATTATTAGAAAGTGCTACTGATTACTCTCTTCATAGTTGTAATTAGCGTAATGAGCATAATTAGCAGGGTGCATAACCTAGGTAAAAATCTTGGGGGAGAGACAGATGAGGGAATTGTGTTAGTTCTCGTGTCCAAGTTTGCTTAACATGAATACAAGGAAGACTGACACAGTACTTGTTTGTTAAGGTCAAGGTTTCTGCTTAAGACTGATAGACTGGTAAACACAACTTCACTTGTGATCTATTGCATCAGGCTATTTATTTTTGCTGTGACGTTTTATAGGTTTGATTTCAGTGAGGATTTGAAATTTGAAGCTTGTTTGGTTAACAAATAGGTGTGAAACTTTTTGAGATGGGTTATCTTTGGTATCCTGAGACTTCTTTCATAAAGAAAAGCTTTTGCTTTTCCTGTTCAGCTTTAGTTGTAAATTAAATACAGCTACTGGATCAGGAATATAAATGTTGTTGCTTAAGTTTGCATAATGAAGTTTTTTGATTGTTGGACTCTTAATTAGCTATTTATGAAATACTTATATTGGCACATGAGCTAGATGTAGTATGATTTTAAAATGTGAAAATTGTGCAGAATGGTAAGCCAACATTGGTTAGAAACCTTCCCCTTCCATGATTTAGGGACTAGGTACTAATTCACATTGTTTTTATTGAAACTTCTGGGAGGGATTGGGGGCAGGAGGAGAAGGGGACGACCGAGGATGAGATGGCTGGATGGCATCACTGACTCGATGGACGTGAGTCTGAGTGAACTCCGGGAGTTAGTGATGGACAGGGAGGCCTGGCGTGCTGTGATTCATGGGGTCACAAAGAGTCGGACACGACTGAGTGACTGAGCTGAACTGAACTGAATGAACTGCTACCGGATGATTTTCTCTCTGTGTCCCTTTTTTTTTTTAAATAACGTGTTTACACATGTATAACTTCTACATGTTTTCAGCACTCCTTATTGTCTTAGTTCATTAAGTTTTAATCAGTTCAGATTTTAGTGCAGATAATGAAAATTGAATTATTTAGCCTGAAACACAAAGTCTGAGCTCCTCCTTGTTTTAATGTAAGTAATGCCGATTTGAAAATAGTGTTTCTCCATTTACTTTAACATTGATTCACTTTGAGGGAGTAAGCAGATGGGTAAAATGTGACTTGTGAGTAGTGAGGGCTTAAAGGACACCATGCCATGCCTGTCATTGTGGCCTGCCAAGCTGGGACCAGGGGCATTTGCATCACCTGGAGCCTGTTAGAAATCCCCATCGCACACTTAATTGAATAAAAATTTCATTTTAGTAAGATCGCCAGATGATTCCTACGCAGGTTGAAGTCTGAGAGACAGCTCTTAAGAGTAGCAGTTCTCAATTGGGATGTGTATTAGAGTTCTCCAGAGAAGCAGAACCAATAGGATATATACACACACACTTAGCGTTATTACGAGAGACTGGCTCAGATGGAGGCTGTGATGCCCAGACTGTTTTTAACATTTAGAGGAACTGGCATACTGCTTCCCGTGGCAGCTGCCCATTTTGCAGTTCCACCAGTGGCACCCAAGGGTTCCGGTTTCACCGCATCCACCTGTGCTTACTTTCTCTTGGTTTGGTTTTGGTTGGTTTGTCTGTGCTGGGTCTTCGTTGCTGCAAGGGCTTTCCTCCAGTTGCGGCGAGCAGGGGCTACTCTCTAGTTGCTGTGTCTGGGCTGCTTCTCGTGGTGGCTTCCGTTGTTGTGGAACATGGGCTCTGGGGTTGCAGGCTTCAGCAGTTGCAGCTCCTGGGCTCTAGAGCACAGACTCGATAGCTGTGCACACGGGCTTAGTTGCTCCGTGGCATATGGGATCTTCCGGACCAGGGATCAAACTCATGTCTCCTGCATTGGCAGGCAGATTTTTTACCACTGAGCCCCCAGTAAAGCCCTGGTTTGTCTTTTTAGTAGTGGCCATTCTAATAAGTATAGGATGGTACCTCACTGTGGTTTTGCTGTGCATTTTTCTCATGTAGTAGTGTTGAGCACTTTTTTATATATCTGTTGGCCATGTGTGGATCTTCCTTGGAACTATCTATTCATACCCTTTGGCCATTAAAAAATTTAAAAAAATTTTTTTTTGGCTACACTGGGTGTTCATTGCTGCGTGTGAGTTTTCTCTCGTTGCAGCGAGCGGTGACTACTCATTAATTGCAGTGCTTGGGCTTCTCATTGTGGTGGCGTCTCTTGTTGCAGCTTTAGAGCCCGCAGGCTTGGTAGTTGGGGCACATAGGGTTAGTTGCCATATGGCATGTGGAGTCTTCCCGGACCTACACTGCACTGTAAACTAGTAAATGTGCATTATGTCTTAAAAAAAAGACAGGGTACATACATTAATTTAAAAAGCCTTTCTTACTGGGACTTTTTTGGGTGTCCAGTGCTGAAGACGTCTCCTTCCAATGCAGTGGGTGCATGTTTTATCCCTGGTCAGGGAGCTAGGATCCCACCTGCCTGCCTGCCAGAAAGCCAAACAGAAGCAGTATTGTAACAAATTCAATAAAGACTTTAAAAATGGTCCACATCAAAGAAAAAAGGAGTCTTAAAAAAACTTAAAAAAAAATGCTAACCATCATCTGTTTTTCTCAAGTTTTCTTCTTCCAGTAGTAACACTGGATCACTGATCACAGAGCACCATAACAAATACAATAGTGGAAATTTTGAAATATTGCAAGAGTTGCCAGAATATGACAGAGGCATGAAGTGAGCAGATGCTGTTGGAAAAAATAGTGTTGATATCTTTGCTCAGTGTACAGTTGCTGCAAAGCTTCAATCTATAAAAACAGAACCAAACCCTGTGATACCTGCAAAGCACAGTAAAATGAAGTATATTTGTATTTGGGTCTTTAATATCTTTCAACAATGTTTTATAGTTTTCAGTTTGTAAGTTTTACACATTTGAGTTATTTCTGAATATTTTGTTCCTTTTGCTGCTATTGTAAGTGGAATTTTAATTTCATTTTCCAATCATTCATTGCTAATGTAAAAATGAAGCTTGTTTTTGTATATTGATACCGTATCCTTCAACCTTACTGAACTCATTTACTAGCTGTGAGGTTTTTTTGTGTGCTTTATGCTATTTTCTACATACAAGATCATGCCATCTGGACGTAAGAGTTAGTTTTATTTCTTACTTTTCAATCTGCATGTCTTTTGTTTCATTTTCTTACCTAAATGCACTTGCTAGAATTTCCAGGAAATGCTGAATAGACTTGGCAAGAGTGCACATTGGGCATTCTTGGGTGGTTTCTGATCTTAGGGAGAAAGCTTTTAGTTTTTCTGATACTTAACGTTAGCTGTTGGTTCCTGCAGGTACCCTTTATCAGGCTGAGAACATTGTCTATCTTTCTATTAATTTATAGATAATACCTGTTCTTCACTGCCTTTTATTTTGCTACATTGTTCATTTGATAGCTGATTCATGAGTAAAGGTAATATGATGATAACTGGGGCTTCCAGGGTATCTCTTTGGTAAAGAATCTGCTTGCCAATGCAGGAAATGCAGGTTCAGTCCTTGGGTCTGGAAGATCCACTGGAGGAGGAAATGGCAGCCCACTCCAGTATTCTTGCCTGGAAAATTCTATGGACAGAGCAGCCTGGCAGGCTACAATCCATGGAGTCACAAAGAGCTGAACATGACTCAGTGACTTGAGCATACATAATAATAACTACTAATAGTTTATCATATACCAGGCACTATTTTAAGTGTTTAACAAATATTAACTTGGTTAGTAGACTTCTAGTTTTATTTGATTTTAGGGTTCTTTGTGATACATGCATAAATGTTTGAACAGAGAGAACAACCTGCCTCATGTAAAAATTGAGAGTCTCTTGGCAAAAATAGATGAAAAAAGTGAATATCGTTGTTATTGTGTAATTTGGCGCCTTCATTCAGTTTATGCATCTTATCATAAAACTGACTGGTCTTGGTAGAGCTTTGATCAACTAAGTAGATTGAGAACACATATTTTCCCCTTAGGGTAAAACCAGAACATGCTTGTTTTAGAAAGTGCATATAAACAGAAGTTTGTGTGTCTATGATTTTTTTCCTTGGCTGTATTGTTTTTATTTATTTATTTCGGCTGAACTGGCCCCGTCAGGCAGCATGCAGGGTCCTAGTTCCCTGACCAGGGATTGAACCTATGCCCTCTGCGGTGAAAGTACAGAGTCTTAAGCACTGCACTGGCAGAGAAGCCCCTAGAAATTGTTTTTAGGTCAGTGGGAATAAATGCTCGTAAAATTTTTGGGCTAAGTATTGCCAAATCGCCCTCCGGAAATATTGCACTCCCAATAGCAGTATGAGAGTGCTTATTTCTTCAGCCTTTCTTCAGTCATGGATGTTATAACCTTTTGAACAAACTATGGCATTTGAGAGATGACAGATTCTACTTGAAAAAAAGGCTTTGTACAATGAGGCATAATTAACAGCAGCAATAAAGTTATTGAATATTAATTCGTACTTTTTATAGCTTTTAAGGTCAAAAGAGTGAGTTAACAGTCCTGTGTTAAAAAAAAGAATTAAATAAATACAGTGACTAAATGGTATAGGAGACCACCTGCAATGGGAGTAGGGGGAACACTGCTTTAGAATGGAAGGGAGTATCTCACAGAGGAAGTAGAATTTCACTTTGATCTTTGAGGAGGAGACTGGGAAGGGGCTTTTAAGAAACCCCGGTAGGAAGGAATGGGTTTCAAAGGCATCGAGTTAAGACTGTACAGTGTTATGTGTGTGGTGTTTTGTTCGCTTTTGGAGAGGATTGTGGGGTGAGAAGGTAGTTCAGAGATGGATTTGTGGTGTTTTTATTTTTCTTGTACGGACAAGAGGACAAAATTGGAAAGGCAGAAGGAAATCAGAGGATAGGGGTTGGAGTCTAACTAACTGTATATGCAGTCATTGACTGACTGCTTACTGGGTTGGTTCGGTTAGTGAATAGGTTGTTCAATAAAGTTCTTGGTGAAAATGAAAAGTATGTCTTATTTTTACTTAAAACCGAACAAACTTCTTGGTCAACCCAGTACCTATATGGATGACTTAAGCTGTCAGACATACTTAGATTTTTTTTTTCTTAGGCAAAACCAAGGAGAGCAGCTATTAAAGCATTCTTTCACTAAGTTCAGGACGGTATTCGTTTATCTTCTTGCTGATGGTACTGGCAGCTCTCTGTCGCAGATCCTAAAGTAGATTTAGGAACTCCCTGCTATATCTACATCGGCTGGGAATTTTTTAATCTATGACAAACCTTCTAACATTTCTATTAAAAGTTATCTCTGTTGATTTTAAAATAAGATTATATGATATTGTAAAAGTTTAACGGTAATAGGACCAGTTCCTCTCATTGTGTATATGGGCAATCCATACAGTTGATACAGGTGTGGTGACAAAAAATAAACCAAAGTTAGCTCTGGTTGAGTAGTGTAGTTCAGGGTTATTTCAGTTATAGGATAGAAATCTGCTTATAGCTTAAAAATTATAGACCAGGTGAGATTGGTACGTCCATTTATTACCTTTGCAGTTTACCTGTAATATACCTTTAAGATTTCAGTCTGTTGTCCTCATGATGGATTGGGGCTATTTCCTCTTCAGTTGTCCTTGTTGAAGAAGTAAAAACAGTTTGATTTAATGAAGAAACAAATGGCTGAACTGGGCTTATTAATGTTAAAATTTGAAATAATGTATGCTCTTTTTTTAAAAAAACAAATATTGTAGAAAGTTATTAAGTAATAATTCTTCCCTTAAGTAATCATGTTTTGCTTTTCTGTTTTTTCCTACTTGTGGGATCATATTTAGGATCTTTTCTGCAGTTTGCTTTTTCTAAACTTTTAAATTCAATGTATGTAAGTAAAATTGCCTTAAAAGTATGTAGCATTTCCGTTGCACAATGAAAATTGCTCAGTCCAGCTTTTTGCAGCCCCATGGACTGTGGCCTGCCAGGCTTCTCTGTCCATGGAATTCTCCAGGCAAGACTACTGGAATGGGTAGTTGCTCCTTTCTCCAGGGCATCTTCCTGACCCAGGGATCAGATTGGGTCTCCTGCATTGCTGTTAGGTGCTTTACTGTCTGAGCTACAAAAGAACCCTTTTGCATAAATGCTTAGTAATTTGACTTGTCCCTTTTGGGTGGATATCTGGGTTGCTTCCATGAATTTAGATTATAAAAAGTGCTGCAGAGAACATCCTTGAAACCGTGTCCTTGCTTACTTGTACTCGTAGGATACATTCTTGAAAGTGAAATTGCAGGATCAAAGAGTTTTTTCTTTTATAATTTAGATATTACTGTCTTTCTTAAAAATGTTATACCAGTTTATACTGCTATCTATATTGTTTCCCTGTACTCTTGTTAATATGTCTTGCTAATCTTTTTTTAAGCTTACTAATTTGAGGGGTGGAAAACAGTATCATATATAGTATAAATTTGTTCTTATGACTTATGAGGCAGAAAACTTTTTCTATATATTTACTATATTTTTTCTTCAAAAGCTCTGTCCATTATTTTTTGCCCATTTTTGTTCCCTATCAGATGGCTGTTATTTTTCTTTTGTTTTTGCGAAGAGTTCTTTCTATATTAAGGAAGTTACTCCCTTTGACTATCATGTACTATGAATATTTTTAACTGTTTATCTTTTGACTTTGCTGATCGTGTACGTTTAGTTTTTATGTAATCACATAACTCTTGTATTGCTTTTAGATGTCTTGTCATGCTTAGAAATCATCCAAGATTATGAAAAAGGAAAATGGATGATTTTTTTTTACCTTTATGGGTTTTTTAAGATTCAAATATTTGATCTATCTGAGATTTATTTTTAATAGGTGAGCTGGGATCTAATTTTACAGTTTTTTGAAATGGCTACTCAGTTGTTTCAACATTATTTATTAAATCTCCTTTTCTGTATAATACTTACCACCCTCATTTCTAGTTCAGATTCTGTTTCTCTGCAATAGTGTAGATGTGACTAGCAGAGAATTTTGAAAGGTTTTTTGAGGTCAGTGGAGCAGTAGAGGATTTAGATGGATTATACTTTTTTTTTTTAATCTCCCCTTTTGCTTCTAAGATTGATAAATGATTGGTTCTTTCAATGACTACTCCTAAACCCATCCATCCTATGGACATAGAGATCACTTTCCCATGATGGTTTTAGATTATGTATATCTATGTGGAGAGCAAGGTAAAGTTGGGATGAAGGTCTTCTGTGGTATAGTCAATGACAATTTTTTAGAAAATAACCAGGATTTTAAAATGAGTTCGAACTTCTCTAGGAAGTAAAAACCTACTAGTCAGTGCCTACCCATTAGCTAATTCTGTACTTTGCCACAAGGATACAAAGAAAACACCAGCTAAAACAAGTGAAACTTGAAAAATGGTTATTAGTCACTACCTTTTCCTCCTTAGTCATCTTTAAGAATTTAGTCACTATGAGTAGCACTTGGTTTTTTAAATTGTAACTAATGAATTTTTAAAAGCTTTTTACTTTGTATTGTGGTAGTTTCAAGTGAACAGGGAAAGGATTCAGCCATATATATGTGTGTGTGTGTATATATATATATATGTATGTATATATGGATACACACGTATCCATTCTCTCCCAAGCACTCCTCCCATCCAGGCCGCCACATAACATTGAGCCAAGTTCCAAGTGCCACACAGTAGGTCCCTGTTGGTTATCCATTCTAAGTATAGCAGTGTGTACATGTCCATGCCAAACTCCCAAACTATACCTTCCCCTGATTGAAATTTCTCCCGGCAACCAAAAGTTTGTTCTCTATAAGTTTGTGAGTCGGTTTCTGTTTTGTAAGTAAGTTCATCTGTATCACATTTTAGATTCTGCATACAAGTGATATCATAGGATATTTATCTTTCTGACTTAGTATGATAAGCTCTGTGTCCAATCATGTTGCTGCAAATGGAATAATTTCATTCTTTTTTATGACTGATCAGGTTTTTTTTTTCCTGATCTCTATGGCTAGAGATCAGAAGATGGGTTTTACTTCAGGCTCATTTATTTACTGGCCATAGGACTGTGGGCAGGATGGTTAGTGTCTTTGAATCTTATTTCTTTGTTTGGAAAATAGACATGAGACACCAACTATCGTTTATTTATTTGTTTATTTTTGGCTGTGCTGGGTCTTGGTTGCTGCACGGGCTTTTCTTTAGTTGCGGTGAGCAGGGGCTACTCTCCAGTTGCCAGGCGTGGGCCTCTCTATACAGTGGCTTCTCTTGTTGCAGCTTCTGGGCTCCAGAGCACAGGTTCAGCAGCCATGGCGCATGGGCTCAGGTGTGCCTCTGCACATGGGATCTTCCCAGATCAGAGATCAAACCATGTCTCCTGCATTGGCAGATGGATTCTTTACCACTGAGCCACCAGGGAAGCCCCTAGCTATCTTCTTATCTCACTGCGGCTACTGCTAAGTCACTTCAGTCATGTCGACTGTGTGCAACCCCATAGATGGCAGCCGACCAGGCTCCCCTGTCCCTGGAATTCTCCAGGCAAGAACACTGGAGTGGGTTGCCATTTCCTTCTCCAATGCATGAAAGTGACAAGTGAAGTTGCTCAGTCGTGTCCGACTCTTAGCAACCCCATGGACTGCAGCTGACCAGGCTCCTCTGTCCATGGGATTTTCCAGGCAAGAGTACTGGAGTGGGGTGCTATTGCCTTCTCCGCTTATCTCACTGGCTTGTTATAAAGAATAAATATGATGAGGTATGACCAATATTTTATAAATATTGAAATTTTGCAGCAAGTTTTTTTTTTTTTGGTCCTACCACGTGACATGCAGGATATCCATTCCCCAAGCAGGGGTTGAACCCAGGGCTTGTCAGTGAAAGTCCAGCATCCCAGCCACTAGGCCTCCAGGGAACTTCTTGCAGCAAGTTTTAACGAGGATGAGGATTTGGAAATTTGGAGACCATAGTGACTCTAGAAAAGGAGGAGTTAGAAAAACAGGTTGGGGATGAATTACTAGTGAGAAAGTGAAGATGAAAATATAAATCACTTTTCTAGGACATTTATTAAAAAGAAAAGAATAGCATGGTTGGGTCACAAAAGATGAGGTTCATTGGAAAATGAGCTGCCATTTGTTTCCAAAGGGCACTGTTTCCAAAATTTCAGTTATTTTTAATTTTGCCATTATCTCTGTACTGTATTTACTATTATAAAGATCACTGAAAAGTCCTCTTCCTAAGCAATAAATTCTGTGAAATCATAGGCTTGTTTCAGTTACATATTTGTTTCTAAAATGTTAAGTAAACATATACTACTTGACAAAAATTCACAGATTTGATTTTGAGTACCATTGATGACATCCATATCATAATTTCAGCAAAATTTTAAAGACTACATTGGCTCTGAGTATAATGTGGGTGATATAAATTACTCAATGTGTTGAATGATTTGAACAGTTTCTCAAAAGACATATATAGGATCAAGGCAATAGTTTAAAGGGTTAGTCTTGAAAAAGAGATGGGCTACCTCTTTCTCTGACACAGGAGTAGTGGAGAAGAGGATTAAAGATAGTGAACATTAAAATACAAGACATTTTAGGAGTTGGTACCTAAAATGATCAATTGAAGGTAAGGCTACCTGGTAAGGTTGGGACTTGAAAAAGGTGGAAAATGTTTGGATCTGTGCTTGTGATGAATGTTACAGAAATTCATCAAGAGGCAAAGACAGATACTATATTTTTTATGGCAGGCCTGGTTAAGACTTGACAGCATCAATTTATATAGTGGGCATATTTTCTATATTATTTCTGTAAGGTGTGGCAATTCAAAATCAGAAAAAGCAGATAGGCAATATCTGGGATTGGGATATGGCTTGGCAGGTCCAGGAAAGTGGTGGTGCTGATGAGGGAAGGGTGGAAATAACGACAGAGGGTTAGTAACTCTCGGCTGGGTAAGAAAACTGGGAAAGCAAAAGAGTAGTTTCCATCAGAAGAAAACCTGTTTCCTTACATTTCTTTTTAGAGCAGTGAAGTCTTTTCTAGAAATTGTCCAACCGACTTCTCATGTCTCGTTGGCCAGAACTAGGTTATAAATTATGCTGTCTGCCCTTTGCCTCTTTATTTTTTTCTACCCTGCTTAGAGTCCATAGCGTCAGCCCCCCAGGGCACAATCCAGTGGCTCCCGTGCCCTCTTGTTTCTGGTAGGGTTTGGTCATGGCTGGGTTGGACAGCCCTGATAGGAGATCCAAGGGCAGAGAGTAAGGAGTGTTTTTGTCATGTCAGTTTCCTTTGTGCGTAACCATCACTTCTGTTCAGTTCTTTCCAAAGTGTTCTCTTTGACTTTCCTTGGCTTTTCAGGATAGTAACAGCTTTCTGGTTGTGTGTTACTAGCCCTAAAATCTACAACATCTTTTGTTGTTTTTCTAAACTTTGTTGACACATTTATTAAAAAGTTCCTTCTAAACTCTTTTCAGTAACTATAAGTGGGCCATCTCTAACTGAGTGCTCATGCCCATTCTTGAATCATCTGGCAAGGGGAACGAGACACATGCCCTTGTGAGGGAAGCACCAACCTTGTTCACCATAGTCACATGGGATTATCAGAAGTAACTGTGCGTGTATGTCAGCCAGACTTAGAGTAAACTTAGCCATCTAGAACAGAAGTAGTCAGACACAACCACTTTCATTCATTTATGCCTGTAGTGCTTCTGGACCATATGGCCCCCAAAGCCTCTCTGGCCCATTACAGAAGAAAATTGCTGATAACCTGATCGAGGACTATACTGTTCAGTATGGTCCGGTTGAACACTTGAACTGTTGCTAGTCTGAACTGATTTAATATAGTTGTAAAATACATACCACATTTCAGGCTCACTTGCATCTGTTTTACTTTTTCGTGTGGCTCCTAGGACATTTTAAAGTACATATGTGGTTCACATTTATATATCTGTTGGACAGCTTTGATCTAGAAAGTAACTGGTAAAGTAAGGAATTAAAAGCTGCCCTTTTAAAAAAAAAAAAAGAAGAAAGAAAAACTATTTGACAATAAAAAAAATAAAATAAAATAAAATAAAAGCTGCCCTTTAGCAAAAGCCTCTATTAAATACAGTAGGGCTTGCTAGGTGGTACAAGTGATAAAGAACCCATCTGCCAATGCGGGAGACGTAAGTACAGTATTGTAAAGCTGAGAGAGCTTGGCACCTAGAGGCATTTGACTCACGGTCGAGTTCCAGAAGACCCAAGTCCTCCCAAGTCTTCATGCTGTTTGCATTGCCTGACATAATCTTTCCTAGTACCTGTTCACTGTGGTTTTTCTTTATCATTTGAGACTCAGTTCAAATATCAAATATTGACTTCCTGTACAAAAGCTCACTCCACCCTGATGATTCCACAGCCCTTCTGTATATTGTAATTATCTATGTTTGCATATTTCTCCTGAGATCCTAAAGGAGGGGGCAGTTGAAATACATGCCTAGTACCCTGTATGTATTGGGTTCTCAGAGGATTTTACATCGTAAGTGAATATATAATTGAATGAACAAATGAGTTACTAATTTAATAAGTTTGGTTATTTGTCTTTTCCTTCTGGGTAACACTGGCAATAAATTTGGCCTAGTAGTATGAGTATAGGATTTTACAGGAGTCAGATTTAGTGAAAAGTCATGAAGAAGCAGCCCAGGTAGAAAAGAATAATTTTCTGGAGCTGTTTAGTGTAGGCTCCATTGCTCTTATTTCCATTTTACTATCAATAAAAGTATTATAATAGCACGGTACAATAAGTGATCTTTTATTTAACACAAAGATTATGTATAGTACAATCTCTTTCTCTTTTTAAAGGTGCTAATTTTAGGAAGGTCTTCATCAAAACTGGTTCAAATTAGATTTTTGATACTTCAGGGAGTACGTTTTTAAATATTCAGTTCAGTGTCGTAGATTCTACAAGTGTGAGGTAGTATTAATGAAGATAAATGTTGCAAGCCTGACTTCTTAGAAATCAGTAGGTTAGGAAAAAAAAATCGAGAGTAGTTTCTTTAAGGATTTATCTTTGGGTCTACTAGTAGGTATTAACAGTTAATGATCAGTTAACAGTGATGTTAATGATTTAGACAGATATTTCAGACACTGCAAGACACTTAGTCCTTGTTTATCACTACTTCAGAGTCAACATTTTAGAAATTTAGAAACCTTGAGTTTACTCAGGTGGTTGGTTGTCTATATATAGGTCTTTAAATCATTGGATATTTGCTTTTATGGCATTATTCTTTTGATTTTTATGACATTTAAGTTTTGGTGAATAGCAGGAAAGTAGTTTTCTTCTGAATGTTATATGAGGTTAATTTTAAGGTGAAAGAAAATGAATTTAAAATTTTTCTCTGACTTTATATAACTTTACTGTCACTTGGAGTAGGGTCTTCAGAGATTCTAGTCTAACTGGGAAAAACCTTCCCAGCTTTCCAATCTCTTAACTCATCAAAACCAATTTGAAATGGTGGTGATGTTATTTATGGATAGACACATTCCTTTTGGAAGTGATGCACAGTAGTGAGAATTAATCTTTGGTGTCTTCCTCCTCATCTCCCTGTGGTCATTAGTTGAAGGGAAGAAGCTTCTGTATTCATTTATTTATGAATCCATGGTCTGATCATGGATAGTAGAGAGCTGCTACTGCTGCTGCTAAGTCGCTTCAGTTGTGTCCAACTCTGTGCGACCCCATAGATGGCAGCCCACCAGGGTCCCCCGTCCCTGGGATTCTCCAGGCAAGAACACTGGAGTGGGTTGCCATTTCCTCTCCAATGCATGAAAATGAAAAGTGAAAGTGAAGTTGCTCAGTCGTGTCTGACTCTTTGCGACCCCATGGACTGCAGCCTACCAGGCTCCTCCATCCATGGGATTTTCCAGGCAAGAGTTCTGGAGTGGGGTGCCATTGCCTTCTCCGAGTAGAGAGCTAAATAAAAGTGTTTTTTCCAACTGATAGAAAAATCAAGTGGATATTTGTTTCACCTTCATATTTCTTACCTAATAAGGTACCAATTTGAGAATATCTTCAAAACTCATCTGTCCACTCCCAGTGCCCTTTTTTTTTGACTTAGGGCAGTATTAATTTCTTGTCAGGATTTATTGTATTTCAGTTTTGTGATCCTTTCTTTCTCTCCTGCCAGAGAGTGGACTTTTCTAATATCAGATCAGTTACTCTTTTGCTTAAAAAATTCTTAATTTCCTCAAAGCTGTTATGATACAGACCATTCACAGTATGACCTCCAGCCTCCTTCCCAGTTATAAATTCCACCATTATCAACAATTAAAGATATTACTGCACTGCCTTCTGGCTTCTTCTGTTGTTGGAATTGATGAGTCAATACTCAGCATAATTGCAGTTCTCTTGAAGGTGATATTTTCTTTCTTGCTGCTTTCAAGGGCCTTTTGTAGTTTGCTTTAAAATATACCTCTGTGTAAAAGATAAATAAAAAAAGCCTCTGTATTATACAGTTTTACTATCATATATCTTTACCCAGCTTGGGATTCTTTGATCTTTCTTTGAGGACTGGCATTTTTTAACACTTCCGGAAAGTTTTCAGCCATTATTGCTTCGTTTTTTCTCTCATTTTAGGGCTTTTATTAGATATATTTTGGACCTTCACATTCTCCATGGCTTTTTTTCCAAGTTGATTATTGTGAAAAGATACAAATAAATAGAGGATTAAATAAGTTTTATTTCAGACATAAAAATAGAATAGTAGACCAATAAAATTGATGTAGAAGACCATGTAAGACATGCAGATATTAACAGTATAATAAATGAAAACAGTGTGCATGTAATATGTATATTTATAATATTTAATATTACTATTTGATATTTACCAAAGTAAACAGATGATATTTACCAAAATATTAGGGTGTGGATGATTTTGTTAGATTTTTTCGGGGGCAGGGGGTTTGGATTTTAAAAATTTTTCTATACATGGGAACAGGGAGTCTGTTCTCATTTCTCTTGTGTATTTACCTAGGAGGTAGAATTTCTGGCTCATACGGTAATAACTCAGTGTTTACTTTTTGAGGAAGTTTCAGACTTTTTCAAAAGCACTACATTCTCAGCAGCAGTGTGGGAGGGTTTTAATTTCTCCATATCCTGGTCAAAAGTTTTCCTCCTCACTTAAACTATTTTATTTGTACCAAGTGGTTCCATTCTTACATTTTTACAAGTATGTAGTAACACTTCTCTAATTGTATAATGGAACAGTTGTCACATCCAGTCCCTGAAATAGCTAGCACTCTTCTCAAAATTTTGTGCTGGTACAGCTCTTTCTAGCTTTACTGAAATAATTGACACATAACATTGTATAAACTTAAGTGTACAGTGACCAGCACTTGTAGCCATCCTACTGGGTGTAAAGCAATATTTGTTTGTGGTTTTGATTTGCATTTTCTTGATGGCAGTGATGTTGAGCATCTTTTCAAATGGTATCAACCGTTTGTGTATCTTTTGGAGACATGTCTGTTCGGACACTTAGATTGGACCATTTGTCTTTTCCATTGAGTTGTATGAGTTGTTTACGTGTTCTGTATGCGGGTTCCTGATCAGATTTGCAAGTATTTCCCCTCTTTTGTGTCTTTTAACTTTCTTGATAATATCCCTTGGAGCAGAAAAGATTTTTAAAAAATTTTAGTGAAATCCAACTTATCTGATTTTTCTATTGTTGCTTGTACATTTTACTAGTCATAGTTACAGGATCCATTCAGATAATCTAATTTCCTATTATTGTCAGAATTGGATCTTGTAGCATCTTATGATTAATACAGTTGTAAGCATGATATGTACCTATAGTAGTGGTTTTTTTTTTTTTCAGCTTACCATTTTTATGTATAAATTTCCTTCTATTTATATTGCCAATGCTTCCTTTTTAAAAGTTGTGTTATGTTTTGTGGTTTTACCAAAGTTTGTACTTGTCATGTTTTGCTTGTTTTTTAAGTTCGTGATTTAAATAATGCTGATGGGTAGCTCTCCCATCTACTTAAAAATTACATTTTTTCTTTATTTAGGTCGGGTTGATTTAAAACAGTTGATATCAAAGAAGATACAGTTGACAGCAGAGGCAGAGGTAAGTAATTCTCTCTTCCAGAAACAAAAATGTGGAGTTTTAGAGTAAACGGTTTTAATCAGTGCAGTTTTTAATGCTAAACTGTTTAAAGAACTATTTACTTTTCTTATCAGTTGACATTATCCTGTGATGAACAGGATATGCAGACGACACCACCCTTATGGCAGAAAGTGAAGAGGAACTAAAAGCCTCTTGATGAAAGTGAAAGAGGAGAGTGAAAAAGTTGGCTTAAAGCTCAACATTCAGAAAATGAAGATCATGGCATCTGGTCCCATCACTTCATGGCAAATAGATGGGGAAACAGTGGAAACAGTGTCAGACTTTATTTTTGCTGCTAAGTCACTTCAGTCGTGAAATAGAAATAATCAATTTGCAAAAAACATTAAGAGATTTCAGGGAATTCCTTAGTCATGCAGTGGTTAGGACTCAATGCTTTTGCTGCTGTGGCCTAGGTTCAATCCCTGGTCAGGAAACTAAGATTCTGCAAACTACTCTGTACAACCAAGAAATAAGTAAGTAAACAAAGACCTTTCAGGCAAGGGAAACAGTTCTACAAGTTTGAATGCACCAGCACCTTCAGGAAATCTGGAGAACAAAGAACACTTAAAAAAAATGAAGGACTTCTCTGGTGGTGCAGTGGGTAAGAATCTGCCTCCCAGGGCAGAGGACACGGGTTCAGTCCCTGATCCAGGAAGATTCCACATGCTTCAGAGCAACTAAGCCCATGCACCTCAACTATTGAGCCCATGTGTTGCAACTACTGAAGCCTGTGAGCCTGGAGCCTCTGCTCTGCAATGATGAGTAGCCCCTGCTCATGGGAACTAGAAAAAGCCTGCATATACTAACAATAATCCAGTGCAGCTGAAAATAGTAAATTAATTCATTAAAAAAATCAATGTGTGTGCCTGAATGTAAGTTGTCTTCAAATGCGAGGCAGACAGACTCCCTATCTCCCAGTAAGAAGATTACTTCCAAAATTGATTAACCAACCTGAATATATAAATGTCCAGTGATGTAGATGAAATATCCCTGTTTTCATTTATTAATTAGTCACATGTGCATGCATGCATGCATATACACATTTATATTGTTGTTTAGTTGCTAAATTGTGTCCTTGCGATCCCGTGAACTATAGCCTGCCGCCTCCTCTGTCCATAGGGTTTCCCAGTCAGGAATACT
Organism: Ovis aries; assembly: GCF_016772045.2. Lineage (NCBI taxonomy): Eukaryota > Metazoa > Chordata > Mammalia > Artiodactyla > Bovidae > Ovis > Ovis aries. The sequence goes on from NC_056065.1 coordinate 60,042,295, forward strand.
AGAGTGAGTTGCCATTCCCCTACTCCAGGGGATGTTCCCAACCCAGCGATCAAACTCCTGTCTCCTACACTGGCAGGTAGATTCTCTACCACTGAGCCACTCAGGAAGCCCCCTAAAAGGGGGGGGTCTGCCTTGTATTTGAAGTCAGCTTGCATGCATGTGGGCTTCCCTGGTGGCTCAGCCAGTGAAGAATCTGCTTGTAGTTCCGGAGACCCAGTTTGATCCCTGGATTGGGAAGGTCCCCTGGAGAAGGAAATGGCTACCCACTCCGGTATTCTTGCCTGGAAAATTCCATGGACAGAAACTGACTGGCTATAGTGCATAGGGTCACAAAAAGTCAGACACAACTGAACAATTAACACTTTAACTTTTTTCACTTATGTGCATTTATATAGAATACTTTAAATTTAGATATTTTTATCTTATTTTATAAAAACAGTATATGTAAGATAAAACCAGATATGTAAGATAAGCAGGGCATAGCTTGAGCAGAGGTATGGAGGTAAGCAACTTAAACTGTATCTTGGAAATGACACTTGATTGACATCTGTGTCCCTGGTGGGATATGATAAGAAAATAAAATTTGGGCTATATTGTAAGGCATTTTTTTCCTCTGCCTTCATGTCCTTATTCATGAAGCTCTGCGTGAAATTTTCTTTAACTTCCTACCTTCACCAATCAAAATCCTATATATTCTTCAAATTCTCACTCAAATGCGGTTGCTTCTGAAGTTTTCTGAAACCCCAGCTTGAAATGTTATCCGTCCTACTTTATACGTCTAAAGTTCTTAGTTTATGCCCTTAGCATATACTCTATAATTGTTATATGCTGTTTTGTTCTGAATGAATCAGCAAAATTCCTCTGGTGAACTTGCAGGCAGTTTAACTTAGGAGTGTTTTGATTGGCAATTCGATATCAAATGAGATTGAACATCTTGCCATTATTAACGAATTGGAGTGTTTTTGAGGGAGATGTATTAGGAATGCTATACTGATATCAAAGTTGAAGAAACTGTTGAGTTTGAAGATGAGACCACATTGGAAGCTCCTGTGATATTTGTAATAGTCTAGTGACTAAACAGGGGCAGGGAGGAGAAGGGAATCCATTTAGAAGTCCTGTTGTGTGCTAGGGCTTAAACTAGGTGTTTTATATATGTAACCTTATTAACTTAAATTCTCCCTTTCATAACAATAATGTCTAACTGGTTATATTTTTTTGTTGTTTTCTTTTATTGGTTACACTCACTAATGTGAAATGACCTTTGAGATGGCAAGTATGTGAATGTTTTTCAGAGCCATGAAATTTACTTGTTCTTTTCCCTTGTGGGTCTTAGAAATAATTTTAAAGATAAATGAAAATAAACAGTCTTTCTAGTCATTTGTTGTTTGGTGTCATGTTCCAATCCAGTTGGCACACTTTTCCCTTAATGTTTAAAGTGAGAACACTGGACTAGTTATCTACAAGCTCCCTTTCAGGTCTAAGAGTATGTATCATTGTCTGTGTAGCTAACTTAAACTTTTGCTTCTAATTCTCTACTTCCTATTGTAAACAGAATAGATATTCTATAGATTGTATTGGGCAACTCTTTCAGCTCCATGTAACTAGAGTTGTCAGATATAAATACAGTACACTTGGTTAAACTTGAATTTCAGACAAACAACAGATAGTTTGTTAATCATCATGCAATATTTGAGACATAACCTAGTCCCAGAGTTAGTTGTTTATCAAATTCACATTTGTTCTTATTGCTTAGTTGATAAGTTGTGTCTGACTCTTTCGTAATCCCAAGGACTGTAGCCAGGCTTCTCTGTCCGTGAGATTTCCCAGGCAAGAATACTGGAGTGGGTTGCTATTTCCTTCTTCAGGGTATCTTCCCAACCCAGGAATTGAACTTGTAAAGATGTTAAGAAGATTGTCAAGCAAACTCTTTAGTCCTAAGGGAAGAGAAATGAGAGAGATGATGGCATTAGTGGGTTGAACTGATTGAATTTCTTAAAGTCACTTCTAGATCTAAATGCTGTCATAAAAAACTTTGAAATACTCAATTTAAAAAAATCTGGTGCTAGTGGGATCATACGGCATTGTGTAACTCTCAGTCATGACCTTTTAAAAGCCTTGTAATTGTGTTGTAACAACCCTTTAAAGATCTTGTAACAGTCCAGTTCAGTTTAGTCACTCATTCATGTCCATCTCTTTGCAACCCCATGGACTGCAGCATGCCAGGCCTCCCTGCCCATCACCAACTCCAGGAGTTTACTCAAACTCATGTCCATTGAGTCGATGATGTCTTCCAACCATCTCATCCTCTGTTGTCCCCTTCTCCTCCCACTTTCAATCTTTCCCAGCATCAGGGTCTTTTCAGATGAGTTGGCTCTTTGCATCAGGTGGCCAAAGTGTTGGAGTTTCAGCTTCAACGTCAGTCCTTCCAGTGAATACCTAGGACTAATCTCCTTTAGGATGGACTGGTTGGATCTCCTTGCGGTCCAAGGGACTCTGAAGAGTCTTCTCCAATACCACAGTTAAAAAGCATCAATTCTTTGGTGCTCAGCTTCTTTGCAGTCGAACTCTCACATCCATACATGACCAGTGGAAAAACCATAGCCTTGACTAGATGGGTCTTTGTTGGAACAGTCCAAGGGAGATTCAAATGATTAGATTAGAACTACATTCTCTGCAGTAATAGAGAAATTAGCTATCTTTAACATTGTTTGTTTTTTTTTTTTTCTCTTGGTTGCAAATAACAAAAACCTACTTTGCCTTATTTAAGTATAAGAGAAAGTATATTTGAAGGATTAATGTATGTCATACAGTCCTAGGAGAAGTTGAACACTCCAATACCACAGTTCAAAAGCATCAATTCTTCGGCGCTCAGCCTTCTTCACAGTCCAACTCTCACATCCATACATGACCACAGGAAAAACCATAGCCTTGACTAGACGGACCTTATTCGGCAAAGTAATGTCTCTGCTTTTACATATACTATCTAGGTTGGTCATAACTTTTCTTCCAAGGAGTAAGCGTCTTTTAATTTCATGGCTGCAGTCACCATCTGCAGTGATTTTGGAGCCCAAAAAATAAAGTCTGACACTGTTTCCACTGTTTCCCCATCTATTTGCCATGAAGTGATGGGACCGGATGCCATGATCTTCGTTTTCTGAATGTTGAGCTTTAAGCCAACTTTTTCACTCTCCTTTCACTTTCATCAAGAGGCTTTTAGCTCCTCTTCACTTTCTGCCATAAGGGTGGTATCATCTGCATTTCTGAGGTGATTGATATTTCTCCTGGCAATCTTGATTCCAGTCCAGCGTTTCTCATGATGTACTCTGCATATAAGGTAAATAAGCAGGGTGACAGTATACAGCCTTGACATACTCCTTTTCCTATTTGGAACCAGTCTGTTGTTCCATGTCCAGTTCTAACTGTTTCTTCCTGACCTGCATATAGGTTTCTCAAGAGGCAGGTCAGGTGGTCTGGTATTCCCATCTCTTTCAGAATTTTCCAGTTTATTGTGATCCACACAGTCAAAGGCTTTGGCATAGTCAATAAAGCAGAAATCGATGTTTTTCTGGAACTCTCTTGCTTTTTCCATGATCCAACAGTTGTTGGCAATTTCATCTCTGGTTCCTCTACCTTTTCTAAAACCAGCTTGAACATCAGGAAGTTCACGGTTCATGTATTGCTGAAGCCTGGCTTGGAGAATTTTGAGCATTACTTTTCTAGCATGTGAGATGAGTGCAATTGTGCAGTAGTTTGAGCATTCTTTGGCCATTGCCTTTCTTTGGGATTGGAATGAAAACTGACCTTTTTGGCAAGAGTAAACGTCGACATTCTAGGAATCAGCGAACTAAAATGGACTAGAATGGGTAAATTTAACTCAGATGACCGTTAAATCTACTACTGTGGGCAGGAATCCCTCAGAAGAAATGGGGTAGCCATCATGGTCAACAAAAGAGTCAGAAATGCTATAGTTGGATGCAATCTCAAAAACGACAGAAACGACAGAATGATTTCTGTTCGTCTCCAAGGCAAACCATTCAGTATCACAGTTATCCAAGTCTGTGCCCCCACCAGTAATGCTGAAGAGTAACACAGGATGGACCCAAATAATTGTGACTTAAACAAGATAGAAATACATTTTCCTCTCATGGGAATGATCTGGAGGTGAGAGTTCCACAGCTGGTGTAGTAACTCTGGTTCCTTCCTCCTCCCTACCTCACCATTTGTAGGCCATGATCCATTTTCTCATTGTCCAAGTGGTTCTAGCCATTTCATCTGAGATTCAAAGAACAGAATTGATGTAGGGAAAGAAACGGGGCAAGGAGCAGGTACCAGCTGTCTTTTAAGGAGGTTTTCTGGAGGTTTGGTCAAACCAATTTTGCTTGTATCTCACTGGCAAGAACTTAGTCTCCTGGCCATACCAAGGTGCAGAGGGAGACTGGGAAATTTATTTATTCTGGGATTTAAGTGCCCAGGTAGCAAATAAAGGGTCCTGATACTAAGGAAGGGGGTGGGAAATGATAGATTGAATGGTAACAGTCACTGCAAAAACTGTCTATTGTAGTTCACTACCCCTGGTCTTCTGATCATTTCTTACCTTCTTCTGGCTGTGTAAGTGTGACTACATTCTTCTGTTTCCCTTTCTGTCTCTTCTTATTTTATTTAAATACATAAATGTGTTAGTCTTTAGTCTACTTGGAACCTTGAGAAAGTTCATTGTTCTTTATGATTTCATCACTTATTTACAAAATGAAGAAATGTCCCTCCCATATACTGCCTTTGGGAATGTTCAGTTCTGTGAACAACACATGCTTGGTCCCTTGGTCTGTCAGGTACTACGTTAGGAGCTGAGATTTTGGAGAAGTCATTTCTCATGCTAGCTGATAATACTACATATAAAATAGATAAGCAAGAGGAGCAACAACTGAATTAGATGCCTTTAAAGTGTTCATTGAAAGCTAAAAAGTGAGATTACTGTTAGTTGGTATTTGTGATAAGAAATTATGTGATGTTAGAGCTCTATTGAAAAAATTACAGGTGATGGTTACTCTGTTTTGTAGTTAATGAGAATCCAGAACATCAAAATTAGTAATGTTCTGCATATCACTGATTGAGGTATTTTCTTTTCGAATATTTGTTTTCTTTTTTAGTGCCAAAGAAAAATCAGTGGCATATTAAGAAAAAAGAAAGCACAAGGTTTAACAGATTTTATTTTAATGTTGTGATACCATATGACAACAGGAGGATTGTTTTAAGAACAGGAGGAATGTATTTTCTCTATGTAGGTTTTTTTCTGATTGTAGAAGTAGTATAGGCTCGATGTAGAAAATTTATACGAGACAAAGTATAAAAAGGAAACACAACCCATATACCCATCACTTGGAAATAATATTTTGGTTTATTTCCTCCCAGTAATTTGTTTTCCTTCTTGTATTGTACATGCAGATCCAAGTAGACACATGTAGGCATTTGTGTCATAGATACACTGGCAAAATCAACATCAATTTATATAATCAGTTTGTATATTTTTCTTAGCATCATTTTGTGGGCTTTTTTTTGTGTGTGTTAAAATGTTCTTTGAAAATGTGATTTAAAAAATGATTTCATGATAGTCATTTGTATGGATACATCATTTGGTAACTACTGGGGATGTAGTTTTACTCCTTTCTGATTTTCTGGCATTTAATAATGGCTGATGAAGTGAAGGAGGTAGGTAATGAGATGAGAAGCAGTACAATATACTATTTGGATGGTTAAGATGAGGGAGCTACCTAAGTAGATTGGTGTTAAAACGTGTGTTTCAGGTCAGTTTAGGCTGATAACAACGTGATATCAAGAATATTAGAGTCTAACTTAAGTTGGGAGATAGCCCAGGATGAATTTCATTTTAAACAAAAAGGGATTAAAATTCAGAGCTCTGATTTCATTAGTTCCTGGTTTATCTTGAACTTTGGCTTCCTTATTAAGGACTGTGTAATAGTTATACTCAAGACTTTTTTTTTTTCCTTTGGAGGAGGAATTTATTACAATGCACTATTTAGGACTGTAAACTTCTGCTAAACAAAACCTTTTTACTGTATTACCTGTCATTTTCAGGCTACATGTACGTACATCATTGACTTTTTAGGTTTTACTTTTTTGACTTACATTAATCATACAGAAAATATTTTATATAAAGTATGGTGGAAAGCAATATAATGTGATGTGAACTTAGGTCATAGACTGGAGTTCTGATCCTAGCTCTTAGCCTACAAGTGGTGACCTTGGGTAAGTCACATCGCTTGACTTGTTCAAGCTTAGATCTCTCATGTGTGAAATAGGCATTCTGTTACATACTTCAGAGATTGTTTTAAGACTGGAAATAATACATAAAAGCCCCTTAGAAAGTATCTAGCATAAAGCTGTCATTTAATTAATTACAGTCATTGCAGGCAATAATAATGATTTTTACTCCTTTCCACTTAATAGTTTCCACAAAGAAATCAGGGCTATGTATTATTATTTTTAGTATCTACTTTCTGCTTTATGTTAATAATAGACATTGAATAAAGCGAGCTGTTGTATGAGTAAGAGTTTTGGTGGCAGGAGTTGATTTCAAAAACTGTTAGGAAATGTGTTTATTACCTATTGTCTTGGCAGTCGCTTTGCTAAGAGCTGGCTGTACAGTGGTTAACAAATAGACATAGTTTTAAAGCCAAGTGGGGAAGGTACACATTTAAGTGCAGTGATGGAAAAGAATAAGATGCAGTAACTTTAGAGTGAATTGTCAGGGGAGACCTCTCTTGGAGAGTCAATTTAAACACTGTATTAACTTATTTTATTGTGTTACCGGCTTTGCCTGAAATGGTCAGGTTTCTGGTTCCATGCCACTGTGAGGTTAAAAGATTCTCTGTGCAAAGCCAGGCAGTGAATCAGAGAAACAAGTAATTCATGAACTAGTGATATGACCTTATGGAGTCAGAGTATAATTTATTTTTAAATTTCTTTTTTACTTGCTAAGTTACCATTTTATTAGAAAAGGATATAATAACTCAGGAACAGCCAGGTGGGAGAGATGCACAGGGCAAATATGGGGAAGGGACGCAGAGCTTCCATGCCCTCTGAGGGTGCCATCCTCCCGGCATTGTAATATGTTCACCAGCCCGGAAGCTCAAGAATACAATATTTTGTGCTCTGTGCTCAGAGTATATATTTTTACTTGGTGTTTCTTTCTCTCAGCCTACTCTTTTTTTCATGCCTCTGTAACCGTTACTTTACCCTACTCTTTTCTCATTTTAAGATTCAGTCCAAAGTAACCTCTGTTTAGAAGGCTTTTTATTGTAGAAGCATTCTCCTTCTAAAGTGTAAATCTGAATATGTTTGTAAACCTTGTGCTTATTTAAAAATCATGGTTTCTAGTTGTCCTTAGAATAAAATGAAAAATCCTTAAAATGAGTGAATTCTCTGGCAGTCCAGTGGTTAGCACCTCTCACTTTTCACTGCTGAGGGTGCGGGTTTGATCCCTGGTTGGGGAACTAAGATACCACAGGCCTCATGGTGTGGCCAAGAATAAAATCTTAAAAGGCTTAAAGGTCTGTCATGAAGGAGACCCTGTTTGCTTCTCCAGCTTCATCTCTGATCACTAGTGCGTGTCTTCACTGTGTTCTAACAGTAGGGTCTTTGTTTCATGGTGGTTGTTCCAAATTATTAAAATCTTAGAGGTGGTCTTCATGAGCCGCTTGTTTTAAACAATGAGGTTCTTTGATAGGTTAGAGAAGCAAGGTGCTTAGATAGTTTCTGGTTAATGGTCTGCCTCCTTCCATCATCCTTCTGTCTGTCTGTTGTGCTGGGACAATCATAGTACGTGGCTGGCTGAAATGACTGTTAATAGGGATGAGATTGAGAAGATAAATTAGAAAGCCTATAACCTTCAGTCTCCTTTTCAGATTATTGATAGACATTTTTAGATAGATTTATTGTGGTCACGTTTTGAAATGCCTATGAAAACCAATTTCGTATAATAGAAGGACTCAGAAGGCTGAAGTGGAACACTCCTTGTTCTATGTTTTTCTGTATTCCCTCTTACAAAAGGAGTGACAGATAAGCAGTCACTCTTTATTTTTCATCAGTACTTGGATATGTGAAAGAAGGAGGCTAAAGAAACTTAATAGTGTCAACAATAGAGTTCTTCCTTATGTCCCAGTGGCAGCAGCTTCTATCAACTTTAATTCCTCAGAGAAAGAGGACAAAGCTATTGTTGATGAAAAAAATGGAAAAGTCCTGTTAAAAAAGAAATGAAAACTTTTATTCGAGCCAAATTGAGGATTATAACCTGGGAACAGCCTCTCAGAAAGCTCTAAGAATAAGAACCATTCCACCTATGAGAGGTCATAGATAGTTACATTTTGAGTCAGAGGCTATGCATTAAATGACATTATTGACAGCTTACACAATCCCCATGGAAACTATGGGTCATTGGGGCCCTTTACAAGATTAAGAGGGAAGGTTATCTCTGAAGGAATTGTGACCCTGGAGGAGGTTAGGAAGGTATGTTATCTCCTAAGGAGGTCAGATTAATGCAGTTGCATAGTATATGCTAAAGGGGAAGGAGGAGGTTTGGACAGGCAGAGGAAAAATTTGTTTGTCTTGTCTTGCCATAAAATATTTTATGTCATCAGCATTAAGAAATGCCTTGATCAAATCCAAGTCTATGTGCCTGGTACACTATGAAACCAAACAAACTGAAATGTTAGAGTTTAGAGCGGAGAAAGGTTTATTGCGAGGACCAAGCAGGTGTTACTCAAAAACCTGGGTTCACTCCCTGGTGAATGAGCGTTGAACCAAAAGACACAACCAGGGCAAAGAACGGGAGAGTGATTTATTACTTGGAAAACTCTGGGGGTGTCTTAACAGTGTCTCTCCAACAGTGAAATTTGGAAAGTCTTAACCTAAGGGTACATGCTGGAGAAGGCAATGGCACCCCACTCCAGTACTCTTGCCTGGAAAATCCCATGGATGGAGGAGCCAGGTGGGCCGCAGTCCATGGGGTTGCTAAGAGTCGGACACGACTGAGCGACTTCGCTTTCACTTTTCACTTTCACTTTTCACTTTCATTTTCATGCATTGGAGAAGGAAAGGGCAACTCACTCCAGTGTTCTTGCCTGGAGAATCCCAGGGAGAGGGGAGCCTCGTGGGCTGCCGTCTATGGGGTCCCACAGAGTCGGACACGACTGAAGCGACTTAGCAGCAGCAGTAGCAAGGGTACATTCAGACTCATGAAGGAGCTTGAGCTGAAGAAAATTCAGCGTAAAATTGGGCCAGAGGTCAATAGAAGCTTTAGTTGATTGGAGATCAACATCATGATTCCAGCTTCCACCTTGGTGAGGACCTTAGTTCCTGCTGAACTGGAAGATTTATTATGTATCCCTTGAGGAGGAACTAGGATTGATTAATCGCTGAACTATTGTTTTTTGACTCTTTTTTCCTTTGTTCCATGCATTCCCTTACTTCCCTTAATATCTTTAATTACTGAGACCTGTTCAAAGGCAAGCATTGTCACCAGGCTTAGATCACAAAATTTATTAAGGCCAAAAATGGCTTCTCTTTTGTCAAGAAAACCATGTCTAGTTTTCTTTCTCTGGGGATTCTCTACCGTACCTGCCTGCACAAGGAGAATGTGTGGCTCATGCTCAAAAGACCTGAACTCCTGGTGGTTTTCAGGGAAGAATTTTTAAAGGCAACTTTTGGGGTGACAGGGAGATAGCTATAGAGTGTGTAACTTTCTTCTGATTGATTGGTAAAGAGGTAACATGGTGCTATTCTAGGAATCTCAAATCAGCAACCTTCTGGTTGGACCAGTCTGCGCTGTGAGCCTAAAGTTACCATCTTCCACCTGGAATTGTTCCTGAAGAACAATTTGAAGATATATATCAGTTAGTTAAGTGTTGAATAGTAGCAGAAGTGTTAGTCATTCAGTTATGTCTGACTCTTTGTGACCCCACGAACTGTAGCCTCCCCAGGCTCCTTTGTCCATGGAATTCTTCAGGCAAGAATACTGGAGCGGGTAGCCATTCCCTTTCCTGAGGGATCTCCCCGACCCAGGGATCAAACCGAGGTCTCCCACACTGCTGGCAGACTGTTTACCATCTGAGCCAGTTTATTACTCCTCAGTATATCCCTTGAGGAGGAACCAGGATTCTGTTTTAGTGTTGAACTGTGTATCTTGACTGCTTTTTCTTTGTTTCTGCATTGTTGTTGTTCAGTTGTTCAGTCGTGTCCAACTTTTTGCGACCCCTTGAATTGCAGCACTCCAGGCTTCCCTGTCCTCCACTATGTCCTGGAGCTTGCTCAAACTCATGTCCACTGAGTTGGTGATGCCATCCAACCATCTCGTCCTCTGTCATCCCTTCTCCTCCTGCCTTCAGTCTTTCCCAGCATCAAGGTCTTTTCTAATGAGTTGGCTCTTTGCATCAGGTGGCCAAAGTATTGAAGCTTCAGCATCGGTCCTTCTAATTAATATTCAGGGTTGATTTCCTGTAGAATTGACTGGTTGGATCTTCTTGCAGTCCAAGGGACTCTCAAGAGTCTTCTCCCACACCACAGTTCAAAAGCACCAGTTCTTCAACGTTTAGCTTTCTTTATGATCCAACTCTCACATTCATACATGACGACTGGAAAAACCAGTTTGACTGTACAGACCTTTGTTGGCAAAGTGATGTCTCTGCTTTATGATATGCTGTCTAGGTTGATCATAGCTTTTCTTCCAAGGAGCAAACATCTTTTAATTTGTGTGTTTCTGCATTAGTAACATCTAGTTAGTATGAATCCGTCCTTTGGAATGGCAGGAAAGGTTTAGGAAGCTCAAATCTTTTTCCTGCAGACAAGAAATAGGGAACACAGAAAGGCTTTTATACCTGGAAGGGCCCCACAGGGTCCTGCTCAGTTTCACTTCCACTGAAAGAGTTAACTCAAAATGTAAAAGTGCATTAAGTTTGTTTCAGGAACCTTATTCAGGGGCCCTGAAGCCCAGGACATAGTCTCTCAGTGACTCTTAGGGGAGTGTTCAAAAGAAGCAGGTGAGAAGTCAGGAGATCTGTATATATATATATGTGATTTTTGCCTGGAAAAAACATACAGTCAAGCATACAAAGATTACTGCCAATCAGCTTACTGTCTAGGAGTCTGTATATCCAAAGCACAGAGTTTTTCTCCATTCTGAATTCCCCTGGGGATGGCGGGGGGATGTGGATGGGGTGACTGCACGGCCTGTGGCTTGATCCTTATAGAACTGGAATGGTGGGCAGCATTCTTTATTTACAGTAGAGGTTTTGGAGTATGAGGGGAAAAGGAAGGTGATCGAGAATGGTCTGATTGCCGAGGAGGGTGAGGATAAGGAGATTGCTGTAGCCTTTGGAAATTGCAAGTTTTTTGGCACGTGTGGCAACAGCTAATCTGTGGGTGAGACGTGACTAAGGCACAAGAAGAGTTCGTGCCTTGAGAAGCTGACTGAGTATGTTTAAGTTGAGTTGGGTACATTAAGACCTGATTTCAGCAGCTTTTACTGATATCTTTGTAACACACATTATGTCCCCCCCACCCCCCCAATGCTACTTGACCCAATACTTAATTGAGAAAGGTACTGATTCCAGGGTATGAGGAATCTAGTGAAAAGAAATGGCTTGATTCCCCATTACCACATCTCAGGATCCCAGGCTTCTTTTTGTAATGCTGAGTAAGATTTCAGTGAACTGATATGAGTAGGGTTGTAAAGTGTTAAGACCTTAAATGGTTTAGCCCCTCTCCTGCCACCCTCCCCTTCTTTTCTGACCTCAACTCTTATCACTCTTTTGCTTCAACTGTGATGTCCTATTTCCTTGCTATTTCTCAAACACTTCAAGGGTGTTCCTGCCTCAGGCCTTTTTACGTGTGTGCCTTTTTCTTTCTGGTTCTTTTCCCACATATAAATCAACTAACTTGCGCTTTTACTTTGTACAGATCTTCTCAAATGTCATCGTAATCTTTGAGGCTTTCCCTGACCTCTGAAAAATGACACCCTCTTTCCGTGCTGCTGCTGCTGCTGCTAAGTCGCTTCAGTCGTGTCCGACTCTGTGGGACCCCATAGATGGCAGCCCACGAGGCTCCCCTGTCCCTGGGATTCTCCAGGCAAGAACACTGGAGTGGGTTGCCATTTCCTTCTCCAGTGCATGAAAGTGAAAAGTGAAAGTGAAGTTGCTCAGTCTTGCCCGACTCCTAGCAACCCCATGGACTGCAGCCTCCTCCGTCCATGGGATTTTCCAGGCAAGAGTACTGGAGTGGGTTGCCATTGCCTTCTCCCCTGTTTCCCTGAGTCCCTCTTTATTTCTTGCCTTAACACCATCTGGGATCCTGTATGTCCTATTTAACCTCTTTGGGATTTTAAGTTCCGTGAGGACAGGGACTAGGTTTTGTTCATTGTCATATCTCACCAGTGCTATAAACAGTGCCACAACAGTGCCCAGAACTGTCCCTAACACTTAGTGGAACAAATGAATTCTCTCCTTTCTTCTCTTTCAGTATATTTCTACGTTGGACAACATTTTTGTAGTTGGAGAAAACCCTTGATGTATTAAGCAATTCAGTTCTTTTAGGTTAGTGCAAAAGCATTAATAGAGTTTACTAAGAAAAGAACCTTTTTTTTTTTTTTGAGTGCCACTTTTTTGGGTGTTTTGTTTTTGGTTGGGAAAGCATCATACCTATTGAAAAATTTCAGAATAAAGAGGAGCATGTAATTGAAATGAAACAAGCAAGAGAAAGTAAAAATACTATTTGAATAGCCTTAATGTGAACAAGTAATTTTATAAAACTCTTTATTTCTTCCAGGGGACATAGGTTCTCTATGTTTTGTCCTTAAAACTCTAACAGGAAGGGGAACCCTTTCTAGGGCCCGAGAATGTCTAACACTGGGAGGTGAATTGTCTTGAGAAGACACACGTGCTGACAAAGCAGGAGACTTGGTTGGGAAGGAGCACCCGGGTGGAAAGTGGGAGAGTGAGGGAGCCCAGGAGGACTGCCCTGCCGCGTGGCTCGCGGTCTCAGGTTTCATGGGGTGGGATCAGTTTCCAGGTTGTCTCTGACTCAGGGTCCTTCCTGGTGGTACGGGTAACACTCAGCCAGGATGCATTCTGGGAGGTTGGTAGGACATATGGACTGGCATCTCCTTTCTCTTTGTGACCTTTCCTGAATTTTTCTGTTTGGTACTATTAGATTGGTGCAGAAGTAATTGCGGTTTTGCATTGTTGAACTTTGCCATTTGATATTGGAATACATTCTTAAGTAAATGTGGTTGTGTTATACATTATTTTAATGTGCATTTCTTGCCTTTTTTTTTTAAACTAATGACTTATTAGTTGCTGTGTATTTTATATTTATTTTAGACTAGGAAATAATGTTAGACAAAACGCAAATTCGAGCAATTTTGTTACTGGAGTTCAGAATGGGTCATAAGAATCAGAGACAACTCACAATATCAACAACACATTTAGCTCAGGAACTGCTAACGAATGTACAATGCAGTGGTGGTTCAAGAAGTTTTGCAAAGGAGTTGAGAGCCTTGAAGATGAAGATTGCAGTGCCTGGCCATCGGAAATGAAAATGACCAATTGAGAGCCGTCATCGAAGCTGATCCTCTTAAAACTACACAAGAAGTTGCCAAAGAACTCAGCGTCACCCTCAACCATTCTTTGGTCCTTCCGCATTTGAAGCAAATTGGAGATATGTGAAAAAGCTCGAAAAGTTTTTGCCTAATGAGCTGACCACAAATCAAAAATATCGTCGTTTTGAAGTTCCATTTTCTCTTGTTCTGTGCAGCAACAAGAAACTGTTTCTTGATTGGTTTGTGATGTGAGACAAAAAGTGAATTTTATATGACAACCAGCAGTGAAGGCTCAGTGATTGGACCAGAAGAAGCTTCCAAGTGCTTCCCAAAGCCAAACTTGGACCAAAAAATGTCACGGTCACTGTTTGGTGGTCTGCTGCTGGTCTGATCCACTGCAACTTTCTGAATCCCAGCAGAACCATTACATCTGACAAGTATGGTCAGCAGATCAATGAAATGCACCAAAAACTGCAACGCCTCCTGCCAGCATTGGTCAACAGAAAGGGCCTGATTCTTCTCCACGGCAACACCCAACTGCATGTCACACAGCCAACGCTTCAGAAGTTGAACTAACTGGGCTACAAAGTTTTGTCTCATCCACCATATTCACCTAACCTCTTACCAACTGACTACCACTTCTTCAAGCATCTAAACAACTTTTTGCAGGGAAAACACTTCTACAACTAGCAGGAGACAGAAAATGCTTTCCAAGAGTTCACTGAATCCTGAAGCACAGATTTTTACGCTACAGGAATAAACAAACTTTTCTCATTGGCAAAAGTGTGTTGATTGTAATGGTTCCTATTTTGGTAATACAGATGTGATTGAGCCTAGTTATAATGATTTAATGTGGTAAGTTTTCATAGGTGGCTCAAATGGTAAAGTGACTGTCTGCAATGCAGGAGACCCGAGTTCGATCCCTGGGTGGGGAAGATCCCCTGGAGAAGGAAACGGCAACCCACTCCAGTACTCTTGCCTGGAAAATTCCATGGACCGAGGAGCCTGGTAGGCTACAGTTCATGGGATCGCAGAGTCGGACACGACTGAGCGACTTCACTTTCTCACTTTCTCGTTGCCTGTGGGATCTTAGTTCGCTGACCAAGAATGCCCAGGAATTGAGCCCTTGCCCCTTGCAGTGGAAGCAGAGTCTTCACCACTGGACCACCAGGGAAGTCCCTGCACTCTTGTTTCTTCAGTGCCCCTCCCTTGTTTCTGCATTCCATTCCTTCGATGATTAGCCGCTGTTTGAACCTTTGTAAGGAAAGTCAGGGAGGCTGAATGAAGCCTATTTCCTTCAAACAAGAAACTAGGACACAGAAAGACTTGTGCCCAGGAGCCTCATAGGATCCTGCTCAGTTTCACTGTCCTGAGGGCTGGGATTTCAGTGTATTCTCACTGCCCAAGACCTCTCCCACCTCCCCCCTATGCAGACATTTGGGAACTCTGGGACAAAGTAGTTTGAAAAGCTTTCACATAGTTTCATTAGATACATTAATATTTTAAGGCTTTGCTTTTAAAGGACGTGGTCAAACTGTTAAGAGTCCAGGACTTTCCTGATGGTCCAGTGTTTAAGAATCCACCCTGCAGTACAGGGGACGTGGGTTTGATCCGTGGTTGGGAAACTAAGATCCCACATGCCATGGAGCAGCTAAGCCAGTGCTCCTCAACTGCTGAGCCCGTGTGCCACAACTAGATAGTCCGTGCGCCACAATGACAGATCCTGCACAATGCAAGGAAGAAGGTCCTGTGTGCTACAGCTGGGATCCTGTGCAGCCAAATAAATATTAAAACCAAAACAATCCGGAAAGCAAAAACAGAATCCAGAAAAAAGGCTATTTCAGATATTTTCAGTTCAGTTCAGTTGCTCAGTCGTGTCCGACTCTCTGCGACCCCATGAATTGCAGCACGCCAGGCCTCCCTGTCCATCACCAACTCTCGGAGTTCACTCAAACTCATGTCCATCCAGTCGGTGACGCCATCCAACCATCTCATCCTCTGTCGTCCCCTTCTCCTCCTGCCCCCAATCCCTCCCAGCATCAGAGTCTTTTCCAATGAGTCAACTCTTCACATGAGGTGGCCAAAGTACTGGAGTTTCAGCTTTAGCATCATTCCTTCCAAAGAACACCCAGGGCTGATCTTCAGAATGGACTGGTTGGATCTCCTTGCAGTCCAAGGGACTCTCAAGAGTCTTCTCCAACACCATAGTTTAAAAGCATCAATTCTTCGGCGCTCAGCTTTCTTCACAGTCCAACTCTCACATCCATACATGACCACTGGAAAAACCATAGCCTTGACTAGATGGAGATGGACATTTGTTGGCAAAGTAATGTCTCTGCTTTTGAATATGCTGTCTAGCTTGGTCATAACTTTTCTTCCAAGGAGTAAGCGTCTTTTAATTTCATGGCTGCAATCACCATCTGAAGTGATTTTGGAGCCCCAGAAGATAAACTCTGACACTGTTTCCACTGTTTCCCCATCTATTTGCCATGAAGTGATGGGACCAGATGCCATGATCTTCGTTTTCTGAATGTTGAGCTTTAAGCCAACTTTTTCCCTCTCCTCTTTCACTTTCATCAAGAGGCTTTTTAGTTCCTCTTCACTTTCTGCCATAAGGGTGGTGTCATCTGCATATCTGAGGTGATTGATATTTCTCCCAGCAATCTT
This sequence comes from Ovis aries, assembly GCF_016772045.2. Classification (NCBI taxonomy): domain Eukaryota; kingdom Metazoa; phylum Chordata; class Mammalia; order Artiodactyla; family Bovidae; genus Ovis; species Ovis aries. The sequence goes on from NC_056065.1 coordinate 60,058,568, forward strand.
GATTCCAGCTTGTGCTTCTTCCAGCCCAGTTTTCTCATGATGTACTCTGCATATAAGTTAAATAAGCAGGGTAGCAATATACAGCCTTGACGTACTCCTTTTCCTATTTGGAACCAGTCTGTTGTTCCATGTCCAGTTCTGTTTCTTCCTGACCTGCATATAGGTTTCTCAAGAGGCAGGTCAGGTGGTCTGGTATTCCCATCTCTTTCAGAATTTTCCAGTTTATTGTGATCCACACAGTCAAAGGCTTAGGTTCAACCTAACTAATATAATTAGAAGGGAGAGCTTTTTTTTTTTTTCTTGAAGAAATTAGTAAGTAATACTTTGTTTTTCTTTGTATAGGTGAGTCCTGCCAGTTTAAAAATACCACAGTTTACAATTTGAGCATCCACAGTAGGTGGCCTCTTGTAACTTGTTTTGGCCAGTGCTTTTTGAAAACTATGAATTTGTAAGTTTTGAAGTGTTAAAATGTAAAACAATTCTGTTATAAATGTATATGTTATAGAGTAGATAAATATATAGCTATGGAGGTAGGAGTAAATATTGTATGAATGTTGGTCTCATACAGTAAAGACATGACTTATAAACACTGGGTACTTGGTGCTGAAGAGGTTGCTTGAAAAGAAGGGGGCTTAAAATTGTATAATGGTGACATAATATTGATTTTTACTTTGTTTTCCATATAAAAATTTGAAGAGAAGAAAATACTGTTATTTTTAGCATTTCTGTCATTTTGGTTTTATATATAATTCAGAGGAGTTCATTTAGTTGACATAAATCATCATGTTGCTTTTTTCAGTAGCAGTTTCTGAAACTACAGGTCAGATGTATATAGAAATCACTTTTCTGTTTTTACTCCTGTGAATTCGCTTAACATGGATTTCTTTTCATAGGGAATCAGGTTGGAGAACTAAGATCCCGCATCCTGTCCCGGACAGCCAAAAAAAAAAAACCAACCAGAGAACCCTTTAAAAAATGTTAACAGCTCATAAACTAGTTAGTTCTTAATGGTTTTCTTTGTCTTAAAATTTTAGGAATTGAAGCCCTTTTTTATGAAGGAAGTTGGCAGTCACTTTGATGATTTTGTGACCAATCTCATCGAAAGATCCACATCATTAGACAATGGTGGTTGTGCTCTCACGTCCTTTTCTGTTTTTGAGGGAGACAACAACCACAGAGCTAAGTAAGTACAAATAGTTTCTTTTAATGCACACATATAGTCTAGTACAGCTCAGTGGGTAAAATGCCTGGGTTCACACCCTAGCATCACCTTTTATTAGCTGTATATTGCTGTTTTAACCTTTTTTAACCCACTGAAGGGTGGGTTTCTTCATCTTACTGTGTGGATTAAAACAAACAGCATACCTCATTTAAGACTATGCTGACTCATAAAATAACATGGCCAATGCTTGTTGAAATCTTTACCTTTAAACGAAACAGTGACCCTGTGAGGCAGATGTTATAACTGTCTGCATATTACAAATTTGGGAATCTGAAGCACAGAGCAGTTAAATGTCCAAGATAACACAGTGGGAATTTGAACCCAGAGTCTGTCTCCAGCGTCAGTGCTTTTCCCTATGTCATAATCCTGCCACCCTATCGTACTCGGTACAGTACTTGTAATAAAGTACAATGCAAGTAGTTATTGGTCAGCCATCCAGAGCCTTAGAGGGAAGGGAGGGCTGTCAAAGGCCAGTGTGTGCTAATGGGCCATTTTGTGCTTTCCTTGGTTTTATGCCTTGTTGGTCTCTTGACAGTCTGCTGTTCTGGAGAACAGTTTTGATCAGGAGAGTCACCAGAAGTGCTAGCGGTACTACAGGAAACCTTGAAGAAGATGATAGAGATAGATGTTAAAATGGGAGGTTTTAGTAACTGGAGGCACTTTTTTAGATCATGAGGCTGTTGGGGATTGTTGGAAGACCTTAGGAGTTGTTGTTCTGAAAGTTGTGTCTGACTCTTTGTGACCCCCTGGACTATACAGTCCATGGAATTCTCCAGGCCAGAATACTGGAGTGGGTAACCTTTCCCTTCTCCAGGGATCTTCCCAACCCAGGGATCAAACCCTGGTCTCCCTCATTGTAGGCGGGTTCTTTACCAGCTGAGGCACAAGGGATCATAAATATCAGTGCCATTTTGGAGGACAGATCAGTAATAGTATGTGAACTGAGTAAAGTATGACTGGAGTCTTGTCCTTAGGAATATTTAGAAGGAAGAGTGGTTGTCAGCCTGTCATTCCAGGAATGCATCTATCTCCATAGGGTGGCCGCGCATTTCCAGGAGGCTTAAGTGCTGCTCTGGTTAGGTTTGCCTGACATCTCTTCCTTCGCAATCAGATGTATCTGCACCTACCTCATAGCGTTGTTCAGAAGGAGCAAATGCGTTAACATGCATAAAACCCTAACACGGTACCTGGATCATAGTGAGAAGGCAGTTAATTAATATTACAAGCTATAGTTGGTAGTATTTATTCCTTCTCTTTATCCGTAGGTTTAAATTTCTTGTAATATTTGAAGTACTCATATTTTATTTTAATTTTTGGTCTTCCCAGAGATCTGAGAGCACCTCCAGAACATGGAAAGATTTTTGTTATAAGGCGATCTGTCTTAGAGTAAGTATTTTCAGTTGTTTTGGTTATTTGTTTGAATTTTTAAAAATCAAGCTATTCTGATTGTTAGAATCACTGTGTAATCTATGAATGTTTGTTTGTTCTGTGTTCATATAATCCATTAGTTTTGATACTTCTTTTTGTATCTCATGCTCCTCCTTTGATTTTTTTTGGTTCTGTGTCTGGTTTCAAAGGAGAAGTTGTATGTAAGAGTGGTTATGGGTCCTCTGATAAATTCCTTCAAGTTGTGCTTCAGAGAACTGGTTACCCAAAGAGCTGGAACAAAACTTTCCCAATTAGGTAAATTACTTTTGAGAGAGTATTGCTGCCTTCCTGATACATAAGTTTTTCTTCATCTCTCTTTAGCTAGGCTTTGAGACTTGATAGTTTTCTCAAATTTACTTACTTTAGAACCCTAGTTGCACAGATTTTTTTCCTTAATTAATTATTAATATTTATTTATTTGGCTGTGCTGGGGTTCAGTTGAGGCACATGGAATCTTTAGTTGCAGCGTACAAACTCTTAGCTGCGGCGTGTGAGATCTAGTTCCCTGACCAGGGATCAAACCCAGACCCCCTGCCTTGGAACCTCGGAGTCTTAGCCACTGGACCACCAGGGAAGCCTCCTTATTTTGTTTATTTTTAATTGAAGGATAATTATAATATTGTGTTAATTTCTGCCATGTATCAATATGGATCAGTCATAGCAGTTATGTAGATTTTATGGGGGAAAAATAGGCTATGTAGACTAATTGTGGCAACCTCATTTGTGAACTGAAAATTAAAAGTGTATTTTGAGTAGGTAATTATTCATTTCTTTATAAGAATATTGATACTCATTAGTAATATTTCGTGATTACTGTTGAGATATTTTTGGAGCATGGATTAAGCATCTTCATGTGAAGAGTTGACTCATTGGAAAAGACTCTCATGCTGGGAGGGATTGGGGGCAGGAGGAGAAGGGGACGACCGAGGATGAGATGGCTGGATGGCATCACTGACTCGATGGATGTGAGTCTGAGTGAACTCCGGGAGATGGTGGTGGACAAGGAGGCCTGGCGTGCTGCGATTCATGGGGTCGCAAAGAGTTGGACACGACTGAGTGACTAAACTAAACTGAACTGAACTACTTTGAAGTAAAGTCTTTAATATTTGGTGTTTTAAAATATTGATTAAAAAATATTAATTTTCTTTGAACTGTATTTACAGTGAGCTGTTAGAAGTGGACCACATCAGAACAATATATCACATGTTCATTGCTCTCCTCATTCTCTTCATTCTCAGCACGCTTGCAGTAGATTATATTGATGAAGGAAGGTAAGACAGCATACCTGTTTAGTGGATGCATGGGGTGTTGAGAGTTTTCCCTGTATTTATATTCTGGGGGGAAAAAAAAGATTCACTTAAATTGCTTCAGAAAATACCAGAGCAGCTGGTTCAAGAGTGAGATTCCTCTCTCTTGAAAAGTACAACCGAAAAGAATATTAGAAGTTTTATTACTTTTAACTTTTTAAATGATCTGTTTTAATAGACCGTATTAGTTGTTTCTAGGTAATTTTCCTTTAGGAAAATTTGGAGAGAATTTTGTATATATAACATCAATTTTCTACTTTGATATGTGTTGTATTTTGTTTCTAAAAATAGTGTAGCTTATTGGAATTTAATGTTTGAAATTTGAGATAATGATGTATATTAGATTTTCAGATTGTACTATTTCTTTCTGAAAAACCATTGTTTGTACATAACTGATTGCTGTTTTCAGGTATTAACTTTGCCATAGAATATTTCAGAGTTTAAAAAAATCCATTAATGTGAGAATCTATCTACTCATTGGGAAGTTCTGAGTCTTAGTATTTTAGATATCATATGTTCAAAGACCATATTATCCTATGGCTTTTAGAAAATAAATAAATTGTGAAGTGAAGGCTTAGGAGCACAAATGTTATGTCCATGACTTCTGTTTATTAGTGGTGTTTGCCGAAGTTGAGGGTTTGGGGTCTGAAAGTTTTGAATTTTATGGATAAGTATGTATTAAAAAATCTACTTCTGTATTCTGTTTTTTCTCCCCAGGCTGGTGCTTGAGTTCAATCTCATGTCTTATGCTTTTGGGAAACTTAGTGTTGCTATGTGGACGTGGTTCACCATGTTCTTATGTACACTTATAGTTCCTTATTTCCTGTTTCAACGCTGGGCCAGAGGCTATCACAGGACTTCTCATCCATTGGTCTATTCTTTCATACACTGCTTCCTTTTTGTAGTCTTCCAGATTGGAGTTCTAGGTTTAGGACCACTTTATGTTGTGTTAGCATATACACTACCACCAGCTTCCCGGTTCATTGTTATACTTGAACAGGTAAGATTTTGAGTGTGCCTAGTGCAATGATTTGCTTAGTTAATAATAATAATTCAGTTACTTTGTTTATTAGTTGGATAAATTTTCATATCTAGTTCTTTAGGCTCTTAATTATAAAATTAAAGTGTTAGCAAGATCATCTTTTTAAAATTCGTTCTATCTTCGGTGTTCTCTAATTCTTGACAATTGAAATAAATTGAACTATTCTGGATGAATTCAAATTTAGTTCTTGAACATTTTTTGTAGAAGCCATCTGAATTAGAAAATATTTTTGTCATTAAAAACTCTACTTTTAAAGTGTCAGATTGATTGTTTGTCATACAACCATCTAAAAGATTTATTTCGCTTGTATGCCCTTCAGAATTTTCTGACTTATATTGGCTATCTATAATGTAACGATGGATTGGTTCAGAATGGGGAAAGGAGTACATCAAGGCTGTATATTGTCACCCTGCTTGTTTAACTTATATGCAGAGTACATTATGGAAAATGTCAGGCGGGATGAATCACAAATTAGAATCCAAATTGCTGGGAAAAATAACAATAATTTCAGATATGCAGAGAATACCACTCTAATGGCAGAAAGTGAAGAGGGACTATCAGATATGCAGAGAATACCACTCTAATGGCAGAAAGTGAAGAGGGACTACACAGCCTCTTGATGAGGGTGAAAGAGGGGAGTGAAAAAGCTGGCTTAAAACTCAGCATTCAAAAAACTGAGTTCATGGCATCTGGTCCCATAATTTCACGGCAAATAGAAGGGGGAAAAGTGGAAGCAGTGACAGGTTTTCTTCTCTTGAGCTCCAAAATCACTGCAGGTGGTGAGTACAGCGATGAAGTTAAAAGATACTTGCTCCTTGGAAGGAAAGCTATGACGAACCTAGACAGCATTTAAGCAGAGACATCACTGCTGACAAAGGTCCATCATGTCAAAGCTATGGTTTTTTTAGTGGTTATATACGGATGTGAGAATTGGACCATAAAGAAGGCTGAGCACTAAAGAATTGATGCTTTCGGACTGTGGTGCTGGAGAAGACACTTGAGAGTCCCTTGGACTACAGGGAAATCAAACCAGTCAATCCGAACAGAAATCAGTCCTGACTATTCATTGGGAAGGACTAATGCTGAAGCTTCAATACTTTGTCCATCTGATGTGAAGAGCCAACTCACTGGGAAAGATTGAGGGCAGGAGAAGAAGGCGTCAGAGGTTGAGATGGTTGTTTGGCATCACTGATTCAATTGGCATGAGTCTGAGCAAACTTCAGGAGATAGTGAAGGACAGGGAAGCCTGGTGTACTGCAGTCCATGGAGTGGCAAAGAGTCAGACATGACAGCCACTGAACAGCAGTAACAGCAATACTCTGGTTGTCTGTAATGCTCTGTTTGATACAAAGGACTATTTCAGGAGACTTTCTTTGAACACGCTTTTAATTTTTCAATTTATAATACACATGTAATAGAGGTGTTAGATGCAAAATAATTAGAGTAATAACATACCCTCTTGAGAAGTCTTCACTGTTTTAGTCCGTTAAAGTGAGTTTGAGCTGGCATATACAAAATTAATAGCTCTTTATGTGATTATAATCTTGTGCTGTTCAGTGGTTGCTTATAGGAGACAAGACAGTGATAGAAAAGTCATCTTTCCTTCCCTCTCCTTTGCAGATTCGTTTTATAATGAAGGCCCACTCATTTGTCAGAGAGAATGTGCCTCGGGTACTCAATTCAGCCGAGAAGAAGTCAAGTATGTAATTCCAGAATTCAAGGGATTGTTCATAGGGTATTTCAGCCTTTTAGGGTGTTTACTGGGATTGATTGTATATTACATTCTGTAGAGATTATGTTTGGTTTTAAATATAAGGATCCAAAAAACAAAAAACCCGACTTGTTAGGAAGGAGAAATATATCTATGTCTGTATCTATATTTATATATATATATGGTCTGTATTAATTTGGAAGACTTTCTTGCTATTTCCTAATTGTTTCTATTTTACCTTTGTAGCAACCCAAATTTAAAAACACTGATTATTAGACTCTTGCAATTTTGCATTATTTGTGTAGAATGTTTTTTTTTTTTTTAATTTATTTTATTTGGAGGATAATTACAATATTGTGATGGTTTTTGCCATACATCAGCATGAATTGGCCCCAGGTATACAAGTGTCCCCTGCATCCTGAATCCCCCTCCCACTTCCCTCCTCACCATGTCCCCCTGGGTTACCCCAGAGGCCTGGCTTTGGGTGCCCTGCTTCATGCATCAAAGGAGACTGGTAGAATAGATGCCCTGGTCATCTGTTTTACATATGGTAATATACTTGTTTCAATGCTATTTTTTCAAATCATGCCACCCTTGCCTTCTCCCACAGAGTCCAAAAGTCTGCTCTTTACATCTGTGTCTCTTTTGCTGTCTTGCATATAGGATCATCGTTACTGTCTTTCTAAGTTTCATATATATGCCTTAATATACAGTATTGGTGTTTCTCTTTCTGACTTACTTCGCTCTGTATAACAGGCTCCAGGTTCATCCACCTCATTAGAACTGACTCAGATGCGTTCCAATGGGAAATGAGTAATATCCCATTTTATATGGGATACCTAGGTTGCTTCCATGCCCTGGCTGTTGTAAACAGTGCTGCAGTGAACATTGGGGTACATGCGTCTCTTTCAGTTCTAGTTTCCTCAGTGTGTATGCCCAGCAGTGGGATTGCTGGGTCGTCTGGCAGTTTTGTTTCCGGTTTTTTCAGGAATCTCCACACTGTTCTCCATAGCGGCTGTACCAGTTTGCATTCGCACCAACAGTGTAAGAGGGTTCCCTTTTCTCCACACCCTCTCCAGCATTTGTTGTTTGTAGACTTTTTGATGGTGGCTTTTCTGACTGCTGTGAGATGATACCTCATTGTCGTTTTGATTTGCATTTCTTTAATAATGAGTGATGTTGAGCACCTTTTCATGTGTTTGTTAGCCATCTGTACGTCTTCTTTGGAGAAATGTCTGTTTAGTTCTTCGGCTCACTTTTTGGTTGGGTTGTTTGTTTTTCTGGTGTTGAGCAGCATGCAGCTGCTTGTATATTTTGGAGATTAATTCTTTTTCAGTTGTTTCATTTACTATTATTTTCTTCCGTTCTGAAGCCTGCCTTTGCGCCTTGCTTATAGTTTCCTTCATTGTGCAAATGCTTTTAAGTTTAATTAGATCCCATTTGTTTATTGTTTCTATTTCCATTACTCTGGGAGGTGGGTCGTAGAGGATTTTTCTGTGATTTATGTCAGAGGGTGTTCTGCCTATGTAGAATGTTAATAGATCCATTATGCGCTTTATGCCTATGTGCCATCTCCTTCCAAATCAAGGAGTCGCAGGAATAACTTAACTTAAAAGGATTAAAAGTGAAGTCACTCAGTTGTGTTCAACTCTTTGCGACCCCATGGACTATAGCCTACCAGTCTCCTCTGTCCATGGAATTTTCCAGGCAGAAGTACTGGAGTGGGTTGTCATTTCCTTCTCTAGAGAATCTTCCTGACCCAGGGATTGAACCCAGGTCTCCTGCATTGCAGGCAGATGCTTTAGCGTCTGAGCCACCAGGGAAGCCCACAGAGGGATTGGTAATATTCAGTTAATTTAGGGATAAGAAGTCATCATTTTGACAGAGCAAGAGGAAACATCATGAGCTAAGGAGGGGTAGCTTTTTGTCTTCCCTATTCTGTGCTTATTTTCCCCTTTCAGTTTTGCTGAAAGGAAATGAAGAGCCTCCAGTCTAACATAGTTTCCTTTTTCCAGGCACTGTTCCAGTACCCACAGTCAACCAGTACTTGTATTTCTTGTTTGCTCCTACCCTCATCTACCGTGACAACTATCCCAGGTAATGGCACTAGAAAGCAGAAATGGGATAGCACCAGAATGTGCCAGGAGTGAGGTGGTTAGGTGGGCCAGTTCCTGTAGGAGTACAGAGCAGGACTACTGCTGGCATAGGAAATCCCAAATGGTGATTCTAGCAATCTGATTTGATTGCAGTAATTCTCAACAGAATTACACATGTATTTCCTGTATCAAAAATGATGTTCTGTGTGGGGAAAATACTGTGAGGATCTTTTTTAAAGTTCGGTTATTTATTGAGAAAGTTGTTTTGTTTCTTCCTTTTTAGGACTCCAACTGTAAGATGGGGTTATGTGACTATGCAGTTTGCACAGGTGAGTTTTTTGAAGTGCCTGAGGTTTGTTGGTTGGTAGGAGATGGGGATTTGAATACAATAATAACTTAATATATTTAAAATATTGGTAAATTCATGTGTACCAGGAGCTCTGAAACTCTTACTGAAGTCTTTTATGTATATATATGTGAGTGTGTGTGTTTGTGTGTGTGTGTGTGTGTATTTTAATATCGTGGTAAAATCACATAGTGTACAACATATGTTTTAACCATGTTTAACTATACAGTTCAGTGGCACCAAGTACATTCACGTTATTGTGCAACTCTCACCATCATCCATGTCTCGAAATTTTTCACCTTCCTAAATTGAAACTCTGTCCCCATTAAACACTAACTCCCCGTCCCCTCTCCTTACCCCAGCCTCAAGCATTTACCAGTGTTCTTTCTGATTCTATGAATTTGGCTATTCTAGATATCTTGTGTAAGTGGAAACTCTTCCCAGTACAGTAACTGGTATTTGTTTTGCCAATACATCAAAAGTAATTTTCTGTAATAAATATTTTTATTGTAATTAAAGTAATTCTACGTGGTTACTTCAGTTTGCATTGACACTAATTTCCCCCTCCCTTTCTATTTTTTATTATTGATACATATATATGTGTAGATGTGGTTCTGACACTCTCCCAACCCTTTATCTGTATCATAAATCCCAGAAGAACAAATTTTAAAATCTTGTGTCATCAAATACCCATTTATGAAATAGGTTTTTTTGTTATGGGTTTCATGAAACAGGAAAAGCAGATTTCAAAGTCTGATCTTTTAAAAATGCCATTTGGTAAAGGCTTGAGAATGGGTATGATAGATATTAGCCTTGAGTACTATCTCTGAAGGATTGAAGTTCAATCTTATACACTGTGTTAAATGGTGTGTGTGTGTGTGTGTGTGTGTGTGTGTGTGTGTGTACATTAGTTTATGGATCACGTAGGTATCTTCTTTTGAAGGAATAAAATAACTTTCTATCTTTTCTGATCAAGCCACCATTGTTATAATTATCTTTGTTATGTTCCAGGTTTTTGGTTGCCTTTTTTATGTGTACTACATCTTTGAAAGGCTCTGCACCCCCTTATTTCGGAATATCAAACAGGAGCCCTTTAGCGCTCGTGTTCTGATCTTATGTATATTTAACTCCATCTTGCCAGGTAATGTGGTTACTGGTTAATATGGTCATTCATGAAGTTGCAAGGAAAGCAGAAAGCTATTGCATATGAGTACCTCTGATTGACCTGCTTTTCACTATAAACTCATCTACACACCTATACCCATCTTTGATCTCTTTCCATATATCCCACAAATGAAGCACACTTCCTATCTCTGGCTATCCTTTCCATTTGTCATCTCACTTTCATTCAAGTTTTGCTTTCTCTGACTGTAGTGAATGCACATAGTCCATATCTATGCTTTATCTTCTCATTCACTGTTCAGTCACTCTACTCCTGCTCCTGATCGGACCAGGCCATTGAAATGGCCTTTATTAAAATCACTGATCTCCTCCAGTGGTTGGTTTAGCCCTTAATCTGTTTGATCTCCACGAAGCATTGAATGCTGTTGACGGCATGGTACAGTCTCTCTCGCCCCTCTTACTCTCCTGTCTTTCTGGCCATGCCGTACACAGCAGTGAGCAGCTTTCAGTTCCCTTTACTTACTCTTTCTCTTTTCTCTGCCCGTTAAATGGTATTAAATGGTATCGTCATGTCCTCTCTTCTTTCCCTCTACCCCAGACATTTTCTAGTACCACTCCCCGCTTGCCCTTCAAGATTTACTCCAGTAAGTCTATCTGTCCTTCTGATAGAGTACATGTTACTTATGTATATCTTCCTCACTAGGCTACAAATTCCGTAAGCTCAAAGATTGTGTGTTATAGTCAGGTCAGCCAGGCATAGTCTCTCCTACACAGTCTTATACATAGTAGACTAATATTTTTGAAAGGGATGGGCATATAAATGGATATTTTAAAATACTGTGTAATGTATATAAAGTGCTGATGAACTTTGTTTGTAGTGGAGGTGACATGTAGTATTTGGTATTAAAAAATAAACAGGCATTTGCCTGGTAGAGAGGTATTAGAAAGTTGCTTCCAGGTTGTGGGATGGATTCAAAGGCATGGAGTATTTTAGAATGACAGAAGTCTACTACCAAGTTAAGCCATACATTTAGGCATTTCTGTTAAAACAAGCTGGGTCATTTTCGTCTATAAAACCCACTTGGAAGAAAGTCATTTCTTTATTGGGTTGAAATAATTAGCTTTCAAAAGACACCATATCGTTTCTGGAATGATAAGCTGGGATAATAACCTTAATTTTACAAAGTAATTTAGCTAAGCAAATGACAACATGTAATTACCTTACGAGTATATGAGCTATTTGGAAAGACTCTAATATTGTTCATCTTATTTTTAGGTGTGCTGATACTGTTGCTTATTTTTTTTGCCTTTTTGCACTGTTGGCTCAATGCCTTTGCTGAGATGTTACGCTTTGGTGATAGGATGTTTTACAAGGTAACATGCACTTGGACTCATTCTTCTTTTCACGTTTTGTTTCCTCATTGTTAAGTATTTGAATATTGTTGGCTACTAGCTTTTTAACATGTGAAGTCATCTTTCCCCACAGGTTTTACGAATATTGTCAGAAATTTTGCTGCTGATAAAAGTGGCATAGTCTTGTCTTTTCTGCTACCTCTAACGTCTGCTCCCTTAGATCCAGATTTGGTTTCTACTGGATCCCATACTGGTGATTATAGTGGGAAAGCATGTGTCCAGAGGGCATTCTGAGACTTTGCTGACTTTTTATTCATTTGAAATTGGCTGTCTGGTGCTCTAGGATTGATCTCAGCAAATTGTTCTATGTAAGATTGTTCAACAGTTCATGGAGGAAGTAACGTTTCCCTCCTTTGTTTTGAAAGGCTTTAATTCTGCTTCAGATAGCATTCTTATGCTTCCAAAGTTGGTATTAAGTTGTAGGCTGAGGCAGATCGGTTCATAGTGTTCTGTCCTAAGTCGCTTCAGTCATGTCCGACTCTTTTCTACCCCGTGGACTGTAGCCTGCCAGGCTTCTCTGTCCATGGAGTTCTCCAGGCGAGATTGCCTGAGTGGGTTGCCATTTCCTCCCCCAGTGGTGGTCTGTAATCCTACCCAAAGTCCTCTAGAGTTTTGTTTGTTGATGTTTTGGCAACATTCTAAGCCTACTCCACCCCTCTCTCAAAAAGAGCAGTGAGTGTGGTGTAAATTTTAGATGTCGTCTTCCACTGGTTTGATCTTAGAGGGAACAAGATACGTCTAAAGGAGCACTATGATTCGGAGGTGGCTGCCCTCTCACTTGTTGTACAGCCAACATTTTGCTGCTTATGATACCAGCAGACTGATCTTGAGGGTTATCATACTGTCTGAGTCTGTGTGACCTTCAAATTCTCTCATTGTGTTTTAGCAAGATAAGTGATTGTTACTTAGATGAACATTAGGTTACTTATTTATCTTGAATGATTATGTGGTGTGCCTTCCATCATAACTTGTTGGATGACGATGAGAAACAATGAACCTGGGAACTTAATCATCCGTTGAATTAGGATTAATGTCACACTGAACACTAATAACCAAAATGCCTTTGAAGATTTTTCTGCATCAGTGGGTGGACCAGCAATTTATCATAACAGTCTCTGGATGTCTCATTATGTGCGTCTATTCTCTGGGAGTATTCAGGAGGTTTGGCTTTGGTTTTGTTTATGTGTTTACACCTTTGCTTTTTTCCTCAGGATTGGTGGAACTCTACATCATACTCTAACTATTACAGGACCTGGAATGTGGTGGTCCATGACTGGCTATATTACTATGCTTACAAGGACTTTCTCTGGGTGAGCAGTGGGGTTTAGTTGAAATTGTTGAAGAAACAGAGATTCTTTTCCAGAAAGTATTAGTATTGTACAGCTGTAAGAAATTATCCTTAGTTGTCTGCAATTTTCTTGTGAGCCCTTAAGGTCTCAGAAGTCTTCTGCTTTGAGTAGTACTGCACAGAGGACCAGTGTGTACATGTGCTAGGATTAAGACCATGTCTTTGCTCTGGATTTCACAGCTGCAATGTAAGAATGCATGGAGGCATTGGAGAAGCTGAAATAATCCACCAGTAATGGTTGATATATATTTTTTAAGGAGTCAGATAATCTCCAATAATAATAACAGATAATCTCCAGTCTCCCCCTAACTTTCTCCATTTGTTTTTTGTTTTTGTTCCTTTTGTTAGAAGTGGAGAAAGCACCTGTGGTCGAATTTACAACTCTCCAGTATAGATTATTAATGTATGTCTTCCAGACATTCTTTACAACAGAATTTATTTAGGCTGACTTAAATGTAGTCAGTTAACACTGGTATCTGATTAACACTGATGTCTGGATTGTAGGTTTGAATTGTTAAGTAAGGGTACTATTGGCAGAATGACAGTGTGTCGTGGTACAAATGACATTATATTTGAGTGTCCTTCACTTGTAAGGGTAGTTTGACTTACGGATGAGGCAAGTCCCTTGTTTCTGAATCTTAGTTTTGTTACCTGTAAAAATGGTACCTGCCCAGTCTACCGTACAGTGTTACTCTGTGTCCATTTATAAATGAAAACTATGTTTTGTCAACCATAGTGTGTTACAGATATAAGTTATTAACGTTTTTGAAGATATGCTCAATCTTTCAACATTAGTTTTGGAAATGCCTCATGTAGTGAAATAAGGATTTTTAAGCACAGATGTTTTTTGTCATTATTTTAGTACATTTGTATTACTCCGAGGAGTACACTTAGAAAATCAAACAGATCTAATTAAATGGGTGCCTTTAGTATGTTTTCAGTGTGTCTTGTGCAGTGCACGTTCGATGACTTCCTTTTTGAAAGTTATGTTTCCCTTTCACTGCAGTTTTTCACAAAGAGGCTCAGGGCAGCGGCCATGCTGGCGGTCTTTGCCGTGTCGGCCGTGGTGCACGAGTACGCCTTGGCTGTGTGCCTGAACTTTTTCTATCCAGTGCTCTTTGTGCTCTTCATGTTCTTTGGAAGTGAGTATCTGGGCATCTCGTGAATACTGAGTATAATGCTAAAAGAAAATAGAACATTGATGCAGAAAACTAGATAGTACTCGTACCATATCAAGGCTGTGTTTGTCAGATAGTAAGAACATTCATTCCGAGTAATTATACACAGTTAGTTCTGTTGCAAGATGTTTACACTTTGACGTTGGGAAGTGAGCTAAATAAATAACCTCTTGAAGACTGTTGATACCACTGCTTTGGTAGCTCATAAAAACTATTAAAAACCTGGCCATTCTTAACACAGTGTTCACAGTCTGAAAAAAACTAACCCTTTTTTGGGGTGGGGTGGAGAAGGACAAGTTAGAATATGAATGCTTTCATGGAATATATGTTTTCGGAATACTGACTAATTTCCGAATAATCACTGATTAGTAAGTTTTAACAATGAAGCTTCGTTTTTACTTATATCACCAGTGGCCAGAATAGAACTATATATACACAGTTGAAGCTATTTATGATAACTGAATGATTATAGCAAACATCTGAGTCTCCTAAACTCCTGGTAGATTGTTTTGAGGACTGTATATAACTTTTGTTGTTTTCATTACTTTAGTGGCTTTCAACTTTCTTGTCAACGATAGTCGGAAAAGACCAATTTGGAACGTTCTGATGTGGACTTCCCTTTTTGCGGGCAATGGAGTCCTCCTGTGTTTTTATTCTCAAGAGTGGTATGCACGTCAGCACTGCCCTCTGAAAAATGTGAGTCTTCAATCAGACTGGAGGAGAAAAGTAACCTATTTGTCCTCTGATTATGAGAGTTGTGGGCAGGATAAAGGGGAAGGGAGTAGTGGAGACAGTGATTAGTTAATGTTAAGGGGGAGAGAAGTGTGGAGTAAAAGCGGTAACTTATCTAATCTTACTGTACTGTCCTTGTAACTTTTCTTTTGTTTTCTTCCCATGAACTCTCCTAGTTCTTGGTTCTGTCTTTTTTCCCTCCTCATCTGATTTTTATTTAGCTCCTTCTAATATTCTTCCTGTGCCCTGAAAGTGCAGGTCTTTTCCAGGGTTTTCTCGGTGGCATGTGTATCCATTCCAACCCACAAATATCTTTCTTTTACCTCTTCCTTCCTGAAGTAATAAACTCTTCGTAACAGTGTTCCTGAGAAGGCAATGGTACCCCACTCCAGTACTCTTGCCTGGAAAATCCCATGGACGGAGGAGCCTGGTAGGCTGCAGTCCATGGGGTCACTAAGAGTCAGACATGACTGAGCGACGTCACTTTCACTTTTCACTTTCATGCATTGGAGAAGGAAATGGCAACCCACTCCAGTGTTCTTGCTTGGAGAATCCCAGGGACAGGGGAGCCTGGTGGGCTGCCGTCTATGGGGTCGCACAGAGTCGGACACGACTGAAGCGACTTAGCAGCAGCAGCAGCAGCGTTCAGCTAGACCATATGCCTATGAGCCTATTTCCCTTTATTTTTTAACTGGAAGATAATTGCTTTACAGTGTTGTGTTGGTTTCTGCCGTACAGCTTTAGTCGGCTATATATATATATACATTCCATTCCTCTTGAGCCTCCCTCCCAACACTGGCATTCCACTCCTCTAGGCTGTCCCAAAGCACCAGGCTGAGCTCCTTGTGTTATCCAGCGGCTTCTCACTGTCTGTTTTACTTATGCTTATGTCAGCTACTTTCTCAATCCTGTTGTTTTGTTTTTGTTTCTTTTTTGTAAGTATGTGAGAGTGTCATTCTTAGAACTTTAGCTTTTCGCTGCTTAGAGATAACTCCCAAATATTGGCGGGGTGGGGCGGGGGCTTCTTGATACGTCCGCCTGGGTATTTCTCCCTGGCACCTATGTCTGAAGATGTATGTGTGCTCAGTGACATGCAACTCTTTGTGACCCCATGGACTGTAGCCCACCAGGCTCCATGCAGTTTTCCAGGCAAGAATACTGGAGTGGGTTGCCATTTCCTATTCCAGGGGATCTTCCCCACCAAGGGATTGAACCTGCGTCTCTTGCACCTCCTGTACTGGCAGGTGGATTCTTTACCACTGCACTGCCTGGGGAGCCCATAATTAAAGATACTCGAAATCAGATCAACCAGTTTCCCTCCCAAAGCTTCTGCTGCCCACCCTGATCTTGCTGTGCTGCTCTCAACCCCCTCCTTATTCCCTACGGATCCCCTTTGTGCATTTGAACCAGTTGCTCTGAACTCTTGTCTCTCGTCAGTCTGCTCTTTGCACTCAGATTTCACCCGTCAGATTTTATCAAAATCCACTTGGGATGCAGTGTCACCCATGAAGCTTTTTCCAGTTCTTGCTCCAGTCTCTTCTATTTCTGAACTTTCTCCTCTTCCTCATTTAGATAATTCAGAAATTTTAAACTTTGTATTATTATAGTAATTTGCGTATATTATCATCCTTAACCCACCACCATTTAGATTTTGGCTGGTGCTCACAAAATAAAACGCAAGATACAGAAAAAGGGTAATGTCTATTTGAAATTTGGTCAGGAGTCCATGCCGTTTTGTAAATTTTACTGGACTTAGCCTCGTGTAAAGCTTCTAAAGCAAGTAAATATGTGCTGTAGATAAAAATGGTGGACTTTTTTTGAATTAGTGAGCTGCTTATAGCTTAAATGCTGGAAGGCATTTAGGACATGTACAGGATGTGGGCTTCCCTGGTGGCTCAGTGGTAGAGTCTGCCTGCCAACGCAGGAGACATTTGGGTCCAATCCCTGATCTGGGAAGATCCCACATGCTGCAGAGCAGCTAAGCCTATGTGCCATAGCAATTGAGCCGTTAACTCTAGAGCCTGGGAGCCACAACTGCTGAGCCCACGGGCTGCAGCTCCTGAAGCCCCTGCACCCTAAAGGCTCTGCTTCACAGCAAGAGAACCCACCACAGTGAGAAGCCCGCACGCCGCAACTAGAAAGTATCCCCCACTCGCCACAACTAGAGAAAAGCCCGAGCAGCATCGAAGACCCAGTATAGCCAAAAATAAACAAATACATAATAGAAGTTTTAAAAAGACAGTACAATACGTAACAGCACCCCCTTAATCTACCCCATACCTCATATATACAGAGCATACAAATAAACTACTCTTCCTTTTTTTTCCCCCCCTTGAAGCCCACATTTCTGGATTATATTCGGCCACGTTCCTGGACTTGTCGTTACGTGTTTTAGAAGCTTGGACTTTGTTTCCTTCCTTGACACTGAAGATTGGGTATTCTACCTGACTTGGGGCCAGCGTCTGTTTTCAGCCGTCATGAAGTTATCTGTGTTGTTTGGACCACTTCAGGCTTTACAGATGGCTCACTCCATTCCTAGGTCACCTGAAAATGAGCTGTTAGAAGTTTACTGGAAGTTTGGACACTTTTAAACAGTCGATTTTTTTCTTTTTTGGGAGAAGGGAAACTTGTAGCTGATGTAACGACAGATTTTTGTTAAGTCATATCAGCTTAAATCTCAGAAATTTGGTTTTGTTTCTTAACTCCATCTAATTAGAGACCAAACGTCATGTTTTCTTGGCCACTGAATTAGCCAGAACACTGCTGAAGAAATCACTTAAGTACCTGTGACTTAGAAATTTTTTCATGCACACTGTTGGAATGTCTGCTAATTAACCATGCAATTGGGAAAGAAAATAATGTGGAATGTTTTGCTGTTTCTAGTAGAGAAAATATCTATTTTTCCAAATATAATCTTATTACATATCCTAATTTGTATTTTTTTTTAAAGTTCAGGTCTATTCAATTTTTATCTTGTTTTTGTTATACTGTGTAGTCATGATATCTGTGAAGCAAAATTATCCCTTATACCTTGAATTCTTGAGTTTGCATCCATAATATTATATATCGAAGGGGACAAAAGTGGGAAGAGAAAAAGAAGTGAGGCCAGACAAAGAAAAATATTTTCTAATGTATGACAGAATCAATCATGTGTTTAAACTATTTTATTGTAGAACTTATGTGGAAGATAAATTTTTTGTTGTTTAAACTTTCAGGTAATAATTTATTTGAAGTTATTTAGAAGTAACCATTGGTATAGTTTTATCTAATGAATACTGACTTCGGTTATTTTGCAGACTAGTGAGTCTGTATCGTAAGTATTAATCACCACCATTAATATTAAAGGGAATACTAAAGATCCAGAGAAGCTGGCTTTTGCATTTGCTCAATTATTCTTAATGGTAGTGTACTTTAGGTACAGTGAATAATAGGTGATCATTTTCAAGAAAATGTACTTTATTGTGTGATGTTCCCATGTTATAAGATGCCTAGGGCTAATAATACAATGTGGTGTGTAGGAATTATTTTGGTTGTTTCTATGAGGTATGATTATGTCTGTAAAGATGGAGCTTTGGAGACCATGTGGGTCCACCCCAAAGAAGGGGGACTTAATTACTCAAAACTGGGAAAGCAGCCTACTTGAGAAGCTATTATCTTGGTATTCTAGCAGCCCTACTGCTGTCTAGAAAGTTGTGAGAAGTCTTTTTCAAATTGATTTAAAGTCAATTTGAATCTCACAGAAAGGTAAGTAAAATTTCTTAATAGTCATAACTTTATGTGTACCTCAAGTTCCCAGCTAAGTCCCCTCTTTTATTTCCCATACTTTTGGTCCAGTTGAGCTTAGGCAAATCCACCCTCAACAGACAAAACCGTACCTCAAGGAAGATTATTTTTAAAAGGTACTCCACATGTTCCCAAGCAGTAATTATCTGTACAGTGGTATTGTAGTTGTAATGGAATAACATTCCAATAAGACTGCTTTAATATAGCTCACAATTGCCAGCATTTTTCTAAAAATTAAAATGAGTCAATCACTGGAACTTAGAACTACATTTTAAATATAAAGAGGGAGCTGAGAAAAGCACACTGGTTTAAGATGTGGTTATGAATAAGCCAGTCTATTGAAGCGAGAGAATGGAATTCTTAAGTCTGTATTTTTTGTTCAGTACTGTGAATGTACACTCTCATTGAGAGGACTTTGTTGCTGTGTACTCATTGTGAATACTGTATTTATTACACTGATCAAGGCTGGGTTTTGTTTTTAAACTCTCATCCTCCCTTTGTTTATTAGTACTTTTTTTCTACCCAAGATTTTAAAGTGACAACAAATAATACGTATATAATTACAGACTGTTTAGAATGATAAGACTGTCCTAAGATATTTTTAGAAACACTTAAAGGAAAAGCCACTTTCTGTGAAAGACATCAGTTTGACAGCCATGATCTTACTACTAGCTGCTTTTAACGAAAGTCTTGCCTTTAGAGAACTACTTACACTCTTCTAAACAAATAAACTGAACCTTCTTACTAATGTGTTTCAGAAAGATTTATTGAGGTGTTTTTTTTTTTTTTCATTCCCTTCTTTTGCTAATAGCAGTAGAAATGATTTTCACTTATGGAATGATACTTTTTTTCCTTTTGAAAAGTAATGAGTTTAAAATTTCTTTCCTATAAAGTATTAATTAATTAATTTCCTATAGAGTATAATCCTTAGTTTGGGTGTGTTACCTAAGAGAACAACTAAGATCTCTAATGTCATACATTTGTTAGATGCTTTTATTCTCAGTTCTGGATAGGGAAGGAAAATGGAGGGTGCTTTCATTGGTTTTTGGTGGATTAATTACTGCAATTGCCTAGGTAAAGTTGCTTTCTCATGTTAGAGCTTAATTAGAAAACCGAGGCTGCAATTCATTTAGTATGGGCAATTTTCATCATTATATGAAAACTATACTTGCCTGAAAAATTGAATCCTGAAGTCTGTATAGGAAATATAACGGAATGTTTTATGTTGTAAAAGTTGGTTACATGGGCTACGTAAGTTATGAGTTGTTGAAGCCTTTTATGCAAAAATATTTTTGTTTTGTGTAGAATTATGTAATTTTGAATAAAGTTAATTGTTCTCTCTGGGGGAAAATGACGAAGATAAACTAGCATAACTGTGGTAAGTAGGTGGCCTAATACATAATAATACTAGTAGTTTACATTACACTAGTACATTACATTAATACACTAGTAGTTTAAATATGTTAGTTTTGAAACCTTTTAAGAAAAAATAGTTAGTCTTAAGCCCAGCATATAAAACATAAAAAATAGCTGCTTCTGGTTCAGATAGGGATATAGGGCTGGAACCCTTCTTGTTTGGTTATACCCATTTCCTCTTACTCAGAATACCCAGTTTGTAAACCACCAGTGTGGCAAAAACAAAAAGTGCATGTGCAGACTTGTAATTAAGGTAACCTCATACTTCCTAGCATTGGGACCCAAAGTTGCTGAATTTATCAGAGCCACAGTTTTCCTTGTCTGTAAAATGGGGATAATAACTACCACACAGGGTTGGTACAAACCAGTAGCCCTGGTGGAAATTGGGCCTCATTATTTTCTTACTCTCCATAAATTTCAAACCTAAATCCTTAGTATTATTTCATTGGAATCCTTAAAAAAGAAAAAGAAAAAGACTTGGGCAAGGAGAATGTTTCCTGCACGCTCCCCAAAATATATACTTTTCTTTTAAATAGACTCTCAGGATGATGTGCATTGGCTTTGCACCTTGATGTAATATAGGCTCTCGTGTAATAGAACTGGTAACAAGATTGCTAAAAGCATTCCTGTTGCCAGATCCAAAATTACTTTCAGATTTATCTGTTTAGTATTAGGGTGGGGTGGCAAACTTCTAAAAGGAAATTTTACTTGCCTGAAAAATTGAATCCTGAAGTTTTCATAGGAAATATAATGGAACATTTTCTGTTGTAAAAGTTGGTCACATGGGCTACATAGCCTAAAAAAGATACAAGTTATGAATTGTTGAGGTCTTTTATGCAAAAAATATTTTTGTTTTCTGTGGAATTATATAAGTATTTCTGCTTTTACCTAAGTATTAAGTGTTTAGAACTAATATATATAATATTTAGAAATCGTGGCGATAACAGAGACTAATATGGCCTTTCTTGTGCCAATATAAGAATACTTCTAGCCTTAGAAGGTAGAATAAATCTCTAAATGGAAGACAGTTCATACTTCTGTTAATAAAATTTAAGTGACTTAATTACTAATGGAAAATTTCATGTAACTTACATGGTTTATACAGTAGTGTGTGTGTGTGTGTGTGTGTGTGTGTGTGTACAGTCAAAGAAAGCTCTACCTTGGACATTTTTTCACATCTCCAGGATTTTATGTTGATGGCTCAGAAATGGAAGGAACTGGGACATAAATGTTTTGAAGAATAAAGGAATATTATTAGTGAAGCTCATGTAAATATTGGAGTAGTTTCTAACATCACTGAAGTTTCTGTCAGGTCACAGAGTGCTGGAACCCAGGTTTTAAAGAAGGTAGAATACGGCTACACAGGAGGCTATGGCACCCCACTCCAGTATTCTCGCCTGGAAAATCCCATGGGCGGAGGAGCCTGGCAGGCTGCAGTCCATGGGGTCGCAAAGAGTCAGACACGATTGAGCGACTTCACTTTCGCTTTTCACTTTCATGCATTGGAGAAGGAAATGGCAGCCCACTCCCGTGTTCTTGCCTGGAGAATCCCAGGGACGGAGGAGCCTGGTGGGCTGCCGTCTATGGGGTCGCACAGAGTCGGACACGACTGAAGTGACTTAGCAGCAGCACACTGGTTGAAACAGAGGAGTCCTTCTTGCTTGGTCCACTGGTGCTCTTCCCCACCCTGAATTTAATGCTTAGTTTGAAAGTCAATAGATGCTAAAATTCATAAGCTTTAGGTTAGTAGGAAAGCTGTACAAGCCATATAATCTACCAAATCCTTAATAAAGTTTGTTTTCCCTGTAAAGACTTATTCTAAATAGCTAATTTAGACTTGAGAAAAATAGAGGCCTGATTTCAGAAGTGATAGTTAAAAAAAAAAAAATCTAAAACTATCTCTGTACTCCGTTTTTTCTAAATGCTTTCTTCCTTATTTCTACATTGTTACATTCACACTTCTGCAGTGACTGTGCCCCTCCCAACAGAAGGCCAACCTTTATGCTAGCAGATGCATCACTATGCTTTGTGGTGCTTTTTAGCTTATCTTAAAGGAAGTGGTAGCCTAAACATCCAACGTGTGCAGAATTAACAGGGGCCATAGACATTATACTGTTTTTATTTTCAACCCTTTGCTCATATTTCTATCAGCTGTTAGCCCCAAACCCAGAGATCTAAGCATATAAACACAGAAGCAATGAAGCAATAACTGAGAGAATAAGACGTCACAGCAATGCAAAAGCATAAAGGGGTTTATTGCTAGCTCGAGTTAGGGCCCAGGTTTCATCCAGCACAGTGGAATCCAACAAGAGCCCCGAGCTCTGTATCACATATACTTTTATACAGACGGTTCTTTGTTTCTGTAACAGCATAGCTGGTTGGTTAAACCGTATGCGCGCGGGACTTTCAGACCTCGCATCCCTATCTGGATTGGCTCAGGTCTGGCGTGGGCCGAGGGCTAGGGGGATTTTTATGATTGGTCTAGCTACACTGCCTGCAGGAATTCCCAGTGCCTCAGCTTTTCTAGAGACTAAACCTCAGGCCTAGCCTGCCCCTTAGAGCCTGTCCTGGCTCCAGTTTGGTCCTAACATGTTCAGTTGATTTTGAAACATCATGTATTGAAGGTGTTTGTGCCAGGCACTATGCTTGGTACTGAGAAATATGACGAATGAAAAGAGAAGTTGTCTCCCCTTCTGACATTTGTTTTTCAGACTAGAGGCATGTACAAAACTGTTAGGTGTCATTTTGGGGGTCTCCAAAGAGCTCTGGTACCATAGTCCTTTATGTCTTAACACAGAAAAGAATTTAGCAAGAGGCAAAGTGAGAGATAAGTGATTTATTAGAATAGGACACTTGAGAGGTTTACAAGTGGACAAGTGAGAAAGACTGCATCCCAGAACTTACTGGGGCTACAGTTTTAGAGCAGAAGTGGGGAGGGGGAGAACTTCTTTGACCTTCTTGAGTAGACATTAGGCTTCCATTGTCAGCTCCTCCTCCAGGTTGAGCAGGCGAGTTTTCTTGTCCCTACATGGTCAAACAAGATCTATAAGTTACTGTTTTTTATGTGTGCAGAGGGTGTGTCCTGGGGACCATCAGCTCACTGAGCTCACTGGGCAGGATGTGAGTCTCCTGCCATCATTGTTTTATTATTTGGGGGCTTGTCTCATGCTTCTGTTACATCGTTTTGTGGTTAAGCAAACCTGCTCTGTTGAGTAATCATTAACTTAAAGGGGTCTCCCTCCTTTTCTATTTACAACTCCCTAGTGAGACTAACTGTTCAATCACCTGCATGTCCCTTTACTCTGTCCCTATTATTTCCCCACTTCAGTTGTTTAACCTTTTGTGCTTAAAAGTGGGTAAAGGGCGATCGATGATCATTAGCTACTTCTGGATGGGATGAGACGTAGGTCAGCTTAGTGAAGGGGTGACATCTGGCTGTCCCTTCTCTGTTGGGAGAACTGTAAGTCAATGTTATTCTGGTTAGCGTCATCTTTTTTAGCCCTCTTAGATGTTAAGCATTGGAGGATGAGTCTACAAAAAGATTTAAGAGAAATACAGCAATAAGCATTAGAAAAGTCATTAAATTCTTAATTAAATTTCATGGTGGATTTTAACATGAGAAGAAAACTTTTCAATAGCAAACTATTGTTTTGATGAAAGCTGCTGTATTTATGGAAATGGCTACTCAAACCAAGGCTATTATCCCAGGGGAAACACACCCAAGGGTGAGGAGAGACCTTTGTACTTCAAGTTAACCAAGGGGGTAATTTTCGGTTTAGCTATTACCTACAGCTATGTAAGTTATCGCTAAGTGCCTATGGTTCTGCCTCCAAGAGAAACTTCTGATAAAAATCAAGAAATGCGCTTTTTTCAGTGTCTGATCTAAATCTGGCAGGTAAGTTGGGGGATTTTTCTGAGGACCCCGAACATGTCACACAGGAGTTCACCTGGTTAATCAGATCTTTTGATTTTACCAGGGGGAATTCACAGATTTTTATCTCACTGCTACACCCCTGAGAAAGAACAGCATGTGATAGCCAGAGTCCATGCTGACGAAATGACAGCCCAAGCCCAGGAGGGCCATTCAGTACACCAGGTGGGGAACAAAGCTGTCCCTAAGGCAGATCCACAATGAAGTCACTAAATTTATTGATAGGGATAGATGGGACCATATGACTGTTTTTAATAGAAGGTATAAAAAAGTTACAGTGAAATCTGCTAATTAGGAAAAAAGTGGAAGAAGTACAACAGGGACCAGAGGAAAATTCTGCCATTTTTCAAGGGAGATTAGTGAAAGCTTTTAAAAAGTATACAAATGTGGATCCCCCTTCCCCAAGGAACAGGCCCTTTTGGCTATGCATTTTATACCCAGTCTGTCCCAGACATCAGACACAAAATGAAAAAACAATTGCTGGTCCTCAGACCCCTATGAGCAATTTTGTCCAACTGGTTTATTTGGTTTTTCAATAACAGAGATACGACCAAAAAGGTGGAACGCACCCAGAGATAAACAAAAGGCCCAGATGGTGACAATGGCTTTGTCCACTCAGGACAAACACAGGGAGACCAGGCTTTCTGTGCCAGTCTGGCCATGGTGGGCCACAAGGCCCATGGGTACCCAGACAAAAATCAGTGTGCCCTGTGTGGACAGAAGGGACACGGGAGGAAACATTGTGATCGGTGGGCCCTTGGCAAGCAGCCAGGGCTTTGGAGGGGCTTCCCTGGTGACTCAGATGGTAAAGAATCCACCTGCAGTGCAGGAGACCCAGGTTTGATCCCTGGGTCGGGAAGATCCTCTGGAGAAGGAAATGGCTACCCACTCCCAATATTCTTGCCTAGAGAATTCCATGGACAGGAGCCTGGTGGGCTCCAGTCAGTGGGGCCTCAAAGAATAGATAATGACTGAGTGACCAGCAGGGCATTGGAAGAGGAAATGCCTCAGATGCTAGAGAGTGATGGGGGTCCCTCAGCCTTTGATGCTGTCACAATCAAAAGGCCAGTGGGGTCCAAGTCCAAAAGTGGCTTTGCCTAGAGATGCCATCTATATAACTAACACCAAAAAACAATTCTGTCCATAGAGGGGCAGGGAAGCCATTTTCATCACCAACGGATATTAACAAAAAATAAGAGATTAAATCTATACTGAGAAGACTCAATAGACCCTCAAATATAAAACATTCTAGGCCTAACTAAAACAGATTGAGGCCTTAAGTGGTCCTCTTCCACATTTGGAAACTCCTTGGGGTAAAACAGTTTGAATCTTCAAAATCATGGTCATAATCTCTTTTAATGACTTTCTAATGCTTACTGCTGTATTTCTCTTAATTTAACTTTTTTGTAGACTCATCCTCCAATACTTAACATCTAAGAGGGCTAAAAGGATGATGCTAAGACATCATCCTTTTAGATATGATGCTAATGCTAGAATGACATTAACTTGCAGTTCTCCAAATAGAGAATGGACATTCAGCCAAGTTTTTACTCCTCCTCCAGGCAGGCCTACATCCCTTCTCACCTGGAAATAACCACTGATCAGTCGTTGCCCTTTACCCGCTTTTAAGCATAAAAGGGTAAACACCTGGAGGAGGATGTGATAGGGACAGAGTAAAGGGACATGGTCTTCCCAGGTGGCTCAGTGGTAAAGAACCTGTCAAGCAGGAGATGTGGGTTTGATCCTTGAGTTGGGAAGATCTCCTGGGGAAGGAAATGGCAACCCACTCCAGTATTCTTGCCTGGAAAATCCCATGGACAGAGGAGCCTGGTGGGATGCAGTCCATGGGGTTGCAGAAGAGTTGGACATGACTTAGCGACTAAAGAACAATAGGTGATGAAAATTAGTCCCCCCAGGGGGCTGTAAATAGAAAAAATGTGGGAGGCCCCTGTAAGTTAATGATTATGCAATAGAGCAGGTTTGCTTAGCAACAAAACCGTGAGACAAAAGGATGACACATGCCCCAAATAATAAACTAATGGTGCTATGAGAGCCACATCCTGCCCAGTGAGCTCAGTAAGTTAATAATCCCTAGGACATGGTCTCTGCACACATAAACAATAACTTGCTGACCAGGGGCTAGAGGCAAGAAAACTCCCCTGCTCAGCCTGAAGGAGGAGCTGACGATGGAAGCATGATGTCTGCTCAAGAAAGTCAAGAAGTTCTCCTCCCCACTTTTCCTTTGATTATAAAATAGTAGCCCAGCCAGTTTTCCTGGTATGAAATGTCCCACCCACTTGTAAACCTCACAAGTATCCTATTCTAATAAATCATTTACTGTCTATCACTTGTGTGCACAGTTGCGTCACACTCTGCGACTCCCTGGACTAGTCTGCCAGGCTCCTCTGTCCACGGGATTCTCCAGGCAAGAATACTGGAGTGGGGTGCTATTTCTTACTTCAGGGGATCTTCCTGACCCAGGGATCGAACTGGAGTCCCTTGTGTCTTCTTTCTGCATTGGCAGGTGGATTCTTTACTACTGGGCCACCTGTGAAGTCCCACATCTATCACTTTCAGTTGTGTCCAACTCTGCGACCCTGTGGACCGCAGCCCACCAGGCTTCACTGTCCATCACCAACTTCCGGAGCTTGCTCAAACTCCTGTCCATCCATTTGGATGGTGATGCCATCCAACCATCTCATCCTCTGTCGTCCCCTTCTCCTGCCTTCAGTCTTTCTCAGCATCAGGGTCTTTTCCAATAAGTCAGTTCTTTGATTCAGGTGGCCAAAGTATTGGAGTTTCAGCTTCAGCATCAGTCCTTCCAGTGAATATTCAGGACTGATTTCCTTTAGAATTGTCTAGTTTGATCTCCTTGTAGTCCAAGGGACTCTCAAGAGTCTTCTCCAACACTTTGCCTCTTGCTAAATTCTTTTCTGCCCTGAGACATAAAGGACTATGGTACTGCAGCTCTTCAGAACCCCTGAAATGACACCTAACAGCTTCATCTAAATGCAGGGATGCCACCAGCACTACTTAGCATTAAGATTCCGTCTTAATACAAAGTGATCCTGAATCTGGGCCGCAGAATTCCAAGGCCTTCCAGGGGACAGATCCCACCCCACATCCCCTGCCTCCTGTTTGCAGAAAAGCTTTAGCCTTCTAGGCCTTCTCCACGTTCCAAAGAGCAAATTCAGAGAAGTGAGAACACTTAGAAACAAAACAAGTAAGATAAAATAACAGTTTAAGCAAGTCAGGGACGCTTAGTTCCTACTCAAAGGCTATAGATAAATATTCTGAGCCATATCCTCCAGTTGTTTTACAGATAGTAACCCCACCACCAGTCGGAAGACACTGACTAAATGCTCTTGAAAGCACATAGACCCCAGACTGTTTGGAATAGTAAGGTTGATGCTGACTCCTGAAATAACACCTGGTTAACTCACCACTAATCCGCAATCAAGCTGTCAAAATGTCTACAAGCTAATCAGGTGCCTGTGGCCAGTTTCTCACCTTGCTTTTAAAAGCGCCTCACTGAGAGCCATCAGGGAATTCTGGTCTTTAGAGCCTGCTCTCCTTGCTTAGCACCTTGCGATAAAGTTTATTTTCCTTTATCATAATCAGATGGCAGTTGGCTTTGCTGTGGGTCGGGTACAGCAGAGCCGATAATGGTGGTGTTGAGAGGGGGGTTTTCACCTCTGTTTCAATGTATTTATCACATAACTTCCTGTGAACATGTTTTCAAGCAGTAAGACCCAACGATTTGATCGGGTTGTCTCTGCCTGAGGTGCAATTTCCCCACCGACCTCCAGCTAAAAATTTCTGTACCTAGGAATGCCTTCCGCCCGCAGGGAAAATGGGGGTAGAGGTTGGGGTATGAGGGGCGCGGGCGCAAGTGGCTCTTAAGTATCCAAGGAAGATTCCATGGAAATGCCAAGGACAGAGGCAGCATCCGCAATACTGCCTCAGTTGATAGGATTGATGGGAACTCAATACTTGTTGATCACCCCATTTCCCCCTGAATTTGGCTTGTGGAAAAACAGAGGAAACAAAAAAGTGGAATGAAGGGATGGCGAAACACTCGCTCGAGTCGGACTCCGCCTTTGGTCCCAAGGTGGGAGAGTGGGGAGGTCGAGGGCGTGGGGGTGCGACACTGGCTAGCGCCTGCGCCCTGGCGCCCACCTGTTTCGGAAGCCCTGGGATCCAGACACTTTCTGACTCCGTAACAACGGCTCGATTAAACGTTTTATTCTTCATGCAACTGAAAGTGTGTTATGATTTAAAACATCCGATCCCCGAGAGACTGTTTCTTAGCCGTCTCCGTCGTCCGCCGGCACCGTCGAAGGCAGCTGCCATTGAGGGTTGCCAAGGCGCGGGGTCCTGGGTTTCCATGACAACACGAAGGCGTCCCGGGAAAGGCGTGGCAACAAGATGTCTGGCGGGAAACACAATTTACGGGTACGGGTTGCAAGTGTCCGTTTCCCATCACTTCTGACGGCAGAAACGAGGTCGAGTTCTGCCCGACCTCGAGTCGGTGAAGCTGCGAGCGCGAGGGCGGCCTATGGGGAAGCCAGGGGCGCCCTTAGGTGGTGCCGGTGGTCGGAGGGGTGGGCCCAGCGTGTTCTTCCCGGCCTGGGCCCAGGTATTTTAGTTGCATCAGATATCTTGGGAGAGCCCAGAAATCTCCCCAAAGAAAACCCAAGGTAGATAAATTGTAAACTCCAAATTTAGCATGAACACTAAACGGGTATCCCTCCCTCCCTTCCCTTCTATGTCTCTCTTTTTTCCCTGCAGGTCTGTGTTGCAACTCTGCCAAATCCCAGTACTGCATGCCGGTGATAGGTTTGTAGATTAGCTTTCCAGAGGGGTATTTCAACTATTTACAGAGAGTGCTAGGCATTGCTTATAATGTCACTCCCGAAAACACCCTCCACGTCAACACCTGAGGGCAAAAACTTGAAAATCTCTGCATCCAAGGAAGAGACAGGTAACGTTCGTCAAGGCATAAGTAATCATGACCATAATCAGAAATCACAACCATTCACTTTTTTCCTTAATCTGAGATTTCAGATACTTTAGTTTTGTTTTACTAATATACTTGTTTAAATAAAATAAAAAGCCTTGTCTTTTATAATATTTTGCAGTCCTACTCCGCGTAAGGATTGTAATTTTTTTTTCAAATGCTGATGAGTTTTATGTTGTTCTAAATTCAACCTATTTTAAGTACCAGTGGTGGTTTGAAACAGTACTTTCTGGGGTTTGGGGGGTTTTTCTTTGTTAAGGAACTAGTTTGTATCAGTTCAGTTCAGTTCAGTTGCTCAGTCCTGTCGGACTATTTGGGAAGCCATGAACCACAGCACACCAGGCCTCCTTGTCCATCACCAACTCCCAGAGTTCATTCAAACTCACGTCCATCGAGTCAGTGATGCCATCCAGCCATCTCATCCTCTGTCGTGCCCTTCTCCTCCTGCCCCCAATCCCTCCCAGCATCAAAGTCTTCTCCAATGAGTCAACTCTTCTCATGAGGTGGCCAAAGTACTGGAGTTTCAGCTTTAGCATCATTCCTTCCAAAGAAATCCCAGGACTGATCTCCTTTAGAAGGGACTGGTTGGATCTCCTTGTAGTCCAAGGGACTCTCAAGAGTCTTCTCAAGACTTTGTATCAGGTTTTAGTAATTACTCTGAATGAAGGTACTTACATAAGATTTTCATTCATATATAGACGTGCAGATCTGTTCTAGGATAAGAATCTGCCAGACTCATTTCTCCCCTTGTTATGTTAAAGGCTCCTCCAGCTCACCTACATCTTGTTTTTAGGAGAGACTCTGCTAAAATCCACTTACCTTTTTTTTTTTTCTTATTCTGATATTCTGACTCCATCCCAAACTCGCAAGAGGTAAAGATTTGGTAATGTGAACTTCAGGTGTTCTGATGGTCAATAAAGCATGATACATCCTTACAAAAATTAAACCATGCTATGTGAGAAGCATAGATTAGTGGAGAGTTCTTTAAGAAGAGTGACAGCCCAGCCCTCCTTGACTAACTACATAGGAGACTTTTCCTATATTAGGTGTTCACCTTCTCTTTATAAATCATCTGCCCTCATTGAACTCTTCAGAACATTCTTTGTACCGAGTGTACCTTACTAATTTGCTCAGATTATTCTACTCCTTTTTTTTGTTTGTTTGTTTTTGAACAAGCTCTGGGAGTTGGTGATGGACAGGGAAGCCTGGCGTGCTGCAGTTCATGGGCTTGCAAAGAGTTGGACACTGCTGGGGAACTGCACTGAACTGATTCTACTCTTTTCATTTCTAACAATCGCAATTCTCTGTTAAATCCAACTCAAATCCCTTCCACTCTATAAATTTTCCAATTGAATTTTCACCTTTGAACTTAGATAGAAAAAATTACTAAGTAATTTGACAGTTTTGAAGAAATTTCTTTTGTGATTTTCACATCAAAGGGTAAATAGACATTCCCATCATCCTTATGCTATCCCAGTTAACTGATCAAGTTAAGTGAGTTGTTTTCAGTTTTGAATTTGGAGTAATGGAGGTTTATCATTGTACATGAGTTTCTGAACTCATATCTGATGTGAGTGTAACAGAGCAGAATGAGCGCAGCCCTTAGCAGCCAGCCATTACTGTGCCTCATTACTCCACACCCTGTTACTAGGCAACAGGTCTTGCTCAGCCGTTGCTTGCTGCCTTAGTGAGCCCTGCTTGCAAGCAACCAACTATTAATGAAGGATTGTCAGTTGTCCTTCTCAGCCATTGGTCAGCACCGCAGTGACCCACTGATAGCTGTCAATGAGGAATCACTGGGGAAGTGATTCAATCAAGGATCAGTGATGTGGTCATCAGGTGGAGAGTGAGGTAAGAGACAGATACAGGTCTTCTCCTGGAGGCCCTCCAGCTTACCCAGGTTTGGGCCAGGGGGTGAGCTGAAGGGCCCGGGGAACAGCCTGTGGGGCTCCAGAGCCCTCACCAAGGCCCTCCACTAGCCTTGGTCCAGGCCTTGAGGCAGCAGTGAGATTCTCCCTTCCCTGTCTCTGTGACCTAAGAGCAGTGGCTGTCTGCCTGGGTTGCAATCTGTGAGACCTGGTCTCCCCCATTTGGGTGGCCTGAGGAAGCAGAGGGCCGGTTGGGTTGGATGCCTGGCTCCCTCAGGGATGACAGCTGGGCAGCGTGTGGGAACCTGGCCCTGAGGGAGCTGCCAATTGAGCTCTGTCTCCTCTTAGCCGGGACCGCGACCTTGGAGGGTGAAAGTTATACCCTGTAACCTTGTTCTTCCTTGTCAGGTCAGAGAATACCATTCATCTGGTAGAGATTTACAGGAACATCACTACCTGCCCATGACTAGACTTAAAGAACAAAGAATCTGACACTGAGAAGTCTGCAACAACTAACCACGCCCATCCCTCCCCTTTTGCTTTTAAAGGGACTTGCTGAAAGCTTTCCGTAACTTTGGGGTTCTTAGGGTATGAGCCACCCATTTCCTCATGTGAATCTGTAATAAACCTTTCTCTGTTCCAAACATTAACGTTTAATATCGATGGGCTTCACTGTGCATAGGACACAGGGATTTGTGATTTCGGTAACATGAGTAGGGCAAACAGTATGAGTTGTTTTTTTTTCTTGACTAGATGATACAGTGTTTTAAATATTGTTGCTATTCTTGACAACCAGAGGCAATGGGTCTCTCTGTCAGCAACATATATATAGGATTGATGAGACAGCCTGGAAATCTCTAACTAACTAACAACAACAACAACAAAAAAATACAGTAAGCTTTTCTTTCCCATTGTTTTCTTAGGACTTCCTGAACTAAAGGAGAAAAAAATTTTGGTGGATCGGTCAAAACCCCTTCCTACTTCCCTTCAAAATGAGTTCATCCCTGAGGAAGTTCTGCTTTCTCTGACCAATGCGGCCAATGCTGGTCCTTGTCCTGAAAACTTACTGCCTCCTAAGAAAATTAAAACTCCAAAGGTGTGTATGTATATGTGTGTGTGTGTGTGTGTGTGTGTGTGAGTGTGTGTGTGTGTGTGTGTATAAAGTACTTGGGAACATTTATCTTGACATCCAGTTCATTAAGTATTTATTTAAAATGTTTTATATTCCAGATTATCTTAAGGATATTTTAAAATTAATTTCCTAGATTGAAAGCTAAAATATTTTGCATGAATACTTTCAAGGAAATACATGAGTATATCCATTAACCTGTTTCTGTGTGATTTACCTAAATGATCATTACTAGTCTTAGTCTTGATGTTTTTCTTTTAAAAAAAAAAAAAAGTTACTTGTTTATTTATTTGGCTGACTTGGTCTTGATTGCTGCATGTGAGCTCTCTCTAGTTGCAGAGAGCGGGGCCTACTTTCTCCTTGCAGCACGCAGGCTTCTCATTGCAGTAGCCCCTCGGTCATAGCCGAGCGCACGCTCTAGGGTGCCCAGGCTTCACTGGTTGCTGCATGTGGGCTTGTTAGTTGTGGTTCCTGGCCTCTCGAGCACTGGACTCAGTAGTTTTGGAGCCCGGACTTGGGTCCTCCGAGGCTTGTGGGATCTTCCCCAGCCTGGGAAGTCCTTGTGCCCTGCATTGCAAGTCAGGTTCTTAACCACTGTACCACCAGGGAAGCCCGGAGTCTTGATATTTTTCTTTCACTATTAAGTTGTTCTAGTTTCAATGATAATTCTTCTTGTTATCGAATAAGAATTACACTTTTTCTAAACAGTATCCAAATGCCTTTAATGTACTCAAAAATGATTAAGAATAGATTTCATTTGACTAGAGCGCCCTCTGCTGTGTACTCATGGTTGTTTTCTTTCCCCCAGGGTACTCTTCCTCGCTCAGTCGACCATGTCTGGCATAACCCTGTCCGAAGAAATAAGTTCAAATTCCTGATTGACCATCCAGTTTCCCTAACGGGAGCTGGAAGGTAAAGAAGGAAGATAGTGGGGTAGAGGCAGATGAACAGAGTCATTATCTCATTTTGTATGATTTCCTTGGGAGGAGCAGAACTGGAAAAATCACAGAATCATAGTTTTAAAGCTTAAAGTATCTTTAATGAACCAGCGTGCCATCTGGAGAGGGCATGGGTCTACCTTTTGTGTATGACTATTATCGGTAGGATGGCAATGGAAGCTGGCTCTTCTGACGTTTCACTCATTTAAATTTGCCTTTGTGTGCCTTTGTGTGCTTGTCCCCTTACTCTCCTGTTCCTTACTGTACCCTAGCAGGAGGGACAGTATCAGGCAGAATGTCTTTAGGGCCTCTTTAATTTGCACTTCTGAGAAGAGCTAGGTAACATAGTTTTATGACATGCAAAAACTTGAAAAGTAAGTGCTTAGTCCCTGGTTTTCCTCAGAGCAAACCCTTAACCTTTACACGTGTGTGTGCTCAGTCGCTCAGTCATGTCTGACTCTTTGCAACCCCATGAACTGTAGTGCACCAGGCTCCTCTGTCCATGGAGTTTTCCAGGCAAGAGTCCTGGAGTGGGTTGCCATTTCCTACTCCAGGGGATCGTCCAGATCCGGGGATCAAACCCAGGTCTCTTGCGCCTCCTGCACTGGCAGGCAAATTCCCTACCACTGCACCACCGTCAAGGAAATGATCAAATCAGCAAGTTATATTTGTTTTTATATCATTCCTAAAAATATCCAAAGTGTCAGTATTTTCCCTATGAAGATGGTGGTCTCCTAATTTTCTGTGTGTCGTTCATTTATCAACTTACTCCCTCAAAAAAAAAAAAAAAACAAAAAAACAAACTTAACTCCTGCCATGCTCCTTACTGAAATACCACTTAATAGTGAGTTTACAGTTACTAATACTTGGGTAGATTATTTGGTTTTTCTGAGTTCAGTTTCTTATTTGTAAAAAGGGAATAACAGACTCACTCCGTTTCGTGTACCTCCCAGGGATATAGAAAGCATGAATGAGATAATGAATGCAAGGGCACTTGTAAACCTGTACACTGCTCTTACTGCTGTGTGAATATAAGCTGTTATTCCTCAGTTATGTCTCAGTGCTAGAAAAAGTGGCAGAAATTTAGGCTATGGACTTCTCTGTTCTGGGGCTCTGGTGTCATAAGTATCGGTACTTTATTTTATGCCAGTGGACCATGACTTTAATCATTACCATTTAATAATTAGTAGTTATGAGATATTTGAAGTACTTTTGAAAAATTATTAGCTCTGAGTGCAGCAATAATGTGACATTAAAATGTTAATGTCAAATGACATCTAAGTAGCAATTTTTAAAATGTGAGATCTGTAGTAGGTAAGACAGGATAGTGGCCTCTCTGAAATGTCCACGTGGCAAAGGTTACCCTGATTTGGCATTGGTAAGAGATAAGAGGAGGGTGACGATAAAATCAGTAAGTGTTAGTGACAGATATTGAGGACAAAGGATGGGACAGAATCAATCATGGATGCTGAGATTTTTGATGAGTAGAGTGGTGGTGCTAACTGACAGAATTAGTGATTACAGAAGGATGACACGTTAGAATGCAGGAGAAATATTTAGTAACTAGAAGTTACTAGAAGTATCTAGAAGTAACAAGTGTGATAAGGTGAGATTTGATAGCATAGCCAAGGGAGACTGTGTAGGGAAAGCGCAGCGGAATGAGGCTAGGATATTGTGGAACATTTCCATTTGGCAGGCAGGAGGTCACAGAGATGTCCAAGAAGGAGTGGGTGGGACGAGGGAACCGAGGGAGTCCGGTCATACAGAGGGCAGGGGAGAGGAGAGTGTTTTTAGAAAGTGAGGTGATCAACCCTGGAAAATACCCCAGAAGAAGAGTGGAAGATGAGAGCTGGTGACTTAACTGTAGAAAGTCATCCTTAGCTTTCTGGAGCATGATTTCAGCAGAGAGATGGGAATGAAATCAGAATTGCAGGAAAATTGTAAAAAGTCTAATGTTGAGCAGAAAGTGCGAGGCAGATGAAGGTAACTTGATGACAGTGCACGTCAAGGGAAGATTTTTAGAAGCAGAAACAACCTGAGTTATAGACTGGAGGGAATGTTCCAAGAGAAAAGGAAATACACAGAAATTATAATTGATGGAATGAGATCCCCAAGGATGTGGGCAAAGATGAAATGAAGGACTGAAGTGGAGGAAATAATCCTGGGGAATAGAATACATCTTAACCTGAGGTTGAAGGAAAGGAGAAAGAAGTTTGAGGTGGAGAAGAGGAAGGATGTGGGGAAAAACCCTAATGCCTCAGCCTTCTAAGTAAAGTATGAGGTAAGGAGACCAGTTTTGTGTCCCTTTTTACCCACTAGAAGGATGTGTGTGGGCATTACCCACTTTTATCCAGTAGCCAAACAAAAAACTTATTTTGTATTTTTTAATCTTAGGGATATTTCTTTTCTGTATGATGTTAAATACGTTAAAGGAGAGACGAGGGAGAGTGCGGTTTGTCCCCCACGAACGCACCATGCACTGCAGTCACGTGATGGTGTCATTGTACCTCATAAGGTAAATCAAGTATTTGAAAAATAACTTCCTCTCCCGCTACCTAAAAAAAAAAAAATCCTCAAAATATAAAGCCATGGGAAACTCTAACGGCCTGCATTGTTTAGGTTTTCTAATTTTTTCATGGCACTTTTCTAATTTTTTCTAGAAAAGGGAATTTACTGGGAGAAGATCAAATGTATCTTAAGCAGTTTTCCAAACTACAACTATTTAATCTTGAAAATACAGTATAGGAGCCTAGATTTTTTTTTTTTTTAAGAAACCCACAGTTTAAAGTTGTAGAGTACTTAAAAGTAACACAACATCATAAATCAGCTAGATTTCAATTTAAGAAAAGGCAGAAAAAAAAGTTGTAGAATTCTTATTTTTGGCAGGTTGCTAAGGTAAATTTGAAATAACTCTTCAATTTTCAAGTCAATAGATTTCTTTGTTATCAAATACTAAAACCAAGATTGTTCTTTAATTCATGGTTAATTTTTTAACCTGTTTTCTGCTAAAAGTTTATTATTCCTTGCCATGACCCATATTACTAAGTGTTGTTATTTCTCTAATCAAAATCTCTTAATAAATAGTATCCTTTTGGGGTAGCAATTAGGATTTATATGACTCATCTAATGTTTTTATTCTTGTTCTTTCTTTTTAAGCCAAAGAAACTAACAGATACATTGATTCCTGAAGAATTTCATATTGTGTCAAACACAGGAGTTTCAGGTTTAGAGTGTTTTGATGAGTGAGTACTGGGGTATATACTGAATATCTGACAAGTTGAGCTGTTTCCTGCTTCCTAGACATAGAGGAACCTGAGCAATTCACTCATGTTCCTAGGCAGTTGTCTGGTCACTGAGTTGTGTCTTACTCTTTTGTGACCCCATGGACTGTAGCCCGCCAGGCTCTTTGTCCATGGGATTTCCCAGGCAAGAATACTGGAGTGGGTTGCCATTTCCTTCTCCAAGGGATCTTCTCAACCCAGGGATCGAGCCTGTGTCTCCTGCATGTGGCTGGCAGATTCTCTACCACTGAACCACCAGTGGAGCCTTTTCCTAGTCAATATCTACAATGAAATGAGTAAACGTTCGGCTTAACATGCTAATAAAATTTAAGGAAGGTATCAAAACCTAATGAAAAATGTCTTACTTAAAAGAGTTTGAAACAACAAGAATTTACTGTATGGTGCAGGGAACTGTGCGATTATAAAATATTCAATATCCTGTAATATCTTCAATATCTTGTAATAACCTATAATGGAAAATATTCTGAAAAAAACACATAAATATAACTGAGTCAGTTTGCTATGCACCTAAAAGTAACATAATATTGTAAATCAGTTATATTTCAATTTTTAAAATTTTGAGATTTTTGTGATTAAATTGTTCTGTCTTTTTCCTATTGTTTAATTTTGAATGAAAAAAATTAGGTCTTTGTTCTGAATGCTTGCTTCCTCTTTAGCAATGGTTTTGAGCAATGACAAAGGAAAGTATCCCTCTAAGTTGAAACCTCGTAATGCATGCTCTAGGGCTTAACCCCAGACTTCAAACTAGTCATTTCCAGTTTTCTTTGATTCCTGCTTTATGAGTTTGAAAATGGTTTTATTTTCGGAAACAACACTTGAATGTTTCATAATTTGAAATTTGAAAAACTAAAACTGTGGACTAGTTTTTATAGTAAAATATCCAGAAGCTGTCATTCATTTCACCTTATCCAGTACGTATGTTATGTGGCATTTCGTTATAATGGTGGGTTTCAGAACAGTATTGTGCCAAAGGGAACTAAATGCAACTCATTTTGGGGGGTGACTTTTAATTTTTTACATAATTTTAAAGTTACAAAAATGTTACAAAATAAGACAAGGAACTCCCATATACTCTCTCCTGACTCACTGAGTAATTACATTTTGCCTTATTTGCTTTAATACATACATACACACACTCTTAAACTATTTAAGAGTAAGTTGGAGGCCTTCATAACATTTTGCCACCAAATACTTTAGTGTGTGTTTCCTTACAACACGCTATCCTGTTGACGACTTTTTTAGCTCCATCATCTCGTATGTACTAGTTGCTGTTTTACAATATAGACTCATAGATTTCTCCCTTTTTTTTGGTGAGTCATATTTCTTTGCTATCATTGATGTTCAAGTTTTTCCTGATTTTGCTAATGCCAGCTCCTTTGAGCTGGCTCTTGTGTTCTTTAGGCACGTGCCCGTTTTCTCTTATTCTCAGGCTCAGTGAGATTTTCAGGTTCATCTTGGATTTCCCAACTCCAGCTCTGAAATGAGCTATGAGTCACTTCTTCGAGAAGTACTGTTTTCCTTTTCTTGGAGAAGAGTTCTTAGAAACCAAGATCTGGGTCCTAGGTGTACTCATTGCTCCCAGGGTATCATTATTTTTAGTGCCTCTCACACACTCACATTTGAAACTATTCTGAGCCTTTACAGTCCCTGAATATTTTTCGCGAATCTTAATTCTGAAAATGGACCTTATTAAACAACTGTGTTCCAGTAGGGGGCAGAAACAAAGTAAATGTTTTTCAACTGGAGGAAGAAAAAAGATATATAAATAGCAATGAATTTGAAGAATTGCCATGTGGTTCTCATCGTGATGCCCACTTAGGTATAGGCACGTACTTCCAGGCGACAAATGTGTATGTTGGGCATCAGGAAAACTGGGTTTGGTTTCATCTCTAGTTCTTATTAATTTTGTAACCTGTTTAGTCACTTAACTTTGTTGACTTCGGTGTTCTTAGAACATTCTTCCACCTTTGATAGGCCATTTTTTTTAATGAGCCAAAGAAATTTTTGTATTGTGATATATTGGAAAATGTGATTAATGCTCTTTTACTTAAATGCTTTAAATCTAAGTATCTGTGTCTGTAGATGTCTAAGGCTATTTAAGTATGATCTTGTGTGTAAAACAATGGACCTTTCTGATTGTCTCCAAGCTTCTCAATTCTGTGAGATCTTAAGTTTTTCGTGTTTTCTTATGTGATAAATAGGCCAAACAGTTTTCTTACAATAGCATTTCCCTGTCTTATTTATTGCAGCAAATACACTACCCTCCTCACAGACAGTGAAAATAGGTTATTGCTCTTCCCATCCATGTAAGTACAGTTTATTTTGAGAATGTTTCTAAGAAAGAATAACTATATTTCTTTTTCCTTTTTATTGATAGTTTATTACACAAAAATAATAAAATTATCATAGAAACCCAAGACAATGATTGCCTACATTTCTGTCATTTAATCAGTGCTTTCTTTGTCCAACTGCATATTGATTCTTTACATATTTATAATAACATCAAAGTGCTAGAAAACACTTTTTTAAAAAATTACCATTTTAAATGGTTTTTTTTTTGTTCTTGTTTTTAAATTTTATTGTGGGAAGAATATTTAATATGAGATCTACCCTCTTAATAAAATTGTAAAAAAAAATAAAATTGTAAGGGTGAAATACAGTGTTGTTAATTATAGGCACAGTGTTATACAGCAATACTCTAGAACCTTGCATTATTGAAATATTATGCCCTTGATCAGCAACTTCTCATTTCCTCCTCCCCACAGCCCTTGCAGACTGCTGTTAAACTCTCTGATTCTATGAGTTTGACCATTTTAGGTACCTCATGTAAATGGAATCAAGCAGTGCTTGTTCTGTGACTGGCTTATCTCACTTAGCATGATATCCTCTTGGTACATTCATGTTGTTACATAGTGAAGTATTTTCTTTTTTCTAAAGGCTGAATAATATTCCTGTGTGTGTGTGTATACTTCTTCATTCATTCATTAACGGACGTTTAGGCTGTTTCCGCATCTTGGCTATTGTGAATAGAGCTTCAGTGGCTATTGTGAATAGAGCTTCAGTGAACCTGGAGTGCTAATCTCTCTCCGAGATCCCTTTTTTGGGGGTGAGGGGCCATGTTATGCAGCAATCAGGCTCTGAGTTCCTTGACTGGGAATCAAACCTGTGCCCCGTGCAGTGGAACTGTGGATTCACTGGACCACCAGGAAGTCCCTCTCTTTGAAATCCTGGTTTCAAGTCTTTTAAGTGGGATTACTAAATATATATAAAATACCTTTATATTCTACATTTAACTATTAGTATTTCTCCATTTTGCTATAGGCTTTTTTTTTTCTTATCCTTTTCCATTTTCTTTTTGATTGTGAAGTATCTGGTATTAACACCTTGTTAGCCAATATTAACAACTTGTAGCCAATATTAACAGCATGATGTTTATCACTCCACGTTTTTCTGTGTTATAGTCTTACACAGTAGGTATATAAAATTTTTTTTGAGGGAGGAAAACAGAACATTATTTTCTTTTATGAAAAAGAGGATCATACTATTTGTATTTTTTTTGGTTTTTGTTTTGTTTTTGTATTTTGTTTTACTGTATTAATGATATCCCACAAGATTAGTACGTACAGGTATAATGCTTTAAAATGCCATTAATGTTCCATAGTATGTACATTTTCTTTATACATATTATGTTCCTTTTGAGCATGACGTTTTATAACATTAATTATATAAATCTGCTGTCTAAATCTTTTAGGAAACCTAATAAGAGAATAGAAGTGGTCCAACTGAATGATGTGATGGACACTATGCTAGAGAGGGCTGGTGTGGAAAATCAGGAATATACAGGGCCAACCAAGGTAAGTGCAAACATCAGTGAAAACTGTTAAGAGCACTTGCTCTGGAAGTAAAATGCCTGGATTGGAATCCTGACCCTGCCATTTATTAGCTGGTGACCTTGGGCAGGTCATTTAATGTATTTGTGCCTTGATTTCCTCATCTGTAAATTACAGATAATACTATTTACCTCATAAAGTTGTTGTGGAGATTAAATGACATAATGAATGTAAAGTGCTTAGGACAATGCTTGACATGTGGTAAACACTGTATAATTTTTTATTATTGTTATTGTATTTAACCAAATATAAGGCACCATTGATTATAAAACCCTTGTATTTCATGTACCATTAAAAAACACTGCCAATTAAACCATGGTTTCTTACCACTTGTACTTTTTATTTTGCACCTAATGAAAGGGCTTTTTCAGTCTTATATAGATATAGATTTTTTTTTCTTTATGGGGCTATTTCTCTTTTATTTTGTAGTTTTATTTCTATAGAATTTGAAATTTATAGACAAGTTCAGTATAAGGCACTGCTATGTAATCTTTACCCAGATTCGTTAATTGTTTGCATTGTGCCCTGTTGGCTTTATCATTCTCTTTCTCTCTGTATACATCCTCCATGTGTATGGGTATTTTCCTGAACCATTTTAGAGTAAGCTGGCAACTTCATGCATCTTTATCACCAAACATTTTAGGGTATGTTTCCTATGAATAAGGACATTCTCTTATATATCTATAATATAGTTTTCAAAATCAGGAAATTTAATGTTGATATGAAAATATTATCTACTACAGTTCATATTCAAGTTTCAAATTTTATTAACTGTACCTGTAATGGCTTTTATAGCTATTTCCCCCTCTATTTCAGGATCCCAGGTCACACAGTACTTTTAGTTGTCATGTTCCTGAAACTGTTCTTTGGTTTTCTTAGCTTTGATATCTACAGAATGTTCCTCAATTTTGGTTTGTCTGATGTGTAATTATTCAATTCAGGCTATGTATTTTTGGCTGGTATAACATAGTAGTAATATTGTGACTTTCTCAGTGCATCGTATAAAGAGGTACATGATTAGATTTATTGATGTATCATTTTTATATATGTTTATAAAGAAAAATGTAAGTGAGCAAATTAATCTAGGTATTTCAAAAACTTACACTAAAACTTCCCAGTGCTTACCCCCTAGGATGTCTTTTACTGGCAAGACTATAATAAATACTGATTGTCTTCCTTATCTTTTGCCAGATGCACAAACTGCTTCATATACTGAAGAAGGAACAGACCATTTATAACACAGTATTTCATGAACTGATTCGACAAGTCAGTGTGGACTGTGCAGATAGAGGAGAACTACTCTCCAAAATCAGGTTCGAGCTGTTACTGGAGTATGCCAGTTTCCTCCTGAATTTTGTATTGGAATTATATTTATATCTGTTTTTCAGAAAATCACAAAAATATATGTCTCTATTCTGTTGATAATAAGGGACCCAAGTGTATTTCTATTCTATTTTATATAGTAAAAGTATATTATCTGAGAACTTCCTTAAGTTGATTTCTGTTGGGATGTTTGACACCCTCTTCTTTTATGATGGGGAGTGAAATGCTATGTGAAAAGGTAGAAAAAGATAGATTCTGAAGACAGACCAGTCTGGTTTTAAAGCATCATCTAGGTGTATGACTTTGGTAAAAATCTATGCCTTAGTTTTCTTATCTCTAAATGAAGATAATAGCTATGTGAAAATTTTCAGTCTTTTTGTTCACTTGTAAATGATATTTACTGAGTGTCTACTATGGTTCAGGCCTTAAGATGCTTCACAGAATTGTGGTGAGGTTTAAATGAGAGCACGGAAGTAAGTAGGTGCTCAGTACAAATGATTATGATAGATTATGATTATAAATACTATTAGGACTATAATTCTTCTCCTTATGGCTATGGTACTTTCCAAAAGCTGAAAGGAATAGTAGAATACTGGGTTCTGATTACGTATCTGCAGCTTCCTTGCCCTGGAACCATAGGCACATGATCAGATCTCTCTGATTATCTGCGTCTCCTGAATGGGAATTAACAGTATACATGTGCCCTATTTGTCCGCTGTCTGATTTGTGGAAACAGAGTGTGCCTATGTGACACTACTCATTAACTAGAAGCAAAGCCATTAGCAGGAGACTGATCAGGATTAGAATGCTAAGGAGTAAGCTGTTGGAACACCACCAAGAGCTGCAGAATGCCAAATCAGAATGAGGATGGGGACAAATGAAGGCTGAGTTGTCACTCCAAGAACAAAGTCAGGAAGGACAGATGAGGAATCAGTTGGAGAGGAACTAGATGACGGTATCCAAAGTTTCTTTAGTGAGAAATTGATGTGAGTGGAACTCTTCCAGCTGATTTTAGGAGTTAGCTTTTACAGGCCAAAATAGGGTGGGCCCCTGTTCCAGGAAGTCTAGACAGAAAGAGACAGGGAAATCAAAGCCAGAATTCTTTAACAAAAATGGAGTCAGACGCTAGGGAGACAAAAATACTAACTTCAAAATGCCAGCAATAGGATCAGAACAGGGCTTGAAATGGGTTTCCCTGGTGGCTCAGAGGGTAAAGAATCCTGCAGTGTGGGAGACTTGCGTTTAGTCCCTGGATTGGGACAATCCCCTGGAGAAGGGAATGGCAACCTGCTCCAGTACTCTTGCCGGGAGAATCCCCATGGACAGAGGAGCCTGGTGGGCAACAGTCCATGGGGTTGCAAAGAGTTGGACACGCTGAGCAACTAAACACAGCACACAGGGCTTCAAAGCTAAGAATTTAGAATAGGGTAGAGTTGGACTTAAGAATACACAGTAGGTGGGGATAAACCATGAGGTTTCAGGATGATTGCTGGGAACATTCATGATGTATTTGTGGAATAGTGAAACACTTTGTCGGTTCAGCATAATCTAATGTCCACTATTTTGTTGTGGTAGGAGTTTATTTTGAAGAACTAGGCCTCACCTTCAATGAGGAAGACATCTGTTGTCCTCAGGCTGGTATCTTACAGAGTCCTCCCTGTTTCACAAGATTTTGGGAGGATCCAATAGATATCCCCAGCAAATGGTAACACCTCGCATGCCCCAGAAATACTCTCCATCAGCCCCTAGCTGTTTGCTTGTCCGTCTGTTTATCACTAGTTTTCTGCTTTATGTCTTTCTGATCAGCTTGTGTGTGTGTCTTTTCATGCAACTGTCTCTCAGGCTTGTTGCTGTAGAAGGAGGGTTTCATATGAAACAGAGGTTCATAATAGCTGTTTTTTATAAGGGGAGAATAACTGACAGACTGGTTATAAGCTGAGTAAGACTCACAGAAATAGGGCTACCACAGTAATTATTTTTGGTTGACATTATGTTTGTATGCAGGCACCTGACTTTTTTTCTGGTTGTTATTTTTTCCAGTATTTTATGGGAATTTTCAAATATACACATAAAAATGGAAAGAATTTTACTGTGAGCCTACATACATCTAGATTCTCCATTAATATACTTTTCTTGCTTTATCGCTTATCTATCTAGCCATCCTGATATTTATCCACCAATTTTGTGTACTTAAAAGGCAGACATCAGTGTATTTCCCTTAGATACTTCAGCATGTATGTCACGAATCAGTTCATTAGTTATTTGCCGTTTTGTTTCTTCTGAGTCTCATTCATGATGGTGTAATTGTGAGTGTTTTCCAATCTTTGCTTGTGTGACTAATAATTTGGCTAATCTTAACCATGAAATCCTTAGGGTATAAATGATGGATGCTTCCTGAAGAGATGATTTGCATTTTTTCTCTCCTGGAATCCTGGCTTCCTCCTATACCCAGGTTGCCTGCTTTG
The DNA here is from genome assembly GCF_016772045.2 of Ovis aries. Classification (NCBI taxonomy): domain Eukaryota; kingdom Metazoa; phylum Chordata; class Mammalia; order Artiodactyla; family Bovidae; genus Ovis; species Ovis aries. Next base: position 60,102,578 of record NC_056065.1, read on the forward strand.
AAGAAAGCCCAAGGCTTGGTCTCTGGGACCCAACGCTAGCACTTTTACTGGGCCACCTCTAATCTTGCGTTTTCCTGGTGAATAATTTTTACTGGTTACCACTTCCCACCCCATTGTTAGCTTACTGTATTTAGTTTGTTGCTCTTGTGTTGTTGTTTTTGTTTTTTTCCATTTCTAGAGGCTTGTGTTTCTTTCTGCGAGTGAGGTAATACTTCAGAAAGTATGCTTTATCATGGATATAATTGTGTGTGTGTTGGAGGATAATTACTGTACAGTATGGTGATGGCCTCTGCCGTACATCAGCGTGAATCATCAGTAGGCACGCGTGTAACCCCTCCCTCCTGAACCCTCCTCCCCCTCCCTCCTCACCCCATCCCTCCAGGTTGTCTCAGAGCACGGCTTTGGGTTCCCTGTGTCATACATCAAACTCTCACTGGCTGTCTATTTTACACATGGAAATGTGTATGTTTCAGTGCTATTCTCTCAAATCATCCCATCCGCTCCTCCTCCGACTGTGTCCAAAAGTCTGTTCTTTATGTCTGCGTCTCCTTTTCTGCCCTGCACATAGGATTGTTGGTACTGCCTTTCAGATTCCATATGTATACGTTAATATATGATATTTGTCTTTCCCTTTCTAACTTACTCCATTCTGTACAATAGGCTCTAGGTTCATCCTGTAGTTGTGTTTTAATGGAAAAGCCCTTCAGAGTGTGTTGTTCCTGTATCACCATAAGGGAAAACCCTAAAGAAAGCGTTTTAAAAATTGATGCTTCCCAATGAATGAGCTGCACACTGAGCTGATTAACTCCCTGTCACTTTAAGTGTGTAAGCAAGGGCTGGATAATTCTTTTTGTCAGTGGGTGAGAGATTCAACCAAATGATTATTCCAACACAAAGATATTATAATCCTGGGGTCTCAGTTTTTAGAATATAATACCTAGATCACTTTTAAAATAAATGAAGACTTCTCAGTTATGGTATTCATAGTTTATCATCTAGAATCATTTCCAAATATTTTGTTTGATGTTGTTCAGAAGCAAGAGAAATTACTGTACTTAGGGACTTACAGTTGGCGTCCTACATTTTGGTCAATTTGAGAAAAGTGGTTTTATTCATGAATTTAATTTATAAAAATCCCACTCTATTCAAGATACTGTCAGATGTTGTAAATGAATAAATATGTAAGATATAGTTTTTATCATCATAGAGTTTCTAAATTAGAAGAAGAAATAGAAGAAGTCGTTGTTTTGTTCTACATCTCAGACATTATGTTCCAAATAACTATGACTCTGTTTAAAATTCTCCATAGTTCATTCACTCGGCATTCAGAATTTATTCATGAGATGGCAAGAATTCACAGCCTAGGTCTTTCTCTAGCTTGTTCTTCGCGCATAGCTTTTATGAGTGTCTGTTCACTATTTCTTTCCTTAAAATTACTTTTCTCTCTCACATACCTTCTGGCTCCTGTTCCTTTCTGCCTGATGTCTTGTCTTCCTTTTTCTCATGCAGAGAGCGGTATGTACAAATGCTTGACCAAATTGCCCGGCAGATGATCGACTTCTACAAAGACATGGTAACTCAGCGAATGATGGACCAGCGCATTTTAGAAGAACTGTACAATTTTAAGAATGTGATTGAGGAACTGACCAGGTAAAAACTGTGCTTATCAAAGCTTTGTCTCTAAAGAGAGTAAAAGATACTCAGGGAAAGTAGAGATTAAAAGGCTCTCTTACTCTGATTTCATGTTTTGCAAGAGAACAGAAAGACCTAGATAGAGATGCAGAGACATGGGTTACATAGGTTAACACAAAACTAGGGCTCTGTGTATATTTGATAGTTGTTCTTCCTTTCAAAATAGAGGTGCTTATCTTAATCTGGTTTACAGAGCAGTGCCATGATTATGGATGTTAAGGTTCAAATCCCGAAGAGAATAAGCAGTATGTGTCATAGCTATCACATTTTGTGATCGGCTAGATGTTAGTGGGAGGAATGAAGACAATAGAATAGACATGCCAGAGGGTAGGATAGAGCAGCCTTAAGGCCTTGGCTGCCAGCATCTGCCCTCACTCCATTCTAGAGAGCTCTCCAGATCTTTCTGCCTCTTCTAGCCAGTCTGACTCCATTGCTAAACCTGGTTAGAGTTCACTTGAATGAATACTAGATTTCTTGCCTTGGTTTATGGGGCAGAAAAACTGGGAAGAGATATATGCATGATAACTGAGAAGATTCCTGAGTATAAATCTGATTTCCTAGGCAGAAACTTTTTCAAAATCTTCAGTTATGGCTATAAAATTGGCTTGCTCAATTTCAGGGAACTGTGTCTGGTTCGGGCACATGATATAAAATTAACAAAGGAAGCAGAGAAGGCCCACAGAGATTTGGCACAAGCTCTTTTAGACGCTGAAAAGAATGCCAGGTGAGTTACCAAATGTTAGCCATTATGTCATATTTGCTTCACACCTTCTTTCAAGAAATAAAATTTTTTAGAAGAATTTGAAAATTTTTAAAATTATAGCGGTTCTGGAAGGAGTTAATATACATAAAGCTCATTGTATATATTAACTCTTCCACACACTGTTGTAATACACATCTTGTGTCTCCTTGTATGAAAGTTTTCCAGGGGTGTAAAACCTAGAAGTGGAATTACTGAGTCATGGCATATTCTAACCTTGTCTTGCTAGATGTTACCAAATACTCCCCAAAGTAGTTATACCAGTGTATCCTCTAATCAGTGTATGAGATTTCCCTTTTGCTCATATCTTCTATAGTCTTATAAATATGAAAATGTATCTGGTTTTTGTTTGCATTTTCCAAGTTAGTAGTTAGTAATGTGAGTCTAGTTCTCTTTTAGATGTTAATGACTCTACTGAGGTCCTAATGTTATTATTCTATTTCAGGGACTTAGCCGACTTTTTCTATAAAGGGCCAGATGGTGAGATATGGTTTCTAATACAACTCTGCCTTTGTCAATGTGTGCCATTGTAGTGCAGAAGCAGCCAAGGACAATACCAGAACATCAGTGTTCTGAAAAAATTTTATTTACTGACACTGAAATCTGAATTTATAACATTTCCATTTACTACAGAATATTATTCTCCTATTGTTTTTTCACCACTAAAAACTATTAAAAAGTAAATCAAATACATAAAAAATTTTAAAGTAAAGTTCTTAACTCATAGGGTATACTAAAACAAGCGATGGGCCAGGTCTGACCCACTGGCTGTAGTTTTCTAACTTCTCTTCTATTTCATTTTCTGTTAGAGTTCTGATTACTAGGAAGCTCTTGGGTATGTATCAAAAGATAAATCTCATTGCATTTTAATTTCATATTTAGTTGATTTAAGATATTATATTATTATAGAAGTAGTACATGTGCCTTTTATGAAAATTAATAAATACAATCAAAAATAAATTTTAAAAAAATCACAGTTTCACTCCCTATAGATTACTACTGTAAATACCTTAGTGTATATTCTTATGGGTATTTTTTCTGTGTATATGTGCATACGTGCATTGTTTAAACCAAAGTTGTATTGTACATACTGTTAGCCTGTTTTTTCAGTCAATAATCCATACTTGTTTCAGCAAATTTTTACCTGATATATTACCCAATTCTTTTTTTTTTTTTTTTTAACTTTATTTATTCGGCTGCACTGTGTGGCATGTGGGATCTTAGTTCCCTGAGCAGGGGTTGAACCTGGGACTCCTGCATTTAAAGCATGGTCTTAACCCCTGGACCACCAGAGAAGTCCTCACCCAATTCCTATTTGAATGTTCTTAATTATTCCCCAAATGAATTTTACATTGGGTTGTCCAAACCAGTACCCAATCTAGTACCACACATTGTATCTTATTCTGTGTGCCTTTTAATCCAGCATTATCTTTTGCTTTTTTTTTAACATGTTAAAGAGTGACCATATTTTCTAAATGTCAAGAAAAACACAAATTTATATAAAATATAAATTCAAAAATAACTTTCTGACTTGTATTCTGTTTTGTCGCTTGCTAGAATGAGGGGTACCTTGATCATTTTTTGTCCACTGAATGTACTACTGTTTTCTGTAGCTAAGTCATCCTTGTTATCGTAGTAAATAACTACCTTATACTCTGTCTTTTATCCTCTGATCTCTGATATTACCTCTCCATCCTCTTTCTGAGCTGATGACCTTGCTTTCTAAAATACAGAAGCAAATTGAAGACAGAGCTCAGTTCTCTCATCTCCCCACCCCGCTACGTCTGTGCTCATACATTTGCTCTTTCCTTCTCTCACTGTGGATAAACTGTCTCCTTTCTAAGGTCAGTCTCTCCATTTGTGTCCTATTACATCCACTCTTCAAGTACTCTTGATATTTGCAGCAAATATTCCCTCTTTCTCCTGTATCATTAATATTTCCCTCTACTTGATCAGTCACACCAGTAAACAAATATGCTGTAATTGCGCTTATCTTAAAAACAATAATAACAAAAGAGAACCCCCCTTCCCCAGACCCCAAAACCATACACAAAAACTTCCAAGTCTCTGAGGACGACAAATCCCCTTCTAGCTGTGGCTCCATTTCTCTGTTCCCCTTACAACAGACTTCCTCAAAAGGTTGTCATTCTCCTTTTTCTCTACTCTGTCCTCCTGTTATCACTTGAACCCACTCCAGTCAGGCTTTCAACCGCACCATTCCACCAAATTGCACTTGTCAGAGTCACCATTGACTTCCATATTATTATATCCAAAGGCCCATTCTCAGTTCTCATTTAGCTTGACTTACAGCAGCATTTGTCATAACTGACCAGTTGCTTTTACTTAAAACAATGTCTTTTAGTATATTATGCTGTCCTAGTTTTGCTGCTACTTTACTCTTGCCTCCTTATTGATATCCCTTACAGGTTCCTTTCATCTCGCCAATTTCTATTTATTTATTTGAAGTATAGTTGATTTACAGTGTTGTGTTAGTTTCTGGTGCAGAGCAAAGTGATTCAGTTTTGTGTGTGTGTGTGTGTGTGTGTGTGTGTGTGTGTGTGTGTGTGTATCAGTTCAGTTCAGTTCAGTTCAGTCGCTCAGCCATGTCCAACTCTTTGCAACCTCATGAACTACAGCACACCAGGCCTCCCTGTCCATCACCAACTCCCAGAGCCTACCCAAACTCATGTCCAGTGAGTCAGTGATGCCATCCAACAATCTCATCCTCTGTCATCCCCTTCTCCTCCTTCCCTCAATCTTTCCCAGCATCAGGGTCTTTTCAAATGAGTCAGTTCTTAGCATCAGGTGGCCAAAGTATTAGAGTTTCAGCTTTAACATCAGTCCTTCTGATGAACACCCAGGACTGATCTCCTTTTGGATGGACTGGTTGCATCTCCTTGCAGTCCAAGGGACTCTCAAGAATCTTCTCCAACACCACAGTTCAAAAACATCAATTCTTCGGTGTTCAGCTTTCTTTATAGTCCAACTCTCACATCCATACATGACTATTGGAAAACCATAGCCTTGACTAGATGGACCTTTGCTGGCAAAGTAATGTCTCTGCTTTTTAATATGCTGTCTAGGTTGGTCATAACTTTCCTTCCAAGGAGTAAGCGTCTTTTAATTTCATGGCTGCAGTCACCATCTGCAGTGATTTGGAGCCCCCCAAAATAAAGTCACCCACTGTTTCCTCATCTGTTTGCCATGAAGTGATGGGACCGGATGCCATGATCTTCGTTTTCTGAATGTTGAGCTTTAAGCCAACTTTTTCACTCTCCTCTTTCACTTTCATCAAGAGGCTCTTTAGTTCTTCACTTTCTGCATAAGGGTGGTGTCATCTGCATATCTGAGGTTATTGATATTTCTCCCAGCAATCTTGATTCCAGCTTGTGCTTCTTCCAGCCCAGCATTTTTCATGATGTACTCTGCATATAAGTTAAATAAGCAGGGTGATAATATATAGCATTGACGTACTCCTTTTCCTATTTGGAACCAGTCTGTTGTTCCATGTCCAGTTCTAACTGTTGCTTCCTGACCTGCATACAGGTTTCTCAAGAGCAGGTCAGGTGGTCTGGTACTCCCATCTCTTTCAGAATTTTCCACAGTTGATTGTGATCCACACAGTCAAAGGCTTTGGTACAGTCAGTAAAGCAGAAATAGATGTTTTTTTGGGAACTCTCTTGCTTTTTCAATGATGTAGTGGATGTTGGCAATTTGATCCCTGGTTCCTCTGCCTTTTCTAAAACCAGCTTGAACATCTGGAAGTTAACGGTTCATGTATTGCTGAAGCCTGGCTTGGAGAATTTTGAGCATCACTTTACTAGCATGTGAGATGAGTGCAATTGTGTGGTAGTTTGAGCATTCTTTGCCATTTTCTTTCTTTGGGATTGGAATGGAAACTGACCTTTTCCAGCCTTGTGGCCACTGCTGAGTTTTCCAAATTTGCTGACATATTGAGTGCAGCACTTTGACAACATCATCTTTTAGGATTTGAAATAGCTCAACTGGGATTCTATTGCCTCCACTAGCTTTGTGTGTATATATGTATATATATATAAGCTGGAGATAGAATATATATATAAATATACTTTTTCATATCCCTTTCCATTATGGTTTATTATAGGATATTGAACATAGTTCCCTGTATAATACAGTAGGATCCTGTTTATCTGTTTTATATATAGGATTTTGTATCTGCTTATCCCAAAGTCCCAATTTGTCCTTCTCCGTTCCCTTTTCCCTTTGGTTAACCATAAGTTTGTTTTCTCTGCCTGCATCTCACCAGTTTCTAAGTGTTGGCATGCTCATTCTTGGATCTTTCTTCTTTCTATACTCATTTCCTAGGTGAATCTATTCAGTTTTGTGGCTTTAATGCCATCATCTATATAGTCTCAATTCACAAATTTCTATCTCCAGCTTCAACCATGTCCACGAATTTGTATCTCTAGCTTCAGTCTTCTCTTTGAATCCCAGACATGTATTCAACAGCCTTAACGTTTTGGCTTAGATGCTTAACATTTCCAAACTGAATTCCTGTTCTTCCCCTCAAATCTGCTCTTCCCACATGCTCTTCCCCTTTCAGTTAATGGCAACTCCCTCCTTCTAGTTTCTCCAGCAAAAAGTCCTGGCATTAGCCTTGATCCCTTTTTTCTCTCAAATCTCACATGTCTCCATTAGCAAATTCTGTCAGCTCTCCCTTCGTTATATATACAGAATCGTCACTGCTTTAACTACTACCATCTGCATCTCTTGCCTGGGGTATTACAATAAACTTCTAAATGGCCTTTTTACTTCCGCCTTTACACTTTGTGAGTCTGTTCTCCACACACCAGCCAGTGTGATCTCTTAACACTTGACTCAAATGATGTCATTTCTCTGTTCAAAATTTTTTAAAAATCACAGGACTTATCCTACCAGAATTCCTCTGACTTCTGCTTTATTCTAAGTCTGCTTGTCTTTGAGCTGTTCTTTAAACACACTAGGGTGGCCTGCTTCAGGCCCTGGAGTCCTTCTCCCCCAGGCAGCTGTATGGTTTCCTCCCTCCTTCTTTTGGACCTTTGCTCAAATGTCTTATCAATACAGTCTTTCCTGACCCCTCTATTTAAAATTGTAATACACTTCATATTCTTAATCCCCTTTATCTTACTTATTTTTATCCACAGCACTATCACTACTTAATACAGTATGTTTTACTTTAATTTATTCATTAGCTCTTCTAAATAAACTTTATAAGGGCAAAGTTTATTTTTAGTTTTTGTTTAATTTTGAATATTACTTGGGATATAGCAGGCACTGAACAGATATTTGTTGAATGAATTAAAAAAATAAACTAGACCTTCTTTTGTGCTAATGTCCATTATAAGAATAAAACATCTTCTAAAATCAAAGAGAAGGGGAAGAAAAGAGAGGAAAAAGGTCTCACTTTCTTTAAACATTGGTGGTTCTGAAGTAGGATGGTTTGTGTTTTGCGTGTGATTAGAAATTACAGGTAATATTTTTATTATGATTATTTTGTTGAAAATTTGGAAAACAGATACACATAAATAAGAAAATAAAGAGCATTCACAATTCTTTTAGAGTTAACTACTATTACTATTTCAATATGTTTTTCTTTTTTCTATATATATTTTTAAAAATCATATAAAGCTGAATATAGACCATTATCATTTGGGTATTCTTGTTTTATGTTTTACACAAAAATTTTTCCTATGCAGTACACTATTAAGAACATGATCTTTAATTAGCAACAGAGTATTTTCATCAGAGAGCTACATTATGTATTTTATTTGGCCAGTCCCTTGTTTTTGGACATTAAGGTTATTTCTGCATTTTTTCTTTGGCTGTTATAAACAAGGGTCATTAAGTTTAGTGCGTAGCTAGTGCATTAATTTTAGTGTGTAGCTGTTAAGGTTATAGCTTGTTGAATTTTTACATGTATATTCATCTGCATGACATCTATGGTGATTAATTTTTTTGCAGTTTGAACAAGTTGAAGTCTCCAAATAGAAGGAGGCTTTAGGAACTGATTTTGGTGGTTAATGGCTTTCAATGAAATCAGAAGAATTTTATGTCACTAGCTTTTTATTGTTTCAGAAAAGTTAATGTCCTTGTTGTTGTTTAGTTGCTAAGTCATGTGCAACTCTTTTGAGGCCCCATGAACGGTAACCCACCAAGCTTCTCTGTCCATGGAATTTTTCTGAGCAAGAATACTAGAGTGGGTTGTCGTTTTCTTCTCCAGGGGATCTTCCCCATCTAGGGATAGAATCTGCGTCTCCTACATTGGCAGGCAGATTCTTCACCACCTAGCCACCAGGGAAGCCCTAATATTCTTTAGGAGGAAGTGTTTCAAAAGGTTTGTAAAAAGCTGCCAATCACTTTATAACTTCTGTGTTTGTATTTAATCTTGGAAGGGCTTTTAATTCAGTTAGGAGGAAAAGATATATTTTGGTAAACATGAAGAAAAAAGATTTAAGATAAAGGTACTTAATTAATTAAACTTAAGCTTTTGATTGGTAGAGAATTTCTTTAAATCTTATGCTAATTATATATAATTTTAAAATATAGTTCACAATTATTGGGCTTTGTGCCTTTGTATCTTCTTAGTAAAGAATCCTAAATTCAATGAGAAAAAAAGCTAAAAACAGTTATATTACTACTACATGTATTTAGAAGTTTTTATTAAATGTCTTGTTATACCACTAGAATACCATGGTGTGAAAATTCTAGAGAATAAAGAAGAATATGATGAAAAGTGTTTAGAGCAGGGAACAATATATTAAACTTTTTCCTTAAGACCTCTATAAGGTTTATACATGAAATGTGACTATTTTTTCTTCTATTTTCCTGTATGTTAATGTTACTAATATATCCAGCAGTTATGCCATAATTACCTTATGATGAGTTTTAAAGGAACAGCCTGCTTTAGAACAAAGTTATTTTTTTGAGATATGTATTTATGTATCTGTTTTTTAATTTTTCTTTTAGAATTGTAGAAGAATATCATGACTTATATACATTACAAAGAGAAAGGATGGAGAGTGATATTAAACAGTTAATGGCAGAAAGAGATATCTGGAGCTCAGCTACATATGAATTATCCGTAAAGGTTGTTTCATCTGAAATCAACTTCTTTTTTGGCTAGATAAAGTTTCATTTTATAATTTTCAATAATCTAGACAAAAATTTTGTTTTATTTTAAAATTTTTGTTGAAGTATGCTTGATTTATAATGTTGTATTTAATTTCTGCTGTACAGCACAGTGACTCAGTTATACATATATAGACATTCTTGTTTCATCTTCTTATCTGTTATGGTTTATCACAGGATATTGAATAGAGCTCCCTATGCTATACAGTATAGGACATTATTGTTTATCTGGCCTATATATAATAGTTTACATTTGCTAATTCCAAACTCCCAGTCCTTCCCAGCCTGACTCTCTTTCTTCCTTGGCAACCACAAATCTTTTCTCTATACCTCTGAGTCTATTTTTGTCTTGTAGATATGTTTGTTTGTGTTTAATTCCACATGTAAGTGATATCATGTTACTTGTCTTTGCTTCTGACTTCACTTAGCACTATAATCTCTGAAAGGGAAAGTGAAAGTCGCTCAGTTGTAATTCTCTAGGCCAGAATACTGGAGTGGGTAGCTATTCCCTTCTCCAGGGGATCTTCCCAACCCAGGGATCGAACCCAGGTCTCCTGCATTGCAAGCTGATTCTTTACCAGTTGAGCCACTAGGGAAACCTAAGAATACTGGAGTGTGTAGCCTATCTCTTCGCCAGCGGATTGTCCCAACCCAGGAATCAAACTGGGGTCGCCTGCATTGCAGGTGGATTCTTTACCAGCTGAGCTACCAGGGAAGCCCTTGATAATCTCTAGGTCCATCCATGTTGCCGCAGATGGCATTATTTCATTCTTTTTAATGATTAGGTAATATTTTATTATGTATATTATATATATGTATGTATATGTGTGTATATATATATACATACCACATCTTCATAAAAATTTTTGTTAATTTTTATTTATTTTTAAAAAATTAGTTTGTATTGGAATATAGTTAATTTGCAATGTTGTGTTAGTTCTCCTGTACAGCAAAGTGAATCAGTTATATGTATATTTATATCCACTCTTTTTAAAATCCTATTCCAATATAGGTCATTACAAGTTATCTGTCTTATATATATTAGTGTGTATATGTCAGTCTCAGTGTCCCAATTTATCCCTTCCATCCCCTCTTTCCTCCTTGGTAACCATATTTGTTTTCTACATCTGTGACTCTATTTCTATTTGTAGATTGGTTCTTTTGTACAATTTTTTAAAAAAATTCCACATATGAACATCATATGATACTTGTCTTTGTTTGACTTGCTTCACTTGGTATGACAATTTCTAGGTCCATTAATGTTGCTGCAAATGGCATTTCATTCTTTTTAATGGCTGAGTAATATCTCAGTGTGTGTATGTGTGTTTGTGTGTGTGTGTATGTGTGTTTGTGTGTGTATGTGTGTGTTTGTGTATGTGTGTTTGTGTGTGTATGTGTTTGTGTGTGTATGTGTGTTTGTGTGTGTATGTGTGTTTGTGTGTGTATGTGTGTGTGTATGTGTTTGTATGTGTGTGTTTGTGTGTGTGTGTATGTGTGTGTGTACCACATCTTCTTTATCCATTCGTCTATCATTGGACATTTAGGTTGTTTTCATGTAGACAAAATCTTTAGAAATGAAGATATATATTTAATTAATGAATAATGCAACTATTCTAAGCCTTGAAAAGGAAAAGTATTTTTTTCTCTTGTTTCTTCTCTACTGGGTACCTGTCTATTGCCCAATTAAGGGCTCTTTTTTTCACCAGAACCTATGAGTATGAGCAGGTATTCTATTTCTATTGTTTGTGAATGTGTTAAAACTTTCAACTTTAATTAGATATTAATAAATTAGGGAAAGTGGTTCTTTTTTTAAATGATTTAACTGTATTATGATCACTGGATAAGTCACTTTGGTTCTATTATTTAATACTTTGGTACCCAAGATGACAACTGAATTGAAATATAGCAGCCTGTTGACAATGACAAGATGCTTTAGGAAAGTATTATAGCAACGTCCCACAATACAGTATTCATTGTTTCCTGGTTGATTGCCTAATGTCACATCTGGAAATTACAATATTAACAGAAAATTATGACCCTAAACACATTGAAAATGTTGTCCTACTTTCCTCTGGAATAGTCAGATCTCATCTCTGACGTGAAAGTTCTATTCTGATGCAGAACTTTAAAAGAGACATTGATATGTCCAGAGAAACAATTGTGACAGTAAATATATGATATAAGAAACAAACCTGTAAAAGAAACAGACTCACAGTTAGAATAAACTAGTGGTTACCAGTGAGGAGAGCGAAAGGGGGAGGGCCAAGGTAGGGGAAGGGAATTGAAGTATGAACTACTATAGATAGAAAAATAAGCCACAGTTCAGTTCAGTCGCTCAGTCATATCCGACTCTTTGCTACCCCATGAATCACAGCACGCCAGGCCTCCCTGTCCATCACCAGCTCCCGGAGTTCACTCAAACTCACATCCATCGAGTCGGTGATGCCATCCAGTCATCTCATCCTCTTTCATCCCCTTCTTCTCCTGCCCCCAATCCCTCCCAGCATCAAGTCTTTTCCAATGAGTCAACTCTTCGCTTGAGGTGGCCAAAGTACTGGAGTTTCAGCTTCAGCATCATTCCTTCCAAAGAACACCCACTACTGATCTCCTTTAGAATGGACTGGTTGGAACCACAAGGATATATCATATAGCACAAAGAATATTGTCAATATTTTATAATAACTACAAATGGAATATAACCTTTAAAAATTGTCAGTCACTATGTTGTACACCTGAAACATGTAATATTATACATCAGTTCGGTTCAGTTCAGTAGCTCAGTTGTGTCCGACTCTTTGTGATCCCATGGACTGCACCATTCCAGGCTCCCTGTCCATCACCAACTCCCGGAGTTCACTCGAACTTGTGTCCATTGAGTCGGTGATGGCATCCAACCATCTCATCCTCTGTCATCCCCTTCTCCTCCTGCCTTCAGTCTTTCCCAGGATCAGGGTCTCAATTATACTTTAATTTAAAAGAAAAAAGAAACAAATCTGGGAACTAGTATGTTCAGTGGGAGAAAAAAAACAAGGGAGTTACCTCATCTAGAAGTATTTAAACAGCAGAGAACTTGACCACTGGTAAGAGATTCCTATAGAAGAATACCTTGAACTAGTGGGGTTTTGTATTAGATCATCATGCTTGCTCCTTGGAAGAATAGGTATGACAAACCTAGACAGTGTATTAAAAAGCAGAGACATCAGTTTGCCAACAAAGGTCCGGCAAGTCAAAGCAATGGTTTTTCCAGTAGTCATGTATGAATGTGAGAGTTGGACCATAAAGAAGGCTGAGGGCCGAAGAATTCATGCTTTCGAACTGTGGTGCTGGAGAAGACTCTTGGAGGGTCCCTTGGACTGCAAGGATATCAAACCAGTCAATCCTAAAGGAAATCAACCCTTAATGTTCATAGAAGGACTGATGCTGAAACTGAAGCTCTGATACTTTGGCCACCTGATGTGAAAAACTGACTATTTAAAAAGACCCTGATGCTGGGAAAAACTGAGGGCAAAAGGAAAGCAGGGGGTGACAGAGGATGAGATGGTTGGATAGCATCACTGACTCAATGGACATGAGTTTGAGCAAACTCAGAAAGATAGTGATGGACAGAGAAGCCTGGTGTGCTGCAGTTCATGGGGTTGCAGAGTCGGACACAAGTGAGTCTGACTGAGCAAGAACAATAGGAAATAACAGCTATAATGTCAACTCCCTAAAAATAAGGACTATGTCTCTTGTTTACCACTATATACACAGTATCTTGAATAGTCAGTTATTCATTGAATGACTATAATTGATTTAGTATATCAGTGGTTCTCAAATGTGACCCCCTTGGAGGTCCATAAGACTCTTCATGAGGTCAAAAGGAGTTTCATTGTAACACTGTTGATATTTGCCTTTTCTCATTCTCATGTGAATGTACAGTGGATATTTCTTGCAGCTACATGGTTTGGGATATTACAAACAGATTGAATTCAAAAACAAATGAAAATACAGCCCTATTCTATTAAGGAAACGCTAAAGAGATTTGTAAAATGTGAAATTGTATGTTCTTTTCAAGTTTCTGTTTTAGAAAACATAGTTATTTTTAAGAAAAAACTTGAAAATACAATGGGTTTATTAATGTTTATGTGAATTAACAAATGTATATTTTAAATAATTTCAGTTAATTTCCAAAGCAATAAATAGCAGTATATATAATCCATGTAAATAAAAGCTCTTTGGTGTTCTCAGTAATTTTTAAAAATGTAAAGGAGTTTTGAGATAAAATTGTTTGAGAGCCTCTGCTGTATACCATGTTCAGTTTGGTTCCAGTTCAGTAGTTTAAGAAAACATGGATTTGTGATTCAAATTAGTTCATGATTTAAAAAAGAAGTTGTCATCGAATTAATGATTCAGTGAAAAATTGATATGTGAAACTGGTTTGGGTTTAATAAATTACAATGGTTAGTTAATGTTTTAGGTTCCTAATTTTAGTACTTTCTAAAAATAGGTAATTGAAAGAAATAAAGTCCTGTTGGCTAAAAGACTTTACCTCAATGAAAAAGGCTGGAATAATTATACTAAGCATTTCATCGTACTGCTATCATCTAAGGTAAAGCTCGATTCACTTGAGTCATGGAAAAAGAGACTTCACCTATTGAGGGTTGAAACTGCAAGAAGCCTTTGTTAGTTTATAAGACTAAATTTTAAATATAGTTTATATTTGTGCTTTATTGGGGGCAGAATGAAAAACCTAAGGAAAAGTGAATAAAGGCTGTTCTTTTTATTTGTCTTCTGATTCGAGCAATTTGAGTAATTTATCTAAGTTAACACTGCAGATGTTACTTACAGAGTTATAGTGCTTAAACAAAAATGGTCATTGAAATAATTGGATTATTGATGTATTCTATGCAATTTGACAGGCAAGTTCAGTGAGCGCATTTGGTTGCAAAGAAAGGAATTGGCATTTAGTATGTTTCTAGAGTTAAATCATTTACACTAGTCATTTCATTTAATTCTTACAACAATCCTGTGAGATATATATTAGGGTCTTTATTTTTTGGAAAAGAAAAATTAATCTGAAATTAAATAATATCCCCCAAGCCAATAAATGACTAGGATTTACATTTGGTTCTGTTTAACTTTGAAATTCCTATTCTTTCGAATGTACTGCCCAGCCTGCCAAGTCCTGTGAGGAAACTGGGCTCATATTGCAACGGAAAAAAAATCTTGATTCTAATTTTTTTTTTTTTACTGTGGAAAAATTCACCACCAAAGGGACTATATAATCGCGTCACTGATATTTTGAAAGAGGAATATCTGTTCAATTTTTTGATCCATTTTCTATGAATGTCTCTAGTATTAACAGTATTAATAATGGCCTGGTGCATGCTAGTAAGTATTTGTTACATGGATAAATGAGTAAGTGGTTCAATTCTGTGCATTTTATCTAGGACACTTCAGACCTTGCACTATTGCAGAAGTTGACACAGAAATGGAGAAATTTAGTGAATAAATTTCAACAGGAAGTGGAGCAAAATGAAGAGGCTACAAGGGAGAGATTGCAAAGTATTAAGGATGGCCTTGTCAAATGGCAGCAGTTCTTCAGAAATAATACGTGGGTCTTCCAAGAATCTTGTTTTTCTGATTATATGACATCATGTTTGATAACTCAGTCTAGATCTTTCTCTCGTTATATCTCATTTCTCTTTTACCTTGTAATTACTCTGACATTGATTTTGGTGAGGTAACCAGCTGGTCCTACAAGGGCACAATCCTTCTAGGAGCTTGAATGGTCTTATATCATATTGATCATACTGATCCCTGTACCAAACTGCTGCTGCTTCCATTGAAATCCAACTCTTTTTCTTTTCTTTACTCTCTTTTTAAAATCAACTTAATGTCTGTTGGCACACTTCATATGTGGATTCATCTGCAAATTCTGTAGCATAGTGCATGTGCAGAGAAGTGGAATCAATGACTGGCAGTTATTAGGAGGTTGGTTTTGATTGGATATCATACTTTGTAACAGAACTTTGATAATGGAAGAAGCTGCCTATAAAGTAGTTAGGTGGAGGCTGGTTGACTAAATCATAGCCAAGGTTAGTGGGAATCAAGGAAATGGCAACCCACTCCAGTATTCTGGCCTGGAACATCCCATGGACGGAGGAGCCTGGCGGGCTACAGTCCACGGGGTCACGAAGGGTTGGACACAACTGAGTGACTTCACTTTTTCACTTTTCATACTTTAAATGCAGGCTGGGCTCAATGTTTTCTAAAGTTTTTTTTTTTTTTTTTTAACTTTAAGATGCTTTGTCTGTTGAGGAAACACATTTAGGTACTATTTCCATGTCGAACTGAGAAGAATAGTTTCAATTTTTCATATCGTCTAAGAGGTGTTCCAGTTAGTAGATTGGGAAGTGGCAGCAGAAGCTGGTGTATATCCAAGCCGGTTGCTGCTGCCACTGGGCACCTTCTGCTTGTTGACTCTCAGCTGGGAGAGGAGCACAGGTGGCAATGGCTTTCTTCTCCTTTCTCCTCAGGAAGGACTTTATCAAGAGCTTTCTTCTTGTGAGGCTTCAAAAGATACTAAAGGAAACACTTTTTAATTTTTTAACCAGAAGTTGGGGCTCCTGACCTAAATGTTGAGTCTTAATTATTCTTTAGGTTTCCTTTCTCTTTATATATTGCTTTGGCCACTGTGTTCAGCAGGAATTATTCCTATGATGACCTAATTTTGGATGCTGAGGACCCAGAGGCTACCCTTTTAATATTGCCATGGCTTCTGACCCTGTAACTTGCTTCCTCAGGTCTGATTATGTTCTGAATTTATATTGTATTTGTCAATTTTAAAATGAATGCCTGTGAGGGAGAGGCTGAACCTGGAAGGCATTTGGGAAAATCATTAGGGAGAAGTAGATTATTAATTGTTATATTATGTGTGGATTCATGATTTTCTTTGTTTATACCTTGCCCTGAGACCACACTCTCGCTCTTTTTCCTTCTTTCAGTGAAAAAGACATTTTATCCTCCCATAAACAAAAGACACTTGAATCAGTCGTTCCAGACTTCAAGCGGTGGCTAATGGTAAGACTTTCTAGTAAACAACTTGGTAATCAAAATGCTGTTTGCAAACTTGTTACTTCTTACCTACAACTGAATCATATCTCATCCTTTAAAAATGCCATGTTAGGTTTTATGAATGACAAGGAAAACATTAAAACTACAGAGGCTTTAAAAAATACTCTTAAATATTCTGTTCTCAGTTCTGTTTTTTAGATTTTGGGGTCAAATAAAGTTAGGTTGTCAGTAAAAAGATTAGGAAAAGATACTTGGGTGGCAATTAAGATAGTTCTGATTCTCTCATCTAATTGTCAGACATAAACAACATCTGTGCCTCTCATGTACCTGGCTTTTGTCTTAAGGACACATTGGACTTTAAAAATTAGTAACATCTTTTTAAAACCTGTGGTAAAAGATACATAACATAAACTTACCATTTACATCATTTTTATGTACAGGTCAGTAGCCTTAAGTACATTCCTTTTGTTGTACAACCATCATCTCCATCCATGTCCAGAACTTTTTCATCTTCCTGAACTGAAATTCTTCCTATTAAACAGTAACTTCCCATTTCCTCCTCCCTCCAGCCCCTGGCAACCGCCATTCTACTTTGTCTTTATAAATTGACTACTCTAGGCACCTCATATAAATGAAATCATGTAGAATTAATCCTTTTGTGACTGACTTATTCTCTTCAGCATAATTCCCACAAGGTTTATCCAACATTGCAGCATTTATCAGAACTTGCTGCTTTCTTAAGGTTGAATTGTATATATAGAGCGCACTTTGTTTATTAATAATGTCTTTTTAAAGTAATCTTTTCAAACTTTGAAAATAGGCTTCATTTTGCTAGTCAAACTGCTATCCTCTTACAGTAGTCTGGTAAGGGAAAATACAATATTCAGTCCAGTTCAGTCGCTTAGTTGTGTCCGACTCTTTGCGATCCCATGAATCACAGCACGCTAGGCCTCCCTGTCCATCACCAACTCCTGGAGTCCACCCAAACCCATGTCCATTGAGTCGGTGATGCCATCCAACCATGTTATCCTCTGTCATCCCCTTCTCCTCCTGCCCTCAATCTTTCCCAGCATCAGGGTCTTTTCAAATGAGTCAGCTGTTTGCATCAGGTGGCCAAAGAATTCCTTCAAATGTTAACATCAAACTCATGACCTAATGAAATCTCATCCAATCCCAAGAAACCATTTTCTTTTCTTTTGGAATGATTTGAGCAGAATTGAAAATGTTTGTTGTCATACATACAATATAGTTAGTTTAGTGACTTATTTTTTTTAATGTTCATCTCTTTGACATTGCATAGATAAAACTGAAAAAATCATGCTTCTTTTTTTTAGTAGGAATAGTAGTAATTTTCATTCATTAACTTGTCAGGCTGAAGGTGCTTTCCATATGTTATTATACTTTTTCTTCATGGTATCCACCTGATGCAGGTTCTGTAATCCCCCATCTTCCAGATGTGGAAATTGAAGATTAGAGATGTTAAGTAACTTGCCTTAGTTACCTATAAATGGTAAATGGCCGAGTCCGTCTCTCAATTGCTCTGCTACAATGCTTTCCAATACTGGTTGCTAATAAGTGTGGATGATTTGTTTACATTATCTGAGTCTTGAAATAATGGCAAGCTTTATATATAAATTGTAACTTATTTTTTCCACAAATACTTAATTGATATGTCAGGTATATCACTTGTACTTTGGGTTAAACAAACGAAAACTTATACATTCTAGGAACTTTCCCAGTATAGTGGGGATCATATAAAGAGAAATATTACATCCTTATCAAAGCAAATAGTGATTATACATGCTCAGCTCTCTGAGGCTTAATTGCCTCTCACTAATATTTTTACCTACATAGGACTGAATATAATTATTTCTTCTTGGTAAACTATGGGTTATCTTGTAGAATATCAAAATTAATTTAAATTCATTTTAATTTTAAAAATAGAATGTATGTCATATGAGGAAATGATATGATGAATAAGATATATAACTCCCAAATATTTGGGAGTCACCTGAGTAGACTTTGATGAAATCATTAGTGAATAATGTACTAATTTCCTCGTCCCCTTTTCACTCTCCAGATGTTGATTGAAGACAGAGACAAATTTTCTGGGGATCTTCTAGTGTCAAAATATGATTCTCTCAAGATTATTAAACGGTTACAGGAAAACTGGACAGATATTGGGCTTGGGATATTTGGTCGCCATAAAAGTATGGAGGGAAATATACCACCAGAGCAGAAGCTCATGGAGGAAATTTTGAAAAATATAGCAAGACTCTACAAAGAATTTGAAATAAGAATAAATGGGGATAATGGTAAGGAAAAAACCAATGGTAATGATAATTAGATGGCTTGACAGTATAAAGCATTTTAATACTAATTATTAGTTTCAATACAATTAATGTTGAAAATCAAAATAATACATTTAGTTTTAAAAATCAAGCAAAATAAAGCATTGAGTATCACTTTATTGAGATATAATTCATTACAACGCATCTATTTAAATATACCATTTGATGAGTTTAATGTGGCTCAGACGGTAAAGCATCTGCCTGCAATGCAGGAGACCCACGTTTGCTCCCTGGATCGGAAAGATCCCCTGGAGAAGGAAATGGCAACCAACTCCAGTACTGGCCTGGAAAATCCTGTGGACAGAGGAGCCTGGTAGGCTACAGTCCATGGGGTTGCAAAGAGTTGGACAGGACTGAGCGACTGACTTCACTTTCACTTTCAGTGTATTCATAGACATGTGCAATGAGGTTGTAAGTCATTTATTAACAAGTCATTTTGAAAACTCCTAAAAGATTAAAGTTTACTGATGAAGGCAGTGAAAATATTTTCATCAAGGACAAGAAAAAGTTGTTTTTTGAAAAATTATTTCTCTTTATATATCTCTGAAATGGGAGTATTTTCATTTCTTATTTTGCAAATGAGTTTAGACAAAGGTAATCCCAAGGACAGAGGAGCCTGGTTGGCTACAGTCCATGGGGTTACAAGAGTCAGACAGGACTCAGGGAGTAAACCACCACCAGCACCATTTGTTTGGAGAGGGTATCTTGCCGTGATGTCACAGTGAATCAATCAAAGATTAGGATCTAGACTTGGTCCTTATCCAGACCAAAACTCAGAATAGGCAATGGCAACCCACTCCAGTACTCTTGCCTGGAAAATCCCATGGACTGAGGAGCCTGGTAGGCTGCAATCTATGGGGTCGCTAAGAGTCGGATAGGACTGAGCGACTTCACTTTCACTTTTCACTTTCATGCACTGGAGAAGGACATGGCAACCCACTCCAGTGTTCTTGCCTGGAGAATCCCAGGGACGGTGGAGCCTGGTGGGCTGCCGTCTACAGGGTCGCACAGAGTCGAACACGACTGAAGCGACTTAGCAGCAGCAGCAGCAGACCAAAACTCTATGTAAACCTGAACAGTGACCTGAAAAATTATCTGTTCTTGTTTCTGTTTTAACTATCCTGTAATCATGAAGAAGCTGTTTTTCATCATTGTCTTCTTAACAGGATAACTCAGTGAATTAATGCCTTTAACAGAAACTGTAGTTCATGGTTTCTGTGTTTAATGTATTTCATTGTCCACCAAGAAGATAAGACAAAGTAAAAACTATCATCAATAAAAATAGTCCATCAGTTAGAAAAGCACTGATTAGATAATTTTTATTCACTAAATATTTGTTTAGGAGCTACTCTTTGCAACATTCTCTGCTAGGCAAGCTGTAGAGTAATATGAAACTTAAAGAAGATATGCCCCTACCCATTAGGATCTCATAATTTATTATTGAAATAGACTTATAACTACTTCTGAAAGTTAATGATTTTCTCACTTTTCCAGGTACCTCTAAAATTCTCCCAACTTTGATTAGTTCTTTTGAATTCTGTTCTTTCAAGTTGGAAAGCCTCCTGGAGTTTCCTGACCTGCTTCTTGAAGAATGGGAGGGACTTAATGAAAAAATAAATGAGATGAAGTCTCAGTTGGATTCATCATTATACATTATTGGCACTGTTCCACAGTACATAGATATGGATTCTGGCCTGTAAGTTCTCATAGCTATCTGCTGGGTAGAAAGGAGTCCCCACTTCTCAGTACTTAGCCTCAATAATGGGTATTTGGGATCAAATGAGAAACCTTGACATCCTGTTCCTCCCAGGAAGAAAGCCATCTGACTGGGGGCCGGAGGGTGAGCGAGTCCTGGGTTCTTAACTACAGCAATCTACAGTGCAGTTTCTGCCTCACTGAGCTGGGAAGGGGAAGAACAGTAGTTTGGGTTCAAATACCATGGACTCTTGCCTTTCCTACTGACTCTTCATAAATTGTCTTGAATATGTATTTCTTCAGTTGCTGTCTATCCTTGAAACCATGTCCAGAGGCTTTCAATATTTTATTGTTTTGTTTTAGTAATTTTACTAATTTCACCGGAGAGTGGGTCACCTTTTCTCCTCACACTGTCATGCTGGAAGTTGATCTCTTGAGAGGATTTTAAAATTCATACTTCTTACTTTGTGGCCTCACTGGTATAGAAGTGAATGTAAAGGGTGTGAGTGTGAGTTTTCATAGTAGAGAGCTAACAGTGAATGTAAGGTCTACATTATTCACAACTGGCTACCTATGTGAGGTGAGGTTAGGAAGGTTGTCAGTGGGTAGCCTTTCTACCAAATATCTTAGGGCTTTAATTCACCTTTCTCTGAATTCTCAAGCAATTGTTCACACCAAAGTTTCCTAGGCCCAGCCAAATGAAACCCTTTCTTTTGTCTCACATTTATTTTTATACTCTTAAGTAAGTCACTTACCTTTATTTTCCTTGCTTTTCCCTTCAGGGAGCTACAAGCACATATATTTAACATGATTCAACAGTGGCTTTTGAAGATAGGTGGTGAGATTAACAATGGTAACATGGAACTTCAGCGCCAAGTATGTACCTGCAGGAATTTACCAGATTGTTTTTTGCCTTGGCTGCGAGTTTTCTTCAAGGGAAAAACCAAGTCATGGCTAACTGAAGTAGGAGATTGGGAGGGCAAAATGGGAACTTGCATAATTACTCAAATGGTTTCCAGTGGATTTTTAAATGAGGTATGTTACTGCGTTTGGAATGAAGTTTCAGCAATGATCAAAAGTTTTTGAGATCCAGTTACTATCTTTACTCTTTACTCAGTGTACGGAGAAGGCAATGGCACCCCACTCCAGTACTCTTGCCTGGAAAATCCCATGGACGGAGGAGCCTGGTGGGCTGCAGTCCATGGGGTCGCTAAGAGTCCGATACGACTGAGCATCTTCACTTTCACTTTTCACTTTCATGCATTGGAGAAGGAAATGGCAACCCACTCCAGTATTCTTGCCTGGAGAATCCCAGGGACGGGGGAGCCTGGTGGGCTGCCGTCCATGGGGTTGCACAGAGTTGGACACGACTGAAGCGACTTAGCAGCAGTATACTGAAAAAATTTCCCTCAATAGTGTTAATCATTTTAAGGATTTATGTTGGTGCCCTTGACTGGCTGAAGGAATGACAGACACGTGTTTCTAGGAAGAAAGACAAAATGCTACAGTACAATTGGTTTATAGTTATTAGAATAGGGACTTGCCCTGCCATTCTGAGGAACTGAACCTGTGGACTTCTTAACTATCACAACAAGAAGTAATAATTTCCAATGGATGTCTTAGTTTATTATATTTACTCCCACTTCCTAATCTTAATTATAAGCTAAATTTACACAGGAGTCTCTTATTATAAGTAAATATAATATGCAAATATTTGATGTTACAAAATTGATAAAATGAATTTAGCTGATTATAATCTTGCTTAAATTAGGAACTTGAAAGGCAGAGATCAGCGTGTTATATGGGAATGCTACTTATGAAGCATTATATCAGTCTGTGAGCACGTTGTAAATATAGAAACACCAAGAGTTGAAGAGCAAATATGTTAAGACTGGAAATATGGATATAGGGGATCTCCAGACCCGTGAGAAATTTCTGATTTAGAACATAACCAGAAGTAAGAAGAAAAAGGGTAGGAGAGTGCCTGTCACATAGTGAGACTCAGTAAATATTTCTCTGAAGTAAGAAGGGACATTCCAACATTGCTGATGTTTTGTGGTGTTGCTGCATTAACACCTTTGATGAGATACTCAGTTTACTATTGGGGGTTACCTCTGGGGAATCATAGTCTCAATTTTTAATATTATGGAATTCAGTTTTTATAATATAGGATTATTTATAAAGTACCTTTATATACTTCTCTATACATCTCCATTTTGATGCTATAAGATTATAATATAGTTAAACTGAATAGAAAACTTGCAAGATCATATATTTTTCAAGAAACTGTATATATCCATATTAATCTATATTAATTGGTATAAGTATTTAAAAATGGAAAATGTTATCTTTATTTCACTCACCGTTTATTTTTCTTTCTCATCCACTTTCTTCCAGATTTTTTTTGTTTGTTTTTTTCTTTATACCTTTAGTTTATCTAATCTGTGCTGCTTGGCAGTAAAACCGATCGTCAAAGATTTTTTATTGTGTATCTCTATTAGCAAAAAATCATTGAACAATTCATTTCTAACTTATATGTGAGACTTACTCTATTGACTTTTTTTCTACATTGTAAAATATATATGACTAGTCAAAAGGGATGAGATGGATAATATTTTAAAATTATTTTCAGTAATGGTTTTTTAAAAAACTGATGTGATCTAATAGGCTTCATAATTTTTTTATAAGCACAGGTTAAGGTTTAGTGACAAAGCCATCTGAAGGTCTGCTTTTAAGTTCAGTTTACTTTTTTTTTTTTTAAGGACTGTCATTGCTAAAATAATAGCTTGCAAAGAAGCAATCCAAATTGAAGAAATTCATTATAGTAAAATTTTCCATTTGCCATAATGTCAGTCAGTGGTTTTTATAAACATTAGACAATACAGCATTTCTTTTTTTAAGCAAAAGATTGTCAATCAATTGAAACACTTTATTTGTAAGATTTTAAAACAATGCTAAAGCTGAAACTCTAGTACTTTGCTGACCTCATGCGAAGAGTTGACTCATTGGAAAAGACTCTGATGCTGGGAGGGATTGGGGGCAGGAGGAGAAGGGGATGACAGAGGATGAGACGGCTGGATGGCATCACCGACTCGATGGACGCAAGTCTGAGTGAACTCTGGGAGTTGGTGATGGACAGGGAGGCCCGGTGTGCTGCGATTCATGGAGTCGTGAAGAATCGGGCACGACTGAGCGACTGAACTGAACTGCAGGCAGCAGCAGCAGAGTTAGGGGAAGGGCAACTCTTCTCGCTGCTTCTGCTGCTGCTAAGTCGCTTCACTCGTGTCCGACTCTGTGTGACCCCAGAGACGGCAGCTCAACAGGCTCCCTCGTCCCTGGGATTCTCCAGGCAAGAACACTGGAGTGGGTTGCCATTTCCTTCTCCAATGCATGAAAGTGAAAAGTGAAAGTGAAGTCGCTCACTCCTAGTGACCCCATGGACTGCAGCTTACCAGGCTCCTCCATCCATGGGATTTTCCAGGCAACAGTACTGGAGTGGATTGCCATTTCCTTCTTCAGAGGACCTTCCTGACCCAGGGATCAAACCTGGGTCTTCTGCATTGTAGGCAGATGCTTTACCATCTGAGCCACAAGGAAAGTCCTTGACTCTGGTCCTCACTAAATCCCGTGCTGGGCTTGATTTGATTGAAGGGTTGGATTGAGTAGATTAGATTGATTAGTTTGATTAGTTTGGTTTGACTGATTTAATTTGTATCAGTTCCTCACTAAAGCCTATGGGCCTCACTAAGGCCTGACACTGTTCCTCACAAAGACCTGACTCTGATCTAAGGATTTAATTGATCGGATTGGGTTAATTGAACTGGATTGATTGGATTGATGTGATAGTTGATTTGTTAGAAAACAGTTCTATTTTAAACTTTTTATGGTTTTTGCTGTTTGATTTATTTTAAATGGGTCATTTATATTATAATCTTTTTTTTTTAACAGATGGATGAATTGCATATACCCATGATCCAGTGGATGGTAAATTTGCTGATTTTAATGATACCTGACTTTCCTGATCCAGATACTCTCATAAATTTGGAGAATAGTGCTGAAAAACATGACGTAGGAATTGCCAAGTTAGAGCTAGATGCAATGGCCCTGGCAAAAAAGTTGTCCCAATATTCCAGCTATTTGAGCAGGTGAAACTATCTGGTTACTGTATTATTTCTGTTGAAAATTAAATATGACATAAAGCAAAGATAAAACACTCTAAATCAACTATACTCCAATAAAAATTGGAAAAAAAAAAAGCAGAGGAGAGAAGGGCAGTTAGTAGTAGCAATAAGGGATAGTTCAGTTTTTAAACTAGCTTCAACACTGTCCTGTTGGAATGTGAAATTTTGGTGTTTTCTTAATTACTTTAGAATTCCTTTGAAAACAGTGTTAGCATAAGCAGAATAGGAAGTGTATATGTATGTGGGAGTGAGAAGTAAAACAAAAAAAACAACTAACCAAACCAGCTGCATAAATAAATTGTAGTTTTGCACCTGCTGTCGGGGGAGTAAGTATAATTTGCATATGTAATTCCATGCAAAATTGAATGTATACTTTTATATGTTTTACTAAACACCAACCAAAACATATTTTAAAAAAGCAAAAAGTGAGGAACTTTCCTGGTGGTCCAGTGGCTAAGACTCTGAGCTCTCATTGCCAGAGGCTTGAGTTTGATCCCTGGTCAGGAAACTAAATCCCACATGCCACAGCTAAGACCCAATGCAGACAAATAAGTTTTTTTAAAAAGAGGAAAAAAGCCTTATATCTGAAAACCTAGAAGATTCCCATCAAATAAAGAAGATGTCTATAAAACTGTACCTTATTAACTAGGAAGCTTACTGTCACTATGATGACTTCAGATTTGAGAAGCCGCTTTTGCAGTTTAGCCAGTTTTGCCTTCATTTCCATTCAGTGTTACCAATGGTTGAATGTGACATGAATGGAGGGGCGGGGGAGGATAGGACTGAGAAACTGAGCAAGAAGCAAATTATTCTGTGGTCAATCAGTAGCTTAATTATTACGGTTAACTTCCACTGTATTTGGACTTATAAGAGAAACCAGCAATAAAAAGGTGATGCTCTGTATGTGTGTGTGTGTGTGTGTGTGTGTTTTTTTTCAGTTGTTGCAAGGAGCTGGTAGTAGCTATGGCTGTGAATAAAGCAAGTCGCTTAGAAAAAAATCCTGATAAGGAACTTAATGAACTGGAGAAGATGAAGGTAACAACTCTATATTCCCCTTACTTTTGTTTTCTTTGTTTTAAGTAGACTTTTTAGGCATAATTGCTTTACAACAAACTGCACGTATTTAAATGTGCAATTTGGTAATTTCTAAAATGTACATACACTTGTAAAATAATGACTATGATTGAGAAAGGAGCATATCCAGCAAACTCAAAGTTTCCTTGTACCCGTTTATACTCTCTCCTTACAGCCTTGTCCTATCCCAGGCAACGTCTGGTCCACTTTCTAACACCAAAGATTAGTTTTCAAGTTTTAGAATTTATATAAATTGAATCATACAGAATATATACATTTCTTTGTCTGACTTCTTTGACGAAGCAGAATTATTTTTAGATTCACACTGCTGCTTTTATTAAAATTGCTTTTTAGTGCTGAGCAGTATCTCATTGAATGGAAATACACCATTTATCAACCATTCTTTGTTGATGAACGTTTGAATTATTTCCATTTTTTATTATTACAAGTAAAGCTTCAATGGATATGCATGTACATATGCATTGCTTTCATTTGTCTTAAATAAATATCTAGAAATGGGATGGCTAAGTCATATGGCTTGTGTTTGTAGCTTTTTGAGAAACTGTCTTCTACGTTCCTGCCAGCAGTATATGAATGTTCCAGTTGTTTCAGACCCTTGCCAAAATTTGATTCGGTCAGTGATTTCAATTTTAGACATTCCAGTAAGTGGCTCGTGGTATGCCGTTGTAGTTTTAATTTGCATTTCCTTCCTGATCAGTGATGTTGAACATCTTTTCATGGGATTATTTGGCATTGCATCTCCTTTGGTGAAAGGTACAAAGTTGCTAAGAGGGTAGATCTTAAAAGTTATCACAGAAAAAAATGTAACTGTGAGGTAATGGATGTTAACTCAATTTGTTGTGATAATCATTTTGCAATAGATACGTATATCAAATCATTATATTGTACATATTAAACATATGCAGTGTTATACATCAATTATTAATCAGTAAAACTGGAAAAATGCTGAAAAAAGAAATACAGTTGTTTTATAGTTTGGTTATTGGTTACTTGATATGTTTAAGTCATTATAAGTGAAATAAAATTAATAAACTATTCAAGGAAAAAAGGCAAAATATCTGCTCAAATCTTTGGCCTTTTATTATTGGTTTGTTTGTTTTGTTATCATTGAATTTGAAAGTACATTATATATTCTGGATAAATGTCCTTTATCAGATATGTGATTTAGAAATATTTTCTCTCAGCCTGTGACTTCCTTTTCTTCTCTTAACAATGTCTTTCAAAAAGGGGAACTTCTAAACTGATGAAGTTCAATCTATCATTTTTTTTCTTTTATGGGTCTTCTTTTGGTATTGTTAATCTAAGAAAAATTTTGTATCGTAACATCTGAAGATTTATAGTTTTAAGCTTTGTGGGTTCAGATTTGTGACCCATTTTTTTTCTTTTCTGGTGTCAGATATGGGTTGAAGTTCACTTATTTGGCATTTGGGTATCCAGTTGTTTAGCACCATGTGTTGAAAAAACTACCCTTTCTCTATTCAGAAGCCTTTTCATCTTTTTTAAAAATCTGGAGGGAGGGCACAGCAGCCCACTCTAGTGTTCTTGCCCAGAGAATCCCCATGGACAGGGGAGCCTGGCAGGCTACAGTCCGTGGGGTCCCAGAGAGTCAGACACGACTGAGCGACTAAGCACGGCACATTGATCGTATATATGGATGATATTCTGGATATTCTACTGTGTTCTGTTGATCTGTGTGTCAACATTGTCACCATTATCAAACTGTTTCGATTACTGTAGTTTTATAATGTTCTGAGATTAGTAATGTAAATCCTCCAAATTTGTTCTTTTTCAAGATTGCCCAGGCTATTCTAGGTCCTTTGCTTTCCATATGTGAAGTTTTTAGAATTAGCTTATCAATGTTTCCAAAGAAACCTATTGGGATTTTTCTTATGATTACATTTTATCTATTGATTAATTTGTGGAGAACTGACATCCTAACAGTATTGAGTCTTTGGGCCTGTGAAGATTGTATATCTCTTCATTTACTTAAGTTCTTTATTTCTTTCAGCAAAGCTTTGTAGTTTTCAGTATATAGGTCTCTGTAAGGTTTATTCCTAT
The DNA here is from genome assembly GCF_016772045.2 of Ovis aries. Taxonomy (NCBI): domain Eukaryota; kingdom Metazoa; phylum Chordata; class Mammalia; order Artiodactyla; family Bovidae; genus Ovis; species Ovis aries. The sequence continues at coordinate 60,130,612 of NC_056065.1, forward strand.
GTATTTTATATTTCGGTACTGTTGCAAATTATATTATTCTGTAATTTCAATTTCTTATTATTCTTTTGTAACAGGATTATCACGGATTTAAAAAAATTTTGATTTTATTGGAATATAGTTGATTTACAGTGTTGTGTAAGTTTCAGGTGTACAGCAAAGTGGTTACACATATACATGTAGTCATTCTTTTTAGTATATTTTATTTATTTTTGGCTGTGCTGGGTCTGTGTTGCTGCACACACAAGCTTTCTCTAGTCGTGGAGAGCAAGAGCTACTCTTCCTTGTTGTGCACAGACTTCTCATTGTGGTGGCTTTTCTTGTTGCAGAGCTCAGATACCAGGCATGCAGGATTCAGTAGTTGTGGTGCCATGGACTCAGTTGCATGGACTCAGTTGCTCCGTGACACATGAGATCTTCCCAGATCAGGGACTGAACCCATGTCCCCTGCATTAGCAGACAGATTCTTATCCACTGGACCACCAGGAAGTCCCTATTCATTCCTTTTTAGATTATTTTTTCTTATAGGTGATCACAGAATATTGAGTAGAGTTCCCTGTGCTCTATAGGACGTCCTTGTTCATTATCTATCTTGTATGTAATAGTTTGGGTATGTTCATCCCAAGCTGTTGATTTATCCCTTCCCCCCATGTTTTCCCCTTTGGTAATCATAAGCTTGTTTTTGATATCTGTAAGACTTTCTGTTTTGTAAAAGTTCATTTGTATCATTTTTTAAGAATGATTAAAAAAATTTTTTTATTAGATTCCACATGTGAGTGATATATTAATCATTCTCTGTCTGGCTTCACTTAGTAAGCTAATCTCTAGGTCCATCCATGTTGCTGCAAATGTCAGTAATTCATTCTTTTTATGACTGACTACTATTCTGTTGTATGTGTATATACGTATCACATCTTTATTCCTCGGTTGATGGGCATTTAGGTTGCTTCCATGTCTAGGCTACAATGAGCATTGTATCATGATTTTTTTTAATATATTTATTTCATATCTTGTGATGGTACTGAACTCACTTATCCCTGCTAAGAAGTTTTTTTTTTTTTTCAGATTCCTTAGAATTTTCTATGTACATAATTATATCATCTGCAGATAAGGACAGTTTTATTTCTTTCTTTCTAATTTACATGCCTTTAATTTCTTTTCCTTGACTTTTTCACTAACTAGAGTCTCCAGTACCAGACTGAGTAAAAGTGGTGAGAACAGACACCCTTGTTATAGTTTGATTGATTTTTTATTATTTATTTATTTATTTATGACTGTGCTGGGTCTTCACTGTGTTGCATGGACTTTCTCTAGTTGCAGCGCACGGGCTTCTTTGGTGGAGCACAGGCTTTAGGACACACAGGGTCAGTAGTTGCAGTGCCTGGGTTCTCTGGGTGTGGTGCATGGGTTTAGCTGCCCCATGGGCATGTGGGATCTTAGTTCTCTGACCAGAGATCAAACTCATGTTCCCTTCATTGGAAGGCAGATTCTTACCCACTGGGCCAGCAGGGAAGTCCCTGATTGATTTTTGAATTAAATATTAAATGAACCTTACATTCCTGGTATAAACCCCACTTGATCATGGTGTACTCTCTTTTTATATACTACTAAATTCAATTGTTTGAAGCTTTGTGTAGAATTTTTGCATTGATGTTCTTGAAGATACTGATTATATATTAGTAGTTTACTTTGTTTTCTAATATTTTTGGTTTCGATATTAGGGGTAATGTTTAGCCTCTTAAAATGAGTTGGGAAGTGTTTTACTCTTCTATTTTATAGAGTAATTTGTATACAATTATATATTATTTCTTCCTTAAATGTTTGATATGATTCACCAGTGAAGTCATTTAGGTTTGTGAGAAAGTTTTAAATTACAAAGATAGAGCTATTCAGATATAAGGCTAGCCAGTTTCTCTACTGGGTTTAAGGAAGTTTCCTTACTGCATATAGGGCTATTATATCTTCTTGAGAGAGCTCCTTAGCTTTGGTCTAGTTAGGAATCTGTAATTTCATCTAAGTTGTCTAATTTATTGATGTAGAGTTGCTCACGTTATTCCCCATTATCCTTTTAATAATTATAGGATGTCCACTCTTGTCCCTGTTATTGAAAATTTGTATTTTTTCTCTTTTTGTTCTCATCAGTCTATAAAAAGATTTATCTATTTTTTTGATCTCAAAAACTTGATTTTGCCTTTACCAATTTTTCTCTGTTTTTCTGTTTTGCTAATTTCCACATTGCTCTTTATTATTTCCTTATTTCTACTTATTTTGGATTTAATTTACTCTTCCTTTTCTTGTTTCATAAGGCATGGTGACTCAGTGGGTAAAGAGCCTGCCTGCAGTGCAGGAAGTGTAGTTTGATCCCTGGGTGGGAAAGATCCCCTGGGGGAGGACATGGCAACCCACTCCAGTATTCTTGCCTGGAGAGTCCCTGGACAGAGGAGCCTGGCGGGCTGTAGTCCATGGGGTCGCACAGAGCTGGTCACTACTGAAGCGACTGAGTACATGCACGTAAAGTATAGCTGAGCTTATGATTTTGAAACCCGCCCATAAACAGTAGAAGGGATATTGTATTATGCTGTGTCAGGACTGGTGTATAGAATGCAGGCAGTTTTCTGTTCTTTGGTCTGTTTGATGTTTAAATGACTGTTCTCATTAAATTCTATGATTTTATGCTCTTCTGTATGTGTAATAGATCTCACAGTTTAAAAAAAATGGATTATAACAAATTTAAGTGCAATATCTTATGAATTAATTTAAAAATCTCTAAGAAATGGAAAATTTCTAGGAAAATATACAGTAACATTAATTTTAGGAGGATAAAACTGGTCAATTTTCAGAGAAGAAATTGATACATTTGTTGAAAAAGAGCCTCAAAATTTTGCCTGGGCTCCACAGATGTGTTCAGACTTTGAAGGAGAAGGTAATCCCCACGCCATAGAAACAGTTTAAGAGCATAGGTAATGACTGAACTTTTCCCCAGTTTATTTTGTATAGCTGGCAAAGTTATTTTTAGTGTTAGTCACTCAGTTGTGCCTGACTCTTTGCAACCCCATAGACTATAGCCCACCAGGCTCCTCTGTCCATGAGATTTTCCAGGCCAAGGATACTGGAGTGGGTTGCCATTTCCTTCTCCAGGGGATCTTCCCAACCCAGGATTGAACCCGGGTCTCCTGCACTGCAGATTCTTACCCATTGAGCTACAAGGGAAGATGAAGTCAAACTACAAATGAAGTTTAGGAGAAATAAACTTCATAAATATCAATGCTAAATCCAAATTTTAAAATAGAAATTCCATTCAGTAGAAACTTAAAATAAGAACACTATGAATAACTAGGGTACATGTCAGGAGAGTAAGAATATTTTAGTATTAAAATATGTTTTTTTTTAATTTTAATTTTTAATTTTAAAATCTTTAATTCTTACATGCATGTAAGAAATAAAATATGTTTTTATAGGTATATTTTACTTCTCATATAGGAACTGAAATGTCTTTTAGTTTTGTTTCCGGGAAGACCTCAGAGGCATTGTTTCCAGCAGATTTGTGTGCCTCTGAACTGAGTGGTCTCTTGGATCTTGTAGCCCTTATACTGTGCATCTGGAAGTGTGCTCACATCTTCTCAGGCCTGCTTCTACCCACCCGGATATGGTGAATATCCTGGTTTTGGTAGGCTGGATCTGCCATAGGTGGTAGTAGGGACTCATCAGCCTGTTTTGTTATACACCTTATTTCTCGCTTACTTAAATGGGTTAGAGTTGTGTGATGAGACCACATTTTCAGATAAGAATGATTTTAGAATGAAGATTCAGGGTGCTTTGAGGTATATCTCCTCATTAAAGCTATAGAGGGGACTTCCTTGGCAGTCCAGTGTTTGAGACTTTGCCTTTCAATGCAGGAGGTGTGGGTTCCATCCCTGGTCAGGGAGCTCAAGATCTCATATGCATCAAGGCCAAGAAACCAGAGCATAAACAAGAGAAGCCATATTGTAATAAATTCAATAAAGACTTTAAAATTGGTACACATAAAAAAATCTTTAAAAAAATGGTAAAGCAATAGCAATATGGGGGCGATGTTATGGTGAGGGGATCTTGGGGACTTACATAAAGTCATTCAGGACATTCTCTGGTGGTTCAGTGGTTGCAACTTGGTGCTTTCACTGCAGGGTCCCGGGTCGAGAACTAAGGTCCTGCAAGCTGCATGGTGCTGCCCAAAAAAATCCATATTAGGAGATTTCATAAGAGCTTTGTGCAGTGGATCATTCACAGCCTAATTCACCCCAGCCCCTGACTGGAGGTCCATGACCTAACCATCTCTGAGAATCTATCCTTTCCACCAGGCATATTCAGTCTTCTGTTGAGCTCTTTCTCACTTATTTACTATTTTTTTTTGCCAACAATTTCAGATTAATAAACTGGGAAGGTGTTATCAGAGAAGGCTGAGGATCTGCTCTTCCACCAGAAGTAAGACTTTAATTGATCCTTTGCTCGGGCCTTTTTTCCTCCCAAATGCACCTGTCCTATTTTTAAGCCTGAGGCTGAGGCCTTTCAACGGGTACGTCAAGCTAGTTTATGGCTCAACAGCTATGCACCTGCCCTGGAACCACCTCAGTACTCTTTATTTTATTTTTAAATTAATGGTTAGTTCCCCTCTCATTAGGGTTAACTTCATTTCAAATTCATCCCCATCCTGACTACTACTGTCTTCCTCTCATCTCCTGGACAACCTGTGTGGTATGTGAATCTTTATGACATCAGACTCTGGAACTTATATGGCCTTATGCATATCCTACAAGGTGAAGAGTAGAAGATGGTTCTCCAGAGAAGCTTTCTCTAGTGTGGGCATACTGTGATGCGGTGTGGCTTGCAGCACACTCCAGCTACATTCCAGCCCCTGAAGAAGAACATCTTGCCAACCCAAAGGACTGATATTTGACCTTAATGATGGTTTCCCACAATCTGATACTTCTTGGGCTCCTTCCTGATAAATGTGAGAGTTGCATGATGCTGGACTGGTTTCTGGATCGGGAGGCCTCTTAAGTCAGCATCCTCTGGAGTTTGATCACTCTTACTGATGGTTCATACTCCACTCTACCATAATAATCCCCTAGAGAAATGACTTCTTCATGAAGTCTTGGGGTTGATCTAGTTCCCCAAGACCATCAAGGCAGTGCAGTAACTAATGACCCTATTTACCTCCCATCTGATCCTGGTATATTCATTCAGACCTCACCCAGCTGGGCTGCCATCTTCCAAGAGGACTCAGTTCTTGGGATTCTTACCCCTATGCCTATTTCTGAAAAAAAAGATGATCTCAGTGCATATCAGCTGCTTCACTTGGGAATGAGACTTGCTTATGTTTTCATTTGCTGTTTAGGAACACTATGTCAAAGAGTCCTGGCATCCAGTCAGAGTACAACCACTGGGTCCACTACAGCTGAAGCAGCTGCTGAAAACCTAGAATAAGCCAGATATCTTTTTTCAGTTGTGTTAGGTTGATCATCTATAATGTGCCAGGTGTCTAGATTTAGAGTCACTGATGCCTTGGAGTTTGTTCACAATCTGAGCAATCAGCAGATTACCTGGAAAGATTTCTGAAATAAACTTCAGCAGGCCAAGACTGGTGAAAGACACACACTGACCAGCACCTGATAGTTCTGAGAACATGTGGGAAGGAACAATCCTTTCAATGCCGAACACCTACCATGATAGAAATGAGAAGACTTCTGGCTGGTGCCCTTCAAACTGACCTCTGGCTGCAACTGATGCCATTCTTTCTTGTCTTGCCCTGTGTAATCTATCAAGACCCTGCTATCCACCTTGGGCTATAGTAACCTTTATGTTGCCCAAGATACTACCACCAGTTTCAGGATTTGGGCCTCTGAAAAGAGTATGAGTTTGAAGAGTGGTGCTGGAGAGTTGCCTCTTGCAGTGTTCCAGCAGGTAAACTCAGAGATCTCAGCTTTGTTACCCTTTTGGGGGGACCTGGAGATGATGGATTCTTAATAACTACATTACCACTGTGGACCTACCACTTAGAAAACTATCTCCTGTAGCCTTTTGTTCTGTTTTTGATCCTCTATAATAGGCTTAACATTTAGGACCTTCTCCTTCTCCCCAGACATGAATTTTAGTCTTTTCCCTTCACATCAGAAGCATTTATTAACAGCCCTGAATCAGACATTATCAGAATCAGAGTGTTGATGGAAGGAGATCCACGTGTATTGATTGGCAACCGAGCTATCTCCGTTTAGCTCATCAAAAGTGATGTTAAAGGTTTTTTAGGAAAACTTCCTTGACTGTATAGATAGCCATGAAACTTTTATTAAAAATTCATATTGGGACTTCCCTGATGGTCCAGTGACTAAGACTCCACACTCCTAATGCTGGGGCCTGAGTTTGATCCCTGGTCAGGGAACTTTTCACATGCTACAGTGGAAAGATCCACATGCCACAACTAAGGCCCTGTGCAGCCAAATAAGTAAATATATATTTTTAAAGACTCATAGTGGTATTTTTCCCACCAGTAAGGAAAAATATGTTCTATGGTAGTATTTTCAATGTCTCAGAAGTTTGTAAGAAAATGTCTAGGATGTGCTTTATAGACTGCAATTCAGCTGAAAATAGTTGATTTCTCATGGATGGTGAACTAACTCTGAAGAACTAAAACTTTTAAAAGGTCATTACTATTTTTAAAATTGACTGCCGGGAGCCAGCGTGAGGAATTCCACCCGTGACAAGGTCATGCGGCAGAGCTCTGATGACAAGGCTAATCAGACCTCAGGTTTTCCCCATGGAATTTCCTGAGCATCCACCCCACCCCCCCCCCCCCCCCCCCAAAAAAAAAATAAGAATCTGCCTGCTTTTCCACTCTTCTGACATTCTCTGGAAAAAGTCAGTTCAGGGCTTTAGTCTTCTGCATTTGAAAGGGTGTTTCAATCCAAAAACCCCTCTGATGGCTTTCTAGCCTGCCTGCAGGACTCGTACAGCTGCGCACGTGATTGTGTGAGGCCTCCTGACCGCAGGAGGCACCGGAAGCTTAAAACATCCTAGGAACGTAGGGGCTTCCGAGGAGTCGAAATCATTAGAATAGGACTGATTAAAAGTTTCATTTGTTGAGCCAATACTTGCTGCCACATTTTCATATCCTTTATTTCTAGATATAGTTGGTATATAGAAAAAAAAGTAGTAGGCCTGGCTTTAGCAACATTAGATCTTTGAGTTAAGTACCTTCTTTGTTATAACCCACTGTACCTTTGTTCTATAGAGATGTAACTTTAATGCTTTAAGGAGATGCAGATTAAAGAAAAACACTTCAGGGGAAACGAGATTAACATTCCTTAAGAAAGAGCCAAAAAAGTGTTAGCAAGCCTCCTGGCCAGAAGATAATGTAAATCACCTGAGACCTTTTGTATACAAAAAAGATATACAGTCCATGGAATTCTCTAAAGAAAAATATTGGGATGTGTAGCCATTCCCTTCTCCAGGGGATCATCCCCACCCAGGAATCGAACCCATGTCTCCTGCATGGTAGGCAAATTCATTACCGTCTGAGCTACCAGGGAAGCCTAGTTATATTTATGCAAATATGTTTTTCCGGTTCATTTCTTGACTTTTCACTTAGTCATTTCTCTGTTGTAGCTTTTAATTTTGGTATCTTGGTTAAGAAGATCACTCCAGGATTTCCTTGGTGGTCCTGGAGTGGTTAAGAGTTCACTTGCCAGTGCAGGGGACACAGGTTCAGTCCCTGGTCCAGGAGGATTCCACATGTCACAGGGCAGCCAAGCCTGTGCGCCACAACTACTGAGCCCCTGGGCCCTAGAGCCTGTGCTCCACGACAGCAGAAGCCAGCGCAAGGAGAAGCCCACACACTGCAATTAGAGAGTAGTCCCTGCTCGCCACAGCTAGAGAAATCCTCGCACAGCAACGAAGAGCCAGCACAGCCAAGAATAAATAACGTTTAAAAAGACCACCTCTGCTCACCAAACTTATAGTTCATCCGGCTCTCTTATATCTTATTGCTATAATTGTTGTCTTCAAATTTCATGAGGATTAGGTTTGTGTGTGAGGCACAAATCTCATTTCACTGTTTTTCCCAAATGGATGGTGAATGTTCTTTAAACCCTTTGATGTGTACTTAACATCTTCTTATTGATTTAAAATGTTATTCTCATGATAATGTAAATCTCCTAACTTTCACAGAATTATTTCTGGGCACTTCACGATTAATTTATCATTATTGATGGATACTTGTACAACACCACATTTTATAAAGTAGTACACATTTTGCTATCTGGCATATCAAACCAGGTATTCTTCCTTAAAATGGCATAATTAATAACAAAGTTACCTTCGCTATTTTGCTGATTTACTCTTTCACATTAGTTTTTTTGTTGTTCTTAAATATTTATCTATTTATTTGACTGCTCTGGGTCTTCATTGTGGTGTGTAGGAAAACAGACACCATGTGAAGCTAGTTCCCTGACTAGGGATCGAGCCCAGGCTCCCTGTATTGGGAGCATGGAGTCTTAGCCACTGCATCATCAGGGGAATCCCTCACATTTATTTTAGAATTAGCTTGTGAAGGTTACTGAAAAATCCTATTGAAAGTGAGAGTTAAACTGAATTCACATGTTAATTCTGGGGCAAAACCTTATGTAGTCTTCTTGTCAGTGAATATATGTATCTAAAATTTTTAGGTCATAATGTGTTCTTCAGTTAATGCATTTTCCTAAGACAACTGGTCTTACCAGGTTTATTCACAGTCATGCTACAGTTATTGATATTGTGAATTAAATTTTTTATTCTTTCACCATTTCTCATGATTGCTTGTGCGAAAGAAAACTAATTTTTGAAGACTGATCTGGTGCCTGTCTACCTAAAAGGATTAATTCTAAATATTAATTCTAATAGTTTGTCAGGTGACCCTCTTAGATGATTTTTCCATCAGTAATCATATCACTATTCATTGATGACAGTTTTGTTTCTTCCTTTCAAAGATATATCCCTCATTTATTTTTCTGGCTTATTGCATAAGCTAGGATCTTGAAAATGTTGAATTGAAGAAATATTGAGCATCTATATCTTCTATTGGCTTTAATGAGGAAAATTTTAGTATGTCATTATTATGATTTTGCTAAAATTTTTGATAGTCACTCATTATTAAGTTAGGGAACATGATGTTAGTATTTAATTTGTATATAACATAATAAAATATCATTCTTGTTAAACAGGGTAATTACTATTTTAATAGTGTTAAACTATAATGGACTATGTTGTTGCTCAGTGCTCCAAATAAACTGCATACAATATGAAAAAAAAGAAAAAAAAAGATATACAGAAAGGGTCAAGACTGCTGCCCCTGCGTGACTCTGTATCTTCCATTATGTAAAATTTAGGGTATATAAACACCTTTTAAATAATAAAGTTAGAGGGGGTTTTTGCACAAGCCTGGCCTCCCCTGTGTCGATTCTTTCTCTTGCTCCCTCCCTCTCCTTTTCAGGCTGGTCCCTTGGAATGTGGAGGCTCACTGTGTCTACTTACTTGTCCCGGCTTCTAAGATCCGTAAGAGAGAGAGCCCAAGGCGGGGCACTCTCCGATATTCAAACAGGCGCCGGCGGCCTAACGTAGACGGTGCAAGCTCCTTGTCTGGAACTTTATTGGTTTTCCACGTAACCCAAGTTAATCAGCCTCTTCTCTCCACTTAATTTTCTTACTACACTATTTCTTCCTAATCTAATCTTATATTAATAAATAAATAAATAAGTCTTTCCTTGTCAACGCCGTCCCTGCTTCGAATTCCCTGGATCCACCGGGGCTGGACCCCGGCAATTGACAAATGTTTTTGTTCTAGGTATGATAAAGTTAAAATATGCATCAAATTTTGCAGCTGGAAGGATCTTTAGGGGCAGTGGTATGGTGGAGACTAAGGCTGCCTCACAAGAGCTGACTCAGCAGACCTCTTCCCAACTCTGCCTTCAGTGATAACATACTAAATTGATGACTACCATTGGAATTTCCCTATGAGAGTATATATTTTGGAATTCAACAAATGCTACAAATTAGGGATCCCCCCCCACCAATAAATGTTTTACCAGCTCCCCAGTACATAGGGGTCATCTAGAATAAATGAATAGCTTCATCTGTTTTTAATAGATGAAGACTATAAGAGTTTACTCAAGAAGCCACACCAATTAGAAGAACTAAGGACTAGAACCCAATACTTTCATCTCCCTTGTTTGATCCTCTTTCTGATATGCAGTAAGACATTGACCTAACTCTTTGAATGCAAAATTTAAACTTAGTGATGTTAACAGAGCTGTGGTAAACTTATTTATCTGAAGAGGCTTCTATTCCTTATTTATAAGGCAAGGGTTTGGATTAGATTTTTAAAAAAATTTTGGCTCTGATTTTCCACAATAATTCCACAATAAAAGTTTAATCATGAGAAAAATATGAGACATATTACTACTTTTTATGGTTTGCTTCAGAGAAGGTAATGGCACCCCACTCCAGTACTCTTGCCTGGAAAATCCCATGGACGGAGGAGCCTGGTAGGCTGCAGTCCATGGGGGTCTCAAAGAGTCGGACACGACTGAGCGACTTCACTTTCACTTTTCACTTTCATGCACTGGAGAAGGAAATGGCAACCCACTCCAGTATTCTTGCCTGGAGAATCCCAAGGACAGAGGAGCCTGGTGGGCTGCCATCTATGGGGTCGCACAGATTCAGACACAACTGAAGCGACTTAGCAGCAGCAGCAGCGTGGTTTGTTTCAAGGACCTAAAGTGGATAATTATTTCCCCACATGGTGCAATTTTTTTTTTTTTTTTTTGATGGTGTGAATGACCAAATCCCCTTCCCCAGAGAAAATAATGCTTCCTAGTTCCCTCTGCTTTTTCTCACTAATAAGGAATAACGCATCTTTTAAACACTGAATCCAAAGCTTAGCTCGTAGGAGATCTTAGTAAAGGTAGTTTTTCTGTTCCCTTTGTGGGAGTAAGACCTGCTGTGGACCAATCGTGTTATCTTGATAGATGAGAGATGAGCTCCTTTTCTAAAAAAGTGCTTCAACTTTATCACTTTATTGGGGGCAGAGGAAGTAATATTTTTGTAATCGTTAGGAGCCCTGGCCACCTGGATTAGAATCAAAGCACAGTGCGTAAATATATATGTGACCTTGAGTGAGATATTTAACTGTTCTATTCCTCAGTTTCCTCATCTTAAAAAATGAGGCTAGTAATAGTCTCATAATGAGGATTGAATGAGTTAGTAATGTACAATGCATAGAACAGAGTGCTACATAAGTGTTTGGTGCTGTTATTGTCATATAATTGTAATTGACCCTGGTCAGTTGCATAACATTTATTGGGACAAGTCATTAGACCTTAGTAAATCCAACAGCCTTTCTGCCTCTAATTTTATAGCACTTCACTACTTGTCCCATTTCAACCCAGATCCCAAACCCTGTTGATAACAGATGATATGATTTAGGTCTATATTAACAGAAAATCATTTCTGCACAAATCTTTGAACTGAACTGATACAAAGTTAATTGAATGGAGTTATATTTAGAGGACTTACTCTTAGCGGTTCCTCAGTAGGAGTAAGTGAATAAATGAGTTGGTATAATCTGATTTTTTCTATTTAGTGATTATCTTTTGTCTCTTCTCAGAGAGAATGTTATGATTGGATCACCACGTCCTCTTACCTCCTTTCTGGCCTCAAAGGCAGAAAAATTCAGTTACTGACAGATGAAGAGAAACAGCAGCTACTTGGAGAAGAGGTATTTGCCATGGGTTAGCACTGGTCATCATTCACGCTTTTCCTGTATTTCAGTAGATAAGAGCGCCTTGACTCTTTCCAAAAAATGTTTTGAATCCTCATTCATTTACTCTCTGATAATTTGGGTTCTGACCAAGAGCACTGGCAGGTCTTCTCTCTTCTAAAGAAGAGAGTCCTCACCCAAACACCTCTTTTCACTTTCTTGGAGGGTGATTTTGCCTCCTAGGATATGGCAAGCCACTCCAGTATTCTTGCCTGGAAAATCCCATGGACTGAGGAGCCTGACAGACTGTATAGTCCAGAGGGTGACAAAGAGTGGGACGCGACTGAGCGAGGCACAGCATATTACAGAGGGGAGCTGCCCTGCCGCTTCCTGAGGCATCGCCTCAGACTTCTCTGCTTCTGCCCACACCCCTCCTTCTCCATTTAGTCTGTCTTCCCATCCAAGGTTATGTCTTCCTTTGGGTACTTAATCTCATGTGCATTGTCGTCTTTCTTTAGTATCTTTAATGCCTTCCTCTCTAATTCCATTTTATCAGTGTATTAGCAATCTATAATCACGATCTCTCTCCCATCTGAGAAAATATGTCCTTTGATTTTTTCTCCTCCTTTACGATTTCTTTCCCTCCTTCCTAGCACAATCACTTTTCTTAAAACTCTATGTAAAGTCCCCCAGTGATCTTATTGTCAGATCCAGGTGTCTCCCAATTCCGTATTTAACCTGACTTCTCTGTAGCATTTGATCCTGTTAACCATTCACTTTTTTGGTCATCTCTCTTTACAAGACAAAAATTCCATCTTTCTCCTACTGCTTTCTTTTCATGTAGTCTTCCACCTCTGCCTGCCTCTTAAATGTTGATATTCTTTCCTTGGCTTATTTCCCCTCTCATTCAACACTCTCCACACTGCTATGTTAATCCTGTAGTTTTAACCACCTGTTAACTGAGGATCCCAAGTCAATGAATATCATGTACCTAATGGCTTCCCTGGTGGCTCAGCTGGTAAAGAATCCACCTGCAATGTGGAAGACCTGGGTTCAGTCCCTGGAGGAGGGCATGGCAACCCACTCCAGTATTCTTGCCTGGAGAATCCCCATGGACAGAGGTCTTGTCTGGAGAATCCTCATGGACTGAGGAGCCTGGCAGGCTACCATCCATCGAGTTGCAAAGAGTCAGACACAACTGAGCAACTGAGCACACAATAGCAGTCACACACGTTTATTTTTACTTCAGTCTGTTTGATGGAGTTCGTCTCCAGCAAAGTCTGAAGAAGCTCCTGTTGCTACTGAAGCTGTAAACTATACGGGTGTGATTTGATGGCATATATGTCAATGCTCTTGGGTCTAAGAAGGAAGTTTCTCTCTATACACTTGCAGGACTTCTGTTTTACATTTATTAAAAAAAAGATTTATTTTTTAAATTTTGGCTGTACTATGTGGCTTGTGGGAATTCCCCAACCAGGGGTTGAACCTGGGCCACAACAATGAAAGCTCTGAATCGTAACCGCTAGACTACCAGGGAACTCCTTATTTTACATTTAAACACTGAAAACAGACACCATCTCTCTAAGTTGTACACCCTTAACAAATACTCATTTTTTCTTTGCTGCCCAGATCTTGGCCAGAATTATTTTGAATTAACCACTGAATGATTTCATTAACATTATACATCTTAAATTACAGTACAATTTTAGAAACTTAATGAAGTACCATAGATATGATCTTGGCTGCACTTCAGATCTAGGAAAAAATTCAAGACCTAAACAGAATCACAAAGACTTAAGAACAGAAAGGATTTTAAAAGTCGTTGAATTCAACCAACCATCAGATGCATGAAACTTAGTGTAACACTTACACAGTTGATCGTTAGGTCTGTGTTTGAGTATCTGAAGTGATAGAGAACTTTCAGAGTTAGTCCATTTGTTTTTGGTGAGCAGTGACTATTAGAACATTATTCTTTTATTGAACAAAATGATAGACGTTTCCTTGTAGCTTTTTTCCTAGCTTCTGGTCCTAGTTCAGTCTTTGAGTTTGTAGGAAAAGGCTGATACGTCCTCCACATTATAGTATTTCCCACTATTCTATATTACGGTATTTCTAACATTTGAAACTAGCTATATTCAACCTAAGTCTGTGTCTAGGTTTTCTATTATTTTATATTAATCTGTCAATTCATTAGTCATCACCACAGTCTTTTAATTATTGAGGCCTTATGATACACTTTTATATTTGGTAGGGCCAGCACTTCCTCACTAATCTTTTTCGGGTGTTTGATGGCTACTCTTGTTTATTTATTCTTCTATATAATCTCCCTCTAGAAAATATATGATTCTTTAAAACTCAGGTGATATTAAACTTATATACTAACTTAGAACACACTTTATGCTGTTGAGTAGTCCTGTGAAGAATATGGCTGATAGGATGTCCACCTGTATGCCTTTTAATAATGTTTTATCGTTTTCTCATTTTGCACATTTCTTGTAAGGTAAGCTTGAATATTTTATTTTTCGATATTTTAAATGGAATCTTCTTTTCCATTATACCTTCTAATTGGTAACTGTGTATATATTACTGATTTCTGTATTTTTAATTTTTGTATGGTGACTACTAAATTATCTTCTTATTTTAATAGTTTTTTCAATAAATTCTTTTGGGTTCTCCAGATATTCAATTAAACCACCTACACATAGAAATAGTTTTACCTCTTCCCCCCCCAATTATTATGCCTTTAATTGCTTTTTCTTATCTAATTGCATTGAATTATTCTTCTCCTCTTTCCTTCTGCCTTAATCTTTAGAATTTTCATTAGTGAGGACCTGCTGAAGGCAAACTCAATTTTCGGTTGTCTGAAAAATGTCTTTTTTTCACCCTCATTCTTAAATTTTTTGCTGTGTATACAATTCTAGGATGATTTTCTCTCTGCACATAGAAGATACTGTTTCCACTGTTTTCCGGGTTTTATTGTTACCAAACTGACGATTGAAAATCCAGCTGCCAGACTTCCTTTGTGGCTGAGTGGTGAATAATACACCTGCCAGTGCAGGAGACATGGGTTCGATCCCTGGTGTGGGAAGATCCCACACGCTGCGGAGCAACTAAGCCTTTGCGCCGCAACTGCTGAGCCTGTGCTCTGCGCACCCTTGAGCCCGTGCTCTGCAACAAGAGAAGCCAGGCGATAAGTCTGTGCACTGCAGCGAAGGGTAGCCCCCAGTTGTTGCAGCTAGAGAAGAGCCCATGTGGAAAGGAAGACCCAGCTCAGGCATAAATAAATAAACAAAAATCCAGCTGTCAATTCTTTTGAAGTTCATCTCTGGTTGCATTTAAGATATTCTTTTTTACTTTGGCATTTTGCAGCTTCACTCTGATAAATGTGGATGAAGTTTTTCTTTTCAAATTTTACTTGGGATTCTCTTGGTTTTCGGAATCTTTGGCTGGGTGTCTTTCATTGGATTTGGAAAATTCTCAGTCATCAACTGTTCAATTATTGTCTCTACTGTATTTTCTCTTTCCCTTCCTTCTGTAACTCTGAATGGATATATATTGGAATCTGTCCCCAATGTCTTTTAATTCTTTATATTTTCTGTCTCTTTGCCTCCCTGCATTGATTCCTGGATGATTTCTTCTGACTTAATTTCCAGTTCACTGATTTGCTCTTTAGCTGAGTTTAATCTGCTCTTAAAGCTTTCTGTTGAGTTTGAAATTTAATTGTTCAAGTTCTATTTGGTTCTTTTTCAAGTCTGATTATTTTTGTAATCTTCCATAGTTTCAATCTCTTATTTCTTTTAAAGTTTAAATATAACTATGTAGCCTATCTGATAATTTGAACCTATGTCTATATAAAAATATTAATTACAGTATTATTTATAACAAAATATAAGAAACAATATAGATACTAATCAATAGAAAATTGCTTTCATAAATTATGATATGTTCAAGTAGTAGAATTCCATACAGATAAAATAGATGGTTATATAGTGAAATAAGAATCACCCATGATATGCTATTGAGAAAAGCAGATGAAGGAACATAACATTTATTATTTCATTTGTATGAATGTGTTTATATGTGGATAAAGCAGACGAGAATATTCAACAAAGTGATTCAAGTTGTTACCTCTGAGGGTTGAGATTATTAATTTCTCTGTAATGTTTCAAATATTTCATAGCAATGGTGTGTTATCAGGAAAAGTATTTTCATTTTGGAAAAACATCCTAATATACTATTTTTCTATACTATGTACATAATGGTACAGCATAATTTAAAATTGCTATAAAATGTCTTGTATGGTTTATACTATATTTTTTAATGGCATTTTTCTATTGTGGGTATTGAGCTTATGTATATCTTTGTTTTATAAATATTGCTGCAATAAACTTCTGAAGGACAGTCTTTAGTCAATATTTGTGCCGACTCCACTGGGTATTCAGCACTGTTGACTCCTTCTCTCTTCGCTTTTGGCTTTCCCTGTGACCCTTTCACACTTCTGAGGCAACTTTTAGCCTCCTTTCCAGTCTCCTCTTTCTTCCCTGACCCTTTTTGTGACTCGGTTCCTGTCCAAATAAGGCCTTGTCCCCTAGTCATTTCACAAGTTCTCCTTTGGCAATATAATCTACTTTCTTGGCTTTAAATAAATGCAGATAACTGTTAAATCTCTATCTATAACCAACAGCCTTCCAATCTCCAGATCCACAAATTCAGCTACTTACTTATTTTGCTCCTTCATGAGTCACAGCCTTGTGTAACTCAATGAAACTGTGATCCACACTATGTAGGGCCACCCAAGATGGACAGGTCATGGTGGAGAGTGCTGACAAAATGTGGTCCACGGGGGAAGGGGAATCACTTCAAACCACTTCAGCATTCTTGCCTGGATAACCCCATGAACAGTATGAAGAGGCAAAAAAATAGGACACTGGAAGATGAACCCCCTCGGTCTGAAGGTGTTCAATACCCTACTGGGGAAGAGCAAAGGGCAATTACCAATAGCTACAGAAAGAATGAAGCAGCTAGGCCAACGTGGAAATGACACTCAGTTCTGGATGTGTTTGCTGGTGAAAGTAAAGCCCGATGCTGTAAAGAACAATATTGCATAGGAACTGGAATGTTAGGTCCATGAATCAAGGTAAACTGGATGTGGTCAAGCAGGAGATGGCAAGAGTGGACATTGACATCTTAGGAATCAGTGAATGAAAATGGACAGGAATGGGTGAATTTAATTCAGATGACCATTGTATCTAATAATGTGGGCAAGAATCCCTTAGAAGAAATGGAATAGCCCTAATAGTCAACAAAAGAATCTGAATTACAGTACTTGGGTGCAACCTTGTAAATGGCAGAATGGTCTCAGTTCGTTTCCAAGGCAAACCATTCAACATGACAGTAATCCAAGTCTATGTCCCAAGCACTGATGCTGGAGAAGCTGAAGTCGACCAGTTCTCTGAAGACCTACAACACCATCTACGGCTAACACCAAAAAAGGGATGTCCTTTTCATCATAGAGGATTGAAATGCAAAAGTAAGAAGTCAAGAGACACCAGGAATAATAGGCAAGTTTGGCGTTGGAGTACAAAATGAAACAGGGCAAAGGGTAGCAGAGTTTTGTCAAGAGGATGCCCTGGTCATAGTAAACACCCTTTTCCAACAACCTGAGGCAGTTCTACACGTGGACATCACCACATGGCCAATGGAAATCAGATCGATTATGTTTTTTGCAGCCAAAAATGGAGAAACTCTATACAGTCAGCAAAAACAAGTCCTAGAGAGCTGACTATGGCTCAGATCATGAACTCCTTATTGCAAAATTCAGGCTTAAATTGAAGAAAGTAGGGAAAACCACTAGGTAATTCAGGTATGAAATAAATCAAATCCCTTATGATTATACAGTGGAGATGATGAATAGATTCATGGGAGTAGATTTGATAGAGTGATTGAAGAACTATGAACAGAGGTTTGTAAAACTGTACAGGAGGCAGTGACCAAAACCATCCCAAAGAAAAAGAAATGCAATAAGGCAAAGTAGTTGTCTGAGGAGACGTTACAAATAGCTGAGGAAAGAGAAGCGAAAAGCAAGGGAGAAAGGGAAAGATGTATCCAGCTGAATGCAGAGTTCCAAAGAATAACAAGGAGAGATAAGAAGGCCTTCTTAAATGAACAATGCAAAGAAATAGAGGAAAGCATTAGAATTGGAAGTACTAGAGATCTTGTCAAGAAAATCAAGGGAACATTTCACCCAAGGATGGCATGATAAAGGACAGAAACAGTAAGGACCTAATAGAAGCAGAAGAGATTAAGAAGAGATGGTAAGAATACACAGAACTATATAAGAATAGTCTTAATGACCCAGATAACTACAAGGATGTGATCACTCAACTAGAGCTGGACATCCTGGAGTGTAAAGTCAAGTGGGCAGTAGGAAGCATTACTCCGAACAAAGCTATTGGAGGTGACAGAATTCCAGCTGAGTTGTTTAAAATCCTAAAAGATAATGCTGTGAAAGTTCTGCACTCAGGATGTCAGCAAATTTGGAAAACTGAACAGTGGGCACAGGACTGGAAAAAGTCAGTTTTCATTCTAATCCCAAAGAACAATGCCAAAGAATGTTCAAACTATCACACAATTGCATTCATTTCACATGCTAGCAAGGTTATGCCGAAAATCCTTTAAGCTAGGTTTCAGCAGTATATGAACTGAGAACTTCCAGATATACATGCTGGATTTCAAAGAGGCAGAGAGAGGAACCAGAGATCAAATTGCCATCATCTGTTGGATCATGGAGAAAGCAAGGAAGTTCCAGAAAAACTTCTGCTTCATTGACTATGCTAAAGCCTTTGCCTGTGTGGATCACAACAAATATATGGAAAATTCTGTAAGAGATGGGCGTACCAGACCACCTAACTGTCTCTTGAGAAACCTATATGCAGGTCAAGAAGCAACAGTTAAAATCAGACATGAAACAACTGACTGTTTCCAAGTTGGGAAAGGAGTATGACACCCTGCTTATTTAACTTCTATGCAGAGTACATCACACGAAATGCCAGGGTGGATGAGTGACAAGCTGAAATCAAAATTGCCTGGAGAAATATCAACAACCTCAGATATGCAGATGGCAACACTCTAATGGCAGAAAGTGAAAAGGAACTAAAGAGCCTTTTGATGAGGGTTAAAGATGAGAGTGAAAAAGCTGGCTTAAAATTCACCATTCAAAAAGCTAAGATCATGATTCCATCAGTTCATGGCAAACAGAAGGGGAAAAAGTAGAAGCAGTGACAGATTTTATTCTCTTGGTCTCCAAAATCACTGCGAACAGTGACTGCAGCCACAAAATTAACAGACGCAGAGACATCACTTTGCCAATAAAGATATGTGTAGTCAAAGCCATAGTTTTTCCAGTAGTCATGTAAGGATGTGAGTTGAACCATAAAGAAAGCTGAGTGCCGAGGAATTGATGCTTTTGTGGTGCTGGAGAAGACTCTTGAAAGTCCTTTGGACAGCAAGGAGATCAAACCAGTCACTCCTAAAGGAAATCAATCCTGAATATTCACTGGAAAGGCTGATACTGAAGCTGAAACTTCAGTGCTTTGGGCATCTGATATGAAGAGCTGACTCATTGGAAAAGACCTTGGATGCTGGGAAATACTGAAGTCAAAAGGAGAAGGGGGTGGCGGAGGGTGGGATGGTTGGATGGCATCATCAACTCAATAGACATGGGTTTGAGCAAACTCCAGGGAATAGTCAAGGACAGGGAAGCCTGGTGTGCTGCAGTCCATGGGGTCACAGAGAGTCGGACATGACTGAGTGACTGAACAAGAACAACACGTGGCTAGAGTGATTGTTTTGAAATGTGAAACAGGTCAATCAGATGACTGGTACGTCAGGATAAAATCCAATCTCCCTGGCATAATATTCTAGTCCTTCCTCTGTGACTGTGCTCCTGTCCGTCCGCTTCTAAGTTTTTGTTCTACTGACCTCCTTTTGTTCTTAGTGCCAGTCATGTGCAAATAACATTCTCTGTCTGGAACTCACTTGCGCCATCTTTTTTCTCCTCACCCATTCTTCAGGAGGAAACGCAGACATTATGTCCTCCAAGAAACCTTCTTGATTAACCCTCTCTTTCACCCTTGCCCAATACCAGATCTGGCTTAGGTGCTCCTACTCTTTGATTATATGTAACCATAGTATTTTCTTGTCCACTAAATTGTAAGCTGCTGAAGGCAGGGACTGTTCTTATTAACCTTTGTAATCATGGACTCGATGGACGTGAGTCTGAGTGAACTCCAAGAGATGGTGATGGACAGGGAGGCCTGGTGTGCTGCGATTCATGGGGTCGCAAAGAGTCGGACATGACTGAGCGACTGAACTGAATTGAGCTGAACTGATCCTTATCACTAGCATAATGCACAGTTACAAAATTAATGCTCATTAAATATTTTTTGAATGGAAATATTGCTAATCTTCTGCAAAAATATTTATGTCCACTAAGATACAATATAATATTGTTGTATCTAATAGGATAGTCTAAAAGAATTAAGTGACCCTGAAGCAAGAAAGATTCATAAAGACGTTGAAGAAAACATGGAGGACAAGAAACTTGAGAAGGAAAAGAAAGAAGAGAGTGAAAAAGAGGTAAGATTATTTAGTACTATTTCCTTTTCCTTTATATTTTTAAAGAAAATAATGAATATATATATATTTAAAGAATGAATATATAATGAAAAAATATTTATATATTTGAGTCTCCAAGATGGCTAGTGGTAAAGAATCCCCCTGCCAATGCCAGAGACATGAGTTCAATCCCTGAGTCAGGAAGATCTCCTGGAGAAGGAAATGGCAGGCTTTATAGTCCATGGGAGTCAGACTCGACTTGGCGACTAAACAACAACAAATGCAGCGTGTGTGTATATACATATGTATATATACGGTTGAAAGTAGGAATAGATCGTCTGCAGTGAACGCTTCAGCTTCCTTCCTTTCCTCGTTTAGATTTAACCGTACTTGCACGCACACTTATGTCTTTATTTTCCAAGGATAGGGTGTCCCTCTTCCTTTCTAAATTCAGCCCTTTCCTAACTGGCCTCATTCACCTATACGACTGATAACTACACAATCTACCTCTCACTCTGATGCTGTTTCTTTATCCTTTCATTGGCATATTTTTCAAATAGTTGTTTAAACTCCTTGTCTCTGCTCTTCAGCTCCCACTCTGAGCTGCCTTTTCTCACTTCCCTCAGGCCAGCCACACTTCTCTTCTCCTTATCCTGTCTCCACCCCTGCCGTGGCATTAATAATAAAAATAACCCCTTATTGGGGCATTTGTAATAATAATAATAATGAAAATACAATGATAACTACCAATAACTGAGTGCCTACCATGGCCTATATGCTTTGCACATGTTATCTCTTACACAATACAACCTCAAGGTAAATATTATTGTTCCTATTTTACAGATAAGAAAACAAGCTCAGAAAGGAACTAACTTATGGAAAACCATATGCTATGAGGTGGCAGAACCAACATTCAAACCTAGTTTAGTCTGCCGTA
The DNA here is from genome assembly GCF_016772045.2 of Ovis aries. NCBI lineage: Eukaryota > Metazoa > Chordata > Mammalia > Artiodactyla > Bovidae > Ovis > Ovis aries. Next base: position 60,151,926 of record NC_056065.1, read on the forward strand.
AGAGCCCTTGTAATTCCTGGGTATACTACTACTTTCTTTGGCTTTCAGAACTCATGATCACTCTCCATTTTGTCTTAATTTACTTCCCTGGGGTGTTTCTTTGCTGTGAATAGTTTAAATATTGGCATGACCCCAGACCATGACATACATCCTTTACTCACTTTACGTACTGTACAAAAGAGTAAATATTGTATAACACCCATGCCTCTTTTGATCAGCATTTTCTGCTTTTCTTCTGTTATAGTACTTGGCATATAAAAGACAAAATATATGGAATACATTATTTTTTGGCCACTAAATCTGTCATACCTATTAAATCTCCTCCTTCTCTTCTTTTGACGCCTGAGTTCAGGCCCTTTCCTCCCTATTTTACAAACTCCTATTCAGCTTTCAAATATCGTTTCACTGTAAAAAAAAAAAATAACAAAAACCTGGGGTGTCTAGACAAAATGCAGGGCCCTTTTCTGGGTACACATAGCTCGTGGAACTTACCTTTCTGATCACAGTTATCATGTAGACATAATTATTTTATTGGTTATCTCTTCCACAGTTCTATGAGTTCCTAAGGTCTGAAAGAAATCCTCTTTGTTTGTTTCACAGTTACTTCTCTTTGTCCCCTCTTCCCTATCCCTGCTAATTTTTCCCACAGTGTTTCCTGTAAGTCTTCTAAATGCTTCCTGAATGATGAAAACAAATGGAAAACCAAAGCTTCAGACATGGTACCAGGCAACTTGCCCTGCCACTGGGTCACACACCAGCTCACTAATAGGTCTGTGGTATTTCTATGCTCTAGAAACCTTCGACATCTACAGAAATGGAAAAAATCATTCGAGTCATTGGAGAAGATGAAAACATTCATTCTCAACCTCTATATGGAACAGATGCATTGTCTTCTTGGGTATGTATCTGCAACTCAGCTAGGAAATTCAAAACTAGAAAATTTAACATTATGTAAAAATTATATGGATCTAACATAACTTTTAGCATTTCTAAGAGAACGCCTAAGTAATATATTTTCCAGATTTATTTTTCTCCCAGCATCATCCTTGGAAAACCTCTTGTTTGTTCACAAAAACTTTTCTTTCTCTTCCTTAAAACTCATTTTAAAATCAGCGTTTCATCCCTTTGCTTAACTTAACAATATTATGGTCAATATTTGATCAATTAAAAAAATGTATTTGTTCAGCAGACTCTTGCTAACTGTGATAAGAACATACCACCAATCACAAGAATTACTGGGGAACTGGAAACTCAGCAGGAAAACAAAGTTAAAACTCCTTCACAAAAAATTCTAGGATCATTTACACTTAAGTTAGCGCTGGATTTGTATCTCTCTGTACAGGATGCCATGACTTTAGGAATCTCTGGGTGGGCTTCATCCCACAAACCCCCTGAAAATGGTATGCAACATTCTGTCTGTATAGTCATACTGTGCATTTTCTCGGGGAGCAAGGAGATGTGCTGGAAATCCATAGACATCATCAAATTTCTCAACCTCAAAGTTAAGAACCATTTCATTGCTAGGAGTCTGACCCGTCTGAGTAGGAACAGGCGTGGTGAGCTGTGGTGAGGGTACTGGTGGATAGCAGCTAGATCACTAAAGTGGCTGCATGGTCCAAAGTAGAGGCAGATTGCAGGGATGTATGTGAAGGGAGATTGTAGGAAATAGGCTCCAACTCTGGGAGGAAGAACTGGGTGAAATGATGTGGAGAGTTAGGCAGGAGCAGGCAGAATTGGAGAAAGAGTGGTGCATGGGTTGCAATCACATTCTCCCAAAGTAATGCCTTTTTAACAAGTTTCTAAAATTATGTGTTAATATGTCAGCTGATAGGCTTCCTAGGTGGCTCAGGGGTAAAGAATCCGCCTGCCAATGCAGGAGACACAGGTTCGATCCCTAGGTCAGGAAGATCCCCTGGAGGAGGAAATGGCAACCCGCTCCAGTATTCTTGCCTGGGAAATCTCATGAACAGAAGAGCCTGGCGGGCGACAGTCCATGGGGTCACAGAGTCTGGCGTGACTGAACTGAGCACGCACACATATCAGGTGAGAAGACTGTGAAGCAAAGATGGAAGGGTAAGCAATGCAAACGATGCAAGCGATGCAATGTCATGAGACGTATTTTCTAAAAAAGCAAACAAAGGGTAGCACTATAATGAGAACCCCCCACCAGTCCCACCCCAAACCTTCCTACCCCAGATTTTCTCCCCTGAGGTAAAAGCCCTGCTATGCTATCCTGGCAAGGCATCAGTGTGCGTGCTGAGTCGCTTCAGTCATTTCCGACTCTCTGCGACCCCCTGGACTGTAGCCTGCCAGGCTCCTCTGTCCATGGGATTCTCCAGGCAAGAATACTGGAGTGGGTTGCTGTGTCCTCCTCCAGGGGATCTTCCTGACCCAGGGATCGAACCCTCGTCTCTTGTGTCTCCTGCATTGGCAGTCGGGTTCTTTACCATCAGTGCCACCTGGGAAGCCTGGCAAGGCATCAGGGTCTGGCCTACACTGTGGCGAGAAGCAGTCAGGAAAATATAAGCCTGTAGCCTGGGGCAAAATGGAGGGTGCAGTGCTTGTCTTCGATAGCGTGGGGCTCCTGCCCCAGGATGCCACAGTTCCATCTGATACAGTGTGGTGCCGTGTGGCGAGCCCACCTGAGGATGATGTGGTCCAGAAAGTCTATCTCTCGGCTTTGAAAAGTTGCTGATGTTCTACTATAGACCCCTGAAAACCCAACTGGTCAGGTTCTCGTTGACCCTGAGGCCTAAAATGGACTAAAATGCCCTCCAGATGTACTTGCAAGTTCCTTGAAGTAAGGAAGAATCACATTCATCCTAGGGGGTGGTGACTGAACCACTGCACAGGTAGAAAGGGATCACCAGGTACTCAAACAGAGGGGCCCTGTGTGCTAGGCAAGTGAAGACAGAGTTGATCTTTGGGGATGTCGGTACACAGAGAATGAAGATCCTTGACCTGGAGGAGGTCAGAGATTCGGGGCGGGAGGTGGAGCCTGGGGGAAGGGTGCTGTCTTGATGTGGACTGTGCTGTGGACTCGGTGGGGACAGGAGGGGCCTTGGCTCTGTGCTCTTTCCATTCATAAAGACATCTGGGCTCCCTGAGGGCAGTTTAAGATTTTAAAACTTTCACTGTAAAAATTTCTTTTGCTTTATTTGCTTGTTTTTCCTTTATCCTACCCCCCCCCGCCCCGCCCCCATCTTTCTTTTTGTCTTTTTGACAGACACTTAGCCTCTGGCTCTAAAAACGTAGCAACCGTTTAGCAGGGCTATAGATCCAAGGCACTAGTTCTGTTGGGCAGTGGCTCTCTCTCTTTATGGTCTGCAAATGCGGCTCCCAGGAGGCAGTTTGAATGACACTGGGGAAGGAAAGAGAAAAGGAAGGAAGGGATAGAGAAGCAAAAACCTTGTGGTTTGCAGGTATTGCTTGTCATGTCCACCATAACTAGGAGAGGGAGAGGGATGGACTATCAGTTACTCAAAACTCTCTTCAGTTAGCTGGAAATTAGGACTTTGTGGGAAATCCTGAAGACTGTACTCAAAGCAGGAACCATGCACAAAACTTGGCCTGCTGTGCCTGTTTCAGGCACTATCCGGTCTGGCACTTCCTGATTTCACTGGTGAATCAAGTGACCCCAGTAAGCAGCCCTGACCCTGCCTCTGCACGTCTTGGGGTGCCGCCTGATTTAATCAGGTCTGAGAACTTGCTGCAGAGCACCCCTTGTGGCCCTCTCTGGATGAGAATCATTTCAAAGTTGTCCCTGGAGGAGAAGCAGCCTGAACTCTGTAACAATTAACTGACGGGTGGAGGTGTGGTAAGACTAAATTCAGCAAACTCTCCCGGAGGCTACCCGCTGACCCCAGGCACTGCCCCCTGGCTGCACGAACTGGATTGCCTAAGGCTCAGCTACCAAGATGTTAGGAACAAACAGGTTCTGCCTGTTTGTACAGAGTTATAAATTTGAGGGAGATGGGAGATTTTTGCTGATTACCTCTAAACTCCTTTGAAAGAAAGAGTAGGGGCCAGACTTGAAGGATCAGCCGTATTTCTTTCACTGAGCTAAAAGAAGTGCTTAGAAGTGCTTAGTGTTTTCCTTCCACAATACCATGTATCCCCAGTGTAGGTATTAAGAGCAGTGACTAAATTATCCATCTTTTAACAGCAGCAGGGAAGGGTCCTTGGAATTGGTGGGTCCAGAAAATATGTCCAAAGCTGACAAGGGTCACTGTGGCTGGCTAGGTATTCAGTACTGAGCATTGGATTCCAAGGAACTGGGTCTGAAGCCAGATCCTCCCTGAAATAGTCTCAAGCTAAAGATGTTAGTCCAATCTAAAGCCCATTCGCGGGTTTCCCTGGTGACTCGGTGTTAAAGAATCCTCCTGCCAATGCAGAAGACACAAGTTTGATCCCTGGTCAGGGAAGGTCCCACATGCTGCGAAGCAACTAAGCCTGTGTGCCACAACTATTGAGCCTGTGCTCTAGAGCCCAGGAGCCACCACTGCTGAGTTCATTGCAATGAGAAGCCCGTGCACCATGACTAGCAAGTAGCCCCTGCTTGCCGCAACAAGAGAAGCCTGCACAGCAGCGGAGACCCAGCATGGCCAAAAATAAATTAAAAAAAAAAAGCCCATTAGTAGAGTCAGACCTCAGGAAAACCAAGCCAAAAAGGCCAAAGGCATAATTGGAGTCTGACAGAGAGACTAGCTGAAAGCTATAGCAGGTTGGCACAAACAAGGATGGTCCAATGCAGTTGCTTCCAAGAGCCATGTGGCCCATGTTTGTCTCTATTATACAGTGGGTGAAAGAGCATAAAAGCCAGAGGAAGCTTCAAAATATGAAGAAAGGGCTCAAGGCAGAGTCTCTGTGATTTCCCTTGAGGCATCTATATCCAGTGGGCTTCCCAGGTGGCTCATTGGTAAAGAATCCAGTTCACCTGCCAAGCATGAGATGTGAGTTCCATCTCTGGGTCAGGAAGACCCTGGGAGAAGGAAATGGGAACCTACTCCAGTATTCTTGCCTGGGAAATCCTGTGGACAGAGGAGCCTGGTGGGCCATAATCCATGGGGTTGCAGAAGAGTCGGACTTGACCTAGCAACTAAACAACAACAGTCTGTATCCATATATATGGCTGATGCAGGGAAGTTTGCTCCTTGGCATATATAGAGGAGGCCATAATTCTAGAAACCCAACCGTCCAGCATTTTGGGCCATGGGAATTTCCTATTGAAGGATTTGAAAAGGACCACAAAACATTAATCTATACTTGGTGGTTTCAAAACAGAGGAATGCTTTGCTGGCACATTGTAACTAAATATCTGTCTTTTATCTGAAAGGTACCTTTCACAGAGTACAGTCCTGATCTACTTTGGTTTCCACCTGTAGTTAAAACTGCTTCATGTAGCTGTACAAATCATGTGGAATTCCAGTTCCAGAAGCCTCTGCTGTGAAAAACCTCCTTTTAGATTCAAAGAACAAATAAATTAGTAGTATATGCTGTATGACTGCAGCTATGAAATTAAAAGACGCTTACTCCTTGGAAGGAAAGTTATGACCAACCTAGATAGCATATTGAAAAGCAGAGACATTACTTTGCCAACAAAGGTCCGTCTAGTCAAGTCATGTATGGATGCGAGAGTTGGACTGTAAAGAAAGCTGAGCGCCAAAGAATTGATGCTTTTGAACTGTGGTGATGGAGAAGACTCTTGAGAGTCCCTTGGACTGCAAGGAGATCCAACCAGTCCATTCTGAAGGAGATCAGCCCTGGGTGTTCTTTGGAAGGAATGATGCTAAAGCTGAAACCCCAGTACTATGGCCACCTCATGTGAAGAGCGGACTCATTGGAAAAGACTGATGCTGGGAGGGATTGGGGGCAGGAGAAAAAGGGGATGACAGGATGAGATGGCTGGATGGCATCACTGACTCAATGGACGTGAGTTTGAGTGAACTCCGGGAGTTGGTGATGGACAGGGAGGCCTGGCGTGCTGCGATTCATGGGGTCGCAAAGAGTCGGACACGACTGAGCGACTGAACTGAACTAACTGAACTGATGTGCTGTATTAGCGAGGCCACGTGACACATTGCTGGTCCAGCCTGAAAAGGACAGATTTATTATCCAAAGGGGAGGCAAGACAGAAAGAGGAAAAATATGTGACTGAGACAATAGCAAAAGAATAAAAGAACTGGAGGAAAAGTGAACTTGTTTGATAGTTTGTTTTTGCTGGTTTGCTTTTAGAAAAAGCGAGCGTGGTGCAGTACCATGTGTGACTGAGGATGGAGAAGCCAAGATGAAGGTTCTGCTTTCACCACTAGATCATTCTGTGATTATGGCCGGCTGCCTATCCTCTTAGGTCCCCCTTTCCAGGTCCCCCTTTCCATCTAGAAGGTGGGGTTTACCTTTTACTTGTCCTTGTTGGGGAAATGTGGATAAAAGAGATTTTTAAAAGTACACAGGTCTGGAAAAATGCGTCATAATATTCATTTTAACATATAGTTTTGTCTTCTAAATTTTTCTCTTTTGTCTTCCTCTTATTTTCTGGAGTATGTTTAGAGCCAAATAAGTAAGAGGTTTTTTTAAAAAAATATATTTTCACTACTTTGATGTCTATGAAGTTTCCTAAGAAACTGAAAGATCTGATTGGATTATGCAATGCTATGTGCTTAGTGAAGTAAATTATTAATGACAGAAATATAATTGATTTCCTTGATATTTAACTTGGTTAGAGAAATATGTTTGCCCTTCTCTCTATTTTTTAAACTTTCTCTTCTTTCCCTGCTTCTTTTTGTTGATATTGTTTACCCTGCTTCTTCTTTACAACTCTAATAAAGTTTATGTCCATCTGAATATGAATAATTGGCAATCTGGTATGGTATGTGGCCACAGTCAATCCCTGTTCTTCTTTCATATTAAGAGTGTGTTTAATCATCTACTATATAAATATGAATAGTAGAAAAAGATAGCGTGGTCCAGAACATCTTGAAGAAGGAGGCTATTTACTGTTGGGACTTTCAGTTCATTCATAGTATATATTTTTCTTGTCAGAGAGAATCAGCTAATCAAGGTACATTGGCCCCAAAGTATCTTGAAGCAATGGCTATACTTGATCGCACACAGGAGAAGTTAATGTAAGTATGAGACAGCACAATGGTAAGAAGACAGAGATTGTTGTCCAGGAGGTCTAGCTGAGAAATGCACACTTCTTGGCTTATTTTTGGTTCTCCTGTTTCCTTTTTCCTCACAAGCAGGATGGGTACCATCAAATCATCTGGTGGCAATGAATTAAACTGCTCCAGGAGGGACAGCTGTCCTCAGCTACATTGGAGATGGAGGAAGTCCAGTGTGTGTGTGTGTGTATATAGAGTGGGAGCAGAGTGTGAGGAGTGATCCAGCTCAGTATGTTTTAAAAGATGAGCTAGAGAAATAAATGGAACTAGAAGAAGCTATTATGTGCAAGAAAGAAGGTTACATAACCCAAATTGTAGGAAGGACAATAGAGTTAAGATAGCTAAGAAACTGTGAGAATAAGAGATATAGACATATATGTTCTAGTTATTAAGCACACTTCAAACCAGTAAGATCTGGTTTTAAAGGTGCTGGAAAATAAGGGACACTATTTTATTTGCTTGTTAGATTATATCAATATAGAGAAGCCAAGCTTAACCACTGAAAAGGGTTCCTTGGCTATTGGTGGAGAATCCCAAATATCCAAAAGTCAGTTTTTATTAAGAAATTATAAATATATTCTTAAATTGCACCATGACTGCAACTCTGACATTACCTTCCAGAGTAGCTCCTAGACCCTCAATTCTTGGCTAAACATTGATGCTGCTGCTTTCCTTGTTTGTGCTGTATATATATATATATTCTTCTCATCCCACTACCTTTTTTGGACAATGAGTTTCTAGATCTGAAAGATACTTTTTCAGACCTTTCCATTTTACTGTGTTTCTCTGGACTTTGTCATCATCAGAGAGGTCGAAAGCCGAGCCAGACAAGCTGAGGAGAGGTTTGATGATGTGAATGAAAGACTTCATTATACCATTATAAGAAATAAAGAACTGGAGAAAGAGTTAGAGGAAGTATTGATGAAGTATAAAATGAAGGAGCCTGAAGTGGAAGAAGAAGAAAATGAAGGAGAAAGAGAAGAAGAAAAAGAAGAAGAAGAAGAAGAAATCAGACCACCAGACAGAGCCTCAAAATCTCCAAAGAAAGGTGAGCATTGCTTTCTCATTTTTGCTTCATTTGGATAGTACTTATGAGTGAAAACTTGATTGGGTCATAAATATTTTAGAAGAGCATTAATATTTTTTGTGGTGATCTACTAGTTCATACTTCTGCTAGGAATCCAGACACACACACACACACACACACCCCCAAATGACTAACAGTGGTGACTAATAAACTAATATGAGATACAATTTCAACTTATAAAACTGGCAAAGCTTTTTTAAAAACAAAGAATACAGTGCTGGACAGAGGGCGCAAAGTAGTTAGTTTTACAAATAATACTTGTGGATAGACAGACAGGTATAACTCTTTGAGAAAGCAGTTTGAGAGTGTGTATGGGTAGGCCTCAAAAATATACATGTATTTTGACTTAAGAATTTCACTCTTGAGAATCTAGTCAAAGGAAATAATCACAATTTTTTAAAGCTAGAAAAAAAGACCAGAACAAATATGCCTACACATTGATATACATTGTCTCTGGTTGCTAAAGGTTTATGGGGAATTTTGTCTTTAGTTTTCAGTACTTAGTGGATTGTCTATGATGAAAATAATTTTTATTCAACAAGAAAAGGAATTTCGCTCTTCATTTTCTTATCTCTAATTAATCTGTAATCTTCCCTCAAAGAGTTTTGAATATCCCCAATAGTGGAGGCTATTCTTTGATTTTGGCTTTCACCTTCAACCTGCAGTCTGTCCCCAGGACAGGTCCTGGTGCCAGGGGTAGTACTGGGCAGACATCTATTATCTATTTTTCTCTATCACCCCTGTCTCTACCTCTGCCTTCAGCAAAAGCAGTTAGCTGGCCAGTCACTCAGAGTCCCTGGCCCAGCTGTGGTGTATCCTGTCAGTACTGGAGCAGGGGGAATCTGAGTCCATTTTCTCTCCTCCTGTTAACTCTGAACTGGTAAAATGTTAATCATTCCTGGTGTGAAGATCCTTTAGCCTTAGGTCTGAATGTATGTGAGGTAGTTTGCATGAATTAAAAAAAAAAATTATCTTCTATTGTGGTGTGATTTTATCCCGATAATCTAGAAACTAGACTTTCCCTAGATTGTTGTTGTTGCTAAGTTGTGTCCAGCTCTGCGACCCTGTGGACTGTAGCCCATCAGGTTCCTCCATCCATGGTGTAAATTACTATATGCAAATCACAGAAAAGGTCTTCGTGTTAAACTGGAGAGGTCACCTCAACATGGGATGTGTGACTTTAGTTTCGTCCATTTCCATGAAAGTCTTGGGAATTAGTTTAAATACAAAAATAAAACATTTTAATAATTTTAGGTGGAGGATAACTATTCAGTTAGGTCCCAGCCTGCAAACAATAACCTGCATACCAAGGATACAACCCCTCTTCTCCCTCCTTTCCATACCCCTCATCAGAGTCACTGCTAGGGACTCAAAAGTAGAGGATGAGAAGCCTTGCAAAGCTTAGGGGAACAGGCTGCTAAGCAAGGCAATCCCCATGCCATGCAAGTGACCTAAACATTTCTCTGAAAAATCCACAAGTTAGACATTCCTTAGAGTTAGCAGGTAGCTCCTTAAAAAAAAGAAAAAAAAAATGCAGATACCTTGGAGCAATCTGACATGCATATGGAACATACTGGGTCATATTTTATGAGTTAGTGCCAGGAGATCTCTTCTCTCCTAATTGTTGTTCAGTGAAGGAATGGAAAATCATACAGTGAAGGAATGAGCCTTGTGAATGCTGAGTAAGGAGAAGATTTGGATGGAGTAGGAAGACATTTATTTTTATGTCATTATTTTTAATAGCAAATCACTGTGTTCTGAGTTATTGATGAAGAAAGGAATGGAGCTTGGTGTTTACAAAGATGAATGTGGCTTAGCCTCTGATCAAAGTGAGGCCTGTGATAAGGAATGGGGACAAGACAGGGTGTGAACAAGAGGACCGTTGAATGCGGGAGGCAGATGGCTGCAGCCAGTCAGAAGGATTCCAAACAACTGAGAAGCTTCATTTCATGGTGCAGTCAGAGACAGCAGGCTTGTGTAGGATCTGTGCATGAGAGACTGGAGGGAACAGGGACCAAGAGACACAACAGGGGTACAGCCACGGATATGGGAGGGTTCTGGACACCCAGCTCTATTTGAAAAATTTTCCCTACTAAGTTTGGGGTATGTACTGGAAGGAAGGAAGGAAGAAATATTCTTCTTTCTCTTCTATCCTCATTACCTATAAACTTTGAGAATATACATTCTCAATCCCAGTAACCAATGTGGAGTCAAATTTTGGGCACATGGTTTGTCGCTTGGGGCTTACTCATGCAGACAGAATTTTAAAAATGCTTTGTAAAATCAAAAGTCCTTAATATAAGGTATTATTACTACAATAATTGTTTTGGTCTTTTCAGAGATACAGCGCAAGGAGGGTTCTAAATCCAAACTCCGGACTAAATCCAAGACGAAACCCAAATAGCAACCACAGGATGCTGGGCTACACCACACCATAGCCATCCCAGATATCTGTGCACTTTTGAACTGACAGTGTGGCTCAACTGACGGGACTCCCTTTGCAGCAGACAACTCAGGAGCATCTTCTCTTTAAAAGTCACAGTGATGGCTCTAGGCAGTCAATCAGTTAGCTTATTTCCAAAATTAAAAATGGTTTGTGTAAAGGTTTTCTAGCCTCTTCAGTTGATTTCCCAGCGGAAGTCTATGAAAAGTGTCAGCTTCTGTCAAGAAAATTATGCTTTCTGAGGACTTTGAACTCTGCAGAGGAGAATGGCAAATAAAAAGCTTTACTCTTTTTTCAATTTAAAAAAGGGGATCCTGATAACACTGTTAGTTTTCTGCAGCATTTTCAGATTTCTTATTTCAGAAAATAAGAAAGAATTCTTTTTAAATAATTGTAAAATTATTGTTTTCTTCTTGTTAAATAATTTTTTGTCTTCTCTTCTTTTTAAATAATTTCATTTATTTTTGGTTGTGCTGGGTCTTCGTTGTTGTGTGGGCTATTCTCTACTTGAGGTGAGTGGGGGTTACGCTTTAGCTGCACAGGTTTCTCACCATTGTGATGTCTCTTGTGAAGCAAGGGCTGTAGGGTGTGGGGGCTTCAGTAGTTGCAGCGTATGGGCTCAGTGGTTGCGGTTCCCGGACTCCTGAGCACAGGCTCAATAGCTGTGGTACACAGGCTTAGTTGCTCCTCAGCATGTGGGGTCTTCCCAGACTAGGGATCAAATCTGTATCTCCTGCGTTGGCAGGTGAATATTTCACTGAGCCAGGAGGGAAGACCCTTACTCCAGGCATTCTTAAGATTTATCTGGTCTTCGCAATAACCCTGCAAAGTAGGTGGAAGAGAGACAGTTTACCCCCTCATTTCTCAGAAGATGAAATTGAGGCCCCAGATGGGCAAAAACTCCCCAAGACCTCAGAGCTAATTGCTGTCAGAGACCCCAGCTTGCTGGCTCTGTGTCTGGATTGTCCAACAATGGTGATGGGCCACCAGGCCATTGCTCAGATGGCTTCCTTCACAGGGGCCAATGTTATTGAAGATTCACCCAGAATCTCCATTTTTCACTTTTATTGCCTCATTGTCTGCTCTGTTCATGACCCTGGATGCATCTTGGCATTAGAGATGGACCAAGCTTCAAAAGTATGTTGCAAATGACAAGTGGACATCTGGCTGGTCACTCAGCAAGGAGTCCCTCCTACCTCACTTCTCGGCTCGCTTGCATTTGTTTTATCTCCCCCTGGCTCCAGACACCTATGAGATTTCTTGACCTGCTTTGGTTCCGCATCTTTGCTGTTCCTTTGGATTTATCTCCTAGAATTGTAGGATTTTGTCTGTTCCTTTAAGCCTCAGAAACCCTCTGACTGCAGAGTCCTCAGCTCTGTTTAAGCCCAACCCCTGGTCAGGCCTGCCTTGACCCACACATACCAAAGTGTTTGTGGGGTGGGTTTCAAAATTGCTTGGGGTGAACCTAGGCCTACTGGTTGACTCCTTAATTCTGGGGAAAGAAAACATGAAATTCTTCAGACAATTGACTAGGCACATGGCCCACCTGAAAGCCACAGATCAAGCTACTGGCTCACACTTCTAGGTACCACTTGGCAGGGCAGAGCCAGCCCCACCTTTTCACTTTCCTAGATAGATTCTTGAATGATTCTAGCAAACTGAGGGTTTTTGGTGAAATTTTAGAACACTTGAAAAAAATTGATTCCCTGCTTTGTAGGAATGAGTGGTCGTTTTCATAGAAATCATCAGCCCCCATGCCTGAACACAAGGGTCTGGCCCCTCAGAATGTGTCAGCTCCATTAGGTAGAAGGCTGTCTTAAAGGTCAGAGTGATGCTGGATGCCGCTACAATTAGAATGAGATGTTGGGTACCTAGTTGGGATGGCTTGGTTGTGAGTCACAAAAACCCATTCTTGCAAACCCCAAAAGAAAGAATAATTTATTTGAAAGCATGTTGGGGAGCTCAAATTGAAGGATTGAAGGAAAGTCTTAAAGAACCAGGCTAAGAATAAGATAGGATCAGGCAGTTTAAATCAGAAGCAAAATTTGCTTCACCATCTCACCCAATTGCTACCACCAATTGAACTCCAGTCATTTTTTCCATCCTTATACTATTCTTAAAGTCTCACGAGGGAGAAAGGCCACCTTGTAGTCACAAACCATCCATGGATGTACCAGGGATGGTGAGAAGACGTAAGGGATCTCTCTAGCTTCTTAAAAGGGAAGGAAGGACCCCTGGCTCTTCTGTTTCGTTGAGACGGAACACAGTTACAGGAAAAGGAAATACCCAGATAAAATCAGGCTGGTGGTAGGAAGGTGTAATGAACATTTGGTGGTTTTTTTAAAAAGTATTCTACAGAGAAGGCCTCTGCACTACGGCTTTCTGAAAGTTGTCTTGAGCGTCTTCACTTTCCCAAGTAGCTGACTTGGGAGAAATTTTAGGTAGTCCTTGAGACACTGCTGTCCCTTCTCAAGATGACCCTGAGGTGGTCCCCTGAGCAGAGTGGAGGGAGGAGCTCTAACTCTGTTTTTCTGGCAGTGAGGTTCCTGTGCTTGTGACAAAGGAGACCACCCATTCTGTGCTCAGCTGTTCAGTCAAAGCTGTGCTGACCAGATGGGGCTCATCACACTCCTCAGTGTCCCAGTCTCAGTGGTGACATGTTCCACATCCCTAGGGAGCCGAGGTGGTAGTGTCTTAGGGACCTCAGGAAGTTTGGTGAGCAAGTCCCCAGTCTACCAGGCCTGGCTCTTCACCACCCACCTAGACCTACCCCACACACGTGGGCACTGTGCAACTCTCTCCCAAGAGTTCTGGTTCTACGCTAAGATTCTACCCACTTGAACTTGTCAGTACTTTCTGGCACACATTGGCTAGTCTTTCCTCTTGTTTTTGGCCTTTCCCAGCCGGAGATCAATGACTCACATGTTGCCTCGGTAACCTACATTTTGCATTTCACTTTCAAAGACTGCTGAGAATTCCGCTTGAGGGCCCCAAATCTAGAGCACCTTGTACCCACTTCTGGATTTCCAAATAAGCCTGCCACCTATGAGCAAGCATTTTCCCACAGGAAGCAGAGGAGCTGCTCTGAAATTAGGAACGTAACTGTCGTAGTCTTGTGGCCTAGGGCCTGCTTTCTTCAAAAACTGGGGGTGCTTGCTCTCTGAGCCTGAGGCTGTCTGGAGTTCATCAGCACTTCTACTGTGAATAACAGACAGTTCATTCCAGCCAAGTCTGCCACAGCCGCAAGACAGTCTCCTATTCAGGACTGTTGAGCAAGCCCACTAATCCCCCGGCCTCAAAAATGAGCTCTGCCATGCACAGGTTTTCAAGAAGCAGGACTTTGTGGATGGTGCAACTTGTCTAAGATGGGGCATCTAAGAGCAAGACCAGTGAAGGCAGCCTTCCAGAGGTTCCTAAACAATCCCAGTACACAGCGGTGCCATTGGCCTGGACAGTGTTCCTGTGGTTCTAGAATGGCTGATGAAAGGGCTCCTGCACATCTTTTTGGATTGCAGTGGCTTTTGTATGGAGACCATCCTCCTGTACTTGCAGGGGTTGGGTCCCATGAGCCCCTGATCTTAGGCTACCTCTATGCCAGCTGTGAGAAAACTTCTGAAAGTCTAAAGGTGAGAGTAACAGTTCCCATCATCTGTCTCACCAAGGCAAAGTGCTTTTGGGCAGACAGTATATTTCTATCTCAGATGTCCAGCAGATCCTAGAGTTTATAAGATACAGCTATTAATCCATCTCCCATTTTCCACTCTGGTCACCCAAATAATCAAACCAAGGTAAGAAGGAAAAGCATGTCTGATTTATGGCTGAAACTATTGCTGATCAAGAGAAACTCCTCTCTTCTGTCTAGCTTTTGCATTGCTTTCATAAAGAAGAGCTCTACACCTTTGAAACAAATGCTTGAAATATTTCAGGGTGGGGGGATTCTAATACAGGAGACCTCATATGCAGATTCTTAAGCTGGTTTTATCCAAAACAACCACTGTGGGGACATGAGTTCCTGGCCATTGGGGGCTAACTTTGAAGCATGGGGACAACCTGTATTAGGGGCCAGGCTCCTATTTGGATGGACCCAATCACTGTCATTGAGATCTACTGGGCTAAAATCAGAAAAATAATAATAGTCATGATTTATTGAGTACTTACCTAGTTTATAAGCACTGGGCTAAGCATTGCATACGAATTACTTTGTTTAGTCACAACAACTTTGTGAGGTGGTTTCTACTGCTATGCCCATTCATGTCAGGATAAGTTGCATGTCCAAGGTTAAACATCTAGTAAGTTATAGAGTCGGGATCAAATCTGGTGTATCTGACAGCAGAGTCCAAGCTATCAGTTAACAGTGCTACTTTCCCTCCAAGCTCAGAAAAAACTAGAAGTGCTGTTGATGAACCCTCTTCAAAAGGATTTGACTTCTACATTCTCTACATACTGTTCAGCTCAAATACTGTGTAAATGCACTGACATGCAAATCAAAATCCTAGAGGACATCAGAACCTTCACAGTCCCGATAGACTCTGCCAAAGAGCCTTGCAGCAACCAGGAGTAATCTAACGAGGAGGAACATATTTACTCTATTATCCAGACAGGGTCCCCAAGGATGTGGAACACAGAAACATTGGCGGAACAACCTACCACGCTCCCAGATACAAAGGAGTCCAAACTGCAGAGTTCTAGGTGATGTAGGGGTTGCCCTTGAAGCTCCAAGGAAGCCCTGCTAAGCCCCCTTAGGATGACCTGTGTTTTTGATATTGACTTGTATAAGCTGTTATCTCCATCTTGTACTTCCCAGATTCCAGAACTGTAAGAAATAAACTCCTGTGGTTTATAAGCCACCATCTATGGTATTCTGTTGTAACAGCCTGAACTAAGACACTGCTACTCTGTTAACACTAAAGTAAATTTCCAGAGAAAAACTGTTCCCTAGTATATATCCTAGTTTTGGATCCTATTGTCCAGCTTGTCCTCTACTATCATTTCAAGATCAGTAACAGTTGGAATGCAGCACCTGGGCCTCAGGAGAAGACTTCTCCTGCTGAGACCTTGTGGACAGCCCTGTCAGCTCTCTAAGTAGTCCCTGAAGAATTTGCCTTTGACTCATTGTGCCCTTTCCCCGAGAACAGTTTCATAGCAGCTTATCCCCATTATTCCTTCCCATCAAGCTCTCCTACCCTAACTAAAAGTTGGTTAATACCTAAAGATGCCATAGATCACTCAAGAAGACCTGGAAGGTACCCTCTGCAAGGCAGTGAACAATTTAAATGTTGACTCGAGACAGACATCAGAGGAGACCAACCAATGGCATTCCCCAGATATATAGACAAATCTGCCATTGACAAAAAGAACCAAGCTCTAAGGAATTATTAAGAGTCCTAAAAGTCATCATTGCATTATTACCCAGGCATTCACTTATTGTTCTATTCCTGCCTCTGGTTATGCTTGAACAAGCATGATCTTACCACCTCCTTCATTGCTCATGCCAACATTTGCCACCCTGAAATTAGGAACCATCTGTATGGGGCAAAAAGTGGCCAGCTATCCTTGATGCCACCTTAACTCCAGTAACCAGTACACTTGGGTGGGTATGGACAGTGGTCATGAGAAATACTTCCTGCTTCAAGGAGGCTCTAATTGCCACTGGTCCTTTAAATGGGAGGTGGACCATCTATGACCGTGCCCTAGCTGGGCCACAAAAGCACACTGCAAGCCCAAATATATTAGCTATTCTAGGAAATCACCAGAAGCTTCCCTCCCACCCCACTCCAAGTCTCATCCTATCACTGCTTCATCAGTGACTGATGCCTCTCTGGCATCATATTCCTGGTTCTGGCAATTTTTGTTAGCTGCCTTTGGCTCACTTGGATTTGACAGCCATTTGGATTCCACACTTTGTATTTTGGCACTTCTGCATGGTTTAGAACTTTTCTTGCTCCTCTGGCTTCAGAATCCTGCATTTCCTCCAGCCGAGGTGGCACAATCCATGATGTTCAGCACTGCCACTCCTCCACAAACTAGTATGATCTTTGGGAGGAAGGACTGGAAAGACTTTTAATAAGAAGATATGGAAACATTTTTAAGAATTGGATGAAACAGTCTTTTGAAACAAAATTGAAAGTTATAGTCTCAATAATTAGCAAACTTATAAGCAGATTGCTATATCAATAAATTAATTTGGCATGGTGTAGGAATATGTTTTAAAGTCATCTAATACGTCCAGTGTAACCTTGGGAAGATAGATTGCTTGGCTGAAATCCTAAGTTAGTAGGATTGGTGAGAATGTGTAGTTTTCCCAGCTGTGAATGGAGATGAGGGGGCAGCCTAGAGATGTATGACAGTGATGACTCTAAGGTTGGCATCATTTTGTCCAGCTTTATTATAATGTGCTGTTAGGAAGTTTTAAAAATTGAGGCAGAATTAGTATATAACATTATGTAAGTTTTGTGTGTCCAACATTAAGTTTGAGTTCTGTATATATTATAGCACATTCACCATCAAAAGTTTAGTTTCCATCTGTCACCACATAGCTGATCCCCTTTACTCAATATAAAATAATAACATCAAATAACGTGGGGAATAAAGAGGCAGATTGAAGGACAAAGAAATCACCAAATAGTAAGCCACTGAAGAGAGCTACCACCATTTCCCTCTTTACAAACAGCATGGAAATTACCATTATATGTAGCATTTTACTAACATGATTTATTATAGTTTTACAAATTAGTAATGTTCTATATGTTATTACTTTTTTAAAGTTTTTAGAGAATTTCCTATATACCTCACTATGCTTTCTTATTTACTTGGCTAATTTTTTTCTGTACTATATACTTCTAATTATGTAGGACAAGTTAATGGAAAGTAAGACTTAGGGCACGTGTAGATCACATAATTTTCAGCTCAGTTCAGTTCAGTCACACAGTCGTGTCTGACTCTTTGCGACCCCATGAATTGCAGCACGCCAGGCCTCCCTGTCCATCACCATCTCCCGGAGTTCACTCAGACTCACGTCCATCGAGTCCGTGATGCCATCCAGCCATCTCATCCTCGGTCGTCCCCTTCTCCTCCTGCCCACAATCCCTCCCAGCATCGAAGTCTTTTCCAATGAGTCAACTCTTTGCATGAAGTGGCCAAAGTACTGGAGTTTCAGCTTTAGCATCATTCCTTCCAAAGAAATCCCAGGGCTGATCTCCTTCAGAATGGACTGGTTGGATCTCCTTGCAGTCCAAGGGACTCTCAAGAGTCTTCTCCAACACCACAGTTCAAAAGCATCAATTCTTCGGCGTTCAGCTTTCTTCATAGTCCAACTCTCACATCCATACATGACCACAGGAAAAACCATAGGCTTTACTAGACGGACCTTAGTTGGCAAAGTAATGTCTCTGCTTTTGAATATGCTATCTAGGTTGGTCATAACTTTTCTTCCAAGGAGTAAGTGTCTTTTAATTTCATGGCTGAAGTCACCATCTGCAGTGATTTTGGAGCCCCCCAAAATAAACTCTGACACTGTTTCCACTGTTTCCCCATCTATTTCCCATGAAGTGATGGGACCGGATGCCATGATCTTCGTTTTCTGAATGTTGAGCCTTAAGCCAACTTTTTCACTCTCCTCTTTCACTTTCATCAAGAGGCTTTTTGTCTTCACTTTCTGCCATAAGGGTGGTGTCATCTGCATATCTGAGGTTATTGATATTTCTCCTGGCAATCTTGATTCCAGCTTGTGCTTCTTCCAGCCCAGTGTTTCTCATGATGTACTCTGCATAGAAGTAAAATAAGCAGGGTGACAATATACAGCCTTGACATACTCCTTTTCCTATTTGGAACCAGTCTGTTGTTCCATGTCCAGTTCTAACTGTTGCTTCCTGACCTGCATACAGATTTCTCAAGAAGCAAGTCAGGTGGTCTGGTATTCCCATCTCTTTCAGAATTTTCCACAGTTTATTGTGATCCACACAATCAAAGGCTTTGGCATAATCAATAAAGCAGAAATAGACGTTTTTCTGGAACTCTCTTGCTTTTTCCATGATCCAGCGGATGTTGGCAATTTGATCTCTGGTTCCTCTGCCTTTTCTAAAACCAGCTTGAACATCAGGGAGTTCATGGTTCACGTATTGCTGAAGCCTGGCTTGGAGAATTTTGAACATTACTTTACTAGCGTGTGAGATGAGTGCAATTGTGCGGTAGTTTGAGCATTCTTTGGCATTGCCTTTCTTTGGGATTGGAATGAAAACTGACCTTTTCCAGTCCTGTGGCCACTGCTGAGTTTTCCAAATTTGCTGGCATATTGAGTACAGCACTTTCACAGCATCATCTTTCAGGGTTTGAAACAGCTCAACTGGAATTCCATCACCTCCACTAACTTTGTTCATAATGATGCTTTCTAAGGCCAACTTGACTTCACATTCCAAGGTGTCTGGCTCTAGATGAGTGATCACATCATGATTATCTGGGTCGTGAAGATCTTTTTTGTACAGTTCTTCCATGTATTCTTGCCACCTCTTCTTAATATCTTCTGCTTCTGTTAGGTCCATACCATTTCTGTCCTTTATTGAGCCCATCTTTGCATGAAATGTTCCCTTGGTATCTCTAATTTTCTTGAAGAGATCTCTAGTCTTTCCCATTCTGTTGTTTTCCTCTATTTCTTTGCATTGATCACTGAAGAAGGCTTTCTTATCTCTTCTTGCTATTCTTTGGAACTCTGCATTCAGATGCTTATATCTTTCCTTTTCTCCTTTGCTTTTTGCCTCTCTTCTTTTCACAGCTATTTGTAAGGCCTACCCAGACAGCCATTTTGCTTTTTTGCATTTCTTTTCCATGGGGATGGGCTTGATCCCTGTCTCCTGTACAATGTCACGAACCTCATTCCACAGTTCATCAGGCACTCTATCTATCAGATCTAGGCCCTTAAATCTATTTCTCACTTCCACTGTATAATCATAAGGGATTTGATTTAGGTCATACCTGAATGGTCTAGCGGTTTTCCCTACTTTCTTCAATTTAAGTCTGAATTTGGCAATAAGGAGTTCATGATCTGAGCCACAGTCAGCTTCCGGTCTTGTTTTTGTTGACTGTATAGAGCTTCTCCATCTTTGGCTGCAAAGAATATAATCAATCTGATTTCAGTGTTGACCATCTGGTGATGTCCATGTGTAGAGTCTTCTCTTGTGTTGTTGGAAGAGGGTGTTTGCTATGACCAGTGCATTGTCTTGGCAAAACTCTGTTAGTCTTTGCCCTGCTTCATTCCGCATTCCAAGGCCAAATTTGCCTGTTACTCCAGATGTCTCTTGACTTCCTACTTTTGCATTCCAATCCCCTATAATGAAAAGGACATCTTTTGGGGGTGTTAGTTCTGAAAGGTCTTGTAGGTCTTCATAAAACCATTCAACTTCAGTTTCTTCAGTGTTACTGGTTGGGGCATAGACTTGGATTACTGTGATATTGAATGGTTTGCCTTGGAGACGAACAGAGATCATTCTGTCGTTTTTGAGACTGCATCCAAGTACTGCATTTTGGACTCTTTTGTTGACCATGATGGCTACTCCATTTCTTCTGAGGGATTCCTGCCCGCAGTAGTAGATGTAATGGTCATCTGAGTTAAATTCACCCATTCCAGTCCATTTTAGTTCGCTGATTCCTAGAATGTTGACGTTCACCCTTGCCATCTCTTGTTTGACTACTTCCAATTTGCCTTGATTCATGGACCTGACATTCCAGGTTCCTATGCAATATTGCTTTTACAGCATCAGACCTTGCTTCTATCACCAGTCACCTCCACAACTGGGTATTGTTTTTGCTTTGGCTCCATCCCTTCATTCTTTCTGGAGTTATTTCTCCACTATCTCTAGTAGCGTGTTGGGCACCTACTGACCTGGGGAGTTCCTCTTTCAGTATCCTATCATTTTGCCTTTTCATACTGTTCATGGGGTTCTCAAGGCAAGAATACTGAAGTGGTTTGCCATTCCCTTCTCCAGTGGACCACATTCTGTCAGCCCTCTCCACCATGACCCGCCTATCTTGGGTTGCCCCACAGGCATGGCTTGGTTTCATTGAGTTAGACACGGCTGTGGTCCTAGTGTGATTAGATTGACTAGTTTTCTGTGAGTATGGTTTCAGAGTGTCTGCCCTCTAGTATTTAAAGAATAAATATTGGGTTGGCAAACTAGTTCGTTTGGGTTTTTCCATAAGATGTTACAGAAAAACCAAAACAAATTTTTTGGCCAAGCCAACAACTGGTAAATTCTATACTGAAAGTACATCAGCCCTATATTTATCACAATGCTTCCTTAGATTATAAGCAACATGTACCAGGTAAGTGTTTTTATCCTTTTATTTCTCTATTTGAAAAAAAAGAGTCTCTATAAAAATAATTCATTTGAAATTCTTTAATTAGGTATACATTTTATATCCAGCTCAAGTACTGGAATATGTACTCACAAGTATCTCTCTTTCACTCAGAAATACAGGAGTGTCATTGTGGTGCAGCTATCAGAGTCAGGTGCAAAAGCCTTGGGTGGAGCATACAAGCTAGAGTGTGGAATGACAGGGAATTATTAAGACGTGCTTTTGAGGAGTTCATAGTAGGAGAGAAGCCTGCATCGTGTGAGATTACAACAGAGTGTGATAAGCATAATGATAGGGGCATGTAGAAAGGGCTGTGGGAGCAAAAGAACTCTTCCCAAAGGGGCTAGAGGGCATCGAGGGAAAAGGACATTTGAACTGCATCTTCAGAAGTCAAAATTCAGCCATGTGTAGAATGCTGGCTAACGCTCTTTCCCATAATTCCTCTGATCAGATGATCCACCTACACATGTTCTGTGGCTTCTCTGTCATTACATGATTTCACTGTCTTCTTGTGTGTTGCTGCACTGGGGCTTCATGCATTCCAAGGGCATCTCACATGGCAACAAAAGAAAGAGCGGAACTGAGGACCGAGGGCCTTGCTTGGGGATGTAGCTGTTATATGGAGCCCTCTTTGCAGTCACATGATCCTTGTTTCTTCCTATAACATGGGAGAGTCTTTCTTTTTAGGATTCAGCGGCTCAACAGGTTTGGAAGGATTTGGTAAGGGGATGCCTCCTTGAGTTCTATTGCTTGGAGAAGATAGGAAATTAAGCAAGTCAAATGGCAAAGGTAAAACCACTGTGGAAGGTTTCTCTGTGGACAAGGATTGAAGGGTGTGCAGGTACCGAAGCTGAGCAGCGGCTGGAGTGCCTGATAGAATCTCGGCTGCCATCCTCAGGGACTCGGAGGCGGCCTTCTCCCCTTCTGCAGCGATCATCTAGACAAGGGATGCGAGGAAAAACAATGTGTGATTTTTCTTCTTTGCTTCATGAAGGTTTTAATCCTACTTAGGGTGATTCAACAGACAAGCACTAGTATCTACTATGGGACAGGTGCTGCTAAGCACAGGGGAGCAGACTGCCTTTTTGCTTAAGATCTTGATCTAGGGAGAGAGATACACTGTTGATTATAATGGGCTTTCCAGGTGGCACTAGCGGTAAAGGATCCACCTGGAAGTGCAGGAGATGCAAGAAGCTCAGGTTCAAATCCCTTGGAGGAGGAAATGGTAACCTATTCCAGTATTTTTGCCTGAAAAATTCCATGGACAGAGGAGCCTGGTGGACTACCATCCATGGGGTCACAAAGAGTTCATTGTAACTTGGTGCAGAATTTGTTAAGAGCAATAAGTGTTAGGGGAATTACTATGTCTGGTGGGCCTTGGAAGAGTATTAGGGTTTTGCCATTTTAGAGGAAAGGTTGGCCAGCATTCCAGGCAAAGACATGCAATCCTGAAAGAATGACTCCCAACTCAGGTTAGCATTTCAGAAGAAAAACACAAAAAAGGTCACCACCCAAATGTCCCCTTAAAGTGGGCAAAGGGAACTAGACTCAAAGATCTAGAAGCAGCTCTGCCCAGAGGACTGCCTTCCTCCCCATCTTTGTCCACCAATGCTCCAAAGTTATCCATCCTCTTGGTAGTATGGATTTTTGCTTACCTGCTTTCTGTTCTTTAAGGGGAAATCTGCCTCCCCTTCAGCCCTCATTTTCCTCTTCCCGACCCCCTTTCCCACCCACACCCAATCCTCTGGTAGCCACATCTTCTCACTGGCACACCTGAGCAGATGCCATGCGTGGCACAGCCTCCCCTGGGCTCTAGAGATGAGGAAAGTGTGCTCTGACATGGTTGTCCCTCCAGAGCTTGCACAGAGCTAAGGATACAGGCCTGGGTGTCATTAACCTAGAGGGGACAGGTGACGGATATCACTCAGGGAGAGATGCCAGTGGGATGGAGTTCAGGGAAGATACCTCTAGGGAAAGAGAGTGAAGGCAAGACTCAGGGAGGAGGAGGTCACCGTTACCAACAGCATCAGAGAGAGGGTCTAACAGAGAAAGAGATGTTGCACTGGTCAGTTAGGAGGCTGTGAGCATGC
The DNA here is from genome assembly GCF_016772045.2 of Ovis aries. Taxonomy (NCBI): domain Eukaryota; kingdom Metazoa; phylum Chordata; class Mammalia; order Artiodactyla; family Bovidae; genus Ovis; species Ovis aries. The sequence goes on from NC_056065.1 coordinate 60,175,056, forward strand.
CCGAGGAGAATAATTTTAATAGCGTGGTGTGTGCACAAGCCAGATTCCCCCCAGCGCCTGGATGGATAGGTAAGGAGCGAAGGGGAAATCTTCTCCATGAGGAGGGTTTCTTTTGGATTTTCTGGAGCTCCTCTGATGCTCCTCCGCTGTGCGGGAGGATGGCATGCTCAGGGCTGGCTCACCCGCACTTTGGCTTGTCTTTGTGCTTCGGCTTCCACCGCCAATGAGTGTTGCAGCCCAGCTGGGAGGCGCACATCCTTACTGAAAGAGAAAGTGGGTGGGTAGGTGAGTGTGCAGAGCAGCTTTAGCAGCCAGAGCTTTCAGACAAACCTGCCACCTTCTCTACGCTCGGTTCATGATACATAGTGGACTCTGATTAAGCAGAGTGCGCCGCCCTAGACCTCTGTGCAGACAGTGGGCAGAGAAGAGGGGCTTAAGCATCATTGCCTCCAGTGTGGATTTTTATTATCACTGATGCTGTAGTAGAGCTGTGGTTTTCTCTTTACAAGTAAAGCAAATTTTGTGTTGCTGTATTGGGTTGGCCCAGAAGTTCGTTCGGGTTTTTCCATAGTATCTTACAGAAAATGTGAATGAACTTTTTGGCCCACACAACACTCTGATAATTTTCCCACTTAAAGTTTAATCTGAATTCTGGCTACTAAATCTGAATAATGAACAACAGCCTTGAAGAGCCATACTATTACTAATGAGGGAAGTCATCTAAGTTAACAAAAGAGAACTGAATCAAAAAGGGTAGAACTGATCAAGTACTTAATGTACTGGAAAAAAGATACAAAATTGGATTTTTCCCCCTGATTGTAACTATAAAAAGTACATAGAAAACAACTTGGCAGTTCCTCAGAAAGCTAAATATGGAGTTACCAGATGATCCAGTAATTTCACACCTACGTATATAACTAAGAGAAGTGAAAACATGTTCACATATCACCTTGCACATGAATGTTCATTGCGGCCTGATTAATAATGCCCCCAAAGTGGAAGCAACCCAAATGTCCATCAGCTGAGAGCAGATCAACAAACCATGGTAAAAAAAAAAAAAAAAAAAAAACCATGGTATAGCCAGTCACACGATGGAATATTATTCAACTGTAAAAAGGAAGGAAGCACTGATTCATGCTACACCACGGAGGGACACTGAAAACATTATGGTGAGTGAAGGAAGCCAGACACAAAAGGCCACAGATTGTGTGATTATGTTTATATTAAATTTCTAGAAAAGCCAAATCTAGAGAGACAGAGAGGAGTCAGTGGTTGTCAGGGGCTGGGGGTTGAGGCAGAAATGAAGAGTTCCTGCTTAACGGATGCAGGTTTTCTTTTGGAAATGATAAAAATATTCTGGAATTATATGGTAGTGGTCTGTGAATATACTAAAAACCACTGAGTTTCTATTTTAAATGGTTAAAAATGATGAGTTTTATGTTATACGAATTTTACCTTAGAAAATGTTTAAATCCATAGAAAATATGACAGTTATTTACCCAGATGTTTATAGTGGTTGTGTTATAGTAATAAGATAATATGTAAATTTTTCTTCCAAATTTATGCTAATATGGCTACAGTACTCATTCAATGAAAATAACTTTTCAAATAGAAGTTTTTAAATAAGATCAAAATATTTCCCTTTATCATGTTGTTCTTCCTGGTTGATTTCCTACCCACATTTCTGTTCTCTCCACTTTGATTCCCCAAATACAGGTCACTGCATCCAAGGCGACCTGTGGAGGGAAGAGTTAAGACATCAGTGAGAACCTCTGGGTGCACCGATGGCCACTGCACTGAGAAAGCACATTTCTCCTGAAAGGTCATTATGTCCTTCCCTTTTTCATTTTAACATTATAAGGCCTTGCAAAAAACTGTTTAGTTTGCACAGTGCCACTCAACAAATACTTGTGGAATTAAAGATGGTGTGATAGGCTGACTAATGGCTCCTAAAGACATCCCTGGAACCTGTGAATGTTTCCCTAAAAGAAACTATGCAGACGCAATTTAACTTCAAGGCTATTAAAATGAAGGGCTTATCCTGGATCTTCCCAGTGGGCCCAAAAAGCAACTGCCAGGGTCCTTATAAGAGGGAAGCGTGGTTGGGGTGGGGGACATCTGGCTACAGAAGAGGAGAAAGTGATGTGATGATGCAAGCAAAGGTTGGAGTGCTGTGATTTGAAGACGGAGGAAGGGGCCACGATCTAAAGAATACAGGCGGCCACCCAGCACTAAAAAGGGCAAGGAAATGGATTCTCCTCTCCAAACCTCCAGAAGGAACCAGCCCCTGCTGACACCTTGACTCTGGCCCAGTGAGACGTGTTTTGGACTTCTGGCCTTGAAACCATAGATAAAACTGGTGGTGATTTGTGGTTTGTTACAAAAGCTATAAGAAATAATAGAGATGGTATGTTTGTTAAATCTGCTCTAAAATACATTTATTATTGGGGCTTCCCAGGTGGCGCTAGTGGTAAAGAACTTGCCTGCCAATGCAGAGATGTAAGAGATGTAGGTTCAATCCCTGGGTCAGGAAGATCCCCTGGAGAAGGGAATGGCAACCCACTCTAGTATTCTTGCCTTGAGAATCCCATGGACAGAGGAGCCTGGCGGGCTACAGTCCATAGGGTCGCAAAAAGTTGGACATGACTGAAGCAACTTAGCACACAGCACATTTGTTAAATTTGTTCTAAAATGCATTTGTTAGAGAACCAATATTTTTAGTCTCTCTCTCATAGGATATTCTCTTCCATATAATATTCATTTATGGGAGCTTTTACTTCCTGTTTTTGGCACCTGTCTCCCCTACCTCCCCATCCCAGGAGTGGGAAGAAAATGAACTATGGGTTCTGGAAAGGAGGGGGAGGCATGGAGCAATAGGTGGGCCATACTCTTTTTCCTTTTTAACTTATTTCTGATGACTTCTTGGGGACTAGATGGCTTAGTACACTGGGAACCCTGAGAAGACTAATTTGAGGGGTTGATGGGAGGAAGAAATGTTGAAAAAGACTTCACAGAGGAGGTGGCATCTTAAAGAACAATACAATCTTGCCGGTGGGGAAAAGGGAAGTATTTGGTGCAGTGCTGGGCTGTGCTTAGTCGCTCAGCCATGTCCAACTCTGCGAGGAACAGCCTAAGAGGAAGCATGGAAGCATAGACACACTGAACGCTGGAGAAACACTCGCGTAGAGTATCAGACACACCAGAGGAAAGACGGCAAAGCTGAGGCTACAACAGTTGGGTCATTTATTCACTCATCCAAAAACCCAGTATCTGGCTGCTGTGTAAGAGCCCAGGACCAAGTACTGAGGACAAAAAGATGAATAAAATATGACCCCTGACAGAATGGAGTTCAAGGTCTGGGGAAACAAATGTGTAAATGTATAAATTATAATTCAGCATAACAAGGGCAAGCTTGAATGTCAAGCATCTGGACCTTATCCATTATCCCTTGAGGAGGGATGAACAGAAAGAGACGGTTGAAGGGAGGATAGAGGGGAGCACATGAGAGTGGTTTTTAAATTACAGAGCAGCAACTTCCCTGTGTCTTCTTGCTCTAACTTTCTCTCTTTTCAGCTTCTCTTATTTCCTGAATTCTTCCATTTTCACTAGGATGCTAATCCCAGTTTCATCAGTGATGAATTGGACAAGCCACAAACATTCGGACACCTCATTGTCTCAGCTGCGTCTGCCTGGGCCTCATCAAGAATAATCATTATCAGTGCCTTTGATCCTTTGTTGCTGCTGCTGGAGGTCTTCCTTTAGCTAGACTTGCTCGTAACCTCCTTAGAGAAGGCAAGGCACCCCACTCCAGTACTCTTGCCTGGAAAATCCCATGGGCGGAGGAGCCTGGTAGGCTGTAGTCCATGGGGTTGCGAAGAGTTGGACATGACTGAGCGAGTTCACTTTCACTTCTCACTTTCATGCACTGGAGAAGGAAATGGCAACCCACTCCAGTGTTCTTGCCTGGAGAATCCCAGGGACGGCGGAGCCTAGTGGGTTGCCGTCTATGGGGTTGCACAGAGTCGGACACGACTGAAGCGACTTCAGCAGCAGTAGCAGCAGCAGCTCGTAACCTCCTAACTCGGTTCAGGGCCTGGGCGCCTCTTGGCCTCAATGACAGCCTCCATCACTGATGATAACTGCCACTTGACTGGCCGGCTACCTAGAATGCTGCTCTGTTCTCATCTCTCTTCTGAACACCTCTGCCAACTTGTCTTGGTAAGAATCGCAGACACCCACCCTGGTTGTGAGCGAAGTTGCTGAGCTTGCTCTCTGCAGGGCTAGATGCTGCTGCTTGTGAGGTTGTTCTTGTTTTTCTCTCTTTTCACCCCAGCTCAATAAAATCTGGATCATTGGCTGGGTAATTAACCACTTAAAGGTCTGTGATATTTTGCCTCTTTTAACCTGATAAAGTTTTTCAGTCTTTATCATTATCTAACTTTGCTTGTTTCCCCAACTAGACTGTAATGTCCCCAAATTCATTCCGTATCATTTTTTATTCCACCAACCCCTCCTTCCAGCCACTAGGGGAGGGTGAGAAGCAAAAGTGTGGCAATGACTGACTAATGGCAGCACAGATGGGTGACTAGGACCGGTTCAGGTCTGATTGGCAACCTCTTAACTGTCAGCTCCTTTCGGGACTGTACCTTTAACAGTGAATGCACGGCACATGGAAGATTCAGTAAATGGTCAACGAAGAAATGAATAAAAGGTAAAGGGATATTTCAACATACTTGGTGTTAAATTCATCTAAGTACCTTTACATCTTGAGCAATGTTCTTCCTCTCAAGAAGAATTTCAGTGAGGGATCGATGAGCTAGGAGACGCTTCATGGTGGTTTGCACAAGGAATTGGACGGCTTTGGACACATGAGCAAGACTGTTTAGGAGAAGAGAGGCATTTTCCATGCGGTAGTAGCAGACGGCATCTATCTCCATCACAAACATGTCTTTGGTTACAATCTAGGCAGAAAAAAAAATTTTGGATGACAGGCCTGATTCTTGGGCTTCTTTCCCACATAAGGATAGAGGGGTTAAATATGTCCAAAGGGTATTTTCTCAGAGACAGATAATAGTAAGAAAAAAAAAAAAAAGAGTAGTTGGCTCAGTCTTTAATCAAATAGACATTGAAAAAAATTATGGAATTTGTATTAAATACACTAAACAACTCAATTTAAAGGAATCCTGTTATAAATCCTTTTGTAAAAATATCAGGAATAATTTTCTCATATGAAAACATCCAGTTGATTGTATATCAGGTCTTTTTAAACTGATGCCAAAAAAATCTGCTAAAAGAGCAACACATTCTGGGAAACCAGTACTCATGTGTATTGAGTGTATATTTAGAGGGCAGTTTGTGATATGTATCAAAAGCCCTAAGAGATGTATGTGTACAACATTTCCTTTTTTAGACAAAAGGATATATTTTAACGATTTAACTGTAAAGATGTGATTTACAGTATTGCTTATTGTAAGAAAAAATTAGAAATAGAGAGTTCCCTGGCAGTCCAGTGGTTAGGGCTTGGAGCTTTCACTGCTAGAGGTCTGGATTCAATTCCTGGTCTGAGAACTGAGATCCCATATCCCATGCAGTACCTGTGTGCTTAGCCATGTCAGACTCTTTGCAACCCTTTGGACTGTAGCCCGCTAGGCTCCTGTGTCCATGGGGTTTTCCAGGCAGGAATACTGGAGCAGGTTGCCATTTCCTCCTCCAGGGGATCTTTCTGACCCAGGGATCAAACCCACATCTCCTGTGTCTCCTGCATTGCAGGAGGATTCTTCACCCACGGAGCCATCAGGGAAGCCCATGCCATGCAATGCAGCAGCCAAGAAAGTTTAGAAATAATATCAACAGTAGGGAATTAGCTGAGTAAATTCCAGTTACTAAACTCAATTAGTTAAGTAAATTAATTGAGTAAAATCCACACCATGAAATGCTGTATGTCTATTTAAAACAGAGGTAGAAACATAGCTAATATATAAAAAGATGGTAACAGTATATTTTTGAGTGAAAAAGGATAGGTGACTAAATAGGTATGTATGGTATGATTGATATATATGATGTATATATGTATATATGATGTGTATATGTATATATGATGTGTATATGTATATATGATGTATATATATATATATATATATACATGTCTGAAAGTATAACCACATATATAGAAAAGTTTGAAGGATACATTCCAAAATATCAACTCTATGGGTAACAGGATTAGGTGTATGTTTTATTCCTTTTTCACATTTTATTATCTAAAATAAGCCTTTTAAACAAATATCATTTTTATTCACCTATCTGTTTGCCAAAAGAAAGAATGAGAAAGAACCTCAAATGGAAAGTAGGAGAGCATTTAGGAAAGGCATATAAATCAGAATCAGTAACAGGAAAGTCTAGATGTTAACTCAACATTTAACTTTTAATTGTGGTAAAATGAACAGAACATCAAATTCACCATCTTGACCATTTTGACAAGCACAATTCAGTAGAATTAGGTACATTCACACTGTTGAGCAACAAGCATCCAGAGCTCTTTTCATCCTGCAAAACTGAAATCCACTGAACACCTCTCAGTTCTCTCCTCCCCCAGTCCCCACAACCATCCTTCACTTTCTGTTGCTCTGAATCTCACTCCTCCAGGTTCCTCATACAGAAGGAGTCATACAGTATTTGTCTTTTTGTGACTGGCTTATTTCACTTAGCATAATTTTCCCCAGGTTCATCCATGTTGTCGTATGTGCCAGAATTTCATTCCTTTTTAAGGCTGATTAGTATTCCATTGTCAGTATATGCCACATTTTGTTTATTCAGCCATTGATGGGAACACGGATTGCTTCCACCTTTGTGGCCACTGTGAACTGATGTTATGCACACAGGTATATAAGCATCTCTTCAATTAGCCTGCTTTCAATGCTTTGGAGTCTATACACCCAAAAGTAAATTGGTAGAGTATATGGTAATTCTATTTTTAATTTTTGAGTAACTCTTTTCTACAGTAACTGCACCATTTTACATTCCCACCAATAGTATACAAGGGTTCCAATTTCTCTACATCTTTGCCAACACATTATCTTTTTTTTCTTAATAATTGCCATCCTAATAGATGTGAGGTGGTATCTCACTGTGTTTTTTATTTGCATTTCTCTAATGATTTTAGTGATGCAGAGCATCTTTTCACATGTTTATTGGCTATTTAAATAGCTTTTTTGGAGAAATATGTCCATTCAAGTCAAGGTATATACAATATATCATATATAGAGGGCAATCTTCTTTACTCAGTCATTCAATTTAAATATTCATTTTATCTAAAGAATACCATAACAGCAACATCCAGATGTATTTGAACAAATTATTGGGTACCATGCCTTAGTCAGGTTGACACATAAAATTAACTATCACTAAGGCCTTTGCCCATTTTACTTGGATTGTTTGCTTACTTGTTGAGTTATAAGGTTTAATATATATTTTGGATATTAACCTCTTATAAGAGAGAATATTTGCAATTTTTCCCCATTCTATAAGTTGCCTTTTCATTCTGCTGATTGTATCCTTTGATGTATAGGAGTTTTAAATTTTGATGTAATCTTTTTTTTTTTTTTCTGTTTTTGAGCAAGAATAGTCATTTTCTTCTAGGCCAGAATTGGTAGAGTGCTTAGCCAGGAAAAATGTAGACAGAAAGCAAAATCCCCCACTTGGCTTACCTCATGAAAGGGTATCTCCAAGGTTTGGAGACGAAGGTCAACCTTGTGGTAGGTATCCAGGCAGGGCAAAAAGAAGAAAAGGCCTAGAAAGGGGGGAAAGGGAAGTGACAGGTGAATAGCTGGCATGGAGGCTGTTTGGGGTCCACTTTTTTGGTGTCAAGTTGAATGCTGCGTCACTTTTCTTCGCCTCCATGATCTATGCATGGACCATTGGGCCATCACACCTCCACCCTGTGTTGTGTTTGTTGTTGCTAAGGTTACCAAATAATTTGTTGTTCCATATGGGACATGTTTAGGGGTGAAAGGAAAGGACTACACCGGGACAACAGGCCCAATCAGGGATTATACCCAGTAAAATGGGCTGTATGGTCAGCTTGGTCATGGTGCTGACCTGTCCAGATCTTGGGTCACACATCTGTCTCCTTCATCAGATTTAAACTCTCCAACACGAGTGTCTTATGCATTATTGTTAGCATTAGTGCCTAACTAGTGCCTTTTAGGTGCTCTATAAAAAACTAGTTTTTGAATCCATGTGTGTACCAAGGTGACCAACTTTAGAGCCAGCAACCTCGATGTGGTATTTCTTATACTGGGAGTCCCAGAGGTAATCAGGACAGCAGCATCATGATATCAGCCTCTGGTTGGCTAGTCAGTCCTCACCCACCCAGTATAATGTATAGAGTGCCTGGCCATAGGTCCTAACCTACTTCCTGCTCCAGCCAGGGGGCCCTAGCACATGGCTGTCTGCATCTACTCTCTTTCAGTCGCTAGTGACCTGGTAGTAATGCTCTCTGAAGGATTTCTTAATAACTGGTGTTACAAATAACAGACTGAAAAATGAAGATATCACGAGTCAAGTTACTTCATGGAGTCTGAGGGCCATATTACAGATATACATGAATTGATGAAATTGGCAAGTTTCTTGCAGGGGGTGGGGTGTAAAGAAGATTGTTCTTACCAGGGCCTTTGGCTCGTCCAGGAAGCAGATGTCCCAGTCGGAATATAATTACTCTCTCATACTCCTGTACAACCTAAAGGGAAATGTAATACTTTTGAATTACTCTAGGAGAGAAAAATGAAGTCTTCAAAAGACCTTGGCATGACAGTGATTAAAAGTATCAGAAATCTCTTGTTTTGAGAACCAAGAAAAAATTTCTCTTAAAACTTACATTTTCAAAATGTAGAATTTCAGGAACCAATGAAAAAGTATATTGGCCATGTTAATTTTTGAGCCTGTGGACAGAATTTTGATTAGGACTCATGACTGTCTAAAAAATAACTGCTTCTACCAAATCAAAGAAATCACAGCATATTTAATCTTGTATTTTTGCTGTGACTGATGCATTAATAGCTTTTACATGAATTTCTTATTAGCTACATACAAACCTTATGGCAGCCATGCAGGTGCTCAGATCACCCTTCAAGAAGAGCCTGCAGCCAACTATATGTTGTCTGTAGGAGACACACTTTCAAGTCAAAAGTACAAATAGCTTGAAAGTAAAAGGACAGAAAAAACTACACCATACAGAGTAACCAAAAAATAGCAGGGATGACTACACTGATGTCGGACAAAATGGAGTTTAAAACCAACACACCAAAATGTTACTAGTGATAAAGAGGGACATTGTGAAATGGTAAAAGTGACATTGTGAAATGGTAAAAGTGTCAATGCATTAGGAAAGTATAAAACAGAAAACATGTATGTACCTAAAAATAGATCTCCAGCATATATAGGGCAAAAACCAAAAGAAGATAAAAATAGACAATTCAATAATAATAGTTAGAGACTTTACTATCCCACTTTCAATTGTGGGTAAAAGAACTAGACAGAAGGTCAACAAAGAAAGAAGAGATTTCAAAAACACTATAAGTAAACTAGACCTAACAGATATCTATGCATAATTCCACTCAACAATAGAAGAGTACATATTCTTTTTGTGAAAACATGGAACATCTCCAGGATAGCCCATATGCTAGGCCATTTTAAAAAACTTCAGTAAATTTAAAAGGATTGAAACCACACAAAGTATATTCTCCTATAACAATTAAATGAAATTAGAAATCAATAACAAAAGGATATTTGGGAAATTAAATCACACACTCTAACCAACAGGTCAAAGAATTTATCACAAAAGGAACTGAAAAACACTTTGAGATGAATGAAAACAAAACCTCAAGATACCAAAATGAATGGGATGAAACTAAAGCAATGCTTAGAGGAAAATTTATAGCTGTAAATATCTATAATAAATGAGATGAAATATCTCAAAATAATACACTAATTTTTTAATATAAATTTATTTATTTTAATTGGAGGTTAATTACTTTACAATATTGTATTGGTTTTGCCATATGTCAACATGAATCCGCCACATGTATAGGGTTCAGGATGGGGTACACTAATTTTTTGATGCTAGAAACAGAAGCACAAACTAAACCCAAAGTAAGCAGAAAGAAAAAAGATTCAGTGGAAATAAATGCAATAGAAAATAGAAAAACATTAGAGAAAATTAATTGAAACCATAGTTGAACCCAAAGAACCATAGTTGGTTCTTTGAAAAGTTCAGCAAAATTGACAAATATTTAGCTAGACTGACCAAGAAAAAAAGAGAGATTAAAATGTTGAAATCAGGAGCCAAAGAGGAATGACAAAGACATCACTACTATCCTTATAGAAATAAAAAAGATTATAGATGAAAGTACTATGAACAACTATACACGAACAAATTAGATAACAAGTAAAATAAATTCCTAGAGTCATAAACTACCAAAACTGATTCAAGAAGGAAAAATAAAAGTGAAAAAGACCCAGAATTAAAAGATTGAATTAGTAGTTTAAAAATTTCCAACAAAGAAAAGTCCAAGGCCAGATGACCTCACTTGTAAATTCTGCCAAACATTTAAAGAGGAATTATCAGCAGTTCTTCACAAATTCTCCCACCTCATTCTCTGAGGCCAGGATTACCCTGATACCAAAACAATACAGAGACATCACAAGAAAGGAAAACTATAGACCAATATCTCTCATGAATATAAATGCAAAACTCCTCAACAAGACAATAAGCAACCTGACTCCAATAACATATTAAAAGGTTTATACACCCTAAGCAAATGGGACATATCCTAGGAATATATAGTTGATTTACCATCCAAAATTCAATGAATACAGTATACCACATTAGGAGAATAAAGAGCAAATGTCATGTCATCGTCTCAATGGGTGAAGAAAAGGCATTTGACAAAATCCAACACTCTCTTATGAAGATGAAGGAGAAGAAGAGGAGGAAGGAAAACTTGCATGAAATTGTCAACAGCCTCAGCAGCATCTGCAGCGTTCCCACCAAAGACATGCTCTTCCTGGCCACTCCTGCCAGTGACTAAGAACGACAGGGATACAAGGGCCTGGCCATTTCTGTCCATTGTGAGACTCATCTCCGAGGCAAACTTTGCTCAGGAGTTCCCTTTCAGTAGGTCCAAGACTTTCTTGAAGTTGTCCCACAGTCTGAGGCTCCTTCTGTCCAATCCTTCCTTCCCCTTCTCAGATCACAGGTGTTAGATCTGCCTCATTCGTGGAAGGCTTTCCCTTCCCTACTTCCATTCTCAATCTTTCTTACGATGTCTCCCCACAAATCCCTTGCACTTCTAATTCCATCTTGGTATGTTCTTCCTGAACTGACACAAGTCTTCGTTTACTTCAGGGACAGCTTCAGACACATGTAAAATCACCTGTGTGTGGATGCCAAGGTGCTTCAGTTGTGTCTCATTGTGATCTATGGACTGTTGCCTGCCAGGCTCCACTGTCCATGGGATTCTACAGGCAAGAATACTGGAGTGGGTTGCCATGCCCTCCTCTAGGGGACCTTCTGGCCCCAGGGATGGAACCTTCACCTCTTATGTCTCCTGGTGCCTGGTATTGGCAGGCAGGAGGGTTCTTCACCACTAGCATCACCCATGGGCCCAAGATGTTTGTCATTTGTGATCTCTTGAAGCTGCCTGAGGTTTCCTGAATGTGTTAATAATAGGCACCATGACCTATTCTTGGGGAAGGCAATGGCACCCCACCCCAGTACTCTTGCCTGGAAAACCCAATGGACGGAGGAGCCTGGTGGGCTGCAGTCCATGGGGTCGCGAAGAGTCAGACACGACTGAGCGACTTCACTTTCACTTTTCACTTTCATGCACTGGAGAAGGAAATGGCAACCCTCTCCAGTGTTCTTGCCTGGAGAATCCCAGGGACGGCGGAGCCTGGTGGGCTGCTGTCTATGGGGTCACTCAGAGTCGGACACGACTGAAGTGACTTGGCAGCAGCAGCAGCAGTAGCAGCAGCATGACCTATTCTGGGCCTGTCTTTGTGTTAGTATAGAGTGTAGATCAACTGGATACAGGTCCTGTCTTGAAGGGGCTCTCAGTCGAATGGCAGAGATTGAAGTGAGTGAAAGTTGCTCAGTCCTGTCCGACTCTCTGCAACCCCATGGCCTATACAGTCCATGGAATTCTCCAGGCCAGAATACTGGAGTGGGTAGCTGTTCCCTTCTCCAAGGGATCTTCCCAATACAGGGATCAAACCCAGGTCTCTCTCATTGCAGGTGGATTCTTAACCAGCTGAGCCACCAGGGAAGCCCAAGAATACTGGTGTGGATTGGATATCTATAAACATTATACTTGTGGTAATTGCTAGAATGGATGAGAAAGGTGGGGGAGATGAGAGCACAAGGAAGGGAATGACAGTCTGGACTAGTCAAGGAAAGCTTCTCAGTTCTCTTTGAGCAGGTATAAAACAGTAAGAGGTCTTCTACAAGGTGAGTGGGAGTGAGCGCATTCCATGCAGAACAGACAGCAAGTACCAAAACACAGAACTGAGAGTGGACATGGAGTGGTGAGTGAGAGACACCAGGCAATTACTTGTTAGGTCCTCATGGACTCTCACCTTTATGCAGAACCAGATAGAAAAAGGGAAGGTCACGATGATGAAGAGCAGCGATGTGAGGACAAGAAGCCACTCACAGGCCCCTAAACTGGAAGACTTGGTACCTTGAAAAAAGAAAAAATAAATTATATTGGAACTTCACCACATTTACTGACTAGCGCCTCTAGCTCAGTCCCTGATATTAAGGTCGGATCAGTTTGTAGACTTTGCTGGAAACAGTAGAATGAGCTGGACGTCAGTGTGCTCGTTTCCCAGAACCTGTCTGTGTGACGGGCTTTGGGGGCTGACGGAAGGCGGAATAGGCTCCTGGAAAGGCAGTGGTGGGCACCCTGGAACAAGCCCAGCATCTGAACATGTGGTCTGGGCTCCAGTTCTGATGCCACCGTTTTCTGTTCAAATGGCCTTAAGCAAGGCACACAACCTCTCAGTTTCCTCATCTATTCCAGGAAATGCTATTCATCGCATGACTATTTTCATAATAACCGTCTCATGGGATATTTCATATCTGGCATAAGGATGAAATGACATATACACATAGAGGCATGAAACTGTTTTCTTTTGTGTGTGTGGTGGTGTTATTTGAAGCGATTCAAAACACATGTGTCCAGAGGTTTATCTTCCCTGAAATTACAACCCCGTCTATCACTTGCCCCAATAACTGAAATTTCTGCATGAGAGCCCCTTCTTGTTTTCAAGTCTTTTTTTGTTTTTGTTTTTGTTTTGGCTGCACCCCACAGCTTGTGGGATCTTAGATCCCCCTGACCAGGGACAGAACCAGGGCCCCCACAGGGAAAGTTCCAACTCGTAACAACTAGACTGCCAGAGAATTCCTGGGAGTCCCTTCTTTGGGTAAAGGTGTGGATCTTTAGACAATCTCTGAAAATCACCTTTGTGGGGTAATATTAGCCCATCTGTGCCTATAAAGAGGTGATAAGGAACTGGAGTACAGACCATCCAGGTTGCTTGAGTGATAAATGAAATGGTGTTTATATCAGGGAAAGTTCATCTCAAGAACACAAGCTTCTTAGGGCCTTGTCTTATTTACACTGTGTCCCACGACTGGAGTAGTGCCTGAAACACACATTCAGCAAATAATTCTTGAATGTAGAAAGGAAGGCGAAGTGGATAGTGAAAATGATTTAAATGCAATAGTTACAGAAATCTCAAGAATTTTAATCTTTAGGTACTAGAATATTGGCCAAAGGGACACTATTTATCAGTTAAAAAAAAATCTCATAGACAACTAGAAGGTGACTAAAGATTACAAATGGTAAGTAGTCTATTTTTAAGAGTAGGGATGGAAACGGATAACTAATTAGTGGGCCTGAAGATTTTATTTCCATGCTGGGAAAATAAATGGAAAGGTCATCACCAAACTGATGTGCAGATTAATTGAAGAGGGCAGATAAACAAGATGCACGAGCACAAAACTAACCTCAGTGCTAGATGCCAATCTGTGGTGGTTCCCAAATGGTGTCCCACAGAACCCTAATCCCACAGGGTGCTCCACAGACCAAGAGTTCCCGGAATAAATGAGTTTAGAAAATACTGTGAACGGTGTTCCCCTCCTGGAGCTCCCAACAGTCATGGGCGTATTGAAGCTAGGAAAATCCCTTCAGCAAAGAAGCCTTCTTAACTTTGTTTAACCTAGTATTTCCCAAAATTTGACCAGGTGATGTTTTCTCCAAACAAATGCATGCTCCATGGAATTTATTTCTCATGCAACCTGTTTGGGGAGAGATGACTCTATCAGCATCACATTGGTTTTTACAATATTCTTTCCTGAGAGCAACAGTAGTGTTCTTGCCATGTTTAAACACGTTTATAATAATATTTCATTTGCCAGTGATAAGCATGGTAAGTAAAAATAAATAAATGCACATACAGACAAAATTTACATTTTCTAAGTGAAGAAAGTCCTCAAAATTCCTTCATGTAATAGTTAGGGATATGAACAGAAAACTAATATCTATACCCAAATATAACTTATACATTTTACTAACAAAGTATTTTTCTCTTAAAATGAGTTCCTTGAACATCCAGTTTGTTAGGTTTAAATAAATAGTGAAACGTGACATGTTAAAGCCAAAAGAGCCTTTAGATACGCCGTAGTGCAAGAATCCCCAACATTTCAATGAAGTGAAGCTTCTTTTTGTTTCTCCCAACCTTAGGTGGCCTGGTGGAAATGTGGTGCTACATGAGGAGGAGAGGGGGTATTGCTGTGTCTGTGGGAACCACAGAAAGCTCCCAGTCAAGGACTCAGCAAGCGGGTCTCATCCTTAAGGTGACCCATCCACTTGGGGGGCCACTAGCTCTAGTGACCTTATAGCTGAAGAGACTGAATGAGGCCCACAGTGTGAAGCTACTAGCCCAAGGCCACCGCTAGTTGGGGGTAGTGCTGGAACCATGACCAGAAATCAGGCAGAGCACCCTGCAAGGATGGGCTTTTCAGTAAGACTTATTCTGAGATTCTGGCTTCTCTAGTTTCCACCTGTAGGTCTTGGGCAAGTAACTTAATTTCTCAGCATTTTTTCTTATCTGTGCCTACTCAGTAAAGCACTTAGCTTGTGCCTGGCACAAAGTAAGAGGTCCAAAAATGGGGCTCCCTTCCTTTCCTACCCCACCCATATGATCTGAAGCACAATACTTACTCAGCATTAATACTCACAATGACTCACAATACTAACCTCAGCATTAATGTAGCAGTAAATCCAGTAACCCTTTAATAATCAGAAATTTCTGATCCATGAAGAGGCATCAGGTAGGCAAAACAGCATTAACATGGTCAACATAAACCAGAGCCCAACTGCTGGAATATTTCTCAAGTCATAGCTTTCAATGCTACAGCATATAGGGAAGTGCTGCTAGCTGGGAAATGTTAAAATTTTGTAGTCAGCAGAAAGTAGTATAACACTACTCCTTATTTACCTTCCTTTAAAGTTAAACCTCCTTCATCCTATAATTAAGGTAATGAGTTTTTTCTTCATTCATCATAAGATGGATTGGAGTCAGGGACTTCCCTGGTGGTCCAGTAGTTAAGATTCCACCTTCCACTTCAGGAGGCATGAGGTCAGTCCCTGGTCAGGGAACTAAGGTTCCACATGCCACAGAATGTGGCCAAAAATTAGACTAAAAAAAAAAAAAAAAGGATTGGAAGCAGATAAATTTGTTCCTAAGAGTTGTTTCACCTGCAGAAGCCAAAGAGACCCTTTTCCCTGTGATTCCCTCCCTTTGGTCTAACTTGCCTCTTTTAGCTTGCAAAGATTCTGCTCTGAGCATTTATATGTATATTCTTTCCAGGCTTTGTGTAAGATAAGCACTTTGAATGTTTATCTTAGCTCATTTTATGTGAGCTCATTTTAATGTTTATGTTAGCTCATTTTATCCTCACAATTACCCTCTGCGGTGGGTACTCTTGGTGTCCCCATTTGATAGATGGGTAAGGCTCTGCCTATGATCAAATGGTTAACTGAGATCTGGCTTTTCTTTACTTGACTCTATGTCTCTACTTTTTAGCAAGAATGATCAGCGCGAGGAAGGTGTAAAATGCTTTTAGGTTAAGTCTGATGAAGAGCCGAGAAAAAGCTACAAACTACCCTGAATCATCAGCTCCTGCATTTCTTAAACTAGGGGCCCACATACTCTTCCAGCCACAAGAGCAGCTGCAAGGTTCCTTCGGCATGTTGGTCCCCAACCTGGACCACACTCCCTGCCACCTCTCAACCGTGGCTGACCCCTGCGAACAGTGGTATTCGGTGGATGTTATTTGTATTTCTTCTGATGCATTTTGGTCTCCACCACTGGTGGGTCAGCGGGTCCTAACTCGCTGTCTTTGATTTCCTGGGAATCTGAGCAGGTCCAGCCGGTTGCTCTGACCCCTGTAGCTCTCAGGGCGGTGACTCGTTGCACCCTAACTGACATTTCTTGGGTACCACTTGGGAAGACAGCACCCTCTCCCGGGGCCTCAGCCTGCCCGCTGTACCTTCCTCGGGCCGCTCGCTCTCCAGCAGCGCCACCACTTCGGTGCCCTCTTCGCCAGAGCCCCGGACTTCATCCACGTCCACCACAGTGGCTGCCGGAGCTCGGGGCTCGCCCGGGCTCCCTGCCCGCCCGAGGGCCGGCTGCTCCGGCTCGGCATCCCGGCGCCCGCGGCCTCGGCCGCCCCTGTCTGTCTTCGCCCTTTTGCTCTCCTTGTGCGAGGAGCCGCTGCCTCTCCTGTGGGCGTCTCTGGACGAGCTCCGAGCCCTCTTCTCCATCCTCAGAGCGACCTGGCCCGGGAGTGCGGTTCCTGCGGCGTCTCTTGGCAGGGATGCACGCGCCTCCCCGGGGAAGAATATAATGACCCTGGGCGGGGGCGGGACCCCAGAGGTGTGCGGGCGGGGCTCTGCTCAAGGTGAAACCCGACCGCTGTTTCTCAGAGGAGCCGGGGTCAGGGCGCGCCGCCCTTGAGACTCGGTGCCACCTTCAGCAGTGAGTTTGTGTGAGAGCCCGTGTGCCAGGTTAAAACGTCTTAAAATGTGTTTCTAGAGACGAACATTTGAGCTGAAATATCACGCAGGCCCGCAAACTGCTGAAGGTGTGATGGCACTTTGCTTTACGATTTGTTAAT
Organism: Ovis aries; assembly: GCF_016772045.2. Taxonomy (NCBI): domain Eukaryota; kingdom Metazoa; phylum Chordata; class Mammalia; order Artiodactyla; family Bovidae; genus Ovis; species Ovis aries. The sequence goes on from NC_056065.1 coordinate 60,192,295, forward strand.
ATTGTATGAATTACAATATGTGGTCCCCGCGTAAGGCTAGAGAGATTAAGGGACAGAAAAGGTTGTCCGATTAGGGTAAATAAGGTAAAATTAGAAACTTCTCTGCAAGCACCACCCCACCCCCCACCTCTGCCTTAAGATCGTCTCAAGGTTACCTTTCCTCTCCTAATTTACTTTATGTCCTGGCCCCACTCTTTCTGCCGAAGATTTCGCAGGTAAAGGTGTTGGCTGACTACTCCTGGGAAGATTCACATTTTAAAAGGGGCGAAGCAGGGGTGGGGGTGGGTGGGGGTAAGAAAAATTCTCCCAGACCTCTACTTACACACACACATGCTCTCTTATTTACATTTCTTTTTCAATAATTTATTATTATTTTACTAATGCTTAAGCCTGCTGATGTTGCTTCGTGAAGAAGCAGAAGAGAAGGGATCTGATTTAACTTTTTTTTTTTTTTGATTTAACTTTTTTAAGGAAAGGGCTACTTTTGTTCTTGGCTAAACCCTGTTCCTATTCTTCCTTCATAAAGGCAAGAGTTTTGCTTTTTTAAGCCTTACTGGCCATCTCCACTCAGCAGTACCCTGGGGTAGCTGCCCCACCTGCATCTGAAACGTTGAATGGATCTATTTCTTTCTTATTCTCTATTAATAATTTCTCATTGAATAGGAGGTTGGTCTGGATAACCAAACTCAAGATTTATGATTCTACTCAAAGAGTTCATTACAGTATGGTAGAGATAATGATCACTTAGTTTTAATTTTCCAATATTTATTGAGTTCACATAGTGATAGCTTTTTTTCTTTCTCAAAAACTTTATTAAAGAATGAGGCCTGGGAGACTTTCCTGGTAAGAGGGTAAGACTCCATGTTTCCAAAGCAAGGACTGCAGTTTCTGAAGTAACTTAAATTGACTCTGGAAAAACCATTCTACTATTTTCTTCCATATATTCTGAGTTAGGTCACTGGGAATATAATAATTAAAAGATGAGTAAAAAAAAGTCAAATAGATTTATTTTTTTACTGTCTAAACCTGATTATTGTGTGGACTACATAGGGAGGGTAAATGTTTCTTTTCAAGTGCCTGACTCAGTATTTTTTCCCCATAACACTATACTGAAAAAATTTTTGAAGTTGCATTTGGCCCAAAGGGGGGAAAATATGATTATTTACTATTCATTCAAAATTAATAGTTGCTATTAAACATAGGTAGTTTATCATCTTTAAAGATTTTCCTATTTGGAAACTGTAGCATTTATTAATTTTTTCTCATCTTTTGATTCTGTTATGTATTAATTTGACCTAGAGTCCTAGCTGTAGACTTTTAAACTAAAATTGTACCTCAATTTTTGAACCAAGAATTGGCAGGATATCTGGCCAAATTACATTCTCAAAGCTGTACCTTCTCCCCCAATAAGATTTCTTGTAGGATAAAAATTGATGAGAAAAAGCCATACTTGATTGTTGCAGCCCGTGTTGGGTACTTGTTCTCAAGTCTCCTCTGCTCTTATCACTGCTTCATTTTCTATATCCATTTATAACAGTAACACAAGCATCTGCTTACATCACAAGGCTCTTTGGATTATGAATGACAATGACAATATCTGAGAAAGGGGGTAACATTCCATGTTTAAAAAAGTCAACATGCTGAGTGCTGAGGTAGCAGCACTAGTCTCTAGCTGGCTGGCCTCATCTCTTCTTAAAATGATGCTGCTGTTTTCTTTTAGATTCCTTTTTAATTGAAAGTGTGTCAGTCATCCCTTTGCTGAAAATATATGTGCACAGCTTTCTCTCTTAATACATTAGCCCTTGTTTGGGTTTGTTATGAGGCTGACCTCTGTGGGAATGGAGGTATCAGGAGAGGGAGAGGACCAATTAAAGTTGCTGGCTTTGAGTTTTTTTCTAAGACAAAGGTCATGAAAGATTTCAATGCTTTCTAAATTAATATACTTATTCTCATTTAGCAGCTTGAAATTTTATATCTATAATGAAGAGTGAATATTTATACATCTTATTTAATGGAAAAGTGGAATTCATTATCACTAGATAAAATTGCAAATATTTTAAAGCTAGAAGAAACTATAGGGACTTATATGTAACTTTCTCAATTTGTAGGTGGCAGAGAAACCAATCAGGAGGGCACAGTAGTGGTCTAGGAAAGCGATGCTGATGAGAGCTGGCTTTGGCAGTGGGGATGGCTTAGAGTCAGGAAATTTATTTCTGAGGTAGAGAAATAGCAGAATTTAATGACTGCATGGAGTTATGAAGGGGGTGGTGGGGGTGAGGGGATAGACTTGAGAGATTTTTGCCTTTATAGGTTGAGCAGTTGGTAAATAACTGCAGGCATCTCTGGCAGACCCACTTCCCCTAATTATACTGCTCTCAAGCGTTTCAAGCTCTGGCCTTCTTTGCCTGGAGAGGCAGTTGTCTACTTGTTAGGTGTAGGTAAGACTGCCTGGACTTTTCTCTCATGAATTCACTTCACAGATACATAGTGAGCGCTTACCGTATGTTTAGCATTGCTCACTTCTGAGAATGTAAAGGTAAGACATGTTCTTGAGAAACAAGAGAGTCTAACAGGGAGAAACGTGTAAACATACAGGTGTGATACAGTGTGTATGTTATGACAGAAGGATCTACAGCAGGGTTTCTCTGCCTCAGCCCTGTTGACCTTTTGGACCAGATAATTCTCTGTTGCAGGGGACTTTCCTGTGTAAGATCTTTAGCAGCATCTCTGGCCTCTACCCACCACAAGATGCCAGTAGTACCAACCCTGAGACATTATCAAGTGTCCCATAGGGACAAAACTGCTCCTGGTTGAGAACCACAGATATCTATATGTTACCATGAGGACCCAAAGGAGGGGACAAGTAATTCTGAGTAAAGTCAGAGAAAACCTAGTTTAAACCATATTAAGAGGTGGGCAGGTGATTCTCAGAGGGCTTCAAGAACTGGGCCTTCCAGCAGATCAAACGACTACATGAAATTCCTAATCAAGGGTTTTTGATAAGCTTTAAATATTTTTTGTTACCATGGATGAGAAATGTGTTCACACACTTTTTTAAAAAAGATTTATTTTATTTGTGGCTGTGCTGGATCTTGGTGGCTGCCACAGGCTTTCTCCAGTTGCAGCGATCCCTGGCTACTTTCCAGTTGCAGTGGGCAGGCTCATTGTAATGGTTTCTCCTTCTTTTGGAGTATGGTACAAGTGGATTTCAAATTCAACCAAACTTTTTCCAAACCAGTATTTCAAAATAAAGATAAAACTTCAGGCATGAAATTGGCTGCAAGGGCTCAAGCCCGCTGCGCAGGAAACCCCACCTCGCTCCCCCGCCCTTCGTGGGCCTCGCTTTACGCTGCGCAGCCTCCTTGCGCACCGGAAGGGACGTTCATCCGCGCTTTGTCTGGCGCTCCTGGACGCAGAAAACTGGCAGCACCCAGCTTCTTGCAGAATTCAGTGAGTGTCTGGCTCTTACCTTGCTCCCTGGAGGCCTGTGAGCGTGCCAGCTGACCCCACTGGGTCGCCTTCTGAAAAGTCTGGGTGGAGGTTACTTTTGACCGGAGGGGTCCCCAGCATCTCCTTTTCCCCCAGCCTTCAAGCTACCCTTACGGGCTGAGAAAATCAATCCGATAGACCGCACACCAGTAATCTATTCGGGACAATGAGTCAGGGGTGGGGGTAGGGTAGGAACTGCAGTTCTCACTTTAGCGGCCATCAGAATCACCTCGGGGCTTCCCTGGTAGCTCAGCTGGTCAAGAATCTACTTGTAATACAGGAGACCCCCGTCCCATACCTGGGTCGGGAAGATCCCCTGGAGAGAGGATAGGCTACCCACTCCAGTGATCTTGGGCTTCCCTGGTGACTCAGACGGTAAAGAATCCGCCTGCAATGTGGGAGACCTGGGTTCCTGGGAACCCATTCCTGGGTTGGGAAGATCCCTTGGAGGAGGGCATGGCAACCCACTCCAATATTCTTGCCTGGAGAATCCCCATGGCAGAAGGAGCCTGATGGGCTATAATCCATGGGGTCACAAAAAGTGGGACATAACTGAGCCTCTAAGCACAGCACAGAATCACCTGGAGGGCTAATTAAACTGCGTTGTTGGGCTCTTCTTGCCCCTTCCCCAGGTTCTAGTTGAGCAAGTAGGGGGTGGGGTCTGATAATTTCTAATAAGTTTCTAGATTGTTTTGATGCTCTGGAACCACAAGTCGGGAATCCCTATCTTAGAGGTTAAACAAAGTGTTTTCTAAATACTCTGTTTAAAGCAGCCCCTTCTCACTCCGGCTTACCCTGGTTTATTTTTCCAAAGTTACCGCTACTTGACGTTTTATATATTTATCTGCTTTTTGTTTGTCTTTAGTTAGGTCCAGGAGAACAGAACTTTGTCTTGCTCTTGTAGTTCCATATTCTAGTACTGCCTGGCACATGGTAGGAACTAGAAAATCTGTGTTATTTGAATGAACATGCGTTTTGGAAGGCATGAGCCAAAGCTGAACATGTGGGAGTGAAAAAGGTCGCTCAGGAAGAGGGGCAAGACTGAAAAGGAGGAGCCAAGGACAGACCCTGGTAGGTGTGGACATTTAATGGAATAACAGAAATAAGAGCAGAAACCTAGGTGCCAAGCTCAATGAAGCAGCATTATAGACACCCAGAGAGGAGAGATTTTCAGAAAGGGAGGGGACACAGAGAGGAAACAGTAGCCATCACCTACCGTGGAAAGATTGAAAAGTTCTTAGGATTTGTCATTGGTGGTTTTGATAAAACTGAGATGTTCAGAGTAGCAGACTGAGTGCTTTGGATTGAGTAGCGATTGGTGGATGAAAAAGTGGGGGAAAGTGAGCGTGGACTGTTTATTCAAGGATTTGGCCAAGAAGGAATGGCTGGAGGATGTCAGAAAGAAAGTGTTTTTCGCTCTGTCTCTCCCTCTCTGTGTGTGTGTCTTTGGGAGGCAGAGCCAAGTCATTTTCTAGTGGTGAGGCAGGAATATGTAAAAAAGTTTAACAGGGATGGCAAAGGTTTAGCGTAATTGCTGTGAGGAATAGAACTGAACAGTGACATCAAATGGCCCCAAGTTGGGCATGCTGTTAAACTTTGGGAGGTTGGGATGCTGCCCAAGTTCTATCATGAGCTTCTAACTCACCTCCTCCTTCACGGATAGTGTTTTCAAAAGATTCTCTCATACTTGTCATGGGGCATATATTAAAGCTTCAGATTCTTAAAACACACACACACACACCACAACACAAAACTCATTATTGGCTGTTTTTTAAGGCAGGAATGCTGGTAGGAGCAGCTGCAATGGAAATATCCTCCCAGATACAGGCAGGGGATGGGAGGAGACCAGGTGGAAACAGTTAATTAACAGAAGAAAAGTGTGCTCTGGTCATCATAGTAGGATGGGAAACACATTGGTCTGACTCACAGAGCTGTCTGGTTGTGGTAATTAATTGTAGGGTCCCAGGGATGAAATCAACAAACAACTCACTAAGTCTTTTTGATTTGTGTAATTACAAAAGCAAACAAACCAACAAAACACAGTTCTAGGTCTGGGGAACGGAGGACTCTGAGTGAGAAACAGGACTCGACAGTTCTGTTCCAAGAACTAAATCAGATCCCAGGAGTGTAGCCTAAATATTCTTAAAGAAGGATGGTGCTGAAACACTGTACCTAAGTACTGCAAACCTTTTCTCCAGCCTTTCCCCAAAGGCCTTGGAACCCCTTATGGATAAATGTTCTGGAAAACAGGAGGAACTCAAACTTCTTAGTAACTGTCACTAATTTCAAAAGAACACGAATGTCACTGTGTGCTGTCAACATTGAGAATATAGGGGTTAGGTGATAAATGAATTAAATTCTGGTCCAAGTTCACCTTTGAGCAGGGCTAGTAGGACTGTGAATTCATCCTGTGGTTAGTACCCTACTTGCCAAGTGAATAGCTGGAATAGGTAATCTTAGCAACTGACAGAATTCTTACATGGGCACAGTCACTCATTGAGTAAGGGCTATTCTGGTAGAAAATGCCAAGTCATGTGCCAAAATAGTACATCAAAAACATTACTACATACCTGCAGAGTGTCTCCATCAAAGGCAAGAAAGATGCTAAAGTGATGGTTCCCACCTCATTCCAATTTAGCCACTACGTAAGTCTGACTGTTCTCAGAGAATGACAGTGCATTATAAACCCAAGCAAGTGATGACTTCAAGCGTAGCTTAACTGTTCCAAATGGGGTCCCCTTATTGAAGCAACTCAGCCCCTGACACTCAGGTTGCAGTTATTGATCTGAGATTTAGCTCCAGAATATCTTGGTAAAAATCTCTTATTTTCCCACTATGCACCAATAACTTTCTAGATTCGATCAAGAGTTTTGTTTTTATTGCCTACCACTTTTTTATATCCTTGTTAATTTCTGCCAGTTTCTTTAAAGTGGGCATCATAATTGTACTTTTTCAGATTGTTAAAATTTGATAATCTACGTTAAGAGCATGTAGTAAGTGCACCATATGTTACCTATTATCATAGATAACGGTGAAAATCAGGGATATGGTTTTTCAATTCATTGTCCATTTTGCTCTCAGGTTGTTTAGTGAGATGGTAAATTTTCAGAATTTTCGGGTGTTCCATTTAAATGCTGATTTGGCTGGGTTAAGGATTTCAGTTTCAGCTTTAAAGACATTGCTCCATTGAGAAATCCAATGGCAATATAATTTCCATTGCTTTCTAGGTAACCTATTTCTATGTAAAAGCTCTTCTCTTTCTTCTGGATGTTGTCTAGAATGGGATCTTAAGTTTATTAGTCATCCTAAGGACTCAGTGGAACCATTTAATCTGAAAATTTGTGTTTTTCTTCAAATCTGAGACATTTTCTTCTTTCCAAATTTCCAACCCTCACCAACATCTGTTGTTTGTGTAATACCTGTCATTCAGAGGTTGGAGTAGTGTCCAGCTGGATCCATTCTTAATGTTTCATCACTTTCCTTTTAATTTTCTATTAGCCATGTCCTTTTTGCTATAAACTAGCCCACAGATCTTTTCTGTATTTCTGAGATTACTCAGTATTCTTGGTTCATTGATGAACATTTTGTTCCTTAGAGCTTTTGTCTTAATGTCATGGGATTTTAGGTCAAAGTAGATGTGTGTGCTCTGGTTTCTTTCTTGACTCATCCTCGGTTATATTTTGGTTTTCTTATTCCTTTAATCAGATGGTATATTTTAAGGTAAAAGTCTTCATACTCTGCCTTTCTAGTCTATACCTCTTAAACTACCATTATCTGGTTTTCAAGGCCCTTATGCTGCTGCTAAGTAGCTTCAGTCGTGTCCGACTCTTCAGCGACCCCATAGACCTCCCTCGTCCCTGGGATTCTCCAGGCAAGAACACTGGAGTGGGTTGCCATTTCCTTCTCCAATGCATGAAAGTGAAAAGTGAAAGTGAAGTCGCTCAGTCGTGTCCGACTCTTCAGCGACGCCATGGACTGGAGCCTACCAGGCTCCTCCGTCCATGGGATTTTCCAGGCAAGAGTAGTGGAGTGGGGTGCCATTGCCTTCTCTGAAGGCCCTTATACATCTGGCCTACTCCACCTATCCAGTAAAATACACCCCAGGTTATTTCCTCAAATACATCCTCTTCTTTAGTTTCCCAGCGCTTTTCTCTCCAGTGAAGTTCTCCACTGAAGTTCGCCACTCATTCCACTCTGCTGGGAGCTGCATCTATCTAGCTCAGCAGCGGTTCTCCACCAAGCATCAGAATTGCCTGAAATTTCCTCCAATAGACCCACACCGGCTAGAATCAGAGTATCTGCTGATCAGACCCGAGCATCTTTTTCACTTCTTAAAGAAGCGCCACGGGCGATTGAGAGGCACACCTAGGCTAAGATCTTGCAGCCGCCTCCTCCTCCGGCCTAGAGGCGTTTGGAAGGGTTCTTGTGCGCGCTGCCTCACCTCGTGCCTCCCAAGCACGTCGCAAGAAGTAGGCGCCGGCCATCCCAGAAGGCTGCCTGGGAGGGGACCTAGGCGGCCCCAGGACTGGGACCGAACGCAGGCCAGATCCCGGAGCCAGCAGTCCTACCTAACCGTCCCACCGGCCGTGAGCCCTCGGGGCCGGAACTCGGCGTCCGGGGCGCACCTCGCGGGCCCGCAGGCACTAGTGCGCAGGCGCGCAGACCGCCTCACAGCTGCGGGTCTGTGGCTGCTAGTTCGTGTGCGCCTTTGACGTTGCCAGGCCCGCAACGGCAGCGGCAGCGCCAGGGTGAGCGGCGGCCGGCAGGGTCGGTCGGCAGGGTCGGCAGCTGAGGGTGCTCCGCCTGCTTCCCGCCCCCCTAACTCTTTTACCCAGGGCCGTGGGCAGTCCCCTTGAGGGACTTTGGGAGGTAGGGTTGGGAGGGGTCAACACCTCGCGCCCAAGCCGAGCACAGTTGGGAGAGGGCGCGCAACGACAAGGTGGTTGACTTGGAAGACTACGCGGGGAGTCTCTCCGTAGGTTTGGGCTCTGGAGAAAGTCTGCCGTCTGAGCGTGATTCCGCGGAGCCCAGTCCTCGCACTGTGGAGGAAGGCGTGCTGCGTGTGCCTTCTTCCCAGTCCTGGTTCCGGAAGAGTGGGCGAGAGAGTCTCTGACAACGAAGTCTACAGTGTAGAGTGAGATCCAGGACAAGCAGAGTTAAGGCTTTACCAAGAAGCGGGCCAGGAACTTAAACTTTTCACACGTTAGGTCGCGGCAGGGATTTCGTGAGGCACACTTGGGTTAATCATCACAGATTGGGATTTAGATTTTGAATTATGTAGGAGCTTTCCCAAACCCAAGTTTCAGAGCACCTTTGTGGTATTGTTTCTGCCTCGTTTACCTTTAAAATGCACCTCTCAGTTGTTTATATTCCACTTTGGGCCATTTTAAACTTTTTATTTTTTTTTTTTCCTCTTGGGTTTGCCTGCTTTTCCTCATGAGCAATGATTCTGTCTTAAATCTTGTAGGGTGCAATGTCTGAACAAGAGCGTATACAGGAATGCCTGAGGAAGGAAATAAGGTCACTTCTCATTTCCACCAAAGATGGTTTGACCCCACAGCAGTTGGAAAAGGAGTACCTTTTGATGGTTGGCAACCATTTGCCGCTCCGAATCCTTGGGTATCGGTCCACAATGGAGCTGGTGTTGGACATGCCTGATGTTGTCAGTGTCTGCCCCTGTGGGGATGGTACTGTAATACTGAAAGGTAGGTTTAAGATCTGGAGGTCTGGGGCTTACCTGGTGGTCCAGTGGCTAAGACTCCATGCTCTCAGTGAGGAGGCTGGAGTTCGATCCCTGGTCAGGGAACTAGATTCCACATGCTGCTACCAAGAAGTTGCATGCCACAACTAAAGAACCCACATGCCACAATGAAGACCTGTTGTAGCCAAATATATAAATTAAAAAAAAAAGATTTGGAGGTCTATGAACTTTGTAATAATAATCACTTGTTAAAGAATTGTTCTAGCTCTGCAAGTATCCTGCATTCCAGGCAGGGGATTTTACTTTCTTGAGGGAGAAGAGAGATCATAGGCACCTTTGAGGTTGTGGGCAGAGTTAGATCTTTAGCACAATCAGGAAACCTTCCCCAGAATGCTGTGCTTTCACAAAAACTACGTTTTGCATATGATTTCATGTTTTAACATCTTATGTGAGGAGAAACTTAAGGGGATTTTTAAATAATGGAATCTTGTTTTAAATTTCATGAGGCACAAAAACATCATTGTAGGGAAGTTTATTGTTCATCTCTAGAGTTTCAGATCTTTCAGGAGTTAATTAGTAGCAGTGTTAACACGTTGGGTTCCACTGTTCTCCATCCTCCAGTAGAGAAGCTAACAAGCTGTTGTCTAGAATACAAGAAATGGAGTAACCAGGGATTCATGTTTATCCTGCCGCCTAGATACAAAGCTACTTGGAGAACAAAAAATTATATAACCACAGGTGCAAAGAATGAAGAAGGGAGCCAGTTTTCACCTAAATATGATTTCTTTTTTTTTTTTTTTTCTTCACACCTCCTAAGCCATCCCAGATGAGTCCACCAAAGGAATAGCAAATTTAGTTGCAAAACAGAAGAGCAACCATAAGGTTCGAAACTCTGTGCAGAAGGGAAGGGCCAGTGTTTGCTCTGGTCCCAGCTCTCGCCGGCGAGTACCTTACCGAGGAAGGGTGCCCCCTATTCTTCCAGCCGTTGTGAAGAGCGAGTTGAAAGACCTCTTGGCGTTATCTCCTGTTCTCCTTTCTGATTTTGAAAATGCATTTGCCAATCGATTTGGACGATCATTCCAGTATGTGCAGTATGGCTTCCTCTCTATGTTCGAAGTGCTGAATGCTGCTTCAGATGTTGTTTCTGTGGAGCAGACCAGAGCAGGTTCTTTGTTGACACTGAAGAAGAGTGTATCAGAGGAAAAGCAGAGAGGATGGCCTGCAGGTAAGCACATTAGCACAAGTAACCGTATTGCAGATCAGCAAATTTTGGAGCTGTTGTACATATGTGTATATATGTATGTATGTAATGGCTAAGCTCCATTAGTTTGTTGAAGTTGAATCCTGGCTCTAACACTTGCTAGCCATGTTATCTCAGGCGAGTTACTTAAAATGGCTAAGCCCTTAGTCCCCTCATCTCCATAATAATTGGCTCTTGGAGTCATGCTGAGGATTAAATGAGACAAGATTTGTAAAGTGCCTGGCATTTAGTAAGCCCACAGTAAGTGGTAGCTACTATTATGAAAACATAAGATCAGCTCTCTCTGGAGTGCTATAAATTAACAGTTATGTGTGTTCAGGTAAAGAAAATATAGCATAGAAAATGAAAAGTTTAAAAAATAATACTGGTCTGTGGCATTTGCTATCTGATCTTGGCTATCACTGAATCTTTGATACCCTAGCAGGCACTGTACTAATTTATGTAGTGTAATGATAACCACTGTATTTGTATAGCATTTTACCTTGGATTCTCATACTATAGACAGGTTGGGTCAGTAACTGTCTTACAGATCAGAAAGCCAAAACTCAAGAAAGTTGAATGACTTTTCAAAAATTTCATGGCTAGAAAAGTGGTACAGCTGAAGTTAGGTACTGAACTCTTATTAGTGCTCATTCAGTGCTTTGCCTACCCAAGTACTGTCTCTCTTAAAGGCTCAGAAGACTAATATGATTATTGATGAGATGTCTCTCTAGACCCTTGACAGTGTAGAATCCATTCACTGACTATTTGGGGAACTCTATGCCCATTTCAGTGATTTTTCTTTTTCTCAAAATCTGTGTTTTTAGATTGATATAGAAAAATCATGAAACTATCATGAATTTATAAACCAATATTTAAATTGTGATGGGAAGTATAATTTGACAAGGATATGGTAGGGGGTTTACAGGTTCTAGTCAAGGAAGACTATGGGGGCCACTGAGTGTTTTGCATCTAAACCTCAATGGCATCAGTATTCTTTTTTTTTTTTTTAATTTTTTGGCTGTGCCATGCCACTTGTGGGATCTCTGTTCCATGACCAGGGATGGAACCCAGACCGCAGCTGTGAAAAGTGCTGAATCCTACACTAGGCCACCTGAGAGCTCCCTGTGTCAGTATTCTTGAGGTGCTTAAACTTTGGGAGAGTAACTCATGCTCTTCAACTTCTATGAGTTTGAGTTGTATAAAGCAGTTTGACAATTTAATGAATTGTAGGGGGTGGATATTCCTTCCCAGTGATTGAATTGTTGATTTTCTCCACCCATAGTCCGTTATTCCTCATCAGGATATCTTGGAAGTAATTTTTTTCTCTTGTCAGCTTGATCTTAGGGTAAAAAAAGAGCTAGGCCTTGCTGGGGTTCAGTTATCTTTCATGTTTTTTAACAATATACCTTTCTCCTGTGGTGTTTCCCTACCTGCTAATCTTGAAGAAAATAATCTATACTCTAGGATAATATCCTTTATTCTGTAGCTTTTCATTCTCCACCTCTCCCCTCATACCACTAGATGGTTATCCAGTTTGAAAAACATAATTCAAGCAGATTCTTTATTTGAAGACTTAATGGTCTCCTAAACAAGATACAGCTTTTTTGATTTTTACCTATTGAGTCCTGCCTCTTTGTAATGATTTTCAGGTGTCCTTAAGTAGAGTTTTAGAAATCCCCAATCTTTCAGTAACACCTTATTATCTTTTGGTTTTGTTCTGTAGATGACTAATCATTTCCATTGTATGTAAAGTTGATTAGCATAATATGAAAATACAAGCTGACTCTTTAGTTCTAAGGGCCTAACCTCTATATATAGCCACCAGAAGATAAACTAGAAATTGGTAGTGATAATTTTTCTCTCTTCGTTTATTCACAAAAGGTAAGATTTTCACCCAACCTTTTAGAATGAAGCAACAAGGGTCATATCCCATAGGCTTCCCAGTAGCAAAGGCATGCTTTTCACAACCCACTTCAAACATGGAACCACCAAAGCAAATACTGGACATGGAAAGGAATTCTAGATCAAATGTAATGGAGACTTCAAGGCTGAATCACAGTGAAAAATTAAACCAGGTAAGATGTCTGAGTTTGGAGCTGTAAATACACCAAAACTGTCTTTAAATTTAGTGGTTATTACTTAACTCTCAAGGGAAAATTGCCCTTTTGAAATTCAAGTCATTCACTTATTTCAGATTTAACTTAAGCATTGTTTTGTGGCTCTGTGGTTTAGTAAGAAGTGAGACCTGGCAGTGAGAAGGGTACAATTTTATCAACTCCTTGGTTTCTACTATTTTCTGCAGATGACTCCCAAATCTGTATGTCTAGTTCCATCTTCTCATCAAAGTTATAGAAGCATATTTGCCACTTACCTCATGAGTATCTTCACCTGAACGCTGGCCCTGACACTGCAGTCCTGGTAATGTGACTGTAATGCTGAAGGACTTTGAGTAAAAACTATTAGACTAGACCCAACAAAAACCCGGTTTAAGTTTGCAAGATGAACAAGTAGAGCTCAAAATAAGGTCATGGAAATTAAAGACATAAAAGTGCTTTATTTCTGCATGTAACAGTCCAGTTTTCCCAGCACCATTTGTTGAAGAGATGTCTCTGCAGCATTGTATAGTCTTGCCTCTTTTGTCATAGATTAATTAACCGTAGTTGGATGGGCTTATTTCTGGGTTTTCTATCCTGTTCCATTGAGCTATATTTATATTAATATTCTTGTGCCAGTATCATACTGTTTTGATGACTGTAGCTTTCTAGTATAGGCTGAAGTCAGGGAGCCTGATTCCTCCAGCTACATTTTTCTTTCTCAAGATTACTTTGGCTATTTGGGGTCTTTTGTGTCTATACAGATTTTGAGATTTTTTTTGGTTCTAGTTCTGTGAAAAATGCCTTTAGTAATTGATAGGGATTGTATTGAATCTGTAGATTGGCTTGGGTATTACAGTCATTTTGGCAATATTGATTCTTGCAATCCATGAACTTGGTGTATCTTTCCACTTGTTTGTATCATCTTTTATTTCTTTCATCTGTATCTTATAGTTTTTGGAGTATAGATCTTTTGTCTTCTTAGGTAGGTTTATTCCTAGGTATTTTATTCTTTTTCATGCAGTGGTCAATGGAATTGTTTCTTGAATTTCTCTTTCTAATCTTTTGTTGTTAGTGTATAGAAATGCAATAGATTTCTGTGTATTATAAATTTTGTAACCTGCAACGTTACCAGTAGTTTTCTGGTAGATCTTTAGGATCTTCTATGTATAGTATCATGTCATCTGCAAACAGTGACCATTTAACTTCTTCTTCCCCAATTTGGATTCCCTTTACTTCTTTTTCCTGTCTGATTGCTGTAACTAGGACTTCCAAAACTGTTGACTAAAAGTGGTAAGAGTTGGCAACCTGGCCTTGTTCCTGATCTTAGAGGGAATGCTTTCAGCTTTTCACCATTAAGTACAATGCTAACTGTAGGTTTGTCATATATTGCCTGTATTATGTTGAAGTATGTTCCCTCTGTGCCCACTTTCTGAAAAGTTTCTATCATAAATGGGTGCTGAATTTTTGTCATGTATACAATGGAATAACACTCAGCCATTAGAAAGAATGAAATAATACCATTTGCAGCAACATGTATGGATATAGAGAGTGTCATATTGAGTAAAGTAAGTCAGAGAAGTGTTGTATGACCTCCCTTATACGTGGAATCTAAAAAGAAATGATACAAATGAACTTATTACAAAACAGAAAGAGACTCACAGACTGAGCTTATGGTTGCCAGGAGGGAAGAATGGGGTAAGGGATACTTAGGGAATTTGGAATGGGCATGTACACACTGCTATATTTAAAACAGATAGCCAACAAGGTCCTACTGTATAGCACATGAAACTATTTTAATGTTATGTGGCAGTCTGGATGGAAGGGGAGTTTGGGGGACAATGGATACATGTAATGTGTATAACGAGTCCTTCACTGTTCACTTGAAACTATCACAACATTGTTAATTTGTTATACCCCAATACAAAATAAAAAGTTTAAAAAAGTCCTTTTTTCTATAACTTAAAAAAATTAGCTTTAGTAACTTAATTTATATATAGTAAAATCTGTCCATTGAAAATGTACAGCTTGAGTTTTAACATATATATCTAGATGTGTAATTGCCATCAAAGTCAAGAAACACCATTTCAGTCTTCCCCCGTGAATTCCTTCATGCCATTTTGTAGTTGATCTCTTTCCCCAACTACAGCTACAGACAACCAATACTTACTATAATTGTGACTTTCCAAGAGTTTCATATGAATGGAATTAAATAATACTCAACTTTTTGTGTCTAGTTTCTTTAACAGGATGCTTTTGAGATTCATCCAATATGTATCCGTAGTTTGTTCCTTTTTCTTATTGAGTATTGTTTCTCTGTATTGATATACCACAATTTATTTTCCATTCATCATTAGATAATATTTGGGTGGTTTCCTGTTTGGGGTATTATGAATAAAGCTGCTATGAACATTTGCTTATACTTTGTGTGAACATTGGCTTAATTTCTCTTGGGTCAACACCTAAAAGTTAGATTTTTGGGTCAAAGAGTAAGTTTAACTTTTAAGAAATTACCAAACTCTTTCCAAAGTGGCTGTACAATTTTACTTTGTGAGCTATGTATAAGAGTTCCACTTGCATCTCTGTTAACATTTGGTATTATCAGGTTAAAAAACAGTAGCCATTTAAGTGGATGCATGGTAGTATCTCATTATGGCTTTAACTGAAGTTTCTCTAGGGATGAATAATATTGGGTATATTTGCCCAATGGCTGAGGGGTAAAGAAGTGCAGAAGATGCAGAAGACATGGATTTGATCCCAGGGTTGGGAAGATCCCGTGGAGGAGGGCAAGGCAACCCACTTGAGTCATTTTGCTGGGAAAATCCCATGGATAGAGGAGCCTCACCAACTGCAGTCAATGGGGTTGCAAAGAGTTGGACACGATTAAAGTAACTGAGCATGCGTGCACACACCATTTGTATATCTTCTTGGAAGTGTCTCTTCCTATCTTTTGCTCATTCTTAAAAATCAAATTTCTTTGTATTGAGTTAGAAGACACTGATTTTATAAGAAATACATATTTGGTCTTTATCCTTTTCTCACACAGATCTCCTAAAACCTTTGGAAATTCCTAAGTAAAGAGAGCAATAAAGGTGGCTTTTGTTATTTTAATGAGGTGACTTTGGAAAGCACCTAAGAATTGCTAATTCTTACTTAGGTTCAACCTAACTCCATTAGGTTGCTAATGGAGTCAGCTGTGTAGTTCAGTTCAGTTCAGTCGCTCAGTCATGTCCGACTCTTTGCGACCCTATGAATTGCAGCACGCCAGGCCTCCCTGTCCATCACCATCTCCCAGAGTTCACTCAGACTCACGTCCATCGAGTCCATGATGCCATCCAGCCATCTCATCCTCGGTCGTCCCCTTCTCCTCCTGCCTCCAATCTCTCCTAGCATCAGAGTCTTTCCAATGAGTCAACTCTTCGCATGAGGTGTCCAAAGTACTGGAGCTTCAGCTTTAGCATCATTCCTTCCAAAGAAATCCCAGGGTTGATCTCCTTCAGAATGGACTGGTTGGATCTCCTTGCAGTCCAAGGGACTCTCAAGAGTCTTCTCCAACACCACAGTTCAAAAGCATCAATTCTTCAGTGCTCAGCCTTCTTCGCAGTCCAACTCTCACATCCATACATGACCACAGGAAACACCATAGCCTTGACTAGACGGACCTTAGTCGGCAAAGTAATGTCTCTGCTTTTGAATATACTATCTAGGTTGGTCATAACTTTTCTTCCAAGGAGTAAGTGTCTTTTAATTTCATGGCTGCAATCAACATCTGCACTGATTTTGGAGCCCCCAAAATAAAAGTCTGACACTGTTTCTACTGTTTCCCTATCTATTTCCCATGAAGTGATGGGACCGGATGCCATGATCTTCATTTTCTGAATGTTGAGCTTTAAGCCAACTTTTTCACTCTCCTCTTTCACTTTCATTAAGAGGCTTTTTAGTTCCTCTTCACTTTCTGCCATAAGGGTGGTGTCATCTGCATATCTGAGGTTATTGAGATTTCTCCCGGCAATCTTGATTCCAGCTTGTGTTTCTTCCAGTCCAGCGTTTCTCATGATGGACTCTGCATATAAGTTAAATAAGCAGGGTGACAATATACAGTGTTGATGTACTCCTTTTCCTATTTGGAACCAGTTGTTGTTCCATGTCTGGGTCGAACTGTTGCCTCCTGACCTGCATACAGATTTCTCAAGAGGCAGGTTAGGTGGTCTGGTATTCCCATCTCTTTCAGAATTTTCCACAATTTATTGTGATCCACACAGTCAAAGGCTGTGGCATAGTCAATAAAGCAGAAATAGGTGTTTTTCTGGAACTCTCTTGCTTTTTCCATGATCCAGCAGATGTTGGCAATTTGATCTCTGGTTCCTCTGCCTTTTCTAAAACCAGCTTGAACATCAGGGAGTTCACGGTTCACGTATTGCTGAAGCCTGGCTTGGAGAATTTTGAGCATTACTTTACTAGCGTGTGAGATGAGTGCAATTGTGCGGTAGTCTGAGCATTCTTTGGCATTGCCTCTTTGGAATTGGAATGAAAACTGACCTTTTCCAGTCCTGTGGCCACTGAGTTTTCCAAATTTGCTGGCATATTGAGTGCAGCACTTTCACAGCATCATCTTTCAGGATTTGAAACAGCTCAGCTGGAATTCCATCACCTCCACTAGCTTTGTTCGTAGTGATGCTTTCTAAGGCCCACCTAACTTCACATTCCAAGATGTCTGGCTCTAGATTAGTGATCACATCATCATGATTATCTGGGTCGTGAAGATCTTTTTTGTACAGTTCTTCTGCGTATTCTTGCCACCACCTCTTAATATCTTCTGCTTCTGTTAGGTCCATACCATTTCTGTCCTTTATCGAGCCCATCTTTGCATGAAATGTTCCCTTGGTATCTCTAATTTTCTTGAAGAGATCTCTAGCCTTTCCCATTCTGTTGTTTTCCTCTATTTCTTTGCATTGATCACTGAAGAAGGCTTTCTTATCTCTTCTTGCTATTCTTTGGAACTCTGCATTCAGATGCTTATATCTTTCCTTTTCTCCTTTGCCTTTTTTTTTTAAAATATGGAACGCTTCACAAATTTGCGTGTCATCCTTGAGCAGGGGCCATGCTAATCTTCTCTGTATCGTTCCAATTTTAGTATATGTGCTGCCGAAGCGAGCACTCTCCTTTGCTTTTTGCCTCTCTTCTTTTCACAGCTAGTTGTAAGGCCTACCCAGACAGCCATTTTGCTTTTTTGCATTTCTTTTCCATGGGGATGGTCTTGATCCCTGTCTCCTGTACAGTGTCACGAACCTCATTCCATAGTTCATCAGGCACTCTATCTATCAGATCTAGGCCCTTAAATCTGTTTCTCACTTCCACTGTATAATCATAAGGGATTTGATTTAGGTCATACCTGAATGGTCAAGCGGTTTTCCCTACTTTCTTCAATTTCAGTCTGAATTTGGCAATAAGGAGCTCATGATCTGAGCCACAGTCAGCTCCCGGTCTTGTTTTTGTTGACTGTATAGAGCTTCTCCATCTTTGGCTGCAGAGAATATAATCAGTCTGATTTCGGTGTTAACCATCTGGTGATGTCCATGTGTAGAGTCTTCTCTTGTGTTGTTGGAAGAGGGTGTTTGCTATGACCAGTGCATTATCTTGGCAAAACTCTATTAGTCTTTGTCCTGTTTCATTCCATATTCCAAGGCCAAATGTGCCTGTTACTCCAGGTGTTTCTTGACTTCCTACTTTTGCATTCCAGTCCCCTACAATGAAAAGGACATCTTTTTTGGGTGTTAGTTTTGGAAGGTTAGAAAGCTTCAGTGCAGCTCTAAACCTCCTAGGAGGGTAGAAGAGTTGGAAATTAATTTCATTCATAGCCAATGGTTAATCAGTCATGCTGATGTAACGATGACTCCATGAAAACCCCAGAGGGTTTGTAAAGCTTCTGGTGTGGTGAACATATAGAGATTCGGGGTGAGTGGCATGCTAGGAAAAGGCGTGAAAATTCTGCAGTCCTTCCCACATACCTTGCCCTCTGTATCTCTTCCATTTGACTTTTATTGAGTTATATCTTTTTATTTATTTTTCATTCATTAACAAAACATATAATTGACATATAAGATTATATTAGCTTCATACAATAGGATTAAAACAGGATTAGATATATGTATGTATTGTGAAATGATCACAATAAGTGTACTAAACATCTATCACCACACAGAGTTAAAATTTTTTTTCTTGTGGTGAGGACTTTTTAAGATTTACTCTCAGCAACTTTTAATTTTAGAATACAGTATTATTAGTATACAGTTAATACCTATGTGTGTGTATATATATTTATATATAAAAGAAATACCATGCTGTCCATTACATCCCCAAGACTAATTAGTTTATAACTGGAAGTTTGTACTTTTTGAGCACCTTTACCTCTTTTGCCCACCCCCTGCATGCTGCCTCTGGCAACCACCCATCTATTCTCTGTTTCTGTGAGTTTAGTTTTCTTTATTGTTTTTGTTGAACCGATTTCACATGTAAGTAAGATCATGCAGTATTTGACTGACTTGTTTTACTTAGCATGATGCCCTCAAGGTTCATTCATTGTTATTACAAATTGTGGGATTTCCGCCTTGCTTTATGGCTAATACACATATTCCACAACTTCTTTATGTCTGTCAATGAACCCTTAAATAGTGTAAATGCTGCAGATAGTATGGGTATGCAGATACCTTTTTGAGTTGGTATTTTTGTTTCCTTCAGATAAATACCCAGAGGTTTCTGGATGATATGGTGCCTCTTTCTACCATTTTGTATGGTATAGGCACCAATTTACATTCCCACCAACAGTGCACAAGAATGACTTTTTCTCTACATCTTCATCAGTACTTGTTATTTCTAGTCTTTTTGATAATAGTCATTCTACCAGGTGTTAGGTGATATTTCATTGTGGTTTGGTTTGCATTCCCTGTGTTAGTCCCTCAGTCTTGTCCAACTCTGTGACCCCGTGGACTGTAGCCTGCTAGGCTCCTCTGTCTGTGGAATTCTCCAGTTGAGAATACTGGAGTGGGTAGCCATTCCCTTCTCCAAGGGCTCTTCCCAACCCAGGGATCAAACCCAGGTCTCCTGCATTGCAGGCAGATTCTTTACCATCTGAGCCACCAGGGCAGATGATTGTTTGTATCAGGCAGCCCCTTTGCACTTACCTGTTGGCTCTCTGTACATTTGGCGGGGGCAAGGGGAATGTCTATTCAGATCCTCTGCTTTTTTTTTAGTTGAAGTTTTTAGGGTTATTTTTTTCTTTGATGGTGAGTTGTGGAAGTTCTTTTATATATTTTGAGCATTACTACCTTATCAAATGTAAGATTTGCAAATATTTTCTCTCATTCATTTTTGGATAGTCGTCTTTTTTGTGCCATAGGGTTTTAGTTTGATGTAGTCTTCCTTGTTTGTTTTTGCCTTTGCTGCCTTTCCTTTCAGTGTCAAATCCAAAAAGTCATTTCTAAGACTGAGGACAAGGAGCTCATTATCTAAGTTTTCTTCCAGGATTTTTATGGTTTCTGATATTAGGTTCAGATTTTTAGTTCACCTTGAGTTACTTTTGTGTGTGGTATGGAGTTCTACCTTTTTATTGTTGTCATTGTTTAGTTACTAACTTTTGTCCAACTTCCCTGTGACCTCCATGGACTGTAGCCCACTTGGCTCCTCTGTCCATGGGATTCTCCAGGCAGGAATACTGGAATGGGTTGTCATTTCTTTCGCCAATATCTTTTTATAATAAACCAGTAATCTGGTAATTGAAAATGTTTCTCTGAGTTCTGTGACCCATTATAGCAAATTAAATTGAACCCAAGGAGAGGGTTATGGAAACCTGCTTTATAGCCACTGCTCAGGTGGCAGCCTGGGCTTGGAATTGTCATCTAACGTCAAAGGATGCCATGGGTGTTCAATCTTGCAGAACTCAGCCTTGTGGAACTGGGCCATGGAATCTGAATGCTGTCTCCAATGTCAGAATTGACTTGAATTGTAGGATACGCAGCAAATAATAAGTAATTACCAAAAAATCATAAGGTGATATATATATTAAAATGATGTATAACATAACCACATCTATTTAAGAATGTATTCCAATATCAAATAGCAAAGTTCAACAATGGAATACTGCAATTAATTTTGCACCAACCTAATATATTTGGGTAGAGTGTTCTATAAATGTCAGTAAAGTTGGTTATAGTACCATTCAGGAATTCTTTATTTTCGCTGATGTTTTCCTAGTTTTTCCTTTAATTGCTGCAGGATCAGTGTTGAAATATTTAAATATAGTTGTGGATTTGTTTATTTTACTTTTTAGCCTTAGATACAAATCTCTGTTAGGTGCATATATATTGAGTTGGCCAAAAAGTTTGTTCCATACCATCTTATGGAACAACTTGAATGAACTATTTTAGTCAGTCCAATATTCAGGATTTATGTATGTCCTGATGAATTGCCCTGTTTATCATTGTGAAATAC
This sequence comes from Ovis aries, assembly GCF_016772045.2. Lineage (NCBI taxonomy): Eukaryota > Metazoa > Chordata > Mammalia > Artiodactyla > Bovidae > Ovis > Ovis aries. The sequence continues at coordinate 60,213,308 of NC_056065.1, forward strand.
CCCTTTTTGTTGCTCATGATATTCCTTGTTTTGAAGTTTACTTTGTTTTATATTGCCATAGTGATGCTAGCATTCTTTAGATGTTAACACTGTATATTTTTATATACTTTTATTTTTAACATACTTCTTTTATATTTCAAATGTGTTTCCTTAAGACAGTATTTGGTTGTCTTGCTTTATTATTTACTCTGTCAGTTTCTGTCATTTAATGGGCATGTTTATACCATGTATATTTAGTGATTTAAATCTGATTTTTGTGTTTTAAATCTGATTTTTGCAGGTTTTTCCCTATTTTTTCTTCTGGATTAATTTTTAAAAATAAAAATTTTAGAGCAGTTTTAAGTTCACGGCAAACTTGAACAGAAAATACATGGAGTCCCCATATTTCCCCTGCTCCTACGTTCAGGCGGGGTCTCTCACTATACCATGAGCTTCCTGCAGCAGAGTGATACCTTTGTTACAGTTGAACCTTTACTGACACATCATAATCACTCAAAGTCTGTAGTTTACATTAGGGTTCACTCCTGATACTGTAAATTCTGTGGATTTTGACAAATGTGTAATGACATATATTCACATTGTAATATCACACTGTATAGTTTCACTGCCCCTCACATTCTCTGTGCTCTATGAGCTCTTCTCTTCCTCCTTTCTAGCCCATAGCAACCACTGATCTTTTTACTGTTTCTGTAGTTCTGCCTTTTCCAGAATGCTCTATAGTTGGAATCATACAGTATGTTGCCTTTTTATATTGCCTCCTTTCATTTAATAATATGCATTTAAAGTTTCTCCATGTGTTTTCATGGCCTCTTAGCTGATTTCACTTTAGTGCTGAGTAATAGTCCATTGTGTGCATATATTGCGGTTTATCCATTTACCTCCCGAAGGACATCGTGTTTGCTTTCAGGTTTTGGTTATGAATAAAGCTGCTGGAAACAGTCTGTGTGCAGTTTTGTGTGTAGACATAAATTTTCAGCTCCTTTGAGTAAATACCAAGGAGCATGATGGCTTGATTATATGATGAGAGTTTAGTTTTACAAGGAACTGCCAAACTGACTTCCAAAGTGGCTATATCATCTTGCATTCCCACCAATGTGAGAGTTCCTGTTGCTCCACATCCCCATCAGCATTTGGTGTTGTCAATGTTTTGGATTTTGATCATTCTACTAGCTGTATTGGAGAAGGAAATGACAACCCACTCCAGTATTCTTGCCTGGAGAATCCCATGGACAGAGGAGCCTGGCCTGCAGTCCATGGGATTGCAAAGAGTTGGACACGACTGAGCAACTGATATACACTAGCTGTATGGTGATACCTCATTGTTGTTTTAATTTACACTTCTCTAATGACATTGTGTTGAACATCTTTTAATATGCTTACTTTGCTATCTGTATATCTTCTATAGTGAAATGTCTGTTCAGATATTTTGCCCTGTTTTTAATTAAGTTGTTTGTTTTCTTATTGTTGAGTTTTAATGGTTCTTCGTATGTTTTGTTTGACAAGTCTTTATCAGATATGTATTTTGTAATTTCTTTTTTTTTTTTTTTTGCAGTTTGTGACTTTTCTTTTCACTGTCTTTATATTCTGTCTTAGAGCAGAAGCTTTTTATTTTAATGAAGTCCAGCTTGTCAGTTATTTTTTTTAATAGATCATATCTTTGGTGTTGTATCTTAAAAAGTCATTATCATACCCAGGGTCATCTTGATGTTCTCTAATGTTATTGTCTAGGAATTTTAATAGTCTGTATTTTACACTTAGGTCTGTGATCCATGTTGGGGTAATTTTTGTGTAGGGTGTAAGGTCTTTGTCTGGAGTCAGTTTTTTTGCATGTGGCTGTCCGGTTGTTCCAGCACCATTGTTGAAGATTCTCTTCACTCTGTTGTATTGCTTTTTCTCTTTGTCGAAGATGAGTTGGTTGTATTTTTGTGGATCTGTTTCAGCATTCTTTGTTCTATTCCGTTGGTCTGTTTGTCTGTTCTTTTGCCATTACCAAGGTATCTTGATTACTGTACCTTTATAGTAAGTCTTGAAGTCAGATAATGTCAGTCCTCCAATTTTTAAAAAATGTTTATTTTTATTTGGCTGGGTCTTAGCTGCAGCACTCAGGATCTTCCATCCTTCTTGTGGCATGCGGGGTCTTCTGTTTGTGATGGGTGGGATCTTTTTCTTTTTTAAGTTTTTAACTTTTAAGTTTTGGCACTTAGATTCTTTAGATACAAACTCTTTAGTTGTGGCAAGAAAACTCTTAGTTGTGGCAGTTGGGGTCTCGTTGTTCCCCAGCCAGGCACTGAACCTGGGCACCCTGCATTGGGAGTGTGGTGTCTTAGCCACTGTACCACCAGGAGAGTCCAGTCCTCCAAATTTGTTCTTCTCCTTCAATTTTGAGTTACTTATCCTGGGTCTTTTGTCTCTATATAAATTCTAGAATCAGTTTGTTGATATCTCCCAAAAAGCTTGCTGGGATTTTGATTGGGGTTGGATTGAATCTGTAGATCAAATTGGGAAGAACTGACCTCTTGATGACATTAAGTCTTCCTATCCATGAACATGGAATACTTCTCCATTTATTTAGTAGTATTAATAGCTCTTTGATATCTTTCATCAGAGTTTTGTATTATTCTTCATACAATTCCTAGGATTTCTTTCGAGGGAATGATGCTAAAGCTGAAACTCCAGTACTTTGGCCACCTCATGTGAAGAGTTGACTCATTGGAAAAGACTCTGATGCTGGGAGGGATTGGGGGCAGGAGAAGAAGGGGACGACTGAGGACGAGATGGCTTGATGGCATCACGGACTCGATGGACACGAGTCTGAGTGAGCTCTGGGAGTTGGTGATGGACAGGGAGGCCTGGCGTGCTGCGATTCATGGGGTAGCAAAGAGTTGGACATGACTGAGCGACTGAACTGAGCTGAACTGAACTGATACCAAAGTATTTCATTTTGGGTGCACTGACTTAAATGGTCATGTGTTTTTACTTTTGAGTTTCACTTCTTCCTTGCTGGTATATAAGAAAGTGATTAGCTTTTGTCTTATTAATGTTGTATTCTGCAACATTGCTATCATTGCATATTCATTCTAGTTTTTTTTTGTTGATTCTTTAGAATTTCTGTATAGACAAATATGTCATCTTCAAGCAGAGATAGTTATATTTCTTCCTTCTGAATTATTGTACAGTTGCCCTTGTTGAATACTGTGAGGGTTGGGGGCATCCACCCCTTGCACAGTCAAAAATCTGCATATATCTTTTGATTCCTCCCAAAACAACTACTAATAGCCTACCTTTGACCAGAAGTCTGATAACATAAACAGTTGATTAACATGTTTTGTATATTAAATGTTATTATATACTGTATACTTATGATACAGGGCTTCCCTGGTGGCTCTAGCGGTAAAGAATCTGCCTGCAATGCAGGAGACCTGGCTTCAGTCCCTGAGTTGGGAAGATCCCTGGAAGAGGGCATGGCCACCCACTCCAGTATTCTTTCCTAAACAATCCCCTGGACAGAGGAACCTGGCAGGATGCAGTCCAGGGGGTCTCAAAGAGTCGGATACAACTGAGTGACTAAGCACATACTTATGATACAGGAAGCTAGAGAAAAAAGTTTTAAAGAAAAGCATAAGAAAAATATATTTACTTATCAATATCATAAGTTTACGTTGTTTATAGGATGAATCATCTGTCAGTACTTACATTAATAATGTCTTACATGATACAAAACACTGTATGTATTATATATATTATTAACCCTAGCTGTCAAAAAAGATAATGTGAAACAAATTAATGTTTATTATAGGTATAGTGATTCATACATTGATATTGTAGAAGCAGCAATATGATTGTTTTATGATAGCCTAAAGTAATTGATATGATTGCTTCATGGTTGCCTAGCCTATACACAACACTATGACTTGTCATAAAATTTTTATGACATACAGCATTATAGTTACATGCATAATACAGTTTTGGGAATGTTGTTACATTTTTTAAAAAAACCACTTATCTGTAGCTATAGGCTGATGAGCAGTTTCTCCAATTAGGAAAGGTATATTGCACACTAATTTAATTCTTTGAAAGTACAGTTATAAAACAGTAAGAAAATGGACACATTGTTAATTTTATCTTAAATGTCACTCATCTTAATGCCTGTGTACGGATAGACCAGTATCTGCATGTAGTTTATACGTTCATGACATATGTTTTAAAATTTTTTTGGATATTTCTGTGCTACACAGTTCACCTACAAGTTTATTCAAATTTTCATAAATCTCGATAATTTTATATATTGAAACAAATCTGTAAGTGAATCCATGCAGTTCAAATTCATGTTGTTCAAGTGTCAGCTGTGCTTTCCATTTCCTCCAAAAACAGCGTTGAGAGGCAACAGTGAGAGAGGACATTCTTATCTTGTCCCCAGTTAGCTATTTTTTATGATTCTATTTTATTGCGGTTATTTGTTTATTAGTTGTAACTCTTTAAAAAACATTTTTAGTGGATGTGGATGCTTTAGGGCTTTTAACATAAATTTTAATTTATCACAGTTGTTCCTCACGTAATATTACACTATTTCATGTAGATTAAGAACTTTAGAACAATAGATTTACATTTCACTTTTCCCATCTTTTGTGCTGTTGTGATACATTTTAATTGTATGTATGTTATATGCTCCTTAACACATTTTTGTTTTGCTTTAAAGTATTTTGATAACAGTGATCTTCTGTTGCATTTAATTCCATTCAGATTATTTTTCATTTTAGATATTTTTCATTTCTGCATATTCCACTTAGATCTTTTTTATATCCTTTATCTCTTTATTGTTTTCATACTTTCCTTATATATGTAACCATTTTTTGGATGCACTGCATCATCTGGGATCCTAGTTCCTTGACCAAGGATTAATGTGTGCCCTCTGCAGTGGAAGCGTGGAGCCCTAACCGCTGGACTGCCAGGGAATCCCGTTTTCCTTTTTGATATGGTCATATTCTCCTACCTCTGTGCATGGCTGGCAACTTTGATTAGCTGCTAGACATTATGAAGTTTTCATTGTTGAGCGTCACTCAGTTAATTTACTTGGGCTCAATTGATTATTTTGAGTTTTGCTTTTTTAAAACTTGTTAGGGCAAGTACTGGGGCTTCCTGGGTGGCACACTTGGTAAAGAATCTGCCTGCCAATACAGGAGATGCAAGAGACGTGGGTTTGATCCCTAGGTCAGGAAGATCCCCAAGAGTAGGAAGTGGCAACCCATTCCAGTATTCTTGCCTGGAAAATTCCACAGACAGAGGAGCCTGGCGTGCTACAGTCCATGGGGTTGCAAAGAGTCGGATACTACTGAGCCCTAGAGGGTTATGGTTAGGTTAGAGGGTTTACTATCCATTGAATTTTGTTATCTTAAAATTCATATGTTGAAGCCCTAACCCCCAATGTGTTAGTATTTGGAGATGGAGCCTTTGGGCAGCAATTATGTTTAGATGAAGTTGTGAGGGTGGAACCCTCATGACAGGATTAAGTGCCCTTGTAAGAAGAGAAACCAGAGAGCTTGCTCTCCTCCTCCATGTGTATATAACAAGGAAAAGCCGTGGGAGCATACAGCAAGAAGTCAGCCATCTGCAAGTCAGAGAATCCTTACCAGGATCCAACTGTGCTGTGTCAACTGAAAAAATGCACAACCCAAGAGCTGAGAGTTCTTTTCAGCAGACATTCTTAGTATTTCAAGCCTAGGAGACAGCCTTTCAGATAAATGCTGAGGAAACTGTTCTGAAGAGGAAGGTGCAGGGTGGGGGACGGGAAGGATATATAAGAGTTTTTATAATAATACCAGGTAGTCAGAACAAAAGGCTACTGTTAATAAAAGAAAACTAGATAGCTCAGGTTACAGAATTTAGTTAGGATCTTTCTGCATAGGGGAAGGTGCAAGAGTCTGGGCTCACTGAAATCATTTCCTCAGCTATTTGGGGCCAGTGTTCCATGTTTTCTTAAGCTGTACCGTCAAGTGTAGCTGTGTTCTGATGGCTGCTAGATGGTGGGCATTCCTTATTTCTCCCTTAGGATCCATGTCTGGGTGGCTGCAAATTGCTGGTGGCTGCAACATCCTTTATTTACTGATATGGCAAGCAATATTTTATCCCTGGTGGCTCAGCGGTAAAGAACCTATCTGCCAGTGCAGGAGACAGGATTGATCCCTAGGTCGGGAAGATCCCCTGGAGAAGGAAATGACAATCCACTCCTGTATTCTCGCCTGGAGAATCCCATGGGGAGAGGAGCCTGTAGAGGAATAGGCTACAGTCCGTGGGCTTGCAAAGAGTTGGACACAGCTGAGCAGCTAAACAACAGGAACAATTTTATTTTTCAGATGGACGCCTGATGTTGGGCTTCCAGCCTCCAGAATTGTGAGGAAATGAATTTCTGTTGTTTGCAGCCACCTAATGTCTGTTATTTTGCTGTGGAACCCTTAGTAGACTAAGACTTCTAGTTCAAAGAAACCTTCAGTCTAGGGCTAATTTGGCTCCACCACTGAGGCATTTCCTTTCTGAGGAGTCACCTGGATGTGTTAAGAGGAGGTCCTTCCATTCTGCCTTAGTCAGTTCAGTTCAATTGCTCAGCCATGTCTGACTCTGCGACCCCATGGACTGCAGCACGCCAGACTTCCCTGACCATCACCAACTCCTGGAGCTTACTCAACTCATGTCTGTCCAGTCAGTGATGCCATCCAACCGTCTCGTCCTCTGTCATCCCCTTCTCCTCCCGCCTTCAGTCTTTCATAGCATCAGGGTCTTTTCCAGTGAGTCAGTTCTTTGCCAAAATATTGGCGTTTCAGCTTCAGCATCAGTCCTTCCAATGAATATTCAGGACTGATTTCCTTTAGGATGGACTGGTTGGATCTTCTTGCAGTCCAGGGGACTCTCAAGAGTCTTGTTGGAGAAGAACACCAGTTCAGAAGCATCAGTTCTTCGGTGCTCAGCTTTCTTTATAGTCCAGCTCTCATATCCATACATAACCTCTTCCTTAGTGGAAACAGTTAATTTTTCTCAGCTCCATGTGAGCTCTGGGTGTTGTGTGGCCTGTTGCTTCTTGTTTGTTTCACCAGTTTCAGAGTACATCCCCTCCCCCTCTGCCTTATGTATAGATCACTTGTCATCCAGAAACTTCGGGGGTCCCTCTACAGATCTCTAGAGCTATCGCTGTCTGTGCCAGTCCCTCTTCTCCATACCTATCCGTATATTAACATCCTCGTCCTTCCCAAACTCGAATTTGTCTCCTCAGTTCATCTATTTCTATTACCTCTTTCTGGGCTGCAGACTGAAAATTCTCCAGGCTGCCAGGTGGGGCAGTTTAGGGCTCTCCACTCAGTTGTACACTGTTATTTAACATCTGTAACTCATCTGTAACTCAAGTTGTTAATGGCAGGAGGGTGGGGGTCATAACTTTGGTTCTAGAGGTAGAGACTTTTTAACACAGAAAACTCAGCCTAAAAAAGTTATTCATAGTCCTACTGCCAAAAGATAGTTTTCACTCCATTCCTTTCTTAGTGATTTCCCCATTTTTTAGGTCTCTCTTCTTTTTCTTGGCATTTCCTGTGCTGGAGAGACCTCACACGAGTCTACTCATCTTCCTTTGCAGGTAAACTTGCTATATGCTTGTCAGTGCCTGTCGTTATCTTTGAAATTCAGAAGATCACAATGAACTAACTGTTGGACTCTTTCCCTTTTATTTTATTAAAAAGATTTGCTGCGGTACATGGACTCTTGACTTCGCACACAGGCTCTGCGGAGTCTTCTGTGGTTGCGGCTAGGAATCTAGGTGGCTTCTCTTGTAGAGCGTGGGCTCTAGGGCATGCCAAGTTTAGGACATTTGCACCTGGTATGGCTCCAAGGAGAGGAGTTAGACACAGAGACACTTTTCCTATATTTATTTTCCTTTGAGTTTCATCCTGTGTTTTGCAGCCCTAAGAATTCTTCATAGATGCAACCTGATCACAACATTTCACTTCTCGTTGGAGCTTTTTGCTATCAAAACTATTTAAATCTTTTTTTTTTTTTAAGGAGTAGGCTTTAATTCCTAAATCATATATTTTAATTTTCTGGTGGGACAGACGCTACATAGTTATCAGATCCCACATAATTCTATTTATAAAAAGTACCACTTTCTATTCCTTAAAATTGTAGATCTATAAATTCGCCAGGTGTTGCCTCAGAACTCTACAAGTATATGTATGTGTTTTTATATTCATAGAAAAATAATAGATAAATTTATAACAAATTTGTTAATTGGAGAATTTTTTGAACTTTTTTTTATGTTTTTTTTTTTGTAGTGAGCATACATTATTTTTGTTATAAGAAAAAAATGTTATTAAATCAGTTTCTCCTTTGTAAAATGAGGACTGGAGTTTCTTCATTTTTTTCACCTGCAAGAGGAACAGGCCAACTTGTTCATTTGTATCCTGTGTTTTCCCATTTTCCTGTTTTATTTCGCAAAAGCAAATGGTTAGAATAATTTAAAGTATTTTTGTAAGACATGAATAATCTTTTTACCACATTCTATTCAATTTCCTTTGTTTTGATCTCTTTAGGGTAAGTTTAGATGAGAGATGAAAATTTGAATCGGCAAGTATGGATTAGCCATTATCATTCTAGTGAATGAAGCCTCAGATACTCTAGCCAGTCCAGCTCTTCAGAATTCTGTGCCTGAGTGTGTACTAACAGTGATGTTACTTAATAGGTTATTGACTGAAAGAGTGTTTGGTTCAAGTACAGGGATCTGGCATTTCTTTGTTCTCTAGCTTTACAATCAAGAGTACTGTCAGTGAGAAAAAGTGAATCAATAGTTGATCTAAGAGTGAAATGGGAAATTTTGTTGGAGCCAACCTGAGGATTATAACCCACGAGGTGGTCTTTCAGAAAGTTCTAAAGGCTGTTCTGCTTGTTAGAGGTCAAGGCACAGTTAAATCAGTTTTTGAGACCAAGAGTTATACATCGAAGTTTACATAGTCCAACAAGGTGAGTAGTGGGTTGTTGTGACCCCCTAGAGGATTAAGAAAGGAATGTTGTCTCCTAGGGAATTACTTTGCTGGAGCCAGAAGGAATTTTTTTTTTTTTTTTTTGCAAGTGGGCATTCCTGTGTCTTCTAAGGGAATCTAGTTAATATATAATGCAGACATACAGTACACACTGAAGCGAGTAATAGCTCAGATGGGCGGAGAGATTTTATGTTTAATTTTCCTATCTTGTCTTAAAAATTTTACGTCACAGTACCCTTTCCTACCCCACATTTAGAAAACTTTATTGTAATATTCGACATGAGATTTAAAGTAGGTAAACTTGGAATTATAAACAAAGTTCTAGTCTTGAGTGAATTGAAAATCAGGGCTGGGTGTTAGTTTGCAACTGACTTTTACACTCAAACAATTGATAGTTTTTACATGAATTAGATTCTGTGATTGGTATTGTATATAAGAATAGAAGCTTTTTATTTATTTATTTAAGAAAAGAAACTTTTAAAATTTTACTTGGTGACCTGGCTCAACTGTCTTGAAAGAGTAACCTCAACAAAGTAACTGGATATGCTAGACAGTTAATGTGGTTCTCTGAAAGGTACATTTTCTGGCCAACGTAGAGTAGCTTTTCCCTGCCTATTTTTTTCCATGAGTTCAGATGAAATTTTTAGTATGGCAGGTCAGATTCCATACTTACCTAGTTTTTAGTCAATTGAGATACTTAGCAAATATTTGAGCAGTTGAAAGTGTCACTTCTGTGTGTGTGTCTGTGCCAGTTTTGTGATCTTAATCAGAAATGTATTAATGTTTTACCATATGGCCAAACGGTCTGCAATATATTCTTCTAAAGATGTTACTTCTGTTCCTTTCTGCTTTTAGCTTCATGCATCTTCTTTCCAAAATGCTTCCACCTTCAAGTTTCTAAATATCACCCAGGTGTCTTACGTTTTACAAAACTTTCTTATTACAAAAGTAATATAGATTGATTGCAAAAGATTTACAATACAGAAAAGCACAGAAGAAAATGAAAATCACCTATTCTTTTACCACCCAGAAAAGTTGACGTTTTCTTTTAAAGAAAATAAAATTAGCATCATTCTAGTCCAGGTTTGTGACTTGCTTTTTTAAGTCAGGATTGTGAATATTCCACATTATTAAATATTGCAGCACAATATAATTTTTAATGGCAGTATGGATATGCCATAATTTTTTAACTTGGGGATTTAGGATGTTGCTATTAAACATAACCTTATTGTTGAAAATCTTACTCAAATTTGTACAAATTGTTAGTTTCTCCATAGGATAAAATTCTAGATAAGTAATCACTACATCTTGGAGAAGGAAATGGCAACCCACTCCAGTATTCTTGCCTAGAGAATTCCACAGACAGAGGAGTCTGGCAGGCTATAATCCACAGGGTATAATCCAAGAGTCGGACACAACTTAGTGACTAAACCACCACCACTGATCCACATATCTGAAGAAACGTGTACTTTTATGACTCATGATGTATGCAGTTAATTGTCCTCCATGAAAGTTGTTTCAGTTAACATTCACACAAGATGCTTGTGAATGGGCTTCTTTAATTTGTACCTTTGCTAGTACTCAGTGTAAATTGATGCTTCATCTGAACACCGTCCCCTGACCTCTCCCTTCTTACCAACCCTTGTCTAAGTTAGATCTCCCATTGCTTTCCTAATACTTTCAAGTATAGTATTCTTTGACACTATAGTATTTGACAGTATATTTGACAAAGTATTTGACACTTTGATGCTATATAGTATTCTATGACAAGTCTGTGGGTTTTTCATAATCTTTATCATAATTGTAATTATGTAGTTATATGACTGTTTCATGGTGGTCTCTCATCACTAGACTGAAAGTTCCATGAGGGCAGTGATCATACCTAATTTATTTACCCCGGTATATTCAGTGCTGAGTACAATGTGAAGTGCATAGTATGTGTTCAGTACATATTTGTTGAGTGAATAAATGAGCATTCTTGTAAAAATACCAATTTGATAGGCAAATAACCATATTTGACTGTTAATATCTGTTTATTAGAGGTTGAACTTTTATTCTGTTATTGGCTAGCTCATGTTAATTTTTTTAAATCAATTGCCTTTTCATATCTTTGTCCATTTTTCTGAGGGGTGTATCTTTTTTATTCAGAGCTCTTCTCTGCTTCTTCTTGGGTCCTGTAGGCTCCTATCTGAATATATATATATACACACATATATATGTGTGTGTGTATGTATACATATACATATATATGTATGTATTATATATTACTCTATATATGTATATATATACATCTTAACCCTATATATATTCATATATATATAATGGGTTATTTTCCATCTTTATCGCCTTTTATAATCCTTTGTTCACTTGATTTATTGTCCATTTTTTTTCTGCTTGGTGTGTAGGCATCTGAGACTACAGCATTGTTGAAATCAGGGTCCCCTCTTGATTACTTTCTTCATGTCAATCACTGATTGCCTCTCACTCTTTTTTAAAATTTATTTTTGGCTGCACAGGTTTTTCTCCAGTTGTAGCAAGCAGAGGCTACTCTCTGTTGCAATGCTCAGGTTTCTCATTGTGGTGGCTTCTCTTGTTACTGAGCATGGGCTCTAGGGCTCCCAGGCTTCAGTGGCTGCCATTCCCGGGCTCTAGAGTACAGGCTCAATAGTTGTGGCATGCAGGCTTAGTTTCTACGAAGCATGCAGGGTCCTCCCAGACCATGGATCAAACCTGTGTCTCCTGCATTGGTAGGCTAACTCTTCACCAGTGACCCACCAGGGAAGCCCTACCTCTACTCTTACTCCCTGCCCTCCCACATTGTAACTATTAACCTCTGCTTACAGATATTTCCAAGATTACTTGGACTTTAATAGATCTCCCTCACCCCATTCAATATACAGTCAGCAGAATTTAGTCTTCTAGCTTGAGGCAAAAAAAAATTTTTTTTTTTCTTATCTTGAGATGCTTTTTGTTCTTAGCTAAGAGTCTATCATTTTGACATCTTAACCCAAGCTTGGCAAATATTTTCTCAAAAGGACCAGGTAGTAAGTATTTGAAACTTTTTAGGGCCTAATGATCTGCATTATAACTACCAATCACTGCCCTCATAGTGCTAAAGCAACCTTGGACAGTATGTGAATGAGTGATAAAGAAGTTGTGGTACATATACACAATGGAATATTACTCTGCCATAAAAAGGAACCCATTTGACTCAGTTCTAATGAGGTGGATAAACCTAGAGCCTATTACACAGAGATAAGTCAGAAAGAGAAAGACAAATATTGTGTATTAATGCATATATGTGAAATCTAGAGACAGTACTGATGAACCTATCTGCAGAGCAGCAGAGGACACGCAGACGTAAAGAACAGACCTGTGAATACAGAGAGGGAAGGAGAGGGCAGAACGAACCGAGAGAGTAGCACTGAAACACACATGACCGCCAGTGAAATTAGATAGCCAGTGGAAATTTGCTGAATGACACAGGGGGCTCAAATCTAGTGCTGTCTGATAACCTAGAAGGGTAGGGTGGTGTGAGAGGTGGAGGGAAGTTCACGAGCGAGGGCACATATATATATATATAGCTGATTCATATTGATATATGGCAGAAACCAACACAATATTATAAAGCAATTATTGCCCAATTAAAAGTAAATTAAAAAGCTATATGAATGAGTCAATATGGCCACATTCCAATAAAACTTTATTTATGGATACTGACATTTGAATGTCATAAAATTTTCATGTGTCACAAAAATTACTTGTTTTTCCCTCCTAGCAGTTTGAAAATGCTGAAACAGTTCTTAGCCAGTTTTGACCCATGGGCCATAGTTTGCTGACTGTATCACAAGCCGTGTTCCATAGAGATAACTCATGCTTATAATCACCACCCTGCTACTTATCTCCTAGTTTCCCAAACTCTTGGAATTGATTAAAAGCCATCAAAAATCTGCCTCTGTTTTTAAGATCCTTTGTTTTCTGCATAAAACTTTAGGTCATTGAGGCTGTTTCCCTGGTCTCTTTTTTTCCATCCCTGTAGAATCATTGGTTCCTTCCTCTCTATTATATTCTTCCCTAGTTTCTGTGGAATCCTCCTTTGATTATCTCCTCTTTCTCTTCTTACTCCCTTGGCACCCAGGTTAAAACTCTTGCCCTGAGAGTTGTGGTGTTTTAACTGGTCATGCACTGCACCAGTCTAATTTTCTGCTGCCAGATTAAAATTATGAACATATTTCTCCTTTGCTAAAAATCTCTGATACCAGTTTTTGTTTATGTAACCCAAGAAAAGCTCCTTAGCTTGGCATGTGAGGAGTTGCTACAATATGACTTCAGCCTGCTTTCTTCAGTTTTCTACTACTTTTCTGATGCTTTCAGGCAAACAGTTACATTCTTTTCTCCTTTGTTTATCAAGTTCCTTCTGCCTTCATTGCCCCCTTTACCACCTTTTTCTACAATATCCTCCATCCTTCAAGGCCTTCCTAAAAGAAAGCCTTCTGTATGACTTGGTATAATATGTCCTGCTGCATTCTTGTATTTCTTTAATGGCTGTCAAGAGTCAGCCAGCACAAGAGATGCAGGTTCAGTTCCTGGGTCGGGAAGACCCCCTGGAGGAGGAGATGGCCAACCCACTCCAATATTTTTGCCTAGGAAATCCATGGACAGAAAAGCCTGGTGGGCTACAGTCCATGGGATTACAAGAGTCCATGAGGTTACATGAGTCCAGCAGGACTGAGCCCCCCCCCCACACACACACACTGAGCACGCACACACACACACACGTGCACACACAGTCAGCCTTAAATTTATAGCTGTTTATGCATTTATCTCATTTCTCTACTTAATTGTAAGTGGCTTGAGAGGAATGATGCTATCAAAGGTGACACTTTTTTGTCACCTGAAATACCTAGCTTGGTGATAATAAGTTGTATTGAATCTTCAAATGGTGGGAAGATGTTGAGATGTGAAGAATCAGTTATCTTGAGATTCTTTTATTGTTCACTGAAAGAGCTTTAGGGAATTATCTCATGACAGTTCCGGAAGAAATATAAAGAACCTAAGACCAAAGGCTGAGGCATTTTGTGAAAGCTAGTTATACAGTCTTAGGAATCCCCCCTTCCCAGATCCCACTTTCCTGTCAACCTTAGGAAACAGAGATTATCTTCATTTTTCAGACGAAGAAACCTTAAAAGTTCATATACCTTGTAAGTAATGGCAGGCCAAGTGACAATAAGAAGAAATATTACCCTTCTCGCCGAACACCGCCAACATGGTGTTCAGGCGCTTCGTAGAGGTTGGCCGGGTGGCCTACGTCTCCTTTGGGCCTCATGCCGGGAAGCTGGTCGCGATTGTAGATGTTATTGATCAGAACAGGGCTTTGGTGGATGGACCTTGCACTCAAGTAAGGAGACAAGCTATGCCTTTCAAATGCCTGCAGCTCACTGACTTCATCCTCAAGTTCCCACACAGTGCCCGCCAGAAGTATGTCCGGAAAGCCTGGGAGAAGGCAGATATCAATGCAAAGTGGGCAGCCACAAGGTGGGCCAAGAAGATTGAAGCCAGAGAAAAGAAAGCCAAGATGACAGATTTTGATCGTTACAAAGTCATGAAGGCAAGGAAAATGAGGAACAGACTAATCAAGATTGAAGTTAAGAAACTTCAAAAGGCAGCTCTCCTGAAAGCTTCTCCCAAGAAAGCCCTTGCTGCTAAGGGGGCAGCTGCAGTAGCTGCTGCTGCTGCCAAGGTTCCAGCAAAAAAAGATGACCACTGAGGGTAAGAAGGCTCCAGCCCAGAAGGTTCCTGCCCAGAAAGCTGGAGGCCAGAAGGCAGCACCTCCTCCTAAAACTCAGAAGGGTCAGAAAGCTCCATCCCAGAAAGCACCTGCTCCAAAGGCATCTGGCAAGAAAGCATGAGTACATAAGAGGCTATTCGAATCAGAATAAAAGTTCTTTTTGACGTGCTGGCAAATTAAAAAAAAAAAAAAAGAAGAAATATTAAAAAAATAAAAGTTTAAAAGGAAAAAACAATTAGTGATTGTGTTTATGTGATAGGATTTTAGGTAGTTTTTTTTATACTTTTGTGTCTTTTCTAACATATGCGTGTATATATATATATATATATATATTTTTTTTTTTTACATAGCAGCTTTAAATATAACTCCATGGACTTTCTTTTTTTTTTTTTTCTTTTTTCATGATCTTTCAATCTGTTACAGATCTCCACTCCATGGCTCTTCACTGGACCTTGGTGTCTGGTTATGCTCTACAATACTCTCTACTCCTAACCTCCTGTGCTTCCAGCTTATTTTTTCAGTTATTCCCATGCATTGTCTTTTTTTACTTTTTTTTTTTTTTTTTACCATATTGGGACCTCTCTATACCATTGACTTTTTTCTGCTAAAATCCTCTGACCCCTACTGTCTTAACTCAGGCCTCACCTATCTTTACTCCCTACCTGATGAGTTTAAATAACCATCCATTATTTCCTCAGCTTTATTTTTCTACTTTCTCAACTATCTGAGCTCCCTTCCCTTTTATGCTGTTGAGTAGGCCTTACTTCTGAACTCAAAAAGGGAATGCTGAAGCTATCAGGTAGTGACTTTCTCCACCTGCCTGACCCTACGTTTACAGAGCCTTTCTGAATCCATACTGGTC
Organism: Ovis aries; assembly: GCF_016772045.2. NCBI lineage: Eukaryota > Metazoa > Chordata > Mammalia > Artiodactyla > Bovidae > Ovis > Ovis aries. The sequence goes on from NC_056065.1 coordinate 60,228,972, forward strand.
CTTTCCTCCTCCATTTTTGTGACAGGGGAAGAGCTCACCTTCCTGCTTTTTAGGGCAAGACCTTCCACCACTACTCTGGCTCCCAGGGACCTTCATTCATCCCATCTCTTCCCTGCATTAATGCATTTAATAAACACTGAATAATTTTATAAACAAAATTAGTAACAAAAATCTTTCCTGGGTAAGAGTGTGGGATTTTGTATTTGAAGATTCTAAACCTAATGGTTAAGGAGAATGCTAATTATCCTGGGAAATGTCAATGTTTAGTCTTATAATGAGTCCACCTCTCTGAATGTATTTTATAGAGTATGAAATGTTACAGTGTTTCTTAATAACAATAGTCTATTTGGTTGAAACATGCTTTCTTCGATAGGTATTTCCTTTATTTACTGTTCAGATTTATCTTTGACTTAAAAAAATTTTTTTTGACTATAATTTGAACTTTTCCCCCCTTTTTTCATAGTTGGAGAATACCTTCAAATCAGTTATTGCACAAATTGGACCTGGAGGGACTATTAATCCAGAACTAAAACATAAGATAAAATTTGTAAGTATTTTTCATTTTGGGGAAATGGATGAAAATAATTGATCATACATTTAGGTATCATTTATGATTAATTTTACTTGCTTACAAGTATTTTAGTTTTATATTTATTCTTGATCTTTTCATATGTACTGCAAATGGAGTGGCTAATCTTTTAAGATCAGAAAAGAATTAATTAAAAGTTTTAATTAATTATTAAGAAACTGTAATTCCTCCATAAATTCTCTTTTCTTCCCCTTAAATTGTTGTTCACAGTTCAAAGTCTTTACAATACCAAGTTTATATGTATGTATGTCAAATATTATTCTAAATAGTGCATGGTATTCCATTGTGTTGATAAACACCATATTTCACTTGTATGATCTGTTATCAGTTAACATTTTAGGTTATTTCTAGGCTTGGTTATTAAAAGATGCTGTAGTTAATGTCCTTGAACATTTACCTAGAAGTAGAGGTTGCCAAAGGTATTGAATATTTCAGGTTTTGAAAAATACTGCTAAATTGCCCTCCGAGGTTTGATCAAATTTACATTCCCACTGACAATGAAATGACACTATCTAACCATCTTGTTTCAACTTAATACCTCTTGATTTTTTACATTGTGCATCCTTTTGTGTGCTTCCTAGCCATTTATATTTCTTACGTGAATTGCCTGTTCATGTCCTTGGCCTAATTTATTGTTTTTCCTTATTAGTTTGTGAAAGTTCTTAGCAGTTTCGTATTGGGCCAAAGGGTATGTAAACTTAAAATTTTGGTGTGTGCGTAGCTCAGTCGTGTCTGACTCTGTGACCCCATAGACTATAGCCTGCCAGGCTCTTCTGTCCATGGCATTCACCAGGCAAGGATACTGTAGTGGGTTGCCATTTCCTGCTCCACGGGATCTTCCCGACCCAGGAATCAAACCTGGGTCTCCTGCATTGCAGGTGGACTCTTTACCAACTGAGCTAGGAGGGAAGCCCAAAATTTTGGTGGGCGCTGTTAATTGTGATTTGAATGGTCAGAGTGTCATTACAGCTTTTACTGCCTTATTTTATTCTGTTTCAGCTGTTGTGATTTTATTAGAAATGCAAAAACCTTGGTGCATTCAGGCCCTGTTGTTTTGTTTCGACATTTGACTAAGTGTCCAACAATTTATTTAAGGATGTCCAATATGACTTTTTTTATGGTAACAAAAGATTAGACAAAGGTTAAGTGTTCATTGAAAAAGGATTGCTTACATTATCCACTCAACTAGGGAGTATCATGCAGCTCATAAAGTTTCTATATTATCTTGATTAATTTACAAGGAAGTATCTTCTTGACATATTGTTGGACATTAAAAACAGGATTTCTAGAATAATATGTTTAGTATTGTCTTTTCATGTAAAATTATGAATAATATGAGTGTGTGGGGGCATAGAAAGGTTTCTGAAAGGATGTTTTTTGAAATGCAACAAATAACTATCTCTGGGTCACAGGATTTTGTAATAATTTTTACTTTATATTTTTCTGACACTTGAGTTAGAATTTTTAATAAGATATATAGTATCTGAAAAAGTCTAGGAAAACATAAAGCTTTTTATACCTTACTGGGATAGAATAGGAGAAGGCAATGGCACCCCACTCCAGTACTTTTGCCTGGAAAATCCCATGGACGGAGGAGCCTGGTAGGCTGCAGTCCATGGGGTCTCGAAGAGATGGACACGACTGAGCTACTTCACTTTCACTTTTTACTTTCATGCATTGGAGAGGGAAATGGCAACCCACTCCAGTGTTCTTGCCTGGAGAATCCCAGGGATGGGGGAGCCTGGTGGGCTGCCGTCTATGGGGTCACATAGGGTCGGACATGACTGAAGCAACTTAGCAGCAGCAGGGATAGAATAAGTCCACTTGTAGGAATTTATCCTAAAAATATTTGTATAAGTGTGCAGAATGCAGATATGAAGATAATTATGTGGTATTTGTGATGATGAGAGATGGGAAATAACCATAAATAATTGATTAAATAAATTTAATTATATTGAGTATTTGAAAAAACTATAGCTAGCGATGCCAAAAGCTCAGCCTCTGTACACTGGTGCCAAATCAAACCTCAGACAGAGTTTTGGGTGAAGTAGAAAAGAACAGCTTTATGGCTTTTCCAGGCAAAGGGAGATAGTGTGGCCCTTTGCCTTGGAAACTGTGTCCCAACCCAGGGAGTTTGGTGAGGAGTCTTGAGGCGGTGCTGCAAGGGTGGGGTTGCTGATAAGATAGGGATGTGTGAAGGTCCTGCTCTTCCTTTAATCTCGGTTAATCTTCTTAATGAGCTTCTCAGAAGGCAATGGCACCCCGCTCCAGTACTCTTGCCTGGAAAATCCCATGGACGGAGGAGCCTGGCAGGCTTCAGTCCATGGGGTCGCGAAGAGTCGGACACGACTGAGCGACTTCACTTTCACCTTTCACTTTCATGCATTGGAGGAGGAAATGGCAACCCACTCCAGTGTTCTTGCCTGAAGAATCCTGGGGATGGGGGAGCCTGGTGGGCTGCCGTCTGTGGGGTCGCACAGAGTCAGACACGACTGAAGCGACTTAGCAGCAGCTAGTTCTTTTAGTTTGGCTTCAGGTGGTCTTTCCTGGTATGAACAATGCTGACACCTTCTATTTATTGAATTTTAATTCTCAGTTCAGTTCAGTCGCTCAGTCATGTCTGACTCTGCAACCCCATGGACTGCAGCACGCCAGGCCTTCCTGTCCATCACCAACTCCCAGAGCCTACCCAAACTCATGTCCATTGAGTCAGTGATGCCTTCCAACCATCTCATCCTCTGTCATCCCCTTTTCCCCCCGCCTTCAATCTTTCCCAGCATCAGGGTCTTTTCAAATGAGTCGTCAGTTCTTTGTATCAGATGGCCAAAGTATTGGAGTTTCAGCTTCAGCATCAGTCCTTCCCGTGAATATTCAGGACTGATTTCCTTTAGGATGGACTGGTTGGATCTCCTTGCAGTCCAAGGGACTTGCAAGAGTCTTCTCCAACACCACAGTTCAAAAGCAGTTCTTCAGCACTCAGCTTTCTGTATAGTCCAACTCTCACATCCAAAAATGACTATTGGAAAAACTGTAGCTTTGACTAGATGGACCTTTGTTGGTAAAGTAATGTCTCTGCTTTTTAATATGCTGTCTAGGTTGGTCATAACTTTTCTTCCAAGGAGTGAGTATCTTTTAATTTCACTGTAGTCCCCATCTGCAGTGATTTTGGAGCCCCCCAAAATAAAGTCTGTCACTGTTTCCACTGTTTCCCCATCTCTATGCCATGAATTGATGGGCCCAGATGCTATAATCTTAGTTTTCTGAATGTTGAGTTTTAAGCCAACTTTTTAACTTTCATCGAGAGGCTCTTTAGCACTTTCTGCCATAAGGGTGGTGTCATCTGCATATCTGAGGTCATTGATATTTCTCCCGGCAGTCTTGATTCCAGCTTGTGCTTCATCCAACCCAGCATTTCTCATGATGTACTCTGCATATTAGTTAAATAAACAGGGTGACAATATACAGCCTTGACGTACTCCTTTTCCTATTTGGAACCAGTCTGTTGTTCCATGTCCAGTTCTAACTGTTGCTTCCTGACCTGCATACAGGTTTCTCAAGGGGCAGGTCAGGTGGTCTGGTATTCCCATCTTTTTCAGAATTTTCCACAGTTTATTGTGATCCACACAGTCAAAGGCTTTGGCATAGTCAACAAAGCAGAAATAAGAGTTTTAATTCTATAAAGAGCTTAAAGACATTGTTATGTATATCCCTTGAGAAGAAGTCAGGACCCTGTCTCAAGGCTGCACTATTGTTTCTTGACTGTTCCTCCCTTGACTCTGCATCTACTTTGTCCCTTCCTGGATTGACAACTGTTCAGATTTGTTCTTTGGAACTCAGGGAAGGTCATGGAGGCCAGAGTCTGTTTTCTGTAAGAAATGGGGGACGTGGAATCACTTCTGTGCCCAAGAGCCCCACAGTCTCCAGTTCAGTTTCACTAGTAAACATGTTGATCCATATTTACTGGTATGGAAAGAGTCTTCGAGACGATATTAAAAATCGAGAGAAGCAATGACCTGATTTTCATATTAAAGATATTTTTGTGTGCATGCGGACAACAGTGGCCAGTATCTTTGCTTAACTGTGTTTTCCAGTGTTTTCTACAGTGTCCATTGTATTTCTTTTCTGCCCTTTAAAATGCTTGAAATTATGCCATAGAATATTTATTATACATGAGCTAAGACTAAATATGTTAGCTGAGCTAAAGAACTCTAGGAATTTCTGATCAGTCGTGGCACTGCTATTTTATGCAGGAATGATTTCTCAACTCTGGAAATGTTGGAATTCACTGCCTTTTTTGGTTGTTACAACTTTTTTAAAACTAGAAGGTGACTTTAAAAAATTACTGTGCCTTTTAATTCATTCACTTAATAATGTCATTTTTGCCTTTGTTGCTATGTAAATTTACATTTTCTTATTTTGATATTTTGCCACCCAGCATTCCCATTGTGTCGTTTATATTGTATTTCACTTTTTATTTATTAGGTTGTATCCAAGTTTCCAGAGGGTTTGCTTATTTCTAAATTGCTTAGAGAGTTTGAGGTGAGTGTTCTTTTTTTCACCAATCATGGTTTTTTATGGCTTGCATATGTTTCTCATCCTTGATGAAAATTTTGTTGCTACTCCTTGGATCCTCCAAGTCTGTGCTCTAGAACTTAAACATTTTGTTTTGCATTTTGGTAGCTGCTTTTTTACTCAAAGAGTTAAGAATATGGTTTTTAATAAATACTTGATTATGCGTAGAAAAAATATCTTTGCCACTATTGTTATATAATTAGAATGAGAGTTAATTTGTTTCTCATGTTTGATAATACCAAATGTCAGTGGGGATATGGAGAAACAGGATACCTCATGCAGTGCTTGTGGGACAGAACCTCTTTGGCAATATGACTTTACTTGACAAAATGTACCCCTGATAATTCTGGAGTTCCACTTCTATAGATGCACTTTAGAGAAACTCTTAAACATGTGCACATGAAGACAAACAGATGATACCTACATTGCAGCATGGTTAAAAACTGGGAATAAATTGAATATCTATCAATAGGAAAATGGATAAATAAATTGAGATAATGGAGTAATATGTAGTAGAAAAAATAAACAACCAAGATTTAGCTCACTCATGCCACATGGATCATTTTTGGAACCTATCATGTTAGGTGGAAAAAAATCACATTGCAGAATGATAATTCAGATACTGCCATATGCCTCATTTTAAAAAAAGGGGTAGGTGTGGTGGGCTCTATTCAGAATGCTTTTCTTATAGTAGTCCATTTGTTTTCACAACAGACTGAGGCATAGAAAAGTAACTTGCCTACCAAATAGGTAGCCAGTAATGAGTGGAGCCAGGGTTTGAAATCCTGGCAGCCTAGCTTCAGACTTCAGTATCCTAACTCTTAACTACTATGTCATGAACATTATCATATATTTGTACATATAAACAAGTTTGTTTGAGATACTATATAGTGTAATGATTGATAGATCAAATCTGTGTGCTATTTTACAGATGATGTGTATAATGTTATCTACTTGATAAAATTTTGTAAAGAAGTTTAAATGGCTTAAAATAATTAGAACGTTGCCTGCCGCATAGTAATTGTTTGGTAAATGTTAAAACTCATAGTAGAAGAAAAAGAAGAAAACTTGTTTTAGAAAAGATACACATCACCCCTCAAGTTCAGTTTAGTCACTCAGTCGTGTCCGACTCTTTGCGATCCCATGGACCACAGCATGCCAGGCCTCCCTGTCCTTCACCAACTCCCAGAGTTCATCCAGACTCATGTCCATCGAGTCGGTGATGCCATCCAACCATCTCATCCTCTGTCATCCCCTTCTCCTGTCCTCAATCTTTCCCAGCATCAAGGTCTTTTCAAATGAGTCAGCTCTTCGCATCAGGTGGCCAAAGTATTGGGAGTTTCAGCTTCAGCATCAGTCCTTCCAGTGAATATTCAGAACTGATTTCCTTTAGGATGGACTGGTTGGATCTCCTTGCAGTCCAAGGGACTCTCGAGTCTTCTCCAACACCACAGTTCAAAAGCATCAATTCTTTGGTGCTCAGCTTTCTTTAATGCAGAAAATTTAATTTCACATTATGAATGAAAGCAATGACTCCTTTAAAGCCTCAAAGTTTATTTCAGATAGGCCCATGAGAGAAAGCTTAAACAGTCTTGATATCTTTTGGGTTAACAAATCAAGTCACTTATCTAATAATGAAATTACAGAATAAAGTGTAAAATAGAGTAGTAAAGTAATAGCATATGACTTAATTATTAGAAAATTTATGGGTAAAAATAAACTTCCTATGCCAGGTTCACAACTCAAAGTGAATAGTTTCCTACCATGAACGTTTTAGCAAAAGTAGCTTCCTGTATTAAAGATTCATGGAGTTAAGGTTACAAGTCAACAATTTTGTAGAAATTAAAGCAAACCTTTTTTAAATAGGATTTTTTTTTAAAAATTTATATTGGAGTATAGTTGATTAACAATGTTTTTTTGATTTCAGGTGTACAGCAAAGTGATTCAGTTATATATATATATATATATATATATATATGTATGTATCTGTTCTTTTTCCAAATTCTTTTCCCATCTAGGTTATAACAGAATATTGAGCAGAGTTTCCTGTGCTGTACAGTAGGCCCTTGTTGGTTATTTATTTTAAATACAACAGCGTGTACATGTCAATCCCAAACTCCCAATCTATTCCTCCCCCCACCCCAGTCACACCTTTTGCCCCTGGTAATCATAAGTTTGTTCTCCAAGTCTGTGAGTCTGTAAAACAAACCTTTTAATGTTACAGGAAAGGTCTTTGCCTTTCTTAGTAAACAAACTTCTGCAGAAATTCAACATTATTATTAAACATATATAATAAGTATAGATTTAATTTAATCTTTATTGTAACTTGTAGAAATACTAAACCTTTATTTATCCAACATGATATAAAAGCTACCTTGTGATTTGTCCTCTTGAAATACTTGGACAACAGTCTGCCCTTCTTTCAGGATCTTTTGTTGAATTGCTAATTGAAGGAAGATAGTGCAGAGGCAGCATAGGTTTTGGATCTTCCTGAAGTGTCAGTTATAGAGAGTGAGTGAATGAAGTTGCTCAATCGTGTCTGACTCTTTGCGATCCCATGGACTGTAGCCTACCAAACTCCCCACTCCATGGGATTTTCCAGGCAAGAGTACTGGAGTGGGTTGTATTTCTTTCTCCAGGGGATCGTCCCCACCCAGACCCAGGGATCAAACCCAGGTCTCCCACATTGCAGGCAGACGCTTTACCATCTGAACCACTAGGGAAGCCCATAGAGAGCTAGAAGCCACATAGAGAACTAGATGGCAAAATAGAAAATCCAAAGACAGTATTGATAACAAAATTAGGTAATATATCTCTGCAAATAATTGCTAGAGAGTAATCAGCAGCTGCCATAAAAGCCTCATGATATCAGTGTCTGTGCCAGGAGAAAACAGGAGCACTAATGGATCTATGAGACAGAAGAACTACAAAATAGTCATCAGGTACTCACTTCTGGCCTGGAGAATTCCATGGATTGTATAGTCCAAGGAATTGCAAAGAGTCAGACACAACTAAGCAACTTTCACTTCACTTTACTTCATCCACTAGAATGTACAGCAAGCCATTTCGAAAACTGTGACTGAAACTGTGTGTTATTTTGACCTAGTAGCAGAAAATGCTTCATAGTAAGAGTTGAATGGGGCTGGAGCATCATAGCTCCTGTGAATTTTTGAAACTGACCAGCCAGAGCTCCCTCATAGACGCTAATGAAAAATTGAGCAGGATACGAAAAGAGGAGTCTTAGGTGTAAGTAGTATTAAGGGAAAAGAGCCAAGAAATTTCAAAATTAACCTACTATATTTTTAAGCAATTTACAAAAACAATGGAAGGAGGAGCTCTGTGAATCAGAAAGTAATCCAGAATGATGTCCTACAAGTCAGGCAAATGAATTTCATGTAAAATATGCAGCAGAAGAGGATCTGGGTTAAATTGCATTGTTGTTTGAATTAAAAAAGAGATTAAGTAACAGAAGAGCATATCCATTGATAATAGGAGCATGTCAGAAATACATGTCCCTAATACAGATAAAAACTGAAACATTTTTCAAAAATATAAAGTGATACAAAACATGAAAGAACAGCATAAATCTGAATTATACAAATTTGGGAATACAGTGAAGGGTACTCAGAAAATTACTCAGGAAATAATCATAAATAAAAGAAGAAAAATTTCAGAAATGAAGGCTAAACTTCAAACATTACAAGAACAAAAATATAGAACAGCTGATGCCCTAAGAAAACCAGTAGATAAAAATGAGGTACATTGTGAAAGTCGAAAGGAAATGAGGGAGGCACTGGGTATCCAGGTATGAAAGGCTCTGTCACTAAGATTTTTGAAATCTAGTGAGAAACTTAGGCATGCAAATAAATTAAGGTAATATGTCTGAGTAGCCTACATTGGAACAATCCTGATGATAATTATTATAAATTCTGGACAAAATATACAAAATTACTCTCTGAAGGTACTAGAAATTGTTCAAAAGCAGGCAGAAATTGGAAAGGAGTCAGCACCTAGAGAGGAGAGAATAGTACCTTTTTTATTTGCATGGAGTTTGGCCCAATGTCGGGCCCCATACATAGTTTGGAATTGATAACTGGATAGAAATCAAAAGTTTTACCTGCCTCTGATTTGGAGCTACATAAGCAGTTGAAAAATGACAAAACAAATCACTGCGACCCCATGGACTGTAACCTGCCAGATTCGTTTGTCCATGGTATTTCCCAGGCAAGAATCCTAGAGTGGGTTGCCATTCCCTTCTCCTGGGGATCTTCCCCATCCAGGGATCAAACTCTGGTCTCCTGCATTGGAGGCAGATTCTTTACCGTCTGAGCAACCAAGGAAGACAAGCAGTTGGAAGATGAGGCAAGAAGTCATGGGATGGAGAGGGAGCGTCAAATTCTGCACGTAAATTCTGCTCAAATCTCTGACTGATTCTTGAATTACACATGCCTGGGGCAGACTCACAGAAGCCTAGTAAGGCTGAAAGAACTAAATCTCTTTCAGTTGTGGCCCAAAACAGGGTCAGAGTTTCGAGTTTAAGGTTAGTCAGGTTAACTCCCTATTAAAGTTAAGCAAAAAGCAGTACTCTCAGAAGAAGCATAAAAGATTCCACAGTCTACAGCTTACCTATTATGATGTCCCAGATACAAGCAAAAATTACTGAATAAACAAGAAAATGTGCCCCCTGGTGAAGAGAAAAAGTAATCGATAGAAATTGATACTGAGATGATGCAGATGTTGAAGTTAGCAAAAAGATTTTAAAGGAATTCTTAAAACCACATTAAAAAGAGTATAATGCAATATGTATTCATATTGAACAAATGGATAAGAAACCTCAGTGGAGAAAAAGAAACTGTAAAGCCAAATAATTTTCTAGAGCTGAAAATAAAATATCTGAAGTAATTTCACTACAGTATCTTAAGAACAAATTGGAAATGGCAGAAGAAAGCATCAGTAAACCCCAAGACAAATTGGTAGAAATGATCCAATCTGAAGAACAGAGAGAGAAAATAAATGAAAAAAAAATTTTTTAAAGCAGAACCTGGGGACTTTTGTGGTGGTTCAGCCATTAAGAATCAGCCTGCCAATACAGGGGACACAGGTTTGATCCGTGCTTCAGGAAGATTCCTCTTGTTGGGGGGCAACTAAGCTTAACTGTGGAAGCCCTAGAGCCCATGCTCTGCAGCAAGAGAAGTCACCTCAACGAGAAGCCTGTGCAGCACAACTAGATCATAGCACCTGCTTGCTACAACCCAAGAGAGCCCATGCACAGCAGCGAAGACCCAGCGCAGCCAAAAATAAAATAAATAAAAACAGAATCTGGGGGTTCCCTGCTGGCATAGTATATAGAATTTGGCACTTCTGCTGTGACTTGGGTTTGATCCCTGGCTGGGGAACTGAGATACCACAAACTGTGCAGCATGGCCGGAGAGAAAAACAAACGCAGGATTGGAGAGACCTGTAGGACAGTACCAAATGGTCTAAAATGTATAATTGTGAGGAAAGAAAGATGGTAAAAAAAAATATGAATTTCATAAATTTTATGAGTTTACAGATTTAAGAAGACCAGAAAAGCCCTCAAAATGAATACAGAGGAAATCTTATGTAAAATGTGTGGGTATATAAAAGACTTTCAACCAATTAAGTCTGTGACCGTTTAAAGCAAAAATTACAACATTGTATAACCGAGTTTGTAACATACAGATTTAGTACCTGTGAAAATCATAGCATAATGAGTGGAGGGGCAATCAGTTCAGTTCAGTCGCTCAGTCGAGTCCGACTCTATGTGACTCCACGGACTGCAGCCCACCAGGCTCCTCCATCCCTGGGATTCTCCAGGCAAGAACACTGGAGTGGGCTGCCATTTCCTTCCCCAATGCATGAAAGTGAAAGTGAAGTTGCTCAGGCAAGAGTACTGGAGTGGGGTGCCATCACCTTTAGATACATTAAAATGGAATTGTATAAAAATACTCAATAAACTCAAGGGAAGACTGGGTTTACTGTTCAGCTTTCTTGCTTGAAAGACAACAAAGGAACAAATTTTGAGAGAAACAAAATACAGATGGAATCAACAGAAATTAAATAGCAAAAAGTGGTAGCTGTATAGGATAAAATATTTGCAAACAGTATGAGCAGCAAGGGCTCAATTTCCAAAATATACAAACAACTCATGCAGCGCAATATAAAAAACAACCCAATCAAAAAATGGGCAGGAGACTTAAACAGATATTTCTTAAGAAACATAGAGGGCCAACAGGCACTTGAAAGACGCTCAACAGCACTGATTAATAGAGAAATGCAAATGCAATGAGGCATGACCTCACACCAGTCAGAATGGCCATCATCAAAAAATCTACAAATAATAAATGCTGGAGAGGGTGTGGAGGAAAGGGAGCCTTTCTGCGCTGTTGGTGGAAATGTAAATTGGTGCAACCACTGTGGAGAAACAGTATGGATGTTCCTTGGAAAACTAAAAATAGAGCTGCCATATGATCCAGCAATCCCACTGCTAGGCATATATCCAGAGAAAATCATAATTCAAAAAGATACACGCACCCCAGTGTTCTTTGCAACTCTATTTTCAATAGCCAAGACATGGAAGCAGCCTGTGTCCGTCAACAAATGAATAAAGAAGATGTGGTGTGTATATATACACATAATGGAATTACTCAGCCATAAAATGAATAAAATAATGCCATTTCCTACAACGTGGATAGTCCTAGGGATTATCATACCAAGTGAAGTCAGTCAGAGACAAATATAACACTTCTGTGTGAAATCTTAAGACATAAGTGAACTTCTTTACAAAACAGAAACGGACTCACAGACATAGAAAATCTGTGGTTACCAAAGGGGAAAGGGAAAGAGGGATATATCTGGGATTAACAGATGCATACTAATATATAAGAAATAAGTAAACAACAAGGATATACTGTATAGCACAGGGAACTGTATTCAGTATCTTGTAATTACCTAAAGAGGAAAAGAATCTGAAGAAAATATATACGTATATGTGAAATGAACCGTTTTGCTATACACCTGAAACCAACACAACATTGTAAAGCAACTATACTTCAATTTAAAGAATGGTATCTGTAACTCCACTTATATTAATAATTTCATAAATATAATAGAGTATATATTAAAATTAATGAAGTTATAAGATATAATGAAAAAGCATAATGCAACTAAATGCTATGCATATGAAATATACTGTTAGTAGGAAGACATAAATTGGTTGACAGTAAAAGATGAAAAAGATATATATATATAATAAGCATAAAAGAACTAAAAAGACTCAAAAAAATCAGGTAAAGGAGACCAAGGTAAAGTGTATTATTATCAGAGACAGAGAAACGTTTTGTAAGAATAAAGGGTTAATCAGGAAGACACCATGGCCAAATGTATATTCACCTAATAATGCTTTAAGATAAATGATCTAAAAATTAACAGAATTAATTATGAATTAACTTCCACAATTATAAGGATTTTCTCTTTCTGGCAATTGATAAAATAGTCAAAAAAATTAATAAGGACATGGAAAATCTGAGCCATACTCTCTATCATCTTGATCTGTTTGACTTTTATAGAACACTGTACCCAGCAACTGCAGAATACACATTGTATTCAAGTACACATGGAAGATACATTTACCAAGACAGACCATGTAGTTGGTTATAGAATAAGTCTAAACAAATTTCAAAATACTGAAATCTTAAAGTATGTTCTTTAAGATGGAATTAAATTACAGATCAATACAATGAGTTCCCTAAGTATTAACCCTCCAGAAAACTTGGGAATTAAATAGTTCTCTTGCAAATAACTTTCTGCTTTAAATTGAAGTATAGTTGATTTGCAATGTTGTGTTAGTTTCTGGTGTATAGCAAAGTTATTCAAACATATATATATATATATATATATATATATATATATATATTCTTTTTCGTATTCTTTTCTATTGTTGGTAAAATATTGAATATAGCTAAACAGTTTATTAAAGATAGAATAAGGGAAATTTGAAAGTATTTTCCATTGAATGCTATTGAAATATATCAAAATTGTGAGATGCAGCTGAAGTAGTGCTCAAAGGGAAATTTATAGCTTTAAGATGCCTAAATTAAAATAAAATGCCTAAATTAGAAGAAAAGAAAGGTATAAAATTGTCATTGACCTAAAGGTCTACCTGAATAAGTCAGAAAAAGGAGGAGGAATGTCTACGTAGAAAACCCTAAAGACACTACCAGAAAATTACTAGAGCTAATCAATGAGTATACTAAAGTTGCAGGATATAAAATTAATACACAGAAATCCCTTGCATTCCTATACACTAACAGTGAGAACACAGAAAGGGAAATTAAGGAAATAATCCCATTCACCATTGTGACAAAAATAATAAAATACTTAGGAATAAATTTACCTAAAGAAACAAAAGACCTCTATAGAGAAAACTCTAAAACACTGATGAAAGAAATCAAAGATGACACAAATAGATGGAGAAATATACCATGTTCATGGGTTGGAAGAATCAATATAGTGACAATTAATATGCTACCCAGAGCAATCTATAGATTCAATGTAATCCGTATCAAGCGACCAACAGTATTTTTCGAACTAGAACAAATAATTTCACAATTTGTATGGAGACACAGAAAACCTCAAATAGTCAAAGCAATCTTGAGAAATTAGAATGGAACTGGAGGAATCAACCTGCCTGACTTCAGACTATGCTACAAAGTTACAGTCATCAAGACAGTATGGTGTACTGGCACACAGACAGAAATATAGATCAATGGAACAAAATAGAAAGCCCAGAGATAAATCCGTATACCTATGGACACCTGATCTTTGACAAAGGAGGCAAAAATATACAATGGAGAAAAGACCATCTCTTTAACAAGTGGTGCTGGGAAAACTGGTCAACCACCTGTAAAAGAATGAAACTAGAACACTTTCTATCACCATACACAAAAATAAACTCAAAATGGATTAAAGATCTAAATGTAAGACCAGAAACTATAAAACTCCTGAAGGAAAACATAGGCAGAACACTCTCTGACATAAATCACAGTAGGATCCTCTATGACCCAGAGTAATGGAAATAAAAGCAAAAATAAATAGGACCTAATTAAACTTAAAAGCTTTTACACAACAAAGGAAACTATAAACAAGGTGAAAAGACAGCCTTCAGAATGGGAGAAAATTATAGCAAATGAAGCAACTGATAAAGAATTAATCTTAAAAATACACAAGCAATTCCTACAGCTCAATACCAGAAAAGTAAACAACCCAATCAAAAAATGGGCCAAAGAACTAAACAGACATTTCTCCAAAGAAGACATACAGATGGCTAACAAACACATGAAAAGATGCTCAACATCACTCATTATCAGAGAAATGCAAATCAAAACCACAATGAGGTACCATTTCACGTTGGTCAGAATGGCTACTATCAAAAAGTCTACAAACAATAAATGCTGGAGAAGGTGTGGAGAAAAGAGAACCCTCTTATACTGTTGGTGGGAATGTAAACTAGAATGGCCATTATGAAGAACAATGTGGAGGTTCATTAAAAACCTGGAAATAGTACTGCCAGACCACCCAGCAATCCTGCTGCTGAGCATACACACCAAGGAAACCAGAATTGAAGGAGACACATGTATCCCAATGTTCATTGCAGCACTGTTTACAATAGCTAGGACATGGAAGCAACCTAGATGTGCCTTGGCAGACGAATGGATAAAGTTGTGGTACATATACAGAATGGAATATTACTCAGCTATTAAAACGGCATTTGAGTCAGTTCTAATGAGGTGGATGAAACTGGAGCCTATTATTCAGAGTGAAGTAAGTCAGAAAAATACCAATACAGTATATTAATGCATATATATAGAATTTAGAAAGATAACAACGACACTATATGCAAGACACAAAAGGGACAGCAAAAGAGATATAGAGAACAGATTTTTGGACTCTGTGGGAGAAGGCGAGGGTCAGATGATTTGAGAGAATAGTGTTGAAACGTGTATATTACCATATGTGAGATAGATGACCAGTCCAAGTTTGGTGTGTGAAACAGGGCACTCAAAGCCGGTGCACTGAGAACCCAGAGGGATAGAATGGTGAAGGAGGTGGGAGGCAGGTTTGGGACAGGGGTGACATGTGTACACCCATGGCTGACTCATGTCAGTGTATGGCAAAACCCACTGCAGTATTGTAATTAGCCTCCAATTATAATAAATAAATTAATTTTTTTAAAAAGAAAAAGGAATGACAAGATAGTAGGAGAAAATGGTAAAGTCAAAATAGTAAGAGACAAGAAATGATAAAATCAAGAATAGACATTAATAAAATAGCAACAGTGAAGAAAGCCAGAATTGATTGCAAGATCCCAAAATTGATGAACCATTAGCTAGTTAAATTAGGAAAAAAGAGGACACAAATACCAAAGTCAGGAAAGAGATTATATCATTATCATCTTACAGATGTTAAAAGGACAATAAGAAAATTTTATGAACAACTGTGCCTATCATTTGACAACTTAATGGAATGGAAAAATTCCTCAAAAGACATGAATTACCCAATTGAGACAAGATGAAATAGAAAATCTGAATATCCCTATATCAAAGAAATGAATTTTTGTTATTTAAAAACAATAAAAAACAAAAAGAATAAAATCTGACAGTTTCCATTGTTTCCCCATCTATTTCCCATGAAGTGATGGAACCAGATGCCATGATCTTCGTTTTCTGAATGTTGAGCTTTAAGCCAAGTTTTTCACTCTCCACTTTCACTTTCATCAAGAGGCTTTTAGTTCCTCTTCACTTTCTGCCATAAGGGTGGTATCATCTGCATATCTGAGGTTATTGATATTTCTCCCGGCAATCTTGATTCCAGCTTGTGTTTCTTCCAGTCCAGTGTTTCTCATGATGTACTCTGCGTATAAGTTAAATAAGCAGGGTGAATTTGTTAAGGTCAAAGATAAAATATTAAAAATATATATTGTATTAATTATATATTAACAAAAACATAATATGTGAAAAAAGTGAAAGAGGAGAGTGAAAAAGATTAGTAATAAAGTCAAATAGATTTATTTTTTGCTGTCTAAAAATAGGAAAAGGAGTATGTCAAGGCTGTATATTGTCACCCTGCTTTTGAATTGATGCTTTTGAACTGTGGTGTTGGAGAAGACTCTTGAGAGTCCCTTGGACTGCAAGGAGATCCACCAGTCCATCCTAAAGGAGACCAGTCCTGGGTGTTCACTGGAAGGACTGATGCTGAAGCTGAAACTCCAATATTTTGGCCACCTCATGCAAAGAGTTCACTCATTGGAAAAGACCATGATGCTGGGAGGGATTGGGGGCAGGAGGAGAAGGGGACAACAGAGGATGAGATGGATGGCATCACCGACTCGATGCACATGAGTTTGGGTAAACTCTGGGAGTTGGTGATGGACAGGGAGGCCTGGTGTACTGTGATTCATGGGGTCGCAAAGAGTTGGACACGACTGAGTGACTGAACAGAACTGAACTGAAGCCCATCCAATATATTTAATTTTGTGAGTACATATGATGTTAAAAACTAATTGGTTATCATGGAAGATGATGGAGAACTAATTCATTTTCTTAAAAAATGGTAAAGAGAAAGAGCCAGTTGCTTATCTTGGCTTTCCTGAATGCACTGGTAGGACTGGGTAACTAAATAACAGATGAGGGGACCATATCTCTATAAAATATTCCAACTAAATAATGAAAAAGAATCGATAGATTAGAATATCACTATATTAAAACTCTCAATAAATAGTAAATCAGGCATTGACCAGTAATGGCTATGATAATAGCACCAACATAGAGACAGCCAGACACTATGTGTTCTTTTTAGAATATGACATCACCAGCAGCTTTGTTAAGGGGTGGAGCATGCGTCTGATCAAGCCTCTGGGTCCAGCTACCAATTTGCGAAAAATAGAGTTTGCACTATGAAAGTGTCATCTGCAAAATCTACTCTGAGAAAATTAAATCATATAATACATTTGAAAACATAAACTCTTAGGAAAACATAACGAAAATGGATTGGAGATGGAAGAGAGTGGAAGTAGAAATAAATGTCAGTTGCTTCCTTACTTACGGTGGGAGTATATAGAGAAGATAGCGTAAGAAAGGTATTAGGGCAATGTGTGTGATATGTCAGCTGATGGACTAAACTAATTTACTAAAAGATTCTGAGGATCACAAAGCAAAACTCAACTATGTTTCATGTACTGATTTGAAAATATCTCCGTATTAACGCATTAAAAGATACAACAGATGTAATCTATTATGCTAAAGGATGATGTATATTCAAGTTTTGACAGTTTCTGGCAAGTTTCACAGAAGAATCTGCTGGTGATGGTTTCCACACGAAACTACTAATAGTGTTTACCTCCAAGGAGGTGCTCTCCTGGTCAGCTGAGAAATGGGAGTGGACTGGAGACTTAGTTTTTGCTATATACCTTTGAAAAACTTCCAAATATCACTTACTCAAAAAATCAATAACTTATAGTTAAAAAAAATCCTTCCCAGCCTAGTCTTATGTTCAGCTGAATTGCACATTCATAATACTAGGCACTTACAGAGAAGGGAAAGAAACCCTTAAAGAGACTAATGAACATAGAAAGGAAAGAAGCCATAGTATGTAATGTACAAAGAAGTAAGTAGAGGTACCAAATCTAATTCATTGCCACCCTTCCTCTGTCCTCTACCAGTTCTTTCTCTCTCAGGATAATCATGATTGGCTATATAATGACTGTTTTAAACTATGACTTGACTGATACTGGGCAACACATTTGCAAGTGTCCTGGGAGAAGTCATAAAGAGTTGACTTGAATCTGAGAGCATTACATCAACAAGAACTATGCACTGCAGAAATCCTACCCTTTGGGCTTGGAGGCAGTGACTGGGAAGGTGGATATGGAACTGGCAGGGCCAGTGAGCACCGAGCCCCTTGAGCCCCGGAGGGTAACTGAGCTGGCTGGTGCGCTGGCAGCCATGTGATGCGGCAGGCCGGTGTTCAGCATCAGCATTCAGGATGCCTGCAGGTTCTGTTCATGTCCAGCAGGCTGGTGTTCAGCGTTCAGCATTGAGGATGCCTGCGGGGTGCTGTTCGTGTCCAGCAGGCTGGTGTTCAGCATTCAGGATGCCTGCGGGGTGCTGTTTGTGTCCATGTTCTTCAGGTCCAAGGACGATGACAAGATGGTCTTCCAGACAGAACCTAAGGAAATCAATGATCATACCTCTGACATTAAAAAGGCTCCATGGTGATAAACAGATCCTTTCAGCTGGTGATAAAACTGTTCTACTCTGGGATCACACAACTATGACAGAGGTGAAATCTCTAAGTTTTGATGTCTTTAGTAGTATGGGATATATTCCTAAGGGAATGCCTGGTAATAACGTATGGACCATCTGTTGCTTTTCATAGTGCAGTAAGTTTGGACTCAAATCGTTTGAAGCTCCTGCAACCATCAATTCTGCATCTCTTTGCCCTGAGAATTTCTTGTAGCAGCAAGTGAAGGTTTTAAACCTTATAAATATGATTATAATAGTGAAGATGCATTATAATCCTACAAAGGACACTTTGGTCCCATTCACTGTATGAGGTTTAGGTCTGATGGAGAACTCTGTGCCAGTGGTTCTGAAGATGGAACGTAGAGACTGTGGCAGATTATGGTAGGAAAACCTATGGTGTGCTTCCTGAAGATAGTAGTGAGCTGGCAAAGCTGAGGATCCATTTTTCAGAGCCTACAGAAGAAGAGATAGAAGAAATTGCTTCAGAGAATTCAGATTCCATCTATAGTTCAACTCCTCAAATTATGGCCTGAGCGTCAGACAGATGCCACAGATAGTACACAGCTTACAGACTAAAGCAGAGAGAAGCATCGGCCTCCAAGTTAGTCTCTGGTTAAGGCAAACATGAGCAGTGAATAATGAGGAATATGAATAAGCTCCAGTGCTAGAACTTACCAACTTGGTGATACCTATGAGTGAAAACACAAGAGTATCTATCAGATTAAGACAGATGGAGTTATCCTCTTGTAGTCTGATGGTCTGTTGTCTTTTTAATGAATATATGTAAGCCAACATTCAATTTCTCTTATTACAGTTAGATTTCCGGTAGCTGTTTCTGTTATGAAGAGTGGAAATGTATTGGCCTATTTTTCTGACTCTTCCCTTAAAGCAGAAAGTTGGGTTTGCTTGTTTGCTTTAATTGTAAAGAAGAGGGAATACATGATAAAGCAATGGGTTTGACATCTCTTTCATTGTACACTACTTCTGAACATCTAATTGTTTTGCCTTGTCTCAATAAAATACCTCTAAAACAAAGACGTCCCACCGTTTGTCAAGGGTCAGTCCTCTAAAAGTGTTTGCACTGTGTGTTCCTGTCAATCTTCTCCAAGGTGATTAAGTCAGGGCAAGGATTTATTTCCTACTGACACCTAATTAGGCTTCCCAGGTGGTACAGTGGTAAAGAATCCTCCTGCCAATGCAGGAGAAGCAAGGGACGTGGGTTCAATCTCTGGGTTGGGAAGATCCCCTGGAGGAGGAAATGGCAACCCACTCCAGTATTCTTGCCTGGAAAATTCCATGGACAGAGGAGCCTGGTGAGCTACAGTCCATGGGGTTGCAAAGAGTTGGAATGTGACTGAACCGACCTGCACAACACCTAATCAAAAGGAAAAGAGCAAGAAACATGGTTAGCTCAACTGCTTTACCTTGGTTAGGGAGACAAAAGATTTAAGAATTCAGACCTTTTCGTTGGAGATCGTGATTAACAAGGAATTCTCAGGTGGCTCAGTGGTGAGAAATTCACCTGCCAGTGCAGGAGACACACAAGACGTGGGTTTGACCCCTTGAGTCAGGAAGATCCCCTGGAGGAAGAAATGGCAACCCACTCTAGTATTGTTGCCTGAGAAACCCCATGAACAGAGGAACCTGGCAGACTACAGTCTGTGGAGTCACAAAGAGCCGGACACGACTGAGCAACTGCACACACACTCACTCTATTAGCAAGGACAAACCTAACTAATTCACTGTGCAGTTTAAACCAGACATATTTGTTATTTGTTTTATATATATTATCTTCTGTCTCTATTTGGTATAATTCTTCTTTTTTCCAAGTTAAGAAAATCAGTGTGCTGTAGAAAATACACTTAGACTTACCTATTTATCCCAACTTCAAGGGCGAAATAATAAGCATAGTTTTAAGGAAACATTTAAAAATAGTATTATTTTATTGCATGTGAAAGGTGGTAGTGAATATTCTTTCTGTGAACATAGAGAAATATCAACAGTTTTATTAGCATTTCTGTATTTTGTATGTTCCCCTCTTTTTAAAAAGACTTTTGCTTTATAATCATACATTGTGAAAAATGAGAGGTAAAAATGTCTTCTAATTTTCTTTTTAATTATCATGTGCTCTAAAAGGAACTTGAAGGTGGCCTAGAAGTTTATGGTGAGGGATTATAGGTTGCTTGGTTTGTGTTATATTCACATGGAAGCAAGTGTTTATTGAATGCCTGAATTTACTCACCCCTACAAATTTAGTTTGGAGTCCAAGTCCAAATTAAAGCATTGTCCTTGAAGCATTTGTATATGTTACATTCCTTGTTTTTTTTTGTTTGTTTGTTTTTGTAACAGTTAATTTTTAAAGAGCAACTTTCACCCAAAAAACTGGGCTTCTTAAATGTAATAGAGCTTGTTGGAGCACTTAGTGACATTCTCCATGTTGAGTTCAGGGAAGGAGAACAAGACTTGCTGGTGTTTGATGCTGATATGAAGCCTCTAGCATCTGGTGAGTTGTATTACAGTGTGATGCAAACCTAATGTTTAATTATCTCTGTAAGGACAAGGAAAAAGAATGCATCATTTAGGTAATAATCTTAATTGTAACCACATCAACCAAACAGATGACATGTTAGCCTTGAAACTGTTTCGTGTATAATGACCTCCTTCCTGATGATGTATGTTGGAATAATGCTGCTATGTTAAAATCTGAGTTTTTAAAGTTTACTTTCTTCATTGTTTAGATTTTTTAATAATTCTGAAGAAATAAGTTTTCTAAGATGATGCTCTCACGGGGAAACACTAGGTAGTCCAGTGGCTCTTAACTCGGTTGTTCAGCACTGAGCAGTCTGTGTAATTCTATTACGTAATTACATTATAGTCCATTTAACCAGTCTCCTATCAATGGACATGTAGAGAGTATCCCCTTTTTTGTATTATAAAATATATAGTGTGCAATATCCTTGTGACTACATCTTTGTATAGTTACTAGTGCATTTCTTTAGGAGCTGCTATGGTTTTATGTCTATCTGGAATCCATTTCAGTGTGTCAACCTCTTATAATTGTCATAAACATATAAATTTGAACAAAATATGTGATTGGTTTGGGAATTCCCTAAAAATTAAGAGATTGTATTATGGAACATTAAGTGGTTACATACATTGAGGTTCCATTGTACATTAGTAGTACAAGTAGTTATACTGTACATTAAGCAACAGTGAATGTTCACAGCTAAAGTTGAACAAGAAATAAATTGAAATAAGGATGTTGAAAAATAAAACCTTTCACCAAAGTTTAAAAAACCTTACCAGACTTCTCTTCCAACCTCCGCCCCCATCATAAATAATGTAAGATTTGTTCCCATCTGGAACTTCCCTTGTGTCTCTCCATACTGAAAGGTCTGCAAAGACAGGTTCGTATCTATCATTATCTGCCCAGTGCCTGGCACATAGAATGTGCTTAATAATAGTTTACAGGTTATTTTAATAGATACACATAGGTTTCTCTATCGGTCATTTCAGATGGAGCTGTGTCATCAGTCAGAAATTCATTTTTAGTTCAATCAGATAAGAAAATAGAAGCCAAAGCTTGTGTGTCCAGTCCCCCTAGAAATTCACTGTCTACTGCTGTTATCAAGGAGACTACTTGGGATTGCCCTTCAAAAAACCATAAGGAACCAGAACAGAAGATTTTCAAGAAGCCTAATCTGGTGGTAAAACCTTTGCAGCTGGTGAGTATGGTTTGATGTCTGTCTTCAAGTAATGGAGATTCAGCATTATGAAAAGTAACTGAATGAGTGTTTCTTTAGACAAAATTTCTGTTTGAGAAAAACTCTTATTTCTGGACATATGATTTCTTAGACAAGACCAGAACTTTGGTCTGAAGTCATCTTATACAGTGTTCATTCTGGTTTTCAGTCTTTTATATAACTAGCTTTCCTTGAGTCTCATTTCAGAGTTTTCAGTTGGCTTTGAAGAGTTGACTGTTGTTTGAGGATGACATTGCTTGACAGATGTTGATTCTCTGTCCATCTGTTTCTGTAGGCTTGAAAACCCTTCAGGGCTTCAGAGGGAAGAACTGAGAAGCTTGGCTGTAACCGTATTCTCAATACTTAGCTGTAGGTTGCCCCTGCACCTAGCCTAAGTTGTAGGGTGCTTTTCTCTTTTATTTGATCTCTACACACACACTTCTCCGCTTTTGTGTTCTCATCTCCTGTTAGTTATTTTGTCATTATTAAGAAATTAGTTGCTTCCTCTTCCCTTTTGCCCTTCATACCTGGTTTCTTTCATGGAGGGAAAACATTTTATTTGGAGAGCCTGCTGTATTTTCTAGAGGATGATAGAAAAGCCTAAAGGAAAATAGTATATTTTAGAATGAAAGTGTTTGAGAAGCCCCATTTTTGGTTGGAAGAGTAGTCTGAAATTTAATCCATTCTTTCAAGTTGCCTTTGTTGGTAGGATTGGTTAGGATGAGGCTGTATCTTATTTAGGCTGTAACTTAGTTCACCCTAAATATTTGAAGCACCATGTTTTCAGTTTTGTACAGGGCAGTTGTGTGCGACACACTTTTAACTCTCTTTATGTACTTGACTTTTAAGTCTCTTTATGTACTTTCACTCTCTTTATGTACAGTACTTTTTGTACTTTAGGTAAGGATCATCTTGGAAATTGTTTTAAAGGCATAACTGTGGGTCTCACTTCCAGATATTCTGAATCACTGAATCTGGGCTAGAGCCTAAGAATTTTCATTTTTATAATTTGCCAGGTGTTTCTAGTAAAGGTAACTCATGAAATATACTTTAAGAAACATTGTCAAAGTTTGACATGTTACTCAAAGATTTATAGTGGTTTCTTTTTTTAATTTGTAGCAAGTAGAAATGAACAAATCCCAGCTCAACTTGGCAATGGCAAATCATGACATCCCACCAGATGCTGTGCGGGACAAGAAATTATGCAGACTGCCCCCATTAGATACCAGTACCCTCGTGGGTGTCTTTGTGGAGTATATCCTCTCTCCTAGTCAATTCTACATCCGAATCTACAGCAGGGATTCATCAGAGTTACTTGAGGACATGATGATTGAAATGCGGTAGGATTCTGTTATTTTCAATGTATTTTTCACATACCTTGTTAAGTCAGTTCTCAAACATTTTGGTCTCAGGGGTTTTAAAAATTAAGGACTCAGAAGAGCCTTTGTTTATCAGTATTTATTGTACCAAAAATAAAACAGTGAGAATGTAAAATATTGCTTAAAAATCATGATAAGTTCATTTTTCTGAATATAATATTTTTATGGAAAATAGCTGTAGTTGGCTTACTAGAAGAAAGTTGTATTTCAGTATCTGCTTCTGCTTTTAATTTCTTGAGATACATTCTTTTGGTGAAAGCTTATGAAAACATCTGGCCTCAAATAGGTACATAGTTGGGAAAAAGAGTATTTTAACAGCCTTTTCAGAAAATTGTGAATATTATTTTGATAGTATATGAAACCTTGACAATTAGTGGTTTCTTAAGGTTTGATGTAATGTGGAATTTGAACTTTTCAAACTCTTACTATGTTAAAATCCATTTTTTAACTTTGCACTTTGAATGGATCCAGGATTAGCTATGTAATTGCAGGCTCTAGTGCAAAATTGACATGCAAGACTTCTTGTTTAAAAATGAAGAATTTCAAAACAGCAGTAGCAGAGCATTATTAGAGTAAACATTCAGTTCAGTTCAGTCACTCAGTCGTGTCTGACTCTTTGCAACCCCATGGACTGCAGCACGCCAGGCTTCTCTGTCCATTGCCAACTGCCAGAGCTTGCTCAAACTCATATCCATTGAGTTGGTGATGCCATCCAACCATCTCATCCTCTGTCACTTCCTTCTCCTCCTGCCTTCAGTCTTTCCCAGCATCAGGGCCTTTCCAATGAATCAGTTCTTTGCATCAGGTGGCCGAAGTATTGGAGCTCAAGCTTCAGCATCAGTCCTTCCAATGAATATTCAGGACTGATTTCCTTTAGGATGGACTGGTTGAATCTCCTTGCAGTCCAAGGGACTCTCAAGAGTCTTCTCCAACACCACAGTTCAAAAGCATCAATTCTTTGGCACTCAGCTTTCTTTATGATCCAACTCTAACATCCATACATGACTACTAGAAAAACCACAGCTTTGACTAAACGGATCTTTGTTGGCTAGTGAAGTTGCTCAGTCGTCTCCGACTCTTTGTGACCCTGTGGACTGTAACTTACCAGTATCCTCTGTACATGGGATTTTCTAGGCAAGAGTACTGGAGTGGGTTTCCATTTCCTTCTCCAGGGTATCTTCCCAACTCAGGGATCAAACCAGGGTCTCCTGCATTGCAGGCAGACGCTTTACCATCTGAGCCACCAGGAAAACCTTGCCGAAGGTTTGTCGGCAAACCTGTGTAATATTCTGCCTAGATTGGTGATAGCTTTTCTTGCATGGAGCAAGTGTCTTTTAATTTCATGGCTGCAGTCACCGTCTGCAGTGGTTTTGAAGCCCAAGAAAATAAAGTCTGACACTGTTTCCACTGTTTCCCCATCTATTTCCCATGAAGTGATGGAAGCAGATGCCATGATCATAGTTTTCTGAATGTTGAGCTTTAAGCTAACTTTTTCACTCTCCTCTTTCACTTTCATCAAGAGGCTCTTTAGTTCCTCTTCGCTTTCTGCCATAAAGGTGATGTGATCTTCATATCTGAGGTTATTGATGTTTCTTCTGGCAATCCTGATTCCAGCTTGTGCTTCATCTAGCCTGGCATTTCACATGATGTACTCTGCATGTAAGTTAAACAATCTGGGTGACAATATACAGCCTTGATGTACTCCTTTCCCACTTTGGAACCAGTCTGTTGTTCCACGTCCAGTTCTAACTGTTGCTTCTTGACCTGAATACAGATTTCTCCAGAGGCAGTTAAGGTGGCCTGGTATTCCATCTCTTGAAGAATTTCCCACAGTTTGTTGTGATCCACACAGTCAAAGGCTTTGGAGTAGTCAATAAAGCAGAAGTAGATGTTTTTCTGGAACTCTCTTGCTTTTTCTGTGATCCAGTGGATGTTGGCAATTTGATCTCTGGTTCCTCTGCCTTTTCTGAATCTAACTTGAACATCTGGAAGTTCTTGGTTCATGTATTGTTGAAACCTAGCTTGGAAAATTTTGAGCATTGCTTTGCTAGGATGTGAGATGAGTGCAATTGTGCAGTAGTTTGAACATGCTTTGGCATTGCCTTTCTTTGGGATCGGGATGAAAACTGACCTTTTCCAGTCCTGTGGCCACTGCTGAGTTTTCCAAATTTGCTGGCATACTGAATGCAGCACTTGCACAGCATCATCTTTTGGGACTTGAAATAGCTCAACTGGAATTCCATTACCTCCACTAGTTTTGTTGGTAGTGATGCTTCCTAAGGCCTACCTGACTTCGGACTCCAGGATTTCTGGATCATGAAGATCCTTTTTGTATAGTACTTCTGTTTATTCTTGCCACCTCTTAATATCTTCTGCTTCTGTTAGGTCCATACCGTTTCTGTCTTTTATTGTGCCCATCTTTGCATGGAATGTTCCCTTGGTATCTCTAATTTTCTGGAAGAGATCTCTGGTCTTTCCCATTCTATTGTTTTCCCCTATTTCTTTGCATGGATCCCTGAGGAAGGCTTTCTTATCTCTCCTTGCTATTCTTTGAAACTCTGCATTCAAATGGGTATATCTTTCCTTTTCTCCTTTGCCTTTAGCGTGTCTTCTTTTCTTAGCTATTTGTAAGGCCTCCTCAGACAGCAATTTAGCCTTTCTTTTTCTTGGGGATGGTCTTGATCACTGCCTCCTGTATAGTGTCACAAACCTCTGTCCATAGTTCCTTAGGCACTCTTTAACTATCAGATCTAATCCCTTGAGTGTGTTTGTCACTTTCCACTGTATAAGTAAGCATAGAGACCTTCTAAGTGTGGACTCAATGGAACTGGCCCTCAATTTTACCACCATTTGTGATTTTAAAACATCATGCATTGGTCTTTTGGAAAATACTGGTGCAGTGAGTTATATACATCTTCCAAATGTGGATGTTTCATCACACAATATATTTTTAAAAAATCACACTCATCAGTATCTCTGATATCATCAGAAGAGTATTATGTATTAGGAAGCTGTCAAGCTCACAGTGCTAGATGTAACATTTCAAAAATTTTAATTGGAAAGGTTTGAATTTTATCATTGACAATAAATACTGTAAGTGTTTTCCTGGAAGTGACAAGCCCACTTCATTCTTGAGAAAGTGTGAGTCAAATACCCAAATCTGAATAAACGTAGTTTCTGAGTGGACCTTTCAAGCAAAAATGGTGTTTAATAGTGTCTTATTCATCTTCCAACTAAAAACAATACTCCACACGCACATACACACACGCAGAGCAGCTAGTTCAGTTCACAACTGAAATCCGTTAAGTGCTTTTCCTTAAGGCAACTTAGGAAGCATTGTACTTCCATTTTTGTTACAGAGAATATTGAAAAGAAAGTCACTCTGTGTTTGAGATTTAATACACTTAATAATTTTTATTGCTTTATCATGGACATTCTTAAGTGAAATTAGCCTTTTTTTTTCTTTAAAAAAATTTAATTGGAATGCATAGCAGTGAAAAATAAATGACTACTAGTACAGTTGAATCAGAGAAGGCAATGGCAACCCACTCCAGTACTCTTGCCTGGAAAATCCCATGGACGGAGGAGCCTGGTAGGCTGCAGTCCATGGGGTCGCGAAGAGTCGGACATGACTAAGTGACTTCACTTTCACTTTTCACTTTGATGCATTGGAGAAGGAAATGGCAACCCACTCCAGTGTTCTTGCCTGGAGAATCCCAGGGATGAGATAGCCTGGTGGGCTGCTGTCTCTGGGGTCGCACAGAGTCGGACACGACTGGAGCGACTTAGCAGCAGCAGCAGCAGCAGTACAGTTGAATGTCATTGGTTTGATTCAGCAAAGGCACCTGGAGTTTTACCCTTTTGTAAAACTTTGTAAAAGCAAAGGCACCATTGCTTTCATACCATCAATGCAAATGTTAACCCAGTGAAAAGGGCAAATAATTATTTTCGTAATAATACAATATATTAAAATAGCTTTGATCTTATGAACTCTTTGAAAGTATGTCAGGGTCCCAGGAATTTGTAAACTGCACTTGGAGAATTACTGCTCTAAATTATCTTTTTTCTATTGAATAATGATGTCTTTTGTTAGTAAACACTATGTAAAATGTTTACATTTTCATTCACTAGATTTATTCATGAACAGCAATCTGATTTTTACATTGGTGTCACATATAAGAGTAATTTATTTTGTATCTCTCCAAAAGCATACTGTGTTTTTACTAAGTAGACTATATCACTATATTATATATATCACTATATTATATACTGTATCACTATATATATGTATGCCAAGAATACTTGGTATAATGTTAATAATGATCACTTAGTAAATTTCTATTTGAAGAAGTTTATTGGTAAAGAGAAAGAATTTGGACATGAAAAAGAAAATTAATTGGTATCGGTAATAAGCATTACCAAATCAGAAAAAGTGAGAATTTTTCTTTGCCTTTTGCCAAGACTTTCCTGCTCTTGATAACATCAGTAAAACTGAACTTTAATTTTTTTCTTTTTCTATGGATTTCTTTTATGGAATTCTGCAGGCGCTGTTATTCTAATCAGTTGGTTTCTGATCGATATGCCATGCCAGAGTGTTTTATCCAGCCAGGACATCTCTGTTGTGTAAGGATTTCTGAGGATAAGTGGTGGTATCGGGTCATTATCCATCGAATTCTTGGGAAACAGGAAGTTGAAGTGTTCTATCCAGATTTTGGAAACATTGGAACTGTTCAGAAGTCTTCCCTGAGGTTCCTCAAGTGAGTTAATAAATTCATTAAGAACAATTTAGGTTTGAACCATAATGCTGGAGTTGTGGGGGAGTGAGGACCTCTCTTCCTTTTCTCCTGCCTCCATCCTTTCTACCCCTTTCTTCTGAGTGCAGATTTGGCAAATGGTCATTTAGTTTCACAGCTGGATTACAATCTCTTGTGTTTTCTGTCACATGACTGTGAATCTGAATGGACCATGAGACTAAATTTCATCCTCTTATTAAGAAAATGATGCTTTGGGTCATGCTAAGAGTTGCATTTATATATCATGAAGTTTGGACTGTTTCCACCTATATTTTAATTTCATGGTTTCAAAGACTTGTTATGTTTTACGAATTTCTTTCTTAGACAGTAGTGTGAAGCGGTAAGACATTTCATGTAAAAATGCATGCATTAAATACTCTGAGATGGTGTAAAAAACTGAAATCAAGAAGTGGATAAGACTTGCACCACAGCTACTGAAGCCCACATGCCTGGAGTTCGTGCTTTACAACAGGAGAAGCCACCTCAGTGGAAGCCCGCGCACTGCAGTGAAGAGCAGCCACCGCTTGCTGCAACTAGGGAAAGCCCACATGCAGCAAGAAGATCTAGCACAGCCAAAAATACATAATTTTTTTTTAAAGAAAGGGATAAGAGATTCCATAAAATGCAGTTTTAAAATATTAAATATTCATATATTTGTCTGTTGCAGGTGCTGCTACACAAAGCTTCCTGCTCAGGCTATCCCTTGTTCTTTGGCATGGGTGAGACCAGTAGAGGTATGTTTGTTTGCTCTCCATTTAATAAGCAAACATTTGATGCCAAGAACAATTCTAAGTTCTCAGGATAAAAAAATAAAACATGAAAAAGAAAGTCATTGTAGAAAGAATGGGAGAAAGGCATGTAGACAAAAATAATTGTACTTGTCAGATTTCCTAGGGAGTTTTATAGTGTATGACAGAAATACAGAAGGACAGCCCTTGTTTCTGTTCAAGGTAATCAGAGACGGTGTCTTAAAAGAGGTGACATTTGCATGAAACTTTGAAGGAAGATTAGCACCATAACTGAACAAACAAGAAAGACATTCCAGGCGAAGGAAGAGTAGCATGAAGTATCTCAAATTTGAGGAATTTTAAGTGGTTCTGTTTGGCTATGTAATAGAGGATGAGCTGCAGTTGGTGCATGGC
This sequence comes from Ovis aries, assembly GCF_016772045.2. Taxonomy (NCBI): domain Eukaryota; kingdom Metazoa; phylum Chordata; class Mammalia; order Artiodactyla; family Bovidae; genus Ovis; species Ovis aries. Next base: position 60,258,512 of record NC_056065.1, read on the forward strand.
AAATGATGTCAGAGAAACAGGAGACTAAGGTGGAGACCTGTAGCCATGTGTGGGAGTCTGGACATTGTCCTTTATTGTTTTAAAAACTTTTTTTTTCTTGTATTGGCGTATAGCTAGTTAACAAACAATGTTGTGATAGTTCAGATGGACAGCAAAGGGATTCAGCCATACATATACATGTATTCATTCTCTCCCAAACTCCTGTCCCATCCAGGCTACCACATAACATTGAACAGAGTTCAATTATCTTAGGTTAGGTTGGGTATCTGTTTTAAATATAGCAGTGTGTACATGCTGGGTGTTGTCCTTTAGTTTCTAGGGAGCAACTAAAGAGAACTGCCACAATCAGAAATACATTTTTAAAAGAGTTCTCTAGTGACATTGTTGTAGGAGATGTTTGGTATGGGGTGGAACAGGAGCCATTTTCATCCATATAGATACATATATTTGTGTAGTTATAATTATGCACCTAATTTTGTTTTTTTTTTTTTCCCCTCAGAACTCTTAATTATCCATACTGTACACATTTATTATCCCATATTGGTCTGTTTAAATAACTTATCAGTAGCTTCCATTTGTTGTTGTTGTTCAGTTGCTAAGTTGTGCCTCACTCTTTGCGACCCCGAGGACTGCAGCACACCAGGCTTCCCTGTCTTTCACTTGTCTCCCAGCGTGTGCTCAGATTCACGTCCACTGAGTCGGTGATGCGATTTAACCATTTCATCCTCTGCCACCCTCTTCTCCTTTTGCCTTCAATATAGTATTAGAACTATCTGCTAATGAAATTGAAGTTTACAAATTTACTCTTTAGGAAACAAAACTATATTATTGAGGTAACATTGATGTATAACATTATGTTTATAATATTGATTTATAACATTATGTGTACAACATTGTATTTCCACTTCTATATACATATATCCTACTACGTACTCACTACCAAAAGTTTATTTTCCATCAGATGACCCAACCCCCTTTACCCATTTGCCCACCCCCTCTTCCCTCTCCTCTGATAACCATTACTCTGTTCTCCGTATGTACATATTTGTGTGTTTGGTTTGTTCATTATTTTTTGCTTGTTTATTAGTTTTTAAATACTCTACAAAGTGAAATCATGTGATATATGTCTTTATCCATCTGACTTATTTTATTCAGCATAAAATGCTCAAGTTTAATCCATGTTGTTGCAAATGGTAAGGTCACATCTTTTTTTTTTTAATAGCTGAGCACTATTCCATTATATTTATATGCCACATTTTCTTTATCTATTCTGCTGTTGATGGGCACTTCACTTGATTCATATCTTGGCTATTTAAATAATGCCAAAGAACGTGAGGGTGCAGATATATTTTCCAATTAGTGTTTTCATATTCTTTGGATAAATACCCAGAAGTGCGATAGCTGGATCATATGGTAGTTCTAGTCTTAATTTTTTGAGGAATCTCCATACTGTCTCTGTCTGTCCACCAATTTACTTTCTCACCAGTACTGTATATGAGAGTTCCCTTTTCTCCACATCATTGCCAACACTTCTATTTCTTACCTTTTTGATAATAGCCATTCTTACAGGTGTAAGGTGCTGTCAAACTGTGGGTTTGATTTTTATTTCCATAATAATTAGTGCTGTTGAGTATCTTTTCATGTACCTGTTGGCCATTTGTATATTGTCTTTGGAAAATGTCTCTTCAGTTTCTTTACCCATTTTCGAAACAGACTGTTTTTGTTGTTGTTGAGTTGTATGAGTTCTTTATATGCTTTGGATAAACCTCGTATCAGATATATCATTAGCAAAAATCCTCTCCTATTTGGTAGACAGTCTTGTTATATATGGAGAAGGAAATGGCACCCCACTCCAGTATTCTTGCCTGGAGAATCCCATGGACGGAGGAGCTTGGTGGGCTACAGTCCATGGGTCGCAAAGAGTTGGACACGAGGGAGCGACTTCACTTTCACTTTCACTTGTTATATTGCTAATTTCCTTTGCTGTGCAAAAGCTTTTTAGCTTGGTGTAGTCCCTTTTATTTATTTTTGCTTTTGTTTTCCTTGCCTGTGGAGACATATCTAAGGAGATATTGCTAAGACTGATGCCAAAGAGCATACTGCCTGTGTTTTCTTCCAGGAGCTTTATTTAGTCTCAGGTCTTACGTTTAGTCCCGGGCTTCCCTGATAGCTCAGTTGATAAAGAATCTGCCTGCAATGCAGGAGACCTGGGTGCAATCCCTGGGTTGGAAAGATCCCCTAGAGAAGGAAAAGGCTACCCACTCCAGTATTCTGGCCTGGAGAATTCCAGAACTGTATAGTCCGTAGGGTCACAAAGAGTTGGACACTACTGAGTGACTTTCACTTACATTTACGTCTTTAGTCCCTTTTGAGTTGATTTGTGTATATGGTGGGAGATAATGGTCTGTGCTCTAGTTGCAGTATGTGGCTTCTCCTGTTGCGGAGCCTGGGCTCTAGGGTGCACAGGCTTCAGTAGTCGCAGCATGAGGGCTCAGCAGTTGTGGCCCACAGACTTAGTTGCCCTTGGAGCGTGTGGGATTTTCCCGGACCAGGGATCAAATCCATGTCCTCTGCATTGGCAGGTGGATTGTTAACCAGTGGACCACCAAGAAAGTCCTGTTTGGTTCTTTCTTTCTTTTTTATTTTAGAGTTTCAATCTCTTAGGTGAAATATTCCTTCTGTTCATTAACTTTATTCATGAGCTCATTAAACTGCCTTTCTCACTGCTCATTGAATTTCTTCGCAACAGCTATTTTGAATTCTTTAACAGTTAAATTGAAGCATTCCATGCCTTTGGTTTCTGGAGAACTGTTGCTGTCTTTTTGTGGTACAGTGTCGCTGTGAGTCTTGGTGGTGTTTGACCAGGTGTTCCCGAGCTGGTGTTGAATGACAGAGTAGGAGTTCGATTTCCTCCAGTAGGTGGCGCAATCATTTAAGGTTTTGGTTTCTTTTACCTGAGCGGCCTCTGGTTGTATTTGAGAGTTGGCCCTTTCCAGCCTCCACCTTCCCTGTAAGAGGGGTGGCTCCATGCCTTGTTTGTCCCTGCTTTTTGTGCCACCAGGGTCTTCGCTGCCTTGCTTCTGCCATAGCCGCTGTTGTCATCTGGCCTGTGGGCTCTTTGCTTGTGTCAGGGCTCCCCTTGAGACACAGGACCTGCTGAGGGGAGAGGTGATGAAGGGGGTGCAGGTGGGGTCGTGGGCTCCTCAGATGCTGGAGGGACAGGCTCCCAGGCCCCGCTGCCGCTCCTGCCTGCGGCCGTGGGTGCCAGGGGCGGTCAGGTGGCCGCAGTTGTGCGCACCGCCTTCTTTGTGGCCCCCAGGTTCTCCGCAGCTGTGTGTTCACGACCTCACCCAGAGGGCCAGGATGCCAGCATGGAGTCTGCAGTTCCCCCGCCCCTCTGTGCATTTCAGTCCATCTCCCTTTGGGTGTGCAGATGTGTGGAATTCTGCAGTGCCCTGTGGTGCTGGGCAGAAGCACGTTTTGTGAGTTGTGGATGTTTCACTGGATATAGATTGAAGGAGAGAGGCAAAGGTAGTCTTTACTATTCTACCATGTTTCTAAAGTCTGAAAACTGTGTTCTTCGGTTTTAATATGTTTATGTGTCGATTTATTCTTATGTGTCCTACTTTGTGGTTCATTGGAATTTTTATCTGTGCATTTTTACTTTTCATTCAGTTCAGTTCTTAGCCATTATCTCCTCAGTTACTGTCTTTTCCCTATATTCATATTCATAGCCCTCCCCCGTTTCTCTCTTTTTGTAGAACCATAATTTAAAACATGGTAAACCTTCTCAGTTTGCCTGCCATATCTTTTAACCTCTGTTCTGTAGTCTATATACATTTCTGTCTTCTGTGTTGCATTCTGGGTAATTTTTCTAAATTATCTTCCAGTTTACTAATTTTTTAGAAGTTTATTTTTTAATTGAAGGATAATTGCTTTACAGAATTTTGTTGTTTTCTGTCAGACATCAAAATGAATCAGCCATAGGTGTTTATTTTTTATTTCTACCTAATCTGTTATAGAATACACCTATTAGGGTTTGGGGACTTCCCTGGTGGCTCAGACGGTAAAGCATCTGCCTACAATGTGGGAGACCCGGGTTCAATCCCTGGGTTGGGAAGATCTCCTGGAGAAGGAAATGGCTACCCACCCCATTATTCTTGCCTGGAAAATCCCATAGACGGAGGAGCCTGGTAGCCTACAGTCCATGAGGTCACAAAGAGTCAGACACGACTGAGCGACTTCACTTTCACTTTCAGTAGGGTTTTACTTTTGGTTATTATTACTCTATTTTTACTTTCTAATTTCTAATTCAAATATTATTATTATTATATTTTTACTTTCTAAAAATTCTCTTGATTCTTTAATTCTGCTAGATTGATTTTTAATAGATTGCAGATCTCTACAGAAGCTTTCAAGTTAATTTCATTTTTTGTTTGTTTTTACATGTAGTAAGTTTATTTGTTTTGTAATTCATCTGGAAATTCAGATATCTAAAGTTTCTGAGATTTTGTATTAGTTAGATTGTATTTGTGATTCGTTGTCTCTTTATATACTTTTTATCTTTGCCTATGTCCTGTTTATTGACTTTTAAAAAATTTTTTGTAAAATTGGTTAGAATATAGATTGAGTTTGCCTGCCTCTACAAAGATTTACATTCTCTTCTGCCAGGTACCTAGCAGTCTAGAACCATGTTAATTCAAATGAACAACGTGAGGATTTGTGTACCACCCAGTTGATGTGAAAATTGAGTTGCAAATCCATGTGAAGGCTAATTTATTTCTTTTTGCCTTATTCTGAGCATGTATCCCTAGGGACTCAATAAACTCCTCTCCACTCTCTATCATGGGCAGATACTGGCTTGAATTTCTGTCCTCTGACCTGTAAGATCCTTGAAACCAAAGTTCAGATTAGCCTGGATTAGCAGATAACCTTAAGACAAAAATAGTTCCCACTTTCCCTTTAATTTTGACCTGACCTGTGTTACTCTTTTGTTCTCTGATGCTTTTTGGACATGTTTTTAAAATATTTTATCTAAAATTTTTAGTTTCTGTGGGAGGGTTGGTCCAATAATCTAACTCAATCATTTCCAAACATGGAAGTTTTTCATCACATTAAGATAAGTTTTCCCCATAATCCCATTTTCACCATTTTTCCTTTATTCTACCTTTCCTCATCCCCAAATCATAAATATCCTCAAATGTGTTATTCTGATATTTTCATGGTTTGACTTTTCTACTAAAATCTTTAGTTCATTAGGAACTCACTTGTATTTGTGGTTTGGTTTTTATAATTGGTGTTTGAATCTGTCATCTGAATCTCACATCTTGATTGTATTTCAGGAACATTGGACATCCAGAGCTGTTTTGCAGTTCCAGAAGCTGTGTGGTTTGAAGCCATTAGTAGGGGTAGTGGATGAATATGTAGATGGGATCCTGAACATTTTCCTATGTGACACATCCTCAAACGAAGATGTCTATTTCCACCACGTTTTGAGGACAGAGGGTCATGCTATTGTATGCCGAGAAAATGTCCCTTCTAAGGTGGAGCAGTCTGAATGTATTTTGTAATGTATTTTGTTTAATCTCAACCCTTCAAGGTATGAGAATTTAATACAGAAGGTTATCTGATTGATTCTTTAAGAGACTGTGAGATGCCTGGCTTACAGCACTTTCTTAATTTTCTCATGACCACAGAAAACTACATTTGGCTTATTGTCCTTTAGAATGTGAGTGCTTTTATTTTAAATAATGGAGAATTCTGTCTTACCCCCTGGTATTTAATTCTCTGAAGTTTTCTTAGAGAAGAGCAACACTCTCTTATTTTCTAATTATTGATAACAGTATCTACATCACCATTAATATTGGTGTTGATCATTTTTGTGGCCATCAAGCACTATCAGTATGGAGAAAATTCTATTAAATTTTAGAAGATAATACATTTCCACAACATTTGAGGATTATGGAGTGCTCTTTCCATTTTTTTTCTGAGAAACTAAACTCTTCCTCCTCCTTTTTCTTATCCTAGGGTTTCAGAGACCTCAACCCATTAGCTTTATACACTAAATCCAGTGTGAGGCCTGAGGACATTGTCCTAAAAGAGCTGGGCTATCATTCCCAGCAGCACTATTTTAATGAAGACCGAGAGATCAGTCCACAGTCAAAAGAAAGTGACTTATATACCCTGGTAAGAGGTTTTTTGCAAATACTGTCATATTCTTTTTATTATTGTTAATATTTAATGAGTACTTACTGTATGCCAGACACTATAAAAGGCACTTTTAATATATTTAATACTCATAAAATACTTGTGATGTAGTGCTTAGTTGCTCAGTCGTGTCCGACTCTCTGTGACCCCATGGACTGTATCCCACCAGGCTCCTCTGTCCATGCAGATTCTCCAGGCGGGAATACTGGAGTGGGTTGCCATGCCCTCCTCCAGGGGATCTTCCCAACCCACGGATCAAACCCAGGTCTCCCGCATTGCAGGTGGATTCTTTACCATCTGAGCCACCAGGGAAGCCCAAGAATACTGGAGTAGGTAGCCTATCTCTTCTCCAGAGGATCTTCCCGACCCAGGAATTGAACCAGGGTCTCCTGCATTGCAGGTGGATTCTTTACCAGCTGAGCTACCAGGGAAGTTGTAGTGACTATAATTAACCTTATTTTAGCAATGAGGAAACTGAGGCATTTGCAAACCTGGGGAGGTTTGGAAACTACACAGTACTCTCAATAGTTACCTTGTCTCTTATCATTTGCTGGTTTAAACCTTCATTTCAGCCATACTTTTTCCTGCATAATTTCTCTTGTATACTGAATTCTGCTGCCACCTTGGTGCAGTTGTGACCTTACCTGCATGGATCCAAATGCTATTTTTTCTTCCCTCTACAAACTTCAGATGTTTCTTAAGTGTTCTCATTTCTAACTTTTTCTGTAAACCTGTGGCAACTCCTACCCACAGTAATAATAATCATATTGTTATGTATTATTCTATACCACAGTTCAGTTGCTCAGTTGTGTCCAGCTCTTTGCAACCCCATGAACTGCAGCATGCCAGGCTTCCCTATCCATCACCAACTCCCGGAGTTTGTGGAAACTCATGTCCATTGAGTCAGTGATGCCATCCAACCATCTCATCCTCTGTCATCCCCTTCTCCTCCTGCCTTCGATCTTTCCCAGCATCAGGGTCTTTTCAGTTCTTCGCATCAGGTGGCCAAAGTATTGGAGTTTCAGCTTCAGCATCAGTCCTTTCAATGAATATTCAGGACTGATTTTCTTTAGGATGGACTGGTTGGATCTTGCAGTCCAAGGGATTCTCAAGAGTCTTCTCCAACACCACAGTTCAAAAGCATCAATTCTTGGGCACTCATCTTTCTTTATGATCCAACTCTCACATCCATACATGACTACTAGAAAAACCATACCTTTGACTAGACGGACCTTTGTTGGCAAAGTCTCTGCTTTTTAATAGGCTGTCTAGATTGGTCATAGCTTTTCTTCCAAGGAGCAAGTGTCTTTTAATTTCATGACTGCAGTCCCCATCTGCAGTGATTTTGGAGCCCCCCAAAATAAAGTCTCTCACTGTTTCCACTGTTTCCCCATTTATTTGCCATGAACTGATGGGACCAGATGCCATGATCTTAGTTTTCTGAATGTTGGGTTTTAAGCCAACCTTTTCACTCTCCTCTTTCACTTTCGTCAAGAGGCTCTTTAGTTCTTCTTCGCTTTCTGCCATAAATGTAGTGTCATCTGCATATCTGAGGTTATTGATAGTTCTCCTGGCAATCTTGATTCCAGCTTGTGCTTCATCCAGTCCAGCATTTCTCATGATGTACTCTGCATATAAGTTAAATAAGCAGGGTGACAGTATACAGCCTGGACGACAACAAACCAGTCTGTTGTTCCATGTCCAGTTCTAACTGTTGCTTCTTGACCTGCATACAGATATCTCAGGAGGCAGGTCAGGTGGTCTGGTATTCCCATCTCTTTTCAGAATTTTCCACAGTTTGTTGTGATCCACACAGTCAGAGGCTTTGGCATAGTCAGTAAAGCAGAAGTAGATGTTTTTCTGGCACTCCCTTGCTTTTTCAATGATCCAGTGGATGTTATCAATTTGATCTCTGGTTCTTCTGCCTTTACTAAAACCACCTTGAACATCTGGAAGTTCACGGTTCACATACTGTTGAAGCCTAGCTTGGAGAATTTTGAGCATTACTTTGCTAGCGTGTGAGATGAGTGCAATTGTGTGGTAGTTTGAGCATTCTTTGGCATTGCCTTTCTTTGGGATTGGGATGAAAACTGACCTTTTCCAGTCCTGTGGCCACTGCTGAGTTTTCCAAATTTGCTGGCATATTGAGTGCAGCACTTTTACAGCATCATCTTTTAGGATTTGAAATAGCTCAACTGGAATTCCATCACCTCCACTAGCTTTGTTGGTGGTGATGATTCCTAAGGCCCACCTGACTTCAGACTCTAGGATGTCTGACTCTAGGTGAGTGATCACACCATCATGATAAAAAGATAACAGTGACACTTACTTGTACTTGTGCTGTGTGGCAGGCGCTGTTCTAAGTACTTGCATGTACTAGTTAATTAATCTTCACAACCACTTTACCAGGTTATTTCTTTAAGATCCCCATTTTAGATATATGTAAAGTGATGCACATTAGTGAATAAGTTAAATGACTTTTCAGCAAATGAGCAAATAAATAGACATGTCTTCAAAGTCTCATATTCCTCATGGCGATAAGTACTGAGCTAAAAGTATAGGTTGGGCTTAGTCTGAGAGTCCCCAAATTTATTTTTTCTAGACATGACAAAGCTTTATTCTTTGAATAAAATATGAAAATATTGTTTTGTAAGTATGTTTTTTATATATGACTTTAAATTATAGGGATAATGTTATTTTGTTAGTGGACTTGCATTATTAGAAAAGATAAAAAGGAAAGGCTATTTTGCTGTACCCCTGAAACTAACACAACATTGTAAATCAATTATATTTCAGTAAATTTTTTTTTCAAAGGACCATTTGACTACTGGGAGATTAACCTACTCTGAAAAATGTGTATGAATGTTTACTGCTGCATATTTCAAGCAATATCAACATTTTAGATTTCATTTTAGTTTAAAATTAGTTAAAATTAATTGGGCTTGTTTAACTTGTAAAACTTTCTGAAATCTGAATTTTTGTTAGTCCTTATTACTTGATTACTTGAGTTTTTAGAATATCTTATCACTGTGTTGATGTCTTTAAATAATCATAGTTCAGTCCTAAAAATGAAATAAGGCCATCTTTTCTGCAAAGAGATAAGGCCTAAAGCTTCTCTATTGTACCCCCAACCTGTATTTTAACGTATCAAGACTCCCACATACTATATACGCACATAAACCTACCTCTATACACTTTGTTGTTGTTTAGTCACTAAGTCGTGTCTAATTCTTTTGTGACCCCGTGGACTATAGCCCACCAGGCTCCTCTGTCCATGCAGATTCTCCAGGCGGGAATACTGGAGTGGGTTGCCATGCCCTCCTCCAGGGGGTCTTCCCAACCCAGGGATCAAACCCATGTCTCCTGCATTGGCAGGCGGATTCTTTACTGCTGAGCCAGCAGGGAAGCCCCTCTATACACCTGATTCCCTCTAATCCTTGCTTTTCTTTTAGGCATCCTAACAGTTTGATTTATCTCCTTTATTACATGTTCTCAGACATCTTCCTTCTCCGGTATTATTTTGGTCAGTGTGACATCTCTGTATTGGCTCTACACTGCAGGCTGTGCTGTGATGATCTGATTGTGTATCTTCATGCTATATTTGAGTTCTTTTAGAGCTGGGCCCCTATTGCATTCATCTTTATACCCACAGAGCTACCCTGTACACATTACATAATATGTACTCAATAATTGTTAACCTCTGTGTGCGTCCTCAGTCATGTCTTACTCTTTGCGACCCAATGGACTGTAGCCACAGGCTCCTCTGTCCATGGGATTCTCCAGGCAAAAATACTGGAGTGGTTTATCATTTCCTCCTCCAGGGGATCTTCCTGACTCTGGATTGAACCCACGTCTCTTATGTCTCCTGCATTGGTAGGCAGATTGTTTACCACTCTGCCACCTGGGAAGCCCTTGGCCTGAACTAATTTAACAGGATGGGAATACCTAGGGTCAGTGCCTAAAGTTAGAAAATGATGTTGCATATGTATGAACCATAGTGAAAAATTGCCCCCAGAATTTATAGGCGTGTAAATATTGGAAACAGCATTACTATAGAAAATAAAATAATTTCTCTTTCTTATCTACTAGCAAGATATTAATGATGAAAAGACTTTAAGTCACCTTAAATCAGTCACCTCAGAGGAGCTATTAAAGGATTCTAAATTAAATTCTTTGGAAATACAAGATAAGAGCTGTGAAGAAGATCCGAAGTGGTCCATCCCAGAGCTAAAGGATCTGAAAGAAGAAAATGAGGTAGGAGAAGGGGATATAGCTTTTTAAAAATGTAGTTAATAAATTAATGAGTGAAGGAGACTGAAGTAAAATAGCTCTTTATGCCCTATTCATTGTGGTGCCATCAGAGCATCTCCCACAGATGAATTACAGATGATCGCCTGTACCAAGACCAAAGTTTCAGCAATGTAGCCTTGATCGCAAAAAAGAAAAGCCATTATCTGACTTCTGGGCAATTTTTAAGAATTATGCAGTGATTAGAAAGTAGTATTGAGAAATAGTATTAGGAAGACCCATCAAGAAAAATGTTTGACAGCTCTCTTTGGAGGGCATATTTTTAATCAAATGTCCATGTGCTCACAGCTGTCTTAAAACCAAATGTTTATGTACACACAGTTTAGAGTTCCCCATAACCCCTTCCCCTTCATTTCCTGTTTCACAGAGCAACCATTTTCATTTCTTTTAACATCTTCTTTTGGAATTTGTCTCTATTTCTTTCGTTAACTAGCATGCTTATATTGTTATTTCCTTATTTTTCAGTTTTAAGCATGTATGGCCTTCCCAGCATGAGAGATGAAGGTTTAGTTCTGTTTCATCTCTTGTCCCCCGCCCCAGACAAAAATATCCTTTCTATTCTCTCATCATCTTACTAATATATCAAACTTTCTATTGGATCACCATTCATTGAGTATTTTGTTATTGTGACTCTGTAAATGCTATATACAGTCAAGTAATATGTGATGGCAAGTTTTCCTTTCCTGCATAACTTTTGTTTTCTCTGGTGTTAATACTGCTTTCTAAGTGAATATACAGTAAACAGTTGACTTTGTACTCAGAGTACTGTCCTATCAATTTTAATATGTGTATAGATCTATGTAACCACCACCGTAATCAGGATGCAGAATGGTTCCATCATCTGAAAAAACTCCCTGATGCTACTCCTTTATAATCACATCTCCCCAAATCCCTAATCCCCTAGCAAGCATTTGTGTTTCCTGTCACCATAGTTTTACCTTTTCAGGACTGTCAATTAAGTGGAATCATGTGATATGTAACTTCCCAATAGAAACTTGTTTGATTCAGCACAGTACCTTCATTTAAATCATTGCGTGTATCAGTAGTTCATTTATGTTGATGATGAGTAGTATGGTATGGATATACCATAGTTTGGATATCCATGCATCCATTGAAGACATTATGGTTATTTAATGTATGAATTGATCTTCTGTATTTTGGTATGAATAGATCTTCTGTAAATATTCATGTGTAGGCTTTTTAATAAACATAATCAAGAGTCAGATTGCTGGCTCATGTGGTAAATAAATGTATGCCAAATTTTTCCGGACTGGCTGTACCATTTTGCATTCCTACCAGCAGTATATGAGTTCCAGTTGCTCCATATCTTATCAGCACTTGATATTGTCAGGAATTTTTATTTTTAACCATTTTCATAGGTATGCCGTAGTAGTATCACAGTGTGGTTTTAATCTGCATTTCCCTAATGACTGTGATATTGACCATCTTATCATGTGCTTATTTGCCATCCACATGTATTTCTTGGTGAAATGCCTGTTACAGTCTTTTGCCCATTTTTTGAATGAGTTGTTATTCTTTATATGTTCTGGATATGTTCTGGATAGCCCCTTGTCAGATTTGTGATTTTCAAATATTTTCTCCCACTTGTAGCTTCATTCTCTTAATGGCGTCTTTCATATAGGAAAGGTTTTTAATTTTGAGAAAGTATATCAGTTGTTTTTTCTTTTATGTACTGTGTTTTCAGTTTCAAAACATCTTGATTTAATTTTAGTACAAGGGGTGAGATTTAGGTTAAGGTTATGGATTTTCAGTGGTTTTAGTGCTATTTGTTGGAAAGACTATGCTTTCTCTATTGAATTTTAAAATATTTTTTGATATCATATTTTACATCTTTTTGTTTTATCTATCTCTTAACTGCTTATTGTAGATAACAGACAATTTTCCTCTTAACTTTCCTACTAGCTTTATAAGTAGTTGATCTGTTACCTTTACCATATGTTTGCTTTTGCACATTGAGATTTTTCTTGTAATTTTTATATGTCTAGTTGTGATCTTTTCTGCTTTAAGAAGCCCCTTTAACATTTCTTGTAAAACTGATGCTGAACCCTTGTAGACTTTTTGGTGATGGTCATTCTGACCAGTGTGATGCCTCACTGCAGTTTTGATTTGCATTTCTCTAATAATGAGCAACGTTGAACATTTTTTCATGTGTTTATTAGCCATATGTCTTGTCTTTTTTGGAGAAATGTCTGTTTATGCCCACTTTTTGATGGGGTTGTTTGTTCTTCTGGTATTAAGCCTCATGAGCTGACATTAAATGAGCGGCTCTTGTTTTCATTCTCTTTATACCCTCAATTCCAAAAAACTTCATAGGAGTAATTCCTGAACTTTTGCAGTATTTATGGTATAAGCTTGGGTTGCTTCTCAGATTTTCCTCCTAAAAGCTCAGGATTCCACTTTCTCAGGATTACTTAGCAAGTTGTCCCTTGTCTGATTTCCTGTATTCAGAACATAGGTGATGTTTTCCCCTCTTATTTCTCTTTGACTGTAAGTTTATACCTTGAATCTATTTTATTTTGGTGCTATGTCTGAAGGGGAGAACGTAATGAATTGTATATTCAAACTGCCATCTTTACCTAGAGTCAGGAAAAATTGTAAAGCTAAATTTCAAAATGTATTCATATAGGAACAATAAACTAAAGTATTTCTTTGTCGCCTAGGATGAGATCCCCACTGGAATGCCATGCCTGGAGTCAGTAACCATAGGTGATGATATTTGGGATGAGAACTGGTTACCTTTGCAGGCTAAAATGGGAAAAGAAAGCGATGCTGCCTCCCACTTGTTTACCTCAAGCCTTGGTGGAAAGAAACCATATTCATCATGTAAAGAAATACCACAGAAGGTTAGATCCTTGGGAAAACATAAAGAAAATCATTACTGCAAAAGGAACTGTTAATGTAATTGTTCAAGCCTCAGAAAAGCTGCACATTCTGCATTTCATGTGGATTTCTCAGACAGTAATTCAGAAGAATGCATTTCCTAGCCCCTCCCTCCCTGCAAAGAAGACAGTGTTAGGGATGGAGACAAGATGAAATGGGAGAGTAAACCATGGACATATTGTGTCTGTCTACCCTATCAGTCATTACAATTTTTGTTTTATAGTTGGCACCTAGTTAAGGTCTTAGAAACTAGAAATAAAGTGTTTTCCCTAATTTAATTTTTGTTGCTCTAACCTTATAATATCTGGATCTGAGTATATTTACTAATATTGGACCCTATATATTTAAATTTTAATTTATTTCCCACTGGCTACAAGAAAGAAGATACGTCAGCATTAAGATTCTGCTTCTTATTTGTGCCATTTTAATACTGAATGATTAGAAAAATCATCTAGCCATGAAAAATGTATTGAAGATAATACTACAAACAGAATCATACTTATTTTTATGAGATCTGTGTATTCAAAGGAATTCAGTGTGTTGGGTATGGACCAGTAAAGCAAGAGGGAAAACTCACATTGATATTAGAACGTTAATATCTTTTCTTGTTCAGTTAGTATACACTACCTTCTTGCCTTTACCTTGCCCAAGTTATCCTCCATATGAATCACGTGGCACTGTATCTCCGTTTAGTATTGCAGCATTTTTTTCTCTGTAGGATTGGTGTTTTCCTACACCCGAAGATATATGGGATGATTCATGGCAGCCTTCAGGCCTTGTGAATGGAATGAAGGTAGAAGTTCAAATACCAGAAGGACTGGGTGCTCAAGAAAAACATGTTGACACAACCAGGATTCAAAAGGTAAGTGTCTAATGAGTGCTACTGTGACAGGTTTTTTTATGAGGAAGTGCTTTCAGTTTTAGAAGGTGAGATTCTGGTGAATGATCCCTCTCTCAGCATTTGGTAGACTACATATACGTAAAAATGTATGTTTATTTAAAAATTAATTTCAGTTATCTTATTATAGTTATTCATCTCTCCAGAAGAAAATTCTGAGCCTAGCATTAGAAGATTGATTAAACATTAGGGATAGAGAAAAACAAATATTTTCACTTAGCCATACATTTCAAGTTCTGTATCTGCCCAATCATCTGCCCAATCATTTCTTTTCTGTTGCTTTAGTGGAAAGCACTAACCCTGGAATAAAATTCATTTGTTTTGTGTTTCTCAAATATTTTATGAGCATCCTGAAAATAGGAGGACAATTTGTGTGAATCATGAAATTTGGCTAATGGTCTCTGTACTTTTGTGCAGTACACTGAAAATGAAGGACTTCATGTCTAGACTTGTTAAAAAAGCAGAGTTGTGGACGATGAACCTTCTGAGTGATATATTTTCTGCAGGATGTGATTACTTTGCATGAGATCTATTGATAAAGTATGCTTTATTACATAAAACAGTCTGTTCCGTAAATGTAGGTTTCTAAAAGCACAGATTTAGTTTAAAGATAAAGTTGTTTGTTTTGTTTATCCATGCATCAGCTGATGAACATTTGAGTTATTTCTGCTTTTCTGCTATTATGAATAATGCTGCTGTGACATGCGTGTATGTGTTTCTACGTGGATGTATGTTTTCAGTTTTCTTAGGTATATACCCGGGAGTTGAATTACTAGGTTCTGTGGTAATAAATCTAGGCTCACTCCCCCAGCCCCCGGTGGCTCAGCAGTAAACGTGCAGTGTAGGAGACACAGGAGACGTGGGTTTGATCCTGGGTTGGGAGGATCCCCTGGAGAGAGGAATGGCTACCCCCTCCAATATTCTTGCCTGGGAAATCCCATGGACAAAGGAGCCTGGTAGGCTACAGTCCATAGGGTCATGAAGAGTAGGGCATGACTGAAGCGACTAAGCACACACACACGGTAACTCTGTTTAGTATTTTGAGGAATTGTCAGACTGTTCCAAGCATTTGCACCATTTTATATTCCCATCAGCAATCTAAGAGTGTTTCCATTTGGTCCACATCTTTGTCAACACTTGTTATTATCTAATTTTTAAAATTATAGCCATCCTAGTGGGCATGAAGTTTTATGTTATTGTGATTTGGGGCTGTGCTTTTGATTACATGCGTTAATGTTTTACAAATCATGAACATATTTCTTGAAAGTTGCCACTAACCTCTGGTTCCATAAGGGTGTATTTTCAGACAGCAGTGAAGGAGTTTTTCATTGATAACTATAGAGCGAGAATCTGGCAGAGCAATGCATCTTGAACTACCAGTGTTCATAGTGATCACCTGAGAGTCTTGTGAGACTGCAGATTCTGATTGAGCAGATCTGGGCTAGGGACTAAAGTTCTCCATGTCTGGCAAGCTTACAGGTGATGCTGATGCTGCTTGGTGATGAATCACACTTTGAACAGCAATGTTCTAAACTGCTCTTAACTTTTCACTTACATGCTTAAATTGACCACAGGTACTTGCTTTCATAGTGGCATACAAATTTAGTAGGCATTCACCAATGTTCTTTTCTGTTTTTCAGAGTGAAAAAGTGTCAGAATGCATCTTAAATGTGTTTTAGCAATTTGTCTTTCTTCAAAATCATATTTATCAGGAAAGGAAAAAGATACAGCTTTTAGAAAACTATTTCTGATTTTGACTGAAGGGAATGGTAACCCACTCCAGTATTCTTCCCTGGAGAATTCCATGGATAGAGGAGCCTGGTGGGCTTCAGTCCAGGGGGTTGCAAAGAGTCGGACACGACTGAGCAACTAACACATACTTTCACACACTGCTAAAAATAGGCAGCAGGGCTTAGTGTAAAAAACAATTGCCTTGAAATTCTATAATCTAGAGCTTAATCTTTACCACAAGTTTGAGCAAGTTGCCTTTTGGGGCCTTAGTGTATCCATCTGCAAAAACTGATTTTGACTAATGATCTTTCCAGCCATAAAAGCTTATCATATTAATGTTAACTTAATTATCATTGAAGCTTCATTTTAAGAGAGAATAAACTTAAAGGGTAACTAAAGCACACACGTGAAGTTGCATAAATTAAGCAAAAATTTGAATCTAGGTCTTTGCTTTCCTGAAGTAGCATATTATATGGTAAGGTAACTACGTGGGCTTTTAGAGATTTCATTTTTGCTGCCCCCAAAAAGAAGCACAGCCATTTGTATAATGTAATTATATAAGCCATATCCTTGCCAGCCATGTTTAAAAATGAACAAGGTTTTTTGTCATGGAAGAGAAAAGGAAAGCCAACTGATATTGAATGTCTTAACACACCAGTCTAAAGAACATACAAAGCTACATTTTCTATTCATATAATTTTTGTTTCAGTTTACTCTAGGCAGATCCCAGACCCTAAGCCACTTATGTGGGTTTATTATGGCAGCTGCTAATGAGGCCCGGGAGTTGGTGATGGGCAGGGAGGCCTGGCATGCTGTGATTCATAGGGTTGCAAAGAGTCAGACACAACTGAGCAACTGAACTGAACTGAATGAGGTGCACCTAGTTGTGTTAATGCCAGTTACCGTCACTTTATCTTCTAATGCCAGTTAGAAGATAAATGCTCTGAGTCACCCTAGACTGTAACTATTTCAGCAGTGCTCTGTAGGAAGATACAGGATTTATTGATTAAACCTTGGCACTTCATTCACTTTAGCCCAAATTGAGGCTTTGTTTGGGAATTCCATCTTTTCCTCTCAAACCTCGGTTTTTAGTACTCCATTTTGTCAGTTCTCCTGAGGTTCCTTCCTTTAAATCCGTTGTGTTCTCCTAGTGTGTTGCTGATGCTGCAGACGCAGTTAATGCCTCCTTCACAGGCACCTACAGGCCAGGTTCTGTTTCCCTAGCTGAAAACCATGAGCTCTTCAGGGAGAGGGATCGTATCTACTGAGGTGGTGTGATGGAGCAGGGAGTGCATAGGCGAGCCTGAGTTTGGATCTCTGTCTTGTCCCTTATTGGTTGACACTGGATAACTTGCTCCGCCTCTTGCGAAAAGCATTCTGCTAAGTGAATAAGATGCCATGCAGAAGACCCAATGACACCTAAACTAGAACAACGTTTGGATGTTTCAGTGAAGAAACATGTGCCAGCAGCCTGACACTGTGCCTGACACTGAGTGCTCAGTGAATGTTATTTCTCTCCTTTTCCTGCCATTTTTCCCTGGCTATGCATAGCAGTCCTGAGTACCAGGTTTGCTCATAATACATGTTCAATAAACACTTCTTAAACTCATGGTCCCTCATTTAGAGAAGGACTTGTTTTCCAGAGAGTATCTAGACTCTGAAAAGTAGGGAGTTTTATTTATGATATGAAAATATTCTTTTATTATAAGGGAGGAAACAAAATAGACAGTTCTTACGGTTAAATTAACAGTGACTTTTCATGCTTTTGCCCCATTTCCCCCATTCTGTAGCAATCAAATGTCACGAGTGCCTCAGATTCTCCCGTGTTGCCCAAACTGGAGGAGTTCTACATCTCTCTTATCCAGTCACAGCAGTCAGCAGAAGGCGGCCAGTTTGAGCCCAGCAACACTCAGACTCCACCAAAGCAAATTCAGCTGTCCTCACCTCTCGCGTTGGTCAGTTCTGGGTCAGGTAGGTTGACAGACAGTGGGCAGATGCAGTGGTTGGCCGTGTTGCTGAAAACCTTGATTTATATTTTTCAGAACATAACTTGAAAAATTATAAACACTAGCATTTGTCTCAAGTCCTCGTGTTATTTTTGGACTTAGTTCTTCCTTTTTACTTTGCCACTTTTCTTGTTTTCTGCAGTTTGGGGAGATGATCAGGTTTATGCACTTTAAAGTTTGCCAGTTTTTAAGTATGAAATTCTGTGAGTTCTGACAGATGTGTACAGTCCAGTAGGCAGCACTACAATTATGATAAGAGAACATTTTTGTCACTCTGAAAAGCTTCATGTGTCTTTGCAGTCATTCCCTCTTACTCCCCGTCTCATTGGCTTTTTAGAATTTCATATAAAGGAAATCATAGTATGTAGTTTTTATGGCTGACTTCTTTCAATATTTAGCACAGTGTTTTAGAGATTCATCTATGTTGTTGCCAATGTCTAATGTTTTTTCTTATTTATTGCTGAGTAGTACACAGTCGGAGAAGGCAGTGGCACCCCACTCCAGTACTCTTGCCTGGAAAATCCCATGGATGGAGGAGCCTGGTGGGCTGCAGTCCACGGGGTCGCTAAGAGTGGGCACGACTGAGCAACTTCACTTTCACTTTCATGCATTGAAGAAGGCAGTGGCACCCCACTCCAGTATTCTTGCCTGGAGAATCCCAGAGACAGAGGAGCCTGGTGGGCTGCCGTCTATGGGGTCGCACAGAGTCAGACACGACTGAAGCGACTTAGCAGTAGCAGCAGTACACAGTAGTAGGGACATACACCAGTTTATCTGTTCACCAGATGATGGATTATTTCCAGATTTGGGTCATGAATAAAACTTCTGTGAATGTTCAGCTCTTTGTGTAGACATGTATTTGTTATTTCTGTTCATTAAGTACCTAGGAGTGGAATTGCTGGGTCATATGCTGACTGCATGTTTAGCTTTTTAAGAACTGTCAAAATGTTTTCCAAAATGACTGTGCCGTTTGGTAATTCACATCAGCAATGTCCTTGATCCAGTGGATGTTGGCAATTTGATCTCTGGTTCCTCTGCCTTTTCTAAAACCAGCTTGAACATCAGGGAATTCACAGTTCACGTATTGCTGAAGCCTGGCTTGGAGAATTTTGAGCGTTACTTTACTAGCATGTGAGATGAGTGCAATTGTGTGGTAGTTTGAGCATTCTTTGGCATTGCCTTTCTTTGGAATTGGAATGAAAACTGACCTTTTCCAGTCCTGTGGCCACTGCTGAGTTTTCCAAATTTGCTGGCATATTGAGTGCAGCACTTTCACAGCATCATCTTTCAGGATTTGAAACAGCTCCACTGGAATTCCATCACCTCCACTATCTTTGTTCGTAGTGATTCTTTCTAAGGCCCACTTGATTTCACATTCTAAGATGTCTGGCTCTAGATTAGTGATCACATCATCATGATTATCTGGGTCGTGAAGATTTTTTTTGTACAGTTCTTCCGTGTATTCTTGCCACCTCTTCTTAATATCTTCTGCTTCTGTTAGGTCGAGACCATATCTGTCCTTTATCAAGCCCATCTTTGCATGAAACCACTGCAGATAGTGACTGCAGCCATGAAATTAAAAAACGCTTACTCCTTGGAAGAAAAGTTATGACCAACCTAGATAGTATATTCAAAAGCAGAGACATTACTTTGCCAACTAAGGTCCGTCAAGGCTATGGTTTTTCCTGTGGTCATGTATGGATGTGAGAGTTGGACTATGAAGAAGGCTGAGCGCCGAAAAATTGATGCTTTTGAACTGTGGTGTTGGAGAAGATTCTTGAGAGTCCCTTGGACTGCAAGGAGATCCAACCAGTCCATTCTGAAGGAGATCAACCCTGGGATTTCTTTGGAAGGAATGATGCTAAAGCTGAAGCTCCAGTACTTTGGACACCTCATGCGAAGAGTTGACTCATTGGAAAAAACTCTGATGCTGGGAGAGATTGCGGGCAGGAGGAGAAGGGGACGACCCAGGATGAGATGGCTGGATGGCATCATGGACTCGATGGACGTGAGTCTGAGTGAACTCCGGGAGATAGTGATGGACAGGGAGGCCTGGCGTGCTGCGATTCATGGGGTCGCAAAGAGTCGGACACGACTGAGCGACTGAACTGAACTGAATGTCCTTGATTGTTGCTTTATATTCATGCCAACATACTATATCTCCAATCTTTAAAATTTTCCCATTTTAGTGGATGTGTAGTGGTATCTTATCGTGGTTTTAATTTACACTTCCCTATTTACCAGTGACATTGACTGTGTTTTCCTGTGTTTATGTGCCATTTGAATTACCTGTTCAAGTATTTATGCATTTCTATTGGATTATGTGTTTATTGGCTTGTAAAAATTCTTCATTCTAGACACAAAACCTTTGTCAGATGCTTATATTGCAAATATTTCCAGGTATACGGCCTGCGTTTTCATTTCCTTAATAGTGTTCTTGGAAGAGCAAGTTTTCCTTTTGATAAAATCAGATTTGTTAATTATTTTTTCTTTATGGTTTGAAGTTTTTGTATCCTATTTAGAAATTTTCCTAACTCAAATAATTAAGACTTTCTCTTACAAAAGTTCTGTAGTTTTAGGTCTTACGTCAGGTCTGTGATCCAGTTGTTAATTTTTGTATGTGATGTGGTGTAAGGATCAATGTTTATTTTGATTGCATATAAATATTCAATTGTTCCAGTATGATTTATTGAAAAGGCAGTTCTTGCTCCATTTAACTGCCTTGATGTCTTTGTCAAAAGCCAATAAGTTGTGTATGTGAGGGTCTATTTCCTGACTTTAATTATGTTCTCCTGCGATTATGTCTGCCTTTATACCCCTGTCTTGATTTCTGTGGCTTTATAATAAGTCTTGAAGTGATACAGATTTGTTCATTTTTTTAAAAATTGCTTTGGCTATTCCAGGTCATTTTCCATATGAATTTTAGGATTAACTTAATTTCTACAGAAAGCCTACTAAAATCTTTATTGATATTGAAAAAAAAAATCTCTAGATTAATTTGGGGAGAAGTGACGTGTTAACAGTATTGAGTTTTCTTATCTGTGAGCATAATATAACCTTTTCTTGTTCTGTGCTTAATATATTATTTTCCTGTCTGATGTATTTTTCATCTCAGAAGTTCAGTTTATAACCTGTAGGGTTTTGTGTGGGGTTTTTTGTTTTTTGTTTTTGTATCTTCCCTCTTTCTCCTCTGCGTACTCATCTTTCACTTCTTGAATACTTTGAGTGTTCTTGTGACAGCTGTTTTAACACCCTCATCTTGTGATTCAAGCATATGTATCATTTCTGCATTCTGTCATCTGTCATTTCTGAACTGGCTTCTACTGAATGGTTTTTATCTTGATCACAAGTCACATTTTTCTATTTTTTTGCACATCTGATAGTTTTTTTATTAGATGGCAGGTACCGAATTACACGTTGTTGACTGAATGACTGAATCTCTTTTTCTTCTCTCTTTCCTTCCTTTCTTCCCTCCCTCCCTGCTGTCTATATAGTATCTGTCTATCGTTTGGGGGTAATTAAATTATCTGAAATAGATTTGATCATTTCTGCATTTATTTTAGATTTCATTAGGCTGATTAGAAAAGCCTTTAGTCTGTGGGCCCGGCTAGGCAGTACCTTTCTGAGGGTATTGATGGGACTTGATGTCCTGCAGGTGTCTTTACACTGTAGCTGGTGGGAACACAAAATGTTTTGCCCCAACATAAACTGCAGTGATTGTTCTGCCTACTCCTTTCAAATAGGTCTTCTCCCTGGCCTTGGTGGTTTTCTCAGGCATGAGCCAGATTACTCCCCAGCCTCAGGCTGGAGGGGCCTCTCTGCAGGCCTCCAGCTGCTTCTTTCCCTACAGCTTGCTGCCTTTGCACTTGTACTCCCCCCACCAATTCCAGCCACCTTGTTTAGTCACTAAGTCGTGTCTGACTCTTTGCGACCCCAAGGACTATAGTACTTCAAGCTCCTCTGTCCTTGGCCTTCTTGAATTCCAAGCTCTGTCTTCTCAGTGCAGTGAGACCTCCAGGCTCAGTGTGGACTCTCCCTCCTTGTACTTCAGCCTGGACTTTATCTTGACAGTGAACTCAGGCACTCATAAAGCTTACTCCATTTGTTTCCCATTTCTCAGGGATTGCTGTCATGTAAGCTTGTTGGTAATGGCAACCCACTCCAGTACTCTTGCCTGGAAAATCCCATGGACGGAGGAGCCTGGTAGGCTGCAGTCCATAGGGTCGCTAAGAGCTGGACATGACTGAGTGACTTCACTTTCACTTTTCACTTTCATGTATTGGAGAAGGAAATGGCAACCCACTCCAGTATTCTTGCCTGGAGAATCCCAGGGACTGGGGAGCCTGGTGGGCTGCTGTCTCTGGGGTCACACAGAGTCGTCAGACACAACTGAAGCGACTTAGCAGCAGCAGCAGCAGCAGCAGCAGCAGCAGCAAGCTTGTTGGTCAATGTCTGAGAGCTGTTGTTTTATTTATTTTGTCCAGTTTTCTAGTTGTTTAAAGCAAGAGATATTGTTTTTCAATCCCTGTTAAATTAGCATCATGTCTGGAAGCTGAAGTTTTGTTGCACTCCTAAATTCTTTCATGTGTCCCTGCTTTCGTATTTTTATACCTTTTAAAATCTGAACTCATCAACGGCTACATGTAAAACCCATTATTTCACTAGGATTCACCAATCTCTTTTTCACTCCAGTGGGCATTAATGATAGTCTTGTGTTCAGAGTTTTACTTTTTAGAATCCCTGTCAAATTCTCCTTAATTTATCACAAAATATATCACACACCTAGTGCACTAGATGTTAAGGATAGAAAGATGGATAGGATATTAGATTGTGCCTGCATTTTCTGAGGTTTTTTTGAGGTCTGTAATGTTAGGGTCTAGAGCAGTGCTTTTCAGAATGTAGTCAGCATACCAGCACTTGTCTATGAAGCGTTTGTGATAATGGACACCACAGTAGCACTTCACTTAGCTCACCTAGATTTTTTTTTCCTAAAGCAGGACTTTCTTGAAGGAATCAGTGTGTTGGCTTAGGTGCTGGCACCAGCTCCTCCCATCGCAGGCAGGTAACAAACAGTTCATAGACCAGCTCCTTCAGTAGCCCTGGTGCAGAGTACACACGTGAGGTGCCTCGTAGCCTCCTCTTTGCTCTTAAGACCTCTTGGCATTGGAGTTCCCAGCAATTTGTCTCATGGAAAAGACCCTTCTTCTTAGTTCAACTAATTCCCAAGGAATTCTTTTTATGGCTGACAACTGGTTTTTGGAATTTCTTAGCAAACACAGTCTTGTTCAGTTTTGTTTTTACACCAGCAGATGTGGAATTGGAATGACTTTGGCAATAGAGAAGGCCTATGGGACACTATTTTGCTCACTGCTGGAAGGAAATAGGAGAGCCTAAGGATTCTTTCTTGGAATTGGAATTATATTCAGTTTATTTTTATGATGTCCTAGAAAGAGATCTCCCCTTCCTTGTTCACAAGTACATGTTTTTCCTCTCATCTTTGACCTCACTTGACCTTCCTCCTCCTTTGATCTCACACTGACAAGAATTTATCTCAATGCAAGATCCCCCATCCTCATTTCCTTTCCATTGTTGACTGGTTTCTGAGCTTCATTGTCTCTTGATTTGCCATTGGTAATTTTACCACTTAACCTTAAGATGGGGTTTCCTTGGTGGCTCAGTGGTAAAGGGTCTGCCTGCCAATGCAGGAGACGTGGGTTCAATTCCTGGGTCAGAAAGATCCCCTGGAGAAGGAAGTGGCTACCCTCTCCTGGAAAATCGCTTGGACAAAGGAGCCTGGTGGGTTACAGTCCATGGGATTGCAAAAGAGTCAGATGACTTAGCAATTCAACAATGACAACAACAACAGATCTGTAAAGATGTAGAACAGGAGAGTGTGAGGACCCCCTGAAGAGACCTTTGTTTTCTTTCTTTTTCAGTGGAAGGCTCCCCAGAGAGCCTAGAGAACGAAGATTTTTCTAGTAGCTCTGCTATTACAGTGTTCAAAGATACAAGTCAGGGAGCCGTGGACCAGCTCTCTTTGATTTTGTCTCCTGAGCACCAGATTTCTCAGAAGTTCTACATTCCTCGAAGCACAGCCACTGCTGCCTTAGGAGCTGCCGCAAGGCTCGCCACATCCAAGAGCCTCCTGCACTGGTACCCCAGTGTGAAAAAGATGGAAACATGAGGGCGGTGGGGAGGAAAAAGTCAACCAGAGACTTAGGGCGTGATGCCTTCCCAAGTCAAACCAAGAAGGAGGTATTGAGACAAAAACAGTATTTTGTTGACAAAGTTTCAAGACAAAGTTGATGCCTTTGTCTTTCTGTGCAACCCTTTGTTAGCTTTATTATGCTCACAGTCCCCTTTGTTGTTAAAATATTGATTTCTAACATTCATTATCATTTTCATTGATGTTTATTTTTCTTAGAGTTTTGTTCACCTTTGTTCAATGTAGAAGTTTAAAGGACTTTTTAGTTTGTGTTTCTATAAATGTTTTTCTTGTATATATCATGACTGATAAATGTAAGCTGAAAAACTAATGTTTTGTGATCCATACTTAGCAAAAAATTGTCGCAGCTGTCTCCAGAGAGAGGATGTCTGACTTTTAAAGCTGCTTTTCCTCGTTTGAAAACCTCTATACCATAGAGAGAATCTACGGCTCCAATCTTTGCTGTCATTAATTCTTTGAAATACTAGGATCACTAAGAAAATCCACACCATGAATCTTTGCTCATTAAAAAAAAAAAAAAAAGAAAGATGAAGCTATCTTTCAGTGTAGGCAGTTTCTTGAAGACTTAACAAGAAAATTAGAGACCAGTTGTTGAAACTGAGCTGAGCCATCTCTGCAGTCATCATAGTTCTCTGGAGCCTTAATGTAACAGTAGCTAAACAGTGGTATTGTTTAAGCATTTATAGAGCACTTGTGAAACACTCAGTCATGTCTAACTCTTTGTGACCCCATGGACTGTATAGCCTGCCAGGGTCCTCTGTCCATGGAATTCTCCAGGCAAGAATACTAAAGTGGATGGCCGTTTGTCCAGGGATCTTCCCAACCCAGGGATCAAACCCAGGTCTCCCTCACTGCAGGCAGATTCTCTACCATCTGAGCCACCAGGGAAGCCTGCGTCATAGAGCATGATGTTCTCTAAAGTCCAATTTATTATAGGAAATTCTGTTTAGCTGATAGTGTAAAACCATCAGGAGAAAAGACTGAAAGGTGAAATTAAAGAATGTGAATGATACCAAATTCTCTGTGGTAAAATACAAGACTTACCTCCAAATTTAAAAAAAATCCAATACAGAAGCATTTCTTAGTGATAAAATCAGAGAAGGAGGTGTGAATTACTGGCCTGCTGCATATGACTAGATCCTCACCCTTCTAGCCCCCTTCTAAAGCCTCCTGCTTTGACATTAAGTGGCAGAGCTGGCTCCTAGTTCCTTTCTTTCCTCCTACAATAAGGCATGTCTCCTCTGTTTTGCTCAGTTAGTTAGTCAGCAAAATGTCTACTGAGGAAGGGGGTGAAATGAAAGTAAATATCAGAGTACATTTAAATGTAGAGTATTAATGGTTAAAACTTCTGTCTTAGGATGACGTGATCGTGAAACAAACCCAAAGTCTCTTTAACTGCTGAGGGTTTTGGTTTAAAAACCTTAGAGCATTTTTAATGCAGTAAAAATTTCAAATCCAGATTCACCTTTCAGTTCAATTCAGGTCAGTTCAGTCGCTCAGTCGTGTCCGACTCTTTCGATCCCATGAATAGCAGCACGCCAGGCCTCCCTGTCCATCACCAACTCCCAGAGTTCACTCAAACTCATGTCCATCGAGTCGGTGATGCCATCCAGCCATCTCATCCTCTGTTGTTCCCTTCTCCTGCCCTCAATCCCTCCCAGCATCAGGGTCTTTTCCAATGAGTCAACTCTTCACGTGAGGTGGCCAAAGTACTGGAGTTTCAGCTTCAACATCAGTCCTTTCAACGAACACCCAGGACTGATCTCCTTTAGGATGGACTGGTTGGATCAATTCTAATATATCTATATCAATGATGGTATGCTAATTAACCAAAAAAGTGTAATCTGGAAGCATCACTGATGGTTGACCCAGATAGAACAGGTTTCCCATTTGGGTTTTTGGGGTTTTGTATCAGATACCTTTATTGGAGAAGGCAGTCAAAGAGTTATATGGAGGGTCAGTGAACCATTAAATATCACTTTGACAGGTAAATGTCATATATGATACTTGACTGTGATATGAACTGAAACAGCTGTTTTTCATATAAGTTTATGTAATTATCCACAATTTGTTTCTAAAGAAGAAAACTCATTTTGAATGATTGTTCAGAGAAAAGGGCAAGTTTGAGTTCTACTCTTCACTTCTCCAGATGCACAGTCACTGGGTTCCAGGCCGAGTGAATCTGGTAGAAGCAGTCTTTACATATTTAGTACGTGAGGTTGTAACTCTCTCTGCTGCTGCTAAGTCACGTCAGTTGTGTCCGACTCTGTGCGACCCCATAGATGGCAGCCTAACAGGCTCCCCCATTCCTGGGATTCTCCAGGCAAGAACACTGGAGTGGGTTGCCATTTCCTTCTGCAATGCGTGAAAGTGAAGTCGCTCAGTCGCGTCCAACTCTTCGCTACCCCATGAACCACAGCCTACCAGGCTCCTCCGTCCATGGGATTTACAAAACTACCAGCAAGAACCCTGCCAACACTGGGTAACCTGATGGCAACTAATTTTACACTTTGCCAGTTAGATGGGGATTATGGAATCATTGTGTTATTAAGGCTCTTTCAGAATCGTTTGCAAATGACCAGATCATTTAGACAGAGCTATCTCAAACTAATGAGTGTCAACACACTTAGACCGAGGCCTGTTTAGTAATGAATAGTTAAGATCTTATTTAAATTAGAAGAGTGAAGGAATGAACCTTTGAGAGGCTTGTACAGTTTGGCTACTTGACTTTGACTAAGACAGCCAATCTGCCAGTGTTTCCCTACCTTCTCCCATAAGGTGGGCTTTGTTTGGTGGGTAACTGAAATAGCTCAAAGCATCAAACAAATTTAACAGATCATTTGAAAATGAGTAAATAGGTTTCTGTATATGGGCAGGAGTAGCACTAAGAACGGAGAAGGCAATGGCACCCCACTCCAGTACTCTTGCCTGAAAAATCCCATGGATGGAGGAGCCTGGTAGGCTGCAGTCCATGAGGTTGCTAAGAGTCGGACACTACTGAGCAACTTCACTTTCACGTTTCACTTTCATGCATTGGAGAAGGAAATGGCAACCCACCCCAGTATTCTTGCCTGGAGAATCTCAGGCTGCCGCCTATGGGATCGCATAGAGTCGGACACGACTGAAGCAACTTAGCAGCAGCAGCAGTAAGAAATGTTGAAAAGATAGGGAAATGCTCATGGTTAGGGTTTGTATTTCATTGTCAAAAGATGGGTTGACATCTACTACACTTAGAAAAACCGCCATCTCCTCCCCATGTTTTTGGTGTTAAGGTTAACCTATTAGAAGTAGTGGCAGTCCCCAAGGAATGTTAAGTGGGAAGTGGGAACCTGAGGTATGTATTGAGGGCATGGGAGGTTGAGAACACACGGGAGAATCCTGGTCATAAACTCCTTAGGGTTAGAAGAGAGAGTGGCTTTACTGTTAGCCACTCAGGTTTTAACTCCAGTGGCTTGTAGTCAGTACCCCTCTCCTATCCAGAAACACACCATAGGAAGTCAAAAGAGGGCCATGCCAGCTGCACCGAACCATGCCTTTTCTCTCTCACTCTCACACATTTGAGATGCCAATTGTCTGTTTCAAGGCATGGGGATGACTAGAGACTTCTGCCTGCAGTCAGGCATGTCTAGCCTGAAGACTTTGTAGGTTTTGATGTAGAAAGGATGTCAGATAAGGAAATTTGAAACCTAGACCGACTGACTTGCCTGTGGCCACACAGCCTAAATTCCCATGTCTGCTGACTCCTAGCTCAGGGAGCTTTCCACAGGAGAATAGTGCAACACCGTCTGTGTCATATCAATGATTTGATGCCAGAAAACATAGTTTGGTATTTAAGTCCAAATGAATGGTGATTCTGATAGGTGGCTGAGCAATCCCCGGTGTTGGTGGGGAAAGAGGTTGATCTACAAAGATATCATGTTCTTCACTGTGTATAGCTTAAATAACAGTGGGCCAGTTCTGCAGGTGAAGAATCTGGACAGGGGCATCTTTGGGGATGAGAAACTAAAATCTTACAAAGCAGTCCTTCTGAGGCTTCCTATTAGCATCTATACTAGGAAGCAAGGCCTTTCTAACAAACTTTTGGTATCTTTTCAGAATTAAATTTGTTTTATTTATATGTACAGAGTTACATTGTTCATAATTTTGCAGGAGCCATCACCAAGACATTTAAAAGATTTCATTTCCTATAGTCCATTCAGATTATGACGTTTTCCAAGATGTCAGCGAAGGCGCCTATGAAATAAATTTGTCCACATGCTTTGAACGCGACCCTGTTCCTAACAGCTAGGTGTCATTTGTCTTGGTTACCAGTCAGCCGAGTAAGTTCTTGGTGTCTTAAGCCTTTTGGAACCAGAATACCTTAATCTCTGCTGTTCTTCACACCATGGTAGACAGAAATCATTTTAACTTTTCAGTCGAGGACTTCTTTAATATTAGAATCATCGTGTACCACTTTTTACATGAAATTGAGTGTTTGATGTACCCCAAAACTGAGTAGAGAACTTGTTCACAACTCCGTTTTCTTGGTTATAAGCATAAATTTCAGGAAATGCTTTTATTTTTCTGTTTGGTATAAACTTTGTTTTATATTTCTGTTAAATTTTTTTAGTATTTTTTAATTTATGGAAAATGGTTATATAGAAACCATTTTTTACTTGGTTATTATTTCTGGTGCAGTTTAGATAAAAATTTGATAAGGAAACCAAGATATGACTCTCTGTCCTCTAAACTTCTGTTACAGAACTCATGGGAAATTATTGGGCTCAAAGAATTATGATCAGCCTAATTCTTGGAGTTTGAAATAGCATTTTGTTTGATTTATTTAAATATTTATGAAGTTGGAATTTGTTTTGTCAGAAATGTCGAGGTGTTTTTTGTGCTTTTTGTTGTGATGACTCTGCAGGAATGAAAATTTCACTTAAATATGTGACCTAAAGAACTTAGTTTCACTTTTCACTTTCATGCATTGGGGAAGGAAATGGCAACCCACTCCAGTGTTCTTGCCTGGAGAATCCCAGGGACGGGGGAGCCTCATGGGCTGCCGTCTATGGGGTCGCACAGAGTCGGACATGACTGAAGCGACTTAGCAGCAGCAGCAGCAAAGAACTTAGCTGAGTACAATACAAAGTTCCATTATACAGTAAAAGCAAAGATTTGACATTCTTCTTGACTAAAATGTTTGTCTTCAATTTGGGCATGACCTCTTTATTCTTCACGTACTTTGACCTTTGTGAACCTTTGCTATCCTGTAGCTAAATACCTTAATTCCATGAAATTGGAGATTCATTCACACTGGAGCCTTTTAAGTACTTGGCAGCTACTCAAAGACTTGGTTTCCTTCTCTTGTTCACAGCAATGTCATCAAATCTTTGTAAGTTGTCTCCCAGTTTCTTAGATGCTCCCTGGGGACTGTTCCACACGCTGAACACCAAACCTCATCCCATCCTGCTGTGACTGGAGTTCAGTGCTGTTTCAGCCACTTCCTGCATTTCCTGATTCCGCATACAGAAACTTTCCTGCAGTAGCTCTTCTGCCTGGAGCATAGTGTTTCCAGGTACTTCTCAACTCCATTTAGGCGATGTCTGGTACAAACTCTTCCTTCACCTGTCATTCCACAGGACCATAGTAGAAACCAAAGATTGAGCTCAGTTCATTTCTTACTGCAGCAAAGGACTTCTCAACAGAAGTATCCTGTTACTACAGTACTGTCACTCATACGTTCTGATAAAAAAATCTCTTCCCATGGCCATGTATATGATAATACCTGTCAATTAAGTGACTGTATATGTAACATTTAGACTACTATTAGGCAAAATGGATCCCTGCAGGTTGTGCCTTATTTCCTCCTCATGGTACCTTCCTCCTAATGGATGCAGGTCTTTGCCTAGAGGGATGAAACTTCAGCAGACATATCACAAGTTTATCCTCTCTTTTCTGAATTTTAAAAGCAATAACTTGTCTTGTACTGATCAGGAGTGGGACAGAGGCCTGTCAAATTGTAACTCTTAAATGTCTCATTAGTCCTCCTGGTTCTCTGTAGAGTTATTGAATTGAGAGAAGAGGGGTGGAACTTTTGACCATAATTAAATGATAGCATCCTTCTTATGTCTCACATTGTAGGCAGTGGAACATCTGTTAATGATCAAGTAGAATGTTTTTCAACAACCTTTTCTGCAGTTGATACAGATTTATCTTTGATAAACTGTTTGAACTCAGAAACTTAACTCCACCAAAACTTTTTGGTCTTCATTTACTTTCTACTTGGAATTGATGCAACAGTTGACTTTATCCAGATTTATAAGGCTTGGTAAAGTTGTCTCAAAACATGAGTTAAGAGAAAAATTATGAGTTTTACAATAAAGGCCAAAATCAATTCTAGCCAACATCATGAAATTATCAATAAACCAGCATTCTATACTGGCTTTGCTTAGAATCACTTCAGATTTACAAAGTAATTCAACATTCAATTTTTGGTATCAATTCTAGAGTTTTGTGGAATTTTTATCAAGTCTTCTAAGCTGAACAAAATTAATGCTCAGTGATGCTCCTTTGTTCTTAGATCATAAGTATGGAATACTCTTGGGACATAGTTTTATTAAAGACTATTTGAACAACTTGGCAAAATCATGTTTGATGTGAATGTAATGTTTAAGAATTTCCAATTTTTATATGCTGTGTATCACTGATCCCTAACCTTTTATGGGGTTATTAATTTTTTTCAAATACTGAGAACTATCCAGTGTCAGTAGTGTCTGACTCTGTGACCCCATAGAATTCTCCAGGCAAGAATACTGGAGTGGGTAGCCATTCTCTTCTCCAGGGGATCTTTATGACCCAGGGATCGAACCCATATTTCCCAATTGTGGGTGGATTCTTTACCATCTGAGCCACCAGGGAAGCCCCCCAGAAAGTGCACATTCGTCCAAAATTGTTCCCTATGTTCTAGGAGTCCACGACTCCTGAAACCCACCTTACGCATTCGTGAACAGAAAAAGGTCAAGAAAATCACCCTTCTCCACCCAGGCCCTACCTCCATCCCTGGTGTCCTTGCCACCACCCACTAGTTGCCTGAGATATAAATCTCAGAGTGGGATCATTCTTGACTGCTCTCTGCCCTTCATCTTTCATCCAGCCCATCATAAAAGCCTGTCAAATGCTACCTCCTAAATAGCTCACCAGCCCTTCTGTTTCTCTGTGGAGCTACTGCCACCACCTTAGAGTTGCCTCCTCTCTGGCAGGTTGGTAGGTGTTCAGTATATTTTGAGTGAATGAATGAGTAAACAGGGCAGAGAATAGGATATATTTCAGGTCAGTTGAAATCTTGATCTCTTTCTGCTAGGCTATATATTCTGAATGTCTATTAAACAGAAGGCTTTAGTGGGAAGAGTCTGATCAAATATGAGCAAAGAGCCCATTTAAACTTTGAATTTCGAGTTGAATAAGGAGCACGTCTCCCAGATGAGAGAACTGAGAAGGACTGGAGATGTTTTGACTAGGTTATTCTTCTGCACAAACCATATGTGGTTATTTTCCCAGTTTGGCTTATGAAAGAAAGTGCCAAAATAAATAAAAGTTTTATATTTGCAGCTTCTCAGCAACCAGCTTCTTAGCTTTCTCTCAGAGAAGTTTGATTTACCAGATTGGTTCCTTGTATGGCTCTGATTCATTCTTGGAGGCATACCTTTGATGTCCCATCTTATTTTCCAGAAACTCCTTTCAGCACCACAGACCCCAGTTCAGTGGTCAAACAAAAGAAATTGATTAAAATTGTTCTTTGGGGGTAATATATTAGTTTGGACGGAAGCTGTTTTTGTGGGCTTTCTCAGCTGGGGCTAAATTGAGTTGTGTCATGGGTAGTGGCGGGTATTACAGGCAGGATTGTGACAGTGCTGCTTCTAGTTTCAAATAATGGCCTCCAGGGGCAAAAACAAAATGAAAGACACCGAAGAATCTGCTCTTCTTACCAAGAGCCTCCCTTTTAGTTTTTGGTGGCTTTTATGTCATTAATACTTTTAAAAGCACTGTTAATACTTCTATGTCATTAATGCTTTTAATGACTTGGAAGATTCATGTTGTGAGGTTTCTGTTTTGAATTCAGTGTAGTGATTTGCAGCTAAAGGAATTAGCAGGGGAAACTGCCACTGGCTTTCAACTTGCTAGATGGCAAAGGTTAAATTGAAAATTCACATTGAAAAATCAAATGCTCATGACTGCCCATTACCAGCGTTTCCAAGCCCACAGGAAGGGCAGCAGTTTGCCAGCCTGGCCCTGTTTCAGTCTCCTGGGGGACTTGGAAAAAGGTCTGCAGCTTGGACCACAGCATCCTCCAAAGGCTTTGGTTTTATTGGTCCCAGGTGTTCTGATAAGCTGAAGGGCAGAGAACTACTGTGCAAGAAGATAATCCCAACTGCAGGAAAAACTACGCACTGTGTCCTGGCCTGTCTCACCATGAGCTTTATTTTTTATTTTTTAGCCACACGGCATGTGGGATCTTGGTTCCCTGACCAGGGATTGGAACCCGCATCCCCTGCATTGGAAGCTCAGAGTCTTAACCACTGGACGATGAGGGAGGTCCCCTCAACCATGATGGTTCTTACGGGAGGGCTTAGAGGAGGCTGCTGTTCAACTTTTTCAAACTATTCCTGCTGCCCCCTTCAGCCTGCCCGATTCCTCGTCCTTTGCTTCATCTGACAGGGTCCAGTGTCCTCCAGCCCCCCACTGCGCCTCACTTTCCCTCCCAAGTGCAGAGATGTGAGCTGCTGTGATGGACTGGGGGGTTTATCCCTCAGAAACACTGCTGTGGGAATAAGAACATGAGAACTATTGTGTTAGAAAATCATTACTATTTGAAGAGTAGGGTGGTGATTGACTTCTGCAACCAAATTTTTAATTTTAAGTGAAAACATTGGACAGGAGATCAGTAGATTTTGGAGTGCACGATACAACATCGTTCGCTACAGCCATGATGTTGGACAGCAGGTCCCTCGAACTTACTCATCTGAATCTCTGAGGTTTTAACTCCATTGGTTGGCATCTCCCCATGTGCCCTAAAATGATTTTAAGTTGGTTATCTGATATCTAAATCCAGGTTCTTTGATCTCCCCTGGTGGCACTTTCCCACTCAGTATTATAAAGACTTAACATGGGTGGTGTGATATGCTTCAGTTACGGTGCTGCTTCTCCGCCCTCTCAAAAAGGACCAAGTGTTACAGTCCCATGACAAGTGTGGGAAGGACATGCAATGCTGGAGTCAGTAGTAACTGTTTTACTCGTGGTTAACCAGTTCTCATTTTATCTTGATTGGACAAGAGAAACTGATACAATTGGAAACTTCATATGAAACCTTAACAAAATTCAATTTCCTGCTGTCTTTAGAAGGAATCTATTGCAGTGTTGGAGTGGCCTGGTGTCACAGAAGGCATTAGCTCGGGATATGATGCTAAAACTTCCCAGGCTTTCCTTCAAGACCAGACATAGCTGAGCTTAGAACAGCAGCTGCTAAAATGGGACAGACAGCAAGAGTGAAAGTGTGTGAAAACCTCGTGGAAGTTTTAACTTGAGGATTATAAACCCAGGATTTCTCTACCTGAATTACCTCTCAGAGTAGATCTCGTGATGGGAATATTTTACCAAAGCTGGATTTTTTTTTTCTCCAAAGCAAAAAAAATCTGCCAAGTCACTTCAGTTGTGTTCGACTCTGTGCGACCCCAGAGACGGCGGCCCACCAGGCTTCCCCGTCCCTGGGATTCTAAAGCAAGAACACTCGAGTGGGTTGCCATTTCCTTCTCCAATGCATGAAAGTGAAAAGTGAACATGAAGTCACTCAGTCATGTCCGACTCCTAGCGACCCCATGGACTGCAGCCTACCAGGCTCCTCTGTCCATGGGATTTTCCAGGCAAGAGTAAAAAATCTGCCCTGTTCTAAAATTAATTGAAGTTCATGGTTCTTCTGAAATCAGGTTTTGCTGTCTCCTCACTGCTAGGTGGCGCTCTGGGACAGGAGTTCTGTTGCCAGCCCTGATGCTGAAAATCCTTTCTTTGACATTCTGTTGACAGAACTGTAGAGTTTCAGTGTTGGATAGACCTTGGAGCTCACCTTAAGCTACCCTCTTTTTTTCTCTTGAAAAAAAAAAAAAAAAGTGACATAAGTGACTTCTTTGGGAAGTAAGGATCTTAGAGTAATTCTCATAGGGTGGCCTTACCACAGTTTAAGCTTTCTTCTAATTTGACCCCGTGAGAAGCCACCACAGAGCTCTCTTTACAGAACTTGGACTTTAAAAACACTGTATGTACATCTTAATCACATGAGGGTGGAGGGGAAGCTCCAACATAAGCACGTTTGGAAGCTACAACTACTGATGCTACCTTGCTCCACTGAAAAAATTCTAAGGAAAAAAGTCACCTTTCCATCTTTATTTTGGACTTTCCAAGCAGATACACTTTTATCTCTTTTATAAATTTATGTTGTTACAAAAACACAAAACTTTTACAATTGAAGCACATTTTGAGTCTTTAAAAGGCTTTTCTTATCCCAAGGCTTTAAATGTTGTGTGTGTGCAGGTCTTCCTGGGGAAAGTTCCCCGGATTCTTCAGATCCTCAAGAATGATGAAGCATGCCTGCAGGAGTTCTGCTGCCTGTGCTAGAAGACTATAGAGGAGATGGAAAGCAACTGTTAACCCTTGGGACTTCACTCTCAGGTGAAGGCAAGCGACTTCTCTGTGTGGAGAGTGGGTTTGGCTCACAACAAGATCTTGAGTCAGTTATAATAACCATCACTTCATCAGGCTTTACACATTGCCAGGCAGCAGAGACAGCTGCCATCAAAAGTTAACGAGCTTGGATCACAGTAACACAAGGATAGCAAATAAGTTCAGCACCCTGTCCCTTCTGGGCAGCACTGTATTTATAAAAAGAGGTAGGCCAGCATTCACAAAAGAATTGCATAAATAATAACAGCTTTATCTAATTTATGTAATGTGCCACAAGCCATTTGTTACAGATTATCTGCTTTATACAGATTATCTCATTTAATCCTTTCAGTAACACTGTGGAGTAGGTACTATTTCTATTTCTGCTCCCATATTTCAAATAAAACTGAGGCATGGAAAGGTTAAGTATCTTTCCCACACAGAAATTATGTCATAATAATGTTGATATTAACTTACTAAGTACTTATTATATGCTACACCCAGTATATATATTGGAGTTTCCCTGGTGGTTCCATGGTAAAGAATCCACCTGCCAATATAGGAGACGCAAGAGACACGGGTTTGATCCCTGGGTCAGGAAGATCCCCTGGAGTAAGAAATAGCAACCTACTTCAGTATTGTTGCCTGGAAAATTCCATGAACAGAGGAGCCTGGTAGGCTACAGTCCATGGGATCAGAAAGAGTCAAACATGACTGAGCATGCATGCACATACATATTTGATTTGATTTTCAGGGTATCCGTATTACTATTCCTGTTTTACAAGAGGAGAAGCGGAAGCTCAGAAAATTAATTTAACCAAAGTCACATCTCATATGGGGCAGGAACTAAATGTCTGACTCCTCCAAAGAGTTATCTACTTTGTCTCCCATCGCGTCTCTCCTATTCTCTCCCAAACCCACTCCAGTTCCACCCAAACCATCCTATCAAAAGTGCTCCTGTCAAGATCTCCTGTGACCTCCAAGTCTCAGAGTCAGCTCTCAGCGCTCATCTTGCCTGGCCCATCATTAGCATTTGATGCCCCTTCTCTCTTTCTAGGACTCACCTGCTCTGGGGCTCCCTCCTACTTGTTGGTCGATGCTTGGCTTCTGCTTTCTTGGCTCCTCCTCCCCGCCCCCGGCACCGCCCCCCGCCACCTCTCCATCCTAGAGAGCACCAGGCTTCACCTTCTTGCAAGTTCCTCCAGTCCCAAGGCTTTAATCACCATCTGTAGGCTCCCATGTAGCTACCGCCCAGAACGCTCTCCTGAACTCTCTACTCAAATGCCCATTTGACCTCTCCACTCAGATATCCAAACAACCTCTGAAGCTTAGCAGGTCCGAAATAGAACTCATGATGTTCGCCCTGTCTTCAGCCAGAACCACACCTTGTACAGAGTCTTCTGTAACCCCTGTGATTGCAACTCCCTCCGTCAAACTGCTGCCGCTGCTGCTAAGTCGCTTCAGTTGTGTCTGACGACTCTGTGCGACCCCATAGATGGCAGCCCACCAAGCTCCCCCATCCCTGGGATTCTCAAGGCAAGAACACTGGAGTGGGTTGCCATTTCCTTCTCCAATGCATGAGAGTGAAAAGTGAAAGTGAAGTCACTCAGTCGTGTCCAACTCTTAGCGACCCCATGGACTGTAGCCCACCAGGCTCCTCCATCCATGGGATTTTCCAGGCAAGAGTACTGGAGTGGGGTGCCATTTCCTTCTCCGTCAAACTACGCAGGCCCAAATCACAGATGCTTTTCTTTTCTCTCACACCTCACACCCAATCAGCCACAAAATCCTACTGGCTCTTTTTTCAAAATGTATTCATTGTTTACCTAAAATTCAGATGTAACTGGAGTCCATATTTTTATTTGCACTCTCTGCCAACTCTTCCCCACAAACCCATTCCTGACCTGTGCCTCCTGTTACCTTCTGCCCTCATCCCTACAGCCTTCACCGTGCTTGCTTCAGTCCTCCCACACTGACCTTGCTATCTTTTTGTCAACAGGCAGCTCCCACCTTTGGCTTTGCCTCGGCTGTTGTCCCTTCAGTATTTGCATCTCCTCAAAGAGTTCATTTTGAAAATTACTGCTTGACCTTGCACTCCAGATCCCTCTTACCCTGCTCTACTCTTTTTCTGTAGCACCTAACATATGCTATGGTTCCCAGATCACTCAGTGGTAAAGAATCTGCCTGCAATGCAGGAGACCGGGGTTCAATCCCTAGGTCAGGAAGATTCCCTGGAGAAAGAAATGGCAACCCTTTTCAGTAATCTTACCTGGAGAATCCCATGAACAGAGGAGCCTGGTGGGCTATAGTCCATAGGGTCACAAAGAGTTAGACATGACTTAGAGACTAAGCAACAACAATATATGATATAACCCTTTATTGTGTATTGTCTGTCTCCAACAACCAGATTATGAACTTCACAAGCAGGCATTTTTGTCCATTTTGTTCATTATTGTATCCCAAGAGGCTTAAACAATAGTACATAGGTGGTTCAATCTCTGTCATGTCCGATTCTTTGCGACCCCATGGGCTGTAGCCCGCCAAGCTCCTCTGTCCATGGAATTCTCCAGGCAAGAATACTGGAGTGAGTAGCCATTCTCTTTTCTAGGGGATCTTCCTGACCCAGGGATCAACTTGCATTTGGTGTACTGCAGGCGAACTCTTTACCATCTGAGCCACCAGGGAAGCTGTAGCACATAGGCGCCGGATAAATATTTATTGAATGAATGATCTCAAAGGACTGTGCTCCTTTTTGTTGCATTAGACCCCCTCTGTTTCAGCTTGTCTCATGAGAAATATTTGAAGAACCTGAGAGTGTATAGTTTGGAGAAGAGATGATTGGCCAGCTTGGAGAGTGCACGTACTTTCCAGCTGTGACGGTTCTCTGGGACCTTCTGGATCAAGGCACAGAAATGTCCACATCTCTCTGCCCAGGTTTTTGGTACACAAGGGTCCATGCTAAACTCCAAGGGTATGAAAATAAAGAAGATAATTCCTATGTAGAAAGACCTTATACTGTGGTGGGTTTGAGGATCCTGCCTGTTTGGTCAAACAGGAGGGAACTGGGCCTGACTGGCCACATTTGCCCCCTTTCCAAAGAAAGCACCGCAGCTTCTAAGCGCCCTCTATATCCAATCACCTCCTCCACCCCGCAGCTTTTTTCCTACTCTGGTAATCCCCAGAGAAAAAGCAGAGCGAATATTAAGCACAAGCAGTGAGAAGAACATCTGCTCTAACCTCACCATGACCCCGATGCGCTGGGCAGAGATAAATTAAAGCAAGCGCAGGAAGCCTGTTGGCGTCAGTGTCCAATGACGCCAACAGGAAGGTGGGGCGGGAGAGGGCGGGTGCGTGAGTGCACACATGGGCACCAAGAAGCAGACTCGCCTCTGAAAATCATTTCCTCCCAGAACATCCCAGGAGGGAGGAAAATCGTTACTACTGGGATAATAATGTTTACTCAATAACGTCGTATAGATCTTCAACCCACCTTATTTCTGCACTGTTATCTTCCTGAATTACTGATTAGCGACATCACCATCTTGATATGTAATCAATCACTAGAAAATTCTAAAGCGTTTTGCAGAAACGTAGTAGTAACACATCAGCTAGACGATGGAGAAGTATCTTTGGGGGAGGATGGTTTTCTCACTTTCCCATTTCATCCTGGATGGACCTTCAGCTTGTACTGGTCACTCAATGAGAGGGCTGTCAGTATTCTAATCCAATGAAAATTTACTATAGGCTTGTTTGACACAGACTGTGACGCTTCCTGTGTCCATGGTATTAAATTTACTGAAAGGGCTTATCTTTTACAAAAAGGAAATGGCTCTCTAGTGCAAAGGACCAGGCAGAGAGAGGGTAAAACTGAGTAGGGCTTGAGATCAACTACATGCCAGGAGCAAGAACTTGTTTTCTCAGAACTCAGGACACCTTAGATGACAGCCCAGGGTTCTAGAGGGAGATCCTAGACCTGGCAGATCTTGAAAGGCAGAACTGGCCCAGCCAAACTGGGGAGGGGTCATATTGATCCTCAGCGTCATTGGATTTTCATTGTCAACTCTTCTCTCTCTGACCTTTGTTCACTGTGCCCCATGGAGGGCCCTGCCCTTCCCCATCACAGCACACACAGGCCCTGCTGGTGGTGCTGGCCCTTGTTCCACATTTTAGAGGCACGATTAAGCTACCCAGTTTTTTTTTTTTTTAATGTATTTATTTGTCTGCTCTGGGTCTTAGTTGTGGTACGCAGGATCCTCATTGTGGCATGTGGGATCTTTAGCTGTAGCGTGTGGAATCTAGTTCCCTGACCAGGGATCGAACCCCTGCCCCCTGCATTGGGAGTGAGGAGTCTTAGCCACTGGACCACCAGGGAAATCCCTAGCTATGTAATTTAAAACTGTATCCGTCACTCTTAGAAACTATTAGTGTCTTATAGTGAAATCTAGTCCCCTGGCTAAATCTTCCCTCTTTTTTCTTTTTTTTTAATAATTGCACATGTAAAGAGAGGAGACTATGCTCTCTGCATATTTGCTTCAACAGCATGAAGATTTTCCCATCCTTTATCTTTGACTTAAACATTTCTCTGGTTTTTGGTAATGACATCCTATAAGGAAGTATCTTAAACTTGTTTTGGCACTTCCTGTCACTTTGATGAAGTGGGAATCTGGGGACCAATAAGATTCAAATTGCAAAAATAAGTTTAAAATAATTTTACTGGGACAAACTACATCTTGAGCACCAAAGTCAGAGCACTATTTTCAATCATTTTAGTAGATCATATCACGAGATGCTTGGGGTAGGACTGGCAGGCTGTCCACAACCATTGGGTACAATCAGGCTGGAGGTTCAGCACTGTTATTTTCTTTTTTCTTTTTTCCTTTTGCTTCTGTGTTTTGCCATTACTTTCATTTTAAAGGTTACTCAATATGCCAGCAAATTTGGAAAACTCAGCAGTGGCCACAGGACTGGAAAAGATCAGTCTTCATTCCAATCCCAAAGAAAGGCAATGCCAAAGAATGCTCAAACTACCGCACAAGTGCACTCATCTCACACGCTAGTAAAGTAATGCTCACAATTCTCCAAGCCAAGCTTCAGCAATACATGAACCGTGAACTTCCAGATGCTCAAGCTGGTTTTAGAAAAGGCAGAGGAACCAGAGATCAAATTGCCAACATCCGCTGGATCATGGAAAAAGCAAGAGAGTTCCAGAAAAACGTCTATTTCTGCTTTATTGACTATGCCAAAGCCTTTGACTGTGTGGATCACAATAAACTGTGGGAAATTCAAGAGATGGGACTACCAGACCACCTGACCTGCCTCTTGAGAAACCTATATGCAGATCAGGAAGCAACAGTTAGAACTGGACATGGAACAACAGACTGGTTCCAAATAGGAAAAGGAGTACGTCAAGGCTGTATATTGTCACCCTGCTTATTTAACTTCTATGCAGAGTACATCATGAGAAACGCTGGGCTGGAAGAAGCACAAGCTGGAATCAAGATTGCCAGGAGAAATATCAATAACCTCAGATATGCAGATGACACCACCCTTATGGCAGAAAGTGAAGAATTGAAAAGCCTCTTGATGAAAGTGAAAGATGAGAGTGAAAAAGTTGGCTTAAAGTTCAACATTCAGAAAATGAAGATCATGGCATCTGGTCCCATCACTTCATGGGAAATAGATGGGGAAACAGTGGAAACAGTGTCAGACTATTTTGGGGGGCTCCAAAATCACTGCAGATAGTGGCTGCAGCCATGAAATTAAAAGACGCTTACTCCTTGGAAAAAAAGTTATGACCGACCTAGATAGCATATTAAAAAGCAGAGACATTACTTTGCCAACAAAGGTCCATCTAGTCAAGGCTATGGTTTTTCCAGTGGTCATGTATGGATGTGAGTGTTGGACTGTGAAGAAAGCTGAGCACTGAAGAATTGATGCTTTTGAACTGTGGTGTTGGAGAAGACTCTTGAGAGTCCTTGAACTGCAAGGAAATCAAACCAGTCCATTCTGAAGGAGATCAGCCCTGGGTATTCTTTGGAAGGAATGATGCTAAAGGTGAAACTCCAATACTTTGGCCACCTCATGCGAAGAGTTGACTCGTTGGAAAAGACTTTGATGCTGGGGGCAGGAGGAGAAGGGGACAACAGAGGATGAGATGGCTGGATGGCATCACTGACTCAATGGACATGAGTCTGAGTGAACTCCAGAGTTGGTGATGGACAGGGAGGCCTGGCATGCTGTGATTCATGGGGTTGCAAAGAGTCAGACACGACTGAGCGACTGAACTGAACTGAACTGAAAATTACCACTGCTACAAAAACTAGGATCTGACAGGATCCACTATCAACTTTATCCCAAACCCAATCTTCTTTTCAGGGAACTTAGCCATGTAGCAGGGGGATGTGGCGAAACCAAGTCAAAAGGAAAAGCTAAGACTATCAGAGTTTTGATGACCTTTCTTGGAGTGCTTGCCTTTTGGAGGAGCAATGTATGAATGAAGAAAAGGAGGATCTAAATGTCCAGGACCAAATAGGCCCTTCTTAGATGCTATGCCTCAAAATACTAAGAGAATTAACTATAATTCTGAGACTACATCAAGAAGACAACATTCCATTGACCCTCCTCACAACTGAGACAACTTCTAGTTAGTTATTTTTATTTTTTAACTGAAGGATATTTGCTTTATAATGTTGTGGTGTTTTCTGCCATACAACAATGCAAATCAATCATAGTTATATATATATGTATATATATAAATATTTATCCCCTCCCCTTTAGCCTCCTTCCCCCGTCCCATCCCACCCCTCTAGGTCATCATGGAGTGCCAGGCTGAGCTCCCTGGGTTATATAGCAGATTCCTTCTAGATATCTGTGTTATGCTTGATAGTGGATACATGTCAGTGCTACTTTCTCAACTCACCCTACCCTTTCCGTCCCCTGCTGTGTCCACAAGTCCATTCCCTACATCTACATCTCCATTCCTATCAACCGTTCCCTCTTCCAGACAAATGCCAGTTCCATCATTTCTAATTCCTCACACAAGGTAACATGAAATGGTATTATTTTAACTATGAAAAGATGTTAAATTTATCACTTTGTCCAAAAATGTGTGATTCAGTCACATGCAAAATGAAAGAGGGCTGTTAAGGATTTCTTCCAAGACAAGTCTCTAGCTCTCCCAACTCAAAGGACCCATTTTAAACTGAGGAATTGGCTGCAAGAGGAGACATTGAAGCCAAGTGTGAATAAGTGCCTAGACCACTGGTCCTGAATGGCTGAAGCTCAGCTTCTTCATTCAGTCAACACATATTTGCCAGGAACCTACCATATGCCAGTCATTGTGCTAAATGCTGCAGAAATCCTGTCTTTAAGGATTTCACAGTTTGGTGAGAGGGTGGGCAGGGTGGTGGGAGCTTGCAGATAAGCAGCCATTGCAGGCTTGATGGGCTTCCCTGCTGGCTCAGACGGTGAAGAATCTGCCTGCAATGCAGGAGGCCAGAGTTCGATCCCTGGGTTGGAAAGATCCCCTGAAAAAGTAAATGGCAACCCACTCCAGATTCTTGCCTAGAGAGTTCCATGGACAGAGGAGCCTCGCAGGCAACAGTCCATAGGGTTGAGGAGTCAGTCACAACTGAGTGACCTGGGCTTCACAGATGGTGCTAGTGGTAAAGAACCTGCCTGCCAGTTTTCAAGATATAAGACACACGAGTTCGATCCCTGGGTCAGGATTGATCAATACTGTTTGGAGCATGTTTAGGGACCCTCAGCAGCACAGAAGGCCTAACCCAGCCTAGGGCTGGCAAGCAGCATACATTGCAGAGAAGGCTTCTTTGAAGTCGCCTGTGCTCAGTTTTGAAGGTCATACACCTGTCTGTGGTTTTAGTGCACAGAAGGTGTTTAAAAACCACTGAAAAGGTATTTCAAAAGCACAAAGAAAGGAGGTATGGGAGATATTTTCCAGTGTTTGGCTGGGATTTAAAAAATAACTTTAGGGAAAATATCCAAAACTTCTAAAGAAGGTAAAAGATGATTTTATGACCTTTGATGTCAAGCTAAGAGCATTTTCTAAAGAGCCTACCAAATTTCATTTGCACAACTGATTATGGCCTAAACATTTTACAAGTCTGTGAAATTTATAGTGTGATTTTCTTTTCTGCCAATTTAAAGATGAAAACTCTGAGGTTTGTAGTTTATTGTCTTGTAGAACCTTAACCAATTTGAATTAACTAACTTAGCAAATTTATTTCACCTTTCTTTTTTCCACTAAGTATAAAAATCCCAACTTTTCACATTACCTTTAAAAACAGCTTTGCCATCCTGCTGGTTTCATTATTACAGTAAATAAAACTTTAAAATGAGCACTCTATTTTTTGTTGAAAAATCAGGTTTGTAACATTTGGGGAATTACACTTTGATGGGTAAGTATGACCAGAAAATAAAGAGCTCGTTATGAAAACATATACTGCGTGCAAAGTGCTTATTAAAGATTTTGAATGTAGTGATGGTACCCAACCCTCATTAGCTACGTTCTCCTCTATTTTTCCATCTTAAGAAAAATAGGGATATTCAGTAATATTCTAGACACAGCACTTCCATGTAGGCTGCAGCCTCAACTCTTGTTCTGTCACCTATGTGCCCAAATAGGAACTGTTTTTCACTGTTTCATCCAGGGGACTTATGGAAATATTAATTTGTGGGTTCCCCCCCTCCCCCGTGCTTTAAAAAAGCATATACATTTACAGGGATTAATTTGAGAACACCAGAATCATACAGAACAACGAACCATGTAGAACAATACACTGGAACCAGTAGGCAATAAAGAAAGTGTATGCCTGCCAGGAAACCAGCCTACATCCTGCTGGAGAAGCACAGTACTGTGACTTTCTTCTGAGCTTGGTCATCACAAGATCCAAAACTTTTGACATGAGCTTGAGTAATTTTTAAATTAGTTCATGGTTAAAATTTGTAAGGGAGTTCTTTTCTTCTTCACTTAATTAATTGTATAAAAATTGAGAGATAGGCATATAGATAAATGAGGTGGAGAGTGAGTATGCATCAAGCAAAGAGCTCACATGTGCAGAGGCC
This sequence comes from Ovis aries, assembly GCF_016772045.2. NCBI lineage: Eukaryota > Metazoa > Chordata > Mammalia > Artiodactyla > Bovidae > Ovis > Ovis aries. The sequence continues at coordinate 60,302,562 of NC_056065.1, forward strand.
TGGAGATGTGGGGATAAAAGGAAGAATGTATTTAAGGAACTCCAAGCAGATCAGTATGACTGGACCACTGAGGAGCAGATAAGGTAATGAAGACATAAAGCTGCCCACATAGACAGAAGCCAAATGAAAATGGGCCTTGCAGGCCATGCAAAGGAATGGAGACTTCTGAGGAGAGTAACAAGTCATTGAAGGATTTCAAATGCACTTTATGAAGACCACTTTGATAGCAAATATGAATTATAGACTGAAGGAGGCAAGATTGGAAACAGGGTCACTGGTTAAAAGGTCATTGCAATAATCCATAATCCATGTAGAAGTAATGAAAGCCTAGAGGAGGACCTAGGGAATGGAGAGGGTTAGATTACCTCCCCTTGAAAAGAAAATGGTCCAAAGATCTTATCAGAAAGTATAACTCTTTCCCATGTCTTGTATCCACATCTGTTTGAATGAAAGCAAAGAGATAATAGTAACATTCCAAGCAGTAATTCTGTCTTGAGTCTGTTCCGGGAATAATTCTGCTTCACATGTGGGCTCTCCAGCTGTATCTTTTGCTGTATATACATTTAAGAACTCAGAGTCTATGAAACTTGACCCACATCCCTCAGAAGAGCACCCTGAGAGGAATTGATCACATGGGAGAAACACTGAACTACAGTTATCTCCCTTCAAGTCTTTTAGAAACAGAAGTTTTTCATTTTCACAATTCCAATGAATCACTTATAACTAATCAAAGTCTTTCTTTAAAAAAATGCATCATTTTCTTTTGCTGAAGTTGGTATTTTCTCTGGCATGCAGTGGAAAATTAGATACGTTGATCTCTTACATGGGGCTAGGATCTCAAATGGTCATTTAAGAATGAGGAAAGAGCTGCAGAGCCCGGAACCTAAAACTGTCTGGGAAACTGGTGGAGTAAAAATCTCCGAAAATTTTCTCCTTCATAAACGCAAAGAAAACACTAGCAAGATTGCAAGAATCAACTTGTTCTAAACCCTGGAAATTACCAAAGGCTTGCAGCAATCCAGAAAACGTGGGTTCAAGAAAAACTTCGTAAGGAGAGCAAGCTTTGTGGCACTTTAATTTGCCCTATTTCCATTCCCCCTCTCCCCAGCATCACGGTGGTCTTGAAACCAACAGTCAGTGTGAAAATCAGCTGTCTGGCGGCTACTGTAAGAAACACAATAGAACTGGAACTTCTTCGAAGTCCCATTACCAGAGAGTTTCTATTTTTTGCACTGTCTGGCAGTTCCCTGGAAGACTTCATTAGCAAGTATAACTTTTTAAAAAAATTTTTATGTTGGAGCATAGTTGATTTACAATGTGTTAGTTTCAGATGTACAGCAAAGTGATGCTGTTATGCATAGCTATTTAAACTTATGGTTACCAAAGGGGAAATGGTGGGGGGAGATATTTTAGGAGGTTGGAATTAACATATACACACTATTTATGTAAAATAATCAACAAAGACCTACTCACATCTCTCTAATAACTTATATGGGAAAGAATCTGAAAAAGAATAGATATACGCAAATATATCTTCACTTACCTGATGTAGAGCTCAACCAGTGCAAACAACCTATTCTCTAGGCATATTGAGAACAATCAGGCAATTGTTCTACATCATGAATGCCGGAGGCAGTGAATAATAGTTGGGACAATTTGTTGTAGATCAGTCGCTAAGTCATGTCTGACTCTTTGTGACCCCCATGGAAAGTGCAGCATGCCAGGCTTCCCTGTCCTTCACTATCTCCTGGAATTTGCTCAAATTCATGTCCATTGAGTCAGTGATGCTATCTAACCGTCTCATCGTCTGCTACCCACTTCTCCTTGTCCTTAAATCTTCCCCAGCATCAGGGTCTTTTTCAATGTGCTGGTTCTTCACATCAGGTGGCCAAAGGATTGGAACTTCAGCTTTAGCATCAGTCCTCCCTGTGAATATTCAGGATTGATTTCCTTTAGGATTGATTGGTTTGATCTCCTTGCAGTCCAAGGAACTCTTAAGAGTCTTCTCTAGCACCACAATTTGAAAGCATCAGTTGGGACAATAGGTGAACCAAAAAATCTTAAAAATGGAGAATGAGATATATATATTTTAAGGTTGGTGCAAAAGTAATTTTGGTTTTGCACTGCTGAAATTTACCATTTGATACTGGAATACATTCTTAAATAAATGTGGTTATGTTATACATCATTTTAATGTGTATTTCTTGCTTTATTTTTTGCTAATGACTTGTTACTTGCTGTTTATATGTATTTTAGACTATGGAAATGATGTTAGACAAAAAGCAAATTTGAGCAATTTTCTTATTCAAGTTCAAAATGGCTTGTAAAGCAATGGAGACAACGCACAACATCAACAATGCATTTGGCCCAGGCACTGCCAACAAATGTACAGTGCAGTGGTGGTTCAGGAAGTTTTGCAAAGGAGATAAGAGCCTTGAAGGTGAGGAGTGTAGTGGCCAGCCATAAGAAGTTGACAACAATCAACTGAGAGCAGTCATTGAAACTGATCCTCTTACAACTACATGAGTAGTTGCCTGAGAACTCAACGTCAACCATTCTACAGTCATTTGGCATTTGAAGCAAATTGTAAAGGTGAAAAAGTTTGATAAGTGAGTGCCTCATGAGCTGCAAATCAAAAAAATCGTTGTTTTGAAGTGTCGTCTTATTCTGCACAACAGCGATGAACTGTTTCTTGATCAGATTGTGACATGCGATGAAAAGTGGATTGTATATGACAACCAGATTGTGTATGACCAGCTCAGTGGTTGGACAGAGAAGAAGCTCCAGAGCACTTCCCAAACTTAAACTTTCACCAAAAAATGTCATGATTACTGTTTGGTGGTCTGCTGCCAGTATGATCCATTACAGCTTTCTGAATCCCAGCAAACCCATTACATCTGAGAAGTGTGCTCAGCAAATCAATGAGATGCACTGCACTGAAAACTGCAAGGTCTGCAGCCAGCATTGGTCAACAGAAAGGGCCCAGTTCTCCATGACAAGGCCTGACCACACAACCAATGCTTTAAAAGTTAAATGAATTGGGCTAAAAGCTTTGCCTCATCTGCCATACTCACCTAACCTCTCACGAACTGACTACCACTTCTTCAAGCATCTTGACAACTTTTTGCAGGGAAAAGGCTTCCACAACCAGCAGGAGGCAGAAAATGCCTTCCAAGAGTTTGTCGAAATCTCAAGGTACAGATTTTTAGGCTACAGGAATAAACAAACATTTCTCATAGGCAAAAATGTGTTGATTATAATGGTTCCTATTTTGATTAATAAACATGTGTTTGAGCCTAGTTATAATGATTTAAAATTCAGGGTCCAAAACAGCAATTACTCTTGCACCAATCTATAGATTGTTGGAAAGCTCTGATATGTGTATTCCTGGGAATCTAGAAAGGCATGTATATCTTCAAGACTGTGCATATGCTCTGGGAAGAGCATATATACAAAATTAATTCAAAATGTATCAAAGACCTAACTTAAAAGCTGAGACTGTAAAACTTTTAAGAGAACATATAGGCATAAACCTTAGTGATCATGGATTTAGCAATGATTTCCTGGATATGGGCTTCCCTGGTGACTCAGATGGTAAAGGGTCTGCCTGCAATGCGGGAAACCTCAGTTGGTTCCCTGGGTTGGGAAGATCCCCTGGAGAAGGGAATGGCTACCCACTCCAGTATTCTTGCCTGGAGAATTCCATGGATTGTATAGTCCCATGGGGGTCACAGAGTCAGACATGACTGAGCAACTAACACATACTTTCTGGATATGACACTGAGAATACTAGCAAAAAAAGAAAAAACATAAACTGGATTTCATCAAAATAATCTTGTGCTTCAAAGGATACATCAGGAAAATGAAAATATAGCCCCAAAATGGGAGAGAATTTTCATAAATACATTCGATAAGGGACTTGTATCTAGAATATATGAAGAAATCTTACAACTCAGAAATAAAAAGGCAATTCGCCCAATTAAAATGGGCAAAGGATATTAATAGGCATTTCTCCAAAGAAGATAAACCAATGGCCAATAAACACATTAAAAGGTACTAAACATTAGCAAATAGGGAAATGCAAAAAGCAAAACCACAAAGTAATACTTCACACTCACTACTGTGGCTATAAATAAAAAAAGATAGTAACAAGTGTTACGAGGATGTGAAGAAACTGGAACTCTCATACATTTCCAGTGAGAATATAAAATGATGCAGCTGTTTTGACAAGCAGTCTGGCTAAATACAGAATTACCATATGACCTGACAATTTTACTCTTGGCTATTTACCCAAGAGTAATGGCAAGTTATGTCTTTATAAAAAACTTGGACATGCATGTTCATAGAAGCTTTATTCATAATAGATAAAGAAGTGGGAACAACCCAACAATGACTGAATGAATGGATGAACAAAATGGGGTATATCCATATGAAGGATATTATTCAGCCATAAAAGGAATGAAGTAATGATTCATAGTACAACATACATGAACCTTGAAAACATGATGGTAAGTGAAAGAAACCAGACACAAAAGGCCAAATGTTGTATGATTCCATTTATATGAAATTTCTAGAATAGGCAAATCCATAGCGAGAGAAAGATCAGTGATTGCCAATGGCTAGTGGGGAGGAGAGAATAAGGAGTAACTGTTAATGGATACGGAGTTTCTGTTTGGAGTGATGAAAATATTCTGAAATATGGCAATAGCTTCCTAATTTTATGAATAACTCATTGAATTGTACACTTTAAGGGGTGGATTTTATGGCATGTGAATTATGTCTTGGTAAAAATAAGTTAATTGAAATAAGTCTTTTGTTAGGAGCAAAAGCCTATATCTGATCAAACAGGGTGCTTTTGACTTCACAGACTCAAAAGGAGGCTCAGGACACAGTGCTGTACAGGATCTTAATTACAGACATGAATCAGAATCATTTGTGGAGCTTTTAGACCATGCAGACAACAGGCCCACTTTTACATTTTCTGATTTAGTGGGGTCATGGATAGGACCAAACCTATGATTTTATATATTCCTGATTTAGATGTTGAGGACTTCCCAGTTATTAGAGGACAGCAGGAGAAATTAGGAGTTGGAAAATCCAGATGAGTCACAATTCTAAGTCATTTTGGTTCTAGAGAGAGATTTCTCTCCTCTATTCTAAGAGTGGTTGCTGTCTACTCCTTACGTTTCATGAAGATATTTATAAAGCATATTGATCACTTACATTTCTTTTCCCAAATTCATGCCAGTATCTCAACTGTGTTAGTTAAATAAGAGGCACTCAGTATTGTTAATGTATTTTCCCTTCTTTATATCTACTTTTATCTGAGCCCTTACAGCTTTAGGAATGAATAGCTTTCTCAAAGAGTAGCCTTGGAATCTGGAATAGTAGCTTTGGTAATAATACTTGAAGTATTGAGAGAATAAAAAGAATTTAGATAAGGATTAATATTGGTTCATCTAAAAGGAAATATGAGTTCTGGGGAAGATTAGAAATCTCCTTCATCACTGAATGGCATTCCATATGTAAATCTGTTGCTCACACCCTCAGTCTTGGCAAGTATTAGGACACGAACTCTCTAGGGCTGTCCCAAACACAGTGGGTCCCAGAAAAAGAGGTATGACTCGTGACAAGAACCCTGTGGGGTGCTTCAATCTGTTTCCGTGATTTATGACCCCCTTTCCCCAGTGGTGACTCCTACCATTTGGTCCAAACCTACAGAGACCATGTCTGACAATTTGGCAGAGAGAGGGGCATGTACCATCTTGAATCTATCTTGGGCTCACAAATCACCTTTCTTCCCTGCAAAGTTATTAGTTGCTTAATTATAGAGGAGAAGTTTGCATCTGTGGCCAGATACCAAGGCCAGGTTTAATAAAACCTGAAATGGCTCCCAGTTCCCAAGGACAATCAACATCGAAGAATTCCACTGCACACTTGCCCAGGACTATAGGGTTGATGAAAAATGCCAGCCTTCCCAAGTATAATATTTTCTCAGATTCCAGAATAGCTACTGACGATGTGTAATAAAACAACTGCTAATACATCTGGGTTTGAGTGAGATAATCAGGAAAACAAAACTATCAAGGTGACCTACAAAAACTCACTTCCCATCTGTCTCCATTCCTCTTCCACTAAAACAATATGTAGGGCACTTTGGTATGGCCTTGAAAAAGATAGGGAAGAGGGATGAATGACTTTTTAAGAGAGTCATTCACTTTAACTTTCCATACTGTACAATCCTATGATGGGGGGTTTTGTGCAGTTATTTTTACAGCTAGTAATATACACATTGCACAAAACTTAAAAGATTTTAAAAGATCTACCGAAAAAGTCTCCCTCCCATTCATTCCACTTAACCCTCCAGTGTCTTACCCCAGGATGGGGCCAATGGGGCGGGCATGGATGGTGCTAGGCAGTGTTTTAGGTCCTGGGGACAGAGCAGCAAACCTAACAAAGTCTCTGGCCTCAGTGAGCTTACATTCTGGTGTGGAGAGACACAAAATAGGGTCCTGGTAAGTCCTACGAGAAAAATAAAATAGCCTGAGTAGGACTAGCCTTTGAGGCTCTCAAGGAGAGCTTTGGTTGGCTCTACCAAATGTTGCCGAGATGCTCAGTGTGGAGCTACATGTAGTGATGTGTCTACCAGATTTCCCAGCATGAAGCTGGTTGATGACCTTGACATTGGAGGGTAGGGAGAGAAGCTTGATTATGATGGATGGAAGAATGTGTAAGTGAGACAGCGGCAACAATACTCACTCACTCCAGAGGTTTGCTATGAGTGGGCAGAGAAATGGGACCCTGGCTGGAATGTTGTTGCACACGTGAAATGAAACAATGCGTACGCAGTGCTGAGCCCAACGCTTGGCACAGAGTGAGCACAGGGCTGTTCTCCGTATTGTATTTCCTATCTTTAGTTCTGTCTGTGTCTATTCAAAGCTCATTTTTTTTTCTGAAAGATATTTTCAATCTATGCTTGTCTTGTCTGAGTCCTGCGAATGTACAGTGACTCAGAGAAGCATCCACAATTATGAATGATTATATCTCTAGCGACTATGGATAAGAGTTACTGTTCTAGGAATTGTAAAAGGAAGGGCTTTGTGTTGTAAGTGGTTTGTCAGAATGCATTTGGTGCTGGCAGGGTGAGGTCAGATGAGAACTCATTTCAGCCTGAAAGAGTGCTTTGAAGGGTTCTGCCAAGTACCAGGTTTCAGGCAGTAAGTGATCTTTCTCTTTTTTCTTTCTGCTTCTGGGTCCCACCTTCAGTTCAATCGCAATACAGATGTGAAGGCACCCAGGGAATTCTCTAGACAGGTTTTCGGTGTCTCTAGACAGGTTTTCTGGCATTTCCTATTTTCTGGGCGTGGGGGCAGTGGTGGTGCTAGGTTTGTGGTTTGTCTGCTTTTGGTCTTTTGTTTGAGAAATGTCAGCCATATAGACACATTTCCCAATTGTCACTATTTACAATCACTTAAATGGCCATAGGGTCACAAAGAGTGGGACACGACTGAAGCAACTTTGCACACATGCACAAATGGCCATACGGATAGAAAGACAAAGCAACTTGGACCACCTACAACCGAGGTAAACTACCCTAGCAGGAGGGAAAGAGGGCTAGTGGTACCCATCCTAAGTCACTCCAGTCCTGTTCCTCAAGGCACCTGCTCGTGTCCCAAACAGTAGCTCCATATTTGTTTCAAAACCGTATATGTGCAGAATGTCAATCCTGTTAAAGGATTTTACCCTTTGCCGACTAAGGTCCGTCTAGTCAAGGCTATGGTTTTTCCAGTAGTCATGTATGGATATGAGAGTTGGACCGAGAAGAAAGCTGAGCACCGAAGAATTGATGCTTTTGAACTGTGGTGTTGGAGAAGACTCTTGAGAGTCCCTTGAACTGCAAGGAGATCCAACAGTCCATTATGAAGGAGATCAGCCCTGGGATTTCTTTGGAAGGAATAATGCTAAAGCTGAAACTCCAGTACTTTGGCCACCTCATGTGAAGAGTTGACTCATTGGAAAAGACTCTGATGCTGGGAGGGATTGGGGGCAGGAGGAGAAGGGGACGACAGAGGATGAGATGGCTGGATGGCATCATTGACTTGATGGACGTGAGTCTGAGTGAACTCCGGGATTTGGTGATGGACAGGGAGGCCTGGTGTGCTGAGATTCATGGGGTCGCAAAGAGTCGGACACGACTGAGCAACTGAACTGAACTGAACCCCAGATTCCTAGTATATTCATCTGTTGGTACCTGGCTGGGTAGCTATTGTCCTGGGAAGACAAGAACAGTCCTCTCATCTTCCAGGTGCTAGAGTCAGAACACACCGTTCTGTTGCTCTTCCTGCCAGCTGAAAGACCGCATCCTGGAGCTTCTCCTCTTGGAGTTGTGGCTTCTCCCTCCGCCCCTACCCACCAACTCCCACGATGTCTCTTCAGCACTGTCTGCTTTTTGAAAGCAGTTTAGTGTATGTTCATTATATAACCCCATTATTTGTGACTTCAGTCATTGCCTTGTATTAACATATTAGTTATTTTGTATGTCTTATCTTTCCAACTATAATTGTGACACCCTTAAATTTCTTTGAATTCTTTTTGGCTGAGTATATAGAACAGACACTGTAAATATTTTTGAGTTAGTTCTACCGCATTTCCTTACCCTCAAGGATCTTAACATTTCACTGGGGAGGGAAGGGATACTCAGGTGAAATAGCTCAATAACAAGTCAAGACAACAACTCAACGCCAAAGTGGAATGTAGACCTAGGAGGCACAGTGGCAAGGATGCCAAGGGAGAAAAAGTCACAAGGCTGAGCCAGTCTGAGAAGGCTCCTAGTTGCCCTGAGACAATATATCAATAGTTGGTTTTGTAAATGAATCCAGCTAGCCTACCAGTATTACTACAGCTGTCATTTTGTCTTTTGTATACCGAACTCTGCTTCCCAAAAGGGATTTGTTCGACAGACAAGCCCACATCCTGGCCCCTAGAAATCTCCCAGCAAACTTTACTCCTGTCCTCTTTTCTCGCTTTCAAAGCCCTTTCGTCACTATTCTTTTTTTTTTTTTTTTTACTTCTGTTTCTATGAAAAGATTTATCTTACGGTTCAGCTCTCTGAAAGAAAGAGCCGATAGTGGAGAGTGGGCATAGAGAGGATGCGCATGCTTCCCTGTGCTGCTTTCTGGGTGCTGCAGTTGTGCTTTTAATCCTGCTGCTGTCAAGCTCCATTAGGAGGTTTGAGCATCAGCCTCCTACCTTTGGGGCCTGGCCTCCCATCAGCTCTGGCTGAAATGAGGACGGTGTTTGAGACTGGTAATCAAGAAGAAAGACAGGTTGGATATTTGCAAAGAGCCCTTACTTACCATGCTTACCACCCAGTCACCTTTCATATCACATGGGGGCATTTATCTTCCCATTTGCAAGCACTGACTGCCATTAGGGAAGCCATCAGGATGCCATGTGCTGGCATCCATAAAATCATTTTAAAACAGTAGTAGGGAATCAAGGCGAAGCTTCTGTAACTCTCACATACCTCTGAAAAGGAACGGATTGCTTCTTTCTGGGAACATGGAACAGTGCTGAAGGAGCAGGGCCCCCTTCTCCTCCAAGTAGGCAAAGCAGTCTTGATAATCCGGGATGACAGATGTTACAACCAACAGCCTTCACATCTGGCCTCCGAGGTGACTTCAGTGGGTCATAGAGGCACCTGGACTCTTGCCTCAGAGCACTGGCAGCAAGTTTCTGGGAAGGAAAAGGCCCCCTGATTTCTCTTTCTTTGCATTTGATATAAAGTAGGAACCAGTGCCTTAGAAAGAATTCATGGAATCACTGTTTCTCAAGCTGAAATGAACACCTTTATTGTCATCAGCAGAAAATGTTAACAGCCTATCTGTGCAAGTTATAATGCTGGATCTCAAACCAGAATCTGTATTTTTTTTGTGAACCCTTAGTATAAAAAAGCATGCATTTGAACTTAGTAAATATATGCAAATCTGGATGAAATGCAAAGCTCAAAATCATTGTAGGGAAAACAAACAGACAGGTTATGAGTGGTTATCCGTATCTTGTTACCACAGCTATTTATTAAAATAAGTACTTCTTTTTAAAGGAAAACTCAAACATTTACATAGAAATGTATTTGTTGAGCCAGGTATTTACTTTGGAATGTTAATTTAATTTATTCATTAGGAATTAAAATTTGCAAAATTTGAATTTGCAAAAAGTTGCATATTAATGCCCATAATTAGTTTCACTGATACAAGTCTAACATATTCATTTTTGAAATGATTATTTGTCCTTCATTAGGTTGTAGCAAAAACTTTTCTACTACAATCTGTGAAACAAATATATTTAGTATTAGAGGGCTGAGATAAGTTCAGACAGATTGGCCTCAGAAAAAAGCAGGAATATAAATTTATGAGATGATACACCATAAAAAGCTATAAATGTGAGTTTGGCTGTGAAGTAGTAGAGGAGAAACTGAAGTAGCAGCAAATGTCCAGATGACAATGAGCAAATCACTTCTGATGTGAGAGCCTGGGAGAGCAACACTAAGCCAAGTACAAAGAATGAGAGCTCTTCTTTAGAAAGCAATGGTAACAGTAGCAGAGTATTCTCAAAGAAATTTCTGGAGGAAATAGGACAGTTTGCTCTGTAAGATGTGACACATGAGAAAACAACTTATATGGTTGCTTTTTAATAATAACCTCTAGTGTAAGAAGAAAATTTTGACTTGTGGTGCCCACCTTGGGCTGAGTAAACAACGCTCTGAACTCAGGCCACTCCGTCCAGACTCAGCATTGCCCCAACTGCAGTGTTAGAATGACGTCTTCACACAGTTTTCCAATTAAGAGAGCACCATTCTTTGTCTGTTTATTTCTGGCTACACTCTCTCATCGTTGCTGTGGTCGTGAAAGAGTACTTTCCTGTGATTGTAATACATTTCAGAACATTGTCTTAATGAGTGATATTTGTACCCCTGCCCCCCTTGAATGGAGCCTGAGACTGACTGCGTTCAGCTGAGCCTGAGACATGGCAGCCGTGTCACTGGCCGTGAAGTGGCTGCTCAGTCTCACGCATGGGCCAGTCTTGGCCACCAGGGCAGGTGAGGGGCCAGAGGAGAGGATGTGGACCGAGGCCTGCTCAGAAAGGCTACCAGAGTGTGAAAGAGAAAAAGGGCCGCTCAATAGTGATGTGAGCACAAAGTGCACAGAGAGGAGTCAGTGACAACTATTTTTTTTTTTTTTAAGATTTATTTATGTTTTTTCCAGTGGTCATGTATGGATGTGAGAGTTGGACTATAAAGAAAGCTGAGGGCCAAAGAATTGATGCTTTTGAACTGTGGTGTTGGAGAAGACTCTTGAGAGTCCCTGGGACTGCAAGGAGATCCAACCAGTCCATCCTAAAGGAGATCAGTCCTGAATATTCATTGGAAGGACTGATGCTGAAGCTGAACTCCAATACTTTGACCACCTGATGCGAAGAGCTGACTCATTTGAAAAGACCCTGATGCTGGGAAAGATTGAGGGCAGGAGGAGAAGGGGACTACAGAGGATGAGATGGTTGGATGGCATCACAGACTCAATGGACATGGGTTTGGGTGAACTCTGGAGTTGGTGATGGACAGGGAGGCCTGGCATGCTGCAGTGCATGGGGTCGCAAAGAGTCGGACACAACTGAGCAACTGAACTGAACTGATTTATATTTTTGGCTGCACTGGGTTTTCGTTGCTGTGCACGGGCTTTCATTAGTTGTGGTGAGTGGAGCCAACTCTAGTTGTGATGCATGGGCTTCTCATTGAGGTGGCTTTTCTTGTTGCAGAGCATGGGCTCTAGAAACATGGCCTTTAGTAGTTGCCATGCGTGGGCCCAGTAGTTGTGCCAGGCATGCTTAGATGTCCTGTGGCATGTGAGGCTCTTCCCCTGAATTCAGTTCAGTTCAGTTGCTCAGTCATGTCTGACTCTTTGGACTGCAGCACACCAGGCCTCCCTGTCCACCACCAACTCCCGGAGCTTGCGGAAACTCATGTCCATTGAGTCGGTGATTCCATCCAGTCATCTCATCCTCTGTCACCTCCTTCCCCGCCTGCCTTCAGTCTTTCTCAGCATCAGGGTCTTTTCCAATGAGTAAGTTCTTTGCATCAGGTGGCCGAAGTATTGGAGGTTCAGTTTCAGCATCAGTCCTTCCAATGAGTATTCAGGACTGATTTCCTTTAGGATGGACTGGTTGGATCTCCTTGCAGTTCAAGGGACTCTCAAGAGTCTTCTCCAACACCACAGTTCAAAAGCATCAATTCTTCAGTGCTCAGCTTTCTTTATGGTCCAACTCTCACATCCATACATGACTACTGGAAAAACCATAGCTTTGACTATACACACCTTTGTCAGTAAAGTCAAGTCTCTGCTTTTTAATATGCTGTCTAGGGACTGTCCCTTATGAGGGATCAAACCTGTGTCTCCTGCATTGGCAGGCAGATTCTTAACCAACAGACTACAAGGGAAGCCCACAACTGTCTGTTTTTTAAAATTGTCTTTCAGTTCAGTTCATTTCAGTTCAGTTGCTCAGTCGTGTCTGACTCTTTGCGACCCCCATGAATCGCAGCACGCCAGGCCTCCCTGTCCATCACGAACTCCCAGAGTTCACTCAGAGTTGCATCCATCGAGTCAGTGATGCCATCCAGCCATCTCATCCTCAGTCGTCCCCTTCTCCTCCTGCCCCCAATCCCTCCCAGCATCAAAGTCTTTTCCAATGAGTCAACTCTTCACATGAGGTGGCCAAAGTACTGGAGTTTCAGCTTTAGCATCATTCCTTCCAAAGAAATCCCCAGGTTGATTTCCTTTAGAATGGACTGGTTGGATGTCCTTGCAGTCCAAGGGACTCTCAAGAGTCTTCTCCAACATCACAGTTCAAAAGCATCAATTCTTCGGTGCTCAGCCTTCTTCACAGTCCAACTCTCACAACCATACATGACTACTGGAAAAACCATAGCCTTGACTAGATGGACCTTAGTCGGCAAAGTAATGTCTCTGCTTTTGAGTATGCTATCTAGGTTGCTCATAACTTTTCTTCCAAAGTTGTCTATATTGCTTACTAACTCTGCATAGCCACTGGGCTAGGTGATCTTTATGTGGGCACACTTAAGAGGTAGAGAGTTGGGACTTCCCTGGTGGTCCAGTGGCTAAGACTCCATGCCCTCAATGCAGGAGGCCAGAGTTCGATCCCTGGTCAGGGAACTAGACTCCACATGCTGCAACCAAGAAGTTGCATGCCACAACTAAAGAACCTGCATCCACAATGAAGACCTGTTGCAGTCAAATAAATAAATGAATAATTTTTTTTTTAAAGAAAGAAAAAAGTACAGAGAGTATTTATCTCTCATTCTGTAGCTGAGGAACTAAGATTAAGAAAGATTAAGTAACTTTCCTAAGATTATTCTGGTGGTGAAAACACCCAAACTCAGTTTGTTTGACTATTGACTGTACTATTTGTTGTTGCAGTATGATTTAAAATGCAAGCCAAGAATTCCTGATTTCCAAGAAGCAACTATAAAACACTCTCAAGAGAGGATTGTACATGCATGGTCAGTCATGTCCAACTCTTTGGACCCTATGGACAGTAGCCCACCAGACTTCTCTGCCCATGGAATTTTCTAGGCAAGAATACTGGAGCGGGTTGCCATTTCCTTTTCTAGGATACCTTCCTGACCCAGGGATTGAACCCACATCTCTGTGTCTCCTGCATTGGCAGGCAGATTGTTTCTTTACCAACTGCACCCCCTGGGGAGCCCCAAGAGAGGACAGATGCTTCATTTGTACTGGAAAGACCAGAAAAGGGAGAGAGAAGAAAATGCAAAGTTGAATAAATTTAAATGCAAGATAAAAATTCACACCTTCACAGAGGTAGCACACTCCTTCTTGTTGGATAATTGATTACACCTGATCTGAATCTTGATTCCCAGGCTTTGTGAGAGAAGACCCATCCCCCATTATTCCTGGGGGTTTTCCAAGCTTATTTTCTCACATTTCTCTCTTTCTCTGGGCTTGTACATTCACACATGCCACCTCCTTTCTGACCCACATTGCAGCAGGCACAAAGCCAGCCCTCGTTACCTGTTCTTATACACCCACAGATTCATACACAGAAAGGCATATTGTTGGTTTAGAAACTTTGCTGAAGATCTGGGGGAAGACGTTCACAGGAAAGGGTGATATATGTCTGTGTCCACTATCCTCTTCTCATTTTCCTTGTTTCTTACACCCCAGGAACAACAAAGTCTCTTTGCCTCAGAGAGGACAGTTTTTTGAAAATCAATTTTCCCCCTAAATTTAGAAAGGAAATTCAGTGCATATCCTGCATATTAGCATAACACACCCCTAATAGAGACTGGAGTGGCATTCAAATACATCAATGTTTTTGCAGCAGAATGAATAAATACTGGCACCAAGTGAGATAAATAAAGATTTTAAATAGCCTCACTGTTGCCTGAGATTTGCTACAAATCAAATCAGCTCAGATTTTTTTTCTCAAATGAAGTCATTTCTAAACTGAGGTTCATCGATTTTTGAATTTCAAATTGTGGATCAGGGATTGTAGAACTGCGTAAGAAAACCACTGAGCTAGGTTTTCTTTTCCTTTATTTTTTAAATTGTGGAAGTATGATAACACATTTACAGGAGACTTGGAAGATACAGAACAAAGTTACATATAGTTCCACTGTAACAATTATTTTTTTAAGTAGCTAGATTGAGATTTTTAGTTGAAGTTTCAATGAGCTAGGTTTTATACTCTAGCCCTTCCCTGGAGACATCTGTGGCCTTAATTAATCACTGACTAAACAGTACTGGACATCTTTAAAAAGAAAAAATTTAAATATGTAGCTTGAGTGTCTGATGGCAGAGTTGGTCATATGGAAGAAATTAAACTAACACTCCTTTTTGAAACTTTTCCCAGCAAAACCTGTCTTTAGATAAACAGAATTTTTATTTCCCCAATTATAATGACAACACCAAGATTGCTTTGGGAAGAGAGAAACAGCCTCCTCAAGATAAAGGAGGGGATGTTTCCACTGGCCAAAGAGACTAGGCTGAGGTGATGTAGTCCTTGTCTAAAGGATCCTTTTATTTATTTATTTATTTATTTTTATTATTTTTAATCTGTGGGATCTTAGTTCCTCAATCAGGGATTAAACGCATGCCCCTGCATTGGAAGTGCAGAATCTTAAGGAAGTCTCAGGTCCTTTCATTTTACAATGAAAGTCAATAGAAACAAAATATTCACTTTACAACTTAGTTTACCAGCATGCATCTAAGAAAGCAAGGGATATGGGTAATTTTCTTTTTTTCCTTGAGGTAGTCCTATAGATTTCTAGCCAAAAGACAGAATTTTTACCAAAATAAGCCCTTCCAGATTAAAACAAAAGCAACACCTTCATGCATGCAACTGAAGATCTTCTGCTTCTGATAGTGGCAGACTTATCCTCCTGAAGGATTAGCTGAAGGTGAGTAAAAGGTTGGATAAACCATGATTAAAATCTTAAAAGCATTAAAGAGCTAACAATAAGGAATTACTAGCATTAAACCCAACCTGAAGATAGAAATCCAAAGAGACGGAACCTTACATTTGGGACACTGGGGGTCTTTTGATGATCCTGGTTAGAAGTCAAAAGTTGAAGTGCACTGTTCACCAAAGGTATGAATGCTGTTAAACCACCCTGTGCTTTGGTTTGGAGTCTTTTAAAGGAGTTACACTCTAGGGTAGAGTGAATGGACGTGCACTTGTACTTGGGTGTGGGCTGGATTTAGTGACTCATTTCTCATGAATAGTATATGGCAAAGGTGACGCTTTTTCACCACATGAGCTTTCATCCCTGTTTCTTTCTTTTTGTGGGGGTGGGAGGTGCATGGCATGTGGGAATCTTAGTTCCATGACCAAGGACTGAAACCAAGCCCCCACAGTGGACATATGGAGTCTTCAGTCTTAACCACTGAACCACCAAGGAAGTCCCGTGGGTTTCTTAAAAAAAAAATTTTTTTTTTTAATTTTCTAAACAAGTAGTTGATTTACAATATTGTATTAGTTTCAGGTGTACAGCATAATAATTCAGTATTTTTGCAGATTATGTAGGTTATTGTAAAACAATGGGCATAATTCTCTGTGTTATACAGTATATTCTTGTTGCTTATCTATTTTCTATTTAGTAGTTTGTTAATCCTGTACCCCTAATTTGTCTCTCCTTTTTCCTCTCCCTTTTGGTAACTGCAAGTTTGTTCTATATCTGCAACTCTATTTCTGTTTTGTATATACATTCACTTGTATTAGTTTTAGATTCCACATAGAAATTATATTATGTATTATGTAGTATTTTTCTTTCTCTGTCTGACGTTTTCTTAAGCATTATGTTCTCTAAACTGAAGATCAACAAGGATATGGAAGACCTGAACAAACTATGAAACAGCTAGGTGTAACATACACCCATAGAATGCTCCACCCAACAACACCAATCTTCTCTGGTGCACATGACCTTCTCTAGAACAGCCCTTACATTAGGTCATAAAATACATCTCAATACATTTTAAAGATGTGACATCAAAGAAAACATGTTCTCTAACCAGAATGGAATAAAATTAGATAATGCTAACAGAAATAATGGAGAAGGCAATGGTACCCCACTCCAGTACTCTTGCCTGGAAAATTCCATGGATGGAGGAGCCTGGTAGGCTGCAGTCCATTGGGTTGCTAAGAGTCAGATATGACTGAGCGACTTCCCTTTCACTTTTCACTTTCACGCATTGGAGAAGGAAATGGCAACCCACTCCAGTGTTCTTGCCTGGAGAATCCCAGGGACAGGGGAGCCTGGTGGGCTTCTGTCTATGGGGTCGCACAGAGTCAGACATGACTGAAGTGACTTAGCAGCAGCAGCAGCAACAGAAATAAATTTGGGAAATTCACAAATATGAAATACACAACATACTTCAAGATAACCAGTAGGTCAAGGATGAAATCAAATGGAAAATTAAAAATTTGAGGTGAATGAAGATGAACACATAACACACCAAAACTTATGGAATACAGTGAAAGCAGTGCTTAAGGAGAGATGCATACCTATAAAGAGCCATCAATATATTAACAAAGAAGAAAGATCTCAAATCAATTACTTAAACTTCTACCTTAGGAAACTAGAAAAAAGAGCAAACTAAATCCAAAGCAAGAAGAAGGAAATAATAAAGATTAGGGTAGAAATAAGTGTGATATAAAATAGAGAAACAATAGAGAATCAACAAAGCCAAAAACTGTGACTTGAAAAAAATCAACAAAATTGACCAAACTTGAGCTAGACCACTCAAGAAAAAAAGAGAGGAGACTTAAGTTGCTATTTTTTGTTGTTTATTTGCTCAGTCATTTCCAACTCATTGCAGCCCCATGGCAAGCTACTATACTCAAGAATAAAAGCTAATCAACTGCTGACATTACAGAAATAAAAAGGGTTATAAAGGAGTACTATGAATAATTGTATACCAAAAAATTAGATAACCTAGATAAAATGGTCAGATTCCTTAAAAGATGTGAACTACTGAAACTGACTCCACAAGAAATAAAACAATCTGAATATACCTGTAACAAAGTGATTTAATTAGTAATTAAGAAACTACTCACAAAGAAAAACCTAGCCCCAGATAGCCTCACTAAAGAATTTTATATTGTTGAAAGATGAATTCTCCCTTCATAAACTCTTCCAAAATAATGGAAGAGGAGGGAACACTTCTCATTTCATTCTATGAGACCAGTATTACCCCGATACCAAAATCAGATTAAGACATTACAAGAAAAGAAAACTACAGACAAATATACCTGATGAATATAGATGCAAAACATCTCAACAAAATACCAGCAAATCAAATCCAGCAACACATAAAATGGATTATTCAGCAGATTGCTGCTGCTGAGTCGCTTCAGTCATGTCTGATTCTGTGCGACCCCATAGACAGCAGCCTACAAGGCTCCTCCGTCCCTGGGATTCTCCAGGCAAGAACACTGGAGTGGGTTGCCATTTCCTTCTCCAGTGCATGAATTTTGAGACCCTATGGACTGCAGCCTACCACGCTCCTCCATCCATGGGATTTTCCAGGCAAGAGTATTGGAGTGGGTCGCCATTGCCTTCTCCTGTTCATCAGGACCAGCTGAGATTAAGCCTAGGAATGCAAGATTGTTTAAACATCCCAAAATCAACAACTATAATACACTATTTGAACAGAATAAAAGCCAAAACCATTTGATCACATCAATAGCTGTAGAAAGCATTTGATAAAACCCAACATTCTTTTTTAAAACAAGAAACATTCAACAAACTAGGAATAAAAGGTATCTTCTTCAGCCTGATAAAGGACATCTAGGCAAAAACCCATAGCTAACATATTTTGTGGTGAAAGACTGAATGCTTTCCCCCTAAGATCAAGAACAAGACAAGGAAGTCAGCTCTTTCCACTGCTATTCAATATTTCACTAGAGGTTCTAGCCAGGACAGGAATGTGGAGTGAAGTGGGCTGACCACAATGAATCAAAGTAGAAATCAATAACAGAAAGATAATAGGAAATCTCCAAACACTTGTAAACCAAGCAACGTATTTCTAAATTATCATTTCATCAAAAAAGAAAGTCTTAAGGGAAGTTAAAAAAAACATGTTGAATAAAATAAAAGTTCAAATACAACATGTCAAAATTTATGGGATGCTGAGGAAGCAAGACTGAAAGAAAAATTTATTTCACTAAGTGCATGTAAATAGAAAAGAAGAAAGTCTCGAACCAATGATCTAAGTTTTTGTCTCAAACCTAGGAAAAAGAGCAAAATAAACCTAAAGGATTAAGAAAGAAGACAAGATTAGAAACAAATAAAACTGAAAACGGAAAAACAATAGAGAAATTCAAGAAACAAAGAGTTGTTTCTTTGAAGGAATCAATAAAATTAGCAAGACTGACAAAGGAAAAAAAGAGATAACACACATCACCAATGCTTCAAGAATTAAACAGGAAATATACTATAGACCCTGCAGACTTCAAAAAGATACCAAGGGAACATGGTGAACACACATAAATTTGACAACTTACATGAAATGCCAATTCTTTGAAAAATATGAAGTACCACATCTCACCCAAACTGAAGTAGACAATTTTAACAAACCTGTAACTATTAAGGAAATTAAATCTGCAATTTTAAAACTTCCAAAAAAGAAACCTCCATGCTCAGATAGTTTCACCAGAGAATTCTACCAGCATTTAAAGAAGATTCAACATCAAATCTACATCATCTCTTCCATAAAATGGAAAAGGAGGAAACATTTCCCCATTCATTTTATGAAGCCAATATTACTGTGATATGAAAATTAGATCAAGACCATACAAAGAAAGAAAACTTCAGACCAATACATCTAATGAATATAGACACAAATGTGCTTAAGAAAATATGAGCAAATAGAATTTAGCAACGTATAAAGAGAATTATATACCAGGAGCAAGTGGGCTTTATTTCAGAGATGCAAGCCGGGCTCAATTTATAAAAATCAATCAATGTAATTCACCATATTAACAGGCTAAAAAGAAAAAAAAATCACATGGTTATATAAACAGTATAAGAATGATTGACCAAATTCAACCCACTTTTGTGACAAAAACTTTCACAAAAATAGGAAGGGAAGGCAAATTTGCCCAGTTGATAACTACAGCTAATTTATACTTAATGATGAAAAGATTGAATGTTCTATCCCTAATTCTTATCAAAATATCAGGAAGATTCTTTGTAGATACAGAAAGATTATTCTAAAGTTTAAATAGAAAGGCAAAGGAACTAGAAGATTTAAAACAATTTTCAGTAGGAAGAATAAATATGGGTAGAATCAGTCTGCCCAATTTCAAGGTTTATTATATAGCTACAGTAATCAAGACTCATAATAGGAAAAACTGAAAAATCAGACTTTATTAAAATTTAACACTTCAAGAAAAGTTACGACCAACCTAGATAGCATATTCGAAAGCAGAGACATTACTTTGTCAACAAAGGTCCATCTAGTCAAGGCTATGGTTTTCCAGTGGTCATGTATGTAAGTGTTGGACTGGGAAGAAAGCTGAGAGCCGAAGAATTGATGCTTTTGAACTGTGGTGTTGGAGAAGACTCCTGAGAGTCCCTTGGACTGCAAGGAGGTCCAACCAGTCCATTCTGAAGATCAGCCCTGGGATTCCTTTGGAAGGAATGATGCTAAAGCTGAAACTCCAGTACTTTGGCCACCTCATGTGAAGAGTTGACTCATTGGAAAAGACTCTGATGCTGGGAGGGATTGGGGGCAGGAGAAGAAGGGGACGACAGAGGATGAGATGGCTGGATGGCATCACTGACTCGATGGACGCGACTCTGAGTGAACTCTGGGAGTTGGTGATGGACAGGGAGGCCTGGCTTGCTGCGATTCATGGGGTCGCAAAGAGTCGGACACGACTGAGCGATTGAACTGAACTGAACTGAGCAAGCTGATAGAACTATAAAAATATATAAGGAAGTAGTTACCATACAGTTAGGATAGTTGTTGCTTTAGGGGGAGGGACTTATGAAAAACAATGGGATCTGAGTTGATGGCAATGTCCTGGTGGTTATTACAAGGTTTAGTGTATTTTTCTCTGTGTGTAATTGTTTATGAGAAAATAACATATCCCTTCATATTTCACTGTCTTGACTTTGAGAAGAAATGAGGACGGAGGAATGTAGGTGTGAGGTTTGACTGTGTGAGAAAAGGCAGCACAGGAGAGTCTGAGGTCAAAATTTAGAACCTGTGAAGAGAGAGGGGGGAAATGGAGTGTTGAGGAAATGGCAAACCTGCTAGGATGATAAAGTGGGTAGATTGCTTATGAATGGTTTTTTTTTTTTTTCCCCTCAATGCTTAGGAATAATAAAGTTTGCTCTAAGTGCTAAATTTCTAACTCCCCTCTGAGCTGAGGGACTATAGTTTTTTCCAAACTAATATTTGGTTCACCTTGGCTTTGAATCCACCCGACTATCCAGGGCAAGAAGAGGAAAACATTTGATGTGGAGCAGAAAGGCTCCTTCCTTGAGCATGAATCCGGGTGATGCCATCCCTCTCTCCTCCCCAGTCCTCAGTTTAAGCAAGACTGGGGAACAGGGTCAGGAGAAAGATAAACAGCCCAAATCAGGTAAAAGTTCCCCAAATTTGGAAGTCCTGGAAAGGGACACATTCCTTCTGTCTCATTCTGTCAGGCTCTCCAGGCAGATCTGAACTATTGTTGTCAGAATTCATTGTCTGGAAGTACAGCATAGAAGCAACTTTAACAGCTTTATGTGCTGTGTTGAGTTGCTCAGTCGTGTCCGACTCTATGCGACCCCAAGGACTGTAGCCTGCCAGGGGCCTCTGTCCATGGGGATTCTCCTGGCAAGAATAGTGGGG
Source organism: Ovis aries (assembly GCF_016772045.2). Taxonomy (NCBI): domain Eukaryota; kingdom Metazoa; phylum Chordata; class Mammalia; order Artiodactyla; family Bovidae; genus Ovis; species Ovis aries. Next base: position 60,323,996 of record NC_056065.1, read on the forward strand.
TGGGTTGCTATGTCTTCCTCCAGGGAATCTTCCCAACCCAGGGATGGAACCCAGGTCTCTCGCATTGCAGGCGGATTCTTTACGGTCGGAGCCACCAGGAAAGCCTGTGTCATCTCAACTCTGAACCACCAGGGAAGAAGCTCCTATAAAAACTTTGTAAGAGGATGATTTAACGAGTCTCGAGCACCCTTAACGTTTTCTCCTTGTGCTGTGGGAAAGAGCTCTGCTGCTTCTTCCCTGCCTTTTCCTGCCAAATCTTGCCAGCCCAACTCTGATCACACACTGACTCCCTCCCTGCCCAGCCCCGAGGACCGGGTACCCCTCAACGGCGGGGACATCAGGTGTCACTGGGGCTTCAGGAACCAGTGCGGGCCGGAATTAGGAAAACAGCGAGCCGTTCAGGCGGCTCTCGAGGCCAAGTCCAGTGGACAGCGACACACCCTGGTCCTTACGACTGCCATTCTCCCAGGGTTTTCCGCGCTGGACCCAATCTGTACGTATCATACCAAGTCCCCTGAGCCAGCCTTCCTAAGGCGCCCGACTCCGAGTTTCCTTTTTTTTTTTTTTTTTTTTTGGCAAAAAGGCAGGGAAGCCTCTTTGGAAGGCAACCACCTGCGCTGTTCCATCTCTTCCCTTCGCCCTGGAGCAGGCATCCTCTCTAGCAGGGGATTCTCCCAGGATGCGGGCCAGCGCCAATCAGGACGCTCGGCACCTGCCCCCAGTGCCCGCACCTGGAGGGGCGATGAGGTTCTCGACTCCGGGCAGGGCCAGTCCTCCGAGCGCCGGGGAGGGCGGAGGAGCCTCACGTGGGCCTCTCCAGCCCGGGGCGCCCAGAAGGACGTGCGCAGACCCCGTGGGAGCCCAGCCCCGGAGCCGCCGCCGGAGCGAAGCCGCTCAGCAGAGGTAAAGAGTCAGGCGTTAATCCAAGCCGAGGTTCTCCGAAGGAGGCAGAAGGGAGGGCGCACGGCGGGCGGAGGACCACGCGGGGCGCCCGGCTTTGCGCCGGGATGCGCCCGGCCAGCGCGTACTTTCGAGGGCGCCTCCGAAGCCGGGTAAGCGCGCCCCGGGATCGCCGCCCTCAGCCCATCCCTATCTTGGCTTTGGCCGTGGTCATGCCCGGCTGGCTCTGGGCACCCGCTCGCCTCTCCGGCTTGGTGCCAGAGCAGCTCTCTCCAAGGAGGTGGAGGTGGGGGTGGAGGTGGAGGGAATGTCTCCGGCCTCGTGGCCAGGCCCCCGGGTCCCGCGGTCCCCGCCCCGGGGCGGGCCTTGCCGGGTCCCTGCCCGCGGCCGCACGTCCGCCGCCCGCCTCGGCTCGGCCTAGCCGACCTACTCCGCGGCGCTTTCCGCGCGGCGGGACCCCCACACTGACGCGGCTGCTGCGCCTCGGCTCCCGCGAGCTCCCGGGGACCATGCGGCTGCCCCGGCCCGCGGCACGGCTGGCCGCGAGGTCTGGCTCGGCGCGCGTGAGTGAACGGGGCTCCGGGCGGGGACTGAGGACCACGGGTGGGTGGAAACGGTCCGTCCGCGCGGCCGCGGGGATCCCAGCGCGCGGGCGCCCCCGGGCCAGCCTTGCAATTTGGGCTCGAGGTGCTGATGGTTTTCCTGAAGTTTTTCAAAATAAGTCGGGCGGAGGTGCGTTCGCGAAGCCGGTTCGGCCTCGCCGGTCCAGGATCGCCGGGGGCTGACTGCCTGCCTCGGGGACAGAGAAATCGGACTGTCACCCAGGCCCTCTGTCCGCCTCGTCCTGGGCCCCAGGGCGGGCGTCCAGCCCCGCATCCCTCGGGCAGCGCCCGGGCAGGAGGGCGCAGCGGGTCTAACTGGAGGCGCTGGCCACATCGGAGCTCCGCTCAGCGGCCAGGAGGAAGGTTTGGCTCGGGTAGAGAGATCCGGAGGTGAGCGAAAGCAGTGTCGGGGTGATACCCCCCCACTCTGCTGCTTGCGCTCGGGTAACTCTGAAGTCCGGCTGGGATGGGCGAGTAGAGCGCCCAGCGCGGCGCCTGGGAGACCCTCGGCATGGGGCTGGAGGGCTTCCTGGCTGCTCTGCACCTCCCAAGGCGGCGAAGGAGGGCAGGGGTGAAGAGCTGTCTTCTCTGTCGGTGTCTTTGGCTACTTACTCCATCCATGCTTTTCTGCCTCCTCTGGGCATCAATTTTCTCTGGGGCCCTGCAAGTTTGCTCCAACTATTTTAATGTGGCCCCAGCTACTTTCCTCTGGGGCCCCCCGCAATCAGTTGAGGCACTTTTTCTCGCCCTTTCCAGTCCGCCGAGCTGCGGACCTGGAGGATCTGGGCTGCAGGGAGGGTGGTTTCCACTAGCAGGACTCCTCTGCGACCCTAAGGAGGCTGCAGTGTAACTGACACGGGTCGCGGTCTACACAGTCTGATCTCTGTGCTCTGCCACGTCTCCGCCACCACCACCACCTCCCGTGGGTCTGAGCGAGACCCACGTTTTATACCGTGGGAGAGAGAAACGATGTTGGACTCCAGATCCAGCAAGTTCACTTTGCGGGCGATCCGCTGGGATCTGGAGTCTTGGGCGGGGGTGGGGGGTGCGGAAGGCCGCTTTATTTCTGTGCTAATGAAATACTTGAAATCACATTTGAATCTTGCCCCTTTCCTTCAGACTGACAGAGGTGGACCTAGAGGGAGGAAAGAGCAAAGGAACATTCTCTGAAAGCAGTTGTAATTTCTCAGGCGTCTCCCAGAAGGGTCCAGCTCCCACGCAGGAGATCTAAGCTAACAGAATACAGACATATAGGGTCAGGTCGGCACTCATGTGGTTTCCTGAGGTTCAGCCGGGGCATTAGACATCAGAAGCATGGTCCTCCTCACAGCTCCCTCACTGTCATAATTCCTGCCGTCCTAGAAGTGGGGGGTAATGAAATGAGACAGGACCTAGTGTGAATGGGAAAAGTCTCAAGCTCTTTGGGAGGAAGGGGGATTATATGCATAGAAGCCCAGCTGTGAACATCACTGAGGTTCCTGCCAAAGCTAGAAATCTGCATGTAATTGACCACATCAAAAATAGTGCTTGGGGAAGCTAAGCTGGGGCTGTGCTGCTGATGAGAGCAAGTCCTTCGTGTTTTGCTCAAGGATCTCTGTTTTGTCTCTGACTTGCCCATCTGTAATTGGAAATGAGCTCTGCCTAGACCAGAGAGCCCTCAGCCTGAATACAGACATCATCTGGCAGCAGAGGAGCCTGGTACAGAAACAGCCCACCCCTCACCCAGAGGCCCTGCAGGGGATTTTAGTGAGCTCTCCTGCTAACTTTGGAAGGAGCCTGGGGTGACTTATAGGAGGAGTTGGGAATCCTCTGGGTGGCCATTTAACAAAAGAGCCTTTTCCCCCAGCTGGACAGTTCAGGCCCTGTCAATTGTGAAAAGTGCCCTGAGGTTTAGAATCTAGCCTGATGGTTATTAACGCTAATGAAGCCTGCTGCTGTTTGCTAACTACCTTCTGTGTATCAGAGATAAGGCTTTGCAAAAGATCAGTATTATGATCCCCATATTTCATGGAAATATGAAATTTCATATTTAGGAAAGGTTAAGCAATTTGCTAAGATCGTAAAGCTCATCAGTGGCAAAGCTGTGCCTGGAACCCAGGTCTGTCTGATTCTGTCTCTGCTCCTTCCACAGGGCAACTGTCCTCCCCCTAAGAACAGACACACATGTGGGAGCTGAAAATACAGAACGTTGTGAATAAAGACTGTTATTTGTAGGTCCAAGGGATGTTTGTGACCCCATTAGACTTCAGAGGACATGCCGTCCTGGTAAAACTGGATGCTGTTTTCTCCCTCTAGGACTCAGGCATTTAACTCATACAAAACAGATTAATTTCTTTAGTATGTAAAGGGTAAACTGCGATGACATTTATTTACCGTTCAGTTAGCAAACATCAAAAAGATGGATAAACTGCTGATGAGGTTCTGAGAAAACAGGCAGTTTCATACATTGCTGGTCAAAGAGTAAACTGGTAGTACTCCTTTGGAGAGCATTTTAGACGCATTTATCAATATTAGTAATGCCCATGCCCTCTGACTCAGTGATTCCAATCTTAGGAATCTAATTTGCCCTTGTTCTTGCATGTGGCCACACAGACATGTATCCATTACAGTATTGTTTGAACAATGAAAGAACAACCTACATGCTCATTAAAGGGGGACTTGTGGTACTTCCAGATAGTGGAATACTGTTCTGTTCATCCATTAAAAAAATGAAAGATTTAGGAACCTTACTATTAGTATATAACTGATATAGGACAGTTTGTTTTCAAGATAGGGACTAAGTGGAAAACACGCATAGGGTGTGTATAATATGCTACTGTTCACACTATAAAAGAGAAGGAAGAAGAAGCAGTTCAAGAAATTTGCTTGTGTTTGCATAACCATATACACAAAAGCTAATAATATCTGTTGCCTCCAGGGAGAGTGGCCCTGTAAACTCTCTTATACATTTTTACTTTTGAATCATGTGAATGCATCAGCTATTCTTAATAAAAACCTCTTTCCTTGCCCTGTGTCTGCCATAGTCCCTCAAGCTGAACAGTGTGGGGCAATAGTCCCCTTAGGGTTGCTTGGTTCCCTTTGGGATAAAAGCAAAAGTACTGTGAGACCGCGCAGGGCCCATAGGCTCTGGGCCATCTAAAATTCCTTTGACTTCAGGCAAGTTTTGCTTGGAAAGTTGGGATGAGAGGTGTTTTAGCCTCTCTGAACTGGGTACGGGAGATAGGATATCTCCAGCCTTGAAAACAACACGAAGAAATACCAACTATCCTTTTTACTGCCGTATTTGTTGTTGTTTAGTTGCTAAGTTGTGTCCAACTCTTTGGGACTCCATAGACTGTAGCCCACCAGCCTCCTCTGTCCATGGGATTTCCCAGGCAAAAATACTGGAGTGAGTTGCCATTTCCTCCTCTAGGGGATCTTCCTGATCCAGGGATCGAACCCACATCTCCTGCATTGGCAGGTGGATTATTTACCACCGAACCACCTGGGAGAGCTCTCAGGATAGTACTGCCCTATTGTTCCTCTATACAGGATAAAGTATCAGCACCTAGATAGCATTAAACAAGGGAGGGGAGGAACACTGTGGTTGGACTTCAGAAAGGGCAGAAGAGGTCTGTTTCTGGTGTTGCATTTGGACCTCAGAAAGGAGAGGAAGGGAGATACGCTTGAAAGAAAAGTTTTGAAAATTGTTCTGGGATCTAGGAATGCATTATAGACCCAGAAGAGGAAGGAAGGATATTGATGCCATTGTCTGTGCATCAATCAGTATGTCCCCAGAAGCCCCTTTGGGTGCTCCCCATCTGCACAGATGCGCAGTTCAGTTTTTCCCCCCATGCAGCCTGGAAGCCATTAGATGCACGAAGGTGGTTGGGGGCACGTATTAGGCACTGACTTCCCTCCTTCAGGTAGGACAGGGTGTTGAATAGCAGAAGCAGTGGAAGAAAGACTGGCTTCTAATCACATGAGAAGAGGCCCTTCTGCACTATTAGGTGGGAAGCTTTCATTGGGAGCTCTCTCTGTTCAGTTACCCTGCTGAGCGCTCTGCCTATTATTATCTCATTTAACCTCTTGATCAGGTACACATGAAAACCCTTTGCCATCAAGCAACGACAACTTTATGCTCTCCTTTCAATGGCTTTTCCGATCTCTGCACGGGAACCTGCAACACAGGCATAGTGGCATCTCAGAGGCGCTTGCAGACTCAGTTTGGGTTATAACAGCATGTGGCTGAGCATTCCATGCTTTGATGGATGAGCTGGAATCTGTGCAGGCTGGATAGGTTTGTATAAAGCAGGGTTCAGGGACAAAGCAGTCAGCGCTCTTGGTTTGGATTTTCATCTTTCTTGTTTCTGTCTGTGTGTGCATTAGGGCTGGGCTGAGTGGACTGTAAGTGCGGTGTTCCCTGGGGATGGAGGGAGGAGGGGTTGTCTCTGCTTTAGTCCAGATACCAGTGGTGTGGAGGGCTGTGAGGATGTGCTTGGGAGGCCCGGGGACTGCAGTCAAGGAGGGAGATGAGCAGAGTGGCCCCTGAGCCCTAGATCTGTGCTGGGAGTCTGTCTGCTGTTTGGAAAAAAAAAAAAAACACACAAAAAACAGCCTGAGAGCTGAGAGCCTTGCTCACTGCAAACCTTTCTTCTCCCACGCAGCTCACTGGCTAGGGCTCACCTCTGATTCCCATTCCACTTCAAAAAGAAGCAGCTTGAATTTTTCTCCAAATAAATTCTGGAGCACCCAGGCTCCTTCTCTAAGCTGTGGTTGCCAATAGGAGTGAGAGCAAGAAGCTGGATGGGAGTCTCAGCTAAGGCTGTCAGGACCCAGCCAGAAGGTGGGAAAGCCAGATACCCCATCTATGGATATTTTCAAAAAGTCACCTTATGACAAACACAAAGATGCTATTTACATACGTACTAATAGTGGATGATTAGCCTAACACACTTTAATTCAGAAAATGCCTGTTGTTTTCTGAGGAGACAGAAAGGTGAGCACAGCCTTGTCCCCAGACCTGAGTTGCCTGCAAGGCAATCTGGGAGAGAAACAGTCATGTCAGCAGCAGGACTTTGCAAACCAAAGAAGTCAACGCCAAGTAGAGGAACAGGCGACATGCGGTCACATGCATGAGCTAGGGTGAGCCAGGCTGCCGTGGTAATTCTGATAGATTATGAAGGTCTTTTTGGAGGAGGTGAGTTTTGAACCGAGCCTTGAAGGTGAAGTATGATTTTGACAGATAAGCTCAGGAGAAAGGTCAGACGTGGCTAAGAGAACAGCTTGGGCAAAGGCACAGGATTATGATAGAATGTGGAATATTCAGAGATATACTCATATCAGAAAAACATCATGATTTACCCAGCTTCTGCCTCAGGCACACAGCATTTTCAGATACTTAGAGAATAAAACTCTATATCCCCATTAAATAGGTGGCCACTATGATTTTTTGTTGTTGTTGTTCTTTTTTGGTGGTAAAATCAACAGGGCTCAATGATGGATTAGATATTAGAAGTGAAGCTCACAAGGACAAGACTTGTAAAGCTATAATAGATTTGTATCGGATTCATTGTACTTTAAAAAAAATACAGTGGCTGGTATTTTGCATATGTGAAATTTACATTTCTGTTCTATCACACCGCTGTGTCACTGAGTTGTTCAATTGGGAGGCAGCGGAGCATAGAAGGAAGAATACTGGGACCAAGGATGTAGGTTCTGTCTCACTATTTTGTTTATTCATTTATTCAGTCATCCATTTATTCCTTCATTCAACAAACATGATCATGGGCCTGGGACACATGCTGGGATCACTGGGGAGGGGTAGGAATGGGGGAGAGAGAAACAGAGAGGCAGGGGGGAAGGTAAGGAGGGAGCGAGAGAGAAAAAGAAAGGGGGAAAGAAAAGGAAAAGCCATGGTCCCTGTACGCTCCCAGGAACTTGCAGTACATGGAGGAGATCAGAGGAAGAGGTGATAAATATAAAAATAGGGATGAAGGGCAATGGGAGAGGCTAGTTGCTAAAATGAATAACCAACCTAATAAATTGCATGAGATACCTCCAAGAGAACAAATCAGAAAGCTAAAAACTTTCAGTGGGTCTCAAATACTTGTTCATGTAGTAAAACCCATGGGAATCATGGTGCTCTTTAAAGAACCCCATGAAATATTTATATAGTAAAATGGCTGAATGTATAGTTTTGAACTAAATCCGAGAGCATCCTATGCCAAACTCTATCACAGGCATAGACTTGTAGGTGTCACATTTTAAGAAAACTTTCTGAAACAAAAACTTTAAATTGAGAATATTCTGTCAGCTCATTTTTGCTCCCTGAGAACTGAGGAATGACTGCCAGGTTTCTATTTTAGTGCAGGAAACCCTCAGTCCAGCTGGTGGAACATCAGGCCTCCACGGGAGCGTGGTTTTGGCAGTTCGAAGGTTGTGGATGACTTTAACAAGGGCAATTTCAGAGGAGTGACACTGCGAGAAGCTAGTTAGAGTTGAGTTGAAAAGTGAGGATCACATTTTCGAGATGTTAACAAGTATTTATTGAATGTCACAGGGGATACCATGTTCAGTTCAGTCGCTCAGTCGTGTCCGACTTTTTGCAGGCCCATGGACTGCAGCACAGCAGGCTTCCCTGTCCATCACCAACTCTCAGAGTTTGCTCAAACTCATGTCCATTGAGTTGGTGATGCCATCCAACCATCTCATCCTCTGTTGTCCCCTTCTCCTCCTGCCTTCAATCTTTCCCAGCATCAGCGTCTTTTCTAATGAGTCAGTTCTTCACATCATGTGGCCAAAATATTGGAATTCCACCTTCAACATGAATATTCCAATGAATATTCAGGACTGATTTCCTTAGGATTGACTGGCTGGATCTCCTTGCAGTCCAAGGGACTCTCAAGAGTCTTCTCCAACACCACAGTTCAAAAGCATCAATTCTTCAGCGCTCAGCTTCCTTTAGAGTCCAACTCTCACATCCATACATGACTACTGGAAAAACCATAGCTTTGACTAGATGGACCTTTGTTGGCAAAGTAATGTCTCTGCTTTTTAATATGCTGTCTAGGTTGGTCATAACTTTTCTTCCAAGGAGCAAGCGTCTTTTAATTTCATGGCTACAGTCAACATCTGCAGTGATTTTGGAGCCCCCCCCTCCCAGAAAGTTCTGTCACTGTTTCCCCATCTATTTGCCATGAAGTGATGGGACCAGATGCCATGTTGAGCAGGGACAAAAACCAAAACAGTCAAAGCCCCAGCCCCCATGGAGCTTGAAGTCATTGGGAGGAAACAGATTTGTCACAAGGGCAATATAAAGTGACACAGTGATAAAAGCTATAAAGTAGAGGCACATGGTGAGCTCCCTGGTGGCTCAGTCGGTAAAGAATCCACCTGCAATGCAAGAGACCTGAGTTCAATCCCTGGTTCAGAAAGATCCCCTGGAGGAGGAAATAGCAACTCACTCCAGTATTCTTGCCTGGGAAATCCCATTGGCAGAGGAGCCTGACAGGCTATAGTCCATGGGTTGCAAGAGTCAGATACAACTTAGCAACTAAACCACCATCACTAGAGGCACATGGTACATTATAAGAGAGTTTCATGGATGGTCTGAGGCCACTCAAGGAGGACCTGGGAAGTCCTCCTGAGGGAATGCTGATTGAGCTGAAGCCTGAAGAGTGAGCAAGAGTTAAGGATGTGAGGGGACTTTGGGAACTGGGAGAGAGTATTCTAGAAATGGAGAAAGGCTGTGGCTACAGGGAACATGGTATGTTTAGATGCCAAAGGCCAGTGGGTTGGGGTGCAGAGAGAGAGAGAGAGAGGGACAAGCACATGAGATGATCAGGAGAGGCAGAAAGGGGTTTGAACATGCAGAGTCTGATTGGCCACAGGCAAGGATTTGATGTTGTTTCTAAAGCAGTGGTAGTCGCTGAAGCAGGAGGGCAACATAGTCAGAATTTCCATTTCAAAGAGATCTCACTGGTTGCATACTGTGGACTATCTGTCTGAAGTGGTCAAGAGTATATCCAGGGAGATCAATCAGGAGACTCGTGAAGTCATCCAGGTGAAAGATGACAGTTGTTTAGACTGGGATGGATGTAGTAGACATGGAGAGAAGTAGGCAGGTTTGAGAAGTCTAGAGAGTGAAAGGAATGGGAAGTGGTGGTTTGGATGTGAGCGTTGAGAGGAAATTATTGTGGATAAGTCCTAGGCTCCCAGTTTTGTGTGGTGGATGGTGGTACCATTTCCTGAGACAGGATGTAGTGGGGGAGGACAAGACTTCGGGGCAAACATCATGAGCTCAACCTCAACCCTGCTGTACTTGAGAAGCCTTTGAATCATCTCAAGCAGGAGGTTTGAGAAGTCTGGGCAGGAAATATGCCTCTTGTAAGTCATCAACATCTGGGGGTCATAGAAACCATGGCATGGATGAGGCTGCCTAGGGACTGAAGGTGGGCTCAGAAGAGAAGGCCTGGGACTGACTTCAAGTAGAGCAGAATGATTCTGAAAAGTAAACAGAGAAGGATGATCCAGAGAGACAGGATGAAAACCAGGAGGTGAAAACTTCATGAAAGCCCGCAGAGTGTTTCCTGAAGAAAAGAGAAAGCAGAGGTGCTGCTGGGAAGCGAGTTAACATGAGCACCAATAAAGGCCCACTGGCTCTAGAAACATGGAGATCGTAAGTGATTTTAAGCAAGAACTTCAGTGATATAATAAACAAAAGTCAGATTGTAGTTGATGGAGGAAAAAGTGGAAAGTGAGGAAATGGACACAGCTTATATAAATGTCTTTCCAGATGTTTGGTTGTGATGGAGAGAGAGGGTAGTTTCATCGTTTTAGGAGGAGGCAGTTGAGCACGTTTAAATGCCAATGGAAAGGGTTCAGTTGAATGGAGAAGTTAGACGTTACAGGAAGGATAATTCATAATGTGAGGTTCCCAGGAAGATGAGAGGACAGCACTGAATGTGCAGGGGGAGGGACTGGCCTTAGGATGGAGAGGGACCAGTCTTGGAAAGCCTTTCCAGAACAGGTAGTGTTTGAGCTAGAACGTGAAGATGAAAATCTTTGCAGACAAGAAGGGAACATCTTTGCAGACAAGGAAAGAGGTCTTGTAGGCAGAGGGAGGCCCAGGAGTCTCAAGAGATGGCAGGAGGGACTGGAAACTGCATATAATCCAGTACTGTCAGAAAAGGAAATGTTGGATTATGAAGATGAGTTGAGAGACTGGATGGAGCCTGGCATGCTGCCTCCTGGGCTAAGGGCCTTGACTTGCCCCAGTAGGAGATGTGTAGCCACTGTTGATTTTTGATAGAGGCAGAGTGATTGCTCAGGAGACAGTAGTGATAGTCTAGGTGAGGGCTGACCAGAGAATGAGTTTCAGTGACACGGGTCTGAGGTACGGTCACCTTAGTGGATAAGTAAAAAGAAATTAAGAGCCATTGGCATTAAGGAAGTCACGGAAATTTGAGGCTAGGCTGTTAGAGAGGTCATCTTCGTACATGCTGAAACTTTCTGGGATGATGGCAGAAGCTTAGATGATGAGGAGACAGTTGCTAAAGTCCTCAGTGAGTGAGGGAGCATCAGTGATGGGGCAGGAAATAGAGTGAAGAATAGTCAAATAGCATAGAGATCTCAAAGGAATAAGGGGTTTTTGCAAGATAATGGAAATCAAACACTCTAGACTGTACTTCTGGAGAGCAGAATCGACTCATGGAAGATTTTAACTTTTGCTTGTGTCCAAGATGAGGCAGCCATCATAAAACAGGACATGTTTCCAAGGCGCCAGGCCACTGCTGGAGGATACCATGCAACACTACAGATGGGCACCCACAGATTCAAGATCTCAGAAATCAGCTGAGTGGCCACGATGACTTCACAAGCCAAGATGTTATCCTTGGTAGAGTCCCTTTCCCAGCCCCTCAAAGAACATTTCCAGTCTCTTTGCTGAGGTCTTGTCCTCCCACGGGGGCAAAGGAGTTGGGCAAACTGCCTCCCTCATCTCAAGGTGCTGGCTGTTCAACGCCTGCCTTCTCTTGGCAGATGGGTTTCATTGCCCACTACTTCTTTGTTGAGCATCCACTCTGTACCTAGGCTGTGCTGGGCACATTGGAGGATTCAGAAAACTGCCAGACATGGTCCATGCCCTCAAGAATCCCTCTAATTAGAAAAGTCAGACTGGTACACCCGGAGTAGTAGGAACAATAGTGAGAGGCTGTGTCCAGACAGTCAGGAAAGGAGGTACGGGCATTGAGCCATCTAGTCAAGAGCTGGTGGCTCAGATGGTAAAGCATCTGCCTGCAATGCCGGAGACCTGGGTTCAGTCCCTGAGTTGGGAAGATCCCCTGGAGAAGGAAATGGCAACCCACTCCAGTATTCTTGCCTGGGAAATCCCATGCACAGAGGAGCCTACATAGCGGGCTACAGTCGATGGGGAAGCAAAGAGTCAGACATGACTGAGTGACTTCGCTTCAAACAAAAACAAGGAATCTGGAAAAAATCTTCCAAGTTTTGGATGAGGGAGGAGGCTTGAGGAGTGGTAGTGCCATTCACAAAGATAGGAAATTCAATAGAGGAAGTCTTCGGAGGGGAGATGAAGACTTCTGATTTGGAAATGGAGAGTTTGTAGGCTTATTTAGGTGGAGACAGATGTGGGTCTCATTTGTCTATATTGATGAAATGGCAAGTTCTGAGCAGGTATCAAGAATAGATGTTTTGTGAGTTCCCTGGTAGCCTCATGGTTCGGATTCCATGCTTTCACTACTGTGGCCCAGGTTCAGTCCTTGTTTAGGGAACTGAGATTCCACAAGCCACGCAGGACAGCCTAAAAACACGAGGACCCAAAAAGGGAAAAGGGAGGGAGGTTCAAAAGGGAGGGGATATATGTCACCTATGGCTGATTCATGTTGAGGTTTGACAGAAAATAACAAAATTCTGTAAAGCAATTATCCTTCGATAAAAAAATTAAAAAAAAAAACAAACCAGGAGGAGCCAATGAAGACAATGGTAATAAAAAGATGAAGAAGGCACATACTTTAGAAACAGTTAAGGCAAAAATGGATAAGATTTGGTGATTGATCAGATGTGAGGGAAGAGATTGGGATGACTTACAAGTTACTGGGCATGGGGACTGGGTAGATGGTGCATATGTGCTTAATTGCTCAGCTGTGTCCCCTTAGTCATAGCCCTCCAGGCTCCTCTGTCCATGGGATTCTCCAGGCAAGAATACTGGAGTGGGTTGCCTTGCCCTCCTCCAGGGGATCTTCCTGACCCAGGGGTTGAACCCAGGTCTCCTGTATTGCAGGCAGATTCTTTACCATCTGAGCCACCAGGGAGGTCCAGTCAGATGGTGGTACCATTAATTAGGAGGAGAAATGCAAGAGGGAAACACTTTGCAGAGAAGAGCAGGTAAAACCATAAGGCCTGTTTTGGAACATTCGAATCAGAGATTCCTGTGGAACAGCTAAGCATACAGAGTCTAGGAGCCACTTGGCAGTGCGAGTCTGAAACTCAAAGAGCATTCAGGCCAGGTATATAGCTTTAAGGTCATACTGTCATGCCGCAAGAGAGTCTCTGAGCACCAAGGGATATGGGTTCACAGATGTTGACATTGTTACTGGACTCTTGATGCCTTGTTAATTGAAAGGTCATGTGGGAAAAGGTAGGTTGGTTGAGAATGCTTCTTGTAGTATTTTCTTTCTTTCTGTCTCTATTAACAAAGCCTGGATCAGAGCACATGCTGCTTCGCCTTGAGAAAGAACGCTTATCTGGATGTCAGAGCTTTCCTTAATCCAGGTCATCTTCCCAAATATTTCCCTCCTGACAGACAAATAATAACTGTATTTTCCGGATCTTTTTGAATCTAAAAGAAGATATTTTATAGACTTGCCTGGTGGTCCAGTGGTTAAAAATCCACCTGCCAGTGCAGGGGACATGGACTTGATCCCTGGTCTGGGAAGGTCCCACATGCCACAGAGCACCTAAGCCCCTGAGCCACAACTTCTAAAGCCTGCACTCTAGAGCCCAAGCTCAGCAACAAGAAGAGCCTCTGCAATGAGAACCCCCCCGCCTGCCGCAACTAGAGCAAGCTCACTGCAGCAACAAACACCCATCGCAGCCAAAATAAATAAATAAAGGCATTTTACTAAAAGCGCTTCCCAGGTGGCACCAGTGGTAAAGAGCCCACCTGCCGATGCAGGAGGTGTAAGAGACGTGGGTTTGATCCCTGGGTCAGGAAGATTGCCTGGAGGAGGGCATGGCAACTCACTCCAGTTTCTTGCCTGGAGAATTCCATGGACAGAGGAGCCTAATGGGCTATGGTCCCTGGATTCACAAAGTCAGATACAGCTGAGCAACTGAACACACACAGCACATTTTACTAAACTATTTGAGGACAAAAGGTTGCAGTTTCTCTGAAACAGATATAACTCTTTGAATGGTTTAAGAGAAAAACAACAGGAAAAAAAAAAAAAAGGCTAACACTCTCCTTAACCCCACCTTCATGTCTGCTCATGAGTTAGCCACTCCCCATGCCTCCTCTCACTAGGTGAGTTTGAGTAAGTGTGAGGCTACAGGACTGTATGACTATGCAGACGCTGTAAATAGTTTTTCTAGGCTCTTTCCTTTCTTCGGCTCACTAACTTCACCAGTGTTCCTGGCCTTTTGTCCACCCATCACCCTGCCTTTTAGCAGGCATTTATTGATAGGGCCATGCAGGTCATTATAGTTTTTATATACTTTCATTTCCTATATTTTCCTTTTTAAATACTTTTCCTATTCCTTTCTGGAATTCCTTGAGTCCCCCACCTCTGGGGCTGCTCTAGCCCCTCCCTTAAGACTCCCAGATTTCCCCACAGTCCAGCAACCAAAGGGGTAATGTTGGCACAGCAGCAACTCCTCTTCCAAGCCCAGGGCTGCTCTGGACACCAGTACTGACTGGCCATCATGGGTCAATCCCGTTGTTTTTCTGGATTGAGGCTTATGGTGTATCAGGCACTGGGCCAGGTGCTGAGATGCAGTGGTGAACAAGGCAGGCGAGGCCCCTTGTCTACACCAAGTGAGAAACACTTGGCTTGTGGTCTAGACTGCTGTTTCTCAGTCTCATCACAGTTGACATGGGCCTGATAACTCTTCATTGCGGGCAGCTCTCCTGTGCACTGTTATGTTTAGCAGCAATCCATTAGATGCTTATAGCAATTTCTCCCCTGATTGTGACAACCAAAAATATGAACAGACGTTGCCAAATGTCCCCTTGAGGCCAAAACATCGCTCCTTCCCCACTGAAAGGATAAAAGGATAAAATTATTATCAAATAATTGATCACAAAAAGAAAAATACAAAGTACAAAGATGCTCTGAAAAAAAAATATTAGCAGATACCATGATAGAGAATGGAAGGAGACTTTAGGTTTGATTATATGAATCAAGGCCTCATTAATGAAGTGTTGCTTAAGCAGAAGTTAAGTAACGCTTAAGGGAGATGAGAAACTAAAGAGCCTGTTGATTAAAGTGAAAGAGGAGAGTGAAGAATTTGGCTTAAAACTCAACATTCAGAAAACTAAGATCATGGCATCTGGTCCCATCACTTCATGGCAAATAAATGGGGAAACAGTGGAAACAGTAACAGACTTTTTGCGGGAGGGGCTCCAAAATTACTGCAGATGGTGACTGCAGCCATGAAATTAAAAGATGCTTGCTCCTTGGAAGAAAAGTTGTGACTAACCTAGACAGCATATTAAAAAGCAGAGACATTACTTTGCCAACAAAAGTCTGTCTAGTCAAAGCTATGGTTTCTCCAGTAGTCATGTATGGATGTGAGAGTTGGATCACAAAGAAAGGTGAGCGTCTAAGGATTGATTCTTTTGAACTGTGGTCTTGGAGAAGACTCTTGAGAGTCCCTGGGACAGCAAGGAAATCCAACCAGTCCATCCTAAAGGAAATCAGTCCTGAATATTCATTGGAAGGATGGATGCTGAAGCTGAAACTCCAATACTTTGGCCACCTGATGAGAAGAACGGACTCATTTGAAAAAACCCTGATGCCAGGAAAAATTGAAAGCAGGAGGAGAAGGGAATGACAGAGGATGAGATGGTTGGATAGCATCACTGACTCAAAGGACATGAGTTTGAGTGAACTCGGGAGTTGGTGATGGACAGGGAGGCCTGGCATGCTGCAGTCCATGGGATCACAAAGAGTTGGACACAACTGAGCTACTGAACTGAACTGAAGGGGGATGAGAAGGAGTGAGTCACATAAGGAATAAGGGGCTGAACAAAAGGCTTTTGCTGTTTGAAGAACAGAAAAAAAAAAAAAAAAAAAAGACTTGTTGACTGGGGCCTAGGGACCAAAGGGAAAAGTGATGCAAGATGAGAGAGGAAAGGTAGGCAGAAGCTAGATTATGAGAGCCTTATAAACCATGGTGTTCTAAGAGTACCTCCAAATATTGGTGCAGTGTTTTAAGTAGGCAAGAGATATGCACAGGTTAATGTCTGAAGATTATCTTTCCTTTGAGTGGCAGCCGGTTGGGAAATGATGCCAGTGGTCCCAGGCAAGAAATTGGGGGTGGCCTGGATCAGGGCTGTGGAGATGGAGAGGTGTGGATGGATTTGGGATCTGGCTTGCTTGTTCCTGGTGCCTCACATATTCTGGTCATATCCAAGGGTTGGCAGTACTGGTGCAGGGACCACCTTCCCTTTATTCAGTAGCATTTGTTGAGTACCTGCTGCACACCCAGTGAGTAAGACACTCATCCAGGCAGCCCAAAGTCTAGAAGAGAGAGACACACAATATGATTCCAGAGTGTGGAGGTGCCATGACTCTAAAGCATGGAAGTGTGGAGCGGGAGGTAATCCAGTCTAGGGGGAGGAGAAGAGTCAGGGGAGGACTGGAGGAAGGGACAACTAAATTGATTTACAAAAAAATAAGTTAAGTGAAGAGGTGGGGTGGGGAACAGGCATGCCAGGCCTAGCACGACCCAGCGGAAGCCCAGAGGATGCAAAGTATACGTGGAAGGGCAGAAGCATAAAAACCAGGGCAGGGGCAGGAGAGAGAGGAGGCTGCAGGGGTCAGCAAGAGCCTGACCATGAATTAACCTTTGGGTCTCGAGGTGAGAACAGGAGCAGATGGGAGGCGTGCGCTCTCCAGCTTCCGAGCTAGTCTTCTCCAGTGCATCCCCCACTTGCTACCAGAGCACTCTCTCTAAAGTCTAGATCTACTTAAGACCTCTCAAAGTTCCTCCCATATTCTGTGTCCCACAGAGTTCCCCACAGTGGCTCCCAGGTGTCCTCACCCTACTCAGCTTCTGCCATACCAAGTGACTTTTACCAAACCCAGTCTCTTCCACAAACCATGTGCCCTCATTCACAACAAAAAGAATCCTAAAAAGAGAGCACAAGATTATCATCACAGGTAAAATAACTAATGTGACAGAAATGTTTCCTAATCAGAAATTTCCTCGGTAAACTAGCAGCCACTTAAAATGACGTAGGGACTTCCCTTGTAGTCCAGTGGTTAAGAGTCCACCTTCTGATGCAAGGGCTGCTGGCTCAATACCTGGTCGGAGAACTAAGTTCCCACATGCCTCGGGGTATGGCCAAAATTTTTTTTTAAATGATATAGAAACATATTTGACATGAAAAAATACATATGATCTGTAGCTAAATTATAAAGTGGCCTTTACACAGTATAATTCTAGTAAGCATGTGGGTATATATCAGTATGAGAGTACGGGAAAAAGTCAACAGGTCTTATCTCCAAGCGAACAGAGTTACAGGAGATTTTAACTTTTGTCTTTTGACGTATGTATTATATTTTAAAAATTTCTAATACACAGTTATTACTTTTATGATAAGAAACAACAAACAAAGCTACTCTAGGGACATGGCTGGCAATGTTCCCAAGGGTGACTGACCTCTGGCTGGTTACCCTGACTGCTCCTTGTAGACACAGCAGTATTTTTCTCCAGGAGGACTGCAAGCGAGACTAATTCATTAAGTGCTTTCAGTCCTGAAGATGACAGAAACCAGGAAAGCATAAAGTCTCGTTACTACGACAGCCAGTAGCCTTGATGTCTGTGTGTTTATTTATTAACAGGACTTTATGTATCCATCCTCCCACCAGTTCCAGGAGCCTCACAGCTGACTTTGATACAGATCACATTTTCAAAATGGTACAGCCCATCCGTCAGAAGACAGACAAGGCTGTCTCACCCGAGGATTAAAACTACAAGAACATGGTCCTTGGAAACAAAATGAGCTTGAAAGATACTGACAAGGGCTGGTGAGGGGTTAGGAGAATAGTGTGCCGAGGAGCAAACTGGATCCATGGGTTGTTTTCTTTAAGTTAACGAGAATCGAATAATGACTTTACTGTGCAGGCATTGAGTGTGCTCTGTCACCTTTCCAGCAGTTTTATAAGGAATTATTCCCATTTTAGAGCTGCTAAAACTGAGACTCAGAGAGGATGAAGAACTGGTTAATAAGAGCTTAATTTTTAACACAGCTGTTTCTTCAATCACCCACTCTCCTGCAACTCCACCCTACTTAATGGATGTGGCTTAAAGGCAGGGGATTTTAAAGCTTGGGAAATTTTCTATTGATTTTGGCTTAGAAGTTACTCAGCATCAAGTGGATGCCAAATGCCCTTGTTGAATGGATGGATGAAGGTGTGGGTGGATGGGCGGATGGACAAAGAAAGAATGGTTTTTAAAAATCATACAAAGGCAGAGAGAAATGATCGCATTAGAAACTTATCTCACAGTTTCTACAAATGGACGTGACCAGGATACCATAGGTCTGTCTGTTCTCTACCGGAGACTTACAAGTCTGTGCCTGTAATGGGAGTAAACATCAGGAGAGACATTTTTGGAATGCTGGAGAGAAACGGGACCCTGCTGGGTATGTGGGTCAGTCAGTCCTGTCACAGCTTGGGGAGGAGAGGTGCTGGCTTGGCCGAGCTTGTGAACAAAGCTTAGATGTCTGCTGTTCTCCTTTGCAGACTGGTTACCGTGGTCCTACTGTGTTCTAGCAGTTTGCCTGCCTTACTCTATTCTTGTGGTCTTGGGACACAGGGCAGTAAGGAGACCCAAACAGTACTGCTTCATAGGAAGCAGAGCTTTATTTTATTTTGTCAAGTTGGTACCAAACTGGCAGCTTTCTCCTGGCTCAAGTGAAGAGCTGTTTTTCTCCATGTGTGTGCTGTCAGCTCTAGGAACGCTTGACATCAGTTATTGGGTCAGCAAGTAGAAAACGAAGGAAGTGTTAGTTCACATGTCTTATCTCCTGAGTCATCTTCCTTGCTCTGGAAGAGGCTCACACCTTCCTTTTTCCAGCTCTGCCTTAGTCAGCCAGCAGCAGGAACAAAGGCCCTTGTATCCAGATCACTGTGGAAGCCTAGAAGAGAAATACTTGGGCAACACGAAGGTCTTTGTCTTCTAAGGAGTTCATAGCTTTCTTAGAAAGAGAGTGTCCGCCAACTTCAGATCACAGAGCAATGGGATTGGAGTAATGATGAAAAGTCTGTGAGTGAAGGGGCTGCAGAACCCTGGACTGGCTAGTCTCTTGTGAAAAAATGAAGGCGCTTGGGAGGGACTCTGCTTTTTCCTATTCTTTTTTTTTGCTAAGAATGTGAACTTCTTTAATCACACACCTAATGAGGTTAATCTGGGAAGACCTGAAGACGGTGACTTCTGAAAAAGGGCACTTTCTCATAGGATATTAGAGAACTGTATCTGAGCCTGAGAGGAGAGGCACGGTCTCTGGTGGTAGGCTGTGGCAAGTGCCACTTTACAGATGTGGAAACGGAAGGCCAGACGTCCCCGCGTCCCCCCGAATGGCAGGGAAATCCTAATGCTTGGACCTGCGCAGTGGCTGCAGGACAGGTGCCTCCCCTTTCGGACAAGAGGCACTTTCCCAGAGGCCTCCCCCAGGTGTATGGGAGAATCCGAATTCCTCTCCTTGATCTTCCCTGGTGCTTCCTTACTAGCCCCATCCAGCCCCAATTTGGATTGGGGAACAGCTTTTAAAAATTATCTCTAAAAGATCACATACCTACACATACTCACCGAGTATTTTATTCGGGAAATCATAAATGACTCTCGGACTGAATAGAAACCTGAACAATCAAATAAGTTCCCCAGGGGCTCCAAAGAAACAAGATTCACAGAACTGGCTGGCAGCACTGCAGAAAATAGAGCTGATGGAGAGCCCCACATGGGTGTGGGGTGACCTTGACAAGGGAAATCCTAGCTGGTATTTTGATCAGCCTTCTTTCTCTCAGGACATTGATGCTGTTGGATGCCCCAGCAACAGGCTCCTGCTTATTCTCGTAACACCTGGGCAGATGAGATGGGGAAGACGATAAGGCAGATGAGAGGGTACCCATGTGAGCCATAGATGGAGAACGAGCCCTGCTGAAATTCCTACAAACAGGGATTTCCCTGGTGGTCCAGTGGCTAAGACTCCAAGCTCCCAAAGCAGGGGACCTGGGTTCGATCCCTGATCAGGGAATTAGATCCCACATGTCACAAATAAGAGTTTGCAAGCCACACTAACAGTTTGCATTCCACAACTAAAGATCCCATATGCTGCAACGAAGATCGAAGATCCCAGGTGCTGAGCTAAGACTGTGTAGCCAGACAACAAATGAAAATAAATATTAAAAAATTTCCTATGGACAGGATTTGGGGTTCCTAAACTAGAAACAGGCTACCCACACTCTGATTGTATTCCAACAGCTCAAATTCTATAGTCTCAAAATTTTCCTATTACATTTAATTGTCTTCCATTCTATTTCTCTTCTTTTACTCTTCTGTGGGTGGTGAGGTTATCAGGCGTCGGTAGGGCAACCAACTTGCCCAGGCCTTCCTGTTGTAACACCAAAAGTCTCATCTCCAAGGAAGTCTTTCAGTCGCAGGGAAAGCCAGATGGTTGGTCACTCTAAAGGTATGTCACTGCTTTCAGAGAAACTCCTGTGGAGGGAGAGTGTGTCTCCAGGTTTCTTCTGGAGGTGGTCTCATATGGTAGTTAAAGTGTGGGCTCTGGGCACATGACCAGGGTGCACATCCTGGCTCTGACTCGCATCCATGCCAGTCCTGGGGCAAGTCACTGGACCTCGCTGTGCCTTGGTTGCCTCATCTGAGAAATGGGTATAATGGTATAATGGTAATCCATACCTTAAAGCATTGCTGTGTGAAATTATATAAAGCAACACACATAAAGCACTTTTATTTAAAACAGTACCTGTTAGTTGCAGTTATTTTGTTAACGAATGTCAAAGATCACAGGAACTCAGAATCAATGGGAAGCCCTCTTAGATTTCATCTCGTGCGTGCATGCTGTCGCTTCAGTCGCATCAAACTCTTTGCAAACCTAGGGACCATAGCTTGCCAGGCTCCTCTGTCCATGGGATTCTCCGGGCAAGAGTACTGGAGTGGGTAGCATGCCCTCCTCCAGGGCATCTTCCTGACTCGATCAAATCTGCATCTCGTATGTCTCCTGCATTGGTAGGCAGGTTCTTTACCACTAGCACTACCTGGGAAGCCCAAGATTTCGTCTCAGTGACCCCCAAATTTAAATGTGATTCACACATTGTAGCCACCCCAGTGCCCCTTTTCTGTGTCTCCCCACAGTGGTGACAGCTGCTGCTGGTGGAGGTTAGTTTGCTCAGCCTCTGAGTGGACGCCACTCTGCTTTACCTGGTGGCAGGGGTGTGGGATGTGATGGCTAAGTGTGGTAACTCTCGATTGTAAATGCGCACACAAAACACCTAGGGATCTTGTTAAACCTTGTTAAACGTGGATTCTGATTCAGCCAGTCCAGGTGAGGCCCAAGATTTTGTATTTCTAACAAGCTCCCGGGTGATGCTGCTGATCCAAGGTCCACACTGTGAGAACAAGGCTACATTGTATGTCAGCCTGCATGAGTCTGAGCAAAAGCCGATGAATATAGTTCCCTGTGCTACACAATAGGACCTGCTGTTTGTCCATCCTATATATTGACATGATAGTTTACATCTGCTAATCCCATACTCCCAGTCCTTCCCTCCCCTACTTTCCTCCCCCTTGGTAACTACAAGTCTGTTCTCTATGTCTATTATGTTCTGTAGATGGTTCATTTGTGCCATATTTTAGATTTCTTAAATATATATATATAAGAATATCTATATGTGTATAACTGAGTCACTTTGCTGTACAACAGACAGAGATTGGCACAACATTGTAAATCAATAATGTTTCAATTAACCAAGCCTACGAAATTCATGCCCAACACATTCCTGAGATTAGAGAATTAGTCCTGTGGTCGGGAAGATCCCTTGGAAAAGGAAGTGGCAACCCACTCCAGTATTCTTGCCTAAGAAATCCCATGACAGAGGAGTCTGGTGGGGCTACAGTCCATGGGGTCACAAAGAATCAGACAAAACTTCGCAACTAAGCACGCAGGCCTGAGGGCTGGGATGGGAATTTTTTGCTTATTTTCAGCATCGGCGCTGGTTCAAGACTATTGCTTTAATCTGACCTCCTCACTCACTTGTGTCCATGGCTTTCCTCTCTTAAATGGTAGAGTGCCCCACCACTGCCCAGGTATCACACATAGTGAGTGACATGGGGCTGTAGAAAGGTTCAGAACTACTGGCCTAAAGAGACAGGAGCCCCTAAACCTGGGACTTTGGTGTCCCACCCAATACCCCCTCAGTCACCTTGCCTGAGAGCCGTCTAAAACTTCCTCAGCCACCTCAGAACATGAGTCCGGATCTTCCACCTCCACTTTGGGTAGAGATCCAGATAGATGGATCTGAGTACCAAAATAAGCATAAACAGCAAACCCCTCACATTTGAGGAGCCTTTATTCCTTCTCCAAAGCCTTGAGCAGGAGTCCCCTTGCCCTCCGTCTTCCCTCTGAGACTGTACTGGGCACCAAGACAGGATCACCGTGTAGTGTAGTGAACCCGTTCTTTGTTCCCCGCCTCTATAGACGCGGGAGGAACCTTTCCTGGAGAGGTCAGAGAAAAGGCGCCGGAGTACCAAATCTGCCTGCCGCCTGCTGCCTGGCTTCCCCGAGGCCAGACTTGTGCTAACTTGAAAAATGGCCTTATGATAATGAGCCTTAAAAGCACTCCACAGCCCCCGGTGCCCTGGGAAGAGACTGGGGGATTCAGTCTTCGCAGCGCCTTCCCCTCCACCGCCACTCTCCGCACCCCGCGCTTTTAATCTCCCACACGTCTGCAGAGTGTACTACACATTTGTACCTGTCACTTCAGATCCCCCCCGCATGGCTGCTCCCAGCCAGCGGGGCTTTCTCCTTTCTTCCCAGAATGTTCCCCGAGGACAGCCCCGGCCCGTGATAACGGCTTCCAGTTTCTTTTGTTTCTCTTTGGTGAATCCCAGCCCCCACCTCCAACCTTACAGGACCCAGGCCCCCTGGCGCCCCCTACCTTCAGCCTGGTGGGATGCAGCCACATGCCTTCTGAGGGATCCCACAGAAGTTAAGTTTTCCAAGTTTCTGAGAGCTCCCTTCTCACCCTATTTCCCTGAGTGGCTCCCTGAAAGAGAGCAATGGTGTTCTGAGGCACCTCCCAAGACAGATCAAAGTAACAGCAACTGTAGTATGTGCCTCCATTTCCTGCAACCGGAATGGACCCCCAGAAATTGTTGTTTTTAATCGTGGTGAAAAACATAACAAAGTTTAAGGTCTTAGCCATTAAAGTATTTTTTTTTCTTGGCCCCATGACATTTGAGATCTTAGTTCCCTGACCAAGGGTTGAACCCCGCACCCCCTTGCGCTGGAAGCACAGAGTCTTAACCGCTGGACTCCCGGGGAAGTCCCTGTCTTAGCCATTTTTAAGTGTACAGTTCAGCAGCATTGAGTACATTCACATTGTTGTGGAATAGATCTCTATAGAACTTCTTCATCTTGCAAGA
This sequence comes from Ovis aries, assembly GCF_016772045.2. Lineage (NCBI taxonomy): Eukaryota > Metazoa > Chordata > Mammalia > Artiodactyla > Bovidae > Ovis > Ovis aries. The sequence continues at coordinate 60,347,389 of NC_056065.1, forward strand.
CTCAAATTCTATACCCACTAAACACTAATTCCCCTTCTCCCCCCAGTCCGTGGCAACCACCTTTCACTTTCTGTTTCTATGGTTTTAACTACTTTGAATGCTTCATAAGAGTGGGATCACGCAGTATTTTCACTTTTGTGACTGGCTTATTTCTCTCAGCATAATGTCCTTGAGGTTCATCCGTGTTGTGATCTGTGAGTGACTTCCCTTTTAAAGGCTGCATGATATTCCATTGGGTATATCTACCACTTTTTTTTTTTTTTAATCCTTTCATCTGCTAATAGACAATTGGGTTTCTTTCTCGGGTTTTCAACTCTTTATTTTGCAACCGGTCACCCACATAAACTAAATGACTTGCCCACGACCACACAGCCAATCAGGTGTCTGTTTGGTTAGGATTTTATCGTTGTCTTCTGGATTTTGGAATCTGCATTTGGGGAGGTCTGGTCCAACCTGGCACTACCAGGATAGACCTTCTAGGATTTTTACAGACTGCCCAGGCAGGTAATGGCATCCAGACAAGTTCCAATGACTGTGAACCTATGAGAATGTTTGGCTTTGAGTTTGGTGTGGTCAAATGCCCTATGTATATGGACTCTGGATTTTTATGATATTAGGAAACTATTGTTCATTTGTTTTAGAGTGCTAATGTTACTGTTTATATGTTTTAACAAGAACCACTTTTAGAAATGCATACCAAAATGTTTATAAATTAAATGCATGGTGATTTAGGGTGTGCTACAAAATAATCAGGAGAAGGTATGGATGGGACAGGCTGGGGGCTCATTATACCATTCTCTCTACTTTTGCTTTCTGTATAATCATACAGAAACTATGTATAACCATAGTTTATATATATATATATAAATTAAATGTTTAAAATTTTATTCTTTAAAAAACATTTTTTTTTTTGCTCCTTACATTTGGATAGGGTGATATATGCCCACTTTCCTAGAACTTAGATTCTTACTGAAATAGCACTTTTGACTATTTTCAATAGTATATTGCAGAGAATAAAATACTGCTGCTGCTAAATTGCTTCAGTCGTGTCCAACCCTGTGCAACCCCATAGACAGCAGCCCACCAGGATCCCCCCGTCCCTGGGATTCTCCAGGCAAGAACACTGGAGTGGGTTGCCATTTCTTCCTCCAATGCATGAAAGTGAAAAGTGAAAGTGAAGTCACTCAGTCGTGTCCGACTCTTAGGAATCCCATGGACTGCAGCCTACCAGGGTCCTCCGTCCATGGGGTTTTCCAGGCAAGAGTACTAGAGTGGGGTGCCATTGCCTTCTCCAAAAATACTGCTACCATTGGGCAAATAATGTAAAAGTGAACATACAAGCCCCGCGGGATGTGGAAATGACACCAGAAATAGATGTGTGGCTGAGGGTCAGTGGCATGAGGAGCTCAGATTTCACCACCAGAGCATCACAGGCTCTAGGCTTTGCTCTTTCATCCTGGACCCAAGGAGCTTCCCCACCAGACCATTCTGTCAGCAGTCCCCAGCTTCCCAACTTTTGAATATTTGGCCATGGTATGAAGCAGATATGTTAGTCTGTTGTTCAGTTGTTTACACATTCATTCATCTGCCCATCTCGAATTCATCCCCTTTTCTAACCACCCACGTCCAAGCAATACTATCTGTGTTTGAGTTTGCTTTCTAAGTATCTTCTATGTGCTCACTTTAACCCATAGCCACGGCCACGCCCCTCATCCACCCCACTGTCATCCTTAGCTCGGTTATTCTAACACTTCTTAATTGCTTTCCTTATCACCGCTCTTACCCTGTTCTTTCCCTTTCCATGTGTTCTTCAGATTTTTTTCATTCATCCTTCTTAATTAAAACCCAGCAAGTCCTCCCAGTGCCGCTGCAATGAAGTCCAAACCCCAGTGATGCCTTACAGAGACCTTGGGACCTGAGTCTAATTGCTTCTCCAGTCTCATTTTTCGTCCCCATGCTCTCTTTTCCGGTGCCCCAGCCCCCCTGAAATCCCCAAAACAGCATGCACGATCTCATTTCCAGAACTTTCCACGTGTTGGTCTTTCTTCCTGGGACACTCTCCCTGCCCCCGCCTCCTCTGGGTAACTGTTCCTCATCCCTCAGGTGTCATTAATCCTCACTGCCTCCTAGAGGTGTTCCTTGACCCGGTCAGTTGGTTAGTCCTGCTCTGACCTCCTCCTGTACTTCTCTCATCATAGCACTTAGCTCCACTTGGAGGTGTCCTATAAATATTTTTTGAACTGACAGAACAAATTTGATTTGAAAAAAACGGAAAATATAAAACTATATATTACAACCATGTTGATGTTGGATAGCATCACTAACTCAATGGATATGAGTGTGAGCAAACTCCAGGAGATAGTGAAGGACAGGGAAGTCTGAAGTGCTGCAGTCCAAGAGGTCGCAAAGAGTCAGATACAGCTTAATGACTGAACGATAACAAGAACGGTATATTACAACCAGCAGGTTATAGTATCTCCAGATACTCTGTGATCTCTCAATCACCCCACAAATATTCATTGATCTGATATTCCCACAAGTAGCCCCTGGTCACTGAAAATTTTCCAGTTGCCTCAGTCCATTGTGCTGCCCTCTGCTGTCAGGACCTGCTTGTTGTGTGCCCTTACCCTCTTCAGGTATTCATTCCGCAGAGCCTGTCACCCTCCTCACTTGTAGGCCACTACCACACAAGATCAGCCCGACACCCTCCAGACCACCCTACCTTTCACCAGAGGAGCTGGACGTTCCCAGCTGGTCTGCCCAGTGGTCCCAGAGCCTCAGCCCTAGTGGAGATTCCTGCCTGGACACATGTCCTGTGCTTGTAGCCCCACCCTGCGGCCACGGAGCCTCACCCAACAGTGGGGGCCTATCCTGCTCCCGAGATGCTCAGGTTCCATCAGCCTTCACTGTCTGACCTCTGGGCCTCGTTGCACTGCTTCTACAAGAGCTGCTATCACTGTTCTTGTCTCTTCTCTCTGAAGTATCCCTCTGACCTGTGCTCCCAAGCCCATCCTCTGCTTCCTCCTTCAGGACCTTATGCCATCATTGCCCTCCGTTTCCCAGTATCTTTGGTCCGTTGCCCTCTCCCCTATGTTCTTTCCTTCTGTCTACTCCTGTGCTTGGGCTTCCATCTCATATAAAATCCCCCCACCCTCTGACCCCCATAAGTTAACATCCTGGCTCTCTGCTCTGTCTGCTCACTGGTACCTTCTCACCACTTCTGTCGTCACAGGCCTCCACTCACTCCTCACCCACTCTGGTCCCACCACTGCCACCAAAGCCAGTCCTGTGCCCATCTAGCCACAAGTCCTAAGTGGTCACCTTGACCTCACGGCTGCCTTGGGTGTCGATGACAGCCTCTTCTCTAGGGCGCTGTCTTCCAGCTGCCTGGCATGGTCTTGGCCTGCTGTGGCTTCTGTCCTTGGTCACACTTTCTGACTCATCTGCTGGCATGCTCCCATCTTCCCAACCTCTGAATGTAAGTTTTGTTGAGGTTCTGTGCTCTGCCTACACCAGCTGCCTAGCTGCTCCAAAAGACCCCTCGACGTGGTCTCCAAACCAAACATCTCTCCTGCTCTTGGTTTGCATATCAACTTTGCTGAACAAGGCAAAACTCAACCTGCTCTCCTCTAAATGGGCAACTCTTCTGGACTTTCTCTGTCAGCAGTACTGTTATTCTCTGGTTCCCCAGACTCAAAACCCACAGCTGCCTTTGGTACACCCAGTCAGCCTCCAGCTCTGTCATTCATGCTGTCCCCAAGGTTCTCACATCCATCTCCTTTGACTTTTTCCTACCTCACCTTAGTTTAGGTCTCTCTGCCACTGGCAGAAACTGTCGCCCTTCCTACTCCCTGAGATCCTTTTATTCCAGTCTTTATGCCTCCAGTCCAGTGTACTCTGCTGCCAAGTCCATGCATTTGAAGAAGCTGTTCTCAAGGTGCAGTCCATGGAACAGCAGTTTCCACAGCACATATCCTCAGGCTCTGATCCAGTTTCTCCTGGTTCAGAAATGATCTGGATGGGGCCCAGCAACGGTGTGGGGCGATTCTGATATATCTGAAAGTTATGTGTGAAAGAACCACTGACCAAAACATGGCACTAAGCAAGTTGCTCCTCCGTTGAAAAACCTAAGCATTTTGTTTAGTTAGTATTCGGCCGGATATTACTTTAAAAAGCTCCTTAAACAAGATAGAAATTTATATCTCTCTCACTTAAAAGAAGTCTGGCCATGGATCGTTGTTGCTGTTTAGTCCCAAAGTTGTGTGTGACTCTTTCGTGACCCCATGGGCTGTAGCCTGCCAGGCTGCTCTGTCCATGAAATTTCCCAGACAAGAATACTGGGGTGGGTTGCCATTTCCTCCTCCAGGGGAATCTTCTCGACCCAGGGATCAAACCCACATTTCCTGCATTGGCAGGTGGATTCTTTCCCGCTGAGCCACCTGGGAAGCCCCTGGCCATGGAGAGTGCAGGGCTATAGCAGCTCCATGGCATCATCTGGAACCCCAGGTCCCAGCTTTCTGTTTCAACTCCTGGAACATGGCTTTGCGGGCCGGGATGGCTGCTGGAGCTCTGGCTGTCGCATCTGTTGCTCCAGTTTCAAAGTGTCGGGCATTTGTTTTTCCACATCAAGCAATTCTCAGCCACCAGTTGAGTGTCCTGCAATTCAGCCCAATTCTGACACTGTCTATCCAGAGATTGCTGTTATTCAGTGGTTAAGTCATGTCTGACTCTGTGCGACACCATGGACTGCAGCCCACCAGGCTCCTCCGTCCATGGGATTTTCCAGGCAAGAGTACTGGAGTGGGGTGCCATTGCCTTCTCCGAAGAAGAAGTTAAATAAACAGGGAGACAATATACAGCCTTGACGTACTCCTTTCCCAATTTTGAAACAGCCCATTGTTCCCTGTCTGGTTCTAACTGTTGCTTCTTGTCCTGAATACAGGTTTCTCGGGAGGCAGGTAAGGTGGTCTGATATTCCCATCTCTTTAAGAATTTCGCACAGTTTGTTTTCCATATATCAGATACAAAGGAAACTGGGAAATACAGTTTTTGTTCTGGTTGGTAAAATGCCCAGCTAAAAATTGAGGTTGTCTCCAAAAGTTACATACTGTATGATTCAATTTATATAATATTCTCAAAATGTCAGAAGTATAGGAATGGAACACAGAGAATGGCTTCCCAGGTGGCTCAGTGAGAATCTGCCTGCCAATGCAGGAGACATAAGTGAGAACTTACAGTATTTGTCTTTTTCTGTCTTATTTCAGTAAAATAATACCCTCTAGATCCATCCATGTTGTTGCAAAATTTCATTCTTTTTAAATAGCTGAGTAATATTTCATTGTGTGTGTATACCACATCTCTATTGATTTATCTGTTGATGGACACTTAGATTACTTCCATATCTTAGCTATTGTAAATAGTGCTGCTATGAACATTAGGGTACATGTATCTTTTTCAAATTAGTGTTTTAGTTTTTTTCAGATATATACCCAGGAGTAGAATTGCTGGATCATATGGTAACTCTATTTTTAGTTTATTGAGGAACTGGCTTAATGTTTTCCATAGTGGCTGTACCAGTTTACAGTCCCACCAACAGTGTACCAGGGTTCCATTTTCTCCACATCCTTGCCAAAATTTGTCATTTGCGGTCTTTTTAATTTTAGCCATTCTGACAGGACAGATGTAAGGTGATATCTCACTGTGGTTTTGATTTTCATTTCTCTCATGATTAGTGATGTTGAGCATCTTTTCATGTGTCTATTGGCCATCTATATGGCTTCTTTGGAAAATTGTCTGTTCAGGTCTTCTATCCATAATATAGCCAGGTTGTTTGGCTTTTTTAGAAAAATACTGAATTGTATTAGCTGTTTATGTATTTTGGATATTAAAGCTTCATTGGACATACCATTTGCAAACATTTTCTCCTATTCAGTAGGTTGTCTTCTCATTTTGTTGATAGTTTCTTTTGTTGTGCAAAAACTTTTAAGTTTAATTAAGTCCCATTTGCTCATTTTTGCTTTTGTTTCCTTTGCCTGGGGAGACTGAGTCAAAACAACATTGTTACAATTCATGTCAAAGAGTGTTCTGCAGATTATTTTTTTTTTTAGGAGTTTTATGGTTTCTGATCTTGCGTTTAGGTCTTTAATCCATTTTAAGTTTAATTTTGTATATGGTGGGAGGGAATGTTCTAATTTCATTCTTTTTCATGTAGCTGATATTTTCCTGGTACACCTGTTGAAGAGACTGTCTTTTCTCCATTGTACAGTCTGGTCTCCTTTGTCTTAGATTAATTGACCATAGGTGTGGAGGTTTATTTCTAGGCTCTCTATTCTCTTCCATTGATTTATGAGTCTGCTTTTGTGTCAGTACCGTACTGTTTTGATGACTGTAGCTTTGCAGTGTGACATATTTTAGAGTGGCATGTCATGAACTCCTTCACTAGGTTAGCTGTTTGTGTTAAAACATAGAAAGCAGACCCTAAGGGTATTTATGAAGCATTTATCTCTTCACTTACATGATCCGGATTAGAGCCAATGAAGCAGATATTTTTCTCCCCTTCCGGAGCCTCCATTCTGAGACAGCACCAAAATTCTTAGGTGTGTTGACAACCTGACAGAAAAAAAATGGCTGTTGTCCAATCTAAAGGGGCAGTGAGCACAAAGAAGGACTTTTTTTAGATCCATGTGTTGCTGTAGTGACCACGGTGAGAGCAGGAAGTACTGAAGCATATCTGAAAATTACTTATAAAGAATTCCATCCTGTCGTCTTCCTCCATGTTCTGATGCTCTTTCCTGAAGGCATTACCCAGCACCAGCTGCTTTCTCATCCCTGGGCAACTTTGCTGAACTTGACTGTGGCCCCATGGGAAAGAATTAAGCTGCTCATCAGGAGCTTCTGCTCAACCAGAATCCTGCCCAGAGGATTTTCCCAGCAGCTTTCTGAGCTGCCCCAAAAGGGGCAAAGGAAGCTGCTGAGGAGGGAGTGAAGGAGGAGGGTACAGGGCTTGGAGAGGATCCACCCCGTGGGAAAAGGGTGCCTCAGTGACAGAAAGATGCTGAAGAGAAAGAGCGACAGGCACCTCCAGGAAGAATAAAGGGAAGTAGGCACAGGCCTGGAGAGTGAGGAGGAGGGATGGAGTCAGGCAGAGGAAACGTTAAGGGCCTGCAAAGAGAACCTGAAGGCCTACCTAGCAGAGCTGTCCTCAGCCCTGAGGGACAAGCAAGGTACAAGGCAGAGACCGCCTGCTATGTAGAAGCCTCTTGGGCTACAGAGCAGGGCATCCTGACCCTGAGCCACAGACTCTCAGGAGGGTTCAGGGATGGGCTTTGGGTGTTTCATGAATTCCCTGAACTGGTAGGCATGATTCTATGTGAGTATATGCTTTTTTTTTTTCTTTAGAAAGAGTGTCCATGGCTTACATCAGGCTCTCAAAAAGAGCCATGTGCCCCTTGGCGCTGAGAATGTGACCAGTGATATGAAGAAAGGGAGCTTTGGAGGGAGGAGTTGTAAGGAAGTTGTGGGTAAGGGCCAGGTGGTACAGGGAAGGAGCCAGAGCAGGAAAGCCTGTGAGAAAGTACCAACTGGTGGGAGGGGTCTTGGGGGAGAAAGGATATATGTGTATGTATGGCTGAGTCCCTTCGCTGTCCACCTGAAGAATCAGCTATACTCTGACACAAAATAAAAAGTTTAAAAAAAGAAATACTAAGCTGTGGCTTGTAGGCAGTCAGTATAGGCAATACTCATCCTCCCACTTCCCTGTGGGGTTACACGTCCTGACCTGCTCTCAGTCCAGGCAGAAATCACAGCCAGGACACAGGACAGCCTGATTCCACCTGCAGGCCCTGGGGCAGCCCCTCTCTAGGCTGACTCTTCCTGATCAAATCATTTATCTCAGCAGAGTGAAACCCTCAAGCTCAGGGAGACCTTCCCTGAGAGCCCAGACCTGTCCGTTCCACTGAAAGACATTTCCTAACCCGCCTGTACCTGCCTGTCAAAGCCCCAGCACGGCCACTGTGCCTGATGTTCTGTCATTCCCTCTTCAGGGAGCCCTCCTCTTATCCACAGTTGTAGCCCCAGCAATAGCCTGGCCCAGCATCTGGCATATGATAGACACTCAATGTTCAATAAATATTAATTGGATGGATGGATAAAAATGTAAGAGCGTGTTGCCTTACAGGTGAGGATATGACACCCAGGGAATAGTTTGAGGCCCCGAGCTCAGAAAAACAGCAGAGGCTGACCTTTAACCCAACAGGAAAGAATAGGAGAACGATGAGTCTGACTTTTCCAAGGAACTCCATTGAGGTGAGGCCTAATTCCACCTACAAGATATATCCTGAGGGGTCCTTGGCAGGAAGATTTCTTCTCATTAATTCTTTGCATGTTATACATTCAAAAGCAGAAGAGGCTGAATAGATTGATGGGGTGGGGAAACATTAGGGAAATAGTTACATCTGAGGGTGAGTGAAATAGCTGAGTCATGGATTCGAAACAGAAGCCTACTTATTTGTGGTCTAGTTAATCAGATGGTATTTAGGATTACTCTGCAAGGAGATCCAACCAGTCCATTCTGAAGGAGATCAGCCCTGGGATTTCTTTGGAAGGAATGATGCTAAAGCTGAAACTCCAGTACTTTGGCCACCTCATGCGAAGAGTTGACTCACTGGAAAAGACTCTGATGCTGGGAGGGATTGGGGACAGGAGGAGAAGGGGATGACAGAGGATGAGATGGTTGGATGGCATCGCTGACTTGTTGGATGTGAGTCTGAGTGAACTCTGGGAGTTGGTGATGGACAGGGAGGCCTGGCATGCTGCGATTCATGGGGTCGCAAAGAGTTGGACATGACTGAGCGACTGAGCTAAACTGAAATGAACTGATTGTGGGTGGGCTGCTGAAGAGATACAAGCAGGAGCTACTGGAAGGGAAAGAATCTCCACCCTCACCACCCTCACATTCACTGCCTCTCGGCTCTGCCCTACAAGAGGGTAGTGAATCTTGGCCCTGGTGAAGCCCTCTCATTTGCTTGAGGCTCTCAGCCCTGCCTTCTGCTCAGTCAATTGTCCAGTTGTGAAATGGCCTGTAACTAGCAATGCTGGTGCTCTACTCTTCAAGTTTTTCCATTTAATTTAGTGAAGTGAAATTCACAGAACCATTTTAAAATGTAAACTTCAGGGGCACTTAGTACATTCACAGTGTTGGGTAATCACTGCTTCTATCTAATTCCACATTTCCATCAATCCCAAAGAAAACCCAGTACCATTAAGCAATTTCTCCCCAGTCTGCATCTATGGGTTTGCCTGTTCTGAAATTTCATATAAATGGAACCATGCAAGACATAAACTTTTGCGTCTGGCTTCATTCACTCACTTGACAGTGTTTTTGAGGCTTCCTCATATTGTAGCACGTGTCAGCATGTCTGCTTTTTATGGCTGAATAATACTTCATATTCTGTATATAGAACAATTTTTATCTGTTCCCCACTTGATGAATATTCGAACTGTTTGCACTTTTTGGCTGTTATGAATAGTGCTGCTGTGAACACAAGTGCAGTTGTATCTGAGCACCTGTTTTCATTTCTTCTGGGTATATACCTAGTAGTGGAAGCCCTCTAAGTCAGCAGCCCCCAACTTTCTTGGCACCAGGGATGGATTTTGTGGAAGACAGTTTTTCCATGGACCCAGGGTAGGGGGGTGTGGTTTAAGGATGACTCAAAGGCATCACATTAATTGTACACTTTTTTTCTGGTCTTATGTTGCCACTGACCTGATAGGAGGTATCCGTCTGCGGCCCAGAGGTTGGGGACCCCTGTTCCAAGTTTTTGCCCCCAAAGTTAAACATGAATTTAAAATCTGCTGGCAAATGCTTATCAAAAGCTCAGTGAAGAGAAATATCACTTGTGACAGGTTTTTAAGCTTCAGTTTTTTGATGGGAAATCCTTTTGTCAAACAGCTGATCCCAAGCACTAATAAAACAGAAAAACAGAGATGCTCTGTGTGAGCCAGGTGAGACCAGAGGTTCTGTGAGATCAGCCTTCGTACAATACAGCGCCTCATCCACCGCCTGAGACCCAAGGAGGCTCCCCAGACCTCCTAGGTTCTGGACAGCAGCTGTCAGTACTGTGGCTCCGGAGGCCCTAGGCTCCAGATCAAGCTCCCCCTTCAGAGAGCTGCCGATTTAAACAGTGCCACCTGTAGGCCTCCGTGATCGCTCATATGGCAAAGAATCTGTCTGTAATGCAGGAGACCCGGATTCGATCCCTGGGTCAGGAAGATCCGCTGGAGAAGGGAATGGCAATCTACTCCAGTATTCTTGCCTGGAGAATTCCATGGAGAGAGGAGCCTGGAGGCCTACAGTCTGTAGAATCACAAAAAGTCGGACACAAATGAGTGACTAACACCTTCAGGTACGTTCTCTTTCAGAGAGTTGTCCCTGGGTCTTAGGAGATACGGTAAGAAGCTGCTTTAAAAAAAATTTTTTTTAATTTTATTTGGCTGCGCCAGGTCTTCCTTGCAGCACACAAGATCTTTAGTTGTGGCATGTGGGATCTCAGTCCCTGATCAGGAATCAAACCTGGGCCCTCTGCATTGGGATCACTGAGTCTTAACCACTAGACCACCAGGGAAGTCCCAAGAAGCTGCTTTTTAATACATAAAATGAGGTAATAACAGCCTTCCCCTCTAGATCTCAGCCTCCCCTTTAAGAAGGTCCTTGGAAGAAACTCCTCTCAAGGCTTAGTGGAAACACAAGCTGAGATTTAACTCTCTCGTTTCCCTTTTTGCTTTGGTTGCTAAGAAGCTCAGAGGTAAATTTGCAGTCCACATCCAACAATTCCATGTATCAGTTTTATAACTGGTCAGGCATTGTTATGCTAACCCTTCTTGCCGTCTTTATTTAATATTTATTCAACTGGATGGTATGCATTTCTGAAGCACTTAAAATCATTTGGGGGTTGAGGTTAAGACGTAGTCATTTTTTCATCTTGTTAGTCAGGAGTATACGTGTCCTCCTATCATTAGAACCTCAATTAGATCACAAGGTTAGATCATGAGGAGGCCACAATAGCTCCCTTGCACCCCACTGGCCCTGACTCCAAGGAGGAGAAGTGCCCCCAGGACAGATCAGGTGAAGGTGAGTGGGCCCAAGGCCTTATACATCATCAGTTTCTATTCAGCTACCCCTGTGCAGCTGCTTGTGAGCAGCACTTTATGGAATAAAAGACAGCATAAGGATGATCTCAGGCCACTAGGAATTCTAGAGGGCAAGACAGAGTGGGCATTAATGACTGTGGTTAGTAGTTAGAAGTGGAGCGGAGTATTATATGCCCCCAGGAGCAAGCGGAGGAAGAGAGTTTTCTGACCATGGGATCTGAAAGAATGATAATTTGTTATGGGTTTACTGACAAGTGGTGGTCGGAAGGATAGCAGCATTCTAGGCAACGGGAATACTTGAGCAGAGGCTTATAGGCAGATGTGGGAGAAGCTATGTAGATCAATGTAACTAGATGCACAGACTGTAAACTCAAAGGCTTGCAGGGATGTGCAGTTAACACGCGTGTATAAGGGGTGTGTGTGTGTGTGTGCACGCGCGCGTGTGTGTATGCATGGTAGGAAGTGCAGAGGGGCTTGTAGTGGAGCCAGGTACCACCCACTCCACCTAGTAACACTGTCCTTTCAAACACTGGGGCATAACAACCAGCAAGACAGACATCTGCTGGCTGTGTGATTCAGGCTCCAGGCTAGGGTCACAGGGCTTAGGCAGGAGGTTCATAAGGAGAGATAAGATGGACGCAGGAAGGCAGGGGATGTTTAGGTTTTATCTTAGAAGCAAGAGGGCAATATAGTTGTATTTTAGAAAGTAACAAAACAATGCTCTTAATATACACTCATGTGTTGAAAATGATAGAAAAATATTAATAGCAATTATTATCCCGGATATTAAGAATCTAGGTGGTTTTTATTTTCCTTATACTTTTTTATCTTGTGTTTATATTATTAGAAAAGGAGTAAGTAAAAAAAAAGAAAAGGAGTAAGTGTTATAGCAAAATCAAGCACTTAAACTATTTTTAAAGCTTTTTTTTAGAGAAATTTTATTTTTAAGGTTTTTTTAATGTGGACCATTTAAATTTAAAGTCTTTATTGCATTTGTTACAATATTGTTTCTGTTTTATGGTTTTGGTTTTTTGAGGTTTTTTTTCGGCCACGAGGCATGTTGGATCTTAGCTCTACAACCAGGGACCGAACCCACACCCCTACCCTGGAAGGTGAAGTAACCACTGGATCGTCAGGGAAGTCCCTAAAATATTTTTATGGATGATAATTTGTGAGGGATCACAAGGCTCAGAACACCAGGACGTTGGTAGCAGAAGTAGAAAATAGTAGGTGGATGTGAGTGTTTTTTGAAGTGGAAGTTAGCCCAGCTGAGAGAGAAAGAATATGAGTGGGCAGGGGCTGGAGCAGACAGGATGAGCCTTTCCTTTGTGGAAAAACAGCGCCTGGAGAGCCCAGGTGCCCCCCGCCTTCCGGTGTCCCTGCTTCCCCAGAACTTTAATGAGAATTACTGATTTGGGGATTGTGGTGCCTCTTAGCTGGCACAGAGAGCCGCTTCCTCCCAAAGGCCTTAAAAGCCCCAGTGGGACTTGGTTACTGGGTCTCAGAGAAGAAGCCCGGGCAGTGACAAGATGATGTCTCAGCTAAATGAATAGACTGAGATGTTCCAGGGAACGTACTCATGCATTCCGGGCATCTGAGGCTAAAAATCATGTGCTAATATGCATTCCCATTTCCTGCTTCTCTGCCTCCGTTGGTTTTTGCTCTCCTCCTGTAAATAAACAGATTTTGTTGTTTTCAAGTGGAGATCCCAAGGCCTTCTTAATGACAGGTGGAGTTTTAACTCTAGGAGTCCACATGAATGATAAAGCAATGATATGTGGCCATGACCTTGTGTAGAGGCCTGGCTTCACCACTGGCTGGGGGTCTTGGGAAAATCATCTCAGTAAATGAATTTTCAGTTTATTTTTGTGTTAAATAGAATAATAATGTCATTCCTTATGTTGTAAGGTTCCTTGAGCTTTATTGTGTGTGTGCATCTGTGTGTTCAGTTGCTTCAGTCGTGTCTGACTCTTTGTTACCCCATGGACTGTAGCCTGCCAGGCTCCTCTGTCCATGGGATTTTTCTGGCAAGAATACTGGAGTGGGTTGCCGTTTCCTACTCCATGAGATCTTCCTGACCCAGGGATTGAACCCAAGTCTCCTGCATTGCAGGCAGATTCTTTACTGCTGAGCCACCAGGGAAGCCCTTGAGCTTTATAGTAGATGATGTGAAAATACTGCATAAAATATAAAGGGCCGTATATAAGCACGTGTCCTTGTGTATGTGTGTGTAGTTACTGTTATGAATATTACTGTTTCTTCTCTGAATATAGTTTTTTTTTTTTACAAAGAGTACATGCCCCTAAACATGCCTGCTGCTGCTAAGTCACTTCAGTCGTGTCCGACTCTGTGTGACCCCATAGACGGCAGCCCACCAGGCTCCCCCATTCCTGGGATTCTCCAGGCAAGAACACTGGAGTGGGTTGCCATTTCCTTCTCCAATCCATGAAAGTGAAAAGTGAAAGTGAAGTCGCTCAGTCGTGTCCGACTCTTAGCAACCTCATGGACTGCAGCCTACCAGGCTGCTCTGTCCATGGGATTTTCCAGGCAAGAGTCCTGGAGTGGGGTGCCATCACCTTCTCTGTAAACATACCTAGCCATGACCTAAAAAGTCTCATCTTGGCTCCATCTCTGAAGTAAAACCCCCGAGGGGCTGAGGCTGAGCAGGTTCACATGGCTGTTATGATACAGGCCATGACACACATGTTCAAAGGAGAGCCCTGGAGATAATGGGTCACAAGGGGCCCACCAGGATTATGTGAATATATATTTATGTTATGGGTAAGATTGCCGGGAGAAATATCAATAACCTCAGATATGCAGATGATACCACCCTTATGGCAGAAAGTGAAGAGTAACTAAAAAGCCTCTTGATGAAAGTGAAAGAGGAGAGTGAAAAAGTTGGCTTAAAGCTCAACATTCAGAAAATGAAGATCATGGCATCCGGTCCCATCACTTCATGGCAAATAGATGGGGAAACAGAGGAAACAGTGTCAGACTTTATTTTGGGGGGCTCCAAAATCACTGCAGATGCTGACTGCAGCCATGAAATTAAAAGACGCTTACTCCTTGGAAGAAAAGTTATGCCCAACCTAGATAGCATATTAAAAAGCAGAGACATTACTTTGCCGACTAAGGTCCGTCTAGTCAAGGCTATGCTTTTTCCAGTAGTCATGTGTGTATGTGAGAGTTGGACTGTGAAGAAAGCTGAGCGCCGAAGAATTGATTCTTTTGAACTGTGGTGTTGGAGAAGACTCTTGAGAATCCCTTGGACTGCAAGGAGATCCAACCATTCCATTCTGAAGAAGATCAGCCCTGGGTGTTCTTTGGAAGGAATGATGCTAAAGCTGAAACTCCAGTACTTTGGCCACCTCATGCGAGGAGTTGACTCATTGGTAAAGTCTTTGATGCTGGGAGGGATTGGGGGCAGGAGAAGAAGGGGATGACAGAGGATGAGATGGCTGGATGGCATCACCGACTCGATGGACGTGAATCTGAGTGAACTCCGGGAGTTGGTGAAGGACAGGGAGGCCTGGCGTGCTGCAATTCGTGGGGTCGCAAAGAGTCGGACACGACTGAGCAACTGAACTGAAATATCTCAAAGGTGACTGTAACTAGTAGGAGAGTATAATCTATAAATTCACAATCACACTTCTATTCAGAAAGGAAACTATTTGCTATTTGATTATGCCCTTTGCAAGCATATTAAGGAATGGCTAATCTTAGCTCCCTAGTGTGAAATGGAAAACTCTGATCATAAAACATACTTATGAAAATGAGAACAATATTATTCACCAATGATGATATTCAAGACAACATGTCAGCTTAATTAGCTTGAAAGAGTGACATATAAACAAAGCCAAATGCATGAGATGGGTGATTCTTCTTTGCTATGGCTGCTACTCGATATAGAGGTGGTAACCATGCCCATACTGTGTCAGCTGTTCCCTAAGTGTGTCCTGGTCAAGCAGCATCAGCATCACTGGGAACTCATTTTGTTGTTGTTGTTTAGTCCCTAAGTCGTGTCCGACTCTTTGCGGTGACCCCAGGGACTGTAGCCTGCCAGGCTTCTCTGTCCATAGGATTTCCCAGGCAAGAATACTGGAGTGGGTTGCCATTTCCTTCTCTGGGAAATCTTCCTGACCCAGGAATCGAACCTGCCTCTCCTGCTTGGCAGGTGGATTCTTTACTGCTCACCCACTTGGGAAGTCCTTTGAGAACTAATTAGAAATGCACTATCTCAAGCCCTACCCCAGTCCTGCTGAATCAGAAACTCGCAGCCATGCAGTGTAACAAGCTCTCTAGGGGATTCTGATGTTGGCTAAAGTTTGTGTGATTCCTGTAGAGGTACCAGCCCCCAGACAGTTGGCATTAATTATCTTTGTGGCTTCTTGTGTTTCCTTAAAATGCCTTATTCTTCATGCCAAAATAACTGAGGTTTTCCACTTTGGCTAAACTTCTAACAGTAAGGATATCACTTAGCCTAGAACTTTATTCCCAGACTTACACCAAAGAACTAGGAGGGCAGTGGTGTGAAGACAGGGGACACTTGTCAATTGCAGTGTGTGACAGGCCCCTGCAGCACGTAAGTGCCTTGAGACCTCAGAAGTAAAAGCACCGATGTGCCTCATGCAAAGGTCTCTTGGTATCCAGTTATGAAAAAAATAGAGAGATGGGGAGGATGTGTGCAGGATGGCTCTTAAGCCTAGTGATTTAATGGAGTCAGAAAGTATCGATAGATTAGTGAGTTTCCAGGGCCTGGAGAAGAGAATGGTAGGGGGTTTCTTTTGGAGGGTGATGAAAATATTCGAGAATTAGATAGTAATTCTAATGAGTGCTTAATATTGTGACCTTGCTAAAACACCACTGAATTATAGATTTTTAAATGGTTAAATTTTGAATTTTGTTATGTGAATTTTATCTCCAAAAATGTTTTAAAAACTGGTGGTTTGAGTGGATAAGTAATGATCCTTCTTTTTTATTTTTCCTTCTCCCACATCCAGCTGCAGTTTGAAGCAGGGCACATAGTAGATGCTCAGAGAGTTCTCTGTTAGTTGACTGACTGCTCTGACCCCTAAGAAAGGGGTTCAGATGAGCAGGCACCAGGGGATTTAATGTGGTTGGGCTGTGGTCCCCGAGGCAAGTGTAACTTTTCTTGGAGTAAATCCTCACCTCTAGTTCCAGAGATTCCACTGCGATCATGGGGGGAGGCGGGGTGCGGATTGAACAAAGGTTAAAGAAAAATGACATTGCTTTAAGAGCCAAATTGTTTCCGGTTCCCTGTGGGGAGCACAAATCTGTTTATGCCGTCAGAGGCAGGGCTTGGCAGGCCAGCTGCTGCGCCGCCGTGACGTGGAGAAGGCGCCTCTCCTGGGCTGAGTCCTGCCAGCCACAGACAGCCCCAGGGAACCTGGCGGGATGAGCTCAGGGGCCTGGGTGGAGCGAACATCGTGGACAAGGACCAGGCCCCTCTGCTCGAAGATATAATCAGCTTTGATGGTCAGAGGCCGAGGCGTTTTTCCAATTAGGGCTGTTAGAGGATTCTGGCAGGGGCAGCAGTGGGCCTAATTGAACAGACTCGCACTCATTGAATTAGCCAGTGGAGGGGCGATGAGAAGGGCGCTGATGTGAGTGATGCTGGAGCAAGGATGGAGAAGGGGCGATGGGGACCGGAAGTGGGGAGGTCGGCGGGGACGCACAGTGAGGCCTGGCCATGCGGTCAAGGGGCTGCCTTTGAATGTCTCCTTGTTTGGCGAGAAAGCTGTGCAAACAGGCATGGAGGAGGAGCACAGAGCCACCTCTGGCACAGATAGGGCTGCCTGGGGTGGGGGTGCTCTGGGTGCTCAGCTCCTGGGGAACTGGATTCTCAAAGGCTATGGCCGGGGTTTGGGGACAGTCTTGTGGGGACACTGTCTCATGTCTGCCTTCTGAGGGACCTGCAGCTGCTGTCTTCTCCTCCTTTTTCTAGAACCCCCGGTTCTAGGCCTGCACCACCAGGCAGCCTTCTTGCTGGTTTGAGAACATGAGCGTCACTGAGCTCCTTACAGGTCCCGAGTCCACACCCTCCTTTTACAGAGGAGGAAATTGTTTCCTGGAGAAGTTTGGGAAGTTGCCTGAGAGACCACGTAGTTCATAGAGGCAGTGAAGGGTTGCAGTCCAGGCCTCCCTATTTCTATCTTTCCTGTTCCGCAACATTCCATTGAAATAATAGAAGAAAAGGGAAGAGATAATCCTATTTTATTTGTTTTTCAGTAGCTCAGTCTTGTCTGAGTCTTTGTGGCCTCATGGACTGCAGCACACCAGGCTTCCCTGTACTTCACCATCTCCCGGAGCTGGCTCAAACTCGTGTCAGTGATGCCACCGAATCACTTTCTCTCGTCCCTTTCTCCTCCTGCCTTCAGTCGTTCCCAGCATCAGGGTCTTTTCCAATGAGTCAACTCTTTGCATGAGGTGGCCAAAGTATTGGAGCTTCAGCTTCAGCATCAGTCCTTACAATTAATATTCAGGATTGATTTCCATCAGGATTCACTGGTTTGATCTCCTTGCAGTCCAAGGACTCTCAAGAGTCTTCTCCAACACCACAGTTCAAAAGCATCAGTTCTTCAGCTCTCAGACTTCTTTATGGTCCAACTCTCACATCCATACATGATTACTGGAAAAACCATAGCTTTGACTAGACAGACCTTTGTTGGCAAAGTAATGTCTCTGCTTTTTAATATGCTGTCTAGGTTGGTCATAACTTTTATTCCAAGGAGCAAACGTCTTCTAATTTCATGGCTGCAGTCACCATCACCATCTGCAGTGATTTTGGAGCCCAAGAAAATAAAGCCTGTCATCGTTTCCCCATCTATTTGACATGAAATGATGGGACCAGATGCCATGATCTTCGTTTTTTGAATGTTGAGTTTTACGTCAGCTTTTTCACTCTCATCTTTCACCTTCATCAAGAGGCTCTTTAGTTCCTCTTCACTTTTTGTCATAAGAGTGGTGTCACCTGCATATCTGTTACTGATATTTCTCCCAGCAATCTTGATTCCAGCTTGTGCTTCATCCAGCCCGGCATTTCACGTGATGTACTCTGCATATAAGTTAAATAAGCAGTGACAATATACAGTCTTGACGTACTCCTTTCCCAATTTGGAATCAGTCCATTGTGCCATGTCTGGTGCTAACTGTTGCTTCTGACCTGCATACAGATTTCTCAGGAGGCAGATAAGGTAGTCTGGTATTCCCATCTCTTTAAGAATTATCCACAGTTTGTTGTGATCCACACAGTCAAAGGCTTTGGTATAGTCAATGAAGCAGAAGGAGATGTTTTTCTGGAACTCTCTTGCTTTTCCTATGATCCAATGGATGTTGGCAATTTGATCTCTGGTTCCTTTCTTTGCCTTTTCTAAATCCAGCTTGAACATCTGGAAGTTGTCAGTTCACATACTGTTGAAGCCTTGCTTGGAGAATTTTGAGCATTACTTTGATGGCATGAGAAATGAGCCCAGTAGTTTGAATATCCTTTGGCATTGCTTTTCTTTGGGATTAGAATGAAAACTGACCTTTTCCAGTTCTGTCGCTACTGCTGAAGTTTCTAAATTTGCTGGCATATGGACTGCAGCACTTTAACAGCGTCATCTTTTAGGATTTGAAAAAGTTCAGTTGGAATTCCATCACCTCTACTAGCTTTGTTCATAGTGATGCTTCCTAAGGTCCACCTGACTTCGCTCCAAGATGTCTATCCTATTTTATAGATGAGAAGAACAGGGCATGGAAAGGTTTTTAAATTTTCCCAAGTTCACATAGATACTAAGTATTAATGTTAAGTAGCAAATCTAGAGTCTGATCCTAAATCCATATGAACCTTCAACCACTGTGAGGGACTGTTATATGCCTTGCATTTTTAAAATACTTTCCAAATTTTCTACAATGAGCATATAAAAAAACCTAATTGTACTTCCTGATGGGCTAGGCTTGGTGGCTGCAAAGAACATCTCCCTGATTATATTTCCTGACTCTGCAATTTGCTCAGACATTGGCCATTTTTACCCTCAAGGCCACATTTAGAATGAAAGTTCCTAAAGAGAGGTGTACAAGTGAGCCCACCTCCTCTGGGCTCACTAAGGCCTGTCCATCTATGGAGGAGCCAGAGGTTGGCTCTGGTCTGCAGTGACCAGGTTGCAGGATTCCTGGAAGGCTGGGCAGGTTTCCCAGGCTTCCCAGGTGGCTCAGTGAACCTGCCTATAATGCAGGAGATGCCAGAGATACAGGTTCTATTCCTTGGTCGGGAAGATCCCCTGGAGGAGGGCACAGCAATCCATTCCAGTATTCTTGCCTGGAGAATCCCATGCACAGAGGAGCCTGGGGGGCTACAGGTCATAGGTGTCAAAGGTCAGACACGACTGAAGCGACTGAGCACAGCACACAGCACTGCTCTATGCCCACCAGCACCTTGGGCCTCCCAGAACCTCCTGTCCTCTCCACTTACATGTCCCTGTCCTCCCCTCGGGTCATGCCTCCTCTTTGAGAGCAGTGGTGGAGGAGTAAGTGTGAGATCCAAGCCTCGCTGCCAAGTTCACAGCCCAGCTCACTTCCCAGTGGAGTCATCTGGGCGAAAAGTTACTTTAATCCTTCTGAAACGCTTGTGTGAAAATAAAGACAAACATGCATCACAGGATTTGTTGTGAGGATGAACTAAATCTGCAGTTACCGCAGTGCCTGGCACATCAAAGCCATCCCTTTGCTGTAACCATCTGCATGGTCTGTGTCCAGCATTGCCCCAATACCTGCATACCCAAACCTGAGAAAACATGATGTGGCATCATCTCTTGAGGGATTTATCATCTTCTGAAGGCCAAAAAAAAAAAAAACCGTCCACATATGAAACACAAAATTAGAAAGAAAAGTAGGCTATATGCAGACAATTCTTATTATGTGCAGAGAAAGAAAAAAGATACTGCAATGCTTTGATGTAGAAGATAGTCCAGAATTGAGACACTCACAAGGTACAGGAACTCAATGGTGGGGCTTTAGGGCATCCCTTCTGGTCTCCTTTCTTTGTGATTATTTTATTTCACTGATGTAAGTGACTTGAATCCTCCCATCCCTGTCCCTTCAATTCTGCCCAGCAAACTGGACTCTTCTGTTGGCTTGGCTACCAGGCAGGTGGTCTCAAATGTGGGGAAATAAAAAGCTGCCCAACCTTAGAAATTGGCCACGGACATCACTGCAGGAAGACAAATAAATATAGAATATGAAGGGGTTATTCATTTAGAGCTCTGCTCCTCCAGCATCGCCCTGCTGTGATTCACCAGATCAATTCAAGATGCCGTAATTCGGTGTGTCAGGGAGGCTGGGAAGAGAACAGATCCAACCCCTCCTGCCTCCCCCTACCCCCAGCCACATCCCCTCGCTCACCCCTTAGCCCTCACCGCTGCCTCTGATGAGATTCGCTCCTCCCTTGCCTTGGGATATAAGTTACTACAGCTTGTTTCAAGAAAACCAATTAAGAAACCATAAACTGCGGTTGACTCGGAAGGTCAGTGCACAGGCTATAAATAAAGGCGTTTCTAACCTGTGAGTGCAAGTCAGTCTGAAGCCCATTCTCTCCTCGACACCCACGTCTTCCAGCCAAAGCTTGCCTCTGATGAACGGAGAGCACCTCCAGGATCAGAAAGGCACCCCTGGGTTTTAATTCTGCTGCCTGCTGGCTGGAACGGACCTGAGCTCTGGAGGAACTGCAGGCCTCAGACACCTTAGCTAGACTCCCAGTTTTGTTTTTCTTCATAACAATCATTTCTTCACAGTGCATGAAACGTATATAAGTTCAAGGTAGAAACTTGGAAAATAGTGAAAAGCACAATGGGAGATAACCCATAGTTCTACCTCTTAAAACAAATCTAACATTTTAGGATATATTATTCCATGCTTTTTCCTCCTTGGCTATATATATATATATATAACAAATAAGGAGATATATGTGTATGTATCTCCATATTTGTTTTTCCTCACAAAAATGCATTTAAAGAGTGCCATTTATTGATATTGTTTTGGAGCCTGCTTGCTCAGCAATATTTATGTTAATGATATTTTTCCATGAGTGTGTGCTCAGTTGATTCAGTCGTGTCCAACTCTTTCTGACCCGTGGACTATAGCACTCCAGGCGCCTCAGTCCATGGGATCCTCCAGTCAAGAATACTGGAGTGGGTTGCCATGCCCTCCTCCAGGAGATCTTCCCAACCCAGAGATTGAACCTGCCTTTCCTGCATTGCAGGTGGACTCTTTACTACTAAGCCGCTATTCTGGAGAAGGCGATGGCACCCCACTCCAGTACTCTCGCCTGGAAAATCCCATGGACGGAGGAGCCTGGTAGGCTGCAGTCCATGGGGTCGCTAAAAGTCAGACACGACTGACCGACTTCACTTTCACTTTTCACTTTCATGCCTTGGAGAAGGAAATGGCAACCCACTCCAGTGTTCTTGCCTGGAGAATCCCAGGGATGGAGGAGCCTGGGGGGCTGCTGTCTATGGGGTCGCACAGAGTCGGACATGACTGAAGTGACTTAGCAGCAGCAGCATGCCACTATTCTGTGTGTGTGTGTGTGTGTGTGTGTGTGTGTGTGTGTGTGTGCGCTCAGTTGTGTCTGACTCTTTGCTACTCCATGGGCTGTAGCCTGCCAGGCTCTTCTGTCCTGTCCTTGGAATTTCCAAGGCAAGAATACTGGAGTGGGTTGCCATTTCCTACTCTAGGGGATCTTCCTGACCCAGGGCTAGAACCCATGTCTCTTGTGTCTCCTGAATTGTCAGGTGGATTCTTTACCATTGCACCACCTGGGAAGCCCTGGTGTTCTCTGTGTACCAGAATGTGTTTAACTTTCTCCTGCTGTTAAGCATTTATATTGCTTCCAGATCATCCCTCATATATAATGCTGCAGGTAACATTATTGATTTAAAGTTTGCATAGAGCCTTAATGACTTCTTTTGGGTAAATATGGAAAGTGAAATTGTTTGACCTGTAATTTTTAAGACTGGTACATGTTACCAAGTTGCCTTCGGGAAAAAGATGGAACCTGTTTCCACTTCACCCACACATGCTTGTGCCCACTTCCCCATACCCTTGCCCCTTACCCTGACTATTGATAGATATCTTTTAAAATCTTGACCACTTTGTATGGTTGAAAAAAGATGTCATGTGGTTTTAATCTAAAAGCCAATTAGCACCTCCTAACACCTCACAGATGCTCCCAGGACCACCAGGAACTTAGCCTGGAGTGGATGCTTCTTCCTCCCCACTTTGGTGGGGACTTCAGAGGTCCTCACCCTCAGGAGGGTGGCAGTGACAGCACCCGGGTCCCAGATGCCCCCTGGGCAGGTCCTGAGCAGGGTGGCTGGAAAGTCCCAGTCCTGATCATCTCAAAGAAAAACGATGCTCCAGCCATCCACCTGGGCTGCAGGCCTGAGAGTCACAGGCACAGTGAAGCACAGATCTGAATGGGACTGTAACCGAGGCTGTGGGCTCAGGCCCAGGGCCGGCTCCTTTGTTCCCCAGCAGAGCCTTCAGCTCGGCAGCAAAGAGGGGTCTTGGGGCTCAGTCTCATCACCCACACGTGTGTGCAGCATGTAACCATCTGCTAAGCCCTTTGACATATTGATAACTGTGTCATTTAATCCTCAAGACAACCCCTGAAGGAAGATACAAAAATTATCCCCATTAACAAATGGAAACATCAAGGTTCAGGGACTTCCCTGGTGGTCCGGAATCTACCTTCTGGTGCAGGGCACTCAGGTTCAATCTCTGGTCAGGGAACTGAGATCCCACATGCCTCAGAGCAACTAGGCCCATGTGTGGCAACTAAGACCCAATGCAGCCGAAAATGATTACATAGTTTTCTTTTTTTTAAAAAAGAAAAGGTTCAGAAAGATTGAGCAATTTTTCTGGGGTCAAAAGGAGAATTAGGATTTAAATTTAGACTTTAAAATACTAAACATTTCCAGTGTGACCTATAACATATCTGGCCCCTGACATTTCTCAGCCCACCATCACTGCCCTCATTCTTACATGTTTGTCTTTCAGGACCCAGGAACTCTTTCTTGAAGGTCTGGCTGGGAAAGCAGGGTGCCTGAGCGGTCGCTGGCAACCCCCTCCCCTGCCAGCTCGACTTGCACCCCAGCCACATCAGGCCTGCTGCCAGGAAAAGGGAGAGAGACCTCTGTAACCATCGGGGTTGTGAGAGGATGAATTAGATAAAGTCCATTAGGCGAACCTTGACATCCTTTGACTTACAAAGCAATATTATTAATAATGTTTGAAATGAGATTATCTCAGAAACATTAAGTGCTCATGGAACAAGTGGTATCAAGCCCAAAGCAGAGTCTTCCAGTTCCTAAGCAATAGCTTTAGCCCAAGGCTCCTCTTTATTTGTAGTAAATACAATAAGCTATTAAGCTGTGTTAAGAGAGCTCTCCTCTCTTTGAGCCAGGAGAGCTCATAAACATATCTATTCTTGAAACTTGCTTGATCTAAGATGAATATCAATGACAGCTCAAGGTACCTGCATGCATGTATACATCTATTCATTCATTCATTTGGTGTTTATCGAGCCCCTGCCACATGCCAGTCCCTAATCAGGCATGAGGGATTCAGAAATGGTCAGGCACAGCCCTTGTACCAAAGGCTCCCTCCCCCACATTCTTGTGCAGTTAAATGTATCTGTAATCAAATAACTCCATAACCCCGAGAGCGGTGCTAATAGAAGATACGCAGCACCTGCTGCAGGTCTCAAACTCAGGGAACACTTCACAGACGAGCTTTGCAGGCGGAGTGGGGTGAGGGTGAGAGTGGGGGCTGGACGCCCACTCTATAGCTCCCCTAAAGTTCCAGGATGTAGCCTGAGGGAGCTGGAAATGGAAGCAGGGGAGGGACCTGATCAGATGGGTTTTAGGGAACTCAGTCTGGCAGTAGAGTGGAAAGGGGACTGGGAGGGGAAGAACTGGGGCCAGGAGCCCAGCAATGCAGGGCCCAGGTGAGAGACATGGGCGGCAGTGGCCAGGCTGATTTCAGCAGTGCCCAGACTCAGCTCCCTGTGGGGAGTCTTGTGGTTACATTTAACCATGTGCCTGAGGAGTTCTGAGTCCTTTGGTCTGGACAGAATCTGGGGACCTGGGTGGGACCAAAACTCTCCAGTTGACTCTGGTGCCACCTTGGGAACTACTGGCTTGGGTGTTCTCCAGCTCGGAGATTCTAGGAGACCAGTTAACATGCAGGCTTTGTGAGCTGTAAAATGCTGTGCAAACACGAGCAATACATTTCTCAGGATTTTCTGTGTAAAAATAATTTTACCAAATACCACCATTTCACTTCTCTTGGTGTGAAATCAGGGGCAGGCTTGATTTCCAGTCTCTGGCGCTGCATCTGTTTCTCTGGTCCTCCAGCCTCTAACAGTCCAGGCAAAAAAAGAATTCTTCTCCAGCCAAGGGATACAAAAAGGGAACCACTTTGACAGTGAATAATCCTCTCTCTTTCCCACCACCAACTCACCTGTTCGTGTATTTGGGAAATTCAAATGATATTCTTCTGCTTTTAAACAAGACTATTATTATACTCTCAGACTGCTCTTGTTAACGATTCAGAGTCCATTTACCTCCTCCCGGGGGACTTCCTTGACCTAAGCCTCACAGGGAAAGTCTGCTCTGGCCAAGACCTGCTCTTCCACTGACCCTATTACTGTCATGTACCCGCCAAAGCTCATAAGATCTCTAGTGGGCAGCTGCTGCTGCTGCTGCTAAGTCACTTCAGTTGTGTCCAACTCTGTGCGACCCCATAGACGGCAGCCCACCAGGCTCCCCCATCCCTGGGATTCTCCAGGTAAGAACACTGGAGTGGGTTGCCATTTCCTTCTCCAATGCATGAAAGTGAAAAGTGAAAGTGAAGTCGCTCAGTCGTGGCCAACTTCGCGACCCCATGGTCTGCAGCCCACCAGGCTCCCCCATCCATGGGATTTTCCAGGCAAGAGTACTGGAGTGGGTTGCCATAATGGGCTGAGTCCAGATAAACTTGATGTGGTATGTGAGGTCTTTTCTCTTTCCAGTGACATGTATTTGAATGGGTAAATTTAAACTTCTGAACCTCAATTCCACCATCTCTAGAATGGGGGAAATAAGACCTGTATCCCAGGGATCATATAAGAATGGAATGAAGTGATGCATGTCATGTGCAGGAATACGGAATTACTGAGTTGCAGCTTTTGGGAAGAGAGATGTAACAATAAATGAAAAGGCTCAGCACGTCTGCAGACAAAGCAGTCTGGCTCTGCCAGTGCTTTCCCAGCAAGGTCCGACCCTTCAGCCTGACAGCATGGTCTCCTTGTAGACACTTCTGTCACCAAAACACCCTCTATGAGCCCAAAGATGGCTCTGGTCAGTCATCAGATCAATTTAAAATAAGTGAAAACTTCCAGTTACTTCATCTCAAAAATCTTCCAGGGCATTCCTGGGAGAGGAGATCAGATTCTTCTCTTTCCTCTTCTTCTACCACCCTTTTTTTTTTTTTTTTTTGCTTTCTCCTCCTTTTTCTCATTTTAAAACATTATTAAGTCCTGAGTTTGACCAGCCAGCTGGGAGGAAGTTTGCCTTGAGTTGTCCCTTACAAAAGAAGGACAGTCTAGAGTATCCTGGACGAGACCTGCATGGACTAAAAACTTTATATTTGCAGAGTGATTTAAACTTACAAAGTGCTGTCACATTATCTTAGCTGGTCCACACAGCTGCCCTAGGAGGAAGGTAAAGTCATTCAGGAACAAAGGTGTATTACTGCCCTCGCTCTGCAAGATGACGACATGGGCTTGAAAACAATTTAAGAGCACTGTCCAGAGTCACACAACTGATGAATGGCACATCCTGCATTTAAACCCAAGGTATCTGCCAGCAGAATTCACCAGTGTGGCTTGGACTGAAGACTTGTATTTTAGATGATGGGAAATAGTGGTGAAAAGGAAGACTGGAACTACTTTCTAGAGGGCTGGACAGGCAGGTTGTATTTCGGTAGTGGGCAATGGTGAGTCTCAGAACTCTTTAGAGGAGAGGAGAGACATGACCAAGGAATGCTTTAGGAAAGTGAATGTAGCGGCACGCAAAAACTGATGGAAAGAGGAGATTGGTAGGAAAGGGACAAACTATTTGATTTCTTTCTTAAAAAAAAAAAATTGAAGTATAGTTGATTTGGGCTTTCCTGGTGGACAGTAAAGAATCTGCCTGCAATGGGGGAGACCTGGGTTCAATCCCTGGGTCAGGAAGATCCCCTGGAGAAGGGAATGGCTACCCACTCCAGTATTCTTGCCTGGAGAATTCCACAGACAGAGGAGACTGGCAGGCTACAGTCCCATGGGGTTGCAGAGAGTCAGACACGACTGAGCGACTATCACACATACACATAGTTGATTTATGTGTTAATTTCACTGTACAGCAAAATTACTCAGTTACACACTGAGATATATTCTTTTTTGATTATGGTTTATCATAGGATATTGAATATAGTTCCCTGTACTATACAGCAGGGAACTACTATTGTTGTTTATCCATCCTATATATGAGTTTGCATTTGCTAATCCTTCTCCCTGTCCTCCCTCTCCATTGGCTACCACAAGTCTGTTCTCTAAGTCTGTGAGCCTGTTTATGTTTTGTAGATATGTTAATTTGTGTCATATTTTAGATTCCACATATAAGTGATATCATATGGTATTTGTCTTTCTCTTTCTGACTTGACTTCACTTCGTGTGATAATCTCTAGGTCTATCCATGTTGCTGCAAATGGGGACAAACTATTTGAAATGTGACCCTCAACTCAGACTGTGGTAGTTGACATAGAAAGAAAGAGACAGATTAAATACAAGAGACAGTTAAAGGATATCAGAGGCTCCAAGCCTTGGGGTGGAATGAGAACCATGAATAGAAGTAGGAAGTATTATTAATAACAGCTTACTTTTTTTTTTTTGAGAAGTTGGAATCTGCCAGCCACTGCAAAATTAAGATTTTTTTGGTGAATTTTTTAATTAAGTCCTCCTAATGGCCCTGTCACATGGTTAAAATTATCATCCCCATTTTAGAGATGGAAAAACTGAAGCCCAAAGTGATTATGAAGCCCAAGATTACAAAGCTAATAAGCTATGGACCAGTATTTCAACCCAAGTTTAGCTCACAGTCTCTAGAATCCACATTCTTAACCTAGCGCTGAACAGCACTTTCCCCCTACCTGCAGATATAAACTGGGTACACGGACAGTCGGTTTGGTAAGCAGGCACACCTGGCCTCTGCAGCTGCTGTCACCACTAAGAGAGCAGGTTTACCCTTCTGCTGGTCAGACCATCATCCTCAAGGAGATGGGGTTTTCTGTTTAAGATGATTATTATAGAAAAGGTCTAGGTAGGGTGGGTGGGAGGTGGAGAAGGCAACTCTAGTTCAGATCCTGGACAGACTTGGGAAGCTGGTGGCCTTTGGAACGTTAGAGAATAAGGAGAGGATGCAACTAGGGATACTAAGAGAGATAAGTCAGAAAGAGAAAGAGTGATATCATATCACCACATGATACCATTTATATGTGAAATTTAAAATATGACATGAACCTATCCACGAAACAGAACTCATAGACTTAGAGAACAAATTTGTGGTTGCCAAGGGGTGAGGGGAGGGAGAGGGATGGACTGGGAGTTTGGGGTTGGGAGATGGAAACTATTACATTTAGAATGCATAGACAACCAGGTCTTCCTTACTGTACAGCACGGGAACTATATTGAACATCCTGTGATAAACCCTAATGGAAAAGAATATAAAAAGAGAATTTATAGATGTGTATAACTGAGTCACTTTCCTGTACAGCAGACCTGGGCACACATTATAAATCAACTATATTTCAATTAAAAAAAAAAAAGAATAAGGAGAGAGATCAGTAGAGCAGTGGAAGAAACTTGTAGGAAAGAGGAGTAAAATACTTGAAAGCTCAAAACATTCTGATAAGTAAAGGACTTTGTATGGGCAGCCAGGCAGGGAGAAAAGTGCAAAAACAAAAGGAGATGAATTTATTTCCACCAGTTGTTTTGTCTGGGTTTCTCCAGCAATATTTCTTTTTAGGCTGTTGCACTCAAAGTCTAACAGCGATAGCAAAGCTTCCCTAATCCCCAGCTCAGAATTATCCATCCTAGATATCTCTGTCCCAGACAGAGGATTTGGTCTTAAACTCAGATAATATAAACATCCAAAAGACAGGAAAGACCCAAGGAACTTAACACCATGGAACTCTCATACTGGAAGAAGCCCTTAGACCAGGCAAGAGAGGCCCCTGTGCTGGGTTTCCTCGGCCATGCCATCTCTGATGAGCGGACAAGTCTGTGGGGTCAAAAGGAAGGGTTTGTGCCTTCTCTTTTAAACCATTGTTTTGCCCTTTCCAAACAGCCCTGAGGTGCTTCTGGGACCCGTTCAGGCCTCTTCTCCCTTGTCAGTTCTTCCACAGGTATGCATCCTTCTGTGCAGGTGACCAAGAGGCAGTTCTTCAGGGACAGTGAATGGAGCCTGGACTTTCAGCCTGGAGAGTCCACACTCCATGTACATGAGGCCCCTCATGGGTACAGAGCAGGTCTGCGGTAGAAAGAGGAGGGGACTGGGCTGCAGACTGGCTACTGGGCCAGCTCTCTGCAGGCTGCCTCATTTCAGTGTGAAGTTCCAAGTAGTCTTGGCAGTCTCCAGTTGAGCCTGGATGTCCAGGTGTTACAAAGTATATTTATGAAGGCAGGAGGATATAAACTTTTTATTTCACAGGTGCTAGCCTGATTTTTCGGAGAAGGCAATGGCACCCCACTCCAGTACTCTTGCCTGGAAAATCCCATGGACAGAGGAGCCTGGAAGGCTGGAGTCCATGGGGTTGCTCAGAGTCGGACACAACTGAACAACTTCACTTTCACTTTTCCCTTTCATGCATTAGAGAAGGAAATGGCAACCCACTACAGTGTTCTTGCCTGGAGAATTCCAGGGACCAGGGAGCCTTGTGGGCTGCCATCCATGGAGTCCCACAGAGTTGGACACGACTGAAGCGACTTAGCAGCAGTAGCAGCAGCAGCCTGATTTTTAACTTCGAGATATTTAGACATATAGTCTGTGACCTCCATTTGTCATCTTTCCCTGGGCCCCACAAATGTTGGAGGAACTAGGATAAAAACCATAAAAGTCATCTATTTCAACCACCAAGCTTAGGTTCCCATCAAATGCTTGAACACCTCCAGCCATGACTGGTATTGGTCTCACTGCCTCCTGAGTCACTAGACTGCTCTGTTTCAGCAACTTCTTACTTCCAAAAAGTGCCCCTGGGTGAAAATTCCATCAAAAGCCATCTTCCTGTTCCAGAAATAACATTTAGTAGTCCTAAATAAAGGCTTACTCTGCCTAGCAGTAATGTGCTGAGATTAATGAGCTTTGGGGCCGCATAGATCAGGGTCCAAACACTAATTCTGCCAGTTAGGAAATGTGTGGCTTTGGGCAAGTTTCTTAGTCCCCCTGACCTTCAGTTTCCTCATTTGTAAGGTGGAAATAATAATTCCCACTTCAAAGGATTGTCATGGATAATGAATATCTATGATAAACATTCAGTTCAGGTCAGTCGCTCAGTCGTGTCTGACTCTTTGTGACCCCATGAACTGCAGCACGTCAGGCCTCCCTGTCCATCACCAACTCCCGGAGTCCACCCAAA
This sequence comes from Ovis aries, assembly GCF_016772045.2. Lineage (NCBI taxonomy): Eukaryota > Metazoa > Chordata > Mammalia > Artiodactyla > Bovidae > Ovis > Ovis aries. The sequence continues at coordinate 60,377,254 of NC_056065.1, forward strand.
CCCATGTCCATTGTGTCGGTGATGCCATCCAACCATCTCTGTCATCCTCCATCCATCCTCCAACCATCTCATCCTCTGTCATCCCCTTCTCCTCCTGCCTTCAATCTTTCCCAACATCAGGGTCTTTTCAAATGAGTCAGCTCTTCATATCAGGTGGCCAAAATATGGAGTTTCAGCTTTAACATCAGTCCTTCCAATGAACACCCAGGACCGATTTCCCTTAGGATGGACTGGTTGGATCTCCTTGCAGTCCAAAGGACTCCCAAGAGTCTTCTCCAACACCACAGTTCAAAAGAATCAATTCTTCGGCGCTCAGCTTTCTTTATAGTCCAACTCTCACATCCATACATGACCACAGGAAAAACCATAGCCTTGACTAGACGGACATTTGTGGGCAAAGTAATGTCTCCGCTTTTTAATATGCTGTCTAGGTTGGTCATAACTTTCCTTCCAAGGAGTAAGCGTCTTTTAATTTCATGGCTGCAATCACCATCTGCAGTGATTTGGGAACCCAGAAAAATAAAGTCAGCCACTATTTCCACTGTTTGCCCATCTATTTGCCATGAAGTGATGGGACCAGATGCCATGATCTTCGTTTTCTGAATGTTGAGCTTTAAGCCAACTTTTTCACTCTCCTCTTTCATTTTCATCAAGAGGCTTTTAGTTCCTCTTCACTTTCTGCCATAAGGGTGATGTCATCTGCATATCTGAGGTTATTGATATTTCTCTCGACAATCTTGATTCCAGCTTGTGCTTCTTCCAGCCCAGCGTTTCTCATGATGTACTCTGCATAGAAGTTAACTAAGCAGGGTGGGTGACAATATACAGCCTTGACGTACTCCTTTTTCTATTTGGAACCAGTCTGTTGTTCTATGTCCAGTTCTAACTGTTGCTTCCTGACCTGCATACAGGTTTCTCAAGAGGCAGGTCAGGTGGTCTGGTATGCCCATCTCTTTCAGAATTTTCCACAGTTTATTGTGATCCACACAGTCAAAGGCTTTGGCATAGTCAGTAGGTGTCAGATTCAAAAAATCACCTCTGAGACTGTGTCAAGAGCTTATTGCCTATTTTGTCTTAGGAGTTTTTGTGGTTTTAGGTCTTACGTTTGTTTTTAATTCATTTTGAATTAACTTTTGCATATGGTATAAGATAGCGGTCCAGTTTCTTTTCTCTCTTTTTGCATGTGTTTGTCCAGTTTTCCCAACACTGGTGGAAATCAGGCATCTTTCCTCCTTTAGTTCCCTAGTGGGCCACAACCAGGACAAGGCCCTGAAGTGACAGGCTGAGCAGCTGGCTACACTACTGCCACTGTGCCAGGCAGACGCAGAAGACAACTGAGAGCGTGAGGGCTAGGACAGCTGGTGTCCTCGGCAGGACTTGGCCCACAGTGCCCCCCTGCTACCTTAATAGATGCTGGCTGTGGCCACCATGAATGAAACTGACAGCCCTGGGGCCAGTGTCCCCTCCAGCTATCCTTCAAGGACCAGGCTCTTTTCACTATGAGATGGGGCTTTAAAGAGGCCTTCATTCATCCAAATAATGCTCCATATTCAAGAGTGAGAATGAACAGCAGTCAGCAGCCTGGGGCCAACAATAGCCACCTAGTGTGTGGTGAGGCTCTGCTGTCTGCCCGATGCCCAGTGTGGTATTTAAGCAGCAGCACCTCCAACTCCTGTGGCTGGGCTGTTGTTTCCTTCCAGGGGAACTTGGCTTCTGTTCATTTTGCTTTTCCTTTTAATTTACAATCACAGGAAAGCACTCAGTTCCATCAAAGTCAGTTCTGAGAACTTTGAGCCTAAGAGAGTTAAAAAATGATATCTGACCTAGTCTCTGACCTACCCACCAGGATCCCTTGAGATTTAATAAGACACCATCTAGAGTTGAGGTTTTCACTGTCTCCTAATAACATTAAACCAGCAGCACACAGAATGTCTGCATGAGCATGTCCATGTTCCTGTGCCTTATACTCTCTTCACAGACATACTTTTTCCATGTCCATGAGACAAGCCCATACATCACTATGTGAATGGATGATGTGACTTCATAAGTGTAGCTTACAGACTCCTGGAATTTTAGAAAGTATAAATGGCTTTACAATAAGGTATTAATTATGCTATAGTTCATAAATTGGTTATAGAGATTATGTGACGTATGTGGTCTTGTAAGCCATTAGGGCATAAAGAGAATGGACCGTGTTCACAGCCAACCAAGTGAACAATGGTTGAAGACACTGGGCTTGTTGAGTTTGCCCAGGAGAAGATGTTGGAGAAAGGATGAGAGGACAGGCTATGATAGTTTTTTGTTAATATCTGAAGACCTGTCTCTTAAAGACCTGTTTTTGTGCTGCATTTTTTCCGTTAAATGATGTGATTCCACACTTTCTTTTTCATAATATTCCCCTCCCCACTGCCTCCATCTCTTTGAAGTGCCGCTTCCTCCATGAAACCTTGCTGAGATAGAGCCAGTTGTCTCCTCCATCAGACTGCCAGAATTTATCGCACTATATTCTTTTTTTAAAAAATTATTATTATCTCTTTGTCTTGTTCACTAGAGTCTTGGGTCCTTGAGGACAGGAGCTGGGTCAGTTCAGTTCAGTTGCTCAGTCATGTCCAACTCTTTGCGACCCCATGAACTGCAGCATGCCAGGCCTCCCTGTCCATCAGTAACTCCCAGAGTTTACCCAAACTCATGTGCATTGAGTCGGTGATGCCATCTAACCATCTCATCCTCTGTCATCCCCTTCTCCTCCTGCCTTCAATCTTTCCCAACATCAGGGTCTTTTCAAATGAGTCAGCTCTTCGCATCAGGTGGGCAAAGGATTAGAGTGTCAGCTTCAACATCAGTCCTTCCAATGAACACCCAGGACTGATTTCCTTTAGGATGGACTGGTTGGATCTCCTTGCAGTCCAAGGGACTCTCAAGAGTCTTCTCCAACACCACAGTAGGGGCCAGGTCACACTTTCCTATTTCAGCACTTATCATAGAGTAGATCTTTCATGAATGTCACAGAATGAATAAGTGAAAAATAATTTTTTGATAGGAGTTTTTTTAATATAAGAGCTCTGTGAAATGACGGGGCCATCATCAACTCCATTTCACTGATGAGGTAACCAAGGCTCAGAGAGAAGAGGGGACTCACCTAAGGCCACACCACTAGTAAGTGGGGTTACAGACAACTTCTCTGGGTTGAGTGCCACCATCTAGGTTGAATGCCACCTTCTTACCTATGAGAAAAAGTATAATAATAACAAGCAAGCTGCTATTTACTGGCACTAATTATGTCCCTCCTCAATGGGACTGGGCCTTAGGTTAAGATGGCAAGACTGAGTAATGTCCTGGTAGAAACTGAACAGATTGGTGGTTGCCAGAGGCATGGGTTGCAGAGTGGGAGAAGAGGGGGAAAGTTGTTAAAAGGTACAAACTTCCAGTTTCAAAGTAAATAAGCTGTGGAGATCAATATGTAGCACAGGTGACTAAAGTTAGTACTGTGTTACAAAAGACAACCCTCAGAATGGGAGAAAATAATAGCAAATAAAACAATTGACAAAAGATTAATTTCCAAAATATACAAGCAGCTCATACAACTCAATACCAGAAAAACAAACAACCCAATCAAAAAGCGGGAAAAAGACCTAGACAGACATTTCTCCAAAGAACACATACATATTAGATGGCTAATAAATATGTGAAAAGATGCTCAACATCGCTCATGATTTGAGAAATGCAAGTCAAAACTACAGTGAGATATTACCTCACAGTGGTCAGATGGCCATCAAAAACTCTACAAATGCTGGAGAGGGTATGGAGAAAAGGGAACCCTATTGTTGGTGGGAATGTAAATTGATACATCCACTATGGAAGACAATATGGAGAATACTTAAAAAACTAGGAATAAAACTACCATATGACCCAGCAATCCCACTACTAGGCATATACCCTGAGAAAATGATATTTGAAAAAGACACACATACCCCATTGCACTGGGGTTCATTGCAGCACTATTTACAAAAGCTAGGACATGAAAGCAACCTAGATATCCATCGACAGATGAATGGATAAAGAAACTGTGGTGTATATTTTACTTAGCCATCACAACAAATGCATTTGAGTCAGTTCTAGTGAGGTGGATGAACCTAGAACCTATTATACAGAGTGAAGTCAGAAAGAGAAAAACGAATATTGTATATTAACACGTATATATGGAATTTGAAAGTAGTACTGATGAACCTATTTGCAGGGCAGCAGTGGAAACACATGGGGATTCCCTGGTGGCTCAGACAGTAAAGAATCCACCTGCAATGCAGGTGACCTGGTTTTGATCCCTAGTTTGGGAAGATCCCCTGGAGAAGGGCATGGCAACCCACTCCAGTATTCCTGCCTGGAGAATACCCGCAGACAGAGGAGCCTGGTGGGCTACAGTCCATGGGGTCTCAAGGAGTCGGACGCGACTGAGTGACTAAGCACAATGGAGACACAGATATAGAGAAAAGACTTATGGACACAGGGTCGGGGGAGGAAGGAGGGGGTGGGATGTATGGAGAGAGTGGCACGGAAGCATATACATTACCATATATAAAATAGATAGCCAGTGGGAATTTGCTGTGTGACTCAGGGAACTCAACGTGGGGCTCTGTAACAACCTAGAGGGGTGGGATGGGGAGGTGGGAGGGAGCTTAAAGAGGGAGGGGACATATGTATACCTATGGCTGATTCATGTTGATGTTTGGCAGAAACGAACACAATATTATAGAGCAATTATCCTTCAATTAAAAATAAATAAATTTAATTATAGAAAAATAATATAGTATACTCAAAAGTTGCTAAGAGAGAGTGGATCTTAAAAGTTCTCATCACAAGAAAAAAAATTATAACCATGTGTAGTATCGGATGTTGGAGAAGGCAATGGCACCCCACTCCAGTACTCTTGCCTGGAAAATCCCATGGACAGAGGAGACTGGTAGGCTGCAGTCCATGGGGTCGCGAAGAGTCGGACAGGACTGAGCGACCTCCCTTTCACTTTTTACTTTCATGCATTGCAGAAGGAAATGGCAACCCGGTCCAGTGTTCTTGCCTGGAGACTCCCAGGGACGGGGGAGCCTGGTGGGCTGCCGTCTATGGGGTTGCACAGAGTCAGACACGACTGAAGCAACTTAGCAGCAGCAGCAGTATCGGATTTGACCTACACTTCTTGTGGTGATCATTTCACAATGTGTACAAACATGGAATCATTATGTTGTACACCTGAAACTAATACATCAGTTTTAACTTTGAAAAAAGGAATGGATAATGTTGATCATACCAGACCATCTGACCTGCTTCTTAAGAAACCTGTATGCAGGTCAGGAAGCAACAGTTAGAACTGGACATGGAACAACAGACTGGTTCCAAGTAGGAAAAGGAGTACGTCAAGGCTGTATATTGTCACCCTGCTTATTTAACTTATATGCAGAGTACATCATGAGAAACACTGGGCTGGAGGAAGCACAAGCTGGAATCAAGATTGTCGAGAGAAATATCAATAACCTCAGATATGCAGATGACATCACCCTTATGGCAGAAAGTGAAGAGGAACTAAAAGCCTCTTGATGAAAGTGAAAGAGGAGACTGAAAATGTTGGCTTAAAGCTCAATTTTCAGAAAACGAAGATCGTGGCATCTGGTCCCATCACTTCATGGCAAATAGATGGGGAAACTGTGGAAACAGTGGCTAAATTTTTCTGGGTTCCAAAATCACTGCAGATAGTGATTGCAGCCATGAGATTAAAAGACGCTTACTCCTTGGAAGGAAAGTTATGACCAACCTAAATAGCATATTAAAAAGCAGAGACTACTTTGCCAACAAAGGCCTGTTCCAGTGGTCATGTATGGATGTGAGAGTTGGACTATAAAGAAAGCTGAGTGCTGAAGAATTGATGCTTTTGAACTGTGGTGTTGTAGAAGATTCTTGAGACTCCCTTGGACTGCAAGGAGATCCAACCAGTCCATCCTAAAGGAGATCAGTCCTGGGTGTTCATTGGAGGGACTGATGCTGAAGCTGAAACTCCAATACTTTGGCCACCTGATGCAAAGAGGTGACTCATTTGAAAAGACCCTGATGCTGGGAAAGATTGAGGGCAGGAGGAGAAGGGGACAACAGAAGATGAGATGGTTGGATGGCATCACTGACACAATGGACATGGGTTTGGGTGGACTCTGGGAGTTGGTGATGGACAGGGAGGCCTGGTGTGCTGCGATTCATGGGGTTGCAAAGAGTTGCACACGACTGAGCAACTAAACTGAACTGAAGCAAAGGCAACAAACCCAAAAATAAACACGTGAGATGAAATTAGACCAAAAATAGACAAGTTGGATGAAATCAGACCAAAAAATAGACAAGTGAGATGGAATCAGACCGAAAAGACACGTGGGATGAAATCAGACTGAAAAGTAGACACGTGGGACAAAATCAGACTAAAAAACGTCTGCACAGCAGAGAAAACCACTAACAAAATGAAAAGACAACTATCTGAGTGAGAGAAAATATTATGAAATCATTTATCAGAAAAGGAGCTAATATCCAAAATATAGAAAGAATTTTACAACTCAGTAGCAAAACAACAATCTGATTAAAAGATGGGCAGAAGATCTGAATAGACATTACAAGAAAACTTACAGATGGTCAACAAATACATGGAAGTATGCTCAGCATCATTAATCATCAGGGAAATGCAAATCGAAACCAGGAGGAAATATCACCTCATACCTGTTAGAATGGCTATCATCAAAATACAAGTAATAACAAATCCCGGTGAGGATGTAGAGAAAGGGAACCCTTGTAACCTGTTGGTGGGAATGTAAATTGGTGCATCCACTATGAAAAATAAATAGTAGGGTGGTTCTTCAAAAAATTAAAATAGGGCTACCGCATGATCCAGTAATTCTAACTTCTGGGTATTTATCCCCAAAAGAAAAACACCTGCTTAAAAAGCTATATGCACTCCTATGTTCATTATAACATTTTTTTCAATAGCCAAGACAGGGAAATATGTCCATCAGTGGATGAATGGACAATAAATTATGATTGATAAGTAGATTTATAGATGGATAGAGAGAGTATTCATCCATAAAAAAGAACAAAATCTTGCCATTTGCCACAACATGAATGAGCCTTAAGGACATTGTGCTGTGCTAAGTTACTTCAGTCGTGTCTGACTCTTTGTGACCCCATGGACTGTAGCCTGCCAGGTTCCTCTGTGCATGGGGTTCCTCTGTGCAACTGGAGTGGGTAGCCTTTCCCTTCTCCAGGGGGTCTTCCCAATCCAGGGATTGAACCCAGGTCTCCCACATTGCAGGTGGATTCTTTACCAGCTGAGCCACAAAGGAAGCCTGAGACAAACAAAACCAGGCTCAAACTGGTGGTGCCAGAGGTTGGGGGCAGGGAGAAATGGGTAAACTGTTTTGTTCTGTTTTTTTTCCATTTAAATAAATTGAACAATTTATCATTTAAAATTCTACAAAAAAAATTGATAAGTAAATAAACAGTAATTCTTTGCTTTCATGAAAGGCTTGCCTGGTGCTTTCATATGTGTAACTTTGATTTAACAAATATGAGTACCCACAATGTACACATACCTTTCTAGATGCTGTGGGAAATACAAGATAAATAAGACAGTTTCCTTATTTATTTGGACAGCCATCAAAAGAATTTGGGTCTGAAAAGAAATTTGGGCAGATACTACATGAAGTGGACTCCAAGTAACAAGGAAATGCTGAAGAGAAACATTTACACAACAATGTTAATAGTGCAAGTAGGAAGGGCTTTACTATAAGGAAATGGGAAATGGGAATTTCAAAGAGGCTAAGTGACTTATCTAAAGTTTCATTAAACCAGGAATCTAACCTGGGCCTTCTAGCTCAGGCCTGGGCTCCTTCCCCACATGCTCCCCATGTAACCATGGACGCTGTCCTGCAACCCCAAGGAGAAGCTTGCACATGATAAACAACTGGTGAGGTGGCAAGAAGGGGTCATGGGAGAGGATTATCCAAGTGACCGGAGTTACTGAAAAACCTAAGAATTAATCTAAAGAGGATTTATACAACAAAGGGGAGTTTATAAAAAATGTACTATAGAACAGAATTACAGAAGGTTATAAAAATAAAGAGGAAAAATATCTATAATCCTAAACAGCATTTCCACTCCCAATCCAGAGCTGAATAGTCCATTTCTTTGTTCTTGCACATTTAATTTTTTGCCGGGTTGTTATCATATGTTACATGAACTGATGTCCAAGTTTGTCCACTTAAACGTTTTTCCATAATAGGATAAAGTATTCATCATTATAACAATCATTTTATAATGTGTCGTTTTTTGCTCCCTCAATTGTGTCTGAGTTTTTGTGACCCCCATGGACTGCAGCACATCAGGCTTCCCTGTCCTTCACCATCTCCTGGGGCTTGCTCAAACTCATGTCCATTGAGTTGATGATGCCATCCAACCATCTCATCCTGTGTTGCCCCCTTCTCCTCCTGCCCTCAGTCTTCCCCAGCATCAGGGTCTTTTCCAGTGCACTGGCTTTTTGCATCAGGTGGCCAAAGTATTGGTGCTTCAGCTTCAGCATCAGTCCTTCCAATGAATATTCAAGGTTGATTTCCTTTAGGAGTGACTGGTTTGATCTCCTTGCTGTCCAAGGGACTCTCAAGAGTTTTTTCTAGCACCACAGTTCCAAAGCATCAATTCTTCAACACTCAGCCTTTTTTTTTTAATCTTTTAATTAATTTATTTTTAATTGAAGGATAATTGCTTTAGAGAATTTTGTTGTTTTCTGTCAAACATTAACATGAATCAGCCATAGGCTCAGCCTTCTTTATGGTCCAACTCTCACATCTGTACATGACTACTAGAAAAACCATAGCTTTGACAAGACGGACCTTTGTCAGCAAAGTGATGTCTCTGCTTTTTAATACGCTGTATAGGTTGGTCATAGCTTTTCTTCCAAGGGGCAAGCATCTTTTAATTTCATGGCTGAATCACCATCTGCAGTGATTCTGGAGCCCAAGAAAATAAAGTCTGTCACCATTTCCATTGTTTCCCCATCTGTTTGCCCTGAAGATGGAAGTGGATGCCATAATCTTAGTTTTTTGAATATTGAATTTCAAGCCAGCTTTTTCACTCTCCTCTTTCACTTTCATCAAGTGGCTCTTTAGTTTCTTTTCGCTTTCTGCCATAAGGGTGGTGTCATCTGCACATCTAAGATTGCTGATACTTCTCCTGGCAATCTTGATTCCAGCTTGAGCTTCATCCAGCCTGGAATTTCGCATGATGTACTCTGCATATGGGCGTCCCTCATGGTTCAGATGGTAAAGGATCTGCCTACAATGCAAGAGACGCAGGTTTGATCCCTGGATTGGGAAGATCCCCTGGAGAAGGGAATGGCTACCCACTCCAGTATCCTTGCCTGGAGAATTCTATGGACAGAGGAGCCTGGTGAGCTACAGTCCATGGGGTTGTGAAGAGTCAGACACGACTGAGTGACTATGACTCACTCTGTATGTAAGTTAAATGAGTGGGGTGACAATATACAGCCTTGACGTACTCCTTTCCCTATTTGGAACCAGTCTGTTGTTCCATGTCCGGTTCTAACTGATGCTTCTTGACCTGCATACAGGTTTTTCAGGAAGCAGGTAACGTGGTCTGGTGTTCCCATCTCTTTACGAATTTTCCACACTTTGTTGTGATCCACACAGTTAAAGGTTTTAGTGTAGTCTATGGAGTAGATGTTTTTCTGGAATTCTCTTGCTTTTTCTACGATCTAACGGATGTTGACAATTTGGTCTCTGGTTCCTCTGCCTCTTCTTAATCCTGTTTGAACATCTGAAAGTTCTTAGTTCATGTATTGTTGAAGCCTAGCTTGAAGAATTTTGAGCATTACTTTGCTAGCATGTGAAATGAGCCCAATTGGTGGTTTGAACATTCTTTGACATTGCCTTTCTTAGGGATTGGAAAGAAAACTGACCTTTCCCAATCCTGTGGCCACTGCTGCATTTTCTAAATTTGCTGGCATATGGGGTGCAGTACTTTAACAGCATCATCTTTTAGGATTTCAGTTCAGTTCAGTTGCTCAGTCGTGTCCAACTCTTTGCGACACCATGAACTACAGCACGTCAGGCCTCCCTGTCCATCACCAACTGCCAGGGTCTACCCAAACCCATGTCCATTGAGTTGGTGATGCCATCCAACCATCTCATCCTCTGTCATCTCCTTCTCCTCCTGCCTTCAATCTTTCCCAGCATCAGGGTCTTTTCAAATAAGTCAGCTCTTTGCATGAGGTGGCCAAAGTATTGGAGTGTCAGCTTCAACATCAGTCCTTCCAATGAACACCCAGGGCTGATCTTTAGAATGGATGCACCAGCCCCCAAGCATGCTGCATCCTGCGTCAGACATAGACTGGCAATTCAATTCACATGATAGTATACATGTTAGAATGTCATTCTCCCAAGTATCCATCTCATCAGAACTGATTCAAATGAATTCTTTTTAACGGCTGAGTAATACTCCATTGTGTATATGTACCACAGCTTTCTTATCCATTCATCTGCTGATGGACATCTAGGTTGGTTTCCATCGGTAGTTCTAGATCTCCTTGCAGTCCAAGGGATTCTCAAGAGTCTTCTCCAACACCACAGTTGAAAAGCATCAATTCTTTGGCACTCAGCTTTCTTTATAGTCCAACTCTCACATTTGTACATGACCACTGGAAAACCCATAGCCTTAACTAGACGGACCTTTGTTGGCAAAGTAATGTCTCTGCTTTTTAATATGCTGTCTAGGTTGGTCATAATTTTCCTTCCAAGGAGTAAGCGTCTTTTAATTTCATGGCTGCAACCACCATCTGCAGTGATTTTGGAGCCCCCAAAAATAAAGTCAGCCACTGTTTCCAATGTTTCCCCATCTATTGCCATGAAGTGATGGGACTGGATGCCATGATCTTAGTTTTCTGAATGTTGAGCTGTAAGCCAGCTTTTTCACTCTCTGCTTTCACTTTCATCAAGAGGCTCTTTAGTTCTTCATTTTAGGATTTGAAATAGCTCCATTGGAATTCCATCACCTCCACTAGCTTTGTTTGTAGTAATGCTTCCTAAGGCCCACTTTACTTCACACTCCAGGATGCCTGGCTCTAGGTGAGTGACCACACCATCATGGTTATCCAATGTGTCATTGAGTCCCTGTACTATGAATAAAATAATGATTCCTGTATCATTAGCAATTTACTTATTTCCATTTTTTTCTGTTATAAATAACACTATGGTGAATATTTCTCTGATTCCAATTTTTCCTTATTCTGTTTCGTTTCCTTCTGAATATATTACCAGAAATAGGAATGTTGTATTAAACAAATGAACATTTTCAGATGTTAATTTCATATGCACAATTTTTAATATAAATGGAATCTTACTCTACCTCATTCTCTTTAACAACTTTATAGTATTCCGTGGAAGAACTGTAATTCATGTAACATGTAATTCAGCTTGGGGTCCAAACAAGTTCATAACTCTTATTTCTTGAATTAATTAATCAACCCCCCTCAAATATTCCTATTAGCAAAAAGGTCATTATCACCTTCTTGAGACCTCTTTACCCTCTCCCTCCAAACGTTAGGGATCTCATTCAGCCCAGAGGAAGCTACTACTCTTTCCAGGTACAACACTGAGAAAGAAGCTTAGAAATTCTGGTCGGTGCGCTTGCATTGGTTGGTGCTACGTAGTATGCTCGGTATTCCCTAGTGGCTCAGCTGGTAAGGAATCTGCCTGCAATGTGGGAGATCTGGGTTTGACCCCTGGGTTGGGACGATCCCCTGGAGAAGGAATGGCTACCCACTCCAGTATTCTGGTGTGGAGAATTCCATGGACTGTGTTGTCCTTGGGGTCGCAAAGAGTCAGACACAACTGATCAACGTTCACTTTCATTTTCATGTAGTGTGCTATTGAATGCAAGCTCTGGCACTGTCTGATGGACGTATTCATCCACTGCTATGGATGTAATTCACTTAACATTTCCTCTACTGATAGATATTTATCAAATCTTTGCAATCACAATAACAGTACAAAGAATATACTTGTATCTGTGCATATATGTATTTCTGGTAGGAAAACGTATCATTGTGGATGTCTTCTCTGCCATCTGTTATGGGGCCATGGGTTCTTGGTATTCACCGTGAATCTGCCCTCAACAGCTTCTTCTCATACAGAAGCTTCAGTTGGAGGCACAATTTTCTGTTTTTTCAGGGCTGCTGTAAATGTGTTGATTGTTTCTTTTTATTTCAACAGGATGTTGTGGGGGGGGGATAGGAAAGATAAATACAGATTTTGATAAGCCATTTAAAACTAGAAACCTTTGCTATATACATTTCTAAAATAAATATTGCCAAATATTTTCCCAAAGAGTTTTATAAATTTTCACCTAGCAACAAAGAGTATTAAACCTCAACCTGATCAACACTAGGTATTAATATAATAATTTCCTATAATTTAGTAAAAGGAAATATGTCTCAGTTTCCATTCCTTTGACTATTAGTGAGGTTGGATAGTTCTACATATATTTATTAATTCATTTCATCCTTGATAAATCATCCATTACTGTATTTTGCTTATTTACCTATTTGGTCTTAATATATTCCTTTATCATCTAAATAAGTCCTCCTATTTCTTGCAGGTACTTCCTCAATCTATTATTTACCTTTTAATTAATTTTTGTCCTGGGTTCTTGCACACATAGAATTTTAATTTTGAATGCAGTTAGTTGTTCTCTTGTGCCTATAACTTTGGTGACCCACTTCACCAGTTTGAGGTACAAATAAGTTCATAATTCTTATTTCTCCAATGAATTTTTCAACTCCTCAAATGTTCCTAACAGCAAAAAGTTCAATATTTCTCTCTTGAGACCTCTTTACCCTCCCCCTCCAAACCTTAAGGATCTTCTTCAGCCCAGAGGAAGCTACTCTTGTTTCCAGATACAAAGCTGAGAAAGAAACTTAGAAATTCTGGTCAGTCTATTTGTGTTTGGTTGGTCCATGATGTGCTACTGAAGGCTAGCTATGGCCCTGTCACATTTGTCTGCTGCTGTGGCAAAATCTTCTCTGCTGACATGGTCCCTGAACAGCCCATGATCCTAGGTTAAATATCTCTTGGTGCTCACACAGCCATTGCTCCCCAAAGTCCCATGCTATGCCAGCCTGGTGCTCTGTGATGATCTAGAGGGGTAGGAAAGAAGTGGGGAGGGAGGCTCGCGATGAAGGAGATATATATAATTATGACTGATTTGTGTTACTGGATGGCAGAAACCAACACAACATTTTAAAGCAATTTTCCTCCAATTAAAAAAATTTTTAAGAAGAAAGAGAGAGACTTCTGGGAGCTCAGCTCAGAGCTCAGTGATGACCTAGATGGGTGAGATGAGAGTGGGATGGGAGGGAGGTCCAAGAGGGTGGGGATATATGTATACATATAACTGATTCACTTTGTTGTACAGCAGAAAGTAACACAGCATTGTAAAGCAATTATACTCCAAAATAATAATCATAATCCTGAAATTAAAAGAAGAGGCATCTGACTCAAGTCACGTGACAGGCCAGAACCAGCCATCACCTTTACAGGTACCCTCTGCTCCCCTGGAGTTCTTTACTTCCAGCAGATCTTGGTCAGGGCCACTCCCCAGGATTCCCTAAGTTCGGATCTTAGGAAGGAGTGGAAGTCTTGGTCTCTGCCCTCTCAGAAGGATCTTGGGATCCTTATACAATTTCATACATTACTTTTTCAGCTCTGTGCATACCAAATGATCTCAAGAAGAGAAATACAGTTTTCATCAAGCCACAGAAACTTTGGATCACCTTTCCTGGAGGTCAGTGGGTGCCTGCTCTTACTGGTCAGGTTGCAGATACTAAAAGCCACTCAACCTATCTTTTAAATTATTTTTTCCTAGTTTTCATTTTTGTTTCATTTTATTTCAGCTATGTTAAGAGTAAGTATATTTGACACGGGGGATTAGGTGCTTACAAGTCTTTGGAAGATCTAAGGGGCAGGCTCTAGGCTGAGCCCCTACAAATGACCCCTCAAACAATAGCACTGTATCAGGAAGCTGAGGGGTCACAAAGCTAAGACTGTGGCTACTGGCCATAGGAACACATGGCCTCAGCTGTAATCTAGAGGTCAGGAAGCTGCCACCGTAATGACTGGCTCCAGAGCCACACAGATCCTGCCTGTTTAGTCTCTAAGTCTTGTCCTACTGTTTCGCGGCCCCATGGACTGTAGCCTGTCAGGCTCCTCTGTCCTTGGGATTTCCCAGGCAGGAATGCTGGAGCGGGTTGCCTTGCACTCCTCCAGGGGATCGTCCTGACCCAGGTGAACTTGTGTGTCCCACATTGGCAGGCAGATTCTTTACCACCAAGCCACTGGGAAGCGATGCATCTGATTGGCCCCACTTAAATCATGACCAGAACCCTGGCTGCAAAGGGAATCTGGAAAATGTCACTTTTAGAGTTCTAGCTTCTACAATGCAGTAAGACAGGCAAGAGGAGGAAGGACTAGATATTATACTCCAATCCACCATACCAGTTGTTTATAATAACATGACAAAAAGAGGCTACACAAGTGATTCCCCTGCTAGGAAAGAAAGTGTGGTACAGTGACCGTCCCTATCTATAGACATAGAAACATCTGGAATAAATTTGAAAACCCCTCGTAACCCAGCAATACTTACACATCTAAACTTACTGCCCTTCCCCTTAGATCTTTAAAATGTCCTGTCAGAAGGGAAGATTCTTGAGTGGAATATTAGATGTGCATGGCTCGGGGAGGAGGGACGTATTCCCAGAGGAAAGAAGCAACTATGACCATACCTGAGGCCCTGTCCCACGCCGGCCATGAATTTTGCCACTGAGCAAGGGGGCAAAGCCAGTCCAGTGAAGCCGGCACCAGTCAATTCAAACCCAGAGAGCCCTATTCAGATGTGGGGCTCCCAATCTGATGATGAATTGGATAAATTGGAGCTCATTCTGAAGACAGGGACATGGATAATAAAGAGATTCAAAGCCATGCAACGTGGGGAAAGGTAAAAGGAAATGAGAACATTTAGCCTGGAAAAAAGAAAACCAGGGCAGATGCTCTGTCTTTTGTTCATTCAATCAGTAAATGTTTACTGAGTCCTCTTTGTCCCAGGCATTCTGCTAAGCAGGTGCCATTCCTGCCAGAACTGGGCTTGCAGTTTAGTAACGGAGATGGGCCCATTGCGAAACAGTGCTAAATTATGGATTATAAATTATGCAAGTGCTGCAAAGGAGGGATCCATAAGGTACAGAATGAGGAAGTGTGAAGTCTGCCTAGAGGAGTTATGGAATGCTGAAAGGGGCAGGAAGTCTTAAGCTGATTCCTAAAGGAGTGAAAAATTTGCCAAATAGATACAGGTGGAAAGAAGGTGGCCTAGGATGAAGGATCAGTATATATAAGGATGAAGAGATGTAAGAGAGGACAGCTTAACTAGGGAAAGACATGCATTTCAGTATTACTGGAGCAAAAGTGCAGAGAGAGAATGCCAAAGACTAGAACTGGACTAGAAGGTAGGGGCTGTGGCAGAGAAGCCTCTGCGCAATACAGCCTGGTCCTCCTCCTTCGCGGGCACTCAGCCCTTTATGTCTCCCAGCTTCCCTTGCACTTAGGTGTGGCCTGAGTCTGGCCAATGGCATGGGAGTAGAAGTGATGTGCACCCCTGCAGGTCTGACCCACAAAACTCTTCCTCCCATGATCCTCCACGCATCCTCTGTCTGATGGCTGGAGGCAAAGAGGCCCACAATGGGATCCTGGGTCCCCCCCGTGCAAGGCTCCCTGCCCAATACCCAAGCCCCAGGTTTAAGGACTTCTCTTTTATGCCAGCTAACTGAGCATTGATATATGGCATGTTATCTGTCTAGAGAGTTTGAGAAGACTGTCTTTCAGAGAGAGGGATCCATCATAAATTACCCTTGAAGGCAAACCAGCTCGAACAGTTGAGAGTTACACAGAGGCAGCTTTCCGCTCATCTCTTCCTTTTTATTTGTTACCCAAGTGTCATCTTTCTACCTCTCCCTCATTCCCCCTCACTCCCTCTCCAGAAAATTTAAGAAAACAAGGAAGCAGGCCACGTCTGATCATAAATCAGCTGCAGGGATCAGCATGTCCACACAATATGCTCCTTCTCTTCCTCTCCCTGCCACTCTCAGCAATGCTTTGATTGTTTTTCATTTGGGAGTCCCTGACCTTCTAGTTGGATGCTGCCCTTTTTGTATTAGCCTCCAATGAGCAGTGGGATAGAGAACTCACGTTTGCCTTTAGTGGCCCAGTTCTCCAATCTCCCATCCCTGCCAAGACTTGTGCATGGAACAGGTTTGATTGGCAGGTCGGGAATAATTAGAGGTCTGTATTCTGCCAGGAGGAAAACACTGAACTGGATTTTGAGCCTGGCTAGTCCTATAGCATCAAGCAAGACAGCAAGTGAGTTATCTCCCTTTTCCTCTTTTTCTTCCTTGCTTTCTCAGAGGGGACCATTCTTGGGTCCATGACCCACAGGCTTTGTTTGTTCCTTAGGATCTGCCAGCCTTGTCTCTCCGTGGCAATGCAGGGGACGTGGTATGCTCACAGTCCATTTCCCAGCATCTGAGCTCAGCAACCTAGAATCACCTAGGGCATTTGGGGGAGGGAGAGTCTTCACCATCGCTGCTGCTGCTAAGTCGCTTCAGTCGTGTCTGACTCTGTGCGACCCCATAGACGGCAGCCCACCAGGCTCCCCCATCCCTGGGATTCTCCAGGCAAGAACACTGCAGTGAGTTGCCATTTCCTTCTCCAATGCGTGAAAGTGAAGTCGCTCAGTCGTGTCCGACCTCAGCGACCCCATGGACTGCAGCCTTCCAGGCTCCTCCATCCATGGGATTTTCCAGGCAAGAGTACTGGAGTGGGGTGCCATTGCCTTTTCCACTTCACCATCGCAGGTCAGTCCAATTTGGGCTTTGACCCTCCCCGTCTGTCTCTCTTGGAGGTAGTGTGATGTGTGGGTTTGCCTACGGCGGTTCTCCAGAGGGTTGGTGTTGGTTCGAGCATGTGTGTGCACACACACACATTCATATCACATGTTTCCCAAGGCCAGATAATTCTGCGACAGTTTAGTCTGAATCCAAATTAAGGAAAAGTTTTCCCTAACAGAGCATCACCCATAAAGGATTCCCTGTCCACGGAAGAGAACTCACTAGACAGTATTGTGCAGGGTGGCTTTGATTTGGAGTGGGATATCCTCCCCTGAGGGCTCTCTGCAAAGAGAAAGGAGTAGCAGCCCTGCACCCACCCTCTTAGAGGCCTGTGTCCCAGATCTTCCCGGTTCCACCACCTGGATGGTAGAGTTTGAAAAGGGAATAGCCTAGCTCTTCCTGCTGTTGGTGAGAAGAAACTGAGAGACTTCAGGCTCCAGTTGCTTTGCCTCTTTGCTCATTGACAGATGACACGGTTCAGTGCCCTTTCCAGGTGGGAAAGCTCCGGGGCAGAAGTTCACATCTCTCCTCATCATGGTCCAGCCACAGCAATCTTCTCCACCTTGGCTTCTGGTTATAAGGCCCTGAGCCACTCTGTAAGAAGCTACGGCCCAGGAGCCAGCAGCAAAGGGGCTAGTGGTCATGAGAAAGTCTATACTCATGTGCCAATCTACAGAGCTCTACCCAGGAGTTAAAAACAGACCCGTAAGCCAGAACCCTAAGGGAGGCTTCTAGGGGGCAAGCTACATGGATGTGTTCGCAGTGAGAAAATTTTATTTGTGCCCTTTCTATATGTGACACAGACTTCCTTAGTGACTCAGATGGTAAAGAATCTGCCTGCAATGCAGGAGACCTGGGTTCGATCTCTGGGCCAGAAAGATCCGCTGGAGAAGAAATGGCTACTCACTCCAGTATTCTTGGCTAGAGAATTCTGTGGACAGAGAAGCTTAGTGGGTAGGTACCCATGGGGTCACAAAGAGTAAGACAAGACTGAGCAACTAACAGTTTCACTGTATGTTACACAGTAATAAAAAGCTAAAATGTAGTCTTACCATGTGGAAGCGAGCTAAGTGTCCATATACAGATGAAGAATAAAGATGTGTGTAGATATATACATATATATATCTATACACACGTGTGTGTGTGTTGGAATACTACTCAGCTGAAAAAAATAAAGTTTGCCATTTGTCACAACATGGATGGATTTGGAGGGTTTTATTCTAAGTTAAATAAGTCAGATAGAGAAAGAAAAATACTGCATGATGTCACTTATATGCAGAACCTAAAAAATAAGACAAACTAGTGATTTTAACAAAAAGAGAAACAGATTCACAAATATAGAGAGCAAACTAAGGATTACCAGTGGGGAGAGGGCAGAGGGGAGGGGCAAGATAGGGGTAGGGGATTAAGAGGTACAAACTACTCTGTATAAAAGAAATAAGCTACAAGAATATATAATACGACACAAGGATTATAGCCAATATTTTATAATAACTGTGATGGGAATATTACTGTTAAAAATTGTGAATCACTATTGTATACCTGAAATATATAATATTACACATCAACTATACTTCAATAAAAGTATATATAATCTTACATCATTAAAAATTTATGATAAATCAAGTTAATTAAAACAGTGGGGCATAAGAATAATTGTAGGTAAGTAGAATTGAATAGGGAATTTAGAAATAGATGTGCACATAAATAGATCTGAAATTAATATGTACTAAAAACAGAAATTTAGTCTAAGACTATTTGGCTTACCCGGCAGAACTGGCTTTCCTATCTAAGAAAAAAAAAACCTAAAACTGAAACCCTAAGAGCACAAAAACAGATCCCTGCAAGATGAATAATTAAATTTTTAAAGTGAAACATTTCTTACATAACCCTGTGTGCAAAACTTTCTAAGCCAAGTAGGGAAGAAAAAGTGATGAAAGATTTAGCTCCCTAAAAGTTTAAAACTTATACACTGTAAAGGAATTCCTACTGGGGAAAATATTTACAGTAGTTTTGACACTGCAAGTGTTAATATGCCTAAATGGTAATATTCAAAGAGATTGATAAGAAAAGCACAAAGTAACAAGTAGGAAAACTGTATAAAATTAAGGAGTGGTCATTCAAATAAGAAGAGATTTTTTTAAAAACATCACCATGGCCCCCCTGGGTCAGAGACCCAGATGCAGGCTTGGCCATAGCCTGGAGCTGATGTTGGCTGGTCCCAGAGGGACTACTTACTAGGAATATTTTGAGGAATTGTTTATCATTCGTTCAGTTCAGTCGCTCAGTCATGTCCGACTCTTTGTGACCCCGTGAATCGCAGCACGCCAGGCCTCTCTGTCCATCACCAACTCCCGGAGTTCACTCAGACTCACATCCATTGAGTCGGTGATGCCATCCAACCATCTCATCCTCTGTCGTCCCCTTCTTCTCCTGCCCCTAATCCCTCCCAGCATCAGAGTCTTTTCCAATGAGTCAATTCTTCGCATGAGGTGGCTAAAGTACTGGAGTTTCAGCTTTAGCATCAGTCCTTCCAAAGAACACCCAGGACTGATCTCCTTCAGAATGGACTGGTTGGATCTCCTTGCAGTCCAAGGGACTCTCAAGAGTCTTCTCCAACACCACAGTTCAAAAGCATCAATTCTTCGGTGCTCAGCCTTCTTCACAGTCCAACTCTCACATCCATACATGACCACTGGAAAAACCATAGCCTTGACTAGACGGACCTTTGTTGGCAAAGTAATGGCTCTGCTTCTGAATATGCTAGCTAGATTGGTCATAACTTTTCTTCCAAGGAGTAAGCATCTTTTAATTTCATGGCTGCAATCGCTATTTGTAGTGATTTTGGAGCTCCCCCAAAATAAATTCTGCCACTGTTTCCACTGTTTCCCCATCTATTTGCCATGAAGTGATGGGACCAGATGCCACGATCTTCATTTTCTCAATGTTGAGCTTTAAGCCAACTTTTTCACTCTCCTCTTTCACTTTCATCAAGAGGCTTTTTAGTTACTGTTCACTTTCTGCCATAAGGGTGATGTCACCTGCATATCTGAGGTTATTGATATTTCTCCTGGCAATCCTGATTCCAGCTTGTGCTTCTTCCAGCCCAGCATTTCTCATGATGTAATATACAGCCTTGACATACTCCTTTTCCTATTTGGAACCAGTCTGTTGTTCCATGTCCAGTTCTAACTGTTGCTTCCTGACCTCCATATAGGTTTCTCAAGAGGCAGGTCAGGGGGTCTGGTATCCCCATCTCTTTCAGAATTTTCCACAGTTTATTGTGATCCACACAGTCAAAGGCAATAAAGCAGAAATAGATGTTTTTCTGGAACTCTCTTGCTTTTTCCATGATCCAGTGGATGTTGGCAATTTGATCTCTGGTTCCTCTTCCTTTTCTAAAACCAGCTTGAACATCTGGAAGTTCACGGTTCACGTATTTCTGAGGACTGGCTTGGAGAATTTTGAGCATTACTTTACTAGCGTGTGAGATGAGTGCAATTGTGCAGCGGTTTGAGTATTCTTTGGCATTGCCTTTCTTTGGGACTGGAATGAAAACTGACCTTTTCCATTCTTGTGGTCACTGCTGAGTTTTCCAAAGTTGCTGGCATATCATTCGTATTTCCTACCAAATCCCTATCTTCTGTCTTTCTACTTAGGAAGTTCATAAACACTAATCTCTATATCTCTTTCCAACTTGACCTAAATTGGCATCCTCCCACCTCTGAGAGTTACTGGTGAAAGTGAAAGTCACTCAGTCGTGTCCAACTGTATGCAATCCCATGGACTACAGCCCATGGAATTCTCCAGGCCAGAATACTGGAGTGGGTAGGCTTTCCTTTCTCCAGAGGATCTTCCCAACCCAGGGATCAAACTCAGGTCTCCTACATTGTAGGCAGAATCTTTACCAGCTGAGCCACAGGGGAAGCCCAAGAGTTACTGGTTCAGTTCAGTTCAGTCACTCAGTCCTGTCCAACTCTTTGCGACCCCATGAACTGCAGCATGCCAGGCCTCCCTGTCCATCACTAACTCCTGGAGTTTACCCAAACCCATGTCTATTGAGTCACTGATGCCATCCAACCATCTCATCCTCTGTCATCCCCTTCTCCTCCTGCCTTCAGTCTTTCCCAACACCAGGGTCTTTTCAAATGAGTCAGTTCTTCACATCAGATGGCCAAAGTATTGGAGTTTCAGCTTCAACATCAGTCCTTCCAATGAACACTCAGGACTGATCTCCTTTAGGATGGACTGGTTGGATCTCCTTGCAGTCCAAGGGACTCTCAAGGTCTTCTCCACAAATTATCTTTCTTTGGACAAGTCATCCTCCTTTATGATGATAACCTGTGAAAGAAAAGGAAAAGTTTTCCTGTGGGCTCAGTCTCCTCAAGGTGTCTTATTTAAACTCAATCCAATATGCAAAACCTATGTGGAAAGGAATGTAAACCTTTACTGAAGATTTTCGGAAATCCCAAGGGAGTAAATTTCATTCATAATATAGAAAATACTCAAAACTCCTCCTTACTTTGAGAGTCCCTTGGACTTCAAGGAGATCAAACCATTCAATCCTAAAGGAAATCAGTCCTGAGTATTCATTGGAAGGGCTGACGGAGAAGCTGAAGCTCCAATACTTTGGCCACCTGATGTGAAGAACTGACTTATTAAAAAAGGCTGATGATACTGGGAAAGATCGAAGGCAGGAGGAGAAGGGAATGACAGAGGACAAGATGGTTGGATGTCATTACCGACTCCATGGACGTGAGTTTGAGCAAGTTCCGGAAGATGGTGAAGAATAGGGAAGCCTGGGGTGCTGCAGTCCATGGGGTCGCAAAGAGTCAGACGCAGCTGAGCGACTGAACAACAACCTCTTTCCCGTTTCCACTCCTCCCAGTGTCTCGTGCACATGGCAGCCACCTCAAGTCTCCTCCTCATCTGCAGTCCCTCCAGAATGCTTTTCAAGTACCTTTCATGCCAGCTCTTGAATTTCTCCTCTTCTCCTTTCATTGTCTAAGTGTATTCAGGTCAGGTCACATCTATTCAAATAGAATGGTGTCTCCCGATTTACCTTTTGCTCTCCAGTCCAGATGCGCTGGTAGACACAGTTTAGCAGAAAGCAGAGGAGGGGGAAAGCTATAAATAGTGTATGTTTCCCTATTATGCAATATGTTTTCCTATTGTACACACACAAAAATGTAAAGTTGCTCTTTTGTAACCTGTTTTCTGAGAGAGCATGGCTTATCTGTATCCAGTCTGTTCTAGAGCTTTCCCTGATGAGTAATCTGACCACAAGCAGTTTTCACTCCCTTCAGCCCTCAGGGACCAGTGGATGAAATGGGACTCCTATCTCCATCTCTACTTCTTGTGGGGAGCTGGAAGCCCCAAGGTTTCTTGGGGAAGACTCCCTACCCCATCTACAGGGTACAAAGTGATAACGATTCAGCTGGAAGAGCCATCCCAGGCCACTCTCACGGCCAGAGAAATCAGTGCATGTAACACAGACAGAAATACAACTCATCGAGATACAAACAATGTTTCCTTAGTTTTGCTCCCTCTGCACAAGATGATATTGACAAATCATGTAGGTCAGTTTTTAGAAAGTTATCGGAACCACAAAGACACCCAAAGAATTACTTGAGAATTAGCAAACCCAGAATATGAAATAGGAGCCATATATATTGTGGCATGCAGTTGACTTGAGTGTGTGTGAGTGTGTGTGAACTATTAAGAATAGGAGGCATATTTGGATGTAAATTTCCCATTCTGCTCACTAAGCCCACAGGATTCTACCAGGAGCTCTCCCATGGTTTCCATGAAGTGTTGCCTCACCTGCAGAGGTAGCAAAAGGCCTGCAGCCTCCATTGCCTTATCACCTGCAAATGGCCTTTAAATAAATAAATAAATATGGTTTCTTTTTGTTGTTGTTGTTTTGAATCTTTGTTGCTGCCTCTGGGCTTTCTATAGTTACAGTGAAAATGGGCTACTCTTTAGCTACTCATTGCAATGGCTTCTCTTGCTGTGGGGCACAGGCTCTAGGCACACAGGATTCAGTAGTAAAGGCTCAGGGGCTCTGGAGCGGGATCAGTAGCTGTGGCATGTGGTCTTTGGTTGCTCTGCAGCATGTGGGATCATCCCAGACCAGGGATCGAACCTGTGTCCCCTATATTGGCAGGTGGATTCTTAACCCCTGGGCCACCAGGGAAGTCCTTCTCAGGGCCCTTTTGCCCATTTTAGAATATTCTCATTGAAGTGATTAAGTACCCTGAATAAATCCTGGTGCAATTGTTAAGCCCCCCAAACCCAGAAGCTGCCTCGTCCCATCCTTGCTGTATCCTGACCCTGGCCCAGTCAAACCCAACCAGCAGCATGAACAGGCCAGGTCTCTAGACTTGAGCCAGGAGAAGGGGCAGCTCCATAATGCTCCCCAAGCCTCCCTGTGCAATGTAGGTTGACAGATCTCAAATCTCACTGTTACATTTTTTTGTGTCCTGTGAGATTTGCCTTAATTTGGCCTCAATGTCTTTGGTCTCCTTTTATCCCATTACTTCACATCCGTCCCCTTGGACAGCTTGAGCAAGCCTACCCCTTCCTGCTACTCTGAGTTAGATGGCTCTATGGTCCTGAGACCCATCCCTCACAGGTTAGCTCCTTCTGGTCCACCTGTTAGCCTAGCGCCTTGCCTCTCCTTATCGCCATCTGGCTTCAAACTTTACTTCCTTTCAATGGCCTGCATTCTCACCTGGATCTCTTCCAGACTGCTGACATCCTTCTAGCAAGGAGAAACAAACCCCACAGATGCTTCTGCCTTTCCTAACAAGCCTGTTCATAGTCAGCGGGCTGGAGGCCTGCTGCCTAGGGATCTCGGAATACCTCCCAAATGCCAGTAGAGATCAAATACAGATGGAGAGAAATCCCAGTGAACCATATAGGCCAACGCATCTTCCCAACACACAGGCTGTGATGCCCCTGTCCCTCCTGCGAGTGGTAAGTCAGGAAGTAGAACGTGGAGTCAGAAAAGCTGGGGTGACATGGAAATGGGGCCATGGCTCAGGGCCTGTGTTCCTTGCAGAGCAAGAACTACACTGGGCGTGGAAGAATGGTGAGGGCAGGGTGTCCTGGCTCTCCCCAAAATAGCTGTGTGACCTTGGCTGAGCCACTTCGCTTTTCTGAGCTGTATGTTTTCTGTGAAATAAGAGAAATTTTAAAAACTGCCATGTCTGAACATCAAACAAGATGCACACAGGAAAACTCTGTCAGAAGTAATAAATGTTGTTTTGAAAGGCAGAAAGGGAAAGAGAGTTGAGTCCAAGGTGAACCAAGCCTTTAACCCGCTTGCTGACCTCCACAGTCATCTCTCTGAAGCAGAGAGAACAGGCCCATAATCGGAAATCCTGACCCCAAGAGCTGCAGGGACAAGTGTCATCTGCGTAAAGCAGCCCACGCTCTGCATGCAAAGCAGCGTCCCCATTAGACCTGCCATCCCGCAGTCTAAAATGTGCAGAACACTGGAGTGGAGCTTTATGAAGACACAAGATTTCAGTGCCCTTAAATGGTCTGTCATCTAAGAATAAAACAAATTACACCCACTTGACCCCAGTGTGGCAACAGTACAGTTACCTGAGAACAGATAGGAAGGTCAGATAGAAGTGTGCAGCATGGAGGGCCTCCGGGGGGTGGTGAGAGACCCCTTTCCTTTTGTATGGTTTGGGCCTCAGATGTAGAAGGTTAAGTTAATTATACTTCTCCGTATTACCTCTCAGATAGTCCACAATATGATTCATCACTGGTCTGGGCAAGGCCCTTCTCTATTATTTTTTTTCTCTTTTATTCCTGTTTTCATTCTTCTCCTTCCACAGTCAGCCATTCTCACATATTTAAAGCATATACAACTTGGGGTATGTATTTTGGATTTTGTTTCATTTATTGAGGTTAAAATTGACAGATAACAGTGTATTGATTTCAGGTATATCACATAGTAATTTCATATTTGTATACATTGCAAAATGATCACCACAATAAGTCTACTGATCACCCGTGACCAGTGGCCAAAAAATGTTTTTCTTATGATGAGAACTTTTAAGGTCTACTCTCGTGGAAACTTTCAGATGTACAATAGAGTATTATTATAGTCACCATGCTGTGTATTATTTCTCCACGACTTATTTGCTTATTTTATAACTGGAGGTTTGCACCTTTTGGCCCTCTTCACCCATTTCTCCCACCTCCACTCCCTACTTCTGGCAACCGCCAACCTGTTCTCTGCATCTATGAACTTGGGTGAGGAGGTTGTTTTTGTTTTTGTATGTGTTATTTTTTTTTAAGCGTAGTTTGGCGATTGTGGGATCTTTTCTTTTTTCAGTTTGGTGTGTTTATTTTTGGCTGTGCTGGGCCTTCGTTGCTGCTCAGGCTTTTCTCCAGCTGCCGTGAGCAGGGGCTGCTCTGGAGGTTCGGTGTGCAGGCTTCTCAGTGTGCTGGCTTCTCTTGTGGGGCGCAGGGTCTAGGGCCTGAGGGCTTCAGTAGTTGTGGCAGAT
Source organism: Ovis aries (assembly GCF_016772045.2). Taxonomy (NCBI): domain Eukaryota; kingdom Metazoa; phylum Chordata; class Mammalia; order Artiodactyla; family Bovidae; genus Ovis; species Ovis aries. The sequence continues at coordinate 60,402,802 of NC_056065.1, forward strand.
GGGCCTAGTTGCCCCATGACATGTGGGTTCTTCCTGGACCAGGTGTCGAACTTGTGTCCCCTGCATTGGCAGGAGGATTCTTAACCCGGTTGCTGGACCACCAGGGAAGTCCCAGTATATGTTCTTGTAAATGTAAATTGTTGGTCTATGTGCTTGTATTTTAAATTTATATAAGCAGTGTTGATAAAAGTGAAAGAGGAGAGTGAAGAAGTTGGCTTAAAGCTCAACATTCAGAAAACGAAGATCATGGCATCCGGTCCCATCACTTCATGGCAAATAGATGGGGAAACAAGGGAAACAGTGTCAGACTTTATTTTGGGGGGCTCCAAAATCACTGCAGATGCTGACTGCAGCCATGAAATTAAAAGACGCTTACTCCTTGGAAGAAAAGTTACGACCAACTTAGATAGTATATTCAAAAGCAGAGACATTACTTTGCCGACTAAGATCCGTCTAGTCAAGGCTATGGTTTTTCCAGTGGTCACGTATGGATGTGAGAGTTGGACTGTGAAGAAGGCTGAGCGCCGAAGAATTGATGCTTTTGACCTGTGGTGTTGGAGAAGACTCTTGAGAGTCCCTTGGACTGCAAGGAGATCCAACCAGTCCATTCTGAAGGAGATCAGCCCTGGGTGTTCTTTGGAAGGAACTGATGCTAAAGCTGAAACTCCAGTACTTTGGCCACCTCATGCGAAGAGTTGACTCATTGGAAAAGACTCTGATGCTGGGAGGGATTGGGGGCAGGAGGAGAAGGGGATGACAGAAGATGAGATGGCTGGATGGCATCACTGACTCGATGGACATGAGTCTGAGTGAACTCCGGGAGTTGGTGATGGACAGGGAGGCCTGGCGGGCTGTGATTCATGGGGTCGCAAAGAGTCAGACACGACTGAGCAACTGAACTGAACTGAACTGAAGCAGTGTTATACATCTTTATACATCTAATTCTGTTTGTGTGTGTTTTTTTTAACCTAGCCCTCTGCTAACATTTATCCCTGTCGCTCTGTGTTACTCTGGTCCGATTGCTCCATTGCTCTCAGCAGTTGCGTTATCCTCTGGGGTGCATGTCTACCTGACTTTATACTCTACAGTGATGATCACTGAGCTTGCTTCCAGTTCTCTGCCACCATAAAAAACACAGGGATGAACATCTTCACATGTGGCCCCATATGGATATATTGAGAAATTTGGACATAGACCCAGGAGAAGAGTTGCTGTCTCATGGGGTCTGAACTTAATACGACCAAGTAGTGGCAAGTCTCTCCCTCAGCAGCTGTTATAACTACAACCCACCAGCAGTGCCCCTAAATCCCCACCAATTTTTGCTAGTCTACCAGTGTAGAGGGATAGCTCACTATAGTTTCCATTTGCATTTCCTAGATTATGTTGAGTTTGGGCATCTCTTCTTTTTCTTGTTAGCCTTTTGATTCTGTTTTATAAACTGCCTGTTTACTATCATTATTATATTGAGGTTCCCTTTTCCCTTGATGATTTGCTGAGTTTCCTTGTATCTCTCAGAGAGGCCCCTACTCAAACAGCACACACCTCTCTGCTGCTGTGGTACCTCCTCTGGGGCAAAGGGACCAATCTGACCACCAGGTCTTCCCACCCTCATCCCGGGAGTCAGGGCTTGGTAATGGCCATAAGCACAATCAGAGTGAAAGGAGACCCTTTGTCTGATTCCCTCCACCAGCCATGCCAGAGCATTGATGTCTGCAGAGACAGGGGACGAGGGGAAAAAAAACCTGCTCTTCTTAGGAGCTGCTAACCTGCTGTGTCAATTTCATGAGTTAATAAATGACTGGAGAAGGCTTAATTGCATCAGAAGAAATTGAGATCAGCCTGTGCTTAGGCCATGCTCAATTAAGTTGTGCTCCAAAGGGGGCCAAGCAGGGTGCAGGGGGCAGCTGATCGTTAATTACATGGGCTGGTGCCAGCTGTGGCAAGAGTTTCCTGTCACTGTTGGTCCAGGCGGTGAGGGAGATGACGCCGCCTGTGGGTGCTGAAGTCACTGAGGGCAGGGGTCCTTCAGAGAGAGCGCAGACCCCTGGCCTTATGGGGACTGGGAAACCCGTTTCCAACACATTCTATCAGGGAGGCTATTTTTTTTTAAAGTAGAGTTGCTTTACAATGTTGTTAGTTTCTACTCTTCAGCCAAGTGAATCAGCTATAGGTATACATATATCCCCTCTTTTTTGGATTTCCTTCCCACTTAAGTCACTGCAGAGCGCTGAATAGAGTGCTGTGTACAGCAGGTTCTCATTAGTTATCTTTTTTGTATGTGGTAGTGTGTATATGTCAATACTAATCTCCCAATTCATCCCACCACCCCCCCTTTCCCCCTTGGTATCCGTACATTTGTTCTCTATGTTTGTGTCTCTATTTCTACTTTGTAAATGAGATCAGATTAGGGTGGCTTTTATGTTCCCCCAGCTTTCACTAGAAGAATGGCCTTAAGGTTCCCCATCCTGACCTCTATTGGCTCCATCCCACCCAGAGACACCGTGTTACCTTTGGTTCTCCTTGCACTCCCCTCGTCCTCCTTCTGGCCTGTTTGCCCTGAGGACACAGAATCCAGATCCAGCCTTGTTATGGGCAGCAGATGATGCCACAGGCTCCGCAAGGTCACCCACCTCCCCTGCTGCCTCCAGTCTGAAATCCTCCCAAAGACCTTCATTCCTGCATCTTTTCCCAAAAGGACCAGATGGCAAGATTCAAACCTGTTAAAGACGCAGATTCTGGGTCCCTCCTCTGGAGATACTGCTTCAGGAGACCTGGAGTCTCTGCCTTAATGTGTGGCTCAGGTGGATTGTTACCATCAAGCCAGTGTGAGAAATCCAGCTTTAGGGACACCTTAGCCCCTGGTGAGATACGGGCAGATGTGCTGGGAGGAGAGACAGCAGGGGCCGGGAGGCTTTGCTCCCAGTGCCTCTCCAGTTCCATCTCTATCTTGCTGTGTGTGGTTAAGTAAGTCACTTGTCCTCTCTGAACTTGATTTCTTCTTCTAGAGAAGTAAAGATGTTGGGACAAACTTTTTAGAGTTCTTCCCTTTCCACTGACCATTTTTCTATAAAGTAACTGGTTAAGCAAGCATGTTGCATGATTTGTGCCCAAAAAACAACTTTGATTTTTTTCAAATATCCCTTTACTTTTTATTTTATTTTTATCTTTTTAGTATACCCCTCCATTTATTTAGGCATCTTTAAGTCTTTCTGTAAAATTTTAAAGATTTCTTTAAAAAATCCCTATATTGTTGTTCAATTGCTCAATTGTGTCTGACTCTTGGCAACCCCCATGGACTGTAGTACGCCAGGCTTTGCTGTCTTTCAACACCTCCTGGAGCTTGCTCAAAGTCATGTCCATTGAGTCAGTGATCCCATCCAGCCATCTCGTCTTCTGTTGTCTCCTGTATAGCTGAATTATATGTGTGTGTATTCTCGGTTGTAACTTGCTAGGCTCTTCTGTCCATGGAATTTCCCAGTCAAGAATACTGGAATGGGTTGCCATTTTCTACTCCAGGGGATCATATACACCTAGGACTTAATGCTGCTGCTGCTGCTAAGTTGCTTCAGTCGTGTCCGACTCTGTGCGACCCCATAGACAGCAGCCCACCAGGCTCCCCCATCCCTGGGATTCTCCAGGCAAGAACACTGGAGTGGGTTGCCATTTCCTTCTCCAATGCATGAAAGTGAAAAGTGAAAGTGAAGTCGCTCAGTCATGTCTGACTCTCAGCGACCTCATGGACTGTAGCCTACCAGGTTCCTCTGCCCATGGGATTTTCCAGGCAAGAATGCTGGAGTGGGTTGCCATTGCCTTCTCTGCTAGGATTTAATAATTATCTCATTATTTTATATGATGTCTTTAAAATTACATTTTCTGTTTGTTGCTAGTGAAAAGTGATAGTAAGATGACCTAGAGTGTTTCTTCTTTTTCTGTTCTTGGAATGCTTTGTGTGAGATAGGATGATTTCTTCATTAAATGTTTGGTAGGTGTTTCTGGTGAAGCTCTCTGGGCCTAAGTATTTTATTTTTTCCTTCTTTATTTTGAAAGTCAACTTTTGATGATTTGATTTCTTCATATTATCTTTCAAGTAATTTATTTCTTCTTGAGGAAATATTGGTAGGTTACATTATTCCATAAATGTATTCATTTCATCTATATTTTTAGATTATTGGCATCGAGTTGTTTTTAATACCCTTTAGTTTCCTTATGTTTGCAGCATATGTGGTAATATTCCATTTTCATTTCTCCTAGTCTGTAACTTGTGTTTTGTCTCACTTTCATTGATCAAAATCTAGGCGCTCTATCAGTTTATTTTTTTAAAAATTTCTGTTGGCGTATTGTTGATTTACAATGCTGTGTTAGTTCCTGCTGTTCAGCAAAGTGGATCGGTTATTTGCTGTTATTGTTCAGTCACTAAGTTGTGTCCAACTCTTTGCAACGCCTTGGACGACAGCGTACCAGACTCCCCTGAGGACAGTGAAGGACAGGGAAGCCTGCAGTGCTGCAGTTTGCAAAGAGTTGGACACAATTTTGTGGCTGAATAACAACAGCAACATGTCCATTGAGTTGGTGATGCTATCCAACCATCTCATTTTCTGTCGCCCCCTTCTTCTTGCCTTCAGTCTTTCCCAGCATAGGGGCTTTAGATTCTTTTCCCATGTAGTTCATTACAGAGTATTAAGCTGAGTTCCCTGTGCTATACAGCATGTTCTTATTAGCTATCTATTTTATATATAGGAGTATATATATGTCAATCCCAATTTCCAGCTTATCCTCCCCCCACATCCCCTGGTGACCATAAATTTGTTTTCTACATTTGTGACTCCACTTCTGTTTTGTAATTAAATTCATTTGTATGTACTCTCTAAAAAATTATATATATAAACGACATGGTATGATATTTGTCTTTCCGTGTCTAACTGACTTCACTCTATGACAATCTCTAGGTCTATCTATGTTGCTGCAAGTGGCATTATTTTGTTCTTTGCTATGGCTGAGTAAGGGCTTCCCAGGTGACTTAGTGGTAACGAATCCGCCTGCTAAGCAGAAGACATGGGTTCAATCAGGAAGATCCCCTGGAGAAGGAAATGGCAACTCACTCCAGTATTCTTGCCTAGGAAACCCCATGGACAGAGGAGCCTGGTGGACTCCATAGAGTCTTACAGAGTCAGACACGACTTAGTGACTAAATAGCAGCAACAAATGGCTGAGTCAAATTGCCTTACATAGGCACCGCATCTTCCCCATCCATTCCTCTGTTGACGAATACTCAGAGCATACTTGGCTGTTGTGAAGAGTGCTGCTGGGGACATGGAAGTGCATGTATCCTTTTGAATTATGTCTTTTCTCCGGGCATATGCCCAGGGGTAGGATTACTGGGTCATACGGTAGTTCTGTTTTTAGATTTTTGATACTCTCCATATTAATTTTCCATAATGGCTATATGAATTTACATTCCTACCAACAGTGTAGGAGGGTTCCCATTTCTCCACACCCTCTCCAGCACTTATCATTTGTAGATTTTTTTTCTGATAACGGCCGTTCTAATGTATGTGAGATGACAGTTTTGATTGTAGTTTTGATTTGCATTTCTCTGATAATTAGGATGTTGAACATCTTTCCATGTGATTTTCAGCCTTCTTGTATATCTTCTTTAGAGAAATGTATATTTAGATCTTCTGCCCATTTTCCAACATTTTATTTATTTTTAATTGGAGGATAATTGCTTTATAATATTTGTGTTGGTTTCTACCATACATAAATACTTTTTGATTGTGTTGTTTGTTTGATACTGAGTTGCATGAGCTGTTTGTATATTTTGGAGATTAATCCCTGTTGGTCAATTCATTTGCAGATATTTTCTCCTATTCTGTGGGTTGTCTTTTCATTTTGTTTATGGTTTCCTTTGCTGTGCAAAAGCTTTCAAATTTAATTAGATCCCATTTATTTTTGCTTTTATTTTCATTACTCTAGGAAGTGGATCAAAAAAGATCTTGCTGCGATTTATGTCAAAGAGTGTTCTGCCTATGTTTCCCTCTAAGAGCTTTATAGTTCTGGCCTTACATTTAGTTCTTTAATCTATTTTGAGTTTATTTTGTGTATGATATTAGAGAGTACCCTAATTTCATTCTTTCATTTGTAGCTGGCCAGTTTTCCCAGCACCACTTGTTGAAGAGACTGTTTTCTCTCCATTGTATAGTCCTGCCTCCTTTGTCATAGATTAGGTGACCACAGGTGCATGGGTTGATCTCTGAACTTTCTATTCTGTCCCATTGATCTAACTTCTGTTTTTGTGCCAGCATCGTACTGTTGATTACTGTAGCTTGTAGTATAGCCTGAAATCTGGAAGGCTGATTCCTCCAGCTCCATTTTTCTTTCTTAAGATAATTTTGGGTATTCGGGCTCTTCTATTGTGTTTCCATACAAATTGTAAAATTTTTTGTTCTAATTATGTGAAACATGCTATTGGTAATTTGATAGGGATTGCATTGAATCTGTCGATTGCTTTTGTATAGTATAGTCATTTTCACAGTATTAATCCATCCAACCCCAGAACATGGTATATTTCTACATTTGTTGGTGTCATCTTTTATTTCTTTCATCAGTGTCTTATAGTTTTCAGAGTACAGTCCTTTGTCTCCTTAGGTAGCTCTGTTCCTAGGTATTTTATTCTTTTTGATGCCTGGTAAATGGAATTGTTTCTTGAATTTCTCTTTCTGATCTTTCATTTTGAGTGTATAGAAATGCAGTAGATTTCTGTGTATTAAGTTTGTAACCTGAGACTTTACCAAATTCATAGATGAGCTCTGGCAGTTTTCTTGTAGCATCTTTAGGATTTTCTGTAAATAGTTATCACATCATCTGCAAACAGTGACAGTTTTACTTCTTTTCCAATTTGAATTTATTTTATTTTTCTTCTCTGATGACTGTGTCTAGGACTTCCAAAACCATGTTGAATAAAAGTGGTGAGAGTGGATATCCTTGTCTTGTTTCTAATCTTAGAGGAAATGCTTTCAGTTTTTCGCCCTTGAGAATGAAGTTAGCTATGGGTTTGTCGTATATAGCTTTTACTATGTTGAGTTATGTTCCCTCTGTGCACACTTTATGGAGAATTTTTATCATAAATGGGTTGAATTTTGTCAAAAATTTTCTACATATACTGAGATGATTGTATGGTTTTTATTCTTCAGTTTGTTAATGTCATGTATCACCCTAATTGATATATGCATATTGATGAATCCTTGCATCCTTGGGATAAATTCCACTTGATCATGGTGTACGATCAAGTATCCCTTTAGTTTAAAATGTATTCAGTGGGAGAAATCTGCCCCTGCCCCTAGAGTAAAACTTATGCCAGGACCATTGCTGTTTCATTCCCTCCTAGGTGATAGTCTCGTAGTCACTCTAAGTTATAGATGCAGTTTCAGCTCAGAAATTAGAGTGTCAGTCATGAGTGATAATCAAAGTACTCCCCACCCAACAGCATTACTCTTCTCCTGTTCTCCAGTTTGGATCTGCTGCAACTGGGGCATTGGACAGAATCCCTTGCTATCTACATTCCCCCTGCTCTTACCCTCCCTCCCACTATCCTTAAGAGCTGCTGCGAAATGGAAAATTCTTACTGGTTAGAGAGCAGAGAGTAGCTTTAGACTGGTTCCTGCTTTTGTGAATGCTTTCTGGGGCTCTTCTGAGGCTCCCTGATGGTCCCTTAACCCAGAAAAACACATCATCTCTATTCCTGGCCTTCTTGGCAACTCCTTGCTCAGCCCCTGGGGCATCTGGAGGCCTGGCCTCCTCAACTGGGGTCTTCTCACGCCTCCAGGTGGCACTATTGGGCAGGACCCAAGACAACGAGCCCTTCCAGTTCCATGGCCCTCCCGCCTCTTTTGCTGGTTGGAGTGAGAGATTCACGGCTCAGCAACAGCTCTTGCCAAGGAAATCTTCCTCACCAAATCTTCACCAGATTATCGACCCATCTCTCTTTTACAAAGTACTCATGAATCCTAACTCAATGAACATGAATCTGAGCAAACTCCAGGAGACAGTGAAGGACAGGGAAGCCTGGTGTGCTGCAGTCCATGGGGTCACAAAGAGTCTGGCATGACTTAGCGACTGAACAACAACATGAATCCTGAAGCCGATGTGCATCCCCATGTATATCTCCCTGCACATGGCCAGGGAGGAGGGACCTATTCCAAACTCACTTTAGTCTTCTGATGTCAACCCACTGGCATCTCCATCAACACTTAGGTGGGAAGAGTCCCACTCCGACATCCAGCTACATCCGACATATATGTTCATATGAGTGAAAACATCTTTTAGAAGAGAAAGCCTGAGTGTCCAGAACCTCCAAGGCAGGCACTGAAGACATTGTTAAGGCCTAGATCTAGAAGGAGGTGAAGGTGGGGATGGAGCACCTCTGCAGGTGACCAACTGCCTTCTCAACTTCTCTGGGAGCTCTGTTCTTGAGACCTGCTGAACTCAGATGGGTGCAGTCCTTGAGGCATGAAAATGTCTGTGCTTTGACCTCCAGCTTCCTGCTGAGCCAGAGATCCTGGAGGTTGTCAGCTCTGTCCCTGTGGAAGGTGGCTCAGCACATCCCATTCATGATTAGGTTCCCTCTAATGAAAACACACACCCGGTGGAGCAGGTTTTCCTCAGGACAGTGAGCAGCAGCCCAGCATCACCATCGGGGGCACCCTTCCTCTCCCCACCACCCCCAACACCCCATTCCTAGGTTGGGCCCAGATGCTCCTCTAAATAAGGTTGAGTGGATAAAGAATTTTGGCTTGAAGGGATGCCCAATAATTTGCCTACACTGGATTCCTCTGTGGATCTCACCTCCTCCACCTCCATCACCATGAACTTATCCATCCAAGTGTCTGGTTGGCATGTTGCCCTAAGGAGTCAGGGTATTGGAGTAAGAGAAAGGTGTGAGCAACTCTGGGCACTGGGAATACAGACAGTTCCAGGAAAGAATGAGGTAAGGGGATGGGAAAGAAGTATATGGGGCCAGAGTGAGAGGGATCCCTATGCAGCCAAAAGGGACACGTCCACCAGGGGACAGGGCAGCATGCTCCAGCAGGGGTATGGAAGAGGGGCCGGACTCCCTTCCCCGACTGAGCCTCACTTCCCAGAGCAGAAGGTTGCTCTTGTCCTGATGCTGCTTCGGGCAGAGGGTTCCAGGCAGTGACACTGAGGGAAAGAAACAAGGACGGGATAGGATGTGGCCTTAGAGGTCTGAGCCTAGGTTCTCAGGCTGGGGGGACCTCAGACCAAGGCTGTGGTGGAGGTCAGGAAACAAGCCCCCCTTGGGAGTGTCCACTCCAGAGTCCTGGGGTCACAGCCAGGTGCCAGCGTGTACCCGTCTGTCCTCTCAGCCTCCCCTACAAGCTCTCACTGACTTTCTTCCTCTCCCTTCTCTGGCAGGAACTGATGCCCTTGGCCATGATGCGCCCCCAGCTGCTGTCTGCTCAGGCACAGCCGGCGTGACTGGGCTGTCACTGATCCAGCTGTTCACGTAAGTGGGAGGCTCGGAGGAAGGTACCTGGATCCTGGGTGAAGAGAGGTGCTGGTGGAGAGGGGGCTCCAGAAAGTCCTGGTCACAGAGGATGGGCCCGGGGCTCTGCAGTTGGCAACAGCCTTTGTTCTCTTTGGCTGCCCTCAGCCCTGAGTTGGTTCCCACTGAATCCATTCTGTCCAGGCCCTGCGAGGGTACATAGGGACCTTCTTCTCAAAGCCTCGGAAGTTAATCAGGCAAGAGATGTGGCAGAAGCTCTCCATAGCACTGGCCCTTCAGTCCTGACTCCAGTCCTGACTCAGACACTTGCTATTATGACTTTAGGCAAATCATCATGATGCTGTTAAAGTGCCGCACTCAATACGGCAGCAAATGTGGAAAACTCAGCAGCGGCCACAGGACTGGAAAACGTCAGTTTTCATTCCAATCCCAAAGAAGGGCAATACCAAAGACTGTTCAAATTACCACACAGTTTCACTCATTTCACACACTGTCATGCTCAACATCCTTCAAGCTAGGCTTCAACGGTATGTGAACTAAGAACTAGATGTACAAGCTGGATTTAGAAAAGGCAGAGGAACTGGACATCAAATTGCCACCATCTGTTGGACCATAGAAAAAGCAAGGGAATTCCAGAAAAATATCTGCTTCATTGACTACACTAAAGCCTTTGACTGTGTGGATCACAACCAACTGTGGCAAATTCTTAAAAAGACACCAGACCACCTTACCTGCCTTCTGAGAAACCTGTATGCAGGTCCAGAAGCAACAGTTAGAACCGGACAAGGAACAATGGACTGGTTCAAAATTGGTCAAGGAATACGTCAAGGCTGTATGTTGTCACCCTGCTTATTTAACTTATACACATAGTACATCATGAGAAATCCCAGGTTGGATAAAGCCCAAGCTAGAATCAAGATTGCCAAGAGAAATATCAATAACCTCAGATATGCAGATGATACCACCCTAATGGCAGAAAGCGAAGAGGAACTAAAGAACCTCTTAATGAAGGTGAAAGAGGAGAATGAAAAAGCTGGCTTAAAACTCAATATTCAAAAGACAAAGATCATGGCATCTGGTCCCATCACTTCATAGCAAATAGTCAGGGGAAAAATGGGAACAGTGACAGAGTTTATTTTCTTGGGTTCCAAAATGACCTTGGACAGTAATTGCAGCTATGAAATTAAAAGACGCTTGCTCCTTAAAAGAAAAGCTATGACCAACCTAAATAGCATATTAAAAAGCAGAGACATCACTTTGCCAACAAAGGTCCATATAGTCAAAGCTACAGTTTTTCAGATGTCATGTTCAGATGTGAGAGTTAGACCATAAAGAAGGCTAAGAGCCAAAGAACTGATGCTTTCACACTGTGGTGTTGGAGAAGACTTTTGAGAGTCCCTTGGAAAGCAAGGAGATCAAACCAGTCAAACCTAAAGGAAATCAACCCTGAGTATTCACTGAAAAGGCTGACATTGAAGCTGAAGCTCCAATACTTTGGCCACCTGATTTGAAGAGCTGACTCATTGGAAAAGACCCTGATGCTGGGAAAGATTGAGGGCAGGAGGAGAAGGGGATGACAGAGGATGAGATGGTTGGATGGCATCGCTGACTCCAGGGACATGAGTCTGAGTGAACTCCAAGAGATAGTGAAGGACAGGGAAGCCTGGCGTGCTGCAGTCCATAGGGTCGCAAAGAGTCAGACACAACTTAGTGACTGAACAACAGATAGCATTGAATCCAGCAAGGAACCAGAACCTGAGCCATCAACATCAGGCGTGAGTGAAATTGCAGCTTGCCCTCCATCTCCTATTGTTGACAGTCCTTCAGCTCTACCATCTCCCATCTCCTCTCCCTCCTCCAGTCAGTAATCTTCTTGCCTGTTCCGTAAATGCCAGCCCCTGAATGCCAGCTGTTTACTACTGTAGTTTTCAAGGTACTGTAGTTTAAGATTAAAAATGTTTTGTGTTTGTTTTTACATATTATTTGTGTGGAAAGTATTATAAACCTATTGCAGTACACTACTATATAGCCAGTTGTATTAGCTGGGTACCTAGGCTAACTTTGTTGGACTTAACGAGCAAACTGGACTTAATGATCGTGTTCTCAGAACAGAAGGCATTCATATGTAGGAGAAAAGACAAAGAAAGAAAGTGAAGTCACTCAGTCGTGTCCGACTCTTTGCGACCCCATGGACTGTAGCCTACCAGGCTCCTCTGTCCGTGGGATTTTCCAGGCAAGAGTACTGGAGTGGGTTGCCATTTCAGACTTATGGTAAACTGTAGAATAAAGCTGTTTAGGTTCAGGGAGTTATTGTGATTATTTACATCTATTTGCAAGGAGAAAATAAGCCCACCTGAAACCATAAACACCCTTGGGGGGCAGAATTGAAATGCACCACCAGGACTGGACCCTCCAAGGGGCTGGCAGGGACTTGGCTAGTTGACCACATGCACTTTACAGGCCCCTTCTTGGTTTACAACTGTGAGGCCAGACTTAGGCGGTCACAAAATGTCTGGGCCTCCCTTTTCTGCACAGATAACCATGTTTGAAGGGCATCTTAGAGTTTACAAGGGGCCATTGTATATGTGAATCCTTTTATTCACGGTCATACTAGTAAGCTGCGTTTTTTTTTGTAATCTCTCTTTTACAAATGAAAAAGAAGGCCAGCTTCCAAGATGGGGTGTCTGCTAAGTGGCACATTTGGGCTTTGAATGGGCCTTCAGCCCCATGGCTCTGCCTGTACTGCCCTGCTCCCCTTTCCAGGCCACTTCTGCTGTGCAGCCTTCACGGTGCTGAAAGAGGGAGGCCAGGCACGGAGGGCAGAGAAGGAAGGACGCTCTGCCTGTATGGTTTCATAATTCCCTGCTTCCTAAAGCGGCCTGGGCATATCCCAGGGGACTGGACCAAGACTTTCAGGAGAGTGGACCACTGCTGGCTCCTCCAACCTCAGGTTGCTAGGGTCTCCCTGTCTCTTGAGCCATCTCAGGGGTGAACAGGCCAGTGAAGCAGGAGAAGGAGGAGTGGTGTTGTTGTGATGGTGTATAAGTCCTCCCAAGGCTGAGGTTCACCATCTCACCCCAAGTCCCAACAAACGCTCCAATGAACCCTGAAGCATGGCTCACCACACATTTCAGCAGTCAAACGTTTCCAACAAGGATGCTCTGACTGCAGATGAGACGCGAGTGGAGAGATACACTGCCCTCTGGTGGTCAATCAGGGTCATTACTGCCAGGCCTGTAAAAGAAACGCTGTATGGGGAAGGATATATATGTATGTGTTAGTCGCTCAGTTGTGTCGGATTCTGCCACCCTATGGACTGGAGCCCGCCAGGCTCCTTTGTCCATGGACTTTTCCAGGCAAGAATACTGGAGGGGGCTGCCATGCCCTCCTGCAGGGGATCTTCCCCAACCCGGGGATCAAACCCAGGTCTCCTGCATTGCAGGCACATTCTTTACTATCTGAGCCATCAGGGAAGCCCATATGGGGAAGTGATTACTTTTATTAAGTGCCTGCTGTGTGCCAGGCCCTACGTATAAAGCTGCAGGATAGGAGAGAGTATAACATGCAACTCCTGATCCCGGAGGACTTATAACTTAGTGCAGGAGTCACGAGGTTCCCACACGAGTTGACAAGCATTGCACCAAGATAGGATCTGAAAAGTGGCCCGTGGAAAGGCATTACAGTAGAAGTGCAGAAAGAGAGACTGCATCACGATGAGGCAGCTGGGGAAGGCTTCTCAGAGCCCTGAAGGATGGGCAGAATTGAAACAGATGGAGAAAGTGAGAGATTATGGTCTCCCCTACTGAAACCCTTCAGGAGCCCCCATTGTCTCCATAAGCATTAAATCCCATGTCCTTGCCTGCTTTACAGCCTCTCCTGCTTCATGCCTACCCCAGCATTCTTGGATTCTTACAGTTCCTGAGAACTGTATGTTGCCTCTGTGTTCTTTCACACTCCTGGACTGTGCATCCCACCCTCTGCACTTTGTCTGCTGGACAAGCCTCCACACCGCTTTTAGAACTCTGCTCATGGAACATAACGTGTTCTCTGGAACTTTTCCCCAAGTAGGTAGCTGCCCCCTCCTCTGTGTTCTCACAGCCCCTGGTCTGTGCATCTCTGGTTCATAAGATTTATTAAGTGTCTTTTCATCACTAGGCAATACGCGTCTTAAGAACTGGGACTATCTGATGGGCAGAGAGTTCCTGAGGCAGGGGAGGGCGGACAATGGGCAGTGAGAAGGGAAAAATAAATTGGTAGTGAGCATGCAGGGAAGTCAGGGAGGGAAAAGCCACTGAAGCTCAGTCTAAATTAAGTCTGCACCCAGATAAATGTGTCCTGAAGGCAGCGCGGTGCCAGAAAGGCTCTGGAGTAAGAGGGGAGCAGGGGCATGGTGAAGGGCTGACTGTAGGTGATGTGAAGACAAAACCAGTGAAGTCCTTTAGGAACCCTTCGCACCAGTGCAGGTATGCAGCTTACAGTCATAATTGGTGTGAAGAATCGAAGACCGGAAGAAGCCAAACGATTGGAGGATTTGAAAGTCTGGGCAGGGACTTCCCTGGTAGTCCAGTGGTTAAGAATCCAATGCAGGGGACACAGGTTCCATCCCTGGCCCAGGAAGACCCCGCACACCACGGAGCAGCTAAGCTTGTGCGCCACAACTCCTGAGCTGAAGCTCATGTGCCTGGAGCCCATGCTGAGCAGTAAGAGAAGCTATGGCAGCGCAAGCCTGTGCACCGCAACTAGAGGAAGCCGTGTGCAGCAACGAAGAGCGTTTACCATTTATTTTAAACATTGAAAAGAAATGCTTATTCATCAACAAATAAACATTTTAAAAGAAGAAACTCTGGGCACCTAGGGGAATGCGCCACAACCTTGTCAAACTCCAATGTGCAGATAATCACCTGGGGCCTTGTTAAAACACACATTCTGACTCCTTCGGCTGGTGGAGGGGCCTGAGATGCTACGTATCTAACCAGCTCCCAGGTGCTGCCTGGACTGGTCCACAGACCACACTGTGAGCATCTTTGAGTGAGTTAGAAGCAGTGCCGGGTCCATGCCGGACTCCAGGAGCACAATGGTGAGGAGCAGATGGTGTCTCTGGGTGAGGAAAGGCACCCTTTCCCCAGGTGGACACAGTGGGGCACACGGCTTCCTGAGCAGCTGGTGTTCCAGTCCCCGCTTACCCTTTGAGAGAGAGACAACCTGTAAAACCCTTTGTGGCAGCTCCAGGAGAACCGGTAACTCAGAGGTCGGCAGAGGTGGGGGAGCCCACTGGAAGACAGGGTAATGACTTGGCCTGTCACAGTTGGGCTCAAGCTGCAAGCTAGAGACTCAGATCTGGGACAAGCGGGCCCACTGATGACAGAGCCGGGTGAGGTGAGATGAAGCCTAGCGACTAATCTAACCCTTGGGGCCTTTTTCAGGATGACACTCTTCTAACACATTTCCGTTTATTTCGTTGTCTTGCAGGTCACCGTTCCCTTTATGAACGTAAGTGCTTGCGGCCCTCAAGATGCCTAGTCTCCTCGCACCCTCCTGCTCCACTGGCAGAGTCAGCCTTGGCCCCTGTGTGCCTGGGGGGGTCGAGAATCTTTGTTCAGGGACCTGAAAGGGGAGTCAGCCGTCAGACAGCCTCACATACAGAGCATGCCTCTGCCCCACCCACCCCCTTAGCAGGACCCGTCTCCCCAGCCTCGCCCCAACCTTCCAGGAGCCAGAATGTGCCTGCCAGCTCCCTCTGAGCTCATCTTGCCCTTGTTTCCTGTATGAGTTGGAAAGAGAGAACAGATGCCACCCGAATGAGTGTGGTTTGGAGTCAGGGCAGAACCAAGTGGAACTTCTGAGGCTCAGACCCTGTGCCTTCCACCTACGTCAAGGGCTTGGGGACCATGGGTGTTTGTGCCCTTGAGGGCGCAGTGATTAAGAACCTGACCACTGGGGGTGAACCAGGCTGGGTGGACTCTCAGCCAGATCAAGTAGAGCCTCAGCTCATTGTGAGTAAAGCAGGGATAATGAACAACTATCTCAAAAGGTGATTTTGAAGATTAACTGAGATAACCAGGGGTGTGCTCAGCACAGTGCCTCACACAGGCTAAGCCCTCAGAAACAGAAGCTATTTATTATCCGTGTCTTGGTCCCATGGGGTGGGGGGTCTGGGGAAGGACCAAGGTCGGGGGTTGAGCATGATGTGGGGAGAGGGGAGAGGAGAATTAAAGCAGAAAGACAGCAAGAACCTTTGAAACTAGAGGGAAACCAGGAGCAGAATTACACCCCCAGTCAGCTGTCCACCACCTCTCTTCCCTCCCAAAGCTGTGAGTCCCAGGTTAGGCTGGCCTGGCAGCTGTGTCTGCAGGAAGCTCCTGGCATCCCACCCCCAGGGCCCTCCCTGCTCTCAGATGCCCCCCTCCCCACCATGCCTCCAGCTGAGAAATGCCAGTTGCCCTCACCTCTTCCCACGCGTCTTTGCAGAGTTTGATGGGGTGCCGGGCGGATGACAGCGGGAACAGTTGTGATCACTGGCGGAATCCTAGCTACGGTCATCCTCCTCTGCATCATTGCCGTCCTGTGCTACTGTAGGCTCCAGGTCAGTGCCCGGGGCCCTGGGCCACAGGCTGCCAGCAAACCACTTCCCCAGTGTGGAGGCAACAAAGCCCTAAGCCTAGAAAGTGGGAGGCTTGTGTCGAGGGAGCTGGACCTTGCAGGGTGGTCAGAAGGGAGCTTTCCCTCAGCCTGCACACTGGGCACCCGAGCAAGTGAGCTGGGAAAGCACCGGGTGCTTGTGTGGTGTCTCCTGGAGGTCTGAGATTTCAGGATTAGTGGGAAGGACACCTGTGGGGAGACTGAAAGCAGCTCCCAGCGCCCCAGCCTGGGCTCAGTGGAAGCTGTATGTCTCTCCTTCTCTGCCTCCCCGCCTCTCTCAACCACGTGCGTGCTAAGTCTTTCGGTCAGGTCCGACTTTTTGCAACCCCATGGACTGTAGCCCGCCAGGCTCCTCTGTCCATAGGATTCTCCAGGCAAGAATACTGGAGTGGGTTGCCATTTCCTTCTCCAGGAGATCTTTCCCACCTAGCAATAGAACCCGCATCTCTTAAGTCTCCTGCATTGACAGGTGGGTTCTTTACCCCTAACGCCACCTGGGAAGCCCCTCAACAGCCACGTGGAGTTAATACACAAGAAGTAGGTGGAGGAAGCGAGAAGAACTGATCTTGCAGGGCCGGGAGGACTTCGCTGTGGACCGTGGACGCCTGGTGTTGACTTGTGTCTCCAGGGTTGACCAAGGGCCCCATGCAGGGTCCTCGGCGGAGCAGGGGTGTGGGTGTCTGTGCGTACCCAGAGGGGGGCACCCCATCCTCAGGCAGCTCTCCCCTCTCTCCCCTCAGTATTACTGCTGTAAGAAGAGCAGAGCGGAGGATGCAGACGAGGAAGAGGAGGAGGAGCACGACCTGCCCACACACCCCAGAGGCCCTACCTGCAATGCTTGCAGCTCCCAGGCCCTGGATGGCCGAGGCAGCCTGGCGCCCATCCCCGGCGAACCCTGCGGCCAGCCGTGCAGGGTGGCGGCTGGCCACTGCACCGCCTGCTCCCCATACACCTCCCCCTTTTACATACGGACGGCTGACATGGTGCCCAACGGGGGTGGAGGCGAGAGGCTCTCCTTTGCTCCCACCTACTACAAGGAGGGGGGACCCACATCTCTCCAAGTGGCAGCGCCCCAGAGTTACCCGGTGACGTGGCCAGGCTCTGGGCGCGAGGCCTTCACCAATCCAAGGGCTATTAGTACAGATGTGTAACCCCTTTCACCCCTGACCCCCTCAACACATACCAACACTGCTGCCCCCCACCCCCAGGATCATCAGTGGGGACAGCGGACGACCCCTCCCACAGCCTGCAAGGACCTTCTCAGTTTTTCTAGCTCTCCTTGCCCCACAGCGGAAGGCTCACCCGGATTCAGGGTGTCAAGGGCATTGAGAGTCAGGGCAGGGGCTGGCCCCACAGCCCAGAGGAAGGGGGCCTGACAGGTCGTGTTGGCAGCCTGGCTGGCTTGTCTGCTGGGACTTTCCTCCGGCCAGGCGAGCATGGCCACAGCCCTCGCGCTTCCCTCTATCCCCTGGCTTTGCCAGACTCAGGAGACGAGCAGGAGCACCAGGAGAAGCTAAGCAACAGCTCCGGAGGTCTCCAGAGTCCTTGCGGGATGAAAGGAGAAAGTGGGGTTGAGGGCAAGGGGAGAGGCCAGACCTGAGGCCCTGGCAGAACTCGAGAAGGGTGGGGAAGGATTGAAGGGCTTTTTCAGGACTTGCTTGCCGCAATGAATCCAAGAGGTAGTTCACCATCTCGTTTTGTACTTCAGCTTCCTAGAGACTGTAGTCCCTATAGCTGTTCCGACACAGATGTTAATTCCTGGACATGCTTGTATTTGCCCCCATCCTCACGGAACATAGCGACTTTAAAGGCCATGGCATAAAGTTATTTGCAGGGAATGCACCCAACATGAGCATCTAGCCTTGTCTCCCCACGAATCCTCTTTCTCTGTCTTGGGAACCAGCTATCCCTGCTGTTGAAACTTTTCCAAGTTTCGTTACTAGAGTTTGAGTAGCTTAGCGAAGGAGAGCCTGCTGATGGTGTCTGGGGCCCTGGTCCGCCACGCTGAGTGTGGCGCCTCAGTGCGGCCCTGCAAGGACCTGTGCATTCCCAGGTGTATACACACACACACATCCTTCACCACCAAGTGTGTACACACAGGCCTGTCACCACCTGGTGTGTGCACACACGCACGCACCTGTTACCACCAGGTGTGTGCACACACACCATCACCACCAGCACTCACCAGGGCTCTGCCACCTTCAGGAACCACAGAGCAGAAGAGTGATGTGCCAGCTAGAAAGAAAGTCTGCCTCCAGACAGCAGGAGTGACAGGTGGTCAGGGTGGTGGCCACAGCAGCCAGCTGATGGGTACAGGAAGCGCCTGCGGAGTCTCCCGTGAAACAATGCTGCCGCGTGGAGGCCCCTCCAGAGACCCGGTATCCTACCTGGGCATCCAGCTGTGAGGCTGCAGACCAGCACCCCGTCATTCCAGCAGGGACGGCAGCGCTGACTCCAAGGATGGGGGCAGATTTGACTTGGCAATCAGATTCCACGCTGGCCACCCTCCCTCTGCTGACCCAACCCTCAGTCTCTGAATGAGGGCCTGTTTATTGCTGGGTCGCTCCGGCCCCAAGTCTAGATCCCAGATATAACTCAGCTGTGGCCTTATGCTGTTTGCGTGGCTGCATCTGATGAGTGTCCCAGTTGATGTAAGGGGTGGCTGCCCACCCCCTCCTAAGGGCATTAGTAACCCCCAGCCTCTCATGAGTCATTGCAGTGTGTGGGACAAGAAGGGAGCAGGCCCCTTGGCCGATTTTTGCTGATTTCTTATTTTTGCATCTGAGAAAGGGAGGGTGCAGCTGGGGGAGGGGTGAAGGGGAAGAGAATTCGCCATATTTTTGCATCCCTCTGGGCGCTTCTCACCTTGCATCTCAATCTGGAATCGAGGCTAACTGGGTTGAGAACCAGAGGACCTGGGGTCTGGTCACATTGGGTTACTCTGGGTCCTCTGAGGACCAGTCCCTTATCTCCTCTGAGACCCCATCTCCTCCAGGGAAATGGGACTCGCCCAGATGGACTCTGAGGGCCCTTTAGTGCTCCAGGAAACCAGGATTCCCCGAAAAGTCCTGCTGGCCAGACCTCTCTCTCTCTCGCTCCAGTCCTGTCAGAGGGCTGGATACACTTCCCAACTGCCTGATCCAGTGTGCACGGATGCATGTTGATGGATCCAAGACCACAGTACATTGAAGGATTAGCTGGCGAAACAATTTTAACATCAGAAAAAAGCCAACATGTTTGACCCTCCTACTAGGTGACTTCAAGTTCTCTGCTACTAGGAAGCAGCTTTCAGTGGGGGTAATCAGCTCTGTCTCCGAGAGCCCAGAGGGACCAGCTTAGGGACAATGGCTTTCGCATCCCCACACCCATCCCACTGCCAGCCCTTCCTGGACTAAGCACACCCATTGATGTGAGCTGCTGGGCCTGGCCACCCTAGCTGCTTCCTGATGGCCAGCCCCAGTGCCTTGCTGCCCTGGGATTCCACAGTCGTACAACCACATCAGGGGCTGTCCCTCCTCACCCCCAAAATTCCAGTACCTCCCACCTTCAGAGAAGTCAAGACCCAGTCAACTCTTAACGTGCTTCTTGGCCCTCATCCTTTGAGATCCCGGAGTGAAAAGAATCTTCGTACAGTCCCTCTCTCCTCCCAGAGCTTCCCCAGCCTCAATCAACCCACAAGTCAACATCTGAGTTTGGGGTGTTGGAGAGATGGTGGCCACGGCTCCCCCTGCCCCGACCGCCCCACGCTGCTCCAGGCACAGCCTCGAGGTTGCCCGCCAGCCTCCCAGCAGCTCCGAGGACCTTGCCTGTGGAAGAAGAAGCTCACCCCACTCCACTGCATTGTATTTTTTAGCCGCCGAGTCTGTGCTCTGGGACACTGTTGGGACACTTTTCAAATTGCACCCTAAAAAGGAAGCAGAGAGGCAGGGACCCCTGCTCTCGCCAACTTTTCTCTCCACTTCACTGCTCCCGCTACAGAGTTCTTGCCCTGCATCTTTGATACCTTGGAGTCACAACCAAGCAAATGTCCAAAATAAAGGAGAAATTTGAAATAGAAACCCCCACAGGGTCCTCCGTGCTTTACCTGGGGGGAGAGGCAGAGGGGCACGGATTGAAGAGTGAACGCCCCCTTCTCAGCGCCCAGAGTGTCCTTTCTCCGCACTGAGATCTGCCAGCTTCCTCTCCCTTCCAGCTTCCCTCTGCCGTGCCCCCTCCTGCCCCCGCCACCCCCCATCCCTTTTCTTGCCTCAATCAGAGCTCACTTCCAGGAGGGATGTATCATGTGTTGGGAAAGGGGATTGAAGCGTAGCTGCTGCTGGCCCCTGAGGTGGAAGGAGCCTGAGGTGGGGAGTCTTCCTGGGGAGCAGCCTGCCCCTCAAGCCTCACTGCCCAGGCCCTGGTGTCCCCCCTGTAGTTTGCCTTAAGTCCCCAACTCTGAGGCCTGAGGAGACCCTGACAGCATGGGGAGGGAAGGCCAGGGAGTCTGGGGACCTGCTCCTGAGCTCAGCAGGGATGGTGATATCAGAAGAGGCGTGCATTCCATTGCTTTGAAAATTCCATTGCTTTGCCTTAGCTCGGCAGGCACGGTAGCCATTGTCATTAGAAGGATTTGGTGGGGACTAAATTGGAGCTGTGGAGGCAGCTGGGATCACTCAGACATTGGGGTGAAAGGCTCCTCTGGGCTCATTTTCATCCCTGCTCCCCTCCAAGCCTCCTGAAGCTTCTCCTCCATTGCCACCTCTCCCTGTCTCTTCCAGACATTGCTGGATCATCTCTCTGCCCATCACCGCCTCTCCCTTCATTTGGAACTTCCCTCCCCATAACTGCCTGTGACTCTTGGAGGGACCCAGGGTCCCATCAACCTGTGCTGTGCTGTGCTTAGTCGCTCAGTCGTGTCCAACTCTGCAACCCCATGGAATGTAGCTCTCCAGGCTCCTCCGTCCATGGGGATTCTCTGGGCAAGAATACTGGAGTGGGTTGCCATGCCCTCCTCCAGGGACTCTTCCCAACCCAGGGATCATACCCAGTCTTCCCACATTGCAGGCAGATTCTTTACCACCTGAGCTACCAGGGAAGCCTAAGAATACTGGAGTAGGTAGCCTATCCCTTCTCCAGGGGGAACTTCCAGACCCAGGAATCGAACCCGGCTCTTCTACATTGCAGGCGGATTCTTTATCAGCTGAGCTACCTGGGAAGCCCTGATCAACCTAGGACTGCCTTTTGGCCTCACATTTGCCTCAGTAAACTATATAAATAAGGGAGAGAATATTCATACATACAAGAGTTCAGCTCTCAGCTGAGTTCTGTGCTTATTTCACTGGCTTTCAAGTTCAAGACTTGGGTTCAAAAGTCAGGTCAGAAGGGGTCCAGGGGACCCCTCCAGTCCTTCCTCTTGAGCCTGGACTCCCCAAATTGTCCATCCCTGGCCCTGCTGAGTCTCACCCAGAACCTGCTAGACATCCTGGCTTCTCTGTTGAGGTGTGGACGAAGGCCTCCAGGTTTTGGTGGGGAGGTGAGAGTGGGAGAAAGAGTAGAGGGAGGAAGTCCCAACATCTGGCTGGGAGGGACAGGAATGCGCTTCTGTAGGACACCATCTGCACTGCCACAGAGCTGGGAAACCAGAGGAGAATGGGACCTGCCCCACCCTATTGCCTCTCGCAGTGGGCTCTATAGGACCCACCTCCACTCGGCTCTGAGTCCCCCTCCTTGTGTTCTGCCTAAACCCACAGAGAACAAGGGGAACTGATGGCTGAGCTCTACAACATAACCTATAAGCCACAAAGGACTCTATTTCCCTGGCTAACCGCCATATCATCATTTCTAATCCCTCCTATCTGGGGGGTGGGTGGGGGAGAATTCCTAAGAAAGAAAATCAAAGTCCTCTTTCTCTATTTAGCTTCCAAAAGGGTAAGCCGACTCTGCAACCCTGCTGTGCTCCTGTTCATCTGTTTTTGTCATAACACTTAAAGTGTGACTTTAGGGAAGTTTTTCATGTAATTCTGTTATTTGGGGAAATGTATCCACGGACTTGTTTCCACTTCAAAATGAGCTGAGGCGGCTTGACTGGCGCTAGGAGACTGAGGGCTGGGAAATAGGACTCTGGGACTTAACGCTGCTAGTTCTGTAAGAGAGCGGCAAACCATTCCCATGCCCCGCTTCCGCATGCATCCTTAGAGGGGTGCGGCCAGCCAGATCCAGACAGCCACCAAGCACCACCCACTCACCTCCCACCCCACCTGCCTTCATCCCTCCTCTGTGTCTTGCTGTGGATGCAAGTGGGAAAAGGCTTCATCAGTCCAGATCATATTGCTTCTGCCTTTCCTCCCTTTCCCTTTGCTTCAGTTCAGTTCAGTCATTCAGTCGTGTCTGACTTTTTGCAGCCCCATGGACTGCAGCACGCCAGGCTTTCATGTCCATCACCAACTCCTGGAGCTTGCTCAGACTCATGTCCATTGAGTCGGTGATGCCATCCAACCATCTCATCCTTTGTCATCCCCTTCACCTGCCTTCAGTCTTTCCCAGCATCAGGGTCTTTTCCAATGAGTCAATTCTTTGCATCAGGTGACCAAAGTAGAGCAAAAATACGTCCTTTGCATCAGGAGCTTACAATCCTGTACCTTTTATCTTTTTTTGGATGTCGCATGCAGGATCTTAATTCCTTGCTCAGGAATTAAACCAGCTCTCCCTGCAATGGAAACACAGAGTCCTAACCACTGGGTCAATAGAGAAGGCCCTACAGGTACTTTTAGATGGGAGGAAAGAGAACCTATGAGTGTAAAAAAGTGCAAGTGTTAGATCCTCAGTTGTGTCCAACTCTTTGCGACCAGGTGGACTATAATCCACCAGTCTCCTCTGTCCATGGAGTTCTCCAGGCAAGAATACTGGAATGGGTACCCATTCCCTTCTCCAGGTAATCTTACCAACCCAGGGATCAAACCTGGGTTTCCTGCATTGCAGGCAGATTCTTTATCATCTGAGCCACTAGGGAAGTAATGTTGACACTTTAATCACAAGTTCTGTTCTGGACCTAACTAAACAACTCAAGGTTAAACAGAAGCCTGACCCTCCTCACAAAGCGCTCTGAACTCTTCCCAAACACAGGACCCAACCAGGGAACAGGTCTTCAGATAACCAGTCGGTGCTGTTGCCCGCAATATCAGTGTAGTGAGGAGGCCATGGCTCACTCCCCAGGAATGGAGTCTCTTGAACTCTCCTTCTGGCAGGAATCTTGAGCAGGCCAGGGCCCTGTTGGAGGGTGGAAGAAGGGTGGAGAATGGCACCTCCACCTTCTAATGTCTAAAAGGCAAGATCATCAAAAGCAACCACACATAGGCTATGAAAAATTTCAACACTCACCAAATCTGTGAAAGCATTGTCCAGTGAAAAATTTCAAATACATCCAGGAATAACACAGTTCTCATGAATATTCTTAAGGATAATATTTTCTGCCTTGTAATCCATTTGTTCGGCAGCCATGAACTCTTCCTGAAGCTTAGGAGATGAACATCCATCCAGGGTCCTAGCCGTAAACACAGCAGAAGTCTCCCTTTCTCCAGCAAACTGCCCCCCACAATCCTAAGTGAGCCTGCTTCCTAGGATGGTCCTTTTCCAAGGGTGATTGGTCTCAGGGGGACGATCTGCTCACGCCTCCAGGGAGCACTTGACTCCCCAACATCCTCTCCTTCCGGTAATGAAGCAACCCCCAACTCCTTCTTACACACACAACACCACTACCATCAGCAAGAAACCCCAGCCATAACTTGGAGCTGGCAGGTAGGCAAGGCAGTCGTTTCCCTGAGCTCACTGGCTCCCAGGCCTGCTCCACCCAGTGGGCAGGACAAGTCCACTCTTCACAGGGGTGAATGTCCAGAAACTAGGTGACTGGACATCTGAGATCACCTTTCCCTCCAAGTCTCCACAGCCGATGACAGGGCCCAGCCAGCCCTGGCCATTGGCACCTGAGGCCCTGGAGGCCCGTGGGGCTCCAGTGCTGGCCTGCCTGCAGGTACAGGCCAGGTCCCACACCCACGCTAACCCATCACAGTATCTATATATCCTCCTGGGCTGGGTTTTGCCTTAGGCCAGAGATTTTCTTTCTACTCATTGGGAATTGCATCCTTACTCCTAACAAAAGATCCTTCCCCTGAGAAGATCCATGTTCTGGGTCTAATCAAACCTCCTAAATTCATAACTGAGGCCTGACCCTCCTCACAAATATCTGAGTTCTTTCTGCAAACATGTAGGGCCCAACCAAGGAATCTAGAATGATCAGAAGACCTCAAACCCCAGACCCCTACATAGAGATCAAGAGTCTCACCAGCCCCCTCATCCTCCCCTTCCTCTGCCTCCCTCCCACTGCATGTGGTCCCTTATCTTTGCATCTAGAAAGGAGTCATGAGCTGGTGTCAATGAATGAGGAGGAACCCAAAATAGAAAAATTAAGAATCGAGAATTTTTGAAGAGGGAAAAAAGTGGTAATATAGAATGTCTGACACTGGAAAATACACGCGCGCACACACACACACAAAGAAAAATGGCTTCCTGTTGGAAGGGACAGGGGAATTGGTGAGATGAAGGCAGAAACAAAATTTTCCAATGTATGCACGTGCTAGGTTGCTTCAGTCGTGACCCACTCTGTGTGACCCTATGGACTGCAGCCCTCCAGGCTCCTCTGTCCATGGGATTCTCCAGGCAAGAATACTGGAGTGTGTTGTCATGCCCTCCTGCAGGGGATCTTCCTGATTCAGGGACCAAACCCATGTCTCTTATGCCTCCTACACTGGCAGGCAGGTTCTTTACCACTAGTGCTACCTGGGAAGCCTCTTTGAATATATACCTGGTTATGTTATTTTCCTTTGGTGACTTTATATTTTGAAAAGTGTTTTCTCTCAGTTAAATTATACCAGACTGTGTCTGAGAATAGCAAGTACCCTCCAGGAAGTCATATGCAGGTACATGCCTGGCTATGAGCAGAGCCCTTGGGGGCAAGCCTGCTGAGGCCTGTGCTCAGATCTGAAGCGATGCCAGGTGGTCAGGAGCCTCTTCAGATGTTGCCGCGTTTGGACTCTCCCAGCTCTGGGGCTGGGTCATGGCTCGTGTGTGCCCACTCTCCACAGGCCAAGGGGCTCCTGTGCTACAAGCTGGGAGCAATTTTCTCTCCACAAGACCAGCGGGCAGAAGACTAAAGGGGAAAACAGTGTCAACCCGCATAGGTTCATATCAGATAAAAATTTTTTGAATTGCTTTCTGTTGTGGTAAATTATCTATAACATAAAATTTACAGTTTTAAACATTTCGAGGTATACAATTCAGTAGCCTTAGTTCAATAGTGGACTTATTTATTTACCTATTTATTTGAGATATAATTGACATAGAACATTGTATTAGTTTTAGGTGTACAACATAATTTAATATCTATATATCTTGCAAAATGATCACTGCAATACTTTTAATGTCCATTACCACATACAGTGACAAATTTGTTGTTTCTTGTGATGAGACTTTAAGTTCTATGCTCTTAGCAACTTGCCCAGATGCAATACAGTGATTTTTAAAATACTTATTTGGCTGCACTGGGTTTTCATTGTGGTATGTGAGATCTAGCTGCCTGATCAGAGATTGAACCCAGGCCTCCTGCATTGCAGAGTCTTAGCCACTGGACCACCAGGGTAGTCCTCAGTAATTTTTAAAAATACATAATTATTAACTGTAGTCACCATGCTGCACATTACATCTCCAGGACTTTTTATCTCATAACTGGAAGTTTTACTTTTTTAAGTTGATGACAAGTTAAATGCATTCTGAAGCTCTACCTTTTTATCCACCTCCTCTCACCCCCACATGCTATATTTTTGGTGATATTTTATTTTAATTAATTTATTTTAATTGGAGGCTAATTACTTTATAATACTGTAGTGGTTTTTGCCATACATTGACATGAATCAGCCATGGGTGTACCTGTGTCCCCTATCCTGAGCCCCCCCCGCCCCAACCTCCCTCCCCATCCCAACCCTCAGGGTTGTCCCAGTGCACTGGCTTTGAGGGCCACATGCTATATTTTCGATGTCACAGTAGGTTCTTTTAATACTGTGCTCCTCTAGTTCATTTGCTAGGTTTCTCCCCTAGAGAGGGCTGTGGGGCCAAGAGCTCAGGATCTAGGTTCTGATCTCAGTTTTGTACTAGTGAACACACAGCCTTAAATGGTCACTTAGTCCCTCAGTTCCCTCATCTGTAAAATGAGGGATTAGACTATTTAGACTATACAACTATTTCAATCATTTCATTTTAGTATTTCATGTCCCCTTTTTAAGGAGATTCTAGGCAAAGAAGCTCAAAGCCAAAATGGAAGGATCCTATTGGTTATCCAAATCCAATCAAGTGAATTCACATTTGAGCAAAGACAAAACTTCCTGGTTGTCAGAAATCTGACACGTTTGTAGCTTTTGGAAATCGGTATGTGGCAGAAAGTTCTAAATGAAGGCAAGGGGCCAGAAACCATCATTCTCTTGGTGAGCCAAGTGCTTCCCTCTGCAGCCATGTCCAGAGCTTTGAGCCATGTGACCCAACACCAAGGGTGAACCAAGGTGCTTCCAAGCTGAGCTAGGCGGGAAAAAAGCCCGAGTGGAGGAAAACAGTCATGAGAGAGCAGAGCTAACATAGGCTAAACTCTTCATTCAACTGCCACTTGCTGGGGATGTAACACTAGGTGCTAAGCATTGTGCTAGGAGTTAGAGAAATAGAAATGACAAGTACCACCCTTGTCCTCAAAGCGGGTGATATTCTAGGATAGAAAATTAACACATATTTCAGAGGTAAAATACTAAACCTTCCAGGTATTTACTCGCCCTTAACTAAAACACAGAGTGAAGAGACTTCTCTGGCAGTCCAGTGGTTAAGTAAGACTCCGTGCTTCCAATACAGGAGGCATGGATTCAATCCCTGGTCAGGGAACTAAGATCCCACATGCTACGTGGCATGGCCAAAAAATTTAAAAAAGACAAAAAACAGAGTGGGTACTCAAAGAGTAAAAGATGGAGCCCACTGTCTTCAGATTGGCATGGTCAAAGCCAGGGGCAGGGGGGTCCATCCACCTGTCAAATGTGGCTTCGTTACTTTAGGAAGTAGATACCAGCCTCAGCGTTTCTTTCCTGCCAGACTTTGTCCTCATGTTAGAAAGAGTGAAATTGCTAAGAACAGTGTCTTAGCTCAGGTTGACAAATTACTACAGATAGGTAGCTTAAACAGTGAACATTTATTTCTCACAGTTCTGGAGACTGGGATGCTCAAGATCAAGGTACTATCAAATTTGATGTCTGGAGAGGGCCCGCTTCCTGGTTCATGGATGTCCATCTTACACTGTGTCCTCATGTTGTAGAAGGAACCAGAGAGCTCTCTGGGGCCTCTTTAATCCTATCAGGAGGGCTCCATCCTCAGGACCCCCTAAAGACTGTGCCTCCTAATATTATCACTATGGGTAGGATTTCAATATGTAAAATTGGAGGAGACAAAAGCATTCAGTCCATAACAGACGTTTCCCAGGTCCCTGGGGCAGAAACCATTAATCAAGGCAATTTTTAGGTGGTAAACACAAACTGAAATTCAACCAGAGTGGGCACAGATATGAAGAGGATGTGCTAGAGCCTTGAGAAGATGGAGATACATAGTGTGGTAAATTAAAGAGAGAAGAAAAAAGATAGCCTGGAAGAGTCAATACCATTGTGAGGATCAGAGTCCTAGGGATAGAGGGCAGTCAGAGGTCACATAATCACCCTCACCTCAATGTACTGTCAATGCAAGTGATCAATAACCAATCTAAAAATAGAGGGGAGTTTTATTCAAGCCAGACTGAGAATTATAGCCCAGGAGACAGCTTCTCAGGAGCTCTGGGAATTACCCCAGGGAAGCATGGTTTTCAGCAGTTTTTTATCTTCTCAGAACAAAGAAGATCAAACATGACCGGGGTGCATTCCTTCAAGTTAAAAAAAAAAAAAAAAAGACGGATTAGCACATCCAGTGAGTCAGTATGACCTTGGTGCCGGGAAGGGAGCCTTATCATCAAAGGAGTACTTGCACTGATGTCCCAGGAAGGGGGGCATTTATCTCTGTCTTTAAAACAGACATTCTTTACTTCTGGACACCACGCCCTTTTCTTTAACGGTTAGAGCAGCTGTACAATATTTGTGTGACGGACCACAGACAGAATGTCCTAACTGGCATAAAGTTCAAGCCAAATCATGTACAAGCTAGAATGACTTCCTCAAATCTCAATAAGTGAAAATTTCTTCCATCAACCATTAGAAACCATCTGGCAGGGAGTAATTTCCTGGTGGTCCAGGGATTAAAAATCTGTGATTCCACTGCAGGGGGCACAGATTTGATCCCTGTTTAGAGAACCAGGATCCCTCACGCTGTGTGGTGCAGCAAAACGGAATACAAAAGAGAATGCATGCTCTTTGGGTTTCCTTGGCAGTCCAGTGGTTAGGACGCCACGCTTCCACTGCATGGGGTGCAGGTGGAAATGGCAACCCGCTCCAGTATTCTTGCCTGGAAAATCCCACGGATGGAGGAGCCTGGCGGGCTCAGTCCACAGGGTCGCAAAGAATTGGGCACGACTGTGCAATGAACACACACATACACACAGGTGGTGCAGTGGCAAAGAATCCACTAAGCAGAAAACGCAGGTTCAGTCCCTGGGTTGGGAATATCCCCTGGAATGGCAAGCCACTCCAGTACTCTTGTCTGGGAAATCCCATAGACAGAGAAGCCTGGCAGGCTACAGTCCATGGGGTTACAAAGTTGGACATGACTTAGCAACTAAACTAAACCTTTAGGAGAATAACATTACATTTTTTTAAAGATAAACACCACTTATTAAAATGTAAATAATAGTGAGGAAATGTTAGTCAAAAGGTACAAACTTTCAGCTATAAGATGTAAGTTCTGGAAATCCAATACAGTATGGTGACTGTAGCTTATGCTGCATTGTATACTTAAAATTTGCTCTACTACAAAGCCACAGTCATCAAGACAGTATGGTACTGGCACAAAGACAGAAATATAGATCAATGGAACAAAATAGAAAGTCCAGAGATAAATTCACACACCTATGGACACCTTATCTTTGACAAAGGAGGCAAGAATATACAATGGATTAAAGACAATCTCTTTAACAAGTGGTGCTAGGAAAACTGGTCAACCACTTGTAAAAGAATGAAACTAGAACACTTTCTAACACCACACACAAAAATAAACTCAAAATGGATTAAAGATCTAAACGTAAGACCAGAAACTATAAAACTCCTAGAGGAGAACATAGGCAAAACACTCTCAGACATAAATCACAGCAGGATCCTCTATGATCCACCTCCCAGAATTCTGGAAATAAAAGCAAAAATAAACAAATGGGATCTAATTAAAATTAAAAGATTCTGCACAACAAAGGAAACTATAAGCAAGGTGAAAAGACAGCCTTCAGAATGGGAGAAAATAATAGCAAATAAAGCAACTGACAAACAACTAATCTCAAAAATATGCAAGCAACTTATGCAGCTCAATTCCAGAAAAATAAATGACCCAATCAAAAAATGGGCCAAAGAACTAAATAGACATTTCTCCAAAGAAGACATCCACATGGCTAACAAACACATGAAAAGATGCTCAACATCACTCATTATCAGAGAAATGCAAATCAAAACCACAATGAGGTACCATTTCACGCCAGTCAGAATGTCTGCGATTCAAAAGTTTAAAGCAATGAATGCTGGAGAGGGTGTGGAGAAAAGGGAACCCTCTTACACTGTTGGTGGGAATGCAAACTAGTACAGCCACTATGGAGAACAGTGTGGAGATTCCTTAAAAAACTGTAACTGCCTTATGACCCAGCAATTCCACTGCTGGGCATACACACCGAGGAAACCAGAATTGAAAGAGACACTTGTACCCCAATGTTCATTGCAGCACTGTTTATAATACCCAGGACATGGAAGCAACCTAGATGTCCATCAGCAGACGAATGGATAAGAAAGCTGTGGTACATATACACAATGGAGTATTACTCAGCCATTAAAAAGAATACATTTGAATCAGTTCTAATGAGGTGGATGAAACTGGAGCCTATTATACAGAGTGAAGTAAGCCAGAAAGAAAAACACCAATACAGTATACTAACACATATATATGGAATTTAGAAAGATGGTAATGATAACCCTGTATGCGAGACAGCAAAAGAGACACAGATGTATAGAACAGACTTTTGGACTCTGTGGGAGAGGGAGAGGGTGGGATGACTTGGGAGAATGGCATTGAAATATGTATACTATCATGTAAGAAACTAATCGCCAGTCTAGGTTCGATACAGGATACAGGATGCTTGGGGCTGGTGCACTGGGATGACCCAGAGAGATGATATGGGGAGGGTGGTGGGAGTGGGGTTCAGGATTGGGAACTCATGTACACCCGTGGCAGATTCATGTCAATGTATGGCAAAACCAATACAGTATTGTAAAGTTAAAAATAAATAAATAAATAATAAAGAGCATTAAAAAAGAAATAAAAAGAAAAACAAATAAATAAAATATGTTGTATTCATGAAAAAAAATAAAATATCTGACTAAATGATCTAAAACTGCCAGAATGACACACATTATGGGACAAGGTGCTATATTGTTCTTAAATATGAATAAAACATAAGCAAATCCTGTTTAAAGGGTAAAATAAAATAAAATAAAACTTATGCATATGACTTGAAAAAAAAAGTAAATCTTGAGTGTTCGTAACACAAAAGAGGTGAATATGTAAGGTCATGAATATGTTAATTAACTTTATTTGTGGTGATCATTTCACAGTATACATATATCAAATTATCATGTTGTATACTTGAAATATATATAATTTTATTTGCCAATTGTACCTCATAAACCTGGGGGAAATGTAAGTAATTCAAAGCAGATAAGAGATTTGATATCATAATTCTAATATTCTCGATTATTTGGGGTGCTATTAGTTAACAACCTAGTCTTTAAAAACTACATTTAATTTTTAGATGTGTAATAGGGAAGAACCTTTGTGTTCTCTTATAAGCTAATCACTAAGGAAATGTTGCCTGTAAGCTTAAATACGCATAATGGCCCAACTCTGGGAACCTTGCCTCCCAGGTAATAAGCATTAAGCTAAAACGCCTTTGCTTAGCTCAGACGAATCATCCTGACCAGGTCCACGTGTGAATGATTGCAGGGAGGGAGAAATTAACACGTCCCCTCCAGAGGCTGATGGGAACCAGGAAGTGCTTGACTTTACGCCCTCCCTTTTTAGTATAAAAGAAGGCTGATATTAACTCAGGTAAGATAGTTTTTTGCCATATGAGTTTGTTATCTTAGTCTGCTGGCTTCAGGAATAAAGTCACTATTCCTTGCCCCAACAGCTCATCTCTCAGCTTATTGGCCTGTTGTACAGCTAGCTGTATGAAGTTGGACTTGATAACAGGTATTTATTTCCATTTAGGTCAGGAGTTTTTTTTTTCTTTTAGACTTACTAGGAATTTTTCACATCTTGTACAGATGTGTTAAAAATAAGATGTCAACTTTGCTACATTGAAGTATTATGGGAAGGAAATAATTCCAAAATTATGTATAAAACACCTATGAATCAGATATAATACAGGACAAAGTATATGATGAACAGAAGTACAATATATTACTCTTGATCTTAGCCAAAAGGCTGAGAAGCAGTATAATTACAATATAAATGCTAACTAATATTAAATATACTCATTTAATAATACAAGGGGACATTTAATCACATGAAAAGAATCACTAGTGGTTTTGACATCATGGTGGACTGATAGTGAATTCATCTGTGCTTCTGCTTTTCTTGCTTTCTGAGAAATTTCTGAGGATTCCTGATCTCATTCAGGAAGCATTATCACAAAAATCTGATTGAAGAAATATACATTTTATCTATGCTGGGTTTTTTTTCTTTTTTTTTTTTTTGGTAATTGGAATGGTAGGCAATGGCACCCCACTCCAGTACTCTTGCCTGGAAAATCCCATGGACAGAGGAGCCTGGTAGGCTGCAGTCCATGGGGTCACTAAGAGTTGGACACGACTGAGCAACTTCACTTTCACTTTTCACTTTCATGCATTGGATAAGGAAATGGCAACCCACTCCAGTGTTCTTGCCTGGAGAATCCCAGGGACGGCGGAGCCTGGTGGGCTGCCATCTATATGGGGTTGCAGAGTCGGACACGACTGAAGGGACTTAGCTGCAGCAGCAACCTCTTGGTAAATCTGCCCCATGCTTTCATCACTAACTAAAACCCACTGAACTGATGGCTATTCTAAAAGGTACTTTCCTTCTTTGTTTAAATTTGTTAATTCAGGCATGAAGTTTAAAGACAACTCTATAGAAAGACTATTACCTTGAGTTCACATGGAGTAATTATTGAGGGTGATATTCTTTAATTAAAGAAAGAGGGAGAGTAGTTTTTCTTTCTGTACCTACCAAGAATATAAATTTTTTAAAAAAACGGCACCAGCTCCTCTACTGTGGCTCCTGTATATATTTTTACATTTATTTATTTGACTGTGTTGGGTCTTCAGTTGTGGCAGGTGGGGTCTTTCCTTGCAGTGTTCCGGGTTCTCTCTAGTTGTGGCACGGGGGCTCCAGAGCGCAAGAGCTCAGTAGCTGTGGTGTGCTGGCTTCGTTGTTCCGTGGCATGTGGGATTCTGGTTCCCCAACCAGGGACTGAACCCATGTTCCCTGCGTTGGAAGGCAGATTCTTAACCACTGGACCACCAGGGAAGTCCCAGCTCCTGTTCATTCTGATTGCTGCTGTATAAAATTTTCAAATCAAATGTAATTGTCGAAGTTTTCGTTTTGTTACTTTTTCTCTAGTTTCCAGCAAACATATTGACATTCTTCAAAAAACCATTTGCTCTAGATTTTACCTGGGGAATATTCTACATGTGGCTTACTATCTCTGTGAAATTCATAAATAAATGAACGAAAAATTGATAAAATGTGATGCAATATCGCTGACAACAGACCAGGATGGTGATTTAGTAACCAGAAGTGTGCGGTTTTTGTTCACACTGTTTAGTAATGTGTCTGATGAGTAATTATAGCCCCACATCAAGTAATGAAACTACTGGCTATAATCAAAAAGATTAGTGGGGACTTTTAAAATTAACTTTCTCCAGACAAACTACATGGAATATAAGAAATTATGAAACTGACTTGCAGTACACTTATAAGATGCATTCAAACAAGATGTTTTCTTTAAAAGCTGCTTGAAACAAAGAATTACTCAGTTTTGTGGATAACAATACTAATTTTGCAGGGATTGCCTCTCAGCTGTGTTGTTTATATAACTAAACTGGTGAGCCCCACATGGGGCACCTGGTTCTAAGCAGACAGAAGCCTCTGCCTGACTGGATGCAGGACCCAGCAGGCCTGTGGCTTCAGCCCCACTTACCACTTGGTTTTTACAGTTTCTGATCCTCAAAGGTGCATCTGTTGTTTCTGAACCTGGCTTTGTGTTTTATTTTCTGATTTTATTGATGTATAGTTGATTTACATTGTGTTAATTTCTGCTGTGTGGCAAAGCGATTCAGTTGTATATACACTCTTCTTCATATTCTTTTCCATTCTAGTTTAGGATATTATTGTTCCCTGTGCTATATAATAGGACTTTGTTGTTCATCTGTCTTACATATAACAGCTTGTATCTGCTAACCCCAAACTCCCAATCCTTCCCTCCCCCACCCCCCTCCCCCTTGGCAACCACAATTCCGTATTCTGTTTGTGAACCTGTTTCTCTTTTTCAGATTATGTCCTTTTATATTTCACAGGTAAGCATATGGTATTTGTCTTTCTCCATCTGATTTGCTTAGCTTAGTATGATAATCTCTAGGTCCATCCATATTTCTGCAAATGATGCTTCATCTTTTCTATGGCTGAGTAATATTCCACTGTATATATCTACCACATCTTCCTTATCCATTCACCTGTCAATTGACATTTTAGGTTGTTCCCAAGTCTTGGCTGTTGTGAACAGTGCTGCTATGAACATAGGGGTGCATGTATTTTTTTGATATAGTTTTGTCTGGGTATATGCCCAGGAGTGGGATTGCAGGGCCATATAGCAGCTCTATTTTTAGTTTTCTGAGGAAGTGCCATATTGGTTTCCATAGTGACAGCACCAACTCACATTCTCACCAACAGTGTAGGAGGGTTCCCTTTTTTCCCACACCCTCTGCAGCATTTGTTATTTGTAGACTTTTCAAGTGATGGCCATTCTGTCTGGTGTGAAGCGGCACCTCATTAAACTGTTATGATTTGCATTTCTCTAATAATTAGCAATGATGATGGCTCTGTGTTTTAAAAGTTCCCTTGAATTTATTTTATCTATTATTGTTACATGTTCGGGGTTACGAAAAGATGTTAAAGTGAGAACTTAAAATGGCATCTTTGGTATTATAATAAAAGGCATTACCAAGCTGAGGGTTCATCTTATGTACTGGTTTGTATACTAGAAAATTAGAGATCCTAAAAGGTGTCAGGCTACAAGGAAAAAAAAAATTGATTTGTGGCTCATTTGTAGTGTCTGTATGAAGGCCTTCTGCAGGCCCTAATTTCATATATCATGTGGGTAGATTCCTCGGTAGAGTACCCTGCACATATATGAAACAGGATTTGTTCCCTTTTCTTAAAGTAGCTAAGGACTTCAGTAGCTAAGCTCCTTCCCTAGGTTAGCTCGATGAAGCTACATGTTAAAGAAAAAATAATTCAGTGACACGTGCTAAAAATTATAAGGCAGACTTCATTCAGGACGTTAATGCTGGTATAGGGACCACTGCAATGGGATGTTACAGTGTACAAACACTACATGGAATTTAGAAAGATGGTAACGATAACCCTGTATGCGAGACAGCAAGAGACACAGATATATAGAACAGTCTTTCGGACTCTGTGGGAAAGGGAGAGGGTGGGATGATTTGGGAGAATGGCATTGAAACATGTATATCATATATGAAACGAATCGCCAGTCCAGGTTTGATGCATGATACTGGATGCTTGGGGCTGGTGCACTGAGACAACCCAGAGGGATGGTACAGGGAGGGAGGAGGGAGGGGGGGTTCAGGATGGGGAACACGTGTATACCTGTGGAGGATTCACGTTGATGTATGGAAAAATCAATATAATATTGTAAAGTAATCAACCTCCAATTAAATAAATTTATATATATATTTTTTAAAAAAAGATGTTAAAGTGTGGAGAGAAACCAGGTTCAACTCCAAACACAGCTTGGGCAAGAAGGAATTTAGAGCCAAGGAGCAGGGATAGAAAACAACCAAGAGGAAACATCAGGGATAACAGGGGTTCTGGCTAAACTGACTTATCAGAATTCTAGCTGAAGCCAGGCCAGGGTGATAAGACATCACCTAGGGCAGGGGTCCCCAACCTCCAGGCTGCAGACCGGTACCTCCTGTCAGGTCAGTGGTGGCATTAGACTAGAAAGAAAGTGCACAATAAATGCAATGTGCTTGAACCATCCCCAAACCACGTCCCCACCCATCGTCTGTGGAAAAATTGTCTTCCATGAAATCAGTTCCTGGTGCCAAAAAAGGTTGTGGACCACTGACTAAGGATGCTGAAGGATGAGGAAACAAGTTAGATATTGAGGGTGGAGGGTCCTAGTTAAACTGGGATTCTTGTGAAAACTTTATTTTCTGAAGTACACAGATAGGCCTAGGAAGATATTCAGGAGCCTGACTAAAGTTTGGGCAAGCAAAGAATCATTGTAGCTTCTATATCAAATATACCATGATCCAGAATGCAACTTCAGACATCATTTTTATAGTATATTATTTAAAATTACAATTTCTACGGTAACCAAATAATTCATAGCACCTCTTTTCCTTATTAAACAATTTTCACAGTACTGAGGCCCCAGTCTGTTCCAATGTATTTGGAGAAGTATATTAACATCCTCTAGTGGTGAGTTTATGAATAAGAGTAAAAAAAATGACGTTGCTGCAAACCCACTGTGGCATTTGGAGAACTGAATGTTCTCTACCTTTAGGCTCAATTTATCCTTTGACTTTAGCCCTTTCATGGAAAGCTCTTATTTTAAGACATGCTGATTCCCAAGAGTTTCTATTATTCTGAACTGCAAGAATAAATCTCAGATTTTCAAAACTCAGTTCACCCAACCCCAACACACTGAAAGATGTCTGCCCTTAAGAGTAACACAATTCCCAATCAGCACACCAAGGTTAGGAGCAATTCCCGGAGCTCTACTTATTAAGCCAAGTCCTGTTTCTCTCCTACTCAAGAAAGCCTTGTTAAGTAAAAAGAGCACACACAGTATGCCCAATGAGGCCAGTAATTGATGGCCAAGTGCCACCTGACATTCACAGGATTCTTTGGCTCTTGAACTTACTACCAAATGAGGGCGGTTTCCCTTCCCATCATCAATGACAATATACCCATTTCTATAAACTTGCTATTTTGAGAAACAGAATCAAGAATCAGTCAACAGAGAAAAATTAAGGAGATTTATTTTTGGTAAAACCACATAACTAATTTGAATAAGGCACATTCATCAACATCTATGAGAAACAAATGCAAACACAATCATGGTTACATAAGGAAGAAGGGGGATATCCAGAATTTTGACATTAATATGGGCCATTTATGTTTAAGTAGAAAACAGGCAAAATGCAGTTGTTTGAAGGTCAATGTGTGCTTCTTTTATGACAGGGATGACAAACAGATTTTAATCTCCTGTAATCTGACCAACCAGAAGCAACTGCCTGGAGCTTTGGGCTGAGAAGGCAGAGGCCAGTGTGGGCACAGGAAGAAGGTTCTGACTGCTGTGGGCGGGAGTGCCAAGCGTCACATCTTCCTGCCTACTCAGCCCGCTGTTTCCCAAGTCCAAAATGTTCTTTCTGGTTCAGGTGACTGCTCTTAGCCAAGGACAAATTTAGTTTATGAGCCTCAATAAGGAAAAGTGGGAGATCATTTCTCAGTATAGGAACCAATCTATGGATTTTTAAAGCCATCAAAACAAACTGAAGTAAACAGAGCATGGAACCCTGGAAGAAAGGCATTGAAGACTAAATCATTTGTATCTTTACCAATTATTTACAGATTAGGGGATACCGGTTGTGTTCTCAGGCCGTTTAGACAAGGCTAGTGCTCTTAACTAGTTAGTAAATTTTTAAAACCAGTCGAGGAGCATTGCCATATACAG
The DNA here is from genome assembly GCF_016772045.2 of Ovis aries. Lineage (NCBI taxonomy): Eukaryota > Metazoa > Chordata > Mammalia > Artiodactyla > Bovidae > Ovis > Ovis aries. The sequence continues at coordinate 60,440,214 of NC_056065.1, forward strand.
ATCTGATAGGGGAGTATTTTGGAAATCAGTTTCAATAGCCCAGTCTCTGAATGAGGCAAATTTAGGCCCCACATCATCAGCTACTTTACAGCCTAAGGCCTAAAACTTAACATAATAGGAATAAGGGATATTTTAAAGTCATCTGGAAAAACTGTTTTACACAGATATTTTTAGTTCGTTCTCTCTAGAATTGGTAATACCTTCTTTGTAAATGTATTATTCAAAACAAGATTTCCCATGTGACTCACAAGCCTCAGTATTTCATAAACTCATACAACCCTTAGACATATTTAAAAAAAATCATTTCATCATAGTTCTATGGATTATAGTATTTGTAATCATTAATAATAATCATAATACACATATAAAGACAAATATCAACAGTCCCATTGAGCAAGTGATATAGTGTCCAAGGTATTTTAATTTTGGAAAAACACAAACAGAAAACAGAACCACTATGACTTTTCAATAAATAAATTTCAAAGTGAAATATATTATGTTCAGATTGACAAAATAATAAAATGAAGATTAGTATTTACCTACATATTCAACATGACAAATAGATCAAAAACTGCTTTTATAAAATGATATATTGAAGGCTTTATAAAGATGTCTTACTTTTATAATTATTTATTTCCAGATGATAAAAATAAGGTGTCAGGTTCCTATTTGAAAGTCCTTCTCGATCAGTAAACTGTATATTGATATAAGCTTTATTCCCATTAAATGATAATCAGATATAATGATTATATCTTCTGCTTAGGTTTTAAAGTACTAGACACCTGATTATGCTGCATAAAAACTGGTCAGATGTATGCAAACACAATCCCAGTGAAGACCACCTTGCTGAATTACCACTTTCACATGCTGAATTCGTTGTATTTTTAACATCAGTGCTCCTTATGCTTCTTATATAAATCAAACAATTAAAAACTGTGAAAGGGACAAAACCACCTCAGCAGCTAACACTGTTTACCTGGGTCTTTACCTGGAGGATGGTGGGTCACAGGCCTGCTGTACCTTACTCACCACATAAGCTTGGCAGGTTTCAGATGAAATATAAATTACTTAATTGATTTAAAAATTAGAAATAGAAACAACAGCATTGCTACCTTTGGTTTTATAAATCCCCTAGAACTTCACTGCTAACCCTTGGGAACTGGGAAACTCAAAATTTACCCCATGGGGAAAGACACTTAAGTCTAGAGATGGTCTATAGTTCTACCAGTTGCTTTCAGAACTCTGGTATCACTCAAAGAAGTGACTTACATTAATGTATAACATAATGAGAATTGTTCTGTGATAATAATTAAACGGTGATGCTTGGGTATCATGCGTGGTTATCGTATGCCCACAAGTCATTGTTCTAAGTCAGACAAACTATCTATTACAGTAATGAAAGATGAACATAAAAGGAAATTTGGAAACTTGAATAATGTAAAAAAAAAAAACCTGAACAGAAATTAACTTGAGTACATTATAATAGATTTTATTTGTACATTTAAAAAATATGAAGTTTTATGCTTTAAGAATAAATCATTTTATTCATGAGAAGACCCAGAGCTAACATACTGCCTCTTTTAAAAATGATTTTTGAAATAGTGGACAGAAAACTGACGACAGTTTCAGCTGACTGCACTTCCACATCGAAGGAGACTGTTTTAACGAAGTGAGTGAGTGAATGAAAGTCACTCTGTCATGTCTGACTCTTTGCGACCCCATGGACTATACAATCCATCGAATTCTCCAGGCCAGAATACTGGAGTGGGTAGCCATTCCCTTCTCCAGATCTTCCCAACCCAGGGATCAAACCCAGGTCTCCCACATTGCAGGTGGATTCTTACCAGCTGAGCTACCAGGGAAGCTGTTTTTAACGAAGACCAGAGTTTAAAAAAAAAAAAAGTGACATTTGGAAATGGTTTTCTAAGGAAATGAGGAAACACCATATTGAGCTGAAGGAAGAAACCAGCCTTGTCTGTGGTCTGAGTCACCAACGACACATGCATATTCCACACTGGCTCTTCATAGATCCGAGGTAGCCCAGGTCAGTAGGCAGCAGTTCTACAAGGCACCACAGGTTTTGTGTGATGTAATGCTAGCATCTGAGATCTAGAAATATTGGAAAAAAACTGAATATGGTATACAGATTTTCTTTCCATTTCTATTGATTGTATACTGTATTGATATTGATCTTATATACACTATGTTTTAACTATTTGTTCAGGAAGGTCTCACCTCAAATCTAGCAGAAGAGTCCTTCACAAAGGCCCCAGTGAAAACAGTTCCTTTAGGTATGTGGCCCTACACTCAATTGAGCACAGTGTCAGGTCTTGGTTAGAACAGATTTATATGTTTTTCCTGTGACAAACACTTTCAAATAGATTCTTCCTCCCATATCTTTATTATCTCTCTATAGGCATCAATAAAGACCCCTATATCTTCTTACTGTTTTTGAAAACCCTTCTATCCTCTAGACACTTGACTTTAGAGGTCAAAACCTAGCTGAAATATTCTAGGTTCATGGTGATAGTTCCTAGGTATGCCAAGTAATGGGTTAGATCCTTCACTAGATCAAGATCATTTTAAAGTTTCTGCTTTAGGGGTTGAAATGCAAATCAATAATCACTGTCTCCGTAAACACTGTTCTAGAGCTTTCTTACAATCACAGAACATGATCCAACAATACTAGCTGTTAAAACCTCTTAGAATCTACCTACCATTTCTACTTTATCTCACTAAGTATAATATCTCCTGCATTTTTCTAATTGTTAACCTACTGGTACTTCTAACTAGAAGGTCAAGAAATGGGCTGCATCATATAATGTTCCATCACTGTACAATAAGTAAACAGTATGGTAAAGTTATGCCAATGTACCCATATAAAAACCTACTATTCAACTGGTTATTAAAATCAGTTCTGCATAAAGCATTCAACCTCATCTTAGACAATTACAGAATTTCAACAGGAGAGACAGAAATGCTGAGTAACAGAAATTAACAAACGCATAGAAATATGCTAGTAAATACAAGTTTATACATTCTGCTACTCATCTGTAGGTCTTTATATTCTTCATAAATAGCATGTCTCTATGATAAACTTGTATTTCATCTTCTACCTACTCATGAGTTTTAATTCATTTCTTCCTACCCATTTCCTATCTTCCAAGCTGTCTTTTCCCTTAATCAGTGATTTTCAAACTTATCAGCAGAACTCTTTATTCCAATTAAATCTCATGTAGGATCCCAATACGTAAAATGGGCAAAAGCAGAACTTCTTTGATACAAACGGGAGAGGGGCCAGTAGACAGCTTGGAAATCACTGCTCTATATCAGAAAATTGAAGCAAAGATACAGCCAGTTGCAATTTATTCATTTGCAATGATTATAAACAGTTCCCCCATCGTTTCCAATTTTTAAGAACATTTCTTGAGCACAGGCTGCTTTTCCCTTAGAGTTCATTAACGGAAGAGAAACATACTGCCTTACATATAGTATTTAGGTAAATAAGTATTTGAATTCTTTTTTCATACTATTCAAAAGTGCAAAAAAGCATAAGATGTAGTCCTGCAACTACGTTATTAAAATGAATTTTTAAAATATTTAACATGTGATAGAAAATTTTTAGAAATTTTAACTGCTTTATAACTGTAATTACTTTAATCTGAGTCCAAATACTATCCAAAAGGTCCTTAGAGTCTCAAGAAAACAAAAATCACTCTGTAGTTACTGTGAGAAGATTATCTTCCCATTTAATCATTCTGTTGCTCTATTTTTGGATTGGAAAAAATTCCTCAGTTGTATATACCTGATTCCCTTGAAAGGCAAGGAAAGAAAGTCAGGTCAACTTTTAGCTTTGCCAAGCTTAGATTAGAAAGATTTTACAGAAGGTAAAAAATGAAAATTTCTTTTCTAAAATAAGCTTGTTTGTGCTTTCCAGGCATTTCCTCACATTCAGCAACCTCCTTCCACATAAAAAGGCTTTTCAACTAACTTTAATAACCCCATGCCGACCAAAACCACCTCTGTGCTTAGCTTATACAAAGCAGCCCCGTTCTTCTATGCTCCTCACTGGCTGGACGGGCAGCACCAGGTGGGAAATACGGCTCCACAGCCCACTCAGTTTGTCTGAATCCATGCGGTTGAAGGAGCTGGGAGTGTTAGAGTTGGTAAACCTCGCCCAGAGTAAATCCCGCACTTTCTCTTCGGTCTCCCTTGGGCTGACGCTTGCTTCTAACGTTTCCTCCTCCAGTAGGACGGTCAGGACCAGGGCCACATCTTTAAAGATAGCGTTCTCATGGTCACAATACTTATAGAAAATCAAGGTGGAGCCTGCAGGAAGGGATTCAAAGCGATGGACCACAGCTGCCTTCTGGCCCTTTTCAAATCCAGAGCTAAGCTCCACGTCAACTGAACGCTTGACCTTATCACTGTCCTGCAGGGTTTTCCCAGCTCCATCAATCTGAATGGCAGAGACCTTCTGGGCAGATGTGTAGGCATCCGCGACACGGTGGCTGAGGCACTTCAGGGTCTCTCTTCCCTCTCGGGCTGCTGTGAATATGATGGTGGCTGGCTCACTGGGGTGTGAAGCGTTGAGGTGCTTCTGGAGAAATTTTCGTCCTCTCTGCCACAGAAAGGAACTCTGGCCTGGAAATTTATCCTTCAGTTGGCTAAAATGAACCAAGAAAGCCTCCAAAGCTGGATTTTTGGGGACTTGCTGGGCTGGAGACGAATAGTAGCTATTAACAGAACTGAGCAAAACTATGGTAAAAACCAGGAAGCAAACAAAGATGGAGCCTGTCAGAGAAAGAGAAAATAAAATACAAAATTAGAGAGAATGAGTCAGAAATAAAGCCTGTGGCAAACTAAAAAGAGGCAGATACACTGTCAGATTTTACTGACTGTGGTGTGTTTCTTTTGCCTAAATCCTTATAATTTTTAGCTGTTGAAATCTACCGGAAATACTTTTTAATTTCTTAAATTATTTAAAGATACAATATCTTTGTTAAAAGGTAAAATCTAATTTATATATATTTTGCTATATTTAATGATATGATTTAGAAATGAACTATCAGCATATTCTTCTATTAATACCTTCTCAGAAGTATCTACTACCTACAGGCCATTTTTCCTAAATGGTCAAAATGTAAAAATACCACTTCAAAAGTTAATACTTTCTTTCTCACTGAAAAGGCAGCTTTAATAGGAAGCTATATTGAATATCTTTTAATAGACTATAATGGAAAATAATCTGAAAAAATATATATATATATAACTAATCACTTTATTGCCCATCTGAAATTAGCACTACATTGTAAATCATGTTTACTTCGATCAAAAAAATGTTTTAGTTTCTTGTTTATGAAAAGACCTTCATAAATCCCCTTTGAGTCCCCTTTGAGGATTCCCATTTTGTTAAGGATGGCAAAATATTGGCTAACACACCTAAAGGAAAAATCCCTAAAACTCAATTGCTCTGTTCTCATATTACTATCAAACATTAAAAAAAATATATTAAAACAATACTAAAGCTGTTATATCTGCTAGTTTTCTGGGTATTTCTCTTCAGATTTCTGAATGTGAATTACTGCAGTAAGACCACTTCTGTTCTCACCATAGCTCAAAAAATCCTTTTTATCAGTCCTTCTTATGGAATCCTGTGCATTCTTCTCTTTGTTTTCTTCCAGTTCTTGTGTTTCTTGTTGACGTCTCTCAGCCTCTGGAAAACAAAACAAAACATTATTATTAGACAGTACACTAATGTGAGTGTGTGTTCCTTCATGCTTCTTATCAAAGCAAAGAATCTGACTGAGGATGCCACACTTCATAAAAGCTTGTTTTGTACAAAGCTAATTACTTTTCCTGTCTTTTACTTAAAGCTCACTATTCTACTTCATTCTACGTAGAAGAATAAAATAAAATGCTGTGAAATCACTTAAGGTTACTGTTGTTACATCCACAATTCTTCACTAGCCCTTATATCAAGGACAAAGAAACAAGACTGCAGCCAAACCTATCTACAATGTGATTTGACAAAATATACAGAACTAAGAAGGAATTTAAGAAACATTAGCTATACATAAGACTCAACATCACGGGGCAATGATGCTCTAATTTCAGTATTTATATTTCAGAAGGATCCTCAACTCCCAAATATGCAAATAATAGACACTAAGTTTAAAGACAGAAGGGATTACTATACACTAATAGCTTACTTTGCAAAATAGCCTACAAAAAAGCAAGCCTGAAACTTAAGGAGTGAGGTATATGAGACAAGGATGACAAGGTTAAGAAAATTTATGAACTATATAAAAATGCACGTATGGGGTGTGATATCAATCTTAAAATGTGTTGGTGAAAAGGAGGCAGTATTTTGTAGACTCTGAGCTAAGTCCCTCTAGAGTCAAAATGTGTGCCTGACCCCAGCCAGGTACCTCATATAACAATGACAGCTGAGGACTGCCCATAATCCTTACTAGAGAAATAACTCAAATAGCATAATCTATTAACATAAGAAGTAGAGTCATCTTTACCTATAAAGAATAGTTCATTTACTTAGATGACACCAAAATATGGGTTTTTAAAATATCATGTCACAGAATTTAAGGACTGAAAGGATCTATAGTGATCACCTACTCTAGCCTCCTACCTTACCTACTGTGACAAAAGGTCCAGAGGTGTCAACGGCTTTGCCCAAGACCAAACTGAGATTAGAAAGAGGTTTCTTATCTCCTCAGTCAGTTCAGTTCGGTCGCTCAGTCATGTCCGACTCTTTGCAACCCCATGAATTGCAGCACGCCACGCCTCCCTGTCCATCACCAACTCCCAGAGTTCACTCAGACTCACGTACATCGAGTCAGTGATGCCATCCAGCCATCTCATCCTCTGTCGGCCCCTTCTCCTCCTGCCCACAATCCCTCCCAGCATCAGAGTCTTTTCCAATGATTCAACTCTTCGCATGAGGTGGCCAAAGTACTGGAGTTTCAGCTTTAGCATCAGTCCTTCCAAAGAAATCCCAGGGCTGATCTCCTTCAGAATGGACTGGTTGGATCTCCTTGCAGTCCAAGGGACTCTCAAGAGTCTTCTCCAACACCACAGTTCAAAAGCATCAATTCTTTGGCACTCAGCTTTCTTCACAGTCCAACTCTCACATCCATACATGACCACTGGAAAAACCATAGCCTTGACTAGACGGACCTTATTCAGCAAAGTAATTTCTCTGCTTTTGAATATACTATCTAGATTGGTCATAACTTTTCTTCCAAGGAGTAAGCGTCTTTTAATTTCATGGCTGCAGTCACCATCTGCAGTGATTTTGGAGCCCCCAAAAATAAAGTCTGACACTGTTTCCACTGTTTCCCCATCTATTTGCCATGAAGTGATGGGACCAGATGCCATGATCTTCGTTTTCTGAATGTTGAGCCTTAAGCCAACTTTTTCACTCTCCTCTTTCACTTTCAACAAGAGGCTCTTTAGTTCCTCTTCACTTTCTGCCATACGGGTGGTGTCATCTGCATATCTGAGGTTATTGGTATCTCTCCCAGCAATCTTGATTTCAGCTTGTGTTTCTTCCAGTCCAGCGTTTCTCATGATGTACTCTGCACAGAAGTTAAATAAGCAGGGTGACAGTATACAGCCTTGACGTACTCCTTTTCCTATTTGGAACCAGTCTGTTGTTCCATGTCCAGTTCTAACTGTTGCTTCCTGACCTGCATCCAGATTTCTCAAGAGGCAGGTCAGGTGGTCTGTATTCCTATCTCTTTCAGAATTTTCTACAGTTTATTGTGATCCACATAGTCAAAGGCTTTGGCATAGTCAATAAAGCAGAAATAGATGTTTTTCTGGAACTCTCTTGCTTTTTCAATGATCCAGTGGATGTTGGCAATTTTATCTCTGGCTCCTCTGCCTTTTCTAAAACCAGCTTGAACTTCAGGAATTTTGCAGTTCACGTATTGCTGAAGCCTGGCTTGGAGAATTTTGAGCATTACTTTACTAGCATGTGATATGAGTGCAATTGTGCACTAATTTGAGCATTCCTTGGCATTGCCTTTCTTTGGAATTGGAATGAAAACTGACCTTTTCCAGTCCTGTGGCCACTGCTGAGTATTCCAAATTTGCTGGCATATTGAGTGCAGCACTTTCACAGCATCATCTTTCAGGATTTGAAATAGCTCAGCTGGAATTCCATCACCTCTACTAGCTTTGTTTGTAGTGATGGTTTCTAAAGCCCACTTGACTTCACATTCCAGGATGTCTGGTTCTAGGTGAGTGATCACACCATCGTGATTATCTGAGTCGTGACAATCTTTTTTGTACAGTTTTTCTGTGTATTCTTGCCACCTCTTCTTAGTATCTTCTGCTTCAGTAGGTCCATACCATCTGTCATTTATCATTATATTAAGCTGCTTCTCACACATTAAACTGCATTTTTAAACCAATGTTTTCTTCCCCTACTCAGTGAACCTGCATACCACTGAAACTCTGATGGCACATATTGGTCCATATACAAATCCTATCATTTGCTCATTTAACAAATATTCATAAAGTCACTTCTCTGTGCCAAGAGCCACAGAAACACAATGAGTGAGACATAGCCCTTGTCTTCACTCAAGTTAATAATAAACTAATAAAATGCATATTTGAGATCAGTCATTGACTTACACTGAAACATGGAATTCTAACCCTCAGTCAAGTCCAACAAAAACAATGTCTTATATTTTATATTCCTTTGCTCTGGCAAATAGGCATTTCAGGCTGAGCTTTCAGAGTACTTATAAAACACAAATCCATACAATCCAACTCCATAATATCACAGAAGGTAAAAGCTGGAAGAAACCAGCTGGATATCATCTAGTTCAACTTCTTCATTTCTACAAATAGGAAACTGAAGTACCAGCAAGTTGGGAGATTTGCTTAAAGTCACCCAAGTTAGGAAGTGGTAGGGCTGCAACTAGAATCCGTATCTCTTGAGTTCCAGTTAAAGACTTAGCACACTGCAACTATTCTTCGTGAGGAAAGACAGCATGCTGTTCTCCTTAATATACAAGTGGAGACAATCAGGTATAGAGAAATAACTAATTTGCTCAAAGTCCTATAAAACTGAAATATGCCTGAGTTAAGGGTACTGGCTCAGATGGTAAAGAATTTTCCTGCAATGCAGGAGACCCAGGTTCAATCCCTGGGTCGGGAAGAACTCCTAGAGGGAATGGCTACCCACTCCAGTATTCTTGCCTGGAGAATCCCATGGACAGAGAAGCCTGGTGGGTTACAGTCCATGGGGTCACAAAGAATCAGACAGAGACTGTAGTGACTAACACTTCACTTCAAGGGTACTGTACCACATGCTGGTTTTTAAATATACCTATCTCTTGATTCATGTAGCATTTAGTTTCCCCTAAAGTAAAAGATTTTAAAAAGTGAAAGCAAAAATATGCTTATAAGAAATAAAAGGCCAGAGGTAAATTTTTTAAGTCATACCTGTAAAAAATTTAAAAAATCATAGATACAGTAAATAAATGGAAACTGTTAAAAAATGCAGCTTATGTATAAGTGGGAAGCATCTTATGTAGTGAGCAGAATGAGCTAGCTTGAAAGCGAGAGCATTAGTTGCTCAGTCGTGTCTGACTCTGCAACCCCATGGACTATAGCCTGCTAGGCTCCTCTGTCCATGAGATTCTCCAGGCAAGAATACTGGAGTGGGTTGCCATTCCCTTCTCCAGGGGATCTTCCCAACCCAGGGATCGAACCTGGGTCTCTCACATTGCAGGCAGAACCTTTACCTTCTGAGCCACCAGCGAAGTCTTAGGAGATGAGAAACCTCATTTAATCTCAATATAGTCATATCTCTTTGTGACCTTGGGCAAGATGCAAAGGCCTTAATCCTATGAAGTAAAGAGAAGCTCTCTGAAAAGGAGGGCCTCACCTACGCTGTGTTCCCAGGACAGAACAGTACACAACAGGACAGGCTCAGGGCTTCTCTCACCTGGTGCCAGCAGTCGCTTCCTCAGTGTGTGCTGGCTCTCCAGCCCTGCACTGGAATGGCCAGGGCTCTGGGCATCCTGAGGGTCAACGACTGGTGGCTCCTGAGATGCTCCGGCTCCATCACTGACGTGCTCAGGGAAGGCTGCAGAGCTGCCCACTATGTGTACGTCTGTTCTTCCTACCTTGTCACTTGGAGAACACTTGGGTTCTGGATCCACAGGGTCTTCACTCAGACTCTCTGAAGGGAGCTGATGGCCTTGTTCTCCACCCTGAAAACTCTGGCTCTTCTCACCTTCTGTAACCTTTGCATATTTCCCATAATCTGTTTCGTCTGGATTTTCTGATTGAGCATCTGTATCTGTACTTCCTGGGCCAATTGTTTCTACCTCTTGGTGGTCTTTGTTAAGCCCAGGGGCAGGGTCTGGGGTCTGAGCTTCTTCAGTGGTACTTGTAGTGACTATAGTCTCCAGAGTATTTAGTGATGGATCATTTTCCAAATCCTTTTGAGGGTCTATTGAGACAAAAATTTATAATTTTAAAAATTTCCCTATATTTTTTATTTCAACAAGGTCCCTGATTAATAAAAATATTTGTATAGATTTTTATGGCTGAAGAGGCACTCTTCCTAAACATTGCTTCTCTTGACTTTCACTAAAGGAGACTGATTACCCAAATTTATTATCTTGCTAATCTAACAAATAATATTAATTGAAAACTATTTTGAATGGCAAGCCAACTTTTGGTAATATTAAATACATCCTCTTCCCTAATGAAACAACAGATCTAGGCAATAGTCATCAATAGCAACTGAAACCATTATTCGAAAGACTGAAGAGGAATTTTATAATGAATGAACCTGGCTGCCAACTCCTGAACCCACTGATGAATCTTAATACCGCAAAAAGAAGGAAAATCAGACATTTCTAACTTCCTGAATTCAATGCAACAGGAAGTACACTATACTACCTATGAGGTATTCTTGCCAAACTGAAGCAGAATCTGATCAAGCTTCTAGAGCTAATTACCAGTTTCCAAGAAACACAGGAATAGAGGATTACGTTAAATTATGCCTCAGGAATGTAATCAGAAAAACTCAAAATGATTGAAATTCTAAGAGACTAAAGACTCTGTTTCTTTAGTAACAGCAAGAAATAAAAATAAATGGCAAGAAAAGATTAAAAAAAGGAGGGGTGACCTATTGATTGAGATACTTGAGACACATCACCAATGTGTGGACCACATTATAGATCCAGTGTCCCACAAACCAACTTTTAAAGAAGCATTAATGAGATAATCAGGAAAATCTGAATACCAGCTATTTAATGAGACTAAGGAATTATTGGTTCATCTTCTAGGTATGATAAAGGAATGGGGGTAATGTTTTAATTTACCATTTAGAGGTAAGTGTTCAAGTATTTTGGCTAAAATAATATATCTAGATTTTGCTTCAATACAATGATACGGGTGTAAGGAGAAGTAAGAGAGTATAAATGAAACAGCGTTAGCCATATGTTGACAGCAGATGAAGCTGGGTCATGGAATTCCTTTCATCTCTCTACTTTATATATGTTTGAATTTTCCATAATAAAGTTAAAAAAAAAAAAGCAACCGAAAAGATATATCAATGAAATGCAATCTGTGACCCAAATGTAAAGAAAAAAAATTAGAAACCCAACTGTGAAGAAAGAGTTTATGAGACAATTGGAAAATGTGAATACTGGCTGTATATATGAAGAATAGTGTGGAATAACAATTTATTTTTGTGTGTGACAGAGCTATTTTGGTTCTTTTTTTTTTAATGTAGCTTTAAGAGACGTAAACTAAAGTACTAACAAAATTATATCATGTCTTGGATTTGCACTTAAATATTTCAAAGCAGGTAACAAGAGTAGCATTATGTAGGTAAAAGTTGAAGTTAGATGTTGAGTACATGTGACTTCATTACACTGTGTTAGTTTTATATATTGAAAAATATCCTTAATAAAATATTTAAATATGCCCTTCTCTTCCAAAAAACCTATTTAATATTTTGCCTATATTTCCTATATATACACTTAGGCAGGATGAAAAATTTAAATTTCATCTTTCCTTATAATTGAAAGATCCTGCTCTAAATATATAGCATATCACAGCTAACTTGACTTTTAAAAATGTAACTCTAAAGATCTGTCTACCATCTTTTTTTTTTTTTTTAACTACCCACCCACTCCCAGCCCATCTTTTTTTAAGATGTATTTTCCCAATACTACAGGAGTGTCTAAAACTTGATCTTCATAATTAGGGTCTGGTATGATGGTAAAATTCAGTAAATATCAAAGAATAAGAATCATAATCAATCAAGCAACTAACTTTTTTACTTCCAAACTTCAGTTTTAATCACAGAGACTTTCTTAGCACAGCCCTAGTTTCCTACAGCACAAACTCTGTGCTGTACAAACGACTCTTACCCTCTGGAGGATCCCTAAGTCCTCTGTCGGTCATGTTTGAGTTCTATCTCTTCAGACTTTGGGGCACTTTCTGTTAGTATCTGGATTTCCTTGTAAAGATGTCTTGGTTTCTTCTTGTCCCAAGTCCCAACAGGCTCATGCTTCCCGTGGACCCAGGAAAGAAGGCATATATACAGTGACTAAAATAGAACGAGAAGAATTAAAAAGACTTTTTTATTCATACATGGGAAAAATGCCTAGTTCAGCTTTATTTACTAAATCTGTTTAGTTTGAGTACTATTTCCTCTCTGAAACTTTTCTAGTGAAGAAAAAATGTTTTCTGGCTTTCATGAGGCTCATATTCCAAATCCTAGACGATAAATAGAAAAAAAAAAAAGCTTCAGATTATTAACCCTTGTATAGATGACATAACCTTCTAATACATTCTAGTGTGTCTGGAAGGATGTAAAAAGTAAGAACAAGCGACCAGAATCTTGAAGGAAACACCTTTGAAACTGAAATAAAAAGTAATTCCAAGAGTAAAAATTTAAGTCACTGCTGAGTTAATCACTGCAGATTTCCCTTATGTCTTCAACTTCTGTCCCATATAAATTTCTCAGTTTGCCTACCAGAAACTTCCATTTATCATTAACAAGGAACATGCACAGGGGTGACCTACAGATGAAGACGGCTGTCTTGGTATCAGGAAGAGCAAATACACATTTGGAGTTTCGTCACTAAGAGTGGTTTTCTTACAGTATTCTTTTATAAAGTATGGAGATAGTTCTCTCTTTATACAATGCCCTTCTATACACTGCTCAAAGAAGTTGCTGTGTTAGTCACTCAGTCATGTCTGACTCTTTGCAACCCCATGGACTATAGATCAAAGAAGAATATATATAAATTATTAAAAGCTGTATACAAAAGGAATCAAAACCAGAGTTAACTTATAAGCAATAGAAACTCAATCATATCTTATATTCAGTTGGTGCAAACATAATTGTGATTTGGGTTTTTGAATTTTAAATCATTATAACTAGGCTTGAATACATCTTAATTAATCAAAATAGGAACTATTACAATCAACACATTTTTGCTAACGAGAAATAAGTTTGTTTATTCCTGTAGCATGAAAATCTATGCTTCATGATTTGACAAACTCTTGGAAAGCATTTGCTGCATTCTGTTGGTTGTGGAAGAGTTTTCCTTGCAAAAAGTTTTCGAGATGCTTGAAGAAGTGGTAGTCAGTTGGCAAGAGGTTAGGTGAATACAGCAGATGAGGCAAAACTTTAAAAATAAATAGAAAATCCAGTGACAGAGGAGTCTGGTGGGCTACAGTCCATGGGGTTGCAAAGAGTTGGACATGACTTAAGCAACTAAGCACGCATGCATGGACCTCATAATAAAAACTAAAAGGTACCTAGTAATAAATCTACAACACATATGCAAGGACTTTGGAATGGGGTGAAGTTTATGGTATGTAAATTATACCTCAATAAAACTATTTTTTTAAAAAAGAACTTTTAGGGAGAAGAGTATTAAAACTTTACTGAAGAACATAAAAAGGACCTAAATAGAAAAATATACTGTGTGTACAGACAGTAAGATTCAAGGCCATTTAATGTTATTGCACTCATCTCACATGCTAGCAAAGTAATGCTCAAAATTCTCCAAGCCAGGCTTCAACAGTACATGAACTGTGAACATCCAGATGTTCAAGCTGGATTTAGAAAAGGCAGAAGAACCAGAGATCAAATTGCCAACATCTGCTGGATCATGGAAAAAGCAAGAGAGTTCCAGAAAAATATCTACTTTTGCTTTATTGACTACACCAAAGCCTTTGACTGTGTGGATCACAACAAACTGTGGAAAATTCTTAAAGAGATGGGAACACCAGACCATCTGACCTGCCTTCTGAGAAGTCTGTATGCAGGCCAAGAAGCAACAGTTAGAACTGGACATGGAACAACAGACTGGTTCCAAATAGGAAAGGAGTACATCAAGGCTGTATGTTGTTATCCTGCTTATTTAACTTATATGCAGAGTACATCATGAGAAATGCTGGACTGGATGAAACACAAGCTGTAATCAAGATTGGCAGGAGAAATATCAATAACCTCAGATATGCAAATGACACCACCCATATGGCAGAAAGTGAAGAGGAACTAAAGAGCCTCTTGATGAAAGTGAGAGAGGAAGAGTGAAAAAATTGGCTTAAAACTCTACATTCAATCTGGTCCCATCACTTCATGGCAAATAGATGGGGAAACAGTAGAAACAATGGCTGACTTTATCTTTTGGGGCTACAAAATCACTGCAGATGGTGATTGCAGCCATGAAATTAAAAGACACTTGCTCCTTGGAAGAAAACCTATGACAAACCTAGACAACATGTTAAAAACCAGAGACATTACTTTACCAACAAAGGTCCGTCTAGACACAACTGAGCAATTCCCTCCAAAATGATCTGTAAATTCATTGCAATTTGAAACAAAATCTTCAGACAATTTTTTTTATTGTTATATGTTTCTTATGGAATGAATGAGCTGACCCTAAAATTCATGAAAAGTAGTGAAGAATTAAGAGTCAAGATAATTCTGAAGGAAGAAAAAAGAATTCTGAAAGAGGGAAATCTTTACCAGATATATCAAGATACTAAAAACAATAGGGCACTGGTGTTAGAACAGACAAACTTAATAACACAGAATGGAGAGCCAAGAAATATGTACATACTTAAGTAAAGGAAACTGACAAAGAGAAAGAATGGATTAGTGAATAAACAGTTTGGGGACAACTGATTTTCAAATGGGAAAAGAAAACTAGATTTCTACCTCCACAAAAATCAATTGCAGATTAGATATCTAAATGTAAAATGTAAAACTTTGAAATTTTCAGAAGAAAGTGGGGAATACCATTATAACCTCAAGGTTTTCTTAAGCAAGATATAAAAGACATACAAACCATTAGGGGAACAAATGTGATGACATTAAAAAATCAAATCATATACAAATCATCAAAATCAAGGTTAAAAGATAAATTCACTGACTAGAAAACTATCAGCAACACATATAATCATCAACAGATTAATATCTAGAATACATAAAAACTACCCTAGATCAGTTAAGAGACAAATACTGCTATTTTGTGTTTTAAGTGGGCAAAAGAGATGAACAAGCAGGTAAATAAAAAAGAGGACTTTAAAAGTCTAATGAACTGGTTAAGAAATGTAGGCAAGGAAATGCAAAAATTAATGATGAGATACCATTTCACAGCCATCAGATTGGAAAAAAAAAATGTAATACCAAGTGTTGGTGAGGATTTGGAGATACCCAGACCTGTATTGCGGAGAAGGCAATGGCAACCCACTCCAGTACTCTTGCCTGGAAAATCCCATGGTCGGAGGAGCCTGGTAGGCTGCAGTCCATGGGGTTGCTAAGAGTTGGACACAACTGAGCGACTTCACTTTCACTTTTTACTTTCATGCATTGGATAAGGAAATGGCAACCCATTCCAGTGTTCTTGCTTGGAGAATCCCAGGGACGGGGGACCCTGGTGGGCTGCCGTCTATGGGGTCGCACAGAGTCAGACATGACTGAAGCGACTTAGCAGTAGCTGATCTGTATTGACAATGAGGCCACCTGTTACAACTTGGGAGGGCAATACGGAATACCGAGTTGACACACACATTCTACAAATCAGCAATTCTCCTTTTAGACATGTACCTTAGAGCAACTTTTCCTAAAGTGCCCCATGGTGTTTGTGGCAGCATTGTTTAAAAAAATGAGGAGAAATTGAGAAAATCTTAAATGTCCATAAATAAGGAACTAGATTTTTTAAATTGTGGCATATTCTTTAAATGTAATATTATATATAGCAATTAACAAGTTATGTATCAAAAATTCATAAATATACAATATTAAAGCCTTTATATACAATTTAAGAAGCATAAAATACTACGTGTGTGTGTGCGTGCTCAGTCATGTCCAACTCTTTGCAACCCCATGGACTGTAGCCCACCAGGTTCCACTGTTCAAAGAATTTTCCAGGCAAGAATACTGGAGTAGGTTGCCATTTCCTACTTCAGGGGGTCTTCTCAATCCAGGAATCAAACCTGAGTCTCGTGTGTCTCCTGTATTGGCAGGTGGATTCTTTACCACTGCGCCACCTGGGAAGCCTGTAAATACTACAGAGTGATTCAAAAATAATTAAACAAATGGAAAAAAAAAAATGAACCAACTACTGACACATAGATGGATGAATCTGAAAAATGTGATGAGGGAAAAAAGCCACACACAAGATTATATGCCAAACGACCCCATTTATGCGAAGTTCTAGAATGGACAATGGTCTACAGTGATGGAAAAGAGAGAAGTGGTTCTGAGGGTAAGGACTGCTAACTGGAAAAGGGCATCAGAAAGCCTTTTGGGGTAATGAAAGTGCTCTATATTTTTACCAAGGTGGTGGTTACATTTGTCAGCAGGCTTAAAATCTGTGCATCTTATTGCATGTAGGATATCCTCAATAAACTTTATTTCATGTAAACCTAACTGAATGCTTTAAAACACACACACACACACACACACACACACACACACACACACACACATTACTTGGAAACTAGGTTGCAGTCAATAAGCAATCTGCAAAGGAACAGCAGAGATATATCTATAATCTTACAAGTGCTCAATATATGCCTTTCTTATCACAAGGCATACATCATTTCTGTAGCCCATTTCCCTCAGACCCTTTGACACACACTGCTGTTCATAGCTGAACCAGTATTCCCTTAAGGCTACAAGGAAGAAATGATATAATCACAGAAGTTCTTGATGTATCTTCAGAAGAAATTACATGGTGGGGTATCCGGGAGACCTGGAGGCAGATTCCAGAGGCAGGTCAATTTTTTGAACTGTGTCTAACCCATACCCGGAAATGTGTGCATTAGAAACCTCTGGACTGCATAACAGAACTGAGGTAGCACCTCATTCTGATGGAAAATGGACATGTTTAAAACTTTTTGCAGCTTCAGGAAAAACCATCCATGAGCATCTCAAAAACAACTACCACCACCACCACCCATCTTTGATGGTATCTTGAAAGAAAAAAAAAAAAACTGATGAAGACCTACATGCTTCATTTAGCACAGAAGATGTTTGCTTTTAGTGAATCCCTTACAAGTTCAATTGTGAAATAATGGTTTTCAGTGCCCCATTTATAGAGGTTACAATGATTCATTTTCCCTCTTAAATAAAATGTAGCCTTATCATTGGTAGGTATCTTTGCTTCCCTATGATCCTGAAATCTGCGGCAAAACTTACTGTTTTCCTTTAATTGTCTCCATGAGGGCTCAAATCAGGTTCAAATAATACAGTTTTATTGTCTATGGAGAATATAACAGGGAGTAGGCTAAGGGATGCCTTCGTTAATTTCAATATCCCAGGACTTCCCTGAAGAGGGACACAGATTTGCCTCACTGCTTCTTCTGTTGTGGGTGCCCGGATCTTCCTTTTACATATTTATTTGGCTGCACTGGGTTTTAGTTGCAGCATGTGAACTCTTAGTTGTGACATGCAGGATCTAGATCCCTGACCAGGGATTGAATCTGGGCTCTTTGCTTTGGGAGTTCAGAGTCTTAGCCACTGGACCACCATGGATGTTCCCTGGCTCTGTCTTTTAAGGTGCACCCTTTCCGCTCCATCTCAATGTATCAATGGTAATGCTTTGACAACCTGGCAGGTGTTCATTGTTTGGTACATAGAATGATCTCTGCACTGCAGTAATAAAACCAAGTTTAGCAGCCTGGAACACACAAAATTAGAAGCTGTAAGAGTAATTTTACAAACTGATGCATATACAACTGTTACTGAGTAATAAAATGTTGAAAGTGTTCAACTTTTTTATTGCAATGTACATTGTTTAAATGTACATAAAAATTAAACAGATGATCAGAAAAGATATATGTTTGCTTCTGTGGAGGAAAGGATGGGAAGAGGATGAGAACAAGAATGAGTTTCAACTGTCACCTGTTAAGCATCTTTTTTAAAATGAGGTATATGTGGCAAAATGTTAGTATACTTTATCTATGATTAGCATTCCCTGTGCTACACAGGGACCTTGTTGCTTATCCATTCTGTATATAATACTTTGTATCTGCTAACCCCAAACTCCCACTCAACGCCTCTCCCTACCTTCCCTCCCCTGTTGGCAATCACAAATGCATTCTCTGTGAGTCTTTCAGTTCTGTAAGTTCATTAGAGTCATATTTTAGATTCTACGTATCCTCTTCTATCCATGGACATTTACATTGTTTCTATGTCTTGGCTACTGTGAACAGTCTCGGCACTATGAACAGAGGTACATGTATCTTTTTGTTTTTGCCATGCCAAGAACCTTACAGGATGTTCCCCCATCGGGATTAAACCCAGGGCCTCAGTAGTGAAAGCAAAGAATCCCAACCACTGACCCACCAGAAAATCCCCTATCTTTCTGAATTATAGTTTTGTCTGGAGTAGGACTGTTAGGTCATATGGTAATTCTATTTTTAGTTTTTTTGAGGAAACTCCATACTGTTTTCTGTAGCGGATGCACCAACTTACATTTCCAACAACAGTGTAGGAGGGTTCCCTTTCTCCACACCCTCTCTAGCATTTGCTATTTGTAGACTTTTTTTCTAAGAAGTGTTGCTTTTTCTTTTTTGATATTTTTATTTTCAGCTGCACTGGGTCTTTGTTGCTTTGTGGGCTGGGCTTTCTATAGTTGCAGAGTGTGGGGGCTACTCTTCCTTGCGATGCGTAGGCTTCTCATCGTGGTGGCTTTCTCTTGTGGAGTACAGGCTCTAGGGTATGCAGGCTTCAGTAGTTATACCAAGCAGGCTCGGGAGTTGTGGCTTGTGGGCTCTAGAGCATAGACTCAGTAGTTGTGGCACGTGGTCTTAAGTTCCTCAACATGTGGAATCTTCCCAGACCAGGGATCAAACCCATGTCCCCTGCACTGGCAGACAGATTCTTATCCACTGCACACCAGGGAAATTCCGTCTGTAGATTTTTTAATCTTGGCCATCCTGACTTGTATAAGGTGGTACCTCATTGTTTTAGTCTTGATCTGCATTCCTCTAATTAGTGATGCTGAACATCTTTTTCATGTGCCTATTGGTCATCTATATGTCTTCTTTGAGAAATGTCTATTTAGGTCTTCTGTCCATTTTTCTTTTTCTCTTTCTTTTCATAATTACAGGAGACTTGGAAAATACAGAACAAAATTACAGATAGTTCCACTATTTTTTAAGTAGATAAATAAAGATTTTTATTTGGAGCTTCAATATAAAACTCTCAAAAGTTATCAAAATGAAAATACAGAAAAGTAGAAGCACCATGAACCAATTCAACATGATTAAGATTTATAGTGTATGATTTCAATATCTTTAGTTCATGAAAAATTTGCAACTGTTTTATGTCCCTGTATATGTTTCAGTGTC
Organism: Ovis aries; assembly: GCF_016772045.2. Lineage (NCBI taxonomy): Eukaryota > Metazoa > Chordata > Mammalia > Artiodactyla > Bovidae > Ovis > Ovis aries. The sequence continues at coordinate 60,460,092 of NC_056065.1, forward strand.
TCCTAGTTTATAAAACCTTGAATAGAATTTGTATCCTACTATTGTATGAAAATTGCCCATTTTTCAATCCGGTTTGTTTTTTGCTGTTGTTGAACTGTATCAGCTGTTTGTATATTTTGGAAATTAAGACTCTGTCACTTGCATCATTTGCAAATATTTTTTCCCAGTCTGTAGCTTGTCTTTTTGTTTATGGCTTCTTTTGCTGTGGAAAAGCTTGTTAAGTTTAATTAGGTCCCATCTATTCTTGTTTTTATTTCTATTGCCTTGGGAGACAGACCTAAGAAAATATGGGTATGATTTATGTCAGATGTTTTGCGTATGTTCTCTTCTAGGAGTTTTATGGTTTCAATGTTTAAGTCTTTAGGACATTTTGAACTTACTTTTCTGTATGGTATGAGAGTGTGTTTCAACTTCATAGATTTACCTGTGGCTGTCCAACTTTTCCAACATCACCTGCAGAAGAGACTGTCTTTTTCCCATTGTATATTTTTGGTCTCCTCTGTTGAAGACTGATCACAGGGGTGGGGGTTTAATTTGGGGCTCTCTATTCTGTTCCACTGACCCATGTATGTCTGTTTTTGTGCTAATATCATGCCATTTTGGTTGCTGTAGCTTTGTAGTATTGCCTGAAGTCTGAGAGAGTTGTGCCTTCTCCTTTGTTCTTTTTCCGTAGAACTGCTTTGGCAATTCTGGGTCTTTTATGGTTCCATATAAAGTTTAGGATTATTTGTTCTATTTCTGTGAAAAATGCCATGGGTAATTTGATAAGGAATCACATTACATTTTGTAGACTGCTTTGGGTAGTATGGCCATTTTAACAATATTAATTCTTCCAATCCAAGAGCACAGGGCATCTTTCCCATGTTAATATATTTTAGATCTGGCTGCATAGGTGAATACTATTTTCAGCACTTTTCTATAAAATGATTGATGTTAATAAATTTTTTAAATGAGTAATAAAATGTAATGTAATAGCTTCTGTGAGGAAAAGAATCAAAACGAAAAACCTCTAAGGGTTAACTCTGAGCCCACACACAATTAACTTCGGTTACAAAGGCACACTTCAACAACAGTTTCCCATGCATTTTGTCACAACCAGCTGAGAGGAGACAGAACAAAGGAAAGCTACTCTCAAGAATCAAACTGGGGCTGGGAGAGCGGTAGGACCTTACCCAACCTCTATTCCATCCTGGGAACTTCAATCTTACGACATATGGACTTAATATTCCTTCTATTTTACAGATGAGGAAATTGAGACAGAGAAAGGTTAAGAATCTTACCCGAGAACACGCAATTAGTAGAGGCAGAGTTAGGATTGAACTCAGGTGATTTGAACTCAGGTATTCCGACTGTGGGACCCTGGCTGTTAACCATGATACTAAACAACAATAAAACCACACAGTAAACCTACTACAAGGCACTCCAAATCTAGGCTTGAACTGTGACTCTAGCACATATGAATGTGTGTAAATTTACACACATTCAACTTCTAATTGCTTTTTTCAGCATTGTGTGAAGTCTCAGGTGATAATAAATCATATAATAAATTAGTTATATCTACCACAATTATGACTATAGAGGGGCCTAAAAAAAAATGTGACAAGGATCTGCCTTGGGTCATTCATCCCTCTCAATCTCTTAATCTTCATCTCAGACCATGTGATTCACACAACTACAGGCTCAGCCTCAGTTACAAGATAAATCTTATCCTTCATCAGAAAAGATCTAAGAAATTTTTGATAATTTAGCATCCAGTTCTAACAGTTGGCCTTAATCCTTATTCTAAAGCTGAGACTCTTATCCCTAGTTCTAATTTTTGCCTCATTCTCTTGTACCTCTCCTCATCCTAAAGACTTACTGTGGTGCTGATTGACAGACACGTATCACATTTAAACCTCGCAACAGTATGAAGTAGGTATTATTACACAACTTACTTCACAGACGAAACTGGACAAAGAAAGGTTAAAATGCCCAAGCTCATTTAATAATGTCAGAATTAGAAGACAAACTCAGGTCAGCTGGCTGCAAGGCCATTATTTTTCCTCTATAACAAGCAGTTTTCAAGCTGTGTTCCGAAGACTGCATTGAGACTCAAGGGCTGCCAGGGGAGACTCAAGAGAGAGAGGGGTGTGGCTCCCAACTCACTTTGACAGACACGTGTATTGATTGCCACCTACTCTTTGGATGTCATAGAATTCTTTCTTGCATGTGTGCTTGCCTGGACTATGTTCTCCTACAACTTAAGAGATGAATCTTACCTCAGTCACCCAACCCAAGATAGCCTTCTCTTTGGTACTTTCCATTAAATTTCTACTCCTAGGTCTGCATTAAAGTAACAGAAAGTTCTGGAAGTCATTTTAGAAATGGCCACCATTACATGTAAGTAATATTATCAACTCTCCCAGAGGATGAAAGTGGAGCTTAATATGGCCCACATCATCCACAACAGTGGATCATCTGCCATGAGAATTAATTTTAGGAATACACTTATACTTTCAAATTCATTATTCATAACCACGAATGAGTATTTTAGAATAGTCTGCAATGTTTTAAACCCAGTGAAGTCCTACTAAAGACCTGAGTTGAAAAGCTATGAAGTTTTCTAAATTTTTCCCCTTGCTCCATTTAAAGACCTCTACCACATGTTATTTCTGAGAGCTGACCATACCAGGTATGTGATAATAATCATGTAAGAAGGCAAAGTACCCTTCTTAATGCAACATTAAAATTAGTATTTTTGATTTCTTTCTCTCACCCATATACTCACAAAGTTTATAATGAGACCTGACAGAACTGTTTAAGGGCCACAATAGAGTCCTCCCCACAAACAGTTGAGAAAAATGTGACCGAGTTATGACCTGAAGTATCAGCCGAGTCCTTCAGTCTGCTATGAAACCTCTTTATATGTCACTGGCAAAGTACAATAACTACCACTATCTTACAGTATTATGAGTACTCTCGGTTCCCAGTCTTTTAAGCTAGGTAACTAAATATGATGGATACGCTGCTATGGTATTTTTCAAGGTATGGTTCATAGAGCATCTGCATAAGAAGCTTCTGAGGCACTATTTATAAAATGTAGATTCCTGGGCCCCATAAGAAACCTTGGAAATCAAAACTTCTGTGAGATTAGGAAATTTGCATTTTTGACAAGCTCACCGAGGCACTGACTTGAAACTGTATAAATCCATTTAATGTCCTACTATTTAAGAATGAGATTGGTTAAAACAAAGACAATAGGACCTTTCTCTATTCTCTAAGTGAAGGAAGTTGCTCAGTCGTGTCCGACTTTTTGCAACCCCATGGACTGTAGCCTACCAGGCTTCTCTGTCCATGGGATTTTCCAGGCAAGAATACTGGAGGGGGTTGCCATTTCCTTCTCCAGGGGATTTTCCCGACTCACGGATTGAACCCAGGTCTCCCGCATTGCAGGCAGATTCTCTACCCTCTGAGCCACCAGGGAAGCCACTGTTTAAGAATGAGATTGGTTAAAACAAAAACAAAAGGACCTTTCTCTATTCTCCTGAATTGAACATAAGTAGTGTTTTTTGGTGTGTGTCTAAAAAAGTTTAGGAGAAGTAATATTGACTATAATACCATCCTCAAAAGCAATACCTCAAAGTAAATGTTCACTTTTTAGATAAAGCTTTAGGATAGTGTAGTTCTTAACCAAGGATTAATAATAAACTAATTAGTCTTCACTCAGTATAGCAGTCCACACACAATTTATTCAGCAATAGGACAGAAAAGAACGTCAATCATGACAGACATAAGGCAGATACAGGGAAGATCTCTGGGGTACATTCTGTATACAGACTAACAAATGACTTTTAACTACATGTGGTAGGCATGATTTGTTGCACACCAACAGCCATTCATTCCTCACTTCTTCCTACAAGAGCCCTGATTTTATTAGGGGAGACAATGTGTCCTACCCAGGCAATGTCAACTCCATTCCCCTCTGTCAGGTTTCCAGGCTCCCTTGTGAATCCAGGATGTAAGGGAAAATCCCTGATATAACGAGATGTAAGGAAAAATCTGAGGGACTTCTGAGAGAAAGATTTTCTTCCCAAATAAAAAACAGAGACTTGAAAGGACAAAGCTTTTTTCTCCCTACTTCCAGTCTTTTGAGAGAGATTGAAATGTCTGGAGCAGCAACAAGCTACATTGTACTCACTGAGAAAACTATGAGGACAAAAAGCCAATACAATAAGGATCCCAGAGGGGAAAGACAGAACCTGGGACCTTGAGAACATTGTTGAGTTGCTACATAAGCAATGGATTATTTAGCATCTTAAGTGGAATTTTTAAATTGTTAAGTGGACTCTGAGATGTTTTCAGCTACTTTTTCCCAAGTTTCTTAACTCAAACTCTGGTTCCATGATTCTTATGAACAAGTGAAGGCCAGAATGAGGCCAATGTCAGGTAAGTTCTTCTAAGAAAAATGCTTCCCCTAAACTGTTCATAATCTATATGGAGTCAAGTTTGATAACTCCTTCTGTCACCTAGCTTCTAATACAGGTACTTTTCCATTTCCAGAGGAGGACATTCTAAGTTCAGTCACCACAAAGAGAGGATAGTCTTTGCTTATGTAGAGCCAAGTAACTAAATAGTGGCATTTCTGCATATTATTCTGTAACCTATATAGGTGTTGCCTGATTGAATGTGGTTTCTCTGACAGTGACCAGTTAATAATGTCAAAGCCACACTGAGGATAAACCAAATAGAGCCAATGATGAATATTTGGTTAGATATGAATCAATCTTATATATATATAGTTATCAATGATTAATATATGAGATGGAATTTAGAACAATATAGATTATTAAATGTCTAATTGTTTTACTGGAATAATCTAGAATTCAGCTACAAGGATGCTTTCCCACAAAAGCTATTACTAGAATATAATTAAAGTACACACAGCATGAGGCTTCTCCTCCAGGACTACCTTGTCATAACATCAATGATTACGCTGTGGAGATTTTTAGGAGGAGCAAGCTAATTCCAAAACATAGGAAATATGGATTAGTCAGGTTCCAGAGGAACAGTCTGGCTTGGACTACTAATTAAATTTATGCTGAACAAGAAATGCATAGACCCTGGAAGCAGATCCAACAATTTAAGCAGTTTCCCAAAGCAGTGACAGTCTGGATCAGATTTAGAAAGGAGTCATTTTCCATCTTCCTTGGGCTACTAGTACAAAACCCTCTAGAGTCTCCATGATCTTGACTGTTTAAGAAGTTACTTGCTTTGGCCAAGTTTTTTGTTTAAGGTTTTGTCTGTCCTCGTCAGGATTAACTGTAGTGCAGGGTTAAAACCAGCGACTCTAGAGTCATGTATTCTTTTTCTAACCAGTGGAGGACCCAGAAGAAATGGGTGGCAAGCTTTTTCAAAGGTCCACCTGGTAAGATTTTGAGGAGCCCACTCAAGTGGGAAAGACCAAGGAAGAACAAGGCTTCTATTAGCAGGATTATCAGGATAACACTCAGGGCAATAATCAGCTCTGTTTATACGGTCTAAGAAGACTTGGTAACATTCATTCTCAACCAGTTCAGTTTGGTACAACCAATGCCCTAGTTCTAAACTAGGGAACCACTGCTGCCCACAGTCAGGGCAATGTGAATTATCTGAGAACATTGGGACCTGGAGAGACAACACAGACAGCAAATGTAACAATAAGAGGCAACAATGATAATAAAGAGAAACACCCAAGTAACCAGACCTATTACAATTTTGGTTTAGCACTTTCTCAGTCCAGCCACCATTACTTGGAGAGGGTAAAATTTGGCTTGCACCTCCGTGCAATTCTTCAAGATTTTGTTGTCTATTTTTCACTCACTTGTAGCCAGTCTCCAAACTCAGGGACTGATCCAGTCTATGTTATCAGTCACTACTAGCAGCACAGATGTCACAATAGCTCCTTTAAATCTCAGCTTCTTAAGAAAAGACAGGGTTCTAGTCTAAGTTACTTTTTCTTGTGTGTTATCAGGTGGTGGTATTTGCAGAGACACTTGGCTTACTCTGCTTTGCTGGTAAGTTATTATGTCTGTTTGGTGAAAGAGAAGCTGACAGTCCAATGAGTCTTTGGTGGGTGCTGGCACTCTTGCCGTTGTAATACAAGTACCCAAGTCTTAAGGCCTTAGCGCTTTATAGCGATGTAGAGGGGTCAGGAAAACTTGGCAGTGTCCTCTTGAGCGTGGATCCAATGAAGTCTTTCTTGGGAGGACCTTAATCAGGACCCAGTCACAGGGAAGTAGCTGCTGTTGAGTTGGTTGAACGGTTCTGGGAATGCTTCATATACCTGTAAATAATAAAACTTCAGACAACTCATATGGGCTTTGAGTTGCTCACAATATCATTAGAAACATGCATTTGGAAATCATTTGGGTCAGTCAAGGTGCGTAAGAATTGTCTCATGGGATTCCCCATGACAACTTTATATGGGTTTAAACCAACTTATCTGTTGGGAGTTATTCTTATGCTCGACTGGGCAACAGGGAAGATTTTGCTTCATTTAAGATTTGTACTAGTCTCATTTATTTTTTAGGACTATATATTTATTTTTCCTACTCCTTTTGCACTTTGGGAATAATATGGTCTGTATAATCGTATACATGATAAAACTTCGAGATTTCTTTTATCTGTTTTCCATGAAATGGGTGCCATATATATAGTATTACCATAATGGGTGGGATAATGTTAACAATGGTGACAGTCTTCTAAAACAGACTTCAATGCAAGGAAAACCTTACAAAATTATTAGATAATATTCTTAATAACCAACCACAGAAAGTTGGGTGAAATCCTTTTGAAGGCTGGAAAAGAAACCATAAGGGACATGCCTCACTGCCCACATCCGTCTTTATAGGCTTATACACATTTAAGTTTAAGCCAATTAAGGCACAGTCCTGAACTATTCTTGGGACATACCTAGTAAATCAGTTGGGATTTAGAGACACTTTCACCATCTTTGTACTCTTTCATGACATTTAAATGTAACAAGTAAACAAGGTGAGGTAAAGTAAGATGTACTGAACAACTAGATAGCCACCTACAGTGTGCCACAGATCATCAGAATACAATATATAGCCTGCCTTTCTCCAGCAATTCTTTCGTGAATTCTGAGGCCTGATGCTGTGAGAGCACTAAGGAACATTGGGGAAGATGGGTGTCCCATTTTCACAGGGTTAAAACTGTATAAAGATGCAGCCTGAAAAGCAGAGGCAGTTATATCCTTAGCTGTGATCAGCCAAAGCATTTTCCTTACAGACTATCAACAGTAGCCGTGATTCTCAGATTTTAAAATGGCAACTTTAAAAGATAACTGAAGAGCCACCTCTGACAGGGCTGCAACATGGAGCAAATATTTTGGTGGGGGCTCCAGATGGGGTGAGATAGAATCAGAGTGGATACACTGATGTGTTTTATGAGGTTAGGTGACAATGTGTGAAGGCTACCAATCCAGCCCCCTTAGGCAAGAGTGAACACAAAATAGGGTTTCTGACCTTTGTGGTGGCAACATAGGGTATAGCAGATTGCCCTGAGGGTCTACGGTCAGGAGCCACTAGAGCAGAAGTTTCACTTGCTGAATCAGGAAATCGGGTACAACGAAGAGATGAAGAATAAACCCACATTATTGTGAGGTTTAACACAGAAGTTAATGGTAAAGTTATATGACTAAGTTTGATGTTGAAAAGATATAGCATTTTGGAATTTTTAGAGTAAAAAGGAGAAACTCAAATTAAAACCACAAGATACCATATTTCATTTAAACCAGACTGGCAAAAATTAACAAGTTTGACAATGTGGGCTCTATAGTCCCTAGGCAAGACTTCCCCTCCCCCATGACTCCACATCTCTGTATAGCAGAGTCAAGAAGTCCTAAAGCTCCAAATGCTCAGAATAAATCCACCCTTCTCCCAACCTTCATTTCTCTAACTTTAAGAGTTAAGAAAGCACTAGAGCTCCAAGTGCTTATATGTTCAGTGCTTAACTTATATGCAGAGTACATGATGAGACTCACTGGGCTGGATGAAGCACAAGCTGGAATCAAGACTGCCAGGAGAAATATCAATAACCTCAGATATGCAGATGACACCACCTTTATGGCAGAAAGCGAAGAACTAAAGAGCCTCTCGATGAAAGTGAAAGAGGAGAGTGAAAAAGTTGGCTCAAAACTAAACATTCAGAAAACTAATAAGATCATGGCATCTGGTCCCATCACTTCACGGGAAATAGATGGGGAAACAATGAAAACAGTGAGACACTTTATTTTTCTGGGCTCCAAAATCACTGCAGATGGTGACTGAAGCCATGAAATTAAAAGACGTGTACTCCTTGAAAGAAAAGTTATGACCAACCTAGACAGCATATTAAAAAGCAGAGACATTACTTTACCAACAAAGGTCCATCTAGTCAAAGCTATGGTTTTTCCAGTACTCATGTATGGATGGATGTGAGTGTTGGGTTATAAAGAAAGCTAAGCACCAAAGAATTGATACTTTTGAACTGTGGTGTTAGAGACTTTTGAGAGTCCCTTGAACTGCAGGGAGATCAAACCAGTCAATCCTAAAGGAGACCAGTCCTGAATATTCACTGGAAGGACTGATGCTGAAGCTAACACTCCAATACTTCAGCCACCTGATGTGAAGAGCTGACTCACTGGAAAAGACCCTGATGCTGGGAAAGATTGAGGGCAGGAGGAGAAGGGGATGACAGAGGATGAGACAGTTGGATGGCATCACTGACTCAATGGACTTGAGTCTGAGTAAACTCCAGGAGTTGGTGATGGGCAGGGAGGCATGGCATGCTGCACTCCATGGGGTCGCAAAGAGTTGGACATGACTGAGCAACTGAACTGAGAGCTCCAAGTATTCCTGAACTAAGAGAACTCTAGTGTTCCATGTGTTTCAGACAAAACCGACCCTCCCCTGGTCCTCCAAACCACTACAGGTAAGAGGAGAGTTAAAAGGGGGCTCCAAAGCACTAAATGCTCAGAACAAGATCACGTACTACTGGCCTCCTAACTCATTCCCAGCCTTATCACTGGAAGAGTGAAGAGGCTTTTCCCAAAATACTCCTGGCAAGATTCTCAAACCTTCCCACTTCTTGCCCTCACAACTTCACTACCATTATCTCCTTGAAAATATGAGGACCAACCAATCCCATCAAACCTGTACCTCTGCTTATGTCAATCACCACATGGAGCCCAAAGCTTCCTGATTATACTTCATCCCCTTAATCTCTAATCCCCTATGGCTCTGAGCACAGTGAGACAATATTCCCTCTCCTTTACTTTTCCTCCCAATAAAACATGTACCATTTTGATATATTAAATATATATCAGAAAACACAGAGCAACTTGAATTCTTACACCCTAATGATGGAACATAAATTAGTATAACCATTTTGGGCAGTATCTAATAAAGCTGAGAATGTGAGTTTCCTATAACTCAGTAACTCCACTCTTAAGTAACTACCCTAGAGAAAATTACACGTTTATTTAAAAACATGAATAAAAATATTCATGGTAGTTCTCTGTATAATAGAAAAATAACAGCCAAAATGTCCACAAACAGTAGAATGGCTATAAAAAAAAAAAGTATTCTTATAAAAAGCATACACTCACTCTCTCTGATGTAATAGTTTCCATTTACATAGTTTAAATATATTGCTTAGGAAAAATATGCAATAAAGCTAAAAAAAAAAAGAAAAGCACAAGGATAATTACTACCTTTGATGGGAGAGGGAAGTAGATGGGGGCAGGAAAGGCATACAGAGTATTTCAAAGATAATCATAAACATTTTTTCTTTGAATGGTTGGAGATACATGAATGGTCATGGTATCACAAATCCTAACAACTTACATAACCTCTATTTGGTATTTTTTTTCTATTTCTATCTTCATTTTTATATTTTAAATAATTTTTACTGAAGTATAGTTTATTTACAATGTTGTCAAGTTTCTGCCATACAGCAAAGTGAATCAGTTATACTTAAACATATATCCACTCTTTAGAGCAGAGCAGAAAATCGGAGTAGGCTAGAAAAACAGATTAATAGGCAAAACCAAATTTTCACACTGGGGACAAGAAGATCAGCTGCAATTATTCTGTTCAGAGGCAAGGTGGGTGACTGAGGAAGAGGAACCCTATAGAAAGACACGGAGCTATGTCTACAAGCAACTATCTCTTTCTAGAAACAAGGTAAAAGAAAATATAATATTGTAAATCAACTATTTGTTGTTGTTGTTCAGTCACTCAGTCATGTCTGACTCTTTGCGACCCCACAGACTATAGCCCGCCAAGCTCCTCTGTCCAACAGATTCTCCAGGAAAGAATACTGGAGTGGGTTGCCATGCTCTCCTCCTGGGGATCTCCCCAACCCAGGGATCTAAGCCAGGTCTCTTGCATTGCAGGTGGATTCTTTATTGTCTGAGTAATCAGGGAAGCCCAAGAATATTGGGAGTGGGTAGCCTATCCCGTCTCCAAAGGATCCTCCTGACCCAGGAATCGAACCAGGGTCTCCTGCATTGAAGGTGGATTCTTTACCAGCTGAACTACTTGGGAAACCCTACCTAATGTTAATTAATGGAATTAATTTCTCCATTAGCTACCTAATGGAAAGCAAAGTTTATCTTGGCATATTCTATAAAGGCACACATCTCTGTGCAGCACTTTGTTTTTTTCATACGGTGCATTTGTGCATATTAGAAAAGAAGCACTCTCCTTCCAGGCAAGATGAAGCCCAAAGAACCTTGACTGGCCTCACCTGGCCAAGCATTCAACAGTAATCCTCCATCTGTGAAGTAACATTCCTTTTTTTTTCCTGGCGACACAGCATGGCAAGTAGGGATCTTAGTTCTGCACCAGGGATGCGCCCCCTGCAGTGGAAGCAGGGTTCCTCCACATCCTAAGATTCAAAGCACCACAGACTATGCAGTACCATACTATTTAATGTTGAAAAAAATCTGCATGTAAGTTGACCCACACAATCCAAACTGTGTTCAAAAGTGAACTGTACACACATTTTGATTCCCAAAGGAACCTGAAATGGTTCAGAACCATTGAGCAGGAATGGTTCCTAATCATTCCACTATCAAAGGCTATTTTCATTCTTAGGCTTCCCTCTCAGATCTCACTTTGGAAGAATGCCGGAACAACTACCATTCTTGTAATAATGTCATTTTCTCATTTTATTAATTAGACATGTAACTCTGCCAGTCAGAACTTCTAATAAAACAAGTGAAAAACCAGTGTTCCCTGGTTCAGAAATTTTCAATACTTTAAATCAGAGAGAATATTCAAAGCATCTGTAACATAAAGTTGGAAACACTGAAACATTCTGGATTTGTTTCCTTTCTCAACACCATTAGCTTAAGTCAGAAGTAGTTGATTTGAGGTGAATGTATGATAACCATTTTTGCATGCATGCACAGTCACATGTGACCCTTTGTGACCCCCATGGACTATAGACCACCAGGCTTCTCTGTCCATGGAATTCTCCAGGCAAGAATACTGAAGTGGATTGCCATTTCCTACTCCAGGGGATCTTTCAGACCCAGAGATCAAACCCACATCTCTACCACTGTGCATCATTAGGCTTGTAGAAATGCTGAAAGTAGCTGGGGAACAAACCAACATGTTCTAGGCAGAATGCTAAATATTATAAATACAAAGAGAAAAACCTTACAGAACTTCTGGATGTCCAGGGAATCCAGAGTAGAACCAATGCTTTAGGTAAAGGTCTTATAAGGGCTTGTGAAAGTGAAAGTGAAGTCGCTCAGCTTTGCGGCCCCATGGAATGTAGCCTACCAGGATCCTCCATCCATGGGATTTTCAAGGCAAGAGTACTGGAGTGGGTTGCCATTTCCTACTCCAGGGGATCTTCCTTACCCAGGGATCGAACCTGGGTCTCCTGCATTGTAGGCAGACGCTTTTACTGTCTGAGCCACCAGGGTGGGTTTTAAGGGCTTTTAGATGGATATAAAAAGATTACCTATAGAAATCACAGAAAATTATGGAAGGCCCACAGAAGAAGTTAGAATGTTTTTATTTTCAAGAACCTTCCAGCCAACAATAGTGAGCAAAACACAAAGTTTAAAAGGCTTCTCTACCACATAAACTCTATACAGTTATCCTATATAAGTGGGGGATTCAATCCAGGATCACGCAGAGATACCAAAATGCACGGAGGGATGAACACTCCAGTTCCTTATATAAAATGGCACAGAATTTCATATAACTTATGCACATCTCAAGATTACTTACGATACCTTATACAAAGTAAATTCTAAGTAAATAGTTGCCAGAGCACAGCAAGTTCAAGTTTTGCTTTTTGGAACTTTCTGGAATTTTTTTCCACAAATATTTTCTATTCATGGTTGGTTGAATCCACAGACATGAGACTTGTAGATACAGAAGACCAACTCTACAAAAGAAAAACACAAATCAATTTTTTTTTTTTTAACTGCACTGTGAGGCTTAATTCCCCAACCAGAAACTGAACCTGCGCCATGGCAGTGAATATGCCCAGTTCTAACTACTGGACCACCAGGGAACTCCCTAAATCAAAATTTTTGTGTGAGATGTTTTCTGCAGCTTTATTAGAGGAAAATTTAGAACACAGTGCTTTAACATCAAAATAGAAAATGCAGTTCTATTTAAACCAGTGAAATTTACATCTACTAAAAAATGGCAGCTCAAGTCTATATCAAGAATCACTATTTCCTGAATGCATGTTAGTTAGTTCAAATCTGCCTTTGATAGACAAAAACCACCTTATTCTTTTTAGGCTGCATAGTATGTTTCAGATTGAGTAGAGTTGGAGCGACTTCTCCAGGCAAATTTATCATTTCAGCCAAGTCCTCATATAATACATAAAACCAAAAGACAGACACAGAAAAAATACAAATGCTCTAAATTTTCTTGACTTTCCATTTTAAATATTTTCTTCCGTGGAATATTTCATTCTAAAGTTAATCAATAATCAAAACTATTTTTCGTATGATATAGTTTCTCTAGAAGTCTCATGCGTGTGTGCTCTGTCGTGTCTGACTCTTTGTGACTCCATGGGCTGTAGCCCATGAGGCTCCTCTATCCATGGAATTAACTGGCAAGAATAGTGGAGTGGGTTGCCATTTCCTTCTCCAGGGTATCTTCTCCTATAAGTCTCACATATAAAGTGAAATCTCAAAAGCTTCTTATTTCATTAACCAGTTCTAAATTTAGATGTTGAGAGTTAAGAAGTAAGGCTTCCCAGGTAAAGTGGTAAAGAATCTGCCTGCCAATGCAGGAGACGCAAGAGGTGCCTCAATCCCTGGGCTGGGAAGATCCCTTGGAGGAAGAAATGCAACCCGCTCCAGTATTCTTGCCTGAAAAATTCCATGGACAGAGGAGCCTTGTGGGCTACAGTTCAAGGGGTCCCAAAGAGTCGAATATGACTGAGCAACTGAGCACACACAACACAGATTTAAAAGTATGAAAAAAAAAGAATTCCTCTCCTTTTTAAATTCACATAATCTAAAATAATTCTTTGCTTAAAATATATTAGGAATATATATGCTCCTGAAAGAAGTTTTCAGTCTGTTTGTGAGGAATTAACTTTTAATTTGGCAAAGTTCTGAGATCACAGAGAAAAGGCACACTCCAGCACTACTTGGCACACACACTATTCCCTCTTTGAAAGAAGATAAGCTGAACAAAAACTATCCTGAGTCACACAGGAATTGACACAAAGAGAACTCCCCTGGTGGTCCAGTGGTTAAGATTCTGAGCTCTTAATGCCGAGGACCAGGGTTCAATCCCTGGTTGGGGAACTAAGATCCCACAAGCCTCGAGAGGTGCAGTCAAAAAAAAAAAAAAAAGGCAAAGAACTGACAAACATAACAGGTGTGTTTGTGCATTGCTGGCATTCCACAAAGGGGAACAACTGGTTTAGACATTTACCGGTGCATTTCAATCTACTTTGCCCTAGTGGACACAAGTCCATGGTTCAAATTCTGCCCACAGTTTCAATTTAAAACACTAGGAGCCAAACTTTTAAAGTTAATCAGCAGTTTTCAATAGTGAGACCTAGTAGCACTAAGGTTACGTATTTCTGAATTTGTACCAGCAATTTGGCTTTCCCTGGTGGATCAGTGATGAAGAATCCACCTGCCAATGCGGGAGGCTCAGGTTTCATCCCTAGAGAAGGAAAAGGCAACCCACTCCAGTATTCTTGCCTGGAGAATTCCATGGACAGAGGAGCCTGGCAGGCTCGCCCATGGAATCCCAAAAGAGTTGGACTAACTGAACAACAACCAACACCACACATGTCTGTGTTGAAAACTAAGTACCTAACTAAGTCTTGCCCACTCCTCTGTACCATTATCCACTGTCATAATAAGTTAGGATTACTATTATCACAAGTTAAAGTCATTTCCCAGTGTTTTCCGTAGGTAGTACTTCTCCCGTATTTTTAAAAGGCAAGTTGAGAAAGTACTAAACACTAAAAACAAAAAGCACTCCACTTACTTCCCTGGGGAACTGTTTTTCAAGGGCCTGGAGCAGTTCAGATATATACCTTTCCTGAGTACAGGAAGTCTTCTTTTTCTTCTTACCCTTCGTTCTACTCCCTCCCAACTCCTCTGATTTGTATCTCAGGTTTAGGATGACTTATGTAGAGGCAAAAAGCAACGCACAAAGGTTCAGAGAGTTTGCTATGATTCCAACAGTGGGCAGCACAACTGATTCCCAGTGTCAGTTCAACTCCACTAATCATCTTTAGTATCTACATGAAGCCAGCACATTTTTATTAAACATCTTATTTTGAACTAATTTTATGTTATAAAACCAAGACATTAACATGGTACAAGTCAATTAACTACAGACTGTTAGAATTTTGCCAGTTTCTCCACTAATGCTCCTTTTCTGTTCCATGGTTCAGTCTGGGATCACTCACTGCATTTAGTTGTTTATTCTCCTGAGTCTCCAATCTGTGACAGTTTCTGTCATTATCTTTTGTGACTTTTCCCGGTCTTTGTAACCTTGATACTTATAAAAAATGTCAGTTGGTTATTTTGTAGAATGTCCCTCAATTTGTGTTTATAATGTTTTCCCATGAGTAGAAAAGAAGGCACTGGCACTCCACTCCAGTACTCTTGCCTGGAAAATCCCATGGACGGAGGAGCCTGGTAGGCTGCAGTCCATGGGGTCACGCGACTTCACTTCCACTTTTCACTTTCATTGATCGGAGAAGGAAATGGGAACCCACCCCAGTGTTCTTGCCTGGAGGATCCCAGGGATGGGAGCCTGGTGGGCTGCAGTCTATGGGGTTGCACAGAGTCGGACACAACTGAAGTGACTTAGCAGCAGCAGCAGCATGAGTAGAAAGATAAAGAGGTTATGCATTTTGGGCAAGAATAATACCAAAGAAATGATGCGTTTCTAAGTGCATCACATCACTGGGTTCATGATATCCATAAGCCTTATTTCTGTGGAGATTTTACCCTTGGTCAGTTGGTTATCTCCACTGTCAAGTTACTAATAATTATCTTGGGGAGACACTCTGAGACTGCGCAAATATCCTGTATTTCCTCAAACTTTCACCTACCAGCATTACAGGCACATTTTGTTTGCAATAATTACTATGCTGCTGTTTTGCCTAATAGTGATTTTCTATTTCCTTCTTGCCATGTTTATTTATTGGAATTCTTCTATAAGAAAGAACTGTCCCTTCTTGAATCCTATTTGTGTACTCAGCTATGTCAGTATGGACTTGTGGCCACTTATTCTATGAGTTAAAATCCAGTACTACCATTATGCATTCTATTACTCAAGTTGTTCCAACTTTGGCAATCAGGAGGAGCTCCTTCAAGTCACTCTTGTGTCTTTTCAAAGAGCTCTTAAACCATTTCGAGCATCTCCTTTATTTCCAGCACCACAAAATGTTTCAGGCTCCTCTTATATTTTCCCTGCCCATGCCCTAGATTCAAGAGCTTCCCTCCCCGCAAAAAAAGTCCTGGTTCCTTTTACTAGAGGAGAGTGTTTTAAAACAGGAGCTGGGTGCTCAACGCTACTGAGGTTTCACTATCAGGCCAACAATTTGGGCAACCACTACTAATATCTGTTTCCATACTAAACTCATTAGCTGAAAATCATTAACATCACCTGGGAACTTATTAGAAACGTTAAACTCTTAGGCCCCACCCTAGACTTATTAGACCAGAAACTTTGAGGGTGTACAGGAATCTGTGTTAAGAGCCTCACCAGATGATTCTGATGCTCCTTATAAAGTTTAAAAAACATTTATAAACACTGTTTGAGTGAAGAAAAGGTAGCTCTCTTTCACTATAAACCCTGTATTTACTTTATGATATTTATCTCTAATAAAAAAAGGGAAAATTTAGTCTTAATAACTTGTCTGGTGTATAAATCATATTTTTTTACTGCCACAACTATTAAAAATATAGGTGAATGCCTCAACTGTGAAGACACTAAAACCTCCCTACTCCTGTTTTCCTAAACATTTTTTTTTACATGTGGTGGTTACGGCTGTTGTAAGGTACAAATACTGTTTGTCCAATGTTTTTATACAAAGAAGTTGTAAGTCAGCCTCCAGGATCATCTCCTGCATACACATACAACCTGACATCCATATAGTGAATCTCTAAATAGGAAAGACTGGCAGCACAGTCCCCTAAAGTCAGACTGCATAAGGCCTGAATGACTGCTCCAGCACCTGACTTGGTGAACTCTTCCCTGTTTCTCTGGTTTTAATAACCACAAAATAGAATAACACTACCTACATGAAAGAAGCATTATGAGTGTTAAAGAGATAATGTGCAGTCCTTACCATAAAATAAGTGTCAGAAAGTGTTTATTATTAGTCTAACAGACTGAGGAAAACAAGTGGAAACTGTGCTAAAGGCAAGTTCTGCTCTTTCATCACCAGTAGATCAGAGAGGCAGAACCAGAAAGCTCTATTTATATAATTAAGACAAAACCTTCAGAAGTTTACAAACTAATGTCTTAAACTTGCCTGTTTGCAAAAATGTTATTTACATTATGTATATCTATGAACAGAGGCTAAAGAAGAGTGCATAAACATTTTATATTTTTGATTTGTTGAGGTAGTGGAATTACAGGTAAATTTTCCTCCACTCTGATTATCAGAACCATATGCCACTTATTTTAATACTAGTAAAGAGAAAATTAGCCCAATTGGCAATAACTGTTTCCACTTAGGTCCTTAAACTATCCCATTTAATGTTCCAAACAACTCTAAATCTCCGCTTTCATGGGGTCAGAGTGATAAAGTAACCTGCCCAAGTTACAAAGTGACAGGACAGGAATTTAAATTCAGCTGTGACTCCAAAGTCTATGCTCATAACCAATGTGGGAGCCATTTTTCTTTACTCACAACTGCTTAATTTGCTGTCCAAAACCTACGATAAAGTATAATCAGTGCACTGAATTACCTCTTGCTGGGCACAATATTCATAAAATATTGACTAGCAATGAAATTTTAACACAATTAAATTTCTAAATGCAAAATGAGAAACAGCATAAAGCATACCAAGCTTCTCTGAGCAAACTTTCCTTCAGGAAATTCAAGTTGCACTGCAGAGGAATGCAGATTCTCCTTCAGTTTTCAAAACGACTTCCATGGCAAAGACAGATTACATACAAGACACTATACATTATTAAAATACCCAATAACCCCCAAATAATTAGATAATTTCTTGTTATTTTATTTGTGAATTACAGACGCTCTCAGGCTAGTATTATCTCTACATGAGTTAAAAAAAAAAAAAAAAAAACAAGTGAAATACTGCTTAAATGAGTCACTTATGGTTACGTGATAAACCAGAAGCAAAACTGGTAATCAAGTTCTGGACTCTGCATTCAGCATAAAAAATATTGCTGAGGAGAGGTTTTCAAAGTTTTCAAAGCAAAAGCCAGTTTTCCAAACTATTCTAATCCACATAAAGGCTTCCAGGAACATTTTCAGTTCCTCTACCATTAAGTTCCTTTTAAAATTATTTTCCACTGGCCAGTTACATACTAATCCTGTGCTTGAAAAACAAAACTGAACTGATAGATATGGAGAACAGTCACAGCCCTAACTCTTAACAAACAGATACAAGGAAGTAATCTCTTATAGAGATCTAAAGTAAAACGTTTTAGAACTTTGAGAGGTAAAATTGAAATAGAAACAGTGTATTGAATCAGATTAAGATAACTGATTTTTGTATCTTGTGTATAAAATCTTTCAATTAAGCACTACTGATTAAGTAGGCAGTACATTTTTTTGGAGGAAGGAAAAGGGGATAAACTTTCTCACTGGGTATGAAATACAATTGGGAATACATATATAATATGTAATAAACTGGTAATCGCAGGGTCTCATTAAAACTTTAAACTTTGCTCTTTTTAGCACCATTAAGGCTAAAAGGCAGGGGTTGGGGAGTGAGGGGCGGCGGGGGCACTATCTTACAAGGATTAAGAAGACGAATGATGGAATCCAGTCAAACACGGAGGTAAGGGAGTAATCAACACCTGCACTGGTAGATTTCCCGTTTACATTTGAACCTTAGAGGAATTCTGCTTCTCAAGGTCCAAACCAAAGATTTAGTCTCACCTTCCTGTGTTTAATGTTTACGCGGTTCTGTTTCTCTCTTTTTCACTCCAGAACAAAAATATACCTCCAACCTGCTCCGTTTAAGGTTTTTGCGGTAAGGAGGTGGGGGTGGGGAGGGATCTTTTCTGAAAGATATTTAAAAAAAAGGTATCAGATCAAAGATTAAAACATGGAAAAGTTGTACACACATTTTACTTACAATGTCTAACGAGGTTTTAAACCGTCGACTGTCAACGTCAGGAGAGCCCTTCGAGCGTTCTTTCTGCTTCAAGACGCGGGGCTGCACCCCTCGGACGCCGCCGAACTGAACGTCGCCCCGTCCCTGCCCACGTGATGGAGACCTCCGCGGGGAGGGTAGGCGCCCGCGGAATGCTGGGACTGGTAGGCGCCGGCTCCTCCCCCTCCTCCCCCAGGCGTCACCCCCGGCTCCACTCCCCCAGCAGCCCGCGGCTGGGCGGGAGGCTGGAGGCGTGGGGAGAGCAGGGGCAGAACCGCAAAGGCTCCCAGCGTTCTCGCAGTTGCGCTGCTCTCTGACCTGAAGGCAGACATCTCTGCAACATATTGGAGGGCCCTGGAATTGGTGAATGGCCAGAGAAGCCTGGCGCAGCCCTTGGGGTCGCAGAGTCGGACACGACTGAACGACGGAACTGAACTGAACCGAGCCCTTAAAAAACCTAAAGCTCAGAGGCTTGAGGAACCAATGGAACCAACGCAGTGAGCGGCACTAGCCAATGATAATGGCAAGCACCGGTCAAGCTTGATTTGGAAACCGACTGCCAGCTTTATGAGGTGCCTGTCCCCATGTTAAATGCGGACAACGCTACATACATACCTCATAAGGTGGTTGTGAGTAAATGAGATAATGAACAAAAGTGTCGGCTAAATGGATAAAAGATGTTTTCTTGATCTATTAATTTTATAAAAATGAAAATTGAGAGATGGAAAGCAGTTTACCCAAGAACACATAATTGGTTAAGGGCAACTTGTCAAGTCAGTCTAAAAGTCCTGTTCCTGAACTGGGCCAATTCTAGACAACAGAGAAGAAATCTGCTCACATAAATCTCACTCCCCTTTCCTAATTTTTTCCTATAAAACTCCTGACCAACGTACTATTTTACTTACATTGATTTTTATCTGATTCCCATAGAATATAAAATCCTAGAAGGAAGAGAGGGTTGTCTTTGGTCTATTCTTTTCTGCTATATCCCCAGCACCTAGAATAGGGTTTACCTAGTACATAGCACCAGGGAAGGCGATGGCACCCCACTCCAGTACTCTTGCCTGGAAAATCCCATGGAGGGAGGAGCCTGGTGGGCTGCAGTCCATGGGGTCACAAAGAGTCAGACGCAACTGAGGGACTTCCCTTTCACTTTTCACTTTCATGCATCGGAGAAGGAAATGGCAACCCACTCCAGTGTTCTTGCCTGGAGAATCCCAGGGATGGGGGAGCCTGGTGGGCTGCCTGTATGGGATCACGCAGAGTCGGACAAGACTGAAGTGACTTAGCAGCAGCAGCAGCAGCAGTACATAGCACAAGCTCAAACAAAATTTTATTGGGTTAATGATTCTTCATTAACATTTTTTTGGTGTCTTCAACCATCATTTTTTGGCAGAGGTTGCAGGATTTGGGAACATTTTTAGATGTTTGATTGCAATTTCGAATTCAACAAGGAATAAGTGGAAGGCCATTTATTGTTGTCACTTCATTTCCAGCAAGACATTTTCATTTATATTGTCTTCAAAATATTTTTTCTATCACTTGTGAGAATGGGGAATAAATGCAGCTGGCTACTATGTCTTTCAGTTCAGTTCAGTTGCTCAGTCGTGTCTGACTCTTTGCGACCCCATGAATCGCAGCATGCCAGGCCTCTCTGTCCATCACCAGCTCCTGGGGTTCACTCAGACTCACATCCATCGAGTCAGTGATGCCATCCAGCCATCTCATCCTCGGTCGTCCCCTTCTCCTCCTGCCCCCAATCCCTCCCAGCATCAGAGTCTTCCAATGAGTCAACTCTTCGCATGAGGTGGCCAAAGTACTGGAGTTTCAGCTTTAGCATCATTCCTTCCAAAGAACACCCAGGGCTGATCTTTAGAATGGACTGGTTGGATCTCCTTGCAGTCCAAGGGACTCTCAGGAGTCCTCCAACACCACAGTTCAAAAGCATCAATTCTTCGGCACTCAGCTTTCCTCACAGTCCAACTCTCTTATCCATACATGACCACTGGAAAAACCATAGCCTTGACTAGACGGACCTTTGTTGGCAAAGTAATGTCTCTGCTTTTGAATATGCTATCTAGGTTGGTCATAACTTTTCTTCCAAGGAGTAAGCGTCTTTTAATTTCATGGCTTTACTTCCTCTTATTTAATATTTTAACCTTCTTATTAAAAATAACACTGTTAACCTTTTTCTACTAAGATATAACCCCAAAGTTATTTTTCTGACCAAAACTGTGAACACTATGTACAATGAATTGATAAATGCTTTCTCACTACATAACAGGATTTCTGCTTACCCTGAACAAAAAACTCCAGGAGATAGTGGAGGACAGAGGAGCCTGGCTGCTGGAGTCCATGGGATTGCAAAGAGTCAGACATGACTTAGGCCGGGAACAGCAAACAAAAAACTCATGTACAAAAATTATCTTAGTAAAATAGCTGCTTTACTTAGAAATCCAGGGTCAAGAACATTAGATTTCTAGACTGAGGCCTAATAGGTATTTAAATTAATGCCAATTGTAATTTTGTATATGTATGTCTTCACTAATATATGGCAAATTCCCTCAGGGTAAAGAATACTCTTAATTGAATTCATATATTTATTAAGCATCTATTGTTTCAACACAGATGTTTAATAAATACATGAATTAATGAGTCTATTCTTTGTTCTAATCATTTCTTCTCTTGTTCTCTTTCGATTCACTGAATTCCTCCATTGATCTCAAACTCCCACAATAACTGTTTAACATCCAGAGCTCATGCTTCCTCTTGGTATTAGCAGTCCAGCAGTTCCCTTGTGATATTAGTGGAGTCTACCGCCTCTATAACGTCACCTCTTTTGTGCCACCCTTGGGTTTGGAAAACATCTACAGCAGAATATCTGGTTCGACAAGAGTTTAGCTTTACCTCACAGTTGGTAATGAAAGTTGGTATTTGTCAGGTTGCTAAGTGTGGGAGGCACGTATGGCAGAGCTAGGATTATGTACCCTTATTACCTAGACAAGAGGGAAAACCCTTAAAAAAATGTATGTTTTAATGCTAAAGTTACTATTCCTCTGATTTTGCGTCAAGCTTCTCATGATTTTGAAAACCATCCCTAAGTTCTTCAAGCATTTTTAATTACAAGATGACACAGGTGGTGCTAGTGGTAAGAACCTGCCTGCCAAGGCAGGAGACATAGACATGTAGCTTCATCCCGGGGTCGGGAAGATCCCCGGAGGAGGGCATGGCAAGCCACTGCAGTATTCTTGCCTGGAGAATCCCATGGACGGAGGAGCTGGTGGACTAGTCTGTGGGCCTGCAGTCTCGGACAGGACTGAAGCAAATTAGCAGCAGCAATATATGTACTTATGTAGTGAATCTCCTGTCTTCTTTTTTTAATACAGCCCCCCAAACCTGTTTTACAATCTGTATCCAAGTTTCTATATAGTTAACTGTCCTTGGTTAAAGAGCTTAATATATGCATTAATATTACCACTATAATATGAACTTTATTAATATTACTTGTATAAAATTTTATATCCTTTTATCTCATTCCTTTATTATATCCTTGAATCTATTATATCTTTTCATCTATTACAGTACTTCTCCTGTTACATATTAATAGAGTAATATAATAGGTACCTTATTAAGCACTAGTTAAAACAAGTAAAAGCCAGATATTAACCAAGTATCAACACTTCGCGGTATTTTGTCAGAGAAATGTCCCACAAATTTTTCAAATATACTAACTCAGGCTGACAAGGGAGAACATGCTTTTAATTTTCCCTAAGATAAAAGATTCTTTAAAAAGTAGGATCTCTCATGTTGCTATTCCTTCTGTTTCTTTGGCTGTATTGTATATAATTAAAAAACAACAACAACAAAAAAAAAAAAAACAGAAAACTAAACAAGAGCTTCCATCAAGCAAAAACCTAGGTGATTCTAAAGCATGTAATTACTTGTGTCTGTGGCCAAATTTATGGCCTATTAGTGAAAACACAAGACATCGTTAAATTTCATTAAAATAAAATATGTGCCCCCAGTTTGGACAATGAGTTGCTCAAAAACATTCTAAAGTGATTTTAAATACATGAAAGAGTACACACCTTTGTGGCTCAGCTGGTAAAGAATATGCCTGCAATGCGGGAGACTTGGGTTCGATCCCTGGATTGGGAAGATCCCCTGGAGAAGGTAAAGACTAACTCTAGTATTCTGGCCTGGAGAATTCCAGGGACAGTACACCATGGGGTCCCAAAGAATCAGACATGACTGAGCGACTTACACTTCACTTCAAAATTTTCAGGCCCATTCACTGTAACTGCTATCCAAATTGCAAATTTTAAAATCTAGTCACTAAAATCAATTATGGAAAATCGTCCGAGAAGGGGGTGTGTATGTGAAGGCAAGATTATCCGATTTTTCAATAACATTCCCTCAGTGTGTCTAAGTTTAGATATTTGCAGATTTTCCACATCTGCAAATACGGTACACAGAAGTGAAACAAATGGTTTTGTCATGTTTTCTTATTCAGTAACTAAACGCAGAAAAAAATCCTGTATCACACGCAGCATATCAAGTCATGCTCAGAAGCAAAGTGAAAATAATGGATCACAACTGAAAATTACAGTGCTCTCTTTAATCAAAGTATTTGTTCACTTCTCACTGCCCATAGCACAGCACTAACAATGTCTCTGAACAGTGTTGCTGAAGTAGAGCCTTTATACGAAATCAGGAGTAATACTGTTTGCTGCGTACATTTTGTAAATGGAAATCCACCCAAGTAAGCCTGTAGATCCGATTTTGTACTCAACAAGTGACTTTTAAAACCTAAAACTGGTAAACTGCTTTCCCAAGGAACTTCAAACTAAAATTTTCTCCAGGGAAAGATGACACCTGCGAATATGTCTTATCAGCCCTGCAAAGGGACACTTGGAAAGGTACGGCGAAGGCAAGAGTCGATCAAAAAGGCTGCGGGAAAACTGCGCAACAGCCTGGGGCTGAGGACCGAGACTTCTCCACCCGCCTTTCACTCCGCCTTTCCCAGCGACTCTGTGCTGGGGGCCCGGCCGGGCGCCTCTTGCGAGCAGGCAACAGTTGCCAGGAGCAGCTGGACTGAGGACCGGCAATTTGCCCAGCCACTTGTCCCTTCTCCGTCTTCCCTCCCTCCCTCCCCGAAGGCCGAGGACAGCGACGCCTCCTCGCTCTTCTCCTCCTCTTTGGTGCCTTCAGCCAGGAGGCGGGAGTGACCCGCGCGGCAGCTGACCCAGCACAGGCACTGCCTCTCCCACAGCCCTCGGAGCACACCATGGGCCCAGGGGCCGGTTTGCAGCACAGCAGCGACGACGCAGGCGGCAGCCCCGGCGACGCTCAACTGCCTCCCTGACCGCCGACACCACCGCCCTACACCCCGAAAAACGATCGCCACCAACGGCAGGAGACTCTTAAGGGCACCGCAAAACACCGTCGCGAGCGACTCAAGCTACGTCAACAACTATGGCAGGCGAGGGGCGGCGGGCGGAGCCGGAGAGGGAAGGATGGGCGCTGTACGTCACGCCCAGGGCTCCGCTACGGGAGGGAAGGCCCCGGCTCGCCCCTCAAAATGGCGGCAGCAGTGACGTGCCTGCGTACGGAACTCCTACGCCGTCGCGCCACGGCCGGCGGGAAGTGAGGTTCTCAGAAGAGCCGCCCGAAGTGTACGGCGACTTCGAGCCCCGGGCGGCCAAAGAAAAGGCCCGGGTGGGAAGACAGATTCCGCTAGAAGGGTTCCGGCCCGATTCGGCGAAAGAGGAAGTGAGAGAAAGCGCCTATTACCTTCGGTCTCGGCAGCGAAGGCAACCCCGACTCCACGAAGCCGAGGAGATGCAGACTCGGAGAGCTACTCGCCTCCAGGAGCAGCTGCACTCGCCGCCGCCTCCGATACGACCCTCTCCGGTTACGACCAGAAGAGGATTACGGGACTCCCATTCATCCGAAGGTGAGACAGTCGGAGGTAACAGTGTCAGCCGCGAGTCAGGGAGGGAGTGCCGTGGGCGGGTACGCGCGAAGGGTGTGCGCGTCCTGGGCGGGCGTGTGCCTGCCTTGAGCTCGTCCCCTCTGAGCTTCTCCGGTTTGGACGTGAGCCCCCACCCCCGGGCCGCCCCGTCGGCTGGCGGGAAAGTGGCAGGGCGGGGGCGCCGGAAGGAAAGGCGGTCGTGCGTAGTGACCTGAGCACAGTCGAGGAGCCGCGTGCTTCCTTGGGCATCAATTTAGAGGTGTCAGGATTGCCCGTTTTCTGCAGGCCTGCACTTCGGGGCGGCGAGTTAGGCAGAAGGCAGGACACTGAATCACTCAGAGTTCAGTTTCACATCGGTTTCATATCGGTTCTCTCTACCCTGGGATGTTTCTGCCAAAGCCACTTCCATTTCCTCCTTTAACTCCGAGGCCAGAAATCCTTCAGTGAGATTTGGTCCTCATCTAACCTTCCAGTCTTTCCCCGTCACTATCCAGGAGGGGAGAAAGGAAGGGGAATTTCGTGAGTGGCCGTTTGAGGACTAGCATAGTTGATGAATTGATTTGAGATCCCACCCACATGGTTTACACTGAAACGGGGTCAAGGCAGTCATCCTGAACCTGAAGCTTCCCAGTGTGTGATAAACTTGAACTGATCACTCTTTCTCTAGTGTGGTGGTCTCTGCCAGAAATTCGGATGTTGGGGACCGTCAGTGTAACCTCAGTAGTTAAGCAGTAGCGTGACAAAGCAAGACTTTCATTAGTTTTCATCTAAATGGGCCACAGGGTTACTGACAAAGTGATTGTGTAGTTTTAGGAAAGTCACAGATGAATGAATCATCGCCGGTAATGCATCCTGTCCCACGCTGCCCCTATCCCATCTAACACTGAGTCACAGATGGAGTTTCATGTTGGCTCCAGGTAGCGCACCTGTGAGGTAAAACCAAGGGGTTTGAATCATAATGGGATTACATAGTTGGTAATAGACCATTGGTGGATATGATGAAGAGGAGGTGGATTTTCTCAGTTTAGAGCTGAGAAATAGACTGCACATTGCCTGCTGATGCCTGAAGTGCTGACACAGTAGAAGTGTTGATGATTTTGGAAATTATGTTAAAGATATGTGAGTTACTGTTGGGAGTAATACCAAGACCGTGTAACCCCTATACATGTTTTATCTCTTTTAAGATTATAAACTTCTGAAGACAAAGATCCTACATATATACACAGATCCTACATATATATTTGAGGGACCATGTTATACTTCAGTGTTTATGTTCTTTCTGTATCTCCAGTAGCTAGAAGAATGCTTTGGAAGGCAAAGGAAATATGCTAAGTTGTATGACTTCCACGCAGGCCTATGCAATTGTAAAAGCTAGTTTGTTTGTTTTTTGTTTAACACACAAAGGATTTACTTCTATTTTTAGTAAATCTATGAGAATCTACACGTTTTTCATTCTTCCTCTTTAGCCCGTCTTTTAAATTTTCTAGAGTAATATTTCTATATTTATTTTGTAAAGCATCATTGCTGAGTAGTTTATTTTTATGTTGTCCTAAAGAGTAGTAAGAACTACTACTAGTTCAATTCCCAAGTTTTGGTAAACCTAATTTTTTGTTGTTTAGCGTCCCCTAAGTCGTGTCTGACTCTCTTTGCCACCCTATGGACTGTAACCCACTAGGCTCTTCTGTCCATGGGATTTCCCAGGCAAGAATACTGGAATGGGTTGCTATTTCCTTCTCTAGAGGAATCTTCCCTACCCAGGGGTCAAACCCAAGTGTTCTGCATTGGCAGGCGAATTCTTTACCACTGAGTCACCAGGGAACCCCTTAATTACACATTTCTGAAGAGATTGAAACTGAGTGGGCCCCTGTGAGTCTTGCCATTGTTTGGAGGCAGTACGATAGCCATTATGACCTTCTCTGAGTTCCAAAGAGCAGGTTCCAACAGTCGCTAATCAAAGTAAGAACAACCAAGAACTCACCTGATGCAAGATTAAAAGGCCCAGATTAATCATCAGGATTAGGAGACTGACCACCTGAGATGAGAGTAAGGGAGTGCAAACCCTGCTCACACCCTTATCTTGTCAGACACCCCACCTTTGACCCACTTATAAAAACACTCATGAAGTCCTCTGGGGATGGGACACAGTTTTTCGAGGCAGAAGCCTGGGGTGTCTCCCTTTGCCTGGCAAAGCAGTAAAGCTGTCCTTTTCCGCTTCACTCATGACTCTGTCTTTGGGATTTGATGTGGCGCCCGTGCACAGAGAGACCAACTTTTCATAACAATGAATTACTTGCATTTCTGTTTATATATTGCTGTTAATATACATAATCTCTACTCACTTTGCATATTCTGAATTTTATAATTGTTATTTGTGTTCTTTAGAGGATGAACCACCTTCACAAACTGTTTTAAGCCAAACGGTCACAAACAAAGCTATCAGGAGAACACGAGAGACTCCAGGTAAGAGTTTGTTTTTTTCCTAACCTGTCAGCTTTTTTTTATGTATTGATTATAGCCTATTATTATTGGGTTATTGGATTATTGGGTCGATCAGGGGTGCCAAATCATACCTCATTCAAAGTTTCAGTGAATCTTATTTTTAGGTTGTTAAATTGAATTAAGCAATAGTAGCATGCCTGGAAAATCCCATGGACGGAGGAGCCTGGTGGGCTGCAGTCCATGGGGTCGCAAAGAGTCGGACACGACTGAGCGACTTCCCTTTCACTTTTCACTTTCATGCATTGTAGAAGGAAATGGCAACCCACTCCAGTGTTCTTGCCTGGAGAGTCCCAGGGATGGGGGAGCCTGGTCGGCTCCTGTCTATGGGGTCGCACAGTCGGACACGACTGAAGCGACTTAGCAGCAGCAGCAGCATGTGTCAAGAACAGACAGGGCGCATACTTGAATACTTTCTAAGTACCATATACTTGGTATATGTTAATTCACATAAGTATGCAGGATAGATGTACCCACTTTTTTGATGAGGAAACTGGAGCTCAGAGTAGCTGCCTTTTCTCTTACGATTACTTGCTATGTAACTGAACCAAATTCAGACCTAGGCTTGTCTTCTCCAAAGCCCCTTCACTTGCCCCAGGTACTTCACTGTCACTCTCCCTTGGAATAATTAACTGCTCACTAAAGCTTGTTAAGTGTTGAATGAATAAATGTGTCATGTAAAATGGATTAAATGGTCTGCATAGTAAAATCATGACACAATATAATCAATCTCAATTTGATACTATATTAAATCTAAGATCTCATCAGTTGTAAGATACATCCTCTTCTTGGGCTTCTCTGATAGCTCAGTTGGTAGAGAATCTGCCTGCAATGCAGGAGATTTGATTCCTGGCTTGGGAAGATCCTCTGGAGAAGGGATAGGCTACCTACTCCAGTATTCTTGGGTTTCCCTGTGGCTCAGCTGGTAAAGAATCTGCCTGCAATGTGGGAGACCTAGGTTCTAACCCTGGTTTGGGAAGATCTCCAGAGAAGAGAAAGGCTTCTCACTCCAGTATTCTGGCCTAGAGAATTCTATGGAGTGTATAGTCCATTGGGTCACAAAGAGTTGAACACAACTGAACGACTTTCACTTTCACGTAGGAGGAAGAAATGCTGCCAGTTAAGGGTAATGTGCCTTCTCTATAATGACATTTTTCAGGCCATTTGGGAAAACTATATTCTTGAAATTTTATTTACAGTAGCTCTAATTACATGACGCTTATGCCTGGAAAAACAAAAGTTTCTCATTTTTAAAATCTACAGCAAAAATAAATCTATAATAAATTTATAAAATTATGGGGTTAAGTAAATTGATTTAATGAAGACTGTTGAGCACCAGCCTATAGACCATACAGACCATTATAAAACTATTATACAATAGAATGTCTCATACAGTCTTTTGGAGTTCACATTAAGCTTGTATTTTAGGACTGCTATTGAGATACATGGCTGCATAATGTTGTGCAAAGAGCACTGGATCTTGGTCATATTAGCTAGCCATGTTGACCCTCAGGCCTTTATCTGTATGACTTAACCTGGCCTAACTCACAAGCTCACTGCAAAAGTGAAATAGTACTTGCAAAATCACTTAGTATACAGTAAAACATATGGATCTAAGGTGGTTTTTTTTTTTCCTCACAACACTTTGCAGGCAGTGTAAAGTTCGTAAAATTTTGCTTAAGCATTTCTTTTTCTGACAAAGCTCATGCTATGGTTGATAATGGAAAAAACAAAACATTTCCCAGTGTAGATGGTAGATTGATGGAACTCATGCACATATTAGCTGGAATATATTGTGCTACAATATAACTAGACATAAAGATACGTGCATTTTAGGGAGATTTGAGATACTTTGGGTTCTTTTACTATAAAAGGTGCTTTTAAAAATCATACTATATCTAGTACTTGTCTTGCTCCTCTGTCATTCCTCTTAAAAAAGGAGAATGTTTAGGAAAGTCATTAAATGAATGCTTGTAAAGTCTGTCTTTACAAGCTTTGTAAAGTACTGAATATTCATTGGAAGGACTGGTGCTGAAGCTGAAACTCGAGTACTTTGGCTACGTGATGTGAATAATTGACTTATTGGAAAAGACCCTGATGCTGGGAAAGATTGAAGGCTGGAGGAGAATTGGATGACAGAGGATGAGATGGTTGGATGGCATCACCAACTCCATGGGCATAAGTTTGAGCAAGCTCTGGGAGTTAGTGATGGATAGGGAAGCCTGGCATGCTGCAGTCCACGGAGTTGTAAAGAGTAGGACACAACTGAGCGACTGAACTGAACTGAAAGTCTGTCTAGCAGAGGAATTACTTAAACAGGAGTCAGTTTGATAGAAAACTACTTTAAGTGCAAGTTTAAGATAGGCCCTCCCTTGTTTGAGGGAATATCAATTGGTACAACCACTATGGAAAACACTGGGAGGTTCCTTAAAACTAAAAATAGAGTTGCCATATAATCCTTCAATCCCACTCCTGGGCATATATCAGGAGAAAACTCTTAATTCAGAAATATACATGCACCCACAGGTTCTTAGCAGCACTATTTACAATAGCCAAGACATGGAAGCCCCCTTAATGTCCATCAACAGATGAATGGAATAAAGAAGTGAAAGTGGTGTGTGTATATATGTGTATGTATGTATGTATGTGTGTGTGTGTATATATATGTATACACACACATGTGCAAAATGGAATAATAGTCATAAAAATGAATGAAACACTGCCATTTGCAGCAACATAGAAGGACCTAGAGGTTATCATATTAAAGTGAAATAAGTCAGAAAGAGAAAGACATATATATATATAGTATCGCTTGTACATAGAATCTAAAATATGATACAAGCAAACTTATTTACAAAATGGAAACAGATTCACAGACTTACAGTTACCACAGGGGCAAGAGGGTAGAGGAGGAATAAGTTAGGAGTTTGGGATTAGCAGATATGAACTACTATATATAAAATAGATAAACAACAAAATTCTATGGTATAACGCAGGAAACTGTATTCAGTATCCTGTAATAAACCATAATGGAAAAGAATATGAAAAAGAATATGTGTGTGTGTGTGTGTGTGTATATATATATATATAAACTGAACCACTTTACACCAGAAACTTAATAATACAACAAATGTATATATAGGCTCTTCCTCCTTGTAGAATCGCAGGCTTTCAATTCAACTTTGGTGTTCAGAATCGTGCTGTAATTTTATATAGGACCACTGGAGTGGTCTGCCAAAACTTTGTCCAAAAATGTCCTTGAAAATGATGACCTATACCAAGGGACTTCCCTGGTGGCTCAGCTGGTTAAGAATCCACCTGTACTATGAGAGACCTGGGTTCGATCCCTGGGTTGGGAAGAACCCCTGAAGAAGGGAACGGCTACTCCAGTATTCTGGCCTGGAGAATTCCATGTACTACAGTCCATGGGGTAGCAAAAACACAGCTGAGCGACTTTCACACACACACCAAGGGACCACTTTCTAAAACATGCTAGTAAAGACAGCCACATCATTTGTCATCCTGTTTTGGAAGTCATGAAAATGTTGATTGTAGTAGTCTAGAGTAGCTTATTGTTTGAAGTTTCAGAATTGCATTATTTTCACATTAAAATAGTGATTAGGTTGTTCTATCAGTTCTGTTCATATATACCTATATAACTTCTTCTATAGCCAGATTCATTCCATTCATGAAACTAATTTCAAAACCTAAAAATATAGTAGGAAAATTTTAGTAACTTTTCCTAACGTTAAATATTTTTAGTAGTTGTGGTTTCTAGTCAAATAATTATTGTTAAATATTTTTACTGCCTTCTGTTTTAACATGAGGGCTTCCCTGGTGGCTCAGGAGTAAAGAATCTGCCTGCCAATGCAGGAGACACATGTTCGACCCCTGGATCAGGAATATCCCTTGGAGAAGGAAATGGCAACCCACTCCAGTATTCCTGCCTGGGAAATCCCATGAACACAGGAGCCTGGTGTGCTCCATCTAGTCCATGGAGTTGCAGACATGACCAAGTGACTAAGCCACATTTTGTCATGAACATTTGATTCTCTGACTGCTGTAATTACAGAATTCATTCATTCTCCAGATGTTTATTGAGCACCGACTTTATACTAGTGCCGTTGCTAGATTCTGGGGGTGCAGTGGTGAGCAAAAAAGGGAAGGAGATTGCTACTAAAGAAGAATCCTTGTTATTTTATTCCCTAATACCCCTCTCTGCTACTCTCTCTCCTTCAACCCCTCTTACATAGGGCTATGTGTTTGGTAGAGTATACAAGAAAAACTTAAATGAGAAGATGGGGTCTGAAATAGTAATTGATATCTATAGATTAAAGTTGAGTTTTAGGTTTTAATTAAACCTGCAAAGGATGGGAATATGGGGGGGGAGAGGAAAGTCATTGTAATAATAAGAGTAACAAACATATGTGATATTTCTTTTTAAAGCTATTTATGTAAGGTCTAAATATGTGTTATGTAGAATGCTAACAACTGATACATTGCATAGAATCTTAGAGCTGGAAGGTTTAGGAGAGTCATGTACTCAGAGTTTCTGTCAGTATAGGTGTCCTTCTGTTAACATCCATTCATACACTGTTGATCGTCTGCAGTGATGTAGAAATCACTCCCTCACCATCAGTTCTGTTTTGGAGACAACACTAATAATTTGGTTGCTTTTGTTTTTACCACTGAACTAAAAGCTACTTTGCTGTAAATTTCTCTTGATCTTAATTCTGCCTTTCGAGCTACATAAAATCAACTTAATTAATGTCTCTACATCTCTGTCTTTAAGATGTACAAAAACATGCTCAATAAGTATTTTTAGAACAAATAAATGGATGTCCCTTCAGGATTTCTCTTCTTGATACTGTGAAGAGGAAATATGGGGTTAAGTCAGTTTTATGAGAACAAACATAGGCAGCCAATATAATGGAGAGGGGTTTAGTGGTAGCTGGTTCAGAGCATGGTTTTTGTACTTCTCACGCAGAGCCAAACATACTGCTTTTTTTATAGATACAAATGAAGCCAAGTGTAATATAATCCAAATTTAAATATAGATTGGGGTTTATATTATTTATGCGAGGCTCTTTGAGGTCATACACCTTGGATTTCTAGGCTAACATTAACTTATTATTTAATGGGATTGGCTTCCTCATTAACCCTGTGCCATTGAACTGTAGACAGTCTGAAATAAATTATGGGTAACATTAACATGTTTTTTTAAATTAGAGTTTGTGTTTGTTGAAACACACAAGTTAAATAATTGGAGGGAGTGTATTAACTCTTAGGAAGTTAACCCTCAAATCAAAGTTTGATGTAAATAATCCACAGTGAGGGTATGCCACAGTGGAATAGATAATTGAGTTGGTGCTACGGTACAGATTTTGGTTCTTAATTGAGACATTTAAAAGTTTTATTTGATACTCCTTACTTTTTATACAAATATGGTCTAGTGAGAAAAACTGTCAAATTTTACATCAAACCCATGTATTTTTCATAGCAGCAAACCTGTCTCTAGTTCACTATTGTATTCCCATACTTAGCATAATGGAGAGCTCAGAAAAAGCTTTGCTGACTAAATAGGTGATTGTATAATAAATCTAATATGTTAGACATTTTATGTACGTATTTTATTTTTTTCTCTTCCAATATTAGTGATGAGTGAAGACCCTCTAATCAGCCTGTGTAGACCTCCTCTAAGAAGCTCAAGATCTGGTAAGAGATTGTTTTGTCTGTTGGTTCAGCTTTCTCATATTTTTAAATAGGGTACTTAACATGTATTTATTGGAGAAGGCAATGGCACCCCACTCCAGTACTCTTGCCTGGAAAATCCCATGAACAGAGGAGCCTGGAAGGCTGCAGTCCATGGGGTCGCTAAGAGTCAGACATGACTGAGCGACTTCTCTTTCACTTTTCGCTTTCATGCATTGGAGAAGGAGATGGCAACCCACTCCAGTGTTCTTGCCTGGAGAATCCCAGGGACGGGGGAGCCTAGCGGGCTGCTGTCTATGGGGTCGCACAGAGTCGGACATGACTGAAGCGACTTAGCAGCCACAGGAACATGTATTTATATGGTTAGAAATTCAAAATTTCTATAAATATACGATGGAAAGTCTCCCAGCTCCTTTCGTTGTTTGTCCACCCAGTTTCCTTAAGCAACCAGTGCTGTCAGTTTCTTAGGCAGTCTTCCAGAGATATTTTATGGAGATACAAGAGAATTCATGTATAAATCATCTTTTCCTGTCTTTTTTAACCCACATTTTAGCCCAATAATTGCTCTTTTCTGTACCTTCTTACTGTTGATTTTTACTTAAAATATATTGAGACATCCTTCCATATAAGTGTATAAAATAATTTTTTCATTAGAGGTTGTGTCCTTGTATGTTGCTATGATTCTTTTTGTTAGCAAAATGGTTTTTAAATTAATGTCAGGGACTTTTTACTCTTCCCAGTATAATGCTAATAAAAAATTGAAGACTGAGCCTTTGTGGCTCAGGGCTATAAATTTTTCCTGCCTTAACTGCATTTCTTCCCCTGTGGGTCAGCTGGTAAAGAATTCGCCTTCTATGCAGGAGACCTGGGTTTGATCCCTGGGGTGGAAAGATCCTCTGGAGAAGGGAAAGGCTACCCACTCCAGTATCCTGCCTGGAGAATTCCATGGACTGTATAGTCATGGGGTCACAAAGAGTCAGACATGACTGAACAACTTTCACTTTAAGACCTAAGAAGAGTATTGCCCTTAAATTGATTTCGTAACTATGAAAGAAAACTATGAATGTCATTCCAAGAGATCTGCTTCATTTTTAGAGTTTCCCAGCCCATAAGGTGCTTTATTGTAGGAACTAAAAAGGAAACATTTACCTTCACATGAGGTTTCTACTCCTCGGTTATTCTCTTTTAAAAAGAGTTAGGTTGATTTTTTTTTTTTTTTCCTGATAGATGACTGTCCTTTTAAGTGATAAAAATCTGTTAAGGTTTTGATGATGAACCTGTGGTAAAGAACCATATGATGCATTTCCTTTTAAGCACTAATCATTTTATTGCTATCTCTCTTGCAGATTCGGCACACAAAACAAATGGAAATACTAAAATGAGTGAATTAGGTTTGTTTATCTCTAATTCTTATAGGTTCTCTTTGAGGCTTCGAATTATCAGTAGAATGCAGGAGTACTTTCATTTGGTCACTGGCTTGAAAATATTTGTTCATTATTTCAGCTTGAGGGACCAATAGCCTTGGTTTTTATTCTCTGAAATTATGTCCTTTGTTATATTATTGTTTAAGTTCACGTAAGAAAATGTCATAACCTATATTTTAGTTTTTATTAGCAGTTATTAAGTTAACACTGTTGCGAGAAAAGAGATAACAACTTACCAATTAAGTTTTTTCTTGCTTTAGAAAGTGAATTGGAAATTTTTCTGTAGTAAGTTGTGTCCTTTGCCATGTTTGTTGAAGTGGTTTATATTCTTTTCAGGATTTGCCTTGATATAGGACTTGAGCTACCAAGATCTGTGGCTTTAAGTGAACTTACATTGATTGTGGTTGGACTTAGTCTTAAGTTACAAATTTTCTAAATTTGGAGATGAGTCAAAGGAGAGAAGCTTCATTTTTCTTTATAAATAGTTGCAGCTTGTTTTAAATTTGTCTTCCACTTAAACTCAATTTTTTTTAGAGACTTCAGAATTTACAGTGTCTGGGTACTGAAAATGATCCTTGTAGTATGCAACTTATCATGTGTACTTTTACCTACCAATTTCTCAAATGCTCTATATAAAAACTTAAAAAAGAATTTTTTTTGAGTCTTAAATAGAAGCAAACTTGCAGATGAAATAATCTAGCACTTTTATGTTCTTTCTATGCTAGATTTAGAAATTATTTCTGCAAGTACTTTATAATAAAAACTAACTTTAAAAAAAGTACTTTCAGCTTAAAGGAAATTTCTGTGAGATCAATAAAGAATGACACCCCCCTTTTTTCCCCCAATAGTAATGCTAGTAAATCTTGAAATGTATAAAATGGCTGTTCATGGAGCTTGAACATTTGTGATATTTCCAGACTATTCTTTATTCTCTTCTTCTTGCTGTGCCACTCTCTTGTTCTCCAAAGTGTGATTGGCATTGAATAGTAAGGTATCTATACTGGGGATCCCCAGAGTACAGCCTCTGAGTAAAATCTGACATGCGGTCTTGTTTTTATACAGCCTGTGAGCTAAGAAAAATTTTTATATTTTGTGGAATAAATATATATATGTATACACAGGCATATGACAGAGACCTTGTGTGGCTAGAGAAGCCTAAAATATTTACTCTTTGGCCCTTGACGGAGAAAGTTTACCCATCTCTAATTACATTAATGGCAGACCTAAAGACAGGAAATCACCTAAATTATCATTTGTTCTAAGAATAAATTCGGAGAGTTAAATACCTGCCTTGACGTAGATTTATGTCCACACATAGATTGAACATTCCACACTAGGTTTTACTGACAACACAAAAAGGAGACACGGTGACTCCTGTCTTCTCTTTGAAAAAGCATGATCGTCTCACTTTTGAATCTTCATGCCTTTGTCCCCAGACACAACTCAATTATGGTTTGTATTTCCTTGAATACCCGTCACGCCTCACACCAACACATTCCATAAATCTCTTGGAATAAGAAAGCCTATAGTAGAAATATCCTGGGACTTTGTATTTTTCTTTAAAACTGTGACCAGACAAAAGAAAGTGAACAGGAAGTGATACAGATAATGGTTGATGTCCACCAGAGGAGGTAGTTTTAAGTGATCTGTTTTTTATAACAAACTGAAAGACCTTAAACTTCTGAAGTATCTTTTCCTAATTGGTTAAAACTGTTAGAAAAGTGACACCTTAACAGCACATTTAATTATTGCCATTTGTCTAAAAGCCACAGCCTGTGTAATTTTTTTAAAAATAACCTTTTTTTGGTTAGGGTATTATTGCTCCGAATAGAATTCTAATGTCTTGAAAGTTTTTGCATGTATGTAGGAAAGAGTAATACTTAAAAAAAAATTTTTTTTTTAATGCTTTAGCTTCCCCCATGTAGCAGCCAAGAAGTTTAGAATAAAGGAAGCTGAATGACAAAAGAGGGAAATGAAATTAAAAGCTATATAGTCATAGATACTGCTGATTCATCATCAGTTTGTATTTGGATATTTATCTATACATTCTTTGCTGCTTGGGTAAAAAAATTGTTATAAGCATTAAAATAGTGGTATATGTATATGGTAGAGAAGAGCCCTACTCTGTGGAAGAGGTCAGGAAGGTTTAATGGCGATAAAATTAGAATTTTGAAGGATGCAGAACAGGCAAAATGAGAAGGAGAGTTGTAAATACTACAGTTTGTCTTGTAATAGAATGTCACTCTTTTATGTTTAGAGTTCAGGCAATATGAGAAACTCCTCTACATTAGAAACAACACTCACATTAACTGCGGCTCCTTGAACTATCTTGTGGTAAATGATTTTCAGAATGACATTCTCAATTGGTAAACTTGGGTTTCTAGAGTGAGAACTATGTTTTAAAATGTGTATACAATCAGGACAAAAGCCTATTACAGTGAAGAGTATTTGTCAACTATATAAAATGTATTATTGTTTAAGGTGTCTTAATTCATAAAGTCCTGCTGGATTATAAGGCACAAAATACTACTGTTTTTTGTTCTTAGTGATGTTACCATGATAGCCTTGCTTGATAAATTATTATTTATGTCTTATGTAGTCTGATAAATATTTACTGTTAGGAACATGGAATTCTAAAGAAAGGATTTTTAGACCCTATATTAAATGTCTTAAAAGTGTTCAAAAATAGATTAAATCCATGATTTATTTAATATGTCATATTAAAAGTATTAAAAGCAAGTGCAGAACTCCCTTATAGAAGCTGATTTAAAAATATTTCTAAATTCTTCATTGTGCTAATTAAAACTAATTGACATAACTAACATAAACAGAAAAAAGGGAGATTGAATTGTAGGCAACCTGGTATAGAAAGGATTAATTATTAGTTAATTTGCTCTAGACAGTTAACATAGATTTGCAAAAGTATGGTGGAAATATATTTTATCAGGATGAAAAAAGAGGGATTGTTGTACTATTAGTTTTTTCTGATAGTTTGTGAATGAATGTAAATTTTCAACATACTTTTATTTCCATTAACACAGATTCAAAAATCAGTTCAGCCTTAAATTTTGCTACAACAAATAATTTTTAAACTATATAAAACATAATGCCCCAATATAAATGTGATTTTAACAAAGCTACTGTATTACATTTAGGTTTTGTTGGAACCTCTCATTTTAGAAAGAATTCACTTCTCAGCTTTCCCCCCATTCATGCGTTTACTCAAAAAATTATTGAGGGAGACTTTTTAAAAAGGTTCCACATGTAAGGAGCTTGGAAGTCACCACTTTAGCCTAATAACAAGTCAAAAACTGACAACTGAAAAATCAACAACTCTTCTTAGATCCATAAGAGAGGAAATGACACAGGTCAAATCACTGCCCCCAAGGTTTGAGAAATGGGCAAATACAGGAAGTCATAGCTTGCTGGAGCCAAGACTCACAAGTGGAAGCCTCTGCGGGAGGTAGTGCTGGGTAGGAAAACCTGAACTGCAGTTAATGAATTGTTGGATGTTCTGTGTGGACAAGCCTGAAGAGTTAAAAAATTTCAGCAGGACCCAGTCTAAGGCGGGCCCCTACTGTGTTGTGAAATTTACCTCCAGAGGCTCAGCCAGGCTCACATTAAAAAAAAAAAAAAAAGAAAAATCCGTTCATACTTCTGCAAGTTAGAGGGATCCCAAAAGGCAGCATTTTGAAACGTGCCAGGGTATTCTGTTCTTAACAAGACAAGCCCTCAAGGAAATCTCGTTAACTGGAGCCTATTGGTCTAGTCAAGGCTATGGTTTTTCCAGTGGTCATTTATGGATGTGAGAGTTGGACTATGAAGAAAGCTGAGCACCGAAGAATTGATGCTTTTGAACTGTGGTGTTGGAGAAGACTCTTGAGAGTCCCTTGGACTGCAAGGAGATCCAACCAGTCCATTCTAAAGGAGATCAGTCCTGGGTGTTCTTTGGAAGGATTGATGCTGAAGCTGAAACTCCAATCCTTTGGCCACCTAATGTGAAGAGCTGATTCATTGGAAAAGACCCTGATGCTGGGAAAGATTGAGGGCAGGAAGAGAAGGGGACGACAGTGGATGAGATGATTGGATGGCATCACCAACTCAATGGACATGAATTTGGGTAAACTCCGGGAGTTGGTGATGGACAGGGAGGCCTGGCGTGCTGTGGTGCATGAGATTGCAAAGAGTTGGACACGACTGAGCAACTGAACTGAACCAAACTGAACCTACTGTATCAAAGCCCAGCTGACTTGAGAGATGGGAAATAAACCCAACTCCAGACCATTCTGAGCGTTCTGTTTCACCTAAACAGGAACAGGAAAAACTTTGAACTGTTGTGAAGTTCATGGTCTTGAGGCATAAGCTTACTAAAAAGTGGACACCTAGAGCTGTAAGATACTTCCCTTCTCCCAGGATACTGCCCCTCCCTCAACACCTTACCACCACTTTACTAAAGACCTATTTACAGCAGTATTCTTTTTACCCAGTACATCAAGAAAAAAATTATAAAACATGACAAAATGCAAAAAAGCAGTTTGAAAAGATAGAGCAATATCAACCAGATATGGCATGGATATTAGAATTATCAGATCAGGAATTTAAAACAACTATGATTTAATATAGTACAGACTCTAATGGATAAAGTAGACTACATGCAAGAACAGATGAACAATGTCAGCAAAGAAGTAGAAATCCTAAGAAAGAATCAAATGCTGCAGATAAAAAAACACTAACAGAAATGAAGACTCTTGATGGGCTTGTTGGAGTGGACATGGCTTAGACTCTCTAGCAATAGAATATCAATAGCATTCTCAAAGAAATGATAATATATGACATGATTTATTAGCTAGTCCTATGGTAATACAGCGATATATAAATGTATCAAATCAACACATTATAAACCTTACACATAACACAATGTTAAATATCAGTTATATCTCAATTTAAAAAAAAACAGAATCTTTAAAAACCAAAAAGCAAAGAGAACAATGACTAAATAATACAGAATATCCTAGACTGTGCAACAGCTACAAAAGGCATAACGTATGGATACTGTGAATAACAGAGAAGAAAGGAATAGAGGAAATGTTTGAAATATTAATGACTGCGTGCATGTGTGCTCAGTTGCATCAGACTCTCTGCTACCCCATGAACTATAGCCTGCCAGGCTCCTCTGTCCTTGGGATTTAGGCAAGAATACTCGAGTGGGCTGCCATTTCTTCCTCCAGGGTATCTTCCTGATCCATGGGATTGAACCTGCATCTACTGTGTCTCCTGC
Source organism: Ovis aries (assembly GCF_016772045.2). Taxonomy (NCBI): domain Eukaryota; kingdom Metazoa; phylum Chordata; class Mammalia; order Artiodactyla; family Bovidae; genus Ovis; species Ovis aries. Next base: position 60,499,814 of record NC_056065.1, read on the forward strand.
ATTGCCAGGTGGATTCTTTACCACTTGAGGTACCTGGGAAGCCCAGTAATGACTAAGAGTTTCCCAAGTTAATGTCAAACACTAAATTCAGATCCAGTAATCTCACAAACACCAAGAAAGATAAATGCCAAAAATAAAAATACACTTAGGCATATCTTTGTTAAGCCACAGAAGGTCAAAAAAAAAAAAAAAAAAAGGAAACCTAAACAAAGCCTGAGGAAGACAACACATGACCTGTAAAGAAACAAAGGTCAGAATCACATCTAACATCTCAGAAAGCATGCAAGCAAGAAGAGATCGGAGTAAAAGATTTAAAGTATTCAAAGAAAAAAAACCCACCAACCTGGAATATTGTACCATGCAAACCTATCCTTCAAAGGTGAAGCCTCTGCCCAAGGTAACTAAGAAAAAAAGAAAAGGAAAGAAGGGAAAAAATGGAGGGGGATAAAATGTAGGATGCAAGTTACTAATGTCAAGAATTAAAGAGGGGACACTGTATATCCTATGGAAATTAAAAGGATAACATGGGAATATTATGAACAACTTTATGCCCACCAATTTGATAACCTAGATGAGATGTAACTGATTCCTTGAAAGATATAATCTACCAAAATTCACTCGAAATAGGTGACCTGAATAGCTCTATATCTCTTAAATAAATTGAATCAACAATTAATAACCTTCCAAAATAGAAAGCATGAGGCCCAAGTGAGTTTCTTAGTGAATTCTATCAAACATTAAAGGAAGAAATTATGCCAATTCTCTACAGTCTCTTGGAGGATGGAAGCAGAGGAAGCAACTTTCTAACTCATTCTGTGAGGCCAGCATTATGCTGATACCAAAACCAGACCAAAACATTAGAAAAAACTATAGACCCACCAGCGTCAGAAACACAGCAGTGTGAAACATCTACCTTACCTTTGTCTCCCCTTCACTCCATAACCAGTGAAAAATCCACAGCTTAACAAAAGCGTCTCTGCTAAAAGCAACAGGATGCTGGAGAAATCCACACATCTGTGCATCTACAGGTGGGTGAAATGTAATACTTGGTGGAAGGGGAACTGAGGTAATAGTGGAAAGAGGGCTGCAATTTGGGTCCACTGATGGGAACAGCAGAGCCCAGAGACAGAGAACTCAGAAACAGCAAGAAAGGCTATACACATGACCCGAGCAAACCAACCAGCCTGGCACCCAAGGCCACAAGTAACTGGTCAATGGCAGCAGTGGGGCCTGGGACCCCAAATCAACAGCCACTGAGGTGTCCACATCCACATCACCTCGCATTCACAGTGGCAGAGCCTGCAAACCTTATAACAGATGAGGAAGAGTTGCCTGTGTGATTCCAGTCCCTCTGTCCCCTCCATCATCTTCCCTGATGATGGAGCTTGTGTCTCAGGGGATCCCAGATACAAGGAATGGAAAGAGCCCACCATCCTGGTGATGACAAAGGCTCTAGCACAGGCTATGACCCTGGTGGCACAAAAACACTGCAACAAAGGCACAGTCAGTCACACCTCTTACAGAGAAGGTGGGGTCTATAAAATGCCATTCAGATAGATGTAACCAGTGGCAGCTTAGGTAAGAAGAACAAAACCCATATGATAGTGCCACCAACTGGAAAACAAAGGAGTCTAACTTCTCACCTATCATTTAATATCAAATGCACTGACAGAGGAACAGTTCATCATCAAACAACACAAAGAACCACAGTAACAGTATACCACAAAAAGAAAATGACAGTTCTCCAGAAACAAAAAGTCATGAAATACTGTAACTGACTGTTAGAGAATTTAAAAGTTATGAAGATAATCAAAGATATATAATACTCGGAGATACTCAAAGATATAATAAAACTCAGTTTAATGAGCTCACTGATAAGACTAACGGGCAGAAAGATTGTCTTACCAAAATATTAAAATTCTGAAACAAATTCTGGAGCTAAAGAACACAATAAATAAGATGACGAATTCATTAGAATGAGAGCAGACCACATGAAGAGAGAGTTTAGTTCAGTTCAGTTGCTCAGTTGTATCCGACTCTTTGCAACCCCATGGACTGCAGCACGCCAGGCCTCCCTGTCCATCACCAACTCCTGGAGTTTGCTCAAACTCACATCCATCACGTCGATGATGCCATCCAGCCATCTCATCCTCTGTCGTCCCCTTCTCCTCCCACCTTCAATCTTCCCCAGCATCAGAGTCTTTTCAGATGAGTCAGTTCTTTGCATCAGGTGGCCAAAGTATTGGAGTTTCAGCTTCAGCATCAGTCCTTCCAATGAATATTCAAGACTGATTTCCTTTAGGATTAACTGGTTTGATTGCCTTGCAGTCCAAGGGACTCTCAAGAGTCTTCTCCAATACCACAGTTCCAAAGCATCAATTCTTCGGCACTCAGCTTTCTTTATAGTCCAGTTCTCACATCCATACATGACAACTGGAAAAACCACAGCTTTGACTAGACAAACCTTTGTCGGCAAAGTAATGTCAAAGTAATGAAGAGAGAGGTAGGGACGTCTAGATAGAAATCTAGAAATAATACAAGTAGATGAGAAAAGAGAAATAAGATGTTTTAAAAATGAAGGAGTCCTAAATACTCAAAATTCAATGACAGTATTTTAAAGGCAGCTAGAGAAAAAAATGGTGACCTACAAAGGAACCCTCATTAGGCTATTGGTGAATTTCTCAGCAGAAACCCTACAGGCCAAGAAGGAATAGAATGACATTTTCAAAATACTGAAAAATAGAAACTGGCACGCAAGAATACTCTATCCACCAAAGTTATCATTCAGATATAAAGGAGAAAAAGACTCTCCCAGACAAAAACTGATGGAGTTCATCAACACTAAACGTGCCTTGCAAAGTATAGTGATAGGGGCTCTTCAGCCAGAAACAAAGTGGCCAAAATTGTGCAAAACTTTGAGCAAGGCGATAAGTAGAGCCAGAAAATTACAACTGTCTATCAAAAAAGGTTTGTAAACCATCTATTATCACATAAAGATTAAAGGGAGAAAAAAGCGGAATAATAAATAGAGCTATCTCACTTTGATAACAGACTCACAACTTAAAAAGGGATAATTTAAGACAACAAAAAGATAGAAGGAGAAGAGGAAAAGGACAGAACTTGTATAGGTGAATGAAGATAAGACGCTGTCAACAGAAAATGGACTATTTCAACTGAGATACTTCATACAAAACTTAGGGTAAGCATTAAGCAGAGACACAAAACATGAGAGGAACCTGTGGAAAATATCTTAGAAAATCACCAGACCAAAATGGCAACAGAAATACAAGGAGAAACAATGAAGATATAGATCAACTAGAAAAAAAAAAGAAAGACATAATAGTAGTACTGTCCTTATCTATCAGAATCACCATAAATATAAATGGATTGTACTCACCAGTCAAAAGACACAGAGTGGCTGGATGGGTTGAAAAACAAGTACATGTTGCCTCTAGACCTCAGCTCTAAAGAGGCTAGAGCTCTAAACGTAGGCGAGAAGTAAAGGCATGGAAGATAATACATGAAGCAAATAGCAGCCAAAAGAAAGCTACTATCTCTATAGTCATATCTGGAAAAATAGACTTCAAGCCAAAAAAGGTAGCAAGATGTAAAAATGAACAGTATACAGTAATGAGACAACCCATCAAGAAGACACTACAATGATTATCATGTTTGCATCTAACAGGCACACCAAAGTGTATTAAAGCAATTGTTAACAGACCTAAAGGGAGAAAGCGACAGCAACATAAGAATAGGGCATTTTAACACCTCACTTTCATCAATGAGTAGATCTTTCAGATGAAAGTCAACAAGGAAACACTGACTTTAAATTAAACATTAGACCAGATTGATTTGACAGATTTTTAAAGAACATTCCATCCAAACGCAGCAGAATATGCTTTCTTCTCAAATGAACACAGCGCTTTCTCAAGGATAGACAGTATGTTGCGGCATAAAACAAGTCTCAGTAAGTTTAAGAAGATTGAAATCATATGCATCCTCTCTGATCACAGTGGAATGAAACTGGAAATCAACTACAAGAAGAAAACTGGAAGAGTCACAAATAGGGAAACTGAACAACTATTGGGTAAATGATGAGACAAACACAAAATTTAACAAGTGAGATTGCATCAAACTAAAAAACCTGTGCACAGCAAAGGAAACCATTGAGGGAATGAAAAAATAACCTACTGAATGGGAGAAAGTATTTACAAATGATATATCAAATATGGGGTTAATATCGAAAATATATGAAGATCTCATACAACTCAAAAATTTTAAAACCCCAGACAGCCTGGTTAAAAATTGGACAGAGGAGCTGAATAAATGTTTTTTTTCCAAGAGACATACAGATGGCTAACAGATTCATGAAAAAATGTTCATAACTGATTATTAAGGAAATACAAATCAAAATCACAGTGAGATATCACCTCACACATGTCAGAATTCTCAAAAAAGGAAAGATAAAGCAAGTGTTGGCAAGGATGTGGAAAAAAGGGGCTCTTCATTATTGGTGGAAATGTAGATTGATACAGTGACTGAAAGACTGTATGAAAATTCCTTAAAAAATTAAGAATAGAACTACCATATGATCCAGCTATCCCACTCCTGGGCATTTATCCAAAGAATATGAAGATATAATCTGAAGTGATATCTGCATCGCCACTTACCTCCATGATCATCACAGCATTAGTTACAATATCCAAGTATGGAAACAACCCAAGTGCCTATCAACAGATAAGTGGATAAAGAAGATGTGGTGTATATATACACACACACACACACACACATATATATATATAACATATATACAGTGTAATACGACTCAGTAATAAAAAGATGGCATTTTGCCATTTGTGACAATGTGTATGGATCTTGAGGGCATGATGCTAAGTAAGATAAGTCAGAGGAAGACATAGATATGATTTCATTCATACGTAGAATATAAAAAGCTAATATTTAAAATAAATGAACAAACCAAACAAAAGTAAGCATGTAGATATAGAGAACAAAGTATTGATTATGAAAAGGGAAAGAACAGTGGGGAAGGGGAAGTAGGTAAAGGGGGATCAGATATTTGATTGTGAGCACATAGATGGAGACATGTAATGCTGTGTGCATGAAGCTTATAGATCAGTGTTCCTTAAATATTTGAAACTGTTTTACAAACTACAGGCTAATATTTCTCATGAACACAGACACTAAAAGTACAAGAAGAATACACTACAACCAAATAGATTTATCCCAGGTGTCCAAAGCCTGATTTAACATTTGAAAATCAACTCATATAATCATTAACAGAGTAAAGAAAAATCATACAACAATATCAATAGATGCAGAAAAAAAGCATTTGATGGAGTCCAACACCCACTCATGATAAAAAATTAGGAATAGAGATAAACTGTCTCAACTTGATAAAGACTGTCTGCAGAAACTATAGCTAACATCGTGTATGGGTAAGGAACTGGAACCTTTTGTACTAACCTCAGGTACAAGGCAAAGATGACCTTGCTCACCGCTTTTAAACATCAGGCTGGAAGTTCTAGCTAGTGCAGTAAGAGAAAAGGAAATAAAAGATATAGAGATTGAGAAGGAAGAACTAAAACTGTCTTTATTCACAGATGATATGACTATCTATGTAGGAAATCCAAAAGAATGGACCAAAAACTTCCTGGCACTTACAAGCCATCATGCAAGTTTGTAGGATACAAGGTTAATACACAAAAGTCAAGCAATTTCTTACATACCAGCAATGAATGAGATATTTGAAAATAAAAAACAATATCGTTAGCATATCCCACAATGCAATACTTAGATATAAATACAAAACTTGATGAGTAAAATAAAAGAATTACTAAGTAAATGGGGAGATGTTCCATGTTTATGGATAGGAGGATCCAATGTTGTCAAGATGTCATTTCTTCCCAGCAATCAGTAGATTCAATACAACACTGAACAAAATCCCAGCAAGTTAACTCATGGATATCAACAAATTGGTCCCAAAGTTTATGTGGAGAAACAAAAGACCCCAAGTAACTAACAGAATATTGGAAGAAGAAAGTAGGACAGAACTCCAAGGTAAACTAAACCTAAAGCTACAATAACTGAGACAATGTGGTATTGTCAAAAGAATAAACAAATACATCATTGGAGTAGAGTACAGAGCCCATAGGTAGAGCCATATATAGTCAACTGATCTTTGACAAAGGAGTGAAGGCGATATAATGGAACAGAGAGTCTTTTTAACAGATGATACTGAAACAACTGGACATCTACGTGAAGAAAACAGAATCTGCACATAGACCTTAACACCTGTCACAAAAATTAACTCAGAATAGATCACAGACCCAAACGTAAGCACAAAGCTATAAAACTTGTAGATTACATAGAAGAAAACCTAGATGATCGTTTGGTGGTGCCTTCTTAGGTATAAACCAAAAGCAGAATCCATGAGAGAAATAATTGATAGGCCAAATTTTGTAAGAATTAAAAACTTCTGCTCAGCAAAAAAACAGTCAAGGGAATGAGAAGGTAAGCCATAGACTATTTGCAAATGACGTATTTGAAAAGTACTGTTATCCAAAATATACAAAGAACTCTTCAAAACTCAACAATAAGAAAACAATTTAAAAAATGGGTCAAAGAGCATAACAGATAGCTCACGAAAGCAGTTAGACGGCAGATAAACATATGTAAAGATAGATGCTCTCCATTGTATGTCATCAGGGAAATGCAATTGAAAAAGTGAGATACCACTACATACACTTAACAATACCAAATGCTGATATGAATGTACAGCAACAGGAAGTCCTCTTTGTTGCTGGTGGGAATGCAGGGTGGTCCCCTTTGAGGTTACTTTTATAGTTTCTTAAAAAACTAAACATACTCTTAGTATGCAACCCAGCAATCACACTCCTGGATATCTACCCAAAGAAGTTGAAAACTTAGGTCCACACACAAACCTGTGCACACGTGTGTGACACCTTTTTATTCATAATTGCCAAAACTTAAAAGCAACCAAGATATCTTTCCATAGGTGAGTGGCTAAATAAACATCCAGACAATGGGATAATGAAGAACTATCAAGTCATGAAGAGACATGGAAGAACCTTAAATATATCTTACTGAGTGAAAGAAACTAATCTGAAAAGGCTGCATACTGTATGATTCTCACTATATGGCATCCTGGAAAATGCAAAACTCTTGAGACAGTAAAAAGATCAGTGATTGCCAAGGATTGGGGGTAGGAGATGGGGGAGCAACAAATAAGTCTGGCGCCAAAGATTTCTAGGACAGTGAAAATATTCTGCATAATACCATAATGGAATTATACATGTCATTGTACATTTGTCTAAACCCGTAGAAGGTGCAGCATCAAGATAGAACTGCAAAAAGAAGAGAGCTGTAATGTGAATTAAGTTCTTTGGGTGGTTATGATGTATCTGTAGGTTTGTCAGGTGTAATGAGTGTAGCGCTGTGATAGGAATGTTGGTAATGGGGAAGACTATGCATGTGTAGAGGCTGGGAGCATATGGGAAATCTCTCTCCCTCCCCCAGTTTCATGAATCATAAACTGCTTTTAAAAATTAATTTAAAAATAAATTTTTAAAATTACTGAGTGCTTACAACGTGCTGTTATTTTGAACAAAGCTGATGTAGTGGTAGAATAGAATTCTCGAAATCAGAAGAGTCTATTCAAGTCCTCTTTGTCGCTTGTCAGTCTTGACACCCTTAGACAGGGCACTTGGTATCTTTGAGCCTTACCTATCATAGTGTTCTCTTATAATGTTATGGGAATCAGATTAACACATGAAGTTTTTTGAAAACTAGCAACATGAAGATACTAAGGACTTACTGTTATTAAAATAACTAAGACATGACCATTGGCTCTTAAAAATATTTTTTTGTATGCCTTGTAAATAGTTGCATAAATGAATACAGCAAAACTGCTGTGTAAAGAAGTACTGTTAATGGTTATGGTTTAGAAAATAAAATTTCAAAAAGAGGGCAATACCTTTTAATGTGAATGGAAATATTAACATTTTAATAGAATAGCGTTAAGACAAGTCTGACTTTCCAGTTTTCTGGTTGGGAAAAAGAAGATAAAATGAAAAGACAGTCTTTCTAAAGAAAGAATCTTGTGCTGTGCTGTGCTTATTCCTGTCCGACTCTTTGCAACCCCATGGACTATAGCCCACCAGGCTCCTCTGTCCATGATTCTCAGGCAAGAATACTGGAATGGGTTGCCATGCCCTCCTTCAGGGGATCTTCCTGACCAGGGATTGAAACCAAGTCTCCCACACTACAGGTGGATTCTTTATCTCTGAGCCACCAGGAAAGCCCAAGAATACTGGGGTGGATAGCCTAACACTTCTCCAGGAGACCTTCTTGACCCAGGAGTCAAATCTGAGTCTCCTGCATTGCAGACAGATTCTTTACCAGCTGAGAAACCAGGGAAACCCAAAGAAAGAATTGCATAGTAGTATTAGCAGTTTTCTCAGAGTCAATTTTTTTAGAGCAAAAATGTTGTCAAATGCTGATTTGCACTTGCCACTATTAAGTAAAAGTAGCTTGGCTAGTATTGATGTTATACCAATCTAATTAAACTGATTTTTAAAAATTATTTCCACATTCATAGAATGATGGGTTGCTAGTTGCCTTCTACAATACAATTCTTTTTTTCTTTTGAAAAGCAAATAGGAGTTACAATCAACAGAGGAAGATCTGAAAGGAAACAAATTTTCATTCTGGTTCATTCTGTTCTCATATGATCATTCAGCAACATTTTAGCCCAATTGTGCAATTCTTACATTTGGGTATATCTTTCTTTATTTAAAAAAAAAACAATCAGGAAATTCCCTGTGGTCCAGTGGTTGGGACTCTGCTCTTCCACTGCCACAGCCCCAGCTTCAGTCCCTGATTGGGGAACTAAGATACCACAAGCCAAATGACACAGCCAAAAACCCCCCAAAATCAGAATAGCCCATGTGAAAATACAGCATTTCTTTGACACATTTTACTCATTTATCTTTGTCCAAATTCTCTGACTCTGAGAACAGTGGTGTATGTGGACCTGCTGGAACTAGGAGCGTTTCTTTACCTTTCTTACAATCTCTTCAGACTCACCAGTGCATTAAAACACTGCTTTTTCAGCTCTGCTTGTGTGGTTGGCTTTTTCAAAGGAGTATCGGAAATCTAGCAGATATGAGAAAGAGAATACAGTAAACCTATTTACCAACTTGCTACTGCTGCTAAGTCACTTCAGTCGTGTCTGACTCTGTGCGACCCCATAGATGGCAGCCCACCAGGCTCCCCCATCCCTGGGATTCTCCAGACAAGAACACTGGAGTAGGTTGCCATTTCCTCCTCCAGTGCATTAAAGTGACAAGTGAAAGTGAAGTCGCTCAGTCTTGTCCGACCCTCAGCGACCCGATGGACTGCAGCCTCCCAGGCTCCTCCGTCCATGGGATTTTCCAGGCAAGAGTACTGGAGTGGGGTGCCATTGCCCTCTCCGATTTACCAACCTAGGGGACTCTATTTATCAACATAGAGCTTCACACTTTCTACAAACACAAGTTACATTTTATAATACAAATAGACCTCTCAGTGAAGAAACACAGTTTCTGATTCTAGTTTGTAGCACACTTATTCCTGAAATAGTGTAAAGGGAAATAATCCTTTCTTTTTTATGATTTAATGGGAAAAAAAAGTTTAATTGTTGTGATGTAATATTCACTTTCCTAAATTAAATATTCTTATTGATTCCTGAACTTTGGCTTATGATGTTATATACAACATGTATGCTTTTCTTTTCTAGAAGCTGCCAGTGTCCATCAGAAGGTCAATTACTTGGAAGAAGGTATTTTCACTTAAAATACCATGCAGTATTTTCTAAATCTTTTTGTTGTTGTTATTAAGATTAGAAGCACTTTTGGTAAGTATTTAAGAGAGAGGACAGAAAAGAAGGCCTTTTTCTTCAGGAAAAAAAATATTCATGCCTAAAATCTGAACTGTTAAATGGACAGGTAAAATAGAACAGAATGTGTGAAGATGGCTTTTATGTATATATTAAACATCTTTTGTGTGTTGAAATTAATTTAAGCAAAGCTAATATTTCCATTTCTGTCATGTGCTAGCCTTTGATTATGGTATTAAAATAACTAGTTTTCCAAATCTTATCTTTGAATAGTACAGTAAAATTTAGTGTGTTTTTTTAAATTAATTTATTTTTTAATTGAAGTATAATTGCTTTACAGAATTTTGTTGTTTTCTGTCAAACCTCAACATGAATCAGCCATAGGTTAGTCTGTTTTTAAGCTCACCATAATCTGAGATTAGTGCCCTGCATACTGAAATGTTTGTGGATGGGTGTATGTATACACACGCCCTGTTGGCAAACATACACACGTATATGCAAACACATTAGTGCATATACTAATGTTGTATGAATTTGTACTCTAATTGTATTTTTCCTCACCATAAGGTAAAACTTTCCTTCTGTTTAATGTTCGTTTGTTTACTTTTTTACTCTAAAGCCTTAGAATACAATCTTACTGAGTATTCATTTGGGATATAATTATGTACTTCAGAGAACATGAAATGAATGAGCTCAATTTTAGCTTATTTAGAACTTTGTGACTCAGGATAGTAAGCGTAATAAATAGCAATTTGATATCTGATTATTTAAAAGGCTTCATTTTAATGTCAGATTGTTTTTATTATTACTTTTTTAATCCAGATCTTTAAAGATGTAGAATAAAGACTATAATAATGTGTTTTTATTTTGTTTTAGGGGAAACTGAAGAAAATGATCAAGACAGCTCTGACAGTGATGTTACTGTTAAGGTCAGATCCGGGGATTCTGTTGAGTCTGAAGGTAACATTGCTTTATGCTTTATGACTCTTTTCTTAGGAGCTGTAGCTCTAGGTAGAGTATAAAGTATTCTGTGAATTTGCTTTTTTAAAAAATATTTTAAAGTATTAAAACTACTTTTTAAAAAGTGTACTTTTAAACATTTATTAAAATTACTGATTCCATATACATATCACGTATCTGATTAGTAACATACTACCTAACAAACAAATCACTTCTACCTTGCCTTGTTATTTGTGGAACATATCTTTTTGCACCAAAAAAAGTTATTTGTGGTTTTTAAAAAACTTTGATAGAGAAACTGATCACACTGGCATAAACTCACTGTACTGTCAGGAGTGTTAGCTAGCTTTTAGGAAGTTTTAGTGAACTTAGATTACTACTTTTATCTCTGAATTGTTCAAATTCACACCAAGTTAGCAGTAACAGTTTCTGATTATTCATAAAAATTGATGTTTAGTTTATTCAAGGAAAAAATCAGCTGAAGGAAAAAGAAGTACCAGCTTGAGGCTTAGTGAGAGTGCCGATCAAATTTGTAAACAGTGTAACTAATGAGTAGTTTTATTTATATGCTAGTCCCATTAACAATAAAATCTCTACTTTTCCCCACCTTTTGAGAATTTCTATAATTTATTTATGTTTTACTTAATCATTCTATTTTCAAAATGAGCTCAGAAGCCAGTTTATGGGCATTTGATATTCTTTATATTTCCCATCCTTTGTCATGTTCCCCCATCCTTTCTTGACTCATAAATCCCAACAGAGATGTGCAAAACTCTAACATAGTGGTTAAGATCATGACTCTTGAGTTTCACTGCGTTTCACTCTTCCAGTACTATTGATAGGTTTTGTGCCCTCAGGCAATTGCTTAACTTTTCTGTTCCTCAGTTTCCTCACTGGTTTGTTGTGAGGTTAAATTACTCAGAGAGTGCCTGGCAAATAGTAAACGCTCAAATTATGTGCTGTTGTTAGTTGTTGTTAGTTTTCCTATATGCATACACCTGTGCTCTAAAACGGAGAGACTGATTAAGCCATTCATATAGCCGCTTGCTCGATACCATTGCCACCAGTGCTAGTCTTTGAAACCACATAAACCACAGGCTCTGTAATCCCTTTTGAACTCTAATAAATTCTTATTGAACCACATATACCCCATGCAGAAGAAAACTCTAGCTAAAGAACAAAGAAGTGAAGCATATTAGGGAGAATACTGATCTTTCTAGATTCTCTTCTGGGCCTGTTGTCACCACAGAGGTGGGAGAAAATCCACTGGAGTGCAGAAGGCAAATATTAGAATTTAGTGTATTATAGCTTTGATTTCATCCATCTAAAATGTTTATTTTAGTTTGTTTTATAATATGTATATCAGTTAATATTATTTTAGTAATGCTTATATATAAACTTAAAATATATTTTGGAGATTGATGCTCAAAAGTTTTTTAGTTATAGGAGTACACTAGCAAAACTACTTAGCCACTGCCTGGGGATGTGTCAGATACTTTTGCTCCCAAGATAGCAATCTGATTGCTCTTAAACATAATTTGTTATAAATTCTACTTGTAAATGAAAAAAAAATTGAAGATTTTTAAGAAGGGAAGACTAAAACACATAACATATTGATCACTTACAAGAGAAATTTAAAGCAAAATGGATGGTAATGATTCCAGGAAGACCCATTATTGTAAACTTTTAAGATTTTCCCCCATTCACAGGTGTCATTATTTCTTTTATCTCCTGCCATGTTCTGTATCTTACTTTTATCTTTAAAAAGAAAAGACAGATAATTAATTTTTCAGATATAACATGACCCTTTAGAAACTATTTTTTAAAATAAATTATACATTCACATTCAAGTGTTGAATTCCCTGAGGTTTATCTGAATGTTTTTGCTCTTCTGATTATTCATTATTTTCTGGTAAATGTACACTTAGAAAGTTAAATATGCTTTATAGTATACTATTTTTCTTTTTTGTTTTTAGACCAAACCACCAGATCGTCAAGTCATTATAAAGAATCACTTTGGCAGTCATCACAAAGTAGGTGAACCTGTAATTTACACTCTTAAAAGTCTAGATGTGATTGTGGTCAAATGCTATTCTTATTTTTGAAGAATGTCTTTTGCAGTTTAGCGTAAAATGTTGAAAGAGAGTATAGTGAATGCTAAACAACAACAACAACTCATCTTGTATCTTGAATTTGCTTCCTGAGTTAATCACCTCTGTACTCAACCTTGATTTTGAATGAAAGAAAAACAAAAAACTACTGCTTTCTGTGGCTTGTTGAATGTCCTTATTTGCAGTACAGATTTGTTGATAAATCAGGTATAGTAAAGTTCATTAGTTGGTGTGTATATAACGGTCTTACGGCCTTGCTTCCAACTTTGAAATTTTTCATAATAAAATGTTGAGAAAATGTAACACAGATTGGGAGGTAATATGAAGATGCTAACAATGATTTGTTCAGGATAGTAAAACCGTTGTTGATGTTTTTCATTTTCTTTTATCTATATTTTGTAGATTATCTATAATGAGTATGTATTTCTTAGATTAAGCAGAAATTACACTGTTTTTTTCTTTTCCATTTTTAAGTAAAATCCCAGAATTCAAATTAAGAATCAATCAAAAATATCCTGGAATGTAAAATCTTCAAGGACTTTGTTCTCCTCCCACATGGCCATATTAAACATGAGACTTTTTATATTTTTAAAGAAATGTGTTTTTTAATATATGTAATTTTATTTATTTATTTATGGCTGTGCTGAGTCTTCATTGCTGCACTGACTTTTCTCTGGTTGCAGAATTGCAGTGACTTCTCTCGTCATGAAGCCTGGGCTCTAGGGTATGTGGGCTTCAGTAGTTGCCACTGCTGGGCTCTAGAGCACAGGCTTAGAGTTGTGACACATGGGCTTAGTTGCTCCGTGGAATGTGGAATCTTCCTGGATCAGGGATTGAACACATAGCTCCCGCCTTAACAGACAGATTCTTTACCACTGAGCCACCAGTGAAGCCATGATACTATTTTTATAAAGAAAAGCTTTGGAAATCTGTTTTATAATCACTATGTTCATAGAATTGCACTTTATATGTGTGTGTGTGTGTGTGTATGTATGTATGTGTATATATATGTGTGTGTATACACACACCTACTAAACCTATATACATACATATATGTGTGTGTGTGTGTGTGTGTGTATATATATATACTATAAATGTATTAGTTTTTAGTAGGTTCTGAGTTTGGAATTTAAAACAGCTGGAACAAAAACCAGTCTTTTAAGGAAAATTACTCCCTGAATCATCTTATATGTTTGCCCTTTGTTATTCTAAATCTTTAATCTTTGGAAGCTCTGAAATGTGTCTCCCTATGTTAATTATGCTATACTTATGCAATGGTATACTTTTCAGTTATGGAAAATGAGTTGTTTGTATACAGTTAGGTGATCAGTAAATATTTCACTGAGTATAAAATGCCATCGCTTTTACATGTCACTGAGAAAGAAAACCATCTAGTTAAACTGTGTCATACCATTGATTGTAAGATACAGCCCTAACGCAAAGGTGTTTTTTAAAAAGTACTTCATAGAATCAATGAAAGACAATACAAAAAAGCGTGTGTCTACTTTTTTGAAGTTCTTTGTTAGTATAGACTGGAAACAAATCTGGAATATACGTCTGTCTGTGTTATTCATCATAATTTTCCTACAGTGTTTTGCACATAGTAGACACATAATAGATGTTAATGAATTTTTAGGTTATGCATTTCTAGAATGGTGTGTTTGTATTACAGCCAGCATATATATTATATTTATAGTCAGAAAAAAATTACATTGACCATAAATTTATACTGATGCTTGTATCAGTAGGTAGAAGTAACTTGTTTCTTCAGGGCAGATTTGGAAATCTACCACATTATAATTGTAGTATAATTTTCTAATTATCCCCATGTATCGTTTTATAGTTGTCCTTAAATACCATCCCAAAACATGAAGTAGCATCTTGCACTGCTTTGCTTATATGATGTTCACAAATCTGCTTGTGTAGTATATACTGCTATATATGAACTGCTGGGTTTATATCTCAGTCCCACTACCTTTACATATTTAATCTTGGAGGAATTTTCAGTTTCCTTATTTGTGAAATAGGAATAATGGTATCTACCACATAAAGTGTGAGAATTAATAAAATTATACTTAGTACTGGTAAGCAGTCAGTACATTTAGCCATTATTTTGATGGTGTTTCCCTTAAAGCTAGCTTCTTATTATCCAATTCCTGAACATTTTGAAGTTTAGGAAAGGAAAACACACGTTGTATATGTTTGGGACTGATGACAGAAAGGTTTGATTTTTTTTGTTTGGTTTTGGTGTCAGTAGTAAACAAGCAAAATGTCTATGCATCCAGCCATTTTCATTTTTTCCCCAAGGTTTTTATGACCTTATCTCTGCTTTCTGTTTCAGGTAGAGACTTCACAGCTTTTGATAAGCAACCATTAATGCTAAGTAAGTGGTTGGTTGTCTATTCTTTATTAGTTATCCAAGTCTAACCCAGTCTTATTCTGCCAACAAAAATTTGAGTAGGATTGAAAGTCATTTTATCCCCTTTGCCTTTTAATCCACCATAGATCAGTACTATATGTAATATTGGTACTCTGTAATGTGGAAATGTGTTCAGGACTACTTTACCAAACATAATTTATTTACAAAAGTAAATGGTTAACCTTTCTCTTCTTAATTAACACCGAAGTGTTAATGAAGTTCAAGTATTGACGATCCCATTCTCATAGACCATAGCAAAGGACTTGTACCTAGTTTTGTCTGTTAGGAGATTATGTGTTTATTTGTTGCCTGTCTCGCTGTAGGAAGTAGTTCATCCTCACTGATGTGATCTTTTGACATTATCGTTTACTTCTGAACCTATTGCTTTTGTTTTTTCCCTTCCTAACATTGTTTTACCTTTCTGATAAATGTACCTTATAACACTTAGATATAGTGTACATTTTCAAAGTATGTGCAGTGATATCTTGATATGTCGCAGGCTCAGGATATCAGAAAACTGCTCAGGAACGGGTTGAACAAACCACAAGAATAAGGACTAGGATGCAAAGTAAGTTGATAAATCTGTACCTGTTATTGAAGTATTTTTAAATCTCTGTTATCGAAGTAATTTTAAGTTTATTTGCTGTTTTCTTGATTATTTAACAGATAAAGCTGTTTGATTCTTCAGATAAGCATTTGAGTTGTTTGTGATCTCATTAATAAAGGACTTTTAGGATTGCTAGTGTAGTTATTTCTATTTGTTTGGACTGGTAAAAAATGTAGATAGTAGTGTGAGAAAACCAGTGGATGATACGTCTGTACTTGTTAAGTTGTCAGTTCTATCCAGCAGTTGTACAGTCTGCACATGAAAATGAAATTCTGATCTTTTGACAATACCTGTTTTTTTTTTTTCTATATTTAACAATTGTTTGTGTGAAAGTCGTTCAGTAGTGTGCGACTCTTTGCGACCCCATGGACTCTAGAGGCCATGGAATTCTCCAGGCCAAAATACTGAAGTGGGTAGCTGTTCCCTTCTCCAGGGGATCTTCCCAACCCAGAGATCGAACCCAGGTCTCCAGCATTGTAGGTGGATTCTTTGCCAGCTGAGCCACCAGGGAAGGTAAACAGTTGTTTACCATTATGTAAATAAACACTTAGACCAGCTTTGCATACCTATTATTTTAAGTTATAAATGCTGAAATCCTCAAATTGTATTTTCATGTTTAGGTTTAGGATAGAGTAGATGTCATAGAGTTTAAGAAATATTTAAGAAATAAATAGGTGCTGTAAAACTTTGAATTCAGTGTTTATCGTAATATCTATAGCAATGTGTCCATGTTAAACTTTGTATTAAAAAAAATCCATGCCATGCCTTAGACTAAATTGATGTAGTATATTCTCTGTTTGCATTTCTGCTTTGTCTTAAGTTTGTACATTTGCTATGGTTTAAACAGTTACATCCTGATTGATGGCCATCCACCGTATATATAGGACTTCCAGAATTAAATAGAAATTATGTAGCAGAAGTTTGCACATCAAGGTGCAGATAACATTTTTTAGATTTTTGACTGCACAAGGACTTCAAGATAAGAACAATAAACAGGAAGAATTTTCAAAGTAGAAGACTGCAGTGGTTTCCAGACAGCCATATAGATTTCTCTTCAACCTAAGATCATTTGAAAACACTTTTCCTTAGGTTTCCAAGTTTCATTATCTCATTGTCTTAACTCTGTACTTCTGCTTCTTTGAGAAAAAAAAATACTCATTTTTAGATTTAGCTGAACTTGGATTCCAGATTGTTATTATTCTTTGTTAGCCCTGGCTTCCTGGGTAGACAGGTTCCAGTTCAGGTTTCTGCCTGCATCCAAACCTTTTGGGAAAGACAGAGCCACTGTCTTTACTTTTGGTGTTTCCCAGGTGATAAAATAGTGAGAGTAAGGAAGACTGTCCATGGAAAGTCAGGCCTCTAAGTCTATCCTTCATCAGTATACATGTTTTGGAACCTGCCTCTGAAAGTGGTATAGAGAAAAGAGGAGAGCTTGGAATTAGAGCTATTGGGTTGTGGTCCCAGATGTTCTCTTTGCTAATTTAGTGATCTCGGTAAAGTCACTTAACTGTTGTCAACTTCAATTTTCTTAACTTAAAAGTTGGGACAGTAGTACCTATAACTAGGTTATTCTAATGACCTAGATATGTGAACACATTTTTTAAGTCTCAGTGTATTAGTTGCTCAGTCATGTCCAACTCTTTTTGATCCCGTGGACTCTATAGCCTGCCAGGCTCCTCGGTCCATGGGATTTTCCCGGCAAGAATACTGGAGTGTGTTGCTATTCCCTTCTCCAAGGGATCTTCCCAACCCAGGTTTCCTGCATTGTAGGTGGATTCTTTTACTGTTTGGGCCACCAGGGAAGCCCAGGTCTCAATGTAGCACATGAAAAGTGAAAGTCACTCTGTCTGACTCTCTGCAACCCTGTGAACTATATAGTCGATGGAATTCTCCAGGCCAGTATACTGGAGTGGGAAGGCTTTCAGAGGATTTTCCCAACCCAGGAATTGAACCCAGGTCTCCCAAATTGCAGGCATATTCTTTACCAGCTGAGCCACAAGGGAAGCCCCATGTATCATTAATACTTATCTATTTTTAACTGTATATGTGTAATAATCAGTACTAATAGCTATGAAATATTCATGCCCTCTGCTCTTGACCTTATAGAGTGATTGATTATTACCTACTCTTCATACTAAAAAAGAACCTCTGAGCTTTATATTTTTAAAAAGATGTTTTTAAAATAAATTTTAACTACTGTCTCTAAAAATATTTTTAATAAGAAAGATAGAGTTTACCTTTTAGACAGTGTGCTGCCTCAACAGTATATGCCCTGCTAAGTTTGTGTTCTTTGAATTCTATAAATAAATATTTCATATAATATATAGTATGTTATAGTAGCTGTTATAGTAAATTTTCATACAGTATATAGTAGCTATTCCATATCTTTAAAATCATCATAGAAGGGCATGTAAAAACATTTTTATGTGTTGTCACATTGGATCTTTGCAACCATGGATTCAAGATAAACATGTTGATGGATTTTCTTCCTTTTAAGAATATTTTATTGAAGTATAGTTGATTTACAACATTGTGTTAATTTCTGCTATATAGCACAGTGATCCAGTTTTATATATATATATATATGTATATTCTTTATCATATTCTTTTCCATTATGGTTTATCACAGGGTATTAAATAAACTTCCTGTGCTACACACAGGGACCTTGTTTATCCAGCCTATACATAATAGCTTGCATCTGCCAATCCCAGACTCCAATCCATTCCTCCCCAACCCTCACCCTCTCGGCAGGTCAGCCTGTTCTCTATGTCTGTCTATGTCTGTGAGTCTGTTTCTGTTTTGTAGATATGTTCCTTTTGTGTATCTTGTATTTTAGATTCCACATATGTGATATCATATGGTATTTGTCTTTCTCTAACTTACTTCACTTAGTTTGGTAGTCTCTGGGTCCATCCAATGCAAATGGCACTATTTAATTCTTCTTTATGGCTAATATTCCATTATGTATGTATGTATATATATGTATATATATATGCACCACATCTTTATCAATTCATCTGTAACTGACATACATTTAATGTATACAACTTATGTATTTAATGTATACAACTTGAGTTTGAACATAAGTATACATCTGTGAAACCATCACCATAATCTATGCCATAACATATGTATCACCTCCAAGTTTTTCCCACCCTCTTTACTTATTGTTATGTGTGTGAGATAAGAACATTTAACATAAGATCTACCCTCTTAGCAAGTTTTTAATATATAGGACAATAAATACAGGTACTATATAGTAGATGTCTAGGATTTATTCATCTTATTTAACTGAAACTGTGTACTCTTTGACTAGTATCTCTTGATATCCCCCTGTCGCAGGCCCTTAAAACTAACTCTTCTATGAATTTGACTATTTTAGATTCCTCACATAAATGACATCATGAAGTATTTGCACATCTGTATATGGCTTATTTCTTTTCCATGGGGATGGTCTTGATCCCGGTTTGCTGTACAATGTCATGAACCTCCATCCTTAGTTCATCAGGCACTCTGTCTATCAGATCTAGTCCCTTAAATCTATTTCTCACTTCCACTGTATAATCATAAGGGATTTGATTTAGGTCATACCTGAATGGTCTAGTGGTTTTCCCCACTTTCTTCAATTTAAGTCTGAATTTGGTAATAAGGAGTTCATGATCTGAGCCACAGTCAGCTACCTGTCTTGTTTTTGCTGACTGTATAGAGCTTTTCCATCTTTGGCTGCAAAGAATATAATCAATCTGATTTCGGTGTTGACCATCTGGTGATGTCCATGTGTAGAGTCTTGTGTTGTTGAAGAGGGTGTTTGCTATGACCAGTGTGTTCTCTTGGCAAAACTCTATTAGCCTTTGCTCTGTTTCATTCCGTATTCCAAGGCCAAATGTGCCTGTTACTCCAGGTGTTTCTTGACTTCCTACTTTTGCATTCCGATCCCCTATAATGAAAAGGACATCTTTTTTGGGTGTTAGTTCTAAAAGGTCTTGGAGGTCTTCATAAAACTGTTCAGCTTCTTCAGCATTACTGGTTGGGGCATAAACTTGGATGGATTACTGTGATATTGAATGGTTTACCTTGGGAATGAACAGAGATCATTCTGTTGTTTTTGAGATTGCATCCAAGTACTGCATTTCGGACTCTTGTTGACCATGATGGCTACTCCATTTCTTCTAAGGGATTCCTGCCCACAGTAGTAGATATAATGGTCATCTGAGTTAAATTCACCCATTCCAGTCCATTTTAGTTTGCTGATTCCTAGAATGTCAACATTCACTCTTGCCATCTCATGTTTGACCACTTCCAATTTGCCTTTATTCATGGACCTAACATTCCAGGTTCCTATGCAATATTGTTCTTTACAGCATTGGACCTTGCTTCTATCACCAGTCACATCCACAACTGAGTATTGTTTTTGCTTTGGCTCCATCCCTTCATTCTTTCTGGATAATAATGCTTTCCATGTTGTCAAAAGTGGCAAATTTTCCTTCTTTTTAAAAGATGAATAATAATTCCATTTTGTGTGTATATCACATTTTATCCATTAATTTGTCAATGGACATTTAGTTTGCTTACATATTTTGGCTATTGTGAATATTACTGCAGTTAACATGAGTGTGTGTATATCTCTCCAAGATCGGAATTTCAATTCTTTTGGATATATATCCAAAAGTGGGATTGCCAGATCATATGGTTGTCCATTTTTATCTTTTGAGGAACCTCCATAATTCTTTTCCTAGAGATTGTACCAGTTTATATTCCCACCAACAGTGTACACGGGATTCTGTTTTCTCCACATCTCCTCCACATAGCTTGTACTTTTGTTTTGATAATAGCTACACAATACATTTGATAATGTGAGGTGATGTTGTGATTTTAGTCACATAAGTCACTGTGCTTTTTTAAGTTCGATGTAATCCCATGGTCTATTTTTACTTCTGTGCTTTTGGTGTCATAACCAAGAAATCATTGCCAACGCCAACTTCAAGAAGGTTTTGCCCCATGTTTCTTCTGGGAGTTGTATTATTTCAGTTCTTAGTTTCAGTCTTTAGTCTATTTTGAGTTGATTTTGGGGTGTGGTATATGATATGGATCCAGTTTCATTCTTTTATATGTGGAGATCCAATTTCCCCAACACCATTTCTTGAAGAGACTGTCTTTCCTTCATTGCATATTCTTGACACCCTTATTGAGGATCAGTTGACCACGTCTTAGGTTTATTTCTGACTCTGTTCTCTTCCATTGGTCTCTTATGTCTGTTTTTATGGCAGTACCATAATGTTGTGATTACTCTAGCTTTGTGATATATTTTGAAATCAGGAAGTGTGGTGCCTCCAGTTTTGTTCTTATTTCAAAGTATTTTTGGCTATTTGGGACCTTCTGTGGTTCCATATGAATTTTAGGATTGTTTTCCTTTTCTATAAAAAAGAAATGCCATTGGGATTTTTACAGGGATTGTACTGAATCTGTAGCTTGCTTTTGGTAGTGTGGACATTTTAAGAATATTCTCTAATCCATTACCATGGGATGTCTTTCCCATTTACTTATATCTGCTTTAATTTCTTTCATCAGTGTTTTAGAAGTTTCAGTTATAATTCTTTTGCCTCCTTGATTAGTCTTATTCCTAAATATTTTCTTCTTTTTGATGCTATTGTAAATGGGAGTTCTGTTTGTGTTAACTTGATTTTCTTCATTCTATTTCTATGAGTTATAAATGTTACATATGTTTCATAATAACTAATTTAGCTATTCTCCATTATTAATATCATCATCTATGTCACAGATTTTTTTGTATATTATCTCATTTGATCTTTGCAGTCATGGAGTAAAGTATTTAAGATAAATATTATCTAGTGGAATTTAATTTTAATTTTGGTGACCTAACTTTGAAGCTTCTAAATGATGACATTTCCTAGACTAAACTAGTAATTGCAAAGCAATTATTAAGTTTAGAGTTAAGGTTGATGTCATTTTGTTTCATTTGAGGTTTTTTGTCATATGACCAGACATAAGGCTATTTCTATTAAAAACAACAGCATAAATTGTATTCCTCCAGTTTAGTCCAGTGTTTCTCCAATGAAAAATGTTGGTAAATACAAGAAAGATCACTTATACACATGAAAGCTATAAAGTTCCAGGCAAGTGATGGATGACAGTATTGGTAACGTAGATCATACAAATGAATAACTCAGCCTCTTCGCCTTCTGCACGCTGTCTTTCCATTTCCTTTTTCTTAGATGTTAAAATCTGTCACCATGCCAAAAAAGATGGAGGGGAAAAGGAAAGAGCTGGATAGTTTTTTATTTGTTTTCTAAAGTAATGATGGATATAGAGATTTGATGGAGTTGTGAGAAAATTATTTTTGATATCTATTGTTTAACTAGCCACAAAGCTAAAACAATTACTTGTCTATTAACAGAAATGGTGAAAAGTTTTTTAGTGTAATTTCAAAAATATTACTGATATTTGTAATGGTCAGAAGCACCAGAGGCAGTGTTGAGTCAGTTTTAGGTGGAAAATAAGAAGATTTAAGATTGAGTTTTACCTTAAAAATCCCTTATGCAAATAGCTCAGTAATCCATAATCCATATTTTGTCCTTCTTTCCCTCTTCACAGCATCATCACCAGGCAAGCGTTCAATATATGGCAGTTTTTCAGATGGTATAATATGTTTCCTTTTATTATAGTTGTACTTATTTTCTTTGTCCTTATACCTTTGTCCTGGAAATTTTACCACTCCAAATTAAATAATTTGGATCAAATTCAAGGCTTTCTCACAAAACTAATGTATTGAGTATGCTTTGTACTAGACTCTTACATGCCATGAATAATTATGAAAAAAATGGGTCTTGTGTCTCAAACAGCTGTCAGTCTATTAGACACCTGAATCTTCTGCTTTTTCTTCTGTTTCTGGCTGATCTCTCCCATATTTTCTCTTGGTGAAATTTTCTTTTTTCTATTGGAAATGCTGAAATTATGAAACATAAATTGATAATCTTTATTACTCCTATCATTAGATGACAGTATTCAGAAATCAGAGCTTGGAAACCAATCTCCATCAACCTCCAACCAACGTAAGTTTGTCTATTCATCTTTTATTAAATGAGTCTCAGTCTCAATACCACTTTCCACTAGGAAAGTTAATAAGTATCCCTAGAGACCTTTGAGAAAAAAAAAGGTTATACCTGTCCATAATTACCTAGAGATTAAAGCTGAAAAAAAAATTTTTTTAATGTTTGTCAATTATTTTTAAATAATTTTGTGTTTTCTGTAATCTCTAATGCCTGGTTTAATAAAATGAGCTGGAATTTCATTCTGCTTCTGTATTCAGCCTGTTACAATATATTGCTTTGGTTGAGGTATCTGCAAAAATTTAGCTTTGTATGGATATATAATGTTTTAATAGTCTTTAGACAGTTGTGAATATTCTCTTTTGATATTCTCCCAAACTCAGATAACATTAGTTTCTAAATGTTATTTGAAATATGAAATCTGAAGCCATATTAATGAATTTTTTGTATTCTGTTACATTTTACATTCTGTTAAAACCCATTGGTCTTTCTTGTACTTTGAATATCATGCACTGGTCATTTGGAAAAGGTTGGTTCACTAAGTTATATAGATCTTCCAAATGCTGACATGTTTTTAATACGATATTAAAAGATCACATTTGTTAAGATCACCACTAGTCTCAAGACAAAGAAGTCTTAAGTATTGGGAGCTGTTAAATTCATGATGGCAGATATCCTGCAACTCTAATTTTCACTTGAAACCTTGAATTTTATCACTGGGAACAAAGATTGTCAGTTTCCTTGAAAGCAAGAGGCTCACATTGTTCCTTTTCAAGAAAACATCTCCCAAATACGAAGTGTGACCAGCCATAGTTTTATCACTTGTCCTTTCCAGTAAAAATTCTTTGAAAAAAAGCACTAGTTCAGCTCACAACTCAGTTGTACAAAGTACTTTATATATACTTCCCATTTCTTCACATAGAATGTTATACTCAAGGATTGAGTTTTAATAAGGTAAATAGCTTTAAATGCTTCATGAAGGATGTTCTTAGATGAAATTGATAACCTTGAATACATGCCTGTGAAGAATACAAAGACATTCCTAGTATAGTTTGGTGCCACTGCCCTGTGATTCATCTAAAGCAGCAGTTGTTTTTCTTACCACGGCTTTTTACACCATTGGTGCAGATATCAATATGGCGGGGAAAAGGTGAATAAGATCTTCGTGTTAGGAGAACAGCTTTAACCTCAAAGATCCCCTTGAGGAGATCTTGAGATAGCCTACCAGCCGTACTTTGAGATCTGTTGGTCTACAGGGTCCATAAACAGAAAGTAAAAATATTATTGCTGTCATATTTAAAAGGTTAAATGATACGGTATATGAGAAAATGCTTTATAAACTGCAGCTGCAAAGCACTAGGTAAATATAAACTGATATCATTGCCAATAATAATTAGGAGTGAGTTACAAACGAAATTTTGCCAATATTAACAACTGCATGCCACGAAAGATAGGCATCAGTGCAATTATATGGAAGATTTCATTTATAATGCATCCTTTTGTTTATCCCTTTTTATACTTAAACATTTCACCTTGGAGAATAATCCATGTTAGTTTCTAAATTTAAAACTATTTTGTAAAGTGTCTTCTATTGTTTACCTCCCAAATATTAGCAGTAGTAATGATAGCTCTGCTTTATAAATTATATTCTTTCCGATTTGCATATGCCATTTCATATACTTAAATTCTCCTTTTCCTCTGAGACTTCCTATCATTTTGATATTGAAGAGACATATGCATACTCATACATAAGTAACTACATAACTTAAAATACATGTGTTAAATTATTTCTTTAAGAAAGTAAATTATCAGCTCCCTTCTTTAAATTCCTCCCTCTCTTAGCTAATGTTTGTAAACATTAATGTGGGCTTTAAAAGTCACTTGCTCTTGAATCTAAGAAAATAATATTTGTGTGTGTCATTTTTTTTTTCCTGAGCAGAAATGACTGGGCAACCCAGAAGTGCATCTTCTGTCAAGACAAAGTGGTATTGGCCCCTTGTTGTGATAGCCGCTCTTGTCATTGGGAGTTTTTGGTACACTCATCCTCCTGAAGCAGAAACCACTGCTGTTCAAGAGTTCCAGAACCAGATGAAACAGCTGATGAATAAGTACCAAGGTCAAGATGAGAAGCTGTGGAAAAGGAGCCAAACATTACTGGAAAAACATCTCAATGGTTCCCAACCTCGGCCTCAGCCTGCGATTTTGCTGCTCACTGCTGCCCGAGATGCTGAAGAAGCACTCAGGTGTCTGAGCGAACAGATCGCTGATGCCTACTCCTCCTTCCGTAGTGTTCCTGCCATCCGGATTGATGGGGCTGGCAAAGCTGCTCGAGACAGTGATACTGTCAAAGAAGAAGTAGATCAGGAACTGAGCACTGGGTTCAGAAATGGCCAGAAAGCAGCTGTGGTCCACCGCTTTGAGTCACTGCCTGCAGACTCTACTTTGATCTTCTACAAGTATTGTGACCACGAAAGTGCAGCCTTCAAAGATGTAGCCTTAGTCCTGACTGTCTTATTGGAGGAGGAGACACTTGGAACCAATCTGGGCCTCAAGGAAATTGAAGAAAAAGTGAGAGATTTCCTCAAAGTCAAGTTCACCAACTCTGACACATCCAGCTCCTACAAGCATATGGACCCAGACAAACTGAGTGGGCTCTGGAGCCGTATTTCTCACTTAGTCCTCCCTGTACAACCTGAAAATGACCTGAAAAGGGGCATCTGCTTTTAAAGGAAGACGGAAGAGAAAGTTATGTCTCAAGTGCTGAGAATTTTTTCAAACTTTCTAACCAGACAGCACTCAGCTCTTTTTGAAAGACCTGGTTTCTTTTTAAAGGAGGTTAGGTTCTTAGGTAAACATGGAACATCTGTATTGTTTATTCAGCCTAATTATGTTACCTGAGAGACTCATTTCCCACTGAGATCTGTTAATGATATCTACAGACTATAAATTATATACAGTCCCATAGAGGATCTACTTAAATTCTGGAGTGAATCATTATTCCTGTGGTATGACCAGTGGGAGGGATTTGGCTCCTTCCTATAAATCCTCCCTAATGTTTTAACTTGGTTTTTTTTTCACAGAGTTTGTTATTAGTAAGATAGCTCCCTGAGCGCAACTATGGGCTTTCCTGTTTTGTTCTCTTTTTTCATCATTTAGATGTGAATTCCTTAGTCAGCTTCTCCTTATAGGAACAAAAATAATGAAGGGCCATCTGAGTGTTTGTTTGGGTGTTTCTTTCTTTTTTTCTTTAATTTTGGAGGACAGGGAAAAGTTGTGAAATGGAGAAGGAAAGGGGAGGAAAAGTTTTCAAGATGAAATATTAAAATAAGTCACTGGGGGAATTCCTTGATGGTCTCGTGGGTGGGACTCCATGTTCTCACTGCCAAGGGCCTGGGTTCCATCCTTGGTTGGGGAGCTAAGGTTCTGCAAGCCACCCCATGCACACTCAGAAATTTTTAAAAAAAAAGTCACTGTCACCTGGGGTTCATCAAACATAGCTATATGAACTCCATTCTCAGTGAATTCTGTCGGGACTTTTATTTTCCTTGAAGAAATTTTTACTCCTCCCAAGGATTCTGAAGCATGTATATGATGAGGTTTAGTATATTTGCTCACTTGGCGCTTAAGAACAGGCAAATTCAGGCAGTTTATTTTGTTCATATCCTGAAAATTTTGTTAAGAAAGATAATGTCAGAAATTGGTAAACCGCTTTGTCAACGACCTCTCCTCAGTGACTGAAGAGGGCTTTGATTTTCTGCATGTCCATTTGTTGCAGTCTACGTCCTTTAATGACACTCTTGTAACAAGTATAAAGATTTGCTATGCATGTGATAAATTCTGTTGAGTGCCTCAAGCCAAAAAGAAAGTGAAGTTTACTATATATGAAGGATGTTAAGATGTACTGCTGTACATAACTGTACCATAGTATTTCAGTTTTAACTTTGCATCTCTTAACAGCTTTCTCATCTGTCAACAGCTTTGGTTTTCTTAGAATCTTAAAATTCTGGATCAGCTTTATTTTTTTATTGTCTACAAACCTTTAAATGGCAATATTGCTTTTAGAATACTAAAGCCTGTCAGTGGCTTCTTCATTTACCTTTTGAGGATCCCATAACTGATGGTAGAATATGGTCTTATTTCTTCCCACTAGGACTACCAGTATTCGTAAGTTTATACTCCTTATTATAATCTGTTCCTGACACTGTCAGAAGTCAGATATTCTTGATTTATAGAGGATTCTAAAACAAGAATTTTTGAAAAGGCTTATTTTATACATATATGTATTATATGGAGAAACAGATGTTTTTATTAACTGTTTCATTGACCAAAATTTTAAAATAATATTACTTATATCAGGAAAAATAATTGTAGCAGCTAATCTGTAAATGACTTTAAAAGCTATTTTAGTAATTTAAATAAATTTACTTTTTTGGTTTGTACTCTGTGTTGTAAGTTTAATGACTCGTATACCTTTTAAAAAATTCCTAGGGTTTTCTTTACACTTGAACAATTTTAGTGAGTTCTGCTTGGAGAAATAAAGGGCAAAGAGAAAACTGGAGCTCCTCACAAGTACGTTGGTAGAAAATACAATCACTGTGGTTTTCTGTTTCATCTGGGGATTTTGACCTATCACGAAAGTTGAATTGAAGTATTCCTCACTTGGTAAAAATCTACACATGTTTCTCAATTTTTCCATTCTCACCTGCCTAAGGAAACTTTTTAGGGTTTTTTTTTTTTTCCCCTAATCATCTACCCCCATGAAATTTTAATACTTCATACAGACTGTGAATCATATACATATTTTTATGCTTTATACACATGAAGGGTAAGATTTTGTTGCCCTCACTAAAAATGTATGCTCAAGAACATCCATATTTTAGATCATTGATGGCTGAAACATTGTTTTGTTCATGTTACCATAATACTTTTGAAGGGGAAATTGTAATAAGTCATTGGCTTGAAAATAGGAACTTGAGCCTCTAGAAATTAGGCCATTGTGACTTTGGGTGACTACATGGGCCCAGGGAAAACCACAGTGCAATGCTGACCTTACAGATTTCTGTAAACATAATTTCCTTCCCGTCTTTTAATAACTTTCATATATTACTTGTTAAAAATTTTTCTTAATCTCTAATCCTCAAAAACTGGAAGTAAACCTGATTTTCATTCTATGAAGAGAATTTAGAAACTTAGAGTCTCTAAGAAATTATAATTTGTAACTTAGAATTTGCATAGTTAATACCTAAACTGAAGCTGTAAAGCCAAATTTACCTCTTATCTTAGATCATCAGAAAGTGGACTTGATGTTCACAGTATGAAGAAGCATTTCTCATTGACTGCAAAAAAAAAATAGTGGACTTTTCTACATTGTCCTTATCAAGGCCACAGAGTAAAATCTTTCGAAGATTTTTACTGACCTTAACAACCTGGGATGAAAGTGTAAGTCCTGAGTTTGGGAAACCAAACTGAGAAGTCTTCCATTGTTTGCCATTGACTTGGAAAAAGAGGAAACTCCTGCTTTATGCCTGTCTTTGGCCTAGATTCAGAGAAGTCCTGTTGGGCTTTCAGGTTCTTTTGGATGGTAGGGGAAATATAACCCATCGTCTGAGGATAAACAGGAGAAAGCTTTGGCAATTTGCAAATTGTAGTCTTTTTTGCATACTCTTGAACACTTCCGAAATATTCATATATCTTGCCTTCTCTCTCGTCTCTGCTAATTATGCTCTGCTAATTCTTACTAGTTCTGAAGCCTTTATTTTTTAGGCAGAAATTCGCTGAAACCTTAAGTCCCTACTATGGAATACTGGTGCAGGTGCCTCTTTATGCTCTTGTTCACCCTGTATTACTCCTGACACCACATTTAGCGCATTCCCACTACCATATTTGTTGTCTAGTTGCTCAGTCATATCTGACTGCGATTCCAAGGACTGCAGCACGCCAGACTTCCCTGTCCTTCACCATCTCCTTGAGTTTGCTCAAATTCATGTACATTGAGTCGGCAATGGCATCCAACCATCTCGACCTCTGTCGTCCCCTTCTCCTGCCTTCAGTCTTTCTCGCATCAAGACCTTTTCCAATGAGTTGGCTCTTCGCCAACTGGAATCAGGTAGCCAAAATCTTGGAGCTTTAGCATCAGCCCTTCCAATGAATATTCAGGACTGATTTCCTTTAGGATTGATTGGTTTGATCTTGCAGTCCAAGGGACTTGCAAGAGTCTTCTCCAAAACCACAGTTCAAAAGCACCAATTCTTCAGTGCTCAACTTTCTTTATGGTCCAACTCTCACATCCATACATGACTACTGAAAAACCATAGCTTTGACTATACAGACCTTTGTGAGCAAAGTAGTGTCTCTGCTTTTTAATATGCTCTCTAGGTTGATCATAGCTTTTCTTCCAAGGAGCAAGTATCCTTTAATTTCATGACTGCAGTCTCCAACAGCAGTGATTTTGGAGCCAGGAAAATAAAGCCTGTCATTATTTCCATTGTTTCCTCATCTATTTGCTATGAAGTAATGATACCCGATGCCATGATCTTAGTGTTTTGAATGTTGAGTTTTAAGCCAGTTTTTTCACAATCCTCCTTCACCTTCATCAAGAGGCTCTTTAGTTCCTCTTCACTTTCTGCCAGTAGGGTGGTGTCATCTATATATCTAAGGTTATTGATATTTCTCCCAGAAATCTTGATTCCAGCTTGTGCTTCATCCAGCCTACCATTTTGCATTATGTACTCTGCATATTGGAGAAGACTCTTGAGAGTCCCTTGGACTGCAAGGAGATCCAACCAGTCCATTGTAAAGGAGATCAGTCCTGGGTGTTCTTTGGGAGGAATGATGCTAAAGCTGAAACTCCAGTACTTTGGCCACCTCATGTGAAGAGCTGACTCATTGGAAAAGACTCTGATGCTGGGAGGGATTGGGGGCAGAAGGAGAAGGGGATGACACAGGATGAGATGGTTGGATGGCATCACTGACTCGATGGACATGAGTTTGAGTGAACTCCGGGAGTTGGTGATGGACAGGGAGGCCTGGCATGCTGCAATTGATGGGGTTGCAAAGAGTCGGACACGACTGAGCAACTGAACTGACTGACTGACTCTGCATATATAAATTAAATAATCAGGGTGGCAATATACAGCCTTGACATACTCCTTTCCCAGTTTGGAACCAGTCAGTTCCATGCCTGGTTCTAACTGTTGCTTCTTGACCTGCATATAGGTTTCTAAGGAGGCAGGTAAGGTAGTTTGGTATTCCTATCTCTTAAGAATTTTCCAGTTTGTTGTGATCCACAGTCAAAGGCTTTACCATAGTCAATGAAGCAGAAGTGGATGTTTTTATACCTCTTTTTAAAAAAATTGTATTTGCAATGAAATTAGATTTATAATATTGTGTTAATTTCTGCTATACAGTAAAGTGATTCAGTTAGGTATGTATATAGTCTTTTTCATGTTATTTTTATTATGGTATATTATAGGATATTAAATATAGTTCCCTGTAGTTATACAATAGGACCTTGTTGTTTATCCATCCTATATATAATGTTTTTATGTGCTAATCTCAAACTCCCAGTCCTTCCCTTCCATACCATTCCTCCCCCACTGGCTGCCACAAGTCAGTTCTCTGTAAATGTGTTTCTGTAATGTGGATATATTCATTTGTGTCACTTTAAATTCCATGTATAAGTGATAACATGGTATTTGTATTCCTCTTTTTTCTATACAGTTTAATTTTTATTTATTTTTGGCTGTGCTAGGTCTTTGTTGCTGAGCAGGCTTTTCTCTAGTTATGGTGAGCAGGGGCTACTCTTTAGTTGCAGCGTGTGGGCTTTGCATTGCAGTGGCTTCTTTTGTGGGGAGCCCAGGCTCTAGGGCTGGTAGGCTGAGTAGCTGTGGCTCCGGAACTCTAGAGCACAGACTCAGTAGTTGTGGCACATGGGCTTAGTTGCTTCACAGTATGTGGGATCTTCTGGGTCAGGAATTAAACCCAATGTCCTACACTGGCAGGTGGATTCTTTACCACTGAGCTGCCAGGGAGGCCCTCTATTTCTCCTTCTCACTCAGTGTAATTCTAGATGTATCCTTGTTTGCGGTATCCTGCAAGTGGCATTATTTTGTTCTTCTTAATATATGTGTATACACACATCTTTATCTGTTTAGCTGCTGATAGACACTTAGGTTGTCGCCATCTCTTGGCTATTGTAAATAGCTGCTATGTACATAAGTATGCATGTATCTTTTTGAATTAAAGCTTTCTTAAAAGAGCTAGCAAGTTTCCTTACATCTTTTCATGTTGCCTAAGAGGGTAATTATAGTCTAGATAAGAGATGGCTATTCATGTGGAGAGAAGATAGATAAGAAAAATATTTGAGAAGAGAGTTGGTGGTTGAATGTAATATTACAGAGAAAAACACCTCCTGGAGGACTTTTCAAAGTGCTGTACTACTAAAAATATATTTTCAGTCTATTTAGCTCATCTGTCTTCTCCCCAGATACTAAGTACACAGTGGTAGACTAAATCCTTATCTCTACATATCTGTCTGTTGACTTTTAGCATTTTGTAGTAGAGACACATGTAATCAAGAATTACTTGATTGTTAATAAAAATCCTATCTAATCAACAAAAGAGAAAAGGAGGGATAAGGTAGATATTATAAGAATACAGATCTTAGACTCCAAGGTGGGAAAATATGGGAACTGTGAGGACTCTTCTGCATGGAGACCTCATGGACGTTCCCTCTGCCTCTCGACTTCCTGCTTGCTATGCCTCAGCAACTTCCCCCTTGTGGCTTAAACACACCAAGAGAGTGAACCTGATTGGCTTGGTCCAGTGTATGGGGTGACCCCTGAAAAGAATGTATAATTAAACATAGACGCCTAGGTCACCCCTTTAATAGGATCTGTGGGCTGGGGATAGAGTTGTACAGTCTTCTGAGGTCAGGCCAAGGAATGGGCAGACACAGTTAAGGGACAACTGAATATATCCTCAAATTTATAAGCCTTCGTATAATGTGATGGTATCCTTTTTTATTCATTTTGCCTTTTTAAAAAAATCAGTGAAAGGAAATTAAAGGTAGTGGAAACAACAATGAAGTTTTAAAATCTGAGTCCTGGTCATGGCTCTGTCTGACAAATTTGACCTAAGCAAGTCCTTTTTGTAGCCCTGCTACAAATGTGTTCTGATTTTTTCCCATTGCTTCTGTGTAGTGTTTCCTAGGAGAAAGCAATGGCAAACCACTCTAGTACTCTTGCCTAGAAAATCCCATGGGCGGAGGAGCCTGGTGGGCTGCAGTCCATGGGGTTGCGAAGAGTCGGACACGACTGAAAGAATTCACTTTCACTTTCCACTTTCATGCATTGGAGAAGGAAAGGGCAACCCACTCCAGTGTTCTTGCCTGGAGAATCCCAGGGATGGGGGAGCCTGGTGGGCTGCCATCTATGGGGTCGCACAGAGTGGGACACGACTGAAGTGACTTAGCAGCAGCAGCAGCAGTGTTTCCTGTGCTGAAAAAAAGAATGGCACAGTAAAAAAAATTCCAGCTACTAATTTAATGTATAATGGCTATTATTAATTTGTTCTAAGTCCCTCACAAGCACACTGAGCTTTCTTTAGTTTTCAGTCTGTTTCTTGGGCAAGTGAGGTAGAAAGTGACCACGTACTTCTGATTCAAACTTGATTTTTTTAAGAGTTTGTTTTCTCACTTTTAGAGAGCACCATTCTTAGGCTAAACCCAAGAAGAGAAACACTCCTTTCTATATAGCCCATAAGAGAACATTTAAATGTAGTTGTTATGTCCTTTTCTTGACGAGAAACTCTTTTTAATGTGCTCTCAATATCTCAAAGTTTCAATGGACTTTCTTTTACCTTGTCTGTAATGAAGATGGAAAAGATCTATATCAAGATTTTTGTATTTGAATATATATTAAGTTGTCCCTCATTCTAGTTTTTGTTAACTATTAAGTGCTTATTAATGCTCCAAACACTGTTTCAACAGCCCTGTATGTATAAACTGATTTCTCACAATAACCCTGCAAGGTGGTTCGTTTCAGTTCAATTCAGCCCCTCAGTCATGTCTGACTCTGAGACCCAATGAACTGCAGCAAGTCAGGCTTCTCTGTCCATTACCAACTCCTGGAGCTTGCTCAAACTCATGTCCATTGAGTCAGTAATGCCATCCAACCATCTCATCCTCTGTTGTCCCCGTCTCTTCCTGCCTGCAATCTTTCCCAGTTTCAGGGTCTTTTCCAATGAGTCAGGTCTTTGCATCAGGTGCCCAAAGTATTGGAGCTTCAGCTTCAGCATCAACCCTTCCAATGAATATTTAGGACTGATTTCCTTTAGGATTGACTGGTTTGATCTTGCAGTCCAAGGGACTCGCAAGAGTCTTCTCCAACACCATAGTTCAAAAGCACCAGTTCTTCAGTGCTCAACTTTCTTTATAGTCCAACTCTCACATCTATACATGATTACTGGAAAAACCATAGCTTTGACTATACAGACCTTTGTCAGCAAAGTAGTGTCTCTGCTTTTTAATATGCTCTCTAGGTTGATCATAGCTTTTCTTCCAAGGAGCAAGCATCTTTTAATTTCATGACTGCAGTCACAACCTGCAGTGATTTTGGAGCCCAAGAAGATAAAGCCTGTCACTGTTTCCATTTTTTTCCCCATTTACCTGCCATGAAGTGATGGGACTGGATGCCATGATCTTCATTTTTGGAATGTTGAGTTTTAAGCCTGCTTTTTCACTCTCCTCTTTCACTTTCATCAAGAGGCTCCTCAGTTTCTCTTCGCTTTCTGCCAGTAGGGCGGTGTCATCTGCATATCTGAGGTTATTGATATTCCTCCTTGCAATCTTGATTCCAGCTTGTGCTTCATACAGTCCAGCATTTCATATGATGTGCCTGCAAGGTGGTACTGTTACCCCAACTTTATTGTCAGGAAACTGAAGCACAGAAAAGCTAAAATGACACTTAAGAATACCCAAGTTAAAAATATTAAAGCAGAGATTTGAACACAGGCAGTCCATGTTTAAAACACCTATCCTTACTACTGTGCAGAGAGTCTCTAAAACCACATACATGATGTTTTCCTCCAGTTTATTCAAGCTCTATACCAGTTGGAGTATTTCAACTCCAAGAATTTTTGTATTTCAAAAATACAAAGTATTTTTCCAACTTCGTAGATTTTTTTCCTATTGAATCATCGTTGATTTACAGTATTGTGTTAGTTTCAGATGTACAGCAAAGTGATTCAGATATATATTTTTTCTGATTCTTTTCCATTATTGATTATTACAAGATATTGAATATAGTTCCCCATGCTATACAGTAAATTTTTGTTTTTTGTCTATTTCATATATCCCATACTTTTCATTTACCCCCTACTCCCTCCCTCCCTTTCCCCTTTTTTAACCATGTTTGTTTTCTATATCTGTGAATCTGTTTCCATTTTGTGAATAAGTTTTTGTATCCTTTTTTAGATTCCACATATAAGTGATATCACATGATTTTTGTTTTTCTCTGTATGATAATCTCCAGGTCCATCCATGTTCTGCAAATGGCAATATTTCATTCTTTTTTATGGCTGAGTAGTATCCTATTATATATATGTACCACATCTTTATCCATTCCTCTGTTGTGGACATTTGGGTTGTTTCCATGTCTTGGCTATTATAAATAGTGCTGAATGTTGGACTCTATGTGTCTTTTCAAATTAGAATTTTTATCTTTTCTGATATATGCCCAGGAGTGGAACTGGGGCGTCCCATGTGGTTCAGCGGTAAAGAACCATTGAACCTGGCAATGCAGGAGACCCCTGTTCAATCTCTGCATCAGGAAGATCCCCTGGAGGAGGAAATGGCAACCCATTCCAGTATTCTTGCCTGGAGAATCCCATGGAAAGAGGAACTTGGCAGGCTACAGTTCATAGAGTTGCAAAGAATCAGACACACCTGAGCATGCACGCACATGGTAACACTATTTTTGTTTTTTTAAGGAACTTCCATACTGTTCTCCATAGTGGCTGTACCAGTTTACCAACAGTGTGGGAGGGTCGCCTTTCCTCTACATCCTCTCCAGTGTTTGTTATTTGAGACTTTTTGATGATGGCCATGCTGACTGGTATGAGGTGATACCTCATTGTAGTTTTTATTTACATTTCTCTAACAATTCGTGATGTTAAGCATCTTTTCACGTGCCCGTTGGCCATCTGTATGTCTTCTTTGGAGAAATGTCTATTTAGGTCTTCTGTTCATTTTTAGATTGGGTTGGGTCTTTTATATTGATTTGTTTGCCAACTTTGTAGATTCTTATTTGTGATTTTCCTTTAAGCCATTTTCTTTCTTACCTTCTTGCTCAGCTTCATGGAATCCAATATTGCACACACCAAGGATCTAAAGAATTCTGAGTAGAGTGAGACAGTCACACAGTCCTACCTGTTGACTCACATTGGCACACATTGACATCATGCTTTTTTAACTGGAAACCTGAAGTGTTGACTCACAGTTCATCATTTTCGAAATAGCTACACACAACCGAGTTGTTAGCTGTGCCTGCATACCACAGAACCTTTGTTTTTGCCTGCCCTCAGCCTTTGATATCAGACAGCACTTCTTGAAATTCCTAAGGAAGAGTCCATTTGGGAATTCCTTGTCAGTCCAGTGACTAGGCTTTCACTGCAGGATGAAGGGGGAGGTGGCCCAGGTTTGATTTCTGGTTGGGGAGCTAAGATCCAGCAAGACGTGTGTTGTGACAGACAAAAAATAATTGGTAATTTCACAGAAACTCTTGGAAAAGGATGATTAAGAGCACAGACCCTACAATGCCAGTTCCATGCTTTTTTCAATGAGTAACACTGGCAAATTACTTCTCTGTGCCTCAGTTTCCTCATCTCTCAAAAGGGAGAAGTAATATAGCTACTTCCTTAATGCTATTGTGAGGATTAAGTCAGTTACACACAGAAAGCACTTAGAAAGTGCTGAGCACATCAAAGTGTACAACATTAGCCACTTTATTCACCTAAATTCTTACCAAGGATTCTCCTCTTCCCCTCTGTGTGGCATCCACTGTGGCTGGCTTCTATTGCTACCTCCTACGTGATCCTTATTACATAAAGTGCATGGCCTTCTTTCCAGCTTACAGCTCCATCACAAACCCCAATCCATTGCAATGTTCATTAAACAAAGGGCTTCCAGTTACCAGAATTCACCCTCCCCCCAAATCTGGGAGATTACGAAGAAGGAGAAAGCTTCCATCTCACACGTATTATTGATAGCTCTTTCGTATTTCCTTGGCTTATTCAGCTTCACTGTCCTTGACTCCTTAAAGACTTTACTTTTACTCAAGCAATGTAGTTTGTCAAGATTATTTTCCAAGTGGTGCACAGACCACTCTGTGTTAAATACAGAGATGTGCCACCTAGATCCACTTACAAGTAAAAAATTTTTGTGCCAAATGTTGGGAGTGTGGCCAATGGACAACTTCACAGTCTGCCACTTCATGGATTGCTTCAGCTGCAGAGTCACTTTACCCAAGGTTATGCCAGGGGAGAGGGAGGGGGTGCACATCCCACGGCTGATTGACAAAATATGTATAGACTTAGCTTTCTCAGCCCAAGACAATGGATTTTGGACTGGTCATTTGCATCCAGAGCTCCCCCATGAGCTTGGCTGAGGCTATAGCACTGTATAATAGCATGATATTCTGCTTCCTTCCTCACCCTTCCACAGGTGTTCATTCATACCCAGCACATTCCCTGGTAAACATGCAGCATACTAAATTTTGTTTCATAGTCTGCTTCTCAGAGACACCCCTCCTGTGTCATGCTCTAAGCTTAGTGTAGTCCATAAATGGAGCAAATAATAGCTAATGTATACTGAGCATTAAGTATGTGCCATACACCATGATTGGAGAAGGCAATGGCAACCCACTCCAGTACTCTTGCCTGGGAAATCCCATGGACGGAGGAGCCTGGTAGGCTACAGTTCATAGGGTCACAAAGAGTTGGACACGACTGAGTGACTTCACTTTCACTTTTCACTTTCATGCACTGGAGAAGGAAATGGCAACCCACCCCAGTATTCTTGCCTGGAGAATCCCAGGGACAGGATCCTGGTGGGCTGCCGTCTATGGGGTCGCATAGAATCCGACATGACTGACGTGACTTAGCAGCAGCATACACCATGATTGACACTGTAAATATATTGGGTTGGCAAAAAACTTCATTCAGGTTTTTCCATAAGCTGACTTTAGTAACAGTTACCTTTAACTTCATTCAAAGGAATTTTGTTAGATTGCATTGTAACAATTGTCAGTTTAAAAAAAATCTAAGTTGGTGATTTTTTATGTAGCCATTTTAATATTGAAGATAGAAGGGAAAAGTGACATTTTCAGCATATTATGTTTTATTATTTCAAGAAAGGTGAAAATGCACCTGAAATGCAAAAAAAAATAAAAAGGATTTGTGCAGTGTATGGAGAAGGTGCTGTACCGTATCGAACATGTTAAAAGTGGTTTGCAGAGTTTTATGCTTGAGAATGCTGCATGGTCAGGAAGACCAGTTGAAGCTGATAGCAATCAAATTAAGACATTGAGAACAATCAATATTATACCACTCAGGTGGAAGCTGACATATTCAAAATATCCAAATCAAGCCTTGAAAATCTAGGTTATGTTAATCACTTTGATGTTTGGGTTACACATAAGTTAAGCAGAAAAAACAACCTTCTTGACCATATTCTTGCATTTGATTCTCTACTTAAATATAACAAAAACGTTCAGTTTTTAAAAACAAATTGTAATAGTCGATGAAAAGGGGATATTGTACAATAAGATGGAATGGAAGAAGTCATGGGGCAAGCAAAAATGAACCACCAGCAACCACACCAAAGGCTGGCCTTCATCCAAAGAAGGTGGTGATGTATATGTGGTAGGATTGGAAGGGAGTCCTCTACTATGAGCTCCTTCCAGAAAACTAAAAAATTAATTCCAATAGTGCTGCTCTAAATTAGGCCAACTGAAAGCAGCAGTCCATGAAAATCAGCTGGACTTAGTCAACAGAAAACACATAATCTTTGATCAGGATAACACAAGACCGCATGTTTCTTTGATAACCAGGCAAAAATGGTTACAGCTTGGCTGGGAAATTTTGATTCATCCATGTGTTCACCAGACATCACACCTTTGGATTTCCTTTTTTTTTTTTTCCTTTACAAAATTCTCCTGATGGAAAAAATTTCAATTCCCTGGAAAACTGTAAAAGGCATCTGGAAATGAAATTGTGAAGTTCCTGAAAAGTGGCAGAAGGTAGTAGAACAAAATGGTCAATACATTGTTCTATATAGTTCTTGATGAAATGAAAAATATATGTTTTACTTTTACTTTAACACTGAAGGAACTTTTTGGCCCAACCTATAGTATCTTATTTAATTTTCATAATCATTTGAAGTAAATAGTACTACTATCTCACTGTTACAGATGAGAAAACAAAGATACAAAGCTATATTGCTAGTAACTGGTAGAGATAAAATTTGAATGCAGATCATCTGACTCCAGAGTCTACATTTTTAACCATCATGCTACATTCTACCCCATCATAATACCTACTTCTTAAGAAGTGAAAATGATATTAAAACTATGTCTTACAAACTGTAACATATAATGGATATGTTAGAAAAAATATAATGCATGACCTGTAAGATTACTTCTCAGTCTGATGAAGTTTGTACCTCTCTATAAACACAAACGGAAAAGGGAACCGCAACCCACTCCAGTACTCTTGCCTGGAAAATCCCATGGATGGAGGAGCCTGGTAGGCTGCAGTCCATGGGGTCACTAAGAGTCGGACACAATTGAGAGACTTCACTTTCACATTTCACCTTCATGCACTGGAGAAGGAAATGGCAACCCACTCCAGAATTCTTGCCTGGAGAATCTCAGGGACGGGGGAGCCTGGTGGGCTGCCGTCTATGGGGTCGCACAAAGTCCGACACAACTGAAGCGACATAGCAGCAGCAGCAGGATAGACATAAAACCTGGTTTAAAAAATTTTTTTTGAAACTCAATTAGGAAGAATACTTTTCTAATAACTAAGGCCTGCTGTGGTTCTGATTTCCAAAATCTTAATGCAGGTTGAACTAGATGTGTATGTGTGTGTTTTCAGTTGTGTTTGACTCTGTGGCCCTATGGGCTGTAGTCTGCCAAGTTCCCCAGTCCATGGGGTTCTCTAGGGAAGAATACTGCAGTGGGTTCCCGGGCCCTCCTCCAGGGGATCCTCCCAACTCAGGGATGGAGCCTGCATCTACTGTGTCTCCTGAACTGCAGATACATTCTTTACCCAGTGAGCCACCTGGAAAGCCTGAACTACATGTAAGTTGAACTAATTCTCTGTCAATGCTCATTCTATAAATTTGGCAAAGGTTATGACTTCTGAAAATACTGTAAAGTCCAAAGTATTTTGCTTGATGTCACCTCTGAAAGAGTCTTTATCTCTTGTAGTGCATAATCCATCCATTGCTCAACAGATGATTCAAGCTGGGTTTGAGTGGTGTCATACTTGCCGCTTGAAATACAACACTGCAAACTTACTGGGCAAATTCCAGTAAAATCTTTCCCTTTGGAAACAGTCCCAAAGGATTAGATTTTCTGTTAACTGGTGGAATCCAAAGACCAAAGGTTTGCTTCTCTGAAACATTTTTATTAGCCTTGAATTAGCAAGATTGACAGACTCCGAGGGAATGAAATACTTTCATGTTCAGGAAATTCAGCCAACTACCTATCTCTGTCTTCACCTCTAAGTTTTTATTGTTACTGAATCAGCAAGTCTGCTCTTTGAGTCATGTGGGTTATTCCTGAAGGAACCCCTTTACTCTTGCCATTTTTCCTGAGATCGATGTGTGTTAGCTGGTTGGACTATAGGTTTAGCTCAGATTTAGTTCTAAGTGGCTAATCTTTTGCCCTTACAGCATGTTATCTTGTTTCTCTAGAAAAGGTACTCACACATCAAAATTTATAGCCATCTCAACATCTGCCTTAAATCGTTCACAGAGTGTACAGGAAGGACTATATTATCTGTGCTAAAAATTGCCTTTTATTATGAAATAAAATGCAAATAATGCAAATAAGAGAGATAAATAAAGCTCGTATAACTCTCATAGCTATAGTTGTCTCCTCTACTTAGAAAGTTGTTCAAGTACTTTTTGATTTGTTTCAAATCTTAAATGTAAGCATATGAGTTTACATAAGTGAACACACCAAACATAAAACACTTTAAATCATGGTTTCCTCAAAGCATCAACTCTCCTCAAAACAACACAAACAGCACAATGAAGTTGAAATGCATGAAGAGTATAAATAGAAATGAATGAAGCTGAAAAGCAATTGAACAGGAAAAGTTCAGAAGTAAGGTGCTGGGCTAATCAGCAATCTGGTGAAGTTCATTTCTTCAGACAGTATGAGGTCATGCCTCAGATAACAAAATACTTCTGGCGCCTTTCATCTGAGTTCTTCAAGTGCTTTGCTGACATTATCTAATAGCAAATATTATTATCCCCATTTTATAGGAGGAGAAACTAAGATACTAGGAGATTAAATAACTTGCTT
Source organism: Ovis aries (assembly GCF_016772045.2). NCBI lineage: Eukaryota > Metazoa > Chordata > Mammalia > Artiodactyla > Bovidae > Ovis > Ovis aries. The sequence goes on from NC_056065.1 coordinate 60,540,486, forward strand.
AAGCATGCACAAGGAGTTGATGATGGAATCAGAAATTTATTTCAGGAATCTAATCTACTTTTCTGTTCGTATCATTAGGTCAGCTTTCCAGATACCAAAAGACATTTATTGGTATAAATTTGTATTAAATGTACTTTTAAAACTGTTATCTTCTGTAAACAAGTCAATGAAAATGCTTTTGTTGTCGGTCATGGCTGCTTTTGTAGAAGTTATTTGAGAGGTGATTTAAAAATAAATTCTCTCAGGTTCAAGAGTATCCACATTAAGTTAAGGTTACTTAGTAGAACCCATTTTTGGATACCTAATACAGAACCATAGTGAAATTGTCAGTTAATATCCAAAGTCCTAATAATTATTTGTGTGTGTGTCATACATTATTTTTGGTGGGGAAAAGCATGAATAGGAGAGATCTAAGAATTATTCCATACTTCCTAACCCTACTCAACTCAGAGTTGTCCTGAAAATTCTATAATCTCTATGGGAACATATTAGGGGAAGTGGGGTGGTTTTTGTTGTTGTCCTTTCTCAAGAATATTATTCACTCTTTCCCTTGTCTTAATCTCCAAGTTCCTGTAAATCTTTTATAGTCTGCCTCACGAACACAAAATTTTCCATGTGTAATACTGACGTTGCTACTTCTGACAAGAATCACAAACATAAATTATTTATATTCTACTACTATCAAATACTTGCGCTAAAAGTAAGCTGTTCACAGGACAAAAGTAAAGTTTTAGAGTATTAACTGCATGTAAACTCTAACTACATTGCAAAATGAAAAAACTAATCAACTTCTCCTTCATTTTGGCCTGAACTCGGGATTAAAGTTCCTGACAGGAGGTCAAGGGCAGGGCGCTGCATATGAACATGCTGGGATACACCCTTCCTTTATTACCTGTGTGTGCTGGTCCAAAGGTGACTTAAACTATACTTCAATTTGAAAACAAAATAATAATAGGTCACCAAAGAGTTGCAAGAAAGAGAAAGATCATGAAATACAGCTGTTTTTCACTTAGTCACTCATATCCTTTTTATTCAGCCAAAGCACAGAAATTCATATCCCAGTGTTCTTTCCAAAGAGCATCTAACTGCTTTGAATAGCCATGCTGTGTAGTAGAACAGGAATACGTTTTTGATCTAGAAGAGGGAGTTTCCAGTACCACCTCTAGCCCTCTCCAACTTGTGTCTGAGAGCACCCCACTTCACCTTTGCTCATCTCTATGATGCAAATACTCCTTAGGTTTTCATGGAATTATGCAAGACAGTGTGAATAACAGGTTATCGGAGGTTATACAAGAGTTACTTGTATATACTATATAAGTACATATATTAGTTATATAAAATAAATATATAATAGTTGTATAGTTACACTGTAACCACTTATATGTGTAAAATAATTGTCTACATATGTTAGATCAGTATATGCGTTTCCTTGACACAAATTTTTCAATTCATGCTCGATATATGCAATCATTTATATTTCCCAAAGCAGCTACCTATTCACCGTCACTCTCATTTCTGCCTGTCATTTTTTCTGTTAGACAATTCCAGCTGCTTTTGCCTCTTATAATATTTTGTGGGCCTTCTGTTCATGCTCTAGGATTTGTAACCAAATGCTCACATATTCTCATTTCTTGTTCAACAGGTGGGGAGCACTCGATCCTGGGATTCCAGGAGTGTTTTTAGTGGCTGATAAGCCTCATTAAAACCTGTGGGTCTTCTTCCCAGCTGCCTTTTTCTATTTTTGGAATGGCCACAGAAAATGTCCTGTCAAGAGCTTAAAATTTTCCACTGTCTGTAAATAGGATGGTTTATCCCTTGCAAAACTTAACCTGGTTTGGTTACATACAACCTCATTCAGACTTATAGTCTTTGTTTGTTTTTTTTTTTTAATTGCACCTGTCTTGCTATCAGATGTTTCACTGCACATTTCATTTGTATAATTGGTTCATAAATCAGCTCTGAAACCAAGATATTCTCTTAAGAGAGATGGTCTTTCTGAGTGTTCTAATAAACAGGGCTTGCCTTTGTATAGTAAAGGGATTACCATGTCTGTTAGCTAAGCTATTTACAAGCAATGCCAGTAGATAAAATACTAAAAAGAAGGCACTCAGCAAAAAAGAAGCTAACCTTTGAAGATTCATGAAGATTAAATACAGGAAAATACAATTTTTAAAGCTTAGAAACGTTTCAAAATCACATGTTTCAGACATACTCTTGTTCTTAACAAGTATACAATTTAATTTGGGGAAAATGGGAAAGACTTAGTACTTAGATTTAAACATACTAGTTGTCTCACTCATAAATCTTGTTGAGGAAAACTAAGAAGATAGAAGTAAATCATAGAGATAAAATGATCAAAATCCAACCTCACCCTAATCCATACCTCCCCCCCAATTTCAGAGTTTATCATATTTATATATTGTTGCATATTTGTATATACACATGTACCCACAGAATAAGTATAGAATCATTTTGTTTTTTATTTACATAAAAGTCAGAGTGCAGACATCTGTTCAAGCAAGTTGCTTTTTTACACCCAACAATGCTTTTTTTAAACAATATTTTTGAGACACACCCGTTGTTTCCAATGTCTCATAATTGTCACAATAAATGAATCTATGGTTCTAATCCTGTATATTAAAAAAAAACTATCAGCCTCAGATGTGTGCTAAATTCTGTTTGCTTTTGACCTTATCGGAAATTGAGGAAGGAAGAAACTCTCTAACCCCATTTCCTGTCGCTATGCCAAGAGTACTTCAATATTCATCTTACGAGAGGGATTAGCCATCAAAAGTAAAATGTGGGTTTGAAGCAATTTTCCAGATAATTCAGTCTCCCCAAGCTACTTTGATCTGAACGAGAAGATACTTAAGAAATGGCTTTTGTTCTGTCTTAGATTTCCAACTAGTTCTCCTCATCTGCTTCACTAAAGGAGTGAATTCATCCATCCATCCATTCAATGAGTTTTTATTAACTGTTAGAACTAAATGCATAGCACTATGTTAAACAGGTCTGCATTTTTTTGTGATTGCAAAGAAGGGCAGGCCCTCTGTGAAGGGCGTGTTTGTCCTTCTCACGTCAACTTTACACATTACAGGATGTACTTCCTTAATCCTAGCTACCTTTCCCTACCACTATGAACCAAGAACTCAAAAACAGGATGGGAGAAAGTGTAGGTCCTACCATGGATTTAACTGCTCTACAATTTCATCACATCTTCAAGTCATATCCTATATCACAAAAGTAGAAATAGACCCTAAAACCAGAATCCCTGCTAACACTAGGTCCATCCAGGTTAAATTCCTTGTTTTAGAATCACAGGGCAAGTCTGTGTGAGTAGAGAGTTTGGAATCAGACAATCAACAATGCCCTGCTATTTAAAATTTCAAGTCCTTGTAAACCCTGAGGTATTTTATCACAAGGCTTTTATTCTCAGCAACTGGTTTGTGCAAAATCAATGTTAACTGTATCTATAGATTATTTGGAATGGGGATATTCAGATCCTTTTTTCGGTCTGCGCTGCATGGCTTATGGGTTCTCGGTCCTCTAACCAGGGAATGAATCTAGGTCCCCCCAATGAAAGCACTGAGCCCTATCCACTGAACAGGCAGGGAATTCCCATTAAGATATTTTTTGAAGTTCAAAAATAAATTTCCAGACCATCCAAAAGTAAATCTGAGCCTATTTGGGTTGTTTGCTGCTAAACTCACTTAGCTACAGCATACATTGAAAACCTCTCTTATTGCTTTCTGAAGCATGATATCTCACTTTCCCAGGCAGGATTAAATCTTTTCCTTAGCAATAGACAGAGATAATATTTTAACATTTACTCAACAAGAGGTTGTAAGTAAATTAAGTGAAGGTCTCTGTTTTCATTTTTCTGCTGCTGCTAAGTTGCTTCAGTCGTGTCCAACTCTTACTAGGTCCTATTTAATAAAAACTTCTTTCTTCTAAGCTATGGCTTTCTGCAATGGTCAGGTAACTTTTTACATTTAAGAAGAGTGAGTATTCTGAGCCATGGCTGAGCTCAAATTTTATGTCCTTTTTTCACTGAGATAGACAACACTGCTGCCTTATTGGTGTATTCTGTCTGTGACTTAAATGGCTGAATTCTCAGAGAACTCGAAGACATATTCTCACATGATATATTTCTAATCAGCAATAGGTCTCATTGTGTGCCCTCTCATAGAATCTCAAAATCCCAGGGCAGTTCTTCTGAGCTGAGTCATGGTCTCAGGACTGAGTGGCATCCACCATGAGAAACGCAATGCATAGGCTTACACCTGCCTGTTTGTCCAGTGAAAAAGGGATTCTGCTGAGGTGACCCAGTGGATTCTTACCAAAGGCAAATTCTTGCCATATATTTCTTCTAGGGCTATTGGGATCATTAAACAAATGGGCCAAAGCCCACTGAAAACACTGCCATAAAGTACTATACCTAATTCTCAGCTGATGTCTAACTAGTCTGTACTAGTTTAGTTGTTTAAATATTAAAATAGTTCTGTATGAGTTGCTGAAAAACTGCTGTCCCTCAGTAAACTGATTTATAAGATTTAACAACTAAGGAGCTTGTTATCCCCATCCCAAAAGAGGTGGTGGTGGGGGCGGGGGGGCTGTGACCCTGCTTCATTCTTATTTGCTCCAAACCTGACCGCACATTATAAATTTTAGTATCACTCTCACCTAAAACAAATGTAAAAATAAAAATGAATGATGTAACAAATGCGTACACAAGTAGACTATGTTTTATAAATTTAATGTCCAATTATTCATGTTGCATAACACATTATCCAGAAATTTAGTAGGTTAAATAAAAATACTGCTCAGAAGTCTACAGATTGGGCAGGACTTGTCTCTGCTTCAGTTGTGTTAGCTGGGGTGGCATAAAGACTTGTGTGATGGTTGATTTCATGTGTCAACTTGGCTAGGCCACATAAAATAGTGTTCAGCTATTTTATCAAACAGCAGTCTGGATATTGCTATGAAGTAATTTCTTTGATGAGACTAACATCAAATAAGTAGATTGTGAGTAAAGCAGATCACCCTCCATGATGTGGGTGGGCCTCATCTGATCAGTTGAAGACCTAAAGAGAAAACAGACTGAGGTCCCACAGAGAGGAAATTCTGCCAGAAAACTGCCTTTAAATTGAATTCTTCCCTGGGTTTCCAGCCTATCGGCCTACTCTCAGATATTGGACTTGCCAGGCTCCATGGCTATGTGAACCAATTTCTTAAGATAAATCTCTCTCCCTCTTTCTCTCTCCCCCTATATATATAAAATATGCCATTTCCTTCTCCAGGAGATCTTCCTGTCCCAGGGATTGAACCCTCATCTCCTGCATCTTCTGCACTGGCAGGCAGATTTTTTTTAACCACTGTGCCACCTGGGAAGCCCCATTTTTTACTTGAACTGGTACTAATTTACCCCCAATGAAGTTACTGTTGCTTTTTCTTGGACATAAATTCTTTTCTTGGCTTAAACTTTGATGAAAAGAATGACTGTGCTTTTCTGTCCAGTGTTGAAAAGGTGAAAAGCTTCTTGAGCCCCAATTTTGTAAGATACCATTTCTACTGAGTGAAATTACATTTTTGTGCTGTCCTTCCTCACATTCCCGACAAGGATTTTTAAATTGCTTGTTTTTATTTTTAACATGTACTATTTAATATTTTGAATATAAAAGGGCTCTGAGTAATAATAATAATACATCTATATATCCACACCCAGCTTGAGAAATAAAACATTATCAACACAGTTGAAGCTTCCTGTTTTCACCCCATCACACACTGATTCTCCTTCTGCTCCCTCAGAAGTAATCACATTTCTGAATTTGGTATTTTTTTATTCCTTGATATTTGGGCTTCCCTGGCGGCTCAGACAATAAAGAATTTGCCAGCAATGTAGGAGACCTGGGTTCAATCCCTGGGTTGGGAAGATCCCCTTGAGAAGGGCATGACAACCCACTCTAATATTCTTGCCTGGAGAATCCCCGTGGACAGGGGAGCCTGGCAGGCTACAGTCCATGGGGTTACAAAGAGTCAGACACAACTGAGAGACTAAGCACATACATTCCTTGATATTTAAAAATATTTCACTACAATTGTGTGTATTCCTAAGTAAGCTATACCAAAATTGCTCACGTTCTTGAGTTTTATGGTAGTGGTACTATGTAAGTAAGGGCTTCCTCAGTGACTCAGTGGTAAAGAATTTGCCTGCCAAAGCAGAAGATTTGAGTTCAATCCCTGGGTTGGGGAGATCCCCTGGGGGAGGAACTGGCAACTCACTCCAGTATTCTTGTCTGGAAAATCCCATGGACAGCGGAGCCAGGCAGGCTACGGTCCATGGGCTCACAAAAGAGTCGGGCATGACTTACTGACTGAACAACGACAACAAATTATGTATATACCCTTTTTCAATTTGCTTTTTAAAAACTCTATTTGTGAGATTCATTCTTTAATTTAATTTCATTGCTGCTTGGTATTTTATTGTATGACTATTCCCCAGCTTACTTACCCATTCTCGTACTAATGGACCTATTATTACCCATTTTTGAGATTATAAACAATGCTTTCATAAAATCTCTTGTACTTGTCTATGCACTTGTCTATGCACTTCTTATAGAAGTTAACACAAGTTTGAAATAAGGAACTTGTATCAGAATATGTATCAATGTACCATTTCTTTCATCAGAAAAGTTTTATTGCCAAAAAAAAGGTCAGCTCACCTAGGCAGTGTGCTTAGTGATGCAGTTGATTTATATCCTTGCACAAGCTTTTGGGGCTTCCCTCGTAGTTCAGCTGGTAAAGAATCTGCCCGTAATGCAGGAGACCCCAGTCCGATTCCTGGGTCAGGAAGGTCTCCTGGAGAAGGAAATGTATTCTCTAGTATTCTGGCCTGGAGAATACCATGGACAGAGGAGCCTGGCAGGCTACAGTCCATGGGGTCACAAAGTATCAGATACCACTGAGGGACTTTCACTTTCATAAGCTTTTTATCTTATTGTGGTTCAGTAACAACAAGTTTGAGAATGTGGGCCACTTTCAGTGAAATCATTGGTTCATAGGGATATCATCAACTTTACTGCCTATTTCCAAACCATTCTCCCAAATCATTGAATCAATTTACACAGCTATCAGAAGTGAATAGAAATTCCCATTGCTTCATAGCTTTGCCAACATGTGGCATTATTATATTTTAAATCTTTGCTAATCTGGTGGTGTCAGATGATTTCTTATTATGGTTTTGTCTTTCCATAATTGCTAGTGATGCAGAGCATCTCACCATTTAGAAGAATTTTAAAATTATTTTTTATTGAGATATAACTGACATATAACATTGTATTACTTTTCAGTTCAGTTCAGTTCAGTCACTCAGTCGTGTCTGACTCTTTGCGACCCTATGAATCACAGCACGCCAGGCCTCCCTGTCCATCACCAGCTCCCAGAGTTCACTCAGACTCATGTCCATCGAGTTAGTGATGCCATGTATTAGTTTTAGGTAAACAATATTATTATTTGATAGTTGTATCTGTTGTGAACATACAGTATTTATCTTTCTCTATTTGACTTATTTCACTTGGCATAATGTCTTCAAGTTCCATCGATGTTGCAAATGGCTGCCACTTTTAAAAATTGGTTTTCAGTTGTTTTTTAAATCACTGAACTTTTCTGGACCATTGCTACTAATCTTCCTTTTTTTATTTAGTTCTTTTTTCTAAAGATGAACTATGTCAGCTATTGCTTTTCCTTGTTTTTATTTATTTATTTATTTATTTTTTGATTTGGACCATTTTTAAAAAGTAATTATTGAATCTGTTATAATGTTGCTTCTGATTTTTATGTTTTGGGTTTTGGTTTGTGTTTTTTTTTTTTTTTTTTTTTTGGTTGTGAGGTACGTGAGCTCTTAGCCCCTTGACCAGGGATCTTAACTGCACCACCTGCATTGAAAGGCGAATTCTTAACCTTTGGACCACCAGGGAAGTCCTCCACTATTGCTTTTTAAATCTCCTCCTTCTCTTTCTTTCCCCACCGTTGATCATTCCACTCTTGCCTGTGGCATATTACTGATGCACATATGACAAACTTTCTGCTTTTCTAACTCTTTGCTGGCTCAAATTCTCTCAGGATCTATCTCCAGTTGTAAAGTTCATGTAACTGACTGCTAAATAAGCAAGACTTAGGGGTACAATAATAAAAGCAGCATCATTCTTGCACTGTCCTTCTAAATCTATTCTGTGAGGGAAATCCTTCTCTTACTCCTAATAAAGCTCAGGAAGTTCTCATGACTTTCCTGATCAATTTAGTTAATAAAAAGTATTAAATCACATAAGCTGGCAAACAATGTTAATTCAGTAATAAAACATCCAGTCCAATTTATGAATCAACATTTCTATCCTTACTCAAAAGTATGGCTTCTACTTCCCTCCTATCTTGGGCTTCCTGCATTTGTGCTGTCTCCTTCCACGGAGGGAGTAAAGTGCTTTTCTTTTTCTATCTGGACTGTCTCCTTCTCCTCAGGTTTGCTGCTTAAACAGGGGAGGAAGGCAGGAAGTCAAGGAGGCAACAGGGAGCTATGAGGCTTAGGAGAACATTCTTACCTGACTGGTACTGTTGTAAGGTAAATGTTTAAAGCCAGTCCTTTCTCTTGGAGTACTTCCCTGGCTTCTTTAAAGGTTCTGCCTGATCACCATAGCTGCAACTCCCTGGGTGGGTGTCTTGTGTCCCCTTCAGCTGACCACTCCCAATATCCCCTCATCTTTAGTTCCTGGACAAATACTCTTCTTTCTCTCTGGATTTCAGGCTGCCGCCTTAGGAGGATTCCTTCACTTTTAATTTTTTTTAAAGGAAAATACTATACTTTATTTTAAAATCGTGGATTGGCTGAAAAATGTGTTCAATTTCCCCAGAATATCTTATGGACAAACCTGAACAAATATTTTGGCCAACCCAATATTTGTTTTTTGAATGGTTAGTATATTCACATTTTTTACTGACAAGTTGCTTTAGTAACCCAAAGAAGTGAAGGAGAAAGCAGCTGCCTCCCCACCCAGATATTGATTTGTTCAGATATTTCAGTCCCTCCTATACAATAAAACCATGAAAATTTCCTTGAAAAAAAGTTCAAATTTTTAAAAATATAAAGGAGTACAACTGACATGTCTCCCTCTACTCCCTGTCATTAGTTTCCTTCCACATTGACCGTCAGTGTTGCACTCCCCCCTGCACTTCTGTAAATAGTTTATGAGTGTGTAAGCAAATGTTGTATATCCTCCCCACTTTGCTTAAGTCGAGTCAGTTCTTAAATTGACTAGTGGAATACTAATGACATGGGTTTCTATTTCAGGTCCCATCTCTGGTTCCTGGGATTCACTAATCTCTGACTCCCCTTTCAGAGCAAGGAAAACTTGATTTCACAAGTAGCATCAGATACTCAGACACAGAAGTTGTTCTTTTTTCAGGCCCAATTCCAGCCTCAGGCTGCTCTGGTGTCCAAATTCCGGAGCACACATCTAGTTCTCCAGGTCGTCTCCTCAGAGCTCCTCTCTCACTAGCCTGAGGTAAGGAAGAAGCTACCTCTGTACCCCACTGCCTATTTTTTTGCCAAAAATCTCTCCCTCAAAGCCTCTGAATCTACGATCTCTGAATTCCTTCACATCAGTGAGCAAGTTGAAGGCTCTTTGGTGAAGTTATATGAAGAATCATAGTTCTCCTTTGAAAATGTGCTTCTTGGAGGCCCGTCCTGTAATTGACTCTGCTTGTTGCTATCAGTTTGCCTTAGGGCTTCAGTCAAAAATAGTAATTTCACATTTTTCCAAAGATGACATGCAGATAGCCAACAAGTATATGAAATGATGTATCACTCATCATCAGTTCAGTTCAGTTCAGTCGCTCAGTTGTGTCCAACTCTTTGTGACCCCATGAATCATAGCACGCCAGGCCTCCCTGTCCATCACCAACTCACGGAGTTCACTCAGACTCATGTCCATCAAGGCCGTGATGCCATCCAGCCATCTCATCCTCTGTTGTCCCCTTTTCCTCTGGCCCCCAATCCCTCCCAGCATCAGAGTCTTTTCCAATGAGTCAACTCTTCACATGAGGTGGCCAAAGTACTGGAGTTTCAGCTTTAGCATCATTCCTTCCAAAGAACACCCAGGGCTGATTTCCTTTAGAATGGACTGGCTGGATCTCCTTGCAGTCCAAGGGACTCTCAAGAGTCTTCTCCAACACCACAGTTCAAAAGCATCAATTCTTCTGCACTTAGCTTTCTTCACAGTCCAACTCTCGCATCCATACATGACCATGGGAAAAACCATAGCCTTGACTAGACGGATCTTTGTTGGCAAAGTAATGTCTCTGCTTTTGAATATGCTATCTAGGTTGGTCATAACTTTTCTTCCAAGGAGTAGGCGTCTTTTAATTTCATGGCTGCAGTCACCATCTGCAGTGATTTTGGAGCCCAAAAAAGATAAAGTCTGACACTGTTTCCCCATCTATTTGCCATGAAGTGATGGGACCAGATGCCATGATCTTCGTTTTCTGAATGTTGAGCTTTAAGCCAACTTTTTCGCTCTCCTCTTTCACTTTCATCAAGAGGCTTTTAGCTCCTCTTCACTTTCTGCCATAAGGGTGGTGTCATCTGCATATCTGAGGTTACTGATATTTCTCCCGGCAATCTGGATTCCAGCTTGTGTTTCTTCCAGCCCAGCGTTTCTCATGATGTACTCTGCATAGAAGTTAAATAAGCAGGGTGACAATATACAGCCTTGACGTACTCCTTTTCCTATTTGGAACCAGTCAGTTGTTCCACGTCCAGTTCTAACTGTTGCTTCCTGACCTGCATATAGGTTTCTCAAGAGGCAGGTCAGGTGGTCTGTATTCCCATCTCTTTTAGAATTTTCCAAAGCCTTTGACTGTGTGGATCACAATAAACTGTGGAAAATTCTGCTGGCATATTGAGTGCAGCACTTTCACTGCATCATCTTTCAGGATTTGAAATAGCTCAACTGGAACTCCATCACCTCCACTAGCTTTGTTCATAGTGATGCTTTCTAAGGCCCATTTGACTTCACATTCCAGAATGTCTGGTTCTAGATGAGTGATAACACCATCGTGATTATCCGGGTTTTTGTACAGTTCTTCTGTGTATTCTTGCCATCTCTTCTTAATATCTTCTGCTTCTGTTAGGTCCATACCATTTCTGTCCTTTATCGAGCCCATCTTTGCATGAAATGTTCCCTTGGTATCTCTAATTTTCTTGAAGAGATCTCTAGTCTTTCCCATTCTGTTGTTTTCCTCTGTTTCTTTGGATTGATCGTTAAGGAAGTCTTTCTTATCTCTTCTTGCTATTCTTTGGAACTCTGCATTCAGATGCTATATCTTTCCTTTTCTCCTTTGCTTTTTACTTCTCTTCTTTGCACCACTATTTGTAAGGCCTCCCCAGACAGCCATTTTGCTTTTTTGCATTTCTTTTCCATGGGGGTGGTCTTGATCCCTGTCTCCTGTACAGTGTCACGAACCTCAGTCCATAGTTCATCAGGCACTCTGTCTATCAGCTCTAGGCCCTTAAATCTATTCCTCACTTCCACTGTATAATCATAAGGGATTTGATTTAGGTCATACCTGAATGGTCTAGTGGTTTTCCCTACTTTCTTCAATTTAAGTCTGAATTTGGCAATAAGGAGCTCATGATCTGAGCCACAGTCAGCTCCCTGTCTTGTTTTTGTTGACTGTATAGAGCTTCTCCATCTTTGGCTGCATAGAATATAATCAATCTGATTTCGGTGTTGACCATCTGGTGATGTCCATGTGTAGAGTCTTCTCTTGTGTTGTTGAAGAGGGTGTTTGCTATGACCAGTGCATTCTCTTGGCAAAACTCTATTAGACTTTGCCCTGTTTCATTCCATATTCCAAGGCCAAATTTGCCTGTTACTCCAGGTGTTTCTTGACTTCCTACTTTTGCATTCCAGTCCCCTATAAATAAAAGGACATCTTTTTTGGGTGTTAGTTCTAAAAGGTCTTGTAGGTCTTCATAGAACCATTCAACTTCAGCTTCTTCAGCATTACTGATTGGGGCATAGACTTGGATTACTGTGATATTGAATGGTTTGTCTTGGAAACGAACAGAGATCATTCCGTCGTTTTTGAGATTGCATCCAAGTACTGCATTTCGGACTCTTGTTGACCATGATGGCGACTCCATTTCCTCTAAGGGGTTCCTGCCCACAGTAGTAGTTATAATGGTCATCTGAGTTAAATTCACCCATTCCAGTCCATTTTAGTTCGCTGATTCCTAGAATGTCAATGTTCACTCTTGCCATCTCCTGTTTGACACTTCCAATTTGCCTTGATTCATGGACCTGACATTCCAGGTTCCTATGCAATATTGCTCTTTACAGCATTGGACCTTGCTTCTATCACCAGTCACGTCCACAACTGAGTATTGTTTTTGGTTTGGCTCCATCCCTTTATTCTTTCTGGAGTTATTTCTCCACTGACCTCAAGTAGCATATTGGGCACCTAGTAACCTGGGGAGTTTCTCTTTCAGTATCCTATCATTTTGCTTTTTCATACTGTTCATGGGGTTCTCAAGGCAAGAATGCTGAAGTGGTTTGCCATTTACTCATCATCAGGGAAATGTAAATCAAAACCACAGTTAGATGGCACCTCACCCCTGTTAGAATGGCTGTTATCAAAAAGAGATAGCAAATGCTGATGAGGATGTGGAGCAAAGGGAACCCTTGTATACTGTTGATGAATATGTAAATTTAGTGCAACAGCTACTATGGAAAATCATATGGAAGTTACTCAAAAAGTTAAAAATAGAATTGCCATATGATCTAGTAATTCCACTTCTCAGTATTCATTTGAAGAAAATGAAATCACTTAACTTGTATAGATATATGTACCCCCATGTTCATTGCAGTATTATTTATAATCGCCAAGGTATGGAAACAAACTGTTTATCAACAGATGCATGGTTAAAGAAAATGTGATACGTATCTATATTTGTATGTATGATGTATGATAGAATATCAGCCATCAAAAGAACAAAATCCTGCCACTTGTGACAACATGGATGAGGGCATTATGCTCAGCGAAATAAGCCAGACCAAGAAAGACAAATACCACATGTTCTTACTCTGATGTGGAATATAAAAACAAAAGGAAAAGAAAAACTAAACTCATAGCTATAGATCTCTGGTGGAGGCCAGAGATGAGGAAGTTGGGGTGGAAGAAATGGGTGAAGGGAATCAAAAGGTAGCAAACTTCCAGTTATAAAATAAATGAATCATGCAGTTGTGATGTCGAGCATGGTGATGCAGTTAATAACACTGTATTTCATAATTTGAAAATTGCCAAGAGAATAAATCTTGAAAGTTTTCATCACAAGAAAAAAATTCTGGAACTATGTGTGGTGATGAATGTTAACTAGATTTATTGTGGTATCAATCTGCAATATATACAAACATCAAATCATTATGCTGTACACCTGAAACTAATATAATGTCATTTTTCAATTATATTTCAACTAAAAAGAAATGAAAAAATTAAAAATTTCAATTTAATATCCCTGTTAACAACAATCATATATGGTTATAAGCTGCCTTTAAGGATATTCTTATTCTCCTTTGCTGCCTGGATTTGGTGTCAAATGACTTCTCTGACCATTATTACCTTGGTTCATGTATATATACTCATATATGCACAACTATTTATATATATGAAGGTAAATGACTATGTCTGTTTTCTTGTCAAACTTCTTACTGATAAATTTTAGGTGTTTTTTTTTTTTTAGTAATTCTGCATATCAGAACACCAAGCACTCTAAAATATTCAAGACTAAGCCAAAAGACTGAATCTAGAAAAAGCAAGTAACCAGAAAACCCATCTCTAAATTTGCACAATTTGTTAGAATTGAAGGAAGATTTGCAGTCTGAATGGTTGAATTTATTATTGAAAGGGTGTGGACAAGATTACAGATCAGATTTGACACCTAGGCTTGATATTTCAATAGAAGTGTCTTTAGCCAGTTCTGACACATAATTTCATTCAATTAACCTCAAATAGTGAATGACACCAACATAGCTGTATCTGTCTGTTTCTCAATTTGTTATGTCTAGAGATCATTGTCAAAATTTACATTCTCAGGAGAGAACACATGTAGCGATTCATCTCAAACTTAATTAAATCCAACAAACATTCAGTTTAATTCAACAAATATTGAGTGCCTAGTACGTGACAAGCACATATTCAGCTGATAAAAAATAGCAAAAATAGCTAACATTTTTGAGCACGTACTATACACAGAGTATGTCCTTTGTTTATTATTTATTTTTGGCTACACTGGGTCTTCGTTGCTGTGTGCAGGCTTTCTCTAGTTGTGGTGAGCGGGGGCTACTCTTCATTGCAGTTCAAGGGCTTCTCCTGCAGTAACTTCTCCTGTTGCACAGCACGGCTCTAGGGTGCTTGGGCTTCAGTAGTTGCACGTGGACTCAGTTGTTGCAGCTCCTGGGCTATAGAGTGCAGGCTCAGTAGTTGTGACGAACCGGCTTAATTGCTCCACATGTGGAATCTTCCCAGAGCAGGGAACGAACCTGTGTCCCCTACATTGGCAGGAGGATTCTTCTCCACTGTACCACCAGGTAAGTCTTATGTCCCTTACAAGTGTCGTTTCTTTTGAAAGTGATAGTCGCTAATCATGTCCAACTCTTTGCGAACCCATTTCCTTCTCCAGGGCATCTTCCTAACCCAGGGATTGAACCTGGATCTCCCGCATTATAGGCAGATTCTTTTACCATCTGAGCGACCAGGGAATCCACACAAAACCTTATGGCTGTCAGGAAGATCCCCAGGAGAAGTAAATGACAACCCACCCCAGTATTCTTACCTGGAAAATCCCACGGATGAAGCAGCCTGGCGGGCTACACCGCAAGGAGTCACAAAGAGTCAGACACGACTGAGCGACTAACACACAGAAACTATCATAATCTCTACTAGACAAGATGCGGGAATTGAAGCACAAAGAGGTTAAGAATCTGACCAAAATTATTTGATTTAATCTGGACCTGCTGCTGCTGCTCTAAGTTGCTTCAGTCATGTCCGACTCTGTGCGACCCCATAGATAGCAGCCCACCAGCCTCCTCCGTCCGTGGGATTCTCCAGGCAAGAATACTGGAGTGGGTTGCCATTCCCTTCTCCAATGCATAAAAGTGAAAAGTGAAAGTGAGGTTGTATCGGGTTCTTCGAGACCCCATGGACTGTAGCCTACCAGGCTCCTCTATCCGTGGGATTTTCCAGGCAAGAGTACTGGAGTGGGTTGCCATTTCCTTCTCCAAAGTTTATGCTCTTAAGTAACTATGAAGGAGACAAAGGGCTTTACAGTCTAATTTGATGAATATGTCTAAGCTAAACGCAGAATTATCTATAGTAGATAAACCTTAAGGAGATACACAGCACTGTGGAGTGCAGGGATGTGCTCAGTACTGCAAAAGATGAGCAGTCATGGAGTTTTTCCTGCAGTAGATAGCTTTTGAGCTTGTACTTAAGGAATGTGGCAGAAATTACAAACCAGAGTGATATGTGATCTAAGTTATAGACAAAAGTCTATAAGTAGAATGAACAGGCCTGATATCCAGTTTGACTTGAACATAACATTCAATTAGGGAAGTAATAATAGCCACTGTTTATCACTCTCTTTTATGTGCAGGCTCTCGACAAATGTTATTTCTAATCTTTAAGGATTTCCCAGGTGGTGCAGTGGTAAAGAATCTGCCTGCCAATGCAGGAGATGCCAAAGACATAGATTTGATCCATAAGTCAGGAAGATCCCCTGGAATAGGAAATGGCAACCCACTCCAGTATTCTTGCTTGGAAAATTTCATGGACAGAGGAGCCTACAGTCCATGGTGGCCTACAGTCCATGGGGTCACAAAGAGTCAGACATGACTGAAGCGACTTACCATGCATACACAGACAATAAAATGAAAGTTTTTCAGGTCATAGGGCAAGTGATAGAGCCAAGATTTGAACTGGAATCTTCCTGACACCACACCCCTGCCCTGTTTGTTTGTTTTAATACTGCCTTACTTTAGGAAAATAGAAAGCTTGGCTTGTGCCATATTGAGAAGATCTTAATGACTGAGGTGAGGAATTTTTACTTATTTTGGCAGGCACAGGCAGGCAGGGGCAAAACTCAAGCTGAACTCTAGGAAGACTGCTGAAATTATGTGGGCAATAGAAATGAGAGCCTGAATTAGAAGAGCAGTGGTGCAACTGGACAGAAAGGGAACAGATAGAAGAAATATGCATTACTGGTATTTAGGGACAACAGTTGTTTGGGTAAAAACAAGGCATAGAGAAGAATATATAATATTTTAATACTTTTGATTCTCTCAGTTCTCAGAAGCATGTTTGCAATGATCATTACCAGAAATACAGGGCAGGAGGAGGATCTGGCTTTGTGGAACTGAAAAGACGGAGAACAATAAACTTAATTTGGGAGTTGGAGCCACTGATCTGTATCTATGTGGAGATGGGTAAGACAGTTGGAGATTCAGTTTGAAGTTTTAGGGCTAAGACCCAGTTCTTCAAGAGAGTTGAGAATCAAAGCTATTCAGAAAAATTTGATCTTGGTGTCTACTAAGAAGTAGGAGAAAAAACAGAGCTGCATTAAATACCTATTATGTGCCTAGCACTGTGGAAACTACTCGGAGGTTAACATTTCCTCATTAAACTTCCAATCTTGTTCAAGAGATTAGTTACTCTTACGAAGAGCAAACAGTATAAAACTTAATATACTCAGGAGCCAATCGGTAGGGTATAAACAATAGGAGTAGGAGATGTTGAAAAGGAGAGAGCTTGATTTGTTTACGGTATTTTCAAGGTGAGGGAGAGGCCAAAGATCAGTACAAGCTGTAAAAGATGGAAATCGTGCATAGGCTGAAATGAGGGTAACGTTGCTCCCCACACAGTGGCAGGAATTTTTGGCATTTTCTCTGTTGCCCAGGGGATAGCATGGGGAGGAAAAAAATATAAATAGTCTTTGGATCAAGGAGACCTCAAATTCTACATCTGCCCTTTCTGCCCTTTATTAATGGTTTAATATTGGGCAAATTACATAGCTTTTCAGAACTCATTTCCTGTTTTTTTTTTAAAAAATAAGTATAATACTCAATAAGATCGTTGAATACATTCAGAAAATTGCATGAAAAGCATCTATCTCTTTGTTTTATATAGAAAAGTTGGGGGACACCTAATGAACTCTTTTGTTGTGTTGTTTTTCTAGCTACCACTTACACCACTGGGATCCCCACATTTCCTGTTCTTCCCTCCAGCACAGCTTCCTGGAGACAGAGCACACATTTTACACATGTGCAGGAATTTTGTACATTAATTTACCTATTTAGGCACAGCTATAGGCCCTACATAGAGGGGCCAGTTACTGCCTCCTGCTTTTATTAAGATCCACTCGACAAGCATTTATCGAACACCCACAATGCTTCAGTTACTATGCTAGAACCTGTTGGGGTAAAGGATAAAGACGAGAACCACCTTTGGATATACGAGTTCAGAAGGTGGAGGAAAGTGATGGGTGCATTGTGCAATGAGCTTATGTGCAATGAGCACCTAGCAGGTGGCATTATTTGCAGAATAGATGTCATTTAAGCTAAGTCTTGACAGATCACAGAATTGACTATGCAGAGTCTAGGGAGAGGATAAAAATGTTAGACTATATGGTGATCAAAGGGTCTCTTAAAGCACAGTTATAATAATGCCAACACCTAACGGGAGAAAAGTCCATTTTACTTGCTCTGGGGTCTTAAGCCACTAGACAGAGCGCACGCTGAACAGAATTGTAACCCTCGCGAATAAAACGGCCACAGTGACAGCAGTGGGTAACTGCGGCAGCCGCAGAGCCGCAATTACTCTGAAACTGACTGGGGTACAGAAGATTTATTTAGACAGCTGGTGAAACATCGTAAACTCTGAGAAGCTGCGATTTTCAGACTTCCACTTCATCCTTGTCACAACCCCAGCTAGTTTTTTTTTTTTTTTTTCGGCCCAGGGTGAAATCCGCAGTCAGAGGCCCAATTAGCTTCTGAAGAAAGAGGGCGGGGGATGGGATTTGAGGGGAGACGAAGGGGCGGGAGGGGAGGTCTCCGCTGCGGATCTACTTTGGCTCCTCCCTGGTCCTGCAAGGCTCAAACTTCGCCACACAAAACATGGCGCCCTTGAGGGTCCTCTCCTCGTTTTATCTCACATTCGCCTCTTGGCCACACTCAACATGGCCCTAACCGAAGGTTGCATTCCTCTGGATCCGACACGGGACAGTTCTCGCGAGGTTTGCCCGGACCCTGGCTGCTCCCGCCCTGCCTCGCGCCGCCGCCACAGCCACTGCCGCCGGCGCCGCTCCTCCTCCGTGTCAGTTGTTGGGCTGTAATGGCGACTGGGCCGCCGCTGCCGAAGTGACTCCCGGGCGGGGGAGCCGGGCCAGACCTGCGCCAGAGGGAACTGCAGAGAGCCGCAGCTCAGGGGGTGGCTTGCTGTGGGGGAGGGGAGGCAGCCTTTCTGCCTCTCCTTCCTTCTCTGCAGACCGGCGGATCCCGGGAGCCGGTGCGAGGCGGGCAGCCGGTGCGTCCCCGGAGCGGGGAGGCCAGGCCGGGCAGCCCTGGGGCCGGTCGGGGCGGCGTCACTGCACCCTCCGCCAAGCCCCGCGGGATGCACCGTAGGGGCCGAGGGCGGAGGCGACACTCTCAGGTGAGCTGTGGGGGTACCTGGCTAGGACCGCGGATGCTCGCTGAGCTGCCTCTGTCCGCGGTCCCGCGTCCGCGGCGGCGGCGAGAGAGGCGGGGCGGGGCGCGGGGGGCCCTGGCCCAGCCTGGCGTCCCCCTGAAGGAGCCTCCCTGGGTCCTGAAGCTTTGCTAGGAGGGCCATTCTGAAACCTGGGTTTCACGTCCCACCGGTGCCTGCAGTGGACGAGATTTCCTTCTTTACCTGGCAGTGCGTCCCCCCCCCCCCCCCGCCCCCCGCGCCCCTCCTCTCTTCTGCAAAAGATGTGAGATACCCTCTTGCCTTTGGTCTCCGGAGAAGTGTCCCTTCTTCATTCCGGGATCAGGCATATTTTGGGAAATTCCGGGGGACTGGCTACAGTGGCAAGGATGACTAGTTTCTGTTCCTTTTTGGTGGGAATGAACGTTCTCAAGTATAGGGAAAACTTTGATCTTCTGCTTCTCTGGCAGCTGCTGAATGTAGTCTATTCATTTATTCACAAGTGGTGGAGGGGGAGATTTAAAAAGCTTGTACGCTGTGTAAGTTGTCAGTAATCTCCCCCGCCCTCTTTTAAGTGTAGCCCAACATGCTAAATGACATTTAACTAATGTCACAAATATGGGTTGGATTTTGACTGGCTTTTCGGATAGGAAGTTTGCACATAGGTGTAGATTTTGGTGTGGTTTTGGTGTAGCAGCAAGTCCTCCATATAGGAAAAAAATGCGTTGTCAGGAATAGTGATCAGTATCCATGTCTGTACTCCACCTGTTTGTTTTGTTTTGATGGTGATCCTTGTTTTGAGTTTCGAAAAGTCGTTAATGGTTATGTTGCCATGTTAACGATACCTCCTCCAGCCCTGTCCTTTAAGGGTTTTAAAAGAATGGCTATTTTAGGCAAATCTAGTAGCTGGAAAGGTTTGTGGAAGCGATGATAAACCACTTTCCAAAAAACATTTTCGTAGTTTAAAATATTGTCTTTTAAACAAGGCACCGTGCTGCTATTAATCATAACATGAGATTGTGACTTTGGGGGATTGTTAGACCGGTGGTAGAAGTTGCCTTAAGCTCATGGGCATGTAATAATTAGTTTTGGTGTGCTAAATTGGCAGACTCCAGTGTAATAAATCTGAACTGTTGAACTGTCATTGCATTCAATTTAAGATACTTTAATCAGAAAAATAAACACAAAACTAGCATACATTGTGTGTATGCTTAAATACATGTGTATCTTATCTTTGCTTAGTGACTAGCAGGGCATGTGTTTGTAATGATGGTTACTTATAATATGTAAAAAATTTCATACATATGTAGAAGAATTTCTCTGGTTCTCTAAGATATATTGGAGTATAGTGTTATGTAAGAGTGTTAATACTTGAACAACCAGCCTCCTGTTGGGTGATCAATGAATTATGAAGTTTAGAATTTTTTTCTAATGCTCTTAATTGCTAGTCTTTTGTCCATTTTATAACACTTTTACTGAGGAAAGGAAGATGAAGTCACTATTGAATACATTTTGTTGTTAGTTAAATAGCTGTAAGTTACTGTTGGAGCAAAAAGAAGCTGCTGCTAAAATAAATTGCATCGTTTTTTTTGTGTGCTTCCACATAAATTATTTTATTTAGGCCTCATGGCAATTTTATGAGGTGCATTTGACAAATGTCTTCATTTTGCAGTTGTGGGAATTGACAGGGAATAAATAAATGAACAAGAAAGTTCATTTATTTATGTGAATGATGCTCTTATTTCCACAGATGATCAAAGGCTTTAAAATTTTTATTTACTTTATTGAGGCTTGACATATTAGTTTCAGGTGTATAACAATGATTCGATCTTTGTATATATTGTGACGTGATCATAAATCTAGTTAACATCCGAGGATTAATATCACCTAAAATTGAATATTAATATAGATATTTCTGGGAGTTGTTTTCTTCTTACATCTAAAAAGTTATTTTTTCTTCCTTTTGGTAAGCCAGAAGTTCCTTATATTGATGACTGTCAGTTCTTTAAAAACATCAGTATTTTCATAGCATTAGGTTAATTAGTAACAAGCCATGAATTATTGTAGTGAATTGCTTTACTTCTATATGTACTTTTTGGTTGAACAATGTTCTTAAGAAATTGTAATTTGTCATCTTTCATTTTGTTTGGATACTGAGAGTTCTGTCATTTTTAGTATTTCACATAGTTTATATTTTTGTTTTGTTGAAACAAGTATTCAAGCCACAAGCAGCATAGCTGAAAAGTATCGACATCTTGGTGATTTTATTATAGAATCGATGATTTAAAAAGTTAACTTGCCCCCTGTACTTGTGATTGCTAATTTTGCCTTGTGGGGCAAGTTGTGAAGTAATTTTCTTTATTGACTTTTTTTCCATGTCAATTTCTAATGTTACAAAATAGCCGCCTCCCAAACCTGAATTATCAAAAGACTGCATAGTTTTTGTGTGTGTGTTAATATTTTTTTGTTCGGTGAGCAAGTATAACTGCACATTTGCTAGTGGTTTCTTTGGGTTATTTGCCTTTCTCATCTAGTCTGTAAGTTCCATGATGGCAGAGATTGGCTATCAACTATTGTGCACCCAGTGCCTAGCACACAGAAAAATAGTCAATAAATATTGGCTGAATAAACTGACTAGAGAGTGGTGTTGGTATAGTATATAAACGAAGTAAAACACTAGATCATGGTTCCTAAGCACACATCAGCTCTTCTTAGGAATATACTTCACAGGTAAATTCAGCTTTGCTAGGTGGCAGGGGAATGACAGCCTTGGATTAAAAGATATTGGGAATAAGCCGCAGGTAGATCCTGAAAACTTTATTGACTATTTTAATGATTTGCCTAGATGTTCTGGCAATAGTTATTGTAATTTAAAGGAGATGGGAGCTTTAAGACCCTGACCTGTTACACTAGTACTGTACTTACAGGCTTTAATAACTTAAAGTCACTTCTTAATTACAGCATTGGGAGTTTTAAATCTTAAAGGCTAGCTAGTCCAATTCCCACGTTTTATACATAAGTAAATAGAGGATCATATAGAGGAAATATCTCACCCATAGTTGATTTCATAACTGAAGACTCCACTATGCAGACTCTACTACATTTGTTTAATATGAAGATACTTATCAAATCAGAGGGTAATTGTGATCAACCAGCAATCTCTTCTCTATAAGAAGAAATTGTATAAGTATTAGTTAAAAACTCAAAAGAGGCCTCACTTTTCATGAATCAAAAATATTTTTAACTTAAATATGAATCTCAACCCTCTTCTCTGTCATTGGGACTATAATGTGGTACATCTGTTTCTGGAAGGAAATTTGGCATTACCTATCAAAATTATAACGGCACATATTATTTGGTAGAGTCATTTCTTTTTTAGGAGTTTACAGAAATTTTAATACAGAAGCACAAGAACACATCTATAAGGATGATCATTTTAGTATTATTACAAATAGATGTCTTTAACATTTATAAATAGCAAAAAAGCCCTAAATGTCCATTGGTAAGGGAATAGTTAAAATTATAGCATATTTATGCTGTGACGTATGATGCACTTGTTAACAGATTGAGGGAGAGCTATACTTACTTCATGAGAAGTAACTGAGTGTTTCTTTGAGCACAGGGACCATGCAGCCTATTTTCTGGGATCACATCCTAACCATTTATTAGCTGTGACCATTAGCAGGTTACTTAAACGCATCTGTAAAGTGGATATAATCATAGTTCTTACCTGCCAGAGCTGTTGTGAGAATTAAATGAGTTAATGTTTAAGCCCTAAGTAAGCACGGAGAACCTGCCTGCCAATGCAGGAGACATAAAAGGCATGGGTTCGATCCCTGGGTCTGGAAGATCCTCTGGAGGAGGGCGGCATGGTAACCCACTCCAGTATTCTTTTCTGGAGAATCCCCATAAACAGAGGAGCCTGGCGGACCAGAGTCAGACATGACTGACGTGATTTAGCATGCAGGCACACAAGCCCTACATAGGTATTTGGAATTATCGTTATGTTCTGACAGGGAAGAATGTTCATGATATAATATCGAGTGAAAAAAATTAGTTGCACTAACTGTGGAATGTGATTCAGTGTAAAAACAAAGACATAGGCAAAGAAATGTAGTTTGATTTTGTTTTGATTTTGTATGTGCATAGGAAAGGCTCTGTAAGGGATAGACATTAAACTATTAGCCGTGTTTATGACTGGGAGGAAAGGAAAGGAAAGTGAGGTTGCTCAGTCGTGTCCGACTCTTTGTGACCCCATGGACTGTAGCCTACCAGGCTCCTCTGTCCATGGGATTTTCCAGGCAATAGTACTGCAGTGGATTGCCATTTCCTTCTCCAGCGGATCTTCCTGACCCAGGGCTCGAACCCAGGTCTCCCGCATTGTGGACAGACACTTTACTATCTGAGCCACCAGGGAAGGCCTATGGCTGGGAGAGTAGGTGACTTTCTTTGTTTTGTTTTTTTTTCCCCTTAGACATTTTTGTGTTGTTAATTGTAAGTTCCACTTTTTATCATTTTTTTTGAAACTTTTTTCTAAAATAATATTGAGGTAGAATTTTTCTCTATTATACAATCATATAAATGTATTTTTGAATATTACAGAGTTCATTCATAGAATATCACATGATTAGGTTCTATTTTAAAACATTTATTAATGGAAAGTTAAAACTAATCTATGAAAATTTCTGGTGAGTGTATTTATTTTTCTTCTCGCCTTGTGACCTTACATATTATTTCTTAATTTACAAAGTAAGCACATAGACTGGATCAGTGTTTTTTAAACCTTGGATCCCTAGGCCATGCTGTGATGCCGTGAGGTACCTGGGAGCACTATAGTAAACTTTCATGGGCACAGTGGGATGTTTCTAAATTCTTGAGGGAAACAGTTTCACTTGACAACTGTGGGTTCAGTTCAATCACTCAGTCATGTCTGACTTTTTGCAACCCCATGGACTGCAGCATGCCAGGCCTCCCTGTCCATCACCAACTCTCAGAGTTTACTCAAACTCATGTCCATTGAGTCGATGGTACCATCCAACCATCTCTCCTCTGTCATCCCCTTCTCCTCCTGCCTTAAATCTTCCCCAGCATCAGGGTCTTTTCAAATGAGTCAGCTCTTCACATCAGGTGGCCAAAGTATTGGAGTTTCAGCTTCGACATCAGTCCTTCCAATGAATATTCAGGACTGATTTCCCTTAGGATGCACTGGTTGGATCTCCTTGCAGTCCAAGGGACTCTTGAGTCTTCTCCAACACCACAGTACAAAAGCATCAATTCTTCGGTGCTCAGCTTTCTTTATAGTCCAACTCTCACATCCATACATGACTACTGGAAAAACCATAGCCTTGACTAGACGGACCTTAGTCGGCAAAGTAATGTCTCTGCTTTTTAATATGCTGTCTAGGTTGGTCATAACTTTTCTTCCAAGGAGTAAGCGTCTTTTAATTTCATGGCTGCAGTCACCATCTGCAGTGATTTTGGAGCCCAGAAAAATAAAGTCTGCCACTGTTTCCACTGTTTCTCCATCTATTTGCCATGAAGTGATGGGACCAGATGCCATGATCTTAGTTTTCTGAATGTTGAGCTTTAAGCCAACCTTTTCAGTCTCCTCTTTCACTTTCATCAAGAGGCTCTTTAGTTCTTCTTCACTTTCTGCCGTAAGGCTGGTATCATCTGCATATCTGAAGTTACTGATATTTCTCCTGGCAATCTTGATTCCAGCTTGTGCTTCATCCAGTCCAGTGTTTCTCATGATGTACTCTGCGTATAAGTTAAATAAGCAGGGTGACAGTATACAGCCTTGACGTACTCCTTTTCCTATTTGGAACCAGTCTGTTGTTCCATCTCCCATTCTAACTGTTGCTTCTTGACCTGCATATAGATTTCTCAAGAGGGAGGTCAGGGGGTCTGGTATTCCCATCTCTTTCAGAGTTTTCCACAGTTTATTGTGATCCACACAGTCAAAGGCTTTGGCATAGTCAATAAAGCAGAAACAGATTTTTTTCTGAAACTCTGTTACTTTTTTGATGATCCAGCAGATGTTGGCAGTTTGATCTCTGGTTCCTCTGTCCTTTCTAAAACCAGCTTGAACATCTGGAAGTTCACGGTTCACATATTGTTGAAACTTGGCTTGGAGAATTTTGAGCATTACTTTGCTAGCATGTGAGATGAGTGCAGTTGTGCGGTAGTTTGAGCATTCTTTGGCATTGCCTTTCTTTGGAACTGGAATGAAAACTGACGTTTTGCAGTCCTGTGGCCACTGTTGAGTTTTCCAAATTTGCTGGCATATTGAGTGCAGTGCTTTCACACCATCATCTTTGGAATATTTGGCATCTGTGAGCCCTTGATCAAACTACTAGTTTGAGATACTGTGCTTGAGGTTGTGTTCCTTTCTTTGGGAGTCTTTTGAAGACAGTGTGTCTTCAGAAAGCTAGAGGAAACTCAAACAGGGGCTCTGTATCAATCTAGAAGGGTAGGATAGGGAGGGGAAATGAGAGGGAGGTTCAAAAGGGAGGGGATATATGTATACCTATGGCTGATTCATGTTGAGGTTTGACAGAAAACAACAAAATTCTGTAAAGCAATTATCCTTCAATTAAAAAATAAATAAAAAAAAATAAAAAAAAAAAGAAAGCTAGGTTTTGGTGCTGGTTGTGATTAAAGGAAAGTTCTGTGCAGAAATCAGTGTGAAACAGTAAATCAAAGTGCCTGTATCGAAAGTGATTTCAAGGTTTGAAAAATTATGTATTATCTATTAGGTGCACATGTCCCATTAATAGGTAATTGTGGTTATTTAGTAATTAAAATATTTCTTTTAATTTGATATGTATTTTTCAATCACTACTAAGTTGTTAGGCTATAAATACTTAATAGGTTGTATGGACCTAAGTGCCTAACAAATGGGATTATTTCCATTAAATATTTTTTTAGCCTATGAGCACTGTGAAAAATAACTGATACATTAAAGATTCTGTGAACTGAGAAAGCTTGGGAACCTCATGAACTCTTTGACTGGGACACCCACAGTATAAAATAGATTTTCCATGGGAACATAATACATATAGCTACATATATATTTTTATGTAAAATGAAATGGAAGCTTCACTTTAAAAATCCAATACACTCTGATATTTCAGTTTAGTTTTATTTGGTTTCAGTAAAAAAATTCAAGCTTCAACCCACCAGGTTGATTTCGTTTTGATCTGCTAATGGTTCCATTACTGCATATTTGAAAAACATGAGGCTAGGTGACTCCTCACTTCCAATGCTAATATGCTGTGTTCTCTGTAATTAGTTATAAATGGAGTTGGACTACACTTCCATAGATACATCTCTGAAAATCTGTGTAGATTCCTCAATTTCTGGTTGAAATGATGGAACATTTAAATTCTGTAGAGAAATAATGATGTAAAGAAGATCTTGTTATAGATGGAAGGATATTTTTGCAACCAGAAGAACTGGATTTATCTTTGATAAGTTTGGGGTTAAGTGATTTTTTAAAAAAATAACCAATTAAGTTTTTTGTTGTTGTAAGTGGACTTTTTAAAAACTAGATTTAAAAATCATGCATGAGTAATAATAGCACTGGGTTCATTTATATTAACAGGCTTCATGATTTTCATGTCTAAATTTATAAGAGTATTTTATTTTAATTTAGTTTGGGGCTTATTTTAAAATATAAAATATATCTGTATAACTATTATTTTATAATCCTTATTTTTTTAATATATTACCACAAGAGAAATTTTTTGCTTTCCAGTGGTTAACCTCTTCATATCATATGAAATACCTTTGGGTTTTTTTGTTTTTGTTTCTTTTGCCCTGTTTGCATTTACGAATTGGATTCTGATACTTATCAGTGGGGCCATCACTCAGCAGAGAGGTCTGGGGCACCTAGTATGTGCTGTGTACTGTGCATGGACTAGGGATATAAAGAAGAATAAAACATCATCCCCACAGTCCCATGTAAAAGACAGATATGTAAATAATAGTATGGGAGTAGGGAGGTAAGAAGAAAGGTAAAGTGCTATAGATCCACAAAATGGGGGCGACTGCACAGTGTCAAGGAGTCAGAGGCTTCCAATGAAATAAAAAATTGTTGTATTTGTTTCCTTCAGTTCAGTTCAGTTCAGTCGCTCAGTCGTGTCCGACTCTTTGCGACCCCATGAATTGCAGCACGCCAGGCCTCCCTGTCCATCACCATCTCTCGGAGTTCACTCAGACTCACGTCCATCGAGTCCATGATGCCATCCAGCCATCTCATCCTCGGTCGTCCCCTTCTCCTTTAGCATCATTCCTTCCAAAGAAATCCCAGGGTTGATCTCCTTCAGAATGGACTGGTTGGATCTCCTTGCAGTCCAAGGGACTCTCAAGAGTCTTCTCCAACACCACAGTTCAAAAAAGCATCGATTCTTTGGCGCTCAGCCTTCTTCACAGTCCAACTCTCACATCCATACATGACTACTGGAAAAACCATAGCCTTGACTAGACGGACCTTAGTCAGCAAAGTAATGTCTCTGCTTTTGAATATACTATCTAGGTTGGTCATAACTTTTCTTCCAAGGAGTAAGCGTCTTTTAATTTCATGGCTGTAGTCACCATCTGCAGTGATTTTGGAGCCCCAAAAATAAAGTCTGACACTGTTTCCACTGTTTCCCCATCTATTTGCCATGAAGTGATGGGACCAGATGCCATGATCTTCGTTTTCTGAATGTTTAGCTTTAAGCCAACTTTTTTACTCTCCTCTTTCACTTTCATCAAGAGGCTTTTTAGCTCCTCTTCACTTTCTGCCATAAGGGTGGTGTCATCTGCATATCTGAGGTTATTGATATTTCTCCCAGCAGTCTTGATTCCAGCTTGTGTTTCTTCCAGTCCAGCATTTCTCATGATGTACTCTGCATAGAAGTTAAATAAGCAGGGTGACAATATACAGCCTTGACGTACTCCTTTTCCTATTTGGAACCAGTCAGTTGTTCCATGTCCAGTTCTAACTGTTGCTTCCTGACCTGCATACAGATTTCTCAAGAGGCAGGTTAGGTGGTCTGGTATTCCCATCTCTTTCAGAATTTTCCACATTTTATTGTGATCCACACAGTCAAAGGCTTTGGCATAGTCAATAAAGCAGAAATAGATGTTTTTCTGGAACTCTCTTGCTTTTTCCATGATCCAGCGAATGTTGGCAATTTGATCTCTGGTTCCTCTGCCCTTTCTAAAACCAGCTTGAACATCAGGGAGTTCGCGGTTCACGTATTGCTGAAGCCTGGCTTGGAGAATTTTGAGCATTACTTTACTAGCATGTGAGATGAGTGCAATTGTGCCGTAGTTCGAGCATTCTTTTGCATTGCCTTTCTTTGGGATTGGAATGAAAACTGACCTTTTCTAGTCCTGTGGCCACTGAGTTTTCCAAATTTGCTGGCATATTGAGTGCAGCACTTTCACAGCATCATCTTTCAGGATTTGAAACAGCTCAACTGGAATTCCATCACCTCTACTAGCTTTGTTTCCTTAATGGCCTCTAAATTAGCTAAATTATTGAATGTTAAAGAAAACTTCTGAAAATTATTTTTCCTTGCTTGTTTCCTCACAAGGTGATAAATGCAATCCTTACCCAGCCTTCTATACTCCAGAGGCCAGACTGCTTTAACAAATTCAAAAGCATATCCACTGGAAAATCTGCTTTCTTGCTCAGATTCTCACTCCTTCTCCGCAGAGTTAACCAGTGTTAACGGTTTCGTCTGTATTAGGGAAGCTTTTGTAGTGAACATTTCATACTTCAGGGGAAAAAAAAAATCCTGACTTGTACCATAAGACACTTTTATAGGATATATTCCTTGAAATCAATTTAGAGGAGTACGTATTCAGAATGGATAACTAGATAGTAGGTGGAACAAAATATAGGTTCCTATTTTGGGTTTTAAAAATAAAAGACTAGGAGTACCTTTAGTTAGGCTCTGGTTTAGCTCTTCATTTCATATCAGTGGAGGACATTGCATTCTTTGCAATCCTTATCCAGCCTCTTATACTCCAGAGGCCAAACTGGTACCAAATATTACAGGTTTTTTTGGATTTCCTGGATTATAGGCAGTCATTCTTCATTTGTAAAAGTGGTTGTTGAGGTTTGTGTATTATACGTGAGAAGAAAGTGAAAGTGAAGTCAGTCAGTCGTGTGTGACTCTTTGTGACCCAGTGGACTGTAGCCTACCAAGCTCCTCTGTCCATGGGATTCTCCAGGCAAGAATACTGGAGTGGGTTGCCATTTCCTTCTCCAGGGGATCTTCTGACCCAGGGATCGAACCAGGGTTTCCCGCATTGGAGGCGGACGCTTTAACCTCTGAGCCACCAGGGAAGCCTGTACGTGAGAAGAGGTAAGGCTAATTCTCAGATCTCAAACGGTAAAAGCATCTGCCTACAATGCGGGAGACCCGGGTTCGATCCCTGGCTTAGGAAGATCCCCTGGAGAAGGAAATGGCACCCCACTCCAGTATTCTTGCCTGGAAAATTCCATGGACAGAAGAGCCTGGCAGGCTACAGTACATGGGGTTGCAAAGAGTCAGACATGACTGAGCGACTTCACTTCATTAGGGGAGTATTGGTTACTCTGAGAATTTACATGGAACAGTATAGGTCTGATTTAGAGCTGGAATGTTTTCCACTCTTCCTAGCCTGGTCCTTACTAAATTTGTCCACTTTGAGACTAGATAGTATGATTATTGCAGGGTTGGTTTTCTCAACCTTTCAGGCAGGGATGGTTGTTAATAGGGTCTGATAAAGATGAGAGAACTGAAGCAAAGGTATGGAAAGTACTCCTTGGGAGAGCCAGAACAAAGTCACATCTTTCATCTTTTATCCCCAGTACCTGGCACATAGTTGGTGCTCAGTAAAATGTTGAGCTGAATGAGTCTATGTGACTGAATGAGAGCGCTGTCAGTAAATGTGAAAGGAAAATTTGCCGATAGAAGATACTTGAGAATTGGCTGTTTCAAAGTGTCATATCTTATTTGTATATACATATGATAAGTATACCCACTCCAGTGTTCTTGCCTGGAGAATCCCAGGAATGGGGGAGCCTGGTGGGCTGCCGTCTATGGGGTCACACAGAGTTGGACACGACTGAAGTGACTTAGCAGCAGCACCATGATAAGTATCAGAGAAGGCAATGGCACCTCACTCCAGTACTCTTGCCTGGAAAATCCCATGGATGGAGGAGCCTGGTGCACTGCAGTCCATGGGGTTGCTAAGAGTAGGACACGACTGAATGACTTCACTTTCACTTTTCGCTTTCATGCACTGGAGAAGGAAATGGCAACCCACTCCAGTGTTCTTGCCTGGAGAATCCTAGGGACGGGGGAGCCTGGTGGGCTGCTGTCTATGGGGTCGCACAGAGTCAGACACGACTGAAGCGACGTAGCAGCAGCAGCAGCAGCATGATAAGTATAGGCTCCCCAGGTAGCACTAGTGGTAGAGAGTCCATCTGCCAGTGCAGGAGATGTAAGAGACGTGGGTTTGGTCCCTGGGTTGGGAAGATCCTGTGGAGGAGGGCCTGGCAGTCTACTCCAGTATTCCTGCCTGGAGAATCCCTTGGACAGAGAAGCCTAGTGGGCTTCAGTCCATAGGGTTGCAAAGAGTCGGACGTGACTGAAGCAACTTAGCACTCATGTACTCATGATAGGTACAGATCAGTGTTTCTCATACCTCTTGGTGTCAAGAAGACACGTTATACTCTTGAGTTATTGAAAATTCAAAGAGCTTTTATGTGGACTGTATATACTGATATATATTGTATTAGAAATTTAAACATTTATTTATTTAAAATAGCCATAAACTCATAACATATTGGGCCTCCCTGGTGGCTCAGATGGTAAAGAATCTGCCTGCAATGCAGGAGTCTCTGGTTCAGTCCCTGAGTTGGGAAGATCCCCTGGAGAAGGGAATATTAATACAAATAGTTTTAAACTAAAAAATAGCTATATTTTCCAAAACAAAAAAAAATTAGTGAGAAAGTGGCATTGTTTGGCAGTTTCCAAATCTTTTTAATGCTTGATCTAATAGAAGGCATCTGGATTCTCATATCTGCTTCTGTATTCAGTCTGTGTGATATATGTCATGGAACCTTCGGGAAACTCCACTACATGCACTCTAATGAGAGTGAAAAAGACAAATAAAGTCTTCATGTTATTATGGAAATAATTATGACTTTAAAGACACCCTCAAAATGGTCTCATAGACCCTCAGAGATGCCTGGACCATACTCTGAGAGCTGGTGGAATAGATGATAAATTCAAAGGGTCTTAGAGGTCATATAGTATAATTATTGACTTCTTGTGGCTATTTCTTGCTTGTGCAACTGGAGTGTGATAGGAAATACCTCTTTTGTTTTTTGGGAATAATCATGAGTTGGATTTTGGAGATGATGACTGTGATGTGCTTTGAGATTTCTAAATAAGCAGTTGGTTATATGGGTTAGGCTGTCAGAGATAAGATCTGACCATAGTTTCAGAAATCAATAACATAGGTTCTATATCACTGTATTGTACTTGGTCTTATTACAGTAGTGTAAACTTAATTTTCAGAAAACTTGAGAATACTTTTGTTATTTATTTGACTGAGGAGTTGTAGTGTAAATTTTACAGTGAGTTTAACTGCCGTCTTACAGAGAAACAAGTTGTTTTGTGTAAAAGTCAAAGCATAAATGAACAGTACTGCTTTGTTCAGACTAAAGTCAGATATCATGAGAACTAAAAAAGAAACTATTTGGCAGTTTACTCTATATGCATCAAGTAAAATATCAATGAGAGCTCCGAACAATGGACTCAAAAATAAAAATGGCAAGTGTGTGTGGGGAAGGAGAGGGCTGCAGAAGCAGCGGAGTAGTGGTGGGGAAGGGACTGACAGCTAACTTCCAAACCAAAGCTCAGGGTGAGACTAAGTTGCCAGTAGAAAATGGAAACACAGTTTCAAAAAAGCTGTGACAAATGGTATAAAAAGAATCTAGTTAAAAGTGATATAAATAAAAAGCAGGAAAACCTATAAATCAAATAAGACTGCAATGAAAAAACTATTTGCTTGATAACAATCATAATCTAAGGCCAACAAGGGGTTCATACTTCATGAATCACCAAAATATTGACCTCATAAGAGAAGTAAGTGCAGTCTCAGAGAAGACCAACCAGAGCTGAGAAATTTAAAGGAATTATATTTACATTTTATCTTTCCCTCTTACTATGCAGGCTAAGAGTTCATAAATAGGGAGAGTGGAAAAAAAAGAAAAAGTAACTTTTAGAGGAAAGGGACCCTAAGAATACTTCATCTGTTTTAACATTTCCTCACTCCAGGTTCTCTCGAGAAACTTGGTAACCATCAATTATATTTTCTCCCATATGTATCTCTAGCCACCTTTTCTCTCTGAGATTCTTCTTGCCAGCATTTATACTCAACCAAATCTTACTTAAACACAAAAATCCCTCAACACAACACCGTCCTCCATTACTGCTGCTTTTTCCTTTACAGACTTCTCAAAAGAGCCGAATACGTTTTCTATCAGTGTTAGAAGATACTTTTCAGTTCCTCTCCAGGCGGTTCCAGTGAACTTGCTACCCCTATTTCTCCACATTTAGCTCTCAGTAAAATCACCAAAGATCTCTTTATCTGTAAACCTCATGAGCATTTTCAGATAACAAACTCTCAACCTGCTCGGCCTTTTGGCAGCGTCCGTCTCATCTGACTACTCTCTTGACATATTCTCTTTCCTTTGACTTCTGTACACTATACTCTGATTTTCTACCTCCACTCTACTCCCCTTTCTCGGTCTCCTTTGCTAGCTAGTCCTTGTCTTTCAAATCTTGAGATGTAAGAGAGTTTGACCTTGGGTTCTTTTCTTCTCTAGTACTGTGTTTTCTCCTTGGATGACCTATCCTGTGCCCAAAGCTACCGTCTGTATGCCAGTGACTGCCATTATATGAAGGACCATTAGTGGCTTTCAGAGGTTTGAGAGAGGAAGAGATCTAGATTTAATTTCCAGTTCTGTCTTTTATTAGCTGAATGACCTTGGACTAGTTCCGTTGTCTGATACTATTTCTTCATCAGTACAGTGAGTATAGGGATAGTTGCCTCATGAGATTGGAAATAATGTATGGAAAGCAATGTGCTCCCTTGGCCCACATAGAAGAAACACGGACTGTATTAGCTATGGTTATTCCCTACCCAGTGCCCTCACGTTCATCGCCACAGTGTTGGAGGTCTGTGATTGTGCTTCCTGGTTTAAAATGATTGTTGTTGTCAGGTGTTCTGGAACTTCAGGAGAGAGATGCTGTCAGCTGGTTGGGGAATAGGATTAGTTCTCTCCACTGATACTCATCTTTATGGGATCAACAGTGTTTTGGGGCTTCAGGCTTCAAAGAGTAGATTGAAGATGATTCTAGAGCTGTAGTTCTCAAAGCTCATATATATTGGGATTTCGGTAGACCTTTAAAAATACAGGATTTTTACTTCTTCTCATATCCACTGTGGAGAAGGCAATGGCACCCCATTCCAGTGTTCTTGCCTGGAGAATCCCAGGGACGGGGGAGCCTCATGGGCTGCCGTCGGTGGGGTTGCACTGAGTCGGACACGACTGAAGCGACTTGGCAGCAGCAGCAGATCCACTGATTCAGAATCCCTTGGGAGTAGAGCCTTGGCATCTGTTTTTAATGTGTTATCCAGGTGATCTCTCCTCTAGAACTGCTTGAGGAAGTATTCTCAAGAGACAGGAACTCTGCAGCTCCTTGGTGGAAGGCATTGCCTGGCTGCTCAGAATCTTACTTATAGTGGTAATGATTGGGAATGTAGAATTTTTGTTATTGGGTTTCAGTATACATCAGTACTTTGGCCACCTCATGCGAAGAGTTGACTCATTGGAAAAGACTCTGATGCTGGGAGGGATTGGGGGCAGGAGGAGAAGGGGACGACCGAGGATGAGATGGCTGGATGGCATCGCGGACTCGATGGACGCGAGTCTGAGTGAACTCCGGGAGATGGTGATGGACAGGGAGGCCTGGCATGCTGCGATTCATGGGGTCGCACAGAGTCGGACACGACTGGGCGACTGAACTGAACTGATACATCAGAGTTCATATCTGCTGAGGATATACTTTCGAGAACATCATGATACTTCCAGAATCAGGA
Organism: Ovis aries; assembly: GCF_016772045.2. Taxonomy (NCBI): domain Eukaryota; kingdom Metazoa; phylum Chordata; class Mammalia; order Artiodactyla; family Bovidae; genus Ovis; species Ovis aries. Next base: position 60,574,410 of record NC_056065.1, read on the forward strand.
AATTTGATTGCTAACAGACATGGGATTCTTTTTTTTTTAATTAAATAATTCATTTTTAATTTATTTTTGACTGTGCTAGACCTTTGCTGCTCTGCATAGGCCTTCTCCAGCTATGGTGAGCACAGGCCACCCATTGCCCACCCCCTGCCCCCCAGCTGTGGAGTACAGGCGCGGGGGCACATGGACCTCAGTAGTTGCAGCGTATGGGCTCAGTAGTTGCGGCCCTCAGGCTCAGCAGTCATGGTGTATGGGCCCAGTTGCTCTGTGGCACGTAGAATCCTCCCAGACCAGCGATCAAACCCATGTCCCCTTCATTGGCAGGCGGATTCTCATTTACTGTGCCACCAGGGAAGTCCCAGACACGGAATTCTCAACAAGGCAGGTGTGTTTGCCAAATTCTAACCTGACAGTTTGCAATGATGTGTGAATGTTCAGTTGCCAAGTCATGTCTGACCCCATGGACTGCAGCCTGTCAGGCTCCTCTGTCCAGTATTCCAGGGAAGAATATTAGAGTGGGTTGCCATTTCCTCCTCCAGGGGATCTTCCCAACTCAGGGATCAAACCTGTGTCTCCTACCCCTCCTGCATTGACAGGTGAATTTTTTACCACTGTTCCACTTGGGAAGCCCTCTAGTGATACCCTTCTAGTAATTCCCACAAAGTATCTGTTCAGCTAGGGCCATACCATTCCCCTCCAAAAGACACTGAAGATTTTTCTCTGGGTGAGTAGCTGGGAGAAATGTCTTCCTTTTCTGAGTAGTTTCTGCTGTTCAGTGAATCTTGATTACAGTGTATAAGTGAAGTGAGAGTCACTCAGTTGTGTCCGACTCTTTGTGACTCCATGGAGTATATCGTTCATGGAATTCTTCAGGCCAGAGAGGGTGTGGAGAAAAGGGAACCCTCCTACACTGTTGGTGGGAATGCAAACTAGTACAGCCACTATGGAGAACAGTGTGGAGATTCCTTAAAAAATTGCAAATAGAACTACCTTATGACCCAGCAATCCCACTGCTGGGCATACACACTGAGGAAACCAGAATTGAAAGAGACATGTACCCCAATGTTCATCGCAGCACTGTTTATAATAGCCAGGACATGGAAACAACCTAGATGTCCATCAGCAGATGAATGGATAAGAAAGCTGTGGTACATATACACAATGGAGTATTACTCAGCCGTTAAAAAGAATTCATTTGAATCAGTTCTGATGAGATGGATGAAACTGGAGCCGATTATACAGAGTGAAGTAAGCCAGAAAGAAAAACACCAATACAGTATACTAACACATATATATGGAATTTAGGAAGATGGCAATGACGACCCTGTATGCAAGACAGGGAAAGAGACACAGATGTGTATAACGGACTTTTGGACTCAGAGGGAGAGGGAGAGGGTGGGATGATTTGGGAGAATGCCATTCTAACATGTATACTATCATGTGAATTGAATCGCCAGTCTATGTCTGATGCAGGATGCAGCATGCTTGGGGCTGGTGCATGGGGATGACCCAGAAAGATGTTATGGGGAGGGAGGTGGGAGGGGGGTTCATGTTTGGGAATACATGTAAGAATTAAAGATTTTAAAATTTAAAAAATAAAAAACTAAAAAAAAAAAAAAAAAGAATTCTTCAGGCCAGAATACTGGAGTTGGTAGTTGTTCCCTTCTCCAGGGGAATCTTTCTAACCCAGGTCTCCCGCACCGCAGGCGGATTCTTTACCAGCTGAGCCACCAGGGAAGCCCAAGAATATTGGAGTGAGTAGCCTATTCCTTCTCCAGCAGATCTTCCCAACCCAGGGAATCAAACTAGAGTCTCCTGCATCTCAGGTGGATTCTTTACCAGCTGAGCTACAGGATTTATTTCTCTAGTTTAACTGCTCATTACCTTGTACATGTCTAGAGAGTGAATAAATGAACCTCACATACAGTTTATATAGTTCTTGTACTGTTTTTTGACCTAATTGTAATAAGGCCTTTACTTGATTACAGCCCGAGCAATAACATTGTCTTTTGCTCCAGTCTTCTGATTCATTGTACATTAATGATGGATGATGTATTTTTACCAAATGACTCCCCATTTTTTCCATGGTGTTGTACGTTTAACTTATTAAATGGTTACCTGTAGACCTCTTCTTTGCCCTGCTATCAGTATCAGCAAGGTCAGTTATACTTTGTGTATGTGTGCCTTAGTTTATTTTGCCACATATTCTTATAGGCTACTTTCATTCATACAATAGTGTATGAATTCCATTCCTTTGTTTCCCATTTCTTTTTTTTTCCCGACTGGCTTAGTGGCCTAGTGATGTAGGTTAATTGTGTTCCTCTTTCTTTCTTATGAGTAGTTTTCTAGCCTGGCTTTCTTTTTTTTTGGCCATGCCTCGTAACTTTTGGGATCTTAGTTCTCTGACCAGAGAGTGAAACCAGGCCCTTTACAGTGAGAATGTGGAGTCCTAATCTCTGGACCTGCCAGGGAATTCTCAGCCTGGTTTTTCATCCACCTCTTCTGCTTCTGTGATCATGTTGCTTGTCACTTCTAATGATCTACTTCACTCCCTTTCCTATACATCCTTTCACTGGCAGCTCGCTCTTTGATTCCTTTTTATTTTTTCCTGTTTCTGTTTGTTTATATGTATGTCTCTCTCACTGAATTGTGAACATTTTCAGTTCAGTTCAGTTGCTCAGTCGTGTCCGACTCTTTGCAACACCATGAACCACAGCATGCCAGGCCTCCCTGTCCATCACCAGCTCCCAGAGTTTACCCAAACTCATGTCCATTGAGTCGGTGATGCCATCTAACCATCTCATCCTCTGTCGTCCCCTTCTCCTCTTGCCTTCAATCTTTCCCAACATCAGGGTCTTTTCAAATGAGTCAGCTCTTCGCATCAGGTGGCCAAAGTATTGGAGTTTCAGCTTCAGCATCAGTCCTTCCAATGAACACTCAGGAGCGATTTCCTTTAGGATAGACTGATTGGATCTCCTTGCAGTCCAAGGGACTCTCAAGAGTCTTCTCCAGCACCACAGTTCAAAAGCATCAATTCTTTGGTGCTCAGCCCTCTTTATAGTCCAACTTTCACATCCATATTGACCACTTTAAAACCATAGCCTTGCCTAGATGGAACTTTGCTGTTAAAGTAATGTCTCTGCTTTTTAATATGCTGTCTAGGTTGGTCATAACTTTTCTTCCAAGGAGTAAGCGTCTTTTAATTTCATGGCTGCAGTCACCATCTGGAGTGATTCTGGAGCCCTCCGAAATAAAGTCAGCCACTGTTTCCACTGTTTCCTCATCTGTTTGCTATGAACTGATGGGACTGGAAGCCATGATCTTAGTTTTCTGAATGTTGAGCTTTAAGCCAACTTTTTCACTCTCCTCTTTCACTTTCATCAAGAGGCTCTTTAGTTCTTCTTCACTTTCTGCCATAAGGGTGGTGTCATCTGCATATCTGAGGTTATTGATATTTCTCCTAGCAATCTTGATTCCAGCTTGAGCTTCCTCCAGCTCAGCGTTTCTCATGATGTACTCTGCATAGAAGTTAAATAAGCAGGGTGGCAATATACAGCCTTGACGTACTCCTTTCCTATTTGGAACCAGTCTGTTGTTCCATGTCCAGTTCTAACTGTTGCTTTCTGACTTGCATACAGGTTTCTCAAGAGGCAGGTCAGGTGGCCTGGTATTCCCATCTCTTTCAGAATTTTCCACAGTTTATTGTGATCCACACAGTCAAAGACTTTGACATGTTCAATAAAGCAGAAATAGATGTTTTCCTGGAACTCTCTTGCTTTTTCAGTGATCCAGCGGATGTTGGCAATTTGATCTCTGGTTCCTCTGCCTTTTCTAAAACCAGCTTGAACATCTGGAAGTTCACAGTTCATGTATTGCTGAAGCCTGGCTTGGAGAATTTTGAGCATTACTTTACTAGCGTGTGAGATGAGTGCAATTGTGTGGTAGTTTGAGCATTCTTTGGCATTGCCTTTCTTTGGGATTGGAATGAAAACTGACCTTTTCCAGTCCTGTGGCCACTGCTGAGTTTTCCAAATTTGCTGGCATACTGAGTGCAGCACTTTCACAGCATCATCTTTCAGGATTTGAAACAGCTCAACTGGAATTCCATCACCTCCACTAGCTTTGTTTGTACTGATGCTTGCTTTCTAAAGTCGACTGACTTCACATTCCAGGATGTCTGGCTCTAGGTGAGTGATAACACCATTGTGATTATCTGAGTCATGAAGATCTTTTTTGTATAGTTCTGTGTATTCTTGCCACTTCTTCTTAATATCTTCTGCTTCTGTTAGGTCCAGACCATTTCTGTCTTTTATTGAGCTCATCTTTGCACGAAATGTTCCCTCGGTATCTCTGATTTTCTTGAAGAGATCTCTGGTCTTTCCCATTCTGTTGTTTTTTTCTATTTCTTTGCGCTGATCATTGAGGAAGACTTTCTTATCTCTCCTTGCTGTTCTTTGGAACTCTGCATTCAAATGGGTATGTCTTTCCTTTTCTCCTTTGCTTTCGCTTCTCTTCTTTTCACAGCTATTTGTAAGGCCTCCCCAGACAGCCATTTTGCTTTTTTACATTTCTTTTATTTGGGGATGGTCTTGATTCCTGTCTCATGTAAATGTCACAAACCTCCGTCCATAGTTCATCAGGCACTCTATCTATCAGATCTAGTCCCTTAAATCTATTTCTCACTTCCACTGTATAATCATAAGGGATTTGATTTAGGTCATACATGAATGGTCTAGTGGTTTTCCCCACCTTCTTCAATTTGAGTCTGAATTTGGCAATAAGGAGCTCATGATCTGAGCCACAGTCAGCTCCTGGTCTTATTTTTGCTGACTGTATAGAGCTTCTCCATCTTTGGCTGCAAAGAATATAATCAATCTGATTTCAGTGTTGACCATCTGGTGATGTCCATGTGTAGAGTCTTCTCTTGTGTTGTTGGAAGGGGTTGTTTGCTATGACCAGTGCATTCTCTTGGCAAAACTCTATTAGCCTTTGCCCTGCTTCATTCTGTACTCTAAGGCCAAGTTTGCCTGTTACTCCAGGTGTTTCTTGACTTCCTACTTTTGCATTCCAGTCCCCTATAAATAAAAGGACATCTTTTTTGGGTGTTAGTTCTAAAAGGTCTTGTAGGTCTTCACAGAACTGTTCAACTTCAGCTTCTTCAGCGTTACTGGTTGGGGCATATATTTGGATTACTGTGATATTGAATGCTTTGCCTTGGATATGAACAGAAATCATTCCGTCGTTTTTGAGATTGCATCCAAGTACTGCATTTTGGAGTCTTGTGTTGACTATGATAGCTACTCCATTTCTTCTAAGGGATTCCTGCCCATAATAGTGGGCAGGATATAATGGTCATCTGAGTTAAATTCACCCATTCCAGTTTCTCATGATGTACTCTGCATATAAGTTAAATAAACAGTGACAATATGCAGCCTTGACGTACTCCTTTTCCTATTTGGAACCAGTCTGTTGTTCCATGTCCAGTTCTAACTGTTGCTTCTTGACCTGCATACAGATTTCTCAAGACGCAGGTCAGGTGGTCTGGTATTCCCATCTCTTTAAGAATTTTCCAGTTTATTGTGATCCACACAGTCAAAGGCCTTAGCATAGTCAATAAAGCAGAAAGAGATGTTTTTCTGGAACTCTCTTCCTTTTTTTGATGATCCAGCGAATGTTGGCAATTTGATCTCTGGTTCCTCTGCCTTTTCTAAAACCAGCTTGAACATCAGGAAGTTCACGGTTCACATATTGTTGAAACTTGGCTTGGAGAATTTTGAGCATTACTTTGCTAGCGTGTGAGATGAGTGCAATTGTGTGGTAGTTTGAGCATTCTTTGGCATTGCCTTTCTTTGGGATTGGAATGAAAACTGACCTCTTCCAGTCCTGTGGCCACTGCTAAGTTTTCCAAATTTGCTGGCATATTGAGTGCAGCACGTTCACAGCATCATCTTTTAGAATTTGAAATAGCTCAACTGAAATTCCATCACCTCCACTAGCTTTGTTCATAGTGATGCTTTCTAAGGCCCACTTGACTTCACATTCCAGGATGTCTGGCTCTAGGTGAGTGATCACACCATCGTGGTTATGTTGGTCATGAAGATCTTTTTTGTATATTTGATTTTGCCAGTTCAGTAAACAGTATTATTAGTACCTCAAGCCCTTCCTTGCTACAATTCTTGTCACCCTCCTCCAAAAGCATACATAAGGAAAAAAAGAAAGAAAGAAGGCGTAAATAATGGCCATTGTCAGTTCTAACAGAGTAGATTAATTTTGCCTGTTTGATGTTTTGTAAAATGTATACAGTGTGTACACTAGTTTCTGGCATTCTTTCCTTAACACGTTTGTGCTGCTCAACTGTCTGGTTGTACATAGTTGTGATTAGTTCATTCTCATTTGTTAGGTGGTGAATATACTGTAATGCATTTACAGGTTGAAATTCTGTATAAATGTCACACTCTTTATATTTAGTCATTGCTTTTGAAGATGATTATTAATAGGGCTGTTATTTTGAAGCAGATAGATTCTTTTTTTTTTTTTTTTCTTGGCTGCACTCTTTGTTGTGGCACACAGACTTTCTCCAGTTGCTGTGTGCAGAGGCTTCTCTATTTGTAGAGCATGGGCCCTAGAGCTTGGAGGCATCTCTAGTTGTGGTGCACAGGCTTAATTGCTCTGCAGCATGTGGGATCTTAGTTCCCTGACTGGGGATCGAACCTGTATCCCCTGCCTTGGAAGGCTGATTCTTAACCAATGGACCACCAGGGATGTCCCTGAAGCAGATTTGTTTCTTTTTGCTGATCTCCACTGTCTCAGCTTTATCAGCATTCGCTCTTAAGCATAGAAATTTTGGATGTATATGCAGGTTTTGATTATTTAATCTGTTTCTGCTTCCCATTAGAAAATTGATCATTATTATATATTTTAGCATTTGTTTTAAAATGAGGTCTGCTCAAAGAAAACTTTTGTCTAGTCATTGACAGATTATTTAGTAATGTAGAATGGCTCATGTTTGTTTCGGAGAAGGCAATGGCAACCCACTCCAATATGCTTGCCTGGAAAATCCCATGAATGGAGGAGCCTGGTAGGCGGTAGTCCATGCGGTCGCTAAGAGTCAGATACGACTGAGTGACTTCACTTTCATGCATTGGAGAAGGCAGTGGTAACCCACTCCAGTGTTCTTGCCTGGAAAATGCCAGGGACGGGGGAGCCTGGTGGGCCGCCATCTATGGGGTGGCACAGAGTCGGACACGACTGAAGCGACTTAGCAGCAGCAGCAGCCGCATGTTTGTTTAGTTATCATTTGGCGCTTAACTAGACCAAAAGTATCTTTATGAGAAGGACAGTGAGGTGAGTCTTTTTTCCCAACTATATTGGTAGCTCTGATTAAAGTTTTTATGGTTAGAATAATTTTAACTATCGGCATATTTATTGATTTTTAAATTTTTACTATTCTGTTTTTAAACACCTAGATTGACTTTGCTAGAATCATATTATATAATCTATGAAATTTTTATTTTTAGAAAATTTTTATTTTTGGAACCTTTTTCGAAGTTTTTCCAAAGAAATTTATAAATCAGGATTGTTTATTATAGGTAAAAGTAACACTCTTAAAAATTAATTATACCTTTAGTTTTTTATGTTTGGACTTAGTAGGTAGGCTTTTCCTTTTTTATGTAAATCAGAGTCTTTAATAATTACGATATTGAACTGCCTTTACAGACATTGAAAAAAATTATTTTTATCAAATATGACAAAGATTTAATATATTATTTATAATGTAAGGACTCAGCAAATCAATAAGAAAAACTTTAATATCCTGGTAAGTTAGTGGGCAAAGGATAAGAAAAGATAGTTCACAAGTGAAGATCTAAAATTAAGATCTATGGCAGAGTGTTTAGTCCTTCAAGGAATCTACTAAATTCAAATTAAAGAAACCATTTTCTGGTACAAATGAACTTACTTACAAAACAGAAACAGACTCACAGATTTAGAGAACAAACTTATGGTTGCCCAGGGGAAGGATGGGGGAAAGAAGAGATAGATTGGTAGTTTGGATAGATAGGTAGTTTGGTAGTGTGTGTGCTCTAAGTTGCTTCGGTTGTGTGTCTGACTCTTTGCCTGCCAGGCTCCTCTATTCATGGAATTCTGTAGGCAAGAATACCAGGGAGTGTTGCCATGCCCTCCTCCAGGGATCTTCCTGACCTAGGGATTAAACCCATGTCTCCTACATTGGCAGACGGATTCTTTTCTAGCGCCACCTGGGATGCCCAGATGGACATGTACACACTGCTTTATTTAAAGTGGATAACCAACAAGGACCTACTATATAGAACTCTGCTCAATGCTATGTGGCTGCCTGGATGGGAGGGCAGTTTGGGGGAGAATGGATACATGCATATGTATGGCTGAGTCCCTTCGCTGTTCACCTAAAACTATCAAAACATTGTTAATCAGCTGTACCCCAATACAAAGTAAAAAGTTTTTAAAAAGCCATTTTCTTCCCTAAAAGGAATATAGTTAGTATTCCTTAATAATCAACAAAAGTAAAAAGCATAGTTAATACTAAAATATATTAATGAAACTGATCAGCTCATATTATTGTAAATTGGAAAACAGTTCAACATTGGATCTCTAGAGTAACATGTTCTGTATATTCTTTAGTTCAGTTTTTGCATACTTTGTAGATCCTGTTCTTGTTGAATTATCTAAATGAGCAAACCTTCATATATACAGATATTTTCATTGCAGTGTTATTTGTAATAGAGAAAATGAGTCATATTATTGTACTGATGATCTCTTGTTGGATTACTTCCAGGATGGCTCATTCATATGGCTGTAGGCAGGAACTCTAAGGTTTTTTTTGCCACATGGATCTCTTCATAGGGTTGCTTGACTGTCCTTATGACATGGCAGCTGGATCCTTGAGAGAGAACAGGCAGTCCCTTTTGTGACTTAGTTTTGAAAGTCACACGTCATTTCTACCACATTTGATTTGTTAAAAGTAAACCACTAAGTCCAGCCTACATCCAATGGGAAGAAAATTAAGCTCCACTTCTTGAAGAAAGGAGTATCAGAGAATTTGTGGATGTATTCTAAAACCCACTTCAAATGTCTAGCATTTAAATAGGATGCAAAATTGAAATTATAGTGATTACAGTTAAAAAAAAAAAAAGAAAAGTAAAAAGAACAGAAGGGATCTTAATGATTGTGTTAAGATTTGGAGAGCAGGAATGAGTTTTCCCCTTCTTCATTTTCCAAACTGTTTTTTCCCCTTGTTAATTTGTGTTTTGTGGTGAGATACGTGTAACATAAAATTTACCATATTAACCATTTTCCGGGATTCAGTTTAGTGGTACTAAATACACTAATAATATTATGCAGTCATAGTAACCATCCATCTCTAGAACTCCTTTCATCTTGCAAAAATGAAACTCTATACCCATTAGACAATAGCTTCCTATTTTCCCCTTCCCCCAGCCCCTGACAGCCGCTATTTTACTTTCCATTCCTATGATTTGGACTATTCTAGGTATCTCATATAAGTGGAATCATATAGTATTTGTGTTTGTAACTGGCTTATTTCACTTAGCATAATGTTCTCAAGGTAGCGTAATGTTCTCAAAGTTCATTTATTGTAGCATATGTCAAAATATCCCACTTCTTTAGTACTGAATAATAATGTTTTATGTATATACTGAGAGTGAAAGTGAGCTCGCTCAGTCTTGTCCGACTCTTTGTGACCCCGTGGACTTCTAGCCTACGAGGCTCCTCTATCTGTGGAATTTTCCAGGCAAGAGTACTAGAGTGGGTTGCCATTTCCTTCTCCAGGGGATCTTCCCCAGCCAGGGATTGAACCCGGTTCTCCCGCAGGCAAGCAGACGCTTTTACCGTCTGAGCCACCACACTACATTTAACTTATTTTTTCATTTCTGTATGGACACTTTGGTTGCTTTCATCTTTTGACTGTTGTGAGCAGTGCTGTGAACAAATATCTCTTTAAGACCTTGCTTTCAATTCTTCTGTGCTGGACCATATGATAGTTTTCCTTTAAAATTTTGAGGGACAGCTGAGCTATTTTCCATAGCAGCTGTACCATTTTACATTCCAAGGAACAGTGCACAAGAGTTACAGTTTCTTCACATCTTCATTAACACTTTTGCTTGTTGGTTGGTTGGATAGTAGCTATCCTAGTTTGTGTGAGGTGGTTATGATACAGTTTTCAATGGTTTAGTTTTCCAAGCAAAAATAAAGTTACTAAATTATCAGGAACTCTTAAGAGAATATAAAGATAGCTTTTAGAGATGACAGAATTCTTTTTTGACTTTCACAAAAGGCAAGATAGGGCATTTTCTTCACTGATATTATAATGTTGATTTTCAGTGAATGCTGATGATGTGGTTGCAGGTAAATTGGCAGGATGAGGAGCAGCAAATCAAAAGAGGTGCCTTTACCAAACCCAAGGAGCTCTCCAAGCATGGATGCTATTCAAGGTATGATTTTTTTTTTTTTTAAACTGAACTTAATGCTTTGTTTAGGTCCTGTGCCTAAGATTTTGGGCTATTCAGTAAATGAAAATACCCATATGCTTTGACTTATAACAAATGGATAAATGCTTTTTAAAATTCAGTTTCATTTTAAATATACAATATACTTTACCTTCAGAGGCATACAATAGTAAACTGCCATGTAAAGCAATACATTCTTTTTTAAAAAGAATCAGTATATGTAAAGTTAGTTATATATAATATTTTACAGTAAATTCTGACTTAATGTCAATAAATGATACTATATAGCTCCCGATATAGTTATAGACCTGTAGTTCACAGATTTAAAAGTTATAGTCTCATTGAACTTCTTGTTTTTAGTGATGCGTGGGGGTAACTTTAATTTAGGACTTGATTATTTTGAGGGACTTTGACAAATGAGTACATCTGGAGCAAGATAATTGGGTTCGTGAGGGACCTGGAAATCATGTCACAGGAGGAGCATTTACAGGAGATGAAAATATTTATCCTAGAAAAGGCTGACTCAGGGGAAATATATAGACTCCTTGAATATATACTCTTTGAAGGGCTATTGTCTGAAAGAATGAATAGATGTTACCTTTATTTCTACTAGTAGGTTGAAGTCTGGAGTAGTTTTCTGATCTTTTCATGTCATAATATGAAATGCAGTATGGTACTTAACAGTGTATTGTTCAGCTCATTGGGATAAACTGAGGATACTGCTAATTGTTGGAGATGTATATGGGGGTGTTAGTCTAGTTGTCCTATGGGATCAGTGTCCTAGGGGGATCAGTGCCTAATACAGCTCTAAACCATGTATTGGGAAACTAGGCTTTACAGGATGGGAGAAGAATCATATTTTGGCTCAATGTAATAAAGCGCTTGCTGGAGAACAGTTCTGCCTAATAAAGTGGTTCTCAAACTTTTGAGTGCATTTGGGAGCTTATTAAAATGCAAATTTCAAGGTCCACTTCAGAGATCCTAATTCAGTAAATATTAATGTTGCCCAGCAGATATAACCGCACCATGGGATGCACTTTCTCAGACCAAGGCTGCTGTAAGTAATTATAGGTTCCATTTCTTTCCTTGTAGTTTAAAATTTTCTGTTATGATTGAGTAGATTAAAATTCTTTTCTATAGTGTTTTTTTATGAGAAAATAGTTAAACTTTTCAATATGAAAAGTTATATAGGATGTTACAAAATTAATGTTAGTGACAACTATTAGATAGTAAAGCAGTAATTAGGACATTAAGTATCAGAAACATTAACACTATGGCATATAAAATATTAAACTATGTTGTGTTATTTATTCTGCTTTAATTTACTCAGTTGGTATGTTGAGATGAAGGTTTAAAACGTAGAATTTATTAGAGAAGGTAGGACTGTGTCTGTGTAGGAAGCTCATAGAGAGGAAATGAAAGGGACAGCTTTTGCTTGAGTGGACTGTGAGTCACCTGCTGGTTTTCTGTGGCAGTAACAGGCTATTTTCTCTTAGCACTGCTGAAGAAGAATGATTATGGGCCACCGTTCTCATTTATATTCTGTCCAGTCTTGTCTGGAGTTTAGGAATCCAGGTTTGTCAAGTGATACATAGCTCTTTAAAGAGAGACCTTTTCCTTTTCTTCTTCATTTGCTTTCTAGGCAAATTGCTCTTCTAATATATGTTAGGTTGGTATAAAAGTAATTGTGGTTTTTGCATTAATGAAATTTGCCATTTGACTTTGGAATACACTCTAAATGTGGTTATGTTATACATCATTTTAATGTGCATTTCTCACTTTATTTTTTTTTGCTAATGACTTATATTACTTGCTGCTTATTTTATATATTTTTTAGACTATGGAAATTATGTTAGACAAAAAGCAGATTTGAGTGATTTTCTTATTCGAGTTCAAAATGGGTCATTTGAAGCCACAGAGACAGCTGACAACAACGGTGCTTTTGGATCAAGCACTGCTAACAAATGTACAGTGTAGTGGTAGTTCAAGAAGTTCTGAAAAGGAAACAAGAAGCTTGAAGATTAAAGAGCATAGTGGCCAGCCATCAGAAATTAACACGACTAATTGAGAGCCATCATCGTATTGATCCTGATATAACTGTGCGAGAAGTTGCTGAAGAACTCAGTGTTGACTGTTCTACAGTCGTGCAGCATTTGAAGCAAATTGGAAAGGTGAAAAAGCTCTATAAGTGGATGCCTTGTGAGCCGACTAGAAGTCAAAAAAATCGTCAATTTGAAGTGTCTTCTCTTATTCTGTGTAACATCAGTTGTATTTCTGATTGAGAATCCATTTCTCAATCGGATTGTGCCATGCGACAAAAAGTAGATTTTATATGACAACCAGCGACAACCAGCTGAGTGGCTGCACCGAGAAGCAGCTCCAAAGCACCACCCTAAGCCAGACTTGCACCAGTAAAAGGTTCTTGTCACTGTGTGGTGGTCTGCTGCCCATCTCATCTACTGCAGCTCTCTGAATCCCAATGAAACCACTACCTCTGAGAAGGATGCTCAGAAAATCGATGAGATGCACCCAAAATTGCAACACCTGCAGTCTACCGGTATTGGTTAACAGAAAGGGCCTAATTTTTCTCCATGACAGCGCCCAACTGCATGTTACACAAACTGCACTTCAAAAGTTGAACGAATTGGGCTACAGAGTTTTGCCTCATCCAGATACTGCTACTTCCTCAGTATCTCAACAACTTTTTGCAGGGAAAATGCGTCCACAGCCAGCAGGATGCAGAAAATGCTTCTTAAGAGATTGTTGAATCCTGAAGCACAAATTTTTATGCTACAGAAATAAACTTCTCATTGGCAAAAATGTTTTCATTGTAATGGTTCCTATTTTGATTAATAAAGATATGTTTGAACCTAGTAATAATGATTTAAAATTCACAGTCTGAGGGCTGCCCTGTTGGTTTAATGGTAAAGAATTCACTTGCCAGTGCAGGAGACACAGGTTTGATCCCTGATCCACAAAGATTCCACATTCTGCAGAGAACAGTAGCTGAGTTCAAGAGCCTGGAAACCACGACTAGTGAAGCCCTTATGCCCTAGAACCTGTGCTTCCCAACAAGAGAAGCCGCCGGAATGAGAAGCCGACACACCACAACTAGAGAGTAGCACCCGCTCTCTGCAATTCGAGACTCAAGTCCACGCAGCAATGAAGACCCAGGACAGACAAAAATAAATAAATAAAATTATTTTAAAAAGTCACATTCTGAACTGTAATTATGTTTGCACCAACCTTATATATATGTGTGTGTGTGTGTGTGTATGTATATATATTTATATATTTTTCTTATTTGTTTTGTATTCTACCAGAATTCAAGTCATCTATTTCTTAACAGTATAAGTTTGATACTTTCTATCCTATAATCTTTTGAGCTGATTTGAAAGTCAGTCTGGAAAAGGTACTATAACCTAGATTTGTTCATAAAGCAGAGTCAGATTTTGGGTCCATGAATGTAGCAATCAGCATATATTCTTCATGAGCATTGTACATTTATAATGTAAGAATAGTTTTTATCCCCAATTAAATTTAGAGGTAAACTAACTTAGAGCTGAATTGTTAATAGTTGTTTTTTTTTTTTAATTATTGGGTTTTAAAAAATAATTTTTAGGGGTAATCAATGGTTCATAATATAAATGGGGGAACAGTCTGATATAGAACTATTAATATATAAAGGATTATTCCAATTTTGTGAGTACATTGCACTGTCTAAAATCTGAAAGAAGATAAATCAATTTTACACAAAGTTTTTATCTCTTTGTGGTGGAATTTTGGAATTTTGATTATTTTTTTCTACTTTGTTCTGTTTTCTCCACGTTTTCTCCTGTAAGCATTTAGGAGAAAATACTTTTTAAAATCATTGATGGTTATATCAAAAGACAACTGTAGTGCTTGGAAACCTGAATTTTATCTTATTAACTTTGTCCTTATTGTAAAACTTATTTTGTGGATATAAAATGATAAAAAGTTGTGGCTACTTAAATAATCCTAAATTTTAGTCTAGAGGAATTGTTCTTTCCTCATTTTTACATATAAAACACATAGAATATGTAGAAATGCACAAAATATGTAGCATAATGATATGCAACATACAATGTCAGAAAATTTACTGCTTTTAAAAAACTCAACAATTAAACACATCAACAGGTCAAATAGAAAACTCTTGGTATTCTATAGACGTTTTTATTTTTGTGTCCAAATTTGGGTAGCATTGGCCAATTGCTTAAGTAGTAAATAATAGAAAAACTATATTGTTTTTAGTTAAAATAAAGCATTCCGAAGTTTTTTCTGCTTTGGAGAAAGTTGTTGGACAATATAATTTAAGTAACTAAATTGATGGTAGCTGGTTTAGAATAGAATTAACCTATTTGTTTCGATGGTGTTTAAACTTTAGCTGAGACACATTGAAAACAAATTGGAAGTAGCCCCTACGAGTACAGCTGTGTTTGATCCTGTCATGGATACCAAGAAATCTTCTGCAAGTGCTACCAGAAAAATTAGTAGAAAAGGTATGTATGAGGTGACTTCCAAAGATATGAATATATTAAATATGAGTTTTTGGTGTTCTGGTTTGATTTCTCCATATAGGCCCATGTATTTCCTCGTTCCTTGTTCTTTTGTCAGAGACGAGATGCTTCATCAGCATTTAGGTTTTTCCTTTGGTGCTGAGTACTTATGAAGCAGCCTCGTATTCAGTGACTGTAGACGACGTTTTCTCCATCTTTTGATCAGGGACTTAGCACCACAGCATCACCTTTGGCAGTGAGTTTTCATTTGTTAGTGAGAATTTGATTTTGAGCCTTTAGGGTTATATATGTCCTTTTTAAAAAAAAAATTTACAGGTATTTTAGTTTGAAACTTAGTTGACTTAAGACTTTTGTTTTTTTGGTTGGGATTTATGATCAAAATTAGAATGTTTATCTTACAAATACTATCATAAATTGACTCTGTCAATATTTTCTTTGGTTACCTTTCATATATTTAATTTTGTGGTTGCATAATTAGTGGAATAAACCTGCAGATTAACTGAAACTATGATTCTTTTCTATAATCTGTGAGTCTTGGGTTTTAGCTGATGCATCTTTTTTGAAGTGAAAGCCTTTGACAAAAGGAATTTTTTATTTAGAATTTTACTTTGTGTTGTTTGCTTAGAATGCAGTCTTTCTCTATAGATTGAGTTACTCAACAATTACTGTAATAATAGAACCTGAATTTTTTTTTAGTCTACTTGTATGATATCCAGCTTGAGAGTCCAGAAACAATAAGATACCTAAGTTATTAAATGCTAGCCACGTTCAGAGACAGTTGTATTTTATATCATATGTTTTCATAGATTTCCTTTTTCTTCAGATGGTAGATACCTGGATGATTCTTGGGTTAATGCTCCAGCCTCCAAATTTTCTAAATCACGAAAAGAGAAATCTCGTAGTCCTCTCAGAGCTACCACCCTGGAGAGTAATGTAAAAAAAATTAATCGTGTGGAGTTTCGTGACCCTTTGGTTTCTTACAGGTTAGTGTGGGTGTCCTTCTTCTTCTTCTTTTTTTAACTATCTATAGAGTTAACCTATAGTATTTGTACTAATATTATAGTTTATTTTCTCAGTTTTTCATCACACTCTGAATCTAGTAGTATTACCTTTTCCATTTTCCAAAAAGGTAAAGCAAAATCTTTTGTATAATGAAATGCTAACTTTCTGTTCTTTTACAGATTGAATATTTGGGGAAAAGTAGTAATATTTGCTCCAGACCACTCCATTGTAATATGCTTCCTACAAACAAATTATTCAGTTTCTGGAAGTACGGCTTTCTTCTCCCTTATATCTCAGATTGGGTGTTCTACACAGTGGTCTTCACATAGTTTAGCTTTCTTCTCTTTTTTGAGTTGGAGGGGGTTAGCATTAATCAGTTAACTAAAATTTCTTTCTTCTGAGAATGTGAGTTGGTTTATTGTTTGTGTTGCCAGTGGTTCCTTTTAACAGTTTAGTTAGATGTTCAAGATTGATGAATGAATTTTAATATATGAATAGTATAAAATGCTTTGCATTTTTGTTAGCTAATTTAGGATATTCACCACATAAAATTAAAGAGTTTTGTATTTGAGGGACATTTAACTACTGATAGAAATATGTTCTTGCTGTTAGGATAGCAAATAGTATTAAGTAATAGATACTGAAACTTATAGTTTCTTGTTTCATTTATATTCATTTTTTAGTATTTTAAAGTGTCAATCAGTAAAGTAAGGAGTTTTTAACGATGGTGCTTGGAAATACTTAGTTTTTATACTTGCTGTTGTTCAGTTGCTAAGTCATGTCTGACTCTGCGACTTCATCAACTGCATCATGCCAGGCTTCCCTGTCCTTCACTATCTCTCCAAGTTTGCTCAACCTCATGTCCATTGATTCAGTGATGCCTTCCAACAATCTCATCCTCTGTTGCCCCATTCTCCTCTTGCCCTCAATCTTTCCCAGCATCAGGATCTTTTCCAATGAGTTGATTCTTCACATCAGGTGGCATTCAGCATCAGTCCTTCCAATGAATATTTAGGGTTGATTTCCTTTAGGATTGGCTGGTTTGATCTCCTTGTTGTCCAAGGGACTCTCAAAAGAGTAGTCTCTAGCACCACAGTTCAAAAGCATCAGTTCTTCATTGCTTAACCTTCTTTATGGTCCAACTCTCACATCTTATATTTGAGTTAAAAAATTTGGGTGATGAAGGTGAATTATGCTTCCCTGGTGGCTCAGCGGAGCTGCGGGTGATGTGGGTTCGTTCCCTGGTTTGGGAAGATCCCCTGGAGGAGGGCATGGCAACCCACTCCAGTATTTTTGCCTGGGGAATCCCGTGGACAGAGGAGCCAGGTGGGCTACAGTCCATAGGGTCACAAAGAGTTGGACATAAGCAACTTAGCATGCAAGCATACAGAGGTAAATTATGGGTTTGATTTTCAGTGTGTTCCATTTGATGCAATTTTGAAATATCTAGGTGAAAATATTCAGTAGGCAGTTGGATGTTTGGGTAGGAATGTGTGTGGAAAAGTCAGTGCTGCGAATATAAATATGGGAGTTGTCAGTAGCATTGAAGTGATAAAAGTGAAAAAAATAAGAGAAAAGGCCAGGGACTTAATCTGGGTACATGTGCATAGTTTAGAAGAAGGAGAAAGGGAAAATTTAAAAGAATAATGAGATGCCTAGAAACATAATCACTATCAGAATTGAAACTAAATTACTATTTCTATTCTAATATTCTTTCTGCAAATAATACTACCTCACATTTAAAATTGTGTAAATTATGTATATTTTAAGAAAAGAAACAAATACCCATAGGATAGCTGTGAATAGAACACCCTTCACCTGGCCAGCTCCATTCATCATCTAAAACTCACCTTTTATCACCTTCTGTATGAAACACTGCTGTATTTGTTTCTACCCCATTTCATTTCCTAGCTTATTCAGCACTTCCTCTGTGCTTCCCAGGTGGCACTAGTGGTAAAGAACCTGCTTGCTAATGCAAGGGACAGAAGAGACTCAGGTTTGATCCCTGGGTTGGGAAGATCCCCTGGAGAAGGGCATGGCAACCCACTTCAGTATTCTTGCCTGGAGAATCCTATGGACAGAGGAGCCTGGCAGGGTAGTCCATAGGGTCATAAGGAGTCGGGACAAGACTGAAGCGACTTAGTACCACCTGTGCTTCCTCTGTTGGAGCATTTTCATGCTGCATTATATTTCGATTAAATGTGTACCCATTACATTACTTATGTAAAACTACAAATCTGTCTTATTCCCAAACCATTATCTTAATGCTTATCATTTAACTAAGTATTCTATAGATATTTTTCCAGCATTTTATTACAATAATTTTCATATTTATAGAAAAGTTGAAAGAATTGCATAGTGAACATCCTTATTCATAGTAGATATTTAATGAGTGAGTGAAAGACTGTGTGAAATTACTTTTTTTTTTTAAGTTCATTTATTTTGATCTATCTAATTTGGCTCTGCTGGGTCTTAGTTGTGGCATGCTGAGATCTTTAGTTGCAGCATGTGGGAACTAGTTCCCTGACCGGGGATGGAACCTGGCCCCCTTCATTGAGAGTGCAGAATCTTAGCCATTGGACTACAAGGGTAGTCCCTACTTTACTTTTTTTGGTTAATTTTCTTTCCCTTACGATTAAGACATGTAGGTAACCTACCATTTTATACTTTATTTTATTCTCTGTTGTTTAGTCGCTAAGTTGTATCTGACTCTTTGCGATCCCATGGATTGTAGCTTGCTAGGTTTCTCCGTCTGTGGGATTTCCCAGGCAAGAATAGTGGAGTAGGTTGCCATTTCCTTCTCCAAGGCATCTTCCTGACCCAGGCATAGAACCACATCTCCTGCATTGGCAGGTGGGTTCTTTACTGCTGAGCCACCAGGGATTCCTATTTTATTCTCTGCATGTGCTGATTTTAGACCTTAATCATTTCAACAGTGAGTTGTTGCAGTCCGGTCGAGATAGTGAAAATAATTGAATTTAGTCTTGATCTCTAGTGGAAGCTGCAGAACTCAGTTCTCAGCCCCTGTCTTATTTAATAATCAGCCTCTCAGAAGAGGGTCTAATTTTCTTGAGTCATGGACCCCAGTGAGAATCTGATGAAAGCTACAGACTGTCTCTTTAGAAAAATGCACACACTTGTGTACTCATGATAGCTGCAGAATTACCATATTTTGCTGTAATGGAGTCATGACTTTAATCATCTTTGTGATATTTAGAGTTTTATGCCTAAACTGAAAGATTTAGATCAGTAATATACAATGGCACCATTAAAGTGAACCACACATATGTAATTTAAATATTTTTAGTAGTCACATGCACACACCCAAAGATGTTTTACGGTCTTTATTCTTTAATTTTTTAAAGTCTGGTACGTAATTTACATTACAGTACATCTCACTTTGGATTAAGCACATTCAAGTGCTCAATTGCCGCATGAGGCAAATGTCTACTCTTTCAGAACTTGGAGGTCCAGATGATTGTAATGTTTGTGTCTGTAATTTTGTTGGGTCGTTTTTCATGTCTTCTTTCTACTGCTGAGGCTTGTCTTCATTAATCTCCCTTTTAATAACTGCTTCTGTTTCTAAAATATAACTTACTAGAATGATACATAAAATCGAAACAGTTTCTGAAGGAATGCTTTTGCTAGTGTTTTGTGAGTAGAGGATATGGACTGTGTGAGGTGTGCTTTGGCTGTGTCCAGTCTTCTTTGCCTACTCTGGAATTTCTAGACATGCTTTACATAATTTGAAGCTGCCAAAAAAGTAGTCTGTAGTTCAGAGAGATTTAACTTTACTAACCACATTTATTTGGGGGTGAATGTTTATTGTACTTCCATTTTATTTCTGCTCCCAATCTGTTAATTTCATACACTATTTAGAAGTTATTTATGTGAAATGCCAGAATTTGAGCACTTTTCCCTGTAGTTCTTAAGATTTTATGGAGAAGTAAAATGTACATTTTGGTAGTAAGTGTCAAGTGAATCCAAAGTCAGATTGTAATTCTGCTTTCTGGGGTTCTTAAGGAAATCGCTGCATGCATCTTTTGCATAGTTTTATAATATGCACATTATGATTTAGATTATTTGCCATAATCTAACCTTTGATACTCAGGAGGCATTGAGCATTGAATTTTAAT
This sequence comes from Ovis aries, assembly GCF_016772045.2. Taxonomy (NCBI): domain Eukaryota; kingdom Metazoa; phylum Chordata; class Mammalia; order Artiodactyla; family Bovidae; genus Ovis; species Ovis aries. The sequence continues at coordinate 60,594,585 of NC_056065.1, forward strand.
AGTATTAATGATTATCTTGTTATTTCTAACCTACTAGAGGGTCTAGGTTTTGGGGTCTCTAATGTTTAGAGTTCTCCATTCAGTTTGTATGACTGGTTTTTGTATTCTTTATTTAAAGCTTATTATTTTTTAACAATAGGGAAGTCCATGGCACACCATCCAGTATAAGTCCCAGCCATTTAGAGTCAAAGCATGTGTATTGTGTGGATGTTAATGAAGAGAAGCCTGAGAGTGGGAACCGGCTGATGTGCAGTCGAGAAGATCGGAATATACTTTGCTGTGATTTTGAGAGCTCCCAATCATCTGCTGTTGATGACACAGTTGTTAGGTTTTTAAACGATCGACCAACAATTGATGCATTACAAAATTCTGAATGTTTGATTAAGGTGGCAGCTGCTGTGAGAAGTGATGAAGAAAAACCTAATAGAACAAAAGGAAATGAGAACGCTTTGAAGTCTTCTGTGTGTACCATGGGCCATAATATTGATTCAAAAGTGTCACGGTTAACTGACTCTTCTCCGTCTTCTACTAGTACTTGTAATTCCCAAAGATTAGATATCCTAAAGCGACGACAACATGATGTCAAACTGGAAAAACTCAAGGAGCGGATTAGAAAACAGTGGGAACACTCAGAAGAAACAAATGGCCAGGGCCAGAATCTGGGTCATATTGACCATCCAGTAATGGCTGTTAATGCTGATAGCTCAGTGACAGCGAAAGTCAGGAAAGTGGCAGCAGCACCACCTGCTCCAACATACAAAGGTTTGTAATCAGTGTTTACGTCTTCTCTTTCCCTGCCTCCTTGTCTCCCTGTTTCCCTAGGATGTATTGGAGTAGAGAGGATCATTTAGAATAGGGGGTGATTCTCAAATGCATAAAAAATTAATTCAAAGTGCATGCTAAAAATGCAGATTCAGATCCTTCAAGAGGTTCTTTTAGTTTGAGACCTACCATACGAACCTTTAATAAGTTGAACAAAGGAGAAAATAAAAATTAGTATAAATTTCAGAGAAGTGAAAGAATATTGCTGTTATTCTGCCATTGTATTTCTATTGTTATTAGAAATTCTTTTAAAAGCAATGTTTGAAAAATGCTTCAATCACTGCTAGTTAATATTTGGTACCTGGCATTGACATTTTGATCCTGTTTTGTTAACCTTGGAATTATGACGGGTTTTCTCCATGTTTAAGAAAACAATAAATCAGATTTCCATTGAGAAGATGCTTTTCAGAGAGAATTTCTGCTTTCTGCTCAACTCAAGCTTTTATATATAGTGGTTTTGCATTTTTATGTTCCTGAAATTATTTTCACAGGGTCTAGGTCATCCATGTAAAATTTTGATTCATTGATGATATTAGACTTTTGTCTTAAAGTTCCTACCATTCTGGCCTTTCTTTTGCAGATATTTTTTCAAGTTCAATATTTATAAATGTATGAAGATCAAAATATAATCAAGATTGGTTTATTCTGTTAATTTTAAGAGAACAAACTTAACTATCTATAGTTTGAACAGTTTATCTTTTTTTGGTGATATGTTTCGGTAGTAATATTCATTATGAATTAAAGATAGATATTAGCATTTTATTCCAGATAATTTATGATAAAATTGTGGGTAATTCCCTCAATAAAATTCTTTCTTATCCTTCTAGTTGTTTGTGTGCCATGTAGAAATTGTCCACATTGCTGACAGAGCTGTTAGTAAATGATAGGGTCAGAAGTTCTTGCTGGTTCTAAGATAGTGATTATACAAAACTTTGGCTATATTTATATGAGACCCATTAAATGCAGATTGTACCTTTAAGGTTTGTTCCTTCTAGAAGTCAAAGTCTGCAGTTTCAAAAGTTCTTCCACTAAAGCAGAGTTAAGATGTTTGATTTGAATCTGTGTTTTATTTAATAATTAAAAATCTAAAAATTAAGAAAGCAACCTTAAAGAATCAGAGTGAAAATTTTAAGTATGACTTTGAGTTTGACTAGATTTTGTATATTCCTTTTATTAGTAGTTTTAATAGTTTAGTTTCCATCTTAAAATATATTATGAATGTAACTTTTATGAAGTTAACTAATGAAATACAGTATTCATTTCAGAAATCATAACAGAATATGGTTTCTAGTGGTATCCTAAGCGGTGGATTTATCTTTTCCAACAGTGAAGAACTGTTTTTTTGCTAACTTTTTGTCAGTGTAAATTAAAAGTATCTTAATATACTGTATTCTAAAGTGACATTTTAATTTCATTTGTTTAAATACTTAATAAATTCACTTGACTTGCAGTTGAAAAGACAAAAAAGACGTACATTGAAAAGCTGTATCTCTTGTGCTGCAGTCACCTGGTCCCCTTTCTGGAGGTTACTTATGTTAATAATTTATGTATCATTCCAGAGATAATTTTTTCTTTCACAAATGAGAGAGAGAGAGAAGAGAGAGAAGGAGATTTTTCTTTGTCTTTTTAATATAGTTGTTGGTATATGAAACCCATTCTAAACACATTACATTTATGTATGTATATGTTTAAAATTTGAAGTAGTGAACACAGTGGTTCTTTCATTGTTTTATACTTAGTGGTTTACATATCTTTTTCTTTCTGGTTTAAATGTCCAAGAAGATTAAGCCTATATTGATCATCTGTATTTTATTTCAAAACTTAGTACAGTGTCTTGGACACAAATGCACAGTAAATATTTTATTCTATTCAGTAAATTCAATTAGTAAGAAAAAATGTGCACAAAGAGAATGGAAATAAAAACTGGGAAACAGAAAGAGAAACTGATGTAGATACTGAAAGCTGCTTAAAGTTAACTTATAAGTAAAGATGCAAATATAAAGAAAGGCTCCCATAAAGATAAATGTTTCCTGAAGAGAAGAAAAAGTGATAAGGTTGAATGTAGAGAGATGGAATGAGGGTAAGAAATGTTGGGAGGAAGGTAGGTTTACATGGAATTGCCACACTTTCTTGTTATAAACTGTAGTTTGCAATAGACTAAACACTGTGTTTATAAACTTTTTGTTTATATAGCTGTAAGCATAGTTGTGTGTGCCCTGTGGTACAAATTTCAGGTAAAATTAAGCTTATGCTGTTGTCTTAAGAGCTGAATAAATTACTTTCTATTAGACATGTAATTATTTTACCAGTAACATTTTATCTAGCACTTTTAAAGTGCTTTTACCAATTTTTGACTCTATTAAATTGTTTAATTTTTATAAACTATTTAATGGCAATTCTTTGGTAAGTTGAGCCCATTTGAAAATACAGGTCTTTTTACTATTCTGGTTATCATCCATATTCATTACTTTATCTTTTTTTCACAAAGTAACATTTTAAGTTTAGCAGGTTTCTTAAGGAATAGTGATGAATTTGAAGTAGGAAATTAGAATGATAATTTCTAGGAAATAGCACATGTGTAATGTTTGTTGAGAAATTGAACAAGTATGTTTTAAGGAACTGTTTTCCACACTTTGGTTGTCTGATTTTGCCTGTGTAGACAGAAGCTTGTCCATTTGTTCAGCCATAGGCAAAATCAGACAGATGATAGTGATTAATGCCTGTCTTCAAAGAAAAGAAGAGTGACTATTGTTTCTCCTCAGACTTGAAAAGGTAGTTTGTTTCTCTGATATCCATAATTTATGATTGACATTCTTTTATCATTTAATTTGGTGCTTCTCCATTTCTAGTCTTTTTGAACAAATGTATATTGCTTTGTCTAACTGAAGCTTACTTTTCCAAACAGCACTTGTTAACACATTATGTGGTAGCTAATGATGCATTCCTCTTTTAAAAGCTTATAAAGCTGTTCAACATTTAATTATTAGGGATGCACAAATCAAAACCACAATAGATACCATTTCATACCTATGAGGGTGACTATAATAAAAAAGACAATAACAAGTGAGGATATAGAGAAATTGCTGGTAAAAATGTAAAATGGTGCAGCTTCTTTAGAAAACATTTTGACAGTTCCTCAACAAGTTCAACGTAAGAGTTACCATATGACCCAGCAATTCCACTCCTAGATATACTACCCAAGGGAATTGAAAAAGGTATATTTACATATATCCTTGTACATGTATGTTTATAATGACATTATTCATAATAGCCAAAAAGTAGAAACACCCCAGATGTTTATCAACTGGTAAATGGATAAGCAAACATTGATATATCTGTACAGTGGAGTATCATTCAACAGTAAAAGCTAAGTGAAAGAAGCCAGACACAAAAGGCCACACATTGTAGGATTCTATTTATATGGAAATGTCCAGAATAGGCGAATCTATAAAGATAGAAAATAGTTGAGTAGTTGGCAGGGAATAGAGGGAGTGGTGTGGGGAGCAACTGCTAATGGGTACAGGGTTACTTTTCAGGGTGATGAAATGCTCTAGAATTAGATGGTGGTGATAGTTGTGTAACTATCTGAATATCCTAAAAAGCAGGGAGTTGTACACTTTAAAAGAGTGAATTTTGTAGTGTATTAATTTATTTCACTTAAAATTAATAATATAACAAAACTTTGAATGCAGTATTGATAAGGATGTTTTGTATTGTTGGTTATATATTAGGCTTCAATCCTTCAGAGACCAAGATTCGAACACCTGATGGGAAAGTGTGGCAGGAGGCTGAGTTTCAAAACATGAGTAGAGAACTGTATCGTGACTTAGCACTTCACTTTGCAGGTGAGAGTAGAGTGTTCCTAGGTTTTGAGTGTTTTATCATGCATACTACCTAAGCTGCAATACTGAAACGTAAAATTGTCACCAAACTAAAGTTATTTCCCATTTTAAATGCATGGTATACTTAAGTAGTGATATTGTCAGTCACAAGACTCTTAGCTTCTAGGCTTTGCTCCAGGGTTACATTAGCATATATAGCTGAAAAGACAGAAACTAGGCTATTTTAAAACTAAGGGACGTTCTGAGTGGGCTTGTCTGATTTGAAGGAAACCTAAGAGTCTAGTTGAAGTTTACTAGCCCTCTGAGATCTTTGAAATGGTCAGTAATTTGGTGAGCAGCAGATAAGATACTGTGAGGGCAAAAAGCAGGAAGGAAAATGAACATTATCAGAAGGGAATAATGTGTGTTAGAGGATTGAAAATAGGAGGAACTTATGGAAGACTGGAAGAGGAAAATAGGAAGATCATACATATAATATTACTATATTGAAACCTTGTATGATTTGGGGCAAGATGCTGCCCAACATTTAGTCTCCTAAATGTTTTACAGTTGAGGAAGTGTAAGCTCAAGGAGTAATTTTCCCATGGTTGCATAGAGCAGTTAAGAATTGAAGCCAAGGTTTAAAACCAACTCAGTCTGACTCTGAAGCCTGAAAATTTTCTGGTAAGCCCTATTAGAGACTCTGCTAATAAATATGGCATTAACTGTCCAGTCCAATTTTCCTACTATTATTTTTGGAACAATATCTTCAGAAATTTTTTCTCATATGAAAAGGAAATATAATGCAATAGTTAAGAGCGAGATTTTGGAATTAGTTTACAAGGATTCAAATTCTGGCTTTGCCACTTAATTAGTTTTTCATACTATCTGTGTTACATAAACTCTCTTCCTTGGTTTTCTTATTTGTAAAATGGGAATGATAATATAATATGCTTCATAGAACAGTATCAATAGACTAGTGGAATGATGTATGCCGAAGAACTCTTGAAGAGGTCTGCCTATTATAGTCTGCCTTCTCTTTTGTTTTGGTGGGTCAACTCTCCCACTGCTTCTATCTTAAACAAAACCCATCTACTTCTGTATTAAATTCCATTTGCTCTAGTGTATTTAAGGGCATTACTACAGCCCTGTTTTCTCTTTCCCATTATCAAGTTTTCCCTCTCTGTGAGGTCCTGCCCATCAACATAGTGTTTGATAAGATGCTGTTACCTGGGCCATCATAAAAGAGCCCCTCTTGCTTTGTTTCTCTCCTTTTATTTACAGTGAAGCTTCAGAAAGTTGCTTTATCTTCATAGTCTCCAATTTTTCTCCTCCGTTTTACTCTTGAATCCTTTCTGTTAGGTTTTTGCTCCTACTTCTCTGTGGACTGCTGTTACCAAGGTCATCAGTGACCCCTCCACATTGCTAAATCCAGTGTGTAATTCTCATTTGTTATCCTGCTTGATCTCTCAGAAACATTGAGTTCAGTTCAGTCGCTCAGTCGTGTCCAACTTTGCGACCCGATGCACTGCAGCATGCCAGGCTTCCCTGTCCATAACCAACTCCCAGAGCTTGCTCAAACTCATGTCCATCGAGTCGGTGATGCCATCCAACCATCTAATCCTCCATCATCCCCTTCTCCTGCCTTCAATCTTTCCCAGCATCAGAGTCTTTTCAAAGGAGTCAGTTCTTTGCATCAGGTGGCCAAAGTATTGGAGTTTCAGCTTCAGCATTAGTCCTTCCAATGAATATTCAGGGATGATTTCTTTTGGGATGGACTGGTTGGATCTCCTTGGAGTCCAAGGGACTCTCAAGAGTCTTCTCCAACACCACAGTTTAGAAGCACCAATTCTTCGGCGCTTAGCTTTCTTTATGGTCCAGCTCTCATATCCATAGATGACTACTGGAAAAACCATAGCTTTGACTAGATGGACCTTTATTGGTAAAGTAATGTCTCTGCTTTTTAATATGCTGTCTAGGTTGGTCATAGCTTTCCTTCCAAGGAGCCAGTGTCTTTTAATTTCATGGCTGCAGTCACCATCTGCAGTGATCTTGGAGCCCCCAAAATAAAGTCTCTTTCAGAAACGTTGGATATCACTAATCACTTCATCTTTGAAATTCTTCACTTCAAATCTTATCTATGATACCATAAGTGTTTAGTTTTCCTCCTAAGTTTATCTGCTCTTTTTCGTTCTTTTTTTTTCCTAATCAACTATCTGATCTCTGAACATTGGCATGTCCTGGTCCCTGTGCTTGGATCTGTGTTTCTCATTGTTTTTCTTTTCTCTTCCATCCCTTTCTTTTTCCTTTATTGTTTTTTAAATTTTTTGTTTATCCATATACAAACTAGGCAAGCTCATTGAGTTTCAGTACTTTAAATATTCTCCGCTGATGATTCCCAGATTTATGTCTCTGACCAGACTTCTCTGAATTCAGATTCATGTCCAGCTGCTAACTCTGCACCTCCCCCTGGATGTATAATAAATTTCTTAAGCTTAATATATCCAAAAACGGAGCTAGCTAACTAAATGAGGTCATGGTACACCCCTTAAACTTATTCCTCTGGTAGTCTCTCCATCTTACTGGAGAGTAAATCTTATCCTTCTGATTATTCAGGTCCCAAATCCTTGGTCATCTTTGATCCCTCTGTTTCTCTTATACTTTATATCTAAATTGTCTGAAATACCTCTAAAATATAATCACCTTCACCTACCACCTAGGTTCAAGCCATCCACTGTCAGTCTCCTGACTGGATTACTGCAGTAGCTTTCTAACTGGTTACCCTGCTTCTGCTCTTCTTCTAATGAATCTGTTCTCATCATAGCTATCAGAGTGAGCTTGTTAAAATAACATTTAGGTCATGTCACTCCTTTGCTCAATTTCTCATCCTATTCTTGAGTAAAACCTGAGGTTCTCACAATGACCTGTAAAGCCCTATGTAATCTGGCCCTCAGTCATGTCTGTTGACCCTAACTCTTACTACTTTTCTCTTTCTTCACTTCATTCACATTGGTTTCCTTGCTATTTCTTAGACACTAAGTATGCTCCTGCTTCAGGGCCTTTGAATCACACTTACTTCTTTGCTCAGAATGCAGAGCTCTATATATGTTTAAAGTACATTTATCCAGATCTGTAGTTGAGATTAATTTTCAAATTTATGTGTATAGTCAGTTTATTTCTGCAGATTGGAATTTAAAAATTAGTGAGTAGTAGTTTATATGTGAAATACTTTGACATATTTTGTTAGCCTAATCATAAAAGGGCCTAATTTAGGAAAATTGAGTATTTTATACAGTTTTATTCTAGAAGTTTATGATATTTCAGTTAAGTGGAAATTTTTAAATGAAATAGGAATCTGTGAAAGTGCTTACTTCTGAGATTCTGTAAATGCTGTGATCTAGCTTGGAAAGCATTATTGTAGCTTGTTTCAGTTTGTGAAAACCAGGTGAGTGTCTCAAGGGTTTCCTGAAAAAAAAAAAAAAAAAAGAATTGAGCCCTAACAGTAGAGTAATTGTGATCTCTAGACCTTTCTGTAAGAGGACTTGACATTGCAGCTTTTGAATCGAAGAAATAGCGAAGGTTCTCTCTCCCTTCCTGAGCCATGTATTCTATATAGATGTCTCATACTGGGGGGAGGATGAGTGGATCAATACCACTCATTATAATATTTGCAATAAATGTTTCTGTTTTTCAGATGATAGCTCTATGAAAGAAAAACCAGCTGAAAAAAGTAAAGAGAAGAAAGTGGTCAAGCCAGTACGAAAAGTCCAAAAGGTAGCACAGTTATCAAGTTCAGAATGCAAAACAGGTTGGTTTTCTCAGTATTAGGCCCATCTTAAAATACATATTAGTGAAATGCCATCTATTCAGAAATAAATGTTCTTATTATTTGACACACAGAAAAATTCAGTATATTTTATATATCATTTTATGTGTGCTTTCTTGAGGTTAATTGACATATTTAGAATATGTCGTCTGATAAATCTTCATATATGTATATACTCATGAAATGTGTTCACCATGATACTGAACAGTACCCCCCCCCAGTTTTTTCTGTCATTATTTTTTAATAGAAATTAACCAGATTAAAGGTAATGATTTTTGTATAGTGAACTTTTATATACAGAGGGATGGCTTATGCTTGTAGCTAAGTTTCTTCACTTATTCTCATGAGTGAATAGATATTGCACAAGAAAAATCTGGCGGTCTGTGCCAGTAATGGACTGGACTCTGAATAAATCAAGATGAGGGAAAAGAGAATTCCCTAGCTTTACAGTGATTAACATTTTAGGCTTGATCTAGATTGCTTGAATTTATACACTGGTTCTGTCATGTCTAACTTTGTTCCTTTGGTAATTGAGTTAATTTTGGTGTCCTTTGGTTTCCCTGTTTGTAAATGGGAAACCACTAGTTACTTTTCTCATAGGTTGTTGTGAGAACTAAAATAGTTAATACCAAAAGTATTCAATATAGTACCTGACACATTGTAAACACTTGTTAGGTATAATTTCTCTACTACTAATTATTATTTCTAGCTATATTGAAAATGGCTGTTTAGTGTGTCATATTTAAGTCATTGAGTAATTTGGGTAAAGGGAGTGGAGAAAGTTGGAAACTTGTCACTTTCAGTTTGGAGACAAACATTCATTATGCAAATATATTTGCTTTATTTAAGGCACTGGGATATTCTAAGCTTAGGCAATATAGTGGTAAGCAAGATGCACAAAGCTCCTTCCCTCCTGGAACTTAGAATCTTGTCAGGAAAAAAGCAGATATGTAGTTATAATAAAGTGTAATGAATATTGAATCAAGTGAAAGTGAAAGTGTTAGTCGATCCATCGTGTCTGACTCTTTGCCAGCCCATGGCCTTTAGCCCACCAGGCTCCTCTGTCCATGGGATTCTTCAGGCAAGAATTACTGGAGTGGGTTGCCATTCCCTTCTCCAGGGGGGTCTTCCTGACCCAGGGATTGAACCCAAGTCTCCCACATTAGAGGCAGATTGTTCACTGTCTGAGGCCACAGGGAAGCCCCCAAATTATAGAATAGGGAACATAAAAAGTCCTATAAAAACATGAAAATAGAGTGATGGGACACTGGTTTCTAACCAAGTGCTTGTTTTTCTGATCATAGACTAATGAGTTCAGTTCAGTTGCTCAGTCACGTACGACTCTTTGTGACCCCATGGATTGCAGCATGCCAGGCTTCTCTGTCCATCACCAACTCCCGGAATTAACTCAAACTCGTGTCCATTGAGTTGGTGATGCCATCTAACCATCTCATCCTCTGTCGACCCATTTTCCTCTCACCCTCAATCTTTCCCAGCATCAGGGTCTTTTCAAATAAGTCACCTCTTCACATCAGGTAGCCAAAGGATTGGAGTTTCAGCTTGAACATCAGTCCTTCCAATGAATATTCAGGGCTGGTTTCCTTTAGGATGGACTGGTTGGATCTCCTTGCAGTCCAAGGGACTCTAAAGAGTCTTCTCCAACACCACAGTTCAGAAGCATCAATTCTTCGGCGCTTAGCTTTCTTTATGGTCCAACTCTCACATCCATACATGACTACTGGGAAAACCATAGCCTTGACTAGATGGACATTTTTTTACAAAGTAATGTCTCTGCTTTTTAATATGCTGTCTAGGTTGGTCATAACTTTCCTTCCAAGGAGTAAGCGTCGTTTAATTTCATGGCTGCAGTCACCATCTGCAGTGATTTTGGAGCCCCCCAAAATAAAGTCTGCCACTGTTTCCATTGTTTCCCCATCTATTTGCCATGAAGTAACGGGGGACTGGATGCCATAATCTTGTTTTTTTGATAATAGACTAATCAAGAGAGTGCCAAATAACTTACGTTGTGACATCCATTGTTAATTGTAGATGCCATACAAGAAAGATGGCTATATACCAATAAAAAAATAAAATTTCATAGGAACAGGAATTACCTGGGTGTAAACTAAACTAATTCTTACATTAAAAAAATGTAATGGACATCACCAGATGGTCAATACCGAAATCAGATTGACTATATTCTATGCAGCCAAAGATAGAGAAGCTCTATATAGTCAACAAAAATAAGACCAGGAGCTGACTGTGGCTCAGATCATGAACTCCTTATTACCAAATTCAGACTCAAATTGAAGAAAATAGGGAAAACCGCTAGACCATTCAGGTATGACCTAAATCAAATCCCTTATGATTATACAGTGGAAGTGAGAAATAGATTTAAGGGCCTAGATCTGATAGATAGAGTGCCTAATGAACTATGGAATGAGGTTCGTGACATTGTACAGGAGACAGGGATCAAGACCGTCCCCATGGAAAAGAAATGCACAAAAGCAAAATGGCTGTCTGGGAAGGCCTTACAAATAGCTGTGAAAAGAAGAGAGGTAAAAAGCAAAGGAGAAAAGGAAAGATATAAGCATCTGAATGCAGAGTTCCAGAGAATAGCAAGAAGAGATAAGAAAGCCTTCTTCAGTGATCAGTGCAAAGAAATAGAGGAAAACAACAGAATGGGAAAGACTAGAGATCTCTTCAAGAAAATTAGAGATACCAAGGGAACATTTCATGCAAAGATGGGCTCGATAAAGGACAGAAATGGTATGGACCTACTGAAGCAGAAGATATTAAGAAGAGGTGGCAAGAATACATGGAAGAACTGTACAAAGAAGATCTTCATGACTCAGACAATCATGATGATGTGATCACTAATACAGAGCCAGACATCCTGGAATGTGAAGTCAAGTAGGCCTTGGAAAGCATCACTACAAACAAAGCTAGTGGAGGTGATGGAATTCCAGTTGAGCTCTTTCAAATCCTGAAAGGTGATGCTGTGAACGTGCTGCACTCAATATGCCAGCAAATTTGGAAGACTCACCAGTGGCCACAGAACTGGAAAAAGTCAGTTTTCATTTCAATCCCAAAGAAAGGCAATGCCAAAGAATGCTCAAACTACCGCACAATTGCACTCATCTCACATGCTAGTAAAGTAATGCTCAAAATTCTCCAAGCCAGGCTTCAGCAATATGTGAACCGTGAACTTCCTGATGTTCAAGCTGGTTTTAGAAAAGGCAGAGGAACCAGAGATCAAATTGCCAACATCTGCTGGATCATGGAAAAAGCAAGAGGGTTCCAGAAAAACATCTATTTTTGCTTTATTGACTATGCCAAAGCCTTTGACTGTGTGTATCACAATAAACTGTGGAAAATTCTGAAAGAGGTGGGAATCCCAGACCACCTGACCTGCCTCTTGAGAAATCTGTATGCAGGTCAGGAAGCAACAGTTAGACCTGGACATGGAACAACAGACTGGTTCCAAATAGGAAAAGGAGTACGTCAAGGCTGTATATTGTCACCCTGCTTATTTAACTTCTATGCAGAGTACATCATGAGAAACGCTGGACTGGAAGAAACACAAGCTGGAATCAAGATTGCCGGGAGAAATATCAGTAACCTCAGATATGCAGATGACACTACCATTATGGCAGAAAGTGAAGAGGAGCTAAAAAGCCTCTTGATGAAAGTGAAAGAGGAGAGTGAAAAAGTTGGCTTAAAGCTCAACATTCAGAAAACGAAGATCATGGCATCCGGTCCCATCACTTCATGGCAAATAGATGGGGAAACAGTGGAAACAGTGTCAGACTTTATATTTTTGGGCTCCAAAATCACTGTGGATGGTGACTGCAGCCATGAAATTAAAAGACGCTTACTCCTTGGAAGAAAAGTTATGACCAACCTAGATAGTATATTCAAAAGCAGAGACATTACTTTGCCGACTAAGGTCCGTCTAGTCAAGGCTATGGTTTTTCCAGTGGTCATGTATGGATGTGAGAGTTGGACTGTGAAGAAGGCTGAGCGCCGAAGAATTGATGCTTTTGAACTGTGGTGTTGGAGAAGACTCTTCGAAAGTCCCTTGGACTGCAAGGAGATCCAATCAGTCCATTCTGAAGGAGATCAACCCTGGGATTTCTTTGGGAGGAATGATGCTAAAGCTGAAGCTCCAGTACTTTGGCCACCTCATGTGAAGAGTTGACTCATTGGAAAAGACTCTGATGCTGGGAGGGATTGGGGGCAGGAGGAAAAGGGGATAACAGAGGATGAGATGGCTGAATGGCATCACAGACTCGATGGACGTGAGTCTGAGTGAACTCCGGGAGATGGTGATGAACAGGGAGGTCTGGCGGGCTGCGATTCATGCGGTCGCAAAGAGTCGGACACGACTGAGTGACTGAACTGAACTGAAGTGAGTTTTTCATGTGATATTGTTGTGAAGGGCATAGTTTGAAAGGAAGCACTGGGACCACTATAACTTGTAAATACTGATCTTGGATTGTATTTATCCAGTTTTGTGGTGGGCTAATTCTGCCATGTGTATACTGTGGCAGTGACTGCTACAGAGAGTCATTTAATTGAGTTAAAGCTGTTTTAAGTGTTTATCTATAGTAAAAGTTCTCTTTTTCTACCAATGACTGCATGAGACTATTCCAGAAAGCCAGAATTTAGAAATAACCACCCAGAATATTTGGAAGCCAACATTTATAAATAACTACCCAGCATATTCATGATTGCTTGCTCTTGATTAAGAAAATTAAGCTGAAATTGAAGAGAAACCTGTTCTCCCATTTTGCTAATCACATGAAGTATCTTATAAATAGAATAAACAATAGACTTAAAACCATTTAAATATTTTAGATAAACTTTTTAAGGTTAATAGCAAGGTGCAAAAGCATTTCTAAAGTAAATAGTACACATTTATAATTCATGTTTTTTAATGATAGATGTTTTCATTAAAGCTACTTTCATTTAAACTTTTAAATGGTACTCTAAATATTTTTTAAAATTACAGATGTAATTAAGTAGTATCACAGAAAGCTTGGAAAATAGAAAAAACAGATAAAAACCACTGCTCTTAAACAAAGGACTAGTAGTTTTGTGTATTTCCTTAATTTTAAAATCAGTAGTAGATTACTGTAGTCATTGTATTATAAGATTTTATCTTTTTCTCTTAGCATCTTAGGACAAGAACATTTCTGCTGTTTCTTATAGAAATTGTAATTGGAAATGGCCACACAGTACTCCTAATAGAAACGTAGTTTATCTACTATTCAATATTTAGGTTACTTCTGATACTATAAAAATAATACAGTGAACAGTGTCATTTATTTTTTTTCTTTCTTTTGGATACATTTCTATTACTTCGATTATTTGATCAAGGGAAATGGCCCCTTTGACATGTAATACTATTTTTTAAAAGGAAACTATATCCATTGATATTTCAACAAGCATAGTAAAAGTGATTTTTACTATAATTTTACAAGCTTTGGCTATGAATGTAAAAGTATTTTTTCTAATTTAATTAAAGTATTTAAAGTAATTAAAGTAATTAAAGTATTACTTCATTATTTTCACTTCCATTACATTTTTATATTGCTTTGAATTTAAACACTTTTGCATATTTATTTCAGATTTTTAAAAATGGTTTCTATTTTATAAGTGGTCTTTCATGGTATTTTTTGTTTTTTAAGTCACTGTCTGTTTTGAAATAATGGTCTAATTTTAATTTTTTTATTTTTATGAACTTCTTTAATGGCAATTTAAAGCATTGATGATGTTTGCTTTCTGAGTGTCATTGTTTTATGCATTAAAAAGTAATGTGTAGTAATGTGTTATATGTCTGTAAAATATAATGTTAAATTCTCTGTAATAACCATCCCCTTCAAAGGTAGTCACTGTTAACTCTTTGTTACATGTTTCCTTAAGGTTTTTTTCTATGCTTTGCTTAAGTCATTTGCTCATTCAGCAGACATACATTTCACTGTGTCAGGTGCTGTGCTGATTTTGAGAAACCAAACACTTATAGTTAAGACATATTTGTATACTGTGTCAAAATTGTTGAATTCGATGCCCTGGTTCTTAAAGTTTCATAATTCATTAATATTTGGTACTTAACTTTCAAAGCATTTTACACTTAGTATTTGAGGTGTGTGGGTAAATAAAAATTTAAACAAACTCCATTAATTGATTTGGGGGGACTTGAGTTTAAAAATAAAATTAGATTGTAAATATTTGGGTGACTTTGGCATAAGATAAGCAAAAGATTAATTACAAATACTGGTATGGTTAAGTAAGAGGTACTTCTTACAGCTAAAATTTAAGTTTTATATATATGTATATATCTTTTCTTTTTTAGGTAGCAGTCATCTGATTAGCACATCTTCTTGGCGGGATGGACAAAAATTAGTAAAGAAAATTCTTGGTCCTGCACCTAGAATAGAGCAAAAAGAGCGAAGAGCAGCATCAAGTGACAGAAGTGGGAGAGAGAGAGCTACTAAATCTGGTGAGCAGTTAGATTAAACTACTTAATCATTTAAATTGTTGAGCGCAGCGATTAAAAGTTGCTTGTGTAAGTACTTTCAGAGATGAAAAATATTTAAGAATACTCTTTAAAATTTTGCTTTTTAATTGTGAATGTAGCTTAAAAAAGAAGAAATGTTCTGTTGGGCTTGGCTATGGATAATTTCCATATATAGATGTTATGTTGATCCTTATTAAGAATTCTGTTTGTGTTATAGTAATTATATTTATCTGTCGCTATGAATAAATAGCAAGGCATCATATAATCAAATCCTATTAGACTATTAGGGACCTTTAGAGGGTTAAGTCCAATCTGTCTTATCTCCATAGATACAAGCAGAAGTAGACATTCACAAGGTTGTAATTTTTGTTTGTTTGACAGATTAGGAAACAGGCCCTAAGAGAGAAGTGAGTTTTCTCAAGGATATACAGTCAGTGGGTGACAAAATTTGATCTAGATTCAGAGCTCTTTAGTTTGACTCTCAAGTCCATTCTCCTTTTAAAATGTCACGAGTGCCATCTGAAATAACTAGTTACTTTTTCATGAACACTAATTTTAGAAAATGAAATATAGTTACCTACAAGCCAGTTTTCCTTTTCAGTTGAAAAAAATTGCCTCAATTTGAGCTTCTGAAATGGATTCAGTAAGAAATGCTATTTGATATAGAGAAATTAATACATATTTTGTATTTGCTCTTTTTATCTGACTTATAAATAAACTCATACCATTGTCAGTTTAAGACTAAGCCGCATCAGCAAACATTTAGTTGATAAAATGATTGTTTTCCTATATACTGAATTTTTTCCTGTTATTCATTGGAGAGTTGTGGCAGCCTAACATCAGTTTTTTTAACAGCTGATTGAGGGTTTGGAGAGAGAGATAAATAGTAACATTAAATATGCATGTGGGAGAGAACTAGTATCTCTCTATTAATAGTTGATATTGATAATTCTCTATTAATAGTTAAATATTCACATCAATAGGAAGATTGTCCTTATTTCAGAAATATTAAAAGATGCACTTTAAAAAAATGCTGAGGAAGTACAGTTTCTATGGAGTATCAGAATTGTTCTCTGTTTTACTTTTCTTATGTTCTTTAGAAGACTTTTTAAGATATTTGAGTTAAAGTGAAATTTCCTAATTTTCTCCTTAATGCAGTAAATCTTAGAAATGAATATAGAATTTTCATACTTTGCAGGTGGTCATATTGGACGAGCAGAGTCGGATCCTAGATTGGATGTTTCACATAGACATCGTCCACGAAACTCAGAACGTTCAAGAAGTAGAGCTCGGTCAGAAAATAATGTAAAGAAATTAGTTCCATCTCTTCTAGATAATAAACAAGAGGAAAATGCTGCCTTAAATAAGGACTTTTTACCTGTTGAAATTCGTGGAATTCTTGATGACCTCCAGTTGGATTCAGCAGCTCAGACTGCAAGGCAAGAGACAGGAGAGTTACAGAATCAGAAGTCATCAGCATCCATACAAGCTCCTAGAAGTCATAGCCCAATAAAAAGAAAACCTGACAAAATAACAGCTAATGAAGACCCCCCTGTTATTTCTAAAAAGCGTCACTATGATACAGATGAGGTGCGACAGTACATTGTTAGACAGCAGGAAGAAAGGAAGAGGAAACAGAATGAGGAGAAGAAGGCCCAAAAGGAGGCCACTGAGCAGAAGAACAAACGATTACAGGAGCTCTACCGGAAACAGAAAGAAGCCTTCACTAAAGTGAAAAATGTGCCTCCTCCTGAGCCATCAGCAACTAGGCGACTGCAAGAAACTTACTCCAAGTTGCTTCTAGAAAAGTCATTGCTTGAAGAGCCAACTCATCAACATATTATGCAGGAAACACAGGTAATGGTACTGACAAAATTAGAAAGGGGGGTAATTCATGGTTAGGAAAAACTTGCTTGCTGTAATATTTAAAAATTACCATTGCTAATATTCAGACATATGTTCAGACAGTATTTATAATAATGATGGCCTTTCATGAAGTTTATTCTATATGTAGAGTAATTTGATAAATACAATTGAAAATAAATGCTCAGTTTCCTAGAGTGATTGTTGATCTGTCTCATTTCTTATTAGTTATATTCTTGCCTAGTTTTTGTTGTATTACTGAGCAAAGTTAGACTGTGTTAATAATGAAAAACCTAGTTTTGTTATCTGTGCTGAAATTAGAGAATATTCTATTGTAGTATGCTAATTTTATGAGTATTGATTTTGTTTTTAAGGATAACAACATTTGAGTGTATGCCGTGTGCCACTTACCATTTTAAAAGCTTTACAGGCTTAAGTTTCAGTAAATACTCACAATTCTGAGAAGGGGAGGTACTGCTAGCATTTCCACTGATTAGGTGAAAAAAAGAATCAGAAAGAGTATTATTTCCTCCAAAGTACACAGTAAATTGTAGGTGCCTTTGCTGGATTTCAGGTGTAATTTTTGCTGTTAACCCTAATGGTTGGTTTTAACACAAACTAATTTAAATTGGTTTTATTTGAGAGGAAAATAGCTCCTGCATTTCATGATCTTTGTAAAGTTGAAGTGACTTAATATTTATATTATGTGCTCCTTGAATGTGTCTTTATTATCGGAGTCAGATAAAAATATCCTTTTTTTACAGACCAGACCAGGGTATCAGCCATCTGGAGAATCTGACAAAGAGAACAAAGTGCAAGAACGTCCCCCAAGCGCATCTTCCAGTAGTGACATGTCTCTGTCAGAACCTCCACAGCCTCTTGCCAGGTATAAAGGGGAGAATGACAGATACTTAAGGTTCTTTCTTTCCATGATACATACTATAGTGGTCTATGCCCAGTGAATGTTGTTCATTGACCGTCTCTGAGAACAAGAGGCTTATCTGGAAATTGATCAGTATCTTCTGATGGACACGCAAGCATGGCTGTACATCTGTACTTGCTGCGTGCCCTATTTTGCTGTTCAGTTTCTCCCTGTTCTTTAATATTGGGTGTGAATATCAGTTCCTCTTGGGGATCACCTTCAGGTGGAAGTACTCTTGCTTTCTCTGAACTCAACACATGATAAAAGTTTGTTGGATAAGTGAATCACAGTGAAATTAATATCTTTAAGTGTTTGTGTTAAATATTTTTGAAAAGGTATTTCTGTATTTATTGTTATTCAGAATTTCTTCGTATAACTCCTGCATCAACATATCTTACCTCTCAAAAGCTGTATTTGGATATGCATATGAATAACTGAACAAGGACTAAGAGGGGATTTGATTTGAATTCAGATTGGTGACTGAGGGCTATTTTACCTTAAATTAAGAAAAAGGTTCCCCCCCCCCCTTGGGCTGTATTGTTTGCAGTAAAGTAAACAAACAAACCTATTTGTCCATGAAAGTTAAGGTGATTTTCAGACTACATGGTTATAAATTATGCTTTGAAATAATCGTTTTTGGAAGAGAAAGATTTTGAAATTCTTCTTCGGGAGTGCACAAATAAAAATCAAGTCACCAGTTTGGGGTTAATGTACATATGACCCTCTCACCCCTTGCTGATTCCCATGACCGCCCCCCCCCCCACCAAGAGAGTAATAATTTTGATAAAAATAGATAACATTTATTGTTTCATTTTGGACACTGATCTAAGTACTTTGCATTTAACCCTTATAAATTCTTTGAGTTCTCTCAGTTGTTGTTGTTCAGTTGCTGCGTTGTGTCCAACTCTTTGTAACCCTGTGGACTATAGCATGCCAGGCTTCCCTGTCTTTCACTGTCCCCTGGAGTTTGCTCAGACTCATGTGCATTGAGTCTCTTGGTTTCTTTTTGCTTAAAAGCACAGCATTTCTTTTCCTTGCCCTTCTTGTTCCATCATTCTGCATTGAAAGTGAAAGTTGCTCAGTTGTATCTGACTCTTGTGACCTCATGGACTATGCAGTCCATGGAATTCTCCAGGCCAGAATACTGGAGTGGGTAGCTGTTCCCTTCTCCAGGGGATCTTCCCAACCCAGCGATTGAACCCAGATCTCCAACATGGCAAGCAGATTCTTTACCAGCTGAGCCACCAGGAAAGTATACCCTATTGAACTTTTACTGTAAGTGAAGTCGCTCAGTCATGTCCAACTCTTTGCGACCCTGTGGACTGTAGCCTGCCAGGCTTCTCCATCCATGGGATCTTCCAGGCAAGAATACTGGAGTGGATTACCATGTCCTTCTCCAGAGGATCTGCCTGACCCAGGAATTGAACCCAGGTCTCCGCATTGCAGGCAGACTCTACCGTCTGAGCCACCAGGGAATTTCACTGAAGTTTATATATCTTCGTATTAGTACTTAATGGCATCGTGTTTAGCTGTTTATTAGTCTGTCATCCCTGTTAGATCTTCTGAAACTGAAGGATTAGGCCTTAATTGGATCAAGTGTATTTCCATTTTTGTGTACAGCTGTTTTTCTACTGTTAAAATTAGCATTCTGAACACTTGAATATAAAGATCTCAAGTTTATTCTCGGCACTACCTTTTTATTTATAACTTGCTTTGTATTTCCATTACTACCATTACTAGTTTAGTTTGGGCACTAATAACTTCACACCTTGCATTTGTAATAGACTATATTCTGTGGCATAGAATCCATTCACTAGTCTTACTTTATTCCACTTTCATAGCAGTCCTTTAATATGAAAGACTGGTGCATCATAACCTTCAACCAAACTGTGCATGACATGCTTTTCATTTCCTTTCCCTGGTTACTCTCTTCCAGATGGTTTTTTTGTTTTAACTGAATTGGTAGGACTTCATATTTATTCATATTTGATTGGTCTGAGGTTGCAGCCTGTCTAAATACCTTTGAACCATAATTTGATTATTTGTTGGGTTAACCATGCCTCCTAGCTTTCTGTCATCTACAAATTTGATAAGCACACCTTCATGTCATCAACCAAAAATAACGGACAAGGCCAAGGACAAAACCTCATTTTTTTTTTTCTCCCCTAAAGATCTTCTTAATAGTTAACACCAGCCTTTAACCTTTGTATATGGTATTCCTTAATATACAGGGAGGTGTCCATAGTCTGGAAACATAAGTGAACTATATAATGTCATCTAGGACATCTTTGTTCTGTTTCTAGCCTCTGTTGATGGACTGTCAGTTATTTCTGAGAACTAGTTTGTATTCATCTCATTTCTTTAGAATGCACAATGTTAAAACCTAACTGTTTGATGCTTACTAAACATATGTTGATTAGAGTAATATTATGCCTATAATCTTAAGCATTTCTCTTTTATGAAACATTATTTTTAAAGGGAAGGGTAGAGCCAATGTTGTAAAAAATTTTGTCCATAGAGTTTTAAGGGTTATAAGGCCTCTCTTTAATTAATAGTTTTTAAAATATGACTTAGTTAAAAAAAAATGTCATAGTGAAGAAAGCTGTTTACAAAACAATGTATGATAAAATCTCATTTTTGTGAAAGTAACACCATCAAACACAACATACATCTAGAAAAAGGTTTGGAAAGATATAATTCTAAATGAGCTAGTGATAGCTCTCATTGGTTAGCTGTGAGTGATCTTTATCCTTTTCCTCCTTTGTTGTTGTTGTCCTTATTTTTTTTTTTTTTTTTTGCAATGGCTATGCATTATTCTTATAATCCGCAAACACAAAACTTTAAAAAAGAAAAGGATGGCTTAGTTATGAGGTCCTGTGTTAACTAACATATTGTAACTTTCATTTCCAGAAAGGACTTGATGGATCCTTCATGGATGCAGCCTGACAGACTGAGCCCACGACTCCACCATCCTCAACCACAGCCTCTTGTTGGGACAGCTGGAAATTTACTTTCCCATCTCTTGAATCTAGAGCATGTAGGAATTTTGCATAAGGATTTAGAATCCATTTTACCAACGAGGAAGAATCATAATATGGCTTCGGGGACGTTAACTTTTACACCTCAACCATGTCTGACCTCGCCAACTGCTCATCCAGATGCCTTGTTAAAATCTAGTGCTAGCCAATATAAAAGTAAACTGGATCGTATTGAAGCCTTGAAAGCAACAGCTGCTTCTTTATCCAGCAGAATTGAAAGTGAAGCCAGAAAATTAGCTGGGGCTAACATTAACTATGGGTCAGTATGGAACACTGAGTATGATGTGCAGCGACCACCACAGGAAGATGGACATTGGACCAAGGCTATAAGTCCGCCTGTGAAAGAGGATGCAGAAGATGTTTTCTCTGCTCGAATTCAAAAGATGCTGGGAACCTGTGTATCTCATGCAACTTTTGATGATGATCTTCCTGGTGTAGGCAACCTCAGTGAATTTAAAAAGCTTCCTGAGATGATAAGACCTCATAGTGCCATATCAAACCTCAGAATGAGATCTCCTGGACCCAAACCAGAAGGGCTGCTGGCACAGTTGTGTAAGAGGCAGACCGACTCTTCTGGCTCTGATATGCAAGTTTGTTCTCAAGACAAAGCCAAAGTGTCTCTTGGTTCCAGCATAGATTCCGTCAGTGAAGGGCCTCTTCTTAGTGAGGGCAGTCTCTCTGAAGAAGAAGGATGTCGAGATGAACAGTCCCCTTTGAAGTTAACAGAGATCTTGAAAGAAAAGGAATTTTGTGCTGGAGAAAGAAATGCTTATGAACCTATCAAAGAGTTTCAGAAGGAAGCTGAAAAATTCTTACCACTCTTTAGGCCTATAGGTGGTACACAAAGCAAAGGACCATGGGAAGAACTGGCAAAGGGAAGTCCACATAGTGTCATTAATATTTTTACAAAATCATATAAGTTATATGGAAAAGGTGAGAAAAAGAGTAACCCTTGTAATATTTGTATGTTATCTTGTTGCTGCTGCTGCTGCTAAGTCACTTCAGTCGTGTCCGACTCTGTGTGACTTGATAAACGGCAGCCCACCAGGCTCCCCTGCCCCTGGGATTCTCCAGGCAAGAACACTGGAGTGGGTTGCCATTTCCTTCTCTAGTGCATGAAAGTGAAAAGTGGAAGTGAAGTCTCTCAGTCGTGTCCAACTGTTAACAACCCCATGGACTGCAGCCTACCAGGCTCCTCTGTCCATGGGATTTTCCAGGCAAGAGTACTAGAGTGGGTTGCCATTTCCTTCTCCAGTATGTTATCTTAGGATAAATTATTTTGTAATCTTGTACAAGGTAATACTTAACTACAGATTTTCATCATTCATTATAAGGATAGTAGAAATATATTATTATCTAAATTAATCTCAATTATCTGCAAGCTTCAACTAGAGTATTGCAATTTAATCTTTAAAAATTTATTTTTTAGCTGTTTTGATTAAAACAGTAGTGGATTGATGGTTTTGGTCTGATTTAGAGAAATTCTTAGGTGATGTTCAAGATTGTTACATATCAAGTGTATATTCATATTACTGTGGCCAGAGTTATATATTTAGATAGAAAATATGTGTATTTCTTAAAACGGTGATTTGTGTGTGACTCATAACAAACAGATCTTTGGGAATATAATGGTCAAGAATTGAGAGGGGCAGCTGTAGTAACATTTCTAATATGGAAGCAAATCTGTTTTTGTTTGTCTAAACGAATGCTAAAAACAGACTTTGAATAGTAATGTAGCTGTACATTTGGGTCCTAAAATAATAAATTTTAAGGTACCCTTGTGATCCCTGAGATCCTGCAATGCAGCACTTCCTTTTGTGTGGCAGACTCAATTCCTTCAAGTTCCTTTCTTTGTCCTTCCTACCATAGGTGGATTCTACCCATCTTATGCTAGTACCACCTTAGAATTCCCAGGTTGGAGAGTGAGTGAGGCTGAGCCCGAAATAGGCTATGGATACTGTGGTGTTTTTTTTATTTCCATTCTACATAGTGAACGATTTATCTGACAGATGAATTGATTTCATCTTTTCATCTTATGCTTAATTGGGTTTCCCATTACATTTTCCTAGAATTCATCATAGTTAGCTATTTCATTTGATCTTGTGCAGACCTATATGTGCCTGTTTATCTCTTTTGTTTAACACTTATTTCTATAAGTGGTCATCTACAAGTTCTTTGAATATTAAAGTTATTTTGATTAAGGCAAAGTGCTTGTAAATCAACCCCCTCAATTTTTTTTCACAAGAAGGTTGGGTTTGTTTTTAAATCCTTCTATTAGGTTTTCATTAAGATTACAGTTATACTGAAATATTTAGAGTTGATATGTTTTCTGGCATTTGTTTCAAAGTAATATTTGAGGAGAATTACAGATGGAGGGAATACGAAGTTTGTGTTGGTATTTGTTAAAGCTTGATAATGGATGCATTAGTTTCATTATATGACTCTCTACTGTCATATATGTTTGAAAATTTCCCTAATAAAAAGTTTAAAATGTACTATTAGATATAAAGATAACTTGAAGAACTAATAAAACTAAAATATCCCTAAATCCATGTTGTTAATCCCCCAGGTTGTGGAATGCTTTGCTTGTAGTTTTTAAAATTTTTATTTTAAAACACATTTCAATTACTACTTTTGACAGAATTTGAAGACAGATTGGAAAGAGGAACATCAGCATCACGGCCTTTGAATGCCATCACAACCCCTTTAAGCAGCGTTTCCTATGAAGATGATTTTGTCTCCTCTGCAGGGAGTGGGACTTTGACAGAAAGAAAGTCAGCTCTTGAACCCAAGTAAGACTATGTTAACAGTATGGAATAAAATCTGAAGAGTGAGACAAATGTACAAATGAGAACTGAGGTCTGGATATTAGTCAAATTTTGCTTGTTTGAAGATACATGTAGAAGCTGCATAGCATAGTAGTTATTAAGAGCATGGGCTCTGGATCCAGACCATGTGGGTTTAAATACTGACTCTACTAATTGTTTGTCTTTGGGCACGTTGTTTATCTCCCTGTGCCTCAGTTTTCTTCTCTGTTAAAGTGTTATGAATGTTCAGTGAAATACAAAGTACTTGGAATGAGTCTGGCACATAATAAACAAAATATAGATTGTTAAATCAATCTGTGAATCCCCGGTCGAGGTTAGTATTGGGAAAATTATTCCATGGTGCGTTAATGTGAGATGACTAAGAAATGGTTTTCTGTAATAGAATTGAACATGACTAGCTAAACACTTGGCTCCATGATCCTATTCAGTTCAGTTCAGTTCAGTCACTCAATCATGTCCAACTCTTTGCGACCCCATGGAGTGCAGCATGCCAGGCCTCCCTGTCCATCACCAACTCCCAGAGTTAACTCAAAATTCATGTCCATTGAGTCGGTGATGCCATCCAACCACCTCATCGTCTGTCATTTCCTTCTCCTCCCGCCTTCAATCTTTCCCAGCTTCAGGGTCTTTTCAAACGAGTCAGTTCTTCACATCACGTGGCCAAAGGATTGGAGTTTCAGCTTCAACTTCAGTCCTTCCAATGAATATTCAGGACTGATTTCCTTTAGGATGGACTTGTTGCATCTCCTTGCAGTCCAAGGGACTCTCAAGAGTCTTCTCCAGCACCACATGATCCTAAGTAATCAGTAAACTTTTTAATAATTGGAATAGCATCAAAAACTTTGCAAATCTTTGAATAGTAGCAATATTATGTTAATATTTATTGAGCAGTTAATGTACAAGGGACTTCCCTGGTGGCTCAGTCAGTAAAGAATCTGCCTGCAATGCGGGAGACCGGGGTTTGACCCCTGGATGGGGAAGATCCCCTGGAGAAGGAAATGGCAACCCACTCCAGTATTCTTGCCTGGAGAATCCCATGGTCAGAGGAGCCTGGCGGGCTACAGTCCATGGGGTCATAAAGACTTGAACACAACTGAAAAATGAACACTTTCACTTTAAGGTACTAAGAGGACTGATTGGGCTTTACTTGTATGAACTCATTCTTCTAGTAGCCTGATATGATAAATATTTTTGTTACTATTCATACTTGAGAGAGGAAACTGAAGTCCTAAGGTTGTTACTTGTACAGTGTCATATAGTAAGTGAATCAGATTTCGCCAGAGAATTTCCTCCCTAAATTTTGTTACCATATAAAATAATCTGTAATCACTCACATGCAGTATAATTTTCTTCACACATTACGAATTGTAATGCATATAAAATTATTGGATGATCTTTTAAAAATCAGTTATATCCACATATATATGAAATCTAGAAAGATAGTAATGATGATCCTACATGTAGGGCAGCAAAGGACACACAGACATAAAGAACAGACTTTTGGACAAAGTGGGAGAAGGAGAGAGTGGGATGATTTGAGAGAATAGCATTGAAACATATACATACCATATGTAAAATAAATAGCCAGTGAGAGTTCAGTGTATGATGCAGAGAACCCAAAGCCAGTGCTCTGTGACAGCCTAGAGGGGTGGGATGGGGAGGAAAGTAGACGGAGGGGTTCAAGAGGGAGGGAACACGTGTCTCTAATGCCTGTTCATGTTGATATATGGCAAAAACCATCACATTATTGTAAAGTAATTATCCTGTAAAAAAATTAATCAAAAAATTAGTTATATATAGCTGGATTGATGAAAATAAGTATTATTAAGATTATAGCAGAAGTATAGTTTTAAATTTTGAACTTCAAAGAAAAGGTTTATTTTTTAATCAAGATGTGTAAGGATTTGATTGTGGTAACAATATCACTGATCAATATGATTTATTATATTTTATTTCTGAGTTGAAGTAGAACATATTAAATTATTATTCCCTATAAGATTATTAGAAGGAAAATAATAAATTATAAATTTGAATAGAAATTGAGGTTACATTTTTCAGTATCCAGCATTATATTTTTTTCTCTTTTGTGTCTGAATTACCCATTTTTATTGGTTTCACTCCAGTAAAAAACTGCCTAAGACTTTTCTCAGTAATAAATTGAGCCATAGGGAATAATGCAGGCTTCTGGTACTGACAAAATGAGACAAGTGGAAAGCATCTTTGATTATATTTATATTCTCTTTGTGACTAGATTTTAAAATATCTATAGTTTTAGCAGTGAGTAGAAACTTTTTTATTTCTTTCTCTAACCACTGTTACTTATTCTTTGACAGTGTTGGTAGTCACAGTCTAGGCTTTCAGGAGGATCATTCCAGCA
The DNA here is from genome assembly GCF_016772045.2 of Ovis aries. NCBI lineage: Eukaryota > Metazoa > Chordata > Mammalia > Artiodactyla > Bovidae > Ovis > Ovis aries. Next base: position 60,620,605 of record NC_056065.1, read on the forward strand.
GAAAGTCTGCCTGTGACCTCTCCTCTGTGGATGTTACTCCCCAGCACTCATCAGGGGCCCCGTCTGCTGCATCGTCTCCTTCTTCCTCTTCTAAAGGGAAGAAAGGAAAGAAAGAGAAGATAGAATGTAAGTGGAATCCTGTGTGATGATCTTTTTCTCTTTACCAGTGGCTTTGTGACTGATCTAAAGTTAACGATTTGATTTCATAAGTTAGATAACTTCTGTATGATAATAGTATAATTGACTTTCATACTTATTTATCATTACAATAATACCTTTTGATATATAACATTATAAATCTTTTGCTTACTATGAAAGGAATACATTAACAATGATAAAAAATTAAAAGTTGTAGAAAAACAGTTGTACAACAATTATAAACCTCTATTGATTCTTCTCCTCAGAGATAACTACTGTTGATGTTTTTAGTGCCTATTTTTCCAATATGTACATAAAACCAGGCATACTCCCACATGCATTTTAATTTAAAAAGCAGAAATGAAATAATATTTTGCAGCTGCTTTTTAAAAACTTTGTATCCTGTATGTTTCTTAGTGTCATTAAATATAATGGTCTAATTTCTGTATCTACAAAGTGAAGATGATAATAAATGCTTTCTATGGTAATTTCAAAGCCTACATATATAATATGTACATCTCAGTACTTGCTACAGTAGCTGGCCCTTTGGCATTCTTGACTAATTGAGAATACCTTTCAGTCCCCTCATTTCTACTGGCTATAATTGCTCAGTAGGCCTAGTGATGAGAAGATAACAGTCATTAGGCATCGGCCTCTTAGATTCACAGGATGGTCTCAAGGGAATGATTTTGCTTCCACAGTTATTTTTTCTAATAGTAAAAAATTGCTTGTTGAGTTAAAAAAAAAAGACTGGGGAGGACAAATGTATAAATATAGAAAACTATCTAAAAATGAAAAATCATCTGTATTCCCTCCACCTAGAGATAATCAATGTTAATGTCTTTTTAGATTTTTTTTTTATTTTATTGTGGTAAAATACACATAATGTAAACCTTATTATTTTAACCATTTTCAAGTGTTGAATTCAGTACTGTTAATAAGCATGTTCATTGTGTTCCACAACCATCATCATTACCCAACTCTAGAACTTTTTCATCCTGCCATGCTGAAACTTGGAACCCACTAAACAGTAATTTCCCTTCCCTGAGCTGCTGCTAACCACTGTTCTACTTTCTGTTGCTGAAGTACTACTCTAGGTACTTCATATAAGTGGCATCATCCAATATTCTTTTTGTGTCTGGCTTATTTCATTTAGCATAGCATCTTCAGATTTCATCCACATTGTTGCATGTATCAGAATGTCCTCCCTTTTTAAGGCTAAATAATATCCCATTATATGGATATACCACATTTTGTGTATTCTTTGATCAGTTGATGGGTATCTTGGTTATTTCATCCTTTTAACTATTGTGAGTAATATGGACATGAACATTGGTGTACAAATAACTGTTTGAATCCCTACTTCCAGTTCTTTTATCTATATATCCAATTGTAGACTTGCTAGATAAAAAGTCATTTCTATATTTTAGCTATAACATTTTACATTCTCACCAGTAATGTACAAGGGTTCCAGTTTCTCCACACATATACTAATGCTTGTTTTGTAGTTTTTGTTTTTTTAAGAATAGATATCCCAATGCATGTGAAATGTTAACATTTTTAGTGAGAATACTTCTAGACTGTTAGTAGGCATATGTAAATAGAAAATGTTACATGTATAAGATCACAGTTTATGTGATTTTTTTTTTTTTCCTATCAATGGGTTACAGAAACTTTTCTCTGTTGGTAAATATGGTTAACCCTTTGTAAGGGCTTCCTTATTTGTTGTTTAGTTGCTAAGTCTGAATCTTTTTGCAACCCCATGGACTGTAGATCACCAGGCTCCTCTGTCCCTGGGATTTCCCAGGCAGGAATACTGGAGTCGGTTGTCATTTCATTCTCTAGGGGATCTTCCAGACACAGAGAGCGAACCCATATCTCCTGCATTGCAGACAGATTCTTTACCACTGTGCCACCCGGGAAGCCGAATGGCTACCTAGTGTTCTGTTATTTGAATGTATTGTAATTTGTTATCCAGTTCCCCATTGCTAGACATTTAGATTCTTTCTTTTTTCTTTCTTTTCTGTAATAAACACTGCTGCATTTTCTATGATGAACACTGTAAGACATTGAATAGCCTTACAAATGCATCTTTACACATTGATCTGGTTCTTTTAAGAGAAAATCCTAGAAGGAAGATAATGGACAATGAGTATAACATGCTTAAAATTTGGATACATTTTGCTGAATAGCTCTTCAGAAAGCTAGTGCCACTTTATATTTCCAGTGTGAGACTGCTAGGAGAGATTTTTTTTTTCTTTTAATTTATTTTTTTATTGAAGGATAATTGCTTTACAGAATTTTGTTGTTTTCAGTCAGAGCTCAACATGAATCAGCCATAGGCATGCATATATCCCCTCCCTTTTGAACCTTCTCATCTCCCTCCCCATCCCACACCTCTAGGTTGATATAGAGTCCTTGTTTGAGTTTCCTGAGCCATATAGCAAATTCCTGTTGTCTGTCTGTTTTACATATGGTAATGTAAATTTCCATATTACTTTTTCCTCCTCTCTCCTCCCATTACCCCATTTCCATAAGTCTATTTTCTATGTCTGTTTCTCCATTGCTGCCCTATAAATAAATTCTTCCCATAACATTTTTCTAGATTCTGTATATGTGTGTTAGAATAGATATTTATCTTTCTCTTTCTGACTCACTTCACTCTGTACAATAGGTTCTAGGTTCATCCACCCCATCAGAACTGACTCAAATGCGTTCCTTTTTTATGGCTGAGTAATATTTCGTTGTGGGTATGTACCACAACTTCTTTATCCATTCATCTGTTGATGGAACAATGGGATACATGTGTCTTTTTCAATTTTTATTTCCTCAGTATATGCCTACGAGTGGGATTGCTGGGTCATATGGTGGTTTTATTCCTAGTTTTTTAAGGAATCTCCATATTGTCTTCCATATTGACTGTATCAATTTATATTCCCACCAGCAGTGCAAGAGTGTTCCTTTTCTCCATACCCTCTCCAGCATTTATTGTTTGTAGACTTTTTGGTGAGGGCCATTCTGATCAGTGTGAGGTGATATCTCATTGTGGTTTTGATTTGCATTTCTCTAATAATGAGCTATTTCAAATCCTGAAAGATGATGCTGTGAAAGTGCTGCACTCAATATGCCAGCAAATTTGGAAAATTCAGCAGTGGCCACAGGACTGGAAAAGGTCAGTTTTCATTCCAATCCCAAAGAAAGGCAATGCAAAAGAATGCTCAAACTACCACACAATTGCACTCATCTCACACGCTAGTAAAGTAATGCTCAAAATTCTCCAAGCCAGGCTTCAGCAATACGTGAACCGTAAACTTCCAAATGTTCAAGCTGGTTTTAGAAAAGTCAGAGGAATCAGAGATCAAATTGCCAACATCCTCTGGATCATGGAAAAAGCAAGAGAGTTCAGGAAAAACATCAATTTCTGCTTTATTGACTATGCCAAAGCCTTTGACTGTGTGGATCACAATAAACTGTGGAAAATTCTGAAAGAGATGGGAATACCAGACCACCTGACCTGCCTCCTAAGAAAGCTATATGCAGGTCAGGAAGCAACAGTTAGAACTGGACATGGAACAACAGACTGGTTCCAAAAAGGAAAAGGAGTACGTCAAGGCTGTATATTGTCACCCTGCTTATTTAACTTCTGTGCAGAGTACATCATGAGAAACGCTGGACTGGAAGAAACACAAGCTGGAATCAAGATTGCTGGGAGAAATATCAATAACCTCACATATGCAGATGACACCACCTTTATGGCAGAAAGTGAAGAGGAACGAAAAGGCCTCTTGATGAAAGTGAAAGAGGAGAGTGAAAAAGTTGGCTTAAAGCTCAACATTCAGAAAACGAAGATCATGGCATCCGGTCCCATCACTTCATGGGAAATAGATGGGGAAACAGTGGAAACAGTGTCAGACTTTATTTTTGGGGGCTCCAAAATCACTGCAGATGGTGACTGCAGCCATGAAATTAAAAGATGCTTACTCCTTGGAAGAAAAGTTATGATCAACCTAGATAGCATATTCAAAAGCAGAGACATTACTTTGTCAACAAAGGTCCATCTAGTCAAGGCTATGGTTTTTCCAGTGGTCATGTATGGATGTGAGAGTTGGACTGTGAAGAAAGCTGAGTGCTGAAGAATTGATGCTTTTGAACTGTGGTGTTGGAGGACTCCTGAGAGTCCCTTGGACTGCAAGGAGATCCAACCAGTCCATTCTGAAGGAGATTGGCCTTGGGATTTCTTTGGAAGGAATGATGCTAAAGCTGAAACTCCAGTACTTTAGCCACCTCATGCGAAGAGTTGACTCATTGGAAAAGACTCTGATGCTGGGAGGGATTTGGGGGCAGGAGGAGAAGGGGCCAGAGGATGAGATGGCTGGATGGCATCACTGACTTGATGGATGCGAGTCTGAGTGAACTCCAGGAGTTGATGGACAGGGAGGCCTGGCGTGCTGCGACTCATGGGGTTGCAAAGAGTCAGACACGACTGAGCAACTAAACTGAACTGAATAATGAGCAATGTTGAGTATCTTTTCATGTGTTTGTTAGCCATCTGAATGTCTTCTTTGAAGAAATGTCTGTTTAGGTCTGTTTCCTACTTTTTGATTGGGTTGTTTGTTTTTCTGGCGTTGAGTTGTATGAGCTGCTTGTATATTTGGGAAATTAATCCTTTGTCAGTTGTTTCATTTGCTATTATTTTCTTCCATTCTGAGGGTTGTCTGAAGCTTATAATTTCCTTTGCTGTGTAGTAGCTTTTTTTTTTTTAATTTTTTAATCAGGTCCCCACTTGTTTACTTTTGATAGTATACATGTTAGAATGTCATTCTCCCAAAATCATACTCTAGTGTCCATGTTAGTATACTGTATTGGTGTTTTTCACTTTCATCAGAACTGATTCAAATGAATTCTTTTAACGGCTGAGTAATACTCCATTGTGTATATGTACCACAGCTTTCTTATCCATTCATCTGCTGATGGACATCTAGGTTGTTTCCATGTCCTGGCTATTATGTGTCTCTATTTCTGTGTATTGTGTTGCTGGATAAGTAGTTCTGTTCTCCATAGTGGCTGTACTAGTTTGCATTCCCACCAACAGTGTAGGAGGGTTCCCTTTCTCCACACCCTCTCCAGCATTTATTGCTTGCAGATTTTTGGATCGCAGCCATTCTGACTGGTGTGAAGTGGTACCTCATTGTGGTTTTGATTTGCATTTCTCTAATAATGAGTGATGTTGAGCATCTTTTCATGTGTTTGTTAGCCATCCGTATGTCTTCTTTGGAGAAATGTCTATTTTAGTTCAGCTATATTTTTGAGATTAGTTGTTTTGTCAGTTGCTTCATTTGCTATTATTTTCTCCCATTCAGATGGCTGTCTTTTCACCTTGCTTATATTTTCCTTTGTTGTGCAGAAGCTTTTAATTTTAATTAGATCCCATTTATTTATTTTTGCTTTTATTTCAGCATTGGTCCTGCTATGATTTATGTCTGAGAGTGTTTTGCCTATGTTCTCCTCTAGGAGTTTTATAGTTCTGATCTTACATTTAGATCTTTAATCCATTTTGAGTTTATTTTTGTGTGCGGACGGTTTCATTCTTTTACAAGTGGTTGACCAGTTTTCCCAGCACCACTTGTTAAAGAGATTGTCTTTACTCCATTGTATATTCTTGCCTCCTTTGTCAAAGATAAGGTGTCATATGTATCTGTTTCTATTTTGTTCCATTGATCTATATGTCTGTCTTTGTGCCAGTACCATACTGTCTTGATGACTGTGGCTTTGTAGTAGAGTCTGAAGTCCTGAAAATTGCCATTAGCCAGACTGCCAAAATCAATGAAATGAAATGGAGAGATCACAAAGGATCATAAGAGACTACTATCAGCAGTTGTATGCCAACAATTCTACCAAAAATTTCGAGAAGAGCTAACACCTATCCTCCTCAAACTCTTCCAGAAATTGCAGAGGAAGGTAAACTTCAAACTCATTCTATGAGGTTAACATCCATATGATGATAATAAAAGCTATACAGTTTGATCTACATGGAAAACCCTAAAGACTCCATTACCCCTTGGAGCATTCACCATTGCAACGAAAAGAATAAAAATACTTAGGAATATATCGAAACTAGTGAAAAATGAGTATACTACCCAAAGCAATTTACAAATTCAATGTGTAGTAGCTTTTAAGTTTAATCAGGTCCCACTTGTTTACTTTGGTTTTTATTTCCATTACTCTAGGAGGTGGGTCATACAGGATCTTGCTTTATGTCACTGAGTGATCTGCCTATGTTTTTCTCTGAGAATTTTATAGTTTCTGATCTTACATTTAGATCTTTAATCCATTTTGAGTTTATTTCTGTGTATGGTGTTAGGAAGTGTTCTAATTTCATTCTTTTACGTGTAGCTGTCCCGTTTTCCCAGCACCATTTATTGAAGAGGCTGTCTTTCCCCATTGTGTATTCTTACCTCCTTTGTCAAAGATAAGGTACCCATAGGTGCATGGGTTTATTTCTGGGCTTTCTGTCTTATTTCATTGGTCTATATTTCTGTTTTTGTGCCAGTACTGTACTGTCTTGATGACTGTAACTTTGTAGTATCATCTGAAGTCAGGAAGGTCAATTCCTCCATCTCCATTCTTCTTACTCAAGACTGCTTTGGCTATTTGGGGTCGTTTGTGTTTGCATATGAGCTATGAAATTTTTTGTTCTAGTTCTGTGCAAAATGCCATTGGCAGTTTGATAGGGACTGCATTGAATCTGTAGGTTGCGTATGGTAGCATAGTCATTTTCACTTTTCTACCCAGGAACATGGAATGTCTCTCCCATCTGGTTGTGTCATCTTTGATTTCTTTCATCAGTTTCTTACAGTTTTCTGTGTACAGTTGTTTTGTCTCCTTAGGTAAGTTTATTCCTAGATATTCTTTTTGTTGCAATGATGAATGGGATTGATTCCTTAATTGCTCTTTCTGATTTTTAATTGTTAGTATATAGAAATGCAAGTGAATTCTGTATATTGATTTTGTATTCTGCAGCTTTTCTTAACCTCACTGATTAGCTCTAGTAATTTTCTGATACTATCTTTATAGTTTTCTGTGTAGGGTTTACTTCTTCTTTTCCAATCTGGATTCCTTTTATTTCTTTTTCATCTCTGATTGCTGTAGCTAGGACTTTCAGAACTATGTTGAATAATAATGGTGAAAGCGGACACCCTTGTCTTGTTCCTGACCTTAGGAGGAGTGCTTTCAGTTTTGCACCATTGAGAATAATGTTTGCTATAGGCTTATCATATATGACCTTTATTATGTTGAGATAGGTTCCTTCTGTGCCCATTTTTTGAAGATTTTAATTATAAATGGGTGCTGAATTTTGTCAAAGGCTTTTTCTGTGGCTATTGAGATTATCATATGGTTTTTATCTTTCAATTTAATATGGTGTATCACATTGATTGATTTGTGTATATTGAAGAATCCTTGCATCGCTGGAATAGACCCAGCTTGATCATGGTGCATGAACTTTTTGATGTGTTGCTGAATTCTATTTGCTGAAATTTTGTTGAAGATTTTGGCACCTGTGTTCATTAGTGATACTTTGCTGTAGTTTTCTTTTTTTGTGTTGTCTTTGGCTAGGAGAGGTATAACTCTCTTGCACATTGGAAGTGTTCTTTAAAACAGATTGGAACATTAAACATCATTTTATCAACACTTCTCAAAGTTTTTCTTTTCTTGTGAAATACTGATTCAGTGCAATAGGCTGCTTCATAGGTGCTCTGAGAACAAAAGAAATCCCATGGTTCCACAAACCTGGGAAATGCTTTCAGAGTGAAATAGGCTTCTCTCTAACAGGACTTATCAATACTTTCAATATGCTGATATGGATTATTTAGGATGAGGATGAGGCTATAGTGTGATATTTTTCAAATTTATTTGACCACAGAATCAGCTCTTCGATCAGCATGTTACATACAAATTCAGCAGAATACATTTCAGGAAATGATGATTTTGCTCAGTTTTTTTTATTTTGCAGTTGTTATGCTTTATTATGTTAGTGTCTCAGCTAAGGTTACTAACTGCTGCTGCTAAGTTGCTTCAGTCGTCTCCGACTGTGCGACCCCGTAGACAGCAGCCCACCAGGCTCCCCCGTCCCTGGGATTCTCCAGGCAAAAGCACTGGAGTGGGTTGCCATTTCCTTCTCCAGTGCATGAAAAAGTGAAAGTGAAGTCGCTCAGTTGTGTCCGATTCTTCGCAACCCTATGGACTGCAGGCTCCTCCGCCCATGGATTTTCCAGGCAAGAGTACTGGAATGGGGTGCCATCGCCTTCTCTGAAGGTTGCTAACTAGTTATCGGCAAAGCCTAGATTCTGACTTCTAACTTATAAATCAAGTTTATGTTTTACTATAATATATTGTACAACTTAAGATATCATGATATATTATGAGCATAAACAATATGATTCAGTGTAAGTTTTAAAAATTATAATCTAATACTTGATTAGGTGAAATACAGGTAATTTTTTGTGGTTTTCAGTTTCCCTGATTCCTTCTGACAATGCCTTAAGAAAACCCATATATTTTACTTACCACAGCATCAACTTAAACTTAGTATCTTATCCCAGAGTTCTAATATGTATACATTTTGTTGCATATACTTGGATCTGGTGGTAAAAAAGAGTGCATGCTCGCTCACTTCCTCAGTGTTGATGAAAAGAGTAGACGAAAGTGGTAATCATAAGAAAAAGATAATCTTAATTTAACTTTAAAACATATACTTTCATTTGGAAATCTTTTAAACTAGGGGCAGATGATTTCTTTGCATATAGGTCCCTCGAATGGAGTTTAGATCTTTCTTGCATAAACTATTGTATGGTCTATGATTTCTAGTTTTTTGAAATGAACAATTTTTAAATTGTGTATTTAAATAATATATTAAGTGAATGAACTGTTTTTATTCTATAAGAGTGCATCTATATTATGGTAAAGTTAGAGATAACCAGTATTAGCAGCTTGTTTCTAGCCTAGGGATCATAAATAGATTTTAGATTGTGGAATCCTTTCTAGTTGATGGACAATCCTCTAGATTATTTGTATTTTTCTCCCCATTATGATATACTGACTTAGCTTATTTAATTCATTGTATACATCTTCACGTAGCTTCCTAGGATAAATTGCTATGAGAAATTCCACCGTCAAGGGCTTGGCTGGAAAATTATTTTTATGTATTTTTTGAGTTATCCTTAAGAAAGGATATATGATTCCTTAAAAAGCTAGGAATAAAGCTACCATATGACCTAGCAATTCCACTACTGGTCATATACTATGTGAAAAACCATAAATGAAAAAGACACATGTATCTTTGTAGCAGTTCATTGTAGCACTATTTACAATAGCTAGAATATGGAAGTAACCTAGATGTCTGTTGACAGATGAATGGATAAAGATGTGGTGTATACACACACACACACATATACACACACACAATGAAATATACTCAGCCATAAAAAAAAAAAAGAATGAATTTGAACCAGTTCTAGTTAGGTGGTAGATTTACAGAGTGAAGTAAATCAGAAAGAGAAATATCATATCATTGCACATAAATGGTAATTAGAAAAGTGATGTTGATGAACCTATTTTTAGGGAAGGAATGGAGATGCAGATACTGAGAACAGACTTGCGGACACAGTGGGACAGATGGAGAAAGTGGCATCAGCGTATATACACTACCATGTGTGAAATAGATAGCTGGTGAGAAGTTGTATATAACACAGGGATCCCAGCCAGGTGATCTGTGGTTATCTAAAGGAGTAGGATGCGGGGAGGGGAGGGAAGCTCAAGAGGGAGTTGAAATATAACTATGGCTGATTTACATTGTTGTATGGCAGAAATTGTCATAATGTTGTAAAGCAGTTTTCTTCCAATTAATAAATAAATTAAAAAGCAAAGGATATATGAGTTTGCACTCCCATGAAAATGGTGTATGAGTATTGTTTCATGTGTGTGCTGAATGACAGTCAAGGTTACATTACTTCAAAAATATTTGCTAATCTGATATTGAAAAATGACATTTCATTGATTTGCATTTCTTTGGTACTTGGGTTTAATATTTCTCACATGGTAAGACTGTTCTAATTTTTCCTTTTCAAACCAAATTGTGATGAAAAATTGTTACTTTATTACTATCACTACAGAATAATGTAGCTTAATTTTAAAATTTATTTTTTGTGTGACAAACATAGCTAACATAAAATTTGCCATTTTAACCATTTTTTAGTGTACCATTCAGTGGCATTTGATTTATTAACACTGTTTACAACTAAGTTTCACTACTATCCACCTCCAGAACTACTTCATCCTCCGGTATTGAAACTCTCTATGCCTGTTGAACAGTGATTCCCTATTCCCCCCTTTCCAGCCCCTGGCAGCCCCCGTTCTCCTTTCTGTCTCTGTGGTGAAGTGTCTAGTTCAGTGTCATTAGGTACATTCACAGTGTGCAGCTATCACCATTCCATTCATCTCCGCAGCTGTTTCATTATTCCAAACTAGAACTCTGTGCCCACTAAATAGTAGCTTTCATTCTCCCCTCTGCCGTTGTGTTTCTATGAATTTGCCTATTCTAGGTACCTCATATAGATATGTAGTCATACAGTATTTGTTCTTTTGTGACCAAATGGCTTATTTTACTTAGCGTAATGTTGTCAAAGTTCATGCATGTTGTAACGTGTGTCAAAATGTCCTTCTTTTTTAAGACTGAATAATATTTCATTATATGTATATACCAGTTTTGTTTATGCAGTCATTGTTGAAGGACGTTTGAGTTGCTTCTGCCTTTTGGCTATTGTGAATAATGCTGCTATGAACATAGGAGTGCAGCATCATTTGTTTTTTACTTTTCCGTTGTCTTTTGATCTTTTAAAAACCAGATTTAAAAAGATTTAGCTGCCATTAAAATATGTACACAGTTCTTTTGTGCCTTTTTTTTTTTTTTTTTTTTAGCATAGCATGCCTTTTTCTTTGCTGCTATTGAAGCATATCAAGATAAACAGTGCCCTAGACTTAGAATCATGAAGCCTGGGTTTATGTCCTATTTCTGCTATCACCATGATTCCTTAAGTTATTTAGCCTGATAGATCTCTAGTTACTGCATCAGCAAATTAAGCATATAGTACCCACTTCATAAGGTGTTTAAGAGCAATAAGATAATGTATGTGTTCAATTTACGAAAAGCTCTTTCTGTATTCAAGTTACTATTATCTATGTAATTTAGACAATTCTATTGCTGGTAATGGAGGTTGAAATTTTTAAATTATAAAGTTATACGTTGAATGTCATGTACAACTTTTGTTTCAACAGTCTCCTTAAGATACCCACATAAGTAAAATTATTTTGAATCAGAGAATAATTGTTCAGAGAATATGAACAGTTTTATAAATCTGGCTGTGTAGTTCTTACCATAGAGTTTTTCAAAAGGATTATGTAGTTTAGTTGGCAGTTGATAACCTTTTTCTCTCACCTCTGAGTTTTATTTTTAAGAATGTGGTGGGGGTTACTTTTTTATAGGGATAGAGTAGTACTTCATTCTTGTTTAATATGTTTGTCTTTTTTCTTAACCATTTGGTTTAAAAACTTTATTTTAATAGCAAGTAGATGTTAATGGAAATGTCACTTTCCTTATATAGAAGTGAAGAAAGACCTGCTTAAAAGTGCATTTTAAGATATTCTGGTTTGTGCTTTTTGTTATTTTACTGAAATGTAGGTGTTAGTTATCTCTTAGTAGCTTCTAATACTGGGAGTCAGTTTTATAAGAAATTTACTTTACAGGGCTAGATTCACTCACTGGAAATATTCAGAACTCACTTGTTGATGAAGAAAAAGTACACTCTGGTTCAGAACGTGGCTCTCATCAAGGAAAGAAATCTGGGACCAGTAGCAAACTTTCTGTGAAAGATTATGAGCAGACTCTTGATACTGATAGCACTTTGGAAGAAATTTCTGGGCATTCTTTGAGGTAAAGTTATGCATATTTTATACTGAAATTTGTATTTCATTAAAGTTATAATATCATTGATGCTCATAGAATTCACTTAATAAATTTATGTATTTTTTATAGTTTTGTTCATAGCTCTAGTCTTTATATTATAGAATATACTCATCTCTCACCTAAACTATTGTAGCTACTGCTATAGGTATTCTTTGCCTCTAGCACAATCCACCCTTCTATTCCAAACAATTTTCACAGTTGTTTTCTTCACTCAGTCATTTGACCAAGCAACTACTCTCCTTAGGATACTCTGGACCTCACAGTTACCCCACAGATCAACACTTAGAGCTTGACTTTGTTTGAAGTGTTATCACTAGGCTACCAAAGACTATCTTACTTCCTTTGTTTATGCAACTTTTCTTCTCAACTGTATTCTTCCACTCTTTAAACATAACCACTTAGTACCCTTTTGGTATCATTGTTTATTTGTACCTCTGAACTTTTTACTTATGCTCAACCTATTAGACAATTAGATTTTGAAATCTCTTAAATTGATTGTGTAACTTGCACACTGTAATATCATATATTATGCACTTAGCCTATTGCTTATAAATAACTATTGCTTCATGTACAATTCCTGCTCTGTCTCCATGACTTTTATCTGTTACACTGGTTTTGTTCTTCTGGAAATTTAAGCTCTGAGAAGGCATGGATTTATTTTTTTACTTTAAAACTGTGTGCTTTTTCCAATATAGTGTTACATACAGACAGTCATTTTTAGTGCTTTCATGTTGCAGATAGTGCCATCATTCCTATGTCTAAAGTTGAATTTTAATTTCTTTGTCAATGATTTTGGAATTCAGAAAACTTTACCTTTCCTTAAGAGATACCTGATGATTTAACTGGCAAAATCTACAAAGTTAAACATTTCTAAACAAACTCCAGAGCCAAATAAGTTGATAAATGCCCCATACTATAGTCCAGACCCCCTACTTCCTCACCTATGGAGATTGACAGTGGATAAAACAGTTTAAGGATTTGATACAAAGGAGTCCAGTTTTAAAAAAAAAATTATTTAACTTATATTGTCTTATTTGGCTATAGACACTTGCTGTGTCCACATTCTTTCCCTTTGTTTCTTTTTTATATTTTAGAAAACTTATTAATATCATTGGAAACAGCTAGTCTAGGTAAGTCTCTGCAGAGCAAATATGAATTCATCTTGTAAATCCATATGGTGAGATTTATCTTATGAGTCAGTTCAGTTCAGTTTAGTTGCTCAGTCATATCGGACTCTTTGCGACCCCATGGACTGCAGCACGCCAGGCCTCCCTGTCCATCACCAACTCCCGGAGATTACTCAAACTCATGTCCATTGAGTCGGTGATGTCATCCAACCATCTCATCCTCTGTCGTCCCCGTCTCCTCTCGCCTTCAATCTTTCCCAGCATCAGGGTCTTTTCAAGTGAGTCAGCTCTTCGCATTAGGTGGCAAAGTAGTGGAGTTTCAGCAGTTGGAGTATTGAGCTTCAGCATCAGTTCTTCCAGTGAACATTCAGGACTGATTTCCTTTAAGATGGACTGGTTCGACCTCCTTGCAGTCCAAGGGACTCTCAAGAGTCTTCTCCAACACCACAGTTCAAAAGCATCAATTCTTCAGCGCTCAGCTTTCTTTATAGTCCAACTCTCACATCCGTACGTGACTACTGGAAAAATTGTAGCCTTGACTAGATGGACCTTTTTTGGCAAAGTAATGTCTCTGCTTTTTAATATGCTGTCTAGGTTGGTCATAACTTTTCTTCCAAGGAGTAACTTTCTTTTAATTTCATGGCTGCAGTCACCATCTGCAGTGATTTTGGAGCCCCCAAAAATAATGTCTGCCACTGTTTCCCTATCTATTTGCCATGAAGTGATGGGACTGGATGCCATGATCTTTGTTTTCTGAATGTTGAGCTTTAAGCCAACTTTTTCCCTCTCCTCTTATGAGTACTGTGTTTTAATATTGTGTTGGAATTCTTTCAGGGAAATCTATTAGGAAACAGAAGTAATGGTAATTCTTTCTATGTTCTGTAAATTGTCAGACTGTTAAAAACAGTATTTCTCTAAACTTCAGAAAATTAAAGGTTACAGGAAGCTAGTGAGTGCCTTTAAAGACTACTTTTATTCAAATTTAAATGCTGGTATAAGAGAAATTTTTACCTTTAAAAACCATGTCATAGTTTTATTAAAGCTAAAAGTCAGCTTGATTTAGTATGTTGAAATATGCTAACTGCTAACATGCTTTATAGGATATTTGAGTCAGTAAATAAATCTTTAGTGCAAAGCAGCGTGCTTCTTATCAAAAACAGTACCTTTAATGAGCTTAATTTATCAAAGAGAAACTTGACCTGTGCCTTGTGTTGAATTAAATACTTTGAGTTGTTTTAATAAAACTGCTATGAGAGGTTACTTCTTAGAAAGTTCAGGAAAGAACTATAGCATTAAAAAGTGGACAGAAACAAATGGACATATATAAAGTATTTGGAGATGGTTAGTGTGAAACTAACCACAGTATGTGATTTTTTGGGTTAATAAAAGTAATAACAAAAGTAGTTTTTGTCATTTTAAATTTTTTAACACAAAATGATATTCTCTTTCAGAGACATATTTTAAGGTATTTTTATGAAATAGGCTTTACCTTGCTTTTTTTATATGTTTGTAATTTTATTGCGGTATAAGATTTTAGTATTCTAGAGGATTTTGCCTGCTACTAAAATAAGTGATTCATAGTAAATTACATTGTAGAGGAAGGAGTTTAGTCACAATTTAATCAAAAGACTCCTTTTCCATATTATTTTGAGCAGGGCTTGTCCCCAGCTTGTTACCCTCTGTAAATCTAGCAATAAAAGTACTCATAGTCATTCATTCAGTGTAGCAACTCTGTTAAAATGAATAAATCAGAGCTTTTTAAAGCTAATGTTAATAAGTTTTGCATGTTGTTCTTATTGTTTAGATGGCTTTTGAAGTAGATTTCCTGTCTCTAATGTCTTTATGAAACAAAACTTGTAGTGTCTCATCAGATAAGGGAAGATCTCAGAAAACTCCAACTTCTCCCATATCTCCAAGTTCTCAGAAACTGTTGCAGTTTGACCTTCCAGGAACTTCATTAGAAAGATCTAAATCCTCAATAGTAGTGACTCCAACAGGGTTTAAGCCTAATGCAACTTTTGCTGATGTGAACCTGGCTGCCAGCAGAACGACGACAGAGATGGCGTCAACACCAGGCAAGTAGATCCATGCAGCTGTAATTTTAAAAATTGGATATGAATTTATTTCTAAAAATTTATTTCAGTTAAACCATAGAAGAATGTTACTTCAAGTGAATGCAATTACTATTTGAAGTATTAAACAAAAATTGTGCCAGAAAATAAATATTGAAAAGCATGAGAGATTCAGTAGTGGTGACTTTTCCCATCTAGCCAGCATCAGTAAAAAGACATTTGAAAAATGTGTTCTGTGTATGTATTATGTACGCTGGCATGGTTTATACGTACCTTCACATGCATACACAAAAAAAGTAGCTAGTAGAATGCTGTGTACTAAAACGTCACTGTCTTTCCTACAAAGGATAGCAGACTTGTTTTTGGACCTTAAAATAAGAAATGAATTTTAGAAATTAGATATAATTTCACATGAACTTTTATATATGACAATTATATGCCTTCCAGGTTCTAAGCGCTTTTCTCCTGCTGGCCTCCAGCATCGGATGGCAGCAGAACTCAGTTACTTGAGTGCCATTGAGGAGTCGGTGCGTCAGCTGTCAGATGTAGAAAGAGTTAGAGGAGTTTCACTTGCTCAACAGGAGAGCGTGTCTCTGGCTCAGATCATAAAGGTATTTGTGGAATTTTCTTTAGCTTTCTGTGTTTTTTTTTTCTCTTTTCTTTGCTATTTAAAATGATCTTAATGTTGAGTTAAAAAAGAAAACACAAAACTTTAAACTGCTAAGTAGAAAAAATAGTCTTGTCACACAGTACCTATAAATAATCTTGAGAAAAACTGTCATATTCTAAAAAGATAATTAAACATGCAGTATTTGGCAACAGAACAGTAAAACAGTCATTCTCTTTTAAATACTTCATTTTCCACATTCTTTACCTTTTTTTGTTACAGTGTGAAAATTGGCTTATCAAAATTTTTCTATATTTTCTCTTTTTGAGTGAGAAAAGTCAGAAATGACTTTGGTTTTGTTTTGTTTTTTTAATACTTTATTTGTACTGAAAAGTTTCTGAGATCTAAGTGTTTGGTAGTACCAGGATAATAGGACTTTTCCTTAAGGAAGCTAACAAAAATCTTAGTGTTCCTTGGTGGAGATGCTATTGGTATCTTTAAAAAAAAAAAAAACAGGTAACATTTGCATATAATAAAATACACAGATTTTAAGTGTACAACTTGATGAATTTTGAGCGTGTAACAACCACCTTAATCAAAATGTATTACACTTTTATCACTCCAGAAGGTTCACCCAGGCCTTTTCAGTTAATCTCACCACCCAGAGGCCATTAGTATTCTGATTCATATCACCGTAGTTTATTTCTGCCAGTTCTAGAACGTCATAAAAATGGAAGTATACTTTGATGTGTTGTGTTTATTTTATGCAGCATAACATTTTTAAGATTGATCCATTTTGTTGCATCTGTGGTGCTTTTGGTTTTTTCGCTGAGTAACATTCCACTGATGATTATATCACAATTCATTTATCCATTCTCTTGTTGGTGTACATTTGTATTATTTCCAGCTTTTGGCTATCACAAATATTCCTGCTGTGAAATTTTTTTCCAATTCTCTGTGTACAATACAAAATTTTATTTTTCTTGCTTAAATACCTAGGAGTGTAATTGCTTGGGTTAAGTATATATTTATGAGAAAATGCCATTCTTTTTCCAAAATAATTGTGACATCTTATACTCTGATGGTAGTATATGAGAATTCTAGTTGTATTGTTTCTTTGCTGTTATTGTATATTCTAGTCATTCTAATGAGGGTGAGGTAGTATCTCATTGTGGTTTTTAATTTGCATTTCTTTTATGACTGATGAAATTGATCTTTTGGTATATTTATGGTTAATCTCGTATCTTCTTTTGTGAATATGTGAGCAAATCATTTGCCTCTTTCATAATTGGAACATTTGTCTTTTAATTATTGAGTTGTAGGAGTTCTTTATATGTTCTAGAACAAATCCTTTTCAGATATATCTCAAATATTGCTTTCCATCCTAGACTTGGGGCTTCCCTGATAGTTCAGTTGGTAAAGAAACCGCCTGCAGTGCAGAAGATCGCAATTTGATTCCTGGGTCACAAAGATCCACTGGAGAAGGGATAGACAACCCACTCCAGTATTCTTGGGCTTCTCTTGTGGCTCAGCTGGTAAAGAATCTGCCTGCAATGCGGGAGACCTGGGTTTGGTCCCTGGGTTGGGAAGACCCCCTGGAGAAGGGAAAGGCTGCCCACTCCAGTATTCTGGCCTGGAGAATTCCATAGGCTCTATAGTCCATGGGGTCACAAAGTGTTGGACATGACTGAGTGACTTTCACTTTCACCCACATCCTAGCCTTGCCTTTTCATTTTTTTAAACTCTGTTTCTTGAAGAGCAGAAGATTTTAATTTTGATGAAGTCTCGTTTTTAATTTTTTTCTTTTATGGGTAATGCTCTTTGTATTCTAAGAAATCTTTGCTTACCCTAAGATATTAAGATACTCAAAGATATTCTTTTATATTTTCCCCCCAAACTTTATAGTTTTGCCTTTATATTTAAGTGTGTGAGCTATTTCAAGTTAATTAAGAATTGTGAGAAATGGGTCAAAGTTAATCCTTTCCCTCCTGATGTTTGGTTGTACTAGCACCATTTTCTTAAATTACCTTGACACCTTTATCAACAATGAAGTAATCATATATGTGCTGGTCTACTTTTGCATTCTGTTCTTTTCCATTGACCTATTTGTCTAGTACCATACTATTTTACAGTAACTTCAGAGTGAGTCTGTTTTCTTCTTTCATTTTTTCAGTTAAAAATTTTTATTGGAATATAGCTGATTTACAATGTTCTGTTTCAGGTGTATAGCAAAGTGAATCAGTTATACATATGCATATATCCACTCTTTTTTAGGTTCTTTTCCCATTTAGTCCATTACAGTTTATTGAGTCAAGTTCCCTGCACTATGCAGTGGGTCTTTATTAGTTATTTAATTATCTATTTTATATATAGTAGTGTGTATATGGTAATCCCAGTCTCCAAATTTATCCCTCTCTCCCATAGTGGGTCTTAAAATCAGGCTGTAGTTACTCCAGTTTTGTTCTTTCCCAAGATGATTTCAACTTTTCTTTTTCTATCTAACTTCTAGAGTCAGTTTGTCAGTTTCTACCAAAATTTTTTAAAAGCCTGGTGTAATTTTGATTTGAATGACATTGAATCTACAGATCAGTTTGGGAAGAATTCACATCTTAACAGTATTGAATCTTATAGTTCATGAACATAATATCTTTCTCTGTTTGTTTAGGTTTTTTAGATATTTTTCTCAACTGTAATTTTCAGTGTAGAGATGTTACACTTTTTAAAAGTTATTCTTAAATTTATGTCTTTTTGACGATAAATCTTATTTTTTCAATTCCATTTTCTAGTTCATCTTAAATTATCTAGTTAGTTTTTTTGAGTGGAACTATTCAGCCTTCCTTCACTCCTCCCAATAAATAACAACAGTGCTATGCATTCATTGTGACAGTAAAAGCTCTCCAGACACTTCCAAATGCTCACGGGTGGGCAGCGGAGGAGCCAATTCCAACTTTGTTAGAAATCACTGGATTGAGAAATGGCCCTTTTGCAGCTACCATCTTTTCCTTGAAATCTAAACCACTGATACTATGTACTGTTTTAGGGATTTGTTATAACTCTGGGTTTCCACATATGGCCAGGGCATTGTATGACTTCATATATAAACTTACCACCTTTAGAGAACCTATATTATTTAGCACCATTCTAGAAGAGATGATAATATATAAATTTATAGATAACATCATGTGGAATAATTGTAAGAAAGTGTTTAAAAGGAGACCTTTGGGGGTGACGTTTTAATGAAGCTGGTCTTTCAAAATCAAGGGAGTCATAAAATTGTGACTTATGAAGCATTATTTTTATTTTGACATGTAGGATGATTTAATGTCCTCCAAAGAGCTGCCTGTAGCTTTTGTTTTAAACCAGCTTTTTAATATCAGTTCTTAGTTCTGTATGCCTTGGAAATTTTTTTCTATTATATTATTTGACACACATTAAGTGGTCACTAAATACTTTAGATAAATAATAAATGGTTAATGTCTGTGCTATTTACTCTCTTTCCTTTAGGCTCTCATGGGTTCCTTCAAAAGATTTGTGTTAGGAAAACAGCTTTCCATTTAATATAATTTCTGCATTAAAATAGTTTAGTATCTTAGAATTAATAGTTGATCATTTCTTTCTGAAGGCACAGCAACAACGCCATGAAAGAGACTTGGCCCTTTTGAAGTTGAAGGCTGAACAAGAGGCTCTGGAATGTCAGAGACAATTAGAAGAAACCCGAAGCAAAGCAGCTCAGGTAGCTTCTTTTGCAAATTTCTATCCTTGAAATCACTTTAGATTTCTTTTAATTTTATAGGAGGAAAAAGGAAAGATGTAAATAATTATGTTTTAGTACATTATCCCATGAGTTAATTTTATGCCATTTGACTCTAATAGCCGCCTTGTGAAATTTAAGTAGTCAGGTCAAGATTTATCCTCAATTTAGAGAAATGGAAACTGAAGTATATGGTGGTTACTTGTCTATAGACACATCAACTTGTAAACAGTGGAGTTAAGACTTAAACTACAGCAGTGATTTTAAGATTCCAGATTTTAAACTCTAAATTTTGAGACGTGAAATCCAGATAGTAGTCAAAGCTTGTTCTCCCCCCCCCACACACAAGGCAGTTGATCCATGAAACTGATTTACATGTTAAAACTAATTTGGATAGGATGAGATTAGACATAAAGTAAGTTATCTTTCCCCCACTTTTATTAACAGGTCCATGCGGAATCATTACAGCAGGTGGTAAAGTCACAACGGGATATGACTGAAGTCCTGCAGGAAGCAACATGTAAAATAGCCACTCAGCAAACAGAGACTGCTCGCCTGACGACAAATGCAGCACGCCAGATCTGCGAGGTAAGAGCCACTGACAGCGCTTTTCCTTTAGGTCTTTTTAGTCAGCCTGAGTACCTTTGGTTTTAGCAGTAATGGGTCTCTAACATCTAGTAAATGCATGCTTTTAATAAGTAACTTTCAGTGAGGGCCATACCCTATTGAAATGAGGCATCATTTATTGTAATTTGTTGTTAGGTGAATGATACAGAGGCAAAAGATGCAAAAGAACTCTATATTTTTTCCCCCGAGTAATCTTTTTAAAAAGATTGTATAATGTATACTAATATATATTTACAATAATGTGTGTATATATATATATTTTTTTACAATAATATGTATCCCTTTTAAGTATACAGTTTTATGATTTTTGACAAATACGTAGGTATAGGCATCTATGTGTATTTCTTGTTTATTTATTTATGACTGTGCTGGGTCTTTGTTACCCTGGGCGGGCTTCTCTCTAGTTGCAGTGGGCAGGAGCTACTCTATAGTTGGGGTGTGTGGGCTTTTCATTGCGGTGGCTTCTCTTGTTGCTGAGCACAGGCTCCAGGTGCACAGGCCTCACTAGTTGTGGCACATGGATTCAGTAGTTGTGACTCCTGGGCTGGAGAACACAGGCTCTGTAGTTGTGGCACACAGGTTTAGTTGCTCCATGGCATGTGGGATCTTCCTGGACCAAGGATCGAACCTGTGTCTCTTGCATTGGCAGGCACATTCTTTACCACCGAGCCCCAGGGCAGTCCTGGGTATATTTCTTTATCATATCTTTCTATCCCTATAAACACCACTATAATCAAGAAATATCCAGCATTCTTAAAAGTTCCCTCATACTACTTTGCAGTCAGTCCCCAATCTCAGTCCCAGGGAGCCCCACATCTGTTTTGTATGTAGATGTTTCATTGTTATCCAGAGTGATATTGGTGTCTTTTTTTCCCCCCTTAATTGTACCAAGTATAAAGCCAGAAATAGTTTTACTGCTGTCTCTGTATAGGATATCATGATCTATACTATAAAGTTGCAGTTAATTTTAGCAGTTACTATTTAGGAATGTTTGTGAAATGATTCTGTTATTAAAAAGCCATGAACCTGCTATATGCTGAGTACATGGGGTTGTGCAAATAAGTAGAGTCTCTTCTCTCAAGAAATTTTAGGTTACAATTAACAAAGATTTTTAAAACACTTCAGTTTGTCAAAGCAATGATGGAATTAACACCAAATGAATAATATATGGCAAAAAAATTACTTTGTTGACAAAGTAATGTCTCTGCTTTTAATACGCTGTCTAGCTTGGTCATAACTTTCCTTCCAAGGAGTAAAAGTCTTTTAATTTCATGGCTGCAGTCACCATCTGCAGTGATTTTAGAGCCCAGAAAAATAAATTCAACCACTGTTTCCCCATCTATTTACCATCAGGGTCTTCTCTAATGAGTTGGTTCTTCCCACCAGGTGGCTAAAATATTGGAGCTTCAGCATCAGTCCTTCCAGTGAATATTCAGGACTGATTTTCTTTAGATTGACTGATTTGATCTCCTTGCAGTCCAAGGGACTGTCAAGGGGCTTGTCCAAACCATCATTCGGAAGCATCAGTACTTCAACACTCAGCCTTCTTGGTGGTTCAACTCTCACATCTGTACGTGATTGCTAAGAAAACCATAGCTTAGACTAGACAGACCTTTGTCGGCAAAATAATGTATCTGCTTTTTGATATGCTGTCTAGATTTATCATAGCTTTCCATCCAGGGAGCAAGCGTCTTTTAATTTCATAACTGCAGTCACCAACAGAAGTGATTTCAGAGCCCCTCAAAACAAAGTCTCTCACAGTTTCCATTGTTTCCCTATCTATTTGCCATGAAGTGATGGGACCAGATGCCATGATCTTAGTTTCTTGAATGTTGGGTCTTAAGCCAACTTTTTCACTGTCCTCTTTCACTTTCATCAAGAGGCTCTTTAGTTCCTCTTTACTTTCTGCCATAATAATAGTGCCATCTGCATATCTGAGGTTATTGATATTTCCCCCGGCAGTCTTGATTTCAGCTTGTGCTTCATTCATCCCAACATTTCCCATGATATATTTTACATAAGTTAAATAAGTGGGGTGACAGTATACAGCCTTGATGTACTCCTTTCCCAATTTGGAACCAATTTGTTGTTCCATGTCCAGCTCTAACTGTTGCTTCATGACCTGGATGTCGATTTCTCAGTGGGCAGGTCAGGTGGTTTGGTATCCCCATCTCTTTAAGGATTTTCCACAGTTTGGCTTTGGTGTAGTCAATAAAGCAGAAATAGATGTTTTTCTGAAACTCTGTCGGTTTTTGATGATCCAGTGGATGTTGGCAATTTGATCTCTGGTTCCTCTGCTTTTTCAAATTCCAGCTTGAACATCTGGAAGTTTTCAGTTCATGTACTTTTGAAGCCTAGCTTAGAGAATTATGAGCATTACTTTGCTAGTTTGTGAGATGAGTGCTGTTGGGTAGTTTGAACATTCTTTGGTATTGGCTTACTTTGGGATTGGAATGAAAACTGACGTTTTCCAGTCCTGTGGCCTCTGCTGAGTTTTCCAGATTTGCTGGTATATTGAGTGCAGCACTTTCACAGCATCATCTTTTAGGATTTGAAATTGCTCAGCAGGAATTCCATCACCTCCACTAGCTTTGTTCATAGTGATGCTTCCTAAGGGCCACTTGACTTCAGGATGTCTGGCTCTAGATGAGAGATCACACCATTGTGGTTATCTGGGTCATTAAGATCTTTTTTGTATAGTTATTCTGTGTATTCTTGCCACATTTTCTTAATATCTTCTGCTTTTAATTTTTTTTTGGTTTACTGTGGCCTATTTTAGACTTGAAGACTTTCTGCTTAATAATTCATAGATTGTTATAGTTAGGTGAAACCTTAGAAATCCTGTGGTCTACCTCTGTTTATTTTATAAAGACGTGAAACTTCAAGAATCTAAATGACTTGCCCACAATATGTTACCTATTATGGTAGAATTTGCTTGCTTTCAATACAGTGAGCTTTCCAAGACACTCTACTGTATCTCATTTTTTCTGCGACATTACCTTTTTGCATCTTCTTTACCTTCTATCTGTTCATATTTAGATGGCGGAGTTGACTCGAACTCATATCTCAGATGCCATCACTGCTTCAGGAGCTCCCCTAGCAGCACTATATGATCACCAGCGGCAGCACGCTCCAGACTTTGTGAAACAACTAAGGACAAGAGCTGAAACAGATAGGTTAATATCCAGTCATTCAGCAAATATGTAATGAATATCTGTTATGTCCCAAGCTCTGTTGTGGGTACTGAAGATATAGTTATGGACATATAGTCTAGTGGGGAAGAAAGACATTAATCAAATGTTCCTTTAGGTGAGTAAGCACAAATTAAGATAAGTATTATGAAAGAAAGGAATATTTGTTTTTGAGATATACAGCAAAGGAGTTTGAATAACATGGAAGTCAGAGAAGATTTTCCTGAGGAAGTAAAGCTAATGGTGAGATCTAGTGGATGAAAAGGAATCAGTGATAAAAAGGAGGTAAGGAATAGGCAGGTCAGTGCATGCAGAGGTGGAAAGGAAAGTGAAAGAACACCAAAGAGACTGGAGGCAGAGGGCAAAAGGAGAAAGGTAAGAGGTGATGCAGGAGTCAGATCGTGGGAGAACTTGGCAGATCCTCTGGATTTTGAGTTTATTCTAGGAGCAATGACAAGTCTCTAGAGAGTTTTTTAGGCAATGCTGGGTGATGTCATCATGTCTGTGTGTATATATTTTTCACATCAGCTCTGTCTCTAGTTCATAGATTTTTAGTCTATTCACATTCATTGTACTTGAGGTGATTTGTGTTTATTTTGCATAATAAGTAAATATTCTTTAATGTGTTATATACTTTTCTATGAACAAATACCTTTCTCAAATAGTTTGTAACCTGTATTTCATAATTTCTATTCAAGCTTTTATCTCATATTAATATTAAACAGTATTTAAAATCTTTCTCTTATTCGAGACTTTAAATGTTTTAATCAGTTTTTCTTTTCTTTGTAGGAAAAGTCAGTCCGGCTCACTTTCTCAGGGTAAAGAAGGAACCCTTGACTCTAAGCATCAGAAATTTTCCCCTTCATATGATAGTTATTCTGAGTCTTCAAGACACAAGAATCGTGATAGAAGGTGAAGAGAGTTTGATTTAGTAAAGTCTGACAAATGACTTAGACATTGCTTTTTTAAAATTCCTTTGTCTTATTTCTTTAAATGAAATAGTGCTTTCCCTTCTGTTTTGGCTTCCCTGATTTTTAGCCCGTTTATGAAATAGTTGTTCCATGTAATAGTATAGCTACCATTCCTTGACAATCTACTGTACAAGTACTGTAAGAATTGTTTTTCCTGCATTTAATCTTCACAACAACCTTCCAAGACAGATATTATAGTTATTTTATAGGTAAGGGAACTAAGGATCATGGAGATGTTAAGAAATTTACCTACAATCACATAGCTAGTAGCACATCAAAAAATTGAACCATGATGTATCTGACGAGAGTACGCTGCTTTGCTGATATCCATATTTTTTGACATTACTGTATGTACTAATTTTTATCATTATGAAAGAAGATCGAATACTTTGTCATTGATACTTGATACTTGGTAACATCTATAATTTTCAGTTATGGATCTGTCCTTGGATTAAAAAGTTTTAGAGGCTACTTTCCATCATTCCTAGAGATAGGATACCTATGTTATCAAAGTATACTAAAACCTCAATTTAAAATATTAAGTCATGAGACTGAAAAATATGAAAATTAATGGGGGATAAGTACCAACAGTTATTAAGTACTTACTCTGTGTCTGGAACTATGTGACTTTCATTTAACCTTCACTGACAATTTAGGCCATCACCTGAGTTCCTGCAGTGGTCTCCTAATAGGTTTCCCTGTCCTTTAACCTTTCCCTACTCTATTCATTAACCACATGGAAACCAGAGTGATTGTTTGAAAATTTGCAGCCAATTGGTTATTTATCTCTTTGAAACATTAGTGTTTCCTCAGAGCCGCTTAGTATAGCGTGGAAGTCCCTTTGTTATTAAGCCTTTAGTCCATCTCCAGCTCTGTCACTTGGCATTTCCCCTCTTACCATATTTTACTAGTTCTAACTACTTCATTTCTCTAAGAGCCTTGCTCTCTTTGTCTCCTATGCCATTATATGCTGTCCCTTCTTTCTAGACCCTCCGTACTCCATTCTATTTACTGTAGTTTTACTTCCCTTTTAAGAATCAGTATTAGCCCATCTGCTTTAGAGATCCCTTCTGTGTTCACCCACAGCAATCCAAGTGTAACTGTTACAGCCATTACCAGCTTCTATATTCTTACTCCTTTACTTAGTACTTGCAGACTAAACTTAGAGCTCTTTGAGGACTTCATTTTCATCACCCCTGCAATGAAACCGTATACCCATTAGCAGTCAGCTCATATGTCCCTTCTTTCCCAGCTTCTGGCAACAACTCATCTACTCTTTGTTTTCTATGGATTTTTGTCTATTTTGGATATTTCATATGAATAGGGCCATTCAGTAGGTGGCTCTTTGGAACTGGCTTCTTTGACTTAGCATAATGTTTTCAGAGTTCATCTATCATGTATCCGGACTTTTTTCCTTTATATAGCCAGATAATCTGTTGCATGGATGTCCCACATTTATCCATCAGTTGATGGACTTTAGGATTTTTTTCTTTTTTTTTTTTGCCCTTGTGAATGGTGCCACTGTGTACTGATTCATTCATGTACAAATTCTTGTGTGGATATATTTCATTTCTTTTGGGTATATACTTAGGAATTGTAACTCTGTTTAACATCTTGATGATATGCCAAACTGTTTTCCAAAATAGCTGTTCCATTTTACATTTTCACCAGGAATATAAAGATTTTTCACATCCTTACTAACACTTCTTGATAGGCTAATGAAGACTGTGTCATTCCTGTATCCCTAGAGCTTAGCAATATGCCAAGTACATAGGTAGGCAGTCTACTACATGTTTATTGAGTGAATGATTGGCACATAACTGCTAAGTAGAAGAATTGAGATTAACCGCATACCCTACTGATTCCAAAGCGCTTGTGGTCTCTTGCATTCTTTTACCTTATAGCTTTATTATACAATTTATCCTTTTAAAAACATTTATTAAGTCAGACAAATAATTATGTAATATTCTGATAAGTACCAGCATAGAAATCTGCACACACAGTATGAACACAGAAAAAGAAGTGACCAAACCCTCCTTGAGAGTAGAGAAGGGGTCTCCAAACAGTTTGCAGAAATGCTACTTCAACTGAGTCTTGAATTCATTAAGCACAGAGGAAAGGTAGGGCGTGTCACAAGAGGGAAATAGCTTATTCAGGGGACCTTAAAACTTGGCTCATGGTTGGCTACGTATTTATATTTAGTGAATAGATAAATTAAGGAAAGCAAAGAGAGAGGAAGGAAAATACTAAACTTTAAAACAAGTTCACTAAGCATTTGGAAACCTGAGGCTTAAAGTAAGGAGAAGGGCAGAGCTAATGATACAGACTTGAGGCTTACTCCAGATGATAGCAGTAGAAATTATAGATATGCATAAGATTGTCTAAGGAGAGTATATAGCATAAGGGAGAAAGAAACCAAAACCCTAAGAAGCACAATCATTTTAAGAAAAGATAGAAAAATTAAAAGGAAGTGAAAGAAATACAGGAAACTTGCTTGGGAGGTAGGGAGAGAAGCAGGTGGGAGTAGAGTCAGGGAATATAAGAAAGGAGAGCCCTTTTATCATTTAATTTTGTTATAATTCAAGCTTACAAAAGCATTGCAAGAATAATACAAGTTTCCCAATTATCTTTCCTCCAGATTACTCTAGTGTGTTAACATTTTACTACATTTGCTTAGCAAGCTTTTAAAGGAAGGAGATAAGAGATTCATATCACCTGATGTAGAAAAAGAAATTATCTATTGGATGTGACAGTTAGAATTTAGGTAGAGTTTACAAGAACAGTTCCAGTAGAACAGGTGGGAAATGAGGCAGGCGTCAATAAATTATGAGGTTGATGAAAAGTAAGGAAGTGAAAACAGCAAGTAGAAGCCCCCTTTCCCAGTAGATTGATTGATTTTAAAATGAAAGGCAAAAAGGGAATGAGAGCCTGAGAATAGTGATTCCCCATCATTACTATTTAAAAGTGAAACCTTTTCTGCTACTCATCTTTTCTAAAATAGTTTCCTCAGACTTATGTCTAAGTGGCATTTTTATGTTTTATATCTTTCATTGTTTCAAATCTTGATCATAAGGCACATTTCCTTGGTCAAATAAGTTACTTTGAAATTATATCCATATTTTGTTGCCTTAATTTTTTTTCTCATTTGTTTCCATAATATGCCTACACAGGAGTAGTAGTGGTAGCAGCCGTCAAGAAAGTCCTTCAGTTCCATCTTCTAAGGAAAATGAGAAGAAACATCGTGGTGAAAAGATGGAGAGTTCTATTGATGAACAGGTTCAGACCGCTGCTGATGATTCTTTTCGAAGTGATAGTGTACCATCTCTTCCTGATGAAAAAGGTAACTTTGTTTGCACATATATGTGTAATTACTTATGTGGGGAGGCTTCCAGAACCCTTTGAGATATTTGTGACTGAGCTAATTAATATAGTTAGAACATGGTGATATTACAGACAGGTTTCATGTTTGATATTAAATGTGTTCAGGTAAAACTGTTTCAAATGCACCATGCCAGTAACCTTGCTAATATTTTACATGATTGTGTGTCATGATCCTAAAGGCAGGCAAAACTAAATCTAGGAGAATGTGCATGTGAATGGAAAATATATATTCATTACTGGAAAAAATTACTTTTCTCCTATTGTAGGTATGTAACATGGCCATAAGAAGGAAAATACATTATTAGACCTTTAAATTTTAAACAATATAGTAAGGATACAATTTCTTATAAATGATGATGCCATCAGATATATTAATTAGAATAAATTCATTACTTAACTCCTCCTGGATCATAAGCTAAGCATGTACACCTGTCAAATCATGAATAGTAAATAATACAGCAAAGAAAATAAAATTTGGCAACAAATGGCACCTTTAATACATTAAGTCAACAGATTAACAGCCTCCATTTTTAGATATACTCTTAAA
This sequence comes from Ovis aries, assembly GCF_016772045.2. Classification (NCBI taxonomy): domain Eukaryota; kingdom Metazoa; phylum Chordata; class Mammalia; order Artiodactyla; family Bovidae; genus Ovis; species Ovis aries. The sequence goes on from NC_056065.1 coordinate 60,649,036, forward strand.
TAACTTCCTTAAGCAGTGTTTTTGATTGATAGTCTAAAACTCTGTTCAAAGCAGGATGGGCAAGACAGTCTTTGGAAAGTAAGAAGAAAACATTTAAATTTATTCATCCTTTAAATATATATTTTTGTAAATTTTATAGTGAGTATAAAATAGGGGTGCAGGCTAAGTCACTTCAGTTGTGTCTGACTCTTTGCATCCCTGTGGACCATACCCTGAGGGGCTTCTCTGTCCATGGGATTCTCCAGGCAAGAATACTGAAATGAGTTGCCATTTCCTCCTCCAGGGGATCTTCCCAACCCAGGGATCAAAACCAGTGTCTCTTGCATGTCTCCTGCATTGGCAGGTGGGTTCTTTACCACTGGGAAGCCCTAATATAGGGGTATAGTAGTCTATAGTTATGGCAGCCCTAGCTGATTAATACAGATGTTGGTACCTAGAAGTGAGGTGCTGCTATACTTGATAAGTGTGAAACTGGCTTTGAAACTGGATAATGAGTAAAGGATAGAACAGTTTTGAGGTTCATGCAAAAAAAAAGCTTACATTGCCCTGCAGGATATTATTGGTAGGAATGTATATATATTAAAGGTGATTCTGATGGAGTCTGATAAAGGTGGAAATAAGGAACATCTTGGGCTTCCCTGATGACTTACTGGTAAAGAACCCACCTGCCAGTGTTGGTGGCGTGGGTTCAATTCCTGGGTCAGGAAGATCCCTTGGAGAAGGAAATGGGAACCCATACCAGTATTCTTGCCTGTGAAATCCCATAGACAGAGGATCCTGGCAGGCTACAGTCCATGGGGTCGCAAAAGAGTTGGACACCGCTTAGTGATTAAACAACAACAAGGAATGTGTTATTGGAAGAAAGACAGTCTTTGGTATAACGTGGCAAAGAAGTTAATTGAATTTGTTCTAGTGTTTGTGGAAGTTCAGTTCAGTTCAGTTCAGTCACTCAGTTGTGTCCGACTCTTTGCGACCCCATGGACTGTAGCACGCCAGGCCTCCCTGTCCGTCACCAAGTCCCGGAGCCTACTCAAACTCAGGTCCATCTAGTCAGTGATGCCATCCAACCATTTCATCCTTTGTTTCCCCTTCTCTTCCTGCCTTCAATATTTCCCAACATCAGGGTCTTTTCCCGTGAGTCAGTTCTTTGCATCAGGTGGCCAAAGTATTGGAGTTTCAGCTTCAGCATCTGTCCTTCCAGTGAATATTCAGGGATGATTTTCTTTAGGATTGACAGGTTTGATCTCCTTACAGTCCAAGGGACTCTCAAGAGTTTTCTCCAACACCATAGTTTAAAAGCAGCAATTCTTCGGTGCTCAGCTTTCTTTTTGTCCAGCTCTCACATCCATAAATGACTACCCAAAGAACCATAACACTGACTAGACAGACCTTTGTTGGTAAAGTAATGTCTCTGCTTTTCAGTATGCTTCCTAGGTTTTTCACAGCTTTTCTTCCAAGGAGTAAGTGTCTTTTAATTTCATGGCTGCAGTCACCATCTGCAGTGATTTTGGAGCCCAGAAAAATAAAGTCTGACACTGTTTCCACTGTTTCCCCATCTATTTGCCATGAAGTGATGGGACCAGATGCCATGGTCTTCGTTTTCTGAATGTTGAGCTTTAAGCCAACTTTTTCCCTCTCCTCTTTCACTTTCATCAAGAGGCTTTTTAGTTCCTCTTCACTTTCTGCCATAAGGGTGGTGTCATCTGCATATCTGAGGTTATTGATATTTCTCCCAGCAATCTTGATTCCAGCTTGTGCTTCTTCCAGTCCAGCATTTCTCATGATGTACTCTGCATAGAAGTTAAATAAGCAGGGTGACAATATATAGCCTTGACGTACTCCTTTCCTGAATTGGAACCAGTCAGTTGTTCCATGTCCAGTTCTAACTGTTGCTTCCTGACCTCTATACAGATTTCTCAGGAGGCAGGTCAGGTGGTCTGGTATTCCCATCTCTTTAAGGATTTTCCACAGTTTGTTGTGATCCACACAGTTGAAGGCTTTGGCATAGTCAGTAAAGCAGATGTTTTTCTGAAACTCTGTTGGTTTTTTGATGATCCAGCGGATGTTGGCAATTTGATCTCTGGTTCCTCTGCCTTTTCTAAATCCAGCATGAACACCTGGAAGTTCATGGTTCACGTACTGTTGAAGCCTGGCTTGGAGAATTTTGAGCATGACTTTGCTGGTGTGTGAGATGAGTACAATTCTGTGGTAGTTTGAACATTGTTTGGCATTGGCTTACTTTGGGATTGGAATGAAAATTGACCTTTTCTAGTCCTGTGGCCACTGCTGAGTTTTCCAGATTTGCTGGCATATTGAGTGCAGCACTTTCACAGCATCATCTTTTAGGCTTTGAAATAGCTCCATCACCTCCACTAGCTTTGTTCATAGTGATGCTCCCTAAGGCCCACTTGACTTCACATTCCAGGTTGTCTGACTGTAGGTGAATGATCACACCATCATGGTTATCTGAGTCATGAAGATCTTTTTTGTATAGTTCTATTGTGTATTCTTGCCACCTCTTCTTAGTATCTTCTGCTTCTGTTAGGTCCATACCATCTCTGCCCTTTATTATGCCCATCTTTGCATGAAATGTTCCCGTGGAATCTCTCATTTTCTTGAAGAGATCTCTAGTCTTCTTTTTGTTGTTTTCCTCAATTTCTTTGCACTGATAGCTGAGCAAGGCTTTCTTATCTCTCCTTGCTGTTGTTTGGAACTGTGCATTCAGATGGGTATATCTTTCCTTTTCTCCTTTGTCTTTAGCTTCTCTTCTTTTCTTAGCTATTTGTAAGGCCTCATCTGACAACCATTTGCCCTTTTGCATTTCTTCTTCTTTGGATGGTCTTGATCCCTGTCTCCTGTACAGTGTCACAAACCTCTGTCCATAGCTCTTCAGATACTCTATCAGATCTAATCCCTTGAATCCATTTGTCACTTCCACTATAGAATCATAATGGATTTGAATTAGGTCATACCTGAATGGTCTATTGGTTTTACCTACTTTCTTCAATTTAAGTTTGAATTTGGCAATAAGGAGTTCATGATCTGAGCCACAGTCAGCTCGTGGTCTTGTTTTTGCTGACTGTATAGAGCTCCTCCATCTTTGCCTGTGAAGAATATAATCAGTTTTCTGTATTGACCATCTGGTGATGTTCATGTGTAGAGTTTTGTCTTGTGCTGTTGGAAGAGGGTGTTTGCTATGACCAGTGCTTTCTCTTGGCAAAACTTTGTTAGCCTTTGACCTGCCTCGTTTTGTACTCCAAGGTGAAATTTGCCTGTTACTCCAGGTAGCTCTTGACTTCCTACTTTTGCATTCCAGTCCCCTATAATGAAGATGACATCTTTTTTGGGTGTTAGTTCTAGAAGGTCTTGTAGGTCTTCATAGAACCATTCAGCTTCAGCTTCTTCAGCATTACTGGTTGGGGCATAAACTTGGATTACTGTTGTATTGGATGGTTTGCCTTGGAAATGAGCAGACATCATTCTGTCATTCTTGAGACTGCATCCAAGTACTGCATTTTGGACTCTCTTGTTGACCATGATAGCTACTTCATTTCTTCTAAGGGATTCTTGCCCACAGTAGTAGATACAATGGTCATCTGAGTTAAATTCACCCATTCCAGTTCATTTTATTTCAGTGATTCCTAAAATGTCAATGTTTCACTCTTGCCATCTCCTGTTTGACCACTTCCAATTTGTCCTGATTCATGGACCTAACATTCCAGGTTCCTATGCAGTATTGCTCTTTACAGCATCGGACTTTACTTTCATCACTAGTCACATCCACAACTGGGTGGTGGTGTTGCTCTGGCTCCATTCCTTCACTCTTTCTGGAGTTATTACTCCACTCTTCTCCAGTAGCATATTGGGCACCTACTGACCTGAGGAGTTCATCTTTCAGTGTCATACATATTTGCCTGTTCATACGGTTCATGGGGTTCTCAAGGCAAGAATGCTGAAGTGGTTTGCCATTCCCTTCTCCAGTGGACCATGTTTTGTGGAAAGTGGAAATTAAAAGTGATGACCCTGGATATTTAGCTGAGGAGATTTCTAAACAAAACATTGAAGGCCTGGCCTAGTTTTTTCTTACTGCTTATAGTAAAATGTGAAATAAGAAATAAATTGAAGGAATTATTAAGCAAAAAGGAACCAGAATTTGAAGATTTGGAAAATTCTCAGCCTGTGCATGTTGTGTAAAAAGGAGAAAGCGAGTTCCGGAGAGAACACGAAGGGCACGAGTAGACAGTTACTTCATAAAGAAATTGCCCGTGGATTTAATCAGCCACCTCAGCATGTTCAGCTGAAGCCAGGAGTACAGATGGGATTATATGAGCAGAGATACAACCATTTTGGATTAAAGGGCAAGAGACAGGATGAAAAAGGAAAGCTTTCAGACTTCTGGGATTCTGTGGGATGAGACATTAGAGCTATCCAACAGTGGACATGCCTATAGAAGATTAAGGTGGCTAGAATTGATGGGGCAGCCAAGATCCAAAGAAATTAAAACTTTGGAAAACTAATATGAGGAAGAAAACAAGAAAAAATCTAAGTCACTTTGGTTTGGCAATGATTTCTTAAATATAACACCAAAAGTACAATCCATGAAGGAAGAAATTGACAAGATGTACTTTATTAAAATTTTTAAAACTCTGCTCTGTGAGAGAGATTATTAAGATAATGAAAAATCACAGACTGTTAAAAAATATTTGTACAAAAACACATATTGGATAATAGACTTATCTCCAGAGTACATAAAAGACTCTTAAAACTCAATAGGAAAATCAGCAACCCAGTTAAAAAATATGCAGAGATTTAAACAGATACTTCATTGAAGAAAACATACAAATGAAAATTAAAATCTCAGTGAGATGGTGTAACTTGCCTATCGGAATGACTGAAATCCAAAATAACAACAAAGTGGTGGCAAGGATCCTGGGCACCAGGAACTTGAATTCATCACTGATGAGAATGTAAAATGGCATGGTGCCTCTGGATGACATATTCACAGTATTTTATAATGACCCAGCAGTCATTGCCTAGGTATTTACCTAGTGATCTGAAAGCTTAAGTCCACACACAAGTCTATATGTTTAACGCTCATGGCATCGTTATTCACAATTTCTAAAAAACTGGAAGTAATCAATATGGCTCATGAGGGGAATGGATAAACAAACTGCTAAATCTGTGAAGTAGAATACTGTTCAACAAGGAATGATTTGATTCATGGACCAACACAAATCAATTTTAAGTGAATTTTACTGAGTGCAGTTAGCAAGCCCCCAAATCATATATACTGTATGATTCCATTTATATGACATTCTGGAAAAGGCCAAACTATAGGGGTGGAAAACAGATGACTATTTCCCAGGTATCAAGTGGAAGACAAAGTGATAGACTACAGAGAGATGCACAGAAGAGCTTTTAGTGTGAAACAGCTGTTACGTAATAAGGTATTGTGTGTTCAGCATGTACTGTCTATGTGCATTTGTCAAAACCCTAAAACTGTACATTACAAAGAGTAAGCTTTAACGTATGCAAACTAAAGACACACATACACACACACCAACCCGGATGTTGGAATGGGGAGGTCCCAGGATGGAATGCAGTCTGTGACAAATCAACCTAACTGCAGTACAAATGAATAGCGTAACCACACTGAAGGGGTGGGAGTGGAGGGAAAAGGAGCTGGCCCAGATAAGTTTGGAAAATGGTATTTTCCAGTAGGAATTGTAAGCTTAAATACAAAAGGAATAGTATAAAAACTGTATTCTAGTTGGTAAATTTGTTTTTCACAGATGGACAGTTTACAGTTGTTTTCATATTTGTTGGGGTTGAACAGATAAGTAAATGGATGTTAAATTGTGGAAATAGATTTCTCAGTGTTGGAGACAGAAACTATAGACATACAAGAAAGGAAGACTAGAATGAATTCTGTGATACAGGATTAGAGTCAGAAACATCAGTATGGATCATGTTTGGATGGGTGGATGGATACAGGAACGTGTGTGTGTGTATACAGGAGTGTGTGTGTGTGTGTAGATGGGTTAGTATACCTGCAGTTATTAATATTACTTGATTCTCTCCACTGAGAGTGAAAAGAGCAGCTCTGTCCACTGAGAGAGAGTGGACAAGCAACAATGTGCTAGTAGTTTTAAGGACAACCATGCCAAGATTATGGTTTCTAAATATTCTCCAATAAAAGAAACCAGAGCTCTTTGGAGAAATGACTGACTCTAGAACTATACAGGGGAAATATGAAGTGAAAGAAAGGATTGAAGGGCAGGGGGAATGTCAAAGGTGCACAGGAACCAACCTGAAAGAGCTGTTATGTTTTTAATTAAGCATGGGATTGAGGAATTTCTAAAAATTTTTTCATTTGCATTTCTTTGACTTCTAGTCATGTTAATCTTTTTTAAAAAACTTAATTTTGGCCAGTAATATTTCCTTTGTGAAGCATCATATCATGGCAATTTTTCATTTTTCTGTAGGGGTATTTATTGTTCAGTTTCTCAGTTGTGTCCAACTCTGTGACCCCATCCACTGGTTTTCTCATTGATTTATAAGAGCTCTTTATATATGAAGTACATTACACTTTTGCCATATTTCTTGTACTAGTATTTTTAGGTATTTTAGGTTTTTTTCTGTTTCTTGTTTGTAAAGTGAGTGAATTTTGCTTATTATTCCATGCCTATTAGTAACTAGTATTCAGTTCTTTAATTTGTTGGCTGGTCCTGTAAAGATGCAACAGGGTCTACTAATTGAATATCTACTAAAACTTTTGTAATGATAATGTCCACTTGCTCCATATTCTTTTAGATTCAACTTCTGTTGCAACAGAATATTCCCTGAAATTTGATGAATCCATGACAGAAGATGAAATAGAAGAAAAATCATTTCGATCTTTACTACCTTCTGAGAGTCATCGCAGATTTAACATGGAAAAGAAAAGAGGCCATCATGATGACTCTGATGAAGAAACTTCTCCAGAAAAGACTACATTGTCCTCTGCCAAGGTGTGTTTCAGTTTATTCATGGAGATACTTCATATATAGCTGTGGATATGCTCTCTCAAAGGTATGAAGTATCATTTTGTATTTGAACTCAGTTGTCAGCTACCAGAATATTTTTCCTAAGGTACCAATTTTGGGGTTTGTTTTGGCAGAGGGGGGAGTATAGAATTTAGCTTTTCTTTCCTTATAAAGTAGCTTGCAAACATATTCCTTGAAATAATACATAAGACCTTTGAGGATGTGAGCCAAAGTTAAGTCTTGAGCTTTTTCATTCACTTCAGTCTTATAACACTTTATTCCATTTAAAAAATTGCATTTATATAATACTTCTTATTAAATTTTAAGCCTTTTGGATAACAGGGACAAATTCTTACATCTTTACATCCCCTTGGACAGTGCCTGACTTACTCTAGTTATTTGTTAAAATTTTATTGGGTGAATAAATTAGCAGTTGAGTGTTACTTTCTCTCTCATGTGCCTTTTTTTTGAAGAATGTTCTTTAACATGGTTGGCAGCCTTTCTATAAGTGCATACCTCTTTTAATGAAGTTAATTAAGTTCCAAAAGCTATAGACAGTGATCAAGATGACTTAAACTCTCTGACTCAGGAGCTAAGCATGCCATTCTCAGGAGGACAAGACAGCTTTTCTAAATTTACTATGGAGATGGTTCGACAGTATATGAAAGAAGAGGAAATGAGAGCAGCTCACCAGTCTTCACTCCTGCGTCTCCGTGAAAAGGCCTTGAAGGAGAAAACTAAAGCTGAACTAGCCTGGTTAGAGCATCAGAAAAAGTAAGTTCTTTCAATGAACGTAATTTTGACTGTTCAGTTTCTCCTTTCATGAAATGCTTTGTTTTTAAAGATGTTTTTGTTTCCTCATTTAATTTGATCAACCCTGTTTCTCAGGCTAGAAGTATAGCAGTCATTGTTGAATCATGTTGCTTTCAAGACCTCCTACTCATAAATTCTCTTTGCATTTCTCTCATCACTTAACTGACTCTTATATTGTTATTTTATGCTTAATTACTTTATTGTGTTATAGATTCTCAAAGCTATTCTGTCTTTAAAGGACATAGTCTAAGATTTGCTTATATCAAATATCCAATAAAATATTGGTTGGGATAGGAATTGCTGGATGAAGCAACTGTTTTCTCCATTTGAAAATGTTAAATGGTTTAAAAACTTTAAGGGGTTGAGAATTCTTGATATTAGAATAGGAATTTAAACTAATTTTGTCTCAATGGGAATGATTGCAGACATCTACGAGATAAAGGTGAAGATGATAAAATGCCCCCACTCCGGAAGAAACAGCGTGGTTTGCTCTTAAGGTTGCAGCAAGAAAAGGTATGTTAGGAAAAACAAAGGGGACAATTTAGATTGTGAAATCTATTATTTTGCCTAATCTTTTTTGCTTATTATCTCATTGAAGGAGATTTAGTTGATATTAACCACTCTTTATGCGTACTACTATAATTGCAAGAGTTGCTTGATTGCCCGTTTTATTTCTTCTAAATTAGGATTGTACTTCACTGCTAACAGAATACCGTATTAAGTCAAACCTTCTGCTTTCATTTGCTGTGTAAAATATTGTACAATTGTGTTTTGGTATGTGTATTTTAAAAATTATAATATTTGTGAGTCTAGTTGGCTTAACTTTTTAGTCATTGTTTCCCTAAATAGACTTTTAAGTTACATGAATTACAAATTGACAAATATTTAGGCTTAGTGGACCTAGCAAGACCTGGGATTTGAATCCTGGAGAGGCAGTGTAGTGTCATGGTTAAGAATTCAGGCTCTAGATTCAGATTGTCTGTTGTTGTTTAGTCACTGAGTCGTGTCCAACTCTTTGCGGGCCCCTGGACTGGAGCGCACCAGACTCCTCTGTCCACTGGATTTCCCAGGTAAAAATATTGGAATGGCTTGCCGTTTCCTTCTCCAGGGGATCTTCCCGACCCAGGGATTGACCCATATTGACAGACAGATTCTTTACCACTGAGCCTTCAGGGAAGCCCTAAATTCAGATTGCCTAGATTAAAATCCCAGATCTACCAGTTATTAGTTTTATAATCTTGAAAAGTTACTTATCTGTGCCTCAGTTTCATTTTCTGTAAACTGATCATAATAGTAATAACATACTTTGTTGTTGAGAGGAATAAATGAGTAATATATATAATAAATTTAGAACCAACCTTGGCACAAAGGTAAATGCTCAATAAATGTTAGTTGTTATTACTTGAATTCCAGCTTTGCCAGCTGCAAATGTGTAATCATGGTCAAGTTTAAGTAACTCTCTGAGACTTAGTCTCCTCGTCTTGTTGAAGTGAGATTATACTTCATACGGTGGTTGTGAGGATTAAATGAGGTAACATATATAAAATGTGTTTCACATTGCCTGGTAAATATTTAATAAATTCTGCTGCTGCTAAGTTGCTTCAGTCGTGTCCGACTCTGTGCGACCCCATAGACGGCAGCCCACCAGACTCTGCCGTCCTTGGGATTCGCCAGGCAAGAACACTGGAGTGGGTTAAAACCCATTAAAAAAATATTTTCTTTCTGCTAGTCTTGGATTGGGTGAAATTATACATTAATTGATTTAGAAACTTGGGCCTAAGCTAGTAGGTGGTTTGTGGAGCTCTGGGAATCCCTTAGACCTTTTTCATGGGACAAGGAGATCAAAACTATTTTCATGAGGACAGTGAGATGTGAATTTGCCGTTTTTATGTATTGATATTTGCACTAAATGGTGCAACAGCAGTGGTGGGTAAAACTGCTGAGGCCTTATTTAGCACAAATCAAGGCAGTGGCACCAAACTACTAGTAGTCTTTCATCTTCCGTACACTTGCAGCAAAAAAAAGCTAATTTCACTAAAGAATGTCTTGATTAAGTCTAGTAAAATTATTTTTATTATGTTGGCATTTGAATACTTGTTTTCATATTCTGCGTGACAGGAATGGGAAGCCTACAATGCATGTATCCTGGATATTTCGGGAAGGTGATTAACTCATGGGAAAGCATTTGTACAGTTGTTTCAGCTGCAGGCTGAGCTAGCCACATTTTTTTGTGGAATACTGTTCTTACCTGAAAGAGTTATCCAGAGACAAACTATGTTTATTCAGAATAGGGTATTTGACAGTCATTTTCTCAAAAATGAACAAAGTGTGCTTGAACTTCAAAGAAGACAATTGACAGTATTTGTTGCCAGTGGTAAAAACTTCTATCTACCACCTAAAACTAAAGAATTTTTCTTATAAGATCATACTGATAATAATTGTGATTTTCTTGGTATTGTATAATGAAATATGTGAACATTTGGAAGATCTTCATAACTGAGTGAACTAGACATTTTCCAAATAATCAGTGCATGGTTTGTTTTTTTTTTAATCAAGCCATGGTGGAGGATGGGATAGGATAAATTAGGAATATGGGATTAACAGATACAAACTACTATGCATAAAATAGATAAGCAACATGGAATTACTATATGGCATAGGGAGCTATATTCAATATCTTATGATAATCTATAATGGAAAATAATCTGAAGAAAATATGTGTTACTGAATCACTTGCTGTACACTGAGACTAATACAATATTATAAATCAACCATCAGTTCAGTTCAGTTCGGTTGCTCAGTTGTGTACAACTCTTTGCGACCCCATGAATTGCAGCACACCAGGCCTCCCTGTCCATCACCAACTCCCGGAGTTCACTCAAATTCACGTCCATCAAGTCCGTGATCCAGCCATCCTCTGTTGTCCCCTTCTCCTCCTGCCCCCAATCCCTCCCAGCATCAGAGTCTTTTCCAATGAGTCAGCTCTTCACATGAGGTGGCAAAAGTACTGGAGTTTCAGCTTTAGCATCATTCCTTCCAAAGAACACCCAGGACTGATCTCCTTTAGAATGGACTGGTTGGATCTCCTTGCAGTCCAAGGGACTCTCAAGAGTCTTCTCCAACACCACAGTTCAAAAGCATCAATTCTTTGGCACTCAGCCTTCTTCACAGTCCAACTCTCACATCCATACATGACCACAGGAAAAACCATAGCCTTGACTAGACAGATCTTAGTCGGCAAAGTAATGTCTCTGCTTTTGAATATGCTATCTAGGTTGGTCATAACTTTTCTTCCAAGGAGTAAGCGTCTTTTAATTTCATGGCTGTAGTCACCATCTGCAGTGATTTTGGAGCCCCAAAACTAAAGTCTGACACTGTTTCCACTGTTTTCCCATCTATTTGCCATGAAGTGATGGGACCAGATGCCATGATCTTCGTTTTCTGAATGTTGAGCTTTAAGCCAACTTTTTCACTCTCCTCTTTCACTTTCATCAAGAGGCTCTTTAGTTCCTCTTCACTTTCTGCCATAAGGGTGGTGTCATCTGCATATCTGAGGTTATTGGTATTTCTCCCAGCAATCTTGATTCCAGCTTGTGTTTCTTCCAGTCCAGCGTTTCTCATGATGTACTCTGCATATAACTTAAATAAGCAGGGTGACAATATACAGCCTTGACGCACTCCTTTTCCTATTTGGAACCAGTGTGTTGTTCCATGTCCAGTTCTAACTGTTGCTTCCTGACCTGCATACAGATTTCTCAAGAGGCAGGTCAGGTGGTCTGTATTCCCATCTCTTTCAGAATTTTCAGTTTATTGTGATCACAGTTTATTGTGATCCACACAGTCAAAGGCTTTGGCATAGTCAGTAAAGCAGAAAGAGATGTTTTTCTGGAACTCTCTTGCTTTTCCATGATCCAGTGGATGTTGCAATTTGATCTCTGGTTCCTCTGCCTTTTCTAAAACCAGCTTGAACATCAGGAAGTTCATGGTTCACGTATTGTTGAAGCCTGGCTTGGAGAATTTTGAGCATTACTTTAATAGCGTGTGTTGAAGCCTGGCTTGGAGAATTTTGAGCATTACTTTACTAGCATATGAGATGAGTGCAATTGTGCGGTAGTTTGAGCATTCTTTGGGATTGGAATGAAAACTGACCTTTTCCAGTCCTGTGGCCACTGGTAAGTTTTCCAAATTTGCTGGCTTATTGAGTGCAGCACTTTCACAGCATCATCTTTCAGGATTTGAAACAGCTCAACTGGAATTCCATCACCTCCACTAGCTTTGTTCATAGTGATGCTTTCTAAGGCCCACTTGACTTCACATTCCAGGATGTGTGGCTCTAGGTGAGTGATCCCACCATCGTGATTATCTGGGTCGTGAAGATCTTTTTTGTACAGTTCTTCTGTGTATTCTTGCCACCTCTTCTTAATATCTTCTGCTTCTGTTAGGTCCATACCATTTCTGTCCTTTATCGAGCCCATCTTTGCATGAAATGCTCCCTTGGTATCTCTAATTTTCTTGACTGCTAGGTCCATACCATTTCTGTCCTTTATCGAGCCCATCTTTGCATGAAATGTTCCCTTGGTATCTCTAATTTTCTTGAAGAGATCTCTAGTATTTCCCATTCTGTTGTTTTCCTCTCTTTCTTTGGATTGATCGCTGAAGAAGGCTTTCTTGTCTCTTCTCTACTTCTACCTAAAAAAAATTTTTTAACCCCAATACTCAAGTCAGAACAAAAAAATCAAGCCAGACAATAAAGATTTGCAAACATCTAAATACTACTCTTTTCACTAATTTTGTTTGTTTTAGAAAATAGAATTATTTTCTTAAAAATGTACACAATGCCATTGTATACACATGAAAGTGAAAAGACAAATAATGTCTTAGTATTATGAAGATAGTTTGAGAGTCTCCAGAAAGGATCTCAGGAACCCCTATCAACCATGGACTGTACTTTGAGAACTGCGCTTGAGAGGAATTTTATACATGCACCCAAGGAGACAAAAAAGTGAAAGGCTGTTGATTTTAGTATTATTTGTAATAGTAGACAGCAACCTCATCGAACCATAGGGGTAACAGATCCATGAAATATATATACTCCAATGTAATTTTATGCAGAATTTAGGGACAAATCAACATGGAGACATATAAAAGCAACATTTAGTAAATAAAGCAAGATTGAAAATATGTATGTATGATATTATTTATAAAATATTGTAAAACATTATACAAACCAAACAGTGTATTTATTTTTGCAGGTAACTATAAATATTTGTAGAAGAATTTTAAAAAGCTGTATACCATGGAAGTGTATATACCATGTTAGTGGTTACCTTTAGGGAGTGAGGTGGGGGTTTGCAAACTGGTGTTATCTGTAATATTTTAGTTCTTTATAAAATTTAAGACTAAGAGGAAATATGACAGAATATTAACAGGTGTTAATTTGGAAATTAGATGTTTATTGTGCACTTTCCTGCATTTTCAGATAGTTTCAAAATTTCTCAAACATGATTTAAAGAAATTATAATACGTTATTCACATCTTTATTATGGTTATTGATGAGAAAACAGATTACAAGAAATTTATGATAAAAAAGGATAATTGTTAAATTTTAATGATATTAATGGTGAAGTGTGTCATCTTTTGTGCACTGTTAGCAACAGAAACGGAGAAGGCAGTGGCAGCCCACTCCAGTACTCCTGCCTGGAAAATCCCATGCATGGAGGAACCTGGTGGGCTACAATCCACGGGGTCGCTAAGAGTCGAGCACAACTGAGCGACTTCACTTTCACTTTTCACTTTCATGCATTGGAGAAGGAAATGGCAATGCACTCCAGTGTTCTTGCCTGTAGAATCCCAGGGACAGGGGAGCCTGGTGGGCTGCTGTCTCTGGGGTCACACAGAGTTGGACACGACTGAGGCGACTTAGCAGCAGCAGCAGCAACAGAAAATAATATCCTGTGTGGAGAATGTTTGATGCAATGTTGTCTTAGGTGTTTTCTGTTGGCATTTTATGTGGAGAAAATTCTTTTCTGAAAGCAATTGTAAAAACTGTTCTGAGGGCCATAAAATGATTCATTCTCTTTGACTTGTTTGTCCTACTTTTTGGAATCTCTCCTAAAGAACTAGCCCATGGTATGAAACAATTATAGGCATTAAAGCATTATTTTGGATGGAGTTTACAATAGAATAATGATTATATTAATTACTTTACATGATATGCAGTTATTAAACAAATAACTGTAAAGATTGAAAGGCACTATGGAAAAATGTGAAAGGTATGTTAAGTTTTAGAAGGGGATATGAAATTATCACTCTGTTGTGGTTATAATTACTTAAATTAAGGATTAAATCATGTTAAATTATTTTACAGTGATAGAGATTTTTCCTCCTTCACTACTAAAAATTTTTCAGTGTTATTTTATCTTGAAGTTCTTTATGTATGTAGTTTCGTATATGTGATGATTGGATTTTCTTTTCAAAATATTAGGTTGAATTTGTCTTCTCCAAATTTTGAACCCTGTCCTAAATCTTTAAACCTTAGGCAGAAATTAAACGTCTTCAAGAAGCCAATAAGGCAGCTCGGAAGGAAAGACAGCTGATTCTTAAACAGCAGGAGGAGATAGAAAGGATCCGACAGACCACCATAAAACTGCAGGAGAAGCTGAAGTCTGCAGGGGAGAATAAACTGGTAAACTACATGAAATTCTTGTGTGTTTTCTGCCTCATGTTGCTTGCTAACACCTAACTCTGCCTCCTTACATGATGGATGTGTATTCATCCCAACACTGTGATATAGTAATGCACCAGGATAAAGTTGTATATATGTGCCTTTATATAAAATGAGAGTTCTAATTTTATTTTCCCCATGGATTATTCTTTTGAATGGGACACATAAGTCATATATTAGTTTCAAAATGTTTTCCACCATTTATAAACTCAGTTGGGATAAAGAGCTTTGCTTTTTGCTGATCAATCCAAATATATTCTTCAGAATTAATGGGAGGAATTAATTTTTTTGCTCTTTATGTGATACCTCTTTCAGCTGTCTAATGTCTTATATAATGATACAAGGCTAAAGGAGATATTCAGACAAAAACAAAATTGGACTTATTCTGAAATATTGTAGTGTCAGTGTAGTGTTGGAAGATTCAGACTGTGTAGAAATATGGTTAAATAATACTTTAATATTCACTGGTTTGATTTTTAAAATACACTTTAAAGTTTGAAGCAATCTCAAATTTATAGAAAGTTTCAAACACTAAAAAAAGCTCTGATTTTCTGAGCAAGAATTATGTTGCTAAAAAATTAATATTGACAGATTACTACCATTTAATCTGCAAACACTACTCAAGTTTCTCCAGTTGTCAGAATAGTGTTCCTTATTTCAAAAGGTGAGTTCAGAAGCACATATTGTATTTAGTTTTCATTTATCTTTAGTCTCTTTCAGTCTGGAAAGGTTCCTTGATTCTCATGACCTTCACATTTTGGAAGATTACAGGCCAGATACTTTGTAGAATGGTCAAGTTGGGTTTGTCTGAGGCTTCCTCATAATTAGATTCAGTTTATGCATCTTTGGCAGGAATATCACAGATGTGATGGTGTGTTCTTCTCTGCATTCGATCTGGTGGTACCTGATTTTGATATATCTCATTACTGATGTGTGTGCATACATGTTCGGTCGCTCCGACTCTTTGTGACCCCGTGTCCCGTAGCCTGCCAGCCTTCTTTGCTCGTGGAATTTTCCAGGCAAGAATACTGGAATGGGTTGATGTTGACTCAATCATAAAGGGAAAGAGGGTAACTATACAGTGAAGGTAGCATCTACCATATTTCACTGTATAGTTACCCTCTTTCCCTTTGTGATTAATAAGTACTTTGCATGATGGTATTTTGAGACTACATTAATTCCTGTTCTTCATCAGAGTTAAATTTCTTCTTTTATTTATGTCAGTATGGACTCACGGATTCCTATTTTACTCAGCATTAAAATCTGTTACTATCACTATTTATTGTGATGCTCAGTTTTTTTTTAAGTTGGGCCATTCGGAGCCTCTTAAGCAGTTTTCTGTGTCCTTTTGACATGTATTCATCAGTCTTTGAGCACTTTCTTACTTTCTGAAACAAGATGTTCCAGTCATTTTTTACTTTTCCTGCCTCAACCTTGGTTTCAGCTGTTTCTCCAAAGAGGATACTTATTTAGAAATGAAGATCTGGTGCTAGGCATGCTCAGTGCTATTCAGGTTTTGTTCCTCCTTGGAGAAGGCACTGGCACCCGACTCCAGTACTCTTGCCTGGAAAATCCCATGGATGGAGGAGCCTGGTAGGCTGTAGTCCATGGGGTCGCTAAGAGTCGGGCACGACTGAGCAACTTCACTTTCACTTTTCACTTTCATGATTAGAGAAGGAAATGGCAACCCACTCCAGTGTTCTTGCCTGGAGAATCCCAGGGACGGTGGAGCCTGGTGGGCTGCCCTCTGTGGGGTCACACAGAGTCGGACACGACTGAAGTGACTTAGCAGTAAGCAACAAATCTAGGGACTGTGTTAGGACATATATATACATTTTACTTGTGCAGTATAATTTTGCCCTTTAAGTAATACCTTAATTTCAGCTATTTTACAAATACTGTTTAGAGGATAAATTAATTTTGAGATGACAGTGTTTAAATTAGTTTGAGATCTTAAATTCCAGTATAACATTTGACCCCTTTTTGTTTGCAGGAGTCTCATAGTGATGATGATACAAAAGACAGTAAAGCAGCCAGTCCTGTTCCAACTGACTTGGAGACCCGCAGTCCTTCCCCTATTTCAATCTCCAGCAGTGAAACAAGCAGCATTATGCAGAAACTGAAGAAAATGAGAAGCCGCATGGATGAAAAGTAATTCATTTTTTAAAGTATCTCGTTTATGCTGGAAGTAGTAGCAACAAATAATATTTTTAATGTACTTCATTAGATTAGATGGATACAACATAATATTTTATGGCTTCAGCTGCATTTTAGTAGATTAAGTCATCCTGGAAGTCAATTAACTATAGACCTTATTTATAAAACAAATTTTCTCTTTTTAAAATACAGCCAGGTTTCTTATTTTAAAACTAAAGTAGTATTTGCAGATATACCCATGATAATGTTTTCTCCTTGCTTTTATTAAAAGTTATGAGTAAGTGTGAAATTTTTATCTTCTCTGAAATGTGAGGACATCTCCACTAACTTGGGAAAACAATTCAGTGGTATAGCTTGAGATTTTATCCTGTGACTCTGACAACTCTCAGGCTTACGCAAGTAGAAGAGTGAACTCTTAAACTCATGAGTGATTCTCAGTTGCTCAATTGAACCATAAAGTCTGAAATTCTCCCAGGATGTTGAATGATTTGGCTATCTACCATTCTTCTAAAATATTTCTAAGGATTATTTTTTAAAGACTCTTGGAGAAAGCTACTACTACTTGGATATGCCAGCTTTGACCATATCAAGATATTTACCTGACAGTTTACTTTTTTGCATGTACATTTAATTAAATATACTTATAAAGTAGCTGCTTGTAGACTATTTTCTACCTTCTTTAAATATGGAAGAAAGGTCCTTTAAAATTTTTGTTGATTGCTATTTTATGTTAGCAGTTTGGGCCACAGATTGAACTTAAATTGTACCTTGATATCCTTTGGCAGTATACTACGCATCACCAAATTTAATGTTCTGTGTTTCTATGTGATATTAGCCTATGATTTAGGTTCTGAACAGTCAAGCAGTTCTAAGTCAAATCTTACTCACTGTAAGTACAGTGTTGTACACTGGCACTTTATTGCTCAATTGAAATTGCATTTCAGTAACTTAAAATTGGCATTTCACAACTTAAAAGTATCTAAATTGATTATGAAAATAAGTTTAAAAAATAAACATAAATTTTAAAAAAGTATAAGGGAGTGAATACTGAATATTTACGTATTTTATAAGAATGCCTTTTCTAAGATTTCCATGGACTAGACCAGTTAAGACATATTCAAGTAGGAATTCTTTCTTCCTTTCCTGACAAACTTTCCAGTAGCCTATGTGGGCATACTATATTGCTCCAGGGATCTTTAATTCAGAATAATCTATCTCAAATTTTCGTAACTGATTAAACATTTTCTATCTGCCTCGTAAATGCCTTTGGGTCATAAGTGTTGGAGGAAAAATAGCTTCACGGGAAATTTCTTCATTGATTTCTTGCTTGTCTATACCAGTAAAATCTTCATTACTGGTCTCTGTGAATAATATTCTAATAATTTTAATCACATCTGTGGAAGGAAATACTTATTCTGCTTTTAAGATTAGTCAGTTTATGTGGTGTTTATTTCCAATTTTGTTAAAATTTTAAAAATCCTAAATAACAAATTAAAAGTTGAATATATTGACTTTGTTCTAAGTTTTGTTATTTTCCAGAGCCCAAAATATTAAACACCTAGAATTTTTTGAAACATTGCTCTCCCTTCCTTTGTCAACTACTGCAATAAATTTTTGAGAAATTTGTCAAAGAGAATAGGCCTTAAGGCATTCAGTGACTTCTTGATTTATCATTTGAAACAATACTTTTGTGTTTATGGGAGGGAAGGGGTAAAGACAGCAAAGAAATTAGTTTTAATGTTCAGAAGATGATGCTGAAATATGAGGATGAACAGGAGTATTTTTCAAAACTAGCAGTGCATTAAAAAGGGAGGTTATTGTTATGTGATTTTTTTTTTTAAATCTCTGGAACAATGTACAGTTGATCCTTGAACAGTGAGGGACAGAAGGATTAGGAATGTTAACCATCTACATGGTTGAAAATTCACCTATAACTTCTATGATCAATTCAGTTCAGTCGCTCAGTCGTGTCCCAACTCTTTGTAACCCCATGGACTGCAGCATGCCAGGCCTCCCTGTCCGTCACCACCTCCTGGAGCTTGCTCAGACTCATGTCCATCGTGTCAGTGATGCCATTCAACCATCTCATCCTCCTCTGTTGTCCCCTTCTCCTCCTGCCTTCAAGTCTTTCCCAGCATCAGGGTCTTTTCCAGTGAGTCAGCTCTTTACATCAAGTGGCCAAAGTACTGGAGTTTCAGCTTCAGCATCAGTCCTTCCAATGAATATTCAAGACTGATTTCCTTTAGGATTGGCTGGTTTGATCTCCTTTCAATCCAAGGGACTCTCAAGAGTCTTCTCCAACACCACAGTTTAAAAGCAGCAATTCTTTGGTGCTCAGCTTTGTTTATGGTCCAACTCTGACATCCATGCATGACTACTAGAAAAACCATAGCTTTGACTATACACACCTTTGTCGACAAAGTCGTGTCTGTGCTTTTTAATATTTGTGATTCCTCCATATACATGGTTCCTCTGTATCTGCAGTTGTACGTCTTCAGATTCAGCCAACCACAGTCATGCAGTACTGCAGTATTTATTGAAAAAAATCCACATGTAGGTAGACCTATGGAGTTCAGACCCCTACTGTAATGTGAAAACTAATTTTTGAATACTGTTCAGATTACCAAAACTTGAGAGTTCAATCTCTTTCAACAATATTGGGATGTCAGCTCAATAAATAGAATGAGTTAATTTTGTAGTCATTTGCTACAGTAAATAACTAATGACAAAATCATTTAAGCCTTTGCTACTAAGTACTATTATTTGTTTTGTAGATTGGAAAAGGCAGTCTTCCAAGAGATTACTATTTTATTATTATAAAATACCTGTCAGAAAATAGTCAACCTTCTCGATAAGTTAAGATAACTTTGGGAGGAACTTTTTCATTATGTATTACTGCTTATTGTTAACTCTTTGAACTTTGTTCTATGATAAATATTTTTCCTGAAATGTTGAAACTCTTCTTGGCTACAATTAAAGATTTCCTTCATTAATGTTTCCCTGAAACAATAATACCTTTGTTAAAATTTCTAATCTGTGGCTTTTCTTGACCTATTTAACAAGTTGACATTTTAGAAATAATTTCCATTTCTCAATATAGTGAAAAGCAAAAGAAATTTAAACTATGGAAAAAGTTAGTTACAATAAAAATATCAGTATGTTTGCAAAAGCCACACTGTTTAGACCTCAGTTTTTTAATAATTATTGGTAAATGAAATCTGAGTTTTGTTTACTGCTGTGAGGGGAATTATTTACAGTATAAACTTGTGAAACAGATACTCATGGGGAAAAAACCATGCATTTGACTTCCTGTTAAGTTGACAGATCTGTTTTAGGAAAATTATTTACTGAGCAAATGAAACACTGAAAGAATGATGTTATCTTCCTCATTAAGTGTTAAAATAGGACATAGTGCACTTTTTCTTTCATTTGTTAACAGCAGCTTGTTCTTTATTTATTAATTGTATGCTTATTCTCTCAGCAATTATTTACTGAGAATTGTGTGAATATAGTAGGTTTTGAGGAACATGAAGATGAATCAAACATAAACCCTGCTCTTGAAAAGCTTACTGTTGAGATAGAAAAAAGAATAAATATCAGATTCCTTTAGTAAAGTATATAAAACTCTAATGCTAAGAAAACTCAGAAGAAGACATTTTTACTAAAAAGAGTATATATCACAGAGATTTTCTTGATGAGTGTTCAAAATTAAATACTTTGGATTTGCACTATTCCATTAAATAAGACATTTTAATTAAAATTTTAAACACTATTAAATATCATTGTCTAAATTAGATATACAGTTTTTTTAGAGAAAGTTCTAGACTAAATGTAGTGGATGAATAAATCCTGATAGTCTAATAATATGCTCTTTTTTTCCTTTACTTCCTAGATTAAGGATAATGTGCCTGTATTCATTTATTTAAGTACAGTATATGCAGATTATTAAACAATTCAATAGATTTTGCTGTAGGAAAAATAGACTGTGTTTTCTTTTATGTCAGTACTATCCATATGCTCATTTATCTTTTTTGAATATCATTAGAAATGAGAGAATTGATTCATTTTAAAATTAGGAGCACAGTTTCATTTTTACCTGTAACAATATAGAATGAAAGAATTGTTTAGAGCCAGAAAAAATTTAAAATAATTTAAGATGTTAGGTTTTATATGTTGTTTAATAGCTTTCAGAATCAGATGACTTTAGAACTGAAAGTTTTATTTAAAATTTAGATCATAATTCTTCTCTTTCAAATTGTAACGTAGTTTCAGAATCCGTTGGAATACAATGCACTATTAGCTCAGTGGGAAAAAAGGCTTCTCATATTACATGGTCTAGCAATGTGTTGACTTATGTATTTTTCAAAAAATGTGAGAAGGTACTTAAATGAAGAAAGAATCATAAAATGTTGAAACTAGGGAATTTTAGGGAAGTTGTCTATTACAGTCTCTTGGTTCTACAGGGTGAAATTGAGGCCAATAGAGATTGAGTGCCTTGCCCTAGGTCACACAGGTAGCAAATGGCAGAGCTCGAACTAGAACCCTGCCCTGTGGACTTCAGCCAGCTACAGTGAAAATTGAGTTAGCATATCTGTTTTCAATTTTGTAACTTTATTTTTAACTTAAAGTTGTCTTAGTAGAAATTAATCTTCTAAAAAGTATTTATTGAAGCTGGGCAAGTGCTCAGTGGCTGATTACCAAGGTTCAATAGCTGCATGGCTGAAATGTTAGAGTTTAACATTTTGACTTTCTTTTGAATTTCTTAGGCTTAAGCATTGTAGGAACACTATTTCCATACTAGATTAAATCTGTCATTTGTCTCATTCTCATCCAGTGTTCTGTAACCACCAGAGGCCTTGTTGAGGAATGCCTAGACAACAGCATAAGGTGTATCAGTAGCATTTTCTATGAGTATAGGCATTTGTGTCTCCATCATTCATAATTTTGTCTTACTTGTGCAGCATCATGAAGGATTTTTAACTCTAGTGTGAAGTATTACTGCTTTTATCTCAATTTTAATCAACTTTTGGAGGACCCTCTTGAATTCTAGAATATATGTATATTAAGTAAGGAACATGTTTGTGGGAAGAAATTCTAGCTTTAAACTTTTCTTAATACTATCTCTTATACTGCTTTCTTTTTTTAGCATTTCTATTGTTGTTCATATCTACCCTAGAGCTTTTGAATATGCTTTAATCTTTGTAAATGAGAAGTAAATGATTAGTATTTGTTCTAAGAGAGAAAGTTATTATTCTCTATATTGAATTGGACAAAAACATTTAATATGTTTTTTTTTTTTTACAGTTTATTTCACATGTTCCAATATTCTACTTTTTCTACTAGGTCATGCATGCATTTAGCTGTTATATACTTAAGAGGGTGGGTGATATTTGAATGTTACGAATAGAATTTTTGAATCTTTTTTGAAGTACATTTGTTTTTGCATAATATTTTGATAATTGGCATCAAAATAAGCTTATTATACATTCATAAAGAGGGGCAAGGAAGAGTGCAGTGTCTTATTGAAAGTTGGTAAAATTGTTTTTCCTTGCACTTCGGTGCAGAAAATCAAGGCAATCCAGAAACAATAGAGAGAAGGAGGGAGAGAGAGAGAAAGTGAATATTAAGTTGTATGTGGGGAAACAGACTTGAAATCATCTATACGTGTAGTTATCTAAAGATATACATGTAGTCAAGATTCTTCATACTTTCTAAATTCCAAATGAGTGACTGGATTCATACCTAGATTTTCTCACATCTGTGACTTACTGATAGATTATTCCTTGCTCTTCCAAGGCAATAAGTGTTGGCCTTGATCTACAAGTTACTGTGTGCATGTGAGCAGGAGCATGCTCTGTCAAAGAGAATTAACCTTTTTAAACCTATTACTAGACTTATGTATCCTTTCATATATACAATGATTTATTTAAAAATTTTTTAAAAAGAAACTAGTGCTTTTTTCCTACTTTTAAAAGTTTAACATATGGAATTTCTTACTACTTTTAACCTTATGATTGATTGAACTGTCCACAGCATGATTTTTTTTTTTCTTTTAAACTACTGGTAGTATTTACTGGAACTAGCTTAGTTTATTCTCTCTTTTTTGGGGTGGGGGAGCCACACCGTGTGGCTTGCAGGATGTTACTTCACCGACCAGGGATCGAACCTGGGCCATTGCAGTGAAGCAATGAAAGCATTGAGTCCTAATCACTGGATTCCCAGGGAATTCCTACTTAGTTTATTCATAATTATGTACCCTAATGTTTTATAGAACGGGTATTCCAGTATTATTGTTTAAATGGGCCTTTGTTAAATATAAAGCAAGATAGTTCCACTAGGTCCAGTTAGCAGTAAGTTTTATGTTGTAGATATGAACAAGATATCTTTATTATAAATTAATTTTCTAAACTATTTTCAAGCTAGATTATGGTGAGTTAAGTAAGGCAAATGTAGTGCTTTTTAAATTTAAATTCAAGTTTAAAATATATGATAAGACACAGGTACAAAATTTACTTGTTTAAGATTACATGTATGAAAAAAAAAAAAGATTACATGTATGTATAGAATTGCTATGAGGTTCATGGCCGTAATTGTTGTACTCTATGTTAAAGCTTATGAGAAAAAAACTTACTTAGCTTCACACTCCTCATTACTTTACTCACAAATAAATTTACCTGAAAGTATAGATGATGGTTAAGCAACATCTGAGAAGAAAGGCATGTATATTCAGAAATCATTGGTAAGATCTATAAAAGCAAATGTTTTATATGTCACACAAAGTATAACACTTGCTTTAACCAAGTGGCGTATAATGTTGTTCAGGAAGCATATTTAAAGTTCTGTGCTCAGCTCTTATGCTTTCCCTTTCTCATTCTTTCTACGTCTTGATCTCTTGGTTTTAAAATCTTCCTCCTTATTTTGTAGACACTGCTCTCCTGTTCACTACTTCTTCTCTGTCTTTACGTCTCATCACTGGGCCTCTCTCAGTGTCTGTTTTCCCAACCTTCATCCCAAATTCCAGCTGTATATCTACAACCAGTTGGTCAGGTAACTTTGCACCTTTTTCAGTGCACTCTTTGATAGAGCATGCTCTGTTCTTTTTGCTTGTTTTTATTGCTTTTTTTTTTTTTTCTTTCTTTCTTTTTCCTAACAGCCTAGGGGCCTCTTGTCAAATGTCCTATAGATTTTACCTTTTTGTTCCCAAAATTATTTGACATGCTGATTGTTCAAAAAGTAGAGTGACAGTTCTTGTGCTTTTTATCAAGTGTCTGTTGGATATGTGAATGCCTTTTTGTTGATTAGCTACCACTACAGATCTAACACTTGTAATATGAGCAGCCCACTTTTTATTTAGCTATGGCATCTACATTTGAGGAGAGCTTAATAGAAGCTTTTTAACTTCTCAAATAACATTTCCTAAATCAATGCTATTCTCTAACCCTTTGGAGCCAAGATCTGTTAGGCTATCTAATTTCAGAGATTGGGTTAAATTGAGAAGTTTGAGGATTTGGTGCATCCTTATTTTTTACTCAAGTAAATAAATAGTTATGTTTTATGTGTAAGGCATCTGACTGTGGTGCTCATTGTTTCTCTCCATGAAAAACAGATATAGATTATCACTTGACATGGCATCTCCCAGGTAATGCTTCACTATACCTGAAGCAAAACCAGACTGAATTTGAAATAAAGGTCAAAAAGGGACAAGAATATGTTTTTTGTTTGCTTGCTTGCTTGGGATTTTGGGGGTTTTTGTTGTTGTTGTTTTGGTCTTTATTGTTTTGAGTGTGTGTGTTTTTTGGTCTGAGCCTTCAGAATAAATTCTTTATACCTTCTGTTATGAAAAAAGAATCACCTATGAAGAATGAATATAAAAGTACTATCAGTCATGGTTGGCTGAATATTCTGAAAAAATTTTTTTCTGAATTTACCACTGTTTTTCCTTTGCTAATCTTCCAAACAGTTAACTACAAGTAGAACATAAATTCTCTCATTTCCTGAATAAGATCACTTACAAAGCTTCTGTTCTCTCAAAAACTGTTTTCAGAGGAATATTATGAATGTCCTGTTGTTATATAGTTTATTGATAATATAATGAGTAATAATCCGCTTTAAGTGATTTCTGCTTATAAATTTGTTTTCTCACTATTCTTCATGGTGCGACCATAGGTTTCTGACAAAACGAGAGCAAAAACTGATGCAGCGGCGACAACATGCAGAAGAGCTGTTAGAGTGGAAGCGACGTTTAGATGCAGAGGAAGCAGAAATTCGTCAAATGGAAAAACAAGCTTTGGCTGCCTGGGACAAAGAATTGATAAAACCTAAAACTCCTAAGAAAGAGCTGGAGGACCAGAGAGCCGAACAGAAAGGTAATAAATACTAACTGTCCAGACTACATTCTAAAGCCTGACATAAATGAAAGATTTACTTCATTATCTTAAAAAATATGAATGATTAAGGGTAAAGAAGGTGATATAAACATATATGCTTCAGAATTGGAAAGATAAGAAAATATGGTAAATACTTTTATGCTGATATACTTGAAAACTTAGAACAAATGGGTAAATTCCATGAAATGGAAATAGGTTATTCTAGGACCAAGTAGGGTTTAACACATACTAAAATTGATAATGTGGTAAAAGATTAAAGGAGAAAAAAATACATATATCTCAAAGATTCAGAAAAAAAACACTTAATAAAATCTAAAACATTTGTAATAAATCTCAAATCAAATCAGCAATACAAGGAAACTTTCTTTACCCAATATAGGTTATTTATCAACAAAAACAAAAAACCAAACCTTTAACAGACTTCATATTTTAATGATAAAACTTAGAAACTTTTCCCTTTGAATTTGTAGATCAAAGTTGCTTATTTTCACCTGTAGAATGAAAGGAAGAAGCAAAACTCTCATTATTGCAGATGAGAGGGCTATGCACATAGAAAACCCAGCATTTACGTGTCAGTTATTAGAATTAAAAAGGGATAGAAAGTTGCTGGATATACAATCCACAAATAAAACTCAATTGCATGTCTATAGATAAGCAGAAATCTGTTAGAAAAATCTAATTTTTAAAAGAGATGCCATTTATAAATTCTAAAAAGTATACAAGATCTTTATGGAGAAAAATTTAGAATTTTCTTAGGAAACATTAGAGAAGACCAAAATAAATAGAACTTTTCCATAGTCATGACAGATTCAGTATCATAAAGATGTTAATTCTCTATGAATTTAATGATAGATTCAAGACAATTTAAAGCAGAAGCCTAGCAAGACTTCTTGGCAAGGTTTGGCAGCTCCTTTTAAATTTTATGTGAAAAAGCAAAGGACTAAAACACAATGCAAGAACTTAGCAGTTCTAAAAGTCTTGAAACTGGTAAGTTCTTGCATTGTGTTTTAGTCCTTTGCTTTTTCATATAAATTTTAAAAGGAGCTGTCAAACTTTGCAAAGAAATCTTGCTAGGCTTCTAATTTTTGTTATCAGAGATAGACAAATAGACTGTTAAACAAATAGCCCAGAAAAAGACCTGTGAGTAAATGAAAGTTGATTTCTGACACAGATAACTCAGGAGACTAGTGAAGAAAGGCGTGAATCTCCAATAAATTTTGTCAGAAGTGAAAATAAAGTTGGGTCCCTACCTGACAATATGAAAAGATCTGTCTCTAGTTGGGGAGAAGAGTATAAATGTTAAATTTAAGCTGTAAAACTTTTAGAAGACAATATAAAAGGATATCTTTATGACATCAAGGGGCTGGAAAGATTTCTTTCACATTATATAAGACAAAAATCATAAAAGGAAAGATATATAAATTTGACTTTAATAAATTATTTGTTTATTAATACACCATAAAGTAAAACAACGTATTTGCAGCATATACAACAGACAAAGGAATAGTATCAAAAATATATAGGCAACTCCTGTGAATCAATAATAAGTGGCAGCCACATTTAAAAAATAGGCAAAAGAGCATATGGTTCACAAATAAGAAACTCTATAAACAGTCAATAAACATATGAAAAGATGTTCAACTTCATTAGTAATCAGAGCATAAAATCTTAAATACCATTGCATGCCAATGTTCATTTCCTAGGGCTGTCCTAACAAACTACCACAAATTTGGTGGGGGGTTCTTGTTGGTTGCTCACTTCTGGAGGCCAGAAGTACAAAATCAGGGTGTTGGCAGTACTGTGTGCCCCCTCTGAAGGGTCCAGGACACAGTTCTTTCTTTCGTCTCCCAGCTTCTGGTGGCATGCTACAGGCATTCCTTGTGTCTGCTTTTAACTCAGTCTCAAATAGTCTTCTCCTCTGTCTTTCTCCTCTTCTGACTCATGAGGAAACTTGTCATTGAATTTAAGGCCTACCCAGATAATCCCAGATGATTCATCATGAGATCCTTAATTTTGTTACATCTACAGACCTTTTTTCCAAATAAGATTGTATTCACAGGTTTTGGGGATTGAGACATAGACATATTTTGGGGGGAGCCATCATTCACCCCATTGAAAACACCCATCAAACCTGTTGGTTTGTAGGTGGAACAAAGAACTGCTGATGTAAGTGTTAATTGTTAAACCTACTTTGAAAAACAGGTTGAAAGGTGAGGCATTAAAAATCATCAATAAAATAATAAAAATAATAGAGCCAGGTACGTATGCCCTGTAATTCAGCAATTCTGTTGCCAAGTATAAATCCTAAAGTATGGTCCTTGGTCTCTGAGATCCTTTCAGAAGGTCTGAATAATACTGACATGTTGTTTGCCTTTTTTACTGTGTCAGCATTACACTGATAGTGTAAAAATAATGGTGGGTAAAATTGCTGATGTGTTAATATGAATCAAGGCAGTAGAGCCAAATCACATAGTGGTTGTCGTACTGTTCACAACCCTGTACTCACAGTAGAAACATGCCATTCTTACATTTTATGTAATTTTAAATATTTGTATAATTAATTTAAATATTAATTATTGAATCTCAACTTTGCATACATATCTTTTTAATATTCTGTGTGACCAAATAGAAAATGTTCATAAAGCACTTGTGTTTGCCAAAGCATGACGTTTATCTTGAAGAAAAGCTAGTTATTTGATGTGCAAGCTGAACTAGCCATTTTTTTTCATGTGGTACCATGTTTACTTAAATGACCAACAAACTGTGGTTATTCACTCTTGAGTATTTATAAGCAATTTTTCAGAAATAAATGAAGCAGCTCTGACTTTTCAAGAAAAACAACTGATAGTGTTTATTGTTGATAATAAAATTAAAACTTTCAAGTGAAGATTAGGGTTTTAGCAATGCTATTTCCCCTGTTGTGAGCTTGACTGCTTTCCAGACTTTTCTGGTATGAGTGATGATATCAGTCAAAGTCATCTTTTCATATTGTGTGATAAAATGTGCGAATATTTGAAAAGATCTTCCTAATAACTCAGTGAACCAATATTTTCCAAATGACCAGTGAGGATTAGAAAATCATGTATGGGTAAAAGATCCTATTAAGGTGAAAGATCGGACTATAGATTTTAATGTAACATTATGAAAAGTTCACTGATAATGGTGTAAGATTTCACATTACAGCTAACATTTAAGAAACTAATTGTCCACCTTTGGTGTGACATTAAAAAAGGATATCCAATTACCTGTAAATACTGTTAAAATACTCTTCCTTTTTCTTATTATGTATCATTTGTGTGAAGCCAGATTTTCTGCATACGCTTCAGCCAAATTAACACATAACCACAGATTGCATACAGAAGTAAATATCAGAATCCACCTGTCTTCTGTTAAGCCAGCCATTAAAGATTTTATTTTACTGTGTTAATAAAAGTTTCTCTCCTTTCAACTAAACTTGATTTTTTCAAAAAAAGTACTGTGTTGAATTTTAGAAAATGTAATTTATGTTAACACATAAAGGCTTATTACTCTTATTTTTTAATAAATTAAAATTTTTATGGATCTTAATTTCTGTTATGGTAAATACTGATAGATATAACTGTGTCTATAACTACATAAACTTAAGTTTTGGGGGTCTTCAGTACTTTTACAGAGTATAAAGTGGTCCTTAGACCAAAGTGTTTGGGAACTGCTGTCTTATAGCATTGTTTTTCAAGTTCTGGTTTGTCCCATTAGAGATGCATAAAATCTGTTTAGTGGATTATAGTCAGCATTGTTTAAAATTGAAATAGAATAGAAAATATCATTATGTCATACATAGTAAGGATAAATACTATGATAAAGGTAAAAAAATCTTAAAACCACTGCTGTAGAGAACTTTTACATAGATAATAAATGGATATAAATAAAGCTATCTATAAATACTGATATTATAGAGATATACATATAGATATCTGTAAGTATTTATCTCTACTAGGAGATATATGTGACATTGTTCATAACAGCAGTATTTGAAATGCCAGGGGAAAAAAAGGAAACCACCCACATTAAATAGGAAAATGGATTAATAAATTGTGGTATATTTACATGTTATGCTCAGTAAAGATGAAAAAATTACAGTATACAAGTCAACATATAAGAATCTCAAATCACAGAAGACTGTAAGCAGTTTGATTTCTTTTATAGAAAATTAAAAGCAAACAAAACTAAACGGTATGTTGTTTAGCTATACATACCAAGTGATACATAGAGCTAATGATCCAGTGAATGCGGTTCATCTGTAGTGTTCCTCTTTATCCTTAGCGATTTTTATTTAGTTTCTTCAGTAAAGGCTTACTTCCGTGTCAGTTTCCACATCCTCATTCTGTAGCCTCAAATTATGCTAGACTTGTCCATCTTGAAAGGAGATTTAAGAGGACCTAGTAAACAGATTCAGTTTCTCAGGTTTCATCATTGGCTGTAATAGAAGTAGAAAACATTTCCAACTATGTCTAGAGGGCAAATCAAGACTAGTTGTTGTTATTCAAACCTCCATCTGTCAGGAACTGTTGACCTATATGATCATGGAAAGTGTTACTGGGTAAATGTGATAAAGACAATTTCAATCTCACCAAATATTGCTTAGGAGTAGTGTAGTTAATGAGCTAAATGACGTAAGTAAAAGAAAAACTAAGAAAAAGAATTGTGTTTACCCATTAGGGCACATTGTTGGAATAACTGAAGTTTACTAAGACCAAGCAGAAAAATTACTTTCTGAAGACCATGTAGTGGTTAATAAAATTTTGAGTTGACTGGAAAGCCAGCTCTACACTGAGCTTCTAGAGGAAGCTCTAAAACCACAGCAGAGAACTGGCTTGATGAGAAGACTGCTCTAGCAGCTACTCACCAGAGCACTAAAGAAAACTACTGTTTTTGTCATTCCCCATTCATGCCACTTCTGCACCACTTTGCAACCTCTGAAAAATCCACTGTCACTACCAAAAGCCACCTAAAGTAGAGTCCACATGGAGCCTTCCTTTTCACATTATTCACTTTTGTAATGAGGTCTTCTACTGGGACACCTAGTTTCAATGCCCAAGTTCCAGTGCCCAGCAAGGAAGCTGCCAATTGGCTTTTCTGGGTTCTGTCTTGGGTGACAAGGAACTCGTGTGGCAGGAAATCATCAAATAATCAATGAGGGATTAAAAGTAAGCTTGGGGTCCAAGAAATCTGACAGGTGTCCATCATTAAGGAGTATATCTTTCTTTCATAAAACATTATAAAATATTATTCAGAGAAGAG
Organism: Ovis aries; assembly: GCF_016772045.2. Lineage (NCBI taxonomy): Eukaryota > Metazoa > Chordata > Mammalia > Artiodactyla > Bovidae > Ovis > Ovis aries. The sequence continues at coordinate 60,679,422 of NC_056065.1, forward strand.
CTCTTGGGACTTTTTTCCAAAGCCTGATTTTTTAAATGGCTGTTGAGCACTTGAAATTTAGCTGGTAGAACTGAGAAATTGAACTTAATTGCTATATAAGTGGCAACATGAGGCTGATGGCTACCATATTGGACAACACCTACAGATTAAACATTTTACAGAGTTTCAGTGTTTTTCTGCTATAGTCCATATTTCTTTGAAAGTATCAAAATGTTGCTAGACTCCTATTGAAATATAACTCTTCAAAAGTCAGCAATACAGTGAAGTACACACTCACATCTATTAGGAAAGCTATTCTCAAAAAAAAAAAAAATGTTGACAAGGATTTGGAGAAATTGGAACCTGTGTGCAATGCTGATGGGAATGTAAAATAGTTCTAACTATTATGGAAATAGTATATCAGTGCCTCAAAAAACTAAAAATAGAATTACTGTATTCCACTTTTGGGTTTATATATATATATATACACACCAAAAAGAATTGAAACCAAGTTTTCAAAGAGCTGTTTGTACTCCCATGTTTTAGCAGCATTATTCACAATAGCCAAAAGATGAAGTTCTATCAACAAATAAATAGATAAAATATGGTATATACAGGCAGTTTATTAACTGTAATTTTGTAAATGTTTATTAAAGTAAAACATTTTGGGGGGTATAGGTATTTCTTTTGTTGGGCTTCCCAGGTGGCTCAGTGGTAAAGGATTTGACTGCCAGTAGGAGATATGGGTTCAATCCCCAGGTCAGGAGGATCCCCTGAAGAAGGAAATGGAAACCCATTCCAGTATTCTTGCCTGGGAAATCCCATGAACAGAAGAGCCTGACAGGCTACAGTCCAAGGGGTCGCAAGAAGTCTGACACAACTGAGCACATGGTGATAATAATAGTAACTGATACCTAATTTTATCAATATTGAGCCAAAATATAACTTAATCCTTGTGGGGCATTATAGCCATGGTGACAGAATGAAAGCAGTGTACATTCTTAAGATTATACAAGTATAATGTCAAGAATTTTCTGTTTACTGTCAACAGTATTTGTTTTCTTAGAGCCGAGGCCACAGTGGACAGGAAATTTCAGAGGCAAGACAGTGCTACAAGTTCCAAAAGGGCTGAGTAAAATTCATAGTATATCTCCATCGATGCATACAGTTCATTCATTTGTATTAATGTGTTAACATTTCAGTTTATAAATATACAACAATTTATTCATTTTACTTCAGTTCAGTGGCTTAGTCATGTCCGACTCTTTGCGGCCTCATGAACCGCAGCACGCCAGGCCTCCCTGTCCATCACCAACTCCCAGAGTCCACCCAAACCCATGTCCATAGAGTCAGTGATGCCATCCAACCGTCTCATCCTCTGTCGTCCCCTTCTCCTCCTGCCCTGGGTCTTTCCCAGCATCAGGGTCTTTTCCAGTGAGTCAGCTCTTTGCATCAGGTGGCCAAAGTATTGGAGTTTCAGCCTCAACATCAGTCCTTCCAGTGAACACCCAGGACTGATCTCCTTTAGGATGGACTGGTTGGATTTCCTTGCAGTCCAAGGGACTCTCAAGAGTCTTCTGCAACACCGCAGTTCAAAAGCAGCAATTCTTCAGCGCTCAGTTTTCTTTATAGTCCAACTCTCACATCCATACATGACCACTGGAAAAACCATAGCCTTGACTAGACAGAGCTTTGTTGACACAGTAATGTCTCTGCTTTTGAATATACTATCTAGGTTGGTCATAACTTTCCTTCCAAGGAGTAAGCATCTTTTAATTTCATGGCTGCAATTGCCATCATTTTACTTAGTTTTTTACTATTGTAACAATACTGCTGATAACCATGTATATGTCTCCTGCTGCACGTATACAAGATTTCTCTAGGACATATACCTAGAAGTAGAATCTCTAGATCATAAAGTGTTTTCTCATCTTTACCAAATACTCCCAAATTGCTTTCCAAAGTGATTGGACTGATTTCCATATGTTTCCATTTTCCTAAACAAATGTATGAGTTGTAATTGCATCTTTACAGACACTCAGGTTGTCTATCATTATCATTGCTGACTATATGTTACAGATAATGTCTCTCAGTTTGCATCAGCCAAAATTCTTAGACTTAAGGATGTTACAGTAAATGTGATTCATTAAGTGATGGGATTAAAAAATATATAAAAATGCAACTAGTGAAATCATGCTAAAAACAAATGTAAAGTTTAACAGATGAACATTTCCCTTGACCATGATTGTGTAGTTTTTCTTGTTTTCACCTTCTCTTCTAGAAATAGTGAGTGAAACAGAATCTCCAGTACCTTCCTACTCTCATCTACACAGTGAAAGCTCTATTCCAGAAGAATTGGGCAGCCCTGCCGTTGAGTATATACCATCTGAGTCCATAGTTCAGGAGCATCCTGGGAGTCCAGATCATAGTATACTTACTGAAGACATGGTTTTTTCACAAGAACTGGAATCTTCTACCTCGCCTAGTAAACATGTAAGTTAATACATATTTATATCTTAAAGGTTCTTTACAAAAAACCTATCTGAAAGGTATATTATTAACTTATATTCTTGCTATTAAGGAAGCATTGACTGTCACCCATACCTGTAACGTACAGTACATGACATTTGAGTAGAAATAAAGCTTTTCATTGACTCCTAAAAATTTATAAATATATGAATTTTAGTTTTAGTGGCATTTATAAAATTATATGCTACGAAGTTTTTAATAAACAGAGATAGGAACTTCTAAAGTCTTTAATAAAGATAATGTGTGGGGCAAGTTCTTATTAAAGTCTGCGATTTGTCACATAATAGAAACAATAAGACCTTAAACCATACCAGTGTGCCTTTTCTATAATTTAGTTAATGACTGCTCTATATCTTCATCAAAGTAGTGGCTTCATCTCTTTAAGGCAGATCTGAAATGGATATGGATTCTAAATTAGAATAGTAGTCACTTCAGAATAAAGAGGTTTTTCACATTGCCCTTAATTCTATACTTTAGTAAAAAAAACTGCCTAGTAAAAACTTACGCTAGAAATTTAGTTTTTTCTAAGCTTAATTTTATAATGTGTATGAAGGATTAGCCTAATAATATTAAATATGTAAGTGAACAAAAACATTGTTAAAAGCCACTTTGTGTTTGAAAAAAGAATCCACCTAAGTTCAAAATGGACCATATAAGAAAGTCAAAGCTAGTGTGTCTTAAAGTCACTTTTATAATAAAAAGTAATATTTATTTGGGTGTTTATCAAGTGCCAGGTAGTGTACTGAATGCCTTATGTAGATTATCCTCACAGCAATTCTTTAGATAATGTTTTAAGCCTCACTCTGAAGCTTAGCAGACTGAGTAACTTGCCCACCATCGCAGGGATAGAAAGTGATGATGTTAACAGTTAGGAACCACATCAGGCTTATTCACTTCCTCTTGATACCAGGGTAAAAATTACTCCCTTTGTAATAAGTAATCTAGTGTGGGCAGTCGTCTTATGCTCTTATTTTCTTCCCTCCCCCCTTTCCTATCTTCTTTTCTTCCATAAAGATAGTACCTATTTCGTATTAAATTTTTTTCAGTTTTATTGACATATAATTGACATTTAGCACTGTGAATTTAAAGTGTACAGCATGATGACTTGACATACACATATTGTGAAATGATCACTACAGTAGTAAGTTTAGTGACCATCCATCATCTTGTATAGTTACAAAAACATTTTTTTCCTTGTGATGAGAACTTTTAGGATCTACTCTTCTAGCAACTTTCAAACATACCATGCAACAGTGTTAAATATAGTCATCATGTTGTACATTATATACCCAGTACTTATGTATCTTATAACTGGAAACTGATACCTGTGACCAGCTTCAGCCAGTTCCTTACCCACTACTCCCCACCTCTGGTGACCACAGATCTGATCTTTTTTTCTATGAGTTGGAGTTTTTTTGGATTCCACATATAAGTGAAACCATACAATATTTGTCTTTCTCTCTCTGACTTTCTTCTGTCTCAAATGACAGGATTTCCTTTTTTTTTTTTATGACCGAATAGTATTTGTGTGTGTGGGTGGGTGGATGTCACATTTTCTTTATTCATTCATCTATTGAAGAACTACCAAATGATCCAGCAAATTCACTTTTGGATATGTATCAGAAGGAAGTAAAATCACTATGTCAAAGAAATATCTGTACACCCATATTTAGTATTTTTAAAGTTAAATAAAGGGGTAAATATCACTGATTCAGTAGCCACTCATAGTCTATCATAAACATCTTTAAAAGCATGCTTTTAAATAACTTTTTCCATATACTTTAAAAAGTTGAAATCTTTTGTGTAATTTGCAAACTTTTTTTCACTTTTTATTTCATGAAGTTATTTAAAACTCTTTGTAAATATTATCTTTAACTTGTTAGTATCTTAAGTTTTAACTAGAATTTAATAACTGTATCACAGAACAGTTCTTATTTGATTTCTGTTTAAACAGTCACTTCCCAAGAGCTGCATGTCTATGTCAAAGGAAGAGTCTAGCAAAGGAAGTCATAGGACTGGAGCACACAGTCGTCTGCCCATCAAGTCCCATCAACATTGTTATAGTTGGTCAGATGAGTCATTATCTATGACACAGTCAGGTAAGATAACAAGGAAGGAGTTAGTTTTCTTTGAACTATGTTTGAATTCCTCTTTAATAAGCTTTGTCTCTATGTGACTGGTAAAATGTTATTCTCTGTTTCATTTGTAAAGGTTTTTTCCTTGCCAAAATTGAATTACATAATTCTTTGCTTTCCCTTGATAATTTATATCCCTCATTATACAAACTATGATAAATTGTTATGTTCTTAGACGTTAGTAGTCATTTATTCATCAGACATTTGTTGAATTTTTTGTGTGTGACAGGTGCTGCTTATGTGTTCCTATAGTGCTCTGCACTTTAACTTGTTACCCCAGACAGCACATAAGTTTAATCAAACATTAATTTAATCAATACATTAATTCAACCTAGTAGTGGGTCTCCTCTACTAGAATTTATATTCCTGACCCTAGCAGGTACTTTGCATTGCACATAGTAGGTACTGTGTTCTTGAATGATTTAATGATGCCCATGAGGAGAAACAGGAGGTGGTAGAGCAGGATAGCATGTCTCAAGGAAGGAAAAGTAGAGACTGCACATGGCAGTAGGGAGCATTCATTATTTTCCCTTAACCTCTATCCTACTATAAATTCCCGGTAGTACGTAGATTATGAAAGGATGAACAGGCTCTACTCTAAAAGACTTCAAGGCATTGATCTTGGGAGACATACCTAGACAGACAAAACTTGGTTTATGTAGGATTCTGAGGAAGATTAATACTATATCGATGTATGTCTTTTGAGCTCATTTTCAATTTTCTTTTGAGAGAAGACATTTAGTAAAGGAAAAGTAAAAAATATTACTCATTTTTTAAAATCTTTGATCCTTTTATACCCCCTTTGCTTTCAGTGTTTTAAACAACAGTAACTCTTGGGTTTTTCCCATGCCCATATTTACTTATTCTTTGAATAACTGCATAATATTTCAAAGGGTGGATATACCGTAATATAACCATTTCCTTAGTGATAATCATGTAGATTTTCTTAAAATTTTCAAAATTTCAAGTAATGTTATAATGAATATCTTCACTTATATATGACATGACATGACATGTGTGCATTCTCAGTCGTGTCTGACTGCTTGCAGCCCTGCGGACTGTAGCGGCAAGGCTCCTCTGTCCATGGAGTTTTCCAGGCAAGAATACTAGAGTGGGTTGCCGTTTCCTACTTTCTGACTCAGGTATCAAACCTGCATATCTTGTGTCCCCTTCATTGGCAGACAGGTTCTTTACCACTGTGCCACCTGGCAGCCTTTTTATTTATATTTATTTCCTGTTGAATATTTCAGTAGGAATAAATTCTTAGAAGTGAAATTACTGAATCAAGCCAGTAATTGAAGTTGAAGAATATTGTCTGTCATATTTATCTGTTGAAAGTGATTAATTTTTTGTATATATTTGCTTTCATGTAATCTGGGGAGAAGTTACTGCCAGTGGAGTAACCTTTCAGTGGACATAAACTTGATATTTTGAAATATGGATTCTCATTATTTCTCTTTTACTTACTGGTGACTTTCTTCAAGTTTCCTTCCCATAACTAATATTCTTTCTTATCTATAGCAATGAAATAATATCTTAATCATCCTTGTGTGAATTATAAAATAAGGATTAATAATATTTGTAAGGTACTATTTTATTGGTAAAATATATTCAAATGAGAACTGTTTTAGAAAAATATCTCTGAGATTTCTAAGCTATAGATGCCATCTACCTGTTCATGACAGCATTATTCATTATATGTGGTATTTATAGGAGTGGTAAATGTTAATGTAGTGGAATTATATAATACCTTTCTTAGTTACATGATGGAGAGTTTGTTATGAGCCAGATTAATGCAATCAACGTGTCAAATAATGAAGCTTAATTTTTAGTCATTATTCTGTTCATCAGGTTATTCTGTCTTGATGTATTTCAGCCAACAGAAGTCTGTTCCTGTCACTTCCCCTATCCCCTTTCTTCCAAAAAAAAACCTGTAGGAGAGAATTCCATAAAGACAATACATTGATCTAGAGAGTTACTTAGATTAAAAAAAAATATTTTTTTTAGAGGTTCTTTTAGATATTACTGTGATAAACACTATATAGTAGAATTAGATTTGGGCATGTGGAAAATGTACTCCCATTCACTGTCATAGACTTTTATTTTATCTCTTTTTACCTTTCACTTGTAGAACTTTGGTTTCTTTACTACTTAAAAATGTAAACATTTCACACGGTCTTTCATCTGAACTTAAAGTTTCTCATCATCTCTGTTAAATCTTCACAGTCATAGTTGAGAAATGTTTTTATTTAAAAAGATCACTGCTTACATATCCAATTTTTAAAATATATTCCTTTAAAATAATCATTTTGGGGGCAAAGTTATAGGAAGTATAGTGGTCTCCTATAAAATTTTATCAAAGTAACATCTCAAGTTCTGGAAGCACATAAAGTTTATCAAGCTAAAAGGATACACAGCTTTAGCAGACACAAAGGTATGGGGTTTATATTTCATTTTAGAAATGTTATAATTTTCAACTCAACTTGAAATCCTACCCCCAATTATTGTTCAGAATTGTTAATTAAATCACTGTAAAGCTTACCAGTAAGATTCAGAGCCTGTTAGCTCTAGAACAAATTGAGAGGATGTCCACTTGTCTCCTGCGAGAACACCACAATTGCATGTTCAACAGCCATTGACAGGAGGATGCTAGAACCCACCGTAAAAAGATACTGCACATCCAAAGACAGAAGCCATAGCCAGATGGTAGGAGGGGCACAATAACAATAAAATCAAATTCCCATACCTGCCAGGTGGGTGACCCAAAAACTGGAGACCAGTAGTAGCAAAGAAGTTCTCCCACTGTTGTAAAGGTTCTAAACCCCACATCAGGCTCCCCAGGCTGGGGATCCCACAAAGGGGCTGAGAATCCCTAGGGAATCTGACCTTGAAGGCCAGTGGGATTTGATTATAATTTCACAGGACTAGGGGAAACAGTGGAGAAGGCAGTGGCACCCCACTCCAGTACTCTTGCCTGCAAAATCCCATGGATGGAGGAGCCTGGAAGGCTGCAGTCCATGGGGTTGCTGAGGGATGGACACGACAGAGTGACTTCACTTGCACTTTTCACTTTCATGCATTGGAGAAGGAAATGGCAACCCACTCCACTCTTCTTGGTCGGAGAATCCCAGGGACGGGAGAGCCCGGTGGGCTGCCATCTATGGGATCGCACAGAGTTGACCACGACTGAAGTGACTTAGCAGTAGCAGCAGCAGGGGAAACAGAGACTCCCGTCTTCGAGTGCACAAACAAAATCTTGCACACACCAAGACCCAGGGGGAAAGAGCAGTCACCCCGTAGGAGACTGAACCAAAACTACCTGCTAATGTTGGAGGGTCTCCTGTGGAGTCATGGGTTGGCAGGGGCTCACCACAGGGAAGACACTGGCAGCAGCAGTCCTGGAAGGTCCCCCTTGGTGTAAGCCCTCTTGGAGGCCGCTGTTAACCCTGCCATAGCGCCCAGAGACCCCAGGGCCCATAGACCTCAGGCGAAACAACTGCCAGTGCAACCCCACCCATCAGCAGATAACTGGATTAAAGTTTTACTGAGCAAGGCCCAGATTTTCCCACTGCCAGAAGGCAGACAGAAGCAAGAACCACAGTCCCACAGCAGCTAAAACAAAACTCACATTACTGAAAGTCAGTCAGGATGAAAAAGCAGAAAGTTATGTCCCAGATGAAGGGACAAGATAAAACCCCATAAAAACAACTAAGTGAAGTGGAAATAGGCAACCTTCCAAAAAAAGAATTCGGAATAATGATAGTGAAGACAATCCAGGATCTTGGGAAAACAATGGAGAAGGTATGAGAAATATTTGCCGAAGACCTAGAAGAACTAAAGAATAAACAGAGAAGAATAATATTGTAGAAGGAATCCGTAGCAGAATAACTGAAGCAGAACAAATAAATGAGGGAGGACAGAATGGTGGAAGTCACTGCTGCAGAATAGAATATAGAAAAAAGAAAGAAAAAAATGAAGACAGCCTAAGAGACCTCAGGACAACATTAAACACACCAACATTCGCATTAGAGGGGTCCCAGAAGAAGAGAGAAAGGACCTGAGAAAATATTTTAAGAGATAATAGCTGAAAACTTCCCTAACATAGGAAAGGAACTAGTCAACCAAGTCCAGGAAGCACAGAGTCCCAGACAGGATAAACCCAAGGAGGAACACACCAAGACACATAGTAATCAAACTGACAAAAATTAAAGACCAAGATAAAATGTTAAAAGCAACAAGGGGAAAACAGATAACATACAGGGGAACTCCCATCAGGCTATCAGCTGATTTCTCAATAGAAACTCTACATGCCAGAAGGGAATGGCATGATATATTTAAAGAGATTAAAGGGAAGAAACTATAACCAAGAATACTTCACCCAACGAGACTCTTATTCAGATTTAATGGAGAAATCAAAAAGCTTTCCAGACAAGCAGAAGTAAGAGAATTCGGCACCACCAAACCAGCTTTACAACAAATGCTAAAGGAATTTCTCTAGGCAAGAAACACAGGAGAAGGAAAAGACCTACAGAAAATGAATCCGAAACAATCAAGAAAACGGTAATAGGATCATCAGTTCAGTTCAGTTGCTCAGTTGTGTCCGACTCTTTGTGACCCCATGAATCACAGCACGCCAGGCCTCCATGTCCATCACCATCTCCCAGAGTTCACTCAAACTCATGTCCATTGAGTTGGTGATGCCATCCAGCCATCTCATCCTCTGTCGTCCCCTTTCCCTTCTGCCCCCAATCCCTCCCAGCATCAGAGTCTTTTCCAATGAGTCATGTCTTCACATGAGGTGGCCAGAGTACTGAAGTTTCAGCTTCAGCATCATTCCTTCCAAAGAACACCCAGGGCTGATCTCCTTTAGAATGGACTGGTTGGATCTCCTTGTGGTCCAAGGGCGGAGAAGGCAGTGGCACCCCACTCCAGTACTCTTGCCTGGAAAATCCCATGGATGGAGGAGCCTGGAAGGCTGCAGTCCATGCTAAGGGTCGGACACGACTGAGCGACTTCCCTTTCACTTTTCACTTTCATGCATTGGAGAAGGAAATGGCAACCCACTCCATTGTTCTTGCCTGGAGAATCCCAGGGACGGGGGTGCCTGGTGGGCTGCCGTCTATGGGGTCGCACAGAGTCGGACACGACTGAAGTGACTTAGCAGCAGCAGCAGTCGAAGGGACTCTCAGGAGTCTTCTCCAACACCACAGTTAAAAAGCGTCAGTTCTTCAGTGCTCAGCTTTCTTCACAGTCCAACGATTATACATATTGATAATTACCATAAATGTAAATGGGTTAAATGCACCAACCACAAGACATAGACTGGCTGAGCAGATGAAACATGTCCATGTATGTACTTCCACTTACTACATCACTCTACTTAACCCCCCAGCTTGTATGTAATTATTTTATGTTATTAGATTAATCATATTCGCATTATGGCTTGCAGTTGTCATTATCTTTTATTTTTTGTCTGGCTATTGATTGTGAAAACTGATAAACATCTTTTACTATTGTGATTATGCAACTATTACTCACTTAATACCATTGTATCATGATTGTTTCAACAGAAAAATAATAGAATTCTATATCACCAAAACTACCACTTAATAGAAAAACCTGTAATCACTTTTTAAAATCCAAATGCATATCAGATTATCTTGGAATGTTTTGAAAAATCAAATGCCCAGATCTGCTTTTTTCCCCCAAAGCTCCAGCTATGTTTCTAATGAGCAGCTGTGTTTAAAGACAACTGGACTTTTGATCTTTTACTTTCATCTAGTTTGTTTCATTTTTTTTCTATTTCATATTCGGTGCCCCCATTTTACTTAGTTTATGTTTTCCAGTTTCTCCATCTTTTCTTTTTTGTGATATTCTTTCTCAAGCCCTTATCAAGCATAGTAGAAAAGTTTTTGTATACATATATATAAGTAATATTGCCTAACTAAAAAATGTATGACATTTGACTCAACATGTTTGACTTAGTATGAATAGAATGCTAGATTTCTAATTTTAAAAAATAGATATGCAAGAAAGATTTACTGTATAGCACTGGGAGCTATAGTCAGTATCTTGTAATAGCCTATAATGGAAAATAATCTGAAAAATAATGTGTATATGTATAACTGAATCACCTTGCTGTGTACCTGAAACATTGTAAGTCAACTGTACGTCAATAAAATATATTTATATAATGAAAAAAATAAAATGGATAAATTAAGCCAAAATAAATAAAATAATTGATTATTTTCTTCAGAAATTAAAGGAGAACGTTAGGAAGATACTCAGTTTTTGTCTCCTTACCACCACCTTTTTTAAGTTTAAACCAAAAAATGTTACATAAAATATGGCTGCATAAAAGTGTTTTATGTGTTCTAATACTGCCACCATTTATTGAGCTTTTTATAGTAGTCCGAGTACTGTGCTACATGCTTTATGTATCTTTTTTAATTTTCACATCAGTTCTAGAAATCGTTAAGTGACAGACACCTTACTAATTACCAGTAGTAGATTCCAAGCTAAAAATGACCTTTATTATTGCTTCATTTTATGAGTGTTAATCAGTAAATAGTGAACTTCACTATTCACTCAGGGCTCAGTCTGATGGCACTATTGGCATAAGATGGGTATAATTTTCCTAATGCACCTTAAGTCAGGAGACTAAAGTGGCAGGAACTTAGATGTCATTATTTCTGATTTAGATATTTAGATCACATTGCAAAAAGAGGACTTATCTTTTCAAAATAAATTCTGTGATTAGTTCTTTGCAATTTAATCTGAAGTGCTTTAAAAAAAGAAAACCTGATTGTTTATGATGTAGTATTGTAATGTACATCTAAGTCTTCAGAGTTGTATATAATAGCATTTCTCTTAAAAGACTATTGCCTCACTCATCAGTGTGTGGAAATGACACCATGGTGTGATTCAAGGAGGAGATGTCATTTTTTTTTCTATGTAATTTCCATGTGTAGTGAAATAAGCTGTTTTTAAATGATGCTTATTTTATTAGTTATTATTTATTTGACTGTGCTGGGTCTCAGTTGTGGCATGCTGGATCTTTAGTTGCCACATGTGAACAGCACATGGGATCTAGTTCCCTGACCAGGGATTTAACCTGGGCCCCCTGCACTGGAAGCACAAGTCTTAGCCACTAGACCAGCAGGGAACTCCTAATGATGCTTATTTTTATAAGATTTGTGTGATGCTTACAGTGAAGTGTCTTTTTCATGATTTTGCTGTGACTAAACATCTGCTTTGTATGTGTGCATGTATGTGTCCAAATTGTTGGGAAGAAAATAAGATTTAACTATGGCTTTATTTCAGTTATTTTAAATCTTTTAAGAGCTTCCAAAGGTTATCGCAAAGTATATTTCTTTATAATTTTTCTCTCTCCTTTTATGATATTAAGCCATTAGCTGATGACTCACAATTTCAAATGGTAAAATTCTAGTTTGATTTTAATATGACTTTAAAACTATCAAACTACCTATTAGTAACCAAGAGGAGGGACAGTTGAGGGAGGGACAGTTGGCTATCCTGTTACCGGGAAATAAATCTTTAAAGACTGTCCAAATTTCGCTAACCAAAAGTTTTTCTACTTCCAGCTACTTATCAAGACAGGGTATCTTCAGATTTGCAAACTTTATTTGCAGTTTCAAAATAGCACAATTAGAAGGTGAATTAAATAAACAGGAAGACACACACCCCCACCCCTGCATAGAGATTTAGGAGAAAGGATGGAAATCACTAATAATTTTTTTCTGAATCTCAAATTTTAAATGTTAGATTAACTTTACATTGGTGCTTTCTATTAATAGTTACTGAATTTATTTTTTTTAATGACATTAAAAGGTTTTATATCTCTTTCAGAAACTACATCTGACCAGAGTGACATTGAAGGTAGAATCAGAGCCCTGAAGGATGAGCTGCGGAAAAGAAAATCAGTTGTGGACCAACTCAAGAAGGAACAGAAGAAAAGGCAAAAGGAGAGGCTCAAAGCCCAGGAAGCCAGTCTAATCAAACAATTGGAGGTTAGACATGAGAAGGCTAGTGTACATATGAAGCTGGAAATGTTTTAAGCATTAATAAAGTGATAGATTAAAAATTTTCAGTATTAGTTTTGTGCCACATTTTAACCTAACTTTAAAAACGAAGAAACTGAGGTGTCTGAACAAACTCTTGCTTGAAGCATTAAATATTAAAATGTTATATAATATCAAGTATTAAATAGTAAAAGTATTAAAATGAGTTTTTTCCCCAAAGAGGAAAGATTAGGCCTATGAAAGAAAGCTTGATATCCGTGTTCTCTTAAGGAAAGAACCATTAGATAAATACTCCTGGCTATTGGAACTGTTAACTGCTTTTTCTTTTCTTTTTTTTGGCAGAATGGTGTTTCATGCCACCGAGCTTATTAGTATGATTCTTTGTACTATTTGAATAGCTCCTAAAAATAACGCTAAACTTGAGTTTCCTTCCAAACTCTAGCAACCTTCCCTGATTTGATTCTACCCAACTCTGGAAGCCTGGTTTGTTTGGTTTGTTTGGTTGGTTGGTTTTGTTTTTAGCTTTAAAAACATGTGGGCACAGAAAGTTTTACTGACAATTCCTCCGAATATTTTTTAAATTAATTTATTTAATTGGAGGCTAATTACTTTATGGTTTTTATATCTTTCTCATTCTGTTTTTTCCTGTTCGTTCAGTTTTCAGATCCCATCGATTTCTTTTTTCAGAAGTCTTGCTTGTCCCTTTCCATTCCTACTGACATCAGGCTGTTTGGGACCCTGATGTCTTCTTACCTCTACAGTGTGCACAGCCTCTCACTCTTACATGTCCTTGCCTACGGTTGCTTCCCTATAGCTTACATACATTCTGTCAGCCTAGTATTCCTGAACACCATATTCATTACAGAACCAGTCTGAACTTCTATATCATAAGAATCCCTTCTCAAGGCTCACCTGAGATCATTCAGTTTCTTCTCAGTCACTTTCAATAATAGCAAGTTTCAGATTTTCAAGGCAGTTGATTTCATTGGTTGGACTCTAGGTGCTCTAAGTGCTAAAAAGGTCTTTGTTATGTTTGGGCAAAATTTCTGTTCTTTTAATCGCCCTTGTGTGGTAACACCAAACATGTATTCTCCTTTATTAATACGTTTATTAATTTAATCAAATATTCAAGCACCTTTTTATGTGTTGGAAACTTGGCTAATTACTGCACGCATATTTTTCACTTTATCCTCAAAGCAACAAGATGTGGATGTTACTATCCCTGTTTTACAAATGAGGAAATTGAGTTTCAGTGAAATTAATGATATCCAGAGATATGCAGCTCAAATGTGTTAAAACTAGGATTTTAATTTAGCTTGAATTCCAAATTCTGTGCCCTTACCATTACACTACACTATCTTCCACATAGAAGATAAACCTGCTAACAGATCTGGAGAAGATAAGACATTAACATTAGTACACAGCACAAAGATGGGAACAGGAATTGTAACTTGCACATATGTTTAGAAGAAAAGTGATTACGATTCAGTGACCATGCTGAGAAGTTCATGCTGGAAAGTAGTAAGAAACAAAATTTTAAAATGAAAATCAAATTTAGGGCTTTAGAAATCAGACTGGTGAGTTTGAACTTCATCCTATAGGTCTGTGCTCAATCTGACTATACATTAGAATTAATCAAGGAGGTTTTTTGAAAAATAAAAATATCCAGGCTCACTCCCAGAGATTTTTATTTAATTGGCCTAAGGTGGGGCCCATGATTTAAAAGTACTGCTAAGGGTCAGTTCAGTTCAGTCTCAGTCGTGTCCGACTCTTTGCAACCCCATGAACTGCAGCACGCCAGGCCTCCCTGTCCATCACCAGTTCCCGGAGTGCACCCAAACCCATGTCCATTGAGTCAGTGATGCTATCCAGCCATCTCATACTCTGTCATCCCCTTCTCCTCCTGCCCTCAATCTTTCCCCACATCAGGGTCTTTTCAGATGAGTCAGCTCTTCACATCAGGTGGCCAAAGGTCATGAGGAGCAATTAAAAGCTAAATGAAATACTATTACATTGAATAGCATTGCCTCAAAAGTTCAGTAATAGATACATCAACTAGAAAAATATCTAGAGAGAAATATAAAGATCCATCTCATTCAATATTTTATTAAATGATTTAAATAAAGGCAATATAAAGTTCTTTATTTAGATTTTATAATTATAGTATAGTATATAAATTAGTGAAGCTTTATTTATAGAATGACTAATAACTAAGAAGTATTTTTGCAATTCTGTACTATCATGCTCTCAACCACTCCCTTCTCTTTCCTTGGGATCTGTATTCCCAAAGTACATACCCTTTAAGAAGTTTACTGCCATAGAGAAGAGAAAAAAAAAAAAAAAAAAGAAGTTTACTGCCATTGAAACTCAGTGCAATGGCTAAACTTAAAATTATCAGGAAAGTATTAGGACATCCTTTAAAGGATAATTATATAATCAGCTAAAGAGTTTTTTTAATATGGCAGGGCCTGAATTATTACTTTATAAGTATTACGCTTCTGTATTACAGAAGATTGAGATTGTATCATTTCCTGATTGATATTAGTGTTACATTATACATCTTGCTTATACATAGCCTATTTCAAGAAGGCTATGCAAATAACTGACTTTAGAACTCTGAGAAATAATGCTGATGCAGGGAGTAAACATTTTATATTAACATCTTTTTTACTGTTTGAATACTTTACCATTAAATGTTTAGTTTTCTAAGTTAAGATAGTTTTTAAAAATTCTGTATATTGACTCCTCTGATTTTTCTAAACGTAGTCATATGATGAATTCATTAAGAAAACTGAAGCTGAGCTTAGCCGAGATTTGGAAACCTCACCAACAGCCAAGCCTCAGATTAAAACGCTCTCCTCAACTTCTGAAAAACCCAAGATCAAGTCGCTTCCACTGCACAGGTAGAAATTTTTGATAACTAACCTATATCCTGCCTTATTTGCAAAAGAAATAGGGAAAGGTTTTTAGTTGAAGCTAACTTTTGAGTAACTATGAAATTGTAAAAGTGAAAATACTGGTTTATGGTTTTAGTGGCACTAAAGTAAATTTGTTGTTTATGGTATAATCACAAATCAAATTTATAATAAGGCACAGATATAAATATATATTCTGAAATCTGGTGGGTGCAGTGAAAATAATACTCTCCAGCATTGTTGTTACAGCTTTGTAAGTTGGTATAGTTGTTTTCAAAAACAATTTAGCAACGTTTCAAAAGTCAAAAACAGTCTGTAACTTTTGACCCAGTAATTCCCCATCTGAAAATCTAGCTTGAAAACATACAAACTACCAAAAATGTCTATTTGCATGAACATGTGCATCATAACCTCTTTTATATTAAGTAAACACTGGAAGCAGTCTTTACATCCAGAAATGGGTGAATACCCTGTTAGTGAAGGTTCTTTCCAGGGACAGAATATTATGCAGTCATTGGGTGCAGATACAGAAGATGCAGAGTAGCCCCACTAGAATATATAGTGTGATACATAGGGAAGTCAGGAGGAATATTTAAGATGGATTTTGAATGACGAGCAGAGGTTATGTAGGTCAGTGGGACTGAGAAGTAGTGGGTATTTCAGAGAGAAAGGCACTGATGAGTGACTAAAAGCAGTCAAGAGCTTGGCATATCATGGAAGCTGAATGCGATAGGATATTGCCAGAGTTAGGAGAAGAAACTGGAAAAATAAAAAACAGATTGTGATAATATTGTACTGAAGCATTTTTAGTATTTTCTTATTCACTTTCTTAGAAGATGTGAAACCTTGAAAGGCAATATTTTAGGATATTTTTTGTTTCTTAGAAATGTTACACAGACTCATTACAATTAATTTAGCATTACCTGGGTTTAAATCCTGGCTCCAGCACCAGCCAGCTGTTTAATTAGGGACAAGTTATTTAACCTCCCTGTACTTCAGTTTTTTAATCGGGATTTATATCCCTATAAGAACACCTGAGTAATAAACTTGCTATCAGGGTTAAAAGACTTAACTTAGGACAGGGTCTAACACACAAAGTTAGCAATGTGTATTAGTTTTATTGTTATTGCTAGTAAAATATTGAGGGAAGTGGTAAAAAGGAATAAGTTTAAATCATATCATATATAACTATCCCAAAACAGCAGACATCAACAATTAGATATATTTCTTTCTCGGATTTTTTTATACTTGTATTTTTGATATGTATATATTTTCCCTTTATGTTACATTATATGTAAGTTTTATTTTAATTTCTACATTTGATTAAGTGTTTTTATAGTTTTATTAACCAAGCTACCAAGAATTTTAACTAGAGAATGATAGAATCATATTTCTCTTTAGAGATATCTTTTTGACTACAGTATGAAGGAAAGATAGAAAGGGATAAGTTTAGAAGCAGGGATAACAGTAGTCTAAGCCAGGCCTCAGGTAATCCACTGTAATAAGAATAGAGAATAGGAGATAGATTTTAGGAATATTGAAGAAGTATACTTGACTAATTAAAATTGTAGATGGAGAAGCTGAATGACTGTCATATTTCTCTTAAGTAGTAGTTGGTTGAGTCGAAGTTACACTAACCTAAATGGAAAATCAGGTGTTCCTCAGTGGGAGGCTTAAGATTTTGGTTTTAAAATGTTAATTTTAAGGTATCTATAGTTCATCTAAGTGGAATTATCCAGGAAAGATGTTAGGGTTTTATATATATATATGGATGACCAACATATAGATCATGGTTGAGGCAATAAATATGGCAACATTTGGATGAACCTTCTTCACCCGAAGAAAGTGTGCATTCAGAGAGAATAAAAGGGAGCCAAGTACTAGATATGATATATAAAATATATAAAATAACAACCTTTAAGGAGATTAAGAAGAAATAGGAGTAGAAGGCATATAATATGACTTTGCAGATAAAAAGAAAGCAAGAAAATGAAGATGGTAAATGTCAAATTAAAGCATACAAGAGAACAGTAATGTACCATCAGATGAAGGAATAAAGAATGGGCAGAGGAGAACTCAATATTCTGTAATAACCTAAATGGGAAAAGAATTTGAAAAAGAATAAATATATGTGTATGTGTAACTGAATCACTTTACTATACAACTGATACTAACATTGTAAATCAGCTATAGTCCAATATTAAAGGGGGGAATTTTTTTTTTTTAAGCTTGAGGTATACGTATAAGCTAAGGGGGAAGAAAATCACCAGATTGAAGGACTAACAATTGTAGAAAAAAGAATGGTTAGTTGAGGGATACTATCAGTGAGAGTGTAGAAATTATGGGATTTGGGCCAGAAAGAAATTTGAGCAAATTTGAGAGATACACCTTTTTCTTCTTGCAGACAGGAGGAAAGGCAATTGGGATGGCTGTGAATATAGATGAATTTGTAGGTAGAAAGGTTGAAGATCAGAAGGTTCATGCTGATGGCCTCTCTTTTTCTCATTAAAAGAGGCAAGATCATCTATTGAGAGTGACGAAGGCCAGAAATAGGCTTGGTGAAAATGGCAAAGGTTGGAATACTTCCTGTGGAGTAGAAAGAAGTAGTTGTCTAAGAATTGATTGCTTTTTGTTACCAGTTATTATAGTATCAGTAATACATTTATTTCTGTTTATTAATTTTTCTACTTAAGATCGGAAACAGCAAAGAATTGGAAATCACTGACAGACTCAGAACGATCCAGAGGATCCCTGGAGTCTATTGCTGAACATGTTGGTATGTAACTAGAAAAAATAATCACACTGTATCTACATGGGCTAAAGATTTATACAAATGCCTATGCAATTCTACCTCTAAGTTATATGGTTAAAAAATGAATTTCCTAAGTAGATCGTTTAATATTTTAAGTTACTTTTATATTTTAAAGTGATTTATGGGTTATGCATAAGTTATATGAATCAGTCTTTATTGTCCCAATAACTGACAAAAACTGAATCATTAAGACATTGATCTAAAATGGCTATGAGGGTGTCATCAGCATCTCAAAATTCTCCCTTAATCAGATTTTGTATCTGATTGTGTAATTGTCGGCCTCCACTATTTCTCAGCTATGTGGTTGTATACATTTTTTTCAGTTGAGTCCAAAGAAAAATAAGAACTATTGAAAATAAAGTATAATTAAATGAGGAATTAAAACTGAGGCGTGAAAAAGCCTACCTGGCAATAATGACAGAGTAGCTATTTGAATTCAAGACTTTTACTTCTTGGTTTGTTGTTTCACTGAATCTTAATTATTTTCTTCTTATTTAGCAGTTTTAGCTCTTAGAGTGCTATATTTCCAGAAATAGTTAGGTGTTTTTTGGTTTGTGGTTTTTTTTTTTTTTTTTTCATTCAAGAGGTTAGTTGAAGTCCCTGGGGAAATTCATTCTTTTAGAGGCATATATACTAGTACATTTGTCCCTCCTTTATAGCTTTTCTATTTGAAGAACATAGGTAATATGCTTCATCCAGTTCTGTGTTTGCATGATTTGAGAATCAGCTTCTCCATAAACTTTGATTCATTTTTCTTAATTTTCTAACTTAAGACAACACTTAAAAAATTATACCAAACTTCAGATTTTTCAATTCAGTGCAGTTGCTCAGTCATGTCCGACTCTTTGGAACCCCATGAATCACAGCATGCCAGGCCTCCCTGTCCATCACCAACTCCCGGAGTTAACCCAAACTCATGGCCATCGAGTTGGTGATGCCATCCAGACATCTCATCCTCTGTCGTCTCCTTCTCCTCCTGCCCCCAATCCCTCCCAGCATCAGGGTCTTTTCCAATGAGTCAACTCTTCGCATGAGGTGGCCAAAGTACTGGAGCTTCAGCTTCAGCATCAGTCCTTCCAAAGAAATCCCAGGGTTGATCTCCTTCAGAATGGACTGGTTGGATCTCCTTGCAGTCCAAGAGACTCTCAAGAGTCTTCTCCAACACCACAGTTCAAAAGCATCAATTCTTCAGTGCTCAGCCTTCTTCACAGTCCAACTCTCACATCCATACATGACCACTGGAAAAACCATAGCCTTGACTAGACAGACCTTTATTGGCAAAGAAATGTCTCTGCTTTTGAATATGCCATCTAGGTTGGTCATAACTTTTCTTCCAAGGAGTAAGCGCCTTTTAATTTCATGGCTGCAGTCACCACCTGCAGTGATTTTGGAGCCCAAAAAAATAAAGTCTGACACTGTTTCCACTGTTTCCCCATCTATTTGCCATGAAGTGATGGGACCAGATGCCATGGTCTTCGTTTTCTGAACGTTGAGCTTTAAGCCAACTTTTTCACTCTCCTCTTTCACTTTCATCAAGAGGCCTTTTAGTTCCTCTTCACTTTCTGCCATAAGGGTGGTATCATCTGCATATGTAAGGTTATTGATATTTCTCCCGGCAATCTTGATTCCAGCTTGTGCTCTTCCAGCCCAGCGTTTCTCATGATGTACTCTGCATAGAAGTTAAATAAGCAGGGTGACAATATACAGCCTTGATGTACTCCTTTTCCTTTTTGGAACCAGTCTGTTGTTCCATGTCCAGTTCTAACTGTTGCTTCCTGACCTGCATATAGGTTTCTCAAGAGGCAGGTCAGGTGGTCTAGTATTCCCATCTCTTTCAGAATTTTCCACAGTTTATTGTGATCCACATAGTCAAAGGCTTTGGCATAGTCAGTAAAGCAGAAAGAGATGTTTTTCTGGACTTCTCTTGCCTTTTTGATGATCCAGCGGATGTTGGCAATTTGATCTCTGGTTCCTCTGCCTTTGGTAAAACCAGCTTGAACATCTGGAAGTTCACGGTCTAATGTATTGCTGAAGCCTGGCTTGGAGAATTTTGAGCATTACTTTACTAGCATGTGAGATGAGTGCAATTGTGTGGTAGTTTGAGCATTCTTTGGCATTGCCTTTCTTTGGAATTGGAATGAAAACTGACCTTTTCCAGTCCTGTGGCCACTGCTGAGTTTTCCAAATTTGCTGGCATATTGAGTGCAGCTCTTTAAGTTATTTTTAAATGTTCTATTTATTTTTAGTATAGTGTATATTCATAAAATAAAAATTTACTACATATGGTAACCTATAAAGCAGGTCATTTTTACTGACCAGAGCTTTTTCTCATCAATATTTGGTTTTTATTTAAACTTTGGTTTCAGAAATTGAAAGGTGTGATTAGACAATTTTGATGTGATTTTTTTTTTCTTCTTCCCCTTTTAAGATGCTGCATTGACAGGTTCTGAAAGATCAGTATCAGAAAAATCTTCATCTGCCTACGCAAAGAGAATGACTGAATTGGATGGTCGGACAGAAGAGCACTTTCAGACTTCTCCGATTCTGAGATCATCAAGGAGGACAAGAGCTGAATCTGGAGATTCTCTAGAAAATGTCCCTTCATTATCTCTTCTTAAAGAATTAAACGCATCTTATAGAATTCTGGATGTATCAGGTGCCAAGGCTGAAGAAGAGTCTAGTCAAAAATCAGAAATACAAGAAGTAGACTATGCAAAATTGGAGGAGAGTGCAATTGAAGATGCCTATTCCAAACAGTCTAGGAAGGCTGATGTCTTCCTGAAGCTAGACCTGGAACAGGGAGATTCATCTGAAATTCTTTCAAGAAAAGATCTTCCTTTAGATTCTATAAATGTTCAGAAAGACTTAGTTAGATTAGCCATTGAAAATCTTCATAAAACAGAAACAAAAGAGGGACAGTCAAATGAAGATATCAGTCATAGTCCAAACATCCAATCAGAAAAAGAGACTCATGTACAAAAGAATATAAAGAGCAGGGACTCATCTTGGTCACAGCATGTACTTGCATCTAAAGAGATGTCGTACTCTGAAGATTTTGATGTATCGTCTTTCAAGAAAGACATTTCAGCTGAATTGTACAAAGATAACTTTGAGGTGGCATCTTTGTTGTCACTCAGGAAAGACTCTCAGTCTTGCAGAGAGAAGTTACAGGCAACAAGCATCTCTAGAAGCAGAGCCACTAGCTTTGGTAGTGATGATGAAATCAGCGAGTGCCTCAGTGAGAAAAGCCTTTCTATTCATAGCAGTGTCCACTCTGAAAGGCTGTTAGAACTCAAGTCCCCCACTGAGCTTATGAAAAATAAGGAGCGCAGTGATGTAGAGCATGAACGAGGAGTTACTGAATCCCCTTCCTTGGCTTCAGCTTCTCTTGCAGATGAATTACTTGATTTCCACATTGGTGATAGGGTATTGATTGGCAATGTTCAGCCAGGAACTCTTCGATTCAAAGGTGTGACTAGTTTTGCCAAAGGGTTTTGGGCTGGAGTGGAGTTGGATAAACCTGAAGGAAATAACAATGGAACATATGATGGCATTGTATACTTTGTGTGCAAAGAGAAGCATGGGATTTTTGCTCCTCCTCAAAAAATATCTCACATTCCAGAAAACTTTGATGACTATGTAGACATAAATGAAGACGAAGACTCTTATTCCGATGAGCAATATCAATATTATAATCAAGAACAAAAAGATACAGAGGGTCCCAAGTCTGACAGAGAAAAGGATACAATTGAATATTTTTATGAGAAATCTCTACCCAGTATGCATGACACAGAAGCCTCAGTTGATAGAAGCCTTAAAGTAGAGACCGACAATATACAGGACATTTCTGGGGTACTCGAAGCCCATATTCACCAGCAGAATTCAGTGGACTTACTGATGTCTTCAGAGAAAAACAAAGACCTTGTTTCTGATGCCACAGAAAAGGTTTCTTCTGTTGTAGAAGACGATACTTTAGATAATACCTTTTCTGAAGAATTAAAGAGGCAACAACAGTTGACTGAAAAGGAAGAGAACTTATATCCCGAAGTTTCAGAAAAGCTTCCTACCCCACTTCTGGACCTGTTAGCAAGAGAGAAGAACCAATTGGAAGCCCAGCTGAGGTCATCTGTAAGTGAGGAAAAAAAGTCAAAGGAACAGCTAGAAACAGTCAGCTTACTGACAGACAGTTTGCTCCAAGTCTTTGTGAAGGACACAGTCAATCAACTACAACAAATCAAAAAAGCTAGGAATGAAAAAATCCAGCTTAGCAATCAGGAGCTTCTTGTTGAGGATCAAAAGAAAGTACCATTCCAAGGCCCATCCCAAAATCTTGAGGAACAGTCACCAAGCGTTCCGGGTTGCTTCTTAAGGTCTGAATTGGAAGATGAGAAAGAGGAGATTTCCTCACCAGATATGTGTCCTAGACCTGTAAGTATGTTGTTTAGGAAAAAAAAAAAAAGTCAATTAACCTTGCCTTTGTGGTACACTTTAATTCTGTAACTCCTAATAGGTATTTTGGTGATGTGTTGTTTATTAAATACAGATCACTGTACTAGTTTTTAAAGGCCATGTGGCTCTTTCTCTGTCTGAAGTATAATTGGCCTCTATTATGTCATGAGTGGTCACTGTAGAGTTGTCACAAACACAGGCAGGTTTATGCTGGGTTGAAAACCCTTGTATACTGTCCGCAGATTATAGATTCCCTTCCAGATTCACTGGTCAAATTTATTCCATGGAGATTTCCATTGTTTCTCAACCCAGTTCTTTCTTGCCTATGAAATTGTTTGTTCACATATCTACTCAGTCATAGCTGCCTTGCAGAAACTGCCAGTTGTGATGTTGACTCTGGTACAACTGAAATACATCCACTGTGACATATACTCAGGCCATCAACTTGGTTAGGGTGCCCATGGACAGTTGAACAACAGTAATGATTTTGAGTAACTTGAACCAGATGATCACCAAAGGTGAGAAATTTTATCTCATTTCCATATCCCAGAAGTGAAACATTTCTTCAGAAACAGAGTAATGGTGATAGAATAAGGAAAAAACGAATCAATACACATTTTGTAAAAACTGAATAATAAGGCTTATGTAAACAGAATTACAGGAAACAGAATAGTTTTTTCTTAAATTGTTCATCAGTAGCCATTATATTGTTTTTATTTTGCTTGTTGATAGAGAAATAGCAAATATATAAGTAATATATGTCGTTTGTTTTAAAAAAAAAAAAAAAGCCCAAACTTGTTAAGTAACCTGAGTTTACTAAATGGTGATATGTTTGAATGGTTCCATTTCTGTAGGAAAGTCCAGTATTTGGTGCCAGTGGGCAGGAAGAGCTTGCTAAGAGACTTGCTGAACTTGAAATCAGCCGGGAGTTCCTGAGCGTGTTAGGAGATGATCAAGACTGGTTTGATGAAGACTTTGGTTTGAGCTCTTCTCACAAGATCCAAAAAAACAAAGCTGAAGAAACAATTGTACCTTTAATGGCAGAACCTAAAAGAGCTCCAGAAAAGCCGTGTGAAGCTTTACTGGCAGTCCCACACACTGCAGAGGAAGTAGGAATTCTCGTACACGATGCAGCGGAAGAGCTTTGGAAATGGAAAGAATTAGGTCATGATCTGCACAGCATCAGTATTCCTGCAAAACTGCTTGGCTGTGCCAGTAAGGGTCTAGATATAGAAAGTACTAGTAAAAGGGTGTACAAGCAGGTATGTAACAGGGAAGGATAATTCTAGTTTTTAAACTTCTCGCTGTTGTCTGATGTTTGGATCTTAGCCAGTTCATTTTGTTTCTTTTTCTCTATCAAGGCGGTTTTTGACTTAACAAAAGAGATTTTTGAGGAAATATTTGCTGAGGATCCCAACTTGAATCAACCTGTCTGGATGAAGCCATGTAGAGTGAACTCCAATTATTTCCGACGAGTGAAAAATCCAAATAACCTTGATGAAATCAAGGTAAATTGGAAACTACAAAGTATCTCCTTTTTTTGTTTGATCTTCTTTTTGTACAGGTCTATAAATGTCATTAAAGCAGGTACTCTTTTGTATTATTCACTCTTCTGCCCTCAAGACCGGTTCCATAGTAGATATTCAGTAAATATTTGTTCATTCAGTCTGTGAGCAAAAGAACAATGAGGGTAACAGGGAATCCTGAACCCTCAACTTTTTGCAAAATAAAACTTAACAGTAATTTCATATACATATATTTTATAATATTTTTAAGAAATTAGCAAATAGGGAGATAAATTATTGGAATTCGTATGAGCTTTAGGTGAGTTCTTAATGATTGAGAGTTAGGTATAATACTCTAAAAGTATCTGAAGACATATATCAAATATGCCAACCCTAGACAATATAAATGGTATAACCTTTCCATCTTTGATTTTGGAGGTTTCAGATTGGTTATGTGGTTTTGAAATATGTAGGATAGTGTGATATATAAAAAATATTGCTTGTTGTCTAAGAAGCCCCTGAAAAGATTAAGTGCCCTGAAGCTACAGGGACTCAACAAACGAACTTTAAAATCAGATGCGTGAAAATCTCTCTGCCTGTTCACCTTTTCTTGAGCTATATAGCAAAGGTTATATTCCCATTGCAGTGCCTCTCAAACCTTAATGTGCATCTGAGTCACCTGGGAATTTTGGTAAAAATGCAGATTTCTTACTGAGTAGATCTGGAGTAGGACCAGAAATTCTGCATTTCTGCAAGCTCCGAAGTGATGCTGTTATTGCTGACTCTGTGATTATTTTGAGTAGCAAGGGTCTAGAATTATGTCCCCAGAGAGTCTGCCTCCAATTACTTATTTTACTTATGTATTGTCTTACATTATTCAGTTGTATATGTGGACAATCAAAATACATTAAAGGAGAATACACATTAATCTGGTATATAACATGAAAGGAGGCACTGTCTAAACAGTTTGGTCTTTTTTTCCCTGAGGTATAATTGACACATAACATTATATTAGTTTCAGGTATTTGATGTAATGATTTTATCTTTGTATATACTGTAAAAAGAGCACCATAATATGTCTGGTTAACATCCATTACCACACATAGTTACAAATTTGTTTTGCTTGTGATGAGAACTTTTCAGATAGATCTCTGTTAGCAACTTTGAAGTATATAATACAGTATTGTTAACTATAGAAAGCTTTTAAAAATACTCATACTGACAGAATACCAACAGATATCTGTGAGATATATGCTTACATCAGAGGTAGGCAAACTATGGCCCACAGGACAAATCCAGGCCACCACATGTTTTTAAAAATAAAGTTGCCATAACCGCACCTAGTCATTTACATCTTGTCCACCCCTGCTTTCCTACTACCAGCAACAAAGTTGAGTAGCTGCAATAGGGACCATATGGCCCAGAAAGCCTGAAATAGTTACAATTTGGTCTTTTAAAGAAAACGTTTGCTGACCTTTGCTTAACTTAAAGCAGGAGAAAAAGATTGACTTGATGGATTAAAAAAACAAAAACTTTTAAAATAGTATTCAACTTTGAGAAATGAATTATCAGAACCACCTTGGGTTTTTTCAAAGCCCCAGTTCACTCCATTCCTTTCAGCCCCCAGCAGTTGATATATCCTTGAATGTGTGTGTGTGTGTGTGTGTGTGTGTGTGTGTGTGTGTGAATGTGAGTGTGAGAGAGACATTGTTTAATAGAACAACCATAGAAAGTAATATTATTTTATTGCTAACAAAGAACAAACATGTTAAAATAAGATACATAATGTGTACCAGCATTCATCAGACCATGTACATCATTATAACACACAGTGATGCTTCCTACCAATTTTAATATTGCTATAGCGAGGCTTCCCAGCTGGCTCTGTGGTAAAGAATTTGCCTGTAATGCAGAAGAACCCAGGTTCAATCCCTGGGTCAGGAAGATCCCCTGGAGAAGGAAATGGCAACCCACTTCAGTATCCTTGCCTGGGAAATCCCATGGACAGAGGAGCCTGGCGGGCTACAGTCCATGGGATGACAAGGAGTCAGACACAACTTAGCAACTAAACAGCAATAGCAGCATCACAAATGCGTATCTTGTATGTCTGTATCCTCAGGTCATTGAAGAATACCTTCTGTAAGGCAGGAATTAAAAAAAAAAAAAGGCAACAAAAATATTATTAAAGCATTTTGTAAAGCTTTTTTAAAGGGTACTAGTTCAAATACTGTTAGTAAAATTACCATGCCTCTCAAACTGAAGTGTTGATTAGTATTTTTTTAATTTAACATACTTGAATCTTGGTGCTTCAAAATAAACTATCCCAACCAAAGCCCTATTCAGAAATTTACTTTAAACTTTCTTTTGTAGTTTTGCCAGCTTGAAGTAAATTAACGGTGGTTCTTGGGTAGCAGGGACTCTAAAGTGATTTTTGTTTTTGCAAATTCATCAGCGGATTTTACTTCTTTTTCTGTATGTTGTATAGAAACAAAAATTCTTTAAGTGAATAAAAGTCTGAGCGTTTGGGAATGCTTTTTTTTCAAATTGCTAAGTGGAACCGTAAGTGAAAGAAGTTTGCATTAATGTGATCTTTTTTTTAATAAACATTGTATTCTTAGCAAAAATGTTTACTGCTTTATAAGTATTAAATCTCAAAAAATTTGTGTTTCATACATTCCTCTTATTTTCACAGAACTTCATAGCAACTGAAGTACTCAAGCTATTCAGTCTTAAAAAGGAGCCAAACCACAAAACAGATTGGCAGAAAATGATGAAATTTGGAAGAAAGAAAAGAGACCGAGTGGATCATATCCTGGTCAGTGTCTGTAACTGAACTGGTTTTATTTGACCATCTTTTCCAAAACAGAATGTAGTTAGAGTCTAAAAAGAAAGGAAATATGATTGATCTTAAGTCTATGATGTGTTCATGTGCTCAGCTCTGTCCAACTCTTTGCGACTCTGTGAACTGTAGCCGGCCAAGCTTCTCTGTCCATGGGATTTTCCAAGCAAGGATACTGGAGTGGGTTGCCATTTCCTCCTCCAAGGGATCTTTCTGACCCAGGAATTGAACCCACGTCTCCTGCATTGGCAGGAGGATTCTTTACCACTGAGCCATCTGGAAAGCCCAAGTCTATAATAGTAAAGTCTTAGCCTTCATTTGCTGCATGTCTCTCTGCCCATCAGTTTTGAAAATTGCTTTCTTTTAAATTCAGTAGATGAATATTTAATAGTATCTTGTAGGTGTGGAGAACTTGAGAAATAAAATGTTTGGAAACAAACTTAAGGTTCTGAATTTAAAGAGACTAGTATAGACGAGGGCCAGACCACCTGAATTTAAATCCCTGTTTTGGCACTTTACTTGTGTAATCTTGGACAAATTATCTAATCTCTTTGTGCCTCATTTTTCTATCTGCAAAATGAAGATGAGAATAATAGTACCTACCTGTTACAATTATTAAGAGAATTAAATGAGTATTTATGTATATATATAGAACAGTACCTTGCATCTAACTCAATAAACATTAGCTGTTATCATTTTATCATCACTATCACTATCCAGAAATTTAGCTGGACAGGGTTTATTCCATTTTGCAGTATATTTTCTGGCATTAGAAAAGTGCTTATCAAACAGCAACAAAAAAAAAAGGGAGGAGAAAAAAGGCTTTCATTCTTTCTTCCCTAAAAGAATGTTAAGATGTTAAGTAGTAGCAAACCTTAGGAAACTCAGGTATTAGTTGATTCAGGTTTATCTCCAAGCATTTTCGCTCTGGACTTTATATTTATTCTATATTTATATTCATATCATGAATAGGCCTAAGTTTATCAGTTTTTTCCAAATATGTACCTCTAGTGCATTTACTCAGTAATAACTTTACTAGGTAAACATTTGTTAAATATTCTTTCTCATATCTTATACTTGATCCTCACAACAATTATATGAGGTAGGATAGACTAATGTTACTCTGTTTTACAAATGAGATTCAAAGATATTAAGTGACTTGCCTAACAAATAAGAGCAGGACTTTAACCAATTCATAGATGTTTGCCTCTCAAGGTGAACTTGCTCTCATATTTCTGCAGTGGTTTAGATTTGAGTTAGTAATTACCACGATGTTACTTCTTCCACCTCTTTGGAAATTAAAGGAAAAAGCACACCAAGAGACATTCATTTACCCTACTATCAGTTGAATTGGTCATATTCCCTGTAAATCATCTCTGCATGCGTTTAGCCAAGAATTGTGCTAATTAAGGACCAGTGTTATAGTAGTAAGCAAGACAGACATAGTCCCTGCCTTCGTGGATTTTAGTTTGTTGGTGGAAGCTGCTGCTGCTGCTGCTAAGTCGCTTCAGTCATGTCCGACTCTGTGCGACCCCAGAGGTGGCAGCCCACCAGGCTCCCCCATCCCTGGGATTCTCCGGGCAAGAACCCTGGAGTGGGTTGCCATTTCCTTCTCCAATGCATGAAAGTGAAAAGTGAAAGGGAAGTCGCTCAGTTGTGTCCAACTCTTAGCAACCCCATGGACTGCAGCCTTCCAGGCTCCTCCATCCATGGGATTTTCCAGGAAAGAGTACTGGAGTGGGATGCCATTGCCTTCTCCATGGTGGAATCTAGCTATTGTATATAATTTACACAAATGTGTAATTATAAATTATAAAAATAGAAGAATAGGGAGCTATTCTAAAAGCATTGACAGGAAACTGATGTAATGAGGATGGTCGGGAAAGGCTTCCCTGAGGAAGTGACAGTTGAGCTGAGATCTTAAAGATGAATAAGCACAACCTGAGTTTTGTGTAGAGAGAAGAGCAGTTCCGGGAGAGGAGACTACATGTGCAAAGACGTGAAATGGGAAGGCGTATGGAACCAAAAAGTCCGTGTGGCTGGAGAGTGAGCTGAACTGCCTGGGCCTATGTAACTTTTTTCATGAGTCCATTTTTCATAATGTTCAGTGAAATGATAGTGTTAGCAACTTGAGTTTGTTACCAACAGAGACACTAAATAAACTGGTCCTGGTCACCATTCCCACTATTATATTTAGCCAGCTTAGCATTCGGAGATTCTGATTTTTGTGCATTTTAAAAGAACTGAGATTTAAAACAATTGTCGTAACATGTAAAACAGAAATTTTGCCATCAGTTCAAAAGAAAAGGGTGTCAAAAACAGAAATTTCAAATAAGTTTTTAAAATTATATTTATTATAAATAATCATGCTCATTTTCAAAATGTAAAGTAATGATTATTTAAAAGAAAACAGTCATGATAATCTTACCATGTAGAAACTCTTAATTATTTTTGACATAATAGCCTTAGAGTTTCTTTTTATACAAAGAATTTTTTTTAATGTTTGGGATCATAGTTTCTTTTATATTATGATTGCTTTTACTTAATTAAATGTGGGTTTTCCTGTTATTAAGTGTATATCATTTTTAAAATAAATTTCCATTTTAATTTCTGTGGAAATAAAATAGTCCATTGTGGAATTATGTATTATGATTTATTTAATCAGTTAATCTTTTTTTTATTCTTTGAAATAATACTGTTGTAATAAGTATCTTGCAATATGGTATATCTTTGTAACTATTTCCAATAATTTACTCAGTAAATTCTTAGAAATAGAGTTGCTGATTAAAAGTATGTGCAGAATGTTAAAGCTTTTGTCAGGTTGTTTTCCAGAAAGGTTGTACCAGTTGTGCGTACTCACCAGCGCGATACAGGAGTGGTGCGTCTTTTTACCTTCGCCAATACTGGCTACTGTTTTGATCTTTGTAAAAAAAAAAAAAAAGAGTTCATTTTTCTTTTAACAATTTTATTATTAATGAGGTTAATTTTTTTACTGGTTTAATGACTATTCTGAATCTTTCATATGTTTAATAAATATATTGGAAGTACAGAAAAGAACAGAAATTAATAGAGGAGCCATTGTTTCTGCATCTCTTTTATTCTGAGTTCAGTTTTCACCTTTGTAGTCTTTGTCTATACATCTTTTTATTTCAGCTCTTACTCTTGAATTATAGTTTACCTGAGTATTGAATTCTAGGTTCGTAGCTCTTTTTACTTCAGCAGTTTGCAGATATTATTTCATTATAATCTGACCTCTGTTGTTGATCTTAAGGAATATGCTGACAGTCCTTTATGGGAGAATTTGTCTTTTCTTTTTGTTTTCTATTTAAGATTGCATGTGTTTATATATTTGTTCGGCAGTTTCTCTGGATTATGTCTAGTCATGGATTTATTTTTATTCTTCCTACTTTGGATTCCCTGTGCTTATTGAATCTGTAGATTCATTATCTTTATTCAATTCTGGAAAATTCTCAGCTATTGTCTCTTAGAATATTGCCTTTCCCCAGTTCTTCCAGTTCCCTCAGGTACTTTTTTAGACATATTGTTGACTTTATTCTTTTTCTTTCTTGTCTCTTAATTCCTCCCCTAAGTAGTTGCAACACTTGCCACTCTTTTAAATCCCTATTTATTCTAATATTTACAGTCTCCTTCCTTTCTTATGATTTCTTATGGATTACAAACATTTTTTATTATGCAAGAACTTTTTTGCATTATCTTATGCTACGATTTTGCTGGAATTGATAGTCTTGCCAGCTAGTTTTCCTATACAGGGTTTGGGTTTTTTTTTTTTCTTTTTCTTTTTTTTCATATTCAAATTTTGTTCATAAGTGATATTTGGGTATTGTAATTCAAAAGAGCAGAAGAAGACAATGGTTAACAATTTGGTCGGCGTTATACTGTAGAGATAAGAAAGCCTTTCTAAGTGATCAATGCAAAGAAATAGAGGAGAACAATAGAATGAGGAAGACTTTGGTTTGAGACCCTCTACACTGCAGTTAACTTTGCTGAATTCATGACTGGCTCAGGGTTGACAGTCTACTTCTTCCACCTGGCCTCCATCCCACTCACAATATCATTACATATATTAAGTCTAACCTGTTTCTTTTATAAGTAGTTTTTAAACATTTATTGTCAACAGGCAAAGCATCTTGGACAGTTTGTTCTGATTTGATTCCTTTTAGTTTACCTTGAAAGTGAAATCGCTCAGTCGTGTCCGACTCTTTGCGACCCATGGACTGTAGCCTACCGGCCTGTCTGTCTGTGGGATTCTCCAGGCAAGAGTACTGGAGTGGGTTACCATTTCCTTCTCCAGGGGATCTGCCTGACCCAGGGATTGAACCCAGGTCTCCCACATTGGAGGCAGACGCTTTAACCTCTGAGCCACTAGGGAAGCTGGGAATCCCCAAATCCTAAAATGCAAAGAGAGCATTTTTTATAAAATATAACAGTAACTTTTAAAATAAACTTGAGCAATAGCACATCTCAAGAATATTCTAATACCAAAAGGAGGAGGGGGAGAAATTCCTTGGGGTCCAGTGCTTAGTACTGGCCATTGTCACCTCTGGGGAACTGAAATCCCACAAAGCCATGTGGCATGACCAAGGGAAAAAATACTCCATAAATATGAAATTTTGCTAACTTATTTATATACTCCAGAATCATGTCCAATATTATCTTTTGATATATGCGTTTTATAATTGTAAATCCATATATCTAAAAATTTGCTTGCTTCTCTCCCCCTAAAATTCCTATGTATTCTCCTGTGTTGACAGAGACAACGTACTTGCAATCCTTAATATCTATAAAATACTGGAATATTGTCAAGATTGACAGATTTGAAATTTTTATTCAACAATTGAGTTTTTTCAAACTTTTTGCAGCTTAAAAGGGCTATTGATAACATCATATAAATTACCATTTTTCTCTGACTTATTTCCTTGGGCTATATTCCCATGCATGGGTTTACAAAGTCAGCAAATATCATTAATCTCCTAGCTTTTGTGTGACAGTGATGTTCTAACCTTTCTGTTTTCTAAATTCTAGGTACAGGAGCTTCACGAGGAAGAGGCCCAGTGGGTGAACTATGATGAAGACGAGTTGTGCGTGAAGATGCAGCTAGCTGATGGGATCTTTGAGACCTTGATCAGAGATACTATTGATGTTCTGAATCAAATCAGTGAAAAACAGGGGAGAATGCTACTTGTGTGACATCTTGCAAATAAATCGAACACTGAGTGCTAATATGAGTCCTGGGCCTTTCTGCCTCGTGATACACACCCCGTCTCCATCATAGCAGGAGTGCTTCTGGACCTTGTACCTGTTCTTAAAGACTACTGGTTTGGAGTTCATGGGACAGTGTGATCTATCTGGTATTACAGCCTTTGCCTTTAGAGACTGTCCACTGGATTAATTGGTGGTTTTGGTGGGCAGGGTTGCACTCGTGATGTTGACACACAGTATAATCCTACACCTCTTGTTAGTATTCCTACTGGTCTCAGATGAGGGCTGAAAACACCAGCCTTACCTCTTAGCTTAGACTAGGGTATCACTTCCTTGAGTCTGAAGTCAGGCAAGAGAGGTATATAGATGTGCATCATACCGTTTTTGAAATGTAATCCTGGTTTATACCATGAAAGTCAGAAAATGGACATTACAGTCTCTATAAACAGTATTAAACCCTGAACTGCTTTCAGATAGGCAAGTTGGATAATGTGTGCCTATTTCCCATTGTGGAGTGCATTTCATTTCCTTTTGAAGATGATTTTCTTCCATTATTGCAATTGAGCAGCACCAAGTGGACTGTCAAGTTGACAGGAATCAATGGTAGCCTTGCTTTCTGAGCACCATCTAAAGAATTTTAAACTTTTGCATTATGCTTAGTTTTTCTCTGTGGGCATGAAAACAGAGATGTGCCCTCACTGAAGACTGGGCTTACAGGACTGGTGCAGGGCTGGTTCTTCTCCCCCTTGTCGACCCCTGCACTTTTCTTATTTCTTCTGAACCTCTACCAGCTGCTCCCAGAATCACAGATCCTCAGGACCATCTCAGGCATCCAGGCATGGCAGAAGTGGAAATAATTCATTTTTGGCCTTCAAACTTTCAGCTCCCATTTCTCCCCAAGAAGTCAGAGACGCTGTTACTTGAATGATTTAGGAAATGAGTGTGTGCACCAAAGACAAAAAGATAACTGTCTATTGTTTGTGTGCTTGTTTTGCGCTATAGAACATTTTTTTAATTTATTTTAAGATAAATTATTAAGTTGAAAATGTATGTCCCTATTCAGAAGTGAAAGATTCTTCTTGTAATAGTTAAACTTCCGTCTTGAAGCTTCTATGGTTCGTAGTCTTTGCACAGGAAGCCTATGGTTTTAACAAACCCATACACCTGTCCAAGAAGGCAGTTAAATTACATGAAAAGAAGTGAACTTTTCTAAGATCACCTGAAAGTAGCAGGAATGGGATAAGATGATTTGAAGACACTGTAAAATTCAAATTCTGCCTCTCTTGCAGCATTGCTTCTCACAACTATTACCTGTATCTGAAAAAAAATATATATAGACTCCAGCTGCTACCTTAGAGCATGTGTGATGCTCTCCTGGGGCCTCAGCACCCTGCCTTCTTGACTGGTTTCTCTTAATCAGTCCTATCCTTCTTCAAGCAATCTAGAAGAATGTGGATAATCTTAGGCGTGAATGTCAATGCCTTAATATTGAAGGTCCTGATTAGAAGCATGATAGAAGACATCCACTGGATTCATAGTTAAAATATCCTGGAATGTTATACCTTCAAAATATGTTAGGAAAACCCCAAAGATGGTATAATCTTCTGGTGTGCACATTCGTTCATTTCTGCATCTTTCCTCCAGACTTGCCTTTGCGTCTCAAATGTTTCACTATGCACACTTCCATTCTCTTTGGTTTCATCTTGTTATTATGAGAAACTTACTGAAGTAATCATTGGAATATTTGCATTTTGCACAAGGACTGGTATGATAGCTCTTGACAAATAAGGAAAGCACTGAAATGTTGTGATAGGGTCTCGGGAAATGCTCAGATTGATGTTGCCAGCATTTCTTCTAGGCTTTTGATGTTGAGCTCTAGTCTTGTAGCCATAATGAGCAAATTGATTAAGAGAAGCTAGGGTTTCTTGGGGTTATTAACCAGTAGTGTGGAGATATTATTTTCATGTAGCCAAGGAAAAGCAAAGCCTTTTCTTTTCAATTGTGTTGTTTGAAAGACGGAAAAACATCTTGTCTACATTCTTTGGCTGTTTGTAGGATTACATAGTCCTTATGATACTGAAACTTTACAGCTGCTGTAAATTTTTTATAAGCGAATATGAAAATAATATAATAGGAATATAGGTTGTTTTTTTACATCCTCATTATTTCGACCTAAATCAATTTTTAATAAAGTTTTATCTTTAGTCTGTATGACTTTGTGATTCCAGAAAAAGGAAAAAAAAAATTATATAAGTCCATGGAATCAGCATCCTGGACTTAAAGTTCCCTGGTAAGAATGCTGCCAAGAATGTGGTAGTAGCAGTCCCAACATACTCCAGCTCTTGTTACTGTCTTGAGAATCTTGGGTTTCCAATGAGAGGCAGGAATGAATCAGTCTTACTCTTTGCTAGAAATGATTATCCATAGTTTGGTAGCAGAAAACAAGGGAAACTATAATCAGCAGATTTCTTACTGTTGTAACTATTTGAATACAATTGAAAAGGGGTTCATTGTTAGCATTAGGAATAACAAACATGGATACCCAGCCACTTGTTCCATATTGGGATCTTTTTAATCAAGCTCTGCCTCTTAACCAAGAATCTAAATATTCCCTCTTTGTAATCTCTGTTCCTTCTCCCCACACTCCCATCCTCTTTCACTCTTCATAATTCCTCTAAGAAAAAGGTCTTTGCATCAGCAGTAATATCTTTTAGAATAATAGCACTATCAGAATTTAGCAGTAAACCAACCTATAGGCTTCAGATTTATTTCTGAGTCCAAAATAATTTGTGCTATCCAGGGTACTTCACTCTGGGTTAAATAAGTACAGGGTATAGATTCCCTCTTCAGGTCTAAACAGGAATTTTTACTCTAGGGAAAAATGGGAAGAGCTCAAAAGTAGTTAATAAGGAAGGTAATTTGTTTTTCTTAACATAAAAGAAAGGAAAATTCCTTCTGTGACTACAGGTCTCTGAGAAATTATCTTTCAAAAGAGATTTCATTGCTCATAAGAGTGTTGTGGCCTATTGATAAAAACAATTTTGTTCACTTTCTTGTCTTGAAAAAAAGTGGCCTTAGCTTTTTGCAATACTTGAATAAAGTGTGTACTCGCACAGCGTTAGAGACTCATAACTTTTCTGCAAGAAGTTCAAACTTACATCTTCTTTTACTACCTTAAGAATACTAGTGAATAAAACATTAATTCAAAGAGCAAATGATAGAAACTACAATGATGTTTAATGCAAATTGTAGAAATTTACATGTTTACAAATCATCTTAAACTGGTTGTGCAACAATTCAATAAGATATCTTTGTATGATAAAAATGTGAAGAAAAAATGTAAACTGATGTAAAAGAGGTACTGTCATTTTAATTAACCTATGTTTAATAGCTTTTCCTTCCAAACTTTGCAAAGCCTTCTCGGTAAACACATTGCAAAGCGTTCCCTGGGAGGCCCAGCCTCCCTGTGTGTACTGTATTGTGCAGACATGAAAAAACAAACCCGTTTACTGTGTATTTGTAAATAGCCTGGTCATCAGGCCATTTTCAGCCAATAGTCACATCCAGTGCAACTTCGCACAGAAGACTTAGGGTGTGGTTTGTAAGTATGATCTGTAAAATAACTGGGATGAATTCCCATGTACACCTGTGTAAATAGATTTGTTAACTGAAATGTACTTTAAGAAAAGAGGAAAATCTGTAAATAAACTGATTTGTAAATTAATTTCATGTCAGGCGTTCATTTCCTTTTTTGCCTTTTGAGCCAAGTTTCGAAAGCTAGTCTGCGTAAAATTCACTTCTGATCTCTTACTGGACAGCAGAGTGCTGATGCCTGAGCAAAAGAGTAGGGCAGGCTGCACGGAGGCGCTCTTGACACAAATGCCACTTCCACACCGTCTGAGCAGCTTCAGCAGTCACTGCGCACACCTTCGTGTCCGAGCACTGTACCCAGTGCAGGGGAGATAATGAAGATGACAGGCATGATCCTTGACCTTGGGGGATGAAAGAGAGACATCAAAAAATAATTTCAAAAACAGGGCATGACAAATGTGGTAAGTCCTGCAAAGGAAGCATGTGCTGTTTTGAGAGTATGTAATACAAGGACCCAACAGAGCAAGGGAGTGAGTCAGAGGAGAGTTCCCTGATAAAGTACAACACTGTGTTCTGTTTTCTTCCTTGTCATTCATAGCAAATGTCTTTTCTCCTAAGTGACTTGAATTCTGATCACCCTTATATAACACGTGGAAAGTCACAATTAAGTGAACAAAGAAGAACAACTATCTGATGATGTGATGTGGCTATAATTTATTTCTAGATATACAAACTTGGAGAAGAATGGGGCTAGACATACAGAAGAATAAAAGTACTGCAAAGGTGGAAATGGATGGTGTTCAGGATTATGAATGATCTCTGGTGCAACAAGTTAGAAGTCATCACCATCATCTCACCTGAATTCCTCTGGCAGCCTCCTGATGTCTGTCCCTGCTACACCTTTTACCTGCTACACAACCATGAGCATTCAAGAAGTTCTCAGAAAAAGATACCATATTGCAGCAAGTTCTAAGAAATTGCTTTCGAGTGCCCGCTTTTTGCCAGATACTGTGTTTGTTAGTAAGTCACAGTAGTAATGACAGCTTGAACCTTGGAATAAAGACCAAATGTCTGTTTTCTTGAATGAAAACACGCAAAAATAGTAGATAGGAGGAAGGCAATTAACAGCAGAGCTAAGTAGAAGGTGAGACCAGCACTGGTGGGACCTCCAGTGATGAGTGCCTGTAGAGGTGAGTGCTGGAGAAGCAAGCCAGTGCTCCATGAAATCCCAGAAAAGCTCAGAAACTGGAGGCCGCGGCTGCCACAGAGAAAGGTGTGAAGCATGGCATTATTGTTTCACTGGCTGGCCGAAGCTGTGTGGCCACCTGTAGGGCCAAAGCTAAAAGGCAGGCTAGTGCTACCCATGGAAAAGGCCAGTGCGTAAGGTCACTGAGAACAGACAACGGCACTGCAAGCTCGAGTGGTACCGCTTTGCCTTGCAGAAAGAGAGGCGAGAAAGCGCCCAGGATCCAGTCCCTTGCAGTGCTTTATCCCCCATGGCCAGCGGGTCCATCCGAAGCCTGAGAGGTTGGCACACCCCTCTTGGTGTTGTATGGAAGGACTCTGTCACCTCCTGTGGGGTCTGAGATACAGCAAGCTAGGGGCGTGCCTGAACAGAGGGCCACTGACGCTGGCAAGGGAGCAGAAGCCAGAGTACAGGCTGAGTCTGAAGCAGGGAAGGGTGATGAGCCCGGTACAGACTGTGAGGACTCTTAACTTGGTAAGGATGTGTTCCAGGCCCATTCTTACGTGACCATACAGAAGGCGAGAAGTGGTACATGACTGCCTTTCCTGACAGTCCACCCCACCCCTGCTGCCCAGATGCTGACAGAGCAGATGAAGGTGCACCGAATCTGGTAGGACCATTGTTGGCCCCAAATGTGTAGGCGAAGCTGGGTGATGGGCCCCCTGAACCTCCGCTCAGATGCAGCGTACTTGCAGAGCCTCCCTGTCACCCTGAGATGGCGCATCACCAGAGTCACTAGAAGAACAGACCCAGGAGGATGATCATGCAGGCCTCCCTGGAGGATGGTCCTCAACTAGGAACCACCAGTGCCTGGACTCAAAAGTGGAGACCAGGGGGACTAGGGGTGCGCAGATGGTAACCATTCGGCCCAAGCCGGGCGCTTCTGCCTCCCCACCTTGTCAATATGCCCACAGCAAAAGGCGCTGGCAGTCGTGTTAATAGTAACACCACCCCCTTCTCCCAGTGGAATGAGAGAGCCATTCAGGTGTGCATCACCACCTTGGCTAATGTGGGTTGTGATTCTTGTTGATCTGAAGGAAAGTCCAAGTCACTGTGTACCGGCCAAGCCATTAAGATGGCAGTGTGGGACAAGAGGAGCCTTGTTCTGGGACGAGAAGCCCAGCATTGTTTGAGTTGGCCTCCTCTCCCGCCCGCTGTGCTGATTCTTCTCAGAGTGTCATGCAAGCACCACAGAGGCGTCTTAGTTCAAGTTCCCACCTCGCTCCCACTCCAGGAAACACCCAAAGCTGAAGACACTCTCATCGGCTACTTCTGCGGGACCCACCACTCCTTGTTGCTTGAGCCCGACAGTCCATCCTGGGGAGGGGAGTCATTCTGAATGGACTTGACATGCCCAGTAATATTACCCACTTGAGTCAGAGGTCCCAGCCCGGCCAGGGGAACCTAGCGCCCCGTGTTCTGTGTAGGGTTCCCGGGAGGGAGGCACTTGGTGGTAGCATTGCCCTCACATTTGAACTGGGAGGCCCTCCTGGTGCTCCCACTGTGGCCCCGATCATATCACTCCCAGGAAGTGTGTGCCAGCAGGAGAGAAAGAACGGTTGGGTGTCCTGGCATTGGGATTTGGCTAGTGCATGCTAATCAGGCAATTGCCTGGTCCTCCACCCTGTCCAAGTTCAATGTCACCCACTGTGTGTTGGAGCGCAGTGCTTAGTCTTCAAATGGCTTTTCTTAAGTGAGGGTGCCATTCAGTAAGCTGGGTTTTTTGATGGCTTTGTTGTAGTTGTTGAGGACTGAGTGGAAAGATCCAATCAAGCTTATTCAGAAACCCTGCCCAAGTGAGAAGACGGCAGGACCCTCCTCTGGAAAAGCAGAGTAGCACTGGAGAAAATACCTGTAGGTACTAGCATTTGAAGACCCCTTCAGAGGAAAAGTTGGATTGCCACCTGATCTCCTTCCAGTAGTGTCGACCAGTCAAAAAGCCCCACCAACGCATACTGAGTTACTCATCACACTTTAGGCACATTACCCATGTGTGAACAAACAGCCAGCCATCTCCAGCCATTTGGGGGACGCCTCCTATATGAAACGTGTGTGCTAAGTCACTTCAGTCGTGTCCAACTTTTGTGCGACCCAATGGACTGTAGCCCTCCAGGCTCCTCTGCCCATGGGATTCTCCAGGCAAGAATACTGGAGTGGGTTGCCATGTCCTCCTCCAGGGGATCTTCCTGACCCAGGGACTGAACCCACATGTCGTATATCTCCTGCACTGACAGGCAGGTTCTTTACCAATAGCGCCACCTGGGAAACCACCTATGGGAAACAGACCAACCCAAAAAGGAAAAAAAAAAGGCAGAGGGTGGGGAGTGCGGAATTCTGCTGAAACAACGAGTGGCACAAAAGAAAACATCACAAGGAACAAAAACTGTAATTAAAATTAAAATCCTGAGCTAGCAGAAGCAATATTGTATCCATAAAATAGGAATGAGATGCTCTGAAAGAGTAGAGTCAGACAAGATACTGCTCTTGAAAAGTAAAAGTATTGTAGCCATAATTTTAAATTCAATAGAAAGTTAGAGGATAGAATTAAGGAAGTCCTTCTAGGAAATAAAACTAAGGTAGATTAAAATAGGAAAGAAACAGATAAAATCAGGGAACCAATCCAGGAAATCCAACACCTAATTAACTGGACATCTAACAAGAACAGAGAAAACAAGAGGAAATGACACCAGAAAAAATTCTGGAAATTAAATATATGAGTTTCTCATTGGAAACTGTTCAGTGGGTGTCCAGCACAATAAATAGACCCCCAGTAATTGTGTCATTGTGAACTATTAGGACTCTGTAGGTAAAGAAACTATTCTTAAAGTTTCTGCACAGAAAAATAAAATATTGCATGTAAAGGATTAGGAATAAGAATATCATCATTCTCCTGAGAAGAAACATTGGAGGCCTTGAGAAAAATACAGCAGAATTTTCAAAAACTGAATGGGAATAATTTTCATCCAAAAGTCTACACTTGGCCAAATAATGAATCAAGTGTTAAGGCAGAGTATGGACACTTTCAGAAATGCTAAGTCCTTACTTATCAAGCATCCTTTTCCCATAAACCATGAAAGGTAAAGACTTGAGATCCAGAAACAAGGGCTTTGTTCCAGGAAGACTGTGAGGGAAACTCCCAAGATGACCTGGAAAAGGCATTTCCAGGATGACAGCTATCTTGCACACCTAAGGAACAGTCAGTTCAGACAGGAGCAGGGGGACGGACAGCTTGAGAAGGAAGCTCTCTGGTGGAAGGGAGGGTGGAGAACAGAGTAGGAAATAACCCGATGTTTTAATCATGTGAAACTTTTAATTGGTAGGCTGCTGGAAGGTGAGAAAAGGCTTAGTAATAGGTTCAAAGAATGAGTAATGAAAAAATGAGGAAAAACAGTGTTGTACAAATAGGGAACAATCATGACATACTGCTTGGCTCAACTAGAAACAATGTTTATCATTAAAATACTGTAAAAGCTGAATATGGTGATATTATTATATTGAGAAGATGAGGAAGGGAAGGGTGGTATCAGAGAACTAAATATGCATCTACCATACTAGCAAATCTGATGGTTAATTTCTTGTGTCAACTTGGCAAGGCCAAAGTATCCAGATATTTGATCAAACATCAGTCTAGATGTCTCTATGTATTAGATGACATTGACATCTAAATCAGCAGATTTTCAATAAAACTGATTATTCTTCATAATGTGGTGGGCCTTGTCCATTCAGGCAAAGGATTTAAGAGGAGGAGGAAAAAAGACTGAGGGCCCCACAGGGAAGAGGGAATTCTGACCCCAGACAGCCTTTGGCCTCAAGCTGCAACATCAGCTCTTACCTCAGCCTGCTGGCCTTCTTTGCTGATTTTGTACCTGCCAATCCCTACAGTTCCTCTCTTTTTCTCTGTCTCTCTCTCTCTCTCCACACATGCATTCCATTGGTTCTGTTTCTCTGGAGAACCCTGAGGAATACAGGCATTCAATAGCTAAAGTATAAGAACACCAAGGTAAAGACCAGATCAAAAATCTGAAATGAAATGATGAATAGTGGGTGCCTCTGGATGATGCGAACTAGAGAAATGAGATTGAAGACTCCTCTGTGTATCTGTGTTTAATAAAAAAAAATTTTTTTTTTTGCCATGTACAATAACTTTCTGGGGGACTGCACTGGGTTTTTTTTATAGCATGTGGGATCTAGTTCCCCAACCAGGGATAGAACCTGGGCCCCCTGCATTGGGAGCACAGAGTCTTAATCACTGGACCATCAGGGAAGTCCCTACAAGAATCACCTGGATAATAAAAATTAATACTCCCTCTGCCCCAAGATAAAGCTGCACCAAAAAGACCATATATTCAGCTTCTCTTCCTTTACTTCTCTAACCACATTTAGATAGAATTATACTCCTTTTCCTCTTATAACGTCAACACTATTCCAGTACTACTGTCTGCAAAAGCTAACTTTAGGTCACAGCTTTTCAACCGAAGTATTTTTCGTTTCAACTAAGAATTAGATTCAAGGTCATTAAAAAAATGTTGATGTGTAACTGAAATGGTGCATTTAACACAATTTAAAATATTTTAGTTCTTTTGCATATTAAAAAAAGATTAAAGATGTGCGTTCGATTGTAGGGAAGTGATTTGTCTTCTTGTGTCATTAACTAGTGACTTCAATGTGTCAACTTGAGTAGAACTACATTCAGAAGCCCCACATTTCCCTTGGCTCTGTAACTCTTACAATTTATTTTGTTTTCGTGACACTGGCATCATCTGTAAGGAGATATCAAATTTTTGTGTGTTTTTGTTTGAACAAGGATATTGTTGAAAAATACATTTTATGTAATTTGTCTTAAGAATGCACATCAGGAAACCCAAAACCACTCTTTTAGCTCCAAACACATTCCAGGATTCTGAGTTTCCACAATACAAAGAGGCATGTGTGATGACCCATTTTAAGCACAGTCAAAATATTTTGAAAAGTAATAATCATCTAAATAACTTCCCTAACTGGTCTGTCAGTGTTATTACTACTATTTTGAGAAAATTGATTTAAACAATTAGATGAGCTAAGTGGAATTTTAAAACTCCAAATTCCTACTCTGAGTCTCAAGGTTGAGTTTCTTCAGTGAGAGAAAGGGGGTAGAAAAGGCATTTATTCAAGAATTTCTTGGGAGCTGTAATATTGACCATTCCCGCTTCTGGCCTTTGAGACCAGTATCTTGTTAATTCTACTTCCTTCATAGAACAATTGCTCAAAGTGTACATAATATGAAGGTTTGTCTTAAGAAGCCTCCATACACTATTTTCATCACTCTGGGAGACCCAGAATAGAAGCCAGGAGAAACTGTACCTTTCTGGTGAAGAAGATGAACCAATTAACAGTTTTGCCCTTCAGTGAAGGGCTCTTCCAGTGACTGGAAACAAGACCATTTTGGTTTCTACATCTTTGCTTATAAAAAGAGCTAAGGACCTCAATGTGTGAAATAACCAACATGAAAAATAAATTTTACTGAGAACTCTCACAGCTAATAGTCATTTGACTGCAAGGAACAGAATACTTGGCTAAAAGTAGATCAACAAGAGGGTCTTGGACCTCTCACACAACACGGAATCTAGAGGCAGACAGTGCTGGGATCTGTCAATGACTGTGCAATGTCAGAGCTTTGTGTCAACTTCATTCTCTTTGATCCCTTGCTCATGATGGCCGGGTGTCCAGACAGCTCCAAGTACCTTGTTCTCACACATCATCCAAAGGGAGAAGGAAGGGAAGGGATTCTATCTACTTCTTTCTCTCTTTTACCCAGAGAATGGAGTTATTCCCAGAAATTACAAGGGGAAATTCATTTAAAACGATACTAGAAAATGAATATGCGTTCATGGAGCCTAGGGATCAATCTTGCCCCGATTCCCATTTCCTCTCATGTCTCTTTCTTGTTGTTATTATTATTATTTTCTCTGCTACTGCAATTTTTGTTAAATGTTTTGGTGAGAAAAAAAGAATTGAGAAGCTATTCATATAAGTCAAAAAGAAATATGTGTTTATGTCAGCAAAAGAAGTTCAAAGTTAAAAAAGAATTTATTTTATTGAAGTGTAGTTGATTTACAATGCTGTGCTAGTTTCTGGGGTCCAGCAAAGTGATTCTGATATATCCATATATGTATATTATTTTTTCATATTCTTTTCCATTGTATGTTATTAGAAGATATTGAATACAGTTCCCTGTGCTTGTTGTTTATCTGTTTTATAAATAGTGGTTTGTATCTGCTAATCCCAAACTCCTAATTTATCCCTCCCCCCTTTCAAAGTTCAACTTTTTTAACTTAAAAAAAATATTTGCAATTACTCCCATAAGTCCCAGTCAACTTCCCCTGATGCGTCACTGGCCAGCATCCTCCTCAAATTGTGAAACTCAGCAAGTATCCAGAATTGTCAGGTCAGATTTTCAAGTATCCGGAAATTTCAGGACCTTCTGAGGGCAGGTCCCATAGGTAAGGAAGAAGAATGGGGATGTGACTATTTATTTCACAACCAGCAGTGTCTGCAAATGTATATATCCCAAGCTGCTGACTTTCTTGGCAAAGTTATGAGTTTGTGACTAAATAAAGGTGTAACTGAGGAGCGCTTGCTGACCGGTCGTGTCATCATGCCAACACCCTTCAGTGTGCTCTATTATGACCAGAAGGGCCTTGGGCGCTCATCCATCTCTTCACTGTTGGGAACAACCACATACCAGATAGCCACAAAATGGAGCAAGTTCTCCAGCTTTAAATGCACTGAGACAAAACCATTATTCTT
This sequence comes from Ovis aries, assembly GCF_016772045.2. Lineage (NCBI taxonomy): Eukaryota > Metazoa > Chordata > Mammalia > Artiodactyla > Bovidae > Ovis > Ovis aries. The sequence continues at coordinate 60,723,470 of NC_056065.1, forward strand.
GATCTCATTCATTAGCCGGAAGGTCTTCAAATTTCCCTTGCATGATTTATGATCCGGGTGTGGAGGCAAAACACACGCGTGTTAATAAGTAAAGGAAACCATTAGGTAACCGCCATCCAGGGCCAAGTTCATCATCCATCCATTCATTCCACGCGTCCACTATTTTCTGGCTTTGTTCTGTGCACTGGCAATCCCCACAAAAAAATAAGAAATCTAGGTCGCTGTTCTACTTGCTTACATTCTGGCAGGAGGAGACAGACAATAAAACAAGCAATATCTTGGGACTTCCCTGGCAGTCCAGTGGTGAAGATTTCACACTTCCACTGCAAGGGAGCATGTGGGTTTGATCCCTGGTTGGGGAACTAAGATCCCACATGCCTGTGAAACACAGCAAGGTGGACGGGGGTGTGGAGGGAAGGGTAATGAGGAAAGTGGTAAGATCTATGAAGATTCATGAACAGGTGAGGTAAAGAAGGGGTAAGGCAGGAACTACTCTGTACAGAAGGGTCAGGGAAAGCCTTTCTGAAAAGCTAACACTCGAGCTGAGATCTGGATGATGAGAAGATCTGAGGGAAGGGCATTCCAGGCAGAGGGAACAGCCACTGCAAAGGCTCTCAGCTGCGAATGAGGAATAGAGAATAGACGGGTGTGGCTGCAGCCCTGTGAGCAAGAGAGGGCGGGAGATGCTGAGCTGGGGCCTCCCTGGCCGTGGAGTGGGGCTGGGGTCTATTCTTCCAGTATGTCACCTGGGAGAGCCGTAACCAGGGGAGTGACAAGGTCAAGTCTGTACTTTGAAAATCTCCCTCTGGCTGCTGAACAATGAACGAAGAAGCTGTAGCAGGGGAATCTGATGACATAGACTAGAGCGTGAGCTGTAGAGAGGGAGTGCCTTGCAAAGGCAGGCCCTGGGCTGCTGCTGACTGAATGGGGCGTTGATGGAAAGAGAGGTGTTGGCCTGACGTCAGTGCTGTGCGTTTGGTGGAAACGTGGAAGACTGGGGCAGGATGCTCTTATTAATTCAGGTTATTCAGAGGTGGGGAGGACGACTGTGGCCTGTGGTATCAAAAAAACCTTTCGGAAGGGTGTGGGTCCTGAGCTTTGGGCTTGACAAAGAGAGGTCTGAGAGGGAGCTTCATGCAGAGGGAAAATGTGAGCACAGACAGGTGGGCTGGCTTACGGGAGCGGGGTGCACGTGGGGAGGATAGGCTCGGGGAGACAGGCTGAGACCACATGATGGCCATGTTTAATTTTAGTTGGTGCGTGACTCCATTTACCAGTTCTTCAGCAACCACAGGGGACAACTGTGCCAACAGCTATGAACATCTGAACAGCGGGAGGCCTCGGGGAGGTCACAGGTGTCTGCCAAGAGTCCTCACGGAGGGGTATTGAACTCTTCTCCACCAACAGGGGTCTGTTCCCCAACCTGAGAGGCTTAGAGACAGGAAGGTTCTCCCAGAGATGTCCAGGCACTCTAGAGGAGCCAAAATAAGTCTCATAAATTGAAGACTACACCAGAAATCTTCCTTACTAATTTACAGTGGAGAGTATAACTTTTCAAAGAGCCCAACACCCTTATCTTCACCCCATGGGCACGCACCCTGCCCTTTCCTGGTCCCAGAGGTCGCGCCGTTAATTAGCAGTAGGTTTGGTGAATGCGGAAAGCGGCCGAGGTCCGAAAGGGCACCACACCGCGCATGGAGGCCCCAGCATCCTCTCAAGCCTGGACTGCTCCTGCCTCTGTTCACTCTCTCTCTCCTGCACAATGCTGCCCCTCATGACCTCCACACTAGCAGACCCTCCAACAAAGGCCGTGACAATTCACAGGATAATTCAGTGAGCACTAGCTACCCAGGTGCTGGGCTCTTTGCAAACATCAGTGGATTTGGTCCTCCCAACAACCTAATGAGGTAGGCCCCATTGTACAGGTGAGGAAACTGAGGTTTGAAAGTTTAACAGTCTTGCCCCAAAACACAGTTTATGAGTGACACAACCTAGACTCACCTGGGTTTCTCTGACTCCCAAAGCCAAGCCTTTTCCTGTGTGGATTTTTGGTCATTGTCCCTTCTATTGAAGCATCTTCCTCAAGGCTCAGGAGAGGTTCCATCTTCTTCCATGTAATTCTGGGAGGGCAACCTCAGGCCTCAGGTCCTCATAGCCTAGAAAAGCCCCCCAAAACTCTCCACAGAAGAGTTAAGTTCAGTCGCTCAGTTGTGCCCAACTCTGGGACCCCATGGACTGCAGCATGCCAGGCCTCCCTGTCCATCACCAACTCCCAGAGTTCACTCAAACTCATGTCCATTGAGTTGGTGATGCCATCCAACCAGCTCATCCTCTGTCGTCCCCTTCTCCTCATGCCTTCAATCTTCCCCAGCATTAGGGTCTTTTCAAATAAGTCAGTTCTTCATATCAGGTGGCCAAAGTATTGGAGTTTCAGCATCAGTCATTCCAGTGAATATTCAGGATTGATAAAAGAGTTAAAATCTTTAAATACCTCCCCATTTGCTTAGAATAGAAACAACCCCCTCAGCACAGGCTGCAAAGCCCCCACAGCCTGGGCTCATGACCTCATCACACATCTATGCTCAGGTCAGCATTACGATCACCCAGAGGTTATCAAAAATGTAATGCAATGGCACAATTTCCTGCCCCCACCCCGGATGGTTAGTAATATAAGTCACATGACAGAGTATTTAGAAGGCTTTCTAAATGCTTTTCATCTAAGTGTATCAATGTATATTAATTCACTTAATTGGCAAATCATCCTATGAAACAGATACTATTAGAAGGCCTATTTAATAGATATTATGATTGGGCATAGGGAAAGTAATTAACTTGCCCAATAAGATTCAGCTGGCAAGTTGATGGAGCCAGATTTGAATCCTTATAATCAGATCAAAAGCCATATATTACATCTGGCAACAGAAGCCTTCTAGTGTCAGGGCTCGGGACCTGAATGTGGGGACTTGTTTTCTTCTGAAAACAGGCTAGCAAACAGCCTGCTGGGGCCTGACTTCCATGGTTGCGCAGAGAAGAGAGAAATCCTCTTGGGTCCACAGCCAGTACTTTGACCAGGTCCTTTAGAGAGTCACCTAGCCTGGGTTAGGACCACAGAGATCAGATTCCTGTCTCTGAACTCAGACCCCACATCTGCACAACAAGACAGAGGAAGGAATGCCAGCTTCAGCCTCCTGCTCTTTAGAAATCCCTGGTGCTCTGAACTCCACCCTCAGGAACATCTTGCCTAAGATGGTTTTCACAATGAGAGGAGAGGCAATGAGAGCATTAAACTCTTGTTAAATGTAGATCTATATTCAGCCACTAAAATTACCTAATCTAAACATGCATGGGGGATTCCCTGGTGGCTCAGACAGTGAAGAGTCTGCCTGCAATGTGGGAAACCTGGGTTCAATCCCTGCATCAGGAAGGTCCCCTGGAGAAGGAAATGGCAACCCACTCCAGTATTCTTGCCTGGAAAATCCCATGGATGGATGAGTCTGCCAGGCTTCAGTCCGTGGGATGGCAAAGAGTCAGACATGACTGAGCGACTTCTCTTCAACAACAAAACAACATGCGTCGCTACGTGTGTGGGTGGGTCTGAGTGTGTGGTGCAGTCATTCTCAGTGAAGGGGAAGCCACAGACCAGCACAGCTCACAGGTGGAATAATCTTAAAGGAAGTAGGCAACTCTGAAGGTGGAGGCCAGCTCGCCCCGATCCAGGACTGCGAGACTCCCTAGGGTCCTTAGAGTCCCTAGGCACAGTGGGTAGGGTGCAGGACAAACCCACCCAGCACAGGACTCGCCACGAGGGACCAGGCATGCCTCTCTTCACTTTAGCTCCCTCCAGCTCCGGGCTACGAGGTTGGCCTTTGGGCAGCTACTTTCAGAACCACGAGGTATTGTCCCTGGGCCTCAGAGAAGATCACTGAATTATGTAGACGCTCCCATATAACCCTTAAAGACAGAACATAGAAGAGCCCAAGAGATGACGTAATTTGCCCAACTGGTGGGGCTGAGACTTGAACCCAAGTCATATGCAATGTCAGGACATGAGTCAGAGCAGCCGTTCCGAAGCCCTTCTGCCCTATGGGTTGCCAGTGACAGAGCATCCCAGGGGCTGCGGGTCGCAGTGGAAACAGCCACTATTTGAGCTCCCAGGGGAGGGACAACTGGAGGACAGGACAGCCACTGGGGAGAACCTCCCCGGGATCAGAGGGCCCCCACCCAGAGCACAGAGGCACGGCCAGAGTGTGACCCCATTACCGCAGGGGTTAGTCCACCCTGAGACAGGCGACCTGGGTCCGCTTAGATCCACCTCTAACATTCGTGGGGGCAGGACAGGAGGACAGATGGAGGCCACAGGCCATATATCTACATGTTTAAACTACTTAAAAGTCATCAATCAAGCTCACACACTGTTAAGTGAAACGTGTTCTCTCCTCTGACTTTGACACAGAAGCTTCCACGATGACCTGGGAGGCCAGGTTTGGATTTAGAGCTCTCAGGCTCTGCAGAGCTCTGTGTCTGACTGAGGAGGTATGGGGAAAGTGGGCCCCAGCCCAAGGCCCTCCCTTCCTCTTCTACAGCCTGCTCTGTCCTACCTCCTAAGGGCTTTGCCACACATGTGTGGACACTGCGCCTGCATATTCAAGCTCTGCCCATGGTGTTTTGCACAAAGCTGCCGCTTGGCTACCACTTGGGCCCACTCAAGAACATGGCCCAACCTCAAGATGAACCCAGGGGAGAGGCCTGGGAGCAGACTCATGGTCATTTGGGATGGGAATTCCACAGTCCCAGGCACCCCAGCATGATCTGGTGGGCAGGTGAGTGGGAGTTTTCTCCTTGGCCCATGGATTCTCTACCCTGTGGGAAGAGACCCCTCCAGAGAGGGCCTCCTAAACCATGAGGCCCAGGGCAGAGGCACTTCAGCCTGAGCCTAAGGAGGTGGTTGTTGCCACTTCCTCACTGTGAAACGTTGAGCACAGTAATGTCTCTGTTTCCTGTTCTCCACGTTTATTATTTTTTTTAAAGGAAATCATTGTAATTAGGAATAACTGAAGAATAGGTGAGCTTACTCAGTATCAGTAAAGTGCTTAAAGCAATGCATGGCAAACAGCAAGGTTATGTCAGTGCCTTCAGTTTAGTGTAATTATTATTTGGACTTAGGCAGGCATCCTCAAAGTTGTTAACAGATTGAGTGCTCCCCAGAAAACTCATTTCTTAACTGGTGATGGGCAAGAGCTCTCCCTGGAGATCTGGAGAATTCCAAGAGTCAGGCACTCTGGAAACCTGATTTGTCCTCAGGCCAGAACATATAATAGAACAGAAACTTTGGAAGGGCAGGAGCAGAAGGAAGTGGGAGAGGGAGGGATGTAGCACTGGCTGCTAATTCATTCAGAAACCACGTCTGGGGCGGGCACTTCCTGGGCCCCAGGTAACCAGATTGTGCAAGACAGACGAGGGTCTGTGTCTCCATTAGTCTTACCTTCTTGGAACAGAGAAGAGGGAGAGAGGAAGCTATTCAACAGGAAAGCAAGGAAATAAACATGGCTTTCACTGATAGAGATTAAGAGGAGTGAAAGCAATCAAGTAGGGTGAATGGAGAGTGATGACTAGTGAGGGGAAGAGGAACTGCTCTCTACAGGATGTTTATAGAAGGCCCCTGGGAGGAGGTGGTGTTAAGCAGAGACCTGCACAATGAGGAGGGACTGGCTATGTGAACGATCAGGAAAAGATGTCCAAAGAAAACTGGCCAGAGCAAGCGCCTGAGGTCATAGCATGTTTGATACAATGTAAGAAGCAGAGAGAAGACCTATGTGGCTTAAAAGTAGTTCACAGAGGGAAGAGTGATAGGTAACAGAAGTCAGCAAGGTAAAGAGGGACCAGATCATGCCCTTCTCAAAATATAGTATGCCTTCACACCATCTGGGACCTTGTCAAAGTTCAGATTCAGAAAGTCCAAGGTGGGGCCTGAGATTCCGCATTCCTGACATGATCCCAGGTAAGGCCAATGCCACTGGTCCGTGGACCACTCTTGGAGTAGCCAGGCTGTCGGTAACAGATTTCATTTTAACTATGTTCGGAAGACTTTAAACAATCTTAAGTAGCGACATGACTTGGTCTGGCCATAATTTTTTTGGAGGATAATTGCTTTACAGTGTGGTAGTCTCTGGCATATATCAATGCGAATCAGTCATACACACACACACACACACACACACACACACATATATGCTAAACCACTTCAGTTATGTCCAACTCTTTGTGACCCCATGGACTGCAGCCCATCAGGCTCCTCCGTCTGGGATTTCCCAGGCAAGGACCCTGGCATGGGTGGCCATGCCTTCCTCCAGGGGATCTTCCTGACTCAGGGATCCAACTGTGTCTCATTATGTTTCCTACATTGGCAGGTGGGTTCTTTACCACTGGCCCCATCTGGGAAGCCCATATACATATATATCCCCTCCCTCTTGAGCTTCCCTCCTCCCTCCTCCTGCACTAGGTCATATTTTTAAAACTCAGTCTGTTTGCAGTGTGGAGACTGGGTGAAGGGTAGGACAGAAAGCTGGACACCAACTAGGAGGTGACTGTAGGGGTCCAGGTGAAAGGCAGTGGAGGCCTGGGGATAGTGGGGGTGGGGGGATGTGGGTGAGCATGGCTAATTGACTGGATGACAAAGGTGAGTTAAAAACAGAAGCGCAGCATGTCTAACCATTTCTCAGATGTCTGAGTAAGGGTTGGGCCCTGAGCAAGGGGCTAGGTGATACCATTACTGACTTGGCTGAAGCTGGTAGTGGGGGAGGGTAGGGAGGGTGAGGGACAGATTTTATAAAGGAAAACCCAGAGTTTCAGTTTGGATACGCTAGGTTTGAGATGACAGTCACATATTCAAGTGGAAATGTGAGTCATATAGATGAATCTTGAATTCAAGAGTAAATTCACAGCTGAAAATAAAAATTTAGGAGCATTGCTTTGCAGATGATGTTTTAAAGGCACAAGAGTGTTGGGCTTGCTTGTGGAAAAAGCGTAGAAGCTGAAGCTGTGGGTATCTGGTACTGGTGAGGTAGGAGGGAAACAAGGAGAGCCTAACAGTGGACCCCAAGGATGTCCACACCTAATCCACGAAGCCTGGGGATACATTACCTGGCATGGCGAAAGGGAGAATGAAGGCTAAAGACTTTGAGATGGAGAGTTTAGCCTGGATTATCTGGGTAGGCCCAATCTTACCAACAGAGTCTTTAAAAATAAAAAAGGAAGGTAGAGAGGGGGTCAGAGAGAGATGATGTTGGAAGAGGCAGAAGTGACTTGAAATATGGGAGGGATTTATCCCACCACTGCAGGCTCTAAAGATGGAGGAGCTAAGAAATGAGTTGCCTCCAGGAGCTGGGAAATAGTCCTCAGCTGACAGCAAAGATGTAGGACCTCAGTCCTACAACTGAGGGAATGAATTCTGCCAACAATCTGAATGTTCAAGGACACAGATTTTCCCCTAGAACTTCTGGAAGGGAACACAGAGCAGCCAGCAATTAGATGTTAACTAGTGTTGGACTTCTGACCTATGGAACCGTAAGATGACCAACTGCCATTGTTTTAAACCACTAAGTAAGATAATTTGTTATTGTAGCAATAGAAAAGGGATTCATGTAGTTTAAACTAAAAGCAAAAAGAAGAAAGGGTTTCAAGAAAGAGGGGGCCATCTGCTGTGTCAAGGCTGCAAGTGAGAGGAAGGAGGTGGGAGGTGGACCAGTTGATCCAGGAGCTTGTGGTTTGTCAGAAACCAGGTCAGGATGGGTTGAGGAGGAAAGGGTGGGGTGAGGAAGTGGAAGCGGTCAACACAGACAACCCTGTTGTAAAGTTTGGTTGTGAAGAGAAGGAAGGAAACAAGACCGTATCTGGGGGGAAGATGTACGTTCACCGAGGAGTTTTGTTTAGTCCGTTTTCTTTTTTCTTTTCTTTCTTTCTTTCTTTTTTTTTTTTTTCTGGCTGCCCTGCACAGCATGTGGGATCTTAACTTCCCTTACCAGAAATCAAATCCCTGCTCCTTGCAGTGGAAATACAGATTCTCAACCACTGGACCACCAGGGAAGGCCCTTGTTTTCTCAGTTTTAGGAGGAGATAGAGAGCATGTTTGTTTGCTGAAGGAATCAATTTAGTACCAAGAAAGAGTTAGGTGTGTGGGGGCAGGAGGAGAGGATCGGGAGCAAAATTACTGAGCCACAAGTGGAGGGGTTGGAGGTGATGAGAAGAAGGGGCTGGAAGGGAAACTCAGCAGATGAGCACAGGTGTAAAGGGTTTGCAGTTTGGTGGAAGGAGGAGGAGCTCCGGTCCGAGGGCTCGCTGTGTCATCCAAATGCCTGAAATGCTCACGGGGAGGGTGTGGGGAGAGAGGCATGTTGGAGGTTTGAGGAAAGACAAAATGATAGCGAATGGCTTGTCTTAGACTAGAGGAAGTCATCTGATTATGGAAGGGGAGTAGCCTCTCTCCAGGAAGGAAGTGGCCTTTCTTTCTCTTTCTTTTCCCCTGGTGCTGTGGGTGGTCTGCCGGGTCAAGGTTGGGCTCTGCAGTATCTTCTTACTAGAGATACACCCTTGGAGCAACTCTCTTGGCCTGCCTGAGCTTCGGTTCTGCGTTACTGTCATCAGCAGGCTTGACGACGCCTACTTCCATCAAAGGAGACGGCATGTGGCAAAGTGCTTCATGGACTGTCCGGTCCTGTCTGGGTGTGAAATGTGCTCTTTCATCATGGGTGGTGTCTATCTTATGATTCCTGGCCAGGGGGATCCCTGAAGGCTGGATAGGAGTGTCTGGGAGGGTGCTCGTCTAGCCATAGCCTCTGTGTGCTGAGATCACTCCCTGTCGTAGCTGAGTAGTCCCTTCCACTTCCACCTGGTTCCAGGAGTGCTGAGAAACTCAGGCCTCAAAGGGAGGGGAAATCTGGGGGAGGGGGGGCTGCCTCTCCTTGGGGCACTTCTCCAGCCGTACTGTCTGCAGCTGTCACCTGGCGGGTCCTGCCTTGCCCCTTGCTGAATGTTTGCTTCTCAGAGGGACCCCAGAGTGGCAAAAAGTTTTCCAACTCGGGTTCTCTGCAAAAGCTGTCTGTTGGATTAGAACGTGTTGTGTAGGTTGTCTGGAGAAGGGCTTTTGTTGTTCAGTCGCTAGGTCATGTCTGACTTTCTGTGATCCCGTGGACTATAGCCTGCCAGGCATCTCTGTCCGTGGAATTTTCCAGGCAGTTATACTGGAGTGGGTTGCCGTTTCCTACTCCAGGGGATCTTCCTGACGCAGGGATCGAACCTGCGTCTCCATGTCTTCTGCATTGGCAGGCGGATTCTTTACCAGCTGAGCTATCAGGGAAGCCCCAGAAACTGTTGGGGTACCCTTTAAAAATGATTCATAGCTGCCACAGGGATAAAAGATTATCTTATCTGAGCATCAACCAGAACATGCAGAGACACACCCCACAGTTAGTGAATGGGTAAATCACAAGTGTGATTACTTTCAAGACAAGATTAATAATACAATGTTTCCAGAAAGAGCAGGAAGTTAGGGAACTTTTATTTTCGATGATAAGGCAAAGTTGAGAAGAGGAGATCATGACAGTCAACTAGGAAATTTCAGGCTCATCAAGTGGTGGGCAGGGCATTTTATATTTTTATGAAAGTACAGAAGCAGACGCTACATTCAAACTCCCCTTCTGGACTAGAGGGTACAGTCCCCAGCTGCAAATGAGGCAGCCGACCACCAAACTGCAGAGCATGGCAGCCCGGGAGGTGCGACAGTGGTGTCTGGGCACATAGAAAGCCCCTCTGTCCAACAGAAGCATCCTTTCAAGGGGCTGGGCAGGGAGTGAAAACCAGGGCTGGATGGGGCGTGGCTGAACTGTGGACGGCAGCACAGGGCAAGTGGGTACATAAGGAAGGAGAGGTGGAGTGCTGCGAAGTCCTTCAGGGTGTCTGCTGATAAGGCCATCGTAAAATAAGAATGCAACATCTGGACACTGATGTGGTCATCTGGGAACATTAAAACACTCAGTATTTCATCTGGGCACTTCATGCAAAAAGCACTAACAGTGCCTGCTGTGGACTAGGCAAATTCCTGCAAGATGGCCTTTCTTCTCTGCATACGCTCTCCCTCTTTTTGCAACTAAATGGCTTAAGTCAAATTTATCTGGATATCTGAAAATTTCTGATGCATTCATGACACAGCTACGTAGGTCTTGTGACCTCCTCGTGTACCCAGACTTAGCTACTATTTTAAAAAATATTTATTTGGCTGCGTTGGGTCTTAGATGTGGCATTCAGGCTTACTTTCTCCAGGGCATGTGGAATCTTGGTTCCCTGACCAGGGATCAAACCGGCGTCCCCTGCATTGCAAGGTGGATTCTTAATCTCCGGACCATCAGAGAAGTCCCTTTGCTTCTACTTTAAATGACAAAGAAAGAAAGAAAAGCATTAGTTGAGCCCTGCTGTCCTGGATACTGTCCTAGGCTCTTTCACATTTTCTCACTGGATTTGTCCACCTCTGCCTCCAGGCTCTGGTCACAACCTGCTTTAGTCTGTGCCGCCTCATTTAGCCTCTTCCCCTGATAACAGTATTCCTTTTTCTTTGGAAAATTGATCCTTTCTTACTCCAAACATGTACTTATGGTTGGGGTTGCCAGTTACAGTGCTCACCCCAATAGAGATGTGACCTCTCTGGTCACAGTGACTGATCTGGGAATAAACAAACAATCCAAGCCTGACCAGAGTTTTCTCCAGTATTTTTCAAACTAGGATCAGAAGAGAAGTTCTATTGCTTTATCTTTCCCCTTCTGATCACAAAGTTGAAAGCATACAACCAGAATTCTGGACTCTCAAAAGCAGCCTAGCTGAGAAAATAATGCCAATGTACAGAGACCAGAAATGCAGAGCAAGATGGTGTCATGGTGTCTCGGGTCTAGGCATGGCTTTGTCCTACCCTTGATTTAGTTCTTTGAGGCGACTGAGTCCCCTTCCCTGCTTCAGCTGATTCGGTTTGGGATACCCACTCCAGTATTCAATCCTAAAGGAAATCAGTCCTGAATATTCATTGGAAGGACTGATGCTGAAGCTGAAGCTCCAATACTTTGGCCACCTGATGCAAAGAACTGAGTCATTGGAAAAGACCCTGATGCTGGGAAAGATTGAAAGCAGGAGGAGAAGGGGACAACAGAGGATGAGATGGTTGGATGGCATCACCGACTTAATGGACATGAGTTTGAGTAAGCTCTGGGAGTTGGTGATGGACAAGAAAGCCTGGCATGCTGCAGTCCATGGGGTGGCAAAGAGTCAGACATGACTGAGCATCTGAACTGAACTGAGTCCCCTTCCCTGCTTCAGCTGATTCAGTTTAGGATTTTCTGGAGTATAACCGAGTCCTCCTAAGGTGCTCATTTATTCAGACAAATCCCAGAATCTCAGGCAGCCCCTTCAACTGACCAAGAGGTTCAGATCCTGTTCCTCTCAGTTTTGACATCCCTTTGAAGTTATCTTGTTTCCTCTGTAGCTACCCCCACCAAACTGGCTCCCGCTCACGATTCTGGATTAAATATTTATCTCATCTCTGCTAAGACAGGCTGGAATTTTCAAAGGCTTTACTAAAATTCTGAGGGCTGACAGCCAGCAAACAAATAATATGAGGTAGTAAATGTATAAAACAGACAAGATTACAGAAGTCTTCTGCAAGCTTACTTGAAGACTTGCAGATCTATATTATTGCATGAGCTGTCTTGAAATGGCTTTATTGTAACTCTGAAGATGTGGCGAAATGTTTTAGCAATTCAGCCTGGATCCCTTGCTTCCTGGCTATGAGTCTGACTCCACATAGAGGGCATTGTTTAAAAAGTCAAATTAAATGTAGCAAAACAAATTGATTAATTCATGCAGAAATCTGATGTTGAACTCCAACTCTGTCCTTGTATAGCTGTGTGACCTTGGGCAAGTTATTTAGCTCTCTGTTTCAGAGACCATGTCTATAACATGGAGATCACAATATTATAGGATAGTACTGAGGATTAACTGAGATAAAACATGTAAAACATTCAGGGTTAATAAGTGGAATTTTTGTTCACTTCGTCCCTGAAAGAGAGCAAGCTGTAGGAGGACATGGCCAGCTTCTTTCGGGTCCTTGCTTGCCTCACTGAGAGGAAGAATAGGTGACCTAACTGGTAAGTGGTGGGGAAGGAACTCCGCCATATGGCTCAATCTCTCTGGAATCTCCTTCTCTGGCACCTGGCAGCCTGTGTGCCAGCAGATGCCCACCGAAGTCTTTTCCTCCATTCAGCCAGCTTACCAGACAGGCTCAGCCCCTATCAAGAGCTGGAGTCACGTTTATTTAGGAACGCTTGGTGAAAGTGCATCTAAGCCACATTCTCCAATCAATTTCGTCCGTGAGAAAGGGGAGGCATTTGAGTCTCCATTCGCTCCCTGAGCTTGTTCCTTACTTGAGACGGGACCCAGGGGTATTACTGACAGCCCCCCATACTCCCACCCCAAGCCCCTTTACTTAACAGTGCTCAACCCATAGGAAGTGCTCAGTAAGTGCACAGACATCTATTCTAGAAGCTTAACATTCTCCCAAACCAATCTCACAGCATCACAAAATTGGCAAGGTCCCCAGACGTCTCCTAAGGGGAAGACTGGACACCCTCCCCCACAGCGACTCAGCCATGTGGCCTTGATGCTTTTGACTTCAGGCCTCATTTGATGACTTGCAGGTTCCTAAAAGGCTTGCCTCTTGATATCGGCCAGAGAGCCCTAACAAAAAGGCCTGGAGACTACGGCCTTATATCTTCATTTCACTTGAAATAATCCACTTGTCCTTGTGGAATGAGGATGGCAAGAGGAAGAAAGCAGGGGGGTTAGAAATGCATGTGGTTGGTGGGGAGGTACCTATTTCCTTTGAATTGCCAAATGACCTGGGGACCAGGGAAGCTCTACCTGAATATGGGGTTCTGCCCCAATTATCCTTTTCACAGAGGTCCCCATCTTAATATTTCAGTAGCTATGTTGGAAAGCCTGATGAAAATGGACTCTACCATTACTTTGCTGTGAGACCTTGTGCAGCTGCCTTCACCTTTCTGGGCCTCAGTCTCCTCAGACAGATCAAGAATAAGACCATTGGGCTAAGTGTGAACAGGAAAGAACACGGAGCTGGGAAGGGATTGCTTAAGCCCTTGTATGCTGGCTCTCTCTCCAGTGGGTGGCTAGACCCCCAGTTCCCTGCGCCCACCCAGGAGACTCACAGAAGGACGGTCAGGGATTTCTGTTTCCCACTCTCATTTCTAAGGCCTTGAAGTGCCCAAGTTTAGGTACAATATTCTGCATCCTCTACCTTCCTCTAACCAGCCTTTTGTCTCAGAAGCCCACTTTTATGGACCTTAATCAGGACACCCTCACTTCCGGTTTTGATTGGGTTTGGCCAATGGGAGGTGATGGCAAGACAGCAGAGGACTGGGGAAGAGATGGAAGTGAGACTTCCCTGGCGCCTCCCTGCTTTCCTCCTGGCTCTGTGTCCCTGGCAGTGGCCGCATTTTGTGGTCCTGGCTCCTATTGGGAGGCCTCTCTTCCAGGACTCCAGCTTCCACCAGCCTTCCTCACAGAGTTCCCTCCCGTAGTTTCCTATTCAGAGTACAAGAAGGACTTTTGTCATTAGTCGCTAGGGACATTACACGTCTTGTCAGGTCCTTCCACCCACACACGCCTCTGAACCACCCCGTCCATTAGCAACCCCCTCAACCATCCTTCTGAACGTGCCTTTTCTTTCCTGCCATATCTAACTGATAACGGACTCTCACGACCTCTCTTCCAACTTTCACAATGGGTAATCCAACTGAGCCCAGGCATGGAGAGGTTCACCTGGAAGACCAAGAGGCAAGTTCTGAAGGGACAAAGCCATGATTCCGTCCCTGCTGCTGGGCCCTTGCCTTCCAGCGGCTCATACCCTCTCTGATCCTCAGTGCTAGTGAGTAAGTAGAAAGTCATCTAGTGCTCTGCCACCGGATGACACATTTTACCAAACACTATTCTGTTGCTCTCACATCCATACATGACCACTGGAAAAACCATAGCCTTGACTAGACGGACCTTTGTTGGCAAAGTAATGTCTTTGCTTTTCAATATGCTATCTAGGTTGGTCATAACTTTTCTTCCAAGGAGTAAGTGTCTTTTAATTTCATGGTTGCAGTCACCATCTGCAGTGATTTTGGAGCCCAAAAAATAAAGTCTGACACTGTTTCCACTGCTTCCCCATCTAGTTCCCATGAAGTGATGGGACCAGATGTCATGATCTTCGTTTTCTGAATGTGGAGCTTTAAGCCAAGTTTTTCACTCTCCTCTTTCATCAAGAGGCTTTTTATTTCCTCTTCACTTTCTGCCATAAGGGTGGTGTCATCTGCATATCTGAGGTTATTGATATTTCTCCTGGAAATCTTGATTCCAGCTTGTGCTTCTTCCAGCCCAGCGTTTCCTATGATATACTCTGCATATAGGTTAAATAAGCAGAGTGACAATATACAGCCTTGACGTACTCCTTTTCCTATTTGAAACCAGTCTGTTGTTCCATGTCCAGTTCTAACTGTTGCTTCCTGAGCTGCATGCAGGTTTCTCAAGAGGCAGGTCGGGTGGTCTGGTATTCCCATCTCTTTCAGAATTTTCCACAGTTTATTGTCAAGGCTATGGTTTTCCATTGGTCATGTATGGATGTGAGAGTTGGACTGTGAAGAAAGCTGAGCACCAAAGAATTGATGCTTTTGAACTGTGGTGTTTGAAAAGGCTCTTGAGAGTCCCTTGGACTACAAGGAGATCCAACCAGTCCATTCTGAAGGAGATCAGCCCTTGGATTTCTTTGGAAGGAATGATGCTAAAGCTGAAACTCCAGTACTTTGGCCACCTCATGTGAAGAGTTGACTCACTGGAAAAGACTCTGATGCTGGGAGGGATTAGGGGCAGGAGGAAAAGGGGAAGACAGAGGATGAGATGTCTGGATGGCATCACTGACGCAATGGAGTGAGTCTGAGTGAACTCCGGGAGTTGGTGATGGACAGGGAGGCCTGGCATGCTGCGATTCATGGGGTTGCAAAGACTTGGACACGACTGAGCAACTGAACTGAACCGATCCTGTTGCTCACCATCATCATCTGTGTTGGTGTAGAAGCTGCATTCCTCTTACCGTCTATCTCATTTTCAGTGGACAGACTCCCAACTTCCCTCTCTTTTATTCACACATAACACACAAATGATTCACAAATGGGAAAGTCAACAGGGCTCCTTTGACGTTAGTCTTCTTGTCGGTAAAAATCAGATAATAATACTCTCAACCTCATAAGGATGGGGTGAGGGTTAAATGAGTAGCATCTGTAAGCGCTCAGTAGAGCAGGCGCAAACTATTAGCCATTTCTTTTATTCTCACGTCTGATTTGTCTTGCCTCACTTTCCTACCACGTGTATGCAGGAAGGGGAACAGGGAACTTGGCTAGGAATTCCCAAATGCCCCCACTTTCAACGCTTTCCTCGGCCTGCCATCCCCCTCCATGCCCTATCCCCGAGTAGATTTCCTTCTCTGGCACTTTTTCATCCCAGGAAGCTCCTGGAAGGGCAAGCCAGGAACTTATGGTTTCTGTTTTCAATGCTAGACCAGTGGTTTTCATATGGTGGTCAAGGGGATCCCTAGGGTTCCCAAGAAGCCCCCATGGACCACAGAAAGTGGTTACTGTTGTAGGTCATACCTTTCAGCTTGCTTTGATCTGAGCCTCCTTTTAAGCTTCTGTTTAAACAGACTTCTGAGACTTAAAGTTGAGAACCCCTGTATGACTGTTCTGAGATACTGACGTTCCAGATTTTATAAGTCTCAATGCTAATTTCTTCGGTCCCATGGCCAAGAAACTTTATTCCATTCTTATTGTTTGTATTCTTTTCCATTTCTGATACAATCTGAAATAGATATGTGAACAAACAAGTCTTTGTGTACTTACATGGGCTGTCCTTCCCAGGCACTCTTCACGTTCAGCCAACATTGTCCCCTTAATTCCAAGGAATTTCCTGGGGAAGATAACTACCACACTGTTTAACAACAGAGTGAAAGCACTTGACTTTTATCAGCACCTGATCTCACCACTGGAGTGCATCCACCCCTGGGAATCCCAGGTTGATAGGGGACTATCTATGCAGTTCAAGACTTTGGCACAGAGAATATGAATGCATGAAGGGAACAAAAGCCCCAACCTTCAGATATCTGCCTGGAATGCTCTTCTCCCACATTGACACAAGTTTCCCTCCCATTCTCCATTTGGGTCTTTGGATCAAATATTACCTCATTAGAACTGCCTTCAGACTGGGGCAAGAGGAACCCCTACCTTGTCTTCTGAGCTCTCCAGTCCTCTTCCAGCTATGCCCCTTTCCACAGAGTTAGAAGCCCATGGCTCAAGGGGATGTGCCCACCCAAAGCTCCTGTGCCTCACCTCTTCTTAGATCATACTGGGAGTACCTGAGACCCTAGAACTCCCTATTCCAAGAGCACCAGGCCAACTTCTAGAGACTACATCAGCCTTTTCCTCAAGGTCTATTCTCTTGAGGAACCAAGGAGGGGCTATTTGCTAAAGGTATGGCTGGAGCTCGCAGACAGGGATGTTACAGGTGCAGGCACAAGGTCCCACGAAGTGTGGGACAGAGCTGGGGTGCAAAGAATGGGAGGAAGGTTGAGGGCCAGGACCAGTTACCACCCAAGAAGCCCCATTCCAGTGCACATCTTAGGAGGAGTCTGAGAATTCTAAACTTAAGTTTGACCTTCCAGATTTTTGTGACTGTGTACTTGTCAAGATGAAAGGACGGGAATTTTACCTAAGTTTAGACTGGCTTATAATTTTAAATTAAGTAGACATATGTGTGGGGCTTCCCAGGTGCTCAGTGGTAAAGAATTCGCCTGCCAATGTAGGAGACATGAGTTCGATCCCTGGGTTGGGAAGATCCCCTGGAGAAGGAAATGGCTACCCACTCCAGTATTCTTGCCTGGGAAATTCCATGGACAGAGGAGCCTGGAGAGCTGCAGTCCATGGGGGTCGCAAAGAGTCGGACGCGACTTAATGACTGAGCTCACATGCATGGTATGTTTATCTCCATTTGCACTATTTGCCCCGGCCCTGTAAATATCAGGGTTGGGTCTATCCCTGACCTCCCTGTCTAAAATAAAATACCACTTCCTCTGTCACTTTAGTCTTACTTCATTGTACATTTCTTCAGAGCCTTTGACAAAACAGGATTTACGTTTATGCCTCTATCCTTGTCTATGTAGGTTCCGTGACTGTAGAGTCTTGGTTTTATGTACTGCCTTAGCCTTAGTACCTACAGCAGCGCCTCACACAAAGAAACTACTCGATAAATGATGAATGAATAACAAATCTAGTCTCAGAAGACTTACAAGTGAGGTGGGCTAACCCAGGAGGCACAGAGGAAAAAGATCACTTGTGCCAACACTCTGAGGATCACCTGCTCCCCTGAAGATAACTCAGCATTGGAGCTATAAAAGGTAGAGCAGGGAAAATTAATCATTAACACCTTTACAGCACACAAGATTAGTTGTTGGGTTACTCCTGAGAGGGATATGTAAGTGAACATGGAGATCCGTGAGCAGACTGGAGGGTTAGATGTGGGGGACCTGGGCTGCTGGGAGCCCCTATCTCAGGAATCTTCCTAACAACTTCAGGGTGGCCAGAACTGCGCGCTGAGCAAACTCTGATGCCACCCAATGGGCCACGCCAATCCAGTCCAGTCTGTGATGGGAGGGAGCTTCTAATTCATTACCAGGAAGCCCTCAAATAATGTTTTCCTTGGATGGTCACAGGCCTCAGGCGGTGTGGACACATCTGGTTCCCGTGGAGTCACGGTGGTTACACACTCAAGAGACTGTCTTTCCACCCCTCCCTTTCTCCCATGCTTCTAAGTCACAACTTCTCGTCGCTTGGTGGGATCCCCAGCACTTTCTGGGAACAAAGTCCATCGGTCCAATCCATTCCAACGGATTCCTTTTCCGTTGAATACGGGGCCCATGAGAAGCCAAACGACTTCCCCGGGTTGCCCAGAGAGAGTCTGTCGCCCGGGACTCTGCCCCAGCGGATGTTCCACACCTATCATTTGGCGGGCGGGGCTCGGGGACCTGGGCTGCGCTCTCCGCCTTTTGCAGGCGGAGGCGAGAACCCGAGTAGCTGTGAGGTCTCGGCGGACGGCGAAGAAAGGCGCTCGCAGCGGAGCAGGGAGACCGCGCCGGGCTTCTGCCTTCGTCGGCTCTCGGGCCGGCGGGCGGGGCCAGGGGCGGGGCCAGGGGCGGGACCGGACCATGGCGGGCGGGGTCTGCGGGCTCCGCCTCCCGACGGAGGCAGGAGGTGCCGCGGCGGAGCCGCTGAGCTCCAAGTCTTCCGAAAACTTGTGTGCAGCGGTGGCCTCGGCGCGACGGCCGAGGATGGGGTGGTGCGGCCGCGGCTCCGGGCCGCCGCCGTCGCGGCTGCTGATGCTGCTGTCGCTGCTGCTGGCGGTGCGTGGCGCTGGCGCGGCCCCGCGCTCGGCGCTCTACTCGTCCTCCGACCCGCTGACGCTGCTGCGGGCGGACACGTTGCGCCGCACGGTGCTGGGCTCCCGCAGCGCCTGGGCGGTGGAGTTCTTCGCCTCCTGGTGTGGCCACTGCATCGCCTTCGCCCCGACGTGGAAGGCACTGGCCAACGACGTTAAAGGTGAGAAACTGGGTGCCGGGGTTGGGTGGGGGAGGCTCGCTCTCCTCGTCCCATCCGGGCGGATCCCCGCCACCTGCCTTGCGGAGCGCCCTTCGGCATTGCCCGCTTCCCCCTGCCCATCACCTCCGCCCATCTTTCTTTCTGCACCTCCCACTCCCCCCACCCCACCCCCGCGCCCAGTTTCTCAGCTCTCAGCTCCATCTTTAGCTCCTGCCCTTCCCTTTCTTTTTCCCCTTGGCCGATGTCCCGAATTTCTCTCCCTCTTCCCGCGGTCTGGGTCCCCAGACCTGCCCTGCTTTCCATGTCAGTCCTCCGCCGGCTTACGGCCCCCATGCCTGCGACGTGGTCGCCTTTGTTCCTCCTCGCTAACACCTTACACGGCTTCCCGTAGTTCAGCCCTGTGGCAGCAGCACCCCTCCTACCGAGTTCCCCAGTTGCGATGGGATCAGTACACATTCGACCGCCCTCTTATCCCCACTCCCTCCTTCCGTGCCCCACCCCTTGGCTAGCAGACCCAGCTGGTACGTAGACTCCTTTCTCAGCTTTATCTTTGAGGCAGTTTCCCTGTTTCCTGTTTCCAGGCCTCTCCTGACCTGCTGCCTCCAGCTTCAGTTTCTGGGCCCTCCTTCTCTGTCTCCCCGACCTTCTGCTTTAACCTAAGGAGCCCAGAGGCCTGATTGAGGGCAGCCTCTTGGCGTGTCTTTGGCCCTTACTTCATTTTACCATTCATTGGCCTGGCCACTAATACCATGTTTTCTTCATTCTAAAGAGACCATCAGTTGCCATTCTTTTACTATCAGCCTGAGAGGTAGAGGGATAAGACAGTCGCTAATAGATGGATAGAGATTTAAAGGCATCCTCCATTACAGAAATGTTAATGTTTTTAAAAACTTAAGTTTTGGAACTGAATAAATATGGCAACCATAGTAATTTATATTTATCTAGTGCTTACTACAATGAATGTCAGCTTCCTGAGTAAGTACTTGATGTACAGTATCTCAGTTTCCTTTCTGCAAGTCGGGATCGCTGTGGGGTCATCCATCTGTCTAGCCCGGATGGTGGGTATTTGGGCGGGGCTGGTATGTGGTAGTGGTGTATTTCTGATATGCTGCTCTGAATGGAGCTATTTCCTGCTTATGGGCTCCTGGCCTTCAGTGGTCGCTGAATGAGGACTGCAGTTGTCTTGGGGAGTAGGCCTCTTCCTGGAGAGAAAACAACAGGGGCTGTTGTTCCCCTGCCATGCTGTTGGTATTTTTTGATAAACTTAACTGTTTGCGGTAGAGTAGTGCATTTGGTGGTACTAGAGCCCACCTGTGTCTGCTGGAGACATAAGAGACTCGAGTTCGATCCCTGTGTCAGGAAGATCCCCTGGAGGAGGGCAGTATTCTTGCCTGGAGAATCCCAGGGACAGAGGAGCCTGGCGGGCTGTGGTCACACAGAGCTGGACATGACTGAGTGACCAACACACAGAGATGTTGTTACATTTGTAGGTGTTGTAGATGTTACAGTTGTAGATTTGTAGATGTTGGTTTTCAAACTCAGGCCCCCTCTTCCCTGGAGCAGCTTGCACAGTGGTTCCTAAAGTGGCCAGATGGAAAGATGTATCATCTGCTATCCATATGGTCTTGGAAAGTTATTTTAAAACCAAACTAATAAATCAGTTTCCCTCCAAATTACATGTAGACACTTGTCTGCAGGCCTCTACAGTTCTGTCACCTAAATGTGCCTTTTCTCAGCAGTTCTTCCTGCTATTTCAGTGATATCTACACATCTGGTCAAAGCAGGAGGCAGATAGAATGTTGAACGTGGAATCTGAACACCTAAGCAGTGTTCGGTGTTCAGGGGACACTGTGGGCCTGAACATTATAAAAACTTCTAGGTCAGTTTCTACTTTGAGGCCATAAGAGGTCCTTAGTGGCTACAGATGGACTCCTTCTAGAAGATTCTTAGATCTTGAGAGTGAGGAACAGAAAGATTACCTTCCAGTTGACTCATGGGTTCATTCTCTTGCAACCTAGAGATTTCCAGTGAATTGTACATCCAGACACTGACCCCGCCTGCTCCTAGATGAGGGTCTTCTCCCACTGTAGGAAGTAAGAGTCTTTCCCTAAAAAATGCAAGTCAAAACTTATCCTTAGAAAGGAAGATGGTATCTGTGGAGATGAACCGCAGTCCGTGAGAGGTGGGAGATTTAGGTGAAAACCTGGAGTCTCCCATGAGCCATGGAGGTGTCAGCTCCCTAAGCAGGATCAGGTCGGGGGAACCAACTTGTTGAATCTGGTGTTGTGTTGCAGTGATAAAGAATGCCTCCACTCCAGTCCAAGGAAGTGTTTCCAGGTGAGGCCCTTCAACACCTCTGTGTTCTGAGGTTCCTTGAGAAAGTTTGGTTGTGGACCAGCAGAGGGCTGCTGTCCCACCACCTTGGGCCCAGGGGCCTGTGGCTCCTGCCCTCTGCCTTTGGTATGAATGTGTTGGGTAGGAACAGTGAGACTGTGGAAGGTCATGGGTGGGGTGGAAGTGGGGGAGAAAATTGTGCAATCCTGCCCAGTTGGCCTTAGGCATTTAATCTGACTGGCCAGGGCTCATTTCTTCAGTAACCTGTGGGCTAGGTTCTCTGGGGCAGTTGTTACCCTGGGGCAAAGCACCTGTTTCTAAGGACCCAGATCATCCCTTTCTATTCCAGAGCAGCTCTTGTTACCTCACCATACATTTGGGAAATTGTGTTCCTTTTAGACCTTCAGGCTTCTTTACTGGCTAATCAATCAGCAAATATTTGTTGAGTGACTTCTGTGTACAAAGCATTGTTTACATTACTATTGGGTAAATCACCCAGCAGGGAAATTGGCACCCTTAAGAAGCCATATTTGAAAAGGGTCAAAGGAGCATGGCTTAGCCATTTCTTATTGTGGGAATTCAGGGAAGGGCAAAGTCACAGAGGCCTTTATCTAAACAGTTATTTATTACACGGTTGCCTTCTGCCCGGCACTGTGCTAAGGGCCTTTATAGGCCATTACAGGCCTTTATACAATCTTTGTGAGAAAACATCTGAGCAACAGACAGCCCTGTTTAAAACAAAACAGTTAAGTAACTTGCCGAAGATTACGCAGATGCTGGAGGAGGTTCTTTATTATTTTTTTAATGTATTTATTTTTAATTGAAGGATAATTGCTTTACAATATTGTGTTGGTTTCTGCCGTACATCAGCATGAATCAGTCATAGGTATATATACGTCCCCTCCCTCTTGAGCCTCTCCCTCCCACTTCCCACTTCATCCCACCCCTCTGTGTTGTCACAGAGCCCCAATTTGGGTTTCCTGAGTCATACAGCAAATTCCCACTGGCTATCTGTTTTCCATATGGTCGTGTATATGTTTCCATGCTGTTCTCTCCATTAGTCCCAGCCTCTCCTCCTCCCCGCCCCCCTACCCAGCCCTGGGTCCATAAGTCTGCTCTCTGTGTCTGCATT
Organism: Ovis aries; assembly: GCF_016772045.2. NCBI lineage: Eukaryota > Metazoa > Chordata > Mammalia > Artiodactyla > Bovidae > Ovis > Ovis aries. The sequence continues at coordinate 60,745,670 of NC_056065.1, forward strand.
GGAGGAGGTTCTTGCACCCAGCTCCTCCTGACTTTTCAGAGCCAGGCCAGGTGGTGAGGCAGGAGACAGAGGAAAGGTACTGCAGGTGAAGAGCGAGGAGATGAGATGTGTGAGACGTGGGTGCTGAGTGACAGCGAGCGGTATTGGTCCCCCCTTTCTCTCCCAGGTGTGGCCCTTCCATCCTGCTGGTACCCTTGCGCTACTGGTGTAGAGCCTGGCCCCGGGCAGCCGCTCACTGGACACCCGTGCAGACTGGGGACACGAGCCTCACGGGATCCCCCATGAGGCCGTGGGGAGCAGGTCTTCTGCTGCTGCCATGGCGCCCCTTGACTCAGACCCAGGGTGTCAGCCAGGTGAGGGGCGGGGAAGGCATTTTGGCCATGTCATGGTCTCATGGCCCAGAAGCTGGCATCAAGAGGGAAGGGACGTGGTGGGAACAGCCTAGGCCCAGCTCCAGCTCCCTGAGTCAGAAGGACTTCCCGGAGACTCAGGTGGGATCTCGTTCTGACCTCTCCATCTGACTGGCTCCTGTGGCTGGGGCAGGCCTGGCCTCTGCCTGAATAGAGGCCCGGGCTGCATCACCCTCCGAGGTCTCACAGCTATTCTCCTTGGCAGGAGTGGTTATCAGAGCTGGAAAGGACTTGAGAGACCTTCATCTCGGCCCTCTTTGACCTGTAAGGAAACAGATCCAGAGAGGAGACGTGAGGTGCTCATGGTGCTCTGGCCAGTAATAGCCGTGAGCAGGCCTTGTGACTCTGGGTCCAGTGCCCTTTCCCGGCCTTGTGAGTGGGGGCGGGGGGACGCTGTCCGTGACTCCAGAAGGGATGCACCCCAACCCCCTCATCACAAGGTGCTCCCTCTCCCACCACCCCAAGGCCTACAGCTGTCCCCTGCCTACCCTAAACCTCCCCTCTCATCCCCTCCATTTGCTCACTTACTCTCTTGTCAGTGGAGAGATTACTTTGCCAGGGCAGTAATTGTACAGGGAAGTTTTTTCTCCCTCGAGAGGAGGGCTGGGCTGAGGCTGCCAATTATTCAGTGTTAGGCCTGCAGGTTGTGGTATTAAGTCACCCAACACCTTAGAAAGCTTCCCCCGCCCAGCTGTGTTCCTTTTTGACAGCAGGACACTTCCCTTAAATGTGGCTTAGCTTTATCAGCGGGGCACCCAAATAAGGCCGTCTTTATTCCTGGTGCTGTTACTAGAATGATGAATTGTCAGACCTGCGGTGACTAGTATCACACCAGATCTGTGTAGGTCATTATGGCTCATTAAGGTATTGACATTGATATTCCTGAGAAACATTCCTCAGCCTGGACTCTCCCAGCACCTGACTGGCCTCAGCCTCCCTCTCCCCCTCGGGCTGGGGCTGGTAAGAAGAGGCACTGGGTTTCCATTTCCTGGAGGTAGAGGGAATCAAGGCATAAAGAGAAGAGCCGCAGACTTCCAGGAGCCAGGAGCTGAGAACTCCCAGGCATCACCACCACCTCCCCCCACCTCAGCCTTCCCCATTACTAACACCCTCCCCACCCCATCCCCTCCGAGCTTCCTGGCTGAACAGAGCAACTCTCTGTTGTGTCCTGGGCCCTCTCGAGACCAGCAGAGAGGCTCAAATCCTGGGTTCAGATCCCATATTCACCACTGATTAGTTGTGGCACAGTTATCTGATCTCTATTTTACAGTCTAAGAAAGCAGGTCTAGAGCTAAATACCTTCTTACTTTTTCATAGTGGAGTTGTGCACATTAAATTACATAAATAAGGCATACAATAACCTAACATGCCTGATATCATCATCTGAGTAAGGGCTGAGTCTGTGATATTGACCAACCCTTGTGTGTTGCAGAGAATGGTATGTAGCTAGAAGAGGAGACTGTTTTAACCATTCTCTCTCTCATGGGGAAGGTTGTGATCAGAAGTGAAGTGAAATTCGCTCAGTCGTGTCTGACTCTGCAAACCTATGGACTATACAGTCCGTGGAATTCTCTAGGCCAGAATCCTGGAGTGGGTAGCCTTTCCCTTCTCCAGGGGCTCTTCCCAAGCCAGGGATCGAACTCAGGTCTCCCGCATTGCAGGTGGATTCTTTACCTGCTGAGCCACCAGGGAAGCCCTTTGTAATCAGAGCAAACAGCAAAAATACAAAGGGAGTGTCTTGACCCTTGTGAGGTAGAGGGACGAAAGTGGGTTTTTGGGTCTGGTAGGCCTTGGGTCCCCTGGAGGCCTCTTGGTTCCTGTCCTCATTTGGCGACCAAGGGGAAATGGTGCCCGAGGCGGTGGTGGGGTGAGAGAATCTGGAGCGTGCCATGGGTGCTCATGGAACATTAGCTTTGAGTCCTCACCCCCCCACCCCCCCCCCCCACCAGTCCCTTGAGAGCCTCATTCCCCAGCAAGCAGCCAGCAACAACTTGGCCTGAGGGAGAGCGGCCTGTAGTCTCTGAGAGGAGAGGAGCAGCTGAGGCCTGCTGTCCTTGGTCACCCTGCCAAGTGGCCCTGTGAGACCCCTGGCTAGGGGCCCTCACTGTTGGAAGGACTCAAAATTGTCTCTCTTCTGCCCTTAGATCTAATTGACTTGTTGACTGTCTTGAGAACAGCTGGATCTTTCCTGGGGGTCTCCCCGAACTAAATGACCAGAGCCTTAGACACAGAGCTGAGGAAGCCGAGCCTGGAATGTGCTAGATGACCCTATGGGGGGACCTGTACTTTTTACGCTTTGCTGGGCCTCCCTTGGAGAGGAGAGGCGCCATAGAAAGGAGCTCTGGGGTGCTCTGTCTGTGATCCAGGGCACGATCCCATCCCTGCTTCTCCTGCTCCTGCAGGTGACGGGCGTTAACCTCACTCCTTACCTGAACCTGAGGATAGAATGTGGCTGGGAGATGTTCCAGCCCTGGAATGGCCCTTGCGTGCTACATTACTCAGTCATGTCTGACTCTTTTCAACCCCATGGACTGTAGCCTGCCAGGCTCCTCTGTCCATGGGATTCTCCAGGCAAGAATAGTGGCGTGGGTTGCTATACCCTCCTCCAGGGGATCTTCCCCACCCAGGGATTGAACTCGAGTCCTGCCTTGGCAGGTGGATTCTTTGAAGCAGCCCTTGGAGTGGGGTCAGTTGTGTAATTCAGTTAATAGTCGCTGAGAACCTATTGAGTTCAAGGTAATGCGGCTTGGCAAGGAGGATGCAAGGATGGACAGGCTGTGAGATGGACAGGCTTGGAACTGTGTGGTGGAAATGAGCACAGGGTCCTGAGCCTTGGGCTTGGAAGATGACTCTTTCTAGGGGAAAATCCTGTTCCAACTGAGTTGTACCTGACACCTGGAAGCTTGTTGAAAGGGTAAAGGTGGCCGTGGAGTAGCCTGGGTGAACATTGTGCTTTTAAGAAAGAAGAAAACCCTCAGAGTTCCTGGGGTATGATTTGGGGAAGTGGTAAGGGGATGCTGGGTTGGAAGGGACCAGACCAAAAAAGGCCTTATGCCTATAGGTTTTCTTCTAGAGGCAATGGAGCCACCAAAGAATATTGAATAGAGAGTGACATAGATCTGCAGATAGGAAAGATCACTGGAGGTCAGCTAAGCCGGTGATAGAGCATAATAGAACTTTGGCCAGGAGGGAAATGAGACTTTTCATCTGGACAAGAAACCCTGCACTAGCTCACTGGGAGGGTGGTTAGAGGTGAGGTTAGAGATAAAGAACCCAGGAGCGGGGAAAGGAGACTAGACTAGCGAGTGGGCGGGAGGAGACTTGCCAGGGAGGGTGGATAGGACACGGAAACTGGTTGGGATTAGCGGTTCCGCATGGCTGGACTGCCTGACTGTCCCTCCCACGTGGTGCCCACAGTGGGGGCGGGGATGGGGAGAGCAGAGTGGCAGGAAGAGCAGGAGGGCTGCTGTCCCGAGGCTAGCACGGAGCAGACCCTGATCACTGACCACAGCCCCGTTTGTGCAGGCCGCCCTGCCAGCTAGATGTAAGACCAAAGAACACAGGCCATTCAGGCTGGCAGGCGTCTGTAGCTCAAAAGGCTACCCTTCTGTGCCAGGGGAGCCAGGAGCTCCCTAAATGGGGTTCGATGAGATGGGGGGACGTTGGGGAAATGGCATCACAGGCTGGGGCTCACCTGTCTCTGCAGAACACTTCCATTCATGCCCCACTCCCCCATCCTCACGTCTCTCTCCCACCGGGATTCAGTGCCAAGAAGAGACTGCCAGCCAAAAAGCAGAGAGGGAGGAGGGTGGGGAGGAAATGGGTGTGCCTCTAGCCTGCCTCACAGTTCCAGACCCCCTCCCTTGTGTCACCCCTAGAAGACCAGCTTGGCTGCTCTGAACCTTCAGAGCCTTTCCTTTGAGGGCTGGGACAGGGTATGCAGTGGTATCCTGGCTCTTCTGTCATGGAAGTGAGGGTGACCCTTCTCCTCTGGGCATAAAAAGTTCTTGGGAAATCCGATGGTTTTTCAGATGTTGTAAGGGATAGTTCTGGGGCGGGTAAGAGGTCTTGGGTCTTGGGGATGTTACTTGGATGTTAGTCTTCTGTCATTAGTGGGTTCTGGGTGGGCTGCCTGTGTCAACCCCCCACCCCACCCCATCCTGTGCTCCAGATGGGAGGTGAAGGGCCCTGTGGGGAAGATGTGGGCTCCCCGAATCGCCGGGCAGGCTTGCTCCTTCCCTCGCATGCCCAGAAATGCCCATACTGCAGGGTGCTGTGGGAGTCAGCCCAGACCCCCTGCCTGCACGCCCATGCTGGCCCCTGCCTGCCTCCCAGCAGCGCCTCTGCAGCCCGCCTGGTCTGTGTACATGCCTTCACAGTCCCCCTGCTCCTCGCCTGCCAACCCCGTTCCCTGGTTCCCTGGCAGCTCGATGACTGTCAAGGCTCCACTCTACTCCCACCTTTCCTGCCGGGCCCCTGCATGGTCCCAGGGCTGGTCTCCCCTGTGGCCACATTCCCCCAGGGCCCTGTGCCACTCAGCATGGCACCACCCTTCCATTGCCACCTCATGGTCTGTGCAGCTCTATGTGCCTGTCTTGCCGCCTGGCAGGAGCAGCCTTACCGTAACGTGGCACTTTGGTGGGTACTCCTGGGGCACCTGACCTGGAGCTGGAGCTCACGAGGCCTGCCTGGTTGATGAGTTTGTTTTCTGTTTCCCAGATCCTGGGCTGCGGCCCAGATCAGTGCCATTGTTCTCTCTGCCAGTAAGTTCCAGCAGGGGGAGAGACTCATGGCCTGGGGCCTGACGAAGGCACAGGGTGCCCAAGCAACTGGCCTGGGGCGCTGCTCGACTCCTTCCAGACCTGGCCTCGGGGCTTCTTTCCCGGCGGCTCTAGTTCCCAGGTGTCTTTGCCGCCTTCTCTAGACCTCCGCCTTCATCTCTGGTTGGGCGGCCGGTCCTCACCGCCCTGTGTCCCAGGGGCTGACAGCCAGCACCTTTGGCCACGGAAGCCTTCACCGAGGGTCCACTGGGGAATTCAGAACTCTTGAGGCATGCTCTCCACCCTTCTGGAGCTGACCCTCTCTAGAGGCCAGCAGGGGCTGAGGCAATATCCCAGAAGCTTTTCCCCAGGAGGGCCAGGCTGGTCTCATACCTCCCTTCAGCCCCTGTGTCCCTCCGCCATCCCTGAATAATGGAGAAACACAGATTGCCGTCCTGAGTAGGCTGCTGGTGCTGGGTAACTGTGCCCTAAGTGCAGGCTAAATGCAGAATAACCCAGCTATCTCAGAGGCCCTTTTTTGGAGAAGGGGTGACCATTCTCCTTAGAGCTTCTGGGACAGGTGCCATGGGCATTGGTGGGGATGGATTATACTTACCCCAGGGTTTTTTTGTGTTTTTTTTTTTTGTCATTTCAGATTGGAGGCCGGCGCTGAATCTCGCTGCCCTGGACTGTGCTGAGGAGACCAACAGCGCAGTTTGCAGAGACTTCAACATCCCTGGCTTCCCGACCGTGAGGGTGTGTGACCGGGAGAGGGCAGTGCGGGCCTGGGGGGCCAGTGTCGTTGGAGCACTCTGCTGGCTGCCCCGTGCTTCCCTGGCATCTGCCCGGCTGAGCTCTGTGGGGGTCCTCCCAGGCTTCTGGGCCTGACCTGCTTAGATCCCAGCCCCTGGAGTCCTGTGCTTTGATGAGACACCTTCTCTAGAGGCAGAAAGCCATGTGAACTGGGAGGCAGAAAAGAAAGAGGCTCACTTGGTGGGTGACCTTCTCCCCTTTATAAAAAGGGGCTGTGTGTTGTCGTGTTGGGACCCACAGATTTTCACTGTGAAAAGTGATCATCCCCTAGGTTGGTGAGAGCTCCCAGCTCTCGGGAGCCTCTTTCCAATCAACTCCTCCCCCCGCCCCTGCCCCCCGACCTTCCAGCCTTAGAGGGCTGATCTCAACCATGTTAAACCAGGGTTTAGGCTCTGACACACCTGGGGGCAGGATCAGACTCAGAGGACCTCATGGTCTCCCTGAAAAGGACCCAGGAGACACTGGCAGGCCTCATCCTCCTCAGGCCAGTGCCTTGAACCTGAGTGGCTCGGAAGTGACTTGTCTGGAGAGCCTTAGCCCCGTGCCTCAGGCTGCAGGGATACCCATCACAGGAGTCGTCACACTCGACACATGACGGCCCGTCACCTGGCTCTGGCTGCAGGCAGCGTGAGTGCTCTGATGAGACCTTGCCTGCCCCCCGCAGGGCATCAGCCACTTAGTTAGCTTCTGGACGCCTTCCAAGGCTCTCCCGTCAGAGGCCCTGGGAAGCCCAGAGCAGCAAGGCTGTGTGCCCTCCTCAGGGCTCAGGTCCAGCTGTAATCCAATTAGTTCTCCTCCAAATTAAAGAATCCGCATCCGCATCTCTCTCTCCAGCCATGGATAATTAGCCTGCTCCCCCCGCCAGAATGGCATCTAGAAAAGCAGTTTCCTCTGCTTCCACTAGGATTAAGCAGGAAATGCCTTTGAGGACTGAAAAGACAAGTATTGTCCCCAGAACAAGGGATCTGAGTTCAGGGGCTTCAGTTGCCACGTGGAACTGTGAACCATATCTGAGCCTGAGGACACCCGGAGAATTCCTCTGGAGAGTAAGACCCTGGGCTCCTCCAGCCACATCCAGTTCTGAGTCCACATTCTTCTCCAGCCGTGTCCAGCTCTGAGTCCATGAGACGGCCCGTTCTCACGGCCAGTGACCTCCTGCTGGGTTCAGGGTTTCCGTGGCCCAAGAGAGCTCCCTCCCGCACTCCTGTTTACCACTTAGGGTGAGGGCCCTAAGTCCCCATTCCACTGGCCTGGGAGGTGTCCTGAGGCAGCAGCGGCTGCTGTTATCATTTAGAGGTGGCAGCAGAGACATTTTCTATCAACCATCTCTCTTTTACATTAAAGACTCCCATGATGGGGCCGCTGCCCTATCCCCAGCCCCAAGATATGTAACTTGAAATATTCAAAATTATCCTCCAGGGGCAGCATGGAGCCTTCTGTTCTTTCTGATGAGTCAGCGCGAGCAACCCCGTGTGGGAAGCTGAGGGAAAGAGTCAGGGTGACGGCAGGAGTCCCTTTTCACAGGCCAGAGCTTTGGTCCCACCGAGGGTTCTGCACAGGGGTCCAGCCACCTCCCAGCCCCCGGGAAGAGGGTTGGCGATGGGCCTATGGCCTGGCCGGGACCTTCTCGGGGGCTTCCGTGGGGCCTGGCACCTGGGACATTCTGTTTCTGTCTGGGAGAGGCTGGGGCTCAGTGGGTGTGCAGGAGGCAGCCCAGCTACACCAGGAGATCCAGAGCTCCTCGGCGCCTACCCAAGTCACGCAGCACACGCAGCCCGGGTGCCGCAAGTGATTCATCATCTCCCCAGCCGCCCAGCCGGCTGTGGGAGGGGCGCTGGGAGGGCGCCTGAGCTGGGCTCCCTGACCTCTCCTGCCTCCACATGGGCAGCGCCAGGCCAGGCCAGGCGGGGCTGGGCTGGGAGTCACCTGTCCATTTCTTCAGAACTCCAGAGACCCGTGTGGTGACCTCTCAGCCTCTCCCAGGCAGCCTGCAGTTCAGCTCTGGCAGAGAGAGGCACTCGGTGCCCTGGCCTCAGGGCTCTGGGCCAGGGCGCATGTAGTTGTAGCTACTGGTACATCTCAGCTCTAAGGCCCTAAGCAATGGCTTTCAAATCTTGGTACTGTGGCCAGCAATATTTACAAGGAGATCCAGAAGTCGGTTTGGATCCATTGTCCCTAAAAGCAGTCGTTTCATAAAACAATGTTCTTAGTAAGTGCAGTACACACTGATATTTTTTATTCTATTTATTTAAAAAAAAAAAACAAAAACAAAAACAAATACTGGCTGTGATTCACTAAGTTGATTTTACAGCTTACCGCTAGATTGCTTCTGGTGTTTGGGAAACACTACTCAGATTCCAAATCTCCAGAAGTTCTGGCCTCCTGAGAGCCCAGTGTGCCTGTGAGCAGCATGGCTGGACTCCCTGGAAAGCAGTGCAGGGCCCAGAGGTGGCCCTGGCTGCCAGCCGGCCAGAGAGACAGCCCTGATCCCCTGGGGACTGGAGCCTGTCCTCGCCCCCACCCACGAAGGCTGAAAGCTCTAAGATGATGAACAGGCCGAAGAGAGAGTGTTGCGGGTGTAAAGGGGACAGGCCCCACAGGAGTCTGGCCACCCCAGTGACATGTGTCATTGTCCCTTTCCCCTGCGTCCTGCCCCTGTCACCCTGAGCAAACAGCTTCCACCAGCCCATCCTGTTTAGCAAACAGCTGGCCCTGCAGGGCGGGCTAGCTGCGTCAGGGCCCCATCAGACGGGAGCTTGTGCCCAGCTGGAAGAGAACAGAGGTGAGGGAGGGAGAGGATAGCTGGAAGCAGGTTCTGGCTTGTGCTTGGGGACCTAGAGGCCGGAACCTGGGGTCAGGGAGGCTTTGCTATGAGTCACAGGAGTGCCCCTCAGTGGGTAATGGAACAGTGCAGCCGAGGGCCTGGCTGGGATCAAGATTACAGGAAACAGCAGCCTTGCGTGGGCGCAGACAGAAGTCTTCCTTTTGCAAGATTCTGAGGAGATAATTGACACGAGTTCAAATCTTGGCTCCCCTGCTTACTGCTTACTGTGACTCGGAAAGTTGCTTAACAGTGCCCTAGGCGCCAGCCTCAGTTTCCTTGTCTGAAAAATGGGATGATAATATCTCCTTAATAGATCGTTGCCACGTGTGAAATGAGGTCTTACATGTAAGAGTGCCAAGGCATTGTGGTGTTCACCAGAGTTCCAGGAATCTTAGTGGTCTTCCTTCCGGTTGCCCATGGGCTCGTGGTAGCCCCTCCGTGATGCCGCATTTGAGGCAGTCCATCTGTCAGCAGCTGTGGAGTGAGTGTTTTCTGTGGATACAGCCCCATGCTCACCATTGCAGAGAGGCCAGACCTGTAAGTCACAGCCAGAAAGATAAGCGAGGCCGGCCAGACGGGAGAGCGCCCAGCTAGTTGCCAGGCAGGGAGCGATGTGTCGGGGTGAATGCAGGGGGAGTTTGGGCTCACTGAACTCTCCCTCCCACATCAGAGAGGCCTTCGTGTGGGAGGAGGAGCACCCAGAGGAGGGGGACTTCCGCAGGGTGTGAAGGACAGATCAGGTTTGGCTGGGAGGGAGAGGAGCGTGGGCAGGGAGGATGTGAGGGCAGAGGATGTGGGCAGAGCCATTTGGTGAGCTGAGAAGGCTGATCTGGCTGGAGCAGAGGCTCCTGTGGGGGCTGAGACAGGGCCCCGGGAGGAGGGAGCCCAGGGGTGGCCCGTCTTGGAATTCAAGGCTGAGAGTAGCTATGGTTGCAGTCTGGGCTGTATTTTGTGTGTCTCGTTAAATGGTGAGATGTCAGGGAGCGGGGGGGGGACAGGGCTCAGAAAGATGTCTCCAGCCTCTCTGGAAAAGGAGATGGGTTCACTCTCGGCAGTCACTCATGGTCTCCCAGGCATCTCCTCCACGGACAGTCCGCAGAGTAGGAACCGTTAAGCTTGTGCATATCTTACAGGCTCACTGTAAGATATTTGGAGGTCATTTTCCTTAAAACTTGTTTCAAAGGCTTGGACTCAGTGCCACTGATGGTTGCCCCTGGCGAGTGTATTTCCTGCTTGGCCTTATTTGCCCCCTGGGAAGGCAGCTGTTCCTGGATAGGTTGGCAAAGACCTGCCCCAGGCCAGCCGGTCACCCGCTTTTGGGGAGATCCCCATGGTTGGGGAAGGCAGAAACTCCTGGGCAAAGTGTTGAGAGGAAAGGGACTGAGTGCTGACTGCTCCTGGAGGAAAGAAAACTCACTGCTGGCATCTTAATGGCCTGTTTCCAAGGAAGGTGGTGGTTTCCCTCAGGTATGGCACACGCCTCCAACAGCTGACTTAATAAGGATGCGTATTAATAAGAGGACAAAAATGTGCCCTGACTCGATCTTAATGTGATTTTTACATGAGCTTCCAAGCTGATCAAAGGGCAGAGGTTCTCTCTTCAACTGAGCAAATGTCCTTTGCGTGTTTCCATGTCCGTGACACTGTGCCAGGCACTGTGGGGCTTGCAGAGGTGAAGAAGCTGTCATCCTACCCTCCCAGTTGGGAGGCGGAGGGGTGGAAAGTTCAGGTCCAAGTTCATCATAGCTGAAGGGTAAGAAATGGGGGGCAGTGGGAGGTAAGTGTGGGTGGGGGCAGATCCTGGAAGGCCTCGAATGCTGTGAGTTAGGACTTTATTCCTTGGCAGTAGGGCGTGATGGAAGGGCTTTTTAGGAGGAGTGACATGATCAGACCAGAATTGTCCTTTAGAAATCCATGCGAAGTGGCAGTGAGGGTGATGGCTGGAGAGTGAAAAGATGGAGCACATTACTGTTTCTAGGGCATGAGTCGGGGGTACAGGTAGAGACAGTTGTAGTGGTCCCTGAAGTAGGTTGTAGGCCCTACTTTAAACAAGGCATCTGGTCTCGAGGACTGCAGAAGAAGTATCACAAAGGTCAGGTTCACAGAACACAGGCCTTGGGGGAGAGGGAGGTCCTGGGCTGGGTGGCAGGAGGAGCTGGGTGAGATGAGGAACCTGGGCGGAGAAACAGGTTGGGGGAGGGGTGACTCAGTCTCCAGGAGTGTGTGTGTATTGAGGGACAGGTGCCGTGACTTCTGGAAGAAAGAGAAGTTAAGACAGGTGAGGCTCTGAGACAGAGTTCAGGCCACAAAGCGTTTGGACAAAGTAGATGACATCAGCCAGGGAAACAGATAATGGGTTTGTCTGTCCGTTCACCTGTTTATTCACTCATTCATTCAAAAGCAGAGATTGAGCCCCCTGTTTGTGACAGTGGCTCCCTGGGCTTTTTAAACAGAAACGATCTGATGTGTGGTGGGAGGAGAAACTGGGGCAGGAGATGGCAAGGGCCATAGGCACAGGGGAGGAGCCCAGGACGAGGCTGAGACGAGGGCAAGGGGAAGGCCATGAAGATGACCACGAAGGCCTGGGTGGTGTCAGGCAAACCAAGGGAGGGCGACGACATGAGGTGGAAAAGGAGAGTGTCGGGAAGATGTGGCCCAAAAAACCCTTGCTGAGGGGAGGAGAAGCAGGCGGTGGTAGCGTCAGATACTGCGGAGAGAGTAGGGAGGGCTGGAAGGTCACTGGATGGCCGAAGAGGTCAGCCGAGCTTGCCTGGAGCCCTCAGCTGAGTCGTGGGGGCCCAAGCCACGGCCAGCTTCCTGGGAAGGCAGAGCACACTGTTTTGAGAAATGTGGCAGTGCAAGAAAATGGGACATGCCACAACTGGAGAAGCCTCTATTCCCATCCTTCATCCCTTCTGTTTTTTTTAAACTTAAAAAAAAATAGATTTGAGTCTATTTGTAGGCTTAGGCAAGGAGCTGGTAGACTAGGGGAAAAGTGAGAGAGAGAATGATCAATAGGAAAAAGTTCCTGTAGAGTGTGAGGTGCGGGAAATAGTACTCCGGTGGTGACATTGTTCTGGAAGGTGGCTGGGACAGAAGGGACGGCTGTGTGAGGGGAGCTCTTGGAGTTCCTGCATACCCCTAACTCAGGCCCCTATCTGACTTCCCACTGCCTATGGCTGCGGCCTTCAGAAGGCTCAGCTTGGGTCTGGGGGCTCCCGTTTGATGGAGGTCATGCCCCCTTTCCATAAGGCCCCTGCTCAGATCTTGGAGAACTGATGGTTGAAGAAGAGTCACACACTACTCTTCAGTAATGGACAGTAGCAACTACTCTTCAGTAATGGATGGTAGCAACTATCGCCATGGAAAAGCCACGTGGCTTAAGACGTCATGGCGTCAGTCATGTTTTTATGCCTATGGAAGCAAGTTGAAGTCTGTCCTGTCTGTACAAGGACCACATCACTCTGAGTAACTGCAGCTGTAGAGGCCAACCTCTGGGATATAATTTGTGAGCAAACCAAACCCCCAGTAGGTGGGTCTTTTATTTTGTTTCTGAGTAACAAAATCAGCCTATAACATGCCCTCTCTACTTGATCTCCTGTCATAAGCCTGGAAGAGTGTGCTCGTTTTTACAAGTGTAATGATGGCATATAATTTTCCCAATTCAAAGTATATTCAGTATCTACAAAGAACACTATTAGGAATACAAGTGGCACGTGCCAGTGAATGGTTTTCACCCAGAATAGAAGTTTGTATTAATGCTGTAAGTAGAGGATAAAAGGGTGCAGGTCCAGGGTCCAGGTGAGGTCAGCAGGAGCAGGTTGCAGGTGGGGAGAGGTGCGTGACTTCTCCACATCTTTGCTGTTCATGGAGGAGAGGCGGGCAGGTGGCCTCCACATTTTAGTTTTCTACCTACAAATGGCTAGAACAGACAGGTCCAGCTGATCGGTGTTTCCTAGTATTTAAAAGGAACAAGGAATGGGGATGATGATGTTAACACATGTTGATTTCTTGCTGTCTGTACCAGGTACCATGCTAAGCACTTTAGTTGCCCTTGAATTGTCACAGTTCTCCAAGGTCGACAAGTGTCATCCTCATCTTAAAGATGAGAAGGTTCAGAGAGGTGAACAGATTGCCCAGGGTCACACAGCAAAAGCGTAGCAGAACCAGGCTTTGAACCCAGGCTGGGTAGACCTGAGGGCCTGCTCTCAGCCACCAGCTTGGATAAGACCCAACGGCCGTGCTGTTGGAGACGGGCCCAAGATGGCTACAGGTAGCCCTGAGGTTAGGAACCTCAGGAAGAGACCTCTCCCCAGCCCTGCAGGCTCTTCCTCAGGCAGTTAAGTAGCCACCTGTCAGGATGACCGAACTCCGTCCCCTCCTGAGCCCAGGCCGGGGCTCTGGCTGCTCTCTAACACTGAGACGGGAGCCCAGGTTCTCAGGGGCCCTCCTCTGTCTTCTCTCCCAAGGGGGTGACAGGCTGGCCCTGGATGTCATGTGAATGGGGAGAGAGTTAGCCTGGCCCATGTGTAACAAGGCTTGTTTCCTCAGGGGCTCAAGCCTACCCTTCAGCAGGCCCGAACTGGAGACACCTCCCTTCTGGAGTGTCTGCCAAGCCAGGCCGAGAGTCCTTGGGGGCCAGAGACGCCAGCCTCCCTGCCCCTCTTCCAAGATAAGGAGCCAGGACAGACGGCCTCTGAGGGCCGCTGACATTTTCCAGGGGGGTGTATGAAGTGACTTCACTTTATTTTTTCAGACGGGCCTGTATCGTTTAGTCACAGAGGAGCTCTTTTCTAGTCCTACATGCTGGGTCCCCGGGCTTTGTAGAAACAGGCCACTTCCAGTCAAGTGTCTGAGCCGCAGGTTCCCCAGGGGTGCCAGGGCCGTGGGGGCAGGGCTCGGGTGCAGGACACTGGAGAGAGGGACCCGGGTCCTCTCCAAGAGCAGATACCTCCTCCTCTCATTTTACAGACCAAGAAACTGAGGCTCACAAAAGTTAAGTCATTTCCCCATAGTCGCCCTGTTGAGTTACCAGCTGGGCCTCCACAGCCCAGCTGCTGTGGCGGTGGTACCCGGAGCTCCACTGACTCCTGCCTGTGTGTTTGCTTCCAGTTCTTTAAGGCCTTCTCCAAGACCGGCTCAGGAACCACGCTCTCAGGTGGGTGTCCCAGCTCCCGGGGTCCCGTTGGCGCTGTCTGCGTCTTCCTCTCCCTCCCTCCTTCACCTGGGCTTCTACTGCGGGGGGAGAGAGAGGCCAGCAAGGTCTGCAGGGGGAGAAGGGCCCCAGTGAAAGCCAGAGGGATGTCCTCCTGAACGTGTCCTCGCCAGCCAGCCTGGAAGATTCCTCTGGGAAAATGAGGCTGAAGAAGCCCTTCCCGGGAAGTGGGGTCAGGTGTTCCCAGAATAGCCCTTGTGTCGAAGTGGGATGGGCACCCAGAGGGGCAGCCAGACAGTGTGCGGAGGGCTCTTGGGGAGCTCTCTCCTGCCCTGAGGGATGGGTCCCTCTGCCATGCTTAGGGCCGGGGGGCGACCCCCACCTGCCTCACGTGGAGGAGGACTGACAGATGCTTTGTCTTGCTCAGAACTAGCTCGTGCACTGGGCCCTTTCTTCTGTGAGGGAAGCTGGGATCTGCACCCTTCTCCTCATCCCCCGCCCCCTTCCTCACTCCCCTCTCCCATCGTCATTTACAGTGGCCGGAGCTGATGTGCAGACGCTTCGGGAGAGGCTCATCGATGCCCTGGAGTCCCACAGTGACACGTGGCCCCCGGCCTGTCCCCCGCTGGAGCCTGCCAGGTAGCTAGGGCCGGGGGCAGGGTGGCAGGATGGCAGGCCTGGCAGTGAGAGGGCGGAGGGGACAGCAGGGCCCAGCAGCAGCTTGGGTCCTCCTATTGCCCATGCTGTGGACTCCTGTGCAGTGGGCTGGAGCCTGGAGCTGCTGTGAGCAGCTGGCGGAGGGCTTCCCATTGTTGGAGAAGCCCTGACTTCCTGGGGCTGAGGGGGGTGAGAGGGCCCACTCCACCAGCTGGGAAGGGAAGGATGGGCCAGGGTTCTCTGGGTCATACCTGCTCTGCTTCTCACAACCTGTGCTCAGGAACCTTTGAGGAATGTCACTCAGTCTGACACAGGGAGGGTCCCTGAGAAGGCGGGCGTGGGGAGGAAAAAGGGAATGGGACGGGGAACTGAGAGGCGCAAAGCCCTGTCAGATGAAAGTGCTCCTTTCCTGAGCCGTGGCTGTGCCTGGGGGAGGGGGAGCTGACTGTGCACCCCCACCCCCCATCCCACCACCCCACCCCCGTGCTGCAGAGCATCCGGTGGCTGGGATTCAGGCAGCCTCCCAGGATTGCCTCTGTTCTAGGAAATCAGGATAGCAGGGTGCAGTGTCTGGCCTTAACGCCTCCATGAGGGAGACAGAGAGATTGAAAACACGAGGTCCTGCCCTTTTGGATGAGAACTCCAGATAGGAGACAGCCCACCTGAGGGGCCAAGAAGGAACAGATGCAAGTACCAGCCCGGACTGCTGGAGGTGCCCAGCTGCGGGACACAGTGAAGGTTCCAGAGGCTGAGAGGGCCTCGGGAGGCAGACACTGAGCTTAGGGCCCCCTAAGTGTGTGTGCTGATGTCTCGAAAGCTGAGGCCCTGCTGAGAGATTGTGTTTCCAAGTGTCAGTGGCTGTTGAATCCAAGTCACAATGCTTCTTTTATCCTCTTTCCCAATTCTTCATCCTCCCAGAGACCCGGGACTGAATATCTAGTCTTGGTGCGGTTTGGGGGTTCCATAAGCAGGCCCCATCTCTGCAGGAAATACCTAAGCCAGCCTGTACCCTGCTCCTCACTTCTGTTGTTTCTCAATGACCATGTCTCTATGTCTGTCTTTCTCATACCCATACTTCCTTCATGGTGCCTTTCGGCCCAGAGGGATCTCAAGAGCAGTCAACTGGGTAAACCTGCCAGCCTCTCTCAAAGTGATCCTTCTAAAGAGCTTTAGGGAGGAGGCAGAGACGTGTGATGCCTCCTCCAGAAGTGAGAGGGAATGAATGGGGAGGGGGCAGGCTGTGTGGACAGCAGCCTGCAGGACCTGCTATTCTGCCAGCCTGGGGGACACCTGCTACCACCTCAGCGGCTGTCAGTATCCATCCACTGGGGTCACTCTGGCCCCCACCTCTCTGGCGTGTCATTTTTATCATCACTGGGCTGGAATCCATTGGCCCCAAGTTGCACCTTCAGTTTGAAGGTAACCAACTGTTGTGTCGTTGGATCCAGAGAAGGGAAACAGATCATCAGTTTGAAGATGAAAGTAGAGGCCATCGTGTCCTGTTACGTGTCTGATGAGTTTCTGCTTTTTTATTGAAATGAGGACACAGGTCATTTTTGTATTGTGTAATTGTTTTCTGTGGAAACTCCGCATTTTTAAAACAATTTATATCTTAATTCTTTGATTTTGGGGGGAATAATAAAATTTGACTTATTAATTTCCACCTTTGTCCTGGGACCCTAGTTTTCTTGTTTTAAAATGAGGAGGTTAAAAATCTTAAGATTAGATGGGTTCTAAGATCTCCTGCACCCAGGACTTTCTGATTTTTTAATTCCTCTTTTATGCCTGCTACAGGAGAGGAAAAAGCAAGTCTCCCAGTTGGTAGTGACTTGGCACAGACTAAGACTTGTGTCTGATAGCTAACAAACAGCAGTCTCTTAGGGGACCAATAAAAACTGCAGTTCTAAGTCTGGGCCGTACCCTAGGCCAGAGCATAGAAATAACTGGTCTCAAAGCTCACCTCCCCAGGTCTCCTCCCTAGACTACCCATACTCACTCCTGACTCTGAAAAAAACAACCCAAATAGCTTGGTGAAATGAACCAGACATTAGTTTAGGTTGAGGTAACAGAGAGAGAGTCTTTTGAGAATCAGTGTTTGGTTTACTCCTGCTGGGAGGCTGGCATGGAGACTTCGCGAAGCCTCGTGTGGAAACAGCAGATGTGTGGCTGTCCCCACGGTACTGTGTCTGCCAAGACAGCTGCCACCAGCAGCTTCACTGTATTCTCACCACAGAAAGAGTGACTGCCAGCGGTGTCTCTTGCAGGCTGGAGGAGATTACTGGATTCTTTGCAAGAAACGATGAAGAGTACCTGGCCCTGATCTTTGAAAAGGAAGGCTCCTACCTGGGTAGAGAGGTGAGCTGCCTGCAGGCTTCCTGCATCTCCTGAACAGACATTGGGAGAGAGAGAACCCAGTGAGTTCAAGAGCAGGGCTGAGCCTGTGCGCTTCTTAGCCCAGCACTGGCCTTCCCCCTGCTGGCAGAAGCGGGGAAGTGTAGGAGCTGGACCTTTCCGTTTAAAGCCTTTTTGTCTGCTTTATCTTCCTCTTGGAAACTGAGGGCTTCCCAGATGGCTCAGTGGTAAAGGATCCGCCTGCCAATGTTGGAGATTCAGGAGACTAGAGTTCGATCCCTGGGTCCAGAAGATCCCCTGGGGGAGAAAGTGGCAACCCACTCCAGTATTTTTGCCTGAGAAATCCTATGAACTGAGCAGCCTGGAGGGCTACAGTCCATGGATCGCAAGGAGCTGGACACGACTGAGTACGCACATATGCATGGAAAGTGAAAATGATAATATCTGCTGTTTATTAAGCATTGCTAGATTGCTGACACACATAGTTGCTAATTTTTCTAATTAACAAAGATGGTCAAATAACAGGCTGAAAATCACACGGCCAGTAAGTTGGTATAGCAGGACTTCAAACCAGGTCTGTCTGCCTCCAAAGCTTGTGTTGTTCCTATGCTACCCCACCCCCAAAGAAGTAGAGTAACAAATTGGGGGAAGGGAACCTCAGAGAGCATCTAGTCCCTCTTGAGGATATGGGGTCCCTTCCCAGGTGAAGCAGATAACAAAATCAGGCTGGTTGGAATCTCCTCTTCAACCAGTGGATCAGTGGTCCTAAACCTTTTTGGTACCAGGGACTAGTTTTGTGGAGAACAGTTTTTCCACGAGCTGAAGGGAGGGGATAGTTTCAGAATGATTCAAACACATTTCATTTATTGTGTATTTTATTTCTAATCTAATGCTACTGCTGATCTGATAGGAGGCACCAGTCTGCAGCCTGGAGGGTGGGGACCCCTGACTTATGTGATATGGCTGTGATCATGTTAGTCAACTTTTCTGATCTCATTTCCCTGTCTTTGAAGTGTGATAATTACCTTTTGTCAGAGGGTGGCTGGGAACAGCAGGTGAGACAGCATAGGGGAAGAACCCGGATGAGTAACTTGGCAAAGAGTATGCACTTTACAAAGATCCATCCCAGCCTGCTGTGTATAGCCTGCCGTCCTGTAGCTGCATCATGAACTTCTCAGGCCCCTGGGCTTCTTCCAGGTCCTGAGGTGGGACAGGCCAGTGCCCGGGAGATGTTCCAAGGCAGTGCTAGGAGATAAGGAGAGAGGGGATGAAATTAAACACCACTGTTGCTTCTGGGTGGTTCTCCTCCTGAAACTCACCAAGCGCAGTAGAACACTCTGAGCTTTCTCCAGACCTCTCAGCCTTGAGACCGGAAGCGTGGAGGTGAGAGGAGCAGGGAGCTTTGCTGAAGGATGCCTGGCCCTTCTGGGGTCCCCTTCCACACCTGGGGTCATGCCTGTAGAGATGATTGATGAATGCTCATTGGAATAGCTCTCCCCACTGTACTCCCTCCACCCCTCTAATAACCAGGGGCAGGGGACCCATGTTCATGCAGAGACGCTCAGGGATGGGTGGTTTGAGAGGCAGGAGGACACGCTGGCCAAGAGCCCTGGCTCTGGAGGCAGATTGACTTGGGATTTATAGCCTAGCTCAGGCACTTGTTAGCTGTGTGATCTGATCACGTGATTTCACTGCTGAGCTTTAGCTTTTACCTCTCCTGTACAACAGGAGTTTGAGTTTTTAAACAGATACTTCGGTACGTACTATTTTTAGTCATTATTAGAAGCATTCTTGTAAAATTAATCTATTCAGTCTTCTTAACAGCCCTTGGAGGAGGGTATTATTACAATTTTGCAAGTAAGGAAATAGAGTCTGGGAGAGATTTGGTCTGATTGGGCCAGGGTTTAAACCCAAGCAGCCATGGTATTCTGTGCTACCTGGCTTAGTCTCCTAGTAATTTTTCCTATTAAGTAGTGAATGTTATTTTTGAAGATTAAATGAAACAATCTGTTTATAAAACAT
The DNA here is from genome assembly GCF_016772045.2 of Ovis aries. Taxonomy (NCBI): domain Eukaryota; kingdom Metazoa; phylum Chordata; class Mammalia; order Artiodactyla; family Bovidae; genus Ovis; species Ovis aries. The sequence goes on from NC_056065.1 coordinate 60,764,663, forward strand.
AATACATACTCAATAAATACTACCTAATATTATATTTCTTAATGGTAGCGCTAAGTCAATTCAGTTGTGTCCAACTCTTTGTGACCCTATGGACCATAGGCTTCCCTACCCATGAGATTCTCCAGGCATGAATACTTGAGTGGGTTGCCATTTCCTCCTCCAGGAGATCTTCCCAACCCAGGGATCGAACCTGCATCTCTTATGTCTTCTGCGTTGGCAGACGGGTTCTTCTCCTGAACTCTTTCTAAAAATAAAATCATTGTGTCTAAGTTCTTTTCTGATTCGGGACATAGATAGAAGTCTCACAAATATAAAAATGAAACCACATTTTATTATGCCTTTTGCAATTCATTGGAAAGAAAGTTATATTAAATTGGGACTGTCCTCAAAGACTTGAGACGCGTGGCCTGCACGGTTCCGAGGAGGCAGCGTTTGCACGCCTTGTTGTGGGTTGGATGTGGTTGGTGGCTGTCACTCATGACGAAAGCCTCCGCTTGGAAAGGCTGAGAGTCTGGCTGGAGCACAGCTGTCACCCAGGTGCATGCCCAGTGGCCACCCTGCCCCTGTCTCTGCAGGTGACGCTGGACCTGTCACAGCACCAGGGCATAGCAGTGCGCAGGGTCCTGAACACGGAGCGTGACGTGGTGAACAAGTTTGGTGTCACCAACTTCCCGTCTTGCTACCTGCTGTCTCGGAACGGCTCCTTCTCCCGGGTCCCCGCGTGAGTGTCTCTCCACCCCTCTCCCCCATCCGTCCCTGTGTTTCTCCTTTCTTCCTGCCTGGAGAGGCCACCAGCCTTTCACAGGGGCTGATGAGTTCTTTGTCTTGCCAGTCTCCTGAGGAGTCCCTGGGCAAGCAGGGAGCACCCTCTGCAGGAGGAGCAGATACCTGCCTATGGCAGGGTCGGGGAGTGTACAGCCTGAAGTCAGGGCCCAGGACGCTGCACACATACCTCCGCCCCCCCCGCTCAGCAGTCCAGGCCCAGGTCCCTGGCACACTCAGCACCCAGCCAGCGCCAGTGCTTCTGCACCAACCCCACTGCAGCCCTGGCCCTATTCCCCACCCTCCTCTCTTCACAGACAGACTCCTTGGCAGGCTGCAGGCCTGGCAAGCACTCAGCTATGCCTGACCCTCCCTCCCTTTGGTTTTCTAATTGCAGAAAAGTTCATTAGGAGCCAGACAATAGCCAGTTCCAAAATGCCAAGAGAAAACAATCAGGCCAGCCGCAGCCCCTCTGTCAGGCTCCCGCTGCTGAATGACCCATTAAATGATGCCAGATGGTGCCTTGGTGCCCTCCCTGGGCAGATGATTGATGTCCGCTCGGCCCCGCAGGCAGGGGCCTGAGGCCCAGGGAGATTGAGGCCGGCCCGAGGCATCCAGTGAGCCGCTTTTCGGGGCCATTGTGCCATCCCGCTCCGGGGCCAGGCAGTGTGGCCCCTGGTACTCCCAGCCACCCAGCAGCACAGGGCCAGGGCTCGTCAGGAGCGCGGCCGGGGAGGAGGCAGGACGTGCCAGTCCTGGTGGGAGCAGAGGCATTGTTTCCGCTCTTGGAGTTGGTGAAGGGGAAAATGGTTTGTGACGATGCTGCTTCCGAGCCATCTGCTCACTGATCAACATCAGGCTGGGACAGTGGAGTGGAAAGCAATGTTTGTTGATGCCGGCTCCCCCGGGGTGTCCCATCACACCGCTGGGCGTCACGTCCTTCCCTCCAGTGGTCCTGACTAGGAGGCGTCGCCTGCCCCTGAGGACTCCTCTTTATGAGAAGAGACAGGGAAATCAAAAGGATTGGAAGAGACTTGAGAATTTTAGTGGTTTGGGGGATTGTGGCTGTGATTTTTTTTCAAAGTCAGGTATCAAACTTCCGTTGACTTCCTTGGGGCGTGATGTCGCCTCTGGTACCTTGGAGCCAGCTTGTGCACTTCCTTGAGGCCACACACGGCACTTTGTATCTTTGGTCTCTGGGGAGGATCATCAGACCCACCGTCCCAGTCTGCGGCCAGAAGTAGCACTCTCCCCAGAAGACCCACCTGCTCCCGAAAGTGCCCTGTCCCCTCCCCTGACTCCACCTCTCTGGGGCAGGTCGAGGAATTCACAGGCCCAGCCTCTTTCCCAGGTGGGATTTTGATTTCAGACTGGTGTTAAGCAAACTAGGCACAGCATGGCCAGTGAATAGAAAGGCTAACATGAGGCGGGGGTGCCTTGCTTTTGACCTCACTGAGAATAAGATCAAACCAAGTTCTACTATTTCTTGATAAACATTTTCGTCAGGGGAGCCATCGGCCTTCTCTCTTGTCATGAGTTAGCTCTGGGGTTTCACTCCTCCGAGCTCACTGCCTCTCCCCAGTGATTCCCTTCCCTCACAGGCTTACAGAATCCAGATCTTTCTATACCACATACCTGCGGAAGTTTTCCGGGACCACCAGGGGGGCTGTCCAGACCACAGCTGCGCCAGCCACCACCAGCGCCGTAGCTCCCACCGTGTGGAAGGTTGCAGATCGGTAAGGCCTCGCCTCATCCCTTCCCTTCCCCACCCTCTCCTCTGATCACAGCCTCCCTGGCCCACCCCTTCCTTCCACACGCTGTTCCTTGCCACAAGTCTGACTCTGGAGGGCTGGCCTTGGCCTTAGGGGGACCTGGGTTGCTGGCCACGCACTGGAGAGTCTTCCTGTTGGGGCAGCAGCATCTGATGACTGTGTTCTTCATGGTGAAATGCATCCTTTCTGATGCCCTCATTCCTTAAGCTTAACTATATTCAAGACCAAGTAGAATCAGCTTGGGAGGATGATCTGCAGCCTCCAAAACAACTTCCCACCCAAGCAATTGTTTCTCCAACACAGATTTTTGGGTACCTGCTATGTGCTAGACACCAGGAATACCAATTGTGCAGGGCAGATATGGTTCCTGCCCAGAGATTACAGTCCCTTCACAGCATCCCTTCTAGGAAGGCACCTGACCTCAATTGAATGCCTCTGGGGTCAAGAAGCTCACTACTTTTCTTCAGGGTCGTCAGTATCTTTGTGCACAGCTGTAAGCACGAGGAAACAGTTCTTCCCTCTCAGCCTCTTCAGCCCCGCCCTGGGAGTAGAATTTCTGCCTTGGGCAGGAAGACAGGGCCGTGGATTCTTGCTCTGGCCCCCAGGAGTGTACCACATGGAAATGGCTGAGCAGGAAGCTCAGAGCTGAGTCCAGAGGGTGGTCTCCAGCAGGCCGCTGTACAAGAGAACACGGAGTGGGGTCATCAGATTCCAGGAAGGATTTTGCATCCCAGCATGAGGGACTCTAAGGTGGAAAGTGCTAATGGAGAGGTTTTTAGTAAATCAAGTGAGAAGGAACGAGAAGGTGAGAGTGATCATTGTAATTATTCAAATTGTAATTCTTCTGATCATTCAGATTGCTGTGATGGCTGGCACTTCTAGCCATATGTGCTGGGCTCTGCTGGTACTTCTGTCCATTAGCCCCTTTAATCGGGGGCCACTCCTTGACGCAGAACTCAGGCACGGAGAAGGAAACCGAGACTCCAGGACACAGAAAGGGAGCAGAGAGAGGGGACTTGGGCAGGAGGGTAAAGCGCAGGTGGCCACAGTGCCCACCCGTCAGCTGACCTTGCTGACTCCCCACCACCTCCGGAGGCAGGTAGGGCAGAAATTCATTTTACCTGTGAGATCACTGCGGCCAGAGAGGTGGGCTGAGTTGCCCAAGCTCCCAGGGCTAGCCCACCACAGAACAAGACCAGAACCCAGGGGTCAGGAGGAGAAGGTAAAGCAGCAGCCCGTCCTTCGGGGCCCTGGGCTCAGATCCCATGAGAGCAGTGATGGGCATGAGGTGGAGCAGCCAGCGTGGAGCCTGCAACCCTTCTCCCAGGGCTGGGGTCAGCCCAAGAGGTGTAAGATGGATCCCTGCCTGATGCCCACGGTCTGGCAGCTGCAAGAGCAGCAATCAAAATAACTGGAAGCCCCACTTCCCCATTTCCAAAACCCCATTCTCGGCCTTGGCAGGCAGCCAAACCCATGGCCTTTCGGAGGGCCTGGCTTCCCCAGAGCCTTGTTGTGTGGGTGCCCTGGAGGCCTACTCGCCTGTCCCTCGGAGTCTTTGTTCAGATCAGAGCATGAAGCTCAACGTTCTGCTTGTGGTCTTTTGTGAGTGCTAGGGGAGGTGGGGCTGTGGACCTGCAAGGGGAAGACCCCACTCTATGCCAGGAGCTACCGAGGGTTTTGTGTTTGTGCTTTTGTTTAATCCTCTCAGCAACCTACCTGTGAGCACGTTGTTACTATCCCCATCTTACAGAAGAGGAGTTGAGGCTCAGAGATGTTAAGTAATCCATTCAGGGTCACGCAGCTAGTTACTGGCAGAGCCAAACGCGAGCATGTGGGACTCTGTGACCATCGGGAGTGCCTCCTCTTCCCTCCCTCTGGCCCTGGGTGCTCCTCCTCCACCCCTGCCCCACGGTTGTCACCCCTTTCTCTCCCTGGCTCCCTCTGTGTCCTCAGCTCCAAGATCTACACGGCTGACCTGGAATCAGCACTGCACTACATCCTCCGGATAGAAGTGGGCAAGTTCTCCGTCCTGGAGGGGCAGCGCCTGGTGGCCCTGAAAAAGTTCATGGCAGTGCTGGCCCAGGTGAGTGGGGCCCTGGGGCCTCTCATTCGGCAGCTCCACACGGGACCCATGTGCATCCCTGCAGGCCGGTGCTGTGCATCCCTGCAGGCCGGTGCTGTGCCTGCCTGGAGGAGTCAGCCCGGCCCCTTCCTCTGGAGCTCGTGGTTGGGTTCAGATCTTTGGACCCACCAGCCATCACAGTCCACCGTGGGCTGCTGCCCTGTGGCCCCCAGTCACGCGCCCCCCAGCCCCCCAGGACAACCTCCTTCCCCTGTGCAGGGAGGTAGGTGGGACATGGCACCAGATGCGCGGGGGATATTCCCATTTGCACACATCTGCCTGCCTGAGTCCTCCGCCTCAGGCCGAGCCTGGACTGTGGCCTCTCACTCCCTGTCGTGATCACTGGGAAAGGAGACGCTGTGGACCCCACAGTGAAGGCATGAGGGCTTCTCTGAGTCTCTTCTTTCCCCTCTCAGACTCAGAGTTGGAGGGAGCTCCCTGGCTTTAGCCACGCCTTCCTCACTCCTCTGTAGTTTCCTGCCAGCGTGGCTCCTCCGCGTTAGTAGCCATGTACGTGCAGCTCCTACTTACGGAGGACCTGATGTGTGTCAGGGATTTAATCCTCTCAGTCTCGCTTCAGGGTGGTGAGCACTACCCCACTTAGGAGGTGCAGGTTACCCAAGTGACCTGCCTTAGGCTTCCCGGGAGGAGGTGTCATGGCCAGGGTTTGAACTGAGGTTCCAGGTTCAGTCCCCTGGAGGAGGAAATGACAACCCACTCCAGTATTCTTGCCTGGAGAATCCCATGGACAGAGGAGCCTGGCAGGTTATAGTCTACAAGGTCACAAAGAATTGGACATGACTGAGCAACTAAGCAGAGCACAGCACAGCTAATCTAAGCTGGCTTCCCTGATGGCTCAGATGGTAAAGAATCTGCCTGCCAATGCAAGAGACCGGGGTTTGACTCCTGGGTTGGGAGGATCCCCTGGAGGAGGAAATGGAAACCCACTCAGTATTCTTGCCTGGAGAAATCCTATGGACAGAGGAGCCTGGTGGACTACAGTCCATGGTGTTGCAACACACACACACACACCCACACACCCACCCACCCTCTCCAGGTTTAGAGCTGGGCCCTTTCTCTGCCATACTTCACAGACACACACACACACACACACACACACACCCTCTCCAGGTTTAGAGCTGGGCCCTTTCTCTGCCATGCTACACACACACACCCACACACACACACACCCTCTCCAGGTTTAGAGCTGGGCCCTTTCTCTGCCATGCTACACACACACACACACACACACACACGCACACACACACACCCTCTCCAGGTTTAGAGCTGGGCCCTTTCTCTGCCATGCTACACACACACACACACACACACACATGCACACACGCACACACACACACACCCTCTCCAGGTTTAGAACACACACACCCCCTCTCCAGGTTTAGAACACACACACACACCCTCTCCAGGTTTAGAGCTGGGCCCTTTCTCTGCCATGCTACACACACACACACACACACACACACACACACACACACCCCCACACCCACCCACCCACCCACCCACCTACCCACCTACCCACCCTCTCCAGGTTTAGAGCTGGGCCCTTTCTCTGCCATACTTCACAGACACACACACACACACACACACCCACACACACACACACACCCTCTCCAGGTTTAGAGCTGGGCCCTATCTCTGCCATGCTACACACACACACACACACACACACACCCACCCACCCACCCACCCACCTACCCACCTACCCACCCTCTCCAGGTTTAGAGCTGGGCCCTTTCTCTGCCATACTTCACAGACACACACACACACACACACACACACACACACACCCTCTCCAGGTTTAGAGCTGGGCCCTTTCTCTGCGATGCTACACACACACACCCACATACACACACACACCCTCTCCAGGTTTAGAGCTGGGCCCTTTCTCTGCCATGCTACACACACACACACACACACACACACACACACACACACACACACACACACACACCCTCTCCAGGTTTAGAACATACACACACACCCTCTCCAGGTTTAGAACACACACACACCCTCTCCAGGTTTAGAACACACACACACACCCTCTCCAGGTTTAGAGTGGGGCCCTTTCTCTGCCACGCTATACACACACACCCACACACACACCCTCTCCAGGTTTAGAGCTGGGCCCTTTCTCTGCCATGCTCCTTCCTCGTCTCTGAAGATGAGATGCCGGCTGCCTCCTCTCTCTGCACCTGCTGCCTCCTCCCTCCCTGCATCCTTCTCTGTGGCTCCAGGCCCTCTGCCAGCACTGCCCTACTTAAATCCCAAGGCTCTGGCTGCCCAGGATGCTGAGTCAGATGCGGGCTCCATCCCCTTCAGAGGCTGATTGCTGACTCAGCCGCCCTCGCCCTGGGGGGCAGGTCTGAGCCCCTCCTTCTGGTGCAGATCTGGGGTGGCTGGGGCTCCCTCTGGGGGTGGTCTGTACCTCTCCCTCGGGAACTGCTGCCTGCCTAGCCCCTTGTCCTGCCTCACCAGTCCTGGCCTCCTGGTCTACTTGGCTTGGTGATGGGCAGGTGTGGTTACACCAAGGACCCTGGGAGGTGGTGAGTGCTCACCACCATGCTGTTCCAATCTCAGCTGAGACAGCCTTCGGCCCCTCTCAGTTGTCCCATGCAGACCAGGCCCCTGTTCTTCAGCCCCATCTGATAATAGAGCCTTTCCCCACCAGCCCTGTGAGCCGCTTGGTCCTCACGTGGCTGAGGCCCGGGGTGGCTGGCCCAGAGAATCAGGAGAGGGGAGAAATCCTGGAGTAGTTCTGTATCTTCCTGCTCAACACATGAGGAGGGGCAGCCAGGAAGCTGGGAGGGACCCCCTCACCCCACAGGCCAGTCCTCTCGGAAGGACTCCTCCCAGGGGGGCTGTCAACTGAGTGCTGCTTGCGTTTCTCAGCTGGACTCAGAGCTGCTTTTGGTTTGCGCCCCCCACCCCCATGTGAGGGAAAAGAACTCGACCCAGGAAAGTCCTGACCAGGCAGAGGCTTAAGTGCTGCTCATCGAGCTTCTGCCCTCAGCAGTGCTGGAACTGAGTTTGGGATGAAGTCCTCCCTGCTGGAAGACACGCCCCTCAGAGGGGAGAGGGCTGGCCCTGGGGCAGAGGCAGACTCGAGGTAGGAGCCGTGGGCCAGAGGGCACGGGCTTGGAGGCCTCTGTTTGAGCCGAGCAGCACAGCCCCTGAGACTGGCCCTACCCTTGTTGTGTAGTTGCTTCTTCCTGAGTAGCAGTAATAGGAGCAGCTACTCATTTGAAAAGACCCTGATGCTGGGAAAGATTGAAGGCAGGAGGAGAAGAGGGTGACAGAGGATGAGATGGTTGGATGGCATCACCAACTCAATGGAAATGAGTTTGAGTAGACTCTGGGAGTGATGGACAGGGATGCCTGGCGTGCTGTGGTCCATGGGGTCGCTCAGAGTTGGACATGACTGAGTGACTGGACTGAACTGAACTGAACTGAACCATTCCTTGAGGGGATTCCCAGGTGGTGCTAGAGACTTAGGTCTCTGCATTGGGAAGATTCCCTTCGAGTAGGAAATGGCCACCCACTACCAGTACTCTTGCCTGCAAAATTCCATGGACAGAGGAACCTGGTGGGCGACAGTCTATGGGGTCACATAGAGTCGGACATGACTGAGCGCGCACACACACACACCATTCCTTGGCCTCTGACGAGGTGTCAGACTCTGAAGAGTGCTCCTTTGTGTTGTAGCTTATCTGTATTTCTCAGAACGAAACTCCACGGGTGGGTTCTAGCGTCGCTGCATCACATGCGTGTGTGAGCTAACCGGCACCCTTGCCCACTGCGTGCCTGGGGCACCGAAGAAAGCCTGGGGGGCACAGAGCTCCCTCCGCCTGCGCAGCCTTGGGGACCTGTCGGCTGTGGGTTGGCCCTGCAGCGCAGCAGGGATCTCCCTGCTCCCTCATGGAAGCGGCTGGCAGGACTGGCCACTAGGTGGCATGTGGTCACCAGAGTTTCCCTGCTCCCAGCACAGGGTGACTCCCTGCGGTCCAGAGCCCCTTAATTCATCCTCCCTCATGACACCGTGGCCTTAGAGGGCATCCTCTTTCCTAATCAGGACAGCGGGTGAAGGTCAGTGAGGAAACGCTGACTTGAAGCTGTAAATTTGTGTTGAGAACCCAGAGGCCAGTGTGAGCTGACCAAGAGGCAGCGTGTCAAAGCACAGGATTCTTTCTGGCCATTTCTCCCGCTGGGGGACAGTGTCCTGCCTGGAGGTTTGATAAGAACATGCCATGACTCCCTCAGAGGACTGGATCCCTTGGCAGGTTTTTCTGTTTAGGGATCATTCCTGTCTTCAGCTTCCTTCTTACAAATGTTTCTCTGTGCTCTTGTCCCCCAAGTTTACCTATAGTCCTCCTGACCTTCTTGATGATTTTTCTGACCTGCTCTGCTGCTGCAGCCCCCTCTCTCCTCCCCCACCCCGGGCATGCTTGTGCGTGTACCCATACGTGCGCACACACACACACACACACAACACAGCCGTCCTCCTCCCTGGAGTCCTTGTGGTTTTAAAGTGCTGATACTAATCAGATTTGAGTTGACTTATCTTCAGAGTAGCTTTTCCTGCTCCTCAGAGACTACGGGGAGTTCCCATCAAGATCTGGACCTCCTGGTCGCCACTGGCAGCCCATGGAATACAAATGAAAGGCCATTTGCCAGCCCAGCCCAGCTGGTCAGTTCGCTGATCAGCTGCTCTATCAGAAGATTACCTGAACAGAGGCCTGTCTGGCCCAGGGGTCCCAGCCGCCCTGGGCAGTGACACAGGTGCTCGGCTTCCCCCCCAGTGGGCGTGTAGTCAGGGCTCAGAGCCCCAGCCTGCAGCCTGGAGTGGGGGTGGCCTTGAGGGCCCAGCCCCACTGAATGCCTCTGCCCAGCCCTCCGCCTCACCTTCCCAGGTGTCCCAGAGCAAAGGTAGTGAGTGAGGAGCCCACATTTGGGTGTTTTCTTTTCTTTTCACATTTGGGCCTTAGGATGTTTTCCTGGTGCTTTTGGAACATTCCAGAACATACCTCAGCCCCCTTCCGCCCACCCCCACTGCCCTCCCCAGGGGAACTCCCGGGGAATTGCTTCTCACTCTCCACTTATTGCTTCCATAGTACTTCCGTGGCCGGCCCTTAGTCCAGAACTTCCTGCAGTCCATGAACGACTGGCTCAAGAAGCAGCAGAGAAAGAAAATTCCCTACGGTTTCTTTAAAAATGCGCTGGACAGCAGGAAGGAGGTGAGTCTGGGAGGCAAAGAAGCTCTCCTCCATGTTCCATATCTATGGGAGCAGAAGGGGTCCACCTTGTCCCTTCTGACCTCCTCACCAATCCGCATTTAGGAAGGAGGCCGTGATCTTGGTTGAGTCCTTGTGTTGGTCACAAGTGAACCGCCATCTGTTGAGCTCTATCTCTCCAGACCTCACTTAATCCTCACAACATTAGTGGAAGGCAGATACTGTTCCCACTGGGCAGATGAAGAAGCAGAGGTCAAGTAACTCTGTGTGTCTAAGGCCACACAGCCAGTAAGCAGTTAAGCTGGACTTTAGAGCTGGTTGTGAGACGCCCCTGGTGGGAGAGCTTTTTAACCACAGCCCTCTGTTGCCTGCCGGGCTCCTCAGCGCAGCTTCTCTCCAGGGGCGCTTTCTGGGCTCCTGGGATCACCGCTGTTTGCACAGGTGGGCACGTCAGCCAGCAGAGGTACAGAGCCTCACAGACGTGTGGTGGGGGGCGGCATGCCTGCAGGACCCTTGGGAATGAACCGCTCATTCTGCAGGGGCGGAGGTTGAGGCTAGGGGAGGGATGTGACTTGGTCTGAGTCACGGTCTCCGCCCTCCTGCTTGTTTGATGGGTGTCACCAGTGGAAGGGAAACGCCCACCTCGAGGTGACAGACTGAGAAAGGGACCGTTTGTGTCAAGGCTGCACGCAGACCTGGAGTCTCCTGCAAGCTGCTCTCCCCACGCAGTTCCTGTTTTCTCCGCACGTGCGCTCACCCTCCTGTGTGTCCCCTAGGGCACTGTGATCGCGGAGAAGGTGAACTGGGTGGGCTGCCAGGGCAGTGAGCCGCATTTCCGGGGCTTTCCCTGCTCCCTGTGGATCCTGTTCCACTTCCTGACCGTGCAGGCAGCTCAGGAAGGTGTAGACCATTCTCAGGAAAGAGGTGAGTGGAGGCCTGGGCACCCCTGTGCCTCAGCCCACCCCATCCCGCCCTCTGCTGGCGCCCCTGCAGGCCTGAACTTAGGGGAGTCTGCGTTTGCAGCCAGGGACACGTGATCAGTATGGACCCAGAGCAGGAGGGCCTGGAGGCCGCTCTGTCCTGCCGCTCCATCCTGCTCATGGCCCCCAGGGTGTTGCCTCACAAACTCAGGGGTGTGAGGCTGCTCCCTGGTTTTCTCAAAGCCACAAGCTTGCTTTATGATCTAGTTCTGTTTTTTATACTCCCATAAAGAAAAAAATCTCTGTCTTCTTCACAATTTATGCAGCTAATACCGTGGGCTCTGAACAACTTTACTGTATTTTCCCCTGAAAAAATAATTTTCTAGGGGAAGCCGGGGAAACCTTGCCCCCTTTGCCCTGTTTTGTACCCAAAACAACTGCTCTCCATCACTCACCCTGCCCCTCAGCCACATGAAACGGCTGAATGGGTGGGCACCCAGTTCAGCTCCTGTTCACTGAAGGACCAGGCTCACGCAGGCCCTGGCCCAGCCTGGAGCACGCAAAGGTGGGAGAGACATGCCTGCGCCTGTGAGGCAGGTGGGCACAGGGCTGACAGGCCGTGTGCCAGGCCCCAGGGGCAACAGGGAGAGGAGGAGGCGCAGGGGTGGGGGAGCGAGGGAGTGCTCCATGACGTTGGGAAGGGCAGGAGGAGGTCAGTGAGGGGGAAGACGGACCAGAGTCCCGGATGGAGGAGATGGCCTGTGCGGAGACAGAGGGAACTGGAGGAGCGGCCAGGCATGCGGACAGCCAGCCGGCCTGTCAGCCACAATTTGCAGAGTGTCTCTGAAGAGCCAGCCCCGTGCTAGGAGTCAGGTATAGCAGTGCTTGCAGCAAGACATCCCTGCCTCGAGGGGACAATATTCCAGTGGCAGGAGACAGACAGTAGACACACAGGTAGATCACTTCAGCTGTAATGGTGAGTCTGTGAGGAAGACAGAGCCCGTGGTGGGGTGAGGGGCTGAGGAGGGGTTGCGTGTTCAGACAGGCTGGCTGGCTGGCTGGCTGGGGCAGGCTCCTCTGAGGAGGGGCCCAGTGCTGAGACCTGCTTGGTGAGAGGGAAGCAGTGGTGAGATGTCTTGGACGGGAGCCTCCCTGGGCTGCCTGAATCTGCTCAGCCTGCCACAACGAGCGGCTACGCACTGCGCCTTAAACAACAGAAACGTGTCTGCTCACGTTCTGGAAGCTGGAAGTCCATGATGAAGGCATTGGCAGGGTGCGTTCCACGGAGGCCTCTCCTTGGTTTTGTAGATGGCCATCGTCTCCCTGGGTCGTCACATGGTCCTCCCTGTGGGTGTTCCTGGCTGTGTCCAAATGTCCCCTTGTTACAAGGACACCAGTCATATTGCAGTAGGATGCACCTCAGGGACCTCATTCTCACCTAATCACCTTTTTAAAGATGCTGTGTCCAAACACAGTCACATTCTGAAGGACTGGCTTTAGGACTACAGCATAAAAACTTTAGAGGACACAGTTCAGTCCGTAACACAGGTCAAGGACTGGAAAGAGCAGGAAACAAGTCAGGCGTGTTTGCAGCCCCAGAGGGGGCCAGGAGGGGGCTGCAGGAGAAGAGGTGGGCAATTGGAGGTCCTGGGGAGGGAGGGAATTGGATTTCAGTCCCTGTATTATGAGAATCTACTGGAGACCATTGGCAGGGGAGGGATGCGCATGATCGATGCTTTAGAGAGAGGACTGGGTGGAGGACTTTAGAGCAGGACAGGGTAGAAGCAGGGCAGCCAATTAGGACGTGGTAGAACTTGTCCAGGAGAGGCGATGACAGCTGGCGCTGGAGTCGTTAGGTGAGCATGTGTAAGAAGGGCAGATTTGGGTATGTTTTAAAGGCAGAGCTGATATGACTCAATGAGGTGGATAAAGAATGTGCGGGATGAAGGACTTTGGTCGGACCCTGTACTTGGGCCTGAACGTCTGGTGGATGATAGTTCTATGAGCCAAGAAGTGGGAAGGCTCAGGGGTGGTAGTAGATGGGGAGAGGGCACGCAGAACCGTGTGCATCTGTGGAATCTCTGAATGGAGATGCAGACAGTCACGCCCAAAGTTCCGGGGCGAGGTCCATGAGAGAGACACACACCTTGTGGTCGGCAGCATGTAGATGGCAGTTAAGACCTGGGGACTGGATGAATGCGTTAGCGGGTGGGCAGAGAAGAGTGCAAATAGGCCTGAGTTCTGGGGCATTCAGCTTCCAGACCTCTGCTCGGTGGAGAGCGGGGGCCAGCAAAGGAGACTAAGAAAGAGCCGCCTTGCAATTTCAAGAAGGCCCCCAACATAAAGAGTTTCGAGAGAGAGGACCTGGCTGAGTGGATGGTGCTGTGCTGGAGGAGGTGGTACAAAGGGAGGACCTCACTGGCAAGAGCCATTTCAGGGGTTTAGTGGAAGAGCCGGGGAGACTTTGGAGGTACTGGGGGAGTGATTGTGGTATGACCCCGGTCAGAGAGAAATTTCTTTATTGTAGTTATTTTTTCCTGCCGGAAGGAGCCCATACAAGGAGGAAATGGATGATGTCATAGCAAATGAAAATATGGACAAGAGTGAAATCTTGGAGAAGGCAAGAGGGGTGAGATATAGAGCATGAGGGCAGGCGAAAGGAGCGATGGGGGTGGATGCAGGAGCTGAGAGGACTGAGGAGGTGAGAGGCAAGGCACAGCTTGGTGTGGACACTGAAGTTGCTAAAACCAAGGGTCCGGGGAGTGATGATGAGCAGGACAGAGAGCAGGGTGCTGCAGTCCCAGTGGGTGGAGGGGTGGGACTGGGAGACAGGCTTTTAAAGGGCTGGGGGTTCACTGCAGGAAGGAGACAGAGTCTGGATGCAGCCAGCAGCAGGGAGGGTCCTTCCACCACCTCCAGCCCTGAGGTGTGTGGAGTGTGGAAGACAAAGGGGTTCAAGAAGGGCAGGTCTGGGGGCAGTGGTATCTTCAGGGAGGAGCCCATGTCGGAGCAAGAAGAGGCTCAGAGCCTGTGATGCTGCCAGTCCAGAGAGCCCAGGGGGAGGGCATGAGGGGGCTGAGCGAGATGGAGACAAATTAGGGGATGTGCAGAGCCCAATCAGGATGCGCTCTGGGTGTGTAGAGCCTGAGGCAATGGAGAGCAGGTCACGACAGGAAGCCTGAAGCAGGAGGGGCAGGGTAGGGACCCACAGGTCGGGTGGTGGGCGCTCCAGCCCCTGCCTAACTCTGCCACATCTCTAGGAGCCTGAGTGTCCTGATGTTGAGTTTGGACTTATCCTAAGTGTCAGAAAGTGATGAGGGCCTGGATAAGAGGCAGACAAGGGAGACTGAGCTTTGAGAGTCTGGGGAAGAGAGAGAGTCAGAGCCATGACCACCCCTGGAAGGTGAAGTAGGCAAAGAGACCAGTCCCCGCATCAGCTGGGCCCAGTGTGTGTGCCCTATGCAGGCCATGGTGGGCCTGTGATGGGGCTGCTGGTAGGGTAGGCAGGGCCAAGCAACCTGCAGGGCCCCCAGTGACTGACGTCTCCTCTTCCCTGTAGCCAAGGCCCAGGAGGTCCTCCAAGCCATCCGGGGCTACGTCCGCTTCTTCTTCGGCTGCCGGGAGTGTGCTGGCCACTTTGAGCAGATGGCCTCTCGCTCCATGCACCGGGTGGGGAGTCTGAACAGCGCCGTCCTTTGGTTCTGGTCCAGCCACAACAAGGTCAATGCTCGCCTTGCAGGTAAGGAAGGGCCACCTCCAAGGCTGGAGTCACCTGCAGAGGGAAGGTGAGGTGGGGCAACTTGGGAGTCTTGGACCAGAGGCAGGAGACGGGACCCTGACTGCCCCACTAGGTGACACTCCATGTGTCACGGTGCTACTTAACACCCGGAGCCCCTTCACGGGCTCTCCCAGCCCTGCTGATGTACGCCAGCATCACTAGACCTATTTTCCAGATGAGGAGACTGAGGTTTTGGCCTCTGAGATCCTGGGCCTCCAGTGCCGTTGCTTTCTCTCTGCCCAGCACCACGGCCACTCCCTCTGGCCCGCTGGGGTCCCTTTTCCTGGCTTCCCTGTTCTGCTTTCTGGCTATTGACACCATTCTCAAACCAATAAAGAGAAAAGAGCTGGGTTTTTCCACCCCCCTGGGAGGGGTCTAATGATAAAACATGCTTGAGAAGAAAAACCATCCTGGAAGCCAAGGACCGATTCTCACAGGAGGAGGCCTTGTCTTCTGCGTTTCCCTTGTTTACAGTGTTTTCTATTCCCCCGTGTTAAGGAGTCTGATGGGTCCCGCAGACAAAAGCATTAAACTCCAGGGGTGACCAGCAGCCATCTGTGGATGGAAGCCTGGGCTGCTCTTCGGGCAAAGAGGAAGTGCGATTGGCTGGGACAGACCTCCCAGGGGTGGGAGGCGGGGGAGAAGGCCTAGGGCAGGCCGAGGTTAAAGGAGCCAGTGGAGCAGGTGGCGTGCAGGCGGCTGCCCTTGTCTGAATCTCCTGGGGCCTCCTGGGGGACTTCTAAAGAAGACACGTGCCATCTCTCCTCCCACCCCTTCTCTCCCTGCCCCTGCCCCGCCCCTGCCACCAAAAGCTCATCTGAGCCTCCAGCCTCGTGTGACCTGCAGGCTCCTGGGCTTTCCTGGGGACCCAGCTGCTGCTGGAGGGCCAGGAAGTCAGTGCCCTTTCTCTCTCTAGGACTGCCCTTTCAGATCAGCCAGTAACAGTAATGAGCAGGTGCGAATGGAGTGCTCACTTTGCAAGGTCTGCCCGCTATCACTTCTCACTGAACCCCTGGAATCTCCATGTTGCTCCCTCCCCAAACATAACCATTCTGATTTTTACATCACTTGCTGCTGCTGCTTCATTCTGTCCAACCACTTTTTTTCCCCCCTATTAAACCTTTTAGGAGAGGTGCCTCCTCCAAGAAAGATGGGCTGATTGCCATTCCCCAGGTGACCCTGGGCAAGGGGCCGGTGGCAGGCCCTCTGGGGCTCAGCCTGGGGCTCTGCCCACAGAGCTGGCCCCGCCTGGGGCCCCAGCAGCCTGGCAGGAAGGGCAACTTCCTGTCTCTCTCCTGAGTGTCCTTTCCCCCATCCAGGCACCCAGCCCTTGGGACCCACCTGAGGAGGAAATTTCACTGTGCTCTGTTGAGTTGCCCAGTTGTGTCTGACTCTTTGCAACCCCATGGGCTGTAGTCCGCCAGGCTCCTCTGTCCATGGGTATTTTCCAGGCATGAATACTGGAGCGGGTTGCCATGCCCTCCTTCAGGGGGTCTTCCCAACCTGGGTTTGACCCAGGATCAAACCCAGGTCTCCTGCATTGCAGGCAGATTCTTTACCATCTGAGCCACTAGGGAAGCCCAAGAATACTGGAGTAGGTAGCCTGTCCCTTCTCCAGGGGATCTTCCTGACCTAGGAATCGAACTGGGCTCTCCTGCATTGCAGACGGATTCTTTACCAGCTGAGCTACCAGGGAAGCCCAGCGTTCCACTACCTGCTACCTACCCCAGAGGGCTGCAGGGGGTGCAGGAGAAGCCTCGAAACTACCATGTGCCTTGAACTCTTGCTTTAAATACATTACAAAAAGAATGTATCTTTACTCCTGTAAAATTTGGGAACTTTCAGAAAAATGCAAAGAGGGTTAATGCTAATGGACCTACCAAAGCCTGCCAGACAGATCATTCTGTGTCTTCTCGCCCTTTCCCTTGTCTGGCCCATGGGTACAAACCAGGAGCGAAGGTGACAGAGACAGTGGGTTAACACGGGGAAGTGGCTGGAGGAGAAACTGGCATGGTGGGGGTGGGGAGGAACCTCCTTGTCCAGACAGGCACTACTGTTGGCGCCGCTGTGGGCCAGGCCCTGTGCTGGGTCTGTTATCTGCCCTCTCGCATGCATATCCTTTCCCGGGGCAGCGGTGCCCGCTTTGTGCGGATGAGGGAGCTGGCATCGTGAATGGAAGGGTGAGATCTGGGTTTCTGGGTGTCCAGCGTGTCACAGGCAGCCTGTGTGTGTGCTTCTCTCCCTAGGTGCCCCCAGCGAGGACCCCCAGTTCCCCAAGGTGCAGTGGCCGCCCCGTGAGCTCTGTTCTGCCTGCCACAATGAACTCCGGGGCGCGCCTGTTTGGGACCTGGACAACATCCTCAACTTCTTGAAGACCCACTTCTCCCCAAGCAACACCGTCCTAGACCTTCCTTCAGCTGGGCCAGGCCCCCGGAGGGGTGCAGAGAGGATGGCAGTCATCCCAAAACAGGTGGAGCTGGAGCTGGCAGCCGGAAATGTTACCCTGGCCCCTGAGAAGGCTGAGATCCCAGTGGGCTCAGGGATAAAGGCCCCTGGAGCCTCCATCCCAGTGGCAGGACTTGGGGCAAGTCACCCCAAGATGCAGGCTGGCCTCGGTACAGCCACAGATGAGCCAGACCCGGGCGCTCCTGAGCACGCAGTGGAGCTTCAGAGGGACAAGCTGGAGCAGCCAGAGGGGGAGCAGCGCCTGAGCAGGAGAGACACAGGAGCCGTGCTGTTGGCCGAGTTCCTGGCCGGGAGGAACCTCCCCGGAGGCCCTTCAGAGCTGGGCCGAGTGGGCCGCAGCTCCCAGCAGCTGGCGGGCATCCCTGATGGGGAGCCCGAGGCTGGGGCCGGGCAGGGCCAGGCCCAGTGGCTGCAGATGCTGGGCGGGAACTTCTCCCACCTGGACATTAGCCTCTGCGTGGGGCTCTACTCCCTGTCCTTCATGGGCCTGCTGGCCGTGTACACCTACTTCCGGGCCAGGATAAGGGCTCTGAAGGGCTACACCAGCCTCCCCGCTGCCTGAACTGTCCAACCCGGGAGAGGGGCAGGATAGGAAGCTGCCGTCCATGGGCTCTTCCAGCCCTCTCTGCCTCCCTCCCCTTGTTCCTTGTCCAGGGACACCCAGCAAAACCAATGGCTGAGGTGAAACCTCCCTGGGGCTTCTGGAAAGGGATGGTCCATAGACAGGGAGACGTGCAGAGGGCCTGGGTTCATCTGCCAGCACAGGCAAGGGCAGCCTTGGGCAGCGGGGTCGGGAGGCTCCGTCCCCGGCCTCTCAGCGCCAAATTCCTCTTTTTCAGCTTATTTGAAGTCCTGCCTCATTCTCCCTGAAGCTTCAGTGTTTCCCGCTTGGTGTTGGCCCTAAACTGGGGCCAATGAGGCTGCAGTGTCCAAGGTTTCCCCTCTCCAGAGGAGGGGCCCCGGGACTGGAGTGGACCCCCTCCCTGCTTCCCAGGACTCCGTCCGTCCTGCTGCAAAGAGCCCTTTGCGCCAGAGAAGGAAGGACTGCCTGTGGCCCTCTGTGCCTGCCCGTCCTCCAGCCCCTCAGACCCTCCCCCCGGCCCCCGGGTGGGGTTTGGCTTTGGAAGCTTCTGGAAATCCTGTTGTTCTCCCAGGTGAGGTCTTTGGGAGGAGTGCCTCTGGCTGGCTCCCTTGCCAAACCTTGGGTGCAGGAGGAACACAGGCTGGAGCCGGTGTGTGACGGTACTGGGCTGGGGTGTGGGGTTTACGGAGGGCTATCTGGGTCTCTAGTGCCTTAGCTGTGAGAGGGCCAGTGAAGCCTTTGCTCTGAATGTGCTTCCCGCATCGGGTTCAACCCATCTCTCCGATCTGGGTCTTCTGTCTTTTGATTTTAGTCTCCAAAATAGATGCTAATCTATGACTGAGGGGCGGGAGCTGAAGCGACCGCAGGCTTGATTCCCACTCCCCTCCACTGTTAACGGGGGCTGTGGAATAAATTATTTTGTTAAGGCAAGCACCAGTGTGTTCTTTAACTTGCTACTAGCGTCCAGGTCTGGACTGCTTTTGACTCGCTCAGTCGTGTCCAGCTCTTGTGACCCCATGAACTGTAGCCCATCAGTCTCCTCTGTCTGTGGGATTTCCCAGGCAAGAATACTGGAGTGGGTTCCCATTTCCTCCTCCAAGGTATCATCCCAACCCCAGGGACCGAACCCGTGTTTCCTGCCTTGGCAGACATATTCTTTACCGCTGGGCCACCCAGGGAAGCCCATCCAGGTCTGGAGAGAATATGCAAAACCCAGCCTCATCTGGGATCCAGTCACTTCATGGGGGATCAAGGGGCCTTGTCACAGCCCCTCACTCCTGGACAGGCCATCCCCCAATGCCCACAGAGCTCTCTGTGCCCGGAGCCCCTCAATACCACCTCCTCCCCACTCTCCTAGGGAGCCCCTGGCTGGATGCTCTCAGTCCTGCTCCAGGAACCTTGGCTTACACCTGCCTGACCCTCCTCAGCCAGGTGGCCTATGTCTCTGCTGTCCCTGGAGGAAGGAGAGAGGACTTGTTTGTGAGAGCCAGCCTGGACTGGCTGCTCAGCAGGGAGGAGTCAGCCAGATTAGAGAGGCTGCCCCTAATCCGGCCTGCTGGGTTTTACAAGGATCAGAGCCGCTGATAATGAACCTCATTAAGGGGGAGCAGGAGCCTCAATCCGATTTGGGGTTTTCTCTTTGACATCTTCCTCTGCTCAGATGGCCTCGGCACCGGATGGATGGAGCAGGTGGGTTGCCAGGCCTGCTCCTCCGCTAGGGCAGCCGGGTGGGGAGGGTTGACCCCCCACTTCCCTGCTTTGATAGCCCTGGTTCACCTCTTTAGCTGCCTGACCGCGCGAGTGGATAGAGGCTTGGAGCCTCTCTGTGGGCCTCTTCTTCCCTAGAGTTCCCTCTCTGTGTCCCCGCTCTAGTCATCCACCGGCCTGCTCCATCCCCCCAGGCCATCTCTGCTCATCTTCCCCTGTCCCACCAGGCCCTGGTTGAGAGGCTGATAGGCCCACAAAAGGGTGAAAGAGGCCCCCCAGGCCCTGCCGGGCCAAAACCGCTTGAGTATGCCTGTACCTCCACCACCTGGTACCTGACATGATGCCAGGAGCAGAGGATTTCTACCAGCCAGCCCTTACGGCTCCAGTGACCGTATTTTCTAAAACCAAGCTCAGGCGTTCAGCATTAGAACTAGGCTGGAAAGGCTGACTCTGTGACTAGCCCTGGTGTCTGAGGCAGGGGGTAGGGCCTTACTTGGGGCCACGGGGGGCCCTGGTGGTTGTTGTGGGTCTCTGTCCTCACCTTGGCCCCTGGCAGACGGCCTGAGCAGCTTTCCACCCTGTCCCAGTCCCTCTGATTGATACACAGGGGTGGGCCTCCTGAGCAGGACTGCTGCCTTTCACCTTGATTTCCCCAGGGCTCTCAGCAGCATCAGCATCGATAAACCGGCTTCGCCCACCATCTGGTCCCCTCCCCCACCCAGGCTGCCAGCCTGGAAGCCGGGGCGTCTGTGATTTGAGCACCGCCCGCCTGTCCTTCCAAGTTGTTTTCTGCACCTTAGGAGAGCTCCCCTGCAGGAGACGGTCCTCAGAGGACCCCTGCAAAATAAAGGGTCCTCGTTCCAGGGCCTGACAAACTCACCTCTGCCTGGGATGTTCCATACTGACTTCAGAAACGATTTCCTAGAGGAGGGGCGGCTGTGTGGGTGTTGAAAGATGAGTGGGTGTTCCCAAGGAAAGTGAAGAGGAAAAAGTACACTGCAGGCAGAGAGAGCATGTGCCAACTCCAACAAAGGAAAATCATAAATACAAGAAATTCTAAGCAAAAAGCTTTAAAAGACATTTGAGAATATTTTTCCCAATGCTGCACTGGGCTAGAAGCTGGGGATAAACAGCTTCTTATGGAGCTTACGCTCTAGAGGAAAAGACAGACAGGTGAAGGAAAAAAAGAAGACTGCGGTAAGTACTCTGCAGGATAGAGAACGGGAGGTGGGTGGGGAGGCTTCTCTGAGAACTGAAGGAAGGAAAACCCAGAAGGGATTCTACGGGCAGGGGAGGAGGGGCTGTTCCATTCAGAAGCCACCCCTGGGCTGTGGAGATCCCAGAGAGGTGACCCACCTCTCCCCTGGGTCCTCCCCGTAGCCTTGGCACAGGCTGTTCATGGCAGAGGCCGATGTCACCTCCCCAAGCCTTGGTCTCTGCCCTAGAGGACAACGTGCTTATGCGTGGGGTGTGATGGCCTCCAGCGGGTCACTGGAGTGCACAGGGCTTAGTCCCTCTGCTCACCCTCTTTGCCCCTTCCCTCTAGGTGTCATCTGTGCCTATGCAAGGCTAGGGTGGGGAGGGGGGCCCGGCCAGTACCAGTCATGGGTACCAGACAGGGAGGAAGAAGTCTAGAAATCACCAGATGAAGGTAAGGGGCCCTCTGTCAACAGGAGGGGTAAAGCTAAGAGCGACAGTCATGGGGGCATTGGCCTTGGGCATGTTGAGGAAGACTCCACGAGCATCTGCTTTGCTTCTAGGGTGAGTGCCACCTGGCAGGGCTGGCAAGTTGCCAGGTGCTTCTTCGGCAAGACTTGCTCATCTCTACACAGAGACAGCAAAAGGCCCTTCCCTGGGGGTGGCCGGACTCTCTGGGAGGAAAGTGGGCCCCAGGGCTGCCTGTTAATCCCCTTCCTCCACCATCATGATGTCACCTCTTGCCCTCACCAGGGTCTTCCTGGGAGCCTCTGCCACCTCAGAATCACAGCTTGTGGTCTGAGAGGAACAGAATCTCGTCCGTCTTGAATCTGCTCTATCCTGTCTGCATCACTTTCGCAAACCTCAGCACTTCTGACGGTCACAGAGTTTGGCACATGATATTAAGAATACTGATCATTTGAGGAAAACTCTGCTGAGGTCCCATTTTTGCACCATACATTGAAATAAATCCCAGTGATGAAAAAACTAACACCTAGGGAAATATAGCCGAATAGTGTTTTTGTTAGCATAAGGACAATGGAAAAAATAGGTGAGGGTTTGATCTACTTGATAACATCAAGTTTTAAAAATAAAATTTAAAATAAAATCAAGACACATATGAAAAGAACTGGGAAATATGTGCAATAAGAATTACAAAGGGATATGTCTATTATGATATATGGCAACTGGAAAAAGATCAGTTTGTGAGTATTGATGTAAGATGTCCAAGGATACATTTCTGTAAACACAAATATTACTATTTATTACTATCTTCATTAATATATATACATATTTAACAACATAATTATTAAATATAATTTAATGTAAATGTAAATAATTAAATGTAATATATCCATATGTTTTAATAATGTAATTTATAACATTGTTACATATATATGTTAATGTTTAGAAAAAGTCTAGAAGAATATACACCCAAGCTATAATCAGTACAGTTATGTCTATAAAGTGAGGTTGCTGCTGCTGCTGCTGCTAAGTCGCTTCAGTCCTTCAGTCGTGTCTGACTGTGCGACCCCATAGTCAGCTGCCCACCAGGCTTCCCCCTCCCTGGGATTCTCCAGGCAAGAATACTGGAGTGGGTTGCCATTTCCTTCTCCAATGCATGAAAAGTGAAAGTGAAGTCGCTCAGTCGTGTCCAATTCTTAGCAACCCCATGGACTGCAGCCTACCAGGTTGGGTGGACTTCAAACAGGGTTGGGACTGGAGTGAGCAAGGGAGGTATATAGGGTGCAAAATTAAAGGAGACATTTATCTACAGGGTCGCAGTAGGGCAGACCAGCCTCTGAGAGTGAGTGCCTGCTTAAATTTGGTGCCCAGGTGCTTCCATGGCCTCAACCTAGCTCTGGCTCTGACTTAAGTTTGTCTTTGAATTTTTGCAATAAACATTTTTGAAAAGAAAAAATAGCAAGGAAAAGAAATAGAACTAAAGGATCTTCCAGATCTATCATAAATAAGAAAAGCATTAAGGCCCTGTTAAAAATAATGAACCAAAGTATTAAAACCAAAAGAGAGATGCCCCTTCTATCTATCCTGTTGGCAGAAATGGCTCCAAAATCACTGCAGATGGTGATTGCAGCCATGAAATTAAAAGACGCTTACTCCTTGCAAGAAAAGTTATGACCAACCTAGATAGTATGTTCAAAAGCAGAGACATTACTTTGCCGACTAAGGTCCGTCTAGTCAAGGCTATGCTTTTTCCAGTAGTCATGTATGGATGTGAGAGTTGGACTGTGAAGAAGGCTGAGTGCCAAAGAACTGATGCTTTTGAACTGTGGTGTTGGAGAAGACTCTTGAGAGTCCCTTGGACTGCAAGGAGATCCAACCAGTCCATTCTGAAGGAGATCAACCCTGGATGTTCTTTGGAAGGAATGATGCTAAAGCTGAAACTCCAGTACTTTGGCCACCTCATGCGAAGAGTTGACTCACTGGAAAAGACTCTGATGCTGGGAGGGATTGGGGGCAGGAGGAGAAGGGGACGACCGAGGATGAGATGGCTGGATGGCATCACGGACTCGATGGACGTGAGTCTGAGTGAACTCCAGGAGTTGGTGATGGACAGAGAGGCCTGGCGTGCTGCGATTCATGGGGTCGCAAAGAGTCAGACACGACTGAGCGACTGAACTGAACTGAACTAAACTGGCAGAAATGGAAGGGAAAAAAAAAATAGTGGTAGCTAGAGTGGGAGGAAATGAGATGCGTCTGTTATCTATTGCTGTGTAACAAACCACTCCAAAGCTTAACAGTTTGAAACAGTAACAGTCATTCATTTTGATCATGAATCGGCACCTTGAACAGAGTTCAGCTGAAAACTGGCTCATCTCTGCTCCATGCAGTATATCTGAGTGTGGTCCATCCTGCAAGTTGAGGCTGGCTGTCCCCTGGAAGTTCAGCTAGACAGTGGGCAAGAGGCCTCTGTTCCTCTCCACATGGAACTCTCCGCAGGCTTCTTGGGCTTCCTCACAGCATAGTAGCTGATCTCCAAGAGCAACCAGAATAAAGTGGGAGTGCAGGGCAGTTTTTTGTGCTGGCCTCAAAAGCCAAATAGCATTACTTTTGTCATTCGTTGCTGGTTGAGGCAGATTTAAAGGCTTACCTGGGATGCAGCTACAAAGGCCTTCCCTGGTTCAAGAAGAGGAGTCCTAGGTTCCACCTTTAGATGGGGCAGTGATAAAGTTCTGGAAACTATATGAGATGGAAGAGATTGTTGAGGTCACCTTAATACAATCTGCTTCAGAGCACTCTCAAACACTGATAGTGGTATTATAAACTGATATAAATTTTGGGAAATGTGTAATTTTTAATGTAATGTAACTGGTAATAAGTTTTAAAAGCTTTAAGAAAATATGTAACCTTTGATCCAACAATTCTACTTTTAGAATTTATCCTGGGAAAGTAATTGAGGATACATACTAAGATTTGCTATTTAATGAATATTTATAATACCCAAATAACATAGACCTACAGTCTAAGTTAGGAAATTGATTAAATTCTGGTACATCATTACAATGAAATACAACACAGCCAACAGAAATGATTTGAATGTGTACTTTTTAACCTGAATATATTTCCACATCATATTGGTAAGTGAAAACATGAAGTTGCAACAATAGTATGATCTTATTTTTTAAAAAAGAAACACACATATACTTATGGATACTGGATGTAGACCTGGGATACACACACCAAAAAAATAGTGGTTAATAGTGGTGGAGTCATAGTTATTTGTTTCTCTTTTTACGTATCTGTATTTTCTTATTTGCATTAAATAAATATGTATTACTTGTACAGTTGAAAACACTTTTAACAGGCTAAGAATATGAACTGTCAATTCATAAAAGAAGAAATACAAAGATCAAAAAATATATATGAAACAATTTTTCAATAATAAAGGAAGTGAGAGATTAATGTAGTATCTTTTCTATACATCATGCAACGATAAAACCTGATACTGGAAAGGTGATAATGTATGTTGGCAGAATATTTCTGAAAAAAAAAATCCATCTTAAAGATGTTTATGCCCTTTGATTCAGTAATTAAACTGCTCAAAATGTATCCTAAGGAAATAATCAGAGATACTGAGCAAAACCTGGAACCTACCTACAGAAGACCTGCCCCCACAGGGTGCAGTACCCACAGGGCAACTGGGTTTCCCAGAGCTGTGGTTCCCACCTCTTCCTTTTGCGTTCCCCATTTGGAGGCCAAGAGGCAGTTACCATTTATCATCACATTTGCACTGCTGATTTAGAAGAGGGCAATACTTCTCCACATCCGTCTCTTTAACTCCATGAGTCACGTTTCAAGGAAAATGAAGAGAGCATTATCTGTGAAGAATGTTCCTATATATTTGATACCCAGCAGAGCTCCATTTTAAAATGGAGCTAGCTTACTGTATTTCGGACCTCAGATGCCTGCCCCATGGGCATTTGAGCTGTGATCTGACTTTAGACTCAGCTGAGATCTCACTCCATCAGGAAAGCCCTCTGAGCCCCTCAATCCTGAGTCAGGCATGCCCACCCCATGAGAGCACTTGCCACCCAGCAGCATGGTCTCCTGGCTGTGGCCTCCTCCCCCATCTCCTCTGAGCTCCATGAGGACAGTCTTCCCCTCTTCCACTGCAGCGCCAGGACATAACACAGTGCCTGGCCCATCACAGGTGGCCAGATGTCTTCTGAATCAATGGGCCTATATCCTGGGATCTGCATCTCTCAGAGCATGTTCCTTTGTATCCCCCTTTCAGTGCCAGTCAGTGCTTTGAGCCTCAAAGATGCTTAGGGTAATGTTAGGATGAGTGGAAAACAAGACTGTAGTAATTATTAAGGCTGGTGTGCTGTGCTCAGTTGCTAAGTTGTATCCAACTGTTGGTCTTCCCTGGTGGCTCAGTGGTAAAGAATCTGCCTGCATTGAGGAGACCTAAAGTTTATCCTTGGGTCGGGAAGATCCTCTGAAGAAGGAAATGGCAACCCACTCCAATATTCTTACCTGGAGAATCCCATGGACAGAGGAGCCTGGTGGGCCACAGTCCATAGGGTCACAAAGAGTCGGACACAACTGAAGGGACTTAGCACGCATGCACGCACGTGTCCAACTCTTGTGACCCCATGGACTGTAGCCCGCCAGGGCTTGTCCATTCTCCAGGCAAGAATACTGGAATGGGTTGCTATTTCCTTCTCCAGGGCATCTTCCTGACCCAGGAATTGAACCCACACCTCCTGCGTCTCCTGCACTGGCAGGCGGGTTCTTTCCCACAAAGCCACATGGGGAGGTTGCCCACTGTGGTTAAAAGGATATGTTTAGAGTCAAGAGACCTGGGTTCAAATCTTGCTGCTGCTCCTCACCAGCCACATAACCTTGGCAAGTGCTTCTCTGAGCCTGAGTTTCTTCATCTGTAAAGAAGGTAGCACAGGGCTAAAAGTGTATGTGACAGGGCTTGGCACGTCATAGGGGTTCAGACATAGTCCAGTGATCAATACCATCAGCTTCTCTCCTAATCACGGCAGACTAGGGACTGGGAAAGGGGTGGACTCTAGAGACCCAAGCAACAAAGGAAAACCAGGTGGCCGACACCCCTGGCTGCTGGAAGCATTGGGCCCTGGGTGTTGGAACTGGCCTGGAGGCCTGGCCACTCCCTCTGGCTGTGAAACAGCAGTGCCAGGGCCTGGCTCCCACAGAGACTCAGGGTCATTCCTCCAAGACAGGAAACTCCGTGTTGTCCAAGTCTTCTCTCTGAGGCCAGTCTCATTCATGGCCAACCACAGGTCAGACCACAGGCAGTAGCCCGAACCGTGGGTGGTAAAATGGACAAATTACCCTGACTGAGTTCAAATTTCCATTCTCCAGGAGCAATTCCCCCCAGGCCGGTTGCAGAGCCGCAAGTGTGAAATGTGGCCTTCATGGTGGATTACCCGCCTAAAGGAAGCTGTCACCTCCAGGCGTCAGGGAGAGCCTGGGGCTAATTCTGCTACTTCCTGGGAGAATTCCTCTCTGTGTGCAGCCTGTGGCCTGAGCAACGCTTCCTGTCACGGCTGCCCTGTTTCTGTGATGGAAAAGACTGAATCCTTGCCGTGTGTGTGTGTGTGTGTGTGTGTGTGTGTGTGTGTGTGTGTGTGTGTGTGTGTGTGTGTGTGAGAGAGAGCAGGCCACGGCCACACACGCTGCAGACTGGGAAACACATCCGAGGTTCTTCTAGAAAGCTTTGGGCAGGTGTCTCCTGAAGGGCAGTGACATTGATAGCTGATAGGTATGTGGTGCCCTGCCCTCCAGGGCTGGAGTTCTAGAAGCCGAGGCCCATTACAATTTCACCATAAAGGGTTTCATTATAACTCGGCCCTGGGATGGCTGAGGTAACCAGGAGCCCTGAGAAGTCCCCTCCTCTTCAGGAGGAGCAGAGGTTCACAGAGAAGTTAGCATGAGGGGGCAGGGGTAGGAGGAAAAGGGGGAGCCCCAAGAATGAGTAGGCGGGACGTGGCCTAAGCAGGGGTCTGAAGGAACAGTCTGTCGGTTGCAACTTGATCCTGCAGACAGCAGGGGCTGGTGGGGTGTTTCAGCAGGAGGTGGTACAATCTCGGGTATTTTTTAGCAAGTCTCTGGTGTGAGAGGTTCAGGCCTGAGGCCCACGTTCTCAGCCAGTACATGTAAGACCTTGGTGTGGCTGCCCAGATGTGCTCTGACCTTTGCCCAGCTCCCCCACCACCACAACTGCCTCTCTGGCCACCCTCATGGGCACCCTCCACCCCAGGCTGGAGAGTAAGACTTGTGAGCCCCCCAGGTTTCAGGATCTCTCATTCCATGAGCCATCATCAGTGTTCTGCTCTTCACCAGAAATCCTTCCCTACCAAGCTCCTATCTGGAATCCGATGACACCTCCTCTGAGAAGCCTTCCTGGCCCTCCTCACACACACACACACACACACACACACACGCACCCCGCAATCAGGCTCTTCCTCCCCTGACCTCTGTAGGCCAGCAACATCTTTTCCTCTCTTGTTGCTCCCATCGCATTTGGACACGTGTTGATAACACGGCCTCCTCCATCAGACTTGAACTCTGGGGAGGCAGGGGCTGAATTTTTTCCATCCCTGTATCTCCTTGTTGGTCGCCCTGGCTGCTTAGCGAGTGGTTGACGAATGAAAGCACAGCCTCCACTCGCACTGGGAAGGAAAACACTTCCTGACTTTGCTAGCACCCATCTTCTCTCTGTCCAGGCCAGTTCAGCTCTCTCTGCCCTGGCTGCACTCAGCACCCTAGGGAGAGCAGAGATCCCAAAGAAGTATTTTGTTCTCAGAAGCACTGTGAGATGTGTCCATTGATAGACTCTCCCTGATGAGGTTTTGGCACATGGGGTCTTCCCTGGTGGCTTAGAGGGTAAAGCGTCTGCCTGCAATGCAGGAGACCTGGGTTCAATCCCTGGGTCAGGAAGATCCCCTGGAGAAGGCAATGGCACCCCATTCCAGTACTTTTGCCTGGAGAATCCCATGGACGCAGGAGCCTCGTAGGCTACAGTCCATGGGGTCACACAGAGTCGGACACGACTCAGCAACGACACACACACGTCTCCAGCAGAGCTCACACACACGGGGGTCCCAAGCCCCCAGGTGCCATGCCTTCGTGAAGCTTAGTCCCAGAACTGATGAAGGGTCACATCTGTTGTGTTCTGTTGGTTAAAGTAAGTCACGGGCCCAGCCCAGGTTTGAGGAGCAGAGACGCCACAAAGGCACAGGTACTAGAGATGTTCATTCGGCATCACTTGTGTGACACACGACCACATGATCTTTTCTGACTAATGTAAGCCCCAAAGGTATACTCCACATACGTGGTCTGGTATGTGTGCACTTTGAGGATGTGGTCACATAGGTGGCAGCCATATTTTTTCTTTTAAGTGGTAGGACAGATGTTAATCAGTAATACATTTTCCAACAGGAAGAGTCCATCATGAACAGAACTCAAATTGGATTTTGTAGAGGTGAAAGGGCATTTTAAAGGGAGAATGAGGGAGTAGGGAGGGGAGGCATACCAGGGCTTAGTACAGTCAGGGAAGTGAGTGGCAGCT
Source organism: Ovis aries (assembly GCF_016772045.2). Lineage (NCBI taxonomy): Eukaryota > Metazoa > Chordata > Mammalia > Artiodactyla > Bovidae > Ovis > Ovis aries. The sequence goes on from NC_056065.1 coordinate 60,793,284, forward strand.
TATTTTTGAGAGCAATTCATTTTTGTGTTTTTTAGGAAATAGTCAACAATCTAAAATTCAGTTAAAAATCACAGCCCACTTTGAAAAAGCCAAGATTGAATTGTGAATTTTGGAGATCACCTTTCATCACTGTAGTTTAAATAAATGGTGAAAAAGCAAGTCACTCCAAATGGTAAATTTGTAACTATTTACAATAATTTAGGCTCTAACTATAAAGCATATGTAACATACACACTAGCAAAATTACTCTTTCAGCTAAACCTACTGAAAGGCAAAACTTGGTGGGAAGGGCTCATCCTGGGCAGAACTACCTGGAGATGGTCCTGGCTGCTTCTGAAGAGCGAGCCTGTGACACCTGCTGGGTCCATACAGAGACCCCCAGATGCCTGCCCCACAGGGCCCATAGACTTAACTCTGCAGGGCAGGCAATGGGCTAGAAGTCCCTTCAGCTGCTTCCTAAGGATCTGGTCCTGTGATGCCTGAGGTAGCCTGAAAGTGGGGCCAGGACTTGGATAGAAGGGAAGAAGCAGCATGCACCCTGGGTCTAGGGCAGCACCCTGAGGACCAGCGGGTGGGAACGCCCCAGCCTCGTCCCAGCAAGCTGCGCTATGTGGGAGACTCGTGTAGCTTTTCCTGTGTCTTGGGGTCTGGGCTGTTATCCCAGGCTTTCCTCTTCTCCTTTAATTCTCATTACAGGGACCACGTGGTCCACATAATAAAGTCCAAACAGTGCCATGGGAGAGCAGGAAGTACATAAAGAGCCAGCAACGATTAGGGGTGAGAGGTAAGTGGGGCCCTGACAGCTGAGTTAGCTCGAGTCCCCAGCCGGTGACCACACTGATAACAGGCCCGGCAGCCTAACCAGGCCTGACAGGGCCACGCTGGCCACGCTGGGAGCAGCTGCTGCTGGGAGGGTGTGTTCCTCCAGGTCTCGGGCAGCAGCAGTGGATTGCTTACAAACTCAGTTGCTCCTTCATCCCTTTGTGTAACATACATTTCCAAAGACCCCCTAATATACAGGATTCTACATAATATACAGGGTCCTACACTTGAAGCTGGAAGCATAATGGCAAGCAAGACAGTTTCTTTACTGAAGGGCCTGAGGACTTCGTAACAACGTTTATTATCATGTCCGAGTCTTTGCGACCCCATGGACGGTAGCCCACCAGGCTCCTCTGTCCCTGGGATTCTCCAGGCAAGAATACTGGAGTGGGTGGCTGTGCCCTCCTCCAGGGGATCTTCCCAACCCAGGGATCGAACCTGCGTCTCTTACATCTCCTGCATTGGTAGGCTGGTTCTTTACCACTAGCGCCACCTGGGAAGCCCTGTTAAGGGCCAAATTCTGAGCACAGTGATTTCACTTGTAATCAATCGTGAGAGGCAAGTGTTCCTCTCTCCATTTTCTTGTGGTTGAGTAACTGGCCCAAGCTCTCCAGCGCGGGGGCCGCTAGTGAATGAGATTGCCTTTGGAGAGCACAGCTAGTGAGAATCCACAGTGCTCGAATGCCTTCTCAGAGCCGTCCAAGAGGATCGCCATGACTGAGTGGCTGGGACGAGGCGGGGGCACACAAGGAAGGGCAGGAATGTGTATTGTCAGGGGTGGTGTTGTCATGAAGATGCTGGAACCCCCGGAAGGACTTGCCTTCTGTCAGCAGGTATTCTAACAGGTGCAGGGAGGGTTGTGGGAGGGGGTTCTCAGAGAGCAGGGGTCTTGTCCACACTGTTTGGACCCTGGGGGCCTGGGAAGCCACCTCAGGGAGGGTGCCAGGCCATCTGCAACACCTGCCAGCTCACAGGGCTCATTGGTACCTTCAGGGGCTAAATCCTTGCCCTGACAATCGAGCAGCAGGTAGGGGTTGATGGGGCTTACTGGAGCCCATCACTGGGCAAGAGTAGCTTTTTCTAGACAGACCCTGGGCTGGAGGACACGGGCAGAGCAGTGCTAGGCCTCTCCCTTCTGCCGCAACAAACAGCGTGACTATCCTGCTCACTGCCTCGAGCAGGGGACATCCTGTACCCCACACAGCACGCACTTCCCTTTCTGAACACCCCCGTTCCTGCCCTCCTCACAGAACACAAATTTCTTGCTACTTGGGCCAGTACAACCACCCCAGCAATATAAATACACAGTTTAACCCTTGGTGTAAAAGTCAAGCTCACTTGGGGCTGAAATTCTGTGTCCCCAGGGCACTCGGGGGAGCCTTAGATATCTGAGTCTGCAAAAGGAGAGTCACATACACTAGGCTAATCCCGGCCATGGTCGGGGACGATGCACCATCCACTGTGTGTTCTCAGAACTCTATGGCGCGTGCACTGATGCTTCTCCTTGTTCGGGAAATGGTGTACTGGCTCTCCTCGTGATACATTTCAGGTGCTTTTGTTAAGCAAACGAAATGATCTTACAGCCAGAAACTGAAGGAAATCAAGTAAAACTCTTTCGGTATGAAGGAGAGGAGGCACCATCTCTTTAAAGGGCTCATGGACAGCAAGATCTAGAGGCCAGTCAAGCTGGTTTAGACGGGCCTGTGAGTCAGGGCCCTATCCCACTGGTGCTAGGAAGGAGGGGGCTGGTAAGTGGGCCTCAGTCACGGGTCCTCAATCTAGACCTTTCTGCCAGAGCTCAGATACAGTGTGACCTGTATTAACATACAACCAATCGGAGAAGGCAATGGCACCCCACTCCAGTACTCTTGCCTGGAAAATCCCATGGACGGAGGAGCCTGGTAGGCTGCAGTCCATGGGGTCGCTGAGAGTTGGACACGACTCAGTGACTTCACTTTCACTTTTCACTTTCATGCATTGGAGAAGGAAATGGCAACCCACTCCAGTGTTCTGGCCTGGAGAATCCTAGGGACGGCAGAGCCTGGTGGGCTACCGTCTGTGGGGTCACACAGAGTCAGATAGACTGAAGTGACTTAGCAGCAGCAACGATAGCTAATAATAACCCCGAACATTTGTGGAACTCAGTATGTGCATTTAGGTAGCACAACAGCCCCAGAGAGTACTTGTTATCATTATGCCCATTTTACAGTTGAATTTGTTTTTACCATTTACGAGTCCATGAATGTATCACGTATCAGTGGACGTGTCTGACCCTTGTATTTCTCTGTATCTCCTCCCTGGTGCCAGATTCTGCCCATTCAAACCCCGCCTCCTGTCCATCTCCTCACTTTTAGTTCTGCTCTTTCACTCATCGGATCCCCTTCTCTTCTCCCTTCCTCTGCTATCCGGACCCTCCCCATCGTCCAGCCATCTGACCTCTGACCTCTCCCAGCCCCGCCCCAGGACTAATGCAGTCCAATCCCAGCTCTGTCCTCCCTGGCCTTGCCTGTCCTTGTTTTTGGTCTGTGTTCTAGAACAGCCAGGTGCACCCACTTAAAGAGCCTGAGGGCTGTGAGTGGTGGGGGAAGGGTCCTCCCAGGGTGAGCTGCGGAGCAGGGGCAGCTGGGCCCCCGGAGGCCACCGCACCGGCCTGGCTCCCAAGGGCGAGGGACAGAGCTCCCGGGCTCTGGGGTGGAGGTGCTGGGCCGAGCTAATCACCTAAATGGACGCAGGCTGCTGAGAGACAGGCTCTATTCCCTAATAGAATTTGCCCTCAAGTGCAATTTAATTTTCTCCGAGGCGGTCTCCAGCCCCTCTGTTCCCCTCCCCCAGACAGACCCTCACTTCCCCAGTTTCCAAGGGGGAGCAGAGCACCTTTTCTCGGAGAAAAGAGGAGAAGGGCCTCCCCTGGGCTCTGTCCTGATGGTCCGTGTGGCTGTCTGGCCTCCTCCTTTGGACCGGCTCGCACCCCGCCGGCCACGCCCCTCCCCCAGTTCCCACCCTCGCCGGGGGGTGCTGCTCCCCTCCCAGACACTCGCTGACTTTCCCCTAGAGCCGCCCGCGCACAGCGCTCAGCGAGAACAGCCGCTCCACGCTCCAGTCCTCGACACGAAGGCAGAGTCTTCCCCTGACCTCTGGTAAGTTCACATGCTTCGAGAATTCTCTTTGTCCTGCTTAGTGTCAGAGGCGTGGGGGGAAGCAGGAGGCGGGAGTGGGAGACGCGCAAGTGGGAGGTGAGGACCCACGTGCACACGCTCGGGCCCTGGTGGAGGGGGCAGAAGTGTGCTCAGAGCCCTGTGGTTTGGGGCAGAGCCCAGCGCCCGAGCACCCTGCAGACCTTCCCGGCCCACCACAGCCTCTTCCTGTACTTTCCTTGGACTCCCAGATCTCAGACTGCAGTACCCTGAAACCTGTCTCTAGTCACTGGAAGTATTGGAAGGCGTGGGCATCTGGGCTCTGAGTTGTCCTGCTAATTTCACAGTGGATGAGGCAAGCATCTTTATAACAGAAGCTGCTGGCTACCTCATTCTCTAAGAGCCCCTCAGGCTAGGACAGGGGCTAGGGGAGGTTGGTGCAGGTTCCTACCTGGCCTGTGCCCAGGGTCTTGGGCCTCTTTCCCATCCTTCCCCTATTCCCATCTACCCCTCCTAGCAGAATTGGGTGAAGCTGACAAAGAGAACCTTGGGGGAGGGAAGCTGAGGAAAGGGGCAGGACCCCGAAGATTAGCTGATGTGGCTTCAGGTGAGGCAGGAAGACTGGGGGGCACAGATGGATCCCTGGATTCAGGCAATCCTGTGACCCTCCTTTTTTATCTGGCGCGCCCTGGGGAGGGAACACTAGAATTCCTTTTTCTTTGCCATCAAAGCCTTGAAAAGAGCAAAGGGTGGGGCCGAGGATGAGGGAGAATGGATGGGTGGCAGGTCAGGGTCAGCTGCAAGGGGGAGATGGCCATTCTTCAGGCACAGCCACCTGCTCAGCCTGCCAGCTCCCTTGTGCAGCTGGGGTCACCTCACCAGAGTGCAGGGCCAGCTCCCATGGGGCTCCACTTGTGGGCATCCTCGGTGCTCATTCACCAGCAAATGCTTATAAGACCCTTATTCAGTGCCAGAAACTGTGCTGAGTGGGGAAAAAAGGGACTGCTCTAGTGTGTGTGTGTGTGTAGCATAGGCAAGTCAAAATGCTCAGAAACAGAACTGTCCAACAGCAATATAAAAGCCAGCCACGTGAGTAATTTTAAGTTTTCTGATAGCGATGCTAATAGAAGAAAGAAGTGAAATGAATACTCGATTTTATTTAACCCCACATATCCAAAAGACTGGGCTTCCCTGATGGCTTAGTGGGTAAAGATTCTGCCTGCAATGCAGGAGATGCAGGTTTGATCCCTGGTTTGGGAAGATCCCGTGGAGAAAGAAATGGCAACCCACTCCCGTATTCTTGCCTGAAAACTGGAGGAACCTGGTGAGCTGCAGTCCAGGGAGTTGCACAGAGTCAGACACGACTGAGCAACTAAACACAACACACGTCCCAAAGACCCATCACTTCTACATCTGATAAAAGTTTCTAAAATCTTGAGATACTTTACACTCTTTTTGGTATGAAGTCTTAGGAATGCAACATGTAATTGACATTTACAGCGTGTTTTGTTTCCGGCTGGCCACGTCTTTCAGCAGCCACATGTGCTAACGGCTTCTGTATTGGGCAGCACTGCCCTAAAGCACTCATACATACCATGGGGTCCAGGGGCCAGCAGCACTGGCATCTCTTGGCAACTTGTTAGAAATGCAGAATCTCTTGTCCCAGACTTGCTGAATCAGAATCTGTTCTCAAACAAAATGCCCAGGTGATGGATGCTCACTGTAAATCCAAGGACCCTGGGTGTGTAGGGGAAAGCAGGGTAGAATGAATTTCATAGAGCATTTGCTTTAGGGGCTTTCATATTGGATCTCAACCCCTTCTCAGGGGGAATGATCTGAGTATTATCACTCCTGCTAACACAGGAAAACAGAGGCTGGGAAAGTTCAACTTCTCACAGCCACAGAGCTCAGATGTAGAGTAGACCCAGGGTTTATGTCTTCTATGGAATGCTTCCTTGGTGAGGTCTGGGGGAAATCCTTTACCCCTCAAAGTTCTTAGTATTTCTTCCTTGATCATCAAAAATGGCTTCAGTGGGCCTTCCCTGGTGGTCCAGTGGCTGAGACTCCGTGCTCCCTGAGCAGGGGGCCTGGTTCGATCCCTGTGCAGGGAACCAGATCTCATATTCCACAACTAAGACCCTGAGCAAACAAATAAATAAAAAAATATTTTTTCAAAAAGTGGCCATAGTCACAGTATGTCTTGCTCCCTCCACTGAGGCACATGAAAAAGACAGGCCCCTTCCCAGTGAACTTGGGCGTGAAAAGAAGAGACGATCAGGCAGTGGGAGAAGTAAACAGTGCCATGCTCTTTGTCCACATACGCTCACATGGGCATTTGTGGGGGACTTTCTGTGTGCCAGCCCCTGTGCTAACCATGGAGCCCTTCTGCGACAATGCCGCACTGTCCACATACCAGGCAGTGAGTGGAGGCTCAGAGGGTGTCCCCCTGTAGCAGGCAGCAACACTGAGGTTCATGTGGTTCCAGGGTGGGCAGTGTCTGACCCCCCTGCCTCACGACTTCTCATACGAACCCCACCCCCACCCCAACCTTCCTCCTGTCGCCTCTGCCCCCATCTAGCACATTCACATTTTTTTTTTTTGGTTGTAAGTCAGTTCCTGAGAGGAAACTGCTGAGTTAAGCTCCTCCAGTAAAAACCTTTCGCCAAGATGATGACGGGGTTGTTTTATAGATTAGCCTTGACACCTGCAGCTATTTCCAAATGGAGCCAGGCAGGACTTCCACCCCTCCCCCTCTTGCTCCCCGTTTACAACCTCCTCCCTAGAAGCTGAGACAACAGAGCATCAGGTTAGAGGCTCTGGGACTGGGCCCTGGTACATAGGGCAGGCAGCCCCATCTTTCTGCACTGTTTCCTCATTGGTAAAGTGGTCGGATTGCAATGGGCCCTACCTACCTTGTGATGCTTAAGTGAGAAGAGGTGTGTAAAGGCTGCTGCTGCTGCTAAGTTGCTTCAGTCCTGTCCGACTCTGTGCGACCCCAGAGACAGCAGCCCACCAGGCTCCCCCGTCCCTGGAAGTCTCCAGGCAAGAACACTGGAGTGGGTTGCCATTTCCTTCTCCAAGGCATGAAAGTGAAGTCGCTCAGTCGTGTCCGACTCTTTGCGACCCCATGGACTACAGCCTACCAGGCTCCTCCTCCCGTGGGATTTTCCAGGCACGAGTACTGGAGTGGGTTGCCATTGCCTTCTCCGGGAAAGACTCCTAACCAACCACAAAGCACTGAGAGATGGGGGTCACTGGCTCATTCTCGGATTCAGGATGCCTCTGGGTCCTGGAGACTGAAGAGGGACAGGGGGAAGGGAGAGAGGGTGTCGGCTTGTGCAACCTCTGGAGTTCAAGTTCTTTTTGTATAAATGAACTTGGTTATTAGGTCAACATTAAAAACAAAGGTCAAGAGAGCAGGATTACAGGTTGTGTGGGCAGATCAGCTTCCGAAGAGAAGATACAGAATCGGGTATCTCAGTGTGCCGTGGAGAGGCTGTTTGGGAAAGCAGGCAGAAGGCACACAACCCAGTTATCGGTGACAACCAATTGGTAACAACCACCACAGACATTTGAGTGCCTTCTGTGCATTGAGCACTGGATTCTGGAGTTTATATGCATTATCTCTAGTCCAACAAGCACCCTAAAATGTAGAGGGGCCATCTCCCCATTTTACAGATGAGAAGGGAAGCTAGGAAGGTTAAGTAACTTGCCCTAGGTGTCAGGTGAGCCCTGATGGTCTAACCCATTGCACCAGAGGCTCTGTTCAGGGATCCCTTCTCCCAGCCACCACCTAGCTGTACCTTCCTGCCCCCTTTGGTTGGTACCAAAGCTGCCTGTTTCCTTAATGGAGTGACAACTTATCATAATATAGTTAAAATTTCACCCAAGGAGTAATTTAGGTACCTTTACCTCAGCTTGTGACCTACTGTTGTGTAAGAGTAGGTTTCCACCTCCAAAGAGGAAAGGAAACAAACAATAAGGGGAAAGAAAGCAAAAACCCATGATCATGGGTCTCTCCCTCCCAACTAACATTTTCAGGAAAGAAGAGCTCCCAAGTTCTAGTCTTTACTTGAAAGCATTCCAAAGAGTTTCTTGTCTCTTAGTTTCTCCCATAAATACCAAACAAGAAAAAGTAAAACAGGCAAAATACTATCGAGGGGATACAATAATGATACAGCTTCCTAGTTGCTTCAGGTGACCATCTATGGTCACCGTTATTTAGCCACTGAGAAGGCAAAGTAAGGGACCTGTCAAAGGTTACCCCAGTTAGGATGTACACAGTTGGGATTTGAATTCAGGTACTCTGAGCCCAGAACCCAAATGTTTTCTGAACCAGGCTCTGACTCCCTCCCAACACAAGGAAGGCAGATGCAGCCGGGGAACTTAGCTGACACTATTCCACAGGTGCGCTGGGAATCATGGAGCAAGGTAATCTGTCTGCACTTGGCACTCTGGGTCATTGTCTTCCAGGGCCCAGCAAAAAGCTGGCATTCAATGGCTATTTAGTGAATGCATAAATTAAGAAATAATCTAAAATATCCTAGATTTTAAAATAGGAAACAGAAAAAACTGTGAGATTAGAATGAAACCAGATTCCTCAATTCACTCCCCTGCTCCCCATATACACAGGCCATGGGGTGTTATGGCTGCACAGGTGGATCTCAGAAGACTTGGCCTTGCTTGGTGATGTATCCTCTTCTACCACCAAGCTATGCCCAGGGGCCTTCAAATGAAAGTTACTTCATGGTGCTGGTAGAAATAGAGCCAGACTACCTACTACCATAACCTGGCCCCACTGCTTACTATCTGTGCAACTTTGGGCACATCACTTGACCACTCTGTGCTGACTCAGTTTTCTCATCTGTAAAATGGGCATAATAATAGTTCCTGCCTCAGTGGATTTGTGAGGGTTAAATGAGTTAATATATATAGAACACTTAAAGTAGTGCTGGTGATATGAGTGTTAGCTATTGTCAATTTCCTTCTTCCTCTATGGATCCCCGTGCCCTTTACTTATTCTGTTTCTCAGCTACTTACTGACTTATAATCTCATTTTGAGAGTTAGATGTCCAAGTACAGGACCATCTCTTTTCCATGTCCCTTAAATTCCTGTGTCAAGGACACAGGGCAGGTTTAAGATGAGCAACAACTGATCAGCATCCCTGGGGGGAGAGATCCCTGGAAGATTCTGGGAAGAGAAAGAGACAAATGACAAAGTGGTGGGCTCATAAAAGAGGCCCGTGACAAATGACTGGGAGGACTGGGTGGACAGATGGAGAAGAGCAAAGGCCCCTGTCCTTTTATTGGAGAACTCCTTGTGGCTCCCTGAACAAGACAGTGGCTCCCTAGGGGCTGGGCTAAGGGTTGGTCTCACTGGTTTTCTCTGCTGGGATGAGTAATATGGACCAGGGCAGAGGGTCTATATCAATCTAGCCCAGCAGAAAAATGAATGAAAATTGAATTCCCCAAGGAGAATTGGGGAGCTGTTATCCAGACAGAGATAAATCAAAGGATGCCACAGAGACAGGGAGAGCAGGTTTCCAACAGCAGGAGAATAATTAAGGAAACAGTTTCGAAATGCAAATGATAAAAGAGGGTTTGAGAGGAATAAGGACAAGGAGGAGATGATTGGAGATGGGGTGACATGGAGCAGAGGCAGTGAATTGTCCCTCAGCGGGAAAAGAGACGGGGCTTCAGGATTTCTGGCGTCTGAGGGTGAACTCGCCCACCCTGTGAAGTTCCTAAATGCAAGGGTTAAAAGACACACAAGTCTGCTGTGCCCAGTGGAAAGGGCACCAGATTGGGAGTCAAAGGCTGGATTTAATTTCCAGTTGACTCTGTAACTTATTAGCAGTGTGACCTTAGGCAAACCACTTAACTTCTCCGTTTCCTGATAGTTGTACCCAAGCCCTGGCATGATGATGAAGATCAAATGAGATAAAATATGTGGAGAAACTTTGTAAAATGTAAAGTGCTAGACAAATGCAAGCTTTAATCATTTTCTTAAATTGAGTTTCTGGAGAGTCTTCCCTCAGAATTGGATCCACTGACATGATGGGTTTGGTTCCCAGAAATGTAATATGTAAATGTCCAGAAAGTACTGGATACTCTTCCTGACTGTTGACCAACTGCCTCGACAGAACTTTAAACCTGGGAAAGCCACATGGCCACCAGCCATGAGTGGTGGCTGGTACCCACCCTCCTGCTGGGTATAGCTGAAAGGCACAGGTCTGAGGAGGCTCTGAGAACCATTGCTCCTGGGACGTCACCTGCCAGCTGTGGACAGCCTTCAGTGGGAAAAGCCCTGAGTTAGCGCAGAGGTTTAAGTCCAGACACCTCAATGGTTTTCCTGGGCTATTCCAGTAGAGACTGTCTGCTCTCTGTGGGAACTAGTCCTTCTTCCATTCTGTGGGGGGTTGGGGTGGGGAGACTAGCTTAGCCCAATATCCTCAGTGTTTTCACCCTCCAATGCCACTTATGAAATTGTTGTGAATAATATGTGGAATAATATAATGGAATTATACAGGTAGAAGCTCTTATCTTGGTGACGGGCACAGTTTTACACTTTCAGTAAATATTGGTTATTATTGTTACCACCACAGGTTATTTATGTTGATGTTATTATTGCTGTCTGTAGTGGCAGGCACTAAAAGGTACATTTAAGGGAAGCTTTTTCTTTTTTAAACTGGAGATTCATTATTAGTTGGTAAAAGTAAGGGCCCATGAGGAAACTGAAATACCTTGGCAGATGTAGGTGTTAGTGGAAGACCTTGGGAATGGGATTCAGCTCATACCAGGAGACAAATACCTCTAGAGAAGTATAGGAATGCAAAAAGGGTATTTATTGGTGGAGCTGCTTTGTGGGTACCTATGGGGACACAGAGGGATGTTGGGGGAACTGCTGCTCACAAGTCAAGAATTGACAGCAGAATGGGTCTCCCAGGGCTCTTCTGCCATTGGGTAGAGTTGAAAGTGGCACCCCCTGAACCAGCCTTGGGCACAGGAGAGTTCCCACCACAGTAATGCTGCCCCAAACCCAGTGACAGGCTAATGACATGTAGTGAGAAGAGGGCAGGACCCAGGCAGGTTCATTCAAGGGGAGCAGGAGCTGCAGAGAGCATTTAAAAAATATAATATTAAATCATAGAAGTAATTACACATATGCTTCACATTTCACTGCAGATAAATATTTTATCTTTCACTAATATTACTGAAAACATATATCAACTTTACAGGAAATCTGGAAAAGAAAAAATTCCGTAAAACACATCTCCCTAATATACTTTTTTTCCGTAATACACATCTGAATAGCATTCTGATATATTTTCCTCCAGTTTTTCCCCACAGTTTTTGAAAAACAACTATTAGTCTTTTTCTGCTTTATAAAATAATATGTTCATTGAGGAAACTAAAGAGAGCAAAAAGAAAATAAAAATTGTACAGATAACCACTTTTGTATTTTAGCATATATTTCTATCTATACTTATTTTAAAAATATCCTAAAGTCCATACTGCTTCATATTCTCATTTTTCCCTCACCTCCTAATAAATCTGGAACACTTTTCTACATTATTGTTGTATTTTCAAATGACTATAATATTCCATTTATATACTCTAATAATCCCCTATTGTTGGATATGTAGGTTATCCTCTTTAACTGTTATAAACATATATCATTATAGACATTATTCTTGATTATTTTGTGAGGACAAATTTTCATATGGGTGAGGTCAAATCCATCACACTGTTAGGATATAAAAGATATTGCCAAAATGCCCTCAGAAGACATTGTTCCTCTTTTCATACCCACCAGGAAACTGTTTTCTAATTTTCCTGCACACCCTAGCCAACAATGGGATTACCACTGCTTTTATCTTTGACTAACATTTTTACATACTTATAATCTACAATATTGCATCCTGCTTTTAAAATTGTTAGTATTTCACAAGCATTTCCATGTTGCTAGGTTTCATAGTTTCAATAATTATATAACATTATTTTTCTTTTATTGAATATTTAGGTTGTTTAAGCATCTTCTTGTCTGAAACTTTTTTCAGATTATTTCCGTAGAATAGACACTCAAAAGTGGAATAACATGAGCTAAAGAGTATGAATAGTTTATGGACTTGATACATATTGCCCAATTGCTTTTCAAACGAATTTAGGAGCTTATAAACACATTAGCAATGTTTGTGAGAGAAACAGTCTCCCAAGTACCTTCAACAGCAGTGAATTCTACGATTCCTCCTCCCCTTTTTTCACTGAACAGACAGAAAGAGATATATGTACAAGATATTTTGTTTTGCTTTTCTTTGATTCTTAATGAGGCTAGCATTTCCTCGTGATTGTTTGCTAGCAAAAGTTTTCGTAGAAAACATTTTGGTAAACGCGGAGAATGTCACCTGGTTCTTGGCTTTACTGGAATTGCCTTGCAGGTAGGCAGGGCAAGAGACGATGCCAACCCAGCACCAGGACACACAGAAGTCACTGTGACTTCATTGAAAACAAATTCTAAGCGCTGACAGCCATGCCAGGCTCCCCCACTGTCATGCTTGTCCCTCACCAGTCCTGGTATCCCCTCTTTGTGAACAACGCCAGGAGAAAAGGCTGCATGGTTGGAGAGAGAGCACCCAGTTCCCCTTCCCACCCGAGCCAGACCCCACTAAGCTGGGATCACACATCTGTCTAATGTCTCCGGAACGAAATTCAGGGTGGCGGTGTTGCGAGGGCTGGGATCCGGAGAGTCGCCTATTAGGATAGGATCCTAGGATCCGGAGAGGGTCCTATTGCAGAGGAATGGACTTCTCACGCCTGCAGTCAGGCGGCGTCGAGAATCTGATGAAGCACTCGGCGGAGACCCGTCCCATCGATGGGCCTTCTGTTTTATTTCCTCCAGGACCTCGCGCGGAGAATTGGTGTTTGTGTGCGTCTTGTAAATACCATAAGCAACAAGCGCGCCTTCGCTCGTTAGCCCCGGCGGTGGGTGTGCGCGCTGCCGCCCAGCACGCATGAGGTGGGGAGTTGTTCAAAACACCCGCGGTAGCAGCGGGTGAGGCAGGGCGGTCTCGAAGGACGGAGGGCAGGACGAGCGGGTCGGACGCAGGCAGAGCGGCCGGGACGGGGCGGAGGAGGGCCGAAGAGTCCACTAGGAGCCGCAGGCCGCGGTGTGCGGGGGCGCGCACCCGGGGGCCCGCGCCCCGCTACCTCCGCGCGCGGTCCCTGGCGGCCCTCCACCTCCCGCCGCCGCCCGCTGCTGGACTCGCGCGCTGCGGGCCGAGTACGGGCTGTCCCTGGCCCGGCCTCAGCCAGACGCGGGGGAGAGAGAGCAAGGGCTGGGAAGCGCCGGCGGGAAGGGAGTTGGCCGGAGGAGAAGAGGAGGAGGCCGAGGACGAGGAGGATGGAGTCATCTAGTTACGGAGCGCGCTTGATCATCAGGCCGGGAGAAGCCCGGGACCGAGAGCGCGCGGGGGGAAGACCCCCGCCGAGCGGCCCGGCCTCCGGAGCGCCTGCCCCGCCCTTTGGTTCCAACGGAGGAGCGGAGAGGACTCGAGCCGCCCGCTGGGGCCGGGACCCCCTCCCCCCACCCCCGGGGAAACCCACGGAACCCTCGAAGGCCCGGACACCGCCGTCCGGGACACCTGCTGCCGCGGCCGAGCTAGCTGCAGTATTTATACCCAGGGCGCGAGCGCGCACCGCGGGCAGCGGGTGGGGGACGGCCCGTGAGGCCCCGCCCCGCTCCATGCGGTCCCGCCCTCCTGCCTGGCCGGCCTCGGGGCGCTGGGACCCCCCACTCCGGCCTGGGTCCGCCGCTTGCCGCCCGGTGGGGGGCTTGGCTGAAGGGCGGGCCTGCCTGCGGAAAGCGACGTCACGGCCGTTCCTGCAGTGTGAATGAATCAAAGTGCCTGGGTGACCGCGGCCTCCCAGGCTGCCGGCACGCCAAGGGTGGAGGGGGAGGGGGAGGGAAGCGGGCGGGGGAGGGAGGAGGGGAAAAAAAAGCCAGAGCTGCAGCAACAGCGTCTCCTCTACCCGGGATGTGCACCAACCCGGGAGAGGGAGATCAAAGGGATTTGAAACAGACCGGGGACTGGCAGGGGGAGGGGGCCGGGCAGCCTGTGGAATCCTGCTGGAGAAACGGAGGGTCCGCTTCCACTGTGACTTCGACGGTCTGGTTGGGTGTTTTATTATTATTATTATTTTCCAATTTCTGAAGCCAGCTTGAGCGAGAGATCTCCGTAGACTGCGACTCGCTGGCTCTCGCTCGGAGATGATGCAGAGCGCAGCTGTCCCCGCGGAGGGGGCTGTCAAGGGGCTCCCAGAGATGCTTGGTGTGCCGATGCAACGTAAGACACCCCCTTTCTCGCTGATTTAATTTGGTGGCCAGACTGCCAGCAGCTTGGGCCGGTTTGGGGCGGGCCGGACGCTGCGCGTAGCCTGGACCGGAGGGGACGGGCGGGGCGAGGGGCCGACCGCCGGGGCGCAGAGGCGGTCACAGGGCAGGGGCACCGGGCAGAGTGCGTGTGAAGGGCCTGGCCCTCGGCTTTGGGGGCCGAAAGTGAACGCCTCCGGGATGGTGCTCGAGGCGAACCGAGGGATACCGAACCCTGCATCCCCAGCCCGTGGCTTTTCTAGGAGCGTTGGGGAGAGTGCTGTCTGGGGACGCCAAGGGAACAGGCTGCAAGCCAGGCCAGAGCCCTGAGGTGGTCCCTCCAAATCACTCCCCCGGGGGGGGCGGGGAGGGCTACAGTCAAAGCTCGCAGTACCGCTCGTGCAACTTCACCCCAGCTGGCGGAAAGTTGGAGAGCGCGTCCCCCGCCCCCGGGGCTGGCGGCACAGAAGCCCAGGCCCACTCTCTGTCCCCGCGCGCAGGGTGTGCGCGCCTGGTGCGTCCCCAGCCACTGCTGCCCGCAGCGCCCGCCGCCTGCGCCGCCGGGGACTGCCAGCTCCTAGTGAGGAAATCCACTCGCCATATTCTAGCAAGCCGAGGAATGAAGGGAGGGGGAGCACCAGGACGAAGTTCTGAACTCGTACATCCTTGGCGCACGAGAGGCCAGGTTTTGGGATGGCTCGGACTCGGAAGGGAAGAGATTAGAGCGTAAAGGCGCTTTGCTCGCCCTCTCACTTGTCTTTCCTGCGCCCGAAATTAGGAAGGTGGCCGGAGCTCAGAGCCTGTTTATCTTCAGGTGTGTGTGTGAGAGTACGTGTGTGCGCGCGCGCAGGGATTTTCCAGGTGGGAATCTGTTTCTGACCCTCACTCGCGAAGGGTGAGTCTTCGGTGGAAAATCTGTGCAGAGGCCAGAGCAGGTCCCGTGGCGCCGCGCGAGCCCTGTGCCGCGGGCTCTCAGGTTCCGCGGAACGCCCCTGGGCATGGGAGAGAGAAGAACGGCTTCCACCCTCTAGTCGCCGAGGGGTTTCCGCCTGCGACTTCTTCCGTGGAGCGGTAGCTACATCCTTGAGGTTTAAGTAGGGGCCGGCTCATCCACGGATGGTACCTACCTACGAACTAGGGTGCACGAGCGCGCCCTCCTGCGCCCCGGCTCTCCATGACAAGGTTTCTGCCCCAGCAATACCTCAAAGGTAGGCTGGCGAGTGTGCCCCGACTCCGCGACTTCCTAAGAAGTTTGTGAGAAAGGGACCAGAAGAGGATAGCTTCACTCAAATTATTTAGGTTGTTCCTTGACTATCCTACAGTTATTTTTTGTGTCTTTTTCGGTCAATTATTGACAATTCTAAGTCTGCGCTGTGCCTTCGAGAGTTTACTGCTAAGATGTGTCTGTAGAAGGTGTTGGGGGCTCACTGAGTCCTTACTCCCCTCATCCACCAAGGGCGGGGAGGGAGGGGGTTGTCAGCCCCCTCACACACACACTCACAAACCTTGTCAAATGTGCTCCGGCTTAAGCTGATTGTCACTCTGTGCAAGTGAGGGGAGTGTGAGAGAGGACGAAGGTGTGTGTTTCTCGGGTCCTTTAACTGGGCACAGCTGTGATTTAATAGTTGTGGTCCATAGGTGGCCTGTGTTAGGACTGCAACATAACACAGTGGGTTTTGCTCTGACAGCCTTTCTCTAGAGGCCTCGCACACACTCTCAGATGGTCTCACTTTTTGTTTTTCTTACTCAGAGACAACTTTGATTCCATCATCAGGAACTAAATTTCCTAAAATGCCTAGAACTCACCCTCAGAGCGACAGTTCGTCAGGGCTCAGCATCTGGGTTCGAAGTGTGGAAAACTTAAGGAAGTAGAGAAGGGGACTCTCATTCCAGGGTGGTCCAGCGAGGCAAGGCTGAACCCGGAGGGGCTGATCTGTCCTTCCTTTTGTCTTGCCCTGGTTCTGTGGCCTCGGTTGAGGCGGCACTGGCCAAAATTCAGAGCACCAGTCCCCTTGGGGATTGGGATCAGTTTTTTTTTTTTTTTCTTTTGGGGATGTGTGTGGATTGTTCCCTCACCCACTGCAGCAGATCTGGCTTCTGGCTATTAAGCTGCTGGTGCTGGGACCTGGGGGTGGAGGGGAGGAGGGGGGCTGGCCCCCTCTGGCATATATACCCAACCATTCTCTTCTTGGGATGTAGGACCCAGTAGCCTAAGAATTCCATGTAGAAGTGGACATAGGGTAATCCTGGGATGTGGGTGTTTAAACCTGGTGTTGGGGTGGGGAGCAGAGAATAGAAAAGCTCTCCAACAGCCCGGGTCCCTCTGGCCCACCAACTGGAAGGCTTACCCATCCTCCCACCATAGCCACCTTCTGCTTCTTCATCCTGAGCCACCACAGATAGAGCACAGGTCTAGAGATTCCCCCCACCTCAGTGCCTCTGGTGCCCTGGCCTGTAGGGGCATTGTAGGGGTTAGAATCCAGTTTGGTCTTCTGCTTTGAGGGGATGGTTTAGGCGCATTCCCTTCAGGAAAACATTACCAAATTGTGTATTTCTCTCTCTTGGCGGTCCTCTTCCTTACACCCTATATGCTCCCATACCCCCCACCCCCCCACACACACACTCCTTGCTCCTGGGTGGGCTGATCTATGGTGCCCCCTGTCCCCCTGCTTCACTGCTTGGAGGTTGCAGAGCAGGTCCCAGCCTCACTCCCACAGCCCCTGGGTCACCCGATAAGGATGCGCCGGGCTCAGGCTTTCTTGGCTTTCTTCATCCCTTTGAGGGGCATAGGCCTGAGCAAGAAGCTTGGAAGAATCTGGAAGGAGGAGGCTGGGAGCAATCCAAGAGCAACTTAGAGTTGCTCTTAGAAATAAAACACCCCGCCCCCCAAAGCTTGGACTGGTTGCCTGGGCAGCGCCCCCTCCCGCCTCAGGTCAGTGTTTTCTAAGGAACTCAAACCCTGGCTCCTTGCTCTGGGTGTCGGGAATGCTCTCCTGTGCAGGAGGCAACACCCTCAGGGGCACATCCAGCACCGGTGGAGTTCGTTGTTTTGTGGGTGCAGGCGGACGGGTTCAGAAAAGGACCTTGTCCTAAGTTGTTGGGTCCTGGCTACTTGGCCCACGATTTAGGGTAGCTCGTTTCTCTTGTTCCTGGCACAACCTGTCTTTGTCGGGTGGTCCTTGCTGCGTCCCTCAGGGCTGCAAAGGTCGGAGTCTCCACAGCGCCTGACCCTGCACAGCGCTGGGTGCAGTGACCTCTCAGCCTCCTCCGAGCCTCTCTTCTCCCCGAATCCAGCGGTTCCCTTCCTGTTGGCCCCTCTGGCTGGCCAAGACATTTAGGAACAACGAGGGACATGGCGGGGTGGGCGGGCGCGTTTTATCATCCCCTTGCCTTCGGTTTTGGCCCATCTCACAAGTAGTCTCCCGGGGCACCGAGGAAAGGAAAACGGACATCCGAGAATGTTGCCTGGAGAGCGGCCCGTTCCCGCGGGAGGAAAGACTGATTAGCCCGGTCCAGACTGGCGGTGGTGAAGGGAAGCAGGCCCAGGGCGGAGGTCACCCATCTCTTACTTGTGTCCTAAGAAAATCTATCTTGCAGCTCTCGTGAACCCAGAAGCTGTGGGCAAGGGTGTTTGGTTTTGTATTTGGTAGGATCTGGGCAAAGGACGGCTCAGGACGCCTCCCTAGCCTTCTTCCCTTCCGGGTGCTCCTGCGTGGGGTGAATTCTCCCTGCCCTGGTTGGGACCGACTCCTCGCCCCCAACCTTAAACTCTTGCAGGCTATATCTTAAGGGTGGAGTAAACGCATTTCTCGGCAGGGAGTTCTCTCCAACTCTGGAACAGCGATTTGCTCTTCTTCCCATTCCTGCCTTTTTCGTGGTTCCAAGGGAGGTAAAAAGGAAAAAGAAAAAAAAATATATAAATATATATACAAAATACAGAGACGTTGATATTTCATCAGATTCCGATACGGATATTCCAACAGCAGCCCCCAACACCTCAAACCTCTTTCCCTGCGTCATAAAAATATAGTCCGGCGCGGGCCAACTTTCACAGGTCAGACTGGTTGGTCCCGCTGGCAGATTTGGGCCTCGCCGGTTGGGGATGCGGACCCTTCCTCCGCGAGGGTCCTGTCCCACCGTCCGGCCGGAGCTGCGCACCAGCCAGAGGGAATTTGGAGAAACCCGGGTGAGCGCGGCCGTGCCTCGTTAGGGGCGGCGGGGTGCCGCGGCGCCCGAGGGGCTAGCTTCTCGGGCCGCCTCTGTTCCCATGCCTACATCGGAGAGGCCGGACTGGAGCCTGCCTGGGAAGCCGCAGTCTCGGGGCTTTCAGGGAGATGAATTAACGATTGAACCCAGACAGAGAGCAGGCAGGTGGGGCGAGTGAGGGGCGAAGGTCTGCACTGAGCGGCCCCATGCCTGCGTCCAGGGGAGAAGAGAAATCTCGGCTGAGAAGAGGCAGGACCTAACTCGAATGGTTTCCTCGCTTGGCCGCGATCCATCCTCGCGGAAAAGCATAGCCAGGAGGGGCCAGGCGGGAGCGGCGTCCTCGGGTCTGGGAGCGCGACCTGGGTGACCTCGCCGCCACCGGGGCAGAGCTCCTCTGCCCCCAGGGCAGGCGCCGGCCTGGGTGGCCCGGGGGAACCCAAGATGAATTGCTTCCAAAAGCGTTTGCCTCGCACCTGGGGGCGGCGCACCGTCCGGAGCGAGCCCGCCGCGTGCCCTGGGTTTTTGAGGGCTCGCCTGTGGGGCAGGTGCGGATAGGGCGGCCCTTCCCGGGGAGCCAGCTTCGCCTGCACCGCGTCCACCCGCTCCAAGTGGGAGGTCGCAGCTGCGAAGGGAGCAAAAGAGGGGCGCATTCGGCACCGCGCGGCGCGTTCGGCATTTCTGCGCCTTGGCCTTTTCCCTCCGTCCACCTTCCTCTTCCTAGTTTATTATCCCGATTAGTCTGGGATTGGCCAAGCCTGGAACTAGTTTCCTACTTGTTTGGAGCCGGGCAGACTTTACTCGCCAAGAGCGCGGACGGAGCGCGGGAACTATAAACCCTCTTTTTCCGCATACCCATTTTGCACCAAGAATTTGGGAAAACCGTGTTAATCCCACCCCACCCCACCCCCCAAAGCGGGCAGCACAAGTATTTCTGTGAATTTTTAACCCTTAGAAAGCGATTCTCACATTTAGGGAGCAGCTCCTCCCGCACAGAACCTGGAGGCAGCCAGCGGGTGCCTGCGCCGCGCGCTCCCTTCCCGCATTCCCCTCTGAGCTCCTGGCCTTGCTCCACCGCTTAGCGGACCTGGAAGAGCGCTTGAAACGTGGCAGGCTCAAGAGAGACGAGGTCTGTATCTGGACAGCTGTTGTTGTAAATTCCACCTGGGGAGGGACTTAGTAACACTGTGCGGCCAGGAAAGAAATGGAGCGGGCCTCGGGTTGTACCCAGTGTCCTACAGAGGAAGGCGCGGCTGGGACTCAGCGCAGGCTTCATTCACCCTTTGGGGCTCAGAGGTTGGCTTCATCAAGGATGGGATGGGATTTTTTTTTTTTTTTTTTTGAAGGCAGGGTGAATGTCTTTTAAAGGAATCTGAAGGATGAAACTAGTCAGGAAGAATTACTAGCAAAGCCCGGGCGAGATGAAGCCAGGAGCTGCAGGAAGTTAAATGAAGGAATACCAAAGCGAGGTGTACCTCCCTCCCGACACGCCAAAAACAAAGCGGGGTTAAGGCAAGAATGTAGGCTGAACGCCCTGGGGATTAGAGCAGCGTGAGTCTTCAAGACCCCTAGGAGGCAACCTACGCGACCAAATACCAGGGTCGATTTTTCAAAATCGAGTCCTCCTGGAGGTGAGGTGGGGTGGGGTGGGGTGAGGTGGGGTGGGGGGTCGAAGCAGGAGGGAAACCGGCGTAGCAATGGCTTTCCATTGAGTAGACAGAACACAGCCCACGGGGGCGTCTTGGATTTTGAAGAGAGACCTGATGACCCCGCTGACCAGGTGTAGACAGCCTCTTGTCCTAAATATTTCCATTGTCCTAACACTTCCCTTTTGCCTCGGATTTTAGAGTCCTTTCACTCTGTGCTCCAGTCAATTAGTGATTGCTTTAGCACCACATTAGCAGACAGAACCCGAGAGACGCAGGTGCTGGGAGGGCTACAGCAGAGGAAGGGGAGGGAGACAGCCACACCTGCAGTCATCCAGGGATGGGAAATTAGTTAACAGGCACTCACCTTTCTATCACATTGTTAAGAGGTCTCCTTTGAGCCTCTTGATTTAGTCCGTACGGGTGGGTATCTTGTGGGTTTCTCAGGGAAACTAGTCTTCTCCTAATTAAGGAGCTGTGGAGGGGGGAGGTGGGTGGAGTTGGATGGAGGGACCTTGTGCCATTTCTTTCAGTCAGGGAAATAGATCAGGATTGGGGCTGAGAAGCTTTGGAATGCAGAGAGACTTGGAAACAATTTAGCTGCTGAGCAGCCAGCGGATAGAAGTAATCTTACCCACTTTGGGAAACCCAAGGCTGGAGACAGACAAACAGCCATTTGCTATGGCGCACGAGATACCTTACTGTATAGATGGCTGAGTTTGGAGATGGATGGTGTGGGCAGGGGGTTCGTTTTGTAATGGTTTTCTGCCTTTCCTCCCCTTCTGGAACGAGCGTTAACAATGCCCATAACACAGATGTGAGCCAACAGGGTCTACCGCTTTTAGGAAAATGTCATCGTGGTTTGAATGTCTGTCTTCCGTGTCTGTCTCTCTTTCCTTTCTCCCTTCCTTCCTCAGTCCCTTCCTTCCTCCTTTTGTGAGATCCTTGCAGGAGGAGCATGGGTTTGCACAGGATTTCTGACCAGCGGGGTCTCATCATGGGTTGAGTACCCAGCAGCCTGTGGGGAGGGAGATCCATCCATCTCTCACTCAGTTTCCAGGAGGCCTGGGAGGGAAGAGCAATTTCTGGGTCTGGAACAGAAGCAGCCCCAGAGCGGGGTTACTGTTATTTGTGGTAGGAAGAAGAACTCACATGCCCCCTGTGAGGTCTTTACCTTTTTAAGGTCTCAATTTTATAGGAATCTCCATCAAAATGGAGCACAAATGAGCCATTTTGAGGCACTGCAGCTGGGGGTAGGGGGACAGGTATAACTGGCAAAATTGAAATGGATTCTTCCTTGGAAAATGTACTTTGGGTTAAGTGTACTTTGGGTTAGTGGCGGGTTGGAAAAATCGTCTTGGACGGCAACTGGTAACTCCTGTTGTTTTTTTGGCGGATTTCTTTTCTCTGATCCCCACTCCCCTTCCCTCTGCCGTTCTAGGTCTAGTCACAGATGTTTTACTGTGGTATCTCACCCCCAAATGCCTTTAAAGTATAATTGGCTTTAATTATAATGTTAGGGGGTTAAGGGATTGGTTCTGGGAACAGCTTAATAGAGACAAAACTTGCAGCCAAATTAATTGAAAGTTTCTTCTTAGGAGGGAGAAGTTGCCAAACATAGGGAATATTGCCACAGAATGAGACATCAGAAAAACGCACTGTGGAGATTCAGCAATGATTAAATGTGAAGAATGGAATAGAAATAGAGAGATGTCTGTGGCAGTTCCACAGACTGTCATGGTGTTTAATGTGATTTTCGGTTTTATTTGCAATTGTTGAGAATAATCAATACTCAACTGAAGATTACTAATTCTGTGTCAATGGATAACCTAGGAGATAATTCTACACCTGCAAATATATGTCTACATTTCTTATTTACTATGGGATGCCTTCTATTAAATGGTTGCCCAGATTCAGCCTTAAATGGTAACATCAAAATTGTCTCAAGACTACTTTTGAATTTGATCTTTCATCGAAGAGGTTACTATTTTTGAGCTAAGCAGAAGAACAAAAGAGATTTTCAAAGGGACCTCAAACCACCAAATGAAACAAATAGGACCCGTGGTGGGAAGGATTCTAGGGAAGAACAGAGGGAGAAGACGACGTTAGGTGTGATCATTTCTGATTCTCTGACTCTTTTCTAGTTGTTAGTCATTTATCAAGACAAACTAGAAATTAGATAAGATGTGTAGATTGCTGTATTTTTAAAGTGCATAAGCGAATAGGATTATATTAGAGAATATAATTTACCTTAAATGTGATGCCAGGTTTGGTTTTGTTTTTTACTTATCTCAATATTTTTGTGGCTGGCCCAGATCATTATAGACAATGCTGTCATCCTATAATAACACAGTGTTCAATAAACTTTTTATTCTTAAATTTTGAAGAACTAATATTGAAATTTTGTGCTTCTACTGTGCTGTTTAAGATTATTCTTACTAGGCTATTAAGAGAGAGTTTATAAAAACATTTTTGAAAATTATGTTTGGTCTCTTCAAGATGCTTTGCTTTAGAATAAGGAAACATATAAATAAGGATGCTCTAAGTTCAGTTCAGTCGCTCAGTCATGTCTGGCAAACCATTTCAGTATTCTTACTGAGAATCATGAACTCCTTATTGCTGTAGAATAAGGGAACATATAAATAAGTATGCTCTAAACTGTTCGATAAAAGTGAATTGTCTTTAATAGGGAAATAATAAAGAAAGAGCCAGGAGGGGGGAGAAAACAGACACATCTAGTTATGATTTGTCATGTAAACTGCTTCCTGTCTCTCAGTCCTCTGTTCCTTTGATCCCAGTTTTCAGGTGATTTGAAAGGGGAGTTATGACCAGGAAACAAGGTTTTATTGTCAGTAGGGATGGCAGCGACTTTGGGAAGTTTTATTTAAGAAATATGTATTGAATAACAGAACTGTTAATTAGTTTAACTGTACCTCTGTTACCATTCTTAGACTTGGATATTCTATAACTTCGGTTTGCATTTAGGCAGGCCTGGTACCATACTTGCTATGTCCTGTGGCCTTCTGTTAGCAACACTTCAGAATTAATCATTCCCAGATGAAACGAATAAGCCCCCACTGAGAATATTTCCCCAACCTGCCTTTTCAAAACCTCCTTCTTTCTTTCTTAAAGAACTTTAGGTAACAGAGCAACATTGTCTGCCATTAAGTGTTGTTTTCTCCCTCTTCTATGTTGGGAAGGAATGAAGAATTCCAAGAAAAACATTTGCATAATATTTCAATTATATATGTGTTTCCTTAAAGTCCCATTTGGCTTTTCTCCTTTCAGTTGTAGTCAGTAAAAAAAAAAAAAAAGCGAATAAAATTAAGTATTTTGGGAAACATACAGTAGCCAAATGTTATTTAAGACAGAATTCAAAACGAAAACTACTTACCAGCAAAAGGATTTGAGGTGAAACCCACCAGACTGAGGTGGCTTTGGTGAGCATCGTTGGAAGCCTTGGTCTTCAGTCTCAGAATCTATCACAGAGAAAAAGAAGATTCTAGCCCTGGTTTGCTTCCCAATGTGTACCCTTAGGGAAGCCCTTTTAAATGTAGAGGTTCACTTTTCTCAAGATCTCGAGGAAGAGTAAGTGAGCTTGCAGATTTGCAAGTTCTTGACAAAATTCATAGTGTGGGCAAACTTAAAGACCAGGATCCTGATCACGGTTCCTGTTTTGGGGATGGAGTTGCCCTAAGCTGGCTGAAGGGCTTCTGGGTTTCCTGAGAGAGGATGGCCAAGACAGTAGGGAGCACTAAAGGGGTCTCCAAACAGGAAAGAAACCCTGGAAGCAGGTCCCAGGGACCAGCTCCCTATCCAGAAAGGAGCCAGGAAAACCTTTTCCTGGGCATAAGGCAGTGAAGTCAAATGGTTTGTGAAACAAAAAGAATTTTATTGTCCAATAGGCGGTGATAAAGCAATGTCTTGCAGGATTCCAAAGTTGCCCATGAAAGTCCAAATTTAACAAAATACTAATCTGTTCTGAGACTGTGGTTAAACGAACATTATTCCAACCAGTTCAAAATACCTGTCTTTAAAATATTAAAGTATTCACCAGCATTATGGGTCCAATGGAAATATCTGAAATTCTAAATCATTTTCCCAGAAAGATAAACTTTCTCAAATACACTTTAGAAATCCTTGTCAAGTGTGTTGGGTCTAGTTTTAGTCTCCTTAGTGGGGAAAAAAAATTGTTTTTCCTCAGCTTGTTGATCTTCTGTGACCAAAGAGATAGAAAGCACAATTTTTCAAAGAATTAAAATCGATTAAACAAACACAAACGATCTCTGAAATGTTTCACGGTGGCTCCAGGTTCCTTGAGAGCAGTTTCTTGGAAATGAAGAAACGTGAGTGGGGAATAAAAATACACAGTACTTATTATACATCACCAGAGGGGTGTGGGCAATTGGATCTGCTGCGGACTGTATTAGACCTTTGATCTCTTCCACTTCCCACCTTTCTGAAACTTCTCAAATGGAGGAATTTGGGGATTTAAAACAGAATCCATTGTCTGTGGGTCACTCTGAAAAATAAGCCCCATGTGCCCCCACTATGGCACTTCAAGTGATCTGAGGGCTGAGCATCACGTTGTGGCTTTTATGAAAGCTAATAAGCTTCCTTGATGAAGAAGTAGGTTCCCACTATAGGCAAAGGGTTTTTAGTTATTTCTTACCAAACAAGAAATAGTCACTTCACCATTGGGCATTTAGATGTCTCCAAGAAAAATAGGAGAAACCTCAAATGTCAATTTGAACTCAATCCACTCTTACCTGGATACATTACAGCAAAAGGTCAGGCAGTTTGTGGTCCCAACCCACCCCACTCTCAGCATTCACATATGAGGAGGGGGACCAAGGTCTGGCAAATTTGCCCTCATTCTGTAGAGGAAAGAATCTGACAGATTTCTTTATTCCAAAAAGGCTGAATCTTGTAATGTTGCATTATCTGCTATTCATACTCTGGGATTATGTTGATTAGAAAGGGTTGTACATTTTCCAGATGCTTTAGAACAAGGGGTCTGAAGGAGAGTTTTGAGTGTTTTGGTGGTGAGGGTAGGGAAAATTATATTGGGAAATAATGAAGCATAAAATAATTTTGATACACTTTATAAATCCATCTGGTTGGTGACTGGCTATGAGAAGGGAGAAGGAAGCTGACCACTGAGCTTGGACAAAGGTATTATGGAAGTAAGTGTTTTATACTCATTAACTGATGCAGTCATATAGCAACCCTGAGAAAATGGTTATTATCTCCACTTTACAGATAAGAAAACTGAGGCTTAAAGAGATTGAACAACTTGTCCAAAATCACACACATGGTAGAATCAGCATCTCAGACCCTGTTCTGGGCTTTATCATAAACTATTTGGCAGACCTAAAGATTTGAAGATCTGAACTCTAACCAGAACTGAAAAATTTTCAAATTCCCTAAGTAGTTTTCCAAAAAGGTCTTTGAGCAAAATTTTCTACTTCCCCCTAGCTTTCCATTTCACTCACTATCCACTCTCCCCACCTCTCCAGGGTTGGACAGCTCCCTCATCCAGAGATGGTTTCCTTTCTGTAGATATAGCTTGACTTCAGAAGAACTGGCTTTTCCCCCCAGAGTCACCATGCCTTAGCTGTTGTATCCAGATATGTGTGTGCATGTGTTTGTGTGCCTTTAGGAGTGTGTGTTAGTATCTGTGGCATGTGTGTGCGCTAAATGTTTGAGTATATGTGAATGTGTGTGTGTGTGTGTCAGAGTGAATGTGGTATGTGTGGGTGCCTTTGTCTATGTATGAGTGTGCATGCTCAATGAACATTAGTGATTGTGTGTTTGTGTGTCTAAGTATATATGTGAATGTGTCTGTGTTAAGTATGTTTTGTATATACTGCAAGTGTGACCATGTGGGTATATCTGACTATGCGTATGTGTCTGTGTGAGTGTGTGTAAGGGTGTCTGCTTGGGTAGTTGTATACATGCAGCTGTTCTCCCTGCAGACTTAGGTCTGTGCCTTGGGTCGTGTCTCTCTGCTGGACTCTGGAGAGCGGCCCCATATGATGGGAGGGTATTGTCCCATGTGGTCCAGCATCTCCACAGATTCCTTGGCTGCTTCAGGGGTGTTGCTGTCTTTTCATGCCTGGGTTTACCTTCTACAGAGCCCCAGCAGAGAGCATCATCACAGAACACTTTCCTGCAGATAAGATAAAAATTTTCATTTTAAATGAAATGACTCCTCAGATCAGGAACTGAGTTTATAGATCAAATTCTGTCTTGGCTGCAGAAGTCTGCTTAAACTCCAGTTTTCAAGGTAAAATCTTGCCATATCAAATATTGCATGGATAAGTCAATTTTACTAGGGACTTGGAAATCCTCTCACACCTTGGAAATTTTGGTTATGACTTTATTTCTTGTAGGAGGCCTATGTAACCTCTGTCCTGTTCAGACTCTTCAAATTATGGGAAATAAATAGTTTATTGTAAGTGAAAAAAAGATTTGTGGTGTTGCTCTTTGAAATTTTCTGATAAGCATTTCACAGGCATCTGAATAATTGCCTGGAGCGCTGTCTCCTGAAGTGTGGGGTCTGAGGTCACAGGTCCTCACCCCCATCACAGGTGGGGATGAATCTGAACGTGACAGATGCCATCAACAAGCTGGCACCTTGCAGCTGTGGGGAGGAGATCAGCCGGACAGGGGTTCCCACTCCCAGCCCTGCTTGGGCATTAGGTGTCTGTCCCCTAAAACACACGCGTGCTCTGTCCGGAGGAGGGAAATCTGTCCCTCGGACATTTCTGTCTGCACAATTGTTAGGGAGTGCCAGAGGCTGGTGGCTCATCAACTCCTCATCACTGACACAGAGCAGCTTAGAGACAATTCCTCCACCTCCATCTCCCCTCCGTAATGTGACATGGTAGAGCTAGCTGGGTGAGGTGATATCTGACCCTCTAGCTCTGGGGTTGGGTGAGCCCACCCCATGACAGGCCTAGTTCAAATCCTGGTTCCCCCACTGGGGGACCTCTGACACTTTGCTTGACCTCTCCCAGACTCAGTTTCCTCATCTGTAAACTGGGGATTATAATACTCCCTCACCAAGTTGTGTGGATTGAGGAAACCTACGCACAGGGCCTGGCATAGTTTATAACACGTTCTTGTTGCCTGGTTTTACCTTTATTATTGATATACAGTGGATCTCTTAAAACCATTTCTGCATTATCTTTGTTTTTTTTTTTTTAATGCTCTGTCTCTCAAAATCTGCAGTGGAATACAGTGGGAAAGGTTTTGTTTTCTTTTAACTTAAAAAGCACCCTTAGTACGTCCTTTACCTTTTTTGCCAAGCTTGAGGACACCAGTTGGGTTCCAAGGCCTCAACCCCGAGTTTGGGAAGCCCAGACTTATCCCTCCGGAAGCACTCCTTGCAGGCTGGAGGTCGAGAGAAATGGCTCGTCTGCCTGCTTTTAGTGTTGTTCCTAAACGTGATGTTGTCTCGGCTTCCAACCCTGTAAACCCCCCTACCCTTGCCCGCCTTTCCCGCATACATTAGCCTTAATGTATTCTCCCTTGAATACTCATCATATTAAGGCTCCCGGTAGATACCTTGCTCGAAATAAATTTTATGGGCACGCATCCTCGCCCTCATCTCCATGCATTTGTGGCCTGGAGGAGAAATATAGCTGTATCTTTCCTTGGAGGCCAAACAACAATTAGGTGGCAATGGGCGGCCCTCTGGCCCAGGCGCAAGGCAGGGTGTGGGGAGGGAGCGGGCTTGCGCTCCGTTCCTCCATCGGTCTTTCCTGGGGTTTATTTGCCTCCGCTGGCCTGCAACCTGGCTCCTGGGACAAAGATGTCCCTAGTTGGTTTTTACCCGGGCTGGTGATCCACGAAGACCCACAGGTCGGACCCGGCACCCGCGGCTCAGTGGGGCGTGGGTTCCTTTGGCTCTGCACCACTCATCCAGGCACACCTCTTCGCTGAGCCGAGGGGTTCTCCCCTAGGGCTTCCTTCCTATCCTGCATAAAGATGCCTGATCAGACTTCCTTCATAGCTCCTTCCGTAAGACTCAGCAGCTGCCACCAGAGTGCCTGCAAGGGAGAGCCACACCCTTTTCCTCTTAATGGCTTCGTTTACCTGCCTGTCCCCATCCCTTTCCCAGGCTGGATTTGTCACACCAAGGGAGCTCCAGGTTACCTGCCCCTTACTTACTATAGCTTCACCTCGTCTTTCCCAACGTCCCAACTGGTAAGGACACCCAAGGTCAGAACCCTCTCTGGCAGCTCCAGGGATGTGGCCTCTGGTGGTCCCTGGAGAGTCAAGCGTGTGGTTGAACAGGAACCTGCCCGGAGGTGCCCGATGAGTCCCCAAGCCATGGCACAGCTGCTGTGTGCTCTGGGTCCTCTCTGAACCACCGCTTGAGGGTCTTGACATCTATGTGGGACTTCTTGGTGGGAGTTCAATGAGATCAAGCTCAAGAACTTGGGCCCCTAACTTTCCTTACTCAGCCCAGTGGCACCACTGCAAATACCTGGTTACTGCAGTTATCTTACCTCCTAATAACAGAAGCCTACTGTATACCAAGTCCTTGTCCTGTATACTGAGTCCTGTTGTTTGGCCTCCAGCCAAAATGTTGTGAAGATGAATTGATTAATATATCTTCACAACACTTCTACCAGATACGATTGTCAGCATCACTCCATTTTACAGGCGAGGCAACTGAGGCAGAGGCAGAGTATTGGGTTGGTGATAAAAGTTCGTTTGGGTTTTTCTCTAAGATGGTTTGGAAAAATCCAAATGAACTTTCTGACCAACCCAATGATTTGTTAAAGTTAGAATCAAAATTAGGCAGACTGGCTCCAGAATCCGTGGTCTTAACCTGTGTCCTATCTTGCCGCTCTTATTCAATGGAAATTCCTGTAGCTGTCATGTGCTTAGCCCCTTGCTGGGACTCCTTGGTAAATACTTACTGGTTGAACAGTTTCTTTGTCAAGGAGGAAAGCTTTTGAGATAAAAAGAAAATCCCATCTGAACCGGGACCGGTAGTGAGTGTCCAAGCATACGTGTATCAGAGAGTTTTCATTTTGGTCTGAGAATCAGGTCAAAGGGCAAGGCATCTAGTGAGTCTGACCTTCAGGCCATGGTGGTGCCTGCTGAGGCCATGAAGGGAACAGACTGTGTTGGGGTTCAGTTGGGTTCAAGATCAACACTGTGTGTACAGGGCTAACAGTGATGGTTAGTGAATGTCTCCATAGCCTGTCTATGTTTTAGATATAAATGACTTAATACTTGAGAAAGCTTTCTCTTTACATAGGTTTGCTGCTGCTGCTGCTGCTAAGTCACTTCAGTTGTGTCCAACTCTGTGCAACTCCATAGACGGCAGCCCACCAGGCTCCGCCGTCCCTGGGACTCACCAGGCAAGAACACTGGAGTGGGTTGCCATTTCCTTCTCCAATGCATGAAAGTGAACTGTGAAAGTGAAGTCGGTCAGTCGTGTCCGACTGTTAGCGACCCCATCGACTGCAGCTTACCAGGCTCCTCCATCCATGGGATTTTTCCAGGCAAGAGTACTGGAGTGGGGTTGCCATTGCCTTCTCTGTTACATAGGTTTGGATGTGTTCAGTTTTTCCGCTTAATGCTTTGAGGCTAATGCTCTTATGTGAACACTTTAAAATCACAAGTCTCGATAGCCTGTCTATGTTTTAGATATAAATGACTTAATACTTGCAAAAGCTTTCTCTTCATGTAGGTTTAGCTGTGTTCAGTTTTTCCCCTTAATGCTTTGAGGCTAATGCTCTTATGTGAACACTTTAAAATCACAAGAGATTTAGCTGACATTTTGTTGACATTTTGGGATGTGCAGGAGAAACTAGTGAAGAACTGTCTTCAGGTGAGCCTCTTAGGAATTTTTTCCTTTTGTAAATTTAAGCATATATATGAACATTTTTTACATTGTTGCGTTGGTTTCTGCCATACAACCACGCAAACCAGCCATAAATATACATACATACCCTCCCTAACCTCCCTCCCTGTGATACATATATACCATGGAATATTACTCAGCCACAAAAAAGAATGAGTTTGAGTCCGTTGAGGACTACTGAGGTGGATGAACCCAGAGTCTGTTACAAAGAGTGAAGTAAGTCAGAGAAAAACAAATATCATGTATTAATGCATATATATGGAATCTAGAAAAATGGCTCTGATGAACCTATGAGAGAAGCAGATATAGAGAAAAGACTTGTGGACACAGTGGGGGAAGGAGAGGGTGGGACGAATGGAGAAAGTTACATCAACATATATACACTATCAGGTGTAAATGGGCAACTGGTGAGAAGTTGCTGTATAGCACAGGAGCCCAGCCTGGCATTCTGTGATGACTTAGAGAGGATTTGATCAGTAATTTATTTGGTGATAAATATCTTTAGAGGTACTCTTGTGTGCCAGGCACTGTGCTAGGCATGGAGGAGACACAACCGAGAAAGAAATACTGCTCCTGCTCTTAAGGATTCCGCCTTTTAATGGGAAAGAGTGTGTAAAAAGACAAGTAGCAAAAAATGCTATAATAGAGGTGAGAAACCCCAGGGTTTGCCAGCCTTGTGACCTGCTGTATTTTGAGATTACCATGGGAAGCCAAATGCTTGCCCTTTTGTGTTTTTGTTCTTAACATTTGTTGCAGTCCATTTCTTGAGGAAAAGGACAAGGGAAAATAGCTAGAGATGTTTATACTATTTGTTCATCCAACTGTGAAAGCCTGACCATTTTATACATTTTGAAACTAATTCAGTGACTCAAAATACTATCAATCCCCTGAGCAATCCCTTGGTAGAGGTGGGATGGCAGAGAAATAGACCTTGGCTAGGAAGTCACCCAACTCAGGAACAGGATGGGGCAGTGGTTAGGATTCAATTGCGGACAACAGAGTCCATTTTCACTATTAAAATGGAAAGTGGTCAATTACCAGGTATGTATTAGATGACTTTCAGCTTAGTGGAGCCAGCCCTGGACCAAACTTCTGGGAATAACTCCCAGTCCTCAGAATGTTGTTGCTTCTGCCATGATTGATTAGGACATTAAAACCAGAGAATCCTGTGGCCTCAGCCATGCTCCACACGAGCATAATGGGGGCCTGCCTCTTGGCTGTGCCTCCATTCTACTCAGTTCTGAATTCAGGTCTCTCCTAAGTGCATCTGATTGGCAGACTCTACATCACATTTGGAACCTGAGCTGCAAGGGAGTCTGGAAAAGCAGTGGCTAGTTTTCCTGTCTGCAGTACTACATGAAGTCATATTAGTTGGGGATATTAATTGATGGTATCTTTTGTAGTTCATTAAAATACTGAGATTCTTTCTCCTCTTGGATCTTTAGGCATGGACCTTGGTCACTACCCCCTCTCCCCTACATATCATTTTCTTTTTAGGCCAGATGGCCTCTCAGTCCATGCCTAGGCAGGGCTGACTTTAGAGGCTTTTAGCACAGATTCTACCCAGTAGTGAAAGTGTCATGGGCTTCCCTGGTGGCTCAGATGGTAGAGAATCTGCCTGCAGTGCAGAAGGCCTGGGTTCAATTCCTGGGTTGGGAAGATCCCCTGGAAGAGGGCATGCAACTCACTCCAATAGTCTTGCCCGGAGAATTCCATGGACAGAGGAACCTGGTGGGCTGCGGTCTACGGGGTCTCAAAGAGTCAGACATGACTGAGTGACTAAGCACAGCTCAGTGAAAATGTCACAGAAATAAAGGTGAATGCAGTTGGGTCTTCCTGGCCACTGGCTGCTGAATTGCAGCTGGCATAAGTGGAGTTAGCTGATGCTGCTAGCCTTGTGGTGCTCTCAGAAACAGGCCCTTTGGGCCAAAGCCACCCAAAGCCAGGCCAGCAAAACATGGATTGGAGTTCAGTCCCAACCTACTCCTTTGACCAGGCACCTTTACACAGTGTACAACCCGCACAACTGTATGTGGCAGCTCTGGGAGTTTGGCTTATGTTCTTTCCCAGATCAGGCAGAATGAGAAGGCATCCACACAGCACCTGGTCCGGTTAGCAGTGCTCTGCAGAAGGCTCACATGGCTCTCTCATCTCTCTCCACAGAGATCCCCCAGTGTGCTGGCTGCAACCAGCATATCCTGGACAAGTTTATCCTCAAGGTCCTGGACAGACACTGGCACAGCTCCTGTCTCAAGTGTGCAGACTGCCAGATGCAGCTGGCTGACCGGTGCTTCTCCAGGGCTGGCAGCGTCTACTGCAAGGAAGACTTCTTCAAGTAAGTCAGAACTGGGTGGTGGGGTGCAACTTGCTCTCCCTGCCTTAGGAGAGCCTAACTGCCTCCCCCATGCAGTGAGGGGGAAGCTTGCGGTAAGACAGGGGGCAGGGGTCTATCCT
Organism: Ovis aries; assembly: GCF_016772045.2. Lineage (NCBI taxonomy): Eukaryota > Metazoa > Chordata > Mammalia > Artiodactyla > Bovidae > Ovis > Ovis aries. The sequence continues at coordinate 60,825,801 of NC_056065.1, forward strand.
GTGTGGGACGGGTGAACCCTGATGCTAAGAGGCTGTTCCTCATTGAGGTCCCTCTTCTGATCACCGGCCCTATCATTCCTTGATGCCCGGAATCTCAGCCTCACATGAGCTCTGCAAGGGGCAGGGGTGAGGAGCTGGCAGGAGGCAGGAGCCAGACTTCTCCAAGGTGACTGACAAAAGATCCCTGCAAATCCTAAAAGGAGTTCCTCTTTCTATCTTTGTGAGTTGGTGCCTCAGGGCCCTTGGTTGTATCATTCCTGTGACTTTCAGAGTGGTCCTTTGAAATTTAGATCTAGAGGCATCTCCATGGCTGCTTCAAGGGTCTCAGAGAAGAGCTGCTCCTGGTAAGGGTTGAGCCAGGCTCATACCGTGTCATTGACTTCATTGGAAATATGAGGAAGAGACAGTTTTGTGTGATGGTTTAGAGCTCAGACCCTGCCAGGGTTTGAACTTCCTTATTAGCTATGTGCTCTTGAGCAAGTTATTTAACTTCTCCGTGCTCAGTTTGCTCATCTGTAAAATGGGGCTGATGATAATAGGGTTGTTGTTAGTTTTGAATGAGTCAACATGTGTAAGTTCCTTAGGACAGTGTCTGATACATGAGAACTAGCTCTTAAGACTGTCCTTGGTTCATCAGAAAGAAAAATCCTGTTGGAACTTTAGGTCAGAGTGAGGGGATCTCCTAAAATTTATTTTCCATGGCATTTGGTCTGGCACTTCTCTTCCAGAATTTATTACCTAGGCATTTAGGCTGGTGCCTCGAATGAAATGGACCAACTGGTAGGACAGGTGAGGGGTGTCTGTCAGTGACAGGTGGCCCTTGGGGTGTGTGGAGTGTGGTGGGGCTGCGAGGTGGCTCACCAACACCAGGAAACACTGGGCAAAAATGAGCAAGCCCGGGAGAGATGGTGCGCCTCCTTCAGGGGATGTGTATTCTGGAGACAGAAGAAATGGGGAGAAGCACCATTCCTGGATATGGAACTCGATTTCTCCCAAATCCTTCCCAAGGTTTAACTGCAGGGAGTAAGTGATTTGAATTTCTGAGGATTCTCCAATTTTGTCAGTCCAATAGGAGTTGAAAAGCACTTTAAAGATGATGTTGATAACCACGGGGGCTGCCTCCACGGCTTGTGCTCAGAAGGCAGGACTCGTCACTATCACACTTCGGTCAAATAAGCTCTGCTCTCTTCGTGTGTGTGTCTGTGTGTGTGTATCTGTGTGTGTGTGTGTGTCTCTGTGTGTATGTGTCTGTGTGTGTGTGTCTGTGTGTGTGTGTCTGTGTGTGTGTCTGTGTGTGTCTGTGTGTATGTGTGTGTATGTGTCTGTGTGTATGTGTCTGTATCTGTGTGTGTGTCTGTGCGTATGTCTGTGTGTGTCTGTGTGTGTGTCTGTGTGTGTCTGTGTGTGTGTCTCTGTGTGTGTCTGTGTGTGTCTGTGTGTGTGTCTGTGTGTGTGTCTGTGTGTGTCTGTGTGTGTCTCTGTGTCTGTGTGTCTGTGTCTGTGTGTGTGTCTGTGTGTGTCTGTGTGTCTCTGTGTGTGTATGTGTGTGTGTGTGTGTCTGTGTGTGTGTGTGTCTGTGTGTGTCTCTGTGTCTGTGTGTGTCTGTGTGTGTGTCTCTGTGTGTCTGTGTGTGTGTGTCTGTGTGTGTGTCTGTGTCTGTGTGTACACACATCTATGCTCAGGCTCCCTGAGGGTGGGGCAGTGGCTAGCACAGGCACACCCAGAAAGTCCTTATGGCTCCCAGTTGAGGGGTGGGGCTCTGGTTCTTTTCTGTGGACTGCACCCCCACTTTCTCCCCATCTTCCTCTTACTTTGCCCACCCCTGATGCTCACCTTGTTGCCTGTACTCTGGCATGTAAGCAGTTCCATCCCCTCCACTCATATCCTTTCTCCACAGCGAGAATTTGCCTCAACCCTCTTTGCTCACAGATGCCCTGGTCAAGTACCATGGCCGCTCTTTGGGCCCCGATAGGGCAGTTGTCCTCCTCTGTGTTGGGGGTGGGGAAAAGGGCAGGAGGAAGTAGGTGGGCCGGCCTGGCCTTGGGGCTTCGGTGCGCTCTCCATGCTTCCAGGGCCTGTGCCTCAGCCTACCGTTTATCCCTGGACCTTCGGAAAATCCTCAGTGAACTCCAGGGTGAGCGAGAGGCCACGTTGCCTTCTTGCCCATCTGGGGACAGGGGAGGTGCTGAGGGGTCCCTTGGTCAGAACTCTGGCTGGGTGCAGGCCTGTCAGGACCAAAGACCTAGAGCTCTGTAATCAGAGAAGCCCTTTTGAGCCCTGGCACTGCCCTGGGGCCCTATCTGATGTTTGGACCTTGATTGGCCAGCTCCAGGTTTGGGAATGGGAGGTGGCAGCAGCTGGCATGTAGCTTTGGCTTTGGGAGAAGTAGTGATAAAGCAAGAGGATCGATTTAGAGACAGGAGGGGCCAGGCAGCGGGGTACAGAGGGATTAGCACAAGCCTACGAGCCATAAGCCCGAGACCACAAATAACAATGACAATTACTCACCCAGGCTGTTGCCCCAGTCCCTGCCTGCATGACCTTGGAGACTGATAAGTAGGGTCTCTGGTCATCTCCCCCTGGCTGCTGCCCACAACACCTCCCTATCAGACCAGTGTCCTCCGTCATAGCTCACCCACCATCTGACCCACCATCCCCAGCTCCTTTGGCAGGCCCCCCTCTGCCTACAGAATATTGCAGAAACACTGTGCCACCAGAGCCTTCTGCCCGGTGCCCAACCTCCTGTCCAGTCCTAGCTCATGGCTTTCCTTGGGTACCTGATGCCCCCCAGCAGGATGCCTCCTTTCCCAGGCATGCTCAGCGTTTCCTCATCTCCACACCCTGGTCCGGGGATGAGGTCCATCCTCTCAAGGTCTCCCCATCTTTCCATGGTGGTGAGTCCAGCTCCTCGGTGGAGGGAGCCTGGTGGAGGCCTGGCCATCTTACGCCTTGTCTCTGCCGATGACTCAGCACAGGCTGCCTTGCTTGGCTGGTTCCTTATGCACCTGTTGGCCTGAGGAAAGGCTTATTAGCCATTCATTTTTCTGTCTCCCCGTACACATAGGCTGTTGCTGGGTTTGATGCAACAAAGAGTAGATTACACGGCAAATTTACAGTGTGCTGTGGGGACCAGTTTCTTCTGTACCTAGCTTTGGCATCCTGCAAGTCACAGAGGCCCAGGCGGCCTCCCTTATTTAGCCGTAGTTACTCTCCTCTCCTGAGATTATTCTGCTTTGTAAGATAGCCCACTGTCAGGGCTGGAGCCCCTTGTTAAGGGGAGCTGGCCACACATTCAGTGCTGAATCCACAGGTCGTTAATTCTGTGCTGGGGATGCTGTGTGGAGAAAAATGGAGAGTGGAAGTGATTCCCCCCACTGCCCACAGAGGGACGATCAGACACAAAGCCCCAGGGAGGACCCTTGGATTTACAGGCAGTCAGGACTCACCCAGCATTTGGGATCATGGCTGTTTGGTACAGGAAGGCCCAGGTGCAGCACAGTTTGGTCTAGCAAGACACAGTCCTTGGTGAGGACAGCGAGGGAGCATTGTCTGCAGTCAGAGCGGCTACCTGCTGCCCACTTGGGGCTCAGACAGTGATCTGGCTGCAGAACTGGGGGTCTGCTCCTCATTGCAGCTCATTAAAGGTCACCAGGCACCTGCTTTCAGCTGACATACATGCAGAGGGACACTGGGAGCAGGGGGAACAGGAGATGGGGCAGGAGGGGAGGGCGGTCCTGGGCACCCCAGTTCCCTCCTCCCACGTCTCACACCAGGCTGCAGGAGTCACCTCTGACGGCCTCAAGAGAGCCCAGCAGGTGCCATGCACTTGAATCTGCCCAGCAGACCTCAGAATGCTTGTGGCTGTGGCACTTGAAAGATGCCTGGTCAGAGGCATCTTCTCTATGCACCTTGAAGTAAAAGAGACAAAGGAAAAATAAAAAGTACTACTCTCTTACGATATCTGCCCCAAAGCCTGACTCAGAGACAGAGGGCAGGATTCATTGACCTTACTGATCAGCACTGTGTTTCTAAGTTCCAAGATCAATACTTTAAATCTCTTTGTTTTATAACAAGGGGAAGGGCCACTGCTTTGCACAACTCCAGGGGCATCTTTTATTCTGTGTGAAGTTTTGTGAATCAAGACAGTGTTGTGAGGAGCTGGAGGGGTGATTACCCCAGAAGTGGGGGGAGGATGGAGGTGAAAGATGGAGAGTGGCTTCCCCTAGCCTCGAGCCTGTGAAACAAGGCAGTACTGGTGTCTGGCAGCAGAGGGCGATGTTGGCGTGTGCACAGACAGAAAGAAGTACTGTTGGAAGGTTGTACTCTGTGGTTGTTGTGCTTTGGGCGGGACGGGCGGGGTGGGGGCGGGCGCTGTTAAACACTGTCTTGCTCAGTAACATTGGCTGATTTTTGCTGCTGTTTTTTGTTTTGCCTCTTGAGTCCTTGGCTTCCCTTCTCCAAAGGAAATAAAATTCCAAGGCCAGAGAGGAGAGGCGGTGAGTCGACTAATGCACTGTGCTTCTGAGACGATTACAAAATCGCAAGCTAGGAAGCCAACAACTCCTTGGGTTGTGTTTGCTGAGCAGGTCCTGTCTGGACTTTGCATCCAGGTGTGGAGGGTCCCTGGCTCCTTGCAAAAGGGCTGGAGCCTGGGGATAGCAGGGGTCTAGGACCTGGGCTTCTGGGGCCCCTGCTCTTCACTGTCTGGGTCCTGGCAGCTCCCTTACTTCGAAGCATGATGAAAACAGGTTTTCTGCTCCAGGAACCGGTTCAAGTGCTGGAGGTTCTTAAGCAAGTTCCTTAATGTCTCTCAGCTCCAGTGCCCCAAGATTGGGTACACGGGAGCATTTCGCAAAAGGGAGTCATTTTATGAGCAGACTGGTTTGGTGAACCCAAGGGGAGCTTGATTGAATTACTGTTCTGTGTTTAACCAGCTGTTCATCAGCAAACAAGTGACCAGGCCTTCCTGAAAACCTCATCCCCTTATCTGTTAAGAGGTGATGTTCTAACCCACCGAGTTGCTGTGAGATGGGAAGAAGGTGGTGTGTAAACTGTGTCCAGCACTGCTGGGTTCTTCTTGCTAGGTGCTAGAATCTCTGGGTGTTGGGTTTCTGGCCCCGGAGGATTAGCTGTCAGAGTTCTCCCACAGGGCTGGGCTGTGCTGGCTTCTCCTGCCCCCCTGCTCCCACTGAGATGATTTTAAAAGCCTAGAACTCCTCACGTGGAGGTCAGGGTAGTCTGGGTTGCGGCAGTGTGCTGGGCATAAACCATGGCATAGAGATGCTGATTTACACAAAAACTTGAGAAGCAAACCAGTGATTATTATAACATGAAAACAGAGAGCTAGAGAATTGAAGGGCAAGATCCACATACATTTTTAAGGTAAGCCACAGCCCTTGAGAACATTCCAGTCTTGTGGGGAAGCGTCAAGCTGTATCCTGGCTGCCAGGTCTCTGTGCTCACACCTGCCTACCAGAGGGGGCTGTGGGGAAGAGTTGGAGACGTTTGGGGGTGACTGCCACCCCAGGGGGCTCCTGTCTAACACTTCATGCTACTTTGGGGGTATCTTCCTGTGCATGAGGCCCTCCCCTGCCTGGCACTGCGGGGACCCAGCGAGATGGAGGGCTGCTGGACCGCTGTCAGTGGGGCACTGCACCCCTCCCCCAGCCAGTCAATCTCTAGGCAGTAACGGGCTGTCAGCCAAGGGCAGGTAAGAGGCGTCCTTGGGAGCCCGGGAGCTGCTGATTTATTCCCGCCGTTCAGAACAGCCTGTCTCAGCTCCGGCAAGCTCTGCGTTTGGCCCGGCCGCAGGGTGGTTTCGCTGGCTCCTGTGAGGTCTTCATTAGTGACCTTGGGCCAATCACTCTTGTAACCAGGGCCTCCATCCCTCAGCTGGGAAGATGCCCATGGGACATCGGGCAACCTGGGGGACATGGAGTAAGGCCCGCGCTCTGAGTTGGACATTTGGAGAGGGAGCAAGCATTGGGTTTGAATCCAGGCTCAGTGTGAATTTGGGGCATTAGACCTCTTGGAGCCTCACTCTCATCTAGAAAAAAGAGATGAAAATAAAAATATCTACTCTTCTAAGTTACCCTGGGGACGGAGTGAAATGAGGTACTTAGTATCCATCATTATTGGTAACTACCCTTTTATTTATTTTTATTTTTTGTTGTGGATCATTTTTAAAGTCTTTATTGGATTTATTATAATATTGACTCTGTTGTTTATGTTCTGGTTTTTTGGCCATGAAGCATTTTGGATCTTAGCTCCCCGACCAGGGATTCAACCCATACCCTCTGCGTTGGAAGGCGGGGTCTTAACCACTGGGCCAGCAGGGAAGTCCCTGGCTATTCTTATTAAGACGATGACAGCATATCTATGTAGGGAGGAGAGAAAAGGAGGGTCCTGGGGGCAGAGGCTACAAAAAGCCTTGAGCCAGACAGGGGTCCCAGGGAGGGAGGTGGGGCCTGTCCAGTGCAATGGTGGGTCAGATGGCTGGAACAGCTGTCTGCCTCTTGGCGTGGGGGTGGTGTGTGGAGACGCCATGGGTTTTCTCCACAGGATGCCATCCCTCCCTGTGTGATCCAGAGCTCTGTGGTGGTGACCGCAGCCCTCAGCCTTCACTTCCCAAAGTGGAGTTCCCAGCTCTGGCAGGAGGGGCCAGCCCATGCTTGCAGGAGTGCCTCTAGCTGGCTGGTACCTTGCTGCCACAGAAAGAGGACACTTCAGTTCTGCGGTTGGTTGTGGGTCCAGTCTGGGGCCAGGTTCTTGCCAAGCCACCTGTTATTTTTGATAACTATTACACCTACTATGACACACACACACACCATTGTCGAAAAATGTTCTTAAAGAACTCACAAGGGGAGGGTCTCTTTGACCTGTGACTTTCCATAATTTCTGAATAGTTTATAGTCTAATCCCCTCACTAAGCAAACTAAACCTTTTAAGGTAACGATCAGATGGTTCAGATAGTAGCTGTGCGTGTGGACATTTGAAGATTCAAACACACTTGTGGGACCAGGCCCACTGTCATTTGCAAAGGCCTGTAATCAAGGCAGAAGCAATTACTTAGCCGAGCAGCTCCCCCTGGGACCTGAGGCCGTATATCAGGCAGTGATGAGTCCACAGATTATCTGTCTGCCCGCCCTGGAGCCCTCCTGTTTGGCTGCGCCCGCCCACCCTCCAGAAGCCCAGGCTTGCCGCAGTGAAGGCCTCCTGATATCTGTGGTACCTGCATACCAGAGACGTTTGTGTCCTGGGGAATCTATTTGGAACCAAATAGTTGCAGATCAGCCTGAGAGTCAGACAGCATCTGGGCTATGGAAACATTGTCCCCAGACAAAGAGGGATTGGAGTGACATGGGAGTGGGAGCTGGGGGCACCTTACCACACACCAGCCGGCATCAGCAAGCCCCATTCTCCTAATCACTGGGACTCCAGCCCTCCCTCCTTTACCTCTCGCCCCCCTTCATTCAGGTACCGAGACACAGGGTCCCACCTCCAAGAGGCCCTCTCTTTCCCTTCCCACTGCCTCTGTCTTCTCTCCGGCCGTCACATGCCTCTGTACCACTGGAAGCTTTCCAATCAGCTATCCTACTCATCTTGTTCCCCTCATGCCTTCCTGCTGCAGGCCCATCTTTGGTCACCTTACTACCCTGGTTCCTGAATCTCCTGAACCCAGCACTCAGGGGTTCATCGCCTGGCTCCATCACATTGCTTGCTGATTCTGTGGCCAAGATCACGTGAGCATCCAGTGAGAGCCAGTCTCTGGCTTGTGGCTGTGGCTCCTGGGGTCTGTCAGTGCCCCTGGAAGCCCCACCTGAGGAGGAGCCGCGGACCAGCCTTAGACCCCGTGATGGGCATCGTGGGTCCTTGCTGCTGGCTGCAAGATGGAGTGAGAGTGGCTTGGGAGGGGGCCCTATGCCTCTCCCATCCAAGTGCCTGCTGCACCTCCTTGAGAATGAGTTCTCAGGCCTTGAAGGGCTCAAGAATCAACAGGCAGTCTGCGCCTGCTGCAAGAGGGCCTCGAGCACCCATTACATAGGGTTTCTCAAAGCACAGTCCATGCCACAGCTGTACCAGGGTCATTCACGAGGGGCTTATTAAAAGTGTGCAATCTGGGGCCAGAGTCAGGAATCAGGAATGGCTTTTCTGCTTTTAAGCAAACATCCCAGTTGGCACTTCTACACAGGGTAATTTGGTAACAGCTCAGCTAACACCTTGGCAGAGAAGAATTAGCCTGGGATCAGGAGGGCTGATTAAGTGCCCGGAGGAAGGGGGTGGAAAGGAGGGACAATGTTGTTGGGCTAGTTGGCAGCCTGTCCCACCTGTGGAAAGGGACTAATAATGCCTATGATAAGGGCTCTTGTGAGTTCAGGTGAAATAGCTCACTAGAAACTCCCCTGGTAAATACTAATGCTTCATGCATGTTCACAAAAATTTAAGCAAGATGGACTGGACTCTGGGAGAAGAGGGTCCGTTCCTACATGTCCCGTTGCCTCTTGGGAAGCAAATCTCCCCCCAGCAGGAAAAGCAGGGACATGTGATTGGGGGAAGGGAGAGTTGGGCTGTAGATTTTTTTTCCTGCCACTCACTGGGCTATGTGATCTTGAGCAAATCTCTGACCCTCTCCGGGCCATTTTCTTCTGTGTTAAACGAGGAGGTTGGACTAGGTGACTGATTCTAAAGCTCTTCCAGTTGCATTCATCTCAAAGTAATACTGAATGCTCGTTGAAACGAAAAATGTTATATTAGAAACTGCAAATAAAAGTGGAGCCTGAGCGGAGTTCTGCTGGGCCTGGGAGGTTTGTGTGTGAATATGTGTATGGCATAGCTGTGTCCCCATTCTCTAAGGCTCTAATGTCCTCCGGTGTCAGGACTTCTCCAAATATGGCACCTTCTCCATCTGGAGAAGGCTGACTGTTCTAGGGCAGGACTCCGCGTGCCATGACATGGCTGTGGTGGTGATATATGTTGGAAATATTGGTACATACAGAAACAGTAAATATCAGCGACTTACCTGTCAAGCGTGGTGATAGATAAAAGAAATACATGGAGGAAAGTGTCAACTGGGGAAAAAATATACGGCCGGCAGTAAATCACCGCCACGCAATTAAAGCATAAAATTAAGTTGTGTGATATTTTGTTTTCTTGGGATGGTGCACTGCTCTGTGGCGGCTCCCACACATGGGGGCTGCCGTGGGCCTGGGTTGGACTGCTCCCAACTCTGCTTCCCAGAGAAAGGAAGAGGATTGGGTTCAAATTCCAGCTCCGCCGTCTATTGCTGTGATGTCTCTGGCATGTTTCTTACCCTCCCTGAACTTATTTCTTCCCCTACAAATGGGGGAGTGGCGCCCGATGTAATTTGGGGTGGAGCCAATGAGATTTGCTGACAGATCACACGAGGATGTCCAAGGCTGTGGGCCTGAGCAACTGGAAGAGAGAAATCGCCCTTCTCTGAGATGGGGAAGGAGCAGATGCTGCGGAAAGATTAGGAATTGAGATGCTGAGGGGGTGGCCGTGGGATGTACCATCTGGAGTTGGGAGGAGGTCCCAGCTGGAGGTGAAGTTGAATCCCCAGAGGTGTGGGATAGATAAGAAGAGGTGGAGGGAGGTGGAACAGGGGCTGCCACAGAAAGGAGCAGAACCCGGAAAGCCAGGTCCCGAGGCCCACTGAGTGACGTGTTCTGAGGAGGAGGGAGAGCCAATGTGGCGCAAGGTGAGGGACAATGAGGCCTGACCAACGGATTCAGCAGTGTGGGGCCCCCCGGTTAAGTGAAGCTGGGGTTGATTCATGGTCGACCACCTGACTGGAGCACGGTATTAGTCAGGGTTTTCCACAGAAATGCAACCAACAGGCTGTTTGTGTGTGTGTGCGTGTGTGTGTGTGTAAAGAGATTTAATTTAAGGATGGGCTCACAGGATTTCAGAGTCTGAGAAGCCCCAAGACCTGCAGTCAGTGGGCTGGAGGACCCAGGAGAGTTGATGGTATATACAAATCGGTAGGCCTGAGACCCAGGAAGAGCCAGCACTTCAGTTCAAGTCTAAAGGCAGGAAAAGACCGACGTCCCAGCTCCCACGGTCAAGTGGGAGGAGCTCACTCCTGGGAGGACAGGCCTTTGTGGTCCCTTGGGCCTTCACCTGACGAGAAGAGGCCCATCACAGCGAGGAAGGCAATCTGCTTTACTCGGTCGACTGTTTGAAATGTTAATCTGTCCAAAACGACTTCCAGACACACACAGGAAGACGTCTGACCAAATATCTGGGAGCTTTGTGGCCCAGTCGAGTCAGCACATGGCAGCCAGAGTGGGCTCAAGGCAGAATGAGAACAGGGGCATTAGAGCCTGTGCATAAACCCCTTTTTGAGGGATTTTGCTCCGAGGGGAGTAGAGGTGCAGGGAGGCGTAGGGTCGAGAGGTTTTTGTCTTGAAGTAGCAGAAGTAACAGCATGCTGTATGCTGCTGGGTAGCTGTGATAGAGAGGGGACATTGATGATGTGGGTGGCAAGGGGCCTAGTTGCTTGCTGAATGATCTTCCTAGGAAGGGGTAGACTCTGTGCCCAGATGGGCCGACAGCCTTGACCGGGAGCACAGATGGGTCAGCTGTAGGGAGCGAGAGACTGGGCATGCCGGGGGTGGACAGAAGAGGGGGAGTGCCTAGCAGGCCTTTGCTGAGAGCTCCTCTTTTGTCCCGGAAACAGGGAGCTGGGCCACCAGCTAAGACCAAGGATGAGGGGATTGGGAGAGAGAAGGGATGGGAGGGTGGGAAGGTTAACAGACCAGAGGGGACACTGTGCTTTCCCAGGCCCTCCTGAGGTCTGGACCCTGAATTTAAAGGTCATGCAGTCAGTGAGGAGGTATGTTTCCCTCAGCCCTGTTCTGACATCTGTGCTGCATGGTGGAGGTCGGGGTTGAGAGCAGGGTGGGAAGTTGAGGGTATGGGCAGGAGAGGGGTTCCTAGGATGGACCACGGAGTCCTTGCTGGGTTGGGGGGAAGTGAAGCCGTGAGGAGGGTGAGGGGCAGTGAGAATGGGCCGGGTGGCAGGGTTGTGGGAGTCAGGCTGCTGTGGGCACCGAGTGGAAGGGCAAGACACTGTGGCGCTTGGAAGTCATTCCTGGAGGCGCTCTAGCTCCTGATGGCATTGTCTGGGGTGCACCATGAGAGGGAGTGTCTGAGGATGTGACCTTCAGGGGTGCCTGCTCTGTCACTCAGCCAAGTCTGACTCTTTGCGGCCCCGTGGACTGCAGCCCGCCAGGCTCCTCTGTCCATGGGATTTCCCAGGCAAGAATACTGGAATGAGTTGCCGTTTCCTCCTCCAGGGTATCTTCCTGACCCTGGGTATAGAACCCAAATCTTCTGCCTCTCCTGCATTGGCAGGTGGATTCTTTACTACTGAGCCACCTGGGAAGCCCAGGTGAAGAGGCTTCAGGAGAAGAGGTCAAAGATTTCAGTGGACAGGGTCAGGAGGGACTTGCTGTGGGGACTTCGATATCACTGAGAATTCTGGCAACAGGGATGGTGAGCGTGAGGGTGAGGCAGGAGCAAAATCTACCCAGGAGGGAGGGGGTGGGCTGGGGGTGGCGATGATACCCCAGGGAGGTAGCGGGGTCCCCTGAGAGTGGTGGTGGGTTTAAGTGAGGTTATGGACACAGGGGCACACAGCAGGTGCTTGGTAACTGGGAGCTGCTTTTTAATCGTATTGGTGACCTGAATGTGGTACCTGGTCTGATCGTAGGTGAGAACATAAAATGAGGAATGTGCTGGAACACCTGTGGTATAGGTGTATAGGGTTTACATGCACCTGTTTCTAGAAGATGTGGTGCCTGCCAGGTCTGCCTGTCATCCCTTTTGCAGTATCTGGAGACCCTGCGCTGGAGAGTGGGCCAGCAAGGCCTGTTGAGAAGGGTGGGAGTGGACAGATAAATGGGCCGAGGGAACTCGGGCTTGAGCATGGAGGGAAGGGTGAGACCAAGGACACAGGTTTCGTCCCCTCGCTGGGGTCGGGGCAGCCCTTAAATGTCAGCCGTGACACCTCGTGCATTTCCACAGACACCAACCCAGGCCCTTCACGCCTGACCTGTAGGGGCAGGGGAATGTCGACAGGATCAGTCGGTGTGTTGGGGTGACACTGTTGGGGGAGGGCTCCTGGGGCGGTCCCCACATTGCAGGGTCGGAGACCCCAGTGGCTCAGAGGGGACAGGGCCCTGAGCCCCAGTTCCAGTTCAGAGTGGGTGCACCATGACTGGCTTCTCGGTGGCATTTGTGTCTCTGACGCCCACTGTGTGCCAGCCATGCCGTCAGAAGCACCAAGTTCAAATCCTGGTCTTTCTACTCTGTGCCTGTGTGAGCTGGGGCCAGCACCTCACCAATCTGAGCCGCAGTTTCTCATTTGTCAGAAGGTATCAGAGTCCCTACCTTTCAGGCTGGGAGACATTTGTGGACTGAGTGTGATGATGAGAGCAATGTGGGGTGGAAAGTTGATGTTTTAATAAACTTTAGGCCTCATTTTACAGGGCGTTCAAGTCCCTTCTTTGAAAAGCTTTTGCCAGGAGCTGCAGCTATTATGGGCTTCCTTGGTAGCTCAGACGATGAAGAATCTTCCTGCAATGCAAGAGACCCAGGTTTGATTCCTGAGTCAGGAAGATCCCCTGGAGAAGGGAATGGGCACCCGCTCTAGTATTCTTGCCTGGAGAATTCCATGGGCAGAGGAGCCTGTGGACTACAGTCCACCGGGTCACCAAGAGTCGGTTATGTCACATGGTAATTTTCCCCTGCTTGCGCCGACCCATGCTTGAAGATGCAGTTGGCACACTCACTCCTCCCAGCATGCATTCGTCCACTCCTTCAGAGGTTCTCTCTGGGCAGGGATATGAGAATCGCCGGTGCTGTTGCTCTGTGGAGGAAAAGCCATGTGAGCTGTTAGAATTCTTCCTTGCGTTTTCTTTGTCATTTGGATCAGCTCCAACTGCTTTCCCTGGGGAGACCGGCTATCCACGGAGGTCTGGCAGGGCAGCACTCACCAGAGGGGTTGTCCTTCTGATGAGTGAGGCCAGTGCCGTCTGCACACAGTAGGGGCTCAGTGATAGGATGAGGCAGGTGCTGACTGGTAGGTTCCTCGGAGGCCTCTTCCTCGGCCAGTGTGCTGCTCTGCCCCCATCGCTGTCATCCTTCAGGGCAAATTCACAGTTGTGCCTTACTTCCATCCAGGGAGTTTTAGCCACGGCCCTCTCATTACTGCCTGCCGCAGAACAAGCCGCACAGCCTTTCAAGGCCGTGGCTGTTGCACCTGCAGCCCTGGCTAGTCTAGGATCTGGAAACTCACGACAGTGTCGTCATCGCATCCGCAACCCACAGGATGACGGCACCGTGTTCTGGGCTCGCTGGCTCTGACCAGGAGTAGGGGTTGGGCTCCCCTCGGGCCTCAGCCACACTGGAGGAACCCTGTGGGCCCCGGGGGTGCACACAGTCCCCTCAACAAAGGGTCCCATTGGCTGTGCTCCAGGGGAGAAAGGTAACGAGAAGCAACTTCCACTTACCATCGGTATAAATCCCACAATCAGGAAAATTGCTTCAATTGCTAAAAAACGCTGGTGGGAAAGTCCATTTATTTTTCATTTTTCTTGTGCACTTGCCACCCTCATGCATGAATCACTGTCGGTATGTAGATTAAATTTATACCCCTGTTATCTTTCATGTCTCTGGGGCTCTGGTGTCAACTGGGCTTCTGGTTACAGAAAACCACTGCCTGCTTTTTAGTGGGGAGAGGATATGGCCCTCCCTGTGGGCAGGGGGGTGGCAGGGTCTCCACTGTGTTTTGGAGTCTCTGCTTTGTTTTGAGGTCTCTGCTCTGCCTTCCTCCTCCTCAGGTCTCTCCGCCCTCGATTCGGCCACAAGACTTGCTTTTTGGAAAACTCTAGTTGTTCTCTGGAGCTGGTTCTGCTCCATCCTTTGCAGCAAAGGATTTGAACACTCGGGTTTTGGTGGTTTATTTGAGAGGGCTTGCAGTGAGCAGGATGAAGGCATTGTTTCATTTCAAACACCTGCTTTGTGCATTGCCTTGGACTGGATAGAAAAACTATAGGCAATTTGAGAACACACTCTAGTAACATATATGCAGGCTTTTCTTTCCTTTGTCCCTGAAACACACACACACACACACACAAGCTGGGTGCCTGCCTACCTTCCTCTCTAATACAATGACGTGATTAAACAGCAGTTGCGGGAGAAGCCTGTTCTCACCTGTGCTCTGCTGGGTACTGAGCCACAGAACCACCTAGAACTGACAGCAGACATTCTCCATTCTCAGATTTAGCCGTCTCCATGCACAGCCTCCGAAAGCATGGTTCTTTATTCACTGACTTATTCAACAAATGTGATCTCTACTTTTCTGGGTCCTGGACTTGAAATCTGATGAAAGCTTTGAAATCTTTTGAAAAATCGGATGAAAGTCCAGACCCTAACTCCTGATGCACAGTTTTGAACAACTCAGAGGTGGCTGATGGAGCCTGTCCTGAGCTCCAGTCTGAGAACCTCTGCTCGCAAGAGGCCTGCTCCATGCACGCCACCCTCCTCACAAAACCCAGAGGCATTCCAGGAGTTCAGAAGTCTGGGGTTCTTTCAACCCAAACGCCTCAGCCCCTCACACCCTGCCACCCTCCTTATATCTTGCCTCAGTGGAGCAGTCCTTGGGGCTACACTCCTGGCTCTTTGGAGGTTATCCATCTGGACCCCCACTTCTCTGTGACCGTGTCCCTGGGAGGGGGCTGAAGCCGCAGCTGGCCATGCCTGCTCTGGGCTCCTGCAGCCCCCCAGCAGGTATCATTACTGCACAAGAGACCCATCATTCTGCATTAATCTGGGATTCATCATGATAGCCATGACCATAATTAATTTATTTGGTATTAATGTGGATGAAATATGTACTGTCCTTTCAGGGGAAATCAGGCTGCCTATAAGCATTAGTTAAAAGGACCATTAAAATCAAACCTTCCCCAGATCCATTAGGCGAAGTCTTTCATCCTGAAGAAGATAAAGTTCTGCTGTGTGAAATGTCATGAATAATTAGGTTGATTGCTGTTTTAAACTCTGCCCCTTCCTCCCCAGCCCCTCCTGCTTCCCTCCTGAAGCAGGGAAGGCTTACCTGCAGTGGCTCACCACCGCCCCCGCCCCTTCATCGCCACCTCTACACTGGCCCCCAATTTCCCTCTGACCTCTGGGACCACTGACGTGGCTCTATGTGTGTGGCCAGAATGGGGAACGGGGCTTAAATGACCCAACTGGACTATATTTTCAATGGGTCTACTTCTTTTTCCTTCCCAGCCTTGGGCCAGGCTGGTGGTGGGCACCTTCCTCTTATCTCAGTGCTACTCCAGAAAGGGGCAGATGGAGAGAGGTCTGAGGCAGCATCCTTTAAACTCGGGTCTGCAGACTCCCTGCCCGGAATGGTGTCAGGGGTAGAAATGCAGATTCCTGGGCTCACATCTCTGGAGCTGTGCTTGGGAAGGGGGAGGAGGCTGGTAAGGATGGTTTGATGTGTGCAGGGTGGAGGGGAGAGGAAGAAGAGAGGAACCATCTCAAGAGCTCTGCTCTGCTGCTCAAGTGCAGTTTCTCTGGAGCTCCTGTGTGGATCCTGACACGTGGGGTGTCCTGGCCATGCGGCTCCACCTGTGGGAAGCACGTGAAGAGGTATTCTGCCTGATGCTTTATGCACATGGGCACTTGCATTTGCCCTGTGGGACTGGTCCTCTAGGCTTCACCATAAGGCTGAAGAGACCAGGAAACAGAGGGTGAAAGTGTCTGCTCAGTGGGACTTGGAAGATCCTATGGCTCTGGGTGAATTGATGACCTGTTAACTGGACAACTGGATGGCCCAGAGGTGGAGGCCCATGGACACCCCAGAACAGTGGGGTGGGCGAGGGGCTGATGAAAAGTGGGGGGAAGCCAGACCCCTCTCCCCACCCCTGTGCTCTAATCCACTCTCGTTCCCTGATAGGCGCTTCGGCACAAAATGCACAGCCTGCCAGCAGGGCATCCCCCCGACCCAGGTGGTCCGCAAGGCACAGGACTTCGTCTACCATCTGCACTGCTTCGCATGCATCATCTGTAACCGGCAGCTGGCCACGGGGGACGAGTTCTACCTCATGGAGGACGGGCGGCTGGTGTGCAAGGAGGACTATGAGACAGCCAAGCAGAACGGTAATTAGCTGGGCCCTGCATGGCCAACCTCTGTCCTGCGAGTCCAGGCTGCCCACCCCTCGGAGCCCCGCAGGCATCCTGCCTCTTCTAGAACCTTCCCAGATGCCTGAAGGGAGAGAGATCTCTCACCCATCCCCCACCCCCAGTCCTTGCCTTTGGCTTCCCCACTGAAGCATCAATCAGGTTATGGTTGCTGAGCAGCTGCTTGTCTTGGGACAAGGCAGTACTTTGGCTCAGGAGTAGCTGGGACCTTGTGCTCATCATCACTCAGACTCCCTGTATTGGGACTTAGCCACTGGACCCCCAGGAAAGTTCCATGCTCCTTAGTTTTTGTTTGTTTGTTTTTTGCTGTAAAAAACTTTATTGTTTCCATTTGGTCCAAGGCTTGAGAGAGGGCTCCAAGGTGTTAACAAGCTGCCCCGTGGTTGCAGAGAGGGACTTTAGGCAGAAACCCTGGCATTAGAGAGGCTCCAGAGACTCCTAGCTGTGCTTGAGGGTGAGCCTTTTGAAGAGATATTGTCCCACCCCCACCCAGGGACCAGCCAGCCTGCGGAGGTGGGTCAGGTGGCCATCCATCTTCTAGATGAGTTTCACCTCCTCCCCTAGGAAGTGGTTCTCCAAGAAGTCACAGATGCAGGGGTCTGCAAGGGGAGAACCCAGGCCATGCAGATCTGAAAGGGTCTGGTTTGGGTTCTTCTCCATGAGAAGGGTGGCTTCCACAACATCCTGGGTCTTACCCCACTCATCTCGAGGTGGCTCCTGCATGTCCAGGAAGAGGGCGCGGCCGCTGCGCTGGTTTTGCATGTTCAAGACTCACTCCACACCCTTGTGCTCCTCCTCATCCAACTTGCAGGAAAAGTGGCCCACACCCTCCAGAGCCATATTGTTGTGGTTGAGATAGAAGCCCAGAGAGGGTAGGTCTAGGAGGCCTGTAGATGCATGTTGACCAGCCGGTTGGTGGTGGCCTCCCCTTGATGGAGTAATTCTGATGCATCTGGGAGCTCATGGTTGATGGGTAATAGAGCTAAGCTCAAAAAACGGTGTTGGCTGGTCCTGGTGATAGCGGACAGTTGAGTGGAGGATTCCAAAGGTCGCGACTGGTAAAAAGGTTGGAGGGTGGTCGGAGGCTGGAGCGAGGGGCGTCCCTGGGTCTGTTCCTTCCAAGCACTGTTGAAGCAAGAGACAGATCCCTGGACTGCCCTGTCCTTAGCTTTGTATATTGGGGTGCACATTTACCTCAGCACCTCCACACCTCAAAGGCTTTGGTCAGCAAGAGCCCTCGCATTGGCCTAAGTCCCTCTTGGAACAGGTCAGCTTGTGTTTCCATTAAACGTGCTGTCTCTCCTCTCAGACTGCAGGCTCCTTGAAGGCAGGGACTTGGTGATGAGTCTTGTGTCTCCCAAAGGCCCTCATGTGGGAGCAGATGCTCAGCAGATGCTCTCCTTACTCATGGAGACTCATCCGTCTCGACCATCTGCTCCCGCGCACCCAGCCACCCTCCCCGGCCGCCTCCGGGCCACGTCCGTGGTCTGTACAGAAGCTGACGGCATGGACTGTGGCTGATGTCAGACCCCAGCATTGAGCAGCCACCCGAGAAAACCTGC
Source organism: Ovis aries (assembly GCF_016772045.2). Taxonomy (NCBI): domain Eukaryota; kingdom Metazoa; phylum Chordata; class Mammalia; order Artiodactyla; family Bovidae; genus Ovis; species Ovis aries. The sequence goes on from NC_056065.1 coordinate 60,843,599, forward strand.
CTTTACAGGGGTGGCCTGGGCAGCAGCTGCTCCTGCCGCCTAATGTTGTGTTCTTGGGCAGCCCTGGGTCTTTCCTGGGACTTTTCAGGGCTTGGGGAGCTCTTGAACCCCCATTCCTTGGCTCCCCTCAGAAAGACCATGTCTGATTTCCCACCTCCTACCACCTCACCTCAGGCTCCTCACTCATAGCTGTACCCTCCAGCCGGGCTCAGATTTTGGCATTTGGCCAAACTCACCTTGGGCATTTCAGATGCACGAACTCATGAAACATCAAGGTCATTTGCCCTTGACTAGAATTTTTATGAACTCAGGGTGTTCTGCAGAATGCTCTTGTTGACAGCTCTGGGCTTGGGGGAAAAAAAAAAAAAGCAATAACAATTTCGTGTATATCTTTCCAGGTCTTTCCTGAGTTCCCCCCTATATATTATATAGTTATGATCAAAACATGGAGAAATTAGTTTTTTGCTTAATAAATACAGTTCAAGGGTGGTGATGGGGAGGCCCTTTCGGTGAGGCCGCTGGAGCTCAGCTTGGCTCTGGCAGAGGTGGGAGGGACGGCACCTCTCTCTTCCATCACCTGCCCCCCACTCTGCCCGCCTCCCCCAGCTCTGGCCTTCTGCATGGACAGCCCTTCCATCTCTTCTCCTCTCTCCTGGGCCTCTGCAAGCCTGCTCCCAGACTCCTTGCTTTAATGTATTAATCTGCTCTGGCTCCTTAAAACTCACTTGGTGCTGTTGCTTTGGAGTCAATTACAGTGTCACAGAAGATTAGGGCGTCTTGTCAGGGATAAACCATCAACGCAGAGGGACTCAGAGAGCCCAAGCTGTCTTCGGAACTCTGATGCCCTTCACCAGAGACATTAAGGATGCAGGCCTCCCCCCAGGCCCGGTGGCTGCTTCTCGCCATCAGAGGCCTCATTTAGACCCTGAGAAGTCCCAGCCTGGCCTCCGCTGCTGCTGTGGATGGGTCAAGAGAAAGGAGAGACCAGCTGGGGAGGCAAGAATGACCCAGTGGAGCTCACACTTGTATCCAGGATTGTTTGTGCCACGCAGAACCTCTGAAGGACAGTGGAAAGACACTGGACCTGGCCTCAGAGGCTGGGGGGCATCTCTGCTGGGTCACCTACTAACTTGGGGGTCCCCTGGCGATTGTCTACCTGGTTGAGCCTTGGCATCTCAGTGCTGAAAGGGGAGTCAGGGCATCTGCCACACAGGGCTGTGTCCTGGGGTTCAAAGAGGCTACAGCTTATGGAATGGGCTGTCACATGAGGGAGAGACCAGTGTGGAAGAGAAGCACAAACAGTAAGTGTGCTGTAGGCTTGCCACAACTGGGCGTTATACAGTGTTTCTGTGTTATTCTGGCCTCTGGCTGTCTGCAAGGCTGAGAACACTCCATCCCACGGAATCTGGGTGATTCTGAGTGCAGCAGGGACCTTGGTCTGCTGTGGGACATTGGGCTTTCTCTTTTTATGTTTTGATCCCTTCTTGCTAATCTAAACCTTCTTTCCGACTTAGGTACCCTCCATTGTGCTACACAAAGGACTGAGTATCAGCTATTTGTACCTTGGTGTGAATAATTTTGTTCATTTGTTACATTTCCTTGAATATTTGCATTTTCAATATAATGAGGTTGCCTTTTATGCCAAGGACAAGTGCTAGGAGACCCTGCATAATTCAAAACTAACATATTTTAAGGCTAATTTTCCCATAGGAGTTAATGTGAAAAATTGGGGTGGGATGTATTCTGGGAGCACATAAATCCATAATCAGTGAAATGTATCTTTGCCTTAATGCTACTTTTTATTTTCTCAGCACTATCTCAGTCCCTCCCAGATGCTCTCTCCTAAATTAACAGCCTAGGGTATCATGGTCTTGCTTGGCCTTCCTCATAGCGTTTTATCACATTTAACTTCCGCACCAAAGTTATTGATTTTTGGGTACATTTTTCAGCATGAGCACTGCCACTGCTACTTAATGAATACTTGGATGACATTGTTATAGGATATAAAAAAGATTTTAAATTATAATAACAGTGAATGTTAAAATAACAGCATAATAGTCCCTGTAATCGCAAGAAGAAAGTTCTGTGCATGCGGCTAGCAGTACAGAACCAAGGAGCCACCAACCCAGAACAGCGGGGGTTTGTCCCAATGGCACTGCCCAGTGGCCATGCTGAGAACAATTTCTAATTCACTAAGGCAGCCTATTTTGAAATTAAGTAATTCTTGATGAATTAAAAATTTGGAGTGTTTCCATTATTTCAAATTTTGTGTGTAAAGAGTACATGGATTTTTTTTTAAGGTTTTAAAAAAATCTTTATTTTTGGCTGCACTGGGTCTTCGTTGCTTTACACGGGCTTTCTCTAGCTGCGTTGAGCAGAGGCTGCTCTTCATTGCAGTGCACGGGTTTCTCACTGTGGTGACTTCTCTTGCTATGGGGCGTGGGCTCTTGGCACACGGGCTTCAGGAGTTTCGGCTCGCAGGCTCTGGAGTGCAGGCTCAGTAGTTGTGGCCCATGGGCTTAGTAACTCCTCATCACGCAGAGTCTTCCCGGGCCCGGGCTTGAACCCGTGTCCCCTGCATTGGCGGGCAGATTCCTATCCACTGCACCACTTCCTCGCCATTGGCAGGAACTCTGAAGAGTATATGAATCTTTTTGAAAGGCACTATTTTGTATTTACATCGTGCTGTCGTGTTATTATCTCTATAAATATGGGAAGAAGGAAGTGATTCCTAACAACGAGTTCTGAAGGTTTTCTCAGTGTCTGCCTTGGTGGCTCCGGAATCCTTCCTCATTGGGTTCAGGACCCTAGGGAGGGACTTGGGTGGCGGGGCTTTGAGGATGACGGTGGCTCTGCTGGGGAAGAAAACAGCCCGAGGAGAAGGGAGGACTGGGGGCCTGTCCCCCACCCACTGTGTGCACCATGGCTTGTTGTGTGAGCCGGGCTGCCCACACCCAGGCTTCTGAAGGTGAGGGGACTTGCCCACGTCACTGACTCAGTGAGAATGGAGAACCCAGGTCTTCTGACCCCGAGAAAAGCCGTTTAGAATGGTCATGAGGATCATAGGCACATCAAGCTCTTGATAAACATCAGCTATTATTGTTGTTTTAAGAGAGAACTTCCTTGGATGGAAGGGAAGAAGATAGACATGGAGCAGACCCTCTTCAAAGGACACCAGTGTGAAGGGGCACAGAGAACTCAGGGGGCTGGAGGCAGCTGCCATTCCGCTTCCTGACTCTGGACAGGGGTGCTGGGCAGAGAATGGATGAGCCTGAGTGCTGGGAGAGGAGCAAACCATTTACGCTCAGTGCTGCTTCTGTGTTGGACTCTGGCTGAGAAGAGCCTTTGACTTACAGGCACCTGAGACTCAAAATCCGTTGAAGACAGTTGATTAGTCAGCTTGTTGTCCTGAACACTCTTTATACAAGTGTTTTTCAAAAAAATGTGTTTGAATATAAGCCACAGTAAGAAACTTGTTTTAACTCAGCACACACATTCATACACCTGACACTGATCAAGTTTCATGAAGCAACACTTGCCCTCATCTGCCTCATCCATCCCACCCCATCCCCCCCACCCCAGCCCAGCCCACCCCATCCCATCCATCCCACCCTAGCCCACCCCATCCCATCCATCCACCCCACCCCAGGCCACCCCACCCCACCCCACCCCATCCACCTCCCCTACCCCATCCCATCCATCCCACCCCAGCCCTCCCCATCCCCCCCCATCCCCCCCCATCCCATCACCCCACCCCAGCCCATCCATCCCACCCCAGCCCTCCCCATCCCCCCCACCCCATCCCACCCACCGCACCCCATCCCATCCATCCCATCCCAGCCCACCCCATCCCCCCACCCCACCACATCCCATCCAACCCCATCCCATCCACCCCATCCACCCCACCCTACCCCATCCCATCCCACCCACCCCACCCCACCCCATCCCACCCCATCCCATCCACCCCACCCCACCCCACCCATCCCACCCCAGCCCTCCCCATCCCCCCCACCACACCACATCCCATCCCACCCCACCCCATCCCACCTACCCCACCCCATCCCATCCACCCCACCCTACCCCATCCCATCCCACCCCATCCCATCCCATCCATCCCACCCCAGACCACCCCACCCCACCCCACCCCATCCACCTCCCCTACCCCATCCCATCTATCCCACCCCAGCCCATCCACCCCACCCCATCTGATCCCATCCAACCCCATCCCACCCACCCTACCACATCCCACCCACCCCATCCCATCCACCCCACCCTACCCCATCCCACCCCACCCCACCCCATCCCATCCCATCCCATCCATCCCACCCCAGGCCACCCCACCCCACCCCATCTACCTCCCCTACCCCATCCCATCCATCCCACCCCAGGCCACCCCACCCCACCCCATCCACCTCCCCTACCCCATCCCATCCATCCCACCCCAGCCCATCCACCCCACCCCATCTGATCCCATCCAACCCCATCCCACCCACCCCACCACATCCCACCCACCCCATCCCACCCACCCCACCCTACCCCATACCATCCCATCCATCCCACTCCAGGCCACCCCATCCTATCCTACCCCATCCCATCCAGCCCACCCCAGCCCACCCCATCCAGCCCACCCCAGCCCATCCATCCCACATCAGCCCTCCCCATCCCCCCCCACCCCACCACATCCCATCCACCCCACCCCACCCCATCCCATCCACCCCACCCTACCCCATCCCATCCCACCCCAGGCCACCCCACCCCACCCCATCCACCTCCCCTACCCCATCCCATCCATCCCACCCCAGCCCATCCACCCCACCCCATCCCACCCACCCCACCACATCCCATCCACCCCATCCCATCCCATCCATCCCACCCCAGGCCACCCCACCCCACCCCATCCCATCCCATCCCATCCATCCCACCCCAGGCCACCCCATCCCACCCCATCCCATCCCATCCATCCCACCCCAGGCCACCCCACCCCACCCCATCCCATCCCATCCCATCCATCCCACCCCAGGCCACCCCATCCCACCCCATCCCATCCCACTCATCCCACCCCATCCTATCCCACCCTACCCCACCCTACCCCATCCTATCCCACCCTACCGCACCCTACCCCATCCTATCCCATCCCATCTCACCCCAACCCCTTCCCACCCACCCCACCCATCCCATCCCATCCCATCCTATCCTATCCCATCCCATCCCATCAATCCCATCCCATCCCATCCCATTCCCCCCACCCCATCCCATCCCATCCCATCCCATCCATCCCACTCCAGGCCACCCATCCCACCCCATCCCACACACCTCACCCCATCCCATCCACCCCACCCCACCCCACCCCACCCCATCCTATCTACCCCATCCCACCCACCCCACCCCCCCCCACCCCACCCACCCCACCCCACCCCACCCCCCCACCCCACCCTACCCCCCCACCCCCACGCCACCCCCCCCACCCCCCCCCCCCATCCCATCCCACCCCACCCACCCTACCCCATCCCATCCCACCCCACCCACCCTACCCCATCCCATCCCACCCACCCTACCCCATCCCATCCCACCCCACCCTACCCCCCATCCCATCCCACCCCACCCTACCCCCCGGTCCCATCCATCCATCCCACCTCACCCCATCCTATCCCACCCAATCCCATCCCATCCCATCCCATCCCATCCCATCCCATCCCATCTCATCTCATTTCATGTTATCCATCTTGTTTGCTCTTTTAGTTTTTGATCAACTAAATTGACTTTACAACCCACTTTTGGGTTCTGACCCATAATTTATGAACATTGCTTAGGTGAATAGTAAATGGACACGTCACCTTTGCTGTGAGCCCAGGGCTGTGGAAAGGCAATGAGATCATGGGTGGGACCTGGGGGAATGGAGGCTTCTGATGGGAGGAGGGACAGGTATCTGGGGCAGCCCAGGGCAAAGACTTCCTTCTGTCTCCTTCCCCTCTGCAGCCTTGGCAGTAACTCACGAGGTTGGCCAGTGGAGTGTGCCATGATGGGGAAACATGTAGAATGGTACGCCTTCAGTCTGATGAGAGCCCCGTGTGGCTGGGCTGGGAAGGAATGGGGAGAGGCAGGGAGCTGAGGGAACAGCATATTGTCCTACCTTTTCAGTGACTCGGGAAGGCCTGTAGTGCAGGAGTGGGCTCCATGTGGATCAAGAATACTCTCCCCTGACATTCCCCATTCTTCCTCCCTCTTGCCCATAGCAGGCAAGATTACATGAGGAAAGGAGGAAGGAGGGGTGAGACCCAGCTGCTTCAGATGGGCTGGACACAGTAAGAAGTGGTTTTCGTTGCAGATGACTCAGAGGCTGGAGCTAAGCGGCCCCGGACCACCATCACAGCGAAGCAGCTGGAGACTCTGAAGAACGCCTATAAGAACTCCCCTAAGCCTGCCCGGCACGTGAGGGAGCAGCTGTCCTCGGAGACAGGCCTGGACATGAGGGTTGTACAGGTGAGGCTCCAGCCACCCCGACCCATGGGGGCGACTTTGCTGACCGGGGGTCCCAGGCCGGGCACCACCTAGTGCCAGGTCTGGCGTGGGGGCGGAGGGTGTCCTGTGGGTCCCCACATCCGCGCGTCCACAGGAGGACGGCTCCAGGTAACCATGGCGCCTCACAGTGCTGTCCCTGATCCCCTCGGGGCGCTGGGCTCAGGGCCATGGCCCAGGAAATCTGCTGAACCAGAGATGTCTGAGGCCCAGGCCAGGGGAAGCGATGGGCACAACCCGCTCCTCACCCATCTGCTGGGCTTCAGCCTCTGTCTCTGGGCTCGGGGACCCCTGGGGCTTTGGGCTCATGGCGGACACCCCCAAAGTGTGTCCCTTTGCTTGTTGTGGTAGGTTTGGTTTCAGAACAGAAGGGCCAAGGAGAAGCGACTGAAGAAGGATGCGGGGCGGCACCGCTGGGGGCAGTTCTACAAGAGTGTCAAGAGGAGCCGCGCAGGCAGCAAGCAGGAGAAGGAGAGCTCTGCGGAGGACTGTGGGGTTAGTGACAGTGAGCTGAGCTTCCGAGGTGAGCAGGGCTGGAGGGGCGAGGCCGAGGCCCTAGGAGAGGCCCCTAGGAAACAGTGACCCCCGACAGGCAGGAGGGGTCTTTCTGGCGGCTTTGCCAGCTCTCTCCTGAACACAGGCCCCACCCTGTGACTTGGAGTAAAGGGTGGGGGGACATGGCCGTGGCCTTTCAGAGGGGACAGGGCAGAGGAAACCAGAGCTCTGCTGCTGACCCATGGAAGCTGGGCTCCCAGGCCTGCAGGCCCGAAGGCCTCCCCTCCTTGCCCGCTGCCCGGGGCTCCCTCATCAGCCCACACAGCTGCAAAGGACCCCTATGTCTCAGTCTGTGCCCCAAGCCCCTCTCCAGCATTTCTCCCCTCAATGGGGTTAGTGGCCTTCCTCCCGTGACCCCCTAGAGTGAGCCCTCTTTTCTGCTGGTGGTGGGAGGATGTGCGTCACAGCCCTTGGCCCTGGGGAGTCAGTACTGCGAGTGCATGTGAGGTGGGGGCTGGCCTCATTCTGAAATCCCTTCCCCCAGCGCTCACTCCGTCTTGTCCCCAGCACATATGCTTTGCTGCATGTGCTACATTCAAATTTTGTGCATCAGCAGAATTGCAAATGGATGCATGTTTTGGATCCTTTAGTTGTTTGCAAATAGCCGTTCTCTTGTATTGAGTCCTCAAATGTGGAAGGTCTTCTGTTGTGGCAGGAGAAGGGAAGAGGCCTGAGCTGGGGGAATCAGAAATCTGGTTTCCAGTTGTGGCTCTGTCCAATTGATTTACTTTTCCTGAGCCTTACCCATCTCTAAATGGGTATAACAGTATCCTTGCCCATATCCCAGTGGTCTTGTGGGAATCCGTGAATACAACTGACTGTGGATGCCTTTGGAGAGAGCTCAGCACATTTTTACACTTGGAAGACACAACCATTCTTAGGAAGCTTGTGGTTCCCACAGAGGGCCCTGGTCACTGGGGATGACAGGTGTAGGCAAAATGCCAGTTAATGGCCATTTTACAGTGTAGCTGAGCCTTCATCTCCTGCCCCCTTTAAAGGGCATGACTCTCCTCCACCTTTTCATTTTCATGGATGGGATGTGGGACAGCCTAGGGCAGGTTGTCAGAAGGGATAAGTGTTGAACTCCACTCTGGGGTGGCCTTGGTAGGAATGGACACACAGGCCCAGTGGGAATAGAAAGTAAGTCTGTGGGGCAGCAGATGGCAAGAGCTGCCTGAGAGGACCATGATTTCTTGAGAGGACCGTAAGTCAGCCCAAAGGTCTGCCCATGAGGCCTGGGGCATGTTCCAGACTCACCTTCCAGGCCTCTTTGGTGGGGACATGGGGGTGGAAAGCCATTCAATCTCCTCTAAGATGCTGAAATCAACATCTGGAACACACAGGATTATCAAGTCTTATTTTGTAGCTCCTTTCTGTTGGGTGCAGGTGGGCCCCCAGGTTGACATATCACTGGTCTCTCCACATAACTATATAATCTTATTTTTCTTAAGACTAAAATTGTTCACCTCTGTTGGAGAGATGAATTCTTCCAGGTGGCAAAGATACCACGAGATCCCGTTAATGAAATTCATCAAGAAACAAGAAGGTCCATTTGCCTTAATCAATCCAATGCTTTGTCCGCAGTGAAGAACTTAGAGAAACCAAGTCCTTTGATACTGAACCTCTTTCCCAGGTAGAGCAGAAAGCTTTCGTATATACATGTCATGAGTCCTCAGCTCCCTTGACCCTACGGCCCTGCTTGTTTCCCTACAACTGAATCAAGCACTTTTCTCAGCTTGAAAGCTTTCAGATGAAATCCTGTTAGCACGGAGTTTCTTCCATTTGTGCTGCGGATGACATGTGATACAGCAAACCTCAGGCATTCATACTCCATAGCCGTTAGTGTAGCCCTCTTCATACATGACCCACCTGAGACCAACAAGCTCACGGAACATTTGTCCAGCCTCCTGGGACCTGGGCGTGTGGTCTCTGGAGGTGTTTGTTCTGTTTCTCCCCTTGACGTGGGTCAGGGTCTGGATGCCAGGCTGACAGGTTGGTGTCTGGTTCATGCTCGGGCTTCTTTCCTGGTCATGTGTATCCCTAGGTTGTGAAGATCAGGGGAGCACTGGAGTCCTGGTGGCTGACAATAAATCTCCGTTCTTTTGTCCACAGAGGATCAGATTCTCTCAGAACTTGGCCACACCAATAGGATTTATGGCAACGTGGGGGACGTTTCAGGCGGACAGTTAATGAATGGGAGCTTCTCCATGGACGGGACAGGACAATCCTATCAGGACTTGAGGGATGGGAGCCCCTATGGAATCCCCCAGTCTCCATCCTCCATCTCGTCCCTGCCATCCCACGCTCCTTTGCTCAATGGGCTGGATTACACGGTGGACAGTAACTTGGGCATCATTGCGCATGCAGGGCAGGGAGTAAGCCAGACGCTGAGAGCCATGGCTGGGGGACCCACCTCTGACATCTCCACAGGAAGCAGTGTAGGCTACCCCGACTTTCCGACTAGCCCGGCCTCTTGGCTCGATGAAATGGATCATCCTCCTTTTTAAACACTTCTCCCCACCCTACCTGTCCTCTGGCTTGAGAGAATATCTTCAAGGATTGAAAGACACCTGCCTTTTAAGGATCGAAAGTGCGCCAATGTGAATTTCCATTATTTTCAATGGAAGTCCTCTGCTGATCCCGGGGAGGTCGCGGCAGGACCCCACTGGGGCTGGCTTTCCTGGGAAGCGGTGGGAGAGCAGCCGCCTCTCAGAACACAGCACAGGGGTGCAGAGCCCAGAGCGCTAGGGTGCCGGCTGGTCGGCTCCTCCCTGCCCCCGTCCTGCTTACAAGCTTTGGCTGCTCAGTGCTTGGTTGATGGGTGACTGTGTCAGGCCACCTAAGCCTTCGGGAACTCTGCTCCAACTGGAGAGTCTTGTGAGATGTCTCCCGAACCACTGCTCTCACCAGAACTGAGATTCCCAAGGTGGAGGCCTCATGGCCCTTGAGTATCGATAAAAGTGATTTCTGGACCACCCTTACTTAACCCCAATTTTCAAAATTAAAAAAGAAAGTCACTTATTAAAGATCAGTGGAAAACTTTGATGACCACAGTTTGATGTTGAAAACATGCTCCCTCCTCTTTTTTTTTTTTTGCTGTGAAAAATATGACTTTTTCCCTACCCAGAACTACACGCCAGAGACAATTTTGTCAGTTTTGGTGTTTATGAAATTCCATCCCAATCACTGAATCGCTGATGGCAAGAAGTGGTTTTTATTGCAGGTGACTCTGAGGCTGGAGCCGAGTGGCCCTGGACCATCCCAGCGACTGCCTGACAAGTCCCCCTGGTGCACAATGTGCCTTTTTAATTTGCTTGTATTATTTATTCCACAAGACAGGCTTTGGGTTCCAAAATGATCAAAGCTAAAATATGGAGAGAACAGAACGACAATCAGTGAAAATATTTGCAGACGTTTGGATTCCAGACATGCAGTTGGTTTAGCCAAATCGGCAGATGCTAGTCTCCCAGAGTTCTCATCCGGTAGGGTGAAATGATATTGGACCTGTTTGGAGGGAGTTGGTTTAGATGAGATTGTAAGTCCACTGCCCACCTGCAGCCAACCGTCCTCAGCCCTTTAAAAATGAGCGCTCTCTCTGCCACACTAGCTGACTCAGTAGGAGGACAGTCTTGGCCTCTTCCGAGTACTGGCCGTGCTTCTTGGCCCGTCTCGGTTGGGAGGAATCATTTAGGGAGCGGCCCTTAAGTTGTCCACAGGGTTCCAAATGGTCCTTGGGCTGCATCCCTCTGGGCTGTTGGCTGGGCTCATGCCGTGCCCTGTGGTGCCCCAGTTCTGTGATCTCTGGCCACTGGCAGTGCAGAGACTCTCAGCTTGCAGGTTTGCAATAGCAGATCACCAAGACTGGGACAAGGGCAGGGCCTACCCCCACTTCGTGAGCTGCTGTCTCTGCAACAGACTGCGCTTCCACAGGAAATGCTATTGTGATGGCGCTGCAAGTCCCACCTCAGGTCACGCATCTGCCCATCCAGAAGCTGTCCGTGTACATGTGGAACTTAGCCAGGTAGAATCAATTCCAGTCCCCTTGGAAGACGGTGGTTTGCTTTTGCTGGCCTCCCATTCTCTTGAACAAGATCAGCAGAGTGGGAAAGGGTAAGAAGGCATTGCCTTTCTTTCACAGCAAGTGATGGGGTCAGAGCACCTGAGGAGCCTTCCTTCAAGGAATGGTTTTGAGGACCACAAAAGTTTAGGTATACGGTAGGCAGACTAAAGGAAGAAATCAGCACTTCCTTTATGGATTCTGGATCTTTCGTAAACTCCTTTCCAGGACTAAACTAAGGTCAGTGAAGCTTCTTTAAAATAGATAGTAAATTCCTGGATCAGCCTTCAGGCCACCTTTTCTCTGATCGATTTTGTAGTGTACCCTTATTTTTTGATGTGCTCGATTGTCATGATTTTTTGCTTGGGGAGTCTGCAAATGTAGACTCTCTGCCCGTGATTCCAGGTGTCAGGATGACGGTGTGTTAAGCCTGGCCAATTCTATGTGCTATTGGGAGGGAATTCCCCAGTAATATGAATATTCAGGGTGGGGATGGAAACATAAATGCAAGATTGAAAAGCCATGTGAAGGAAAGGAAAATGCAACTGTCTTTTTGGAGGACGGATTCTTAGGCATACTGTTCTTAGCAGGCTGCTTAAAAAACACAGGAGAAAGATTGCTGAATTAAAACCAGTTAGAAACTGCCCCTCTCAGACCACTGTCTCAGCCTGATTACTTGGAGTAGTATCTCATGGGATCTCAGAGACCCTTTGTATTTTTGCTGAGTGCAGTACTGGGAGAGCAGGCTCTTTAAGATGGTGGTGGTGGGGGGGTGCATCCCCCTCTGTGTAGCCCTGCTTTTGGAGACTAGATGAAACCGACCAGTCTTTGTTTCTGTAGGTGGGTTCATCAGGCTTACTCTCTATTCATTCATAGGAGAATGGAAGGCCTCCCTCATTCATGCACTCCAGTGAGGAGTTCAGGTGAGACTGTGTTGGGAGGAGCTCCTTTGGTTTGGTGGGGTTGACTAGCCGGGAGGACTTTTGAGCAAGCCCTGATCAGAAAGCCAGGGGAGCTGAGTGTAAGTTCCCAGGGCCACCTCGCCAGAAAGCAGCAGTCACTGGTGCCGCCATCTAGAAATACAGTCACAATCGGTCTCAGATTTTTAGTGGATCTCTGTGCAAGCGGGGTTAGCATTGTGGAGCTAGTGCCACCCATAAGCCCATAGGCCAAGGCAGTTCCTTGGCTCTTCTGAGGCTCAGGGATGAAGAGAGGGAGAAGAATGAAACTGTCCTGAGATTATGGTCCAGGCTCTCCTCTATTGCTCATAGTCTATTATGGAGGTATGCTACATGGGAGCTTTTCTCCCCCTTGCGAAATGACACAGATGAATTTTAAAAATGAGATGACACCTTCTAGAGGCATTTACACTACTTGGACCTGTCTTTGTCTCTAGGAGAGCAACTAACTAACAACTGTTATCTGTGGTGCCTGGCTGATAGACCTGAGGGTAGGAGGTTTCTGAATCCAGGAGCAAATTAATAAAATGAAAAAAAAAAAAAAAGAACCCACCCAAATTTCCAGTGGTAACTGATAAAAGCAAAAATGGAATCTGCACGGCTATGGAAGAATCTGTATTTGCTGAAAAGTAGTAAGACCAGGGAGGAAATCCCAAATGCAAGGGCTAAACTGGCCACTGGGTAAACCACACTGTGGGGAAGCCTGGACCCCAGTCCTTCAGGAACTGGCAGTGCCCCCTGAAGCCAACTCCTTTCTGTCCTTGTGCTTTTTCTTTCTTGCCTCATCTGATAGTTACAAAATGAAAACCAACTACCAGATTGATAACATTGTTCATGTAAACTAATACCATGAAACACCAGGGAAAGAGGACAAAATTAAGACAGAAGAAAAGCATTTGGCAGTGTCGTTCAATAAGGTGTCTTTTTTATTTTTATTTTTTGGCCAATGTAAAATATGAAATCTGATAAAGATCCCTGGGGGCTGTTAGATCTTTGCAGTGAAGTTCACTTTGCAAGAAGTATAAGAAATCTGACAAACAAAAGACATTAGCGTCTCTGAAGCTCGAGCTGGTTATTCTGATACAACTGCCTCCTGGCCAGAGGGGTTGAAGGCTTCAGCTTAGCAACAGCTGTGCGCTGTGTGACAGGCCTCCGTCCACCACCCGCGCCCCCGCTCGCCCCCTCCCTCTGACCACTTGGTTATAACCATGGAAATAATGACCGTACCTCCTCAGCCAGCAGGGTCTGGAAGGACCGAGGAGGCTCATTTTTAAACATTGCACTTTAAAAATTGGAAACCGTGAGATGAAGAAAAATTCAATTAAGCGGAAATGAGTTTTGTTTTATTGCCTGCTGCTGAAGGGCGCTGGGCATGCTGAAAGCTAAATAAAAAGCACATCACTGCCTCTCTCTTTCTTGGATTGGTCGATGGGCCCTTTTTGCAGTCGTTGCTCCAACTGCTCTAACACGGTGACTGGAGCCAAAAAGAGAGAGTGCAGCAAAGTCACCCCATCCCCACTGCTTGGTAGGACCACACGGAAAGCACAGTTTCAGCTGCGAGCTCTGGTGAGGAGTCAGCTGCAGGTCTGGGAGGTGCGCCAAGCATCCCTTTGCTTCAGGAGGCAGAGCACAGGTGGACAGAGCCGGACCCCCCACGCTCACCCGCTGCCCACCTAGAGACAAGAACCATTTGTACGTTCCCCACTTGAGGACTGTGTTTAGCCAAACACGCAGGTTCAGGGCCGCAGCATCTCAGAAGCTGCTCTGAACTTGCATTCAGACCTCAAAGCCCCAGATCCCCTAAGCTCTGGATTGTTGCCCTCACCCTTCGCAGTGTAAATTTTGTACAGTTAAAAAGAAATGGAGTCTCATTTCCTGGGAAAAAAAGAAAAAGGAAAAAAAAAAAGGACCCACCCATCCTTATTTATGGCCATGTGACTTTGGAACACAGAAGCTGGTGCGTTTGTTTGTATGCGCCGCCTGTGTGTTGGCATGATGAGATGTGTATGGTAAAACTATGTCAAATAAATATGGAAATTCTTTAGAAGCCAGTGTGTCTTGCTTTTCATTTGGCTTTCTGGAATGTTTTTCTCTTGACGTAATAGAATACAAAGCTGTGCTGACATAGATCCCTTTCACCGCCAGAAGGAAACCCTCTGGATGTGGAGCTACTTACAACTGCAAATACCTGTGCTGTGCAATTAAGGGTTGGGTAGAGGAAGTTCTCTGATTTTTCTAATAATTTTTTCTTTTTTCGGTTTTCTGGGGCCCAGTCCTCTGTTTCAAGGCTTAAGGAATAGGCAGAGAAAACTAGCTGATTGCATATTTAGTTACCATTTGTCCTGTTGCATTTTTAAAACAGCTTTCACATGTTTAATACTGAGCCACACAGGGCACTAGTGAGGAAACAGGAAACATTAGGAGTCAAGCTCTGTCTCTTGCATGAGCTGCTCAGACAGCAGTGTTCTCACTACTGTGATTTGGTTGGTTGAGGATGCAGGTGACCTTGACATAGCATGAATGCGCGCCACTTCATATGTGAGGCTCTTATAGATGCAGCTTGGTTCTCCAGTGTCTTCTTTTGGAGTTGTACCCGATTTTATTACCAGTTTTCATTCAAATCAAATTGGGGAAATGGGATGATTCTGCTGTTGTTTCTTGGCCAGGAATCACATGATCCTGAAAGTCTTGTGAGAAGACGAGAGGAACAAATTCAGCTGCACGTAGTGATGGCGGAGAAGAGAAAAGAGCTGTCCTGTTGTGTTTTTAAAGTCCTTCACTTGTATATGTTTTCTCCCTAAGGATGTGCAAATGTCTGTATTTGGGTGAGAGGTGAACAGAGTGATAGAAACACCTCATCAGGGCGCCTGGGCAAGCTTTTCCAGGAAAATCTCCATTTGGGTTTTTTTTTTTTTTTAATCTGCAGGAGACTATATTATTAGTGTGCAGGACCTGAAATTTTGCTAGACTGGAAAGAGCAACAGAGATTGCTTAATAAAAAAGTTTAAAGTCATGACATTTCTGTAGAGCTGGGGTTCCATCTAGGAAAAACTAGTGCTTTTTGTATTAGTGATTAGATTTGTTTGTTTGATGAGAAGATCCAAACAGAGGTGCACTGAACTATATGGTAACTATTGGCCACTTGTGGCTATTTCAGTTTAAATCAATTAAATAAAATTAAAAGTTTAGTTCCTCACACCAGCCATATTTTAAGTGCTCAATAGCTATTTTAAGCGTCTAGTGGTAACTGTATTTGGATATGTTTCTATCATTGCAGAAAGTTTTGTTAGACAGTACAGATGGAGTCTGGCTGAGAAGAATGGGCAGAGATAGCTTGTTCATCACCTGTTTAGCTACTAGTTATCCTGGAGTACTTTGAATTCTCAGCCTCCGTAGTCAGTGGTAGCACCAACTTTTTTTTCCTTTGGTTTGGTCCTTACAGACCAGCTCCTGAGCAGCATGATTCTCCTTCTGACAGTGGCCTTTCCAAAGGACAGTTGTCTAAAGAAGAATAAAAGAAAGAATTATAAAGAAAAGAAATCACCTGCTAGAAAGAATGAAATAAGACACAAACTTAGGAGATCAAAGACTTAGCAGTCAGTGTTTTCCACCTCTTTCCGAGCTATTCAGCTAAAATCAGAAAAGGATAAAAAGCCATGAAAGGCAAGTCAGTATGTTGTAAATTTTCACCAGTTGCCAAACTAGAAGTAAAATCATAAGAAAGGTAGGTGACCCTCAACGTAACTCAGTGTCTTTTCCTAGATTTGATATTTGAGACCTAGTTTAAAAATTGGGCCGTACAGTCTAAGTGGAAAATTGTTGCCTCCCTGTGCCAAGTCTCCTAGAAGGCTATTTCAGTTTCATCATTTGGAACTCCTGATGAATGTCCTCTGTGGGCTGTGCAGTGAGCGGGGAGCCACGGAGCTGGGTCTGGGTGCTTGTGTGGGTCATAACTGCCTCAGGGAAATAAGCACCGTCAGCTCAGTCTCTGCTGTTGGGTAGACACTGTGAGTTAGGAGGGAGGGTATAAAATGGGGCCAAATCACTAGGAAGAGGGAACTTTTATTAATATAATTCTAAAAGAAGTAATAAAAGCAACCCATCCAAACTATTAAGGTCTTCTAAATGATCAGCTGCTGCCCTAGGCACTGTCAGAGAAAGCGGATGTGCCTTCTCCGCGGAACATTTTTCCCACTGTCTAATATGACATCAGGATTTTCCTTTAGAATTCTTTCCTTTGGTGATTCTTTGGCCGTCTCCCCCATTAAAACACAAAAACTGAACTTAGGTATGTTATTAAGTAGTAGGTTATTTTGTAATTAAACTAACAAGTCACAGATGTCCTTGACAGAATGCATGTCTTCCCTTCCCACAGAAGGGACTCCTGGGAGGAAAAGGTTTCCATGTGACTTATTCATCCTTGAGGTTGTTTAGGAGATCACTGAAATGGCCAGAACTTTCAGGGCTGATACAGGTTAGGCTTTCTCTAGAGTTGGGGGAGAGTTTATCATCTATCTGTCTTTCATCATCTATCTATTTATTTAACTGAAGTATAGTTGATTTACAACGCTGTGCCAATCTCTGTCGTATAGCCCAGTGACTCAGTTAATATGTGTGTGTGTGTATTCTTTGAGAGTTTTTTCTTTTTGTTTTGTTTGTTTTTTAAGATTTATGTTTCTCTCACTTGTGTGCCAACCCTGGACCAGGATCTCCTGTTGGTTGAGAGGGGCTTGGGGGTTTTGGAAAGGCTGGGAATTGCTTCCTGAAAGATAAAATACAACCCCCCCCCCCAAAAAAAAATGGTCTTGGCACACACTTGGAGTTGGAAATAAGCAGGTTTTTTTTTTTAAAGGCCATTAAAATGGTAAATAGGTTTCAACAGATGGCTTCAGCACAGCAGTAGAGAGCCCAGGCAAGGACTTTGGGGTTAAATCTCATATTTTAGTCACCTGGGACAAACATTTATAAAGTTGACAGCTTTCTCCTCATCTCTAAATAGAGACGTTGAAGGCTGCCTGCTCCCTGGCCAGCTGATGGGGGCTGACTGTGACCTAGGGAATTGAATGTCACTCTTTTTGACGCCTGTCACACTTACAGCTCCCCCAGTCTACAGGAATATGATAACCAAGAACCTATATGGTGGATGGGCCAGGACTTTTATACTCAATGTGTGTGCTGGCTTTATTATTTTTTCAGAATCATTTTAACATTTAATGCTTCTCAATTAAAGTGATTTCCTGGAGTGGATGCCAAGCTTCGTTTAGAATGCGCATTAACCACTTTCTGTATCGGTAGTTAAAGGCACTGAGGGATTTAAACAGCAATCCACAAGTCTGTTCAGTCAAGGTTTGGCGGAATAAAGCAGATTATAAACAATAATATATGTCTTTCTCTTCTTTTTTTGGAAGGTTTCCAAACTCACAAACAGAGCTAAAGTGCTGTAAACATATCCAGGAGTAAGCTTTGGGCTCTGCAAATGTACTCCATGAAAGCCACAGCCACTGACGGTGCCACTTTTTATCCTGTGTGTGTATGTGTGCATGTACTTTAAAAGAGCTTTTTATTACACAAAGTGTCCATCAACTGAACTCACCTTCTAAATATTAAAATGGAAACCGGGATTGCTACACAAGTGAGAGGAAATATAAATCCTGGCTGCAGTGTGGATGATGAATTTGCTGCTGCTGCTGCCTAGGGTGGCTGCGGAAATGCACCTCTCTATTCCTTAATGCCCTCACAGTCTCTGAGGTTCGGCCACTGCATCTAGTAAACTTACGTTCAAAGGGTCTTTTTCTGCCTCCCTGGTGGCTCAGTTGGTAAAGAGTCTGCCTGCAATGCGGGAGACCTGGGTTCAGTCCCTGGCTCAGGAAGATCCCCTGCAGAAGGAAATGGCAACCCACTCCAGTATTCTTGCCTGGAGAATTCCATGAACAGAGGAGCCTGGTGGGCTATAGTCCATGGAATCACAAAGAGTCGGACATGACTGTGTGACTTAACACTTTCACTTTTTTTCAAGAGAAACCCACACTGAGTGCTTAGAGTTCTACCATGAGGCAGATGCATGTTATGGGGAGCAGCTCCTTGGATGTTCGCTTTTTGTTTTTAACTTCGGTGTTCTAGGAAGGACTCATGTTCATTCCTTCTAAGATATGTAGGAAGAAAGTGAGAAGGAATCTGTTCTGAGTGTAAACTAGCTTGTACCTTGTGACCGTCTTAATCTGGTTTTTAGGGCTAGGAAGCTTTCTATTGCTGGAGGAAGGCATACTGCCCTCAGAAATGACTCCAATTAATGAATTTCCAAGAGAAGAGAAAGTAAAAATGTACAATAATGACATTTATTTTATAACCATGCAAAGGAGAAGTGATATAACAAAACATGGAAAAATTTGAATGATTTACATATAAAAGTAAAAATAGTAATAAATAAAAAGCCACGAACTCCCGATAACTATGATGATCCATACAAGGATTAAGCCATTAAGTTCTGCTTTTCAGGTAGGAGCATGACAAGAATATTTCAAGGGTAAGTGAATAAAGATGAGATTAAATAGCCTTTCCTGTTCAGTCCTTTAGTGTAATGCCAATTAATGCATGTTTGAAAAATTGATCATACTTGGTGCATAATAAACGTTAGATGATAAGTATAACAAGGAAGCTTTTTTTCCCCTTCATTCTAATAATCACTGCACTTTGACCTAAATCCCTCTGATGAAGGAACTGTGAATAGTTTCTGAAATAATTAAAGATGCTCAAGGTAAAGCTTCAGTAATGATCATAATTTTTCAAATCACATGATTACAAAAGACTGCACTGAAGTCTTTTTATGCTACAAGGAGAAAGTCCAACATGTGTATATAAAATCCACGAAGATTTAAAATCCTCAGCCTCTGACTTGTGGTTACTTTTGATGTTGCTTTAGCTTATCTTGATAAGGTGGTACAGGGAAAACTTGGGACTTGGTATCACAGGTTTGAAATAACCACCCTGATTCTGGAAAAATATGATCATGTATATTTAAGTGCTTGATGTATAATAAAGCCTATATAAAGATGGGCATTTCCACTGTTTATACGTGTATAACCTCGGACAATTTTCCTAACAACTCTGAGTTCAATTTCCTCATTTGTAAAATAGAGAAAATACCAATTATTTCTACTTTTATAATTCTGAGTTTCATTTAAGATGCTTGTGTATAAAGTCCTATACAAGGTAAGGTGTAATTACTGTTACATCATTAATGTTAAAATGTATTGACTTTAAGGTACAGTAGTTTATGTGTTACTAAGAGAAAATGCTGCCAATTCAACTATGACATTGTTTATAAAAGATACACAATTTTGGATACATTAAAATGTGAAAAAATGTGCATCTTAAAATTCATCAATTATAATAATATGACTACTATTAAAACATTTGACCCCAAATGCTTTAAGGATTAGGATTTAAAATTCACTCATTAATTTATTTAAACTTGACATTTTCATTACTTGTGGGTTACACACCTTTTTGTGGTAAACATCTACTTATGAAGGTGATCTTTTAGGGACCTGAAGTTTGATGAAAGCCTTCATGTTTCAGCCATTAAATGCTACATAAACATTTGAAACTCTTCATGTTCAGCTGAAGCATATGCTAGCCTGGGCACTAACCCTTCTGCAACCCAAGCTCAGCTCTACTCCAGTAACACACCTTGTTCATTAATCCTCAAAGATGCTATATTGTACATGGAATGATAACCCATAGCCAAGTAGTTAAGCCCAGCAGAAAGCTAAGAAATACCTATTTAATAGAAAGGTTCACTGGATTATGACAACCTTTCATCCAGAAAATGCTGAAACATTAAGAAATGATATAATAGAAACAATTCTAGATACAATACTTTGGTTGTTAACCCTTCTACCTAACAAGCATCAGAGATAACAGTATGTGTCCAGTTGGTCCAGTTGGCTGACTTCTTATCTGTTTATTAGAAACATAGTAGGTTTAAATGATTTAGTGTTTGATTATTAACTTGTGAATTTCTATGAGACTTTTCAAGATAGTCCATGCAATGTCTTTGAATGTGTGTGCCCAGTCATGTCCAACTCTCTGTAACCACACAGACTGCAGCCTGCCAGGCTCCTCTGTCCATGGAGTTTTCCAGGCAAGGATACAGGAGTGGGTTGCTATTTCCTCCTCCAGGGGATCTTCCCAATCAGGGACTGAACCTGCATCTCCTACATTGCAGGTGGATTCTTTACTGCTTAAGCCATTCCTCCACCCATGGGATTTTCCAGGCAAGAGTACTGGAGTGGGGTGCCATTGCCTTCTCCGCTAAAATACGATAGCTTCTAAAATCTCCTGTGTGGCTTCCCAGGTGGTGCAGTGGTAAAGAACCCACCTGCCAATGCCAGTATTTTGAGATAACATCATATAAGTACTTTTAAATATCCACGATAATGGGAAAAGGGAATGACAGTGGCCTAGAACAGCGCCTGTCATTTAGAAGGCTCTCAAGAAATGTTTGTGGATTGAGTGGAGGAAGAGCTTTACAACTTCACATGAATTTTGTGGACCAATAAAGGGCTGAGATTCAGCAGATTTGGTCTCAACTATGGCTCTGCTACTGCTCTGTGATCTTGGGCAATTTAAGTAACCTGTTAATATCTCAGATTCATCCTCCTTTAAGTGGCCTTAAGAGCCCCTGCACTACGTACTCTACAGGGTTACTGTGGAGGGATGATAGATTAGATAATGCCCATGAAAGCATTCTGAAAAGTCAAAAGAGCTAATGCATATAAAAAGCCATCATTAGTCACACAGAATTGAACACATGGGCTCATTTCTACCCTGCAGCAGAATCAGATGTCAAACAGTTTAGGGTCCAACTTTTTCGCCCAGACTTCTTTAAAAATTTCCAACTGTGGTGATCAGTGATAAAACTGTAGTCTAGGTATATTGTTGAAATCGTAAAGTTTTTTTTTTAATAATAAAAGACACAGCAAGACCCCATACATCATCCAGTAGACGCACTTAAAACTATGAAAATTGGTTCAAGTCAACAAAAGATTTCTCATTCTTGAAGTATGGTAACAAGAAGACAGAAAAGAAGGGGTTCTAAATGGGATTCACAGACCCCATGGCGTTCAGAGATGGGCTTCAGGAGACCTCAAGATTTCATGTTCAACACCGTGTTCTAGGGGAAGAATGAGCCAGAACTCCGCAAGAGTTAAGAACACTGGTTTAGCTGACTCAAGCTAGAGTTCTCAAGGTCACAGTGATTCACATGCTTTCTTTTGCCTCTTTTGTAATGTTTGTTTACATGATTCTCCCTTCATTCCTTGTTTTTCCCTAGTGTGTATCAAGACTACTGTAATGGCCTTCAGGGCCTCTTATGTGAGTTGGTTGAGGGCAAAGTAAATGACAGTGTTGAATAAATATTAAATACAGAGTTACTAACATTGTTCTGATCACAGTATCTTCAGAAAAAGAACAAAAAGCAACACATTCCGCTTTTCACTTTATTAAGGACATAGGAAAATGGGGCTGGGCATGCGTTTGTGTTTAGACACACATCTACAGAGGTGGCTAGGGGACAAGACAATAGAATAAACGTGGAATTGAGAATGAGGTGAAAGTAGAATGGCAAACTGTTAATAGTCTAGAAAATGCTAGTGGTAAAGTAGCAAAAAGTAACTTCATGACTCTGACGAACGTCTCTAGTTACCCGTTACTTTATGAGGCCTCCAAGCCAACTGGTTTCCAGTTTGGGAACACAGTGGAGACTCAATTTTTAAAATACTCATGTACAACGCTGCTATATCTAAAATAGATAACCAACAAGGACCTACTATGTAGCACAGGGAACTCTGCTTAATGTTATGTGGCAGACTAAGTGGGAGGGGAATTGGGGGGCAAATGGATACATGCATGCGTATGGCTAAGTCCCTTTGCTGTTCACCTGAGACTATTACAACATTGGTAATAGCTATACTCCAATATAAGATAAAAACTTAAAAAAATACTCATGTACACTAAAAATAATAAATCAGAGCACTCGAACAAAGGATGAAGGTAAATAAAATCCCAATCCCAGTAAACATTAAGGAAAAAAAGAGACTGGTTTTTTGTTGAACCATGATTAGAATTGAACCTTTAGGGAATTTCCTGGCGGTTCAGTGGTTAGGATTCCATGCTTTCACTGCTGAGAACATGGGTTCCATTCCTGGTAGGGGAACTAAGATCCCACAAGCTGCTTGGCATGGCCAAGAAAGAAAAAGGAAATGAACCGTCAGAAAATGGTTTTCTAGAATATTTTCAAATGCTTAACATCACTAATCTGTCCAGGAAAAAGAAATCTTTAAAACAAAACCAAACTTACACTAAAAGTATGTCCTAGTTTTATCCTGCTGAACTATATGAAAAAGTGGTTCGCCACATATCTGAGGAAGTTAACCAGCTTTCTGGTCCAGTAAATTTGTGTTCTTTGATGCTAAGCATTGCC
The DNA here is from genome assembly GCF_016772045.2 of Ovis aries. Taxonomy (NCBI): domain Eukaryota; kingdom Metazoa; phylum Chordata; class Mammalia; order Artiodactyla; family Bovidae; genus Ovis; species Ovis aries. The sequence continues at coordinate 60,866,169 of NC_056065.1, forward strand.
GCTTTGGCAATGGAACTCATGATCTGGCTGACGTGTGGTGTGTGTGTGTGTGTGTCACTCATTCAGTTGTGTCTGACTCTTTGCAACCCCGTGGACTGTATCCCACAAGGTTCCTCCATCCAAGGGATTTTCCAGGCAAGAATACTGGAGTGGGTTGCCATTTTTTTCTCCAGGGGATCTTCCCAACCCAGGGATTGGACTCCGGTCTCTTACATTGCGGGCAGACTCTTTACCATCTGAACCACCAGGGAAACCCTGAGCCACTCGTGAAAGCTGACATGTGACACACTAAATAATTGTTCAGTAATTTAAGGGGAATGAAAGAAAATCAAGATCCAGTTGTCTCTGACATTTATGGATGAAATCTTCCCCTTGATAAGGCACAGGGAGATGATCCATAGATTGTTATACATGACAGCAAGGTTTTTGAAAATTTAGATACTGGTGACAAAAGCATAGAGATTTTGGAAACTGATTTTAGAATGTACTTGAAAATGTTAAGCTGATGACTGTTTTTAGTGATAGCTTTCAGTGCAAATTTGAAACCTTTAAATCTAAGTAATAAAAGCCAAATTATATGATTTTCCCTCCTCTTTTTTAGTCTTTGATATACTTCTTAACTCTTGGAATAGGATTTTTAATTTATCCAGCTTAATTACATCACTGTAAACTTCTGGGGAAAAAAGAAAACATCATATGTTTTATCTACTAGATTTGTGAGGCAAATATATTCTATTAAAGTGAATCAATTATTAAATAAAAGCCAAATTACATACTTTATTTAAAAACAACTATATAGTTTTAGATGTGGCAAAATAGCTTATTAAACACTTGTCTAAGAAATATCAAGGTTGAATTACAAACAAGAGATGAAAAAAGGAGCTTCTTGATAGCTTCTTGCTCAGATAACTGCTCTGTAAATCGGAAATGAATGAACACTTTTTGATTTGCTAATGTCCTAAAAATGCACAAAGTACTATCAGTTAAAAGCTATATGCAATGTCTTGGTTGCTTTTACTGTAAATAATGAATAATGTTTCTTAAAACACATTCAATTAATGTGGAACATGAGGTTAGCTGAACAGGAGGTTGCCATGTAGCTGGGATTGTGGGAAAAGAAGAGATAACAAAGAGAAGGCTCTGCTAGAATTACAGTAACATTTCAGGATGTACTAATGTGCATATCTCTTCCACAGATAATTAAGCAGTCATTTTAAAAATGAATAATCTTGGTGAATGCTTTTGGTTTACATCTCAGAAAATTAGACATCAGAAAAATCACAAAATAAGCAGTATTATTTAATATGCCTCATTTCTGCTCTGGAGGGGCTGGCTGAGCTAATGCAACTCTCGTCCATTGCTGAGGGCGCCACTAAGCAAGTTTATACCTTGTTATCTTAGGAGTGATATGTTAGAAAAATGATCTTTTAAATGGTCATCTCTGCATCTCAACTTGTTTCTTTCTCTTCCACTGATAACTACCTATACTTTCCTTACGTAGTAAATGTTAAGGAACTCCCCAGATGGAGTTCTTGAGGCTTAAAGGGGAGCCAGTTTCAATAGTGGTACACTTTTCTGTTCTTTAAATAAAACTTGTGGTATAGTTGTTTATATTTTTAATAAAGAATAGAAGCTCTCCAGGAATAACTTCTATCACGCCTAAGTACTGGAGCATTATGGCTATTTCATGTTAGACCCCAACAGGCCTAACAGTTGAGGCCTGAGCTAGTTATAGAGACTGCTGCCATTTGGGACAGGGACATTATAGCCAACGACAAGGGCTTGAGGGAGGTTCTTCCCTGTTTTGTGAAGGTGAGTGTAAGGAATCCTGACCTAACCAGTGAATTGTTCAGAATTTGTGTTTCCATCCTAAAATGCCCACGATTCTTAGGTTTTCAGTGAATCTGGTTGTTTTAGCTTCCCAAATAGACACTTTAGCTACTTATTCAGACCAGCTGTACCAAATGCCAGGAAACTGTCCGAGCTCCATGCCAATATTGGGATTTCATGGAACTTTCTCTAATTGTAAGTGTAGTACTGCTGGGTCTATTTCCCGTGTCTGTGTGTGTGTGTAAAGAGCAGCCATGTTTAATATTGTGAAATACAACACATCTCCTCTCCCAGCCTCTAGAACAGTGATAAATTTCAGAGCACGCTCAGCAGAATTGGATTGTATTATGCACAGTACACATGTTCATCACCAAAACGGAACTCGCCAGAATGGATGCAAGGAGAATGAATTGCTGAGACTTCAAAATTTCAGTTCCTCACAACTGATTTTATTAGCCAACATATACCAAAGATGGGGGCAAAAGACGTGTCATTTTTGCAGTTTTCTTCCACCGCTGGAGCCCTGTGCTGTTGTCAAACGTAGTTTTCCAGTCTTTTGATTAAGCCTTGCCTGTCGTGTGCTGCTGTAACATCAAAGTAACCGCTTTGCACCCTGTTACCTCCTCTGGCAGGCAGCCGTCCTGGTCTCGGATCGTGGGGTCGGCCCCGGACTGGAGCAGCAGCTCCACAATGTCCAAAAACTCACAGGCAGCAGCTGATGGGGAAATCGACAAATATGGAGACCAGGTTACTGTGAGACAAAGAGAAACCACTAGACTTCAGCGGGAAAGGCAAGTGCTGAGCGATAAGAAATCCTGAAAAACGAGCAACGTGACAGACTGGGGATGATCAGGCCTTGGAATGAAACAGTGCTGTGACAGTGGGTTTGCTGGTGTTCAGTCCAGTTCAGTTCAGTAAGAAAATCAAATTTACCCCTGTGTTTGCCCGGAAGCCGACCGTCAGACAAAGACATTTTTTAAAATTGTGAGGGTTTTAGGCTCTATTCTTCAGGATGGGAATGAAGGGAAGGAACAAACACTAGTTGAAGTATTTCTTTTACTTTGATCAAAATAATGATATGTTTGTAAGCAAAGTCAAAAGGCTAAAAACACTGTAAATGTCGAAGAAAAAACTTTTTCTTTGAAGAGGAAGTGGGTAACTAACTGAACTTTAAAATTAGTTAAACAAAAACAAAAACAGTGGCCTAGTGATCAGACCATCCCTCTAAAGAAAACAAACACACAAAGGCACCAATCACACAAGGTGTGTGAAGAGGAAAAGGACCCACAGACATCAAAACTTATCATGAAGGTGCTACAGTATTGCCTCCAGACCAAAAGGCTAGAAGAAAGCTGTCCATTCTTGTGCACATGTAGAGAAACTTGATTTTCGACAATGCTGGCATCGAAGATCAGGGAGGAAACAAAGCTCCATTAAATTGTATGGCGCCGAGACAACTAGGCTAACGGCAGAAATGGCAAACTAAGCGGCAATAAACATATGAAAAGATGAGCAACCACATTAGTAATCATGGAAATAAAAAACTTCATACCCACTAGATAGCTGAAAACCAAAACCTGAGACAATACCAAGCATGGGGCAGGCCTGGAGCAAGGCGGGGCTCTCCTCTGGACTGTGGGGAGCATACACCACGCCTCACTTTGGACAACCAGTTGGCATTACACGTTAAACCTAAACAAATGCCCACTGTTGGACCCAGCAATTCTACTCCTAGTTATATACCCTTCAGAAACCTTTGTGTATGTTCTCCAGGACATACCTGCAAGAATGGACATACAGTAGCCCTATCTGTGAAAGACCCCAAATGCAAACAACCCAAACACCCATTGAGAATAACATGTAAAAATAAAATACTGTTTACACAGACAATGAAATCCCCACACAACAAGGAAAACTAATGAACTGTAGTTTCACATGACATGAGTTTATCTCCAGGTCTTAAGGCTGAAGGAAAAAAGGCAAGTCAGAAGAACACACACAGTATGTTTCCACTTAAAATTTTAAAAGCAGACAAAACTAAACTCATTGTTCAGAGACACAAAGCTGTAATGAAACTATAAGGGAAGATAGTGATATAAAATTTGAGTGTTAATCTGGGGGCCCTGTAGGGAAGTCCATGTAATTGGGTAGGTATACATGGGGTTTCAAAGATATCAGCAGTGTTCACTTTTTTTTCACTTTCTTAAACTATGTGGTAGGTACAATTTTTTAAAGCTACATTTAAAAATTTTCATATCTGTTTTATATACAATTCTGTAGTGTGATATATTACACAATGGCAACAACAAAAGGTTTGAAAACAAAGGGAGAACAAGAAGGGTAAGGGGTTTGCGTCAAGAAGTGTTTTACTGAATACATACTATACCAGTTCTATCAAAGATACAGGTAAGACTCCTGCTCTGAGGAATTTAGAAGGATGAATATAACAAACACTGTGGCAGACAGGGACACACACACACACACACACACGTGACAGGTGAGGAGGGTGGAAGAGAGGAGAAGGAAGTTGAAGGATCAGGAAAAACACACAAGTAGGTGGTATGAATGCTGAGCTTCGAGGACGGAGTAAAATTCCAGATAAACTGAGAAGGAAAGGCATTGCAGAGTGAGAAAACAGCATTAACAGGAGGAGGAGAGGATGGGGAATGCTGAGGGAACTGTCTGCTGGCCCGGAGAAGCAACACAGAGAGTCAAAAGCAGAGAGTCTGGATTTAAGTCAAATTATACAAAGTCTTGAAAGCCACACTGAGAAGTTTGGCACTTAGGAGGAGAGGAGTAGCACAATCTCAGCTCTGAGTTAGGATGATAATTCTGGAGTCACCTGGAGAACCTAAATATCTGTGGCAGGCAGAACAGTTAAGGAGACTGTGGTAGTCCTTTAGGGCACTTGAAATTAGCTAGTGTTGGCAGGAGTATAAAGAAAGTACTGAATTTGAGAGCCACTGAAATTCAGGTAGGACACAGCAAAATACAGATGTACTTCAAAAAAAAGTTTGTGAATGAAAAATGTAATAATTAATGAGGTTGATATAATGTCATATATGTAGATACCTAGTTAAACATTTCACTATTTATATTTTGCACTTTTTTTCTGGAGTGAAAATATTTTGTTTCAGATTTCAAGTATTTTTATAGACTTTTGAAAAGTTCTTAGGCCCAAGACCTGTCATCATAATGCTTACTGAATGAAACAGTCTGAATACTTCTATCCTTGATAGATAAAGAAAATTACTGATAAATTTGATTATATAGAAACCTAAAACTGATAAATTTGAACACATAAAAATTTAAAACAGCTATAGCACACACACACGAAAATCTGATGTACAAAAATAAACCATAAACTGGGAAACACTGACCTATATAACACAGACAAGAGCTAATGTCCTTAATACTAAAAAAAAACAAACAACTTTGAACAAACCAATCCAAAAGAACAATGGGCAAAAGAATAAGAAGAATCAAGAAGACACCTATGTTTCTAGTCTGGGAGAATGCATAGATGTGGCTGACATCTCTAAAATAAGGAATCAAAAGAAGGAAGAGGAGCAGTTTTTGGAGAGAAACAGAAGCAGAAAATTATTGAGGGGGAGAAATAATATTGGTTTGGGACATGATAAATATGTGGTGTTGGGGGATGTCTATATTGATAAGGTCAGACAAGAAGGTAAAATTTGAATATGAAAAAAGAAACCAACAACCCACCCATCCCATACACACTGCTACCTCCATTTTTTGGAATTTGGAAAAGACCCTGATACTGGAAAAGATTGAGGGTGGGAGGAAAAGGGGCGACAGAGGATGACATGGTTGACTGGCATCACTGATTCAATGGACATGAGTCTGTGCAAACTGGGAGATAGATAGTGAAGGACAGGGAAGCCTGGCGTACTGCAGGGCATGGGGTTGCAAAGAGTCGGACACGACTCACTGACTGAACAACAACCTCCATTTTCATCATACTGTGTGACTTTCTGAAGATGCATGGTTTTGGATCAGGAATTTTAGCAATTTTTCTGAGTACCCTGTTACATGTTTATATTACATGATTTGCTTGGCCAAAGAGTTACCTACCTAAGGTGGTTTCCCTTACCATGCTAGAGAAATACTTTTGAAAGAGACAGTGTCCTTACGAATAGACACATTTATGTGTCCGGGAAATAAAAACCTTTAGAGGCAAAGATTGTTAATACCAGTTATTAAATTTTCACCTGTATTTTTTACTACAATTTACATTCATCCACTTTGGTTTTTGTTGTTGTGAATCACCGAACATATTTTATTATTATTCTACATTATCTTTACTGGGTTTTCTTCTTCCTGTAAACAGACTTTACTCTTCACTAGCTCTTTAAAAGCACCATTAGCAAACCTACTTACAATGACTGTCCTTTACCACACCTGGCCTTATCTCTCCACCATGCTTTCAACTACTGCAGTGAGCGTGTATCAGAATCACCTGGAGGCATCACCCCACAGTTTCTGATTGGTAGGTTTGGAGCAGGACCGAGAATTTACATTTCCTAACAGGTTCCCAGGTGATGCTGATACTGCAGATCCGGGACCTCACTTTCAGACTCAGGGCTCTACCAGCGTGCCTCCTCCCTCAAGCTATTTGCCAATTTTCACAGCTAGAGCCACTTAAAGTGTAGGAAGGAATACAGGCCTCTCATTGGTTCCGTGTGACGTAACTTTACATCGGATTTGATGCGGGTAGCAGACATGACTTTGTCTGCCTTTGCTGAGTTTTCCAGCTCCTATACCTCATCTCTTCTTGGATTCCTTGCTGGACATGCTATTTCCTCTGAGACTAGGACACTGATTTTGCTAGCTCAGTTCCTTCTGGAAGCTGAACATGAAACAGGTAAGTTTACTTCCTACTTCTGGGACTCCACCTGGTTGCCTCTGGACATTTGTTTTACATTGTTGGTTTGCCTGCGCTGGTTTCTTTCCGTTGCTTGTTGTTAAGACTTTGAAGTTTGCCTTTTTCTGTGCCTGAGTCTAGTGTCCTGCATCTGGCGTTTCCGGGACTGACTTCAAATATCCAGGCTACCTTCTCTGCTTTTCAAACAAGGGTTATTTATTCGGTTGAACAACGTTGTTGCTATTTCTATGACTGCTGCCCATTCTTTCTCTATTTTCATTTCTATAGAGGAGCCTGGAAGGCTATAGTCTGTGGGGTCGTAAAGAGCCAGACACAACTGAGCAACTAACACAACACACATGTGTTTCCAGACTCCTCAACCCCAGGCTCCATCTTCCTCATGTTCTGAGCCTCAGGGCTGGCTTGGTCTTTTCCCTCTATAAATGATTACTTTTCTGGTGAGATCATGCACCTTGGCTGGCAGGTTCTAATGCCAACTATATGTGTGGCTTAGATCCAATTCTGTTTTTTCCTTTTTAAACTGGTGTCAAGGAGGTCTATGAGTTTGCCATGCAAAGTATAGTCTGAGGATCAGTGGCTTTTAGCATACTAGGGGAGCCTGTTAGAATCAGATGAATTGTTCCCATTTGAGACTAATTATAACTCAACCTTACCAGTCACTACTTTTTCCAACTTCCTTATCTCACCACTGATGTAATTTTACAAACCTATGTTGGGTGAGTTTCCTGATGACAGTGTGAGCTATAATGTATAATTCATGATTCTCTAGGAACCCAGAATCTGTGTACATCTCACATTTGTTGTTTCTTAGTGTATCTTTTGACCAAGCCCTTTTCAACTATGTCAAGATACCAAAGGAATGTTTCTTCATGTTACTGGCCATGATCTGATGAGGGTCCAGGGTGGATGCGTACCACTCAAATTCAACAATAAAGTTCAGATGCTTAACGTAATTCTGGCCCACAGTAGGTGACCATCCAAATATCTCACTGAAACAGAGCAGGACCCTGTGACACTTGCAGCCCCTCCCCGCCTTGTCCTCTGCCTGCCTTTTACCTGTGGAAAACTTCAAATACCTTTAATCAGAGAAATGTGAACATGTGGAAACAAAAGAAAAAGGTCAAAGGGGACCAAATAATAATAATGTATTCATTAAACATAGTCAGGGACCTTCAGTTCCTTCTTGAGGGCTGTAGACAATACTCTGAGCCATATCCTGTGAGTTACGTTATAGATGCTGAAAACCCCCACAGGTGGGAGAAGTTAATTACATGACCAGATTGTAGCCGTGATGTGTGCATGCTCAGTCCCTTCAGTTCTGACCAACTGTTTGCGGCCCTGTGGACTATAGCCTGCCAGGTTCCTCTGTCCAAGGGATTCTCCAGGCAAGAGTACTGGAGTGGCTTGCCATCTCCTCCAGGGTATCTTCCCGACCCAGGGATCGAACCTGGGTCTCTTATGTCTCCTGTGTTGATAGGAGGCTGGTTCTTTACCATTAGTACCACCTGGTAAGCCCCTACAACTCTGGGAACTGGCTTTAAAGAAATGGAAACAAACCAACCCTGGGACTGAAGATTAACTGTATTGAAAAACAATCAAGATGATGCTGGTTAGACCACCGATGACCGATTTCAAGATGACTGTCAGAGCTGACTGTACTGTTTCTGCCTGTAGCCCCCCTCCTTCTGTCTATAAAAGCTCTTGCCCCCTAATTTCATTGTGGCAGGGGGTCGGGGGAGTCGGCTTTTGGACAGATGTCTGCCCTCCATCCCCTCCAGGTTGCTGGCATCCAAACTCAAGCAAACTTTTCTTGCTACCAATCTGGTCGCTTTGTAGGCTTTTGAGGGTGACCAGCGAGACCCCCACTTTCAGTAAGTTTTTTGTCGCCCAGCGTGGGGCTGACTGCTGCAGCTCTTGTGCTTTGATGACACCTGGCTCTCCTGGGTTTCCCATGGCCTTACAGTGTATGAGCCTGCTGCTCGTGACTAGCTGGCTCCGAAAAGGGGATTTGGGGGATGTTCCCAGCAGCTGCCAAAACCATTTGTTTTGAGGATCCTCCCTGTTTCTCCCCTGTTGGCACTAGCTGCCAGCCTACACTTTTCCTTGTTGGAATGGAAACATGCATTGGGGATGAGGTGACGAGCTCCAAAATGGGATAAGTCCACTGGTGTGTGCCGGGCAACCTTCCCATTTGTGAGTATGAAGTACTCTTTGGGCATTCTTGCCATTTGGTTCTGATATGTGCATGACATTGAGAACTGTATGTGCACACCAAGTGCTATTTGGGCATCTTGCCAACTGGTTCTGACATCTGTCTACTGTTGAGGACTGCTTGTGGGCACTGAGCGTCATTTGGGCACTTTGCCAATTGGTTCTGATGTCCAGCTACCATTGAGGGCCATTTGTGCTGGGAAAGTGTTTTTTTGGGATTCTGTAGCAGTCACCCTCAAAGATGATTTGTGACAGATCTGTTTTTGTGTGAATATGTATTCCATCTGTGTGACTAGTATCTTTGTCTTTTGTAAAATGAGAAATTCAGGTTCAATTCATTAAGAAAAATTCAAGCTATGAAACTATGACTAAAGGTTTTTTTTTTTTTTAACTAACATATGGCAATAGTGTTCTTTAGATTCTGGAAAAAACTGGTTAAGATGAAACTCTTGAAATTCCAAATCTGGTTCTTTTTGTATATGCAGTTAGAGAAAGCTAGCTTGATAGAATCCGCCCCCCAAGAACTCTAATCCTGAGAAAACAAAAATATGCCTAGGAGAAAACTTGAAGTTAACTCATCATGCCCTTGAAATACAAACACAACCCACTTTGCCTCGGATTTCAGCCCTGGGTTAATTAGAAAACTTCAAGCCAAACTGGGGAGGTGGAGAAGGGGGAAAAAGAAAAAGCAGGTTTTTAAAATCGACTGTATAAATTTGACTGTTCTGTTATTCATAAACTGATAAGTTTAACTGCAAAGGCTAATTCGTGAAATATTAAAAGATGAAACAAAGATCTCTGGATGTTTGTATGTCTCAAGATGTGTTTTTGGATAATATTGCTGAGAGTAACTTGTAAAGGAGCGCTATTGGTTTAAAAAAGGTAAGTGTTTACAAATCAAACAAACCTAAATTTATCTACTTTTGCCTTCTTGCAAGACCAAGAGGGAAACTAAGAGTGCTTGGAAATTGTGCTATGAAAAATGTATGTCTTTAGAGGTAATAAAATATGTTCTCAAGTTTGCCAGTCAGAAAATGCTGACATAATATTTCAATCCCTTGTTCTTGGTTTTGTTCAGGTTTTCAAGGGTTAAAAAATGTGATACATAAAAATGATTAGGGAACCATTTCAGTGTGTAAAGCAAGTAGGAGATATGTTGTTGGTAAAGAGAAGGTATAAAGACTGGATATATTGTTGTTAAGGAAAAATGATGATTTTTTCCTACAGTTGGTTGTTGGGGAAAAAAGGGACAAATCTGTTTGGGTCCAGAAAATAATAAAAGGTTTGTGAAAAACGAACTTTGAGAAATGACTTTTGTATGCTATCAGGATTAACATTAGACTGAATTTCTTTGGGTAAATGAATTTTGTTATTATCAACAGTAAACTGATGCAAGACTAAATTTGTTTTTTCTGTTAAGAAAATAAAGTTCTCCTGGAATGTTGATCTGATTTTGGTAACAGTGATTTCTAATGGAAAGTTATTGTTTGCTTCTAACCATACTTTTGATCCCAATGTTCAGGATGGGAAAAAACTGTCCAGTCAAGTTGTTACACAGTATGACTACTCATGATGTGTAGCACTGCTGGCTTTCAGTTGACTGCTTAAAGCATATGTACAATGTTTGTGTGACAGCGGGGCATAAAGGATAACACTTATGGCCGATAAAGTGTTTCCTCATTAACATACCTCTGAGCCTGATGGTCATGGTGGAGAGGCCTGACAAAATGTGGTCCACTGGAGAAGGGAATGGCAAGCCACTTCAGTATTCTTGCCTTGAGAACCCCAACAACAGTATGAAAAGGCAAAATGATAGGATACCAAAAGAGGAACTCCCCAGGTCATTAGGTGCCCAATATGCTACTGGAGATCAGTGGAGAAATAACTCCAGAAAGAATGAAGGGATGGAGCCAAAGCAAAAACAATACCCAGCTGTGGATGTGACTGGCGACAGAAGCAAGATCTGATGCTGTAAAGAGCAATATTGCATAGGAACCTGGAATGTCAGGTCCATGAATCAAGGCAAATTGGAAGTGGTCAAACAGGAGATGGCAAGGGTGAACGTTGACATTCTAGGAATCAGCGAACTAAAATGGACTGGAATGGGTGATTTTAACTCAGATGACCATTATATCTACTACTGTGGGCAGGAATTCCTCAGAAGAAATGAAGTAGCCATCATGGTCAACAAGAGAGTCCAAAATGCAGTACTTGGATGCAGTCTCAAAAACGACAGAATGATCTCTGTTCGTCTCCAAGGCAAACCATTCAATATCTCAGTTATCCAAGTCTATGCCCCAACCAGTAACGCTGAAGAAACTGAAGTTGAACGGTTTTATGAAGACCTAAAAGACCTTTTAGAACTAACACCCCCAAAAGATGTCCTTTTCATTATAGGGGACTGGAATGAAAAAGTAGGAAGTCAAGAAACACCTGGAGTAACAGGCAAATTTGGCCTTGGAATGCAGAATGAAGCAGGGCAAAGACTGATAGAGTTTTGCCAAGAAAATGCACTGGTCATAGCAAACACCCTTTTCCAACAACACATGAGAAGACTCTACATGTGGACATCACCAGATGGTCAACACCGAAATCAGATTGATTATATTCTTTGCAGCCAAAGATGGAGAAGCTCTATTCAGTCAACAAAAACAAGACCAGGAGCTGACTGTGGCTCAGATCATGAACTCCTTATTGTCAAATTCAGACTTAAATTGAAGAAAGTAGGGAAAACCGCTAGACCATTCAGGTATGACTTAAATCAAACCCCTTATGATTATACAGTGGAAGTGAGAAATAGATTTAAGGGCCTAGATCTGATAGATAGAGTGCCTGATGAACTATGGAATGAGGTTCGTGACACTGTATAGGAGACAGGGATCAAGACCGTCCCCATGGAAAAGAAATGCAAAAAAGCAAAATGGCTGTCTGGGGAGGCCTTACAAATAGCTGTGAAAAGAAGAGAACTGAAAAGCAAAGGAGAAAAGGAAAGATATAGGCATCTAAATGCAGAGTTCCAAAGAATAGCAAGAAGAGATAAGAAAGCCTTCTTCAGCAATCAATGCAAAGAAATAGAGGAAAACAACAGAATGGGAAAGACTAGAGCTCTCTTCAAGAAAATTAGAGATACCAAGGGAACATTTCATGCAAAGATGGGCTCGATAAAGGACAGAAATGGTATGGACCTAACAGAAGCAGAAGATATTAAGAAGAGGTGGCAAGAATACATGGAAGAACTGTACAAAAAGATCTTCATGACCCAGATAATCACGATGATGTGATCACTAATCTAGAGCCAGACATCTTGGAATGTGAAGTCAAGTGGGCCTTCGAAAGCATCACTATGAACAAAGCTAGTGGAGGTGATGGAATGCCAGTTGAGCTGTTTCAAATCCTGAAAGATGATGCTGTGAAAGTGCTGCACTCAATATACCAGCAAGTTTGGAAAACTCAGCAGTGGCCATAGGACTAGAAAAGGTCAGTTTTCATTCCAATCTCAAAGAAAGGCAATGCCAAAGAATGCTCAAACTATCGCACAATTGCACTCATCTCACATGCTAGTAATGTAATGCTCAAAATTCTCCAAGCCAGGCTTCAGCAATATGTGAACCATGAACTCCCTGATGTTCAAGCTGGTTTTAGAAAAGGCAGAGGAACCAGAGATCAAATTGCCAACATCCGCTGGATCATGGAAAAAAGCAAGAGAGTTCCAGAAAACATCTATTTCTGCTTTATTGACTATGCCAAAGCCTTTGACTGTGTGGATCACAAGAAACTGTGGAAAATTCTGAAAGAGATGGGAATACCAGACCACCTGACCTGCCTCTTGAGAAATCTGTATGCAGGTCAGGAAGCAACAGTTAGAACTGGACATGGGACAGACTGGTTCCTAATAGGAAAAGGAGTACATCAAGGCTGTATACTGTCACCCTGCTTATTTAACTTCTATGCAGAGTACATCAAGAGAAATGCTGGGCTGAAGGAAGCACAAGCTGGAATCAAGACTGCCGGGAGAAATATCAATAACCTCAGATATGCAGATGACACCACCCTTATGGCAGAAAGTGAAGAGGAACTAAAAAGCCTCTTGATGAAAGTGAAAGAGGAGAGTGAAAAAGTTGGCTTAAAGCTCAACATTCAGAAAACGAAGATCATGGCATCCGGTCCCATCACTTCATGGGAAATAGATGGGAAAACAGTGTCAGACTTTATTTTTTTGGGCTCCAAAATCACTGCAGATGGTGACTGCAGCCATGAAATTAAGATGCTTACCCCTTGGAAGGAAAGTTATGACCAACCTAGACACCATATTCAAAAGCAGAGACATTACTTTGCCAACAAAGGTCCGTCTATTCAAGGCTATGGTTTTTCCAGTGGTCATGTATGGATGTGAGAGTTGGACTGTGAAGAAAGCTGAGCGCCGAAGAATTGATGGTTTTGAACTGTGGCATTGGAGAAGACTCTTGAGAGTCCCTTGGACTGCAAGGAGATCCAACCAGTCTATTCTGAAGGAGATCAGCCCTGGGTGTTCTTTGGAAGGAATGATGTTAAAGCTGAAACTCCAGTAGTTTGGCCACCTCATGCGAAGAGTTGACTCATTTGAAAAGACCCTGATGCTGGGAGGGATTGGGAGCAGGAGGAGAAGGGGATGACAGAGGATGAGATGTCTGGATGGCATCACCGACTTGATGGACATGAGTTTGAGTGAACTCTGGGAGTTGGTATTGGACAGGGAGGCCTGGCGTGCCGCAATTCATGGGGTCGCAAAGAGTCGGACACGACTGAGTGACTGAACTGAACTGAGAAGAGGTGAACTCAAGCTCCTTCTACTCTGCCATCTTGTCCCTCCCAGATTCTTCATCTGTTTTGGATTGTGCCAGTTAACATATAGAACAAGATTCCCTGCCCTACCCGCCATCTTTTTGTTTTATTGAAGTTAATATTCTTCTTAAAAATTTGGTAAATTCTGGCAATGTGTCTACTTGTGTAGCTACTATTCAATAGAGACAGAAGACCTGTTCATAACCCCTGAAAGTTCCCTCCTGCCTCTCTGCAGTCAATCCTTTTACGCCACCCATAGCCCCTGGCAACCACTGGCCTGATTTCTGTCTTTAGGTTTTGCCTTCTCCAGAAATTCAGAAATCATAGAGCATATGGTCTTTTGTGTCTGGCTTCTTTCACTGAGTGTGATGCTCTGGAGATTCATCCACGTTGCTCCCTGTATAAGTAGCGCTTTCCTTTTTATTGCTGTATTCCATTGTATAAATATATGTAGTCATGTGGGTTGTGTCCAGTTTTTGGCCATTACAAATAAAGATCCTATGAACCCTTGGATACATGTCTTTGTGTGGATCTTTTATGTTTTCACATCTTTTGGGTAAATAACAGGAGTGGGATTGCTGAGTCACATGGCAAATGACTATCTAAGTTCTATAAGAAACTACCAAACTTCCAAAGTTTGTATTCCCACCAATTGCTCTGTATCCTTGTCAGCACTTGTTACTATTACTAAAATTCTTTTTAGCCATTCTGGTCAGGTTTATAGTACCTATAGTATAGATACTATGTAGTATAGTCAGGGCTTCTTATTGTGGTTTTTAATTTTCATTTCCCTAAAATCTAATGAAGAACATCTTTTTATATGCTTTTTTTGCCAATCACTTACCTTTGGTGATTTATCTCTTCAAATCTTCCATCCATTTATTAATTGGAGTTTCTTTTTATAAATTTAGAATTACTCTTTTAAAATTCTTGGATATAAGTTTTTCCCCAAATGTTTCATAAATACATTTTCCCACTCTGTGACTTGTCTTCTATCAAGAGTATCTTTTGAAGAGTAAGAATCTTTAATTTTGAATGAAGTCCCATTGTTTTCTTTTATGTTTTATGCTTTTTGTGTCCTATATAAGAAGTGTTTCTCTATCTCAAGATCACAAGATGTCCTTCCACATTTTCTTCTAGTCCTTTATATTTTAGCTCTTATGTATTGGTCTCTGATCCATTTCAAGGTAATTTTTGTGAAGGGTATGAGGAAACAGTTGAGGCTGGTTTTCACCCCAGCATGTATGGGTATGTCCAACTGTTATAGCACCATTTGTTATATAGCCAATCCTTTCCTCCACTGACTTACCCTGATACTTCTGTCACAAATCATTTACCCATGTATAGGCTGGTCTACTGGAGAAGGAAACGGCAACCCACTTCAGTATTCTTGCCTAGAGAATCCTGTGGACAGAGGAGCCTGGTGGGCTGCTGTCCATAGGGTTACACAGAGTTGGACACGACTGAAGTGACTTAGCATGCATGCATGCATTGGAGAAGGAAATGGCAACCTATTCCAGTATTCTTGCCTGGAGAATCCCAGGGACAGAGCCTGGTGGGCTGCAGTCTATGGGGTTGCACAGAGTCGGACACGACTGAAGCATCTTAGCAGTAGCAGCAGCAGGCTGGTCTATTCCTAGGTTATTTATCACGTTTCATTGACCTATATACTTTATTTACACCAATATCATACTGCTTCAATTTCTATATTTTTATAGTAAAACTTGTAGTAAATAATAATATATTGTTCAAAGAAAACAAAGAAATTAAAAATATTTTGAACTAATGAAAATGAAAACACAACTTATCAAAGTATGAGGGATGCATCAAAAGCAGTGCTTAGAGAGGGAAATTTACAGCATTGAATGCAGATATTAGACAAGAAGAAAGATATAAAACCAGTAATCTAAATTCCCACCTTAGCAAACTGGAAAAATCAAGAGCAAATTAAATCCAAAGTAAGCATAAGAAAGAAAAAAAAGAATTATACCAGAAGTCAGTGAAATTCAAAGCAAGGCAATAGAGAAAATCAATACAACCAAATAATAGTTTTTGAAAAAGACAAATAAAAGCAATATGCCTCTTGTTATTGTTCAGTCACTAAGTTGTGTCTGACATTTTGCAGCCCCATGGACTGCAGCATGCCAGGCTTCCCTGTCCTTCATTATCTCCCAGAGTTTGCTCAGACTTTTCTCTATTGACTCAGTGATACTATCTAACCATCTCATCCTCTGCTGCCTGCTTCTCTTCTTGCCCTTAATCTTTCCCAGCATCAGGGTCTTTTCCAGTGAGTTGGATCTTCACATCAAGTGGTCAAAGTATTGGAGCTTCAGCATCAGTCCTTCCAGTGAATATTCAGGGTTGATTTCCTTTGAGTGGTTTGATCTCCTTGCTGTTTAAGGGACTCTTGAGTCTTCTCCAGCACCACAATTGGAAAGCATTGATTCTTTGGCATTCAGCCTTCTTTATGGTCCAACTTTCACATCCATACATTACTACTGGAAAAACCAGAGCTTTGACTATACAGACCTTTGTTGGCAAAGTGATGTCTCTACTTTTTAATATGCCATTTAGGTTTGTCATAGCTTTCTTTCAAGGAGCAAGTGTCTTTTAATTTCATGGCTGCAGTCACTATCCACAGTGATTTTGGGGCCTGAGAAAATAAAATCTGTAACTGTTTCCACTTTTTCCCCATCTATTTGCCATGAAGTGATGAAACCGGATGCCATGATCTTAGTGTTTTTGAATGTCGAGTTTTAAGCCAACTTTTTCACTCTCCTCTTTCACCTTCATCGAGACATTCTTTAGTTCCTCTTTGCTTTCTGCCATTGGGGTGGTGTCATCTGCATACCTGAGATTATTGATATTTCTCCTGGCAATCTTGATTCCAGTCTGTGATTCATCCAGCCCAGAATTTGCATGATGTACTCTGCATATAAGTTAAATAAGCAGGATGACAATATACGGCCTTGAGATACTCCTTTTTCAATTTTGAACTAGTCTATTATTCCATATAAGGTTCTAACTGTTGCTTCTTGTCCTGCATTCAGGTTTCTCAGGAGGCAGATCAGGTGGTCTGGTAGTCCCATCTCTTTAAGAATTTTCCATAGTTTGTTGTGATCTACATAGTCAAAGGCTTTAGTGTAGTCAATGAAGCAGATTTTTTTTTTTTCTTAAATTTCCTTGCTTTTCCTATAATCCGATGGATGTTGGCTATTTGATCTCTGGTTCCTCTACCTTTTCTAAATCTAGCTTGTATATCTCGAAGTTCTTGGTTCGTATACTGTTGAAGCCTAGCTTGAAGGATTGAGCATTACCTTGCTAGCATGTGAAATAAGCACAACTGTATGGTAGTTTGAACATTCTCTGGCATTGTGCCTCTAGCCAAGGTAAATAAGAAAAAGGACACAAATTATCAATATCAGAAATGAAAGAGGGAGCATCACTACAGGTCCAATAGACATAAAAAGGATAATAAAGGGATACTGCAAACAATTCAATGCCTACAAATATGATCATCTTAGACAAATTCCTTGAAAGAGACAATTTGTATACTTTTTCTTTAGTAAATTTTGGCAATCTGAATAGGCCTGTTACCTATTAAAGAAATTTAATAAATGATTAATAACCTCTTATACTAAAAAGTACAAGGCTCATATGGGTTCACTGGTGAATTCTACTAAACATTTGAGGAAAAAATTATACCAGTTCACTATAATCTGTTTCAGAAGGTAGAAGCAGAGAGAATACTTCCTAAACCATTCTATGAGGCCACAATTACTCTGATAACAAAACCTAGATAAAGACATTATAAAATGGGGAAGGGGAAACTACAGACTGGTATCACTCGTGAACATAAATGCAAAATCTATTAACAGTATGTTAACAGATTGAACTGAACAATGTATAAAAAGAATTATACACCATGACCAAGAGGAATTAATCGCAGGTGGGCAAGGCTAGTTCAACACTTGAAAATCAGTTAATGTAATCCATCATATCAATAGGCAAAAAATAAAAATCACATGATCATATCAATAGATGCAGAAAAATAACTTGTCAAAGTCCAACACTTATTTGTGATCTAAAAAACAAACAAACCAAAACTCAGTTAACTGGAAATAGAGGGGAACTTCTTCAACTTGAAGTTCCTGACTATTTCTTTAAACTTTTTTCTCCCTTTTCCCTCTATTTACTTCTGGGATACCAATTATTCTAATGGTGTTCCTCCTAAAAGAGTGAGATAGCTCTTGCAGAATTTCCTCATTTTTAAATGTTATTTCTCTTTTCTACTTATAACATTTTTAGATTTCTATTTTTGAGCACTCTAATTCTCTATTCTATGTGATCTGCTCTGTTTCCAATGCTTTCTAATATATTCTTTATCTCATTTATTGAATTCTTCAGCTCCAAAACTTGTTTGGCTTTTTTTTTTTTTTTTAAGAGTTTAAGTCTCTTTGACAAAGTATTCCTTCATTCAAAGTGTTCACTCATTTTATTTCTGAGTTCACTGAAATTTTTTTGTTGTTTGCTGAGTTTCTTCATGACCACTATTTTGAATTCTCTATCACTGGATCATTGAAAAAGCAAGAGAGTTCCAGAAAAACATCTATTTCTGCTTTATTGACTATGCCAAAGCCTTTGATTATGCGGATCACAATGCACTGGAAAATTCTAATACCAGGCCACCTGACCTGCCTCTTGAGAAAGCTGTATGCAGGTCAGGAAGCAACAGTTAGAACTGGACATGGAACAACAGACTGGTTCCAAATAGGAAAAGGAGTACGTCAAGGCTGTATATTGTCATCCTGCTTATTTAACTTATATGCAGAGTACATCATGAGAAATGCTGGGCTGGAGGAAGCACAAGCTGGAATCAAGATTGCCGGGAGAAATATCAATAACCTCAGATATGCAGACGGCACCACCCTTATGGCAGAAAGTGAAGAGGAGCTAAAAAGCCTCTTGATGAAAGTGAAAGAGGACAGTGAAAAGTTGCCTTAAAGCTCAGCATTCAGAAAACGAAGATCATGGCATCTGGTCCCATCACTTCATGGGAAATAGATGGGGAAACAGTGTCAGACTTTATTTTTCTGGGCTCCAAAAACTGCAGATGGTGACTGCAGCCATGAAATTAAAAGACCCTTGCTCCTTGGAAGGAAAGTTATGACCAACCTAGACAGCATATTAAAAAGCAGAGACATTACTTTGCCAATAAAGGTCCGTCTATTCAAGGCTACGGTTTTTCCAGTGGTCATGTATGGATGTGAGAGTTGGACTGTGAAGAAAGCTGAGTGCCGAAGAATTGATGCTTTTGAACTGTGGTGTTGGAGAAGACTCTTGAGAGTCCCTTGGACTGCAAGGAGATCCAATCAGTCCATCCTAAAGGAGATCAGTCCTGGGTGTTCATTGGAAGGACTAATGTTGAAGCTGAAACTCCAATACCTCGGCCACCTGATGCGAAGAGCTGACTCATTTGAAAAGACCCTGATGCTGGGAAAGATTGAGGGCAGGAGGAGAAGGGGATGACAGAGAATAAGATGGTTGGATGACATCACCGACTCAATGGACATGGTTTTGGGTGGACTCCGGGAGATGGTGATGGACAGGGAAGCCTGGTGTGCTGCGATTCTTGGTCGCAAAGAGTTGGACACGACTGAGCGACTGAACTGAACCAGTTAGATTGCAGTATTCCATGACTTTAATCTTGGTTTCTGGAGAACTGTCACTTTCTTTCTGTGATACAGTGTTACTCCAGCTCTTCATGGTGCTGGATGAGTTGGTTCCTCTGCCAGCAAATCTGAAGTATTCATAGCAACAGGTTAGAAGTTATGAGGCTTTCTGTTTTCCAATAGATGGCACTGTAGTGTAAGTTTTTGGTTTCTTTCACCTGAGCTGCCTCTTGTTAAATTTGAGTTAGCACTTTCTACCTTCTACAACCTCTTAGCTGTGGACCCCTGCCTGTGTTATTAGTTCTTGTGTCTCTGGGATCACTGGTGCCTTGCTTCTACCACTGTTCCTGGCATCACCACCTGGTGCACCAGGATGGTGGGCTCTTCCCTTGTGTCCGGGATTCCTTAAGCCACAGGCTTAGCTACTGGAGGGGGAGAGTTAGGGAAAGTGGGACGCAGGGGTTGTGAGGGCACCTCTCTGTGTCCAATATCATAAGGTTAGTGGGCTCTGCCACTGCAGTTGGGGGGCAGTTGGCTAGAGTTGTGGGCGCATCAACAGCTGGAGGGATGGGGGTCCTAGGCCCGACTCCTGCTGTTGCCCAGCTGCCTGTGGCTACACGTGCGCTGGAGTCATTGTGCACTTCTTCCCCTGCTGCCACCTGATTCTCTGGGGCTGCGAGCTCAGCTGCCGTGGTGGGAAGGCCAGGACTGCAAGTACCACCTCTGCTATTTCCTCGGTTCTGCCTCCTATATTCCACTTCGCTGACCTTTAGATGTACAGATATTTGGAATTCTCTGGCATCCTGGTGTGTTGAGCAGGGGCACTTTTGTTGAATTATGAATGTTTTACTGGTTATAGATTGAAAGGGAGGGAGAAAGGTAGCCTTTCACTCCACCATGTTGCTGACATCACTCCTCAGGAACTCAACTAAATAAAGAACATCTACAAAAAACCTGTAGCTAAAATCATACTTCCTGCTGAGAAACTAAAAGCTTTCATACTAAGACTGGGTAGAAGGCAAGGATATTCCCTCTCACCACTCCTTTTGAACACTGTACTGGAAAGTTCTAAGTAATGCAATAAGACATGAAAAGGAAATAAAAGGTATACAGATTAGGGAGAAAGAAATAAAAATATCTTTGTTTGCAGATGATATTATCTTAGTAAATCCAAAAGAACTGACCAAAAAACCCTCCTGGGACAAATAAGCAATTATAACAACATTGCAGGATATAACACTAATGTACAAAAGTCAATTGCTTTTCTATACACCAGCAATGGACAAGTGGAATTTGAAATTAAAAACATAATACCATTTACATTAGTATCCCCAAAATGCAATACTTGAGTATAATTCTAACATGATATGTATAAGATTTATATGAGGAAAATTATAAATCTCTAAACAAAATCAACAAAGACTATCTCTCCAATTATTTATTATGTTCATGTATAGAAAGATTCAATCTTAAGATGTCAGTTCTTCCCAACCAAAATCCCAGCAAGTCAGGCTGTGGATATGAACAAACCGTACAGTTTATATGGAGCAGCAAGAGACCCAGAGGAGCCAACACAGTATTGAAGTAGAAGAAGCTGGAAGACAGACACCATCTCACTTTAAGACTTATGATAAAGCTATAATAGTTAAGGCAGTTTGGTATTGGCAAAAAAAAAAAAAGAAAAAGAAAAACAGGTCAATGGAACAGAATAGACGGCCCAGAAACAGACCAACAAAAATATTCGCTATAAAGATCATGGAGTAATTCTCTCTAGGAGGGCAGTAAAGGGTGTTGGAACCCTTCCTTTGCTTTAAGGCACTGTCTAAAACTTCCAGTACAATGCTGAATCAAAGTGGAGAGAGTAGACACCTTTGCTTTGTTCCCACTCAGAAGGAATTTTGAGTAAAAGTCATTCAGCATTTTACCATTAAGGCTGATATCAGCTAATGATTGCTTCAGGTTGAAGAAGTTCCCTTCTATTCCTATTTTGCTCCCTTTTTTTTTCTCCCCAAATCATGAAGGAGGTTCACTTTTTCAGTGACTTCTTCTACACACATTGAGATGCTCATGTTTTAGTTTTGGTTTTGATTTGTCTGATGGGGTGAAATGCAATGATTTTCAGCGTCTGAACCAACCTTATATTCCTGGGATAAACACATTTGGTTATAACTTATCCTTTCTGTATGTTGCTATGTTCAATTTGCTAACACTTTAATAAAAGATGTTTGCATCATACTCATGAGACATATCATAGTTTTCCTTTCCTGTAGGGTCTTTTTCTGGTTTCGGTATTAGGGTAATGTTGGCCTCATAGAATTCACTGGGCAGGGTTCCCTCCCCATTTTCTGGAAGAGTTTGTGTGTAGAATTGTTATTATTTCTTCCTTAAATATTTAGTAGAATTCACAGTGAAGCAGTCAGGGCCTGGGGATTTTGTTGTGGTAAAGTTTTCAGTGGCAGATTCAATCTCTTCAATAGATACAGGGCTATCTAGGTTCTCAGTTTCTTTTTGAGAGAATTTTGTTTGTGTCTTTTGGAAATTTGTCCATTTACTCTTAAGTTATCTAATTTATTGGTAAAAATTGCAAATAGTGTTCCTTTATTTGCTTCATAATATCTGCACGATCTGTGTTGACAACTCTCTTTCATTTCTGAAATTGGTAATTTGTTTTTCCTTTTCTAAACTGGTCTGGCTAGAGGTCAATCAGTATTATTGACCTTTTCAAAGGTTTTCAATGGTTTCATTGATTTTTTTATTTCAGTGATTTCTGCTTTGATCTTTATTTTATTACTATATGTACTTTGGGCTTAATTTGCTTTTTTTTTTAAAAAAAATTTTACGGTGGAATCTTAGATCACTCATTTGAAACCTTTCTTTTTCTTAAATAAAAGCATTCAGTTTCCCTCTAAGCACTGCTTTAGCTGCATCTCACAACTTTTGATAGGGTGTTTTAATTTCATTCAGTTAAAACTATTTTCTTAATTCTCTTGGAATTTCCTCTTTGACCTATGAATTATTTACAAGTGTGTTTAAGTCTCTCACAATTAGGGATTTTCCAGATATGTGTCTGTTGATTTCTAATTTAATTCCATGGTGGTCACAGAGCAAACTTTGTATGATTTCTTTTATATTTTTTAAAGGTTTGTTTTATGGCCTAGAGTATGGTCTATCTTAGTAAATATTCCATATTTATATTAAAAAATGTATATTAGGTGTTAACATTCCATAGATGTCAATTAGGTCAAGGTTGATACTTGACCTAGGTTGATACTATGGTTCAGGTCTTTCATATCCTTGGCTGAATTTTTATTTACTTGTTCTATCAATCACTCATTTATTGCATGACAATGGTTGTTTTTTCCTTGCTTTTTTTATGCTTCACAATTTTTGAATGCAGAAACTGTATGCAGGAGGACAGTGGAGGCTGAAGTAAATAATACTATTTACAACCAGAAATGGGCATACTTTTTCTTTCGTCATGCCATTAGTATGGGTGTTGAGTCAGTCAGCCATTGAACTGGGTTTGATTTGCTGTTGCTATGGGTAACTTTAGTGCATCAAAGGCTTTAAATTCCTCCAGCTGTGGGCTGTTGCTGCCTTATGCTTAGTTGTAAAGAGTTGGGTGCCAGAAGGTATTTTCAGTATTTTCACTCCACGCTCAGCTTTCAGTAGTCTGAAATATCTAGCCAGCTGCATATCTACCATCTGTATTCTTTCTCCTTCCTTATCAATAAGACTGCTACTGCTTATTTCTCAGAGTGAGGCTCATGGTGAGAGTGGGACAGAGCTCTTCATGCTTTTGGGTTACTCTGAGGTGGAAATTTCTCAACATTCCTGCATCCTCCTAGCTCCCCCAAATGTCAGCCAAACCCTGCCTTGTGTGAGAGGAAATATGTCCTGAGTGGGAACTTCCTGTCCTGCCCTCAAGGGGCAAGAGACCTCTGCTTTGTGTCAGTGAGGGGTCTTGAGCTCAGGGGTTCCCTGTCCTTCCCAGTGGCAGACAGGTTTACCTTTCACTCCTCCTCCAAAGGCAGTGGATATCTCCCTAGCCCCAGAAGAGGAGGAGAGAACAGAAAAGCTTTCTGCTCGTCCCCCAGTGGCTTAAGGGTTTTTCTTTGTATGAAATAATGGTCTAGGGAAGTGGCAGTCTTTCATTCCTGTGTACCACTGAGGATGGAGCTCTCTGTTCTCAATTTGTCTAACAGCACCCAGTTAATGAAAGAGTACATGAGTGAAACGTGTTCTTGGGTCTGATGTTAAAATGTCATACCAGCTCACTTTTAGAATTTAATTTTAGCTGTTTTCTTCTTATCTGCATTTATGGTGGCTGCCTCTTCCTCAGCTGTTCTATCAAAAGCAAAACAGTTGGTGTGTCTTACAGGGGCTTGTCATTCTTTGGAATCTGGTTTACTTTGCTGACATGCAACTTCTGCTATCTGATGGCTTTTTTAAAAAGCACAACTTTGCAGATTATTTAGCATTTTCTTTTTGTTAGTGTGGAAACAATATTCTGTTGCTATTTTCTCTATCTTAAGTGGAAGCAGAACTTTCTGGGAGTTTGGCTTTAAATTACTTACTAGGAACATTTCTTCTTTTCCACTTCGTTGGTACTCAGATAAAGATAAAGAAGTTTGCATGGCTCCTTTGATTGTCGTCTTTCCCCTGGTGGGTGCTTCTAGCACAGGGCTCCTTGGTTAAAAGCTGTGAAGTGGGCACAGAGCCAACAGCTGAAACAAGGCTGTGATAAGTCTGGGAAAGCTTTGGTGATTCTTGGTATTATCCATCCTGAAAACTTAGGTACCAAACTCTAATCCATAATAGCACAGACTCAGGGGTGGTTCCAAGGGAACATAAATGGAAGATAGAAATTTTTCTAAGCTAAAGTCAGACCACTTGGGAACCCTATCTCTCTGCCTTAAGTGGGAATTCTTCGATGACTACTAGAATTACAAATGTTAAATTAATATTTGAATAAATGAATATAGAGTAGGAGAAAAAGATGTGTGTGTGTACTATGTCATGTCCAACTTTGCAACCCTATGGATTCTAGCCTACCAGGCTCTTCTGTCGATGGCATTTTCCAGGCAAGGATACTAGAGCAGGATGCCATTTCCTGACCCAGCTACTGAACCATTGGCAGGCGGATTTTTTTACCACTGTGCAACCTGGGAGGCTCAGGAGAAAGAGGTACAGAAAGGCCAATCTGCCTATTCTAATCCTGGGACAGGTGTTAATGGGTTGAGATCATCTTTGGGGATATGCTTCAGACAGGGAGGAAGGCAGAGATAGAATATCTTTATCAATAAAGTGTTCAGGATTATAATATTCCTTTGAAAGTTTAATATTATCTCCCCAAGTGAACATTTTCAAATTTTACATTTTTGAAAGGTTTTACCATGAAACACTGTATACACCAAGTTAGATTCCAATGGAAGACAGTCTCTTAGAAAATAAAACAAAGTTAAAGACACATTGCCTAATATCAGGGAGCTGTGAAAGAGGATATTTATCCTGCACAGAACTAGCTACATGACATTTATATTTTAAGGAATAATCATTTAACCTTTTTGCTGCAGCTATCACTCTCAACTCATTGTGAGAAATACTTGGTTAGGTTTTAAAATTGGAACTTTTAAAGCAGTATCAGAGGAATAAATTTCCTAGTGTATAAATCTGTAATACAGGGTAATAACTACCAGGGTCTGTCAGATCATGCTTGAGCTCAAATCTAACCCAACACTTGAGACTGCTAAGCATAAAGATCAAGGCTCAGTAGATGTGGACTATGGCTGAAGACACTAAGCTGGCTATGTCAGGCAAAGGGGCATTAATTTCATACAACCTGTATGACGATGTGACTTTTTCAGCAGTATGACACAAGTTATGAATACCAACCCAGAAATGGAGCTTAAAACTGTTTTACATACAGAGAACTACAGCTAACTACTTGAGAAAAGGCTTAACTGGTCTGTATAACAATCCTCTAACCCAACATATATAAATGAAATTTTAGCTCAACTGTACCTATGAAGTGAGATTTAAATTTGGAATTTAAGGGTTACAAAACAGTAACTTCAGAGTAAGGGATATGTTACCCACAAGGAAAGGAGTTTTGTTAACAAATTCCTGGGGTTTATGCAAAGACTGGTACAAAAGCACAAGCGGTCAGGAAGTTGCAGTAGGAAGAAAAAAATAAAGGACAAAAGGAGAAAGACTGATTTAAAGGACGAGAAGAAAACACACAAGTGAATCTTACCCTGGAATGAGGAAGGCACTTGTAGTACCTCTTGGATAGGCATCAATATTGTTTACATTTAGCACACAACCCCCTGCGTGTAGAGGTGCCCAACAGTATTTGAAATTATATGCTCTGTGCTCCCAATTAGATGGTGAGCTACTTGATTATATACTTTTCTATATTCTCCTCTTCATCTAACACAGTATTAGAGATTAGTATTTGCTCAAAATTCATTAGTTAATTGACTTCTCTGCCTTTGGCGTCTTCAGTGAAGCACAATTCACAAGGCAGAGTCGTCTTTTAGAAACATGTGAGCTGCTCACCCTCTCAAAATGGACAAAGACAAAGAAGATGAGAGCGAGATGAGAAGGAAGGGGTGCTAACGTTTTACCAAATTAATGAGGGGATACTAGTGCCTACAATGTGCCGCAAAATACAAAACCAGTCATAAGCTCATCTCGGAAAGGCTTGAGCCAGCCTATGGGGATTAGAATAGTTGCTGGATTTATGGTGCCCTGGGAACCTCTATTTGTCAAGTGCCATGGAGGCAGCCCTGACACTGGCACAGGTGAAGATGAATTTTCATTCAGAGCAGTGAGCCTTCTGACTCCATTAATCCTCAGGGTTTTGATGATGAATTTCTTTCTTTTTTTATTTTATTTATTTTCACTCTAATGCCTCCTCCCACTGCCCTGTAACAGCGTGCAAGGAACAGAACAGATGGTGCTTTACGTGGAAGATCGAGGGCTCATGAGGATACAAAGCCTGCCCACTCTGAAATCACATGACTGCACGTGCAAGGAAAAGCCTTGATTTCCCCTGGGAGACACAGATGCAATGATGTTAGTATTCCCAGTGGAGGGGGAGGAGGAGAGGACTAACAGGCCATTTACAAGGAAGCCCACACTTACACTAATATGCTCTTCAGCAAAGACCATGTTTAATCACAAAATAACAGGAGGACTGATACCTGAAAGTTCAAAAATACCAAAATAAAACAGAGGCAAATGAAGGTTTAGTATGCCACTATGCAAAATGCATTTTGAACAAACCAGTAAGGACATACAGTAGCAGAACACTGGCCTCTAGTTAACCTGCCATTGGCTCTGACCCAGTTTTAATCGGAAGAAGGCAGGATTTACAACCTGCTTAAGGATGGAGTTTGACAACTGCTATAATCAGAAGAGCTGTCAACACAAGGACAGCTGTCAAGCCAAACTGTAATTCATAAAAAAAAATAGCTAAGCCCCCAAGACATCCCCAACATTGTGTGCAATCACTGGATTTAACCATACTTAGAGTGTTATGAAAGTTCTAAGAACAGGTTAAGGGTCCTAAAATAAAATAAAATCAACAAATAGCTATTGAATGTCTATTAAATAAAAAATTCAATAATATTAAGTGACTAAATGGATAAAATATGCCCAGCAGATTCCCTGGCAGATAGTAGGTGCTTAATAAATTATAAGTATCAACATTATTATTACAAGCAAAACTCTGTTTTGACAGTCTTAAAATTGGGCAAAAGTCTAGTGACCTAGTAAGAAAATCTAAATTAAAAATTAAATTGCACCTTTAAAGTATTAATTTCATGAAATATTTCTGAGTTGTCAGAATATTTTAGTTTTATATATTTGTAATGCTAAAACCTCTAATACTATTTGAGTGTTTAATTATCTTGATTATAACATATATGGTATTAGTCTTGTTATTTCTACAATAATATGAGAGAAAGGGATCATTTGACTAGATTAATCTTGGGCAGGATTCCTAATTCAAGGATAAATAATTTTTATGATTATCCAGTGACTCTTAATGAACAGAAATAGGAATATAAAGGCACATAAATGAACATATATATGTGTGTTTATTCACAAGTACAGTCTTGAAAAACAGCCTGACCCACTGATCAGGGTGACCAATGATAAAGATTTTCATTTATTTCTATAAAAGATTATCTTCCAAAAAATTATGTGTGCTTTAAAAGGATACTAGGACTGTAATTATTTATGGAGTTATGAAAAGACTGGAAGTAGAATTAGAAGACCTGGACAGGTATTTTGGCTTTGCCACCTACAACATGTTACCCTGTCAAGGTTACTTCACCTCTCTGGACTTCAGTTTTTTATCTGTAAATAAAGGAAAACAGGGCCTAGCTAAGGCATCTGTTGGAAACATTAAGAGATTATATGTATGAAAACAGTAACACCACCATCTTATCTATGAAGGTTTGAATGTGTGTGTGTGTGTGTAAATTTTATTTGAGTATAAAATACATACAAAAGAGTACCAAAATAAAAAACTTTCTTATGATGAATTTATCCATGTA
Source organism: Ovis aries (assembly GCF_016772045.2). Classification (NCBI taxonomy): domain Eukaryota; kingdom Metazoa; phylum Chordata; class Mammalia; order Artiodactyla; family Bovidae; genus Ovis; species Ovis aries. The sequence goes on from NC_056065.1 coordinate 60,894,176, forward strand.
ACTAACTGGCACACAGATCAAGAGTCAGATCATTATTAGAATCTCAGAAGCACTCTCACCTTGTTCAACCCTTTCAAATGCTACCTACCCAGTTCCCCAAGGTGACCGATATCCTGTGTGCTAATGATGGAGATGAGTTCTTCCTGTTTTTGATCTTCATATAAATGGAAGCACACAGTACATACTTCTTTTGTGTCTGGCATCCTGCACTCAGTATTTTTATGCGGTTCATCATTTTACACTCAGTGTTTCTTCTGCAATTTCATTTCGTTATCTTTCTGCAGTGCCTCTTAGAACTACCTTTCAGTTCACCAGTTTTTTTTTTTTAAATTTGTGCGAATTCTGCACTTTAACCTATTCATATCGTAAGATTTCTGTAACTTTTCATTTACTGAAATTCTACTTCATTCTCTTTGAAATTCCCTTGTTCTTTTTTGGAGTGTCTTGTTCTTGTGTTTGTGAATCCTTGATTTTACACACATTTTTTTTTTTCCTGATAATTTCTATCCAGTTTTACTTAAATTCCTTAAAGTCTAATCCTGTGGTTGACTGTGTCTGCTGACATTCACTCAAGTGTATTCTGTAAGTTTGAACTGTGAGCTCATTTTCAGCAGAACTTCTTTCTGTAGGAATTTTGTGCTGTATTAGTTAAGGGAGAGAAGTTTAGCATTTGCTTCTGCCAGGCCCTTTAGGGGTAACCAGCTGAGTGCACTTACTATGTTAATTTCTCAACATGAGAATTTCTGAGACAATATAAATTTAAACCCCAAACTTGCTTGAGATGGGGCTTTTTTTTCCCACCCACATTCTGGTCTATGGCAGATAACCTTGTTGTCCTTCCTTACACTAGTAGGTCAATTTTTCCTAAGACAATTTTTTTTTTTTTTTTCCTACTGGGGATGCAGTCCTTAGAGGGTCTTGGTTTATGTGCAGGGTCTCAGTTCCAACTTCCCATTCCTCATGAAGCATCATTTCCAGGGTTTGCTGGCACTGAAATCCAAGCCCCCAGATTAGATACAGTGCTGACTCACACACTAACACTATGGTTACCAGGTCCTTATTTATTTAGGGTGGGAGGTGAAGGACACCCAATGTCCGGCGACATCTGTTAGCTTAAAAAACATGTTTGGTATATTTATCCAGCAAATAGTTGATGTTCATTAAATACCTGAATGCTGCTGTGGCTGCTAAGTCGCTTCAGTCGTATCCGACTTTGTGCGACCCCATAGACGGCAGCCCACGAGGCTCCCCCGTCCCTGGGATTCTCCAGGCAAGAACACTGGAGTGGGTTGCCATTTCCTTCTCCAATGCATGAAAGTGAAAAATGAAAGTGAAGACGCTCAGTTGTGTCCGACTCTTAGCGACCCCATGGACTGCAGCCTACCAGGCTCCTCCGTCCATGGGATTTTCCAGGCAAGAGCACCGGAGTGCATTGCCATTGCCTTCTCCAATATCTGAATGAATCAATTACAATTAAGAAGTTAAGTGGTATTTACAATACTAATAGAGCCTATATAATATTTAGATTTTAAATCATTTAAATTTAATTTTCAAATAGGTAATATATGTACATGGTTCCAAATACAGAAGTCATTAAAGGGTTTATAGGAAAAAACTTTTATTCTGTGCTTGTATTCAAGCTCCACACTTCCTCCCTTAGGCAATCAACATTCACTTTTGTGTATCTTTCATTTACTAGCAAATATGTACAGATATATTCATGGCAGCAGAGTATATATACTGTTCTTCACTTTACTCCTTTCACTTAATATATCTTAGAGAATTTTTTCGTATCAGAATGAAAAGAAAATATAGCTTATTTTGAAGCCAGTCAGAAAGACCTTCGAATAATGTCTACCCTGTTACTATTCAGAAATGAAGTTTACACATATCAAATTAAATGGACACATTCCCACATCGGTAAAGGCATTTACCCCTAATGGTTAACTACGGATGACAGAATGACTCATCTACATTCTCAAGGGCATATTTAGTCTGGTGTTTCTACAGTTTCTGGATGGAGAAATGAAAGGAAAACACAACACGTGCCACAGAGAAGATACTAAAAAATGTCTACTGAATGAAAGAAGGATTGAAGGGATGGAAATAAGAACTAATAATTTGCTTTCTTTTTAGACATGCCACACATTTTCTAAACTTGTGTATGTATAAAGGGTATTTCTTTTTTTTAAAGATTTTTGCTATTTTAAATTAGACGACAACTGTTTTACAATATTGTGTTGGTTTCTGCCCTATTTCAACATGAATCAGCTATAGGTATATGTATGTCCCCTCCCTCCTGAGCCTCCCTCCTACCCCATCCCACCCCTCTAGGTAGTCACAGACCATCGGATTTGAGCTCCCTGCATCTGATTCAATCTCTCACTTTAACTTTTTGATCCAATGAACTTGTTTAAGAAGAGAGAAACTAAAACATATTTTCCACATATGAGGAGTTTAGAAGGACTAGGATATTGTTCCAAGGACAGTTTTGTTTCCAGCTGAGGATTAACAGAGCATTTAATGGGACTTCCCTGTAGCTCAGATGGTAAAGAATCTGCCTGCAATGCAGAAGAGCTGGGTTCAATCCCTGGGTCAGGAAGATCCTCTGGAGAAGGGAATGGCAATCCATTCCAGTATTCTTGCCTGGAGAATCCCATGGACAGAGGAGCCTGGCAGGGTACAGTCCATTGGGTTGCAAAGAGTTGGACACGACTGAGAGACTAACACTAACAATGTGAGCATTTAACAATACGATCAATCTCTGATAAAATTAACACAGTATCTTTTTCTTCTTAGATGAAGTGTTTCCTTCCTTCTGCTCCTGATAAGCAGATCTTGCTTTCTAAGCAGTTCTGTTTCGCTTCACTAGGAAGCTGAGTGGTCCCTTCACACCTGCACTTTGAGTTGTCAGTCACCATGGTCCCCAGGCCCTAACGCAGCCCTTGAATGGCTCATTGAAAGCTGATGAGCCTCAAGCACGTTCATAACAGTTCCAATGAAGTCCCACGAATCCACTTACACTGCTTACGCAACACACTTTTTAAAGAACTTAATTTTAGTGTGTGGAACTTCCTCCTTTTCAAAGGAGGTTGCATTGGCAGAGTTGTCTTTTTAAGCAGAGCGGTACACTCTGGACCTCATGGCACATATTTTGAAACAAAAGTCAGTTTGCTTCTTGAAGTCAGACGTCAGGAATAAGGCGCAGCCCCGAATTTTTTGGTGAAGACCTCACAGTCACTGTTGGAGTGCTTCACTTAATGCCTGGTTCAAACAGGTAAGAAGGAAGCTCAGAAAAGTTTTTTCCTAGACTGAAAATCAGAGTTCAGAGTAGCCAGCATTTGGTGATGTTAGAGGAGATATATGACAGACTTATATGAACATGTTTGCAGAGTGAGAGATGTGAGCACTGTGGAAAGTGGGAGGGGAAGGCATTTGTTTTTCTCTCCTTTCCTGGTAAATTTAGAGATAATGGGTTTGAATTTCTGGCTCTGTTAGGTAAGTTTACTAACTTCTTTGAGTTTTGATTTCCTCATTTATAAATTGCAGAAAACAATAACTACTTCAGAGGGCTGTTTATAGAAAGGAGCCTTGAGATTTCTTGTATACTGTGATGGGCACACCTTTCAAAGGTATTTGGTAACAAAATTTACATGTATGCATATATGTGTGTGTGTGTATATATATATATATATATATATGCAACCTATCTATTTTAAGTATAGAAACAGAAGAATATAAAGGCTAATAAAACAAGTTTTTGGCTATTACAAGTAATGCTGCAATACATGTTCTTAATTATGTTTCATTATACACATGTTGGGGAGTATTTCCAGGGAATATACTAGAAGTGAAATTGCCAGGTTGTAGGGTATGTGTACCCATACCTTCAACTTCACTAGATTTTTGCTAAATTCACCTCCAAAGTGATGTAATGGTTGGACATTCCCAATAGCAGTATATGAGAGTTTTTGTTCCTCCACATCCCAGTTCTACTCTTTGCACATGTTGCGTGCATGCTATGTGTATGCTAAGTCGCTTCAGTCGTGTCCGACTCTTTGTAACCCCTTGGACTGTAGCCCATCAGGCTCCTCTGTCCATGGGATTCTCCAGGCAAGAATACTGGAGTGGGTTGCTATGCCCTCCTCCAGGGGATCTTCCTGACCCATGGATCGAACCTGCATCTCCTGTGGCTCCTGCATTGCAGGTGGGTTCTTTACTGCTGAGCCACCGGGGAAGCCCTGGTGCACATATTTACATGTTGCCAATCTGTGTGAAGTTATATCTGAATGTTTTAATCTGCATCCCCTAATTATTGTTGGGAGACATTTCTCCAAGGGATTCTCATGTTTCTGTACACCGTGTGACCAGAGGTAAAGATAGCTTTTGTGCTAGACTGTCTTTCAAAAGATGTTAATATTGTGAATGACCTTTGTCAACGGAGGTACTGCTTCCTTCTAGAATAGAAGGCAGGTTTGTTTATTGTCCAGTATGATAAAGACATGTGTTCTCCAGGGCAAAGTTTGGGCAGGTCTGCTGGCAGCTTATTATAAAAGGCTGGAGTTCCCTAAGCTTAGGATTTCTAAGCCATGACACTGTGTCTGAGATCTGCTGGGGCTGCTCTTTGTAGCTCCCATGGGACTCAAGGGGAAATGACACAAACATGAAGCTCATGCTGCTTGCTGTGCTGTGAACAATAGTCTTTTGTCTCTGATCCATGAGTTTTGTGTCTTTGCTAGCATCCATAAAACTGCATCAGGCTAACTGGTAAGAGTTCAAATAGTGTATGATCTCAGATTATTCATAGTTCTTGGAAGTTATTGGTGAGGGCAAGCATCTTGTTTATTGCTTATCTGGCTCTTTTTCGTTTGTGAGCTATCTGTTTTGGGGGTCTATTTTTTCCATTTGATTGTTTCTTATTGATGTTCTTGATATATACTAGTTTAAATATTGATGGCTGTCTTTTATTCAACTGTGTGTGTGTGTGTGTGTGTGTGCGCGCGCGTGTGCGTGCGTGCACGCTCAGTCACTTCAGTCGCATCCAACTCTTTGCGACCCTATGGACTGCAGCCCACCAGGCTTCTCTGTCCATAAGATTCTCCAGGCAAGAATACTGGAGTGGATTCCCATGCCCTCCTCTAGAGGATCTTCCTGACCCAGGGATCAAACCCACATTTCCTGCATTGCAGGAGGATTCTTTACCCACTGACCCACCTGGGAAGCCCTTATTCAACCATGTTCATATCCAAATACAATAAAAGTAGCAATACTTTTTCTAGTACTTCACAGTTTCCAAAGTACTTTATTATCTCTTACCTCTTACCAGGAGCTCCTTAAGAGTCATATTACTTCCATTTTACAGATTATCCTCTATTTTACAGATTATTTAAGTGAAAATTACTTAACGAGGCTAATCAGTTAATAGAAGAAATAAATTAAAAAATCAAATCTATTTTTCTTCACATCAAGAAAGTATTTCTTACAGGAGAGATTCTAGCTCCTAAGTAACAATGGTTAGAATCTTAGTTGTCATTGATAATAACAGGAATGAAATAATGAAGTTTCAAAAGGGGATTGGAGGAACCTTCATTTCTGTTGACTGTGTAGAAATGCTCAATTCATTGTGAGTGTGTCCATAAGAATTTTAACATATGATCAACTTTAGAGGTTACTAATCTATTTTTTAAACATAAAGTTATTGTAGCTTTGCTGCTGCTAAGTCGCTTCAGTCGTGTCCGATTCTGTGCGACCCCATAGACGGCAGCCCACCAGGCTCTACCTAGTGGCTGGCATTTTCCCAAGCGCTACGTAGTGTTGGGACAAAGCTGAGATAAGCAAATAAAGTCAAATATAATTAGTAATAATTTAAAAACATCTTACCATAATGTAGAGCTGTTTGACCTTCATTGTCCTATGAAAGAAACAAAGAATCTAAGTTATTGCAAAAGTATGAAAATATATAAGCTATAGCAAATATCTGATAGACCAAAGTCCCATAGGTTTACCAGCTACAGGAAAAGAAGCCAGTTCTTTGACCCTCATAGTAACCTCTGACCAAACTGTCCATCTTGGAGAAAAGGAGAAGGTTGAATGGTAACTTGTGCACTGCAGCAGCCACAGAGTGACAGGATGACTAGATCTGCAGATATTAAACCAAAGGGAATCCTTTAAAATGTGACAGTTTGATTACCCAATTAGTGGCAGAAAAATGGCCATTTATCATGGCCAGTATTATAATGTTTTTTTTAAAGTACATTCCCAAAATCTATCTAAGAAGTCTATGATTTATAGTAAGAATTAGTAGCTTTGTAACCCATTTTCAAAGATGCAGATTCCAGGCTTATAATACAGTTTCCTAATCATAGCAAATATTATACAGAAATGTGATTTCAAGGCACACAAATTCTCTACAAGTTGTTAAGTCAAAAATTCCCACATATACTCAGGAAAATCCAACTGTTAAATTATTTATTTAAAATCAAAATATTTTAACTATATAAACTAATTATCAATGAGTACTTTTTCATGATGCTATTTTTTTAAATTCAATTTTTATTTTACATTGGAGTAGCTGATTTACAATGTTAGTTTCAGCTGTATAGCAAAGTGACTCAGTTATACATGTATCTATTTTTCAGATTCTTTTCCCATAGGTTATTATAGAACATTGATCAGCTCTCTGTACATACAATAGGTCCTTGTTGGTTATCTGTTTTATATATAGTAGGATGTATATGTTAATCCCCAAACTCCTAACTGATCCCTCCTCCAATCTCTCCTCTTCGGTAACCATTAAGTTTGTTTTCAAAGTCTGAGTCTGTTCTGTTTTATAAATAAATTCATTTGTATAAGTTTTCTAGATTCTACATATAAGTGATATCATATGATTTTTGTCTCTGTGTGACTTCATTTAGGATGATAATGTCTAGGCCCATCCATGCTGCTGCAAATGGCATTATTTCATTCTTTTTTATGTCTCAGTAATATTCCACTGTACATATATACCTCATCTTCTTTATCCATTCCTCTGTCAATAGACATTTAATTTGCTTCCATGTCTTAGCTATTGTGAGTAGTGCTGCAATGAACATTGGGGTACATGTATCTTTTTGAATTGTGGTTTTCTCTGGATATATAGTCAGGAGTGGAATTGCTAGATCATATGGTCATTCCCTTTTTAGTACTGAAAGGAACCTCCATGCTTTTCTCTATATTGTGTGCTCAGTTGTGTCTGACTTAGGGACACCATGGTTGTAGCCTGCCAGGCTCCTCTGTCCACCACTTCCTACTCCAAGGGATCTTCTTGACCCAGGGATTGGACCCATGTCTCTTGTGTTTCCTGCACTGGCAGGCAGACTCTTTCCCACCAGGGCCACCTAGGAGAACCTCCATTCTCCAAATAGTTGTATCAACTTACATTCTCACCAACAGTGTAGGAATGTTCTCTTTTCCTTTGCATCCTCTCCAGGATTTATTATTTGTAGATTTTTTGATGATGGCCATTCTGACTGGTGGGCCTCCCAGGTGGCTCAGTGGTAAAGAATCAGCCTGCCAATTCAGGAGATGCAGGAGACACAGGTTCAATCCCTGGTCAGGAAGATCCCTTGGAGGAGGAAAAGGCAACTTGCTCCAGTATTCCTGCCTGGAGAATCCTATGAATAGACAAGCCTGGTGGGTTACAATCCACAGAGTCACAGAGTTGGACATAACTGAGCACACGCATATTCTGACCTGTATGAGGTGATACCTCTTTAGTTTTGATTTTCTCTAATAATTAGCAACGTTCAGTATTTCTTCATGTGTTTTTGGCTATCCATATGTCTTTCTTAGAGAAATGTCTATTTAGATCATTTGCTCATTTTTTGATTGGTTGTTTTTGGTTTTGTTTTTGATATTGAGTTGCATGAACTGCTTGTATATTTTGGAGATTAATCCCTTGTAAGTTGCTTCGTTTGCAAATATTTTCTCCCATCCTATGGGTTGTCTTTTTGTTTTCTTTATGGTTTCCTTTACTTTGCAGATGCTTTTGAGTTTAATTAGGTCCCATTTGTTTATTTTTGCTTTTTATTTTCATTACTCTGGGAGGTGGACCCATAAAGGTATTGCTGTGATTTATGTCAAAGAGTGTTCTTCCTATGTTTTCTTCTAAGAGTTTTATAGCATCCAGTCTTATATTTAGGTCTTTAATCCATTCTGAGTGTATTTTTGTGTATGGTGTTGGCGAATATTCTAATTGTTTTACATGTAGCTTTCCAGTTTCCCCAGCATCATTTATTGAAGAGACTGTGTTTTTGCCATTGTACAGTCTTGCCTCCTTTGTCACAGACTGACCATAGGTGTGTGGGTTTACTTCTGAACTTTGTATCCTGTTCCATTGATCTACATTTCTGTTTTTGTGCCAGTACTATACTGTTTTGATGACTGTAGCTTTGTAGTATAAAGTGAGGGAGCCTTATTCCTCCAGTTCCATTTTCCTTTCTCAGAATTTCTTTGGCTATTTAGTGCCTTTTATGTTTCCATGCAAATTAAAAACTTTTTGTTCTAAAAATTTTGTGAAAAATGCCATTGATAATTTGCTACAGATTGTGTTGAATCTGTACATTGCCTTGAATAGTATAATCATTTTGACTATATTGATTCTTCCAATCCAAGAACATGGTATATCTTTCCATCTGAGTAATGCTAGTTCTTAAGCTGAGGGCAGATGATCACATTACATGAGCAACACATAATCAGGGTGATGGATAGGTGAAAAGTAGAATTTAGATTAATTTGATATGCATTTAGTATGTGCATGGCCATTCTTGAGCCCCTGGTATTTAAGAATAAATGATTAACCATTACTGTAAATGAGACAGAGTGGTATTATGATTTAAATCAACTACTCTTAGACAAACCATATCTACCTTTCCTATTTCCTAAAGACTGAATATGGGGGTTGGTTCCCAGATGGTTTAGGGTGTGAATCTATTTAATCTAAGAAGAAAGGCAAAAAGCTGCCACGGAGAGCTTATTTTCTGGTTCTGATAGGTAGTTAGAAAAAATAATTCTTTAACACATAGAGAAGTTCAGCAGGGATAACAGCTGATGGGTAGAAGACAACTTTGAAGCAGTGCAGTTTGATTAAACTGTTTTCTTACCAAGAATTGGAGTTCTCACTGAATTTGGTGGTAACATGTGGGTGGATAGGTTGGAGGAGATATGAAAGATGTAATTTTGAGGAACCTTGTGAGTAGGGTAGATTCAGCTGAGGTGCAGTGCTGCTTACCTTTGGGATGCTCCTTATATATCATAAGGATAATAATAAACTCTAAGGGCTGTAAAAGATGGACAGCAGCACCAAGAAGTCAGAAAAACAAGAGATTATTTTTGCCTACTTGTTTCTTGTATTTTTCAATTCAGTCCCTACTTTGCTCCTAGTTCCCCTTTGCCTTGCCCTGCCCTTGAGGTTAATGACAGGTAGGGGAAGAGAACTGAGGCAGCCACAGTAAACAAGATCCAAGAGATGATAATGAGGGTTGGCAATGACACTGTGAAGTTGTGTTCCTGAGTATCTGGATTTACCTGGCTACAGTCAAGGGCAATTTTGAATGAACTGCATTGCCCACTATGGCTTTAAACTTGTATGTGCTTCGCTAGTTTCCAAAGTTAACCAGTAAAAATGTATGTGTGTGTGTTTGTGTAGGTGTACACACACCTGATAGGTTTATATATTTACATTTATGTGCACACACACCTGATGGGTTTATACATTCACATTTATAGTTTAAATGCTTGGCAACAGAAAACAATTTCAGAAAGGGTTTAATCTATTGCAACCTCAGGACTCTAACCTATGCATCCATCATGCAAGGTTATATTTTCTACAATTATCTGTTTTTAGAAAGTATAACTTTCTTGCTATTTGTGCATAAATTCCTTGTTTAATTACTATGTTCATATAAATATATATGCAGAGTTCAATTTCATTCAATTTGTAATTGCTTATCTTCACGAGAGGTAGAAGCATAATTAATTTCTTTTAATCACTTTTATCAATGAGTACTAAATCTATAACTCCACTTCAATCTCCAACTAATGAATTAATTTAAAATGTTTATTGAGCTCCTACTATGGTCCAGGCAGTGTTCCAGGTACTGGGAGCACAGAGGTGAGCAAGAGAGAGAAGGTCCCTCATGTTATAACTCTTACATTCTAGTGGTAGGGGAAGTAAAAAGCAAATAAATCTTTTCTGTAATAGACAGTTATAAGTGCTCCAAAAAGCATAATACAGTGTCTAGATGATGTGAGATGCTATTTTAGATCAAAAGAACAAGGAAGGGCTCTTTGAGAAGGTATGTGCACACAGAGAATTGGGGAAGATTCTAGGGTGGTCATGCAACCCCCTGAGCTGAGCACATCATAGCACCCATCAACCTCTTGGTCTAGATGTAAGCATGTCACTCAAGCCAAACCAATTAGAGTCTTCTCTTAGGATTTTCAAAATAGGATTCATGTCAATGTATGGCAAAACCAATACAATATTGTAATTAGCCTCCAATTAAAATAAATAAAGTTATATTAAAAAAAAAAGGATTTTCAAAATAGAGCAAGGAGATAGAAGCATGTGTACAGAGAAAGCATTTTCCTTCCTGGTCAAAAAAAAGTGGTGTAGTGAATAAAGACAGATACAAAAAGATAAATATTGCATTATTCCAGTTGTATGAACTATTTGGGAGTAGTCAAATTCAGAGAGACAGAAATAGAACAGTGGTTACCAGGGGCTGCAAAGAGAGAGGAATGAGGAGTTATTGTCTCGGGGGTACAGTTCCAGTACAAGATGATGAAAACATTCTGCAGATGGATAGTCGTGACAGGTGCACAACAACGTGAATGTTCTTAATACTACTGCTGCTTTGCGTCAGTCGTGTCCGACTCTGTGCGACCCCACAGACGGCAGCCCACCAGGCTCCCCTGTCCATGGGATTCTCCAGGCAAGAACACTGGAGTGGGTCACCAGTGCCTTCTCCGTCATACCACTGACTTCACACTTAAAAATGTTTAATTAATTGTGTCATGTATCAGTTCAATTCAGTCGTGTCTGACTCTTTGTGACCCCATGAACCACAGTACGCCAGGCCTCCCTGTTCATCACCAACTCCCGGAGTTTACTCAAACTCACGTCCATCACGTCAGTGATGCCATCCAAGCATCTCACCCTCTGTTGTCCCCTTCTCCTCCTGCCCTCAATCTTTCCTAGCATCAGGGTTTTTTCAAGTGAGTCAGCTCTTCGCATCAGGTGGCCAAAGGATTGGAGTTTCAGCTTCAACATCAGTCGTTTCAATGAACACCCAGGACTGATATCCTTTAGGATGGACTGGTTGGATCTCCTTGCAGTCCAAGGGACTCTCAAGAGTCTTCTCCAACACCACAGTTCAAAAGCATCAATTCTTTGGCGCTCAGCTTTCTTTATAGTCCAACCCTCACATCCATACATGACTACTGGAAAAGCCATAGCCTTGACTAGACTAACCTTTGTTGACAAAGTAATGTCTCTGCTTTTTAATATGCTGTCTAGGTTGGTCATAATGTTCCTTCTAAGGAGTAAGCGTCTTTTAATTTCATGGCTGCAGTCACCATCTGCAGTGATTTTGAAACCCCCTAAAATAAAGTCTGTCACTGTTTCCATTGTTTCCCTATCTATTTCCCATGAAGTGATGGGACCAGATGCCATGATCTTCGTTTTATGAATGTTGAGCTTTAAGCCAACTTTTTCACTCTCTTCTTTCATGTTCATCAGGAGGCTCTTTAGTTCTTCTTCACTTTCTGCCATAAGGGTAGTGTCATCTGCATATCTGAGGTTACTGATATTTCTCCCAGCAATCATGTCATGTATATCTTAGCACAACTTTTTAAAAAAGAAAGTAAAAAGTAAAAATGTGGATCAAAAACTACAAGTGGCATTGTTTTCCACTTTTTGGAGAAAACTGGTGTGTGGTAGGTGAGAATGAAGTATTCACCAAGAAAAGAGTAGTAGTGAGAGATCCAGAAAGAATGAGAGTCTCTAATTCTTATTCCAACCCTGTCCTTGTCCTTCTTGGTGAGGTGAGCCAACAACAAAATACCCTCTGGGCAAAAGTGATCCTGTCACTTGCAAACGGAGTCCTGAGTAATACAGAGCACAAGGTTATTTATGACCCAAGCCTTGGTCATCTTCCTTGCAACTTTGTGACCTCCGATTCCCAGTGAGAATACCTAACTGGACATTCATGCCTGTAAATGCACTTCACTCTTTTTGAAATCTGTCCTCCAACCTTATAGTGTTCTGCTCTTTTCTCATGTTTTAATATCCATCTTTGATGTATTTGAACATTTTAAGCAGATGTATAGTCCCTGTGTTTCTTTTATTTGAGCTCAGGGAGAGGGGGCAGGTGGTGGTACATGTGATACTTGTGCTGCCTGAGATTCATGTACCGTTGATTACTACCTGTATGCTTTATAATTTTGGACTGGGAATTCATTTTAAGTGGGGTTTTATCTGTGAAAAATTCTGTGCTTTGTTCCCTGAATTGAGATTCTGTCCCTCTAGAACGATTTTGCTTTTGTTTCTGACAGACACCATGGAAATATTATCAGTCTGAGATCCCTATGTTGAGTTCTTAGCTTGGAGATTTTTAAACAACTACTTAGTGTAAATTTTAAAAGGGCAAACCTATTTCTCATCCCACCTCCCCTCCTGGGCTTGCAGTGCAGGCTAAGAAAAATTCATGTCAGCTCTTTGTTGGAGGGTAGATTTTTAATGTCTACTTTTCCCTGATGGTGGCTGCCGTTTTTTGAGAGATTTCTACCTCATAGATACTGGGACTGTCTGATCTTGCTTCCAGGACAGTCAGGTGTTGGTTTAAACTTACCACTTTCTTTTTAAAGCTTTGGGCTTATTAAAAACTTAAGGCTTACTACTTTTTTTCTTAGCTGTGTTTGTTTTGGCCTTTGGAGAACAACTTTACTTTTCGGTACACTCTACCATGTTTCCTACATTGTGGAGTATAAATGCCAGATATAATTATTCTATAAGGGCCCAAACAATCATGAACTCAGTTCAGTTAACTCAGTGAAAAATTACTCTTTCCGTTTGCCTTCCAGATGCTTTTTCCTCCTGTATGCAGAGGGCGAGTTGGTCTCTCTTGAATTTACACAGATTTCTTTCTTTCCCCACATGTATTCTACACTGATTCTTTCTTTATAATTTTTGATCATTATTTTTATTTTATTAATAATTAATTCCTTTAAGGACTAGATTTTCTTCTCTCCCGAGATGGGGCACCCTGTCAAATGTAAGAAGTATGTGTTTATTTAAAATTGTATTTATTTATTTATTGAAGTATAGCTGATTTACAATGTTAATTTCTGCTGCACACCAAAGTGATTCAGTTTTACATACATATGCGTTCTTGTTTTATATTCTTTTCCATTATGGTTGATCCCAGGAGACTGGATATAGTTCCCTGTGCTATACGGTAAGACCTGTGGTTTATCCATTCTAAATGTAATGGTGTGCATCTGCTAACCTCAAACTCTGAGTCTGTCCCTTTCCTTGCCCATTGGCAGCCACAAGTCTTTTCTCTGTCTGTGAGTCTGTTTCTGCTTCATAGATAGGCTTGTCTGTGTCACATTTTAGATTCCACATTTAAATGACATCATACAGTGGCTTTCTCCTTGTGACTGATTTCACTTAGCATGACAATCTTTAGTCGCCTCCACGTTGCTGCACATGGCACTGTTTCGCTTGTACGGCTGAGTAATATTCCACTGTATGTATGTACCACATCTTCTTTGTCCATTCCTGTCGATGGACATTTAAGTTGTTCTACGTCTTGGCTATTGTGAATAGTTCTGCTATGAACATAGGGGTGCATGTATCGTCCTGAATTATAGTTTTGTCTAGATATATGCCCAGGAATAGGATTGCTGGATCATATGGTAATTCTGTTTTTAGTTTTCTGAGGAACTTCTATACTGTTTTCCACAGTGACCGCACCAACCTACATTCTCATCAATGGCAGGAGAGTTCCTTTTTCTTGACACCCTCTCCAGCATTTGTTATTTGTAGATTTCTTAATGATGGCCATTCTGAATGGTGTGAGGTGGTACTTCTTTGTAGTACTGATTTGCATTTCTCTAATAATGAGCAATCTTTTCATGTGCCTGTTGGCCATTTGTATTTATTCTTTGGAGAAATGTCTGTTAAGGTCTTCTGCCTATTTTTCAATTGGATTGTTTGGTTTTTGTTGTTGAGTTGTAGGAGCTGTTTCATTTTGGAAGTGAAACCCTTGTGGGTCACATCATTTGCAAGTAATTCCTCCCATTTGGTATGCTATCTTTTTGTTTATGACTTCCTTTCCTATGCTAAAGTTTGTAGGTTTGATTAGGTCCCATTTGTTTATTTTTATTTCTATTGCCTTGCTGCTGCTGCTACTAAGTCATTTCAGTCGTGTCCGACTCTGTGCAACCCCATAGACGACAGCCCACCAGGCTCCTCTGTCCCTGGGATTCTCCAGGCAAGAATACTGGAGTGGGTTGCCATTTCCTTCTCCAATGCATGTATGCACGCTAAGTCACTTCAGTCATGTCCGACTCTGTGCGACCCTATCGACAGCAGTCCACCAGGCTCCTCTATCCACAGGATTCTCCAAGCAAGAATACTGGAGTGGGTTGCCATTTCCTTCTCTACTATTGCCTTAGGGACTGACCTAAGAAAACATTAGTACAATTTATATCAAAATGTTTTGCCTATGATCTCTTAAAGGCATTTTATGGTGTCATGTCTTATGTTAAATCTTCAAGCCATTTTGAGTTTATTTTTGTGTATGGTGTGAGAGTATGTTCCAACCTCATTGATTTACATATGCTGTCCAGCTTTCCGAATACCATTTGCTGAAGAGACTTTGCCCCATTGTATACTCTCACCTCCTTTGTTGAAGATCAATTAACTGTAGGTGTGTGGGTTTAATTCTGGGCTCTCTTTTCTGTTCCATTGATCCATGGCTGTTTTTGTGTCAATAACCATGCTGCTTTGATTACTCTAGCTTTGTAGTGTTGTCTGAAGTTTGGGAGGGTTATGCCTCCTGCTTTGTTCTTTTTCTTCAGGATTGCTTTGGCAATGCTGGGTCTTTCATGGTTCCATATGAATTTTAGGATTATTTGTTTTAGTTCTGTGAAAAATGTCATGGGTACTTTGGTAGTGTTCTGTGTTCAGTCATGTCCAACTCTTTGAGACCCCATGGACTGTAGCCTGCCAGCATCCTCTGTCCCTAGAATTTTTCAGGCAAGAACACTGGTGTGGGCTGCCACTTCCTACTCAAGGGGCTCTTTCCAACCCAGGGGTCAAACCTGCATCTCTTGCATTTCCTGCATCAGCAGGCAGGTTCTTTACCACTGTGCCACCTGGGAGTTTCTCATGATGTACTCTGCTCATAAGTTAAATAAGCAGGGTGACAATATACAGCCTTGACGTACTCCTTTTCCTATTAGGAACCAGTCTGTTGTTCCATGTCCAGTTCTAACTGTTGCTTCCTGACCTGCATACAGGTTTCTCAAGAGGCAGGTCAGGTGGTCTGGTATTCCCATCTCTTGAAGAATTTTCCAGTTTGTTGTGATCCACACAGTCGAAGGTTTTGGCACAGTCAATAAAGCAGAAGTAGATGTTTTTCTGGAACTCTCTTGCTTTTTCAATGAGCCAGTGGATGTTGGCAATTTGATCTCTGGTTCCTCTGCCTTTTCTAATCCAGCTTGAGCATCTGGAAGTTGATGGTTCATGTACGGTTGAAGCCTGGCTTGGAGAAATTTGAGCATTACTTTACTAGCATGTGATGTTTAAGTCATGGAAATCACATGCTTCCAAGATGTTCCGTGTGAGCAGAAAATTCTCCAGAGTGTCATTGGATTTCTTTTTTTTTGGTGACCATAGTGATACTGATACTCTAATTCAGATTTAATCTACCATTTCTACCAATGTTAGTTCTAAAGATACTGTACACAGCATGAATCATTAAAAGAGTAATAAGAGAGCTGCGTAGAGGGGATGCATTTTCCCATGTGGGTAATGCGAGATTTAGTTCTTATCCAGTAATTTGACATCTGAAATAAAAATTCTGTTTTAGTATTTCAAGTGAATAGATGATAAGGGAAGCACTCAAGAAAATTGGTTGTGAGGAATTAGAAGCAGTGATAAAAATTATGAGTTAGTAATATAATTTTGGGTAATTTTCAATGTTATTTCTAAGCTTGGAATGTTTTGCCTCTCCTAACCTGTGAGATCTGTGACTCTATTATAGAATATGATTAAACTAACCTGACAATTTACCATATGTTAGGTGATGGCAAACACATTTTGTAATTATTTTTCTAAGAATTTTTCTGATACATGAGTTAAGTCTTCAGTTGGTTATAAGCACACTCCTTTCTTTCTTGGGGAAAAAAAGGTAGGTATAGTAAAGCTTCATTTAACTATTAATAGCACCTGTTAGGAAAATCCCATGGCTAGAGGAACCTGGTGGGCTACAGTCCATGGCGTTGCAAAGAGTGGGACAAAACTGAGCAACTAAATAACAAAAAAGCACCTTTTAGAGAGTGAAAAACCTGTCAGCACATTTTAAAAATAATTGGCACATTACTCTTTGAATATGCAAACACTGAAAACTGCCCTTATAAACTTTCTAAGGTATCTTACTTCCCCTTATCACTCAAGATGGAGAACATGAGAGATTATTTAATCTTTTCCTGATGATTCAGTTATCATAAACTAATGATGTCCCTCAGTGTCTTGCATCAAGTAAATGTCTGGGCATATATGTGAACAAAAAATCATTTGTTTTACATCAGTGTTAGTCACTCAGTGATGTCTGACCCTGTGATCCCATGGACTATAGCCCACCAGGCTCCTCTGTCCATGGAATTCCCCAGGCAAGAATACTGGAGTGGGTTGACATTTCCTTCTCCAAGGGATCTTCCAGACCCAGGGATTGAACCCGGGTCTCTTGCATTGCAGGCCTATTCTTAACCAGCTGAGCTATGAGTGCTGCCTTTGATTGTTTTCCTTTCAGTTATTTTCTTAATCATGTTTCCCTGTTTTGTGTGGTGGGTTGCACAAGTTGGACATGACTTAGTGACTAAACCACCACTGATTATTCATCCCTTTTAAGGCAGCCAAGCAGATTCACAGATGTTCTCTATACAGATGTTCTCAAGAACAAGTTTGGAAACTGAAGATAAGATGACTGCATTGACATGTTAAGTAGGCCCAGAATAAGTGAGCAGCTGGAACTAAAGGATCAATAATGTATGTACTATGCCCACAAGGTGGTCTTCTTCGGCTCATCTAAATCATTGAGACTCATAAGACTATCATTGAATACACCTGGCATCTGTTTATTCAGGAGGATTTCAGACAGAAACCATTCAGAAGCTGCCATCAGGGCAGTGTCACCCTAGAGTTCTGTAGTAATTCATGTGACAGCTTCTCCAGCTGTCTCAGAATGAGCTTCAGCTTTAGTCCTTCCAATGAATATTCAGGACTGATTTCCTTTAGGATTGACTGGTTTGATCTCCTTGATGTCAAGGGCCTCTCAAGAGACTTCTCCAGCACCTCAGTTTGAAAGCATCAGTTCTTCAGCACTCAGCCTTCTTTATGGGCTACCTCTCACATCCATACATGAGCACTGGAAAAACCAAAGCTTTGACTAGACAGACCTTTGTTGGCAAAGTGATAGCTCTGCTTTTCAATATGCTGTTTAGATTCGTCATAGCTTTCCTTCCAAGGAGTAAGCTTCTTTTAATTTCATGGCTGCAGTCACCATCCTCAGTGATTTTGGAGCCCAAGAAAATAGTCTGTCACTGTTTCCATTTTTTCCCATGTATTTGCTATGAAGAGATGGGACCAGATGCCATGATCTTAGTTTTTTGAACGTTGTTTTAAGCCAGCTTATTCACTCTCCTCTTTCACCCTCATCAAGAGGCTCTTTAGTTCCTCTTTGCTTTCTGTCATTAGGGTGGTACCATCTGCATACCTGAGGTTACTGATATTTCTCCTGGCAGTCTTGATTCCAGCTTGTGATTTATTCAGCCCAGGATTTTGCATGATGTACTCTGCATATAAGTTAAATAAGCAGGGTGACAATATACAGCCTTGACATACTCCTTTCACAATTTTGAACCAGTCCGTTGTTCCATGTCTGGTTCTGTTGTTTCTCGACCTGCATACTGATTTCTCAGGAGGCAGGTCAGGTAGCCTGGGATTCTCATCTCTTGAAGAATTTTCTACAGTTTTTTGTGATCCACACAGGCACAGACTATGCTTTAGCATAGTCAATGAAGCAGAAGTAGATTTTTTTTTTAAATTCCCTTGTTCTTTTATGATCCAGGGGATGTTGGTAATTTGATCTCTGGTTCCTCTGCCTTTTCTAAATCCAGCTTGTGTGTCTGGAAGTTCTCAGTTCACATACTGTTAAAGCCTAGCTTGAAGGATTTTGAGCATTGCTTTGCTAGCATGTAAAATGAGCGCAATTGTACAGTAATTTGGACATTCTTTGGCATTGCCTTTCTTTGGGATTGGAATGAAAACTGACCTTTTCCAGTCCTGTGGCCACTGCTCAGTTTCCCAAATTTGCTGGCAAACTGAGTGCATTACTTTAACAGCATCATCTTTTAGGATTTGAAATAGCTCAGCTGGAATTCCATCACCTCCACTAGCTTTGTTTGTAGTAATGCTTCCTAAGGCTCACTTGATTTCACATTCCAGGATGTCTGGCTCTAGGTGAGTGAATACATCACCATGCTTATCCAGGTCATTAAGACCTTTTTTTATACAGTTCTTCTGTGTATTCTTGCCACCTCTTCTTAATATCTTCTGCTTCTGTTAGGTCCATACCATTTTTGTCCTTTATTGAACCCATCTTTGCATGAAATGTTCCCTTGGTATCTAATTTTCTTGAAGAGATTTCTAGTTCTTCCCTTTATATTGTTTTCCTCTATTTCTTTGCATTGTTCACTTGAGAAGGCTTTCTTATCTCTCCTTGCTATTCTTTGGAACTCTGCATTTAGATGGGTATATCTTTTCTTTTCTCCTTTGCCTTTTACTTCTCTTCTTTTCTCAGCTATTTGTAAGGCCTCCTCAGACAGCCATTTTGCCTTGTATTTCTTTTTCCTGGGGATGGTTTTGGTCATTGCCTTCTATACAGTGTTATGAACTTCCATCCCTAGTTCTTCAGGCACTCTGTCTATCAGATCCAATCCCTTGAAACTATTTGTCACTGGAGATATAAACTTGAGATCTGAAGGGCAGATATATAAAGCCCAGAGACTGGATGAGATCACCAAAGGAATGGGTATAGAGAAAAGAGATCAGACAATTGAGCTCTGGGGCATTTCAAGACAAAGAGGGTAGGAAATCATTTCATCGCTAACTAGTGCGACTCTTGCAACTTCATGGGCTGCAGCCCACCAGGCTCCTCTGTCCCTGGGATTTTTCCTGGCAAGAATACTGGAGTTTGTTGCCATTTCCTTCTCCAGGGGATCTTCCCGACCCAGAGATCAAACCTGTGTCTCCTGCAGTGGCAGATGGGTTATTTACCGCTGAGCCACCAGGGAAGCCTGAGGACAGGAAAAGGAGCAAGTAAGAGGGACAGAGAAAGAGCTACTGAAAAAAATTGAGCAAAAGGGACCTTACCAAGGTCAGTAAGGGAGTAACCAAAATCACTGTCCTGGAACACAAGAGAATAAAGCATTTAACGAAAAAGTCATTCAAATGCTGCTGATAGGTCAAGACAGGTAGGGACCACAAGAGTGGTCACTGGATGTAGTGGAACTGAAATGAAAAACAGAAAGAATGATAGAAGTAAACACCCAATTCAAGTGGCTTCAAGAAATAACACGGGGAGGAGAAATTAGAGTATAAACAACTCACAGAATTCTGGAGAATGAAATGGGGCAGGAGTTGGGCAGTTAAGTGGGGTAAATAGATAGCAGTATATTTATATCCGCTGGAATCTATACAGAAGAGAGGGAAAACTGATAATGCAGAAAAGGATATGCGCAGTAAGAGCGTGAGTGGGATGGCACCTAGTGCATTAGCAGATGGGCTGGCCTTGGGCGCACAGATGGCTCCTACGTACCAATGAGGGGAAAGTGGGCTGTGCAGGCACAGATGCAGGCAAGCAGACAGATGTGATGGTAGAACTTGCGGAAGTTCTTTTTTCACTGACTCTTATTTCACTTCAGTTTAATGGGAATGAAGGTCATTAGGAGAGAATGAGGATGAGGAAGGAGGTGTTTGAATTTTGAGCAGAGAAGACAACATATGAAAGAGTTATCTAAGAGAGGGAAGAGGTAACGGAGTAGGGGAATGTCGAGTCGCTGCTGGGCAGCGGTGAGGGCCCATGAGGTCAGCAGTTATAGACCTGAAGTGGACATGGGCATGTACGTTTCTCCTGACATGTGTAGCTGCATAGCTACAGACATGCAAGAGTGGAAGAATTAATTTAAACATCTACTTCTGAAAGCCTATCAGGGACACAATGATAAGTATACCAGTTATAGTCCATGCCTTAGTGGAGTTTACAATTTAGTTTATGTACTGGAAAAGAGAACCTAAAGAGAGAAATGGCTACAGCATAATATACTTGTAGGACTGAATATTAGGCAAACATTCTAGAAAGTGTGCTGAAGAATATCTGATATGCATATGAGAAGATATTCATGACAAGTAAATAAAGTAAGATATAAAACTATATACAGTATGATCTCATTTTTGTTTTTAAAATGTATTATCTACCTATAGAACAAAGAAAAGGAAAGCATCCAAAATGATAAAAGGGATTATCTCAGGGGTAAGACTGCAGATGACGGAAACCTTTTTCTTTATACTTATTATTTGTAAATATTTTGTAAAAATCTCAATAATACATTATCACTTTTACAATAAGAAAAAGTTACTGTTGATTTGTATTATTTGCATTTGAATACCATTTATATATTTACATTTTTCAGTGCTTATTACTTGGCTATACCAATAAAAACTGATCAATTAAAATTATGGTTAGGTATAAATGTATATTTACAGGTAAAAGCGTGATAGGGTTACCTGCCTGCGGCCCTCCTACCCAAATCCATTTCTTGTTTGCTGTGCTCCTCAGATCACCATGACTAATTTGAGGCTTTTGAGTTCAGATGCTGTGGGCTGAAGTGTTCTTGTGTTTAATGTGAAATATTGGGATTTTTGATCTTTCAACTTAGAGCATGTCCACCTAGAAATCAATTAGAGCAGGGGCATAAATATGAGAACCATGACTGCAATCACAGAATTGATTGGCAACTGGGGAATGGAAAGACAGAGGACAACCAGGCTGTCTTCTAATTCTATTAACTTTTCTGTCTTCCTAAGAGTTCTAGAGAAAAGGAGCAGGCTTTAGAAAGACATAAGTTTTCTCAACTCCAAATTGTTTATATGTGTAAGTACCATGACATGTCTAAAGAATAGGTATTTGGGTGAAACAAAAGGTAATTATTTATAATTACTCTCTAGCCAAATTGTAGTCTTTAGGGGGCCAAATGTAAATTCTTTTATTCATCTTTTGCATGCTTTGCACATAATAAGCACTCAAATATTTGATCAAACTTGATGATTATGACTCACTTAAATACAACCTGTTCAGGTTTTAATCATTATTAATAATTATTTTAAATCTATATTTTAAAATACTCTAGGATGTTTTAATAAAACACATCATCTTGTATCTGCAAAATCTTTATCTCTGTTATTCCTGTGTGTGTTAAAGTGGAGTTTATATTAAAGCATGAATATGACTCCAGTTTTTTCTTTGTAACCTGAAAATAGGATATAGGAACTCAAACCTTAGTCTTTATAAACATTTCTGTTTTAAAATATATTACAAAGAATAAATGGAATTGAATGTCAAGAATGAGTAAGTGAAAGCTTTTACTCATCTGGTTTACAACTTATATCAGCTAATTTTTCTAAATTTAAGTTGATTAAATTTTTTGGTTGTTTCATTTCAAATGACCACACCAGAAGAGGGTTGTTTGTCATAGTTATTTATGCTTTTCCTTTCTGTTTTAGCTTAAGAGAAATGTTCAAATTTAATAAATATGGAGTTGTTATAAACAGGAGCAAAAACAATTCTAATAAATTAACATTGGTCATACATTTAAAATCTTTGTAAGGGATTATATATTAGGATAAAATAAAAATACTCAGGTGAATTAAAAAATTCACCTAATAAACTTAAAATGTAGAAAAATTCTAACTATAAAAGCATAGAAATGTACAGCTCAGTGCGTGCTCAGTCGTGTCTGACTCTTTGCACCCCATGGACTGTAGCCCACCAGGCACCTCTGTCCATGGATTTCCCAGGCAAGAATACTGGAGTGGGTTGTCATTTCCTCCTCTAGGGGATCTTCCTGGCCCAAGGATCAAACTTGCATCTCCTGCATTGGCAGGTAGATTCCTTACCACTGAGCCACTGGGGAAACCCCTAGAAATGTATAACTCCTTCACTATACTCTCATATACTGTTTCTAAATAAATAAAAATTCATAAGAAATACAAAATAATGACAAAGTATTATAGGGAACTTAAAGACCCAGACTCCTAAATATGAAAAGAAAAAACATACCATTACCTAAGTGATTCTTGACCATTATCTTTATTTTTTTTAACAAGGATGCTATTTTTAAAATAATTTTATTTCTTATTTATTTACTGGCTGCTCTGGGTCTTCATTGCTGTGTGCTGGCTTTCTCTAGTTGCAATGAACAGGGGCTGTGCTCTAGTTGTGGGGCACGTGAGCTCTGGGCTCTAGGGCACAGGCTCAGTGGTTGTGGTGCACAGGCTTAGTTGCTCCGTGGATGTGGGATCTTCCAAGATCAGAGATTGAACCTGTTTCTCTTGCATCGGCAGGTGAATTCCTAACCACTGGACCACCACAGAAACCCTGTCATTATCTTTAAATGGTAGGGAATCATGAAAGCTTCCCCTTGCTCTGACCGGGTCCTGTGTCTGACTCTTGTCGGACTCTAAGCTATCACCCACTACTCAGAGTCCATTCATAAGCAGCCACTCTTCTTTATAACTTGAAGTAGGACCTTGAGCCTTCACTACCCTTGCTTAAAACTTTCTTTCCCTCACCGCCCCCTCATCTTTTACCTTCTATTATCTATGAATATGTCTGTGTCTTCCTGCTTTTTTGAAAGTAAGGACCTCTGGCATAGTTGAACTTTACAGACACCTATTTCCTTTATCCCTTCAATCTAGCACAAAACTTGGCATCAAATAAAAGTTAAATGAGACAAACATAAACTACTTGCAGAAAAATCAAATACAGTTATACCTCACTAATCCAGGGGCTTGGTTTTTGGCATTATCAAGTACTTGGAATAGGGCCCACAGCCCAGGGGAAGATGCTGATAAGAACCATACTAAACACGTTGTGACCAGCTGACTCCTGTACAGAAGGATACTTTTAGCTGGCTTGAGAAAGCAATGAAAGGCCAGCCTTTACCTATGAAATACAAGATGCAACAGGAGGCAGAAGAGACACAGAAAGTGAAGGAAACAAGGATTAAGGAGCTGAGATGGTAAGAGGGCCAGCGGAGCCTAATGGTAATTAGAAGAAAGAATGGGGGCAGCAAGAGTAGCAGCCAGCAGAAATTAGAAGCTGTGACAGAGGTGGCAAGTTGCAGACAAAGACCACAGTGAACAGCCGGCCATAAAGAGGGCTGGCTGGCTGCATGCCAACCAATAGATTTCAGCAATCTCAAGAGGGAAAGAGAAGATTTGGCCCTGTGCTTCACCATCTATAAAGACCTGTGGTATATATATAGCACAGTGATTTAAGAAGGAGGCAATGAAGTACAGAAACTATTTAAGAAAAAAAAATTTATAGAAAAAGTTAAAAACTAAAAAGCATTTTGAAACCAACTATTTGAAACCAACACTGATCTAGAAGGTTTAACTTTGTGAAATGTGCTACATTGTTCAAGACATTAAGGAAAGAAAAAGGAACAACGGTTGGCTGAATACCTTTTGTGTGCTAGAAGCTTTATGAACATCATATCTTTTAATCCTCACAACAACCACTTACATAAACAGTATGATTCCCATTTTCAAGCTGGGTAAAGTGAGGCTCAGAGAGATTATACATAACCTGGCCACGGTCCCAGGCTCTTCAGCATCAAAGTCCATGTCTTCTCAACTGTACTACGCTACTGAGATGGAGCAGGGGGAGTCAACACAAATAAATATAATGCACAAAAGAAATGTAGTGACAAATTTTCTTTTTGCAGGTTAAAGACAACAGGTAGCCTAAACTATAGTCTCATATCTAGTATGCTTGTGTAATTCCTATTAACTATAATCTCAAAATTCACATAACATAGAGTGAATAACCTTACTCTTCAAGACGACATATTCATTTTTACTTCTCCTTGACATCTGTACTTTTTCAAGTATGCATATTTTGAAGAGCTGCCACTTAGTCTATATATTTAAAAAAATTAACCTACCAAGCTGGTCAAGCCTCTGAAGTTAGGTACATGAGAGAACAGAGCCAAACCATTTACTCTCCTGAAGGGTGTTTTGCTTCAGTTCAGTTCAGTTGCTCAGTCGTGTCCAACTCTTTGCGACCCCATGAATCACAGCAAGCCAGGCCTCCCTGTCCATCACCAACTCCCGGAGTTCACTCAAACTCATGTCCATCGAGTCAGTGATGCCATCCAGCCATCTCATCCTCTGTCATCCCTTTCTCCTCCTGCCCCTAATCCCTCCCAGCATCACAGTCTTTTCCAATGAGTCAACTCTTCACATGAGGTGGCCAAAGTATTGGAGTTTCAGCTTTAGCATCATTCCTTCCAAAGAACACCCAGGTCTGAGCTCGTTTAGAATGGACTGGTTGGATCTCCTCACAGTCCAAGGGACCCTCAAGAGTCTTCTCCAACACCACAGTTCAAAAGCATCAATTCTTCGGTGCTCAACTTTCTTCACAGTCCAACTCACATCCATACACGACTACTGGAAAAACCGTAGCCTTGACTAGACGGACCTTTGTTGGCAAAGTAATGTCTCTGCTTTTTAATATGCTGTCTAGGTTGGTCATAACTTTCCTTCCAAGGAGTAAGTGTCTTTTAATTTCATGGCTGCAATCACTATCTGCAGTGAATTTGGAGCCCCCCAAAATAAAGTCTGACACTGTTTCCACTGTTTCCCCATCTATTTCCCATGAAGTGATGGGACTGGATGCCGTGATCTTAAGTTTTCTGAATGTTGAGCTTTTATAAGCTGACTTTTTCACTCTCCTCTTTCACTTTCATCAAGAGGCTCTTTAGTTCTTCTTCACTTTCTGCCATAAGGGTGGTGTCATCTGCATATCTGAGGTTACAGATATTTCTCCTGGCAATCTTGATTCCAGCTTGTGCTTCTTCCAGCCCAGCGTTTCTCATGTTGTACTCCGCATAGAAGTTAAATAAGCAGGGTGACAATATACAGCCTTGATGTACTCCTTTTCCTATTTGGAACCAGTCTGTTGTTCCATGTCCAGTTTGAACTGTTTCTTCCTGACCTGCATATAGGTTTCTCAGGGGGCAGGTCAGGTGGTCTGGTATTCCCATCTCTTTCAGGGTTTTGC
This sequence comes from Ovis aries, assembly GCF_016772045.2. Taxonomy (NCBI): domain Eukaryota; kingdom Metazoa; phylum Chordata; class Mammalia; order Artiodactyla; family Bovidae; genus Ovis; species Ovis aries. The sequence goes on from NC_056065.1 coordinate 60,919,849, forward strand.
TGACTGTTTCTATAATACTATACAGTAAAACTCAATATACTTCAATCTACTTGATTCTAAATAGCTTACTATGTAAATAATCAGATGTATAGTGGCGAAATCTAAGAAATGATTCTTTCCTACTCATTCAGCTTTCGCTTTCACTATGAAAAAATTTTTAATTGAAGTATAGTTGATTTACAATGTTGTTAATTTCTGCCACAGAGCAAAGTGACCAAGTTGCACATGTATAGGTACTTTTTTTTTGTATTTTTCCATTATGGCTATCCCAGGACACTGACTATATTTCCCTGAATATATCTTCCCTGTATACAGTAAGAACCTTGTTGTCCAACCATTGTGTATGTAATAGTTTGCACCCACTAATCCCAAACTCCCAGTGTATCCTGCCTTCACCCGCCCCTTGACAGTCAGAAGTCTGTTCTCTACGTCTGTGAATCTGTTTCAGCTTTGTAGATAGGTTCATTTGTCATATTTCAGATTCCACATGTAAGTGATATGGTGTTCATCTTTCTCTTTCTGATATACTTAGTGTGATAATCTCTAGTTGCATCCATGTTGCTGCAAATGGCATTATTTCATTCCTTTTTATGGCTGAGTGGTATTGCATTGTATATACGCATTTTATTTTTATCAGGTCACGTGTTAACGGACATTTAGGTCGTTTCCCTGTCTTGGCTATTGTGAACGGTATTTCTATGAACATATGGGTACATCTATCTTTTTGAATTACAGTTTTGTCCAGATATATGCCCATGAGTGGAATTGCTGGATCATATGGTAATTCTGTTTTCAGCTTTCTGAGGGCTCTCCATACTGCTTTCCATAGTGGATGTACCAACTTACAATCACACCAGTAGCGTAAGAGGGCTCCCTTTTCTTCACACCCTCTCCAGCATTTGTTATTTGTAGACTTTTTAATGATGGCCATTCAGAGTGGTATCACAATGAAAATTTTCATAGTCTGTTAGGTTCACAAAATAGTTCCCCACCCACAGAGGATGCTATGAAATAGGCACTTTCCTTTTGGTATCTGGGCAATTAGTTAATACCTTCTGCTGTTGTTCCTCAAGCACAGATCCTTTATCAACTCCTATCCGAATGGATAGGATGGTGTCTTCACTGCTGTTCCTCCCTATGGCCCCTCTCCCTAGTAGTACACCATCACTGAATTAATTACTCTAACATAATCCATTATGTGAGTCCTTTTAAACACACACACGTGTGCACACACACAATAGTCCTTAATCTAAGCAGCAAAGCATCCATGGTCTGGATCCACTTTACCCAATTATCCTTCACGACTACCACGTATCTCGATTGAGCTGTCTCTGCTACCTGTCCCTGTTCTCCCTCGGTGGCCATCAAAGAGCACCTGAGCTTTTACTGTCCAGGGCGGGACACAGTTCCCTCTTGATGATGTCTCTGACTACAAGGCTCATACCAGTCTCTCCATTTTCTCCCCCATGACCTCTCCCAAAACGTTTTCAGAATCTCACTATGGCACCTGATTACATTCTGGCTCCTCACTGCTCTTTTTAGAGAATGAGTTTCATGTTGTCTCACTTTTTAAAAAAATGCCACTGACTTATCATTGAGTCAGTTTTTCAGCAGAATGTCCCATAGTCCAGATTTGCCAGCTTACTATCTTCTGATGTCATTTATATCATTATCACATGTATTTTTTTTAACAGGTTTTATTAAATTTGGGTTCAACTTTTTTTTTGGGGTAAGAATACTTCAAAGATAGTGCTGTGTTTCCTCCTGAGACGGGGTCTTGAAAAGCACATGGTATTAATATTTGAAAGAGTGAGGTAGACTTCTGTGTGAGAGGATAAGGGTGAACATTACAGGCAAAGGAAAAGCATGCACACACAGATGGATGCAGGTAGAGAGTGTGAAGTGTTCAAGGTAGGAGTCCATCGACACTGGCTAGAGTAGGTCTTCCATTCGTGGCACCGGATGCACAGGTTTCATCCCATCCAGGCCTGCTAAACCAGCATGTCTAGGGCTAGAGGCTCAGATATACATTTAAAAAATAATTTTACTCTTACTTTTGGCTAGCACTCCTTTGTTGCTATACATGGGCTTTCTCTAGTTGTGGCGATTAGGGACTACTCTCTAGTTGCAGTGCATGGGCTTACCTTGTTGCGCATCACAGGCTTAGGGAGCGTGGGCTCAGCAGCTGTGCACAGGCTTAGAAGCTGTGAGGCACGTGGAATCTTCCTGGAGCAGGGATCAAACCCATGTCCCAAATCCATTGGCAGGTGGATTCTTTACCACTGAGCCACCAGGGAAGTCCTGGGTATCTTTATCTTTACAAAGTTCCTAAGGAGATTCAGATGCTTTGCTGCTCCTGAAACCCTCTGGTCTGGGGAATAGTGTACCTATAAGTGGTGTGCTCTTGGTATGTCAAGCTCATTCTATTTCAGGGATTTAGGGCATGACTTCTAGCACCTTCTCTCCACTGAAGTCTCTGTTTAACTATTACTTCCCCTTAGTAAAGTCTTACTTGATCACTCTGTTCAAAGTAACCAATCATTTTTCACCTTATTTCTTAGTGCTTATCTGGTGGTCTTATTTATCTACTTGTTCTTGGTATGTTTTCCTCACTAGAATGTATGCTCTGAAAGAGTGTGGCCCTTGTCTGTCTTGTTCATGGTGGGAATTCCAATGCTCAGGAAGAATCCTGGGTATATGAAAGTTGTGTGCTGAATACTTAGGATGAATGGATAAATTTGACATATTTCAGAAATCCTTTTTAGAACACTCTCATGTAATGTAGATTGTTGTTGTGGTTTAGTTACTAAGCTGTGCCCAACTCTGTGACCCTATGGGCTGTATCCCTCCAGGTTCCTCTGTCTGCAGGATTTCCCAGGCAAGAATACTGGAGTGGGTTGCCATCTCCTTCTCCAGGGGATCTTCCCGACTCAAGGACTGAACCTGAGTCTCCTGTACTGGCAGTCAGATTCTTTCCCACTGAGCCACCTGGGAAGCTGTAGCTAGGAAGCAATAAAATCATCTAAGACGGTCTTCATTAAGATTGAGGTAATAAATACCTTCTTTGAGAACTTCTCTTTGCATTTTGGATATTTTGCTTTACGATATCTTATTTCACCTTACTGTTTAAAAGGAAAAATTTGATATAGCATTTCATAGACAAAAGCTGCAACCCTGAACATCTATCTCGTCAGTTCAATAATAATTTCCAAATGTACTTAATGGACTATTAAATCAGTAATTAGAAATCAAATCTTGCTATGCTGCAAAAGATGTCAAAATTATGTATGCTCAGACCAAGATATTTTAAAATTAAAATTTTATTTAATTAGCATTCCTCAGAGAAAGATATTCTAAAATTAAAATTCTATTTAATTAGTGTTCCCATAATCTATATTAAAATTTATTTGTACCCAGATGACTTATAAAAATATAGGCAGGGCAGTATAAATACACAGAAGGAGCTCATGGTGGTTAACAAAATTCAGTGATATCTTTAATAGTATAGTTAACAACAAAAAACCAAAAAAACAACCCAACAGAAAAGAGATTGAGGGTTTGAGGAGTAGGGAAAATTATGAGTAAAGTGAAAAAACTTTTATATAAGCTATTTTGTGGGGTGTTTGGAAGCATTCTTCCCTTTCAGCCACACTTTTGTGACTTTAAGTTAATGGATTTCTATTGCACTTCCGTTGTCACTATTGCTAATGCTTTCCTACGGATGAGGCAGATACCTGGTTATTTAAGGAGTAGGATAAATGGGTCGAGACAGCGTTCCCTATCCCAATTCACCAGGGAGCGTTTGAGAATTCCACCTGACATGAGGACAGCACTGTGCTCTTAAACAATCTGCAGTTTGATCCGATTGTTCCCCAGTGGGGGACGTAGGCCACAGCTCACTCAAGAGTCATTGATTGGATTAACAGCCTAATTCCCAACAGATGAATAGAATACTGATGTCTTGTCAGCCCAGATCACAAAAGGAAAACACAATCTGCTTCTACAGCTCAGAGATTTAACCCTTTATTTACCCTGAGGCTAGAATTTCAGTTTTTCATACTATAATGTCTTCAGAACTATTTGCCGATAAATATAATGAAGTGGTAGTTTTTTATCACCATCCACATATTTTCGTCCTCTTTTAGAGCTATTTTTTAAATCTTTAAAAACATGGAAAGATTTTTTATTTTAGTTCTTACTATCCACATTAGTCCTGCTGCCTAAATTCTTTTCCAATTTCCTTAAGAAATACTATATAAGCTGTTTCCTCAGGGGAACCCAATAAAAAAGGATACAGCCTCTGGGAAAAAAGGTAGCAAAATCCATACATTCAAATATAAAACTATTTTTTGAGCTGTTTTTCTGGCATAAGCAACTGATTTTATTGAAGGGAATGAATGATTGTATTAAGGGGAATAGAGTCTCAATAAATGTTAGTTTTATTTTATTCCCCTACTACACCTCTACCTTCCATCTATAATTTAATAACTTTTATGTATGGTTGTACAACTAAGAGTCAAATAAAAAGGTCTCAGTGGTATAAGACCAAAAGACTTAAGTCATCTATAAATTAGAATTCTATAATAAATATACAGATGTCTTGTATGAGTAGCAAAACAAAGAGTATTCTGGGCAAATTTAATGACAGTTCATTTTGTGTATCTTTCTGCCTATAGCCGGCCAATACAGTAAGAAAGATGATTTTAGTCAGTTGTGAGTAAAAACAATGATGGTAATGGCGAAGCTTGTCTACTATGCTAGGCAACTTACATATGTCCTCTTATGTAATCTGCCCAACAACCTCATGAAGTAGGTATTAAGTTATCCCATTTCACAAAATGAAGAAATTGAAGCTTAGTTATGTTAAGGGACTTTGAGGTCACAGGATTTATAAGGTGTGGAGCCAGAATTGAGGTTTCTGGCTCCAAAGCTTATGCTCTTAAACACTACTGGGATTTTATGGATTTCTCTACATATCTAATATATTTTTCAGTATCAAGGTATTAAAATTAAGATTCAGCCTTCTCTTAAAATCTGTTACTACTCTTGTAAAAAAAACCCTCTGCATGTACAAATGCTCTTTTTTGGCTCTTCTTTTTCTTTAAGACATTTTTAAATGAATTTCATGATAGCCCCCTGAAATCAACCACATCAAAAACCAGAAACCTTTTTTTTTTTTCGCTTGTAGCTTTGGAGTCATAGTCAACTTCTATCCCTTTTCTTTACCTCTTATATTGTCTTTCATCAAGTGAAGTTGATTGAATTCTTCCATACCGTATCTGATTCTTTCTTTCTCTACAGTAATGGACCTTATCCAGGTCCTAACCTTCTAATCCACTAATCCCTACAAGAGCCTCCCTAATAATTTATCTGGTCTCCCATCTCTTTTGCAAGCATTGTCCTTAGCCTGTCATTCTACTTGAAACTTTGAAGCATATTCTAATTGTCTTCAAGTCAGATAAGAATTCCTAAGGATTTCTGTAACTTTTAATACTGTTATGGTTTTACACATTAACACTGTACATAAAGGAAGTTTAGATCAGTTCAAATGAGAACATATTATGTAGAATAGATTGTTTATATTACTAAGTATTATACTATTACATTATAATCTGATTCTGTATGGTAATGTTTCCATAATACCTATTATTGAAAAACAACAATTAAAGGAAAGAGAATACATGTTTTGAAGAGACAAGGAAAAAGCTCAACTAACACCAATTGAGACTCATTCATAAAATATGTACAGTGTAAAAGATCTCTATGCTACTCCCACAGATCTTATTTCTTTTTCTATATGCATTTCAGACATGCTTTTCTTTTTGGGCATCTCTGGTGGCTCAGATGGTAAAGAATAGAAAATAAAAATTTAACATTTATTTTAAAGAGTCGGACACAACTGAAGCGACTTAGCAGCAGCAGCATACTTAATTTTACAGAATACTTTCATATATACCAACTTTATTAATATTTGAAACTAACAGTCGGAAGTAAGGTATTAGGAGGTATTCACAGCTCCATTTTATAAATAAGGAAATTCAAGCTCAGTAGAGTTAAAATGACTTCTCCAAAGTGATCTATTAAGCCAAACAACAGAATTAGGACTTTACCTATTCCATTTATAGATAAATAAGTTTTGCCATTTTAATGTCTAATTTCCACTTCTAGAGCAAGAGCAACAGTTATCATTGAATTTGGATAAAACATTAGCTACTAAATAATCTGCATAAAGATCCTGCCTCCATCCATGAACATGTTGAATGTTCGTTCATTTAAGCATCCAGAAATTCAATTGGAAAAAAAGGACAGCCTAACTAAAAATTGTATCTTTACACTAAAATAAAATAATCTGAAACAACTAGCTAGAAGATACTAATACAAATATCATGAACACATTCTAAACCAAGACAGGCCCTTTCAGAGATTCCCTAGAAGGTGAAAGATCTTGAGGAGGATGATTCCCAAGAAATCCCTTTCTTCAGTATGGAAAAGAAGGGGCAATAGAGAACATGAAGCAGCAGAAATGCTTCCTTGCAGAGACAGAAGCATTTCAGTGGTGCCTACAGATATGATATTCCCGTGCCCCAAAGGATAGTTCATAAGCTCTTTTTTTTTAATGATGAATATTTTTCTTTCATATGGTGTGAACTCTTAAATTCAAGGGCTTCCCTGGTAGCTCAGCTGGTAAAGAATCTGCCTGCAATGCAGGAAACCCCAGTTCAATTCCTGGGTCGGGAGGATCCCCTGGAGATGGGAAAGGCCACCCACTCCAGTATTCTGGCCTGGAGAATTCCATGGACTGTATAGTCCCTGGGGTTGAAAAGAGTCAGACATGACTGAGAGACTTTCACTAAATTTTGATAGTCCTCAAGAGCATAAATTTGTGGCAGAAACCTTTGTTCTAGGTGTCCAGGTAGGCATGTCCACTAACCCATCTTTAAAGTATAAAACTCTGAAAGGTCTACTGTGAGTAATACCCAGAGGTTTTCACATTCTACAAGACTACAACTTTAAATTCCTATCTGTAATATAAAAACAGCATTTTAGCAGATATTTTAAAATAAGTCATATTAACTTTCCTCTCAAACAGTAATGTTAATAATATCAAACAGAAACCAAAATCAACCAAAAAACAAATGAACAACAAAAAAGACCCCAACCATTTTAATAACAAGGAAAATCAATGGTGTTTCCTTTGTGGTAACAGAGAGAGACTTGTCTGATTGTAGAAACCAGGTTAAAGACAAGGGCTTGGACAGTTGTGCCCTGAAACAAGCAGACTGCAGGTTTTATAAATACATACAGAAATAATTAAAATATAAGGGGTTTAGTGGGGTTAATCTCCTTTAAATAATCTCTGCCACAAAGCCTGTAAAGACACTGCTGGCACCAGGCCCATGTGAGACCAGCTGTCGAATATCAGAGTGGCAGAGACGAACTGTTCCCACTTCTGCACTGCCCCCTCTGTGAGGTCTTCTCTGGACCCTTCACTGCTCCCTGCAAAGGGAAAGGCCAGCTGAGTAATACCTGTGGCCATGTGGAGCATTCTCATCTGACCTGATTGAGGAGAAAAACCAAAACAGAAAAAGTTGGTGCTGGAAAGGAGTCACGAGATACAGGCTCAGAGGCCTCTAGGGAAATGCAGGAGGGCTCCGGAAAAGTGCTGATTACCTGATTCTATTCATTTAACCCAGGGAAATTTCAAAGTCACCTTTAATTATTTTCAAACTGCATTTTAAGTAATGTAGATAGTACCCTTACTCCCAAAGGAAGCACAAAGCAGCTGATAACGCTTTAAAAACAGTAGCATTTGTTCTGCTTCAAAGTTAGCCACAAATTCAACCAATATTTTAAGGTGACAGGGCAATGAATTAAACAAGTCAGACAGATTTGGGGGGGTGCTCCTCTACTTCTGTTATATGGTATTTCCATAATTTTAAAAGGAAACCATTAAAAAATCCAAACAATAGCTTCTTGAATAACATGAAATCAATGTTATATACCACTGTAAGAACAGATATACATGTATGCATTTTCATACATATTCCTCCACCAGGAGAAAATGAGGCTGAGTGCTGGACTGTCTTCTTTGAAAGTGTCTATTTGAGGTTCTTAAGCCTTTCTTTCCAGTTTTGTGTCTATGATTTTCGGACACCAGCAAATCTCTCTGCTATAATTCTTGTCCAAAAGGTGATTTATTTATTGACTATTTACTTCACAGGTACACTTTAAGGACAAATAAATAGTATCTAATTCTTCAGACACTCAAGTAAAAGATGGCTATTAGATCAATTCTAAGTATTTCAAAGGAAATACTGCTGACACAGCTAGAATGGAATATTCTGGATAACAAAATTACCATATTTCTTGCACAGAAATGATCAAGTTTCAAGGAATCAGAATATCAAATGTAATTTACTAAAAAAAAAAAAAATAGAAGGTGCTATGAGTAGCCACATAAAATGGGCAAAAGTTCTCATTAAAAAGAAAGTTAAATATCAGGATACTATCAACAAAGCTTCATTCTACTATTATGCAATGGAACATAGAAAACTTATGTTCAGTTTCTACTTTTATTCAACAACATAGAACTCCCACACTTCTTTAATGTCCTGCACTGTCTTATAAGAAAGCCTCATCTTATGTTTTCTCTCCCTTTGGAATGGGTTTTAAAGACTGCCAAGGTGAAGGCCAAATGTCAGATATGTGCCTGTGCACTCAAGACTATTGATGTTCATCAATACATTTTTCACACATCAGAGTGCTCTCAGATGTTAATGACGTTCAGGCTAAATGATTAGATTCAAAATTTGAACCACTGATCCAGAGGTATCTTTTCACAGGTCCCCTAGGTCAGTGGTCCTCCCAGTGTGGGCCCTGGGACAGTGGTCTCAGTTCGACCTAGGAACTTGTTAAAAGTGCAAATTAGGCTCCACCCTAGACCTGTGGAGCCAGAAACTCTGGTAGTTGGGCCCAGAAATTTGTTTTAACAAGTGCAGGTGATTCCAATGCTAGCTAGCATTGAGGCCAACTCCCCTATGCTGGTACGCTGCACTGTGCTCAGTCACTTCAGTCTTGTCCGACCCTGCAATCCTATGGACTGTAGCCCGCCAGGCTCCACCATCCATGGAGTTCTCCAGGCAAGCATACTGGAGTGGGTTGCCATTTCCTTCTCCAGCGGATCTTCCCAACCCAGGGATCAAACCCGCGTCTCTTACAGCTCCTGCACTGGCAGGCGGATTCTTTACCACTAGGGCCACCTTTATTCTCTGTAAATGAGCACCATCTTTTGGACAACAGTGAACAAACGGACGTTACAAAGTTTACTGAATTATTAAACAATTTATCTTTTCCTTGATTTTTAAATTTAAACATACGTGGCAGGATTTCTTTTCATCTTCTAGGGAAAAGCTGCCCATCAGAGAGACCATTATAATCTGGCACACTGTTTTTATAGTTTTGTAACATAAACTGACATTTATTGGAGCTTCACATAAGATTTTTCCATCAACGGATGTGTTGGAAGAGCAATAACCAAGTGTGCTGTGTTGGGCAAATACCTACACATCAGGATACTTTTCAAAGCCATCAGGCAAAGGGGGTCAGTTGAATTTTTTTTTACTGCACAGGCTAATGCTTTAAAAGTGTCTTGATGGAATCAAGGAAATTGGATTGTCCCCCCATTTGCTGGGCTAAAACAAGCCTTTTTTATTTATCCCATTAGAGGAACACAAGAGAAACCTTTTAAATGTCACTAAAAATTTCCCTGCATGGCAAAACCCAGTCAAAAGGGTTTTAATTTTCTGAGAACTCTTAAGTAATGCAGTATGTCAAGGTTTAATAAATTGTAGGTGGGGATAGTTTTTGTTACAGGCAACAGGCAACTTTATTCTTATTAAACAGGTGCTTAGACATGCTTTAGTCTTCTCTCTATTGAGGGAGGTTCGGGCACTACCTCAAACAGCAGAAAACTCAACTTCAGTCCAGATAACAGCAACAAAAAATAACCATGATGGAATCTATAATCTGAGACAAATTTTTAGAACACATAAAATGACAATATTTTTAAATTTAAAGTGATGGTTAATCTTTCTATAGGTGACATTTTTGTATTGAGCTTCTTGAAAAATTTCTCGAAGAATCTGGCTTTGAACAAAGTTCAAGGAGAACACAGAGATTAGGCATGTAACCTTTTCTCAATAGAAAGAAGTATTGCAGAGCCAAGACTGTATTCCTAACCTGGAACAGGGTAAAACTCCCCAGTATACAACTTCAAAATACTACAGGAACATCTGTTCATAAAGACAAGTTGACTTATGTAACATGGATTACACATTTATAGAAATTTATGATATATAAAGTATACCTTCTATGACCTTATGTTTATTTTGATGTACTTGCTGATTAGATATCACCATTAAACACTGAGATTTTCTTGGTTGATTTTTTTCCATCTTCAACAAAATATTAAAAGTACTTCCAATCATAATATAGAAGGAATGGCAGAATGGAAGACTTTAAGTGGGGGAGCAGGAGGTATCACTTAATCTGTAAGGAAGAGTGGTTCCTTTCTGAATCTCACTTTATTAAAAATATTGTTAACCATATTCAAATGAGAATCATACAGCTTACTCCATTCCCTAGCTCCCCAGATGAAGAAGAAAAAGAGGAGAAATTATGCCAAAGAGAAAAGATATCTAATCTTTCAAAATAGAGCAATTAATAAGTATGTCAAGTATTCCTCTCTATTACCTGCTTTTAAACAATAATTTTAGCTCACATCAGGGTCGGATGGCATGGGGTCCAACAACAAAGGAGCTCTGTAGGGGAATCCTGCAGGCTTTGCTAACTGTTTGTGTTTCAAGTCTAGCCTGTGGCCAGCTATACCCTACGACTACAGCTACTTCAGAGGGAGGCTTAGTGAAGTACCAGCGGACAGAAGAAGAATGTATGGTCGACTGGGAAAAAGAAAAATTACCCTTCTGTCATGTCTAACCAGCTGTTTTTATACTTTTGATAAATATGCTTTAATTATTCATTAAAATTTGTACTTAAAAGCTAGTATCCTCTTTAATGGAAACTCCAGCCTTATTACTTAAGTTCCTAACAACTTAATGTATCTCATTATTAGTTATTCTATCCTTTATATACAGCTTTTCTTTTTTTTAGCAATAACTCAGAAGTGTTAAATGATAATTCTGTGTTGTTATGCCTTGAAAGTTGAGTCCCTGAAAAATCTCCCAAGTCTGTCAACATTCATAAAAGAACCATCAATTATCAAAAGACAGACTAAACAAGCAACTGAAGGACTGAAAACGGCAGTAAAGGAATGTACTAAGATTCTATAATGAATATTTAATAATTAAAAGATCCTGTCATTGGTTTTACTGTTGCTTTCATAGGAAGACTTTTGCTAATCCCACACCCTGACATTCATGTGAATAGTTGAGAAAATTTAGTTTTGTTTTCTTCGCTAGAATACCGGAATTCTTAATTCTGGATTCTTAAGAGTCCCAGAACATCTAAGGAAGGGCTTCAGCAAGTGTAGGAACCTACTAAAATTGTTAGCAAAAATTCTATATCCATACCCTTTCTCTCTGGTGTTTATAGCTTTCCTCATATTCTTCCTATACAAATTAAAGACCCCTGTTGTAGGGTAGCAGTATACATTAAAAGACTGGCCATGAATTGGCAATTGCTGAAACTGGATGAGTATACAGAAGTTTGTTATACTATTCTATTTAATTTTGCACATCGTTTTAAATTTTTGTGATTATTTAAAAAAAACTGCTGTGAAAGAAACTCACTGTGCATATAAATCAGTTCTTGATAAAGGGCTCTGGTAAATCTAAGCAAACCGCTAAGGTAAGTGATAATTATATCTTTCCTTACATCTAGGTTCGATCCCTGAGTTGGGAAGATCCCCTGGAGAAGGGAAAGGCTACCCACTCCAGTATTCTGGCCTGGAGAATTCCATGGATTGTGTAGGCCCTGGGGTTGCAAAGAGTCGGACAAAATTGAGTGACTTTCACTTTCATTACATCATTAAGTAAGTCAAATGAAGGTAAAGGATTTGGAGTTTTATAAAACATAAGTGTGAAAATCTTTCATGGCAAAACTTTCAATGAAGAAAGTTACTTCACTTTTGAAGTCATTATTCTGTTTCACAAAATGTCAAAATTTGACACAAAATCACAACAAATGAGACAGAAAGGGTAACTGGTAAAGCAAAGATTGCAAAGACAAAGGAGGTGGTGGTTTGGTGCTTGCAGGGGAGGGGGGAAACTGAAAGGAATAAAGTGGTGGGCTTAATCAAATCACTTTGAAAAGCTGCAGCCTCTCAGAGTTAACCTTGCCAATCAGAGGAAGCAGGAGTAGAAACATGTTTGCGCACATTAAACTTAGCCTGTGTCCTTGAACCTATGGTGCACTGCCTCCTCTCAAGCAGCCTGGGAAGACTTCGTAATGCTCACCCTTAGAGAGAACCTTGAATTCCATTAGAAAGCTCCACAGGAAGGAGAAACCCTCAAGTGGCAGCCTGAACCACAGAGAGAGCTCATACCCTTTACTAATATTAGAAGTGAGCTCATGGGATTAAGTCTGCAAGTCCTGGAAAATTAAAAGGTATGAACACACTGACAAAGGCCATTATATCAATAAGATATCTTTTAAGTCTTTCCTTTTTTTCTTAAAGATATGGCAAATATTTAAAATGATACCATAAAGACTGCTTACTAAGTCTACAATTAAATTCTATAACTGGTCTGGTTATAGTCATTATGATTAGAATATTTATCTCTGTATTATGCTTTGCTATAAAATCATTCACCCATGTGATGACCTAGTAAATTTTATACACAAACTATTCTTTTAAATAAAAGGAAATATGAAGGTAGATACTACCTTGTCTTTCACATCACATCTGTTATTACAGCTCTACTGTTCTGTATAATGAAAAAGTATCTTATACAATGTACAGTTTTAATACTACATGTAGGCAGGCTCAGACTCAAGCTGTAGGAGAAATTTCTAACAATGAAAACTTTCCAAAATGGAATAGCCTACTTTGTGAAGTGGACAGAAATGTTCAAACCAAGGCTAGCTGGCTTAACTACTTTATGGAAATTGAACAGAGAAAATTACTGCAGTAGGTGGGAAGTTGAACCAGATGATCATAAAATTTCCTTTCTAACTTTATGATTTTACAATTATGGTTTATTCAAGGTAACAAAATCAGTGGCAGAATGGAAACTGGAATCTAGGTAATGTGACTCAAATCTAGTTTTTCTAAAGACAAGGTTATAGACTCCCTCAAATGTCCTCAGGCAGTAAATACAGTGAGGTTAATTGGGTCAGGGAAGCAATAGTGGGGGCTTCCCAGGTGGCACAGTGATAACCTGCCTGCCAACGCAGGAGACACAGACATGGGTTCAGTCCCTGGGTCAAGAAGATCCCCTGGAGAAGGAAATGGCAAACTACTCCAGCAATTTTGCCTGGGAAATCAAATCCCAAGGACAGAGGAGCCTGGCAGGCTGTAGTCCATGAAGTTGCCAAGTGTCGGACACGACTGAGCATAGCACATTCATACAAGCAATAGTGGGCTGATGGGAGTCAGAGAGCTCAAGGCCTGTCAACAGAGGGCCGCAGCTACTTAGCTCCAGCTGATTGCTGACCTATGGGAACTTCCCCAGCATTACCAAAGTTCCATGGACAGAGAAGCCTGGAGGGTTACAGTCCAAAGGGTCGCAAAAAGTCAGACATGACTGAGCATGCATGCACCATATTTTCACATTTTCAAGAGTAATCCTAATAGCTATACTTTTATGTGAAATTAATTGGGGCTTCCCTTGTGGCTCAGCTGGTAAGGAATCTGCCTGTAATGCAGGAGACCTGGGTTCAATCCCTGGGTTGGGAAGATCCCCTGGAGAAAGGAAAGGCTACCCACTCCAGTATTCTGGCCTGGAGAATTCATCCATGGGGTGAAAGGAGTCGAACATGGCTGAGCAACTTTCACTTTCAAACTCACGATTAATTGGCAGTTAATTATAAACTGTTGTAACACTGTAGGTGCCAAACAAAAAAACAGATATTTGAGCTGCATATGACCCATGCCAGTTTGTGACTATGAGACTTTCCACAAAAACTCTATTTCCAAACTGTTGATTTTGTAAACTCTTCTCTACGTTCTTCAAGTTTATCAACATCCTTTGTGAAAAACAAATGTCTAAATTTTACGTTTCATATTAACTATAGTCCTCTATGGATATAATAGTATTTTGCTCTGGTTACTACAGTGGTGGCGTTATGTTGGCTTTTGTAAGATCAACACTACATTGCTCATTATTCATTGCTCATTATTCACCAACTGTCCACAATAACTCAAATTTTCTGCAGATAATATTTGTGTATAATCAATCTCTAAACCTGAGCATATGAATTAGCCTATAAATATTATATAGCACTTAATTTATAGAAAAAGAAAAATCACCTTTCCTTTAAAGAGTCACTTTTCCCCCTGAATTCTTATTCCCATCTTTTAGGCATTATTAACCACTCCAGATGTTCAAGCTGGTTTTAGAAAAGGCAGAGGAACCAGAGATCAAATTGCCAACATCTGCTGGATCATGGAAAAAGCAAGAGAGTTCCAGAAAACATCTATTTCTGCTTTATTGACTACGCCAAAGCCTTTGACTGTGTGGATCACAAGAAAGTGTGGGAAATTCTGAAAGAGATGGGAATACCAGACCACCTGACCTGCCTCTTGAGAAATCTATATGCAGGTCAGGAAGCAACAGTTAGAACTGGACATGGAACAACAGACTGGTTCCAAATAGGAAAAGGAGTACGTCAAGGCTGTATACTATCACTCTGCTTATTTAACTTCTATGCAGAGTACATCATGAGAAACGCTGGACTGGAAGAAGCACAAGCTGGACTCAAAATGCCAGGAGAAATATCAATAACCTCAGATATACAGATGACACCACCCTTATGGCAGAAAGTGAAGAGGAACTCAAAAGCCTCTTGATGAAAGTGAAAGAGGAGAGTGAAAAAGTTGGCTTAAAGCTCAACATTCAGAAAACTAAGATCATGGCATCTGGTCCCATCACTTCATGGGAAACAGATGGGGAAACAGTGTCAGACTTTATTTTGGGGGGCTCCAAAATCACTGCAGATGGTGATTGCAGCCATGAAATTAAAAGACGCTTACTCCCTGGAAGGAAAGTTATGACCAACCTAGATGGCAAATTGGAAAGCAGAGACATTACTTTGCCAACAAAGGTCTGTCTAGTCAAGGCTATGGTTTTTCCAGTGGTCGTGTATGGATGTGAGAGCTGGACTGTGAAGAAAGCTGAGCGCCAAAGAATTGATGCTTTTGAACTGTGGTGTGAATGATGCTAAAGCTGAAACTCCAGTACTTTGGCCACCTCATGCGAAGAGTTGACTCATTGGAAAAGACTCTGATGCTGGGAGGTGTTGGGGGCAGGAGGAGAACGGACGACAGAGGATGAGATGGCTAGATGGCATCACCAACTCGATGGACATGAGTCTGAGTGAACTCCGGGACTTGGTGATGGACAGGGAGGCCCAGCGTGCTGCAATTCATGGGGTCGCAAAGAGTTGGACACGACTGAGCGACTGAACTGAACAGAACCACTCTATGAGATCAAACCAGTTAATCTTACAGGAAATCAACCCTGAATATTCATTAGAAAGACTGAGGCTGAAGCTCCAATACTTTGGCCACCTGATATGAAGAGCTGACTCACTGGAAAAGACCCTGATGCTGGGAAAGACTGAAGGCAGGAGGAGAAGGGGATGACAGAGAATGAGATGGTAGGATGGTATCACTGATACAATGGACATGAGTTTGAACAAACTCTGGGAGATAGTGAAGAATAGGGACTCCTGGTGTGTTGCAGTCCATGGGGTTGCAAAGAGTGAGACACAACTTAGCAACCGAACAAAAACATGAGCATATCAGTTTGATCATTAAAATAGCAAGATTACCATTTCTAGACCTTATTCTGTTGACTCACTTGGAAGAATTTTGTTAATTTGTGTAACACCTTCACCCTTAATTCATCCTCATAATATGACATTTAGAAGAATATTTTAGATTCAGCAACATTAAGTACAGTGAGATGTATTTATACAGACAGAGACAAGACGGTGGAGTAGATGTGAGCTCAACTCTTATGAAAACATCAAAATCACAACCAACTGCTGAACAATTGACCAAAAAATGCTGGAACCTACCAGAAAATATATTCTACATCCAGAGACAGAGAAGAAGCCGCAACGAGATGGTAGGAGGGGATGCAATCAAGATAAAATCAAATTCCAAATCCAGTTTGTCGGTGACCCACAAACTGGAAAATAATTATACCACAGTAGTTCTCCCACTGGAGTGAAGTTCTGAGTCCATATGAGGTTCCCCAGCCTGGGGGTCTGGCAATGGGAAGAAGAGCCCCTAAAGAATTTGAATTTGAAGCCAAGTGGGGTTTGACTGCAGGAATTCCACAGGACTGGGAACAGAGAAATTTCACTCTTGGAGGGTACACACAAGGGGAAAAAGCAGTACCCTCGTAAAAGCCTAGGCCACACCTACTTGCTGGTATTCATGGATCTCCCGTGGAGACAGAGGATGGCAGTGGCTCACTGCAGGGATAAATATGCTGGCAGTGGAATTCTGGGGACTACACATTGGTGTAAGCTCTCTTGGGGGCTGCCATTTTCTTATCAAGACCTGACCTTACCCAACAGCTTATAGGCTCCAGTGCTGGGATGCCTTAGGCCAAACAACCAACAAGGCAGGAAAACAGCCCTGCCGTCAGCACATATGCTGCTTAAAGTCTTCCTGAGCACACAGCTGCCTGCTCAACACACCCCCTTACAAAGCACTGCCCACCAGAGGGATAAGACCCATTCCCTTCCACCAGGAGGCCTGCACAAGTCTCTCAGACAGTATCATCCACCTGGAGGCAGATAGCAGAAACAAGAGCTACAGCCCTGCAGCCCATGGAACACAAACCACAATCATAGAAAGTCTGACAAAAATGAGACAGCAGAGGAATATGTCCCAGATGAAGGAACAAGATAAAGCCCCAGAAGAACAACTAGTGAAGTGAAGGGGAGACAGGCAATATACACCAAAAAGACCCTACCAAGGACCTACTATACAGCACAAGGAACTCTGCTCAATATTCGGTAATAACCTAAATGGGAAAACAATGTGAAAAAGAATACATAACTGTACATGTATAACTGAATCATTTTGCTGTACACCTGAAACTAACATAATACTGTTAATCAGCTATACCCCAATATAAAATAAAAATTAAAAAAAGGAAAGAGTAAAAAAGTGAGGTTCATAAAGAAAAACAGGATAGCAATAAGGAGAGACTTGGGCAACAATATGATAAAAATATAAAGACACTAATTTAAAAAGTGTGTTATATATAGATAGACCAATGATTTAACGTTTAATATAGGTCCACAAATAAGTTATGATAGAAGGTGGAATTTAAAATTGTGGGAAACAGATTTGAAATGGCATTTGAAATTTAAATCACATTGTGACAAATTTGAATCTGTCCTAAATAGAGGTCAAAATAAACTCCAAATGGATTAGGGATTTAAATGTAATATAAAATGAAACTAAAAGAAATGATAGAATAAAATGTAGACCATTTTTAAAGAAAAATAAATATATTTTATAAAATGTATACATTTAAATAATGCATTTTGGAAATCATCAGTAAATCTCAGAAATCATCAATAAGTCACTATTTCTACATTTGAACTAGTTCTTTTAAGGCAAATGACATATCCATCTCTTAAGTTCAATGAAGTTGCCTGACTTTTTAAAAAGTTACAGAATTAATCCATATCCGAGGGAATAATCAACATGTGTACAAAAGGTTAAGACTCAGCTGTAGGTAGTAGCTGAGGTGTTCAGAAACCTTTATCATCAAGTAGATGACCTGGGGATTAAAAAAAAAACCAACAGTTCTTTTGTTTTCAAGCTTATGATAGCATAAGATGTCAACAATTTCTGGTTTATAGCAACAGCAAGAGAGATTGTAGCCAGGGGACCATTAAGAAGGAGCAATTTACTCTACCAGGTCATAACACTTTGACAGTGTTCTATAATTCAGTTAGACGTAAAAATAAGATGACACTGGGTGTTCTCTCAACTCAAAGCAACTTGAACTTGATTCACACTGTACTGTGAGCCAGTTGTTCATTATCAGATACAAACTCAGCGAAAGAAGTGACTCTTTGATATGAAAATGACAGAAAAAAATAGCTTATTAAAGAAAATCGTGAACTGTGAACATAGAAAACACAAATTAAAAATCACACTAAAAAAAATCACACTGAAAGAGAAAACCTGATGTCTGCATAAAAGAATTTCATTATAAATAAAAAAAATATCAAGGACACACAGAACTTATAATCCTCATAAAATGCACCAGACGCCTATGAATTCTAAAGCACTGAGTTACTGTGATAAGGGTAAGACAGCAGCTTAATGCAGGGGAATAGCATGAATGAATCTGCAGTCAAAACACCTAAATGTGAACTCTGGCTGTCCACTTACTAGCTTTGTGCCCTTAAGCTATTCATATAACCTCTCTGAGCTTTCAGTTTAGTGAAATGAGAATGCCACACAGGACTCCTGTAAGGATAAAATGACCTAAAATGTATAAAATTATTTTGTAGAATAATAAAAAAAATTGGTCTTTAAATACAGGCTTAATTATCCTTGTTCACAACTTTCAGACTTCTCTATCGACTTTTGTCTCTCTCTGTTAACCCAGAAAACTCTGCCTACATACTCTTGTTTTATTAGTTAAAAAATATTCACAAAATGCCTCCAAAGCTCCAGGGACTTAAATAGTACTACAGTCTTGGTACACAGTGAGGACTGACTAGACTTAGTCTCTGCCTTCATAATCTGTTATAGGGGAACTCTTTTTTATAACAAAACCTTTTTTCAGAAGCCTAATCTTAAAATATTAAGGTAAAATAGGTAAAAGTTGAAGTGGGGAAGGAAATTTCTAGTTAAGGTAACTCTGGGGAGATTCACAGAGCATTCTGAAAACCACCAAACTGGTAGGTAGGCCTCTTCCTAACATTTTGTGCCCAGGGCAAGAGTACAAGCGGAGATCTCCAGAACCCCTTTCCTTACCTCACCCTGGTTCCATCCTATATGACAAAGGGCCTCACAGACGTAGGCATAGACACAGCTCCCATGTCCAAGCTCAATCCATTCCCCCACCTTCCATTCACTTGCCCCTTGGCCACCCTTTAGGCCTAGCAAGATATGCCCTTGAGTTGAATCCTGGAAGTAAACTGGACCATTTGGACTGATCTCTACAGAAGCCAGTTGTATGGCTGGTGGAAGACGTGGTTTAAAAGTACAAAGTAGGTGTAAATCTTACATTGTGCAAGAGAAAAACGAGAGAGACTTGAGTATCTTACACCTCAACTCTTTTTTCTTACTACTGCAATCATACATACCTTCTACCATAAAGAGATTGTCTATATTTCTTTTAACCCACTCGGTATTAAAAGGTTAGCTGAAATAAATTGCATTTGTAAAAAGTGAACAGTCTGAAAAAGATAACAGCTCAATGAACCGGTCCACTGTCAAGAGCAATAAGTGACTTCAACATGGGCACTGTGGTTTCATGATGCATAACCTGTACTTAAGAATAAATCTTACTTATCTTTAGAACAAACTCTTTTTTACTGCTCAAGAATGTCTATCTGACATGTGTTACAGAGTATTTGTTTAAGCCTGCCACACACAGACAATTCTCACAGAACAAAGCACATTTGCTAGATTTGTTGAGAAAATCATGAAGTATGCATATAACCTTGTTAAAATCAATTTTCCCTAATTTTTTTCCTCTCATTCTTTCCACTAATTTCTAGAAGGCATTGTTTCTTTGAGGCATTGTTATTTCTATCCTAAATTTTTATTCTTGGCGTATCAAAAACACACTATATGACATGTCAGGTACTATGTTAGGAGTAGGGAACTGAAAAATATCAAAGTTCCTACTTTACTCTCGGAGAGCCTAGAGTCTTATGAATGGAGATAATTATCATAAAAATGATATATTCTATGACAGATTGTAAAAAAAAATGTTTATTACACAAGTGCAAAAGAGGAGGGTCTAAAGGGAGTTTGTGGTGGGATGTAAAGGAGGTGAGGCTAGGTCAGGGTCTTTCCAAAAAAAAGGTGATGCTTTGATGAAAAAAGATAGAAAAAAGGATTTTCTATGTGTATGTCTGTACACACAAATATGTATATTTGTTTCAGGCTGGGAGAGTGCATGTACAAACAGACAATCATTTTTCAATATTTTGTATTTACTGAATGTATCCTATATGTCAAACATTATGCAGGAGACCACTAGGAATATTCAAGAAACAGAAAACTGATCTCCGACCTCAGAGAACTCACAACCAACTGAAGAGACAACACAAGCTGGACAGTATGGTAAACCTGATTAATGCAGTAACACTAGTTCGATAAAACTGTTGGAGAATATTCTACTTATATGTGTAGTTTTCTTGAGAACTGAGATTCCTTTTTAATTTCACCTTAAGTTAGGAATTTTTCCACCATGCTTGCTTTAAAAAAACCAAAAATTTATGTGGCTGTGCCGGGTCTTAGTTGCAGC
The DNA here is from genome assembly GCF_016772045.2 of Ovis aries. Lineage (NCBI taxonomy): Eukaryota > Metazoa > Chordata > Mammalia > Artiodactyla > Bovidae > Ovis > Ovis aries. Next base: position 60,940,551 of record NC_056065.1, read on the forward strand.
ACGTAGGATTTTTAGTTGGGGCATGTGGCATCTAGTTTCCTGACCAGGGATTATTAAATGAAAAAAGAGACCAAATGTGCAGACATATCTGATGCACAACTATTTGAAAAACAGCAACTGCTCAGCCAATAGGATGATATATAAATCTGCATCGCTCCTTTAAAAATGCAACTATATTTGGGAATTCTAACCAGTTGTTAATAACTCATCACAGGAATGAATTAGTTTAATCTGTTTTTATCCTAACTCCTACTTAAGATTAGGAAACAATGAAGAACTGGCAGGTGAATAAAGGGTTTAGAATTACAAATCTGGCACTATAGAATTAGGTGTAGTTATTTATAATTTTGAAATTATCTTCCCAATGGCCCTTATTCCTGACTTACTTATAGAGTAACCATAATTTCTAGAGCTGAAGCTTATTTTTTAACAGATCTATAGTTGATTGTGATGACCCAGGTTTGGAAACCTCTGAGATATAAAAGTGAACTCATCAACTTCATAAAATAAGGAGCACTAGATAAAACAGTTTGGTCAAAGAGGTGGGACTTTGAAAGTAACCATAAAAGTTGAGAATGGATTCACAGATGAGAGACCACTAGAAGCTTTTTTATCATAGAATAAGATACTGAAGTAACATTTAGATAGTGACCTTTAAAGAAGACTAATTTGTCATAATTATGTAGGATAAAGTCCTGTTAATAAGTTGCCACAATAACATACACATGAAGGAATGATGATTTGGACTAGAAGAGTGTCAGTGGAAATGGAATATATACTATGAAGTTCTCCCTACCTCACAAGGCCAACACTTGCAGATCTTAGGAGTCCCTTTTTCACAGTTAAGATAGTAGCTGAGCCTGAGTGGCAATGATGTTATTAAATGATGAGTGAAATGACAAAGTTCTGTGCTAATTAAGTAATTATTATTATGGTTAAATAATAATATAATGCATAAAATTGCCCAGCTTTTGACAACTAAGAAGAAACTGAGAGTATGAGTAGAATGTGACAGAGGGAAGCCTTTGCTAGTAACACACTAGCCTAATGGTTTTATTGCACATGGTTCTTCTTTATTGCTTTTTATTATGAAAATATTTGCATATATAGAAAAGTACAGACTCACTACTTAATAATCCTTAACATTTTACCATATTTTTCTTTTCTGTTGAAGCAGTTAAATTATAAACAGCATGACATTTTATCCCTAAATATTTACTGTGCACCTAATAATAAGGAAAATTCCTACACAACCACAATACCATGATCACATTTAAGAGTTAACGCTACCTCCTTAATGTAGCATGGCCTCTTCACAGTTATGTACAAATTAAGACAACATAGGCTTGTATTATGTTCTTCCCCCAAAGAAATCCTATAAATATATACGCTTTTTGAATTATTAACGGGAAAGTTAGCTCTCACAATTAACCAACTTTGCAAATCGTTTGGATCTTACTGGCAATGTGATAGAAACCCCTCTCTCATTGATAAAAAGTATCATTAGAGAGTGTACTTCGGATGGCCACAATTAGAAGTCACTTTTATTGTATACAGTGCTTCCACAAGACATGCAAGAGTTCTTGAGAGTATTATTTACTTCTTTCTAAGTGTCATGGGTATGGACTGACCAGAAAGAACTCTGACACGCTCAAGACTTTGCCCTTAACAGAAGAAGAACTCTGGCCAGTGTCAGATAATCTGTCACTATAAGCTACTTGTATCCAAGCCAGATATTTATTGCTATTGATCTGCCTGGTCCTAGCAAAAGACTTTTGTTCTCCCAGACCGGGACTTTGACCTCAATTAAGTTATGAATTTCAATCCGATAGACTGCTCCACTTACCCTACTGCTCTCCCTGACTGGATTAATTAGAATTAGCTAGGCCGAGAGTCACCCCAAGCTCCTCATGGATCATGTTATTTTAATAATAAATAAAGGAATAGCAGCAATGTACAAGAAGTATTTTGAAAGATTGCTCATCTAGGAACATCATTCAGAATCTGCCAATATCAATTTCTCTGACTTTGATTCCCTCATTTACTTTTCATTTCGTTTCATCCTTCGGAATTCCCCCTTTTATTTCAGCTTTCTAAACATGTTCTTTGCATGGAGAAAAGTACTTTCATTTTAGCACTTTACTGTTATTCTAGAGTTTCATTAGACAGTAACTCATCAAAGCAACTGTTTGCAAAAGTGTAATCTCAGAATACGAAGGAAAAAACATACCATTATCTATGAAAAATACTAGTTTTTAGCTAGAGTTTCTCTATTGCTAATTAGTGCACTAAAAGCAGACAAATCAGAATGCCACTGAGAAGGCAATAGCCACTCTTGCAAAAAATAAGAATGCACAAATTATTTTTAATCCATAACCCATTGGGACAGATCATATATTGGCCACTGAGAATTCTAAACCATGTTAATTTCAACAATAATCAGTGGGATCAGGATTTGCTAATGACTTACCCCCTAAATATAAAAGATTATTTAAAAATGTAAAAAATATTATATAAAAATGTTTATATTCTGGAATGTTGTATTTAGTATTTGATACTGAAATTATAAGATTTTTAGAAAGTATAAAGAGAATCCTAAAAAGGATATATATCAATTATCCATTGATGTTTTGACAAGTAAAAATGCCTTTACTTATTGATTATTGAAATTCTGAGTTTTCACTGACTCGAGTACATTAAAACAGATTTAATTAGAATGCTAAGTTTGATAGTGACTTCAATATTAAAAGCAATGCAAAATTAAAGCACAAACTCTGTCCTCAAAATGCCAAGAATTCCATGCATATTTGGAAGATACATTCTGAGTATAAAACGTTATGTCTGTGTGCTTAGTCCCTAAGTCATTTCCGACTCTTTGTGACCACCATGGACTGCAGCCCACCAGGCTCCTCTGTCCATGGGATTTCCCTGACAAGGTTACTGGAGTGGGTTGCTATTTCCTTTTCCAGGGGATCTTCCCAACCCAGGGATAAGAACCCACGTCTTCTGCTTGACACTGATTCTTTACCACTGAGCCACCTGGGAAGCCCATAGAAGGTTATGCCATAACATTATAAATCAGTGATTTATCAAGCTTTTAAGAATGGAAATGTTCTTATCAAACAATACTGCAGGAAAGAAATAGGCACACATGAAAATGGTTCTTGTAATGAAAAATAAATCAATTTATATATTTGAAAAGTATAGCTACTGGGTTTATTCTCCATCTCCCTTCTTCCCCCATCACATACATGTTCATTTGGTTTCTGTAGATTATATAAAACGTCATTCATTTTAGAGAAGAATGTTATATGTTCCCACAGAAAAGTTCTAAGCTCCACTACTAGTAAACATTTCTTCCTCAGCACCCAAAACACTGGTATGAGAACTAGACTGTTTACAGTGTGTGCAATAATCAAGGATTAAAGAAAAATTTGAAGACTTAGGCTATTTTCATAATGATCCATTCAGCAGGAAAAGAAGATCAAAGAACAAATGTGTTTTGACAGCTTCTGTTTTCACACCTGACTTTCATTAAGTTGCAGCATATTCTTAAGTGGAATTAAAAAGCAATTCTCTAGCAAATCATACGGGCAATTTAACACATTAGCCCAGACTTTTCAAATGACCTGTTAATTAGGGCCACCTCATGTGAGGGTAAACAGGAAAATTTAGCATTCTCATGCCTTCACTTACAGTTGAAATGCTGAAATGTAGATAATGACTTAATGCCATATAAATGATATGGAAACTGCATTAAAGTAAACAAATTAGAGAGCTAAAAGTCTCAAACATTATTTAGAAAACTTACTAATAGTAAACAGTTTATAGCAAGTAAGATAAATATATAAGAATAGATTTAACTAGAAATGGGCAAAACTTCAAGAGGAAAACTCCTGAAAGATGCAAAAGTAGGCTTGATCAAATGGAAAGACATCCCCTGTTTTTGGATAGGATGAATCAACATGATTATGTCAATTCTCCCTAATTTATAAATTCAATGCAATCCCAATAAGCTATTTTACAGAGTTAACACAAATTGAAATTAAAGTTCATATAAAACAAACAAACATGCAAGAATGGCCAGGAAAACATTTAAAAAGAAAAACTATGAGGGAGAAAGAGCCATTCCAGACTTTAATACCTACTATGAAGCCTTGTTATTAAATGTTGTTGTATTGATTCTTTTAGACAAATAGACCAGTTTAATACAGTAGAAAATACAGAATTAGACCCAAATATATATGGCAATTCAGTATATGACAAAGCTGGCATCTCAGATCACTGGGGAATTGACTTCTAAATAAATGATGCTGGGGCTACTAGGAAACCACTTGGAAGGAGACAAAATTAGGTCCATTTCCCATACCATAATGATTCATGGGGTCGCAAAGAGTTGAACATGACTGAGCAACTGAACTAAACTGAACCCATACCATACATTTAGAATCTAAATATAGACTATGAAACCATACAGGTACTAAAAGAAAAAAGTGGATGAATTAAGCTTTAATCTTGGTATAAGAAAATTTTAACCATGACTTAAAATCCAGAGGCAATAAAAAGAAAAGCTGGTAAATCTAACTACATTAAAATAAATATTTTTCATATGACAAAAGATACCATAAACAAAGCCAAAAGACAACTGAAAAACCTGGGGGGAAATATCTGCCAACATATGTCACAAAGGGCTAATACCACTAATATATAAAGAATTCCTAAAAATTGAGGTATACTAGGTCAAAAACCTGATAGAAAAATGTGAATAGACAATGCACACACAAGATATAAAAATGGCCCTCTAACATGAAAAGACATAACAACTCACACAAACTAGAACAACACTGACAACACTGAGATACCAATTCTCCGTAAGATGGCAAAAATGTAAAAATATGAAGAATACAATATGACAAGACTGTAAGGAAAAAGGCACTCCCCATAAATTGCTAGTGTGAATGCAACCTGGTACAACTGTTTTGGAGAGAAATTTGGCATTACCTAAAAATAATATCAGTTCACTTCAGTCACTCAGTGTGTCTGACTCTCTGCGACCCCATGGACTGCAGCACACCAGGCCTCCCTGTCCATCACCAACTCTCAGAGCTTACTCAAACTCATGTCCATCAAGTCGGTGATGCCATTCAACCATCTCATCCTCTGTTGTCCCCTTCTCCTCATGCCTTCAATCCTTCCCCGCACTAGGGTCTTTTCAAATGAGTCAGTTCTTTGCATCAGGTGGCCAAAATATTAGAGTTTCAGCTTCAGTATCCTTCCAATGAATATTCAGGATTGACTGGTTGGATCTCCTTGCAGTCCAAGGGACTCCCAAGAGTCTTCTCCAACACCACAGTTCACAAGCATCAACTGTTTGGCACTCAGCTTTCTTTGATGGATAGGGAGGCCTGGCGTGCTGTGGTTCATGGGGTCACAAAGAGTCAGACATGACTGAGCGACTGAACTGAACAGCTTTCTTTATAGTCCAACTCTCACATCCATAATGATTACTGGAAAAACCATAGCTTTGACTAGACAGACCTTTGTTGGCAAAGTAATGTCTCTGCTTTTTAATGTGCTGTCTAGGTTGGTCATAGCTTTTCTTCCAAGGAGCAAAGAATCTTTTATGCACTTATCTTTTGACCCAGTAATTCCACTTATAGGAATCTATCCTGAAGGTACGTGTCCAACAACATGAAAATACATATGCACAGAGCCATTAGTTATAGCATTAGAAGTGCCAAAGACTGGATATTATCCAAATGCTCATACACAGAAGAGAGGTTGAATGAACTATGACATATCCACACAAAGAGTACTATGCAGCTGTGAAAAAAGGATAAAGATCTTTATGGAAATGATATGGAGTAACTTTCAGGACCTATTGTTAAATGAAAGAAATGAAGTGCAAAAGATTATAGAATGTTATTTTCATGTGAATTGGAAGAGGATAAATGAAAATGGTCATGTACTTGCCTATTAGTGCAAAAGAGATATGGGAAAGATAAGCCAGAAACAAAAGAGACTGGTTACCTATAAGAGAACCGATAAGAAAGTAGTGGAAATGAAAGACCTATGCTGAGAACCATAAGACATTAATAAAAGAAATTCAAGAGGATTCAAAGAAATGGAAAAATAGTCCATGTTCTTGGATTGGAAGAATTAATATTGTTACAATGGCAATAGTACCCTGAGCAATCAACAGACTTAATGAGATCCCTATCGACTTATCCATGACATTGCCGGAGTCCAGCTCCAGCAGCCAGGGAATCAGCCTGAAGGGGTGAGCAGTGTCGGCGGACAATCATGTAGCCTCTGACTCAGGTACAGGACTACATGTTATTTCAAGCTTCAGGTTTTCTTTTATACTTTGACAAAAGCATTAGGTCAGAGGTTTGACATTTTTAGTTTTCCCCACCCAGATATACTGTCTCCAGAAATCACTGTTGCCCTACAATCAGAGTTCCTGCTTCAGCGATTCTCTCAGAATCAGCTTTACTATCTATTATCTACTTCCTCTTATGTGTCCTATACTTGTGATTACATTGTAACTCATGCTACATTCCTCAGTTTATTTTTTTTCTTCTAAATCCTGTTTGCCCCCAGCATCTTAAGATCACTATCTCCTAAAAAGGCTTCTGCTGCTGCTGCTGCTAAGTCGCTTTAGTCGTGTCCAACTCTGTGCTACCCCATAGACGGCAGCCCACCAGGCTCCCCTGTCCCTGGGATTCTCCAGGCTTCTAGCTATTCTTAATTATTCCTAAACCCTAAGCTCAGCAAGGTGATAGAAGCAAGGTCCGATGCTGTAAAGAGCAATATTGCATAGGAACCTGGAATGTCAGGTCCACAAATTAAGGCAAATTGGAAGTGGTCAAACAAGAGATGACGAGAGTGAACGTCAACATTCTAGGAATCAGCGAACTAAAATGGACTGGAATTGGTGAATTTAACTCAGATGACCATTATATCTACTACTGTGGGCAGGAATCCCTCAGAAGAAATGGAGTAGCCATCATGGTCAACAAGAGAGTCTAAAATGCAGTACTTGGATGCAATCTCAAAAACGACAGCATGATCTCTGTTCATTTCCAAGGCAAACCATGAAATATCACAGTAATCCAAGTCTATGCCCCAACCAGTAATGCTGAAGTTGAATGGTTCTATGAAGACCTACAAGATCTTTTAGAACTAACACCCGAAAGAGATGTCCTTTTCATTATAGGGGACTGGAATGCAAAAGTAGGAAGTCAAGAAACACCTGGAGTAACAGGCACATTTGGCCTTGGAATGCAGAATGAAGCAGGGCAAAGACTAATAGAGTTTTGCTAAGAAATGCACTGGTCATAGCAAACACCCTCTTCCAACAACACAGAAGACTCTACACATGGACATCACCAGATGGTCAACACCGAAATCGGATTGATTATATTCTTTGCAGCCAAAGATGGAGAAGCTCTATACAGTCAACAAAAACAAGACCAGGAGCTGACTGTGGCTCAGATCATGAATCCTTATTACCAAATTCAGACTTAAATTGAAGAAAGTAGGGAAAACCACTAGACCATTCAGGTATGACCTAAATCAAATTCCTTATGATTATACAGTGGAAGTGAGAAATAGATTTAAGGGCCTAGATCTGATAGATAGAGTGCCTGATGAACTATGGACTGAGGTTCGTGACATTGTACAGGAGACAGGGATCAAGGCCATCCCCATGGAAAAGAAATGCAAAAAAGCAAAATGGCTGTCTGGGGAGGACTTACAAATAGCTGTGAAAAGAAGAAAAGTGAAAAGCAAAGGAGAAAAGGAAAGCCATAAGGATCTGAATGCAGAATTCCAAAGAATAGCAAGGAGAGATAAGAAAGCCTTCCTCAGCGATCAATGCAAAGAAATACAAGAAAACAACAGAATAGGAAAGACTAGAGATCTCCTCAAGAAACTTAGAGATACCAAGGGAACATTTCATGCAAAGATGGGCTCAATAAAGGACAGAAATGCTATGCACCTAACAGAAGCAGAAGATATTAAGAAGAGGTGGCAAGAATATACAGAGGACCTATACAAAAAAGATCTTCCAGACCAAGATAATCATGATGATGTGATCACTCACCTAGAGCCAGATATCCTGGAATGTGAAGTCAAGTGGGCCTTAGAAAGCATCACTATGAACAAAGCTAGTGGAGGTGATGGAATTCCAGTGGAGCTATTTCAAACCCTGAAGGATGATGCTGTGAAAGTGCTGCACTCAATATGCCAGCAAATTTGGAAAACTCAGCAATGGCCACAGGACTGGAAAAGGTCAGTTTTCATTCCAATCTCAAAGAAAGGCAATGCCAAAGAATGCTCAAACTACCACACAATTGCACTCATCTCACACGCTAGTAAAGTAATGCTCAAAATTCTCCAAGCCAGGCTTCAGCAATACATGAACTGTGAACTTCCAGATGTTCAAGCTGGTTTTAGAAAAGGCAGAGGAACCAGAGATCAAATAGACAATATCTGCTGGATCATCGAAAAAGCAAGAGAGTTCCAGAAAAACATCTATTTCTGCTTTATTGACTATGCCAAAGCCTATGACTTTGTGGATCACAATAAACTGTGGAAAATTCTGAAAGAGATGGGAATACCAAACCACCTGACCTGCCTCTTGAGAAATCTGTATGCAGGTCAGGAAGCAATAGTTAGAACTGGACATGGAACAACGACTGGTTCCAAATAGGAAAAGGAGTGAGTCAAGGCTACATATTGTCACCCTGCTTATTTAACTTCTATGCAGAGTACATCATGAGAAACGCTGGGCTGCAAGAAGCACAAGCTGGAATCAAGATCGCTGGGAGAAATATCAATAACCTCAGATATGCAGATGACACACCCTTATGGCAGAAAGTGAAGAGGAACTAAAAAGCCTCTTAATGAAAGTGAAAGAGGAGAGTGAAAAAGTTGGCTTAAAGCTCAACATTCAGAAAACGAAGATCATGGCATCTGGTCCCATCACTTCATGGGAAATAGATGGGCAAACAGTGGAAACAGTGTCAGACTTTATTTTTGGGGCTCCAAAATCACTGCAGATGGTGACTGCAGTCATGAAATTAAAAGACGCTTACTCCTTGGAAGAAAAGTTATGACCAACCTAGATAGCATATTGAAAAGCAAAGACATTACTTTGCCGACTAAGATCTGTCTAGTCAAGGCTATGGTTTTTCCAGTGGTCATGTATGGATGTGAGAGTTGGACTGTAAAGAGAAGAATTGATGCTTTTCAAGTATAGTGTTGGAGAAGACTCTTGAGAGTCACTTGGATTGCAAGGAGATCCAACCAGTCCATTCTGAAGGAGATCAGCCCTGGGATTTCTTTGGAAGGAATGATGCTAAAGCTGAAACTCCAGTACTGTGGCCACCTCATGCGAAGAGTTGACTCGTTGGAAAAGACTCTGATGCTGGGAGGGATTGGGGGCAGGAGGAAAAGGGGATGAGATGGCTGGATGGCATCACTGACTCGATGGACGTGAGTCTGAGTGAACTCCGGGAGTTGGTGATGGACAGGGATGCCTGGCGTGCTGCAATTCATGGGGTCACAAAGAGTCGGACATGACTGAGCGAATGAACTGAACTGAACTGAACTGAAGCTCAGCAAACTTTTGCCATAAACATTCCCCTCACAAACAGGTCTCATATAACAATCCTTCCCATGGCCTCAAGCTGCAGCCTACGTGCTCATCCTGAAACATTCTTTGTAAAGATCCTTGAACAAATGTCAATGCTTACTTTATAGATTATTTTCTGGGCACAACTGCAGAAGGCTTTATGCTTTCTCATTCTTCTCTCCAGAAAAATAAGCACCTTAACATTCTTTCCAGCCAGCTCAACTGAAAAAAGGAAAGAACAAGTCAGAATCACAAGACCTAACTCCTTCATCCAGGGACCGTGCCTGCTAGATGAGGAGAGGGGTTTGGGGCCATGCCTCCATTTTGTTAGTAATGCCTAATGCGGCTCCTGACATGACATTTTTCACAAAACTAGAAGAAATAATCCAGAAATTTATATAGAACCATAAAAGACTCAGAATTGCCAAAGCAATCTTGAGAAAAGAGAACAAACCAGGAGGCATAACCCTCCCAGACTTCAGATAATACTCCCAGACTTCAGATAATACTGCAAAGCTACAATAATCAAAACAGTGTTGTATTGGCACAAAAACAGATGATATGAATCAACAGAATAGAATGGATAGCCCAGAAATAAACCCACACACCTATACTCAATTTTTGACAAAAGAGGCAAGAATACAAGATTGGAAGACAGTCTCTTCAGCAAACAGTCCTAGTAAAGTGGGACAGCTGCATGTACATCAATGAAGTTAGAATACATCTTCACACTATGCACAAAATCTCAAATGGCTTAAAGACTTATAAGACATGACACCATAAAACTCCTAGAAGAGAACATAGACAGAACATTCTCTGACATAAATTGTAACAGTCTACTAAGGTCAGTCTCCCAAAGCAATAAAAATAAAAACAAATGGGAACTAATCAAACTTATCAGAGAACACAATGGCACCCCACTCCAGTACACTTGCCTGGAAAATCCCATGGATGGAGGAGCCTGGTGGGCTACAGTCCATGGGGTCGCTAAGAGTCAGACATGACTGACTGACTTCACTTTCACTTTTCACTTTCATGCACTGGAGAAGGAAATGGCAACCCACTCCAGTGTTCTTGCCTGGAGAATCCCAGGGACGGGGAAGCCTGGTGGGCTGCTGTCTGTGGGGTCGCACAGAGTTGGACACAACTGAAGTGACTTAGCAGCAGCAGCAGCAATCAAACTTATGGGGCTTCCTTGGTGGCTCAGAAGGTAAAGAATCTGCCTGCAATGTAGGAGATTGCAGGGTTTGATCCCTGGGTCAGGAAGATATCCTGGAGCCTAAGGGAATGGCTACCCACTCCAGTGTCCATGGAGAATTCCCCATGGTGGGCTACAGTCCATGGGGTTATAAACTTACAAGCTTTTGCATAGCAAAGGAAATCATTAAAAACAAAAAAATGAAAAGACAACCTACAGAATGGGAGAAAACATTTGTAAATGATGACAACCAACAAAGGCTTAATTTTCAAAATATATAAACAGTTCATATAACTCAACAATAACAGCAAACAACCCAATTGAAAAATGGGCAGAAGACCTAAACAGACATTTCTCTGAAGACGTACAGATGACCAACAGGTACATAAAAAGATGTTCAGCATTACTAATTATTAGAGAAATGCAAATCAAAACTACAATAAGGTATCACCACACACCAGTGAGAATGGCCAACATCAAAAAGTCTATAAATAATAAATGCTAGAGGGTGTAGAGAAAAGGGAATCCTCTTACACTATTGGTGGGAAGGTAAATTGATAGAGCCACTATGGAGAACAATATGAAGGCTCCTTAAAAAACTAAAAATAGAACTACCATATGATCCAACAATCTCACCCCTAGGCATATATCCAAAGAAAACTAATCTGAAAAGACCCATGCGTCCTAATGTTCATAGCAATACTGTTTACAATAGTGAAGACATGGGAACAACCTAAATACATCAACAGAACAGATAAAGATGTGATATGCATATATACACAATGGAATATTACTCAGCCATAAGAAAGAATGAAATAATACATTATGTTTGTGTATCAATCTGTGTGTATATGGAATAATACATATTTACTGATACCTTCAATTATAATTCAACACTACAGAGTTTAGTTTACCCTTTTCTTATTTGTAACTTTTTTCCACAATAAAAAACTCTCACCCTCATTATTTATTTTTTTCAACTCTGCAAGTAATAATCGTGTCTATGCACACACTAAAGAAAAGATAGTAAAAAGAAGGCAAACCTCCTCTATTTCCTCAGGACGATTTTTTTTAAAAGCAGACAAAAGAAGGGAAGATCAGTACATGTCTCCTAAAATTAGAAAATAGAAATACTTCATGATATTTACATACTTAAATATTAAAAAAAAAAGAGAGAGAAGTGAAAACATGAAATTTCCTTAAGGTCCTATTTTATCTAAATAAATTCTGTGCATTTTATATCCTATTCCACAATTATATACCTGTGTTTGTTTCTGTATCAAATGATGTTTGGAGCTACGTCTAAGTTAAATTGTCTATATTCCCCCAATTTTTGAAGATGAATGCTCTGTAAAGATGCATCACACTTATCTTATGGTTTTTCATTTATTTTTGCATATATCATGTGCTCTACTGTTGCCAGGGATATAAGGCCCTCTATTTGATGAACTATTAAAAAAAAAACAATAAAAAAATTTTTAAAAATACTGAGTGACACATAAAAATGGTCACTATACAACATTAAGTGAAAAAGAAGTACAAAAACCAAAATCTGTTTTCTAGTTCCAAGGAGGATAGAAGAAGATACAATAAAGTAACTTTCTCTACCCAACAGCCAAAATAAGAAAAAGAAGTTGGGTAAACTGAGAAAATTATATTTCTAGAGCTATTTAAGAGTCATGGAAGCAAAAAAGACTGAGTAAAATAAATCAAAAAGCTATTTAGAGGAGAATAGGCTCTCTCCTCGGAGAAGGCAATGGCACCCCACTCCAGTACTCTTGCCTGGAAAATCCATGGACGGAGGAGCCTGGTGGGCTGCAGTCCATGGGGTCGAGAAGAGTCGGACTCGACTAGAGCAACTGCACTTTCACTTTTCACTTTCATGCATTGGAGAAGGAAATGGCAACCCACTCCAGTGCTCTTGCCTGGAGAATCCCAGGGACGGGGGAGCCTGGTGGGCTGCCGTCTATGGGGTTGCACAGAGTCGGACACGACTGAAGCGACTTAGCAGCAGCAGCAGGCTCTCTCCTGCTGCTTTCTTACCTGGGGGCATTTACTGATTCTGTGCATAGGCTGAGCTGAGGATGAGCCTGGCTCAAATGAAGTAATGACACCTGAGAAAATAAAATCAGCAAAGCTTTCGGAGGCTGTGTGGGGCTGGTTCAACAATTCAAAAATTTTAGAAGTCCCAAACACAAAAAGCTGTTCTCCCACATGGTCTATTTTCTGGATTCAGGGGATGTGTGGGAAGTCAGAGTTTCTAAAAAAGCATACACGAATCTGCTGTCTTGCAATATTTGAGACAAAATCCTGCTTGAAGAAGGGGGCCTGCCTCACACAAAAGATCTCAGCCTGAACCTTATGCCAAAATTTGGAAGCAGTGGGAGGCAGTAAGTGGGAAAAGAAAGCTCAAAGAGGGAAAAACATCAGACTGCATCTTGACCAGTCTTTCAAGACAGGGAAGCAGAGGCTCATAGGCTCATAAGCAAAATCCATAAAGAATCACCCCCAAAATACGCAGGAAAACAGGACTAAGTCCAACCAAAGCTGCTACCCAGCCCCAACAAAGCTCAATTCCTTGCTGATGTGACATGATCAGCCCCTCAAATTATATATCTGATAAAGGCTAAGGAGTGACCTCTTGAGGAAACCACCACCAACTGTCTCTATAGTTCTTTATACATAATGTGCAATATAGCATAAAACATGAGATATAGCTCTTCCTTTTCCTTTCTTGAACAGTTCAGTTTTGAAGCCATAAGTTAAGAGTGAGTGAGGTAGGTGTCTTTGTGGAGTGGAAAGAGGCAAGAGGGGAGCAGTAGCTGTCCAGAGCAAAGTGATCCAGAGCCTAACTGGGATGAGAAGGGTGTCCAACTGGAGTGGCAGCAGCCTAGTGTGCGGTGTCAAAGCTCATGCAGGGTAAAGAGGAAGTCCACATAGGAAGACAGTTCAGTACAAAGTTTCAGAGACCAAGAAGAGTGAAGAAGATACTCCCACAAAAGGTTGACATGGATGTTGAAGCCTAAGCTGAGTAAGGAAGGCACTCACATGGGAGTGTGACCTGGCTCAGGGTGTCAGAGACCAAGAAGAATGAGGAGGGCATCCTCTAGAAACGTGGTCTGAGCAAATTGTCAGAGCTTCCGTATGATGAGTGTATCCATGCAGGAGAGGGGGTGGCAGCAGAATGAGAGATTGATCAAATAAGCAAATATGAAAATGGAAGCCAGGGTTCTCACTGTCAGACAAGAGAGTTACAAATATAGAAAGAGAAAACAATGAATCTTGTGGCATGGAACTAGAAGAAGAGGTACTGGTGTAAACTACACACACAGGAAAAATGAATACAGATTTTTAAATGTCTGTGTATAATAATGAGCTAATCTGGGAAGAAGGATAGCCAACAGGAATGAGCACATCTAATGCTCAGATCTTGGTTTCTAAATACCATTCTCTATTGAGCTGAACCAGAGCTCTCTGGAGAAATGGCTATTTCCAGGCCTGGTAAAAGGGAAAGTTCAAGATGAACCTGGGAGTTCTTGTTATACCAGAGAGTGAAAAAATTCTCAAAGATTTCTGCACACATATCAATAGAACACAAAGGCCAGACTGAAATGGCTTCTACTGGCCAAATCTGTAATAATCTGAGCATTAATATGTTGTTGTTCACTAAGTTGTGTCCAACTCTTTGTGACCCCCATGAACTGCAGCACACCAGGCTTCCCCTTCCTTCACTATCTCCCCGAGTTTGCTTAACCATTCCAGTATTCTGGCCTGAAGAATTCCATGGACTGTATAGGGGTTGCAAAGAGTTGGACCTTATTACATTATAACAAGGAAACTATGAATCTAAACTGATGTAAATAAAAGTGTAAATAAACTGAAATTTTGATGAGGACAAATATTCCCAAATATTGTCCCACAAAATAGAAATGAATTACGAAGGGACAAAAATAATTTTACTATGAAGAATCTGGCCAGGAATGATCTTAACCAAGTGATCAAAATAAAAAAGATTTCATCAGTAATGAAGCAAATTGCAGCTATGTGCCATTGGATACACGTTCCAATGAGAATGCGGTATCACTTTTATGATACCCCTGATAAAGATGCACAACGTGATCAGGAGGAAACATTAGACAAACTCCAGCAGAGAAACATTCTGTAAAATAATTGGTCTGTAATCTTTAAAGGTATCAAAGTCATAAATGTCAAGGAGAAGCTGTATAACTGTTGTAGACTGAAGGAAATCCTTAGTTTCTTTAGGCTATTTTAGGCATAATAAATAAATGTAATGTGTGATTCTAAACTGAATCCCTTTGTTATAAAATATATTCTAGGGCCAACTGGCCACACCTGAATGACATGAAGATTCAGTTCAGTTCAGTTACTGTCGTGTCTGACTCTTTGTGACCCCATGCACTGCAGCACGCCAGGCCTCCCTGTCCATCACCAACTCCCAGAGTTTACCCAAACTCATGTCCATTGAGTTGGTGATGCCATCTAACCATCTCATTCTCTGTCGTCCCCTTCTCTTCCTGCCTTCAATCTCTCCAGCATCAGAGTCTTTTCAAATGAGTCAGTTCTTCTCATCAGGTGGCCAAAGGATTGGAGTTTCAGCTTCTGCATCAGTCCTTCTAATGAACATTCAGGACTGATTTCCTTTAGTATGGAGTAGTTGGATCTCCTTGCAGTCCAAGGGACTCTCAAGAGTCTTCTCCAAAACCACAGTTCAAAACCATCAATTCTTCGGCACTCAGCTTTCTTTATAGTCCAACTCTCACATCCATACATGACTACTGGAAAAGCCATAGCCTTGACTAGATGGACCTTTGTTGGCAAAGTAATGTCTCTGCTTTTTAATATGCTGTCTAGGTTGGTCATAACTTTTCTTCCAAGGAGCAAGCATCTTTTAATTTCATGGCTGCAATCACCATCTGTAGTGATTTTGGAGCATCCCAAAATAAAGTCTATCACTGTTTTCATTGTTTCCCCATCTATTTTTGCCATGAAGTGATGGGACCAGGTGCCATGATCTTACTTTTCTGAATGCTGAGTTTTAAGCCAACTTTTTCATTCTCCTCTTTCACTTTCACCAAGAGGCTCTTTAGTTCATCTTCGCTTTCTGCCATAAGGGTGGTGTCATCTGCATATCATTAAGATCTTTTTTGTACAGTTCTTCTGTGTATTCTTGCCACCTCTTCTTAATATCGTCTGCTTCTGTTAGGTCCATACCATTTCTTTCCTTTATTGTGCCCATCTTTGCATGCAATGTTCCCTTGGTATCTCTAATTTTCTTGAAGAGATCTCTTGTCTTTCCCATTCTATTGTCTTCCTCTACTTCTTTGCATTGATCGCTGAGTAAGACTTTTTTTTATCTCTCCTTGCTATTCTTTGGAACTCTGCATTCAAATGGGTATATCTTCCCTTTTCTCCCTTGCCTTTTGCTTCTCTTCACAGCTGTTTGTAAGGCCTCCTCAGACAACTGTTTTGCCTCTTTGCATTTCTTTTTCTTGGGGGTGGTCTTGATCACTGCCTCCTCTACAATGTCACGAGCCTCTGTCCATAGTTCTTCAGGCACTCTATTAGATGTAATCCCTTGAATCTATTTGTCACTTCCATTGTATAATTGTAAGGGTTTTTATTTAGGTAATACCTGAATGGTCTAGCGGTTTTCCCTACTTTCTTCAATTTAAGTCTGAATTTGGCAATAAGGAGTTCATGATCTAAGCCACAGTCAGCTCCCAGTCTTGTTTTGGCTGACTGTATAGAGCTTCTCCATCTTTGGCTGCAAAGAATATAATCAACCTGATTTTGGTACTGACTATCTGGTATACAGATTAGATAGCTGTAATATATCAGCGGTGATATCTTGATTGTGATGGCTGAATTATGCATACATAATAGAATGTCCAATAGTTTGAACATTCCTTAGCTGGATGGGATGAATTATAAGCTGGAATCAAGACTGCCAGGAAAAATAACAACCACCTCAGGTATGCAGATGATACCACTCTAATGCCAGAAAGCAAAGAGGAACTAAAGAGTCTTTTGATGAAGGTGAAAGAGTAGAGGGAAAAAGCTGGCTTAAAACTCAATATTACAAAAACAAAGATTCTGGCATCTGGCTCCATCACTTCATGGCAAACAGAAGGGGAAAAGCTGGAAGTAGTGACAGGTTTCCTCTTCTTGGGCTCTAAAATCACTGCACATGGTGACTGCAGGCATGAAATTAAAAGACGATTGCTTCTTGGAAGGTAAGCTATGACAAATTCAGACAGTGTATCAAAAAGCAAAGATATCACTTTGCCAACAAAGGTCCATATAGTCAAGGCCTTGGTCCTTCCAGTAGTTATATACAGATGTGAGCGTTGGACCATAAAGAAGCAGAGCACCAAAGAATTGATGCTTTTAAACTGTGGTGCCAGAGAAGATTCCTGAGAGTCCCTTGGACAGCAAGGAGATCAAACCAGTCAATCCTAAAGGAGATCAATCCTGAATACTCACTGGAAGGACTGGTGCTGAAGCTGAAGCCCCAGTACTCTGGTCACCTGATGTGAACAGCTGCCGAGTCATTGGAAAAGACCCCGATGCTGGGAAAGATTAAAGGCAGAAGGAAGAGAGGGCGACAGAGGATGATATAGTTGGATAGCATCACTGAGTCAATGGATGTGAACTTGGGCAAACTGAGAGATGGTGAGGGACAGAGAGGCCTGGCGGGCTGCAGTCCATGGCGTCGCAGAGTAGGACACAACTTGGCAACTAAACAACAACAAAGTAGAATGTCCTTGTTTGCACAGGGGTGGTAGGGCATAATGTTGGCAAAATACTGAGTTCAAGGTTTAAGATTCATACTCTTACTATTTGTATAAATTTGAAATCATTTCAAAATGAAAAAAAATTAACTCTAGAAATGTGAATGAGTAGGAAATTATGATTCATAAACAAAAAACAGCCAAAAGCAGCAGCCTCAAAGATGATTCAGGTATATAAATTAAAAGATATGAACTTCACAATAATCATTATAAATATGTGAAAGAAAACAGAAGATGGAAATTTTCAACAGAAAAAGGGAATAAGTGAAATTAATCAAATGGTCATTCTAGACCTGGAAAATTATAGCATCTGTAATTAAGAACTGAATGTAGAGCCCCAAGCAGAATTTAAAATATCAAACAAAAACACTTAACTACTGCTCAAAAATGAAATATAGGAAAAAAATCTTAAATGCAGTCAGAGAAAAAGGATGCTATCTTCAGAGGAACAACAAAAAGAACTCTAGCCAACTTCTCAAATCAAAATGTGAGCTAGAAGATAACAGAATGACAGCTCTTTTAAAGGGCAGAAAAAATAAACTGGCCAACACAGAATTCTCTATCAAGCAAAATTACCTTTCTAACCTATAAGTGGAAAAGACATACTCAGACAGCTGAAGCTGAGATGATTCATCACTAGAAGTCAATGCTGCAAGAAATATTACAGTTCTCCAGGCAAAAGGAAAATGATACCAGATAGAATCAGGAAATCGCAAGAAATAAAAGAGCATTAGAAAGGGTAGATACGTGAATAATGATAAAAGATTACTGACTAATGCAAAAACAGTATCTTGTTAGGAAAGTAGAAAATAGAGAAGCAAAAATATATCATGTATAATGTAATACAATTACAGCAACACAAGCTAGAAAAAAATAAACAGAATTAAACCATTTTAAGATTTTTCACAGTGTTCAGGGCATGACAAAAGTATTAATTTAAGGTAGACTATAATAAGTTAAGGGACTGTTTTGTAATTTCCATCATGGCCACTAAAAGTGAATCTATTAAAGAATAACAAATATACAATAAAAAAGGTAAAATGATATAATAAAAAATATTTGACAAATACAAAAGAAGCTTGGAAAGGAAAAACAGAAAGACAAAAAGCAGGTGAGACAAACTAAAAAAAAAAACACAAAAATGGTAAACTTAAATAGAACTGTATCAGTAATTACATTAAATGTAAATAAATATTAAAAGATAAAGATGATCACACCGGATAAAAATCAGGACCCAACTACATGCTATTTATAACAAACACACTTAAAATATAAAGACATAATGTTAATAGATTGAATTGTATAAACCACCCCACCCCCTGCCATGCATATATTTAGGCCCTAACCACCAATGTGACTGTATTTGAAGAAACTGTAGTGGAAATTAAAAAATAATATTTTGAATAGAACATAACAATTTGCTACATGCATTTAAAATAATGCATAAGAGAAATTTATACTTCTAAGTATACCTATTAGAATAGTTGGAAATAAATTATCTAAGCTTCCATGTCAAGAAGCCAGCAAAAGAAGAGCATATTAGATCCAAAGAAAGTAGAAGGAAAGAATAAAGAGCAAAAATCAATGCAGACACCAAATATAAAATGGAGACAATCAACAAAGCTAAAAGTTCATTCTCTGAACTCATCAATAAAGTTGATAAACCCTTAGCAAGAATAATCAGTAAAAATAAATTATCAGTATCAGAAAAATTTTAAAAAGAGATCACGATACACTCTAGAGATATTATAATGATAGCAAGAGGATATTATGAATAATTTTAGGTCTTTTATAACTTAAGGTGAAATAGACAAATTCTATGAAAAACCCTAACATTAAAACTGACCTCTATATAAAATGTGAACAGTCTTGGATCACTAAAAGAAATTGAGCCTATAATTTAAGGCCTCTGGGTTCAGAAGGCTTAAAAAAATTCACCTACGTATCAAGTATAGTGTTTGTTATTATATTTTTTATAGTTTTTAAAATCATTATTCTAAAGGTATTATTTTTCCTGTGTGTGTTTGTATAACTTATTACTATTTACTGGTATTGACATTTTACCACTTGGATGTAGTATGTGTGTATCTGTATGTGTATGTGTGTGTGTATGTATGACTTATTATTATTTACTTATTGTTGTTGTTGTTCAGTTGCCCAGTTGTGTCCAACTCTTTGTGACCCCATGGACTGTAGCATGTTAGGCCTCTCTGCCCCTCACCACCTCCTGAAGTTTGCCCAAGTTCATGGTGGTGGCATCCAACTATCTCATCCACTGATGCCCTCTTCTCATTCTGCCCTCAACCTTGCCCAGCATCAGGGACTCTTCCAGTGAGTCAGCTGTTTGCATCAGATGACCAAAATACTGGAGTTTCAGCTTCAGCATCAGTCCTTTCAGTGAATATTCAGGGTTGATCTCCCTTAAGATTGGACTTTCAGGAGTCTTCTCCAGCATCACAGTTCAAAGGCATCAATTCTTTGGCATTCTGCCTTCTTTACGGTGCAGCTCTCACAATTGTATGTGACCCTTGGGAAGATGATAGCCTCGACTATATGGACCTTTGTAGGCAGAGTAATATCTCTGCTTTTCAATATGCTGTTTAGGTTTGTCATAGCTTTCCTGCCAAGAAGCAGATGTCTTCTGATTTCATGCCCTCAGTCACCATCTGCAGTGATTTTAGAGCCCAAGAAGGGGAAATCTGTCACTCCTTCCACCTTTACCTGCCTCTGTTTGCCATGAAGTAATGGGGCCAGATGCCGTGATCTTAGTTTTTTTAATACTTAGTTTTAAGTCAGGTCTTTCACTCTCCTCCTCCACCCTCATCAAGAGGCTCTATTTCCTCTTTGCTTTCTGCTATTAGAGTGGTATCATCCACACATCTGAGGTTGTTGCTGTTTCTCCCGCCTATCTTGATTCCAGCTTGTAACTCATCCAGCCTGGCATTTCTCATGATGTGCTCAGCATATAGATTAAACCAACAGGGTGACAGCAGACAGCCCTGCTGTACTCCTTTCCCTATTTATTTTACTACTTAATTTACTTATTACCTACTGACATTTTACCACTTGGATGAAATGTAGAAACCTTATTCCATTTAACTCCTTTTACTTTCCTCCCTTTACAATGGTATTCATCCTGTTTGGTGTTTGCTGAGCAAACCTAGATTTGTGATTTGGTGTGTATCATTAATATAGCAGTGCTAAGAGGAAAGTTCATAGCAATACAGGCATACCTCAAGAAACAAGAAAAAAGTCAAATAAACAACCTAACTCTACAACTAAAGCAATAGAAAAGGAAGAGTTGGAGAACCCCAGAGTTAGTAGAAGGGAAGAAATCTTAAAAATTAGGGCAGAAACAAATGCAAAAGAAACAAAAGAGACCATAGCAAAAATCAACAAAGCCAAAAGCTGGTTCTTTGAAAGGATAAATAAAATTGACAAACCATTAGCCAGACTCATCAAGAAGCAAAGAGAGAAAAATCAAATCAATAAAATTAGAAATGAAAATGGAGAGATCACAACAGACAACACAGAAATACAAAGGATCATAAGAGACTACTATCAGCAGTTGTATGCCAATAAAATGGACAACGTGGAAGAAATGGACAAATTCTTAGAAAAGTACAATTTTCCAAAACTGAACCAGGAAGAAATAGAAAATCTTAACAGACCCATCACAAGCACGGAAATTGAAACGGTAATCAGAAATCTTCCAGCAAACAAAAGTGCAGGTCCAGACGGCTTCACAGCTGAATTCTACCAAAAATTTCAAGAAGAGCTAACACCTATCCTCCTCAAACTCTTCCAGAAAATTGCAGAGGAAGGTAAACTTCCAAACTCATTCTATGAGGCCACCATCACCCTAATACCAAAACCTGACAAAGATGTCACAAAAAGAGAAAACTACAGGCCAATATCACTGATGAACATAGATGCAAAAATCCTCAACAAAATTCTAGCAATCAGAATCCAACAACACATTAAAAAGATCATACACCATGACCAAGTGGGCTTTATCCCAGGGATGCAAGGATTCTTCAATATCCGCAAATCAATCAACGTAATTCACCACATTAACAAATTGAAAAATAAAAACCATATGATTATCTCAATAGATGCAGAGAAGGCCTTTGACAAAATTCAACATCCATTTATGATAAAAACTCTCCAGAAAGCAGGAATAGAAGGAACATACCTCAACATAATAAAAGCTATCTATGACAAATCCACAGCAAACATTATCCTCAATGGTGAAAAATTGAAAGCATTTCCCCTAAAGTCAGGAACAAGACAAGGGTGTCCACTTTCACCGCTACTATTCAACATAGTTCTGGAAGTTTTGGCCACAGCAATCAGAACAGAAAAAGAAATAAAAGGAATCCAAATTGGAAAAGAAGAAGTAAAACTATCAATGTTTGCAGATGACATGATCCTCTACATGGAAAACCCTAAAGACTCCACCAGAAAATTACTAGAGCTAGTCAATGAATATAGTAAAGTTGCAGGATATAAAATCAACACACAGAAATCATTAATTTGGAAAATGGCCCGTCATTCTAATATTTTTTCTGCTCTATTCGCTCTTCTTCTGATATTCCACTTACATGTATGTTACACCTTATAAAATTGTTCAAAATGTCTCAGAAATGCTCTTTTTATTTTTCTTTCGTTCGTTTTGTAAGTTTTCACTAACATATCTCCAGGTTCACTGATTCTTTCCTCAGTTGTGTACAGTCTACTGAAGAGCCTAGCAGAAAAAGATCTCTAGTCTTTCTCATTCTGTTTTTTAATTCTTTGCATTGTTCATTGAAGAAGGCCTTCTTATCCCTCCTTGCTGTTCTCTGGAACAGCATTCAGATGGGCATATCTTTCCCTTTCTCCCTTGTTTTTCACTTCTCTTCTTTCCTCAGCTATTTGTAAAGTGCCCTCAGACAACCACTTTGCCTTCTTGCATTTCTTTTTCTTTGGGATGGTTTTGGTCACTGCCTCCCATACAATGTTATGAACCTCCATCCACAGTTGTTCACATACTCTGTCTATCAGATCCAATTCCTTGAATCTATTCATGACTGCCACTGTATAGTTACAAGGGATTTGACTTAGGTCATACCTGAATGGTCTAGTGATTTTCCCTACTTTCTTCAATTTAAGCCTGAATTTCGAAATGAGGAGCTCATGATCTGAGCCACAGTCACCTCTAGGTCTTGTTTTTGCTGACTATATAGAGCTTCTCCATCTTCAGCTGCAAAGAATATAATCAATCTAATTTCAGATGATCAATGAATTGATCATCTGGTGATGCCTGTGTAGTGTCATCTTTTGTGTTGTAGGAAGAAGGTGTTTACTATGACCAGTGTATTCTCTTGGCAAAACTCTGTTAGCCTTTGCCCTGCTTCATTTTGTACTCCAAGGCCAAACTTGCCTCTTCCTCCAGGTATCTCATGACTTCCTATTTTTGCATTCCAATCTCCTCTGATGAAAAGGACATCTTTTTTTTTTTTTTTTTTTTTTTTGGTGTTCATTCTAGAGATCTTGTAGGTCTTCACAGAACTCATCAACTTCAGCTTCTTTGACATTAGTGGTTGGGACATGGACCTGGGTTACTGTGATGTCAAATGGTTTGCCTTGGAAATGAACCAAGATCATCCTGTCATTTTTGAGACTGCACCCACGTACCGCATTTTGGACTATTGTTGACTATGAATGGAGGGCTACTCCATTTATTCTAAGGGATTCTTGTCTACAGAAAATAATGGTCATCTTAATTAAATTCACCCATTCCCATCCATTTTAGTTCACTGATTCCTAAGATGTCAGTATTCACCTTTGCCATGTTCTGCTTGACCACATCCAATTTACCTTAATTCATGGACCTAACATTCCAGGTTCCTATGCAATATTTTTCTTTACAGCATTGGACTTTACTTTCATTAGCAGACACATCCACAACTGTGTGTTTTTCCACTTTGGCCCAACTGCTTCATTCTTTCTGGAGCAATTAGTAATTGCCCTCCACTCTTCGTCAGTAGCATACTGGACACCTTCTGACCTGTGGGGCTTATCTTCTGGTATCAAATGAAACATCTGGATATCCATATGTAAAAGAATGAAGTCAGCCTCCTCTCTTACATCATATACAATTAATTCAAAATGAATCAAAGACCTAAATGTAAGAGATAACACTATAAAACTATTAGAAGGAAAAGGCTTAATCACTATGATCTCTAACAAGTCAATCATTTCTTAGAAACAACACCAAAAACACAACAAAATTAAAAAATAGAAACATTAGGTTTCATCAAAATTAAAAATTTTGTGTTTTCAAAGGATATTATTAAGCAAGTGAAATGACAATTCACGAAATGGAACAAAATATTTATGTGCAGTAATGTACTAAATGTCTTTAAAAATACACACACACATTATGTAAGTAGAGCAAATAAAGCAGGAAAGGCACTCAAAATTTACAGAGGAGAGGATAAGGGCTTGGGCTTTAGAACCAAAATGACATTTTCAAGCCTAGACTTTATCACTTACTAGCTCTATGACTTCTGTTTCTTTATCACTAAAATGCAGATAATAATACTTCTACATTATAGGATTGATGTGGTGACGATACATGAAATGCCTGGTACACGGTAAATACTAAAAAGCTGTTTTATATCTTACCCCTCCCCCCACACACATAATAGAATCACAGATGGTTTTATTTATATACTTTTGTGCCTCCTCACCCTCCCCTCCTGAATTCAAATCTATAGAGTTTGGAATCTATCCTATAAGCAATGCAGTCATTAGAGAGTTTTGAGTAGGTCAGCGACACAATAAATAGTAGCCTTGGAAGGGCTGTGTTAGCAGCAATATGCCTGGTGAACTTGGGAAAGAGCAGACTTGGCCAAGAACCAGGACAGCCCTGAGGTAGTGGGGCTACTTCAGCCTTTTAAGCCCTACAACACCAGGATAAACCTAGAATGGTCACTATCCCCATTCTTTAAAAAAAAAAAAAATATATATATATATATATATATATTTACTTATTTATTTATTTCCCATTTATTTCATAAAATAACATAGGCATATAGAATTTCTTTTTTTCAGGTTTACTCATTCTTTCATTTCACAAGTATTCTTTTTTAAAATTGAGATATAATTGACATATAACATTTGTTTTAGGTATACAACAATGATTCAGTTTTTGTATATATTACAAAATGGTCACCACAATAAATTTGGTTGAATCTCATATTTTCAAAATTTTCTTTAACACACAGTCACCAAAGTATTCTGTGGGAGGGCATGTTGCTCCATGCCATTGTATATATCGTTAGTCCATGTAATTTATACACCACAAAGTCCTCAAGCATTTCAGTAACACTCAAAATATTCACCTTCTGAATTGCTTAATACCCAGTACAGAGTGCAGACATTCAACACCATTGGTGCTCCTCCTCTCCCAACCCTTCTTTCACGTTACTTTACAATAAATCTGAGAAGTCTAGAAATAAATCTTTAGCATTCAGATACTTTCAAATGTGCTTTTAGAGTAGTTTTAATCTTTCTTCAGGACTTAAAGATCAAATTTACTCAAGAGGTCTGAGGGGTACGTGTGTGTGTGTGTGTATTTAACCTATATCCTAATCTCAAATGTGGTTATGAACCCAACTTCCAGAGCTGAACTAAAAATCAATACCAAGCAGTGGAAAAGACAAAACTGCGTACATAATACTGCCAGATAACAAATGAAATCTATAAAGGATCTTTCTCAGAAATAAAATTAAAAGATTCAATTCCATCAGAGTCACAGAATGTAGAAACTGCAGGGCAATAAAAGTATATATGAGATATACTGAAAGGTAAAAATGACAGGAAAACACAGAGTAGACATTGACATATCTTTAATTACTACTCCGTTTCAGGCTAATGGTAAAAATTAGTCTTCAGATACTTGATAACATCAGCCTGTCTCTGCTGGGTTAGTACCAAGATCTGTAGCCAAGCAAATACTTCTAATAAAATTGATTTTCCTTTTTGGCAACCAATAGACCAGTCAATAATAATGTTGTTTAAGAAAGATTGAGTCATGAGGGAGATGAACATTTCCTTCCATTTACTATGTTTGTATTGTCTATATTTGAAAAGAGTTTTCAATAAGGAAACCAAAGAAGAAATTACAAGGGGAAAGCTATTTTGAGAGCAAATCTCCAAAAGCCCTCTGATTTGGAAGCATGTTAGCAACCCAAGCTGACAAAGCCAAAAGCAGTCCCTTAACTGAAGCTGGATCATATGGAGTAGGACTGTCAATAACAAAGGAAAACCAAGGCTAGGAACAACACAGAGTGGTCATACGATGACAAAGAGGGCAAGGAAAGGCATAGAGTCCTAACTTATTCACCCTAAAAAGCTACATGGAACTTTTACTTTGCACTGACGTTTAGTGTTAGGTAAAGAGTAGTTTATAAAACCACATATGGCAGTTTTTTACATTGTTTGTCTTATGATACTCAAACAAATAGAATACAAGAAACCCACATGCAAAAATCTCAGCCTACGCCTAAACTGGAGACACTTCCATCTAAAATACTGCCCCTGACAATCCAAACCAAATTAAAGACATGAGGGCACCAATAAGTTTTTGTTTTGGTGGTAACTGGGGGAAGCAAGGGTTAGAAAGACAATTTCAAAGCTCACACAGAGAAACAGACAAGCAAAAATAACGGGAAATATTCTGAATAAGTAATTAAGTAATCTGTCCTGCCAGGCATGAAAACATATTTTGAAGCTACAATATTTAAAGCAACATAGCACAAGTATGTGAGCAGAAAAAGAAAGCAACAGAAGAACAGCTAGAAATACGGTGAAATTCATAGATAAGTGAAAATATAAAAAGAAGGCACTTTAAATCAGCAGAGAGAAAATTATTCAATAAACATTATTGGAACTGGCTAAT
This sequence comes from Ovis aries, assembly GCF_016772045.2. NCBI lineage: Eukaryota > Metazoa > Chordata > Mammalia > Artiodactyla > Bovidae > Ovis > Ovis aries. The sequence continues at coordinate 60,967,148 of NC_056065.1, forward strand.
CATCTGGACAAAAATAAAATTCCTATTACATACATGTGATCCTAATTCTAGATGGATCACAGAAATCATGAAGTGATAACAAGTATTAGAAGAAACATTTTAATAATTATTATATCACAAAGAAAGAGCTAATTTTCCTTAGTACATAAAAGTTCTGAAACAAAGGAGAAAGAATTTTTTTAAATTAGTTGTTTGCATTTTTTTAGTTTTTCCCTTTGTACATATACAACCTACAAAGAAAAAAAGTGAAATATATATGGCCTAAGGTTATGACTTGGATCTATGACTCAAAGCTAGGGAACTAGCCCAAGAAGAATGCACACAAGTCTCATGGGAAAAAAACATTTATTCTAATAAAATAACAAGGAAACCCAAAGGTTCTGGTAAATACTTAGGCTTTTTCTGGTTCTCATGATATATTTTTCTAACATTCTGTCAGCTTCTTTATAAGCTGATATTACTTTGTTCAATATTTACTGAGCAACATCTATATGTCAGACATCCAGGGTACTGGAGACAACCATACTCTAGTACTTGTATATGGTGGTGCTGAGGATATAGACATGTACACGATGAATTACAATACACGGTGACTGCATTGAGGTAGCTCTTTGATGAGCTTAAGAACAGGGAATAATAAGAGACAGTGGAGGTGTCTATCTGGGCAGAGTGAAGGAAGGCTTCCTGGAGGAAACGATATGTAAAATTAGGCCTAGGAGGCAGAATGAAGAAGAGAGAAAACAGTATCTAAAAAGCCCAACAGGTGGGCAACATGTCAAGTTCTTCAGAATCAGTGAAACTTATCGTAGCAGGGATGGTGCATAAGCTAGGAGTGTGTTGAGAACTAAGTGGAGAGGTAAGCAAAGCCCAGATCATGAAGGGCTTCACAGGACAAATCACATTTAGATTTAATTTTAGAGCAATAAAGGAAAACAAGAGAAATATTTGCAAATAAGCATCTTAAAAAGTCTCTCCAGATGAAAAGTGGGAAATACATCTAAGAACATCAAGATTAGAAGCAAGGATATGGTGGCTGCTGGCAATGTTGAAACAGAGAAGCGGGCAGATTTGAGATATACTTAGAGGAGACAGAACCTAGAGGACTTCAGTGGATGTGAAAACGAGCGAAAAATCAAGGCTGATTCCTAGGACACTGGGTGGATGTTGGTGCCAGTTACTGGGTGAGGATGGGAGTGGTAGTTGAGAGTAAGCTCAGTGGTGGTGCTAGTGGTAAAGAATGCCTGCTAATGCAGGAGATGCACAAGACGTGGGTTTGATCATTGGGTCGGGAAGATCCCCTAGAGGAGGAAATGGCAAGCCACTCCAGTATTCTTGCCTGGAAAATTGTATGGACAGAGGAGCTTGGTGGGCGACAGTCCACAATGTTGCAAAGAGTCAGACACGACTGAGCATGCACTGCAAGTTCAGTGCTAGATACTCAGAGTTTTAACTGTCTGAGAAGACAAGAAGAAATACACGTTGGTGCAACTACTGGCTGAGATACATACTGTTGATAAAGATTTCTTCTGTTTTGTCTGTGAGATAGGAGAAAATGTGAGAATAAGAAAGATGATTAAGACATGCCAGCCAAAATTAAAGATTGATACCATCATTTTTGATAATATCAGGGATGTGTGATTTTCTTTTCCTAGCTTTGCCTAGAGCCAAAATGTAGACGTATAGAAGGCAGGCGACTGGATTAATCAGAATTAAAGTTTTGCCAGATGGTTACCAGAGCTGAAAAACAGGGAATGGGAATGAAGTTGAACACAATAACAGCATGAGAGTGGACAAATGAGCTAAAATGGAAGAAGTAATCAGTCAAGGCACTAGGGATTTCCATAAGGTCAAATAAGATTTAGAGGGAAATGAATTGGAGAGTATAGTTAGAACCAAATATTTCAGACTTGATTAAAAGTTCAGGGTGAGGTCATGGACTAAAGTGGAATGGATGTACATGACAACAAATATTATGAAAAGGAAAAGCATTTTATATCTGACATACTAAATTAAGAAGCAAACTCCTGAATAAGACATGGATGCCCACTTTCACTATTTTATTCAACATAGTACTAGAAGACCTAGAGCAATTAAGCAAGAAAATGAAATAAAAGACATCAAAACTGGAAAGGAAGAAGTAAAAATATCTCTGTTCATAGACAACATATCTTATATGCAGAAACTTTAAGCTTCCACAAAAAGCTGTTAGAACTATTAAGGAAATTCAGCAAAGTTGCAGGATATAAAATCAACACACAAAAATCGGTTGCATTTCTAAACACTAACAATGAATAATCAGAAAGTGAAATTTAGAAAACAGTTTCATTTACAGTAGTGTCAAAAAAGAATGACATACTTAGGAATAAACCAAACCAAGGAGGCAAAAGAATTGTACACTGAAAATTATAAAATAGTTTTGAAATAAATTCTCTAATTTATTAGAGTCACTCACAAATAAAGAAAAGTCATTCCATGGACTGGAAGACTTAACCACTGTTAAAATGACAATATGAGTTTCCCTGCTTTTAAAAGTCTGCTTTATACCACTTCACTTTACTAAAGACCTACCTTAGTACCTGGTTTTGCTAACAAAAAAAAAAAAAAAAAAAAAAAATCTAGAGGACTTTTGCTTTTACAAAAAAAGGCAAAAAGCGAAATGAGCCCTCAGTCTTTGTCTTGCAGCTGGCACTGTAGAGGAGTGTGCCCTCTGAGCGCCAAGAGTGGTGCTCTTTCTCCTTCTCCTTCTCCAGCAACTACACTCTGCATCTCAGCACGAAGCCACCTTAACTTTTAACTGTGCCAGCATCAGTGCTTTATCTCAGTTTATTCCGTGCATGCATTAGCAAGATGTGTCCTAAGGTAACTGCTGCTTCTTCGCTTTCCATCATTTTAGCTTACAAAAGGTTTCATTCTTCGCTTTACTTTCAGAGAACAGGGGAAAGCTGTACTCCCAAATTGATTTACAGATTCAATGCCAGCTCTATCAAAACCCCAATGGCCTTTTTGTAAAAAGAGAAAAATCCATCCTAAAATTCACATGGAAACACAAAGGACTCAGAACAGCCAAAAGTCTTGAAAAACAGACAGTTGGAAGTCTCACATTTCCTAATTTCAAAATTTACTACAAAGATACAGTAATTAAACCAGTGCAGTACTGGCATAAAGACAAACATATAGACAAATGGAATAGAATGGAGATCCCAAACTCTTGCACGTATGGTCACATGGTTTTTGACAAGAGTGTCAGGACCATTCAGTGAAGAAAGGACAGTCTTCTCAACCTATGAATGGCACCAGGAACACTGAAAGTGCACAGGCAAAAAATGAAGCTGGACCCTTAGGTGACCTTTGACTCAAAACAGGTCAAAAAACAGAGCTAGAATTATAAAGCTCTTAAAGAAAATATGGGGGAAAAAACTTCATGACATGGCATTTGGCAATGACTTCTTGGATATGACACCAAAAACAAAGGCAAGAAAAGGAAAAATAGATAAAGTGAATTCCTCAAAATTTTAAGCTGCTGTGTACCAAAGGACACTATTACTAGCAGCGTGCAAGACCACCCACAGAATAAGAGAAAATATTTGTAAACTGTGTATATGATAAGGGACTGATATTTAGAATACCTGAGTCAGAAAGATCCCCTGGAGAAGGAAATGGCAACCTACTTCTGTGTTCTTGTTTAGGAAATCCCATGGACAGAGGAGCTTGGCAGGCTGCAGTCCATGGAGTCACAAAGAGTCAGACACGACTGAGTGACTAACACATCTTACAACTTAACAATAAAAAACCCCAAACAACCCAATTAAAGAGTGGGCAAAGGACATGAACAGACATTTCTCCAAAGAAGATGAATGTATGGCCAATATTAACTGGTCAACATTAATATGTTCAACATCATTAATAATTAGGAAAATGCAAATCAAAACCACAATGAGATATCACTTCACATCCACGAGGATGGCTTATATCAAAAATACAGAAAATAACAAGTGTCGGTAAGGATGTGGAGAAACTGGAATATCTCTGCATTGCTGATGGGAAGGTAAAAAGGTACAGCCACTGTGGAAATGGTATGGTGATCCTCAAAACATTAAAGATACCCCATGACCCAGCAATTCTACTTCTGGGTATATACTCAAAAGAAGTGAAAGCAAGGACTCAAAACAAATATTTGCTACTCATATTCACAGAGGTATTAATCACAATAGCCAAAAGGTGAAAGTAACCTGAATGTCTGTAGGAGGATATTTGGATAAACAAAATATGGTATATACATACAATGCAACATTATTGAGTTTTAAAAAGGAAAAAAATTCTGCCACATGGTACAACACGGATGAACCTTGAAGACATTATGCTAAATGAAATAAGCCAATCACAAAAAGACAGATACTGTATGATTCTACTTATATGATGTATCTAGAGTAGTCAAAGTCATGAAGAGAGAGAGTAGAATGGTACTTGCTAGGGTTATGGGGCGGGGTGGGCAGGGGAATGGGGAGTTAGTTATGAGTACAGAGTTTCTAGGAGTGCATGGTAAATCTTAATAATCATGAATTTGGCGATTGTTTCTTAGGTATGATACCAAAAGCACAACCAAGCAAAGAAAACAGATATGCTGAACTTCATCAAAATTGAAAACTTTATGTGCACCACAGGATACTATTGAGAAAGTGAGAAGACAACCCACAGAAAGGGAGAAGATATTTGCAAACCATACATCTGATAATGCTTTAAGGTCCAGAATATAAGAACTTTTACTTCTTAAATATAAAAAAGCCCCTCAGTTTAAAAAAGGGCAAAACACTTGAATAGACATTTTTCCAAAGATAGACAAGCTGTTAACAAGTACACGAAAAAATACTCACTAGGGAAATGCAAATCCAAATCATACTACGATGAGATCACTACACCCCACTAGAATGGCTATTAAACAAGAAATAACGAGTATTGGTGAAGAAGTGGAAATACTGAAACACTCATGCATTGCATTGTTGGCGGGAATGTAAAATTGTGTGGCTCCTGCAGAAAACAGTTTGGAGTTTCCTCAAAAAGATAAACATCAAATAACCATATAGGGAATTCTCCTCCTAAGTACAGAACCAATAGAACGGAAAACAAGTTTTGAACAAAAACATGTATGCAAATTGTTCACAGCAATTATTCACAATTGCCAAAAGGTGGAAACAACTCAATTACTCATCAGTTGATGAAGGATAAAATGTGTTCTATACGTATGATAGAATATTACTTAGTCATAAAAAGGAAAGAAGTGCCATTACCTGCTACAACACGGATAATCTCTGAAAACATGCCAAGTGAGAGAGGCCAGAGACAAAGGCCACATATTTTATGATCCCATTTATATGAAATACCCAGAATAGGCAAATCCATTGGAACAGAAAGATTAGTTGTTGCTAAGATCTGGAATGGAAGGGAAATAGGCAGTGCCAACTTAACAGGTACAAACTGTCCTTGTCCTTCTGGGGTGATGAAAATGTTAGGACAAGGCAGTAGCGATGGGTACACATTGTTAAAATATATTAATGCCACTGGACTGTACACTTTAAAACCGTTAATATGGTAAATTTTACTTTATATAGATTTTACCTCATTTTTAAAAAATGTTCCCTTTTCATCACTCTTCAGTTCAGTTCAGTGGTCAAACAGGAGATGACAGGAGTGAACACCGACATTCTAGGAATCAGCGAACTAAGATGGACTGGAATGGGTGAATTTTCTCATCGCTCTTACCTGACAGTTAATATCAGCTCTATATTGCAGCAAGACTGTGACTAGTTCCTTATGTCCTCGATCACAAGCCCAGTGGAGTAAAGTTCTGCCCTAAAACACAGAAAAGGACAAATGAATTTGTTAATCCAGTTGTGGGCCACACAAAAGACACAAGGTCTTAAGACAGATACAGAAATAAGTAAAAATATAGGTTAACTATTCTAAGAATGATTCATATAAAATGTTCTATGGGAAAAGCAGTAAATGAAAACAACAGGAATTCCTGAGTTGTACTTTGGAGATCTGTTAGATACTAGCCCAGTGACTTTCTTCAAACTGATCAGTTTCTTTATCCACAGAGTGGGGATAAGGTTAATACTAACAACAATAATACCAGTAATATTTATTGAACGTATGAACTACACGATAACACTTTGTAAATTTTAAAGTACTTTGATGAAATGAAAGAGATTAATTTTAAATTATTATGTTTACTTTTGGTGAAGCAACTCTTATGAGTTAAAAAAAAGGTACTTAAACCTAGGTAGAGATCATAAGCTGAATGTAATATATCTAAATTTACTCGTTTATTCCATAAAATGTAAGAAAATGTAATCACAAGCATTTCCCCTTCATAGCCCAAATTTACACCCTGAAATACCCCCCAAACATAAGTACAAGTCTACTAGCATTTAACTTCAAATGTTGGCCATGAAAGCCACTTGTAAAACAGGACAGTTAACTGTTAGGAGGCAGTGTACTAATTATTACACAATTTTAACTACTGGCTACCAAAGACGAACACTGTCGATGTGTTAATTCGTTTCTCTACTGTCAGAAAATCTTGGCTTAGTTAACAAAAGGAGCCTAATTGGTCCGAAGAATAAACAAAACCCCCAAAGCTAAGGGCTTTTCTGAAGAAATGAGTGATCATGGCTTAACACTACTTTTTGAGGGTGGTAGTGATGTTGTCATTTTTAAAAGAATGGAATGTTTTTTCACATTAAGTTGAAATCCCTGCTTTATGTCATTTTAGAAAAGATTTAAACAGATATAGGCTAGGACAAAGGGGACTTAAAAGTAAAAAGCACCTTTGAAGAAAGCTTTTCTTAACCCACTTACATTCTTCATCTTTCAGACTCTCTTCACATACCTATTCGTTCAACTAATTAACCAGGAGCTATTCTTGAAAAAAACAAACAACAACAAAAACCCAAAGTAAGACAACTTCTTCCTTAAAAATCGTCCTTTCCTTTTTCTTTCATTTGCTCAATTTATTTTTACTTACCTGTGAATATGTTTTGTATGCAAAATGCAAAGGAGAAGGGAAGCAGAAAAATTTTAAATGTGGGCAAATCAGTCACACTTTATTGTAACAGCAAAACCACTTAGTTAATTATTAGTTCAGAGCCCACTAATAATTTTTTTAAATGGAGACAATTCTAAAAGCCAAATAAATAATGTATTGTTGATAGAGAACAGTGTTGCCTGTGTTAAATGTTCCCCAGCTCTAACGTGTACTGATTTACTGTTACTGGGGAACTCATTTTAAAACCCTCCATATGAATAATTAGATATTCTAATTTGATTCTCAGAACAAATACCAATGTGTAAAGTATTTTATAATTCATATTTTATATTTGATTTCAGTTTATATTTGAATTCAGTTTATATTTTATATAACTGTTTCATAGCTTTTACACTAAAATAATTAGGTAAAATGTCAAAGTCTGTATTATTTTTAGTTCTAATTTTAAGGGTACATTTTATGGCTATCAAATTATGAACAAGAATCACCATATAGTTAAAATGATGTGTGACAGACTTACATAGGGCACCTACCAGAACTACCTAATAGTTAAGTAAGAAAACATAATATATCTAGTATTTTTACTGTAAGATATATGGATAATTTCTATTTCCCAACAAGATTCCTGACTTAACTTAGGTTTAACCCAATAGGGTTTCACTGATTAATGCTTAAATATAAATCCTTAGCTGTTTCGGTGTAGAAGCAGACAAGCAACACATTTTACTGTTAATGGGGAGTTATATTTTAAATTTTCCATGTGTGGTGCCAAAAATTTACTTTAGGGAAACACCTATGACTGGACCTCAGTAGTGATTTTCACATTGGAGATATTTTCCAGAAGGGTGGCACTCGTATAGCAATGTTTTAAGGAGGACGATGTGCTCTTAGACATTTACACTCTGCTTTTTAACAGGTTTTCTGACCTGCGGTGTAATTAATTTTTGTAACGCATTATTTTAATGGTACACTAATTAACCTTGAATTAGAATGAATTCTCTGACAATGACTTTCTACAGAAGTGCTGAAGAGAGCTACATTATGACCATCTAATGATTAATATTTTTATGCGGTATTAAGCTCAAAAACAAGAGCAGGATTAAATATACTTGTAAATAAGCATACATAAAATAAACCAGGCTTTGGAATTTTTGCCTTCGAAAGTTCCTGCACTTAAATGAACAAAGACCAGCATAACCAGGTAGCTGTATGTGGTAACTCTTTACTTCTTCACATTATAGAGGCCCTGTAATCATACTGTACTTTGAGATTATTGGCTCAAGTAATATATAACCAGGAATTTGCAGAGATGCTACCCTCATAACCCCTACTGATGAAATCAGTAAATGAACACCTGTGGTTCTGTCCTTTCTTTTTGTTAACCACAAATATACTTGGACCAATATAGTACAATTTTTAAATTTATTAAATTGAGATACTGGATGCCATAATTTCTTTTCCAGAAGGAAAACCATCAACTAGGTACACATCATATTTGTTTAAAGATTTTATACAAACTTCTATTTTACCTAATTTTATATGTAATTGTTTTATCATCTATGAATAATCTCTTACAAATTTTCAAGTTAAAATTTATTTTTACTGTTACCACTAAAACTGACAACTGTTTCTTTGCTTTGAGTTTTAATAACTTCTGAAAAAATATCCCAGAAGTATTTAGGATATAAGTAGGGGAAGCCATTATTAAGAGGAATCTTTGTTAGACCACCAGAAGACAATAAGCACTGTTTGGAAAGCTCTGGATATACTCTGGAATTCAAATACAGTAAAACATGGGGTCGGGGGAAGAGAGTTCCCATCTATTAACCAAGGGTGCAACTACCGTCTTACCTCAGACAGATGAATGACTAAAGTGCTTTGAGAGTGCAGGGTGGCAGCTAACCTATTAAGTAGTATTACTTTCATACCTTCTGGAAAATACAGATGGGTCTTAATATTTTAAATGCTCCTTTGATATCCTTGGTTACTTGTCCTTAAACCATGAAGAATTTTTAAAATTACATTTTCTCCTGGATATCACAAATTAAATGAAAAGAGATAGTATTATAAAGTGAATCTTGATGTTCTTATGGTATTTTGAGAATAGATACAAAGCATGTACACTATATATACAGCAGATGAAAACATGGCAAAGATGGTATGTTTAAATTTGTAAGAGTTGCCATTCTATCAAAGATTGTATAGGATGATGGTGGTGGTTTACTCGCTAAGTCAAGTCCGGCTCTTGAGAGCCTGCCAGGCTCCTCTATCCATGGGATTCTCCAGGCAAGAATACTGGATTGGGTTGCTATTTGCTTCTCCAGGGGATCTTCCTGACCCAGGAATTGAACCTGGGTCTCCTGCATTGCAGGCAGATTCTTTACTGACTGAGCTCCGAGGGAAGCCACTGTATAGGATAATACAGTCTAATTACTCAGTGAAATACTGTAAACAGGTCAACTTGAATTTCTCTCTCCAAAAAAACTGGGTTTCAATTTACAATTGATTGACTTCAGCTACCAATAACCTGTAATGTCTGTCTCCTCTCTCCTATCCCTATCTTCTACTCTTTGCTGCTGCTGGTAAAGCATCTGGCTACAGTGAGAACTTCCCCACCTGCCACCACCAGAAGCTACAAAAAGCCTCCTACCGCCACCCACCTCTCAAGAGTAAACCAACAGTGTTCTTTAAAAAACTCAGACAGTAGTAGTATCAGGAGGTAGTTTACAGTCTCAAGATGTGACTAGCATGGAAGCTAATCCACATTTAAAGCAAGTGAATATTTTGTTCACTGGCTAAGACCTAAGATTAAAAAAAAAACGGTGTTGCTGAGCTATCAGGGAATTCAGAAGGACTTTAAATACACTACTTTAAAAGATCCCTTTATAAGCATTTACTAAGCCATAAAGGGTCAAGGAGTAAGCAATAGAGATATTACTTCATCCTATAAAGTAATAAGTAATCCAGTGATCATAATAAGGTAGCCAGGTGTCATCATAAGGCAATGGATAAATACACAATATATTCATGGTCATATGATGGAATATTACTCAGCAATAAAAACGAAGGGAAATACTGATCTATACAATAGCAATGACCCAAAAACATTATGTTAAATGAAAGAAGGCTTATACAAAAAAAAAAAGTACATTTTATGATTTCACCTATAAAGTTCTAGAACAGGCAAAACCAATATATGGTAGAAGAATTAGAAAACAGTGATTACCTTTGTGGGATAAGGAGAAAGAACCAGCTGAGAAGAGGCATGAGGGAATTTTCTAGGGTGACAGTAATGTTCTATATCTTGATAGGAGTTTGGGTTACATGGGTACATGCATTTGTCAATATTAATTGAAAAAAGTGAAAGTGAAGTCTCTCAGTCGTGTCTGACTCTTTGCAACCCTATAGCCCGCCAGGCTCCTTCTCTGTCCATGAGATTTTCCAGGCAAGAATACTGGAGTGGGTTGCCATTTTCTTCTCCAGGGGATCTTCCCAACCCAGGGATCAAACTCAGGTCTGCCACATTGCAGGCAGACTCTTTACCCTCTGAGCCATGAGGGAATACCATATAAAGATTAACTTTTGCAAGTGACTAAAGGAGCTTAATGAAACAGGCTTGAACCCAGGTATCCTGCTTTGCAGGCAGATTCTTTACCAGCTGAGCCACAGAGAAGCCCAAGAATACTGGAGTGGGTAGCCTATCCCTTCTCCAGTGGACCTTCCCGACCAGGAATTGAACCAGGGTCTCCTGCATTGCAGGCAGATTCTTTACCAACTGAGCTATCACCGAATATACATTTTACATTAAGAGAAAAACCAGACTAATACTGATCTCTGTTTATTGATATGTATACTGAAGTATTTAGAAGAAAATGTATTGTCTATAAAATACTCTGAAACACATCCAAAAAAGTAACATAGATCGACAGATGGATAAAGAGATGGCTAAATACTGATAAAGCAAACATACATAGTAAAATATCAGTGGTAGAATCTAGCAATAAGAATACATATGTCCACGGTAAAATTCTTTCAACTTTCTGGTATGTGTACAATTTTTCATAATAAATTGTTGGAAAAAAAATCAAACAAACATTTGCACACCCACATTCACAGCAGCATTATTCACAATACCCAAAATATGAAAGCAACCCAACTGTTCATAGATATTCAGATACACAAAATGCAGTATATGCATATAAATATCATTCATTTTTTTTAAGAGGAAGAAAATTTTGACGTTTTAACATGGATGAGTCTTGAAGACATTATGTTAAGTGAAATAAGTGTCCAATACTTGTGACAGTATGTGCTGTATGATTCCATTTACATGAAGTATCTAGAGCGGTCAAATTCATGAAGACAGAAAGTCAAATGGTAGCTGCCAGGGAGCTGGGGGAAGGGGAGGAATAGGGAGTTAAGTGTTTAATGAGTAGAGTTTCAGTTGGGGAAGATGAAAAAGTCTGACGTACTAATATAGGTTTGATTTTTAAATGGTGCTGCCTGTATTAATATAAATGAGCATAATTTGACAGTTCAGAATGCATTTCTCAATTATTAGTGCAAATAAAGAGTTCCTTCAAATTAATGTTAATCAACTACACAACCAAAATAACATATACTCAAGTATAGAAAGTTATTTAAGAGGATACACTTTTACTTCCTTTCTTAAATAAAAGCATAAATTTATCCTCAGTTCACTGACTCTGCCTCTTAAACCTTTTGCTTCTTTGTTAGGTTAATAATGTTAGGTTTTGCCAGATTTTGCATCAGTTTCTCAAGCCAAAAGCAAGTAAATTGTATTCTGACGTGAGCCACAAATTTAAAACAAAGCAAGTAAAGAAAGGAACAGTCAAGAGAAAGGTGACCTTCTTCAAAGTATTTGAAAGAATCTATAATACCTTCAAAACGGCAGAAAAGAAAGAACTAAAGAAGCAGCTCAATAAAAGAGGAATTTGGGGAGCACATTAGATAAGAAATCTACGGGAAACTAATAAATTGTATAAATGCTTTGGGGGGTACTGATGATAGATACATTGGAATGATGTCATCTAATTTGTCCAAATATTATTACATCGCTACATTTAACAAGTTTAAATTAATATAAAAGTTTAAACTACACACTAATAAGCATGTATTTAGCATCTGCTGATATGACACCGATCTAAGAAACAATGTGTATGACAATAGTGCAGACATAAAACGTGCCTGAATTGATAAGAAATATTCTGTTCATAACAAGTATACTTTACAAATTATTTAAATCAGCCAAGATATTTTCTTGAAAAACCTGTAAATATGTGGCATGTGTGAAGAGTTATATTAATATGACAAAAATAAAAATTGAAGCACCATTTAAAAAATTTAAAAGCTCTTACATTTCTCTTCATATTACCTATGCTGCAGTTTTCAAACATTTCTGCAAATCATTAGAAACTTTAATAAAAGTTATAATATAAATAAAAATGAGTACATATAACACTATGATGCTATAAACTTGGAACGTGAAACATCTGATATACAGTGTCCTGAAAAGTAAGTATAACTACAAAACTTTTTCTTTTACCTAAAATATAAACAATGTCCTAACTACCATATCAGTAGGAAACACTACGTACTGGATAATTTTCTCAAATTAGAAATGTATAACTTACTAATAATATATTAGCAGCAATTACAACTTAAATGACACATACCAGGAACTATATTTATACATAATAAAATAACTTCATTATAAAATAGCAATATTTTACTTAAAAAGCAATTTATATATGTTCATGTGCTATGATAGCTATAGATGCAAATCTAAGCATTTTAGGCAATAATATTTATTTCAATATATGGGGTACAAATATAGCTTATCATATTATGACTATTATTAAATTTCTTTATGTGCTCACAGATTCACTTAAATTCACATTTTAAGTGCAATAAATGTAATTTTTAATCATCTTAGGGAAAGACTGAAATTGGGGTGAATCTGCCGGGTGGGCATTTTAAATAAAGTCATACACCATCCCACAGAATCTTAGGCAATCAGTAGTGAAATATCTCAAGTTCAAATATTAGACAGACAAACACCAGAAGAACTAAATGTCCTTTCAAAATTTTAATTGTTACCCAACTTATTATAGTAGGGAAATGACTTTTTTCTGATAAAGAGGTTAAGTATTTAGCTAGAAAGTTAACTTTAAGATTATATACTTTTAATCCACCATCAAAGCTTACAAAGTTGTTTCATTTGCTAGAGCTTTAAATGTCATGAAACAGTACCCTTTATTTCATTTAGGATGTTAAGTTTGATTCTAATTTTAAGCTCCCATTTCCCTCATGTTCTAAAATTAATTCATACAAATCCCTGATTAATAATAAAAGGGCTTGCCATTAGTATTCAAAGCCCAGCCTGAGTTGTCATGGCTGAAAGGGCAGAAATCTGCTTGGAGCAATGAGAGAACCCAACTGAATTCAGGGTGTCTCAGTCTATGAATGTGTAAGCACTTCATCTGTTCATGGAAACACAATGTTCTGGCAGGCTGGGGGTGAAGGTAGCTGCATGGGTGACAAGCTGGAAGACCTGGGAAACTGTACTGTATCAAAGTCACTAAATGAGGGAAGCAAGGCATTTTACAAGGCTTTCTTTCATTTTCACACATAAAAAACGGCGTTGTTTAGTAAGCCATTTGTGTTCTAGACATTTATTTGATCCCTATTACTGCTGTCCAATGATCTCTGCAGAGGTCACATGTGAATTTAACTATTTTATAAAAGAAAGTGTTGCAAGTCAGAGCATAACACTAGCAGGGCTGACTGGAAACTGATTATCCTTCTTAAATCCAGTGGTGAAAAGAACACTCTCTCAGAACTACATTTCACTTTCAGACTCAGCAGTTGTATGTATTTGAACAAGTAACGTAATACATATCCGAAGCAGTTCTTGTCTGAAAAATAAGGATAACCTTTCAGAGCTGTTGTGAAGATAACATGATAAAAAATAATGGAAGTACCTTACAGAGTTGCGAACGTGGTGAAAGTACTCTGTAAACTGTAACCCACACTGTATAAAATAGTCTTATTCATGTTTGGGAACGCATGTAAGAATTAAAGATTTTAAAATTTAAAAAATAAAAAAAAAAAGAAAGATGTAAATTCTAATAGGGATCATATAGCACACACACAATCATTTCCAGTTAAAAAGTGACCTTGAAAAGTTAAGTGGGCTTCTGGTTTCCAGTTCCACATATAAAGAGCTAGGAAGCTGCCCCTCCACCTTAACAACAAACAAAAAGCCGAAGAGACTGAAAAATCAACGATTCTTCTTGGATCCATAAGAGACGGGAGTCTCAGGGGAAACCACTGCCCCTGAGACTAGAGAGAGAGAGGTGAGCCCAACAGCCTGGAGCACAGCCTGGAAACCACCCGGGGAGCCAGTCCAGGTAGGAACACCTGGCTATGAGTGATAAACCGTCAGAGGCTCAGTGCAGACAACTCTGAGGGTTAAAACTCCAAAGGCATCTATTCAGCTCCTCCAAACACACACCCCCCAATAATGTGAGATTTACCTCCAGGAACATGACCAGGTTCTCTGACAATAAATGTTAGAGAAACATACCCTCATGCTTCGGGTAGGGGAAAGGGAAATGATCCATTCTGAAATAGGCCCTGAAAAGGCCTGCCTTTAGAGGAAAAGGTTAACCAACACCTAACCTGTTGGGGTATTGTCAGAGTCTAACTGACCTGGGGGAAGGGAAACAGCCACCTCCAGTCCACTCTAGCCATTCTGTCCCATTCAAAGAGGGATTAAAAAAAGAAGTGAGAGAAACAGTTGTGAGAGTCCCTGTTCAGAGACGCAGGCTCACTACAGAACTGAGACTGAATGGTAGGACCACAGGACACTTTCTGTCCCCAGCCCCTCACCAACAGCCAGTCAGTTCCGTTCAGTCGCTCAGTCGTGTCCGACTCTTCGTGACCCCATGGACTGCAGCACGCCAGGCCTCCCTGCCCATCACCAACTCCTGTAGTTTACTCAAACTCATGTCCATTGAATTGGTGATGTCATCCAACCATCTCATTCTCTGTTGTCCCTTTCTCCTCCCGTCTTCAATCTTTCCCAGCATCAAGGTCTCTTCAAATAAGTCAGTTTTTCGCACCAACACATTACTAAGGGCCTATTTATAGCAGTTCCTTTTATCTGGTATATCACATCCAGCTATCAGTAAAAATTACATGGCAAACCACAAGGCAAAAAAATCCACCATTTGAAGAGACAGAATAAGCATCAGAATGAAACAGGGCAGAGATGTTGGAATTACCAGGTGGAGAATTTCAAACAACAATGATTAATATGCTAAGGGCTCTAATATGTAAAGCTGGCAGCATGCAACAACAGATGGACAGGGACTTCCCTGGGGGTCCGCTGGTTAAGAATCCACCCTGCAATTCAGAGAACGTGGCTTCCCGATCTCTGGTCGGGAAACCAAGATACCACTTGCTGCGGAGGAACTAAGGCCCTGTGCCACAATTAAAGAGTCCCTGCACTGCAACGAAAGATCCTGAATAATGCAGTGAAGATCCTGTGTGCCACAATTACGACCCAAGGCAACCAAATAGATAACCATCTAAAAAAAGAAAAAGAACGGATGGACAATGTAAGCAGAGAAGTGGAAATCCGAATAAAGAACCATAAGGAAATGCTAGAGATTAAAAAAAAAAAAAACTCATTGCAACAGAAATTAAAAATGCCTGTGACAGGCTTATTGGTATACCAGAAATGGCTGAAGAAAGAATCTCTGAGCTAGAAGATGTATCAGTAGAATCCTTGAAAACTTAAAAGCGAGGAGAACAAAGACAGGAAACAACAATAAGAAAAAACAGAACAGAATATCCAAGGGCTGTGGGACGAATGCAAAAGATGTAACCTGCACAGCTGGGGATACCAGAAGGAGAAGAAACAGAGAAAGGCACGCAAGAAATACCTGAAACAATTACTAAACCTCAAATTAATGCCAGACGCCAAGCCACAGATCCAGGAAGCTTAAAGAACACCAAGCAAGATAAATACTTCACAAACTATGCCTATCATTTTCAAACTACAGAAAATCACAGGTAAAGAAAAATCCTGAAGGAAGCCAAAGGAAAAAAAATACATTGCTTATAGAGAAAACAAAGATAAGAATGACATCAGATTTCTCTTCTGAAACCATGCATGCAAGAAGAGTGGAGTGACATTTAAAGTGTTGAGGAAAAACCCCTGCTAACCTAGAATTCTGTATCCTGAGAAATCATCCTTCAAAAGTGAAGGAGAAATAAAGACTGTCTCAAACAAATATTGAAGAAATCTGTTAGTAGACCTGCCTTGCCAGAAATATTGAGAGAAATTTATTAGAGAGAATGAAAACAATGTAGGTTCAAAACTGGATCTACATAAAGAAAGAGCATCAGAGAAGGAATAGTGAAGATTCAATAAAAACTTATTCTCAACTGATTTAACAGTTTGTTCAAAATAGTAGCAACAGTGTATTTGATTATACAAGCTTACATATCATATCTTATATGCATACAAATATATACACAGACATACACTGTATGCATGTACATATGCCTACGTATGCTTTTATATAAATGAAATGAGTGACAATAGTGATACAAGAGACAGGAGGGAGAAATTAGGAATATTTTATTTTTATAAGGCAGTCACATTACCCATGAAATGGTATCATGTTATTTGAAAGTGGACTTGGGTTAGTTATAAATGTATATTGCAAACTCTAGAGCAACCACTATAAAAGGTTAGAAAAAGCATAACTGATATGCTAAGAGGGGAAAGAAAATGGAATCATATTAAATACTCACTCACAAATAGCAAGAGAGGAAGACAAAAACAAAAACAAAGAAAAGGGCAAATACCGAAAACAGTAACCAATGTGGTAAATATTAATCCAACTATATCAGTAATCACTCTGAATGTCAGTGGCCTACATGTATCAATTAACAGACAGACTGTCAAAATGGATCAAAAACCCAACCCAACAATATGCTATTAAAAAAAACCTACTTTAAATATGCAAACAAATATAAAGTAAATGTTCACTACCATGCTAACACACAAGAAAGCAGGGTAGCTATATTAATTTTAGTCGGAGCAAACTTAAAGTAAAGAAAGTTATATGTGATAAAGAACAGCATTGGATAATGATAAAGAGGTCAGTTCTCCAAGACGTAAAAATTCTTAACTCTATGTACCTAACAAAAGAACCTCATTCATGGATGGTAGGAATACAAGATGGTACAGACATTTTGGAAGAAAATTTGATGGGTTTCTTATAAAACTAAATATACTCTTACAATATGATCTAGAATTCATACTTCTCCTTATTTACCCAAAGGTACTAAAAACTTAGGTCCACACAAAATCTGCACATGGCTGTTTAAAGCAGCTTTATTCATAACTACCAAAACTCAGAGGCAGCCAAGGACAGTCCTTCAGGACGTGAACGGATAAATAAATTGTGGTACATCTAGACAATGGAATATTCTTGGACGCCAAAGGAAATGTCAATACAGAAATCAGATTGATTATATTCTTTGGAACTGATGATGGAGAAGCTCTATACAGTCAGCAAAAACAAGACTGGAAGCTGCCTTTGGCTTAGATCATAACTCTTTATTGCAAAATTCAGACTTAAATTGAAGAAAGTAGGGAAAACCACTACACCATTCAGATATGACCTAAATCAAATCCTTTAGGATTGTGTGGTGGAAGCGACAAGTAGATTCAAGGGATTAGACCTGATAGAGTGCCTGAAGAACTATGGACAGAGGTTAGTAACATTTTATAGGAGGTGGTGATTAAGACCATCCCCAAGAAAAAGAAATGCAAAAAGGCAAAATGGTTGTCTGAGGAGGCCTTACAAATAGCTGAGAAAAGAAGAGAAGCTGAAGGCAAAGGAGAAAAAGAAAGATACACCCATCTGAATGCAGAGTTCCAAAGAACAGCAAGGAGAGATAAGAAAGTCTTCTTAAGTGAACAATGTACGGAAATAGAGGAAAATAATAGAATGGGAAAGACTAGAGACCCCTTCAAGAAAATTAGGGATACCAAGGGAACATTTCATGCAAAGATGGTCACAATAAAGGGCAGAAATGGTATGGACCTAACAGAGGCAGAAAATATTAAGAAGAGGTGGCAAGAATACACAGAACTATACAAAGAAGGTCTTAATGACCCAGATAATCACAATGGTGTGATCACTCACCTAAAGCCAGTGGAATGTGAAGTCAAGTGGGCCTTAAGAAGCATTACTACAGACAAAGTTAGTGGAGGTGATGGAATTCCAGCCTAGCTATTTCAAATCCTAAAAGACGATGCTGTGAACGTGCTGCACTCAATATGCCAGCAAATTTGGAAAACTCAGCAGTGGCCACCAGACTGGAAAAGGTCAGTTTTCACTCCAATCCCAAAGAAAGGCAATGACAAAGAATGTTCAGACTGCTGCACAATTGTACTTATTTCACATGCTAGCAAGGTCTTGCTCAAAATCCTTCAAGCTAGGCTTCAACAGTAGATGAACTGAAAACTTCCAGATAAACAAGCTGGATTTAGAAAAGGCAGAGTAACCAGAGGTCAAATTGTCAACAACCACTGGATCATAGAAAAAGCAAGGGAATTACAGAAAACATCTCCTTCTGCTTCACTGACTACACTAAAGCCTTTGACTGTGTGGATCACAACACACTGTGGAAAATTCTTAAAGAGAATTACCTACCTTAACTTACCTACCCCCGTCCTGAGAAACCTGTATTCTGGTCAAGAAGCAACAGTTAGAACTGGAGATGGAACAACGAACAGATTCAAAATTGAGAAAGGAGTACATCAAAATTATATATTGTCATGCTGTTTATTTAACTTATATGCAGAGTATATCATGTGAAATGCTAGGCTGGAAGAAGCTCAAGCTGGAATCAAGACTGCCAGGAGACATACCAATAACCTCGGATATGCAGATGACACCACTCTAACGGCAGAAAGTGAAGAAGAACTAAAGAACCTCTTAATGAAGGTGGAAAAGGAGAGTGAAAAAACTGGCTTAAAACTCAACATTCAAAAAGCGAAGATCAGGGCATCCAGTCCCATCACCTCATGGCAAACAGATGGGGAAAAATGGAAACAGTGACAGACTTAATTTTCTTGGGTTCCAAAATCTCTGCGGACAGTGACTGCAACCATGATGTTAAAGGACGCCTGCTTCTTGGAAGAAAAGCTATGACAAACCTAGTCAGTGTATTAGAAAGCAGAGACCTCACTTTGCTGACAAAGGTCCATACAGTCAAAGCTATGGTTTCTGCAGTAGTCACGTACAGATGTGAGAGTTGGACCATACAGAAGGCTGAGCACCGAAGAACTGATGCTTTCAAACTGTGGTGCTGGAGAAGAGTCTTGAAAGACCCTTGGACTGCAAGGAGATCAAACCAGTCGATCCTAAAGGAAATCAACTCTGAATATTCATTGGAAGGACTGATGCTGAAGCTGAAGCCCCAATACTCTGGCTACCTGATGCTAAGAGCCCATACAGAAAAGACCCTAATGCTGGGAAAGATTGAGGGCAGGAGAAAGGGGACAACAGAGGATGAGATGGCTGAATAGCATCATCGACTCAATGGACATGAGTTTGAGCAAACTCATGGGATAGTGAAAGACAGGAGAGCCTGGAGTGCTGTAGTCCATGGTGCCACAAAGAGTTGGACACAACTGAGCGACTGAACAACAGGAAAGAAAATGAGCTATCAAACCATCAGAAGATATGGAGGAAACTCAAATTATTACTAAGTGAAAGAAGCCAATCTGAAAATACTACATATCATATGATTCTAACTATATGGCATTTTGGAAAAGGCCAAACTGTGGAGACAAGAAAAAGATCAGTGGTTGCCAGGGGAGCAGGAGGTACAAATAGGCAAGACGTAGGATTTTTAGGGTCATGAAAAGACTCTGTACAATACTGTGATGATGAATATGTCATTATACATCTGTCCAGATACATAGGATGTACAGCACCAAGAGTGAGCCCTAAAGTAAATTATGGACTTTGGGTGATTATGATATATTAATGCACATCCTTGGTTTTAAAAAAAAGTGTACCATCTATACCTTCCTCTCAAGTTTATTACAAAACCTAAAACTGCTCTGCTCTTAAAAAAAAAATTTAAGTCTTAGAAAAAAGAATTAAGTGATTTCTTCATTATATCATCATCCTTCATTCATATTATTCACTAAGGACAATTAAGACATTTATTGATGTCTTGGTGTATGTGTTTCAGGTACTAAGTCCTTTATATACATTAACTCATTTAATATGACATTTCTGACACAGGTACTATTCTCATTTTACACACTAGGAAACTGAGACAGAATAAACTTGAAAGGTCATACAGCCAGGAAGTGACAGTACTAGTCCTTGACCCCAGGTAGTCCAGCTCGTCACCGTTATACATACTGCTTCTGCTTATCCACTCATTCTGTCATTCATTAATTCACAATTCAGCAAATCTTTATTGAGCATGTGGGATGTGTCAAGAGCGCTGACAGAAACATTTTCAATAAGGAAGTTCTCAAAACATTTACCTTTCCCAGGAAACTACTGAAGGCAATGCACCCTCAAAACCAGGAAATGAATAAAAGAGGAAGCTACAGGAGGAGACACTCCAGCAAAACAGAAGTAAACGATTGAAGGTGAAGACCTACGGTCCAGAAAACAGAAAAATCCAGAAGAAAGGGGAAGAGGATTCCGAGGACAGTGGGAAAACGTGATGCTAGAAGGACATCTGTGCGAGAGGCCGAGACAGCAACCAGTCCAGACTAGAGACGAAGAAGGATGAAGGAAGGAAGGAAGGTTCCAGAGGGATACTCCTAAAGAAAAAAAAAGGAAAAGCATGGGATTGACTGCATGAGAAGACCTCTATTGGGCAAATTGAGGGAAGAGTTAATAGGAACTTAGAAGACCAAGAAAAGTATAAAAGCAAATAGAGGCCACTATTTAAGAAAAACAAAATGCTGTACCATGGAATGTAGACTGCATTATTCATGATTACATAATTTACTCACTCACTTTTTACCTTTGCCTTGCTTCCCTATAATCAGAGCAGACTTCCTATTACACTGACCTGGGTCTTGGCCTTGTGACTTGTTTTAGACAAAAGAAAACAGGGAGACGTGACACACACTACAGTCAAGGGAAGCTTTGAATGTATTTGTGGGATCTGGTTCTGTCTGCCCCACCTAGGGTCTATCCGCTGGGATGAGACCTCAAATGAGAACAGGGGAAATCAAGATGGACTGAGCACAAACAAGGCTGGTAGAACCCAGCAGAGTCGCAACTGGCTCCAAGCCTTTTGAAACATGAACAATAAATAAATGTTGTTAGCTACTGAAGGTTTTCTTTTTTTGCTATAGCAAAAGTTGACTAATACATATAGCACAGTCCATAGCTCAGCAAACAATATTTATATCGTCATAATAATATAGTATGGATGAGAGAGTTGGACTGTGAAGAAGGCTGAGCACCAAAGAATTGATGCTTTTGAACTGTGGTGTTAGAGAAGACTCTTGAGAGTCCCTTGGACTGCAAGGAGATCCAACCAGCCCATTCTGAAGGAGATCAGCCCTGGGTGTTCTTCGGAAGGAATGATGCTAAAGCTGAAACTCCAGTACTTTGGCCACCTCATGCGAAGAGTTGACTCACTGGAAAACACTCTGATGCTGGGAGGAATTGGGGGCAGGAGGAGAAGGGGACAACAGAGGATGAGATGGCTGGATGGCATCACTGACTCAATGGACATGAGTCTGAGTGAACTCTGGGAGTTGGTGATGGACAGGGAGGCCTGGCGTGCTGCGATTCATGGGGTCACAAAGAGTCAGACACGACTGAGCGACTGAACTGAACTGAATAATATAGTTACATTATAACCATATTATAATTGACTATATTACATAATTATACTACAATTTGTAACAATAATAAAAACATTGATACAATAGAGATTCAAGAAGAAAACTGAAACTAAAAGCTGTGATCATAACTTTTGTTAAGAGAGTGAGGAGAGAGAGATGGGACCAGATCACTGGTCTTCCTTTACGGTAGAATTACAGTCTTACATTTTCAGTTCCAGATGTCTGTGAAAACATATTACAGGAAAGATGTTGCCTAAAAGAGAGATGGAGAAGGCGAAGGCAGCCCACTCCAGTACTCTTGCCTAGAAAATCCCATGGACAGAGGAGCCCAGTGGGCTGTGGTCCATGGGGTCGCGAAGAGTCAGACACGACTGAGCGACTTCCCTTTCACTTTTCACTTTTATGCATTGGAGAAGGAAATGGCAACCCACTCCAGTGTTCTTGCCGGGAGAATCCCAGGGACAGGAGAGCTCGGTGGGCTGCCGTCTATGGGGTCACACAGAGTCGGACACGACTGAAGTGACTTAGCAGCAGCAGCAGCAAAAGTGAGATAATATTAAAGGCTAACCTGTACAGAGAGCTCCCATTTAATACAGAAGTCAATTATCTACTCTATACATTATCTATGATCACCGCATGTCTTCTTCCTAACACTTGCCACCTTTGATTGAAGATGGTCATTTCAATCATCTTTACTGCATTATCACAGAATGAGAAAAATGATTCAAAAAAAGAAAAATGATTCAAAGTGATTAGCAAATTTTGCTTCTTTTTTCAACAACTATAATTCAGGGACAGTTTAAGCTCAATATGTGAACAGTTTTATTCACAAAACAAATCAATAAATAATGTATTTTACAAAATAATTTAGTATAGAATCCCTTTAAATAGTGGACCTGCATTGAAATAACTAGACTGACCAAGATTTTGACAGTTTTCTAGAAATATAGTTACTGGGCAAAGGACAATATACTTGTTTCATACCTCTTCATCTTTCATATTCACATCCATGTTTTTTGTTTTGATGACTTTGGTTATATGGCCAATGTTGTTTTCCCTGCAGTAATCAAATATGTCTTTGTCTTCTTCCCTAATTGGAGTTAAAAAAAAAAAAGTTTTTGTCTTAGTAGGTAACACAGAAAAGTTACATATTTTTAATACAATCTGTTTGCTGTAAACATTAGTGGAATCCGTTTTTATAAAGAATTTTCCATGAACAATAGTGGATTTTCAGTAAGACACTACATCCAATCTCTGAAAAGACTAAGGTTCTTAGCAACTATAATTATAGAGAAAAGCTTCATCTGCTTTAACAAGTTACACTAGTACACTAATAAAACATCTTGAGTAGATTTTCTCAATGCTCTTTTTCTCCCCAGTTGCTTTTACACACTGACAGGAACATATATCCTCTGACTCAGAATGTTCAACTGTAGCACTGCACTGGGAAGGTCATTTTCCATTGCCAGTATACAGGCAGCAAGGGATCGGGACAAACTTACTACTCCCATCAGAGAAAAACAGAGTAAGTTGGTTGCTATCCGAGTTTTAAAAAATTATTCACAAATACACACACAACACACACACGAATACACATACATGCACACCAAAGTAATTTTCTTAAGGGAAAGATAATTACAGCATCACAAAATTCAGAAATCCTTCATGAGATAATACAAATAAAGACTGGGAAGCATATATACACCCAGTACTACTCTAAGTTTGGCAGTGTACTAATTCACTTACTCTTATCCGACAGCTTCACTTCACAGATAAAGAAACAGGTATGGAGACATTATATGACCTGTCAAATAGCATCACACTTATCAAAGGCAGAATAAGAGCTAAAACTCACTCAGATCAACTGATTTGGTAGACAGTCCATTTTCCTACTTTTCTATTATATCAAGCCACATCTTCGACTAGTAAGCTGTAATCTATTGCAGAATCGAAAGCAGAAGTTCTTGACATGAGGTCTATGAGGCCTCTAAAACAGTATACAGAATTATGTGTGCAAATGAATAATGCATTTTTATGAATGTGTTGGCAGGGAACAGGGGGAACAGGCGGGTCGGTAGTTTCAATGAGGTCCTCAAAGGATCGGTAATTTGGAATATTAATAGTCAAACTGTCCAACATGTGGGCTTAATTTTCCAAACAGGCATAAAAGAATGCAATTTGAGTTCCAAAAATTATAACTAGTATTTCTGATAAATGTAAGGCCATAGCTTCCATTTACCAGAAATTAAAGCGCCTGACCATAGGAGGTCGCCTATCTTAAAAGCCAATAACTTTTATCCTATAAAAAGTTATTTCCCAGCCAGTGGTAATTAACTCATACCACAACCCTGTGGCATTTACTATCTAAGATTTCCTTATACAGTTGATGTATTTAATTGAGAACCTACTACATGCAAGGCACTGGGCAAGATTCTATTTATAACATAACAACAGTAAGCAAGGAACTCTGTGCTCAGTACATGTGCAGTATAGCTGAAATGATTAAAATCTATACAGTTTAAAACTGTATTTATTTTCATTTATTTATCTGGCTGCGCTGGGTCTTAGCTGCAGTATATGTGATCTCTGATCTTTAGTTGTGGCATGCAGGATCTTCCAGTTGCAGCAAGCAAACTCTTCGCTGCAGTATGTGGGATCTAGTTTCCCCACCAGGGACAGAATCTGGGCCCCCTGAATTGGCGATATGGAGTCTTAGCTGCTGGACCACCAGAGAAGATCCCCAAATCTATACACTATTAACATAATGTGAAGCTGGATCTTTAAAAAGGCCGATCAGAATACAGTGGAGAAACAGTCCACCTTAAGCTAGAGAAAATGAGCTAAGTCTCCAGGAAAAAATCATGCTTAAAAAAAAAAAAGTATGATCTCTTGAAAATGTTCATTTGCAGAAGAGAAAATGCTTTTCCAGATCATTTACTCTGGGCAGGGGTGGGAGGGAGGGTAGGAATAGAGAAGTCTTGAGACCAAAACTCCTAAAAGGATAAGTCTGATTTTTTAAATTAAGGCTTCATATAATACTATTGTAGCTATATTTAACTATAACAAAAAACACTTTCTATGAAAAAAGTGCATTCAGCATTCTGACCTGGGTATACAAGTGGCCTAGTTTCCTTCAATACAGTAACAGAGACCCCTCTAATTCAATAAACAGCAACTTCAACTGTGAGATAAAGTACTGTGCCATTTTAAGTCATAATAAAAAATACACTTCTCACCAACTGTTTTGAATAGAAAATAATGGGGAGTTGGTGGTAGGGCACAGAGAGGAAAGTATGGAGGATCCTTGGGATATAGGTTACCCTTACCCAGTAATACTGGAGGGTTATTCAGAAACGAGAAAACCCACCTTCTGGGTGGCCCTTCTTCCTTAATCCTAAATGGGCATGTACACCTATGCCATAAGCAGTAAGAAAGTAAATAAAATACAAACTTATTTAACATGTTTCTATTGCTTAATATATTCTCACTGTCTCTTAATATGTATACTTTATATCAATTATTTTGTTTTGGTATGTGAATTTTTTGTAGGTCAGGGCATTTTTTTCATCTGTATACTTGCTTTTCAACTGTAGTTTATCATTACTAAGTATGCTAGGTACATAGAAGTATTTATAAAATATTTCAGGGTAGAGTACACAATGTAAATTAAATATAAAATGGGAAAGTCAATAAAATCACCATGAATGTGTTACAAAGCTGAGTGACTAATAATTAAAAAAATTAAGTGATACTCTTGGGCTTAGTTTTTAAATAGAGTTATCTAACACCAAGTCATGCATGTTTTGACTAGCATGCCAGCAACCAAGCTGTCTTTATACAATGTCACCACCTAGCGGTCAAAATGGAGAAACATCAGAAGCAACATTTTTGTGTATCTTGCCCACAACAAGATTATATACAATATACAAATCTAATTCTTTTTCCCTCTGTATTTCCCAGTTAATGCAGTCTTCCACAGGAAATTTTTCTCTGTACTTACATGAAATGACATGTGCAAACCAAATATAGCAGAGCCTTAAAATATGTTAGTGCCCTTCTACATCTTCTCACTTTATCTTCTCTTTTGATGCTTACCAGTTACCTTTCTCCTTTTCTCTGCGGAATGTGATAAAATTATCATATCCATCCTCCACAGATGAGTATGAGTTATTTCATGAATACCCCCAAGAATGTCCCACATTATCCATAGCACAAGACAGCAAGACTCTCTTGAGATTACTCCAAATTTCCTAAAATTGACAAGAAATGCATTTATCTGAATGAAAACACACACACACTTTCTTTGACATTCTTTTGAAGTGTAAGGGCACGTACTCAAGGAAGAGAGGGATGATGTTTAAGTATGGTTGTCTTTCATCAGTTACAGGAAGATGAGATTCTTGCTCACACCTAAAAATGCTATCTGCACCACTTTCTACAAAGACTGCATTTTCCTATCAAAAGACTATTTCAGATAGTTAGGTTTCATGGCGAGCCATCTAAAGTCTACTTACTTTTCACTGACCTTATAGAATTAAAAAATGCATTTATGGGATAAACTCAGATATCTAACTATTAAATAGATACATTCAGAAAATATTTCAACTCATTGTATTTATCAAGCAACTGGCAATCAGATATTAAAACAGTATTCCAATAGATAATTAAAATTTATTGAATGAATGAAAACACAAAGATGACCTTACACATATACTTTAAAATCAAGATCAGAATTTTATTTTTAAGTAAACTTTCTATTTCAAGACAACTGAAGATTCACGTGTAGCTGTAGGAAATAATATAGAGAGCTGGTACTGTTTTCCCAATTTTCCTCAATGGTAGCATGCTCATATGTTTTTTAAAAAATGGATTATCAGCACCATTTTTTCTAGAAAAATGGTATTGACAAACCTGTTCGCAGTGCAGGAATAGAGATGCAGACACAGAGAATGGATACGTGGCAACAGGGAGGCAAGGAGAGAGTCGGCACTGACATATACACACGGTCACGTACAAACAGCGAGTGGGAAGCTGCCGTATAGCACAGGGGGCTCAGCCTGGTGCTCTGTGACAGCCTGAGGGGGGAGGCAGGTGGGAAGGAGGCTCAAGAGAAAGGGGGTATATGTATACGTATAGCTGATTCATGCTGTTGTACAGCAGAAACCAACACAACATTGTAAAGCAGTTATATTCCAATTAAAATACATGAACAAATGGATTGCTGGTATAGTATTTAGATTCTGTTGGATACATCTAAATGAATGTTTATTTTAAAATTCCATTATTTACAAAATGTCAGAAATTATGCCCTTTGCAATTATTTAAACTTTTAAATAAAAATTTTAGATGTTGGGACTTGCCTGGTGGTATAGCGGTTAAGAATCCGCCAGCCAATGCGGGGGACACGGGTTCAATCCTTGGTCTGGGAACTAAGATCCCACATGCCACAGGGCAATAAGTTTGTGTGCCACAACTACTGAACCCTCATGCCGCAATCACTGGAGCCCACACACCCTAGAGCCCAGGCTCCTCAATAAGAGAAGCTACCACAATGAGAAGCCTGCACACGGCAAATAGGCAGTAGACCCACTCGCTGCAACTAGAGAAAGTCCACATGCAGTGATGAAGACCTAGCACAGCTAAAGAAAATGATTAAAAAACATTTCAGAAGGTGTCATAAAAATATAAAAGGGAACTGCTGCTGATGCTGCTAAGTCGCTTCAGTCATGTCCAACTCTGCGCGACCCCCTGGACGGCAGCCCACCAGGCTCCCCCGTCCCTGGGATTCTCCCGGCAAGAACACTGGAGTGGGTTGCCATTTCCTTCTCCAATGCAAGAAAGTAAAAAGTGAAAGTGAAGTCGCTCAGTCGTGTTGACTCTCCATGACCCCATGGACTACAGCCTACCAGGCTCCTCTGTCCATGGGATTTTCCAGACAAGAGTACTGGAGTGGGTTGCCATTGCCTCAGCCCCCCAAAATAAAGTCTGTCACTGTTTCCACTGTTTCCCCATCTACTTGCCATGAAGTGATGGGGCTGGATGCTATGATCTTAGTTTTCTGAATGTTGAGCTTTAAGCCAACTTTTTCACTTTCCTCTTTCACTTTCATCCAGAGGCTCTTCAGTTCAACAGTCTTCCAAAATCCTTATAGGAACTACGTCAATATTCTATAAAGTAGAGGCCCAAAGCAAAGAATGAGCCACTCAACCAACGATGAGCAAAGGCGGCATCACAGAAGAGCTGACATTACAGCCTAGGCTTGAAGAATATACTGACAAACCAGCTAAGTGACTAAAGGATCTTGAAGAACAGAATAAAAGGAACAGAGAGAAAGTGAAGTCGCTCAGTCATATCCGACTCTTTGCGACCCCATGGACTGTGGCCTGTCAGGCTCCTCTGTCCATGGGGTTTTCCAGGCAAGAATACTAGAGTGGGTTGCCATTTCCTTCTCCAGGGAATCTTCCCAATACAGGGATCAAACGTGGGTCTCCTGCACTGCACCAAGTAATAACTTTTACCAAGTAATAAGTATTTTCTGACTGGGTTACATATGCAGTATATTTAGTTCTGAAGTGAAATTGCTCAGTCGTGTCCGACTCTTTGCGACCCCATGGACCGTAGCCTGCACCAGGCTCCTCCGTCCATGGGATTTTCCAGGCAAGAGTCCTGGAGTGGGTTCCTGACCCAGGGATCGAACCCAGGTCTCCTACATTGATAGACAGATGCTTTACCATCTGAGCCACCAGGGGACCTATTTAGTCCTAGGACCAGAAAATTGTTAAAAGTCAGAAATAAAAAGTTCTATTTACTATCTTACATATGTTGATGAGAGTTCCTTCAAATGAAACCACTTACATTTTTAACATATTTTTCTCATATTTTTCTAAGCAAACAATAACAAAGAAGAGATCAATGCCCCAGGTACTTCTTATAGATAACTTGTTATACTGGAAAGGTTATTTAGGCATAAATTATATTAAAAAAAAACCAACTAGTTACTAAAAATGCATTTTCACCTGTTAAAACCTGCTTAACTCTAAAAAAGTTGATTGAAAATTTCTGATACTTTAAGTGTCCATAAGAAAAATGTAGTTCAGTTCTGATCAATCCCTCTAAAACCAGTGCCCACATCAGAAAAATCTATAGAATCTCTTGGCTACAGAGATGAGTTACATTCTCAACCATTAAGGTAAGTCTAAAATCAATAAAAACAATTAATCTAAGGGAAACATCATCATCAGTATATTGATAAATGAAAGAGTACAGTCTCTAATTATACCAGTGAAGCACATTTTTAAAAACACTAAATGGAAAAGAAATTTAATTAAAAAAATGTAAACTGAAGATACTCACTATATTAATATAATAACAACTATCAAATTCAATTTCAGTAATTGGAGATTACAATGATTCCTCAAACATCTCAGAAGCAATACGGTGTAGCACTTAAGAGCAGAATTACTAACCTTGTGACCTTGGGCAAGTAACCTAACCTCTTTGAGCCTCAGTTTCCTCATCTGTAAAACAGGGATATTTACAATACCTACGTCTCATAGGATCATTCTGAAGATTAAGTGGAATAACATATATACAAAACACATGCAGTACGGTTACTAACATATAATAAGTGATCAATGTATGCTAGCTGACATTATTACTAGCTTAAGATTTTAGCATATGTTGTAAAGTGGGATCATTTTTCATACTCTTATATAATACTCTCAATCAATTCACCCAACAAATATTAATTGAACCTTCAAGGAAATAAAATAGGCCAACTGGTTGGAGCAAAGTGAACAACTGGGAAGGGGAAAATTGGCATTAGATGAGATGGTGAGGGGCCCTGCAAGACAGGTTAAGGATTTTAAAATTCTATCCTAAGTGTTATGGGAAATCATTAAAGGGTTTTAAGCAGGAAAGTGATTGGAGATTTGATTTATAAATCTGGAGGAGACAGCAAGGGAAGTGAGGAATCCAGTTTGCAAATCATTCTGTAGTGTCCTGGCCAAGAGATGTAGAATAGTGATAATGCAAAAGGTGTGATAGCGGCAATAATGAGAGGCAGTGAATTTGCATTATTCTGAATATGAAGAAACAGAATTTCTGATGTGTTAGAAGATGAGAAAAAGGGTAGACTGATGTCGACGCCTAGGAATGGCATGCTTTACATGATACACTGTTAAAAATATTTATCTAATGAAGATATAAAATTTTGTATTAGGTAAAAATTGAAAAGTAGAACCATGTAAATCATGTAATAATGTCTTTTTTATACAGAATTAAAACTTCAATAAACACCAGCATTTATTAATATATACAATGCAATTAGCAAAGACTTCATAAATTGCAAAGCAATGAAATGAACCAAAATTGCTTGCTTTCAGCATTGAGAGAATAGCTGATAACAATTCAACGATAAGATGACTTTGTCCATCACACAAAACTGACATCTTTGCTAACACTTTTAAGATATCTTTCTTTAATATATCTGTAAAGCATTTAGCAGAAGAGAACATTTATTTATATTATCTACAATACATATGACTAGCTTTTATTATAACAGATATAGTACATCCATAACTAATGTGTCTTTATACTTGTGAGCGCGCATAAACACACACACACACTAAACTTGGTAAGACTTAAGCAAGACTAAGTGCCTAGCATTTCAAAGGTACTACATATGGATAAGGATATAAGAAAAAGAGAAGGAAAAGATTAGAAGAAGGAAGAGACAGAAAAAGAACAAAGTGGGGGAAAGGATGATGGGGAAGGAAAAAGAAAGAAGAGAGGCGGAGAGGACGAGAAGATGATGGTTTTAGTTGATTAATGACCTCCTGTTCAGAAAGGGCTGTTGATCTGCAAACAGGTGGACTTGCCTATATGCTTGGTTGGCATCATGGCACTGAGCACACAGGAGCTAAATAAAGCACTAAGGAAGAGGTGAATATGAGAGCCAGGAGACTCTTACAACAGTTACTGTTTATGTCAAGACCTGCTCGTCCCAAGGGACCCATTTTCACATAATCTATAATTATCTCTTCGCTTTAATCGCCTTGTCATTCCTGAGGCTCTCATGGGCACTGGAAGAGGAAAAGCTCATTAACTAAACCTTTTCTCCTCTCTCCAGCCACCCATGGCTTTTAATTGCTTGGTGTGTTATTATCTAGGAGTGCAACTGGGATCATTTTCATAAGAAAGGGAGGTAGAGAGGAGGAAGGGAGCCATGAGTCCCTGAGGTATGCACCACAGACAAACCTTTGCTTTCTCAATTATTTATGCCAGCTGAGGTTTTACAGGCTGAATAAATCCATAACTCAAGTTCATTCTGAGCAATCACATTCTCAAGGGAGAGTTGCCCACTTGCCTAGACACACTTGTGTAGTCCTCAAAGAATAAGCAGAATGTAACAAGACATATGTCATCCAATTTATCACCTATCACCAAAGTGTTAACACAATGTTGATCCTAGGCAACACAGTGAAATAGGGAAGAGTTTCATTACTAACTACCAGGAGAATCTTTTTGGTGCTAACAGCCATATCAGTGGGACAGTATTATCCCAGAGTTACGTAGCCTACTGAAAGCATAAAAAT
This sequence comes from Ovis aries, assembly GCF_016772045.2. NCBI lineage: Eukaryota > Metazoa > Chordata > Mammalia > Artiodactyla > Bovidae > Ovis > Ovis aries. Next base: position 60,998,733 of record NC_056065.1, read on the forward strand.
TCAAATACTCAACTTTTTAAGTACAAAATATGTGTAATGCATACTCTGGATGCTTCAGAGTCTTAAATAGATTTTGTTAAAAGCTGATAACAATGTGAAGCTTTGAATAAATAACTACATGGAATTTCATACTATTTGGTTGTATAAATCACTTATAATAAAACCATATATGCTGTAGCTTTTTCTCCAATCACATCTCTTTCAGGAAAATTTTAGAGTACAATCTATGTATAAGTGACTGGCTTTTACATTAGTTTTATTCCAGTTCATATTTTCACCAGAAATACAAAATTAAAGCATAAAATTAGCACCTTTATTCTAGTTTTTTTTTTTTTTTAATATATATATACTTACAGTCTACCACTTTAGAATCAGGGCTAGAGAGCAACTAATGAAAAAAATATTTCTAAAATATCTTCAGAATCTATTATAGGTTAAAAATTTTAACTTTATAAGTCAATGATGAAAACATCTCTTTAGAATTCTACAGGCTTTTTTGTTTGACCACTGCAGTGACCTCTGGTATTTTCTGCCAAAACAGTTCATTTGTCTCACAGAACAACTAATCAATTCCAGAGCCCATCAATCATTTTAGTTGTATACTGGTCTGGTCTTACTTAGAGAAGGTCCAGATGGCTGCCTGTGTAAGTGGGATTAATAAAATTCGGACAGATTACGTAGCATCAAACTACAGAATATAACAAGGAAGATCAAATCTTATTGCAGGGTGGGTTGGATATTGTACACGTTTCATTTGTTGTATTTTTAAACCATGCCCTAATTTCTCACTTTATGTGCTAACTTCTAGGTAAAACCCTCTCAGTTATATGTCACTGAAAGTGATTACTTGTTAGTGAGTCAGTATATGCATTGCAGAAGCACCTGACTCTTTGCAAAGCCTTATCCTTATTAACCAGAGCTTTTTTTTTGCCAGTCTGTAGTTTAAATGAAACACAACTGATCTCAAGACTAGAGCAACCGTGAGTCACAAGACCTGTTACTCTCTTGTTTCTATAGTTGCAAACACAGACCTCTCCCTTCCTGGCTTGTCATTTTCTTCTGCAAAAGCAAACAACCTGTACCTGACTCCATAGTTAGGTCCTGACATGTGTTTTTGGCTTCTGCCATCAGTCCTGTGCCCTGGATCTCTCCTGGGGAGACTCTATGTTCATAACAATACTAATAAAAATAATAGTTACAAAGTAACCTATTTTGTGCCACATGCTATTCTAGGATGCCTTGTATAAATATTCATATAATCCACAAAAATGCCATATGAGAAAGGTAGTATAATCACCCCCACTTTAGAGATAAATAACTTGTCCAAGGTCACAGAGCTAAAAAGAGATGGAACCAGCATTTGAATTCCAGCAATTTGGTTCCATAACTTTTTGTACTTAATTAGCCTCACCTTATATCCCCTCCATTATACTACAGAACAATGAACTAACTTCAGAATGAGAAACTGGTTTCAGGGCTGTGGAATATTAACCCAGAGATCTGTACCTATGACATCATATTGTAATTTTCTGTGACAGAGTGGAAATAAAGGTCAGAACCAAAACAGACAGGGAGCAAGCTCAGAACTGGCCCCAGTGGCCCTTGGCTCAGAAACATTTACAATAAAACTAAAATGGGCCCTTAACTTATCACCTACAATGCATTTTCGTCAGGAAACTGCCACAACATTGGAGACCAAGCTTAGTAAATGGGCTCATTAGATAATGGTTTTCCTAATCTTCAAAAATGTGGGAAAAAATTGGAAGTTTATATATTAAAGTACTCAAAAACACATTCAAAATATATTTTAATGTTCTTTTAAAAAAACCAATGGTTCAAAAGAAAAAAAAACAATGGTTCTATAGAAGAAAGCTTTTCCTTTCATCCAAGTTTATCAATTGATGTTTCTAAAACTATAAAAGGACTCCTCCTGTCACTTTTACCTCAGTTGAACATAATTCTGCCAAGAAACCAATTAATCTCAATTAAAGAACAATTTTCTCTTGGAAAAATAAAACACCAGATAATAAATTTCACCAAAGTACAAGCAAAATTTGACTCTATAAACTTCAACAAGTAGCCTGTTTTTATTGTTGCAACTGCATTTTTTAAAATGTATTTATTTTAATTAGAGACTAGTTACCTTTCAATATTGTGGTGGTTTTTGCCATACATTGACACGAATCAGCCATGGGTATACATGTGTCCCCATCCTGAACCCCCTCCCGCCTCCCTCCCCATCCCGTCCCTTAGGGCCGTTCCAGCGCACAGGCTTAGAGTGCCCTGTTTCATGCATCGAACTTGGACTGGTGATCTGTTTCAGTATGGTAATACACATGTTTCAATGCTATTCTCTCAAATCATCCCACCCCCTCCCTCTCGCACAAAGTCCAAAAGTATGTTCTTTATATCTGTATCTCTTTTGCTGTCTCGCATATAAGGTCATTGTTACCATCTTTCAAAATCCATATATATGTGTTAATATACTTTATTGGTGTTTCTCTTTCTGACTTACTTCACTCTGTATAACAGGCTCCAGTTTCATCCACCTCATTAGAACTGATTCAAATGTGTTCTTTTTAATAGCTGAGTAATATTCCATTGTGTATATGTACCACAGCTTTCTTATCCATTCATCTGCTGATGGACATCTAGGTTGCTTCCATGTCCTGGCTATTATAAACAGTGTTGTGATGAACACTGGGGTACATGTGTCTCTTTCAGTTCTGGTTTCCTTGATGTGTATGCCCAGCAGTGGGATTGCTGGGTCATATGGCAGTTCTGTTTCCAGTTTTTAAGGAATCTCCACACTGCTCTCCATAGTGGCTGTACTAGTTTGCATTCCCACCAACAATGTAAGACAAAGATCCATAAAAAAAAGAAAACTACAGGTCATTATCACTGGTGAACATAGATGCAAAAATCCTCAACAAAATTCTAGCAAACAGAATCCAACAACATATTAAAAAGAACATACATCATGACCAAGAGGGCTTTATCCCAGGGATGCAAGGATTCTTCAACATTTGCAAATCAATCAATGTGATACATCATATTAACAAACTGAAAGATAAAAAACCGTATGATTATCTCAATGGATACAGAAAAAGCCTTTAACAAAATTTAACATCCATTTATGATGAAAACCCTCCAGAAAGCAGGCATAGAAGGAACATACCTCAACATAATAAAAGCCATATATGATAAACCCACAGCAAACATTATCCTCAATGGCAAAAAATGGAAAGCATATCCCCTAAAGTCAGGAACAAGACGAGGATGCCCACTCTCACCACTACTATTCAACATAGTTTTGGAAGTTTTAGCCACAGCAATCAGAGAAGAAAAAGAAAGAAAAGGAATCCAGATTGGAAAAGAAGTAAAACCCTCACTGTTTGCAGATGACATGATCCTCTACATAGAAAATCCTGAAGACACTACCAGAAAATTACTAGAGCTAATCAATGAATATAGTAAAGTTACAGGATATAAAATTAATACACCAAAATCCCTTGCATTCCTATACACTAACAATGAGAAAACAGGAGGAAAATCAAGGAAGCAATTCCATTCACCACTGTGATGAAAAGAATAAAACACTTAGGAATAAGTCGACCTAAAGAAACAAAAGACCTACGTATAGAAAACTATAAAACACTGATGAAAGAAATCAAAGAAAGCAACTGCATTCTTATACTGAAGAAGCAACAAGGACTACTCTAGTCCTTTAATGGAGTAACCCAATGTTTTAGTATACAGTAGTTTTTATCATAATCTACTTTGTTATACTGGAATTCTGTTACATTACAGGATAAATTCCCTAAAATCAGAATATGACTAGTTTCTGTGATTTCTGATCTGCTGTAGTAGTAACAAAATTACTGTTTGTAATTAAAAGGAAGGCTTTCAATGGCTCTCTCACACTCATATTCCTTATTTTTTTGTATCTTAACAATATGTTCTAGAATACAAAGATTTAAATCCTATCATAAAAAGACTAATACTTAGATAACAATGAAATAAGGCCAGACTAAAAGTTTTGCCAATAACAGAGGCTCATATTTCACTCAATTAATCAATAAGGTTTATTAAACATACTCACATGTAGATACCAAAAAATACCAAAAACAAACTATTCAAAAATGAAGAAGCTAAGCAGCACAAATACCCACAATGTTTTGTCTCATTTAGACTCATATAATAGATGTGTGCTAAGCTGAATTAAAATTTCTACTTTTTGAAAATAAAGCTACATTATTTTATCATTGCTTCTCATGATCAAAATTCTAAATACTGACTTAAATCTAAGAGTGACTTCTGCAAGAATTAGGTAGAGGATAGGCAGGTAGGTTAACTTTTCCAGTTCAGTTTAACTCTATCTTAGGAATATTCTAATTACCCATATATCTACTCTCACATCAATTGGAGTACATTTGATTTGCTTTCTGTTCTGCAGAGCTACTGTGATCAGTCATGTCACTAGATATTATGAAAGAAACTGTATTCAATGTGTCATTTTGAAAAATACTAGAGTCTGGGAGCCCTTAAGGAAATCAGTATACAAAATAAAAATCACTATTTATAGATAAGTGATTGACATTATTAGAAAGTTAAATATAGTGACTTAAAAAAAAAAAAACAAACAAAGTTTAGAAACGATATCCATTTTATTATCTAACTAGGAAAGTGGCCTGTACATTTCTTTAGAAGAAGAGGTGAGGATGGGCATGTCACAGGAAACCAAACCAGCAGCTCTGCGCTTTATGATGGGTGCTAGTACAGTCACCAAACTCTCAGCTCCATGGGGAAAGTAGCTGTGGATGCTTCCCAGGCTCTGGACAATTCTACCCTGTACCTACTAAGTTCTTGGAACTTCCCCAGTTACTGAGAATACCCAGATGGATAAAAGAGTATGCATGCTCTCTGAAGACTGAAAGTCCAGCAGAAAGGATAAATTTTTTTAAAGTATAATCCAATGTGGCGTAATGTCATAAATGCTACAACAAAGGTGTGAACAAAAGACTATGCTCACACAGAGAAAGAATGACTAACCATCCCTCCTAGAAAAATGACTCTTCAGGATTAACTGACTTAATTTGAACATTTAATAAACTTTGATTAGTAGGATTAAGGTTCTAATATGCCATTTTTTAAGAAGCTCTAAGTACAGAATATACAAATTAAGAACCCCCAAAACATGTTCTGAATCCATAAGGGTTAAGGGAAAGAAGGAGTTAAACTCGGAAAATGTTTTCTTCAACTGTGCTTCTTCAAAATTGGAGGGGCTTCTCAGTGTCCTCATGGTACCTCAAAGGAATCATGGTGGCAAACGTACTCCAGGTCAGTAGCATTCTTAAAAGGTCATCTTTATCCCCCTCAAATCTCCATCAGGCTTCCACTATCTCATCCCAAACAAACATTTAGTCTAAGTAAAAACAATGTGCTTGCTATGCAAATATATTAAAGACAGGACCCCTGGTTTTGAATTTGGTCATTAAAGTTTTTGATTCATAGGGGTATCAATAGCTTTCCTTCTAGAATGCTACCTGGGAATTCTTATTGTTACTTCCTTATGTGGTGAATAATGTCAACAACTCTTTTGAAAGAGTGAAGCATTTAGAAAGATGGTAACGATAACCCTGTATGCGAGACAGCAAAAGAGACACAGATGAACAGTCTTTTGGACTCTGTGGGAGAGGGAGAGGGTGGGATGATTTGGGAGAATGGCATTGAAACATGTATAATATCATATATGAAATGAATCGCCAGTCCAGGTTCGATGCATGATACTGGATGCTTGGGGCTGGTGCACTGGGATGACCCAGAGGGATGGTACGGGGAGGGAGGAGGGAGGGGGCTTCAGGATGGGGAACACGTGTATACCTGTGGTGGATTCATGTTGATGTATGGCAAAACCAATACAATACTGTACAGTAATTAACCTCCAATTAAAATAAATAAATTCATATTTAAAAAAATTTTGGTACAATTTCCTCTTCATTCTCTGAAGATAGATATTTCCCTTCAATTTAGGCAAACTCAATTTCCACGTGAAAATTACAGCTCATTTATTTCACGTTAATAAGTAAGAAAAGTAAAGTTCAGATAATGCAGAAAGGGTAAGAGCATCAGAAGTTCCAATTTCGTGTTCTTGCTTGTAAAGCAACAATCTTAGAAGACTACGTCACCTGCTTTAAAGCAGGACCAAATCCTTTTCCTGATTTACAGCGTTTAAAGAAAATGAGAAGGCAACGGCACCCCACTCCAGTACTCTTGCCTGGAAACTCGCATGGATGGAGGAGCCTGGTAGGCTGCAGTCCATGGGGTCGCTAAGAGTTGGACATGACTGAGTGACTTCACTTTCACTTTTCACTTTTATGCATTGGAGAGGGAAATGGCAACCCACTCCAGTGTTCTTGCCTGGAGAATCCCAGGGACGAGGGAGCCTGATGGGCTGCTGTCTCTGGGGTCGCACAGAGTCGGACATGACTGTAGTGACTTAGCAGTAGCAAAGAAAATGATTGTCCAAGAAATTTCACACATAACACATAAAATTCAAAACCTTTGTTAAATAATACAAATTTATCATCTTTACCATCTCTAAGTGTACAGCTTAGTAGTGTTAAGTGTATTCACACGGTTGTGCAACCAGTGTCCAAAAGTTTTTTATCTTGCAAAACTAAAACTCTACACTCATTAAACAACTCCACATTTTTGACACCCTCCAGCTCCTGACAACCATGATTCTATGGATCTGACCACTCTTGATACCTCATATAGTGGAATCACACAGTATTTATTCTTTTGTGACTGGCTTACTTCACTTAGCACAGTGACCTCAAGGTTCATCCATGTTCTAGCATGTGTCAGATTTTCCTTCCTTTTTAAGGCTGAATAATATTCCATCATATGCAATACCACATTTTTGTATCCATTCATCATCAATGGACAATTAGGTGCCTTCTATCTTCTGCTATTGTGAACAGTGCTGTTATGAACATGGGTATGCAAATATATCTCTAAAATTCAGTTTTCAATCCTTGTGGCTACAGAGTCAGCAATAATTGCTGGATCATATGGTACTTCTTTATTTAATTTTCTGAGGATCCTTCCTACTGTTCTCCATAGTGTGCCATTTTACACTCCAAAATGATTTTTAACTTAAAACTAGAGTAAATAAACTACAAAAATTAAAGTATTCAACAGAAATAATGCTATTTTGAGGAAAACTAATATGAACAACAACCAAAATCCATAGCTTTAGATTTGAGACACAAAACCTTGCCCTGTGAATTACTTATGTGGGAGAAAGGTTATTATTTGACACTGATTCAGACACAGATTTTTAAAATTATACACATAAAAATTTATTTCCTGCTATTTATTATCCTTCTAGAGATACCACCAAATCAGTTTCATGTTAAGAAAAAGTTCTTCAAATGAGAGTTTTAAGGATTAAATGAACACACACACACACATATATACACACACACATATATGTACATACTCCTATTATTAAAGACAAGAAGAGAACTTACCTGATGATTTCTTCGTGATACAGAGAACTAACAACTGGCCCACCAAAAACCGTATTTGCTTCTTTTCCTTTCTTCTCTGGTGACTGTAGGCAGGAGAAGGGGAGAGAGGTAGAAAAAAGACATGTGAATTAAAGCAGTGTACATTTACAGCAGTTAAAAAATAATACTTTGCTAAGGAACACTAAGTATTTGATGATCCATCATTTCTCCAAGTCCCTAAGTGACAATTTTAGGAGAGCATCACAAAGGCAAGAGGATGTTTAGGTCGTCACATCAGCAGAACGAATACCCTCTAGCAAGCTAAGGTTATTCCACTACTGCCTTCTGGAGCCACCTAAAAGCCATTCCCCTAGCTGATTACGTTAGCTATTTCCACTATAAAAAAACACAGGCATTCAGTGTGGAAAAATGACAAAAAATATGAAACATAAATACCAGACCTGAAGTGATCAGCAAAATCACATCTAAAGTAACAAAATGAAAGTTCCCAAATAAGAAACTAAGCTGGAATAAAAGTTAAAATTTAACCATAAAAAATAAAGAAAATATTTTTAGGTGGCTAGAAGGGAGAGCGGAAAGGAGGTTGAGATCTAAAGAAAGAAAATAGTAAACATATGGAAACACTTTCCGAAATCAAGTTTTAGTAGGCTCTGTTTCTCTGTGTTCTCAAGAAGCAGAAAGTTAAGATAAACTTGAAAATAAGATTCTTCCAAAACATGTATAAAGAAAGCTGAGCACAGAAGAACTGATGCTTCTGAACTGTGGTGTTAGAGAAGATTCCTGAGAGTCCCTTGGACTGCAAGGAGATCCAACCAGTCCATCTTAAAGGAGATAAGTCCTGGGTGTTCATTGGAAGGACTGATGCTGAAGCTGAAACTCCAATACTTTGGCCACCTCATGCGAAGAGCTGACTCATTGGAAAAGACCCTGATGCTGGGAGGGATTGGGGGCAGGAGGAGAAGGGGATGACCGAGGATGAGATGGCTGGATGGCATCACTGACTCAACAGACATGGGTTTGGGTGAACTCCGGGAGTTGGTGATGGACAGGGAGGCCTGGCGTGCTGTGGTTCATGGGGTCACAGAGAGTCGGACTCGACTGAGCAACTGAACTGAACTGAAAACATGTATGTGGAAGGAGTGAACTTGGATGTTGTAATATTATTGTCTGAAAGATCAAACTACAACCTGTTCTAAAGCCCACATCTTTTCCAATATTTATAGTTTTTAGGCAGGAGACCTAACAAAAATTAAAACTCTGAACAAAAGGATCATCTTAGAGTTAAAATTAAATACTTTTATTATTTAATTTGACTATAAAAATAGTTTTGCCTCTGAAAAATATAGACTACCCTATACATGTTTCCCTCCCCGCCTTACTTTAAAGAAGGGGTTTTGCTTTATTGCTGTTACTTTTAACGTGTTTGTTTCTTTTGGTCTGTGAATCCAGCACTGAAAAAAAGATCCTGGAGGCAGCGTATTCTGTCAGTTCTTAACATCATTAGGGAAACTAAACTTTTAAGACATGGTGGAAATTGTTGAGATGAAAGTGTCAGTTATTAACTTAGGACAGAAACAAAAGTATAGTATCATAAACAACAACTACCATCCTAATTAAATAATAAAGTATATAAAGTACAATAGCCTGATGCTGGCAAAAAAAAAAAAAAAAAAAAAAAAGCACAAAGCAAATTCCAGTTCCCTCTCTTCTCTGAGAATCATTTTCGGAGAATAAATGCTGCACAGAATTTTCAGGATAGAGAATGTTTTCCCTTATACTAAAACAGTATAATCCAAAGGGAGAATTTATTTAATCGAATTACATTCTAAATACATACTCCATTAGAAGAATGAAGTTGAAACATATTTAGATGCTTGCTAAATGAATAACAAAATTGGAAATGAGAAAATTGGATACCAAAGGAAAAAGAGACAGAATTAAGTATAGAGTGTAATTTAACATGTCTGTTCTGTAAAAGACACTGTTCAGTTCAGTTGAGTTCAGTCACTCAGTCATGTCCGATTCTTTGAGATCCTGTGAACCGCAGCACACCAGGCCTCCCTGTGCATCACCAACTCCTGGAGTTCACTCAGACTCACGTCCATTGAGTTGGTGATGCCATCCAGCCATCTCATCCTCTGTCGTCCCCTTCTCCCCCCACCCTCAATCTTTGCCAGCATCAGGGTCTTTTCAAATAAGTCAGCTGTTTGCATCAGGTGGCCAAAGTATTGGAGTTTCAGCTTCAACATCAGTCCTTCCAATGAACACCCAGGACTTATCTCCTTTAGGATGGACTGGTTGGATCTCCTTGCAGTCCAAGGGACTCTCAAGAGTCGTCTCCAACACCACAGGTCAGAAGCATCACTTCTTTGGTGCTCAGTTTCTTTATAGTCCAACTCTTACATCCATACATGACCACTGGAAAACCATAGCCTTGACTAGACGGACCTTTGTTGACAAAGTAATGTCTCTGCTTTTTAATATGCTGTCTAGGTTGGTCATAACTTTCTTTCCAAGGAGTAAGCGTCTTTTAATTTCATGGCTGCAATCACCATCTGCAGTGATTTTGGAGCCCAGAAAAATAAAGTCAGCCACTGTTTCCCCATCTATTTGCCATGAAGCCTTGGACTGCAAGGAGATCCAACCAGTCCATTCTGAAGGAAATCAACCCTGAGATTTCTTTGGAAGGAATGATGCTAAAGCTGAAACCCAGTACTTTGGCCACCTCATGCGAAGAGTTGACTCACTGGAAAAGTCTCTGATGCTGGGAGGGATTGCGGGCAGGAGAAGGGGACGACAAAGGATGAGATGGCTGAATGGCATCACTGACTTGATGGACGCAAGTCTGAGTGAACTCTGGGAGTTGGTGATGGACAGGGAGGGCTGGCATGCTGCGATTCATGGGGTCACAAAGAGTCGGACACGACTGAGTGACTGGACTAAACTGAACTGAACTAATGGGACTGGATGCCATGATCTTAGTTTCCTAAGAATGTTGAGCTTTAAGCCAACTTTTTCACTCTCCTCTTTCACTTTCATCAAGAGGCTCTTTAGTTCTTCTTCACTTTCTGCCATAAGGGTGGTGTCATCTGCATCTGAGGTTACTGATATTTCTCCTGGCAATCTTGATTCCAGCTTGTGCTTTCTCCAGCCCAGCATTTCTCATGATGTACTCTGCATATAAGTTAAATAAGCAAGGTGACAATATACAGCCTCGAGACGTACTCTTTTTTTCTATTTGGAACCAGTCTCTTGTTCCATGTCCAGTTCTAACTGTTGCTTCCTGACCTGCATATAGGTTTTTCAAGAGGCAGGTCAGGTGGTCTGTATTCCCATCTCTTTCATGATCTTACATACAGAATACCTTAAACATATACTCCCTCCAGCAAAAAAACCTGTTAGATGTAATAAATGAATCTAGAAAAGTTGCAGGGTACAAAATAAACACACCAAAATCATGTCATGTCTGAGTGAGACAGAAAATTTAAAAGTTTTCTAATATTAAAAAGTGATGAGTGCTATAGAAAAAAAATTAGTGTGGGGAAGATAGATAGAATTTTAAATAAGATGGTCTGGGAAGGCCTCACTGAGAAGGTCATTTCAATAAAGACATAAAGGAAGTAAACAAGTGGGCCCGGCAGTTATCTAGGGGAAACTGTTCCAAGAATAGTGAACAGCTATTGCAACGCCCCTGTGGTGAAGGTATGCTTAAAATGTTAGAGAACTTAGGTTTTTATGTCCTTTGCTAGAGGTAATTATGAATTTTAGGGGGCAAGACTAGAAGCAAAAACACACAGTTGTTCACAATACAATCACAGTTTTTATCTGTCAATTCACTGAAACTCTTAATGCAGGCAAATTAGAATAGATACCCATGGTTTGCTTGGCAATTATTTGCTGTAAAAATACATACCAGTAATTAGGGATTATATGGTATTGGAAAAGGATCAGTATGTTTCTATTTTACATAGTTATAGAAAAATAAGCAGCAGGTACAGAGAGTTCCATATAGTTCTCTCCCCAATTTTCCCCTATTATTAACATCTTACATTAGTGGAGTACATTTGTTATGAAAGATGGGTCAATTTTAATACATTGTTATCAGTTAAAATAAAAAAATAAGTTAAATAAAAAGTTAAAATAATAAGGGGCTTCCCCTTGTGCTCAGCTGGTAAAGAATTCGCCTGCAGTGTAGGAGACCTGGGTTTGATTCCTGGGTTGGGAAGATCCCCTGGAGGAGGAAATGACAACCCACTGTAGTATTCTGGCCTGGAGAATTCCATGGACTGTATAGTCCATGGGGTCACAAAGAGTCAGACACAACTGAGCCTTTTACTTCATTACTTAAAATCCATAGTTTACATTAGAGCTCACTCTTTGTTGTATATGGGTTTGTCAAATGTATAATGACATGCATCTATATTATAATATAATTCAGAATAGTTTAATTGCCATAAAATTCCTATGCTCCCGTTATTCATCCCTCTCTCCCTCTGAAGCCTTGGCAGTTACTGATCTTTTTACTGTCCTCATAATTTTACCTTTTCTAGAACATCATATAGTTGCAATCATATAGTATGTAATCTTTTCTTTCACCTGGCAATATGCATTTTAAGTTCTTTCATGTCTTTTCATGGTTTGATAGCCCATTTCTTAAAACAACAATTCTAGTTTTTGTAAAACATAAAAATAAGTAAGTTACCCTTTTAACCATTTTTATGTATAAAGTTCAACAGTGTTAACTATATTCTCCTCTGTGTGAAAACAAGATTTTTCTCCCGTCTTCACCATAAAATGTGGTGGGCCCTGAGGGTCAAAAACCCATGAAAACTGGAGGAGGGTGGGCTAGCACCTCCTAAGCCTGAGGCCCTGATAGTTTTTAGCTTTTGAGCTAGTCCACACCCAGCCTGCAACAATTCATCAATTATGGTTCAAACAGCTTTTGTTCCTAACGAGTAGGTCTTGCGTGATTCTGTGTATCCACCTGTCCACATTTGGGGAGTGGAACTTTGCCCTGTGAGCTCAAATCTCAGATGAATCTAAGAAAGTCCACGATTTGCAGTTTGGTCATATTTTTGTTGTTGAAGACAGGAGAGATGATTTCCAAGCTCTTCAAATGTCAGGGCTGAAACTAGAAGTTCAATTATCTTCTGAAGAAATTTTAGAATGAAAAAAAGTTTCTATCTGATATGCTTTTCCTTTTGCCTGAAGAAGTTCCTTTATTGTAGTGCATGTCAATCAGCAATGAATTATCTCTGCTTTTATTTGTCTCAAAAGTCTTTATTTTTTCTTCTTTTTGGTACTGACATGAGATTCACGTAACACAAAATAAGCTATTTAAAAATATACAATTGAGGACTTCCCTGGTGGTACAGTGGATAAGAATCTACCTGGTCCAGGAAGATTCCACATGCCACAGGAAAGCTAAACCGTTGCATCACCACTACTGACCCTGTGTGCCTCAACTGCTGAAGCCCACACGCCTAGAGCCTGTGCTCAGCAACTAGAGAGCAATGAGAAGCCACCACAATGGTTTAGAAGCACCGCAACTAAGAGGAGCCCCTACTTGCTGCAACTAGAGAAAGCCCACACAAAACAACAAGGACCCAGTGTGGCCAAAAATAAATGCAATCTTTAAAATATATACAATTTAGTGGCATTTAGCATAACACATTCACCATGTTGTGCAACACCACCTCTATTTAGTTTCAAAACATTTCCGGTTGAGCCTATTAAGCAATCACTTTCATTCATCTTCCTCCGAACCCTGGCAACCACCAATCAGCTTCATTGACCCATTCTGGATACTTCATGTAAATGGAATCACACTATATGTGATCTTTTGGGTCTGGCTTCTTTAATTCAGCATAATGTTTTTGATGCTCATCTACATTAGAGCATATATCAATATTTTATCCCTTTCTATGGCTGACTCTAATGTATATGTATATATTCTATATCCATTTATCAGTTGATGGACACTTGGATTACCTGTACCTTTTGGCTATTATGGTGCTATGAACATTTGTGTACAACTATTTCAGTATCCGTTTTAAATTCTTTTGGGGGTTCATATAATAGGAGCAGAATTGCTGAGCCCTCCATAGCAAAGAATTACTTGGCCCCAAATGTCAGTAAGACTAAAAAGCTCTGGTTTATGATTTCATCAAATGTTCAAAAATTTCAACCATTACTTATTACATTTTTTTTTCTGTTTTCTCTTTCTCTTTCTGGAATTCCAATTATATTTATATTTGTTCGGCCTTTTATGCTCTGTTCTTCATTTTTATGTTTCATTTCCTGTATCTTCATGTTCACTGACCTGTTTTTATGCAATGTCTAATTGCTTAGTCTTTCCAATGTATTTTTCATTCAAATATTAATCCTCATCTCTAGAAGATTCATTTGGGTCTTTTTGTATCTTCCATCTCTCTCGCCATTGTGTTCATGTTTCCTCTATTTTCTTGAATATATAGAACATATTTATAACTGCTGTTTTTCATCTCTATCTTTTCTGTGTCTGCTTTCACTGACAGGCTTTTCTCCTGCTTACGGATATTTTCCTTCTACTTTTGCATGCTTGAAAGACTTTTGCTGTAAGATAGGTATTGTAAATTCTGCACTCTTGCTTGCTAGATTCTGTCATGTTCCTTTAAATTCTTTTAGACTTTGTGTGGGCATTAATTCAGTTACATGGAATCAATTTGATCATTTCAAGGCTCATTTTTAAGCTTTGTTAAGGCAAGGGAAGAGCAGCCTTTAATCTAGAGCTTAATTTAACCCCTGCACTGAAATGAAATCCTTTGGAGACCTCTATCATATGCCCCATGTATTACATTTGCTTTCTACTTTGACCAATAAGAAACAGAATAGTCTCAGTTATATGTCAACTCCAGGAATTGTTCAGCTTGCTGCTTTCTTGTACTTCACTCTCCAGCCTGTTAGTTTCCTCTCACATATACACAGATTAGTATTCAGCCAGAGTGACCCCTCTGTAGATCTCTGGATCTCTCCCTTTCCATGTGAGAACATCTTATCTAGTATTTGGCCCTGTATATTCATTCCTGCTCAAGTTTGCAAGGTGGCCAACCTCTTCTGGATACCCCCTCCCTGCGAAATTGCTTCCAAACAATTACGTGAGGAAATTGTAGGCCTTACTTTCTCTCCTCTCATAAGTTTCACACTACTTTCAGTGCAATGTCTGGAAATCATTATTTCGACTATTGTGTCTTGTTTTCTTCCTGTTTTAGGCAAAAGGGTAAATCTTGTCCCTATTACACCACCATGCCCAAGAGCAGAAGTCCCCAAAGCATTAAAGAACAGCGTAATATTCCATGAAGTAATGTACCATAATTTACTTAACCATTATCTGACAACTGTCTATTTAGATATTTTCACTTTCTCATTGATAAACAAAGGTATAATGAATACTTTGTACATAAAGCATAACATAGTTTTAATTAAAATCTTTAGGGGAAAAAACTGATTCTATAAATTTGACTATAGTGCATTCTAAATCGGTTTATTCCTGGGATTAATTCTTTTTTCTGACGCAACTGCACAAAGCATATAGAATGCTTGTGACGATTTTTGGAGGGTGGGGTGGAAAATTATATTTTAGGCAAAAATAATATTTTAAAAATAATCTGCCATTATCAGATTGAATTCAGAATAAAGCTGCCAAAGCAGCATTAGTTTTCTTCTCCATCCACTTCATCTATAAGATGGGCTAAACTCTGGCTACTTTACCCTCTTAATTTCCACTCCAATGAAATGCTTCTCATAGAGGCTTAAGAAGTTTATTCCATTTCTCTCTACTCAAAATCCATTAAGTTATTTTTATGTTGCATCAGCAGTTAAAGAAAGAGACTCCAATTTGGCAGCCAATAGGATAAAATTTGCCAATTCTTCTATTGCCTCAGACTATATTATTTGAGACACTGAAATGCTCCTTCACTCAAAGGGGAAAGGATAAGTTGTAGGCCGAATCTTTATCACTTATTCAGATTCTACCTTAGACAGTTGCTGGGTGAAGATTTAAAACCCTGTGAAACTTTCTTTGCTATCTGAAAAATAACTATTCCAAAAATTATCAGGCTAATTTGTACAAGAAGAAGGTTTCCTGATTTCATGCGCTACCTTTCTTGGTTTCTACCAGTTTGCTTCTTTTGTTTATAAGACCAGCTATAGGAATTTCAGTATTAACCTCTCTGCCTCAGTTTCCTCATTTACAAAAATAAAAGTAATAGTATCTATCTCATTTGGGTGTTTTCAAGATTTAAAATATATATGTAAAACAGAACAGTGTCCAGCACAAAGCAGACACTACATAAGTGTTAACTGATATAAATTATTATTATTATTATTAGTCACAAAATGGCCATTTCCCCAAAGTGAAAATGTCTCAGCAACACAGGTATAAGATATTTTGATGTGATGACAAACAACATGGAACCATGAATCTTTATCTAATAGCTTTAAAATTCTGATTCACCTTGTAAAACAACAAATCCCCAAACCAACCAACTAGTAACACTGTCATGAAGAAAAAGAAAAAAGGAAACTAGGACTTAAGGAGTATCTTCCATGTGCTTTGCACTTTTATATATTATCTAATTCCAACTTCAAAACAATTCTATAAAACTGATACTTTTACTGTATCTCATTTAATCTAAGACATCATTATAAGAACCATTATTTTCTGTAATGCTAAGACAGAAAATACAGCCAATTATAGTACACCATCCATTTTAAAACATAACCATAATTTATAAATGTTAAAAACTGAATAAACGACTGCCTTATATTTGATAAAATGCACCTCCATTTTACACATTAGAAAACTGAAGAGAGGTGAAATACCCAAGGCCATACAGTAAGGGCAGAAAGTGAAAGTGAAAGTGAAGTCGCTCAGTCATGTCTAACTCTTAGCGACCCCATGGACTGCAGCCCACCAGGCTCCTCCATCCATGGGATTCTCCAGACAAGAGTACTGGAGTGGGGTGCCATTGCCTTCTCCAAGTAAGTGCAGAACTGAGTTCCAAACCAAGATCTTGTGGTATCCAAAGACTATACTCTTTCTATTACACTATACTACCTCTCTAAGCTACTTTAGAAACTCTTACCAAATATTCTGAATTAAAACTTCATTCTATCTCAAGTGTATATTTAAAAGATTCTTAAATACTTTATCAGTTCAAAAGGAAACTTCAAAAGTTAAATAAACATGTAACTCATTAACATTGAGGCTGATTTATTATGTTTACTACACAGTTTAATCAAGTAGAACAACAAGATAGTTCTAAGCCCTTAAAAAGAACACTTTCCTAATAATCCTTTTAAGGTAGTCACTGTAATTTTTTCCCTGAAACATGAAGTTATTCATTTTCACATACAAAAGTAAGAATATTAATCTCACCTTAGCTATTACCTGTCATTAAGAGCACCTTAAAAAAAAACTTCACCATGAAAATACTGCTGGTTGTTTTTCATAACAGTAATACTTTAAAGTTCCTCAAGAAAGATAAACTACATAAATCTAGGTTTTTTCATCTTAGCTTCTCTTAAAATTATAAATATACATAAAATTATGGATAAGTTTTAAAACTGATGGTGTACTATAATTGGCTATGTTTCCCGTCTTAGCAATTACAGAAAATAATGGTTCTTATAATGATGAAAAAAATTACCTTCAGGATATTATAACTAACTTTCTAGAAATGTAACAGTGGTCAAGATTTAAATTTAAATGTTCTTTGGAAAATTATTCTGAATATGGCATTTATCATACTATAGAGAAATTATAACTTTCTTTATATGATGTCATATGTTAAAAAACATTAAGGTCCAATGGATGCATAGACCATTATTACGCACAGACAACAATTAGTATTTGAAACAACACAGGTGTTTAGGAGTTTATTTACATATATACACATAAATATTAGCAATGTCATATCACTACTTGAAAAAAAAATCAGCATTCATAACCATTTAAGAAAAATGCACATTAACACAACAATGAGCAAGATTTTAAGCTAATTCCCTTGGGATAACAAAATTATCAAAATTGGTAAAATTGCAGTGAAACAGGTACTAATACTAAGTTAATACAATCCTATCAAGACCTATAAAAATACTAGCATGATTTTATTATTTTAAGCATTAATATAGCTTCTGGATATCATAAGATAAAAATAAAATTCTAAATTATAGTAATTTTGTATAGGTTTAACCATAATCCTTCCTGTTACTCATCTTTACATGAAATTAATGTTCTTGAATTTTTCAGACAGACATGTGAATCAGGATAGAGTTTTGGGTATATGACTCTCTTTTCTGTTGTTTTTATGAATTAATTAAAAATCTGGCCCTAGGATACTTTCAAGATCACTTGGTTCTGGTCCCCTCTTCCACTCTTATCTGGTTTCTTTCCTTTTGTCTTCATTTTCCTTGTCCTGCTTAACTTTGATCAAATTTTCTGCAGATTTCTCTCAGTGTGAGGTTTTGTACTGGAAAGAGAATTTTGGCTCACTTTGGAACTCAAGAGCTCCAGCCAGCTCTAGAGAACCTTACCATGAACCCCCTATACTCTTCACCTGGGGGCAATTTTAGGCTTCTGCCAGTCTCAGGTCAGACAGACTCACTAGTGCTTCCTTCTGCCTCCTCCTACAGAGATGCCAATGCTACACAAATCTTAGAGCTGTTTATAGAAGAAGAAAGTGAAAGTCGTTCAGTCGTGTCCAGCTCTTTGCAACCCCATGGACTATATAGTCCAAGAAATTCTCCAGGCCAGAATACTGGAGTGGGTAGCCTTTCCCTTCCCCAGGGAATCTTCTCAACCCAGGGATCGAACCCAGGTCTCCTGCATTGCAGGTGGATTCTTTACCAGCTGAGCCACAAGGGAAGCCCAAGAATACTAGAGTGGGTAGCCTATCCCTTCTCCAGGGGATCTTACCGACCCAGAAATCAAACTGGGGTCTCCTGCATTGCAGGTGGATTCTTGACCAGCTGAGCCACAAGGGAAGCCCAAGAATACTAGAGTGGGTAGCCTATCCCTTCTCCAAGGGATATTCCTGACCCAGGAATCAAACCGGGGTCTCGTGCACTGCAGGTGGATTCTTGACGAGCTGAGCTATCAGGGAACTGTTGATAGTCTGTCCCTAGTGTCTCTGACCAACTAGTTTTGTTACCCGAGCGCTTTTGGTTATGTTATCCTAGTTATTCTACTAAGGATTAGGGGAAATTCAGAAACCATGCTATAAGTGCTGCCATCTTCCAAGAATTCCAATAACCCTGAATGATTTTTGACAGAAAGTATGAATGGAAATATACAAATGAATAGACTAGTATGGCTAAACTAAATGTATTTCCATTCTATTCTCTTTTCCATTAATTTTGCCTCCATTCAACCAACTATCTTAATAAGATGGATGATTTCAGGAAGGAGAGGTACAGAGACTTGATAAGGCAAGACAAGTTTAGTGAATATGATCTTTATAAATTGTAAAGGAATGAACAACTCAGATAACCGGAAGGAAAAAACCCTGTTCATTCTTCCTTGATGTTATTCTGCAATATATTTTGGGTCAGAGACTGTTACTTAAGATACTTTGTGAGTATTATAGGGGATCTAAAATATACTCTCTGAGGAAATTCTTTATTTTTCTATGCTCCATGTATTGCAGTACCAAGATAAACTGTCTGCCTGTTTTTAGCTTCTACTTAAATAAGAAGAATAGTGGTATATAGGCCAAAGAAATTTTTATTGTGAGCCTTTCTCTTCATTCATCAACATGCTGCTTGATAAAACAAGAACAAATTCCTCCTTTTTTTCTCAAGTGTAAAGCCAGAGAATCCACTAAAAGTTAAGAATATTTCTGGATATTTATCCTTAATAAGTTTCTTCTTGAGTGATTTTTTAATTCCCAAGGGACATAGTAATATAAGTTCCCATTTCAAGAAGCTACAAAAAGAACAAAAATTAAATTTAAAGAAAATCTAAAGAAATATAAAAATAAGGGGGAAAGCCAATGTAATAGAAAACAGATATTCATGGAGAAATAAAGCCCCAAACTGCATTTTTTAAAAGATTAGAAGAATTTTAGCAAGAATGATAAAAAAGATAAAAGACAAAAGACCCATGTTAGGAATGAAAAAGGGACATCAGTACGTATCTTAAGAATAAAAAATTAACATGTAAATCTTATGAACAACTTTAGCCTAATAAATTATTTGGAAAAAACAGACCAATTTCTCAGAAAAAGAATACAGTTTACCAAAGCTAAGTAAGAGACAGAACATCTGAATAGTTCTGTATAATCAAAAATATTACTGCAAAGAAAACCTCAGGCCCAGATAGCTTCACTATTACATTCTTTCAATCATTTAAGTAAGAAATAATGTCAGTCTTACACAAACTTTTTGGGATAACAGAAAAAGAGTGAACATTTCCCATTTCTTTTTATAAAACCATAGTAACTTTGACACTTAAAGCCTGGCAAGAGTGCTACAAACAAAGAAAATACAAGATAACTGCTCTCATTTAACATAGGTGAAAAAAATTCTTAAAAATACATTAACAACAGACTCACAGATACAGAGAACAAATTTGTGGTTGCCAAGAGGAGGGAGTGGGGGAGGACTGGATTGAGAGTTTAGGATTTAGCAGATGGAAACTATACCAAGAATGGACAATGTCCTACTATATAGCGCAGAGAACTATATTCAGTATCCTATAATAAACCATAATGGAAAAGAATAAAAAAACAAAGTAATTCATTCCTTTACCCATTTTAAGTCCAAATGTCTCCTTCACAATACACAAAACTTTCACTACCCTATTTAAAACTGTAGCCCAATATCCTCTTCATCCTATACTCCTATCCTTGTCTCCCCGTGGTAGAATTTAACCTCCACAAGGGCAAAGGTTTTTGTCTATTTTTGCTCACTGATATATTCTAGGAACTTAGAATAGTGCCTGTCAGGTTGTTGTTTAGTTGCTAAGTTTTGTTTGGCTTTTTTGTGACCCCATGGACTGTAGCCTGTTGGGCTTCTCTGTCCATGGGATTTCCCAGGCAAGAATATTGCAGTGTGTTGCCACTTCCTTTTCCAGAGGATCTTCCTGACCCAGGGATTGAACCCAGGTCTCTTGCATTGCAGGCAGATTCTTTACCAATTGAGCTACCATAGAAGGCACTTATTTGTTGAATGAATGAACAAATGGTTAAAAAGAAGTCAAATAAGGTAGATATTCACATGAGAGTGAATTTTAGCTAAGGGTAAATTTTAGAATGACAGACTATTCAAATCCTACTTTACCACTTACTAGCTGTGTAACTTCAGGATGGATTATTAATTTCCCTAAGCTTCAGTTTTCTTGTCTAGAAAATGCAGATAATAATAGTGTCTTCTTTATAGGGGTGCAGTAAGAACTAAATAGAATAATGTATCTCAAGCACTTAGCACAGCGCATGGCTCATAGTAAGAGCTCAGCGTACAGCTAATAATTTTTTTTCCTATCTTAAGCTTACTTCAATTAAATAAACAAACAAAATTTACAGCACTGTGTTAGTTTCAGGTGTATGGCAAAGTGATTCAGTTATCTACATATGTATTTTTTCAGGTTCTTCTCCATTGTATGTTATTATAAGATCCTGAATATAGTTTCCTGTGCTACACAGTAAATCCTTGTTGTTTATCTATCTTATACACAGTAGTGTGTATCTGATAATCTCATACTCCAAATTTAACCCTTCCCTTCTCTCCCCTTTGGCAACCAAAGGCTTGTTTTCTAAGTCTATGAGTCTGTTTCTGTTTTGTAAATAAATTCATTTGTATTAATTTTTTTAGATTCCACATATAAGTGATATAATATCTCCTTTCTCTGTCTGATTTACTTCACTTGGTATGATAATCACTAGGTCCATTATGATGCACAATTGGCATTATTTTATTCTTTTTCATGGATGAGTAGTATTCCATCGTATATATTTACCATATCTTCTTTATTGATTCCTCTGTCAATGGACATTTAGGTTGCTTCCATGTCTTGACAATCGTAAATAGTTCTGTAATGAACACTTTTAAAATTAAAAGATCAAATGTACCTTTTCAAATTAAGAGTTTTCATCTTTTCTGGATATATGTCTAGGACCAGGATAGCTGGATCATATGGTAACTCTATTTTCATTTTTTTAAGGAAATTCCATACTATTCTCCATAGTAGCTACACCAATTTACATTCCCATCAATAGTACAGGAGAGTTTCCTTTTCCCCACAACCTCTCCAGCATTTATGCTAATAATGATTTTCATTATTATTGAGTATCTTAACCAAAAGGCATATATATAAATGGAGCAATACTCTCCAAAGCAGCAAAGTCAGGCTCTATCTGTATTATATACCACCTTCATCAATAATTGACTCAAAGTACAAAAAAGAATGCTAATCAAACTTCCTGATGACAGGATCATCAAACCTAGATGACACATTCATGACCCAAAAGAGTATCTTACTGTTGGAATAATATGATAAATCAAATAAACGGAATATGAGTACACATAAGGTAATAAGCTTAGTACAGAATAGATATTACATAATAGAATGTGTGAAAAATATTTGGGATTTTAGTTTCCTGAAAGTTACAAAATTTACATTGTAATGTGGCTGCCAAAAATGTTAAAATAATTTAAAGTTACATCCATAAAAGACAAGTATTCAAATAAAAGTTCCATTCTATAGAATTAATATAGAATATAGCCATATAGAAACAGTCTGTTCAATTCTAAAGCCAGACTGAAAAGGAAGTTATTAGAAACTAAAACTTGTTCACACAAGAATGACTGGGATGGTGATGCACCTTGATGGTGATGGGAGTGAAGAACAATGTTAGAAATTAGTAATATCTAGCCTGACAAAGAGGAGACTTAAAGTTGTCTAAAAATCATGAAGATTTATTATGTAGATGAAGATTTGGACTTATTACATGTAGGGCTAGAAAGCAAAAATAGAACAGATTAGAAAACAACAATAACAGTAACAACAACAACAAAACAGATTTTGGCCCAATACAGAAAGGAGCTTCTAATAATTAGAGTTGTTAAAAAAGCTGGACCAACTTCTTTACAAATAGTACATTTCCATCACTAGTAGTCTTCTGAAAGTGAAAGTCACTCAGTCATGTCTGACTCTTTGCGACTCCATGGAATTCTCCAGGCCAAAATACTGGAGTGGGTAGCCTTTCCCTTCCCCAGGGGATCTTCCCAAGCTAGGGATTGAACCCAGGTCTCCTGCACTGCAGGCAGGAGCCACAAGGGAAGCCCAAGCATACTGGAGTGAGTGGCCTTTCCCTTCTCCAGGGGGTCTTCCCAACCCAGGAATTGAACCAGGGTCTCCTGCATTGCAGGTAGATTCTTTACCAACTGAGCTATCAGGGAAGCCCAAGAATCTAAAAGACTGTGTGTTAGAATAACTTGGAGACAGAAAATTAGCCTAGACAACCACCAGCATTCTTTCTAAGATTACAGCCCTTAAATAAGAGAAGAAAGATAAATATGATAATAAAAAAGACAGTATACAAATGGCCAAAAAGCACATGAAAGGACATTCAACATCATTAGTCATCAGGGAAATGCAAATCAAAACCACAATGGGATACAACTTCACACTTATTAGGATGCCTGCAATCAAAAAGACAGAAAATGATGAGTGTTGACAAGGATTAGAGGAAACCAGAACCCTCATAAACTGCTGAAGGGAATACAAAAATGTTGTGGTCACTTTGGAACAAAGCCCGGCAATTCCTCATACCCATGAGAAATGAAGGCGTATGTCCACACAAAAACTTGCACAAAAATGTTCTTAGCAGCCTTATTCACTATAGCCAAAAAGCAGAAACAACCCAGATGTCCATCAACAAATGAAAAGATAAACAAAATGTGGTATATCCATACAATTGAGTATTATTTGGCCATAAAAAGGAATGAAGTGCTAATACACGCTACAACTTGGAAGAATCTTTGGTCTTCCATGCTGAACTAAATGAACAAAGCCAGTCACAAAAGACCACATATAACATGATTCCATTTATTTGAAATGTCCAGAATAGGCAAATCTTTAGGGACATAAAGTAGATTACTGGTTGCTTAGGGCTAAAGGAAATCGGGAAATTGAGTCTGGTAGCTAAAGGGTATAGAGTTTCTTTCTGAGGTGAGGAAAATGTTGTAAAAATTGATCATGGTAATGGTTTTACAACTTCATAAATATGCTAAAAACCACTGAACACTTCAAATAGGTGAACTGTATAATATATGAATTATGGTGTATGTCATTTCTTTAAAAAAAGGCACCCAAGAGAGCACAAAGTTTCAAGATAGTAAGTGAAGGCATGAACACTCTATACCCTAATTAACCTCTAAATTCATCACATTAATTATCACAATGATTAAATATAATGATAATCTTGGGAGGTGAGGAAAATGATAAAATGTTTAGTACATTATGTTTAAAGAGGCTCGGAAATATGATTATATCAGAAAGAGTTTTACCTAAAAATGTTTAAAGGTTAGCTATTTTAAAGAATACATTTGGTTAGCTGAAAAATTTACCCATGTAGAATAGTTCATGCCCAGATCTGAAATCAAAGAGGCATTACTATATAATAAGAAATCTCCAATCTAAAACCACTAGATTACAATTTTAACCTATTACTACAATCACAAAAATCAAAGTAATTCTAGATTGTATAGAGATTTGACTGGTACACATACTCTCAATGAAGGTAACACCAATTTAGGGTTATATTTCCTGAACTATGACCGATATGGTGCCAATGCATAAAGGAAATGTATTCATAATTAATTGTTTGGAAATATAATCAATGAAACTTCAAATCTTTTTATTATTCTTTTGTCTTGATTACCATCAAGACTTACTCAGGTCAGTCTTCTAAAATATAAAAAGGTAATGTAATTTTATAGCTTAAAATTTTCAAAGGAGATATAAGCAAAACCTTCAAAAAGTTTCAGAAACTCTACACATTTTCCAACTCTATATCAAAGCATGATCTGACTGCCCCCAGGGAAAGAAACCTGGGCAGACAGTAATTGTATTTGACAGCAGCAATTACATGCAAGGTTGGAGATTAGAAGACCATTAATGTGTATGCAATAATTGCTCTGGTATTTTCTGTTACTATGGAGAGTCAGCTTGAAGAGAAGACATGGTAAACTTTACCTTGGATGCATCTGATCCAGGAATTCCGCCCTAAGAAAACAGTGAATAGTGCGCACACTGGTTATAGTCACAACAGGCATGCACAACATTCTTCTGATAAGAATGATATAGGAACAACTAATATGTAATTCTAAAGGATATTGCCACCGATGTTGCTGTTCTTTAGTCACCAAGTCATGTCTGACTCTGTGACCCCATCAACTATAGCCCACCAGGCTTCTCTGTCCATGGGATTTCCCAGGCAAGAATACTGGAGTGGGTTGCCATTTCCTTCTCCAGGGGATCTTCACAACCCAGGGATTGAATCCACATCTCTAGGCAGATTCTTTACCAGTGAACCACCAGGCAAGCCTCATTTCCAACTATACCTCTCAACTAAATATGAAGAATATTAGAAAGACTCACACAATGAATATGACTAAATGTTGATCTTCAGCAAGAGTCCAAATAAAATTTTTCATAACATCACATGATAACAAAAGCTTACTCCGTATTTGAAAACTATATCAAACAGAGAACCTTAACACCTGGAAACTCTGGAAACATCAGAAAGACAGCAAAAATATCAAACTTATTCTAGGAACAGTAACAGGAAGCTGGTAGACTAAACACACACTTGATTTCTTCTCCCCCCATTTAACGTACTGAAACAACTAAAGTAAATCTGGAAGAAATTATGGCACACCTAAAGCGAGACGGTTCAGGGCAAGAGAGCCACAGGCCCAAAGGTTGGAATAGAAATTTACCCTGGCAGTAAAACTACGCATTCAGGGGCCCAACCACCTGATAAAGATGAAAGAAAGATTCCCTTAGCAAGAAGAGAGGGATCACACCTACCACATGCTATATGGTCCTACACATGGTGAATCCTGCTTACTCTGGCAGTCCTAACCCAGCCTGGCAAACTATATCTTTTTGACAGGGACCTACCTTTTCCCAGAAGTCTCCTAAAAAACGTCTCTCTCATACCATCTCACCTTGTCTTAGTAGAAAGATCAGAACTCACTGGCCTACTAAACTAGAAAAAAAAAATTACATCTGCTTTGCCTGTCAGTCTATTACTGCTCAAAAGACCTCGATAATCAGATCAGTGGTAAGGAAACCTAAAATCAGTAGTCAGAGAAAAATTATAAGCATTTAAGGAGAGGAAGAAGTTAAGATGAATCAGAATGAATGGCTTCTTTTGAGGTAGGCAAAATTAATTGAAGGATGAAAAGAGAGCTTTCATACAATAAAATATAAGGACACAGACATACATGAACACTAAAGATGTTATTTCATTAAAGTCTACTAACACACTAGTTTAATACATTTTTCCTGCCGCATGGTTCAGAATAATCCTTCAATGAATAAGCGTGACTCCACAACTGAAATGTTTTCAAAAAGACAATGAAAAAATATACCCAATTGTTAGAACCACCTTCAAAAAGCACACATATCATAATCTGAGGCATAATTTATGTTAATAAATATCTCCAACTTTCTTCAGTTCAACTCAATACAGTAACTATTTTTAAGCACTTACTCTTTTATCACTGAAAGGTGTATTAATTAACTGCTATCAAAACAATAACCTCAGATATGAAGATGACACCACCCTTATGGCAGAAAGTGAAGAAGAAATAAAAAGCCTCTTGATGAAAGTGAAAGAGGAGAGTGAAAAAGTTGGCTTAAAGCTCAATATTCAGAAAACTAAAATCATGGCATCTGGTACCATCACTTCATGGCAAATAGATGGGGAAACAGTGGAAACAGTGTCAGACTTTATTTTTTTGGGCTCCAAAATCACTGCAGATGGTGATTGCAGCCATGAAATTAAAAGACGCTTACTCCTTGGAAGAAAAGTTATGACCAACCTAGATGGTATATTCAAAAGCAGAGACATTACTTTGCCAACAAAGGTCCATCTAGTCAAGGCTATGGTTTTTCCAGTAGTCATGTATGGATGTGAGAGTTGGACTGTGAAGCAAGCCGAGCGCCGAAGAACTGATGCTTTTGAACTGTAGTGTTGGAAAAGACTCTTGAGAGTCCCTTGGACTGCAAGGAGATCCAACCAGTCCATTCTAAAGGAGATCAGTCCTGGGTGTTCTTTGGAAGGAATGATGCTAAAGCTAAAACTCCAGTATTTGGCCACCTCATGCGAAGAGTTGACTCATTGGGAAAGACTCTGATGCTGGGAGGGATTGGGGGCAGGAGGAAAAGGGGACGACAGAGGATGAGATGGCTGGATGGCATCACTGACTCGATGGATGCGAGTTTGAGTGAACTCCAGGTGTTGGTGATGGACAGGGAGGTCTGGCGTGCTGTGCTTCACGGGGTCGCAAAGAGTCGGACACGACTGAGCGACTGAACTGAACTGAAAACAGTTTTACTAAGGATTTAGGCTATGTTGCCACACAAAAGATAAGAAACAATATACACCAAATAAGACCAAATATTAAAATGTACACTAGAAACAATAAATGTGATAAATTTATAGAAAGAGGGAAATTAGTAAGGGCTGAACTTCATGAAATAAACAGAAATTGATTAGGATTTTAAAAAAACAGGTAGAAATTGTTAAAAACAGGCATGTTAAGAAGGGCAATAAGGAAAGAAAGGCATAATAACTTCACTATATTTGAGGGACAATGAGGAGGCATGTCAGATGGAAGTCAAGTTTATAGTGGGTAAAATTAGAGATAAATCTGGAGAAGTTGGGGATAGAGATACAAGTTACAGAGGATTAGAAAGTAAGAATTAAAAACCAAGCTACTTGAGCTAATAGTATCTAAGAAGTTTGGAGTAAAATTAGTTTTTCTCATTTTCCTATTACCCTTCATTATAAAGAGAAACATATGTTTTAAAATGTTTTAAACATATGTATAAAATTGTTCTTCATATGTAATACAATCACACTTAGAAGGTACCAAATTTTAAAACATAGCTTCAAACACTCTAGTAAAAGTAATTATAGTTTTCAGAATCTCTGTAGTATAACCACTAAAAGCAATTCATATTATAAAATCAAAAGAATTATTTGTAACATTAATACACTGAGAGTGAAAGTTCATCAGGCAATCTAGTAGTATAACAGAGAGCTTAAGATATTACAGTAATTCAAGAGAAATTTCTAATATTTTAATAATTTGGCTACAGAGCACCTTAATATTTCTAATTTTGAATGTATGGTCAATAATCTTAACTTTTTGCACTTTCTCCATAACTATAATTTACTGTTCTATTTCCTAACATTTCCCTCAGTTTTATCTATACAGTTTGTTAAGGGTATTCTTGCATATTGGGGAAATCATTTATAAAGCCAGAGCCTGAAATGTTCAATCCTAGTTTAGCTAAGGAGATCCAGCTCAAATTAGCTAGAACTCACAGCTAATGAAAGCCTGATGACAACAGGGAAATGAGAAGACTGGTCCTTTTTGACTCTTCTATTCCCAATAGAAAGCTCTGTTAGGGATCTCCCTAATAGCTATTAGTGAACGCTAAAAAGTGTTCTCACACATTCATCTTAGTTTAACTGTAACACACAGAGTAAGAGGGGTTTGGCACTCCATCTGGTAATATTTGTGCAATGCCAAGATCCTCAAGTTCCAAGGGAAAGAGGAAAAAACTTGAGTCAATTTTGATTTAATTCATAAACTCCTCATATTGAGAATTCTATGAAATGAGGGGTATTTGCACAAGAAAGGATTATTATGTATCTAGCTATATTTATACAACACTTATAAATTTTACAAAAGGAAAAATCAAACATACACAAATATTTAAACCTGGTGAATTGCATGTGGTTACTCAAGATGCTGCTTTGGGGGTAAAGGTTTCATTTAGCAAACTTTGATTCAAAATGTAAAATGAAGCTATTAGCGTGTTATTTACCCTAATTATATTCAATTTTAAAGCAACAAACCAACAACATAAAATTGAAATGTAAATACAGTATATTCAAGAGGGATTTTCTGAGACTATTTATGACCATATTTTTATAAAAATATTTACTACACATGTGATTTGGAAACAGTTTCTCTGCAATGAGGCTGTCATTTCTATTTGTTGTTGCTGCTGTTTAGTTGCTAAGTTGTGTCTGACTCTTTGCTTACCCTACCAGGTTTGGTCCATGGCATTTCCCAGGCAAGAATCCTGGAGTGCTTTGCTGTTTCCTTCTCCAGGGGATCTTCCCAGACTGCTAAGCCACCAGGGAAGCCCTGTAATCTCCATAGCAATTAATAAATTTGGAGTCATTTATTTTCAAATTACTCATAATATTTTGTGATTTAAAATAAGCTTTCATAGATGATATCATTAAATACAAATGATAAGCATTAAGAGTGATTTTTAAACTACATTGACCAAAACATCGTAATAATAATGGAAACTCATAAGGTTATTTTTTTTAAGTTATCATTAACTCACAGACTAATCTGGTTTTTTTTGGTTACTTCCAAAACCACCAGAAGAAAGGATATACTTCCTGGATATATCAAATAATGTCTAAGTTAGTTTCATAACCTTTAAAAAGAGAAAACCCCACTTATCTAAAAGAATTTTGTCCAGTGTTGTCAATACTCAACAGTAATAAAACTGGTAGCCTAAACTGTCAACTTCTCCAGAATATCTTCACCTAATTAGGTGTTTGTTCCCTTCCCCTGAATTTGCTGACAGTTTTTCTCTTACTGACTAGAGTGATAGCTGTTCCTTCTGACATTTCATCCTGGCTAATACAAGTTCTGGCAGAATCTATCTTACAACAGATTTGAAGCTGTGGACTGTATTAGACACCAACGGTTTATGACAGAATCCTTCAGAAACTGGTGAAACAGACATAACACAACTGAAGTTACAAGTTTAAAAAAGAAAAATCCTTGACATATTGTTTCTATTTTTACACCTTGATAAGTATAGTAAAAATCAATTGAAAAAAAAAACATTTTAAATATTTTAGCACATGCTTTAATTTATACTGTTATTATAAGAGTGTAGATTAGAATGTTATTAATTTGTCACATTCAGAGTTTGAAAAACAATGTAAGTTTTCTTTATGGATATTAGACCTACATATTGCTGTGTAATTTTCCTACAGGATTCTAAAGCATTAAAAATTGAAAATTTAAGCACCAAAGATATATTCATATTACTCTAACATACCTCTCTATATCCTTTCAAATCAAGTCATAAAATCTAGTTCTTCCACATATGAATTCCTCTAGATCACTATCTAAAAATCTTACTTATCTAAGTTAAAATCAT
The DNA here is from genome assembly GCF_016772045.2 of Ovis aries. NCBI lineage: Eukaryota > Metazoa > Chordata > Mammalia > Artiodactyla > Bovidae > Ovis > Ovis aries. The sequence continues at coordinate 61,028,748 of NC_056065.1, forward strand.
TACATTAATAATTCTCAAGCAATAATATAAGGTCTACCAAGCAGTGAGCATTTAAAAATTTTTAATATATTAATCAATTATAAAATTTAAAAACAAAATAGTTTTTTACTTTAAAGAAAAGTAAAAGGTAGTTTTTTTAGAATAGAAATAATTTCACAATGCTGTTCAAATATGTAGCACTAAAATATTAGCTGCTATCCTTAATCTATCCATTCACATTTTCCTAACCAATGACCCATATACATTAAACTTCTCTCCATTTTCTGAGCATTCCAAATTCTCCTATGTGTCTTCTCCTTTGCACCTGCTACCTCTATCCAAAATGCTGTTCCATCCTTCCTTCCTAAAAAATCTACTCAAATCATAAGACCCAGCTTAAAGGTTACCTTCACAATTTTCCAACGGTCAACAAGCAGAAAATCATTCCCGTGAGTCCACAGCCCTTGGTTCATAATGTTACTGCTGCTGCTAAATCGCTTCAGTCGTGTCTGACTCTGTGTGACCCCATAGATGGCAGCCCACCAGGCACTCCTGTCCCTGGGATTCTCCAGGCAAGAACACTGGAGTGGGTTGCCATTTCCTTCTCCAACGCATGAAAATGAAAAATGAAAGTGAAGTCCCTCAGTCATGTCCAACTCTTAGCGACGCCATGGACTATAGCCTACCAGGCTCCTCCATCCATGGGATTTTTCAGGCAAAAGTACTGGAGTGGGCTGCCATTTCCTTATTCACATAATGTTACTAGTATTCTTCAAACTCTACCACAATGATCAGTTAATTTTTTTTTCCTTCACTAGATTTTGATCTGAGAAAAAGGACTATACCTTACTTACTTCTGTCTCCCTAAATTCAGCACTGTGGCCAGGCAAGCTGACTAAATGGTAAGTAAACGAACAAATTAGTGTATGATTAAATCTTTTTTGTAACTGAGTAGCACCGCACTCCAGTACTCTTGCCTGGAAAATCCCATGGATGGAGGAGCCTGGTGGGCTGTAGTCCATGGGGTCGCTAAGAGTCGGACATGATTGAGGGACTTCACTTTCACTTTTCACTTTCATGCATTGGAGAAGGAAATGGCAACCCACTCCAGTGTTCTTGCCTGGGGAGTCCCAGGGATGGCGGAGCCTGGTGGGCTGCCATCTATGGGGTTGCACAGAGTCAGACACGACTGAAGCAACTTAGCAGCAGCAACAGCAGCTACAATATAGTGAAAGTGAAAAGTGAAGTCGCTCAGTTGTGACCAACTCTTTGCAACCCCACAGACTGTAGCCTAGCAGGCTCCTCCATCCATGGGATCTTCCAGGCAAGAGTACTAGAGCAGGTTGCCATTTCCTTCTCCAGGAGATCCTCCCAACCCAGGGATTGAACCCAGGTCTCCCGCACTGCAGGTAGATGCTTTACTGCCTGAGCCATACAGTAATATAACACAAATGATAGGAATATTTTGCATATTACCCAAACATATTCTGAATTAGAGAATTTCATAATTGGGAAGAACATTAAAGAATAACTATTAACATAATGAGTAAGAAAAAATAATAGTGAAACAATGATCAATATACCAGTTTAAACCAAGTCTTTACATTTAATCATTTTCAAAGATGAGAGATCATATTTTGTAAAATAAAAAATATCAAGTAGATCAAACTAATTATTCTAAATATCCTTTAATATAAATAGCTTAAAAATATATAAAAGCTTAAGAAATACTTTCTAATTGGTTCAGAAAACTTGCTGCTTGTGATTTTTTTTCTATTTTTTCATAGTAATAACCAAGAGTATTTAGCTTTTACTATAAAAAGTGAAATTTGAAACACCTATTCACAGATTACCAATGATAACTTAGGACAACAATCAACATAAAAGAAATAACAACTCTCAAATACCAAGAAACTTGCCATCTATTTCATAGGTATTCTTTACTCTCAAAGTGTGAAAGCGTTAGCCCCTCAGTTGTGTCCGGCTCTTTGCAACCCCATGGACTGTAACCCACCAGGCTCCATTGTCCAAGGGATTCTGCAGGCAAGAATACTGGAGTGGGTAGCCATTCCCTTCTCCAGGGAGATCTTCCTAACCCAGGGATCAAACCCAGGTCTCCTGCATTGCAGGATTCTTTACCATCTGGGCCACCAGGGAAGCTTATTCTTTACTCTGGATCCAGTCTAACTACTTGTGGTGTTAAGCTATTCATTTGTAAGTTGGCTAAGTAACTGGTAAAGACTCCTTTGGGGCATATCATTTGTAATACTGATTTATTGGTCTGCCACCTCTCAGTATAGATCTGACTGTGAGCTTATAATTAGGGTGCATAGTGTGGAAACAGAATGTGGTGGTTGACTATCTTGCTTTATAGAATGGTATGGACATATAAAATGGTATGGTTTAATTAAATGAACTGAGAATGTTGGTTTCATCTACATAGCTTTAAAACATTAGTTTTAGCAATGTCATAATATATATCCGAAAGACTCAATAGCTGTGGTTCTATTAAAAAAACTCAGAAATAGCTATCATACTTCACTGTATAAATATTATTTCTCATCTATTCATTAATTCAATTTATAGTTAAGTTGCCTCCTAACTGGGAGTACAATGGTGACCAAGACAGATAATGTTCTCTTGACCTCTTGGAGCTTAAAGTTCAGAGGAGGGAAGAAAAAAGTATTAAGTCACTTACAATATAAACAGACAAATACGACATAAAGAAAAGTACAATCTACATTTTTTAAAGTTATATTTCATTCTTTATCTTCCAAATCCTATGGAATACTATTCTCCTATATTGTTTCCATCCTTTGTGCTGTATGCTGTGCTTAGTCGCTCAGTCGTGTTTGACTCTTTCCGACCTCATAGACTGCAGCCACCAGGCTCCTCTGTCAATGGAGATTCTCCAGGCAAGAATACTAGAGTGGGTTCCCATACCCTCTTCCAAGGGATCTTCCCAACCCAGGGATCGAACCCAGGTCTCCCACACTGCAGGCAGATTCACCATCTGAGCCACCAGGGAAGCCCTGTTTCCATCCTTTACTATGAAGCAACTCTGGCTCACGATCTATAGTCCCAGATTTCTCTGTAGCCCCGAGAAAAATTCTAAAAATAACACTTAGTAAAATGGTACCATGTTCACAGTGGGTCCTCAATAGCCCCTGAGAATAGTCAATAATTTTTTTTCTTTTCCTTTTGTCCTTAATTTATTTTTTAAAATTTTATTTTGGAGTATTTTGATTTACAATGTTGTGTTAGTTTCAAGTGCAGAGCAAAGTGCTTTAGTTATACATATATCTATTTTTTTCAGATTCCTTTTCTATATAGGTTATTCCAGAATATTGAGTAGAGTTCTTTGTGCTACACAGTAGGTCTCTGTTGATTATCTATTTTTATATATAGTAGCGTATATATGGGGAGAAGGCAATGGCACCCCACTCTAGTACTCTTGCCTGGAAAATCCCATGGATGGAGGAGCCTGGTAGGCTGCAGTCCATGGGATCACAAAGAGTCAGACACAACTGAGCGACTTCTTTCCCTTTTCACTTTCATGCATTGGAGAAGGAAATGGCAACCCACTCCAGTGTTCTTGCCTGGAGACTCCCAGGGATGGGGGAGCCTGGTGGGCTGCCGTCTATGGGGCTGCACAGAGTCGGACACAACTGAAGCGACTTAGCAGCAGCGGCAGCAGTGTATATATGTTAATCCCAACCTCCTAATTTATCTTTTCCTCTCCCACACACCTTTCCTCTCTGTTAACCATATGTTTGCTTTCTAAGTCTGTGAGTCTGTTTCTAGTTTGTAAATAAATTCATTTCTATCATTTTTTTAGATTCCACATATAAACAATATCATATGATATTTGTCTTTCTCCATCTGACTAAACTTCACTTACTATATTAATCTCTAGGTCCATTTGTGTTGCTGGCAAATGGCAAATTTTCCTTTTTATACCTGAGTAATATTCCATTGTATATTTGCAGCACATCTTCTTTATCCATTTCTCTGTCAATCGCCACTGGGTTGCATGTATCATTTCCAATTACAGTTTCCTCCAGATATATGCCCAGGAGTGGGATTACAGGATCATATGGTAGCTCCATTTTTAGATATTTAAGGAACCTCCATACTATTCTTCATAGTGGCTGTACCAAATTACATTTCCACTAATAGTGTAGGTAGGTTCATTTTTCTCCATACCTTCTCCAGCATTACACTGTCTGTAGACTCTCTGATGGCCATTCTGACTAGAATGAGGTTTTGATTTGGATTTCCCTAATAACTAATGACGTTGAGCATCTTCTCATGTGCTTTTGGCTATCTGTATGTCTTTCTTGGAAATGTCTATTTAGATCTTCTGTCCATTTTTTGATTGTGTTATTTATATCTTTGATATTGAGCTGCATGAGATGTCTGTATATTTTGGAGATTAATCCTTTGTCAGTCACATTGTTTGCAAATATTTTCTCCCATTCTGTGGGCTGTATTTTTGTTTATGGTTTCCTTTGCTGTGCAAAAGCTTTAAAATTTAATTAGGTCCCATTTATTAATAATTATTAACCAAAATGAAAAGTTATAAGCGACTAAAACACAAGACAGTATTATTTCTTCCTAGACAAACAATGCATTGCTTGATGAGTCTAAATCACCAATAAAAATCTGAAACAAAAAGCTGATCTCTGATCAGCTAGGAATACTGACCTCTAGGAATTCATTATGAAGAAATGATTACATAAGTGTGTAAAAATATAAGTAGAAAAATGTTTATTGTAGCATTATCTGCAAGAGTAAAAAAAGGCATTAAAAAGAATAAAATACCAAGAAATAAACTTAACCAAGGAGATGAAAGACCTATATATGGAAAACTATAAAGCAAAGATGAAGGAAATCGAAGATGATACAAAGAAATGGAAAGATACACCATGTTCATGAACTGGAAGAATTAATATTATTAAAATATCCATACTACCCAATCGCCAGATCTAATAGGATTCCTGTCAAAATACCTATGTTTTTCAAATAACTAGAACAAATAATCCTAACATTTATATGGAACTACAAAAGATCCCACATAGATCACAGCCTTGTCTCACTCAATGAAACTATGAGCCATGCCATGCAGGGCCACCCAAGATGGACGGGTCATAGTGGAGAGTTCTGACAAAACGTGGTCCACTGGAGAAGGGAATGGCAAACCACTTCAATATTCTTGCCTTGAGAATCCCACAAACAGTATGAAAAGATGAAAAGATATGACACTGAAAGATGAACTCCCCAGGTTAGCAGGTGCCCAATACGCTACTGGAAAAACAGGTCCAAAAAGAAATGAAGAGGCTGAGCCAAAGAAAAAAACAACGTCCAATTGTGGATGTGACTGGCAATGGAAGTAAAGTCCGATGCTGCAAAGAACAATATTTCATAGGAACCTGGAATGTTAGGTCTGTGAATAAACGTAAATTGGAAATGGTCAAACAGGACATGGCAAGAGTGAACACTGACATTTTAGGAATCAGTGAACTAAAATGGACTGGAATGGGTGAATTTAATTCAGATGATCATTATATCTACTGTTGTGAGCAAGAATCCCTTAGAAAAAATGGAGTGGCCCTCATAGTCAACAAAATAGTCTGAAATGAGTATTTGGGTGCAGTCTCAAAAATGACAGAATGATCTCTGTTCATTTCCAACACAAACCATTCAGTGTCACAGTAATCCAAGTCTATGCCCAATCACTAATGCTGAAGAAGCTGAAGTTTAACAATTCTATGAAGACCTACAAGACCTTCTAGAATTAACACCAAAAAAAGATGTCCATTTCATCTAGGGGACTGGAATGCAAAAGTAGGGAGTCAAGAAATACCTGGAGTAATAGGCACGTCTGGCCTTGGAGTACAAAATGAAGCAGGGCAAGGCTAACAGAGTTTAGCCAAAAGAATGCACTGGTCATACCAAATACCCTCTTCCAACAATACAAGAGATGACTAAACAAGGACATCACAAGATGGTCAATACCAAAATCAGATTGATTATATTCTTTGCAGCCAAAGATGGAGAAGCTCTATACAGTCAGCAAAAACAAGACTGGGAGCTGACTGTAGCTCAGATCATGAATTCCTTGTTGCCAAATATAGACTTACATTGAAGAAAGAGGGGAAAACCACTAGACCATTCAGGTATGACCTAAATCAAATCCCTTATGATTATACTGTGGAAGTGAGAAATAGATTTAAGGGACGAGATCTGATAGAGTGCCTGATGAACTATGGACGGAGGTTCATGACATTGTACAGGAGACAGGGATCAAGACCATCCCAAGAAAAAGAAATGCAAAAAGCAAAATGGCTATCTGAGGAGGCCTTACAAATAGCTGTGAGAGGAAGAGAAGCAAAAAGCAACGGAGAAAAGGAAAGATATACCTATTTGAATGCAGAGTTCCAAAGAATAGCAAGGAGAGATAAGAGAGCCTTCCTCAGTGATCAATGCAAAGAAACAGAGGAAAACAATAGAATGGGAAAGACTAAAGATCTCTTCAAGAAAATTAGAGATACCAAGGGAACACTTCATGCAAGTTCAGTTCAGTTGCTCACTTGTGTCCGACTCTTTGTGACCCCTATGAACAACTGCACGCCAGACATCCCTGTCCATTCCATCACCAACTCCTGGAGTCTACCCAAACCCATGTTCATTGAGTCGGTGATGCCATCCAACCATCTCATCCTCTGTCGTCCCCTTCTCTTCCTGCCCTCAATCATTCCCAGCATCAGGGTCTTTTCCAATGAGTCAGCTCTTCACATCAGGTGGCCAAAGTATTGGAGTTGCAGCTTCAGCATCAGTCCTTCCAATGAACACCCAGGACTGATCTCCTTTAGGATGGACTGGTTTGAACTCCCTGCAGACCAAGGGACTCTCAAGAATCTTCTCCAACACCACAGTTCAAAAGCATCAATTCTTCGGCACTCAGCTTTCTTTATAGTCCAACTCTCACATCCATTCATGACTACTGGAAAAACCACAGCCTTGACTAGATGGACCTTTGTTGACAAAGGAATGTCTCTCCTTTTTAATATGCTGTCTAGGTTGATCATAACTTTCCTTCCAAGGAGTAAGTGTCTTTTAATTTCATAGCTGAAATCACCATCTGCAGTGATTTTGGAGTCCAGAAAAATAAAGTCAGCCACTGTTTCCCCATCTATTTGCCATGAAGTGATGGGACTGGATGCCATGATCTTGTTTTCATGCAAAGATGGGCTCAATAAAGGACAGAAATGGTATGCACCTAACAGAAGCAGAAGATATTAAGAAGAGGTGGCAAGAATACACAGAAGAACTGTACAAAAAAGATCTTCACGACCCAGATAATCATGATGGGTGTGATCACTCACCTAGAGCCAGACATCCTGGAATGTGAAGTCAAGTGGGCCTTAGGAAGCATTACTACGAACAAAACTAGTGGAGGTGATGGAATTCCAGTTGAGCTATTTGAAATCCTAAAAGATGATGCTGTGAAAGTGCTGTACTCAACATGTCAGCTAATTTGGAAAACTCAACAGTGGCCACAGGACTGGAAAAGGTCAGTTTTCATTCTAATCCCAAAGAAAGGCAATGCCAAAGAATGCTCAAACTACTGCACAATTGCACTCATCTCACACCGCAGAGTCAGACACAACTGAAGCAACTTAGCTGCAGCAGCAGTAGCACACGCTATTAAAGTAATGCTCAAAATTCTCCAAGCCAGGCTTCAGCAATACATGAACCGTGAACTTCCAGATGTTCAAGCTGGTTTTAGCAAAGGCAGAGGAACCAGAGATCAAATAGCCAACATCTGCTGGATCATCGAAAAAGCAAGAGAGTTCCAGAAGAACATTTATTTCTGCTTTATTGACTATGCCAAAGCCTTTGACTGTGTGGATCACAATAAACTGTGGAAAATTCTGAGAGAGATGGGAATACCAGACTACCTGACCTGCCTCTTGAGAAATCTGTATGCAGGTCAGGAAGCAACAGTTAGAACTGGACATGGAACAACAGACTGGTTCCAAATAGGAAAAGGAGTATGTCAAGGCTGTATATTGTCACCCTGCTTATTTAACTTACATGCAGAGTACATCATGAGAAACACTGGGCTGCAAGAAGCACAAGCTGGAATCAAGATTGCCGGGAGAAATATCAATAACCTCAGATATGCAGATGACACACCCTTATGGCAAAAAGTGAAGAACTAAAGAGCCTCTTGATGAAAATGAAAGAGGAGAGTGAAAAAGTTGGCTTAAAGCTCAATATTCAGAAAACTAAGATCATGGCATCCGGTCACATCACTTCCTGGCAAATAGATGGGGAAACAGTAGAAACAGTGGCTGACTATTTTTCTGGGCTCCAAAATCACTGCAGATGGTGATTGCAGCTATGAAATCAAAAGACACTTACTCCTTGGAAGGAAAGTTATGACCAACCTAGACAGTATATTAAACAGCAGAGACATTCCTTTGTCAACAAAGGTCCATCTAGTCAAGGCTATGGTTTTTCCAGTGGTCATGAATGGATGTGAGAGTTGGACTATAAAGAAAGCTGAGTGCCGAAGAATTGATGCTTTTGAACTGTGGTGTTGGATAAGACTCTTGAGAGTCCCTTGGACTGAAAGGAAGATCCAACCAGTCCATCCTAAAGGAGATCATTCCTGGGTATTCATTGGAAGGACTGATGCTGAAGCTGCAACTCCAATACTTTGGCCACCTGATGTGAAGAGCTGACTCATTGGAAAAGACCCTGATGCTGGGAAAGATTGAAGGCAGGAGAAGAAAGGGATGACAGAGGATGAGATGGTTGGATGGCAACACCAACTCAATGGACATGTTTATGGTGATGGCCAGGGAAGTCTGGCGTGCTGCAGTTCATGGGGTTACAAAGAGTCGGACACAACTGAGCGACTGAGCTGAACTGATGATGATGTGAAGAATAGGGAACCCTAATACACTGTTGGTAGGAACGTAATTTGTTGTAGCCACTATGAGAAAGAGTATGGAGGTTCTTCAAAAAACTAAAAATAGAATTACCATATGAATTTCACTGTTGGGCAAGAATTTCACTGTTGGGCATATATCAGAAAAGAATGAAAACACAAATTCAAAGAGATACAAGCATCCCAATGTCCACAGTAGCTTTTTCACAACATCCAAGATATGGAAGTAACCTTAGTGTCCATCAACAGATAAATGGATAAAGACGATGAGGTATATAAATATAAAGGAATATTACTCAGCCACAAAAAATGAAATTTTGCCATTTGCAACAGTATGGGTTGACCTGGAGGGTATTGTACTTAATGAAATAAGTCAGACAAGTACTGCATGTTATCACTTATATGTGTAATCTAAAAAAAAAAAAATGAATGAATATAACAAAATAGAAACAGTCTGACAAATATAGAAAACAAATTAGTGATTACCAGAGGTGAAAAGGAATAGGAGAGGGACAACATAGATTCACGGGATTAAGAGGTATAAACTGCTATGTATAAAATAAACTGCAAGAATATACTGTATAGCATAAGGAATACAGATAATATTTCATAATAATTTTAAATGAAGTATAATCTTAAAAATATTGAATTATTTGTAAATTAACTCTACTGCAATTTAAAAATAATAAAAAGAAAAGAAAGAAAACAGTTAAATATCTGAATATAGAATACTGGCTAAATCAAATGGGATTTACCCATGCAATAGGATACTATGCGGTCATTAGAAATTTATACATACACATATGGAAAGATAACTATAATAACTGGCATGTAAAGCAGATTTTTAAAAAAACATGAGTAGTATAATCCCATTTGGAGGAAAACTTTTTTAAAATGCTAACTATACGTGTAAGTGAATACATGTAGAAAATTTTCAAACGAGACACTGAAATGTTTACAATGGTTATTTTTAAGACAGTCCTTATTTTCACCTAAAAACTCTTCTGTGTTTCCTGAAAGTTTCTACAATTTTTTTTACAATCAAGAAAAAAAAAAGTAATTTTCACTTTGAGTTTTTTAAAAACCTGTTCCCACCCATCAAAGACAATAAAATATTGTTATCTATGTCAAGTAGTATGTAAGGAGTTTACAGTGAGATCATATACAGGTTGTGATAACTAATGCTATAGGACTGAATTAGATGTGAGATTACAGCCTCAGGCAGTGATTACAACCTCAGGAGTTAGGCAGAATAGGTTTAATTTGCTGACTGCCACTGTTAAATCTTTATGACATCAAACAAAGTTTTATTTTTGTGTTATTTAAATGTTTTCTATGCCATGGGTCCCTAATCTGTAAAACAGGAAACAAAAGCACCTACTTGATAGAGCTATTGTGACCAGTAAATAATATATATAAAGCACTTTGAATAATCCCCCAGCTTATATCAAGCATATCTATATCTATACACACACACACACATATGTAATAAACAAAGTTAAAAAATTACTTTCTTCATGATCCCCCAAGATTAATACTGGATAAAGTAAGCACTCTGATATGCTTTCTATCTCCTAAACATATTTGTTCTCCATGTTTAATAATTATTCCATTGTCTATATGGGTTAAATACTAATAGCAAAATTTTCCCACTGTTTTATTGCATATTCAATGTAGAAAAATTCAGTTTTATAAAAATGTATAAGGTGAAATGTAAAAATCCCTCTCCTAATTTCAACAACATTCCCAATTCATTTCTTTCAATATTGTACCTATGCCCATATATTTGATTTGTTTGGTGGCTTAATTTACCAAAATGAGATCAAACTAAACATACGGATCTGCCCTCTGTATCACACAATATATCATGGAAAACTTTCCATATCATTCTTTTTATTGCTGGACAGTATTCTATTATATGTCATTATTTAACCATTTCCCTGTTGATGACCATTAAGATTATTTCCACCTTCTGAGTAAAGCAAACAACACTGCAGTGTGCATCCATATGCACAAGGCTTCCAGAACTTGCAGATATTTTTGTGGAGTCGCGTTTCAGAAGTGAAATTGTTAGCTTCTCAAGCCTACATTTCCTAAGGAAGAGTATAAAGCTGAGACAAAGCTTTTAAGCCAGGCAATTCTTGAGATATAAAATCCTAGCACCTGAAGAACAAGAGGGAAAGAGAGGTGAGGCAGGTAAGGAGGAAAAGCAAACAAAAGGTAATACTGTCCCCAAGCTGGTTTCACTGACCGGGGTCACACAGGCCGTCTTCCAGTTAAGCTAAATGGACCATTATGTCTCAGAATGGGAAACAAAGAAAGGAAAGAAAGGAAAAGCAATTGAACTGCCAGTTTCTTCCCAGCTCTTGCCTCTTCCTGGTCAAAGTCTGCCCCCTGAGTTTCTGGTCCTGCTACCTAACTCACCTAAGCAGCTGCTGGGGACAGAGCTTCTACCACACGCCCTGAGCCTAGAAGGAATCAAAGTTTCCAAGACTCTGGTCGGGTAGGAGGTCCTGCTGCAGCTGAGCCTCACAGCAAAACCTAAGTGGGCAGGTGGCTTTAGGAGGTGAAGAAGTCATCTCCTAGGAGATGGCTGCCAACCCATGCTCCACTAAAAAGGCATGCCTGTGTTGACTTCCTTGTGCTCTGCCAACAAGCCTTCTAATTCAATCTCTCAGATGAAAAGTAGTATACGCTGCTTTAGCTTACTTACATTTCTTGATTATTAGTGAGACAGAGCATCTTTCACTATTGATTGGCATTCATATTCTTTCTGGGGATGGCTTGTCCTTATACATTTCAAGTGTAATTTCTCACCCTTCCATTAGGAGACTATAATTAAACTACTGAATTCTGTTACTCTCAGCTCTGCCCTATTTCCTAAAACTACTTCGGGTTACCTATGAATCAGATACTTAAGGCTATCAGCTTACATACAGTACATAAAATCTTTGCTGGTTATCTTTACCACTGAAATAACAAAAAGGACCAAGCAAGAACATGACAACCTCCTTATCCCAGTTCCATAATTACTTTCCACCTGGTCAGGGAAACTTCGGCATGTTAAAACAAGTTATACATTTCCATCCAGTTTTCATGGTTCCTCAAGCTCTGGCCCAGAGAAGGCAAAGGCCCCCCACTCCAGCACTCTTGCCTGGAAAATCCCATGGATGGAGGAGCCTGGTAGGCTGCAGTCCATGGAGTCGCTAGGAGTCGGACATGACTGAGCGACTTCACTTTCACTTTTCACTTTCATACACTGGAGAAGGAAATGGCAACCCGCTCCAGTGTTCTTGCCTGGAGAATCCCAGGGACGGGGGAGCCTGGTGGGCTGCCGTCTATGGGGTCGCACAGAGCCGGACATGACTGAAGCGACTCAGCAGCAGCAGCAGCAAGCTCTGGCCAGAATGGGAGGGCAGTCAGAACACTGCCTCGGCCTGCCCTCATCTCTGTCTCATTGCCAATGTCCAGTCAGATTTTCTTTTAGCATGGTCAGTTTTGACCATAACATACCACCTTCAAAGTAAAACCTTTTTTCATGCAAAGACAGGCACCAAGAAATTCAGACCCAAATTTCTGACATGTCTTTTTTCCTCTTATGCTTTTTTTCCTTTTAAGAATTACCCTGATTGGTTTTTTGATTCAATTTCTGCATCGTACCCAAGGATCCATCCATCACCTGTCTCGCTCACCCTTTTCATCTCTGCCATACTTTAAAAATTGGACGACCAACAAACATACAGTAGCTATTGACTCTACAGCTATAGTTAGTAATATATTTGGTCTCAAATTAGAAATTGTGTCAAACAGCTGGAAGTCTTACTTCACGTGCACTGTAATATGAATAAAACTTACTGCCTCTAGAAGAGTTACTCTATAGTGAGACTGAAAACAATGTGGTATTCAGATAGTGCTTTAAACCCAGGTCTTTATATTTTTTTAAATGAATGTACTTTCAACTCAGCTAACAAAACCTAATTCATGCAGCTGACAGATTCGATATGTATAGAGAAAAAACTATTTTCCAACTCTAAATTACAGGAATATGACTTAGACTTAACTAAATCAGTCCTATCTAATTCGAGGCATGCTATGGCACAGCCACAAAGGGGAAATGTATTAACTTTTCCCTCTGAATAATTCTTCTATAATTTCAACCTCGTTATTTATTCAGCATAAGCTACCATGTGCTATGTTTTTACTCACTAATATTCCCAGCAACACTAACACTGCATCCCATTTTTTGTTAGCATATTAATAAAATTCTTGCCTCTGTTAAATATATAGTTGGTATAACAATAAAAATAATTTGCATTACACTCTATAGTTTACAAACTCTTTTCTATTATACACATATAATCTCGATGAATTATAACCATCCTTCACAACTTTAAAATGTGACAATATACTACAAATCTCCAAAAGCAAATCATGTCAAATATTGTGAATAAGATTATAACAATAAAAGACCAACAGAAGTATAAAGAAATTAACCTGCCATTCTTTCTTACTTTGCTCCAAGACAACTCTGCATTAGCACTGTTGGTTCATTTTCCCAATTTAAGCTTTTAAAAAATACATACTAAATTTCCCTATATTGTATTTCAATCAATTGCTGAAGCTGAGACTACGATGTCATAAATAAAGCACCAGATCATAAATTTCTCAAAAGACATAAAATCAAAAACACCCTGCACCTGCAAATTAAATGCAAGACACATGAACTAAACAATGAAAAGGAATTATTATGTGAAATTTAACTTGATCAGTTAGTTAACCAGTCTATTCTGAACAGACTTAGTCTTTATTCTCAGTACTGATAGTAAGATTATAACCATGCACCAAAATCATCTTGGTCTAGTCTTTTCATTTCATGTTTTCTTATAAATTATGGAGCTATGGGGAAAAAGTCAATCACCTTTCAGATGTTTGACTGCAAAAGCACTGCTTAGAATAGCAATGATTTGAGTTATTTAAATACAGGACTGTGCATGAAATGAGAGCTATCTGTAAAACAGCACACACTTAAACTAGTGTATATATTACAACATTTCAAATACTTAAAGATCTCAAGCCTCGCATGATTCTATATTTACACAGCTGATGAGAAACTCCAGTATACAGAATTTTTTTTTAAGGGCCTAGTAAAGACAGCAACACATTTTAACATTTTCATACAAACAAATACTACATCCACAACTTATTATCGTGGCATTAAGAGACCACTTTGCTTGTGTTCCCTATAAAATACATTTTAAAAGAATATTCAAGACTCTCCTGGTGGTGCAGTGGATAAGAATCCACCTGCTAATGCAGGGGACACAGGTTCGATCACTGACCTGGGAAGATTCCACATGCCGCAGGGCAACCAAGCCCATGCACCGCAACTCCTGAAGCCCATGAGCCTCCAGCCCATGCTCCACAATAAGAGAACCCACTACAGTGAGAAACCCACATACACAATAAAAGCATTAGCACCCCTCGGCCCTTGCTGGACACAACTAGAGAAAGCCCATGTGCAACAAAGACCCAGTGCTGCCAAAAATAAGTAAATAAATAAAAATGTTTGAAAAGAATATATAAAGTTAAGTTGAACTGACTTTGTAACGTACAAGATTGAAGTAACACTTAAAACCAAATATCATTGTGAAGATTGGTAAAAATACTTAACTGTTAATTTTTTGTTACAATAAACTCATTTCTTAATAGTGTTATTTGAAAAGAAGTGTATCCTAAGTTTTCCAAAATTTCAGCAGTTTTTGAATTAACCTGTGAAAATAACTCTAACAGAAATTTGCAATTTAAGAACTGTCCTATTTTGCAATTGGATTTTCTTGTTCCTAAATGATGCAAATAACTGAAAGCTAATCTGTCACCGTCAGTTTAGTTGCTTAGTTGTGTCTGACTCTTTGTGACCCCATGGAGCATGCCAGGCTTCCCTGTCCATCACCAACTCCCAGAGCTTACTCAAACTCATGTTCATTGAGTCGGTGCTGCCATCCAACCATCTTATCCTCTGTGGTCCCCTTCTCCTCCTGCCTTCAATCTGTTATCTTAGAACGTATAATTGACACTTCACTCTTTTCCAAAAGGCATAAGGCAATCAAAAGACTGCAGATTTTATCTAACATAAAAATGATCAAACAAAAGACAAGTGTGGTTCATACAACAAACTATTCAAGATGCATAGTTCTTGGCCTCAGCAGAGGTTCACACTGATCTGTTTTCTCAGAAACCGCTCGCACAATGCACACACACAGAGACACATATGCACTAGACACTGTCTAGTGTTTACATCTCTAATTACTAACGTTAAGCATTCAATGGGCTTCCCTAGTAGCTCAGCTGGTAAAGAATTCACCTGCAATGCAGAGACCATGATTTGATTCCTGGGTCGGGAAGATGCCCTGGAGAAGGCATAGGCTTCCCACTCCAGTATTCATGGGCTTCCCAGGTGGCTCAGCTGGTAAAGAATCTGCCTGCAATGCCAGAGACCTGGGTTTGATCCCTGGGTTGGGAAGATCCCTTGGAGGAGGGAATGGCAACCCACTTCAGTATTCTTGCCTGAAGAATCCCCAAGGACAGAGGAGCCTGGTGGGCTACGGTCCATGGGATTGCAAAGAGTTGGACACGACTGAGCGACTAAGAACAGCACACAGTATGCATTTAAGGATGTTATTCTGATATTATTTCTGAAATTTCAGGAACTTTTATATATACATGGTTTCCCAGGTGGCTGAAAGAAGAATCTGCTGCAATGCAGGAGGTGCAAGTTCAATCCCTGGGTTGGGAAGATCCCCTGGAGAAGGAAAATGGCACCCCACTCCAATATTCTTGCCTGGGAAATCCCATGGACAGACCTAGCAGGCCATAGTCCATGGGGTCGCAAAGAGTCGGACACAACTTAATGACTAAACAACAACAATATATATACCTGGCAAGGCCTAATCAGAGGAGTTCCAACTACAGTGTCAAACCCTTCTGGGGTCATTTGGGTACCAAATATGTTACCTCCTCCTCTACTTCATTACTCAGAGTTGATTTATATGGTTAGGTGACATGTGGTAAAAAAACAGACTATGAAAAACTGCTACACATCTTACTGACAGGCAAGAATGACTGAGATTATCATGAGATAACAGCATCACGACTTAGTTGAAGCACCTCTTAGGCAGAAACTCTGGAAAGCCAAAGGAGGTTAGCTATTGGTCAAAAGAGAAATGTCTCCAATGTAAATTTCCTTGGAAGATACCACAGACACAGAAGTATATAATATATATATCAGCAATAGTTGCAAAAAAAATCATAAAATCTTCTAATTAGTTTTTTTTTAAGTCAGAGCCAAATGACATAGTAACTGAATTGGATGATTTCATGATTTTTACATTAGTCAGCAGAAATGCTACAGGAAAGAGGTAAAAACTAAGTGATTTGGCATCATGAGTTTACTGGGAAAATCACATTCCAAAGTACATCAATTCTTTAAAATTTCAGAATATGACATATAATTAATCATTATTATTATAAGATTTCAGCAAGATTACAGCATTAGTTTATGCTAAGTAATGCAGCCTGAAAAAGCTCAATAAATCTTAGCTGAACCAAATCTCAAAGGACAAATTAACACAGTCATCCCTAGTTTACAACACAAATAGATGTGAAAAGAAAATGAAGACTTGGAAGTAGAGAAATCTAGTACAACCCTAGAGTAATGAACAAAAATATAGACTAATTCCATGGAATAATATATATACAAGAGAAATGACCATAAACTATAAAAATTTTAAAAATTAAAATAGTAATAAAAGTCATTCAGTTGACTATAGTACAAATATTAGATATTTAAAACATTCAGTCTCTCAATATATAAAGCTTTCTCACAGGAGCCAAATGTGGGGAGACAGGAAGGGAAATCAATCTCAAAACTTGTCCACTTTAGGCTTATAATACTAAATTTTAATATTGCAAAATGTTAAGAATTTAAAAAACTTTCGAAAAGGAGATATACTAAATTGTATGGTTTTTTTTTTTTTTTCTTAAGTAAACAGTTTATAAAAATCTATCTTCCTTCACTGGATTTCAAATCCTATTAGCAGATTTTCAGGTCCTACATTTAAAATAAGCCAGTGTCATGACTGCTAGAGGATGGGAAATGCTATGTTAAAACCTAATTACGTGCTAAAAAGAGTAAAGTGGGACATTTAAAAAAGAAAAATGACATATCTTTCCTAACTATATTCCCCTTTTACCTCAATTAAAATTATAGATTACTAAGAGTTTCACTAACATTTTTTCATGGCTTCCCAGATGGGGTAATAAATAAAATATTCTACTTAAGAAAAAACTGGAAAACTGTGATATGACTACACTTATTTATTATGACTACATGCTACCAGAAGAAATATCAAAACTAACACCCATCATATACTAAGATCAGAATCTGGCTCCAGGGCAACCCTATCCCACCAATATCAATGAAACCCTAGGAGTTTATCTATCCCAAAGTAATTTTATACGATTTTTTAAAAGTTTCTTTTAAGTTATAGCACTAGGGAATTCCCTTATGGCTCAGCGGTTAAGAACCTGCTTGCCAAGGCAGGGGAAATAGGTTCGACCCCTGATCCAGGAAGATCCCACATGCCATGGGGCGACAAAGTCTGTGCACCACCACCAAGATCACACACTAGAGCTTCAGCTGTGCAACAAGAGAAGCAAGTGCAACTGGAAAAAGCCTGCACACAGCAGTAAAGGCCCAGCACAGTCACAAATAAAAATTTTAAAAATTATACCATTAAACTGTATTTTTAATAAGGAATGGCTTGTCAAACTTTTTACATACATACACATATGTGCACAGGTATTCATACTGCTTCCCTTCCTCAACCAGCAAATATAAACAGGAAAAAACTAAAAAACTCAGAGACAAGTAAATGTATGGAATGAATGTTAAAACAGTGTGCCAGATGAATATCTATTTGTTAATTCTCCTCTACAGTTAAGCATTGAAAGGACTGATGCTGACGCTCCAATACTTTAGCCACCTGATGTGAAGAACTGACTCAGAAAAGACCCTGACGTTGGGAAAGATTGAAGGTCGGAGGAGAAGGAGTCAACAGAAGATGAGATGGTTGGATGACATCACTGACTTGATGGATATGAGTTTGAGCAAGCTCTGGGAGTTGGTGATGATCAGGGAAGCCTGGCGTTCTGCAGTTCATGGGGTTGCAAAGAGTTGGACACAAATGAGCAACTGAACTGAACTGAAAGCTAACCAAACATGTTTTTTAACCACAAGTAGGAACCATTGAACTCAACTGGCAAACACACACAAACACATACAAGTATTAAGCATTCAATAGTTCCTAAATATTATGCAACCCTTTATGAAGTCAATAAGGTAAACCATTTTATTTTTACTAATACAGCATGCTTTTTCTGTATCAGAAATTAGCTGTTCATGGAGGCTAACAAATTTGACCCAAAATATCAATATATTCAACCTTTGTTTCCAATAACAAAACATGTTATAATAGAATTCTACTATTAGAACAAATGGTTTTTCAGTAGGAAAAAATTATCTCCTAGTAATTTTGAAACTAGACAAAATGCAGTTTCAATTACTAACTCTGAATTGATATATTTAAGTTGTTTTTCTATCAAAGTAAACCTGAAATAACAATTCATTCCGTAATACCTACTGCTGGATTATTTCTTCTGTCTATGGCTCTGTCTGGCTTCCCAGGTGGCACAGTGGTTAAGAATCTGCCTAACAATGCAGGAGACCCAGGAGTCACGGGTTTGGTTTGGTCACTGGGTGAGGAAGATCCCCTGGAAGAGGGCAAGGCCATCCACTCCAGTACTCTTGCTTGGAGGATCCCATGGACAGAGGAGCCTGGTGGGCTACAGTCCACAGGGTCGCAGAGTCAGACACAACTGAGCAAGCGTGCATGCTATGGCTTTAATATCATAATCCAGTTAGTCTACTCAAATGTGTAACTGCTTTATTTACAAAGAAATATACCCTGTTCTACTGCACAAATAAAGTCTTGAGCATTCTTTAGTGAAAGAAAATTTTAGTTACACAGGATACTAATTTCCCCAAATTATCTAATAAATGTAATTACCAAATAAAATTTAGGTTGCTTATTTTTTTTCATTTATATGAATTGAACAGGACAACAAAATCTTTTTCCCATTGTTAGTTCTCATTATTCTAAGGCATCAATATTTTTAGATTATAAAATATGTCCATTATTTAAACTATTTTATTCTTTCATTAAAATATTATATTTTGATTTATTAAATACAGACAGAAAATTTTAATTTCTAACCTTGCTGTTTTAATTTGTGTCTATAAGAGAAACAAAAACACAAAGTAAGCATAATACAGGAAAATGTATCATCACAGAAAATCAGTCACTTTAAGCTGTAGAACACTGCCCTCTGGCGTCCACTGATCTAAAAAACAATTCAGTGTACCTAAATCACAATTTAATCCAGCCAATGGATTTTTTCTTTGTTACTGAAGCAAAATTCTTCCACGCTTTTTTAAAAACTCACATTTATTCTAGAGAAACGTCTGTGTCAAATGTTCTTCAACTTCTCCCCTTCTGACTCACCCAAATCTCAATTTGCAGTTAAATATGGCATTAACTTTCATGATCTTACATAAGGAACACAGTATTTAACCCAATTAATCTCACCCAAATTAGTCTGGACAAAGGAAATTGAAGAAAACACGGACACAACACATATAAAAAAGGGATAAAGACACTGAATTCAGAATTCAGCTTACACAAGGTCTTAACCTGATTTTCCATTAACGTGGTACTACAATAATTGGAAAAGCTATACACAGCAGAAATAATAGCAGGCATAGCGCACATAAGTAATCTATGCAAACTTTAGCTATACGGACTGAAATTCTTCGTCAGCCCCTCCCGTGTACCACGTACAAGACAACGGCCAGACCAGTCCAATCCAGCTGTTACTGGTCATCTTCTGCTTCACATACTGAGCTGGTACAAGGAATTATAAATATTAATAAGACATAATCTTAATTCTGGAAAAGAATAGAGGACGAGAAACATAATTTCAATTCAAAATGGTAAGAACAATGAAAGCAGAGGGGCCCAAAGAGCCGTCACTTTGTCTATCTCTGTATGGTTCAAGGAACAGGGAAAAGATTCCTGAAGGTGAAAATATCCTAAACCTAGTCTTCAAGGATGAGCACAAATTAATCTAGTAAACAGAGAGAGCTCTCCAAATGAAGGAAAAAAAAAAAAAACTTGAACTAAAATCAGATGATGTAAAACAGCAAGATGTAGGGCAGTAGATACTGACAACCCCAGAGTGCTTCAAAGTGACTCGTGAGCCATTAAAAGAAAACTAAAACAGAGAGGTCAGGATCCTAGCAGGAAATTTTAAGTAAATCTGGAGTAAAGATTATGCATCTCTATTTTTAAAGCTCCCTGCAAGGGATTCTGGTGCACAGTCAGGTTGCTGAAACAATACTTTAAGTCTGATAGTACTGGAATTTAAAATAAAGGTTGAGGAGGAGTAGGAGGTAGGAGTGAAGTGTAAATATGAATCAGATTGTGGCGGAATTTGTATGTCATACTAATTTAGCCTACGAGTAAAAGGGAATCACTTTTAAACAGGGAAAACATGATCAGGTATGTATTTTAGAAGCAATATAGAGGACAGAGTTGAGTGGGATCAGATGTAAAATAGGGATAACATGTAGAAATGCCCCTGCAACAATAAAATAAAAATACTCAACAAGTATTCTGACACATGAACCTAAAACAAAGTCAAAAGGTAGACCCCTCAAGACTGATTGCACCAGCAGATGTATTTTTAATTTGGCTCACATTGTAGGGCAACTGCTTAGCCAACTTTAACTTCTCTTTTAAAGTCTCATTCAAAAATCAAGAGATATCACACTAAAGCCAAGATTTTATATCTGGTCTGGCATCACTGGCACTCACAGCAACAGCCGGCTGGAGCAAAGGTCCATTTCCCTCGTTCATACAGGCACGCACTCCCCCTGTAAGGGCTTCCCTGGTGGCTCAGAGGGTAAAGCCTCTGCCCGCAATGCAGGAAACCGGGGTTCGATCCCTGGGTCAGGAAGATCCCCTGGAGAAGGGAATGGCAACCCACTCTGGTACTCTTGCCTGGAAAATCCCATGGATGGAGGAGCCTGGTAGGCTTCATGGGGTCGCAAAGAGTCAGACACGACTGAGCAACTTCACTTTCACTCCCTGTAAACTACAATTCTCATGACTATGTATAAATTCCAACCCATTTCATTCATTTATGTTAATGGCCTGGACTCTGCAGGCTATTCACTTTTTAAAAATTAGCTTTTGTGATCCTGCTCTAAAAACCCTGAACCCTGATCAGGATCACAGAAAAGATCAGGGCTAAAAAATGAATTTAGAATCAACACAGCCTACTGTTAAAACTGTAAGAATAGTAAGGAGAAACAGCAATACAGTCTTGGGCAAAACAACATTTAATCATGCAGACTTTATGCTTTATGATATTCCTATCAGCTTAAAAGTGGCCTTTACCACATTCAATTTATTTACTTATTTAGGCTACTTTGAAGCATGTGGGATCTTAGTTCCTTGACCAGGGATTAAACCTGTGCCCCTTTCAGCAGAAGCACAGTGTCTTATCCACTAGACTCCCAGGAAGTCCCTCACATTCAAATCTTAGTTAAAAGTTTATTTTCCTCATGTATGTTATGTATATTTCAATCTCTTTGGCACTGTTGTTGTGCTGTGCTGCGCTTAGTCGCTCAGATGTGTCTGATTCTTTGCAACTCCATGGACTGCAGCCCACCAGGCTCCTCTGTCCATGGGAATTCTCCAGGGAAGAATACTGGAGTGGGGTGTCATGCCCTCTCCCAGGCACAGGAAGAGGACTATTAGGACAGGACCCTGTTCTGGCTCCTCTGTTGTTTCTTCAAGTGCCATTATCTATCCTGATATTCAATGAATTTTTATAGGTAAAAGATAAGTCAATGATGCTGTAGAAACCACAGATGAATAGTAGCCATTTTGCAAAAGTCTAGATGGGTACCAGACAGCTCAGAACAAAAGAGTCTCAATATTACTTATCTTCATAAGCAATACACAAATATAATGCAATGAATGCTAACCTAAGAGTCATCAGACAAGTTATGGTGAACAAAAATAAAGTAACTAGCAATATCCCAAGTAAAGATGAAAGTTTCTAAGGAGTTTCTCTAACAAGGGCAAAAGACTAGATGGCCAACGAGAAGCAAGGTTTAACAATACTACTGAAACACACAGAAAGCCCTAGAAATTCCTGAGAACAACATTGCCTTGTCTATCAGGAACTTTTGCTCCCTCTGGTGGTCACAAGAAGCTTTACTAGGTGTGAAGAGAAACCGGTACATGGGCAAAGAGGAATGAAACTGCAGGAACTACCCAGATAAACTTTCATCTATCAGACAAATCAACATTCAAGTTACAAAGAACACTTTTTTAAAAGAAGAAACTTAGAATTTAGTGCTTTTGAGGAAGCAATGCAGAATTACAGAAACAGTCACAAGGGCTTAGGCCTACTAGGAAATGACAGGAGTATATCACGTGTGGGACAAGGAACTTCATATATAAAGTTTCGTTTTCATACCCTTTGAATTTTCATGCCTGTTTGAATTTTTATTTCCATATGCCTGTATAACTTTCATTAAAATATTATTTACTGGACAATATAGAAGAATATTTAAATCTTTTTACAAGTTTATATTCCAAGTGTATATCGCGTATCATCGGAGTAAAAGCCTTAATCCTTTTAGTAGACTATCCCATGTGCCCCCACGCTTTTTTGCAGAGAAATCATTTCGTATTTCTCTGCCCTGCACCCCATTCCCGTATACCTATTCAGCCCTCCTAACAATTCCTAGAGCACACCAGGCATGCTCCTGCCTTAGGGATTTGCGCTGGCTGTCCCTCCATATAGAATGCTCCTCCCTAGCTACCGGCACGGTTCACTCTTTCACGTCTCTGCTCAGTGTCATCTCTTCAGTGAGCCTTTCTTGGTCAGCTCATTTAAAATTGGAACCCCACCCCCTGTACACCCTATTCTCCTTCTCCTGCTTTCTCTCGATGGTGCTAATCACCTTCTCATACACTATATCTATTCTATTACTTATGCCTGCCAAACTGTAAGCTCTCTGAGAGCAGGGATGGGTCTCTTGTTCACTGTTATCTCCAGCACTGAGAGCTATAACAGGCACACCATAAGTGTGCAATAAATGAGCTGAATGAATGAATACTATCAACAATACCTTAATAGATGTACAAAAAAGGACAAAAGTCCTTTTATAAATGGTTCAATATGAAATAGCAATCTGCAACAGAGTAAAACCTTAATTATATAGGCAAAATACAGGAGATTGGTCTTTTAATAAGTTAGATCTACAGAGAGATCATTAATGTATTTTTTTCTTTTTGGCCTTAACTTGTAGGATCAACAGAGACCAAATAAACTCAAATCATCCTGCTGTTGCTGCTAAGTCACTTCAGTCGTGTCCGACCCTGTGCGATCCCACAGACGGCAGCCCACCAGGCTCCCCCGTCCCTGGGATTCTCCAGGCAAGGACACTGGAGTGGGTTGCCATTTCCTTCTCCAATGCATGAAAGTGAAAAGTGAAAGGGAAGTTGTTCAGTTGTGTCCGACTCTTTGCGACCCCATGGACTGCAGCCCACCAGGCTCCTCTGTCCATGGGACTTTCCAGGCAAGAGTACTAGAGTAAGTTGCCATTGCCTTCTCCAATCATCCTGCTTTTTGTACTCAAAAAGTCTTTACACGGGACTCAAAAGAAATGCTACTCATTACACTGTGCACCTTAGAATAAGAATCTTCTCAAAAGAGCTATGGAAAATACCAATTATTAGCTAGAAATTACAGAAAAACATATAATTCTTTAATTTGGAAAATGTCCTCTTCTAGAACTGTTAATATATTTATCAGGCTATAAAACCACATCTTTGTGTCCATATTATCTCTTTAGAAGCAAGGCAGCCACTTCAGAACAGAGTGACTTCATGGGTCAGGTTTATTGTTGTTTACTTGGTAAGTTGTGTTGGGAGTCTTTTGCGACCCCATGGACTGTAGCCTGCCAGGTTCCTCTGTCCAAGGGCTTTTCTAGGCAAGAATACTGGAGTGGGCTGCCATTTCCTTCTCTAGGGGATCTTCTCAACCCAAGAATCAAACCCATGTCTCCTGCACTGCAGGCAGATTCTTTACCATCGAGCCACCTGGGAAGCCAGGGCATTCACACTGAAAAGAATATTAATCTTCCAAATGACGGTCAATTAGGAAACAGTCAGAAAAAAACAAAGTGACTAAAATGCAATTATTTTCCAACTTTATCAAAGTTTTTATAAAACTACCTTGAATATTTGTTAAAACATCGAATTATACACTTAGAAGCTTGAGCATCTCACTTTATATAAACTTTACTTTAAAAAATAAAAAAACATAACCTGTAAACAAGTGAACTTCAGTTAGTAAACTTGCTTTTCACAGGGGTGTAGGTTAGCAATTCTGAAATGGCTTCCTATGTATTCTAGCTCAAGAAAATGAATAAATATAATGAGAATATTAGGAGCCCGGGTTCTGACTTAGAAAGGTGTTACAAATTCAGAAAGTGGGAAGACAACAATGTACCCTACAGTGCAGGGTTGGAATCAGAGGTACCAATATGAACTTGTGGTTTTTAATATATAAGTAAATAAATATAGAAATACAGATATAGGATACATATGTTAGAGAGGGTTAAGTAGGTGTGGGTATATACACACACGTCTGTGTCCACAATGAATCTATCTGTGTGCACATTCATACCTGAACGCATACATATGTATGCATGTACACACAGATGTTAAGTATGAATGTGTGTTAACATATATGTGCATTTGAGCATATGTATTATTCAGGTATGGAGAAGGCAATGACACCCCACTCCAGTACTCTCGCCTGGAGAATCCCAGGGATGGGGGAGCCTGGTGGGCTGCCCTCTATGGGGTCGCACAGAGTCAGACATGACTGAAGTGACTTAGCAGCAGCATTATTCAGGTATGTCTGCAGAAAGGGCATAGAAGCAATGACGCCCCAGCAGAAATGAGCATACTCAACACCCAGACTTTGCTTTCTAAATACCATTCTCTACTAAAAGGAACCAAAGGGGAAAAGCCAATTCTAGGGTGAGGACAGAGAAAGCAGAAGATGAACCTGTGGAGTGAGTTGAATTGTATCCTCTCCCTGACAAAGACACATCCACATCTAACCCCAGATATCTGAGAATGAGACCTTATTTAAAAACAAGGTCTTTACAGATGTTATCAGGTTAAGATGAGGCATACAGTCAACTAATATTTGACAGGGGAGCCCAGACTACTCAATGAAAAGGACAGTCTCTTCAGTAAATGGGAAAACTGGACACCTATCTTGTACTACCCACAAATATTAACCTGGAATGGACTAAGAACTTATGCATAAAAACATTCATTAAGGTCTTGGAAGAAAAATAGGGGGAAAGCTCCTTGACAATGGTTTTGGCAATGATCTTTTGGATTTGACGCGAAAAGCAAAAGCAACAAAAGTAAAAATTAATAAGTTGAACTACATCAAACTAAAAACTTCGAAACAGCAACAGAAACCATCAACAAAATGAAAAGGTAACTTACTGAACAGGAGAAAATATTTGTAAATCACATTTCTAATAAAGGGTTAATATCCCAAACATATAAAGAACTCACACAGCTCAATAGCAAAAAGAAAAAAAAATCCAATTTAAAAATGGGCAAAAATGAATAAACATTTTTCTAAAGAAGACGTTCAAATAGCCAACAAGTATATGAAAAGGTGCTTGGCACCACTATCATCAGGGAAATGCAAATCACACTTGTTAGAATGGTCGTCATCAAAAAGACAAGAGATAAGTGCTGGCCAGGAGGTGGAGGGGAAAAATAAAGCCCTTGTGCACTGCTGGGAGAAATGTAAATGGGTACAACCACTGTGGAAAACGGTACAGAGGTTTCTCAAAAACGAAAAACAGAGCTACCGTATGATCCAGCAATCTTATGTCTGTGTTGATGTCCAAAGGAAAGGAAAACTGGATCCTGAAGAAGTATCTTTCCTCCCATATTCACTGCAGCATTATTTACAATAGCCAACATACAGAAACAGAAAGAAGATAAACAGATTAATTCAACAGATGCATTAATAAAGAAAATATGACACACACACACATATATTATTCAGCCACGAAAAAGAAGGAAATCCTGCCATGTGCAACAAAGTGAACGGACCTTGAAGGTGCTATTCTAAGTGGAAAAAAAGTCAGAAAAACAAATCCTACGTAACATCACTTACATGTGAAACCTAAAAAAGCCAAACTCACAGAAACAAAGAGTAGAATGGTTTTTACCAAGGGCCTGGGAGGTGGGGGAGAAATGGGGAAAATGTTGGTCAAAGGTAGAAACTTCAAGTTACAAGATGAGTAAGTTCTGGGGATCTAATGTACAGCATGGTGATTATAGTTAATAACACTGTATTACATACTTGAAGGTTACTAAAGGAGTAGATCTTCAATGTTCTCACCACAAAATATAAACATTATGTGACATGGTGGAGGTGTCAGCTATGGTGGCACTCATTTTGCAACACATGTGTGTCAAATCAACACGTATGTGTGTACCTTGCTGCTGCTGCTGCTAAGTCGCTTTAGTCGTGTCCGACTCTGTGCGACCCCATAGATGGCAGCCCACCAGGCTCCCCCGTCCCGGGGATTCTCCAGGCAAGAACACTGGAGTGGGCTGCCATTTCCTTCTCCAATGCATGAAAGTGAAAAGTGAAAGTGAAGTCACTCAGTCGTGTCTGACTCTTTGCAACCCCATGGACTGCAGCCCACCAGGCTCCTCCATCCATGGGATTTTGCAGGCAAGCGTACTGGAGTGGGGTGCCATTGCCTTCTCTGGTGTGTGGACCTTAAATTTATGAAATGTTATATGTCAATTACATAGCAATAAAGCTAGGGGGAAAAGTTAAGATGAGGTTTAAGGCGAGCCCTAAATGCAATGACGGGTTGTCTAAATAAGAGAAAGTAAGGGCAATCTGGATAGAGACACAGGGGGAAAAGGCCATGTGAGCAGAGATAGAAATTGGAGCTATCCTGCCACAAACCAAGGACTCTCTGAGACCACCAGAAGTACTGGTAGAGGCAGGGAAGACTCTTCCCTGAAGCTTTCAAAGAGAGCATGGCTCTGCTAATACTGTAATTTCAGGCCTCCTGTACTGTGAGAGAATTTCTGCTGTTTTAAACTACAAACTACTAGTTTATGGTACTTTGCTATGGCAAACCTAGGAGACTAATACACCCTGAAACACGCCAGAAAGAAAAGTGTTCAAAGAATGATGGGGACATATCAAAAGGACATGGGAGCCGTCTTGAATGGCTTTCAGAGGCCAAACAATGGTAATTGGTATTACTATTGAATAAAATACAAATCTATGAGTATATTCTTGACTATAATGGGTGAGGCAATCAACCAGGGGCCCTGAGCACATTCATGTTCAGTATGCCAGGCTCTGACTACTTCTATCTTGGCCTTTTCTCAGGGTTGTGTGTGCAGTAAGCCACCATCAGGGATAAGGTAATTTCTTCCACACCCCTGAAAAATAGCAGGTTTACTTCTACCTGCTATGAAAGTGATGAGTCCCCAAAGCTCAGTGCTCCTTCCCTATGGCACAACCCACTGTGTATGCAGGCATCCATCTAGGCCCACCTGTGTCATCCCTGTGGGATTTGGGGGGCACAAGAATGTGAAGCAAATCCAACAAAGCTCATGTTGTTTGCCATGCCATGAATAATGAAGTCCTTTGGCTCAGACCCAGGAGTCTTGTAACTCTGCCAGTATCTAAGAAACAGTAATGGGCTATCTTATTAGCTTGTAAGTAGGGTAGAATCCTTTCACAGATTTTGGAAATGAGTAAATAAATAAATAGGGGAGAAGGGAAAGCCCATCCTCACAGTGGCACGCCAAGTAATAAATGCAGAAGGAATGATGGAGTTAGAATACCATTCAGTTCAGTTCAGTCGCTCAGTCGTGTCTGACTCTTTGCGACCCCATGAATCGCAGCACGCCAGGCCTCCCTGTCCATCACCATCTCCCGGAGTTCACTCAGACTCATGTCCATCGAGTTGGTGATGCCATCCAGCCATCTCATCCTCTGTCGTCCCCTTCTCCTCCTGCCCTCAATCCCTCCCAGCATCAGAGTCTTTTCCAATGAGTCAACTCTTCGCATGAGGTGGCCAAAGTACTGGAGTTTCAGCTTTAGCATCATTCCTTCCAAAGAAATCCCAGGGTTGATCTCCTTCAGAATGGACTGGTTGGATCTCCTTGCAGTCCAAGGGACTCTCAAGAGTCTTCTCCAACACCACATTTCAAAAGCATCAAGTCTTCAGCACTCGGCTTTCTTCACAGTCCAACTCTCAATCCATATGTGACCACTGGAAAAACCACAGCCTTGACTAGACGGACCTTAGTCAGCAAAGTAATGTCTCTGCTTTTGAATATGCTATCTAGGTTGGTCATAACTTTTCTTCCGAGGAGTAAGCGTCTTTTAATTTCATGGCTGTAGTCACCATCTGCAATGATTTTGGAGCCCCCCAAAATAAAGTCAGCCACTGCTTCCCCATCTATTTCCCATGAAGTGATGGGACCGGATGCCATGATCTTCGTTTTCTGAATGTTGAGCTTTAAGCCAACTTTTCCACTCTCCTCTTTCCCTTTCATCAAGAGGCTTTTTAGTTCCTCTTCACTTTCTGCCATAAGGATGGTGTCATCTGCATATCTGAGGTTATTGATATTTCTCCCGGCAATCTTGATTCCAGCTTGTGCTTCTTCCAGGCCAGTGTTTCTCATGATGTACTCTGCATAGAAGTTAAGTAAGCAGGGTGACAATATACAGCCTTGACGTACTCCTTTTCCTATTTGGAACTGTTAATGGATATTAAAACTAGTGGGTGAAATCTGATTAGGAAAAGGATATTTACACAGTCTTAGAGTATCACCCCACCAATTACTCATTAATTTCAAAGGGGGCAGGGAGAAATGCTACAGTGGAGAAAGCAAGCGATTAAAGTCAATATAACCAATTTGAGGACAAACAGACATCATGTATCTTCTGGTATAATGCATACAGAAGGACACAATTCTGTGGTATTCCTTCCAAAAATGTAATGATCCAAATCTAATTACGAGGAAACATCAAGCAAACCCAAACTGAGAGCCACTCTACAAACTAACGGCCTGTACTCTTCAAAAACATGGCAGTCAAGAAGGAAAGGCTGAGAAACCACTTCAGATTAAAGGAGACTAAAGAGACATGGCAGCTAGGTGCAGTGCACGATCCTGGGCTGGACGACTGATCAGAATGTTTAAAAATAACTATGAAAGACAGTCTGGATATACGATAAACTGGAATATGGACTATGAATTTGACAATGATATTAAATGAATGTTAAAATTCCTGATTTTGAGAAAAGAGAATCATTGTTATTTGTCAGCAGGAATGTAAATTGGTAATAGCCATGATGGAAACATTATCGGTTCTTCAAAAAATTAAAAATAGAACTCCCATATGATCCAGGAATCTCACCTCTGGGTATACATGTAAAGGAAATGAAATCAGAACCTCAGACATCTGGTCTCTCATTGTTTATTGAGCATTATTCACAATAGCCAATATATGGAAAGACCTGAGTGTCCGTGTATGGATGAATGTATAAACAAGATGTGTCGTGTGTGTATATACACACAAACAACAGAACCTTATTTTGCCATGAGAAAAAAGGAA
This sequence comes from Ovis aries, assembly GCF_016772045.2. Classification (NCBI taxonomy): domain Eukaryota; kingdom Metazoa; phylum Chordata; class Mammalia; order Artiodactyla; family Bovidae; genus Ovis; species Ovis aries. The sequence continues at coordinate 61,058,590 of NC_056065.1, forward strand.
ATCCTGCCACTTATGACAATACAGATGAACTGGGAGGACATCATACTAAGTAAAATAAGCCAGACAGAGAAAGACAAATATTATATGATCTCACCTATATGTAGAATCTAAAAAATGAAAAAGTCAAATTCATAGACGCAGAAAATAGAATGGTGTTTACCACTGGCTAGGGAAAATGGGGAGATACTGGTCAAAAGGTACAAAGCTGCAGTTCTGTAGGATGAATAAGTCTACTACAGGCATAATGGGTACAGTTAATAATACTGTATTGAATACTGGAAATATGCTAAGAGAGTAAATATCAGGTGCTCTTCTCACACACACACAGAGAAAAGGTGACTATGAGAGATGATATATTAGTTAGTTCAACTATAGTAACCATTTCACTACGTATATATACATAAATCATGTTGTATACCTTAAATATACATTTATAATTTTTATCTTAACACATATGTACACATACATCTACATATACACACACATGCATGCCTTATAGGAACTCTTGACACCAAAAAAAACAACAATGACCAATTTTGGTAACTGCAGTATAGTAATGTCGCACAGAGTCGGACACGACTGAAGCGACTTAGCAGCAGTAGCAGCAGCAATGTATCGAAGTTTATTAAGCAGTAAAAGGACGTGATGTCTATAACTTCTCTAAAACGGTTCAAACATAATAAAATAATTCAGAGGAAACCTATTTACATGTATGTACATGTAGATAGAAAATGATAAAACAAGGAAACAACCGGCATAACTAGACAAATGCCATCCAAGAGTTCCTTGCACTGCTCTTAAAACTTTAAAAAAGTTATATCAAGACAGTATAATGTACTATTATAAATTAGTTACCAATAAACACACTAATTAATAACACTGTATTCTATACATGAAATTTGCTTAGAGAGTAGATTTCAAGTGTTCTCACCATAGACACACACAAAAAAACATGATCAATAATGGGAGGCGATGGATAAGGTATTTAAGGTAAGAAATCATAAATTCTGTTACTTATCAAAAGTTATAAACTCAAATGCCTACATAAGAAGTTTAGCAAGATGGTTCTAGCTGAGGCTCTCTCATAAGGTTTAGGGTTTTTTGGGAGTATAGTGGCTTTTTACTACTATAGTTGCTTTATACAGTTTCTGCTGTACAGCAAGGTGAATCAGCCACACGTACCCCCTCTTTTGGGAATTTTCTTCCCATTTAAGTTACCAGAAGTAGAGTTCCCTGTGCTATAAAGTAGGTTCCCCTTAATTATTTATTTCATACAAAGTAGTGTTATATGTTGGAGAAGGCAATGGCACCCCACTCCAGTACTCTTGCCTGGAAAATCCATGGACGGAGGAGCCTGGTAGGCTGCAGTCGATGGGGTCGTGAAGAGTCAGACACAACTGAGCGACTTCACTTTCACTTTTTGCTTTCACGCATTGGAGAAGGAAATGGCAACCCACTCCAGAGTTCTTGCCTGGAGAATCCCCGGGACGGGGGAGCCTGGTGGGCTGCCGTCTATGGGGTCGCACAGAGTTGGACATGACCGAAGTGACTTAGCAGCAGCAGCAGCAGCAGTGTTGTATGTCAATCCTAATCTCACAATTCATCCACTCCCCCATCACTCCCTCCCCACGTGCTTTTTTCTAATACACATAATGTCAGCTATCCGACAGACAGCAGAGTAGTTAAGAGTGGGGATCTGGACTTATACAGGCAAAGGTTAAAATCCCAGCAATATCATTTATTAGCTGGCTGATCTTGGCAAGTTACTAAACCTCTCTGTGCCTGAATTTCCTCTTTTTTAAAATGCAGACAATAATAGTTTCTAAGTCTTAAAATTCTTAAGAAGATTTCAAAGGGCAATATATGCAAAGAACACATTCAGCATGAGAGTTGCTATTATTTCATCATCTTTAGAAGCAAATATCAATAGAAAATGATTCTTTTAACCTAAAACAAAATGAATTAAATATCAAATCTCTTGAGATTGAGATTAGGGTCCGGCCCCATACCAATAAAAAATGTGGGGGAAAAAGCTATGAGTCAAAGGTACCAGCTCAGAGAGTTTAAACTAAAAATTAAAATGTAAAGGAAATATAAAATTTCTTTTACAACTAGATTATGATGTTAACATATTTTTAGAATCATGTATTAAAGAATCATTTTTACTTGAAAAGTATGGATCTTTGGTTCTGTTTAGTTTACTCAAGTTTCATAAATTAAGCAGGTAAGATATAGATATTTTTTAAAACATCCTTCACGTCTAACTGGGTTTCCATAAGGAAGAACTACCATAACTACACGGACTGTGCAAGCATTTGTAATAGTCATAGTTAATGGAATTTTACTTAGTAATTAAGACATTGAAGATAAGAAGCCATAAATTCTGTCATTTATCAAAAGTTATAACCTCAAATGCCTACACAAAGCCAGGCAATCAGAAACAGTCAAGTATAGTCAATAAGGAAGAACTGAGACCACAGTGGCTGGACTTGAAGAGTAAGGACTCACTTAAAGGCATGCAAATTCAAGTCTTGTTTTTGTTTTTTTTAATTGTGCCATCTGTATTCAGGCTGAGTTCAGTTCAGAGGCACTTGTTCTTACCACTGAATTTCAGATTTTTAAGTCCTTTCAGAACCTTTATAGTATATATCTGTACACAAACAATGTTTTATAGCAGTCATATCATTAGAGATATCCTAAGTTGGTTATCTTTCCCACTTTGTACTCATAATTAAGATATATTTTTATATGTTATAACATTTACATCTTTAAGGTTCCTTATAACTCTGACATTTTAAGATTCCATCACTGATTCCATCCTTCATACTGGTAATAAATATCTAACAATGAAACAAGTGTCCCCAAAGTCCAAAGTAATCTCTTCTTCTACTGGATACCTTAGCACTCACCTCATTATTGTTTTATACTATTACTCTATTTTTCTTATGTTTTATCTTCTATAATATACTTTGTGAAAGTCGCTCAGTTGTGTCCAACTCTTTGCAACCCCATGGCCTATACAGTCCATGGAATTCTCCAGGCCAGAATACTGGAGTGGGTAGCCGTTCCCTTCTCCAGGGGATCTTCCCAACCCAGGGATCAAACTGAGGTCTCCCGTATTGCAGGCAGATTCTTTACCAGCTGAGCTATCGGGGAAGCCTTATAATGTACCTTAAACTATGTACATAAAAGCAGAAAGGATGCCATTCATATTTTACCCCATCAATAAGCATTTTGCACTTGCATAGAAGGTGCTCACAAAAAAAAAAAAAAAAGGAGAAGAGAATCCTCCCATTTCTCAAGATAATACTATGATCACAAGTTAAACTCTTTCAAATTCTAAAATGAACTGAGCTTTTGCATGATTTACAATTATGCTTTTAAAAATTCTCCACAATTCAGAGTTCTCAGTATCAGTAGCTGGCTATATGAACATATAAGCAATAGTATTTTTAGATAGATAAATATTACAATAACTTTATAACCTTTCTATTTGAGAAAATAAAACTCAAAGGATGTTACTTAACCCTACAGCTTAGTTTTAACATTTATTTGAGAGAAAGATGGTGGTTTTTTTGGAAAGTGTTAGTTATAATCATTAAGTCTTACCTGAGGATTCCAACTTGGATCTAATTTTTTAACTACAGCAATGTATTCCTGCATTGCTTGGCTGGGGCTTGAATCACCAAGTGCTTTCCATGCTTCCCTGTAGTAATATCCAAAATGGCCTATCATTAATTATGTAAGAAACACAAACAGTATATTTCTTGTTATTATTGAGAAAAAGGCACACGTTTTAATGGTCACAAGATGTAATAAGCCATAGACGCACAGCCTTCTCTTTTTGCCTTTACATTGGTCCATAGCAATACAGACCTTATCAGCCCACCTAAGGAGCCCTTTTAGACACTTTTTCCTCTAATCACCCTTCCCATGAAATTTTAAAATATATATTGCATGTTTGTCGAATTTAAGAAGGCATAAACTATTATAATATCTAAGATTTTAAAACTCCCTCAAACCCAAATTTCACCCCTGCTGAGAACACATGGTCTACAGACAATAGAACAGTTCGCATCTAATGAATTAACTGTGTTTATGGCGTTTCAATAATGTGTTCACTATTCATCACATAAAACAATATTCTGTGGGAAATGCTTCAAACTTCTTATTTTAAGGTGTGAGAAATACACCTTCCCCTCCTGCCGTTATCTCATCTCTAAGCTGCCAGTAGTAGATCCTGAGGCCTTGGGCAGGGACTTCAAATGTGAGGAGGCAGTGGAGACAGAGAAAAGAGTACTAATGAATGAGAAGGCAGGGACTTCCTGCAGTTCAATAACCAAGAGCAATATTTTAGTCCTGAGCCCCCTTCTGCACTCTCCTTTCCTTCTTTCCTGCCAGCTGCTAGGCCCGGCCTCCTTCTTGGCTTTTCCCTGCCAATTCTTTCTACCTCCAACTGGGAGGTACAGTCACTGATCCACTGTAAAAGGTAACTCAGTCTCAGAGTCTTCCCATTACCTTCCTGCTCTTATCATGGACAGAACATCTTTCTGAGGTTTCCTAAATTTATTTTTAATCTCTTGAAATTTACTTGTATATATCGTAAGACTTAACCCCAAATATACATCCTTCAGAGTAAAGAAATTTCATTATTTAGTACTATTAAACAAATATACATGAACCGTACTTAGATTTCCCCATCTTTTTCCAGATGAGGAGCCAATCAAGACTCACACATAACACTGAGTTTCAAGTATGTTTAGTCTTTTTCTCTTCCATGATACTGATATTTTTTTTTAACAGTTCAAACCTGGTGTTTTTAAAAATATCTTTCAATTTGCATTTGTCTGACTGTTTCCTCACCTAGAGAGTTTTCTTGCCAAAAATGATTAATCATGATTAGAATCAGGTGAAATATTTGGCAAGAGCAACATATAGGTGAAATGTCATTTACAATTCATCACATCAAGGACGCCAGTTTGTCCCATCATTAGTGATCAGAGTCAAGATTCAGTACAAGCAGTGTCTCCAGGTTTTCTCTTTGTAATTAGTAAGTAAACTCTTATTGTGTGAACTCAGATTGTGTGAATATTGTTCCCGAGTTGTTTTTCATCCAATGGTTTTAGCATCTATTGATGATTCTTGCCTGAATTATTATAATCGTAAAGTCTAAACTTTTAAAAACTACTAAAAACAATGAAAAAAATAGGAAAACACAGAGGAGAAAGTAATGGTGAATTTATAATTCATAAATTTAAAAATGCACAAAATATGCATCAAGGAATTTTATAACAGTAATAAAATGCCAGTCAGAGAACTATTAGAGAAGGCAATGGCACCCCACTCCAGTACTCTCGCCTGGAAAATCCCATGGATGGAGGAGCCTGGTGGGCTGCAGGCCATAGGGTCGAGAAGAGTCAGACACGACTGAACAACTTCACTTTCACTTTTCACTTTCATGCACTGGAGAAGGAAATGGCAACCCACTCCAGTGTTCTTGCCTGGAGAATCCCAGAGACGGGGGAGCCTGGTGGGCTGCCATCTATGGGGTCGCACAGAGTCGGACACAACTGAAGCGACTTAGCAGCAGCAGCAGCAGAGAACTATTTGTTGTCATCAGCATAGGAAGCTTGAGCCAGAAACAAAATCAAAGCACAGCTTCCTGTCACTGAGAATGTTCTACACAAAAGAAGTCAGCTGAACTAAATAACTGTGCTTAATGACATTACTGATTTGCATTTCAGGTTCAAGCTCTACATCTCCTCCCAGCTGGGTGACAAGCAGTCCCCAGACAGGCAGCTTGCTCAGGGAACCACGTTTTGAGGAGCCCTGCTCTGGAAAGAGGTGAGAATCCAGTTTTAGTGCTTCTTCTCTCCACAACCATATTTCAGCTTTTCTTTTTAAACCTTCCCTCTCTACTTTTAATTTCAGGTGGATGCTCCAAAGTCCTTTCTTCTCTAAGTTTCCCTATTATATATGATTCCTCTCTTTTCACTTAAACAAGGTGGGAGGATATAAGGCCTCATATGACAGGATGTAATCTCTGAATTATAATTTTAAAAAAAAATTCTAGGAGGGCATAGTCTTTCTATGTATTCAGGAAAGAAGCAGGCTCAGGATCTATTTTTCTTTCCCCCTCTGTTCAAGAGGTTATTAGAAGCACTTCTTCACCATGGTAGGCAAGGAACAGAAGAGCATTAGAGATGAGGAGAAAAAACTGGGGAGGGGAAAAAAGAGTAAAATATGGGGATCTGCCCTCCTCTTCTCCCTTCCCATCCTCCGGACCTTCTTCCAAGATTCCTCCAGAGAGAAGTGGTGACCCATTAGAGGCTGTATGATTAGGAAGGAAAATTTCAAGCAACAGCTCTATGGTCACTCTCTAAGAAGTGATTCATATGTGAGGGATGTATGAACTACTTATATACCAACATCAAAGCATAAGAATCCTTTAGGAGACTTATCTAAAATCGGCTTTTAATCTCTCTCCCAACTGCCTGTCATTAGCCCTGCCTACAGCAGAAAGAGATTAATATAAAAATAATTCTTTAATCTGCTCACTGCTTTCTAATTCCCAAACACCTAAACCCTTTACAACAACCACATTAGATCCCAAGAATTTCTTACCATTTTTGCTTTCCTTCAAAGTCAAAGAAGCTTGGTTTAGGTGTATTGCAATTTCCAACTTTGACCTAAATGAAGGGGGTGGGCAGAGATAAAATCAAGAATTTATTTTTCAAAAAACTGCCTCAGAAACTTTTAATTTTTAAATCTATTACATATACTTTGTAACTATAGGTTAGAAAATATCTACAACTATATAAAATAATAAAATGTAACATTCTTTGCAAAAGCAAACCAAAAAACTACAACTTTAAATAGAGGCTGCTTTGGCTTATTGCATAAAACAACTGTTAACTACCAGTATAACACATTTTTAAAATGAATGATAAACAGCTACATTTCTAAATTAGACAAATTGTGTGTATATATATATAACAAATTATAGATTTTGTAATCATGCTACCATTTATAATGTAGAATTTTTAAATATGCAATAAACAAGTTATAAAGTACAGTTTATCAGAATTCATCATACAGTCTGTTTATGCTGATTCTCAACACTATCAGCATTTTCTCTCTCTCAAACTCCAGAATAAAACACACTATTTTCAAATTTATGAAACTAGTCAGTATAAATTTAGATGCTAAAAGCCATGAAAAAATTTCAAGTTTCTCAACAACAAATTCTATAAATTCTATCTATTCCACAATAATCTTCTCTTGTTCGTGGTCAGTACTTATTTTTAATTTTTAATCCTCAAACACTTATAGTTAAACTACACAGTGATTTGCATTATGAATAAGCATGAATGAAATTCACACAAGTTAGACTTTACTACACACCTTGACTCCCCCTGCCACAAGTAATCTCCCTTTCTGATGAACTCTCACAACACTTTCTCCCTCTCTGTGATGGCACTTTCCACATTTCCCTTGTGTTAGCGAGGTTTAGCCTCATCTTTCTACAAGAATAAAGTCTCTCAGAAACTATTCTTAACCCACCCATTGCACATAGCAGTGTCTAACTGAAGGCAGTAAAAAAAAAAGTTTGTTGCATATGGAATGCATACATTAGGCATGTGTTCAACAAAATACCTACCCACTATCTCTCTAAAGCTAAATACCACAATCTGAACCCTACCTACTTCTCTGGGACCTTCCCACTACCTCCTAATACTCCTAACACATGCATTTTGCTAAAATCAAACTGATGGTCTACTCATTAATCAGACTGGTCTACTCAATTGCCTTAAGAATTTTCATTTTTATTCTATGTTTCTCATGTTCTTTCCCTCAACTGAAAAGCCCTCACCTTCTTCCCTCCACTTTTCAAAATGCTCCTTTCAGTACCACTCAAGGTTCAGATTCTAAGGAACCCTTTCAGCCTACAATGATCTCATTCAGCTCTGATTTCCTAACAACTATCATCTCTATTATCTGCTTAGTAATTAATCGCGTGGCTCTCTGGTCATTATTAAAATGTACAGTGATACGGGGCAGTCCAGTGAGGAAGGGACAGGGAGAAGAAAGGATAAAAGAGCAGGAGCTGCATTTCTTAGACAACCACCATAAACCAAAAGCTTCACATAAGTCAAAGGAGCCACACAACAATCCCGCTAGGCTTGTCGTTACGTACTCATTCTATAAATGAGTACAGAGAAGCTGAGGAGGATTGTCACTGCTCACACATTTATAAATCTTGAATCAGGAGTCAAGACTTGACTCCAGGACTGACACCAAAGTCCAACACTCCTCTACTAGACATCACTGTTTCGTATGCTACACAGAGTCCAGGCTTCCATTCTGGCATCTCTAAAATCACTTCAACTACTGGATTGTTAGAAATATGAAATGGGAGAAACTATTAGGCATCATAAAAATAGCAGTTATTACTTTGCGTTTTTTTGTCCAGACAACAGCCAGTGGCAGAAACAAATGCCAATGCCTATCCTCCATTTCTCCTGCAGTGACAGAAGTCTCAGCCAGACACAAGATCGTTGAGCTGAACATTTTATGTGACTATGCAACTTCCGCCCAGGTCCAGGGAACTGGATGCGTGTAAAAGTGACATAAATATCTTCCTTAAAAAGAAAGAGGGACTGTTCTTCCCTTTCCCTCTGCCTAGGCTAGAGCTGATCATGGAAAGATCTTATTGCAGCAGTTCTAAAACTTTTTGGTCTTGTAATCCCTTTACACTCTTAAGAGACTGAGCCCCCCAAAGAGTTGTTTTTTTTTTTTAATGTGGATTATATTGATCAATATTTACCAGATTAGAAATGAAAATATATTTTAAAATGTGTTAAAATGTGAATTAATTAATTTTTAAAATAATAAACTTGTCACATGGTAGCATAAATAACAAAATTTTATGGAAAATAACAATATATTTTAAGGCAAAAAATATTTAGTGAGAAAAGTGACACTGTTTTACATTTTGCAAATCTCTTTACTATCTGCCTTAATAGAAGGCAGGTGTATTCTACTTCTGCATTCAGTCTATTGTGATACATTGTTTTGGATGAAGAAAACAACTTCACACAGATACATTGTTAGAAAAGACAGAAGTATTATAGTAGCATTTTGAGATAATTGTAGATATTCTTCTTTGATATCACACCAAATCTCAACAAGTGGCAGTTTCTTCAAGGATAGCTTCTTAAAGATTCTTCCCTGGTGGCTCAGACGGTAAAGCATCGGCCCGCAATGTGGGAGACCTGGGTTCAATCCCTGGGTCTGGAAGAACCCCTGGAGAAGGAAATGGCAACCCACTCCAGTATTCCTGCCTGAAAAATCCCACGGATGGAGGGGCCTGGCAGGCTACAGTCTATGGGGTCGCAAAGGATCAGACACGACTGAGCAACTTTACTTTCTTTTCTTTCTTTCACAATGGATCTGAAGCCATATCAACAAATTTTTTATACTGTTACATTAAAATCCATTGGTCTGACTCACATACTTTGAATGCATCTTCTATCCACACATAATTTGTAACTTCATTCCCTGCAACATCTGAAAACAGCGCACTGAGTTATGCAGATCTTCCAAACGTTGACCTATTTCCTTACACACGCAACAGTAAAAGTTCACAATCACTGAAGCCAGCACTAATCTATCAAAAACATCTTTCAGTATTAGGAACCTGTCAAGATCAGGTGGCAGATGCAGATTTTCCAAACCTAATTTTCACTTGAAAGCTCAAATGTTGTCACTGACAACAAATACCAGCAGTTGTTTTCCTTTAAGTGACAGTCTGACTTTTCTCATTTTCAAGAAATTGTATGCCAAATACTCAAGCCTGAATAAGCATAGTTTATCTGTAAGTTGCTGTATTAAGTAAAAATTATGTATGTTGAGAAAAGTGGGTAGCTCAACTTGCAACTCAGAATTTACACAGGCATTTTTCTTCAAAACAGCCAACAATAATTCAGTATGCAGGAGACATATTTTGTGTGTACCCCTATTTCATCACACACAACATTAAAAAGACTTGTATTCAAGAGTTAAAATGAAAGAAAATCAGTAATTTTTACTGCTTTATCAAAGGCATTTTAAAGTGAAACTGGCCTTTTTCTTTTTAAATTCAGTCAGTTCAGTTCAGTTGCTCAGTCATGTCTGACTCTTTGCGACCTCATGAACCGCAGCACCCCAGGCCTCCCTGTCCATCACCAACTCCCGGAGTTTACCCAAACTCATGTCCATTGAGTCAGCGATGCCATCTAACCATCTCATCCTCTGTTGTCCCCTTCCCCTCCTGCCCTCAATCTTTCCCAACATCAGGGTCTTTTCAAATGAGTCAGCTCTTCACATCAGGCAGCCAAAATACTGGAATTTCAGCTTCAACATCAGTCCTTCCAATGAGTATTCAGGACTGATTTCCTTTAGGATGGACTGGTTGGATCTCCTTGCAGTCCAAGGGACTCTCAAGAGTCTTCTCTAACACCACAGTTCAAAAGCATCAATTCTTCTGCACTCAGCTTTCTTTAAAGTCCAACTTAAATTCAGAGTACACAGTGGCAAAAAAAATAAAGTTAAAAAATACTACTTCTGCCACTGCCTTGATTCATGCTAACACATCAGCAGTTTTATCCACCATGACAGCACAGAAAAAAGGCAAATACAAACATACCTCGTTTTATTGCACTTTGCTTTATTGTGCTTTGCAGATACTGCATTTTTCACAAATGGAAGGTTTGTGCATACCCTGTATCAAGCAAGTTTATTGCAACCATTTTCCCAATAGCGTTAGCTCACTTCATGTCTCTAGGTCACATTTTGCTAATTCTCCCAATATATCAAACCCTCCACTAGCAAGAAGATTACAAGTCATTGAAGGCTCAGACGATGGTTAGCACTTTTTAGCAATAAAGTATTTTTTAACTGAGGTATGCACGTTTTTTTAGACATAACGCTACTGCACACTTAATAGACTACAGTATAGTGTAGACATAACTTTTATATTGGAGAAGGAAATGGCACCCCACTCCAGTATTCTTGCCTGGAGAATCCCATGGACAGAGGAGCCTTGTGGGCTACAGTCCATGGGGTCCCAAAGAGTCAGAGGTGACTGAGTGATGAACACTTCTACTTTCACGTGTATTGGGAAACCAAAAAATTCCTGTGACTCACTTTATTGTGATATTTGCTTCATTGCAGTGGTCTAGAACCAAACCCTTGTATCTCTGAGGTATGCCTGTAGTGTCTTAGTATTATTATGAAAATAGTTTTGACTTTATATTCTCTGAAGTCTGAGGGATTCTAAGGGGGAGGGGGGCGGTCTATAGACCACAGTTTGAGAACGACTGCCCTAGAGAAAGGTTAAACTACAAGACAGAAAAAGACTGAGCCCCTGGATGATTACCTGAAGCAGAGCACCCTATCAGCCTAGATCACCCACCTCTAGCCCGTTATCTGAGATGAAAATAAAAGTTCAGCAGCTGACCCTGTATCCTGACACAGCAGCTTTTGTATTCCCAAATTCAAAGAACAGTTCTGGATCCAGAAAAGGCTGAATAAATAAAACTACAGGATTCTAGGACATCATTAGTAACATTTCTCAAATCATTAGATAATGAATTCTAAGCTATGAAACAGAGTTATAAAATGTAGCACTTTAACAGAGCATCACCTAAACTCTGTTCTCTCTGATATATACATGATATTTTCAGACCCCCTGGAACAGACTGTTTCAACCAAGGTTGCCAATAGTAAATGCCAGTGAATTAAGTGTACCCAGGTTAAAGTAGGAAGATGTGTTGAGTATCCCCACTTGTGCTGGTGCTGAAGGCTCCTCAACAGGAGTTTGAAATTTCCATTGTCCTCGGGTTTTCACAGGTGTCAGTAAGTTCCCTTTTGTTGGCACAGTGCAGGCTGATGAATGTTAACTGCTGTGATCTTTTTGAAACCACTAAGGATGATAGTGGAGCCACTGCCTTATCTGAGACTAAGAGAACTATTATGTTAGGTAAGGTTAGGTCTCTGCCTGAGAAAACAATGTTCACAGCTCAGTTTATTTTTAGCCTTCTCCTGCTGACAAAATAGAGCGTTATTTGAAATAGAAAGTGAAATTATTTTATGAGAAAAGCTGATTTTATGAGAAATGTAATTATTTTACGAGAAATTCTGATCCCATGCAGGAATTATATTGAACTCTCAACTCTGTTATTCTATCAAAGACTGCTATTTTTAATACTGCCACAGAATTCTGATAGAAACAATATTTAGAAGAGACTGATGAACACTGTTATGTCCTAACATGCCTAAGTAAGCATAATTTTATTCTCCAATTCTCTAGTAATTATTCTCTCATAATGAGGAATTTTATTTCCAGATACAGACTATCTCTAATGTCAAGAGGGTGAGGAATGCACACCTCTTCCAGACTACCCAGATGAAGTACACCTGAGACAGAATGGTTACCAGCTGGCAGGTGATGATAGTTCACTGATGACTTGGTATCAGATATTTAAGGATGCTGATACCAATACCAATAAAGATATGTCATAGAGAGGAAAACAATGTTTCTTGGAAATCTGGAGAAAATTAGTCTTATCTTGCCCAGAGAATCATCAGTCAGCCATATTACTTGTCCAAACACAATGCTCAATAAATTATTGTTAAATAATTGAAAGTCTCATTTTAACGTTATTAGGACAGGACTAATGACCAAAGAGAAAATAGATACCCAGAACTTTTGCAAGAGAAAAAATTCTGAGGCCAATTCAGGGGCAATTTTCATTGAACACTATAATTTATATCATTTATCCCTACAACTACATCTCTCAGGTCACTTTAACTGATATTCATCGATCTTCAAAAGAATCTTCATCTCAAGTCAGTATATTCAGTTTATGATACAGAGGGACCCCCACAACTATTTCTTTTCAAAGAATATAAGGGGAAATAGATGGCAAGGGGCATAAAATGGGCTGTTATTCAGAACTCCATTGCTTCCAGTGCTCCAAAAGCTGGAGTCTTCCTCAACTTTTAACTCTTGTCGGCAGTTTTTCACATATTTAAATCTAAACTCCTCAGGTAACTTTTGTAAATCTCTTGATGGCAAGTATCATGATGTTTTTGCTTCTCTGAATCCCCCACAGGCATAACTCCCAAGTGTTTTGCTATAAAATATGCTAAACAAGTATTGTTGATTATGATGAAGCAATAATTTTTCCAACCCAGTTACCCTCTGAGGATAAATAAAAGGTGTGTCATATGACATTATTGTATTTCCATACCTCCAGGTAATTTCAGAGCCTTAGACTCAGGAGCTACAAGTTAGTTCTGGTTCAGATTGTTGACCCATTTTGTAAATGTTCTGAAGCTGATGAAGGGCATAAGGGCAAGATCACTAAACAAGTCGGGAAAGACCCAGAAAAACTGTCGCTCAGCAAACAAGTCGGGAAAGACCCAGAAACACTGTCTCTCAGTGTCAGCTAAATATCGCTCCTAGGATAGCAGACAGGTCCTTTCCCTGTCCAGAACGAAGCTAATCCTTAGATGATTAAAACACACACACATACAAACTTCCATTACACCTGACCATTAACCAAGCACTTTCACCATCCGTTTTTGGAGGAAAGGGAAGGCTTACGGTCACGCTCCCGCACCCAGCCCTTCCCTGCTACTTTACCTGCTTGTACCTGGCATACAGGTACAAGAGCTGCTCCCTGCTGGCCACTTGCACCAGGCCTTGGAGGTGCTCTGCAGCCTTCTCAAACAGCTCTGGCAGGCTCCTGGATGCCTCGATCTCGGGGCTCTGGAGGGATTCCACATCCCCGGAGTCGTCCCCGGAGCTCAGCTCTCCGCCACTGTCACCCGTGGTGGCCCCCGAGGGCAGGAATGACGAGGCCATGCGTCCGCCTGTCTTCGGACCGGGTGTGACGCCGGCGTGGGGGCCTGGCCCACCAGTCCCGAGCTCAAGCCGCACCCAACTCACCTCACCGGAGCTCCCTCGCTTAACTCAGCCTCGCTCCCTCTATCCCCCTCGTCTCCCTGGGCGTGCAGGGAGGGTCCCGCCAACCTCTGCTGCTCTCCCCTGCTGCCTGGTCTCTTCCGGCTTCCCCAGGCTAACAGGGAGCTCGGGTCAGCCCAGATCGCTCCGGTGGCGCGGGGGTCTAGGAGCTGCACGCGCAGGGGTCCCGGAACAAGGGCGGCGCGGGGGCGGGCTACAGGCGCCTGGGGGCGTGGCGAGGGCGTGGCGAGGGCGTGGCGAGCGCTGGGCTGCCTGCACGCCGAGCACGCGCCCTGGGTTCCGGACTCCAGCCGGTTCCGCTCTGGGCTGCAGACGTGTGGGGGGATTTATGGGACCGCTCTGGGCTAACGCTGCTTGGAGAAACTGTCCTCAAACGTTGAGGTGTCCGTTAGTCGTTTCGTTGAAAATACCGGATCCCATTCTCGGGTTAGGCCTTCTAGAGTGGGGAAGGAGGCCCTGTATTTCAGAGTGTATCGGTCGAAGTGGAGTCCTGGGAAACTTGGAGCTGAGGACGAAGGTTCCGCCTAAGTCCGCCTCCCCGGGTTTTGTGTCCCTGTGCTGTGCCTAGTCGCTCAGTCGTGTCTGACTCTGCGACCTGATGGACTGTAGCCCGTCAGGCTCCTCTGTCCATGGGCAAGACTATCAGAGTGGGTTGCCATGCCTCCTCCAGGGGATCTTCCCAACCCAGGGATCGAACCGAGGTCTCCCGCATTACAGGCGGGTTTGTTTTTTTTTTTTTTTTACAGTCTGAGCCACCTCGAGGGGCCCCAAAAGGTCCTTGAATGCCTGCATCCGTTGCTGGAGAGTTTGGTTTTAACTTGAATAGTGAAACAGAATTTGGGAGATTGGGCCATCAGTCCAGTCTCTCCATGTCTTGCTTTGCACGCGTTCATAACCATCATCTGTCAGAGGTTTACGGAACCCCTTCCCCAGGGCCCTTAGCAGGATGCTCCTTCCCAGCTCAGCCTTTGCCACTGTGCTTTGGCAGACACTGAGAAATGAAGCCGAAAATGCCCTGCATAGTTCTGCTCTATAGGAGCTTAGAAAACTGCAAAAAACAAACAAAAAAACCAACTATGACATGATTATAATAGTGCCAAAGGAAATAATTAATAACCAATCTGTAGTAAGAATAGAAGAGAGTTTTATTTGGGCAGAACTGAGGACCTTAGTCAACCTATCAGTAGCTCTGAGGAATTGACCCAGAAAAGCATGCTTTTCAGCAGTTTTGTATCTTTTCAGAATAAAGAACATCAAACCTGGTAGGAATACATTATCTCACAGTTCAAAACAAGAGAGAAAAGACGGATTAGCTTGTACACAGCAAATCAATATGGTTCTGGCACCTAGGAAAGAAGCCTTATCATTGAAGGAGTAGTAGAATTGATGTCCCAGAAAGGGAGGCATTTATCTCTATCTTCAAAGGGGACTTTTTTTTTTTTACTTCTGGACAGTGCAGCCTTTCTTCAATAATTAAAGCAGATGCACAATGTGTGTTTGATGGAGTACAAGACTTGCTGTTCTAGTTGGCAGAAGTGAAAATAGAGAAAGTGATAATCGCTCAGTTGGCATGCCCATACCTCAGTCTGCGAAAATTTCTTCCATCAATAGTTAAGTTTTACTGAGTGGTTATTGTGTCCTGTTGTTCTTGTTCAGCCACCCAGTCATGTCCAACTCTGAGACCCCATGGACTGCAGCACGCCAGGCCTCCCTGTCCCTCACCATCTCCTGGAATTTGTCCAAGTTCATGTTCATTGCATCAGTGATGCCGTCTAGCTGTCTTCTCTAACGCCCTCTTCTCCGACTGCCCTCAATCTTTCCCAGCATCAGGGACTTTTCCAGTGGGTTATCTGTTCACATCAGATGACCAAAATACTGGAGCATCAGCTTCAGCATCAGTAAAAATTCCAGTGAATATTCAATGAACAGTGCTTTTAATAGAAGAAAACAACAAAAGGGAAAGACTAGAGATCTCTTCAGGAAAATTGGAAACATTAAGGGAGCATTCTGCCCAAGATGTGCAGAATAAAGGATAAAAATGATAGAGACCTAATAGATGCTAAAGAGATCAAGAAGAGATGGAAAGAATACACGGAAGAACTGTGTAAAAAGATCTTAATGAACCGGATTACTATGATGTTGTGGTTAGTCACCCAGAGCCAGACATTCTGGAGAGCAAAGTCAAGTGGGCCCTAAGAAACAGTGCTCTTAATAAAGCTAGTGGATTCAATGAAATTCCAGCAAAAATATTCAAATCCCTAAAGGATGATGCCATCAAAGTTTTGCATTCATTATGTCACCAAATGAAGACCCAGCAGTGGCCACAAGACTGGAAAAGGTCAATCCTCATTCTAACTCCCAAGAAGGATCCAAAGAATGTGCTGAACATGGGACAGTTGCACTCATTTCCCATGCTAGTAAGTGAAGTCACTCAGTCGTGTCCGACTCTCTGCGATCCCATGGACTGTAGCCTACCAGGCTCCTCTGTCCATGGAATTTTTCAGGCAAGAATGCTAGAGTGGGTTGCCATTAAAATCTTGCATGCTAGGCTTCAGCATTATGCGAACTAAGAAATTTCAGATGTCCAAGCTAGGTTTAGAAAAGGAAGAGGAACTAGAGATCAAATTGGCAACATTTGCTGGATTATAGAGAAAGCAAGGGAATTTCAGAAAAACATCTATCTCTGTTTCATCAACTATGCTAAAGCCTTTGACTGTGAGGATCATTGAAAAACTGTGGAAAGCTCTTAGATGGAAATACCAGACCCTCTTACCTGTCTCCTGAGAAACTTGGATGCAGGTCAAGAAGCAATAGTTGAAACCTTGTATGGAACAACTGATCGGTTCAAGATCAAGAAGGGAGTACGACAGGGCTGTTTGCTGTCACCCTGTTTGTTTAACGTGTATGCTAAGCACATTGTGAGAAATGCCAGGGTGGATGATTACAAGCTGGAACAAGATAGGCGGGAGAAACATCAACAACCTCAGATATGCAGATGATACCACTCTAATGGCAGAAAGCAAAGAGGAACTAAAGAGCCCCTTGATGAGGATGAAGGAGGAGAGTGAAAGAGCCAGCTTAAAACTAAATATTTAAAAAAACTAAGATCATGGCATCCAGCCCCATAGCTGCATGGCAAACAGAAGGGGGAAAGGTGGAAGCAGTGACAGATTTCCCCTTCTTGGGCTCCAAAATCACTGCAGACAGTGACTGCAGTCATGAAATCAGAAGACCATTGCTTCTCAGCAGGAAAGTGATGACAAACTTAGTATTTTGAAAAGCAGAGACATTACTCTGCCGACAAAGGTCTGTATAGTCAAGGCTATGGTCTTCCCCGTGGTCACATACAGTTGTGAGAACTGGACCATAAAGAAGGCAGAATGCCAAAGAATTGATGCCTTCAGACTGTGGTGCTGGAGAAGACTCTTTGCGACCCCATGGACTGTAGCCTTCCAGGCTCCTCTGACAATGGAATTCTCCAGGCGAGAATACTGGAGTGGGTTGCCGTTTCCTTACCCAGGGGATCTTCCCAACCCAGGAATTGAACCCAGGTCTCTTGCACTGCAGGCAGATTCTTTACCATCTGAGCCACGAGGGAAGCCCCTATTATGTTCTAAGTGCGGTTAAAAAATTAAAAAAAAACAAACAACAATACTCATCTAGTTCTCAAAACACTCTAATAATCACCATCAGAGTGTTGTAAAGAATGGCTGTTCCCTATGTGGGGTTAGGCTTTAGATGGGTAGACAGAGAAAGGGTAGACAGGATGAGAGAAGAGAAAAGGCAGGAAGGTGAGAAAGCCTGGATCAGGATTCAACAAACATTCCTTGAGTATCCCAGATGCGCCACTGTTAGTCCCTGCCTTCAGAGTACTCACAATCCAGTCAAGGGATGGCTGATGAACAAAACCTTGCCATTAAAAAGGGGATAATAGTAACTTATTGAATCCCTTCCTATTTAGGGGACTTAGCCCTTAGTGCTTAAGGTAGGTACAGTTATTTCCAGTGTAAACAAATCAGCACACAGTGGTTAAGTAACTTGCCCAAGGCTGCACAGCTAATAAATAGAAGAGGGAAAAATAAAAGGTCCAAGTTATTTTAGTCAGAAATTAGTCTGCATATGAAATAATAATGGGAGTCCTGATGGCTCAGTGGTAAAGAATATGCCTGCAATGCAGGAGACTCAGGTTCAATCCCTGGGATTGAAGATCCCCTGGAGATCCCCTGGAGAAGGAAATGGCAACCCAGTCCAGTATTCTTGCCTGAGAAATCCCATGGACAGAGGAGCCTGGCAGGCTACAGTCCGGGGGACAGGGGAGGGAGGGTCACAAAAAAGTCTGACGTGCTTAGCGACTAAAACAACAACAACATATGGGGTAATAATAGACAATGAAAAGTAGATTGAAGGGTACATGGAACTTTATATACTTCTCTTTGTAGAATTTTAGTTACAAATAGGAATTGAGTATTATCCATCTTTTTTTTTTTTTCCAACAACTCTGGAGATGTTTTCCCCTTTAATTTTTTAAAGAAATGATTAATAAAATTCTCTGTCAATGAATTATATAAACAATGATATTAATAATTTAATAGGTACTTAATGAATTGTATTAACAATACTAATAAATTAATATAAATTTTAATATGTTATGTTAATAGATTTTTTTAAGGTTGAGTTATACTTCTGTTCCTGGAATAAACCCATTCTGGCCCTGGTCATGCTTTTTTGTTTTTCATTTCTAGGTTCAGTTTGCTAATATCTTCTTTAGTATCTTTACAGCCTTATTTAAAATGACTGACAGTTTTCCTTTCTGTTGTATCCTTTTCAACTTTGTGTCAGGGTAATAGGAGCCTTGTAGAATATATTTGGAAGTTTTCTTCTTTATATTCTGCAACAGTATAACATGGGACTAGAGCAAGTACGAATCTCTCACATGGCTGGTGGGGGCGTAAACTTCTCAGACCCTACCACTTTGGGGAAATGTTTGGCACTATTTACTAAAGGTGAACACACGCCATTCTACTTCTGCCCAGCAAGAATGTATTCATGAATTCACTGAAAGACATGTACTAGAACATTCACGGCAGCGCTATTCCTAATCCCCCAAAACTGGAAATTCTCAAATGTCCATCAACAGTAATCAGGGTAAACTGTAGTGTGTTTACACAGTAGAGTACTATTCAGCAGCAAGAATTAATTAAAGCCAGACACAAGACATGAATGAATCTCATAGACACAGTGTAGAATCCAGGAAACCTAGCAACAAAAAGCTCATTCTGTATGTTTCCATTCATCTAAAACTCAAAGTTAGGCAAAATGAATCTCTGATGTTAGAAGTCAGGATAGTGAGTAGTCTCGAAATTAGTAATTTGAAGGATGCATAATGGGGGCTTCTGGGTGCTGGTGATGTTCTTTCTCTTGAGCAGAATGCTGATGACACAGTGTGTTGACTTTATGAAAATTCACTTAAAACTTACTTTTCTGTAAAAGTACTGACATCATATCATGACATCATGTAATGACATCATATCTGAATGAAAAATTCTAAAAAGGAAGAGCCTCTGACACTCACAAGCTGGTCTAGTACTCACAGTTAAGCCATATTATTCTCCTATTACAATTACAATATGTAATTCTCCTATTACATATTATTCTCCTATCAACCTCAGACAAGGTCACTCTGAAACCATGATAAAATAAGACAAAGTAAAGCACCTCTGGGACTTTACTTTGCAGTAGTAAAGAATCTGCCTGCAATGAAGGAGCCGCAGGTTCAGTCCCTGGGTCAGGAAGATCCCCTGGAGGAGGGCATGGCAACCCACTCCAGTATTCTTGCCTGGAGAATTCCATGGACAGGGGAGTCTGGCAGGGTACAGTACATAGGATCACAAAGAACAGGATATGACTGAATCGACTTAGCATGCACACAGGCACAAAGCATTTCAGCAGTTTGTCTAAGCACAGACACAGGGTCACTCTGCCAGCCACCTCTTGGCCACAGTGAGTGACTATTACTTATTTACAAATTATAGCTTTATTCTTACGGCTGCTGCTGCTGCTGCTAAGTCGCTTCAGTCGTATCCGCCTCTGTGTGACCCCATAGATGGCAGCCCACTAGGCTCCTCTTATTAGATAAAATAGATATATAGATCAGGTTGATTGAGATGCCCAGTCACAGGATTGCCCAAGCTGCCTAACAACATCCAATTGAGAGTAAATCCCCAGTTCCTTAGATTCTCCTTCAAGTCACCAACCAAAGCCCAAATCCTAAAATAGATTATTTCTTAACAACTTCTAACTGAGAAAGCCCTTAGTTCTCTGTTTATGTGTTCTTCTTCATTGTAATGAATACAACTTGGTTAACTACAGATGCCTGAAGAGCATTAACACTTGAGAATCTTTGACTTCTTGAAGATTCTGATGAGTTTGAGGAAATAGAGCTTTTACAATCAATATCTCCAGTCAAGCGTTTCTTGGGAACTGTAGGAACTGTATATGCTTTTCTGAATCTCAGGAAGAATCGGCTGTGAAATCAGGAAGACAGGAGACATTGTTAGAATAAAAGCTTAAACAAAACATTCAGAATTAAAGCTTCATAATCAATATAGAGACGACATTGATGGAAAGGGATCCATTGATAAGTCAAAAGCAACAGCAGGAAATGCTAACACCTGGAGTCCAAAGTGAGACAGGGAAAGCAGGAGAGAATCTGATCAAGATCTAATAAGGCATGTAAAGTTGCCATTTCACACCAGTGTTCATGACCCCACCTGCTGATAACAGTGAAAATAAGATAAATATTAATGAGGATATATGCATAGGATACTTCATACAGACTCTGAGTGATGTTCTGAGAAATAAACTCTACAAGCAAAGTAAGTCCTTAAACTGGCAATTTCCTTAACTGATTCTGCGTAATGCTGTTACCTTGCTAAGAGATCTGAATGTTATATTATTCATCAGTGTTTGCCAGCATTTTCCGTGTTTGTATTGACCAAAAGCTATAATTCTTTGTACATACTTTCACAGAAAAAGTGCAAAAAGATTTGGGTGTGTTTGTGACATACTCCAATTCAACATCTGAATGGACCTGAAATCTGAATTAACAGAAGTCACATCTGTTTCAATGGCAAAACCAAACTCTGGGCAAGCAGAAAAAATATTTTTGTTAAAAAAAAAAAATAGCTGAACTGAATTTAGTGCATTTAGTTTTCGTGAAATATTGGTGTTTTTTACTTAGTCATCAAAATATTTATTAATATGTTAATTTCTAATATAGACACAGTACTAGGCCCTAGCAATGCTGGGATGAATGTGGTTTTTCTTCCCTCTCTCACTGTCCTCCAGCTACCTGGGCCTTCTTGTGGCTTTTCTGCACATCAGGCATAACCCAGCATACCCCCATTGTAGTTCCTTTTCACCTGCTAATCCCTCTTTCTGGAATACTTTATCCCCAGATATCTACATATATAATTTGCCCTCACCTCATCAGGTCTTTGCTCAAATGTCACATTAGTCAAATCTCTGATCACCCTGTTAGAAATCACAACCCCATCCTCACTCTCTATCCCACTTCTCTAGCATTTATCACCATGTAAGCTACATTTTACTCATTTACTACATTATTTCTACATAAGTTCCATGAAGGCAGGGATTTCTGTTTTTGTCACTGCTCTATTCCCCAGACCTGGCACATAGCCAAGTCTTACTGAGTAAATAAATGAGTGTATGTATAAAATACACAGTCATTGTTCTGTACGGGCTGAATAGTAAATGAATAAGGACAATAAAACATTACAGATGATGTGGCAAAGGGTGGGAGCAGCCTGGGCAAAGATACAGTGGTCTACAACTAGCAAGCAATGATGCTATAAGTGAATAGCAAAAATGTAGTTATTTTTCTCTCTTACCCACAATAAGCTAAAAACTGTAACGTAAGTTGACCAACTCCTAAGAGGAAAAACCATGCTTAACAAAAGCCATGTTATTTTACAAATATTTAAAAGAATAGTGTTCTTATAGATCAATGGCTTGCTTTTACAACAGTAAATTAAATTGTCCGTATTTATCGAGGAATAATCTTCTTGGAAACCCTTGGCCTTTAATCCAACTCTTTAAGCATATTACTGGAACTCAAGCATATAGACAGATAAGCAGGTAGAGAGAGATATTAGGGTGTATCATCTAATTTGCATAATCTTAAAGTTCATTTGACTGAATTCAAATAGAACAGCTAGAAGAGTTATGCTAAATCAGGAATAATGACAGGAAAATCAGAGCCCTGACTTTGGAGTTTTTGTGAAATCTGAATGAGCAAAGTTTAATGCAAAAAATTACACCCTAAAGTTCTCAGGAATAGTTAGATATTTCTTACTAAAAATTAAGGGGAGAAAGTGATTAATTTTGAGAGTCTGATGATACTGGACGCTTAACTCAGCACAAGTAAGAGAAAACTTCTGGGGGTGGGTTTGTGGGTTCAGTTCAGTTCAGTCACTCAGTTATGTCGGACTCTTTGCGACCCCATGGACTGCAGCAAGCCAGGCTTCCCTGTCCATCACCAACTCCCAAAGATTGCTAAGAGTTATGTCCATTGAGTCATTGATGCCATCCAACCATCTCATCCTCTGTTGCCCCCTTCTCCTCCTGCCTTAATCTTTCCCAGCATCGGGGTCTTTTCCAATTGTGGGTTAGAAACTGATTTTAGGATAGAATCTTGTGCAATGCAATCTATCATTATATGGATACTATTATAAGGGCAAATGACATGCCACAAAGCAAAACAGGATTAAACAATAAAAGCTTAGTGTAATGCAGTTACATATCAGTCCTAAAAAGTTCCGTTGTATTTGATAAATCTGGATCACAGAGCAACACAGAAAATCAGTGTACTCAGTTAAGCGTGTAGAACTGGCTGACTTCTTCCCCACATTTGAGACATTTTGGTTGTTGATACAATCAGTATATTAATGACAGTTAGTCAGTATTATTTATTAGTAAATGTAAGTGCTTTCTAAAAATTTCAAATTGTTATTTTGACTAAAAGCAACTCAGGAAACATGAGAAATATGATTATGGTACGGCACAGGACAATATCAAGTTAAGCTAAATCTTGTTGTTCAGGCACTCAGTTGTGTCTGACTCTTTGCAAGCCCATGGACTGAAGCACGCCAGGGTTCCCTGTCCATCATCAACTCCCGGAGTTTACTGAAACTCATGTCCATTGAGTCAGTGATGCCATCCGACCATCTTGTCCTCTGTCGTCCCCTTCTCCTTCTGCCTTCAATCTTTCCCAGCATCAGTCTTTTCTAAGTTAAATAAAATTTAAAAATTAAATTATGGAAAAACCAGTGAATTGGGACTTAGGGTAAAAGAGGAAACAAAACAATTTAGTAGGGCTATTATTTACTTTACATGTAATAATAGAAATATCAGTGTGACAACTATTTGGGATGGGACGATAATCATGAAAGGAATGGAAAAGCCAAGTACAAATTCAAACTAACCGGGATGGGGTGAGGGAAAGGAAAAAAACATTGCACAAGTCAGCATCCATATGAAATGGGGAGAAAATGAACTATTACAAAGAAAGATATGTGATGGCTGTCAAATGGGAGAAATAAAACCAATAATGTCAGTTGTCACAACAGACATACACAGAGTGAATTTCATTATCAAAAGGCTAAGACTGTCAGAGTTTATTGGAAAAAAAAAAAAAGTCCACCTGCAAACTTGCAACATAATAGGAAAGTAAGTCCTGGAGATCTAATGCATAGTAGAGTGATTGTTGACAATAATATTATTTTATAATCATTAAACTTGCTAAGAGGTTAGATCTTAGTTGTTCCCACTACACACACACACACACACACACACACACACACACACACACAGAAATATCAGATGTGACATGATAAGGGTGATAACTGTGGTTACAATGGCAACAATATTACAATACATAAATGTATCAAATCAACATGTTATATACCTTAAATTAATGCAGTGTTATATGTCAAGTATATTTTATTAAAGAAAAGGAATTTTTTAAAAGATAAAAATTTAAAAATCTATCTTAAGTTACTTGTAAAAATATAAAATAAAAGAATCAAGATATTAAAAATGAAGAGGTGAAAAAAGATACACTGCAAAGATTCAAACAAGGAGGAGGAAGTTTGGTGTGCTAGTGTCAAATAAAGCAAAATTCAAGGTCCCAAACCTTATCTCAGAAGGGATTGGGAGACCAAAAATTGGAGTTAGGGCTGTCAAAGCAGTCAGGATTTCAGGAGTTAAGATTCTGGAGTGAAGTACAGAAAAAAAAGTAAAGTAATAGTATGAGCCTCCTTTCCTTTCAAGGTGTTTACCAACTTGTTACATTGAGAGGTTGAGTAAAGGCACGCACACATTATGCAAAATATATAGTAAAGACCTATTCATAGTGCAGGGAACTCTACTCGGTACTCTGTAATGACCTATATGGGAAAAAATCTTAAAAAGAGTGGCTTCCCTGTTGGCTCAGGCAGTAAAGAATCCGCCTGCAATGCAGGAGACCTAAGAGACACAGATTCAAATCCCTGGAAAGGAAGATCCCCTGGAGGAGGGCATGGCAACCCACTCCAGTATTCTTGCCTGGAGAATTCTGTGGACAGAGGAGCCTGGTGGGCTACAGTCCATTGGATTCCAAAGAGTCGGACACGAATGAGCAACTAATATTTTCACTTCTCATGTATGTATAATTTACTTTACAGCAAAAGCTAACACAACATTTTCAATCAACTATACATCCAAAAAAAAAAAACCAAACAGACACAAAAGCTAGCAACACCCTTATGGTGCTGAGGAGAAAAAACTGGAGTTGAGAGCTCTTCAAAACGGAGAACACCTCGGTACTTCATCTGAGGTCGTGAAGGAATATATACTAGGTCTAAGGGCTAACTGAAAACACACCAGCGATTACCAAAAAAAAAAAAAAAAAATAAGTGCTGACATTAATTTTTCAGATAATATGATAAAGTAAAAAGTATACAGGCTGAAGGGTCTGATATCATCCTTGCCATCAAGTAACTTACATTTTAGTTGGAGAAACAAGATTACGACTCATGAAACAATAAGAAAATCAAATAAGACAGTAACATCATGTTAAATCTCGTGGTGCAAACTGAAGTGAAATAATCAGATTTTTTTAGCTGGATACTCTCCCCATGGAAGCCCTCAATACAGCCCCATTATTTTTCTAAAAGAGGCTCTTTAAACATTAAGTGATTTGTATTAGGTCTTACATTACATGGGTGATGAGTGCATCTGACACTCAGGTCTCTATAAATAGGCTGAGCCTTTTACATCTACTAAAAGAACACACTGTGTTCACAATTCATTAACTGGAAAGGGAGCTATTATTCAATTGTCAGAAACTAATGTGAATTATTTGCAGGTGTATCAGAAGTAAAGGTATTTAAGGAGACTTTCCTGGTGGTCTAGTGGTTGGGACTTCACCTTCCAATGCAGAGGGTGTGGGTTCCAGCCCTAGTCAGGGAGATACAATCCCACATGCCTCAGGGCCAAAAACCAACAAGCAAAAAACATTAAAAAAAAAAGAAGCAATATTTTAACAAATTCAATAAAGACTTAAAAAAAATCTTTAAGGAAAGTATTTCTGAACTTGAAACTAAGAAACTGAACATTTTTTTATCCATCTCTGTAAACTTTTTTGTGAATACAATTACTGGTTTGAAGAATAAAGGATCCAGAAAATGAAAACATAACTAAAACATTGTTCCTTCATAAAATATAATTTTTTTGTTAAAAAAAAAATGAGTTCTATGAATTTAAGGCCTGAGTGATTCAAGAAAACATCCTTTTGCAGTGTATCTGCAGAGTGGAAGCATAACATGCATATTGACCACATGATGGCGACAAAGAGCCAGGTTTGTTTTCCGCCTGTGCCGGGCCTTGTAGGATTATCTTTGTCCTTTGGTTTTCGGGCTTAGAAAAGACAGACCTTACATGTCCTATGGCACAGTGAATGGAACAATCGTTTATGTAATTATATCTTTATTTTAAACAGCAGTAAAGCTCTAATTCTGTTTCTTCTTTAGACTCAGAACCCAAGAATTAAAAGTGAAGAAGAAAACAGGTTATGTTAAGATGTGCTTGGTTAAAAAAAAATATCCTGACAAATCCACTTACTATTCTGACTGTCACAGTAAGAAATAGAGGTCATACAGTTTAGAGAGAGATAACTTAGCTCTGCATTTAGTCATTACCTTCTTTTGATTCTTTTTGGTTGTTTTTGCTTTTGTTTGGATTTTCTTTTATTGACTATTTGTAAATTAATGTTCACACTCCCAAATCCTTGGGCCACATCCTCTTCTCCCAAATATTTTGGGGAACTTTAAGTTTAAAATTGACATCTTAGAATACAAAGCCAAAGATAAAATGTTTAGCAGGTATATCATGACTTGTTTATTAAAGTTTAAAAGACTTGGCAAATGAAAATGTACAAAAATTGGAATTTCTCAAATGCCAAATGTTCTTTAATCTTTCATCAAAATATCCCTTCTTTGTTTATATCAATAGTCACCGCTGAACATTATCCTGAAAGAAACCATGATGACGCTGATGAATTTTGTGACATTTATGCTTGGAATTGTTGATCAGACATTAGTCATCAGAAACCAGGAATGGTTTTTATCACCAAGAAAATCTAGTCAGGCAGACACAATCACATGTAAACAGTTTCATTTATATTACCTTAAAAGTAGAGGACAACATTCAAGTAGTTTCAGAGCTTTTCTAAAAATTTGTACTTTTCCTAAAAATATATAGTCTGATTATAATTTTTAAATTTACTTTTAATTGGAGGATAATTGCTTTACAATGTTATGTTGGTTTCTGCCATACAATAAAGTGAATCAGACGTAAGTATTCACATATCCCCTCCCTCTTGAACCTCCCTTCCACCCTTCATTCTATCCCACCTTTCTGGGTTGAGCTCCCTGTATTACACAGCAGCTTCCCATGGCTATCTGTTTTGCATATGGTAATGTATATGTTTTCAATGCTACTCTCTCAATTCATCCCAGCCTCACCTTTCCATGCTGTGTCCACAAGTGTCTTTGTCTCTATTCCTACCCTGCGAATAGGTTCAAGGTCTGATTACAATATTTAACTTTCATCTCTTGAAATATCAAATGACCATGTATGTTAGGCCATTATTTGGCTGTAGAATTAAACCTCTCCTCCGTGAGCCCCTAAATGTGTCAAGAAAATAGTAGCATTTCTTTGTTAGAGTGCGTCACTTATTGCTCTGAAATCACAGCACTATAAAGCTCACCAACGGACCATATGCTAATTACCATTTCTTATTCTCTGGGTATATGGGTACATAGAAACATCACTCATTCATGTATATACATACACATCACTGACTGTTTTAATTGGTCTGAATACTGATGTTCCTGCTTCTGATTTTTTTTTCCATGAAAAGTTTTTTAAAATCAATTGTTTGGTATTAACATTTTAAAATGTAGAGAAAAGTTGAGTGAGTACGAATAACTCAGCTCTAGAATTTGAGAAGTGTTAGTTGCTCAGTCAGATCCAACTCTTTCTGGCCCTATGGACTGTAGCTTATCAGGCTGCTCTGTCCATGGAATTCTCCAGGCAAGAATACTGGAGTGGGTAGCCATTCCCTTCTCCAGGGTATCTTCCTGATCCAGGAATCAAACTCAGGTCTCCTGCATTGCAAGCAGACTCTTCATCTGAACCATCAGGGAAAGATTCAATAATTGTTAATATTTTGCCATATTTGCTTTATCTATTTACCTTGAATTTTTTTTTGATGAACCACTTGAAAATAAGTTACAGACATCATAATACTTTAAGACCTAAGGTCTTAGTATCTGTAGTATTCATCTTTGAAAAATAAATTCTAGTATAAAACTATAATGCCATTATCATACAGACAAATACCATCTAGCATGCAGTCTTCTGTATTTAAATTTCCCCAGTTTTTCCAAAAAGGCTTTTAAATACACACACACATTCAAATTACATGGTTATAGACATAGAACATCGGAGAAGGCAATGGCACCCCACTCCAGTACTCTTGCCTGGCAAATCCCATGGATGGAGGAGCCTGGTAGGCTGCCGTCCATGGGGTCGCTAAGAGTCAGACATGACTGAGCGACTTCACTTTCACTTTTCATTTCCATGCATTGGAAAAGGAAATGGCAACCCACTCCAGTGTTCTTGCCTGGAGAACCCCAGGGGCGGGGGAGCCTGGTGGGCTGATGTCTATGGGGTCGCACAGAGTCAGACATGGATGAAATGACTTAGCAGCAGCAGCAGACATTGTGAAACTTAGCAGAAGAAAGCCAGAGCTCATACGAAAGCCAGAACTAATTAAGGCTTGATCAAAAATAGCAGAGTGCTTCATAGAGAAGATGAACAGTTAGCAAGAATTTATTGACAATTGGCCACATGTTAATTACCATTTCTGATTCTAATGTATGTGGTTACAGGGATGCATCAAAGGCATTGAACCTATGTTCATGCTTAGCACAACACAGCACTAGAAATTTCCCCAAACTTCTTTTTATGTGACATGTTTTTAAAACAATTCAAAAAGCCATATTTTCACTTAAATACCATGAAGACAAAAATGAAGTTTTTTGTGATACTTTATGCTAAATATGTAGTTTGTCCTTTACTGGGGTTTTTTAAAGATGACAAACAGTTTTTTTAAAGTCTTTATTTAATTTGTTACCATGTGTTTTGGTTTTGGGGCCATGAGGCATGTGGGCTCTTATCTCCTTGACCAGGGATCAAACCTGCACTCGGTGCATTGGAAGGCAAAGTCTTAGCCACTGGATGGTCAGGGGAGCACCCTGTCCTTTTCTAGCTTCCAAACAGTGAAGTAACTGTCATGTCATAGTCATCTTACACAGATCATACTTTCTTGAGAGAGCACATTATTGATCACGTGTTCCGTGCATGCGTGCTCAGTCGTGTTTGACCCTTTGGGACCCGGAGGACTGTAACCCACCAGTCTGAGTAGAAGCAGGGAGTGGAAAGGAAAGCTGGGGGTGAAATGAGAAAGAATTAGTAGACCAAACCTCGAATGTCCCCAGGATAAAGGAAGAGCCTGTACTTCCCCTCGTACCCTCTTTGTGGCCCCAGAAGCGGTAGCTACAGCAGTCATGGTCAAAGCCTCAGAGTAGAATTTGGAGATGAAAAAAGGTGATGAGATTGGTTTAGTTAAGGGAGCTGAGAACAGGAGAGAGAGAGAGGGATAAATCTGATGTTAACTTGATGGCTACAATTCACCTACTAAAGTGGCATGTGATTGTCTTGTTTTTCCTTCTTTTTTTCTTTTATCCTTTTGCCCATAATATTCTAGGGTCTTCATTGTTGAGTATTGACTAGAATAAAATCCTGTTTACCTTGTATCATACTGAAGTTTCTCACAGTTATCCAAAGCATCTATTCTAACTGAAAAGTTAAAAAAAAAAAAAAGGGTATTCTAGTAGCTTCTGTGAAAGCCTTCACAATCTATCTGGAGCCCAACCTTGGCCTCCCTGACTGATCTGCCCTGCTAGGTGCCCAGGTGACGCCAGTGGTAAAGAACCCACCCTGTACGGTGGGAGACTAAGAGAGAAGGGCTCAATCTCTGGGATCCCTGGGTTGGGAAGATCCCCTGGAGAAGGGCATGGCAGTGCACTCCAAAATTCTTGCCTGGAGAGTCCCATGGACAGAGCCTGGTGGGCCCTGGTCCATAGGGTCACAGAGTTGGACATGACCGAGCCACTTAGCACGGACACAGGTGCACATCCAAGAGAATGCCCTTTAGGGGCTTCGTTCACCCATCAGAGAATTCTGCCCCCATTAACAAGGAAGGTGTTGATTAGCTGGCTGGAAAAGAGAATAATTTATTGCTGATTATTGATCAGAACAGGAGAAGTTGTGTGGCAGTGACAAAAATTCCCAAACTTCAGTGGCTTAACCCCACAGATCTTTGATTTCACTCATACTGTTCCTATGCTCATCAGAGTCCTCAGGGACTACTGACAGCACCCATCTCAATACCTTCTTCCACAGAGGCAGCAGTAAAGGATAATGTAGCAAATCGCACGTTGGCTCTTTTTTTTTTTGCTGTCAGGTCTTAGTGGCAGCACGTGGGATCTTTCATTGTGATGTACAGATTCTCTAGTTGCGGTGTGTGGGCTCAGGAGTTGTGGTGCATAGGCTTAATTGCTCCAAGGCATATGGGATTTCAGTTCCTCGATCTGGGATCAAACCGGTGTCCCCTGCACTGCAAGGCGAATTTTTACCCACTGGACCACGAGGGAAGTCCCTGCGCACTGATTCTTTAAGCTTTCACTCAGGTGTAACGTAAGTCGCTTCTGCACACACTTCATCAGCCAAAGTCAGCCACATGGTCATGCATAACTTCAAAGACAGCAGAGAAGTACAATCCTGCAGTGCACCTAGAAAGAGAGGAAAGCTGAACTATTCATGAATATCTGTAATGACATTCATTATCTTACTCTTTTTCTCCTTCCTTCCCGACTGTTTGTGAAAACACATTATATTACTTAATGGAAAACTCCCCGCCAGGGCAGGGTCATTTGCTGAATGATGAGATGAGCTGTTTCACATACATTATTCCTTTGAAAGGTAATTCTGTGCAGTATTTGATAGGACTAGAGTGTGATTTCTGCAAATATCGCCCAGTTCAGAGACCATCTGTAGTTTATGGAAAATATTAACTATAGTGAATATAATTGCACTGAGTCACATGTCAGCCACATCTTCCTCTTTTCCATGGAAACCAGGAGACATTTTACAATTTATCAACAAGTGTGCTGCCAGATCAGAGCTGAAGGCTTGCTTCCAACTCACTGTGCTTGCCCGGGCATGGCCCAATTATCCCTAATGTATGGAAGAAATAGCTGTGTATTTCCTGCTGTGCCTCTCGAACTGGCTGAGCACTAGGCATCATGCTGTAGCGTCACCGTCCCGCAGGGTCAGTTGAGGATTTTCCGTTTTTATTATTGGAATGATGAGCATGCCTTAGCAGTTTGGAGGAGTTAGTTATCTGATACCTTATGGTATGTCAAGGGCATTGGCCTTGACATAGAAAGAGCTTTGCACAGGCTTGCCACCCATCTGGGATTAGCTCACTTGTCTTCTGCTGTTAAAATGATTCCCTGTTTTGTTTTGTATTTTTGCCCCTTGTCTGTTTTTAATTTTTCTAGCTTGGAATTCCTTCCAAACATTGTTACTTGTTGATGAAGAAGGTCATGGCTGAGGACTAGCAAGATCACACTTTGAGTTGTTTTTTCCAGAAGGTCAGAAGCAAGGGCAGAAACAAGCCTGCCTGTTTGCCACTGAGTTTCCATTGCCAAGGATGATTCCTGGAACATGGAGCCCAATGAATATCATCAGATTAATAAATAAAGGCCCACCAGATAGAGCAGACATTATTGACTCACTGACATGGTAGTTCTTTTGACCAGTGGCAAAAAATTGTAAGCTGCTGGCTGGAGTGAGAGATGAAAAGAACTCTTCCACATTTAAACTAAACTCCACTATTTTGGCCACCTCATGCGAAGAGTTGACTCATTGGAAAAGACTCTGATGCTGGGAGGGATTGGAGGCAGGAGAAGAAGGGGACGACAGAGGATGAGATGGCTGGATGGCCTCACCAACTCGATGGACATGAGTTTGGGTGAACTCCGGGAGTTGGTGACAGACAGGGAGGCCTGGCGTGCTGCAATTCATGGAGTTGCAAAGAGTCGGACACGACTGAGCGACTGAATTGAACAGGACTTTCCTGGTGGTCCACGGGCTAAGACTCCATGCTCCCAAAGCAGGGAGCCTGGGTTTGATCCCTGGTCAGGGAACTAGATCCCACATGCCACAGCTGAAGGTCCTGAATGCCGTAAGGAAGATGGAAGATCCCACACACCATGACTAAGACCTCAGCCAAACAAACAAACGTCTTAAAATAAATAAATAAACTAAGTGAACAACTCTATAGCTTTGCTCTCCAATTAGCTTAGTTGCTAGATTATTTTCATATCCTGCTACTCGCTAGTCATAACCAAATTTCCAGCCAAACAGAACTACCAGCTGTTCTCGGGATGGTCATGTTCCTTGTTGTGAGTTGAATTGTGTTCCCCACCCCCCGACAAAAAAAAACATATGTTGAAGTCCTAAGCCCCCAGCACCTCAGAATGTGACCTTATGTAGACATAGGGTGGTTGCAGATGTAATTGGTTAAGATGGAGTCGTCCTGGAGGAGGGCCTCAGTCCAGTGTGACTGGTGTCCTTATGAGACGAGCAGGGAACACACACACCCAGGGAGAACACGTGAGACAACAGAGGCAAAGCCTGGGGGGTGCAGAGGCTAGCCAGAACGCCAAACCAGAAGCTGGAAGAAGCAGGCAGGAGGCCCCTGAAGGCCTCAGAGCGGTGTGGCCCTACTCACACATTTTTACTTAATTTCAATATTTTTGGCTGCCCTGGGTTATCACTGTGGCACACAGAGCTTCTCTAGTTGAGATACGAAGGCTTAGTTGCCCCATGGCATGTGGGATCTTGGTTCCCTGACCTAGAGATCGAACCCATTTCCCCTGCATTGGCAGGCGGATTCTTAACCACTGGGCCACCAGGAAAGTCCCGGCCCTACTAACATCTTGATTTTGGACAAGTAGCCTCCAGAATTAAGACAATAAACTTCTGCTGTTTTAAGTCACCTGCTTTGTGATACTTTGTTACAGCAGCCCTAGGAAACTACTACATTCTTCATGCCTGAGTACTTTGCTCTCTTTATCTGGTCTTCACCCCATTGTCCATCTTGGAACTTTTTTCATATCTCTTTTTGGGTAAAATCTTTAAGTGATTTTCAAAATATTAGATTGGCTTGACTTTCTTCATCTCCCATGATACCCATGTCTCTCCTATAGCACCTCCCACGGCACCACTGTGGAGTGGAGGAAATGAATGGGCAGGAGATCTGAAGAGGTTGCTCTAAAGGTGTCAAGCCTGGTTATAAGTAAAATGAGTAAAATTAGGAGGAAAGCGTATTGGTCATTGAGACCTGGGTGGAAAACAAGGGGGTAGGCCAAGAACACAAAAAAAGCTTGTACAGAAAATATCTTTAAAAGGCATGGTTAAAACTCCAGGAAGGACTGCGCTGCCTAGGGGCAAAGACACCATTCCTGGTTCCCCAGCAAATAGACTTCCTCCCCTTTCTCAGGATACTATCATAAGACAACTATTCACAATCAAAATAACTAAAATTAAAGGCAGAGCCATAAATAGCGCAATAGTTCCACTTGATTCAAGGAAGTTCTGAGAAGTTTAGGGAGGGTTGTGCCACAAAGAAGGAGGTTATGAGATAAACATTTTGAGTTTTACATAAAAAGTAAACCCATGTTTGAATGCACTTTGATTAACAGAAGTAGAAAAATAGAGAAAGAGATGCAGAGGTGGGGGTAGGTGGGGATGTAGTCTTCTGGGTCTGCCTGTCATTTCTCTTGTGGCCTTTTGGTCAAGTCAATTAGATAATAAATTATGCATAACCACCTCTACTGGCATTAAAACGCTAGGCATGAGAAATGATGGATGTTTCAGTGACCCCTATAAATTTGCTTGGGGTCAAAACAATTGTCCCGGCCTGTTGCTTGTTTTGCTCCCCTCCTTCCCATTATCCCGGCCCAGCCAGAGGAGGGAGGGGGTGTTCAGCAGATTGTCAACACTACCTCTGGTGTAGATAAGCAATCCGCTTGGAATTTAGTCATCTTTCTGAAATAGCAATGAGTAGCAATCAATGCAGTGAGAGTGAGTCAGAGATAAAATAGATTTACATAGTATCTGGCATGGATGGGGAGGGAAGAGGAGAGATGACTTTACTGGAAGAAGGAGCTGGCAGTAAGGCTTGGGGTGAGCCTACCAGCTGTGCTAGCCACATCACCCATCACTCCTCCTTGAACAGGCAAGGCTGGGCAAGGCAGCACAGCGGCTCGTCAGTCCTTACCTGCCTTTAGGGTTCAGCAGAAGATGAGGGTCAGGGTGCAGTTCAAGGGGGATGGGAGCACCTGGCAGGAACTGCAAGGTGGTACCTGCCTGCCTCCCCAGTATGCAAACTGAGCTCAGGCTTTGAACACCAGCAAATCAGGCCTCCAAATACTCAGGCAGCAGGAGCATTTGATAGTTTAAAAAAAAAAAGGCATTTAAATGGTTAGCATTTAATTTGTTGGACTTTATAAAATAAACATTTTTAGGTTTATAATTTTTAAATGATAGTTTATATATTTTTTTCACTGCTTGGAGTTTTAAAGGTTTCAGCACAGCCACAGGCATTTGAGGTTGAGAAAAGCTCTGGCATTCTGTCCGGAGGAATTGCAGAGGTTGTAGCTGGGGAATCAGCTCCAAGGTGAAGAAGAGGAGCTGAGGTGGGGAATGGAAACTGGGAAGGGGAATGAAGCAGGTAGGAAGGGAGAGGTCCCTGATGGGAAAGTGAAAGTCATTCAGGCGTGTCTGACTGTTTGCCACCCCATGGACTGTAACCTGCCAGGCTCCTCTGTTCATGGGATTCTCCAGGCAAGAATATTGGAGTGGGTAGCCGTTTCCTTCTCCAGGGGATCTTCCCGACCCAGGGATCGAACCCAGGTCTCCAGCATTGCAGGCAGATTCTTTACCATCTGAGCCACCAGGGAAGTGAAAGCTAAGAATAAATGATAAGTAGCCAAGTGAGCAATGCGGGAATGGTCTGGAGAAATTCCCGAGACTTAGGAGAGATGTTTGCAAAGGGCTTTGGAGTCACTTGGGTGGGTGAGTGGTGCTTATTTAAAGAGATAAGAAATGATGGACAGCAGCCATTTGGCTCTTGCCCTTGGCAGAGCTGCTCCCCTTTGAGAAGACATGGGCAGAGTGGAGAGACACAATGGCACCATGTGAGGAAGAGCCTGAGAATAGCAGGCGCCCTGTTCCTGCCTGGGGGTGACGGTGGGCCCTGCTCCAGGCCTTGAGTAAAGGGGCAAAGGAAGTGAGTGTAAGGCACTGCCCTTAAGGCCAGCCGGTGGTGAGGGGGTATCCTCAGTGGCATGTGCATGACCCCAGGGGTCCACGAATCATTTTGTTGGTGGCACTGGAGCAGCCAGACAGGAGTCATGCAGCTGTGGACACAACACAACAGACAGCAATTGCAATCCACGTTGATTTTGTTTGACTGTTAATCTGCATCTTGTCTACACCTGAGGTGGTGGCCTGGAGAAGCCTCCGGTCACACAGAGGAGAAAGAGGACTCACGCAGCCACAGTTGACACTCAGAGATGCTGGCTTAGTAAACTTAGTGATACAGTCTAATTAGAATGTGCTAGAGCAACTCCACAGAGAAGGCGATGGCACCCCACTCCAGTACTCCTGCCTGGAAAATCCCATGGATGGAGGAGCCTGGCTGGCTGCCGTCTATGGGGTCGCACAGAGTCAGACACAACTGAAGCGAGTTAGCAGCAGCAGCAGCAGCAGCAGCAGCAGCAGAGCGCCTCCACGTGAGTCAGCCTGACCTAAGTTAATCAGTACCTGATAAACTGCCATCGTGGACACAGCAGGGGAAGGAAACGGGGGATGAATTGAGAGAATAGCATTGATATATACACACTACTGCTGCTGCTGCTAAGTCACTTCAGTCGTGTCCGACTCTGTGCAACCCGAGACGGCAGCCCACCAGCCTCCCACATCCCTGGGATTCTCCAGGCAAGAACACTGGAGTGGGTTTCCATTTCCTTCTCCAATGCATGAAAGTGAAAAGGGAAAGTGAAGTCGCTCAGTCGTGTCCGACTCCTAGCGACCCCATGGACTGCAGCCCACCAGGCTCCTCCGTCCATGGGATTTGCCAGGCAAGAGTACTGGAGTGGGGTGCCATTGCCCTCTCCATATATATACTGCCAGGTGTCAAATAGATAGCTGGTGGGTGGCTGCTACGTAACACAGGGAGCCCAGCTTGGTGCTCTGTGAAAACCTAGAGGGGTGGGCTGGGGGGCATGGGAGGGAGGGTCAGGAGGGATGGAATGTGCTGTGCTGGGCTTAGTTACTCAGTCTCATCCGACTCTGCTACCCCACGGACCGTAGCCCGCCAGGCTCCTCTGTTCATGGGATTCTCCAGGCAAGAATACTGGAGTGGGTTTCCACAGCCTCCTCCAGGATATCTTCCCAAGCCAGGTCTCCCACATTGTAGGCAGATTCTTTACCATCTGAGCCACCAGGGAAGCCCGAGGGAAGGGATGTATGAGTACTTACAGCTGATTCACATGGTTGCACAGCAGAAACCAATACAACACTGTAAAGCAATTACCCTCCAATTACAAAGAAAAAAACTGCCATTGGGTGCAGGGCCCAAGAAAACTTTCAAATCACTTCTGGGCTCTGGGTTGATCAGTTCAAGAAAGAGATATTTCCCAGTTTCTTCTACCTGTGACAGTTGCAGGTCTTTAGTTGAACCTGGATGTTACCAAATCTATTTCCCTTCTGAGACCAGTCTTGCCTTTGATATTCACTGTGGAAACAGTAACACCCTCCTTAATACACCCACCACCCTGGGTCTGAGATCCTGCTTCCTGCTCAGTCCTTGCTGTTCCGCTCTCAACCATCCCTGTGAACGGAGCCTAAGCGCAGATGCAGCCTGTCTCCTTTCTGTTGTGAAACATCACTAACACAAAGCAGTTGCACATAGCAGACGTTTCTGAAGACGTTGTGGCTAATGAGAGCAGACAGTGCTATTATAGCTTGGGGCAGGAAATAATTTCAAATGCAATGTCAGATATCATTGTTCCTAGAAGTACATCAGACATTCCCAGCCAGCTGCACCCCCCCACACGCCACAGGAAGTTCTCTCTGACTGTGTCCCTCCTTGCCACCCTCAGCGAGCCCCAAAGCCAGAGTTGCCTCCAAAGAGATCAAGAAATAGCCCATTCTTCTGTTCCATCCCTTATAGAGATGGAACTACCATTTATCAAGCACCAGGGACTTCACTCGCTGCTCACATTATCTCATGTAATCCTCTCAACAACACTGGGACACACACGTGTTTTACAGATAAGGAAACTGAGTTTCAAAGGTAGTAGCTTGGTTAAAGACACACAGCTGAAATGTGAACCCAGTTCCATCTCCTCTAAGCTCAGGCTCGTCGCTGTGACCTTTGCTGCCTTTCAGCATAACCTGCTTCTTCACGTACTCCTTAGGTCATCAGAATTCAGATCTATTACTCACCCCTTAAGTCAGCAAAGCTTTCTGTACAGTCAGGTGAAAATTTCCCTAACATTTTCTTCCATGCAATTGAGCCCTTTCCCCAAGAGCTCTCCCTCAAAGACCTCCCTCTCCCGAGATAACTTTCATATCGGCTCTGATCCCCTTTCCGCTGACTTGTTTCTCCTCACTTGCTCGTCTGGATAGCTTTTGGCTGTCTGTCCCTCCCCCTCCCTCTTTTCTCTGCTTTGTCAGCTCTTCTATGGAAAGAGCTTCATTTCATACTAGGAACTTGGATCCATTTGCTCCACTTCCTTCTTGAAGCAGGTGACCCAAGTCCCACAGAAAAGGGAACAACAGGATGTCTGACTCCCACACTGAGTCCCTCAGAGGAGTTCTCCAGCGGCCGCGGGAGAGAAGGCAGGGCCCTCCCGGTGCTGTGTTCTCTTCCTCTTGTTTCCTTGGCCTTCTTAGAGCTGAGCTTGGCACTCCGTTAAGCTGGAACACTCAGCCCTCTTGAATCCTCCTAATTCTTAATTATGTCCTTGCCACTGGTTGGCATAACAGCCACAGAAGTGAGAGAGCACATATTCAGATAGAGTTATAAAATAAACACTGGGGTTCTCCTCCCCAACCTTGCTTTGAGAGGCTGGAACCACATGAATCCACAGTGCAACAGAGACTTTAAGCCAGGGAATGGTGAGAAATGACAGCTCAACTTCCCAAAGGCCCTGTGTCCAAGTACCAAGAGAATAGGATTTATGAACCAATTGAGAGACTGTTTTATGTACCAATCCATGGAATGATGCTGTGCAGCACTCAATCCTGGTGCGTGTGGATGGACCTGGGATGCTCAGGGAAGTCCATGGATAGACACCAGGGCGGGAAGCAGGGTATGGGATGAATTTGGAGATTTGGATTGGCATGTGTACACTACTATGTATAATACTGGGCTTCCTAGGTGGTGCAGTAATAAATACATCTGCCAATGCAGGAAACGCGGGTTTGATCCCTGGGTCCAGAAGATCCCCTGGAGGAGGAAATGACAACCTGCTTCAGTGTCCTCGCCTGGAGAATTCCATGAATGGGGGAGCCTGGTGGGCTGCAATCCATAGGGTCTCAAACAGTCAGACACAGCCGAGCGCACAGTCCTGCACTGCTTCTCCCGTGGTCTGAGGCCTGCTAGCAGGGAAATTAGTTTTTGTGACAGAAGAAAGGGAAGAAAGATTTTCCTGCACTAGGGGAACTTAAGAGTCTGTTTGCAGAGATGGGATATAAAAGATAATTATCCCTTCCACAGAGGCCATGCCAAGCTGTCATTGTGTTAGATGACAGCGGAGGCTACAAGGAGGAGGGAGACAGCACTGACCTGGGAAAGGAAGAAAGACTTCAGGCCAAGGATGGGGCTCCCAGGCACTTAGCCTTCAGGGCAGGCTGAGTGGGGGAGGGGAGTCAGGGCACTGTCAGAAGGACTAAGCAAAGAGCAGAAGTGTGGGGGCAGGGATGTGATGAAGCATTCAAGAGACAATGAGTCATCTCCCAGGGTTTTCTTTACAGCTTCCACATAATAATGGCCACATAACAGGTTATTATTTTTTCTTCTTTTAAAAAAAAATGCAAAATTAAAGCGAGACCCAAATTCTCAATATAGAAAATAAGCCTTGACGTCAGTGTCCAGTGACACCGCGGAGGTGAGAATTCCTGAGCCTGACAGGAACTTGAACCCTGTCCAAATTCTCACCCTTGTTTGCTGGAACCTCCATTTATTTAATGCTGTTGTGCAGGAGTCTATTCTTTGGAAAACTTGAAAGTAACCTGGCCAGACCTTCCCTCAATCACTAAGCACAGAGTCAGCAATTGTTTTGGCTTTGTCATAATGGATCACAAACTTCTCTGCTGTTTTAAAATACTTGGAAGCTATTTGGAACCAGGAAATGTCTCTTGGAGGAAACTAATCCTGGTAACATTACCTACACAAATCACTATGTCTTAATGATATCACATCAGCAGTTGCTGTGGGGGAGGTGAGGGAGCCTTCAGGTGCATTTCCTGAGGATTAGAGTACTGTTTCTGATGAGTACCATCCTGTGTTTCGGAATTTCCCAGTAGCTTTTAGTGGTGGTGGGTTGTTGTTTTGGGTTCCCCAGACGGAACTAAGGCACTTCCATCTCCAAGATCTAAACAGGAAGATTTTTCGCTTCTCTGATATTTTCTGTTGAAGATGTTTTATTGTTCCCATATTTTCTGCTGAGGAACATTAGCTGCCTGTAACTCCAAATTTATGAAATGTTCTCCTTTATTTATCATTTTTTAAAAATTGTTTTTTAACCTACCTCCTTTCCTCCAACTGGTTACTATCCATTGCTAGGGTATTTAGAAAGGAGACGAACTTCTCACTTTATGACTTTAGCAAAGCAAACATTACCCGAGGGTGGAAGGAGCCAGTCAAGGAGACACTGTGTTCTCTTAGTCATAGACACATACTAGGAAAAATTCAACTAAGCCTCACTTGTGTGTATTAAAATAACCCTTTTCCCAGCTCAGAATCACATTTCAAAGGGTGCCTGGTACAAAGCGAAGCCAAGTATAACCTAGCCACACAATCGTGCCAAGGGTAATACATGGTTTTCCATCTTGTTTCAACAGAAGGTTGCTCAGAGCTGTGAATATGCAGAGAACTAGCAGTGAGCAAAGCTGAGCAGAGTGACCTTGAACAAGTCACCTCACTTGTCTGGACACCTTCATTTAGAAAATGAGGGGGAAATGCCCTGGTTCTTTAGCACGTGGTGACCAAATGAGAAAATAAGTGCAAAACGGCTTTGTAAACTGCAGGGTTATTTTTCTACAGCACTAAAGGGATTTGGAGAAGTGGATATTAGGGGAAAATGAGATATGTGCAAAGCTTCTTTTTAAAATTAATTTTAATACCTACCATTTTATGTGATTTAACTTTAGCAATTAGGGGTTCATTAATTATTGCCCTAAGAAAATACTCTTACACAATTACTGTATCTTCTAAATGAACCATTTCTCTTTTTTACTGTCATTTAGAATTTTGTCCGTGGAAGAAAAGTATTTAGAAGACAAATTACCTGGAACTTCATGGGGTGAGATATTTTTTTAAAGTATCGTCTGTCCAGAGAGAAAAGGCTTTTTCTGCTGTACTCAGTGTACAGGTTGAACACAGTGATTTATTTGATCATACAATACATTTTCCCCCAAACAACGTAAGGAAAGAGAGGACGTTCCAGCAAGTCATACAGAGGGAGACGTTGAGGGGAAGGTATAGGAGAAGGAGGAGGAAAAATATCAAGGAAAGCACCAGAAGTATCGATCCATACTGGGTGTCTTCAGAATTGAAAGTGGATAAACAAGGGCTTCCCAGGTGACGCTAGTGGTAAAGAACCCACCTGCCTATGCAGGAGACATAAAACATGCGGGTTCGATCCCTGGGTCGGAAAGATCCCCTGGATAAGGACATGGAAACCCACTCCAATACTCTTCCCTGGAGAATCCCATGGACAGAAGAGCCTGGAGGGCTACAGCTCATAGAGTGGCAAAGCATTGAACACAACTGAAGTGACTTAGCTCAAACAAGGCTACTCCTGTGTGAACGGACCACTTAGGCGAGTCCCCACCTGCCTCTGAAGGTGTCTGAGTTTTGACTGGCCGCACCTTCCTTACTCTGCTCTGAAAGCTGATCAATAAGAATTCGGAGGAGCACTTTTCTACCAGGGCCGCAGTCTGTCATTTGGGAGAGAGAGTCCTTCCAGGCAAAGCCATGTACAAATTTTCCTGCTTTACTGCCTGAAGCACCAAAGGGCACTCAGCCCCCAATAGCTCACTGTCCTGACTTGGAAGTTATCCTCCAAGAGCTTGACTTCTAACTCATTTTCATTTGAGGCAAAATCGTTAGGAGAATTGATCCTATGTCGCTAGCAACCAGCAACCCCAGCTTTAGTAAATGAAATATTTCTCAGCTACTTTGCTATATGACTTAAAGTTGCTCTTGCCCATTTGCAGGAAACTCAGTGGAAACCAACCCTGACTGTCCCCTACAATAGCTGTCAGTGCCTCCTGAGACCATGATGGGATGCCATGTGCTGCACTCCTAACAGATATAGATGCAAAGCAATCCCAGAAATCCCCCCTTTTTTCACTATATTCTGAAGGAAATGCCAACAGTGGAGAACCAGGAGGGCGTTCTTACCCAGTGTCTTACCCAAGTACCAATTTCTTTGCCCGCTGCCTTCTCTCTTCTCTAGCTGCTGGAATCTTGTATCCACAAGTCTAAAGTCCTGATTCTTTTTTACCATTAGATGATTAATGATCCCAGAGACTGATTTTTTTTAATTGTTAAAAAAGTAGAGAAAGATTTTATTTTAGTGAGATTTTGTCTAACAATGGTATATGAATGAGATGATGACATACACATGCCTATATCTTGTTGGTGTCAGTAGGTTCCTCTACGTCATGAGCAAGCCTTGGAGAGAGCTTGAGGAGCAAGGAGAGAGTTAACTGATGATGTTGATTGAAATCCTGAAAGGTTGCTTCCCACAGATGTACCCTGAGCACTGCTGACTCCCTCTTCTAAAATTAGTCTCTTAAACTGATTAATTCCTCTGCTTCCCAGATCAGCCAACCAAGACCACAGTGGAAGTAACAAGAAAATATCTCTGAGAATAAAGCTTTCATGGTCAAATAAAACAAAAATATTAATTCACAGATGTATTTATTTGTCAGACAGTTGTCAACAGTCGTGAAGTATAGATATCTCTGTCCCCTAGGAATTTGCAGTCGAATTGGGGAAAAAAAAAAAAAGCACACAACAATTGTAAGTTAAATATGTCCATTGCAAAAAAAAGGGAAAATGGAGAAAAGTATAAAAAAGAAAATTATTAACTTTTTCATAGGGTTTTTATAAGTATTTTTCTTCATTTTTATGTGCTTTTTAAAAATAAAATGACTATCATACTACATATATATAGTTCTGCTTTTTCCACTTAACTTTACTTACCAGGAGAAGCGGAAAAGGAAGTCTTTAACCCCCCCTTCCAACTCTACAACATATATGGTAGATAAAGGATTCATATCACACAGACAAGGGCTCTTACAAATTGCGAGAGAAAAAAAGAGTGGAACATCTCAAAGAAGTGGGCGAAGAACACAAGACAAGAGAAGCCACCAAAAAAGAAATACACATGGCCAATAAACATTTAAAATATTCAAATTCACTAGAAATTCAAGAAGTGCAAAATAATGAATGAGAGCTCATTTTCACCTATCAAGTTGGCAAACACTTTTATAATATTCATTTCTGTAGTGGGAAATCTAGTACATGAATAAAAGCCTTAAAATATTCATGCTTTTCTCTACTGGAGTTTTTATCCTTAAGAAAAAAGCATTATAATTTGCAATAGTTAAGAAAAAACATGAAATCTACCTAAATATTTAACAGTCTAGCATTGATTAAATTATTGCATATTCATCAATACAATGTGTGCTGAAATTAAACATCAAATACCTCAATGTTCACAACATATTTTGAATGAAACGAAACATTATAAAACTGTATACAGAACGCATTCAGTTTTGTTTAAAGATATACACGTATATACTTATATATTAAGCATTGTTGCATATAAAATAATTAACAATGGTTATTTCTGTGTCTTAGCAAAATATCCAAATTTTGTTTTGTTCATGTATGCTATTGTGATTAGTAATAAAAGTAACTAATTCCATTCTTTAAAAGGGAGCTGCTGCTGCTGTTGCTAAGTCGCTTCAGTCGTGTCCCACTCTGTGCGACCCCATAGACGGCAGCCCACCAGATTCGGCCTCCCCTGGGATTCTCCAGGCAAGAACAATGGAGGTCAAACATTCTGAAATGCTTTTTGATTTACACCTTTATACTGGTAAGGTTTTTGATGTCCCAGTCTCCCTCAACTTGACTAGTCATCATATCATGTCTCAACTATCAAGGATGAAAACTATCATTATTACTACTACAGCTACCAATTATTGAGTGCCTACTCTGCGTAGGGGCTTCTCCGATGGTTCAGCAGAATACACCTGCAATGCAACAGACATAAAGAGACATAGGTTTGACCCCTGGTTTGGGAAGATCCCCTGTAAGAGGAAATGGCAACCCACTCCAATATTCTTGCCTAAAAAAATCCCATGGGCAGAGGAGCTTGGCGTGCTACAGTCCATAGTGTCTCAAAGAATCAGACACGACTAAGTGACTGAGCACACAGTCTGTGCTAGGCAACGTGTTAAATGTTCATGAATCATAGTATTTAATCCTCACAACTAACTTCTGAGATAGTAATTATTATTATTCCCCATTTTCAGATGAAGAAACTGAGGCTTAAAGAGACAAAAAGAGGCCACCTAGCAAGTAGGTGGAGAAGGCAATGGCAACCCACTCTAGTACTCTTGCCTGGAGAATCCCATGGATGGAGGAGCCTGGTAGGCTGTGGTCCATGGGGTCGCAAAGAGTCTGACACGA
The DNA here is from genome assembly GCF_016772045.2 of Ovis aries. Classification (NCBI taxonomy): domain Eukaryota; kingdom Metazoa; phylum Chordata; class Mammalia; order Artiodactyla; family Bovidae; genus Ovis; species Ovis aries. The sequence continues at coordinate 61,102,377 of NC_056065.1, forward strand.
CTGAGTGACTTTGCTTTCACTTTTCACTTTCACGCATTGGAGAAGGAAATGGCAACCCACTCCAGTGTTCTTGCCTGGAGAATCCCAGGGACAGTGGAGCCCGGAGGGCTGCCATCTATGGGGTCGCACAGAGTCAGACACGACTGAAGCGACTTAGCAGCAGCAGCAGCAGCAGCAAGTAGGTGGTGAGGCTGGCATTTGAACCCTACACTCTTTACCTCTATTTGTAGATTCTTACTTTTGCAAGGAGAACTGGGAAGACCCATTCAACTTGTAAATTTAGTAAAATTGGGTTTGTTGGGTAGAGAAGCAGGTATTCGTCTTGCTAACTTGTGGAATTTGATATGGATTATCTGAAATTTTGCTCTCAAGGCTACTGAAAACACCCCTATCTGACTGTCCAAGCACATGCAGCTAGAGACAGAGCTGGGAGTCAAGTTCAACAGTTTGCCCCAGAGTTAGCTGCCTTTGCCTGCTCCTTCAGGATGCTTCTTGGGGTGTCTGCCTGTCTCCATTTTTTGAAAGTGTTAGGAGGGAAGAGGAGATGATTCCTACTGTGATCCAGTCTGGTCCCTTGATATCTCCACCACCCAACTGGCAAGGACCTTCTCAGGGTCCAGGCCCAAAGTCCCAGTGAATCTCACTGCATTTCTAAGTATTCAGGATGCCTATTCATCCCACTTTTCCACTCCCCCACCTCCTTCTGACTCCAATTTTCCTCCCATCAGATACGTCACTTTACTGTTATAAATCCAAGCCACATTTCAGAAGCTGATTGCATTGTCTACTGAGGTATGGGAAATCTGTTCTGGAGGGTAAAGGTCACTGTAAGAAAATATTCATGTTTAAAATCAGAAGCTCAAGAATCACATGTATTTCCAAAGGAGGAAGTCCTAATGGTTTTCTGAATGTGAAATGACAGCTTGTGAGAAGCTTTTAAAGAGCTTTCCTGCTAACTCTAAAGGCCCAAGATTTAGTTTTTCTGAGGTTTCTTAATGGAATCTAAACACCTCATTGTGTTCACCAGAGCAGCGAACTGTATATAAAGTAGCAGGCCTTAAAAGGGCGGCCAGTGAGCTGGAGACAATTTGCATGAGATATGATAGCTTTTCATTTTTCTTCATGCTATTTAAATGCTCTTATGAGGGATGAGCATGACTTCTTAGTTGGTTTCCTTTTTTCACTCCAGGTCCAGCTAGCGGGGTCATCTTCTTCTACCACCATCCAGGCTTCATGCCCAAGTTGCCGCTTGGGGGCAGTCTAATGCCTCCTTCTCTTCCCATCACCTTCTTCCCTCCCGCCTTCTCTACACAGGATTCCCAGGTGGTTGACCTGGTTTCTGGTCCCTCTTACAAAATAATGGTCATTACCAATCCCAGCAGTTTCTTAAAAAGAAGCAAAGGGCCGCATCCTTAGTATACTGAAGAATAATATTGATACATTATACAATTTTTCAAGAAGCGTTCAAGAAGACTCTTCCAAAGAACCTCCTGAGGCAGGCAGGGCAGACACCTTGCCTTGGGAAGGTAAAGTCAATGGTCTGAACCTTCAGTTGTTCTGAAGCAGCAGGTCCGCTGGTTCTTTGGCCAGGGCTCTTTCCTGCAATCATTCTGAAATAAGAGTCTGACTTTATTTTGAAGGAAGATCGTCTTTTATGGAAGACATCAAAACAATAAACAGCAGCAAGAACAATACAATAGAAGAAGAATATCACATAATCACATTTCTTAGCCAGTATCTACTCCTAAAATGGTTTTAATCTCAAAGAAGAAAAAAACCTGCCATCCCTTGTCAAAGTTTATAATAAATTCACTTCAACCTGGAATAGACAGCTCCTTTCCTTGCCCAGATCCTTTCCCCACCCTTCCGTCCACACAAGGCAATTTAATTAATGGGCAAACAGCCCGATGGTGGATTTTTCTAGTAGAGTGGCTTGAACGAATATGCCCCAACCTCGCACAGAGCTCGTTGGCACACTCCTCTGGCTGCATTACAGAAACAGAACAGAGTCATATGGTTCCTGGAAAGAAACGGTTTGGCAGGGCTCTAGCCTCGGGTGAATCCATAAAGAAAAAGTGCCCCGTGGTGCCAGGGCTAGGGTAGATGGCAAGAGAGTGTGCATGAGTGTGTGTGTGTGACAGTGCAAGGTCCTGAGGGGCTGGGCAGAGGACACAGCAAAGGGAATACTGAGAGACCCCTTAAGGACAAGGCTGCAGATTATTTCTGCTTCCTCTGCTCCTATAATCCACTCACTTAGCCAACAAGTGCAGGCTAAATACCTACTGCAAGCTCAGCACTGAGCAGAATCCTGCATAGGTGAGCACAAGAGGCAAACTTTCAAGGGATTGAAAAAGAGCTCCCAGCTCAAATGAGGAAGTCATTTTTCAAGAAATGATTTATCACATGTTTGTTGAGCTTCTATTCAGTGCAGGGGGGATGTCTGACAAGCCTCAAGGCCTCAGGTTGAAATATTGATATGTTATAGTTTAGTGAAGCAGCTTTTAGAGCTTATTTTATTGAGACGGTCTATGTTATACGGAAGTGGAGACGAAAATGGCTTTTAAAACTACCCCGAGATTGTGGTTAAAGTTTGAACCAACTGGAGAACAGGTCAAAGAATTTGCTGGAAACCTTTCCAGGATTTTTTTTTTTTTTCTTCTTCTAAGGAGCAGGCAGAAGGGCAAACTCCCATCTTGGACTTTAGGCCCATTAGGCATTTGCTTTGTTTCCAGCACCAGGACTTGCTCTGGAAGAGGCACCTCCACCGCCTTCATTTCAATGTCTCTACAAATATGAGCCCCAAGCATAGTCAGCATAGTGACTTGCTTAACAGAAGTATTCTCAGCCCTGTGGCTGTGGATTCGGTGTTCCTGTTCATTCCCAGCAAAAGGCTGCATCAAGCCTTCTGGGGATGTTTGAAAAGGTCTTGGGATCTCCCTTTTATGTGAAAACATCTTTTGGAGACTTTTGAAGACTTGTGCCTGTGATCTCACAGCCTGCACTCACCAAGAGCAGTACTTCGGCCTCTGACCGCAGGCGGGCATGGTCAGCTCTCAGCCGTTGTTAAGCTGGACCCTGCCGCCTCCTGGGTCTCTGAGCTGGGATCCTTAGGTGCTGCACAAGTTCCCCCCTTGGCTGCTTCTAGCCATCATTTCTCTACACGTGAATTTTGCCACGTGATACAGGTCTGGGTCTGCTCACCGTCATGCCCTGCCTGTGACAGCAGGCAGCCGTTAGGAGGAAAGGGCAAGGCCGTGAAGGGTGTTCCAGCTGCCACCTGACACCCCGAGCGTGCCCACCGGCTTTCCACACAAAGAGGAACAGTGTCCATCCAGTTTGTCGCAAAAGCCTTCAGAAAAGCATTTTGTAGAAGACAGGTCTGCACGCAGAGCAAAACACATCTTGGATTTATTTCTGCCCCTAGGTTTCATTTTAAGCAACTCATTTATCCTCTTTGGACTTTAGTTTTCCTATCTGTGAAACAAAAGTATAAAACACATGACTTCTAGGCCTGTTTTAGCTTTAATTTTCTAGGTGTGTAAAACCCAAAGGAAAGCACACATCAGACAGCAGCCATTAAGATTCATGCCCTGGGGACTTCTCTGGTGGCCCAGTGGTTAAGACTCCGCATTACCAATGCAGGGGGCAGAGGTTCGATTCCTGTTCAGGGAACTAAGATCCCACATGTCACGCAATGTGGCCAAAAACAAAACCTTTTTTTTTTTAATGAAATAAAAACTAAAAAAAGATGCATGCCCTGTAGCTAAACCAAGAGGACTAGCATTAATATTTATTTAAAATTGATATAAAATGTATTTTTAAAACTTACAATTTAATTAATAATTAACACAGGGCAGCGTAACAGTTACTAGCTGTCATGCACAGAAGAGCCATGGGCGCTGAGTCAAAAAAATCTGTGTCCTACAGAAATAGAAAAATCATGATTTTGGAGCTGAATTCAAATCGTGACTCCATTACTTGCTAGCTGTGTGACTGTGTGCAAGATATTTAATCTTTTGGAGCTTGTTCTGAATCAGAAAATAATAATAAACAACAGATTACAGGAATGTAGTTAAAGATTTAGAGACATAGAGCTGAAGATTTATTAAGCTTTTGGCACACTGTAGGAACTCAGTAAAATTAGCATATATAATTAGCTTTCCTAAGATCTCTTAGAGAAAGGAAACATATTTTGAAACTTCCGTGACTTCATTTAATCCTGATGAGGTGGCTTCTGTTATCTGAATTTTAACCTAAATTAAGCTAAATTCACTTTCCCCAGATGTCAAATGAACATAATTATACTTTTATATGTAACCTAAAGAATTCTTGTAACAATTAAAAGAATTTAATGTGAAAGAATTTTGTAAATTGTTGACTTTTATTTGCATGTGAATATAACAGCTATCGTTTTATTAAACATTTTTGTAATAATGTTCAATCACCCAACAACACATTTATCAGATCCTATAACTTGGCCATTTATTCAGAACCTGGTCTCTGTTTTCTGAGCCTTTATAATCAGGATTCACCAAAATAACACTCAGGAAACTAATGAGAATAGTTAGAAACAGCTGAGTTGCCACTGTACTAGAAAGTAGAAAATAGATCTAAGAAGAGTAGATTTAAGGTGAAGAGATTGAGAGAAAGAAGACATTTTGTATAAAGGAAGAGGCATGAAAATAGAAACAGATGCCCCCCAAAAAAGTCTCTTTTGAAACTTGTGAAGACATTAGAATTCTTACCCCTGTAACTGACAGGAATATTAGGTATTCAGTTGTGCAGCAAATATCCAGTGAGCCCCTATCATGTGCCAGGCACTGTTCTAAGCACTGGGGATACAGCCATGGACAAATTAAAAGGTGACTACCTGAGGAGCTTGTATTAATAAATTACACAGAATGTTAGAAGGCGATGAGTGCGGCAGAACAAGAGTCGAGCAGGGTCAGGTCACGAGTGACCGGGGTGAGGTAGTGAGTGGTGATATAAAATAGAGTGGTCAAGGACCACCTGGGTGGTCCAGTGGCTAAGAATCTGCCTTCCATTGCAGGGGACACAGGTTCGATCCCTGGTCAGGGAAGATCCCGCGTGCAGTGGAGCACCTATGTCCCTGACACAACTATAGAACATAAGCACAGCAACGAAGACCTAACAAAGCCAAAAGATAAATATTTTTAAAATAGAGTGATCAGAGTAGGTTTCACTGAGAAGGTAACACTGGAGTGAAGGCTTATAATAGATGAGTGAGTAAATCAAGGAGATACACAGGGAAAGAGCTTCTGGCAGAAGGAATAGCTGGAACAGTGGTCCTCAAAGTGTGGTCTGCACTCAGAACAGCAGCATTAACATCTGGGAACTTATTAGGAAGGCAAATTTTCAGGTCCCATCAGAAACTCTGGAGGGCCCAGCAATCCTCCTCCAGAGGATTCCAATGTTCCCTAAAATGTGAGAGCCCCTGAAGTCGAATCAAGGTCCAGATGGTTTGTGCCAAGCGGTGCCAGCTGGTCCAAGGCCAGCTTGGGAGGAGTGGAGTGAGCAGAGGCTGAAGAACCAGCAGAGGAGGTTTGGGGAGATAGCGGCGTGAGGAGGCGGGCTGGGGAACAGGCGAGATCCTGGGAGGTCTGGTGAGCTGTTGTAAGGGCTTTGGTTTTCACTCTGCGTGAAATACGGAGACGTTGCAGGATTGTGACTAGCAGTGGCACACTCTGCTTTGAAAGTATCACTGACGGCTGTTAAGAAAAGAAAGTAGAGGGGCAAGAGCGGAAGGATCTGTGGACACAGGGCAGGAAGGAGAGGGTGGGATGTGTGGGGAGATTATGATTGACGTAAATACCATGTATGGAATAGATAGCTGATGGGAATCTGCTGTATAGCACAGCGAGCTCAGCTTGGTGCTCTGTGATGACCGAGAGGGGTAGGACGGAAGGGGGCGGGAGGGAGGTCCAAGAGGGAGCGTACATATGTGCACATATAGCTGATTCACCTCACTGTGCAGCGGAAACTAACACAACATGGTAAGTCGATTACATTCCTTTTTAAAAATATAAGAATGGAAGGATTTTTTTTTTTTTTTTTTTGTAATTCAGATAAGATATAGTACTGGCTTGGATCAAGATGATAGTAGTAAAGGTGAAGAGAAGAAGTGGAATCTGAATATATTTTGAAGAGAGAGTTCAAGAGGATTTCCCAACAGAACAGTTGCAGGAAATGAAAGGCATCAAAGATGTTTTCAGGAAAAAAAAGGGGGGGGGCGGTTTCTGGTTTGAGGCATGGGAAGGGGGAGTTGCTAAAAACTGAATTGGGGAAAGGTGCAGTGGAAGCAAGTTTGTGGAGAGAGGAGGGGAGGTGGGGTGACCCAGAGATTGAAAGTTCAGTTTGGGATGTGTTTGCAATGTCCATTCAGCCTCCAAATGAAGATGCTGAGTACGCAGTTGGGTATATGAGCCTGTACTGAACTGAATCAAGTCATCACCCTTCTGAGTTAGATGGACAACCAGTTTCCACCAAGAGCAGTAAGAATTGGTTCTACTCATTTCAAATCAGGGGTGATGTTAGAGTTCTCAGTTCTACTGCTGTTTCTTTACAATCCACATATCCAAAAGGGAGATTTCTTTTCTCGACCAGTCAAAAGTTCTCTGGCATCAATCCAGGAGAATTCCACCGCAGAAAGCAGCTCCTGTCTTTGGAGAAATGAGGGTAGTATGGCCCCTAGTTCTCCAGACTTTGGGGGAAAATCAATTGAATGCTTTTATGCTAGACTTTGCCCTTGTATCTGAAGCCCTACCTATGCGGTAATTTAAAGAGAGTCTTCTCTTCAAGGAGAAAAAATATGGTAGCATTAGCTAGCCCTGCTCAGGGTACATGACAAGAAGCTCCAATCATAGACTAGAAGAAAGTGTATGTTACAGAGGAGCCAAACACCTCACTATAATTAACTGTTTTATCAGCTGCTTTGAAAACATATCATTGAGAATTTCCAAAAGAAAAAGACTTGGGTTTTCCAGCTGAGACTGTGTGGAACCTGGTCGCTGGGGTTTCCATAAACTAAACTATCATTAAACATTTCTACCACTGAAGGGGGTCATTAGGTGTGCAAGCCCATTTGATTTAAATTCCTATTTATTTTGGTTGTGGGGCTCTATATAGTTTGTTTCCCTAAGGTAGAAAATAAGATAATGACATTTATGGATCTTAAACATGTATTTTCTCAAAGGTTCAAATGGATAGAGTAACTAAAGCTGCAATTAGTGGTAGAAATTTATACCAAATTATTTTGCCTGAACAATGATTTCATTTTATTTTTCAGTTAATAAAGATGACCAGGGACTGTCCAGCAATTCTTATATTACCTGCCTGCCACACAGCCGTGCTCAACTCTGTGTGGACACTTATAACAAGAGGAGGTGGGTTGGGAAAGGTCCAAGACTGCCTGCCCAGAAGGGTATCCCTGTGGGGGAAATGGGCTTCCCAGATGGCTCTAGTGGTAAAGAACTGCCTGCCAGTACAGGAGACATAAGAGATGCAGGTTCAATCCCTGGGTCGGGAAGATCTCCTGGAGGAAAGCATGGCAACCCACTCCAGTATGTGTGCCTGGAGAACTGCATGGACAGAAGAGCCTGGTGGGCTACAGTCCAAAGAGTCTCAAAGAGTCAGACACAACTGAGGCAACCTAGAACGGTACAGGGGGAGAACATCAGGTTCAGAGAGCAATGCCATCGAGGCACATGAGGCCTGCTGCCATGCCAAGTCCTCTAGCCTTCCACAAAGACCAGATGGAGGATAATCAAACTCAGAGGAACTCTTCTAGGCTGACTGGTGCCACCCTGGCATTATGTCTCATCTTAACAGCTTCTGGCAGCTTAGCTCTGGAATTATAAACCTGGGATTCTGATGTAAGCCTGATCTTGGACCACCTCCACTCTACTTTGGTTTCATGGAACTAGATGCTAGTGTTCAGCCTCAGCTTTCTCTAGCAGCAAGCTAAGCCTGCTCCTGACCTCACCTTCAGGGTCTCCATAGCCAGGTCCCCTGTGAACCCCTGACTCTGACTCAGCTCAAGCCCAGAGCTATCGCCATGCTTAGGTCCATCTCCCACAGGGCTTCTGTTGAAGTCTTCATCAGCAACTTCAGCTGCACTGATCCTCAGTCTTCAAAGGGTCAGACTCCGAAGCACCTGAAGTGTAGAAACCAGTGTTTGATACCACATGGCTGAGTTTTGCCATATGGCCTGTGGTCTCAATTTCAGGGATAAGAAACCAAAATTATTATAGTTGATAAATACTAATCCAACTTACTCACAGGAGCATTGAGAAAGTCTCCCCAGGATAAGCAATTCCAGCTAGCCTTCTGGCACCACCACTGGGGATGAATCACTGAGTTACCGCCAGAGGTGTGGCGTCTGGGGCCATGCACACATGACTTACACAGGGTGGGGATGGGGGAGAGAGCCCTGTCCAGGACAAAGGACTAAAGTACTGTATTCCCTTTTTGAGACTTCCTGAAAATACTATGTAGCAGTGAAAACATTTCCTTTTGATGTTGTTTAGTCGCTAAGTCATGTCTGACTCTTTTGCAACCCCGTGGACTGAAGCCCGCCAGGCTCCTCTGTCTATGGGATTTCCCAGACAAGAATACTGCAATGGGTTGCCATTTTCTTCTCCAGGGGATCTTTCCAACCCAGGGGTCAAACCCAAGTCTCCTGCATTGCAGGTGAATTCTTTACCACTGAGCCACTAAGATGTCACTTTATAGTTGGGAATAAAGAAGAAAATTCAGCTAGTCCTCAGAGAACTTTACATCCACCTATGGTCCCTCACCTGCAACACTCATAAGCTCAGTGACCCATTTAGATAACCTTCCTTCAACCAAAGAAGACAGGAATTTCTTCCTGTTTCACCTGCACCCTGAAATCCTCCAATGCAGTTATCTTTTAAAAATGAGATAATTACATGTGAAGCGCTTAGAGCAATGGCTGGCATATAGTTAGCCTTGAACACATGCTAGCTATTATTATTGTTGTTGTTTTTGGCTTGCAGATGAATCAAGTGCCATTTCTTTCCTCAGATGCCAATATCTTAATGTCTCACCCAACCCCACCACACACACACCATCAGGTCTCATATTAATGAAAAAACAACAAACCAAAATAGTCATAACAACAAAGAAACTCCAAGCATTGTAATCAGATAAGTCAAAGTGTGCCATTTAGATAGCTTTTTAAAAGTTTAATTTTTTTGGCCGTATGGCACAGCATGTGGAACTTCCCTGACCAGGGATCAAACCCATGCCTTCTGCAGTTGAGGTACAGAATCTTAACTACTGGACCAACAGGGAAGCCCTAAAGTTAGTTTTTAAAAAACTGCTCAGGGATGGGAAAATAATTTTAAAGACTTAAATGATAACCAAATGTAATATGGGGACCTTGTTTGGGTCCTGATTCAAATAAACCAACTATAAATAGACACTTTAGAGACAATAAGGGAAACTTAATTATGGACTGGGTATTCATGATACCAAAGTACTGTTGGTAATTTTGGTTGGTGTGATAATGATATTGTGGTTACTGTACTTTAAGTCCATATTTTGAGAGATTCAGAAGTAAAATAATACGATATCCAGAGTTGCTTTAAAGAACTTCAGCAAATAAAAAGAACAAATAAATAACAAAAAAGAGGGGAATAGATCAAGTAAATGTGGAAAAAACTTGATTGAGTATGAGTGATAGAAATACGGTAGATTACTGTATTATTTTCTCTATTTGACCAACTTAATTTTATGCCAAACAAACAACAACAACAAAAAAGGCAGTGAGCAGGGTGGGTTTGCAGACCAATAGTCTTTAGGTTTGTTTTCAACAGTGGAATCAAGGCTAGGAGGCTATGACCAACTGGTTAAACAGCTGATACAATGGATGCAATGAGAGATGGTTGAAACCTGACCCAGAGGGGAAAGTACTGGGGCCAGGGGGAAGTACTGGGGCCAGGGGTGGTGAGAGTTTATTTTTGTTGTTTTTTTCTGGCTGCTCCCTACCATGGAAGTGCAGTGTCTTAACCACTGGACCTCCAGGGAAGTCCCAAGTTGGGGTGACTTTGACTCCTCCATCCCTAGAGTCTGAAGAAGAGAGAAGCATGGTATAACTGAGACCAGTGCTGTGAGAAGGATTGCAGAAAGAGCTCCAACAGTGAGAGTGACTGCTGGTGGGGTGGTAGCCAGGCTATTTCCCCCCATCCAATCTCTTTTTCCAACAGAGCTAGACTAGGCTTTGTTGTTGTTTAGTCGCTAAATTGTATCCAACTCTTTTGCAACCCCATGGCTAATCCCTGGCTATTTTTTTCTCTAGGGACAGAGAAAACTTATTCAGTTCAGTTGTCAGTCATGTCCAACTCTTTGTGACCCCATGAACCATAGCACGCCAGGCCTCCCTGTCCATCACCAACTCCCAGAGTTCACTCAGACTCATGTCCATTGAGTCGGTGATGCCATCCAGCCATCTCATCCTCTGTCATCCCCTTTTCCTCCTACCCCCAATCCCTCCCAGCATCAGAGTCTTTTCCAATGAGTCAACTCTTCGCATGAGGCGGCCAAAGTACTGGAGTTTCAGCTTTAGCATCATTCCTTCCAGAGAAATCCCAGGGCTGATCTCCTTCAGAGTGGACTGGTTGGATCTCCTTGCAGTCCAAGGGACTCTCAAGAGTCTTCTCCAACAGCACAAACTTGTAGAGAGTTAAAAACAAAACAAAAAAGAACAGGAATTACTGCTTTCCTTAGAGTCCACATGCCATTAAATGATATTATTCTCTTAACAATGCTTTTAGAAATAGGCATACTGTGATTCTGGGAGGTTTGGGAAGGGCTGTCGCTGCTCCTCTTTACGTAACATTCTATTTAAAAGGGGGTAAAATCTTATTTAATCTTCAGAGTTGAATTTACAGGGTTAACATGCTTAGGTTATGAAAGAACCTGATATGAAAGAGCCAAGATCACCTTCTCTCCTCCCTTGCTGGTGAAAAGCAGCAGACCACAGAGGGCCCTGGGCACCAAGAGGATGAAAATAAACTTAATTTGCCTTCTTTACTGTGTTGCTGAGTGCTGTTTACCTCAATCTACTGGACAAACAGAAGCGAATGGAGAATGTACAGCCTTGCCCACCCTCAGAAAATGCTCTGATGGAATCTAAAGGAGGCTTGCAAGAAGATGTACATTTCATCAGGACTCAAGGCCTTAGTGATGTCTCTTTTCTTCCAGGCCTGATTAGAAAAAATGTTAGATGCTGAACACATCCATGGTAATCAACGACACTCCTAAAGTAACACCTTGGCTCAATCACTGTCCTTTACCAAGTCTCAGTTTTTGAATTTCTGGAATGAGTTGAGAGAGAGAAAGAAATATCATCCTTCTATATTTGCCTCTTCCCACTCTGGGATTTTATAAGAATTAATAACGTGATGACTACACCTGGTGGCCTAGGGGGAAAAAAAAAACACATTTATGCGTACTGGGAATGATGCCATTTTCTTTACCCATTTTCATCAGATGTCTTTTCTATTAATCACCTGATTTTGAGAAGTATAAAGGAATTTAGTTTCCATTATATTACTTCTGACTAAACTCTATTTTTGAAGAGAAGCTAGTTGTGTTCCTACCAGCAGTTTAATAGAATAATGTTCCAAGTGTGTTGTAGCAAAATGATGTTAAATGATGTTCCTTTTGCACAGAGCAAAGGGAAGTGTATCATCTCTTTGTCAGTTTTCCACTTTGGCATGAAGTGGGAATCTTGTAAAAACACTAGACTTGTGTAGTCAGTGAGAGAGCATTGAAAGAATAGGGTTTCACCCAGAAAGCGCCATTCCTCTTTTGCTTTGATACACATGCCTTCAGTTCTTTGGAGACTTGCAGTTCCCCACCCACTCAGGCCCCAGTTAGGCTATCAGTCACAGCATCCCATCCCTCTCCTAGCTAGCTTCACTGGGGAATATGCTGACCCATGTCAACCAATCCAGGTAGACTATCATTCTAACCACTGCCCTTGACCCAGAGGTAGGCAAATGGCCCAAGGAGGCCAATCAGGGCTGTCAAAAGCTAGTAATGTACAATCCAACAGAGAGTGTCTATTTTGCTGGGGTGTCCTTGCTAGTTTAGATCCATGGTACAAAGGACTCCTGGCTCCGAGGTGAACTTATTCATACCCTCGGGGCAAAGCCTGGGTGTCTACATTCTGAGGGCCTTCCTGCCTGGGCTGTGTACTAACCAGAACATAGTTAAGGTCCCAGAGCAATGGAAGCTTCTGTGGTTTGTCAAAGCCAGGCCTCAGAAAACACTTTTGGACCTGCTGAGGTAAGGATGAACCAATCCATCTGAGGACGGGGTACCCAAAGGGAAGCTTACCAGGACGGTGGGGACTGGGTGACCTGGGCTCTGTGCCAAGACCTATCAGTCCTTAAGGTAAAGTAGCAAGTTGCTAGGCATTGGTAGATCACAGAAAGAACTATTTTACACTTCTCCCTAGGGTAACAGATGCCTGCACACAACTATACCTGGCTAACCAGGACAGGGACCTTGCAAGGGCTACACAAGACGGAAAAAAGATGCCCCTAGGTGATTTAAGGTTATCTTTAGGTAGGGTAGGCTGTCTTAACTTTTTTTAATACCACATTAGAATTTTATTTTATTTTTTAAATTATTTTTATTGGACTATTGTTGATTTACAAAGTTGTGTTAGTTTCAGCTGTATAATAAAGTGAATCAGTTTTCCATATAAACATATCCACTCTTTTTTAGATTCTTTTTTCCATAACTTGTAAGTAACTTCTTTAAGCCCCATAATATTAACTTCTATAATTTACATCTCAATACTCTGGAGAATACTAGTTTCTCCTAAGACAACCTAGAATCCAGAGGTGGAGGCAGGGTATTCTGTCAGTTCAGTTCAGTCGCTCAGTCATGTCCGACTCTTTGTGACCCCATGAACCCATAGCATGCCAGGCCTCCCTGTCCATCACCAACTCCCAGAGCCTACCCAAACTCATGTCCATTGAGTTGGTCATACCATCCAACCATCTCATCCTCTGTTGTCCCCTTCTCTTCTTGCCCCCAATCCCTCCCAGCATCAGGGTCTTTTCCAATGAGTCAGCTCTTTGCATCAGGTGGCCAAAGTACTGGAGTTTCAGCTTCAACATCAGTCCTTCCAATGAACACCCAGGACTGATCTCCTTTAGGATAGACTGGTTGGATCTCCTTGCAGCCCAGGGGACTCTCAAGAGTCTTCTCCAACACCACAGTTCAAAAGCATCAATTCTTCGGTGCTCAGCTTTCTTCACAGTCCAACTCTCACATCCATACAAGACTACTGGAAAAACCATAGACTTGACTAGATGGACCTTTGTTGGCAAAGGAATGTCTCTGCTTTTCAATATGCTGTCTAGGTTGGTCATAACTTTCCTTCCAAGGAGTAAGCGTCTTTTAATTTCATGGCTGCAATTACCATCTGCAGTGATTTTGGAGCCCCCAAAAATAAAGTCTTGGAGAAGGCAATGGCACCCCACTCCACTACTCTTGCCTGGAAAATTCCATTGATGGAGGAGCCTGGTAAGCTGCAGTCCATGGGGTCGCTAGGAGTCAGACACGACTGAGCAACTTCACTTTTACTTTTCACTTTCATGCATTGGAGAAGGAAATGGCAAGCCACTCCAGTGTTCTTGGCTGGAGAATTCCAGGGACGGGGAAGCCTGGTGGGCTGCCGTCTCTGTGGTCGCACAGAGTCGGACACGACTGAAGTGACTTAGCAGCAAAAATAAAGTCTGACACTGTTTCCACTGTTTCCCCATCTATTTGCCATGAAGTGATGGGACCAGATGCCATGATCTTCATTTTCTGAATGTTGAGCTTTAAGCCAACTTTTTCACTCTCCTCTTTCACTTTCATCAAGAGGCTTTTTAGTTCTTCTTCACTTTCTGCCATAAGGGTGGTATCATCTGCATATCTGAGGTTATTGATATTTCTCCTGGCAATCTTGATTCCAGCTTGTGCTTCTTCCAGCCCAGCGTTTCTCCTGATGTACTCTGCATATAAGTTAAATAAGCAGGGTGACAATACACAGCTTTGACATACTCGTTTTCCTATTTGGAACCAGTCTGTTGTTCCATGTCCAGTTCTAACTGTTGCTTCTTGACCTGCATATAGGTTTCTCAAGAGGCAGGTCAGGTGGTCTGGTATTCCCATCTCTTTCAGAATTTTTCACAGTTTATTGTGATCCACACAGTCAAAGGCTTTGGCATAGTCACTAAAGCAGAAATAGATGTTTTTCTGGAACTCTCTTGCTTTTTCCATGATCCAGCAGATGTTGGCAATTTGATCTCTGGTTCCTCTGCCTTTTCTAAATCCAGCTTGAACATCTGAAAGTTCATGGTTCACGTATTGCTGAAGCCTGGCTTAGAGAATTTTGAGCATTACTTTACTAGCGTGTGAGATGAATGCAATTGTGCAGTAGTTTGAGCATTCTTCGGCATTTCCTTTCTTTGGGATTGGAATGAAAACTGACCTTTTCCAGTCCTGTGGCCACTGCTGAGTTTTCCAAATTTGCTGACATATTGATTGCAACACTTTCACAGCGTCACCTTTTAGGTATTCTCTGGAGCAACATAAACTTGGCATGAAAAATACATTAGGCCTTTCTATAGGGCAGATCAAGAAATACAGGGATCCTAGGTGGGCTGAGACTTTCATGCCTTTCAAAATGAATTCATGCTGGTGGGGACTGACCCTTGAGAATACGGCTGAGTTCACTGAAGTAAGGCCGTTTTGATATTTTACCAGTTACATGTGGAGTCTTGGGTTAAACTTATCTGGCACCATATTTCTACTTCATTCTTGAAAGTACTCTTTAGAAATTGGCACCTAAGATAGCTGTCTCTCTGACCTGACCCTCAATCCTGTTCTGCGTCCATTTGATTTCCTCTCTTTGTACCCCCAAACTTCCCCATCATTCTTTAGAGAGGTCATACTATCTCCCACCAAGGAGAAATGGAATGTAACAGGAACAGAACTCTGCAGATAACGGCCAGTCTACGTTGCTGCTGTAACCTGCAAGTGTTTGGGGCTCACTTTGCCACTGACCTGTCTCCCAAGGCCTTAATCAGTAGGTCCTGTCAGTGGTTATATTGCCTTACATAGACCTTTCTGGATTTTTAATCGTGTAATGCTAATGAAAGCTTTATCCAATTTATGACATCCTACGAATAAAAATGTTGGCAGGCGTGGACCTTTCTTATCCTCTTGGCTGGTGATAAAATAGTCTGTGGTGTTAGTTGGGACCAATTTTGACTCAAGGGTTTCTTTGCCAGAGGTAAATTGTTTCTTTATATCTATCCTGGTGGCTATCTGAATTTTATAAGTTTCAATGTTCTGTCAAAGGAAATAGACCAGATATAAAGTGTGACAATTGGGTCTAGGGAGACAGAGAATGGTGTCTGAGTTGGATTACTTATTAGAAAAATAAATCATATTCTCTTACTTGTGTTTTGCTTTAAGCCACATTTTGGACACCACACACCAAAAACATTTCCGAGGTCAGCAGCAGGCCTGACTTTCCTAAATGGAGCAACACTGGACAATCACCTAGTAAATACTATTTTAAGGGAGTCTAACATGAGAAGGCAACAAAAATTCAGTTTCAAACTCTGCCTTCTAAAACACGGCAAGATGAAACAGATTAGGATGAGCAAAATTAGAGCCATATTCATTTAAGAAATACAGAAAAAAATGGTCAGGAATTAGCAACAACACAGGCAATGTCGTTCAGTGTGTAGAGTGACCAACTGTCTTGGTTTGGCCGAGACTGTCCCAGTTTTAGCACTGAAAATCCCACATCCCGGGAAACCCCTTCATCCCAGGCAAACTAGAACATTTGGCCACCCTAAAGCAGGCCAAGTCACAGACCACAAGCCATGGCCAAAATAAACAGTCCAGCTATTTTTATGGTTGATGCATGTATTTGTCTCAATATCTTTGCATCTTAGTAAGAGAAGGGTTAAAATTCTCAACCTCCCACTCAGAATTTTTAGGAGAAATTGCCTCAATTCATCACTATGCAATTTGCAAATGTAAGATGCTATAAAATTACAAACAATAGCTTGGCAGTGATTTTCATGCAGCTAGTAGACCTTACCTGGCTGATGCCAAGGTCTTGCTGTGTAACTATTAGAGCTTTCCCTATGGGGAAAATCTAGCCCATTGTGAGTAATTTTACATTTCTTTCATTCCCGCTAATGCTAGGCCACCTCTCAGGACAATACAGGGCCACCTTGGCTACAATTTCGTTTAACCCAGCTGGATGCAGCCAAATTATGGGCTTCTTTTTGGGTGGAGCATATTTTTGTGGGCTGCGGGAGACCTGTAATTCATCTTTTTTTTCTTTAATGCAAAACCATTTATAGCTTTGGGTGATGTAAAATCCACAGGGTGCCTAGAACAGTGTCACATAACCAAAGGGCTTCCCACATGATCCCTCTGGGGGGACACAGTGGAGCCAGGGCCTCACCCAAGTCTCTGTCCACCCACTCTCCACAGCTCCTGTGCCAGCCCATCCCTAGGCAGGGCGGCAGCCTGCAGAGCCTTCTACTTCTTTCTCCCCTTGTGGTTCAGAGGTTTCAATTATGAGCCAGGTTCTCTTTTCATGGAGAGAGCTATTGTTTGATGTGGTGCATTCATCCATCCATGAGCACCTCAAATCGGTCTGACTTGCTAGTTTCAGAACCATGGCAACAGCATAGTTTTGTGCAAAAGAACTAGATAAAAAAGCAAAACCTCATTTTTAGGCCCAGCTCTGGCTCAGATATCACAGGCCAATTGCCCGACCTTACAGGACTTCTGTTTCTTCATCTGTTAAATGAGAGGGTTGGATTAAATTAGCTGTAAAGCCCTTTTAGCCTCTAAAATTCTATAATTCAATACCAGAGTGCTAACTGGTGGGGAATATAAGAGAGAGAAGGGGAGACTTCCCTGGTTGTTCAGTGGTTAAGACTTCGCCTTCCTGTGCAGGGGGGTGCAGGTTTGATCCCTGGTCGGCGAGCTAAGAGCCCATATGCCTCACAGCCGAAACACCAGAACATAAACAACAGAGGCAATACTGCAGCGAATTCAATGAAAACTTTAAAAATGGTCCACAGCAAATGAAAAAGTCTTAAAACAAAAAAAGAGAAGGAAGAGATAAAGAGGTATATACAAGGACAGTCTATTCAATAGGAAGCCAGGGCCCTGAAGAGGGGAGGGCAGATCTCCACGGGCGAGCACCTCCGTCGGAGGGCCATCCAATGACCGCTAGAACAGGAACAGCTGCTCTTCCATCCTCAGGAGTTTGCCAGACTCTGTCATAATTTGACTTCTCTCCCACCATCACTTTAGACTTCTAGTTAAAGTGCTACCCAACTGCCTTCCACTGGGAGTGATGTGGAGGAATGGATTACTGTGAAGTCAGAAAAGATAACGTTGAAAAGCTGGTTCTAAGGAAGCAAGAGCAGAAACCTATTAAATTGAAATCCATTTATAAATAGCTCATTTTCTCATCAAAACAACTGCACTTCTATAGATCTCAGTGGGAAACCCTGAATTTAGCAAACAGCTCTTCAAAAGCAAGTTCTTGGGGATTACCACACAGGGCATGGCTGAACGGAGAGGAAGCAAGGGGAAATCAGCATTGTTGCCTGCACTGGGCTTCACTCTGAGCTCTTTAGCTCTTCTTTGTTTTAGAGATTGAAGAATTGTACTTTACTGGCATCTGATAACTCCTGTGATTATGAAAAATAATGTTAATAGAATCAGTCTCCAGAGGAAAATCATTTACTATCAGAACTCTTTAGCTTCTGGTATTATTGGTGAGTCTCAATTATTGCTACTCCCTTTACCCAAATTAACTTCTAGTGTATAGTACACAAAGGAAAATAGCAATATATCATCTATTCTAGATTCTCTCATCCAGGGGTCCCCAGAATCCCAAGGGATATGCATTGATAATTAATATCTGACAGCTTTTTCACCATGTTAAAAGCTGTATTGACAATTATGAATTTCTCTGAGTCTGCTCCAACCCTGAACCTTTGAATGCAGCTACCTTCACACACTCACTGTACTTTAACAGATGTATTAAATGATGATTGTCCAGGAATTTATTCAGGTGTCCAGTCTCTGTTTACTGTTTCTTCTCATTCTTAACTGCATTTATAATCCTTACCCTCTAATCCCTCCAGATACAGATAAGTGATATCTTGTATTTGGTCTCTGTAATTTTTTAAACTTTTTATGATAAAATGTTTTGTATATGTGTATAGATATAGATGTATATATATATATATATATATAGAGAGAGAGAGAGAGAGAGAGAGAGAGAGAGAGAAAGAGAGGGGCTCAGCTGGTAAAGAATCTGCCTGCAATGTAGGAGAACCAGGTTCAATCCCTGGGTCAGGAAGATCCCCTGGAGAAGGGATAGGCTACCCACTCCAATATTCTTGGGCTTCCCTGGTGGCTCAGACAGTAAAGAATCTGCCTGCAATGTGGGAGACCTTGGTTCGATTCTTGGGTTAGGAGGATCTCCTCGAGGAGGACATGGCAACCCACTCAAGTATTCTTGCCTGGAGAATACCCATGGATGGAGAAGCCTGATGGGCTACAGTCCATGGGGTTGCAAAGAGTTGGACACGACTGAGTGACTAAGCAGAGCACAGCACATAGAGAGAGAGACAGGTAAAGAAAGACAGAGAAAACCAGAAACAGAGAGGAAATAGTATGATAAAACCCCATGTATCCATTACTGAGCTTCCATGTTATCAATTGATGTCCAACTAATATATTTAATGCCAAGAAGAGATCATTTTAAACACTCCCCTCCTTCATACAATGAAACATTTTTGGTAATACTTGTGAAATGAAACATATAATGGCCAGAGTAGAATTGCAGACAGTGAAAATGTTCTTTTACTGAATTACATATAAATAATCATTTCAGTTAAAAAGATAAAAATAAAATAAAAAGTATAGTACTAAAAAAGAAAAAGACATAATATTTATTCAATAGTGTATGTATCAACTTAGCAGTTTGAACTTTGATCCTTTGGTTATAGTCTGAGATATTAATGTTTTATGTACATAATTATCTAATAACTAATAGGCAAATATTGATAAAACTGAAATGTTTACAAAAGATTGAATTTACACAACTAAGAAACTCCAGTACTTTGGCCACCTCATGAGAAGAGTTGACTCATTGGAAAAGACTCTGATGCTGGGAGGGATTGGGGGCAGGAGGAAAAGGGGACGACAGAGGATGAGATGGCTGAATGGCATCACCGACTCGATGGACGTGAGTTTGAGTGAACTCTGGGAGTTGGTGATGGACAGGGAGGCCTGGTGTGCTGTGATTCATGGGGTCGCAAAGAGTCAGACACGACTGAGTGACTGAACTGAACTGAACTGAAAAAATCATAACTTGAACGCAATATTTTATTTTCTTGATTCATTCTTTTTTTCTTGTTTAACATTACTTGGACTTTATTTTATGCAGAAAACCCACAAAAACACAGACATACAAAAAACTCTCCTGGCTAAGGTTATCACTGCCTATGATTTTGTGTGTAAACTTTTAGCCCCCCACCCATATATTTTACTTACTTTAATGAAAAGTATTGAGTACTTAAAGAGAGTCATGAGTTTTTGCTTTCTGTTCTGCATGAGTGATTTGTTATCTTGGAATCATTTTTCAATTTTAAAATAATTAACAAGAAAGTGAAATAAATGTTAATGTTAAACATAATATTCAAACCTCAGTAAAATGCAGGAGGTATGGAATCAATCCCTGGTTTGGGAAGATCCCACATGCCTTGGAGCAACTAAGCCAGTGTGCCACAACTATTGAGCATGTGCTCTAGAGCCCAAGAACCGAAACTACTGAGCCCTCGAGTCTCAACTACTGAAATCCACGTGCTCCAGAGCCCTTGCACTGCAATGAGAAGCCCAACTACAGAGTAGCTTCCACCCGCCACAACTCGGGAAAAGCCCTCATAGCAACGAAGACCCAGGGCAGCCAAAAAAGAAAAACGTCAGGAGAATATTTCATGTATGAACTGAAATGTCTTCTTCCCAGTACAACATACCTTCCAGTTCAGTCTCTGTTTAATTATTATCCATGTTAAGCATAAATCAACACTCAAAAAACCACATGGAATGAATGCATTGCAGTAACTCAGGTTCTCTTTCTTTGACTTTTACAATCATTATACTATCCTGCTGCTGCTGCTGCTAAGTCGCTTCAGTCAGTCACATCTTTAACCCTGGAGAACTGCATGTTCCTGATTTGAATTATACTATCCTGCTGCTGCTACTGCTAAGGCGCTTCAGTCACGTCTGACTCTGTGCAACCCCATAGACAGCAGCCCACCAGGCTCCGCCGTCCGTGGGATTCTCCAGGCAAGAACACTGGAGTGGATTGCCATTTCCTTCTCCAATGCATGCAAGTGAAAAGGGAAAGTGAAGTCGCTCAGTCGTGTCCGACTCCTAGTGACCCCATGGACTGCAGCCTACCAGGCTCCTCCATCCATGGGGTTTTCCAGGCAAGAGTTCTGGAGTGGGGTGCCACTGCCTTCTCCCTATACTATCCTAGTTCATTTCAAATCAGGAACATGCAGTTCTCCAGGGCTAAAGATGTGACCTTCAGCAGATGTGAAGGTTCCAAATAGTACAGACTTAAATGTTTTTAAATTCTCTACAAAAAAGGCATCCCTTTATTGTCTGCACCTGGGCTGAACTGCTTGCACCATTCGATCTTGCACACCACTTTTCCACTTGTTTTAACACAGTCTGGGCACTGTGTTATGTATTAATAGTTGTCCATACCCACCTATCTGTGGTGTGGGAGAAGACTCTTGCGAGTCCCTTGGACTGCAAGGAGATCCAACCAGTCCATCCTAAAGGAGACCAGTCCTGGGTGTTCATTGGAAGGACTGATGCTGAAGCTGAAACTCCAGTACTTCGGCCACCTCATGCAAAGAGTTGACTCATTGGAAAAGACTCCGATGCTGGGAGGGATTGAGGGCAGGAGGAAAGGGGGACGACAGAGGATGAGATGGCTGGATGGCATCACTGACTCAATGGACGTGAGTCTGAGTAAACTCCGGGAGTTGATGATGGACAGGGAGGCCTGGCGTGCTGCAATTCATGGGGTCGCAAAGAGTCGGACAGGACTGAGCGACTGAACTGAACTGATGCCCACCTATTAATAGCAGTGGCTTGGGGGGGACCCTGTTCTTCCTATTACTCTCCTCTGTTCAGGCCTCAATCTAAAGGTTCCTCTGTGTCTCTCATCCCTGGCCTGTCCACATTAACTTCCAACTGGCCCAGAAAATCCAGCTTTAACAGTTCTGCAAGGTGCATGATACTTTGGCCTTATAGGTAGGCCCTCTCTTGAGTAAAGCTGTCTATTATTTTTTCCTTTATGCTTTCAGATGGGCCAGCTAAAATAGAATTGTGTTTCTATTTTCTCAGCTTTATTAAGATATAATTAATATACAGCACTGTGTAAGTTTACGGTGTGCAGCATACTGCCTTCACACACACACACACACACACACACACACACACACACAGAGTGAAGTGATTACCACAGAAAGTTCAGCTGATGTCCATCACCTCGTATAGTTACCAGAAAAATTTGCTATTCCTTGTGATGAGAACTTTTAGGATCTACTCTCAGTAATTCTCAAATATGCCACACAGCAGTGTCAACTAGAGTCATCACGTTGTACATTACATGATGTACATTATCTTGTACATTACATCCCCAGTACTTATGCATCGTATTACTGAAAGTTTGTATATTTTGACTGCCTTCATTTAATTCCCCCTCTCATCACCTCCTACCTCTGGTAACCACAAATCTCATCTCTTTTTATGAGTTGGGTTTTTCATTTGTTTGTTTAAATTCTACATATAAGTGAGACCATACAATATTTGTCTTTCTCTATCTGACTTATTTCACTTAGCATAATACATAATACCTTAGCATAATCCCTATAGTCAAAGCTATGGTTTTTCTATTAATTATGTATGGATATGAGAGTCGGACCATAGAGAAAGCTGAGTACCAAAGAATTGATGCTTTCAAACTGTGGTGCTGGAGAAGACTCAAGATCCCTTGGACTGCAAGGAGATCAAACTAGTCAATTCTAAAGGAAATCAACCCTGAATACTCACTGGAAGGATTGATGCTGAAGCTGAAGTTCCAATACCTTGGCTACCTGATTCAAAGAGCCAACTCATTGGAAAAGACCCTGATGCTGGGAAAGACTGAAGGCAGGAGGAGAAGGGGACGACAGAGGATGAGATGGTTGGATGGCATCACCAACTCGATGGACATGAGTTTGAGCAAACTCTAGGAGATGGTGAGGGACAGGGAAGGCTGGGGTGTTGCAGTCCATGGGATCACAAAGAGGCAGACATGACTTAGCAACTGAATAACAGCAATATCCTAGAGGTCCATCCATGTTGTCACAAGTGGCAGGATTTTTTTCTCTTTATGATGAAAGAAAACAGTATCCCATTGTATATATTAGAAAGTTTGTTTCTTTTGAGATATTATTGAAACCTTCAAGAATTAGCCACCAAGTCCAAAATCCCATCTGAAGTCTTTTTACAGAAGGCTTTAAATCTCTAGCCCCAGCAGAGGTTTTACTACTTCTAAAAGGTTTGCCATCTTCCCTGTGGAGAAAGAAGGGGCCCTTGAAAACCAACTTAGTCATTCCACATATTCAGTTCAGTTCAGTTGCTCAGTCATGTCCGACTCTTTGCGACCCCATGAATCGCAGCATGCCAGGCCTGTCTGTCCATCACCAACTCCCGGAGTTCACTCAGATTCACGTCCACTGAGTCAGTGATGTCATCCAGCCATCTCATCCTCTGTCAGCCCCTTCTCCTCCTGCCCCCAATCCCTCCCAGCATCAGGGTCTTTTCCAATGAGTCAACTCTTTGCATGAGGTGGCCAAAGTACTGGAGTTTCAGCTTTAGCATCATTCCTTCCAAAGAAATCCCAGGGCTAATCTCTTTCAGAATGGACTGGTTGGATCTCCTTGCAGTCCAAGGGACTCTCAAGAGTCTTCTCCAACACCACAATTCAAAAGCATCAATTCTTCAACACTCAGCCTTCTTCACAGTCCAACTCTCACATCCATACATGACTACTGGAAAAACCATAGCCTTGACTAGACGGACCTTTTAATGTCTCTGCTTTTGAATATGCTATCTAGGTTGGTCAAAACTTTTCTTCCAAGGAGTAAGCGTCTTTTAATTTCATGGCTGCAATCACCATCTGCAGTGATTTTGGAGTCCCCCAAAGTAAAGTCTGACACTGTTTCCACTGTTTCCCCATCTATTTGCCATGAAGTGATGGGACCAGGTGCCATGATCTTTGTTTTCTGAATGTTGAGCTTTAAGCCAACTTTTCCACTCTCCTCTTTCACTTTCATCAAGAGGCTTTTTAGCTCCTCTTCACTTTCTGCCATAAGGGTGGTGTCATCTGCATATCTGAGGTTATTGATATTTCTCCCAGCAATCTTGATTCCAGCTTGTGTTTCTTCCAGTCCAGCGTTTCTAAATGATGTACTCTGCATGTAAGTTAAATAAGCAGGGTGACAATATACAGCCTTGACGTACTCCTTTTCCTATTTGGAACCAGTCAGTTGTTCCATGTCCAGTTCTAACTGTTGCTTCCTGACCTGCATATAGGTTTCTCAAGAGGCAGGTCAGGTGGTCTGTATTCCCATCTCTTGAAGAATTTTTCAGTTTATTGTGATCCACATAGTCAAAGGCTTTGGCATAGTCAATAAAGCAGAAATAAATGTTTTTCTGGAACTCTTTTGCCTTTTTATGATCCATCGGATGTTGGCAATTTGATCTCTGGTTCCTCGCCTTTTCTAAAACCAGCTTGAACATCAGGGAGTTCACGGTTCACGTATTGCTGGAGCCTGGCTTGGAGAATTTTGAGCATTACTTTACTAGCATGTGAGATGAGTGCAATTGTGTGGTAGTTTGAGCATTCTTTGGCATTGCCTTTCTTTGGGATTGAAATGAAAACTGACCTTTTCCAGTCTTGTGGCCACTGCTGAGTTTTCCAAATTTGCTGGCATATTGAGTACAACACTTTCACAGCATCATCTTTCAGGATTTGAAATAGCTCCACTGGAATTCCATCACCTCCACTAGCTTTGTTCGTAGTGATGCTTTCTAAGGCCCATTTGACTTCATATTCCAGGATGTCTGGCTCTAGATGAGTGATCACACCATCATGATTATCTGGGTCGTGAAGATCTTTTTCGTACAGTTCTTCTGTGTATTCTTGCCACCTCTTCTCAATATCTTCTACTTCTGTTAGGTCCAGACCATTTCTGTCCTTTATCAAGCCCATCTTTGCATGAAATGTTCCCTTGGTATCTCTAATTTTCTTGAAGAGATCTCTAGTCTTTCCCATTCTGTTGTTTTCCTCTATTTCTTTGCATTGATCACTGAAGAAGGCTTTCTCATCTCTTCTTGCTATTCTTTGGAATTCTGCATTCAGATGCTTATATCTTTCCTTTTCTCCTTTACTTTTCGCTTCTCTTCTTTTCACAGCTATTTGTAAGGCCTCTTATCAGGACACCAAATGGAAAAGAGATTAACTCAAAGGAGTTTTGATAATAGCTAAGACATGGAGAAAACCAGCTAAGGACCATGATATGGACAAAGACAGGCAGGACAGACCAAAATAGGTGGCACCTCAGGAAGGCTAAAAATTTAGTCCCTCTTCAAGTCAATACTCTTTAGATATTTGTTTGATATTTGTTTATGGGACAAGAATATCTTAAATTTTGCATTTGAGATACTGTCTCATTTGGAGGTGGATGACCAAATTGTGTATTTACCAGTAATATAAAAATTCTCTTGTGGAGATCTGCATTAACTTACACCATATGGCCAATGTATTCCATTGATTTTTAAAAATCATTAATTTATTTGGTTGCATTGGGTCTTAGTTGCAGCATGTGGGCTCCTCTGTCATGGCTCATGGACTCTCTAGTTACAGCCCGAAGGCTTAGTTGCCCCATGGCATGTGGAATCCTAGCTCCCCGACCAGGGATTAAACACATATTCCCTGCATTGCAAGGCAGACTCTTACCACTGAACTACCAGGGCAGTCCCTCGATTGATGTTTTATGTGCATGCTCAGACGCTCAGTCATGGCTAACTCTTTTGTGACCCTCCATGGACTATAACCCACCTGGCTCCTCTGTCCATGGCATTTCCTAGGCAAGAATGCTGGAGCAGGTTGCCATTCCATACTTTAGGGGATCTGCCCCACCCAGGGATCACACCCACACCTCTTGCATCTTCTGCATAGGCAGGCGGATTCTTTACCACTGCGCCACCTGGGAAGCCCCTCCCCATTGTTATTTTACTGAGTATTTATTAAGTAAGTACCCAGCTGGCATACTCCTTAATTCATAGTTTGATCAGGATAAAGGAATAAGTAATTAGGAGCTCAGGGTGGGAGAATATAGTAAAGCCTTGTAGACTATGGTTGCCTTGCTTTATGTTTCTGTTGTTTTTCATAACCTTTCATTGTTGTTTTAGCTGTTATGGTGTTTTTTTTTTTTTTTTCTGACTATATTCTTTAAGTTGCAAAGGAGCTGATTGCAAAGACCACTGGAAAATTCTGCAAACTAATGGTTCAGTTCAGTTCGGTCACTCAGTCATGTCCAAACCCATGAACTGCAGCACGCCGGGCCTCCCTGTCCATCACCAATTCCCAGAGTTTACCCAAACTCATGTCCATTTATTCATTTTAGATTTTTATCTAAAGGGGGCTTTTAGATATATGCAACAGTAATTTAGCGTTTGGTTCCTCCAGAATCAACTGATATGCTCTCTCAGTTCACGTATCTAAACCAATTCATAAACCCACAGCCCCTTGTGTGAAAGAGAGATTGGGTCATTTTGAAGAAGAACATTCCAATACTGCAACAGAAATATACTGTGGATCTTTCCACAAGCCTTCCACAAAGAGTCTATATTCATCTACTAGGCTTGCTGGATACAGAGGAAAGGCAAAAATCCCTTGTTTTTATGGAATTACTGGACACTAGCTGAACATGAATGATCCCCTGGAACCTCAGAATATGATCTTATTTGGAAATATCATCTTTGCAGATAAAATTATAAGGATAATAATGAACCAGGGTAGGACGTAAATCCAATTAAAATGCCCTCATGAGAGACAGGAGAAAGGGGGAAAAGGCCATGTGAAGATGGCAGCAGATATTGGAGTTATGCAGCTCCAAGCCAATAAGGCTTCCCAGGTGGTGCTACTGGTAAAGAACCCACCTGCCAATACAGGAGACTTAAGAGACTCGGGTCCAATCCGTGGGTGGGGAAGATCCCCTGGAGAAGGAAATGGCACCCCACTCCAGTATTCTTTCCTGGAGAATCCCACAGACAGAGGAGCCTGGTGGGCTGCAGTCCATGGGGTCACGAAGAGTCAGACATGACTGAAGCAACTTAGCACATAGCATACAAGCCAATAGGAGCCTCCAGAAGATGGAAGAGGACAGAAAGGATCCTCATTTGGAGCTTTTAGAGGAAAGTTGCCCTGTCGACCCCTTAATTTCAGACTTCTGGTTCCCAGAGCTATAAGGGAATATGTTTCTGTTCTTTAAAGCCACCAAGTTTGTGATAATTTATTACAGTAACTCTAGGAAATTAACATAGTCTTCTAAATTGTTGCTAATCCCCAAGGACCCAAAAAACCCACTATAATCTACCAGTCTACCGGGGACTTATGGAGGTCAGTAAATATGACATTCTAAGTCTACACCATAGTGAGCCCAGTAGGTTCATGGGCCCATTGTATGGTTATTTCCAGAATGTGTAATTGGAAGAGACATGCTAGGCCACTGAGAGAATTGCCACATTGGCTTCCTGGCCCATGGAGTGATGGCTATTATAGCAAGAAGAGCTAAGCAGAGCAACTGGAGCATCCTCTCCTAATGAGAGTAGTGAACAAAACCCAATACTGCATCCTTGAGGAAACTCAGGTTTAGCGACACCAGTGGTTACTGTCACACCCTCCATGTTATTCGCCTATCTGGACTGGGCAGAAGGTAGTTCAATTTTGGAGAATGACTGTAGATGATCATAAATCAATTAGGTGATTTTCCGCAGTTGTTTTTCCAATTTGGTATAGAGTCTGGAGCAAATCATGTCAGACCCTGACTCCTAACATATAGCTGTCAATCTGGTAAATGCTTTTTTCTCTCCATCAATTTACAAGACCTGTCAGCAGCAGTTTGCTTTCAAGTGGCAAGGGTTTGCTTCAGGGTTACATCAACTTTCTTGTTTTCTGCAGTAATCTAGGCCAGAGATATCTCAGTCATCTTAACATTCTGGATAAATTATGATGCTCCATTAATTGATGGCAAGCTAATTAGACCCGAGAAGCAGAAAGTAGCAAGCACCTCAGATATCTTACTTACACTCATGCATGTCATGGTGTAGGAGACAAACATCATGAAAATACAGGAGTTTTGGAGGTTTCAGAGGCAATTAGAGGTACCTAATTTTGGTATGTTACTACAACCCATTTACAGAATAACCAATTTTGAATTGTGCCCAAAACCAAAAAAAAAAAAAAAGGTTCCACAGCAATTTTAGTCTTACGACCCAACAGGTCCAGCCACACTCAAAGTATCAGCGGCAAATAGGGATGCTTTCTTTTGGTAATTCTAAGAGAATCACAGTGTAGACTCCTGGAGTTCAGGTTGTGGGGTAAAACTATGCTTGTTTCTTCAGACAACGATTCTCTTTTCAAGAAATAATTGCTAGCTTGCTGCTGGCTGTGGTAGAGACATTTGGTACAAGTGACAACATAAAGTAACAACACAAACCAAGCTCCCCATTGTGAAATGGATGACACCTGGTCCAGCACTGTATACGTTTAGAGTATGCTCAGGAGCAATCCATCATCAAGTGGAAATGCATAAGAGACAGGAAGATCGTGAAGATTTTCACAGGTCAGTGACGTGAGCAGAGCCTTAGACTCCCACAGTCCCTGGTCCTAGGGTATTGCCTCTTCTTCCTCAGGTCACACCTGGTGATGATGATGTCATCATCATGGGAGTTCATTTGATCACCTGACCAAGGAGGGAAAACTCAGATCTGCTTTACAAATGGTTCTACACCACAATATGCCTACATTAACCAGAAGTGGACTGCTATAACCGTATTGCCCCAGTTGGGTGTATGTTAGCAGGAAAGGAGCATCCTTCTAGTGGGAAAAAAATGGAAGAAGTATATCTGGTTTTCTACTCTGTCGGGACTGAAAGTAGGCACTGATTCACAGAACTTGGATGGATGATCAGAGAATAGGAAAGAACAGGAAAGGAAGATCGGTGACAGAAGGACTGGAAAATGTACAAGGATGGACATCTTGAAGTGGGTACAGAATGAGGATGCCTGTTTCCCTTGTGTATGTTCAGTGCAGAGAAGGCTATCAAAGTCACAATGATAAACTGACCCATTCTTGGATCTCAGTCAGACACTCCAGTTCTTAGTGAATTCGTGTCCAAAATAGTCACGGCAACAAGGATAGAAGCTACTCATAGGCTCGACATTACGGACTTCCTCCCACCAAGGCTGATACGGCTACTGCCACTGCTGAGAGCCTAATTTGGCCACAGTGAAGACCAATGCAGAGTTCCTAGGGAAGCTCACCAGCCACTGGGAGCAGACTCATTGATCTGGACTTTTTCTATTATGAAATAGGCAGAAAAAGAATAGTGAAAAATCAGTGAAATAGATAAATTGTTGTATCTTGTATCCCCTGCCAAAAAAAGAAGGAAGTACAGCTTCTGGTTCTGTCCCTTTGGATTCTGACCTACATTCCACACCTGGAAATGCTACTCCAGCCAACAGCTCCAGGTGACACCAACAGCTTCCAACTTTTGAATAGAGTCCAGAGCAGGAAAGTGTTCTGCAGCAAGTCCAGGCCTACTGCCGCTTTGTCGTTGTTCAGTCACTCAGCCGTGTCCAGCTCTTTGTGACCCCATGGACTGCAGCACACCAGGCTTCACTGTCCTTCACCATCTCTCGGAGCTTGCTCAAACCCATGTCTATTGAGTTGGTGATGCCATCCAACCATCTCATCTTCTGTTGTCCCCTTCTCTTCCTGTCTTCAGTCTTTCTCAGCATCAGGGTCTTTTCTAATGAGTCAGCTCACTTTAGCCACATGATTCACCAGATCTTATATTGTCAGAGATGTTACTGATAGCTTTCCCTTGATGCAGTGAGGAGTTGTGACAAGCTCCAGAAATAGTCACAGTGCAGATCTCTGAGATTCTGGAGTAAATTCATGCCATCTACATCAGAGAATCGCATGTCCTTTGAGAAACAGCTCTGGGTAAATAGGTCCTGGCAGCAATGGAACCCTTGACCCTGAGACATCAGGTGACCATGATTCTGGAACTGCTAATATGCTCGATTCTGTCACATTCACCAGGTCACAAAGTCAGACTGGCCCAGCAAAGTCTACATACATTGACAGTGGTATATCTGGGATTGAGCCCAAGCAAGATCTGACGGCATGAGACAGCTACATGACTAGGTAGACCCCCACGTCATCCCTTAGTAACTGCGTTGGGTTGCTCCTATGAGAGATCCCTCATGAACAGGTGAAAGACTTGACTGAGACTGGTTAATGAACGGGTCAGTCTGGACTGTGGATATTTGAAGCAATAGCCTTGAAAGACAGCGGAAAGGGAAAATCTTCACAATGGGTCATGCAGTGAGCAGTATACCTGGTCATCCCATTTGTGTGGAAGAGGAAGTGGCCCAAGATGGGAATATATGTGACTTCCCAGGCACTGCTATCTGTCCAACAGCCTAGAAAGAAAAAAAGTTACATGATCAGAAACAAGGAAAGTGAAAGTATTTGTCACTCAGTCATATCCGACTCTTTGCAACCCCATGGATTGTAACCCACCAGGCTCCTCTGTCCATGAAATTCTCTAGGCAAGAATACTGAAATAGGTAGCCATTCCCTTCTCCAGGGGATCTTCCAATCCAGGGATCAAACCTGGGTCTCCCCCATTGCAGGCAGATTCTTTACCATCTGAGCCACCAGGGAAGGAGAGACAAGGAGGTCTGCAGTAAAGATGCATATATGGATGCAACGTATGAAGATTTTTGCATCACATATTTGTGCCCATACTGGCACAAACTCGAGAGTGCATGCTTTCTTAAATTTGCACTCATAGACACCTCTTTTGGCTTACCCTATCCCCCACCTGACTCAAAACTCACCATATTCTGTTGTTGAAGATTCAAGTGAAAAGGATATATTAAACAGATACAACCTCTCAATTGGGTGGAATGTAACAGAATGTACAGTGATACTTCTTAAAATTAAGGTATAGCTGATTAATAATATTGTGTTAGTTTCAAGCGTAAGGCAAAATGATTCAAGTTACACACTTTTCCACATTCTTTTCCACTATAGGTTATTATAAGATACTGAATATAGTTCCCTGCTATACGGGCTTCCCTGGTGGCTCAGAGGTTAAAGCATCTGCCTGGAATGCGGGAGACCCGGGTTCAATCCCTGGGTTGGGAAGATCCCCTGGAGAAGGAAATGGCGACCCACTCCAGTACTCTTGCCTGGAAAATTCCATGGATGGAGGAGCCTGGTAGGCTACAGTCCATGGGGTCGTAAAGAGTCGGACACGACAGAGTGACTTCACTTCACTTCACTTCCCTGCTATACAGTGGTTTCTTATAAGTTATCTATTTTATATATAGAAGTGTATATATGTCAATTTCAGTCTCCCAATTTATTCCTCCCCCTCCTTCTTTCCCCTTTGGTGTATGGATGTGAGAGTTGGACTGTGAAGAAGGCTGAGCGCCAAAGAATTGATGCTTTTGAGCTGTGGTGTTGGAGAAGACTCTTGAGAGTCCCTTGGACTGCAAGGAGATCCAACCAGTCCATTCTGAAGGAGATCAGCCCTGGGATTTCTTTGGAAGGACTGATGCTAAAGCTGAAACTCCAGTACTTTGGCCACCTCATGCAAAGAGTTGACTCATTGGAAAAGACTGTGATGCTGGGAGGGATTGGGGGCAGGAGGAGAAGGGGGCGACAGAGGATGAGATGGCTGGATGGCATCACCGACTTGATGGACGTGAGTCTAAGTGAACTCCGGGAGTTGGTGATGGACAGGGGGGCCTGGCGTGCTGTGATTCATGGGGTCGCAAGGAGTCGGACACGACTGAGCGACCGACTGAACTGAACTGAACTGAACCATAAGTTTGTTTTCTGTGTCTGTGAGTCTGTTTCTGTTTTGTAATAAATTTATTTGTATTGTTTTTTAGATCCCACACACAAGTGGTGTCATATGATATTTGCCTTTGTCTGATTTACTTCACTTACTGTAGTAATCTCTAGGTTCATTCATGTTGCTGCTAATGGCAGTAGTTCATCCTTTTATGTGGCTGAGTAATATTCCATTGCATACACATACACCATGTCTTCATTATTCATTTGTCTGTTAGTGCGCATTTAGGTTGAGTCCATGGCTTAACTACTGTAAATAGTGCTAAACAGCCATGCTTTAAAACTGCCACATGAACCCTGCACTTAACATGGATGCTTTGATGGTCAATGGCAATATTTTTTTTGGAAATAACATGTAAAGAGGCTTTCTGATGCTGCTGCTGTTTAGTTGCTGAGTCATGTCAGACTCTTTGTGACTCCATGGATTGTAGCCCACCAAGCTCCTCTGTCCATGGGATTTCCCAGGCAAGAATATTGAAGTTGATTGCCATTTTCTTCTCCAAGGGGTCTTCTCTGCCCACAGACCAAACCCATGTCTCCTGCTTGGCAGGCAGGTTCTTTACTACTGAGCCACCAGGGAAGCCAAAGAGGCTTTCATTCTACCCCAAAGTGAGCAAATGGACCCTGAATAAAACCATGCTATTTTCCAAAGAGAAAAGTTTGTGAGGGCCAACCCAAGTCATAATAAGGTTTTCCCCAAATGCACATTGGATTATGGAATGCATACTGGGTTTTTATCCAATTCCACTGGTTATTTTTCAGATTTAAATTTCATAAGTGGAATCAACAACAAGCTAAAACCACAGCTGCCTATCAAAGTGTCTTGATACACCCATTTTGAGAATTTCTTAGATGATATTCTTGGAAAGATCGAGATTAGATCATCTTCAGTTTGACATTTACGATAAAAGGTTCTGAAAATGTGCTTCTTGATTTAACAAAACTTGGCATTTATGATAATGAGGGGATATTGTAAGACTTGCCTCTGCTGCTTGCTTCCACATGTAGATGAGAACTTCCAGGACATATTCTGATTGCCCCTGTTGCTGTATAGAATCGTGTGTCTGGCCTCACCCACAGAGATAAGACTGGGTATAAAAGTGCATGGAAGATGGGGAGAGAAAGATTAAGTTGCTAGGCTGCCCTGGAAAGGATTCTATCAGAGCAATCCATGAACGTGTCAAGTCAAACAAAAGAGACTTGAAGAATGGCTCAGCCTTTGGCTATATCACGAAAGCTAGATAGTAGTTCGGAGAAGGCAATGGCAACTCAGGGACTAGCCTAGTGGGCTGCCGTCTATGGGGTTGCACAGAGTCAGACACAACTGAAGCAACTTAGCAGCAGCAGCAGATAGTAGTTACAATGGCTGACATTTATTGATTTCTTACTATGTTCTGGGCACTTTGCTAAGCACTTTCTATGATCTATCTCCTTTAGCCTTTAAAATAACCACATAAGAAGGCACATTATTATTATTAATGAGAAAAGTGAAGCTCAGAGAGGTTGAACAAGTTGCCATCAATCGGTAAGTGGCAGACTGGAAATCACATGCTATTTTGTCTCCCCAAGAGGAGAGCTGAAGGAGCAAAAACAAAATAGTATTAATATAAGAGCAGCCAGGCTAGAAGTGAAAGAGATTGAAAGAAGCGGGCGAGATAGAGGGAAGAAGCAGATGAGTCAGGTGGCTCAGGAAATTAAACTCACAAACACTGGACATGTAAGTGCCATGGGTATCTTCCTAGGATAGGAGCAGTTCCTGGATGGCATGGTGCCAGGCAGGATCTAAGGTGGAATCTAAAGTAATTCAAGGTTGAAAAGCCAGTGTCACTGAAGATCCAGACTGCACAGGGACCAGTATGGCATTACCATAGTGCTTGTAAGAGATGTTCCTCCTAGGGTGTCTCGATAACAAAAGAAACACTAGAAGTCACATTTAGATATAAGTACTTGTCATTTAAATTTTTAGCTACACATCAGAGTCCCTGAGAAATAAACATTTCTTCTCTGGCCCAGCAATTAATGAACTCATTTTGCTTTATAGTTCTATATGGTTGATATTTCTTTTTCTTGGGGATGGTCTTGATCCCTGTCTCCTGTACAATGTCACGAACCTCAGTCCACAGTTCGTCAGGCACTCTATCAGATCTAGTCCCTTAAATCTATTTCTCACTTCCACTGTATAATCATAAGGGATTTGATTTAGATCATACCTGAATGGTCTAGTGGTTTTCCCTACTTTCTTTAATTTAAGTCTGAATTTGGCAATAAGGTGTTCATGATCTGAGCCACTGTCAGCTCCCAGTCTTGTTTTTGCTGACTGTATAGAGCTTCTCCATCTTTGGCTGCAGAGAATATAATCAATCTGATTTCGGTGTTGAGCATCTGGTGATGTCCATGTGTAGAGTCTTCTCTTGTGTTGTTGGAAGAGGGTGTTTGCTATGACCAGTGCGTTCTCTTGGCAAAACTCTATTAGCCTTTGCCCTGCTTCATTCTGTACTCCAAGGCCAAATTTTCCTGTTACTCCAGGTGTTTCTTGACTTCCTACTTTTGCATTCCAGTCCCCTATAATGAAAAGGACATCTTTTTTTGGGTGTTAGTTCTAAAAGGTCTTGTAGGTCTTCATAGAACTGTTCAACTTCAGCTTCTTCAGCATTACTGGTTGGGGCATAGACTTGGAGTACTGTGACATTGAATGGTTTGCCTTGGAAATGAACAGAGATCATTCTGTCATTTTTGAGATTGCATCCAAGTACTGCATTTCAGACTCTTTTGTTGACCGTGATGGCTACTCCATTTCTCCTAAGGGATTCCTGCCCACAAAAAGCAAAAGAGTTCCAGAAAAACATCTATTTCTGTTTTAGTGACTATGCCAAAGCCTTTGACTGTGTGGATCACAATAAACTGTGGAAAATTCTGAAAGAGATGGGAATACAGATCACCTGACCTGCCTCTTGAGAAACCTATATGCAGGTCAGGAAGCAACCGTTAGAACTGGACATGGAACAACAGACTGGTTCCAAACAGGAAAAGGAGTACGTCAAGGCTGTATATTGTCACCCTGCTTATTTAACTTCTATGCAGAGTACATCATGAGAAACGCTGGGCTGCAAGAAGCACAAGCTGGAATCAAGATTGCTGGGAGAAATATCAATCACCTCAAATATGCAGATGACACCACCCTTATGGCACAAAGTGAAGAGGAGCTATAAAGCCTCTTGATGAAAGTGAAAGAGGAGAGTGAAAAAGTTGGCTTAAGGCTCAACATTCAGAAAACTAAGATCATAGAATCTGGTCCCATCACTTCATGGCAAATAGATGGGGAAACAGTAGAAACAGTGTCAGACTTTATTTGGGGGGGCTCCAAAATCACTGCAGATGGTGATTGCAGCCATGAAATTAAAAGACACTTACTCCTTGGAAGGAAAGTTATGACCAACATAGATAGCATATTCAAAAGCAGAGACATTCCTTTTTCAACAAAAGTCCATCTAGTCAAGGCTATGGTTTTTCCAGTGGTCATGTATGGATGTGAGAGTTGGACTGTGAAGAAAGCTGAGTGCCAAAGAATTGATGCTTTTGAGCTGTGGTGTTGGAGAAGACTCTTGAGAGTCCCTTGGACTGCAAGGAGATCCAACCAGTCCATTCTAAAGGAGATCAGTCCTGGGTGTTCATTGGAAGGATTGATGCTAAAGCTGAAATTCCAATACTTTGGCCACCACATGTGAAGAGTTGACTCATTGGAAAAGACCCTGATGCTGGGAGGGATTAGGGGCAGGAGGAGAAGGGGACGACAGAGGATAAGATGGCTGGATGGCATCACCGACTCGATGGACATGAGTCTGGGTAAACTCCAGGAGTTGGTGATGGACAGGGAGGCCTGGCGTACTGTGATTCACAGGGTCGTAAAAGTCAGACATGACTGAGTGACTGAACTGAACTGATGGTTGATATACATCGGAAATGACTTTGGATTACCCATGACTTTGCAAGCAAAGTAAACAGAGAATGTTCATGGATGTCCTAGTAGTCCAGTGGTTAAGACTTCTTCCAATGCAGCAGGTGTGAGTTCAATCCCTAGTCAGGGAGTTAGGATCCCACATGCCTTGTGGCCAAAAATCCAAAACATAAAACAGAAACCATATTGCAATAAATTCAATAAAGACTGTTAAATAATAGTCTACATCAAAAAAAAAAAAAGTCCTTAAAAAATATAGAGAATGTTCAGCTCACTAAATGTTTGGTAGAATTTATTTATTTTTATAAGATGTTGAAACTTTGCCCTCCAACAAGTTAGGTTAGTATTTAGCTTTATACAGTAGTCAAACTCTTTTTTACATGTATAAATAAAGGTTTTTGGTAAATTAAATTATGCTCAATCCAACTTATTTGTTCTTTAGAAATATTGAAGAACACTAAACTTACATTTTTTTTTAAGGTTTCCTATTTTAAGTTATCTGAGGATAGGGAAAAATCTGTATTGGCCTTTCTATTTTCAGTTCCACTGTGGGGGAGTCACCATGTTCCAGCCCCAGTGAATTAGCGATAAGAGAAAAGGGCACAGAAAGGTTATCAGGAAGCAGGGTTATCGGGTATAATTGCTCTGCTCTCTCTGGCACCTCTCAGTGCTTGCTGTTGCCTGAACACCCTCCTCACTTCCATCTGTCTTTTTTTTTTTTTTGGCATGTTATTGGAATGGAAGCTCAGAAGGCCTTTGGCTGAAGGTAATTTGGAAAGGCGAAATGAAAAGAATGGTGGTGCCCAGGTGCTCAGTGGTAGCCCAGCTACAGATATGGCAAGAAGTAGGGCCACATAGGAGGATCTCTGTGCCCACACAGGCTCGAGTAGGCGCAAAGGACCAGGAATTCACTGTCAGGACTATCCAGCCAGGGTAGCAGGTGGTATATTAGAAGGTGGGCGGGGTACACAGCAGGGACTTTGGGAACTGGAGTTCCATGGAGATCCAGACATGAAACAGCTCTCAGCATTGGGCTGTCTGGCAACTCGGAGCAGGTGTTTGCATGGGCTAGGCCATATGGAATTAGTTGGGACTCAGCCTGGCTGGGGCTCCTCTGGGAGGACCTTCCCTGTCATTGTCCATCCTGGCCTATAAGAAGTTGTAGGCACCCCAGTGGCTCAGTGGGAGGATGAAAAAATTGGTCCAACATGTCAAAGAATAGCAAGTGGGTCTAGTCATAACAAGTGAAGTGAAAGAGCTAGTTGCTCAGTTGTGTCTGACTCTGCGACCCCATAGACTGTAACCCACTAGGCTCCTCTGTCCATGGAATTCTCCCGACAAGCATATTGGAGTGGGTTGCCATTTCCTACTCCAGGGGATCTTCCTGACCCAGGGATTGAATCCGGGTCTCCTGCATTATAGGAAGATTCTTTACCATCTGAGCAAAATGATCATTAAAAATAGGGTATTTTTTTTCTTTTGGCCTTCCAAGGCCATCCAGATGTCAGCAGGGAAACCAGCTTTACATGTTAGCTTCCCCTGGTGGGGAATCTGTGGGTCCAGAGGTCAGCAGGTGTGGAGATCACCTGCAAGCACTCATCGGGGTTGTTATTTCTTTCCAGGAAGCAGCTATACAGGAGCTGATGTGTGGACCGGGAAAGCAAGCCAAGCATTCTTGGCAATGTTTGTGGAGAGGTAGGCTAAGTGGAGAAAAGACTGAACTGACTGCTATTCCGGATGAGAAGAGATATGACCAAATATGGTACTTCCAGGCTAGTTAGGCCTGCAACGCTGGAGTTATATGGCTGTGCTAGGAATGCTGTCACTCAGACAGAATATTGCTCCCAGTTAGATAACAGGTAGGGAATAGGTTACCCAGGGTCTCAGGTATAATGTCCTGAGGGATCCCATGTGACCAAAGATAGTAGAGAGTGTGTACCTTAGGCATCCTACAGCTCCAAGAACACTGTAGCTCATTTATAAAGCCTAAGTCAAGCAGGGGGACCAATGGAGGCAGGGGCAAGTCTGATGAATGGGAGCAATCTAGTGATCAAAGCAAGGAAGCAAACCTGAGGGAACAGCAGGAACTGCGAATAAAGCTGAGGCACTCTGGGAATACGTGCTGTACAGTAATGGATGGCGCACACACACAAGGAGGCAGCCTGATAAGTATCTGAATCAGGGCCGCGGCCCAGGGCTGTCTTCGGAGCTGCCTTAGTTGTGATGTATGATCAGGCCACTGGAGTTAGAGGGACACAGACAGGTGGATAGAATGAAAACGAGTAGCAGTTAGCGTAGTGCTGAGTGTGCCCATCTGGTTAAAGACTAATTTCCTAGCTCCAAAGGTGGAATTGAGAACACGTTCTTTTTCCTCTAGACAAATGGTTCATTATGGGCAGATAAAGACACCAATTAAAGGTGAAAACAGAAGCAGCTTGGGAATTCCCTGGCCATCCAGTGATCAGGACTCTGTGCTTTCACTGCCGAGGGCCCATGTTCGATCTCTGGTCAGGGAACTAAGATCCTACAAGCTGTGAGGTGCGGCCAAAAGATAATAATAATAAAATACATTTAGAAATAAATAAAAAAATAAAAGCAGCTTTATGGCTACTTGCCTTAGTCTTCAGACCTGGTGGGCAAGTGAGAGAGGTTCCCCAACCCAGGGAAGAGTCAGGTTTGCAGCTCTTACCACCCCTGGCATGGTGCAGGGCATGCTGGTGGTAGTGAAGGAATTTTTCATCTTCACCTCCTACAGGCCTCCACATAGTCTGGGTCCTCCTCCTTTACCAGCCAGAGTATCAGTGAAACAGAAAGGCACAATAAGGCTTAACAATAGCTAGTCCAGGCTTCCAGAAAGAAAACCAGAGATCATCTCCTTTATGGGACTAACCAAAGAAAATCCTCATTTTCCTGAGTACAGACAGGTATTCTCAGTCTGGGTCACCAGGCATACAATGACCACATAATTCATCATTCAAACTTGACACTTCTTGAGAGTGAAAGGAGGCCTATTACTTACATTGCAAAGCAGGTTGTAAATGTGGGCACTCCTGGCAATTTGACACTTGCAATAGCCTAACTCATATACAATAACCCAATCTTTTCAATTTTACTATGAAAAGTTATTCATGCTCTTAAATTCAAATATAACATTTGAGTCTGCAGTAGATTTGCCAGATAAAATGCAAGACGCCCTGTTAAATTTGCATTGCAGATAAATAATTTTTTAGTATAAACATGTTCTAAATATTGCATGGTGCCTACTTCTACTAAAAAGATTATTCATTGTTTATTTGAAATTAACTCTGGATTCAGTCTCCTGTATTTTAATTTGTGACTGGCAGCTCTAGTCTGAATTTAAACCAATGTTCTATGTGTTAATTCCATCACACTGCTTACGATGCAAGGCTTCAGTTGATTTAGGACGTGGTCTGGCTGTCCAAAGGAGAAAATGGAGGGGACCGCCACAATTAACCCACTCACCTGATCTGTGGAAATCAGCTTCCTTCAGTTTCTCTGAACTAGGACTAGGCTGGGACAATGTCACAGTGCCTCAGATGAGCTGGACCAGCAGGCAGATGAGAGGACTCAGCTGTGAGACAAGAAATTAAATGGATAAGCACATTCTTCCTGCTTTTTGTTCACCTGGTGTACATTAGAATCACCTGGAGCTTTTAAAACCCACTGAGACTTGAGCCCCACTTCCAACCAAGTAAATCAGGATCTGTGGGGGTGTGCTCGATAGGCTTCCCAGGTGGTGCTAGTAGTAAAGAACCCAAGGCAGGAGACATAAGAGACATGGGTTCAATCCCTGGGTCAAGAAGATCCCCTGGAGGAGGACATGGCAACCCATTCCAGTATTCTTGCCGAAAGAATCCCATGGACAGAGGAACCTGGCGGGCTACAGTCTATGGGGCCCCAAAGAGTCAGACATGACTGAAGCGACTTAGCATGCAGGGGTGTGACTGACATCCATGCACTGCAAAAGCTCTCCAGATGATTTTAATATTCTACTGAGCATCACTGTCCTCATGCTGATCCCAGAGGCCAGGTTCTGCTTCCTTGACTTCTCTTCTTTGACTATCCTCCCTGAGTACTGGCAATTTTATAGTCCAGCAAGTACAACTGGAAGGCAGGCTTCCTCCTTCGTATAGGACCTGGCCTCTAGCCTGCTCTGACCTCTCTTCAGCTTTGGCGTTCTCTGCTCCCAACGTATCAATTCCCAGTTTGTGGTTGATCCCTTCTCCAGTCCAGCCCATGGCTGACCCCTTGGGCTTGAATCGAGGACCCCCTCCAGAGAACTGCTGTGCAGGCCACATTGATGGCTGCTTTTCAGGGCTCACTCCCCACCCAACACCCCTGGGTTCTGCCCCAAGGGTGCTAAGCCCAAGATTTTAGCCCAATAAGAAATCCAGATTTTGCATTTCCAGAAAAGGGGTTGGTAGTCCCTTTGAGGGTGGTATGTCAAAGTGCTAATTTCCTTCCAAAAGCCTGGCAGGGTAACCAGTAGTTTGCTTTCCAAATGGCAGCAAGAAGGGCCTGGCAATGGCACACTACCAATGCATCATTGAAAACGGACTCTCTTGTTTTCTTTGGAATTTGACCCAATGAACTCAGATGAGCTTTGGGTAATGACCAGCTCAGAGTCCGAGCAGGGTAAAGCCAAGAGTTTTTGGATTATTCATTCACTGAGTACCTACCAGGTGCCAGATACAATGCTATGTCCTGAAAGGACGTGGGTGAATAAAGCAGGTAGGGTTTCTGGAAACTATGAATCTTACCGTCCTTCTAGTCACAAATAATTGAGAATAAGAGGAATACAGAGGAAAGCTGGGATGGAAATACTGGTACAGAAGGAGAGTGGAAACTTAAGTGCCTGAACACAGAATAACTTTCTAAATGCAGCATTTTACCCAGCAAACAATCAGCCACCCTGACCTTCTCAGCCTCACAAGGCCACACTGAAATTCCTTCATCAAACAAGAGGCTGGTGCAAATGGGGCCATTTCATAAACCCAGCTGTTTACACGGCAGCAACAAATCTGCTCAGAAAGAATCCTCGACATTCACAGCAGATGCTCAAGAGCATTCGTCTCTCACGCCAGGGTTCAATCAAGAGGAGGGAGCAGGTTTGAATGTCTGCAGCTCCTGGAACTTCACACACTGCTCCGTCTTCGTCTGTGCCCAGAGGCTGCTTCTCCTCTCCCCAGCTCCCCTCTCAGAACAATAATGATTTTTAGAGGCATAATAAGGAGGGTTTGCTTTGAATTATTAAACAATGGGCGTCTTCTTTGACCTCCTTACCTCTGGCTTTTACCAGTCAGTGTTCTATTGCACCGAGGCAAAGATTTCTAAAATATTAAAGCAGATTGTGTTTTGCTTCCTATAGTATTTTTTGCAAACTTATTTTAAATCCCTGCATTAAACAAACAAACAAACGTTTTCCCACTTGATGAACTTTAAAACATCGCACGACCTGCTTTCATTTTCTGAAATTCAGTGTAAGTATCAGGGGAGAAGAAAAAAGCACTAGAACAAAGCATTGCTTTGTTTTCAAACCATATCTACAACCCGGCCCCCCTGAGATGTGGGTGGGCTGGCACGTGGGAGTCTGAGCTCCCCTCCCCCCACCACCTCCAGTTCCTGAGACTCATTGTTCTAAATGGTAAAATTAACATTTACCATCAGCCTTTGTGGGTAACATCCCGTTAGCATACATTCAGTTGTAAACGTTTTCTTTGAGACAGAAAAAAACAAGAGCTGTGACAATAAAATAATGAGACAGATTTTAAACAAATAAACTAGAATGTATACAATCAGATGAGCATTGTGCCTTTGAAATGAACACTTCGGGGATCACCATATGTTTCTAGGGCTAAAATGCCAATTCTCAAAGAAAAGTGGAGAGCTCATTTAGGTGTGTGTGCTTGCCTGCTAAGTCGCTTCAGTCGTGTTTGACTCTTGTGCGATGAGATGGACTGTAGCCTGCCAGGCTCCTCTTCCTTGGGATTTTCCAGACAAGAATACTGAAATGGGTTGCCAGGTCCTCCTCCAGGGGATCTTCCCCACCCAGGGATCAAACCTGCATCGGCAGGAGGGTTCTAGTAGCACAGGGCAAAAAGCTTGAGCTTTGTTTAAAAACAAGGTAACCTGAGTGCAAATCCAGTTCCATCATTTTTAAACTATGTAACCTTGACCCAGTTGCTTAATCTCCCCCTGAGCCTCAGTTTCCTCATTGGCAAAATGAGAAAAAAAGATCAGGTAAGATGCATGTTAAGTATCTGCATATCCCAGGTATCCCAATAAGTAGTTCTTAATATCATACTTATCACTGATGACATGATCCTTTGAATTGCATTAAAAGATTTTTGAGA
Organism: Ovis aries; assembly: GCF_016772045.2. Taxonomy (NCBI): domain Eukaryota; kingdom Metazoa; phylum Chordata; class Mammalia; order Artiodactyla; family Bovidae; genus Ovis; species Ovis aries. Next base: position 61,144,093 of record NC_056065.1, read on the forward strand.
GTGATCTCTGAAGAAAATTCCAAGTCTTTTAAAGTCAAATGAGAAGAATGAAAGTGTGTAATAAATGGCTGGAAATTCTAGTTTGGGTGGGAAAAGAAATAATCGTTGCTATAGACACAAGCCTAAAATTTTATATGGCTCATTAAATGACTCTGAAGTCAATTTCAGAAGATGTTTCCAAAATGTTCTGAAAGATTACAGTCTCCGTAATGTTGTGCACGGGCTCCCTGGGTGGCCGCTTTGAAGTGGGTACAACTCCTTTGAATGTTTAAGTAAGTTGTGTACTGTTAAAGAGATTCTACTTGCTTTATAGTCACACCACAGATCTAGACCTTGTGGTAAAAAAAAAAAAGAGAGAATTATTGCAAAATCTGCCATGTCATTTCCTCTGTGTCCTGATGTACATCTTCCTTCTTCTAAAACTGTGGTGTGTAGTCACCAGAGCTTTCTTCCCCCCTTTTGAATGTCCTCCCTTTAATTTCCGAACATTTCTAACTGAAGGGAAAATGAAGCCCAGTTCCTGCTACCAGAAGTTACTGTCATCCTTCCACAGTTTCAGGAGGCTTTCAGGTTTCCATTCTCCTTATCTCACCCCAGATGCCTGGCATACGCCATAGCAACAAAAACAAAATCTGTTGCATTTTTGGAATGTTATTAATGTTTAAGCAGCTCAGGGATTGAGACAGCTAAGATAGCCACACACATATGCATGTGCACACACGCACGTGCACACACTCACACAGTTTTGGTTTGGTTTTGTTTTTTTAATCCAGAGACCACAGAGTAAAAATGTGCCCCAAAATTTTTGCCTGGAAGAGTCACCCAAATTCATTCTTATCCACTAATTTCCCTCTACTTGCATCCCACCACCATCCAGTCTCTGCTTCCCGGTAGGAAAACCACTTTATGTTTTAGACAATGATATTACACAATAGAATTATAACTCCAATGTTTGTCTAGAATTTAAATGGCACTGCTGAACTCCGCCCTTCCTCCCATTAACAACATCAGAAAGAGAGTTAGTGAGGGGCAAAATCATCTGTTAGTATGTCTGAGTGGATTTGAAAATTGCTCCCCCCGGGGTCTTCTAGGGTTTTAAAATACAAAGGTGTTCATCCAGCTGAAAACATTTTATGTCTATAAGCAATTTAAGATTCAATGTGTCTGGTAATTCACATTTTTTAAAGGATGTGAAAAATGCACGATTAATGTGAGTATGCATGCTGCGTAGGGGATCTTCTGAACCCTTCACTGTCATCTTGAAGCCTTTAGGATGGAGCTACTTCAGGATGTTGGATTATAAAAATCATTCATTTCTGGGGCTTGAGGACATCTCTCTGCACACAACAAATGTAAGATCACAAATGAAGGTGTTTTGATCCTTCTTAGGGAGGATGGGATTCATCCTCTATAACCAGTGTGGCTGGCAGCAATAGGGTTTATGTGGGTTTCGCTGGCATGGGCGGGAGATTGGTTACAGGGGAACAGATCAAATAATAAGAATATTGAGGATAATGGGAGTCAGGCCTCTCACTGCTGGACAAATCTACAGTTAAGCTCCAAATAGGAAGAAGACTAGAATAAACTCTGTACTAGTGGATTGGAATTGAAGGTTTGTGTGTGAGCTCCTTGTTTTTAAATGAATAAATTAGATTTATGTGTATTTATGTGTGTGTGTATAGATATATACTCAGATAGGTATACATATACTACATAGTTAGGTCACTTAAGATGCTCTCTTGCTCTCTGTCTCATCTGTACCCTGCACATGACTGACTTTCCTACTACTTGCCCCAGCCCCAGCTGATGATTGTTGTTCATCAAAGGGGCGGTGAAGGGTATACCTCTCTACTGGTTTCCCCTGTAAATAATGAGCCACCTGATGTTAATTCCCTATAACCCATAATCTCCCCTTTCCTTTAGGAGTAAAGACTGCCACCACGTCCTGCCCACTGTCTGCCACAAACAGTGGGGTGTCACTCTAGGACCTTGCTTCAGACGTGTAAGCTCCCCCATCCACTAAACCACTGATGCTTCTGTTACCGATTCCAATTTCTTTCTTCGGGCTTGAAGCTGGGCTTGTAGGCCTGTGGGATGCAGTCCTACATATGTACAGACATATACAATATCTATCTACCTGTCTGTCTATCTGTCTATCTCGGTAATTTCCTAGCTCTATCTGCATAGAATGTCTGGAAATAAAGGCATCCAAGTAGCAACAGCATACTGAGCATTCGCATCTTGGCTTCTAAATATCTTTCTCCATAACAAAGAACCAGCACTCCTTTGAGAAATGACTGACTCTAAGATGTGGTGGGCTAAAACTAACCCACCAAATGATATCCACATCCTGATCCCTAGAACCTGTAAATGTTACTTTATTTGAAGAAAGGGTCTTTGCAGATAGGATTAAGTTTCTCTCAACATGAGATTATCCTGTACTATGTGGGTGGACCCTACATTCCAAGAATTCTTATAAGAGAGAAACAGAAAAAGAAATTGTAGACGGAAGAGCAGGAGATCATGTGAGCAGGGAAGCAGACACTAGAGGGATATGGCCACAAGCCAAGGAATGCTGGGAGGCAGCAGAAGTTAGAAGAGGCAAAGGAGGGCTTCTCCCCTAGAGCCTCCAAGGGGGAGCGTGGTCCTGCTGACATCCAGAGTTCAGCCCAGTGATACACATTTCAAACCTCTGGCCTCCAAACTTGTGAGAGAATAAATCTCTATTGTTTGAAGCCTCAAGGTCTGTAATGATTTGTTATAGCAGCTCTATATAACAGGACAGTGGGTGTACAAGGTGAACTTGGAACAACTTGTTCCAGTGTATATGTATGTTATTCGCTCAGTTGTATCCAACTCTTTGTGACCCCATGGACTGTAGCCTGCCAGGCTCCTCTGTCCACGGAATTCTCTAGGCAAGAATACTGGAGTGGGCTGCTATTCCCTTCTCCAAGGGATCTTCCTGGCCTAGGGATCAAACCCAGGTCTACTGCACTGCAAGCAGATTCTTTACCATCTGAGTTACTAGGGAAGCCCATCTTTTTCCAGAAAGTGAGGTAAAGCTCAGGAATAAGGAGGTCATATCAAAAGGACTCAGCTTGAAGTGTCCCCCATTGGCCAAATTGAGGGCACATGGGAAGTAGATGGGAAACAGTGGAAACAGTGTCAGACTTTATTTTGGGGGGCTCCAAAGTCACTGCAGATGGTGACTGCAGCCATGAAATTAAAAGATGCTTACTCCTTGGAAGGAAAGTTATGACCAACCTAGATAGCATATTCAAAAGCAGAGACATTACTTTGCCAACAAAGGTCTGTCTAGTCAAGGCTATGGTTTTTCCAGTGGGCATGTATGAATGTGAGAGTTGGACTGTGAAGAAGGCTGAGCACTGAAGAATTGATGCTTTTGAACTGTGGTGTTGGAGAAGACTCTTGAGAATCCCTTGCAAGGAGATCCAACCAGTCCATTCTAAAGGAGATCAGACCTGGGTGTTCCTTGGAAGGAATGATGCTAAAGCTGAAACTTCAGTACTTTGGCCACCTCATGCAAAGAGTTAACTCATTGGAAAAGACTCTGATGCTAGGAGGGATTGGGGGCAGGAGGAAAAGGGGACGACAGAGGATGAGATGGCTGGATGGCATCATTGACTCGATGGACGTGAGTTTGAGTGAACTCCGGGATTTGGTGATAGACAGGGAGGCCCTGGCGTGCTGCGATTCATGGGGTCGCAAAGAGTCAGACACGACTGAGCAACTGAACTGACCTGAGGAATCAAAATAGATATCAAGACTAATATGTTACAACCTGCCATAAAAAAATAGGAACCATGAATCTAAAATGATACACATAAGTAAATAAGAAAGCTCTACCTCCCAGTGTAACACCAATTAATACATATGGAAAGAACGATAGAATTAGAAAATCAGGAGTTATGAGCTTTCCTGGTGGTCTAGTGGTTAAGAATCCACCTGCCAGTGCAGGGGACACAGATTTGATCCCTGATCCGGGAAGATCCCACATACCGAAGAACAACTAAGCCCGGGCACCACAAGTACTGAGCCTGTGTTCTAGACCCCAGGAGCCACAGCCACTGAGGCCTGAGTACCCTAGGGCCCGTGCTCTGCAACAAGAGAAGCCACTGCAATGAGAAGCCCATGTACCACAACAAAGAGCAACCCCTGCTCATCACAACTAGAGAAAGCATGTGTGCAGCAGTGAAGACCCAGCGCAGCCATAAATAAACAAATCTTAAAAAAAAAAAAAAGAAAATCATGGGTTAGCCACTACCATAATAAAATTTAGGCAAGAATCACCAGTGGATGGTAAAACCAATGGGCGAAAATTTGATGAGGGACAGAATATTCACATCATCTCACAGTAGCTCCCAATAAAATACTTATGAGTACAAAATGCTTATTAACTAACTTTACTGTGAAGAACCAACTTAACTAAGTGGCCAAATCTGATGGCACCAGTAGTAGAACAACTTGACATCACGTACCCAAGATGTGATACACCGTGAAGATCAAAGCCCTACTCTGTGGTGGCCCTGACAAAAAAATGCATGACCTAAAGCTAATCATGAGGAAATATCAGACAAAGGCAAACCGAAGCACATTCTGCAGAATCACTGGCTGTACTCTTAGCAAATGTCAAAGACATACAGCACAAAAAAAGCCTAAAAAACTATTCCAAACTAAAGGAGACCAAAGAGATAAAATAATAATTAAACACAACCCATAATCCTGGATTGATGTGTAGACCCATAAAAAATATTACTGGGACAGATGGCAAAATTTGAAGTTGTTTGTGGATTAGACAGTAACATTGTCTCAATGTTTGTACTGTAGTTATATCAGAGAATGTCCTTGTTTTCAGAAAATGCATACTAAAGTATTACGGGATAATGAGACATTGTGTCTACAACTTCTAAAATCATTCGGAAAAAATTAAAGTATATAAATATGCAGAGAGAATCAAGACAAATGTGTTAAAATGTTAACAATTGGGGAATCTGGGTGAAGGGCATATGGGGAGTTAGTATAGTATTCTTGCAACATGTTTGTAATTTAGAAATTATTTCTCAAGAAAATAAAGGCCATTATAGTTGACTCATTGGAAAAGACCCTGATGCTGGGAGGGATTGGGGGCAGGAGGAGAAGGGGACAACAGAGGATGAGATGGCTGGATGGCATCACTGACTCGATGGACGTGAGTCTGAGTGAACTCCGGGAGATGGTGATGGACAGGGAGGCCTGGCGTGCTGCGATTCATGGGGTCGCAAAGAGTCGGACACGACTGAGCGACTGAACTGAACTGAAGTGATTCTTCCATGGTTAATCACTTCCATTCCAATCACTTCCAATCACTTCCACCTTAATCACTTCCATTCAAAGTCCTCATGGAATGCCTATAGCGTTATTTTTAAAAGTGAAAGGGCATCAAAGGGAAAGCCAGCAGACCTGGTCTGTCACTTCTGTGTCACCTTGGGCAGGCATCTGAATCTCTCTGAACCTCGCCGTCCTCAGGCTTGTCACTCTCTGCTTTCTCTGCCTAAGGCTTTGGTTTTACTAGTTGGTTTACTTCAGCTCCAGCAATGGCTAAGTTAAAAATTACTGCAGTAGATATACGCGGAATCTAGAAAAACAGTACAGACGAACCTATTTGCAGGGCAGGAACAGAGAGGCAGATGTAGAGAATGGACTTGTGCGGGGCGGGGTGGAAGGAGGGGAGGGGGTGGGATGAACTGGGAGATCGGGGTTGACATAGATACACCACCACTTGTAAACATTTAGCTCGTGGGAAGATGCTGTATAGAGCACGGAGTTCATCTCGGTGATGAGGGGAGGGATGGGGGTAGGGGGTGTGAGGGAGGTCCGAGAAGGAGGAGATGTATGTATACATACAGCAGATACACTTCATTGTACAGCAGAAACAAACTCAACACTGTAAAGCAACTATACCCCAATACATAAAATTTTTTTTAAGTTATTGCTGTGGAATGGGGAACAGATGCGAATGGGCATCAAATCCCATCTCTTTTGCAGGCTAAAAATGTCCTAAAATTCAATTGTGGTGATGGTTGACTAACCCTGTGAAAACAGTGAAAAATATTGAGTTGTGCACTTTAATGCTGAATTATATGATACATGAATTATGTCTCATTAGAGCTGTTAAAATCATTGCTGCTGCTTTCCTCGCCCCCGACACAACTGTGAATCTTTATGGCTGGAGTAGGACGTCTGCGAGAGAACGGCAGTGTTTGAGTAGAGAAGGCTTATTCTCATCCCGGGGGCAGGGTGAGAAGGAAAAGGACAAACAGTAAAGGAATATTTCAGCAGTGATGGAGGGAAGAATGTGAGGGAAGCCTTGAAGAACCTGTCTTCAAAGCCCCGTTGTTATCCTCTGCACCTCTCACTGCCCTCAGCCCCTGGGTGACTGGGTCCCTATCTGCGGTTTCAACTCTCTCCCATAGGTTAGTGACTCCCTGTTTGATTTAATATTGGTGATTTCAAAGTTTAAACAAAAGAGTAGTTCTGGATGTTTTTTTCTTTCTCATATGAAAGTCTGAGTACATAGTCCAGAACTATTATGAAGAAGCTCCATGGCGTCAAGAGCCCAGGCTCTGGGTCTCCACTTACAGCCTCCCAGGCTTGCACCCAAAGTTCTTCCTGATCTGGCCCCTGCCTGCCTCTCTCACCCTCTCTGCTGCCTGTCCCCCCACCCCCGCCACCCTTTGCTCCAGTCATTGAACCGTCAGTACATGTAGTTCCCTAAACAGTTAGCGGTTTCATGCCACTCCTGTGTGTGCACATTGACCACTCTCTCTGGAATGACCTCCCCATTTTCGTCTATGTAATTTATGCTTCTCCAAAACTCAGTTTAAGCATTGCCTCTCCCAGGAAGTGTTCCTATGCTCCAGAAACTGATTTAGACGTTCTTCTTCTTGCTCCTATAGTTCTCCATCCATACTTCTCTCAGTTCTCAAAATACACAAATCTTTGCCTCTAGACTAAGCTCTTCAAGGGATAAGGTCTTATCTTTTTGGTACATCTATCTGTATGTTGAGTTCTTTAAACAGTCAGTTGAGTCTTTAAACAAACCACGTTAGTAGTTTCATGCCACCTTGCCTTTGCACATGTTGACCATGCCATTTTTGTCTATGTAACTGACACTTCTTCAAAACTCAGCTTAAGCGCATAGTACCTGGCACATATATATTTGTTGAATGACTAAATATGTCAGGTTCAGTCTTACACATGTTTGTATATAGTGTTTAATTCTCACTAAGCCCCTATGGATTATATCCATTTTACAAGCAAGGAAACTGAGGCTCAAGAGAATTGCTAGGCATGTCAGAGGCCACTGAGCTCGTGAGAAAATACAAGCGGAAATTACATCCAATGTTCTTGCCAACTAGTCTGTCCCATTTAGACAAATAATGCTTGTAGCTGTCATGAATTGAATATGAAAGTACCTATTTTGAAGCTGATTAACCTCTATTGATTTAAAACTTTTAAATTAATTTTATTATTAATTTATTTATATTATTTATATTTTGGCTACACTGAGTCTTTGTTGCTGTTTCTTTAGTTGCAGCGAGAGGGGGCTGCTCTTTGTTGCAGTGTGTGGGCGTCTCACTGAGTGGCTTCTCTTGTTGTGGAGCCCAGGCTCTAGGCCCCCAGCCTTCATCAGTTGCAGCCTGCAGGCTCAGTAGTTTTGGTGCATAGGCTTTGTGGCTCCACATGTGGTGCGCATGTGGAATCTTTTTGGACCAGAGATTGAACCTGTACCCCTGTATTAGCAGACAGATTCTTATCCTCTGCGCCACCAGGGAAGTCTTAACCTCCATCCTTAATCCACCATCAGAAATGTGCATTTCTTCTCTTTCTCCAAATTCCTGAGTCCTGGAATACAATTCTAGGGACTGTGTTTCTTTGCCTCCTCCTGGGGAAATGTCTTTATTAAGCTTTGCTCTCTAGCAGCGGAGTCTCTTTCTTTACTCATCCACTCCTTCAATGAATATTTATTGAATGCCAACTCTGTTAATGTTAGCCTCATTCACAGGGACGCATGCAGAAACAAAGATGTTTCAGCCATTATCAGAATCTTCCAGGCTTTTTGTTGGGGTTCTGAGAGTCTGTCTTGTCTAAGGATAGAGTCACAAATGAAGGACAAGCAGCAGAGCCAGTACTATATGTTCAAGGTTACTTGTTATTATTGCTCCTCTTTAAGCAAGGCGTGTACAGTCCTTATAATGGAAACAGGTTTCAGGCACAATAACCCACGTGCTCACTTATCCCAGATGCACTAAAGCAGTTCAGCGACTTGTTTACCACCCAGGGATTCCTGATTCAGCAGTTTTCATACAATTATGATTTAATTTCCCTATGTTCTACCCTCCCAAAAGGTACTAAGAAATCGAAACTGTGTGCTGCTTAAATGAATTCATTGGTGTGGAGAACAAAGCCATTTTAATATACTCCTGCAATGTCCATTTGACTAGAAGCCAGAACATTTTACACAAGCAGCAAAATCCATCCTCTGAAATTGATTCAGGTTTTGTCCAGTGGGGGCTGGGCTTGCAGAGAAAGAAAAGCACGTGCTTACCATGGCAGCTGGAAGCAGTCCCAATCACAAGAGCAGTTCTTAAAGCTGTTCTTTTGGTTTCACCTTTAATTATCTTAATGGGGCAATAAAGTTTAGTAGGAATAAAGAAAAGCAGGGAAAAGAAAGCCAGGAGTTTTTGTTTATCCACTTAACAAATACTGAGCACCCACCACATTAGGAACATGTGGAAACATGAAAATTAGTCACACAAGGCTTCTGCCTTCAAGAGAGTATGATAGAGCAGGCAAGTTAACAGGCCCACACGGACATGCGCATTCATGCGCACAAGTGCACAACGCGGTCACCCTGTTCAAACTCTTAATCGGAACTTTCACTACCCAAACTCAGGAACTGAATAGATTCAGATACATTTTTAAGTAAATCAATCTCCATCCAAACTTTTACTACTCACTTTTCAAAACTCAAAAACCTCAGGAAATCAGCACCTCTACTTGCTATTCAGACTGTCGGTCTCCAAAGGCAGGAACCTGGTTGATGTGGCTAACAGAATAATTAGCAGCATGTAAACCTGATAATCTTATTATGTTGGGGGCTATAGGAGTGGCCCCCCATGCAATGAAGCTTGCAGGATAAAAACCACCCACCTTTTCTATATTTCATTCATCCTTAACTCATTCCCATCTGTCTCAAAGGAAGGAATCCCTTTAGCAAAGCAATTTTTTTCACTTGTCCTTTCAATTCTCTCCCCTCCCAACTTTATGGATCTATGGTCAATAGGACAAATAAAACCCTTTTATTTGTCCCTGCGTGCATCCCCACCAAACCTGGCTCTCTACCTCTATTCCCCCTCCCACCCTACTCATTCATTCTCAGGAAATGCTCTTACTTCTTACTTCATAGAGTAAAAGAAGGGCTTGGAGTAAGAGAGAGACATATTTCTCTGGTTCTTTCTCACAAGGGCACTAAACCCATCATGAGGACTCCACCCTCATAACTTCCTCTGAAATTAATCCCTCCCAAATGCCTCGCCTCCAAATACTATCAAATTGGGAGTTAGAGCTTTAACAAATGAATTTGGGGAACACAAATATTCAGGTTATAACAATAGTCTGGTTCTGCATTTCCTAACCTCTTTTGTCTCTTCTTAGCCCTATTCTCAGGCAGGCTCAAAAGAGGGGCTCGCAGCTGTGAATGACATCATTTTCCTGACCGCATTCTCCTCCCCCCAATAAAAACCACCCACCTTTTCTATATTTCATTCATCCTTATATCATTCCCATCTGTCTCAAGGGACGGAATCCCTTTAGAAAAGCAAATTTTTTCACTTGTCCTTTCAATTCTCTTCCCTCCCAAGTTTATGGATCTATGATCAACCTCTGCCAGGGTTTCATCTTTCTGATCTGTGTTCCTTACTTTCCTAATCACCCCTTCCCTTTCCCACGTGCTTTGGGCAGTTAGTGATGAGATTCTGCTTTCCCTAGCACGAGGTGGGCCCACAACCCAAATAAGGCCACTTAAAATCTGTTTCAAGATTGGACATGAGCACTGCAGGATGGAGTATTTTTGGTTTTGTTTTCTGAGACTGTCCGTTATAAAACCAATGTAAGCCTGGTCATCTTACTTAAAAATATATATATATTTGGCTGGGTCATGTCCTGGTTGCAGCACACAGGATCCAAGGACTCAGTAGTTACAGCGTGGGCCCCCATGGCATGCGGGATCGAATATGCCACACCCCGCCAGGGATTGAACCCATATCCGCTGCGTTGAAAGGCAGATTCTTAACTACTGGACTACCAGGGAAGTCCCAAGTCTGGTCATCTTCTTTGAAGTGAGCCTGCCTAAGAACAAGGCTGAGTGAGGCAAAGACAAAAGATGCCGGGAAATAGAGCTAGAGTTCTGCTATGGACTAAATATGTGTATCTCCCTGAAAAACATATGCTGGAGCCTTAATTTCCAGTGTGATGGTATTTGGAGATTGGAGGGGGTGGGTATCTTTGGGAGGTAATTAAGTTTAGATGAGAGTCTTCACCATGGGATGAGTGCCTTTATAAAAAGAGAACAGAGAGTTTCTTCTTTCTCTCTCGCTCTCTCGCCATCAGCCATCTGCAAGCCAGAAAGAGGGCTCTCAGCAGAGTCTGACCATGCTGGCACCCTGATCTCAGACTTCCCAGTCTAGAGAACAATGCAAAATAGCTGTCTTTTGTTTAAGCCACCCAGACTATGGTATTTTCAGCAGCCTGAGCTAAGACAAGTACTGACAGCATTGTTTTTAAATTTTGGATTTTTCAATTATGTGAGCTCCAAACTTTGCTTTTGGCTTAAGGTAGTTTGAATTGAGTTTATGTTGTTTGACATCAAGAATTCTGATTACTGTAGTCTTTTCGCTCCATCAGTCAGCCTCCCCCCATCTCCAGTGGCTTTGGTCTCTCCGCTCAAAAACTGCCTCCTTCCCTTCAGTCCATACACATGCTCCAGTCTCCATCCATCTAGAAAACGCCTTTTGTGATCCTGCAGCCACTGACTGTTCTCCCTGCTTCCCTTCATACCCACAGGTCAGTGTCGGTAGGTGATGAAGTTTTCACTAGTCTGTGGAAAAACCTACGAAAGGTAAGGATAATGCAGTTGAGTTTGGTTTGATGTGTGTTGAAACATAGCAACTGGTAATACTTTCTGTTACCAACACCTTAATCAAGATGTGGTACATTTTCATCACACCCTCCAATTCCCTCTTAACTCTTTAAAGTGAATCTCTCCCCTGCTGCTGCTGCTGCTGCTGTGTCGCTTCAGTCGTGTCCGACTCTGTGCGACCCCATAGACGGCAGCCCACCAGGCTCACCTGTCCCTGGGATTCTCCAGGCAAGAACACTGGAGTGGGTTGCCATTTCCTTCTCCAATGCATGAAAGTGAAAAGTGAAAGTGAATTCACTCAGTCATGTCCCACTCTTAGCGACCCCATGGACTGCAGCCTACCAGGCTCCTCCATCCATGGGATTTGCCAGGCAATCTCTCCCCTAGGCCCTGGCAAACATTGATCTAACTTTTCTCCCAATAGGTTTCTTTTCCCAGAAGTGGAATCATACAGTAAGTGGCCTTTTATGTCTGGCTTCCTTTGCTTCATTTAATTGAGATTGATTCATGTTATTGTGTGTATCTTTAATTCATTCTTTTAACTGCTGAGTAGTATTCCACTGTATGGTGGTACAATAATTTATTTACCCATTCAGCTGATGGACATTTAGATTGTTTTCTGTTTTGGGGAACTATGAATAAACTGCTATAAACATCTGTATACAGGTCTTTGTGTAAACATGTGTTTTATTTCAATAGAGTAAATATCTAGGTGTAGGATAGCTGAGTCATATGGTAAATATTTAAAATTATATTAAAAAAATCAAACTGTTTTCCTAAATGGATATCCCATTTTGCACTCCTACCAGCAATGTATTGAGAGTTCAATTTACTCTATATCCTTGTCAGAACTTGATATTATCAGGGTTTGCTTTTCAGTGTCTTTGTCTTTGCCGATCTAATGGGTGTATCACTATACACTTCATTGTGGTTTTAATTTGCATTTCCCTAATAACTAATGATGTTTTTATGGGCTTATTTGCCATCTGTATCTCTTTTTTGATTAAGAGGCCATTTCACTTAAAAAATTGAGTTGTTTGTATTTTTATTGCTTTGTGAGAGTACTTTACATACTCTGGAAAGAAATTCTTTGTCAGAAATGTTTTTGGCAAATATTTTTTTCCTAATCTGTGACATTCAAAGAAGAGAATTTTAAATTGGTTCAGGCTTATGGTTTGTGTGACATTCAAAGTGCAGAGTTTAAAATTGGTTCAAGCTTATGGTTTCTGTCCTATATAAGAAATCTTTGTTTAACCAGTGGTTTTGTTTTTTAATTAAACATTTGATTCAAAGCATTTTTCATTTATTCTGAGATGTGCTTCTTTCTTTGTTGGAATTAAAGTATTTTTAAAAACCAATAAAGTGACAATAAGACTAGATAGAAGTATGTGTGTGTGTTTGTCTAGAAAAATACAGTTAATTGATGACTCTATGTTACTGTCATAGGTCAGGTTCCCCAGGAAACAGACAGAAATTTGCATGTGACAAAGACTCTCCTTGACCGACTGCTAGTTGTAGTCTCCTTTAAGGCCTCTTCTTAACTAGGCTTTGACCTTGGGTTTCAGTGTTTGTCCTTGTCAAGCCTGCATCACCCAGTTTTAGCAAGAATCCTAATAAGTCAACCTAGACAGAATCCTCCACCCTTGACATCTGCTCACCCTCCAATACCTGATCAAATTCTTCATCCCCTAGCATCCTCCAGGTAATGATATTTGATCTCCCTTGTCTGCCCTTAGCAAAAATCTTGTCAAGTTGATTTAGTCAGAATTTCCCTTAGTTTCCTTTTAGTATTTTAAACCCACTGACCCTACTCTGCTCTTGGCTATAAATTGCCAACTATCCTTCTTATATTTGACATTGAGCCCAATTCTTTACAGAGATCTCTTTTCTCCCATTGGAATAAATGTTTCTCCTATTCCAGAATAAAATGTTTTTTACCACTTTGACTGCGGTCCAGCTGCAGTTTTCCTTTGACACACGCAAGGAATTTTACTGGGGAATTCTATCAAAACCAACACCTCTAAGAGTGGGAGTGAGACAGGATTGGCAAAGGGAATGGCTGAATTATGATGATGTTGCCTCAGAGGCCTCCGCTGATCCCAGGGGGAGTTCTGGAGCTGGGCAAGCCCTTCAGAATTGCCCTCAATAGAGGGAAGGGTCTGGACCTTTGCATTCCTCAATGCTTCCTCCCCATCAGATGAGATAATGTGTAAAACTAATATAAAATGTGGTATAGGAGTGAGAGAGATTAAAACTTGAACTATAGTAAGTCCTGGTGAGCCCGAGGCAATCTTTTTATAAAGAGAAATAAATTAAAACTAATTAGTCATTTGTGAAACCCTTTCCATGGTTCTGTGACCTTTGCTCCCCAGCAGCCATGTATCCTGGCAACAGTTTCTGGGCTTTGTGCCTGGTTTGCATCATTCCCCTTGGCTTCCCAGGGTAAAGACATCACTTTACCTGTTCCATTGTTTCTTGCCTTCATGTGAAAAGGAATAACTGGTTTGCCTGAATGCAGATGGCTGCTCTTTGCAGCTGGCAGATCTGGATATTAAAGAAATTGCAGAAGGGAAGAATTCTGTGCCCAGAAGTGAGTCCTAAGGGATACAGACAAAGCTTTATACGAAGACTTTCATAAAGGATAAGTCTTGAGGGTATGTGGGAAAAGATGTTTTGCTGGTTTTGATTTACATGCTTGGGCATCACCCAGGCATTAAGGAACCTCCTGCCCTAGTTCTCGCTCTGCTGGCAACCTAAGGCAGAAAGGCAGACAAAGACTCAAAGTCACCCTCCACCCAGCTCTGCACAAATCAATCTGAGATTCCATTAGAGAAAGAGGGCTTTTCCTTCCTCAAGGTGGTCCTCCTGGGTACCTCTAGTCCTTTCAGCAAAAGTGCTCCTAGGCGTTGGAGCTGCCAAGAGAGATGAGATCAGTCTGCTATCATATTTTTAATCTGACCTTCCCAAAATGAGAAAGCTAGCCTAGGATCATTCGACCAACTTGTGGCAGAACCAGAATTAGAGTCAGATCTCCTGTCTCTCAGGCTTCCCAGGAGGCTTTAGTGGTAAAGAACCTGCCTGCCAATATAGGAGATATAGGAGACTGGGGTTCAGTTCCTGAATCAGGAAGATCCTGTGACGGAGGGCATGGGCACCCATTCCAGCATTCTTGCCTGGAGAATCCCATGGACAGAGGAGCCTGGCGGGCTATACAGTCCATAGCGTCAGACACAACTGAGGCAACTGTGTGTGAGCACATACACACACACTCCTGTCTCTCAAGTCAGCCAAGTCAGAAACTCCGGGCTATCCTTGATTCTCCTGCTTCCCCACTGCTCACATCCACTTGAAGTTTTGTCATTTTGACTTAAAATTATCTTACAGATTTATCCCCTTTTCCCCAATTATTATTGTTGCTTCTTTGGCTTAGGTTCTACCTAACCTCTTGGGAAGTTACAGTAGAAATCATAACTGATTTCTCTATCTCGGTTTCTTCCATTTTTAGCCTGTTCTGCTCACAGCACCCAGAGTCATGGCTTTAAAGCACAAATCTTACAGCTCATTCCCCTGTCTAAACTTCTCCATAGCTTCCATTCCTTTCCATGATAAGGACCAAACTCCTTAGTCATACATCTAAAATGTCACCCTTAACACAGCAGCCGTTTTGAAAACTTTGACTGCAAGCACAATTAATTCTGGCTTTAACCAGAATATCACGACTGCTTTCTAAGCTAAGAGTGCTAAGGCAGGCAGACTTACAATTGTTTTGGTGACTCTGATATTGTTGAAGACTCCACAGTTTTCTGTCCTTTCTCTTCCATCCTTGGTGTGTGGCTGTCATCCTCAGGTTTCCCATTATGGTCCAAGACAGCTATTGCAACTCAAGATATCACATCCTCCTATGACAACTTTCAAATCACAAAAGAAGAGAAGGGGGAACCAGGGAGCTCCTTCTCATATAGCGTTCTTCTTTTCTCTTTTTAATCGGAGGTGAAACTCTTTTTTTTGTGCCCTCTGCTGCTGCTCCTGCTTTAGTCTCTTTAGTCGTGTCCGACTCTGTGGGACCTTATGGACTGCAGCCCATCAGGCTCCTCTGTCCATAGGATTCTCCAGGTAAGAATATTGGAGCCGGTTGCCATGCCCTCCTCCAGGGGATGTTTCCAACCAGGGATCCAACCCAGGTCTCCTGCATTGCAGGCAGATTCTTTACCACTGAGCCACCAGGGAAGCCCTCTGTGCCCTCTCAGTTCAGTTCAGTTCAGTTGCTCAGTCTGTCTGACTCTTTGCGAACCCATGGCCTGTAGCATGCCAGGCCTCCCTGTCCATCACTAACTCCCGGAGTTTACTCAAACTCGTGTCCATTGTGTCAGTGATGCCATTCAACCATCTCATCCTCTGTCGTCCCCTTCTCCTCCCGCCTTCAATCTCTCCCAGTTCAGGGTCTTTTCCAATGAGTCAGTTCTTCACATGAGGTGGCCAAAGTATTGGAGTTTCAGCTTTAGCATCAGTCCTTCCAACAAATATTTAGGACTCATTTCCTTTAGGATGGACTGGTTGGATCTCCTTGCTGTCCTGCTGCTGCTAACTCTCAAGAGTCTTTTCCAACACCACAGTTCAAAAGCATCAGTTCTTCAGTGCTCAGCTTTCTTTATAGTCCAACTCTCACATCCATACATGATTACTGGAAAAACCATAGCCTTGACTAGATGGACCTTTGTTGGCAAAGGAATGTCTCTGCTTTTGAATATGCTATCTAGGTTGGTCATAACTTTCCTTTCAAGGAGTAAGCGTCTTTTAATTTCATGGCTGCAATCACCATCTGCAGTGATTTTGGAGCCCAGAAAAATAAAGTCAGCCACTGTTTCCCCATCTATTTGCCATGAAGTGATGGGACCAGATGCCATGATCTTAGTTTCCTGACTGTTGAGTTTTAAGCCAACTTTTTCACTCTCCTCTTTCATTTTCATCAAGAGGCTCTTTAATTCTTTTCTTTCTACCATAAGGGTGGTGTCATCTGTATATTGAAACCATATGCAGAGGTTATTGATATTTCTCCCAGCAATCTTGATTCTAAGCTTGTGCTTCATCCAGCCCAGCATTTCTCATGATGTACTCTGCATAGAAGTTAAATAAGCAGGGTGACAATACACAGCCTTGATGTACTCCTTTCCTGATTTGGAACTAGTGTGTTGTTCATGTCCGGTTCTCACTGTTGCTTCTTGACCTGCATACAGATTTCTCAGAAGGCAGGTCAGGTGGTCTGGTATCCCCATCTCTTTAAGAATTTTCCACAGTTTGTTGTGATCCATGCTACCAGACATCTATTTCTCTGGCCAGAACTAAATGCCATACAGTGACTGAACTCAACTCAACTCAATCCTAGACCAAGCATTAGCATCAAGATAAAGGGAACTGCTACAAGTGGGTTGACCTATTGTGATTTATGTCCTGCCCCTGGACCCCTTACCATCTGAACAAATCATAGTTCCATTGTCAAGAATGAGAACTGATTCATGGAATGACAACCGACAGTGTGTGCCCCAGGCTATAATAAGGCCATTGTGAAGTAGCCTCTACCTACCACTTAAGCTGCATCTTCTTCCACTCGCCTTCATAATAGCCTTCATAACACTAGCCATGTGGAACCACTCACACTTTCCAAACTAGCCCTCCATGACTTTGCACATGGTGTTCCCCCTGCCTGGATTATTTTCTCCCTGTGGTAATCTTACGGATTCTCATTTTTCTTGAAAAGCTCAACTAAAGTGTTACCATCTTTAAAACATTTTCTGATACTTGAAAGTAGCATCAGTCACGCTCGACTTTTCCTAGATCTTGACAGTGCCTGGTACATTGTAAGTGCTCAATAAATATTTGTTAAGAATTTTTGCATCATTCAAATTATTCGAATCAGGTCCTTACCACTGCTTAGATTTCAACTAAAATCATTGTTTTCTTCACATGAGCCATCTGATAGTTCATTTTATGTGCTAACTTGATCAGGACATGGGGTGTCCAGATATTTGGTTAAACATTATTTCTGGGGTGTCTGTGAGGTTGTTTTTAGACAAGATTAGCATTTGAATCAGTAGGCTGAGTAAAACACATCGCCCTCCCCAATGTAGGTGGGCCTCATCCACTCCATTGAGTACCTAAATAGAACAAAAACACAGAGGAAAGAAGAATTCACTTGATCTGACTTTTAAACTGGTACATCGGTCTTCTACACTTTGAACTTACATCACTGGAACTTACATCACTAACTCGTTTGGTTCTCAGGGGTTTAGACTTGAACTGAACTACACACCAACCATCAGATTTCTACGGGACTTCCCAGCCTTCATAATCACATCATCAGTTCCTTATAATAATCTCCCCCACCCTGTGTGTGTATACATACACACACACACACAATAGTTTATCTAGATAATTCTAACCCATACAAGCCAGCTAATGGATTTCTTAGTATAAAAGAATGTTTTGAAATTGTGAGATCAAGTTGCTGATATGAAATACAGTTCTGAGGAAGCCAAAATATACTAATTTGGTGTTTAGCCCCCTAATATTTTATCCAAAGGTTAACCACGACAAATAATCCTCTGTCACTCCTACTTATCTGGCATATCTTGGGTTTTTTTGCTGCCAAATTATCTACCGCATATTATGTAAAGATAGGGACATAGAAATGCTCATCTGTATTAGGGCTAATAATAGCTGAGGAGTGTGTAAAGAAAAATTATTCAAATGCACCAGTGAGACTAAGGGCAGAAGGATGAGTGAATATGAAGTAGAAAATGATAAAATGTTAGAGTGCAATTTATCCCAGAATGTGGGAAGCAAATTCAGAATAATTTCAGGTGCACAAGTACTTTGCCTTAAGTAACATTAATGTATAAGGGCTTATTCTCTTTTTAATTAATTCTCTCTCAATTCTTGTGAATGGCCTATTTCCACAAGTCACCAGGCTCAGGAAGCCGTATTTCACCTTCTCTAGAGTCCTGTGCTCTGTCCTGGCTGACAGTGGCTAGAGCCGGTCCAGCAGAGCAGGTGTCGCAAATCTTCAGCATTGTGTTGCCTGCCAGGTATTAGTTTGGGAATAAACAGAAGCCGGAAATGTCTATGTAACCACAGAATGGAACTTTGAGGAGGGACACTACTCAAATAACAGAATAAGACTTCTGTGGAGTTTATGCATTTAAAAGGAAGGGAAAAAGGGCTTTAGGTTAAAGAATGAAAGAAACAAGGAAAGAGAGAGGAAAGGAAGGGAGGAAGGAAGGAAAGAGTGAGACAGGGAGAAAAGGAGGGAGAAAGAAAACTGAAGTTTTGAAGGTCAAATAGGACGTCTGAAATTGTTTGGACTGCTGCTTACAAGGACTTTCCTGGTCAACAGTCCAGTGGTTAAGACTCCGTGTTCCCAGTACAGGGGGCACAGGTTCAATCCTTGGTCAGGGAACTAAGGTCTTCCATACCAGAAGGCATGGCCAGAAATAAATAAATAGAGTGTTGCTTCCAGGTGTTTCTGCCTAAATTCTTTGAAACATGATTCAGGTCCACATCAGGGTCTTGTCTCGCCTTGTGTTCTCACAGAACTGTATGTGATCTGTACTCAGTCCAGGGGGGATCTTCATTCTTTACATTCAGCCACCTCCTCTGCAGGCAAGAGCACAGATGACTGCTCTCACATGCCTGACAGGTGCAAGTTCGGGTTCTGTTGTCACTGTAGCCATTCCTCAGCCCCACCGCATTGGGCTGCTTCTGCCTTTCGGTGGCCCCTGTTCTTGTGTCCTTGGTCCCCCTGGAACGTCTGCAGCTGAGGACTAGGCTCCGGTGGCTGCAGGGCAGAGGGGAGGACTGGGTTACGTGCCGTGCTTGCTGGTCAATAAAGGTTTGACTGGTCATTTTAGCCAATTATCTTAAGTTCAGAAAAAGTCCATCCCTTGTAAAATGGACTTCTTGGTTAGAGCTTCTTGAGGGTACCTAGCAAGGAGAGTCCATGCAAAATTGTGCAGGCAGACAGTTGGACTTTCGGTGCTGCAGTAGCCTTTGGGCATGGCTCCCTCAGGACATCCAGTGGCCTTCACTGTCTCTATGGGCCTCTGTCAAAATCTGCCCTCAGGAATGCAGCTACTGAACTCATTTCCACTGCGTCCAAGCTCAGCCGTGTCAGACTCTTCGTGACTCCATGGACAGCAGCCCGCCAGGCTCCTCTGTCCATGAAATTCTCTAGGCAAGAATATTGGATTGTGTTGTCATCCCCTCCTTCAGGAGATCTTCCTGACCTAGGGATCAAACCTGCATCTCCTGTGTTGTCAGCATTGCAGGCAGATTCTTTACCCACTGAGCCATCGGGGAAGCCCAGAGATTTGAATGCTGTCTGCTATATTTAGCAAGTTATATTTGTTGTTCCGTTTACTCAGAGGAAATGTGTTTGCTCTTTAAATAAATACACCCAAGAATGCATAACTAGAGTCCATGAGCTAATGTCAAATTTTCCATAATAAAAATCATCCTTAACTTGTCCTGCAAATTTATCCCAGGGGACAGGCTAGAAGCCCTCTAAGAGAGCATAGCTTTCCAACATGCCATTGGCCAAGTTCTGCTGCTGAGGGAAAGGGAGTATGGCTCTCTATTAAAGATAGAGGACATGCTTCTAATTTCATCACCAGAATGATTTGAGCCAAAGACTCTGCTGGCTTCAAGAAAACCAACATGCTAAGTGAATTCCTGTTATAATCTTTACTTTCATAGACACTTCAGATGGGTTTCGCTGCCTCTAGGAAGGAATTTGAAACAGTCACCCAGGAGGTTTGGTCATTGTTGATTTTGTTCTGAACTCTCAACCACAAGAGGCTATAACGCCTGTTATTAAAGGCCTTATCATATTGACCCAGGGCTGTGTACTAACCAAGATAGAGAAACCCATGGTGTGCACTACAGGATGGAACACTCAGTTTAGAGTTAGCAGAGTCCTGGCTCTTGTACTAATGAACTTGTAACCTCAGACAAATCACCTAACCTTTCCGGTTCTCACTTTCTTTATTTGTAATATCTTTAAAATGATGTAACTCTTCTTTTATAGATTTTGTATGTGTGAAATTCAGATGATATAATGTATTTTAAAATTTCAGAACATCTGTAAGCCTTTAAACATTTCATAAAGATGAAAGAGATGGGAATACCAGACCACCTGACCTGCCTCTTGAGAAACCTATATATATGCAAGTCAGGAAGCGACAGTTAGAACTGGACATGGAACAACAGACTGGTTCCAAACAGGAAAAGGAGTACGTCAAGGCTGTATATTGTCACCCTGCTTATTTAACTTATATGCAGAGTACATCATGAGAAATGCTGGGCTGCAAGAAGCACAAGCTAGAATCAAGATTGCTAGGAGAAATATCAATAACCTCAGATATGCAGATGACACCACCCTTATGGCAGAAAGTGAAGAGGAACTAAAAGCCTCTTGATGAAAGTGAAAGAGGAGAGTGAAAGAGTTGGCTTAAAGCTCAACATTCAGAAAACGAAGATCATGACATCTGGTCCCATCACTTCATGGCAAATAGATGGGGAAACAGTGGAAACAGTGTCAGACTCTATTTTTTTGGGCTCCAAAATCACTGCAGATGGTGATTGCAGCCACGAAATTAAAAGACACTTACTCCTTGGAAGGAAAGTTATGACCAACCTAGATAGCATATTCAAAAGCAGAGACATTCCTTTGCCAACAAAGGTCCATCTAGTCAAGGCTATGGTTTTTCCAGTGGTCATGTATGGATGTGAGAGTTGGACTGTGAAGAAAGCTGAGCACTGAAGAATTGATGCTTTTGAACTGTGGTGTTGTAGAAGACTCTTGAGAGTCCCTTGGACTGCAAGGAGATTCAAGCAGTCCATTCCAAAGGAGATCAGTCCTGAGTGTTCTTTGGAAGGAATGATGCTAAAGCTGAAACTCCAGTACTTTGGCCACCTCATGCAAAGAGTTGACTCATTGGAAAAGACTCTGATGCTGGAGGGATTGGGGGCAGGAAGAGAAGGGGACGACAGAGGATGAGATGGCTGGATGGCATCACTGACTCGATGGACATGAGTTTGAGTGAACTCCGGCAGTTGGTGATGGACAGGGAGGCCTGGTGTGCTGCGATTCATGGAGTCGCAGAGAGTCAGACATGGCTGAGCGACTGAACTGAACTGAACTGAAAGATGAAATATCATAAACCTTCCAATGTTAAGAATCTGGGATCCCTCATGCTAATCATGGGTGTCCTATGAATGAGTCACCTCTATTTCAATGGCTCACCCACTGGAAAGGGCAGCTCCCTGCCAAGGAGTCCTCTCTCTTCATTATTCTGCAAAGCAGTCTTCTCCAGCCAGCCTTTCACCTTTAGGCTACTTCTGGTGAAAGTCGGTCACCAGTCCCTGTGTCCCTTGAACTCCCAGAGACACAGGTTAAGAGCTCCAAATGGTTCTTGCGATATGCTCTCACTTTGTTTAAGCCGAGAGAGTGTTTCCTAATGCAGAGTGGGGATGGAGCGAGTTGTGGAACACAGCATCAGGACCACTCTCTGTAATGGAGCTCTTGCTCTGGCCTCTTAAATCTCCCTGAAGATGGTTCTAGCTTCTCTTCCATAGGCTGTAGGTGGATAATGGCAGATACTGGCAGAGTCACTTTACAGTGTGTTTGTATGTCCTGCATAGCTAGGCGGTTTAGCACTTTCAGAATGTGCAAAATTAGGACCTACCATCCTATTCTCAGCGTTTGCAGGCTTGAGATAATAGGGGAAGTAATTTCCTGTACAAAATAAAAATCACTTGTAATTCCACTACTTTTTTCTTTTCCTTTGGAAGAGAATTAAGAGTGAAAGTCTTTTTCATTCCCTTCATCTTTACCAGTTTGGTGTGCACCTTTTAACATTGTTTCTGTGCTTATTCAAATCTAAAAATAGGCAGACTGGGGGCTTCCCTAGTGGTCTAGTGGTTAAGACTTCGCCTTCCAGTGCAGGAGGTGTGGGTTTGATCCCTGGTTGGGAACTAAGATTCCACATGCCTCCTGGCCAAAAAACTAAAACATAAAACAGAAACAATATTGTAACAAATTCAATAAAGACTTTAAAAATGGTCCACATTAAAAAAAATCTTTAAAAAATACAATAAAAAGTAAATATCTGATAGAAGATAGATAGTTAATAAATACATAGATAGATGATCTTAAAACATAGCTGCAAAATTTTTGATATTATTCCCATCGAGAGGTGGACTTTAGGTTCTCTTCCACTGAAGAGAGGCAGGCTTGTGACTGACCTGAACATTCTTTATGTGTTTTTTAAGACTTTTTATTTTTTCTACGTGGATTGTTTTTTAAAAGTCTTTATTGAATTTGTTACAATCTTGCTTCCATTTAATGTTTTTTGATTTTTGGCCTTGAGGCATATGGGATCTTAGTTCCCTGACCAGGGATCAAAACTGCAGTCCCTGCATTGGAAGGCAAAGTCTTTTTAAAAAAAATTATTTACTGATTTTCATTTTTGGCTCTGCTTGGTCTTTGTTACCATTCAGGCTTTTCTCTAGATGCAGCGAATGGGGGCTACTCTCTAGTTGTGGCGTGCAGATTTCTCCCTGAGATGGCTTCTACTGTTGCCCAGCATGGACTGTAGAGCACTGGGGCTCAGTAGTTGCAGCTCGCAGACTCCAGAGCACAGGTTCAGTAACTGAGGCGCGTGGACTCAGTTGCTTCATGGAATGTGGGATCTTCCCGGACCAGGGATGGAACCCTTGTCTCCTGCATTGGCGGGCAGACTCTTTATCACTGAGCCTCCAGGGAAGCCTGAAAGTCAAAGTCTTAACTACTTTACTGCCAGAGAAGTCCCCAGGTATATGGCTTTTGCAGTAATCCACATGAGAGATAAGGGCTAAACTAAGAAAGTGGTGGAAGTAGGAAGAAGCGGGACCCAGCTGGGAAATACTCAGCCTCCACAGTGCAGCCCCACTGGCCAGGATCAAGAGTAATGACGCATCAAGAGTAAGAAGCGTTAAGAGACAGGAAAAGAAGGTGTAGGGCAGGTCCGCTTGTACGGACTGTGAAGGTATTCTCCTTGAGTATGTTTTGGCTTTTTTCTCTGTGTGCAGAATCAAGCTTTTTACCCCAGGCAGTGATTACATGATTTAGTTCCGCAAATGGGGGACCCTGAATGTTAGCCTACAGATTACATTAATCAATCTATTTTGTTTCATCTTCCATGCTACTTAAAAGCCTCTTAGAAAGAAAATATATGCAAAGTAATGTACAAATTAGCAGAGCCTTGTCATCCTTTTCAGCTGAGCCCTGGTTCTCTGTCAGTGAACAAAGAGGCCCTGGGTGGGCAGGGTCGGTCTATGGCAATCAGTCTCCATGGGATCAAGCTCCCTGCAACAGGGCAGTGAGGTGAGCCAACAGAACTACAGAAAGAGAGAAAAATTGCTCCCTAACACATTTCAGGATATACTAGGTGCAGACTGTAGAACAGTATGTGAGCAGGAATAGTTTACATTCTAAAAAAGATATGCACATGTGTGAATATGGATGTAGACAAAGTCTGGAGGCATAATGCCTAAATGGTAAAGGTTAGTATCTCTGGAGGTGGAATTCCTTCTGTTTTTGTTGGTTTATTTGTCTGTGGGGTCCTTTGTGCTTTTTTTTTTTTAACATTTTCCAAGTTTCTTGCATATATATTACTTCTGAAAATTTAAAAAAAGAAAAAAAATTTATATTAAAGTCAGTAGGCCCTCAGAATTTCATCCATCTTGCCCATCCTTATTAGTGCTAGAGTTTCCTGAAGGTTCCACTTTAGATCAGCCTACTGTTCTTCACCTTATAAACTAGGAGATCACAGATACAAAAGCAAACTACTGTCCATGCAAAGTTTAGGGGTCTTTTGATTCTCCCTTTTCTAAAACTTCCTCTAACACTCACCCCTTTCTCCAAGTGCTCAGGCCTGCCCCTGGATCCCACTATTCTCTCTCTGCTGCCAGGTCTTATGGTCACCATGTCTGTGCCCCCAAATCACTTCTCTCTCTGGCATCTTCCCTATGCTCCTATTCCCTACTCTCCATCCAAGTGCCTACCTTCCAGGTAATTCTCAGGCAGATGCTGGAAACTGTCAACAAATATCAAACTGATTCATAACATTTGAATAGCTAATAGCTTCAGACTCACGGGTTTTAAAAGAGGTTGCCCAGTTAATGTTACCATGTCTCTAATTGGTGATACTAAAGCTTTAATCAGATGTGGATTTTCAAGCTCCCATTAAATCCATGTGCACGCAGGTCACAACCTCTTTTAGCCAAGCAGGGAAGTTTTCCTGCAGCCAGGCGCTATCATCATTACTATCAGATACAGCAGCAACTAATTCAGTCAGGTTGATGGATGCCGAGACGGTGGCCAGACTCATCTACAGAGCTAGAATGCAAGAAACTAATTTCCTCCTGGCCTGAAGTTCTCCATGTTCCCCCTGGTTACAGGGAAAATGGCATGAGTCACGGTGTCTCCTGAGCCAGCTCATCGGGGTGCTGTGCACAGCTAAGCCACCAATAACAATAGGTGTATGCAGAATGTGTGTTGTTACACCACATTAGTTCCAAAGCTCTAACTCTAATTTCCCAGAAGAAAGGTTAGGGAAACTGCAAGATGTGGCAGTTACAAAAGCGCTTCAATCCAATACCCAAAGGGGAAAAATGCCGACTGATTTCTGGAGTCTAGCCAGTGAGCCAGCTCAGAGCAAGGCTGGACCTGCCCAAGAGAATCCCTTCCCTGGGGAAACTTGAAATCATTGGGAGGGTTTTCTATGGAGGTAGAGGTGAGGATTTTTTGTTGTTGCTTTGTTTATATGCAAAAAAAAAAAAAAACAACACCACAAAGATAAGTACCTACTAGGTGCCAAGTGTTGCGCCAGGCACCTTTGCTTTCA
Source organism: Ovis aries (assembly GCF_016772045.2). Lineage (NCBI taxonomy): Eukaryota > Metazoa > Chordata > Mammalia > Artiodactyla > Bovidae > Ovis > Ovis aries. The sequence continues at coordinate 61,169,233 of NC_056065.1, forward strand.
ATCTGAATATGGATCAGTCCTTGCTTGGAAGGAAGCTACAATCCAGTTATGGGCTGGCAGTGGGGACTGATGCAAATGATGAAACCAACAGAAATCAAATAAATTAGGCCCTATAACCGGAGAAGGCAATGGCACCCCACTCCAGTACTCTTGCCTGGAAAATCCCATGGATGGAGGAGCCTGGAAGGCTGCAGTCCATGGGGTCGCTGAGTGTCGGGCACGACTGAGCGACTTCAGTTTGACTTTTCACTTTTGTGCATTGGAGAAGGAAATGGCAACCCACTCCAGTGTTCTTGCCTGGAGAATCCCAGGGATGGGGGAGCCTGATGGGCTGCCCTCTATGGGGCTGCACAGAGTCGGACACGACTGAAGTGACTTAGCAGAGTTAGCAGGCCCTATAAGAGAGTATAGAACAGAGATGAGAATAGAGACCAGGAAGCCCTCAGGCCAGGAAAGAGGCAGGTGGGCGGTGGGGATCCAGTGAATGGGAGAGAGGCAAGTGGGGGGAGGGGAGTGAGGAGAAAGAGGTGAGAAGAGAAGGGGGGAGGGTTAGGGGTGGTGGCATGGTCCTTCAACGACCACAGCGGTGGGGCAACTAGGGTGTTGCACTGCACTCCCACTGCAGGGAGCTAGCTGAGTCGAGCTGAGCCACCCTGGCTCAGTGAGGTTAGTTCCCAGGCCCCAGGCTTTGCTTTGGGGTCAGGGCGGGGTTGGGGGTTGGGGTCACAGCTGGTGGGCCTCCTTTAGTTCAGTTCAGTTCAGTTCAGTTGTGTTTGACTCTTTGTGACCCCACAGACTGCAGCACACCAAGCCTCCCTGTCCATTACCAACTCCCAGGGTTTACTCAAACTCATGTCCATTGAGTTGGTGATGCCACCCAACCATCTCATCCTCTGCCATCCCCTTCTCCCCATGCCTTCAATCTTTTCCAGCATCAGGATCTTTTCAAATGAGTCAGTTCTTCGTGTCAAGTGGCCAAAGTATTGGAGTTTTAGCTTCAACATTAGTCCTTCCAATGAATGTTCAGGACTGATTTCCTTTAGGATGGACTAGTTGGATCTCCTTGCCGTCCCTCAAGAGTCTTCTCCAACACCACAGTTCAAAAGCATCAATTCTTTGGTGCTCAGCTTTCTTTTTTTTTTTTTTTTTTTTTTAGTTTTTTATTTTTTAAATTTTAAAAACTTTAATTCTTACATGTATTCCCAAACATGAACCCCCCTCCCACCTCCCTCCCCATAACATCTTTCTGGGTCATCCCCATGCACCAGCCCCAAGCATGCTGCATCCTGCGTCAGACATAGACTGGCGATTCAATTCACATGATTGTATACATGTTAGAATGTCATTCTCCCAAATCATCCCACCCTCTCCCTCTCCCTCTGAGTCCAAAAGTCCGTTATACACATCTGTGTCTCTTTCCCTGTCTTGCATACAGAGTCGTCATTGCCATCTTCCTAAATTCCATATATATGTGTTAGTATACTGTATTGGTGTTTTTCTTTCTGGCTTACTTCACTCTGTATAATCGGCTCCAGTTTCATCCATCTCATCAGAACTGATTCAAATGAATTCTTTTTAACTGCTGAGTAATACTCCATTGTGTATATGTACCACAGCTTTCTTATCCATTCATCTGCTGATGGACATCTACGTTGTTTCCATGTCCTGGCTATTATAAACAGTGCTGCGATGAACATTGGGGTACATGTGTCTCTTTCAATTCTGGTTTCCTCGGTGTGTATGCCCAGCAGTGGGATTGCTGGGTCATAAGGGAGTTCTATTTGCAATTTTTAAGGAATCTCCACACTGTTCTCCATAGTGGCTGTACTAGTTTGCATTCCCACCAACAGTGTAGGAGGGTTCCCTTTTCTCCACACCCTCTCCAGCATTTATTGCTTGCAGATTTTTGGATCGCAGCCATTCTGACTGGTGTGAAGTGGTACCTCATTGTGGTTTTGATTTGCATTTCTCTAATAATGAGTGATGTTGAGCATCTTTTCATGTGTTTGTTAGCCATCCGTATGTCTTCTTTGGAGAAATGTCTATTTAGTTCTTTGGCCCATTTTTTGATAGGGTCGTTTATTTTTCTGGAGTTGAGCTGCAGAAGTTGCTTGTATATTTTTGAGATGAGTTGTTTGTCAGTTGCTTCATTTGCTATTATTTTCTCCCATTCAGAAGGCTGTCTTTTCACCTTGCTTATATTTTCCTTTGTTGTGCAGAAGCTTTTAATTTTAATTAGATCCCATTTGTTTATTTTTGCTTTTATTTCCAGCATTCTGGGAGGTGGATCATAGAGGATCCTGCTGTGATTTATGTCTGAGAGTGTTTTGCCTATGTTCTCCTCTAGGAGTTTTATAGTTTCTGGTCTTACATTTAGATCTTTAATCCATTTTGAGTTTATTTTTGTGTGCGGTGTTAGAAAGTGATCTAGTTTCATTCTTTTACAAGTGGTTGACCAGTTTTCCCAGCACCACTTGTTAAAGAGATTGTCTTTACTCCATTGTATATTCTTGCCTCCTTTGTCAAAGATAAGGTGTCCATATGTGTGTGGATTTATCTCTGGGCTTTCTATTTTGTTCCATTGATCTATATGTCTGTCTTTGTGCCAGTACCATACTGTCTTGATGACTGTGGCTTTGTAGTAGAGCCTGAAGTCAGGCAAGTTGATTCCTCCAGTTCCATTCTTCTTTCTCAAGATTGCTTTGGCTATTCGAGGTTTTTGTATTTCCATACAAATCTTGAAATTATTTGTTCTAGTTCTGTGAAAAATGTGGCTGGTAGCTTGATAGGGATTGCATTGAATTTGTAAATTGCTTTGGGTAGTATACTCATTTTCACTATATTGATTCTTCCAATCCATGAACATGGTATATTTCTCCATCTATTAGTGTCCTCTTTGATTTCTTTCATCAGTGTTTTATAGTTTTCTATATATAGGTCTTTAGTTTCTTTAGGTAGATATATTCCTAAGTATTTTATTCTTTTTGTTGCAATGGTGAATGGAATTGTTTCCTTAATTTCTTTTCTACTTTCTCATTATTCGTGTATAGGAATGCAAGGGATTTCTGTGTGTTGATTTTATATCCTGCAACTTTACTATATTCATTGATGAGCTCTAGTAATTTTCTGGTGGAGTCTTTAGGGTTTTCCATGTAGAGGATCATGTCATCTGCAAACAGTGAGAGTTTTACTTCTTCTTTTCCAATTTGGATTCCTTTTATTTCTTTTTCTGCTCTGATTGCTGTGGCCAAAACTTCCAGAACTATGTTGAATAGTAGCGGTGAAAGTGGACACCCTTGTCTTGTTCCTGACTTTAGGGAAATGCTTTCAATTTTTCACCATTGAGGATAATGTTTGCTGTGGGTTTGTCATAGATAGCTTTTATTATGTTGAGGTATGTTCCTTCTATTCCTGCTTTCTGGAGAGTTTTTATCATAAATGGATGTTGAATTTTGTCAAAGGCCTTCTCTGCATCTATTGAGATAATCATATGGTTTTTATTTTTCAATTTGTTAATGTGGTGAATTACATTGATTGATTTGCGGATATTGAAGAATCCTTGCATCCCTGGGATAAAGCCCACTTGGTCATGGTGTATGATCTTTTTAATGTGTTGTTGGATTCTGATTGCTAGAATTTTGTTGAGGATTTTTGCATCTATGTTCATCAGAGATATTGGCCTGTAGTTTTCTTTTTTGTGACATCTTTGTCAGGTTTTGGTATTAGGGTGATGGTGGCCTCATAGAATGAGTTTGGAAGTTTACCTTCCTCTGCAATTTCTGGAAGAGTTTGAGGAGGATAGGTGTTAGCTCTTCTCGAAATTTTTGGTAGAATTCAGCTGTGAAGCCATCTGGACCTGGGCTTTTGTTTGCTGGAAGATTTCTGATTACAGTATCAATTTCCATGCTTGTGATGGGTCTGTTAAGATTTTCTATTTCTTCCTGGTTCAGTTTTGGAAAATTGTACTTTTCTAAGAATTTGTCCATTTCTTCCATGTTGTCCATTTTATTGGCATACAACTGCTGATAGTAGTCTCTTATGATCCTTTGTATTTCTGTGTTGTCTGTTGTAATCTCTCCATTTTCATTTCTAATTTTATTGATTTGATTTTTCTCTCTTTGCTTCTTGATGAGTCTGGCTAATGGTTTGTCAATTTTATTTATCCTTTCAAAGAACCAGCTTTTGGCTTTGTTGATTTTTGCTATGGTCTCTTTTGTTTCTTTTGCATTTATTTCTGCCCTAATTTTTAAGATTTCTTTCCTTCTACTAACTCTGGGGTTCTCCAACTCTTCCTTTTCTAGTTGCTTTAGTTGTAGAGTTAGGTTGTTTATTTGACTTTTTTCTTGCTTCTTGAGGTATGCCTGTATTGCTATGAACTTTCCTCTTAGCACTGCTTTTATAGTGTCCCACAGGTTTTGGGTTGTTGTGTTTTCATTTTCATTAGTTTCTATGCATATTTTGATTTCTTTTTTGATTTCTTCTGTGATTTGTTGGTTATTCAGAAGTGTGTTGTTCAACCTCCATATGTTGGAATTTTTAATAGTTTTTCTCCTGTAATTGAGATCTAATCTTAATGCATTATGGTCAGAAAAGATGCTTGGAATGATTTCGATTTTTTTGAATTTATCAAGTTTAGATTTATGGCCCAGGATGTGGTCTATCCTGGAGAAGGTTCCATGGGTGCTCAGCTTTCTTTATAGTCCAACTCTCACATCCATACATGACTACTGGAAAAACCATAGCCTTGACTAGACAGACCTTTGTTGGGAAAGTAATGTCTCTGCTTTTGAATATGCTGTCTAGGTTGGTCATAACTTTCCTTCCAGAGAGCAAGGGTCTTTTAATTTCATGGCTGCAGTCCCCATCTGCAGTGATTTTGGAGCCCAAAAAAATAAAGTCAGCCACTGTTTCCCCATCTCTTTGCCATGAATTGATGGGCCCAGATGCTATGATCTTAGTTTTCTGAATGTTGAGCTTTAGGCCAACTTTTTCACTTTCTCTCACTTTCATTAAGAGGCTCTTTAGTTCTTCTTCACTTTCTGCCATAAGGGTGGTGTCATCTGCATACCTGAGGTTATTGATATTTCTCCCAGCAATCTTGATTCCAGCTTGTGCTTCATCCAGCCTGGCATTTCTCATAATATACTCTGCATATAAGTTAAACAAGCAGGATGACAGTATATAGTCTTGACGTACTCCTTTCCCTATTTGGAACCAGTCTGTTGTTCCATGTCCAGTTCTAACTGTTGCTTCCTGACCTGCATATAGGTTTCTCAAGAGGCAGGTCAGGTGGTCTGTATTTCCATCTCTTTCAGAATTTTCCAGTTTATTGCGAAAGTCTTTGGCATAGTCAATAAAGCAGAAATAGATGTTTTTCTGAAAGTTTCTTGCTTTTTCGATGATCCAGTGGATGTTGGCTATTCGATCTCTGGTTCCTTTGCCTTTTCTAAAACCAGCTTGAACATCTGGAAGTTCACGGTTCATGTACTGCTGAAGCCTGGCTTGGAGAATCTTGAGCATTACTTTACTAGCATGTAAGATGAGTGCAATTGTGCGGTAGTTTGAGCATTCTTTGGCATTCCCTTTCTTTGGGATCGGAATGAAAACTGACCTTTTCCAGTCCTGTGGCCACTGCTGAGTTTTCCAAATGTGCTGGCATATTGAGTGCAGCACTTTCACAGCATCATCTTTCAGGATTTGAAATAGCTCAACTGGAATTCCATCACTTCCACTAGCTTTGTTCGTAGTGATGCTTCCTAAGGCCCATTTGACTTCATATTCCAGGATGTCTGGCTCTAGGTGAGTGATCACACCATCATGGTTATCTCAGTCATGAAGATCTTTTTTGTATAGTTCTTCTGTGTGTTCTTGCCACCTGTTCTTAATATCTTCTGCTTCTGTTAGGTGCATAGCATTTCTGTCCTTTATTGAGCCCATCTTTGCATGAAATGTTCCCTTGGTATCTCTAATTTTCTTGAAGAGATCTCTAGTCTTTCCCATTCTGTTGTTTTCCTCTATTTCCTTGCACTGATCACTGAGGAAGGCTTTCTTATCTCTCCTTGCTATTCTTTGGAACTCTTCATTCAAATGGGTATATCTTTCCTTTTCTCCTTCGCTTTTCGCTTCTCTTCTTTAGGAGGGGACTTCTTTACTTCTTCAGAGAACACCTTCTTCAGGGCCCAGTAGGCCTTGTTCAGGTTGCCATTGCCTCTCTCCATGTCCGTGTCTCTGTGTTCAGTTGCTCCAGGCGGTCCAAGGAGGTCAGCTGCAGGAAGGTACAGGTGGGTCGCAGGTCAGTCTCCCTGATGTTGAGCTCAGCCTGCAGGACCACTTCCAACAGGGAGACGCAGTTCACAGCTTGCACCGCCTAGCACAGTGGTCCCATACAGATTTCCTGAGATTTCCGTGTTCCATGAAATTCCAATGAAAGACACAGTTCCAGCACTAGATTTTTATATCAGTTTATTTTCCTTTAGTTTCATGTTTAACTCTAAGATTAAAACTAATTTTATAACCCTTGAAAATTGAAGTGGTACAATCTGGTCTGTTGGTTTCCCATGGTCGGGTTCCTTCAGATCCTCCTTTCTCTGCTGTGAGCCTCTTCGATTCACACTTGTCCTTAGAAGATGCATCAGGGAAATGATGAGAAAAAAGTGCATCTTTAAGTAGTGAGGATACGCTTCCTAATCTACTTCCAAAGAGATTCGGAGGAACCAACTAATGTATTGTTTAACTGATCCAGTTTAAATGATTATGAAAAAGTTGGAGAGGAAAAGCTATATTTCAACTTTATTTCCTCAATTAGCCTGATAATTGGGAGATAAGTATAGAATATGCCACATCCACTCCAAAGTATATTTATAGGAAAAATGCCAGAGGTCTGGCTCTCTACTCTTTTTCTCTGAGTTTCCAGATGCTCTTTTATTAGATGTACCTAAAATATACAATTTTATATGGTAAACTATGCATGTAGTCCTTTATTTAAAATTATAAGCAATATATGCCTGTGAGTTAAAATAAAAGTACAGAAGGGAATAACAGTTACTTCCCACAAGTAATCACAGACAATAGCTTTGAAAATCTCTTTCCAAAATACATGTTAGAACAAGAGGATTATATTGCAGATTATGGCATCTCCAGCATTTCTGTATTGGAAAGGCTGTTGTGTGTGTTGAGGGGACTCTGTGACCCCATGGACTGTAGCACGCCAGGCTCTTCTGTCCATAGGGATTCTCCAAGCAAGAATACTGGAGTGAGTAGCCTTCTCCAGGGGATCTTCCTAATGGAGTGATCGAACTAGGTTCTCCCTCACTGCAGGTAGATTCTTTACCAGCTAAGCTACTGGGGAAGCCCGAGAAAACAGGGGGATCTGGTTAAATGGGAATGTTAGGAGAGAAGCTGCATTTGCATAGCAAGCAATTCATATTTAAGCTGAGGTTGGTTTGGCCTGGTTTGGAGATGGGGAGTGGAAATCAGAGGAAATATGAGAGAACCTAAAGGTTATTTACAGCGAGCCGTGGCAAGCACTGCCCTATATACATATATATATATATATATTTCTACAACTTGCTTTTTAAATTTAAAAACAAGTCTTGAACATGTCATCATATCATCAATCATTCTATATCTACCATCTTCTTTTATAATAATTGCATATTTTATATAATTACATATAATTAAATTCAATTAAATTCCATTGTATTTAACCACTCTTCTGATGAGCATTTAGATCTTTTCCAATTTTCACTAAACATTTTTGTGTCTCTGTAGGTGTGAGCATGACTTGTATACACACACACACTTATACATAATCTGCTCATAACTTGAGAATTTCTATAAAAAAGATTCAAAGAAGAGAAATTTCTAGGATAAAAGAGATGTGCACTTTAAATTTTGAAAGAAAACTACCATTGTGTAATATACAGTTAATATACTGTTCGAAGTATAGTTGTTATGTGACCCCCTCCTTCCATTGTGATAGCAGAATAGTGTCTTATATGATTAAAAGTGATTATGTAATTTAGTGTCCAGAACACTTTTAAAAGAGAAAGTGGATGCTGTTAGTTATATGCTTACACCACAGGCATAAACCAGGTTATCCTGGGTAACCTGGAACATTTAGTTACCCTAATAATTATTAACATGAACATTATTAATGATCATCAGATTGCTAAAAACTTAAGAAATTTTCATTATCCTCCTTTTATCCCTCCCAAACTTACTTTCTTACTCCTGATGGGCCCCCCACCCAGGGTAACCCTGTGGACCAATACTCCAAAATGAGAATAGCAGGTCAACTGAGAGAGGAGACTGGGCCCTACCCAGGTAGAAGACAAGAGACCATATATTACTCATTCTCGAAGTCAGGAGACTTCCCTAACCGCACGTGGACAGAAAGACTCCTTGGAGGTCAAAAAGGGAGTGATACTAACTGATGTATACTACCCATAGGCCTCTTCACTAGCATCCATCTTGGTTAAGAGATGTGTGTGCTTACGTGGGAAGATCCTCAGATATGCCAAATATGGACTCTGAACCAGTCAAATCAAAATGATTGCCCAAAGGAAACCCGGAAGAAATCTCTCATAAAAATAATTCGAACTACCATGAGGGCTTGACTCAGCGACTCTTCCTCTGAGTTCACCCGTGTGTCTATCTGCACAAACTGTACTCTCTTTTTTAAATTCTTCTTCTGGATAAATACTTTGTTTTACTACTTTTCGTCTTTGCGGGAATTCTTTTTCTGCAAAGCCGAAGGCCCAAGGCCTTGTCATTGACCACTGGTCTAGCGGCTAGGATTTGGTGCTCTCACTTCTGAGAACTGACCTCAATCTCTGGCTGGGGAACTGAAGCCTTGCTTCAGAAGGGCACTGCAGGTCAAGGCCATCTAAGACCAAGAGAGCATATGGAACTTGCAGCAACCTGCTCATGAGATCTTATCCTGCTGCTGCTGCTGCTGCTGCTGCTAAGTCGCTTCAGTCGTGTCTGACTCTTGCGACCCCATAGACGGCAGCCCACCAGGCTCCCCCATCCCTAGGATTCTCTAGGCAAGAACACTGGAGTGGGTTGCCATTTCCTTCTCCAATGCACGAAAGTGAAAAGTCAAAGTGAAGTCGCTCAGTTGTGTTCGACTCTTCGCGACCCCATGGACTGCAGCCCACCAGGCTCCTCTGTCCATGGGATTTTCCAGGCAAGAGTACTGGAGTGGGGTGCCATTGCCTTCTCCGAGATCTTATCCTAGTGACAGCAAATCAGAGATTTAGGGAAAAGGAGAAAGAATTAGCTTCTAAATATTTTGCCCTATTAAACTTTTCATTTGAAAAATGAAGATTCCCAAACCAGGACTCAGAGTTGGAAAACAAAATATCTCACAGAATAAAGAAACAATAGGGAGGGAAGGAAAAAAAGTTGTTTTGAAAAGTAGTAATAAAACTTCACCGCAAAACATTTGCTTCCTGTAAATCCAGCTTCAGGATTCCCTGATGAGCCCCAAAGCTATGGAAAAACATGAAAAAGAACATAGTGTATTCAGTTTTCTGAGGCCTATGACTTGGCTACATTTTAGATAATCCCCGGACTAACGCTGATTTTTATGGCTCAGCCTCAGAACATGTCTTCTCTTTGCTGTCTTATAAAATGCTGGCGAGTCTTAGGGTACTTCTTTGGTTCTTTATGGATGGTCCAAGACCTGGAATATTAGACATATGGCCTTCTGTGAGTATGGTCTGTCACTTATGTCAGTTCCCATTTCCAAGACAGCTGGGAAAAAAAAAACACGTATCTCATTCCCAGGCAAGATCAATCTACGGCAAAACTCTGAGTATGTTCAAGAGATGACAGGCAGGTTGTTCCAGATGGAAAAAGAGAGCCCATCACATGCCTCGTACGTGTGTGTTCCCATTCCTCCAGCAGTGCCTTTTGTTATTCATTAAGGATTATATTCTTTTTTTTTTTTTGCCTGTTATCCCAGGCTCAGGAAGAAAACCCTTGATGGGTTAATGAATTGCCTAGCATACTGAATGATTTATCTTGTGTTTCTCACTAAATGAGAAGTTTCAACAGATCATTGCTGAGGTGTTGGGAGTGTGTTTCTAGCTAAGGGCAAGCTGCTGAAATGCCTCATAGCCTTGCAATCCGCTGCCTGAAGGCGACCCCACGAGAAGGTATTTTCCAAAACGTTCCTCATGTTATCTCCTGTCTATTGGCTGCTAATTCAGAATGTGGATGTAACGGTCTAAATTTTTTTAAGGCTGAATGTTACAACAACACACTATGTAGTAGGTACAACTATTAGACGATGATGATTTTTTTTTTAGCATACAGCACTAGCCCGCTTTCTCACCCAGGCTTTGTTTTGATTAAGGCAGGCACTGGCAAAACACTTGAAATTCATTCTGTTTCTGTGAAACGGATGTTTTCCTTTGTCAAACGCTATCTGAAAGCTGAGATCAATCTACAGATACTGACAAAGGAAGATAGCTAAGATGTTTGTCAAAAACAAACAATGATTGCCAAACAGTATGTAAGGCAGATCCCATTTATGTAAAAATATGTATAAATATAGTATGTGTTGGTATATGAACGGAGGAAATTTGAAAGACTATGTACCACATTATTAATAGCTGCTATGTCTGGGGATGGGATTGCCAGGGCTTTTTACTTCCTGAGACATCTGTATGATTTGCCTTTTATACAATAAGCATCTGTTACTTTTCCAATCCAAAAGGGACAAGGGATGCCAAAATAAAGTTACTCATGAGGACTGAACTGATTTCTTAGCCCTAGAGTCAAGTGCGCCAAGTTAACCAAAAGCAAACAGAAGCAGGAATGACCAGTTCATCATGTGGAAGACAGTATTATTATATATTGATAAATGTTATATATATGCTTCTGAGGATGGAAGAAAAGGACAAATGCCAGAAGAGACAGAATTTTTTATTTGTTAAAAATAAACTTGCTTTAAAAATAAGTAAATTTATTTCTTAAACTGCTTAGAAAACTTTTTCAAACTCTTAGAATTATTTCAAAGAGTACTCATCTTGGTTGTATAATCTGAACTCTCAGTTTAGGAAAATGTTCAGCTAGAATATGTCAGATGTTAGCTGGTAGTGCCTGACAGTAATGTACTGATAGATAGTTCAATTACATCAGGAGATCTAACTCACCATTTTGTGAGTCATCCCAGTATGAAGGAGTGGAAAGTACGTAGTTTTTGGAGATTCAACCTGGATTCAAGTCTCCCTTACCCTCCTATATTTATAATTTGATCTTGAACAAGTTACTTAACTGCCTAGAGCCTCAGTTTCCAGAATTAATATGCTTTGTAACAATAATTACTGAGGTAGGGTGGTTGTAAGGCTTAAACAAAATAATCTGTAAAGTGCATTTTAAAACCTGCAAAAAAATATGCTCTAGCGATAGCAGGACTATTGAGTGAATGAATGAATGGGAAAACATTCTTCTAGACTTCGTCAAGTGTTCCTACCAAAATGAGGGAGAGAGACTCTATCTAATTCCTTCAAATGGGGAGTGTTTTTCAGAGCAAAAGTGACTCTTGTGATTTAGAGAATGGGAAAAGTAAATAATAGTTGAATGAAGGCTCTAGATTTAGAATAATGTTGAAAAATTCTGAAATCGTCATACACACATACACACACACACAGTTACATCTAGAACCTATCATCTTTTTCAGGCTATCTCAAATGTCACAGCCCTTGTGAAGTCTTTGCTGATTTCCCAGGCAAAAGCAGGAACTCCCTCCCAAGGAAGGCCTGGTGTGGAAAGATTAGCTGTGCCAATGAGATTCTCTTTCAGAGGAATTAAAGCTAATAGAATCTAAAGGAGCTGGACAGAGAAGCCCACTGTCAGTAGTTCCTTAATGATAGTGCCCCAGAGTGACAGTTCTATGGCTCAAGTCTACTCTTGCTCCCCCAGTGAGCAAAGAGGTAAAGTCAGGATATTTTAGTTCAGTTATCCTATATGGAAATCTTGGGAGTATGTAAGCACCTCAGAGAGAAGTTTAAAATCCCCATTCTTTTAGAAGTATCTTGACCTGACAGATTGTTTGTAGCCGCTCATCATGTTTTCTTTCCTTATCCTGCAGCATTTTCTGCTTTTCCGTTTGCCACATGATGCTTCTGACCAGCAATGTCGGCACAAGCAATGTTTGGGGAATCTCAGAGCAAGACAGTTCTGGTGACCAGAAGAGAACCAAGGACCAACTGTCTAGATTTGGAAAATAACAGAAAACTGTCATTTAAAAATCTACAAGAGTAGAAGAAAATGTGTAATGACTGTGAGTGTGGCTAGAAGAACCTAAAACAAACTTGATACTGGGCAAGCCAAGGACCAGGAGGAGGAAAATCCCATGAAGGAGCACTCAGAGAAGAGACCAACACAGAGACCACTGGTGATCACTTCCCAGGAGGTTTTGATGGGAAGGTGGAGACTGAATTCAGACTGTAGTGACTTTCTGTCGGTTTGTTCTGGCTGCGCTGGGTCTTCACTGTTGCGCGCAGGCTTTCTCCAGTTGTGGCGAGTAGGGGCTACTCTCCAGTTGCGGTGTGTGGGCTTCTCATTGCAGTGGCTTCTTTTGTTGAGAAGCATGGGTGTGTGGGCTCAGTAGCCTGAGTTTACAGGCTTAGTTGCTCTGCAGCATGTGGGATCGTCCCGGACTATGGATCGAACCCGTTTCCCCTGCATTGGCAGATAGATTCCTAACCACTGGGACACCAGGAAAGTCCCTACAGTGAGCTTTAAAGTGATGTTGGACTAAAGAAGTAGAGTAGTGCTCATTGATAATCCTTCTAAGGAGACTGGCAGAGGAAGAAAATTGTCCAAACAGGCTTGACATCCTTAATTGTTTCCTCTCCACCCAAGGGCAAGGCCACAGGTTCCCTATTAATGGAGGCTGGACTAGGTATCTGCACCTTAAGAAATCTCACTGGCTCCCTTCCAATTTCCTGAAACTTTGGGCTCTATCTTCCTATTCCTAATCACAGATCCTTTAACCCCCATCCACCTTTTCCCCATCTCCACCCAGTATATTTTGGATCGATACAGTGTTTGAGGATTTCTTTTGTTCTCGCCCTGTTTCACCCGATGCTGCCCTCTGCTCTCTTTTTGTTCTGTGTCCTGGGGCTTGACTGTAGCCCCTCCCTATCTGGGTACCCAGGCCCTGACACCTGGCCTCCCTGAGCCTCTCCGTTGGCCTAGTTTGGAGCAGAACTGGTTCAGAAGGAGAAAGAAAGGCATGAAATTGAAGAGGATAAAGTCAAGGAAAGCAGTGTCAGTTGGTTTCACTCTCAGAGAGACTGAGGAAGGAGAAAAAGAGCCTGAAGCAGAGGGCAAAGGTAGGAAAGAGGAGAAAGGTGAGGAGGAGAGGTGGCAAGTCACCTGAGTGAGTGGGAGGGGGTTAAGGACTTGGGTGGAGGCCTTGACAGGGGACGGGAAACTTCAGCCAGCCTCAGAGATAAGGTGGAGAAGCTGACTCTAAGGATGGGTGTGGTTACAATTCCTCGGCAGTGAGGATTCTGCTCAGAATGAAGGGTATGGCGGTTGGACAGCAGGTTTGAACTTGCGAGTTTGGATGGTCACTTGGGGAAAGGAAAGTGAACTGAGCAAGGAAGAGGATATTAAGTAACTGGGAGACCAGTCGACGCTGGAGACCCAGCACTGGGAGCTGTGCCTGCTGCACTATTGTGTGCGTTTCTCCAGAAGCCTTTTAGCCCGTGAAGAGCATCTCTTGTGAGCCAGGCCGACCATCAGTTCTGGTGATTAAGGCCAGCATTCCCAGGACCTGACGTAGTTCCAGCCCCAGGATCAGATGCATTGGCTTTGGGACACTGGAGCACTCACAGTGAAGGAAACTGAACATCCTTTCAACTGACCTCTTGCCTCTAGAAAAGAAGTGAGTGCCCTACAGACAACATATACAAATTTGACAAAGAAATGGTAGACTCTACAGCGAAATTAGTATTTTGCAGGATCAAGGCCAGTTCCCCACTTGCTGTACACTGGCCCTGCCCTGACTGAGCCTTGATGGAGACCCAGCCGGCCTTCTGAGCTTCCTGCTACAGCTGGAAATTCTCATGACCCTCCCTGCCCATTTTCCTGTAAAGACTGAGCACACGGCTTTCCTGGTCTCTTTGCCACAAAGAATTAGGGAGTATCCTGGGTTAAAAACTGAGAAAATCTGAAGCTAGCATACTTCATGTATGAAGTCTGATTAAAGGAAGGGTATCTGCTGGGCCACTCACATGCTCCAGCAGGAGTACCATCTTGTCAGCACATGGGTCCTGACCCATGACCTGCCTGGAACAGGACTCCTCTGGATGTCCTTTCCAACAGCCTGGCTAGCCCCACCATGATGAACTGTCTAAGAATGCTCAAGGGCTAAAGACACAGCTGTGGTTGTTCTCTGGAATGAAGACCCACTCTGCTCAAGGGTGCTTTGCCAGGATAACTCCACCGCCATCCCTGGGAAATCTCACATGTTCCCTCAGCTGGGAAGGAAGCCAGCCAAGACTGAAAGGATCTCCTCTCTTTTCCTTGCTGGTTCACCTACCTTCCCACAAATGTTCTGGCACCCTAGTGGTTTGTTGTTGTTGCTGTTGTTTAGTTGCTAAGTCATGTCTGACTCTTTTGAGACCCCATGGATTGACTTCTGTCCATGGGGTTTTCCAGGCAAGAATACCAAAGCAGGTTGCCTTCTCCTCCAGTGGATTGAACACGCATCTCCTGCTTTGCAGACAGATTCTTTACCACTGAGCCACCTGAGAAGCCCCACCCTTGTGGTTACAAGGAGCCGAAGTTCCCTTGCAGTCCAGGCCCTTATAGTCCCAGTGTCAAGATTTCAAATGCAAAGGACAAAAAATTAAGTGCCAAGGCCCATACATTCCCAAACCAAGTGCTAAACCCCCTATACAGAAGCTGCTGGCCTTCCCATCACCCATCTCTATAAAAGAGGGAAGGGGAAGAGGCTGGTAGAGGATTGGTTCAGAGATGGTGATGTGACCTCTCATCCATGAGGAATGGGGAGTTAAGGTTTCCTCCTCTCCTCAGATCAAGGGGAGGGGACTCAAGGGAACACAGTGTTTGATACATCCTCAGAGATAGCTAACTAATTTGTGGAACCCACACAGTGCAAAATAAAGGGGAGACCCTTCTTCAAATGCAGGGTACAATGACATTAAAAGTACTAAATTAAAAAAATAAAAGGGTGGGTTATATCTTTGCTGCCAGAAACCATCCTATTGAAGAAGTTCTCGAGGTCTGCTTTGGACAAAACTTAGGACCTGGGTTCCTTAAGAATGAAGAGATGAAAAACAAGGTTCGTTAATTACCTATTGTGTGCCAGTCACCATGGTAGGCCTTTTATATCTGTTATCTTGCATAAACTTCATGACAATCCTGTGGTTTTCACAGTTGTCCCAGGTTACACAGAGGGTCCATGGCAGAGACAGGATGTGGGTCTAGGTCTTACAGGCTCCAAAGTCTGCAAGTCTGTGTTCTTTCTATTCTCCTTCAGGTTCTCCCATGGAAGATGGGAAATGGGAGAATGCTGGTAATTGGGGGGCATCTACTTGAGCCGGCACTATGCTTGATGGAGTTGGTTCAGCTTTTTGAGGATAAGCTTCTGCTTCTGGGGAGTCCTCTTCCAGGCCCTTCAGATAGGCACATCATCCCCACCATTTGCTCCAGCAGTTTAGCCACCAGGCAGAGGAGCTGAAACACTGATAGAGAAGGAAACAAATTTCTCGTAGGTACTCATTTGTCCACTCATGTATAATGCTTCATTGAGCCATCCTCTTTTGCACCCCTGAATTCTAAGGGCCTTTATGCCTCTCTCTTTTCCCTTTGACCTCCTCTTTTCTCTCTATCTAGGACCAGCAAAAGTTAATGAAAAGACAACTGAGAGGTTATGTACATGATGAAAGGAAAATAACTTATTTCAGAGTTGCATGCTTTCTGAAATGAGATTTCCATGTATTAAACCACAACAAAAAAATGACCTGTCTGGCAAATTATCTTGTTTGTCCAAGAACTATTCTATTACTTGACTCAACCATAAGTCCATGAAATTAACTGCTATCAGATAAAACAAAAAGGGTCGTAATTAAGCAGAAGCTGGGCAATGGGTTTGATGATCCTTTTCCTAGAAGGTTATGATCTTGGAATATGTGTCAATTCATGACTGTATTTCATGCCTTGTCTAAAACATGGTCTGAAAGACTGGAGCTGTGAGTAACCTTGGCAATGGAGCAAGAAGGGAGGATGGCCTATTGTGGAATCCAGATTCTAGAGCTGCAAGTTTCATGGTGGTCATCTAGTCCAGCTGTCTGTTTGAGAAACGAGGAAACTGAGACCCAGAGATGCTAGATAAACTTTTTAATGACCCCAAAGTCATTAAGGCAGAGTTGAATCAGGAATTCGGGTCTTCTGGCTACCAGTCCTGGGCTTTACCATTGTGCCCTATTATTTTGTCTATGGTTTATTTCTGGAGATTATTTTTATTTACCAGCTTAGGGCTTCCCTGGTCTCAGTGGTGAAGAATCCACCTGCCAATTCAGGAGACACAGGTTTGATCACTGGTTTGGAAAGATCTCCTGGAGAAGGAAATGACAACCCACTCCAGTATTCTTGCCTGGGAAATCCCACGGACAGAGGAGCCTGGTTGGCTACAGTCCATGGGGTCACAAAGAGTCAGATATGACTTAGTCACTAAGCCAGAAAAACTAATGTTTAAAAGCTTTTATTTTAATTTTTAAAATTATAAAAGTAATGTATGATTATTGTAAAGAAATTCAAAATATAAGTATATTCAGTGAAAAGTACATAGAGTAAAAAGTTTTCTGGCAGACCAGAAAGTGTCTGCCTTTCACTTCTCTCTCCCAATTGTGTTTTCACTCCAGAGGAAAACTCTGTTAACAGACTAGTCTATATTCTTGTCGACTTTTTCCTATGCATTTATAAACACATATGTTTCCTTTTTCATAAATGGAAACACACTATTCATAATGTTTAGAGGTTTGCTGTTTTTTATTTAACATTTTTCTGCACAAAGATACTTATCTCTTTTTGAAATTGAGATATAACTCACATAATATAAAATCCCATCATTTTAAAGTATGTAACTCAATGGTTTTTATTATATTCACTATACTGTGCAACCTTCACCACTATTTAATTCTAGAATGTTTCCATCACCCCAAAAAGAATCCTTGTATCAATTAGCCATTAGTCTCAATTTCCCTGTCCACTCATTCCCCTGAAGTCTCTCAGTCGTGTCCGACTCTTTGCGACTCCATAGACTGTAGCCTACCAGGGTCCTCCATCCATGGGATTTTCCATGGCAAGAGAACTGGAGTGGGTTGCCATTTCCTTCTCCAGAGGATCTTCCTGACCCAGGGATCGAACCAGGGTCTCCTGCATTGTAGGCAGATGCTTTACCATCTGAGCCACCAGGGAAGCCTACTCATTCCCCTGGCAACCATAATCTATTTTCTGCCCTTAGATTTGCTTATTCTGGACATTTCATATAAATACAGTCATGCAAAGTATGGCCATTTGCATCTTTTATGATTTAGCATGTTTTCCAGTTTCATCCATGTGGCAGATGTGGCAGAGCTTCACTCTTTTTCAGGGCTGAATAACCTTCCATCTTATGGATAGACTATGTTTTATCTATCCATCAGTTGGTGATGAATGGCCATTTGGGTTATTCCTGCTTTTTTATTACCATGGGTAATGTTTCTATAAAAATACTATAAATATTCATGTTTTACATGACTAAATGTTTTTAATTTTCTTGGATACGCTTTTCTGAATTACTGCATAATATCCTATCATTTGAATTTGCCATGTAACCACCTCTCCTATCGCTGAACATTCACCTTTTATTCAACTCCAAGAAAATACAAGTCATGGTACAATATGCATCTATATGCATATTTCTTTGAGAGAGATAGCATAGTATCTGCAGTGTCACACAGAAGTGAGCACTGTGTCTGGATCCCTGCACTGCCACTTCTTAATTGTTAACTTGTTTCTGTTTCCTTACCTGTAAAATGGGGTAAAAATAGAACTTCCTCTCAGATTCTAAGTGACTAATATGAATAAAGCAGCTTTACAGGGCTTGGCACATGATTTATATTAAATAAATGTTGTTAATATAATATGCAAATATTTCTGAATTTAGGTCCCTAGAAATGGAATTTGGGGGTCAAAATAATGTTATAATTTTGAAATATATCACTAATTGCCCTCCAATCATATTATACCAGCAGGAATGAGATTCCCTATTACCCCACACTTGCCAATTCTGGAAATTATTTAACTTTTCAGTTCAGTTCAGTGCCGTCACTCAGTTGTGTCCAACTCTTTGCGACCCGATGGACTGCAGCATGCCAGGCCTCCCTTGTCCATTGCCAACTCCTGGAGTTTACTCAAACTCATGTCCGTTGAGTCGGTGATGCCATCCAGCCATCTTATCCTTTGTCGTTCCCTTCTCCTCCTGCCCCCAATCCCTCCCGGCATCAAAGTCTTTTCCAGTGAGTCAACTCTTCGCATGAGGTGGCCAAAGTACTGGAGCTTCAGCTTCAACATCAGTCCTTCCAATGAACACCCAGGACTGATCTCCTTTAGGATGGACTAGTTGGATCTCCTTGCAGTCCAGGGGACTCTCAAGAGTCTTCTCCAACACCACAGTTCAAAAGCATCAGTTCTTCGGCACTCAGCTTTCTTTATAGTCCAACTCTCACATCCATACATGACTATGGTTATGGAAAAACCATAGCCCTGACTAGATGGATTTTGTTGGGAAAGTAATGTCTCTGCTTTTTAATATGCTGTCTAGGTTGGTCATAACGTTCCTTCCAAGGAGTAAGCGTCTTTTAATTTCGTGGCTGCAGTCACCATCTGCAGTGATTTTGGAGCCCCTCAAAATAAAGTCAGCCACTGTTTCCACTGTTTCCCTATCTATTTCCCATGAAGTGATGGGACCGGATGCCATGATCTTAGTTTTCTGACTGTTGAGTTTTAAGTGAACCTTTTCACTCTCCCTGTTAAACTTTTGGAGTTTTTAATTTCATCTATCATTGCGATAATTTGTATTTCCTTAATTCCAACTGAGATTAAGTATCTTCTTAAATTGAAGAAAGTAGGGTAAACCACTAGACCATTCAGGTATGACCTAAATCAAAGCCCATATGATTATACAGTGGAAGTGAGAAATAGATTTAAGGGACTAGATCTGATAGACAGAGTGCCTGATGAACTATGGACTGAGGTTTGTGACATTGTACAGGAGACAGGGATCAAGACCATCCCCATGGAAAAGAAATGCAAAAAAGCAAAATGGCTGTCTGGGGAGGCCTTACAAATAGCTGTGAAAAGAAGAGAGGCGAAAAGCAAAGGAGAAAAGGAAAGATATAAGCATCTGAATGCAGAGTTCCAAAGAATAGCGAGGAGAGATAAGAAAGCTTTCTTCAGCGATCAATGCAAAGAAATAGAGGAAAAGAACAGAATGGGAAAGACTAGAGATCTCTTCAGGAAAATTAGAGATACCAAGGGAACATTTCATGCAAAGATGGGCTCGATAAAGGACAGAAATGCTATGCACCTAACAGAAGCAGAAGATATTAAGAAGAGGTGGCAAGAATACACGGAAGAACTGTCCAAAAAAGATCTTCATGACTCAGGTAATCATGATGGTGTGATCATTCACCTAGAGCCAGACATTTTGGAATGTGAAGTCAAGTGGGCCTCAGAAAGCATCACTACGAACAAAGCTAGTGGAGGTGATGGAATTCCAGTGGAGCTGTTTCAAATCCTGAAAGATGATGCTGTGAAAGTGCTGTACTCAATATGCCAGCAAATTTGGAAAACTCAGCAGTGGCCACAGGACTGGAAAAGGTCAGTTTTCGTTTCAATCTCAAAGAAAGGCAATGCCAAAGAATGCTCAAACTACTGCACAATTGCACTCATCTCACATGCTACTAAAGTAATGCTTAAAATTCTCCAAGCCAGGCTTCAGCAATATGTGAACTGTGAACTTCCAGAAGTTCAAGCTGGTTTTAGAAAAGGCAGAAGAACCAGAGATCAAATAGCCAACATCCACTGGATCATCAAAAAAGCAAGAGAATTCCAGAAAAACATCTATTTCTGTTTTAGTGACTATGCCAAAGCCCTTGACTGTGTGGATCACAATAAACTATGGAAAATTCTTCAAGAGATGGGAATACCAGACCACCTGACCTGCCTCTTGAGAAACCTATATGCAGGTCAGGAAGCAACAGTTAGAACTGGACATGGAACAACAGACTGGTTCCAAATAGGAAAAGCAGCAAGGCTGTATATTGTCACCCTGCTTATTTAACTTATATGCAGAGTACATCATGAGAAATGCTGGGCTGGAAGAAGCACAAGCTGGAATCAAGATTGCCAGGAGAAATATCAATAACCTCAGATATGCAGATGACACCATCCTTATGGCAGAAAGTGAAGAGGAACTAAAAAGCCTCTTGATGAAGGTGAAAGAGGAGAGTGAAAAAGTTGGCTTAAAGCTCAACATTCAGAAAACGAAGATCATGGCATCTGGTTCCATCACTTCATGGCAAATAGATGGGGAAACAGTGAAAATAAATAAACAGACTTTATTTTGGGGGGCTCCAAAATCACTGCAGATGGTGACTGCAGCCATGAAATTAAAAGACACTTACTCCTTGGAAGGAAAATTATGACCAACCTAGACAGCATATTAAAAAGCAGAGACATTACTTTGCCAAAAAAAGTCCATCTAGTCAAGGCTATGGTTTTTCCAGTGGTCATGTATGGATGTGAGAGTTGGACTGTAAAGAAAGCTGAGCACCGAAGAATTGATGCTTTTGAACTGTGGTGTTGGAGAAGGCTCTTGAGAGTCCCTTGGACTGCAAGGAGATCCAACCAGTCCATTCTAAAGGAGAACAGTCCTGGGTGTTCATTGGAAGGACTGATGCTAAAGCTGAAACTCCAATACTTTGGCCACCTTATGTGAAGAGTTGACTCATTGGAAAAGACTCTGATGCTGGGAGGGATTGGGGGCAGGAGGAGAAGGGGCTGACAGAGGATGAGATGGCTGGATGGCATCACTGACTCTATGGACACGAGTCTGAGTAAACTCTCGGAGTTGGAGATGGACAGGGAGGCCTGGCGTGCTGCGATTCATGGGGTTGCAAAGAGTCGGACACGACTGAGCGACTGAACTGAATTGAACTGAACTGAGTGTATGGATTGGCTACTCATATCTCTCCTACTGTGAAATGCCTGTTTATATCTGCCTGTGTATTTTGATTCATAGACTCTCTCTGTATGTGGTTACTTGCCTTTTGTTATGTATTTTGAAAATGTTTTCTCAGTTAGGCTCTTACCATCTAACTTCGTTAATGATATCTTTTGTCATGTTTAAGTCTTCGTTTTTATGAAGTCCATTATATCAATATTTTCCTGTAGAAGCTCTCCCATAGACAATTAAAAGCTCAACCTGGAAATAATGCAAATTATTTCTACTCATCGGTCAGAACTGGTCAGACAGCCTCACCTAAACCACAGAGGGACCAAGCTCAAGCCCAAGCCTAAGGCCAGAAGATGAAGAGCTGGAAATATTCGATGAGCCAGTGAGGGAAGTGTTAACATGCTTCTGAGTCTTAGGAGAGAAGTCTGTGATCAAGTAAAGCAGAATTAATTCCAGTTGCATTAGGAAGACGTGGCTTCAGGAAGTTGTTTCATATGAAGCCTGAAATAGGGTTCCAAGAGGGCCACATTTTCTGAAAAAGCTGAGTTCTTAGCATTCAAAGAGGGAGCAGAGGAATACTGTTTTTGCTCATCAGTCATTGATTTAATCCTGATGTGAGGAGTTTATATAGATCATTCAAATATTAAGTCACCAAGCCAGAGGGTATTTGGAATGCATTTGGGGAATGGCAGGGCTGTCTGTTCCTCAGTAAATGCCTGCCCAACCCCCATCCTCTGTAAGCGCTCTTAGTATGTGTGTGTGCACTTCCGTGAGCAGAAAATCAATACCTCCTTGGATAGATGGAAATTGAGCTATATCAAGGCACACATGCGTGGTCTGATAGCATCTTTCTGCCAGGAGTCTAATATATTGATCAAATTTCCCCAGTCGAGCATCCATGCAATATAGAAGAGCAAGACAGGCTAACGGTAGAAATGTTGGCTATACATTTTTCTGAAATGTCGCCTTTAACTGAAAAATCAAAGCTGGAGATTTTCATGCAGGGCACTGCCTCTCCTGATGAGTGTCCTAATCTTTGAATTTTCTGGCAGGGGTCACGAACAGCACGCTCTCCTGTTTCTGTGACTCACGGGCTCCTCACTGAGGGTGAGAAATGATTTTCTCGGTTGGAGCACTCCTGTCAAAGACAGGGTTCCGTCTGCCTCCTCTCCTTTGCTTCCACCTCTCCCTCTCCTTTCTTTGAGCCAAACCAGCAGTCACCGCCCCCCTCCCCGACCCAGTAACAGCAGCAAGTGTGTGGGTGGCTATTTGGTTAAAGCTCTGTTCAGCTACAGAAGTTGGACCTTTGCGTTGTGCACATGTTGTTTTGATTGCTGTTAATAACTTTTGTTACTACTGTTGTTGCTTACAGGTCACAGTGGTGATAGGAAAGAGGAGGACGGTCTCTCTGCCTGGCTTTTTCAGGCATGCTCCTTCCTAGCTCGCCATGATGACACACAAGCACAAGGGGTATTGGCTGCTGACTCTGTTCATCGTGGATGCACCTGCCTTCAGCTGCTAAAGAGGAAGGGACACACAGAGGCAGAGAAGAGGATGTGCCTGCATTTTTAAATAAACTGCCTTGTGATGCAGAAGGCCTATGAAACATTTTCGATATCGAACCCGAGGTACATGGAAAATTACTCACATGGTTTTATTTTTTTTCCCCCAACGACTCTAGTAATCCAAAGGGAAATTATTCTGGTTGAATGACTCATCTAAAACACGTTTTTTGACTGTATCTTGGCCAAGGAAGAATCTATTCAGAGATAACAATTTATTATTTAACATTTTGACAGGTCTACAGAAGTACAAGTCAATTGAGTCCAAATAAAGAAATGTGCTATTTTTAACAAATTCTAGATGTTCTTGGCAGAAGGTAGGCTAGACTTTGTCAGAGGGAAGAAACAGGTTTATGATCTTTTTCCTTCAGGTCTTCAATTAAAACTTGATAATCAAAATAATACTTTAAAAGAGAAGCCAATAAATAGCCTTAGAAATGCTTATGGAGATATGATAAAAGGTAAACAAGAGTGAAAGAAAGAAAGAGAGCGAGAGAAAGGAAGGAAGGAAAAAGGGAAGGAAGAAGAAGCAAACTGTGCCCTGGAGCTAGAAATAGATGTGCTTGAAATAGAGAAATTGGAATATTTCCATTACTTCATTCTTATTATTGCATAGATTATGAGAGGAGATCTCATACATTATAATATGCTTTTATTTCCCTATAATAAAGGTATTTCATCTTTTATAGATGAAAAATACTGTCCTGTTGGAACTCATCCCAATGGTAACAAACCTAAAATGGGATTTTCATATTTTCATAATGTTTTCAAACATTTCATATGCTTCACTTAAGCTACCACTTCCCTGGTGGATCAGATGGTAAAGAATCTTCCTGCCAATGCAGGAGATGAGAGTTTGATCACTGGGTTGGGAAGAGCCCCTGGAGAAGGGAATGGCAACCCATTCGTTTTCTTGCCTGGAGAATTCCAGGGATGGAGGAGCCTGGTAGGCTACAGTCCATGGGGCCGCAAAGAGTAGGACACAACTGAATGACTTTCACTTCACTTTATTTAAAAAGCATGCATTCTCAGGGTAGGACATACATTATTA
Organism: Ovis aries; assembly: GCF_016772045.2. Classification (NCBI taxonomy): domain Eukaryota; kingdom Metazoa; phylum Chordata; class Mammalia; order Artiodactyla; family Bovidae; genus Ovis; species Ovis aries. The sequence continues at coordinate 61,193,117 of NC_056065.1, forward strand.
TTCCTGTTTCACTGATGAGGCAATGACAACCAAGGTCATATAGCAACATAATAAAGTTGGAATACACCTCCTCAATAACAAATCCATTACAACATACTGCCTCTTTAGACCAAAACTTACCGTATTTTGGGCTACACACTTTCTGTCCTTTTCTTTCTTTGTCCTGAGCACAGAGTCCTTGAAAAGTTCTGTTTGATACATACAATTTTTTATCTTTCTTCTGAGGGGGTGACAAATGAGGGTTTTGTTCCCTTGGTAGTGAAAATGACATTATGTTGCACTTTGAAGGCTCAAAGGAGAATTGGCCAAATTTTACCTTTTAACTTTACCTGTAGTAACTTATACTCTGGTTAATTGCAGCAACATTGGAGAAATTTACATAGGTATGTCATGATAATTGGATATAGATACTCATAAATTCAAAATAAGAATGATTAATCATACCATTGTATAACAATCTGATCCCTATCTCTTTTTCTTTTCTTGTGTTTCATAGTTTAGCTCTTTGTTATTATGTGTTTCGTGTTTAGGTTTTGGTTTACCAACACATAAATAAATTGAATGTAGGATTTCTCATTTCTCTTGTTACCCTACAGCTGAAGTCTTTAATCTTGTGAATCCTCTTGAAACTGTCTTCCTTTAAAAATATTCCATGCTCCATTTTTGCTGAATAATATATATTTATTGCCTCTTTCCATGCTGAATTTATTATACTCCCTAAATATCCCTGACAATTCATTCCTTCATTAATTCCTTCATTTATATATCAGGTACAGCTAACATGTACTATACTCCCATAATATTTACCATGTTATGTTGTGCTTACCTGATTCTCCTTCTAGATTTGAACTGTCTGAAGGCAACGACTGTGTTTGTAATCATTTCATTTTGGGAGTTACTTGGTACATAATAGGTATACAATAAGTTTATTTAGATGAATAGTATCTGGTAAAATGCCACACACAGAAGTGATTAAATGCTATCATGATAAAGACAACACTGATTTCTTTTACTTTCCTTTAATCATTTTTCTTATAAATGGAAAGTTTGAAATACTTGAAAAAATAAGACTATCTTTCGAACGAAGTTTAAAATTTCACTACCATGCAAAATCCTATAAACAAATAACAACCTATTTTGGGGGGGTGGCTGGATATTGAATGCCCCTGAAACTATTAAGCATTTTATCAATATGCATAATTTTTTCAGTAGGTTGATATATGAATTTTATAATGGCTAGAAACCTGAGGTGGGATCAATATCTGCCATATTTTTAATCCTGGTAGAATAAATAGGAAATAATGAAAAACACGGATATTTACTTCTTTGTTCATTTGAAATTCTGCCTTGGGCTAAACCAAGCAGCCTCTTCAAAATCATTGGAACTGTAATAACATGCCACTAAATGCTTTTGCTTGTTCAATTTTTCAATTGCAAAGGTAATCCATGCTTTAAAACCTGGAAATCTTTGAAATATGCATCAGGCAGGAGGCCATTGTGGAGATTGCCTTGAGGTCAGGGATTTCAGTTCCTTGGTTGCTGAGTCTGAGGTTTCTGCCAAAGGCCACGAAATATCCCTTCATTAACTGGTTCTTGGCGGCAAATATAATTAAGAGCTTGCCACAGACCCGAATGTTGTAAAACGAAAGGTGTCTCCTGTGGTGTGAAAACAGGGCCAAAGATGCTGATCCCACGACGAGAGTCCTGTCGTCACTACCCTGTAGTTGGTGGGGGTCTGAATTAACAAAACGATCTGGAATAAAGCAGCCCTGTAATGCAGGTGGTTTCTGACAGTGCAGTCTTCCGTGGGGCTGGCATGTGCAGAGCGCAGGGGCTTGATTTCACATGTTGGCAACGCCTCTGGTTTACCAAAGCCCTTCCCCAAGGACTCTCATGCCAGGCCAGTTAGGTGCAAGTTTGTACAGGTGGTGGATCAGCTGTTTTCCCTGGAAGTCATCCCCTTCTGGTTCCAGTTCTCCCGTTGAGGGTCACTCAAGGGTGACAAGGAGTCTACTACTCCTTGAGGGCTGACCCTGCTGTGGCTGCCAAAACACAGCCTCAAAGAGACGATGATTTGAACCTGGCTGGCTGACTGCTTGTCTCTAGACTCCCTGGCACCACTCAGTTTGGGGACGAAAAAAAATATACCTGGTAGCATTCACGTCTACAATTGTAATGAAGTTAGGGTGTCCAGATGTATCCCTTTAAAGGGATTAACCCAGTGTTCCAGGAAGCCTTTTGAGGTTAATAAATTATTTACTTTTTCCAAAGGAGATAGGAATAGGAAATCTTCAATTGTGCTCACAGAGATTAGAATGTGAGATAGACCTTTTTTCTAGTAGGGAGGAGGTAGCTGTTTGTGTTACACAGAACCCATGCACAGTGGATCTTTGTTTTTACCAGGGTCATTAGTACACCCTTCTTATCATGCCCAGGTCCCCTGAGCACACCAATTACTTGCTGAAATCTGCTATAAGGAGTCTGGGTGATGCAGTTAAGAGAAAAGTCTAAAGCCATCTTGGGCTGGGAAGGAGGGATTTTGAAATGCTAATATTTGCCTTTGCTAGATTACATGCTGCTGATAACCCCTTCCATCATGCAGTTCTCTCCTCCTTTGGCTCCCTAAACAGACTTGAACCATTTGCCAAAACCTCTGTTCACACTCTTGACACTAGTCAAACCAGACTCCTTATGATTTCCTGAACACAATAGCAAATATTTATCAAGTCCATGCTATGTGCCAGGCACTGTGTTACGTGTTCCATATACATAGAAGTTCTTCACGATGACTAGTAACTGTTTATTCTTTTATTCAGTCAAGAAATACTTAATGAGTACCTGCTATATGTCAGGCATATGCTAAGTGGTGAGGGTTTAGCTGTGAACGAAGCAGACATGTTCCCTGTTGCTGTCGAGCTTATAGTCCAGTAGATGAGATAGGTGTTAAATAATAACGAGAAGGAAAGGACTGGAAAACATGAAGGCAGAGCAAGGAGGTCTGACCCTCAGGAAGGGATGTTTGCCATGAGAAATGAAGACGGGCTGTGCTGCACTGCATGTGAGATTTTAGTATACCAACCAGGGATCAAATCCATGCTCCCTGCAGTAGAAGCGCAAAGTCTTAACCACTAGACCACCAAAGAAGTCCCAAGGTACCTCTTAACGTCCAAATAACAGGGCAAGTCCAGAATAGCTGTGGATACATGTGGGTTCATAGGTTTGGTGGTGAGAACTGAGGAAAAATGGAGGGTGGTAGAGGTCTGAGGATGTGTGATTTGAAATTCGGGTTGCAGAGAATGAGAGAGAGCCTTAACTAGGAAAACCAAGACCGGATAAGGGGCTCTGGTGAGTTTGGTGATATTTACTTTTCAAAGCCGCCCGATTGCGTAGGTATGAGTCTTTCTCAGCAGTTTTTGGCAGATCTCAGATGCAGAGGAGACAAGCGCAGTTGAAAGTTCTAGGATCAGGATAATCAGATGATGATAATAATCCTATCTAACATTTATGAAGGTTTACAAGGTGCCAGGTGCTGTTTTAAAAGCTTTACATACATTATTTCATTTAATTAGGTGCATGTCTTAGAGTTGCATGAACTGTACTAAATTGTAGCACATTAACTGACTAAATTCAAGTCAGCAAATAGCAGCTTAACTGTTTGGCATGCTATTTATATAATTGTCATGTATAAACTGTGTTTCTCTGGCCTCACAAAACTATGGGGAAAATTAGGGTCAAAATGAGAACAATAAAACAATGTCTCTTTGGCTCATTCACTCTGAGAAACTCCTTTCCTTAAATTCTGTGTTAATTTCCTCGGGCTGCTGTAACAAAGTACCACTCCTGAGCGATTTAAAACAACAGAAATTTTTTTGTCTCATTGTTCTGGAGGTTAGAAGTCCAAAATCAAGGTCTTGGCAGGGCCATGCTCCCTCTGAAACCTATAGGGGAGAATCCTTCCTCGCCTCTTTGTAGCTTCTGATGGCAGCATCACTACCTGGCATCCTTTGGTTTGCAGTTGCATCCCTTCAGTTTCTGTTCTATCGTCCCTTGGTGCTCTCCTGGCATATCTGTGTCTTCACATAGCATTTTCCTTTTCTTACAGGGACACCAGTCATATTGGATTATAGCCCCTCCAAAGGTCCATAGCTTGAGGATACCTGCAGTGACCCTATTTCCAGTAAGCTCACATTCTGAGGTACTAGAGGGCAGGGCTCTAATATGGTTTTCTAGGGGACACAATTCAACCCATAATAATTCCTTTCAAGTAGCTCTGAAAGTGCCCGGGGGCGTCCCTGGGTGATCATGAGTTTGTACTCTTTGTTTCCATACATCTTCCTCCTCTCCTGTTTTGGTGATGTCTCTCATGGTGCCACCAAGGTCAATATGCTTCTGCAAAATACTTTCAAACCTGCGAAGAAGCACCAGAGGGACAGTGCCCACAGAAGGCACCAGCGTCTCCTTGGTGCCTCTGCAGCCAGATGTTCTGGCCTGCGCCCTCTCTGATGCAGCCATAGGTTGGTCTGAGTCCTCACATGTCCCACATTCTGACCTGACCTATAGTACCTTACACTTTGCTTTGTCTATTTCTTCAACCCTACTCCCTAAACTCAGCTGGGCTGGAAGACAATCACAGTGACAGCTGCTATTTGGGATTAAAACATCCCTCTCATTGACACTGACCTTGAACTAGAGTCCTTGAACCAAACTTGTGAGCCTCACCTCTCTCTTCTACTGGTCTGATGGCTATTATGATGCCCTTTGGTAAAATAAAACCTCTTCTAACCCAGACATGCCTGGAAATATCAACAGGAATCTTGAGTGAATTCAGCTTAGCTTCTCAAGCCAAGACTGTGGCTCCCTCTGATATGTGTTTAAACTAATTTTATACAAAAAGTTATGCACAGCATGATGCTTGTCATCGATAACTGTTAATTTGGTCTGTCTACTGGGTCTGCTACTTAAGATCTGAAATACATCTTCTGCCCTATGAGAGAGGGTTTTCTCCATGCACTCCACATTTAGTTTGTACTCTTCTTTCCAAGCCTACTGAATCCAGTGAGATGTTTGATTTCAGTCCTCAGCCCCCTGTAACCAATCATAGGCTCTCCCTACAGATAATACAACCAAGCCAGTAATATTCAGCTATAGTGCATCTTGATTTCTTTTTTTTTTTTTTTTTGGAGACCCTATCCCTATCATTAAAGTAATTATAAATGTTTGTACTTCACTATAACAGTTTTCACTTTCACCACAGTAAGAAAAGGGTTGACTGTTATTATATTTTGGTGTCTTTGATCTTAACCCGTCTCCATATGAGATACGTTTCTTCCCTAACAAAACATCAGTCTAAAATTAGTTAATCAATCAACAAATATTAGTTAGGTTTTTCCTATGTGTCTTGTGTTAGTAGAAAACAGACACAAGGAAATTAGCTTTTTGGTAATTAATATTTTAAACTCTTCAAATCCAAGTGATGTAGAATCATTCATTCCAGAAGTTCTGAGCATCCACTACATGTCAGGTACTATGCCAGGCACTCCGGGATACAGCAGAAGCAAAACTCACATCATCTCCATCTTCTTAGAATCCACCATCTGTCGGAGGACTGGATTTTAACACTCTTACAACTAAATATATATATATATATATATATATATATATATATATACACACATATGTATATATATAGATAGATATATTCACAAATCTTAATAAGAACTGTAAAGAAAATGTATACAGTGCTATGTATAGAGGAATAGCCCCAATTAGATTGGGCATGGATGGTCGATGAAACTGAAGCTCATTTCAGTCTTTAAGCTAAAGTTCAAAGGATGAGTGAGAAGGGAAGACAATATCTCACGCTGAAGAGCACATAGAAAGGCTCTGAGGTAGAAAAGAGCTTGGTGCCTCAAAGAAACTGGAAAAAAAGACTAGTCAATTTGCAGCACAGTGAATTAGGAGGAAAGTGAGTCCAGCTGAAGGAGAGGAAGGGCAAGACAAATCCTGCACGGCAATGGTAAGCATTCTGAATTTTATCATACATGCCATGGGATGGGAAATATTGAAGGGTTTTAAGCAAGTAAAGGAAATGGGGGTGGCAGAGAATGGGATGATTAGATAGCATCATCGACTCAATGGAGATGAATTTGAGCCAACTCTGGGAGACAGTGGAGACAGAAGAACCTGGAGTGCTGCGGTCCATAAGGTTGCAAAGAGTTGGACACTATCTAGTGATTAAACAACAGCAGGCAAGAAAAGGCATGATGGGATTATGTTTTAAAAGATTGCTCTGTTGTGTGGATGATGGCCTGATGTGAAGAGCTGACTCATTTGAAAAGACTCTGATGCTGGGAAAGATTGAAGGCGAGAGAAGGGATGACAGAGGATGAGATGGTTGGATGGCATCACCGACTCGATGGACATGAGTCTGAGTAAACTCCAGGAGTTTGTGATGGACAGGGAGGCCTGGTGCGCTGCAGTCTGTGGGGTCTCAAGGAGTTAGACATGACTGAGCGACTGAACTGAACTGACTGCGGACGATGGAGTAGGGCCAGAAAGGGAGATCACCTAGGAAGCTGTTATTACAGTTAAGGTGAGAGAAGATAGTGACTAGTGCTATCGAGACAGGAAGAAGTGGACTAAATCAGAAGATATTTTGGAGGTAGAACTAACAAATCTCTTTTTAGGGGAGTATGATAAAGCCACATTAATCAATATAGATCACAAAATTACATTTAGGTGCTAATCCAAACAATCAGAAACTTAATCACCTCCTCAGCACTGGAGTTACCACTGAGAATCTGTGCCAGTGTGTTTCAGGGAATATATCATTTGAACAAGACCCAAACCTCCAATTCACAAGGAGATAAAAAATTGACTTTCATTTTAGTGCATGCTTCGCCTGGGGCTGTATGGTTCATTTCAGGATTTCAGGAAGTGAACAAATGAAAGTGTTTTCTTTTTTTTTTCTAAGCTGTCGTCAGCTTTCAAAGACACAGGGAGCAGAAGTAGGAAGTGGTGAATGTTTTTCTTAATGCAGTAGGCAGTCTCCTGCTTGGTGTCTCCACCCTCATTTTGCTTTTTCCTTGACTAGCAAGAGCCCATGGGCGTTATCTTCAAAATACACCTGTCCAACAGACCTCCAAATCTGTAGTCCTTGCCCACTCCCAACCATATTGACACCTAGCTTTCTAGAGATACATCCTGTCTCCTCACATCTAACTGATGCTTCTCAGGGCCATCCTTGCCTTCTTTCCACCCAGATCCTGGCTCTCAGAAGACAACTGGAAAAACTCGACTGGTGGGAAGAACATGCTGGGCTCCCCTAACTGGTTTTTCTTAGTATCAATCTGTCACGCAGAGTAACTCCTTCCATCAGAGTCAAAACAAAACATCTCCTTATTTTAATGGCCAAGTCAGAGATTTTGTGTAGCTAGTGGAGGTGTCTTGGTGAAGTGGGGGATCACGCCACAGGGATGGGAATCCTGATGTCAGGAGCATCAAGGAATTACAAGAGAGATAGGTTTCTGCTCTTCCTCGCACCTTCTCTAAGCTTCAAGTGTGCTAACCTCAAAAGAAAAAAAAGTAGTATAAATGTTGATAGTGGTTTCGCCTGTGTGATGAAGTTGGAGGGGCGTGTGTGTGTCTTTTTTTCTGCTTAATACCTTCCTGTGCTTTCTAAATTCTCTATGATCATTGTGTATTAATTTGGTAATTAAAAAAACTTACAATTAAAATCAAATTTCCTTGAAGCTGGAAATTTTTTGATTGCAGGTTCTGGCAACTGAACAGTATAGCAAAAGTCTCTTATGTACTCCAGTAGCTCTTTTGGTATATATGATAACAAGACCCCCAATCCCAGAATGCTTCAGGCTTCTCACTTTTTTAAATATATCACCCCTTGCTTACAAATCTCTTATTCTAAGCTTAAGCTTTCAGTCATCCCAAGTGTTGGAGAAAGAGCCTAGATTCTAAGGACATGTTTTTATAACAAGAGTGTCTCTGCATGGATCCCCAAACTGTCGTGCTTATCACTCCTGGCTGGGAGGGGGGAAAGATATATTAAAGAACCAATTTATATTAATATGTGGAGTTTACTGCATTAAGTGCTGTTACAAGTGAATAAGATAGGAGTGGTTCCTGTCTCTCAGGAACTAGCTGCACTTTGGGAAAGGTTATTTCTCTGACTTTAAAGATGTTAAGTATTGGCTGAAAACAGCAATTCTTCCACTTTGATCAAGACATCTGTGAGACTCATAAAAAGACAAAGCCATCTCAAAGTGAGCTACATTGTGGCCTAAAGCAATTTTTATAGCCTGCATAGAAAGGAAAAAGCTCTGGTAAGTAACCAAAACAAATAATCTAAAGCACTATTCCATAATCATTTTGATTCGATAAGAAAATAAACATTGCTTATTTATCTTTTTGTTTTTTTAATTCTTTTCAGTGTTGTCTTGCTTGTCTTGCTTTTCAGTTAGGGCTTAAGTATAGACAACAGAAAACCACTGGTGCCGACTTAGCCAGGAAGGACTGAGTACAGGGAACTAGTGTCATTGAAAGGCCTGGAGGAGGGGGCTACTGTCTGAGAAATCGAGAGGGTCCTGGAAGAACTCCTGGCTCCAAGAGGATGTTCATTCCTCTTCTAGTTTGGTCACAATACCGCTTCCATATCCTCTAACCCACTTTTAAAATTTACCACCTCTAACACAGCCGCATGAAATACTAGAGAAAAAGAAAGAGTAAGCAAAGGAAACTGGTTACTATATGCATCAAAAAGCCAGGAAGAAAACAGGGGAGCTAGAATAGACCTTATTTCTCCATCTGGCCCCAAGCCTATAGCTGGTATTTATAAGTTTCTTCCACTCCCTTTCATGTTCTTCTTTTTAAAAAATCTTCAGCCAATACCTCAACTAGTCATCCTACTTTATCTGATGGGGTCACTTAAATTTTCATTCTACGCAATCGGAACAATATGTACTTTTGCCAGTAATGGGCTGGTACATTTTCAATTAATTTTTATCGCTGGACTAAGCTGCACAAGGGGTTACCCTGAAGGTTACCCTTGGTTTTAGGCCCACTCTTACCCATCCACTTGATTTCACTTGTAGTGGAAACTCTTGTTTCTCCTTGAAAATCATTCCAGCGATATAGGAAGCCCTGATCTTTTAACATCATGAAGAGCCCACATGGGTCAAATGGCTACCCTAGCTTCCCCTTTAATGGAGTCATTGTTGAGTCTTTGGGTGGAAGCAATTTTTCTCAGGGCTTTAAGCTTTCTAAACCAAAAGAAAGCCAAAGGGTTAGTTGTTCAGTCATGTCTGACTCTTTGCAACCCCATAGACTGTACCCTGACAGGCTTCTCTGTCCATGGAGTTCTCCAGGCAAGAATACTGGAGTGGGTTGCCATTCCCTTCTTCAGGGGATCTCACCGACCCAAGGATCAAACCTGGGTTTCCTGCATTGCAGGCCGATTATTTACCATCTGAGCCACCACGGAAGCTCAGAAGAAACCCAAGCATTATGTAAAACTGATATAAAAACTTTGTGATTAGGTCCTTCAATGTAATAAAGAGAAGTGATATTACCATTCCATTTCTTGGTTTCTGGACTCATGTCTGCTTGAGAGAAGCAATAACATATATTGGTTACTGGTTAGAGCATTACCTCATTTGACAGCACAGGACTCCAACTACTCAGAGTGGTGTCTCCTAGTTGGTACTATAACGGAGTCTTTAATAGATTATAATACAATTCTGTAAGGGTATGTGCTTATAGGTGATAGGGTACATGAAGAGACCAGTGAAATCTATAGACATCTTTCCTTTCTCTCACTTCTTTCATAGAAACAATATTAAATGGGACACTGTGATGGTAAATAAAGATGTTCACAAATGATATTGCTAGGGAAAACAAGCTGGCAGAGAAGACAAATCCATATCTAGAGTAATTACTTACTCTGGTGTGGATATATTACTTCCTCTCTCCCCAAGTCCCCTGATGGAAAGAGGTCAATGTAGTCAATCTTGAACCAGGTATTTGACTGGTCTATCCCCACCCCAAATATGGGACTTATCCCAAATTATATTAGGGACTCAGCATTGGTCCCTCTAAGCGGTTGATAGATCAGCCTTGGTGAGGGAAAGGCAATATGTTTGAACTCTTGCATATCCTCCATCCCTGCTACTATGACCATTTGATCCATGAGCCCATTAGCCAAGCCCTGTCCATAAAACTCATGTGTATCTGATTATTGAGTACCTCCTCAGCAATAGCTATAGGCAAAGTTCTTAATCCCTATGACTCATCTAGGGTGCTCAGTTATAAACAGGAAAAACTGACTTCATTTAACTTAAACAGAAATAGATTTTATTGGATGGCATTGGGTTGCTCACAGTATCAATGTGAAGTCTTGTAAACAATTCTAAGAAAAAGGCAGAAGCCAAGAAAAGCTTATAGCCAAGAACAGCACAGAGGTCATGCCAGTGAAACAATCAGGACCCTGCCTTTGACGGTCCAGCTCTGGGCATTTACTACCATTTTCACTGCTGAAGTTTGAAATCTGCTTTAGCTTCTGAGAATATGCTCTGTCTATCATTTCATCTTTTGGTACTTTCACGTGAGACAAAATTCCTGGCAGGAACATCTGACTGGCCAAATCTGGGCCTCATACCCCCACAGAGCTGGGGTAGGGATATCTACTCACTTTATACCTATTGGGCACTGCCTCCTATCAAGACCTAAGGGATGGGGGAATTCCATCATCTAGGAAGGTCACTCCCAAACCTCACCAGTGTCTGCCATACCTTCCAAACCACAGTTTTCTCATTTGTCAATGAAAAATATCCTTTTAAAATTGTTATCCTTTGCTATATTTTAACACTTTGCTTTGTTTTATACTTTAAATCTTTGTCTTCCCAACCTTAAAGCATTGGAGTACTCCAGGGATCTGTCTTTAGAGCTCGTCTCTTTTCTATCTATACTCATTTCCTGGGCAGTTTCATGAGTCGCTTTACATATTTTTATATTCTGTTGACCCACAAACTTATATCTTGACCCAGGGCCTCTTGGATGACCTCCAAACCATAAATTTCCCCTTGCTCATTTCCATCTGCATGTCTGACAGGCATAACACACCCCAAACTGAATTCTTGAGTTTCATTTTCCGCCCTAAACCCGCTCCTTCTGCGATGTCCCCCAATCTCATTCCAATTACTCAGGCAAAAGACTGTGGAGTCATCCTTGATGCTTCTTTTTTTTTGCTCACAGTCTAATCCACCAGTAAATCCTGCTGACTCTGTCTTCAAAATACATTCAATTTCCAACCACTTCTCATCACCTCCACTGCTAACCTCCTGATACAAACCACCATCATACCTGCCTTGGGGTATTATAATACCATCTTTACCAGTGTTCCTATGCTGTGGGTTGACTCATCTTTACTGCCAGGACATCTTAGATAATTCAGCTTCAGTGGAAAGTGTTGTATAAGATTTGATCTCTCTGCAGGTCAGATCTTCACCTTTCAGCATGATCACCAGTCTCATTTGCTCAAGCAACAGTTTGACTTTATATTTATCACACATAATTCTAAGTTTTAGAAGAGTTACTTTGTGGTAAGTATAACTGTTCCCAAACTTAGAATTATGTGTGATAAATATGAAGTGTTCAGACTCAGCACTTATGAATTTCTAGATAAACTGCTGAGTACGCTGGTAAATTCTCACCCCTGATCTACACCATGCACACAGAATAAAGGCAATTTAGGAATGCTGTTCACCGCTTGGCCTCCTGCAGCCCTTCATGCTACGGAAGTCACTTTCTCTGAGGTCACTAGTGAGTCTTCAATTGCTAAACACAACAGCCTAGAAGTTATCTTCCTTAACCCTCTGTAACATCTGACAGTGTTGGTCACTGCTTCCTTTATGAAACTTTCATTGTTTTATGGCTTCCTGGACACTGCTCTCTCCTTATTGTCTTGTTACGCACTCTGGCCACACCCTAGCCTCTTTCTTTGTCCCATGTTCTTTATCAGGCTCACACCAGGGTAATCCCTGGGGCCCCTTTCCATTTTGGTGTATGCTCTCTCCCTGGGCAGACTTACCAGGACTTAATCATCACCTAAATGTGAATGGCTCCCCAGTCTTCAGCCCAGTCTTCTTTTTTCAGAGCTCTAGATCTGTGTTTTCAATTGGAGTACTATGTGTCTCATAGATTCTAACCATTTAACACATCCAACAATGCCTCAAATCTGCTCTTCACTTCATTTCTCAGTTCATGGCAGCAGTGTCTAGCCAGTCACTAGGGTTAGAGGCACTTGCCCCACCTCCTTCTGTCCATCACTATGAGTGGCTTAGGTTGTTGCATCAACAGTCAGCGTAATGTGATGGTCAAGAGTAAGACTCTGGAGCTGGATTGCCAGGGTTCAAATCCAGCTGTACCACTTACTAGGTGGATAACCTTGAGCAAAGTCCTTAACTGTTTTGTCTCAGTTTACTCGTCTCTAAAATGAGGATAATGATAGTAGCTATGTCATGGGGTCCTTGTGAAGATTATATGTTTGTATTTGCTAAGCAGTTAGAAAATTGTCTGGCATAGAGCAAATGGTACATGCATGTATGCTAAGTTGCTTCAGTCATGTCCAACTCTGCGACCCCAGGGACTGTAGCCTGGCAGGCTCCTCTATCCGTGGAATTTTCCAGGCAAGAATACTGGAGTGGGGTTGCCATTCCCTTCTCCAGGAAATCTTCCCAACCCAGGGGTTGAACCCATGTCTCTTATGTCTCCTGCATTGGCAGGCGGGTTCTTTACGACTAGCACCACCTGGGAAGCCTTTAAATGCTGCATAGGTGCTTATTAGTGAATTGGTTGCCAGTTTGTTAGTTCATCCTTCATGCCGTTAACAGGTTTTTGAGAGACTGCGAGTTACTAAGTTGTCAACCAGAGGTGAGTTATTATGCCAAGCGCTGTATATGCAGAATCTCAACCTTCACAACAACCTGTTAGCAAGTGTTATTATTCCCATGTGAGAGATGAGGAAACTGATGCATTAAGCACTAATGTACTTGGCCCAAAGTCACAAAGACTACAAATGTCAGAGTTGGAGTTTTAATTCAGATCTGTTCATTCCTAGAGCCAGAGTTCAAACCCAGGAAGGCACGCTATACTGCTTTCCCAAGCCAGAGTTGGTCACTTCACAGACTTTCCCAAAGATTCTGCACTGCCTATGCTGTCATGATCTACTCCTTAACAATTTTGTTCCAACTTGAGAGTCCCTTGGACTGCAAGGAGATCCAACCAGTCCATCCTAAAGGAGATCAGTCCTGGGTGTTCATTGGAAGGACTGATGCTGAAGCTGAAACTCTAATACTTTGTCCACCTCATGCGAAGCGTTGACTCATTAGAAAAGACCCTGATATTGGGAGGGATTAGGGGCAGGAGAAGGGGATGACAGAGGATGAGATGGCTGGATGGCATCACCGACTTGATGGACATGAGTTTGGGTAAGCTCTGGGAGTTGGAGATGGACAGGGAGGCCTGGCGTGCTGCGATTCATGGGGTTGCAAAGAGTCAGACATGACTGAGCGACGGAACTGAACTGACTGAACTTGATTTCCTGCAACTTCCCTCCATGTGGATGCCCTTTCTTTCCTCTCTTCCTCTCTCCTGTCCTTCTTTCCTTTTTTCTTTCTTTCCTTTGTTACATCAATATTTTATTGACTGCTTCAATGCCAGGCACCATGCTAAACTGGAGAAAATGAGAGAAAAGTGTGTTTTGTTTTCAAGGAGTTCATAGCCTGACACTGTTGATGATACAGTGAGGGGACTGCCCCGGGGGGATGTGGGAGCCAGAATGGGTAAGGAGGTAAGGGAATGGGGAAGAGTTTCTTTGAGGCAGGGACATTTAGCTGCCTTAAAGGATCTTTGGGTCAGACAACTTTGTGCTATTCTCTGTTGCTGTTGTTTAGTTGATAAGTTGTGACCCATGGACTACTGTGATCCCATGGATCCCACCAATCTCCTCTGTCCATGGGATTTCCCACGTAAGAATACTGGAGTGCATTGCCATTTCCTTCTCCAAGGGATCTTCTTGACCCGGGGATCAAACCCGCCTCTCCTGCATTAGCAGGTGGATTCTTTACCACTGTGCCGCCAGGGAAGCCTGCCATTCTCTAAGTCCTGAATTCTTTTTGCCTTTGGAATCTTTGGGGGTGTCTTTCTCCCTGTCAGATTGTTGTTTAAGACCGTATCTGAGTCGCATTCTTTGGGATGCCAACTTTTCCTTCCTAGTTAGCCGAAGGTCTCTTGTAGATACCTCAGTTACAGTGCATATCACATAGTAGTCTAGCTATTGGCCTATCTCGCTTTCTGACTGGATTTTGATGTCCTTCGAGGAAAAGACAGAATCATGTTTATTTTTGAACTGTCCTTCATTCTCAAAGTGGCATGGCTGACATATCATAGTACTTAGTAAAATGTTGATAAACGAAGAGTTGTCTATTTACAAAAGAAAATGTAATTAACACTTCTGATTCAGACTAAAACTATTCAGATTATCATTCTTAGTATCTTAGCACCGTGCTCTGTAGAAACTAGGTGTTCAATAAATACTAAGTATCTGATGGTTTTGTCAGTGAACTATCTGAAGTAATGTTAGGAATAGGACACTTATCATTAAATCTACTTCTGTAGATAAATTAAGATTTTCATGTCCAACTGAGTGTCAGAGCTCTAAGTGTTGGGGCTCATGTCCAACTGAATGTCATGAAAAAAATTAAAAATTGTTTGTTATAGAGCTAGTATTGAGGATTTTCTTTCTTCCCTCGGTTGGGTCATGGTTCCAGAATTTTGTGCACAGTTGAGGCACCAAGGTATGATGCTGTTGGGAGAAGGCTATAGGAGTTACTGCTATAGGAGTTACTGCCACAAACTGTAGGAGTTTCTGCCAGGAGTCTATAGTCTTCCATCATCAAAATGTCTACAAACAATAAATGCTAGAGAGGGCTTGGAGAAAAGGGAATCCTCCTACACTGTCGATGGGACTGTAAATATGTACAGGCACTATGAAGACCAATATGTGAGTTCCTTAAAAAACTAAAAATAGAGCTACCATATGATCCAGCAGTCCCACTCCTGGGCGTATCTCCAAAGAAAACTTTAACTGAAAAGGTGCACCCCAATGTTCAATAGCAGCACTATTTACAATAGCCAAGACATGAAAGCAGCCTAAATGTCCATCAAAAGATGAAGAGGTAAAGATGAGGTAAAGAATATTACTCAACCATAAAATGAATGAAATAATACCAGTTGCAGCAACATGAATGGACCTAGAGATTATCATACTAAGTGAAGTAAATCAAGCAAAGACAAATATTATATGATATCACTTACCTGAGGAATCTTAAAAAAATGATTCAAAGGAACTTATTTACAAAACAGAAAGAGACTCACAGACATTGACAGTAAACTTATATTACCAAAGGAGAAAGGTGGGAAGGGATAAAATAGGGATTTGGGGTTAAAAGATACGCACTGCTACGCATGAAATAGATAAACAAGGACCTACTGTATTACACAGGAAACTATATTTAATATTGATGTGAGAGTTGGACTATAAAGAAAGCTGAGCACCGAAGTATTGATGCTTTTGAACTGTGGTGTTGGAGAAGACTCTTGGGAGTCCCTCGGACTGCAAGGAGATCCACCTAGTCCATCCTAAAGGAAATCAGTCCTGAGTGTTCATTGGAAGGACTGATGTTGAATCTGAAACTCCAATACTTTGGCTACTTGATGCGAAGAGCTGACTTATCTGAAAAGACCCTGATGCTGGGAAAGACTGAAGGCAGGAGGAGAAGGGGTCGACAAAGGATGAGACAGTTGGATGGCATCACTGACTCAATGGGCATGAGTTTGGGTAGACTCCAGTAGTTGGTGATGGACTGGGGGGCCTGGCGTGCTGAGGTCCACAGGATCGCAAAGAGTTGGACACGACTGAGCAACTGAACTGAACTGAACTGAATAACCTCTAAAGTAAAAGAATCTGAAAAAGAAGAATGTATATATATCTGAATCACTTAGATATGTACCTGAAACATTGTAAATCAACTATACTTCAATTAAACAAAGAGTCAGCCATTCTAATCCATATCTGGTAAAGGCTCAGCAATTTCTTTTGCAGCTGCTCCTGGTTTTGTCCTCCTAGGAACACCATGCAACCATTTCTTCTCTGTGGTTGTTCCTCCTTCCTGGGAGCATGGACCTCTCTTGTCTGTCTTTTTCTCCTGGCAACATTTACCTCCAGTAGAGGGGAACTGTTATGGTGAGCAGAGGGGTATAGTGCAAAGCTGAGAGGAGTCCTCACTCCTTCTTCTATTCTCCTTTTTTTTGACCCCAATTACCCTTTCACCAGAAGTACCCTGGTTATAGTTCAAAATCAAGTCCTCCAGGTCAATCACTCCCACGCTCAAAGTAGTGCCAAGCTGTGTGAGTGATCTAACCTTTCACCAGAGGTTGAAGCTTTCTGTACAATAAAAGTCAGAAAGACTCATAGCCCATGACTGTTTTCCATCATGCATCATCCCTGTCCTGAGGAAATAACTGCAGAATCCACACTGGCATGAATTAAAAGGAAGGGGAAAGGGGAAAAATACATGGAGGAAAACACAAATATGCCAATAGTAGATGCTGATATCTTAGAATACTGTCCTAACCATTGTAGTCCCTTAGTCTTTGGGTCTCATAAAAATTGTGAGAATTACAGGACAAAGTACTGTGCATGTAAGGTGTTTAGAATAGTATTTGTTACGTAGACAGTGAGAACCTAACAAATGTTAGTTATCATTAACATTATACAGGGCTTCTCCAGTCACGAAAGGACCTTGGTTCCTGTCCAAAATCAGGTCCTCCAGATCAGTTACTCCCACACTCAAAGTGGTGCCAAGCTGTGTGAGTGATCTGTTCTGCATGCGCCCTGAGGACACTCAGCCCGCAAAATGTACTCATGTCTGGTCTTCCTGAGGGTGGGGTTCCAACCTATCTCTAGAGAATTCTCTTTGTTTCCAACATGGGCTTCCCTCTCAACACCACTTCTAATTCCCAGGAAGCTTAGTCACAAGCCCAGGTGGTAATCCCAATTCTAGTTTGGGTCCATGTGTTGTTGGCCTTTCTGGTATCCCCCGGACAAGATAATTACATTGAAATTCAGAGGCAGCATGTAATTTTTGGCACTGATGTCTTTAATTAAATTCAATAAGCATTTATTGAGCACCTAGAGCGTGTAAAATAGGGTTCCTTGAAATACATTTGGCCCTTAAGTATTTAGTCTGTTCTAGTTACTCAATTTGGATTAATGTCGATACATCTTTCAGGGTTTTATGAGGAATAAATATTAAAATGGAAAAACATTTGCACAAATCTTTGCAAATATAAACGTATTGTGTGGACTATTGCTGCTACAGTATTAATATTAATTGCAATAACAACACTTGCTTCCCAGGCAGGCGGTAGCGAGCAGCTGTAAGGCCAACAGGAGCCAGACGGAAGAGGTCAGGGGAGGTGCCTTCAGTACGTCCGGCCCAGAAGGGGCGGAGCCTTAAGGAACATACCCAAATCCTGCCCCTTACTCCGCCCTTTTCGTCGGGGCGCGTAGGCGGTTACCATGGCGATGACGTATAGAGGGCGGGGCGGGGCGGGGCTATGGAGAGGAGGAGGAAGATGGCGGGAGGGCGGCTCTGAGGAGACCTCGGCGGCGGCGGAGGAGGAGAGAAGCGCAGCGCCGCGCCGCGCCGGGGCCCATGTGGGGAGGAGTCGGAGTCGCTGTTGCCGCCGCCGCCGCCGCCTGTAACTGCTGGACCCGAGAAGGAGTGAAGGGGAGACGGCAGGATGAAGTTCGCCGAGCACCTCTCCGCGCACATCACTCCCGAGTGGAGGAAGCAATATATCCAGTATGAGGTACCGGCGGCGGCCGGGGAGTGGGAGGACTTGGAGGGGCCACCATCTCGCAAGTCCCGACCTCCACCGCCGCCTTCCGCTCTTGCTGCTTCCCCCGTGCCCGGGCGGACTTTGACCCGGTGCGACGGGGAGCCACTGCGGCATCCCAGCCGCGGCCGGCCCCCTCCGGGCCCCGCTGACCTTCCCCTCCCCCGCAGCCCCGTTGCAGCCGGGGTAACGGATATGCGGGCTGCGGGCTCCGGGCCGGGAGGGACTGCACCCCCGGCCCGGGCTGAGGAATGGTGGTGGGAGGGCGAGCCTCAGGTAGCGGAGCCGGGGTGTGAGGGTAGCCCGGGGTACAGCGGTTCCGCGCTAATCCCCTCCTCTTCCCGCTCACCCTGACCTCTGGTCCCCACCCTGGGCGAGCGCCCCCTCGCCAAGGTTAGGTCTTGTTTCTTTCGGCTCACCTCTCCCCGAGGAATCTTCTTCCTAGATTAGCCCCTCCGGTGATTTCCTTCAATTCAGGGAGCCCTTCAGCTTTCCCCCACTTGCCCACTGTTGACAAAGGCTTTGTAACAGGATCGAAACTTGATTTAAATGTGTATCACACGTGCAGTGGTTACAGTAGACAAACATCGTAATCAACTGTTTTGTTTTGATAATAAGACGGTGACTCGTGTTTTCACTGATTTCATGAAATATGTAAAGGAATCATATCTTTGGTTTTGGCTCTTCGGTTTTGGAATGGAGTGAAAGGAAGAGGAAGAAAGAAAGAGAAGAGAATTATTAACATTTTCAGGTTTTCTTTCCTAAAATTTTTGTTAGCTAGGGAGAAAAGTACTGTCTTGTAATGTACTTTTAAAACATTCCTGTGTATTACAGAAATCATGGCCCTCCTCACCCTTAATTTCTGTGATAACAGCTCCTGGACGGTATTTAATAGATAATGATAAGGAACCTTACGTTAATGAAAGGAAAAGTAAAGATAATGAGCCCATTTATGTATTCAGAAGCCAAGATACCTGAAGGGTTTTAAGCTTTGCGATAGGTTATTCTCAGTGGCTGGCAGTTCAGCTCCTGGATAGAGAGACTTAATCTGTAACCTCCGGTAATTCACATCTGTGTTGTGTGCAGGAACAAAGAGTATAAAATCAATACGAACACAAATATGCTAGCTAGATTTTATGAATTAAGATATTTTGGTTCTCTTTTTCATTTCTATTTTAAGTTCATTGAAAGGATGTTTAGACGATCGCAGAAGCTTATTTATTCATATAACAGTTGTAAGAATTGAAGAAGGCAAGGAAAGAGACATAAGTAGGTTAAACAGAACCTTGAAGATTGTAAAGTAAATTCACCTGGTAACATACAGTATTTCATTATTGCCAGAAATGAAAGGCCTAGAGTTGTTAACGCTTTCTTTCATTTAATTTTCTAATAGTGTTTTGTGACTACATTTTGTAAGAGTGAAATAAGGGACAAGCTTTTCAGCCTGTAGAGCTCTTGATTTATTGTTTCTAATAACATTTGGTCAGTTTTAAAACCTTGGCTAGAGTCCAGATGATGGTTTTTATTGAAAGGAAGTTATTCGTCTTTCATCTTTCTGGTAGTAATTTTCAGCACCACTGCCAGTTCTTCATAGAACAGGGCATCCTGAAGCAACATCCTATATAGTATGGAATGCTTCATCTGGGGAGAAGTTATAGTGACTGGTTGTATGCTGTGATTCATCTTAAGTATTACAGCTCTTAACTGTTTCATAGAATTGTATTAATTTGGAATACAGTTTTTAGGGCTGGAAGGAGAAGCGTAAGGCTTAAAGATGCAATTACCTCTTGATTTATAATACCAGCTTTGTGGCTGGAGTCATTCTGGTACTTAATTCACATACTGCATTTGGATGCTAACTAGTCCTAGATGGTTTACTTTAAGTTGATCAGAGAGGAACACATTTCATATGTATGACTGTGTTATTTTTTCCTAGGCCAATTAAAAATTATTTTGTAAAAAATGCATTAATTGTAGATTATTGAAATTTTATTCTACAGAGAGTCCTTACTCTGTGACTTGGGTCTTTTGTAAGCTCTTTATTTGGTAGGGAAAATTAATAAAGAGCACTTTTCTTTTTGAATTGGAGCCATTTTTTATAGGGTTGGGATTCTGTGTGTTGTATATTGTTTCTCAAGACCTAGTGTTGTTCCTTTAAAAATAAAGAGGCATAAATAAGAATCTTTAGAGGAATTTGGCAGCTTAGAAACTTTGGGGAAAAAAGAATATCGTGAAAGATGTCAGCATTTGCTTGAGAGAAGAACCTTTTCATATGGCAGTAAAATGTAGTTTCTCACATGTGAAGATGATGCTCTTGAAACGCTGTTAGTAGAGCAGACTTGGATTTGTTTTTCAAGTACTGGTGATGAAATTTTGGTATATTACCCATGATTTCTAGTGTAGGCTGCTTTCTACTGCTGTGAACTGTTATGAACTGTTCAGCTATTTTGGTTTTCACGTCATTTTGCTACATTAAATTTTACTTGAAACATCAGAGCATTAGACAGAAGCTGAAAATGTTGTTTTACCTCTATGATTATATGTACTATTGTGTACACACAGTCATACAGTAAGTGCTGATTCTTGTATATGTTTGTCATGAAGCCATGGGGACAGGCTTTTTGCCTTTCTTGGCTTCTGTCCTCTTTCATAAAGTAAGAATATAGGGTTAGAGCTTTTTAAGATCCATTGTAGTTCGTAGGGTTTTGATTTAACTTTTAATGGCTTTCATTTTTTGGACTGTTAAAATTAGTGTTAATGATCCATCAATATCCTGAAAATGATCAGTTTCTAATTTAAAAATGAATCGTGGAGTTCATAGACTCAATCTTCATAGGTGGAATAATAAAGCATAAAGATTAGAGCAACATGGAGAAATCATACAAAGAAAATTGGTTTGATTCATTTGTGAATAGTTTTTACAAAGAATAAACACAAATGGAAAGAGGCTATCCCTGTTTCCAGTAATCTATTTGAGTATAAATCTTGGCATGTAATGCAGAACATCAATAAATCTTTTCAAGAGCACTTTTTAAAATTTAGAATCAGTGATTGCATACTTTAGAGCTCTGTAATTGATTAATCAAAATTAATTTAGACCAGTTTCCACCAGACTGGTATGACCATGTTAATATTTTACAGAATATTAGCAAAAGAAGCAAATATATTTGGTGCCTTTGGCTGCTGACTTGTGTTTTCTTCCCTAGGGTCCTGTGCTGCTTTGGTTTCTCAGGAACCAGGAATGGTTTTGTCCGTGTATACTGTAGTTTTGTAAGGTACTAAAATAATGAGGTATCTAAATTTCAGGATTTTAGAGTTAAAATGGAATTGACGGATTATCTGTCTCCTTGGTTTTTTCAGAGGAAGAAAAGATCCAGAAAGGTTAAATTACATGTCCAGTATCATATATAGTCTCTTAAGCACAGAGGTGTAAGCATTGAGAGTCAGGTCATCCTGACTGTGTGATCCTGATGAAATCACTTCCTCTTCTGGGCTTTAGGTTCTTCATCTGTTAAGTGAGAGAACTGGACTTGATTTCTAGGCTTACAGCCCTCTATTTTCTAAGAACCCATATAGCTCCAAATTTCTGTACATTTTTATGGTTTCATTATGCTTGATATATGAAGATGATAGAACTTAAAGTATTACTATTAAAAGCATTCTTTTAAATTAATAATCTTTTAAAAAAATTTTGATGATTATCTTAATCTGTGAATGGAAAACTGACCCAATGAAGCTTTTATTGAACTCAAATAAAAAGTGATGGTAATAGTTTTAATTTTTGTTGTTGCAAGATATGGAAAGGATTCTGCATAATATGCATATCCCTTTTTTCGAGTGTAAGGAAACACCATAACATTATTGTGATTTTCATTTATAGAATTCTCCCATGAGAACACTTGTGTTGCAGGCTTCAATTTCCCAAAGGAATTATGTTGATTAGTTAGGGTTAACTTGCCTTGCTGGAACTTGTTTGAAATTTCCAGTTTGGCCACCCGATGGGGCACAAGCCACACTTTTCCTTTCAGGCACCTCTGCAAATGAAAGTATAGTATAGTATATTTAAAATAACGTTTGTAAATGAGTAGAGCAATAAGATGCCTGGTATTTACACATGTTTCTTAACTGAGTGAATTGTTGTATAAGATAGGAAGCTATTACTGTTATTTTCATTGTTTAATAGAGTATGTTAGAGTATGTTTAATAGAGTATGTTGCATCATAGCCCCAAAGGAGAGTACCCAACACTCCCATGAAGGAAGAGAAGGTAGTTTTAGAAGTGTTACTTATGCTCATTTTTATGTGTAAGACAGGAAGAAATGAAATTTTACTAACATTGAATAAATATGTTGATGAGATGACCTCATTTTAGGAGGTAGTCTGAAGGAGAGTCAAGAATCGCTAATAGTTTTCTCACTTGTTTGTTCACTTTCAGGAAATAGCAGTTCAGTTTATAGTTGCATATAGTTAGATGAATTTATGGCTATTACCTAATTTTGACTAAACTAACCCATATAAAATGGATGTGAATTAAAAAAAGACTCCTGTAAAGAAACCAATAATGTGAGTACACATGAACAACAAGAACATGGCAGAGCTGACAGTTCTACTTCTAGCACGAGCTTTTGTCAGCCAAGTTACAGAAGAAACAGTGCTACTTGAATAGACCTAACAGGCTTGCCAAAAAGTTTCAAAATAATGAAAATAATTCTTCAAATTAAGATTTTAACATCCACTGTCATCCATAGTGAACTTCACCCTAAATATATGTTATGTATTAGAGTATTCTGCATTGGAAGGTCAGTTTTCCAGCTTGTAGCCATTATCATCAAGTTTCAAAATTAACTGAATCTTGAAGTTTGAATTAGGCCTTTGAAATACTAAAAACTAGGATTTTAAAAGGCAGTGAATCTTTTCTGTTAGATTGTTCTTTAAAAGTATTGTTATTGATAATTTCTTAAGAGAGCTTAAAAATATTTTTGTATTATTCACAAGTGAAAGTTTAAATTAGTTTATTATTGTCTCATCTTTTAAAACTTCCATTTAAAAATTCCATGTTTTATAATGTACACAATTGTAGAAGGAGATAATTTATAAATAAATGTACATATATTAGAGGTGCATGGTAAACTTTTTAAAAATAGTAATGTAACAAAAAAGGTTTGGAAGATTTTGCTCAAGTTGTACAGCTTAACTGGAGGTAGTTTGTGGGTTGCTTGGTATTTATTTAATTGGCCTTTGGGAGATTGTCAAAATTCACTAGGGGTCTTACCTGGTTGTATTTTTGTTTTCAGGTCTTCCCCTTACCTAGGAAATGCTAAAAGAAGTCAAGTAGACAATGCTCATGAACAAACGCCTAAAAAAATTATTTATTCATTCAACACATGTTTATAAGGGCTCTGTTATGTGCTATAGGCTGATAGATTTGTCATTAAGTTCTATCTCTTTTATCTTAAAAATATTATCAAAAACCAGTTTTTTGTGTGTATGTGTTTGGTTTTATATTTCAGTCATATTTCAAGCACATATTTCAACATAGTGCTTTCAAAACTTAAAATGGTGTAGAAAAGGAAGATTGTAGATTGAGGACTTGGAACATGGTTGTAAATTTGGATCACTATGTAAATAATATGGAAGAATTCTTCCTGGCTTTTCAAACTTTTTACGTTATACACCTTTAAATTTAATTGTTTATAGAAGGAAATTTGCTTACCTGTTTCTTCCTATCACTAGGCAGGTGTGGTATGTGTGGTATCAGAAAAGCCTTAAAAAGTTTTTTATTATAGATCACGGGAAAGTTTAATTAACTTGCTGTAAGCATAACTTGCAACTTTCATATTATGTGTAATGAGAGGGACAGTGTGATGATTAAGAAAACATAGTCATCTCTTATTGAAGATGACCTGCAGAATTTAGAAAGACTGTAGACCATAAATAAGGAGATGCAAGTCCTTAGAACCAGTTCTGTCACTGAATATTCACAGATAATTAGTGAACAAGTCATTTTTTGGAAGATTGAAGCCCTGAAACATCATACAGGAAAATGAGAAGCTTTTAGATTATTGTGTGAATTACTTATTTAGACTAAATTGGTAAAGTTGTAATTCACAGAGTAATCCATGTGCTTTGTGAGCTTTTTCTATACCTTAGAGAAGTAATTCTTTAACTTTTTGGTCTTGGTACCATTTGAAACTCTTAAAAATTGTTAAAAAGATTCCACTATCTATTGATAATATGCTGTGTTTGAAATTAAAACTAAGAGATGTGTGAAACACAGAGTATACAAGCACACCTTCTACTAGCCTTCAGGGACGTGACATCACATTTCATGTGGTCTTTGGGAACTTCCACTGTGTGTACTCGTGAAAGAATGAGTGAAAAAAGTGCATGATGTTGTAGTATTGTAGTGGATAATGGGGCCCTGCTGCTCACTGCTCAAAAACCAATAAAGAGGCCAGGTTGGTGGAAAGAAAAGTTTGCTTTATTTTGGATGTCAGCAACAGCAGTGGGGGCGGGGTGGAGTGGGAGGAGTGGGGAAATGACATACTTATCCAAAGACCAACACCTGCCCCACTTCTGTAATCAATGGACAAGAGTTTTCGTAGGCTTAGTCCATGGGATTGCGAAGTCGGACACGACTGAGCAACTTCACTTTCACTTTTCACTCTCATGCATTGGAGAAGGAAATGGCAATCCACTCTGGTGTTCTTGCCTGGAGAATCCCGGGGACGGAAGAGCCTGGTGGGCTGCCATCTCTGGGGTCGCACAAAGTCGGACACGACTGAAACGACGCAGCAGTAGCAGCAGCAGCAGCAGGGAGGGAGCTATATGCAGAAACAGCACAGTCAGCTCTGACAGTCATCTTGAAATTGATTATCGGTGGTCTGACCAGCGTCGTTTCATATATTTTAAGTACAGATAATCTGCAGTCCCATGGTCGGTTTGTTCCTGTTTCCTTGAGGCCAGTTCTCAGAATTTTGGCAGCTTATGTCATGGCTACAGTCTGGTCATCATGCAGTTAACTTTTCCTACGTGGTAGGGGTTTTAGTATCTGTAAGACAGCTCACAGGATGTGGCTCAGACTATTCCATATCCCTTGAGAAGGGACTAAAGCTCTTTGACTATACTTTATAATGACTGGTGGTGATGGTTTAGTTGCTCAGTCATGTCCGACTCTTACCCCATAGACTGCAGCCTGCTAGGGTCCTCTGTCCATGGGATTCTCCAGGCATGAATACTGGAGTGGGTTGCTGTTTCCTTATCTAAAATAAAGCTGCGTGTTAAATTGCTTCAGTCATGCCCAACTCTTTGCAACTCTGTGGACTGTAGCCTTCCAGGCTTCTATGTCCATGGGGATTATCCAGGCAAGTATACTGGAATGGGTTGCTGTGCCCTCGTCCAAGGGATCGTTCCGACACAGAGATCAAACTTGTGTCTTCTTATGCCACCTACAATGGCAGGCAGGTTCTTTTCCACTAGCTCCACTTGGGAAACCTCAAAATTTAACATGGATTCAATGAAAGTGAAAGTGGCTCAGTCGCGTCCAACTCTGTGACCCCATGGACTATATAGTCCATGGAATTCTCCAGGCCAGAATACTGGAGTGGGTAGCCATTCCTTGTCCAGGGGATCTTCCCAACCCAGCGATTGAACCCAGGTCTCCCGCGTTGCAGGAGGATTCTTTCCTGGCATTTTCTCACTTCTCTGATCAAACTTAATCTTTGACTAAAGTTTTTCCACAGATAAAAGGCAGGTCGAGGGTGGCGTGGGTGGTGGGGGAAGGGCAAAAGATCGTAGGGCCCTGCTCCATTTCAGTATTATTATGAAAATAGTTTTGATCTTCTGGGTTCCCTGAGAGAGTTTCTAAGAGTTGCTGCCTTTGAACACACAACTCCTTTCAGAACATTTGGAGATGGCCTGAGAAAAAGCTCTCTAGTCTTAGGAAGCACAAAAGAAGATAAAGAGAATCCCATGAGTGAGAATTGTCTGGTATATCCCCCTGCACAGAATGATAGAGAAAAGAGTATTGTCTTCTCTGGGATTCTCACTTCTAATCTCTATTCCTTGAATTGAATTAGTAGAAATGTGCTCTTTTTGTCATTAAGGAGAAAGAAATTAGCATTTATTGACCAGTTAGGAACAAGGTGTCAGCAGCTTTGTTACCTCATCTAATCTTCACAATAGTTTTGTGAGATAGAATTTTTTTTCTTTTTAACTTATTTTTTTACTAAAGGATAATTGCTTTACAGAATTTTGCTGTTTTCTGTCAGACCTCAACATGAATCAGCTATAGGTATACATATATCCCCTCCTTTTTGAACCTCTCTCCCATCTCCCTCCCCACCCCACCCCTCTGGGTCGATACAGAGCCCCTGTTTGAGTTTCCTGAGCCATGCAACAAATTCCTGTTGGCTAAGATAAGATATTTTTCTGGGCTCCAGAATCACTGCAGATGGTGACTGCAGCCATGAAATTAAAGGACCCTTACTCCTTGGAAGAAAAGTTATGATCAACCTAGACAGCATATGAAAAAGCAGAGACATTGCTTTGCCAACAAAGGTCCGTCTAATCAAGGCTATGGTTTTTCCAGTAGTCGTGTATGCATGTGAGAGTTGGACTATAAAGAAAGCTGAGCGCCAAATAATTGAGGGCTTTTGAACTGTGATGTTGAAGATTCTTGAGAGTCTCTTGGACTGCAAGGAGATCCAACCAGTCCATCCTAAAGGAAATCCGTCCTGAATATTCATTGGAAGGATTGGTGCTGAAGCTGAAACTCCAATACTTTGGCCACCTGATGCTAAGAACTGACTCATTTGAAAAGACCCTGATGCTGGGAAAGATTGAAGGCAGGAGAAGGGGACGACAGAGGATAAGATGGTTGGATGGCATCACCAATTCAATGGAAATGAGTTTGAGTAAACTCCAGTAGTTGGCGATGGACAGGGAGGCCTGGTGTGCTGCGATTCATGGGGTCGCAAAGAGTCTGAGCAACTGAACTGAAGATAGATAGATGATTTATTATCTTCATTTTACTGATGAGGAAACTCAGGCTTAGAGAGACTAACCAGTTTGTTCATGGCCATACACTTACTAAGTAGTAGAGCCAGAATTTGAAATAAAATCTGTCATACTTGGGAGCTCTTGCCTTTATATGGGAATTGTAAATAGCAGTGGTGCTAACAGGGGCGGTAACAACAGCTGTTATTTTTTGAGTGCTTACTTTGTCAGTCACTATGGCATTACTTGAAAAGCATCTCTTTATAGCAAGCTGTGTAGGTAGGTTTTTATGTTCGCTCTGTTTGTAGACCGGGAACCTGAGTCTTAGAGCCATTCAGTAACTGATTATGTTGAAACTGCTAATTGTGGTTAGCAGATATGAGATTGAAAGAGCCCCTGCTCTTAATTCCTACATCCTGCTGGTTTATGAAAAATAAATAACTCCATCCATTTATGCATACATACATTTAGGCACAGTCTCCAGCACCTGCTGAAGTAACGGCTGGTCTATTTTTAGTCCTAGGCCTTACTTCTGCATGGTTTGGAGGTAGTAGAGTGTGGTTTGGAGGTTAGAGTTCACCTCTATTAATTTATTTTTTTCTCAAGATTATCAGTGTAACTCTTATGAGGTAGGCAGCTGTTAAACAGAGGAACTTATAAAGATGAGCCATCGGAAAAATATAATGAGATATAGTGATAAATGTAAAAGGAGGAAGATAAAGAAGAGTGAGCATAGCTGTTGCTATGCCACAGTTGTGGCTTTTTGCTTTTAAAGCATTCCATAGATCATGGAACGTCAGACCTGTAAGGAATTTCAGAGATTATTTAGTCCAATTCCCTTTTTTACTTGAGTGGGAAATGAAGTCCAGAGAGGTTGTGATTCAAGGACACGTAGCTTGGTTAGTGGCAGAGTTAATGCGATAACTGATTCATTTTATTGTTTAACCGTTTTGCATCATTTACTTGTGTGACAATAATGCATGGAGAGAACAAACTCTGAAGTCAGACTGCCTAGGTTCATATACCAGCTGCACAATTTACTAGCTGAGTGACCTCAGGCAAGTCATTCTGTTAGTTCCTCTCTGTTCTTCAGTTTCCTCATTTGTAAAATGGGGACAGTAATAGTAGTTACAGGACTTCTGTGAGGATTATATGAGTTAAAATATGAAAAGTGCTAATATAATGCCTATATTTGCTATTAAAAGTATTTCTACTACAGAGTTCAGCAGTATTAGTTAAGGCTAGGTTAGCAGTATCTTTGTGAGGAAAACTGAGCCTCAAATTTTGTCCCTCTGGGCTTGTTCAGTTCAGGTTTTTGGAAAACGTCTCTATTGATTTTAGATATTATTCCTTTTACCTGTGATATTTATATTAATAAATTGTCCTTTTTATATACAGTAAGAAATTCAGGTGGGAGCAATCATATAGTTTTGAAATGAATTAGTTCTCCTTGGTTACTTGTAACTTGTATTCATTTTGGTTATAGACTGTGCCTGCATATTCTTTTTTTTTCAATTGGGGTGACATTTACATGTGTGCTCCTAAGTATGTCTAAATAGCTTAAGTGAATCCTTTGAATTTTTAGTGGCTATCTAATTGTAGTTTGTTTCAGTTTTCTAATGAAAATTTAATTTTTTAATACTAGAATAGTTTTTAGAGTTGAAAAAGACCTTCTCAAGTCCTCTGTTTCACAGATGAATAAATTGAGGGCAGAAGGGCCAAGATATATGTATGGTCAGCCTCACAACTAGCTGATAGCAGAGCCTGGAATTAAAATACTGACCTCTTGCTCACTGGTATACCTTACTGAGGCTTATCACTGCTATATAAACATTTCTTTACTTTTAATTTTAAAAATTCATTTTCTGTGTAAGAGACCATATGAATTTAAATGTTCATGTTAATTATTACTTACTCAGCATTAATACATTTATGTGAATCTGATCCTTCAGTTCACATTAACAACCTCAAATCGTTCTTGTATGTGTCAGTTAAAAGACTAGATAAATAAGAGGCTCAAATTTAAAAATATTGTTTACTCAAATACAACCATTGCCCCATTTAGGTAGAAACCTATTTTAGGTGAAGCGATAGGACTGAGGAATTATGGTTAAGGCTTGAGGGGTTAGGTAGAGATGAGAGGAGGACTCAGGAAAGTTGAAGAATCATTTGGGCATTTCTCTGTAGCATGCCTGAATGTTAACACAGGTTACATGTTACCTCTGCATGAACAGCACCTCCCTCTCTAGCCCCCATCTCTTAAAACATACTGCCAAGCTGAAGTCAGGGCATATCTGACTAGAGAAGATTAGAATATACAGTATTAATCTATTAACTATTCATGATGTCCCCTTCCTTTTTGAAAAAATAATAAAGTAACAATGATGATAATGACAACAGCTAATGTTCATTGAGTTTCTGTTGTGTTGGGTGTTTTATATTTAATCCGTACCCTCTAAGGTAGATTTTCTTATCCTGTTTTAAGAAGTCACTGAATCTTAGATTGAGTAGATTGCCCAAGGTCACATAGCTGGTGAATGGCAAAACCAGAGTTTAAACACAGGTTTGTCTTATTTTACAGCCTGGATTCTTAACATGAGGATACATGGTCAGGATCTCGCAAGGGGCTGGTGATGTAAAACTAGGTATGCGCCTGTCCTAAAGGAGCTTATAACTTGGTTGGTCTTCTAATCTTAGTATATTGTGATTTATGTTACAGAGGAATGGCTGATTGATTTGCTCTGGAGAATCAAAGGTATTTATCTTGAAAGCTTTCACAGAAGTACTAGAGATTCAGTACGGTTTGTTGCCATGGTGAAGAGGGGACAGGACACTGAGGGCATTCTAGGCAGATGGAGTAATATTGAACGAAGGCACAGATAGGTGGTAGTACGCAAGCATATTAGTGAAATCTGGTTTAGTAGATACGTTGGAGGGCTGATAGTATGATTTGTACTGAGGTTTGAATACCATGTTGAGGACTTTAAATGTTCCCTGGTTGTGAACCACTAAGGATTTTTAAAAAGACTTGGGGAGAGGGATCAGTGCAAAGGGAGAATGTAGTGTAGATCCTGGAGATGCAGTGGGGAGACCAAGACCAAAGACAGGAAAACCAAATAGTATAGCCAGAAATAGTGAGAGCTTGAATTTACTACCTCATTTAATCAATTTTCCCACACTTTAACATCTAAAATCAAGATATATCTCATAATTAATTGTCATAGATTAATTTGCAGACTTTTTTTCATTCTTACAAGCACATAAAGTAATGGTGTATATTACTACTAATGGGATCTTAGATTTGATGAAATAATGATAGTAATAATATATAATATTTACTGAAAGCCGGCTGTGTGTCAGGCAGAGTGGTAGATACATGTTAGCATCCAGCATCTGGTAGTGTCTGGCATATTTAGAAACTTAAAAACAACAACAAAGTAGAATGTAACTGAAAGACTGTGGGATCTGCCTGAGATGTCATTAAGGGATAAGAAAGAGAGATTTAGGAGAGCATCATTGAAGGCAGTCAGTGGAGAAAACAGGAAAAGCTCATGTTTATCCCCTACAGAGCATGACTAGAGCTCTGGAAATGAGTTACTTTGGTATCAATTAGGAGAAGTTGGTCTTATTCTTTTAGTTTTGTTTATTCAGTGAAATGTGATCATTGATGACAAAATTGAGATGATAGTCTTTCTCCTGTTTTTCAAATATTTGTATAATAGCAGGTAACAAAAGTGTTGATAAACAGATGAGTCACCATCTCTAATCACATAGTTCAAACATCTTTTGATTAAATCTTTCTTTTTGAGTAGAGTAAGCTTACTTGAAATATTAGTGTTTCAAATTATGCTGCCATTAGTTATTTGCTAAAGAGGATTGCAAGATTTTTTTTTCTAGGATTTGTTTGCTTAGTATCATGGACTTTCAAAAATTCAGTTCTTGATAGATTCAGAAATTAGAAAGTGAATTGATTTAGAGATCACCGAAATTGAAATTGTAAAAACCCTGTTATTGTAATTGTAATTTAATTGTAATTGTAATAACCGTGTTGGGCAAGTCATGTAGCCTTTCTGTGCCACAGTTCTCTATCTTTAAACTGGAAATGATAATACGTTTTACTTTTGGAGGATCATGTGAAATGAAATGAATCAATAATTGGAAAACAGGATAGGAGGTTTAATAATAGTTTAATAATACTTACTACACATAGTAAGTATTAGCCATTATTACATATCTATACTTAGTGGTTTAAGGCTAACTGTTGAGCAGCATCTTGGTTGTTTACTGTTGACACAATTGGGGGAAGGGGTCAGTGAAACTGTAACTAGGAAAAGACAACTTAGACTGTTTATTCAATTATTGAACAAATGGAAGTTGAAAGAATTTTACATTTTTAAAAAAGGCTATGGGAGTATCAGACCACCTGACCTGCTTCTTGAGAAATCTGTATGTAGGTCAGGAAGCAACAGTTAGAACTGGACACGGAACAACAGACTGGTTCCAAACAGGAAAAGGAGTACGTCAAGGCTGTATATTGTCACCCTGCTTATTTAACTTCTATGCAGAGTATCATGAGAAATGCTGGGCTGGAAGAAACACAAGTTAGTATCAAGATTGCCGGGAGAAATATCAATAACCTCAGATATGCAAATGACACCACCCTTATGGCAGAAAGTGAAGAGGAACTAAAGAGCCTCTTGATGAAAGTGAAAGGAGAGTGAAAAAGTTGGCTTAAAGCTCAACATTCAGAAAACGAAGATCATGGCATCTGGTCCCATCACTTCATGGGAAATAGATGGGGAAACTGGCTGACTTTATTTTTCTGGGCTCCAAAATCACTGCAGATGGTGATTGCAGCCATGAAATTAAAAGATGCTTACTCCTTGGAAGGAAAGTTATGATCAGCCTAGACAGCATATTAAAAAGCAGAGACCTTCCTTTGTCAACAAAGGTCCGTCTAGTCAAGGCTATGATTTTTCCAGTAGTCATGTATGGATGTTGGACTATAAAGAAAGCTGAGCACTGAAGAATTGATGCTTTTGAACTGTGGTGTTGGAGAAGACTCTTGAGAGTCCCTTGGACTGCAAGGAGATCCAACCAGTCCATCCTCAAGGAAATCAGTCCTGACCATTCATTGGAAGGACTGATGCTGAAGCTGAAACTCCAATACTTTTGTTATCTGATGCAAAGAACTGACTCATTTGAAAAGACCCTGATGCTGGGAAAGATTGAAGGCAGAAGGGGACGACAGAGGGTGAGATGGTTAGATGGCATCACCGACTCAATGGACATGAGTTTGGGTGGACTCCAGGAGTTGGTGATGGACGGGGAGGCCTGGCGTGCTGCGGTTCATGGGGTCGAAAAGAGTTGGACATGACTGAGCGACTGAACTGAACTGAACTGAGTATTTCATAGAACATAAAGTTTGTTACTACTTGCTGATGGTTATTGATGAAAGAAAAAAAGATTATACATTTTTGAAAGATTCTTTGGTTTTTGGTAGAGGTGAAAAACTGGGAAGAAAATTGGTCACTTTTTCCTTTTTCTTTTGCATTTTTGTTGTAAGCCTTATTAAAGTTTCTGAATTGATTTGTAAGCATTATGTATTACAGAAGAAAGTGTTTTAGGCAAGGAAATTACTGTCAAGTGCAGAATTTTGGCATTCCTTCTTGACCTTTCTTCTAGTTTAGAGAGTGTTATTTAATATGATAGGTTTTGTGTTAGGAAAACTTATGAGACCATTGTTTAACCAACTTTATGTTTAAAAAATTTAAACAACATGAAATCAATAATCAATAATAATTAAACGTGTATTTGTGAACTTGCCTTGTTAAACACAGAATCTGCTAAAGTATCATCCCCCTTCCAAGTTGCTTAATTGCAAACATACACAATATTTTAGTAGTTAGATCTTTTTTCTCATTAGTATTTGAAATTAAATAAAAATATTATTGATAAAGATAAAATAATACTATTAAACTTTTGTTTTGGCCGTGCCATGCAGCATGCGGGACCTTAGTTCCCCATTCAGGGATCAAACCCGTGCCTCCTGCCTTGGGAATACAGAGTCTTAACCACTGGACTGCTAGGGAAGTTCCTATTAGACATTTTTAAATGTATCACTTTTCTTTTGCTTAGCACAGTGATTTATGTAGGTGGTTTAATATTTATGCTTTAAATAACAGAAGTTGGATGGCTAGCCAGATAGATATAGAGGTTGAAGGAGGGAAGAATTTGATACAATGGTTTAAACGTAAGGAAAATGGTAGAGACTAGCTACTTTAGGAGGTGGTAAATTCATGCTGATTTCATTTGTGAAATATCTATATGTAGCGATAACTACTAGCTGGAATTTGAAAAATTGTATCAAAAGATAAGACATTATAGTTGAGTTAAAGAATTATATCACTAGTGGAAAGTATGTAACACAGAAAAATAGAGACAGAGGAAATCTTGGAAAATAAGTTGTCATAGGAGTTAAGGGTCTGAAGGGTAAATGGACTGTCAGCAGTGACATGCTTTGTAAACAGATTAATGAGAATGGGGATTAAGGTAGGCCTTTGGATATGACAAAATTCTGAACACAGATTTTCTTCTGCTAACTTTATTCCAAGTTTGAAGAGGTTAAAAGTCATTTAGACAACATATCTGTACTTTTCGTTTGAGAAATTTGTCTATGAGTGATGAAAATGGGATGGAACCTTTAGGAATGAGTAGGATAAAGTAAAAAATTCTTTGAAAGATGTGTGGGGTCCATTCATCTTGAAGGTAATAGAGAAGATAGTTTTAATTTTATCTAAATTTTTTGCTTTAATTTCATTTCCCTCATTTATTGGCCGTGGACTTTTAAACAGTTATTTTATTTCTCTGAACCTCAATTTTCTTGGTGCAAAATGAGGATAATATTTACCTTTCAAGATTATTATGAGAATTAGATATAATAATACATGAAAGGGCTTCCCAGGTGGCATAGTGGTAAAGAATCTGCCTGCCAAGCAGGAGACGTGGGTTTAATCCTTGGGTCAGGAGGATCCCCTGGAGAAGAAAATGGCAGCCCACTGAGGTATCCTTAGCAGGGCGATCCCATAGACAGAAGAGCCTGGTAGGCTGCAGTCCATGGGATCGCAAAGAGTCAGACATGGCTTAGTGACTAAATAGCAACAGTATATGAAAGTGCCAGCAAGGGCCTGATCTATAGAAGATACTTCTCAATAATGTATAGCTATTAATTTCTATCATCATTAAAAATAAGCCACAAGAGTAACTTTTTATTCATTTATTCAGCAGATATTTATTTTAGAGTGTTGGTACTCAATATTTTAGTAATACCAATACCCTCTTTCCATGTCATGAAATTTCTTGGAAACTAAATGATAATAGCTGGTAGTATTGAAATTGGAGCTGTGAACTGGTCTGAGACTCATGGATTAGAAACCATTTTTATGAAGTGTATAGGTGTATTGCAGAACCTTTGGGCTCCTTTTTTGTTTTCTTTCAGATAAACTAGCAAACTGTTACTAAGAACAGAGTGGGAATTTTATGTTGCCATACTATTATATTTGGACAAAATTCAATATGTTTTATCAACCTGTGTAAACCTTATATATTAAAGAGGGCTGGAAGTCAAACACACTAGGAACTTTTCTTGTGGCTAGTAAATGAAAGAGGTTTGAATTTCGTGTGGAAATTAACAAAAATAATGAAAATTTGGACAAAAGAAATGACTTTGCATTTTGGTATTTCATGAAACTAGAAATGCTATAAAATAATTAAATAAAATAACATAGTTAACACTTTAAAAATTAACTGATGTGCTGATTTTGGATATTTAGGCTTTATGTTACAAAGTCTGTGCAGTTTACAAACATATTTTGACTTTTACTGTGCTAGATGCTATGGCCCATAAGAACTGAAGTGAGATTACTCTCTGCCCTTAGAGAATTTACAACTGTTACCACAGTAAATGTAAGAATGAGCCATATAGGTTTAATTAGTTATAAAAGAATATTTGTTATCAGCTGCATGTTATTGTCAGAACAGGATCCTTAGGTAAGGAAGATACTGATTTAATCTGTCAGATTTATTCTGTCTCAGCCCAGAAATGCAGCTATATGATTTCTCAAGGGCATTCAGTGTAAGTTAAATTACAGTATTGATGGCTGTGACTTACGGGAATGCAGTTTTGCTTGTTATTGCTAAATAAATCACTTCTTGAAATTGTCGTAGTCTTCCTTTCCATAGTTTTTGTATCTTTATGGAAGTATAAATTTTAGGTACTTTGATTAAGACAAGCCAAAGGTGTTGGTTACGATCTAATAACATTACATTCTGTGATATAAAAATATTTTTCAAATATAGCCTCATGTATTAATTATCTGTTGCTCCGTAACAAACTACCTAAAACTATTGAAACAATAAGAAACATTTATCTTTCTGTGTGTAAAGAGTTTGGAAGCAGCTTATCTGGGTGATTCTGGCTCAGGATATTTTGTGAGGTTGTGGTCAGATGTCAGTCAGGGCTGCAGTCATCTCAAGACTTGCCAGGGACTGGATCCGATTCTAGAATAGCTCACTCAAATGGTTCACAAATTTGTGCTGGCTTTTTTTTAGAAGGCCTCAGTTCCTTACCACTTGGATCTCTCCATAGGGGTGCTTCAGTTTCTTCATGACTGGCTTTTTCTTTTTTTTTTTTTAATTTTATTTATTTATTTATTTGGCTTCTCTGGGTTATGGCACACAGGATCTTCAATCTTCACTGTGGCATGTGGGATCTAGTTCCCTGACCAGGAATTGAACCCGGGCCCCTGCACTGGGAGCTCAGAGTCTTAGCCACTGGACCACCAGGGAAATCCCATGACTGGCTTTTTCTAGAGTGGGGAATCGAAGAAAGAGCAAGATGAATGCCGCAGTGCCTTTCATGACCTCACCTTGGAAGTAGTGTTCTGTCATTTATGCAGTATTCTATTGGCTGTATGCGCGTGCATGCATGCTCAGTCGTGTCAGTCGTGTCCAACTCTTTGTGACCCCATGGACTGTAGCCCACCAGGCTCCTCTGTCCATGGGGACCCTCCAGGCAAGAATACTGGAGTGGGTAGCTGTTCCCTTTTCCAGGGGATCTTCCCGACCCGGGGATCAAATCTGCAGCTCCCATGGCTCCTGCATTGCAGGCAGATTCTTTCCCGCTGAGCCAATGGAGAAGCCCCATTGGCTATACAGGTCAGTCCTACTTAGTATGGAAGGGGATTGCACAAGAGTGTTACTACCAGGAGTTAGGAATGATTGGAGGCTATTTCAGAGGCTAGTTACTGCATCTGACATAAAAATCTAATGATTTAGAAAAGTGTTGGAAATAAACAGAGTATCAGAAAATTGAGAGGCCAAAATTAGAGGTAAATTTTAGAAAATAACATTCACTCCAAATAATGGGTAACATGTCTTTTTCTCAAAGAAACATGGATTAAAGAATGAGCAGTAAGAGTCCGTTGAAATAGTTTAGGTGAGAGGATGGGAGAGAGTGAAGTAAAAGAGGTTGAGGTGGTGGCATTGACTGAATCAGATTACTAAACTTAGGAGTGCAAAGGAGGAGAATAAAAAAAATGTTAACCCCCTAGGACAGGGATTTTTGTTTTCCTCATGGTGTATCCCAGGTGCCTAAAACAGGCCTGGCACGTAGCAGAGACACAAGTATTTATTGAAGGAGTGAGACAATAACTAAGATTGTTAATCTGTGTGATGTGGTTACTGGCAGTGACATTAACAGAAATAAAGACATGGAAAGTGTAGGCTTTGGGAAGAAAATGAATTTTAGACATTTTGTATATGTGTTAGCAGACATGTGACTGAGGATTTAGATTAGGGAGATACCCACATAGAAATAGTAAAAACCATGTCAGTGGATATTGCAGTATGTTAGGGAGGAAATGTATAAATACAGATGTAACAGGACATAATCCAAGTTGGCTCTTCCTATTATAAATTACATATATTTTATAATTTAGCAAATTCATTAATAATTTAATGTTGTGACAACTTTTGTATATTGAATTGCCTTTTACCGATGGTGCTTAGTTGTTAAGTCATGTCTAATTCTTTGCAACCCCATAGATGGGATTTTCCAGGCAAGAATACTGGAGTGGTTGCCATTTTCTTCTCCAGTTTGCTGATGGGATACATTTAAATTCCATGAAAATTGAGTCATGCGTAATGCTTCTAATATACTATAGGTGTCTAATATACTATAGGATTGTTAAGTGTATATGAGAATACATTAATTTTAAATTTTATTAGATTATAAAGATTTGTATTTTTTTTTAACTTTACAGATTATTTCTATCATCGAAAACAGAGCTAGGTTAGTTTATTTCTATTTGGGGTTAGAAATAAAGGTAAATTAGATAGTCATTCTTTGTACAGGACTCTTGAGAATGCCCAGTGCCCTCTTCTAAGGTTTATAATTTGATTTATAGAACTGTTCTTAGCACTTTAGTATCAGGAAAATATGACTGATTTCTGGATAGTGAGACAAACCAGGTCAAATGTAACTGACTTGCACATTATTCACAGACTACTCAGTATTTCTGGTGAAAAAATTAAATGGGGAATATAGGGGATTTCCTGGTAGTTGAGTGGTTAAGAATCCACCTTCCAATGCAGGGGACATGGATTCAATCCCTGGTCGGGGAACTAAAATCTCATATACCACTGGGCAGCTAAGCCTACATGCTGCAATGAAGAGCCCCTGTGGCCATAAATAAGTGATAAAAAGAAAGGGAATACAAAAAGAAGATAAGAGATAATTGAAAAGTGTTTCTGGGGTGTGTAGATCAGGCATAGTGTACATACTTTTAAATATACATCAAAATTATAGTCAGTGCCATTTGAAAAAATCTTATGTAAATTTTATTGAATTATTAAGCTCTGTTAACAGGGATAATGCTTCCTTTAAAGGTTTATAACAAATATTCCTTGCCCTTTCTCTTCAAATGCCTGTGTTTATTTATTGTTCATTAATCCAGTAATTAGATTGCAGTGTGCTTGCTTTGGATGTTGTAGCATATGAGAAAAATATAAATTAGATATTTTGTTAATGAAGATGATAATATTTATGGCATGTCATGTGCGAGGCTAATAGCAAGTTGACACAGTAGGAATCTTTCTACCCTGAATACTCATTGAAAGGACTGATGCTGAAGCTGATGCTCCAGTACTTTGGCCACCTGATGTGAAGAGCCAGCTCTTTAGAAAAGACCCTTTGCTGGGAAGGATTGAAGGCAGGAAGAGAAGGGGATGACAGAGGAAGAGAT
This sequence comes from Ovis aries, assembly GCF_016772045.2. Taxonomy (NCBI): domain Eukaryota; kingdom Metazoa; phylum Chordata; class Mammalia; order Artiodactyla; family Bovidae; genus Ovis; species Ovis aries. The sequence goes on from NC_056065.1 coordinate 61,231,389, forward strand.
GGTTGGATGGCATCACCGATTCAATGGACCTGAACTTGGGCAAACTCTGGGAGATGGTGAGGAAACCTGGTGTGCTGCAGTCCATGGTGTTGCAAAGAGTCAGACCCGACTGGAGACTGAACAACAACAACAAGGAGTCTTTCTAGCTTCTGATCCTTGTTCTATGAAATGGTCTGTGAAACCCATGTGTTTGGAAAGGAGATCAGAAGTGATCTTTGTTGTTTAGTTGCTAAGTCATGTCCAACTCTTTTGCGACCCCCTGGACTGTAGCCCACCAAGCTCCTCTTTCTATGGGATTTCCCAGATAAGAATACTGGAGTGGGTTGCCATTTCCTTCTCCAGGGGATATTCCCAACTCAGGGATCGAGCCCATGTCTCCTGCATTGGCAAGTAGATTCTTGACCACTAAGCCACCAGGGAAGTCCAGTGATGATCTGCTGTGGGTTATTAAAAATTAACAACATAAGAAGCTTGTATTGGCAGTATTATTGAACTAAACCCTATTTTGTACAATAGATATATTGTGGAAGGTTTAAGCAATAAAATTAGGAGTCCTTGTTGTTTAAAGTGTACATATGTCAATCCTAATCTCCCAATTTGTCTGGCCCTCCCCTTCTCCTCCCCACACCCCTCACCCCGTGTCCATATGTCTGTTCTCATATATACTGCCGTGTGTAAGATGGGTAGCTAGTGAGAACCTGCTGTATGGTACAGGAAGCTCACCTTGGTGTTCTGTGATGATGTAAATGGGAGGGATGGGATGGTGGGGTGGGAGGGAGGTCCTTGAGGGAGGGGATATATGTGTACATATAGCTGATTCACTTCAGTACAGCAGAAACTAACACAACATTGTTAAACAATTATACTCCAGTAAAACAAAATAAAAATAAAATACGTGCAGGAAACAATACAGTGTATATAGATTGAGACTGCATATGTTTTCTTAGGAATCTGTAGGTTTCTTATAAGAATTAAAAACTCTGTGTAATCACATCAGCAATCATCAGAAAATATAATAGGAACATATTCTAAATCATCTAGTTGACCATCTTATGACCTAGATGCCAGGAGACGGCAGTGTCTCTGTTTATGCTTGTTTGGTCATGTTGGCTCCAAGTAGTGTTATACTACTTTGTGAAGAGTTAATTAAAAACTGAGGCATTTCTAATACATAAATGATGTAGTCATGTCCAGCAGATGGATGGCTAAATGGTGCGATAGCCCACTGTATAACGTAAGTTTTGTGGTAGTTTACATTCTGTTAGCTAACATTCTTTGAGCATCTTCTGTGTTCCAGGCACTGATCAAAATACTCCTCATGTACAATAATATATATGATATTATTCAATAATAATAATGAACCATAATTAATGTAAGGATTTGTGTTTTAAGTTTTTAATTTGTACAGTAGACCTGTGAGGTATGTGAAGTTACTAGTCCTCTGTTTTACAGATGAGGGTACTGAAGTATAGAGAAGTTAATTTTTATGGTTACATAGCTAATAAGTGGTAGAATTGGTTTTCATACATATTACCTGACTCCATAGCCTCTAGCCACTGACTACTGCCTCCTGATAGATAGCTGACTATACTGCCTCATGGTAGATCCCCATCTGACACAGTCATCTGGGGATTCCAAACTCAGAATAGGCAAAATGGCATTGTATTCATGTTACCAATTCAGATTTCAGTTCAGCAAACATCTTGTTTCCTGTCACATTAATGTTGTTGATTTAATAATACTGGTTTTGTGATTGTGTTTGGATTTAATTTGTAAGATTTTACTGTCATATGTATTGTTACAAACACTAAGAGTTTTGTCCTAGTTTGTATATATTTCAATAATATTATAACAAAGATAATAACATTATAACAAAAATTTCAGTAACATTATAACATAAAGAAGGCCAAACACTGCAGAATTGATGCTTTTGAGCTGTGGTGTTGGAGAAGACTCTTGAGAGTCCCTTGGACTGCAAGGAAATCAAACCAGTCAATCCTAGAGGAAATCAATCCTGAATATTAATTAATTAGAAAGACAGATGCTGAAGCGCCAATACTTTAGCCACCTGATGCAAAGAACCGACTCACTGGAAAAGACCTTGATGCCGGGAAAGATTGAAGGCAAGGGCAGAAGGGAATGGCAGAGGATGAGATAGTTGGATGGCATCACTGACTCAATGGATATGAATTTGAGCAAGCTCTGGGAGATGGTGAAGCACAGGGAAAGCCTGGTGTGCTGCAGTCCTTGGGGTCGCAAAGAGTCAGACACGACTGAATGGCTGAACAACATAATGAGAATAACTTCATACTCAGAGATTACAGTAGAGATGCTTATGTAAAGATTGCTTTAGATCTTTTTCTTTTGGCTGCACCACACAGCTTGTGGGATCTTAGTTCCCCAACCAGGAATCACACCTGTGCCCTTCTCAGTGGTCAGAGAAATCTTCTGTGATGCAAATGAATACATATTGATTTTAGTTATTATACAGATTCAGAATTTTATATAATGTATTGGATTTCCTTAGACTAACACAGCATGAATGAGGAAACTCAATTTTGTTGTTTTGTGTATTTGGATGCACTTCTCCTAACTCAGCTGAGTCATGTAATAGACAGTCATAGGTACTAATATAGACAATACTCTGTCGGATTTTCCCCGGGTGGTTTCCCAATTGGGGGCTATTCTCTAGTCACAGTCAGGGGATGGTGTCCTATTTATAGGGTCCTCTAAAGTCTATTACTGTCAAAAACTTAGAAGGTCTCTTATTCAGAAGAAAACAGAAGTAGTAAGAAGCAAAAAGAATTGTCCTTGATTTTACTGAGAGTTGTCTTGATTTAAATGAAACTATGACTTAGTTTATAATCAAAATGAAGACTATCATAATCTTTCTCTTTATAAAATTTAATCTTTTTAAACCTTAATTTGGTAAACTTTCCTTTTGCAAATTTAATTCATTTGCATTACGTATGAGAGATTTTACTTACTGTGCTTTTTCAGTGTGCTAATAAGAAACCCTTTTGAATCAAGAGCTATGTATTGAGTTCCTACTGCATACAAGCTTTTCTGCTAGTCATTGGTGCTTCATTTACTTACTGATAACATCATCTGATTTAGGTACATATGCCTATCATACTGAAGAAGTAGAAAAACTTCAGTCAGGTGTTTGAGTCTCTGATATTACCTGGTTCCATGGTGGTACATGAGTTTGAGCAAGATCTGGGAGTTGGTGATGGGCAGGGAAGCCTGGTGTGCTGCAGTCCATGGGGTCTCAGAGTTGGACATGACTGAGAAACAGAACAGAACTGATGGTAGTTTTATTTTCTGAAGTTTCTCTGGCTGGATTTTTTTTTGTTTCTTTCCTCTTGTATTTTTCTACTTCTGGAAATTTATTCAACTCTAAGCAATGTACTCATTTATACTCTTAAAATATTCCATGGAAGAACTATAGCGTAAGTACCACTGTAAAGTTTTATAGGACTTTTAATATATAATTCCAGTCTGTGACCTGAAATACTTTCTGATGTTTGATAAAATCTTCTGAGCTAATTTCTTTTTTAGACTGGAAATTAGTAGTTCCTGGGACATCTGAAATTATTTTAAAAAAGTGATTATATATACATTTTTCTTAAAAGAAGTTCTAGGTCATTGTTATATTCACTTAGGGTTTTTGTATATTGTCAGACTTGGTTAGGGGTTAGTCATGGAACTGACATATTGGTCACTAACTTAAAATAATGGTAAATCCATTTGGCAAGAATGTGATTTAACTGGACTAGGCTACCTTGGAGGTTTCTTTCTTTCTTTCTTTTTTTTTTTTTATGCTTGAATGCTGTAGGCTAGTGATTCTGGGGAGGGGTGATTTTTGTCCTCTGGGGCATTTGGTAGTGTCTGGAGACATTTTTGGTCAGTTGTTGCTGGTATCTAGTGAATCTCTAGATACAAAAGGGGGGAGGAAAAACCCCTCTAGATACAAAAAACAAATAAAGAATTATCTAGCCCCAAATGTCAATTTTACTGAGGTTGAGGGATGCTGGAGGCCAGTTGGTGACTCACCAGTGGTGATTTTTTTTTTTTTTGTCTAGAGTGTTTATGATTTTTAATTCTTTTCCAAATTCCCTTTAATTTTTAAAGTATATATATATATATTAGCCCTCATCTTAAAGATGGGACAGTACTGGATATGAAAGGATAGTATTTGGGTTTTAGCTTATTAAAGTTAATCAAAGTATTTCACTAAATCTCGATTTGGGAACCCTTTGCAGTCGTTGTTGGATATTGAAAAAGAAGTAGTTATTCAGCTGAAAATGCTTTTACTGTGATGATTACTCATGATTTTATGTATTTCTTTTACTTTCTAATAGGCTTTTAAGGATATGCTGTATTCAGCTCAGGACCAGGCACCTTCTGTGGAAGGTAAGATGTGTTAATCCCTACATTTAACCATATAAAACTTCTTTTTAAGAAGAGATATTTTAAACTGAATAGTATAAAACTAATATAACTTACCCTACTATACAGATCTTTTTTGGCTTTTATAGTATATATTATGATTACTTTATGTTTCAGTGAAATTTTTATTGTTTAGCTCACATTTACTTTATGATGGATCTCTTATGTCCGTACATCACCTTAGCATTGTGAATCGTAGATACTGGTTTAAAGTTCTTAAGTGCCATGCTCCCTCCCCCCAGCAGTGTGTTCTTATATCTGTTTCTCTTATCTATTCATCCATCCATCCATCATTCAGTGAATCCTTAGTTCATAACTAGTCTGGGCAACAAAGCTTTTTGTTTCTATTTATGTCATGTCTTTAGACTGAGACTAGTGAAACAAGATATATCTACTCTGTGTGTGTGTGTACATGGATATAAGCATGTATATGTATGCATGTGCACAGCTTGGCAGTCGTAAAGTGACTGACCTAAGCATAGTGGTTATCTTTCTAATTATCTTTATTGATCCTTCCTTTTCCGTTACCTCAGCTTCTGCTCACCAGTTCACTCTTTATGGGTTTAACGATTGATAGGTTTGAGGAGTTGTAAGTTAAAGTTGTAGTTCTTATGTCAGTAAATAACTAGGAACTAATTCGACAACTATTTGAGGGAGTGTTCCTTCTGAGGCTGGATATTCTTTTAAAATTTTGTATCATATTTCCATGAGAGATGAATATGGAGTTGTTTATTAAAACTATAGATCTGTAATTAAAAATCTCATTGTCTTTAATGACATAGACATGTATATCTTTCTAACCATTCTGAATTCAAAGTGTGCTTCCTCCAGAATCTCAAAATCTTTACCAGGATATTGGCACCTGGGTATTAGTTTTATAATACGTCACTAAATTTTGGATTATATTTAATACATTTAATGTAATTAATGTATTCTCTAATATTTAACTGAAGACAAATACTTACTCTTATCGGGTTATTATCTCTTATGTGTCTTGAAGAGTACCACCTCAAAAGATTTTAAGAATGTGAGAAAAATGAAATTATGTGGAAAGTAAGCTGATATCCTCACCCTGTGTAACTTGCTTTGATAGTGGTTCTTTTAACTTTATTCTAATTGGGCTACTTCTCCTTAATTTTTTCTTTCTTTTTTTAGGTTTGTAACAAAGATATTCTGAAGTGTGTTGAAAGTTATAATGTTCTTTATTCATCCCTCCATGCTAGGTCATGTTGCTAGTAAATCTCATACACCGTCAGCTGTTTTTGGAGGAAAAACTAAATTCTGTCAACGTATGCTAAAATGACAAATATTTATGGTTAATAGCTTTTTATCTCATTGTCAGAGACATGAACTTCATTGGACCCTGTTATAAAGGGAGTATTGTAGGCTGATTATGCACATGTATGTGCTGTCTTCATAAGGGAAATATTTTGAACTTATTCATTCTTTTAATTCTCAGATAAAGACTATAAAGTCATGTAGTTTTTATTTTCTTAACAGGAATTTTTCTCTTTAGACACGGTAAAGAATTGAAGGTATCGGAAAGTTGTTTAAGGAAACATTATCTTATATAGTATTGAGGTTAGAAAATGTTATTAAAGGGACTCAATTATGTCTTTCATTTGCATTGTGATACTATATTAATTTATTGTTTTATACAGTGTTTAAATTATAATCATTTCTGTTATTCCTTTATTCTTGCTACTGAGATCATATTTCTAGATTTTTATTTAGCAGTTATCTGTAAAGTAATGCATCATCAACAGATTTATCACAGAGTCCAAGATAGGGCTTTCAACTTTTAACATTTTTCTCAGACCAAATAAAATAGGATACGGGGAGTGGAACTGAGGCACTGATAGTTTTACTGTCTCTCTACGTAATTCTAATATATAGCCAAAGTCAAGAACCCTTGCCATAAATAATCTTAAAGACTTTTAGATCAGTATTGTTAATGCTAAGTTTTTTTACGTAATAACTAGCCAGTAGGTTAATCGATTTCTTAAGTTCATTGATAGTTTGATTATTCTATTAGCATCTATAGGATGTTTATTTTTTAAATGTTTATTGCATTGAGTATAAGTAATAGCTGTACTGATTATTTACGTATATTAAATAGTTATAACTTAATATTGTTATTACTTAAGATGAGTCATAGTGCAATAAGTGGCGTGTTCATATTTTCACAGTACTTTTGTTTAAGATGGAATGGGTTTCTAATTATAGTGAAAGAAAAATAACTTGAAATGGATTCTTAAAGAGTGAAGTGGTTTATTTGATAGACGTATACTAGATAAAAGGCACAGTATATGAAAGCTTTTGTTGATAAGAATTTGATCACTATTTTTTATGCTAGTGGATCGTTTTCTTCTAATTTTTAAATAGTACTTTTATTCTAATATCACAGGTAAGTTGGCTTTTTTCCCATTTAAAAGTAAATCAACTAAATAAAATAATTTCAGTGTATCAAAAAAAAGAAATCAAAGCGTGTTTACTTAAAGTTGCTTTTATTATTCAAATAAACATTCAGATTATTTTTCTTGGTTATTTTGCTTTATTCATTCTTTGAAAGTTAATTTCGTGAATCATTATATGTTGATTCATGAAAAATAAAGTGTCTCTACTTTTATTTAAAACAATTGTTTTACAAAAAAACAACAAATAAATGTTTTGTGATTGTAACTAAGAGATTCTCATACTCTGAAGGAAAATATTTAAAATGCTAAAAGACTTATTTTCAGGTATTCCTTATCAATTCACATCTAATCTCCTTTGATATGTGTTAATATCATTGCCTACTCTTCAGTGTAATTTGTTAGTTTTGGTAGGCATTCACATTTGGAAATATGTGACCAAGAAGATGGCTTAAAATTCTTTGTTAAAACTTATACAGTATAATGATTTTAAAATAAGCACATAATTAAGAATTTTACTGTTTTTTTATCTTTTTTCTGCAGGAAGAATTGTAGAACATATGTGACAATAGAATGAGGATTTATTTTACGTGGAGGGGCAGACATGCACTTAGGACCTTTAAATTCAGCCTTTAATGCAGTAATGTTTTGAGGAACTTTCAGAAATAGATGCTAAAACCCTTTAAACTATATTGTGCTTTTTATAATTCCTGCTGTCAATGAGGTATTTGGGACAGATTAAATTAAGCTGCAAACGGAAAGTCCCAACATCAGTAGTATCTTAATAATCAGGATTGTTTTGAGGCAAGACAGTTTATTATGGATATGACAACAGAACTTCTAATTGTGGTACCCATTTGACATAATCAGATTTTGTCAAATTTTTTGTGTTGGCCACAAAATTTTTGGTCACCCAGTTCTTGGGTAAATAGTCACACCTGTTTCGGGGAAATTTCCTCCTTCAGGATAATTTTGATATACGTGACTTATGCACTTCATATAATTTGTACACTAAATATGTTTTGGTTTATACTGAGTTACTTTCAAGTAAAGCTTCAAACTGTATTTTACCATCATCTTTTTAAAATATAGTATGTTTGTTTAGAAGCATTAATGTTTTCCATTCTTGTGATGGTAAAATATGAGAATCTGACAGTCAGGCTATGTCACAGAATTAAAAGTTGACATTTCTGATTGAAAGGGACTTTAAAAGATCATTTTGCTTCATCATCATTTTAGATTTATGCAATCTGAGACCATGTTAAGTTTGCATGACTCAGGAAGAACAATCAGGATTACTAATGCTATAGGTAACAACCAAAGGAGAATTCAAGAGATTAAACTTGTATTGAAACATAAAAATACTTTTTTATATTGACTTTATATTTTTATCCAAATGGTATCTTTGAATTCAAACATTTTTAATCAAGCATTTCCTTGAGTCTCTGTATTTTTAAAAGAAGCATTATCTGCTTTGAATAATACTGAACTATTTGACTTATTGGGCAGAAACTAATTGTCTTTCCAGAAATCTGTACTAAGTTTTTTATTACTCCAAATAATTCCTAGAAGTATTGGGAAAGATGTATAAAATTAGATAATATCATTAGATAGCAGTAGTTATAAAGGTTAGAATAAGGGGGAAATAAAGATAGAATTGTAAGAGAAAGCTCCAGTAAAATTTTTTTTATTTATTTATGGCTGAGCTGGGTCTTCGTTGCTGTGCACAGGCTTTCTCGAGTGGCAAGTGGAGGCTACTCTCTAGTTTCACAAAACGTGCTGCTCATTATGGTGGCTTCTCTTGTTGTAGAGCACAGACTCTAGAGCCAAGGGCTTCAGTGGTTGAGGCTTATGGTCCCTAGAGCCCTGGCTCAGTAGCTGTGGTTCACAGGCTTAGTTGCCCTGCGGCATGTGGAAGCTTCCTGGACCAGGGATTGAACCCATGCCCCCTTTATTGGCAGGGAGTTTCTAAACCACCTGTATCTCCCCGAACCACCAAAGAAGTCCTCCAGTAAATTTAATATATACAATAGATAACCATAAAGATGTTGGAAGGAAAAGAACATCGGGTAAAATTAAGGAAATCTGAGTAAATTATGGACTTTAGTTTATAATGTATCATTATTGGCTCATTAATTCTGACAAATGTACCATACTCATCATGTAAGATGTTAATAACAGGGGAACCTGAAGAGTGGGGAGGGGCAGTAAATGGAACCCTCTGTACAACTTTTGTAACTTTTCTGTAAATATAAAACTATTCTAAAATGAGTTTATTTTAAAAAATGAAAAGATGCTATAAGATTTATACAGTTGCCAGAAGCTTATTGTAAGTTGAACCCTGACTTTGCTGGAGTTCAGAAGGTAGAGGTGAGCATGATTAATTTCAGAATTAATTCATAAGGTAAATTTATACCAGTTCCTGAGAAAAAGATCAGTTTTTACTCAACATGAGATTTGAGAGAAGTTCTTCCTTCGGATCTTCATGAAGAGTATTTTCTTTGGTGTGCTAGATTGTATCCCCAACAACTGTTTTACAAAAAGCATGGCAGGAAGTTTCATGAGTCAGCCTCTTAGAATCCAAGGATATGATGTAAAAATTTATTACTCTGACCTAGAAGGCCCTAAATAATCTGATCCTGTGTCTGTAACCTCAGCTTCTGCCATTTTCCCCCTTCTTTACTAGGTTCCAGTCCTATTGTCTTTTCTATACCTAAATCAGCCCAAGCTTGCTCTTACAATAATAGGGCCTTAGCTCTTGCTCTGTGTTGAGAATCACTAGATCATTTCATAGCTGTGTCCTTCAAGAGACCTTCTGAATGGTCAATCTTATTAGCCCCTCAGTCACTTTTTTACATCACCCTATTTTATTTATTTATTTTTACATACAGTTCTTTGATATCTTGTGTTTTTTTTCATTGATTTATTAGTTTTCTTGAGACAGTATATTAAAAGGTGCTTGCACCTTGGAAGAAAAGCTATGATCAGCCTAGACAGCATATGAAAAAACAGAGACATTATTTTGCCAACAAAGGTTTGTCTGGTCAAAGCTATGGTTTTTCTAGTAGTGATGTATGCATGTGAGAGTTGGACTACAAAGAAAGCTGAGTGCATAAGAATTGATGCTTTTGAACTGTGGTGTTGGAGAAGACTCTTGAGACTCTCTTGGACTGAAAGGAGATCCAACCAGTCAATCCTAAAGCAAATCAGTCCTGAATATTCATTGGAAGGACTGATGCTGAAGCTGAAACTCCAAAACTTTGGCCACCTGATGTGAAGAACTGACTCATTGGAAAAGACTCTGTGCTGGGTAAAGATTGAGGGCAGGAGGAGAAGGGGACGACAGAGGATGAGATGGTTGGATGGTATCACCGACTTAATGGACATGAGGTTGAGTAAGCTTTGGGAATTAGTGATGGACAGGCTCCAAAATCACTGCAGATGGTGACTGCAGCATAAATTAAAAAACGCTTACTCCTTGGAAGAAAAGTTATGACCAACTTAGATAGCATATTCAAAAGCAGAGGCATTACTTTGCCAACTAAGGTCTGTCTAGTCAAGGCTATGGTTTTTCCTGTGGTCATGTATGGATGTAAGAGTTGGACTGTGAAGAAAGCTGAGCACCGAAGAATTGATGCTTTTGAACTGTGGTGTTGGAGAAGACTCTTGGGAGTCCCTTGGACTGCAAGGACATCCATCCAGTCCATTCTGAAGGAGATCAACCCTGGGATTTCTTTGGAAGGAATGATGCTAAAGCTGAAACTCCAGTACTTTGGCCACCTCATGAGAAGAGTTGACTCATTGGAAAAGACTCTGATGCTGGGAGGGATTGGGGGCAGGAGAAGGGGATGACAGAGGATGAGATGGCTTGATGGCATCACTGACTCGATGGACATGAGTCTGAGTGATCTCCAGGAGTTGGTGATGGTCAGGGAGACATGGCGTGCTGCGATTCATGGGGTCGCAAAGAGTCGAACACGACTGAGCGACTGACTGGGAAGCCTGGTGTGCTGCGGTCCATGGGGTTACAGAGAGTTGGATACAACTGAGTGACTGAACTGAACTGAGGCAATAGAAGTCCCTTGAGACCAGAGATTTTTACCTTTTTTTAAAATGTTTTATATCTAGTATCTGAAATAGGCACATACCTTACCTATTTACTGAGCACATTAATGAGTAGGAATAAATATGAATCCTTTCCCTCAGTAGTCCTTAAAGCCAAAGTACCATTTATTTAAAAATTCATCTAGCTTGCGTCTTTGTTTTTAGTTTTGTTTTAAATTTTTAACTTCTTTTGGTCTTTAGATGCAGAATTTTGCCTGCTGGTTAGATGGCTAAGCATAGTTTGTTACTGTTTTATAATGCTGATTGTCATTTCATAAACTGTAGGCTGAGGTGACACACATAGCCTTTCTTTAAAACTGCAAGAGAAGCAGATGATGTAGCATTTTAGTTTATAAAGATTTTTTGGCATTGTGTTGTCTTGATACCAAGCACAGTTTCCTTTGATTGCTGAGATTTTTATAAGCCATTGGGTGGTTGTATATTTTTTGTAAGACACTAAACCACTTTTTGTTTTTATATGCTTCTTTTCAAAGATACATGAAATAGGCATAAATTTGAAAAACCATGTATGAATTGTTGAAGAATATTTTCCATGTATGTCTACTTTAATGGAATATGTGTTTTAGAGAATTTAAATTGAAATGGAAATACCTCAAAGTGCTTTGATTGTTTTCCTTTTGCATTTTACCTCTTCTGTTATAAAGTATTCCTTTTGATGGAGAGTGTATGGCTGATGGTAGCCTAGTATAACTCTGATTCAGTTAGCTCAATACAGCTCTCTGACTTTCTAAAATGGAATGAATAGTTAAGAGTGTAAGTCACTGACCACTGCTATACTAGCCTCTGCTTTTCTGCCATTTCTTTTTAGTTGCCCACCCGCTTTCCCAATCTTACGAACAGATTTTGTTGGATCGTTTTTTGCTTAGGTCTCCCCTGCTTATTCAACTTGATTAGCAGATGTGTTACAGTCTCCCTAAGCTCCTTAGAATTCAGCTGTTAGTGGCATTGAAGATGAAAGTATGCTTGTAAATAATTCATTCTGATTATACGCGTGAATGGATAGAGTCCACTTCAGGCATCTTCTTCCACCTCACCTCTTTCCCTAAGTCTTTGTTGTTTTTAACAGATGTGAGGTTGCTTTTTAAGTTCAAGAGGAGGGAAGACTAAATTGCATTTCTAAAATTCATGAAGTAGTTTTTGCATGTATAGGATTGCTGTCAAATCTATGCATTCATAGTACATTATTTACATTGTTTATAATCTTGTGTCTCCCTTCCCCCAGTTTTTCATTTTGTTTTCCTATATCACTGTCTGTTTAAAATTTTTTTTTTCTGACCTAGAAATAAAGCCATCTGATATTTATGATAGGGAGAGCTATATCTAATTTGTTACATTTTCAGCTTGATAGTAGCATGAGAGTATCTTTTAAAAGTTCCACTTTCCTGCTAGTGTTGTTTTGTTCAGTCATTTATTGTTGATGTTTAGAAGTCCTTCTGCTAGTAGTGGGTTCATATTGTATGAGAAGACTATATACTACGGACGAGTAGAGAGTTTAATCCCAAAAATTAAATTCTAGACTTGTTTGTGACCACTGCAACCTTGTTTTGAAATAAATACAGATTGCTAAGAGTGGAAGTTGAGACGTGAGGCAAGCCGAAAAGATAATTGTCATCTCTCTAAGAATAATGTATTTTCTCTTCCCCATGAACTTCTTTTAGAAAGGATCAAAAGACCTGACTGATATTCAGAGACATGAGTTTTTTCTTTTGAAGGATGTGCTTAGTTCATGTTTACATTGGAAAAGGATTGCATATTCCCTTGTATTATGGAAATGACAAGTTCTAGATAAAAAATATTATTACCCTCAAAAATATACTTGTGTGCTCTTTAAAGATGCCGCTGATCTTGAACTAGTTCACTAATAGGAAAGATGTGCTTCTGAATGATAAATAACATTGCTATTTGAGTTGACAAAATACTTCTCTTTCACAGAGAATTAAACATAATTTAAAGCTCACTGTTAGGATACAAGATGATGAAATAAATAGGTAGTAAAATTATGTGATGAAAATATGTATCATCTTTGAATAGCATACAAGTAAGAAGCTAGAAGAAATGAAAAAAAATGCTTTTAATCCTTTCTTTGTGATACTACAGAATATTTAAAATATTTTCAGTATTTAAAGTTTTCCTTTGCATATAAAGGTCAATAAGACACAAGGATACTGTGTCATTTGTCACACAGTGCTCTTTCTTTCTTTATTGGTAAGTTTGAGGAAAGGTCATAAAGTAGAGAAGGACTAATTACAAAACAGTAAGTCACGAAACAAAAATTCTGGAAATTATTGGTATCTACTCTGCATTGTATACAAAAGAATACTGTAACACATGAATGAATATGATGATTTCAGGTAGTATTTTCTAAACTAATATTGGAAAACTGGAACAATTGTTAAAGCCTTAAGTTGGCAGAACTTTCAGTTAAGGAAAGTTTTTTTTTATGCTCTTTTTTCTTTAGGTAGGACCACCTTACGTCTTAAGTGAAAGAATGCCAATGAGAAAGGTAGAAAGAATAGAAAGGTTTGATCAGAGAGTAGTTTTCCAGCACTGGGTTATATCACTGAATAAAAGAAACTGAAATTCCTGACCTCAAGGTAGAAAAGCTGCTCTGAAAATCGTTTAGATTCTCCATAATGTTTAATTATTACAGTAATAAGAAGAAGGAATAAGGCATTCAGTGGTTGAAAGAGTAGATAATCCTCTGTTAGTTTTCTGTGTCTGCTCTAACAGTTTTTCACAAACTTGGTGGCTTAAAGTAAGAGACATTTGTTCTCTGTCAGTACTGGAGGCCACAGTGGGAAATCAAGATGTTGGCAGGGCTTCACTCCTGGAATTTTGGGGGGATGATCTATGTCTTCCAACCTCTGGTAGTTGCTGACTTCTTTGGCTCGTGGCCACTTCACCCCAATCTGTACCTCTTCACTTTGCCTTCTTTTCCATCTATTCTCTGTATCTAAGGACATTTTTCATTGGATTTAAGGCTTTCTGGGTAATTCAGGATGATTTCATCTCATGATTTAATTTCATCACAGATTCCAGTGATTTGACGTAGATATCTTTTGCCCATTAGTGAGAATGGTTGTGGTCGCTTTTGGCCTACCATATCCCTAAATCTGAATTTAAAAAAAAATGCATTGTAGTTCATGTTGTATCTTCAAACTTTGTGCTAGAGCTAGAGGTACAACTGAGGCGTTTGTTTTCACAGTCTAATCTACCCACGTTGAAGGGACAGTCAAATGATGTTTAAAAAAAAAAAATTTAAGTAGATACACAGAAAGTAAAAAGCTGCCCAGTATATAGGCTTGACTGTATAAAATAGGACAGTTTACCTGCTTCTAACCAAACTATCCCTCTTTAGGATTTCTTTTATATTTCTGGTATCCTTCCTGAGGGAAACAGAAAGGCAGACCTTGTCCTAGCATGCAGGATAAATGTCCTCTCTTCCCTCCAAAATTTTTATTATGAAAGATTTGAAGATATACAGAAGTAGAGAGAATGTGTACAGAATCCCGTGTATCCATCACCCAGCTTCAGTTCTTATCAATTGCCTAATCTTGTTTTGTCCTCCATGATTATTTTGAAGCAGATTCCAGAAATTATATCATTTTTCCATAAATATCTCGTTTTAAGCGTACATTTAGAAAAGTATAGTTGATTTACAATGTTGTGTTAGTTTCAGGTGTACAGCAAAGTGATTCAGTTACAGTAAGTCCTGTGTTCTACAGTGGGTCCTTCTTAGTTACCTATTTTTTATATAGTAATATGTAAATGTTAATCCCAAACTCCTAATTTTAGCCCCCCTTTCACTGTTGGTAATCATATGTTTGTTTTGTAAGTCTGTAGATCTATTTCTATTTTGTATATAAGTTCAGTTGTATCATTTTTTAGATTCCACATATAAATAATATCATGTTTGTCTTCCTCTAAATGATTTCACTTAGTATGTGAAGTCTTGGTCCATCCATGTTGCTTCAGATGGCATTGTTTTCGTTCTTTTTTATGGCTCAGAAATATTCTGTTGTGTGGAATCACACACTACATCTTTATCTGTTCATCTGTTGATGGACATTTAGGTTGCTTCCACATCTTGGCTATTATAAATAATGCTGCTATGAACGTTGGGGTACATGTATCTTTTTGAATTATGGTTTTCTCTGGTGTATTTCTAAAGGATGGTTCCTCTCCTAATTATCAAAATACAGTTATCACACATAAAAATATTATTAGTAGTTTCTTAATATTATTAAGAATATCAGATATTTGATACTATTAAGAACTTACTATTAATATATTTTAAAGGATAATTTAGTCTGACCAGAGACTCAGATAAGATCTATCATATGATTTATTGTATTTGGTTAACAAGTCTGTTAATTCTCCATCCACCAACAGTGGCACCATCCAAAACAGTAGCCACTAGCCACAGTAGCCACAACAGTAGCCACAAGTAGCTAGTAAAATTTAAATTAGTTACAATTAAAATGAAATACTCTGATCTTCAGTCACACTACTTACATATCAAGTGCTCAGGAGCCACGTGAGGTTAGGGGCTACCATGCTGGACACCATAGAACATTTCACTCATGAAGAATGCTTTATTGGTTCGAACTGGTATGTAGGTTTCTGACTCTCTTATTTTTCTTGCATTTTTCTTTTTAAAATGTTAATTATTATTATTATTTGGTGGAGCAAACTGATGTGTTTGTTTTTTTTTTTGGTCTCCCAGAGTCTGGATTTTACTGATTGTACTGCTGTGGTGTACCTTAACATGTAGTTTGTTCTCTGTATTTCTTGTAAATTTGTAGCTAAGTCTAGAGAGTTGATCTAATTCAAATTATTATGTGTGCATACTTTCTCCTAAGAACACTATATACATGCTTGTGTGTACCTCTTTTAGGAGGGGTATATAATATCAGATTTTTCTCTTTGTTATGTTACTAGCTATTGATAATCATTACCTAGCCTTCAGTTCAGTTGCCCATTCGTGTCCTACTCTTTGCGACCCCATGAATCGCAGCACGCCTGGCCTCCCTGTCTATCACCATCTCCCGGAATTCACTCGGACTCACGTCCATCAAGTCTGTGATGCCATCCAGCCATCTCATCCTCTGTCGTCCCCTTCTCCTCCTGCCCCCAGCATCAGAGTCTTTTCCAATGACTCAACTCTTTGCATGAGGTGTCGAAAGTACTGGAGTTTCAGCTTTAGCATCATTCCTTCCAAAGAAATCCCAGGGTTGATCTCCTTCAGAATGGACTGGTTGGATCTCCTTGCAGTCCAAGGGACCTTCAAGAGTCTTCTCCAATACCACAGTTCAAACACATCAATTCTTTGGCGCTCAGCCTTCTTCACAGTCCAACTCTCACATCCGTACATGACCACAGGAAAAACCATAGCCTTGACTAGGCTTGCCTAGCCTTAGATCCATGAATTTGTTAAGGTGTACACAATGGTGATATTTTAATGCGCTTGTGTTTATTAGCCAGCATTCTCTAAAGAGAAACTTCCCTTTTCAAACTCTTTGGTTGCCCTTAGCTGCAGATTGTATAGGAAAGGTAGGATGATTGCCTAATTCTTTTGTTTTATAGTTTTCAAAGCAATATTGGTGCTTTAACATTTTACAAAGATGATTAATGAAATGTTTCTTCTAAGTGTCTTAGTGACTTAATATGAGGGCAGGAGGAGAAGGGGACGACAGAGGATGAGATGGTTGGACGGCATCACCGACTCAGTGGACATGGGTTTGGGTGGACTGCAGGAGTTGGTGATGGACAGGGAGGCCTGGCATGCTAGGTTCATGGGGTTGCAAAGAGTTGGACATGACTGAGTGACTGAACTGACTGACTGATGTTTGAATCTGTTTACTTAGTTATGTTTTGTTCCAGTGTAGTTTCTATCTCTCTTGATGATCAGATTTTTAGCTTTGACCCAGTAGGAACCTTTTCAAATGATTTTCTTATTCCTTTTGATATGACCCTTATAATCTTTGATTGCTTCCTTTCTATCTGGTATGACAAAACTTTCCAGACTCATCTGACATATTTCCAGTCTGGGACCTGGAATCAGCCATTTTGCCAAGGAGTCTTGATTCTTTCTGTGATAACCAGGGAGTCTTAATTACTTTAGAAGCCAGATAACACCATTTCTTTCAAAGTATCATTGCTACTGAGTTATTCATTGTTTATTTTATTTTATTTTATTTTATTTTATTTTATTTTTAAATTTTTTATTTTTTTTATTTTTTAAATTTTAATATCTTTAATTCTTACATGCATTCCCAAACATGAACCCCCCTCCCACCTCCCTCCCCATAACATCTCTCTGGGTCATCCCCATGCACCAGCCCCAAGCATGCTGCATCCTGCGTCAGACATAGACTGGCGATTCATTGTTTTAAACTTTCTTTTTCATTGGGAAGAAATGCATACATACATACCCATAGATGCATAAATACATATATGTGTATATAATTATATTATAAGAGAAAGTACCTCATTCATTAAAGCTTAGATTCTTAGTATACTTTAGACTTGAAAGTGTCTGCTCCAGCTTTGAAAAGGTGAACTGTGATGACTTTTAGGATTGAATAATAAATACCCTTGCCTGCTAACCGTAAGTACAGCTCTTTGGGATTATAGTGTTGAGGTGTAGGGAATCTGCCTATACTGATTAAATTTTCATTTTCTTTATTGAAGGTTGAGAGGAGAAACATAGCTTAGCCTTACAAGATTGAGTGCCAGTTTGTGGCTTCTGATAAGAAATTGATCAGCTATGCTTTTGTTACAAAAGATGCAATCAGTTGAGATTGGAAAAGGAAATTGAATTTCTATTGGTGTGTTATCACATGCAGTTAATTTTGCATATACTCCCGAGGCACATGAATCTTATTTGAGGTTGAAATACCCATACTTTGAGTCAGGGCATTGCAAATTCAGTGTGATTAAATGTATTTAAAAGTTTCTGTTGTTTCACAATTGCTGTGCAGTTCTAAAATATGTTCTTATTAGGCTATTCAAAATGGAATCTTTTGGTCATTGAAATGAGAACATGAAATAGCAAATTTGGGCATTCCTCTTATAAAGGATGGAGCAGGAAAAGATAACTTACATTGTAAGATTTATTGTTTTTATGTCTTATTTTTTTTCTGTATGAAACCTCTGTTATCTTAGTGTATAACGAGTTTGTTATTTTTCTGGAAGATTATGACTTGTCTTTCTACTTGGGGAAAAATGTGGTATGATGGTTCACTTACGACATGGTAAATGAGTTGGGGTGTTTACAGCAGAGAGGAATTTTTAACAATACGAGAATAGTGCAGTATATTAGATACATACCCTCAGGAACAGTTTATCTACAGTGTCCACAAAAGAATTTTCATAAGTGAAGTAGTAAGAGAATGATTAATGAAGGAGTTGAGATTTGAATTAGATCTTGAAGCATAGTTATAACTGTAGGAGAAGACTTTCTAGGCAGAAAGAAGCAGCAGGACAAAACCAAAGAGTGTGTAAGAACATAAGACACTGGGGGGCGATTCAGTGAAATACTTTAAATGAAGCAGAGGGTTATTACAGGAGAATACTGAACTCTAGGGAGAAGGCCGGAGAAGGCAATGGCACCCCACTCCAGCACTCTTGCCTGGAAAATCCCATGGACAGAGGAGCCTGGTGGGCCGCAGTCCATGGGGTCGCTAAGAGTTGGACACGACTGAAGTGGCTTAGCAGCAGCAGCAGCAGCAATGAATTCTAAGGATGAGGCCAAATTTCCAAGGGTCTTAAATTGTTTTTAAAAGGTGGATTTTATTTGGGAGACCAGTGTATGTTAACATTTGGGGCTGTTAGTCTAACGGAGATAAAAATTTAGAGATCATTTTGAGTTCTTTGTACTAGTTCAGCAGTATCCAAATATAGATAGAAGTTCAGAGGAATGTGGACTTAGGTATGGTACCTTCTAGTCTTCAGCTCTGCTGTTTTTGTGATTCCTATAGTTGTGTCCTCGTCTATGTTGGGAGTCTTCCAACTGTCTGCCATCAACAATTAGGGTTAAATGCTCCCTTCAAGATACAGGAAAAAGCAGATTCATAATTTTTGAAAACTTATTATTCAAATATGGTGATTTACATTATTGTTAGTTTCAAGTGTGCAGCATAGTGTTTCAGTATTTTTGCATATTATGTTCTGGTATAGATTATTACAAGATATTGGGTATACTTCCCCATGCTACATAGTATACCCTTGTTGCTTGTATACTTTATTTATAATAGTTTGTATCTTTAATTTCATACTTAATTTTTCCTTCCCCACCTTTCCTTTCCCATTTTGTAACCAGAGGTTTGTGTTCTATAGAAGATTTGTAATTTTTAATTAGCTACATGACCCAGAATATTCACAGAAATATTCTTTCTTTTCTTTTTTCTTTTTTTTGAGATAAGTTGATGTAAGATAAAATTAACCATTTTAAAGTGTACTAGCATTCAGTGGCATTTAATACATTCACAGTGTCGTTCAACCATCAAGACACAGAGCACTTAAACTGAAAACAAGGTTTATGATAAAGTAATTTTTGGTGATGTTTTTGCTTGCTAGTTTTTCAGTCAGTGTTACTTGTAGAAATATACTTTTAAAATTCTTCCGTGCATTCATATTTATAAGAATATTTATATATTTTATAAAAATAGAAATTTCATTCATGAGGGCTCAACCGTGAAGACCTAAGCACCTCCCAAAGTGGTGCTTTATTACATTGGGCATTAGGGTTCATATGAATTTGAGAGGGACCACAAATATTCAGTCTGTAGTACCCCACTTTGTCATTGCATACCTTTTCTATATATTGCTGAATTAAAGTCACTAAAATTTCATTAGAGTTTTTATATCTGTATTCATATAGGATATATGTCTATAGATATCATTTCTGGTTAACGTCTTTGTCTTGTTTTGGCATCAGGGTAATGTTGGCATCATGAAATGAGTCAGGAAGAATTCTTTCCTCTTTAGTTTTCTGGAAGAGTTTGTATTGAATTAGAACTATTCTTCCTTAAATGTTTGATAAAATTCAACAAGTCATTTGGACCTGCAGTTTTCTCTGTTGGGAAGGTTTAAATAAGGTATTCAGATTACCCATTTTTTCTTGAGTAAACTTTGGTAGTTAATGCCTTTTAAGGAATTATTAATAATATATTTAAATTGTTGAACTTACTGGTATAAAGTTGCTCATTACATTCCCTTGTTATTTTACTAGCTGTAGCATCTGTAGCTCTGTTACCTTGTTCATTCCTGATATTGGCAATTTGTGTCTCCTTTTTTGTTTACTTACAGTCTGGCTGGAGGTTTATCAATTTTTTAATCTTCTCAAAGGATCAGCCTTCACTTTCATTGATTTTTCTCTTTTTTTCCTTCTGTTTTCTATTTCATTGCTTTCCTCATTATCATTGTTATTTCTTTCTTTTCTTTTTTTGTTTTTAGGCTTGCTTTGAGTTTAATTTGCTTTTCTTTTTCTAGACTTTTAAGTTAGAAGCTTTATTTCCAGTGTTAACTTTTCTGTTGATCAGCTCTTATAATCAGCATTTTAATCATTTTCTTGGTTGAGATTGCTAATAATAGTATTTCAACCACTTCATGAGATGGAAGGAATAGCTAATATTCTGAATTATCAATTTGACTCCAAAAGGCTAAGATGATGGCCTAAACAAATTAAAATGCAGGCTAATTAAGAAAAATCTCAAATCTTACATTCATTGCCAGAAAATCAATTTGCAAAGTATGGGATAAGGGAGATCACCTTTAGTGCATTATTGGTTAAGAGTAGTTAGTAGGATCCACAGTGCTGGATAACCAAGTACGGTTATCTGGATGTAATGTAGCTACACAAAATCTAATGTGATCTAAGTCTTTATTCATGTAAACATAGTGTTTAGAAAAAGGAAGATAATTAACCCACTCTTCATTACTGAATAAATCGTTTCTGGAATCTGGTGTTTAATTCTGAACACTACACTAAAGGATTCAGATATGTTAGAATTCTTGGCCAGAGTAAGCAGATTTGTAGGTAGACAGACCATGCCATAATGAGACTTGGAATCATAAGATGTTAGAATGCTTATGAATGTTAGAGATTGCTTTATTTTTCAGTTCAAGAAATCAAAGCTAGGAGCTGTCGGTTAACTCATTGTTACACAAATAATCAGTGACAAATGTTGAAGATTGGATTTTCAGTTTCAGACATCATTTTAGCATTCTTTCCACTGACTCATCTTGTTATCAAAATACGGTCATAAGAGGTGTGTGAGAGTTCTTGAGATGAGAAAAAGACCAGTGATCAACAGTAAAGTGCTGTAATAAAATTGTTTTAATCTTAACAAAAAAGGTTAAGTTATCTGTGTGGTTCCCAGCTCCTGTAGGTAGTCAGTGGAAGACTGGACTGGTCAGTCCCCTGTGTGAGATACTGTAGATGGACTCATGTATCAGATAAACTGTGGGCCATATCATCTGTAGAATTCTTTCTGAGTCCATTTCTTCTTTTGGTAGCTGCCATAGTTACTTTATGCATTCTCATGCGGCTGCCGTTTCCCCCAGTACTAATGTAGTACTGCCACCAGCTTGAAATTCCCAGGGGTGGCTTGTGAAAGACAGGCTTACCTCTTCCTGTCTATCTTAGGGCCATTTTCCTTTCCTTTTCTCTGGATGTCAAGCATAATCTTTGGGAATTTTTATTTACTTCTGCTTTATAAGAAGAAACAGGTTGTTCTCTCTGCTTTCTTTAGAAGACGACTTCTCTTTTTTCTAGAGTGTTTGTGCTTCTAATGCTAATTAACCCTGTTTCCCAGGTTCTCAATTTCATTGTTCTTTATATGTATTTGAGTGCTAAAAGCAGTACTTTGTAATGGTGACACTTAGTGGCATAGTATGATAAAGGCTGTAAATGTAAAAAGATTTTAGAGACAATTCGGTCCGTGTTTTGTGAAGAGTATTCTCTGATCTGTTGGATTATTTTGTGATTTATGAGCAGAAAGTGTTTTGTGGCCAAATAAGATTGTAAAACATTTAATAAAAACACAAATAATTTTTCTTATTGTTTATTAATATTATTGTTACTATTTTAAATTCCAGGGCATTTTAGGACTTTTCTTACTTACTATTTAGTTTATTAAATAGCGACTTCCCTGGTGGCTCAACTGGTAAAGAATCCGCCTGCAATGCAGGAGACCTGGGTTTGATTCCTGAGTTGGGAAGATGCCCTGGAGAAGGGAACAGCTACCCATTCCAGTATTCTGGCCTGTAGAATTCCATGGACTGTATAGGCCGTGGGGTCCCTAAAAGTAGGACATAACTGAGCGACTTTCACTTCACTATTTAGTTTACATTGTGACCATCAAAGAGGAAGAGATACACTATTTAATTTTTCCAAAATTTATCTGAACATGAAACCCATTTTTCTTTTTAAGTACTAAAAATTCTGTGAGGCACTTCGGGAAAAATTGACCTTGTCTGTTCCTCTTAATTTAGAAGATGAGGTTACTAGGACCTAGAGAGGCGAACCAAATTTCAAATTTCCAGGGTCACTAGTTAGTGATTAAGAAATCACAGTTCTTCTGATCAACTTCAGGACTCTTGCAACTAAAATATAATGTACCTTCTTTTTATATTTGATATATTTCTTATCCTTATTCTGTCCTTCTACCTCTTGCTCATTCTTTTTCCTTCGTCCTTACTTTCTTACTCTCTCATCAGTCCTCTTCTCATTCTCGTACATGGTTAAGGAATTTGAAATTGTTGTTTTATATGACTTCTCAAATCATTTTTTTCTTGTAGACTTAGGCCTTCATTTTATTAGTTGAAACCTAAATATATTGTTTTTCAAAAACAGCCTCCATTGTGCAATTTCTGAAATTTCTACCGAATTGTAGAAATCTTCAAATGTGTATGAATAATTTTAATTATTCAGTTTTAAACTTCTGTGTACAGTGTGACTCTAAGCTTATTTTCATTCTGGCATTTAATGCAGGGGCTAAATATGGAAGTTTGAGTTAGTCACTAAGGTAAGTAGATATATGAAGTAATTTGGAAGCATGAGTTTCTTTGAGGAGTTTCAGTCTGAGTGGAGGGGGATCGATCTTATTGACATTTAAAGTTAGTTAACTTGGGAAGCTGTCCTTTCTCCTTGCCATTTACAATGCGAAAAAGAAAATTTACTTTATTTTGCTAAAATAATACTGAAAGTGAAAGTTGCTCACTTGTGTCCGACTCTCTGCGACCCCATGTCCTATATTGTCCGTTAAATTCTCTAGGCCAGAATACTGCAGTGGGTAGCCTTTCCTTTTCCAGGGGATCTTCCCAACCCAGGAATTGAACCCAGGTCTCCCGCCTTGCAGGCGAATTCTTTACCAGCTGAGCCACAAGGAAAGCCTAAGAATACTGGGGTGGATAGCCTGTCCCTTCTTTAGCAGATCTTCCCGACCCAGGAATTGAACCGGGGTCTCCTGCACTGCTGGCGGATTCTTTACCAACTGAACTATCAGGGAAGCCCTCAGTAATACAGATATATGTAAAATTATTTTCAATATGAATATTTGAAAACATTTTTATGGTCTGTGTTTTTTAATTACACTTATTTAGTTTGAAATACAAGTATCCATACCTCCTCGAGACAATTCCAGCTTTATAACTATGGAACACTGAGTAGGCTTATGTTTACTGTGGTTACTTTTTAATTAACTAAAGTCTTTAACAATTAATTAAAATTCGGAGTGCACTGGGTGTTGCTTGCTAAAAGTTGTTTCTTGGTAGCTTTGGCCTGTAGATACTGTCTGACTTGTAAGTTACTGTAAACATTAGTTAGGTAATTTAGTGGATGGTGACAGATGCATAGAATATTGGTGAATAGTGAGCCAGTGTTTGGAAGAAAACGAGTTGAGATTAAATTCAGAGGCACAGTTATTAGTGCCATTAATGGATTAACAACCATTAAAGTGTTTATTCATTTTATCAGTGCTTATTATATGAATAAAAGCTTTCTATTGATAAATGTAATGAAGTGAATTTTCAACTTTTTGGAGAATTTGTTAACTTATTTTGTTACCTTACAAATTAACTTTTGTAAGTTGTTCTTTTTTATACCTTATTAAGAATGCTCAAACTACCACACAGTTGCACTCATCTCACACGCTAGTAAAGTAATGCTCAAAATTCTCCAAGCCAGGCTTCCGCAATACGTGAACAGCGAACTTCCAGATGTTCAAGCTGATTTTAGAAAAGGCAGAGGAACCAGAGATCAAATTGCCAGCATCCACTGGATCATGGGAAAAGCAAGAGAATTCCAGAAAGCCATCTATTTCTGCTGTATTGACTATGCCAAAGCCGTTGATTGTGTGGATCACAATAAACTGTGGAAAATTCTGAAAGAGATGGGAATACCAGGGCACCTGACCTGCCTCTTGAGAAACCTGTATGCAGGGTCAGGAAACAACAGTTAGAATTGGACATGGAACAACAGACTGGTTCCAAATAGGAAAAGGAGTACATCAAGGCTGTATATTGTCACCCTGCTTATTTAACTTATATGTAGAGTACATCATGAGAAACTCTGGGCTGGAAGAAGCACAAGCTGGAATCAAGATTGCCGGGAGAAATATCAATAACCTCAGATGTGCGGATGATACCACCCTTATGGCAGAAAGTGAAAAGGAACTAAAAAGCTTCTTGATGAAAGTGAAAAGGAGAGTGAAAAAGTTGGCTTAAAGCTCAACGTTCAGAAAACGAAGATCATGGCATCTGGTCCCATCACTTCATGGGAAATAGATGGGGAAACAGTGGAAACAATGTCAGACTTTATTTTTTGGGGCTCCAAAATCACTGCAGATGGTGATTGCAGCCATGAAATTAAAAGACACTTACCCTTGAAAGGAAAGTTATGACCAACGTAGATACCATATTAAAAAGCAGAGACATTCCTTTGCCACTCAAGGTCCATCTAGTCAAGGCTGTGGTTTTTCCTGTGGTCATGTATGGATGTGAGAGTTGGACTGTGAAGAAAGCTGAGTGCCAAAGAATTGATTCTTTTGAATCATGGTGTTGGAGAAGACTCTTGAGAGTCCCTTGGACTGCAAGGAGATCAGTCTTGGGTGTTCTTTGGAAGGAATGATGCTGAAGCTGAAACTCCAATACTTTGGCCACGTCATGCAAAGAAGAGTTGACTCATTGGAAAAAACCCTGATGCTGGGAGGGATTGGGGGCAGGAGGAGAAGGGAATGACAGAGGATGAGATGGCTGGATGGCATCACCGACTTGATGGACATAAGTTTGAGTGAACTCCGGGAGTTGGTAATGGACAAGGAGGTCTGGCATGCTGTGATTCATGGGGTCACAAAGAGTCGGACATGACTGAGCGACTGAACTGACTGAAAGCATGTTTGTGTTTATTTTAAAAATAACATGGAAGTAACCTAGATGTCCATCGACAGATGAATGGATAAAGAAATTGTGGTACATATACACAGTGAAATATTACTCAGCCGTATAAAGGAACAATTTGAGTCAGTTCTAATGAGGTAGATGAATGTAGAACCTATTATGCAGAGTGAAGTAAGTCAGAAAGAAAGATAAATACCTTATTCTTTTTTTTTTAATTAAATTAAATTTTTTTTTTACTTTACAATACTGTAGTTGGTTTTGCCATACATTGACATGAATCTGCCACGGGTGTACATGAGTTCGCAATCCTGAACCTCCTTCCCACCACTCTCCCAAATATCATATTCTAATGCATATATACGAAATCTAGAAAAATGGTGCTGAAAAATTATTTACAGAGCCGTAATGGAGAAACAGACATAGAGAATAAACTTATAGACATGGGGAGAGGGGAGGAGAGGGTGAGATATATGGAAAGAGTAACATGGAAACTTACATTACCATATGTAAAATACATTACCAGTGGGAATTTGCTGTATGGCTTAGGAAACTCAAACAGGGGCTCTGTATCAACCTAGAGGAGTGGGATAGAGGGGGAATGGGAGGGAGGTTCAAAAGGGAGGGGATATATGTATACCTATGGCTGATTCATGTTGAGGTTTGACAGAAAATGACAAAATTCTGTAAATTATCCTTCAGTTAAAAACTAAATAAATTTTAAAAAATATTGTGCTTTTAGCAGAGTTACTCCAATGCTTGGCTTCTATCCTACTGCCATACAGACTGTGAATGTGATCAGCACCTTAGGGATTATAGAGCAGGAATACAGACTGTTTACTTGTGTACATACATGTTTCATAGTGGCTGTAAGACTTGGGTAAATATTCTTTTTTTTTTTTTTTAAGTAATATTTTTATTAAAATATTTAAAGTTTTAAAGAACAATTTATGGATCTTACATTATTTTTTAAATCTAGTAAGTAACAATTATCACCTTTCCATTTTTCTTTTGATTATTCAATGAACCTAGCTTGAAAATAAATTCCCTTAGACAATCTGTCCTGCTTACAATCTGGTCAATCAAATTCTCTTAAACATTTAAAACTGTACTTAGTGATTTAGCATTGTATTAGTTTTCCATAACAGCTGTGTGAAATTACCACACGCTGAGTGGCTTAAAATGAGACCAATTTATTATGTTCTGCAGTTCAGAAGTACAGAATGGGTCTTACTGGACCAAGGTCAATGTGTTGGTAGTGTTGTGTTCCTTCTGAAGGCTCTACGGAAGAATCCACTTCTTTGCCTTTTCCAGCCTCTAGAGGCCACCCCCATTTCTTCGTTCATTGACCCCTTCTTCCATCATCAAAGCTAACAATGTTGGGCCATATCCTCCTACCCAGCCATCTCTCAGGATCTCTTTCTTCTGCCTCTCTCTTCCACTTTTAAAGACCCTTGTGATTACATTGGGCCTGTCTGGATAACCTAGGATAATCTCCCTATCGTAAAGTCAACTGATCAGCAATCTTAATTCCATCTGCAACCTTAATTCTCCATTGCCATGTAAGGTTACACAGTCATAAATTCTGGGGATTAGGACTGGACATCTTTCTGTTGGGGGGGAGCGCTTTATTCTCCCTGTCTCAAGTATATGCTTGTTTCCTAATTCCTTCAAATACCTGATCAAATCAGTAAACCTTGCTAAGTATCATACAATTCTTTCAAATCTAATCTTATAACTATAGTCAACCTTAATTTCTTTGAAACATTTCAATACTCAAATATAGCACAAATTTTTAAATTTTTTTCTAAATTTTCTAAATTGCATAATAGGTTCTAATAATTCAAGAATATGTTAGGAGTGATTTTTTAAAAATAGTTTTTCAGATTAAACCTCATTTTGTTATTTAGTATTGGTTTTATGAGTAAACATTTATGTTTACTTGTATACATAAATGTTTCATAGTGGTTGTAAAATAGTTGGGTAAATAGTCTGTATAGCACAGATTTTCTAAATTTTTTCTAAATTTTCTACATTGCATAATAGGTTCTAATAATTCAAGAATATGTTACGAGTGACTTTTTTTTTTTTCGAGTGACTTTTTAAAAATAGTTTTTCAGATTAAACTTTGTTATTTAGTGTTGGTTTTATGACAGATTTTAGTATCTAAGACTTTTTATAATTTTGCCTTCTCAGATTTATTCTCTCTGCTGTTGAATGCTCTTGTTTGTTTTCTAAACAGCCATTCCCTTTCTTCTACCTTTCTTGTCACCTGTTAATTGAATTCTAATTTTCTTTAGGTTTTTGTGCTACATTATTCAATTCAGGGGAAGTTGAGCTCTTCTCAGTCTCAGGGGATGAATCTTATTTGGTCTAAGTGAGAGGTTCTTAAAATGTGGACCATAGAGGGTCTTTGAGATTTTTTTCAGGGAGTATGTGAGGTATAAACTATTTTCCTGATATGTGCTAAGATGTTACTTAATTAAAAAAAAATCTTATTCTGTCATGAGTACATAGTGGAGTTTCCCTGAGTCTACATGATGTTTGGTACTCAACAGACAGGACAATCCAGATATTAGATAGATTAAAAAAAAAATTCTTTACATTAACTTTGATTTTGAAAAATAGTTACTTTTCACCAATTTGTTGTTATTTTAAGTAAATGATGAACTTATCATTAATATTTCTCAAACTTTATTATTGTTATGGTAAATAGTTATAGATGTTACTCATAGAAACTGAGCTTTTGTGAGTCTTTAATAATTTTTAAGGATGTATGAGAAGTCCTGAGACTAAAACAATTTTTAAATTATTGGTCTAAGCCACTGTTTGATTTAGGAATGAGCTTGTGACCATTTTGCCAAATAAAACCTGAGGTGAAGATTTCTACAATATGGAGTTCAGCAAGGATTTAAGTTCTCTGGCTTTTATAAAAAGTGATAGACAAGAAATAAATTCTTTCCCCTAGGTTTTTGTTGTGTGGTATTATGCCTGAAATTGCTGCAGCCATCTTCTGACTATGAGAGGAACAGCTGACATGCTGAGGGTGGCTGAGCAGAGATGGAAAGAATCTGAATCCTTGATGATGTGAGGATGTTGACCTGAAACTAAACCTGGAATTGCCCTACTTCCAGATATCTGAGATAATACATTTCTTTCTTGTTTAAGCCATTTTTTCCTTCAAGTCTTATGTTCTTGGCATCTAAAAGCATTTTATCTGAAACAGCTTCATCCTGACCAACAAATTCACTAGTATTTCTATTTATAGTGTTGTTTTTTACCTGAGACATATTTCTGTGTCAGAAACTTTATTTTCAGAGATAGGAGTAAGGATATCTGGACAAACCAATTCAGTTCAGTTCAGTTGCTCAGTCGTGTCTGACTCTTTGCGACCCCGTGGACCACAGCACACCAAGCCTCGCTGTCCATCACCAACTCCCGGAGTTCACTCAAACTCATCTCTATTGAGTCGGTGATGCCATCCAACCATCTTATCCTCTGTCGTCCCTTTTTCCTCCTGCCTTCAATCTTTCCGAGCATCAGGGTCTTTCAAATGAGTCAGCTCTTCGCATCACATGGCCAAAGTACCAGAGCTTCAGCTTCAACATCAGTCCTTCCAGTGAACGCTCAGGACTGATCTCCTTTAGGATGGACTAGTTGGATCTCCCTGCAGTCCAAGGGACTCTCAGGAGTTCTCTAACACCACAGTTCAAAAGCATCAGTTCTTCAGCACTCAGCTTTCTTTACAGTCCAACTCTCACATCCATACATGACTCCTGGAAAAACCATAGCTTTGACAAGACGGACTTTTGTTGGCAAAGGAATGTCTCTGCTTTTGAATATGCTATCTAGGTTGGTCATAACTTTCCTTCCAAGGAGTAAGCATCTTTTAATTTCATGGCTGCAGTCACCATCTGCAGTGATTTTGGAGCCCCCAAAAATAAAGTCTGACACTGTTTCCACTGTTTCCCCACCTATTTGCCATGAAATGATGGGACTGGATGCCATGAACTTAGTTTTCTGAATATTGAGCTTTAAGCCAACTTTTTCACTCCCTTCTTTCACTTTCATCAAGAGGCTTTTTAGTTCCTCTTCACTTTCTGCCATAAGGGTGGTGTCATCTGCATATCTGAGGTTATTGATATTTCTCCTGGCAATCTTGATTGCAGCTTGTGCTTCTTCCAGCCCAGCGTTTCTCATGATGTACTCTACATATAAGTTAAATAAGCAGGGTGACAATATACAGCCTTGATGTACTCCTTTTCCTATTTGGAACCAGTCTGTTGTTCCTTGTATAGTTCTGACTGTGACAAACCAATTACTTTTGCCTTTTTGATTTTGTGCATCCTGGTTCTGTGATTTTAAAATGCCCTTTCTCGTGAAATGTAACCAAAAACTTCCTATTCCCAGCCAAATGACATGTCTTTTTCTGATCTTTCTTCATTTGTCTTATGAAAGTTTTATGCATAATTTTCTTATAGTACTAACAATATTATCATAATTATTTTTGTGCTTGAAGTTTTCTTCTAATAATTCAAGAATATGTTAAAGGTAGGGCTTTATTTTATTCAGCTTCATCTTGCTTTGTAATATGGTTTCTGATACATAGTAGCTAGGCCATTATAAAAATGTCTTGGTAAAATTGTGGGGTACTGTTAGGCAGCTGACTTGGCCACATCTCAGTGATCCAATTAGATTAATCCTTAAATACAGTAACAAAGGCCGGAGACTTACAGACTACTGCCTAAAGTTTTGTATTGGATTGTCTCAGAAAAATCCTCATATGTATGTCCTTTAAACACATAGAAACAGATGTGAGTGGTCAGCCAAGGGGAGACAAACATTATAGAGGAAGATGTAGAGAGACTTGAGCAGATGTGAGTATACATGATTTATAAACATAGCATTATGCAAAAGTGTAAAATAGTAGTATAGAGAAAATTTGTAGACTGGTAGATGAGAGAGTTAGTAGGTGGGATCTCATGATATAAGCAGTTTGGTATTAAACAGTTTTGTCTAAGAAATAGGACTAAAGAGAGTGAGCCAGTTTTGAGATCAAATAATGTAGTTGGCTTTGTGTAGCATGTATATAACTTATTAGGATTAACTTTTGATAGTTCTTTATTTGTTGTTAAAGTTTAAAACCTCATTTTTATGTAAATATTTATTTGTCTCTCCAAATAGACTGTTAGCTTATTGAGACTGGCAGCAGTGCAACTTAAACTTTGTTATGTCTCCTTTGCTTTGCTTTGAGGATTTAGTGAATGCCAGCTGATTAATTTTGTTGATCAGCAAAGCACATGATAAATTTACAAGACCTTTCACTCAGAGGCTAATAAGTACCATTGGCTTTCCAAACATTTTGTTAAGAGTGGAATTAGACTCAGTTTAGTTTTAGAATCTCAGAATGTTTTTGAAATGAAATGTGAGTCAGTATAGAGGAAAAGAATAAATTTATCATGAGGTTTCCCTGTTATTAAACCCTTATAATGAGCTTGTTCCACAAATAGGTAATGATGCAGTTTGCAAAGTGAAACAGTGTAATTCTAATTTATCATTGCTGCTGCTGCTAAGTCGCTTCAGTCGTGTCCGACTCTGCGTGACCCCCTAGACGGCAGCCCATCAGGCTCCCCTGTCCCTGGGATTCTAGGCAAGAACACTGGAGTGGGTTGCCATTTCCTTCTCCAATGCATGAAAGTGAAAAGTGAAATTGAAGTCGCTCAGTCGTGTCTGACTCTTCGCGACCCCATGGACTGCAGCCTACCAGGCTTCTCCGCCCATGGGATTTTCCAGGCAAGAGTACTGGAGTGGGGTGCCATTGCCTTCTCCAAATTATAAATGCAAAATGACTGAGGAGGCCAAATAGCTGTGAAAAGAAGAGAAGGGAAAAGCAAAGGAGAAAACGAAAGATACACCCATTTGAATGAAGAGTTCCAAAGAATAGCAAGGAGAGATAAGAAAGCCTTCCTCAGTGATCAGTGCAAAGAAGTAGAGGAAAACAGTAGAATGGAAAGACTAGAGACCTCAAGAAAATTAGAGATACCAAGGGAACATTTCATGCAAAGATGGGCTCAATAAAGGACAGAAATGGTATGCACCTAGCAGAAGCAGAAGATATTAAGAAGAGGTAGCAAGAATACACAGAAGAACTATACCAAAAAAGATCTTCAAAACCCAGATAACCACGATGGTATGATCACTCACTTAGAGCCAGGTATCCTGAAATGCAAAGTCAAGTGGGCATTAGGAAGCATCACTCACAAACAAAGCTAGTAGGGGTGATGGAATTCCAGTTGAGCTATTTCCTAATAGATGATGCTGTGAAAGTGCTTCTCAATATGCCAGCAAATTTGGAAAACTCAGCAGTGGCCACAAGACTGGAAAAAGTCTTGGTTTACATTTCGAGCCCTAAGAAAGGCAATGCCAAACTACCACACAGTTGCACTCATCTCACACGCTAGTAAAGCTCAAAATTCTCCAAGTCAAACTTCAATAGTACATGAACCATGAACTTCCAGATGTTCAAGCTGGTTTTAGAAAAGGCAGAGAAACCAGAAATCAAATTACCATCATCCGTTGGATTATCGAAAAAACAAGAGAGTTCCAGAAGAACATCTATTTCTGCTTTATTGACTATGCCAAAGCCATTGTTATAGTTATTACTATTGCATCCATTTTTTTAGGTCTCTCATATACCTCCTAAATATCACTCTGAAGAAGTAATTCTTTCATTTTCAGTAAATCTTAGAAATATGGAGACAGTGGTGGAATGGGTTGATGTAGGTGTTTGTTGATGTTCTAACGTATTGAGAAAGTTGCCTTCTGTTCGAAATTTACTGAGTGATTTTTATCAGCAACAAATGTTGGAGTTTGTCAAATTATTTTTTCCTGCACCAGTTAATTGTACTTTTTTTCTTCTTTATTTTGTTAATATGGGTGAATTACATTGATTTATTTTTAAATGTTAAACGCAACCTTGCATTCCTGGGATGACTCCTACTTGGTGTTGGCGTTATTTTTTAATATATTGATGAATTAGATTTGCTAAAATTGAGTGAAAGATTTTCATGTCTTTGTTCATGAGGTATATTGGTCTATAGTTTCTTTTTTATGTTATCTTTGGTTTGAGGATCAGATAAAGTTGGTCTTATAGAATCAATTGAGACTTGTCCCAAAAAGGAGGGGGGAGGCGGCTTCCCTGGTGGCTCAGACAATAAAGAATTTGCCTGCAGTGCAGTAGACCTGGATTTGATTCCTGGGTTAGGAAGCTCCCCTGGAGAAGAGAATGGCTAGCCACTCCAGCATTCTTGCCTGGAGAATTCCACGGACAGAGAGGAGCCTGGTGGGCTACAGTCCATGGGGTCGCAGAGTCTGACATGACTGAGCAACTAACACACCCCTCCTTCTTTTATGTTGTAGAAGAGTTTATATAGAAGTAGTATTTTTTTCTTAAATATTTCATAATATTTACCAATGAAATTATCTAGCCATATAGTTTTCTATATGTGAAAATTTTTGTCTCTTTGTTATAAGTTCAGTTTTTTGCTTAGGTAACATAGATATATTTCTTCTTGTGTGAGCCTTGGTAGTTTTTAATTTTTCAACGAATTTGATCCTTGCCTGTAAGTTGTCAGATTTATTTACAAAATGTGCTCATTATATTCCCTTAGTAACTTTTTAGTGTTTCCAGATCTCTAGTTATAGCCTCTTTAATTTTGGTATTGAACATTTATATATTCTTTTTTCCTGGTCAGTATCAATAAAGGTTTATCAATTTTATTGATCTCTTCAGACTACCACATTTTGGTTTCATTGATTGTCTTTATTGTTTGCCTGATTGTATTTTATTGATTTGTGCTCTCTATTTTTTTTCTTTTTTCCCTGTTGGGGTTTAATTTGATTTTCTTAGTTTCTTGAAGTGTAACCTTTTGTCTGCTAAACACTTAGTTACTTTATCTGGCTCCCAGAAGCAGTCCTCTGCATGTATGAGGTCTAGGTTCTTGGCTTCATTGCAGGAGCATCAGATAACAAATGTACAAGGCTTAGTGGCTACAGAAGGTAAACTTATCTCTTTAAGGTTCTTCCCTCTCTGAAATTAAGTCCTTTACCTTTAGTTTTTGCTCTTTCAGCAGCTGTTCGCTTCTGTAATAGTGATTATTATATATATTATTCAGTTTAGTAGCTTAATATGGGGGTGCTGCTTGGCCTCCAGCTACTCATCCTACCCAGAAAGTGGACCTTCCTTAAGTGGATTATTTCTGTGTGTTCAGTAATTTTCTCATCTTCTAGGAGTGCATATTGGTTCATAAAACCAAATAATTGCAAACTCACCTAATTTTCTTCTGGAGTTAGTTCTCATAATTGAATAGGAGAATGCTATAGGCATACAATCTCAGGAAGACAGTTTTTAAACCTGTTATGCTATGCCTGTGGACAGGAAGGAAAGATATACGATGAATGATATGATATTTAGGGGGATGTGTAGCTGATTGAAATACATATAATAAAGTTTTGACAGGTTTATCCAGCTGTAAGGGAAAGTTTTAGATTAATGTTTTCAGTAATTATTTTAATGAAAACAAGTCATGATTTAAAACTTTTGTTTCATGAAGCAATTTACAAAATTGTTTTTCTTGCTGGAAAAGACCTAAAAAAATCTTGATACATTCAAAAGATCTTGATGGATTTTACCTGACTATGTTCCTCAGAACCACCTGGAGATTGTTCAAAATATAAAAAACTTGGATTCCAGTCTGTATATATACTGCATCAAAATCTTCAGGATGAACTAGGTTGGGAAAATTTTTTTGAGAACAGGATT
Source organism: Ovis aries (assembly GCF_016772045.2). NCBI lineage: Eukaryota > Metazoa > Chordata > Mammalia > Artiodactyla > Bovidae > Ovis > Ovis aries. The sequence goes on from NC_056065.1 coordinate 61,265,601, forward strand.
CTAAAGATTGTGATGGAAACTTCCAGTTAAGAATTGAGTTACATTTAGTGGTATGCTGAAATTGTCTCACACAGGCTTGTGATGATTTTCTTCATCTCTTCCCAATCTTGTGTTCAGTGTTGGTAGCTTATAATTGGCCATGATGGGAGTATTTATATTACAAAAACTGGCAAATGCTGATTAGTCCCACCACATTGGAGAACATTTACCAGTACACTACTGTTAAATGCAATAGGATGGACTAGATGTGAAATTTAAAAAATCTGTAGGGTGGAAGAATGGGAACATGATTACAGTTAATATAAAAATATCTAGGGATTTCCTGTCTCTTTGATTTGAGCCAGTAGTAAGATAAAACTTTCTAAAACTGTTAAAGTTCTATATTAAATTGTATAGAACAAAAAAGTGATAATACTACTGTGCAGAGCCTTAATCAGACCATCTTTTTCCTGGAGTATTATGATTGGTTATAGGTACAGTTTTTTTAAAAGGATATTGAACTTTTCTAGAATGAACCACTATTGTATGGGAATGAGTTTGAAAACGGTTGTAAGGGTAAATGAATGAAGAACGATTTGGCATAGAATACTTAGAGTAGCTCTGATGATGAATAAGAATTATTTTATATGACTGGATAAGGTAGAGCTTGGATTGGTGGTTATGGAGTAGCATATTTTGCTTGTTAAAACTTTCAAATAATTAAATATTGCCCTAAAGTTAAACTGATTGATATATAATGAGTTTGCAAATTGGTTATCAGCTAGTTACCTCACACAGATATTTGAGGAAATTTTTGTAAATGGTGGGAATCTGGATTAGGTTAGTGATTTTTAACCGTGGTTGCACATTAGAATCACCTGGGGGACATTAAAAACAGAAAACTCCCTCAGTATACAGGCTGTAACCCAAGTTGACTAAATCAGAATCTTGGGACTTGGGCATCTGTATATTTTAAAACTCTTCAACTCATTATAATGTGAAGCCAAGTGTGAGAATCCCTAGATTAGACAAACTATCATGTATTTTCCAACTTAATTTTTCAATGTAATTTTGGCGATTGGATAGTAACACTTTGTTTTCCTGGAATAGATTTTGAATAATCTGCATTTATAAAATACTTAGACTACCTGGGGTATATAGGTACCCAGGAAATGGGTAGACATAGACTTATTGAATCTAAGAACAGAGGTTCTAGTTCCGGAAAAACTGAATATATGATAATTTCATAATGATTAGCAGTAAAATAAAGTCCAATATGTTTAAGTCAAAGTGCATTTAAAAATTATGGAACAATAAAGAAAAAAGTTGTGCATATATTGAATTATATTTCTTATTTCACATTTTTAAATATAATGATGATGTTAATGTTGTTGTTAGTCTCTGAGTTGTGTGCAACTCTTTTGTGACCCCATGGATGGTAGCCCACCAGGCTTCTGTGTCCATGGGATTTCCCAGGCAAGAATACTGGAGGGTTGCCATTTCCTTCTCCAGGGGATATTTCTGACCCAGGGATCGAACCCAGGTCTCCTGCATGGCAGACGGATTCTTTTACCACTGTGCCACCAGCAAAAGCCCTGATGATAATATTGGCAAAATGTTAATCATTGTTGAAACTGGGCATTGGGCACATTGGGGCTTATATTATTCTCTATTTTCTGCTTTATTAATTTTAAAATTTCAATAAATAGTTAAAAAATTCAAACTAATGCTAATTTTGTAATACATTGTGAGAGTATACATAGCTGGTTTGTCCTGAAAACATAACACATTAGAATTTAATAATTTCCTCTTTTAAAATTGCTTTCTGTGTAATTTTATAGTGGTAGAATCTTTCTAGGAAAAGCGAATTATTGGTGCATTAGATTGGTTGCTTGGGGCAGAGACCCTTGGAAGCTCACAAAACTATGAAATTATGTCGATGAGAATATTAATATCTGAAGTAAGAGTGTAGATTGTATTTGCTAATAATATGCAGAGAGAATGTTTCCCTTGTGGCCAGAGAAAACCCTGGAGTACGCTGCTCTGCATTATGAATGGTTATGCTAATCCCTGGTTCTTTTTTATGCACTAGTAGACTGTAGGGATCATGCTTTAAGTAGTGAATGAACTGATGAATAAAATCCCTGTTCCCCTGGGTGGAGGTGGTATGAGGGGAAGCCTGTTCTTTCTTCTCCTCCTACCCTCCCTGATTTCCTTTCTTCCTGTGTGCTTTCCTTTTTCTTCCCCTTGTGTGCTCACTGCCTCTCTGTGTCTCTTTCTTTGTCCTTTTCCCTTTCATCTACCCCTTTGTGCTAATAACTGGGTCTGTCCTTGCCAGTCTTTCTCTTTCTTCCTGATAGTTTCTCCTTTCTCCCTGACTCACCCCTGACTCACTCTTGACCCCTTTCTCTCTCCCTGTCTTTCTAAATGCTGTCTCGACCCTTCCGATCCTCTTTTCTGTGTTTACCCCATCAATCTTTTTCTGCCTTCTTTGTCTGCCTTTTCTGTCATCTCTTCTGTCTTCTCTCTCCCCATCAGTATCTCCCTGTCCTTGACTGTCTGTCCCTCTGTCTGCTCTTTCCTGTTCATCTGACAGTTTGTCTCTTATTCATCATTTTGTCTTTCCTTATGTGTTTTCCTCTTTGTGCATCTGTCTCCCCCTCACCATCTCACTGTCTCTTTTTGTCTTTGTGGGGTTTTTTTGTTGTTGTTCTTTCTGCTGTGTTCTGTTCTAAGCTCTCCTTGTTGCTTACACTTGGTGTCACAAACCTCCTGTCTGTCCCTCACTTTCTTTGTCACCTTTGCTCATTATCTATTACTTGTTCAATCCCTGTTAATCTCTTTTTATTCATTGTTTTATAGGATAGTCATTGTTAATATCTTATGTGTCTGAGGTGCCCAAACTGTGCACAGAGGTATTTTACATTTCTGAAGGAAATACAGCATTACTTGACATCTGTTGGAAACTGTTCAAACTACTAGTGCTAAGTAGTTCACAATTACACTGTTAGATCTCACTACCTTCCTTTTGATGTTCTATATTTGTGAAGAGGAATTTCAGTGGTTTTGAGATAAAATGCAGATACTATATGAAAACCACTGAGAACAGGGAATGAAGATGGTGTTGTCCAATGTGGTTTCAGTGGCTAAGAAGTTTGTCAGTGCCCAATATGACACAGATAATTGTTAACTTATTATAACCTAACTATTTAGTAAATAGAAGATATTGGGTATTTTCCTGGGTCTGAGGTCACCATGAAAAATTAACTGGGACAGATTGTGGTGTAATTCAGGTAGATTTCAAAGCTGTATTTCAAAAGTGGATACAAACAAGTATATTATGTGATCTGTAGTTATAATGGAGGAATTTGATAAAAGCACAAATTCCTTGTATGGGAGACATTTCAACTTAGAGATGAGTATAATTGCTGAATACAGTTCTGAGTAGGAAAAATCCATTTCTTCTGTGTTTCTCTCCCTTACTACTCACCCAGAATACTTCCATTTCTGACACTTCTGATCACCTAATGTATATAGGCCTTCCACACCTGGCCCCCAAGTAATTCTCTGTGATACCAGCTAAAATGTCCTATAATTCCACTCAGTTCTGGCACTGCCTATTTGGAGTTAGGTCAGATACTGCAAGTTAAGGATTTATTCCCATGAGACTGGGCCAACAGTCCCCCCACTTTGGAATTTAATCCCTGGTTATCATCTGTGCTTTTGACTTAATGGCTCTAAATCAGAGTTCCCATGATCCCCTCCCTGGGTTTTGTAATTTGCTAGAGTACTCAGAGAACTCAGGGAAACACTTAATGTTTACTGCTTTGTTATAGAAGGATATGATACACAGATGAACATTTGAATGGAAGAGATACATAAGGCAAAGGTATATGAGAAGGAGTAGAGCATCCATGCCCTCTCCAGGCACACCATTCTCCTAGTAACCTGGAAGCTTTCTGAACCTTGTACCTTTGGGATGTTTGTAGAAACTTCATGTCATGTAGGCATGATTGATCATTGACTACATCATGTGTAGTCAATGTAGATACTTTGTAGATATCATCGACTCAATTTCTAGCCCTTCTCTCTTTCCTGAAAGGGGGGGGAGGATGGGGCTGAAAATTCCAAACTTCTGGGAGAAGGCGATGGCACCCCACTCCAGCACTCGTGCCTGGAAAATCCCATGGACGGAGGAGCCTGGTGGGCCGCAGTCCATGGGGTCGCTAAGAGTCGGACATGACTGAGCGACTTCACTTTCCCTTTTCACTTTCATGCATTGGAGAAGGAAACGGCAACCCACTCCAGTGTTCTTGCCTGGAGAATCCCAGGGACAGGGGAGCCTCACGGGCTGCCATCTATGGGGTTGCACAGAGTCGGACACAACTGGAGCGACTTAGCAGCAGCAGGAGTCACAGCTTGGTCTTTCTGTGATTACCTGCCATCCAGGAGCCCACCAAACATTGCTTCATTGGAAGAAAAGATACTCCCATCAGGCAGGAAATCCCAAGGGATTCAGGAGCTTTGTGTTGGGAACTAGGGTCAAAGACCAAACAAGATGCTTGAAGCAAAGAAGATGTTCCTAATGCTCTTATCACTTAGTTGATTGCAAGAGTTTTAGGAGCTCTGTACTAGAAATAGAGACAGAGATCTCTGTGTGTGTGTGTGTGTGTGTATGTGTCTGTATGTGTACATATATATATGTGTGATTTTTTTTATTTCACAGTTCCCCAAATGAGTACATCTCATTTTTGCTTGCGTGTGTGATTTAATAACCCGTATGCCTACAGCTTCCCTGATAGCTCAGTTGGTAAAGAGTCTGCCTGCAATGCAGGAGATCCCGGTTCAATTCCTGGGTTGGAAAGATTGCCTGGATAAGGGGAAGGCTACCCACTCCAGTGTTCTGGCCTGGAGAATTCCATGGATTATATAGTCCATGGGGTTGCAAAGAGTCGAATACAACTGAACAACTTTCACTTTCACGCTTACAGCAACGTTTCTTCAGTAATTGTCTTAGTATACTAGCCATTAACTGTAGATCTCCTCAGATCATCTCTAATCAGAAACCAAAGTTAGGGATGTCCCAGTGCCTGTGTGACTGTGGAATAAATGTGTCTTACCACCATCGTTTCCTCTTGATTAAAGTGTTAGACTGTCTTTGTTCAGGTGAGCCTGCCAACTTAATATTATTTCTTTTTATGGCCGAATACATCTGTGTTTTGTTCATAGCAGCTTCTTTAGTTTTATATTTGAAGTCTTTCAGGATAAAAGATTTCTTGGACTTTCACTTCATCAAATTTTGTTAATTTTTGCAAGTTCACATCAACAATCATTTGTTTGGCTTGGAGATTGTGCGTTATGTATTCTGGATTCAGTCTTTTCAGATGGAAAATCAGCTGCTTTTGTTGCCTTTTTTGAAGTAATTTGCCTCTTTTCCTATTGATATCTTTGAAGTATTTTTCCCCTAAGTCTCCGATTTCCATTAGTTTTTCTATAATGAGCCTAGATACGGTTTTCTTTGTGTTTATTCAGCTTGGAGTTTGCTGAACTTATTGCATCTGTGGATTGTTTTTGTTTTATTACTTTGGGAGAGTTTCTCAGCTATTACCTGTTCAGATATTGCTTCATCCCGTTCTGTTCATCTTCTCCTTCTGAGACTTGTAACCTTATATATGTTCGGCATCCCTCACACATGGTAACACTCTTTTCCATTTTCTCTTCTTAACATGCTTTGGTGTTTTCTATAGAGAACACCAGTAGTCTTTCAGAATACCAGTCCTAGCCTTTTTCATGTCCAGTCTGCTAGTAAATTCATTCCTTGAACTCTTAATTTCATATATTACATTCTTAAGTTGTATAATATCTATTTCATTTGTTTTCGTAAATTTTGGGGTTTTAAAAAATTTTTTATTCTTTCAGCTATTATGCCCATTTCTACCCAGTTTCTTCTTGAGATCTTAATCATAGTTGTTTTAAAGTTCTTGACTTCTTTATTATTTCTTTCAGGAAATGTAAAACTTTTATTAGTTTACAATCATTTCCCAAAATAATAATTGTACGGAGTATAAGCACAGTACAAAAAAGCAATAGCTTGTACAAAACAAAGTTAGTAATAATCCCCTCAACCAGTAAGATTATGATATGAGAAAATAAATAAAATGCTACTTTCTTCTAAACAACAAACGTCACTATAATCCATATAGGTTTTTAGTAGTACTCTGAAATGACACATTGCCTTGATATTCTTAGAAAGGTGTTTAAAAGTCAAAATAATCTTTTTCAATACCTACTGTTTAATTTTAAATTCAGAAGTGAACTGTTTAAAACAGATTACTTATAAAGTCCTTGATTTATAAATCCAGTATCTGAACGATCTGTGAGTGTGTTCTGTTGTTTGGCTTTTTTCTCATGGTTATCATGTTTTCTTGCCTATTTTCATTATATACTGAATGTTGTTTGTATAAAAGAAGCTTAAAGATTTCAGATGATATCACCCCTGACTGGAGAGGGTTCTTCCTTTTCTCCGTTAGGCAGGTAGCTAGTGGCTGAGTACCTTAGTCTGGTCAGGAAGTGAGCCAAATTCGGGCTTGGCTGGGCTTCTCTGGTAGCTCAGACGGCAGATAATCTGCTTGCAATGCAGGAGTCCTGGGTTCCATCCCTGGGCCAGGAAGATCCTTTGGAGAAGGAAATGGCAACCCACTCCAATATTCTTGCCTGTGAAATTCCATGGACAGTGGAGCCTGGCAGGCTATAGTCCATGGGATGCAAAGAGTCAGACACACTGAATGACTAACACTTTTAACTTTCATATTTCAATTGGGCTTGGGTGCACATTCAGTAGTTTCTCTAAAGCTGTCGTTGGTCTTGTTACTAAGTCCTGGTGGTTTTGATTGAGAACCTGGCTGATCTGTCTCCTTAGCACTGAAATGCTGCTGGAAATCAGCTCTGCTTTTCAGAGGTTCTCAGGCTACTCTGTAGCCTCCTGCCACCCATGTACCTTTAAAACCCGGCAGATGTATTGAGGAGCAAGTGTACTGATCAGTTACATACTTGAGGCAAGTTCCCTCTCTCTGTCAGGCTTTCATGTCCTAAACTGCAGTTTTCTCAAGTTTATGATCTTGGTGAGTTTCTTTTTCCCCCATCAGATATTCCCTGCCTGGGCCAATCCCAATCTATATCCCATGCCCTAGGTCAGAAATTGGTGAGTTTGGAAACAAAAAGGCAATTGGAGATCATCAGCTCTACTCTGAACTCTTCTCCTTGCTTTATAAATCTTTATGGTTCCCACAGCTCTCTGATACTTCTGCAAATAAGATTTTAAAACTTACCCAGGGACTTTGCTTGCAGTCCAGTGGTTAAGTCTCCATGATTCCAGTGCAGGGATCATGGGTTTGATCCCTGGTCAGGGAACTAAGATCTCACATGCCCCACGACATAGCCAAAAACTAAAAAACAAAAACTTAGCCAGCCTTTTCTGGTTGTTGCCTTGTGTTTGCTTTGACTTATTATATTCTTATCGAAAGTAGGAATCTGGTAAGTATCTTTTAATTTAAAAGGATGCTGTGATAAGAGTCATTTGTTTAAAAAAAATGCTTATTTCCCACATATAATATAATTTAGATGAATCATTTATCTGTCCTCACATGAATTTTTAACCTTTACTCTGGTAAAATCAGTCATTTTTATTCCTCAAGATATAGAATATATTAATTATGGCACAGGTGACTTTGGTAGGGAGATGTAGCAGCAGAAGTAACATAAATTTTGCAAAGAAGGTATGTCCATCCTATTTGTTGGACAGATATGATGAGAAAAGGCAAGTAAGAGGGAATTAAAGAATGTGGTCATGGTAAGTAAACTTTTTTTTTTTTTCTTAAGATTTTAGAAGTCAGAATATTCTAAGAATCAGAAGTTCCAGTAAGACATAGTTTCTGTCCTGCAAGTGCTTTATTCTAATTGGGAGATTTGAATTTAGGACTGAGTATATTTTAAGTTCCATTTGAGAAAAGGACATACAACAGGTAAGTTTATTGATGAAAAGATGGCAAGGAGAAACAGTGTATATAATTGATCTTGTTGAAAGGCCAAAAATAATATTTTCTTATTCTAGTTATAAATAGTTGAATCATTTTATTAGTCTTTCATTCTTTTAGCAGTATTTATTGAGTACTTGTTCTGTGTGAGGAGATAAAATTATAAGCAAGAAAGATACAGTCCTTGTAATCACGGAGCTTATAGTCTAGTAGAGAAGCATCAGAGCAGGTACTCAACTTTGCTTGCTTGAATTCTGAAAAAGTAGAGTTCTTTGTGTGAATGGTTAGGAATTTGATAAGCTGAGGGTGGATAGTTTGAGAAGGTTTCTTTGAGGAGGTGATCTTTGAATTCAGGGATGCATAGGAATTAACTGGCAAGGGGTATAATTAAGGAGTTTTAATATATTGTAGGATGGAATTCAGAGAATACTTGGAAATGCCATCTAGACATCTCTTATAAAAGTCTCTGCTGTAAAATTTTATCAAATGATTAATTTTAATTATTCTTGCATTCTACAAAAATGTGTACATGTCTTGAGTATGTCACATGATTAGCATTGCAGCAGGCAATCTTGTGGTATATGCAAATTACTTTTTTAGGTGCTCAACAAATTTCTTAGTAACTGGAAAAACAAGGTGGAAATTTGACTTTAGAAATTTTAATTTATTAAATACATAGTGCATATTATAAATTTGATACCATCTATGGCAAAAGTTTGGAGAAGGAAATGGCAACCCACTACAGTATTCTTGCCTGGAGAATCCCATGGACAGAGGAGCCTGGCAGCATACAGTCCATGGGGTTGCAAGAGTTGGACATGACTTAGTGACTAAACCACCACCACCATGGCAAAAGTTAAAATTTATTAGAATCTGTACAGATAGATCTTAATATTGGCCATCAGTTAATTAGTCGTCAAAATCAGCATAGATTCCATTGGAGTTTTGGAAATATTTTTGGTTTTAGCTCTTCCTTCTAGAAACTTTCCCTAATATGTTTAGACCGTTAAATTTATTTATATTTTGTTTAATTTGTTGTTCTCTCTGTATTCTTTGTAGGGAGACTCAATCCACCCATTTATTCTGAGAGGCTAGGGAAGTTTGGATCAGTAATACTAGGCTTATGTTAATCTTCTTTCAGGATTCCACAGTGTTGGAAATGCTGAGGGCCTCCCAGAATGGCCTAGTTTTCTTCCTTTTCCTAAACTCCAGTGCTCTTCAACAGTTGCATATCCAGCCCATCAAGGAGAAGACCACGCCAATGATCTCTGCAAGGATCAAGTCCTCAGTTACACTCAGTTGCCCACAGGTGACAGCAGTCATATGTTTCAGGAAGGTCAAATTACTTGAAGTTAGTAGTGGAGCAAAAGGAAGCCTGCCTTCAGGTTAACCCTGTTGGCAGAATCAAATTGACTAAAGTCTTGACTGCTGAAATCATCACTAACAGCTTCCCCACTCCCCACCTCACAAGGAGAAAATGACTTAAAGTGACCATAATACAAGTTTGGAAAGTTGAAAATACCTTTCTTGAAAATTATTTTATATTTTCTATAAAAGGTATGGCCTTGAATTGCCCAGCTTACAAATACTTCTTTAATGTTCTTCCATCTTACTTAAAGTATACTGATAGTTGCCAGATTTTCTCAGTGATAGGCCTACATATAAATAGTTTTGTGTGTTTTTTTTACTCACAAGAGCTGACAGACTATGGCCTGTGTGTTAGATGTATAATGTCTATAAAATATGCTGGATATCCACTGTACTTCAGTAGACATATTCTCAAAAATGAACAGAGTATCACTTAAGCAACTGACAATATTAGTTTCCAATAAAAAACTATGAGCTTTTAAGTAGAAATTAGAATTTGGAAAAAATTTTATCTGCCACTGTAAGCTTGTCAGCTTCCCACTATTTAACAGTTTTCTTTTAAGACCAGAGGTAGTACTAACTGGTGTCACTTTAAAATGAAATGTGTCAACTTTTGGAAGGTCTTTTCCAAATGACCAGTGCATGTTATTAGACAGTTATGATTGGATATAAGATCTGTACAAAGTATAGACTAGACAAATGGATTTTAATGTTAACAGTATGAAAAAAGATGCTTACACATTGCAGCTAACCTTTAGGACAAGTTACTACTTGTTGAGCTTTGCTGTAGTGTCAAAACAGAATGTACAGAATTATCTGAAAAGGATATTAAGATACTTTTCCAACTACATATATGAGAAATTAGTTTTCTTTAATTATAACATATTGCAACAGACTGCATGCAGAAGCAGGTAGAAGCACGTAGCTGTCTTAGGTTAAGCCAGGCGTTGCTTTTTAAAATTCTTTTCTTAACCTCTTAAGTCATGAGTTTAACATTATCTGTCTTGGCTTTGAGCTTTGTCCTGTTACATAACCTCACTTATATTTTAGAGCAGTGTTTCCTGAAATGCTGTAGATACATGACAGCTGGGATCATTTTAAGTAGTACACTTCATAAACATTTTCTGTTATAGTACATATATGTGACCTTAACGTTCAACAGAAAAAATAAAAGCAGCACATTGTAAATTCATGCAGAGTTGTGTATTTTTTTATAAACGTGTCCCAGAAATTGTTAGTAGTTTTAATCTGGCTTGTCCTTTTTTTTTTTTTTTGCATAATGAAGCTAAAGAAATTATGGCAAAGAAATAAGTATTTTATGACTAACATATTTCCTTTGCATATCAGACACATTAAAAAGTGTAATGCATTATGAAATAATGCAAAGAAGAAAGAAATACTCCCCTTTGTTTTCAAATCCTTGCTTATTGTTATCATCATCATTATTATCTCTCTTATAGAGCAGGGAAATTAGAGGGGAAAAATAGCATACTTCTCACACAGTTTTACTCTGTCTTATCTGTATCAAGTCCATCTATAAAACTCTTTGCAGCTTTTATCACTAAAGAATCAAATAGGACAGACATACCTTTTTTTTTTTAGCTCAATGACTGCAACACTTTCTTTATGCTGTAATGCATTCAGTAACATGCCAGAAGTTGTTTTTTTTGGTTTCTTTTAACTCTTTATTAATGTGATTTAATTGTTACTTTTTGCTCCATGATTTACACACAGTGTTCATATATGGACTGCAGGGAACAGGTTAAACTTGTATCAGAAATAAGTGTGTTAGCTCCATTTTGTAACTTGATGCATTCCCATGTTCATCCTCTGGTCTTAATAGGTGAGCTGTAGTTTTACTATCACCTCCTAAATGTCATAGAAACTTAAGTATTTGTCAACCATTACTCTTACTAGCTTTTTTGGTTGAAGATGCTGTCATTCTTTTATTTTGTAATAAATTTGGGCTTAGTTAGGTTTAGCTAGTTTGAAGTCGTAAATCAAGAATTACATGATAGTCAAAAAGAACTCTTCGTTTAATTTCAGCTTGGCATTGAACTAGCTGTTCAGTAATTATCTGTGGGCCTCAGTTGCTTCATCTGTAAAATAAGAATAATGGATTCGATGATTGATAAGGTCCATTCCAGATTCAAAATCTTGTGTTTTGACTGTTCCACCAGATGAGTTGTGGGGGTTGTGGATGTGTAGTTATAGATACAAGCCATGAAACTCTCAATCCATCATAATTATAATAAGGACCCTCATTAAGACTGATCAGCCGTCTGCTAGTAAGTACACTGGCAAATACACATGTGGGCATGACTGACTTGGTAACATTGTCTAATGACCTGTATAAATTAACCATAATTTAGAGAAAATGATAAGATGATAATAGTAATAATCCTAGATTATATATTTAGTCATTCCATCCCACTTTGAGTTATTATAAATATTTTCCCTTGATCAGATAAAATAGATTTATAAAAGCCTGACAGGTCTGTAAAGATTTGTTAAAGTTACTGCTTTTTATCCCCCCCATAATACTTTTTCCTAAATTTATTTCTAAAATAGTTTTCTCTTAGCCCTTAGATGACTTATCTGCCATGTACAGCCTTAAATCAGTCATCCAGAACTAACAGAACTGCATTTTTGCAAGTCCTCTTCTTAGGTTTTAGTTAGTCAGTGGATGGTAGCACTTAACAAGTTTCCTGAATACATTCTGGGTTTTTTCACCAAGATTAATGTAATGGTTTTTGTTAAGATCTTTAACTATAATTTCACTGTTAGTATTAACTGACAGTTATGTAATAGACTGTGGGGGTAAAAGTCTGGGGCGTAACGCTCATTGTGAGACGCGTTCTACCTGTTTAATAGAGTTTCAGAGTTTTGTTTGCAGTAGGAAGTGACCTGTTTTTAACTTCTTTACGTTTAGAAAGTCACATTTTGTTAGGAACATTTTGTCTTGGTGATAACATTTATAAGGCCAGGAAACTGATAAAACTGAGGGCTGTAACAAAAAAAGAAAAACGTAAAATCAGGAAAAAAGGTTTTTAATTAAAAAATTGGTACACTGAGCAGAAAGTAAAACTGGTAAAAACTTAGTCTTTACATAAGATGCTATGTTAGGATATCTTCCTGGTGTCCTTCCCGATACTTATACATTTTAAATAGTGTTCTAATTTTTTTTACACCAGGTGGTTTGTATATTTGAACTTACTTTCCTGTTGAGGGAAGTTTTCTTTTTAAACCAAGAGATTAAATAATTTCGATGGTTTGAATCAGAATTCAGTCAGAATTCTTACTAGTTCCTTTTTTCTGTTATCTGTAACAAATGATGTGTGTATATATAATATAATTTTCAAGACAGTGGTATTCAGGTGACTATTAAAATACTTTGACAGTGTATTTTGGATCAGGATGGTATGATAGAACACGGTGATGTAGGTAAATGTGGCTTAAAAGTTAAGACTTGTCCTCTGCTAAATGGAATCAACCTATTCTGGTCACAGTGTTGGTTGTTTTAATTACCTTTTATTATTGAAAAATTTACTTCGTCTTCATAGGTCTTAAAGTAAAGCCCTTGTAAGGGGTTCAGGTATAGTTCTGTTTCTAACATGAATGAAATTTTATAAGTGCTCCTCTAATAATAAATACTGTGTAAGAAATTATTTTCAAATAAGTTTGAAATGTCACAGTATATCATCTACTTTGTTATACTGTACATAATCTACTATAATATTGAACATCGTGAAGGAACATTGAGTGAATAAAGGCTATTAATACTTTCAGGTTACTTAGGACAATGTACAGTTAAGTTAAATTGCTGGAAAATTGTAAAAACAAATTTCTTTAATTTAGTAAATATTGTTGGTCATACTAATATCAGTAGTGCTAGTTTTGTATCAAATCAATCCAGATTTCAGTGGCTTAACATAATGGAGGTTAATTCTCATTCACACAAAATCTTAATGTGGTTATGCCTGATCAGGGCATTCTATAGACAAGTTTTTTCCAAAAATTGACTTGAAGATCCAGGCTTTTTCATATGTATTTCTACCATTTTCAGCCTATGACCTCAAAGGTCACCACAGAAACAGACTGTGTAGGATATTATGTGGAAGATTTTAATTGTCCTGGCCTAGAGGTAGAATATGTTCTTGCTTGGAGAATCCCAGGGATGGTGGAGCCTGGTGGGCTGCCGTCTATGGGGTCGCGCAGAGTTGGACACGACTCAAGCAACTTGGCAGTAGAGGTAGCATATATCACTCTCACCTGCATTCTGTTATACAGAGCTGTGTTATGTGGGCATACCTAATTGTAGAGGAACTCAAAAACATTGTTTATTTGTGTGAAGGCAGAAGAAAAGATGCAATTTATTGGAAAACACTAACATTCTCTTCCCCATTTCTATTTAGTAAACTTATTTATTTGTCAGAGTTGTGGTAATTAGGAAGCGTTTATTGCATGCCATCTTATATGGAATATAGTTTTTAAGGAATCAAAAGAAATCAAAGAACTTCACAGTTTTTTGGAAACAAGAAAATACATACTGAATAACTGGAAAAAGCAGTTTTTTGAAAAGTACAAAGCAGTATAGTTCAAACACGATGTGTTTGCAGATCAAAAATGATTATAGTAAATTGAATGCAGTCAGGGAAAAATGAATTAATACCCAGTTCAAACTGCTTTTAAAGGTGATATTAATTGAAAGAGGAGAACATAGAGCTTTATAGTTGAGAAGGATGAAATATGGTAGAAAGTTAGCAGATAGACTTGTAAAAACAGGGATTGTATAAGAAAATCTGAAGGATAAATTGGAGAGGTTTGTTAGGGTTTTGTCTAGTGGATCAAAATGTTTGATTTTGATTTTTAATAAATATTGATAGTTTTAGCATACTTCTACCAATTTTATTTTGTAGAAATCAATAGCAACAACTATTTATGAAATGGTTTATGAAGTGATAAGTGGTTCTGACATGGAGGGGAGAGAGCTAGGATATAGGAGAAGAGCTGTTTTTTATATTGTAATAAAATTTATTAGATTATCATTTAAGAAATATTAAAAGGGAAACAAATTTAGTTATCTAAACCAAGCCAAAGCATAGTGTCTTGTCTTAGAGAGTAAACCTGATTAATGAGGAATGGCAAATGTAATTATGGAGTGACATAGGGTAGAATTTCTGAAGCCTTTCAAGTTCCATTGTCTTAAAGCAGTAGGTAGTGTGACAGCCCTTTAGCCTTTTGGGAAGCTTTTCTTTTTTTGGTAGATGTAAAACATAAAGAAGACTCGAGGAAATAGGTCACCTAATAAAAGAAATTTGAAAACTGTTGGCATAAAGTAAATTTTAAAAATTAATGAAATTAGAGCAATTTGAGGTACGATTTTGTGTGTGGGATATGACAATACGTATTATAACTAAATATTATTAGATCAGTGATTTTCAAAGTGTGGTCCCTGGACAAATGATATCAGAATCATCTAAGCACATGTTAGAAATCTGTATTCTTGGACCTCACCTTAGACATACTGAATCAGGAAATGGGGCCTGCTCATCTGCGTTTTAATGAGCTCTTCATGGGATTTAAAGACAAACATAGAATGTTATTGTTGTTTATTGTACTAGCCAGTCAGTGAGATTCTGTATGTGTTATTCTGTTCAAGAGTTCTTCCCTTATAGAGTGCCTTAATCTGTTATACTATCCATTTCAGAATATTTAAAAAGTGGAATTGATCAGAGACTAAAATCAGAGCATGTGGTGGTTAGATGTCATTAGAATTTAGAAGGAAATTGCTCCATTAAGTGCTGACATGGGAAAAATCTAGATTGTAAGATTTCTTTGTTTTTGATTTTTCTTTTTGGTACTGTTTATTCTCATTTCAGTTCAGTTCAGTTCAGTTGCTCAATTGTGTCCAACTCTTTGCGACCCCATGGAATGCAGCATACCAGGCCTCCCTGTCCATCCCCAACTCCTGGAGCTTGCTCAGACTTGTGTCCATTGAGTTGGTGAGGCTACCCAACCATCTCATCCTCTGTTGTCCCCTTCTCCTGCCTTCATTCTTCCCTAGCATCAGGGTCTTTTCCAATGAGTCAGTCCTTTGCATTAGGTGGCCAAAGTATTGGAGCTTCAGCATCAGTCCTCCCAATGAATATTCAGGACTGATTTCCTTCAGAATGGACTGATTTGATCCCCTTGTGGTCCAACAGACTCTTAAGAGTCTTCTCCAGCACCACAGTTCAAAAGCGTCAATTCTTTGGCGGTGAGTTTTCCTTACGGTCCAACTCTCACAGCCATACATGACTCCTGGAAAAACCATAACTTTGACTAGATGGACATTTGTCGGTAAAGTAATGTCTCTGCTTTTTAATATGCTGTCTAGGTTAGTCATAGCTTTTCTTCCAAGGAGCAAGCGTCTTTTAATTTCATGGCTGCAGTCACCATCTGCAGTGATTTTGGAGCCCCAAAAAATAAAGTCTGACACTGTTTCCACTGTTTCCCCATCTATTTGCCATGAAGTGATGGGGCTAGATGCCTTGATCTTAGTTTTCTGAATGTTGAGTTTTAAGCCAACTTTTTCACTCTTCTCTTTGACTTTCATCAAGAGGCTCTTTAGTTCTTCTTCGCTTTCTGCTATAAGGGTGGTGTCATTTACATAACTGAGGTTATTGATATTTCTCCTGGCAATCTTGATTCCAGCTTGTGCTTCATCCAGCCCGCATTTTGCATGTTGTACTCTGCATATAAAAGAGGGTCTTGTTTTTGAGAGAGGTGAGGAAATAAATTGTGCCTGTCTTGGATATGAGCAGGGATTAGAACAGTCATTTTGCCATTAGTTATGGTGTCATATGGGCTTCCCAGGTGGCGCTAGTGGTAAAGAACCTGACTGCCAATGTAGGAGACATAAGAGATGTGGGTTCAATCCCTGATTCTGGACGATCCCCTGGAGGAGGTGTTCTTGCCTGGAGAAACCCATGGACAGAGGAGCCTGGCGAGCTACAGTCCATAGGGCCACAAAGAGTCAGGCATGATTGAGCAACTTAATACACATGGTATCATAGGTTGAATACGTATAGGAAAACATATCTTTTCTAGGCTATGTTATTAGAGCTTAGATTTTTTTTTTTAATGTACAATGGACATTTGAATAGAAACGTGTAGAGGAGAGATATAAAACCTTAAACTAGAAACATTTAAAATGTTACTTTAAATTTATACATTCAGTTCTATGTTTTAAAGTAAATGAACTCTCATTTTAAGAATGGACTAAATGAAATTGTAAAAATTAGTTGAGAAAATGGCCTATGGTGAAAATGATCTGATATTAGCTCCTTAAACTAGAAACATTTAAAATGTTACTTTAATTTTATACATTCAGTTCTATGTTTTAAATTATTTTAGAACTCTCATTTTAAGAACGGACTAAATGAAATTGTAAAAATTATTTGAGAAATTGGCCTGTGGTGAAAATGACCTGATATATAATGTACTTAATTGAACAAAAATGTAAATTTATTGCTTTAAAGTGATAAATTCATTTATGCTTATTAATCTGTGATTTGATTTTTTTTAATCCTGCCTAAGAAAGCAAAATGTTTGACCATCAGAACACTGGTCCCACAGTAGAGTTCAGACTGTTTTTCAGCTTGACATAGTTGTGTCTCTTGCTTTACTTTCCTCCTGAAATGATGTTTCCATTTTGGGGATGGGAAGAGCTATGATTATTTATAGACTAGTGTGTTATGGACAGGTGGTGTGTTTACACAGATCAGTGGAATTATCAAGTGTCCCCCAGGGCCTTTAATATGAATATGTTTTATTTTATCAACCTTGTATTTTTAAGAACACAGTAATTATGTTGGGTGGATGGAGAACATTTTCTTAATTTTATATACATATATATTTCAAAGAATTCAGTTTTAACATAGCAGTTATCCTCTATATACTAGCAGTTTTTCAGATTTGGAATGATAAAGTTTCTGATAAACCATAAAGCTCTGTCATTGAAAAAAATTTAAAGGCTTTTCTTGAAGAACGTACAATTTAAAACATCTCTTCTTCTTTTCCAATTTATGCTGTTTCACAGGAGTATTTTTAGGGAATCAAACCTTGTAGTAACCTAAAGCATTAATAAGTTATTGAAGCTTTCCATATCATATAATTGCAAAATTATAATAAAGTCATAAAGTGACAGTTGGCAATACTACATAACAAAAACGTTACATCTTAAGGAACTCCTGAAGTTTAGCATGTGTACATACTGTTCAGCTCTAAATTCATTGTTATATCAGCTCAGTCGCTCAGTTGTCTCTGACTCTTTGCAACCCCATGCACTGCAGCACATCAGGCTTCTCTGTCCATCACCAACTCCTGGAGCTTGCTCAGACTCGTTGTCCATTGAGTCGGTGATGCCATCCAACTATCTCTTCCTCTGTCGCCCGCGTCTCCTCCTGCCTTCAATCTTTGCCAGCATCTGGGTCTTTTCCAATAAATCAGTTCTTTGCATCACATAGCCAAAGTATTGGAGCTTTAGCTTCAGCATCAGTCCTTCCAATGAATATTTAGAACTGATTTCCTTTAGGATGGATTGGTTTGATCTCCTTGTAGTCCAAGGAACTCTCCAGAGTCTTCTCCAATGCCGCAGTTCAAAAGCATCAGTTCTTTGGCATTGAGCTTTCTTTTTGGTCCAACTCTCACATCCATACATGACTACTGGAAAAACCATAGCTTTGACTAGATGGACATTTGTCGGCAAAGTAATACCTTTGCTTTTTAATATGCTGCCTAGGTTGGTCATAGCTTTTCTTCCAAAGAGCAAGCATCTTTTAATTTCATGGATGCAGTCACCATCTGCAGTGATTTTGGAGCCCAAGAAAATAAAGTCTGTCACTGTTTTCATTGTTTCTCCATCTATTTACCATGAAGTGATGGGACTAGATGCCATGATCTTAGTTTTCTGAATGTTGAGTTTTAAGCCAGCTTTTTCATTCTCCTCTTTCACTTTCATCAAGAGGCTCTTTATTTCCTCTTTGCTTTCTGCCATAAGGGTGGTGTCATCTCTGTATCTGAGGTAATTGCTATTTCACCTGGCAGTCTTGATTCCAGCTTGTGCTTCATCCAGCCTGCATTTTGCATGATGTACTCTGCATATAAATTAAATAAGCAGGGTAACAGTATACAGCCCTGACATACTCCTTTCCCAATTTGGAACCACTCTGTCTTACCATGTTTAGTTCTAACTGTTGCATCTTGACCTGCACACAGATTTCTCAGGAGGCAGGTAGGGTGGTCTGGTATTCCCATCTCTTTAAGAATTTTCCACAGTTTGTTGTGTTCCACACAGTCAAAGGCTTTGGCATAGTTAATAAAGCAGAAGTAGATGCTTTTTGAACTCTCTTGCTTTTTCTATGATCCAGTGGATGTTGGCAGTTTGATCTCTGGTTCCTCTGCCTTTTCTAAATCCAGCTTGAACATCTGGAAGTTCTGTTTCCCATACTGTTGAAGGCTTGCTTGGAAAATTTTTAGTATTACTTTGCTAGCATGTAGGATATGCAGTTGTGTGGTAGTTTGAACATTCTTTGGCATTGCTTCTCTTTGGGATTGGAATGAAAACTGACCTTTTCCAGTCCTGTGGCCACTGTTGAGTTTTCCAAATTTGCTGGCATATTGAGTGCAACACTTTAACAGCATCATCTTTTAGGACTTGAAATAGCTCAGCTGGAATTCTGTCAGCTCCAGTAAGTTTGTGTATAGTGATGCTTCCTAAGGCCCACTTAACTTCACACTCCAGGATGTCTGGCTCTAGGTGAGTGATCATA
Source organism: Ovis aries (assembly GCF_016772045.2). NCBI lineage: Eukaryota > Metazoa > Chordata > Mammalia > Artiodactyla > Bovidae > Ovis > Ovis aries. Next base: position 61,284,796 of record NC_056065.1, read on the forward strand.
CTGTTTGTGGTTGTCTAGGTTATTAAGATCTTTTTTGTATAGTTCTTCTGTGTATTCTTTCCCATTCTATTATTTTCCTCTATTTCTTTGCATTGATCACTGAGGAATGCTTTCTTATCTTTCCTTGATGTTCTTTGGCACTCTGCATTCAGACGGGTACATCTTTCCTTTTCTCCTTTGCCTTTAGCTTTGCTTCTTTTCTCCACTATTTGTAAGGCTTCCTCAGACAACGATTTTGCCTTTTTGCATTTCTTTTTCTTGGGGAACTTCTTGATCAGTGTCTCCTGAACAGTGTCACAAACCTCTTTCAATAGTTCTTCAGGCAGTCTGTCAGTGGGAACTTATCCCTTGAATCGATTTGTCACTTCCAGTGTATAATGTAAGGGATTTGATTTAGAGCTAACCTGAATGGTCTAGTGTTTTTCCCTACTTTCTTCAATTTAAGTCTGATTTTAGCAATAAGGAGCTCATGATCTGAGCCACAGTCAGCTCGTGGTCTTGTTTTTGCTGACTGTATAGAACTTCTCCATCTTCAGCTACAAAGAATATAATCAATCTGATTCCTGTTTTAACCATCTGGAGATGTCCATGTGTAGAGTCGTCTCTTGTGTTGTTGGAAGAGGGTGTTTGCTATGACCAGTGGGTTCCTCTGGCAAAACTCTGTTAGCCTTTGCCCTGCTTCATTTTGTACTCCAAGGCCAAATTAGCTTGTTATTCCAGGTATCTCTTGACTTCCTACTTTTGCATTCCAGTCCCCTATGATGAAAAGGACATCTTTTTTTTTTTGGTGTTAGTTGTATAAGGTCTTATAGGTCATCATAGAACCATTCAACTTCAGCTTCTTTGGCATTAGTGGTTGGAGCATAGACTTGGATTACTGTGATGCTGAATGGTTTTACCTTGGAAACAAACAGAGATCATTCTGTCTTTTGTTGACTGTGAGAACTACTCCATTTCTTCTAAGGGCTTCTTGACCACAGTAGTAGATATATTGGTCATCTGAGTTAAATTCACCCATTCCAGTCTATTTTAATTCACTGATTCCTAGAATGTTGATGTTTACTCTTGCCATCTCCCGTTTGACCACTTCCATTTTATCTTGATTCATGGACCTAACATTCCAGGTTCCTATGCAGTATTGTTCTTCACAGTATTGGACTTTACTTCCATCACCAGTCACATCAACAATTGAACATTATATCAGTTATATAAAGAACTTTAGAGTCATTATTCCAATTACTGTACAAGGGCCATTTTGCCACAAAAGGCACCAAAAACAGTTCTTTCAGTCAATATGTTGCGTTGGCCAATAAGGTTGTGCAGGGTCTTCTGGAACAGCTTACAGAAAAACCAGAACAAACATTTTGGCCAAGCTAAAATGTGTGCTAGCTGTCTTCCCTGGAAGAGTACACGTAAGGAACTGCTTTCACTTCCTTCTTATAGATGGCAGGGACTCTGTGTGTGTGTGTGTGTGTGTGTGTGTGTGCACTCAGTCATGTCCAACTCTTTGTAACCCCATGGACTGTAGCCTGCCAGGCTCCTCTGTCCATAGACTCTTCAAGGCAAGGATACTGGCGTGGGTTTCCATTTCCTGCTCTAGGGGGTCTTCCTGAACCAGGGATTGAACTGGCATCTCCAGCACTGGCAGACAGATTCTTTATTATTGCACCTCCTGGGAAACCTATTTTCATTTTATTCCTTTTTGAAAGCCCCTGCCTCTCGAGAACCTACACTGTCTGCTTAGGGACGAGATACTATGATATAGTCCCATTCAGAAAAACACTGATTGTAAAATAGTCTCCTCCTCTTTTCTTCCCCTTGCCTGTCTTCAGTTCCTTTCTGGAATCCCTTTGTTCTATATCCTTTAATCCCTGGTCATTCAAAACCATCTTTAGTTTTCTGTGTTCTTCATTACACTGAATTAATGACTCATCCAGATACTTTGACTTGAAGTACTTAGCATGCTTCTTGAGATATTTGAGCTTCCCTGGTGGCTCAGTGGGAAAGAATCTGCCTGCGGTGCAGGAGACACAGGCTCAATACCTGTGTTGGGAAGGTCCCCCAGCAAAGGAGATGGCAACCCACTCAGCATTCTTGCCTGGGAAATCCCATGGGTAGAGGAGCTTAGTGGACTGCAGTCCATGGGGCCAGAATTTAACAACTAAACAACAACAAACAACTTGAGACATTTGGCTGTTTCATGAGTTACATACATCACATGCTTTAAAAACCTCTGTCTGGATATTGTGTGTGACCAAGTGCTTAACAGTCTCTTTTGTTCTTTCAATTCCTATTTTACTGTTCTTTCTACAAATAAAAATAGAGAGAAGAGTGGATTCTATCCTGAGTATATTAATACTTAGTTTAATAAAAAGCCAGAATTGTCTGCTAAATTTGGTGGTGAGGAGTGGTGGTGAAAAAAAAAGAATAAGCCATGGTAGGTGAGAAGATTCTTTAGTGTCTAATTTAATAAATTATTAACTATTATAAGGAAAAAGAGAACCAAGTGCTGAGAGTAAGAAGGTGACATTCTGCCTTGAACCAAGTTTGGAGGAAATTAAAGAATATCTTGAAGAGGTGACATTGAAGCAGGGCCTTGAAACAGGGCTGATTTATCCATTAGGTACTATAAGTAAAGGGCCTAAGGCTCACAATGTTCTTCAGTTCAGTTCAGTTGGTCACGTGACTGACTCTTTGCGACCCCATGAATCGCAGCACGCCAGGCCTCCCTGTCCATCACCAACTCCCAGAGTTCACTCATACTCACGTCCATCAAGTCGGTGATGCCATCCAGCCATCTCATCCTCTGTCGTCCCCTTCTCCTCCTGCCCCCAATCCCTCCCAACATCAGAGTCTTTTTCCAGTGAGTCAACTCTTCACATGAGATGGCCAAAGTATTGGAGTTTCAGCTTCAGCATCAGTCCTTCCAATGAACACTCAGGGCTGATCTCCTTAAGAATGGACTGGTTGTTCCTCCTTGCAGTCCAAGGGACTCTCAAGAGTCTTCTCCAACACCACAGTTCAAAAGCATCAGTTCTTCAGCACTCAGCTTTCTTCACAATCCGACTCTTACATCAATACATGACCACTGGAAAAACCATAGCCTTGACTAGACGAACCTTTGTTGGCAAAGGAATGTCCTTGCTTTTTAATATGCTATCTAGGTTGGTCATAACTTTCCTTCCAAGGAGTAAGTGTCTTTAATTTCATGGCTGCAGTCACCATCTGCAGTGATTTTGGAGCCCAAAAAAATAAAGTCTGACACTGTTTCCACTGTTTCCCCATCTATTTCCCATGAAGTGATGGGACCAGATGCCATGATCTTAGTTTTCTGAATGTTGAGTTTTAAGCCAACCTTTTCACTCTCCTCTTTCACTTTCATCAAGAGGCTCTTTAGCTCCTCTCCACCTTCTGCCATTAGGGTGGTGTCATCTGCATGCCTGAGGTTATTGATATTTCTCCTGGCAATCATGATTGCAGCTTGTGCTTCTTCCAGCCCAGCGTTTCTCATGATGTACTCTGCATATAAGTTAAATAAGCAGGGTGACAATATACAGCCTTGACGTACTCCTTTTCCTATTTGGAACCAGTCTGTTGTTCCATGTCCAGTTCTCACTGTTGCTTCCTGACCTGCATTTAGGTTTCTCAAAAATGTTTCCATTTTTATTTACTTTAAAATCAGAGGAAAAGGAGTATATGAATAATGAATGTGTAATAAGTCCTGCTGGGATTATATTCTTCTTTACACTAATATAATGACAAAATATAACTTTTAAGTATTTTTAAAAGTAGAGGTAGTGCCTTATCAAGGCAGAAGTGCCTGGGTGGGGCTTGGAAAAGTTAAAACGTGGCCTTCCTTGAAGGGTAAGTAATGGCTTGTGGGTGCTAGAGGCTGAGATTAGCAAAATCCCGAGTAAGAAGTTGATAATTAAATGACAGATTCACTTTAAGGAACTTGAATAAATATGATTTCTCTTTCACATGCTGCTACTAGTTGAAGTGCAGTGATGAATAGAGAAATAAACAGTACTTAACTAGAATAAATACCACTGAATATGCTAAACTGAAAATAAAGATGCCAGTAATTAGTCAGTAAAGTAATCATTATATTAAAAAGCAGTATCTGGTTTACTATTTCCCAGTTATCATCAATTTAATACCAGTTTTTCAGAAAAAATATTTTAAAATGTACACATTATTGATAACAGAAATGTGGTTAAAATGTGGTATGGAAAATACATCCCTGATTGTAAGAAGCACTGTAGTTTTCTGGTTTCACAAGCTCATTGTCATGAAATTTGCGTCTCAATATAGTGTGAACCTCCATGATGAAACAGGAATTGACCAGTTCACAACTTGATTCTATTCAGTGTCATAAACTATAACCTGTAAATGTGAAATAATTATAATTATTACTTCTGTTTTATAGATGAGAGAAACAAAGAAAGATCAGAGTAACTTTTTCAGGGTCGGACATTTAATAAGAGGCAGGGCCAGTATTTCTACCCAGGTAGTCTTCATTCCAGAGCCCTTGCCTCCTATCCATTGTATTGCCCAGTTACTAAATTCAGTTTTGGACATGTTGAGTTCAGTGTGTTTGTGGGAGAGCCAGTGACAGATGTTAAGTATGATGTGCAAGTTTGGGGCTCAGTAAGCAGTGAAATTTTTGTTGAACCCAAGCTCGTGTGCCCAACCTGGAGTTGGGAGCGGAGAAGGGCCCATTGCAAGGGCCATACAGGGAGAACAGGGCAGCTCATGCGCAAAAGGCCTGAACTCCTTGAAGGGCCTCAGGGCCCGTTTCAAGGGGAAAGTGAGGGAGGGGAATCACAGGAGTAGGATCTACCAGTGCACAGTTCTCTGACTGATTGGTGGTGAGGCAACATGGCGGTGTCACAGGGGTTAACACTGTTAATCCTCAGGTTCCAGTAGCTCTGTGTGCTCATGATCATCAAGTAGTTAGTATCTTCCATTTGATGGAGGTTTTAGCATCTGTAAAGCAACAGTTCTCCTGTCCCAACTGCTACTTTTTTTGTCACTACATGTTTATGTCGTTTCAATCATGAATTTTTGAGCCCAGCTTTTGTGACGCAGGAATGGCCTGGGAGGCTACAACTTTTCTACAAACAAGAGACAGGTTGAAGAAATGAAATGAACCAGAGATAAACATTTTGGTGTCTGAATCACATAGATGGTAGACTTTAGTAGGAAGAACTAACCGTGAAGATTAGTGTCTTGGAAATCAAGATGGAGGGAAAGGGTGTCAAGAACTGTGATTGATCAGAATTATGAAATGCAGTGAAAGAGTCTCAGAAGGTAAGGACTGCAAAAGGTCTATTGCCTTAGCGGCAACAAAGATACTGGTGTCTGTGGAAAAAGTTAACAGTTTTATTTCAAAACACTACCTCTTTCATGTTAGAGAGGAAGTTGAAGTACAAAAAGATTAACTTCAGAATGTGACCTTGTTTGAAACTAGGGTCTTTGCAGATGTAATTAGTTAAGAATCTTCAGAATCCTATCTGTAGTAAGCCAGTGAGGAATGACAGAGATGCAGCTTAGTTCCCTTGACTACTCATAAGGGAGAGTTGATCTTTAATGTGTTTTTGTTGTGTCTTCATTGAATAATGCCTGTTGAAGTACAGAAATACACTTAGATTTGAAAATACATATTGTCAGACAGAATGTGTCTGTTCTGTTTTTAATAGTCCAAGTCTATTTGAAAACTGATCAAATAAGTGTCTTTTTAAATGCTTTTAAGCAGATTTGGGTTTGACATTATGTCTCTTTAGACGCTTAACTTGTTGAAACTTAAGAAAAATTGATTTCCAATTAAAACCAGATTTTATAAGAAAGAAAATATTAGCTAAATAATTAATTCCATGAAATGACATGTATTCCAAACAAAAACAGGCAACATCTGTTAATTCAGTTGGGAGCACAAGATTGAGTTTGGTCTTTTAATTTTTAAGTTAAATATTGTTCAGAATTTTTATTTCAAGCATCTTTTAAGGCATTTTAGTGACTAATACTGTGTCATACCAGAATTTGAATAGTATAGATTATGCACAGAATAGTTTCATTATATGTTCAATTGTGTTCTAATTATTTGAAATTTTGTAATTCACGTTATAATATATTTCAGAGGATTTTGAGGATCCTCTAGTTTTAACTCCCAGTCTTTGTCTGAATCCCTGTTACATTATTACTGAGATTGTCCTGTAACTTTCTTTCTACACCTCCAGGGACAGGGAGATTGTTACCTCTGAGAGGTGTATGGCAGCCAGTCATGTTTGTCTATCATATACTACACACCAGATATATGATATAACAGTGAACAAAAGAGACACTTGCCCTGTCTTCATGGAGTCTGTAACCTAGCAGTGATTTTGAATAAGTAATTAGAGGTATGTAAGCACTGCAAAGAAGAAATATAGAGTGCTATCAAAGAATATGACAAAAGAATTTAACATAATCTGAAAGAGTCAGAAAAGGTTACCTTGAGGTATTACTGTTTTAACTGACACTTGTAGGATGAATTAACGAGGAAAAAGATGGGGAAGTTTTTCAAGTTGATATAGCAGCAAGATCTTGAATTGAGAGCTTGGTACAGTCAAGGAACCTGAAATGATTACAAGAGGGCATTCTCCTCATATCTGCAAGAACCTAGCATGTCTCTTATGTACTGAGGACTAAAGGAATTCTTTAAGGATTTGCAACTTTGGAAGGTCGGCAGGAACAATAGTGAAGCACTTCCGTGAAATGAAGAGTCAGACATCAACAAAATAGGGACAGGATGTGGAGACCCTAAGAACACCTGTGAGACATCTGTGGCCTCCCATAAATAACTGGGGTTGGGGATTGGGTAGAGAGTGGAGGCCAAAAGGAAATATGAGACATTATGTAAGTAAGGGCAGCAAGCAGTAAACAGTTTACCACTGATATACTTTAGGCTGGTAAGGCTGGAGAAAACTCAGGTTATATGTTACCTACTATAGCATTTTCTAAAACAAATGGTTTGACTTAAACTATTTTTTTCTTTGTTTCATTTCCCTCTTTAATGGGAAATGGGCTCTTGTGATAGTGATAATAGAAATTGATATTGTTATTTGACTACTTAACATTTTATATTTTATTTTTCAAGTTAACATATATAAGGTTGACTCTTTGGAGGTGTACAGTTCTATGAATTTTAACACATGTATAAATACATGTAAGTACCACTACAGTCAGGGTACAGAATAGCTCTTTCATCCCCAGAACTCCTTAAGTTATCCCTTTGTAGTTACTCTCTCCTCCTACACATTCAGTTCAGTTCAGTTCAGTTCAGTTCAGTCGCTCAGTCGTGTCCGCCTCTTTGCAACCCCGTGAGTTGCAGCACGCCAGGCCTCCCTGTCCATTACCAACTCCTACACATTACCTTCATCGATATTGATCTGTTTCCATCACTATGATTGTGTCTTTTTGAGAATGTCATATAAATAGAATAATACAATATATAATTTTTGATACTGGCTCCTTTCATACAGCATAGTTCCTTTAAGATTCACATTTCATTCATTATTGCTTGTATCAATAATTTGTTCTGTTTTATTGCTGAATAGTATTCCACTGTAATGGATAATGACAGTTTGTTTCCTTTCATGGGACCCGCAAGAGTCTTCTTTAACGCCACAGTTCAAAAGCATCAATTCTTCCGCACTCAGCTTTCCTTATGGTCCAACTCTCACATCCATACATGACTACTGGAAAAACCATAGCTTTGACTAGACAGACATTTGTTGGCAAAGTAATGTCTCTGCTTCATAATATGCTGTCTAGGTTTGTGAAGGAGCAAATGTCTTTTAATTTCATGGCTGCAGCTACCATCTGCGGTGATTTTGGAGCCCAAAAAATAAAGGCCATCACTGTTTCCTTGTTTCCCTGTCTGCCGTGAAGTGATGTGACCAGATGACATGATCATACTTTTTTGAATGTTGAGTTTTAAGCCAGCTTTTGTACTCTGCTCTTTAACTTTCATCAAGAGGCTCTTTGCTATCTGCCATAAGGGTGGTGTCATCTCTGTATCTGAGGTTATTGATATTTCTCCTGGCAATCTTGATTGCAGCTTGTGCTTGCTCCAGCCCAGCATTTCTCATGATGTACTCTGCATAGAAGTTAAATAAGCAGGGTGACAATATACAGCCTTGACGTACTCCTTTCCCAATTTGGAACCACTCTGTCTTTCCATGTTCAGTTCTAACTGTTGCATCTTAACTTGCATACAGATTTCTCAGGAGGCAAGTAAGGTGATCTGGTATTCCCATCTCTTTAAGAATTTTCCACAGTTTGTTGTGTTCTACACAGTCAAAGGCTTTGGCATAGTAAAAAAGCAGAAGTAGATGTTTTTCTGAACTCTCTTGCTTTTTCGATGATCCAGCGGATGTTGGCGATTTGATCTCTGGTTCCTCTGCCTTTTCTAAATCCAGCTTGAACATCTGGAAGTTCTGTTTCACGTACTGTTGAAGTCTAGCTTGGAGAATTTTGAGCATTATTTTGCTAGCTAGTGAGGTGAGTGCAATTGTGTGGTAGTTTGAATATTCTTTTGGCATTGCCTTTCTTTGGGTTTGGAATGAAAACGTATCTTTTCCTCTATTTCATTTTAAATGTTGGTAATTTGTTTTAGTTTTTTTCTACTAGTCTTGTTTGAGGGATTTTGGTTTTTAATTAATTTTATTACTCTTTACAAAGTGCTAGCTTTTGATTTCACTCATTTCTGTCAAGTATTTTGTTTTCAATTTCAGTGATTTTTTTTTTTGAAATTTTTTCTGATAGCTTTTGGTTTATTTTGTTCATTTTGAGAGTTACTTTATGTAGGAGTTTAGATTATTGTTTTGAGACCTTCTTTTCTCATATAAGCATTATATATACCATAGATTTCCCTCTAAGCACTATATATCTCTGAAATTTTGATATGTTGTCTTTTCATTCACTTCAAAATATTTTCTAATTTCCTTTGATACTTCTTTTAGACCTCTGGGTTATCTAGAAATATATTTAATTTCTAAGTGTGTGGAGATTTTACTGTTATCTTTACAAATTATTGATTTCTAATTCTTCTTAAAGGAACATGCTTCATATAATTTCACTTCTTTTAAATTTGTTCAGGCTTATTTTATAAGCTAGGATATGATTGGTGAATATTTTATGTGGATTTGAAAAAAAAATGTATATTTTGATGTTGATGAGTAGAGTGCTCTTTAAATTTCAAAGACCCAGTTGGTTGATGCTGTTGTTCAGTTCTTCCATATTCCTGCTGATTTTCTATCTGTTCGTTTTATTGATTACTAAAAGAGATGTGTTGAAGTCTCCAACTATATTTGTCAGTTTTTCTTTCCAGTTCTGTAAGTTTTTGCTTCATATATTTTAAAGCTCTCTTGTGCTTACACTTTTAGGAATTGGTGTATTCTTGATGAGTTGACTCAATTTCTTTATATAGTGCCTCTTTTATTATCCGTGGTAATAATTTTCTCTGCTCAGTAGATACTCAGTGTATAAGACAAAAACAATGAACAGATGCATTCAGAAAAATAGAGACCATATAGCAGTGAGCGATAAGAAGATTGGCCAATCCCTCAGTTGCCATGACTTTTCAATTCCCATGAGACACATCTCTGTCAAGATTTTTATGGGTAGGTCCTGCCTTATCAACCCAAGCCCATGCAGCAAACCTTCCCTTACTGAAAGTGATGATGCTATCTGTTGTTCCAAGTCAAAAGAACATACCAAAATCAGATTTCCACTTGGACATTTGCAAATAAAACACCCTTTTATGAATTTTTATATTAAAGTTCGGTGTAAAGTGTATCTTTGATAACCTGGTAGAATAGAGCACAGATTTGGGTCAGTCAGACCCCAGCTTGGAGCACATTATTACCATTTATGAACTGAGAGATCTTGAATGAACCCCTGCTGGATGGTTCCCTTGTCTATGAAACATTTATATGGTATGCAGCAAATACTCTACTAGAGCTTGCTTATACTACCTTGCAAGAGCTGATTCAGTTTCTAGAAGTCTTATGAACTATTGTTAAATGCAGTCATTGTTAAAAAATTAAATTTTGTAAACTTACAATTAAACAAATTTTGTTAAAAGTTCAGTTCAGTTCTGTCGCTCAGTCTTGTCCGACCCTTTGCAACCCCATGAATCACAGCATGCCAGGCCTCCCTGTCAATCACCAACTCCCAGAGTTCACTCAAACTCATGTTCATCCAGTCGGTGATGCCATCCAGCCATCTCATCCTCTGTCGTCCCCTTCTCCTCCTGCCCCCCCAGTCCCTCCCAGCATCAGAGTCTTTTCCAATGAGTCAACTCTTCGCATGAGGTGGCCAAAGTATTGGAATTTCAGCTTCAGCATCCATCCTTCCAGTGAACACCCAGGACTGATCTCCTTTAGAATGGACTGGTTGGATCTCCTTGCAGTCCAAGGGACTCTCAAGAGTCTTCTCCAACACCACAGTTCAAAAGCATCAATTCTTCGGCGCTCAGCTTTCTTCACAGTCCAGCTCTCACATCCATATATGACCACTGAAAAAACCATAGCCTTGACTAGATGAACCTTTGTTGGCTAAGGAATGTCTCTGCTTTTGAATATGCTATCTAGGTTGGTCATAACTTTCCTTCCAAGGAGTAAGCGTCTTTTAATTTCATGGCTGCAGTCACCATCTGCAGTGATTTTGGAGCGCCCAAAAATAAAGTCTGACACTGTTTCCACTGTTTCCCCATCTATTTCCCATGAAGTGACGGGACCAAATGCCATGATCTTAGTTTTCTGAATGTTGAGCTTTAAGCCAACTTTTTCACTCTCTTCTTTCACTTTTATCAAGAGGCTGTTTAGTTCTTCTTCACTTTCTACCATAAGGGTGGTGTCATCTGCATATCTGAGGTTCTTGATATTTCTCCCAGCAATCTTGATTCCAGTTTGTGCTTCTTCCAGCCTAGCGTTTCTCATGATGTACTCTGCATATAAGTTAAATAAGCAAGGTAACAATATACAGCCTTGACGTACTCCTTTTCCTATTTGGAACCAGTCTGTTGTTCCATGTCCATTTCTAACAGTTGCTTCCTGACCTGTGCATATAGGTTTCTCAAGAGGCGGGCCAGGTGGTCTGGTATTCCCATCTCTTTCAGAATTTTCCACAGTTTATTGTGATCCACACAGTCAAAGGCTTTGGCATAGCCAATAAGGCAGAAATAGATGTTTTCGTGGAACTCTCTTCCTTTTTCCATGATCCAGTAGATGTTGGCTATTTGATCTTTGGTTCCTTTGCCTTTTCTAAAACCAGCTTGAACATCTGGAAATTTATGGTTCATGTATTGCTGAAGCCTGGCTTGGAGAATTTTGAGCATTACTTTACTAGCATGTAAGATGAGTGCAATTGTGAGGTAGTTTGAGCATTCTTTGGCATTGCCTTTTTTTGGGGTTGGAATGAAAACTGACCTTTTCCAGTCCTGTGGCCACTGCTGAGTTTTCCAAATGTGCTGGCATATTGAGTGCAGCACTTTCACAGCATCATCTTTCAGGATTTGAAATAGCTCAACTGGAATTCCATCACCTCCTAGCTTTGTTCATAGTGATACTTTCTAAGGCCCACTTGACTTCACATTCCAAGATGTCTGGCTCTAGATGAGTGATCACACCATCATGATTATCCGGGTTGTGAAGCTCTGTTTTGTACAGTTCTTCTGTGTATTTTTGCCACCTCTTCTTAATATCTTCTGCTTCTGTTAGGTCCATACCATTTCTGTCCTTTATCGACCCCATCTTTGCATGAAATCTTCCCTTGGTATCTCTGATTTTTTGAAGAGGTCTCTAGTCTTTCCCGTTCTGTTGTTTTTTTCTATTTCTTTGCATTGATCGCTGAGGAAGGCTTTCTTATCTCTCCTTGCTATTCTTTGGAACTCTGCATTCAGATGCTTATATCTTTCCTTTTCTCCTTTGCTCTTCGCTTCTCTTCTTTTCACAGCTATTTGTAAGGCTTCCTCAGACAGCCATTTTGCTTGTTTGCATTTCTTTTCCATGGGGATGGTCTTGATCCCTGTCTCCGGTACAGTGTCACAAACCACTGTGTATAGTTCATCAGGCACTCTGTCTATCAGATCTAGTCCCTTAAATCTATTTCTCATTTCCACTGTATAATCATAAGGGATTTGATTTAGGTCATACCTGAATGGTCTAGTGCTTTCCCTACTTTCTTCAGTTTAATTCTGAATTTGGCAATAAGGAGTTCATGATCTGAGCCATAGTCAGCTCCCGGTCTTGTTTTTGCTGACTGTATAAAGCTTCTCCTACTTTGACTGGAAAGAATACAATCAGTCTGATTTTGGTGTTGAGCATCTGGTGATGTCCATGTGTAGAGTCTTCTCTTGTGTTGTTGGAAGAGGGTGTTTGCTATGACCAGTGTGTTCTCTTGGCAAAACTCTGTTAGCCTTTGCTCTGCTTCATTCAATACTCCAAGGCCAAGTTTGCCTGTTACTCCAGGTGTTTCTTGACTTCCTACTTTTGCATTCCAGTCCCCTATAATGAAAAGGACATCTTTTTGGGGTGTTAGTTCTAAAAGGTCTTGTAGGTCTTCATAGAACCATTCAGCTTCAGCTTCTTCAGCATTACTGGTTGGTGCATCGGCTTGGATTATCGTGATATTGAATGATTTGCCTTGGAAACGAACAGAGATCATTCTGTCGTTTTTGAGATCGCATCCAAGTACTGCATTTAGGACTCTTTTGTTGATTATGATGGCTGCTCCATTTCTTCTAAGGGATTCCTACCCACAGCAGTAGATATAATGGTCATCTGAGTTAAATTCACCCATTCCAGTCCATTTTAGTCCACTGATTCCTAGAATGTCGACGTTCACTCTTGCTATCTCTTGTTTGACCACTTCTAATTTGCCTTGATTCATGGACCTGATATTCCAGGTTCCTATGCAATATTGCTCTTTACAGCACCGGACCTTGCTTCTGTCACCAGTTACATCCACAATTGGGTATTGTTTTTGCTTTGGCTCCATCCCTTCATTCTTTGTGGAATTATTTCTCCACTGATCTCCAGTAGCATATTGGGCACCTACTGACCTGGGGAGTTCTTCTTTCAGTATCCTATCATTTTGCCTTTTCATACTGTTCATGGGGTTCTCAAGGCGAGAATGCTGAAGTGGTTTGCCATTCCCCTCTCCAATGGACCACATTCTGTCCGACCTCTCCATCATGACCCGTCCATCTTGGTGGCCTCACATGGCATGGGTTAGTTTCACTGAGTTAGACAAGGCTGTGGTCCCTGTGATCAGGTTGGCTAGTTTTCTGTTAGAGAAAGCCAAGTAAGATGGTAGGTGTTGCAAGAGGGCATCAGAGGGCAGACACATTGAAACCATAAGAACAGAAATCTAGCCAATCTTATCACACAGACCATAGCCTTGTGTAACTCAGTGTTAAAAGTAATGGCATATAAATGTTCAAAACCCTTTCACTTTTTAATTATTTTGCTACACTGTACTAATGTATGTCTGTTATATCCGTATGGTAAAATATATAATGATGTGCTATTGTATATCTCTTTCCAGCTCTTTGTTTGGGAAAGTATTGGTAGCGTGACAGAAATCTATCATGTTAGCATTTATACCGTGGAAACTGGTAAATACTGTAAACCAGAGGTTGATTTATTGTGTTGTTGATTGTCTGGATTTAAGAAAATGACAGGAAAACTCCAGTAAAGCAGATTAGACAGTCTATTGTCTGTTGTTGTATATAAACTATTATCTAATTCAGCAAAGAAATTGCTCATTTTATTGATGTACCAGTGTGAGGTTATGACATACATGTTTGTCATTTTACTTTTCTCTTTTTCTTTCACATAAATGAAATTATCAAACAACATTAAGGTTGGAACTACACTCATTCATCACTTGCAACCCTATGTTGGTTTCTCATCACTTTTTGCAAGATCATCCCAGAGCATTTTGTCAGAATTATATTGCTCCATAGAATTTACAGTAAACATTATTGTATATTTTATTATAATTCTAAATTGTGCCTTGTATATCCTTTATGTTTTAAAATTTGTAGTAAACACATATACATTTCATACACACACATGCACACATTGAGAACTGAGTATCTACTAGCATAAGACTGTGTCTGGCACAGAATGGCATTTATTAAATACTACTTTCCCCTTTCCTTTGCTCCCCTTTGGCCTTTTCAAACAGAATCAAAATACCTGCCATAATTAGAGTAATCAGAGTTGGTGAAAGAAAATCTTAACACTGGCTTTAATTTCAAGATTAGTATATCATCCAGTATTACCACTTGCATCATTATTAAAAGCATACCTTAAAGAACAAATTGAAGAAATTAGGGACTATGGTTTTCGTTTGTATTTCTATGCTAGGAACTTTCAGGTCTGAAAATACCAAATTTCAAAGAGGGATATTAGAAACTTCAAGAACATAATGTGTACTGAATATTGAAAAACAACTATGAATCATAGCACTTATGAACATTTCCTCAAAAATGTTTTCCCAAGAAATGGGAGTGATTTAAATTTTGAAACTTTTCATCCTTTTTATCCATTGTCCCCCTTCCTGTATTAATAAGGAAATGATTTTATAAAAAGCATTTCAGCTTTAGGTACAACACAGGCTGATTCTCTTTTTTCAGTCACTCCAAAGATATATATGTATATGTATAATGGATTCTTTGACAGTATTACCTTTTCGATAATTATGATGGCTTTTCTTCCCATTTTTAATCTGGAATAAAGCATTTTCAAGGCTCCTGTTTGACAGAGTGTTTTTTTTTTTAATGCATTCAGAATATATCCTGAAGGGTCATGTAGTCAGTGTACTCTCTTCCCAACTTTCATTTAGTTCAAATAAGAGAAAAGCAGCTGTATTTCTGCAGTACATAGGTCATTGCATTCCATTTCCCAAAGGAGAGGAACTAATTGCTGAACATACAGAAGAGAAAACATTGAGATACTTTTCTGTGTGAATTTAATATGATACTAATCAGGGAAAAGTAAGCCTTTGCACGTTTTAATTTTGTTATTTCCAAACAAATAACATGGAGTAATAGTGTTTCCTCCTCACGTATGTTTGAAAATATGTATAGGAAGGGTTGAATTATATTGTTGTCTTTGTGGGAAAGCAGTTAACTATACATATGTGGGTGTATTTCTGGGCTCTCTATTGTATTCCATAGAGTTTATCCTTAAGCCAGTGTAACACTTGTCTTCATTACTGTAGCTTCATAGTTAAGTCCTAAAATTGGACAATATAAACGTTCCAGCTTTTTTCTTCATCTTCAGAATTGTTTGGCTATTCTAGGTTTTTTGACATTCCCAAATAAAGTCTAAAATCTATACTTGTCAAGTTTTGCAAAAAAGCCTGCTGGGATTTAGTCTGGAATTGCACTGAATCTGTAAATCATTTTGGTGACAATTCACATATTAACAATGTTAGTATATAACAATGTGAATATTTTAATCAATGAACATATTTCTCCACTTACTTAGGTCTTTGTCTTTGCAGTGTTTTTAGTTTTCTTGTAGTTTTAGTTTTCCACATTTTTGTGTACAGATCTTGCCTATATTTTGCTAAATTTATCCCTAAGTATTAAATTTTTTGATGCTATCATAGATAGTAATATTTTAAAATTTTTCATGTCCGACTCTTTGCAACTCCATGGACTGTAGCCCACCAGGCTCCCCTGTCCATCAGGATTCTTGAGGCAAGAATATTGGAGTAGATTGCCATGACCTCCTCCAGGGGGGTCTTCCCAACCCAGGGATCAAACCCAGGTCTCTTATGTCTCCTGCATTGGCAGGCAGGTTCTTTACCACTAGCACCACCTGGGAAGCCACATTAGTATATAGAGATATAGTTAAATTTTGTGTATTGTCATTACAGTCTGAAATGTAGTTAAGTTCACTTATTAGTTCTAGTAGTGCTTTTGTAGATTTCTTAGAAAGTAGTACATATACTTTGTATTGTCTGTGAATAAGAAAAGTTTTGATTTTTTTTTTATTCCTGATCCATATGGTTTATTTTATTTTTTCTTGTTGTTGTTAACCCAGTTAAATTCTCCTGTACTCCTTGCTTTAGCTTTTCTAATAAGGTCAGTCATTCAGAGCATACCTTTTAGATCAGTTCAGTTCAGTTCAGTTCAGTCACTCAGTCGTGTCTGACTCTTTGCGACCCCATGAATCGAAGCACATCAGGCCTCCCTGTCCATCACCATCTCCTGGAGTTCACTCAGACTCACGTCCATCGAGTCGGTGATGCCATCCAGCCATCTCATCCTCTGTCGTCCCCTTCTCCTCCTGTCCCCAATCCCTCCCAGCATCAGAGTCTTTTCCAATGAGTCAACTCTTCACATGAGGTGGCCAAAGTACTGGAGGTTCAACTTTAGCATCATTCCTTCCAAAGAAATCCCAGGGTTGATCTCCTTCAGAATGAACTGCTAGTAAATAATATTTGGAATGAATTTACTAGAAAATGGAAGTTTCTGATCTTTACCGTAAATCGAGATTCTTTAAAGCTATGTCTCTTACCTGCTACTGTTCAAAAATTTAGAGAAATTTTATATTAGATTTACTTTGTGAGCATTAACATTAGTTTTATTTATAAAATAGGAGTAAAAGGGAAGCCAAATTTGCTGATAGCATCTAAAAATTTTGTGTGTTCTTCTATTTGTGTGTTCTGTTATAGTTGTCACAATGCATAATTGTTTTATCCATTTCCTGGAAAATTAAATATAGGTCACTTTCAGAGGTAGAATAATTTAAATGAGCCAATAGTTCAATTTGCAGTGGCAGACCCTCTTTCCTGTGGAATAGAAACAGCAGATGGAAATAATCATTGAAATAAATCTCACCACCATGTCTATAATTTTAAGTGTGTAAGGCATGGTGAGCTCATCTTTCACATAGACTGTTGAAAATTGTTTCCATCAAGAGGAAGGAGAAAGGAAGAGTTAATGTTTAAAGGGAATAAATATGTCGCCCATAAGTCTGGGGATATGAGCTTGGACCCTTATAAATACAGAAAGCAATATAATGATAGCATCATCTGTGACACTTAGTAATGGAAAAAGAGGAAGAAGATAGTATGAGTAGGATGAAAATAAGATTGAAATTCAAGTAAAAGTTGAATGTTTATGGCATTAATTAACATTGCTTGCAGACTCACGTACTAACCATGGATAGCAGAAGATAAAATGGACTGGAAAATGAACTTGGCTTATAAATAAGACAGAAAAATTATAACAGAATAAAGGGTAGTAGTTAGCTTAGATGACTAAATTTTTTAAAGGATTATCTTTTCTCTTTTTGGAATTGTATAGCTAAATTTGTTTTCCTCTTTGGTGCACTTTCGTTACTGATTTGGATATTGACACGTTACCTTCAAACATTGGATAATACTGGTATTTCCCTGTTCCTGTCTTAATCTTTTTGGAGGGTTTTAGAAATAGCAACTTTCACCAAAGTCCTGTATGCTTGATTTTTGGCATTTGAAACTTGCCTTATTTTCATCTTCTGTATGTAACTATTACTGTCATTTTTCTTTAAAGACAGGAATTTCCACATTGCTCAGCCATACACCTTGGTTAAACAACTTGATTGTGGTGGAGTTTTGATTGACTGTACTTTTAACTGAAGATTAACTAATTTTGATTTAACAGATCCCAGAGGAAGAATGCTCTTCCGTAGACTGCCTCGAAATGTCTGATTGTGTAGGAAAATTGAACATTCAGGTTTTTTTTTTTTTTAGAAATAGAATGATTCCCAGATCACACATCTTCTGGCTTGTCATTGAATCATCCTAGACAACATCAATGTGCTTTTAAAGAGTACTAGAAGGGTGTATTCTTGCCTGGCAAATCCCATGGACGGAGGAGCCTGGTAGGCTGCCTTCCATGGGGTTGCTAGGAGTTGGACACAATTGAGCGACTTCACTTTCACTTTTCACTTTCATGCATTGGAGAAGGAAATGGCAACCCACTCCAGTGTTCTTGCCTGGAGAACCCCAGGGACCGGGGAGCCTGGTGGGCTGCCGTCTCTGGGGTTGCACAGAGTTGGACACGACTGAAGCAACTTAGCAGCAGCAGCAGAAGAATGTATAAAGTTACTGATAGAACTAAAAAATAATTCTCTAATTTGATACTGTAACATTGTTTCAGAATTTGATAGGAATACCACGTGATAAAAAAAAATAACAGGTACCTAAAAGTGGCTTTTAATGGTTTAAAAAACAAAAGTAGAATAGTTTAGCTGTATGTTGTGTAGAAGCAATACTGTGTTAGCAGGAGAATCTGAATTTGAATCCCAGTGAACTCTGCTCTTTAGTTGACTTTTGGCAGATCTCTTTGAGCCTAACTTTCCTCTATACAAAATAGTAATTGGAGTTCTGATAGTTGAATATGGCTGTGTGCAGAGAACCTAGCAAATTGTAGACACTCAACAAATCATAGGTGAATCTCTTCTGAAAAAAAGTAAAACAACTAGAAAGTATTACATGTCAGGGTAATTGTCTTTAAAGAGGCAGTACTGAAAATGTTAGAACTGTCACTTCAGTTGTACTACTAATAAATAAGCTGAGAGGAAAAATACTTTTCTTTTTAGTTTTGTGGTAATATAGTATTCATGGTGGCTCAGATGGTAAAGCATCTGCCTACAATGCGGGAGACCTGGGTTCAATCCCTGGGTTGGGAAGATCTCCTGGAGAAGGAAATGGCAACCCACTCCAGTACTCTTGCCTGGAAAATCCCATAGACGGAGGAGCCTGGTAGGCTACAGTCCGTGGGATTGCAAAGAGTTGGACACGACTGAGTGACTTCACTCACTTCATCACTGTTATATTTTGTCTTGATTATTATCAATTTGATACATCTATAAAATCAGCATCCTGTATTTTGGCTGAGAGAAGGAAATATCTTCTACTTCTAGTGTAGTTCTAGCTAGCACAGTCCTAAGCATATATTCATAAGTTCTTCAAGAGATTGAAATACCAGGCCACCTTACCTGCCTCCTGAGAAATCTGTATGCAAGTCAAGAAGCAACAGTTAGAACTGAACATGGAACAACAGACTGGTTCCAAATCGGGAAAGGAGTATGTCAAGGCTGTATATTGTCACCCTGCTTATTTAACTTTTGTGCAGAGTACATCATGAGAAACGCTGGGCTGGAGGAAGCACAAGCTGCAATGAAGATTTTCGGGAGAAATATCGATAACCTCAGATATGCAGATGACACCACCCTCATGGCAGAAAGCAAAGAAGAGCTAAAGAGTTCAGACGCTCAGTCGTGTCTGACTCTTCGCGACCGCATGGACCACAGCACGCCAGCCCTCCCTGTCCATCACCAACTCCCAGAGTTTACCCAAATTCATGTCCATTGAGCCGGTGATGCCATCCAACCATCTCATCCTGTTGGTCCCTTCTCCTCCTGCCTTCAGTCTTTCCCAGCATTACGGTCTTTTCAAATGAGTCAGCTCTTTGCATCAGGTGGCCAAAGTACTGGAGTTTCAGCTTCAGCATCAGTCCTTCCAATGAACATCCAGGGCTGATTTCCTTTAGGATGGACTGGTTGGATCTCCTTGCAGTCCAAGGGACTCTCAAGAGTCTTCTCCAACACCACAGTTCAAAAGCATCAATACTGCTCCTCTCAGCTTTCTTTGTAGTCCAACTCTCACATCCATACATGGCTATTGGAAAAACCATAGCCTTGACTAGACGGACCTTTGTTGGCAAGGGAATGTTTCTGCTTTTCAATATGCTATCTAGGTTGGTCATAACTTTCCTTCCAAGGAGTAAGTGTCTTTTAATTTCATGGCTGCAGTCACCATCTGCAGTGATTTTGGAGCCCAACAAAATAAAGTCTGACACTGTTTCCCCATCTATTTCCCATGAAGTGATGAGACCGGATGCCATGATCTTCGTTTTCTGAATGTTGAGCTTTAAGCCAACTCTTTCACTCTCCTCTTTCACTTTCAAGAGGCTCTTTAGTTCCTCTTCACTTTCTGCCATAAGGGTGGTGTCATCTGCATATCTGAGGTTATTGATATTTCTTCCAGAAATCTTGGTTGCAGCTTGCGCTTCATCCAGCCTAGAGTTTCTCATGATGTACTCTGCATAGAAGTTAAATAAGCAGGGTGACAATATACAGCCTTGACGTACTCCTTTCCTATTTGAAACCAGTCTGTTGTTCCACGTCCAGTTCTAACTGTTGCTTCCTGACCTGCATACAAGTTTCTCAAGAGGCAGGTCAGATGGTCTGGTATTCCCATCTCCTTCAGAATTTTCCACACCCCATGAAAAATGAGCTCACTGAGCATCCAGATGTTAGTTTCTAAATATAGTTATTTCTATGCTAGCACTTATTTTGAAAACATGAGTTTGTTCCAGTACAGTTAATATATTAGGAAACAGGTGGAAAGCAAAGTGAATTTGGTGTTCATTTATGTATAATTGTGTCCTCGATGAACTCAGACTACTATGCACAGCTGAACTAAACTGTGTAACACACAATGCACATATGTGCACACCAAAAGTTACCAGCTATGTTATTTTACCACAGCGTTGTCTACTACATCCATTCACATCCATTCCAGACTTTCTCATTTCATGTAACTCACCCTCTTCACCACTTCACAGTAATTCAAAAATTATACCCCTTCAGACTGTCACTTTTCAGAAGCAAATTTGAGGGCTTTTTTTTTTTTTTGAGGTAAAATGCTACGTTTTTTGTGGCATTTATGTATTCTGTAGCCATTTAACATATATAGAACTGTGATATTATTTTTATTAGGTTCCTGTTTTTTAAACGTGCTGGAATGAAGATTTTGAGTTTTGTGTTCCTAATCCCACTTTATCCATAAGCCGTGCAGTTGTTACTGAACAACTTTGCATAGCACAGTGATTTGGGGGAACTTGTATATCATCCTGTAGAAGTGACTGAAACAAACCAGAATTCCTTAGAGGAGTGGTTGATTCCAGGGCTAGGGAAGGGCGCATACAAGATGAACCTAGAATACCTTGTGCCAAAAAATAAGGACTTAGTTGAAGAATGATGGGGACATGTCAAAGTGATAGAGAAACCTACTCAAAGAGGCCTCTGCTGGCCAAATCTAGGATATTTTAGGTATCAAAGTGAATAATGATATTAATGAATAGAGATCCTTAAGTGCATACTGATAGAAATTTTGTCCTGAGAGAGCGAGAGTGGCCCCTAATTTAGTTAGTAAGTCCCTTACTAACTCATTTGAAAAGACTCTTCATCATTTAATTCTGATGAAGATTAGGATATTTATATGGTCTCAAACTACCACTCCTAAAATTCCATATTGATTAGAGAGGGAAAGTGACAATAAATTTGTAAATTTAAATTTTGATTAGGAACAGGCTACTAGCACATGCTTCACAAAATGCTTATTAATTACAAAGAGGAAAAAGAATTCATTTACAATGGAGACGCCTACCACTTAAGGCAGCACCTTAGTCAAGTAATTAGTAGCATCACCCGTAATTGGGCAAATCTAAGTCAGGTGCCATCTGATCAAATGCAATAAGAAAAACACAGCATCACTTCTGTGAGGTTTCTGCCAAAGATGTATAACTTGAGTGTAATCTTGAGAAATTACCAGATAAACCCAAATTGAGGGACATTTTATAAAATAACTGCCTGCATACAATCTTCTAAAGTGTAAAGGTCACTAAAGTCCAGAAAAGACTGAAGAATTTTTTCAGATCAAAGGAATTTTAAGAGACATGACAACTAAATGTAATTCTGGACTGGATCTTTGGAGAAGTGTGACTAGGATCTGAGGGTTAAATGGTAGTATGTTCTGAAACCCATTGGTGTCATTTCAGCGGGCTCCGAAGAGCTCCAGTACCATAGTCCTTTATGTCTCAGTGCAGAGAAGAATTCATTCAGCAAGAGCAAAGTGGAAGAGAAATGATTTATTAGAATAGGACATTGTGATGCTTACAAGTGGGTGCTCGAGAAATGCCATGCTCTGAGAGCTTACTGGGCTACAGTTTTATAATCAAAAGAAAAGTGGAAAGAGGGAGAAGACCTTTGTCTTTCTTGAATAGATGTCATGTTTTCATCATTAGTTCCTCCTCCAGGTTGAGCTGGAAAGTTTTCTTGTCCCTGAATGGTCAAGCCAGATCCACAAGTTATGGTTTATGTGTATTGAGAGCTTGTGCTCGGGAGCATTAACTTACTGAGCTCCCTGGGCAGGACGTGAGTCTCATGGCCCCATTGTTTTACTGTAGTAGGGCATGTCCCGTGGTTCTGTTGCATGGGTTGTGGTTAAGCAAACCTGCTTTCTCCAGTAATCATTGACTTACAGGGTCTCCTGTATTTTTCTACTTATAATCCCCTGGTAGGCTTAACTGTTCAATCACCTGTTTTATCCCTTCATTCTGTCCCCATCATTCCACCCTCCAGGTGCTTACCTTTTTATGCTTAAAAAAATGGTAAGAGGAGAAGTTTGTTCATTCATTAGCTATTTTGAGCCGAGATAGGGCGTAGGCCTGCCTTGGGAAGGAGTGAACACATGACTTACTGTCCCTTCTGTATTGGGACAACTATAAGTTAGCATCATTCTGGTTAGCATCATCGTTTTAGCTCAGATGTTAATGAAGGGTGAGTCTACAAAAAGATATAAATTAAAAGAAATACAACAATAAGCATTAAAAAAGTCATTAAAAGGTTATGATCATGATTTTGAAGATCCAAACCATTTTTTTTTTCTGGTTTCCAAATCTGTAATAGGGTCACTTAAGACCTCAATCTGTTTGTCCTTAGTTAGGCCCAGAATCTCAGTGTTTTATATTTTAGGGAGGAACTAATGAAAACATAACATCTATTTAAAAAAGACAAAGTCTTCTCTCCCTCCCCACTTTTCCTTTGAGTGTAAAACTGTAGCCCAGTAAGTTCTCAGGGCATGACATTTCTCACCTGCCCGCTTGTAAGCCTCACACGCATCCTATTCTAATCACTTCTTGTCTTCCACTTTGCTCTTGCTGAATTCTTCTCTGCACTGAGAAATTATCTCAGTTATCAATTTAATCTGTTCCTTTTTTTTCTGTTATTACTATCATTTGGTGATGAGAGTGGCTCTCTTGTCCTGAGAGAGAGAGAGTGGCCCCTAATTTAGTTAGTAAGTCCCTTAC
This sequence comes from Ovis aries, assembly GCF_016772045.2. Lineage (NCBI taxonomy): Eukaryota > Metazoa > Chordata > Mammalia > Artiodactyla > Bovidae > Ovis > Ovis aries. The sequence continues at coordinate 61,308,005 of NC_056065.1, forward strand.
ATTAAAGAAATAGGATAATCAGACACAATAGAAAGCAATGTAGAAAAAAACCAACTACTGATGTTACAGAAAAGGGATCCCAGTAAAGTGTGGCCCTGTCTCCTGACACTCCCGTCACATATTTTTCTACAATTGTTAAGATTTTCAATTATTTGGGTTAAAACCAAGAAGGTTGTACCACTGTATGTGAGAAATTAATTCTATCAGGTGGCCTGCCATTTCAATGACCACTGAAGTCTTGATATTAGTTGTAAAGATCTCATCTTTAGGCAGAGCCATTTTGGCCTCGGGCCCTGTTAGTCTTCTGCTTATGAGACCTTCAATGGCCAAGGGGCCCCTGTTACTTGCTGGCATCTGGGGCATTCTCTCTTCCAGTGCCGTGGTTGTTTGGCACATAGATCACAATCTTTCTTCCAGTGTCCCATCTGTCCACACAGGGCAGGCACACTGATTTTGTCTGGGTACCTGTGGGACTTGGCCTGATTGGCCCAGAAAGCCTGGCCTCTTCTTTGGTTGTCCTGAGTGGACAAAGCCATGTAATCATTTGAGCCTTTTGTTTATCTTTCTGGGTGCATTTCAGCCTTTTTAGCCATACCCCTATTATTGAAAAATGAGTAAGCCAATTGGAGTAACTTGTTCGTAGAGATGTGACAGCTAGCAGTTTTTTAAATGTTGTGCCTGATATATTGGGCAGACTTGGCTATGCAATGCATAGCTTAAAGGGCTTGTCCCTCGAGGGAGGAAGGATCCACATATGTATACTTTTTAAAAGCTTTCACTAATCTCCCTTGAAAAACTGTAGGATTTTCATCTTGCCTCTGTTGGACTTCTTTTACTTTTTCGTAATTAACAGGCTTCACTGTAAGCTTTTTTAATTCCCTCTATTTAACAATCATATAGTCCCATGTATCTCTGTCAGTAAAATTCATTTGGTGACTCCATTGTGGATCTGCCTCAGGGAAAGTGTTGTCCCCCTCTAGTGTACTATATGGCCTTCTTGGGCCTGGGCTGCCATTCGGTCTGTGTGGGCTCTGGCTGTACTAACCTCGACTGGTGTTTTGGCTGCCGCCTGTGAGATAGCCCTTGTTGGAACAGTCATTTCCATGGATATAGTAGCTTTCACTGGGGCAATAGTTAGCTGTCTAAGAGTTTTCTTCCCGTGTTAAAATCCATCATGTAATTTAATTAAAATTTGTGCTTAAAACTTTAGATGTTATCGCTTCTAAAGTAGTCTCCCAACCAGGTGTTAATGTCCAAGAAACTGCCACAAAGAAATAGTATTGAAGGAGTCCCTAGTGCTCTTGATAGTGAGTAAGAACTGGTCTGGCTGTAAATTGGAAATAAATTAGCACTTTTAGGAGTTGGAGAGAGGGAAAGACTGACATCAAGGCTCAGGAAGTCCTCTGTGGGGCACTTTTATTACTTAAGGAAAAGTAGTAGAGTAATGCTCAAAATTCTCCAAGCCAGGCTTCAACATTACGTGAACCATGAACTTTCAGATGTTCACGCTGGATTTAGAAAAGGCAGAGGAACCAGAGATCAAATTGCCAACATCTGCTAGATCATTGAAAAAGCAAGGGAGTTCCAGAAAAACATCTACTTCTGCTTTATTGACTATGCCAAAGCCTTTTACTGTGTGGATCACAACAAACTTGAAAATTCTGAAAGAGATGGGAATACCAGGCGACCTGACCTGCCTCTTGAGAAACCTGTATGCAGGTCAGGAAGCAATAGTTAGAACCAAACATGGAACAACAGAGTGGTTCCAAATTGGGAAAGGAGTATGTCAGGGCTGTATATTGTCACCCTGCTTATTTAACTTCTATGCAGAGTACATCATGAGCAACGCTGGGCTGGAAGAAGCACAAGCTGGAATCAAGACTGCCGGGAGAAATATCAAGAACCTCAGATATGCAGATGACACGACCCTTAGGGCAGAAAGTGAAGAAGAACTAAAGAGCCTCTTGATGAAAGTGAGAGAAGAGAGTGAAAGAGTTGGCTTAAAGCTCAACATTCAGAAAACTAAGATCATGGCATCTGGTCCCATCACTTCATGGCAAATAGATGGGGAAACAGTGACTGACTTTATTTTTGGGGGCTCCAAAATCACTGCAGATGGTGACTGCAGCCATGAAATTAAAGACGCTTACTCCTTGGAAGGAAAGTTATGACCAATCTAGATAGCATATTGAAAAGAAGAGACATTCCTTTGCCAACAAAGGTCCGTCTAATCAAGGCTATGGTTTTTCCAGTAGTCATGAATGGATGTGAGAGTTGGACTATAAAGAAAGCTGAGCACCGAAGAATTGATGCTTTTGAACTGTGGTATTGGAGAAGACTCTTGAGAGTCCCTTGGACTGCAAGGAGATCCAACCAGTCCATCCTAAAGGAGATCAGTCCTGGGTGTTTATTGGAAGGACTGATGTTGAAGCTGAAACTCCAGTACTTTGGCCACCTGATAGGAAGAACTGACTCATTTTAAAAGACCCTGATGCTGGGAAAGATTGAAGATAGGAGGAGAAGGAGATGACAGAGAATGAGATGGTTGGATGGCATCACTGACTCAATGGACATTCATTTGGGTAAATTCCAGGAGTTGGTGGTAAGCAGGGAGGCCTGGCGTGCTGTGGTCCATGGTATCACAAAGAGTCAGACACGACTGAGCGACTGAACTGATCTTAAGTCTTGGAAGTTGATTCCCTTTCATTTTTCAGGGGTGGTTGATGGGGTGGCATGGTGAACTTAGGAATACCTGATAAGAGGTCTTTTATCTAGGTGGGACACAGTCCTTAAAAACCTTTTTTTTTTTTTTTAACTATATATCCCCTGATTAAAGATTCTAAGCATTTGGTCTTTATCCAAAGATAGATTACAGTGATCAGTTTGAGAAACAAGCTTAGAATACCTTCTTAATAACTTAGTTATGTTTTATAATATAACATAGCACCAAAGAGCTATTTGAAAAGTTAATTTTAAGCAGTAGATATGGATGTCAAGTAGCACAACTAAAATTTAATGTTTATTAAAATAGAAAATTTCCCTAAAATTACCCTTACTTTTACCAAATATAGCCAAATTAAGATTGATTTGTTTGTAAAATAAATCTGGCTAATTGATCACATAGGCTTGTACATTTTGTCCAGTAAAGAAAACTTATGTCCCAGGTGAATAACACATTTTTAACCATTTTGTGTTGTGTGTATGTGTGTGAGAGAGAGAGAGCTTAGCTTCTTAGTTAAGAAAAGCTTTAACCCATTAAATAAAAACAGGATTGTCAAGGAGCCCGAAAGAACCAGGTGGCTGTCTTGGATTTCCCATAGTCCTGATATGAATTTACAGCTTTTTGTGGGGTGGGGGGGCGGCGGTTAGGACTGAACCCATGTAACCAAGATTACGATGTAAACCCAGGTAGCTGGGATTCTAACCCAGCCAAAACCCAGGTTGGGACTTTAACCCAGGGTCATTTAATTGAGATTACACACCTGATTTCAAGACTTGATGAAGTTTTTGATATCTCATCACAGAAAAAATTCAGCAAGAGACAAAATGATGGGTATTTACTTAGAAACATTTCACAGTTAGAATGTGGGCCATCTCAAAAGGCAGGAGGCTGTATGAGAAACACGTAGTCTTCAGTTTTAATCAGGGATAGAAAAAAAAATCTCAGAATTAAGCTGGTTTCTTGCCAGACAAACTGAGAGAGAAGAATGCATTGTTCTAGTGAGTGTAGTAAAAAGTCTCCTGGAGTTAAAAAGGAAAGAAATGGAACAAAAACAGATGTAGAGCAGAGAAGGAAAACCCAGAATGAAACAGAAGAGTATAGATTGCTAAATCCTGTGACATCATATAGTGTCTTGGCTTTACCCCAAGCTTGCTGTTGAGTGTGCACAAGCATAGACATTCTGTTGTCTGGTTATGTTTCTGTGCAGTCAGGACTGGAGCCCAACCAAGGCAGCACAGTGAAATCCTTCCTTTCATGTACCACTTCCTTGTCTTCTGCACCAGTAATAAGATCCCTTCCACATCTCCATACCACTCTATAGCAGCCCATGCTGGTTTTCATCATTCTTCCAGTTCCCTGTCTTTAAACATTCGTATCATCATTTCCCTGGCCTGTACTTAGGTACCTGATCAGAGCCCCAAAGCGTTTAGAGTTGATCAGCCCACCCGAAATTGGCTGTCATCAATGGAGCATCCTCCCCAGAACTGCTAGCCTGTGGCACCCCACGGCCTTGCTAGGACCCTACCCCAGACCTGACCTTACCACAGTCCTGCTGCAGTCACCATCTAAAACTGATTGGTGTCATTTCAGGGGTGCTCCAAAGACCTCCAGTACCATAGTCCTTTATATCTCACTGCAGGGAAGAATTCAGCAAGAGCAAAGTGATAGATAAGAAGTGATTTATAAGAATAGGATGCTTGTGAGGCTTACAAGAAGGTGGGTAAAAAATGCCGTGCCCTGAGAACTTACTGGGCTACAGTTTTATAATCAAAGGAAAAGTGGGGAGGGGGAGAAGACCTTCTTTGTCTTTCTTGAATAGACGTCATAGTTTCATCATTGGCTTCTCCTCCAGGTTAAGCAGGGAAGTTTTATTGTCTCTGCTGGTCAAGCTAGGTCTACAAATGATTGTTTTTTGGATGTGCAGAGAGCATGTCCTAGGGATCATTAACTTACTGAGGTCACTGGGCAGGATATGGGTCTCTTGCCACCATTGTTTTACTGTTTGGGGGCATGTTCTGTGCTTCTGTTGCATGGTTTTGCTGCTAGGCAAGCCTGCTTGGTATTGTGGTTACATAAGCCTTTCTTGAGTAATCATTAACTTACACGGGTCTCTGTATATTTTTACTTACAGTCCCCTGGTGAGATTAACTATTTAATCACCTATTTTGTCCCTTCATTCTGTCCCTGTCATATCAATATTAAATTTCTGATTTTGTTGTTTATATTATGGTTATACAGGAAATGGAATGGTTTTAGAAATATAAATTATTTGAGGGTGATGTCACCATTTTGAAATTTACTCTCAGATGGTTCAGGGAAATGAATCATTTTTCTATTTGTATGGTTTTTTATTTTTTTAAATGTGTCCTTTTTCCACACCAACACCCAGCTCTCAGACTCCATCTGGGTATCTAGCAATTCAGTTCAGTTCTAACATTATCTACCCAGGATTTAGTGTCAGATCCCACAAGTTTAAGGGTAGCCCTACAGGGTAGTCCATACACTAGCTGCAAGTGGAGTCCCGAGCACCCATACTTCTGCCTGGTCAACTACAATATTGAGGGCTACATGACCCACCCCTGCCTCACATTTGTTAATTTGCTAGGATGACTCACAGAACTCAGGAAAGTGCTCTACTTGTGCAGCAGACAAATGGAAAGAGATGCACAGGGCAAGGTATTGAGGGTTGGGGTGATTTATCTCAGAGTTCCCGTGCCCTCTGTAGGCATGCACATTGATATATTAACCAACTTGGAAGCTCTCTGAACCCAGCTGTTCACGGGGTGGCTCAGACAGTTTAGAATCTGCCTGCAGTGCAGGACACCTGGGTTTCGTCTTGGGTTGGGAAGATCCCTTGGAGAAGGGAAAGGCCACCCACTCCAGTATTTTTGCCTGCAGAATCCCCACGGACAGAGGAGCCTATCGGGCTAAAGTCCAGGGGGTCAAAAAGAGTCAGACATGACTAAGCGACTAACACACACATATAATTGATTAAATCTTTGGTCACTTGAACTTAATCTCTAGCCCCTCTCCCCTCACTGGAGGTTAGGGAGTGAGGCTTAAAGGTCTAACACCTAATCACAGTCTTGGTCTTTCTGGTGACCAGCCTTCATCTTGAAGCAATCTGCAGGGGATGACGGGACTAGCAAAAGGCACCTCATTAGCATAAACTTGTTTTGAACAACAGAAGACATTCCTGTCACTCATGAAATTTCAGAGTTTTACGAGCTCTTTCCAGTAATCAGGATCAAAGACCACTTGTATACATATGTTATTGTTATACCACTCTATGATACTGTACCTACAACTTTTCTGTAAGTTTGAGATTGTTTCCAAATAGAAAGGTCTTTTTTTTCCTAAATGTATTTTTTCTGTTCCCCTAAATTTAAAAATTAAATCAGCAAATTCTAGACAAAAGGGGAATTCCAGATTTCCTATTCATAAAGGAGTATAAATAGCAATATACTTTAAAATAATTTATATTCATTAACAGTGCTGTCAGATGACAAAAATAATGCACTTTAGTAAACAAGTTTGATATCCTTTATTAAGGGTAGACAGTTGATGGATTGGGAAGTACAGTGCCTCACAAACAGTGGTGCTCCCTTTCTGAAGGATTTTGGGCAGGCAGGATCGAGCTGTATAGTCATAGGCTGACTTAGGTTTAGATTTGTGATGTGGGCTGGGTCACTGGGGCAGCCTCTATTTTGTGGGCCCTGATACATGAATTTCCTTTATCAGCACAAAACCATTTTTTGAGAAGTCAACGGTGTGATGAAATATGCTTAATTTTTCAATTGAGACTTAATTCACAGATCATGGAATTCATCCACTTAAAGTATATAGTTTAGTGAGTTTTAGTATATTCACAGGGGTGTACAGCCAGCACCATAGTCGCTTTTGAAACCTTTTCGTCACTCCCTCAAATCCCTGTACCGTTAGCAGTCACTCTTCCCTCCTTTTCATCTCCCACAGTCCTACATAACACTGATCTGCTTTCTGTCTTTGGATTTGCCTATTCTGAGCATTTAACATAAACGCAGTCAAACATTATGTGGTCTTTTGTGACTAGCTTCCTTCGTTTAACAAAATGTTTTCCTAGATCATCCATGTTGTAGCATGTATCAGTACTTCATTTCTTTTAATTGGCAAACAATATCTTATGGATAAGACCACATTTTATTCAGTTGTTAGTCCATCAGTTGATGGATGTTGGGGTTGCTTCCACCTTTTGGCCATTATAAATAATGCTGCTATAATATTTGCATGCAAATTCCTCTAAGTTTTCAGTTCTCTTACACATATACTTAGATGTGGAATTTCTAGGTCATAAAGTAACTAACTCTGTTTAAGCAGCTGTACCGTTTTATATTTCCTTCAGCAGTATATGAGGGTTCCAGTTTCTCTTATCCTTGCCCCTTGTAGTTTTCCCAATTTTGGGTTATCACCATCCTAGGGATGGCCTGGCGTGCTGCGATTCATGGGGTCGCCAAGAGTCGGACACGACTGAGCGACTGAACTGACTGAACTGAGGGATGTGAGGTAGTATGTCATTGTGGGTTTTGGCTTTTTGTTTGTTTTGGTAGTGCTGCGTACAGCTGGTAGGATCTTAGTGTCCCGACGAAGGGTTGAACCTATGCCCTCAGCTGTCAAAGCACAGAGTCCTACCTGCTGCACTGCCAGGAAATCCCCATATCATTGTGGTTTTGATTTGCATTTCCCAACTGGCTGATGATACTCAACAGCTTTTCATGTGCTTATTAGCAGTTGTATATTTTTTTCAGGGTAATGTCTGTTCAGATCCTTTGCCTATTTTTTAAATTGGTTCTATTTTTATTATTGACTTATTAGAATTCTTTATTTTTGAATACAAATTCCTTATTGGTTATAAAGTTTTGTAATCAGGAAGTATGAGTTTGCCAACCTTGGTCTTATTTTTCAAGACTTATTTGACTATGCTGGGTTCATTGTATTTCCATAAGAATTTTAGAATCAGCTTGCCTGTTTTGGCAAAGAAACCAGTAGAATTTTGTTAAAAATTGTGCTGAATCCATGGATCAATTTGGGAAGTATTTCTATACTGACACTTAAATCTTTTGATCCATGAAGTTGGAATGTCTTCCTATTTTTTTATATCATCTTTAATTTCTTTCAACAGTGTTTTATAATTTTCAGAGTAAAACTTTTACACTTGTGTCAAACTTATTCTTAAACTTTTTATTCTCTTTTGTACACTTTTCTGAATGGAATTGATTTCTTAATTTCTTTTGAAATATGATTGGTTTTAAATATAGGTATTGAAAGTTCTTTTTGTAAGTTGTATTTGTTTTGATACTTCGCTTTCCTGGCCATCATCTTCTCTTACAAAAAAGAGTAGATGCAGATGGAAGAAGTTTGTAGTTACAAACTAATTCAAATCATTTATTTTTACTAATTTTCACTTATTGATTCCAAAAATTTTCTTGATGTTTGCCTATTAAATTTTTATCTTCTTTGGTATCCTCTAATTACTGTTACAAACCAAAGTTTCATCTTTAGTTTTTCCAGATGAATCACAGCTGATTTGTATTCCTCATTTGGGAGATTCTTTTTTTAATTGTCTCCAAATTTTTAGTGTGCAGGTATTTGTATGTATTTTTCAGCAACAGCAATTTAGAAGTCCTATTTCTAAATACCCTTTTCAGAAAGCTGTCTCCATTAGGGCAGATCACTTTTGAAAAGCACATGCATTCTTACTTATTGTTGAAATGTTACTTTTTCTTTGAAAGGACATATAAAATGTTTTTTGTTTGTTTTTTTAAATTTTAATATCTGCTACATAGCTCACTACTGAAAGCTACTTACTCCAGAAAAGTTCAGCAAATACAAAACATTTGTTTTCTGATTTTAGGCTTAACAACTTTTTAAATTACTTTGACCTGAGATGAACAGCACACTTCTGTGTTCAATGAAAGATTTTTACTATTACTGTAGCTTACTACAAACTACTATAGGAATTTCATTACATTTTTTCTTACTACATTTTAAAGACTTTTTTTTTAAATTAAAATAATTAATGACCTTGGTGAGTTTGTGTAGCAGTTTGGGCATTGCTAGCTTCAGTTTCTTTATTCCAGTAGTTTGCTCATGAGTAATACAATGAAATACTTTCACAAGTTCTGTTCTTCCTCTTTTGCTCAGCTTAATCCTATAGTTCTTTTTAATTCCAAAGGCCCTCTTTCATGTACATGTAATTTTTTTCTCACAAAACATTGGTTTTATTAATAAGTCATTTGCTATTAAGAATATATCTTTTCCAGTACATCTTTTTTTAATATATCACAAAAAATTGTTCTTTTGTTTCAAATTAAGATAAAATGTGGCTATTTCATTAGCTGAGCCATATTAAAAAATCTGTTTTTTTATCCTATCAAGTAGCCAGTGTTGTATAGATTATTCTTTTTATTTCTTCAAGCCTTCAACAGTATTTTTGGTTTGTTTTTTAGTAGTATATGCTAAAAAATAAATGTGTTTCTATGCATTTTTTTAGCATTACATTTTCAGTTCAGTTCAGTTGCTCAGTCGTGTCCGACTCTTTGCGACCCCATGAATCACAGCATGCCAGGCCTCCCTGTCCATCACCAACTCCAGGAGTTCACTCAGACTCACGTCCATTGAGTCCGTGATGCCATCCAGCCATCTCATCCTCTGTCATCCCCTTCTCCTCCTGCCCACCCCCCAATCCCTCCCAGCATCAGGGTCTTTTCCAGTGAGTCAACTCTTTGCATGAGGTGGCCAAAGTACTGGAGTTTCAGCTGTAGCATCATTCCTTCAAAGAAATCCCAGGACTGCTCTCCTTTAGGATGGACTGGTTGGATCTCCTTGCAGTCCAAGGGACTCTCAAGAGTGTTCTCCAATACCACAGTTCAAAAGCATCAATTTTTCGGCGCTCAGCTTTCTTCACAGTCCAACTCTCACACCCATACATGACCACTGGAAGAACCATCGCCTTGACTAGATGGACCTTTGTTGGCAAAGTAATGTCTCTGCTTTTGAATATACTATCTAGGTTGGTCATAACTTTCTTTCCAAGGAGTAAGCGTCTTTTAATTTCATGGCTGCAATCACCATCTGCAGTGATTTTGGAGCCCAGAAAAATAAAGTCTGACACCGTTTCCACTGTTTCCCCATCTATTTCCCATGAAGTGATGGGACTGGATGCCATGATCTTAGTTTTCTGAATGTTGGTAAAGCTTAATTTTTAAAATAAATTCTATAAATAAATATTCTAATGTTCTTGCCCTCCCCCAAGTGATTACCTTGCACAGTTTGAATCACCCCTCTTTGGAGACCACTGATCTAGGCTATGACTATTTTAAGTTCGAAAGAGGGATGTTTAGCATAAATATTTCTTTCTGAATGACTGAGTGCTTAGTATTAAGTTGTAAGGAGAATCAGATGGCATCAACCTGACACTGGCCACATTCTTGTTCCTTTTAGGTTTTTAACATATTCATCTGTGAAATAAGTTTCATATCTGGTAATGTCTCAGGTATTTTGAACTCTAAATAAAATTATTTCAGTGGTATCAGATAGTTTGTAAAGAACGTATTCAACGATGGCTAGGTTCTAACTAGCCAAAGAACATGCAGCCTGGTGCGAGATTATGTGTGTATGTCTGGAAGCCACAGCATATGCAGGATAATAGATACATAGATCCATTGCATTGGAGTAGTACTTTCTCTTCTGCTACTCCTGTATTACTGCTGTCTAGGAAGAGTGGAAATGATTAGACCTCATATAAGCATTCAGCTAGTAAGTGACAGAGCTAGGATTTGAACCTAGGCAGTCCAGAGTCAGTTATCACAGGCATCTGTTGTGTCCGACTCTTTGCGACCCCATATACTGTAGCCCACCAGGCTCCTCTGTTTATGGAATTCTCTGGGCAAGAATACTAGAGTGGGTTGCCTTTCCCCTCTGCAGGGGATCTTCCTGACGCAGGGATCAAACGCAGGTCTCCTGCATTACAGGCGGATTCTTTACCGTCTGAGCCACCAGGAGAGCCCACAGTATAATCCATCAAGTTCTAAATTATCTTTATATTTGCTTCTGTTCCAACCAACTTAATTTCTTTACATATACTGTGCTTCTTACAGTATTCTGTTTCAGGTCCTTTCACCCACTGTTTCCCTTATTTGTCTTTATCTCTTCTATTCTCAGTGACTTCTAAGTCCTTCCTACACTCAGATATTCAGATCCTTTCAAACGTGTTCCCATTTTTAATGTATTGATAGTATTGTCGGTTTTACCATTTCATCTCTCATTTTCTTTATAGTGTTAATTTATAATCTTCAAGGAGGTAATAAGTTCTTGAGATTTAAAAGAGAGTTAGAAGAAAAAAGAAAAACAAATAAGAGACCACTAGGAGAGATAGAGCTTAACTTACTGCGATTGTATAACTTTATTATTAATGAAATTGAGAGTGGAACTTAGATTTTCTGTCTCCTAGTTCACTGTCCTTTTTTGTCATACCCTTCTGCCTCCCAATGCAGTAGGTTGCAGTTTTTGTTATTTATTTTTTTGGGAAGATTGCATTTGTTGGTACTGTAGGCATACTCTAAGCTGTAAGGCAAAAAATTATTTGAATTTCCAGAAAAATGCCATAAGGTTCATAGCAGATATTTTCTGTACAGGTTGGTGCTAATGGGAAGGATTGAAATTAAAATTAGCAAGAATGAGATAGTTTTGGTCCATCATATTACTTTTTTGATATATACAGTGTATTAAGGAAAGTACCACTGAACCTGATGTGTAATAAACAGGCACTAGATGTTTGCTGGGTGCGTTTAGTTGTCAGATGTAATTCTAATTAGGGGATAAACTTGTGTTTCTGGCCCACATTTGGGATGTAAACTTAAAGGAAATGGAATATGCTTTCAAAAAACTTTTTTTTTTTTAAAGAAATTACACTCAGAAGTGAATTCTTATAAAGTATTTCTAGTAGTTAAAGTCTTTTGGTGAAATTGTAATTTGAAAATAAGTTGTGGTAAATTTAGATTTACAGTGCTGGTGGAGAGGAAGTGATTTCAGGGGAAAAATGTAAATAAAAATCATCAATAAGCATTTATTTTGTATCCCCAAATTAACATGTTTATACCTTGTGCCTTTTATTTCTTATTTTGGGGTGAAAAAATGAAGAAATGAGCAGTAATCTGCAAATTTATTGGCTACTTTTATTTCCTAAAGCCTTTAACAAAATCCTCTGCTTCATTCATAGAAGATTCATAGATCTAATTCTGGACTCTATGTGCCAAAAATAACTCGTCAGAATTGGTGTTTCTTTATGAAACTCTCAAACCCTGTAATTCTGTTACAACCTTCTTTTGGGGAATGCCATCTGAGTTTATATTGGAAACATGACTAAGATTATATTTATGCAATTCTTTTGACTCTGAGGACAAAAGATGAAAAGGATATTGTAGAATAAAGTCATAATCAGGAATCTCTGTAGGATTTATGCACATTGCCTTTAATAGAATTAAATAGAAAATATTAAATGTAAGTCTGAAGAGCACATAAAGTTAGCTGTAAGAATTAAAGACTTCTTCCACTGAATATATTCCAGCTTATTAGACATTTCAGATTCCTTCCTTTAGTAATCAGAGATTTTCCTAGGGTCCTTAAGGCTCTAAGATGTTATTTTTCATAATGATTCTCAGAATCTTGCCCAATAAAAGAACTTTATTTCCCTCTATGTGAATAAAAATTCTGTGACTAAAGATTTCAGTAAGTTCAGAAAAAAGCAGTGCTTTTCACTGAGTACTCTTCAGTGAGTTCAGTCAGCTGCAGTCTACTTAACTAATTTGTTCTGCTTAACTAATTTGTTTCATGCATCCTGGAACAGGGAAGAATTGGTACTGTATTCTCTTCTCTTTACTTCAGAGATTTTAGCATTCTGAAGCAGTATATCAACTTTCTTTAAGGTAAATAAATCACTTTACATATTTTAAGAAAAGTATAGATGTCTCCTGGGATCACAAACATTCTACTCCTAGTTTTAGAATGAATTCTGTATAGTTTATCTGTGAGCTTCTGGTTAAGAATGCCAATTTTGGAAGTGTCATTGATTTTTCTTTGTGTCTTTATTTTTATGTCTTGGGAACTCATTTTGAATAGTGTTTGTCCTTTTTCTAAAGGAGAATTCCCACCCTGTTGCTTCTTAGAAATATTATATCAATTATTTATGGTTTAATACCAGTTTTCCTTAATTTGTTGTTTCCCAAAGGTCCAACACAAGGTCCCATTTTCTTATGAGTCATTGAAGTCCTAATGATGTTCAGAGCTAAACATGGAGGTTATACAGTGCAGCAACACTGTATACACAAAGCATGTCCTCCTGCAAAGGAGCAAACATTGCTTTGAGGTTAACAAAGCAAAGGTAGGATTAATACCTCTTACTCTCAAATCAAGTGTAATCTTTATTGGAAAAATTATGATCTCTTTTCGTACTTACTGTGTAACAGGATGTGCTAACATCAGGCCCCTGTGAGAAATATGGTAGCTAGGACACAAAAGTGGCCTAGGCATAAGACACTAGAAAGTTAAAAGATGTCCAGATGTTTAAAAGATGTTAGATGTATTGAGTTTATAGTATCCAAGTCACCTGAAGACAATTACCAAAGAGTTCACTTGTTTAAGATCTCAATTGTATAATAAAGTTGCCTAAACTTTAATAGTAGTAGTAGAAGTTAAGCTTGTACTGTCTTGACTCCTCTCACAGTGTGCTGTGACTCAGTTGGTAACAGTTATCCTTAATGTAGGTAGAAATTATTCATCTCCATGGATGTATGATATGTTCTACTTTAAGTGTAGAAATGATTATCAGTTGAGTTCTTTCACTGCAAGCAGTTTTGAAGAGTGAATAAAATGGAGATTTGTTGAAGGCAATTATGGTAGCACATAGGATTAAAAGAACAGAATAGCTGAATCAGCTGAAAAGGAAAAAACAGATCAACTTTGGTGCTTCTGGCACTAGACTTGCAGAAGGCAGTGGCACCCCACTCCAGTACTCTTGCCTGGAGAATCTCATGGATGGAGGAGCCTAGTAGGCTGCAGTCCCTGGGGTCACTAGGAGTCGGACACGACTGAGTGACTTCCCTTTCCCTTTTCACTTCCATGCATTGGAGAAGGAAATGGCAACCCACTCCAGTGTTCTTGCCTGGAGAATCCCAGGGACGGGGGAGCCTGGTGGGCTGCCGTCTCTGGGGTCGCACAGAGTCAGACACGACTGAAGTGACTTAGCAGCAGCAGCACTAGACTGTGGACTTTGAGAGCTTATTTATCAAATTATCTGTGGTGAGAGACATATATGTTGGTTTTTAATTCACTATTTTTTCTTTTAAATAACTGTTTTGGTTTTGCGCATACTACTGTTTATATGTAAGTACTGTTTAATTTAGATGGTGTATTACTTCCTTAACCAGCTTATCTCTGTGGATGTCCTTGGGATAGCTTTTTGCTTCAGTGTTCAGTTCCTTCATGGATTTGTGTTTTCTCTTAGGTGTTTGACCTCTGAAGGTGTCTCTTACTTTCTTTCAACTCTGCATATAAAGAGATGGTCTTTAAATTTTATTCAGCATTTTTAGGTGTTCTGTACTGTGCAAGGTTCTCAGCGTGTCTAATCTGCTTTGTTTCTAGAAATGCCTGTCTCTTCACCGGCACCTTGTTAAAAAATGCATCAGACCATACTACTCCCCTGCCTGGTATCTTTTACAAGTCTTACCTAGCCCTTCTCTTATCTGCTCCCTGCTCCGTGTTCAGGTTTGTTTTAGACTTTCACTTGGCGTGGTCCAGCAGTACAGGATATTCTTCTCAAGTCAGCCACACTCTCAACTCCTGCATATATAGTTACCTCTTCCTGCCCTGCATCCTGTAAGTTTCTTCTTTATATCACATCTGAAGTGTCATTTCCTCAGAAAGACTTGCTTGATCACTTGCACCGCCTTGGTGCTCATTGTCATGTTCCCCTAGCATCCTGTGCTTTCCTTTTTACTACATGTTTTGCTCTTCTAATTACTTAATTAGTGTCTGTTTTCTCTCAAAGGATAGAGACTGTGTTAGCCTTTTTGATCACGATATTCCTAGCCAGGAGCACAGTGCCTGGCACTTAGTGGATATGCTTAAAATATTTGCTATTTAACATTGATATTTATGATTTATTGTTGGACTGTCTTATTAATAGTGTGGGGAATGGTATTACAGTTAAATCATTCTCTTGACTAGGTTTAGTTTTTTATTTTTTAATTGGTTTGCCTTCAAACCATAGACATTTTGAATTTTTTTATTTTGAAATAAACTTATAGAAACATTGCAGGAAGAGTAGAGAGTTCATGTAGACCCTTCATCTAGTTGTCCTATAACGTTGACATCTTCTGTGATCATAGTGCAGTTATCGAAACCAGAAAATTCACGTCGGTACAATGCTACTGAATAAACTAGAGACTTCATTAGAATTCTACCAGATTTTTCCCTTGTGTTCTTTTCTGTATAAGAATCCGGTTCAGGATCCCACATTACACTGAGTTGTTTATCTCTTTAGTTTCCTTCGATCTGTAACATTTCTTTAGTCATGACTTTGACACTTTGAGTACTATATACTTTGGTGAGTTTTTTTTTAACAATATTTCTAAGTTTACTTTTGTCAGATGTTTTTTCATTAATAGATTCAGATTATGCCTTTTTGTCAGAAATACCACAGAAGTGATATGTCCTTCACAGTACGTCATTTCAGGGGTACATGATGTTGACATGTCCTGTTTTACTACTGATATTAACTCGGATTACTTGCTTAAAGCATCACCTAGTTTCTGCACTGTAAAGCTCCTATTTTTCCCTTTGTATTGATAAATATCTTCCTGCTCCTCAGACTTTTGCTCTTTGGTTTTAGCATCTGTGGGTGGATCTTGTCTGCAACAGTTTAATACTGTGGTATTTGCCTAACGGTGAGTTTGTGGTGTTCACATTTCTTCTATCTTTATTAATTAGAATTCTTCTATAATGGAGAGTTGTCCTTTCTCCCACATTTATTATTCAGTTATTTTTACTAATATGGGCCTGTGGATATTTGTTTTATTCTATGAATTATAATTTATTCTATCATTTATTTTATTGCTCTGGCCATTGGGAACTTCTTCATGCTGGCTTCTGTGTCATTTTGACATCTCCCAATCCTTTTGTGAGAATTTCTTATTTTCTGATATCACAAGATATTCCAAGGGCATTTTATATTTTCCCTGCTGCAGCCCTACAATAATTTCCTAAGGGCCCTGACTTCTGTTAATTGGGGAATGGTATTTAGAAGTCAAGTGAATGCTGAGTTTCCTCGTTGTTAAGAGAATCAGAGAATCATTTTCCTATACTCTGAGAGCAGATGGAGCAGAAAGAATGTATGTGTGAGTAGGAATTTCGATGTAATATTTATCATCCAGTCTCAAAGCAAATAGAAAAGTTGCTTATATTGGGTTTACCAAAAAGTTCATTTGGGTTTTTCCATAACATCTTGCAGTAAGTAAAACCCTAATGAACTTTTTGGCCAACCCAGTAGTTTTGTGTTCCTTACTAGAATTATTTTTTTTATTGGGGTCGAGTTGCTTTATAATGTTGTGTTAACTTCTGCTGGACAATGACTTGAATCAGCTGTATGTATGCATGTAGCCCCTCCTCTTGGGTCTCCCTTCCACCCCCGTTCCATCCATAGGTCACCACAGAGCACCAGGCTGAGCTCCCTGTGCTGCAGTCGGTCCCCACTAGCATCTGTCCACACGTGGCAGTGCACACACGTCAGTCCCAGTCTCCCAGTTAATCCCACCATCACATCCCTCCGCCCCTTGTCCACATGTCTGTTCCTTTGTCTGCATCTCTGTTCCGGCCCTGTAAATAGGTTCATCTATGCCATTTTCCTAGATTCCACGTACATGTGTGAATATACGGTATTTGTTTTTCTGACTTACTTCACTCTGTATGACATACTGTAGGTCCATCCATGTCTCTACAGATAATCCAGTTTTATTCCTTTTTATGGCTGAGTGATATTCCATTATATATATGTACCCCATCTTCTTTTATCTACTCGTCTGTCAATTATAGTCAATAATTAAATGTGTTAAATATGTTCAGGGTTATTCTGATCAGTAATATTTCAAGAAGGGCTTTTGACTAGGGTGTCAGGGAACAAGGGAAATAATATGAATATGAAAATTGAGGCTGGGGAAAGAGACAGTTTTGGGGTGCTTAGGAAGAAAATGTTCAGGCAGAAGTACAGCTTGTGTTGAGGTCCAAAGGCAAGAAAAGTATGACTGATTCAGGGAACTGAATATAGTTCAGAATAGCTATAGAGGCTGAGACTTTAAGGTTCTAATTTCATACTAGAATTACTTTCATAGTAGTTAGAAAAGATGCTTGCTATGATTTCAACCTTCTTAAATTTATTGATTTATTTTACTGCCTACCATATGATCTATCCCAGAGAGTATTCCATGTATACTTGGGAAGAATATGTACACACATACCTCAGAGATATTGTAGGTTTGCTTCCAGACCACCACAGTAAAGTGAATATTGCAACAAAGTGTGTCAAAATTTTTTGGTCTCCTAGTTCACATAAAAATTATGTTTACACTGTATTGTGGTCTATTAAGTATGTACTAGCATTATGTCTAAAAAATGTACATATCTCAATTAAAAATGCTTTATTGCTAAATACATGCTAATCGTCATCTGTGCCTTCAGCAAGTTGTAATCTTTTTGCTGGTGGAGGATCTTGCCTGGATGTTGAAAGCTGCTGACTGATTGGGGTGGTGGACTGCTGCTAAAAATTGTGGTTGTGGCAATATCTTAAAGTAAGACGACAATGAAGTTTGCCTCCTCTGTTGACTCTTCCTTTTTCAAATGATTTTTCTGTAACATGCATTGCTGTTTTACCCTCAGAACTTCTTTCAGAATTGAAGTCAGTCTTCTCAAATCATGCCACTGCTTTATCAACTAAGTAATATTCTAAATCCTTTGTTGTTACTTCACCAATCTTCACAACATCTTCACCAGGACTCGACTCCATCTCAACGAACTGATTTCTTTGCTCATCCATTAAAAAGCAATTTTCTAATTTGTTTAAATTTTATCATGAGATTGCAGCAATTCAGTCACATCTTTTAGACTCTACTTTTTTTGGAGCAGGGGAGGGAATCTACTGTTCTATCTAACTCATACAGTGACCTATGAGTTATATGCAGATCCCCAAGTTACCCACTTCCTTACTGGCACAGTCTTAAGTCTTTTTTTCCTTCCCTTAAAAAATTTTTTTTTATTAGAATATAGTTGCTTTACAATGTTGTGTTAGTTTCTACTGTACAGTGAAGTGAATCAGCTATATGTATACACATATTCCCACTTTTTTAGATTTACTTAGGCTTTACTTTCATTCTAATTCTCTTGCTCTTTACTTCAAAGCTTTTAGTTACATCCTCCACTGAAGTCTTGATCCCTTCAAGTTATCAGCATTGGAATCAGCTTCTTCCAAACTCATGTTAATGTTGACATTTTAACCTCTTTCTATTAATCATGAATGTTCGTAATGGCATCAAGAATAGTGACTCCTTTCCAGAAGATTTTCTATTTACATTGCCTATATCCATCAAATGAATCACTATCTGCAACAACTATAGCCTTATGAAGTATGTTTCTTAAATAATAAGACCTGAAAGCTGAAATTTCTCTGGGTCTGTGGGCTGCAGAATGAATGTTGTGTTAGCAGGCATGAAAACAGCACTGATACTGCACATCTCCATCAGAACTCTTGGGTGCCCAAGTGCATTGTCAGCACTAACATTCTGAAAGAAATAGTTTTTACTAAGCAGTAGGTCTCAACAGTGGCTTAAAATATTTAGTAAACTATGTTGTAAACAGATGTCCTGTCATGCAGGATTTGTTGTTCCATTTACAGAGCAGAGGCAGAGTAGATTGAGCATAATTCTTAAGGGCTCTGCTGCTGCTGCTAAGTCACTTCAGTCGTGTCCGACTCTGTGTAACTCCATAGACGGCAGCCCACCAGGCTCCCCCGTCCCTGGGATTCTCCAGGCAAGAACACTGGAGTGGGTTGCCATTTCCTTCTCCAATGCATGAAAGTGAAAAGTGAAAGGGAAGTCGCTCAGTCGTGTCTGACTCTTAACGACCCCATGGACTGCAGCCTACCAGGCTCCTCCGTCCATGGGATTTTCTAGGCAAGAGTACTGGAGTGGGGTGCCATCACCTTCTCTGCTTAAGGGCTCTAGGATATTTGAAATGATTAATAGTCATTGCTTCAACTTCAGGTACCCTGCTACATTTGCCCCTAATGAAAGAGTCCCCCCATTCTTAAGCTTTTAAGCCAAGCATTGATTTCTCTCTGGCTTTGAAAGTCCTGGATAACATCCTTTTCCAATAGAAGGTTGTTTTATCTACATGGAAAATCTGTGATTTAGTGTAGCTCCTTTCATTCAGTATCTTAGTTGGATCTCCTGGATAACTTGCTGCAACTTCTACATCAGCACTTGCAGCTTCACCTTGTACTTTAATGTTATGGAGATGGCTTCTTTCCTTAAACCTCATGAACAACCCTCCACTAGCTTCAAACTTCTGCAGTTCCCTCACCCCTCAGCCTTCATAGAATTGAGATCTAGGGCCTTCTCTGGAGTAGGCTTTGGCTTAAGGAAAGGCTGTGGCTGGTTTAATCTTCTATTCAAACTGCTAAACTTTCTCTGTATCAGCAGTAAGGCTGTTTTACTTTTTTTATCATTTATGTATTAACTGAAGTAACACTTTTCATTTCCTTTAAGAACTTTTCCTTTGCATTTAGAGTTTGGCAAACTGGCATAGGAGGCCTAGCTTTTGGCCTGTCTTGGCTTTGACATGCCTTCTTCACTAAGCTTAAATATTTCTAGCTCTTGGTTTCAAGTAAGATGTGTGACTCTTTCACCTGAACACTTTAGAGGCCATTGTAGAGTTATTAATTGGCCTAATATCAACGTTACTGTGTCTTGGGGAATCAGGAGAAGGAAAGAGACTGGTGAATGGCCAGTTGGTTGAGCAGTCAGAACGCATTCAATGTTTATGGTAAAATTTGCCATCTTATACAGGTGTGGTTCATGGTGCCCCAAAACAATTACAATAGTAACATCAGACATCCCAGATCATCATAAGAAAGTGTAATAATAATGAGAAAGTTTGGAATATTGTGAGAATTACCAAGATGTAACACAGAGGCATGAAGTGAACAGATGTTGTTGGGAAAGTGGCCCAGATAGACTTGCTTGATTCAGAGTTGCCACAAACTTTCAGTTTGTAAAAATGAAATATCTGTAAAGTGCAGTAAAGCTAAAATGAGATATGCCTGCATTCTGCTGCTGTTGGATGGTATGTTCTGTAAGTCTGGTTTAACTTGTTCAGATCCAGTGTTTCCTTATTGATGTTCTGTCTGGATGATCTGTGCATTGTTTGAAGTGATTTATTGAAGAACCCTACACACTATTGTATTGCTTTCTATTTCTCCCTTAGATGTGGGGTCCAGTCCTTTTTCCCCTCTTGATGAAGCTGGGAGTTCCCTCCCGATCGTCTGGTGATTTGCCAGGAATTGAATGGTGATTTGCCAGGAATTGTCTGTTTATGGCCAGAATGTGTCTCATCCTTTCCTAATGATTTCAAGTGGATGATGTAGGCATTTTCTCCTTCACCTGCTATGTAAGAGTCACTCTCCTTGTTTCTGGATTACTTCCTGAGTAGTTCTAGATTCAGTGTCAGAGAATGCAATGGCAACCCACTCCAGTACTGTTGCCTGGGAAATCCCATGGACAGAGGAGCCTGGTGGGCTATAGTCCATGGGGTCGCTAAGAGTCGGACACGACTGAGTGACTTCACTTTCATGCATTGGAGAAGGAAATGGCAACCCACTCCAGTGTTCTTGCCTGGAGAATCCCAGGGACAGGGGAGCCTGGTGGGCTGCCATCTCTGGGGTTGCACAGAGTCGAACACCACTGAAGCGACTTAGCAACAGCAGCAACAGCAGATTGAGTGTGTTTGAGGGAAGAGATGAATTCAAGAGTTGTCTGTGTTGCCATCTTGAACTAGAACACTCAATCCATGTTTTAAGAGAGATACAGCTATTAAAGTATGCTTTAGTTGTTCATTTGTCTGTATGTAATTAAGAGCCCAAACTGATTTTTAGATTAGAAATTAGTTAAGGTTTTTTAATTGAATTGAACATGTTCATTTTTCCTCAAGGAAATAGAAACTTGACCACTTTCTATTACCAAATCTTCTATTTAAACATAAAATCACTGAGATTTTTTTAAAAACTGATTTTAGTAGCCAGTTTGTTTCCTGATTGCTTTATGTGTTTTTCCTTTGTTATCGCATCTTTCTCAGCGTGATTCAGGGATGCATTTTTAAAGTTGTCTGTCAGTCATTGGAAGAGTCTCTTTATCAGTGGCTATTTTTCTGTTCTAATTTGAAGAATACTGAATAGTCTCAGAATATAGAAGAGGAAGGAAGTGTATAACGTTCTGGCTTTGGGCAACTGGAGCTTAATTTATTTTTTAGTTGACATGTTGCTATGAAGTCAGAATAAAATTTGGAAATACTGGGGAAGTTTTTCAACAAAGGTATAATTTATGGATCTTAAAGAAGTAACAGAGTACAACATGCTTGATTTTTCAATACTTTTTTTCTTAGAAAGCTATGTTTCCTAACTTTTCATATCTGACTGGAATATTGGTGTTATATCTTATAAAAGCATTCTATCTTTAGTTACCTGCCTGCTGCTTCCGAGAAATGACTGTCATTCTTTGAAATAACTGTTGTTCATTGAAAGCTTTAATCTTGGATTAAGTAACTAGAATGGTTATAATTCTTATGGCTCATTCTTATTTTCATCTTTGCAAAAAAAAAAAACCTGAAAATTCAGTTAAACTAATACCTCTCAAGTAATCATCAGATATTTTGTATTTGTCTATGGCCATGCCACCCTGAACATTCACGATCTCTGAAGCTAAGTGGGGTTGGGCCTGGTTAGTACTTGTATGGGATTTATTTTGGTTTGTTTATAGTAAATCCAGTCTTAATGTATATAACCTATTGCTTTATAGAAGTGAAAAACCTATGATTACTAATAATTTATCTCAAGGTAGCTTTAAACTACATAGATTTGATTAACAAAGTAGCTTTAAATAATGGCATGTACTTTCTAGTTAATGTGAAATAATTAGGCTAACAGAATTAACAAATGGAAGTCCTTCAGTAAAGAAAAGATAATTCACTTAAAAATATCATCTGTATACAAATTATTGTTTTGTCATGTTGGTTAAATGAAGAAGCAGTGCTGGAAAAAGTTTTGTTACTGTCATTTAGGGGAATCCATCTCCAGGTCTTCCATATATTCTAATTCCTGAAATTGATTTGCCTCAGTAATTGCCAGGCAGTTGTCCAAGAGTCCCCTTTCAAATGGCCTTTCTCTGATTTTATAAAACAAAGGCTTGTTTCTTACAAAATCTGAATTGACTCTCTGGCTCTCAAACAAAGGAATACTCTGAAATACTCAAATATTTGATGTGGATGTTGAGAAGGTGAGTGATTAACAGGGAAACAAATCTTTCTGAAGTCAAATTGTTTTCAGTGAAATTGAGGAATGACTTTTTTTGTCACCCTATACATTATTAAAACTGTGTGTGTGTGCTCACTCAGTTGTATGCAGATCTTTGCAGCCCCATGGACTGTATGTAGCCTGCCAGGAACCTCTGTCCAAGAAATTTTCTAAGGAAGAATACTGAAGTGGGTTGTCATTCCCTGTTCCAGGGGATCTTCCCCACCGAGGGATGCTGCCTCTCCTCCATCTCCTGCATTGGCAGGCAGATTCTTACCACTAGCACCACCTGGGAAACGCCAGCAACAGATCTGTATGCAGGTTTTGGAAAACATTTGGAAGGAGTCCAAGGAATTGATGTTGCTACAACAATGCTTTCATTCCAGTCTACTTATTTATCTTTCTAGGAATAAAGTAACATTTATCAATGGATATGTGAACTAATTGGGAGAAAAAGTATCATCCATTTAAAGATGAGATTTATTTTCGAATTACCAATAGCAGTTTACTTTTTATATCTGATATTTATGAAAGCTTATTACATATTTGTTGTACTGATGTAGTATGATGTAGTATGTTCTAATAATAGTAATGATAGCTCAATCCAGAAGAAATTCTAATATTTGAGTTTTATGGTTTGAAAAGTTGTATTTAAATTTTCATTTATCTACATTTAATGTCTAGGGAGTACAATATGATAATAATAAATGGCTTCCAGATCCAAAACTATATTAGAATAAATTTTGTAATGTAAGTAGAATGGAAATGTAAGTTAAAGAAAAAAATGAAATGATATAAAATTTCCAAATGTTAAGAGCTCATTTATGTATTCGATAATGAATGGATGATGGTTATTATATTGCTGTGGCATTTAAATTCCATTAGTTACATTTAAACCAATGTCATATTAATTTAAAATGCAAATAATTATGATGCATCAGAAATTTCATTGCTTATAACTATTTAAATGTGCTCAAAATGTTTTGTTATAATTTTATTCAAGATAGTTTTTCAATTTTTTTTGAGGTTATGAAAGCAAAAAATACTTGAAAACACTGGTATACATGATTTGTTTTGCTATTGAATTATCCCCTCTTTGGAATTATTTATTGCTGTTTCATTTATTTTGGTCATCTGATGACCAAACTCATTGGAAAAGTCCCTGATGCTAGGAAAGATCAAGGGCAGAACAAGAGGGTATCAGAGGATGAGATGGCTGGATGGTATCAATGATGCAATGAACATGAACTTGGGCAGACTCCTGGAGATGGTGAGGGACAGGAAGGCCTGGCGTGCTGCAGTCCATGGGGTCACAAAGAGTCAGACATGACTGGACAACTGAGCAACAACAATAATTTCATCTATTGGTGGTTTTTGACTAGCAGACATTAGATAAGCATTCATTGGGGTGATAAATATTTCCAATTATGTCAAAGCTAGTGCCAGTGAGATAATTACATCTCAATTATATGTCACTAGAGGAACCAGAGATCAAATTGCCAACATCTTGGGTCATAGAGAAAGTAAAGGAATTCCAGAAAAACATCTACTTCTGCTTCATTGAGTACACTAAAGCCTTTGACGGTGTGGATCACAACAAACTGTGGAAAATTTGAAAGAGATGGGAATACCTGTCTCAGGAGATCTTAGTGTCTAATGAGAAATCTGTATGCAAATCAAGAAGCAACAGTTAGAACTGGACGTGGAACAACAGACTGATTCCAAATCAGGAAAGGAGTACGTCAGGCTGTATATTGTCACCCTGCTTGTTTAATTTATATGCAGAGTACATCATGCGAAATGGTGGGCTAGATGAAGCATAAGCTGGAATCAGGATTGCTGGGAGAAATATCAATAACCTCAGATATAGAGATGACACCACCCTTATGGCAGAAAGTGAAGAACTTAAAGAGCCTCTTCAAAGTGAAAGAGAAGAGTGAAAAAGCTGGTTTAAAACTCAGCACTCAGAAAACTAAAATCATGGCATCCAGTTCCATCACTTCATGGCAAATAGATGGGGGAACAATGGAAACAGTGATGGACCTTATTTTGGGGGGCTCCAAAATCACTGCAGATGATGACTGTAGCCATGAAATTAAAAGAGGCTTGCTTCTTGGAAGAAAAGCTATGGCAGAACTAGACAGCATATTAAAAGCAGAGATATTACTTTGCCGACAAAGGTCCGTCTAGTCAAAGTTATGGTTTTTCCAGTAGTCATGTATGAATATGAGAATTGGACTATAAGGAAAGCTGAGTGCCAAAGAATTGATGCTTTTGATGTTGGAGAAGACTCTTGAGAGACCCCTGGACTGTAGGAAGATCAAACCAGTCAATCCTAAAGGAAATCAGTCCTGAATATTCATTGGAAGGACTGGTGCTGAAGCTGGAACTCCAATACTTTGGTCACTTGATGCCAAGAACTGACTCATTGGAAAAGACCCTGATGCTGGGAAAGACTGAAGGTGGGAGAAGGGAACGACAGAGGATGAGATGGTTGGATGGCATCACTGACTCAGTGAACATGAATTCGAGCAAGCTTGGGGAGTTGGTGATGGACAGGGAAGCCTGGCATGCTACAGTACATGGGGTCACAAATAGTCGGACACGACTGAGCAACTGAACTGGAAGAAAAGCTATGACAAACCTAGAGAACATATTAAAAAGCAGAGATACCACTTTGCTGATAAAAGTCTGTATGATCAAAGCTATGGTTTTTCCAGCAGTCATGTACAGGTATGAGAATTGGACCATAAAGAAGGCTGAGCACTGAAGAATTGTTGCTTTTGAAAACCAGAATGGAAAGAGACACATGTACCCCAGTGTTCATCGCAGCACTGTTTATAATAGCCAGGACATGGAAACAACCTAGATGTCCATCAGCAGATGAATGGATAAGAAAGCTGTGGTACATATACACAATGGAGTATTACTCAGCCGTTAAAAAGAATTCATTTGAATCAGTTCTGATGTGATGGATGAAATTGGAGCCGATTATACAGAGTGAAGTAAGCCAGAAAGAAAAACACCAATACAGTATACTAACACATATATATGGAATTTAGGAAGATGGCAATGACGACCCTGTATGCAAGACAGGAAAAAAGACACAGATGGGTATAACGGACTTTTGGACTCAGAGGGAGAGGGAGAGGGTGGGATGATTTGGGAGAATGGCATTCTAACATGTATACTATCATGTAAGAATTGAATCGCCAGTCTATGTCTGACGCAGGATACAGCATGCTTGGGGCAGGTGCATGGGGATGACCCAGAGAGATGTTACGGGGAGGGAGGTGGGAGGGGGGTTCATGTTTGGGAACACATGTAAGAATTAAAGATTTTAAAATTTAAATAAAAAGAAATGTGGTGTTGGTGAAGACTCTTCAGAATCTCTTGGACAGCAAGATCAAACCAGTCAATTGCAAAGGAAATCAACCTTGAATATGCATTGGAAGGGCTGAAGCTGAATGAAGCTCCAGTACTTTGGCCACCTGATGTGAAAAGCTGACTCATTGATAAAGACCCTGATGCTGGGAAAGATTGAGAGCAAGAGGAGAAGGGAATGACAGAGGATGAGATGGTTGGATGGCATCACTGACTCAAGGGACGTGAGTTTGAACAAGCTCCAGGAGCTGGTGCTGGACAGAGAAGCCTTGTAGCCCCTGGATTCACAAAGAGTTGGACACGACTGAGCAACTGAACTGATACTAAATCTGATTAGTCTCCCCACATCTCCTCATTTATAAAACATATCTGATCACAATCATTCCTCTGCTTAAAATCCTTCAAGGTTGTCTCATTGGTCATAGGGAAAGGCTAGTCCTTTGTGCTGCAGGGCCTGCCTGGGCTGGCCCCTGCTTGCTTGTCTAGCCTTAACTGCCGCCAGTGTCCTCCTTGCTCCCTGGATTGCTGTGATGCCATCCTCTTCAGTTTCTCAGACGTCTCCTGCTGGTTTCGTCTTACACTGTCATGTTATATGCTGTTCCTGCTGCTTGGAGTGCTTCTGCTGCTCTAGCGAATGCTTTCTTACCTGTCAGATTTCATCTCAGATGACACTTTCAGACTCTCTCACTGCCCCTCTCCCAATTCTTGCAGACTAGATTGGGCCCACTGATTTTTTTTTCATCTTTACTTTTTTCTTCAGATCCATATTACACTTTGTATATTTGTGTGAGTATTTGATTAAAGTCTGCTTCCTTGGGTAAGGTGTAATCTCTGAGGACAGAGTTTATATGTATTTTGCTTATTATTATATTCCTAGCACCTGGCTCATTGCCTGATTCATGGGAGGAACTTTCTGCTTGTCGAATGAATGACACTGAATTAGTCCTATTTCTACTACACCAGTGATTTTAGAGTAACGTTTTAATGTTTGAAATCCTTCTTTGCCATATGCTTTATATAATCACCCATCTGTTGATGAAGTAGCATTTGGGAAAAAATAGAATTTTAAGTTATTTATTCCTTATTTGTAAGTCACACTTTTAAAAAAATCTCAGAACACTTTTTTTTTTCTAAAAGCTTGGAACCAGTAGTGCTAAATATTCTTCCTATATTTGATGGAACCTAGTCACATGTTAATTTTTATTTATCTTCATTTATGAGTATTTTTTGAGATGATAAGCCATAGACGCATAATAAAAATGCAAAGCGATGGTGGTAATATTACAATTTATGCCTCTAAAACCATTTTTCCACGGAATCATATTCTTGAAAATTTTAATAAGTGCTCTTCACCCCCTTCCCTATCTTCCCTCTGTCCTTCTCAGCTATCCTCCCTCTACCCCCAGGAAGGATGGTGTTCTTACAAATAACTTTCAGAAACACAGTATACTACTTCTCCTCCTTAAGAAATAATAACAATGTATGTTAGCATAGTAAAGCTTCTTTTACCTTGAAGCAAAGTTTCTCAACTTGGTGGTGGTAACATTTCAGATTCTCTGATGAGGAAGAGGAAAGAGAGAAGATGATGTTCTGGGCCTTACAGGGTGTTTAGCAGCATCCTTGGCCTATATCCCCTAG
Source organism: Ovis aries (assembly GCF_016772045.2). NCBI lineage: Eukaryota > Metazoa > Chordata > Mammalia > Artiodactyla > Bovidae > Ovis > Ovis aries. Next base: position 61,335,394 of record NC_056065.1, read on the forward strand.
ACTCTAGTAACACCTTCTTAGTTTTGAGAAACAGAAATGCCTCTAGACATTTCCAAATGACCCCCAGGAGACAAAATCATCCCTCATTGAGAACTACTACATTAAAGAGATCAGCTTATACTTGTATTTCCTAGACTTAACTTGAATTCCTTGAAATTCTTCTCCTTCTCCTTCTTTCCTGTCTTCTCTATACATAATGTCCTGAGAAATGCTATTTTAGATTATCTTTTTAGTAAAACTAAGCTAATTCTACTTTTTTCTTCTACTTTTTAGACGACTCCTTAAAACCCTTCAAAACTTTGCATTGCACTTTGAATGAAATCTAAACTCAACATGATCTTCCTGCATGTAAAGGCCTTTGCTTACTTCCCTGACCTTACCTCCTGTCACATCACACTGTCAGTCCCATTGTGATCTGCCTTCAGGTCCCCTCAGGCACCCAAATTTCTTTCCTCACACGCTGTTCCCTCTGTTGGTAATCATTTGCCCTTTCTTTTCCTTATGTTTTAAGCTGAGGTTTCAGATAAAAAATTATCTCCTATGGAGAGGTCTTCTCTGATGATCTCTTACCCTGCCAAAAAGGATAGTCATCCATTCTAGTTCTACAGTCTATCTCAATACCCTGTTTGTTGTTTTCATTATACTTTCTAGTTTGTAACTCTTTGTTTATTTCTGTGGGTTTTTTTCCTTTCTGCTTCTGTCATTAGACTACAGACTTCATGAGAGCAGAAACCACATCTATCTTGTTCTTCTATCTCCAGCATTTAGCACAGAGCCTGTCACAATAATTATTTGTTGAATAAATAAATAGGCTTTAGTGTTTCAATGTGTTTCTGTTATAGAGTTAAACTTGGAGTTAAAATATTTTTTATTGAGATATAATTTAGGTACCATAAAATTTCACCTTTTGAAAGTATAAAATTTAGTGGTTTATAATATATTCACAAGGTTACACAACCATGACTACTGTCTAATTCCAAGACATTTTCATCACTCCCAATCTCCCTCGCCGCAGCCCCTGCCAACCACTAGTCTGCTTTCTGTCTTTATGGATTTGCCTGTTCTGGACATATATAAAATGGGATTCTGTACTATGTGATATTTAGTGTTTAGCTTCTTTCCTTTTCCGTGATACTCTCAAGGTCTGTGCTGTAGCATGTATATTACTCCTACATGCTGTGTGTGGTGTAGCATGTATAATTACTACTGCGTCTAAAGGCTGAAAAATATTTTATTACATGGATATGCCATGTTTGTTTATCTTACATCAGTTTATAGACTCTTTGATTATTTCCACTTTTTGGCTATTATGAATAATGCTGCTATAGGCATTCTTGCACAATTTCTTTTTCACTTCTCTTGCGTATATATATATACCTAGAAGTGGAATTGCCAGATCATATGGTAGGTAGCTCTGTATTTAATATTTTGAGGAACTTAAACATTTTTCCCGAGTGCCTCATCGTTTCGTATTCTCACCAGCAGTATACAAGCGTTTCAGTTTGTCTTCACCCTTGCCAACACTTGTTGTCTTTTTTTGGGAAATGTCTGTTCACATCCTTGCCCATTTTAAAAATTGGGTTTAATTGGGCTGTTTGTCTTTTAGTTGTGGAGTTCTAGGAGTTCTGGATATTAGATTCTTATCTGACATGGTTTGCATATATTTTCTTCCATTCTCTGGTTGTCTTTTCACTTTCTTGATAGTGCCTTTTATACACATAAGTTTTTTATTTTGATGAATTCTATTTTATCAGTATTTTCTTTTATTACTTATACTTTTGGAAATTTATCTTAGGAACCATTGCCTCATCTAAGATCATGAAGATTTATGCCTGTTTTTCTTTAAGAGTTTTATACTTTTCAAATTTATATTTAAATCTTTGATCCATTTAGACAATTTTAGTATATGATGTGAGAGAGGGGTCAGCTTCATTCCTTTGTACACAAATATTTAATTGTTGGAGTTAGTCTTTTTGAACTTTAATAGAGAGTTACAATTTTCTCAAAATTATTATGAAACAAATATGTTTCATATTTACAATTTAAAAAATAAAATATGGAGTGCATACTGTGTACCAGACATTATGCTGGGCATTGGAGAAGGAAATGGCAACCCACTCCAGTGTTCTTGCCTGGAGAATCCCAGGGACAGCGGAGCCTGGTGGGCTGCCGTCTATGGGGTCGCACAGAGTCGGACACTACTGACGCAACTTAGCAGCTGCAGGATCTATAAAGATAAAAAATATATAATTCTTACCTTCAATCTCTCAAAGCTCTGGAAATTAAGAAGACTGAAAGTAGTCATAAAAATTTGAGATTACTGATTGTTTTGAAGAATTGGTTTTTGAGAGATTTTATGTGAAAGTAAGATGACACTTATGGTTTTATTTATATACACACACACACACACACACACAGTCCTGAAAATTGCTATAAAAAGCACTTGATGGTGGTTGCTATGCAGTAAGAATATTTTACCTTGATTAGTACTCTTAGAGTTATTTGCTATTAACTTAGTAATTTTGGGAGTGGTAGATGAGAAATAAATTGTCTGTCATCCACAAATGCAAGGTAGAGATAAAACCGTAACAGAAATGACAGATCTCTCATTATTCTCTCTTTGGTATAAATGACTGTATTAATATTTATTTAACTAAGAGCAAAGGATTCTTTACAGCAGTACTCTCTGAGTCATTCTTTGCCAGTTCTGGATTTTTTTTTTTCCCACCCTTTCATCTTTCTTCCTTTTTTTCGTCTTGATGCTAATCTTACATTTGTTGATAGATCTTGCTAATATATGGACTTATTTACACTAGATTTCTTTGAACTAAATTTAGTCTTTTGTGACTAATTGAATTAATAGTTTTGTGACTGATTGACATTAGGACATGTTGGGGGTTTTTTCCTAATAATACAATAGAGGATAAGATTAAAATTTTTTTTAAATGGGTAGATAAGTAGAGTAAGATATTACTCTTATTCTAAATAAGCTATAGCCAGATGTATTATAAAAACAGCATCTGGAGGATTCCCAGGCTGTCTGGTTGTGAGGACTCAGTTCTTTAACTATGTGGGCCCGAGTTCAATCCCAGATATGGGAACTAAGATCCTGAAAGCCATTTAGAGAGGCCAGAAGAAAAAAAAGAGTAGCATATGTTACCTTAGAGCATCTTTTAACTCAAGGTCAGTTTTTCAAAAAGCTTTGACCTGCTTTATGGTTTGAAAAAATAATTCTCACTGGCCTTGGGCAGTTACAGCCTTTATTGTACTTTAGCTGCTAAGCTTACATGAGGAACTTAAAGTAGCCATCCTTTCTTTACTGCAAAATCAGTAGAATCCTGCATAAATTTTTCAGTTCTAAAGCATAAGAATAGAGAAGTAGTAGTCCTTTTTTTTTTTTTTTACATTTTTGTTTTCAAATTAAATGGATAGATTCAACATGCTTTTTAAAACTTCATTTTAAGCTTTTGTTTTCTTTAAAATATCTCTGGAATTCATGTGTGTGTGTGCGTGTGTGTGTGTTACATACTACTTAGGAAATACTACTTCTCTTATTACTGGAGAGGTGAATTACTTAAGGATTTCTGGGATTCTCCTAAGATTTGAAGCATCTGAGGGATGTAAAAGAACCTATACTTTATCTGGGCATTTCAAGCTTAGAGTGCCCTAGAGATCCAGAAATAAGAAAGTTGTAAATTACAGTTATCATCGGGAGTCTCGTCAGAGCTCACTGGTCAAGAAACATACCCTTTTTAGCCTTGGGGTTCCTGAAGATGTATATATCTGTACTATAATATTGAGTAAATCAATATGCTATACAACTCACAAAGTGGATCCTGCCTGCAAAGACATACATTGATTGGCCCACATAGTGTTTTTAAAATATCTAGATTTATGACTTCTCCCTGAAAAATTGGAAGATCTGACAACCTAGGCAGCAGCTAGCTAGATGGACTTGTGCTCTGCCGTTAACTAGAATCCATACCACTACTTCTCCTGAATGTGTCAGTTGCCATTTATCACCACACTTGCACAATTACCCAGTTACTAGCTCATTTATGTTCTATCCAGCAACTGAACATTTGGAATATCTAATTTATAACCATCAGTCTATGTCTCTTTCTCTATGTCTGGTACAGCTAAGGTAAAAATGAGTAGGTAGTTAGAACAATCAACTCATTTTTTTCCAGAAACCATTACATATTCATGTCTTCATTTTCTGCTACATTTTAAAATGCAATATTAGTCTACTGTCTGCTAAATCTTATTCAATTCACCTGCCAGTACCTTGAGACTGCTTTGATCACCTCTGTCTGCAATGGTGTCTTCTGAAGTCTTATGAACACTTATTTTCTCCACCACTATAAATTTATTATAGTAGAGATTTAGAAAACCTCATTCAATTTAAAAAATTGTGTGCCTGTGAAGAAGCCTTTGATTAACCTTTCCTTAATATGGTTCACAAGTTCATTTTTTCAAAGAAATGCATATATTGTTGTCATTTTTGAAGACTAAGAAAGTATTAGTAACTTACATTTTTGTTTCCCTAGTTGGTCTTTGGACGTTAAATTTAAATATTGTTTTCCTTGCTTTCAGTTACAGATGAGGACACAGTAAAGAGGTATTTTGCCAAGTTTGAAGAAAAGTTTTTCCAAACCTGTGAAAAAGAACTTGCCAAAATCAACACATTTTATTCAGGTAAGCAGTTTTTTGGTACAACATACAGGAGACAATTTCTGCTGCTAAGGAAGGAGAAACTCTACCATGTCATTGTTGAAACTTCTGATCATTTTTAGATTGGGCCTTTTCCTACTATACTGCAATTAAGGGATATTTTCTTTAGCTGAGGTAGGAATACATATGGTTCTTCACTCTTTGAGCTTTGTATGGTCATTGCCCAATTCTCTTGCAGTTGTAAGGATTTCAGGAACTCATTATGAATCGATACTTTGAAACAGCTTCACCATGGCCCATTCCCGAGTATTAAAGAGTCAGAAACATGGTTTTACTATTTCTCTCATAGCTTAATGACATAGCTACAGCTTATTAACTATGTCACTTTTAATGCCTTTCCATCGCATGAAACACTCATATGTGTCTGACTGGGATATGGCCTCCAGAGTGGCATCTACCAGATGCGAATGGAGTTGAGATGAAAACTTCTATTTCTTTATGTCTAACCTTTAACATTTTCTTGTTATATATATATTTACCCCCCTAACTCCTTTAACATCTGTCTGCTTTTCCATCTCACAGAACTCTAAATCCTTGATTCCTTCATTCTGTTCCAGTTGACCAGGATCCTCCCCAAATTACTTTCATTTCTATCAGTCCTTGTGCTTTTAATCCCTTCACCCTCGCTGCCTTATGTTGATTGTTTCTGCCTGGCTAAACTCCAGCTGTAGAGTTTTACCAGCCTTTACCTTCTTCATTCCTACCCCCAGGCTGCTTAGGACAGTTAGGGAGGAAAAAAAAACCACCATATAGCGAAACAAATGTGAACCACTGTAAATTCATTATTGCATTCCTAACTATGTTCTCAGAGCTGCCTGTGAGTCCTGCTCTGCCCTTTTCCATACTCCAGAGTGCTTTTCTAAACCCCATACCATTTTCTTGAATTATCTGACCCAACCATCCTTCCTATCATGTTCATTATAGATCCTTCTTTACAAATAAAAATAAAGACTTTCAATTCCTATTGGTGTGTAATACTTACGCAGATCTATGCCACTCCCTCCCCTCAAAAACTTATAGACATTCTTACCCTACAAATATTTTCCTCCAATATTTGTAGAAAAGATATATCTCCTCAGTCCATGGCAAATTCTATAACTAATGACCGAGTTTCAGCTCTTAGAGACCTTGTTCCAGAAATTATTTCCTCTAAGACTTATTGAATAAATAGTCTCCTTAACAAGTCACTCCTTTAAACAGAAAATAAATTTAAAAAGGAAGCAAATATCTAAACTCTGTGTTTTCCTTCTCATTTTTCACTTATGGCTGGATTTCTTCCTAGGCAGAGGGAGCAAAGGCACAGAGCTGTGAAAGGACATAGCATATGTACGTGTCTTTTTCACTTGGTTACAAGTATGTAGAAGGCAGAGACAAAACAGAAATATTATTTGACACCATGCAATTGCATAGCTTTTCAACAAGGGTTAAAAATGTACAGCAGAAATTACAGTGTTCAAAGAAACTAGACTTCCTAATTTCCACAATTAGGAAGTAAGAGGATAAAGAGGAATCAGGATATAGACAGATGAGAGGGCAGCCACATAATGTAGAGTGAGGAAACTGGAGACTAAAAGAGGAAGGCATTTACAAAGAAAAGAGTGTTTAGACTATGAAAAGTCCATTGGATATGATCTAAGGTTGTAAATGAGAAACATACAAAGTCAAGTTCATTAGCATTTTTCTTTTACTATAATTTTCCTGGAAAGGCTCTCTGAACCCAACTCTAATTAAATATAAATTAGATTATAAAAAATAGGTAATGCTTTTTGATTTCCAAAGAAAATTAAATATCTGCTCTTAGCAATAGTTATATACTTAATATATTTTGAGTTACAATAAAAAATGCATGCAAGGCTTCCCTGGTTGCTCACTAGTAAAGAATCCACCTGCCAATACAGGAGACATGAGTTTGATCCTTGATCTGGGAAGATCCCACATGTCACAGAACAGCTAAGCCCATGTACCCCAGCTATTGAGGCTGTGCTCTAGAGTCTGGGAGGCACAATTATTGACCCCATGTGCCCTAGAGCCCATCCTTCACAACAAGAGAAGCCACTGCGGCGAGAAGCCCACACACCACAGCTAGAGAGTAGCCCCCGCGTGCCGCAACTAGAGAAAAGCTTGCACAGCAACAAAGGCCCAACACACCGAAAGAAAATTAACAGTTATTCTTTTAATACATATAAATTATGACCTCATCATACAGACAGATGTGTGTGTTTTACGTATGTTTGCAAACATCTATATATGTGTGTATGTGCAATATATTTGATTAAAAGTATTCTCATGAAACAATACTTATTCTTTAAAGTATAAAGAATATAATCTTTATTCTTTATTCTCTATTTGATTTTTTAAATGCTGATTTATTATACACTAAATTGCTTTCATGATCGCGTTTTGGGTTACAACCCTCAGTTTGAAAAATGATATCTTAGACTTGGTTACTTTTCAAAGATCATTTTGGGCTTTCTACTATTAAAAATTTGGGAGCTATGATTTAATAACTTCCTATCTCTGTGTGTATTGGCAGAGAGCCATTGAAGCATGTCTCTTGATGTCCTTAAGCAGTAGGTACAGATTGATAGTCTTCAGACTGACTTTTTGCCAGGTCAGGAAGTAATGGGTAATATGAAGACATGACTGACAGAAATAGAGTTTGGCACTTATTCTAGATGGTATCACTTTTCTCCTTATTTAGCTACCTTCTCCATGGCAGATTGTCTTGTAGACTGCAAACCTCAGATATTAGGGCACATGAAAAACTGTAGATGATACAGGGATGAATTCATCTTTTAAACCCTACCGCTACCCAGTCACATCTCACAAGTTATTTAATGGTCAGCTAAAAATGGTTGTTTTTAAAGTGAGATCTAGCATTGATTGAAGGCTTCCCTGGTGGTTCAGTGGTAAAGAAATCTGCCTGTCAAGGCAGGAACTGCAGGAGATGCGGGTTTCATCCCTGGGCCGGGAGTAATCCTTGGAGGAGGAAATGGCAACCCACTCCAGTATTCTTGCCAGGATAATCCCATGGGCAGAGGAGCCTGATGGGGTCACGTGGGGTCACAAAGAGTTGGACACCACTGAGCACAGCATTGGCTGAAACCTTGAAGTACTCCCTAAAAATGCTATAAAAGTCAAACCAATGAAACATATGAATACTACTAAAATACAGATGCTTATTTTCATACCAAGTCTATCACCTACAAATTGTTTTTTGGATTTTTGAACTTTATTATTTTTTTAAAGATGTATGTAACCTTCCTATGCATCTGCATATGTACCTGTAAAATGAGCAAAGTGGTTCTCAGCCCTCTAGGGTTTCACCTGTAAACAGTCAGAAACTGTTGTCAATATTTCAGAAAACCTAATGTAAATTTTTTATTTCTTATTACATATTTTTAGCTAATAAGATAGAAGTTTTTTTTTAGAGATACAGATTCAATCTTCAATATTTGAAGGCCATGGGAAGAGAGGGAAATTTTTTAAAGGTGTCCTTTTGATGATAACATTTTTGCTTATCCCTGACCTAGAAGTCTTCCAGCTGTTTTCTATTAATGACGACCAGTACTGTTCTTTTCCATTGGGAGTACTAGTTACTTCATGTCACAAATTTCTCTTCTTGAACCAATTTGCTTTCTCCCTTCATTCAAAATACTTGGCTTCTAAGGAGTATTTTTGTGTGCCTACATTTGAAAGAGTCTTAGACTGTATCTGTTTCTTTCATTATGGGAAGTCCTTTTAATTGATTGGAATAATTTATTTTATTTTTTTAAGTGTTCACAGCAGCTTTATTTATCATAGGTCAAACTAGAAACAACCAAATATTAATCAGTAAGTAAATGGTTGAACATATAGTTTATCCTTACAATGGAATACTTCTCAGCAGCAAAAAGCAACACGTTATTAGAACATACAGCAATATAGAGGCTCTTAAAAATGTTCACAGACTTAGAGAAGGCTGTTTAAAATCAGTAACCAACAAGGACCTTCTGTATAGCACAGGAAACTCTGCTCAACACTGTGTGACAGTCTGGATGGGAGGGGAATTTGGGAGAGAATGGATAATGTACATGTATGACTGGGTCCCTTCCCCATTCACCTGCAACTATCACAACATTGTTTGCTGATCAGCTGTACCCCAGTACAAAACAGAAAGCCCCAAAATCAATGTCCTGCAGAGCAAAAGAAGCCAAACACCAAAGACTATACATTACATCATTTCACTTACAGTAAGTTCTAGAAAAGACAGTGCTTACCTTTAGGCATGTAATGGCAGAAAATAAGGAGTTTCCTAGTTGGGATGCAGGGTGGGGTGGTCAGTAATTGAAACCAAATGGATATGAGGAAACTTTCTGGCATGAAATATTCTATTTCTTGACTATAGTGGTGATGAGTCAAAACTCATCAAGCCATATACTTAATACACGTGCATTTAATTCTATTTAAGTTAGGCCTCAAAAGAGTTTATTTTTTGATTTAAGTGATAGTCAATTAATATTAAGTGTCCAGTTATTTCTTATTCCATATGCCCACAAATCAGCAGTCAAGGGCAGGAAGTACTCTGCTGTGGAAGTAATTGACTTACATTATCAAAAGGATATAGGGCTGCTCATTCATGTGAGCACAGAGATACAACCCTAACTGACCTTTTCTTTCTCTTTTCTTCTTTCTGTACTCTTCCTTCCCTCCTTGCTTTTCTTTTTGTTTCTTTCTAAGACTGAAAGCATGGGGAATGCCCAGTCATGGGTAAAATAGTTTCAGGATTGAATCTTCACAAAAAAGCAGACTGTCATCTAAATTAGTGTTCTTTTAAACAGTTGTAGCTTGCAACCCAATAACTGGTGACCGCTGTGGGGTCATCACAAGCATTTTTTAAAAATATGAATAGGATTATAGATTGAGGGCAAGAGGAGAAGGGGCAGCAGAGGATAAGATGGCTAGATAACATCACTGACTCAGTGGACATGAGTTTAAGCAAACGTGGGGAGATAGTGAATGACAGGGAGGCCTGGCATGCTACAGTTGATGGGGTTGCAAAGAGTTGGACATGACTTAGTGACTGAAAAACAGCAAGAGAATATAGTAGAATAGAAAATATCAGAGTACATCTAATATATTTCTTTACTACTTTTATCTTTTAAACTTTATGATGCTTGTTATTATAGAGTTTTGCAAAGTTCTATGGAAACGAACATGAAGATGCATAAACGGAAACATTTAAATTTGGTCTTTGAAAATGGGTGGGCATTTGCTGAATCCTTTTGGCGAAGTGTGTTTGGGAATGCTTTGTGAGAAAAATTGGTGTACAGTGTTCCAAGAAAAGGGAAAAACCTATCCAGATGCATAGTGCATTAAAGTCCATAACATATTTGGGGGTAAGGAGGATAACAGATAGTCAGCTGAGGCTGAAGTTGTAAAAAAATTAGTGCTATTGATTAGACAGAAAAGAATGGAAGAATAGGATATTATTTTCACACATAGAGGTTTTAGCCTTAAGTATATGAAGTTGTAAGAATTTCAGGTCGTAAGAATTCCATGTAAAAGCAGTGCAAAAATTGCATGTAATGTAATAAGATTACCTGAATCATCTGCAACGGGTCAGCATGCTCATAAACTTACTTTGTATCTCAGGTAACAGTGAAATCCATCAATTGAATCTGCAAGATGATAATGTTGAAAGACAAACAAATGATAAAAGTGTTCTAAGATATTTATTTTATTTAATCAAGAATTATTCTTCAATTGCATAACAACATAATAGCTTTGCTATTTTGAAGATGCCTTGTATTTCTAAAACAACTTTTCTAAAAGTAAAAAATATGTATACAAATCTCATTAAAACTAAAATAGATCTTGATAACCTTTTTTTAGCTCTTTGAGGGGATTCAGGCACTTTGAAAGTTCTTGAATGGTTATTGGAAATTTTTATCAAATATTTTATTATATGAGAGGTTATGGAATAAGCAGATTTAATAGTAATTTGTTCTTATTCAGAGTGTGACTTGGTTCACTGGCATGATTAGAAATTGGAATTTATTGCCAAAATAGACAGTTTTCATCAGTATTTATAAAATTGCTTAGGAATATTCACTTTTAGTTTTTATAACTGTTGATAAACCAAATATATTTTATATGCATATGTAATACTTTTTTCTAGATTCTGTGCTATTCCATTGGGTTAGCTCAGCTGGTAAAGAATCTGCCTACAATGCAGGAGACCCCGGTTCAGTTCCTGGGTTGGGAAGATCTCCTGGAGAAGGGATAAGCTACCTACTCTGGTGTTCTTGGGCTTCCCAGGTGGCTCAGATGGTAAAGAATCCACTTGTAATGCACCTGGGTTCAATCCCTGGGTTGGGAAGATCCCCTGGAGAAGGGAATGGCTACCCACTCTGGAATTCTGGCCTGTAGAATTCCATGGGCAGAGGAGCCCGGCAAGCTTACAATCCATTGGGTAGCAAAGAGTTGGCCGTGACTGAGCGACTTTCACACTTTGAAGCTTTTTGGAGGTCTGAGTCTAGAAAACGGTGATATCATTACAAAATAGACTTGGACACTTGGTGTCAAAAAAGCAGTGTTTCTCATCCTTTTAAAACCTGTGCCCCTTTGGGTAAGTTTAGAGCTCTTACCCCATAACTGTAGTAATATTGATTTTTCTTCAAATTCCAGATGCTTTACCCTCCACACTCCCACCTAGGCATTCTCCCGCATATGCTCTTCTAGATAGTCTTGTCCTTGAGAAAGAGAATCACTAGTTTAAAGAAAGTAACAAAATAACCCTTGAAGTTTTTATTTTTCCTTATGTCTGTGTAGGAACTTGAATTAGTAGAGAGAACTTTTTTCCTACATATCCATTCATTCATGCAACAAACATGGATTGAGCCCACGTTTGCAAAGGTGAAGATGATAGTCCACACAAAACTTGTATGTGAATCTTAACAGCAGCATAATTTATATAGTAAAAAGACTTAAAGTGAAGTTACTCAGTCATGTCTGACTCTGCAACACCATGGACTGTAGCCTACCAGGCTCCTCCGTCCATGGGATTTTCCAGGCAAGAATACTGGAGTCGGTTGCCATTTCCTTCTCCAGGAGGTCTTCCCGACCCAGGAGTTGAACCCGGGTCTCCTGCATTGTAGGCAGATGCTTTACTGTCTGAGCCACCAGGGAAGACCTAAAAAGACTTAAAAACAATCCACATGTCCACAAACTGATGAATATTTAAAGAAAATGTGGTATATCCATACGGTGAAATACAGTTTAGCAGTGAAAGGATACATAGAATATGAAAATTTTCAGATGCAAAATAAAGCATATACTTAATATGGCTATAGACATAAAAGAGTGTATCAAAACCATGAGCAGAGTAGAAACTATGAAAATTGACTTTTAAAAATAATCAATTAGAAATTTTTAAATGATAATAAAATTGCTTACACTATGAATTGGGTAGACTTTAAGAGAGAATTTATAAACTGGAAGATAGAGCTGAAGTTGTTACTCAGAATGTAATACAAAGAGAGAGAGAGAGGACTATTCAAGACATGTAAAAGGCAGAACAAGAAGGTCAAGAAGTGGGATTTGATATCGATGATTTTCTTTTTCTGCTACCCATTCCATATTTCCTTTGTCCTCAGCCAGTGTCTTAGCTGGTGAGGCTTCTTTACTGGGTGGGATAACCCAGACTTTAATTCTTAAAGGGGCTGAATCCTCAGTAATTCTGTCTTTTTTTGCCTTAGTTTTCAGTAACTTTTATTATTGATCATTGAAGTCCTAGGATGTGTTCCAGAGAGTCTCCTGGGTTGCAGACACAATCCTCCTTGTTACTATTGTGTTACCTGTTCCCCTTCGTAGTCAGAAACACTTTAACCAGTAAACACCTTTGCTTTCTGGTTCGGTGGTATCATGAGCCCAAAATGGCCAGATGGAAGTCTCAGCTTCCAATTCATTAGAACCATTGTTGTGCTCCTGTGAAAGAAGAATTTCCCTTTGAGAACTAACCAATAGGCAGAACTCAGGTTGCAGGTTGGGAAGCAAAAATTCAGTTCAGTCACTCATCAAGAGGCTCTCTAGTTCTTTTTTGCTTTCTTCTGTAAGGGTGGTATCATCTGTGTATCTGAGGTTATTGATATTTCATATAAGAGAGAAAGGAGCTACTCCTACTTCCACCTGCTGATTCCTAGATTATGTTTTGGCTGCCTTTCTGTCTGACTTACTTCACTTGCTATAATAATCTCTCAGTTCATTCATGTCGCTGCAAATGGCAATAATTTATTCTTTATGGCTGAACAAATACTCCATTGTATCTATATACCAAATTTTTCTTACCGTTCACCAGTTAGAGGACATTTGGATTGTTTCCACTTTTTGGTTATTATGAATACCAGTTTGTGTATATGTACAAGTTTTTGTGCGCATGTATATTTTCAGTTTTCCTGGGTATATACTAAGAATGGCATTGCTGGATCTTAAGATGACTCTATGTTTTAACTTTTTGACCCCCTTGGACTGCAAGGAGATCCAACCAGTCCATTCTAAAGGAGATCAGTCCTGGGTGTTCATTGGAAGGACTGATGCTAAAGCTGAAACTCCGATACTTTGGCCACCTCGTGTGAAGAGTTGACTCATTGGAAAAGACTCTGATGCTGGGAGGGATTGGGGGCAGGAGGAGAAGGGATGGATGGGGCAGAGGATGAGATGGCTGGATGGCATCACCAACTCGATGGACGTAAGTTTGAGTAAACTCCAGGAGTTGGTGATGGACAGGGGGCCTGGCGTGCTGTGATTCATGGGGTCGCAAAGAGTCAAACACGACTGAGCGACTGAACTGAACTGAAACTGTTTTCCAGATTTACAAAGCAGCTTGTACCATTTTGTAGTCTCACTCTTAGCAGCTCTTAAAAAGAAAGAGTACACTTGAGGTTTTGCAGGGGGTAAGGAGTGGGCTAGAATGAAAGGAGGCCATTACACTAAAACATGTTTTTCCTATCTCTTTCTAACTATTAGAATGCAGTATTTTTTCCCTAGAAATTTTAGGGAAACTAATTAGTAAAAATTCAGAAGTCAGTGAGAACTTTTACGAGTTTTTTTATCTTGATCTGACAGTTGTGTTTTATTCCTTATAGAAAAGCTCGCAGAGGCTCAACGCAGGTTTGCTACCCTTCAGAATGAGCTTCAATCATCACTGGATGCGCAGAAAGAAAGCACTGGTGTTACCACACTGCGACAACGCAGAAAGCCAGTCTTCCACCTGTCCCACGAGGAACGTGTCCAACATAGGAATATTAAAGACCTTAAACTGGCCTTCAGCGAGTTCTACCTCAGTCTTATCCTGCTGCAGAACTATCAGGTACTTCAGTTCTTACCATGGAGGATAGAACCTTTAAATGATTGAGAAATTATAATAAACAGAATTACCTTGAGCTATACTAATGTGTCATTCCAAAAAGGGAAATTCTTAGCATGTTATTCTTTCAATTCTTATTGGAATTTCATTTATTCTTAAAATAAAATAATAATGTTAACAAGACTTAGGTTTTTGAAGATCATTTTTCCCACACCTTTTTATACAGTGTTCAGGAGTAACCCTTGACTCAAAGAGTAATAGTCTGCTACCTATTTTTAGAAGCATCTCTAAGTAGTGAGTAGAAGTAAGAAATAAACATATATCTACCCAATCACTGCTAGCTACGTAAGAACATTTATACCCCCACCTATAGCAAAATTTCCACAAAAGCAACTGGACAGTTAACTTTCCTGCAAGTAACACAAATAATGTAAAAGATACTGACTTTTCAACTTGCCACTAATAGCCCTTTCAGTTTTATTATCTGCAATATGACTATTAAAAAAAAAGAAAACTTGCAAAAGAAATTTTTAAAACCCAGTCTGAAAAGTTGAACTACTATGTATACTAACTTATAGAAATGCATGGCATTTATTCATTTGTAATTCTTTATAAATTTGTTCATATAGTTAAATCTGTAAAGAACATATTGAAAAACAGATTATTTGTTCAATAATAAATATTTAAATAGGCAAAAGCATCTCCCAAATCTTTAAAGAGACCTTATGTGCTGTTGTATTTCCATTTTATTCTTGTCACTATTACTTCTAGTCTAGTTAAGATCATCACTATATAAAAACTAAAGATTAAAAAAAAATAAAAAATAAAAAATAAAGATTATATAATAAAGATATTACCATGGATAAATATTGGAATTTTAAAATAAAATGTAATTATAGTGTCATGTCTGCAGTAATGTTAAGTCCTTAATGCATGTGTTTATTTCCATCTTTCCCTTTCGTAATTCTACTTTCTTTAACATTTCATATTTTATTAATTATGCTTACTGTTATGGGGAAGTACTCTTACTAAATTTTCTTTTATTAATTTTGCCATAAGTTTTTGTTTTGGGTCATTATTTTAAAAAGCTTCTGGAAAAATAATTGTTTATAAAAGTTCTTATCTATCTTTCATCCTTTGAGATTATCTATACTGTAAGAAATGAGAAGCACCCTACTCCAGTACTCTTGCCTGGAAAATCCCATGAACGGAGGACCTAGTAGGCTGTAGTCCATGGGGTCGCTAAGAGTCGGACACAACTAAGTGACTTCACTTTCATTTTCACTTTCATGCATTGGAGAAGGAAATGGCAACCCACTCCGGTGTTCTTGCCTGGAGAACCCCAGTGATGGGGGAGCCTGGTGGGCTGCCGTCTATGGGGTAGCACAGAGTCGGACACGACTGAAGTGACTTAGCATACTGTAAGAATACATTTATTTTGCAAATGAGGAGAAAGGAAAATGTATTGTAATCATAGGATATCCTCACCAAGGGGAGTTTAAAATGATCTATTAAAGTATGAAAAACAAGTATTAACAAACCAGCAAGCATGCAAAACCTAATTTAGAGTGACTGCTCTGTTTTGTTTTGTTTCACTGATGGGATTATACGATGAGGAAATTTGGGAGATCTGTTTTAAAGAAACTTGCAAATCCACAATTTTATGCTTTTTTGTCTGTTGATCAAAGAACAATAGAATTTGAGAATATAGAAAGGTATAGTATTTTAATGTTGTTGAAATGGAAGAAAAGTACAAGTTCCTACCCATTATCAGCAAAACCCTATATATATGATCACTTCTTTTCCACTGGCTCTTTGCACACCCATCCCCAAACAGAATGTATGACAACAAAATAAAAGTTAAGAGACGTAGATGATAGTCCATTTTCCATGCTTGTTTGTACACGTTTGCAGAGTAGGGGGGAGATGAATAGCTATACCAGTCGTTTAAAAAGCAAAGAACTAATAAATGTATTCAGTTCATGATATCAGTCAGTTCAGTCGCTCAGTCGTCTCCGACTCCTTGTGACCGCATGAATCGCAGCACGCCAGGTCTCCCTGTCCATCACCATCTCCCAGAGTTCACTCAGACTCACGTCCATTGAGTCCGTGATGCCATCCAGCCATCTCATCCTCAGTCGTCCCCTTCTCCTCCTGCCCCAATGCCTCCTAGCATCAGAGTCTTTTCCAATGAGTCAACTCTTTGCATTAGGTGGCCAAAGTACTGGAGCTTCAGCTGTAGCATCATTCCTTCCAAAGAAATCCCAGGGTTGATTTCCTTTAGAATGGACTGGTTGGATCTCCTTGCAGTCCAAGGGACTCTCAAGAGTCTTCTCCAACACCACAGTTCAAAAACAATTCTTCGGCTCTCAGCCTTCTTCACAGTCCAACTCTCACATCCATACATGACCACAGGAAAAACCATAGCCTTGACTAGACGGACCTGTGTTGGCAAAGTAACGTCTCTGCTTTTGAATATACTATCTAGGTTGGTCATAACTTTTCTTCCAAGGAGTAAGCGTCTTTTAATTTCATGGCTGCAGTCACCATCTGCAGTGATTTTGGAGCCCAACAAAATAAAGTCTGACACTGTTTCTACTGTTTCCCCATTATTTCCCATGAAGTGATGGGACCAGATGCCATGATCTTCGTTTTCTGAATGTTGAGCTTTAAGCCAACTTGTTCACTGTCCTCTTTCACTCTCATCAAGAGGCTTTTTTGCTCCTCTTCACTTTCTGCCATAAGGATGGTGTCATCTGCATATCTGAGGTTATTGATATTTCTCCTGGCAATCTTGATTCCAGCTTGTGCTTCTTCCAGTCCAGCGTTTCTCATGATGTACTCTGCATAGACGTTAAATAAGCAGGGTGACAATATATAGCCTTGACGTACTCCTTTTCCTATTTGGAACCAGTCTGTTGTTCCATGTTCAGTTCTAACTGTTGCTTCCTGACATGCATACAGATTTCTCAAGAGGCAGGTTAGGTGGTCTGATATTCCCATCTCTTTCAGAATTTTCCACAGTTTATTGTGATCCACACATGCAAAGGCTTTGGCATAGTCACTAAAGCAGAAATAGATGTTTTCCTGGAACTCTCTTGCTTTTTCCATGATCCAGCGGGTGTTGGCAATTTGATCTCTGGTTCCTCTGCCTTTTCTAAAACCAGCTTGAACATCAGGGAGTTCACGGTTCACGTATAGCTGAAGCCTGGCTTGGAGAATTTTGAGCCTTACTTTACTAGCATGTGAGATGAGTGCAGTTGTGCAGTAGTTTGAGCATTCTTTGGCATTGGAAAGAAAACTGACCTCTTCCAGTCCTGTGGCCACTGCTGAGTTTTCCAAATTTGCTGGCATATTGAGTGTAGCACTTTCACAGCATCATCTTTCAGGATTTGAAACAGCTCAACTGGAATTCCACCACCTCCTCTTGCTTTGTTCGTAGTGATGCCTTTCTAAGGCCCACTTGACTTCACATTCCACGATGTCTGGCTCTAGATTAGTGATCACATCATCATGATTATCTGGGTTGTGAAGATCTTTTTTGTACAGTTCTTCCTTGTATTCTTGCCACCTCTTCTTAATATCGTCTGCTTCTGTTAGGTCCAGACCATTTCTGTCCTTTATCAAGCCCATCTTTGCATGAAATGTTCCCTTGGTATCTCTAATTTTCTTGAAGAGATCTCTAGTCTTTCCCATTCTGTTGTTTTCGTCTATTTCTTTGCATTGATCTCTAAAGAAGGCTTTCTTATCTCTCCTTGCTATTCTTTGGAACTCTGCATTCGGATGCTTATATCTTTCCTTTTCTCCTTTGCTTTTCACCTCTCTTCTTTTCACAGCTATTTGTAAGGCCTCCCCCGACAGCCATTTCTCTTTTTTACATTTCTTTTCCATGCAGATGGTCTTGATCCCTGTGTCCTATACAGTGTCATGAACCTCATTCCATAGTTCATCAGGCACTCTATCTATCAGATCTAGGCCCTTAAATCTATTTCTCACTTCCACTGTAGAATCATAAGGGATTTGATTTAAGTCATACCTGAATGGTCTAGCGGTTTTCCCTACTTTCTTCAATTTGCATCTGAATTTGGTAATAAGGAGTTCATGATCTGAGCCACAGTCAGCTCCCGGTCTTGTTTTTGTTGACTGTATAGAGCTTCTCCATCTTTGGTTGCAAAGAATATAATCAATCTGATTTTGGTGTTGAGCATCTGGTGATGTCCATGTGTAGAGTCTTCTCTTGTGTTGTTGGAAGAGGGTGTTTGCTATGACCAGTGCATTTTCTTGGCAAAACTGTATTCGTCTTTGCCCTGCTTCCTTCCGCATTCCAAGGCCAAGTTTGCCTGTTACTCCAGGTGTTTCTTGACTTCCTACTTTTGCATTCCAGTCCCCTATAATGAAAAGGATATCTTTTTTGGATGTTAGTTCTAAAAGGTCTTGTAGGTCTTCATAAAACCATTCAACTTCAGTTTCTTCAGCGTTACTGGTTGGGGCATAGACTTGGATAACTGAGATATTGAATGGTTTGCCTTGGAGACGAACAGAGATCATTCTGTCTTTTTTGAGATTGCATCCAGGTACTGCGTTTTGGACTCTTTTGTTGACCATGATGGCTACTCCATGTCTTCTAAGGGATTCCTGCCCGCAGTAGTAGATATAATGGTCATCTGAGTTAAATTCACCCATTCCAGTCCATTTTAGTTTGCTGATTCCTAGAATGTCGACGTTCACCCTTGCCATCTCTTGTTTGACCACTTCTAATTTGCCTTGATTCATGGACCTGACATTCCAGGTTCCTATGCAATATTGCTCTTTACAGCATCAGTTCTTGCTTCTATCACCAGTCACATCCACAACTGGGTATTGTTTTTGCTTTGGCTCCATCCCTTCATTCTTTCTGGAGTTATTTTTCCCTAATCTCCAGCAGCATATTGGACACCTAATAACCTGGGGAGTTCCTGTTTTGGTATCCTATCGTTTTGCCTTTTCATACTGTTCATGGGGTTCTCAAGGCAAGAATACTGAAGTGGCTTGCCATTTCCTTCTCCAGTGGACCACATTCTGTCAGACCTCTCCACCATGACCCGCCTGTCTTGGGTTGCCCTGCAGGCATGGCTTGGTTTCATTGAATTAGACAAGGCTGTGGTCCTAGTGTGATTAGATTGACTAGTTTTCTGTGAATATGGTTTCAGTGTATCTGCCCTCTGATGCCCTCTTGCAACACCTACCATCTTACTTGAGTTTCTCTTACCATACCCAGAATATTTTCTGAATATATTTTTTTGATCAAAGAAGCAAAAAAATATATTTTAGCTATTTTGAAGAGTTGTACATAGGAAAATGGAGATGAAGACGTTTTAAATTTCAGTTCAGTTCAGTTCAGTTCAGTAGCTCAGTTGTGTCTGAGTCTTTGCGACCCCATCAATCACAGTATGCCAGTCCTCCCTGTCCATTACCAACTCCCAGAGTTCATTCAAACTCACGTCCATCAAGTCGGTGATGCCATCCAGCCATCTCATCCTCTGTCGGCCCCTTCTCCTCCTGTCCCCAATCCCTCCCAGCATCAGAGTCTTTTCCAGTGAGTCAACTCTTCACATGAGGTGGCCAAAGTACTGGAGTTTCAGCTTTAGCATCATTCCTTCCAAAGAACTGCCAGGGCTGGCTCCTTTAGAACGGACTGGTTGGATCTCCTTGCAGTCCAAGGGACTCTCAAGAGTCTTCTTCAACACCACAGTTCTAAATTTAGGACTTCCATTAATTTACATGAAATAAAAATAATAGGATTCATAATCTAGAGTTTCTTTGTATTACTAATAGCATACTACCTCAAAATGAATAAATAAAATAAGAAGGAAGAGTCTTATCTTTTCATAATAAATGCTTTTATAAAAGCATTGCCATTTCCCTTGGTGCTCAATCTTCATTCATCTCAGTCAGTGCAAAGTGCTTATTGTTTTTAATTTTTCTTGTAGTCTTGGAAATTATAGTAGTGTTTCTTATTTCTTTCTGTAGAATCTGAATTTTACAGGGTTCCGAAAAATCCTTAAAAAGCATGACAAGATCCTGGAAACATCTCGTGGAGCAGATTGGCGAGTGGCTCATGTAGAAGTAGCCCCATTTTATACATGCAAGAAAATCAACCAGCTCATCTCTGAAACTGAGGTACAGTCATCTCACTTATATACCACATATTTTCAATAACATGAAAGTCTTATTTTAAATGAAGTAATTCCTCATTTTCTCCTTTTGTTGTTAGTTGCTTTAAATACATATATTCTTACTCATGATTTTTTCTTTTGCTTTATTCAGTATATATTCACCAAGAGTATATCAGAATACCATATATATTAATATAAATGGTTCAGAATTATTGATGCATTACTCAAGTTTAGTATAACCTGCATAAATATTTAACAATGTGTCTTTTAGGCTGTAGTGACCAATGAACTTGAAGATGGTGACAGACAAAAAGCTATGAAGCGTTTACGTGTTCCCCCTTTGGGAGCTGCTCAGGTTAGTATTTGTTTGCAGTTGTTCAGTTGATTCATGTGACCTATTTAATAATCAACGCGGTCTGTTAGGGGGCTTCCCAGGTGGCGCTAGTGGTAGAGAATCCACTTACCAATGCAGGAGAAGCAAGAGACCAGGGTTCACTCCCTGGGTCAGGAAGATCCCCTGGAGTAGGAAATGGCAACCCACTCCAGTATTCTTGCCTAGAAAATTCCATGGACAGAGGAGCCTGTCGGGCTATGGTCCATGGGGCTCCAAAGAGTTGAACCTGAATGAACATGTGTGTACGCACATGGGCGTGTGCACGCACACATACGTAGTCTGTTAGGTGATAAAATATACTGGTGTCATTACTTTAAAAAATGTTTCACCCAAAGTTTGTGAGTACTTATTACTACTGTGATTCTCATTTTAAAAAATCAGATGCCAGATTTCACTTCATAATAAATTGTAATGTCTTCTGACCTTTCTCTTCTTACCCTGTACTACTACTCTTGTTTATTCTGACATGCTAACTTCATCTGAGCAAATAATTTAAGATGAGATATTTATTAGATGATATGAAAGTGGGGGGGGTCAAGATATTCTGGGCTACTACATACTTTCATCCAAAATGCAGTAATTATGCATAAAAAAGCATCTGTTAAATGATATCTACATAGCAGTTATACCAAAAAAACACTTTAAGTGTTACCTTTTGTGTCATAAACTAAATCCTAATAAATTTAAAAGAATTTAAATCATAGAAAGTGTGTTTTCTGACCAGAATGAGATGGAAATCAATAATAAAAAGAGCCTCTTCATCCCTGTTAAAGGTGTTTATGGAAAACCTAAAACTGATATCATACTTAATGTGAAACATTGAATGCTTTCTCCCTAACTGGGAACAAAAAATGTATTCATTCTTACCAGTTCTATTTAGCATTGTTCTGGAGGTTAGGGCTAGTGCCGTATGCTAAGCAAAAGAAATTAAAGACAATTAGATGAGAAAGAGAAGTAAAACTGGTGGATTGTTTTGTTTTTGTGTTTTGCCGATGACATGAGGACCTTTATAGAAAATCCAGTGGATCTATAGAACAGCTACATGTACTAATTAGTGAGTTTATTAGCAAGGTTGATGATTACAAGATCAATATATAAATATTGGGGGATAAATCTGACAGAAGATGTGCAAGACTTTTATATTGAAAACTGAAACATGCTGGAGAAAAATTAAGACAGATGTGAGAGAAATTAGAAAACCAAGTATTTTAAAAATATTACTTCTTCCTAAGTTGATTCATAGATACATCACAAACTCAAAATCTCAACAGACCTTTTTAAAAATAACTACTAAGTAAATTTAAAAATTTATATGATATTACAAAGGACCAAGAAGAGCCAAGACAACTTTGGAACAACTTAAGTTGAAGGATTAACACTACGTGATATCAATACTAAAGCTACAGTAATCAGGACAGTATGTTACTAGTGTCAGGACAGGCAAATAGATTAATGGAATAGAAATAAGAGTCCAAAAATAGACCAATAAATATATGAACAATTAATTGTCAATGAAGATGCAAAGGCACTTAACTGGAGAGAGGATCGTCTTTTCAACAAATGGTGCTAGAGGAATTGGCTTTCTTATGCCAAGAAATGGGACTTCCCTGGTGGCTCAGATGGTAAAGCATCTGCCTACAATGTGGGAGACAGGGTTCAATCCCTGGGTCGGGAAGATCTCCTGGAGAAGGAAATGGCAACCCACTCCAGTATTCTTGCCGGGAAAATCCCATGGACGGTGGAACCTGGTGGGCTACAGTCTGTGAGGTCACCGAGAGTCTGACACAACTGAGCAACTTCACTTTTACTTATGAAATGATATTCTGAAATGCCGTTCAGTTGAGAATCTCTGGTATATATTTACAAATTCACTTGAAGTTACTCTGGTTTAATACTGTAAATACTTAGAAATGAGTATTCTTATTTTTACCATTGTCTCTAATTATATAGTACCAAATATGTGAACTCTAATTGAGTAATAATACTGACTTCCTAAATTTAAAGATGTACGCATTGTAAAAATGAAATTGCACTAAAATCTTTTTTGTGAGGAAACTCAGTGTTTATATAATTTGATGTTTTAGATCTTAATTTTCTTTATTTAGTGACACATATTTCTGTAAAATAAACAGGCAGCTCAGCTCAGTTCTGATATTATTGGATAATGATGATTCTCCAGCTCAGATTTTTGAAAATTCCCATCATAAAATATTTCTGTTTTCTCTGTAGGACTTTGAGGCCTGTAGTACTAATTTTATTATACTATATGTTTAATGTATTCAGTATTTTGCCCTGTACTCAAAATGCCGTTTCCCTCTCTCTACAGCCTGCACCAGCATGGACTACTTTTAGAGTTGGCCTATTTTGTGGAATATTCATTGTATTGAATATTACCCTTGTGCTTGCCGGTGAGTAGTTTAAATTTTGAATTAAATTATTCTTACTGATCTGCTTATGTCATATTTTGTCCCTCTAACAAAGCTACCACCCAACTGCCAAAGCTACTACTGAAGGAGAAATCTGTCAGGTTTAAGTCGTTTTTTTGTATAAATGATGGGGGAGTGGGTGTTGGTTGGTTATTTTGGCTCATTTTTCCTTTTGGATGTAGTTACCCCTTTAAACATTGCTAGTTTATGACTATTCTCCATCATTTTCAGGGTTCAGTTATCAGGAACCTCAAGTCCCTTGATCACAGATAAGAGTAAATAAATATTACAAAATTTATGCACTAAATAAGCTCATTAGCTTTGCTTTCTGGAGACTCTTTCGCATCACTTCTAGAACCTATTTACAATTACTTTGCATATGATTTTAAGAAACTTGGTTATATAATATTCTATAGAATTTAAAAATTATAGAGGTAGGAGGAATTGATGGAAACAAGTGCATTCCGAATGTCAAGAAATGATAAAACAAGGAAGGCATAACCTTACTAAACCACCCAGCAGAATTTGACTTACCTCTCAGCAGCATTTGACATTGTAGATCACTCCTTGAAACCTTTTCTTCAGTTGATTTTGTTGGGAAACCACAAACAACTGGTTTTCTTATTAAACTTCACTGGCAGTTTTTTCCCAGTCTCTTTTGCTAGTTATTCTTTACTTTTGGCATTTAAATATTGGGGAGTACCTCTGGGTTTAATGTTCAACTCCTTCTCTTCCTACATGCATTTTCTAGCTAGGTGATCTTATTCAAGCCTATGGCTAAAATATCATCTGTATGCTAATAACTCCCAAGTTTATATACTTTTTCCTCTGACGTGATATCTCATTGGCTACTTAGATGTCTAATTTTTTTAATGACTAAATATGCTTTCTCTTGCATATAGCATCACCTCTCACTAGTTTCTCAAGCTAAAAACCTTTAACCTTTTCCCCCATACTCATCTCCAATCCATCACCAAATCCTGTCACCCTGTCCTCAAAAAAGTTCTGAATCTGTCCACCCCCACCAATACCATCCTTGTCTAAACAACCATTTGTTCAGTATACTGCAGCAACCTTCTGAACTTGTCTCTATGCAACCACTCTTGCCTTCTTATAGTTACCAGTGTCTTTTTGTGGCTTTTTTTTTTTTTTCAATGCAGGTTAAATCTAGTTCTGTATCTTTAGGGATGAATGCAGATTACTTACATAGACTGTATGGAAATGCTACAATAAAAAAGAACTTAGTCCTAGATTGATTATCAAGCTAACTGTTACGGAAAACACACGGACTTATTTTCAAAGGCCTTGCCTGGGTTACAGTCCCAGCTCAACTATTTGTTAATTATTAATTTGTTAATTGGCTTTAAGGACATCACTTAAGTTCTCCGAAGCAATTTCTTCACTTGTTAAATGAGTTTAATACCTTAAATTTACAGTGTTGTATTAAAATTCATTCAACAAGTAAATTTTGTATATCTATGATTAGGCTTGCTACCTTGAGTCTTAAGATAAATAAGAGAATTACTTTCCTCATGAAGCTTATTGTTACATAAGGGAGATTGAGACATTAAAACAATAATAATACACTACAAAATAGAAAGTATTTTCTAAACAAGTCAAGGGAACAAGTGATTACTTTCAAATGAGAGCTTCAGGGAAGATTTTATGAAAGAAATGGTATTTATCCTGGGTATTGATAGAATAAAAGGCATTCCAACAGAAAGAGACAGATGAGCAGAGATGTAGTTGGCTGTTTTAGAGGGTGAAACATAAGAGGAGGGAATAAGTTTTGAAGGAGAGAAGTGGTAAATTCACCTAAGGTGAAAAAGAGTATTAGATGATACAAATTAAAAGATACCTTGAAACCAGTTCATAGACATCAGCTAAGAGGTATAAGAAAGCATTTATAGGTATGAAGTACTGTATCAATATGATACGTCATATGAGATGGAAGTGTCCTTTCTGTAGGAAAAAGCTTACTCATCTGTGTGTGAAATTTTTTCTTTCCTTTCCAAGATGAGCATGGTGTTAAGCATGGTGTTAATAAGACATAAGAATAGATAAATAAACGTCATTCTTTTTATGTGAATGAATTGAAACGCTTTCCTAAATTCAGGGACACGTTGGGGGTTTGTTTTCTTTCATATACGTAGCCTGTGTTCTTGTGAGACAGTCTGACTCGTTTTCTAATGTGTGCTTTATGCATTTAGCATTGTACATTTATGTTCTCTCCCCTCCTCAGAACCCTTCTTTGTTTAATCTTTGTGTGCCTGTGAGATAAATACAGTTAAAGCCAGCTGTCTATCCTTATTTATCTCCCAGCGGTTGCTTAAAAGATATCAGAGTTGAGAATTGAGAGAGAAACTCAGCAGTAGTAATGCATGTACAAGCATGATTCTTTTTTCAAACACTGACATAAAAAAATAGTGTGCATAATTGCTGTAGTTTCTCAAGGGGACATGACATAATATTTAATAATTTGTCTGAAACTCACATATTCCAGATAGTTAGTGTTATGAAGATGAAAAGTTACCTGCTCAGATTTTTTTTTAACTTTTTCTTGTAGTTTCCTAGTAACCTATACTTAATTGATATAATAATAATATGTCACATTTCACTTTTTGGTTGAACAGAGTTAAGAGTTTAACCATTAAAAGTACATGAGGGAAACCTTCTACACTGTTGGTGGGAATGTAAATTGGTAAACCACTATGGAGAACAGTATGGAAGTTGCTTAAAAACTAAAAATAGAGCTACCATATGACCTAGTAGTCCCACTCCTGGGCATAAACCTGGAGAAAACCATAATTCAAAAAGGTACATGTACCTCAGTGTTCGTTGCAGCACTATTTACAATAGCCAAGACATGGAAGCAGCCTAAATGTTCATTGACAGAGGAATGGGTAAAGAAGATGTGGTACATATATACAATGGAATATTCAGTTCAGTTCAGTTCAGTCGCTCAGTTGTGTCCGACTCTTTGTGACCCCATGAATCGCAGCACGCCAGGCCTCCCTGTCCATCACCCACTCCCAGAGTTCACTCAAACTCAATGTCCATCGAGTTGGTGATGCCATCCAGCCATCTCATCCTCTGTTGGCCCCTTTTCCTCCTGCCCCCAATCCCTCCCAGCATCAGAGTCTTTTCCAATGAGTCAGCTCTTCGCATGAGGTGGCCAAAGTACTGGAACTTCAGTTTTAGCATCATTCCTTCCAGAGAACACCCAGGGCTGTTCTCCTTTAGAATGGACTGGTTGGATCTCCTTGCAGTCCAAGGGACTCTCAAGAGTCTTCTCCAACACCA
Organism: Ovis aries; assembly: GCF_016772045.2. Classification (NCBI taxonomy): domain Eukaryota; kingdom Metazoa; phylum Chordata; class Mammalia; order Artiodactyla; family Bovidae; genus Ovis; species Ovis aries. Next base: position 61,361,752 of record NC_056065.1, read on the forward strand.
CAGTTCAAAAGCATCAATTCTTCGGTCGGTGCTCAGCTTTCTTCACAGTCCAAGTCTCACATCCATTCCTGACCACTGGAAAAACCATAGCCTTGACTAGACGGATCTTTGTTGGCAAAGTAATGTCTCTGCTTTTCAATATTACTCAGCCGTAAAAAAGAATGAAATAATGCCATTTGCAGCAACAGGGATGGACCTAGAGACTGTCATACTGAGTGAAGTAAGTCAGACAAAGGACAAATATCGTATGATACCACTTATATGTGGAGTCTAAAAAAATTGTATAAACAAAGTTATTTATGAAATAGGAAAAGAGTTATACATGTAAAAAACAATCTTATGGTTACTGGGGCGGATGGGAGAGAAGGATAAATTGGAAAATTGAGATTGACATATACACACTACTATTATATAAAATAGATAACTAATAAAGACCTACTGTATAGCACAAGGAACTCTATTCAATACTCTCTAGTAACCTATATGAGAAAAGAATCTAAAAAAGAATGAATATACGTATGACTGATTTGCTTTGCTGTATAGCAGAAAGTAACACAACGTTTTATGTCAACTATGCTCCAATAAAAAAGAATTTTTTAAGTGCGTATGAGTGTGAAATAGCAAGCACTTTCTTACTAGTGGTAAGAGTATTAATTGTTGCAGTCTCTTTAGAAATTTGGCAGTATATATAAAAAATTTATAATACAATCAGTTTGATTAAACATATTATCCCTATAAGTTTTTCTTGTAAACATACTTGTACCTGAGTGCAAAGACGTATATGAAAGGAGGGTATTCATTGCCATTTTGTTGATAACAGCAAAATTCTAAGAATGTCTCAGATGTCTATCAGGAACTGTTTAAAAAAATATATATGACATTATTCCTATACAGTGGAATACCATGAAGATATTAAGGTGACTGAATGGAAATGGGTATAGTACTTTGGAGAACTGCTTGGCAGTATCTACCAAAACTGAATTTAGTATATGCTATACTGGGTTGTTTCTCCCTTGTGGCTAATGTGAATTTTGCTGCTTTGAACAGGTATATACATGGATTTGTTTGGGTACCAGTTTTCAATTTTTTGAATATATATCTAGGAGTGGAATTGCTTAATTATGTGATAATGCTTTTTAACCTTCTGAGGTGCCACCAAATTATTTTCTACAGAGGCTCCACCATTTTCTGTTTGCACGAGCGATTTATGAGGATTCTGTTTTCTCCATTCTCATCAATACTTGGGAATTTCCTGTTTGTTTGTTTGTTTTAAATTTTAATTATAGCCATCCTAGAGGGTTTGAAGTAGTATACTTACATGGTTTTGATTTGCATTTTTCTAATGACTAATGATATTAAGCATCTTTTCATGTGTTTTTGTCTGTTTATGTATTTTCTTTGGAAAAATGTCTGTTCAAGTCATTTTGGTAGCTCAGACAATAAAGAGTCTGACTGCAATGCAGGAGACCCAAGTTTGATTCCCTGAGTCAGAAAGAGCCCCTGGAGAAGGTAGTGGCTACCCACTCCAGTATTCTTGCCTGGAGGATTCCATGGACAGAGGAGCGTGGTAGGCTACAGACCATGGGGTCATAAAGAGTCAGACACAACTGAGCAGCTAACTGTTTCTTTCACTTTCAATGACTAATGATACCTTGAACATCTTTTCATGTGCTTATTGGCTGTTTGTATATTTTCTTTGGAAAAATATCTGTTCAAGTCCTTTGTCCATTTTTTAATTGAGTTGTCTTCTTATTGCTAATTTGCTCAAGTTCTTTATATATTCTGGATACTAGACCCTTATCAGATACATAATTTGTAAGTATTTTCTCCCACTTTTTAGATTATCTTTTTCTTTTCTTGATAATGTCCTTTGATATACAAACTTTTTAATTTTGATGAAGTCCAGTTTATCTGTTTTTGATGTTGTGTTACTACTCATGCTTTTGATGTCGTATCTAAGAAGCCATTGCTGGATCCAACCAAAGTTCTACAAGTTTACCCATATATTTTCTAATAAGAGTTCTATGGTTCTAGCTCTTATATTTAGCCCATTCATCCACTTTGAGCTAATTTTTGTACATGCTGGAAAAATGGGGTCAACTTCATTCTTTTGCATGTGAATAACCAGTTGGTGAATAACCAATTGTCTCTGTACTATTTGTTGAAGAGAATATTCTTTTTCATTGAATAGTCTTGGCTCTCTTGTTGAAAATCAATCAACCATAGATGTATAAATTTTTTTTCTGAGCTCTCACTGTATTTCATTTGTCTGTATGTCTATGTTTACACCAGTACTATTTGGGAGTAAAATTTGAAATTGTGAATTGTGAGTCCTCCACCTTTTTTATTCAGTTTTGTTTTGGCTGTTATCTGGGGACCTCTTATAATTCCGTATGAATTTGAGTACCGAAAGAAAAAAAGAGCCATTAGAATTTTGATATAGATTGTATTGAATCTGTAAAGTAGTTTGAGTAACATTGCCATTTGAACAGTATCGCATCTTCTAGTCCATGAATATGGGATTTCTTTCAGCAGTGTTTTGTAGTTTTCAGTGTCCAAGTCTTTCACCTCCTTGGTTAGATTTATTCCTTGATGTTTTATTCTTTTGTTTGCTCTTGTAATTGAAATTATTTTCTTAATTTCATTTGATTGTTCATTGCTGGTGTATGTAAGGGCAACTGAATTTTGTGTGTTGATCTTGTAGACTGCAATATTGCTGCATTTATTAATTCTAGTAGTTTAACTGTGTATTCTTTGGGATTTGTACTTATTTTTGTTTCCTGAATATTGTAATGTATATGTGTTCTTAGCTTGGGAATCAGTATATAAAACTATATACACATCAAAAAAATTTTTTTAACCACCTAACTAATCTTGTTAGCATACTTATTCCTTTGCAATCTGTTCTTCACATGACAGAGTAGCCCTTTAAAAGTATTAGTCTGGTTGTATCACTTATATGCAAAACCTTTCATTGGCTTCATACATCTGAGTAAAAGCTTAAATCTTGACAAAGTACAGCAAATCCTACCTCATATGCCTTTAGGTAACTTTTTGCCACTTTACCTCTCATTCATTCTAGTCGTAGTGGCCCTGGTCTTCTTCCTGTTCCTGGACTACATGAGGCTTATACATATCTTAGGGTTCTTTGTCCCTCCCTCTACTTGGAGCCTCCGTTCCTCCAAATACTCACACAAGTTAGTCTTTATTTCCTTCACACTCTATTTCCTTCACACAAACCAGTCTCTGTTTCCTTGAGATTCCTGGAAATATCATCTTCTAACCACCCTACCTAAAATACAGCTAATAGTCTATCCCTTTACTTTTTTCTTCAAAATTCTTATCTGATATTATATAGAATAGAACTTTCCTGAATGAAGACAGTTATTTTGTCTGTTGCTCATTATTGAATCTCCAGGTTTTAGAATTGTGTCATACATAATGGGCACCCCGTAAACATTTGTCAAATTAATGAAAACATCAATTTTCATCGCGTAAAAGGAAAAAGAAACTGATACATACTGAATATTCATAATGGGCCAAACATTGTTTTAGCCATTTATGTTGTCCAGATTTAATCTTCTTTACAAACTGATGAGAATAGATATTCTCCCCCACTGACCAACAAGGAAACTGAGAGTTAGAAAAAGTAAATATGCCCTAGTAAATTTAGGACTTGAAATCTGATCTATAGTATTTGACTCCAAGTATAAAATTTCAAGTGAGTACTAAGAGTAAATTTTATAGTTATTTGGAAAATTGAGAAATTGGTTGCCAAATTGAAATTTTTGGCACATAGGCTAAAAGTGAAACATATTGATTCAGTCAATTTATGAACAGATGAGAATCTGACTTTTAAATAATGTAGAAATAGAATTGGTCAAAAGAAGGAACAAGGCCGTTTCAAGTACAGGGAACAACTTAAGTAGATATGAAAAGTGAATTTGTTCAAACAAAATAAAATTTATCAGGTGATAAGAATTAATTTAGGGGCATTATGGGATAAGTTTGGGAGAAGTGAGTTGGAGATCAGACTGTGAGGAACTTGAATCATGAGGCTCACGTTTGAACATTATAATTATTGGAGTGCTATAGGATAGTAGTGATACTGAACATTTGTATGGGCATATGGACAGTTGAATGTAGTAATTTAAGAGTTTGGGCTTTGGAGCAAAACTGAGTTAAAATCCTGGCACTGCCGTTTACTAGCTTGTTAACCCTGAGCAAATTATTTAACTTCTCTGTGCTGTAGTTTCCTTGTCAATCAAATGGAGATAATAGTTTTTTAACTCACAGAGACATTGTGAAGATTAGATAAATTGTTATTATATGTTAAGGTACAATCCTTAGGATGTAGTAAATAAACATTCTATAAATATTGTTGTCATTTATATGATATTTCATCTTTCACATTGCTTTCTTGTATACTGTTTCTTATAATTTTCATAGTAACTCTGAGGTAGATATTACTATATCCAGCTCAATGATGGCCAAACCAAAGCCAAAGAAGTTTTCTCATGCCAGAAATTCTTGGCTGAGCTGATGGTTCTAAGGCTGAAAGTCAAATTTTCTGGAAAATTATTCTGGTAGAATTTTGCAGAGTAAAATGAAGAGAAGAACCTTTAAGCAAATTTATCAGGCTCTTGAAATAACCTAGGATCACATTTTGAATATTAAAAATTCCTCTGCCAGGGCTATATCATTGAGAAGAGAAAAGACAGTTAAAGGACATGTTGCAGATTTCCTGACTAACCAGTTAATTGATATTCTTTCAGCTATATTTAAACTTGAAACAGGTAGAAATATATGGCCCTTGATAAGAATCTATCGGGGTGGCTTTCTTCTGATTGAATTCCTTTTTCTACTGGGCATCAACACGTATGGTTGGAGACAGGCTGGAGTAAATCATGTGCTCATCTTTGAACTTAATCCAAGAAGCAATTTGTCTCATCAGCATCTCTTTGAGGTAATCAAACCAGATATAATAATACTAAACTCTATTTTCTATTTGAAGGGGATTGTTGATAATAATTAAACCATTTTTCTTATCTTTGTTTTATTAAAGATTTTCTATGTAATAGTAAAAATAAAAATAATTTTCTTTGTTTTTGTCTTTCCCATCCTTTATCAGATTGCTGGATTCCTTGGGATATTGTGGTGCCTGAGCCTTCTGGCATGCTTCTTTGCTCCAATTAGTGTCATCCCCACATATGTGTACCCACTTGCCCTTTATGGATTTATGGTTTTCTTTCTCATCAACCCCACCAAAACTTTCTATTATAAATCCCGGTTTTGGCTGCTTAAACTGCTGGTAAGTCCAGAAATTTTGTATCATTTGTAGAGTGATATATTGATCTTTGGCTTTCTCCAGAATGAAAACAAAACTCCTGTATTGCCCAGCTTTAGAAGACATGTTCACATTGTAGTTTAAATGAGTGGTAGCCCAGCTCCAGGAGCAAAGAACACAGTGTAACTGATACACTTGATGTTGTGCAGTACAGTGGCCCCAAGAAAAGCACTCATGCATTTTTTTTTCCTCCATAATGGAGTAGTGTCGAGATATTAGTGATTTTGGAAAGTGATAATAATTCATAATTAATTACTATACAGATTATTTAATCAACTGTGATAACATACAGAACTTTGTTTCCTTTTTTTTAAGGTGGTTAAACTATTATATACCTGTTAAATTACCATAAGTAGTCAAATATTTTTATTTTGTGAAGTATTGGGTCTCTAAAAGCAGTAGGATTATCTTGTTAGATCTCCAAGTTTAGTTTGAGAAATTAACTTTTTAAATTCCATTTTGCCTATTTCTTAATCTCAAAATCAAGCAGTCTTAGCATTAGGATATGAAATTTCCTGCAAAAATGGTAGCTGTAGTATACATTTTGGGATATTGTAAAGATTGCCCTAGAAAGGAACTCCTGCTTACTCTCAAATTTAACCATCTCTGTTTTGAAAATCAGTTGAGAATGTTTTAATATAATTATTTCATAGATTATAAAATACACCTAATAGTAGAGTGAAAATTAGTAATTGACCAGTTTCCACAAACTTTCAAAGTTTCCAATTACTGTCTCACTTTTTTTTTTAACCTTGTAATACTGCCTTGAAAACTATAATTTTTATTTCTTTTTCCTTTTGTATGCCCCTTAGGGTTAGCAGAATTTTTGTTGTTGTGCTTAGCAGTATACTCTTTGCATATAGCATTAACTAAATTTTTTAAATCTAAAGATATAAAATATGACCTTTCTCTTACAAAAACATAGTAAGCACTAAACAAATTAAAAGCAACCTGTGTTCCAATATAAGTAAGTATTTATAGCAATATAGAAAAGAAAATGGCCCAGATCTTGATTTCTCTTCTCCCCAGTTGATTGTTCATTTATTTGTATTTATTTGTATATCACCAATGAAGAGTCTCCCTCTTTCCCACAAACTTTATTGAATATAAATAACTAAATAGCAAATCATTCCCTTTAAGTATAGCACCACTGGGCCTAATTCTAAGTTTGTATTCTGAGTGTGGGACTTAGCTGTTGAGGTGTGTAATAAGTCATATCATCATCCCCTTTAATGTGTTTTGTCATCATCTAGGAAAACATGCTTTTTAGAGAACTTTTTTTAAGACAAAAATTTGGGCCCTTTTTTTTTTTCTCTTTTGAAATTTGTGCTAAAAATAAATCATTTCCAGTTACTACAACAATATTACATTACCTTTCTTATTTTGAGGTTGTCATTTTATTTCTGGATTTTGTGTTATTTTCATAAAAATGTAATATTCTTCTGGTTACAAGAAAATAACTTCAAAATTATAAACACCTATTTTTCCTTCCTAAATTATTATGAAATCTCTATAAAGTTATCTCAGATGAGATTTGGAAGACTTAGAAAATTCAGGTGTTAATATGATTGCATCATTACAATAACAAAATAGTACAGTTGTGTACATTATGTGCTAAGTGAGCATTTCCCCAGCGCACCCTTCTTTGTTTAAATAGGAAGCTGCTATGATTCATGCATGACCAGTTATTCTTATTAGCAGAATGATTCCCCATTGAGTAGATATTTATCTGTGCATCTGTTGTGTGTTAATAAATGAGAACTTGTTGATGGAATAGGTTGGCAGTAATATTAGAAGAAGAAATAAGAGAATAGTAAAATATACTGTCAGAAGCAGTGACATACAGAAAGAAGCGTTGTTGTTTGTTGTATTTGTAATAATTGTAAATAGTAAAAAATATTATTTATAGATTATTTTAATATTAATTGACCTATTGACTTATTTTTAATTCAAATCTCACTGAGAAAATTTGCCCTTAGATTTATTTCTAGTGAATTAACAAGAATGTTTCTACTGTAGTTAAATTTCCCTGATACAGCTGTTTTGAAAGCTTCATCCTAAAGTAAACTACATTTCCCTTTCTTTTTCTTCAATTTTTCGTGGGAAAGAACATGTCACCTGGCCCATAGTGGTAGGCACTGGGCACCATTTATATTCATATTTTAATTTGAATTGATATGTTATTCCTCTCCCCAATAGATGCTAGAAAAAAGTTAAGAAATTGATTTGTTTTGATATTAGTATTATATGTCAAACTAATACAGTTTCTTTGCATTCATCAGTTCATTTATCCTCTATCCAGATCTGTATTTGCCCTCATTGTAATCCAACTAGGAAACATAAAAAAATGCCTCAGATTTTCCAAACAAAAATATCAACTTATAGAAGGCTGCATAAAGTTTTTAAATTAGAGTATTTTCCTATATTATTTTGGAATTGGTTTTTCTAATATTTTCTTTAGTTGTATAATAAAATTTTTACACATATCTCTGGTATAAATACAGAAATGTTCTCATTTAATAATGCATTGTCTTCGCATTTTTATGTGTATCAATTATATTGTGTGTGTTAGTCGCTCAGTCGTGTCTGACTCTTTGCGACCCCATGGACTATATAGCCTGTCAGGTTCCTCTGTCCATGGGATTCTCCAGGCAGGAATACTGGAGTGGGTTGCCATGCCCTCCTCATCAATTATTTTATTCTTTTTAATAAACCATGAGATTAGAACTACTACTAATCCACATTTTATAATGAGGAAACCTTAAGTTCAAAGAACTTATATAAGGTCATGAAGCCAGGATGTAATGGATATGGGATGTAAGCTCAGGCATTCTGGCTCCATAACCTGTGTTTTTAAACACTACCATTTAACAGACCTGGTAGTCATTTTATGTAAGATGTTTAACTTTGATTGTTGGATCAACTAATGGAATCTTAAAATCAGATTTGAAAGAATGTGATTATCAGTAAGTAGAAATTAAGACTTTATCTCCGTAACTGTTTGTCTACATTAATTTGAAGATGATGTTAACATATATTCTTTGTAGTAACTAATTAGTGGCCTTTTTGTGTATGTGGGTAAACGTCAGACATCCAGATTTTTTCTAGCTTTCTTAATACAGTTTCTCAGTTATTTTAATTAAAATCAAAGCAAAGTAGAAGTTGAAAGACCTTAGCCAACATAAGAAAGGAAGGAGAATTCTCACTTAAAAGGGGGAATTTGGGTAAATCTAAGATGAATTTGACCATGTTTAAGGGCTAACTTATCAGGGAATTAAGTATGTTCTGTTTATTTTTATCTTCATCTCTGCTCACTATACCTCTGACCAAACTGCTTGCTCACTTCTTTTTAAATATTTCTGGGGTATTTTGTTTGCCTGTCTGTAATAGCAGTTACTACCTGGTGCTGTCAGTATTTCTTTTGGTGTTTATTTGCCCAGAGGGATTGTGGGTGATACAGGCCATGTTTTATTTATTCAGTACCTTCACAATGCCTGACATAATAAATACGTAATGAACAAATAAATAATAAATAATAATAATAAATAAATAATTCATAATAAATACTTAATGAATCTTTGTTAAATGCATGAATGACTACGATTAAGTTCATTGGTTCTCTTACACAAAACCACTTCCTCCTTTATTTTTTCATTTTCTCCCTTCTGTAAATTTCCCCTTCCTCTCAGTTTCTATTTTATTTTACTCCTTTCCTTTTCTAGTCCATCCCTCTGTTTCTTTCTTATTTAATACACTCTTCTACTCTTCTGCTCTTACAGAGGTTTTCTCTAATAGCCAGGTTATAATTGGCAGGTTGTGACAGTATGGTAGTCTGTCTCATGTCAGTGAGAAATGACAAATTCGCTCTAGGCTACCAGTTTCACAAAAGTCCACGAAGTTTCACAAAAGTCCATGACTAGAGACTGAGTTAGACTTCCTGATCCTTTGGTGTTAGGTCATAACTTGTTCTTTTGTTTCTCTCTCTTGGAATCCTTTAAATCCATTCTATACCTAGAGTTTCTTAAAATATTATACAAACTGGTACCAGAACCTCTTTGTGCATAAATGATTAACATCTCAATCCCTAACACCTCCTATCTGACCCTACCCTGCAAAAAAAAAAAAAAAGTTTGCTATATCTGGAGCTGTATCTGATAATGTCTTTTCTGGCTTACTGAAAGAGTAAGCAAGTGATCAAAAGATTGAACCATAGACTCAAAATATGTCAGCTCCAGAAAGTTATGTTTTAAAGCCTATATTGTGTCCTGCAGACCCCTGCTCTAATTTTTAAAGCTCCAGGATAGCTGTGACCCAGGATTGATTTGTAACAAAACCGTTTATTGTTTCACTGAAATAATCAAAGAAATTATTTAGAGAAAGGATAGAAAGAACCAGCCAAGTCTGAGAGAAGAGGGCCATAGTCTCCCAGGCTGGATATGTCTAGTAAATACTTCTATGGCAGGGGAGCTATAGACTCATTTTCTCAAAACAGTTGCTTAGAATTCCTTGTTTTAGGAGTTCATTTTCACCTGTGTGAGATAGAAAGGGTCTAACAGGGTAAGAAGGAAAGCTGCCTTCATCCCATCTTCATTTCACTCACAGCCTTTCAAGGCAAGCTGGTACAGTTTGAGCCTCTTTCTGGTGATCGGTATCTAACTCCTCCCTCTGCGATGCCAGGATTTTCCTTTGCAGTGGAAAAAGGCTTCTGCAAAATAGGGTTAGAAGGCATTATCTTCTGTAAAATGGGAATATGGATAACACCTAGCACATAGAATTTGTTATAGTTAATGGATTATAAGAAATGCATCATGAGAAAAATATGCAGCCTGGATTAGTGTTCAAGACATATAACCAGAATTTATTTATCATTGTTTTCATAATAGTGGGGTGTGGGCTGATTTTTGTGACATAATTTCAAGACAGATATGATCATTGCCATGGCACTAGCGAAATGAAATGAAATGAAATGAAAGTGACATTGGTTAGGGAATGAGACATACTTCAGCCGAAGTACTGTCCTTCCCTTCTTACCTTTTGCAGGCAAAGAAGAGCTTTGTATTCAGTTAGCTAAGATGGGAGAATATTCCAGAAATAATCAAAGCACATGGGTCTCCAGCAAATTTATCTTAGACCTTAATGGTAAATGTCCTCTCAGTGCATTTCTACCATTCTCTCTGCTTTCAACTTCAGCTCTTCCCACCTCTCTGCTTTCTGTTTTTTGACTCTTGCTTTTCCTGCCTTCCCCCTGCCCCCACCCTTTTAATTTCTTTCTTAGTGATCTATTCAACTCATTCTTTTCATTACTAATTTTGAACCTAACTATTGTTGCCAGGTCCCTGTGTTTGTGATTGGCTCATTGGTTTCCATTTTGTCAATTAAATCATGCTGCAGAGTCAGACACAAATTAGATAAATTTAATATGAATTTTCTTGTTTCTGTGTTTCTGATTTTTTTCTTTCTCCTAGTTTCGAGTATTTACAGCCCCCTTCCATAAGGTAGGCTTTGCTGATTTCTGGCTGGCCGATCAGCTGAACAGCCTGTCAGTGATACTGATGGACCTGGAATATATGATCTGCTTCTACAGCTTTGAGCTCAAATGGGAGGACAGTGAGGGCCTGTTGCCAAAAGATTCACAAGGTAGGGTATGAATGTGCATCTACACTACTGAACTGCCAGTGTAAACCAAGAAATATTGGGAATGATAACTGAGAAATTTAAGCTCATCCAGTAATATTATAAACTTAATTAAATGTACTTGGCACTGTTTTAGCAATATCTTTATCTGATATAAGTTGGCTCTTAAATTATAATTTTAGCCACTCATTTGCCAGGAGATTTACAACTTAATTTAAAGAATTCTAAAACTAAAAACTTCTAGTACATCAGTAATTATATCACAGATGCTCTATTGTCAACAGTTGCCATCACAGTATTGCTTTACGATGATCAAAAATAATGATTATTTAGAAATTAGATCAAGTGCTTTGAGCAAGTCATTAGAGATTGTTTTGTTTTTTAGTTCTTATTGGAGACCTTGTTTTTCTTTTGGCTCTTTTTGTCACTCTTACTGTAGCTTATGCCAGGTATTCTAGTTTTTAGGAAATTTTGCCTTAATGATGAAGACCAAATTTAGACAGATCATGGAACATCTGACTAACAAAAGTCAATGATGCCAGTGCCAACACAGATTTTCATTAACTTCCAGCAAATCACAACTCTGTTGTATGTTGAGCCACTATGATACATTTCCAGAATTTGAAGAAAATTGATTTACCAACTCTGTTCTTCTCATTTTAAAATGTAAACTCTGCCTTTTGTTTTTTTGTTATTGTTTCTGTTGTTGTTTGTTTTGTTTGTTTCAAAGAATAAGTGTGAACACCCTATAATGGGTATGTTGTAGGGGTTTGGAGTTCATAGAACTAACTGTCATCAACAGTGATATTTGTAGGGTTTTAGGTGTTTCAGATTACAGAGCTCACTAATTTTTTTCCTCTTTGATTAGTGTACTCAACTTCTAATTGTCTAATACAAAGCTGATTACAAAGGGGCCTTCCCAGGTGGCTCCAACAGTAAACAATCCGCCTGTCGATGCAGGAGACCTGGGTTCAGTCCCTGGGCTGGGAAGCTCCTCTGGAGAAGGAAATCGCGACCCACTCCAGTATTCTTGCCTGGACAATGCCATGGACAGAGGAGCTGGCCAGCTACAGTCTGTGGTCAGAAAGAGTCAGACACGACTGAGCACGCACACAAAGGCATAGATTACAAAACTGTAAATCTGAGTGGGCAGATTTTTATAAGTTCCCACTGTGTATTTCACCTTCCCTCTTCGGCTTACTGATCACTAAAAAGTTTAATATAATAGTTGCAAAGAAAAAAATGAGTCTGAAAAGCAGGTTCCTTGCTCTTAAAGACTTCCTAATGGTTACAGTATATGACTAAATGATGTGAACAAGTTGTTGTTTGTTTTTTTAAATTATAATCTTTTCTTCTTTGAAATCGTCACAGAACCAGAAATTTGCCACAAATATTCATATGGTGTGCGGGCTGTTGTTCAGTGCATTCCTGCTTGGCTTCGCTTTATCCAGTGCCTGCGCCGATACCGAGACACAAAAAGAGCCTTTCCTCATTTAATTAATGCTGGGAAATACTCCACGACTTTCTTCACGGTGACGTTTGCAGCTCTTTACAGCACTCACAAAGGTATTCAGTGGTTGTGAAAAGATTTTTCAAAATCCTGATTTTTACCACTTGAATCTGTTTCTTAATCTGGTTACCTTTCCATTTGTCATGCTTTTTCCCCTATTGAATTTCCAGTCCCCTCAGTTATAGTAGTTTGTCCTTGAACACAATTTTAGCCTCATTCCAGTATTTACTAACAAGTACCATTGAAAAGAATCAAAGTCATACAGAATAGGAAGGATTTGTGATAATGTTTGAAATCCTGAATTACATTTATTTAAAGGGTTCAATCCAAGACACTTTGGGTTTTCATTTGGTTTTTTTAGACTTCTTGTTCATTAATATGAGCTTGGGAAATGCTAGGTGAAAAAGATTCCCTCTGGCAGTCATGTATATTTTTAATCGTTTCCCTTCACCAAGTAGTAACGTTTGTTTCCAGCCTATTTAACTGCAAATTGAGTTCTCTGATCTCTCTAGTTTCTTATCTCCATGGCAACTAGTTATTACTTGAGACTGTTCTTCTGTTGGGAGGAGAAAAAGGCTTTTAGGTTCTGAGCCACATGCAGTCACTCCTTTTGAATTTTTAACCTTCTTCTAAGAACTGTCAATCAAAGATCTCACTTGCTTTTACTAAAATGCCTTCCTTCTTTGTTTAAATCAGTGTCAGCCTACACCTTAGAAGCTGCACTCTCATCTAAAGAAATGTTACCAGTTGAAATTATTACAGTTATTTTTAGATAGCTTGATAAAATTTTTTCTGGTGATTTTTAATTGAGATGCTGTATTTAGGAACCTTACCTGGTGCTGCAAAAGTGCTGCTGTGTGTCTGATGGTCTTGAAAGATTAGGATGATTTTTTTCTTTTGAAAAGCTTGAGATTTGATCCAATAGAACACCTTATTGATACTTCCACTTTTTGCAGTAGATTCTGTGATTGCAGTAACATTGATAATGTAGCCAATAATTCTACCACTAAGGAGGCAGTCTTGTTAAATGATATAATTTAACTAGATACCTCAGTGAAGGAATCACATCCTAAAGCTCCCTTAATTTTTTTCTTTTACAACTCCTCTCTCATGTGTACTTACTGTTTGGCTAGTTCCTCAGGCTCTCCATTGTACATGCTTATTTGTTGGCCTGGGATACTTAACATTGTGTACTCAAATTGTGTATTTTAGCCTTTGTGAAGGTCTCTTCCTTCAAGGATTACTCCTCTAAATTTCCAGCCATTCCATCAACCCTGACTCTGTCCTGTAGGCAGTAAGACTGATATTTCTGTTACTGGAGTAGACGGGGTATTGGGAGCACCCTTAGGCAAAAAGCCACAAACTCAGAATTTTTACTCTTTATTGCCAGTATCTTTCCAAAGTAAGCTCAGGCTTTTTGCTTGCTTTTGTTGGCTTCCCAGTATGTTCTAATAGTTTGGTTTTTTTTTTTTACTTAATATTATATTAGTTTCAGGTATATATTGTAGTGATCCAGTATTTTTATATAAAGTGGTCATAATAAGTCCAGTTACTGTCTATCACCATATAAAGTTATTATAATATTACTGACTATATTCCCTATGGTGTACATTAGATCCTTGTGACTTACTTATTTTATAACTGGAAGTTTATACCTCTTAGTCTCCCACACCCATTGCATTCATCCCGTAACCTACTTCCTCTTTGGCAACCACCAGTTTGTTCTCTGTATATATGTCTACTTCTGTTTTGTTATAGTTGGTCTTTTTTTGGTTTGTTTTTTTAGGTTCCACTTATAAGTGCAATCATGCAATATTTACCTTTCTCTATCTGACTTATTTCGCTTAGCATGATACCCTCTACAGCCATTCATATCATGAGAAATGGCAAGATTCCATTCTTTTTTATGACTGAATAATACTCCATTCTGTGCATATGCATCTTTATCCATTCATCTATTGGTGGATGCTTAGATTGCTTTCATACCTTGGCTGTTACTGCTGAGGCAGTGAACACAGTGGTGCATATGTCTTTTTAAATTAGTGCCTTTGTTTCCCTCAGAGAAATTGCCAGAAGTGAACTTGCTGGGTTGTGTGGTAGTCCTGGTTTTAATTTTTTAAGGAATCTCTGTACTGTTTTCCATAGTGGCTGTACCAATTTAAATTTCCACCTACAGTGCACAAGGATTCCCTTTTCTCCACATCCTCTCCAACACTAGCTATTTGTTGTCTTTTGGGTAATAGTCATTCTGACAAATGTGAGGTGATAAGTCATTGTGGTTTTGAATTGCATTTCCATGATGATTAGTGATGTTGAACATCTTTTCTTGTGCTTGACATCCATCTGGATGTCTTCTTTGGAAAAATATCTGTTCAGGACCTCTGCCCATTTTTAAAATAGGTGTGTTTTTCTGGATGGTTAAGTGTGTGAAGTATTTGTATATTTTGTATGTTAACCCCTTATTTCACATGCTTAGTCTCTCAGTCATGTTTGACTCTTTGCAACCCCATAGACTATAACCCACCAGGCTCCTCTGTTAATGGGGATTTACTAATTCTTATCTGTGCTGTGCTGTGCTTAGTCGCTCAGTCATGTCTGTCTCTTTGCAACCCGCCACACTCCTCTGTCCATGGGGATTCTCTAGGCAAGAATACTGGAGTGGGTTGCCATGGCCTCCTCCAGGGGATCTTCCCAACCCAGGTATTGAACCCAGGTCTCCTGCATTTCAGGCGGATTATTTACAAGCTGAGCTACCAGTGAAGCCCTAATTCAGAATTAAAACTAAAAAGTGAGGTATTTACACAGGGGTATACATAAGTATGTTAACTTCAGTCAAAACTTTTTGTTGTTGTTGTGCATCAACTTATTGTGCTTTGCCAGGTATGTTTTATTGGAGCTTCCCTGGTGGCTGAGATGGTAAAGAATCTGCATGCAATGCAGGAGACCTGGGTTCGATCCCTCGGTCAGGAAGATCCCCTGGAACAGGGAATGGCTACTCACTCCAGTATTCGTGCCTGGAGAATTTCATGGACAGAGGAGCCAGGCAGGCTGCAGTGCAACACTGGCAGGCTGGTGTTGCAACTGAGCAACTAACGCTTTTACTTTCACTGCCTAGAGCTGGTTTATATGTGTCTTCCTTTATGGAAATCTTTTTAAAAGATACACTTACAATCACCTTGCATGTGTATGGTGGGGGTATTGTACCAGGTATCAATTATGAATGTGTTTGGTCTTTTGTTCAAGTAACAGCTGTTTACTGACTGAATTTGATTCATGTGTCCACAGACAGATTTTTAAACACACAACCATTTTTTAGAGAGAACATTGGTTGTATAGCCTAACCATATCATTTAAATTAAAAAAACAGTACAGAACACTTTTTACAGTTGCTATTAAAAAAACATTATAATTGCTACATATTAAATATTTTTATCACTAATTTTTCTTTTTACCAAAAAGACAATTCAAAGTAACCCTTGACAGAAAATTTGACATTAAATGATGATCAGAAGTAGAATCTGATTTCTCTTGTTTCCTTGGACAGTATTCCAAGAGAAAAGATATCAGAAAATATAGACTTTAGAAATGATCGTTGATCTAAAGGAACAGATTCTGTATGGTTAATGATGTAGATCTTTTTCTATTGAATGTGTATGTATTATTGCAAAGGACACATTTTCTGAAGGGGAAAGTGTAGAAAATGGTGAGGTAACCTTGTTCAGACTCAGGATTCTGAGTCCTTTCAGAGAACTAGCCTAAGAGTTACCATAGTAACAGCATTATTGGGGGCATTTTCAAGATTGTTCCAAAGGTTATGTCCTGTGCTGCATGGTTTGTAAAAACGGATGCACAAGAATTAACTCTATACTTAAAACCATTTTTTTCAAGTGAGGGGAGTAAGTATGATAATACTGCAGCTGGCCCTCCCTTGTAGTAAGAAGGAAACACACTTTAAATATCTCAGTATATTTTATTTTCCATCACTGATTTTAGAAACGCTCAAAGCCAATCTTATTTTAAGAATCCACTTTTCATTACAAGCCTAAATTAAAAGCCATTCCTACAAGTTTTTTTGTTGGAAATGGGAGTAGAGGAGACAGGAAAGTGTTGTAAATGGTTTCTGTGTGTTCTTGAGGTTTCTTGGCCTTGGCTGGGAAAAGCCAGTGGGAAGTACAATAATAGAAAAAGCCATTATGTTGTTATTTCTAATCCATTGATGCAATGAGAGTACTTCATTAGATTTTCTGGTTTTCATTTACAGTTTCTTAACATTCTAAAATATTTATAAATTCTTAGTATATTTTGCTCTTTGCTGTTCTCTGAATACATAGAACGATAAAAAAAGTTCTTTTAAAAATATTTCATATTTTACTTTAGACATTTTTGTTAGCATTTACTATAAGACATTTTAAAATACTTGGAAAAGAGATATTTTCTATTCACTTAAAAGCTGAGTTCATTTGTATTTCTTTGCTCTGTTTTTTTCCGGTGCCCAAATCTCTTGTATCTTCTAGATCTCGTCTTCTTTAACATTCTGTAAGGGGTGCTGTGGCCCCTAATGAGGATTCCTCAGCAGTAGTTCAGTGCCTTCAGTGCAAATAGTCATTTCATTGTTTTGGGTGAGCACACATAGTCCTGAAGTGCTTCCTCTTTCCGGGTATGGCCTGTTGGTTACCCTGTTTCTACCCTGAATAATAGACTTATATGCCAGAATTTCCAAATTTTGGTCTTGTTACGTTATAATAGAAACACAGATTAGTGGTGTTGTTGTTCTTAATCTCTGGGGAAACTTTTGTTTCATTAACTTTTTAAAGACATAAACAAACTTTTAAAAAATCACTCATTTGAATAAAATGCTTTCATTTTGGACTTAATGTTGAAAGTAGCTCAAATCTTTAACCCTTTTGAAATTGGATACATTTTGCTATAGTTTTTCTAGCCTAACTGATAATGCAGACAAGAGACAGATTATTTTAGAATTCACCATTTGTCAGCATTGGCTTAAATCTTGCTGGATGCTATAAAATCAAATATGAGATATTGTTTGTTTCTGATTATTAAATTGACTTTAACAGTATTTCTTGAGTAACTTTCATCTACTTGGCATTGTGCTGATTTTAAATGGTTTTATAAATATTACACTAACAATCTCTTTTTACCTTAAATTGTTTTTAAAATATTAATTATAGATTTGAATAGATTATATTTTTGTATCATCTTTGTCATTTAAAAGAAAAAGCTTTTTAGAAAAACACATACCTTGACGTCATTTTTGTTGTCTTTTCTCTAATTTTTGTTTTCTTAATTGCTCTTTTAACTGATAGATGTAATTTGTTAGCACTTCTGTGTAAATTGTGTTGCTTTTGAAACACTCATGCACAAAAATTTAAAGTTTAAAAATATCTGTTATCGTTTAGATACTAGTGGAGGATCTGTGATGTTTAGAAGAGAAGTCAAAATTATTTATGAATTCAGTTTATGGAGCAATTTGTCTAATTAAAAGGAATTTAAAGACAATTACTTGCAAATAAAATTTTTAATTTTAATTTATAGATTATTTACTTTATATATAATTTTATATGAGACTACTATTAGTAAAAAGTATAAACATCGAGAAAAGTTACTGTTCTTAGGTATTTTCAATAGAAAGAAAAGGAAAAAGTGAGGAGCCAAATGAGTTACAAGGCTTTAAGTTCCTGCTCAGTATATGTTACTCTAGGGAATATAAGTAGTAGTTTATATATGATCTCTTTCTTTCAGAGTTTCATAGTATAATACCGTAAGTGTGCTAATCAGATATTGCTGCGTGTTAAACCACCCCAAACTTCAGCAACTTAAAACAGCAGTAATTTATTCTTTATGTATGTGTAGATAGTTATTCTGCTTTTTATCTGTGGGTCAGCTGGAAATTGGAACTAGATTGGACTCAGCTGGATTGCATGGCTTCGCACCACTGTTTTCATTGGGGTTTTGTTGGTTCCCTGAAAGTTGGGTTTGAGTTGGCTACATGTTTGTTCATTTTGGGGCCCCAGCCAAAGGGACAGCAATTATCCAAGGAAAATCTCTTCAAATGATAGTAACAGAAACAGTTCCGTTGCACAAACACATTTTAAGTCTTTGCTTTCCTCACATCTGCTAGCCTCCCATTGGTCAAAGCAAGTTGTATAGCTGAGCTTAAAGGAGTCTGCCCATCCTTAACAGCCAAAACAAATTACTAAATGCTACATCAATGAGTAAGAGCCACAGAAGAAGGGAGTGGAAGTTTTTAATCTGTAATCTAATTACCACAAAACAGAAATCAATTTTAACTGACTTTTTTAATTGTAAAGGATATAAATGTAATTTTTAGAATAAATAAATGACTAATAAACATATGAAAATGTTCTACTTCACTTATAGCATAAGAAATGCTAATTGAAATCATATTTAATCAAAAAAGTGATGATGCCCTTTGCTGGCAAGTATGTAGAGAGATAGACACTCATTCTGTTGATTGACTGTAAATTGGTAAGCACTTTGGTAATTCTGTCAAGAGTATTAAAATCATTCATACCAAAAAAATAAAATAAAATAAAATAAAATCATTCATACCTTTTGACCTAGTAAGTTCCTTTCCATAACTTTTTCCTAAGGAAGTGATTAGAGAAATGAGTGAATATGAATGTATGTTCACAGCACTGTATAGTAAAAAATGAAAGTAGTCTGATAAATGTCCAGCAGTAGGAGAATAATTTTAGTGAGTTTATATGGTGACTTGTAAAAAGTGACCCACAGTACTTGAAAATGAAGAATAATGATATTATTTAAAGATAATTATTGAATACTTCTATGCAGTAACCTTTTAAGCAATTTTAAGCATTTAACATGTGTTGACTTACTTAATCTTCATAGCAACATTTTGAGGCATTAGAATCAGAGCTGAACGGTCACGTGGCAAAAGTAAATTTTATTCAGGAACTGTTACAGTAGAGGAAAAGAGATCTCAGTACAGAACTGGGCTCAATTCTGAATATAGAATGGACAAATGGGGATTTATAGCCAAGGAGCAGGGTGGTGGTCACTGAGTGGAAATTGCTAAAAGGAAAAACCAACGGTAAAGGAGAATTCTGGCTAAACTGACTTGACAGGATTTTTGCTGAAATTAGACCAGGGCAATCAGATGCCAAGGGTAGAGGATGAGGAATTTGATAAGATATAGAGGGTGATTGGATATTGAGGGTAAAGGATTCTCTCTAAAGTGACTTAGTAAGATTCTTGCTACAACTGGGAGATGCACGCTTGATAAGGATGGACACCAAATTTTAGGTCTAGAGAACTTAGAGGAGCCTGACTAGAGTTGTATCAAGGAGTCTTTGTCCATCTGTCACTTACACTATGTGCTACGAACCAACCCTGGAATACGTGGGAGGGAATTACCTGCAAATGTGAATACCTAGGGGCAAGGAACATTGGGTGCTGTTTTAGAGAATGGCCACCACACTGTGAGTCTCACCATTATTGTTCTCCATTATTCATTTGCTGTGGAAGTACCCATGTACTGCTGCTGCTAAGTCACTTCAGACGTGTCTGACTCTGTGCGACCCCATAGATGGCAGCCCACCAGGCTCCCCCGTCCCTGGGATTCTCCAGGCAAGAACACTGGAGTGGGTTGCCATTTCCTTCTCCAATGCATGAAAGTGAAAAGTGAAAGTGAAGTCGCTCAGTCATGTCCAACCCTTAGTGACCCCGTGGACTAAGTGGCACTTAGAGAGAAACTCAGAGTCCTCAGTCTTCAAGATAGATTTCCAAAACTCTGGGGGTTTTGCCTTCCAGAAACCCTCTATACCCAAGATTCATATGACAACCAACAGAAATCCTCTGGTTATTTTAAGAAGGAAGGTTTATTTCAAGGATGTTGGGTAGCTTACAGGATCCCCAACAGACAGTGAAGATATCACAGCTTATGTGCGCAAAATTACTGATCCTGGCTGGACACCTGTGTTACCTCTAGAACTGCAACTTCAAGTATCTCTAGCATGAGAATGTGACTGCTTCTCTTTGCCTGAATAAGTTCTGTGTGTACCAAAGAAAAAAACAGAAGAGTCTTTGATAGAAGTAATCACTTGATCGTCATTTTTAGGTGAAGAAATTGAAAACAGGTTAAGAACTTGCCAAAGTCCTACAGTTATGAAATGAAAGAACCTAGGTTATGAATCTGAATACAAACAATATAGCTCCAAAGTCAAGTAACAAGTAGGTGACAAAGTTAGAATTCACACCCAGGTCTTGTGATTATTTATACTCTACTCTAAACTCCCTTCTAATGTTATAGAATGACCTGAGCTCATCTCACAAGTAAAATGTTAAACTTGTGGTAAACATAGGAAGATCAGATAGGGTGGTGTGCTGTCCCTATGCCAGTGCCAAATAAATTTGTGTTTGGGAAATCACAGAGGTACATTGTGGGAGAGTAATTTAAACTGTACTTTTACATGGATAGGCCACGTCAGAAGGCCTCTTTGTAATCCTTTTGTACTAATGGCCACATTCGTGGAAAACCAGAGACATTGCCAGGAACTGGCTATATCACATTAACAGTCATATGCTTTTATTAGTAAGAGCATTATGGAGTCAGCCCAACTATATAAATAATTTCTCTCTGCCAGAAAATTGAAAGTCATTCTTGAATTGAAGAACTAACTAACATATTAATGTTCTTTCAAGTGATGGGAGAATGGTTTGACGTGAATAATTTGCTTAGAGTTTTATTTTTTGTTAGGGTCCTGAAATTCACTTTCAAAAATTACCAGAGATAATTAAGTATTTGTTAAAGCTGCCTGGCTAAATCCTTAATACATATTGTTAATAAACATTCCAGGATGCTTCCTAGAATGTAGCAAGCAAAATGTGGAACAAAAGACCAGTGACTAATACTCAGTTTCATTGGCAGTTTTTTTTTTGGCCATGTTATGCAGTGTGGGGGATCTTAATTCCCTGATCAGGGATTGAACCTGTGCCCTCTGGTTAGCAAGTGCAGGCTCCTAACCACTAGACCACCAGGGAGATCCCTCTTCAGTGGTATTTTAAATGAGGTACAAGATTTGGTTTTAATTGAAATGTTTACAGTGAAAGAATTTATTCTTATGTTAAAAGTAGTATTTTCTTCACATATTAAAATAGTGCTTCTGCTTAAAGGAGGGAAAATAAAGCATCTACCTACTGCTTAAATATCACATTGATGTGTTGTGTTTCTTTGTTCCTCATGTGGTATTCTCAGGGCTCTCTGTAAATACTTTTGTTTGCCTCTGAATAATAATACCCTGGAGCATCTGTGTTTTTTAAATTTTTTAAAGAGCTTATTTCTTTTAAAAGCAGAATTGTACTACTTGCAGCTATTTTAATCTCACCAGGAAGTCTACTCAAAAGAAATGAACATCTACCAAAGTGAAATATTGAGGCTTATATAACATTTCATAGCTGGTGTAGAAAAGACCAGGGCACTGAAGAAGGACAAACTGAAAGTCTAGGATCTGTTGTATAATCTTCCTCCTTCTCAGTTACGAACATATGACCACCTGTATTTCCTTCCTCGACTGAAACAACTTTGATATTTGAAACCAGTGTTTAAAATTTACCCTTCATTTAACCTTCTGTTGCAGAAAGTGGAATGTCCTCACCTTAGAGAACCAAATCCCTCTCTCTGCTCAATTTAATCAAATCCTCTGCCAGGAAGAATTTTAAAAGCATCATCTGAATGAAAAGCACTATTTCATGTTGAGAGAAAGAACATGAGCTTTGGAGTAACCATGACTAAGATAATTTAGGAATATTTTACTGAAGACTGAGGAAGAAAAGCCATGAGATTGATCATCTAGCTAGATGCCAGAGACATTCACTAATTAAAAATATACAGAAGGATTCGTCTTAAATACAGCATGCACACACACGTACACACACACACAGAATCTGTCGATCAGACAACAGGATCAAGACTTAAAGGTGAAGTAGTCAAGATGTCCTCATTAAAATCTTGACTATCATGAGGATATCTGCAGTCATGAGTATTATTTAACATCCTTCTGATTATAACTATAAGAAAACGAAAAGAAAGTAAGAATATTAAAACTTTAAACTGATGAATAAAATAACATTTATGGGTAATATGGTTGTCCATTGCTCTCACATTGTCCTTTCATGAATTTTTTATTGTAAGTGTGGAAATTCCGAAAGAGATGGGAATACCAGACCACCTAACCTGCCTCTTGAGAAATCTGTATGCAGGTCAGGAAGCAACAGTTAGAACTGAACATGGAACAACAGACTGGTTCCAAATAGGAAAAGGAGTACATCAAGGCTGTATATTGTCACCCTGCTTATTGAATTTATATGCAGAGTACATCATGAGAAACGCTGGACTGGAAGAAACACAAGCTGGAATCAAGATTGCTGGGAGAAAGAAATATCAATAACCTCAGATATGCAGATGACACCACCCTTATGGCAGAAAGTGAAGAGGAACTAAAAAGCCTCTTGATGAAAGTGAAAGAGGAGAGGGAAAAAGTTGGCTTAAAGCTCAACATTCAGAAAACAAAGATCATGGCATCCGGTCCCATCACTTCATGGGAAATAGATGGGGAAACTGTAGAAACAGTGTCAGACTTTATTTTGTTGGGCTCCAAAATCACTGCAGATGGTGACTGCAGCCATGAAATTAAAAGACGCTTACTCCTTGGAAGAAAGTTATGACCAACCTAGATAGCATATTCGAAAGCAGAGACATTACTTTGCCAACACAGGTCCGTCTAGTCAAGGCTATGGTTTTTCCTGTGGTCATGTATGGATGTGAGAGTTGGACTGTGAAGAAGGCTGAGCACCGAAGAATTGATGCTTTTGAACTGTGGTGTTGGAGAAGACTCTTGAGAGTCCCTTGGACTGCAAGGAGATCCAACCAGTCCATTCTAAAGGAGATCAGCCCTGGGATTTCTTTGGAAGGAATGATGCTAAAGCTGAAACTCCAGTACTTTAGCCACCTCATGAGAAGAGTTGACTCATTGGAAAAGACTCTGATGCTGGGAGGGATTGGGGGCAGGAGGAAAAGGGGACGACAGAGGATGAGATGGCTGGATGGCATCATTGACTCGATGGACGTGAGTTTGAGTGACTTCACATTCCAAGATGTCTGGCTCTAGATTAGTGATCACATCATCATGATTATCTGGGTCATGAAGATATGTTCCAGTTTGTACAGTTCTTCCGTGTATCCTTGCCACCTCTTCTTAATATCTTCTGCTTCTGTTAGGTCCAGACCATTTCTGTCCTTTATCGAGCCCATCTTTGCATGAAATGTTCCCTTGGTATCTCTAATTTTCTTGAAGAGATCTCTAGTCTTTCCCACTGTTCTTTTCCTCTATTTCTTTGCATTGATCCCTGAAGAAGGCTTTCTTATCTCTTCTTGCTATTCTTTGAAACTCTGCATTCAGATGCTTATATCTTTCCTTTTCTCCTTTGCTTTTCACCTCTCTTCTTTTCACAGCTATTTTTAAGGCCTCCCCGGACAGCCATTTTGCTTTTTTGCATTTCTTTTCCAATGGGATGGTCTTGATCCCTGTGTCCTATACAGTGTCACGAACCTCATTCTATAGTTCGTCAGGCACTCTATCAGATCTAGGCCCTTAAATCTATTTCTCACTTCCACTGTAGAATCATAAGGGATTTGATTTAAGTCATACCTGAATGGTCTAGCGGTTTTCCCTACTTTCTTCAATTTGCGTCTGAATTTGGTAATAAGGAGTTCATGATCTGAGCCACAGTCAGCTCCCGGTCTTGTTTTTGTTGACTGTATAGAGCTTCTCCATCTTTGGCTGCAAAGAATATAATCAATCTGATTTTGGTGTTGAGCATCTGGTGATGTCCATGTGTAGAGTCTTCTCTTGTGTTGTTGGAAGAGGGTGTTTGCTATGACCAGTGCATTTTCTTGGCAAAACTGTATTCGTCTTTTCCCTGCTTCCTTCCGCATTCCAAGGCCAAGTTTGCCTGTTACTCCAGGTGTTTCTTGACTTCCTACTTTTGCATTCCAGTCCCCTATAATGAAAAGGACATCTTTTTTTGGATGTTAGTTCTAAAAGGTCTTGTAGGTCTTCGTAAAACCGTTCAACTTCAGTTTCTTCAGCATTACTGGTTGGGGCGTGGACTTGGATAACTGAGATATTGAATGGTTTGCCTTGGAGACGAACAGAGATCATTCTGTCGTTTTTGAGATTGCATCCAAGTACTGCGTTTTGGACTCTTTTGTTGACCATGATGGCTACTCCATGTCTTCTAAGGGATTCCTGCCCGCAGTAGTAGATATAATGGTCATCTGAGTTAAATTCACCCATTCCAGTCCATTTTAGTTCGCTGATTCCTAGAATGTCGATGTTCATTCTTGCCATCTCCTGTTTGACCACTTCCAATTTGCCTTGATTCATGGACCTGACATTTCAGGTTCCTATGCAATATTGCTCTTTACAGCATCAGACCTTGCTTCTATCACCAGTCACATCCACAACTGGGTATTGTTTTTGCTTTGGCTCCATCCCTTCATTCTTTCTGGAGTTATTTTTCCCTGATCTCCAGTAGCATATTGGGCACCTACTGACCTGGGGAGTTCCTCTTTTGGTATCCTTATCATTTTGCTTTTTCATACTGTTCATGGGGTTCTCAAGGCAAGAATACTAAAGTGGCTTGCCATTCCCTTCTCCAGTGGACCACATTCTGTCAGACCTCTCCACCGTGACCCGCCAGCCTTGGGTTGCCCCACAGGCATGGCTTGGTTTCATTGAGTTAGACAAGGCTGTGGTCCTTATGCAGTGATTTTGCAGCCCCAAAAAATAAAGTCTGCCACTGTTTCCATGGTTTCCCCATCTATTTCCCATGAAGTGATGGGACCGGATGCCATGATCTTCGTTTTCTGAATGTTGAGCTTTATGCCAACTTTTTCGATCTCCACTTTCACTTTCATCAAGAGGCTTTTAGTTTCTCTTCACTTTCTGCCATAAGGGTTGTGTCATCTGCATATCTGAGGTTATTGATATTTCTCCTGGCAATCTTGATTCCAGCTTGTGCTTCCTCCAGCCCAGCGTTTCTCATGATGTACCCTGCATATAAGTTAAATAAGCAGGGTGACAATATACAGCCCTGATGTACTCCTTTTCCTATTTGGAACCAGTCTGTTGTTCCATGTCCAGTTCTAACTGTTGCTTCCTGACCTGCATATAGATTTCTCAAGAGGCAGGTCAGGTAGTCTGGAAAGTAGTAAGCAAATACAGAAACAACTTGGTTTGCATACTGCTTCCTCTCACTGTACTATTTGTAAAGTCTTAGATATTCAAGCAGTGAATAGTAGAGAAGCAGTAGAATATACTGAATGAGAGTATAGGCTTTGGATCAAATACACCTTGGGCATGTTACCTGATAACAAAGTTCCCACTTCATAAGAAAGCTTTAAGAGAGTGAGTGTTAATAAGTTCCTTAGTGAGGAATGAGAGAGCAAGGGCAGATACAGACTAGAAGTGTTCACTCTAATGGAAGCCTCAGCACAAACACACACACACACACACACACACAAAAACCCAAAGTACGAAGGGTTCTTTACTGACCAAAAGATTTTGTTTCCCCATCAACTTTTTTTTTTTTTTTTTGCTTAAAGTCATTAGGAGAAAAAAAAAGTCATTAGAGATAGAGATTGCTTAAACTTTTTATTTCTAATTAAATCTCAAAGTGAATTGTGTCTTCCCTGGTGACTCAGTTGGTAAAGAGTCTGCCTGCAATGCAGCAAACCCAGGTTCTATCCCTCGGTTGGGAGGATCCGCTGGAGAAGGAAATGGCAACCCACTCCAGTATGCTTGCCTGGAGTATTCTATGGACAGAAGACCCTGGTGAGTTACAGTCCATGGGGTCATAAAGAGTCGGACACAACTGAGTGAGTAGCACTTTCATTTTTCGCTTTCAAAGTGAATTGATATTGTAATTGATGAGATGATTCTGGATTAAATATTTGAATAGATGTTTCAGAAGTACTGGTAAAGTTCGGGATAGTACAAGTTTTACTCTTATTTCTAATACCCAATTTGAAAGAAAAGGCATCAAATGAATGTTTTTATAAAAAGGCATCACAGTCTTAGAGTCTTGGAGTTATTTCAGATGGCTCTTTTAGATCTGATATGTTATACAAGTTTAGAGTATTGATTGGCTCGTTGTGTGGAAAATAGTGGGAGAGATTTTAGCATTCCATCTTTCTCTGTGCATACCTCCTGTTATATATACTCTCACCTCCTTAGATCTGTTAATTAATCAATATATACTATTGTCATTTTTCTAACATATCTATATTTTATTTTTATATTTTTACTCAACTCTTATTACTGTGTACTACTGATATTATGACTACTTAAATCTTATACAATCTTGTTTCCGGTTTTAGTTGTCTATAATTTTAACTTGTGTTTGTTGCTTAATTTTTTTCAGTTTAACTAAGAAAAAAGTTCCTACCCATATGAATGTAGTACCTGAAGGTATTTTACAGCTTTATAAAGTAAGGATTTGAAAGAGTTTCAAAAACTTATGGGATCCTTATATTGTAGAGTAATTATGGTCAGTAGCATTCCATTTAGTTCAAGAAATGAAACTGTTTCTCTCTGCGGAGAGAAGTTGAAAACTTAATTTTATACATTCTAGAATTATTATTTTGTTATATTACTAAAGGAGTGAGAAAAGGTAGAAGTCAGTCTTTAATAAAATCACTGAAGAGATGATTTTGTTATGAGAGTCAGTACATAAGGATCCATACAGATGATAAATTGCATTAAGTACAATTTAATTTCTTTTTTCATTACATCTGTCACATCTGTTTTATTCAGCAAACATTTATAAAACACTTATTGTATGTCAGGCTGTGCTGGATGCCTGGAATGTGTAGATGAACATAACATACCTTTTTTTACTAATTTTTTAAAATTGAAGTATAGTTGAGGTACAGTGTTCCAAGTATACAGCATTGGATAATCCCAGTGTACATTCCTTGGGATTATCCACATAGGCAATAATGTCAACTGCAATAAGGGACAGTTTTATTACTTTCTTTCCACTCTCTGTGCTTTTTGCTTTTTGCTTCTTTTCATCCTCGCATCCCCCCCCCCCCCGCCCCCGCCACTTATTGCACAGACTTGAACTTCCAATACTGTTGAATAAGAATGGTAAGAGCAGATATCCTTGCCATGTTTCTAATCTGCTGCTGCTGTTAAATCGCTTCAGTCATGTCCGACTCTGTGCGACCCCATAGACGGCAGCCCAGCAGGCTCCCCTGTCCCTGGAATTCTCTAGGCAAGAACACTGGAGTGGGTTGCCATTTCCTTCTCCAATGCATGAAAGTGAAGTCGCTCAGTCGCGTCCGACTCTTAGCGACCCCATGGACTGCAGCCTACCAGGCTTCTCCATCCATGGGATTTTCCAGGCAAGAGTACTGGAGTGGGATGCCATTGCCTTCTCAGAGTTTTTAATCTTAGGGGAAAGCATTTAGTTTGTTACCATTAAGTAAAATAAATAAAATTTCCTCAGCTAATGCTGTAGGGTTTTTGTTGAGGAAGCTTTATAAAGGTGAGGAAGTTCCTCTCTATTCCTCTTTTTCTGCAAGATTTTTTTAATCATGAATAGGTGTTGGATTTTTTTTTCAAATGCTTTGCCTAGATCTTTTGATATGATCCTGTCATTTTTCTTCTAAGTTTTAACCAATTAAAATGGTGAATTATATTATTAATTTTTGAATACTGAAACAGCATAGGATCTCTGGAATAAACCCTACTTGGTCATGGTATATAATTTTTCTTACATGTTGCTAAATTCTGTTTGCTAATATCTTGTTAAGGATTTTTGTATCTGTGTTCACAAGGGATATTGATCTGTATTTTTCTTTTTGTGTGCTGTCTTTGATTTGGGCATAGGTGTAAAACTAATTTCATAAAATAAATTGAGAGGTTTTGTTTTTTCTTCTAATTTGTGGAAGGTTTCTTCTTTAATAGTTTGGTAGAATTCTCCAGTGAAACCATCTGGACCTGGAGTTGTATTTTGGGGCAGTTATTAAATTAGAAATTCAGTTTCTTTGTTTTTTAAAGAATTTGGTCCATGTCATCTAAGTTGTTGAAATTTATGGGGGTAGAGTTCAATATAATATTCCCTTATCTTTTTGATGTCTTCAGAGTTGGTAATGATAATCCCGTTTTATTTCTGATGTTGGTAATTCATGTTTACTCGCTTTGTCAGCTATTAATCGATCTTTTCAAGGAATCAGCTTTTTATTGATTATTTTCTATTTTCCTTGTCAGTTTCATTGATTTCTGTGTTTATTATTTCCTTCCTTCTATTTGCTTTGGATTTATTTTGCTTTTCTTTTTCTAGGTTCTTGAGGTGGGTTCTTAGATTATTGATTTGTTATTTTTTCTGTTTTCTAATATATGCGGTAGTATGTATAGTTATATGTATGATGCTATGCATTTTCCCCTCAGCACTGCTTTAGCCACATCTCCCAAATTTTGATATATTTTCATTTAGTTCAGTGTATTCTTTAAATATCCCTTGAGA
Source organism: Ovis aries (assembly GCF_016772045.2). Lineage (NCBI taxonomy): Eukaryota > Metazoa > Chordata > Mammalia > Artiodactyla > Bovidae > Ovis > Ovis aries. The sequence continues at coordinate 61,390,836 of NC_056065.1, forward strand.
CTTTTCTTTGATCCATAAATTATTTAGTAGTGTGTTGTTTAGTTTCCAAGTATTTAAATTGCTTTTTATTTGAGGTTGCTCAACTTCTTGAATCTGTAGCTTTGAGTCTCTTACCAAAAGTTTGAGGAGTTTTCAGCCATTATTTCTTTAAGTATTTTTTCAGCCCCTCTCTATTCTTTCCTTCGGGGCTCTGATGACACAAATGCTAGATCATTTTTTATGGGTCCATGGGTCCTGAACCTCTTCTCTTTTCTTCTTTTTTTTATATCTTATTTTCTTTCCAGTGTTTAAGGTTGGTAGTTTCTATTCTTCTGTTTTCCAGTTTGCAGACTCTTTCCTCTATCTTCTCTACTCTGCTGTTACATCTTCTATTTGCTGAGACTAGGTATTTCCTTGGTGAGGCTTTTAATTTTTTCATTGTTTCAAGTGTTTATTTATTTAATTGTTCATTAAAGCATTTTTATCGAATAATTCCAGCACATCTTATCTCATTTTTGGCATCTACTGATTGACTTTTTTCCTTCAATTTGTTATCTTCCTTGTTCTTGATATGACTAGTGATTTTCAGTTGAAAGCTGGATATTTTATATATTTTTATTAAAATGAATAGAAATTATATATGATGGTATACTTCCTTATTAAAAAGGAAGTGTCTCATTTAACATAACTAAAGCAAAGATGGAAATCATTAGGCATGCTGAAAGCAGCAACTTTTAAGTGTCAGTGCTAACACATCGGTTTTGAAGAGATTATCTGTGTTTTGTTATAAAGAGTAAAAAGGAAAAATGTCTGTAAGATGCTGGAAATGATGTCATTAAATAGTATGTCTAAAAGACAAGATACAATAAAGGGTTTTATTTTTTTATTTTTAGTTCTTAGGAAACTAAATCCTCATACAAGATGTACATCTGTTACTTGACTTTTTCATATTCAGCATATACAAGTTTTTAGAGACACATTGTATGTGTAGGCTGCCAGGAACCATTTGCCTTCCCCAAATATTTGTTGGAATGTAAGACATTGTGCAGAAAGTTTAAAAATGAGTAATTAAAACACAGTGCTTGCCCTCAATTCAACTTGGCAAATGTTGAGTTTCTGCTGTGTGAAGTGGAGTACATAGGCCCTGAAAAAATGCTGACATGAGATCTTTCCCTAAAAGACATTACAATTTAATGGAAAATACATATACAATTCACTGCATTTTAAAGTTAAATTCTTTTAAAAATAGTAGATAGGGTATAGTCTTGTAGGAAAGAGAGAAAAACTACATTTGCGTGTGTGCATGCTAAGTCACTTCAGTCGTGTCCAACTGTTCGTGACCCTATGGACTGTAGCCTGTCAGGCTCCTCTGTCCATGGGATTCTCCAGGCAAGACTGGAGTGGATTGCCAGGCCCTCCTCCAAGACATCTTCCTGACCCAGGGATCAAACCTGTGTCTCCTGCGGCTCCTGCACTGCAGCCAGATTCTTTACCACTGAGCCACCGGGGAAGCCCCCAAAATGGGTTTATATAGTAATAGAAGACAGTATAAGCACAAAGTATTCAGCTCATTCCTTTTCTCAAATCCTCCAACCCAGTCTTTCCCTGTTTACTTTCGCAGACTACCTTTGTCTCCTGGGCTTCCCTGGTGGCTCAGAGGTTAAAGCGTTTGCCTGCAATTCAGGAGACCTGAGTTCGATCCCTGGGTCGGGAAGATCCCCTGGAAAAGGAAATGGCAACCCACTCCAGTATTCTTGCCTTTGTCTCCTACTACCCTGAAAAAATTGAACCTATTAGGTCATTTTCCTTCAGCTGTCTTCTACCTATATACATAGTTTTTTAATCCAAACCTATTCTCATCATATTTTTCCCAGACTTGGGAACAAGGTTTCCCACCTTAGTGCTCTGACCTTATTTCCTCATATCTCTTTCAGGATCTTGCTCTAGCAGTCACCCGTTTTCTTTCCTAACTCTTCAATCTTTTCATCATCACTGGCTCTTTTCCTTCAACCTATATATATGCTCAACAGTCTCTCACCCTAAAAAGACTTTCCTTATCTCAGTAAGCCATCTGGTCCAGTCTGTTTCCTTTTCTCATGCCTACCTCTGAAAACAGTACTCTGCCTTTCCTTATTGTCTCTATTCTGACAGTCATAATGACTTTATATAATAACTTGAACACATTTATGAACCTTGAAATGTTTACAAATAAAGAATTAAAATTTATTTTGAAAGAGCAAGGAGAAGGTCTGTAACATTTGAAAGAGCTCTCATCCCTTCAGATCTTTGGTATAAAAAAACACAGGGAGAATAAACTCAACCAAGTTTAGCCAAATGCAATACAGATAGAAGACTTCTATTTCTGTTTCTGTCATTGCCCTTTTCACAGAAGAGGCTTGTATTATTTTGGTGCTTCCGAAATGGTTTCAATCAGTGGCTACATGTATATGACTCCCCAATATGTATCTCAAGTTTGTTTATTTTTATTTCCAGTTGTTTTCTGGCCATCTTCCACCTTGATGTCTCATAGGTATCTCAAAGTCAGTATTCCAAAACTAAACATTTTTATTCCCTAAGGTTTCTTTAGCACCGCACTCACCAGTGTTTTCTACCTCAGTTCTTGGCACTGTCCCACCCAGTCAGCCAGGTTAAAAACTAGGAGTCCTCCTTTGGGACGTCCCTGTGGTCCAGTGGTTAAGACATTGCTCTTCCACTGCAGGGGCCACAGATTTGATCCCTGATTGGGGAACCAAGATCCCACATGCCTTGCAGCATGGCCAAAAAAAGAGGGAAAAAACAACAACAGCTAAGAGTCATCCTTGACTCTACCCTTCTTCTCATCCTCACACTTCACCAAATTCTGACAATTTTAGTTCCTAAATATTTCTCAGTTTTTGCATGACCTCTCTATACCTTCTATTTGCACTCAATTCTAGTCCTTATCTTTTCTCACTGAGCTATCACAAGAGCCTTTTCATTAATACACCACTTCCAATCTTCACTCCTCATAGTCATCTCCTTTATAGTATCTCAGTTCAGTTCAGTTTAGTCGCTCAGTCATGTCTGACTCTTTGCGACCCCATGAATCAAAGCACGCCAGGCCTCCCTGTCCATCACCAACTCCCGGAGTTCACTCAAACACATCCATCGAGTCAGTGATGCCATCTCATCCTCTGTCGTCCCCTTCTCCTCCTGCCCCCAATCCCTCCCAGCATCAGAGTCTTTTCCAATGAGTCAACTCTTCGCATGAGGTGGCCAGACTACTGGAGTTTCAGCTTTAGCATCATTCCTTCCAAAGAACAGCCAAGGCTGATCTCCTTCAGAATGGACTGGTTGGATCTCCTTGCATTCCAAGGGACTCTCAGGAGTCTTCTCCAGTGCCACAGTTCAAAAGCATCAATTCTTTGGTGCTCAGCTTTCTTCACAGTCCAACTCTCACATCCATACATGACCACCAGAAAAACCATAGCCTTGACTAGATGGACCTTTGTTGGCAAAGTAATGTCTCTGCTTTTGAATATGCTATCTAGGTTGGTCATAACTTTCCTTCCAAGGAGTAAGCATCTTTTAATTTCATGGCTGCAGTCACCATCTGCAGTGATTTTGGAGCCCCCAAAAAATAAAGTCTGATACTGTTTCCACTGTTTCCCCATCTATTTCTCATGAAGTGATGGGACCGGATGCCATGATCTTCGTTTTCTGAATGTTGAGCTTTAAGCCAACTTTTTCACTCTCCTCTTTCACTTTCATCAAGAGGCTTTTTAGTTCCTCTTCACTTTCTGCCATGAGGGTGATGTCATCTGCTTATCTGAGGTTATTGATTATAGTATCTAGCACTGCATTATTCAGTAATGTAGCTACTAGCTACATGGAGCTATTGAACACTTGAGATGTGCCTAGTCAAATTGGTATATGTTTTACATGTGAAATACAACCTGAATTTTGTAGACTTTGTATGGAAAATAGTGTAAAAGATGTCCGTAAGAATTATATATATTATTATTGATTATGCATTGAAATAACATTTTAGTTATATTAAATATATTATTAAAATTATTTTTACCTGTTTCTTTTTAGCTTTTAAAATATGATTACTAGAAGATGTAATATTATGTATGTAACTCTTCCTCCAGCTTTTCATGTAGCTGGCTCCTTTTTACTACCCAGATATCAACTTAGAGATCTTCTCTGCTTGTACACTATCTATCTAAAGGAATTCCACCAAAATCACGCATGTCACCATGTTCTGTTCATGGTACTTTTCACTATCCAAAATCATCTTGTTTATTTATGTATCTGATAATTGTCTACCCCAAGTAAGTAGTAAACTTCTTTGGGTAAGAAATTTGTCCACTGGTGAATTAGATTCATAACTGTGTACATGGTGTCTAGAATAATACCTGGCATTTAGTAAGTAGGTGTTCATTTGTTGAATGAATGATCTCTACTCTTTGATATGGCTCTCTGCCTCACAAACCTGATTAACTCAAGACTTAACTTTCAAGACTCAACTCAAGTAGCACTTCCCCCAGGAAGCCTTTCCTGGCTGTTTCCCCTCCTGCAAGTCTTAACCTGTTGATTCCCTCTGTATACACAGTTCTGCAGTTACACTTACACACTGTGCTTTTGTTCATTTTACATCTCTCCTTGTTCACACTTAACCCTTAATAATTCTCCAGTATATTTCTATTCTCTAAAAATATACCTGGTTACCCAGCAGACAACAATTTTTCTTTGCAGCTGATCTAATATATGTATATAAAACACAGCTTATAGTAGGAGATACTCAGTAAACATTTGTTGAATGAGTAAATGAATTCCTGTGTCCTTTATAAAAACAATATAACAACATTAAACACTTCTTTAAATCATTTATAAAATATCAACACCCTATTAGTAACTGTTTTCTTTAGCCCACTTTCTTCCTTTTTCTTTTAGTTTAATTATACAAGTAAAACATGGATATGTATATATCACTGTAAAAAAACAAAATTCAAATAATACATAAATAAAGTTAAAAATGAATCCCCTTAATAATCTTACTTTCTTCATTGGGGATAGCTACCTCTGTCTTTTTCAATTAACATAATGTTATATGCAGTATGAAATAGTAATATATGCATAGTTTTTAAATTCTGCTTTCCAGATACCTTGGAAATATTTTTAATATTTCTTAATAGTTTATGGAGCTTTTTTTTGAGTTGAGATGGTCTTAGAGAAATGGTGCTGTCTAGTAAAAAATAACTTCCTTTGATTAGGATTCCTATTACTAGCTTCCTTATTTATCCTTAGGCCTAGTGATTTCCATTTTGTCTGTCATTTTAAGATTATGAATTTTCTATCATCACAGAGTTGAAAAGAGGTAGAGTCTGGATTCAAACCCAGATCTTCTAACATCAGACCCACCTATCTTTCCACTTACTGACTGTCTCACTGAACTTCAGCTTTCTTAACTTTAAAATGGGAATATAATGTCTGTCTTGGCTGTTCTAGGATACATTAATAACCACCTAAGGAGGTATAACACATGTGACCTCAGATATTAACTAAAATGTGTTTAAAGATCACAGAAGTTTCTAGATCCACTAATTTTCAGAGAACCATGTTAGTCTCATAATTCAGTGCTTTGATGTTTTTAGGTAATAGGAATAGAACTAGGAATTCGCTAGATGCCAAAATCATAACTCAGCTTACCTATATAGGTTTGGGCTTTGAAAACAGTGTCCCCAGTCTGTTTTGTTTCCTTGTTTAATTTCAGATTAAAAACTAGTAAGCTGTTACCAGAGTAGAAAGGTTTTGGTTGAAAGAACACTGTTCACTTTACATACAGTGCCACATTTTCCATATTTAACATGCTGGCTGATTCTTTAGACCGCATGGACTGTAGCCCGCCAGGCTCCTCTGTCTGTGGAATTCTCCAGGCAAGAATGCTGGAGAATTCCCTTTTCCAGGGGATCTTCCCAACCCAAGGATTGAACCCAGGTCTTATTGCAGGTCTTTGCCATCTGAGCCATGAGGGAAGCCCATATTTAATATATCCTTCATGAAATATTGCTCAGGATGATGTCCATATGTGATTTTTCCAGTTTTCTCTCCTAGCAGTTTTCCTAATACACTCTTTTGCTTTATTCTTCCTGTGAAGCCTAATAGGTACAAAACTCTGAGAAGCTTATTTGTTTTAGATTCAGTAGATACCATTACCATCCACATGTCTGGTGTTAATTATGCTTCCAATATGGCAGGTGTGTAATAGAAGCTTAGGGTAGAATACCAATGACTTGATTTTCTGTGATTCTGAACATTACTAAAGTGGGCTACCAGAGTTAGCCAACAGAGAATTAGATGTAATTGCTTGCCTAAAGTGATAATATCTTCCTGATACAATCCCTGAATACCAATGAAGGCAGATAATTTCAGGGAGACGCACTCCTCATTTAGGAGATGGGAAAGATCAAGTAAGGGTGATAATTACAAAGAGACCAAAAATATAGCATTTGTAGACCAGGTACATGTTAATCATTGTTTGAAGAAGTTCATAAGATAAAAATTACTTATTCTAAAATACAGTATTAAAATATTTTTTAAGTCAGTGAGTCCTTATGTATGTTTTATAGAAACTTCATAGAAATAATATGAGCTTAAAGGAAGGCAATTTAGCCCATTGTCCCATTTTAAGAATTAAATTCTAAAGATGGATAAGTGAAAAGTGAAAATGTTAGTCACTTAGTCGTGTCTGACTCTTTGTGAGCCCATGGACTGTAGCCTGCTAGGTCCACTGTCCATTTAATTTTCCAGGCAGGAATTCTGGAGTGGGTAGCCATTTCCTTCTCCAGGGGTTTTTCCCGACCCAAGGATCAAACCAAGATCTCAAACCCAGGTCTCCCATGTTGTAGGAAGATTGTTTACTGTCTGAGCTACCAGTGAAGCCCATATTCTAAAGACAGAACTTGTATTTAAAAGCTAGAAGAAATAACAGAAAATTAGCACATTATTTTTAGTTTCATTATTAATTCCTTTTTCTGTCTTTTTCTCTGTTGCTCTGATTTTGAAAGTGTGATGAATGAATTGTATTACATTGCTAAATTTGCTTTATGCTTTACAAACCTTAGTAGATGAGTTACAGATTTTTTTTTAATGCAACCATGATGCTAATTATTGAAAATATTACTCAGCTAGACTCTATGTCTGTATATAGAATGAAGTGAACAGGTATGTCAGAACATATATGACTAAACCTATGTAGTAAGTAAATATTATGTTAAATCTTTTAAATTGATATTTTGTATAGCACCATGTTATAGAACAGATATTAACCCAATTTGCTTTTGATGGAGGAAAGTTTTGTAGAAATAGTTTAAACCTTAAAATGTGTTTATATCCAAATTTGACTGTTCATTAGAATCAGCTATGGGCCATTTTAAAAACTTGTATTTCTGTTCCCTACCACTGACTTTCCAGGAGAAGAATGTGGTGTCCTGGCATGTTTAAATAGTAGCTCTCCTCCAGGAATGGGGATGGGGCACTGATTTGCAGTGTTTGTTGATTTCCATGGTGTAAATACAGACTGCCACCATAGCCAATTTCAAGCTACTAAGATGATTCACGTGGAATGTTGGGAGATGATGTATAGTATTTCCATTATATAGATACAATAAACATATATAACGTAAAAGAACAAATAATATCAAATTTTAGTAAAATAATTAGGAAGTGATGAATCTGAGTTTTCATTGCCTTTGTTTTTAATATAGCAGATTATAAGTTTATGTAATTTAACTTAAAATAACTGTGTTTAACAACCAGTTTGCAAAGTTTTTGAAAATTTATTAATCAACTCATAAAGCTGGTACAAACTGTTGCTAACAACACACTGGAGCTCAGAGATACCTGTATCTTTTTTTAACCAACTAAGTAGTTCTGATGAAAGCAACCTGACAGTCAGGTATTTTTTCTGAAATGTGGATCTAATCCTAAGGCACAAGAAAGCATTCCACAGTCAGACCCAGAATGTCTTCCAGCCTCATTTCAAAGCATACCCACTCCCCCACATCTTCTGTTTCACCCACACTAGACTTAGATTACTTGAAGCTTCTCAAAACATGCCTTGCACTTTCCCACCCTCATGCCTTTTCATTAGTTTCTTTTAGCCTTGAATAGCCTTGCCTCATCTGCCTGACTTTTGCAACACTATTTATTTATCCTTCCAGAAATAACTCAAATGCTGCTTCCTCTTATTTCGTACTTTTGGAAACAGTCCCATTTCTCCTTGATGTTCTCATAGTACTTTGCTTATTTTATTTTGAGCTCCAGTTATCATTGATAACAAATGGCCGTTTCAACTAAATAGATTATAGATGTTTAAAGGGTACCTTTGAATAATATTGTACTTAACACCTTAATATATAAAATGATTAATAAGAACTTTTTGTTTGTTTGCTTGCTTGGTCGTTCTGTGAGGCTTGTGGGATCTTAGTTCCCTAACTAGAGATTGAACCCAGGCCCCGGCAGTGAAAGCACCAAGTCCTAATCACTAGACCACCAGGGAATTTCTAGCACTTGTTTATTTTAATAGGAAGGATTATGGATAATGCATGATACAGCCTTTACTTTCTAATCCTTTGGGAAACTAATTGAAATTTAAACTTTTTTTGAATTAGATGACACCTTTTTTTTTTTCCTCATGATTGAAGACCATTTAGTAGTAATTATATACCGATGCCTTATAGCCAGAAAACAGAAATAGCATCATGGTAACTTTAAGACTTATCAAAGAAGAGTTTCATTGGAGAATATACAAAGCACTTAAGAGTGAAAAAGATAACGCTGTGTATTATTCTGATTTAGTGCACTTTATAGTGTTGTCTGTCAGCTTAAAACCCTCATAGCTCAGTTGGTAAAGAATCTACCTGCAATGCAGGAGACCCCTGTTCGATTCCTGGGTTGGGAAGATTCCCCTGGACCCACTTCAGTATTCTTGGGCTTCTCTGGTGGCTCAGCCGGTAAAGAATCCGCCCGCAACGAGGGAGATCTCGGTTCAGTCCCTGGGTTGGGAAGATCCTCTGGAGAATTCCATGGAATTCTATAGTCCATGGGGTTGTGATGAATCAGACATGACCGAGTGACTTTCACTTCATCATTAAATAAAATCCAAAAGGAGCAAAAATATCATGCTTTGCTTTGTGGTTTGAGAGAAATTTGCTTTCATATATGTTAAAGATACATTCCTTATCAATTGTTGCTTTCTAGCATTTTGTCTAGAATTAAAATTACCTGTTTTCACAATAAGTATTGATAAGATCTAAGTATAGGAAGGAAATGTTGTTCTAAAGTAAAAACAATCCAAGAATTCCTCACAGTAAAAGCAGCACATCCCTTGTTAATGGTGTTTCATACATTTTTTTTTTAATCTTTGACCCAAAGCTGCCACCTGATGGCAAAAATTAAAATGACAACTTTTGTAATATTCTAAACCTCCTCCATCACAGTTACTTGAAATATTATGTTTTCAGCGTTGAGCCTCTAAATTGTAAATGCACTTTTGTATAAATTTTGTATATTTGTTGAATGTTTGATAATTATTTTGAATTTCAGATAAATCAGATTTATTACTTAACTTTTTTTAGATGGGGATCCTACTAAGGAGATTTACTTAAAATCTATTTATGGAGCTGGAGGAAGAATCTGTTTCTTAATTAGCTTTACTTAATGAAGAATTTTACTCGAATATAGTGATTTTCTCTTTCCCTTTTCTTTCTTCAAGAACAACGTCACTCAGACACCATGGTGTTCTTTTATCTGTGGATCGTCTTCTGTGTCATCAGTTCCTGTTATACCCTCATCTGGGATCTGAAGATGGACTGGGGTCTTTTTGATAAGAATGCAGGAGAAAACACCTTCCTCCGGGAAGAGATTGTATACCCCCAAAAAGTATGTACAAAGAGTGCTTGTATTTATTTTTAAAAAAGAAAAAAACACAAAAACAGAACACTCAGGTATATTACAATATATACCCAATACCAGCCTACTTAAAATAATTACCAAAAAATTCTAATCCATTCAGTCAGTAAAAATGTACCAGATGTTAACTGTATTCTGGGTGCTGTAGGAAATAAAGTAAAATTCTGGTTCTCAAGGAGACTATAATCTATGTTCTAAATAGATAAGTAAACAGATTGCAATATAATGTAATAAAGACTAGAATAGAGGAATAAATAGTTAAATATCATTTATGATTTGTTTTTTAATATGCAGTTCCCTGTGTCTCATGAGACTTAGGGAGAAGCCTGGTGGGCTGCAGTCCATAGAGTTGGCTACAGTGTATGGGGTTGTGAAAGAGCCAGGCACAACTTAACGACTATACCATACCTTATGTCTCAAATGCCCTCTTTCCCCTTAGTTTACCTTGAAAATTCTTGTTCCTTCTTTTTATTTTTAATTTATTTTATTTTTTTAGCATTCTACATCAAGCTGCTTATTTATTTTTAAAATTGTTTATTTATTTTTGGTCACGCTACATAGCATGTGGGATCTTAGTTCTCCAGCCAGAGATCAAACCCATGTCCCCTGTATGGAAGCTCAAAGTCTTAACCATTGGACTGCCACGAAAGTCCCTTGTTCCTTCTTTTTAAAAGTTAGTTTGTTCCTTTCTCTAAGAAGCCTTTCTTGTTTCTCCAAGCATAATTAGCCAATCGTCCTAGTCCCGTTTTACACTAGACAAACTTCCAATTATGGCAGTTATCACATTGCATTTTAATTACCTATTTAGGTATCTATATCCCTTACTATCCAGCATAGTCCCAGGCATACAGTATACAATGTTTGTGGAATGAATGAATGAATGAATAAATAAATACTTGACTGAATGAGCAGTGCTGTAAGCACAAAGGAAAGAGGTGTGCCTGACTTTGCTTGGGTACATCAAGAAGGCTTTTCTTGTCATTTATTTCAGTCAGTTTTCTTAAAGTTTCAATTTGATCCAAAAATACATGGATAATTACTTGAGAATCATTTGAGCACCTTATCTAAATTATGAATGAAAGGATGAGAAGGACTGAATTAAAAAGTCAAAAGACCAAAAGTATCTTTACTCAGATATTGAAAGAAATTAAACAATGAATTGGGAATCCTTATAAGTAAATTCTAACCCCAGCTCTGTCATTAATGAGCTATATAACTTTAGACAAACAGACTGCAGTGTATTCTATAAAGTAGGGTGTTATACTAGATTATCTCTTGATCCTTTCCCAATCCTAAAAGTGTGCCACTAATATTTTTTACTATGTCAAAATGTCATCAATACTTCAGAACTGCACTTTGAAAAATGTGTGACTGTGTAATATGTAATTGGTGCTTAGGGAAGGCTGTTTTCAAGTGTAAGGATTGAAAATAAATGATAGACTGAATATGATGAATGATACGTTAGTGTAACTTCATCTAAACAAATGAAGGCAGAAAAGGAGATGTTCATTGACAGTGATTTTTAAGTCTCATTTGAAAAGAAAATCAAAAAAAGTAATATTAAGCACAAGTCAGACAGAGACATGTGTTCAAGAAAAGATGGCCTTGTGTTCACCAAATGCATGTGCCTTTCCTCCTTGTACTGTTCTTGCCTTACGGAGAGATGTAATGCATTTCTATCTTATTATGACGATTGCTTTGATGAACTATTTATATCTTTACATAAATGTTAATCTGTTCATCCTTTAAGTACTAACTTTTTTATTTCTATGTAATAAAATTAGTTAATAGAATCTTCCACTTTCTTTGTTATTACACATTTTTATGACCCACTTTTAGGGTCATAATATGCTTTTGTACATTAGGCTTTACAAATATATAAGAAAAATGTCCTAGAAGATCACCATACCCCTCTCAGCTTTAAAAGGGCAAATATTAGAGTTAAATTTATTGTGCTAAAAAAGGGAAGAAGCTATATGTGAAGTTCAGTGGGTCTTCATTTAAAAATTAAGAACACAGCTATATGAACTTCAATAAGTTCCTTGGCATTAACAGTACATACTGTTGAGTACCATACCCAGGTCCAGGAAGCATTTATGTTATCTCCATATTAAAACTTAACTTTTCTGTATCTCTTGACCTCAAGTTAAGTGTATTCCTCCCAAAAGACTTAATTTTTGGTAACATCAGCTCCCACATCAGTCAACTGTGGATCAGCTTGATTGGCTCTTAAAGGCATACAAAATTGCAGCTTTTCATCAAGACACCTAATAATGATTTCACTGCATGTGGATTTATCAAAAAATTACATTAGCGCTGTATTGAATAGCTGGGGAAAGGGACAGAGAGATATGTTACTGTGTTTTTAAAAATCTTCATAAAATTAATCATAGTAAGCAGTGAATAATGTCTAAAATTGATTAATCAAGATATAGCAATATACACACATTATTTAGAAATGTGGATGATAAATGCTCAAAATTTGAAGATGTTTGCCTCTAGAGAATAGGACAAGAAGAGGACTGCTGTTTCTTTTGTTTAATAGCCTTCTAACATGACTGATTGATATTCCCTTGCTGACATTCTTTTAATAAAATAAATGCTATGACTTAATACGTAGCAGTTCTAGTTCCCATAAGATGTTGTAGCCTTTAAATACATATTTTAAAGAGCTGGATATCCTGAGATGAAGAGAAAATCCATGAATTATAGTTCCGGTCAGTTGGCAGTTTTTGTGCTTAAGACTTTGTGTAGCTAAAACTGAAAGAATTAGTTAAGTGCTTGTCTTCCCCATGTGGAAATGGGACATCCCTTAAATTTAATTGTTTGTGAAATCCAAGCTTCATGTTATTTTCTGACATCAAAAAAGAAGGAAAAACTTTTTTCAAATGAAGGGTAAGGCAATTTGAGAATAAAAGCGCAAATAACAAAGTTAGTAAATCTCATATTTTCTAATTTGAACTATTGAGCCATTAGTGTATCATATGCATTTTAGAATGTCATCTCAGTCAGCTCGAGGATCTCATCTGGTTTGTATTTCTGGGGTCTAGAAGAGCGCCTAGTATACAATATGGGAATGAAGTATTAATATATTTGTTAAAGGATCACTGAACTTCAGTAAAACTTCATTTTGAATATTGCCCTATCTATGAAAAAAAACTAAATTGGTGAAGTCTTTTAAAATATAGAACTCTTTACTTCTTTTACTCACGCTGGTCAGTATGATGTGTGACTTGTTTACTGTGCTAGGTGTGCTTATTTGTAAGAAAAACGATGGTCAGTTTACTCAATTTGCTTATTATCCCTCAGGCCTACTATTACAGTGCCATCATAGAGGACGTGATCCTGCGCTTTGCTTGGACTATCCAGATCTCAATTACCTCCATGACTTCACTGCCTCATTCTGGGGACATCATTGCTACTGTCTTTGCTCCCCTTGAGGTTTTCCGGTAAGCAGACTACTATAAAGTTTATCAGAGATTTTTTTTTTAACCTAAAATGTTACTCAATACTTATAAATTAGATTTTATTAAAAACTTATACCTGAAAAGCTTAAAATTTCCAACTTTTCTCATACTTCTCATCTGCCTCAGTGTTGGAAAATTCTGACTGAAGGACTAAGAGATAAGTTCTTACAAAGTTATGCTGATGATGACTTTTTTAGAAGCTTTTTTTAAGAATTGGACTCCATTTGAATATCCAAATGACTAATGAACATATGGAAATGTTCTTTACATGATTAGTCACCAGGGAAATGCAACTTAAACCTACTTTTGAGATACAGCTACTCACCTGTAAATGCTAAAATGAAAACTATAGACACACCAAGTATTGATAAGGATATAGAACAATTGGAATTTACAAACACTGCAAGTTGGAGGAAACTAGTACAATAGCCACTTCGGAAAACTCTGTCGGCATCTACCAAAGCTTTGCATGAACTCCTGGGTATATAGCAAACAGAAATGCTGACCTGAGGCCACAAAGATCCGCATACAAGAATGTTCACAATAATATTATTTGCAGCAGACCAAAGTGGAGACTACCCAAGGGCCTAGCAATATTAGAGCAGACAGATAAATTGTGCTATTTACACACATGCAAATCTATTTGGTAATGAGAACAGAAGACTAAATACAAAAACAGGAATGAACCTCACAAAGCAAAGTACTGAGCAAAAGAAGTCAGCTACAAAAGAATATGTCCCTGTACGAGTTCAAATTTATGAAGTTCAAAAGCAGGCTAAATTTATCTGTGGTATTAGAAGTCAAAATAGCATTTGCCCTTGTGGGACAGTGAGTGGAAGTGACACCAAGAGAACCTCCTTGAGTGGGGAGTAAGGTGCAGTAATGTTCTGTTTCTTGAAATGTGTGCTGATTACACAGTGGGTTCAATTTGCTAAAATTCGTTATGCTGTGCCCATCATACTTGTTCACTTCTCTGAATATGTGTTATACTTAATAAGTTTTTAAATTAAAAAAAATAATTGAGCTCCATTGGAAGGGTTGTGAGTAGAAACAGGGATGTAAAAAGTCTTCGAACAGAAATTAGAATTAAAATATTTTGAGAATCATATTTTGCAGTTTAGCAACCTGGGTTATTTAGCCCACCTTCTCAGTAGAAACAATGAAAATGCCAGATAAAATATTTTTTTAATCTTCCTAAAAACATCAGTGATCTGACTCGATAGCCCAAACTCTTAAGTGAAGGCAGGTACCCCATGATAAGCAGAACACGAAAGCTGATTTTGCACTAAAGAAATTTGCCAAAACAAAAGACTTGGAGATTCATCTGTGATAGCCAATTCAAATTTTTATGCACCTAATAATATATAGCTTGGAAATAGTAAAATGAAAGTTGACATTGCTAGAAAGTAAAAGTAGATAAATTTATAATTTTAGAGAAAAATGTTAGCATACTTTTCTCAGTATAAACAAGTAATCAAGTAAACAAGCAACAACTTCCTGGTGCCTCAGTTGGTATAGACTCCACCTGCCAAAGCAGGAGACCCGAGTTCTATCCCTGATCCAGGAAGATCCCATATGCCACGAAGCAGCTAAACCTGTGCTCTACAGCTATCGGGCCTGTGCTCTAGAGCCTGCAGACCGCAACTGCTGAGCCCACGTGCCGCAGTTCCTGAAGCCTCTGAACCTTAGAGCCCGTGCTCTGCAACAGGAAAAGCACAGCAACAAGAAGC
The DNA here is from genome assembly GCF_016772045.2 of Ovis aries. Classification (NCBI taxonomy): domain Eukaryota; kingdom Metazoa; phylum Chordata; class Mammalia; order Artiodactyla; family Bovidae; genus Ovis; species Ovis aries. The sequence goes on from NC_056065.1 coordinate 61,405,969, forward strand.
CTGCACACTGCAACTCGAGAGTAGCCCCTGCTTGCCACAACTAGAGAAACGCTCACACAGAAATGAAGACCCAGCACAGACCAAAATAAATAAAATTTTAAGAAAACAAGTAATCAATTAACCAACTTGACCTAATTGACATATGTAGAGCATTGTGTACAACCTAGCTACTAAATACAAATGCTTTTAAATACACATGGAACATTCACCAAAATTAACCATGTGTTGGGCTGTATAAAGGAAGTCTTAACAAATGTTAGAATAAAATCACAAAAGATAACCTGAAAATTCACAAACGTTTAGAAATTTAGCAGCCTATATGTAAATAATCCATGGGTTGAAGTGGAAATTGCAGTGGAAATTTTAAAATAATTCTGAATAGAAATGTCATTGAAATTCTCCATCACCACTACCTCCCCCCATTTACTTCTTTCTCTTTCATGTATGCTTCTTTAATTTTTTTTCTAGTAAAAAAAAAAAAGAGGTAGCTCAATTACGTTTTTTATTCTTGATTTTTTCTTTTTAAAAAATTATTTGGTTTATAGAATCAGATGTTATATCACCCATTTAAAGCAGAAGCAAAAAAGATCCTTTGAATCTTTTTTCTTCCTGCAACTACTGCCCATTTTTGTGTTCTCTTTTACAGCAAAACTCTTCAAGAGATAACTTTACTTGCTATCTCTGCTCTCTGACTCCTTCCCCATTCTCCCTTTAATTCATCTCATCCTTTTCCCCAGTACTCAAACTAAATTGCTTTTGTTAATAATTAATAACAGCAGCAAACACTAATGTGTTGTCTTCTGTGTACCTGGCACTGTTCCAAGCACTTTACATGTACTAACTTAGTGAATCCTTACCACAGTCTTGTCAGGTAAGTACTGTTACTGTCTCATTTACTGATGAAGCATAAGTTAAGTGAATCATCCAAGGCTGTTACAGTTAGTAAGTAGCAGATCCCTGATCTGAATCTAGACAGTCTCCCAGAATCTGTGCTGTTAGATCACATTGCCTCTTTATCCTCTATCTAAATCCAGTGGTTCTTTTATCTGACTTTACCTCTCAGCAAAGCTCTTCATTTGATTTCTCAGAAACTACTCTCTTCTGTTTCATGGTCTGTTCCATCTCAGTTTGTTTACTGGTTCTTTTTCCTCTTCCCAAATTGTAAATGTTGGTGTGCTCTAGGGTTTGATCCTCTTTACTCCTCTCCTTCACTTACTCCTAAGCCCATGACTTCAAATTCTGTTCTTAGGCTGTCTATAGTCCCAGTCTCTCCTCTGAACTGCAAACTCATATCCATCTGGCTACTGAATTTTCCTCCTGGGTATCTAATGGCAATAGAAACAACTCAGATCTCTAGTAAATGGTGTCACCATTCACTGAAAACAAAAACCTGAGACACCCACATCCCATGTCCGGTGAGCCTCATCTCCATAAAGAAATCCTGTCGGTCGGCTTCTCATCGCCTCTGTTATCCCCACCTGAATCTAAGTCTCTGTCATCTCTTTCCCGGACTACTACAGCGTCTTCTGATTGATCTCCCTTCAGCTGTCTTTGATCTCTTCACAGTGCAGCAGATGGATTGATCTTAAATCATATTATTCTCCAGCTCGGAACTCCTTGTTTTCTGTCACACTATAAGTCTAAACTCTGTACTGCAGCTTTTAAGGCTGTCTGTGGATCAGGCCCTTTTCTGCCTCTCCGTCTTCATTTCCTGCCATTTTAACCTTCCTGTTCCATTCCAGCCCTACTGACATTGCTGCTGCTTTAACACACCGAAGTCCTCTCCAGCGTGGGACCTTTTGTGCTTGCTGTTTCCTCCACCCCTTTTGTATCTGCTGTTTCCTCTGCCTCAGACCCTTTTCTTTAGAATTTTACCTGACTTGCTTCCTTACTTCGCTCAGATTTCTGCTAGGTGTCATCACTTCAAAGAAGCATGTTCTTGCTCTACTTTCTTCAGAGCACATACTGTTAACTAATTGTTTATTTGCTTAATATTTGTCTCTTTTATTAGAAACTACACTTAGACAGGCATAGGCTTTGTCTCTGTCATACTGTGGCTTTTCCTGTCATACTGTAGGTATTCAATAAATATCTGTTCAATAAAGTGAAAGAATGAGTGCTCTGAACCTGTGTTCCATGAGTCCCTTTGCTTTGCCTATTCCATTTTTGTCCCATTCCCCCCAACACACACACCACCTTTTTCTATTTTAATATTCTAGTCCTTAATTCCTTTGTGTGTGTGTGTGTGTGTGTGTGTGTGTGTGTATTTCCATGAGTGGAAAGTTGATGTATTTGGAGGTCTACAGGTGATAGTAGTAGTATATTCAAATTTTATAAGTAATTCCCTTACTCCTACCCCATTTTGCTAAGGCGATTTGTGTGGAACTTCTTCCGCCTGGAGAATGAACATCTGAATAACTGTGGTGAATTCCGTGCTGTGCGGGACATCTCTGTGGCCCCTCTGAATGCCGATGATCAGACGCTCCTAGAGCAGATGATGGACCAGGAGGATGGGGTACGGAACCGCCAGAAGAATCGGCCGTGGAAGTACAGCCAGAGCGTATCCCTGCGCCGGCCTCGCCTCGCTTCTCAGTACGTATGGCTGCCACTTCTGTGAGATGAATTCCCTTCAGGTTTTAGTACTGGGTAACATTTAAGTTTGGAGAAGGAAATAGTATTCTTGCCTTGAGAAATCCGACGGACAGAGAAGCCTGGCAAGCTATACAGTCCATGGGGTTGCAGAAGAGTCTGGACATGACTTAGCGACTAAACAACAACATTTAAGTTGCAAAGCAGTCATGTTGAACGTGATGAAATTGCTGGTGTTCAAACATTTTTCACAACCTATGTATAGAATGTCTTAATGGACACATAGTGTACAATATAATTAGTATGTTAATGCATTAATTAATTCCTACTGATTTGGCATTAAAAGTACACTGGGGAAAACTTATTGGAGAATATTTTATTTGACTCTTGAGTATATCTTCTATAAAAATCATTTTCAAGTTAGAAATTTTAAGAGCCCTGGTTCTGCCACTTGACATCTGTGTTATCTTGGCCAAATCACTTAATTTCTCTATATTATTGCTCATCTGGAAATTGGGATTAGTATGGTCCCTGCTCAGAAGGTGGCTAGGTAGATTGTTTGTTATGACTTGGAATTTACACCAGTTTCCTCACAGAAAGAGCTCAATAAGTATAAGCTACTATTATTTTTACTTTCTTAGTGAATACCTACAGCAATATTTTTATCCGTCATTGACTTTGTATATTCCTAAAAGTTGTTTGGAGGATAGCTGTACCCTCTAAGTGCAGGGTATATGTGGCCACATTTGAAATTTAGAGACAGTCGATATCACAAAGGATTGGAATAAAAGAAGGGACAGGGCAGTTTTCTGAAGGATAAGGGAGTGTTTGGATAGGCTAGAGGCACAGTAAAGACATAAAGGTGGAAATGAGGGATGGAAAGAAAAGCCATGTGACTAGAGCTTGTAACAAATAGTAACAACATTTAGCTGAATGAAGTGCGAGTGTAAAAGGCTGAAATTCAACTTTATCTTGTAGGCAGGAAGAAGTCACAGAGAATTTTTTCATAGAGTGTTATGAAAGTAATATATTCATAAGTTTTAATGGCACTGTGCAACATACATTGGGAAAGGGAAAACTGAAGGCCGGATCAACTAAAAGACCGTTGCAGTGTTCTTCAGTATGGAACATTAAAGACTTGGATTAGGGCACTTACAGGAGGACAAAAAGGAAAACAAGGAAGCATTTTAAAGGAAGTTTAAAAAAAAATTAGAGATGGTAATAACCCACAGGGAGCAGAAGAGAAATTGCCTGAGCTTCAGATAGAATTTGTAAGTTCTCCGAAGAAGAGAAGGTAGGGAAAAGCAGAGCAAGGAACTGTCTTGGGGAACAAGCACAAGCAAGAGAAAAAAAAAGAACAAAAGGGATAGGAAAAGAATGGTTAGGGAGGTCAGTAGGAAGAACGTCAAACCAAAGCATGATACCATTACATAGAGCAGGAAGCAGAGTTTGAGGAAGCAAAGGGGGGATGTGAAGGCTGGTAGAGTTAGCAAGGTAAGGTCCACAAAGGACTGGAAGACAGTGCAATAGATGGTCATCCCACTGAGCTCTTAAATTTGAAAGTTGAATCCTTGCTAGTCACCAGCAGAGGGCAGTGCAGACATACACTCTTTCTGCCTCAAAAACAAGGAAGCAGTAGATGTTTACGTTCAGTTTCAGATGTTCAGTGGAAAAACACCAGCATATTAGATTGCCTCCAGAGGAAGACATTTAGAACGCTGGAGCAGGTTTTGTGCAAAGGAAGAGAGCAGCGAATCTAAAATAAGATCGGAGACTGAATGCTAACTTTGAGACTCTTGCAACCGTTTAACACATCCTTAACATTTTTAATGTCTATTTCTACCTCTGTCGAGTAATAATGATGCCTACTTTACCTCATGGAGCTCATGAGTTGCAGAATATTTTGACTTTATCTAATACTCCATTTTTCATCCTGTGCAAGAATCTCTTTTATGGAATCCTGAATAGTTGATTATCTTATTTTGATTGACAGTCATCAGTGATAGTGAAGTTTATAACTATACAAGGCACCTGATTTTATTGTTGGCTAGTTACTGTGGCAGATAGCTTATGCTGAAACATGCTTCAGTATAACTTCAACCAGTTGATCCTGGGTGGGCTTTATAACATGACTTAGTATTCTGTCTTATGTGTGCTGTGCGAACTCACTCAGTCGTGTCCGACTCTTTGTGACCCCATAGACTGTAGCCCACCACGCTCCTCTGTCCATGGAGATTCTCCAATACTGGAGTGAGTTGCCATGCCCTCTTCCAGGGGATCTTCCCAAACCAGGGATTGAACCCAGGTCTCCCGCAATGCAGGCGGAATCTTTACCGTCTGGGCCACCAGGGAAGCCCCTCTTCTGTGTGTACTTCATCAGCTGTTTGAAGACAGCTGTCGTGTGTCTCCTTTAGTCTAAATCTGCTGGCCAGCTCTCCTTGTTTTTCATGTGTTCCTCAAGTGATTTTCCTGTCATCCTCATCTTAATTCTTCGTATTTGTTTAATGCTTTACTGATGCTTTTTATATCCATTCTCTCACTTGATATTCATACTGTCTCCATGAAGTAAAAGCAGTATTATGTAAAAAGGAATCATTATTCCTGCTTTACAGAGATGAAAATTGGCATCTCTGAGAGGTTAAAAAAATACATCATAAAACCAAACCCCTCCATTGCACATTACACATGACCTACCATTGTTGTTTCCTTCCTCTGGTTACAACCTAGTTTCTTAGTGTTTTTCCAGTAATATCTGAAATTGAATACAAAGCTCTAGGAGCAGTCTATCTGGTATAGTATATAGTGTCCATGACTGGTTATGATGTATTTTTAATGGTAGTAAGATTGAAAATATACCTAATACTTTGGATGTGTTTGTATTTTAGTAATGGACTAAGAATTTTTTTTTTCCTTTCATTACCACTAGATCCAAGGCTCGTGACACTAAGGTATTGATAGAAGACACAGATGATGAAGCTAACACTTGAATCCTCTGAAGTCTAGATTAACATCCTTGGTTTTCCTACTCTACAATTCTTTCCTCGACCAACGCAACCTCTAGTACCTTTCCAGCCGAAAACAGGAGAAGACATATAACACATTTTCCGAGCTCTTCCAGATCGGATCCTATGGACTCCAAACAAGCTCACTGTGTTTCTTTTCTTTTCTTCTCGTTTAATTTTCATTTTCTATTTTTAAAACAAATATTTACTTCATTTTGCCAATCAGAGGACATTTTAAGGAACAAAAACACAGTATCTTCTGGATTGTTTACAATCACAAGGACACAGATACCTGCCAGGATGAAGACCAGGCATTGCAAGGACCCTCTGATGGGACGGTACCGAGACACCTCGGCTTCCGCTTGGCCCGGTTTTGACTGGTTGAAACCGGACATTGATTTTTAAATTTTTTGTCAGTTTATGTGGAGAATTTTTTCCTTTCCTTCATACCCAGCGCAAAAGCACTGGCCGCACTTGCAGGGAAAGTGCAACTTAGAGCAGTACCTTCATTCACGAAGCTACTTTTTAATTTGATGTAACTTTTCTTATTTTGGGGAGGGTTGCTGGGTGGGTGGGAAATATGATGTATTTGTTACATATGGTTTTCTCATTATTTATGAAACTTAACCATAAAAGAATGATATAACTCCTGTACAATGAAGGTGGTAGCAGTGAAGACAGGGGAGACTAATGTCGGACAACATCTGAGGGTTTGGTCCACAATACCTCTTTCATGAGACGTCTTGCACCTGTTTGACTTTTCCTTCCTTCCTTTTTAATTTTAAGCCAAAGTGTTATTACTGATGTTTTGAGTTGCTGCTGCTTCAGAATCCTGAGCGTGTCTCCTGCAACAAAGCCTCCACACATGTCCACGCAACCAGTTGAAATTTATTGAAGAGGCCAGATACATTTTTTTAAGGAACAGATGTGGAATACATTTGCCCATATTCCAACCGTAACTGAAGTTACGCCTTATTAAGCTTCAACATGTAGGGTAATTGAAGTACATACAGCCTTTACCAACTTGGGATTAGAAGGCACAGCTATTTCATAGACTCTCTACACCCTCATTGGATAGTTTTTCTTCTGGGCCCACTTACTTTAGCCCGAAGTTGATAAAATTAAAAGTCTCTCTTGGGGAAACCATGCTTTTGAGAGCATAGAACAAGTTACCCTTCCTCTCTCACTGACAGTGATGAAACAGAGATTAGCAGCCATTTCTCCCAGCAGTTTTAAAGGGTGAACATTAGATTTCATGCCCTCCTATGACAGAAAAACTGCTTTTAAAATTGGGGGGGGCCTAAACTTGGTTATACACAAAAATCACATTTCGTAGAAATTTCAGACTATAATGATCTGTACACAGTGCTCATTTTCACTTTTGTCTGATTTCTTTCCTATTTCCTAAGTCATCAGATAAGCCCAAAAACCTAAAGGATTTTTCTCCCTTGAATGTGATTGGCATTAAATTTAGCATTGTCATTTATTTAGTATTAAAAGCATATGATTACTGCCCCTTAATATGCCCTTTTGTCATTAGCTCTTATGCCATGCATCACATGTCTTCACTCATCCCTGTCATAATTCCAGGAGATTAATTAAAATTCTTGTTACTACCAAAATTCTACCAATTAACTGACATTTTCTTTTTAAAGGAGTTTTTTTCATCTTTATTCTGTCAGGCTTCCAAAATTTGGCCCCTTCCTGAATTGAGACCTTTTTTTCCTGAAAAATCACTAAGCTCTGTGGCCTTTACTGCTTTTTTTGTTTTGCCAAGCATATTCCTTGGCCCAAAACTGAAGAATAGAAACTTAATTTTTTTTTTTAGTTTAAATAAAATGGATCATTTCTAATAATCAGTGGTAACAATTTAGTGACCCTTAATAGATGAAAGGTTACATTATTTATACTCGGGATTTTTTTTTCTAACTATTCTGGTTTTGTACGGTAAAACTATGGGAAATATCACTGGTCTGTCCAGAAGGAGTAGTAATTATTACTGAGTTATGTAGAAAAGTCCAGTGGACCAGTCATTTCTTGTACAAATAAATTTGGTGGTACTACTGTGTATCCAGAGCAATTTGACTTGTCAAAACTTCATTCTCTGTTAGTAAACCTATATAATGACACACTTAAAATCTTACAGTTGACTTCTGGTATTTTAATTCCCCAGTGTTTTTACTTTAGTGTATCCTATGACTGGTTTGGTCTTTTTTCAACTATTATGATTCTCGACCCTGATCAGTATTATTTTTTCATAGATAATGCATTGTTCGAATATATTCTTTTCCTGCTGTTGGTCCAGTCAGAATAGTTTGTTCAGGAATGATAAGGCTTAGGTAACTTTCCGCTCACTTTGACAGATGCTTAAACATGTTTTTTAACAACAGCTTTATGTTCCTCCTGAAGCTCTAAAGAGAAAAGAAGGCTTTTCCTCATCAAGAGGAAACAGTTTGGAAGAAAGAATATATAATTTTTTCCTCCAGAAAAGGCAATGTGCATTTTTCTCACCTAACTTTTATATGCTCTAGTTGTGATTGCTGTGTCCTACCTAAAATTTTACTGGAGCGTCTTGTACACTGAAACTCTCAATAGAACTCCTAGGAAATGAACATCACAGAGTTATTTTAAAGGAGCAGCAATCTAACCAAAGGAAAAACATTATTTGATTTTGGGTTTAGGAAGTCTAGTTTTATTTTATTTGAGAATCACTCAATTGATGGTATTAGTTAAAATACCCCTAAATGAATGAAAAAGTATTTTTTTAAAAAGGATAAAATTTCTTTTTCATTTTGTGATAATATGGAAAACATTGATGTGTGTAGAGAAAGTAAAAGACAAAAGTGGCGTATTTTCTATGCACAAATATGCACTCTAATTAAAGCTGCCTATACTATTAAAATGGAGTAATTGAGGATTTCATATCATACAGAGAGACATTAAAATGATCATACATAGTCATTAATTAGGTCATAATAGTTATTTTTAAGATTGGAAAGAGGTTGGAAACCTCTGTGCAACTTTCTTTTCCAGCATCAGCCCTTTTTCTCCTTAAAAAAGCTGCTTCATTTCAGATACAAAAGCAGTGCTGTGGGAGGAGAATGCCAGTCACCCCAGCAGTAGCACGTGTGAGCCCTTAGAGAAGGAAAACGGAGCCCAGCCCCTCGGATTTGTGACATCCCAGTATTCCAGCATGAGAGTTTGAAGGTTTTAACTGAGATGTTGCTGGAAGTAACTTGTTGGTATATGATATCCTTCTACCGTGGTTTGACCAAAGTATATTCATGAGAACTAGAGAAAGCAATTCATGCCTTCTTAACCAAGGCAAGTTAATAGGAGAAAATAGCCTATGTACAGGCATTGATTAATAGACATTTAGTTGAAGAGAAATAAGGTAATTGTGGAGGTAGCAGAGAAGAGCAAAAGGAAGTTGGACCTTGGCAGCAGAAGCCGGGCCGTGAGGAAAGTAGGTGAGCTTGACCACATGGAGGTGATGCTGCCTTTTGCGATCTTTCCTTTGGGTGGTTATACTGCTGGTAGACACCTGCCTGTTTTGCTACCCTCTTTCTCCACTACTTTCCTTTACTCGGGAAATAGTTCTTTATGCCCAAATGCAATTTTCTTAGCAATGACTAGAAAAAATTTTTAGTCTAAGGAAAGTAAGTTAGAAAATAACTATCCATGGTGTTATTTTATTCAAATATTTAGGATTCTCTGATGTGATTGCACTTTATTTGGTAAATCAATTTCAGATTATTTTCTGTAATAGTTTGCATGAAATTTTTTAGCTCTTAAGAAATAAGAGCTGTACAGCATATTGAAATTTTAAAAATTAAGGTGGCTTCTCAGATTGAAAAAAGTTACATTGAATCTAAGGCTTTCTCAACTACAAAATCACCGAACTTTTAACACATCTAATTTTAAAAGCCAATAATAGATATGATCTGTGTCACTAAGTTAAGACAATAAAGGTTCTAGTAGAACTTCAGGAAAAGTTAAGAGAAGTAAATCAAATTTTTGAGCTTAATTCATTCCTTTTTATGATGCATCTGGCTTATTTCTTGCTTTTGATGATTAGCTGAAGCAAGGAAAGGTTAAAGAGATTTTACAGATTGCTTAAACACATTCCTGCATTTCAGGTATCAATCTTGATAGCAAATCTTAAAAGCTAACTTTTTGCATTATATTTTCAGTATATACAATGTCAGCACAGTGGTAATGTGGGCTAGAGTTTATTATATTAGATTGTAAGAAATTTGTGATTAACGCTACAAACCAGTACTTTACCCAGCGTTAAGCCACACCACTCACCAAATATGAAGACATCAAAGAAGTTCGGAGCTTAATTTAAATGATATGAGAAGTTTGCCTGGGAATTGAGAGGAGCCTGCTGATTGGAATGGTTCATCATGCCTTTCTAATATGAATTCGCAAAACTGTGATATTGAGTTGCCCCTTTAAAAACAACCTTCCAGAATGTATTTGCTTGCTTACTATGGAGTATAGTGGTTATCACATTGGGCTAACACTTTCAACACACTTACTGCAGAAGAGGAAGTCAAAGGGACAAGATGAGTTTCCCTGAACAGAAGTAAATCATTATACTGCTTTTCATCTAAAGTATGTTTCCTTATAGCAGGCCTTTATTTTATTACTAAAGCAAAGCCACCTTCAGTTTTTTTTGTTTGTTTTGTTTTATGCCATCAACCTAAGGAGGACAATCAAATAACCAACTGTTTGCCTTGGATTCAGTGTGTCTGCTAATTACACCATCTCATCTTACATACCTTCAGACCAGTTACTTGACTAAATGTCCACCATATTACCTTAGTTCTTCCTATGCCCTTTCCTCTGTACCACCACAAAACAGAGGAAAGACTTAACTACCAGGAAGATGTGAACTTCTAAGAAAGAGCAAGGATTTCATCTCACTCTCCTTTTATCATTATCTCTGAAGTCCCTCCTTAGAATTCCCTGATGGTCCGTGCTGCAACACCAGCATGGTGGAAATAAGGAGAAAGATTGTGGGGAATCCTGAAAGAGTAACTGATTGTGACATTGTTATTCTTTTGAACTATAAAGTAAAATTGTGAGCCACTCACTTGCAGAAAGAGCAGAACTCAAGCTTTATCACATTGTGAAGATTAATACCTTAACTGTTTTCCAGATTAGCGCAGAAGCTTGTATCAGTGAAGAGTATTTAGGAGGGCAATAGGGTGTAAAATGTACCTGTCTTTGAACCCTCTCCTTCTTGCTCATGTTTCCTTCACCCCACCCCACCCCACCACATTGTGTTGGTCCGGTGATACTATTCTATGAAACTGAGCTATAGTTGTCAAAAGTAACCATGGAATGTGATTAATCCTCTGTGGGTGCTTCTTTTTCTCCCTTGCTTTCTTTCTTACTCCCTCCACTCTGGTAAATGGAAAAGGTGATGTCAAAGAATTGATGCTTGCTTGGACTCCTGTTGTATCTGTGACTATGCTATTAGCTGTCTCCTTTTTCCTTCTTACATGGGTAGAATTCTTATGAAGTGTGGCGTTCCCTTCCTGAAAGTAGGTTTAATGCACAATGTGGTACTGTTTTATAGTTTCTAGATGGTTGTATAAAGCAAAAAGTTAATGTGGTTATGTGTTTTTAAAAGAAAATAAGTGATTGGTTAAAAAAAAAACTGTTCTTTTTTCATTATTACAAGCTTTCTCTGTTTTCCAACAGTTTACTGACTCCTTTGTCACTGGTGAATGGTTTGTGTGACTGTGTGTTTTTCTCTCTGGGTTTCTTGGATCCCGAACATGATTCCTCTTAGGACTACTAACTTGTTAAAAGTTTAGGGCAAACAGACTTCACGGGTGAACATTTTTTAACTCTTTTACTAAATTGAAAAATAAAATAACATTTTTCCTTTAGGTAATATATGAAGTGTGACCCTAAAGCAATAGGATTGATGGAGCCAATCTTTTTTTAGTTAAATCCTGAATAGCTGGACACTTGTTATTATTCCATACCCAGACACTGTGGGAACATGGAATTTTCTGTGGAATTCCTGGATTATTACTCCTATCTATCTATCTAGAAAAATTTATCAAATTAACTGACCCCAGGATAAATATACTCGAAAAGAGAAAAATATTTTATTGACTAAACCAGGATATGATAACACACAGTTACCACGTTAAAGTCAGGATAAGCTGTGGATATATATGACTCATTGGATCCTCAGCACCTCTTTCTATAATCTGATGATAATAATACATGCTCAACATTTGTATGCCTATAGGTGTTACACTACATACACTATAGTGTTTTACGTTTTTAATTTTAGTCAAGTCTTCTGTAGCCCTTCGATAATGAAATATCAAAGATAGATTAGAAACTTGTTTGTCAAAGATTGTTCCTGTCAACTATTGAATTCAGACATTTTTTTTGCCTGGAGTTCCATAGATTCTTTAGAAATCTTTAAGCCCACCCCTGGCAGCCTTCATCAAAAAACGTGCTGGGTAGGGTGTTTGCCCTGCTGCCAGCTCTTGTCAGTGACCATGAGGATATACGCTGATTTCCTTCCATGCAATGCCCCAATCTTAGTCTAGTCTGGAGTTCCAACAGTAATACAAATCAGGGATGGGGAGACGTCCTTTTTCCAAAGGTGTTTTGTCACTGGGAAGTCATACAAATCATATTTACTGAAATGTGTCAAGTACCTAGACGATAGTAGAGGCCTAATAAATATTTGTTAAAGTGAAAGGTAACTTTTAGAGATTATTAGTAGATAAACTATTGAGCAAATTTAGGAGGTAATTGACTTTTTTTTTTTTTCCCATCGATTGCTACAGAGGTTGTGCCTCTTAGGAACACTTGCTTACTGACAAACTGGTCAGTCAGCCTGTGTTGAATCAAGTTGTGTGAAAACTTGATCCTGGTGCTCCCTCCCTGATAATTAGCAGCTGCTTCTTCATCCCATGAACTTTTTATTCTACTGCACAGAGAACAGATTAGGTCCCCCAAGGGCAGAGTAGTCACTGCTGACCCTCACTGCCCAGCACAGGCAAGGACCATATCTCATCAGTGACATCATGTAGTGTTAGCCCCATTTATAGAGGAGAAAGTGCTCAGTGCCTGGCTGTGGACATTGCAGTGACTGCTGACACTGCAATTAAGATGCAGATCTGACTGGCTGGATAGCCCAAATTCTCCCTGTTCCTTAGAAGGAAAAAACACACATATATTTCTTGCTTAGTACGAGCGGCTTCTTTCCAAAGCTATGCCTGATCAGAATGTAACCATTTTAAAGAAAATCAAAGAACACCTTCCCACAAAACACACACACACACAAACTATAGGTTCCTCAGCAAGCTGGGTTCTCTGATTGTTGGTGAGAATTTTTCCTCTGCCTCTTCAGGGATGACAGTTCTTGGGACTCTTAAATAGTAACAAATGAGCTCCTTAATCAGACTTCTTTTCACAGAAGTCTTTTCCCTTGAGCCAGTCACGTTCCTTCCCTCTCTTCCGTGCAATTTTTAAAAGTTTCATCCATGGTGAATCGGGATGGTATACTGGAGAAGGCATGAATTTGAGACAGATTAGGCATTGAAGATGTGGAGAGGAGAAAAGAGCTATAGAGAAATGAGATTGGATGGCTATTGCTAAATGCCATTGATACCTACAGAAGAAGCAAGAATGGCTGAGGACAAGTACCAGGCAATTGAAAGCCAGATGTAGAATCAGGGCCTCTTTGTTGCCATACAAAGAAGCTCTCATCTCCTACTGTGGGAGGGAAGAGGAAGGACAAAGGACTTAACAGAATAGTAGACTTTCAAAGACAGTTAACCAACCAAGGCAGGTTATGCTAGGTCAGTACCCCCTGCTGGGAAAGCCTGATGCATCAGATGCAACATCTGGTTAGATCCCTTGCATACGTTTTGACTCCTCAAACCCCTGAGAACACTCTGAGCCTGTAGACATAACTCCCCGTAATCCTCACTAGCCCTCCCACCCCTGTTCCATATTTTGTAGGAGCTGGGGCATATCCTGAGGGTTCTTGAAGAAAGGGGCCAGAATAAAAGATTGAATAGAGAAGTATGTTTGACTTGGAAGTGCTTCACAAGATACAGAATTTAACTCTAGCAAGGATTCCAGAAGTTGGTAAAAACTGGCTACTAGGATAGCTCCTAGTAGCTTTTTCATTGAAAGCGATCGTCCGTGTTCAGCAGTTAAAATTCCAGAATTGCTACAGCAGACAGTGAAGGCAGGGTCCACAAGGCTAGGGAACTGGGCTTGCTGGATACACTGTGGCTGGAAGGCCAAGAGGACTTACGGTGAACAAAGGTCATAGAGAATGTACTGGTCAGAGGTATACCAGCATCACTAAAAGTTCAGAGGTGACCCTTCTATGAAGACACCATTCCAGAACTGAACGCTGACAGCAATAGCATTGGGATGGTAGGACTCTGTAAATACAGAGGCCAGGAGGCAGCACAAATCCACCCAAAGTTGGTCAAGATGCCTGTTGCTGTTCTTCAGTCACTAAGGCGCATCTACCTCTGTGACCCCATGGACGCCAGGCTTCCCTGTCTTTCACTGTCTCCCGGAGTCTGCTCAAACTCATGTCCATTGAGTCAGTGATACCATCCACCCATCTCATCCTCTGTTGTCCCCTTTTGCCCTCAGTCTTTCCCAGCATCAAGGTCTTTTCCAGTGAGTTGGCTCTTTGCATCAAGTGGCCAAAGTATTGGAGCTTCAGCATCAGTTCTTCCAATGAATATTCAGGGTTGATTTCCTTTAGGATTGACTGGTTTGATCTTCTTGCTATCCAAGGAACTCTCAAGAGTCTTCTCCAACACCACAGTTTGAAGGCATCAATTTTTTAGCTCTCAGCCTTCATGGTCCAACTCTCACATCTGTACCAGACTACTGGAAAAAAAAAACCATAGCTTTAACCAGACAGACCTTTGTCAGCAAAGTGATATCTCTGTTTTTTAATACGCTTTCTAGGTTGGTCACAGCTTTTCTTCCAAGGGGCAAGCATCTTTTAATTTCATGGCTGCAGTCACCATCTGCAGTGATTTTGGAGCCCAAGGAAATAAAGTCTGTCACAATTTCTACTTTTTCCCCATCTATTTGCCATGAAGTGAAGGGATTGGATGTCATGATCTTAGCTTTTTCAATGTTGAGTTTTAAACTAGCTTCTTCACTTTCCTCTTTCACTTTCATCAAGAGGCTGTTTAGCTCTTCTTTGCTTTCTGCCAAAATGGTGGTGTCATCTGTATATCTGAGGTTATTGATATTTCTCCTGGCAATCTTGATTCCAGCTTGTGCTTCACCCAGCCCAGCACTTCTCATAATGTACTCTGCATATAAGTTAAATAAATAGGGTGTCAATATACAGCCTTGATGTACTCCTTTCCCAATTTTGAACCAGTCCATTTCTCCATGTCTGGTTCCAACTTTTGTTTCTTGACCTGCATACAAGTTTCTCAGGAGACAGGTAAAGTGGTCTGGTTTTCCCATCTCTTTAACAGTTTTCCACAGTTTGTTGTGATCAGCACAGTCAAAAACTTTAGGATAGCTAATGAAGCAGAAGTAAATGGTTTTCTTGCCTTTTCTATGATCCAGCAGATGTTGACAATTTGATCCCTGTTTCCTCTGCCTTTTCTAAATCCACCTGGTACATCTGCAAGTTCTTGGTTCGTGTACTGTTGAACCCTAAGTTGAAGGATTTTGAACATGTCCTTGCTAGCATGTAAAATGAGTGCAATTATGTGGTAGTCTGAACATTCTTTGGCATTGTCCTTCTTTGGGACTGAAATGAAAACTGACCTTTTTCAGTCCTGTGGCCAGTGCTGAGTTTCCCAAATTTGCTGGCATATTGAGTGCAGCACTTTAACAGCATCATCTTTTAGGATTTGAAATAGCCCAACTGGAATTCCATCACCTTCACTAGCTTTATTCATAGTAATGCTTCCTAAAGCCCGCTTGACTTCACACTCCAGGATGTCTGGCTCTAGGTGAGTGATCACTCCATCATGTTTATCCAGGTCATTAAGATCTTTTGTGTATAGTTTTGTGTATTCTTGCCACCCCATTAATCTCTTCTATTTCTGTTAGGTCCTTGCTGTTTCTGTCCTTTATTGTGCCATCTTTGCATGAAATGTTCCCTTGGTATCTCTGATTTTCTTTAGTCTTTCCTGTTCTATTGTTTTCTTCTATGTATTTGCATTTATCACTGAGGAAGACTTTCTTATCTCTCCTTGCTATTCTTTGGAACTCTGCACTCAGTTGAGTATATCTTTCCTTTTCTCCTTTGCCTTTTGCTTCTCTTCTTTTCTCTGCTATTCATAAGGCCTCCTCAAACAACCATTTTGCCTTCTTGCATGTCTTTTACTTTGGGATGGTTTTGGTCACCACCTCCTGTATGATGTTACAAACCTCTGTCCATACTTCTTCAGGCACTCTATCAGATCTAATTCCTTGATTCTATTTGTCACTTCTGTATTTAGGTCATATCTGAATGGCCTAATGGCTTTCCCTACTTTCTTCAATTTAAGTCTGAATTTTGCAATAAGGAGTTCATGATCTGAGTTCCAGGTCTTGTTTTTGCTGACTGTTTAGAGCTTCTCCATCTTTGGCTTGGTGCAAAGAATATAATCAGTCTGATTTTGGTGTTGATCATCTGGTGATGTTCATATGTAGAGTTGTCTCTTGTGTTGTTGGAAGAGGATGTTTGCTATGACCAGAGCATTCTCTTTGGCAAAACTCTGTTAGCCTTTGTCCTGCTTCATTTTGTACTTCAAGGCCAAACTTGCCTGTTATTCCAGGTATCTCTTGACTTCCTACATTTGCTTCCAATCCCCTATGATGATAAAAACATCTTTTTTTGGTGTTAGTTCTAAAAAGTCTTGTAGGTCTGCATAGAATCATTCAACTTTAGCTTCCTTGACATTAGTGGTTAGGGTATAGACTTGGATTACTGTGATGTTGAATGGTTTGCCTTAGAAACGAACAGAGATCACTCTGTAGTTTTTTGAGATTGAACCCAGGTGCTGCATTTCAGATTCTTTTGTTGACTATGAGGGCTACTCCATTTCTTCTAAGAGGTTTTTGCCTCATCTATCAGAGGGCAGATAGAAGCAAGAACTACAATCCCTTAGCCTCCAGAACGAAAACCACAATCACAGAAAACTAATCAAAATGATCATAAGGATCACAGCCTTGTGTAACTCAGTGAAACTATGTGCCATGCAGGGCCAACCATGATGGACAGGACATAGCGGAGAGTTCTGACGAAATGTGGTCCACTGGAGAAGGGAATGGCCAACCACTTCAGTATTCTTGCCTTGAGAACCCCCTGAACAGTATGAAAAGGCAAAAAGATATGACACTGAAAGAAGAACTCCCCAGGTCAGTAGGTGTCCGACATGCTATTAGAGAAGAGTGGAGAAATAACTCTAGAAGGAATGAAGCAGTTGAGCCAGCGCAGAAATGATACCCAGCTGTGGATGTGTCTGGTGGTGAAAGTAAAGTCCGATGCTGTAAAGAACAGTATTGCATAGGAATCTGGAATGTTAGGTCCATGAATCAAGGTAAATTGGAAGTGATCAAAAAGGAGATGGCAAGGATAAACTGACATTTTAGGAATCGGTGAACTAAAATGGATGAGAATGGGCAAATTTAATTCAGACAACCAGTATATCTACTACCATGGGCAAGAATCCTTTAGAAGAAATGGAGTAGCCCTCATAGTCAACAAAAGAGTCCAAGATGCAACACTTGGATGCAATCTTAAAAACAGAATGAGTTCAATTTGTTTCCAAGGCAAATCCCTGGCTGGGGTCCTTCTCTATTGCTCAGTGCCTTAGGCACTTGAAGGGCTATCCTCCCTGGGGTCTTTCTCTATTGGTCAACTATCAGTGCTGGTCTGCAGAAAGAAGCTACAGTGATGCACACGACTCTGCACCATCACCTTGCCACCCTGGCTGCTCTGCTTTCCTCCAAAGGTATTCCCCATCGCAATCTCCTCCCTCACGTCCCCTCGAGCCGTTTTCCCACAATCAACAGCAGACCTCATCCTGGGATTACTCTCCAATCCCTGTACTCCAGCTCCCAGCCACCACGGGTTCCAGAGGACTTACATCCCTGTCCAGGATATGTAGGGCTGTGGCAAGGATTGTCTGTGTGGTTTCCTTTCCATTCAGACTGTTATATGGATCAGCCGCTGCACTTTCCAACAGCCTCAAATCCTTTTCTGCTGTCCCAGATCCTCGTCCCATGTGGGGATGTGACCCCTGCTTCAGTTCCTCGTGATGGCTGGGACGGTAAAGAATATCCTGCAATGCCAGGGACCCAGGTTCGATCCTTGGGTTGGGAAGATCCCCTGGAGAAGGGAATGGCTACCCATTCTAGTATTGCTGCCTGGAAAATTACATGGACAGAGGAGCCTGGTGGCATACAGTCCACAGAGTTGCAAAGAGCCAGATCCAACTGAGCGACTGACGCTTGCACTTTCAGTTCCCGCATCCCTGGATGCAGGTCCAGCTGCTCGTTCTCCTCTTTTTCCCCTCCTTCCTTGGTCCTACCCAGTTTTGCATGGATATATATATTCCTTTTCAGTGGTCAGGGACCCCTGCCCTCTCTCAGCTAGTGTTCTGCAAGATCTTCTGTGTCTGAAGGCATATTCCTGATGCATCCATGGAGAGAGATGTACTCCATGTCCACCTACTCCTCTCCCATCTTGAGAAGTCCCTTCATTCATCTTTATATCTGCTTGTCATACTTTTGTCCTTTTTGTGGAAAGTTATTTTTTTTAACACAAGTGACCTGAGTTCCCTTTCTGCTGCTGCTGCTGCTAAGTCACTTCAGCCGTGTCTGACTCTGTGCAACCCCATAGACAGCAGCCCACCAGGCTCCCCCGTCCCTGGGATTCTCCAGGCAAGAACACTGAAGTGGGTTGCCATTTCCTTCTCCAATGCATGAAAGTGAAAAGTGAAAGTGAAGTTGCTCAGTTGTGTCTGACTCTTAGCGACCCTGTGGACTGCAGCCCACCAGGCTCCTCCATCCATGGGATTTTCCAGGCAAGAGTACAGGAGTGGGGTGCCATTGTCTTCTACTCCTGCTCAATTGTGGTGTAAATGGAGAGATACCAAAACCTCAGTCCAAGGACACAGTGACCAGGGCCCAGGCTCCTTGAGAGTAAGGTCAGGGTCACATCACCAGACTAGCCTCTGAGGCTGGGAGAGCTGAAGACTGATGATGAGGGGCATTTAGAAGGAAAGAGCGTCAGCTGTGGTCCAGAGACCAGCTGCATCAGTGAGGGGTTGTCTCATCCTTCTAACCTCCCTCAGGAAGAAAAGCTCACCGCAGTCCTGGAAGAACAGCTGTCTGAACATGTGTGGAAAAGTGAGCTGAATGGCATACAAGGTGGACTATGGTGGACACAGAAGTGCACCAGCCAGATCTCTGTCTAAGGAAAGGTTTGCATCACAGGTCTGGGGCACAGGTGTGAAGGCACAGGTCTGGGGCACAAGTATGGGAGTGCTGTGAGCAATGTCTCTGGTTGACAGCTCCTCCGGGGTATGCCTCAGTGGCAGCTGGTTACCTCACCCCAAACCATGCCCTTTCTGGGGCAATCCATGTCCAGAGACTAGACAAATCCACATAGAGTGATTGTACTTTATATTGGGCATATACAGGCTCAGCTCTCTTGTCCCCCAGTAGCTCAGCGCCTGCAATGCAGGATACGTGGGTTCTATCCCTGGGTCGAGAAGATCTCCTGGAGAAGGAAATGGCAACCCACTTCTGTATTCTTGCCTGGGAAATCCCATGGACAGAGGAGTCTGGTGGGCTACAGT
Source organism: Ovis aries (assembly GCF_016772045.2). Classification (NCBI taxonomy): domain Eukaryota; kingdom Metazoa; phylum Chordata; class Mammalia; order Artiodactyla; family Bovidae; genus Ovis; species Ovis aries. The sequence continues at coordinate 61,425,401 of NC_056065.1, forward strand.
CCTTGGAGTTTCAAAGAGTCAGGCACAACTGAGCACAGATGCACCCACCTCTACAAATTTTTCCATTCTAGACTGTTCTTGAGGGCAAGGATGCCATCTGTTTTTCTGTCCTCACTGTCCAACCATAATGCCTGGCTTATATTAAGAAATATTAGTTGAAAACATGAATTAATTTGGCCAAGGATAATTTTTGTAGGGGCTTCCCAGGTGGCGCTAGTGGTAAGAACCCACCTGCCAATGCAGGAGACATAAGAGATGCCAGTTCGATTCCTGGGTTGGGAAGATCCCCCGGAGGAGGGAGCGGCAACCCACTCCAGTATCCTTGCCTGGAGAATCCCATGGACACAGGAGCCTGGCAGGCTACAGTCCATGGGGTCACAAAGAGTCGAACACAACTGAAGCGACTTAGCACACAAGCACAATTTTTGTATATAAATGTTAAGAGCAGCTTTATTTATTCATAATTGCAAAAAAAATTGGAATCAACCAAATGTCCATCAACAAGAGAATGGATAAACAAATTGGGTAAACTGTCTTGGTCTGCTAGGGCTCCCATAACAAAATACCACACACTGGGGAGCTTAAAAAACAAATATATTTCTCATTGTTCTAGGAGCTGGTAGTACAGATCAGGGTGTCAGCAGATTGGGTTGTCTGCTTGGCTTGCAGATGGCGGCTTTGTCACTGTATCCTCACATGGCCCTTTCTCTGTGAACACATCGAAAGATAATTTTTAAGAGGGATAGTCATAAAGAAAAAAGAGGGATAGTCATAGAGTTATAAAATGCAAACATGTCAGAGATTTTGTCATTAATCAGAAAATCAGGATAAAGCTATAACCTGTTCAAAGAAGAACCTAAAAGACAGATGAATATATAGACATCTGGGATGTGAGAAAAATTTACAAACAAATGCAAAATCAGCAAAAGTGGTCAATATTCATGAGTCAGTTCTACAAATACAATCGTCATTCCTCAGGACGAAAATCACTTGCATTACTATCCGTTTTACTACAATTTATAGAATTATAAAATATCTCAGATAACCTGAAAGGATGCATAGACAGTACATCCAATGATGTTTGGAGATCATTTCAAAGTTTTTCACGTTTTCCCCTATACTTTAATGACTAACTTCTCCATTCCAAATTACGCATTTATTTATCAAGTCATTTGACATAATCACACACACACACACACACTCACTCTCTCTCTCTCTCTCTCTCTCTCTCTCTCTCTCTCTCTCACTCCAAAATGCTTTGTTCTCAACACCATAGAAAAAATTCCCGTTCAGCTTGGCCAATTAGCTAAAGCCAGCAGCTGGGCTCAGGTCCTGGGGCAAATGGAATCCACCTCAGTTCTCCTTGTTTCCTCTAAATCTTCACAGAAATGGCCAAAACTCTTAGTAAGAGATATCATGAGCAATATCAATATTTAGCAAGAGAAAGTTTTTGTCTTAGATGCTCCATACTGAAGAAGTTTTAAAAGCTAAGCAGCTTTCTCATGACATACAGGGACCCACCAACCCTGATTTTCACCACTGCTTTCCTGGGGGCAGAAACGAGTCCTGGGGCCCAGTTCCCAACCCCGCTGCAGAAATGGAGCCGGACTTTGTGGGAGAGACGTTGGCTTAGAGGCCCGAGGGGGAGGAAGGGGAGCAGGAGAGGAGAGGGGTGATTCTGGGTGAGGGCATCTACGGGGCGGAAGTAAACAGCCATGAAATAAGCAGAGAACCTTTCCAGATATGGCTGTTCACGAAAGGGCGGTGAGGGGCCCAATGGGATAGGACTTTACACACACAAAATCAGAGCTTTCAAGGGCCTGCAAACCCTCAGACACTGGCACTGACGAAGGCCTTCTAAGAATGTGTAGAGAATCCACTTTGACCTGAGCCCTGAGCCCACTGGCCACATGGGCACTCTTCTCTCCTCAGCTCAGTAAACGTAGCACCTCACACCCTGACTCAGCACACTGAGACTCTTCTCCAGCAAGCTCTGAAAGGGGCCACTGTGTCACAGCCCCCCATACACACAAACACTAAACACACCTCTGCACACAAACCCCAGATGTCCCCCAGGGCTCCTTGGAGGCAACATCTTCCCTGTGAACACCCTCAGGTCAGTTCAGTTCAGTTCAGTCTCTTGGTCATGTCTGACTCTTTGCGACCCCACGGACTGCAGCACGCCAGGCTTCCCTGTCCATTGCCAATTCCTGGAGGTTGCTCAAACTCATGTCCATTGAGTCGGTGATGCCATCCAACCATCTCATCCTATGTTGTCACCTTCTCCTCCTACCTTCAATCTTCCCCAGCATCAGGGTCTTTTCCAATGAATCAGTTTTTCACATCAGGTGGCCAAAGTATTGGAGCTTCAGCATCAGTTCTTCCGATGAATATGCAGGACTGATTTCCTTTAGGATTGACTGGTTTGATCTCCTTGCAGTCCAAGGAACTCTCAAGAGTCTTCTCCAATATCACAGTTCAAAAGCATCCATTCTTTGGTGCTCAGATTTCCTTACAGTCCAACTCTCACATCCATACCTGACTACCGGAAAAGCCATAACTTTGACTAGACAGACCTTTGTCAGCAAAGTAACATCTCTGCTTTTGAATATGTTGTCTAGGTTGGTCATAGCTTTTCTTCCAAGGAGCAAGCATCTTTTAAATTTTATGGCTGCACACTGTTTACAATAGCCAGGACATGGAAACAACCTAGATGTCCATCAGCAGATGAATGGATAAGAAAGCTGTGGTACATATACACAATGGAGTATTACTCAGCCATTAAAAAGAATTCATTTGAATCAGTTCTGATGAGATGGATGAAACTGGAGCTGATTATACAGAGTGAAGTAAGCCAGAAAGAAAAACACCAATACAGTATACTAACACATATATATGGAATTTAGAAAGATGGCAATGATGACCCTGTATGCAAGACAGCAAAAAGACACAGATGTGTATAACAGACTTTTGGACTCAGAGGGAGAGGGAGAGGGTGGGATGATTTGGGAGAATGGCATTGTAACAGGTACACTATCATGTAAGAATTGAATCGCCAGTCTATGTCCGACGCAGGATACAGCATGCTTGGGGCTGGTGCACGGTGATGACCCAGAGAGATGTTACGGGGAGGGAGGTGGGAGGGGGGTTCATGTTTGGGAACACATGTACACCTGTGGTGGATTCATGTCAATGTATGGCAAAACCAATACAGTATTGTAAAGTAAAATAAAGTAAAAATGAAAATTTTAAAAAATAAAAATAAATAAATAAATAAATGTTATGGCTGCAGTCACCATCTGCAATGATTTTGGAGCCCAGGAAAATAAAGTCTGTCACTGTTTCCATTGTTTCCCCATCTATTTGCCATGAAGTGATAGGGCAGGATTCCATGATCTTAGTTTTTTGAACGTTGAGGAAAGTTTTTTCTCTTTCCCTTTCATCAAGAAGCTTTTTAGTTCCTCTTCACTTTCTGCCATAAGGGTGGTGTCATCTGCATATCTGAGGTTATTGATATTTCTCCCGGCAATCTTGATTCCAGCTTGTGCTTCATCCAACCCAACATTTCTTATGACGTACTCTGCGTATAAGTTAAATAAGCCAGGTGACAATATACAGTCTTGATGTACTCCTTTCCTGATTTGGAAACAGTCTGTTGTTCTATGTCTGGTTCTAACTGTTGCTTCTTGGCCTGTACACAGATTTCTTAAGAGGCAGGTAAGGTGGTCTGGTATTCCCATCTCTTTAAGAATTTTCCAGTTTTTTATAATCCACACAGTGAAAGGCTTTGGTGTAGTCAATAAAGCAGTAGATGTTTTTCTGGAACTCTCTTGTTTTTTGATGATCCAACAGATGTTGGCAATTTGATCTCTGGTTCCTCTGCCTTTTCTAAATTCAGCTTGAACATCTGAAAGTTCTCAGTTCACATACTGTTGAAGCCTGGCTTGGAAAATTTTGAGCATTACTTTGCTAGTGTGTGAGATGAGTGCAACTGTGCAGTAGTTTGAGCATTCTTTGGCATTGCCTTTCTTTGGGATTGGAATGAAAACTGACCTTTTCCAGTCCTGTGACCACTGCTGAGTTTTCCAAATTTGCTGGCATATTGAGTGCAGTACTTTCACAGCATCATATTTTAGGATTTGAACTAGCTCAACTGGAATTCCATCACCTCCACTAGCTTTGTTCATAGTGATGCTTCCTAAGGCCCACTTGACTTCGCATTCCAAGATGTCTGGCTCTGGGTGACTGATCACATCATTGTGGTTATCATGAAGATATTTTTTGTATAGTTCTTCTATACAAAGTAACACCCTAACCTCCTCCAGATCCTGTCTGTTCCTTCACTTTCCACCACAGCTCTTAAAACTGGTTTTGGACCCAACCTCTTAAGTCAGTAGCTTGTAACCGTTTGCTTACCAGCTGATCCTTTTATTACTTCTATGATCCTTAAGTCTGTAAAAGTTTCATCCGATAAAACTTTATTGGATAAAAATCCTCGTCCCCTTGGCAACCCACACTGTCATACTCAGTTGATACAATATTAGTCAAAAGCAAAGACACTTCTCATGGTAAATGTATCATTTCTATTAGACTTCTTTAAACATGGGTGATAACTTATGCTCCCCTCCCTATTAGGTGTCTGGGGACCCCAGGTTCCCTCATAGCTCAGTTGGTAAAGAATCTGCCTGCAATGCAGGAGACCGGGTTCGATTCTTGGGGTTGATTCTCCAGGGTCAGGAAGATCCCCGGGAGAAGGAAATGGCAACCCACTCCAGTATTCTTGCTTGGAGAATCCCACGGACAGAGGAGCCTGGCTACAGTACATGGGGTCGCAAGAGCTGGACACGACTTAGTGACTAGAGAGAGAAAAGAGAGAAAGAGAGAAATATGGGTGATAACTTATGCTCCCCTCCCCATTAGATGTCTGGCGACCCAGGTTGGGAAATCCTATTCTGAGGATCAATGTTGAGTGAGTTCAGCCAAGTCTCCCTTGCTCTCCCTTTTCTCAGATGGGCAAACTGAGGCTGTTAGTTTTAAGGTGAACTGACTTACTCAAACTGACAAAGAATTGGAATGGAAATTGAGAACTTTTTAAAAGAGAGTGTCCCCTTTTTTGATCTCTAACTCCTTTTAGCATTAGGTTTTCTTAAAAAATAAAGTAAAATTAAGTTGAGATGGGCTGTCACTTGCCCCCCGAGTAAGCCTTTTCCACTTGCAGCCTGGACCTCTCTACAGGATCCTAGAATTTGCTGCATAGCAGCTGCCTGCTCCTCCCCTCCAGGTCAAGAGGCCTAGACCATCCCGACAAGAAGGAACCTGAGAGGTTGTCTGGTCCAGGGTGTCACAAAGTGTGTTCCCCAGCATGTTAATTGCTATGTGGTTGTGGGGAGGAAAACAGCTTCTGTGGTCAATTACTTTTGAGAAAGGAAGTGTTAAGCAAAGGTAAACTGGTTTAGTCTTGTTTTATTTTCAGGACATGGCTGAGCCTGTGAAATGCCTTTGGGCCTAACAAACTGCCAGGAGGGTGAGATGGCATGCATTATCGCCCAGATTTATTGGATTTGAAATCTCTTTTTCATGGGAGACCTGTTCATCTCTCATGGGGCCCTGAGGTTCTAAGAAGCTTAGTTGGGGACCTGTTAGTCCAGCCTGACACTTCCAGGTAAGAAAACTGAACTCAGAGTGACCAAGTGCTTAGACCCACAAGGGGATATAGTCCAGCCAGAGCTGAACCCAGTTCGCCAGAGTCTAATCCTGGACTTGGCAAATTTGGGTCTTTTCCTCTATACCTCATCCACCACATACCTTCATTTAACACAGGGGGAAAAAGCTTTCTGAAGGACCCCAGAAGCAGAGGGTGTTCGCTTAGAGAGAGGCTCTCTAGAGGCTCATTTGTATCTCCAGCAAAAACTCCCAGACTGGTGGGGGCAGGAGGGGCTGGGGAACAGGAACCCCCACAGGATGAGGGACTGCAGAGCCTGGGGGGCTAGAAAGGGCTCCATCTGCAGCAGAAAAGCCGTGAGGCTTTCAGAGTCTCTCATATGTCTTAATCGAATTATCACATAGAACTGAACACTGTCTTTTCTCAAGATCAAAAGCTGTCACAGACACGACTCCAGTGCTCGGCCAACCTCCAGTATCTTTCCCCCTGCATCTGCTCTCATTTTGTTAACGAGAAAAATCAATGTGGCCAAGATGACCGTGGCTATTGGCAGACAGGTGAGAGCTAGGGGTCCTCTCCTCTTATTGATGGCGGCCTCCCACTGAGCAGGCATGCGGGAGTCAGAGGGAGAGTATTAGAACATTTGCCTAAGCCCAGTCATTTCCCGGTGATTAGGATTATGGAATGAAAAGCTACAGTGTCACTTGCACGGGAGCAGATGCCTGGCAGACTCAGGGTGGGCGCAGGGCGAGTGGACCTCCAGGGCAGAGGAGTCTGCCATCAGTGTCTCCAGGGCAGGCCCTGCCCCATCCTGGCAGCTCCCTGCCTGCCCCCCGGGGAGCGGTGTGGGCTGACCAGGTAGGAACCACGCCTTTGCTCTTCTTGGGTCTTAGTCAACTCAGGCAAGAGTGGCAAAGGAGAACATGGCATGCATGTGTCCCCACGCGTGTGTGTACGTGTGTGTTAGTGTGTGTGGAGCACATGACTAGAAACCTAGGTGGTTGCTCTCTGGAGATGCCCAGCTGTCACGTTGCCTGACTGTACCAGGCGTCTTCTCTCCACCTAGATTTACCTGCTTCTCTCGCGTTCTTTTCTCCTCTCCTCTTCTGCATCTATTTCTTCTTCTGAGAGCTATTTTATCTGCAAATTTCAGGCTCACTGAGAATTGAAGTGTGAGGGCCACACCACTGTCTGGGATCGGTGGCCATTTGGGGGAAAAGTGAGGAGGGCAGGAGCATCAGGCGTAAGTGGGAGTCATGAAGGCCAGAGGCCAGTCCTCACCCTACCTGGCAGACCATCTCACAGGCCCTGGGGCAGGATGGGCCACACTGAGGGAAGGAACCTTTGGAAATGACCTTGATCCACTGAGCAGGAGCAGGCCCCTGTTCTGCTCTTAGGCATCTTTACCCGACAGGGATTTTTTTCTTTCATTTTAACCACGTGGCCTCTAGTCAGTAGCTTTTATGTGCTGGGAGTGTGTTGGAGCCAGGAACGAGGCTGAGGAGCAGGAAGCACTGTGAGGTATCAGAGGCTGACCACTCAGAGTGAAAACTGCTCGGGCAGAAGCGGGTCCGGGGTGCACTAATCAAGGTCGGGAGGACACCCAGGATGTTGGGGAAGGCATCACTGCAGAGGCTCCACTTGAGCTGAGTGTGGACGGTCTAGGAGGAGACAGCCAAATTGGGGTGGGATGTATGTATGTGTGTGTGGCGTGAAGCAGCGTGTTTCAGGCTGAAGGAAAGACTGGGCAAAGGCAAGGAGACATGAGCCAGTACGGCCAGTCAGGGGAACTAGAAGCAATTCAATATGGTGGACGGGCTGGACAGGCTCTCAGGGTGGTGAGAACTGGGGCTAGAGGGACTGCTGTACCATGCAAAGGAGTCTGAGTTTTAAGCTGGGGATTTCTGCTTCTTCACACTGACTGGCCTCAAAATCACCTAGCAAACTTGTTAGGGAACACATTCCTGGGCCTAACTCCAACTAAGGAATCAGAATCCCCAAGGGTGAGACCTCAGAATCAGCCTTTTCAGCAGCATCCCGGGAGGGTCTACACGAGCTCTGGGTAGACTGGACCCTGCGAAACAGCAGGAGGATTCCTGTCAAAGGAGAGGCAGGTGCATGGGAAACCAGTCCTGACACTCTCTCGGGCCTCTGCTGGAAGGAAAAACAGGGTTGAGGGGGAGGCTCTGGGACTGTGAACAGTATCACCAGGGGGGCCGCCAGAATCAGATGCCCTAGTGCTCCTGGACCAGTGCCCCCTTACGAGGGCAGGAAATGCAGATCTCCAGCTGGACACACTCCTGCAGGCAGGAAGGGGAGGGATGACAGAAGCATCCCTCCCACCCTTTCCTACCCTACTCCACCTGCTCTAAGAGAGGGACCTCAAAGGACTAGCTCACCCTTCCCCTCCATCCTAAGGGAAATCCCTACTTCCACAACCCACAAGCCTCCCTATTCAAACTGAGTGTTCAGAGTCCATTGGGGGAGAGTGGAGAGGAGTGAAGCTTATGTTTTCATCCGGGCTAAGGGGGAGGGAGACTTCCCTAGGCGATCCAAAAGGAGGGGGGCTCTGTGACTGCTATTTACTCTCCATTTGAGTTCCTTGCAGATTCCTCTCCAAAGGATGGTAATGAAAGAGTCTGATACTCAAGGAGGTAAGGCAGTTCTCCAGCCCTGAAAGGTGCCCAAGGCTAAGGCCCACATTAGACCACCTTCCAGGGACTCTCACCTCAAAGGACGGGGTCCAAGTGCCTCATCGGGGACCTAGAGCCCTCAACCAGGCCCCACCACCCTTGTTCTGCATCCTCACCCCCACCCCCAAACTTTCCCAGATTAACCTTTATATTTAACATTTAAACCAGGCAGTTTCACACCTCAATGCCAGTGTTTATGCGAATCCCTCCCCCTCTGACTTGCCTCTCCCACCCCTCCCCCTCTGTCTGGCTAATTCCTGCTAGTTCTGCAAGACCCAGCTCTCCCTGACACCTCCCACCACCCAGCACGCATCTCAGTCTAGCTATTCCTGTGAACGACCCACACCTCCACCCTGTGGTCACCTTGATGCGACCACTTATACAGTTTAGGCACTGCCCCACTCTGAGTTGACCAGAAATTCCTCAAAGGCAGGACTTGTGGTACTACATTTTGTCTCCCCAGTGCCTGGCACATGGTAGGAGCTCAACAGATATTTGCTGAACCAAACAGAATCCAGATGAATGGGACATGCCCTGAGACATGCAAATGCGTTCTAAGGATCGGCTTATGGTGTTTTTAGGACCCTGTGTGCTGTGTGCTCAGACACTCAGTCATGTCAGCCTCTTTGCTAACCATGTACTGTAGCCCATCAGGCTCCTCTGTCCATGGGATTCTCCCAGCGAGAATACTGGAGTGGGTGTCATTTCCTCCTCCAGGGGATCTTCCCGACCCAGGGATCAAACTCTTACATCTCCTACAGATGCCTGTTAAAGCCTCTGTATAGCTGGGACACTTCATCCCCATTTAGTGCAAAATAACAAATTTAATGAGTATACTGAAGGTGAATATTTGCATGTTAAACAGGCTGAGGGCAGGTTTCCTTTAAATACTAAGCCTTTGCGAGAACTTTCAGAAACTTACCTTACAGATCATTAACTTCTAGGGGAGGCAGGGAACTGAAATCTCTGAGTCTGAGCTCCAAAGCGTTGACTCTGAAAGGAAGAAGCAAGGCAGAGAGTCTTGGACGTGGACAGAACTGGGTTCAGACTCTGGATATACTAGCTGTGTAGCCTTGGGCAAGCCCCATCACTTCTGTCTATCCCAATTTCTGTATTCCTAAAGTGGGGGTACACTGTACCTACTTTGCAGGGTTGTTCTAATGGTCTAAAACATCCAATATAGAGTGCTCTGCCTCATAACAGGTCCCCAATAATAGTGAAAGTGTTGTTGGTCGGGTTGACATTGCGCACAGAGGTGAGGAAGGAGTCTTTCGAGGTTTACAGGATTTTATCTGGGCTGGCAGAAGAAGGCAGAGATGATCCAGAAAGGAAGGGCCGGACCATAGCAGCAGCATAATCTGACTATCACAGTACTTCACAATTTGTTTGATGTTTTTAAACAAAATCTTTCCATGTTGAATATGCGGAATGCTGGCAACAGCATTGTCCTGGGTGGTTAATGGAGAGGGTCTTGGACTTATCAGCTCTGCGACCTTGGACAGATCACCTAACTATAGTTTCCTCATCTGTACAAAGAAGACAGGAAACAGTACCCATCTCTTAAGGCTGCAGGAATGCCAGGTGACAGAATGCCCTCCATAAATGGTACCAGTTACTGTATTATGAAGTGATCAGTACTACAGCACAGAATGGTAAGTCCCTGTTGGAGGAACTGCTTGCTGTGGGAATATGGGGGTGGAGGGTGGGGCTAGCTGCAAGAGCACTACCCAGGACCCTGGCGACCACCTGTGTGACCTTGGGCCTGTTCTGTAACACTGAGGGTGTGCCCTAGATAATCCCCCCTAAATTAGCAAGGGTTAGTCCACCCACAGACAGCTCCCCAAACAGCCGTTCTCAGGCCTGGGTGCCTTGTCCTGCCCAGATGCCCTCTTTCCCACTTTGTGCAGAGTAACTCTTACTCACTCAAGGGCAGGCCTCCTTCCCATCCTTTCCTGACACCCCATCCCCTCTGCACAGCAGTCCGGACACTGCGGTCCTTACCGTAGGCAGCTAGGTCTGTCACCTAGACGGTGACTACTGCCTCAGTGCAAACAGAGAGCAATGCGCGCTGGAGAGTGAAGCTCCTTAGCAGAAGGAAAGATGATCAGCACTTTTCCTTTGTGGAGATTTCCGGAATCTCCTGGGTCCTAATTCTCTTATAGTTTGTTGTGGAAAAATAGGTTTGGAAATAGTTGGGGCTCCGTTCCCTCCCCCTGGGTGGAAAGAGAAAGCGTCCTCCCTTGTTTGGGGCCACCGCTGCAGGTCAAGTCCTTCGCAGCTATTAATACTTCCTGCCAGGTCTGGGAAAAGTGACAAGGGGCCTTCAGGAGTCCCCAGGGTCCCCCCAGAACCGGTCCCTACCCAAGGCGTCTGGTTGGCGTCATGCAGGCACCTGGCTCTCCCCTTAGCTGGACAAGAAGAGGAGGCTCGCGTCCACCACGTGTGCCCCCTCGCGCTGCTAGAAAGCGGAAACAAATGACCTTGACCTACAAGGAGACAGCCCCTCGGAAAGGGCGCCTCCTCCGGAAAAGTTGTCCAGACAAAGGGCATTCCTCGGCTTCCACCCCGACAGCCAACAGCCGGCGGCCGGGCCTCCCCCCGCGCCCCGGGTGTAGGGTTACACGCCTCGCCGCGAAGCTCGGGGGAGAGCGCGCTGTTTCCGCAGCTTCGGCTCACGTGGAGCCGCGTCTCACCGCCGCGCTCTCCCCGAAGCCTGGGCTGCGAGCGCCCTCCCAGTGGACGGGGCGACCCGGGCCGGGAGGGGTGAGGTCCGGAGGCCCGCAAGGCCGCCCCCGCCCCGTCCGAAGCCCCGAGCTCGCGGTCGGGCCGGCGGCTTAGACGTCCGGACGGCCCCCGGGAGGGGCGGCCCTGCAGGGCGCTGGGGGCCGGGCGCCGGGCCCCGAGGAGCGCGCGGGGCGGCGGGGCGGGGTGGGAGCGAGGGCCGCTCCTCCAGCCCCTTCCGCCGCGCCTCCTTTCTGCTCTCCCGCTCCCTCTTCCCGTCCCGGCCGGGGGAGGCGCCGGGCTTGGCCTCTCACCCCCTCCGTGGCCGAGCCATGAGCTAGCCGCCCATGCCGCTTCCTGCCCTCCCGCGCCCTCGCCGTCCGACCCCGCGTCCCCTCCCCGGACCTGGAGGGAGGCCGCGGCCCGCGGGGCGGCTGCCCGGTTCCGACCCCACCCGGACCCCGGGGCGGCCCGCAGAGCCCGGAGCCGAGCCGGGCGCGCCCCGAGAGCCGAGGCCTGCGGGCCGCACTCCCCGAGCCCCGGGCCGGAGCCCGCGCGCCCGGCTCCCCGCCGCGGGCCCGGGAGGGAGAGGGGGCGAGAGGAGGGCCTGGCCTTCCCGGGGATGGAGGGGATGGAGGCGGCGGCCAGACCTGCCGGCGGCAGCCTTCAGTGAGTACGGAGGAGGCGAGGCCCCGGGCGGGCCGGGGATGGCGGGGCCGGGGGAGCGAGAAGGAAGGGTCGCGGGGGGAGCCCTGCCCGTCACGACCGTCTTCATTTCAGCGTCTCGGGGTTGGGGCTAGACGAGCACAGCGCTCGGCCCTAGACTTCAGCGGCCCCGAGGCGCACTAGTCGGTACCCACTGCTCCCCCGAGGAAAGTCTCATCCATCCTAACAGGTCTCTAGAGAGGGGTGATCTCTGGAATGCTGTTCCAGACTTTACCTGAAAGCTCTTGTAATGTGACGGAGATTGCACCCATACCCTTCAAATCCCCTGCTTCCTGGATCGAACCTTAGAAGAGAGGACTCGGTGGCTGGGCTGTGACGACAAAGTTGGCCAATTCTGGATGAACTGGTAGAGAGACCGATCTCGTCCTCCCGGAGACAGGCATTAAACGTCACAGGCTTAAAACTGACGTAACATACAGACCGTGTGTGTGTATTTTGCTTTATAGAACATGTGTATTCATGAAATGTATTAAAAACTGAGTTGTAATAAATGACTATAGAGGGGCTTGGCATTTAAGAGAATTTTGTAGTGAATCTTTAGTCAGCATTAGGTGAATAATTAATCCGTAGTTTGTAATTTATGTAAATGTGGATTTTTATGCATACACTGGGACATTCCTAGATGTATGGTGTAGAAGGGGCATTCTCAGAGAACAGGATAAATATTAAGACATTGTGGCTTGTATGTGTGCACAGAACTGCTTGGCGAGTAAAATCTCGAGCTCACTTTTATTCCCTGTGAAGACATTGGCATCAAGCGAGCTACCAAGGAGCGGATCGTCTGGGCAGGTCACCTGTCTAGACCAGTATTTGTGTAGGACTAAGGGGAGTTGGGGTTCTGGTCACTGGGCGCTTTGGAAGAGCTCTGACCTTGGAAGGAGAAGCTTTGAGTTCCTAGCCAGGCCTCCCTCAGCTTTGGTGTCTCCTAATGGGTCTGGGCCTCCATCTCTCTCTCTGTAAAAAGGAGGGTCATAACCCTATTCCGGCAGAATGGCATCAGAATTTAAGAGAGAGCGTTTGAAAGTACCTTCAGGCCGGCCCCACACGGAGCAGACACTGAAAGGCCTTGGTGCCTGATCCTGGCCGCCCTGTGGGCACAGCTCTGCTCACGCCTGTGGTTTGAGCACAGGGAGGGGGCACCTCCCACCAGCGGCTCTGATCCTGGGTGGTATCTTCCTGAAGCCCATCCTCTGCATTTGTTCCCTTTGGAAAGGGAAGAGCTTGTGGGCATGAGCAGAAATTGCCATCCTCCCCTGAGGCCTGACACCTGTCAGCAAAACACAAAGCCAGGGACTGGGAATCCAGCCCCCATTTTCCCTCTGGTCCACACTAGGCAGAAGATTAGCTGTTACTTGATGCTTCATTGTCCCCACGTGTAAAATGGGGATAGAAAAATAAGACTACTACTCCGACTTGGAAGAAAAAACTCAGTCATGACTTATTTGCACCATCCAAAGACTTGTGCTCCCCAAGGTGCTTTCACATTGTCTAGGGGTACCCCCTGATCTGACCCCCAGTTGTCTTCCTCCAGACAGGGCTCTATACCAACTATGGAGACCCAGGAGGTCGTGGGAGCTGGCCAGGCAGTGGGTCTAAGGGCTCTGTCTGTTTTCTCCTCCAGAGAACACCAAATAGGGAGCAGAATGGCCAGCTCTGTGGAGGCGACCTCAGCTGTGGAGAGAAGTGGGCCCGAGCCACAGCCAGAGAATGGATACCTCCCGAGACCCTGGCCCTGCCCTCGAGAAGATGGAACACCCAGCCCGAAGGCCGCCCAGCCTCCCGGGGCACAGGGGATACAGCTCCAGGGCCCCTCCGTGCTGGAGTCCAAGGTGAGGGCCTTGAAGGAGAGGATGACAGCGGGCAGACAGGGGGCAGGCCCCGGCCTCACTTCCCACCAGCGGCCGGCCCTCAAGAAACCCAAGGCCAGACGAGTCAAGGTGGGTGGGACCAAGCCTCCGTCAGAGGGGCCTTCCGCACCCGAGGCTGTGGTGGTCCATCACACGCAGAACCCGAATGACAGGCGGCTGGACTGCAGCGTCACCGAGGAGGAGCCTGCCAGGAACGGGGACCCCAGGCCGCCCAGGTCGCCTGCCCCCGGACTCAAGTGCAGGAACAGGAGGAACCCGTGGCCTCCAGAGGCTGTTTGGACACAGTCTGAGTACGACAGAGCTCTGCTGCCTGGGCCCAGCTCTCTGCAAGAGGTCCCCATCCACAAGGTCACTCCCGGCCAGCCAGGGGGCTCTCATCCTTGTAACAAAACCGTCCACGTGCTCACCCTGCGGAAAGGAAGGTCACACCCCCGGCAGGATGGTCTCGGCACCCAGGGAGACCTGGACAGCTTGTCTCCGACCTCCGAGGAGAACTTCGTCCCCAGGCCAGCCCTCTTGGAGGAGCTCTGGAAAACCAGGGACCTCGGGGCCCTGGGCACTGAGGGCAGCACCTTGTCCCTGTCTGACCGTGTAGAGAGGAACCGCCTTCTGCTGCAGGAGATGCTAAGTGTTGGGGGGCAGGGCCCCTCCAAGGTGGGAGTCCCAGGCTGGACTTCATGCTGGGATAGAGCTGTGCCAGGTAAGGCCCACTCTCTGGGTCTGGGAGCTGGGGGCAGTGGGGGGAGTCTAGGAGAAGGGAAGGGAGATGAAGGTTACCTCGGAGGGGAGGGGTGGGAAAGTGGGAGAGCGCAGCTGTTTATCACCAGATTCCTAGGTTGTCCTCTTGGTCTGGGCTTTGACACAGATTCTACATCACCTCACAGCCAGCCCCATCTGCTAAAGGCTCCCCCAACCCCCAAGAACAGCAGTCCCCGACTTTTGGCACCAGGGGCTGGTTGCATGGAAGACAATTTTTCCACAGACTGGTGGGATGGTTTCAGGATGATTCAAGGATGACGTTTACTGAGCACTTTGTTTCTGTTATTACCATATCAGCTCCACCTCTGATCATCAGGCATTAGATCCCAGAGCTTGGAGACCCCTGTCCCAGACCACAGGGAAGCCCCCACAGTATGTTCCCTGTGGTTCTTTCAACAGTAGCTTTTTGATGATGACACTTCCTCAGCCCGCGGTGGACTTTGTTGTCCTCAGATAGGAGCCCCTCCCTGCAGAGAGACCCAGCCTCCAGGCCAGCGGGCTGAGCTCAGATGGTCACAGGGCTGCAAGTGTTCAGGCCTTAGCCACGGCTCTTTCCCTTCCTTCCTCCCACACCCAACACTTGAGAAGACCCCTGTGAGCCCTCAGCTCACGACAGTGCCCACCAGCAGTCACTGTGACAGGCTGAGCCTCCACCTGGGGGAGTTGGAATTATCTGGGGGAGTATATGGCTGCTGGAGAAAACTTTCTCCTCCAAGCTTGTGCTCATTCAGTGGCAACTGAGAGCCCAGTTCCTGGCTCTGCCCTAATCTCTGCTTCTGCTCTGGGTCCTAGAGCGGCTAGCCGGGGACGTGGACTGGGACTCGGGCATCTCCCTTCAGGACTCGGACCAGAGCAGGTAAGCGCGCTCAGGGCACACTTCTCTGCGTCTCTCCTGGCAGTTGTCCCTGTCCCTTCGTTTCCTCCGTGGCAGGAGAGTAGGAGACGCAGAGAGGGGAGGGGACAAGCAGCTGCAGCCCCAGGCAGGTCTCCTCCCGGAGGCCGCCTAGGAGGCACCACTCACCCCTGATGCCCAGGTGGGGCGTCTGCTCCCTGTGCAAAACTGCAGGGTACAGAGCCCGGTGCGGGGAGCGCTGCAAACCACTTGCTCCTTGATGTGGGGCTCATTTCCCTGCCCCGGCCTCTGTCGCTTTATCCTTCAAGCGGGCCAAGTAATCACTTGTGTCATGTACTTTTCGGACTGTTGTGGGACTGAACACAAGATCAGTTCAGTTCAGCCGCTCATTGTGTCCAGCTCTTTGGGACCCCGTGGACTGCAGCACGCCAGGCCTCCCTGTCCATCACCAACTCCCAGAGTTTACTCAATGGATGGGAAAATCCTCGGGGAGAGCATGCAAAAGCAGGGCTTTTATTCCGGCAGTTCCTTTCCCAGTCAAGGGGTGTGCTGGCTGACGTAAAGGTCTTCATCTCCCCCAACCTCCTGGACTTTGCTCCAGCCCCTCCATCGAGGGGCTCCAGCCCCTCCCCTCTGAGGAAAGCTGGGCACCTGGGGTGGGGGTGGGTGGCCGTGGGGCTGTGTCATGACCAGGTAGGCGAGAGGAATATCTTCTGGGAGGGCAGGGGGGCCGTCTGTGGATCCATCAGTGGCTGCCCAGGGCTTGGCCTCATCCTCCGTCTTCACTGCACACCTGGCCCATGAAGCTGAGCGAGGTCTCAGGACTTGGGAGCAGCCGCATTTCCCCTTTCTGTGCAGTGACGTTACCCTCCTGAGGGTCTCATGGTTTCTGCTGAGGGCAGAGGGCAGCAATGTTACTTCTGCAGATTCCCTGCCTGCTAAATTCCACTTGGCTTGACCTCCCCTCCAGAATATGTGGACCCCAAGTTCTGTTTTCACACAGTGAGGGCTGCCCAGGTTCGGGAGATTCAATCTCTGCTCGGCCACTGGCCTTCTCGCTGACTTGGGCTGAGAGCCTGGTGGAGAGGGGGCTGCCTGGCTCTTTCATCTCTCATTATTTATGATTTGGAATAGAAGCTGCCCCCCCTTCTTCCAGGAGTCTCTTCCTGCCTCCCTAGCCACCATGTTCAGCCTCCCCTCACATCCACACCTAGTGTGGAGGCATGTGGCTGTGGTCCTCAGCGACGCCTTGTCCCCTGCCTGTCCCTTTGTCCTTCCTGGGAAGCCATAAAGGAGACAGCCTGCCTGGGCAGACACAGCTTGTGCCTAGAGGAGCTGGGGCCTCCTCTTCTGCAGTTACATGTCTCCCGGCTCCCCCCTGCTCCCGCTCTGTCTTCCCTGGGTGGGAGGAAAGTTCAACTGCAAGATGTCCACGGGGGGTTGTCCAGAGGTCACTACTGAAAGAAGCCAAAGCTCCTGACTTGCATGTTGGATACTAGATAATTAAAATACCATCTTAAAGGACAAGAACCTCAACCATGAGGGGTCGGGAGGGGCTTTCCCCCGGTCCTGCAAGGAGATGGCGTTTGTGTAGAATGCTCAGGGTAGGAATTTCTGAACTATTGTTTCACCTACCAGACCATTTGCAGTCGGTTAGGGTCTGCAGTTTACAGTGGCTCAGTGGTAAAGAATCCACCTGCAATGCAGGAGATGTGGGTTTGATCCCTGGGTCGGGAAGATCCCCTGGAGAGGGAAATGGCAACCCATTCCTGTATTCTTGCCTGGAGAATCCCATGGACAGAGGAGCCTGGTGAGCTACAGTCCAGGGGGGGTCACAAAGTGTCAGACACAGCTTAGCGACGAAGCACACACACAAGGTGTCTGTGTCTAGGTGTAGGCTGTGTGCGTGTGTGCCTATATATACTGTAGGATGATCTCGTATGTGTATATGTGTGGAATGAGGTAGGTGCCCAGCATATATCCAGGCACAGAGTTGGCCTGGAGAAAACTGTCCCCTGGCTTGTTTAGAAGGTCATTCACAGTGCCCCATGGACCTTTACTGGTGATCTACACCCTGCTGAGTAAACACCCAGGCTGAAGGGCCAGAAAGGACACCTACTTCATGGAGAAAGTTTCTCCATGTCCAGAGGCCCCTTGGGACAGGGTTCCTCATTTGGCTCTATTCCTGAGTCTTCTGGGCAGATACTAAAATAGTCCCTGAGACCCTGCAGGTTCCATCTCTCCCCTAAGCAGGATGGTTTTGTTGCTGCTGCTTCTCTATATCTGAGCTTCCTGAGAGACTTTTGAAACAAGGCACACTTCCCTCAGCCCTGTACCCCTGGCCACATGGTCTGCATGGAGGGGCTGAGGACCCTGGACAGCGTAGACTCTGAGACCATGGCGGCTGTCATGATGGTCATCCTGAAAGGGCCGGGACATCACTCAGGACGTGTTCTGGCAGTGAGCCCCTTAAATCTTCTCAGCGTTTGAGGCATAAAAGGTCTGGTTTCACAGTCAGTCAAGTTTAGCATCAGTGCAGTTCAGTGTTACAACCAAATAATCACCAGGTTGACGATTGATCGTTAATCTGGTCAGTAATGACCAGGTCAACCCAGCATGTATTTATGTCCTCAGTTGTTACTGTTCTGCACGGTGGTAAGACAGGAAGCCCCCAAATGATGGTGAAACAGCAGAGCCCAGGACAGCAGACCCTGTCTGACTGGCAGGGTTGGACCAGCTCATTGCAGGTGGTCACAAGGAGAGTCAGCTGTGGAGGCGAGACCCCCAAGATGCCGAGGGAACACCAGAATGTCCCAGGGCCAAATGGTTGTCCCTTCTACTGAGGGACGAAAGGAGACTCCACCCCAGAGGACAGAAACCACCTGGAGGTCCTTCCTTCCAGAAGACCGTGCTGACACTCAGCTCCAGCCCTTGCGCTGTACTACATCCTGACAGTGTCCTAACAACAACGGATCGACTGTTCCCATTTCACTGACAGAGACCCTCTGGGCAGAGGCTAAGCGACTTGCCTGGTGATGAAGCTATTAAGTGTTAGAGTCAGGGTTCACAGTCAAAACTGCTTGACACCAAGGGCCATTCTCTAACCATTATGCTGCACTGCTACAAGCTGCCCCACAGGTCACGCCTTGGGTTAGGGACCTGGGGGCCCTTGGCTCCCTCCCCCAGCCTGGTATTCTCAAGTATAGACCAAGGAAGGTAGGTGGCAGGCTCCATGGGCTAAGCTTGTTTCTCTCCTAAGTCACCGTTGACATGATTTGGGAAATGGGGTTTTGATTTGTGGAGAGAAGACAAGGGGAGGGGTAAGCACTTCAGGACGACAGAGGGTGAGATGGTTGGATGGCATCACTGACTCAGTGGGCGTGAATTTGATCTAATTCCGGGAGTTGATGCAGGACAGAGAAGTCTGGCATGCTTTAGCCCATGGGGTCACAGAATCGGACATGACTGAGTGACTGAAAACACAACAAAAGCACTTCAGGGAAGCCCAGTGGGGGTCAGTACTGTCAGCCGTGACCTCGCTCACAGCCACGTGTGAGCACTGGACTCCTCGGAGATGGGAGCAGGAGGGAATCAAAGGGCGCTCTGTGCGGGGGCTCCGCCCTCATCCATTCTTAGAAGCCTGTGGTGTCCCATCCCAGCTGTCTGTAAAACCTCTGGGAGGGCACAGCAGGATTGTATGTTGCCTTAGGGCCCCAGATGAACCCTGCTTGTGCAAAAAGTATGTAAAACCAGAGGAGCAGCTGCAGTCAGTGCGATCCTCACCCCAGGCCCTGCACCGCAAGGGAGTCGACTCTTTACAAAAAAGGACTCAGCCTTGGGCTGCTGCAGGCACCAGGGAGGCCCCCTGAGGCCCAGGGCCTGCCTTGGCAAGCTTGTTGGGAAGGCAGTGCTGTGGGACCCAGGCTTGCTCTGCTTCAAATCAGGGCCTTCTGTGTGTGTCATCTTTGGGGGGGCAGAGGGGCAGACCCTGAAGTGTGTCTGCAGGGGCTTTAACCCCTGCTCCGCTGTGGGGTCAATGGAGGGGAGAGGGTCTCTGGGGTTGTTTCATTTGTGCTGTGATGATGATGGAAGCACAGAGGACTTCCTGGGTTGTTGATTTCCCTCATCCCTGTGGCGGAGTTGTGCCCATTTCTAGATACAGAAATGGAGGCTCAGAGGAGGGAGCCCAGTCTCAGTGTGTATGCCTCATCATGAGAAAAGAAGGGACAGACGTTGTTGGGTTCCGATTTTCAGGCCTCCATGGAGACGGCTAACAGCCAAAGCTCCCTGCCCCGAAGCTGTCTGCAGGCTCCAGTTTACAGGAGGGGCAGACAGGGAACCCTCAAGAATTTCAGAGGCCTGGGCTGTGGCTCAAGTGGTCAGGCCCACAACTGTGAGAAAACCTTGGGCTTTTAAAACTTAATTTATTACCTAGCATTACACCGTGTGTAATTTCAGAAGGAATTCCCACTTTGCCCTCACTGCCCACTCTGCCTACACCAGCTTTGGCTGTTGCTGGTGGATCTTCCGTCTGGAGCTCCTTGAGGGGCAAGGACCATGCTGTTCTCTCTGGGACCCGGGATCTGCCAAGTGTCAGCACGGTACAGGCACTCAGAATATGTTTTCCAGAAGCACGCGTGTATGAGTGTAACTGAGGGCTTACCCGGGGGTGGACACCCCTGTGGGCTTGATCGGATCTGATTGGAGCCAGTAGAGGACATTCCAGATGGGTAAGACCTGCAGACATGCATGGGAGAGGTATGCAGTGGATCACATGGAAGATACTATCAGGACACAGGGTGGGAGTGTGGGCTGAGGCCCTTTTGGAGAGCCTGGGAATTTAGATTTTAGGTAAGGTAGGAGGAACTGGAGAGACATTTTCTGTCTCTCTCCTCTTGACAAGATTAGGAATGACAAAGGGTTTCCTCTAGTTTTTCTTTGTGTCTGTGTATCAGAGCCAGTGGGCTTCCCTGGTGGCTCAGATGGTAAAGAACCTGCCTGCGATGTGGGAGACCTGGGCTCAATTCCTGGACCAGAAGTTTGCCTGGAGAAGGGAATGGCTACCCACTCCAGCATTCTTGCCTGAAGAATCCCATGGACAGAGGAGTCCATGGAGGTCACAAAAAGTCAGACATGACTGAGCGACTAACACACACACACACACACACACACACACACACACACACACACACACACCCCTGAGTCGGCGGGCAGGATAGGGAACGGCCGGGGGTACACAGGATGAGCAGGGGCTCAGCTAGTCTTCGTTACACCCTTTCCTAGGTGTGTTCTCAGGTATACCTGCAGCCCTGTGACTCCTGGGGGTCTCACACTCACCTCCAGGATTCCTCATGACCCCCTGAGTCTAGGGAACCAGAAAGTCCAGAACCTGGCTGGTGAGCCAGAATGACCTGCAGACCCCCTTACCAGGCTACCGGGTACGAGGCCATGGTGCAGGGCAGCGTCCCAGCACTGCCAGGAAACGGGGTCCTCCTACCAGGGAGGGTGTGGGATGGCAGGAGGGAGTCCTGGGCGCGAGTGTGAGAGAAGCAGCTCCTGCTCCTCCCAGGAGTCGCAGGGCTGCAGGCATACCTGAGGGCACCCCCAGGTTCAAGGTGTAATGAAGACTAGCTGAGCCCCTACCTGTCCTGCGTACTGCCCCCCGTCATTCCCTAACCTTCCCCCTGACTCAGATATACAGACACGAAGGAGAACTCGAGGAAACCCCTTGCCACTCTCAAACCTGGAAAGACTAAAACTAAAAAGAAGAAAATTACATTTAGCCAGTCACCAGTGTTCCAACTACAAACACTCCTGAAGCATCTAGGTTCTGAGTCCCCGTGGAAAAGGAAGAATGCGATCCCTTCAAGTCCTCCCTCATAGCGAGTGTCACCTGCAACTTTCCTCCATGTCATCATCACACTTATACACCCCACACGTGAAAATCTCACTGTGGTCCCAATCTTTATGAATAGAGGGGCTCAGGAAAGTTAATTTGCTCAAGATCATTCATCAGTGAGGAGCTGGGCTGAAATTCAAGAGGAAGCCTTTCTCCATGGCCTTCAGAGTGGAATAGGCCACTGTCCCCCTACCCGGGGGTGTCTTGGTCACCTGCCTCCACGCATGCAGTACTGACCAAGGGGACAGCCCACAGGAGTTTGTTCTCCTTTTCCTTCTTCAAGAAGGCAAGGGCAGAACCACTTTGCTCTCCCAGTAAGGAGTCGACAACCTAGGGAAGCTCTGCACGCCCCCACACAATATCTTTTCAAAGCTGTTCAATGAGGTGTATCCCACAGCAACCATCCGTTTTTATTTATTTGTTTTATTTTATTGCAGTATAGTTGATTTACGGTGTTGTGATGCTTTCTTGTGTACAGCAGAGTGGTTGCTATACGTATACGTATATTCTTTTTCATTTTCTCTTTCATTATAGTTTATCATAGGATACTGAACGCAGTTCCCTTTGCTCTGCAGTAGGACCTTGCTGTTGATCCTTTGTATATACAATTGTTTGCATCTGCTAATCCCAGACTCCCAATCCCTCCCTCCCCCACCCACCTCCTCTTTCACAACCACATGTCTTTCTGTGCGTCTTTAACTGTTTCTGTTTTGTCGATAGGCTCATTTGTATCATATGTTAGACTTCACATGCAAGTTATATCATAGGGTATTTGTTTTCTTCTTTCTGACTTAGCTCAGTGTGATAATCTCTGGGTCCATCCATGTTGCTGCAAATGGCATGATTTCACTCTTTTTGTGGCTGAGTAGTATTCCACTGGATATATGTACTCCATCTTCTCTTTCTATTCCTCTGTCAATGGGCGTTTAGTTTGCTTCCGTGTCTTGGCTATTGTAAATAGTGTTGCAATGAACATAGGGGTGCACGTTATCTTTTCAAATTATAGTTTTCTCTGTATACGTGTCATTCTTAAGGATGCCGCTCCTCCTTCTATTTTGAGAGAAGTGCCCATTTATTTTCTGGGTAGCAGCTTCCCTCTGCTACCAGGTAGCCTCTTCCAGCTCCCTGTTCGATGGAAATTGCCTTTTCTGTTGAGCCCTGTGCAGAGCTCCAAAGGTCTAGAACAAAACCCACCAAGCCCTCTCTAGCTTCAAAATAGTTTCTCACTTCTGAACATGCCTTTGTGTGACATCCCCAAGATGACAGGGGCTCTCTTTGGCAGGTGATTTTAGTTCACGTTCAGGGATTCCATCTTAAGCTCAGCAAGGGGGGGAGAGGAACTTCACAAAATAATGGTGCAAATAAGAAAAGCAGTGATGATAATAAATGCTGATATTGATTGAATCTCATCACGTGCCTCGCTCTGTGCTCAGCTCTTCTGAGGGGATCGGTCTCACTTAACAACTGAGCCCTTTTTTAGGAGAAGAGGAAGCCGAACCTTAACCCCTACGTAACCTACCAGGGTGACTCAGCTAGTAAGTGGCAGCCCAGGATGAGAAGCCGGGCAGCCTGTCCCAGTGCACATGAATTTGTGCAGATTCTGGGAGATAGTGTGGGACAGGGAAGCCTGGTGTGCTGCGGTCCATGGGGTTTCAGAGAGTTAGACAGAACTTGGTGATTGACCACCAAGGAACACACTGTCCCGGGAACACACTTCTAACCTTCACTCTAGGGTTTGTTCTGTCCATGTCCTGCAGCCCTGGGAAGAAGGCATCTATAACAGTGAGCCCAGAGGCCCCTGCCCACGTGGAACACGTGGTCCAGAATAGGTTCCGAGCCCACTGCTGCCCTCACGCAGGGCGCTGCGCACAGTGTGACAGTAGGGCCGCTCTTTTCGTGGCCGTCTGAAAGCTCTCTAATGTGCAAAAATGGCACAGTTGCTGGGCAGAAAGGTGAATATGTGTTCTGGTCACAATAGATGTTCCTTCTCCTTGCTGCATCCTGGACTCTGGGAAAAGTCAGATCCCTTTCCATCCCAAATTGTTTTCCTAATTCGTGTTCTTGGGATGAAAGGGTTAAAGCCAGACTGGCTGGAGCTTATTATTTTAATCCAGGATTATGATGGCTGCAGAAGGAAGCTGCTCTGTCTCCCTGACCTCCCTGACTGGGAGGAAATGGTGGTTGTCCTGACTGGAGATCTTGAGCTGGCTATGCCTGGCTGGGAGGGGAGCTGCAGGCAGGGCTCAGCTGGTCTCTCTACCAGGAAGCAGGGCTTAGAGTGGGAGGGGCTTTCCCACTGCTCTTTGTCCTGGGGGGCAGCTTAGGACACTGTGGCTGGAAGGAGCAAGATACTCACGTGGATCTCCCTTTGTCTCCCACAATTAGCTCTTTTAGGTGTTGCTGCTTCTTGAGGGCCAAGCATCTGTGGGGTGAGCCCCCTAGGAGAGGACCTCAAGGTTCCCCACCTGGCTTTGTGGTACTGCAGAATTCCTGGCCAAAGATGTAGGTTCATGGGGTAGCAACGTGGATTCTCTCTCGGTACAACTCCAACTGTTTACAGACGGGGAAACTGAGGCCCAGGGGAAGCACTCAGCCTCTTTAACTCTGTGCCCCACCCGCTGAGCTCACGAGCCCTGGGTGTGCGAGCTCTCACAGCAATGACAGCAGCTCTCTGTGCTCAGATGCAAAGTCTTTGCCGAGCCACACAGGGACCGCCCCAGCCCTGCTGGGCAATCTGCAGAGGGACCGTGGGAGCGGGGACCTTGGGCTGTAGCCATAATGGGAAGGAGTTGGCTCCAGGGCTGTGGTCACGTGAGAGTGGAGGGTCTCCCTCAGATAGCGGAGTCTGAACCTGTCTGCCTGGCGGGGTCAGTGGCCTCAGGTGGACCAGGACAGTGCAGCGAAGCTGGGGAGGGGGGGTTATGGGACAGGTCCATGGGGCTGCACCTGCTTGCCCCCTGCCACTGGGGAGAAAGGCCCCTTTCCAGCCACAGGGCTGTCAGGGCCTGCCCACCCCAGAGCGCACCATGACCAAGAGCCGGCTGCCCTCCTGACTTTGGCCATGGTCTGTGAAGGTGGCTGCCTCTCTCCTCCCTGCTCAGTTGGTTCCTGCATGGATGCCTCCAGGCACCTCCAAAAAACCCTGCTTTTCTAATCAGTGGAGAAACCAGCTTTGTCTGCCAGAAACCAAAGCAGGGCAGCTGATGAAAAGGAAAGAAAAAACAAAAATAACAGCTCCAAGTAGGGGGAGCAGAAAGAAAAAACAGCAAAGCTGGAAAATGGCTTCGAAACCTGGGGTGAGGCTGTTTCTGACAGCATCTGGCCAGCTGCCTGGAGCCCTCCTGTCTGCCCACCAGGTCTTTTGACAAATGCCCTCCGACAGCCGGGCGGCCACAGCTGTCACCGGAAGGCTCTGAGCGCGCGGGCTGGCAGCCAGAGGCCCGTGGCTGCAGAGGCGTCTCTCCGGGCTGGTAACCTCATTATCTCTGCTGGCGGAGCCGGAGCCCCAGGGAGCACAGCTGCTCTCAGCGGTGCGTTGGAGGCCCTGCCTGTTCGGGAAGCTGTGCAGAGGGCCGCCTCGCCTCACAGGGCAGCGGGCCTTGAGAGCTTACTCTTCATTCTCTCCTGGAAGCCTTCCTGGTTCCAGAACTGTGCCTGGGCCCTGCCAGGGTCTCAAGGCACAGATGGTGCCTTTATTCTGGCAGTTCTTAGTTTTTATCTTGGCCCCAAAGCAGGATTAGGTGCAAATAATGGGAAAATAAAAAGAAAGAAAGAAACAAAAATCATAGACTGCCCAGCGCTCGTCCAAGGTTGTCCCAAGGAGGCCTGAGGGTTGGGCCATTTTCCACTCACATCTCTATCATCCGTCACCTAGGAAACGACTTGGTACCGTCCCCCCTGTCAAGACGAGGCCTCTTTCTCCAGGTGACATATGGGCTGGGGAAGGCCCAGGATTTGGCAGGCTGCAGACTGAGATGCAGGCCGGCCTGAGCCTCTGGCCGCCCAAGTCCTCCTTTTGCGGACCCTCCCTGGTGGGGACAGCCCAGCGTATGTGACAGTGAGGAAGGACAAGGGCAGCTGCAGGGGGTGCAGACATCACATCAGAGAGTGAGTCTGGCTTCAGCCACATGCCGGCTCAGCCGGCTCTGGGACCCGGGGCTGGGAGGAGCCGGAGGATGCGGCAAGGATGCTGGAGGCAGTGGAGCTGGCTGTCTTCTGCTCCGCTTCACTTGATGTTCGACCTTGTGTGACACGCCACATGTTCCTTTCTGCTCAGGAACACCCTCATCTGTCAGGCAGAGAGCGCACCTGCCCCCGGGTCCGCCTGTCTGCAGAGAGGGCCCTCTGGTCAGCGGGAGGCTCTGGGGCAGCTGTTATCCCTGCGACCTGCCGCTGTGTCACCGGGAGATGGCTTTGCAAAAAGGCTGCTGTCATTTTCGGCAGCTCTGGACTAGCCGGGGAGGCAGTGCCCTGGGAGGTGGTGAGGGCTGCTGGGAGAAGACCCTCGTTATGATGAGGAGTGAGCCATTTGCTGACTTGGTGTGGGTTCAGCTTAGTTCCTCTCGGCCCTGACCTGATGTCTGTCGGGTTAGGATTGGAACTGAGGCCAGAAATCACCGGGACTTGTGAAAGTGTCATTCTCTCAGAGGAGCAGAGCGGTGATGGGCAGGGCCCTGATGCCTTGTGTCTGCAGTGAGAGCTCAGGACGATGTGCTGTGAGCTTGAGTGGGTGTGTGTGGGTGCCGAGAGATGGAGGAGAGAAGGAGGTGATGCGTATAGAGACCATCTGGCTGGGCACAGGCCCAGCCCAGCAGCCCGGGGCCCTTTCCTTCCCCTCCTCCCAGATAACTCCTGCTGTCTGAACAGTGGAGTAATCTGGAGACTCCCCTACCCTTTTCTAGATCCTCCTGGGGTCTCTGCCTCCAGTCTCTGAGCAGCTGTCCAGGGTGGGCCAGTCCCTTCCAGAGTCACCAGGCCCCCAGCCCCAGGCCCCAGGCTGGTGCCCTTCCGTGTGGGAGCTGGCCAAGGAAGGCTTCCATGCGGGGCTGTTTCTGGCACAGCCACGCTCAACACTGTTAAAGCCCTCCTAATCCATGTTATTTTCTTCTAATCCCTCCCCCCACCTGCTCTGGCCCGTGTGCCCCCCTGCAGGACCTTCGGTCCCAAGCCGGAGCCCATGCTGAGCCCCAGGCATGAAGAAACCAAGCATCTGCTGCAGAGAGCCCGCATGAAGGCCAGGACCCGGCCTGTCCGTGCCAGCCACGACATCGTGCCCACCCTTGCCCTGTGCAGCCGGTGAGTGGGGCCCGGGCCAGGCTGGCCGGTATGGGCTACGGCAGGAGAAGAGATGGGATCCAGCCAAATGCCGCCGCTCACTCCTCCCCCCTGGTCCGTGTAGGAGCTTTTCCCGTGTCAGGCATCGCTTTCATTCTTTTAGTCAGTTAGCACATCTTCGCTGAGAGCCTACTGATGGCATATTAGGGAACATAACCCGAGTCTCCCTGGGGGAACGGAGGTGTCACAGTCTCCAGGGAGAAAGACCAGAGGAAAGGGAGGCTTGGAGGAGGTGGCTTCTAAGTTGGAGCTTGAAGGAGACATAGATATTTACTGGGCAGCTGAGGGAGGAAGGGGTGAGCATCCCCGGGCAGAAACTGAGCGGAAGCAGTATTCTCAGGAGTTGGGCCGGAAGGCCCAGTGGAGGCCAGTCATGGAGGCCTCCAGGACTGATGGACAATTTGGAAGCCTCCTGTATTAGCTAGGAGCCACCAAAGGATTTCAAGCAGCTGGGTAGCACCATCACCTTTGCATTCCAGTAAAGCTGCTCTGGCTGCAGAGACGGTTGGATCTGGGGGACTAGGGGGGCAGTGTGCAGTGATGGGAGGAGAGGGTGGAGATGCAAGTTTGCCCAGAGCCAGAGCAACAGGCTTAATGAGGCAGCAGAGAAGTGGTTAAGACTGGAAGCAGACCGCTGAGTTCTGGCGCTGCCACTTCCTAGCTGTGTGCTCTTGGGGAAGCCCCTGTGCCTTGGTTTGCTCCTCTGCACAATGGGAATTATACCACAGCCTGTCTTTCAGGGTTATTGTGAGGGTTCTGTGAGCTCATAGAAAGTGTTTAGAACAGCTCCTGGCATGTAGTGAGTACCCTACAAGTGTTACCTCTGACTGAATCATGGAATCAACTGGAGGAGGGGAGCCTGAGAAGGGGGCCATCCAGGATGGAGCCCAGGATTCTGACTTGGTGTCTGGAGGCTCAGTGAACCCTCGGTGCAGGATTAAGCTTGGGAGGGACTGTCCACGGAACACCCACTGAAGACGCTTATTAGGCAGCTGGATACAGGAACTGAGGAGGAGGACAGAGGTCAGACTGCAGATGTAGGCATCATTCTGATCTCACAGTGCTGGGGCCATGAGGGAGGGTGAGCTCGTCAGGGATGGAGAGATGAGAAAAGAACAAGTTCAAGGACGTTCAGCACTCCACACAGGTAGCCACCTCTTGCGTGACATCCCATCGCCATCTCTGCGCCTGTTCTGTGTACAGCGCACCCCAAGGAATCACTTACAGGTGGAGCTGGCGGGTGTACCTGACCTGCAGCGAGGCTGCCAGCTCAGGTCCAAATGCCCCAGGCCCCAGCAGGACCATCTGCGGCTGACCAGGCCTGTGGCTTCTTTGGCGCAGTGGATACTAGAGGGAGCGAGGATTCTCAGCGGAACTGGACTCCATGCTCTTTGACGGGGATGCTGAGCCGGCTTATTAAAGGCTGAGGACCTTCTGGACACCTTTGAGACTGACTTCAGCAAGAGCAGAGGGCTGCGGCTCACCTCTGGGTCAGTGTCACGGTGACCTCTAGGAGAGGGGCTCAGGAGACCCTAAATCCTGGCGAGAGGCTCGCAGCCGGCTCCCCTTTTATCTCTGCATTTTGTGCCTTGTTTCTTCTGGCTGGAGGACACTAATCAGGAATGGGAGTGCCTCCTTTGAAGCATCCTGACTGTTCTTCTCTGCATGTTTATGCAGCCCAGAGCCTTAGACTTCCATGGAGCCCTCCTGTTCCACTTTCTTTAGGTACTGAGGTTGAGTTGGGTAGCTGCAAAACAGGCAAGATTCTTGAGAGTCCCTTGGACTGCAAGGAGATCTAACCAGTCAATCCTAAAGGAAATCAACCCTGAATATTCATTGGAAGGACTGATGCTGAAGCTAAAGCTCCAATAATTTGGCCGCCTGATGTGAAGGGCAGATTCATTAGAAAAGACCCTGATGCTGGGAAAGATTGAAGGCACGAGGAAAAGGGGGCAACAGAGGATGAGATGGTTGGATGGCATCACTGACTCAATGAACATAAGTTTGAGCAAACTCTGGGAGATGGTGAAGGACAGGGAGGCCTGGAGTGCTGCATTCCATGGGGTCACAAAGAATCAGACATGACTGAGCGAGTGAATGATAACAACAAAAATCTGCAAAGCAGACCAGATGATGTAAATGTACCTTGGGACACTTCCTCTTCCCCAAATCTCATCAACAGCTCACGACAACCCCAGCCACTAACCTTAAAGTAGGTTCCCTCTCACCACGCTCTTCTCCGGCAGTAGAAATGCAATTGAAATGCAAGGTGACCCACTTTAGCAGCTGCTGTGTCCAGAAAAGAATTACTTTGACTTGGCAGCACTGGTGAATCCTCAGAGGGTATAGCTGAAAAATCAACGCCAGATGGCTTGCTGCAGATGCTTCTAAAGGTTACGCTTGTCAGATCACCCTGGAGAGCCATGCTGAGCTAACGTGGCGATGCCACACAGGCCCGGGGCCTCATTAGATGCAGGAGCCCCTCCTCCACCCCAACCCCTACCCCCGAGCCCAGAGACATCACTCGTTCCAAAGAGCAGCCTGATGAAAGCTGACGGGAGAGTGGGACAGACAGGCACAGCAGCCCCCAGAAGGTCTTCTTTATCTCAGGTCTAGCTGGAGGTGGTTGAGGCCATCCTGAACAGACAGGCTTTTTGCAGGAGGTGAAGAGGGGGCCAGCCGCAGCCACATTTTCTGGAAGCAAATCAGTGTAGAAGTGGAGAGCTCTTGGAAGTGCAAGCTCTTGCTACTGGGGAGACAGGCGCACCTGAGTTGGTGTTCCTGATCCCAGGAGGGCAGAACACACCCATCAGAGGCAGGGCCTGGGAGGGGACACGGAAGTGCTGGCGTCCTGTGTCAGGGGCCGGGTAGGGCTGCCTGGAGCTTGTGTGCTAGGACAGCACTGCGGTAGGAAGGGGCCTCCCACAGAGGCTGTTTGGCACCTGTGTCTGAGCAGACAGCATCCTCTCGGAGAGGGATGGTTGTGGAGGCGTCAGCAGTGCCCGATGTTGACAAGGTTGCTGTTTGCTTGCTGCTGGAGTGCCTTATTCGCTCTGCGCTTGTCTCCAAGATCTTTGCCATACCTTTATGCCCTGGTCCCAGCGCTGCTGGTGGGGACCTCGGGGATGCAGTAACTGAGTTGAAGGTATGTGATTGGGGCTTTCCAGGTGGTGCTAGCGGTAAAGGATCTGCCTGCCAATGCAGGAGACACAAGAGACGTGAGTTTGCTCCTTGGGTTGGGAAGATTCCCTGGTGAAGGAAACGGCACCCCACTCCAGTATTCTGGCCTGGAAAATTCCACTGTAGCTGGTGGGCTACAGTCCTTGGGGTCACAAAGAGTCGGACACGACTGAGCAATCGCGCGGCAGCATACCTCATGGGATTAAGCTGTCCTGCGTCTCTCCATTTCTTCTTAATGAAGGCAGTATTTGAGAATTTTATCTTATTTGTTTTGGGCATGCTGCTATATAGCATGTAGGATTTTAGTTCCCTGATCAGAATCGGAACATACGCCCCCACCCCTGAATTGGAAGCACAATCTTCATCACTGGACCACCAGGGAAGCCCCTCCATTTCTTCTTTTAGAACAAAAATATTATTTCTACCTTTGGCGTGAATTCCAGGATGACTGAGTTCACCAGCTTGACTGTAAAGTTTAAGGTCGTTAATGTGGCTGAGAGGACCTGGAGTTCCTTATTAGATTAGGAATATACCACCTCTAAAGCTGTGTTTTTCCTCCTAGAAAGTATAGCCCATATGCTGTTAGCAGAGCAGGGCCTTGCCCCTGGGGCCCGGTGTGGGGTGTTGTGTCTAAGCTGGCGTACTGAGTGTCCAGCGGGCCTCTCCTGCACTAGGCGGGCCGGGCAAACCAGGGCACCCTGCCTGTGCAGCAGGGGCAGGGCTTCTGCTCAGCGGGGCTGCTCTTGTTTCTAGAGGGTGAGATGGTGCTGTTTCTCTGGCTAGAGCCTTCCTTTCTGGGGAGGAATGCTCTGGACACCTGACCCAGGACTCCCACACTGTCAGTGAGCCCACCCGAGGGATTGTCTCACAGCCCCTTCTCAGGTCCTGACAGGCTCAAGAGACGCAGTTGCAGATGGGGTCTTGGGCCCCAAGGGCTGCAGCGCCTCACAGTCACTTCAAGAGAACGGTCACCAGGAGGGGGATCAGAGGGATTTTCCGGCCATGCTGAGATGAGCAAAGAGAGATGCTGTACCTTCTCACCAGGGGTGATTCTACCCAGGAGCTTTACATCTCAGCCACACAGCCCTCTCCAAAGGCAAGCCCACAGTGTGACTTTGGGGGGCCCTAGGCACTCTGGCCTTCGTGACTCCTTCCTCCATACCACATGTGTGCATGTTCAGTCGTGTCTGGTGCTTTGCGACCCCGTGGACTACCGCCCACCAGGCTCCTCTGTCCATGGGATTTCCCAGGCAAGAGTACTGGAGTGGATTGGCATTTCTTTTTCGAGTGGATCTTCCCGACCCAGGGATCAAACCCATGTCTCTTGGATCTCCTGCACTGGCAGGCGGATTCTTTACCACTCAGCCACCTGGGAAGCCCTTTCCCCATAAACAAAGTTAAAATTTAAATTTTATGACCATGCTGGCTAAAAGGTAAATATATTAATATTATATCTGAGAATGTTTTCTTTGACTTAAAAGTGTATTTATGTATTCTCTTTTGACTTTAAAAGAAACTAAAACATTTTCATGGGCCCCAGGAGAATTGTGGCTCCCAGGTACCGTGGCTATTGTGCCTGATGGATAAGATGGCCCTTTCTGCATATGGGTTCCAGGAAACAGGATGACTGACTGCATCAGGATCTGCTCAGATCTCAAAGCAGGCAGATTCACTTGCTTAGCAGTAGTTCTTTTTTTTTTTTTTTAATCCTCCTGGAGCAGCGCCAATTGGGGAAAATCCTGGAGTCAGTGTTGGTGGCAGGTGGGCAGGCTGCCCCTGCCCACTGCATCCAGGGCAGTGTAAACACCCAGGGAACATCTAGCGTCAGGCTTCAGGGAGGCCCCCAGAACTCGCACCGTGGCACTTTGCAGCTTCCTTGGTTTAAGAAGTACTCACCCACTCCTTGGAGAAGGAAATGGCAACCCACTCCCATGTTCTTGCCTCTGGTGGGCTGCCGTCTATGGGGTCGCACAGAGTCGGACACAACTGAAGCGACTTAGCAGCAGCAGCAGCAGCACCCACTCCTTGGTGTGAATCGGGGGCTAAGGTACAGTGCGGTATGACAGAGCAGCACCTCAGCTGTAGCTTTATTGTGCCAGCTCAGCATTCATGGCTGGGTGAGCACCAGCCCCTCTGTTGGTGTGGCCAGAGGCCCCAGGTCCAAGATTTGAGGTTGTAGTGAGCTGACATGGCACAAGTGAGGGAATAAGCTCTCAGCTGTAACTGTTTCCCATGGAGCTTTGCAGGGAATCAGTCTTGGACAATTTAACTCTGACATCTCAGGCAACCCCAGGAGCCCCAGTGGTAGCGTCTATGTGTCATATGCCACGCCATCTGTGATCCAGACCATTCTAACCCATCAGGGTCTTGAGATTAGTCAGCGGCCTGGCTGTCGAGGCACCCAGGAAGGGGATGAATTGGAGTGGTCAGGGATACCCTTGGGACCCAGGTGAGCACATGTTCACCGAGTCAGGCAGGCAAGGCCATTTATGCGTACAGAAAGCACAGCCTGGAAGGATGCACTGTCCAGTCCAGTCAATGCCACGTATAGTTAAGGAAGTCAACCAGTTCAGTGGCCACTCTCCCCACTGGTTGGCATGTTTCAACAGTCATTGTTAAACATGGATGGTTTCTTCCTGCCATTGTCTGACTTCCTTTTAAAAAAATTTTTATTGGAGTATAATTGCTTTATAGTGTTGTGTTAACAAAGTGGATCAGCTATAGGTATACAATATCTCCTCCCACCATGCCCCCATCCCACCCTTCTAGGTCATCACAGAGCACCAGGTCGAACCCCCTACACAGCAGCTTCCCACTAGGTACTTGTGCTATGTCCACATTGAACTCCTTTCCTTTTAATTGCATACCATACCTGTCTTTCTGTTGGGTAGCTGTAAATTTGGTGAAGAAGGAACTCATGTGAAGGCAGCCTTTTTGAGAGCACTGACGTCAAAAAGCATCAAAGCATCCAATTAGAGGAAGGATAAGCAAATCAGCCAATCACTCACATACATTTCATTTATAATAAGTTGTTGGAATATCAAGACAAGCTTGAACGAGTTGTGCTAGGAGGAGGGTATAGTTAGGGAAGCCTTTGTAAGTGCCTTTGAGGACTAAAAGCAGTAATAACACATCAAGTATGCCAGCATAGATAACTGCATGGGTACTGCTCTCAGTGATTTGAAAGTAGTTCATTTCAGTTCAGTCACTCAGTTGTGTCCGACTCTTTACGACTCCATGGACTACACCTCACCAGGCTTCTCTGTCCATCACCAACTCCCGGAGCTTGCTCAAACTCATGTCCATCAAGTCAGTGATGCCATCCAACCATCTCATCCTTTGTCGTCCCCTTCTCCTCCTGCCTTCAATCTTTCCCAGCAACAGGGTCTTTTCCACTGAGTCAGTTCTTTGCATCAGGTGGCCAAAGTATTGGAGTTTCAGCATCAGTTCTTCCAATGAATATTCAGGACTGATTTCCTTTAGGATTGATTGGTTTGATCTCCTTGCAGTCCAAGGGACTCTCAAGAGTCTTCTCCAATACCATAGGTCAAAAGCTTCAGTTCTTTGGCGCTCAGCTTTCTTTATGGTCCAACTCTCACATCCATACATGACTGCTGGAAAAGCCGTAGCTCTGACTATACTTTTTTTGGACTATACTTTTGTCTGTAAAGTAATGTCTCTGCTTTTTAATATGCTGTCTAGGTTGGTCATAGGAACATGTCAGTTCAGTTCAGTCACTCAGTCATGTCCGACTCTTTGGGAACCCATGGACTGCAGCACTCCAGGCCTCCCTGTTCATCACCAACTCCCAGAGTTTACTCAAGCTCATTTCCATTGAGTCGGTGATGCCATCCAACCATCTCATCCTCTGTCGTCCCCGTCTTCTCCCGCCCTCAATCTTTCCCAGCATCAGGGTCTTTTCAAATGAGACAGTTCTTGGCATCAAGTGGCCTAATTATTAGAATTCCAGATTCAGCATCAGTCCTTTCAGTGAATATTCAGGACTGATTTCCTTTAGGATGGATTGGTTGGATCTCCTTGCAGTCCAAGGGACTCTCAAGAGTCTTCTCCAACACCACAGTTCAAACCATCAATTCTTCAGTGCTCAGCTTTCTTTAGAGTCCAACTTTCACATCCATACAAGACTACTGGGAAAACCATAGCTTTGACTAGAGACAGCCTTTGTTGGAAAAGTAATGTCTCTGTGTTTTAATATGCTGTCTAGGTTTGTTATAGCTTTTGTTCCAATGAGCAAGCGTCTTTTAATTTCATGGCTGCAGTCACCATCTGCAGTGATTTTGGAGCCCAAGAAAATAAAGTCTCTCAATGTTTTCATTGTTTCCCCTTCTATTTGCCATGAAGTGATGGGACCAGATGCCATGATCTTAGTTTTTCGGATGTTGAGTTTTAAGCCAACTTTTTCACTCTCCTCTTTCACTTTCATCAAGAAGCTCTTTAGTTCCTCTTCACTTTCTGCCATAAGGGTGGTGTCATCTGCATATCTGAGGTGATTGATATTTCTCCCTGCAATCTTGTTTCCAGCTTATGCTTCATCCAGTCTGGCATTTTGCATGATGTACTCTGCATATAAGTTGAATAAGCAGGGTGACAATATACAGCCTTGACGTACTCTTTTCCCAATTTGGAACCAGTCCGTTGTTTCATGTCTGGTTCTAACTGTTGCTTCTTGATCTGCATACAGGAGGCAGGTAAGGTGGTCTGGTATTCCCATCTCTTTAAGAACTTTCCAGTTTGTTGTGATCCACATAGTCAAAGGCTTTAGCGTAGTCAGTGAAACAGAAGTTAGATGTTTTTCAGGAGTTCTTTTGCTTTTTTTGGTGATCCAACAGATGTTGACAATTTGATCTTTGGTTCCTCTGCCTTTTCTAAATCCACCTTGAACATCTGGAATTTCTCAGTGCACATACTGTTGAAGCCTAGCTTGGAGAATTTTGAGCATTACTTTGCCGGCATATGAGATGACATAGCAGGAAAGAAGTAACAGGTCTCTAAAATCCAAGCCCCTGTCTCCAGTCAGAACCTGACGGTGAGCATGGTCAAAGACTAGTTCTGTATTCGTGGCTCCTTCTGAGAGAGAAAAACTCCCTGCAGCATGCCTTTCCCAGCTGGTCAGGTGCCGGTCAGTCCAGAGGCTGGTCTTGCGTGCCCTCTCCTTTGTGGAAACAAGTAGGGGTCACTTGGTCGTGCTAGTCCCTTTGAACCCTGACATCTCCTGAGTCTTTGATGACAAATGGATGGGATGGGTAGCCAGAGGAGGAGACAGCATCAAGCTATATCAGTCAGGGTTCTCCAGAGAATGAACCAACATAATGTGTGCTTATATATAGAGAAAATTTTATTCTAAAAAATTGGCTCATGGTACCTTGGAAACTTGGTAAGTCCAAAGTCTGCAGAGTAGGTTGGCTGGCTTGAGACCCAGGCAAGAGCTGCTACTCAAATCCAAAGGCAGTCAGCTGGCAGAAGTCCTTCTTGCTCAGGGAAGAGCAGTCTTTGTTCTATTCAGAACTTCAACTGGTTGGATGAGGTCCACCATACCATGATCAACTTTATTTGAAGTCCGCCAGTTTAAATCGGCTTTCCTGGTAGCTCAGCTGGTAAAGAATCTGCCTATAATGCAGGAGACTTCGGTTCGATTCCTGGGTCAGGAAGATGTCTGCGTGAAGGGATAGGCTGCCCACTCCAGTATTCTTGGGCTTCCCTTATGGTTCAGATGGTAAGGAATCCACCTGCAATGCAGGAGACCTGGGTTTGATCCCTAGATTGGGAAGATCCCCTGGAGAAGGGAATGCTGAACCACTCCAGGATTCATGCCTGGAGGATTCCATGGACAGAGGAGCCTGGCGGTTGCAGTCCATGGGGTCACAAAGAGTTGGACACAGCTGATGACTAAGCACAGCACAGTTTAAATGTTAATCTTATCCAAAAAACCTTCACAAAAACATCAAGAACCTGGGCACCATGGCCCAGCCAAGCTGACACACAAAATTAAACATTACACATGGCATCTATACACAGGTATGACTTAATGACTGGTAATGAAAGGCAGACAGGTTAAGAAGAAAGATTCTGGGAAACAGTGGCAGGAGGGTTGCATGAGATAGATGGGGTGAGAAGCCTGGAGGCCTCGCAAGTGGGCCATAGCTGGAAAGGGAGGCAGAGAGGAATGTGGAGGCCTGTATCTTTACCCCAAAGACTGTGAACTTGATCCTGTGCCCCCTTGAGAGATGATGCGATGAAGCTGAGATCCAGGAGGACCAATGAGTAGGAGGCCACTGCAGGGGTCCAGGGTGACTGATAAAGGCAGGAAAGGATGTGAGTCCCAGGTACTCATCAGTAGACTGGTGGCGAGGTACTGCTGGGAAAGGCAGGAAGAAGTATGGTCCTTACTTAGGTGGCCTCTGATAGACAAGGGCCTGTAGGGTCTATTTACACAGGGATCTGAAACTCGGGTCACCTGGCTCCAGGGGGCCTGGTGTGAGATTTGTGCAGGTGTTTTCTTGAGCTGAGCAGGACTTGACCACCAGCCACAGTGTCTCTCAGAGCAAAGGCTGACAACAGAATATGAGGACTCTTCCTAGCATAGTAATTGTTGTCACAGTGTTCGGGGACCAAGTGTGTGAGAGGGGCTGGAGAGGGGCAGATACAGGAGACAGCATTGGAACAGACTAGATGGCGAGACCAAGGAGAAACACTAGTGTTACTCTGTCTAAATTTTGTCCCAGCAAGATGCTTAGGAACCCTGAGTGAACACTTCTGAGAGGAGGAATGCTTAGAAACTCTGACTGCAGGTCCCACACGGTCTCCATGGAAACTTATGCTCTTCCCGTTAAACCTTTATAACAAATGCAGTACTGCCACAGTTCATCACAGTTCACCAGATGCCGGTGATGGCCAGACTCACTTCTAAACACACACCAGGACTTCGGTACTATCCTTTCCTACAGTCCTGCGTTTAACAGCGTTTCATCTGAACTCAGACGGAGACAGGCAACAGAGGCAATGCCAAAAGTAGAGAAGGCCGTATTCATTTTGTTCAGCACTGTGTTCAGAATAGGGATGGGCCTGTAAGCTTCTCTGCTTTGCTGCTGGACTCCTGAGGAACCTGATTTGGGCAACTTTGGGTTGTAGTTTTCCCTGAGCGCTGTGCAGGACCGTGCCCCGGGGTGGACGGGTAGGGCTGGCGCGCCCAGGGAGGAGGCTTGTACCTTCCCCTCCTCCTGCTCATGACCTCTCTCCTCCTGCCTGCCCATCAGAGATGGGAGGAAAAGCCCAACCCTGGACCCGAGGATGACCATCGCCTGCCGAGACAACCTCCAGAATGGGAACACGAGCGACTCCTCCAGCGGGGAGTCCAGCAGCGGGCAGTGGCCGAAGCGGGGCGCCTCCCCTTCCCACGTCCGCTTTGAGGATGAGTCCGCCCGGGACGCTGAGTCCCGCTACCTGGAGCGGCTGCAGCAACGTCAGCGGCAGGTGCTCAGCACGGCGGACCAGGGTCCCCTGCGCTCCAAGCCCGACCTCGCCGACTACATCCAGGGGGGCTGCCGGCGCCGGGACGCGGGCGCGGGCGCTCTGCACCCGTTGCTGGATGGGCTGCAGCCCGGGGGCCTCTCAGCGCCGCCGCCCGCTCAGGGCAGCGGGAGGAGGTGCCGAGCCTGCGGCCACTGCATCGCTTCCGACCCGAGGGTCCTCCGGGAGCGCGAACCCGCCTGCGGGAGGGAGGGGGCGGCGGCGCAGCCCCTCAGCTCTCGGGGTCTGAGCGCCCAGCTCCGGCTCCACACCGAGTGGATCCGGGAGACGCACATCGGGGACCAGGCGGTTCCCGAGGAGACGGACTCGGCCCTGGACAGCACCGACACCTCCGACAGCTGCCGGACCGACAGTGAGGAGGCCGGGACCTCTCAGCCCAGCAGGGCCCGCCTGCGGGCCTGCAGGCCTCGGGGAGGCCACAGGTGGTTGCGCAAGGCTGAGATGGAGCCGCCCCGGAGCCCTCAGGCCTCGCACGACCTGCCTGGGCTGGAGCTCCTGGAGGTATCAGATGAGGTGACAGAAGGCGCGGGCCAGACGACGGCAGGGGCTCTGCTCCCCAGAGAAGATGCTTTCTCTAAGCCTCCTGTCCAGGACTTGAAGAGGGCTTTCCCCGGGTCCCCGTGGCAGCCTGCACCAGGGCTGGAAAATAACTGGGTTCACCCCGGGGATTTTCGGACAGCCTACTCCATCGCCTCTCCCACGAAGCTGGGGTCCTCGGGGCCAGGCAGACAAGGCCCGGTTATAGAAAGCCAGGAGTCTCTGGGAACTGACTGCCCACAACAGAGCAGCGCAGAGCCCTCTGCCCACCACCAGGTCCGACAGCTGTCTGCTTCCCTCTGCCCTGACGGCTGGGTGCCGACCCCTCCCTCTTCAAAGAAAACCGCCTCGCCTGTGTCTCACAGGAAGGCAGCCCTGGCTGGGCTCCGCAGGCTGGGCAACCAGGGAGAGCCCATGGACAGCCCCTTGCCTGCTTCCAGAAGCGCAGTTCCCAGGACCGGTGAGCTCACCCCGCCACAGCCCCAGCTCCACAGCCCCCACAGCAGGCACCCACTGTGGGCCCTGTCCACCAAAAACTGCAACAGCAGCGCGCCTCAGGGGCTGCAGGAGCCCTGGGGAGGAGCCATCCTCGCGGGGGAGACGGGTGCCCGAAGCCAGGAGCCCGCAGCACGGCTGGAGGACCGCAGAGATGGTAAGGGATGGCCCCGGGGGCTAGGGTGGTGCTAGACTGGAGATCATGGGCTGGGTCTGTGGCCCACCAGGCACTTAACTGTTTCGTCTTAATAGATGACAGAGCTGTGCATTGCTCCTAGCAGCTCCCAGAGCCCAGCAGATGTTGAGGAAGTTGGCAGGGTCTGTGAGCGGGTGCAGGATTCGACATCAGCCTGGAGGCAGATTAGCCAACTCCCCCTGAGGAGGCGGTGGTAGGGGTGCTAAAGGAGCTCCAAGCTCTGTGGCTGTGGGAG
The DNA here is from genome assembly GCF_016772045.2 of Ovis aries. NCBI lineage: Eukaryota > Metazoa > Chordata > Mammalia > Artiodactyla > Bovidae > Ovis > Ovis aries. The sequence continues at coordinate 61,464,107 of NC_056065.1, forward strand.
GCCTGGGCTTTGAGGCTCTTTACTACCAACAGAGCAGAAAGAGGCAGCAGCTTCAGGATTTACTACTTGCTTAGAGCAGCAAATGCCAGATAATCCCATGGCTAAGGTCCCTCCCCTTCAACATCGTCACTTCATACATTCATTCAATACAGTCTGAGCATCTGTTACAGGCCAGGCACCATCCTAGGCCCTGCAGGGGATGCATAAGTGAATTAATTCAGCAGGAGTCTACCCCTTGAGACCCTCAGCGGCCAAGCAGGTGTGCTGTCCAGATGACACAGTGACCAGTAAGCAGAGCTCCTACAAGGAGTGCTGGGGTTGTTCTCTGGTGCCCTCCTAGAGCCCCAAGCCTACTGGGCACACTGGTAGGTTTCTGCAGGCAAGGCTGCTAAAGGCCGGAGGGTATCCCCTCTGCCCTTGGAAGGCGTCCTCATGTCATGGGCAAATCAAATCGTGAGCTTCCCTGATGCTATGATCTGAGTTGAGCAGCTCGGCCACTCACTCTTAGGCAGAGGTAGCAGCCTTGCCTTCACGTGCCCACGGCTCTGGCAGCCCTGGTGCTGTGATGGCTTGGGAGGAATCCAGGGCTTGGGAACAGTGAGGTGGGAGAGGCCAGAGAGGTGACGGGCCATGCTGACCTTACTGAGGATGCAGGTGCCCTGCACCCGCCCCACCTCGGGGGTGCTGCCACCCCTCTACTGCACATGGGGAGCCAACGCCACCCTATCCCTCTTGTACTCACAGGAACCTTGAGGAAGCAGGCCCCACCCTGAGTTCACGTCTGCCCTGTGGTTTTCCTCCCTTGGGTGGGCTCTAGGCTGGCTGCCCCTACCCACTTCCTGTGGGGCTCCTATTTTGAGAGTTGCTGACCTTTCTGGCCAACCCAGCCTTCCCCTGCTGGAGCAGAGGGCCAGGTGAGGCTCCTCATTCACCACGAGGTCTTGGGCTCTTCACATCACCCCTCTGTCTCCAGTTCTCCTCTCTAACCTGAGGATATCATTAGAACCCATCTCCTAGGAGCTCAGGCAATAATCTCCATAGAGGGTTTAACTCTTGCCTAGCGTATGACAGATGCTCTAGAAAGGGTGGCTATCGTTTACCTGTTAGACTCACAGCCAACCAGACTGTGGGTCTTGTCCCAGGAACACAAACCCCCCCCTGCACCCCCCCACCATATATGTCTCTCTCTTTTCTTTCATTGGAGGAAAATCAATTTACAGTGTTGTGTTGGAGTCTTCCATTGTTGTTGTTGTCGGTTTAGTTGCTAAGTTGTGTCTGATTCTTTTGTGACCCCATGGACTGTAACCCACCAGGCTCCTCTGTCCATGGGATTCTCCAGGCAAGAATGCTAGAATAGGTTGCCCTGCCCTCCTCCAGGGCATCTTCCTGTCCCGAGGATGGAACCCGTGTCTCCTGCATTGCCAGTGGATTCTTTATCGCTGAGTTACCAGGGAAGCCCTCGGTTTCTGCCATACAGCAGTGCAAGTCAGCCATAATTATATATATATCCCCTCCCTCTTGAGCCTCCTCCAAGACCCTGATCCCACCCCTCCAGGTCATCACAGAGTGCCAGGCTGAGCTCCCTGTGTAATATAGCAATTTCTCATCAGCTCTCTGTTTTACACATAAAACAGGAAGTGTATATATGTTGATGCTACTTTGTCCATTTGTCCCACTCTTTGCTTCCCCCACTGTGTCCACAAGTCCTTTCATATACCTCTTGATACAGGCGGGACATGACTTATCATAAGCAGACTTTTACTTTTAAAAAGTATTTATTTTTATTTTTGGTTGTGTTGGGTCTTTGCTGCTGCATGTGGGCTTTCTCCAGCTGCAGCAAGTGGGGGCTACTCTTGGTTGCTATGCATGGGCTTCTCATGGCGGTGGCTTTTCTTGTCGCCAAGCACTGGCTCTGGCATGTGGGTTTCAGAAGCTGAAGCATGCGGGCTTGGTAGTTCCGGCACATGAGCTTTAACTGCTCTGTGGCTTGTGGAATCTTCCTAGACCCGGGATTGAACCTGTGTCCCCTGCTTTGGCAGGCAGACTCCTATCCACTGTACCACCAGGGAAGGCCACCCCCTCATTTCACAGGTGTTTATTCCTCATCTGCTGCGTACCAGGTGCTATGCTGGGGGTGATGGGCTTCAGCCCAGGAAACAGGACCCCTCCCTGCTGCATGTGGGTCTCACCACCGCCTCCGTGGCTCTCACGGGGCTCCCGCTTCCCTGCATCTTCCTCTGGCTCTCCTGCCACTGTCGCTAGGACTGCCCCCCTTGCCCCCATGACCTGTGGGTGTGGGTCACTGGCACGGGAGGAATGCTGTGGTTGTTGTAAGAGGACTCCAGGGCTGTCTTGCCTCAGCAGCTGTTGGCACCATCAGCTCCGTGGGCATCTCCTTCTCCCCGGCCTCAGAGGAGCCCAAGTCCAGCCAGGAAGCAGAGAGAGGGCTGCGAAGGACAGAGCCGAGTTCTGTAGGGCGCGTGTCATCCCGGTGAGTGACCCGAGCGACAGTCTTGACTTGGGAGGTTGGGGGTTGGGGTGCTGGGTGGGGAAGGAGCCCCCCGGACAGGCAGCAGGATAAGTTACCTACTCCCAGATCCTCGGAGGGCTTCTAGATTAGGTGCAAGCATGGCACCCCAGCACTCCGTTCCCTGCCCTGTCCAGTCTAGTGTGCATGCTTATTCATTCCCCAAGCTTTCTCTGAATGGCCTCAAGCTGCAGGTGCTGTGCTGGGCACAGCTGTGCATCCAGCCCCAGCCCTCCAGGTGCTCCCAGGATGGGCTCTCTGTCAGAGGACTTGCTCCTGACCCTGGGGTGGGAAGCATCCTTTCTCCACTACACATCATCCCTGGTGACATGTGGCCCAGGGCTTCACATGCTGCTGCAGCCAGATCGCCACCTCCTGCCCCGTGTGTGCCCCAGAACTCCGGATTTCTGCACCCAGTCCCCCCAACATCCCCACTAGGGTGCCCGAAAGGCCTAGTGGAACTCTTGATCACTCCTCTGATGAAAGCTGCTTCCTGGGGCCCTCCCCCCAGCAAACACACAGCACACCGCCATCCCCACGGTGCTCGCACTCCGCCGTCTTGGCTGCCTCCTCCCTGTTCCCTCCCACCTTCATCCACTGGCACGTCCTCTTTGGCCCCTGCAGCCACCTGCATGGCGTTCTCCTGGTCTCAGCGTGTTCCTTCTTGGTCTCAGCATGTTCCTTCTTTCTGTGCAAACCTAACATTCCCTCTCTGCGCTCTGCCTTCCTCTTGCCCCTTCAGTTCCTTCTCCATGCAATGGTCTGAAGTGTCCTTTGAAAACCTTAACAAAGTGATGCCATTTCTCTGACTGAAACCCCAGTGGTTTATCCTTTCACTTACCTTGCTGCTACTGTTAAGTCACTTCAGTTGTGTCCGACTCTGTGTGACCACATAGGTGGCAGCCCACCAGGCTCCCCCATCCCTGGGATTCTCCAGGCAAGAACACTGGAGTGGGTTGCCATTTCCTTCTCCAATGCATGAAAGTGAAAAGTGAAAGGGAAGTCGCTCAGTCATGTCTGACTCCACGACCCCATGGACTGCAGCCTACCAGGCTCCTCCGTCCATGGGATTTTCCAGGCAAGAGTGGGGTGCCATCGCCTTCACTTACCTTACCCTGACACAAACCCCTTACCCTGACATAGCACTCAACGTAATTCAGCTTCGCTCGCCTGTCAGATCCCTGCTGATCCCTTTTCTCATTACATCAAAGTCCTATAGGCCTGGCCCCGTTATGTTCTTGAACCCACCACACAGCGAGCCTCTTTCTGCCTAGGCCTGTGGTTTCAGCTGCTCCCTCACCCTAGAAGTCTCACCTCCAGGCTGGGCAAGATTGACTCCTTCCTGCCATTCAGCCCTCTGTTTAAATGTCGTCTTGTGAGAGAGGCCTTCTCCAGCCACCCTGTCACTCTCTGCTTCACCCTGCTTACCGGTCACTCAGAGGGCTTCTCCCTTTTTTACCAGCCTGTTGTTCGTAAGCTCCCAAGTGGAAGGGTCTGGTCCATCTGGTTTATCCCATACCCTCGTTATTTGCCACATGCCAATGCTGGCAGGAAGCCTCACAGAGGTTCTGAGCAATCCCTGGGTGAACGGATGACTGGTGAACCCATAGTTGGCTGTGACCCTGAGGGTCTTCTCTGCTGCCCAAGCTGAGGCTCCTGCAGAAGTCCACTTGGCCTTTCTGTCTGCAGCCTGGCTATCACCTCCTCCTCGAGGCCGGGGTGCTGGCCCACCTGGGCCCCACAGGACCCTAAGGTTCTTGCCTCCCCCAGCCCTCTCCCACCCCCCTCACATCCACCTTTGCATTTCAGTGCCTCATCTGGGGTCAATGAGGGCCCCAGCCCACCCTCTGCCGCCACTTCTGACAAGAACAAGAAAAGCAGCGGAGGCATCGCCTCTGCCCTGGGGCTGAAGAAGTTCTTCTCGGCGCTGAGTCAGGGCACGCGGCCCAAGATGGGCAAGTCCCGCAGCTACAGCATGGAGCAGCTGCAGCCCGTGGCGCCCAGCCCGGCTTCACACACCGGCACCCCCAAAGTGAAGAGAGCCCCGTCCTTACAATCCCTGCATCTGGTGAGAGTCCCAAGGGCCCAGCTGAGGGGTGTGTGAAGGCAGTGGGGTGGTAGCCACCACTGAGATGAAAGGTAAAGGAGGAGAGAAGTGCCAGGGGTGCTCCTGAGGAGCCCAGGGTGGGGAAAGGGATGCTCCTGGCATCCCCACAGTCCATCCGCAAGATGTGGACTCCCTGGACACGGTGCAATGAGAGAGTTCTGTCCTTCCACCCCACTACCCCAGCCTGGGCTCAGCCTAGACCCCTCCCCCTCCCTCACGCCGCCACCTCTGCCAAGGCCTGGCATCGGCTGCTTGATTATTCTGGAAGCTTCCCTGTGGCCACAGCCACTCTGTTAGTCTAGCACTGCCTCCTCACTGGCATCCCTGCGCTGCCTCTCCCCATGTGGCTTCCAGGAACGTCCTTCCTGCATACAAATCTGGTCTTGCCGCCCCTTCCCCCCCCCCCCACCTTGTGGAACATCCACCATTGGTCCCTTATTATCCCCAGGGAAACACGTTGAGGCCACTCAGCATTGCCAAAGGATTTCTATAATCTGACCGCTTCTGTAATCTGACTGATCATTCCCCTAATACTCAACCCCAGTTATCCTTGACCTTGCAGTTCTGAAATCAGGCCACAGAGTTTGAACCTTCACCTGAAATATTCTTCCCATCTTCTCCACCTGCTAATGCTGTTCATCCATCAATACTTAAGGCACGGCTTCCTTCAGGAAACCGTTTCTAATTCTTCCTTGGGCTGAGCTGGGCACCTCTGCTCCGGCTTCCGTTCTCATCCTGCGCTTTCCTCCTTCATGGAACTTGTCATGTAGTATTTTGGTTTTTGTCTGTCTCCCCTCAGTGGAATGTGATTCGCTGAGGGAACACTACTTGATCTTTTGATTGCAAATATTTAGTATGATAATTAGCATAGTAGACATACGCAGTACACAGTGAATGAATGAGTGAATGAACACAGGGCAGCCTGCTAAAGTTCCCTTCTCATGTGCTAGAGGATACCAGCAGCAAACCAGGAGCAGCACCTAACTCTCAGCTAGGTCTCTGAAAGTGCTATTCTAGTCCAGGTTTTCCAGGTATCAAGTCTGTTCTCTTCCCCGCCCTTTCCCCTGGGCAGAACAAAGCAGGTAATTGCGGTTTAGGGCATTGGAGCCTTTCATTTTTCAGTCTGAAGTAGGGAAGAGAATGCAGGCTGAATGAACATTCCATTGGTCGTCTTGCATCACGTATAGTATAAATATTTGCTGGTTGGATGAAGTTGGAAGGCAAAGAAACAAAAGCAAAATGATCTCAAGCTGGGGACAAAAGCCTAGTGTAACATGGAGCTCCAGGAATTCTCTGCTTTTCTCCTGAAGTTAGATTTGTCCCTGGTGTGTCTGAGCCATGGTGCTCAGATGTATGGCCATCAGAGGTTCAGTCTGTGTACCCAAGGGAGATGATAGCCCATTACCTGCCATGTAATCTGAGTGGGCCAAGTTAGGAAGTAAGCTGGCTGAGAAAGGGTGGGAGCAAGTGCCGGGAGGACTGAGCAGCAGGAAGAATTGTTCAAGAACTAAAAAAAGAACATACAATAGGGCTCCACCTCACCGCGGTATATTCATGACCTATCTCAGGGCACACCCCTTCCTGTTGCACTGCCAAGTGTGCGTGGTGAGAGTGCAGACGGGCTTGGTTTCCACTCTGCCCTTCTAAGTAGGCAGTGAGCATCCTCACCACATGGGCGGCTCCCACGTCCTCTAGTGTCTGTGGCTGGTTCGTTCCTCCCTTTTCCCCTCCTCCCTGCCTTTCCGCTCTTGAGTTGAACATGACTTCTTCCAGGAAGCCCTTGAGAACTTCAAGGCAAGCTCAGGGCCCCCTCTTGAGCTTCTAGATGATACAACTTCCTGAGAGCACGGATTCCCAATGTGATAAATGATGTGTGCAGTATTTGTTTAGAAGTCTGCCTCTGCCTGCCTCCCACCCGCTCCCTCGGAATAGCCTCCTCACTGGGTCAGTTTCTAGAACACAGATCGGACCTTGTAATTGTTCTGATTACTATCACTCAGTGGCTCCTCTGCAGGTCAGATGAGGTCTCTCTGGGTCTGGCCCTTGGCTCCAGCCCCACCGCCCATCACCTCTGCAGCCCAGTCCCCCAGACCACAAGTATGTTCCAGAACATTCATGCCTTCTCCCATCTCTGTCTGTCTGCCTCTACTGTTTCTTATGCCTGGAACTGCCCCCTGCTGTCTTCATCTGGAGAGCTCTTGCTTCAAGTGCTGCACAGGCAGCGGCTCCTCCAGGGCCCCGAGGCTTCCCTGCACAGCGTCATCCACGCTTCTAGCCTCACACTTACAATATACACTTAGGGCTTCTGACCTGTCCATGCTCACCCCACCCCCACCGTGGTGTGAACTCCTTCAGGGATGTCAGTCTTATCCATCATGCAGTGTTTTTAGGTGCATGCTTGATAAAATTTTTAATGTCGGTGATCATAATAGGGATACGAAAGAATCACAAACTAAGATTTCAACTCTAAAATTGTGTTCCTTATTCTGTAATTATTTGATTTTACCTTTTTAAAAAATGTATGACTGTGCCGGGTCCTCACTGCCTCACGTGGGCTTTCTCTGGTTGTGGTGAGTGGGGTTACTCTCTAGGTGCACCGCGCAGGCCTCTCACTGCAGGGGCTTCAGTGTTTGAGTGCAGGCTCTAGGTATGCAGGCTTCAGTAGCTTGGTGCACAGGTTTATTTGTCCTATGATGTGCGGAATCATCCCGGACCAGATGTTGAACCCGTCTCCTGTGTTGGCAAGTGGATTCTTAACCACTGGACCACCAAGGAAGTCCTACCTTTTTTTCTGGCTCAAGGAGAAAGTTAGATTTTCTTAATCAGTGAGATAATTAGCACTATCATATTCAGTTGTTATTTCAGCCAACACATTTTTTTCATTATCTGAAGCGTCAGAGTGCCTGTATAGGCCCATCTCTTGAAGTAAGTTATGGTTATTTTGTTAAGCACTTTCTTAGCAGGCCCTCAGGTTCATGGTTGGAGTTCCCTCTCTGTCAACCCCTTGGTGGTGGACACTAAGTTGTGTCCGATTCTTACAACTGCATGGACTGTGGCCTGCATGGTCCTCTGTCCACGGGGTTCTCCAGGCAAGAATACTGGAGTAGGTTGCCATTTCCTTCTCCAGGGGATCTTCCCGACACCAGGAATCAAACCCAGTCTCCTGTATTGCAGGCAGCTTCTTAATGAGGGAATCCCTGTCAACTCCTTGCTGCTGCTACTGCTGCTAAGTCGCTTCAGTCGTGTCTGACTCTGTGCGACCCCATAGATGGCAGCCCACCAGGCTCCCCCATCCCATCAGATGGCTTTTCTTACCTGCAATATTGGGTCTTGCCCACCAGGTGTCACCCTCTCGCCAACATCGGAAAGCCACCTCCTTTCAGAACCTCCATTCTCTGCTGAGTGGCAAGGCGGACCGGTCCAACCTCTACCTGGTGGGGGAGCCAGGGGATCACAGTGCAGCTGACAGGTGAGAGTGGGCAAGTGTTTTGGAGGGGAGACCCAGAGCATGGGCGGTGGAGCTATACACCTGACTCCTTCCTGCCTTAGCAGCATGGCCCCGGGAGGGTCCCTTTAAAAGAGAAACCGGGGCCAGCTACCTGTGCCTCAGGTACCTCAGGGGTCTTAGAAGGGCACACCTCAGTGCCCTTGCCCTGAGCAACTGGACAGGGGTTGGGGCTTCTGTAGAGCTGGAAGGTTTGATTCCTCCATCCCTTTACTATCTAATGACATCCTGAAATCTGAATGTTCAGAAAGCTTCCTTGGTCCAGCTGAAGATTTGATTAAAGACCCAGAGACAGGGTCCCCAAAGAGGTCCTTGCCCCTTGACCAGGCCTGCCTAGAGAAACTGCCCTCTCTGATGAGACCCGCTAGGCTAGCTGCTCTTACCAGGGGCTCCACGGAGGGACTTCAGGGGGTCCATTAATTCCTGCAATTTTTTGTGTAAAATTAAAAACTTCGTCACATTCTCAGAGAGATCTCTCCAATTAAAATGATTAAAAACCACTGGGGGAGGGGGCTCTGTGGAACCTCACACAGCTGTGGGCACCCCTGAGGCCTGGCCCTGGCTGGAGGCCTCCTCTAGGCCTGGAGGCCCCAGTGCCCGCCCCCTTCGCCCTCCCTCGCCTCTCGCCCCTTACAGGCCGGGCAAGGCGCCAGCCCGGCGCGCCCTCAGCGTGGAGGACGTGAGTGCCCCCGGCCCGGCGCGCGCCGTGGGCCGCCTGGTGGAGGTGTTCCCCGACGGCACGAGCCAGCTGCAGCTACAGCGCCCCTCGGAGGGCACTTTCGGCTTCAACGTGGCCTCCGGGAATGGACGCAGGGACTCAGGTAGGCCCCCGCGCCCTGTTCTGGCTCCACGGCCCCGGGGCATCAGCAGGCCGCAGCAGTGCCTTCTGGCCGTGGCCGTATCTGTTTTCGGGTTTTCACCGAGCAAGAGCTCCAGACTCAGCCTCTCAGTGAAGAGACTGGAATTCTCCCCTCGAGGCGGTGGAGATGGCAGGCTTGCTCCACTGTCCCTCCGTCCATCTTGAAATCAGAATCCCGACTCCCATCTTTTCACGGGAGAGTCAGAGGGAGGTTGTTTGTCTTGGCTGGCTCTCCGGACCTCTTTGATGTGGTTGGTGTGGTTCCCTTCCTCTAGCTGCGGAGTGTGTCCGCGCACGTGGACCGTGCCTGCCTGTCTGTGCACCCAGGCCCCTCCCTCAGGGCAGGCTCCTGCCTGGGATGTTCACATGGATCCTGGCTCCAGGCCCCTGGCCGGGCGGCCTGCTAGGTCCCGATTCAGCAGTGGCAGGATCAGGGAGGGTCTCTGGACGTCCTTCTGCATCCTGCCTAGTTCTCAGCCCTGCCGCATGAAATGTTTCGGGGAAAAAATGACTTGCCTTTACCCAAGGTCTGTCGGCTAGGATCCACCACAAGGCAGAAGTGAAGATCGTTCAGTTGTGTCTGACTCTTTGCAACCTCATGGACTATACAGTCCATGGAATTCTCCGGGCCAGAATACTGGAGTGGGAGGCCATTTCCTTCTCCAGGGGATCTTCCCAACCCAGGGATGGAACCCAGGTCTCCCGCATTGCAGGAGGGTTCTTTACCAGCTGAGCCACTAGGGATCCATCACAGGGCAAGGGACCTTGAGAGGTATTTCTCAGCTGAGATGAGTAGGGAAGGCAGACAGACATGCAGGAGTGGGAAGGAGAGGAGAGAGAGGAGGAAAAACAGAAAGGCAGACACAGACACACTCAAAGCTGCCCTGGATGGATTGTGCCGTGGTGGGTTTAGCCCTTCTGTGCTTTGATCTCCTGAGTCAAAGCCATTTAGGTGGCAGAACACTACTGCTGCTGGGGTTGCAGACCGAAGTGAGTTCTTGCGTATGTTCCATCATTTATCTTTCAACAATATACGTTGAGCATCTCCTAGGTGTTGTAGATACTGGGGACAGAGCAGTAAATGGAACAGATGAAATCCTTGTCCTCAGGAGTATACATTCTCATGAGGGAGTTAGACTATCTGCATATATATATATATATATATGCATATATATATATATATATATCAGGATAAGGCCCAAGGGCAGTGAGTTGGGAGTCCTGATGGGGCAGCTTTTCTGAGAAGAGACCCCTGAGCAGACAGACACTGGCATGAAGTGAGGGTGGCCCCATGTGATGTCTGGGGCAGTGAGTTCCAAGCAGAGGGAACAGTCCATGCAGGGCCCTCAGGGCTGGAAATGAGCTTGGCCAGTGGGAGGAACTACAAGGAGGTCAAGCTGGACAGAAGCGGGTGAGGGGGAGAGACTAAGCTGAGGCTAGGGAGGTTGGGGGACAGCTGAGCCTCGAAATGTGGGAGAGAGACCGAGCTGAGCTCAGAAGGGGACATCTTCGTTGAAATGAGACAGGAGTTACCAGGGGCTTGGAGCCGGGACTGACATGCTCTGATTTAATGCTTTTACCAGGGTCCCTGGCTGCTGTGTTGAGAATAGACTCTAGTGGGATGCAAGGGGAGCCAAGGAGCCCAGTTTTAAGGTTATTTCAATAGTCTGGGATAGACATAGTGGCAGCGGCTTAGACTGGCACGGCTGTGGAGGTGGTAAGAAGTGGCCAGGTTCTGGCTGATTTGAAGGTAGTTTTGACTATTTGCTGGTAGGTTTTACTTGAGTGTGAGAGGAAGAGAGGACAAGAGTCTCCCCACTCTGGCCCTCAGGAGGGTACCCGTCTGTCCTCGCAGGGAGATGGTGAATGTGAGCATGTGTTGACCATCGTAAAGCATTCCACAGGCTGTTAGCCACTCTGCCCTTTCCTCCAGCTTCCTCTACCCTTCGGTCAGGCCCTGCCAGAGGGGCAGCATGCAGGCGTAGTTAGACGACAGAGCATGGTTTGTACTCCAGCACCTCTGCTGTCTGTGTGACCTTGAGCAGGTTACTTACCCTCTCTGAGCCTCTAGTCTCTAATTTGTAAAATGAGGGACTTCCCTGGTGGTCCAACTGTTAAGACTCTGTGCTTCCCCTATAGGGGTTATAGGTTCAATCCCTGGTTGGGGAACTAAGATCCCACACGCCAGGCAATGCGATCCAATAAATAAGTAAATGCTGCTGCTAAGTTGCTCTAGTCTTGTCTGACTCTTTGCGACCCCATGGGCTATAGCCTACAGGGCTTCTCTGTCCCTGGGATTCTCCAGGCAAGAATACTGGAGTGAGTTGCTGTTTCCTCCTCAGTGGCTGTTTCCCGACCCAGGGATCGAACCCACGTCTCTTATGTCTCCTGCATTGGCAAGCAGGTTCTTTACCACTAGTGCCACCTGGGAAGCCCATATGTAAATAAAGAACACCTAACCTGTAACCTGGGTTGGGAAGATCCCCTGGAGAAGGAAATGGGAACCCACCCCAGTACTCTTGCTTGGAGAATCCCACGGACGGAGGAGCCTGGTGGGCTACAGTCCACGGGGTCACAAAGAGTCGGACATGACTGAGCGACTTCACTCACTCACACACTCACTCATTCAACCTGTAACATCAAACTAACGAAACCCTGCCTGGAAAAGTCATTTCAGTGGGGTATATAGGAAAGTACCTGGCACTTGTATTCCTTCCCTCTTCAGAAAAAGAATGTGTATTTGGGGAGTAGAACTCCAGACAGAGGGCGGGTGGCGGGGGGAGGGGGCCCAGACACGATCTGTGCCAGCTGCCAGTGTGAGCTCACGCCCAACCAGGCATTCTCCTGTGCCCCCATCCTTCCCACAAGTCCCTTTAGGCCTCTTTGCTGGCAGTGGGACTCCCTCCCCAATCACCCATCACGGACTGCTGATGGGCAGGGGTCTCCAGTGACCAGGAGCTTCTTGGGCTCTGCCTTGGCCTACTCTGCGGGCACCCCTTGCCTGGGTGGGTGCCAGCTCTTCCCTGTCCTGCCCAGGTGGCACCCTCCTCTGGCCATTGCGGTTGGCTGTCGGCTGTCCTGCAGAGATGCCCTCACCCTTGGAATGCGGCTGGTACTGGTGCGTCCTTGCCTCAGGCTGTGCTCCAGCCCCCCAGGGTCACTTCTCCTGGGCCTCAGAGGGGCTGTGAGTTGGGGCTGGTTTGCATTCCTCACTGAAACATCATGATGTGGGTGTTCCTTGCTGGCTATCACATCTAAGCCTGTACAAGCACATGAGAACGGCAGGCTTCGCCTTCTGCTTCTCATTGAAAACAACACAGAGATCATACATCCTGAACACAGGCCGTTGCCAGCAGACAATGAATGTCTACAACAGCCTCTCTGTCATATTTGTGTCATGACTTCCAACTGTGAAACGTACCCTGGAGTCCCCCCTACATGGCAGGCGTGACAGCAGTGTCTGGTCCTCCGACTCCATTCTTTTGGGTTTCCTCATCCCTCCCCACTGGCATGCTCTGCTGCACAGCAGCCATTTCTGCAGGTTCCTCCCCTGCCTCCTTACCTGCCTTTCCCCCACCCTGCTGCCAGCACGCAGACACGGCAGGCAAGCAGTTAAAGAACCCAGAAAGAAGAGGGGAAGGCTAGGGCAAGGGCTGCGAGAAAAGCCTTGTGCAGCCAAGATGACAGACAGGCCTTGCCAGGAGGGAGCCGGCCTTGCGGGAAAGGATCAGTTAAGCCAAGAAGCACTGAGAGCGAGTTCCACAGCTCAGACCGGGAAGCAGGAACATGTCAACAGATTGGCTTTGCTAAACCCAAGAGCTGCAAACCTTCGGGAGCCTTAGAGGAGATTTCAGTGCACATTCAAACCCCAGTTTTCAAGGGTGGGCTTTGAAAAGCTTGACTTCTGTTGGGACCAGAAGCTCTTACGAGGCTGGGTGGACTGGAGAGATGACTTTCCACGCGTCCAAGATGTCTTAAAAGGCTTCCAGCTAGAGAGGATATGCTCTTTCGGGTCCCTTCTAAGAACATTGATTTTAAGAAGAGGAAGTAGAGAGCCGGGCGTGGACTGGATAGCTGCTAAGTGTTTCTAATCAACCAGCTGAGCTCAGGCTGGGGATCACTGAGGATGCTTCAAGCTGCGCCAGCATGTCCCAGGGCACCCTGCAGGGGCCGTCACCGCACAGGCTCCCCAGCCTGCAGGCTTCCTGCTCTGCACACCTGTGCTCACTTAGGGCGATTTGGTGGGTGGGGGGCACCCATGGATGAGGGACACCCAGTCCTCCCTGGAAGAGCCTGTGCTCCCTTGCTCCCTCAGGCAGAGACAGCTGAAGGGGAGGGTTTGAAAGGTTTTCCGCAGAAGTTGAGGCAAGAGGGGCTCGGTCAGCTGGACTGTCCTACACTGTGTGGCCAGGGAGCCCAGCCCAGCCAACCCGAGGCCCCCAGAGCCTGCTCCGCTGACATGAGTTCCTCAAATTGAACTGTGGAAAGAAGGAGAAGCAGCTCCTTCCGAGGTTCACCCTACCTCAGACACCCAGGAAATGGTCCCAGCCAGCTGGGGCCCCTCGGGGGCACTGGAAGGGAGAGTGTACGCAGAAAGGAAAAGCGAGCCACTATGACTGTAAATAGGGGGTAGAATTTCTACGGGGTCTTCCCTCGTAGCTCAGTTGGTAAAGAATCTGCCTGCAATACAGGAGACCTGGGTTCGATCCCTGGGTCTGGAAGATCCCCTGGAGAAGGGAATGGCAACCCACTCCAGTATTCTTGCCTGGAGAATCCCATGGACAGAGGAGCTTGGCAGGCTACAGCCCATGGGGTCACAAGAGTTGGACAACTTAGCGACTAAACCAACCAACCCAACCAACCAGAATTTGTTTCCTGGGCTTTTGCCCAGATGCCTCTGAATTCTAAGGATCCATATCCAAGGAAGACTGAAGCCAGGTCCTAGACAATCCGGTGAGGCAAACCAGGTTTGGATTTGACTTCAGCCTGTTCACTACTCCCTGGGCTTCCCAGGTGGCGCTAGTGGTTAAGAACGTGCTTGCCAAGGCAGGAGACATGGGTTCGATCCCTGGGTCAGGGAGATCCCCTGGAGAAGGGAATGGCAGCCCTGGATAGAGGAGCCTGGCGGGCCACAGTTCCTGAGGTTGAAAGAACTGGGCATGGCTGAATGACTAACACTTTCTCTTGTTTGTGGCTCCAATGATACCATCCACCCCCAGCGACTTGAGGGCAGCAGCTGGGTCTTACTTGTGAATCCCCACCTAGAGCAGTGCCGGGCATGTCATAGGTCTCAACATTTTCCTTATTTTATAATCAAGACTTCTCCCAGAAAAAGATAAGATTAGCTCATTCACACTGAGGTATACATGAGTAATAACAGCTTAAGGCATTATTTGTATTAGGGGCATTTTAAAAGAGAAAAAAGGAAAAATGAAGTGGAGGCGGGCCTGCTGTATCTATTATAAAGCGAGTTGTGGTTGTGAAGTGGAATAATGAGGGAGTGTGCGTGCGTCCATGTGTGAAGCACCTTGTATAAGCACTTGCCTCCCCTCCACGCACCCCCCCCCCCCACCATGCCACCCACCTGGTCAGCATTCCACAGAGCTTCGTGTCTTTGATTTGGATTTCCTGCTTTAACTCTCCTGTTTTCCTTTGCAGGGTTCTACGTGCAGGAGATGGCTGACGAGAGCACAGCCAAGCTCTACTCAGGGCTGCTGGGGGTGGGGGATGAGATCTTGGAGGTGAACGGGGCCAAGGTTGCAGGGCTGGGCTTGGCTCACGTGAGGGAGCTCCTGGCCCACGCGGAGAGCTTGTCGATCCGCGTGCTGAGGCAGAGGCCTGTCCCACGGTGACGCAGAGGTGCCTTGGCCCTCACTGTTAGCACCACCCCCCCCGCCCAGTGGAAACCCCGAACCGCCCCCAGGGGTGGCTGGGAATGTGCTACACAAAGCTGCTTTGTCTGCTGAAAATGAACGTAGTGGCGTGCAACCCCTCAGGCCTCGGTCGGGCTGACCATCCTTGCAGAGAGAAGGAGCCTATTTGTGTGTTTTGTTTAAGGAAGTTAATTTATGCAGAAGCAGGGAAGGGAATGGGTCTCCCGCCCTGACCAGGCCTGAGGTGGGGTCACCGTCTTCTGGCACCTTTGTTGGCAGCAGGAGGAGAGAGATTCGGTGGGTCCTTTGGTTGGTCCCTAAGCAGCATCGCCTTACCCCCAGGCCCCACACTGTCAGGGGCTCCCCCAGCTCCTCTCACTCCAGAGCCAAAGAAAGTACCTGGCCATATTGGCCTTGAGCTTGCCTTTTTCAGTCTCGTTCCTCCCAGCTCCCATCTGACGCCTTTGCTCTTTTTCCAAAAATGGACCAAGTGTCCGGGAGTCACAGCCTTACCATATATCCCAAACCAAAAGTCGGCAACATGCGTCTGGTGTGAGAACAGCTGAGAGATGTTATCTGGTAGTCAGAATATTACGGATTTCTGGGAAATCTTTATGATATATGAGGTTGAAGGAACAAAATGAAACTGAGACCAACTTTAGGGAAGTGCAGCTGTGGCCAGTGGGACTGGCCAGAGCAGCCCTGACCTCTGCTCCCGCCCAGAGTGAGACTGGGGCCGCTGCAGCCTGGCTGTGAGGGGCTCTGTCTTCCTTCTCCTGGGGCCTCGGACAAGGCTGCAGCTGGTGCCAGGCTGTCCCCAGCCACAAGCTCTCAGCCCAGACTCCCTGAGGGCAGCTGTGGGTGGGTCGCTGGCAGGGAGATAGCAGGGCATGTGAGCAGAGGGAGGGGCCATCCCGCCTGGCGCTTCCAGGGTCCAAAGTGTTGGGACTTTCTGGAAGTAGTCTTAAATTATTAAAAAGCAAAGCCGAAATGTCTCCCACTCTTGAGTCGCTAAATTTTGGGCTGAATGTTCACTTGACCTTCACTAGCCTGGCAGGGGCCTTGGGAGGAAGGGAAAGGAGGGCACAGGCATGGCAGTGGGCTGTGTTGGCATGCTAGAGGCAGGGGGTGGGGAGGCCTCTTTGGGGTGATGCTGGGGTTGAGGCAGAAGCCTCCAGGGGTCAATCTTTGGCTGGAAGAGGAGTCCTGGGCAAGGTGCATTTAGGAGCAGGAGACAGATGGGAGCTAAGGGTCCTCAGATGGGATCAGCGGGGGTGGGCAGCCCTGGGCTGCTGGGGGCAGACTGTGGTGAAACATTGCAGAATCAGGGTACCGTGTGTGTGGCTGCAGCTCTTAGCAGGCGTGTTGCTGAAGGAGACTTGTGGCCTGAGAGAAAGATGGCGGGAAGTGGAGGGGGGAGGTCAGGTAGTCGTGTGTGTGGTGGGGGGGGCGGTGAGTGTGTGTGTGGTGAGTGTTCTTTCCCAGGAGACATGTGGTCTGAGAGAAAGATGGGCAGTGGAGGGGGGAGGTCAGGCAGTCGTGTGTGTGTGTGTGTGTGTGTGGTGAGTGTATGTATGGTGAGTGTGTGAGTGTGTGTGGTGAGTGTGTGTGTGTGGTGAGTGTGTGTGTGGTAAGTATTCTCTCCCAGGAGACATGTGGTCTGAGAGAAAGATGGGCAGTGGAGGGGGGAGGTCAGGCAGTCGTGTGTGTGTGTGTGTGAGTGTGTGTGTGGTGTGTGTGGTGAGTGTGTGTGTGGTGAGTGTGTGTGTATGTGTGAGTGTGTGTGTGTGTGTGGTGAGTATTCTCTCCCAGGAGACATGTGGCCTGAGAGAAAGGTGACAGGCAGTTGTAGGGGAGGTCAGGCAGTCATGTGTGTGTGTGTGTGTGTGTGTGGTGAGTGTGTGTGTGGTGAGTGTGTGTGTGGTGAGTGTTCTTTCCCAGGAGACATGTGGCCTGAGAGAAAGATGACGGGCAGTGGAAGGGGGAGGTCAGGCAGTCGTCTGTGTGTGTGTGTGTGTGTGTGTGTGGTGAGTGTGTGTGTGGTGAGTATTCTCTCCCAGGAGACATGTGGCCTGAGAGAAAGGTGACAGGCAGTTGTGGGGGAGGTCAGGCAGTCGTGTGTGTGGGGGTGGGGGGGGGTGAGTGTCCTCCTCTCCTGGGGCCTTAGCGGCAGCAGCCAGTTAAAACCCCTCTTTACTTCCCTGGAGGCTAGAGGAGAAGGCCAGCTCCCAGAGCCCCCAGCTCCCAGAGCCCCCAGCACTGCAGGCTGGGGAGGCTGTGCCGGCCTGGGGTCAGGGTGATGGGGTTGAGCAGCGGGATCAGTGGAACAACTATTTGGGTCTTCCAGGTGTGAAGAGGGTGCTGGGGTAACTCAGACACCAGCCCAGGGCCCCCTACAGCATAGAAATGGCCCCCAAACAGGAACTGCAGGAGTGGGGAAACCCTGGTATCTCCTGCACCCCAACCCGTGGCCTTGTGTTCATAAGACTTTGAGGAAATTTCATGTTGAAAGGTGCTTCTAGAGGCGAAAAAGCCCGCTGTTTTCTCTATCTGGTCAGGATAACCAGGATAACATGCCTCTTCAGCCCCAGCTGGGAAGTGGGGTGCTTGGGCTGGGACTGAGTAGGGGAAGGTTTCTAAGGAGCCCTGAGCAGCAGCATCTGTTAGATCCCAGGTGCGGGGTCAGGCTTCTAACACATCTTATTTCATCCTTGAACTAGTCCTGCCAGGGATGTCCCATCTATTGTCTTCCTTCACACAGATGGAGAGCCAAGTTCAGCAGTGATGACAGGCCGCTCAGACCTAGTACTCTGACTGGGGGCCCACTCTTCCTACTGCAGCCCCCTCCCCCTGTCCCCCATGCCAAAAAAAGGCTGGATGGAAGGAGGAGGGAGGGAGGCGCTGTGGGCTGTGTGTAACGTAGACCTGCTTTACTGTAATTCCACGGAGGCCGAGGGTGCTCCCTCCTGGAGTAAAGTGATGCTGGGCCCCGACTTGTGTGGTTAGGAGGGTGATTTGGATTCTCCAGCCTCCTGTCTGACCTTCCCCATCTGCTCTGCCTGGGGAACTGCTGACCTGGAAAGCTAGGTCCAGCCCTATGGCATCCACCCCTCCCACAGGGCCATCAGAACCTTCTTACTTAGAAAGTGTTAGTCACTCAGCGTGTCTGACTCATTGCGACCCTATGGAGTGTAGCTTGCCAGGCTCCTCTGTGCATGGAATTCTCCAGGCAAGAATACTGGAGTGGGTTGCCATTCTCTTCTCCAGGGGATCTTCCCAAGCCAGGGATTGAACTCGGTCTCCTAAACTGCAGGCAGATTCTTAACCAGCTGAACCACCAGGGAAGCCCTCGTGTTAACTAGGAGCCAGGCCATGGGCCATGCAGAAGCTCAGATGAGAAAGATGGGCTCCACCTTACTTGGCCAGAGGCTAGGGGAAGACTCAAGGCATCACCACCTGGCCTGATGGTGCAGAGAGGAGGCACCTGGTTCGCCCTGGGGTAGAGAGGCTGACAATCAGAGATTAGCTGGGGGAGGCCTGCTTAAGAAGGGGAGGAAAGGCTCTTCAGTAGGGTTTTGTGATAGGAGGAACTCCCAGGAAGGTAAGGGAAAGGATGTTCAGGCGCAGAAAATAAGCAGCATGTTCAAAAGTATGGATTTCTCCTGAGTCTGACCTCTATCCCTCCGGTGGCTGTGTAAGCTGTGTGTCCAGGCGTCTCTCTGTACAGGTAGGCCCCTGACACTGCGACTACACGGCACAGAAAATGGCCCCGACTTTGGCTTCAGGCGTGTCAATATCCTTAGGACAGCCAGGAGCTGTCCTAAGCTGGCCGATGGCAATCTCGGAGCCCCCAGCCAGAGCCGCGGGTGTTGAGCTGGTCTGGCAGGTCTGTAGAGGAACGATGCCGATTTGGACTTTTTTTTTCAGTTCAGTTCAGTCGCTCAGTCGTGTCCGACTCTCTGCGACCCCATGAATCGCAGCACGCCAGGCCTCCCTGTCCATCACCAACACCCAGAGTTCACTCAGACTCACGTCCATCGAGCCCGTGATGCCATCCAGCCATCTCATCCTGGGTCGTCCCCTTCTCCTCCTGCCCCCAATCCCTCCCAGCATCAGAGTCTTTTCCAATGAGTCAACTCTTTGCATGAGGTGGCCAAAGTACTGGAGTTTCAGCTTTAGTATCATTCCTCCCAAAGAAATCCCAGGGTTGATCTCCTTCAGAATGGACTGGTTGGATCTCCTTGCAGTCCAAGGGACCCTCAAGAGTCTTCTCCAACACCACAGTTCAAACGCATCAATTCTTCGGCACTCAGCCTTCTTCACAGTCCAACTCTCACATCCATACATGACTACTGGAAAAATCATAGCCTCGACTAGACGGACCTTAGTCAGCAAAGTAATGTCTCTGCTTTTGAATACACTGTCTAGGTTGGTCATAACTTTTCTTCCAAGGAGTAAGCGTCTTTTAATTTCATGGCTGCAGTCACCATCTGCAGTGATTTTGGAGCCCAACAAAATAAAGTCTGACACTGTTTTTACTGTTTCCCCATCTATTCCCCATGAAGTGATGGGACCAGATGCCTTGATCTTAGTTTTCTGAATGTTGAGCTTTAAGCCAACTTTTTCACTCTCCTGTTTCACTTTCATCAAGAGGCTTTTTAGCTCCTCTTCACTTTCTGCCATAAGTGTGGTGGCATCTGCATATCTGAGGTTATTGATATTTCTCCCGGCAATCTTGATTCCAGCTTGTGTTTCTTCCAGTCCAGCGTTTCTCATGATGTACTCTGCATATAAGTTAAATGAGCAGGGTGACAATATACAGCCTTGACGTACTCCTTTTCCTATTTGGAACCAGTCTGTTGTTCCATGTCCAGTTCTAACTGTTGCTTCCTGTCCTGCATACAGATTTCTCAAGAGGCAGGTTAGGTGGTCTGGTATTCCCATCTCTCAGAATTTTCCACAGTTTATTGTGATCCACACAGTCAAAGGCTTTGGCATAGTCAATAAAGCAGAAAGAGATGTTTTTCTGGAACTCTCTTGCTTTTTCCATGATCCAGCGGATGTTGGCAATTTGATCTCTGGTTCCTCTGCCTTTTCTAAAACCAGCTTGAACATCAGGGAGTTCACGGTTCACTTATTGCTGAAGTCTGGCTTGGAGAATTTTGGACTTTTTTTTTAGGGTCGCCTTTTCTTGATACTGGAGGGGCGAGAGCGCGTCTCCTGGGCAGAGCGCCGCTGGATGTCTCCGGCTTGAGGTCCGAGGTCTGTGGAGGGCGCCCACCAAGCCTTCCCCTCCAGGCTACTTTGTTCCAGGTGGTGGTGGTGGTTTAGTCGCTCAGTCGTGTCCGACTCTTGCGTCCCCATAGACTGTAGCCCGCCAGGCTCCTCTGTCCATGGGATTCTCCAGGCAAGAATACTGGAGTGGGTTGCCATTTCCTCCTCCAGGGGATCTTCCCGACACAGGAATCAAACCTGGGTCTCCTGCATTGCAGGCAGATTCTTTACCGCCTGAGCCATGAGGGAAGCCTCCGGCGCTGCCTGCAAGTCCGGTCTGCCCTCCCCGCCCCTCGGCGGCCCCGGTCGCGCCGGCAGGAGGATGAGGCCGGCTGCTCTCCCGGCCGCCTGCCTGGGTCAGCGCCCCCGCCTCCCGCGTCTCGGCGCCGCCCGGTCCTCGCCTCCGTGGGGCCAGGGAAGGGCCCGGGCGCTGTCCCCTCGGGGAGGTCCAGCAAGTCGGGGCGCGCTTAGACCGCGGGAGGGCTGGAGTCTGACGGGACTGGGATCTTGGGGGTTTTACACGCCCGCAGCCCGCACAGCCGGGACGCTCGGCTTGGCGCCCGCTTTATCCTCCAGGAGCGCACCTTTGGGGGCGGGAGAAGGGGAGGAGGGCAGCCTGGGGAGCTGCCTGGAAGACCGCACCCGGCGTTGGCAGGGGGACGAGCTGGAGCCGATGGCGGGAGGAGCGAGGTGAGGCCGGGCGGCAGGGGTGTCGGGGCGCGAGCGTGGGGACCCGGTGCGCGCAGTGCCCCGAGCGCTTTCACGTGGAGGAACCACAGGCCCCAGTCGAATTTTGGAAACCAAGGTGGACCTGGGAATCCAGGGACGTGCAGTCACTGTGCCGTCCCCCACCCTTCTCAGCCTGCTCCTCAAATACCCCAGAGCTCTGCTGGGGACGGGAAGGTCACAATACTGAATCCTTACAGTGACTCAGCGAGGGAGGGACTACTCATCTCCGAGTTGCAAATTAGGAGTCTCAGACTCAGAGGTTAAATTACTTATTCAAGATCACACAGCATAACAGAGGCAGGATTTGAACCCGGCCCTCTGCAACTCCCAGCCTGCGTCTGCCCTTCCTGCGATCCTTTGGGGCTCATCTCTGGAGGCCCCCGAGCCGCCCTCCCACTCCACCAGCCCCTCACCCCCAACCCCTGAAGCCTGTGATCTGCTCTCCAGGCCCAGCGCTGCAATGACCTTCACTATGGCAGGCCTGGGGGCTTGGCTTCGGTTTTCCTTCAGGGAAGTGGAGCTGGTGCTCCCACCTCCTGGTGGGGGGAAGGGAGTAGGGCGGGCAAATCATTTTACAGAGCAGTGTTTGTGAACTGCAGGCACGACTACTAGTGGGTCACAAGACACTTTAAAGAAAGACCAGCATTAAAAAATAATTAACAGTGCTTCACACAAGGCAAGGTTAGGTTTTGTATGGAAAATGCTCCTTTAAGAAGTGTGTGTCCCAGAGTTGTAATCTGAAGCGTGTTCTGCCCTGAGGGTGGCATAGAACCATCTTTGGGGCTAAGGCTGGGAGGCTGGCCCCTCCATTCTGCCCTCAGGGCCCAGCGCTGCCCAACTTAGGAGCTGCTGAAACCTGGCCTGAGGGCTCATGTGAAGGCACCGGGCCCCTGGGAGCAAGAGGCATCCTTGCTCCTACAGCCCTGTCACCTTGAGGAGGCCTGCACCCGGGGTGGGGCATTGTGATGGGACAGGGCTTCCTGGTCCTCCAAGCTGGCCACTGGCAGCAGGATTCCCACAAGGGCAGTTTTTGGCTTGAGCTTCAAACTTCAGTTGCTGGTTTCTTGGTTCCACTGCATCCCAACTCCACACACTCACTCACCCACCCATTTATCTTGTTTATGTGTCTTTGTTGGGGCAGTCTCCCCCCTGTCCACCCGTGGACCCCAGATAGCCTTCAGATATGTTAGATGTGTCCACCACAGAAGCATTCTGTGACACTGATGGCGAAAACTTGTGCACCAGTGTTGAATCTGGAGACAGAATTTTGGGTGACGTAGAAAAGAATGCTGCAGTCCAGGGGGTCACAAAGAGTCAGACACAACTGAGCGACCGAACTGAACTGAGAAAAGAATAGCTTTATTGCTTTGCCAAGCAATGGGAGACGCAGCAGACTTCTTTCTTTGAAAACTGTGTGCCAACCTGGAAGGATCTGGTGCTGAGTTTTCTAGTAATGGTTCAAGGGTAGGATTGCTGATAAGACTAAGACCAGGGTGTGTCCAGGGCCTGAACTCCTTTAATCTGGTCCCAGGTAATCTCAGGATGAGCTTCTCTGGTTCCTTCAATCCGGCCTCAGGTGGCCTTCTCTGGAATGAAGAATGCTAACATCTTTCATTTGGTGGGAGTTTTAGTCAAAGTGGGCTTCCCTGGTCACCCAGTCAATAAAGGATCCACCTGCAGTGCAGGAGACCCAGGTTCGATCCCTGGGTCAAAAAGATCCTCCAGAGAAGGGAATGGCTACCCATTCCAGTATTCTTGCCTGGAGAATTGCAAGGACAAAGGAGCCTGGCAAGCAACAGTCCATGGGATCACAGAGTCAGACATGACTGAGCGACTAACACACTTAGCCAAAGATACTGTTATGTGTATCCCTTCCTTGAGAAGGAACCAGGACCCTGCTGCAAGACTGCACAACTGTTTCTTGACTGTTTCTCCTTGTGTCTCTCTTCCATTTCTTCCGGGATTAGCAGCTGTTTGAATCTGCCCTTTGGAATTCAGGGAAGGGCATGGAGGCTGGAGTCTGTTCCCTACAAACAAGAAAAGGGGGACAGAAAGGCTTCCATGTCCAGGAGCCCCACTGGGTCCTGCTCAGTTTCAACCCCTACATGCTGACTATGGCCCCCTCTGCTTAACTCCTGTAGAATCTCATCTCAAGGGCTCTTCCTTGCTTTTCTTTCCCCCGTGGAACTGCTTGTTTATCCTCCACCAAACTTACCTGGCAACAACTGGACTTCCCTGGTTCATCTGCCCATTTCCCACCCCAGGCCGTCACCTGATCCTCTTCCTTCCCTCCCTCTCCATCATGCTATCTGAAGTTTCCCTTTCTCCTAGACAGCCAGAGCACCTGCTTGAAAATGGCAACAGCCTTCCTTGGCAGGCAGCTCTGCCCAGCTCTCTTAGGCTGGGGTTTGG
Organism: Ovis aries; assembly: GCF_016772045.2. Classification (NCBI taxonomy): domain Eukaryota; kingdom Metazoa; phylum Chordata; class Mammalia; order Artiodactyla; family Bovidae; genus Ovis; species Ovis aries. Next base: position 61,487,393 of record NC_056065.1, read on the forward strand.
CCAGGTCGCAGTGCTGGGCACCGAGGAAGGGGCTGCTGCAATTGGCTCTGACACTCTGCCCACAGAGCCAGGCCTTAACAGCTGTCCTGCCAGGCCTGGAGGGTATCCAGGCTCTCCAGTGGATGCCCAGCTGCCTGCTGGGCCTGCCTTTGTCTTGCCCTTCTGCAATCTGGACTCAGGCCCCGACTCACAGCGTGAAGCTGCCCTTAGGGGTCTGGCCCAATGCCGGGCACCGGGGAGAGGCCTTCCCTGTCCTTGGGATGCCCAGGGTGGAAGCAGCTACAGCTGCGCTTAGAGACAAACCAGTGTGCCAAGGGCTACAGTGGTAGCCCCAGGCAGGTGGCCCCATTGCACCTGGTGAGCAGAAAGGCTTCCCAGGAGAGGCAGCTTCCCTCCCAGCTCAGTGTTGTCTCAGGAACAAGGAGCGCTGGCAGCCATGGGGCTCACGGTGACCTTTGGATGCCACAGCTTTCTCATCCTGTGCTCCTCAGCCTGTCTCCAGGCTTTTCTGAGTTTATATAATGAGCTTGGCTCACCTATTTTTTCCTACACATTTCCAGCCAAAGAAACAAAAGCTCCAGAACATTTTATCGGCAAGGCTGACCTGCCTGAGGTCCTTGACCAGATTTCTTGAACTCTACAGCAGGCTTATAGGGTTTGAGTTATGGTCAAATTCAAGGTGGCTGGTGTCCATCCTTACCATCTTCAGCACTTCCAGTCCAGTGCTTTCACCTGCTGCTTACTTGTGCTGCAAGTTATTTGAGCCTTCTTCCTGTCCTCAGCTTTACCTGTTTCTCCCGTTAGAACAATGGCTTGGCAAGAGAAACAGCTGCTCGCCACCCCTGAAACCTAGATAGTGACTCTTCAGAAGGGCTGCACCATCCGTCAGAACTTGGTTCCCATTCTATCATACACTGGTTGTAATCTTGGGGAAGATTTGTAATTGCTCCATGCCACAGTTCAGACATTACAATGGGCCTCAACAGTACTTCCCTCATGGGGTTGTGAGAATAAACAGAAACAGTCCCTCAGGCCTTGGTCAAAGATCTGCTGGCGTACCAGATTATCATCAAATATTGGCCAAAAGTATAGCTTGATTAGCTACTAATGAGATAAAAAAATTTTGGCAATTTGCTTTCCTGGAAGAGTTGATGATCCTTCCCGAAGTCTGCCCAATCTGGTGAGCTTTTGTGAATGGAGACAGAGCCATTTAATGGTGCTCATCCGGGTGGACAGAGACTGGGAGGGAGGAAGCAGCCCTGCAGAGGTCAGAGAAGCTGGCTTTGGGAGCCCACGTCCCAGTGCAGGGCGACTTCTGGAGCCCATCACTCCCTCCCTGAGAGGCGCTGGTGGGGATGTTTGTGCTCGGGCTCTGTCGGTACCAAACAGGGGCCACTGCTGAGTTCCGACTGCCAGCACCCTGTTCCCAGACAACGGGCACCCTGGACATTCCGAGGATGGGGCACACATTCGAAATGTGTCCTCGACAGTGAAGACATCGTGGTGGCACAGATGGGTCTGCCCTTCCTGGGGGTTCCGTTTGTGCCTCTAGCGTTGCCTTTTAACATTCCCAGTGTGAGTTTTGTGTAAGACCTGCAGCCAGTGGGACCTCTGGAACAACAGCAGAGCTGGGAGTAGGGCCAAGGTGCTGGGGGAAGAGGACCTCTCAGCCGTGGGGATGTGCGTCTCCCCTTGGTCCACGCCATGGGGCCCATGTTGTCCCCTGAGGTGTAGGGAGGTGGATCGGCTTTTATCAGGAGACACAAAGAACCATTTCCTCCCCCCGGAAATAGTTACTGTAATTCTCAATAAGCAGGCACTCCTCTAGTGAGGCCGAATGTTGACTCGCCTCTGCCCCTTCTAGCTATCAGGTCAGGGGGTCATGAGGCTGAGGACTCGGGAAGCACTGCTGGGCCGATTTCCAAGCGAGGTGCGGGGGACACGGTTCACAGCTCTGCCCCTCGCCAGCTGTGGATGGACCTTGAGAGACTCCTCGTGTCTGAGTTTCCTTAGGTGTGGATTTGAGGTAAGGCTAAATGAGGAAATTTCTCCAGGTCACATAGGCATTTCCAGTACTAGATGCGTTAACAGAACGTACTAGAACAGTGCCTGGCACATACACAGAACATGCTCAATCTGAGGACGATGATGGCAAAAGAAGTGAAGACCCTGTCCTGAATGAGCTCACATAGCCCGACCTTGTCCCACAGAGCTCAAGGCAAGCTCTTCTGACTACCAGCTGGCATGGGCAATATTTTTGTATGCCAACACTTCAGTGAAGAGCAAGCCGGGGACTCAATTCCTTTGTGTTCTAGTCTCTCTGACCCCCAGGTGCCTCATCCCAACTGAAACTGTGCTGTATGATATTGTGAATGCATAGTATGGCCGGCTGGGGGTTTAAGAATTCACATATAACTTAGCCAGAGAAAACAATTTAGAACTCCCATCTCACACCAGCCACAAACTTTCCCACCTCAGACATATGTGCATGCCCATGTTTATTAGTGCGAGCAGGAGGAGGGGAGGCAGCTGTTTCGGTCTAAAAAGAACTTAAAATAAAAACCAACCAAATAAAAAACCAGGACAAAGTTCATGGTCTCTCCATTTCTCTTTAATACTGAACAGTATTCTTTGTACAGTTGTAACGTGATTTCAAGAGTAGAAGTAAGAAACATTACTGATAAACTTCTGGGTGTAAAAATGTCACTTTTAAGGATGGCTAGTGGAGGCTTTTTTAAACACAAGTATTTTTCAAAAGTTTTCAAGTTTATTGTGTCAACAAATTTTAATGTCAGGATTACAATCAAGGCCATGAAGCTGTTTATTTTACAACAGGGGTGGTTTACTGTAGCCTAAATTCCACAATGCAGGGAGCAGTGGTTCTCAAACTTGGGGGGGGGGAATCAGAATCCCCTGGAGGGCTTGATAAACAGCCCACTGGCCCCATCCAAGTCTGGAGGTCTGGGGTGGGACCCTGCACTTCGAGCAAGTACCCAGAGGATGCAACTGTCGCTGGTCCCACTCCACACTTTGCTGAGCTACTGTGTAGAGGAAGCGAGACCTACCTACAGTGAGGCTAGAACTGCTGGCCCCAGGGCTCTGACACTGTTCTCCTGGGGTGACAGAGCTGGGGCAGAAGCACCATCTGGAAATCACCACGGCTTTTGCATTTCTAATCACTGATCTCACTTCTTTCATTTGTACCTTCTAGCTAATTAAAAATAAAATGCTCTAAGGTTATTTATCCTTGAAAGAAAAAAACAATGGTTTAGTCCTGCTGAGCATTGCCACGAATTACACAACTTTTAATTACACTAATTTGATTACAAGTGAGCCAGTGGAAGCTTATTTCCACTTACGAAACCCGAATCCATCATCATTTACAGCTTGCTTGCTTCAGCCCTCTCCTGGTTTCCAGGCGGGCCCCACCCTGGGCGTTCTCCCAGCCTGGGTCAGTCAGGACGTCATTGCGTGATGCTCACAAGCAGTTCCAGTGCCTTATTAGTGGGACACCTGCCTGGCCTCCCCTCGCCCCGCAAAGACAACAGGGTGCACTCACACTTTTCCTGAGAATTAGGATGGCTGCCTGTCCTGGAACAGACTAACCGTGGGGTCACAATTCCCATTCAGTAGCCCAGTCTCAGCCAAAACCTACTTTCTGCAGAGCAGGAAAAGAACCTCCCTGACTTGGTCCCAACCCCGGGGCTGCCAGAAAGCTGGGCTAGAGCAGGGCGCTGGGCTGCCGCCAGGGAACAAGCCTGCGAGCTTCGGTCTGCGGACAACGAAGCTGGGTGGTCTTGTTTCTAATACCCTCCTGGCTAATCAAGTGGCTTCATGTTGGATAAGTTGTAACTTTTAAGAAAAAAAGAAAAAAGGCAAAATACACTTTCTCACAAAGGGTCAGGACCATGAAATGTTTGTGTGAAGCCCAAGCAGCAGGGCAGGCGCCTGAATGCGGTCTAAGCACAGTTCCCCTCTGCACGGCCTCGGGGAAGGGCATTTCTCGACACAGGGCACGTGTGAAGGAAAAAGCACCAACACGTTAGCTTGGATCAGAGGGAAGCCAAGTTCTGGTCCTTTCTTTCTCACCTCCCCAAGGGTCTGCCCTAATAAAGAGACGGTAATATTACCTAACAAAGAACTTCCAACCCACGGACATTGCAGCAACACGGCCAGAGCGCCACTGTAACATTCAGAGCCTCGTGTCCATCCAAAAGCAAAAGATGTCAAGTGGCTGGCCTCAGCGGGGAGCACAGGTCGCTACGAGCCTACGTCCTGTCACTGAGGTCAGCCTGTCCAGAGAGTGGGTGGGCTCCCTGGTGCCAGGTCTGGAGTGCAACCCACCCAGTGACCCCCATGTCTGCTGAGGGAGCTGAAAGTGTGTCATCTCTGAAAACAAGAAGACTGAGCTAAGTGACAAAGTCCTTCTGAGTCTACTGTTAAGGATGCTAACACCCCAGAAGTCGGCTAGTTTGGAGCTTTGGCCTCCAGGTTCACAGCAGGGCTGTTCTGGTCTCTGAGGGTTGTTCTCTTGACTCAGAACTTTCCTGGGTTTCTGGACTCGACAGCTGATAGCGGTCGGCAACGTCCCAGGCAGACCAAAGGAGCTCCTTGGTTTCAGCACAGGCTGGGAGCTGGGTACAGGTAACCAGATGGGGCAGAAAGGCTACCTCCTCCTGCCAGGGAGTGCCCCATGCTCGCCCAACAGATGTAAAGGCTGGGAGGGGGAGGCTGCAGGGTCCTACCCTGGGCCCCATACTCACGCCCTGTGCTTGGGCATGGGGCTGCCTGACTGCAGGCCCTGTGGCTTCACCTGCTCTCTGCACTTGATAGACAAACAACAGTCTTTAAAAAAAATTTTTTTTCTTAAAAAACCTGGAAGGCGGGGAAATGCCAGTGAGAGGACGACAAAGAGGGAGCCCTGGCAGTACTGTGCTCCATATTTTAGAACTTTAGCTTTCTAGACAGTCCGAATTTTGTTTACAAATTTGTCCTGTGTACAAGGTAACACCAAATGGTCCAAATACCAGCGTGGAAAAGCAACTTGTATTTATCAGTTGGTTTTAGATCTTCGGATGCTATGAATTCTCGAGAAAGGTGGTAATGGTCTCACTTGACAGCCAGGGAAATAACCAAAAGAAAAATCTTGGCTCCGCCACTTCCACTTACAGAAGGTAAAACACTTCACAGAGACAGATTTCTGCTGGAGTTAAGACTGCATTTCTCTTCGCAGCCCTTAATCTCACGAGGTGAGAAGGAGTGGAAGTTGCCAAGTTGTTGGCTACCAGACCCATCAGTCTGTCTAACTCTGGCTAAAAGCAGAGAATAATGGGCAAGTTACCAAGCTTTTCCCCCAGCTCTGGCGTCAAGAGCCTCATGTAACACACATGCTGTGACATCCAATTGCCACGCGGTAGCAGCATACAGAGCGCGTTTGTGATTTTTCACAGTTCACACAAAGACAAGATAAAAAACCAGGACTAAACACTAAAGGTGTTCGGTTTCCCAGCTGGATTCCTGCTCTGGCGAGTTCTCTCAGTGGTTCATTCCCCCATTCCACCCACCCTGCCCAACCAATTGATCAGTAAAATGTTCTCCCAATAAACAGAAATTGAGCTCTCTCTGTTATCCATCATATCCTGCCAGCTTTCTTAGCAATGACGAGTATGGATGAAGTACATGCTGAGGAGGGGAAAGGCCCCATGGCTATAGGAAGTGCCTTTAAGCCTCACGGAGGTATCGTGGGCATCTGCTCCACCCCCATTCCGCCACTCAGGGTCAGCAGACCACTGCAAGGAACTCACAGCATTAGGTCACTGATGAGGAAACATTTATCCTTAGAGATGAATCTAAGCCCCTGGCATGCTCTGTCTGCCATAGTCTGGAATTTCACTAGGGAGCCTTCTAATGAACATTGGTCTGCAGTGACTGCCCAGTCCTGATATACAACAGCCAGGGTCAGACCCAGGATCAGGTCACCTGGGGCTGTGCGGCTCCGACAAACACATTAAGAGGTGGCCTATCAGAGAACAGCTCCTCCAAGGTCAGAAAGGGAGAATGCTGCATTGCCTGGATTTTAAGTAAACTTTCTAAATAGTTTCCTCTTCAGTCTGGCCTGCAACAGCCACAGTTTAGCAAACACATTAAATGAGCAAGTTCGCCAACTCTCAACATCCCCAAACAGTTAGTAGTGAAGCCTCAGCATCACAAAACTTGGTCCCTGAAGCCTGGGGAGAACCTTACTAATGACCAGCGTGTTCCCAACAGGCCCTGCAGACATGATGTCAGTTTCGAAGGACATCGTCAATCTGGTAACACCCGGAGAACAGCGTGGCGTTTAAACAGGGGAATCATGTAATTCATCAAGAAGCTGGCTGCTTTGTGTAACATGGAAGGTGGGGATCACAGTACTGAGACAAGGTCCACATGGATGTTTAACAAAGACATTTTAAGGACCAGCTGTGTCTTTGGCTTGTAGGACACTATTTTAACAAGCTCAAAACTTGGAGAAGTAATCTAGTACCCTACATCTGAAGCCATTTGTAAAAAATCACTTTTTCCCCTAATTTGAAAAGAAATAACTTACATATCAAGTAGAGTGCAGTGTAAACGTGGATGTCAACCACCCTTTTAATTTTATAAACCTGCTTTCAGCTTCTCATCCACAGGCAGATTTCCTGACCTACCATGATCCTAAACATGAGAAAATACCCTTCTTTAAAAAAAATTGTTATGAGAATTTATTCCAAAGTGCAATTCAAGAGTTAGCTGGGCAAGCACATCATTGCAAATCACACACACACAAAAGGGAAAACAGAAGCTCAACACAAACAAAAAATAAGATACAAACAAAACAAGGGGGAAAAAAGTTAGTGTGCTGAGGAATGGACCCCGAAAGATGAGGAGATGGGAGTCGAAGCCAGAATTCTGCCCAGATGTTGCTTCACAAGTGCAGAGGGAGATGGTGGGGAGGGATCGGCAGCCGCCACCGCCACACGCTGGCTCTGGGCTCAGCTGCTACTTCAATCCTAGGTTTTCATCAGGGAAGTTATAAAAATATATACACATGTACACTGGAGGCATTTTAAAAGTCACCAGAAGCTTGGAGTGTATAGTGTCTCAGCAGAGTCAGCAACTAAAACCCAATGAAAGCATCTGTCATTTAAATCCGGAAGGGCTCAGTTATTTGAATGGATGATAAACCACATCGTCTTAGGGAAAAAGGAACCGTGTTCACCTTCCCATCCTTGCAATTACAGGGTAAGAAAAATCTGGTCCAGAACTAACCTTTTTTGACATTATGGTTTTTAATAAATGTCATTAACGTACTGACCACTCCCAGCCCTCAAGACAAGAGTGCTGCTGGAATAAAAGAATTGCCGTGGACGCCACCCTAGGACCTCAGGCCACTCACATGAGCCGCTGAGCTGCTCATTTCAGGGTCCTCCTAGGAATGCAAGTTGCCCCTCTGGGATGGTGGCTGTAGGAAAGTGGCACGAATCCAGCAAGGGCCTGACCCCGGCGACCTCACCCACCCTCCGCAGCTGGGCCCTGCTGCTCTGTCCTCCCTTTAATTCAAGCCACAAGCTGCCAGCAGCCCCAAAGCCCAGTGCTTTTCATTCTTTTCCACTGGTTATTCCTACCACAAAAAACAGCGCCTAGAGAAGCACTCTCACCCTAGCACTTACCCCTGCAAAACCAATCACTGCATCTTCTGTCACAAAGTACTTCTGAGCTCTCTGCCCCCACTAACCACCAGCTCTCAGGGGTGAGACAGCACTGCCTCGACAGGATGCGAGACCTATCCAGGCACCCACACCCCGCATGGGTGTTTCTGCAGTGGCCAGCGCCAGCTGTCTGAGAGGCGAAGGGTCTGAACGGGAGAAAAGAGCTGCCAAAGACGGATGGAATGAGCGTCAGCCAACGTGAGCCGAGTCCGTGAAGTTTTCTGGATTCCTCCAAGGCCCTCCAGGGGGAGCGAGTTCTGGGGGGGCAAAGCTAGGCCAGCTGTCCTCAGAATGGGAGCCGGGGAGCCGGGAGAGTATAGTTGTTGACTTCCTCTGCCCACCGGCCCTCCCCACACTGGGCTGGAGGTGCTGTCTCCATGGTGGGGTCATGGAGAGAAAAGTCAGCTCAGGCTGTGCTTCCAGGAGAGGGTCGCAAGGAGCAGGCTGCTGCGCGCTGCCTCTCCCTGTCCCCCGGGGTGTGTGTGCAGCAGGAAGCGAGCCGGGGCCCCACCGTCACAGCGCTAAGAAGAGGATCAGCACGATGAGCAGGACCACGAAGAGGACCACGATGGCACACCACTGGCGCCGATCTGGAAGGCAGGACACAAGAGTCAGCTCTCCCACGACCCGACATTCCCCAGGACACGGTTACAGGACAGTTAAGGCAACACCTGGGCACGGAAAGGGCACAGAATGGGCAAATGATGGCAAAGAGAGGCCTGAATCTGCCTGGGCACCTGGCACTCGACTACTGCTGTTCCTGGCCTGCCCACACCCCATAAGTCAGCCTTGTAAGAAGTACTGGCTTTGTGTCCCGGGTCTCTTAAGACCTACTGGCTGCAGGTTTCTGCTGGCAGTTATCACATCCCTGGAAAAGGTGTTGGCATTGGTGTTACAGGTCAAAGCTCATCCGCTTTAATCTCCCACCAAAGTCACATCATTTAACTAAACAATAATCATGGTCTTTTCTCAAGGAGCACGATGGGAGAACAGAAAGGAGACGAAAGCTGCTGGTGGTCACTTTAGGAAACAAAAAGCTGAAAAAGCAAGCTGTAGTATCATGGGTGTGTGATGGGCTTCGCACCATCCTGGGCAAGAAAGATCGCTTTAACCAGTATTAAAGCAACTGACATGAACATCTCTAAGTCAAAGTGTCTTTTCTGAAGCTTTCTGCCCTACTCACAGTTTAGAACAGGCACAGCAAACAAAGTGGCCAGAGCCCATCTAAGTGACCCCAGAGCACGGTGGGCCCAAGGGACGGACGAGAGCAGGGCCCCCAAAGTCCTTGCTGAGCGCCCCTAACTCACAGGGCTGCCGGAGGACCATGCAACACGAGTGTTTGCACACTCTGTGGGCCCACACTTGGCACAGGATGCTGTCCTCCTCAGGATGCGCCCTTTGCTTGTGCAGATGTAGGAAGAGCAAGCTGGCTCCCCGCAGAGGACCCCTGCCATTCTGCACAAAAGGTCAAGCTGAGATATAGCCTGTGACACTGGAGATCAGCTGCTAGAAGGAAGAGTTCTGTTTAAGTAGAAGTAAAAAGGTATGTCTACCAATTCATCAAAAGTTTATTTGAAAAATTTTAGCACAACACTACTATTGAGAATTACATTGTAAAAAGGTCTGAATCTAGGGAAATAGAAACTTTATACAAAGCAATGCTAGGTCCATAAAGAAAGAAAGTCATATAACTAAAGGAAATGTCGCAGACAGCAAAGTCTTAGAACCGGTCAACAGAACTGCTACCAACCAACAGTAAGTAAAGCAAGTACCTTTCCAGTGGCTCACTGTGCTCTCCATCACACACGCTAGAAACTCACTTAAGCAAGTGGGATTAAGATCAAGACCTCAAGTCCACCTATTCCTTTCTGAGACAGGACTAGTCCAAAGGGCGTGGGGAGGGTGAGTCTGCCTACTCCACATAACAGTATTCACCTGTTTATCCTTTCAATGGTCCAGAAAACTCAAGTATCTAGCCTTCTTTCATCTACTTAAAAATGTTTACAATAGTTTAAAAATCCTCTCATTAAAGTGATTAATCTATATTCTTCTAGGATGATACAGTCAAGGTAAATACCTCCTAGTTGCCTTGGCCAAGGCATCCTGCCATTTTAGACCTGAACTTCCAACAGTGAACCAGGTTCCCATCAACCTCTACCCAGCCCTCCTCCCACCTCCAATCACTGTCTCTTCTGCAACTGCACTAAACAGGGGTTTTCATCAAAGAGCACACAGGCCAGCACAATCCAGGAATGTGCTTTTAAATCCACTTTCCTTTGAAGTGGTAAGTTGCTTCTATGAAGTGTGAACTGGGTGACCCCAGGGAGCTGTGTTACCCTGGCAGACTTCTCCCTAGAAGGGGTGGGTACTAACCACAAGGGTTTTTGTGACCCCAAGTGAATGGTCCTAACGAGCCTTTTTGCAAGCTTGGACCTGTCTCAGAAAGTCAGGTGGCGGGGAGGGGTGGGGCGTGGAACCCCAGAGGGGACTCTACAGGATTTTCCAGCTCTCAGTCTCCTCCCCTAAAGAGAAAACACCAACAACAGAATTTTGCAAAGTGAGGGGAAGAAAATCTGGGTATCCACTCAAAACAACATACTTCTTTGGGGTAGGAGAATGACCAGTGTCTCTCTTGGGTCATTCAAAAAAGTAAGTATGGCACCCTGGCAGATTTCTGCCAGGAAAGCAGCCAGCCTCGGGGAGGGCAGGGGTCTCGCCTCTGCAGGCCTGTGAAACGCGGGCGTTCACTAACTGCCTAATCACACGCCAGGGTGTCCTGATACTCTTTCTTTATATGGAGACTTGATCAAAAAGCAGTGAACTTTCCCAAAAGTTACAAAGAACAGAGACAAACACCAAACAGCCCCATCATCAAATCAAAGCCAGCACAGCCAAGGAGGAGGCCCTGTGCTCGCTCTCTTTGGGGAGCAGATATTATAATGAAGGCCACAGGCAAGCTGTCCAAACCCAGGGGCCTTTCAGCGTAAACGCTCTGTTCCCTGGCTCTCCTTCTTGAGGTATGGCAGGACATACCTCAAATTCTTACTTGCTCCACAAACTTTTTGGGGGGAGAAAAAGTAGAAGACAGCGTGAGCAGACTTCAGTGCTGTTTATACACATGGAGCGGCTGATCACAATTCAAGTTCTTTTCTAAATTACTCCCAGAATGCTGGAGACAAGGACGCAGTGCGTCTTCGTTACACTGTCTTCTCCACCAAACCGGTGCTGAAGCAGCCACTCGACTTTGCCACTAATACAGACACTAGTGAAAGACTTGGTTGAAACTGGTTATATAATACTGCAGTAAAAAGCTTTTTATTTTTTTTTAAAGGAGAAAAAAAGAGGGAAGTGGTGGAAGAAGAAAGAACAGAGATATGCGGGGAGAGGACTTCACAAAACTCCCTCTAGATGTGTGGAAGATGAAGTGAGCTGGGGCCTGCCGCAGGCAATGAAGAGCCTACTAGAAGCATGAAGCATATCTGCCCCTAGAGAGAAGGAAGGAAACCAGTCTAGGAGCTTCCCTTTGTCTTAAGTGTAACAGGTCCTTGGCCCCCCAGGGCCATCTTCTGCCTGTCTTACCCCCTCTTTTTTTTTTTTAAACAAACACTATGTACTAATACATGAGAGACACTATTAAATATCTGTACACTAATTATTATTGATGACCTTGAGAGGTAGGCATCATCCTATTTTTTTTATATATAAAAGAAACAGAGCCCAGGAGAAGTCTTATGTAATTTGACTATGAGTTAAACAGCTGAAAAGCAAATATACACTTGTATTTAAATTTTGCCTCAAAAGGCAAGAGTGGACTGTTAGATTCTGTCATACAGGTGTAACAAGAGGAAATCAACTGAAGAAAGGTGTCAAGACACAGGGGATGTTCTGATGGGGGAGGGGGTGCTCTGGTTCAAGAGCACTTAGGTGACCTTGAAGGATGCCTCAGTCCCTTCCTTCACCCAGAGTCTCCCACCAAATTGAGGAAAAAAAGATACTCTATTTTCTCTGATTTAAAAAGATGTCATTTTTCTTAGAGAAGATAGGTTGTAGTAACAAAAAATAGTCACTGGTACACATCTTCCTACACAGTAATTTGAAAAAAGTTACTTCTTCATCCCCTGCCTGGTACAAATTTGCTGGAATAGTTCACTACGGATTCAAATAAACACAGTTTAAATGAGATCTGCAAGGCCATCTTCTTCTGAAATGTAGAGGTTTTTCTTTCAGTGAAAAGTCAGTGCAGGAGAAATAGTAACTAGCTCTTACTAGTTGGGAATTGGGAAACCAATTCCCTCTTTTGGCAAGGAAATAGGAAAAAAGGGAAATGAACGATTTTGTAAGTGCAAAGAAAGTTACTCCAGAAGAAACGTCAGCACCAACCTTGCATGGTGGGGACCACGAGGCTCTTCCCAGGTGAAGGCCACAAGCTGAAGACCAGGCCTATGTGTGCTAGTCTTCCATCTCCTGACCCCAAAGTCTAGCAAAAATGTGCCACAGGAAAGGGATCTGAACAAGCACACCCATGAGACATCCCCTAGACTGTGTCTCTAGAATTAAATAATTCTGGAGCTTCAAAGCACATACATACCGCTGGTCATGTGCGATACTTTTGCAAGTTTCTTCATCACATTGTCCAGTCGAGACTGAGTGCTCTCCAACTCGTGAGAGAAATCATCCAGCATACTAGAAGGACAAGCAGACACAGGAGGAGGCTGCTCAGCACCGCTCCAGACACAGTGCCCATGGAGCTAAATTCCTGGGATCTGCGCCTCAGTCTTCGCAATCACCAAACAGACAACAATGGGATTCAGAGCCCCCAATCTTTTTATCCTTGGGACATATCTGTTTTTGATTTCGGAATTTTGGAAATCTGAAAAAGTAGTCAGTTACATACACTGTGTATTAGCCAACACCCCCAGCAGAGTCTGGGGCTGTCTTCAAACACCCGAGTTAATATTTCTGCAAAGAAAACTATGAGGATTCATGGCTGCAGTCAGTTCAAGTCAGGTTCCTCTGTAACAAGAGCTTGCTGTAAGTTTTTTTAGAGCTTTCTAGATTGCAGAACTGCAGCCAAGGCCAACAGGGACCTGAACATACAATAATACAAACTCAGCTGCAGTGCAGTGTAGCAGAAAGAAGGCTGTGTGAATCAGACAGCCAGGCTTTGCCACTTGGTACTTTGGACAAGGGACCCTTATCTGTAAAAGCAGGCGATCCTATCAACAGGGTTCCCATAAAAGTGAAAGTGTTTGTTGCTCAGTCATGTCTGACTCTCTGGGACCCCATGGACTGTAGCCCCCCAGGCTCCTCTGTCCATGGAATTCTCCAGGCAAGAATACTGGAGTGGGTTGCCACTCCCTTCTCCAGGGGATCTTCCCAACTCAGGGATCAAACGCTGGTCTCCTGCACTGCAGGCAGATTCTGTACTGTCTGAGCCACCAGGGAAGCCCCACACAAAGCACTTCACAGTAGCGTGAGTTAAGAAATGTACTTCGATCAAATCATCATCTGCTTTACGCCACCCCGTGCTTTACCATAAAGCCGGGCAGCCTCAGGACTGAGCTCCGTGTGCCTCGTCTACACGCACAGAGAACCAGCTCCCTGAGGCTCACACTGCTTGTTGCCCAAGGTGTGGCTAGGAAAGAAAACACCACAATACTCATACCACCAGTGTTTATTTCATAAATTACTAAGCATTCCAGACTATTCAACTTTGGATTAATATATGATTATGCTGCGGCTAGAATATGACATACTAATTAGTAACCAGAGGGCTTACTGACAAGGCTTTATTCGCTCCTCTGGCAGCACCAAGGGCAGCGAGCACTCCTGGTTTGGGTCTGGGCCCACAGGAGGCACCTGAGAGCCCTGCAGGATTCAGGCAGCCAACTCCTCATTAAGTCATTAAATGACCCCCATGTTGGCAACTATACCAACAAGCCTTTGTCCCTTACCTGAATTTTCAAATTAAAACACTTTTTAGCTCATTTTAGATTCTGGTAGCATCTTGGCCCTGCAGCTGGCAGACCTATCCACACAGGGCGAATGCTGATAAACAAGAGCTACCTCTGTGTACTGTGTAAGACCTTTTTTACTCAAGACAAAAACGGGCAAGTCATCCAACCTCCAGGCCAAGGACACGCATTAACCATGCACTAACCAAGTTTCTTAGGTGGCTCAGTGGTAAGGAACCTGTCTACCAATGTAGGAGATGCAGGTTCGATCCCTGGTCCAGGAAGATCCCCCTGGAGAAGGAATGGCAATCCACTCCAGGATTCTTGCCTGGGAAATGCCATGGACAGAGGACCCTGGAGGGCTACAGCTCTTGGGGTCAAAAGAGAGTTAGATACGACTTAGTGACTAAAGGACAACAAAATGAAAAGAACCAGGTTTCTAGCCTAGCTCTGTGCTGTCCAAAAGAAATACAACGTGAGTCTCACATGCCACTTAATATTTTTCAGTGGCCGCATTTTAAACAAGGGAGCTGAAGTTAATTTTAATAACCTGTTTTATTTAGCCCAATATACCTAAAAAAAAACTATCATTTCAATATGCAATTTTATATTTTTTCACACTAAGGCCTTCAGAACTTGGTGGGCATTTATATCCAGGGCCCTTCTTAGTTTAGACTGGCCACATTTCAGGTACTCAATGGCCATGTGGGGGCTGGTGGCTACTGTACTGGACAGCACAGGTCTACGTGCAAGACCCACTTTTTCCTTTTAATTTACCTATTTTTATTAGAGTTACATACATACACAGTTTGTAGAGCCAATCAGTCCTTTTGTAAAACAACCACAGTTGTCCGCCATCCCCGAGGGCCACCACTTTCAGCCCCTCCACTATTCTCTGGGTGTATTTTCCAGTTTTTGAAGCCACATGCTGGCAGCTCAGTGTCCGGATCCCGCTGACTCTGCACAGTGAAAGCCTAGGGCTTAGCCCCCCTCCCATTCCATTCCCCACCTCTGCATCCTTCCCATTTCTTTTCCTCCTTCCCTCCTTCAGAACTGTGTCCTGGTTGGATAAGGTCGACATCCAGGATTCCCACTGTCACCAGTGAGTACATGCTCTTCCCAGCTGGGGGTCCGGGGCCTGAATCACACTGCTCTGGGCTCTCCCCTCTGCTCACCGAGGACCCCGTTTTCTCAGGTCTGTTGAGTTGGGCACCATTCATCTTTCTGCTTTCCAGGAGCTAAAATGTTAAGGTCACTGTTTCTTATTCCAAGCTCTATGTCCCCATAGATTTTATGCCATTAAATACAAATTAAAACCTCTGTTACTGTTCTAGTGGACTTCAGAGTAGGAACGGAGATAAAGAGGTTGTGTTCAGTTCACCATCTTTATCTGGAAGTCTGCCAGGCTCTATCATCTACCCAGCCAATGTAACTGCTCAAATAATTAGTTCTTTCCCATCCGCATAGTGAATTTTAGGGTAAGAATGCATTTCAGACAAATTAAGCTGCATGCCTAAGCTCCTGTTCTGCCACCTTCCTACGTGGCCTCCCTGCTTCCAGTCTTTTCCACTGTGGTTCACCATCAAAACCACAGATGGACAGATCTCCCCCAAACATAAACCTGATCATGGCATTACTAACACAACCTTCCCTGGGGTCGTGTCTCCCATTGCCCTTTGAATGACAAGTCCTAACTCCTTACCGTAGCTTCTGGGGCCTTCCCTGATCTGTTCTCTGCCTCCCTGACTTGACTCCTGTAACCTCCCTCTCAACCCCCGTGCTCTAGACACACTAAACATCTCTGCTGAGTGCACATATCACCTCTAAATCGTTACAAGGACTCTTCCTTCCAGGAGATCCTCCCCTCATCCTTTCCTCCCACCCCACCTAGTACCTTCTACTTATTCTTCAGTCCCAGTTAAACCTCTCTTCTCTTCTCAGGGAGTTTAGACTGAGTCAGGTCTCCAGTTCAGGCTGTTAGGGCCCTCAAGGCACCACGCACTCCCCCCACTGGCAGCCCTCCACTTCTGTTACCCTTCATGACTTGCACCATTTCTGTAATATCCGTTCCACCCAGTGAGCAGTGAACCCTTGATGGCAGAAACCCTGTCTATGTCTCTTGGCTGCTTTGTGGACTACTCTGAGGCCTCCCAGGAGAACAAGATGTCCAGTTTGAATTTGTAAGAAATGAATCCATACGGTTAAACAGAAAATCAAGGTAGGAGAGTTTCTGAAATATCCTACTAGATTTTTTTTTCCCCCAGAAAAAATATTTTGTGAAATGGTAAAGGTAGCATATTTTAAGAATTCTGGTTTTGGTGTCATACTTTAGGAGTGCTAAGAGAGATTGTTCTTAAGGAAAAACGAATCCAGATGTTTTTCTTGTGCTTTTTTCTAGAAGACTTTTTCACTGTAGGAGAAGATTTTTTTTATTAGTTGGAATTAAACTTGTACTCCCCCCCCATAAAATCAAAATTTAAGATACAGAGCAAAAAGTTCCATTTAATACAGCAGGAAGGGCATGCAATGATGAAGTTAAGTTAGCCCATGTCCTATCCTCTTTGGGACAAAAAACCTCCGTGGAGCTTACACAGCCCTAACAGTTTCACATTCCTATTCACAGCAACACTTGAAGTCAGCTGTTCAGAGGAATTGGTACCTCTTTTGCAGATGTTTAATAACTTTGCCTAAACCTTCTTGAAAATTGTATCTGACGGATTTGCCTTTTTTGGAGAGGTTAATCTGTAAAACAGAGTGAAGATGCAGCTAGAAACAAAACAGCTTTCGGCTTTACTAGCCATGTAATCGGCAGGCTCTTCAGGGGTCTCCTAAGATGGCGCTTTCCTTCACCTCTGCGGCGAGAGGGGCATCCCAGTACTCACACGGCCTGCTCCTCCAGCTCCCCTCCGATGCGCTGGGACATGTTCTTCAGCACTCCGATGCTGCCAGAGACCAGCTCCAACTGCTCATCCTGCTGTTCCACGATCAGCTGGTGCCAGAGAAATGGGAAATAAGCAATTAAAATCCATCTTACCTGGTTCCAAGCCCAGCACTCGAGCAGCTGCTAGCTTCTTTGCCAACTCGGGACAATTCACATTCAGAAGCAAAGCCCAGAAATCAAAGGACCAGACCGTCCGCCTCAGAGAACACGCTGCTCAAAAGGCTGGGCTGTCAAGCTACTGATATCCCCTGCTGATCCAACTTGTGAAACAGTCAGCGGGGCTTGAAACCACCCAGAGAGATTTACCCTGGTTGGCTGAAGTCCAGCAAGGGACAGACAATGGCCAAAAGCACCTGTGCAGTGACCACGGACACGTGGGGATGCTGGGGAAGAGGAAGCCCGCTGCCAGGATCAGGGTCTCAGTTGGCAGCAGCTGGCCACAACGCAACTGCAAGAGAAAGTCTGACAGGTCTCTGGACATGGGAAAACTACACACACAGAGTCCTTTGCTCCCTCCTCAAGGACACGTGAGAGGAGGCTCTGCGGCAGTAAGCTACCTTGCAGGCAACTTCTGAGCACAAGTTACTTTTAATTGGCTGCAGTAGCCTCACTTTTCATTGAAAAAAAAAAAAAGTTCGCTTGGTTAATGGCAATTTAAGTAGACAAATGGTTAAGCTGATGTACTAATGGAAAAAGATCAACACGTATATATAAAACAGAGTATTTAAGAACTAATAGTTTTGATGGGGTGGTAATGCTCAAATCCCCAGACACTTTACTATTAGCTCCCTTTAATTAATACAAATCAAAAGCAACCACACAAACGTAATCAACCTTTCCTTCTACCCCTTAACCTCCACCAAGCAATGATTTTTACGTCTAATGGAACCAACAACCATTTTCAATGAAAAAACAAGGACTCAATTTTTCTCAAAGTGCCTTTGTTGAAATGAACAAAAAGCTGAGTACAGAAGTGGAGGCTGGGGAAGAAGCTGCTATGCTTTTAAATCAATGGCCTTCTCTGTCAGTTGCGGGTGTCTGGTCTGCTTGTCCTAAGAGGTCTAATCAAGCTTGGTTCTCTTGAAACTGTCATGCTCTGAAGGGTGTCTTAAACACCCTTTATGTAAGCCACCTTCACACAGGTAGACTCCGGCAGCTGTGGGGCTAGCTCTGGCCCCTCCTGCCTGTCATTAGCAACAGGGCCCTGGCTGGCAGAGCAGTGGGGAGGGTGGTGCTTGGCCTCCCACCTCCCCGTCCTGCACTCAGGTACCTGCTGCTGTGCCTGCTGCTCCTCGATGAAATGGGAGTTGGCCAACTGAAGCTCCCGGTCGAGGCGCCCATATTTATCCGACGTTCCAGCGCTCCAGTTCTGTCCGCCACTGTCTCCTAGCAGGGCCTGTGAAAGTGGGGCCAGGGGCAGCAGGGCAGGAGGGACAAACCATTACTCTCACTAAACAAGGGTCCCATCACCATGATATGAAGAGTCCTCCCACTGCTCATGAGCTGTCTTTCCAGGGATCAGCTTTTTATGGACTGGTGCAGGTTGGTGCCTGCGGAGTACAAATCAGAGAATGCCATGAAGGGCACTTTCTATTGACTCACAAAAGAGCTCTGTCCCATTAAAAATGCAAGTGAGAGTCAACTTTAAAGCAATCTTAAAGCCCCTCTGTGCACTGCTTTGTGGATCGTAAAGCACTTGTTCTCATAGGACCAGTTCTTCCTAGCACCCTTGGAATTTCACTGGAGACCTTTTGAAGGTCCTAGTCTAACTAATTCCAGACATCTAGAGTCCCTTCTATTTAAGTATGAGCAAGGAAAATTTTTGGTGTTCAGAGGAGGGAGGAGATAGTTCCCTAAAGTGACAAGAAACTAAGTCATAGTCCCTCATGCAGGGAAGGCACAAGAACCACCAGTGTCTGCTCAGTGTGACCCACAGATGAATCCCAATGCCCTTCAGCTGAACTAAAAGGCTAGAGGCTTCCCAGATGGATTAGGGGTTGCTTCAGAAGAGAGCACGGCCACAGTGGGGGCCTGACCCTGATAACCCAAGCAAGGGTTGGCCCTGATGTCAGGGTTGGCTCCACCTGGGCCCCCAGACACCAGGGCTGGGTTTCCTAGTATGAATTTGAGGAATTCTGTAGTCAGAAAAGATTAAGTTTGGGAATGTTTTCCTTCACTGAAGAGGCCAGCCAGGAATGCAAGCTGACCCTGCCTGGGATCCCCACAAGCCTTTTTAACCAAAGAACTGGACCAAGCTAGTGACGAGGATTCTTCTATCTTGTAGAGCTGCCAAAACTTCTTACCAGGTACCTTTAGCTCTGGAACTGTTAAAAGTCTAACTGATTCCTTGGTTCTCTGTCTGCAAAGCCCCTCAATAGCCACACTAGCCTTGCCTGACTTTCAGACATGAATTTGGCCAAATGGCCACATTTCAGAGGCTACATTCAGGAAAGTTCAGGATGTATGTTGAGTTCTGAGGCAGATATGAGAAGAGGACCAGGATGCCTGAGAACTTCCACAGCCCAGAGCCTTAGTCAAGAGTCTGGATGGTGACTGTCTCTGGTGTAGAACAGACATAAGGTTCTGGGGGGATGCTTCTGCCCCATCTGGTCATGGAGCTGTTAAGATTGAAAGGATCCTGCTCGTTTTGATGCAAAGACTCTAATGAGTCTATGGTGGATACTGGGGCCTAGTAACAATTTTTTCAAGGTCAGAAAAAGTCTACAGTGCATCATTAGGCTATGGATAGAGAACCAGAGCTCCTGGGGTCACAGTCATGGCTATTTTTTCCTAGCTTATCCATGGTCTACACTTGGGTAGGCATATGGCATGCTGTTAAGAGTCACCCGTGAAGCTGTCGAGATCCCCTTGGTCTGACCTCCAGGAGTTGGTTAGTGAGAAAGAAGATGGAGAGAGGGCCCAGAGCACTGGGGACCAGCCCAAGTATAGCTGCCAAAGCAGGAGGCCTTGGCTTTGTGAGGATCAGCCCAGCACCCGGTGCTGGAAGCAGCCGTGAGGTGGACTCTGTCCACCTTCCATTCCTTGAATGCCTGTGACTCGAAGACATTTTGTTGTAGTGTAGTTGCTAAGTTGTGTCTGACTCTTGCAACCCCATGGACTAGCCCACGAGGCTCCTCTGTCCATGGGATTTCCCAGGCAAGAATACTGGAGTGGGTTACCATTTCCTATTCCAGGGGATCTTCCCGTCCCAGGGATCAAACCCAAGTCTCCTGCACTGGCAGGTGAATTCTTTACCACTAAGCCACCTGGGAAGCCCGAAGATATTTCACTCATCGCCTGAAACAAAATTCCCAGCCACAGTCAGGAAGCCTCTGCATAAATCTGCGTTTTATTTATGTTAGTTCACTGGCTTTTCCAAGAGTCAGCGCCAGATGGGATGGCTAGCTAACATCTTTTCCTGTCTGCACTGTTGGGTGGATGGGGAAAAAAAACAACAGTGACTTGGAAAGTGGCATGTGGGGAAAGAAAACAGGAAAATTAAGCTAGAAGATATTTAGAGAATCCTCTTCCCTTTAAGTGGGTCAAGAAATACCTAGAGGTATAAAGTGAAGAGTGTATCATAAACTACTGATTCCTAGTTAATTAAAAATGGTGAGCTGTTCTTCAATTATCAGCCGACTAAATTCAAGGACTGAGTCTCTTGTAGCTTTTATTTTTGATGTGTCAGTATCTGGGCTTTGGTTTCTGAAATTTATTAGGTTTCATAATTTATTTGTAATAACTTACAAAAGCTGGACCTCACATCAAAAAAGAAATAAAAAGATACATGAAACAGTGAAAGATTCAACACATATTTAAGTTTCTTCAACTACTTTATGTAAAGTTTCAGTCATTAAATATCTAGAGCATCCTACACATGGGCAGCTAGAAATCTAAAAAGAACAGAAGAGAAACACCATGACACAATCCCTCCCTACTCACAAAGAAGCTTGAGGTCCAGCAGAGAAAATGACAAGCAAGCAAGCAATTACGGCTCTTAACAAAGCTCCTGGCACACAGAACGTGCTCCACAGGTGCAGAATAAATGGTTTGCGGCAAGGGCTATGAGGTACACAGAGCGTGCAACGGGAGCCCAGAGGCGAGAACCAGAGGATGTGGCGGGGGAGGGGGGAGGCTGCTGCCCTCACTACGGGCTCAGCACCAAGGTCTTCTGCTTGAAGACATGATACACGGATGTCAGAATTTGTCAAGTCCACGTATCTGTGTATTTTCTGTGATACTGTATATTCCAATGTTTACTCACCTGTCTATTTTTCCTCTCAGCTAACGCCTGCACAGATGAAGCTGACATCTGATCCTTCATGTCCTAACAAGATAAGCAGAAGACCAGAAAACAAATGAACATCCTTAAACAAAATTGTGGTTAACATTCTGCACACTAGCAAAATATACATAATTCATTATTAACTTTTTAAACAAAAACAGTATTTTTTGCCTTCATTTTCAGTCTCAAAAATAAAGGAAATAAAGAGAAGGACATCCCCTTAAAAAGAGGTAACCTGGATACCAAATTTAAATATGAGGAAAGAGAAAGTATTTCCTGGGTACCTACCACAGCCAAAACCCTGTTAAACATGTACACATAAGATCACTATGTGATCCATCCACAATGACCCTATGAAGCTGGTTATTACCTTCATTTTACAGTTGACAAGACTAAGATCTACGAAGATTAAGATACTTTCTCAAGGTCACACAGCCAGTAAATGGCAATCCTGGGTATACACACAAAAGCTTGTGTTCAGCGCTCCTATCTTCAAGCATATGCTGTGCTTAGTCTCTCCGTCGTGTCTGACTCTCTGCGACCCCACGCACGGTAGCCCACCAGGCTCCTCTGCCCATGGGTTGCCATGCCCTCCACCAGGAGATCTTCCCAACCCAGGGGATCGAATCCAGCTTTCCCACATTGCAGGGGGATTCTTTACCACTGGAGCCACTAGCGAAGCCCAAGAATGCTGGAGTGGATAGCCTATCCCCTCACCAGGGGAACTTCCTGACCCAGGAATCAAACTGGGGTCTCCTGCAGAGCAGGCGGATTCTTCACCAGCTGAGCTCACGGGAAGTCCATCTTCAAGTATAATACATGTTAAAAAAAAATACATACTTTAAAGTATACTTACCATTAAACACCAGAGAATACTTTCAAATAGTGATGAACAGGTCACTTTATTTCTGAGTTGGATTCATGGGACATATGGACTATTTCTAACACGAGTGTTTGCTTGAGTGGTATAAAAAATTTTTTGTATGGAAAGAAAAAGGAATGTACCCATTACTTAATCTATTGCAAAACATTTTATTAAATATGAGCCATCAGCTGCATATTTAACTACAACCTAATATACCTTAAAATATTCCAGCTAAGTACACGATTACTGTAAGTTTTCTTTAAAAGAAAAAAAGGATGCCAAAATATTCTTTTCTGTTGGCTCATAGGCTACTTTAGAGGTGCAAATGTTGACGTATTAGGCTTTTACAAACTTCTTGCAGGACGCATGACAAGGGAAAGGTAGATGAGGGTGCCACAGCTTTCCTAATTCCTACTATGGGAAGTTTGATAACCACCTCGCTGCAACCTTCAGTGTGCCCAGTCCCTCCTTCAGCAGATACTGACTGCTGCGTGCCCGCACAGAGCAGTGATGATACGGACAGGGCCCCTGCCTGACAGAGCTCACATCACGGTAGACAAGCAGCCGCAAATGGCAATCACACACACACACTTCAACAAGGTGACGACCATTCTGGAAAGAAGGGAGTCAATGGGGCTGCAATCCAGTGGGTGAGCACCACTCTAGAAAGACAGCGATGATACCTGATCGAGACCTGAGGGCCTAGAACAAACCCAAAGCCAGAGAATTCCAGGCAAAGGAAACAGCAAGCTCAAAAGCCTGCAGGCAAAATGGCTCAATCAATGGTTTAGCTTTTGAGGAGACTCGCTGCTGAAGGAGCCATTACGTGCTGGGAGCTGGACACGGCCGACCAAAACAGGCAAGGGCCATCAAGGTGCTTAGAGTTTATACAGAGGCAGTGATTGGCACACTAGTCCTGTAAAGAAGTAGATGTTAAATATTCAGCCTTTGTCATGTTTTGTTTTTTTTAAACCACCCTTTAAAAATAAATGTAAAACCATTCTTAGATCTCATGGGCCACAGAGTGCAGGCCCCTGTTCTAAGGCAATGGGAAGCCTTAAAGTATTTTGAGAAGGGCTGTGGTGTATTCTGGGTCATGTTGTAAAAGATCACTCTGGTTATTCATTGGGAAAAATGCTGGCAATTGAGCAGAGCAGAAGTGAAGAGATCATCTTACTGTCACACATTCAAGGGCTGTCCAGGATGGGAAAGAAGTGCCCTGACAGTGGGGGCCTTCAACAAGAGGGCACGGGAGCCCTTGGACGTGATATTGGGCAAGTAAGTAGGGCATCTGAGGGTGCTCAGTTAACCCATAAATCCTAGGAATCTTTACCTAAGTTAATCTGTTCACAAACCCCAAAAGAAAAAAAAAAAAGAATGCCACCCATAGAAACAGAGAAAAAATTTACTTAGTAAAAAAAAGTATTCACCATAAAGATCCAGATACTGGCATACTTAAGAGAAATGGTAGTATAAGCCATATTTCTTGAATGTTTGAGATTTACCTGAGTCAGTCATCTGAGGTATTATTAAAAATGCAGGTCCCTAGCCCCCACTCAGAACTACTTACTAAATGAGACTTTAAGGAACCGGTCTCCCAGACGAGAAGCTGTTTGACAGGCTCTGATCCACACAAATTCTAGATGCCTTCAAAGGAGACCAGTAGCTATTACCTCCTGGACTGCAGGATTCCTTTTCTAATTATCAATTACAGTTTAAGATGACATTCTGATTTTCAATCAAACAATATGAATAGTATAATCTCACTTATTTAGTGTATGTCAATAATGACACGAAGCAAGTATCAGAATTGCTCACTGGCTAGGGTGATGTACGCTTTTGAAAAATGCATTTAAGGGGACTTCCATGGTGGTCCAGCAATGCAGGGGGTGTGAGTTCAATCTCTGGTCCAGGAACTGGGATCCCATATACCCTGGAGCTACTGAGCCTGCGCACTCCAGCTACTGAGCCTGCACAGCACAACTAGTGTCCATGTGCCCCAGCGAAAGATCCTGCATGGTGGAACTAAAACCCAACACAATAAATAAGTAAAAACATATTTTAAAAACCACATTCAATACACTTTATAATAACCCTTTAAAAGTACTGAACACTGTGTGTGTTAGTCACTCAGTCATGTCCGCGTCTTTGTGACCCCATGGACTGTAGCCTGCCAGGCTCCTCTGGCCATGGGATCCTCCAGGCAAGAATACTGGAGTGGGTTGCCATGCCCTCCTCTGGGGGATCTTCCTAACCCATGGGAGGAACCTGGGTCTCCTACATTGCAGGCAGATTCTCTACCATCTGAGCCACCAAGGAAGCGCCCTACTGAATATTACTTGCATAATAAAAATAGCAGCACACCTGTATGGGAAAAGTTAACTTGGAAGTTCTCGTTGAACTCTGAACATTATCTGTAGAATGCATTTTTGCTCTTAGAAGGTAAGACAGTGAGGGGGAAGTAATGGTACACACGAGGATTTCTGGGGGTTGCCGGGAATGTTCTGGAATGCTTCCAGGTGTTGCTTCCATGGTTGTGATCAGTTTATAAATTCTTCAAGCTGTATACTTGGGGTGTATATACTTTTCTATACAAGTGTATATGCTTTTCTACACTATTATATAATTAAAATGTTAAAAAAAAAGAACTATTGCTCCTGAACAATGGTTAGAAGGCAAACCAACCCTCTGAAAATAAATTTGGCATTTTGTATTAGCAGTTTTGATATTTTTAACAAATATCCACTGCCTTGGCTTAGTAATTCTAATAGAATTTACTTTAAGGAAATAATATAAAATATATACCAAAACAGATATACAAAGATGTATACTGCAGTTTTATTTATAATGTGAAAGAATAAATAAGCATCATATCCAAGCAAGAGAACAGTAACTGATAGTAAACCCATACAATGTAATATCATGTATCAGATATTACACTTAGGAAGAGAGTTCAGTGAACAATTCACAGAAAAATACAAATGCTCAAACATGAAAAGATGCACTAACGCATTAATAATCAAAGAAGTACAAGCTAAGAAATACTTTTCCTGGTTAGAGTGGGAGAGATGAAAAAGATGAACACTACTTAGCGTTGCCTAAGGTATTAGGAAATACAGAATATGCACTCTGCTATTAAGAAATATCATTGATAAGGTCTCGATACTTTGAAAATATTTATCTGTGTTTAAAATGGGCATGTTCATTGAACTTTTTAGTACTTAAATATCCAGGATATGCTCACAGAGATAGTTCCTGAAGTATGGTTTGTAATTGCCAAAAATTAACCACATATATATGTACCAACAGGGTCAATGATCAAACAAATCGTAAAAGAAGCAGGTTAGAGAAGAGAGCATAGCCTCTCATGTCAAAGACCTGGGTTCAAGCTTAGTTATACTTTTTAATAATTATGCAAGGTTGGACAAATTACTCAATTTTTCAAAGTGTTTATTTCTTCTATATAAGATAGTATTTTATAGGGTCATTGTGGGGGATTAATAAAGTATGCAACTATGAAAAAGAATACTCTAAATCTACTCTGTCCAATAGCTGTCGGCCAACTATGGTTATGCACTGAGCATGTCAAATGGAGTTAGTACAACGGAGGAATTAAACTTTTGACTTAATTTTAATTAATTTAGATTTAAATTTAGGTACTGGAAAACTTTCACATATGTCTGGAAAATCTGGGTATTTTCCAGTAAATCAACCTTTTCAACTGTAAGTTTTATAAACTCTAAATACAGATGAAGTATCTCCAATGAAAAGTTCACTTCTGAATTGAGATATGCTTAAATATAAAATATATGTCAAATTTGTAAGTTTTAGTAAAAAATTTTTTTAAACTTTATAGAAATAATTATTTTTATATTGATTACATGTTTAAATTACAGTCTTCTGGGTATACTAATTTAAATAAAATATATTAAGTTTGTTGTTGTTCATTCGGTAAGTTGTGTCTGATTCTTTGTGATCTCATACACTGTGGCACACCAGGCTTCCCTGTCCTTCACTGTCTCCTGGAGTTTTGCTCAAACTTATATCCATTGACAGAGAAGGCAATGGCACCCCACTCCAGTACTCTTGCCTGGAAAATCCCATGGACAGAGGAGCCTGGTAGGCTGCAGTCCATGGGGTTGCTAAGAGTTGGACACAACTGAGCGGCTTCACTTTCACGCACTGGAGAAGGAAATGGCAACCCACTCCAGTGTTCTTGCCTGGAGAATCCCAGGGACAGCGGAGCCTGATGGGCTGCTGTCTATGGGGTCGCACAGAGTCGGACACGACTGAAGTGACTTAGCAGCAGCAGCATGTCCATTGAGCTGGTGATGCCATCCAACCATCTCATCCTCTGTCGCCCCCTTCTCCTTACCGGTTTCTTTTTATTTTTTAAATATGACCACTAGAAAATTAAAGACAGCTTGTACTTTAGTGTTTCTATTAGACAGCATGTATCTGTATCGATATAAAACTATGTCCACAGTATTTTTTCATATAAAAAAATTACAGACTAATGTCATTTCTTTAAAAAATATTTTCAATTTCATTTTATAGAAATGGCTAGAAAAATATATAAAACTGATTATTTTTATACAGTGGAATTATAGAATGGAGGCACATTTTCACCTTTCTTATTCACCAAAATTCTTTGCATTTTTTAAAAAGTACAGATTATTTTTAATTTTAAAACTTAAAAACGCTTATGATTACATAACAGTATAACCACAACTATGTACAAGTAAAACAAAGTTCTGGTTTTGCGTTGTATTTTGTTTTGTTTTTTTTTGTTTGTTTGTTTGTTTGTTTTTAAATATTGTTTATTTATTTATCTGTCTGAGTTTTAGTTGTGGCACTTCGGATCTAGTTGGGGCATGTGGAATCTAGTTCCCTGACCAGGGATGGAACTCCGGCCTCCTGCCTTGGTGGCGCAGAGTCTCAGCCTCTGGACCACCAGGGAAGTCCCCTTGCGTTGTATTTTGAGTTTAGGTTTCTTTTTCTATTTTTTCTTTTTGTAAAATTCTTCTAATTCTCTTTAAAAGCATATGTGTGCGTGTGCTCAGTCGCTTCAGTTGGGTCTGACCCTTGGTGATTCCATGGACTGTAGCCTGCCAGGCTTCTCTGTTCATGGGATTTTCCAGGCAGGAATATTGGAGTGGGTTGCCATGCCCTCCTCCAGGAGCTGTTCCCAATCCATGGATCAAACCCATGTCTCCTGCATTAGCAGGCAGATTCTTTACTACTAGCAACACCTGGGAAGCCCTTAAAATGGGCATGCATTATTTTAATGAAATACACACTTAAAAGTTCCCATTTTAAAGCTTTCCGTTTAATCAAATATGTGTGTATGTGTGGGTGTTTGTTAGCTCCGATAGTCAGTGACCTCAATAGCTGTGTGGTGCGCTTCCTGAGTTTGGCATCACAGACGACAAAGAGCTGTGGCTTTCACGTTCAGGATGGTCCTTTCTTTATGCAGGCTAAAAACTGCCAGATACCATGCCACAGATCACCTTCTTATTAGGATTTGGGATTTTAAGTTATATTACTAAACAGTTTTGAGTATTCTGTAACACCTGTCATGCCAAAAACATAATTAAAACTCATCTTCTTTCTAATATAAGAAGTTTAGAATAAGCAGTCAAGAAGCAGTTAATACTTATAAAATATGGGTCACTTGTCAAAGAAACAACAAATAAATGAAACAACTTCCTGTGTATGCTGTTCCCATTTTGCGCCATCTTCCAAGCTGAGTGAGTAACACACTGTAAATCCCAGTGCTTCCCGCTCAGAGGACTCACATCCCAGCGTCATTTGTAGTGACACAGTATGCCTCACTCTTTTTGATTAACCAAAGCCATTTCTATCATGACTTATAACTGACTATAAACAATTCTTAGATTTGAAGAGATTGGATTTTCGGGAGAGGGTGCTATAGTTCTGATTGCCTTTGAAAGTTCAAAAAGTTGCAGACTGTTAGTGAAGATCATTTACTTGTTACAGAAAACCAAGATCCAGAGAGGCTAAATGACTTGCCATGCTGAAAATTTACTGAGGTCTCAGGAGAGCCTAGAACTCATGTCTTCTCACTTCTTATTCACTATTTTGCCATTGACTGCAAAAACTTTTCAATATTAAATTAACCCAACGTCACTTCTGCAATAGATCTCCATAACACAAATATATCACATGTGAAATCTCTGATATACAGGCAACTCTACAAATGTAAAAATGATTACCTCAAAAATACCAAGGCTATATACACAAAAACATGAATGTTTGCTTTCTTTGGGCTTCCCTGGTGGCTCAGAGGGTAAAGAGTCTGCCTGCAATGTGGGAGACCTGGGTTCTATCCCTGGGTCGGGAAGATCCCCTGGAGAAGGAAATGGCAACCCACTCCAGTATTCTTGCCTGGAGAATCCCCATGGATGGAGGAGCATGAGGGGCAACAGTACATAGAGTCGCAAAGAGTTGGACACGACTGAGCGAATTCACTTCACTTTGCTTTCTTTAGAAAAAAACTGCTGACAAGACTTAATAAAAACTGCACAAACTAAAGAGACACTTGGAAAAACATACATAAGACTTTTTATATAAAAATGACTTATTAAAAAGCAAAAACAGTGGACATTAATTGAGAAGAAACCCAGAGAAAGGTTTAGTTCTTCAGACAGAATAGCTACAAAAAATGTATAACGTATCACTGCCTGCCCAAAGGAGAAAGCACAATTGGCACAAATGCATCAAAATGCATTCCGTTAAGCAACTGAATGAAAGCTAACTGATACTGGTAACAAAGGAGTTTGCATAAACTTGTGGTGTACAAAGTCCTAATCTGAGCCTGGTCTTGTGTTTCATTTCCCCAAAATGCTAACTCTCTGAACCCAGGCTATCAGTGTCCTTGAAGTGGAACTCAGAGAGCTCTGGATACAAATATTGTCTAGTTGAATGTAACAATACTGAATCAATACAATGCTTTAAAAAAAAAAAATCGTGTCAATTACCACTTCCTTTTCTTCCACAAAACCTCAACTAGAATTTATTAAAATCAGAGAAGCAAAAAATCAGTTCAGTTCAGTTGCTCAGTCGTGTCCAACTCTTTGCAACCCCATGAATCGCAGCACGCCAGGCCTCCCTGTCCATCACCAACACCTGGAGTTCACTCAGACTCACGTCCATCGAGTCCGTGATGCCATCCGGCCATCTCATCCTCTGTCGTCCCCTTCTCCTCTTGCCCCCAATCCCTCCCAGCATCAGAGTCTTTTCCAATGAGTCAACTCTTTGCATGAGGTGGCCAAAGCACTGGAGCTTCAGCTTTAGCATCATTCCTTTCAAAGAAATCCCAGGGCTGATCTTCAGAATGGACTGGTTGGATCTCCTTGCAGTCCAAGGGACTCTCAAGAGTCTTCTCCAACACCACAGTTCAAAAGCATCAATTCTTCAGCGCTCAGCCTTCTTCACAGTCCAACTCTCACATCCATACATGACCACAGGAAAAACTAGACTTGACCTTGACTAGACGGACCTTAGTCAGCAAAGTAATGTCTCTGCTTTTGAATACACTGTCTAGGTTGGTCATAACTTTTCTTCCAAGGAGTAAGCGTCTTTTCATTTCATGGCTGCAATCACCATCTGCAGTGATTCTGGAGCCCCCCAAAATAAAGTCTGACACTGTTTCCACTGTTTCCCCATCTATTCCCCATGAAGTGATGGGACCAGATGCCATAATCTTCGTTTTCTGAATGTTGAGCTTTAGACCAACTTTTTCGCTCTCCTCTTTCACTTTCATCAAGAGGCTTTTTAGTTCATCTTCACTTTCTGCCATAAGGGTGGTGGTATCTGCATATCTGAGGTTATTGATATTTCTCCCGGCAATCTTGATTCCAGCTTGTGTTTCTTCCAGTCCAGCATTTCTCATGATATACTCTGCATAGAAGTTAAATAAGCAGGGTGACAATATATAGCCTTGATGTACTCCTTTTCCTATCTGGAACCAGTCTGTTGTTCCATGTGCAGTTCTAACTGTTGCTTCCTGACCTGCATAAAGATTTCTCAAGAGGCAGGTCAGATGGTCTGGTATTCCCATCTCTTTCAGAATTTTCCAGTTTATTGTGACCCACACAGTCAAAGGCTTTGGCATAGTCAATAAAGCAGAAATAGATGTTTTCTGGAACTCTCTTGCTTTTTCTGAATCAGTTAGGTACTATTAACCCACCACTGGCAAATAGTAACAGATTTCAAATTAAAAGGAGGACAAAAAACTCTAAAACATTCAGTTGGATCACACTGTTGAGTCTAGTTTAGCTCTCAACTCTAAAAGACTCTGCAATATTGTGAAGTGTAGATGATTTAGATTACTTATTTCAAAGAATGTACTTTAAAAAGCTTTTCAAATACTAGAAAATAAACTTTGGATTACACTTTCAATTATACCAACTCACTTAACTTTTACTGTATTGAGCTCTGAATTTCAATGTGCAGAACTTATAAGTACTACCTTGCAGAAAGAATATATCTAATGATTAAAGTCAAGAATATATGCATCACTGCAAGGCATCATTTAAATATCAACATCTACAGAAGTCATCTTCAGAAAAACCTATCACAAAAAATTTAAAAAGCACATGCTATATTTATAAAGTAAGTAACTGGGAAATTGTTTACCTTACCAAACAATATACCACCTAACAAGAGGGCTTCCTTATCAGAATATCCTCTGAACTGGCTCCGGACTAGGAATGTCTAACCCAAACGTTCACTGTGCAGATGGGGTGTACATGCGTGCTCAGTCACTCAGTAGTGTCTCTGCTACCCCACATGGACTGTAGCCCCCAGGCTGCTCTGTCCATGGGATTTTCCAGGCAAGAATACATGAGTGGGTCGTCATTTTCTCCTCCAGAGGATCTTCCAAACCCAGGGATCTAACCCACATTTCCTGAGTCTCTTGCATTGGTTGGCAGATTCTTTACAACTGAGCCACCAGAGAAACCCATAGATGAGGCTCCTAGATCCAAAAAGGTTACCGCCCCATTAAAACATGGGTTTATTTCTAAACAATTTTTAGGTATATGGATACAGAAAGACAACTAATGAGTAAAACAAGGAACAAGAATCTTTTAAAGCTCAGTGATAACCTACCATTTGAAATAATTTCAAAAGGAAATCACATGACATGGAGTCTTTGGCAAACACATAGCAAGGTTCCTGCCTAAGATGACTCTTAAAAAGCCATATGTTAGCACTGGTATGATCCCAAGTCTTTTTATTCAAGGAAGCTGCTTTCTAGTACATATGTTAAAGACAGCTGGTTCTCTTACATCTAGTTATGCTAATCAACTGGCTTAGCCATATAGTTTCAAAATACAAACATATCTTAATGATATTTCACGTACGTGCTATTTTCTCTTAGGTCTTTTTAACAATAGGTTAATATCTAAATAATCTGAGACTAAAGATTTTTTCCCCTTGGATTGATTTCTTATGGGCTGATGATTGCTTGCTTGCTCTGGATAACTCCCGAAAGGCTGTCAAGCAGTTGTATATGGAAATGTCAGTAACTGGGTTGCAAGAGTTCCAGAAGCAATTCAGATGGTAGAAGAGGCCGCCATCCAAACCCAGTAAGAGCACTCTTCACAATGCAGAGTGATTACCAATCAATCAGGAAACCAAATGGTTTGTACCATAGCAGTTCTTTTCGTCTAGGAACACAGCATACTAAGAAATAAAGAGGAAAAAAGACAACTGGTCTGGAAGAGTGAGACGGATGGACAGGAAGGACACAATAACCTTCCCAAAGGCAGCAGTCTACTCCCTCATTTTTGCTCTGAGAAATAAGCCTGATGATACTAACATCAGATTTCTTTTCTATCAGAGAAATTATATGTGGAAACTGTCATTTAACTCATTTAAGGAGTTTCAGAGCTGACCTAGTAGTTCACATTAAGGGAAAGAGTTTGGAGCAGTCCGACTTTTTCTTGTACAAGTAACACAATAAGATTTCATTCCTTACCCTGACAACCTGCCGAGTACTTGTGATGAAGGCTTTTCTTATACTCAATTCGGTTGCATCAAGGTTGAATTTCCTAGGATTTGCTTCAACTATGCGTGGGTCAAAAAGTCAAGGTAAAGCAATTTCATCAGCCAAAACCTAACAACCAACACCAGTGTTAAACCACAGATCTCTCACAAGCAAGCAATAAAATCTGGCCCAATTTCTGAACACACAGTCAACTTACACTGATCATCCTCAAACTTTCTCTGTCCACAGCTATACAAGGGTCCTTGTGCCCCAAGGCAGAGGTGACCTGCCTGGGTTCACTACAAACCCATGGGTGTCTGGCCACAGCTGAGCTAGGCTCTTCCACACGCCTGCCACTGTTTTGACTCCAGATCATCTTTGCAAGCTGTTTTCATTTGCCATCCCGCTTCTGTCAAGATGCTAACTCTGCTTTTTAATCTAGAAATCGAGGCTTCCCTGCTCTTCTCACCCTGACCCTGGGTCACTCCATGGCTCTCTGCACTCATCTCTTATCATCTGCAAGGATGCACTTGTGATGTTATGTGACTAATGACTGTTCTCTCTCCTCCAAGCCCCGTTCCATCCCCACCATAAGTTCTACAAGGGTTGGTACACTTTTGCTTATCAATCCAATATCAGTAACTAGCAAGATGTCCAGCACATAGCACACTCAATGACTATTTGCTGAATGACGAATACCTATTAAAACTTTTGTTCTCCTTATCTCACAATTTCTCTATCTCCCCCAATCTTTTTCTCTTCCCTCCTATCACGACGTAGGACATATCTCCCTGTAAGGGTGCTTTTGCTCCCACCCCTTCACGTATTTCTCTTCTACTAGTTTTAGAGAACACATCTGTCTTTTAATAATTTAAAAGGTGCCCCAGGGTCATTTTGATGAAAAGAAATTATTCACTCCACAAGTCAACTCTATATGAACTTGTGTGCTGACTATAGACTGATCCTGACAAAATCTGGTTTCCTTTATGTTTTGTTACACTCAAAAAACAAAACAGGCCTCAGAACAGCAAATGGCATATCTTCAATCTAAAGTTATGATTGAATATTTCCAGTTGAAAAAACGGCCATGTAATCCAACTTTTACAGTTCCCTGGTTCATCCATCATATCAGTGAACTTACTTATCATCAATAGCATGACTTGGCATAATAGATCTGCTTTAGTAAGTGCAGTTTCATGAGACAAGATGCCTCTCTAATGCTCACTAGCACTGACAGGAAAGTCTGGGGTAGGATTTTCTTTTGATCTCTAATTACCAATGTATGACATTGGTCTGTATACACCTCCTCAAAATAATGACAGCTAACACTCACAGAAGCTCTCTGTGGGGACTTCATGCAAGTCCAGTGGTTAGGACTTTGAGCTTCCAATGCAGGCATGCAGGGGCACAGTCTGACCCCTAGTTGGAGAACTAAGATCCCACAGACTGCATGACTCAGTAACAAAAAAGAAAGTTCACTGGGTCAGGCACCATCCTAAGCTCTTTACCTGATAAACGTTCAACAGTCGTATGAGCTAGGTACAACTGTTACCTAATGTTCTACTGAAAAGCAAAGTGCCTAGAGTCACAGTTAGCAACTGGCGGAGGCAGGACTTGAACACCCAGTCTGACTACAGGGTCCAAGTTCAAAGCCCCTGCACTATGCGGCCTCTATGTTGTAGAATCTGTCATGCACTGAAGCAGAATTTGATGACTCTACCTTAGCCTCCTGGGCAATGATTTTCAGTGTGCCATGGTACAAATAAGAGCAACATCAATGATAAAAGGAAACATCTAATCTATGTATTTGAGACATCTGAAGGAAAACCTGTCCGTTTGTCTGTCTGCCTCACATGGCACAGATGCCTCAGAAAAGGATATTGATGGTTTCGTCAAGGTCCTCTAGGTCCCATTCTATGCTCCGGAGGTTGTTCCTCAGCTCGTTGGTGGTCCAGTCGATTTCTTCCCTTGTGGCTGTGGATGGGTCCTGGAGGAGTTCTGTCCATCTCTGAAACAATCCCTGTGCAGTGTTGACTGCTTTCTGAACCTCTCTGTAACCAGGTGAAGGGAAAGGAGAGAAATGAGACAACACTTACTATGAACAAGTTAACACAAGACTTTTGTTAACCATTACAATCAGACCCCACCCTCAGCAATGAACCACCATTCCCCAAAGTGTTTCTACGTTGTTACAGAAGGCTCTTCATGGACAAATATCAAAATTCAAAATTTTAAAATAATAGTCTGAGTATTAAGTTTTCAGTTGATTTCAAAATAAACAGCCACCACTTAAGCAGCTATAACATCAAGTTTGTTCGTAAAGTGAAACTGCTAGCCGCTCAGTTGTTTCATTCTTTGCGACCTCTGGCTGCTCTGTCGGTGGGATTTTCCAGGCAAAAATACTGTAGTGGGTTGCCATTTCTTTCTCCAGGGGATCTTCCCAACTCAGGGATCAAACTCGCATCTCCTGCATTGGCAGGTGGATTCCTTACTGTCTGAGCCACCAGGGTGTCCTTTAAATTTTGTAAAGAACAAAATTTAATTTTTCTAACAGACCATACTTAAAAGTAATCTAAGAAGCTATAATACAAATTAACTAAAGGACCATTAACATTCACACATGCTGCTAGCTGGTGCAAAGCAATTTGTATTCAGATGAAGATTCTAAAACAACTATCTTTTCCTTAGGAAGACTGCTGTGAAAGGGGGGTAAAAAAGGGTAGATAGAAGAGTTACTGTTACACAGCTCGGCTTTTAGAAGGTAAGTATTTTAACGTGAGACATTTTAAAATTCAAAATCTCTTTAGAAGATTCCCCAACAGTATTAGCTTTAAATATCTCTATTGTACTTTCTACTCTGCACAGAAGATTAGTGTGCTTCAAGTACAGGGGGTGAGACTAGGCCATTAAGTACTATGGTCTATTTTCTCTTAGATTACAGATACAGCCGCAAGGTCTTAAAAACCTTTCTCCCCACCACTGGGCCAATATCTACCATTACATGTTATAATCTAACACTACCATGTATAAAAGCCAAAAAGGAGTCATTTTATAATCATGGTCTCTTGTGTACAAAGATTATAACCTTCATGCTCCTAAACGAAGATATCTGTTATGATCCTTCCATGATTTCTTAACCAATTCTTCTGGGTGTTCAATCAGTGTGCTTGTTGCCTATGGCTTTAAAAAAGGGAACTGCACGCATCCTGTTCCCTCTGACATTTCAAGTGTCAGAGGAGACGGCACTAGCAAAATGAAGAAAGGTACCTTATAATATCTTGGACTGTGAATACTGATGAGAACTAAAAAGCTGAATGTTAAATACAGAATTACAACACTGGATCCGGCTGAATAACTCACTGAGCTATGTGGCCCACAATCAATCTACCACGAACAGCCTACTACGTTCACAACCAGTTCGTGGGTTAAGCAAGTCCCCTCAGTGTTCCTCTCACATCAGCCCTAGGCTTTCAGTGCTAAAGAGAAACTCTACCTGAGACAAAAAGAGGAAGGACTAAGTAACTGAGATGCAAATCTACTATTTTTACTCTTTATTGAGGTTTCTGGCTGATTTGGTAAAGAAAAGGGCATACATTTTCCCATAATATGAAGTACTTGGTGAAGGGAAGTTTGTGTTGAATTGTGTTGAATATCTTCTCTGATAATAGAAGGCAGAGTTAAAAAGTTATCTAAGATGATACATCTCATTCTGAAGGACATAAAAATTACCAGTTCTATAAAGGAAATCTGAATTCTGAATTGCTTTTTGAAAACTAGAAGTCTCAGGCTGGAGCATACCACATTCTCCACCACCAACAGACTGTAGGATGCTGGAATTAAACTCTTAAGCAGTGATCCATAAACTTTCAGTCTCAGGGCTCTTCTGCACTTTTCAAAATTACTGAAGACCCCCAAAGAACATATTTTGATGTGGGCTCTTTATCTGTTGTCACTTACCATATTAGAAATTCAAACAGATATTTTAAAATATTTACCAATTAATAAAACATTACAATGAAATTACTGTATGTTAATGTTATGCAAAAAATTTCTAAAACAAAAATATTTAGTGAGAAGACTGGCACTGATTCACATTTTTGCAAATCTCTTTAATATCTGGTTTAACAGTAGGACAGGTATATTCTTAAAACTGCTTTTACACTGACTGTTTACATACGTTTTGGTTGAAGCGTATGACAGAAATCCAGCCTCATACAGATATATAGTTGGAAAAATGAGGAGTACTTTAACAGTCTTTTCAGATAACTGGATATTCTTTTTTGTCGCTCTAAGAAAACTCGACAAGTGGCAGTTTCTTAAAGCTCAGCGGCAATATGGAAGCTGAAACTGCACCAAAGACCTCGTGAACCCTCATACACTACAGCTCACTGCTCCATCTTCTATAGTGAATGAATCTTTTACCCACATGTACTGGTCATTTGCAAAGTATTATTTTACTGAGCATCAAAGATCTTCCAAATGCTGACTCATTTCATTACACAACATCCAAAATCATACAATAATATCACCACCAATCCCACCACAAAAACTTTAACTATTTGGAATCTGTAACATGATACAAGTTGAATCAAGCTTCCCAAAATTCTTTTCTTAAAAAAGGCTCTAATTTCATCATCCGTAAAAATATTGTCAGTTGTTTTCCAAGAAGTGACGGGATCACCTCATTCATTTTTGGGAAAATCTCAAGGTTTTTAATGGATAATTCTGATCCTTGTGAGCACATGCAAGTCTCAATAACCAGTCTGCAAGTCATTCTTTAAAGAAAAAATGAGAGTCCGTGCAGGAAAAGTGAGCTATTTCAGCTTGCAACTGCATCACAGAAGTGCCTTCCCTGGAGTCAGTCATCTTACAACACAGCAAAAGTGCCCTGTACACTCTCTCATGTTGTCACAAAGAATATTAAAATGTGTACTGAGGTTGGGAGAAAACAACTGTGAAAACAACTTCTGATTAAATAACTTCTGATTAAATATATTATATATATATATATACACACATATATATATTATACTCTCAAAACTTAAACAACCCAATTTTAAAAATGGGCACAATGAAGACCCAGCACATTCCAAAATAAACAAATAAATTTTTAAAAAAGAAAACTGATTTCTTAAAAAAAGGGGGAGGGCAAAAGATCTACCCAGTCACTTCACTAGAGATGACATACAAGTGACAAGCAAGCACATGAAATGATGCCCAATACCATTAGTCATTAGAAAAATGCAAAGTAAATCCATAATGAGATACCACTCCAAACTTGGAATGGCCTCACACAACCAACCGACAATGCCAAGTGCTGACCAGGCAGTGGAGTAACTGGAACTCTCATGGATTGCTGGTGGGAACACAAAATTGTACAGCCATTTTGGAAAACAGTATAGTCGTTTCTTAAAATTAAACACACAAAACATACATTTACCATATGACTCAACACCACCACTTCAAGATGACACAAAAACACACACTCACACAACAACCTGCAAATTCTTACAGTGGTTTTAGTCATAATAGCCAAAAACTGAAAACAAGCCAAATGTCCTTCAACCAAGGAATGGACAACTCTGGTGTACCTTCACAATGGAATACTACTCAGCAATAAAAAGGAACAAACCATGCCTACATGCAACAATAAGGACAAATCCCAAACGTATCATGCAAAGTGTAAGAAGTTAGATGGCCACACAATGTATGCTTCCATTTCTGTAGCATTATGGAGGAGGCAGAACTATAGGGAGAGAAAACAGATCAGTAGTTGCCAGGTGCTGGACATGGGGGGAGGGGCACAGAGAGAAACTTCTAGGGACGATGGATCTGTCCTACAGCTTATTTGTGGAGGTGGTGGTTACTGACTACATGCATTTGTCAAATTTCACAGAAGTATACACTAAAAAGGGTCCGTTTTATTGTTGGCTAATCATAACTTTTAAAAAGTGAGGAAAAGTGGGGACTTCCTAGGCAGTCCAGTGGTTAGGACTCTGCACTTCCACCAGGGGTCCAGGTTCGATTACTGGTTAGGGAACTAAGATCCCACGGGGTGCACACTGTAGCCAAAAAAAAAAAAGAGACAGAGACCAAGTATTTTTTTTTTTTTTTTAAAAAGGAAAAGTGTTATTGGGAATCAATGAGATAAAATTAGTATTTCTTTTACTGTTTCATGAAGAACAATCTGAAGGAAACGTGATTCTCTTATTTCTTTTTCACCATGAGGGAGGAATAGTTTTGGAGCCATTGCATTGATTTAGGAAAAGGCACAAGCAGTTTTACCTGCCACTGCTTTTGCACCATCAGTTTATGTCTTAAAATGATGAAAAAAAGTAAATAACATTTGAGTAGCATCATGAAAAGCACTTGAAGCTAAGGGGCTCTGCTATGAAAGGATCTTGAGGTGGCCCCCACACTGGGAGCCAAGGGCCATACTTTCATCACCACAACTTTAAAGACGCTGACAACTCAGACTTGAGGGGAAGGAGGAGCAGGTGGGTGGATTCAATCCTAGCAACAGAGAGTGAAATCAAAGAGTCCTAAAGCATGCAAGAACTTGAGCATGTCCTAAAAAAGAAATGAAAGAAATGGCAGGAATTAGAAAAATGCTACTAAGCAATCCCAGGATAACATTCAAAACCCCACAGGCCCGGCCAGTGACCTGGCTCGTATCACTCTCAATCTCTTATTTTTAAAAGAGGTTTCATTTTTAGTTTTCAAGTAGTAGCACAGACATAAGAAAGTCAAAGTAGTCTTATTTTACTTTTCTAAGATGTGTTTTAAGGGACCAGAAAGGTGGGAATGGTCAGCAGTGGTTCTGATCTGAAAAGCCAGAGAGCCTGTAGTATGTCAAGGAATCCCATCTTAATAGCATCTATAACAGGGTCCCTCAAAGTTTATAACACCTCCCAATTTTTCTTCTTTTAATATCACTTCAGCTTAGTATTAGCCTGAAAAAGAAAGCATGGAGAGAAAATGTGTGTCACAAACAAAACCTGTTTTTAAGCCAAATATTAATGGTCGCCAGAATATCCAAAAGAACTTGGGATTCCTGAACAGTTTCAAGACACATGTAAGAAGTACAAGACGCTAACTAGTGATACAACCCACTCAACTCAGAACTATTTGTAAATACCTGGGACTAAATATTTAGAATCACCTGTCATTCCAAGTAAACCGACGAACAGGACACAGGAGTACACAATCAGGCCAGCTATTTGGTATTTGGGAGGATCTCAATAGAGAAGAGGTGGCGGAGCTTTCTTCGCCTGCTTTTTCAGGAAAGGTACAGGGGTTGTTTCTGCATGAACTGGTGTGCATTCCCACACATGTATTTGCACCATCCTCTGCTCATGGTTAGCGCCCACCACACACTGCGCCCCTGTAAGCATGCTGCACCCTGTGAGGAGCTCTGCAGCTGCCGACTCCTTAGTCAACGGTGACCCACCTTCATCCGCGGGCTCTGCAAAGGTCGAAATCACAAGATACTGCCTCTTTCTCCTGTAGAGTCTGTTTTAGCTATTTTCAGGTTTTTCTTTCAAGTGCATAATGGGAATGATTAAAGTCTGGTGCTCAGAACTTTCTACAAGGGGCCATGTACACTTTGAATTTCTGGAGTTCTTTGGCTTAGCTTCTTGGTACAGAGGCTTCCCTGGTGGCTCAGATTGTAAAGTGTCTGCCCACAATGCGGGAGACCCGGGTTCGATCCCTGGGTCAGGAGATTCCCTGGAGAAGGAAAGGGCAACCCACTCAAGTATTCTTGCCTGGAGAATTTCATGGACAGAGGAGCCTGGCGGGCTACAGTCCATGGGGTTGCACACGACTGAGCAACTTCACTCACTTCACTTCAGCTTAGCTACCTTCTTGGTAAGTAACAATCTGCTCACGGACAGCTTTGGGTATCATGTCTGACACCATTTCAACAAAAATCTTGCTA
Organism: Ovis aries; assembly: GCF_016772045.2. Taxonomy (NCBI): domain Eukaryota; kingdom Metazoa; phylum Chordata; class Mammalia; order Artiodactyla; family Bovidae; genus Ovis; species Ovis aries. The sequence continues at coordinate 61,527,119 of NC_056065.1, forward strand.
ATTGCTTCCCTAGGCATTACAGGGTTAGCTCCTGACCAGGAGATATCTTTCAGCCCCTTGAAGGAGAGAGATGGCTAACTCCCGCATCTGCTGCAGATGCTTCGAAGTCAGTCTCGACTCACATATTTCATGGATAACAAGAGTCACAGCGTGGAAATACCAGGGAAGAGGCTTTTCCCCTTGCTGTCCACCAAACGGCCCATCAAAATGATGAGCCCCATCACATCCTCACAGATAACAACTTCTATAACCAAGAGAATGAAGGCTCTTCACTGTGAGTCATACCAGGGCCCATGGGACCACTTGTAACACAGAGCTTCTTTCCAGTAAGCAAATGTCAAAAATGAAAACACAGCCCACGTCTTTGAAGAATGTATCTTTCAAGCAAAAATAAAAGTAATCCAAGCTTTCAAAACTGGATTCTTCCATTCCTTAAAAAGAGTTGGGAAAAAAAAAAAAAAAAAGAGTTGAGATTGGCAGGACGAAACCAACCCAGTTCTGTGGGGTTTTTTTTTTTTTTTTCTTTTTGGCCACACCATGAGGCATGTGGTTATCTGAGTTCCCTGACCAGAGACTGAACCCTTGTCCCCTGTATTGGAAGTCTTAACCACTGGACCACCAGGGAAGTCCCCCTGTTTGTTTGAAGCTAGCCCAGCACTAACTGGTTAAGCCCCTACCACACAACATTCTGCCAAAGAATTGATGCTCTTGAACTGTGATGTTGGAGAAAACTCTTTGAGTCCCTTGAACTGCAAGGAGATCAAACCAGTCAATCCTATAGGAAACCAATCCTGAATATTCATTGGAAGGACTGATGATGAAGCTGAAGCTCCAATACTTTGGCCACCTGATGCAAAAAACTGATTCATTAAAGACCCTGATGCTGGAAAAGATTGAAGGCAGGAGAAAGGGACAACAAAGGATGAGATGGTTGGATGACATCACCGACTCAATGGACATGAGTTTGAGCAAGCTCCAGGAGATGGTGAAAGACAAGGAAGCCTGGTGTGCTGCAATCCATGGGGTCACAAAGAGTCAGACATAACTGAGCGATTGAATGACAATACAACATCCCAGTCTGTGCCACCATGGAGAAAAGTTCACCATCCCAGCCAACCCTTTGTCTGGGTTTCAGGCAAAACATCCAGATGTCCATAAAATCATTTCTTAGCTGGATCTCACCAAATTTGTTGGTAAGATGGGAGGAAGAAGTGTTTCAGCCATTAGGGAGCTTCAGTTTCCCTGAACCTGTCATTCAGTTGGGCTAACCGACTGCAGGATAATCATAGGTGCAGCCTCTACCAGCCTTTTGATTTCTCCTTTCTTCTTTGACCATGCTGATAGGCTATGAACTGGCATCTGCTCCAGTCACTCTGGTTGTATAACAATGACCCCCCAAATCAGTGACAACAAATGACCATTTCTTCAGTTCAGTCGCTCAGCTGTGTCCAACTCTTTGCAACCCCATGAATTGCAGCACGCCAGGCCTCCCTGTCCATCACCAACTCCTGGAGTTCACTCAGATTCACGTCCATCGAGTCAGTGATGCCATCCAGCCATCTCATCCTCTGTCATCCACTTCTCCCCCTGCCCCCAATCCCTCCCAACATCAAAGTCTTTTCCAATAAGTCAACTTCGCATGAGGTGGCCAAAGTACTGGAGTTTCAGCTTTAGCATAATTTCTTCCAAAGAAATCCCAGGGCTGATCTCCTTCAGAATGGACTGGTTGGATCTCCTTGCAGTCCAAGGGACGCTCAAGAGTCTTTTCGAACACCACAATTCCAAAGCATCAATTCTTCGGTGCTCAGCCTTCCGTGCATGGATTCTCTAGGTCAGGAATTTGTGCCAAACACAGAAGGGATGGCTTGTTCCTGCTCCACACTGTCTGGGGCCTCAGGTGAAAGACTCCCTGGGAGGGTGGCCGCGGCAGGAGGCACTCCTCAGCAGCATCTCTGTGCCTGCGTCGTCTCACCACATGAGCGCTCGAGCAGAGGGGCTGCAGTAGAGCTGGGCTTGTATCCCAAGTCACAAAGATGTGACTGGAAGCTGAACTGGGTGTCTTTTGTGACTTAATCCTCAGGAGTCAAGCAGTGTCATTTCTGCCTCATTCTGTCAGTCAAGGCAGTTACAAAGGTCTGCCTGGGTTCAAAGAAAAGCAACGAAGATCCCAGCTTGATAGAAGAAAGCCAGCTTCCCAATTTAAGAAAAGCAAATGGGACAGGATAGATATTGGATGGCCACCTTTGGAAAAACACCATGGGCTGCAAACACCTATGTCCAGAGCAGCACCTATGTCTGGAGCAGCATCTATGTCTGGAGCAGCACCCATCGTGTATGCCATCCTGTATGTACGAAACAGGGGTCCCTGTTTCACCAACGCACTGAGAGGCTACTGAAGGCAGATGGTTTCCACTCTACTGATGAAACTGAAAAACCTAGGCTGTGCGAGCCTCTGCAGCCCTATCATTGTCCTACCCTGTACCCCATCGGCCTGTCCCACCAACAACCCCTCAAAGGAGCTCTTTTTACCGCCTGACTTCCACACTCAAGCCATTTGTAAGGGGAAACACACACAGCTGCGACCCTTGACCTTCCTGCCATTTCCAAATTCAACTTCACTGTCATAATATCTTTTGCAATAATTCTCCTAGAGGCAAAAAATAAATAAATAAATAAATAAAAGCCTTTAGTTACCTACAGTTCTAGACAATTTTGACCTCAACCTGCCACTGCTTCCACAACTCCCCTGGGACAGTACTACTGCCCCAGTGACACTGCAGGTCCCAGTCACGGTGACTTGAACTCATCCTCGTTTTCAGTGTACTTGACACCACAGCCTTTCTATTTTCTTGAAACTCTCACTTCCTTGTTTTTGTGACATTGTGCTATGTTAGTTTCTACTAATTTTCTCTTTCCTCTTCTTCCACCTGGTCCCAGTATTTCTCAGCAGTACTTTTACAGCTTCTAGGTGCTCATCAACACTAGTAGATTCAAAGGAACCCTTGAAGCTGATGACTCCCCAATTGCCATCCCAACCCTAACCTGTCACCCAGGACTAATTCCTATATTTCAGCTGTCTCCAGGATCATTCCATTTGCCCAGAACCAAACTAATCATAATCTCCCTACAAAAAAGCAAGTATTCAAACAACAAAATAAAAGAGAGAAAAAAAACAACTGTTCCTTCTCTAACTTCCTCATTCTAGTTATTAGTGACACTGTTTTCCAAGACTTGAAACTTGTCTAGACAAGCATCATCTTTGATTCTTCCTCTTACTTCTCACCTTGCACAACCTCTACTTAAGCTGCGTCACTGGATTTTAGATCTAGAAGGAACTTTCACAATAACCAGTCTGCATTCATTAAACAAATAAGAGAACAGGGGCTCAGACTTCTTGGCTTCTGATCTCAAGTTCTTCTGACCCAGAGCACAAGGTGCCTTCCAGTAACAAGACTTTTCAACCCCATCTTTGCAAAGCCTCCTGACAAATCTATTTTCTTAGTGAATCAGAAGACCTGGGTTTGAGCCCTCAGGAGTTGTCTGAACACAGGCAAGTGGCATGGTTTTAACAACTGTTAAAACCGCCTCCTCATTAAGAATTTACAAAAGCAAACAGATTAAATTTAAACTCCTCAACTGGGTATTCCATGCCTCCTCCTCCCCACAAAGGGGCCAACTTTAATTTCCAACCTGATTTCTCACTGAAACAAAATCTGTTTCAGTTGGCAGCTCTTCTTCTCATCCTCCCTTTCCTCATTTCTGGATCTGGACTTTCGCTCACCGCTTCCCCATCTGGAAGAGTCCTTACACCTCTGCAAATGAAAAGCAGACACTTCCTCCATGGCTCAGATTAAGGCCCTGCTTGCTTCATGAAAGTGTCCCTGACCAACATTCCCCGGAGAGTCTTTTCCGTCTCCACAGCATCTCAGCTCTGTTCCAGAATCTTACATGCAATCCCTATCGTCTATCACCTAAACTGCTTCACACAGCTGCACAGTGCTCTTCAAACCAGGAGCCAAACAGAGTATCAGGAATTCAATAATGTGTAACAAATGTCTGCAAAGTGATTTTTACAATGAAACATCTGATTGGGGAGTTGCCTAGGACTCCACACTCTCACTGCCAAGGGTGTGGGTTCCAGTCTTGGTTGGGGAACTAAAATCCCACAAACTATGCAGCAAGGCAAAAAAAGAAAGAAAGAAAGAAACGTCTGAAACATCTGATGGATTTTCAAAAAGGAGAAAATGAGACTTGACTTATATTCAATCTTATTGGATAATAGTACTCTGTAAATAAGGATAACTTTTCTCAACATTGTGAATAAAGTACACAATGCTTGCCTTCAAGGAGCTCACAAAAGGTTCTACACAGAGACAAGAGATAGAGAATAAGACAATGTAACACAGATTGTTTTGCTCATCTGCTTACTTACACCATTATTGCAACAGGATCCATAGCCAAGAACATAGAAATAAAAACTATCCTCCTTTAGGCACACAAAGCCTCCAAACCAGCAAAATATTAAAGGAACACAATATTTATGCCTTTTCCCTACAGGAGAGGCTCACTTGGTACAAAATATTCTCATATTCCACCACTCAATTTCTTAATGGCTTATTTTGATTACAAGCTGCAAACAAAAGAGAGGTAAAAACTACAGATCCCAAAACTCAAAACGGGATCATTCATTCAACAAACACTATGTAGGACTTTACTGAACACAATGATGAAAAAAACATGATTCAAATATGGTGTGTTTCACCTAGCAAATTAGTCAAGGTTTCTTCAAATGAGCATCTCAGTACTGGCAAGGGATCAAGGGAAATGGGTCCGTCAAACTTCAGGGGGTATAGTGGGGTGTAGAGTGGAGAGGAGTGTATCCTGGAAGGCAATTTGGTAACATGTATCAGAAACTTTGAAAATGTGCTCACCCACTGAATCAGCAATTCTGCTAGAGGAATAAAGGCCATGGAAATAATCAGGAACAGCAATGAAGACCTGTGACAAGCAGGGCTTATCATTACAATAATTGTAATAATGAGAAATTTAGAAACATCATAAATTTCATCCCAGGTGATAAATTATATTACATTTATATGACAAAATACAAAGGCAGTCATTAAAAAGCCTCCCCACCAAAGGCATGCTAAGGATATACAGATATACAGATGAAAAGTTTGTAAGACAGTATGATCCCAATTTCTTCATGATTAATAGTAACAACAATACCAATTTATATAAATTCTGGCCTTTCCAATTTATAAGCTTATGAACTTGGAAGTTTGTTTTTTTTCTTAACTAATTTTGTTCATTTGTAAAACGGTAATAACAACAGTCACTAGTGAAGTCGCTCAGTTGTGTCTGACTCTTTGCGACCCCATGGACTGTAGCCTACCAAGCTCCTCTGTCCATGGGATCTTCCAGGCAATAGTACTGGAGTGGATTGCCATTTCCTTCTCCAGGGGATCTTCCCGACCCAGGGATCGAACCCGGGTCTCCTGCACTGTAGACAGATGCTTTACCGTCTGAGCCACCAGGGAAGTCCAATAATAATAGTACTAGTACCTAGTTCATAAGGATTAAAACGACAACACCTGGCAGGTTCTCAGCACAGTGACGGACATATGATAAGAGATCAAAAACTGATGGGTACTATTACATAAAACTATTAACAGAAACAGATAAGAAAGACACCAAATTTTTAACTATTTCTGGATGATGGCATTTCAATGAATTTTTTTTTTTTTAATATTTATGCACGTGGCTGCACTGGGTCTTAGTTGTGGTACGCGGGATCTTTAGTTTCAGCATTCAAACTCTGAGTTGCAGCATGTGGGATCTAGTTCCCTGACCAAGGATTGATCCCAGGCCCCCTGTATTGGGAGCTTCAGAGTCTTAGCCACTGGACCACCAGGGAAGTCCCTTCAATGAATTTTTAATCCTTTTAAAAATAGTTTTATTTCCTACGTTTTCTAAAATGAGCATATGTTACTTTAAATGTTACTCCAAAATAAAAACAAAACAAAAAACCAGTAAGACATGGCCTTTCCTCTTAGAAAGGGCAGACTGTTTGGAAGGAGACACATAAACAGACATTTAAAAGAGAATGTTTACTGAGCACTTGATGGATGCCCCAAACTGTGCCAAGACAACATACATGCCTTAACTCATTTAATCCTCATAACCGATAAAGCAGGCATTGTTAAGCCAATTTTGTACCTAAAGAAACAAGTTCAGAGAGGATAATGAACATGTTACATCAAATAATGGATAGAGGTGAGATTCCAACCTTAGATCAGCCTGATTTACACAGTTCAGTTCCTTCACCAAATCTCACTGCCTCTGGAAGTCACATGAAAAGAAAAATAACATCCAGAGCACGCATTTCCTTTCCCTTTGCACCTAGCTTTGTTTTTCTTACAGAATCTACCACCACCTGATATACCGTATATTTGTCCACTTGTTTACCAACTGTCCCTAGAATATAAGCTTTATAAGGACAGGAAAGTCGTTTGCTCCCCGCTGGAGCTTTCGCCCCTGGTAAACAAACAGAGAACAGACCCTCGTTAAGTGTTTTAGAATGAAGGATTCTGGACAGAGCTGTGACCTGATCGCGTCTCCAAGGTCACATCCGGCAGCAGTGCAAATGAAGCTTGCCGAAGAGGCCACTTATAAGAGTCCAGGTGGGAGAGGACAAGGACATGAATGAGGGCGGAGGAACCAAAACCAGAGAGGAAGAGAATTCCAGAGATATCCCGGGGATGCACTAAGAGGACCTGGTGACCAACTGGACACAGGACTGATACAGAGTGTGGAGTCAGGAGTGAACAGGGCGAACAGGAGGAAGGCATTTTTAGGTAGCGGGAAGGAACTGACAAAGAATTGGGGGTAAGATACCCACCCCATAGCATGGGAGATGTCAAACAATTAGTAAAATACACAGAACACTTGAGAGAGAGTTGGGTCAGAGTGACTAGAGTGCGGGATGTACACAGAACCACCTGATGCAATGGGAATGATCAAGCTCACCCAGCGAGAACACACATGGAGAGGGTCAACTAGGCAAACTACAAGTGAAGGGCCGGTCTCAGTTCATTCAGCAGGGCCAGGAGTTCTGGGAGCAAACATACCACTGAGAGCCCAGCGGCCCGACGGTGGTGGTTCTCTCCCATGTTCTGCTGTTCCGCTCTGAACAAGACGTCGACAGTATCAAAATCTCACAAAGCACTCAGACACCGATCACTGAATATTTAAATTAAAATAGCTTTCTAACTGGTCTCCTTTTTAATCTTTCTTCACACAGATGCACCGAACACTACTACCAAATCAATATTCTCAGGACCCTAATTTCATGTCATTTCCCTGCTTTTCATAACTATTCATGGGGTTCTCAAGACAAGAATACTGTAGTAGTCTGCCACTCCCTTCTCCAGTGGACCACATTTTGTCAGAACTCTCCACCATGACCTGTCTGTCTTGGGTGGCCCTACGCGGCATGGCTCATAGTTTCACTGAGTTTCAAAAACGCTGAGTGCCAAAAAAAATTGATGCTTTTGAAACTGTGGTGTTGGAGAAGACTCTTGAGATTCCCTTAGACAGCAAGATCAAATCAGTCCACCCTAAAGGATATCAGTCCTGAATATTCATTCATTGGAAGGACTGATGCTGAAGCTGAACTCCAATACTTGGGCCACCTCATCTGAAGAGTTGACTTACTGGAAAAGACCCTGATGCTGGGAAAGATTGAGGGCAGGAGAAGGGACGACAGAGGATAAGATGGTTGGATGGCATCACAGACTCGATGGACATGAGTTTGAGCAAGCTCTGGGAGTTGATGATGGACAGGGAGGCCTGGCGTGCTGCAGTCCATAGGGTCCCAAAGGGTCAGACACAAATGAGCAACTGAACTGAACTCCCTGCTTTGAAAACTTCCAATGGCCTCAAGATGAGCTCTTCTTGATTTTATTCTACCTGTTCTGTGAAGTGTTAACAGTATGAGGAGAACTAGACAGCTGAATATTGAATCCTGGGTCTACCACCTATTAGCTTTGTGACCCTGGGGAAGTAACTCAATCCCTCTGTGGTAGCTCAGTTTCTCATCTGTTAAATGGGGCTAATACCCACACCATAGAACTCTTCTTACAAAGCGGTAATTCTTATGAAGTGCTTACTGAGCTTGCAACACCTGGCATTGATGCGGCATCCTTTAAATGTCAGCTATTATTATTATTACTTCTCCAAATAAACTTCCTACTCCACCTGGGATGTCCTCCTTGATTTCTAAACACACGATGCCCATCTGAGGGCCTTTGCTGGTCGTGTTCTCATCTACGAACCACCATTCCTTACCAACCACAACCACCAAAGAGAACTTATTCAACATTTATGCTATATTCAAGGTGGCAGGCTGGACATACAGGAAAAAGAAACAGTTCCCACCCTCAGAGCTCACAGTAATAATGACAGAGAGCCAGAGGAAGAGGTGTGATAATGTGTTACAGGTGTCAAGGAAGCACTTTCTGGAGGCAGTAGAGATGCTGACTTTGAATCCTGAAAGCTGAAGTGAGTGCATCCGGCAGAGTGGATGCATATGGGGTCAGAGCACCCAGTCCCACAGTCACAGTCACTGTACTGAGTCTGGAGATCCTGGAGCTCTGGGCAGGTACAGTAGGCAAAGGGTAGAGGAAGGCTGCATCACAAGGCCAGGAAATCTTGAGACTTTCCTCCAGACAACAGGCAGCCACTAGATGATGTTAAGTAGGGAACTCCTGCTTGGGTTCTAGAAGAGCTACACCTGTCCTGCCCAATATGGACGCCACATGTGACTGCCGAACTACACCAGCCTGACTGTGGCACTAAGTTTTAAATTTTAATTAATTTAAAATTTAAAACTGATACTCAAATGCACTTACCAAAAATTTTAAAAATATACTTGGAACAGTTTGGGTATGTGAATCTACTTTTTCAACTGTAAGTTTAACGGATTCTAAAAACAGATCAAGTGTCTCTGATGAAAATTCAGCATCCAAATTGAGATGTGCTGTAAGTGTAAAACACACACCAGATTTGAAGACAGCACAAAAAGGGTGAGAGTCTTCGTTAATAATCTTTATAATTATCATGTTGAAATATTTTGACTATATCAGGTTATCGATGACATTAAAATTAACTTTACATGTTTTTCACTTTCCCTGTGTCTACTAGGAAATGTAAAATGGCATGTGTGGCTCACACTGCATTCTGGAGAACACTCGTCCAACAAAACCAAGGCAGACGCAAGAGGAAAGAGACTGGAAGCAGGAAGACCAATTAGAAACTCTTCTTGATGAGTCCAGGAAAGACACCCAGGACTGAATCACCTAAGTGATACCCATCTTCAAAACCCAATTCAAGACCTGCTACTACGTCCAAAGCTTTTCCAATTGTAACCTGTCCTAATGGGATGCCTTTCTCCAAACTACTAGGGGACTTAATCATCTGTAGGATTCACTTCAGCACTTAACCATTTCCACCAGTCATTTCTACTTAATTATTGGGTGACTTGTTTCTCAGATTAGACTACCAGCTCCTAGGCTAAAGGTCACAATTTAGGCTTCTTTCATTTTTCCACATCATGCAGTGAGTGTATTTTCAAAACTTTTAATAAACAGAGGTACATGGCTCCCCATATATTTCACCACATTATCTGGAGACATGTAGTTAATTTTACTTCTCCATAGCAAAAGGTTTTAATATCTTAAAGATATGAGCTAAAACAATGTACAAGTCAAACAAGACTCCTGACCAATGTTCCAATAAAGCAGTGATATCTAATCAGTGAGCAAGCCCTGGCAAACTGTACTATCAGGAAAAAAAGTCAAGATGGCAGAGCAATTTAGCATTTTCACAAATTCCATTTTAAAATGAAACAAAAAATTTTGATTATCTACAGCCTCCACTGCCAGACATAACCTTTGAAACCTAAGAATTAAGAATGTTTAAAGGAAAAACACACAGCTTTCACATTTAAAAATTAACCCCTAAAAAAAAATCAATTCTTCTAATAACATTTTCCAGGTAGAGATCTATGTATTATTAATCATCTAAACTCAGATTTTCCCACCTAAAGTCAGGTAAAGGCAAAAATATTTAGGGAAATGTTAAAATATATATAAATGTATCTTACTGTATCATGGATAATAAAGTATTTCACCTAGAGTATCACTTAAATTTTCTTAGAAGAACCTTTAAAAAAAAAAAAATCACATACACCCTCAAGCAACTGGTCAGCTTTTACCCTTACAGAAATAGAAATAGGGAGCTAGGAACTAGCTGAAAGCAAAGCAGTACTTTAGGGTGATTAGCACTGATCTCTCAGGAACTTTGCAGTTCTCAAATTTTTAACGTGTTTGACATTTAAAACAAAAGTTGTAACAACAAGATCCATCTTCCCTGAATTTGTTTAATGGCTACAAAGCCTATGTAACAGAGTGCCAAGTTTCTGGGTATCTGCAAACAACTGAGCAATCAAAGATGGAGTCACGACAGCTCACAGAGAAAAATAAGTTTAAGGCTATTCGAGTCTGAAAGGCAGAGGAAGAAATGGGGGAAACCTGTCAAACAGCCTGGATGAAATCAGGGAGTTAAAAAGCAAGCGCTCATTTCCTTTAGCACTGTGGGAAAAACCCAGTGCTAACAGAAAGCTAAGGAAAGTTTAGTTTGGCTGATTTCATTTTGTTTTCCTTCCAACATCATCACTGAGTTTGAACGGCTGCTTTCCTCCCCTCCCATTACTCAGTAAAAACTCCCCCACTGAATTGAGTCGTCTTCCGGAGCCAGGCGCCCCCGCCTCCAAGCCTGCTAACGTGCTCAGACGCCTCTGGGCATGTTGTGGTCTCACCAGTCTGCGGGGCCAGCGCTCCGAACTCAATGGACAATAGGAGCTCACCCCCGTCTACGCCAACTACAAAGCTCAGGAGGGCCATTTCCCTTTTCCTGCCCAGATGCTGTTTTTCCCCCTTCGAAGCAGGGCCCCGTGCTCCACTAAAGCCCCAGTTTGGTCTGGGACGCCTAAGCTCCCTTCCCACCTGCAGAAATGCTGAACCCCTCCTCCCGTTCAAACAAGTTATAGGGCAGCGCACAGGCCAAAGGGGACCCCCTTCCCAGGGGCTTGACTGGGGGCGTGGGTTTCAAAGTTCAGGTAGGACGGGAAAGGGAGGTCTCTGGACACTTGATCATGGCCCTCCAGGCTAAGCCGTCCCCACTGTCCCCACGCCAGCCTCTACTTGCCTCCCATCCCCCCTACAACGAGGAGAGGCGGGGAGGTGCGGGCAGGCAGCACGGCCACCGCCTCTTCCAGTGGAGCCCTCGGCAACACTCACCCTTTCACCACAAAGAAGGGGTCCTCCATGGACATGGCGTCCCGGCCCCCGGCCGCCTCACGTTTGCTCCGCGCACAGGGCGCCCGCGCCCTCCAAATTTCCCTCTGCCCACCCTATGCGCCTCGCGTAGCGGCCCGCGCCTCGGCCTGAGGGTCCCGAAGCCTCTGCGCGCGCAGGGCGGGGTGCACCGGCCAGCCGCTGGTCCAGCACTCGATGGGCACTGCAGACCAAATCCAGACTCTGGAGCCGGCCCCGCGGCTGTACCCTCCCCCGACTCCTCCCGGAGCGTCCGGCCGCCTGGCTCCGCCCCCAGGTTCCTCAGCCTCGGCCAATCACGAACGCCATCCGCCGCACCACTTCCGCACCCGTGCACACGTGATCACTGCCGACCCCGCCCCTCGTTGCCGGGTCCTAGGCACCTTGTCACACGACCCTGGAGGCGGGGCTCTGGGGGCGGCGGAAGAGGGCGGGTATTCTCTCCACTCGCCCCTCAGGATTCAGGGGCCGGAGCTGCTTGTCCCTACGCGGGAAAGGCATTCAGGTGTCCTAGGTATGCATTAGTATCTCCTTTGCATAATTCTTTCACCTTTCCTCTACTTTTGATACTTGATTTTGAAAACATATTGATTTAGAAATCCATCTCGTCCTCCACTTACAATAAAGCCTGCTCGTATACATTATCTGACTATATTGCACAACTTTATGTAGGTCTTACTATATCCAACAATGCGCTGAAGGCTGTATGTACATCATCTCAATATTCTTGGGGGGAAGGTATTATTACCATTTAGTAGATGAGAAAAGTTCAAAGAGGCTTCGAGATACAACCTGGACAGGGCAATCAGAGAATCTGTGCACTTTCCACCAGACGGCTGTGTTTTCTATTGCTGTGTACCTTTCTCGAAGTGACCAGTAAGATAATTTTTTCATACAGCATGTGATGCTTCCCAGGAGAAAGAACTTTTGAGGGACAAAGGAGGGGCCAGATATGGCAACTTCTTCTGAGCTAAATGGTTCAAAAGCACTTCCCAAAAGTATTTTGGTCAGAACAGTTATCAAATTCATATGCTAGATATGCTATGGGGTTTGTGAACATTAATTGCTGATTATCTTTGAGCACTTCCTGTATGTCAGGCACTGTGCGAGTGTTATCTCAGTTGCTCTCAGGAGGTAATTACTGTTGTTATCCCCATTTTACAAATGAGAAATCTGAGACTCTTGCAGGTTAAGTGACTTGCTTAAAGTACCAGTCTTTTTGGAGATGGAAGAGTCCTTTGAACCAGACAAATCCTGTTTGAACCTGAGTTCTGTTATTCAGTCCCTCATCTATAAAGCGTGCACAATAATATTTAGCTTGTGGATCGTTGTGAGGGTTAAATAAAAATGCACGGAAACCCCAAGGCCCCAAGGAAGTAAGGCAGTGAAGTCAGGGAAACTAGTCTGGAAGCTGCTGTGGTCATCCAGCCTGAAGGGCTGAGGACCAGAATAGGACAGCAGAGCAATTGTAAATGGAGAGGAAGCAGACAATCTGATAGGTATTTCCAAGGAAAAACAAAAACACCTAGACGTGGTGAAAGGCTGAATGGGGTTAAGGGGGAGAGAGGTGAAAATCAGACTCCAGGCTTCTCTGAGACCCTGGAGGAGCAGCTGAAGGAGGTCAGATGTAGGGGAAAAGAAGCTGTTGGAAGAGAACTGTTTTGCTTCTGAACATATTGAGATGGGGAACTCAAAAGGGATCAATCATTTTTCATTCATTCAACAAACACATGGAAATTGCAGAGAAGATGAGAATAAAGATTAAGAGTCATAGTTGCAGCCAGACTGTGCTCAGTCACTCATTTGTGTCTGACTCTTTGCAGCCCCATGGACTGTCGCCCACCAGGCTTCTCTGCCCGTGGAATTTTCCAGGTAAAAATACTGGAGTGGGGATCTGCCTGACCTAGGAATTGAACCCATGTTTGCTGTGTCTCTGGCCCTGGCAGGCAGACTCTCTAGCCCTGTTGCCACCTGGGCAGCTGGATTACCTGAGTTCAAATCCTAATTCTGCTATTTCCTGAGTATTGTGTCTTGGGCAAGCTGCTTAGTCTCTCACTGTCCTCAACTAAGAAATGAATACCATAATAGCACCTTGTTCATAGAGTGTCCGGAGAAGCCAATGGCACTCCACTCCAGTACTCTTGCCTGGGAAATCCCATGGATAGAGGAGCCTGCTAGGCTACAGTCCATGGGGTTGCCAAGAGTCAGACACGACTGAGCGACTTCCCTTTCACTTTTCACTTTCATGCATTGGAGAAGGAAATGGCAATCCACTCCAGTATTCTTGCCTGGAGAATCCCAGGATCGGGAGCCTGGTGGGCTGCCGTCTATGGGGTCACACAGAGTCGGACACGACTGACGTGACTTAGCAGTAGCAGCAGCATAGAGTGTCATCAGGATTAAATGAATCAGTGTCTGAGAAGTGCTTAGAATAGCACTAGCATGTGTTGTAGTCTTACTAAGTGCTAGGCACTGAGGATACAGAAATGAACAGGCTTGGTCCTTGACTTCAAGGGATTCTCAGACGAGCAGGAGAGCAAGGCCAGTTACATAATGAAAGAAAGGCATATGTTGCCAGAGAAACGCGGAGACAAGCCACCAGTCTATTTGTGTGTGGGGGAGGGTGGGGAGGACTTCTGAACAATGGCTAGAGGCAGCCAGGAGACAGCAGGGCAGCCTTTAGAGGAGCCATGGCAGGGGGCATTGCTGGAACGGAAAGAATAGGATTGTGGCCGCAGGAGCTAAGGCTGGAAATGGGCAGGCCCTTGACTGTGATGTTAAGAACTGTGAATACTCAGCTGAGGGAATTGACAGGATAATTCTGGCATTTGACATAGGTGCAGCAGTGGCTGAAAGGTCAGCTGGGAAGTCATGGCCCAGAGAAGGGGTGAGGGTGTCCTGAGATAGGCTCACTGCAACTAGGATGGAGAGGGGGGATATTTTTGAGAAATACTTTAGAGGCAACATGCGGGGATTTGGTGAGTGAATGGTTCAGCGTTCAGCGTTTTCAGAGTAGATGAAAGAAGTAGTGTTTTGGAGTTGGAAGTGGGTTGTTGTTAGTTCCAGTCACCGAGAAAAAGAACATAGGAGGGCTAGATTTAGGGTGGACATAAATTAACTGCTAGCTGGTTGATTTTCCGGGGCTTCCCGGGTGGTACACTGGTAAGGAATCCACCTGCCAATGCAGGAGACACAAGAGACATGGGTTTGATCCCTGGGTTGGGAAGACCCCCCTGGAGTAGGAAATGGCAACCCACTCCAGTATTCTTGCCTGGAAAATTCCATGGACAGAGGAAACTGATGGGCTACAGTCCATGGGGCAGTGAAGACTCGGACACAACTGAGGGTTAGAGCATGTATGTTGGTTCTCCCCACTAAACTGTAAACTCACAGAGGGAGGGAGACTTCCAATGTTACTACCACCTCAATGCCTGGCAAAGCCTCTGATTATCTGTTCCATGAAAGGGGTGTCTCTTTCTTTAATATGTCATTGTTTCTCAAACCAACCCAGACCTTGGCCTCTGCTGCCCCAAGGAAAGGGAAGTATAGCTAAAATGGAAGGAAAAATAAAGGAAGCTCTTTCTTTTCCCTCTTCTATTCTTTTTTTTCTTCTTTTCTTTTTCTCTTCTATTCTTTCAAATTTAACAGGCCTCAGATCCTGGCAGAAACAGAAACATAATAACTCAGGAAGAATACTCAGCAAAAAGTCATCTCCTCTACCCACTCCCCACCCTCCACTACCTTTTGAAAAAGAAGAGTTAAAAATTCTCATGGAGCGAAAAAATCAAAACAGTAGTTGCCTTTGGGTGGGGAGTATGATGAGGAAAGGAAACTTTCTGGGGGCTCGGGATTTTCTGTATTTTGACAGGACTGTAGGTTACACGGGTATGTGAATCTGTGAGGACTTGTCAAGCTATAGTACTTAGACTCTGTCCATTTTGCAGGAAAAGGCTAACATTCCAACTCTGAGATTTTGAGTGGTCAGCCGTGAAAACCTTGGGTCTCTGAGCAAGTCTCCAAAGTTAGGAGAGTGAGTGGTGGAAGATACTACTGGGATCCTGCAATGCATCTTGTGCTGAAATAGGAAATGCCAATGCAGAAAGAGGGCACAGGCCGCCAGGTCACGAGCTCATGAGGACGAGCATCAGAAAGGATCAAATCACACCCTGTTGCTAGGAATGCCAGAATAAACCCGGGCCACTTCCAACCCCTTAAAAGCTGTGAGAGTCCCATATCACTCCTACAAGCGGGTCTCTTCCATTCTCAGATGGGAATGGTATCTAAACTACTCCCTCACTAGGTCATTTTAAGGATCAATTGGAATGTTAAATGTGACTACATTTTGCAAAGTGTTTAAAATACTCTGTGTCCCCCTAGGTCCTTTTAAAAAATAGTTTTGAAATGTTTAATTGTGGTAAAATACACATAACATACAATTTTCCATCTTAACCATTTTAAAGTACACTGTTCAGCAGCGTTTACAGTCCCATTTTCAACCAACCTCCAGAACGTTTATTTGCAAAACTGAAACTCTGTGCCTGTTAAACATGTCCTTAGTCTCTCCTCCCCCATGCCTGACAACCACCATTCTACTTCCTACCTCTATGAATTTGACTTCTCTAGATACCTCGTGTAAGCGTTTGTCATACTCTCCTACAGTATTTGTAACACGTGTATCTCGTACAGTCTTTGTCTCTTGGTGATTGACTCTTTTCACTCGGCAGAAGGTATTCGAGGCTCAGTCATGTTGCAGCATGTGTCAGAATTTCCGTCCTTTTTGAGGCAGACATTCTATTGTATGTATCCATCACCTTTTGTTTGTTCATTCTTGTATTGATGGACACTTGGGTTGCTTCCACCTTTCGACGATTGTGAATAATGCTGCTATGAACATGGATGTACCAGTATGAAGTTGAGATACTGTTTTAAATTGTTTTGGGTGTATACCCACAATTGGAATTGCTGGATCATAATCGTCTGAAGAACTTCCAGACTGTGATAGTGGCTGCACCATTTTACATTCCCACTATAAGTGCACAAGAGTTTCAATTTATTCACATCTTTGCCAACATTTGTTATTTTTTTTTATGTGTGGTTTTGTTTCTGTAGTAGCCATCTTAATGGATTTGAAGTATGTCTCATTGTGGTTTTGATTTGCATTTCCCTAATAATTAGTGCTGTTGAACATTGTTTCATGTAAACATTTCATGGTATAAAATTCCCAAACTTAATTTTTATTTTTTAAAATTTTCTAAATTTTTATTATGTATTGGAATAGAGTTGATTTACAATGCTGTGTTAGTTTCAAGTGTACAGCAAAGTGAATCAGTTTTACATATATCTATTCTTTTTCACATTGCTTTCCCATTTAGGTTATTACAGAATATTGAGCAGCATTCCTTTGCCAAACTTTAAATACATGTTTTTCTATATAAATAAACAAATGGCTTATTGGCCATTTGTATATCTTCGTTTGGAGAAGGGAATGGCAACCCACTCCAGTATTCTTGCCTAGAAAATTCCATGGACAGAGCAGCCTGGAGGGCTACAGTCTATGGGATCCTAAACAGTTGGACTCGAGAAAGAAATGGCAACCCACTCCAGTATTCTTTCCTGGGGAATCCCATGGTCAGAGGATCGTGGGAGGCTACAGTCTGTGGGGTTGCAAGAGTTGGACACACCTGAGCGACTAAGCACAGCACATATCTTCTTTAGAGACATGTCTATTCGAGTCCTTTGCTCATTTAAAAATTGTGCTTGTCTTTTTGTTGTTGCATTCAACTTTTTGAAACAAGATTGAGTAAGGGAGAAAAGTGCTATGTAGACGTTAGGTATTATACTCTTCATCTTTATCCCAATCTTTTAAACGCCCTGAGATGCATGTGCTTGTTCTGGAGCACTCGAGAAGACACTGGCTCTTGTTGGCATCCAATGACCTGGCCATGTTTGCATTTCCCAGCACCAACCATAGGGAATATCCACATGCAAGTTGTGTTTTCTTTCCTTATATATCTAACACAAGAAAGTGATTAACAATTTCTGAAACATCCATTTGATGGGCACCAAAAATGTTGTTTAAAATTATGTATGACATATACTGAAAATAGCAAGACAATATTATATTTATAATATGATTTCAATTCTCATTTTTATATAAAGAAGCAGTTTTACACATAGAAAAAAGAAAATGTACTTAAAGTTTGACCATTTTCTACAATGGAGTATATACTTGGATAATCAGAAATATAAAAAGTAAAAAAATAAAGAAAAATTGAAGAAAGATAAGTGAGAAAGCCAGGTGACCACATATGCAAAAGTATAACAAAGGTTCAGTTCAGTTCAGTTCAGTCCAACTCTTTGCGACCCCATGAATCCCAGTACGCCAGGCCTCCCTGTCCATCACCATCTCCTGGAGTTCACTCAGACTCACATCCATCAAGTCAGTGATGCCATCCAGCCATCTCATCCTGTTGTCCCCTTCTCCTCCTGCCCTCAGTCCCTCCCAGCATCAGAGTCTTTTCCAATGAGTCAACTCTTCGCATGAGGTGGCCAAAGTACTGGAGTTTCAACTTTAGCATCAGTCCTT
This sequence comes from Ovis aries, assembly GCF_016772045.2. Classification (NCBI taxonomy): domain Eukaryota; kingdom Metazoa; phylum Chordata; class Mammalia; order Artiodactyla; family Bovidae; genus Ovis; species Ovis aries. Next base: position 61,545,101 of record NC_056065.1, read on the forward strand.
CCAAAGAACACCCGGGGCTGATCTCCTTTAAATGGACTGATTGGATCTTCTTGCAGTCCAAGGGACTCTCAAGAGTCTTCCCCAATACCACAGTTCAAAAGCATCAATTCTTTGGCACTCAGCTTTCTTTATAGTCCAACAACATCCATACATGACCACTGGAAAAACCATAGCTTTGACTAAATGGACCTTTGTTGGCAAAGTAATGTCTCTGCTTCTTAATATGCTGTCTAGGTTGATCATAGCTTTTCTTCCAGGGAGCAAGTGTCTTTTAATTTCATGGCTGCAGTCACCATCTGCAGTGATTTTGGAGCCCCACCGCGTCCCCCCCAGCCAAATAAAGTCTCTTACTGTTTCCACTGTTTCCCCATCTATTTCCCATGAAGTGATGGGAGCAGATGCCATGATCTTCATTTTCTGAATGTTGAGCTTTAAGCCAACTTTTTCACTCTCCTCTTTTACTTTCATCAAGAGGCTTTTAGTTCCTCTTCACATTCTGTCATAAGGGTGGTGTCATCTGCATATCTGAGGTTATTGATATTTCTCCTGGCAATCTTGATTCCAGCTTGTTCTTCTTCCAGCCCGGTGTTTCTCATGATGTGTTCTGCATAAAAGTTAAATAAGCAGGGTGACAATATACAGCCTTGATGTACTCCTTTTCCTATTTGGAACCAGCAGAAGACATTAAGAAGAGGTGGCAAGAATACATGGAAGAACTGTACAAAAAGATCTTCATGACCCAGATAATCATGATGATGTGATCACTAATCTAGAGCCAGACATCTTGGAATGTGAAGTCACGTGGGCCTTAGAAAGCATCACTACGAACAAAGCTAGTGGAGGTGATGGAATTCCAGTTGAGCTGTTTCAAATCCTGAAAGATGATGCTGTGAAAGTGCTGTGCTCAATATGCCAGCAAATTTGGAAAACTCAGCAGTGGCCACAGGACTGGAAAAGGTCAGTTTTCATTCCAGTCCCAAAGAAAGGCAATGCCAAAGAATGCTCAAACTACCACATAATTGCACTCATCTCACATGCTAGTAAAGTAATGCTCAAAATTCTCCAAGCCAGACTTCAGCAATACGTGAACCGTGAACTCCCTGATGTTCAAGCTGGTTTTAGAAAAGGCAGAGGAACCAGAGATTAAATTGCCAACATCCGCTGGATCATGGAAAAAGCAAGAGAGTTCCAGAAAACATCTATTTCTGCCTTATTGACTATGCCAAAGCCTTTGACTGTGTGGATCACAATAAACTGTGGAAAATTCTGAAAGAGATGGGAATCCCAGACCACCTGACCTGCCTCTTGAGAAATCTGCATGCAGGTCAGGAAGCAACAGTTAGAAGTGGACATGGAACAACAGATTGGTTCCAAATAGAAAAAGGAGGACGTCAAGGCTGTATATTGTCACCCTGCTTATTTAACTTATATGCAGAGTACATCATGAGAAACACTGGACTGGAAGAAACACAAGCTGGAATCAAGATTGCCGGGAGAAATATCAATCACCTCAGATATGCAGATGACACCACCCTTATGGCAGAAAGTGAAGAGGAGCTAAAAAGCCTCTTGATGAAAGTAAAAGAGGAGAGTGAAAAAGTTGGCTTAAAGCTCAACATTCAGAAAACTAAGATCATGACATGCTCCCATCACTTCATGGGAAATAGATGGGAAACAGTAGAAACAGTGTCAGACTTTATGTTTTTGGGCTCTAAAATCACTGCATGTGGTGACTGCAGCCATGAAATTAAAAGACGCTTACTCCTTGGAAGAAAAGTGATGACCAACCTAGATAGTATATTCAAAAGCAGAGACATTACTTTGCTGACTAAGGTCCGTCTAGTCAAGGCTATGGTTTTTCCTGTGGTCAGGTATGGATATGAGAGTTGGACTGTGAAGAAGGCTGAGTGCTGAAGAATTGATGCTTTTGAACTGTGGTGTTGGAGAAGACTCTTGAGAGTCCCTTGGACTGCAAGGAGATCCAACCAGTCCATTCTGAAGGAGATCAGCCCTGGGATTTCTTTGGAAGGAATGATGCTAAAGCTGAAGCTCCAGTACTTTGGCCACCTCATGCGAAGGGTTGACTCATTGGAAAAAACTCTGATGCTGGGAGGGATTGGGGGCAGGAGGAGAAGGGGACGACAGAGGATGAGATAGCTGGATGGCATCATGGGCTCGATGGATGTGAGTCTGAGTGAACTCTGGGAGATGGTGATGGACAGGGAGGCCTGGCGTGCTGCGATTCATGGGGTCGCAAAGAGTCGGACATGACTGAGCAACTGAACTGAACTGAACTGAACTGTTGTTCCATTGTTGAAAGGCAGATATGACATTTACCCTCTTCTATGAATTTGTTAGTGCACAGGGAAGGAAAAAACCACAATCTCGCTTGGTAAACTAGTGAGTAACAACAATAGTTATAATGATTGCTAACATTTACTTACTATGGACCAGACATTGTGCTAAGTAATATACATGCATACTCTTCAGAAGTGGCTCCAAAATTTCTACATGGGGCAGGTTTAGAATGTAACTTCTTTGGACAACAGGGCTAGGAGACTTGAACTGACCTTAGATGGCAGACCCAGTGTATGTTTTGAAATTATGGGTTATTTGGGATGTTAATTATGTGTATGTGGTAATGATGCTCTAAAGTCCCAAAAGGGGCTTGCCAGGTGGCACTAGTGGTGAAGAACCTGTCTGCCAATGCAGGAGATGCAAGAGATGTGTGTTCAATCCCTGGGTCAGGAAGATTCCCTGGAGGAGGAAATGGCACCCCACTCCAGTATTCTTGCCTGGAGAATCCCATGGACAGAGCAGCCTGGTGGGCTACAGTTCATGGGGTCGCAAAGAATTGGACACAACTGAAGTGACTTAGCACACATGCACACATGCACACATGCACCAAGCAGGAGACACAGGTTTGATCCCTGGGTCATGAAGATCCCTGGAAGAAGGAAATAGCAACCACTCCAGTATTCTTGCCTGGAAAATTCCATGGGCAGAGAAGCCTTCCGGGCTACAGTCCATGGGGTCACAAAAGAGCTGGACACAACTTACCAACTAAACAACAATAACAGAAGTCCCAAGAAGTGACAGATCACCTCTTAGTTCCATCATTGCTGATTTCATTGAATCCACACAACTCTATAAGGCAGATATTGTTATGACCCCCATATTCCACAAGAGAAACCCGAGGCTTGGAGAGGTTGATAATTTGTCTACGTCTCGTAGGTATGAAGTGGCAGAGCCCCATTTGAAGACAAGTTTGTCTGACTCCTAAACCCATGTTCTTTGCTATAGTACTTTATTGATCATTTGTACAAGGGCTAGCCTTGTCCCAAAATTGGTGAATGGATTTTACCTAACCACTGAAAATGGCTCATATCAGATTTCACAGACATAATGCAGGCACATGCAGACACACACACACACACACCCCTGTTGAACTTCTTAAAACACCCCAGAGGAAACTACTTATTGAAAGGGATAAAATACACTACAGTGTATTGAAAACAGTCAGTTCAGTTCAGTTCAGTAGCTCAGTTGTGTCTTATTCTTTGCAACCCCATGGACTGCAGCATGCCAGGCCTCCCTGTCACAATATATTTAATGAATTAGACTTTTTGCTAACTTAATAATTTGTCTTTTGGTCTTTGAGGATGACTTGTCCCATTGCAAATGGGTCAGATTCTTCAGAAGGACCTCAAGATATATATAATAAAACAGTGTTTAAAAACCAAAGACATAGATCCATAGTAAACAAGATAAACACAAACTACTCTGACAAATACAGCTTGGGGTTCAAGGATTAGACAATTGCTTAGTGGTAGAGCTAGTTCCCAAGGAGAATGAATAGGACACTTCTCACTCCAATGCTTTCCAGCGTAGTCACGCAGTCTTCACTTGTCCTTTAAGATACTGACACTTATTAAATCCATTTACTTAAAAATTTTAAGACTATTAAGGCTATGCCATAAAAATGCATGTTGGTACTGGGAAATTGTTAAGTGAAAAATAAATTACAAAATAATATTAGGATGTAAAACTCTGTTTTGGTAAAATGAATCCCCCAAAGTGTGTTTGTATACATACATATATAGTCACCGGAGAAGGCAGTGGCACCCCACTGCAGTACTCTTGCCTGGAAAATCCTATGGACGGAGGAGCCTGGTAGGCTGCAGTCCATGGGGTCGCTAAGAGTCGGACACAACTGAGCAACTTCACTTTCACTTTTCACTTTCATGAATTGGAGAAGGAAATGGCAATCCACTCTTGTGTTCTTGCCTGGAGAATCCCAGGGATGGGGGAGCCTGGTGGTCTGCTGTCTATGGGGTTGCACAGAGTCGGACACGACTGAAGCGACTTAGCATAGCATATATAGTCACAGCAAAGTACTGAAAAGAAATATACTAAAATGTTAACATTGGCTTTCTCTGAAGAGTGATTTTTATCTTATTACTCTGATTTTTTAATGTGCTTTCAAGTTTTCTGGGTTGTATTTGTTAATTTGCACTTAGGATAAAATGACTTAAAAATGAAAAGCACAGTCACCATACCTACTTTCTAATGTAAATGCTGCAGACTGCAGTACAGTATGCAGTTTTGTAACAAGATAGGAACAGAAATTCAAAGGAAGACATGAATCTCCTGCTGTGGGACATCAGTGCTAGTGAGAGATCCCAGGGACTGTTGGGGGCTCTGAGAGTGAGAGGCACAGGGGTGCATTTGTTAAGTGAAGAATTAAGGGAAAGAAAGAGAAGGGAAGGAGGAAGGAAAGGAAGAAATATGAAGGTCTGAGAAGACAAGGTGCTAGGAGATGCTGAGGGTTGTTAAATATCATTATTATTTCATTATTTGGCTTCTTTTTTTTTCTTTTGGGATATGGAGAACATGTAGTTTTCTGTTGCTCCTAGAACAAATTACTACAAGACTAAGTGCCCTAAAACAACACAGATTTATTCTCTTACAGTTCTGGAGGTCAGGTATCCAAAAGTGGGTCTCAGGGGCTAAAATGAAACTGATGGCAGGGCTGTGTTCCTTTTGTAGGCTCTAGGAGAGACTCTCTTCTTTTTATTTCCAGTTCTAGAGACTGTCTCAATTTTATAAAAACCCTTGAGATTGGACCCACCAGATAATCCTGGATAATCTCCCCATCTCAAGATTTTAAAGTTCATTTTATCTGCTAAGTCCCTTTTGCCACGCTAGGTAATATATTCACAGGTTCTAGAAATTAGAATATGGGTATCTTTGGGGTGAGGAAGGGGGTGTTATTCCACCTAGCGCAGAAGGAAACTGGTATGTTCTGCTATCTACCTTGTACGCTGTAAACATAACCTCATCTAAATCTTCAACAAGCCTTGTGAAATATATGTCAGAATTTGCTTTTAACGCTGAGGAGACTGATGCCGGTAGGGAAGGATGGGGGGATGGGATAGTTAGAGAGCTTGGGATGGATATGTATACACTGCTGTATTTAAAATGGTTGACCAACAAGGGTGTTCCATATAGCACAGGGCACTCTGCTAAATGTTATGTGGCAGTCTGTGGTAGGAGGGGAGTTTGGGGGAGAACGGATACATGAATACGTATGGCTGAGTCCCTTCATTGTTTACCTGAAACTATCACAACATAGCTTCTTAATCAGCTATACCCCAATACAAAAGAAAAAGTTTTCAAAGCAAAATAGAAAAATTGAGGAAACTGAGCCTCAACACAGTTTGGGATTCTGTACAAGGTCAAGTAGCTAGGATGCAAACATCCCAGGTCCCTGAGCAGGAGCTCAAGCCAGCCTGCCTGGTGGCCTTGCCTCCACTCATCTCTCCCACTCACCTCTACATCCTCTCTCCTGTCTGGGCTTGTTCTCCAACTCCCTGAACAAGCTTATGCTTCTGTTTCCCAGGTCATTGTGCTCTCCTGATGACCATGTAGCTGTGGCTTTGTGCTGAGGTTTGCTAATCGAGGAAGCCAAGCCAGCTGCCCCTCAGAATCTTCTTTAAGGCCCAGGTCTCCCTTGATTCAAGCATTTTTGAGCTATTGCGCTGGGGCTGCTTCAACAGCATGGAAGATAGATGTAAGCTAAAAATGACAGGATAGTCTAGGGGATACATATTATATCAGACATGTGGACTGCAGCATTATAGGAAGCCAGAGCAAGTCCTGGGAACTTTGTGTGAATCTTTCTCATGGACCTTGGGTGAAATCTAAGCTCCAGGGGGACCAGAACTGATTTATCCTTGTGTTCCCTGTGTCTTTCTTATAGCTGTGCTCCATAAATATTTAGAAGTTGGTCATAGGACCAAGATAGGAACAGCAAAATGAGCAATCAGTGTCTCAGACCAACAAAGGGTTAAAGGTCACTGGGGAAGGCAGTGCTTTAGTTTTCTGTTGCTCTCTATGCTACCTAGCAACTGATGACACCAACATTTCCACTGTTTTGACTGGGAGAGAGACCTTGAATGTCACAGTTGCTGAATCACCAAAAAACGGAGAGAGCCGATACAGTACAGGTTCTTGAAAGATCAACAGGGACCTATGAGTGTTTTTGTTAAAAGAATCAGAAGAGAAGGATTCTAGAGGGGCTGATGATGCTCCTGTTGCCTCTCATCATTGTATTAATGATGAAGCTCAGCGATGCTCGTGAGTACCCCAAGTTCTCTTTACTCTCAACTCCCCAGCTGAGGGAGCCTCTGGGAAACAGTTTGTCTTCCTAAAACTCACGGTGAAATGAAGAAGCCAGGGGCAGAAAAGTGTGTTTATTCAACCCAGGACTTGGAGTGATGAACTTCACGTGTGTAGGATCTTGATGTTACCCACCTTTTCTGAGGGGTTGGAAGCCATTCTGGAAAGACGCTCTGGGTAACTTCCTCACTTCCTACTTCCTTTCTGAACGTTGCTCCCTTTCTTTTCTGCTCATGCCTTTTCTTTCACTTTTGTTTTTCCTCCCTGCTAGCTTGGTGAGTCTCATGAGAATGTGGTCAGGGTTTCAGGGGCACTGAAGAGTAGAGCAGATCCTTTGTTCACATTTATTTGTTTATCCTCCTCACCACAAGCCCTACCTGTAACACAAGATCCCAGAAAGATAAAACCATGGTTCTGAACTTGTGTACTGAATGTAAGAGTTATCCACTAAGTAGAAAAACGTTTTCATTGTATGGGGAACCTGTGTTACGAGGGAAGCAGTTGCTTTCTGTTTCCCCCAATACACAAGAATACTGGTGGGTTGGAAGCAACAGGCTTCTCTGCTGTAAGCAACTGCTTTCTCAGCTAGAGTTCAGCACCCCCAGGGGGTTGCTGGACAACATCTAGGCTACCATCATAGGCAATGATGCATGAGCATGATGGGAAGGAGCTCTTTCAAAACATCTGTGTGTTTTTTGATGACCTACTATGTGATGGCACTTTTGGGAACATGATCATGGACAAGATAGACTTAGATCCTAATTCTATAGAACTTAATCCAGAAAAGTCCTACCATTCAAGTCAGAAATGGGAAAGATTGAGGGTGAAGGTAAGAGACGGAGGATAAAAAGAGGGCAGGGGTGATATTTCTAGAAGGTAAAAGCCTATATATTACCTGTATTTGATTCTCAAAGAACTCTCCAATAATGAACAGAGTCTGAAGTACACGCAGGTCTTCCACCCACAGTCCCGGGCTTTCCCACAAAATCATAGCGTCTCTGGATGTGGATGCTCGGCACTTTGATAACTGGAGGGATGAGAAATAGAACCAGTCATCTCTGAAGGGCAGGGAAGGTCACCTTGCACTGGCTCTCCTTCTCTTGGCTCCTTCTGCTGCATCCTTCTCTGCCCTGTGTTGTGTCCTGGAGGGTTGACTGCTACAGACGACATCACCCGGTCTCTCTCACAGTCTGATTTCTGTTTGGGTTCACCCAATAGAAGACACCGAGGGAAAGCAATCAGAGAACAAAGTGAGGTTGAGGTATAACCTTCCTCTTTTCCCTCTCTCTCTAGTGCCTCTGGCAGTATAATAGCTGTGTCCCTCCGCAATATAGTTTTCCATGAATGGCCCCTTCTTCATGGTTCTACCTATCATTGGGCTTCAGGAACACTATTGGTTCCTCTAATCGCTACAACCCTAGGGCTGGTAACGGCTTCCTATAACTGCTAGCTTCTGGGTTCCCTAACATCCCTCATTTGTTCCTGTAACCTTGCTCACAGCTCTGTGAAGAGTCCCTCCACTGAAGTTTCTTCATGTGACTCATCTAGAGTGAAGGCTATTACCCGCCAGGACCCTGACTGAGCATGCTGAGCATTGAGGAATGCTAACAGGGAAGGGAGATGGGGCTATGAAAAAGGACCTAGTCTTCTTGATATTTGGACCTAATGCTGGCCCTGAGTGGGAGCTTCTAGAGGTGGAAATGCAGGGAGGAGATACCAGAGTGTTTGAGATCACAGAGCAATAAGATCACTCCAGCATCACTTCCAGTGTGGTGTTCTCATTGACTCCATAGCCTTCAGTAACCTGCTCTTGCCTTTGTACTCCCATAGGTCCTGCTCCCAGTTTTATAATTGTCTATCTACCAAAATCTTTCAGTCATGGCTCTCCTTAAAGCGGGGGAGGGAGAGCTCATTTTTCTCATTTTCCTTGTATGTTCTAGTGACCAATAGGCACTTAATAAATACCTCTTGGGATTTATGTTCCAAGGTGATGTTTCTAAGAAATTGAAGTGTTCTGACTGTACGCCCTAGAGCAGGGGTCCCCAACTCCTGGGGCCAAGGTAAGCGGCAGGCAGGTGAGCAAACAAGCAAAGCTTCATCCATATTTATAGCTGCTCCCCATAGCTCGAATTACCACCTGAGCTCACCTCCTGTCAGATCAGCCACAGCATTAGATTCTCATAGGAACACTCAAGAACTTGCTGCGAACTATGCATGGGAGGGATCTAGGTTGCATACTTTTTTATGAGAATCATCCTGAAACCGTCCCCCACCCCTCGGTCATTACCGAGTCTGTGGAAAAGTTGTCTTCCAGGAAACCAATCTGCGGTGCTAAAAAGGTTGGGGACTGCTGCCATAGAGAACTGGGGCAGCAATAATGACTAAATTCATGACTGTGGTTTATTCTGGTTGCAGAATTTGTATGAAAAAGAAAGAGGTTTCCAGCCTGTGGGAAACTGGGAGCTGGGCGTGGTGGGTATAATCAGGCGGGGCAGGCATGGGATCTTGCTTGCAGAGCCATATGTGGTTTGTATGGCTGATCGTGAAAAACACCAAGGTCAGTCTCTTGATGTTATTCATAACTCTATGGATATTGCAATATGGATGCTGTATCAATCTGGTTCATGAAGTCCTCCACAGACAAGGACTGATGATAGACAAGTCCCCAGAATTGTCAACTGGGCTAGTGTTAAGAGACAGGCTTGCAAATTATCTGCTAAGAAATGACCTTGAGTTCCAAGAGTTAACAGGAGAAAATATGGGCCCTTGCTATAGACCTTATTAGACTTCAGTCTGTTTCCATGGAGCTGTTGCCAAGGTACAAGCAGTAGAAATTTCTCCAAGATACTGTTTTACTTCCCTAAGGCCCTCTTCTTCTTAGTTGACATTGAATCTATCTAAATCTGAGAAATTCAACTAATTTGTGGATTTTCTTCTGACTAGTGGGAATATTTGTCTATTCTTACTAAAACCCATTGACCTCAGTCATCCTCTCACCCTAGAGGATTGCCAAGGTCTCAAAGGAAGGGGCCTAGTTTAAAGATAAAACACATGACTTTTAAAATATTTGCTTTATGAAACCCAAATTGAGACAGATGATATAGGACATTCTTTCTGATGGCCAAGTTTATATTTATTATGGAAAACCTTTCAAGAGTATGAGTACCAAATCACATTTTGTTACAACTTCAATGAATCATTTTATAAGAATAGAATTCATAAAATTGTAATTCTTCTGGGAAATAGGAGACCTGTGGTCATCATCATATACAGAGAGTACTGGGGGAAAAACCATCAAGGGTCATTCATTCATTCTCTGAAGGTCTACATGGCCCATAGTAGTCTCCTTGCTATTCCTTAAACACATGAAATGGGCAACTTTCTGGAGCACTTGGGCTGACTTCCTTTCTCCATTCACATCTCTGCTCAAGTGCCACCTGCTGAGATGGCCTTTCCTGGTCCCTCTACCTGTAAGATCATCCCTCTTCACGTTCTATTTTCCTTGTTTTTGTCTTTTTTAAAATTAGTTTTTCTCTTTTTAAAATTTTCTTTTTTTCATTATTTTTTTCTCCATTAAAAAAAATTTGTTTATTTTTGTGTATATTTCCTTTCCCTGCTGTATTTCTCTTCAAAACCCTTATCAGCAGCTGATCTTGTGTTATGTACTTACCTACTGCCAGTCTTCCTTCTAGAAAGGAGTTCAGATAGCTGGGACATTGATGTATTCATTGCCGTATTCCTAGCAGTTAGGACTGTGCCTACTGGAAGTTCAGAAAAGAATAAAATTTAAAAGGGACACTGGTAACCTCCAAAGGGTAGCCTTAAAAGAGTAACTAAAAAGTCAAACTGCCGCATTCAGTACTTCCTGGCCCCCAACAAGTTTCTGTAGTGAGAGGAGTTGTTAGGAGAGACTGGCAGTTCTTGAAGTGTATAGAGCCACCCACATCACTGCATAGTTGGACAAGTGTCCAAAGGCCCTCTTAACTAAAAATATCACCCTCCACTTCTCCCTCTCATTCCCACGATGCCTGAAATTCCAGACAGTAGTTCCCAGGAATCATAATAATTTTGACTGTGTTAAGGCATAGGGCCACTTGGGAGGGCCAACAAATAATTGGGGCTTTGTTGAACTGGTCATCCAATCAGGACCCATGGCCAGTTGTAGGAAGGGCTGGAGTCCAGTTCCCCTGGGACAGGAAAATCTGGGATTAGTGAGTCATCCTTGACACAAGGGGGCGGGAGAGAGCAATGATGAGCTTTGTGAGGAGCCTGAAACAGAGCCTGGGATGGGGAAGGGCCTCTGCTTCTGAAGAGCTGGGCAGTCTAAGGCAGAGAGGCTTCCTGCTTGAGAGGTCAGAGGGAAATTCTTGGGCCCTCTACTTATGGATTCTAAGGATGATCTTGGACAATTTCCTTTGTCTCTCTGAATCCATTTCCTATCTGTGAAATGGGAATTTTCAGAAAGTGAAAAGTGTTAGTCAGTCAGTCATGTCCAACTCTTTGCAACCCCATGGACTATAGCCCACCAGGCTCCTCTGTCCATGGGATTCTCCAGGCAAGAATACTGGAGTGGGTAGCCATTCCCTTTTCCAGGGGATCTTCCAACCCAGGAATCAAATCCGGGTTCCCACGTTGCACACGGATTCTTCACTGTCTGAGCCACCAGGGGAGCCCTGGGAATTTTAAGATCTACCTCAAAAGGTTGCAGGGCTTCTCAGGTGGCTCAGATGGTAAAGAGTCTGCCTGCAATGCAGGAGGCCCTGTTTTGATCCCTGGGTTGAGAAGATCCCCTGGAGAATGGACTGGCTACCCACTCCAGTATTCTTGCCTGGAGAATTCCATGGACACTGGAGCCTGGTGGCTACAGTCCATGGGGTCACGAAGAGTCATCCACGACTGAGTGGCTGAGCACACACACACACACACACACACACACACACACACACACACAAAAGGTTGCAATGATAAGTAAATATAATTCATGTTTATCAAAGACTTAGCATGGTAGCTATCACATGGTTTGCACTCAAGAAATAAGTGTGGTTCTGAGGGTTATGATTCAGATTTTGCTGTGCTCCATGGCGCATGGAAGGCCTAACTGCCTAGCAGGTTTTCTACCTCCTCCTTGTGGCATTTCTGGATCCCTTCATGGGAGAGCAGGATGTCTCTCCTAGTTGCTGGAACATTCCATTGGTGCCTCTTTTGTGGCACTTACTGCTTGCTGCCATATATTCCTGTGTTGTATTTATTTTTGTCCTGTTCTTTGGCTCTCCAATGGGCTTCCCTGATGGTTCAGCTGGTAAAGAATCCGCCTGCAATGTGGGAGACCTGGGTTCAATCCCTGGGTTGGGAAGATCCCTTGGAGAAGGGAAGGGCTACCCACTCCAGTATTCTGGCTTGGAGAATTCCATGGACTGTATAGTCTGTGGGGTTGCAAAGAGTTGGACACAACTGAGCGCCTTTCACTTTCGTTTTCACTTTGGCTCTGCAATAATACTGTAAATTCCTGGAGGAAAAGAACTGGTGTCTGATCTATCTTTCCCTTCCTGGCATTGCCTCACAATTCCTCTTACATGTAGAAACTCAAATATCAATTGCCCTCATGGATGACTATCTGAAAATACGTTAGCAGTTATTGTCATTTCCACAGCCTTTTGTCAAAATGGTCCAGCTAGTTCATCTACAGGCTAAAAGGAACATAATTTCGGATGTAAAGTCACCACTGTATTTGATCTGATTGCTGTTCAGTTGTGTTGTTCAGGCTTTTAAGCAACGTCTATCAGAGCCTGTTGGGACAGAGCAGCCTCTTTGAGAAGCAGCTTGACTGGCCTAGACAGAAGACCAAATTCAAAATTGTAGATTTCAGTCCACTAAGTGGATTGATGTCGATAATCTGTTCATGGAAAGGGAGAGAAAAACCCAATTTTGTAATTATTGCAACAAGAAAAAAGAATCAGAAGGTCAGAATGAATCATATGAAATTGCCATTTTGGTAGATCAAAACTAGTCCAATAGAGGTCTTTTAAAATGATTCAACCTTCATAGTTATATGGAAATCTAATCATCCGGGCAGCATATCCATAGGAATATAACTTATCACAAGGTCTAATGTATCATGAGAGAAAGGATACCATGAATTTTCTCCTGTTTTTTTTTTTGTTCTGAGTTACTGACTTAACATCTGTCAACCAACTTCCCATCACAGCTGAGGTAACATTTTAGAAGCCCAAGTAAGGAGCAAGCGTGGCTCATACCTATGGATACACCAGATGGGTAATTGGGTGCATGGCAGAGGAAGGGGACAAGGCTGTGATGTCTTGGAGCAGAGCCACACCTTGACTGCACGAGGCTGGATGGGCAGGCGACTGGCAGATGGAGGCCAGCCTTTACGGGCAGAGAACCCTTTGAAGTCAGGGCTGGCTAGTGGAGAAAATCTGCTCCGAAACCAGGAATAAGACTTGGAGGTTGGAGAAAAGGGCATTCCACTGTCCTTGGACAGCTGACAACAGACCATGTGTTTCTCTATTGGCCTCTAAACTCTGGATTATGCAAATCTTTATGAAGTTACATTTTTGTAAGAAAGTAAAATTACATGGATTGTAGATATTATGTATAGAGATGATGTCAGTGATACTCATTTAGAATAAATAACCCCATTGAGCAGTAATACCCCCAAGTTGGTAATACTGTTTTTTGTTTGTTTGTTTGTTGGCATCTGCTAGGCATGCAGACCCCAGATGTCATAGAAGGAAACCCAGTTTCCGAGGGAAGTTCTATGTGTCAATGACTCTTTTTGTCTATATGTCATAGAACTCTTTTAAAAATCCTTCTTCCTCCCTCTCTCTTATTCTTTGTCTGGGATTTGATTTCTGTGAGGCTTTTTGCTATCAGAAGCATGGAGGCAATTCCTACCTATTTCTTTTCCCTTCACCCCCTCAGCTCCAGCCCCAGGCCTCACTGCTTTTCCCGGAATGTGCCAGGTTGACCTTTCCTTGGGGCCTTTGAACAAAATCCCTCTGCCTGGACCGCAGTCCCCAGACATCTGCCTGGCTCTCTTGTTCCCTGCAGGCACTTGTTCAAAGTCTTCTCAGAGCAGCTTTCCCTAACTTACACTGTTTAGAATTACATTGCTTAGTCCTCTTTGCACCTTTATTTTTATCCCCTGCACTTTTTAAATGAAGGGTTATATGTATTTATTTTATATTGTCTGCCTTCCTTGTGTCCTCCCATTGGGATGTAGGCTCCAGGAAGGCAGACATTTTCACCTGTTCTGTCTTTGATGTGTTTAGAGTCCAGAACAGCGCCTAGCACAGAGAAGGTACTCACATGTTTGTTGAGTACTCAGATGGAGACTAAGAAAGTGTGAGAAAATGTTCATGACTTGCTCTTCCTTTTGCCTCCATCTTTGAGCATTTGCATAATCTATGGAGGAACCACAAAACCTTTCCAGATGTGGAGAAATAGAACCGTTTGCAAAATCGGTTGCAGATTCCACCATATTACACCTTTCGTAGACTCTAGGCTGCATGTAAATTAGATTTCCGCTCTGCTTCCCATTCACCAGCTTGCCCCTTATGAAAAGTACTTTTTAAAGTATAAGTTCCTGGGAATTCCCTGGGAATTATAATTTAATTTTATAAAACTAAAATTTTATTTTATTTTATTAAAACTTCTATTTTAAAGTTTAAGTCAAGTGGTTAGGACTTGGAGCTCTCACTGCTGGGGTCCTGGGTTGGATCCCTGGTCAGGGAACTAAGATACCCATGTGGTGAGGCCAAAAATGTTTTTTAAATAAAGCATAAGTTTGAAGTTAAATTGATTCACATTCACTCCAGCATAATTAATTATTTTGAAGCAGAAAAATAGAGTTTTGCACACAGTTTATAAATACCTACAAATATTTAAGTTCCAACCATGGGCTAGGCTCCCTGTGGCTAGGACTTGTAGGAAATACAGAAGGAAGAAGCTAAATCCCAGTTCTTAAGTATCTTAGGACTGAGAAGTGGGTAGAAGGTGAACAAAGATAAGAAATAGAAGGCAGAATACAGAACTATTGTTTTGGGGATAGAGTTTATGCCTCTGCTTTACCCTAACTCTTGTTTTAATAAGAACCAACACTTCTTTGATGGTCTTATGTCCAGTCTCAGAGGTTTTCACTAGGTTGCCTCCCCATTCCAGCCCCCACCGCCACAGGAAGGGAGAGGGGTGGGGAATAAAAGGTCAAAGCAGTACAGAGGGACCGTGGGGCCTTTATGCTCTGCCCAGGCCTGGGGGAGACCAGCCTCCATCTTGCTCAGCACCACAGCTGACATGCAGGATACTACCTCCAGGGAGGGGGCCCATGGGACATGGGTGCTGCCAAAAACTGCTCCCACCCCAGCTGGAGGAGCAGAGAGAAAGAAAACTAGAGAGAAAGAAAAAAAACTGGAGGAGCCTGCAGGTTACAGAACTAGTGCAATTGGTCGGAAGGGGCCGAGGCTGAGTAGGCCTGGTTCGGCCTCAGGGAATCCTACTCCCCAGCATTATTGAGGTGAGGGTTCCCTGGCCTTGGGGAGGCCTGTTCTAAAAGACAGTCTGCACAGTATGGATTCTTTCATAAACAGCTTTAGAAAAAGTTATAGCCAGACGTGCATGCACAAAAATGAACCCAACCATTTTGTGAATTGGTTTTTTTTTTTTAAATTTGACTTTTTTCTTAAACACATATTTAAAATGAAGAGGAAAGAGTAAACTTCATTAAGTGGCATTCAACCTGGGGGGTCATCCTGACCCTCATCTGAGGTTCTCCACAGTGACCAAGGCCGTGCCTGAAGATCTGAGCATTCACAAAAGGGACAACAGTGGAATGAGCTGCCTGGAAAAAACTGGGGGAAATGGTGTCTAGGGCAGCGGTTAGACACATACAAGAGAAGCCGTGGATGTGGCTCCACCTTTCAGAGTGCCCTGCTCCCAACAACTCCCTTATCCACATCCTTCCCCACAGAGCAAGGCGTCCATGAGGCCAAGCGGAGGTGCTTGCCCTGGGTCTGCACCTCGCCACAGGTATCTGGAACCTGCAGCTCTCTGCCCAGATGACTCAGGGCTGCTTGAATTTACATGGGCCTCTTTCTTTGGTCCATCCGCCTAAGGATGGACTATGCTGCTGGTAAGGCCTCTGCTAAGTCCAGGAGGTGGCAAAGAGGCAGTGTTTATAGATGGAGCCTGAAAGAGAGAGCAGGGTGTCTACATGTGGGCACCAGGCCCTTAGCAGAGCTGGGGGGAGTTGGGGTAGGTAGAGAAGAAGGTGGGTCTCAGGCTAAGGCCCAGGGGCTGGAGGACGGAGGCTAGCTTTCTCTGTGCCACCACCAAGTCAGATTTTTGAATTTGAACTTGGGCTTTGAGGTCATACAAAGGGATATTTGTCAAGGTAGGGAGGGTAGAACATACTAAACAGTTCGTTAGCTTGATTTATCCCTGTAAGATATTTGGGCCTCTGGCATGTGGGCCTCCTCTGATCTCTTGACACAGCCTTGCAAATGTCAGGGCTGGTCTCGGCAGCTGTCTTTAGAGATGCATTTTGCTGATTGGGGAGGATGTTGATGGGTCAGGGGGCAGGAGGTAACAAGATAAAAGGCCTAGAGATGGGCATTTCCAGACAACAGTGAGCAGAGCAGGGAAAGAAAGCCACCGTGCTGCATGTCTCCTCCCCGCCAGCTCTTTGGCAGGACATGGAGGCCCTTGGTTTCCTCGGCCTCAGCTCTGCTTACCTCTTAGGTGTCATTTCTCCTCTCCTCTGTGATGCTTGCTGAGCTCCAGCATCCTAGGCCTCTGGTTCCCGCAGTGAGCCCCGCTCTCCTAGCCTCTGTCTGTACAAATTTTCTGTTTTGCTCCTACTGTCTGTCCTTTCTCCTGTGTCCCTGCTCAGCCTCATTGCCTGCTCACCTCCTCCCCATCCCAGCATCTCCCCTAGGACGTATCTTCTCTAGAAAGTCTTCCCTGAGGGCCCACACCTTGCACTGACCCCATTATGACACCATCCCATTCCTTCTAGACTGCGCTGTCTCCACCAGGTGCGGAGCTTCCTGGTTGACACGAGAGAAGTTCAGTACAAAAGCAGCAGAGAAAGTCATGCAGTTTTGTTTCATCTTAGCCGGCTTTTGACCATCAGGGACTATGACAATTCTTACAGTGAGGTTTGGCTAGAAGAAAAAAGTAGAGAAAGAATAGGAAACTGGTTTTCAGAGTTGGTTTGATATAATAGACAAAGCATTCTGCTTTTTAAAATTTGAAAATTAATTTTTTTAAGGAAAAATTAAAAATTTTCCTTGGGAGGCCTGAGTCTTTATGTGGGTTCTCACTGTGGGTCTGTCGAGCAGACTAACCAACCTGGGGTGTGTGTGTGTGTGTGTGTGTGTGTGTGTACACGTGTATGTGCATGCACAGCAGTAAGATAGGGGCCCTCATTTATCACCCTAGAGCCTCTGCTGGTGAAACCTGGGGGTTGGTTATCAGGGTTTTCAAACCCTCAGAATCCCTCAGGGATAGATCTCCCTGGAGGGGCCAGTGAGTGGTCCTGGGCCCCTCCCCAAAAGACCAGAGCGCTTTACTTCACCTACAAGTTGAGTTACGTGTGAAAATGTTCAATCTGAGGTTTCCAACCTGAACAAAACAGGCTCCAAGTCTTGGCTAAAGCTCTGAAGTCCTTTCCAGGTCGAAGTTCCTGGGGTTCTGTGATTCCATAAGAGGAAGTAGCAGCCGGGTCCCTGAAAGAATGGGTGCAAATGAACACGGAGGACTATCATGAGGTTTAGATGGAATCTAGCAGCTTATGGATCTGGATCAGCCATGACCCTAAATATCTGCCTTCTCTGCCTCTCTCGCAGGGACTCACTCTCTGAGATATTTTCGCCTGGGCGTCTCAGAGCCTGGCTATGGGATCCCTGAATTTATTTCAGCTGGGTATGTGGATTCTCATCCCATCACCATGTACAACAGTGTCTCCCAGCTGAAGGAGCCACGTGCCCCATGGATGGCGGAAAACCTGGAACCTGATCACTGGGAGAGGTACACACAGCTGCTGCGGGGCTGGCAGCAGGCGTTCAAGGTGGAACTGAAGCAGCTGCAGCATCACTACAATCACTCAGGTGGTGAAGGCAGCGGGAATGAGCACGTTCCATCTCTAGCCCCCAACCCGGTAGAGGCCCCTGGGCTGACAGTGACTGTGAGCTGAGCTGCATTCTTTTGGCAAAGCTCGGCAATCTTGTTGATGGGGTTCAGTGCCTGCCATCTGTCCTGTGCCTTTTCCACATTGTCTGTTTCTTCCCCAGGACCCCATGTGCCCCCATGTCCCTGTCCCATCCCCATTTAGGCTGCTGACCTGCAGCTTCTCCTTTCTCCTTCTGAATCTAGCTGTTGCATGTCTTATTTCCAGGCTTAATGAGGTGCTTGCTTATGGGCAATGACTTACTACATTAACTTTCCCCGGGGATATTTCTGGCTCCTGGATATCTCTCCCTCTTCCACTGCAGTAAAAATTTATCAGTTAGTTGTTCCCAATATAGGATAACTCCACAAAGCAGGAATTATCATACTCCTTTGACATGCAATAGGTACTCTGTAGATACCTATGTATAGGTGGGCTTATATCACAGGAACTTTCTGGAGACTCAGTGATGCCATGCCAGGCCTGTGCAGTGATGTATTCTGGGGTAGAAGATGCTTCCAGCCATGCCCCCAGTCAGATCATCCGGGTGCCCACCTTTACATCCGCATGTCAACCCCTCCCTTCCTGCCATTCATGTGTCTTCCAGGGTTTAACACTTACCAGAGAATGATTGGCTGTGAGTTACTGGATGATGGCAGCACCACGGGATTTCTCCAATATGCGTATGATGGACAGGATTTCATTATCTTCAATAAAGATACCCTCTCCTGGATAGCCATGGATAATGTGGCTAACATCATCAGGCGGGCATGGGAGGCCAATCGGCATGAGTTACAATATCAGAAGAATTGGCTGGAAGAAGAATGTATTGCTTGGTTAAAGAGATTCCTGGAGTATGGGAAAGATACCTTACAAAGGACAGGTAAAGACGAGGGGGACTCCTTGTCGCCACATCCTCAGAACTAGTGGTTTCATATGTAACAGTCCTCTGATTTAGCTTTTAACCAACCTTTTCTGAAATCTGTTCTGTTAGTTGGGCTACAGTGACCTGTAACTCCCCCATGAAAACTTTCCCTAGGTACCTTTTTATAAGCATTTTAACAACATTCAGCAATTCTACTTGTTTTGAGTGCAGTATGTCCAGGGACACTTCCTTTTGGGGGATTCAGTGAGATGAATCCTCCCATCTCCTGTTAATGATAAGTTGGGTAATATTGGGTTGGCCAAAAAGTTCATCTGGGTTTTCCTGAATGAACTTTTTGCCCCCCCCCCCATACTTTGGGAGGTAATGCAATTCTTCAAGCTTTGTAGTAACCAAGAGATCATACAACACCCGGATGAGTAAAAATCTGAAATTAGAAAAAAAGACAAACAGAGGGTCTTTGCTTTCCTTAAGAGGTTAGGATAAGATTCCTTTCAGTAAAAAATTCCTCTTATACATCAAAGATATGATTCAAGTGGTCAACTTTTAGTTAACACAGAACTTTTCATGTATGATCTCATTATTCAAAATGAATTATGTCTGTATCATGCTGTGGGAAACTCCCAGACACAATGTGCCTTTTCCCACAGGAGTGATGTTTAATGGGGGGGCTTTCCAGAGCTATGGCAGCCCCTTGGGG
The DNA here is from genome assembly GCF_016772045.2 of Ovis aries. Lineage (NCBI taxonomy): Eukaryota > Metazoa > Chordata > Mammalia > Artiodactyla > Bovidae > Ovis > Ovis aries. The sequence continues at coordinate 61,564,547 of NC_056065.1, forward strand.
AGGCACCTGCACTACAGGTATGAATATGAACTCTCTGTTCAAGCACATCGGTTTTGGAGGCAGATGACTGGAGTTTGTTTCAATTCTCCCACTCACTAGCTGAATACTCATTTTCATTTTAATGGTTTCAGGTAACAGAAATCTGCTCAAACTGGCTTTAGATCAAAGAATTTGTTATTGGTGAACCTGGGTTCTGGGTCATTCTTATTTTTAGATGTTTCCTGCAATGAAGAAAATTGGGAAATGCAGTTGCTGTTTTCTAATATTGTGCACTCAGTACATAAGATACTTTAATTATAACTTGAACTTCTTTTTTCTAGAGCCCCCCAAAGTCCGAGTCAATTACAAAGAAACTTTCCCAGGGATTACAACTCTTTACTGCAGAGCTCATGGCTTTTACCCCCCAGAAATTTCCATAAACTGGATGAAAAACGGGGAAGAAATTGTCCAAGACACCAATTATGGAGGCATTCTTCCCAGTGGGGATGGGACCTATCAGACTTGGGTGTCTGTTGAGCTGGATTCTCAGAACGGTGACATTTACTCCTGTCACGTGGAGCATGGCGGCGTCCACATGGTTCTTCCGGGTTTCCAGGGTAAGGCTGGGGTTGTGGCTTCCTGGGTAGTAAGACTGAGGAAAGGTGGTGAGCAGGAACCGTGGATCACTGCGTGCTTTGGAACAGGTCTGTTAAATCAGAGGTTCTCTCAACTTTTTGGTCCCAGGGCTCCTTTATACTCAAAAAATTATTGAGGACCCCAAAGAGCTTTTGTTTATGTAAGTTATATCTATTTCTATTTACTCTATTGCAAATTAAACATTTTTTTAAAAAAAGTAAACACTGAAAACATAGCATTCTATTTGCTGTCAGAGTGATGATGTCATCTCATATTGTGTGGCCTCTAGAAAATTACACTGTGCCCATGTGAGAGATGGAGATTAAAAAAAGGGGGAGGTGGGGAATCATGACTTAGATCTCATTGACTCTCTGATTGGGTCCTGAGGACACCTCGGGCATTCAGACCATACTGTGGGAACAGCTGTTCCTGTTTCAGATCATTCTCCACACAGCTGTGAAGAAGTCATAGTAAGAAAAGTAGTATTGGGCTTCTTGATCACAGGAAAAAGTCCCCAAAAGATAACAGAGAAGAGCAGGAGGACACGTGGAGTTTTTCCTCCCTTATTTGTTTACTTTCAGATTCGGAAACTATGCTTCTGGTGATGAAAGCTGTTGGGTTTATTGTCCTTGCCATTGCCCTGGCTGGAGTTGGCATCTTAGCCTGGCGAAGGAAGCCCCGAGGTAAGAGGCACGTGGAAGGAGCCTGGGGATGACAAACTGTCTCTCCACAGCGCCAGAGTTTTATTTTCTGCACCTGCCACTCCAAGCCCCATTTAGAACTGGGTTTGGCCTCATTTTGTACCATAGGACCCAAAACACCTCTCTCAGCATATAGGGAACACACCCCATGGATGATGCTTGCAAGGAGAGTGGTCTGTTTCCTAAGTGGTGCCTGATGCCAACAAAGTGGTACAGTGCCTGTCCAGATGGACTGTCCTTCGTGCAGTTGGTTCAGAGACGATATGGTGACATTGATTTGTCTTTTTCCAAATGATCTCATTATTATTAATTACTACTCACCTTTTAAAAATAATTTATTTGAATTGGAGGCTAATTACTTCACAATATTGTGGTGGTTTTGCCATACATCGACATGAATCAGCCATGGGTGCACATATGTCCCCCCCAATCCTGAACCCCCCTCCCACCTCCCTCCCCACCCCATCCCTCTGGGTTGTCCCAGAGCACCGACTTTGAGTGCCCTGCTTCATGCATCTAACTTACACTAGTCATCTATTTTGCATATGATAATATACATGTTTCAATGCTAATCTCTCAAATCATCCCACACTACTGACTTGAGAGGATTTTGTCCTTTGTTTCAAGACTTCAGTAGCTTTTCCCATTTTGACAAACATTCTGTCACAATCATGTGGAAGTCCTTTTTCTTCTCCATTTTTTTTTCTTTTTTTGGTCTGCACTGGGGCTTTGCTGCAGCACCCAGACTTTCTCTGGTTGCAGCGCTTGGGCTTAGTTGCCCTGTAGCATATGGGATCTCGTTTCCCGACCAGGGATTGAATCTGCATTCCCTGCATTGAGAGGTGGATTCTTAATCACTGGACAATGAAGGAAATCCCTGCTTTTTCTTCTAAATTCATCTTTCAACCCATGAAATGTGGAAGAGTAGATCCCTTTGGAAAATGGAACTCAGGGTAAGAAAAAGGAAAGGAGAAATGAGACATATGGGTTCTTGGTACCCGGGGAAAAACTTCATCCATTCCATAAACATGTATTAAATGCCCCCTGTGTTCTAGGGATTGTACTAAATGCTGGGCTATCACAATTCAAAAGACAGATGCAATCCCTGTTAGAAAGCTTACAGTCTAGTCTTGCAAAGGTCATTTCCCACCTCTGGCTTCACTAGGTGCTCAAGTTGATAAGAGCATAATATTGATGAGGCCTGGATTATGGGTTTGAACCTAGTTGTGGGCCAGGAATTTGGCTCTACTTCATAGCCATAGTATCACCCAATTCAGGTGATACTGTTCAAAGTGTGCTATTAGTTAAAAGAAACACCAACCCTGTACAAGAAAATTAACTCAGAGTTAATGGATCATTGTCTTCTTTATAAAAAGTATAGTTCTAACCCAAATCTAATAAGTGATAACTGCTGAAGCAAAAAAAAACTTTTTCTTCTTTTCTTATAATGATAAACCTCTCTCAAGGATGATATGCACTGTGAACTCCTGCTTTTTTATCTTGTGGAGTTTGTGAATTTGAGTTGAAGTTTCTCAAGTAGTAAGAGAATCTTGACCAAGTGAGCTAAAAATGTTTCTCAGAGTTTCAGTTCAGTTCAGTTCAGTTCAGTTGCTCAGTCGTGCCTGACTCGTTGCGACCCCATGGACTGAAGCACACCAAGCCGCCCCATCCATCACCAACTCGCAGAACTTACTCAATCTCATGTCCATTAAGTTGGTGATGCCATCCAGCCATCTCATCCTCTTCTCCTCCTGCCTTCAATCTTTCCGGCATCAGGTCTTTTCCACCAAGCCAGTTCTTTCCATCAGCTTCAGCATCAGTCCTTCCAATGAATATTCAGGACTGATTTTTTTTAGGATGGACTGGTTGGATGTCCTTGCAGTCCAGGGGACTCTCAAGAGTCTTCTCGAACACCACAATTCAAAAGCATCAATTCTTCGGCGCTCAGCTTTCTTTATAGTCCAACAACATCCATATAGGACTACTGGAAAAACCATAGCTTTGACTAAATGGACCTTTGTTGGCAAAATAATGTCTCTGCTTCTTAATATGCTGTCTATGTTGATCATAGCTTTTCTTCCAAGGAGTAAGCGTTGTTTAATTTCATGGTTGCAATCACCATCTGCAGTGATTTTGGAGCCCCCCTTCAAATAAAGTCTCTCACTGTTTCCACTGTTTCCCCATCTATTTGCCATGAAGTGATAGGACCAGATGCCATGATCTTAGTTTTCTGAATGCTGAGCTTTAAGCCAACTTTTCACTCTCCTCTTTCACTTTCATCAAGTGGCTCTTTAGTTCCTCTTCACTTTCTGCCATAAGGGTGGTGTCATCTGCATATCTGAGGTTATTGATATTTCTCCCAGCAATCTTGATTCCAACTTGTGCTTCATCCATTTCTCATGATGTACTCTGCATATAAGTTAAATAAGCAGGGTGACAATATACAGCCTTGATGAACTCCTTTCCCAATTTGGAACCAGTGTTGTTCCATGTCCAGTTCTAACTGTTGCTTCTTGACCTGCATACAGATTTCTCAGGAGGCAAGTCAGGTGGTCTGGTATTCCCATCTCTTTAAGAATTTTCTACAGTTTGTTGTGATCCACACAGTCAAAGCCATTGGCGTAGTCAATAAAGCAGAAGTAAATGTTTTTTCGAGTTGACTCATTGGAAAAGACTCTGATGCTGGGAGGGATTGGGGGCAGGAGGAGAAAGGGATGACAGAGGATGAGATGGCTGGATGGCATCGCTGACTCAATGGACGTGAGTCTGAGTGAACTCCGGGAGTTGGTGATGGACAGGGAGGCCTGGCGTGCTGCGATTCATGGGGTCGCAGAGTTGGACTCGACTGAGCAACTGAACTGAACTGAACTGAAATGTTTTTTCTGGAACTCTCTTGCTTTTTCTATGATCCAACTGATGTTGGCAATTTGATCTCTGCCTTTTCTAAATCTTTTCTAAATCCTGCCTTTTCTAAATCCAGCTTGAACATCTGGAAGTTTACAATTCACGTACTATTGAAGCCTGGCTTGGAGAATTTTGAGCATCACTTTGCTAGCATGTGAAATAAGTGTAATTGTGTGGTAGTTTGAGCATTCTTTGGCATTGCCTTTCTTTGGGACTGGAATGAAAACTGACCTTTTCCAGTCCTGTGGCCACTGCTGAGTTTTCCAAACTTGCTGGCATATTGAGTGCAGCACTTTCACAGCATCATCTTTTAGGATTTGAAATAACTCAACTGGAACTCCATCACCTCCACTAGCTTTGTTTGTAGTGATGCTTCCTAAGGCCCACTTGACTTCACATTCCAGGATGTCTGGCTTTATGTGAGTGATCACACCATCATGATTATCTGGGTCGTGAAGATCTTTTTTGTATAGTTCTTCTGTGTATTCCTGCCACATCTTAATATCTTTTGCTTCTGTTAGTTCCGTACCATTTCTGTCCTTTATTGTGCCCACCTTTGCATGAAATGTTCCCTTGGTATCTCTGATTTTCTTAAAGAAATCTCTAGTCTTTCCCATTCTATTGTGTTCCTCTATTTGCATTGATCACTGAGGAAGGCTTTCTTATCTTTGCTTGTTATTCTTTGAAAGTCTGCATTCCAATGGGAATATCTTTCCTTTTCTCCTTTGCCTTTTGCTTCTCTTCTTTACATAGCTATTTGTAAGGCCTCCTCAGACAACCATTTTGCCTTTTTGCATTTCTTTTTCTTGGGGATGGTCTTGATCCCTATCTCCTGTACAATGTCACGAACCTCCGTCCATAGTTCTTCAGGTGCTCTGTCTATCTAATCCCTTGAATCTCAGAGTTTACTGAGCACTGTATAATTTATTTTTGAGCTATAAGAAAAACACACACATATCTGACTACAAACTCTTTTTTCTTTCAGGGGAAAACAAAGTCATCTACCTTTCTACACCAGATCACTGATGGGAGATGGCTGTTTTCCAACTGTCTCTTCTCTAGGAACCATGGCCTCCTCTTTCCCATATGGACTCAAGTCTAGCACTCAAAGCTCTTGATCACAGCCGCAAGAGACACAGATGTTGCAGGACTATGCATTTGTAATCTATGTACATTTGTACACATGGCAGAAAAATAGGAGCTACAAAATGTTATTTGTCCTTTGGCTCTAAAAAGACTGTCAGGTATCAGGCTCTTTTGATGGAATCTTTTGGAATGTGCATACTAAGTTGCTTCAGTCGTATCTGACTCTTTGCCATCCTATGGACTATAGCCTGCCAGGCTCCTCTGTGCATGGGATTCTCCAGGCAAGAACACTGGAGTGGGTTGCCCTGCCCTCCTCCAGGGGATTTTCCCCACCCAGGGATTGAACCCACCTCTCTTACATCTCCTGCATTTGCTGGCGGGTTCTTTACCACTCTTGTCCTTTATCACATTTCCTCTAAATATGGCTGCTCCTCTGACACAACGTTTCCTTACATCCCATTTGTCAACAGTGGTTTACAGGTAGATTAGAGAACCTCAAGGCTGGGAGAAAGCTTTAATCCAAGGCCAGAAATGTTTTTTCCAGTGCCTTTGCCTTGAGCATCTAGCCTCCACTTGAATTCCGCCAATGATGGGCATCTCACTATAAAAGGCTTTTCTCTTCTTTCAGGAAAGTGTTTACTATTCAAAAGCTGTGGGTGCCATGACTGTGACCCTACAGACAGGTGGGCCCATTCCATGAGAACAGTCAGCAAGTTTCTACAACAGCCTGTGAATGGTGGGATCATTTTACACCTTTCCTGGCCTAAGAGGAAGCAGAAGTGCCCCGTTCTTATGGCAGCTCTGCCTGGCAGCTGGGCATCTTGGAAATATACCTTGTCAGATCTGTCCTTCTGTCTTATATGGGAAAGTAAGAAAAATAATAATCAGACATTATCACCATCAGTGGAAATACAGAAACATGAACCCAACTGCCATCTTTTAATGTGAGAATGATAGTACGTCTCAGAAGAGGGTTCAGTTCTAATTTCTACCCTTCCTCTACAGGTTTATTGTAGATGGGCTCAACTCACCTTTATATATGTGCTTTTTCTCTATACATCTGCACTGGGAATAAACAGAAGTCCCACTGTGAGAATTAAGATTCCCTTGATCCTCCTTACTCTTTCCAGCCTCTTAAAATCCTCACCATCACTTACCCCTCATCCTGCCCCTGTGTAGCCACTGGTCCTCTGGTTGACCGTCAATTCTATATTATCTGTCCCACTTCACCAACTCTGTCTGACAGCACACCTCAGCTCTAATACTTCGACAGACCCAGCTTTGACAGCTGACTTTAAATGTGTACATCAGACTTGACCTTTGCTCTTTCTTGACTGTGACATTTACCCTCCGGCTTTAATCATCACAGTCGCAGGTACAGACATTCTCAGTGTGCCAGGACTATTCCTTGCTCCACGGTCCCCACCTCCATCCATGGATGAAGCTCCCACCCTGCGTCTCTTTCCTGGCGCCAGCTGAGTTGCATAAGAGCACATTTGTGTTTGTTTATTTTGCTTTCAGCGTTGCCATGGGCGATTTCCATACCATCTTTTAAGCAGTGTTGCACTGTGAAGAGAGCAGTTTTATTTCTGGAATGGTTTCTTCTTACAATTAGAATAGTTAGGGACTTAATATATTTTTGAATGGACACTTACAGTGATTCAGGTGCTATATCTATGTAAATGTCTTGTCTCTCCAACTGCACAGTACTCTCATCAAAGATGTTAATAGTCAGAGCCTTTTTGTGTTGCCAGAGCCTTGCCCTACACTTAACATGTAATAAAAATGTCTGTATGGATGAAGAGGAGAAGGCAGAGGCAAGAGCAAGGAAATAGTGAGGAGACATCCAGTAACGCACTAGCAGCATCTCTGTTTCTCCCTTGGGGATTTTATAACATAAAGAGAGTTATATAAATGTAATATAAAGGGATGATTTTGTACCTTTGTTTTAGAAGTGGCTCAAGATGACATTATTTTTTGATAATGTTGGACTTCTTGCTTCATTAGCTCATGTTTGTTGATTACAGATGCTCAGCTATTGGAATCTATGAAATATTTGATAATCTAATTAAACATTAAAAACAACTGTGCTATCACCACAATCATCTTTTGACTTTGGATTGTCTTTACTTGGGCGTCCTTTGTAACTCAGCTGGTAAAGAATCCGCCTGCAATGCAGGAGACCCCAGTTCAATTCCTGGGTCAGGAAATTCCCCTGGAAAAGGAATCGATGATCTATTCCAGTATTCTTGGGCTTCCCTGGGAGCATAGACAGTAAAGAATCTGCCTGCAATGTGGGAGACCTGGGTTTGAACCCTGGGTTGAGAAGATCCCCTGGAGGAGGGCGTGGCAACCCACTTCAGTATTCTTGCCTGCAGAATCCCCATGGACAGAGAAGCCTGGCAGGCTACTATTTGGGTTGAGAATACTGGATGAGAAATATGTTCAGCTCTCTTCTTAATTATCTTGTTTTTTAGATTCTATTTATTATATATTTTCTTGTTAAGCACATACAGACCAAGATGCAGCATACTTAAATGACAGTGTATGAGGGAAGGGAGGAAAGCGGTTTGAAGAGCAGAGTGAAAGTCAGGCAAGGCTGTCCTGGCCCAGGCTCCTCTGTCGTACGCAGGAGCTGTCCCATCAGAGAGCTGGCCTCCTCTGCCTCTCCCACTGTTTCAAGTTCTTCTGGCTCATTCCTTATTTCCAAGGAACTACATACTTGGTTTTTCCCCTTCTCTCTGTTTTTAACCTAAGGAGAGATTGGTTTCGCAGTTGTGGCCCTGAGGAATAGTCATCCTCTAGGGAGGCCAGTTGATCATTTTTGGGCAGGGTCCCTCCGAGTGGTCCCACCTTGTTTTCATCACCCGTGTCTGAGGTCTTTGTCCTAACGTGTAGGTCAAGCATCCCTGTGGGTGAATAAACTGGAGTGTCATTGGGTTCATTTACTGTGATTGCCACGTGGTCAGATACTTGTTTTGGCTGGTCGGTGCATCTTCCAGCAGCAGAGTCTATATGAGAACAACCCCTCACAGTCAGACAGTGCCTGGAGGCCCCAGAATTGATGCATGGGTATGTGTGTGTCGGGGGGCAATTCTTGCTCTTTAGCTCCGCATTTCCAGGGTGAGCTGTTCTTCCATGCACCATGAGTTCACAAAACGTTCTCCAGGGAGAGAAAGGCATTTGCTCAAAGTGCCAGTGGGCAGCAGCTCTGGAGGGGTGTGGGGTCATTTGTCTTCCAGCCCAGATGTTTTCCACTTGACTGCACTGCCCTTGTTGGAGGAAAAGCCGCCACTGTCCTTCCTGAAATGCCTTCACCACCTCTCTTTCTTTGGACTTTTGCCATCTTTTAGCCTTTGATCTCACTGTAACATCTCTGCATCTCTCTTTCCCTTTGGGCTCCCTTTCTCCAAAGTCCTTTCATCTTCCAGTTACCCCTGCAGGCTGTGTAACAAATCCCAAGCCCTAGTGGCTTAAAACAACAGCAATTGTTTTCATCATTAATATCTTTCAGAGTTTCTGTGGGTTGGGGATTTGGGTAGGCAGTTTTGGCTTGGGGTTGCAGTCAAATAGTGACTGGAACTAAAACGGTGCAGGACTGGAGCAACTCAGGGTGGAGGGTCAGGCGTCTTTTTCTCTGTGTAGACTCTGGGGCTCTCCATGTGGTCTCTCTGTGTGGGTTAGATTGGGCTTCCTCACAGCATGGTGGCCTCAGGGCAGCAAGACCACTAACACGGCAGCTAGCTTCCCTCAGAGGAAGTGTCCGAAGAGATGAGGGCAGAAGTGGCCTAGCCTTGGAAGCCACACCATGTCACCTTCGCCATACTCTAGTTAGTCAAAGAAGTCACAAAATCCTGTTCAGGTTCAAGGGGAGGGTATAGAGACCTCAGCACTCAATGGGAAAATTGGCAAAGTCACGTTGTGGGAAGAACATGTGGGTGGGAGGTATGGTTGTGGTCGTGTTTGGAAAGCCAGAGCCTGTCACGCACTGTCTCACCACTCTCTCCCCATTCCACAGTGCATTAGTGTCTCATGACTGCCACAGCAACCCACTGCAGACTGGGCGGCTCTGGAGCAACAGATTTCCCATCTCACTGTTCTGGAGACCAGACGTCCAAAATTAAGGTGCTGGCAGAGCTGTGCTCCCTCTGAAGCCACCAGGGAAAAGTCTGTGCCAGACTTCTCTCCCAGCTGCTGGTAGTGCCTTGGCTTGTGGCTATGTAACTCCAGTCCTCACTGGTGTTCTCCCTGTGTGTGGGTCTCTGCGTCCAACGTTCCCTTTTTATGAGGATAGCAGTTATGCTGGATTAGGGGTCCATGCTACTCCGATAGGACCTCATCTTAACTAACTACATTAGCAACTACTCCATTTCCAAATAAGGTCACATTCTTAGGTACTGGGCATGGGACTTGAACTGGGGGTATACACAGTTTAACCCATAGCACAACTCTGCCAAACCTCTGCCAAACCTCTGCAGGCTCCTCTCAATCTAGCAAAAGTTTGTTTTGCTCCAGTGAATCAGCTGGCACTTAGGAAATCAAAATAATTAAACAAAATCTCCCCAGAGTGAGACTGACTCGTAAGCAGTCCACCTGACCTTAACTCTCCACAAGAGGAGTTTAGTCAAATGAATCTGGCAGAATTTTGCATATGGTTTTGGGGGAGTTTGGGGGACCGCAATCCTTTCTTTAAATCATACCACTTGGTTTTCTTTCATTTATAAGGCTCATCCCCCCAACCTTTGCCTGACAAGGAAAGGTATTTTTGGCCTCCAGCTTTCATCCCTGATGGTGAAAGCAGCTGCTCATTGATCTACTTGCCCAACAGCTTCTCCTTTAGAGACTGAGACTTCTGATGCCTGCTCTCTTTGGTTCAGAGGGAAGATGCTGGTGTTTTTCAGTAGGTTAAATATGCCTTCAGAGCCCTGGACACAAGATCTCTGGAAACATTTAGCTGATGGGGACCCTCTGCTGAGGAAGAAGCCCAAACTGGGGCTCCAGAGGAACTCACCAAGCTTTCACTGTGGCCTCCTTCTCCTTCTCTCTTGCTTCCCCATAGTTGGCTTGGCTGAGTAAAAGGAACACCGATTATAGCCACCTACATGAATGATTTACCACGTGGCTAGATAGACACCATCTATGCCATTATATGTATCTTTATTGTAAATCTTATTTAATTACGATACTAAACTCTGTCCATTTACTCCATCTCTGGCCCATGAACCAACTGAGGAGGGCCACAATTAAAATACAAGGGACATTCGTGCAAATTAGAAAACTATTTCCTTCCTCTGGGTGAATGCTGACCAAGGCCAGGTCATATGGCTTAGCCAGCAGAACGTAGAGTATTTCTACCCTGTTTGCCCCTTTGGTGAGATGTCCTTGTAGAGGGCACAATCTTACATGACAGCTCTAATCCTACCATTAGAAAATGGATAGAAATTGGCTGTAGACTAAGACGAATGAATTGGTTTGGAAGGGAAGGGTGATGGTGGAAAAATACAAGTTAAGTCATTCAAATGGTAGAATTAGAAGTCCTATTTGTGTATACAAATGGCTAAAATTATCTGAAAGGCTTTACATAACCCTATCATGGAGTTTATTTATGGCGATCTATTTTTAAATTTCTATGTCATATTAGACAGTCCATTTGCACGATGCCTTGTATGTAGTAGGAACTCAGTAAATACTTCTTGAATGAACCAGTACAGTATTTTAATTAGCTGGTCCACATGTACTGGTGCAAAAGAACAGTGTCATCTTACAAATGAAGTCATAGACGGGAAATATCCCACTCAGGATTGCGTGACATTCGAGGGGCCCAGGATGAACACACCAAGGATTCATCCGAATTCTTCAAAGGTTTCATCAGCATCAACATTCTTTGTTTAATACTTTATCCTGTTATTGCCTTGTCTGTGAGATTAGGTATCCCAAACATTCTAACCACACTCCTCTTCCCACACACACACATAAGAGACAAGGACAGATTTCAGAGGTTCTTACCTTCAGCCACCTTTTTCTGGAAGGTTCCAAGAAGAGGCGCTGATAAAAGAGTTCTCAGCCATCTCGGGGGCTTCCCTGGTAGCTCAGTGTAAGGAACCTGCCTGCCAGTGCAGGAGCCATGGGTTCGATCAGAAAGATGAAAGATCCCCTGAAGAAGGAAATGGCAACCCACTGCAGTAGTTTTGCCTAGGAAATCCCACAGACAGAGGAGACTGGCGGGATACAGTCCACAGAGTTGCAGAGAGTCAGACACGACTTAGTGACTAAAGCAAAAAAATCTGTGGCTATCACTCAGCCATCTTGGGGACCCAGATATCTGATACTTAATATGTTTCTTTTTATTCTTAAGGATTCTGAAATTCCCTTTCTACCATCACTTGGAAGTATTTAGTTAATAATGCAAGTTTACATTTTATTTACTTATTGATCTTATATTCACTTTTGGCTGTGCTGGGTCTTTCTCGCTGTGCGGGCTTTTCTTCAGTTGTGGTGAGCAGGGGCTACTCTTCAGTTGCTATGTGCAGGCTTCTCATTGAGGCGGCTCCTCTCGCTATGGAGCACAGGCTTTAGGGCACAAGGGCTTCAGTAGCTGTGGACCTCGAGCTCAGTAGCCGTGGCTCCCATGTTCTAGAGCACGAGCCCAGCAGTTGTGGCATGCAGCTTTACACAAGTGGGATCTGTGGCAAGTGGGATCTTCCCAGACCAGGGATTGAACCCATGTCTCCTGAATTGGCAGGCAGATTCTTTACCACTGAGCCACCAGGGAAACTCAATGAAAATTCTTGAAATACAAATTCCATCAATTCCTACTCATCACCTATGAAGTATAGGAGACAGTGCTAAAGAGAATTGATCACGTGTGTATTTTCCTCTCCTGCTTCCTCCCATTTAGGGTTAGCTGCACTGAGCGACTTCACTTTCACTTTTCCCTTTCCTGCATTGGAGAGGGAAATGGCAACCCACTCCAGTGTTCTTGCCTGGAAATCCTAGGGATGGGGGAGCCTGGTGGGCTGCCGTCTCTGGGGTCGCCCAGAGTTGGACACGACTGAAGCGACTTAGCCGCAGCAGCAGCAGCAGCAGCACCCAGTAGAAGCGTCTGCCTTTGTTCCGTGGTGGGGGTTGGGTATGAGAGGATGTTTGGGACCAGAAGGTTCTGAGTCCATTGGAGCTGGACAGTTGGAGTGAGCGGCTGAGTGGCAGCAGTAAAGCTGAGTTGGCCTGGAGCCCTGGCAAGCCGAGGCTGGGGCTAAGGCAAGTGCTGAGGCAGCAGCCAGACCTCTGAAGATGCAAAACCAGGGCCAGAAGGTGGCAACAACTAAGGAGAAAAACGGATTCTGAGAAAATAGCTTCTTAAATGGAAACTAAATTCAGGGAACAGGAGACTCCAGAATGAAATGGGAAGCCACCAGAATGGAAAAGGAAGTGAAACCAAGGGAGAAATGAGACATTCACCCCCAAGCTAAAGCAGTCTGCTTTTCTCCCTTTTTGAAGAATCAGTGTAGATTCTAAGGTGACATTGTTAACTGAACTGAGTAAAAGCTCTCTATTTTTTTTTTTTTAAACAGCAACATGACAGTAGCCTAAATAAAGAATTCTGGGAACACACAGAGACAACACAAACTCAAAAGGTGAGACAATTCCAGGAAAATCTGGAATAATAAAATATAAAACATTTGGAGTCCATCAGCTGCCGAAATACAGCCCTTTGACGTACTTGAAAAGATTCTAACACTTATATTCTGCATATCACTCACATACTGGCTGCAGATATGTGGCCCCTGCATGACGCACCACGGAAGTCACCAAACCAGATGGAACCCCCAGAGGCTGAGAACTTGGGCTGTCTGCCATCTGACTTTTAAAAAACTGAATTAGTCATTGATCCCTGAGGAACAAGGAGGGTTGAGGATGAAAGGCAAGCTGCTCTAACCCAATTTAGGTCTTGCAACTGAAATTGAGATCAAATTTCAAAAATCTGTAAACTTGCCCAGCTTCACAGACCTGTGATTTGTCTACAAGATGACATGTTTATAGGCCCAGTGATGCCATTTTTAAGGATTGGCTTCTGCCACAATGAATTAGTCATTTCTTTGTGTGGCACTGCATACACCATACCTTCATTAAAGCCATAGAGTTTATTTATTCCAATTTCTCATTAATAATCTGCCACGGATATTGATACTCAAGTTAAATTCATATGTCCTTCATTAGTTAATCAGCCATTCATAGACTGTATGTTCCATGAGGCCCAGGACACCAGTACCTGGCACAGAGTAGACATTCAGTAACTGTGTATATTGACTAAATGACTTTCTGTAATATCTACTATGAGCCAGACTATATAGAAAATGGTACCCAATGATGTTTTGAAAGTCAAGTGCAGAAATGGCCCAGACATGTGCTTATAAGCAAGTCAAGCTCACGTGATAGAGAATGATTCTAGGGAAGATAATCTGGAATGTATTTCTGTAAAATAGACCCTGGGCTTCATGTTAATAGAAGAAATACAATTCTGACAATGACCTTTGGGGATAATGCCAAAAAACACAGGTTGGATAGAACTCTGGAGCCTAATGGAGACAGGAAGGCTTGTTTATAAGTACTACTTTAGTGAAGGGGAGGAGAGAGAGAGGGGAGGGCTGGAAGAGCCCAAGGCTGCCCTCCTGCTCTTCAACCCCCCTCCCCCTGCCGCAGCAGCTGTGCTGGGCTTCCAAGGTCAACAGGCAATTGTGGTGGTGACATCGAGGAACTCAGAGATGTCCAGCGAGACAGAGGAAGTCCTAATCCTCTAATTTCCTTCTGCCTTCCCCAGCTGGCCAGTCCTCAGAATCCACTCCCTTTCTCAACCCTTCAGTGCCTTTGGCTCTGGCCCTCAAAGGATACTGGCTACTCTGTGCTGAAATTTATGTTTCTGCACAGCTGATCTCTCTGGCTAGACTGGATGCTGCTTAAGGACACAGTCTGAATTCAACCTCCTTTGCCTCAGTTTTAAAAAAACAGTTAAGTACCTCTTTCCTAGTGTTAGTGTGGGAGTCATAGGAGATGTGTGTGTGTGTGTGTGTGTGTGTGTGTGTGTGTGTGTGTGTGTGTGTGTGAAAGCACTTGGCACAGAGTGTGTCTCTTCCTCTAGGTTTTCTCCAGGGACGACACCTTGTGCCCCACATAATCATAGCTACCATTCACGGAATACTTACTGTGAACTAGGCACTTTACATGTATGGGTCTCTTTTCGTCATAATTTCAGCAGCAGGTCTTATCTCCATGTCACTGAAATTCAGATGTTACATTTCTTGATGAGGTCAGAGTTCATAAATGACAGACACACGAGTCAGACCCAAGTCCTTCTCCACATAGAGCTGTGCTCTTTCCAGTACCTCACCCTATCTGCACATAGTAGGCACTCGACTGACGCTTGATGAAAATGACAAGGTATCATTTACTCTAACGGCTCCTCTGGTGGCTCAGATGGTAAAGCGTCTGCCTCCAATGCGGGAGACCCGGGTTCGATCCCTGGGTCAGGAAGATTCCCTGGAGAAGGCAATGGCACCCTACTCCAGCACTCTTGCCTGGAAAATCCCATAGACGGAGGAGCCTGGTGGGCTGCAGTCCATGGGGTCGCAAAGAATCAGACACGACTGAGCGACTTCACTTTCACTTTACTCTAAACTATATTCCCTGGTGGTCCAGTGGTTAAGAATCTACCTGCCAAAACAAGGGCACATGAAAAGATGCTCAGCATCACTAATTACTAGAGAAATTCAAATCAAAACTACAATGAGGTAACAGCTCATACCAGCCAAAATGGCTATCATTAAAAAATCCACGAACAATAAACGCTGGAGAGGATGTGCTTAGAAGGGAACCCTCCTACAGTGCTGGTGGGAATGTAAGTTAGTACAACCACTATGGAGAGCAGTATGGAGTTTTCTTAAAAAAACTAAAAATATAGCTCCCATAGGGCCCTGCAATCCCACTTCTGGGCAGATATCCAGAGAAAAACACAGTCCAAAAAGATAGGTGCACACCAATGTTCACTGCAGAACTGTTTATAGTAGCCAAGATATGGAAGCAATTTAGATGTTCATCGACAGAGAAGAAGATGTGGTAAACATATACATAATGGAATATTACTCAGCCATTAAAAAGAATTATATAATACCACTTGCAGCAACATGGATGGACCTAGAGATTGTCATGCTGAGTGAAGTAAGTCAGACAGAGAAGGACAAATATATGACATCTCTTATATGTGAAATATAAAAAGAAACGATACAAATGAACTTATTTATGAAACAGATTCACAGCTTTAGAAAACAAAGTTGCCGGGGTTAGGGGAAGAATACAAGGAAGAGATAGTTAGGAAGTTTGGGATTGACACGTACACTTTGCTATATTTAAAATGAATAACCAACAGGTCCTATGAAATAGCACAGGGATCTCTGCTCAATGTTAGGTGGCAACCTGGATGGGAGGGGAGTTTGGGGTAGAATGGATACATGTCTATCTATAGAAGAGAATGAATACCTGTGAAAGTCATGTCTGACTCTTTGTGACTCCATGGACTAATACAGTCCATGGAATTCTCTAGGCCAGAATACTGGAGTAGGTAGTCTTTCCTTTCTCCAGAGGATCTTTCCATCTCAGCGATCAAAGCCAGGTCTTCTGCATTGCAAGCAGATTCTTTACCAGCGTGGATACCTGTATATGTATGTAAATACATACTCACACACACACGTTAATCAACTATGCACAAACATAAAATAAAAAGTTTTTTAAAAAAAGAATCTGGCCACCAATGCAGGACATATGTTTGATCCCTGGTCTGGGAAGATTCCACATGCCATCGGGCAACTAAGCCCATGTGCCACAACTCCAGAGCTCGTGAGCTGCAGCTACTGAGCCCGCCTGCTGCAACTACTAGAGCCCGTGCTCCACAACAAGAGGTGCCACTGCAGTGAGAAGCCTGAGCACCGCAACTGGATAGTAGCCCCCGCTTGCCGCAATTAGAGAAAGCTGCAACCAAGACCTAGTGCAGCCAAAAATAAATAAATAAAAATTAACAAAGCGAAAAGCTATGTTCCATGGTGAACCTTGGGAACAAAGGAATCAAAACAGCTTTACAAAGATTCAGAAAATTAATAAAGTCCCTTATAAATTTGTGAAAGTCTGGATCTTTTTGCTCAGCCTTTGGTGATGTGACTTAAATGCTGAATAGGGCCAAATGAAGCACATAGAGAATTGTCATGTGTTCCATGGAAATGTCAGTGAAGGCCATGGATAAGATTCATTCCTTGGCAATTGTCGGCAGATGGGAAGAGCTGAGGCACAAGGGGAAAATGGAAAGCTCTTCAACTTGCAAACAAACTCACCCAAGGTAGATCCAGGGATACAAAGGATTTTCAAACTGGGATGTCAGGTTAGGGGTTATACAGTTAAATTCTCTCATTTTACAGATGAGAAAGTTGAGGCTTAGAGAGAATAAAATGATTTGACAAAAGAAATGCTAAAACTAATTACAAATTTTATATCATTATAACATAACATCACTAGTCATTAGGGAAAAACAGATTAAGACCACAGACTATCAGTACACACCTATAAGAAGAGCTAAAATAAAAAGCAGTGACGACACCAAATGCGGGTAAGGATGCAGAGAAAGAGAAACTAGATCACTCACCCATTGTTTACAGAACACCAAATGGTCAAAGCAGCATCGTTTGGCCATCTCTTTAAAAACTAAAACTACACTTATCCAGAAGTGAAACTGCTAGTAATTTACTCCAGAGGAATGAAAACCTATGTCCACATAGAAATCTGTACACATTGCTCATTGCAGCTTTATTTGTAATAGCCAGAAACTGGAAACAACCAAAAGGTCCCTCCATAAAACAATAGTCCATCCATGCTATGGAATATTACTCATCAGTAAAAGAGAATAAAACTATTTATACATGCAACAATTTGGATGAACCTCAAGAGCATTACGTTAAATGAAGAAAGCCAATCTCAAAAGGTCAGATACTACATAATTCCATTCTACAACACTCTCAAAATGACAAAATTTTGAGAGATGGAAAACAGATTAGTAGTTACCAAGGTCAGGAGTAGTTGGAGAGAAGAGGCTGGATGTGGCTATAAAGGGGTGGCATGTGAGAGATAGTAGACCTGTGTCTTGACTGCACTGGTGGTCACACAAATCTACACATGTGATAAAATAACGTAATAAACTGCAGAAAATTCTAAAAGAGATGGGAATACCAGACCACCTGACTGG
The DNA here is from genome assembly GCF_016772045.2 of Ovis aries. Lineage (NCBI taxonomy): Eukaryota > Metazoa > Chordata > Mammalia > Artiodactyla > Bovidae > Ovis > Ovis aries. The sequence continues at coordinate 61,582,133 of NC_056065.1, forward strand.
CCTCTTGAGAAACCTGTATGCAGGTCAGGAAGCAACAGTAGAACTGGACATGGAACAACAGACTGGTTCCAAATAGGAAAAGGAGTACGTCAAGGCTGTATATTGTCACCCTGCTTATTTAACTTCTATGCAGAGTACATCATGAGAAACGCTGGGCTGGAAGAAGCACAAGCTGGAATCAAGATTGCCCGGAGAAATATCAATAACCTCAGATATGCAGATACCACCACCCTTGTGGCAGAAAGTGAAGAGGAACTAAAAAGCCTCTTGATGAAAGTGAAAGAGGAGAGTGAAAAAGTTGGGTTAAAGCTCAACATTCAGAAAACTAAGATCATGGCATCTGGTCCTATCACTTCATGGGAAATAGATGGGAAACAGTGGAAACACTGTCAGACTTTATTTTGGGGGGGTCCAAAATCACTGCAGATGGTGATTGAAGCCATGAAATGAAAAGACGCTTACTCCTTGGAAGGAAAGTTATGACCAACCTAGACAGCATATTGAAAAACAGAGACATTACTTTGCCAACAAAGGTCGGTCTAGTCAAGGCTATGGTTTTTCCAGTAGTCGTGTGTGGATATGAGAGTTGGACTGTGAAGAAAGCTGAGTGCTGAAGAATTGATGCTTTTGAACTGTGGTGTTGGAGAAGACCCTTGAGAGTCCTTTGGACTTGCAAGGAGATCCAACCAGTCCATTCTAAAGGAGATCAATCCTGGGATTTCTTCAGAAGGACTGATGCTAAAGCTGAAACTCCAGTACTATGGCCATCTCATGCGCAGAGTTAACTCATTGGAAAAGACTCTGATGCTGGGAGGGATTAGGGGCAGGAGGAGAAGAGGATGAAAGAGGATGAGATGGCTGGATGGCATCACCGACTTGATGGACGTGAGTCTGAGTGAACTCTGGGAGTTGGTGATGGACAGGGAGGCCTGGCGTGCTGCAATTCACGGGATCACAAAGAGTCGGACACGACTGAGCGACTGAACTGAACTGAACTGATACTCACATATGGTATAAGTACTAGTTTCTTGGCTTCCACATTAACCATAATTATGTAAGCTGTAACAGTGGAGGAAACTTGGTGAAGGGTACAGGGGGCCTCTCTATACTATCTTTGTGCTTTCCAGGAAATCTATAATTATCTCAAAATAAAATATTTCTAAAATCAAAGCCACTTGTAATTATGATACTCGTAATTATTTGGCTTCTTTGAAACAAGTTCCACATAGATATTGGCCAGATAACAGACTGATACTCCTAGCTTGTTAAAATGATCTGTGTCTGTTATCATAGCTACCCCCAGATCCCTTTTTCGAAAAATTCCATTTCGTTTGCAATCAGTAAGATTGTAAAATTAAGACACTTAAGGAGACCCATTAACAATGGAGTAATCTGAAAAAGCTGTCTTATTAGAATTTGGTAATTTCATGTTACAACATTAAAATAATTTGTTTGGGAAGTCTTTGGAACATTTCCACTGTTTTAAAACCCCGTAATAGAAGAAGTGTAAGGTATTTGGTGCCTGGATCTTGCTGCCATTTGAAGGTGCCCTCACCCAAGGCAAGGTAAGTATCACTGACTTATATGAGCAATAATACTCAACACTTGGTGAGGAGCTCAAGATGATTTGAATGTTAAGCCTCTTTTTGCACAGTCTTAAGACTGATTATCCTTCAGCCATTCTGACTGTTGGGTTCTGAAGTTAGTTCCCTTGCAGTGGCTGTTTTCTAGTTGCTCACAGCTGTACCTTGAGTCTACAAATACATCACCCATTTTCTGTGCTCTTAGTGACCTAAGAGTTATGACTAATGCTTTCCATTATGACTGTACTGATCAACCTAATGAATAAACCAGTTAAGTGTATAGTTCCTTAAGGGGCAGATCCTTGTGGAATTGTTCTGCATATGTGGTTAGGTGTGATGCAGTTCATCTCCCTGTAGGGAAGACAGACAGGTAAGAGTACAATAGAAATTCATCGTGATTGGTCCTACAATAGAACAAAGGTAGGATCGAAGACGGCAAATTCTTTGAGGAGGGGGCAAGGGGAGTGCTGGGGACCAAGGCTCACGGTGTCAGAGAAAGAGGCTTGAGCTGCTTTTTCTTCTAGTAGTTGCAGAAGAAGATAATGTACGGTAAGATAGGAGTGAGTAGGGGAGTTCCAGCCACTATCCAACCCTTAACAAAGCAACATCTGCCCCCGAAACAGGGAACTACAGGTATCTGCATTGTTCACTGAGGTATCTCTAGCACCGAGGACAGTGGCTGGCACATAGAAGTGCTTAAAAAAATAGTTGTTGAATGAACGAATAAAAAGAATACATTAAAACTCGTCCTCTATATCACCTTATCCCTAACTACTTTTCCATCAGTTCAGAGTGTTACACAGTGGCATCACAGGAGCCAAGAAAGGCGATTTCAAGGAAGAAAGTGTATTCAGTGACGTTAATTTATGTCGTATATCGCGTGGGGCTGAATGGTGCCATACCAGGTGTTCCCAGGGCCCAGCATGTGGCCCAGCACGAGTATACAGTGCCTCTTCACTGGATGAATGACGTCAAATAATTATTTTTAAGAGTTAACTAGAATATTGTGTTGGCTCTTTCTGTTCTCTCATATTTTGTTAGTTGAGAACCCAAACTTCAGGGATTTTAATAAACGCTGGAAATATTTAGGAAACATCTCAATTCCTTTTACCTTAAAATATTTCTCCACTGCCACTAACTCAGCAAATAAAATTGGGCTACGCAAAATCTTTTTTGTTCCTCTTTTTCTAGTCTGTTGGAGCTGGAAAGGACCTTAAATGAACTTCATCGTTTCATAGATTAGGATCCGAGACTGTGAAGTCCCATGGCTTGTTCAGGGTCACCTGACCAGCTAGTGGCAGAACCCTGTGAGAATCTAACTCCTCACCCAGTGATCTCTCCACAGTCCCCTGCTGTTTTTCTCTCTCAAAAATTCAAAACAACAGATGTTTCTGGGGGGTACCTATTAGATACAAGGCCTTCCCCAGTGGTTGAGTGGTAAATGCTCCACCTGCCAGTGCAGGAGACTCGGATTTGCTCCCCGGGTCGGGAAGATCCCCTGCAGAAGGAAATGGCAACCCACTCTAGTATTCTTGCCTGGAAAAATCCCATGGGCAGAGGGGCCTAGCAGGCTACAGTCCATGGGGTCTCAAAAGAGTTGGATACAACTTAGCAGCTGAACGATAATTAGATATAAGACAGTAAGCTGGCGGTTTCCACTGGAGAGTCAGATTGAAAAAAGGTCCCTACCTTGAACAATTTTATAAATGAATGGAAAGAAATACACATTTGAGGAAAATTCTAGAAAATATATGCAAAAAATAAGTTGTGTGGATAAATCCATGTGGCAATGAATTTCAACTTGAATGGGAGAAGACTTTGGAGCAAATGTGACACTTTAAGTGTGCCCACTCTGCTCCATAGGGAGAGCGGTTGAGGGTGTGTAGAGGTGGGGGCGTCAAATCCTTCACTGGTCCCAGAGACCATTTTCAGCATAGCTGGTGGGGTTGGAACGCTGCTCACCTCTCACTGTCTTCTTACAGGAGAGGCCAGGAACCACGACAATGTCTAGGCCAACCACAGGTTTTCTGAGCAGAGAAGAAAGAACCAGGCTCAATATTTCAGGCACATACTTACGTCCTTATTTTTTCTTAATCTACAATGTTCCTAAAGGAAGTTTTTTCAAGCCAAGAGTCTTAGTTTGCAGTTATAGTCGGTTCAACTTGATTTTGTAAAACCACCTCCAGAAATGCCCAGGATATTAAGTGATACAGGACTGCAGAGAACAGTCAGTAGAATTAATGTGCTAATGAGGTAGTAACACAGCGTTGCTCAGGATTAACACATTCGGGAGCCAACCAATTAACCGCTCTTTCTAAAACCTCCCAGGCATATTCTGTGTTCAGAGCTTGGTAAATCTCCTAGCCTTTGTAAATCTCAGCTCTCCTACGGTTTTTTTTTTTTTTTTTTTTTTGGCAGGGCTTGGGGAATGGGAGAGGAGTTAGAAAATGAAAAGTTAGCTGAGTGACAAATCCCAATTTAAGCTATCTTGATGTTATATCAAATACTGATTGCATGCGTGCTAAGTCGCTTCAGTGGTGTCCGACTCTCTGCGACCCCATGGACTACAGCCCGCCAGGCTCCTCTGTCCATGGGATTCTCCAGTGAAGAATACTGGAGTGGGTTGCCATTTCCTTCTCGAGGGGATCTTCCCAACTCAGGGATCAAACTCGGGTCTCCTGCATTGCAGGCAGATTCTTTACCGTCTGAGGCACCAAGGAAGCCCTGGTTACATATCAGAAAATCACATATTTGTTTAGCATCATCCCAGTCCTTTATGGATTTACACAGTCTTCCCCTCCACCCAATTTGGGTCAGGACAGAAGTGCTCTCTGAGCTGCAAGTACTCTATTTTGACTGTTAATTCTGGCACTAACTTTGCTCTCTAATTAACATCCCTGTATCAGGCAGAGTCCTTGCCAAGGTAAAAAGAACATAAGCATCTCTGGATCCTAACATCTAACATTTGAGTCAGTCACAGATGCCTTTGTGGGAGGGTCCTTTGGAAATATAACAGCATATATTCCTCTCTTTACTCTAAAAGCCCTTCTCAGGTCTCCAGAATATCCCTTCACTTCATGAGGCATTTTTCTTCTTTAAGATGTTTGACAAAGTCAAAGCTGAAAAAGATAAAGCCACAAAACACTCTACATTTATGGAGCTATATACCGCTCCTCCATCCTCTTCCCTGGAAACTTTCCTCACTGGAGGATACCCGTCTTTCTCCTAAATCATTAATTCAACAAATGTGTGCTGAGTGTAACCCTGTGCATGCCATGTATACTGCCAGGTGCTGAAGAATATACATGAGGAGCAACTCTTGTTGGAAGGTCAAAGTTAATCCCATCACTTTTCTATTTTGTTTATCTGTTAGAAGAAAGTTTGCCAATTATGTAATCCCTTTTCTAAAATATCAGCAGAAAAAGGAATAATTTCTGAATGTTCCGAGTGTCTTCCTCTACTATGAATTCTATCCATCCATCCATCAATCTATCCATCTGTCCAGCCACTCACCCCAACACTTGCAACATTGTGTTGCCTTCTTTGGACCAAATGCTGTCCTATGCACTGAGGATGCACACCCATCTGCTAACAACCTCGGGGAAGTTCCAGTCCAGAGGGAAATGGTTGTATGATCAGACCATGAGCCAGAACACTACTGTTAGAGAGGAAGCATGTACTCAACACAAAAGGAACCAAGCCCATGGCTTCTAGCAGCTGAGGCTGATTGTGAGTTAGTTCATGGAACAGTTCTTGGTAACTGTTTTAATTCCCTTTGGGTATATTTTCAAGGAAATTTAGAAACAGCAAAACCTAGAATTCAATTTGATATGTATAAACGTTTAATCCTTTGGGGGTGTATTTGGTCCTTCTGTTTCTCCGCTTCTCTCCTTTACCTTCAGGCTCCCGACCTTGTCAAAGGCAGGTTGTTAGTCTGTTTCCTTTGTTTAGGGCATCTTGTGCTTTCCCTTCCCATCCATGTTCCCACTCATGACAGCAGACATTTCAGGACCCCAGAGAGCTCGGGTTGGCAGAGCAAGTTGACATGTGGGAGGCGGGAGAGGTCGTCTTTCACAGAAAAGCATGAGAAAGAGGTAAAAATGGCAGGCTGAGAGAGCAGAGAGAGAAAGAGGACAAGGCTGAGAAGGAAGGAGGAAGAAAAAAGAAAAAAACAGCAACCCCAGCTCTAATCAGATCTCTCCAGACCTGGTGTTGAGCAATTTCTGTCGCTGGGAGTCAGGTTTAGAAAAAAGCTGGCTGGAATGGTCTTGCCCAACATGGGGGCGATGTGGAGCAGAATTACAGGAATACCAGAGGACTTGACTCACTCACCGCGAATTGCCTCTTAAACAGAGATTTTGCTTCGAAATTATGAACTGGGGGTGTGAGGTGGGGAGAAAACCTTCCCAGCATCCATCATGTGTTGCTTTCGAAAATTATTATTTTGGAGCACAAGCTGTTTCCTGTCTTTAAAGCCTATTATCTATTTCCCTTCCAGGTGGAGCCTGGGCTGCCTGCTAATTTAATCCCCTGGGCTTCTCCCTCTGCCTTCAAGATCTCACAGAGATGCAGGCTTCATAAAGAGGGCACCTTTGTGCCTTCCTCCCCGGAAGGCCCCCATCTACCCTGGCAGCCAAGGAGATGCTATTTTGGGAAACAGCAGCTGAGTGGGGAGGATTGTTAATTGTTTGTCAAACCCTTCCAGTCTAGTTAGGTCTCATGGAAGAAAAAAAAGAGGGGGCAAAGCCATGCCCTTTTCTTCATTCTATTTTACTCTCCCATCTGTGGGGTTGGGGCGGGGTGGGGGGGGGAGGTAGGGGAGGGAGAAGCTGGGAATAAGGGGTTTCTTTTCCTCTTTAAAAGCACAAGCACACAATCTAATGTCTAAAAAAAAAAAAAAAATTCTTCTGCCCAATTGGAAACATAATATTGGCCCAAGAACCAATCAAAGTAATTTCAAAATTGTTTATAAGCCTCAAAACAAACAACAAAATCCCAAACAAACAAAAATCCCTTCACAATGGAAGAAATATCAGGGTTCCAGTTATCCAGGGGGACCGCAGCATTTATTCAAACCACTGTGGCCAAAGTAAGCAGATCCCCCAGCACACCCGCGCCACCCTCCCCACTCCCACCCCGCCCCTGCCCCTGCTGACTCCCACTGACACACCGGAAAACAATTCTACACAGGCACACTAATCGGAACAGCCGTGGTGACACACACTCAGTCCATCACAGCGTGGACAAATTCAAAATCAAACAGAAAATGACCCATGTTGAGACCGGCTCCTCAGGACTCTGACCTCAGGGGCCCCCCACGTGACTCTGAAACTTCATAAGCATTATGTCAGCCTAAGAGGAAAAGACTGGGAACCAAAATCTTACGCTTCTTAAAAGGGCAATGCCACAAAACATTTTCTAACTGGTTTTTCTTCCTTGACCCGTTCTCATGGAAGGATGTCTAGACCTACCTCACTTTCAAAGACCACTTTCCTCCCCCACAGCACACAATGATCTTTTTGATATTTTCAAGGAATGTCAAAAGGAATTATCTTTTAGTATGAAAGGAGTTGAACTCCAAGAACTTTAGAAGTGATAATGGTGCAGGGATGGGTATGAGAATGCTGCCTATTTTATATTCATTTTTCCTCAAAAGCACTCAGGCTGCCTTATAAATATAAATATGCTAATCCACACACTAGCTCCTGGTTAGAGAGCAGATCTGAAACTTTCTTTCACACTGGAGGATGTGTCTGTACAAATTTACTCAGAATTTGCTTAGTCAAAATGAGCATGAGATGGGCTAGTGATCTGGGGTTTTTTAACTGAATGAACATTCATGTTGAAATTTAGATCAGCTGTGTTGATCTAAAATGGACTTGATTGGTGATTTAGAATTTGTTCCATTGGCTACAGCAATTAGAAGGGGAGTAGGGAGATGAGGCAAGGCTTTCTTACTGGCTGAAAGAGATATATGTTACCCCTAAACGAGGTGCTGATACCCAGTAGGCTTTTTGGTAACCAGTAATGTTTAATTAGAACAGACTCAGACACTAAAAAATCTGCCTGGAATGCAGGAGACCCAGGTTCCATTCCTGGGTTGGGAAGATCCTCTGGAAAAGGGAGTGGTTACCCACTACAGTAGTCTTCCCTGGAGAATTCCATGGAGGAGTCTGGTGGGCTACAGTCCATGGAGTCGCAAAAAGCTGGATATGACTGAGTGACTAACAGGAAAGCTACTAGGACTTCCTTGATGGCGCTGCTGCTGCTGCTGCTGCTAAGTGGCTTCAGTCGTGTCCGACTGTGTGCAACCCCATTGAGGGCAGCCCGCCAGGCTCCCCCGTCCCTGGGATTCTCCAGGCAAGAACACTGAAGTGGGTTGCCATTTCCTTCTCCAATGCATGAAAGTGAAAAGGGAAAGTGAAGTCGCTCAGTCGTGTCTGACTCTTAGCGACCCCATGGACTGCACCTACCAGGCTACTCCGCCCATGGGATTTCCCAGGCAAGAGTACTGGAGTGGGTTGCCATTGCCTTCTCCCTTGATGGCGCTAGTGGTCTAGAATCTGTCTGCCAATGCAGGAGATGCAAGAGATGTGGGTTTGATCCCTGGGTTGCGGAAGATCCCCTGGAGAAGGGCATGGCAATCCACTCCAGTATTCACACCTGGAAAATCCTATGGACAGAGAAGCCTAGTGGGCCACAGCCTATAGCGTCACAAAGAGCTGGACAGGACTGAAGCGACTTTTCATGGACACAGGCAAGTAACTACTTCCTCAGTAATAATATCCCACACTTGTAAATAGCATGGCAGAAAAAACAAACTATCAAAAAAAACCCACTTTATTTTATGTGAAAACAGCTTTTAAAGGGAAATGGTAGAGCTTAGGGTCATGAATAATTGTAAGCCAGGGTAAGATAAAGTATTTTCACTGTGATAGTTTGGTTAACATTGCCGCTAGAATAACTTGTCAGGTACTCTTTCCTCTAATTTAGTTGGCTGTCTTTGAATATGTTAGTCTCAAATTTGGAGAACCCATTAATTAGCTTATCAGATGGTTACTGATCCCTTGATATGTACATAGCAATACTCAGTTTTCTGGGTGTTGTGGAGACAGGATGAAAAAAAATATAATGTAGCATTTCTCAGCACTTTTTAATGTTATTGGGAAATAAATATATCTACATCAAAGTTAAATAAATGACATGTGAGTAAATAAAATACAAAAAAAGAAAATAGATATCATAAGATAACAAGTGGTTATTGTGGTTTTAAGTAACAAATGAATGTTGGGTTATGAGAGAGTATGTGCGCCCAACTGAGCACACTGCAAACACCAGCGGGCATGGAAGGCTTCCTGGAAGAAGTGATGGTGCAGCATTTGGGCAGAAGGAGAGAGTGCATTCTGTTGAGGAAGTAGGAGATGAGATATATACCTTTGATCAGACCTGTCCAGCTGAGGAAGAGGTGGGACATTTATATTGCTCAGGGTAAGAGAAGGGTTGGAAAAATTTGCCTAGATTCATAGAATCGTAGAATTCTAAACCTGAAACGATCCTAAAAGAATCAGCTAGGCCACCGGTTCTCAAACATGGCTGCACACTGAGCTTTAAAAGAATCCACTGCCTGGGTCTCACTCCAAACATTCTGATTTGAGTCATCTGGGGTGAGGGCTGGAAGACTCCAGATTTAAAGCCTCCCCAGGTGATTCTAGTATGCAGCCATCATTTGAGGACCACTGATTTTAGTCCAACTGTCCAATTTTACAAGACAAGGGCCACCTGCAAATCTGCCCATGCACAGCTGGTAAGAAGCCAGGCTCTGTCCCCTTGTTCCACTCCAGGCTATTTGTCTTTAACAGTGTATTGTGTAGTACTCTGGGGACCAGGCCAGAGGGTTGGATTTTTGCCATAAAGGTCATGGGGAACCACTGAAGGTTTTTGTGCAGGAAAGTGGCACATTAGAAACAAATGGTCCTGCAATTCCAGGTGGACTTCAGAATTGAAAAGAATCAATACACCCTACAAATGCACAAAAATGAGGCTGTCCAAGTGAGTATGTTTTCTCTCTGAAATTTAAGTGTGCATGGTTGTATTTTGAATTTTAAAATAATATTGTGATAATTTATGTATTATATTCAGATAAGGAGAACTGGGCTTCGCTAACTTTGTGGCTACTTCTCAGTTCTAGAAAGAACTTTCTTCTGGCCAGTTAGCTCTGGTTTTTTTTTCATTTTTCTCCTCACCTCTATAACCATCTAAGTGTTTCATGTTTCATTTCCTTTTCATTTTATCTTTCCTCTGCTCTCCCCCTTCACCAATCAAGGACATTTGTTAATTGCTCACAATATGCTCATGCATATTTATATGTCCACACCTCCCAATCCCTTTATTATCCATAGGGCAGTGTTGTCCAATAGAAATATAGTTTAAGCCACAGATGTAAAAAGAAACAGGTTAAGTTAATTTTAATAATTTTATTTAACCTGATATATTCAAAATCTTATCACTTCAACATGTTACCATTCTCTTTTCGATACGAACTCTTTGAAATCGGCTATGTGTTTTACAATTACAGCATCGATTTGGATGCTAAATGTTCAAATTTCAAAAATATGACACAAGGACATCCCTGGTGGTCCAGTGGTTAAGCCTTTGCCGTCCAGTGCAGGGGACCTGGGTTCAATCCCTGGTCAGGGAACTAGAGCCCACGTGCCACAACGAAGAGTTTGCCTGCTGCAACTAAAAATCTTGAATGCTGCAACAAAGATCCCACATGCCACAACTAAGACCCTGGGCAGCCAACTATAATAAATAATTAAACGAAAAATATTGTAACAAAGTCAATTAAGACTTTAAAAATGGTTCACATCAAAAAAATCTAACAAATAAAAGAAAATGTGGCACAATCAGGACTTCCTTGGTGGTCCAGTGGCTAAGACTCTGTGCTCCCAATGCAGGGGGCCTGGGTTCCCCCCCTGGTCAGAGAACTAGATCCCACGTGCATGCCACAGTGAAGCTCCTGTGAGTTGCAGCAAGTAAGACCCAGTGCAGCCTAAATAAATATTTTTTTAAATGGCAAAATCAAGTTGGGTTTCAGGCAAATGATTTTATCCTATTTCATTTTTTAGATGCAGATGAAATAAAATTCAAAATTCAGTTCCTCAGTGGCACTAGCCACATTGGCCTAGGGGCTCCAGTATTGAGCAGTGCAGGACTAGGGTTTTCTACAGTGGTGTTTTCACACTCTGTGACTTGAGAGGGTACCATGGTCATTTGAATGAGTTTGAATGCTGTACTTACTGAGGGAATTTGTTTTTCTTTGGAGTATTAAAGGAGACAAGGTATGACAAAGGTGATCCTAAAAACAACCTAAGTTTCTCTGAACTAATATACAAAATTTAGGACAAGATGGGGACTGGGGCTGTAACAGTTTCAGAAAGGAAATTTTGAGGAGGAAGAAGACTGTCAGGTTTTGATGTCCACCCTTAGTCGAATGTTATTTGAAGATAAAGAAATTTTATAGTTGTCAAGGTGCCAAGAAGGAAAAAAAAAGATGTAAAATATGCCGGGATAGTGAGAGAAAGTTGAAATGACGATTGCCTGTTTCAGAAGAGCAAGGGCAGTATTATTTACATAAAAGTGTTTATAGTATGCTTTTGTAGAGTTTTCCTCCTAAAGAATGGGATGCCACACATATGATTACTCATTTACATAAAGCAACTTTGACTCCTCCCAAATTCCAAATTTCAAACATTGAAAGGTAGGTACAGTGCAGATAATTTGCTATTTCACTCGCCCACTTCTTAACCATGGTTACTTATCACAGAGCTATTGTATGCATGGGGCTTCCCTGGTGGCTCAGTGCTAAAGAATTCACCTGCCAATGCAGGAGACATGAGTTCTATCCCTTGGTGAGGAAGATCCCCTGGAAAAGGAAACAGCAACCCACTCCAGTATTTCTGCCTGGGAAATCCCATAGACAGAGGGGCCTGGCAGGCTACAGTCTATGGGATTGCAAAAGAGTCAGATGACTTAGTGACTACATAACAACATTGTATCCATGATCCGTAGCCGGTTTGCATTGTTCTTATAGTGACTAGACCCCATTTAAGGCAATATTAGCTCTGTCATCCTCTGATAATAATGCCTAGTCATGCAAATGAGAAATAAAGTCAGTAGAGGTAGGCAGCAGTCCATGGGATCGCTAGGAGTCAGACACGACTGAGCGACTTCACTTTCCCTTTTCACTTTCATGCATTGGAGAAGGAAATGGCAACCCACTCCAGTGTTCTTGCCTGGAGAATCCCAGGGATGGGGGAGCCTGGTGGGCTGCCATCTATGGGGTCGCACAGAGTCGGACACGACTGAAGCGACTTAGCAGCTTAGCAGTAGCAGAAGTAGGCGGACAAGCCTTGTATTAAAAGGAATCCTCAGATCAGAGCTTAGACAGTGCTTGAGTGGGGACAGCTGTGACCACACTCAGTGTACTGTTGCTTGTGCCCAGTGGAGAAGATGGGGTGAAAGGGCAAGACAGACTTCATGGACTTCCTCTGGCCACTTTTAAAGCAGTTGCTTGCTCTGTCCTTCTGATACCCCCAGTCTCCTCATGCTACCAATTACTCTTTTTAACTGAGAAAATCCTGAAGATGACAGCAAATTCTAACTGCTTTCTAAAGCTTAGAAGAATACGTTCTATACTTTCCCACTCTTTTGGCAGGTGAAGGTGAAGCTTGCTGATCCTGAGAGCTCAAGTCCTCCAGATATGAGCTCTCAAGGTTCTGCTTTACTGTCTCAAGACTGAGGAACTCCTGACAATAACAGCAATCATGCTCAATTTGAAGTCAGCAGATATTTATTGAGCACCTACTAGTTGGTATAATAAAAAAAAAGCATTCAAAATTCAACAAATGCTAACAGTTACACCTACTATGTGCTTAGTACTGAGCTAGGCAGTAGTATAATAATAACAATTATGAGAAATAAATACTTGTGTGATACTCAGAACTGTACTACACTGTAGATATGCTTATAATTCCCATTGTACACAGTAGGTGGCTGAGGTACAGAAAGATGAAATAACTTGCCCCTGTTACAAAACATGCTTTACTTATTTCACCTAGATGTGAAATAATGTTCCTAAAGGTAACAGCAAGAAGTGAAACAAGGATAATATAGCCCCTGAGCCCCAAACTCACCACGCTTTAGAATTAGACAGATTCGAAGCTGAAGTACACTCTCTTCCATCTACAGCTGTATGACTTTGGGAAAAATCACTTGACTTTTCAGAGTCTTAGTTTCCTCTCCTATAAATGGAGATAAAGACATCTACTTGCAGAACTTTGTAAGGATGATGTATGATGTCTCTACAGTGGCGAGCTCAGTGCCTGGTCAACAACATCATTATTCAGTTCAGTTCAGTCGCTCAGTTGTGTCCGACTCTTTGAACCCCATGAACTGCAGCACGCCAGGCCTCCCTGTCCATCACCAACTCCTGGAGTTCATCCAAACCCATGTCCATTGAGTAGATGATGCCATTCAACCATCTCATCCTCTGTCGTCCCCTTCTCCTCCTGCCCTCAATCTTTCCCAGCATCAGGGTCTTTTCAAATGAGTCAGCTCTTTGCATCAGGTGGCCAAAGTGTTGGAGTTTCAGCTTCAGCATCAGTCCTTCCAATGAATATTCAGGACTGATTTCCTTTAGGATGGACTGGTTGAATCTCCTTGCAGTCCAAGGGACTCTCAAGAGTCTTCTACAACACCACAGTTCAAAAGCATCAATTCTTCAGCACTCAGCTTTCTTTATAGTCCAACTCTCACATCCATACATGACCACTGGAAAAACCATAGCCTTGACTAGACGGACCTTTGTTGACAAAGTAATGTCTGTGCTTTTCAATATGCTGTCTAGTTGATCATAACTTTCCTTCCAAGGAATAAGCATCTTTTCATTTCATAGCTGCAATTACCATCTGCAGTGATTTTAGAGCCCAAAAAAATAAAGTCTCTCACTGTTTCCACTGTTTCCCCATCTATTTGCCATGAAGTGATGGGACCGGATGCCATGATCTTAGTTTTCTGAATGGTGAGCTTTAAGCCAACTTTTTCACTCTCCTCTTTCACCTTCATCAAGAGGCTCTTTAGTTCTTCTTCACTTTCTGCCATAAGGGTGGTGTCATCTGCATATCTGAGGTTATTGATATTTCTCCAGGCAATCTTGATTCCAGCTTGTGCTTCTTCCAGACCAGCGTTTCTCATGATGTACTCTGCATAGAAATTAAATAAGCAGGGTGACAATATACAGCCTTGACGTACTTCTTTCCTATTTGGAACCAGTCTGTTTTTCCATGTCCACTTCTAACTGTTGCTGCCTGACCTGCATATAGGTTTCTCAAGAGGCAGGTCAGGTGGCCTGGTATTCCCATCTCTTACAGAATTTTCCACAGTTTATTGTGATCCACACAGTCAAAGGCTTTGACATAGTCAATAAAGCAGAAATAGATGTTTTTCTGGAACTCTCTTGCTTTTTCCATGATCCAGTGGATGTTGGCAATTTGATCTCTGGTTCCTGTGCCCTTTCTAAAACCAGCTTGAACATCTGGAAGTTCATGGCTCATGTATTGCTGAAGCCTGGCTTGGAGTATTGTAAGCATTACTTTACTAGCATGTGAGATGAGTGCAATTGTATGGTAGTTTGAGCATTCTTTGGCACTGCCTTTCTTTGGGATTGGAATGGAAACTGACCTTTTCCAGTCCTGTGGCCACTGCTGAGTTTTCCAAATTTGTTGGCATATTGAGTGCAGCACTTTAACAGCATCATCTTCCAGGATTTGAAATAGCTCAAGCTGAATTCCATTACCTCCACTAGCTTTGTTCGTAGTGGAATTCATTAATCCAAGTGTATATGCACTTGGTGGGCTTCCCTGGTAGCTCAGTTGGTAAAGAAACTCCCTGCAGTGCAGGAGACCTGGGTTCAATCCCTGGGTCAGGAAGATCCCCTGGAGAAGGAAATGGCAACCCACTCCAGTATTCTTGCCTGGAGAACCCCATGGACAGAGTAGCCTGGTGGGCTACATACAGTCCCTGGGGTCTCAAGAGTCAGACACAACTTAGTGACTAAACCACTATGCACTTGGTATGGCCACCTCAGGTGTCATAAGCTTGAAATGCTGCCATACCAGTTGGCAGAAACTCTTGAGCGCCCCTCTTTCAGGACACGCAGCCCCTCCTGCAGGAGCCTGCCCCAAACCCCTGCACTGGAAGGGCCTCCAGGACCTGATGGTCAGTGCCTGTGTCCTACAGCTGTAAAATATTTTCACTATCTCCTGGCTACAAACATGAGATGGGCTCCTGCCTATGATCAGAGGGCAGTTGGGGAGCAGCCCTAGGCATGATGGGAAGAAGTAACGGGGACAGTGATGAAGGTGTATGGAGGATGGGGGGACTCCCCGCTCAGGTGGGTCAGGAAAGCTTGGTCTATCAGGGACCAGTGTGGGTTGGGGAGAGCATCCAGATCATCACTAAAGTTCCTTTTGTCTCTCGCCTTTTTCATTCTTACTACCTCCACCTGGTTCAGACCTTTACTACTCTTTGCCTAAAGTCCCCCTAGATCTTCATGATTAAGTGGTCCCCTTTATAATTAAGTGGCATTTAAGGGTGCTGACTGCTCTAGAATCCATTCTGTGGTTCCCTTAGTAAACAGTCTTTGGTAGCTTCCTCATCTGCTCATAGGTATCCACAACCCTCTATCATGTAACCCCGGCCTCTATTTTGTCTTTCCACTTACTGTAGGTGCCTGGCACCCCTGCCAAATGAAGTGTTCCTTACAATTGACTCAGTGGCCCCTGCTGCTTGGAACTTGTGGACCCCACCTCTGGGATTTTCAACACCCTCCTCAAATACAAATTCTTTGTTCCATCTAGATTCCTTCCTTTCCTTGTCTTTTCCACCCCAAGTCATGTAAGGTGTGATGTTCTAAACATCCATTGCTAGCATGTGATACCTTGTTTTCTCTTCACAACAGCTCTAAGAGGTAGGCACTATTACATCATCCCTATTTTAAGATAAAAAAGACCAAGACACAGAGAAGTGAATTAGTTTTCCAAAGGTCACACAGCAGGCAAAAGGTAGAGCTGGGATTGCAACTCAGGAAGCTTATCTTCAGAGCCTGAGTTCTTAGTGTTTTATAGTGATGACTAGCTCTCAAAGAAAGAGAAAGTAGAAGAAAAAAATTGCTCATTTTTACATTAAACACATGGCTTGTTTTTGTAATTATTTGTGTTGGCATTTTATCTCCTTCTTTAGGTGAGCTGAAAATTCCTAGAGCAGAGGAACTCTGGGTCTTATGAACTAGTGTCTGTTATCATCATTAAGTTGTGAGGATAGATAATTACTGAGCCATCACATCCTGATTATGAATTAGCCTAATCAAACCTGTCTTTCACTAGTACTTTTCCCAAGTAAATACATGACTTGGCCAAACCCTGATGCAAGATCAGGCTAGCGTTCCACATGGACTCCAAGAAAACTGTGCTTAGTTTGGTGACTCAGATTGTGGATGAGAGTTGTCATTCATCGGAAGATACTGCATAATAGAGCAGATGTGTATGTGATTTCTCCTTTTTAGACTTGGAGAAATTGAAGCATCCTGAGGTTATTCATCCAGCATCAGGCAGGTCTGTGGTGGAGCTTAGCTGGGACAAACTCAAAATGACTCTCCAGGAACCCAGTTTAGGACCCTGGACAACCCTCTGGTGTAAGGATCAGTAAATAGACTAAGTCATCGACTGACCAGAAAATTCTGGAACACTCTTCCGCTAAATTTTTACCTTGACACAAAATAAAATTATGACATCATGATGGGATTACAGGACTTCTCTATTTGTACTTTTATGACATGTTAGTTTTTTTTTTCCCCAAGGGTGGATTGGTCAGTCCTCGTGTTGAAGAAAAATCGTTGTCAAGAATGTGAACCACCTTTCACTGTAGCTGATGTTACAACTGTATTGGTTCTAGAAACTAGAGAACAAAGTGATAAATACTAGCTTAAATAGAGAACCAAAAACTTTGTGCTGCTGCTGCTGCTGCTAAGTCGCTTCAGTCGTGTGCGACCCCATAGACGGCAGCCCATGAGGCTCCCCCGTCCCTGGGATTCTCCAGGCAAGAACACTGGAGTGGGTTGACATTTCCTTCTCCAATGCATGAAAGTGAAAGTGAAGTCGCTCAGTCGTGTCCGACTCTTAGCGACCCCATGGACTGCGGCCCACCAGGCTCCTCCGTCCATGGGATTTTCCAGGAGAGAGTGCTGGAGTGGGGTGCCATTGCCTTCTTTGTAGGTAGACACAAAAACTTTGTAGGTAGACACAAAACCTTCCTGAGTAGACAAAAACTTTGGAACTTTCAGAACCCCCGTTTTCTTTCTTCGGTGTTAAAATTGACAGGTACTAGAGTGTATGTGACTTTAGGAGGCAAGGGACTTATCCAAAATTAATATCTGCCAAATATCTTGTAGCACAAGTATGTTATCTAGGCGAATCCTGTGCCGCATTTTGCCTTCGTCTCCATTTCCGTTAGGTTGCGCGGAGCTTACAGGTGTATGTCGCCTTGGAAACGGTGGTGCGGGGTGGGAATGGGAGGAGAGCTGATCCAGGAAGGATCGAGGCTTTATTGCCGAACGAAGTCCACCACCATACTCGGATGAAAGTTCGAATGGTTTAGTTCGCTCTGGTTCCGGGAAGCAGCGCACAGGCCAGGCACCTTTAAGGACAAACAACACTGTAGCTGTCCCGTTCTCCGTATTACCGGGGCTCGCAGCACTGTCTCGGGCTAACAGCCTGCAGGCGGTCGCGCGCATCTCCCCCTTTAAGAACCTTCTCCGCGGGACTAACGTTCGAATAGCCCTGGCGCCCCTCCTCGGTCTCTGATTGGTCGCTCGAGGCGCACGAGGGCGCGCCGATGGCCCCGGAACGGTTGGCGGCCTCTCGCGATTGGCTGTCGAGAGGGCTTTATAAGGCGCCGGGCGGCCAGCTTGCCTTCAGTTAGCGACCGGACGCGAAACTGGCTGTGTTGCTGTAGTGGGGAGGGCGTGGAGGCTGGTGAGCGCGTCGTCAGAGCCGTTTCTCTTCGGGAGTCTTCACAGACCGAGGGTCCACCCCCCGTGGCGAACTTGTTGGCACTTCTTGTTCCCGTCTCAGCTTCGGAACGTGGGCTGGGGCTCACCCCCTCACCTCCGCGCCAGCCCTGGGAAGGAGGAGGTAGGATGGAGTTCAAACTGGAGGCTCACCGCATCGTCAGCATCTCCCTGGGCAAGATCTACAACTCGCGGGTCCAGCGCGGCGGCATCAAGCTGCACAAGAACCTCCTGGTCTCGCTGGTGCTCCGCAGCGCCCGCCAGGTCTACCTGAGCGACCCGTGCCCCGGCCTCTACCTGGCCGGCCACCCGGGGGCCCCAGCGCCGCCGCAGCAGCCCGAGGAGTCGGCGGCCGGGCCACCCGCAGGCTGGGGGGAGCCACCTCCGCCGGCCGGCCGTGCCGCCTGGCCGGAGCCCGAGCCTCAGCCAGAGCGCCCTGCCGTCCCAGAAGTGCCAAGGGCGGGTGACTCGGAGCCCGCGGCCACGGTGACGGCCGCCGGGGACACTCTTCAGGGCGGAGAGGCGGAGGCGCCGGAAGCTGCCTGGCGCCGCGTGGAGGGACCGCGAGAGACGGCGGTCGGAGGAGCCGGGGGTCCCGCCGAAGTCTCGGGGGTCTTCCCCGAAGGGCCCGAGGCAGCGCGCGGCCCCTGCGGCTGCCCCCCGGGGGATGAGGACAATCTGAGCGCGGCCCCTCGCGTGGACGGCTGCCGCGCGCCTCGCCCCGCTGCGGCTGAGCCCCCCGCGTCGCCCCCCGTCTGCGCCAGAAAGCGCGGCGCGGGGTGGGTGGGCGGCGGCCCCGCGGACTGCCCTGCGCCCGGCTCGACCCCGCTCAAGAAACCCCGCCGGAACTCAGAGGAGCAGCCGGGCGGGGCGGCGGCGGCCGCGGAGGAGGAGCAGGAGGAGGAGATGGAGACCGGTAACGTGGCTAACCTCATTAGCATCTTCGGTTCCAGCTTCTCGGGACTCTTACGGAAAAGCCCCGGGGGCGGCCGGGAGGAAGCGGAGGGAGAGGAGAGCGGTCCGGAAGCCGCCGAGCCCGGGCAGATCTGCTGCGATAAGCCGGTGCTGAGAGACATTAACCCTTGGAGCACTGCTATCGTGGCCTTCTGAGCCCCCGCGGTCCCAGTGCGGAGAGGAAGTTGAGCAGCGGGCGTCTCGACGTGAGGGCTGGGCCTCTCCCGGCGGCGAGGACGCCCCCGAGGCAGTCGGCGCCGGGCGCGAGGGGGTGCCGCCGGGCGGCACAGACTGCCCTTGGGCTTGGCGGCCGGCTGGGCCGAGCCTCTCGGTTCTCCTCTGGAGACTTCGGAGTGGGAGACTTATTGGAAGAGGACGGCGATCGTGGACTTTTGTGTCTGTATCTGTGTATGTCAGTTTGTCTCATTGAATTAAGGCTATTTTGTCCCTCTGGAGAGCGTCCCTTCCCCGCGGTTTAGACGATTGGGGCAGACAGGGACTTTCCTCTGCCGGCAGCGCCGAGAAGGAAGCAGCGAAAAAGGCCGGGGCCGGGGAGTTCCCCGTTCGCTCTCGGGGGAGGAAGGGACTTTACACACACCTCTTACATGAAAGCTAGAACCGCACCGAGGCCAGGAGCGGCGTTTCCTCCCAGGATTTCCTCGGACTAGAGGGATTTAGTCTGGAGTAGAGACTTGTATTATTTCTCTCCTTCCCCACTTTTCTCTGTCACTGAAGAAACGTTTATACCCTGTGATTACTCGGGGAAAGGGAGTGTTAGCGGCCCTTGTCTTCGTCACGGAGGGGAAAAAAGAGCTTGATGAACTTCACAGAAGAGTTCAAGCTTGGAAATACGGAGTTTATAGAGAAAAGATTTATTTTTTAAAAGCTCTAGATCAGAACTACTACACAGTGCTTTTAAAAAGTGTTTAAGGAAACAAAGTTTACAGACAGAAGCCCTAAGTGGAAAGGCCCTATGGTTTTGTAGATAGTAACTCCAGTCTTTGTTGTATAAAGGTTGGGGGAACTGACAAGGTTTTTGTACAGTATTTTCTCCTTCGTTGTATTGATTTTTGTATAAAAATGTAACTTTACGTGTCTAACACGTATTAAATATTTTGAAGCAACTTGACTGCCTCCTTGTGTGTAAATCGCCTGTCCAGGTTTCAAGGGAAGTGGGAGGAGAGCAACTATGGTCCGCCTGGAAAATTGAAGACGTGGTTCTTACTATCAGTTGTGCAGACTGGGGACATTGTTTGCGGGCTTCATTTATTATGGAGAGAGGCACATTTAAGCTTTCTCCCTCACATCAGAAGACTGCTGTTAGGTACTAGTATCAGTGGTCTGCCAGTTTATTGAAACCTGCCACTAAAACTCCCTTGTCTAAAGTCAATTTAGGCAATTTGATTTTTAGCCCAATCTGATAATGTCTAATATTAAATAAACTGTTTAAGTGCCAACTTCTGAGGCCCTTTCCATCCACAAAAGTGTCTTTCACTAAAACTTTTAGTTTCCTGTTATTAATAAAACCTGAGGGGAAACTGCCAAGACTGACATGGCCAGCTGGTCAGGTCTGCCTCTGCATTCCAGTGGATGTCAGGATGGAAATTTCAGTGCTTTAAAATTTTTTTAAAAAATTATGTCTGTAGAAAGTAAACGCATCAGTGAAAGGAATTGGCTTGTGTCAAACTAGATAAGGTTGGAGGCCTAGGAGGGCTAGACGAATTAGCAAAGCCTGATTTGTTTTTGTCACCCAAATGGTGACATCAGTGTTTTGGCTGTGGGTCATGGTAAATAAATACTTTGACAGCCGAGACACCTATTGATACATTTTTGGGGGGTCTAAGGCAGAATGTTCAGTATTTGAAGGGTAGTCAGTAATCTCTCAGAAGCAAATCAGTTAGAGAATTGTGTCTTAAAATATGGTTGCTAGTTCTTTAAAAGATGGAACTGGTCTAAAATAGCTTATGAATAAACTGGGTGTTTATGAGGTGGCAAAAATTGAGGGAAGAGGAGACAAACCTCTAAGAAGGGATTATTTTGCCTTTGAGCAGAAGCATAACGGAGTGCTTTGCTTTCCCTAAAGTCCTGACAGTGCGAACTTCTGTCAGGCCAGTAGGCCCCATGTTTTGGTATTTTTGCAAATCTATCTGTGACTGGTTAAGTCAAAGGAATTTTCTATGTTATGCTCCATCACCATAAATAATATATTCATAAAATTAAACATTCTCTAATCAGGGTCTTGTTAACATTGACTTGTTTTGCTTTCAGAAATTAGCTACTTCACTTACAGCCACAAGAGATCCATTGAGTGTGACTGCTTAAACTGGAGGTGTCTAGGGCCTTAATTTTGCAAACATTTCCTGTTGCTAGAAAGTAATTATTATGCTTGATCAACTATCTCAGTGCATTTTTATATTTGAAAGAAGGGAACATTTGGTGTGTTTGAGTTGATAGGTTTTGCTTGAGATGAAAATCTCCATTGATCCTTGTTTTCACATTGAGATGAACCATGGGACCATGAGTCTGCTTAGTTTAGAAAAGGTAAATGGATATATTTGATAGGGAAATACAGCTTTGGAGAAACCAGTAAGGATGATTTTTTGTTGTAGAAGCAGTATATGTCATGGTTAGAGCTGGGCTCTGGAGCCAGACTTTCTGAGTTTGTATCTTGGCTTTGCCACTTACTAGCTGAGGGATCCTGGACAAGTTACCTCATCTCTGTGCCTTAATTTTTTCTCCAGATAATTGTGCCTACCTTGTAGGGTTGTGAAAATGCCTCTAAAGTTTTTAGAAAAGCACATCATACATAGGATAAGTAAGCATACAATTGTTAGTTGTTAATGTAGAAGTAAGTTCTGGGTATAAATCAGATCTATGGTCAAAAGAATTGTGTATATTTGTAAGAAAGGAGGGAAAAGGAGAGTCTGTTTTGAAATTAATCCAATCTGTGAATTTCAGGTTCTTTTATTCTTGTATTTCTCTGGACACTGGGCAGTTCACAAAGCTTAGTCAGAACAGTTTTGCTGTTCTGTGTGTCTCTCACCAACCCTGTGACTTTGCTGATTGTATCAAACAGCTCTATTTTCAGCAAAGAGTAAGCAAGAGTGAAAACAAGGAGCAGAGATCTTGTTGACATACAAATGCTTTCTGTGGATGAGCAGAGAGGAAAAAAAAATAGCCCACAGAGTTATTTTTAGACTGAATTGCTTGGGCATAGACTGTTTCTTAAGCCATGTTAATTGATAGGTCCTGGAAAAGAGCCTTCCCAATGCCAGGATGGGGTTATCAGATTCAGTGTGACCAGCAATGAATCATAGTTTTAGTACCTAACCACTTGACCACTCAGGGAGGGAATTTTTTGATCAATTAACCTCAGGTCTGGCCTGGAAAAATTTTTTACAGATATTTAAAGTGTTTTCTGACAAGGACTCCAGGAAGATCACATGAGTAGTGAATAGAGGTGGTCAGTTTCAGTAACATCTCAACTGTGACTCTTTAAACTTGTATTCCCTCTCAGAAACCACTGATTATATTTGGGGAAAGGAACTAATGCTGGAAAGCTTGAACTGCCCCTCCAATGTGACTGCCTTTGCTCTAAGGCACCTAATGTAGTAATAATAACCCTTGTATTCCTACCATTCACCACTGATTGGATAAGAAGTGGAAGCAGATGGACCATCTAACAATTTCGGTACAATGCTTCTCAGAATAAAGATATAATAAATAGCAGGAACAGAATTCATAATGACAAAACTTTTTATCATTGGATTAATCTGAGTTGCTTCAGCTTGCTAGGCATAACTACTTGGCTTAGAGCCTGTAAGATGAGGTCAAGAGGGTAATACCCACTGTGACATGCCGTATGATGGACATTTATTTCCTTATACTTTTTTTTTTTTAAGTAGAGTTAGTTCAGTTCACTGAATAACCAAAGAACTTCTGATCTCTTGCCCTAAATATTTTATTCTTGTCCTGTTTGTGAATTTTTTATTCTCCTAGGCTTGCTTTTATCCCAGCAAGTTCCTTGAAGAAGACAGGAATGAAAAGAAACACTGATCCAACCCTCCAGTGACTATAAAAGAAGCCATTCCGATTAGGTACAGAACTCGGGTGGGGAGTGAGGTCTGCTTCCCAGGATTCCTGGCACTCTTTCCAGTAATGAGCAGTTTGTCTCTCAGCCTTTGAACCATTGTTCACATTTAAAATTCCACCCAGTGGAAATCCTTGGGAGGAAAAAGACAGTAGAAGCAGAGTTGATGTTAGGAATCATTGTGATCTTAACTTGTGGACCTGGGAGTTTTTCAGTAGCAATTCTGGAGGGTGCCCTAGAGAAGAGAAAAAGAACAAAAACTCTAAAAGGATACACACATCTAGTAGAATTCCCCCTTCCTGATTGAAACACAATTTTCCCCAATGTCTGCCACCGCCCTTCTACCCCAAGTGGGAAAGAGGTTTTTAAAAATAAGATCTCTCTCTAGCAGTTGCTCTGTCTCTGGAGAATATAGCCCAGCTGGGATATTGCTGGGTTGTATCCTGGGGTTTATCTCAGACCTTTGGAATCCTACAAGGAGGGAGGGAGAAGCCTCCTGGGACTGGATTCCTGAAAGGGCCTCTCCCTGTCTGCTCTGCTGACCAGCAGCAGCCTCCACCTCTGGATGCTGCCTGCTTCCGGGTAGGTGAGAAACAGTACTGGCTGTCAGCTTTGGGTCTCTGCAGGAAGAAGGGCTGGCCCCTGTCATCACCACCAAGTCTCCCCAGCAGGTCTCTCTGGGGACTGGCATTAAGTAGGTCTGTTGATATTTTATATAATCAAGTTTTCTAGGACCCGATCACAAGTCTCTGTGTGATAAACCACATTCCTAATTTATAGGATAATGGTGAGACACAGCTTTCCTTTTTTGCCCCTTTTAGGCACCCGGTCAGCCCTAATCCCAGCCCTCTGCTTTCTCCCTGGGCTCTCAGGACTGCGCTTCTGTCAGGCTGCCCCAGCCCAGTCATTCCTTGAGATGCCAAGGCAAGACTCCTTTCAGTTTTTCTAGAACTCAGGGGTATGCCAAAGCTATGTGTTCCTACCTGCTTGTTCTTCAACTCATCTGACCTCTCAAGTCTTTGGGCAGGGAGGCTGCTGGAAACTTGCTTTCTCTAAGGTCAAAGAAAACCATTCTGTTCCCTCTCAGAGAACTGAAGTTGTCTCTGAGGGCAGGATTTCCTTAGGCTACTCCCCACACTTGATGCACTTCCTGAATCCAGGATACCACCAGTTCAGAGTTTTTCTCCAAGTTGATCCACAAGTGTATGACTTTTTCTAGCATCATCCTGCCCTTTGAGTCATAGATACTTGCTTCAGTGTTGTAGCTGTTTTGCCTTTCCGTCGATGCTGAGTCTAAGATTCCATCCTTTTCTGAGTGTGCTCACATTTATTGTTTGTCTGGGGAAAGGTCTGAGGAGCAGGGAAGAGCTATGATTCGGAATGCTACCACCAGCTACGGAGCAGAGCTGGATTTCTTGACTTCGAGGCTTGCAGTCTCCAGAGACTCTGCCTACCAGAGATCAAGTCACATCTGTGATTACTGGTCATCCAATCCCAGATTCCAGCATAGAAGTTGGGACTAGGTATGGGAGTATTTATCCTAGAAACAGGAACAGCCACTGAAAAGCAGCTTGGCTTGTGACCAGATGGGGGAAAGGAAAGGCAAAGCCTGGGAAGCACATGGGCTACATAGCTCCCTCTTCCTTTGCCACTTTCTGAACAGGTAATGAGTCCACAGGCCCCTCTAATGGAGAAGTCTCTCTCTTTTTTTTTTTTTCCCCTTAATTTTTTAGCCACATCACATGGCATGTAGGGGAATCTTTCTCCCCCACCAGGGATCAAACACACGCCCCTTGCATTAGGAGCACAGTCTTAACCACTGGACTGCCAGGGAAGTCTCAATCTCTTAAGCGCTTCTTTGCTTTGTCTCTCCTCTCTTAGACTTTGATCGATTAACAGAAACTTTTTACAGTGAGTTATTCGAAGTAGGGGTGGGAGTAGTCATAATCCCTGAAATCACACAACAAAAGTGATGGGCAGCAAGTTAGCTCAGACTGTGAGGTGAGACTGCGCAGCCCAGGATAGTTGTGGTGGTGGGGGGACTCACCACTGAGTCAAGTTCTCCCACAGTCAAGGTCTGCTTTTGCCTGAGGGACTTCAGCACCCCACTGGCATTCTCTTCCCTGGCTGCTCTCAAACTGTGCCACAACCTTCCATTTTCTGCAGACAATTTCCAAGCTTTATTTTTGGTTTGGAAAAGGGTGGAAGCACCTTGACATGTGCATTTATCAACAGAACCTTCTCTCTGTGTATGACCTACTTTAGAGGCTAGAGTTGCTTTTATGTTTATGGCTGTGGGAGAAATCCCTGAAAGAGATTCCCTTTAGAAGCTGAACTTAGAGTACATGGAACGTTATGCTGAGGTCGTTATTACTCTCTGATTTGTGTGGTTTTCTCCCTGCATTCCACTCACTCGGTTTTCACAATGTCTTTGAACAGGCGCTCCTAGTCTGCACTAAGGAAGGCAGCTGCAAAGATGTGGTGTGTGGGAGATTCCGGCGTGTGGGCTGGCCCAGCTGTCTGCTTCCCAACCTTTTAGTCACCTCAGCATGAGGCATCTGGCCTCAGCCTAACATGAAGTTGGCCACTCCTTAAAGCCCCTGAGCTCCTCTGTGAGGGGAGGGAGGAGAGGAATGGTCTCCTACTTGTCAGGAAAAAGGAAACAAGGTCCAGAGAGTGAGTAGAGCACCTTGAATGACCAGGTGAGAACCCAAGCAGAGGCTGTGCTGGAATTCACCCCTGGACTGGGATCCCTCTGAGCCAGGGACTTGTAGGTCAGAATCTGATGAAAATGTGACTCACTATTTGGAGAGTCATTCATCTTTCTCAGTTTCTATTTATAGCTAAAAAAAAAAAAAAAAAGTATCTACTTGTCTCACCGTTGTGATTTGAAGATAAATTAGTTTGTAAAGCAAAGTCCGAAGATATAAACAACTCAGCCCTGGGTCCCATCAATTAGGTATTTACGGGAACATGCAGGAGAAACTCATCAATAGGAAATACCAAAGTGCAAACAGCAGGATCCTGGCCCTCATGTAGGGTGGGTTACATTCCAGTTGAGATGCAAAAACAACCCGGAAACCATGGTCCCCTCCCCAGAAAATCTGACCATAGATAAGTGTGATCTAGCCCTTTGCTCCTCAAAGTATGGTCTTTGACCCAGTAGCTTGGGTCATCTGGGGGTCTACCAGAAATGCAGAATCTCAGGTTCCACCCCAGACTACTGCATCTGCTTTTAACAAGATTCCTAGGTGACCTGCATGCATGTTAAATACAAAGTTCTTTCCAGTAGCCTGGATGGAAAGGGAGTTTGGAGAAGAATGGATACATGTATAACTGAGTCCCTTTGCTATATCCACCTGTAGCTATCACAGCATTGTTAATCACCTGTACTCCAATTTTTAAAAAAATTATTTCCAGTGATCTGGAGGGAAGGGTCGTTAGGGGCCGGGGGTGCTGTCTAGCGTGAACTTCTCAACTTGAGGTCACCCAAGTCTAGTTCCCTCTAGTCATTCCTTCCTTCACACACTCCCTCCTCCACATGGGACTAGCTGCAAGCTTCTGGGCCTTTCATATGCTGCTCCCCAGGGGCAGAAAGGCCAGGTTTAGAGATGGTCCTTAAAGCTGAGAGCAGGAAGAAACTGCAGGCAGGAGAGAAGGGACCTAGTGAAGGGGAAGCATGAAGGTAAGGCTGGAGTAGGAAGAGGGTGCTGTTGGCAGGACCACGGTTGGTGGAGAGGTGGGAGTCAGGCTTGTGCTCAGAGAGATGGGCAACATAAAAGTTAAGGAAACCGGGACCACTGAACTAAACATGGTCCTCGGTGAATTTTGAGAGAGATTCAGGCAGAAGATGGGACAGAAAATTTGATTATAAGAGAGTGGAGAGGCTGTGGAGGCTCCAGCTGTAGCTTTCTCCTCAAGAAATTTGACATAAAAGGCAAAAGAGAACCAGGATAATTGCTAGAGAATATGCTGGGTCAATTGAAAGGGTGTGCGTGTATCTTGACAGAGCCAGTGGGCACTGAAACAGCTATATTGAGATGAATGGGTTTTGAATACATAAGCTACTAAGTAAGGGTCTCTTATCAGAAGGAATAAACACTTTCTTTTCCTTCTCCTGTCAAATAAAAGGAGACTGGAGAAGCTCATAAATCACTCCAGGGACCTTGTTAATATCAGCCGCCCTGCATTCTCTTCCTCACTCTTGGCCCATGAAGACTCTTGCAGCTCCAGCCCCAATATACCAGTTGGCAAGGTAACAAAGGGCAGGAGGATCCCGGAGGATAAAGGATCACTCCCTGAAACCCTAGCACTGCCAGCTGCTAATCGAAAGATATATATTTCTGATGTTTTGTCCTCTTTGTATATGAGAAATTTAAAACATCAGAATACATGCATGTGCTCTGAGGAAAGCAGGATTGGATGTTTTGTTAGCGGAAAACACACACACACGTAGTATGCTCTCATTTGGAAAGCTAGTTATGAGTGAGCATGGGTTCCTGCGTAAGAGCTTTGCTTTTCCTTCCCTCCCAAGAACGTCTGACCTCATCTGTCATTCTCGGCATTATAGAGGATTAGTCTGAGACCAAGAACAGGTTGAGACATGTCCAACAATGAGGTTCCGGATGCTGAGAAGAGGGAGGGAATTTGAGCAGTTTTAGGTGTCTTAAAGCAACTGATGAGAGGTTTAAGGAGATGGGAGAGGAGAGAGGGGTAGATGGCTGTTGAAGGCAGGAGTGACAGATGTCTGTGATGATTTCAAGAGACACAAGACGAAAATGTGTCATTTTCACAGGAAGAATGTGAGAAGGAGGAAAAGGTAATGAACTGAGAGCTGCAGTGTATTCAAACACAGCCCTGTCCAGATGGAGAGCTGCATTATGCCCCCCAAAGTCCTCTGGAACCCTCGGAAATGGGAAAGAATGAATAGCTCTACTGGAGGGGGGCGGGGGTTGCATTTTCTACCAAAGCTGGAGGACTAGAGCAACCTTATTCCTGGATCTTCATCACAAGTTTTGACAGGTCAAGGTGAGACCTTAGTTTGCTAGGCTTTCCACACTTACATCATTGAGAGACAAAATCAATGCAGAGCTCAGAATTCCTCCAGTGGGTCTGCTTTCTGTCCTCATTAGATGAAGCTATTTCTAAAAACAAACAGATCATCTCCTCTCAGGGAAGCCCTGGTGGCGGAGCGATAAAGAATCTGTCTGTAATGCCGGAGATGCAAGTTCCATCCCTGGGTCAAGAAGAGCCCCTAGAGAAGGAAATGGCAACCCACTCCAGTATTGTTGCCTGGAAAATCCCATAGACAGAGAAGCCTAGCGGGCTACAGTCCATGGGGTCGAAAAGAGTCAGACACGACTTAGGGATTAAACAACAGCATCTCCTCCCATGTGTTCCTGCGCAGCCCCTTTCCCGCCACTTCCAGTGCCTTCCCGTGACTGCAGTCTGCTTCCTCTATTCTAGTTCCTTCTCCGGCACCAAGGGTGCAGACCTTGACCTTGCCTTGCCTCACCTCTCCCTTTTGCCAACACATCCAAACATCTAGCTCAAGCTGGAGCTTCTAGCTCCATGAAGATCATTTTCCATCCCCTCTACGGTCCCCACTGTTGCCTTCGTCATTCTTCCAGACCTTACTACTTCGTTCGTTCTCCCCTTTCCCTCCGCCTCCCTGCCCCCAGCACTGAATAACTAATGGATTACTCAGCTTACCAAAGAGTTTTCGTGATATTATCAGCCTGAGTCAAAAGCCTTTAATGACTTCCCATACTGTCTGTGAACTCCTCTGCAGGCATGCAGCCTTTTATGTTTATTGTCTACTCTGTGCTGGGCTCTAGGTACAAATAGGAGCTAGGAACTTGATGTTTAGGGGGGAGGGGGATGAAAAACTCCCTGGAAATCAGGCTTCATACTGTGGTGACAGGGGGACATTGATGAGGGGTGCTTAACTGGAGCATTGGTGTGTGTGTGGGGGAGGTTCTTGGGAAGAGGAGATTATTTCTGTACTGAGTTCCCAAAGACTGGAAATGAAAGAAGAGGAAAGCCTGGAGGTAGGGTGAGGCAGGGCTGGTTAGAGCGGTTCCATAACTCAGATGAGAAATGACTGGACTAGTAGCTGCAGCCGCACTTCTCGACACCTATGGTACATCGTCTTGACTGTTATTTAGGTACACGTTTTTTGTTTTTTAACTTTCTGAAATTCTTTCCTTCCCCCTTCCCCATCAGATTGTAGATTCCTTGCAGGTAAGTGCGGGCCCTTAATCTTATCTGTGTAGAGGCCTTTCAGTGTCAGGATCTGAATTGATGGGGACTTCCCCAGTGGCTTGGTGGGGGGAAATCTGCCTTCAATGCATTAGACACAGGAGATGCAGGTTCAGTCCCTAGGTCGGGAAGATTCCCTGAAGGAGGGCATGGCAACTCACTCCAGTATTCTTGCCTGGAGAATGCCATGGACAGAGGAGCCTGATGGGATACAGTCCATGGGGTCTCAAAGGCTCCAACATGACTGAGCATACACACACAAACTATAAAAAGTGAAAAAAAGAATGGAGACCTAGCAACGGTAGTCAGTGGGGGAGCTCACAGCCAAACAGAAAAAGGAATGTGAGGTTTCTTTTGCTCAGACCCCATTCTTTCAGCAGCCCAGCTGGGTTCTCACTCTGGTTTCTGCAAAGAGAATTCTGAGTCACCTCTTTCTTGCTAAATTCTCTTCCCCAAAAGGCTCTGAAGGCTGTAGGGTTACTGGAGTAGGGAGAGGGTAGCAGCACCTTCTTTTCCCGTTTCCCAGGATAGACAAAGAGCAGTGATGCTGGCAATGGCCAGGCCAACAAGATAATAGCCAGTACAGAAGTTTCTGCCTCTCAGCCCTGGGGCCATGGACTATCTCTAGGAAAGCAGGCAGAAGGTGGTGAAATTAGCCTTGAGAAGCTAGGAAGAGGTGAGGGGGCTGGAGGGAAGGCAGTCATCCTTTCAGACAGTGAATAGAATCAATCCTTCCAGCCACCTCTCCAGTTGCCAGGCTGTCTTATGGGTAATTGCTTGTTTATTCCCATCCAGTTCTCAGAGGCTGTTGGACTCTTGCTGCTCTGGGAGTTGTGGGTTTAGCGATCCCCCTCTACCCTCAACTTCACTGTACTGAACCTGCTTGGAAAGAACAAAGACCAGAGTTCAAGTTCTAATGAGGTCTCCAGTGAGGCAGAGGTGATAGTCTTCATTTGGTCCCAGGCAGAGAGATGTTGAAATCCCAGAACCAGCCCCTAAATTGGTTGTTGGCCTGTGTGCGGACTGAGTGCCCTGGGGAGGTGGACAAACCTCTGGTACCTGGGTTCTGGGAGAGAGCAAGTAGCCCTTCTGGGATTATTTCTTCCCCAACCTACAGTCTTGCTCCCCAGACACGGCATTTGAGTGCTGCAATTTAATAAATGCCTGAAAGGCAGAGTGGATTCAAGATGTGATAAACACAAGCATGCAACTTGTATTCATAGAGAAAACAGTAGAAAGTGAATCCTCATATCTAACTGTTAAGAACTTGGGCTAATGCTCCCAAAGCAGAACAGATAGATGTTAGTCCCTTCATTAACCCAGGGCCTTTTCTGCATTTCTATTGTGAGGGATGATTCTCTATTAGTTTGACTGTTCCTCTGGAAGCTAGCCGTTCTACGTGAACATTGACACTTGCTGTAAAAGTCAGAGGTATGCAATTCATGTCTTCTCCTAATTAAAGCACATTTTCGATTACTTACAAAATGGCTAGGGCTGTAATAAACTAACCCTTAGGAGACCCCCAGCTCAGACAATCAAACAAACCTAATTTACTATAGAATGTCAATGTGAACCTAAGAGTTAACTGTTACATCTCCTTAAGGATATTAGGTCCCTTAAGGACTGCCTTGATTTCTGTTATGTTTGGTTCTCCTCTTTGGCCAGGGCTCTGGGGAGGCAATCAGAGTCCTTGGGCAGAAGGAAGAGGAAAAGTATCTCCAATGGCGGAGCAGCTCTGCCTCTTTCTTCCCTCCACTGTACTCAGCTCTCAGCAGACTGTAGCTCCCCGAGAAGCCATGTTTTCCCAGGATTCCTCTGCCTGGAATGCTTTCCCCACAAACCTGCTGGGCCAATTATCCTTGTAGACAGTCTTCCTTGCTGTAATGGTTTGTTCACGCGTTTCTCTTTCTGACCAGACTGTGCCCTTCCCATCTCTAAATCACAGTCATCTTTCTAGTCCCAACATCCAAATCAGAATTAAGCACATAGGAAGTACTTAGCATTAGTTGACTAGCTATCGACTGGGGAGACTTAAGTGTTGGTTTGGCCCATTCACAGTCTGTGTGACTTTCAGCATAGTCACTTAATCATTCTGAGTTTTAGCTCTTTCATTTAAAAATAAATCCTGCCAATTCCAACTCACACAGTGAGGAATTAAAAATGAGACAACTGTGGAAGTGCTGAACAAAACGCCAGGTGGGAGAGGTGGTAGGAAGGGTGCTCGGCTCCAAGCAAGACATATTTGTCTTAGTCTGCTCAGGCTGCCGTAACAAAATGTCGCAGACTGGGTGGCTTACACAACAGAAATTTATTTTCTCATAGTTTTGCAGGATGGAAGTCTGAGATTAGTGTGCCAGCATCGTTGGGTTCTAGTGAGGGCTCTCTTCCTGGCTTGCAGATGGTTGCTATCTCATTGTATACACACCTGTGATAGTAATGGGGCAATGTCTTCTCCCTCTTCTTACAAAGCCATAATCCTTGTGCACTCACTGAATTTTAATAATCTCCTGAAGACTCTATCTCCTGCAGTCACTTTGGGAGTTAGTGCATCAACATACACAAGGAAGAGCTGGGAACACAATTCAGTTCATAGTAATATTAAAGGAAATTCAAGAGCACACAGAGCTCCCTTCAGTCCTGTCCCTAGGCACTCCCACTTGCAGATCTGGTGTCTCTCTGAGTCCACAAACCCTTTCGTCTTGTTCTCTGGACAACGGATTATCTTTCTGGTCCTGTGTCAACATTTATTCTTTTTATAACTTCTATCTCTTATTGGGGCTGCTCTTCTGGGCTTGGTTTTTGGTGTCTACACTGGGGTTGTGTAGTAGTTGAAGCTATCTTATAGGCTAAGAAGTAAAAAGGAAATCATCTGATGTTTTGATGCCAATTTGAGCCAAGGATACAGGAGGAGTGGCCCTGGAAAAACAACTGAATTTCTTCCCCCATTCAGAGGTGCCTGGAAAAGAGGTTGTCTGTGTCTTACTAGTATATCTGGGGAAATAACCATTAAAGTTAATGGGAAAGCATTTTGCAGCTACGGTATATGAATTATGACTTGTGTATCAGTTTATAGGTGTCCCAGTAACCAAAGGACTTGTGTGGCATATCCTATGGCTTATGAAGAATACTTCATACATTATCTCATCTTCACAACAATCATTTCTCAGATGAGGAAATTTACACCTAAATGGCCCAGCAAGTCTCATGCCTAAGTCCTTTGACTTACGTCCCCAAACTCTTTCCACCATACTAAAGTAACCCCACCAGACCACTTCAAAGAAAATTCAGGACTCTTAGAACTAGCCAAGCCAAGTCTACACGCTCCTCCACTCTGATCATGGAGAACTGGAAACTTATTTGCCCCATATGAATCCTTTCTTCTGTTTTGGAAGTTTATGGAATTTGAAGCAGCAAATATATATGGAATGAGGTAACATTCTTAAGAGGAAAGGATTTTACAAATGCAGAGTATTAATTATTGTATTAGGTTCCTTTGATATGAGACCAAATTTCAAGGGACCTTGAATGCTTTAAGTATATTCCGGTGGGATGCCCTGCCCATCCAGGACAACTGAGTGAGATAGGCACTACCTGGTTTTAATCATATCCCGTCACTAAACGGGAATCTTTTACGTGCCATGGTCTCTACCCTGCAGGAGTTCGCCTTCCAAGAAGCAAGGGGTGGGCGGCGCCCCTGAAGAGGGATGGCGGAAGGAACAGTCTTTGGTCTGCCCCTTTCTCCCCCTTGGGTTGGGAAGATCCCCTGGAGAAGCGAAAGGCTACCCACTCCAGTATTCTGGCCTGGAGAATTACATGGGTACAGTCTATGGGGTCGCAGAGTCCAATACTACTGAGGGACTTTCACTTTCTCCCCCCACCCTACCCAATTTGGTCGGTCAGTCTCAATTCTGAGCCAATCACCTGGAAGTTGAGACACTTGAGGATCCCCAAAACTTTAGCACATCACATCAACAAACAAAAGCTGGAGGGTGACGCACCGTGGAAATCTTCCTCTGGGAGGGGCGGGGTGGGGGCGTCGATCTCATCCAGGAGCTAGAGGGACTTTTCACAAGGTGCAATGCACTTGGGGAGGGCTCCCTGGAACGGACGACCCCGGCGCCCGACAGCGATTCCCCCTCCAGCCCAGACCTCTCGGCCCACACTTCCCCGTTTTTCCGGGCGGTCGGGCAGGAGAGAGAGCTTTATTTTCCCGCCCCGTCACCTGGCCGCGCAGGCCGGGGACCCTCGGCCAAAGCCTCCACCCATCGCCGGAGGAAGGGCGGGGAGGTTCGGGAGGCTTTCGAGGGGCTGGAGGTCAGGCGGCGCCGGGAGAGGCTCCGAGGAGACAACGCGGGCCGCCTAGTGCTCCCGCAGCCTCGGCCGCCGCGGAGCTTCCTCCCCTGCTCCCGCCTTTCCGGGCAGGCCGGCGGCCGGGAGGGAAGGCTTCCTGCGCCGGCTCCCGCGGCGCCTGCGGCCCGGCCTTTCCGGGGCCCCGCCCGAGAGTTGGCCTGGCCCCCGCCCGCTGCGCAGCTGGCGGGAGGGCGGGACCCGGCCGGGCGGTGTTCTCGGATTCGCGCCCCCCGCAACCGCCGGCCGCGGCCACAGTTGCCAAGGTTACAGGGGCGGGGCGCGCCCAGGTGGGAGGGAGGCTGCTTTGGCTCCGGCCGGCGGACCTGCTCAGCGGGCGGGGCGAGACCCGCCTCGGGCGGGCGGCGGGGGCGGGAGTCGCTGCCTGGTCGCCATGGGAACGGCGCAGCTATTTCCAGCCCCCGGGTGGTGCCAGTGGCGCGGTGCCAGGGTGCGAGGGTATGGCAGGACAGCCGCAATCTGCTGCGGCCTGGGACTTGACAATGCGCCCCTTTTGTAGCGCGGGGCCCGCGGGCAAGAGGCCCGGGTAACTGGAGGGCCGCCCCCCGCGCATCGCGCCTCCTCCCGGGCGCTCCCCGGCGTGGAGCCCCGCGGCCCCGGGCGCTCCCGGCTGCACGTGCAGCCCCCGCCGCCGCCCTCGCCTAACAAAGCGGGACCCTCCCGGGCGCGTTTCCTTCGTGCCCCCCTTCACTCGACGGACCCTTTGATTTCTTTCCATTCTCATCGCCATCTCTGACTCGTTCCACCTCTCACAGCCGCCTCCTGGAGTGCCTTCTCTTTTGTGCTCGCCAGCTCAAGTTTGGCCCTCACCCCAGAGCTTTGCCTTAAAAAACGACTCCATTTGACCTTGCCCCTCCCCCACGCTGTCATCCTTTGCTGGTTTAACGCTTTTGTTTCGAGACCGACTGCTCTGTCTTACCTTTTCTATTAGCCGCTGGCTCCCCTACCTAACACAAGCTACTTTCTGTTCTCAGCCTTTTGAAGACTTTCCGAAACCCTCTTGACATCTCTGCCTCTTTCCCAGTTTCCTTTCCACCTTTTTCTCGGAGGATTGTGGACAGCAGAAGGGAGACTGCAAATGGCTACCTAGATTGAGCTCCCTTTTATTTCTCTCTGCTGTTGTTCAGTTGCTCAGTCCTGTCTTTGTGACCCCATGGACTGCACCATGCCAGGCTTCCCTGTCCTTCACCATCTCCCAGAGCTTGCTCAAACTCATGTCCATTGAGTCGGTGATGCCATCCAACCGTCTGATCCTCTGTCCTCAGTCCCCTTTTCCTCCTGCCTTCAATCTTTCCCAGTATCTAGGTCTTTTCCAGCGAGTCGACTCTTCGCATCAGGTGGCCAGAGTATTGGAGCTTGAGTTCAGCATCACTCTTTCCAATGAATATTCAAGGGTTGATTTCCTTTAGATTGACTGGTTTGATCTCTTTGCTGTCCAAGGGGCTCTCGAGTCTTCAGCACCACAATTACGAAGGCATCAATTTTTCCGCACTCAGCCTTTTTTATTGTCCAACTTTTGCTGACACCACCCTTTTTCTGTGACCCTGAAATCTCATTGTTTGGGTAGTGTAGGTGACACTCTGGTGGGCTTTTGGGGATTCTGCTGCCGTCACCATTACCTGTCCCTTTGATCGTAAGCTTAGGTAAAGGAAACTTCTGAGAACTGGCCAAAGACCCATGAAATGCAACTGGAGGAGTAAACTGTCTCTGCTTGCTCACTCTTTGCTTCAGGTCATACAGCATCTGCCTCTTCCCACCTCTAGACTCCCTCACCCAGGTCCATTCCCCACCCCCGCTCAACATCACATTGTTCATCCTTTGGCACCAGGGATAGAAGAGGAAAGGGCAGGTCCTCCTCCCCAGGAAGGAAGGTGGGGCAGAGTAGCTTGTGCAGGAAGGGAAGGAAAAAGGAGGGAAGGAAGGAAGTGGCCAACAGAAGAAGGTGGAATCCGGTGGGAGGGCTTTGCATTGTTTTAACTCCTTTCATTTTTAGCTCTCCAAAGTCAAGCCCAAGGTCATCCCAGAACCCCAGGGGGGATTGCCTGCCTGAACCTGAAGGGGATTGTCAGAAGCTTTCAGGGACATATTAAAGGGAGGTGGGCAGAGTTCAATGTATGCTGCAGATTCTAAAAACTTACATTTTTTGTGTATCCATTTCTTTTTGTTTCTTTTCTGTTCAACAAAGTCAGCTTTTTTAAAAAAACAACTTTTTTCCCGCCTATAAAAAGCCCCAGGATAGACCTATATATCCTCTAAAAAAAATTTATGTAACATTTGTATGAGGACCTTTGTGAATCTACTCTTATAGTCTGGAATACTTCACATTTAATGGGGTTTATAGTTTATAAAGGTCTGTCTCTTAATTCTACCTAATCTCACTCTTTATTATTACCCCTACCTGGTCCCTTTCACCCACTAACTTTAAAACTCAGCCTTTCAGGGAATACATATTCATCCATATTGCTCTCTAATATCCCCTCCACTCTTTTTCTGGCCAAGGCCCAAATTGCAGCCCCTAGGAACACAGACAAGAAAGTGCTTTGGTCCATTTTTGGCCTGTGGTCCAGTACCAGAGGTATTAAGTTATACATTTAAAGAGGTTTGTCATGTGACTGTTATTGCATAGAGTATCTTTGCATCTCTGTTCACTTAATATCCAAATGTCTGGCAGCATCTCGTTCTTTGGAAGCCTCAGAGTGAAAACAATCGATTTGTGTTTTTGGAGAGCTTTCCTGAAATCTAATAACTTATCCTGCGGTTTGTCTTCCCATCTTGTGAATTCGTTATCAGTATCCTGAACACTGAGCAGAGAGCAGACGGAGTAGGGATTTGTTTTTCTCAGTCTGGGAAAGCTCACCCCTGCTTTCTCCTTAGACATACCCTCCTAGGGGAAAGTGTCATCAATAACATTTTTCTATGGCCTGGGATGGGGCTGAGGGTCAGGAACAGAGCCGAGCAACCCTAGAATCCTTTTGTGTATCTTTTGGTTTTAAGTTGCTGTCTCTTGATGGAGGCCTGGCTGTGTACAGTTGGGAAAAGTATGAGCAGAACCATGGGGCTTGGCTTCCTTTCCTTCTGTCTTACTTACACAGTGCTCTAGAGAGAATTTTCTACCACCTTCAATCAGCACACCAATCTGCAAGCCAGTCTGCCCTGGGCACTGCCTCAGGGAATTTACACTCTTGCAGAGAACACAAACTCTGCAACAGTTCCTGTGTGAAGGGGTGTGGGATGAAGCAGTGGGGAGAGGAGATTCATGGTAAATAGTAGAAAGGATTTTCTCATAACTGGAGACCCCAACTATGACAGAGGCTGGGCCGCCTTAGGTATTTGTGGTCATGGAGATGGTCCTCTAAACTAGATAGCTACCTGTCAGAAACGCTGCAGTGCATATTCCTGTGCTGAGTGGGGGATGAATTTGATGACCTGATGACCCCTATAAGTTCTTTCTAACTCGGAGAGTCTGATATTTTGAAATATATTGATGATCCTAGGCAGTGTTCAATGAACGATTCAAACTTTACAGGGATTCCATTCATCAATTATTTATTGAATATGTGCTCTGTGCTGCTGCTCTGCTAGATGCTGTGGGGGACTCAGAGATGTAAATGGTGGGGTCTAAGATCTTTGCAAAGGCCACCGACAGAGCAAACTGAAGCAGAAAGCGTTTCAGACCAGAGTGAGAAGTCTTGCCCTTCTCAATCAAAGCCCAGAGGTCAGCCTCCCCTTACACCGTTGCCTCGTGATTTGTTTCTTCCTGAGATGCTAGATTGAAATATTTCCAGGGCTTTTGACCTCGAGGAGAGGGGCAGGAAAAATAACCTATATTAATCCAGAGAGAAGTGCTGAGGGAGTGAGGCCATGTCTGGAAGGCTGAAAGCTGGGTGAAATTAGACAACAACCCCTCCCCCACCAAATCAGGATATGCTGGGATGGGGACAGGAATGAGAACTGGGAGGAAAATGAGGTGGAAATGAATGGGCCCCTGTAGGAAGAGGTAATGAGGTGAATCAGAAAAATCTGTCACTGAGATCCAAGAAGAGACCGGGGAGGTTAGTCTCTCTTGGTCTTTTTAAAAGATGAGACATGTCAGTGAGAGGGCCTGGATTTATGAAGACAGATCTGTTTTGTTGGCTCCTACCAGGAGCCTGGGGAGTGAGCAGGTGGGGGCTCACTGTGGTTGCTGAGAAAGACGATGATATCCCAGCTCTTGGGCAGCCTGGAATCAGCTCTGGTCCCATTTTTCTTTTCCCATCTTTGGCAAGAGGAGTCCTGCTAAGACCTGAGAACTCTTTCCCTGGCCAGTGCTCAGCACCCTGCCGCCCTCCCCATTGGCAGCCTCCCCAGGAAGAGTCCAGGCACCTGTAGGCCAGAGAGAGTGGTGGGGTAGGGTGGACTAGGGGGAGGGTGGAGGGGATCACTCTAGGATGGTGAGTGTCTGGGGAAAGGGAAGAGTCCCTCACAAAGATTCTGATTTGCTTCTCTATTCAAGGGAACAACCAAGAGTCAGTTTAATTAGAGACCTTGGCAACCTAGGGGATGGAAACCTCTGCTTTGTCGGTGTATATCTGTGTATGTCCCAAAGACTGTCCCTTTTCCATTGCCTGGGATAGTCTCAGAATACCATTGCTGAGAATGTCCTTTAGGGGGTCATGTCTTGTGGCTCCAGAAGGACTTGGGAGTATGATTTTAAGGGCCTTCCTGGGGGGAAGGGAGCAGTTTTATGTCCCTAACCACAACCCCTACTAGCCTACAGCTTCTTTTGGGATGTTGGTCTACTTTGAAGCACAATCTTCAGTTCTCACTGAAATGCCAGTGCTGCCTTTGTGGGCATGGTGCTGCCCTGGATCACCATCCGTTGGAAGGAGCGGACTGGCAAGCACAGGAGGGCCACCCAGCATGGACCAGAAACCTGAAGGAATGGGGTCTAGGACCAGGGAATTTTTCTGGGGATGGGCATAAGACAAGGAAGGAAAAATACCAGGGCTCGGGTTAGGAGCTGTTTTTGCTACCTTCACTCCATCCCTGTGAGCAGAAGGACTCTGAAACTGACCCAGGTCCTGGCTGCAGGCGCAAGGTGTTCAACCATCTCTGAATTCTAGGGCCTGTGGACCCTCGAGTGTGGCCTGAGTCATCTCAGAATCTCTGTGGGTTAGGGGGATGCTGTCATGGAATTTCATTCTGCTTTAAATCTGAGAACAGGAAGGCTGTTGCTGGGAGTTTTGCTCTTGTCTGCATTCAGATCATCGCCATGTTCTTTGCTTTGAAGAATGAACGGAAGCCAGGAGCTCAGTTTGACAAGGACTCTGCAGGGAAATTGCGGGATGCTGTTGTGGGCTGCAGGAAACTCTTCTCCTGCCCAGATGATGGATGTGGTGGGCCTCTGCAAAGGAGGCAGCCAGATGCTGGTTGCTTTACAGGGTTTAGCTTTTAGTGCTGGGGTTCAGCTGGAAAGCCCTGGAAAGTTTTTCATGCAAACCAAGAGAGGGCCAGAGGCACCACGCCTGCGCTCAAAGTCCTCAATGTCACAGACCTGTGGGTGGCAGCCCTTGGATTTCTGCCTGAAGTGGGCAAGGCTGAGAAGGGGAGGGGCTGAGCTGGCACCTCAAAGATGGGGTAGAGCAGGGATCCCCAGCCTCTGAGCCATGGACTGGTACCCCCTGTGAGATCAGTGGCAACATTAGATTAGAAATAAAGTGCATAATAAATGTAATGCCCTTGAATCATCCTGAAATCACCCCCCGCTGCCCCATCTATGGAAAAACTCTTACATGAATCTGGCCCCTGGAGCCAAAAAGGTTGGGGACCAGAGGGTGGACTCTTTAGCCCCAGAAGAACCGACCTTAAGGCTGGTACACTGGACAGAGTGGCCAAGAGAGAGCCCTCTGCCCCTAATGCTTTTTCAAGTGTCAAGGGCTTAGTTGTTGACTTGTAACCCAGGCAACACTGGTCAGTTATCCTCCGGGGCTCCAAGGTCACTGGGGTCTATTTCTGTACTGACTGATTGGTTTTATCTCCCTTCTTAGCTGAGACGTTCAAGAGCTAATTGGGCTTAGAGGACTAAAAGAGGTTTGTCTTCACTTTCAGAATTAAATCCAAATGCTATAGTATTAGGGACTCCAATCTTTGTGGTTCATCCCCTGCCCTCCATTTCTGCCTCATCTTTTGACACTGTCCTGCATATAGACACCAACTAGTCACACTGAATTATTTGCAGCTTTCCAGAGCATAGCATCTTCTCAATCCTCTCTAACTTGGCCTACGCTGTTTCCTCCTCCTAAGAACACCCCTCCCTTTCCCAGTTCTAGAGATGCCTGGCCTTCCAAAGAGCTTGCATCTTATCTTTTTCGATGCTCACCACCCCTCCCCAGTCTAGAGTAAGCTGCCCCTTCTAAGTGCTCCAGAGGATGTTGTACCTAACCCAAACCCTAACCATTACCTGAATTACAGCAGTTACCATATTATATTGCGGTGCTTTGCTCCTGGGTCTCCCTGAGAAGAAAACAGTTTCATCTGGGATTTCCTAGTGCTTAGCACAGTGCCTGATAACAATCAGCACTTGTGAATTTGTTCAGCTGCTAACTGCCTGTGTCCCCCATGCCCCTTCCCTCCCCCCACTACAATTTAACCTCCATAAGAGCAAGGTTCTTGCTTTCTTGGTTCACTGCTATGCCCCAGGGTCTAGCACATAGTAGGCCTGCACTAAATATTTGTTGAATGATTGGACGGGAGTCAGGGCCTGTGATTCACATTTTGGCTCTTCCCCTGAGTGCTCTGGAGAAGGAAATGGCAACCCACTCCAGTACTCTTGCCTGGAAAATTCCATGGATGGAGGAGCCTGGTAGGCTATAGTCCATGGGATCGCAAAGAGTCGGACACGACTGAGCAACTTCACTGGTTCACTGAGTGCTCTGGTGATCATGTGCAAGTTACTCAGCGTATCTGTGATGGTGTGGTGGGACAGGCAGTGGACCAGAGCACGGCCCTTAGGCACCACTTCAAGCCTTCAGTGCCTGGGATCCTATTCCAGCCAGTTCTGTGCAGAATTCCCAGACTTGTGTACTCGCAGCTCAGAAATGCAGAGGAGTTAATACCCTGTGGGACAACTCTTGCCCAGTGAGGAACCACAGCCAGTGGATAAATGCTTTCCCCCTTTTTTCTGGTGGATGATTTTTTTAAAAAATAATTTTTATTGGAGTATAGTTGATTTACAGTGTTATGTTAGTTTCAGGCGTATAGCAAAGTGAATCAGTTATATATATATATATATATATATATATATATTTCCAGTCTTTGTTAGATTCTTTTCCCACCTAGGTCATTACACAATATTGAGTAGAGTTCCCTGTGCTATCCAGTAGGTCCTTATTAGTTATCTATTTTACGTATGAGTGAGTGAGTGAATGAAGTCGCTCAGTCGTGTCCAACTCTTTGCGACCCCATGGACTGTAGCCTACCAGGCTCCTCAGTCCATGGGATTTTCCAGGCAATAGTACTGGAGTGGATTGCCATTTCCTTCTCCAGGGGATCTTCCCGACCCAAGGATCGAACTCCGGTCTCCCGCATTGTAGACAAGACGCTTTACCATCTGAGCCACCAGGGGTAAAGTACTGTGTATATATCCATCCCAATCTCCCAACTCATCCTTTCTCACTTTCCCCCTAGCCCCCATAAGTCTGGTCTCTACACTGGTATGTGATTTTGAGATACATTTCAAAGTGTCCTCAGATGGTCCCATGGGACTGGTCCACCAGTTGACCCTTATGGACAGCTTCATTGTATAACTACTGTCTGTACTGGTGCTGCCTCCTGCCCTGTTGCTGCCTCCTTGGGCCACATTCTCAAATGCACTGCTCACATAGAAGCAGGCTCTGCTTTGGGGGAGCCAGGTGAAGACAACCAGTGTCCACTCCTTGTTCTGCCACCTACTAACTTTGGGTCAAACCTCTTAACTGCCCTGCTTCTGTTGCCTCAGCTGAAAAAATGGGTGTCATCATGTCACCCGAAGTTTGTCATACTGGATAATATATGGGAGAGCGTCTGCTTCAGTCCTTGCATGCATCACTAAAGGTTCCTTCCCTGTGTTTGTGAAAAGGCAGGCCTGGGAAGCCTGCTTGGCCGCCTAAGGGGTGAGGCCTTATGAACAAATGTTACTGCGCGTGATCCCTGCTCCTCGGGCAGGAGCAAAGGGTGACCCAACTGGATGACTCAGCCATTCGGCAACAGGATCATTCTTCTCTGGAGCATTCTGTCAACATTGGTCAATGGAGTCTTGCAACATGCCTGACAGGTGGGAGGCGGGAAGAAGCAGGGTGTGGAGGCCGGGAGGGGCCCAGCCTGTTGCTCACGGGGCCAGAGGTAGCCGGCATGTCTGAGATGCTCCTCTGGCACATGCGGAGGCCCCCTGGGAGGGGCAGTGACTCCGCAAGTTCTCTTGCTGTCCCCCACGTGCCTTCCTGTCAACCTCGCGCTCTTTCCTGGATGGCAGCCTTCTGCTCCAAAGAAGGATCCTGGTGTTTTTCATCCTTTGTCTCTGCCCCCACCCCATGTTTTGCCTCCAAAATAGCTTGAGTCCCAAAGCAATGAAAACTCATTTCTGGCCCTCCCATAGGTGATGGGAGATGGTTTTGGGGGGCACAAAATCTCCCTGGCTGCCCCTTAAATTGTACACTATATGCCCCCTTAGCCTACAGGTGAGGCAGGTACCGGGCACTTTAAGCCCACTGGCTCCCAGGAAGCTCTGGGAAATGACTCAGGAGGGCTGGGCTGGCTTTCCTGCTGTTTAGCCATCACCTCTTTGAGGCCCAGGCTTCTGCTTCCCACCCTCCCTGGCATTCTTCTGCTCTGGGCAGCCATGCTTGATGGCCAGAAGGACTGTCTTGCTTCCAGGTCTCCTGACCTGAAGGGACTGGTGGCCAGGATGAATATCTGGATGTCATCCCCTCGCCCAGAGGTGGCCCCTTCTCCCAGAGCCACCCCTGCCACCTCCCAAGGGACTAAATTCCCACTGGTCCAGACATTTAGTGCACATCTGACTGGGGTGCCCTCTGGAGGAGCCCAGGGAGGGAGAGGGCCAATTGCCAGCAGCAGACAGGCTGTGCTGTCTCTGACTCCTCCCTGTCCCTGAGCGTTTGGGCCCCACTCCCACCTAGCCAGAGAATCCTGCCCTGTGAGCTCCTTATTGGTCAGGTGTACTTGGAGACCCGCAGCTCCGCTCACTCTGCCCTCCCTTCCCACCCGCTACCTGAGTCACCAGGGAGCTGCAGCTCAGGGAACTTTCTCTGGAGGGAAGCCACTGATTGTAGAGGGGAGAGGGAGACTGATAACAGAAATTGTCGACTAAGTTCCCAAGGCCTTTCACCTCTAGTCCCCCCATTCCCAAACTGCTACCCTAACCCTGGCACATGCATCTAAGTTGTCATACCTGTATACACCACTTGCTGCTGCTGCTAAGTCGCTTCAGTCATGTCCGACTCTATGCGACCCCATAGACGGCAGCCCACCAGGCTCCCTCGTCCAAATTCCAAATACAGGCGGCTAGTAGCAAACACCTTCCCAGCCCCACCCCTCCTTTTTGTATTCTCTGATCCTCTCCATACTCCAGACCCATATAGCTGACCACAGATTGGAAACGTGTAGTTTCCAGACCAGCAGCCCTGGCCTCGCTTGGGAACTTGAAATGCAAATTTCCAGGCTCCCCCCACACCCCAGACCTACTGAATACAGAGCTCTCAGGATGGGGCTCGAGCATCTGAACTTATCAGGGTCTCACCAAGTGATTCTGATGTCCTCTGAAGTTTGAGAACCACTGTCTGATCACAATGCCGGCAACAGCCTAAACGGAGAAAGCCTTGTTCGGAGGAGGGACAGCCCTCGTCCAGGCAGGAGCAGCTAACTGCTGTCACAGGCCAGGCTCCCTCATGAACGCAGAGGTGCAGGAGGCCCCCACCACTGATGACAATGCCAGAGGCACCTGGGGATCCTGAGAGGGCTCTTCTCGCTGACATCTCTTCCAGGCATTCTGGAAAGTGCCATGTCATTCTCCGAGAGAGAGTTTTCTGAAAGCCTGTTTTTTTTTTTTTTTTTCACCCACTAAGCCTAGGTGGGGATCTCATAAACAAGGGAGTTCCCAGAAGAGAAGCAGTGGGCTGGCTTTATAGGCTTCTGTCCTCCTTCATCATTGCCTTCCTGACAAGGCATGGAATTTTCTTTTACTCTTCCCCACACAGCTGACACACAGGAGGAGAAGGGGCTGACAGAGGATGAGATGGTTGGATGGCATCACCGACTCAATGAACATGAGTTTGAGTAAACTCTGGGAGTTGGCGATGGACACGGAGGCCGGGTGTGCTGCAGTCCATGGGGTCACAAAGAGTTGGACATGACTGAGTGACTGGACTGAGCTGACGCAGCTGACAAAGTTCCAGACATGACCACAGTGGGCAGGGGGTGGGGGTGGGATGGGAGTGGGGTGCTGAACATCCTCAACTCCACAGGTCTTCCTTAGCCTGGCCTTGAGTGGGCCACTCAGAAAAGAGGGCAGAGAGCAGGCCACCGGCTTTTCTGAGAGAGTCCAGCAAGACCAGCGCCCCACCTTCCGCCCCCCCTACACCCCAAACATCACCTCTGGTTCTCTTTGCCTGGGATCCTCCCTGCCCCCACCCAGGCCAAGGGTGTGTGGCCTGAGCCTCATTCCCAGCCTTCCTCCTGCTTCTTTGGGGGCCGCTCTCAGCTTTGGGGAGCAGCATAAGTGGTAGAACCGGTGTCAGAGCGCCTGGGGCTCTCTGAGGCTGTGGCTTCTACTCCTGGGAACAGCCCGAGGCGATTTCTACTCCCTTAGTCAGCACTGGGCGGGAAGGGTGAGGGCCTGGGAAAGGCCAGTGGTGTGAGCTCCTGTGGCAATCCCTCCTTGGTAAACACAGTAATAGCAGGTCCCGGATTATGATCGTTACCCTGATAATTATCAGCTGCAGCTCATGCCCTTGGAGGTGGGCCACACCAGCTCATCACTGCACAGGGGGCTGGGGGTGTAGCTTCAGATTTCCCAGAGCGCGTCCTGCAGTTGCTAGGCAACTGGGAGTCTGTGCCGGAAGCGGGGATCTCACTTAGGAAAGTCTCCCCA
The DNA here is from genome assembly GCF_016772045.2 of Ovis aries. Lineage (NCBI taxonomy): Eukaryota > Metazoa > Chordata > Mammalia > Artiodactyla > Bovidae > Ovis > Ovis aries. The sequence continues at coordinate 61,626,637 of NC_056065.1, forward strand.
GGCCTCCCGAACCTCTGAAATCTGAAGCAGCTGTTCTCCACGTGCACACCTTGGATGACTGACTGCTCACCTGGTGGAGGTGGGGGGAGGTCAGGACGGGGGGTGTCAGAGGCTGGTCCCTGAATAAGTGAATCAGTCAGCCCGGGGGAGGGGGGCATGCGGGAAGGGAGGCTGGTCTGGGGGCCACCCTCTTGCTGAAATGCCAGAGCTGCTGTTTAGGGCATGGGGCCTAGTTCAGGTGTGTTACTGCTGTCTCCAGTTGAGAAGCAGCTCTGGGGTGGTTGCCTGGTACTGGCCAGAGAGGTTTAAGAGGTGACCCAGCGGAAGAGAAGATAAAGAGAGGAGGAAGGAGGGTTCATGTCAATTAGCTTGTTTTAGTGGCAGGTCCCTTTGGGTATGTTAGGCAGACCCTAGTGCCTTTTTGCACTCTTCTGGGGCTCCATAGACCAGAGGTTTAGGGGTTTTGGGGCTTGTTTTGGCCATGCCTCAAGGCACGTGGGATCTTAATTTGCCAACCAGGAATCTAACCTGTGGTCCCTGCAGTGGAAGCTCAGTCTTAACCACTGTACCACTAGGGAAGTCCTTCCATAGACCAGAGTTTGAGATCATGGAGAAGAAGAAAGCCCTCAGAGCTGCCTTAATTTCTTGCTAAAGGTGGTATAATCTAGGGGCTGGTGAACTGAATTTTCTCTGTTAAAGAACCTACATCATTGTCTTTGGCCTGCTTCAGGAATGCACTCCCAGGACCCTCAGCATCACAGGCTGGGGCAGGTGCAGGACAGGGAAAGAGGAGCAGGCAGCAGTGGAGCCTATTGGCTTCCACTCTGTCGACCTTGACCTGGTGCACACGGCATTTTCCTGTTGAATTCTGCGGAGTGTGTCTCACTCTGTTCATGCGGAGGGAGCCCCTGGCTCAGAAACAGAAATAAATCACCAAGGAATGAAAATTCAACAAACCTTCCTTGACCATGGTGTACTCAGACGGGAACGGTACTGGATGCCAGGAGGAAAGAGGGGCCTGAGGGACTTGGTTCCCTCCCCTCAATGAGCTCACAGTCTAGGTGTCACAGGCACACTTCAACTGGAGGCCACTTTTTCTTCCTGGGAATGCGCCTCCTACAGCAGCCAGAGGTTGGGGCTTTGCCCTAAGGTGGAGGTAATACAAACCTGTTGATCTTCCCAGGGCAAGATGTGCCTTGGGGCCTCTGCATGTCAGTTTGCCTGAGTCAGGTGGAAGATCACCTCCTAGTCTCTGGAATGTTGTCAGGCCAGGGAGGCGAGAAGAGGTGAGGTGTATCCCTGGTGTGGGAGTTGAGGAGGTGGACTCAAAGAGCTGCCGGCTCCGTCTCCGGTCTCCTGGCAACCCTGACCGTGATCCTCTCCATAAAGCCAGAACTGCCCCGAGGAGACCATGATGAACATGTTCTGTAAAGGTATTCAAACAAAGAAACATCCATGGTCAACATCACCTTCAATTTCAACAAATATTCATGGAATTCCCGCCATGTGCCAGCTGGGGGTTGGTGCTTTCCCATGGTTCTTATTTAGCCAGCATCCTCTCAATCATGCTAGGAAGTACGTATCACCCTCATTTTACAGATGAGAACACAGAACCTGGGGGCCGTAAGAGTACTCATCAGACTCAGTGAACTCAATGCCACTTGCTAGTTCTATAGGACACCACTTAGATGTCATTCAAATATTTCAAACTTCTTTTATCCAAAACTAAGTTCACTATTATCGTCTCCTCCTGGTTTCCCTGCCTAAGTAAATGGCCATTGGTCTAGCTGCCTGAAATCTGGAAGTTATCCAAGATACCTCCCCTTCTCTCATCTCTGCTTTCTGTATTTGTTTTTCTTACCATCTGAATATCTCTTGATTCCACTTCCTCTTTCCCGTTCCTGGGTCACTGTCCTAATCCAGGCTCTAATAATTCATGAGGCTGCTCATCACAGTGGCCTCTGCCTGGAGCCATCCCCCCCCTCACCCTACCCCCAGCTTTGCTCATCCAACCTTCTGCTGGAGAGTAGCTTTCTGTAGCTTTCACGATAAATACAAACCCATTATTTTAAATAAAAGGCTTTTTTGGACTGGACCTTGATCACCCATGATGCCATATCTTCTCTCCAGGGCCCCAGGCCCAGGGCCTGCGTGCAGTTCCCAGTGAGCCACACATGCCTGCGAGTTTTCTCAAGCTGGCTTTTCTCCCAGGACTGCCCTTTGTCTCAGTCATCACCACTCACTATCCCAACTCCCATATATGTCTTCTGACCTAACCTGAGCTTCCCGCCTTTTGGTTAATGTTTCCAGATGCCTGGGGTGGAGATGGTTGCCCCAGGCTTTGTGCTATCTGTCCCCAGAATGGAGCTTGGCTCTCTGCTAACCAGAAGTGGAATGATCTGGTGCTTGACCGCTGTAGTGGTCATCTGTCAGAGGAACAACCTTAGAATATAGCGCCTTAAGTTGGGGTGGGGACACTGCAACATTACAAAAAGAAAATTTATAAAGCTATCCAGATAAATCATGGAGTTCATTGTTCAAAAGAACAGGTTTAGCAGTTGCTGAAGCCTCCAGTGGACAGTGCTGGGCCTTCACATATGTCGTGCCATCTAACCAGTAGGTCTGGGCTGGGCCACAGACAGCCTGAATGGCACAGCCACAGTCACTTGGCAGTTACCTGCCAAACCTGGGGTTCAAATCCAGGCAAAGCCTTTGCTCCTCCTTCTGCCTCCTGGGGCCTCTCCTGTTGGGAGGCCGGTTTTCCAGTGTGGGGATTGTCTTTTGGCCATTTAGGGGCTTAACAGGACTGTGGCAAGGGAGGGGATAGGGATAGGGGACCAGGGATGAGAGGACGCCCAAGGCCCCACAACTCAACCTCCTGGTTTTTCTCGTGTGCGGTCAGCACCTCTCATGGTGTCTCCCTGGAAGCACAGTTCCTGCAGTAGGATTGTCACAGGTAGCTCTGAAGACTGAGGTCACTGTGACCCAGGTCAGCATCAGGCACAGAGGGCCCAGGCCTGAGTGGTGTATATCAGCGTGGAGAGAAGGAGAAAAAGAGCTGGGTCCATGGCGGTGGTGGTGGGGGCTCCTGGAAGCCCTGGGGGTGGGGGGGTGCCTCACCCGCCTCTGGCTCTTTGCTCTAGTGCTCTAGTGCCAGCAGGCCCTTGGGAAGGATTGTTGTATGAATGAAGGAGCAGAGTGAGTTCCAGAGTTCCAGACTCCCTCCTTCCTGGGTGTCTGCCCCTCAGATGGGGGCCATTTCTGCCATAAGCCATCCCTGTTTCCTCTGCTCTCCCCTTCTCCCCTCCTCCCTCCAGTCTCATTACCCCACCTGGGCAATTGGCATATTGCTTTACTTTTGCCAGGCTTCAGGGTCTCCTCTAGAAAGATTCCTTCTATCTTTATCCACCGGAGTGTCATTGCCTTCCTTCCCTGGCTCAGCAAGTATGAGGCTCTGCTGGAGGAGAAAGGAAGATAGTAAGTGCCTAAGCTGGAGCACAGGTTGATTGGGGAGCCAGCTAGTCGACGGGCAGTTGCCATGGATTTTGATCAGGGGTGAGGGACATCCAAGAAGACTTGCATGGATGGGGTTCAGAGAGGGCTTCTTGGAGGAGCTGACACCTGACCTGAGCCAAGAGCACTCACACAAAGATGAGAGTCAGTTTCCTTAAGTTTTATGCCCTAAGCTTTGGCTCATTTTATTCCCAGTGGCTCAGACGGTAAAGCTTTTGTCTACAATGCGGGAGACCTGGATTTGATCCCTGGATCAGGAAGATCCCCTGGAGAAGGAAATGGCAATCCCTTCCAGTACTATTGCCTGGAAAATCCCATGGACAGAGGAGCCTGGTAGGCTACAGTCCATGGGGTCACAAAGAGTCAGACACGACTGAGCGACTTCACTTCATTCCCAGCCCTGACCCTGAGGATGGGCAGGGTTAGTAGGAAAGGGAAGATAGTGACGGTGAATAAAGCGCCTTGCAGATAAAGAAAGCGGGCAGCAAGGGGCGGCGCCCTGAGGTGAGAGCCCCCAGAGCCTCCCAGGGGCTGCGCATTGGGAGGGAAATTGCTGGTGCCTGGACCCCACTGATCATGCCCAAGGGGGTCACTGTCCCCTCCCAACGTTGTTGCTGTTCAGTTCCTCAGTTGTGCCCCACTTTGTGACCCCATGGCCTGCGGCATGCCAGGCTCCCCTGTCCTTCCTCCCAGTGTTACCAGTGCTCTTGCTGGGGAGAGAAGGTGGCTCCAGGTGGCATGGAATCAGGTGTCCTGGGTAATGGAACAGTGACATAGGGGCTCACCCCGTGCCCTTCACACACATGTTCTAGGAAGTAGGTACCATTACTATCAGCCCAATTCCATAGGTGGGGAAACTGAGGCACAGAGAGGTTGAGCAACTTGTGCAGGGTCATACCAGCAGTACCTGGATGTGAACTCAGGCAGTCTGGTGCTTCAGCCTGTGCATCGAACCACTCTCTCTTCTACTCTTCCTGGTGATACCTCTGAACAACTCGAGAGAGTAGACACCCCTTGGGCTGTTTATAAAGATGGCTACAGGTGGGACGTATCTGAAAGGTTTCCATCTTATTTTGAAAATTCACATACATCTTGTTCCTATTGCAAAATAACTCCCCTAAACGTTTAATCAACATAGTGCCTCCCACCAAATAATCCAGTAAACTCGATGCTCCAGAGAGAAGGGCCACATTTATCCCAAGGCACCGAGGATGGGCAGGAACAGTCTGTAGTGGAGAGGCAGAGCCCGCTCGAGTCTCAGAGCAGCAAGAGCTTGGCCCAGTTGGAGGAGCTGGACGAGGAGGAACTGGAGCATTTCACAGCCGCCCTGCGCTGCTGCCCACCCTCTGCCTCTCATGGTCTAGCTGCCGTCTCTCTGAAGTCAGGGTGCGCCTGATTAGACTTCCTCACGTGATCCTCACTGCCAAGGTCATCTGGAAGTGGGCTACTCCCACTTTGTGGTCACTGGGCTACCTTGTTTACAACTGCAGTTCCTGCCTCTCCTCCCCACCCCTCCCCTCTCCCCCTCCCGCCTCCTCCTCCCTCACCCCCTCCTACTCCCCTCCTCCTGCTCCTTCCTCTTCTTCTTTTGTCTTCTCTCCTGGAGGAGGCCTCCCTGAACGTCACGTGAGGGAGCCCCCACATGTGAGCGCAAGCTCTGGGGAACCTCTTCCGTCTTAGTTCACAGCACTTCGTTCTCTCCATTCTTCCAGTTCCTCTCTTTTCTAGAAGTTTTCATGTTTGTTTATGTTGAGCCACTGCAGAACCCCCCTTGCATGGCCTTAAGAAAATTCGGGGATCGTTGCCTTTCAAAGTGGGCAAGTGGATTTCAGGTCAGGGGCTAGGAGGTGCCCCAGGCTGGCGGGAGAGAGTGTCCTGAGGGGCTGATGGTTGTTGGACGGGGCAGGAGGGCTTGGACCTGGGGCTGAGCTTGTTGCTCTCAAGAGTGGGCAGCCGGTAAGGGTGTCTCTGGATGTGTGTGCTTTGGTGGATAAGGGAAGGCAGGCTGGGGAACATTGACAGTCGGACAGAAACCCTCAGCAAAGCTGGGCTTTGACCTTTTGCAGATGGAATAGATCACTTTTGAGCCCTTTCCATGGAAGTTCTGAGAGCAGAGGCTCCACCCCTGGAAATTACCTAGCCCATGCTGGCTTGTTGTCAAGACTGCCTGCAGCCCTGGGGGAGCTGGTGACCTGGGGGCAGGGTGCACAGACCTTTCTTCAGGCACAATTCAAAGGTCAGGGTATCAGGAACAATCTTCGTGAACCTCACCCCTTTCTCTTGAGCCTTCTGAAGTCTGAACTCTGGAACCTCAAGTTTCTGGAGGGAAGTGAAAGAGAGCTGACATCAACTGCTCATCGACAGTACGCCTGGCCCCAGGCCAGGCACCATATGATACCTGTGACGTGTTGGTGAAGTAAACATTATCTTCATGTTTTTGTACCAGGAAACAGGCCGGGAAGAATCAAAGCGTCTTTTCTCAAAGGAAACCCAGGCTGCCTCTTTCACAGGGCTCCCTTGCACTAAGTGTCTCCCGGAGAGGCTGGGTGCACATCAAAGTCTCCAGAGGAGAAGTCTTGGGATCTTGGTTTTTAAAAAGTCCCTTAGGCATTCGTCATGGCCAGGATTGGAAACTTCTGCTGTGTACCATGTGGCTTTCCTGAAGGCCTGAGAGGGGCAAATGGAGCAAAAAGAGATAGTAGGTACCCATGTTTGGAACATTAGCTTAGCAAAAAAACTTTAAACAGTGCTAACTGGCTTTCTGGCTATGCTTGAGATGAGTCATTGAACTTCTCTGAGCCTCAGTTTCTTTGTCTATAAAGTGGGCATCCAAATACTTACCCTGCGGGATTACTAAAGGTCTTGGGATACTGCAGAAATGACTTAGTTTAACCCACTCCAGTATTCTTGCCTGGAGAATCCCATGGACAGAGGAGCCTGGTGGGCTACAGTCCATGGAGTCACAAAGAGTCAGACATGATTGAGCAACTCTCACTCACTCACTCAACTAACAATTGGATAAATAGTAGCTATTAACACTATTTGCTGCATCAGCTAAGCTTTTTTGTCTGGGGTGGGATGACTTGGGGGACAGTGAACTCCTCTGTGGTCCACTCACCAATCGCTGAGGCCTGCCTTGGCACAGTCTGTTCCATAGAAAGAGCAGATTGCCAGGCACTCCTATCCCTCCTGGGAAATCCTAGTATCCCCATAGGCCACTGGGCCCTGTACTCTGGTACTGAGGCTCAGACACCTGGGGACACTCTCTGTTTTTTAGCTGGTGAGTCCGCCTGCCGCCCGCCCCCACCCCCAACTTGAGGGCTGGCCCAGGGGCAGGCTGGGCAGAGGGAGCTGGCAGGGGGAGCTGGCCTCGTGTGGAGGAGGCTGGCCCCGCGCCCTGCTCCTCTGCCAGCTGGGCGGCTGGGCCGGGCAGCAGCTTGGACTAGCTTGCAGGCCCAGCGGGGACCTCTGTGGGGCAGCAGGCCCCCTGAGCCCGGCTGCTAGCACCAGGGCCATCTGGTGCCTCTGTCCCCTTTTGTGTGTCTTGGGGAGGAGGGGGGAGAGGAGAGGCAAAGGGGAGGAGACAGATTCTCTGGCCCGCTTGCTTCAGAACTAGGGAGAAAGGAACGGAGTGGAGGTGGAAGAAGGGGATAGAGGAGACAGAGGGAGACTGAGGCCTGAAAGGGGGTAGGGGAAGAGGGAAGAAAACGCAGAAGGGGTGGGTGCTCTCAGAGTCTTGGTAGGAAAGCTAAAAAGGAAAGAGAGAGCGGGAGACAGAGTCAGGTGGAGAGGAAGACCTCAGTGGGCGGGAAGCAGGGATGTAACTCTGCAGGAAAGAATGGAGGCCAGGAGCAGGCAAAGGTGTACGGAGCGTCTCCACATCAACATGCGGAGCTGTTTTGCCAGAGTATTTCTGTTCTAGGAAAGAGGAAGTGAGCGCCTGTGGGCTGTAGGTGATGGGAGGGGGGTGGCTGAGAGAGCAGGCTGGGTTTCCGGTCACAGCAGCCTGGGGGTCCAGCCCCGCCCTGCCCAGCAGCTGTGAAGGTTGGGGTCCCAGTCAGAACCGCTACCAACCGCAGACTTCTGGAAAGGGGTGTGATGGTTGGTCTCCAGGGCTGGGGAGAAAAGTCGTGTTGACAAACATGTGCTTTGATGTGTGCGCTTGGAGAGTAAAAGTGTGTGTTCCTGGGGCCCTCAGGGAAAGTGAATTTAAAGAACCTCATATTTGGGGATTTACAGTGGGCTTTGAGGGAACTGTCTTCCGTCAGTGGCAGAGTATCCCTCCTCCTCCATGCAGGCCCCCAGGCAGCAGACAGAAATACCCATGAGTGTGCAGGTTTGTGTTTCTCTCGTGTTCCTATAGACTCGAGTTCTTCCCTTGGTGAAGTCATGAAGGACACAGAGAATGGTCTATTTTCTGTCCTGCGGACAATACAAACCGGCCCTGGGTTGGAAGGCTTCCTCCCCTGGCACTGCTCCTGTCAGACTCCGCTCCTGGAGCCCTCTCAGAATTCAGCTCTCGTCCCCCTCCTGGGCTTCTTCCAGGCCGCGCTGCCTCCTGCTCCAGACCCTGCATCTGCATCCCCGCTCTTGCATTACCAGAAAGCCGTCCTGTCATCTGCCCACAGCCTTACCAGCATCTGTCTTCCTGTCCCATCTGGAAAGTGGGACCAGTCTCCGTTACCTCCTTGAAGTGGGAAATCTGCTCTGAGCTACTGCATGGCTGAAACCCTGGGAAGGGCCACAGCTAAGTGTCACTGATTTAGTGCAAAGAAGTCCGTTTAGCATCAACCAACACGTGGTGTTTTTTTTCTCTCTATTCAAGTCACTTGAAGATCACCCACTGGTGGCTCTGGAAGCATGCTATAGCTCTGGGGATGGCGAGGGTACCCTGATTGGATGTGGGTGTCGTGGAGCTGACCTTGCTTGGGGCCCAATAGGCTCAGTGAGGGGCTGTGAGGAGCAGGGTGGGAGCACTCATGCCAGAGAGGCTGGTGCCCCTGGAGGAAGCCCCATCCAAGAGGTCACCAGACGTGGCCAACAGACAGCTGAAACGAGCAGGGCTCCACGGGAGGCGCCCACTCACGTGTGTCTGCAGGCGGGCTCCCGCTGGCCCAGCTGAGCCCCCTGAAGAAAGAAGAGAAGGGGCTTTGTATCCACAGCTATTAGTGAGTGCTCATGATGCGCTGTTCTCACAGCATCTCTGACCGGGAGGAAGCCTGGCCCCGAGAGGCTCAAGCCCTCCCGCCCACCCACTCAGCTGGCACAGGGCAAAGCCTCCGTGTAAGCTGCAGCCAGGGGCCAGCATGGGCCGAGCCCCAGCCCCCAACCAGGGGCAGGAGGGGCTCTGTGGAAAACGATTTTGAAATGGCCCCAAAGAATGAGCAGGACTTAGACGTTTGGAAGGCTGATGCTTCTTCTGGGGGTGTGGGCACAGTGCGGAAGCAGATCTGGGCAGGGGCGCACGTGGGGGCCATTGTGGAATCTGAATGCCACTGTGGATGTTGTGTTTCCTCCAGGAGAAGGGCCGGGGGAGGGGGTCCCGTGAAAGTTTTGATGAGGGGCATCGAAGGGTCAGGGTTGTCCTGGCTTTGGTCTAAGTGGGGTGACGAGAGAGCTGCAGGGGCCGAGGTAGGAGACTTCTGTGTGAGCAGTGGAGAGGCTGGGAGAGAGGAAAGGAGATGTGTGGGCCAGAGAGTTGTGGGCCTGGGAGGGATTAAAAAAAAATGACTGAAATGTCAGCTGGGAGGATGGTGGGGTTATTTATAGAAATGGGGAAGTTACAGAGAGAAGGCGCTTTGGGGGGTGGGGGAAGGGACAGAAAGGAGAGTTGATTTTGAACCTGGTGAGGTCAATTGTTGTCTGGACGTCCAGGTGGCCATGGTGAGCAGCAAGGGCGCCCAGATAATCAACCCTAGAACCTCACCTTGACTGTTCAGCTTCTTAATTCTCCCCGGAGGTGCTCACAGACTGGCTTTACATTTTGTGTTCTCCCAGTGCCACCAAACCCTCGATGCCCCAGGAGCCGTGGGGCCCAGTCACCAGCTGGCGCTCAGGGTCAAAGCCACTCAGTCCCTGCCCCAGATGTGGCCCCTCGGACCTTCAGGGACGTTACAGATGAAGAATCTCCCTAGAGGGGTGTTCCGGCAGGGCCCAGTCACTCTGTTTTTCCCAGGGGAGACCTGGCCCACCTTGTCGCAGGAGTGGAGAGGCTGGCAGTGGGGCAGGGCGGCACTTTGGCTCAGGGACCATGGCAGTGACCCTGCCTGGATGAGGAGGGAAGAGACACGGCTTCCTTCTGCTGGCTTTATCTCTGCAGGAGCGGGAAAGGGGCAGACCCCTGGCTGCTCCTATTCCCTCATTTCAGCAATTCTTGGTCTCCTCTCACACTCTCCACCTGCACGGGCGAGATGAAATAAAATTTTGGATTTGGGTTCATTCCAATTCTTAGTGAGAAGGTAGAGCTCTGGGAAAAGCAAATTATAATGGAAATAAGATCCATTCATTTTTTTCAGCCAGTAAGTAGGTATCTAGTATCTGAATGTGAAAGTGTTAGTCGTGTCTGCCTCTTTGCAGTGCCATGGACTGCAGCCCACCAGGCTCTTCTGTCCATGGACTTCTCCAGGCAAGGATACTGGAGTGGGTTGCCATTTCCTTCTCCAGGGTATCTTGCCGGTCCAGGGATCAAACCCGGGTCTCTTGCATTGCAGGCAGATTCTCTACCATCTAAGCCACCAGGGAAGCCTAGTGTCTATTCTGGATCAAATAAAGAATGGATAGGTGAGAGGACCCACCCCTGAGGAGCTAGAGCTGGGGGTATAGATGCAGACATGGGCAAGGACAGCATAGGAGGGGCCTGTAACCCAGATTTAGGGAAATCAAGATGTCCTCACAGAGAAAGCATGTTTCATCTAAGGTGGGAGGTGGGCAGGAAACTGTCCAGTGAAGGGAGAACGGAAACTTCTCTGAAACGGGAACAGCAGGAGCGCCCCCAGAGTTTCTAATTTTGTGGGTCTGGAGATTGGCTTGGGCATTGGCATCTTAAATCCTCCCCAGGTGATTCTAACTGGCAGTCAGGGCTGAAGGCCACTGACCCACCAACTGGATTGAGACCCCTCCTGCCCACAGGCCTCTGCTCTTGTAGAAGAGGAAAAACTCTTTTTTTTCTACCTGCCTTGGCTACATTCACTGGGGCCCCACAGTTTAGACCTATGAAGACAGATGAACAAGACAGAAATAACTGGAATTTTATGAGGCCTCATGCATACATAATGGGAGAGCTCAGGGAAGGGAAGCTTAAAGGGTGGTTTGACCCTGGACTTAAAGAGCATTTTAACAAAAGAACAATGCCTTTGCAGAAAATCGAGAAGACAAAGGGAGAGGGTTTGTAGGTTTCCAAAGGTGGCAAACTGTGGGAACATAAATACATGGGGAAACTAAAGGAAGATAAGAGCTGGTTAGTGGAGCTTTTGATGGAGATTCCTCTGGTGCCTTCTCTGGGCTGATTAAGGGTCTAGAGTTGTCTCTGGTGATTAACTCCTGACCTTCCTGGTTGGGGGTGGGGAACATCTTTATAAATTTATGTTCTGCTTTTGGGCTTCCCGGTGGCTCAGATGTTAAAGATCTGCCTGGAATGTAGGAGACCTGTGTTCAATTCCTAGATTGGGAAGATCCCCTGGAGAAGGAAATGGCAACCCCCTCCAGTGTTCTTGCCTGGAGAAGTCCATGGACAGAGGAGCCTGGCAGGCTATAGTCCATGGGGTTGCAAAGAGTTGGACATGACTGAGTGACTAACACTTTGGGCAAATAAAGAGAAGGCAGAGAGCTTTTTTTTTTTTTCTCTCAATTGCTTTCTGCTCAACACAGTCCTTATGCTGAAGTGGCATATTTTGAGGGGGTGTATTCTGCTGCCCTTTATTCCCCAGGCCCAGTGGCCCCCAGCACACAGCAGGTGCCCAAAAGAGGCAAAGGGTGAGCCCACTGAGCATAGCCTAGGTGAAAGCAATGGCCACGGTCTCATTGAAAATGGATGTGCAATGCAGGCGGCTCTCCTGGTTTTAAATGAGGAAACTGTGGTTCCCTCAGAAGATTCGAAACTTGTCAAAGGTCATTCTACAAATGACAGAGTTGGCATTTAACTCTCAGTTTAGGGAATGCTGCCTCAGTGTTTTTCTGGCTTTGTGTTGACAATGCTGGGCTTTGGTGGGGGAGGAACGGGGGAAGCTGCTGGGTCATCCTTGGCCTTTCCTCAGCTGCTCATAGTGTCCTTGTGCCCAGAGCTGCTTCCTCACATTTGCCTGATTTTATCAGAGATGATTTATCTCTGGCTCTCACCATCGATGGCTCTGGAAGCCCACTGACAACTTCAGAGACTCTCGAGAAAGCTCACTCTTTATTGGCATGCCTGGCAGGAGCCAGTTTCTTCAGAGCCTTGGTCTCCTGTCCTGGGGGCCTGGGGTGGCACTCCTTGTAGGAAGGAGCAGCTAGGGACGGGGATGGGCAGGGTTGCTAGTGGCGTGTTTCTGCTGGTGTGTTCCTGGATCTCTGGGTTTATGTGGGGACAGCTCAGCCTGAGGCTGAGGGGGGAGGGGACATGCCTGGGCATGTCTGCTGGGGCATGATTGTGTGAAGACTGCAGAGATTCTTGAGAACCTCAACTGGACTCAAGGCATGGTTAAACCCGGCCTGGAAAGAATGTCTTAGTTGGGGTGGGGGGTAGCGGGGGAGGTCCTCTCTCGGGGAAGAGGCATGGGTACTGATGATGATAGTGGTAGGTACAGATGGGTATTATTACTGGGCACTTCCTAGGTGCTGGGTACCACACTTCAGTCCTTTATAGATGTGAGATCATTTTCTCCTTAGAAAGTACCTTGATGTGAGACGTCCACTTTCTGATTTTATATTTCCCAGTTTTCAGATGAGGAAACCAAGGCTCCTATGTCCAGCCAGCAGTGGAACTCCCATCTGTCAGCGCTCTTGACCACTGCCCTCTCTGAAACCCTGAGTTCTCAAGATGTCCAGAAATACTGGGTTGGGGGTGGGCTATGTCACTGGGGAGACTAGAGCAGGTATGACTCAGAACCAGCCCAGTATGGGTTCCTCTTGTTCTTGTGTTTCAGACTGGCAGGGTCTGGGAAATCTTGCATTAGTTACATTTATAGGTCTTTAAAAGCAAAATTGTTTTCACCCTTGACCCTAAAATAAAACACGTTCTCTAGGCTTTGCTCATAAAGGAGGAATGGCTATCTTTAAAAGACTCTTAAAAATGCTTCCTGCCATGATTCCTCTGGCCCATTCCGCTGTGAACTGGCACAAAAGCTAACAGCTTAAACCCTTCTGGGCAAAACTACAGAAGAAAATAAATCCTGGAGTGTCACTCTTGGCCACAAACTGAGCATGAGTAAGTGGCAGAGATACTGATTGGTGAGAAGAAGCTGATTTGTGGCAGAGTGTGTGTGTGTGTGTGTGTGTGTGTGTGTGTGTGTGTGTTAACCTCCCTTGGGGGTGACTTCCTAGTGAGTTGTGTTCCACTGTTCTATTTATAGGTCACTTTCAGGAACTCAGAACTGCTTCTCTCACAGATCTATCCAGAAAGGCCCACCCGGGGCTTGAAACTTTCCGCCCTGTGTGTTGTGCTAAGTTGCTTCAAAACTCCCTACTTATGATGAAACAACAGGAGAAAGGAGTTCAGCTGGGATGGGTAGTAAACTTTTACCATTCCTTTGTTATAACTGGGAAATGCCCCATCAGATGCTTTACGAGGGAAGCGATGATGTCATTGCCAGAAGCACAGCTTCTTTCAATGTTCAGGTTGTTAGTATTTGATGCACCTCCGGCTCTTCCTACCCCTATCCCTACTGGATCTTTCTAGAGGGCTTTCAGCTCGCCCCCAAAGTGTGCACATGTGCTCACCCCCCCACCGCCCCCCCCCCACACACACGAAGTAGGACACCTCTCAGTGCCCGCCCTGTGTCCCCTCACCACAGTCTGTCTCTACGACTCCCAGCGTGGGGTGCTTCCTCACGCACCTCCCTAAAGTCTGACGACAACCATATGAAAAAAGATCAGTCCTGCCTCCAACGCAGAGCTCCCTTCAGATCGAGTCTCCATCCTTCCTTCCATTGCCTCCATCTTCTCAAGGAGTCAAGCGGGATAGTCTGACTGCCTTTTTCTTTTTTTTTTTTTTTGGAGTAAATAAAGGTTTATTGTGGGGTCAAGCAGCAAGAGGAATGGGTGACTCATGCTCAAAAATCCCAAACTCCCCAACAGTTGCCTTCTGACTTCACTTCCCACTGCCTCCCCTGCCCCAATCCCCGCTGCCTTTTCCCACACAGCAACCAGAGCAATGGCTGACGGTTGTCACCAGTTCATGTCATCTCCCAGCACATGGCAAAACCCAGCTCCTACCATGACCCTGCCAGGCCTGTGCAGCCTCCCTGCCTCTCACCTCCTTTCTCTTTTCCTAGGAACTTGTTGCATCTATTAGAGTGAATTGGGCTATGTGGGTTACACAAACAACAAGCCCCACCTCCCATCCACATTAAGTGGACCGAGGGTGTTAATAAGGCTGGGGTGAAGATAATACCAGTTCAGTTGGTTTTAAATACGCTAACAGCTGTGTTGAAAACACTGATGTGAGCCGACAAGAGCATACCTTCAGGGGTGTGACCTTTATGCTGCTAGGTGGGATGACCGATGGGTGAAGCAGACGCCGCACAGATAACTGAAGGACGTATTTATGAAGGGTCAAGTACAGATCTGGGAGAAGAGAATCTGGGATGTGTGAAGAATTTGGAGGTGAGGAGACTGAATGTATGCGAAGGGGAATCAAAAAGAAGTTAAGTTCTTTTAAATATTTGTTTTGAGTCATGAGAAGAAGTGATATCTCTGAGATATTAGAATAATGGATCGTCTGTCTCAGTAATGTAGATGGTCCGATGCACTGAATGAGTGGGCTTGTGGCTTCCGGGGAGACTCAGCCATCATAGGTCAAAAAAGTCTTGCCCAGCTTTGCATTTCTAATTAGGCTATTACAAGTCCAAGTCCATAGGAAGTGAATAATCAATAATTCCGAAAGCCTTGGGAATCCCCTGCAGGTCCACTGGTTAGGATTCTGCATTTTCACTGCTGAGGGCTCAGGTTCAATCTCTGGTTGGGGAACTAAGATCCTGCAACCACAGAGCATGGCCATAAAAAAAAAAAAAAAAAAAAGGCCGGGTTGCTGAGAGGGAGGTTTTCTACTTTCCATGAAGATCCCTTTTCTGTGTCTAGAGTACAGTATGGAGATTAAAGCATAGAGTGACATGCCCAGCTGGGGTGCAGAGAAGAGAGGGTTCAACGCAAAGGCAGCACTAGCCTCCCAAGACAGAAGACAGCCCATCTGGTGCTGGGAGAAGCTTGGAGGGAGACTCAGGGGATGAGAATGTAGGGTAAGACGCTGTGTGACCCACCCACTACCCACAGATTCAGGATGGAGTGGCCGCTGTGGTAGAATCTGCCCAGACTGGGTGACAGGAAGCAGGGAGGAGAGGGGCTTATGCCCACTTCACATGTGGATTGCTGGGAGGAGAATGTGTAAGGCTATCACAGCACAGCAGAAACACTGTTGGGTTTCAGGACAGGGAGGGCCTGAGACAGTGGGCCTTGCTTCTAGGAGCCGTGCATGAGGGTGTGTCCGGGACCTCCCAGACGACCCCTAGGGATGCATCAGGAAGCTGGGAATTAAGAGTCTCATCCTAGTCACTGGGCCAGTGGGACCTCTGGGCAGAGTCTTGGTGCGGAGAACCAGAGCTGGGACCGGGGGAGGACGTGGCTGAGCCCCAGTGGGTCAGCGGTGCCAGGGAGCATGGAGTGGGGGTCCATGAAGCAGGGAGATGGCCCGGTTGCCCGTGGTGGTTGTTAGGTCTAGCCTACAAGAACGAAACAGGACATGAACACCCCCAAACCCAGTGGGACAAGGGGCAGGAGAGGATGTGGTTTTGGGACAGTACGTGAGAAAGGCACTTAGGGTTTTCATTCATGATAAGATCAAAGTGAGTCCCCAGGGTGAAATAGTAAGACTCATGAAAAAAAAAAAAATAGAAGGTTTATATAATCTGGTCTTACTCCTTGGAAGGAAAGTTATGACCAACCTAGACAGCATATTAAAAAGCAGAGACATTACTTTGCCAAAGGTCCATCTAGTCAAGGCTATGGTTTTTCCAGTAGTCATGTATGAATGTGAGAGTTGGACTATAAAGAAAGCTGAGCATTGAATCACTGATGCTTTTGAACTGAGTTATTGGAGAAGACTCTTGAGAGTCCCTTGGACTGCAAGGAGATCCAATCAGTCCATCCTAAAGGAGATCAGTCCTGGGTGTTCATTGCAAGGACTGATGTTGAAGCTGAAACTCCAATACTTTGGCCACCTGATGCGAAGAGCTGACTCATTTGAAAAGACCCTGATGCTGGGAGGGATTAGGGGCAGGAGGAGAAGGGAACGACAGAGCATGAGATGGTTGAATGGCATCACCGACTCAATGGACATGAGTTTGGGTAAACTCTGGGAGTTGATGATGGACAGGGAGGCCTGGCGTGCTGCGGTTCATGGAGTTACAAAGTCAGACATGACTGAGCGAATGAACTGAACTGATAGTCTGGTCTCATTCTTCTCTGGGCTGGTTGGCTCACTTCTGGAGCACTGTGGTCACACTGGTGTCCCACCTTGAGAGTGAACAGAGAAAGCAGATACCATTCCCAGGAGAGTGGTGAGGAACTGCCAGGTGAGAATAGGTTAGAGGGAATCGAGAACGTGCAGTCAGGAGAAAGTTAGTCCAGGAGTGACTCACTGCTTAGTCCCCCCACGGTCCCAAGGGGAGTTCTGATGTATAGACATTGTAGGGAGAGAGATTTCAGCCTGAAACCGCAAAGAACTGTCCAGGGATTCTCAGCTGGCATGGTCTGAATCAGAACAAAATGTCTTTCCTGGAGCTGCTGTATCTAGGCCACAGCCAGGACATTATGCGGGAGATTCAGCCGTCTGTCTGGGTCACAGACCTGGTTGGTGTTCAGTCACTAAGTTGTGTCTGACTTTGTGATCCCATGGACTACAGCACGCCAGGCTACCCTGGCTTCCCTTCCCACTTAGGCCTGGACAGTCTTCAAAATATCTCCCAACCTTAAGATTTTGTGGGTTGCAAAACAGAATTCTAATTTTACAACTTCTGACCCCGAAGAGGCTCTTACTTTGGGTCACGGTGTCTAAGTGGAAGGATCCCAGCTCCTCAGTGTCAGACAAACCTCATTTCCAAGACTGGCTGTGTGTCAGTCACTAGCTCTGTGACCCTGGAGGATTTCCCTCACCTTTTCTCATCTATATAAGATGGCCATACTTACCTGGCAGGATTTTGTTGGCATTAAGTGAAACAATATCATAAAAGGTGGGAAAAGAAAAGATCAAAGCAGACTCTGTGTGTGTGTGTGTGTGTGTGTGTGTGCATGTGTGTGTTAGTGGGAACAGGGAGACGCTAGGACCTTTACAGTGCTATAAAATTGAGTTACTGCCTCATGGTTAGTTTTCTTTTTCATAAGATCAGCTTACAGAGCATCAGGTTTAATGACAAGATGAAATCAACTCTGATGTGGTGCGGACAGATTCTAGTTTGAATCCTCTTTAACGGGGAAGGGAAGGGTTCGACACAGGGAGGTGGGCAGGCAGATTCTAGCTTGAATCCTCTCAACGGGGCAGGGAAGGGCTCCAGACAGGGAGGTGGGGAGGTGCTTGTGACTGTGCTGGGGGAGGGGCAAGAGAAAGTCATCTTCTGAGGGCTACAGACAGACACCCCCTGGCCCCATTCCTGGCTAAGGGTGAGACTGCCCATATGGGTAACCACCCCCACCCCCAGCCTTTTGAGGAAGTAGTTACTTGGATAAGACGCCCATGACTGATGTGGCCCCGTCTGTGGCAGCCTTCAGCTGTGACTGGGCACAGAGTTCCTCTGAACCATCCCACTTCAGCCATTGCCCACCTGCCTCTCACTTAATCCCTCCTGATTCCTCTGTCACAGTTAGCCTCTACAAGGAGCTGTATGTGACTGACAAAGCTAAACATGCTCCCTCTCCCAGGGACACCTGCCCTTCAGCCCCAAACCAGCTGTGAATCTGCACGGGGGGCCCCTCTTCCATGGCAGGAGAATCCCAGTGGAAGTGGGCATGGATGGCACCACCTGGTGTGTCTTTTCGCCAAGCTGACCCGCTGACAGTGGTGAAGGAACAGGCCCAGCTGGGGGTGGTGTGGGGGAGTGCTCCCCCTCTGCCCGGTTGGAGGAAGTGAGTGGTCCAGCCTCAGGCCCCAAGCTGACTCAGTGGTTCCTGGAAGGAGGTGATGTCATGGTGACATAGCAGTTCCTCTCCCCAGAAAAGTCAGTAGGAGATCGAGTGGGTCCCATTGGCACCGAGGCCTGGGGCTCTCTTCAGAGTGACCACGTTCCTCCCCACTGGCTGGCCACTACATGCCACCTCGGTCGGTGAATCTCCAGATTCCCACAGCTTGGATCATCTGTCCCTACAGTGACTCCATATTCGGGGCAGTTTTGATTGATTCTAAGCCTTCTGCCTCTTTGTTTTTCCAGGTAAACACACTCACAAATGAGAGGAAATTGTTAGGTCTGAACATGCCTCCTGGGCTTTAGGAACGCAGCGTCGCCAGGCTGGATGGAAACCGGAACGTGGGATCCTGAGTAGCCTTCCCGTCTGCATCTATTTTCAACAACATTCCTAGCTCGGAAGAGTTGGAGCTGCGTCCCTTTATTTCTTTTGTCTTTTCCGTACTCCCCACCGGGGCTGAGGGAGTGGGAACCTAAAAATGCTTTGCGGGGGGTGGGGTAGGGGTGGCAGGCACCCCACCTTGTCCTTGTCAGGCGCTCCCTCCCTTTAGCTCATGGGGGTTGAGACATCTGCATCAGGGCCCCTGTGAGGACGGAAGCAGGCTCAGTCTGGCTTCTTCGAGGTCAGATCAGCGCTAAATTGCAAGGTAACGGCAGTCAGGCCTGGTGTGGGCTTGGGAAAAACCCGGCTGGATTTGTGAGGGCAGGGGATGCTTTCAGAAGACCCTTTCCCTGCCCCCTTGTTCACCGGAGACCCGATTCCCCAGGAGGCTGCATGTCAGACCCACGTGGAGTATCACGGGTCCTTTGTCAGCTGGAGTCTGAATTCCAAGGCCACCTCCGTGGTCCTTCCCAGACCTGTTCCGACGTTATTCGAGCGAGCCGGGCGAGACCTTACGCTGCCCGATGCTGCCCCCTGCAGGCTGTTGAGGGGCACAGCGCGCTCTACCGAATGGTGGCTTTTCATCACCTAAAGTTGTCAGAGCAGCTAATAGTCCATGAACAGGGAGAAAATTAGGCTTCTCCAAGTGAATTGGGTGTTGAAAGATACTGAGATAAATGGTGGCGGTGGTAAGGATGACGGATGCAGTCGTGTCTGTTGCAGCCATCTCCTTGAAACCCCAGCTCACAACCACCCCAGGGGAACAGCAAGTGTTTCAAGGCCCTGTCTAATGAATGTCAGAATCAGTCCTAGAGAGGTAAAACGCTGTGCCCAAGGTTATATATCCAGTAACTGCTGGAGCCAGGACCTGAACTCAGTGACCCCAGAGCTTTGTGGCATTGGTTGTCCATCACCCCGGCCCAAGAGAGCAGAATCCTGTCCAAGAGGAAGATCCCTTCTTCTATGGTGTGAACAGGGTTCTGTGGAATGAAGGTGAACTTTCCACAGCAGTCTCTTCACTACGAGAGCTTTAGTTGTAGCCTCCGCAATGTAATTTTAGGGATGCTGGCAAGACCTTCTTACCTGGAAATAGGTCCCCCACTTGCCCTTCCCATTGCTGGGAATCTCGCTATAGGAAAGCCATTCTCTTGATTAACATTGGCTAGGTGGTACTCTCTTGCTAACTGGAAATATGGTTCCTAAGGGAAAGTCACATGTTAACCCTTACATTGTAAATCTACATCTGTGGGGACTAGATTGCTTCATCCCTATGATGGAGAATTCAGGATGAGGGGAAAGTGGCAGATTGAGGGGTCTGATTGTATCCCTGGATGCCCAGAGATTCCCTACACTGAGGATATCCCAAATTAAATTCGTCTTCTCCCCAACCCTATTCTTTCTTGGACATCAATCTTCAGGTTCTCCTTCAATCCTCCACCTAATTGGTCCTGAAGTCCCACATGCCTTGTCTCTAAAGTGGTGCTTGAATCTTTCCCATGCACACCTCCAGGCTCTGGTCCTCTCAGGCCCCCATTAACTTGTCCCTGGCTTTTTCTTTTTTTTTCGGCCACATGGTATATGGGATCCTAGTTCCCCAACCAGGGCTCAAACCCTACCCCCTGCAGTGGAAACTCAGAGTCTTAAGCACTGGACTGCCTGTCCCTGACTTCTAACTCTGCCTACACTGTTCAACAAGACCCCAGGGCAGCAGTGGAAGAAGACTTCCTGTTGGTAGAATGTATACAGAGACATTACTTTGCTAACTAAGGTCCATCTAGTCAAGGCTATGGTTTTCCCAAAGGTCATGTATGGATGTGAGAGTTGGACTGTGAAGAAGGCTGAGAGCTGAAGAATTGATGCTTTTGAACTGTGATTTTGGAGAAGACTCTTGAGAGTCCCTTGGACTGCAAGGAGATCCAACCAGTCCATTCTGCAGGAGCTCAGCCCTGGGATTTCTTTGGAAGGAATGATGCTAAAGCTGAAACTCCAGTACTTTGGCCACCTCATGCGAAGAGCTGACTCATTGGAAAAGACTCTGATGCTGGGAGGGATTGGGGGCAGGAGGAGAAGGGGATGACCAAGGATGAGATGGCTGGATGGCATCACTGACTCGATGGACGTGAGTCTGAGTGAACTCTGGAAGCTGGTGATGGACAGGGGAGGCCTGGCGTGCTGCGATTCATGGGGTCACAGAGTCAGACACGACTGAGCGACTGAACTGAACTGAACTGAACTGAAACCTGATAATGCTGCGTTTCCTCTCAAGATCCTCCTCGTCGCTCAAGGAGTACGGACTCCTTAATCTTTTATTACAGGTCCCTCGGGACCCCTCTCTCTAGCCCCAGCTCCATCTCCTTCTGTATCTCCCTTCATCGCCCTTCTCCATCCCATTTCCCAGCCTGACTGGCAGACAGTTTTCCTTTGTTATCTCGAATGTTCCTTCACATCTTCATGCCTTTGCCCTTGTGCTGGTTTTGTCAGAAAAGCCCTTCCCTTTGGTGGTCAACTGACCACTCCTCAGTGAAGCCATTCCTG
This sequence comes from Ovis aries, assembly GCF_016772045.2. Lineage (NCBI taxonomy): Eukaryota > Metazoa > Chordata > Mammalia > Artiodactyla > Bovidae > Ovis > Ovis aries. Next base: position 61,647,430 of record NC_056065.1, read on the forward strand.
ACTTCTATCTCCATCTCCTAAGGAGGAGGTAGAATTTTAAGTCTCAGTCTCCCTGACTAAGCCTGGATGCGTAAATGAATGAAGGATGAGTAAATGAAGTCAGCTGATGGGCGGGCTATCCATTCATTTCACAGGAAGTGCTGTTATTTTTTTTAAATGAATGCAAACCGAACCGTGGCTCCGCTTACAAATGTTGCACCACACATGTATGTGTGTACCGCGGTGGGATATGCCAACTCTGTTATGATAAATAATTTTAGGGGCCTTGAACTTACTCATACAAGCAGAATCATTTCAGAACATTGCCATGGAGACGAATGAGGATTCAAGCAGCAGGGTACCACTTAGGCACTGACAGATTTTACAGAAAATGGGCTTAGACACACCTTTCTTGTAAAAAGAAAAAAAAAAAAAAAAGCCCCTAGCTAATAGGAAGAGTGCTTCAAGGCAGACTAAAGCCTTGCACTCTTGATGAACAAAAATTCCCCGAAGAAAGGGAAACAGGAAGAAGCAGGTCAGGAAGAAGATAAATTCTTAGTGATAGAGGGAAAGACAAAAGGAGAAAGAGGATGCTGGAGACCTAACATGATGCTGGAGTTCCCGATAGTATCAGAAAAAAGCAGAGGATGAAGATATCTGAAATACTGTGTATCATTACATGGAAGAATGTAAGGAGAGAATCCTGTTGTGCAAAGTGATGGAATATCACAGGGAATATTCATGGCTGGAGGAAACTGGACCTTTGAACCTTGGCAACACATTCATAGTTTAATACAGAACTAGAGCTTAAGTCCAACAGTTCTGATCTGCAGAGAATGACCTCCCCTGTCTGGTGAAAACCTCTTCTTTCCAGGGCCGGTTCAAATGACACCACCCTGTGAATGAACCCTTTCTCCACTCTTCAAACAGGGTTAACAGTCTCCTTTGCCTTCTGCTCAGTGCATCAGTTTGTGGATTCAGGTTGTTCTCAGGTCAGCCTCAGCTGGACTGTGACCCACACGAGCATAGCGCCCTTGTCTAGCCATCTTTACACTCAGACACTGATGTGGTGTCCAGCACAGAGCATATTAGGAGCTGAGTTGTGTCTCCCAGAGTCGTGTGAAAACCCTAACCTCCAGCACCTCAGAATGGGACTGTATTAGAGACAGGACTTTAAAAAGCCATTGGGTTAAAATGAGGCCATTAGGGTAGGCCCCCACCTGACCTAACTGGTGTCCTTGTGAGACCAGTTCGGACACACAAGAAACATCAGGATCTGTGGGTACAGAGGAAAGATCCTGTGAGGACTCAGTGAGAAGGAGCCATCTGCAAGTCCAGGAGAGAGGGCTCGGGAGAGGCCAGCCCTGCTGACACCTTGATCCTGGGTTTCCGGCCTCCAGGACTATGAGGAAAATAGATTTCTGTCGTTTAAGCCTCTCAGCCTGTGGCAATTTGCTATGGCAGCCCTGGTAAGCCAATACAGAAAGCTTCCTCAGTAACTCTGTCAAATGTAAATAGAAATGCTGATTGTGAGAAGAGGCAGCCTCAGGTTTTGGTTGGAGATATTAGGAGGAGAACCTCCAGGAACCAGAATGGCTCACTGCTGGAGGAAAAGCCACCTGTCTGAATGGATGCCCTAGCTGGATGTGAAAGAGAGAGATGCGCATGTTCACTATACATATTTATATTTATAATTTACATATATATGTGTAACTTTTAATAATTTATTTTGAAATAATTTCAAGCTTTCAGAAAAGTTGCAAGAACAGTATAATGAATTCCCAAATTTCCCAACTCTTAACACTTCACTAAATTTGCACTATTACCTTCTCTCCCAGTTTCTCTGTGTACGTGGACATATATGTGAATGGATGTGTATGGATGGATGTTTACGGTTCAGGGACCCGTCTCTGAACCATTTGAGTGCAAGCTGTTGAAGGGATGTCACATCACTTCTAAATATTCCAGTGTTTATTTCCTCCAAACAGGGTTTACAGACTTACCATATGACCCTCCAAATCAGAGAATGAACTTTGATGCATCATGACTGCGCAATCCGTAGACCCCTTCCCCCACTCAACATTTTCAGGCCATTCCAACAATGACTCTTTCTCCTCTCTGGTCCAAGATTATATCCAGGAATATGTGTTGCATCGTTCTCACCCCTCTTTAGCCTTCTCCAACCTGGAAGAGTTCCTTGGTGTTTCATGTCACTGATTCTTTTCAATTAAAGAGTACAGACCTTTCATTCTGTGGGATGTCCCTGGGTCTCTCTGGGGTATTCTCATGATCAGACTTGGTCATGCTTTCTTTTTTCTCTTTCTTTTTTATTTTTTAAATTATGAAAGTATGACAACACATTTACAGGGGACTTGAAAAAATGCATTGCGGTGGTTGTTGTTCAGTTGCTAAGTGGTGTCCGACTCTTTGTGACCCTGTAGATTGCAGCACACCAGGCCTCCCTGTCCTTCACCATCTCCCAGAACTTGCTCAGTCTCAGGTCCATTGAATCGGTGATGCCATCCAGCCATCTCATCCTCTTTATTTGGAGTTTCAATATAAAGATTTCAAGAATTAATAGAATGAATATACAGAAAAGTAGAAGGATATAGTGGACCTAAAAAGCATAGTCATGCTTTCTTAAAAGAATACCATGGAAATGTGTTTCCTTAGTGAATTATCTAGGCATGGACTGGGGGGAACATATGATGTTAGCCAATCATACAACTGGGGATTTTTATTGTCTTATTTATTTGCTGCTTGCAGGATCTTAGTTCCCTGTCCAGGGAATGAACCCATGCCCTCTACAGTGGAAGTGCTGGGACCTAACTACTTGACTGCCAGGGAATTCCCCAACTCGTGAAATTTATTTATTTTTAAAGTGCCCCGTGACTATCTTTACCCATTTGGCAATGTTTATCTTGATCACTAGTTATGTCGGCGTCTGTCAGTTTTCTCCCACATAAAGTTACCATTTCCTCCCTTAATATTGATTTGCATTTTGATGGGAGATATTCCTGTTCTTTAAAAAGCTTCCACCTATCAATCTTAGCCTCCATTGATATCTCCTGCTGGAAGCAAACACCACTCTGACAGTTGCCAAATTTCTATTGTCGTCATTTCTTGTACTTTCATTAGTTGGCAGGCTACTTTAATAAGAGCTTTTCCGTTTTCTTTGTTTGTGTGTATATTTAAGTGGTCCTTGTGTCTTTCTGACGTGTCTCCTTCATTCTCATCACGTTTTTACTTGTTGGCGCAATTTGTCCTAGGTTCATCTTGTACTTTTTCTGCTGCAGGCTGGAATTAGCTCTTTCTTCAAGGAGCCTTGCTTTCTTTTGGTGGAGGATGATTTTTAGAAATCAGTATCTGGGCATTTAGTGCGTTTATTGTTCCTGGGGTGTCATTGCTTCTAGGCCCTTTCAGTGGAGAGAGTTTGGAAACATGTATATTCATTTGCACACACCTGCATATACATATACTTAAATCATTTTTGTTGTTTAGTTGCTAAGTTGTGTCTGACTCTTTTGCAATCCCATGGACTGTAGACTGCCAGGCCCCTCTGTCCATGGGATGTCCCAGGCAAGAATTCTGCTGTGGGTTGCCATTTCCTTCTCCAGGGCATCTTCCCAAACCAGGGATTGAACCCGTGTCTCCTACCTTGGCAGGCAGATTCTTTACCACTGAGCCACCTGGGAAGCCATTTCTATATCTACCCACGTTTGTATGTTTTAAAACAATGTAAGCTGATACTTATACCTCCAGATCCCAATCCACCTTCAAGGTTCTTTATAAATCATCCCCTCTCCATATTTGCAACTTTGTTCTCCAACTTGGCTCTCATTATTCTCAATATATGCATCTAATTGTTCAATAAATTTTCTTATTTGCTTAATGTAGCCACTCTCCCGATCACACCAGCTGTGCCTTTTACTTCCACCCCTGCCCCCACCTTCCAGCGTCCTGTGTACCTGGGCACCAGTACACATCGTGGTGTATCAAGGCACTTCCACGCGTCAGCCCTCTCTTCCTGTCAGTATCCCATGGGGATCAGATGCCGACTCTTCCATATCAGGAAGGGAAGGGAAAGGAAAGGGAAGAGGAATGAGAGAAGGCTGTGTACATTGTTTTAATTAAAAGCTAAAAGGAAGGAAAAGGAGATGCCATTTCACCTAACCCAGTAAGTGCTTTATCAAGTATTGATTAATAAGAAAGTACAGATAGATGTACATGCAGGTGTGAATTGGTAATTAACATTGTTTTAATCAGTTATCTGATTATTTATGTTTAAAATATAATGCACTGTTGTCCTCTTCACAAATGCTGTAGAACCTTGTAGGTAGGGTAGAGTGGAAAATATAAAATAGCAATGATAGGATCAAAAAAATGTCTAAGTGACAATTCACGGTTGGGCACATGCCTCACAACAGGGACCCGTCTCAGAATTTTGCAAAGTTACAAAGAGTTCATTCTCTGAGGTTTGAAACCAATAAAAATCAGCTTAAATGAATGACATTAACTACTTGTGGGGTGGACCCATCTTGAAAGATGACTTGTAATTGGTTACCAGCTACAACCAGGGTGCTTTCCAAATTTCCATCAAGGAGACCGGTGAGCCTTCCAAAATCTCCCTAGGGTGTCATTCGTTCATTCAACACTAATTGTGTTGGTGTCCACTGGGTTTCTTCCAAGCAAAGTTATCATTTCTCTCTTTAAAATCATGTGTTAGCATTCAAGGGATATGATGGAGGAGAAAATACTGCCCTCATATGCAGAAGGTTCATGGTCTGGTTGGAGGGGCGGACCAAGTAAGCAGGTTGTTTCAATACACGTTCTGGTGCCTTGAGAGGAGGGAGTGTCCAGCCCTGACCCGAGGCAGTGTGCATGGAAAGGATTCCCAGAAGAGGTGGCATCTAAGCCAATGCCTCAGGATAGTGGGAATCAGCCAAGAGAAGCGATGTGGGAGAAAGGTAGAGAGCAGAGAATATTGTGGGATGAGTGGCTACATGCTCTAAGACCTGGAGAAATGAGAGAACCTGGAGCACACAGGGAGTGGCTTGTGGCTCAGTGTGGCTGGAATGGCAAATATGAAGGGGTTTGGGAGGATGTGAGACTGGAGACCTATGTGGCACTGGATCAGCACAGGTCTTGGAGGCCAAATTTAGGGATTTGGACCTCACCCTAGGGAGAGTAAGACATCACTTGAGTGTTTTAGGCAGTTGTGTGAGAAGGTGAAGGTGAAGGTGAAGTCGCTCAGTCGTGTTCGACTCTTTGCGATCCCGTGGACTGTAACCTACTAGGCTTCTCTGTCCATGGGATTCTCCAGGCAAGAATACTGGAGGGGATTGCCATTTCCTTCTCCATGTGTGAGAAGATCGCAGTCCTATTTTAGAAAACCCCTCTTTTGCTGTGTACAAGGAGTCAGCCCAACTCAAGGTTAAGGGCACACTTCCCACAAGCCTGCCCTCACTTCAGACACCAGCCCCAAGTTTGGGGGTCCCCAGAATCTCCCTCTCTTCAGAGCAGCTAGCTATAAATTCAGGGGTTCCCATGACTACCCTCAGATTTGATAATTTGCTAGAACAACTCATAGAATTTAAGAAAGTGTTATTCTTAGGAATAGTGTTTTATTGTAATCAAACAGATAAAAATACATAAAATATATAAACTGAAATCAAAGTACAGTAGGGTGGAACCTGAGAAGGTTCCAAACAGTAAGTGTCTGTATTCCTAGGATGCATTTCCTCCCCAGCATCTCTATGAGACAATAAACATGAGTCTTGCAACTAAAGAAGTCCATCTATGCTTCAGTGTCCAGAGTTTTTACTGAGGCTTCATTACCCAGGCATGATTAATTTAATAATTACCCACATGGTTAAACTCATCTCTAGGTACCCTCCCCTGCCTGGTGGTTAGGCTGGTACCATGGGGCCCAAAGCCCCAGCCACAATCATTCATGTCATGTTGGTCTTTCTGCATGGCCAGCCCCAACGCGAATCATCTCATTAGCATAAGTGCGGGTCCCACCTTGAATAACAAAGGTAGTCCTCTCAATGCAGAAATTTCAAGACTTTCTGCAAGTTTGGAGGTTACTCCAGGAGCCCCGGCAAAGGGCAGATCTCTCTCAGTGAGGCCAAATTTCTTACCAAGCACTGTGGTATGGCAGTGAGACTGAATGAGAGCAAGTCTGGAAGCAGGGAAACCAGTTAGGTGATTGCTGCAGAAATTCAAGATGAGAACGTGGTGGCCGAGTCCTAGGAACGGCACAGGGAATGAAAAGCAGTAGAGGGATTGCAGATGCATTCAGGATGGAGGTCAGGACTTGGCGGTTGACTGGATCCCTAAGTTGCGCCTGGTTGAGGGATGAGGGAAGTAAAAGACGATGACAGGTGACTGGCCTGGACAAATAGCTGGCTTAGGCCTGCTGCATGCCGATAGCACACATTGCTGAACTGGGAAAAATATGGTAGAGTAGAGTCAGTCAGTTCAGTCAGTCAGTCGTGTCTGATTCTTTGCGACCCCATGAATCGCAGCACGCCAGGCCTCCCTGTCCATCACCAACTCCAGGAGTTCACTCAGACTCACGCCCATCGAGTCCGTAATGCCATCCAGCCATCTCATCCTCGGTCGTCCCCTTCTCCTCCTGCCCCCAACCCCTCCCACCATCAGTCTTTTTCAGTGAGTCAACTCTTCGCATGAGGTGGCCAAAGTACTGGAGTTTCAGTTTTAGCATCTTCCTTCCAAAGAAATCCCAGGGCTGATCTCCTTCAGAATGGACTGGTTGGATCTCCTTGCAGTCCAAGGGACTCTCAAGAGTCTTCTCCAACACCACAGTTCAAAAGTATCAATTCTTCAGCGCTCAGCTTTCTTCACAGTCCAACTCTCACATCCATACATGACCACTGGAAAAACCATAGCCTTGACTAGACAGACCCTTGTTGGAAAAGAATGGGAAAGACTAGAGATCTCTTCAGGAAAATTAGAGATACCAAGGGAACATTTCATGCAATGGTGGGCTCAATAAAGGACAGAAATGGTATGGACCTAGCAGAAGCAGAAGATATTAAGAAGAAATGGCAAGAATACACAGAAGAACTGTACAAAAAGATCTTCAAGACCAAGATAATTACGATGGTGTGGTCACTCACCTAGAGCCAGACATCCTGGAATGTGAAGTCAAGTGGGCCTTAGAAAGCATCACTACGAACAAAGCTAGTGGAGGTGATGGAATTCCAGTGGAGCTATTTCAAATCCTGAAAGATGATGCTGTGAAAGTGCTGCACTCAATATGTCAGCAAATTTGGAAACCTCAGCAGTGGCCACAGGACTGGAAAAGGTCAGTTTTCATTCCAATCCCAAAGAAAGGCAATGCCAAAGAATGCTCAAACTATCGCACAATTGCACTCATCTCACATGCTAGTAAAGTAACGCTCAAAATTCTCCAAGCTAGGCTTCAGCAATACGTGAACTGTGAACTTCCAGATGTTCAAGCTGGTTTTATAAAAGGCAGAAGAACCAGAGATCAAATTGCTAACATCTGATGGATCATGGAAAAAGCAAGAGAGTTCCAGAAAAACATCTATTTCTGCTTTATTGACTATGCCAAAGCCTTTGACTGTGTGGTTCACAATAAACTGTGGAAAATTCTAAAAGAGATGGGAATACAGACCACCTGACCTGCCTCTTGAGAAACCTATATGCAGGTCAGGAAGCAACAGTTAGAACTGGACATGGAACAACAGACTGGTTCCAAATAGAAAAAGGAGTACGACAAGGCTGTATATTGTCACCCTGCTCATTTAACTTCCATGCAGAGTACATGTCGAGAAACGCTGGGCTGGAAGAAGCACAAGCCAAGATTGCTGGGAGAAATGTCAATAACTTCAGATATGCAGATGACTCCACCCTTATGGCAGAAAGTGAAGAGGAGCTAAAAGCCTCTTGATGAAGGTGAAAGTGGAGAGTGAAAAGTTGGCTTAAAGCTCAACATTCAGAAAACGAAGATCATGGCATCTGGTCCCATCACTTCATGGGAAATAGATGGGGAAACAATGGAAACAGTGTCAGACTTCATTTTTTGGGGCTCCAAAATCACTGCAGATGGTGATTGCAGCCATGAAATTAAAAGACGCTTACTCCTTGGAAGAAAAGTTATGACCAACTTAGATAGCATATTGAAAAGCAGAGACATTACTTTGCCAACAAAGGTCCGTCTAGTCAAAGCTATGGTTTTTCCAGCGGTCATGATAGAGTAGAAGGAGGGGCTTAAATATTTATAACTACAAGACGTCAGATTTTTTACTTTGATCTAGGCTTTAGAAATCATTGCATCTTATTCCATGATACTCGCAGGCAGTATAAGGTGTTTAGTTAAGTCAAGTCGCTCAGTCGTGTCCGACTCTTTGTGACCCCATGGACTGTAGCCCACCAGGCTCCTCCGTCCATGGGATTCTCCAGGCAAGAATACTGGAGTGGGTTGCCATTTCCTTCTCCAGGGGATCTTCCTGATCCAGGGATCGAACCCAGGTCTCCTGCATTAGAAGCAGACGCTTTAACCTCTGAGCCATATATCCCCAAAGAATTTGTCAGCCACACGGGGCAGCATGTTCTGTACCGGAGGGCCACAGCCACGGAATGAGAGCCCCGTTAGTGGTCACAGGCAGCCTAGGGCTGTTCTTGGAGCTGGATTTAAGGGAGGTCTCAGTGCCAGGTGATAGCATAACATGGATGCTGGAGCAGGTAGAACTTGGTTTGGATTCTGCCTCTGCTGTGTGACTTTAGGCATATAACTTAACCTCTCTGAGCTTCTCTGAGTTTATCTGTAAAATGGGAATGAGAATACCACGCGGTGCTTTTGTCAGGATCAAGAAGATGGTGTACATCCACCTGTAAGAACACCATGCCTTCCTTTGCTGACCTGAACACCTGAGACTCTTTTTCAGACTATCCTGATTGCTATTGGATACTACCAGGCCTGGTGCACACTTATCGGTGACATTCATTTCCTTCGCAAGGCCTGCTGTGGCCTCCAGAACCCAGAGGACACTCTCTCCTAAACTCTCCACCCCATCACCTTCATTGGTCGTATCCTAGTTTGCCGAGCAAGCTTTCTATTTCTTTATCTGCAGTTTACTTCCTCAACTAGACTGTAAATCTCTCACAGAGCAGAGACTTTCATCTTTTTTTAATGTTCCATTTTGGAATCTTAGCACAGTGCCTTTTGGACCTAGCACTTGCTCAAAAAATAGAAATCAGTTGATATTCTACCTACTTTCATCTCCTAAAACTTGCCCCAGAGTCCTAAGATGAACTCAGCCTACATAAGGGCATTACTACAAAGGAACGCGTTTACTCATTTATCTGTTTATCCAGCTGCCCTTCATTGAAACACATCCAAACTAGGACAGTGCCTCATAAGGCTCTCTGAAGGATTGCAAGGAGCCTGTCACCTCTCAAAGCATTTGTGGAATTCCTGCATTGAGTTTTTGGGTGGTGAATCCTTACACCTCCTGGGAGGGGTTATTTTTGGAAACGGTGAGAGTCATTTTGGCCAAATTTGGTAGATGTGGTCATTCAAGGGGCAGCTGGGTGTACAGCAAGAGGCACAATGATCAGTAAATATTTAATTTGGCATTTCCAATGTGTCAGGCACTTTACATTCACTGTTTTATTTTCATCTTAATATCATCTCTAGGAGGCAGGTGCTATTATTATCCCCACTTTACAGACAAGGAGCCTGAGGGCTAAAGAATGTCAAACACACTCTCTATAAGGGACTCCAATGCTTTTTCCCCATTACCAAGCTAGTGTTTGGAAGCACACAGGACAGACATTTGGGAGTAACCCTCCTGCCCCTCCAGCAAAGGTGAGGGCTCGGGATGCCTTATCTAATGACATCAAACCTAAGAACTGTGATACTTGAGCTAATGGGGGCAGGGAGAGCTTGAGGAACACAGGAGCTGAGAAAACTGGTCCTTCCCTACAATGTAGGTGAATGCCAGCACACAGGAAGGCTCCTCTGAGAGGGACCAGAAAATGAGGAGGGGATTGGTCCACAACTGGGGCATCCCTGAGCAGGGGGGATGATTCCTAACTGAAAGGTTTCCTTTTGTGCCTCTCTTTTTTAATTGATCATATTTTACTTTAAAATTTTTTATTCATTTTACTTTACTTTTTTGGCCACACCGTGTGGCATCGGGGACCTAGTTCTCGGATGAAGGATTGAACCCATGTCCCTTGCCTGGGAGCACGGAATCTTAACCAGTGGACCACCAGGGAAGTCCCCCTTGTGGGCCTCTCTTTTTCACTTTCTTAAAATTGTAGTCGTGTTTACTGACTATAAAAGGAGTTCAAGTTCACTGTAGAAAATTTGGAAAACAGAAGTATAAAAAAACTTAAAATTACCTATAAATGACCCTCCTTCTGAGATCCCAGGCCTTGCTAAGACAAGGCTGCTGAGCAGATCAGTACACATGGGATGATTTATAAACTCCCTGCTTCCCACCCACCCACTCTCCTCTGGGCTAAAGAAGGGCCTTCAGCCAGGACATTCCCTCGCAGCCTACTCAGGCTGCTATATCAAGCCCTGCCTTTCTAGGGGCTGGATCAGGCGTTCCTTATCTCTTGGCAGCAGGGTTCTCATAATGTGCCCAGTTGGCAGGTGCTCGGAGATGTGCCAGTGGGCTCTGGCTCCTGATACCAGGGCCTCTAGCCCGCTCAGGGTCGTCTTCTCTGATTTCCGCTGAGACTTGGCCAACAACACCGAAACCTTCCCTGTAGGAAGTCTTTTGTCTGCATCATTAGAGGGTAGCTGTCAGACAGCTGAGGTGAACCTGATGGGCCTGGCACAGGCGATGGGTGTGTCTGGCTTGTGCAGGCTCCGTGGTCCAAGTCCTCCTCCTGACTCTGCCGTGTCGGCCCCCTGCTCCCTCAGTCCCCACCCGACTTCCCTCCCCTTTCTCTTCCTTAGTGCTTGGCTCAGAGTCTCCTTCCATATGGTGTCGGCAGGCAAAGGCCTTCCGTGGCTGGTGGCCTGCTGCATCTCAGTTCCAGAATTCTGGGCTGGACGCCTCCCTAATTGACAGTGGACTGTAGCAGATGTAGCCTCTCTGCCTAGGAGTTTTGCCAAAGGAGGCAGACTGACCTTATAGCTGCAAGTTGGGGCAGAGAGATAAGAGAGGCGTCCTAAAAACATGCAAAGCCTTAAATCAGGCAGAGCCACTGTGAGATCCTAGTTCCTCCACTCTAATAGAGGTGTGATCTTAGCAAGTTATGTAACCCCTATGAGGCTTAGTGTTCTCATCTGTAAGATGTACGGAATGCCATCTCTATTTAAGAACTCATGCAAAAATTGCAAAAGATGACATATACAAAGCTGACATCCATTCAGTTTAGCCGCTCAGTCGTGTCTGACCCTTTGCAACCCCATGGACTGCAGCACGCCAGGCTTCCTTGTCCATCACCAACTACTGGAGTTTACTCAAACTCATGTCCATTGAGCAGGTGATGCCATCCAACCATCTCATCCTCTGTCATCCCCTTTTCCTCCTGCCTTCAATCTTTTCCAGCATCAGGGTCTTTTCCAGTGAGTCAGTGCTTCGAATCAGGTGGCCAAAGTATTGGAGTTTCAGCTTCAGCATCAGTTCTTCCAAAGAATATTCATTCCTTTAGGAATATTGATTTTCTTTAGGATAGACTGGTTGGATCTCCTTGCAGTCCAATGGACTTTCAAGAGTCTTCTCCAATACCACAGTTCAAAAGCATCAATTCTTCGGTGCTCAGCTTTATTTACAGTCCAACACTCACATCCATACATGACTACTGGAAAAACCATAGCTTTGACTAGATGGACCTTTGTTGGCAAAGTAATGTCTTTGCTTTTTAATATGCTGTCTAGGTTGGTCATAGCTTTTTTCTTCTAAGGAGCAAGCGTCTTTTAATTTCATGGCTGTAGTCACCATCTGCAATGATTTTGGAGCCCAAGAAAATAGTCAGTCAACTGTTTCCATTGTTTCCCCATCTATTTGCCATGAAGTGATGGGACCAGATGCCATGATCTTCGATTTTTGCATGTTGAGTTTTAAGCCAACTTTTTCACTCTCCTCTTTCACTTTCATCAAGAGGCTCTTTAGCTCTTCTTCACTTTCTGCCATAAGGGTGGTGTCATCTGCATATCTGAGGTTATTGGTATTTCTCCTGGCAATCTTGATTCCAGCTTGTTCATCTAGCCTGGCATTTCACATGATGTACTCTGCATATAAATTAAATAATTAGGGTGACAATATACAGCCTTGACATACTCCTTTCCCAATCTGGAACCATGTGTGGTTCCAACAACAATCAAGTGTGTTGCTCCATGTCCAGTTCTAACTGTTTCTTCTTGACCTGCATACAGATTTCTCAGGAGGCTGATAAGGTGGTCTGGTATTTCCATCTCTTGAAGAATTTTCTACAGTTCGTTGTGATCCATACAATCAAAGGCTTTGGCATAGTCACTACAGCAGAAATAGATGTTTTACTGGAACTCTGGAGAAGGCAATGGCACCCCACCCCAGTACTCTTGCCTGGAAAATCCCATGGATGGAGGAGCCTGGTAGGCTGCAGTCCATGGGGTCGCTAAGAGTCGGACACGACTGAGCGACCTCACTTTCACTTTTCACTTTCATGCATTGGAGAAGGAAATGGCAACCCACTCCAGTATTCTTGCCTAGAGAATCCCAGGGATGGGGGAGCCTGGTGGGCTGCCGTCTGTGGGGTCGCACAGAGTCGGACACGACTGAAGCGACTTAGCAACAGCAGCAGCACTGGAACTCTCTTGCTTTTTCTATGATCCAACTGATGTTGGCAATTTGATCTCTGGTTCTTCTGCCTTTTCTAAATCCAGCTTGAACATCTAGAATTTCACAGTTCATGTACTGTTAAAGCCTAGCTTGGAGAATTTTGAGCATTACTTTGCTAGTGTGTGAGATGAGTACAATTGTGTGGTAGTTTGAACGTTCTTCGGCATTGCCTTTCTTTGGAACTGGAATGAAAACTGACCTTTTCCAGTCCTGTGGCCACTGCTGAGTTTTCCAAATTTGCTGGGATATTGAGTGCAGAGCTTTCACAGCACTATCATTTAGAATTTGAAATAACTCAACTAGAATTCCATCACCTCCACTAGCTTTGTTCATAATGGTACTTCCTAAGGCCCACTTGACTTCGCATTCCAGGGTGTCTGGCTCTAGGTGAGTGATCATACCATTGTAGTTATCTGGGTCATGAAGATCTTTTTTGTACAGTTCTTCTGTGTATTCTTGCCATCTCTTCTTAATATCTTCTGCTTCTGTTAGGTCCATACGTACCATTTCTGTCCTTTATTGTGCCCATCTTTGCATGAAATGTTCTCTTGGTATCTCTAATTTTCTTGAAGAGATCTCTAGTCTTTCCCATTCTATTATTTTCCTCTATTTCTTTGTATTGATCACTGAGGAAGGCTTTCTCATCTCTTCTTGCTCTTCTTTGAAACTCTGTATTCAGATGCTTATATCTTTCCTTCTCTCCTTTGCCTTTCATGTCTTTTCTTTTTTTAGCTATTTGTAAGGCCTCCTCAGACAGCCATTTTGCCTTTTTGCATTTCTTTTTCTTGGGGATGGTCTTGATCACTGCCTCCTGTACAATGTCATGAACCTCCATCCATAGTTCTTCAGGTACTCTATCAGATCTAATCCCTTCAATCTATTTGTCGCTTCCACTGTATAATCATAAGGGATTTGATTTAAGTCATACCTGAATGTTCTAGTGGTTTTCCCTGCTTTCTTCAATTTAAGTCTGAGTTTTGCAACAAGAAGTTTATGATCTGAGCCACAGTCAGCTCCCAGTCTTGTTTTTTAGAGCTTCTCCATTTTCGACTGCAAAGAATATAGTCAATATGATTTCGGTATTGACCGTCTGTGATGTCCATGTGTAGAGTCGTTTTTGTGTTGTTGGAAGAGGGTGTTTGACATACATGGATATAAAGATGATGATGGTGTGTGTGTATGTGCGCGGATGCTCAGTCACTCAGCCATGTTCACATCTTTGTGATCCTGTGGTCTGAGCCCATTGGGTTCCTGTGTCCATGGTATTTCCCAGGCAAGAATACTGGAGTGGGTTGCTACTTCCTCCTCCAGGGGATCTTCCCAACTCAGGGATCAAACAGCATTCCTTGGTCTTCTGCTCTGGCAGGCCAGTTCTTTACACTGTGCCATTTGGGAAGCAAAGATGGCATAGATGGAAATATACATTATGGTAGGTACTATAATTTTTATTAATGACATTTATAAGGTGGTAGAGAGATTGTAGCTTTTTTTTCTTTCTCTCTTAGAGATTTAACAGAGGAACTCTCCATGTTTGTTGTTAAGAAATTCATCTAGGCAAGAGATGCATGTTCCATTGATATTTAAATGATTTTTCAAGTTTGAGAGAATCCATTCAAAGCAACTTTTGAGCCCTGAGGAGGCCTTGGTTCACCTTTGTATTAGCCTGGAGAATCAGATCAACCTTATTTGAAAAGGCAATTCATTGTACTTACATCTGGTCAGAATTTAGTGGCAAAACATTCTTTTGGTAAGCCAAAGTCACTTTCTAGATGGAATGATTTCCTCTAAAAATTAAAAAAAAAAAACATTTCTTATCAGAACTTAGGAGGTACAGTTAAAGCAGTGCCCAGAGAAAATGGCATAGTGAGATTTTATTGTCAATTGGATTGGCCCATAGGGTGCCCACATCCTTGGTCAAACATTATTCTGGGTGTGTCTGCGAAGATGTTTCTGGATGGGATTAACATTTGGCAGGCTGGGTAAAGCAGATTGCTCTCCCAGTGTGGGAAGACCTTGTCCAATCTGTTGAAGGCTTGAATACAACAAAAGCTGAGTAGGAAAAGAGTGTCTTTTTCTCTGTCCATCTCTGAGCCGGGACATTGGTCTTCTTCTGCCTTTAGCCTTGAATTAGAATTTTCGCCATTGACTCTCTTACTGTCTGCAGATCTTGGGACCCTTCAGCATCCGTAATCACATGAGCCATTTCTTTATAATAAATTTCTTTTTATATCTACTGATTTCGCTTCTATGGAGAACCCTAATATAGACAGTTTTATAAGGAGCTAATAAAAGGTTAAACAGGAATGAAAACAATGAACTAAGCATTCAACTGAAGTAGTTAGAAAAAGGTGATAAATATAAAGAAGGCAGAAGGACTTACGAAATGTTAAAGCCGAAATGAAAGACTTGTAAAACAGGTTTAAAGTTAGTAAATTATAAGCAAATAATAAATTCAAATATAATTCTTTGAAAATAGAATAAGATCGATCAACTGTCGACTAACCTGGTCAAGAGAAAATAATGAAGCACAAATAAGAAAAATGCTAAGCAGAAAATAAACACAAATGGAGGGAATGAAAAGAACCCTTAGAGACAATTTGGTCAACTTCATGAAAACAAATTTAAAATCTTTTTTTTTTTTTTTTTAATTTAAAATCTTATATAGCAAAACAATCAACCTTATCCAAAGAGAGATCCCTGGCTTTCCAGGTGGCTCAGTGGGTAAATAATCTGTTTGCAATGCAGAGGACACTGGAGACATGGGTTCGATCCCTGGGTGGGGAAGATCTCTTGGAGGAGGGCATGGCAACACACTCCAGAATTCTCGCCTGGAGAATCGCCATGGACAGAGGAGTCTGGCAGGCTACGGTCCATAGCGTTGCAAAGAGTCCGACACAACTAAAGTGACTGGACACGAGCATGAGAGAGAGATCCAGCCCTGGTCTTTGGCTCCCAAGGGGTAATGTCTAGGCCTCTGATTGTCCTGCCTGGTAGGAGTGTTTTTGTTTATCTGGGGGCCTAAGGTGACACCTCACTGTTTAACAATATGATTTATGATGGGAACTTTGGGCCATACTATATTTGCTCTTTCTCTAGAGCTCTTGGAGACTAAAAGTCAGCCACGTGGGCAGCAACGTCTAGGTGACTGAACCCCAGCAGAATCTCTGGACACCAGAGCTTAGCTGAGCTTCCCTGTTTGACAATACCTGTACGGACCGCTGCATATTGTTGTGGGGAAAGTAGCACTGTCCACAGCCCCAGTGGGAGAGGACAAGTGGAACCCTGTGCTTGGACGAGTCCTGGACTCTGCCCTCTGCATCTCTTCCCTGGCTGGTGTTAATTCATATCCTTTCATGGTAATAAACTATAACCGAGAATACAACAGCTTTTAGTGAGTTCTGTGAGTCCTTCCAGCAGATTTTTGAATCCAAGGATAGTCTTGGGAACCCTCTAAATTTGCAAAACCTGACATACTGGATACTTTCCTGAGAAATGTAATTCTCCAAAAACTGACCCAACATCATATTCAATGACATATTCAAGGTCAGCTTGCCTTAGTTAATCTATAAATTAAAAGAAATCCCAACGAAACTAATAGCTCATATGGAAAAAGAAGCTGAAAAGTGAATAGTAAACTAACCCTGTAAAATATAATGCATATTATGAAACTTGAATAATTAAAATAGTGTAGGACATTATGTGGTTGGAACAAATAGGAAGTCCAGAAATAGAGAAAAACTTATTGGGAATTTAGCTTATGATAATGGTGGCATTTCAAATCATTGGGGAAAAAAGATGAATTATTCAAAAAATGGTGTTGAGACAACTGGGTAGCCATCTGGAAAAAAATTAAGTTGGATCCATACCTCATTTTTTATATCAGATACATACCAGGAGAAATCTTTGATTTAAATTTTTAAAAATGCTAGAGGAAACTATGGGAGATTAAAAACAAATCTAACTACTATTTTGTAAGGGGAAGAACTTTCAAAGATGACACAAAATACAGAAGACATCAAGAAAAATTATAACTTCTGTTGCATTAAAATTACGTATGGGAAAACTAGTAAAAGCGATTTCTAAAGTATCATCAAACCAGGGAATGTATGGTAATATTTCCAACACAGAGACCTTTTATGAATCAATAGGAAAAATGTCTATATGATAAAAAAGTTGGCAAAAGATACGAACAGAGAGTTCACAGCATAGGAAGCACAAATGATTTATAAACATGAAGATGCTTTGTATTACTCATAATAAGAGAAATTGTAAAATAAAACTACAGAGAGATAGCATTTACCACTTTTCACTTACCAACTTGACAAGGATAAAAAATTTGTTTATAAACAGTTGGTAAAAGTATGGGGAACAGAAAGTCTTATGTTGTCAAAGGAATATTGAATATCTGTACAACCTCTCTGGATGGCAAAAAATAACAAATGCACATTACCTGCTGACCAGCATTCTATTTCTAGGGATTTACCATAATCATTCTGGATAAAATATAGTATATCTATTTGGGGAGATGGTATTTAAAGGTAAAAACTTACAACCAGTAGATAAATAAGTCCTGGAGAGCTAATGCAAAACATAGTGATTTTAGACAATGATATTGTATTATAAACTTCCAAGGTGCTAAGAGATTAGATCTTAGTCATTCTTATCACAAAAAAGAAAGATAATACTGAGGCATGATAGAGGTATAAAAAATTAAATAGTATGTACAAGGTTATGCATTGTGGCATTGCTCAAAAAAGACGGGAAACGACCAAAATGCCCACTAAAAAGAGACTGGCTTAAGTAAATAATGGTGCATTGAGGAAATGGAAAACCATGCAGCTCTAAAATAGACTGAATGGGCTGCCAGAGACACTTGAAAGAGAAAGAAATTAGATACAGAACAGTATATGTGAAACAGTGCGATGTCATTTCTATAAAATGGGAAAGAAAACAACATCTATTACAGTGAGAGCAAATATGTGATGTTTAACCTCGTCCCTAGTGTAAGGTAGGTACTACGACTTGAGCGACTTTACTTTCACTTTTCACTTTCATGCATTGGAGAAGGAAATGGCAACCCACTCCAGTATTCTTGCCTGGAGAATCCCAGGGACGGAGGAGACTAGTGGGCTGCTGTCTGTGGGGTCGCATAGAGTCGGATGACTGAAGCGACTTAGCAGCAGCAGCAGCATGATTACATCATGTTCTGTGGATGGGGGGAGCCAGGGCTCAGAGAGGTGCCCAAAGTCACCTGCTGGAAAGGGGCAGTACTGGGTCTTGAGCTCAGATAGAGTCTGTACTCTTCCCACCAGGCCTTGCTCTTTTGTTTGGGCTCACCCGCTTGCACATTCATGAGCTATGTCTGGGCGGCTGAGGGAAAGGTGTGTGACTATATTCCCTTTTGTACCTTTGGACTATGTGAAGTAGCAGCCATTAATATATTTAAGCCAAACATATATTTCTGATTGGAAGCAGATAAATGACACAGGACTCAGGTCCCCTGAGGCAGGTATAAAATTCTGTCCTGGATACCAGGAACCCAGAGCCTCTGCCTACCATGTCAGGGAAACCGGGGCCTCCTCCTGGCTCTGATCCACTCAGGGGGTCCATGTAAGAGCAGTGGGTGGAGGTGAGGTGGGAGACGCCCAGGTCTTGCCCACTGGTGGCTTGACCCTACCCGCCGGGCCTCATGGCCACTGGCTCCAGGATCAAGGAGGTGGGTGTCAGGCCAGGCCCTCTGCTTGGGGTTCTGCTGTGGTCTGTGGGTCTCCTTATGACGCCCCCACAGTCCCCAGCAGCAGTCTGCTTGCTCACTGCACCCCCCAGGCTATCCGCACTGTCTGTGATGAGATGGGTCAGGAGGGTACCTCTCCCCAGCAGCATGCCTCCTCCTCAGACTGTGGGGCCGGAGGAGCCAGAATACCTGCAACAACCACACGACCACAACGACCCCAAGGGCGGCGACCTCAGGCGCGTAACAACTTTGCACCGTAATGACCACAAACTCCGCGACAACCAGCGCTGCAACAGCCGGATGACCACACAACTGCCATGACTGTGGTAACTGCAGCGACCACACAACAGCAACCACCCCACACGTGCGCAGCCACCACGGCCTGTGGCAGCCACAGCATCAGCTGCTGTGCGTCAGATATGTGTTATGTTTTGACCTCCTGAATCTGAGATCTCCAAAGGCTCCCATCAAAGATCAGCTGAGGTCCAGGAGGCTGGGTAACTTCCTGGACCCTGAGGTGGGGGGTGGGCATTCAGATCAGGTGGGCTGGGCTTGGGACATGGCCTCTGCCCTCTCTGGGGGAAGGCGTGGTTGTTGAGGACTTCCAGGGAGCTTGGCTCTATGAGAAGGGGTCATCTTTCTTGCTTCTCTTCCAGGGGATGCTCTGTGAGGCCCGGTGTGGAGCTGGGAGCAGAGATGACGGTCTCTAGGGATGGGACAAGCCGGCAGGCTTTCCTCTCATTCCAGTGGCCCACTTGCTCGAACATGTCTCGGAAGAGAGGCTCTGACTTTCTAAAAATCACTTTCCTAAAGGAGGGTGGGGAAGGCCATTTCTTGATAGAAAACCCTAAGTTCTGTTGTCACCATTCTGTAGGACTAACCTCTGTTCTGCGCAGCCTGGCTTGATCCTTGGCTGGCCTGTGATTTTGTCCATGTCAAGGAAAGAGGAATCCTCCCTCCTCCACTCTGGGAGGATTGTCACTTTTGCTGACAAGTATGCTATGCTTCCTCTTTTCTGGTTTCAGAGAAGAGTTACACTTTTCCTTCAGGGAAGGGAGAACTAGTTCCCAAAGCCGTCAGAAGGGCTGCCTCTGAAGTTCGCCCAAATGCTGGTCCTGGCTGTTGAGAGGGGCTACCAGGCCCTGCTCCCAGATTCAGCCTGTTGGGGCAGAAAGGACATTTTCCTTTTTCTTATGCTGTTCTGGGCCAGTGACTCTCAGCTGTGATTGAACAATGGGATTTCCTTAGGAGTTTTGAAAAGTTCTGTTGCCCAGGTAGCAGCTGAGATCAGCTGAATAGGACTGGGGGATGGGTGTCTCTATGCTTGAAAGCTTCCTGGGAGTTTCCTGGGTGCAAGGGGAACCTCCATCCATGTTGGTAGTTCCTGTAAATGCTTCTTCATCTACAGCTTGTAACCCTGTCTGGCTAAAAGCTGGGCAGGTGTTCCCGATGTCACAGTGTTCAATAGTGAGGCAGACTCAGAGTGGGCCTTGGGGAAAGGTGAGTAAGGCAAAGGGTAATCACCAGCATGAGATTCTGCTGCGTAGATTGTCATCTACCTCCTCACTGTCCAATAACTGTTTGTGCCTGGCATAGGCCCCTATTCTTGCTCCCAAGGGTCAGTAAAACTCCACCCGCCCCTCCTTCCTTGCTTCATTGGTTCCCTGTCTTGTACAGAGTCAGCCAGCGGGTCTTTTCTTTGCTTCCTCTTGGCCTCCATAGCCCCCGGCTCAGACCCTGATTCCTGTTGCCATGATCTGGGGATACTGCAGACCCTGTCCTTGGGCCAGGGACCAGGATCCTCCTCACATGGGGGTAAGAAGCTTTGTATGAACTTCAGCCCTGGACACATTTTGTTATGGCTTTATAACCACCCCCCTACCCAACCCTGATGTTTGTGTGGGAGCCCCACACAGTCTGTTTTGGGGACACCTTAAATGCTGAGCTGGATGAGTTACAAGCTGGAATCAAGATGGGGAGAGAAACGTCAACAACCTCAGATATGTGGATGGATGATATCACTCTAATGGCAGAAAGCTAAGAGGAACTAAAGAGCCTCTTGATGAGGGTGAAGGAGGAGAGCAAAAAGGCGGCTTAAGATTAAATATTAGAAAACTAAGATCATGGCATCCGGCCCCATTACTGCATGGCAAATAGAAGGGAAAACAGTGGAGACAGTGAGAGATTTCCCTTTCTTGGGCTCCAAAATCACTGCGGATGGTGACTGCAGCCATGAAATCAGAAGACGACTGCCTCTTGGCAGGAAAGCGATGACAAACCTAGACAGTGTGATGAAAAGCAGAGACATTGCTCTGCTGACAGAGGTCTGTAGAGTCAAGGCTATCATCTTCCCAGGAGTCACGAACGGTTGTGAGAGCTGTACGGTAAAGAAGGCAGAATGCTAAAGAACTGATGCCTTCGAACTGTGGTGCTGGAGACGACTCTTGAACAGCAAGGAGATCAAACCAGTCAATCATTAGGGAGATTAACACTGAATATTCACTGGAAGGACTGATGCTGAAGCTGAAGCTCCAGCTTTTGGTCATTTGATGCCAACAGATGACTCATTGGAAAAGCCCCTGATGCTGGGAAAGATTGAGGGCAGAAGGAGAAGAGGGTGTCAGAGGATGAGATGGCTGGATGGCATCACCGATGAACGTGAACTTGGGCAAACTCTGGGAGATGATGAGGGACAGGGAGGCCTGGCATGGTGCAGTTCTCGGGGTTGCAGAGTCGGACACGCCTGGGTGATGGAACAACAACCAGCTCGTGCGGTGTTCCCTATCTTATCGCAGGAGAAGTCTCACCACCTAAGGTTGCTCCTCGCCCTGGAACCTCACAACACCAAGCGCCACCCTAGCTTACAGCACTATGCCTCTGCTCTAGTCCTCAGAGATGCTGATCTTTTTGAACGAGGTTTCTACTATTTTTTTTTTTTTTGTATTTTATCTGTTATCACTAAGCATTTGGAGCAGAGAGGACTTTCAAGCATGAATTTACAGCACGCTTGTGCCTGTAAGTCTTATAATTACTACTGTGTTTTGGCTCTCTAGCAGGCCTATGACAACACCAGGCTCACAGGGTTTATTACACTTGAAAGTGTGGAATGAACATCGAGGTTGGAAGATGCCTTGAAATCACCTCACTCCGCCTTCTCATTTCACAAAGGAGGAGACCGAGACCCAGTGCCTTGCTTTGGACTCCACACGTTGTTAACAGCACAGCCAGGAAGGTAAGCCTGACTCTACAGCCTGGGTTTGGAATACTCGCCCTTGAACGGGATTTCTCCCATACAGAATGGTTTTTTGGCTTTGCAGCCCGATCTGAACCTCACTCCCAGTTTAAGGGCTCAGGATCTACCCAGTCCTCCTGTGGTCTCTCCCTCCTCTTGTACCTGGCACTTAAAAGCAAGGGAAAGAGGATCAGCTTTAATAATTACTGAATGCCTCCCTTGTAATGGTTTTGTGTGGGAGCTCACATTTTCATATACGCTACTGCCCTCTAGTGGTCACAATATGCATCAACCATATAGTCTGGAACAGCATGTTTAACTTGTTGAATGATTCAAGACTACTCAATTGGCCTTGAAATCATTAAGGTTCTCATAGTCGTAACTTTCCTTCCATGCATCGAAACATAAATTCAAGTCCTATTTATTTGGTATTCCAATGTCAAAGCTATGGTTTTTCCAGTAGTGATGTATGGATGTGAGAGTTGGACTATAAAGAAAGCTAAGCCCCAGAGAAATGATGCTTTTGATTGCAGTGTTGGAGAAGACTCTTGAGAGTCCCTTGGACTGCAAGGAGATCCAACCAGTCCATTCTGAAGGAAGTTTGTCCTGAATATTCATTGGAAGGACTGATGCTGAAGCTGAAACTCCAAAACTTTGGTCACCTGATGTGAAAAACTGACTCACTGGAAAAGACCCTGATGCTGGGAAAGATTGAAGGCAGGAGGAGAAGGGTACAACAGAGAATGAGATGGTTGGATGGCATCTCCGACTCAAAGGACAGAAGTTTGAGTAAGCTCCAGGAGTTGGTGATGGACAGGGAAGCCTGGCGTGCTGCAGTCTATGGGGTCACAAGGAGTCGGACATGACTGAGTGACTGAACTGATGTCAAATGTATAAGATATGTATGAATATAATCAAAAGCTATAATAACTACCTTGATGGCATCTAACATTTTCCAGCTGATGCTGCTCATCTAGGCAGTACTGTCCAGCAGAAACAATGTGAGCCGCAAAGTAATTAAAAATTTCCTAGTAGCATCATTTTTTAAAATAAAAAACACGTTAAATTCATTTTAATGATATATTAATATATCCAGGATATTATAATTTTAACACATATCCAGGATAAAAATTACCAAGAGATTTCCTTTTATTCCTTGTGCTAAGTTTCTGAAATTTGGTGTGAATTTTACAATTGCAGCACATCTCAGTTCAGACCAGCCACACTAAGTGCTCACGAGCCGTGTGTGATTCGTGGCCACTGAGCTGGACAGCAAAGGTCTGGGGCAGCGATCTCCAAACTCTGTCCTTGTTATTGCACTGATGTGTGTATGTCCATGAGGAATGTTTTCACCAGTGTGCAGCAGAATGAGAAAAATGAGAATCGTGCTTTTAAATAGATAAAGTCAGTGTCAGATTATCACCTGTCTTGCCCGAGGGAATGCCTGGAGGATGTCTTTCTGACTGCTGCTGTTAATATAATCATTCTTTTGTGGAATGATGGTCATAGCAGATGACAGATGATTGACCAAGTGTCCCTATTTTGTAAATAAAACGTTCTCCATACTCTCCAGGGGCCCAGACTTTGGGTGCACATGTTACTGGTGTGTGATGTATTGAATTCTGGGAGCCACATGCTAAGCATCTCCCCCCACCCTACAAGCAAGCTTGGACTATTGATGGTCACAAATGGGACACGCATCTGTGTGGCAAGGCTACTGGCCAACAATTCTCAGTGTGTCAACTCTACACCTTTTTCTCTGCCTCACGAAAACATAAAGACATGCAAGTACGTGAGCATTATGCGAATAGAGGGGTGACCTTGAATTTACTCTAAGCACCACAACTAAGACAGTAAATAGCAAAATTCAGTTCTTAGCAGTAATTAGTAGTCATTAGTACTCAACAGAGTCTACAGACTTGGATGCCACATACCTGGCATATGGCACTGTAATTTCACGTTGGTTGGTTTAGTTGCTAAGTCATGTCCGACTCTAGCGACCCCATGGACTATAGCCCACCACACTCCTCTGTCCATAGGAGTTTCCATGCAAGAAAACTGGAGTGGGTTGCCATTTCCTTCTCCAGGGGATCTTCCCAACCCGGGGATTGAACCTGGCTCTCCTGCACTGCTGGCAGATTCTTTACCAACTGAGCTACCAGGGAAGCAATTTCACATGGCTGGTTTTAAATGTGGAGCAGTGGAAAGTGATGAAATACGAGAAGAGAAGCCACTGTTTTATGGCAAAGGACTTTAATATTCTCCTGGGCTTTATAACAGACAGTATCTGAAGTGGTGCTGGGTAAATTTGTCTCACTTTGTGTGGCTGAGGGATGGGGGGCTAAGAGCTCCTTTCCAGGAACCAGGGGCTTGACCCTCCATGCACACATAAAGAGTGTCTAATTGCAGTAGCTCCAAACTGCAGTCTGGTCTCTGGGTCCCCTCTTTTCTGACTGATGCTCCTCCTTCTCTGCCCTGCTGTCCTAGCAGGTCACAGCCCTATCCCAGGCTTTGAGACATCCTCAAGTTGTCCTTAAAATATGCTTTCTGGCCACCCTGTCACAAATGCACGTGTCTTTGTTCAGCTGTCACTATGGTACTCATTAGCACTTGTATTTCTTTTTCAAATACAGCCTCTACCCTCGACTTAAAATATGGAAAAGATGCTAGCATATCGAAAATTTGTAAATCCAATAAGTTTGATTGCTCTGGGAGCTCACTATTTAAGAAATCCTAGGGTGAATTCTGTAAATTGAGCCGTCAGCCCTCTACTTGTTTTAAAAATTCAAGTTTCAATATATCTCGCCTGAGGGAGATAAGTCCACTCGAATTAAGAAATTTAAAAGTTGCAAAGAAAAGACTGAGGCTTTAGTGCTCCTCCTCCATATTTAAATAGTGGTATGTAATCACAATTATCCAGCTCCAAGTAATTACGCTAGTATTAATGAAGGGACCCTAATCAAAAACTGTGCCCAAGGGAAGCTTCTGCCTGAAAGTCAGGGTTAATGGCCCAGCCATTGTTTTAATGGATTTTCAATGAGGTGTGAAGATGACAGGCCAATAAGGGTGAAATTTTATGGTGCAGCTAAACAAGCACAATTAGCATTCTGACTTTGTTTCTGCTTTTATTTCCTTACAACCCTGGTGAACTGATTCCCTGGATGTTTAGTTATTAATTTATGTTTAATAGAATTCACAGAGCCTTTGTTAATTCTGAGTACAAGTGTCCCATCTCAGCTGCTTTTGTTGGAGGGGCGTTACTAAGGCCCCTTTGGAAAGACATTTCAAGGGTCAACCTGATGACCCACCCGTTTTTGCTCTCCACCGCTCTGGCTCCCTCCAGGCTCTCTGGCCCTTTAGATGCCCAGCCTCCACAGCCTTGTCCTCTAGGGTTGCCAGAGCCCCCACCCTGGGAGGAGTGTGCCCGCTGCTCAGCTGTGGCCCACTCTTTGTGTCCCCGTGGACTCTATCCCACCAGGCTCCTCCACCCATGGAGTTTTCCAGGCAAGAATATTGGACAGGGTTGTCATTTCCTATACCAGGGGATCTTCCTGACCCGGGGGTCGAACGCTGCGTCTCTTAGTCTCCTGCGCTGGCAGGTGGATTCTTTACCACTGCACCACCTGGGAAGTCTGGGAGGTGTGTAGTTAGTGGTTACAAACTCAACATCACCTGGGTTTGTCTCCTGCCTCTAGTAGCTCTGAGTCCTTTGGCAAATCATTGGGTTTTTGTGTAAGATCGAAGCCTCTAGGGCCTATGAGGGATCTTCCAGGGCCCTCTGTCTTGCCTCATTTTGAATCCAAGTCCCTGAGCTCAGATTCTGGGCTGGATCTGCCTTGAGTCCACCCCTAGTACTTCTGGGGACTCAAAATTTGATCATGGCTTTTATTCCCCTGGAGGCTTCCCTTATGGCTCAGCTGGGTAAAGAATTTGCCTGCAATGAGGGAGACCTGGGTTCAATCCTTGGATTAGGAAGATCCCCGGGAGAAGGGAAAGGCTACCCACTCCAGTATTCTGGCCTGGAGAATTTCATGGACCATACAGTTCATGGGGTCACAAAGAGTCAGACACGACTGAGCGACTCACTTTATTTTCCTGGCTGAATTCCCTCTTTCTTAAAGGCAGCATGAACCCTTTTTTTAAATTTTGAAAATCTATCTCCTAACCGACAGGTTGGCAAACTATGGCCTGTGAGCTATGTCTGGCCCATTGCCTAATTTGTAAATAAAGTTTTATTGGAATATAGCCATGCTCACTCATTCACATATCATCTGTGGCTGCTCTCCTGTGACAATCGCAGTCTACAACATTCACTGTCTGGCCTTTAATGGAAAACATTTACGGCTTTTTGTCTGTGTGGATTGAATTATGTCTTGTGAAAAAGATATGTTAAAGTCCTGACCCACGGTACCTCAGAATGTGGCCTTATTTGGAAATAGGGTCTATAAGGACAACAATTATCTTGGATTAGAGCTCACCCTACTAGCCTCATTTTAACAACTTGATTATCTGACAAGACACTTTATCCTCTCCTTCTGCCTCCTGACCAACCCTGGGGCCTCCCTGGGTGACGGGGTCCCCTGTCCACCCTCCTCTGGAGAACTGCAAGTAACGAACTCTCTTTTCAATGGCAGTTGTCTTCGGCGCTGTTGGCCTCTCAGCTCTGAAGAAACCTGAAATCCCAGATGCATTTTACACACAGGGACAGACAGAGAGGGAAAATAGTGTGAAGAGGAGGGAGTGCCGTGTGATGGCGGGAGTGAGGTAGTTACAAGCCGCAGGACTCCTGAAGCTACAGAAGGTAGAAGAGGGGCCAGAACAGTTCCCCCCGGAGCACCTTCAGGGGAGCGGGGCCCTGCTGACATCTCGATTTTGGACTTCTGGCTTTCAGAAGGCAAGACAGTACATGTCTGGGTTTTTTTCAGTATAAATGAAAATTTATTGATAGAAGCATGAAAAAAAAGTGACATCTTCTAAATCTGTACATCATGCTGTGTGGGTTAGTGGTGGTCCTGCAATTGAGCGCAAAGAGGATTATGCAAGAGGTGGCAGTAGTTATTTAAAACAGCAAAAGGGTAATGATGATGCCAAGCTCTTGATTTGTAATGGTACATTCTTTAAGATGAACTGGACAAATCTTGAGGTCATGAGAAGAATATTTGACCGACTCTGCCTGGATTTATTTTTTCATTTTTATTGCTATCTAGTTGCTTTACAATGTCGTGTTAGTATCTGCTGTATAGCAAAATGCATCAGCTATACAGTACACATATACCCCTCTTTTCTAGATTCTTTTCCCATATAGGTCATTACAGAGTATTGAGTTCCCTATGCTGTTGGTTCTCATTAGTTATTTATTTTACACACAGTAGGGTACATACGTCGATCCCAATCTCCCAGTCCATCCCACCTCCCCATTCCCCCTTCTGTATCCATACATTTGTTCTCTATGTCTGTGTCTCTATCTCTGCTTTACAAATAGTTAACCTGTACCATTTTTCTAGATTCCACATCCTTCAGAAGTATCACCATCCTTTGTCCATCTCTCAGGATGGACTGGCCCACATTCAATGGCGACTCCCATGGAACTTTAGCCTCCAGAGTTCTTCTTTGAATGCTAGCTAACACAAAGATCTGCACCTGTGGTGGCTCCACGCTCCAGGCGTCAAGGCTCACACCTGGCTGGCCCTCCTACTCCTCATGGGGAAGCGTTGGGGAGGAGGGGTCCGGTTAGCCTCACTACCCCCCTGGTTAGTGGGGGAGCACCAAGCGCCCCAAGCCCGATCCCGGCCCTCTCACGCCTCTCTGACCACCAGGCAGGCCGGGTATGGGCCCAGCACGCCAGCGCCATCCGTTTTCAGGGCTAACTGATTCGGCAGGTGAGTTGTTACCTGCTCCTTTGCAATTCCGACTCCCGTGACCACCATCTGCTTCTGTTAAGCCCTCAGTGTGGGACTGTGTTTTGGCAGCCTAGGAAAGGAACACACGCCCTAAGCAATTGTTTTGTTTCCTTTCGTCCTCATTGTTCTTTTGCGTAGCGTATTTGTATGTGTGGTAAACTGGGCTACAGCCCATGGGGTTGCAGAGAGTGAGCCCAACCAAACAGTCATTTCAAGGTGACCCTCACACAGAGTGTTGCGTTTGGGTCTCCTGAAGTAGTTAAGCCAGCAGGCAGCTCAATGGACCCCAGACTGAGGTTCAGAGACCTCAGGGGGACCTGCACAAGGTCCCAACCTGAAAAGCAGTGAGTGGGGAGTGAGCCAGTATCAACAAGGGCTCCTTATGTGTGCTTTGCTAACATTATCTCAAGACCCTCCAAACCAGAACCAACCTGAGGATTAGTAGCTGAACCATTATACTAAGACAGCTCTGAATATAGAAAGGGTGTTTTTTTCTCACCTCATCTCCCCAGTCTCTCTACTTGGCTTCTCAAGACAGAACCACCTGGAGGTGATCAGATACCTACCGCTTTTCACAGCCCTGATTAGAACCAGCTGGTGTTGGCCAGAATGTCTGGGGAAGCTATTTCCTTGAAGAATGATGAATTTACCAGAGTGTGTTGAAACGAGATAGGATTGCTCTAGAGACCCCTTCAGTTGCAACTCTGGGCTGTGGTGGGGGTCTGAGGAGGGGAGAATGGTGAGGAGCCTGGGACTAGGCCAGGTGCTAACATTATCGCAACGGCTAGAGCTGGTTCTGGTTCTGGTCCAGGCTCCATCTGGATGTCATGGATCCCCCTGACCTCAGACAGCAGGTGCCCAGTGAATCTCCTGAGGTCATTGCAGCCGTAATGTCCATTTCAATAGTTACAACATTTCTTCCACATCAGGGATATTTTGTAAAGTTATGTTAGGATTTTGGGGACTGTGAATGGACAGGCCATCTCAAAAGGACTATGATCCCCATTTTATTTATTTATTTGGCTGCACTGGGTCTTAGTTGAGGCATATGGGCTCTAGTTCCCTGACCAGGGATGGAACTCAGGTCTCCCGCATTGAGAGCACGGAGTCTTAGCTGCTGGGCCACTAGAGAAGTCCCTATCCCCATTTTATAGAGGAGGACATTGAGTGTCCATGGATTGAAGTGTATATTTTATTGTTGTTGTTCAGTCGCCTAGTCAGGTCTGATTCTTTGTGACCCCATGGATTGCAGCTTGCCAGGCCTCTCTGTCCCTTACCGTCTTCTGAAGTTTGCCCAAATTCACGTCCATTGCATCAGAGATGCCGTCCAGCCATGGAATTGTACCTCTCCTGTCCCTGCCAAAAGATGTTCTCAAGTCCTTATCTTCAGTGTCTCAGCATGTGATCTTATTTGGAAATAAGGTCATTGCAGGTGTGATTGTAGGGGTCGCAAAGAGTTGGACATGACTGAGCAACTCACACGCACACAGCTGTGATTACTGAAGATGCGGTTATCCTGGAGCAGGGAGGGCCCTTAGTCCAGTATGACTGGTGGGCTAAGAAATTGATGTGAAGCTACAAGGAAAGAACGCCAGGTGAAGACAGAGGCAGAGACTGGAGAGATGCAGCTGTGTGCTGAGGAATGCTGAAGATGGCTGGAAACTACTCAAAGCCAGGAAGAGGCAAGGAAGGATCCTCCCCTAGAGTCTTCAGAGGGCGAGTGACCTCCCCTGCACTTTGCTTTCAGTCTTTGAGACTCCAGAATTGTAACAGAGTAAGTTTCCTTTGCTTTAAGCCGCCCAGTTTATTGTGCTTTGTTGAGGCAGCCCTAGGAAACTAATACAGGGCTGTTATCTTTTTAAGAATCTTATTCCTAATTGTGAAATTTAAGATTTTATCCTAACCAAAGAAATTTTCCACATTCTATTGGCCTACTAATCTGATGTTCCCTGAAGACTATAATGCTTCGTTTTTGTGGAGGGATCCTGGGGCTGCATGAGAATTCAAAAGGGCCTGTTTCTTTCCACCTTATCAACGGGGAGTAGGGCAGGGGTCCAACTGTGTGGATACTGACAGTGTGGGTTTGGGAAGAGGAAGATGAAGGGGGTCTCAGGTGCGGGCTGTGGCAGAGGCTAGATGAAGGGGGCCTGGACCCCAAGGGCATTAGGTGCTCAAACCTTGGCTACTGCTTATTTGTCTGAGGATTAAACTATCAGTTCAGTTCAGTCACTCAGTCGTGTCCAGCTCTTTGCAACCACATGGAGTGCAGCACACCAGGCTTCCCTGTCCATCACCAACCCCTGGAGATTACTCAAACTCATGTCCATTGATGCAACCCAACCATCTCATCCTTTGTCGTCCCCTTCTCCCTCTGCCTTCAATCTTTCCCAGAATCAGGGTCTTTTCCAATGAGTCAGTTCTTCACATGAAGTGGCCAAAGTATTGGAGCTTCAGCTTCAGCATCAGTCCTTCCAATGGATATTCAGGACTGATTTCCTTTAGGATGGACTGGTTGGATCTCCCTGCAGTCCAAGGGACTCTCAAGAGTCTCCTCCAACACCACAGTTCAAAAGCATCAATTTTTCTGCACTCAGCTTTCTTTATAGTCCAACTCTCACATCTATATATGATTACTGGAAAAACCATAGCTTTGACTAGATGGACCATTGTCGGCCACGTAATGTCTCTGCTTTTTAATATGCTGCCTAGGTTGGTGATAGCTTTTCTTCCAAGGAGCAAGCGTCTTTTAATTTCATGGCTGCAGTCACCATCTGCAGTGATCTTGGAGCCCAAGAAAGCAAAGTCTGTCACTGTTTCCATTGTTTCCGCATCTATTTGCCATGAAACGATGGGGCTGGATGCCGTGATCTTAGTTTTCTGAATGTTGAGCTTTAAGCCAACTTTTTCACTCTCCTCTTTCACTTTCATCAAGAGGCTCTTTAGTTCTTCTTTGCTTTCTGCCATAAGAGTGGTGTCATCTGCATATCTGAGGTTATTGATATTTCTCCCAGCAATCTTAATTCCAGCTTGTGCTTCATCCAGCCTAGCATTTCTCATGATGGACTCTGCATATAAGTTAAATAAGCAGGGTGACAGTATACAACCTTGAAGTCATTTCCCAATTTGGAACCAGTCTATTGTTCCATGTCCAGTTCTAACTGTTGCTTCTTGACCTGCATACAGATTTCTCAGGAGGCAGTTAAGGTGGTCTGGTATTCCCATCTCTTAAGAGTTTTCCACAGTCTGTTGTGATCCACACAGTCAAAGGCTTTGGGTAGTCAATAAAGCAGAAGTAGATGTTTTTCTGGAACTCTCTTGCTTTTTCAATGATCCTAATAGATGTTGGCAATTTGAGCTCTGGTTCCTCTGCCTTTTCTAAACCCAACTTGAACATCTGGAAGTTCACAATTCACATACTGTTGAAGCCTAGCTTGGAAAATTTTGATCATTACTTTGCTAGCATGTGAGATACGTGTAATTGTGCAGGAGTTTGAATATTCTTTGGCACTGCCTTTTTTTGGAATTGGAATGAAAACGGACATTTTCCAGTCCTGTGGCCACTGCTGAGTTTTCCAAATGTGCTGGCCTATTGAGTGCAGCACTTTCACAGCATCATCTTTTAGGATTTGAAATAGCTCAACTGGAATTCCATCTCCTCCACGAGCTTTCTTCGTAGTGATCCTTCCTAAGGCCTACTTGACTTTGTATTCCAGGTTGTCTGGCTCTAGGTGAGTGATCACACCATTGTGGTTATCTGGGTCATGAAGATGTTTTTGTATAGTTCTTCTGTGTATTCTTGCCACCTCTTCTTAATGTCTTCTGCCTCTGTTAGGTCCAACCATTTCTGTACTTTATTGTGCCCATGAAATCTTTGAATGAAACTTTCCCTTGGTATCTCTAATTTTATTGAAGAGATCTTGTCTTTCCCACTCTTGTTTTCCTCTGTTTCTTTGTACTGATCACTGAGGAAGGCTTTCTTATCTCTCCTTGCTATTCTTTGGAACTCTACATTCAAACGGATATAAGATATATTTCCTCCTTTGTCTTTCATATCTTTTCTTTTCTCAGCTATTTGTAAGGCCTCCTTGGACAACCATTTTGCCTTTTTGCATTTCTTTTTCTTGGGGATGGTCTTGATCACTGCCTCTTAGACAATGCCGTGAACCTCCATCCATAGTTCATCAGGCAGTCTATCTATCAGATCTAATCCCTTCAATCTATTTGTCACTTCCACTGTATAATCATTAGGGATTTGATTTAGGTCATACCTGAATGGTCTAGCGATTTTCCCTACTTTCCTCAATTTAAGTCTGAATTTGGCAATAAGGAGTTCATGATCTGAGCCACAGTTAGCTCCCGGTCTTGTTTTTGTTGACTGTATAGAGCTTCTCCATGTTTGGCTGCAAAGAATATAATCATTCTGATTTTGGTGTTGACCATCTGGTGATGTCCATGTGTAGAGTCTTCTCTTATGTTGTTGGAAGAGGGTGTTTGCTATGACCAGTGTGTTCTCTTGGCAAAACTCTATTAGCTTTTGCCCTGGTTCATTCTGTACTCCAAGGCCAAATTTGCCTGTTACTCCAGGTGTTTCTTGACTTCCTACTTTTGGATTCCAGTCCCCCTTTAATCTTTTGTGGGTGTTAGTTCTAGAAGGTCTTGTAGGTCTTCACAGAACCATTCCACTTCAGCTTCCTCAGCATTATTGGTTGGGGTATAGATTTGGATTACTATGATATTGAATGGTTTGCCTTGGAAATGAACAGAGATCATCCTGTTGTTTTTGAGATTGCATCCAAGTACTGCATTTCGGACTCTCTTGTTGATTATAATGGCTACTCCATTTCTTCTAAGGGATTCTTGCCCGTAGTAGTAGTTATAATGGTCAGCTGAGTTAAATTCACCCCTTCCAGTCCATTTTAGTTCACTGATTCCTAAAATGTCAACATTCACTCTTGCCATCTCCTGTTTGTCCACTTCCAATTTGCCTTGATTCATGACCTTGATTCCAGGTTCCTATGCAATATTGCTCTTTAGAGCATTGGACTTTACTTCCATCACCAGTCACATCCACAGCTGGGTGTTGTTTTTGCTTTGGCTCCATCTCTTCATTCTTTCTGGAGTTATTCCTCCACGGATCTCCAGTAGCATATTGGGCACCTACTGACCTGGGGAGTTCATCTTTCAGTGTCCTATCTTTTTGCCTTTTCATACTGTTCATGGGGTTCTTGAGGCAAGAATACTGAAGTGGTTTGCCATTCTATTCTCCAGAGGAACACATTTTGTCAGAACTCTACATCATGATCTGCCCATCTTGGGTGGCCCTACATGGCATGGCTCATAGTTTCATTGAGTTAGACAAGGCTGTGGTCCATGTGATCAGATTGGTTAGTTTTCTGTGACTGTGGTTTTCATTCTATCTGCTCTCTGATGGAGAAGGATAAGAGGCTTATGGAAGCTTCCTGATGGGAGAAACTGACTGAGGGGGAAACTTGGTCTTGATTGGGGCCATGCTCAGTAAATCTTTAATCCAATTTTCTGTTGATGGGTGGGGCTGTGTTCCCTCCTGTTGTTTGACCTGAGGCCAAACTATGGTGGAGGTAATGAAGATACCTCCTTCAAAAGGTTCCATGCAGGCACTGCTGCACTCAGTGCCCCCGACCCTGCAGCAGGCCACCCCTGACTTATGCCTCTGCTGGAGACTCCTGGACACTCATGGGCAAGTCTGGGTCAGGCTCTTGTGGGGTCACTGCGCCTTTCTCCTGGGTCCTGAAGCATACAAGGTTTTGTTTGTGCCCTCCAAGAGTCTGTTTCCCCAGCCCTGTGTAAGTCCTGGTGGCTCTATGGTGGGGTTGATGGTGATCTCCTCCAAGAGGGCTTATGCCATATCCAGGTCTACTGCACCCCGAGGCCCTGCCCCTGCAGCAGGCCACTGCTGACCCGCACCTCTGCAGGAGACGCTCAAACACAGTTCTGTCTCAGTCTCTGTGGGGTCTCTGCGTTGTGGTGTGCACAAGGTTTGTTTGAGCCTCTGAGCGTCTCTGGCAGATATAGGGTTTGATTCTAAACGTGATTTCACCCCTCCTACCATCTTGCTGGGGCATTTCCTTTGCCCGTGGGCGTGGGGTATCTTTCTCTGGTGGGATCCAACATTCTCCTGTCGGTGGTAGTTCAGCAGCGAGTTTAAGTTTGGAGTTTTTGCAGGAGAAGAGGAGTGTACATCCTTCTACCCTGCCATCTTGAATGCGGATTAAACTATATCCACAGCTGTGAACTGCTGAGCCTTTCCTGGTCTGTTCTTGGGCCACAGAGACAGGATGATCAAAACAGAGTCCTCCTCAAACAATCGTCGGCATGCAAATGTTCACTGTAGCTTTACTCATGACGACAAAAGGTATCAAATACAAACAATCCAAACTTCCATTGACTGACCAAGAGACAAGCAAAGCCCGAGATATCCATACAATGGCATGTTGTTCAGCCAGAAAAGAAATGAAGTCCTGCTGCAACAGGATGAACTGCACAGACAATCACGCTAAGTGAAAGAAGTCAGACACAAAAGGTCACACAGTGTATGATTGCACTTACATGAAATGTCTGGAATAGGCAGATCTGTGCAGACAGAAAGCACACCAGTGGCTGCTGGGGGATGGAGGAGGGACGAAAGCAAAGAACTGCATGATGGGTATGTGGGTTTCCCTTTTGTGATGAAAATCTTCTGGAGCTAGTTTGCCATGATGGGTGCACGCCACTGTGAATGGACTAAATGACACTAAGTTGTACATTTTAAAATGGTAAATTTTATGTTATTGTACCACACAGACACACAAAACCCAGAGTTCCTGCCTTTCTGCATTCAAGTGAGAGGAGACACAATTAACAGAGAAATATGTATTTAACATAAGAGCTGTGAAGACAAGACAGGCCAGGGGACAGAGACTGACAGGGAGGTGCTACTGTCCAGGGTGGTCACTGTTGGCCTTTCTGAGTAGGATGTGAGGGAGAAAGCCCAGGAGATGGCTGGGAGGGGACTCTTCCAGGAGGAGGGAGCAGAAAGGACCAAGACCCTGGGGTAGGAGCGGGCGGGAGAGTGGGGGAACCACAGGAGGCCAGCAGGATGGAGCTGCAGCAGAAGGGCCCGAAGGGGCAGGAGTCTATGGCCACAGGGGTTTGCGGCTGCAGAATGAACGAGTGCAGGAGACTGGCCAGGCTGGCTCTGGCTGTGATAAGTAACACTAATGGGAGTTATACCAACAGCATCCCTCTGGTCTTGGTTACCATGCAACACGGTCATGATTAAACAGATTTGTAACTAGGTGAGGATTTTTGTTGTGCTTTTTGGGCTCACTGCCCAGGTAGTTCATTTGTTTATTTTTCATGCGGGCTGTATTGAATGACATGTTGTATTTCACACATGCAGGTCTCCTGTGGTCCCCCCTGCAGGTCCCCCCTGTGGTCCCTGATTCCCTCACCCTTCTTTTTCCTTTCCCACTGCGCTTGTTTCTCACCACCCATACACCCATACAGGTATACACGGCTGCACGGTTAATTTCTGTGTCCTCTGGGGCTAGGCTACAGTACCCAGTTATTCAATTACACACCAGCTTTGTGCTGCTGTGAAGGTGTTCTGAGGATGTGGTAAACATCTACAATTAGTTGACTTTTAGAAAAGGAGCTTACTCTCTATAGCATCTTATCAGTGGAAAAGCCTTTTCTGCAAAACTGAAGTCTCCCTGTGGGAGAAGATATTCTGCCTCCAGACAGCAACCTTGACTCCTGACCGCGTTTCTAGCCTGCTGGCCTGCCTTGCAGATTTGAGATGTGCCAGCCTCCACAATCAAATGAACCAAATCCTTGAAATAAATCTCTTTCACATCTATGTCTACGCATCCACATACATAGGCACATACTCACTCATATATTTCCTACGAGTTCTGTTTGTCTAGAGACAGATACTATCACCTCCCTCAGAGGCAGGGTCTTGCCTGTTTCCTTCACAGCTGTGTCCTAGAGCCTAGAACTGTGCCTGGCAGTTGGAGGGGCCCAATGTCCAGTGGGTAGTTCTTGCTTGTTTGGTGTTGGCTTTATTGGTTGTTGGCTTAGCTTGAATATTAGGGGGAAAAAAGAGCCACTGCAATCTTATCTGAGCTGGGATTTCCCGGGGAGGGCCCAGGGCTATAGATCCTGCTCTTGAGTGTGTGTGTCTATTTGTAGCTGGGAAAAAACTGCTGTGGTTAAGAAAGGTTGCAAATTTAAACTCAAGTTAGGGTTCTCCTAGCAACATGCCCACTGACAGCTGCTGGCTGGTGTAATTGAAGCACCAAGTTCGTACAGCTGGGGCAGTTCGTGTTGCTAGGAGAACAGGGACTCCTGACTGCTGTGGTATTAGGGCCACAGGGTGGGTGGTGCTGTTGTGTCCCCAGTAATTGTTTTACAGCAAGGTGTGCAGGAGGAAACTGGTGAGTGGGAGAATGAGGGGCAAAGTATAAGCTCTAATGTTTGTTTAGGAGCTAGTGGTTAGTGCAAAGCCTCTTGGTTCAGAAAATGTCCCAAATAGGCTTGCAGTTAGGGAAAGAGCCTGTTGGAGCTTATGGAACAAACAATTCCTCATGCTGTCTGGCTTTTAGCATCCATATGTCATCTGGATCAAAGCATAAAGTGTGAGGATGGATTGGGGGTGGGGTCTAAACACAAAAGGATCAACTTGGCATTGGTTGGGGCCGAGAGGGATTTGGGTTTCTAGATTTTGCATTCACTTTGCGGACTATGGTCCATGGGGTCACAAAGAGTCGGATATGACTGAAGCAACTTAGCACACACACATAATTACTTCACAGACCATCCTGACTTCCATCTTCTATCCAGGGCTGAGTCAGCCAGGTTGACCAGCTGTAAAACAAACCAGGACACCCACCCAGATGGTGGCCCTGCCTCTCACTTTGTTGGCTTCAAGGAACATTGATTAGCCTGGAGAGGATGGTGTGGTGTTGGCTGGGGGATGGGAGAACAAGAGGAAGAGGGCTAAAGAAAATTCCACTCATGCCTGCCCTTATAAAGTGCTGTTTGCAATGGGTAACCACCCCGTGTTACCATTTCTACTTTGTAAGAGAGGACGCTGACTCGGAGAGCTGAGCTGTCCCAGGAAGTGACAAAGCTGTGAACTTGGCCCAGCTCTGTCCCATTCCGAAGATCACTTTCGTTCTCCCGTATCTATTGCTAAGGTGGGATGCTATAGGATTTAAGTAGAAACAGGTGGAGCATACCTTAGGCCTCTTTTCTAAGAGGATGCCCTACAGGAAATTTAATTCAAGTCTTCTCTTGGAGAAGCCTCAGGAGTAGGTAGCAGGAGAAACAACAGTGTGATCATTGGACTGATTTTATCTTCCTCCTGAACACTCAGAAAGACTGTTTCAGAGCTTCTACTGCAGCAGGGTGCTGTCATGGGACTGAGTTTCTGGCCAATGGATGGGGCTAAAGGAATAGACACCCCTGCCCAGCTTGGTCCTAAAACCTGCCTGCCGTGGCCACGTGCTTTCTTCCCACCTGCTGGTTGGATGCGGAGGACCCAGGGTGGGACTCTGCAGCCATGCAAGACAGTGGAGCCCCTGGGAAGAAGTCTGGGCACCCCAATGACTTTGCAGAGAGGAATATCTTCTTCCCTTGGAGATACTGGGCTGTGAGTGAAAAAAGCC
The DNA here is from genome assembly GCF_016772045.2 of Ovis aries. Taxonomy (NCBI): domain Eukaryota; kingdom Metazoa; phylum Chordata; class Mammalia; order Artiodactyla; family Bovidae; genus Ovis; species Ovis aries. Next base: position 61,684,800 of record NC_056065.1, read on the forward strand.
TTTGTTGTGTCAAGCCCTTGGCTTTGGGGGGGTTTGTTAGAGTGGTCAGGCTATGCTGATTGGTACAGAGCATATGTGAGTGTATGTGATAAGATCACTTTTGGGGGCGTGCCAAGAGAGTGATATTTGGCAGAGGTGTTTCCACGGGGAGGTGGAAAGGAGCCTCATGGTGTCCGAGGGGTAAGATTTAATTAGGAGAAGAGGGAATCACTGTGTGTATGAAAATAGCAGTAAACACCCTCTAGGGAGACCCTTTCTGAATTATAGTTAAAGATAATAATCATAAAAGTTAATTTTATTGCAGATTCACTTTTCTAAGTATTTACATGGACTATCTCATTTAACCTTCATAATATCCCAGTGAGGTAGGAGCTATTAATGTCATCCCCACTTTGTAGGTAGGACATTCCCTGTCATCAGAAAATTAATGGCCGAGCCGGGATGGGAGTGCAGGTACGTTGGCTATGAAGCCTGTCTCTCTGGAGTGTGCAGCAGCCCTTTTTCATGAGAACAGGATTCAGCTCTCTTACCTAGTTGAAAGAAAGGCAGAAGTAATTTGAGTGGTTTGAATGTCTCAGGTTGCTGTTTGAATTCTCTGAAATGGCACCAAATGTTCCTGGAAACATCTGGAGGTAACAGGAGTGCTGGGGTGATGAGGAGGAAGACAGTGGGAATGGAGAAGCCAGCTTATGGTCATTGTAGGTTTAAAGAGAAGGTCCCGTGTAGACCTGTGTTCAGGCAGAGGGAACCACAGGCACTGGACATGTGTTCTTCTTTTAACTGAAAGTGGGGTCCAGCTGCTTGCAGCTCAAAAGCCAATAAAGGGGCCAGGTTGGTGGAAAGGAGTTTGCTTTATTTTGGATGCCAGCAACCTGGGCAGAGCTTGGGGGTGGGAAGGGGAGTGGACTCCTGTTCAAAAGCTGACTTGCTGCCCCCACTTCCAACAATCAGGGGGCAAGAGCTGTTATAGGCTGAGGGAGGGGGCTGCATGCAGAAACATCACAGTCAGCTCTAACAGTCATCTTGCGATTGGTCATGCAGTGCTCCAACTAGCGTCATCCTGATTGTTTCAGATACAGTTAATCTTCAGTTCCAGGGTTGATTTGTTCCCATTCCCTTGAGGCCAGTTCTTGGAACTGTGGCAACTTATATCATGGCTATAGTCTGGTCATCACGTAGCTAACTTTTCCCACCTGGTGTGGGTTTCAGTCCCTGTAAGACAGCTCACAGGATATGGCTCAGAATATTATTTACAGCCGTTGAGGAGGAGCTGAAGATGCTTGACTTTGCTTAATGACTCAACGGTTATTGCTTATCTTGCTGGACTGTTGGCCTTTGTTTCTGCATTTTCTCACTTCTCTGATTAAACTCCTTCTTTGGTTAAAGTTTTTCCACAGACAAAAGGCAGGCAGAGGACATGAGGGGCAAGAACCTTAGGGTCCTGCTCTGTTTCACTCTGAAGCTCCCTGGAGCATGTTGGCTTGTCTGCAGAGAGGGCTTTGGGTAGGAAGAGCAGTGACTGCTGTTTCTGCTATGTGTCCTGAGAAAAAGGACAGGTCCTATAGAGGAGACATACTTGGCCAAAGTTTACTGAATCCACATACCAAATACTTATAAAGGGCCTACTGTGTGCCAGGCAAGGAATGCTGGGAATGCACTAGTGAGTAGAAAGACATGGCTGGATTCTAGACGATGGGTGTTTCATTGGAGGACCAGCCGGAGGTCACAGGCACCACAGTCGTGGGGGTGGGGTGGGGAAAAATTCAGAATGGGGAGTCTAGCAGGCTCCAAAGCCAAGCCATATAGCGTGACTGGGATGGGCTTGTTTACCTGCTAGTGTTTTCAGAAGAGAAGGAGTTGGTGGTTTTGAGTTGCTAAGTTGTGTCCCACTTGTAGCAGTCACAGGGCATTTCAGAGATGAGGGAGAGAGAGTGAATGAACCCTTAGGGGACTGGCTGCCCTCAGGGAGCCAGAAGGGGAGCTCCTGAGTGGAAATGTGCACAATTCTTTTGGGGACCAGCAGAGACCATGCCCAGAACAGGCTCTTTTCATTTATTTCTTTTTAAAAAGCATTTATTAAAAAAAAAATAAAAAGCATTTATTTATTTCTTTTTTAACACCAAAGACATTTTGTATTGGGGTATCCCTGATTAACAATTTTGTGGTATTTTCAGGTGAGCAACGAAGGGACTCAGCCATACATATGCATGTACCCATTCTCCCCCAAGCCCCTCCCCCATCCAGGCTGGCACATAACACTGTGTGGAGATCCATGTGCTATGCAGTAGGTCTTTGTTGGTTATCCCTTTTAAATACAGCCCCTTTCTGTTTTTGATGTCACTTTGGGATCAACATTTGATTTGCTCTGTTCCACCGGCATTCAGGTGGAGCTGAAGTCTTGTGTTAAATGAAGAAAAACCTATTCACCGATTGGTCTGGAGTCTGGAGATGTATTTGCTGTCGGGAGGCAGCTTGCCTTCCTCCCCCACTGACATTAGTGCTGCCCTGAGCAGGGACCTTCCGTAGTGTAAGTGTTCTTGCCGATGAATGTCTGACCCTCGGGTGCAGGCGACTTGATGTCCCACTTCCTTAAACAGAATGTGTTCTGAGTGGGAGCAGGGATACGTCCCTGGGCTCAAGGATATCCCTGGACTCAAAGAGAGGTCCCTTGTTAATCTAAGCTGTATCCGGAGTGCAGACGCTTCCTTTCTTCACAATCCAGATAAGCTCTGGGACCCCCCCCCCCCCCACCCCCCGCCTCCCATATGCTTGCCCTGTCAAGTGTAGTGAAACTCACAGGTAACTTACAGGTGAGTGGGCAGGATTCTAAAAACAGCCCTCTTCCCTCATCTCTCCTGAGATCTAGGCCCTTGTTCCCAGCTGCTTTCTGGATATCTTGCCACATTTCAAAGTCACTGTCTCTCCCTTTCCTCAATCATCATTTCTAGAGTCTTCTCCATGCCAGCCCTGCTAGCAAGTCAAAGAAAAGATGGCTCCCTTTCACATAACCAGTCTCTCTCTCTCTTTTTAAAAAAATTTATTTATTTTATTTTTTTGGCTGTGGAGAGTCTTCTTTGCTGCAGCAGGCTTCCTCTAGCTTTGACGAGCAGGGGCGCTGCGCGGGCTTCTCATTGCGATGGCTTCTCTTGTTGTGGAGCACGGGCTCCAGGCACGTGGGCTGAGTAGTAGCAGCGGCTTGGGGGCCCTAGAGAGCCGGTTCAGTGGTTGTGGCACTCAGGCTTAGTTGCTCTGAGCACATGGCTGGTTTCTGTTGAACTCATCTCCTCCTTCCTGCTCTGGACCAAGCATTCTTTGAAGGCAAGGGCTACGTTTGCTCCCCAGTGAGTTCTCAGCACCTGCGAGTTACCACATATTAGATGCTCAATAAAACATTGTTGCCAACATGTCAAATGAAGGCAACACCTGTCTTCCAAAGGCTTCAGGGTGTTGGGGGAAGCGGAGAAGGGAACCAACAGATGGAGTTCACCCTGCACACGTGTTGGGGTAAAGGGTAGCGGGAGGAGGGCATTTAACTATGTCCCCAGGGTGGGGCTCAGGGTCGGCTTGCAGGCAGAGGCAACTGAGAACTAAGAATAAGTAGGAGAAAGGACAGGGCCTGGGGGAGAAGGCTGTTCCAGATGCCAGGACAGGGCATGGGGGAGAAGGCCGTTCCAGATGCCAGCAGAGCAGCCCAGGGCACCGACTGATGGAGCAACAGTGTATTGTGGGCAGTAGACGAAGGCGAGGGTAGGCAGCCCAGGCAGGTGGACAAGCTCACCCTTTCTGCAGACCACCCCTGCCTTCCCTGAACCCCCGGTTTCTGTGGAGCCACCTGAGTTCTCCTGGAGACTTTCCTACACATCCTATCCTCTCTCTTCCTCAGGACTCTTGTTCTCTGGGTTTTGTGCTCACCCTTCCCCACCCTGGGGCCTCCATTCTGGTCCCTCCGCCCTGCCCTTATGTTCTGCAGACCTGGTTTCTGTGCAGGCCACCCAACTGGCCCTCCTGCCCTTGTCTTCTTGGGCTCCAATCCATCCCCAAACACTTGTTTCTAGGGTTCCATTCTGACTACAGCCCTCCCTGTGTAGTAGCTTTCAATGGCTCTGAGGTGTCTACAAAATTAGGTGAGAGATTCTTGACTCAGCATGCCAGGACTCCAACCTGAAGGGCCACCTAACTTTCTGGAATCATCCACTTTCCACATTCATGTAGCCAGCATCAAACTGGACTCTTTACTTGAGTTCATGCTGTCCGGACTATCTGTTCCCATGCCCCCAAATGTCTATGGGGTCCCAGACATCTTTCAAGGCCAATCTCCAACTCTGCTCTCCCTGTGAAGCCTTTCCCCACTCCCTGATAAACTTTATTTCATAGCTCTTACCTTGTGTCACAGCACAGTTCTAATCTTCCCTGGGCATGAGCGCTTGTCACAAGGTTGGCAGCAGTGAGGAGCTAATACTTGCCTTATAGCCAGAGGACCCAGGGGGATCCAAGCCCTGGCAGCCATTATCCACAAAATCCCAGAAGGAGAGTCAGAGGAAGAGCAGAGAGGAAAGAGGAGTCACATTTGATGGCAGCTGGACTTAGGCTCCAAACTGGAGTCAACCAGGCTGAGCCTGGGGGCCGTGTTCTCCCTGGGTCTCTGCTCTTCCTCTGCTCTGGGCAGCCACGTGGAAGGACAAGGGGCAGGGGCATCAGCCTGGGCCACTGAGCTGATCGGCTGCAAGAAGAGAGCAGAAGGATGGGCCAGCCACTGCACTCGACCCCTACCCAAGCCTGTGTTTTGGGAACAGTAACCACTGCTTCTGCTGCTGCTAAGATGCTTCAGTCGTGTCCGACTCTACAACCCCGTAGACGGCAGCCCACCAGGCTCCCCCGTCCCTGGGATTCTCCAGGCAAGAACACTGGAGTGGGTTGCCACTTCCTTCTCCAATGCATGGGAAACCACACCTACTTGCAAATATGGGCCAATCAGTGACCTGCAGTCTGACCAATCGGATGAACATTCTCCCTCCTTGGGATAGAATAACAGGGGAGGTATGCGGAGATGGAGCCCTGAGGTGTCTCCTTTTACTTCCGGAGTCCTTTCAACACCCAGCACAGCAATGGAGACAGTGGGAACAACAGGAACTAGTTGGATGAATTAGAAACCAGTGCTTCCAGCATGAGTGGTGGTCTGGGTCTGTCCTCATGTCAAGGTCCAGACCAGACCTGCAATCTCTAGACAGGCTGTAGTGACATTAGAGGGATCCCTCTCCCTGCCTCCCATTGAGTATACACTCACTGGTGCTCAGTAAATGTTAACGGCCCGCTGAGCTAAGAGGAGTCGGAAGAGATGTATAGGAAGGTTTTCATCCAAAGATCCTCGCTCTTTTTGAGAAGCCATCGCAAGAGAAAGAGATATTGCATGACAACATGGGAGCCAAGAGGACGGAAATCCTGAGAAGCAGAACGTATCGGGGCAAAACCACTGGGCACTGGAAACACAGAGGCTGTCAGATCCCCTCTAGTTAGGAAGAGAGGACTCGGGGGAGGAAGGGGCCGTGGGGACCTGCTTAGGGACCCTGTATCAGAGGGCGCTTTTTTTTGAGCTTCATATTTTATTCTTTGGAATTGGAGTATCATTGCTTTACAATGTTGTAATAGTTTCTGCTGAACTACAATGTAAATCAGCCATATGTATACATACGACCCCCTCCCTTGAGCCTCCCTCCCACTGCCCCCCGCCCCCCTTCCAGATCATCACAGAGCGCTGAGCTGCGCTCCCTGGGCTGTAAAGCAGCCCCCTGCTAGCTGTCCATTGTACCCCTGGTAGTATATATACGTCAGTGCTACGCTCTCAGTTCGTCCCATCCTCTCCTTCCCCTGCTGTGTCCACAAGTCCACTCTCTCTGCCTGCATCTCTGTTCCTGCTCTGCAAATAGGTCCATCAGTACCATTTTTCTAGAATCCATATATATGCATTAACATACAATATTTTTCTCCTGACTTACTTCACCAGGGGGAACTGTGAAGAGATGCATCCACCAGGGAATTGAACCCCCACACTCGTGGCTGCCCAGCCAGGTGCTGGGGCTTCGGCCAGCTTGTCCCAACCCTCTTGTATAAAGTGGGTCTTCTGGCTCTGCCTCCCGTGTAAGGGCTGTGAGGGATGCTGATTGGATCTCTGCTTTGTTTTGGGGTGGGATTTGGGGCCTGGGCTGCCTCTTATTTCTCTCCTTTACTCTGATGTCAACTTCCATCCTTTCGAGGGTTTCCTCCCAGTCCTGGATGCTGAGGTGGGGGCAGCTTTGTTCTCATGATACTGGGCCGATGGATATGGGGCCTAGACTCCACGTCCAAGGAGATCAGAACAGGACCAGCAGGTAGATTTGTTCCCGCAGAAGGACAATGCCTCTGCATCATCCAGCGGAGGTGTTCACACAAGTCCTGCCCAGACATCCGCGACTGCCAGGGATGTCTCGGGCCGAGATGACTGCCCAGGGTTCTGGGATTCTGCCTTTACAGTGGTTCCAGATAGGTAACTTTTTGGCTGTTTCTTCATCCTCCAAATGTTTTGAGGAGGGAGGAATCATACTGTCTATTCCACAGGTTTCCCAAGGAGTAAGCTGCCTTCTAAATTCAATACTGAAAAATCCCCGAGACATCCTTGATCATTTACATTTCCCATATGGAACCTCGTGATTTTGGATTTCAACTACATGTTCCTTTCCTGTACTGCCAAATTAAAAAAAAAAAATCTCTCTTTTGAGGAGCTTTTGATAGTCAGGACTCAAGGGTCTTACCTTCAAGCAAGTGTATTTGTATTTGCCTTGCATCACATGGCTGCAAAAGTCATTAAGGATCAGAGACTTGGAATAATGAAGGCTTTTGTTCTTCCAAATGCCTTCCGCAGCCTTATCTTGGGTCTCACAACCCCTCTGGGAGGGAAGCTGGGTTGGTGTTGATTTTTTATCATGGTCTTTTCCAGGTGGGGAAATCCAAGCACCCACTAGTATGGGGGCAAGGAGCCAGGACAGAGCTGGGGGTCAAATCTGGACCCTCCCTGCGTCCTGTTCCCTAGGGGTCACCCACAGGGCAAGGAGGCTGCTCCTGTCTCAGAGCTGCAACATGCCCTCTATCTTTGCCTCCTCACCAGCCCAGAGCAATGCCAAGAAGTCAGGATTTCAGGGGACAGGAGCCTCAGCCCCCAGTCAAGTATTCTCTTATGGGAGAAGCAGCCCAGGGACCCAGGTATGTAACAGACGACGGAGGAAAGGGACCCTGCCGACAGCCTTGCTCTCCTAACTGAATTAACTTCATGTGGCCTAGAGTCTACCAGTCTACCAGCTATTCTCTCTACCCATCAACCTTCCGTTTCTTTTGCCTTTTCTCTCCCTTTGCTCCCTGCAGAGGCCTGGTGCAGCGAGAGCCCCTGACTCAACTTCGCCAGGTGCCCCACCGCCGATTCTGCAGGTCGCCACTGGGTGGCGCAGCCGCCCATGGCGTGCGGGCTCGGGTCGCGCGGCTCTGGGTGCAGGTGGCGCGTCCTGCCTGCCATCTCCACCAACCCCAGGGGAGAACTGGGCTCCTAGGGGCGCTAGAAAGAGGAGCGGAACGGAAGGGGGCTGTCTTCCGGAAGCCTGGGGGCGGCTCCCAGGCCGTGGGGCCAGGTGGGGCTGAACAAAGCTCGGGGACCTTTAAAGGGAAGTGGATGCTTTCCTGCCTCCCATGGGGCGGGATAGGATAGGGTAGGATAGGGTAGGAGAGAGGAGGGGTTGCTGGAGCCTCTTTTCCCCCAGGGAAGCCCTCTCAGGTTGAGAATAGGCCAGAAAATTGCATTCCAAGAACAGCGGAGAAAATATCAATGCACATGATTTGGGGAGGAGGGTTTCCTTACCTATTTAACAAACACACAGCGCTTGTACATGCCAGGCACTTTACAAATGTTAACGCCTTTACTTCTCAGAACAACCCCACAACCTTATTTTACAATCAGGACACTGAGGCACAGCTTCCCCAGTTGGTAAGTGGCATAACTGGGGTATCGCCTGGACAGACTGACTCTTCTGCAGCCCCTTCTCAGGGCTGGGATGGACTTCAGACCCCTTCCTTCCTCCCAGAAGGCGCTGGGAGGGAGGCATGCCCGGGCTTCTGTGTGCAGTTTAGCTCGGATGCCCTCCTGCTTCTTTAATTCATTCTTACCAGCACTGTTGATGTGGGGCTTCTTGGCACTTGGACTACAGTGGTCAGCAAAACCAGCCACGATCCCTGTCCTTGGGGAGACTTGATCCTTGTGGAGCTGGTTGCATTAGGAGCAGTGCTCAGCCACGTCCAGCTTTGTGACTGCATGGACTGTAGCCTGCCAGGCTTCTCTGTCCGTGGGATTTCGCAGGCACAGGGGTACTGGAATGGGTTGCCATTCCCTTCTCCAGGGGATCTTCAGGGGACCCCGGGACGGAACCCATGTCTCTTGCATCTCCTGCACTGGCAGACATGTTCTGTACCACTGGAGCTACTTGCGAAGCCCAGGAGCTAGTTAAGGAGACAGAGATTAATTAATCACATGGAGGGCTGCTGTCTATGGGGTCGCACAGAGTCGGACATGACTGAAGTGACTTAGCAGCAGCAGCAGTAGTGACACTTACAGAGATCAGTGTTCTAGAGAAAGCTCCCTCTTCTTCCTGGCCCTACTCCACACCCTCCCATCCCAGACCCACTTGGCATGTCTGAGCCCCTCTGTGTTTACTAAGACTCTAGCTCAGAGCTAAGAGGATAGACGGTGACTTGACTTAGTGGCACAGCCCTTGGTGACTCAGAAGGGAGATCACATGTGTTACTTTGTTTGGCCTTATCCAGAATGGGTTGGCGTGTTTCTCCTAGGGAGGCAGGCCTTTTAGAAGAGGATGCTTCAATCCAGAAAAAAATTCTGGGCGAGACTGGGAAGCAGTCTTTCCGACTTGGGTTTGAATCCAGACCATCACCGGATTTGTAGTGTTTGCCAATTTCTGTGGTCCATCTGTTGGTGGATTTCAAGTTACCGATGTGATGTCACTAAATAGGGAGCTGGGGAGAGATGCACAAATCTGACTGTCACAGCCTGTGTGGGTGTATGCCAGTGCGCTGGTGGTGGTGCCTCTCACTAGTGTGAATGGAGGGAAGTGAGGTAACCATCATAGCTTCAGTTTCCTCATCTGTAAAATGGGCTAACAGTACCTCTCTCAAAGTGTTGGTATGTAGGTTAAGTGACTTACTGTTGTTTTTACCTATCTTATTGAATCCTTATGATGCACTTGCTCATTCTGTTTACTTAGCTTCATGTTTATTTCTCCAATAAGCTATGAACTCTTTAAACGTAGGGACCATGTCACACATCTTTTATTTATTTATTTTACTTTACAATATTGTATTGGTTTTACCATACATCAACATGAATCTGCCACGGGTGTACACGTGTTCCCAGTCCTGAACCCCCCTCCCACCTCCCTCTCCATACCATCCCTCTGGGTCATCTTATTATAGTTTTGTTGTTGTTTTGTCCTTTTTGGCCTTTTAAAAAAAATCAGAGTATAATAGACTTATTATATTAATTTCATGTGTATGACAGTGATTCAATATTTTTATACGGCACAAAAATAATCACCATGATAAGTCTAGTTACCATCTGTCATCATACAAAGTTATCACAATATTATTGACTCTATTTCCTATACTCGACATCCTTTATTTATAACTGGAAGTTCATGCTTAATCCCCTTCACGTAGTTTGTCAACCTCCTAACCCCTCTGCTCTGGCAACCGCCAGTCTGTTCTCTGTATCCATGAGTCTGTTTGCTTTCCTATGTTTGTCCATTTATTTTGTTGTTTAGATTTTTCATATAACTGAAATCATGTGATATTTGTCTTTTTTGTCTGATTTATTTCACTTAGCATAATTCCTTCTAGGTTCGTTTATGTTATTGCAAGTGGTAATATTTCTTCTTATTATGGCTGATTAATATTCTATATTTTCTTTATCCTTTCACCTATAGATGAACACTTAGGTTGCTTCTCTATCTTAGTTATTGTAAATAATGCTGCAGGGAACATAGGAGTGCATATATCTTTTTTATTTAGTGTTTTCATTTTCTTGGGAAATACCCAGAAGCGGAATTGCTGGATCATATAGTAGTTCTGTTTCTAGTTTTTTGGGAAGGATTTTCATAATGTGTTCCATCCTGGCTACACCTGTTTATATTCCACTCAGCAGTGACAGGATTCCCTTTCCTCCACATCCTGACCCACACTTGTTACACGTCTCTTTGATGATAGCTGTTCTGACAGATGGGAGGTCATATCTCATTGTCTTTTTGATTTGTACAGTAAGTCCTCTACATAAGAACCTTCGAGTTGTGAAATTTCAAAGATGTGAACGTACGTTCACACATCCAGTCGCATGAGATGGTTCACATATCTGGCGAACATTGTCACATGCTCGTATCTCCCACAGGAAGTTGTGCTTTTGTGTGCTTTCCCGTGTCATACTTTGTAGAGGACAGTAGTACAGAATCTTTATTTCAAGCCCAGGAAGTCCTGAAGCAAGTGTAAAAGCAGCAGTGATGTAGCTGGCACTGCTAAGAGGTGCCAAGTGATAACAGTGGAAACAAGTGAAAAAAATTGAGAAAGTAGAGCAAGGTGAAAAGATGGCTTGTCCTTTGTCTCTTGTTGCTGACAATCCTTCAGCTCTACCATCTTCTCCCTCTTCCAGTCAGTAACTCTTCTTGCCTGTTCACTCGATGCCAGACCCTGTATGCCAGTTGTTGTAATGTACTACTGTACTTTTCAAGATACTATACTGTAAGATTGAAGATGTTTTCTTTATTTTTGTGTTTGTTAAAATGTATTATTTGTGTGAAAAGTATTATAAATCTATTACAATACAGTTGTTGTTTAGTTGCTGAGTTGTTTGGCTCTTTTGCAACCCCATGAACTGTAGCCCATGAGGCTCCTCTGCCCGTGGGATTTTCCGGGCAAGAATACCAGAGTGGGTTGCCATTTCCTTCTCCCAGGATCTTCCCCACCCAGGGGTGGAACCTGCGTCTCCTGCATTGGTAGGCAGATTCTTTACCACAGAGCCACCAGGGAAGCCCATTTTTCAGTACAGTATTATGTAGCCAATTGTGTTAGTTGGATACCTAGGCTAACTTTGTTGGACTTGTGAATACACTCTTAGAATGGAGCTCATTTGTTTGTAGGGAACATACTGTTCTTCCTTGATTATTAGTAATGTTGAGCATCTTTTCACATACTTGTTAGTCATTTATATGTCTTCTTTAGAAAAATGTCTATGCAAGTCCTTTGCCAAGTTTTTATCAGATATTAATCTTTTATATTGAGTTGTATGAGTTGTTTATATATTGGATATTAACCCCATATTGAATATATGATTTGAAAATATCTTGTATTCAGTAGATTGCCTTTTCATTTTATTGATGGTTACCTTCACTATGAACATTTTTGTGTGTGTGTGTGTGTGTTTTTTTTTTTTTTTTTTGATTAGGTCCTGTTTGTTTATTTTTGCTTTTGTTGTCCTTGCCTCTGGAGACAGATCCAAAAAAGTGTTTCTAAGACCAGTGCCAAAGAGCATATTGCCTATGTTTTCTTCTAGGAGTTTTAAGGTTTCAGGTCTTACAACTAAGCCTTTAATCCAAGAAAGTGGTCTAGTTTCATTCTTTTGCTTGTAGCTGTCAAGTTTTCCTACTACCGTTTTTGAGGAGACTATCATTGTTCCATTATATATTCCTGCTTTCTTTGTCATAGATGCTTAGCCATATAAGCAAGGGTTTATTTCTGGGCTTTCTGTTTTGTTCTATTCATCTATGTGTCTGTGTTTTTTTTTTTTTTTTTTTTGTGCCGGTACCATACTGTTTTGATTGCTTTAGCTTCATAGTATAGTTTGAAACCAGGAATTTGTGATACCTCCAGTTTTTTCCTTCTTATTCAAGATTGCTTTGACTATTTGGGATCTTTTGTAGTTCCATACAAATTTTAAGATTATTTGGTCTGGTTATGTAAAAAAAATGCCTTTGATATTTTGATAGGGATTGTATCGAATCCATAGATTGCTTTGTGTAGCATGGACATTTTAATAATATTAATTCTTTCAGCCTATGAACATGGCATATTTTTTGAATTATTTGTGTTGTCTTCAATTTCTTGCATCAGCATCTTATAGTTTTCAGAGAATAGGTCTTTCACCTCCTTGGCTAGAGTTATTTTTAGGTATTTTATTCTTTTTGATGTGATTGTAAGTGGGATTATTTTATTAATTTCTCTTTCTGATAATTCATTATTAGTGGATAGAAATGCAATACATTTCTATATATTAATTTAGTATTCTGAAATTTTATTTAAAATTATTTTTATTTTTAATTTTTTTGGTTGTGACATGCAGCTTGCAGCATCTTAGTTTCTGACCAGGGATTAAGCCCGTGTCCTTGGCATTGAAAGCATGGGAATCCTAACCACTGAACTGCAAGGGAATTTCCTAGAATCCTGTAAATTTATTGAATTATATTATTCTATAAATAGAGTCTTTAGGGTTTTCTTTATGTTGGGTTGGCAAAAAAATTTTGTTCAGGTTTTTCTGTAAGATGTTATGGAAAAAGCTGAACGAACTTTTTGGCCAACCCAGTAGTATCATGTCATCTGCAGGCAGTGATGGTTTTACTTTTTCTCTTACCAATTTGGATGCCTTTTATTATTATTTTTCTTGTCTGATGCTGTAGTCAGGACTTTTGATACTACGTTGCATAAAAATGGTGCTAGCGGACATTTTTGTCTTATTTCTGATCGTAGAGGAAAGCTTTCAGCTTTTCACCATTGAATATGAGGTTAGCTCTGGGTTTGTCATATATGGCCTTCATTATGTGAGATATGCCCTCTATACCCAGGCTTCTCAGGTGACTCAGCGGTAAAGAATCCACCTGCCAATGAAGGAGCTGTAGGAGACGTGGATTAGATCCCTTGGTCAGGAAGATTCCCTAGAGGAGGAAATGCCAACCCACTCCAGTATTCTGCCAAAATAATCCCATGGACAGAGGATCCTGGCCGGCTACAGTTCATGGAGTTGCAAAGAGTCAGACTTGACTGAGCGACTGAGCATGCACGCATGCATATGCCCTCTTTACTTACTCCGAGGAGGGTTTTTTTTTTTTTTTAATCGTAAACGAATTTTAATTTTGTTGAATGCTTCTTCTGCATCTATTGAGATGATTATATGGTTTCTATCCTTCATTTTGTTAATGTGGTGTATCTTATTGACTGATTTGCAGATACTGAACAATTCTTGCTTCCTAGGTGGCTCAGTGGTAAGGAATTTGTTGGCCAATGCAGGAGACACAGGCTTGATCCCTGGGTTGGGAAGATCCCCTGCTATGGGCAACGGCAACCTGCTCCAGTATTCTTGCCTGGCAAATCCCATGGACAGAGGAGGAGCCTACTGGGCTACACCCCACTGGGTCACAAAAAGTCAGACACACCAAGAGAACAAGCATGCATACATGAACAATCCTTGCATTCCTAGAAAAAATCCCACTGATCATGCTGTATGATCCTTCTAATGTATTTTGAATTCAGTTTGCTAATATTTTGTTGAGGGTTTTGGTATCTATGTTCATCAAGGATATTGGACTGTAATTTTTTTTTTTTTTGTAGTTGTCTGGTTTTAGTATCAGGGTAATGCTGGCCTTGTAGAATGAGTTCGGAAACATGACTTCCTCTTCAAATTTTGGAATGCTTTGAGAAGAATAGTATTAAGTCTTCTTTAACTATTTGGTAGAATTCACCTGTCAAGTCATCTGGTCCTGGACTTTGATTTGCTGAGAGTTTTTTGATTACTGATTCAACTTTACAACTAGTAATAAGTCTGTTCAGATTTTCCATTTTTTTCTTGATTCAGTCTTGGAAGATTGTATGTCTACGAATTTATTTTCTTCTAACCGTGAACTTCCAGATGTTCAAGCTTGTTTTAGAAAAGGCAGAGGAACCAGAGATCAAATTGCCAACATCCGCTGGATCATCAAAATAGCAAGAGAGTTCCAGAAAAAACATCTATTTCTGCTTATTGACTATGCCAAAGCCTTTGACTGTGTGAATCACAGTCAAAACTGTGGAGAATTCTGAAAGAGATGGGAATACCAGGCCACCTGACCTGCCTCTTGAGAAACCTATATGCACGTCAGAAAGCAACAGTTAGAACTGGACATGGGACAACAGACTGGTTCCAAATAGGAAAAAGAGTACGTCAAGGCTGTATATTGTCACCCTGCTTATTTAACTTATATGCAGAGTACATCATGAGAAATGCCGGGCTGGAGGAAGCACAAGCTGGAGTCAAGATTGCAGGGAGAAATATCAATAACCTCAGATATGCAGATGATACCACCCTTATGGCAGAAAGTGAAGAAGAACTAAAGATCCTCTTGATGAAAGTGAAAGAGGAGAGTGAAAAAGTTGGCTTAAAGCTCAACATTCAGAAAACGAAGATCATGGCATCCAGTCCCATCACTTCATGGCAAATAGATGGGGAAACAGTGGAAACAGTGGCTGACTATTTTCTGGGCTCCAAAATCACTGCAGATGGTGACTGCAGCCATGAAATTAAAAGACGCTTGCTCCTTGGAAGGAAAGTTATAACCAACCTAGACAGCATATTCAAAAGCAGAGACATTACTTTGTCAACAAAGGTCCGTCTAGTCAAGGCTATGGTTTTTCCAGTGGTCATGTATGGATGTGAGAATTGGACTATAAAGAAAGCTGAGCACTGAAGAACTGATGCTTTTGAACTGTGGTGTTGGAGAAGACTCTTGAGAGTCCCTTGGACTGCAAGGAGATCCAACCAGTCCATCCTAAAGCAGATCAGTCCTGGGTGTTCATTGCAAGGACTGACTTTGAAGCTGAAACTTCAATACTTTGGCCACCTGATACAAAGAGCTGACTTATTTGAAAAGACCCTGATTGGGAAAGATTGAGGGCAGGAGGAGAAGGGGACGATAGAGAATGAGATGGTTAGATGGCATCACCGACTCAATGGACATGGGTTTGGGTGGACTCCGGGAATTGGTGATGGACAGGGAGGCCTGGCGTGCTGCGGTTCATGGGGTCACAAAGAGTCGGACATGACTGAGTGACTGAACTGAACTGAGGTTGTCCAATATGTTGGTGTATAATTTTCATAGTAGTCTTGTATGAGCCTGTATTTCTCTGGTGTTGGTCATAAGTTCTTCCATTTCATTTCTGATTTTATTTATTTGGATCCCCTCTCTTTTTCCCTTAATGATCTGGCTAAAGATTTGACAAGTTTGTTTATCTTTTCAAAGGGCTTCCCTGATAGCTCAATTGGTAAAGAATCCGCCTGTGATACAGGAAGATTCTTTTCAAAGAACCAGCTCTTAGCTTCATTGATCTTTTCTATTTTTAAAACCTCTATTTCATTTG
Source organism: Ovis aries (assembly GCF_016772045.2). Classification (NCBI taxonomy): domain Eukaryota; kingdom Metazoa; phylum Chordata; class Mammalia; order Artiodactyla; family Bovidae; genus Ovis; species Ovis aries. The sequence continues at coordinate 61,700,256 of NC_056065.1, forward strand.
TTTTTGCTTTACTCTTTATTATTTCCTTCTTTCTGCTGAGGTTGGGCTTTGTTTATTTTCTTTTTCTAATTTCTTTACCTGGTAGTTTAGATTATTTAAGGCTTTCCTTGCATCTTGAGGTAGGCCTGTGTCACTATGAACACAGGGTGGGTTGCCATTTCTTTCTCCCGGGATCTTCCCCACCCAGGGGTGGAACCTGCATCTCCTGCATTGGTAGGCAGATCCTTTACCATAGAATGGAATTGGTTTTACTGTGTCCCAAGTTTTTTGGGAAGTTGTGCTTCCGTTTTCATTTGTCTCAAGATAATTTTTTTTAATTTCCTCATTCACTCATTGGTTGCTTAGTAGCATGTTCATAGTTTCCTGTGTTTATCATTTCCCCCCCCAATTTTCTTCTTATAGTTGATTTCTAGTTGATTGTGGTTGGAAAAGATGCTTGATATGAGTTAAATCTTCTTAAATTTAATGAGGCTTGTTTTGTGGCTTAGCTTGTGATCTGTCCTGGAGAATGTTCCATGTGTACTTGTGAAAAATATATATTCTGCAGATTTTGGGTAAAATGTTCTGTATATCTATTAAGTTCATCTCATATAATGTGTCCTTTAAGACCAAGGTTTCCTTATTGGTTTTCTGTCTAGATGATCTGTCCACTGATTCCATTGAAGTAAGTGGGGTATTCAAGTCCCCTATCATTATTGTATTATTGTCAATTTTTTCCTTTATGTCTCAATGTTTATTTTATGTATTTAGGCACTCTTGTGTTTGGTACATAAGTATTTACGAATGTTATATCTTCTTTTTGGATTGATACCTTTATCACTATGTAATGGCTTTCTCTGTCTTCTGTTATAGCCTTTGTTTTAAAGTCTGTCCTGCCTGGTATGAGTGTTGCTACTCTAGCTTTCTTTTTGTTTCCATTTACATCGACTGTCTTTTTCCTTCATTTTCAGTCTGTGTGTGTCTTTAAATCTGAAGTGATTCTCTCGCAGGCAACATATATATGGAACTTAAAAAAAATCCATTTAGTTACCTTGTGCCTTTTGACTAGAACATTTAGTCTATTTGCATTTGAAATAATTATTCATATGTATGCATTTATTGTCATTTATTGCTTTCTGATTGTTTTTGTAGTTCTTCTGTCTTCCTTTATTCTTCTCTTGATGTCTTCCCTTATGGTTTGGTACTTGTCTTAGTTTTATGTTTGCCTTCCTTTTTGTTTCTCTACTGTCTATATACTGTAGGGTTTTGGTTCCTGATTACCATGAGACTAATATATATCTATATATCTAGTTATATCTATAATCTGTATGGCAGTTTTTGAGTTGATAGTTGCTTAAGTTTGAATGCATTCTAAAAGCACTACATTTTCACTTCGTACCCACATTTTGTTGTTTTGAAATGACAATTTGCATATTTTATTCTTGACATTATAATTTACTTACTATAGTTGAAATTTCTTACAAGTATCGCATGCTTATCAATCGTGCCACTGGAGCAACAATAGTTGAAATTTGTATTTTTGCCTTTTAACCTTCATATTAGCTTTTCAAGTGACTGATCCACTGCCTTTACTATATATTTGCCTTTACTAGTCATATTTTTCTTTCATATATTTTATTAGCTCTAGTTATGACCTTTCCTGCTTAAAGAAAACCATTAACATTTCTTGTAAGGGTGGTTCAGTGGTGATGAACTCCTTTAATTTTTGCTTGTCTGGAAAAGTCTTTTTCTCTCCTTCACTATAAATGATAGCCTTTCTAGGTAGAGTATACTTGGTTACTGATTTTTCCTTTCAGAACTTAAAGCTGTCCCTTTTGGCTAAAAACTTAGCTGACAGTCTTATGAGGGGTCTCTTGTGTGTGACTTGTGTTTTTCCCTTGCTGCCTTTAAAATTCTCTCTTTATCTTTAACTTTTGTCATTTTAATTAGGGCATATATTGGTATAAATGTCTTTGGGTTCATCTTGTTTGGGATTCTATGTTTCTTGGACGTGGATATTTGTTCCTTCTCCAGGTTAGGGAAGCTTTCAGTCATTATTTCTTCAAATAAGTTATTCTATCCCTTTCTCTCTCTTTTCTCTTTTTGGGACCCCCACAGTGTGAATGCTAGTGTGCTAGTATCCAGTAGGCTTGATGTTTTCCCAGAGGTCTCTTCTTCAGATCCCTTTAAATAAACTGTCTTCATTTAAAAAAAGATGTTTTTTCTTTTTGCTGTCCTGTTGGGATGATTTCTGCTCTTCTTCCAGATTGCTTATTTACTCGTCTGTTTCACTCATCCATCCCCTTGTTGACTTCTTCTAGAGGGCCTTCTGTCTCAGTCACTGTGTTCTTCAGCACTGATTGGTTCTTTCTTATATGTTTCTTTTTGTTAGAGTTCTCACTGTCTTCCTCCATCCTTCTCCTGAGTGCAGTGAGCCTATTTACGGCCATAACCTTGAACTCTTTATTGGGTAGATTATTTATCTCCATTTAATCAAGCTTTTCTGGGGTTTTATCTTCTTCTTTAACTTGGAGCATGTTTCCTCTGACTCCTCGTTTCGTTTGACTTTCTGTCTTTGCTTCTGTGCATCAGATGGAACAGCTCCCTCTCTTGGTCTTGAAGGCATGTCCCCTGTGTGGACAGCATGTACCAGCTGGCTTGGTGGAGCTAGAGTGGGTGTGGGCCAGGGAGGTCCTGAGGGAGGCTGTGCCTGGGCTCCCTTCTCGGGATGTCTGGAGTTGGGGTGAGCACCAGCAGAGGTGGACGCAGAGCACACCATGCCAGAGCCACCTTGAGAGGACAGCTGTAGCTGGTGGAGCCAGGGGCCTTGAGTTCAGTGGGTTAGCCCTGGCTGGCTGCTAGAGCACCTGGACCATATTCCCACCTATGCCGTTGAGATAGATGGGGAATGCAAAAAAGATGGGGTGTGCAGTGTCTGTCACTTGGAGAGAGTTCTAGCAATTCCCTACACATTTGGCATAAGTGCTAAGGTTAATAAATAGACTTTCTCAGATAATCTAGATGTTCTTTAAACTGCTGATTTTTTTTTTTTTGGTTTGTTTTGTTTTTTCCTTCACCACAGGGTGAGCAAGTATGCACACAGGCCCCTCGGAGATATCCCTCCATATTGCACGTTGCCATGTAGGGGGTGAGGTTTCCATCACTCCTGTGTCTCTACTACTCACATCTATAGGTTCTTCTATTGCTTTGTGTGTGCGTGTGTGTGTGTAGAAGCTGTTCCATCAGTCCTCATTTTTCAGGAAGAATGACTCTGTATATTGGTGTAGATTTGGTGTGTCTATAGGAACAAGTGAGTTCACAATCTTCCTACACAACTATTTTGGACCGCAAGTAATCACATTCATCTTTGTATCCTCAGTGTTCAGCATAGGGCCTAGCACATAGTAAGCTCAATGAAAGTGTCCCTTTAAAACCCAAAGGTATGGCCCTGAGAGAGCAGATCATATGGTGGGGATGTTTTGTGGATAACAGCCACTCCTAGAGAGCACCCTTCCCTGGAGTTCATCTCTGGGCTCTTTGGCTCTTTCTGTGATTCTGGGTGAGCCACTCACTTACTCAGCCTGAGCTTTCTCTGTAAGTTTGGGGAGGGCTGACCCGCTGACTCCTGTGCGGATCTTTCTGAAGGAGCCAGCATTGCTTAATTGGATTTTAGCTTTCCAAGGTCTGTGGACCAAGTCTGAAAGACGGTTGTCAGAAGGATCACTCTTGAATGTCTCTCTTGGGCTACCGGGGGCCACTTGTAGGGAATATAGCCTTAGAGGCTGGTGGGGGCTGAATCGCAGTTGTAAGGAGCTCTTTCCATGAGGCTCCCCTGGCTCCTCCCCAGCTCTCTCCATGTTTATGGAACAGGGCGGAGGGAACACCAAGGTAACAACATTGCTACCCCAAACCTCAGAATCATGTCTATACATGGGAAAAGGAGCCACTCTGGCCTTCTCCCCAGGAAGCATCAAATCTATCATCAGTCTTGCCCACTCTAGCTCTGCTGCGCTGGAAAGCCTCCCTGTGAACTTCCACTGGTATGAGCTGGGCCCTCCCTGAATCTCCTGTGCTCCCTGATACTCACTTGCTGCCAGCAGTGCCCAGCTTGGCACCATCTGCTGCTGCCCACAGGCCTGAAGCTCCCTTTCATCCCTGCTTCCTTTCCTGCTTTGTAGCTGGCCCGCTGTCTCTAGGGGTACGTTCTCCTAGAGGTGAGAGACTAGACAGCATCGATCTTTTCCAGTCACTGTGGAGTCTCTTTAAATTCTTGCGACAGCATGTGTGTATTGGTCTCTGCAGAAGTGGAGTCTCTGCCTTGTTTCATCACCTTATAAAAGTTATCTAAAAAGTTTAAAAATCTAGATCTTCCTTAAAATCTAAATTCTCACCACAACTGAAGATCATTTGGTTTGACTTGGTTCAAATGTTCTTGCAGTCCCTGAATAAAAGTGTCGCTGACCATCAATATTAAAAGTGGCATTATTGGAGAAATTACAGAATAATCACCATATCTTTCTCTAGACTTCTGTTTCCATTACAAAATGAGGATAACAACAGCAACATTTATTGAGCATTTGCTATGTGCTGGGCAAAGTTCCAAATGCTTTACACATTATTTTATATAATACATTTAATTCTCACAACAACTTTATGTTATAATATCCCCATTTTACAGATGAGGAAACAGAGGCAGGAGAGGTTAAGTACCTAGCCCAAGGTTATCCAGCTAGTATGTGGTGGGACTGAGATTTGAACCTCATCAGTCTGGCTCTAGAGCACAGATTCTTAGTAGCTCCTTCTTCTCCTGTTTCTCCTTTCTTTTTTTGACTGCTGAGATGCTAATTACTAATCAGTCTAATTCATTCCTTTAAATAGTCCCACTATTTCATTAACTAAGTTTAACTAAGAAGTTACGTGGTTTAGTTGCTTTTCCTTTTTGCTCTTCATCTGTGCACTCTGCCGTCTGTCCATCCATCCATCTGTTTATTCGTCCATCCCAATCCATCCAAGATCAATGTAATGTAAATAATTACAGAGATACTATTTACCAGCTGTTAGCTCTTAACCTCTTTGATTCATTCACCAGAATAAAATGGCATTATAACATTTTCAGACTGCTCACAAGTATTACATGAGCTGTTTTATGTCCAATGTCTAGGCTAGAATTCATATTACTCTATGTGCTTGAAAGAGACATAATCACACTGAAAAAAATTCTACAACAGGTAGAATTAAAGATTCACTAATATCACTAATAGTTTATAAAAATCTAATCATGTTGCACCCTAGGGAAAAATAACCCTTCCGGTGTTGAACTGATGAAGGAGTCAGTGTTCGCCTTGGCCACTCTCTCCTTCCTTTTGATGGTGGGAGCCATCTGCCTCTTGGCTGGCAGAGAGGGATTTGAGCCCAGTGAGATGGCCCAGTGTCCTTTCCTTTTTGAACTTGCTATTGGCAAGTCTGGGCTGCTTCTCCCTGGAAGAATAGGGTAGAAGGGCTTTTCAAGGGAGGGGATGGAGGGGTGAGTATCAAGGGAGGGGATAGAGGATGAGTATCAAGGGAGAATAACACTCCAAAGGCTGGAGTGGCCTGGCGTTAGTGGTAGCTGGGATATGTGTTACCTTCCAGAGAGGGTTTCCATAGCAAGGCCAGCATTTAGAAATTTCTAGTCACCTGTGATTCTGATCTTGGAGATGGCTGGAGAGTGAAGGTAGACAGCCTTTTGCCAAGAGAGCTTGGCACTCAGGCTTCTGCCATCTGGGTTGTGAATGCTTTGTGTGTGTATCTTTGTGTGTATGTGTGTTCCATAGGCAGACTCTCTGGCCAGATGTCAAAAGGTCTCAAACCAAGGACAGGGGAGTCCTTGATCAATTGTCTCCTTAGCCATATCCCATTCTGCCACTTTCCACAAGTTAAATGTGGAACACATTACAATTCCAAAGAAGTTGAATTTTTTATACATTTATTGTCTCGCATCTATCATCCAAGTAATAAGCTTTTAAAAGACAGCCCATTGGACATAATAATCATCAACAGTAAAACAAAGACACAAACCCAAACATAAGACAAGCCAACCAACCACAGGCTCAAGCTGTCTGTTGCAGTCACCTCCCTGGTGCCCTGGGAAGGAGGCTGGCATTTCTGGATCAGCCTCTGCAATCAGGGAACAGGAAGGAATCAGTAAGCTGCCGTGCTGGTCAAGAGTCCAGGATGCCAGTATTTGGGACCATCAGCCTGCAGCTCACAGCCAGGGCTGAACTGAAAGACTGGTTTTTGTGGGTGTGGCTTCAAGCCACACCCATGGGAGGGGAGGAGGGAGGGAGGGGTTCAGTGAAGGAATACTGCTGGCCAAGTGCAAGACCCTTCCAAGGACTCAGAGGCAGGGGTCTCTCCAGATTCTGGGTGGAGCCCATGTTGGAGCATCTGGACTATTAACTCAGCTGGAGGGGAGCAACCTGTTGTTTCTGGAGTGTGAGGAGCAGAGAGCACACTAGAGCAACCAAGAGACATATGTCTTCTAAGTGGCAAGGCTTGTGAAACCATTTGACCTTAAAGTACAGCTGTAGGAGGAACTTGCAACTACTAAGCAAGCACTTGCTGATTATTTCGGTCTGAAGATCCCCCGGTTCATGCATTCGACTAATACTCACTGAGCAATTACCCGAGGCAGGGGCTATTTGGGTGCTGGAGATACAGCAGTGCACAGAAAGAATCAGTAACCCTGTCTTCACTGAGTCTGCCTCCTGGTGGGTGACCCAGCTCATAAGTAAGTAAATACATGGCATGTTGGCTGGAGATAGGTGTCAGAGGAAAACAAGGGACAGGAAAGGAACACTGGGGGGAAATGTACAGTTTTAAATGGAGTGGCCAATAAGGGCCTCACTCAGAAGGTGACATTAAACTGAAGATTGGAGGAGGGGAGGGAATGAGCCTTGTGGATGGTGTAGAAAATGAGTGAATCGGGCAGAGGGAAAGGCAGGTGCCATGCCCCTGTGGCAGGGGAGGCAGGAGGGCCAGTCCAGAGGCTACAAAAGGGAGACTGGTTGGAAAGGATTCAGAGGGGGCAGGACTTTGTTGGTCACTTCAAAGCCTTTGTTTACATCTTAATGAGAGATGGGAAGCTGGTGCACCATTTCTAGCACAGAAGTAACCTAAGGTTTTACAAGATTGCTTTCCCTGAGATGTTGAAGAGTGAAAGTGGTAGTCGCTCAGGGCTGTCCAACTCTTTGTGACCCCATAGATTTGTAGCCCACCAGGCTCTTCTGTCTGTGGACTTCTCCAGGCAAGAATACTGGAGGGTGCCATTCCTTTCTCCAGGGAATCTTCCCAGCCCAGGAGCCCTGGGTCTCCTGAATTGAAGGTAGGTTCTTTACCATCTGAGCCATGAGGAAAGCCCTGAGATGTTGAAGAAATACTGAAATAGAGTTTGGCCCAGAGAGTGTGGCAAGATGGTTCCTGGGCATAGGAGAGGGTGCCTTTGAGTCAGACATGGAGATTTGCTTACATATGATCCTGGCTGATAAGATAGGCTACTAGCATCAGGTACCCAAGGAGGGAGATTGGATGAGGAGATGGTGAGATAAACTCAGAAAAACCCCGTGGCAAAGAGAAAGAAAGAAAATTGCAGCGTGCATGACACAATTCCATCTATGGAAAATTACACATGTATGTATGCAAGAAGTGTGAAAACTGCTCATGAAAAGCAGACAGTGGTGAGATATCCCTGGGGTCCAGGGCTTAGGACTCTGGTTAGGACTTCCACTGCATGGGGCATGGGTTTGATCCCTGATCACTGATGCCATGATGGGGCAAAAAAAAAACCCACAAACAACAAAACACACAACCAAAAACAAAACAACCAGCAACGACAAAGAAAAAAAGAACCAGGAAAAAAGCAGGCAGTGGTAATGTCTGGGTGGCAAGTCATCCTAACTTTTTTCCTTTTTCCCCAACACACTTCTGTATTGTTTAACTTTTTGTTGTTGTTGTTGCAATAAAGCAGGTATTGTTTATATAACCATGAAAAAAAATCCAGTAGAGATATTTTCATCATGGAAAAAAAAAAAAAGAACACGATTACTGGAGATTCTATGGTTTGTTCTGTTAGTACATCTTATGACTCAGGCTCTCAAAAACATGCTATAACTAACTGAATGGGAATGGTGACAATTTCTTCTTCCGCTGGTCACATGGCGAAACCCCTGTTCCCACACTGGAACCCCTGCTTGCTTGGCCCCAGTGGCATTCCTGCCTGTGTTCCGGGTTCAGGCATTGCCTCCCTGTACTACAAGTTAACTAACAGCTCATTTGATTATCCCAAGTTCATTACCGTGGAGGGGTGGGACAGTACCTAAGGGGAATGGGCTGGAGATTTGGGGCCAGACTTTCCTAGGCGTCTGCTGGAAAGCAAAAATTCTAGGCCTCACAGCAGCTGTCGGCCCCTCATCCCTGACCCCTTTCAAGGAAACAGTATGAAGGTCTTCAAAGAGCAGAGTGAGGAGTGGAAGAAACAGCAATGCCTACTCCTGTCTGCCCCCTGCTCCCGGCACCATCCCCTCCCAGGGATAATTAACCTCCCAGCGAGCTGAGATTTCATGAAAATTTAAAGACCGGAGCTGAGGCGGGCACCGTGTGTTGTCTTCATGGTGGCTTGGACATCTTTGAAAGCCTGAAGTCTCAGGGTCTCCCATGGAGGCCCCTGTGAAGTCTGCATGGGGCTTCCTGGGCCCCAGAGTCATTGGGGCCTCATTCCCTGGGGATGCTGCACAGGGCGAGAAGGCCAGAGCCTGAAGTGGAGACCGCCCGAGGTCCCTCTGCCGGATACCTGTGGGCTGTTACAGGTGTCCCCAAAGCAGCAGAGCCACACCGTGGTTACTAAGGCAACACCCACATCTCCAGAGCCAGGGGAGGGAGGGAGCGCTGACAGAGGAGGGTTTCATGAGCTGCTTTTCCAGAGGGATCAGGACTAAAAATACCCCCACAATTGGCACTTGTATGGTTTCGGGAGTCTCTGCCTTGTGTGTCTTGCTCCCCTACTGTGTTCTGATCCGCCAGGTGGGGGGCGGCCCTGTCTGGGATGAGAAAGACAGGCATTGAAAAAACCCATGATGACCCTGACGGCTCTGGTGTGCAGGCAGGTGTGAGTTAGGGCTGGTGTGAAGCAGGGGGCTGCTGTTGTCCTGGTGGACACAGGGCCTGCCTTCTTTGACTGCAAGGAAGTCATTGGCTTGGACACCCTTGGGCAGCCGACCGGCAATCCTCAAACCATTGGTGACTCTGGAGGGCACTGGAGACAGGCCCAAGTGCTCTGAGCCTGCCTGCCCTCCCTCCCTGAGTGGCTGCCGAGGGCACAAGAGGCCCTCCCAGGTCACTGCTGGGCCTGGGATCAGGCCAGCCTGGAATTTGCTGACTGTGGGGCTTGCTGCTCTTTGTTCCACATGGCAGGGACACACAGCGAAGCAGAGACATGAGCTCAAGGCCATGCAATTCCTGGGCTTCCAGCCTGTGCTTCTGAGGGCAGCCCTGCTTCTGGGTCTTCCTGTGGTGAGACAGGAGGATTACTTAGGTCTGCACCGTGAACAAGAGCCTCTGAGGGGGCCACAGATACAGCCTCTGTGCCCCGTAAGAGGGGCGTGTGGAGGCTTGAGGCTGTGGCCAAGCGGCCACACACTGGTAATGGGCTGCCTTGGGTAGCGCTCAGACAGGGGTCTGCTTGGCTGTCTGAGCCCCTACAACTCACTGAGAGGCCACTGGACAGCCTCTGGATTGCTGCTCCGCAAACCTCCCAAAACTAGGCCAAGGAACACCTAGCTGCATGCTAAGTCCCTTCAGTCATGCTTTTTCTGACCTTATGGAATGTAGCCCATCAGCCTCCTCAGTCCATGGGATTCTCCTGGCAAGAATAGTGGAGTGCGTTGAAATGTCCTCGTCCAGGGATCTTCCCAACCCAGGGTTTGAACTCACATTTCCTGCAGCTACTGTATTGCAGGCGAATTCTTTACCACTGAGCCACGGGAAGCCAAGCTTGTTAAATGCAGGTTCTGACCCAGCAGGGCTTCACGGGGCCTGAGACTCTGCGTTGCTGACAAGCTCCTAGAAGTGTCAAAGGCAATGGTTCTCAAACAGTGGAGTAACTAAGAATGCTGGGGAGGCATTTTAAAACTCCAGATTCTTCCACTCTGCCTGCGACCCCCTGAATCAGAGTCATCACATGGACAAATGTCAGAAAAGCTAACGGGTGATTTGCAGTCACCGTCCTCCAGCCTTCAGTGGGTGGCTAGACATGGGGCGAAATGCTTCCCCAAACCAGTGTGGTTCAAACATTACTCTATTTTTAGTAAGATCTGCCCTTTGCAAAGCTGGCCTACCATCTTTCATTCTTCAGCAAATATTTATGAAGTCTCTTCTGTGTTTCCATAAGGGTCTATTCTTTCTCTTCTGGCTGGACAGACAGACGGCAGATGACAGACTCTGCTTCATGCCTACAAAGCTACAAAACTGAATTAGAGAAATCTCCAGTGACTTAGGGTTCAGTGGGTTGGTTTCCTTACATGGTTACAGAGCAAGTAATGTGTTCTTAATGAGCTGCCATTTACTTATGCAAATTGCAGGCCCCAGATGCCAGGGGGATTAGGGCTTAGCAGAGAGGCGTGCCTCTGCATACCACTCAGGTTTTAGCACAGCAACTGCTGTCCTTTTGGACCCAACCCTGTTTTCTGTCTTTAACAGTCGCTGTGTGGCCAGTGTGTTTGTGCGTGTGGATGTGTCTGTGAGTTTGGCGGTCTCACCAAGCCACCCTGGCATGAAGGGGTCTACACCAGCCAGAGGTCCTGGGGGTCGTGGTCACAGACCTCTCCTTGCCCATGTCTGCTTCAGGCCCGACCTCATGGAATTCTGTGAAGACCAGCCAGGGTGGGAGGCTAGGGCTGTTGAACTCCATGGTATAATGGCCTTGCTAGAGCCAAGAGGTGCTGTGAACTTCATTTCTGGTCTTCCTGAGAAAATTTCACAAAAGTTCCTTTGCATCTTGTCAAAGGACAACAAAACACAAAAGCAGGGTCTTTGTTTCTCTGCCATTCTCCCAAGAAGCTGCCCCATTGCACAAGGGAAGACGCCGCTTGGACTGTGAGGGTGTGAAGTTGCTGTGTGCGCGGTGCTGGTGTTGGCACGTCCTCTTCACTGGCACAGTGGAGCACCTTGCTGTGGCTGGTGACATTCAGTGCCATTCCAGGCACTATCCAAACAATTTTTCGGGCCTCTCGCCTCATTTCCCAGCTCTCAGGACATGGATAGGAGAGCAATAATCAGTCTAAACAGGTATGGCATTCTTGAGAGTCAGAGACACATTTGTGATGTGCTACCGGGCTTGTCTGCCTTGGCATCTCATTAGCACTGTTTGGCTGCCACCCTCCTCCTCCCGCGGTAACTGGCTGTAGCTGCCTGGATGTCTTCATGCTCACTGCTGAGAACAGCTCCCCCTGTCTATCTGGCCTGCCCCAGAGCCTGGTGGGAAACTCCTACTGCTGGAGCATCACAGATGCTGCCAAGTGAGGCTCTTTGAATCGCTCCCCACAGATGTCACCCTTGTAAAATGCCCATCCTGTTGCCTTCACCATCTCGTGCCCTCCAGGCCCCATCCATTCCCTTCTGTCTCTGTGGCTGAGGACTTGGCCATGAACACATGTAACTTTTTTCAGGCAACTCATCCCGGGAGGAACTGCTGGATACCATGGCAGCTGGGAAAATGAGGGCATTTTTTTTTTTTTGGTCCCCATTCCCTCCAGCCCAGAGTCGGCCCCTTCCATGAGGGCTGTGTATCTTGAGCTGCTGCCCACTTCTTCATGGGAGAAAAGGAAGTGGTGGGACAGATGGCGGGGTTGTAGCACAGTAGATGGAAGGTTGGGTTTCACCCCTGAATCTCACTTAAGGCATAAATCACCTTGTCTCATGGGTCACAGTTTCTTTACCTGCAAAATGGGGAAGATTGGTTTGAACTTCTCTGGCCTACACTAATTAAAACAAAAAAGGCTAAGGATGAAACAATCAAACTGTTTGAGCTCATATTTAAAACTTTAGAGTTTTCACTGAAGCTAGCTCTAAGGATTGCTCAAGGGCTCTAACGAAAAAGGGGAATCCGAATTAGAAGACTGATAAAAGAGCCATTATTAGGACTTCCCTGGTGGTCCAGGGATTAAGACTCTGAGCTTCCACTGCAGAAAAGAAATAAATAGATAAAACTTAGATTTTTTCATATAAAAGTATGATTTTTTCCCCTTCCCTAAAAAACTGGACATATTTGACACCACCACTACCTCTTGGCAGCAGTTGTCTGCTGCTGCTGTTGCTGCTAAGTCGCTTCAGTCGTGTCTGACTCTGTGCGACCCCATAGACAGCAGCCCATTAGGCTCCTCTGTCCCTGGGATTCTCCAGGCAAGAATATTGGAGTGGGTTGTCATTTCCTTCTCCAATGCATGAAAGTGAAGAGTGAACGTGAAGTCGCTCAGTCGTGCCTGACTCTTAGCGACCCCATGGACTGCAGCCCACCAGGCTCCTCCGTCCATGGGATTTTCCAGGCAAGAGTGCTGGAGTGGGGTGCCATCGCCTTCTCCAGCAGTTGTCTAGACCTGAGTAACTGCCCCTTGTTGTACGTGCTCTGCAGTGGGGTCCACTTTGGGGGCCATGTCTGATGCCAAGCCAGCTCACTTCAGAGCTTTACATGTTTGGTCTCTTTACGTGTTTTATTTCCTAGAGCTGACATTACACATTACCATAAATTGAGTGGTTTAGAACAGCAGAAAGTTACTCTCTGAGCGCCGAAGTCTGAAGTCAAGGTGTTGGCAGGACCACGGTCTCTCTGTAGGCTCTAGGCGAGAATCTTTGTTTGCCTCTGACTAGCTCCTGGTGGATGCCAGCAACCCTGGCTACGTCTTGACTTGTAGCTGCCTTTCTCAATCTCTGGCTCTCCCGTCACCTGCGCATCCATGTGTTTCTAAGTGTTCTAGCCACTGGATTCGGGCCTACCCTAATCCAGCATGGTGACAGCCTAACTTGACCACATCTGCCAGGACCCTATTACCAAATAAGGTCACATTCTGAGGTTGCTGGAGGACGTGAATTTGGGGGTGGGGGACCCTCCCCAGCTCTGTGCAGCATGTGGACGGGCAACCCTGGACCAGTGGCTTTATGTCCTCTGACCTGCCACTCTCCTGACCTTCGCCCCCAGCTTTCTTCCTCTCAGTGGTATTTCACTCCTCCTTCAGCTCTCTCAATGTGAAGAGGTGGCACCTGTTTTCTGGTCTTTGTTTGACCACCTGAAAGGCCACCTCAGGGCTAGTCATTGTCCTTCTGGGTTTTTTGGTTTCCAGGTGTCACTGCAGGACAACACATGCTGCCTGGGCTGTTGAGTGTGGGGTGCACTTTTGCTTGTGGGTTCATTGCAGCTCTCAGTCACATTGCCCCTGAGCAGCCCCTTCTCTGATTTACCCCAGAGGGCAACTGTCCCTCTTCTGGGTGCCCACAGCACCTGAGACATACCTTTACTGTACAACACATCTGACTCCATCTTTAATCTGTTATTTTGACCTTTGCATTCTATTGCTTTTGCTACAAGTTAATCACTAAAGGGATGTTGCCTTCTGCTTTAAGTATACATAATGGGCCATCTCTGGGCACCCTGCTTCTCAAGCCTGAGTGTTAAGCTAAAATACCTTTGTTTAGCTCTCAGGAGACATCCTAACCAGGACTACCTGTGAAGGGTTGCAGGAAAGAAGAAATTAACACATCGCCTCCAGTGGCTAAAGCTTCCCTGGTGACTCAGATGGTAAAGAACCTGCCTGCAGTGCAGGAGACTAGGATTTGATTCCTGGGTTGGGAATATTCCCCAAAGAAGGGAATGGCAACCCAATCCAGTATTCCTGCCTGGAGAATTCCATGGATAGAGGAGCCTGGCAGGCCCTAGTCCACGGGGTCACAAAAAGTCAGACATGACTGAGCAACTAACACGCTTCAGTGGCTGGCTGGAACTAGGAAATGTTCGTAACAGCTTACTGCCTTTTTTATTTTTGCTTTGCCCTCTCACCTCTCCCTCTTTGTTCTATAAGAAAACAAACATCCAAACCCAGGCAGGATGGTTCTTTGGGACCCTAGTCCACCATCTTCTTTGATGGCTTTCTGGATAGAGTTGCCATTTCTTTCCCCATCAACTCTTCTCTCAATTTATTGGCCTATTGGGGTGATGAAAGTATGAGCTTGGATTAGGTAACAGTTCTGGCAATTAATTACTAAATTGCAATGTGTGTTAGTTGCTCAGTTGTGTCTGACTCTTCGGGACGTGTTTATAAATCTGTTTCTTCTCTAGACTTGGAGCTCTGTAAGGTCAAATACTATGCTTTTCATACAGACATTCAGCTAGGAACATGGTTGGCCATTAGTAAATGTTTAATGAACTGATGATGTTGTAGGGAGCCCTACCAACTCTATACCAGGATGGGGTTGCCCTCCTGCCTGCCCACTCCATGCCTAGAGGCCCAAAGCTGCAGTTTTCCTTTCTTGAATGCTCCAACTTCTGATCCTTCCATGGTCTACCCAGCCTTAATTTGGTGGATAATTGAGAAGAGATGGTGAGCTGGGCCCTCCCTTGCCAGCCATTCTCACCACTAGGCCTGATATTGTGTGTGTTGAAGTTTCCTTCCCCCAGCTTTCAGTCTTGTTCAGTAGAAACATTTCACTTCATTTCAGTGATAATCCCCAGATCCATCTCTGGTGCTGGATGATTCCCATAGTCTGCCTAATCCTGGCAGGCAAGGTCATCTCCTTGGTCAAGGTCTTTCATTCCAATGAAACTCATTTTCTCCATCTGCCGTTGTCTGTGCTGCAGCTTCACTCATTAAACTTTTTCCTGATAAATATCTACTGAGTTCTTATCAGGTACCAGGTGAGGTTCTGGTTTCTAGGAATAAGGTCGTGATTGAACGAATAAGGGCCATTGTCATGGAGTATGATTTGACTTAAATTGTGATAGCTCTGATTATAGAGTTGGTAGGACTCCCTAAAGCATCATTAGTTCATTAAACATTTTCTAAGGGACAACCATGTTCCTACCCGAATGTCTGCATCAAAAGCACAATCTTTGACTTTGCAGAGCTCCCTTTGGAGCTCTATAATTTAAGCTAGAAAAGCTAAACACACTGTCCTATGACTTTGTCTGTCAGGAGGATCTGAATTCAGCCTCGAGTTCTGGGGAATGCTGACTTCCTTGGAACATGGCATGTGAGCTGCGCCCTAAAGGAGAGCTAGGAATCTGGTTGGTAGAGGAAGATGGGGACAGAGAATGGCAGAAATGGGACACATGGAGAGCCTGTGGTGGGAGAGAGGACAGCCTCAACGAGGGGTAGGGAGGAGGTCTGTGTATCTGGAGGTTAGAAAGTGGCTGAGGAGGCAGCAATGGAGAGGCCAGAAAGGCAGGTGGGGCCACATCAGGCCTCATGGCCCACATTGGTGCAATAGGTGTTATGGAAGCATTTTAAACAGGGGAGCGGCGTGTCCAAATGTGCCTTTTCAAATGCTCATTCTGGCTGCAGTGTGGAGGATAGATTGGAGGAACTGAGAGAGAAAATGAGGAGAGCAGGAGGAAACTACTGGAATCATCTCAAGTGAAACTTGGTGATCACTTGGACTGAGGGGGAGGGAGTGAAATGGCACAAAGAAGGCAGATATGGGAAGTTGCTGGGAGGTCAGATGGACTTGGCAGTGGATTGGGTTTGGTGGGTGAGTGAAAGGGAGGTGTCAAGGATGACTTGAGGTTTCTGGTTTATAAAATTGGTTGGTGGTATCTGTTATGGTGAAGAACAATGGATGGGAGCCAGTTTTGTAGGGAGAACATCAGGAGTTCAGTTCGGTATACGACTGCACCTATTTCCTGGAACTAGTGGGAAGGACATTGCTCAGAAGAAACCTTGAGCCTTTTTTTAAAAATTGGAGTCGCGTTGCTTTAGAATGCTGTTTTCATTTCTGCCGTACAGCAAAGTGAATCAGTGATTTGTATACATATATCCCCTCTGTTTCGGATTTCCTTCTCATTTAAGTCACCACAGAGCACTAAGCAGAATCCCTGTGCTGTACAGCCAGTTCTCATTAGTTATCTGTCTTATACATAGCAGTGCATGTATGTCAATCCCCATCTCCCAATTCATCCCACTCCCCTCCTCCCCGCTTAGAAGCATCTGTGGTTGGATTCAGAGTTGAGCCACTGTGCTCTTTCCTCCTTACCTCTTGTCCACTTGAACCCTTGTAAGAAATGATCACTGAAAACATGCTCATTAGGGGGACTAATTGATCTGGCAGGTTAGCAGTTAGTGCCATGTGGACATTAAAAAATATGATGCCCTTTTGTCCTGAAAGAATTAAATGTCCTTCCCACAATGAGCCACTCTCTTGATCCTCATGACAACCATGAGTGGGCGGGCAGCAGTGGACCGCAGAGCTGGGCTTCGGCCACTCCTTTGCTCGGTGACCTTGGGAGATTGTGTGACTCTTTGGAGCCTCTACTTTGCATGGTGAGGATCAGATAAGATGGTGTGGCTGAAAGGGCTTTAGAAAGTTAACTGCTATATAGAGAGATAGAAGGTGCTTAATTGTTACTGTGCTTGCAGCTTCCTCAAGGCACTGTCTCCTGCCCCTCACAGACTAGGAGGCGGCTAAGATTTGTGTCAATGACCGAGACATCACTTGGAGGGTTTGGTTGTCAGCATTGCCCACCCCCATCTGTGGTCCCTCAACTAGAGATTTCCTCCACATGATGCTGTCCTTACACAAGAATTTTGCAAATTCAGTTCCTTGAGACATTGTGCCAAATCCTTCAGCAGAATTGAAATCTTCCATGTCTGCTCTGTTCCTCTTCATCACCAATTTTGGTAATTTGATTACAGGGAAAACCCTCTCTGTTGGAGCTTTCCTGCTCTGGCCAAGGAAGCTGGTTCTGCTAAAGGTGTTACAGCCCCTCCTTCTCAAACAGGTTGTTTTTATTCATGTTTTGTTCTTGAGTTTGGAAGATACAGCCTTGCCATGAGCTACAGTGGGCAAACAGCCTCCAGTTCTTGGAGCAGGGCAGGGGATACACAAATAAATGCATTCATACACACACACACATTCTCTTGGGCAGCTGCTTCTGGAAAAGATCAATACCTCTGCATTTTCCTCAAAAAAAAAAAAAGAGGGGGGGGCGGGGATGGTCAGAATGTTACAGATGATTTCGGTTCTTGGCACTGGGAGCCCAGCCCGGCTGTTTGAGCTGGGGAACTGTGGGCAAAGCTCTTTGGTTTCTCTGGGCCTCCGCATCTTCACTTATAAAATGAAGGCATTAAGTCATGCTTTCCAGCTCAGAAGGTCATTCATTCACTCATTCCACCAGCATCTATTCTAGGTGCTGGAGATGTAGCCTTAAATCAGTCAAACTCCTGGTTTCGAGAAACTTACATCCTCGTTCTGTAGTTGGATTGTTCATTCATTCAGGAAATAGTGGTTGAGCCTCTACTCTGTGCTGGGCAGCATGTGGGCACTATGGAGACAGTGGTGACCCATGTGGAAGTGGGTGCTGCGTTGGGGGAGCTTGCAGTCCAGAGAGAAGAAGGGATCGTAACAAAGAGTCCTGACTACATAGTGATGGGGTGAAGAGCAGGATGCTAGGATGCTGGGAGGCAGAGCGTGTGGACCTGCCTCTGTCTGAGCGTCAGGGAACGTCTCCTGAGAGGAGAAAGCTGGGTTGAGAGGAAAGAGGAGGAGGAGGGGATGGAAGGAGGTTTGGGCCAGGGAAGAGCCTCTGAGAAGCTGTGAGGAACTGGGAAACGTCTAAAGTGGCTGGAGCTGGGAAACAGAGGAGCTGGGTGGAAGAGAGGGGAGAAGCAGAGATCTAGGCAGGGGACGGTTCACCAGAGCCATCAGTCTCAAAGTTTGGAGGGTGACAGGGAGACCCAGGGCCTCTGGGACCCCTTAGAGACCAGCTTAGGCCAGACCCTAACCTGGGGTGGCACTCCCAAGTTCAGGGTCTTCTTCAGGTAGCCCAGTTCCCCTTTTGTTTTCACTCAGGCCCTCTTGCCTTCTGGACTATTGGAACACCCTTTCTTTTTGGCCTCTACAGAGAAGCTGCTCACCCCTAATTTCTTTCTTTTAACCGTTTATTTTCCTGAAGAGATGTTTATGAGATTTGAGGCATCCAAGGCATTTGATGGTAGGAAGGGGGCCTTTTCTAACTGTGCAGTTTCTTTTCCCAGTGAGTTTGTGTCTTGCCTTGCATGCTCTCTTTGGAACCCTCAGCCATGCTGAGGGTTTGGCTGGGCCCTAAACTTTCGTGAGAAGGTCATGTGGGAGCTGGGCACATGGATCATGAGCCATGTAGAGCCAGTGCTGAGAAGGACCCACAGACCTAAAAACCTACGCCAAACTCTAGCCACTCTGCACTGAGGCAATCTTGAAACAAAAATCTCATTTAAAAATAAAACATGTGCTTTTCCACATGAATTATTTCCCCTGGGGTTGTGACACCCAGTGAGTGACATTTGTGCCTTGTAAGCTTCAGCCACCCTGGTCACCTTGAAGCCCCTCAGACACTCCACGTTCCCTCCCTCCCTTGGGGGGTCTTTGCATGCGCTGGGCCTTCCCCTTGGAGAACTTTTCCTTCACTTTATACCCCTTTGCCTCGGTTCCCCTTCCTCATCCTTCTTAGCTCAGTTTAAGCCTCACTTCTTCAGAGAAATCTTCCTTGACCCTCCCGGTTGAGATTATTTATTACCATAGCCCTCTATTCTTGCCCTCCGTAGTACACACTTCAGCTTATTGTCACATTTGTGAGGTGGTTTCACTGGCCACCTGATAGATTCCAAGTTCTCCGAGAGCAGGAACCGTGTCTGTCAAGTCACTGTTTTAACTACAGGACGAGCGCCATACCTGGTGCATAGTGAGTGCTCTGAAAACATTTGTTGGATGAGCAAAGTATCCTGAGTCACAGTTTCGCAGTCTTCTTGGATATGCTGTTACCACCAGGCACCTCAAGACAGCAGAAGTCACACTCCTTTGGAGACTCTCAGGCTTGTGGTTTTGTGAAACCTGGGCTGAGACAAGCTTGTCAGGAAATGTCTCAGGACATTTCCCTGGCCAAAAGGGCAATGAATGGGATATTTAGGGATAAAAGACTCAAGGCCCTGGGCAAAAGATCAGATGTTTGGGCAGAAGCCGGGAGTTTGATGCGGCTGAGATAGTTAGTGCTCATCAAATATCCATGTGTTCCTACACGGCTTCCCTTGAGACCATGTGCCTGCTTCTTTCTAATGCACTGCATGGAAGTGATGGGAAGCATTTTCATGGGGAGGCAATTAAGATGCATGTGACTTTTTCATCTCTTTCTTCTCTTCTATTGAAGAAACTGTTTCCCTAGGACATAGTTGCAAGATGGAGAAGGGCTTCCTAACATGCAACCAACTTTTTGTGAAAGAGAAATAAATTTTTGTTACAGCCAACCTTTAGGATTGAGATTAGTTTTATTAAGATTTCAGGATTTATTTGTTACTGCAGCATAGCACAGACTGTCCTAATATCCTTTTATCACATTACATCTTTCTCATGATTCAGTCAGTTCAGTTGCTGAGTCGTGTCCAACTCTTTGCGACCCCATGGACTGCAGAACGTCAGGCTTCCCTGTCCATCACCAATTCCTGGAGCTTGCTCAAATTCATGTCCATCGAGTCAGTGATGCCATCCAATCATCTCATTCTTTGTCGTCCCATTCTTGTGATTATGTTTTCTCAAAAGCAAAACAGTTATTTCCTTTCAAATTCATACCTACTAGCCAGTTGCCTTCAGACTTTCTGGAATTTGTATTAAGAATTCTGGGCATCCACCAGTGATTTTCAGATACCACAGATCCTGTCAGCATTTGGTCATTTTGGTCTCTTGATACAGGTTCTTTCCTTTCCTGCGGGAACAAGGTTTCATATTAAGCAAACGTCTTCCAGCCCTTGGTGGCATTTCTGACAGCTTATGGGAGAGAGGTTCTGCTTGGCAGATCCCTGGAGTGTCTCACACACCCTTCAAATTGACCTCTTCCAGGTGAGCTGGGGCAGAAAGCATGTTCCACTCAGCTCCTGATCACCTCCAGTTATTCAGAAGGCTCAGACCTCAAGCAGACAAAATAAAAATACTCTGAACAGTCATTCACAGGGGAGGCTCTTCTCTGGTAGCTGCTGAGGTGAAAGAGGCTTCAGCTGAGGTACGGGGTCTGCTGCTGTCAAACGACAGATCCTATTAGGGCTGAAGGGACCTTTTACTTTCCTCAGGCTCTGACTAACTGGCTGACCTTGGGCAAACCACTCCCATTTCCTCATGTGTGAAGTAAAGTGTGTGAGTGGGGGTGGGGCGATGCAGCATTTATTAGTTTTCAAATCACCGACCATCAGGGACCACAGGGATGAGCAGTGGAGGCATAGGACACTGACTCTCTTTGCCGGAGAAGCCCTGCTTTTATTTATTTCATTTGTGTTGGGGTGATCCATTGATGTATTAACTACTCTATCTTTGTTCTGTCTCTCATGAAAGATTCCAAAGAATGAGGTTTTTATTCCCCCCTATTATCTGAGATTCTGGCCTCCTGGCCCTAAGGGTTTGTTAACAGCTTTTGAGATACAGGGCAAAAAGGCATGCACAAAGAGAATCACTCTCCCCCAGTCTAAGTTTTGTTTGGAGATGAGTTGTGTGGGAGGAGGGGAGAGTCAGTCTGAACTCAGGGCAGTCCTTCTTGGGAGAGTGTGGCTGGCAGGGGCCAGTGAGGGGTGGAAAACTGTCTCACCTGCGAGGTAAAGGTACTGGTGGCTGGTTGTCTGCTGTGTGGTTTTGGAGGCCAGTGCTTTGGCCTTGAGAAGAGCCATGGAGGGCTCTCTGTGGTCAAGTGTGTCTTGATGAATGAAACTAGATGAGAGTTGTGGAGAGTGGTCTTCTCTGTTCAATGAACAATGGTAGATGTGGAGATGCAGGGCAAAGCCTGGGCCCCAGGGACCCAAGGGATGAGATGAGGGAGAGGGGGCTTCAGTGCCTGATTATTATTGATACTGGACTCCTTGGCTACCATGGTGAGAAGAAACTTGGTGCCAAAATTTAGTGTACTTTAGAAGAATCTTCCCTGGTGGCTCAGATGGTAAAAGCATCTGCCTACAATGCAGGAGACCTGAGTTCAATCCCTGGGTCAGGAAGGACCCCTGGAGAAGGAAATGGCAACCCGCTCCAGTATGCTTGCCTGGAAAATCCCATGGACGGAGAAGCCTGGTAGGCTACAATCTATGGGGTCACAAAGAATTGGACATGATTGAGTGACTTCACTTTCACTTTAGAAGAATAAGGAATATGAGTGATGTGGAGGGAATCCTCTGCCCTGCTTGTTTAGCCTTCTTTCTTTTAGAGAAAAGGCAACTAAGCATTTACAACCCACTGTACTCAATGACCTCTGAGGTTCTTTCTGGAGCAGACAGTCTATGATACTGGAGTTTTAATGGTGATTTATCACTGATTCAATGGACATGAGTTTTTTCTTTTTAAATTTAAATTTATTTTAATTGAGGCTAATTGCTTTACAATATTGTATTGGTTTTGCCATACATCAACATGAATATACCACGGGTATACCCATGTTCCCCATCCTGAACCCCCTCCCACCTCCCTCCCTGTACCATCCCTCTGGGTCATCCCAGTGGACCAGCCCCAAGCATCCTGAATCCTGCATCAAACCTGGACTGGCGATTTGTTTCTTATATGATATTATAATGGCACCCCACTCCAGTACTCTTGCCTGGAAAACCCATGGATGGAGGAGCCTGGTAGGCTGCAGTCCATGGGGTCGCTAAGAGTCGGACACGACTAAGTGACTTCATTTTCACTTTTCACTTTCATGCATTTGGAGAAGGAAATGGCAACCCACCCCAGTGTTCTTGCCTGGAGAATCCCAGGGACGGGGGAGCCTGGTGAGCTGCCATCTATGGGGTCACACAGAGTCGAACACAACTGAAGTGACTTAGTACTTAGTAGCAATGCCATCCTCCCAAATCATCCCACCCTCTCCCTCTTCCAGAGTCCAAAAGACTGTTCTATACATCTGTGTCTCTTTTGCTCTCTCACATACAGGGTTATCGTTACCATCTTTCTAAATTCCATATATATGTGTTAGTATATTGTATTGGTGTTTTTCTTTCTGGCTTACTTCACTCTGTATAATCAGCTCCAGTTTCATCCACCTCATTAGAACTGATTCAAATGTATTCTTTTTAATGGCTGAGTAATACTCCATTGTGTATATGTACCACAGCTTTCTTATCCATTCATCTGCTGATGGACATCTAGGTTGTTTCCATGTCCTGGCTATTATAAACAGTGCTGTGATGAACATTGGGGTACACGTGTCTCTTTCAATTCTGGTTTCCTCGGTGTGTATGCCCAGCAGTGGGATTGCTGGGTCATAAGGCAGTTCTATTTGCAGTTTTTAAGGAATCTCCACACTGTTCTCCATAATGGCTGTACTAGTTTGCATTCCCACCAACAGTGTAAGAGGGTTCCCTTTTCTCCACACCCTCTCCAGCATTTGTTGCTTGCAGACTTTTGGATCACAGCCATTCTGACTGGCGTGAAATGGTACCTCATTGTGGTGTTGATTTGCGTTTCTCTGATAATGAGTGATGTTGAGCATCTTTTCATGTGTTTGTTAGCCATCTGTATGTCTTCTTTGGAGAAATGTCTATTTAGTTCTTTGGCCCATTTTTTGATTGGGTTGTTTATACTTCTGGAATTGAGCTGCAGGAGTTGCTTGTATATTTTTGAGATTAGTTGTTTGTCAGTTGCTTCATTTGCTATTATTTTCTCCCATTCAGAAGGCTGTCTTTTCACCTTGCTTATAGTTTCCTTTGTTGTGCAGAAGCTTTTAATTTTAATTAGGTCCCATTTGTTTATTTTTGCTTTTATTTCCAGTATTCTGGGAGGTGGGTCATAGAGGATCCTGCTGCGATGTATATCAGAGAGTGTTTTGCCTATGTTCTCCTCTAGGAGTTTTATAGTTTCTGGTCTTATGTTTAGATATTCAATCCATTTTGAATTTATTTTTGTGTATGGTGTTAGAAAGTGTTCTAGTTTCATTCTTTTACAAGTGGTTGACCAGTTTTCCCAGCACCACTTGTTAAAGAGATTGTCTTCTCTCCATTGTATATTCTTGCCTCCTTTGTCAAAGATAAGGTGTCCATAGGTGTGTGGGTTTATCTCTGGGCTTTCTATTTTGTTCCATTGGTCTATATTTCTGTCTTTGTGCTAGTACCATACTGTCTTGATGACTGTGACTTTGTAGCAGAGCCTGAAGTCAGGCAGGTTGAGTCCTCCAGTTTTATTCTTCTTTCTCAAGATTGCTTTGGCTATTCGAGGTTTTTTGTATTTCCATACAAATTGTGAAATTATTTGTTCTAGCTCTGTGAAAAATACCATTGGTAGCTTGATAGGAATTGCATTGAATCTATAGATTGCTTTGGGTAGTATACTCATTTTCACTATATTGATCCTTTCGATCCATGAACATGGTATATATTTCTCCATCTGTTAGTGTCCTCTTTGATTTCTTTCATCAGTGTTTTACAGTTTTCTATATATAGGTCTCTAGTTTCTTTAGGTAGATATATTCCTAAGTATTTTATTCTTTTCATTGCAATGGTGAATGGAATTGTTTCCTTAATTTCTCTTTCTATTTTCTCATTATTAGTGTATAGGAATGCCAGGGATTTCTGTGTGTTGATTTTATATCCTGCAACTTTACTATATTCATTGATGAGCTCTAGTAATTTTCTGGTGGAGTCTTCAGGGTTTTTTATGTAGAGGATCATGTCATCTGCAAACAATGAGAGTTTTACTTCTTCTTTTCCAATTTGGATTCCTTTTATTTCTTTTTCTGCTCTGATTGCTGTGGCCAAAACTTCCAGAACTATGTTGAATAGTAGTGGTGAAAGTGGGCACCCTTGTCTTGTTCCTGACTTTAGGGAAATGCTTTCAATTTTTCACCATTGAGGATAATGTTTGCTGTGGGTTTGTCATATATAGCTTTTATTATGTTGAGGTATGTTCCTTCTATTCCTGCTTTCTGGAGAGTTTTTTTTTTTTAAATCATAAATGAATGTTGAATTTTGTCAAAGGCTTTCTCTGCATCTATTGAGATAATCATATGGCTTTTATTTTTCAGTTTATTAATGTGGTATATTACATTGATTGATTTGTAGATATTGAAGAATCCTTGCATCCCTGGGATAAAGCCCACTTGGTCATGGTGTATGATCTTTTTAATTGGACATGGGTTTGAGCAAACCCCAGGAGATGGTGAAGGACAGGGAAGCCTGGCATGCTGCAATTCATGGGGTTGCAAAAAGTCAGACACGACTTAGCGACTGAACAACAACAAAGGTGGTAATTGTCTCAAACTGGGGGAAATACTCGTACATCCTCTCCAGCTCTGTTCTACACCAGGCAGCACGTGGCAACTGTTTGGCAACTGTAGTTTCAGCCACGGTTGGGGAGTCTAATAGGGTCCTCCTACAGATTTGGAATGCAGTGCACATCAGATTTTGGGAACAGCAAAGCCAGATATGTGGTTGGAGAGTCTGACTCCCGGCTGACTTGGACTAGTGCTGATCCTCTAATAACCAAAAATGCTCAGTGAATTCATATTTTCAACTTGCCAGGCTAGCTGAACTCTCCAGCTTGAAGGTACAGTTCCGACAAAGGAAATGAGCCACTGGCTCCACCAGGGGGCTCAGGCTCAGGTGGGGTTCATGCAAGGTCATACCCATGACATAAATGCATACATGAGTTGGAGGTGTTTATGTGCCTGTCACATCAGTGGTCGCTCTTTGCATGTCACTGGTCAGCAGAGCACAAAGGTATCCTCTAGGCCCTGCTCCACAGACTGACTGCCACCTTCCCTTCTCTTGGACTTGAATCCAAGTCAGCTAGTTTGCTTGTGCTCTGGGGCAGATTTACCTGGGACTTATGAGGCTGAGGCTGAGGCTCCAGGTCCTGAGAGGTACTGGGGGATGAAGAGTGTTCTATGTGGAGAGAGTAATTTCTGTGGAAGAGACTTTGGGGGAAAGGTTCTGATTCTCTAAGGTTCCAATAATAACTTGCCAGTATTTCTTATCTTATTCAAATTAAGTATACTCTTTCATACCTAATTTTGTATTAGTTATTCTGTGTCCTTTTTCTTGCAGAGGGCACAAAATTTGTTTAAGCTTCAGGTGTCATATAACCCACGCAGATCTGGTACTGCTTATGCTAACACTCGTGTTTGAAATATGTTCATGACCATCAGTGTGGCTAGACAGGAACATGTACAGATTCCCTGCACTTTCCATCATGGGTGCTTCACTCCAGCCCGTTCCCCCTCTGGAGTGACTTCTGCATCTTTATGGGGGCTCCAAAGCCCACATCTGAGTGGCTTCCAGATGTGGCCAGGTGTGGTTTCTCCCCTCCTCCAACAGGTCTGGACATTTTTGTTTAAGAGTCCATTTAGTGAGTTCTCATGTACAACTTTATGGTATTTCTTTTGTCGTTTGTCTTGAATTGAAAGTCGAGTATCAGGTTATTATTTAACTTTGTGTGTTATTTTGTCATATCTCCCCAAAATGAGAGTGCAAGCTCCTTAAAGACAGGGGGCCACCTTCACAAAAAGAACTGTTTTCCATAGAGCTTGGCCCTGAGGAAATGTCTCAATGCACATTTGTTAGTTTGTTTAAGTAACAAAGCCTACAGTTTTTCCAAATTGACTGTCATTCAATTAAGAGAGGCAGAACAGGTAGATATTTTCTCTGCTTTATATAATTGAACAACTCAGCTGAGATATAGCTTGTGTATGAATGTCGTTCCAAGGTAAGACAATCTTGAATCATTTCAAATGATAGTTCTATCTTCTTTTTAAGTTTTGCCAAAAGTAGACATTTCCAGCAAGGCTCTTTCCAGTTTTTCCTGTTTATCAGAGAACCCTTCCTTCTGGCTATGTTAAACCTCCTCTTTTCTGATTCAGAGTTTACTTGCATTTTTCTTACACCTCTGGAGAGGTCTTTTCAAAACACCGTGTCAACCCCCAGCTTAAACTCCTCCAATAAGTTGAAAGAAAACCAGCATGTGCGTGACTGTCCATTTTAAGTGAGCCAGCCTGGCCTGCCTCCTCTGCCCTTGCTGCCTTCCTTTTTCTTCTCTCTGGGCTAGTCACAAAGCCCTTCTTACACTCCCTCGGACACACCAAGAGCTTCCTGCCTCAGGGCCTTTTCATATGCAGCCCCTCCGCCTGCTTGTCCTCCTATTCCTTATCCTTCAAATCTCTGCCTAACTAGCAAAGGGTCCTCCTTCAAAGGACCTTTTGATTACTCATCATGAAGACATCCCTGTTCTTCTAGACTCTGTAACAGCACTGTACTTTTTTCCTGCACAGAATTTTTCGCAGTCTGAAATTATTTTGATTATTTGATCAGCTGTTTAGGATCTCTCTTTCCCAGGAGTAAGTTCTGCAAGGACAAAGGACCCTGTCGTTTTTTTTTTTAAAGCAAATTTTTATTTTATATAGGGGTACAGTCGGTTAACAATGTTGTGATAGTTTCAGGTGGACAGCAAAGGGACTCAGCCACACATATACATGTATTCATTCTCTCCCAAATTTCCCTCCCATCCAAGCTGCCACATAATATTGAGCTGAGTTCCTGTGCTATCCAGTAGGGTCCTTGTAAGTTATCCACTTTAAATATAGTAGTGTGTACATGTTTCTATTACTTGCTGTTGCATGATTCCCAGTCCCACCTCTACTTATCACATGGCAGAGATTCCATATATATTTGTCAGCTGGAGGAAAGAAGGATGTAATTTATTGATATTGGGTAAAAGAGAAGACAGGACCTGCCACTGTGAGTTTGGAGAGGCTCAGCTGAGCCTGAGAAGCCCCCTGATGACAGGTGCCCATCTTTGGATGAGAGCAGTCAGTTGGCATGTCCAGCAGGGCAGGGTCTCCTCCTCTCTCACTGCTCTGGCCCCTGTCTAGACAGCATCACAGGCCTTCCTCCCACCCTCTCCCTGGCTACATCTAACGGGTCTGAGAAGACTAGCAGGGAGCTGATGAGCACCAGGTGCTGCTTGTATGGCTGAAAAAAATGCAGTTAGGGAGACCCCCTACTGCCCCTGATAGCCCCATCTTTTCATGAGGCCTCCAAGTGTGAGCGCTGCCACTTAGAGTCAGAAGGGATTCGGTGGTTTGTCATCTCCAGGGAGGTGGGGATCACTCAGGCAGTCATGAGTCCAGATGAGATTTTAAAAGATGCTATTGTCTGGGGTGACAGAACAGCTCATTTTAGGGCCCAAGGTCTCGCTTGGAGTTGATGGATAAAAGAATGATTTAGTAGCTAGAGAAAGGGAAATCAGCTTCTGAGGCTTCCTCCAGCTGCTCAGCCATAATACTGTCCAAGAGCTGACCTTTAATGTGGGCGTGTGAGGCCATCCTGCTGGGACAGACTAGAAGAATCAAGCTAGGAGAGACTGATGGCAAATCTAAACCAGCCAAGGGTGGAATATCCAGGGAACATGGCCTGGTGGGGAGGGTGGCCAGAGCTGGAAAATAAAAAGTATCAATCAAATGTTTGCAGTGGGACAAGTGAATGCAGAGGTCTTTGGTGGGGCACAGCAGAAGGACCAGCAGTGTCTGGGGAGGGGGATGGAAACATTACTCCCGCCCCAGAACAGGGTAGGCAATGATGCCTGGGGCTGCTATGGCAGGGTGGGTGTCATCCAACTTGGTAAGATATTTAGTGGTGCTTGGCAAAGCCCATTTCATGTAGACAGCCTAAGCTGAGCCTATGAGGAATGAATCATCTCTGTTTCCCAGTTATGGAAACAGGCCGTGGGGATCCTGTATAGGTTACCTGAGGCTCCTGGCTAGTGAGTGGCAGAAGCAGGATGGAAGTTGGCCTTCAGAGGCAAGAGTCAAGCTCTGGTCCTCTCTGCTAAGCCAGGGAGGTGTTTTGTGAGCTCGGAAGCCCCCGCTGGAGGCCATGACCACCCTCTCTTGCTGGATCTTCCTCAGCTCCAATCAGATCAGGTACCAAGAGCTTTTGAAGGGCCCAAGCCTGACCTGAGGTGATCCTCCTCACTCTGAACTCAGCATCCCAGGAAATCCAGACTGTGAGATTTGGGGCAAAGGAAGATGGGAGATTCTCATGTCAAGCGTCCTGTCAGGTTCTGCCATCAGTGGGATGGAGAGCCTGTATTTTTGTCAGAATTGGCTGATACCCCCAGAACTTCATTCAGGTTCTGGATGGCCCACTGACCTGACTTGGATGGCATTTCCCTTTCCCTAGGGAGGTAGATTGCTTTCATGCTCCTATTCTTCAACTGCAAGAATGGCATGTATTCTTCTCTCTCTCTTTATCCATGCCCTTTATCGTGTAACTTTGTGAATACTATTTCCTTATGTCTTAACTATGAGATTAGTCTTGTAACTTGCCTTAGCCAGTAGAACAAGGCAGAAGTATAATCTCCAGCCTGGACTTCAAGAGACCTTGGGTGTTAGGGCCACTCTCTTGCTCTCTCCCTGGGATGGACCTGCCTGGGCTTGTCTGCTGGTTGATGAGAGAAGAAAGATGAGAGATGTGTGGAGCAGAGCTGCCATAGCAAAGGCACCAGCCAAGCATGCAGAGAGAGTTCCCAGCAGACCTACAGAGTTCCCAGCAGACCTACAGAGGCCTGGGGACCTGGCCTGCACCACCCAGTCGGCGCTGCCGTGTGAGCCAGAGCTGTTGAATTTTGTGTGCCACTGGGGTGTCATAGCTCACAGACAGGTACTTGAAGAGCTAATAAAGTACCAGAACCTGAAAAACTAACTCAATATATTATGTAGAAAAAGAAAAACAGTAAGAAATTTGGTTGAACAGACCTCATCTCAGGTATGGACTTGCGGCTATTGGGTTCCATCCCTTCATTCTGCAGATGAATAATGAAGAGTCCCAGAAAGGTGAAGTGACATGTTCTGGATTCCATGGCTGTGTTGAGACTAGGAGTCCTATTTCCCAGGCCCAAGCTCTTTCAATCTCCTACCTACAACCTATCTGCCTCCTTGTACAGTTCAGACAGGCACACTGGGCTGGTGTGGTCTAAGCTTGTGGGTGAAGATCAAGGGTGAAGTGTGCTCCATAGCCACACTTTTAACCTCTGAATGCTGCAGCCTCTCAGCCTCAGGGTCTGAGACTGAGTAAACAGCCTTAAAGTAGAAGGCCAGTCCCAGAGTGACCACTCAGTCTTCAGTAGTGGTCTCATGACTCCAAATGGCAGCTGGTTGCTGCTTTCAGCCACTAAGCCCCAGAGGTCACTTTTGAGCTCTGTCATGGGCTTCCCAGGTGGCTCAGTGCTAAAGAATCCACCTGCCAATGCGGGAGCAGCAGGAGATGTGGGTTCCATCCCTGGCAACTGAGCATGCATGTAAATCATGATATTTGTATATAATTTAACAGCGGTTCTCTTTAGAAATGAATCATAGCTTGGAATTAATAAACAAGGCTCTTTTTATTTAGGGTATTTTGAGGGGCTTCCCTGGTGGCTCAGCAGTTAAAGAATCCTGCTGCAATGCAGGAGACTCAGGAGACCTGGGTTGATTTCTGGGTTGGGAAGATCCCCTGGAGAAGGAAATGGCAACCCACTCCAGTATTCTTACCTGGGAAATCCCATGGACAGAGGAGCCTGGCTTCAGTTTATGGGGTCACAAAAGAGTCAGACATGACTTAGAGGCTAAACAATAGCAACGTGCCTTATTGGTCCTGTGTCAGAAAACTGCTACATGGCCTCAGGTGGTTGGATTACACCATAGGCACTGGTGGTTCCCTGCCCTGGGAGGCTGAGAAACACTCCTTTGTAGACCAGGCATGGTAAAGAGCAATTAACTGGCTTCTGCCTCCCTGAGCTGCTGCAACCAACCTCCTTCACATGTGGGAGTAGAACCCCATTAAAACTTGGACTGGGACCTGATCCCACTATCTCTGAGTAGGAGGGGACTCAAACCCACTATCTTTTCATTGAAACCACTCACCTAGTGTCAGGACTTCTAGAAACTCAGATTCTTTTGTCTCATCACAGAAAAGACTCCGTATGAGGCAAATGGCAGGCAAAGAGTTGAGCTTATTAGCATGGGACGCAGACAGGTGAGAAGGCTCTGCCCTGATGACTAGGAGGACTTTATTTTTATAAACAAAAGAAAAGTGGGGAGAGGGAGAAGACCACCTTCTTCCCTATTCTTTGGCAAACATCAAGGCTTATTTCATTAGTTCCTCCCTTTGACTGTGTATGGTTTAACAGGGACTGTCCTGGTGCTATTTAAATCATACATATGTTAGTAGAAGGATGGTACATGCATACTAGATTGATTCAGGTGTGTCTGACTCTTTGTGACCCTATGGACTGTAGCCTGACAGGCTCCTTGGTCCATAGGATTTTCCAGGCAAGAATACTGGAGTGGGTTGCCATGCCCTCCTCTAGGGTATCTTCCCAACCAGGGATTGAACCAGTGTCTCTTAAGTAGCCTACATTAAAATGTAGTAATTCATCTCAAGTTTTGGTATAACATCCCCTTTCATCTAGTTTTTCCCTCGTTTCACCTCTATTTTTGTCTTGACTACAAGCAGAAATACTACTCTTCAAGGACTTTTAACTCCTTGACTTCATGTAACAAGATTCAGACCCCATATCTATTGTCTTGTATTTTAACTATCATCAGGGTTTGTGGCTTGGATGTGTCTGGTGCTTGGATGCACCTGGTTTTCCTTCAAGGGAGTGTTGATTGTTGCTAGGTTACTGGATTCTTTTCTTGAGTGGTCATTAGCTTACAACAGTCTCTCAAATTCCCTTAAAATTCCCTTTTTGTCTTTAATCCCCTAGTGGGATTTTTGAACTATTTAATTATCTTACTCTATCCCTCTCGCTGCCAGCTTCACTACTTGCACACGTGTTCTCCCAGACATGGGCCAGCCCTTGCCAGAAATCCAGGTGTGAGTTCACACATGTGTGCATGTGAATGAGGGATCTGAGACTGGGGTGTATATGATTAGGGATCTGTGAAGCTCTCCTTCTTCCGGGGTAGACCATGATGGGTTTAATGATCCTTATGCTTTTCTATAATTCTTCTGTTCCAGGGTCTTCACTGACCTTGTCTCTTGTTCATTCCAATCCTGCTGGATGTGCAGTGTCAGATCTGTGTTTGGGAGAATCAAGATTCCAGCCCAGTAATGGGAGTGGAGGCAGGTATGGGGCTCCAGGCAGCAAGACTGAGAAAGAACAAGTTGTGCTGAGCCTTCTGCTTGGTTCCTACTTTCATTCAGGCTTCAGAAGAGGCCTCTGGGATTCCTGGGGTTGTTGATGGGTCCGGACAGAGAGGCTGCCCTCAGGCTGATAAAAGGGGACATGGGGCTGCCATCCGGTTCCCCAACATACTTTGCCCTGTGATTTCCAATCTGGCTACACATTAATATCACCTAGTAGTTTTAGAAATACCCATATGCCCAGCCTTCACCTCTGACAATAGGATCAGAATCTTTCATGAAGATGGTGAAGGCCCAAGCAAGGTGTTGTTATAAAACTCGCTAGGTGATTCTTCTATGCAGCAGAATTGGAACATACTGCTTTTAGAGCTGAATCTGTAAGAGCCCCCGCTTCAACCAAGTGCTGTTTAGGGGCACATGATGGTGAAGTGGTTCTCTGGATTAAGATACCACCTGTGGTACGCTGAATTATGGCCAGCAAGATATCAGGTTCTAATCCCTGGAGCCCATAAGTATTGTCTTATTTAGTTTGTAGGTGTGACTAAATTAAGAACCTTTAAATGGAGTAGTTTATCCCGGATAATTCAAGTTGGCTCTAGATGCAATTAGAGGGGCAGAGAAAGGTTGCACAGACATGGAGAAGAAGGCAGTAGGAGATGGAGCAGAGAGAGATTTGAAGATGTTGGCCTTGAAGGTTGGAGTGATGTGGACATAAGTCAAGGGATGTTTGCAGCCTCCGAAACCAGAAGAGGCAAGGAATGGACTCTCTCTAGAGCACCACAGGGACAGCAGCCCTGCCAGCACTTTGACTTTGGCCCCATGAAGCTGATTTTTGTTTTCTGTCCTCCAGAATTGTGAGAGAATAAGTGTGTGTTGTTTTCAGCATTGCAGTTTATGGTAATTTGTTATAGTAGCCACAGGAAACTGACACACTGTCCTCAGGGGAGACCTTTGGAGATGTCAAATTGGTGTTACTCTTTATGGGTAATATTCCCAAGCCAAACATGTAACTTGTATGAATCCAATCTGTCAACCAACCAGCCAGCTAGTATTGATGAGAGGACCAGCCCCATACTTGATACAGTAGCAGTTAACAAGCAGGATGGGTGGCAGCCTGGGGCAGTCAGGACAGAGATTGAGCCAGCAGACTGAGTTAGCATCACTTGTGGTTTTCTACCTGCTAGTCACAAGACAACCAGAGGACCTTTATATAAACCTGCTAAGACCTGGGTTCAATTCCTAGGTTGGGAAGATCCCCTGGAGAAGGAAATGGCAACCCACTCCAGTATTCTTGCCTGGAGAATTCCATGGACAGAGGAGCCTGGCATGCTACAGTGCATGGAATTGCAAAGAGTCGGACAGGACTTAGCAACTAATCCACCACATGTAGCTATTAACATTTACTATCCTCTTAGGGAATTCTATTTGCTTCTCTCTTGTGTTGGAGCACATTTTCTGGATCCTATCTGCATTTTGTCTTTGTTGTAACAAATCTTTGATGTAACACATCTTCCAGTAGCTTTCTACGAAAAAAAAGTTTACATGACAGGTAAACTGTGGAAATTTTGTATGTCTGACTTATATTCTTGTTTCATATCCAATATTTATTGAATTTATAGCTTGGTTGAGTAGCAACTTGGAATAGCATTCTAAGATGGTAAGCTTTTCCCTCTGAATTTTTAAGGCATTCCTCCATTGCCTTTCCAGGTTTCTACAGATAAGTCCAATACTACTTTAAGTTTTTTTCTTCATATGTGATCTGATTTTACCTCTGAAAAATTTTAGGATGATCTTTTCATTTGCTGTGTGCTTATGCTTTAACCATATGCTTTGGTGTGGGGCTTTTTTTCATATGTTCAGATAAGCATGTAGTAAAACAAAGTGAAAGTGAAAGTCATTCAATCATGTCTGGCTCTTGGTGACCACATGGACTATACAGTCCATGGAATTCTCCAGGCCAGAATACTGGAGTGGGAAGTCTTTCCCTTTTCCAGGAGATCTTCCCAACCCAGGGATTGAAGCCAGGTCTCTTGCATTGCAGGTAGATTCTTTACTGGCTGAGCTATCAGGGAAGCCCAAGAATACTGGAGTGGGTAGCCTTTCCCTTCTCCAGGAGATCTTCCCAACCCAGGGACTGAAGCCAGGTCTCTTGCATTGCAGGCAGATTCTTTACCAGCTGAACTATCAGGGGAGTTCAAAGCATGTAGTGAGCTCTTCTAATTTTGAAACTTCAGTTCTTCAGTTTGGGAAAGTTTTTGTGGTTGTTGATTTGTTTTTAACAATTTTTTTTTTTTTTTTGGTTCTCTCTAGAAGTCCCCATTATTCAGATGTTGGACTTTCTGGAATGATCTAATTTTTTTTCTGGAAGACCTTCTCAATGTTAATTTCTAACTCTTCTATTGAAAATTTTATTTACTTGATTGTATTTTAATTTCCAGAATTCTCTCTTTCCCCTGAATCAGTCTTTTCTTTCTAGTGTTGTATTCATGTTTTGTGACTATACTATTTTATTTTATCCATCTGAGGATTCAATAATAGTTTTTTGAAAGATGTTTTCTCCTACTTCTTGCAGTGTTTCTTTTACCTCTGAGTTCCTTTGTGTTTGTATGTTTGTTCATTTTGGCCGTTCTCTGTCATGTTTAAGAATTTCTTAAAATGTATACCAGTTCTTGGCTAAATGCTCATATTTAGGAGAGAGGTATTCATGC
Source organism: Ovis aries (assembly GCF_016772045.2). NCBI lineage: Eukaryota > Metazoa > Chordata > Mammalia > Artiodactyla > Bovidae > Ovis > Ovis aries. The sequence goes on from NC_056065.1 coordinate 61,734,286, forward strand.
TGTGGTTCATGGGGTCGCAAAGAGTCAGACATGACTGAGCGACTGAATTGAACTGATTCAATATATTTGGAATTTCTAAAAAGTCTGCTGACTTGTGGGCCTACCTGTAGCCAGTTTCATTGAATATCCCCAAATATGAGTATCTCTAGGTCTTTTCTAGTTTCCCTATAAAGAAATCCTCTTATCTCTTTCTATAGAGTGTAAGACTGGCTATTTAGAAGGGGCAGGGTCATAGTGGACTTGGAGAGCCATCTTTAAAGCAGGTCTGTATGTATCAGCTTCTGCAAGTGCTGTTAGTAGGCAGCAGTCAGTTTTCATCCCTGTCGTGAAAGGTCTCAGCTGCAGAAAGCCACTTGCTCAAGATTGTGTCCTTCCAAGAGTGGCCCACATCCAATGATTGATTACAACAAAGATGTAAAGGCCTAGCATTTTTGGCTCACTGTGGGACAACTCTCACGGGCCATTTCAGCTCATTTATTGTCTCACCATTTCCAAGGGTCAGGAGTCTGGCATGCTTTCACTGGGTCCTCTGCTCAGGGTCTCCCCAGGCTGAGTCAAGGTTTCAGGTGAAACTGCTCTCTCATTTGGGACACGGGACCCTTTCCCAAGCTCACTGATGGTTAGTAGAACTCAGTTCTTTGCAGCTTCTTGCTGGCTGCTGCTGCTGCTGCTGCTAAGTCACTTCAGTCGTGTCCGATTCTGTGCAACCCCATAGATGGCAGCCCACCAGGCTCCACTGTCCCTGGGATTCTCCAGGCAAGAACACTGGAGTGGATTGCCATCTCCTTCTCCAATGCATGAAAGTGAAAAGTAAAGTGAAGTCACTCAGTTGTGTCCGACTCTTAGCGACCTCATGGACTGCAGTCTACCAGGCTCCTCTGTCCATTGGATTTTCCAGGCAAGAGTACTGGAGTGGCATGCCATCGCCTTCTCCTCTTGCTGGCTGCTAGCTTGGTGCTATTCTCAGCTCCCAGAGGCCAATATTCCCTGCCATGTGGCCCTGTCCACAACGTGGCTGTTTTGGAGGGCATCTCCGCTGCTTCGATCTCTCTGACGTCCTCTGTCTCTGACCTCCAGACCCACTTAATGTTTTTCTAGTGGTCTGCTTTTATGAATCTTTCAAAAGCTATCATTTTAGCCTTCAGAGAAATGATGTGCAACTGTCTTTTCCCATTCATCTTTCATGCGTTTACATAAAATGTCATTGATTGTATGTAATTAGAATAATAAGTGTGATTGAAATTTGCAGCTTTGAGAACATAAAAACAGTGACAACACACCAGTCAGGAGTAGAAGAGGGCAAGGGAACCAGAGGTGAACATAGTGGCTGGAAGTGCTGAGTATTAAATGGGGATCAGCAAGCGTTAGTTGATCTAGTGAATTCAGTAAGAGCTGTAATAACACTTATGGAGGGTTTATTCTAGACCAAGCCCCATGTTAATCTCTGATTTCCTCTGTCTTTGACTTCTGAATCCCCTTTTAAAAGGACTCACCTGATGAAACCAGGCCCACCCGTATCAGGGACAGGAATCTTGGGACCATATTAGAATTCTGCCTACCACAGAGGACTTCAAGCTGGGGAGGGGCATGGTCTGGCCTATGTCTTAGTAGGATCACACTGGTTCTGCATTAAGAATAGACTCAATAGAGAGGGGAGCATAAATGGACACAAGGTGACCAGTTATGAGGCTTGATGGGGTGTTGAGCTAGAGAGGCCTGAGAAGTGTCTGTTGAGACTGCTGCCTGGCCAGGAACTGTCTGGAGGTCTAGCTGTGGATACTGGGCTTTCTTTTTTTTCTTTTAATTTGACTACACCATGCAGCATATGGGATCTTAGCTCCCCAACCAGGGATCAAACCTGTGACCCCTACAATGGAAGCACAGAATCTTAACCACTGGACTGCCAGGGAAGTTTGGAGATCCTGGGCTTTGAAGGGGCCATGGTAGTAGCATCCTGAGTTAGAGACAAGTGTAGCTTTGGATTGGCCAAAGCACAAAGGCTCCGAAGAAGCCTCTGTCCCATCCTGCAGGAGGATTTGCCATGAGTTAAAAGCATTGTGGTCACCCATGGCAGAGAGGCAGGGTGGCGGTGAGAGCGCTGTGTCTGCGTTTGCTGAGGATATGGGGGCCAGGCTGGGCAGGTGACACGCCTGAGAGCCTGCGAGCTTAGGCCAGCGCCCCCATCCCTTCTTCATCCCAGCACCTCCTGTCACCTCTTCTTTCTCTGTCAACAAAGATGTGTCCCCAGCTCCCCCAGAAGGGAAGGCAGCATGGCTTTGAGCCAGGGAAGGCGGAAGCAACCTGAAAAGCGCAGCAGGGATGCACTGTCCATATCTGAGACTTGTCAGCGCTCCGCTCCCGGGAAGGCGGGGAGGAGGGGAGAGAGAGCAAGCAGACGCATATGGAGGCAGGGTTGGGGAGGGCTGATGTGGAACTCCAAGACACCTAGCCCCAACCTCACACAGAGCAGGCCCGAACCCGGTGGTGTTTACTGAGCACTGGCTCGGTGGACCCAGTGCCTAACACTCCATTTCTGTCTCAAGGAGTTTACAATTTTGTCGAATGTGAGTTTTGAAATAGCTTGTGTGCTATTTCACGTGTGTGTCTGTGTAAGATCTCAAGTAAAAAATCTGAGGTGAGATCTTTACTTCAGCACTTATTTGCATGATATCATACAAATCACTGAACCCTCTGGGCCTGCCTTACCATCCTCTTTGTAAATGGGGGGATGGTACAAGTGCCTGTCTCAGAGAAGGGTCTCATTAATGACATGCATTTGTAAAGTGTTTAGAGCAGTGCTTGGGATATAAGTATGTTGTATAAGTGCATGGTACATTGGACGGACTGATGTTGAAGCTGAAACTCCAATACTTTGGCCACCTGATGCAAAGAGCTGACTCATTTGAAAAGACCCTGATGCTGGGAAAGATTGAGGGCAGGAGGAGAAGGGGACGACAGAGGATGAGATGGTTGGATGACATCTCCGACTCAATGGACATGGGTTTGGCTGGACTCTGGGAGTTGGTGATGGACAGAGAGGCCTGGTGTGCTGCGGTTCATGGGGTTGTAAGGCGTCGGACTCGACTGAGCGACTGAACTGAAACTGAAACAAATAAAGAAGGCTGAGCACCAAAGAATTGATGCATTTGAACTGTGGTGCTGGGAAAGACTCTTGAGAGTCCCTTGGACTTCTAGGAGATCAAGCCAGTTGATCCTAAAGAAAATCAACCTTGAATATTCACTGATGCTGAAGCTCTACTACTTTGACCACCTGATTCAAAGAACTGACTCATTGGAAAAGACCCTGATGCTGGGAAAGATTGAGGGCAGGAGGAGAAGGGAATGACAGAGGATGGTTGGATGGCATCACTAACTCAATGGACATGAGTTTGAGCAAACTCTGGGAAATAGTGAAGGACAGGGAAGCCTTCAGTCCACAGGGTTGCAGAGTCAGAAATGACTTAGGGACTAAACAACAAAAACAGCAAAAAAGGCATGAAACTTGAAATCGCCAATGGTGTTTCCTCATCTTGTGAATTTCTTTCTCAGTTCTGGAATCTTCTTGTACCTGATGTGAATGGAACTGATGGGCTGATGACTCAGGGTTACACCTTTTGTGAACGAAGGAGAGAGGGGTCCCAGATGTTCATGGTTCCCGATGACACCAGAGGTCAGTGGTCATCTACACATGGCCTCTGGCTCCACCCCAGGCCACTACAGCCTAGTATCTGGGGACAGGAACTGGGACTGAACTTCTGAAAGGTTCCTGGGAGGTTTTGGTACCTAACTAGCAATGGCACACACTGATAGTATTGACTTGTCTTTTCTAGCTGTGTTTCATTCTTCTGTCTGTGGAAAGCGTGCATATGTGTGTGAGGTAATCGTTTGTCATCCACCTGCTCAGACAGAGTTATGGGAACAGCAGGCTTGGACGTGAGGCTTTTGTATTAAAGCTCATTCTATGGTTAGGTAGGTGAATAAAGCGCGTTACTGGTTCCGGTGCTATGTCAAGATGTAATGAGTTTTTCTGTTCTCCGTCCGCTGCACCCTCCGTCTGCAGCAGGTATGTGGCCTGACGCCCTTTCTGACCATTGTTTGCATCCCTGTCTGAGTCAGGTAGAAAAATCTGAGGGCCAGCAGTCCTGACAATTACTGTTCGGGGAGGTCAGAGAGGGAAGCAGAAAGACGTGGCCTGAGCTCGGTGTGAGGAAAGTGGTGAGCTTCTGAGAAGTGGAGGAAGGAAAGCCCCTCCTTGGAGCCCTCCAGCTCCCAGCGCTGCTAAGGGGATGGACAGTCAAGGTGAAGAATTTAGAACTGCATCTCTAGTGGGTTCTGTTCATCCCTTGCTGCCCCCACCCCCAGAACTAGAACAGTTTGCTGGGAATGGTGCTGTCTGTCTTTCTGAGGCTCCCTGATTGTTTCATTATGGCTAATGGGCTGATTTCTAGTTACACAACCTCCTCTCTGCTCATTGAGGTCTCATTATTCCACAGTGTGGTGTGCGCCAGGTCTGGGTTCCCATGGAGTTACCTGAGAGAAGCTGGAGCGTGCTGTTTCTCATCATTTCCACTCAGCAAGGGAATCAGGGACAGAGCGCTACACCCTAGCCAATTATTTGTGGGGTCCTTTGGAGTTGTGTAATTTTCCATGGACAGTGGGGTGGAACTGGCCTTGCCACCTCTGGTGGGTGCACTGGCCGAGGCAGTCTGTTCCTTACTTAGCAGGTCTTGAGTACGTGAGTTCTCTTCCAAACCCAGGAGATTTTGAAGTACATTTGTATGTGGCTGAGTGGGGGGACTCTTGAATTCACTTGAGGTTTTCTTGCATACCAATATACAAAAATAAGAAAATAAAAGTAAACAGAGGCCTTCCTTCCAGGCCTGGTAACTGCTAACTGAGGTCCTGAGTGAGCTTTGAACTAGGTAGTCAGGCCACCAACACAAGAACCTTCGAATCCAAGTATGAAAGCCCTGATTCCCGGGACAGGACAAGGCTGTGGCAGTGAGCAGAAGCTTTGGTGAGATGCCAGGGGCTGGAGCCCTCTGAGACAGCGAGGATAACAGGACGGCATGGGTGGGGACTATGGGGGCTTTGGAGTCAGCAGAACTGGTTTGACTCTGTTCTTCTGCTTCCCAATCATGTGGTATCAAGTCACTGTATCAATTAGGGTCCAGTCAGGAAAATAGAACACCTCTTTATCTTTCAGTGCATGCTCAGTCATGTCTGACTCTTTGCAACCCTATGGAATGTAGCCTGCTGGGCTCCTCTGTCCATGGGATTCTCCAGGCAAGAATACTGGAGTGGGTAGCCATTTCCTCCTCCAGGGGATCTTCCTGGCCCAGGGATTGAACCTGTGTCTCCTTCGTCTTCTTCACTGGCAGGCGGATTCTTTACCAGTGAGGCACCTGGGAAGCCCAGTCTTTTAATAGAGTGTTTTGAGTTAAACAGGCAGTGAAAGAGTCAAAGAGATAAGCAGGGGTAGGGAACAGGAGACCAGCACAGTGGGAAGCTGCCATCCCCAGGACTCAGGGAGGCAGTCGTCTTACCAGGGTTCAGAAGTCACGGCTGTTCCCAGGAGCTGGGGCCACGGAGGCAGCGAATGTCCGGGGAGCTGGAATCACAGGGGAGAGCCACGGCTGGAGATGCCATTCGTAGCAGAGAATAAGGAGGAGAGACGCTCCCATTGGCTGAGCCTGCTTGAGGGCAAAGGAACCTGGGAAATGAGACTTCTGTGATACAGACCAGAGCCAGGCATGGGTCTAAGGACAAACATGCATAACTGGCACGGGCACCAGTATTTTGAATAAACCATGTCTAACATGCTATTGCTTATCCCTAGGCTGAGGCTTGGAGCTGGACTGGTGGGTGGACACTCTCAATTATCTGGGAGGGGAAGGAAACTCAGTGTCACCCACTTAGGTACCTTCTATGGACCCCACACCTCAGTCCTCTGTGATAACCTCGACTGTGTTATCATAAAGTAAATGTGACCCTGTGTACTTCCATTTTACTGCTCTGTTTCTTGCTTTTAGAAGCCACTGGTCTCTTCTTCCTTTTTTAAAATGGTTAGTTCATTTTGACTTAATTTTCCTAGCCTTAAGGTGCCACCTACCTCTTTTAAGAAGACTTCTCAGGCAAGCCCCAGATCTGCCTGAGTGACTGCAGAGAAAGAAGTTTTAGGAAGAGTGGAAAGCTGATGTATGGGATGTGGCTGAAAGCATGTATCAGGCACACCTGCTCGGTAGCGCCCCCTCCAGCTGGTGGTGAGAAGCCTCTGCCATCCTCATCCCTTCCTCCCTCTTTCTCTCCACTCACTTTCTACCACGTGTCCCTCGGCCCAGTGCTCAGTGGGAAGGAGATGGTCTCACTAAAGTCAAGTTTGTTTAGTGAAGGTTCTGTTTCTGTGTGGGTGGGGTTCAGGGAATCCACACAGAATGGTGACCCATCAGGGACAAGTGAGACCTGGAGGCTGTCACCACCCAGAGTGCCCGAAGGAGCCACAGTGCCAGAGCCCCAGAAGAGTTGGAGCTTGGAGGAGGGGTCAGACGCTATGTAGTCTTAGAGAAATACAGTTGCTGCATTCTCAAACTGTGCCAAGACGTGGAGAGGGCAGAGAAATGAGGACCCATGCATTTCTCCCGGCTGCCCTCTCATCTCCTGCTGGGCCTTCCATTGGGTGAACCAGAAATGGGAGGGTAGGATGCCAAGTGTAGTGGCCCATGGAGGCTGGCCTCTGAGGTCAGAGCAAGACAGAGGGTAGGAAAGGGATTTGGGGGAGGGGGTACAAATCGAGAATAATCAGCATAGTCTACCCTCTTTGTCACTTGGCATCTATTCTTGTCCTTTATTTAGTGAAGTAACATGTGTTTCTGCAACACTGGGGAAGCCCCAAGTCCCATGAACCCCTCGATCATCACAGAGTGACGCTGATACAGTAACACTCTAATCTCGACCCTCAACTGTTATGTCGGCCACTGCTCTTCATATGAAGCAGCAGCAAAAATGTCAGGAAAAGAAGCAACGAAAAGCTTTTCTTTTTCCACCACTCATTTTGTATTCCCCCAACCCCCTGCCAGCACTTTGATTATTGGGGCACCTGGTAGATGACCCAAACCTTCGTTTGTGCAGGATCCACACTTTCAGTGGTCCCATCTTTACTGGGTTGTCGTGGCTTCCCATCAGCCCTTATTATTGGACGTGGAAGCACTGAGAGATGTCCCAGGAAACCTTCTCAATTGCAGTCTTGGTCCCCTTTGCCCTCATGTGTAGCAGCAACCAATTTCTCTTTGTTTTAGTTAAATTAATTCATTAATCATCCCCTTCTCTGACTGTCCACCAAGAACTCCAAATGGCCGAATGTAGCTTGTAGTGTGTTCTCTGGTAGAAGATTTGCTCCATTGTGGTATCTTAGTTTGGGTTTTTCCAACTTTGGGATAAGGACCTAGGTGTAGGTAGTTTATCAGTTGTCATGTATGGATGTGAGAGTTGGACTGTGAAGAAAGCTGAGCACCGAAGAATTGATGCTTTTGAACTGTGGTGCTGGAGAAGACTCTTGAGAGTCCCTTGGACTGCAAGGAGATCCAACTAGTCCATTCTAAAGGAGATCAGTCCTGGGTGTTCTTTGGAAGGAATTATGCTAAAGCTGAAACTCCAGTACTTTGGCCACCTCATGCGAAGAGTTGACTCATTGGAAAACACTCTGATGCTGGGAAGGATTGGGGGCAGGAGAAGGGGACGACAGAGGATGAGATGGCTGGATGGCATTATCGACTCAATGGACGTGAGTCTGAGTGAACTCCGGGAGTTGGTGATGGACAGGGAGGCCTGGAGTGCTGTGATTCATGGGGTCGCAAAGAGTCGGACATGACTGAGTGACTGAACTGAACTGATCTTAGAAAACACAAATGCAAATGTGAGGAAATGAGACATGGAAGGGAGAAGAGCCAATAAAAGGTGAATTAATGATCAAATGACTGTGGGCCACTGGGCTTGGTCCTGCCAGAGACTCTGAGAAATAGTGTGAATAGGACCCTCCAGAGTCCTCCTATCAGAGAACAAGAAGGCTGGGGCTGTGACTACTATCCCTTATTGGTAGAGGGTTTCGACCTTGACTTCTGTCTGTGGTGGAACAAGCTCCCACAATGCTGGAGAAGGCTCTTTGACAGAGAAGGAGAGAGGCTTGCACTTGGCCCTTGTAGAGTGCTAGGACGTGCCTGCTGTGCTGTGGAGGGGACTCAGCGGCATGGTGTGAGCAGCGTTCATCATCATTGAGCCCAAGGAAAGCAAACCCTCCCTAAAAGTGTTGTTGGGCAGTTAGTCGACTCTGCAACCCCATGGACTGCAGCACACCAGGCTTCCCTGTCCATCACCAACTCCCAGAACTTGCTCAGACTCATGCCCATTTAGTCGGTGATGCCGTCCAACCATTTCATCCTCTGTCATCCCCTTCTCCTCCCGCCTTCAATCTTTCCCAGCATCAGGATCTTTTCAAATGAGTCAGTTCTTCGAATCAGGTGGCCAAAGTATTAGAATTTCAACTTCAGCATCAGTTCTTCCAATGAATATTCAGGACTGATCTCCTTTAGGATGGACTGGTTGGATCTCCCGGTGGTCCAAGGGACTCTCAAGAGTCTTCTCCAACACCACAGTTTAAAAGCATCAATTCTTTGGCGCTCAGCTTTCTTTATGGTCCAACTGTCACATCCATACATGACCACTGCAAAAACTATAGCCTTGACTAGACTGTTGGGCAGTAACAGGAGTCATTCTCTCCTCTGTCCCTTGGTTCCAGGACCTGGGTTATCTGACTTAAGGGGGAAGAACACCACACATTGGCCATGGAACCCCACCTTGTAGGACAGCATCCCAGCCTTACAGAGGGTGGCCCCCAGCTGGCACCATAGGAAAGGGACTGCCCTGCTGAAGCTTTGGCCATGGATGAATACAACCTGCCAAGACCTTGGCGAGGTAGGGAAGAAGTGAGGGCAGAGGGGGTGTGGAAAGAAAGACCTCCACCTCTGTCCTCTAGTTCTTCCTTCTACAGTCTTCTGTGGGTCCCTCTCATTGGCTGAACTCAACTGGAAGCAGAAAGGGAGGTGGTCTGGATGGTGCAGCCCGCAGGGTCAGTCTTCTGGAGAAAAGCACAGGGCAAAGCGAGCCAGAGGGATGGGGGGAGGGGAGAGCAGCACTCAGGCTGATTGACAGCTTCCAGAATGCCTCCCCACTTTCTATCCCTCCCCATAGTCATCGACTGTGTTCCAACCTCATTACCTCACCCCCGGAATATTGGGACAATCTCTCAGCACATCTCTGACTCTCCAGTCCACCGTGCCTAATGCCTGAGGTGCACGCTGAGTCTCATTGCTCCTCCTTGCAGAGAACTCTCGTGTTCCCCATTCTCTGCTCTTTACTGAAGGTGGCCAGGTGCAAGGCATTTTACAGGATAAAAGGATGATTCAGAGATTGCACTCATTTCTAATAAGGAGGATAGGTATTAAGCTAGAAATGGATCATTTCACCATAAAAGAGATGTGGTTAAAAAGATATGTAAATTTGGGCTCTTAAACATCTTGGCATCATATTCAGGGATCTTCACAGTTTAACTCTGAATTTTCCTTCCAGACTTGCTTTCTAAGGCATGTTCTACTTCATTCTCCCACGTGCCCAGGGTCCCAGCTCTGATAGTTGCCTGGCATACCTTGCACCATACATAGTTCGGATTCAGTGCCTTTGCTCTTGTTATTTCTTTAGCCCAGAAAGCCCCTCCTCAGCTGGCTTTTGGGATGGTCTGATCAGTCACTCACAGCAGGGTGAGTCAGAGCACCAGACTTCTAGGGCCTCCTACTTGGAGTGTGGTCCTCAGACCAGTAGCATGGCATTGCCAGGGGCCTTCTCTTAGGTGAGTCTCAGGCTCACCTGAATCGAGACTCAGATTCTGCCCTTGAACCAGAGCCCCAGGCGATTCCTATGTCTTTGAAAGTCTGAGAAACATCCTATGTTTTGTCAGCTACCTAAGTGGGGCTTGTAGTGTGAGCAGGGCAGCTTACCCTTCCCAGTGTTCCAGAATAAAGTACAAGGGCTTAGTTTTTACTGTAGTTAGTTATAAACTGTTTGTGTTTCTAGCTTCCTAGCTTTTAAGTTGTAAGGATGAGGTCAGTTCAGTTCACTCGTTCAGTCGTGTCCAACTCTTTGCGACCCCATGAATCACAGCATGCTAGGCCTCCCTATCCATCACCAACTCCCGGAGTTCACTCAAACTCATGTCCATCGAGTCAGTGATGCCATCCAGCCATCTCATCCTCTGTCATCCCCTTCTCCTTCTGCCCCCAACCTCTCAGCATCAGAGTCTTTTCCAATGAGTCAACTCTTCGCATGAGGTGGCCAAAGTACTGGAGTTTCAGCTTCAGCATCAGTCCTTCCAATGAACACCCAGGACTTATCTGCTTTAGGATGGACTGGTTGGATCTCCTTGCAGTCCAAGGGACTCTCAAGAGTCTTCTCCAACACCACAGTTCAAAAGCATCAATTCTTCAGCACTCGGCTTTCTTTATAGTCCAACTCTCACATCCATACATAACCATAGGAAAAACCATAGCCTTGACCAGATGGACTTTTGTTGGCAAAGTAATGTCTCTGCTTTTCAATATGCTATCTAGGTTGGTCATAACTTTCCTTCTTAGGAGTAAGCATCTTTTAATTTCATGGCTGCAATCACCATCTGCAGTGATTTTGGAGCCCAGGAAAATAAAGTCTGACAGTTTCCACTGTTTCCCATCTATTTCCCATGAAGTGATGGGACCAGATGCCATAATCTTAGTTTTCTGAATGTTGAGCTTTAAGCTAACTTTTTCACTCCCCTCTTTCACTTTCATCAAGAGGCTTTTTCGTTCCTCTTCTGCCATAAGGGTGGTATCATCTGTATATCTGAGGTGATTGATATTTCTCCCAGCAATCTTGACTCCAGCTTGTGCTTCTTCCAGCCCAGCGTTTCTCATGATGTACTCTGCATATATTAAACAAACAGAGTGACAATATACAGCCTAGATGTACTCCTTTTCCTATTTGGAACCAGTCTGTTGTTTCATGTCCAGTTCTAACTGTTGCTTCCTGACCTGCATATAGGTTTCTCAAGAGACAATTCAGGTGACCTGGTATTCCCATGTCTTTCAGAATTTTCCACAGTTTCTTGTGATCCACACAGTCAAAGGCTTTGGCATAGTCAATAAAGCAGAAATAGATGTTTTTCTGGAACTCTCTTGCTTTTTCCATGATCCAGCAGATGTTGGCAATTTGATCTCTGGTTCCTCTGCCTTTTCTAAAACCAGCTTGAACATCTGGAAATTCATGGTTCACGTATTGCTGAAGCCTAGCTTGGAGAATTTTGAGCATTACTTTACTAGCGTGCGAGATGAGTGCAATTGTGCTGTAGTTTGAGCATTTTTGGGCATTACCTTCCTTTGAGATTGGGATGAAAACTGACCTTTTCCAGTCCTGTGGCCACTGCTGAGTTTTCCAAATTTGCTGGCATATTGAGTGCAGCACTTTCACAGCATCATCTTTCAGGATTTGAAATAGCTCCACTGGAATTCCATCACCTCCACTAGCTTTGTTCGTAGTGATGCTTTCTAAGGCCCACTTGACTTCACATTCCAGGATGTCTGGCTCTAGATGAGAGATCACACCATCGTGATCATCTGGGTCATGAAGCTCTTTTTTGTACAGTTCTTCTGTGTCTTCTTGCCACCTCTTCTTAATATCTTCTGCTTCTGTTAGGTCCATACCATTTCTATCCTTTATCAAGCACATCTTTGCATGAAATGTTCTCTTGGTATCTCTAATTTTCTTGAAGAGGGAGGCTACCAAAATGGTTAAGAGAATGGGGTTTTACAGCATATAGCCACGGGTTTAAATCTCAGCTCTGCCACATGTTAGCCTGGGGCTTTAATAAAGGCCATTAGGGGATTTCCTTGTGGTCCAGTGTTTAGGACCCCATGTTTTCACTGTGGAGGGCATGGATTCAATCCCCGGTCAGGGAACTAAGATCCCACAAGCCATGTGGCTGAATAAATAAATTAAAGGCAATTAACCTTTCTCAGCCTCAATTTTCCAAAACATAATGTATTAATGATATTACCACAGAGGTGCAAGGATCAAATGAGATAAAATATGAACATTATTTAATAAATGTTAATTGATTTATTGTTTTACAAACATATGAAGAAAAGCAAAAAGCAAGAAACCTTTGGATGGGAAAGTCTGAGCCAGATAGCCAGTGATGGGAGGGGCAGGTCTTTGGTGCTGGAGCTCCAGGGCGTCAGAGTTAAAAATGAGAGCAGACAAAGGCACATCCAAGAGCAACTGAGTCAGCCTGGCTGAACAGAGATTCCCGTACCGGAACAACATCCTTAGGCCCTGTCTAAAATGTAGGTGGTATCCTGGTGGGCTCCCTGGAGGTGGGGTTGTGACATACAAAGTTAGAGGTGTCTGATCAGCCAGGACTGAAAAGGAGACATGCACCCTCTTCCTGGATGACTCATCCCAAATAACCACAACCATGTAGTGTCTGACCAGGGCTCTGCCTCTTGCAGTACACTCATCTCCATCATTTCTTTTAATTTGGGCTGTGACAGGGATTAGCCTGCTTGTTCAGGTCTCCCATGACGGCCCACCTCTGCTGATTCACACAGGAGAGATGATCTAGGCAGGGCAAAAGACAACTTTGAATGTGTCTCCACAGACTTTGACATTTTGAGCAGGAAACAGAAGGACTTGAGGGCCCATGATGTGTTTTCTTCCCTCCTTCCTGTTGAAGGTTGTGACTTTGGGGGAGAGAGGAGGCTGTGAGATGAGAGCAGCTGGCTCCAGGGAGGGTTCTGAAGTCTGAAATCAGTGGACTTCACACACTAGGGGGATGGCTGCTGACAGGATGGAGTAAACAGCCAGGAAGTGTGGGTTTGGGCCTGGGTGCTTGCCAAACCCATCTTGAAGACTTTCAAGGGGCATCAGACTGTGGAGAAAAATGCCCAGGAAAAAATGGAAAGCTCAATATGATCCATGGTATATGTAACAACATGGAAGCAGATGGTAAATCTTCAAATGAAAATAAGAAGGAAGGGGTTGGGAACGTGACTATAGACTCCAGACCCAACTGCTCAAGGTGTGGGCCACAAATATTGAGCTTGAAAGGCAATGCAAGAAGGTGAATGCACCTGCAGATTTATTTTCTTCCTTTTGTAGGTTTATGTCAAGCTGAGGACCATCACTAATGCCGTTCCAAAGAGGCAGTTACGCAGTGGGTAAGTCTTGGTCTCAGGAGTTCAAATCCTGATCTACCTCTTGCTCTGTGTGACTCTGGGCCAGAACTCTGACTTGCCTTAGTGGTGGTTTTCTCATCTGTGAAGTAGAATAATGAAGTCCATCTAATAAGGCTATTCAGAGAATTCAGTGAAATGATATAAGCCAAGGGTACCGTTAGATACACATAATGTCTCATTGCTATCAGGGGAGCCTATTCTGTTCTGGTGACATAAACTAGCCCTTCCAGGTGGTCCCTCTGGACCCCCACACTAGCCTGATCAGGCACAAGGACATCCAAAGTTCTCCCAAAGCCACAGGTAGAGAAGGAGCTGCCCAGGCAGGAAATGGAAGGGAGATGATAGTCAAGTAGGAGGAAACCCACGGGCAAGTGGTATCTTGAAGGTCCAAGAAGGATGGATTTGATGAGAGAGGAGTTATCTTCAGTGTCAGGCGCTGTTGAGAGGGGAAGTGTGCCATCTAGGGAGAGCAGAAGAGTACCTCTGGACTTGGGAGGTGTGCTGTGCGGGAGGAGGGAGACCTGGAGGCGGCCCCACCTGCCATGAGAGCTTAGAGTTTGTGGACCTCTCTATCTTGACCTTCCTAACTATTATGATAAAGTAATTTATTCTTTTAACTTTCTTTTAGCTCTAAATGATTCTGTGATGAAAGAATTGACTTTGAATTGGACATTGTCTCAATTCAGTAAGCACTCATTGAACATCCAGGAAACTTACTGTGTTTGAGGTACCTTGGGGAACACACACATGGTTTAGAATCTCAGTCACCCAGTATAACTTGATCTGGGCAGAATCATTCACCTTTCCCAAGCCTCAGTTTCCCCACATGTTGCAATCGTTACTGAGCACTGGTTGCCCTGGCAAAGTACCAGGTTGTTTTCAGTGAGATTATCTAACTACTTACAACCCAGGGATGAGTTTGTCAGTGGGGAATAAGACTTACAGAAGTTGTATAATTTATTCAAGGTCCCATGTCTGTGAGCTATGGAGCTGGGAGATGGGCAGAAGTCTGCCTCCCCCCAGATGCTGCCTCTGCGTGGCTGTGTGCTACTTTATGGGCAGAAGATGCACTGCCTGGGCTGTGTGTCTGAACCATAGAGCAGATCTGGTGAATTACAGTTAGGTAGTTGTTCATCCATCTCTGCTGCAAGGTGTCAGAGTCTTTCTTATATATTTATTTATTTTTGGTTGTGCTGAGTTACTGTTGCTGCTCCTGGGCTTTCTCTGGCTCCCGAGGGCAGGGCTGTTCTCTAGTTGCAGTGTGTGGGCTTCTCACTGTGGTGGCTTCTCCTGTTGTGGAGCATAGGCTTTAGGCAAGTGGGCTTCAGTAGGTGCAGCACACAGATTCAGTAGTTGTGGCCCTAGAGCGTAAGGGCTTCAGTAGCTGTGGCATGCAGGCTCCGTAGTTGCAACTCCTGGGCTCCAGAGCACAGGTTCAGCAGTTGTGGCACATGGGCTGGTTGCTTTGAGTCATGTGGCATCTTCCCAGAAGAGGGATTGAACCCATGTCTCCTGCACTGGGAGTGAATTCCTAGCCACTGTACCACCAGGGAAGTCCAAGGTGGAAGATTCTTAAAAGCAGGCGGTGATTCTGAATTACCTGCTTGTAGTACTAGAGCCTAGGAGAAGCATCTGGTATACAACAGGGGCACAAAAGATGTTGGATGACTGGCTATAGCACAGGCTCTGTGGATGGATTGAAAAATATAGTCTCTGCTCTCAAAGACATAATCTAATGGTGGTATGGAAATACAACTCTGTGATGACAACACAATGAGATTCGTACTTTAATGGACATATGTATATGGTACACGTTTTCTTCTTGTGATTGCATTTATTCATGTGAATAAGTACATTTTTAAAATGAAAAGTTAAGGTAATTTTTATTATGAATATTTTAAGCACGTACATATAAAGAACAACTGTGTATCTATCACCTAACTTTATAAAATCTTAACATTTGCCATGTTACATGAAAACATACCAGCTTCCCATGTGGTGTTAGTGGTAAAGAACCTGCCTGCCAATGCAGGAGACATGAGACACGGGTTCAGTCCCTGGATTGGGAAGATCCTCAGAAGCAAGGCATGGGAACCCACTCCAGTATTCTTGTCTGGAGAATCCCATGGACAGAGGAGCCTGGTGGGCTACAGTCCATAGGGTCACACAGAGTCAGACCTGGCTGAAGCGACTTAGCATACACACACGCATGAAAACATACACCATAAATGTGTTGCAGATCAACTGAAAGAATCTATATATTCCTTCAAATCTCATTCCCTTATTAATGTGAATTTGGGCTTAATATCCCCATATATATTCTTTGCTTTGTATATACATATCCATAAACAATATATAATATATTGTTGTTTTAATATTTTATGTATTGTTTTCATTACTCTTTTGCTCAAAGTTACCATTTAAGATTTATTCATGTTGATATACTATAGCTCGAGTTCATTCCCTCTAACTCATATATATTTCATTTCATTTTTGAATGTTTTAAGATGACAAAAGTAACACTTGCTACATTAATCTGGATAATATAGATGCATATAAAGAAAAATTACCCTCTCCATAGCCTGCTCTATGTCCTGAGGTAACCCAGGAGATTACCTGTTTTGTGGGTGTCCTTCTACAAATTTCTCTTGGTTCAGATAAGCATATATACGGTGTATATAGATGCCTTTCTTTCTCTTTTCCTTCTTTCTTTCTTTCTGTTAACAATATGGGATTCTACTAAACATGTAGTAGATGTGTCTTATTCCACTTAATCTGAGATGCGTCTTATTCTTATCCTGAGATGTGTCTTATTCCACTTAATCTGTGTAGATTTATTGGATGTAAGTCTTAAACTTGACTTTCATCCCGCGTCTGCAAAAGTGAAAATTTAGATCAGGCCCTATGCCTCTCACCAGAGAGATATCCTCTCTGCCCTTAAACTGGGACAAGGAAGTGCCAAGAGGGGCAGGTGGGAACGAGGCAGGAATGCTCTGCTAGGCCATGCCGAAGACCAGGTTTTGGGCAGGAAGGGCCTTAGCCATTATCGAGAATCATAGCTCTCCCCAGACATAGGTGTGTTCAAGTTGGAGTCAGGACATTTTTTCAGTAATAACTGATAGAAGCTTTAGAATTTTTGCTTCAAAGTTATCCCTGGGAGCAACATAATTTTTTTAGACAAGCCTGGGTCATCCATGGGCGAAGTTATACATCACATACATCTGAGACTATGATCTCAGCCCACTTCCCACTTCCTGTATCACCTTTGTATCAGTTAGGATGCAGGTTTTGCTACTTTGATAAAGACCTGAAGCTGGAGCTGGCGCAAATTTTCAAAATTCTTATGAGCTGGTTGTTAAGCATCAGTTCAGTTCAGTCCAGTCATGTCCGACTCTTTGCGACCCCGTGAATCGCAGCATGCCAGGCCTCCCTGTCCATCACCAACTCCCAGAGTTCACTCAGATTCACGTCCATCAAGTCCGTGATGCCACCCAGCCATCTCATCCTCTGCCGTCGCCTTCTTCTCCTGCCCCCAATCCCTCCCAGCATCAAAGTCTTTTCCAATGAGTCAACTCTTCCCATGAGGTAGCCAAAGTACTGGAGTTTCAGCTTTAGCGTCATTCCTTCCAAAGAAATCCCAGGGCTAATCTCCTTCAGAAGGGACTGGTTGGATCTCCTTGCAGTCCAGGGGACTCTCAGGAGCATAGCCATCATTAAAATTTTAATTATATAAATTTAAAAAGCAATAACCTGGAACTTCCCTGGCATTCTGAGCTTCCAATGCAGGGGATCTGGGTTTGGTCCCTGGTCAAAGAACTGGATCCCACACGCTGAAACTAAGAGTTTGCATGCCACGGTGAAGACCGAAGATGCCAAGTGCTGCAACTATGGCGCAGTGCAGTTAAATAAGTAGATAATAAGTAGGGGTGCTTCAAAAAAGGCAATAAACAATTCTGAAAACAAGGGCAATGAATACTCAAAACTCATCATTTCCTAGTTATTTTACTACATTTTACTATTTGTTGTGCTTTGACAGTGATATACATCTATTACACAAGCACAGACGTACCGCTCTGCAGTGGTGTGGTGACCCAAGCTACTTTGATCTTGCTGCTCTGACGTCTCAACACCAACATTCTGTCCTGGCTCCAGGGAGGCTTGTTTAAGTTCTAACATCCATCCTGTACCCTAGCCAGACAGGAAAGAAGGGAAAGAGGAGGGCGAGGTTCATTCCTTCCCTTTTCAAGTCATGGTTGTGTATTTGCATACATCACTTTTGCTGACATCCCATTGGCCACACCTCACTGCAAAGGATCTTGGGAATATGGCCGTTCTCTGGACTTCCATGTGCCTAGCTAAAACTCTTTTTACTGTTGAAGGAGGGAAAGGATACTGGAGGGACAGCTGGTACTCTGTTATAGCATTTCATGGATTCTTCTCATAGCCCTACACCATTAAGCACTCTATCCCACCCTTGCCCTACTTCTTCTGAAGGCCTGTTGCAGGGCTCAGGTTTGCCATGTTCATAACCAGTAGAGACATGGCATTCTTCACCCAATCTCACATCCTCAGCCTCCAGGCAGTGAGAAGAGACTCAGAGGCACATGAGACAGACCCATTTCTTCTAGAGTTAGGGCAGCAACAGATGAACAAAGGCACAAGAGGCCCCCTCTATTCAGGGCTGACCTGGGATCTGAGGAGGGAGGGGATAACGATACCAGGAAAAATGAGCTAGTACCAGCCTCAAGGAGCTTCTAGTCCAGACGAAATGCTTCTACCTGGAAGATCACTAACAATACAGGCAGTAACTGCCAGGGACAAGGTAATTCCGCTCTAATTTTAAATTCTGGGCAGAGAACCAGTCTCCATGAGCAACCAACTCACTGCTGGACTAAGCTCTTGTTTTTGGCTTTTATAGTTATAATCAAATAAAACTTGCAACGAAGTTAGGTTGACATTAGTTAAAGATCTACATAATTGTTGTACTGCCTGGTAATTAGGCAGGAATGGTAAGCAATTCACATAAATGACTGTAATTAGCATTATTTTTACATAGCCAATGTAGTTTTTAATTTTCCCCGTTACCTTGTATAGTTTATCGGTTGTCACTCTTAGCTCCAGCGGTAACTAACACTTTGTAGTGGTAGGTAGGCTGCCTGGCTCTCTCCAACCTCTGCCCTGGGCTCAGAATGGCTTCTCCTGCGCTTCCCCATCAAGCCCCCTTCACACTGGTAAGTGGCAAAGTTGTTACAGGCTTGGGCTCTGGAGTCAAAATGCCTTTACAACCCACTCCATGACTTAAACTTGGTGACCTTAGTGAATTGTTTAATCTTTCACAGAATTGCTCAGACATCATTTCTGAGAAGGGGTCTAGGATATCATTAGTCATGCTGCTGCTGCTGCTGCTAAGTCGCTTCAGTCGTGTCCGACTCTGTGCAACCCCATAGGCGGCAGCCCACCAGGCTGCCCCGTCCCTGGGATTCTCCAGGCAAGAACACTGGAGTGGGCTGCCACTTCCTTCTCCAATGCACGAAAGTGAAAAGTCATACATGTATGTTATTATGCACTCACTTGTTCATTCATCCAATCGACAACGAATTTCAGCATCTGCTCTCAACCAGATATTGCTTTAGGTGCTGAGCATTGGTAGTGAACCAAAGCCCTGCCGCCGTGGTTTGCCTGCTAGAGCAGGGAGACAGACAACTAGCTCACATCGCGGTTTATCAGGCGGTGGTCAGTTGCATGAGGAATACAAGGCAGAGGAAGGTGTCCTGGTGAGGGAGGCTGCTCTTTCAGCAGAAAAAGTGGGTCAGGATAAACTAGGTGAAAGAGCAGTAACGGAAAACTCCCAGTGTCTGGGGCTTCCTTTTGCTCATGCTGCTTGTCCTCTGTGGGACAGCCCAATTCTACTCCACATCTTTATCAGCCTGCAACCCAGGCTGACTGTCTTCAACATGTGTACTGTCCCTGGTCATGAGAGCAGGTGAAGGGGGGAACGTGAGGACTCATATCTGGAAGTGACATTGGTCAGGGTAAGTTGCATGCTGTATCTGATTTCAAGGCTGGTGGGAATGTGGGGCCCTACCTTGTGCCTGGAAGGAGAGAAGCCAGAAATACTGATGTACTGAGTAACTTCATTTATCCTGGATCTGCTCTCTGTCCTGTTCATGATCTTGCACTTGAACTCCCTTCACTGTATCACCAGGGCTCCCTGGCCCTCTAAATCCCACTTGGATTTGGCCAAAAGAGCGCACCAAGAGGAGGGCCAGGGGTGGGAAGGGCAGGCTGGTGTCCTTGATGCTCCCTGCCCTGCCATGGCTGGTCTACAATCACAGCTCCACCAGGCGCTCTCACACCCCGGCTCCAGCTCTCACCTGGGCTCTGGTAACATTGTTACTTTGGCAACCTGGTGCAAAGAGCTGACTCATTGGACAAGACCCTGATGCTGGGAAAGATTGAGGGTAGGAGGAGAAGGGGACGACAGTGGAAGAGATGTTTGGATGGCATCACTGACTCAATGGACATGAGTTTGAGCCAGCTCCAGGAGATAGTGAAGGACAGGGAAGCCTGTGTGCTGCAGTCCATGGGGTTGAAATGAGTTCGAAATGATTTAGTGACTGAACGACAGCAACATCCTTGCCTTGTTCCTTTAGGACTGAGGGTGAGGAAGGGTAGTGTCAGCCTCCCAGCATGGCTAGGATTTGAGGCCTCAAAACCTATTCTTGGTTTCCCCTGTGAATAGTACCTTCCTGAAAAGAACTCTTCAAAGATGAATGCTTCATCTGAATCTGGCAAAAATATCTCTGCTACAGAGGCCTCTCTGAGGAAATGACATGTGATGTGAGGGAGAAAGTCAAGCAGGTATCTAGCAGAAGAGGGTGGGGCAGACAGGGAAGACCAAGGGGAGGAGTAGAGAGTGACAGTAGGCACATACAGGGGACAGGGAGCCAGGGTCAGGGCTGCAAGTGTGGTGGGGAGGTGAGAGGAGTCTGGGCCAGAGAGGTGGAGGCCCAGATGATGTCAGACTCAGTGATGGGATGGGAGGGATTTGTGATTTTATTCAACGTGACATAGGAAACCCCTGGTGGTGGGGAGAGGTTGAGCGGGTGAGCGACAGGACCTGACTTACAGTTTTAAAGGATCACTCTGATTTTAGGGACAAAGTGGAGATGATGTGTTAGGAGGCCAATGCTGAAGTCTCAGAGGGAGGTGTGAGATGTGGTGGCTTGGACCAACGTGGGAGCCAAGGAGGCGCTGTGCTAAGGCTTGTACACACTCGTCTCTGATTCATTGAGAGTCCATGGACTGTAGCCTGCCAGGCTACTCTGCTCATGGAATTTTCCTGACAAGGGTACTGGTGTGGGGTGCCATTTCCTACTCCAGAGGATCTTCCTGACCCAGAGATCAAACCCGCGTCTCTTGTGTCTCCTCCATTGGTAGGTGGATTCTTTACCACTAGCGCCATCTGGGAAGCTCCGTGGGGGTGGTGAGAAGAGACCAAATCAGGGCCTAGGTAGAGATGACACAAGAGTGGCTGACTGATGGATTGAATGTTGGCATGAGAGTAAAGGAGAACTTAAGAAAGACTCCAGGTTTTGGCCTGAGAGGAAAGGATTGAGGGGGATACATCTCTTTGGGAGAGGTGAAATTGGGATCAGTTTCCATCATATTAAGTTAAAGATACCTGGTAGAGCTTGAAGGGGAGCTGTTAAGTTAGTGATGAGAGGGAGAGGTCAGAGCTAGAAATAAAAATTTGATGATTACCAGTGGTACATGCATGCTAAGTCACTCAGTCATGTCCGACTCTTTGTGGCTCCATGGACTGTAGCTTGCCAGGCTCCTCTGTCCACAGGGATTCTCCAGGTAAGAATACTGGAGCGGATTGCCATGCCCTCCTCCAGGGGAGCTTCCTGACCCAGGGATTGAACCCACAACTCTTACATCTCTTGCACTGGCAGGCAGGTTCTTTACTACTACACCACATGGGAAGCCAGTGGTAGGTGGTACTTACTGCCTAGAGATGGATGAACTTTGCTAGTGAATGAGAACAGTGGGGAAGAGAAGAAGTCTGAAGATCCAAGGAGGATGCTCTAACATATAAAAGTTCAGAATATAGGGAGGCTCCAGCAGAGGAGATTAGGAAGGATTAGCTAAACAGGAAGAAAATTAAGTGAAGTCAGTGTTCCAGGTAGGAGAAGGGGGTATTAACTACATCCAATGCTGCTGAGAGACTGCTTTAGATGAAGACAGATCTTAGCTTGACTGGCCCTCTTCTAAGAAGTCTGTTCTAACACCTGGGGGCTCAGGAGCTTTGTGACATGCTCTCATACACCACTGCTTCTTCTCCACACTGTATTTACCTTCTGCTAAGTCCATCTCCTCCACTGTTCACAGCTCCTAGAGGGCAGGAATGGTGTCTTTACTCATTAATCACACTGAACCCAATGCCAAGCACTTGGTAGAGTTAAATTGATAAATGTTGTTGTTCAGTTGCTCAGTTGTGTCCGACTCTTTGCGACCTCATGGACTGCAGCACGCCAGGCTTCTCTGTCCTTCACTGCCTCCTGGAATTTGGTCAAACTCATGTCCATTGAGTCATTGCATTGATAATAGTTCACTAAAAACAAACAAACAAAAACCCGGAGTTAATCAAGGTGCAGTAATGCTCACCCCCCTCACCCCCAATACATTCACTGTCCAAGCCTCCAAATTTTATTCTCAAGAGCTGAAGTTCCTTACTTTTTTCACCTTGCAGGGGCCTGAAGATTTGCGAGTTTCTTTTAAGCATTTCCATTTTAGTAGTTGGGGTCCCACCAATAATTCTCCTCCTCATGATGCCGAGGGCTTCTGGGACTATTTCTCCTGGTTGAGCAACCTAGGTACCATGGGACGGAGCTGCAGAAACATGGGGACATAGATTTACAGAGTGTCTTCCTTGGCGATGACTTACTCATTCCCAAGAAAGAAACAGCCATGGGGAGGAGGAGGTGAGAGGAAGAGAGAGGGAGAGAGGTGGGGAGTAAAGGAGGGAGGGAGAAGGAGAGAGGCCCAGGACAAAGGTAGCAGCCCGGTATGTATGAAAGAGGTGGCCTTGAGGAAATGAACTTTTTCTTCTCTGGCATCTCAGAAATGCTTTGGTGAAACCCCCTTGTTATATAGAAGGGAAGTTGAGCCTGAGAAGCAAATGGCTTATCCAAGATTTTAGCACTGGTGGTGTGGCAGGGCTGGCCTACACTTGTGTGCTTCTGTCTGTCAGTTCAGTGCATTTTCTTTTTCCTTTTGCATAATTATTATTTTTTAATTTATTTATTTTTATTGGAGGCTAATTACTTTACAATATTGCAGTGGTTTTGCCGTACATTGACATGAATCAGCCATGGGTGTACACGTGTTCCCCATCCTGAATCTCCCTCCCACCTCCCTCGCCATCCCATCCCTCTGGGTCATCCCAGTGCACCAGCCTTGAGCAGTTTTCTGGAACATGGTGGTGACCTTAGAGTCAGGAACAGGTGTTTCCTTTTCCAGGCACATATCTTCTACTTATTCAGTGATACCTGGAGCTGCTTTCAAAGACAAGCTGCTTGTTCCGCAAGCGAAAGGAGAAAGGCTAAAACTGCAAAGGACGGAGAGAGAACAGTGCCAGGGGCACTTCTCTGCTAAGGGACAAAGGATGGGAGTTCCTTAGAGGGGCTGGGAAGGTAGTGCTCTCCTGGTGTCCGATGGAAGGAGAGCAAAGAAAGGGAGAGGAAGGCAAGGCTAGAGGTGAGGAATTCAGCCTGAAATTGGGGGACTTCCCTGGTGGTCCAGTGGCTAAGACGGCACTCTCAGTGCAAGAGGTCTGGGTTTGATCCCCGATGAGGGAACTAGATCCCACATGCCTCAACTGTAATAAAAAAAGATCTGGTACACTGCAAAGAAGATCGAAAACCCCATGTGCTGCAACTAAGACCAAGTGCAGCCAAGTAAATAAATATTTTTTTAAATTCTAAAAATGAATTTTTAAAAAAGAAACTCTGAAATTGGGTGGGGAGAGGGAGGGGAGCAAACTAGCTATCCTACTGCTGAGAATGAATAGAGCCATCTCATGATGGAGCAACTTGACTGAGCAGATTGAGAAGGTGCAAGGGAGAGAAGCCCCATTCTCATCCAACCAGTGAGAGTGAGGTATGAATCTTGATTCCTCTCCCATTAGGGAAACAAATGGTCTGCCGAGGAGGGTTCCGGTTCGAGGAGTTGAGTGTGACCAAGTTCGGACGAGATCTGCAAAACTGGGTGATCCTGGGGTTTAGCAGTGGGCTTGGCCCTCAGTCCCATGAGCTGAGCATTCTTGGGTTTGCTGGAGTTTGGAGGCTTTGCCAGACTCTGTCTCACCTAGATCTTTCTAACGGTGCTAATTTCCAAACCCAATCATTTCCATAAAGAGCCTGGCAGCCTCGCCTCCCTTCTCAGTGAAGGTTTAATAGCAGAGCACTGAAACAGGTCTTGTTGCTAAGCCTTCATTATTTCCACAACATATACTACAGGACTCCTACTAATACACCATGAAGCATTGTCCTAATTAAAACTAAATGACTCATGTCAAATTAAATGAGAAGAGTACACTGGGTTAGCCAGGACTTTGGCTTGCAACTGCATGTTTGTTTACTTGTTAATTGGCCAGGTTCAATAACCTACCTCAGTCTTTTCTTCTCATCAATTCAAATTACTGACACTTCAGACTTGGTCTGTTGGGGAGTCCTGGCTGAGGAGATGAGATGCCTGACAATCCGTCCCACTGTGCCATCTTGTAAAGCTGTTGAGCCACTGTGTGCTCAGGTTCTCCTGGAGCAAAGGGAGCATGTCTTTCATGAGCCTCCCACCTTTTGTGGATACTGCAAAGCTACTGTAAAGTGGGGTCATCTGAAGAGCTCCTACGTGTGCTCCCCTATGGAGGAGCTTTGATCCAAAGGCTTCCTAGGTCCAGGAGTCCAACAGGGCTTTGAAGGCTCGTGTAAGCAGGAACAGCCTCATGGGTCACTCCCCTGCTTCCCCAATTCACAGATGAGAAAACTGTGGCTCAGAGAAATTGGGTAGCTTGCCCAAGTTCACACAGCTAGCGCCTCCCTGTGGTTTTGGTGTCCCTCTTCAAAGGGCTTCCCTGGTGGCTCAGATACTAAAGAATCTGCCTGCAATGCTGGAGACCCGGGTTTGATCCCCCTGGAGGAGGAAATGGCAACCCACTCCAATATTCTTGCCTGGAGAATACCATGGACAGAGGAGCCTGGTGGGCTACAGTCCATGAGGTATCCAAGAGTCGACCTGACTAAGCGACTAACACTTTCACTTTCATTTTCTTCAAAGCACACACCCACTATGGCGTTCATCCCATTGTGTGTCTACTGCCGTTTACCTACCTGCCTCCTATACCAACTCAAGAGCTCTTGAGCACTCAGTGGCTTCATGGTGGGCAGATGGAGCTCATGTCATTAAATGACGGTCTTATGTGTAGATGCTCACCATGGGAGCCCATTGCTATGAGAGCACATCCCTTGCCTATTGTTGTTGTTCAGCCTCTCAGTCATGTCCGACTCTGTGACCACATGGACTGCAGCGTGCCAGGCCTCCCTGAATTTCCTTGCAGCCAATTTAGGAAGGTGAATTCCTAGAAGTAATGGGACAAATTTCCACATGAAAAGTTGAAGAAAGAGGAATGAAATGGTAGAGTTGCAGAAGAGGGGAATATTGTAATAGAAAGGATTCTGATTTGCTGCCAGACAGACCCAGGCTCAGGTCTTGGATGGTAAGGTCATCCCTTACCATCTCCTGGAGTTTGCTCAAGTTCATGTCCATCGTATCAGTGGACAAAAAGATATAACAACAAAAGATGAGTCCCTTGCCTGTTACCTGATGACTGAATTTCTACAACTTGGCGTTTCTCTTTTTGGTTTAAGGCTCATATTTTGTGTAAAAATGATGAATGCTGGTGGGCAGTGCCTTTGCTAGTTGTTATCATTTTCACCTACTTGTGAATGAAGATACCAGGTTAGCACTTTCTCCAGAGATGCAGTCTTCTTTTACAAGGGAGGGGAGTATGTCTCAGAGAAGTCCTTCAGCTCTTACATGGCAGAGCCGGGGCTAGGACACACGCCCTTTACATCCCAGCCTAGTGTTTTCCCCTTTGTGTGATGTTCAGAGGTCCTGGGTACCTGGGGCCAGGAGAGTTGTGGGAAAATCCTTGGGCAAGAACTCCCAGCTAAGCGAGGAGGGTTTCCAAGGAAAGGGGTGCTGGGCTATTTTCACCGCATGGCACACAGGGTGTGCCTTGGGGCTTCCTCCCTCACACCAAGGTGGGTTATTATCACACTGAACACCCTACTCTCCTCCTGCCACTGGTGTTCAGAAAATAACTCAGGCTGTCATTAACCAGTCAGCATAATTTAGTACCAGCATGAAAAAGAGGGAAAGAAAAGGGGAACTAGGGAGAGAGTTTACCCAGGAGGGAGACAACACAGCTTCCAGATGGTTCTCCCTGAGGCTGTGTGGCCTCCAGGTTTACCTGAAGCCGCAGGCTGCAGCCAGAGTTTTGATAACTGAGGAGCCCCAGGTGTGTGAGCTGGCCCCGACCTGACCACACAATGGTCAGTGTGCCCTGATCCGCACAGACTGTTTGGAGAGATGTTAGCTACAATCCAGTGCACTTTGCACAAAGGCAAAAAGATGTGTATGGGATCCTAGAATGTGCGTTGCTATAGCAACATCTGCCTTTATTATCACCTAAATCCATTCACAGTATAAATATAGTAACTATTTGACTTCCCCACCCCCAGTCCACTTGGTAAAATATTTTTTAAAAAATTGTGACAACCAAAAAAAAAAAAAAAAAAAAGAAAACTGCAGCAAACTGCAGTATCGTGGGAGTGTGTGTAGAAGTGACTTTTGGAGGTGGGGAGAACATGGGGACATTTGTGGTTGGGATAAATTTTCACAAGTTGGAGAGGCTAGTTTCCTTGCAGCCAATTCAGGAAGGTGAATTCTTTGAAGTAGAGGGACAAATTTCCACATGGAAAGTTGAAGAAAGAGGAATGAAGTGGTAGAGGTGCAGAAGAGGGGAATATTGTAATAGAAAGGGTTCTGATCTGTAGTCAGACAGACCTGGGCTCAAGTCTTGGCATCACTGCTTATCACTTGAGGAACAAGGGGCCGCTTGATTCCAAGTCTGTTTCCTCATCTGTTAAATAGGAAAACCATATCCTGCAGCCTATTTCAGCAGCTTTATCTCCTTGGACCAGCACTTGAAATCAGTTCACCAGCAGACATTTATTTCCTATGCACGAGCTCAGTCCTCTGCAGGGGAAGGGGAAAGGGGTCAGACGCAGCAGGGGCAGGAAGATCTTTGTGCCAGTTTGGAGATCGTCTGTGATGTTAATGATGGCCCACAGCAGACTGGGAAATGGCATGACAAGCACTGTGAGTATCGTTAGGATAAAATACTCTCCTTCTATCATATAATTAAGGTGACCTTAGAAAAAACTGTAGAGTAGTTTGGGGATGAAGAAGAGTCTAACAGCTAGCTACACGTGGATATGTTATTATTTATTGATTGAACCATTTCTCTTTTATGAGACATTTGGTTTGTTTCAAGGTCCTTCTGTCATATGACCATGCATAGATATTATTGTGTATAAATTCCAGTCTACATCTTGGATTATTTCTCTAGGGTAAATTCCTAGGAGTAGAACAGCTGCATCAAAGAAGATAGGAGTTTTTAGGGCTCTTGACATGTGTGGGGGCTTCTCTGGTGGCTCAGATAGTAAACAGTCTGCCTGCAAGGTGAGAGACTCAGGTTTGTTCCCTGGGTCAGGAAGATCTGTTGGAGAAGGGAATGGCTACCCACTCAATATTCTTGCCTGGAGAATCCCATGGGCAGAGAAGCCTGGCGGGCTGGGCTACATGTAGTCCTTGGGATATATATATATATTACTTGACATATATTACTAACCACACCTTCCTAGAAAATTTGTAGCAATTTACACAGTATACTAATTTGCTCATTTCCCCATACAGGTCTGACAACATGGGGCATTTTAACTTAAAATTTTATTTTTGATTCTCTTCTTACTTCCTCTTTGATTGCTCTCTGTCTAGGATGTTCTTGGAATTAATTTTCTCCAGCTTTATTGAGATATTATTGACATATAACATCATGTAAGTTAAAGGTAGACACCTATGTTGATTTGACACACACGTACTGTTAAATGATTACCACAGTAATGTTAGTTAGCACCTCTAGAGCCTTGCATAATCATCATTTGTTTCTTTTGTGGTGAGAACACTTCTTTTTTTTTTTTTTTTTTATGGAACTTATTTTTTTTTATTTTTATTTTTTATTCTCCACTGATGGTTTTATTTATTTATTTTATTTATTTATTTTTTTTAATTTTTTAAATTTTATTTATTTTTTTTTTGATTTTTTAGTTTTTTATTTTTTAAATTTTAAAATCTTTAATTCTTACATGCATTCCCAAACATGAACCCCCCTCCCACCTCCCTCCCCATAACATCTTTCTGGGTCATCCCCATGCACCAGCCCCAAGCATGCTGCATCCTGCGTCAGACATAGACTGGCGATTCAATTCACATGATAGTATACATGTTAGAATGTCATTCTCCCAAATCATCCCACCCTCTCCCTCTCCCTCTGAGTCCAAAAGTCCGTTATACACATCTGTGTCTCTTTCCCTGTCTTGCATACAGGGTCGTCATTGCCATCTTCCTAAATTCCATATATATGTGTTAGTATACTGTATTGGTGTTTTTCTTTCTGGCTTACTTCACTCTGTATAATCGGCTCCAGTTTCATCCATCTCATCAGAACTGATTCAAATGAATTCTTTTTAACTGCTGAGTAATACTCCATTGTGTATATGTACCAAAGCTTTCTTATCCATTCATCTGCTGATGGACATCTAGGTTGTTTCCATGTCCTGGCTATTATAAACAGTGCTGCGATGAACATTGGGGTACATGTGTCTCTTTCAATTCTGGTTTCCTCGGTGTGTATGCCCAGAAGTGGGATTGCTGGGTCATAAGGTAGTTCTATTTGCAATTTTTTAAGGAATCTCCACACTGTTTTCCATAGTGGCTGTACTAGTTTGCATTCCCACCAACAGTGTAGGAGGGTTCCCTTTTCTCCACACCCTCTCCAGCATTTATTGCTTGCAGATTTTTGGATCGCAGCCATTCTGACTGGTGTGAAGTGATACCTCATTGTGGTTTTGATTTGCATTTCTCTAATAATGAGTGATGTTGAGCATCTTTTCATGTGTTTGTTAGCCATCCGTATGTCTGACTTCAGGCTCTACTACAAAGCCACAGTCATCAAGACAGTATGGTACTGGCACAAAGACAGACATATAGATCAATGGAACAAAATAGAAAGCCCAGAGATAAATCCACACACATATGGACACCTTATCTTTGACAAAGGAGGCAAGAATATACAATGGAGTAAAGACAATCTCTTTAACAAGTGGTGCTGGGAAAACTGGTCAACCACTTGTAAAAGAATGAAACTAGATCACTTTCTAACACCGCACACAAAAATAAACTCAAAATGGATTAAAGATCTAAATGTAAGATCAGAAACTATAAAACTCCTAGAGGAGAACATAGGCAAAACACTCTCAGACATAAATCACAGCAGGATCCTCTATGATCCACCTCCCAGAATGCTGGAAATAAAAGCAAAAATAAACAAATGGGATCTAATTAAAATTAAAAGCTTCTGCACAACAAAGGAAAATATAAGCAAGGTGAAAAGACAGCCTTCTGAATGGGAGAAAATAATAGCAAATGAAGCAACTGACAAACAACTAATCTCAAAAATATACAAGCAACTTCTTCAGCTCAACTCCAGAAAAATAAACGACCCAATCAAAAAATGGGCCAAAGAACTAAATCGACATTTCTCCAAAGAAGACATACGGATGGCTAACAAACACATGAAAAGATGCTCAACATCACTCATTATTAGAGAAATGCAAATCAAAACCACAATGAGGTACCACTTCACACCAGTCAGAATGGCTGCGATCCAAAAATCTGCAAGCAATAAATGCTGGAGAGGGTGTGGAGAAAAGGGAACCCTCCTACACTGTTGGTGGGAATGCAAACTAGTACAGCCACTATGGAGAACAGTGTGGAGATTCCTTAAAAATTGCAAATAGAACTACCTTATGACCCAGCAATCCCACTTCTGGGTGAGAACACTTCTATTCTTTAATCACCATGTTGCGCATTAGATCCCTAGAATTTATTCATCTTATAACTGAAAGTCATGTTCTTTGTCCAACATCTCGCTTATTTCCCCCATACTTTAGCCCCTGCCCACCACCATTCTGCTCTCTTTTTTTCTGTAAGTTCATGTTTATAGATTCCACATATAAGTTGATATCATATAGTATCTGTCTTTCCCTTTCTGCCTGTTTCACTTAGAACAATGCTTTCAGGATCCATCCATGTTGCTGCAAATGGAAGAATTTCCTTCCTTCTCATGTCTAAATAATATTCCATTATGTTTATGTGTGTGTGTATGTATCAAAACTTCTTTATCCATTCATCTATAGATGAACATGTAGGTTTCCATAGTTGGGCTGTTATGAATAGTGCTGCAATGAACATTGAACATGGGGGTACAAATAAACCTTTTTTTAAATTAATTTTTATTGGAGTATAGTTGTTTTACAATGTTGTGTTAATGTCTGCTGTACGGCAAAGAGAATCAACTATATGCATACATATATCCCCTCCCTTTTGGCTTTCCTTCACGTTTACTCAGAGCACTGAGTAGAGTTCCCCGTCCTACATACTAGGTTCTCGTTAGTTACCTGTTTTATACATAGGAGTGTATATATGTCCATCCCAGTCTCTCAATTCATCCTACTCCCTGCTCTGCCCCTGCCCCCTTGCTGGTATTCATACGTCTATTTAGAAGTATAGATATACCGTCAAGATCCTGAACTCATTTCCTTTGGGTATACATCCAGAAATGGGATTGCTGGATTATATGGTAGTTCTATTTCTAGTATTTTTGAGGAAACTCTATATTATTTTCTGTAGTGGCTGCATTAATTTACATTTTTACCCATCATTCTCCTGATGCTGGGGAAGATTGAAGGCCAAAGGAGAAGGGTATGGCAGAGGATGAGGTGGTTAGATAGCATCCCTAACTCAATGGACATGGATCTGAACAAACTTCAGGAGATAGTGAAGGACAGGGAAGACTGGCGTGCTGCAGTCCATGGGGTCACAAAGAATTGAACATGACTGAGTGACTGGACAACAACACCCACCGTGTACAAGGTTTTCCTTTTCTCTATACTCCTGCCAGCACTTAGCTCTTGTCTTTTCAATAACAGGATTCTGACAGGTGTGAGGTGATATTTCATTGTGATTTTGATTTTGATTTCCCTGATGCCGTGAAGAGATACCCCACGTCCAAGGAAAGAGAAATCCAAGTAAGATGGTAGGTGTTGCAAGAGGGCATCAGAGGGCAGACACACTGAAAACATACTCAGAGAAAACTAGTCAATCTAATCACGCTAGGACCACAGCCTTCTCTAACTCAATGAAACTAAGCCATGCCCCTGGGGTCACCCAAGACGGGCAGATCATTGTGGAGAGGTCTGACAGAATGTGGTCCACTGGAGAAGGGAATGGCAAACCACTTCAGTATTCTTGCCTTGAGAACACCATGAACAGTATGAAAAGGCAAAATGATAGGATAGCGAAAGAGGAACTTCCCAGGTCAGTAGGTGCCCAATATGCTACTGGAGATCAGTGGAGAAGTAACTCCAGAAAGAATGAAGGGATGGAGCCAAAGCAAAAACAATACCCAGCTGTGGATGTGACTGGTGATAGAAGCAAGGTCTGATGCTGTAAAGAACAATATTGCATAGGAACCTGGAATGTCAGGTCATGAATCAAGGAAAATTGGAAGTGGTCAAACAGGAGATGGCAAGGGTGAACGTCGACATTCTAGGAATCAGCGAACTAAAATGGACTGGAATGGGTGAATCTAACTCAGATGACCATTGTATCTACTACTGCGGGCAGGAATCCCTTAGAAGAAATGGAGTAGCCATCATGGTCAACAAAAGAGTCCAAAATGCAGTACTTGGATGCAATCTCAAAAACGACAGAATGATCTCTGTTCGTTTCCAAGACAAACCATTCAATATCACAGTAATCCAAGTCTATGCCCCAACCAGTAATGCTGAAGAAGCTGAAGTTGAACAGTTCTGTGAAGACCTACAAGACCTTTTAGAACTAACACCCCAAAAAGATGTCCTTTTCATTCTAGGGGACTGGAATGCAAAAGTAGGAAATCAAGAAACACCTGGAGTAACAGGCAAATTTGGCCTTGGAATATGGAATGAAGCAGGGCAAAGACTAACAGAGTTTTGCCAAGAAAATGCACTGGTCATAGCAAACACCCTCTTCCAACAACACAAGAGAAGACTCTACACATGGATATCACCAGATGGTCAACACCGAAATCAGATTGATTATATTCTTTGCAGCCAAAGATGGAGAAGCTCTATACAGTCAACAAAAACAAGACCAGGAGCTGCCTGTGGCTCAGATCATGAACTCCTTATTGCCAAATTGAAGAAAGTAGGGAAAACCACTAGACCATTCAGGTATGACCTAAATCAAATCCCTTATGATTATACAGTGGAAGTGAGAAATAGATTTAAGGGGCTAGATCTGATAGATAGAGTGCCTGGTGAATTATGGACAGATGTTCGTGACATTGTATAGGAGACAGGGATCAAGACCATCCCCATGGAAAAGAAATGCAAAAATGTGAAATGGCTGTCTGAGGAGGCCTTACAAATAGCTGTGAAAAGAAGAGAAGTGAAAAGCAAAAGAGAAAAAGAAAGATATAACATCTGAATGCAGAGTTCCAAAGAAGAGCAAGAAGAGATAAGAAAGCCTTCCTCAACGATCAATGCAAAGAAATAGAGGCAAACAACAGAATGGGAAAGACCAGAGATCTCTTCAAGAAAATTAGAGATACCAAGGAAAACATTTCATGCAAAGATGGGCTTGATAAAGGACAGAAATGGTCTGGACCTAACAGAAGCAGAAGATATTAAGAAGAGGTGGCAAGAATACAAAGAACTGTACAAAAAAGATCTTTATGACCAAGATAATCACGATGGTGTGATCACTCATCTAGAGCCAGACATCCTGGAATGTGAAGTCAAGCGGGCCTTAGAAAGCATCACTATGAACAAAGCTAGTGGAGGTGATGGAATTCCAGTTGAGCTACTTCAAATCCTGAAAGATGATGCTGTGAAAGTGCTGCACTCAGTATGCCAGCAAATTTGGAAAACTCAGCAGTGGCCACAGGACTGGAAAGCGTCAGTTTTCATTCCAATCCCAAAGAAAGGCAATGCCAAAGAATGCTCAAACTACCACATAATTGCACTCATCTCACACGCTAGTAAAGTAATGCTCAAAATTCTCCAAGCCAGGCTTCAGCAATACGTGAACCATGAACTCCCAGATGTTCAAGCTGGTTTTAGAAAAGGCAGAGGAACCAGAGATCAAATTGCCAACATCCTCTGGATCATGGAAAAAGCAAGAGAGTTCCAGAAAAACATCTATTTCTGCTTTATTGACTATGCCAAAGCCTTTGACGGTGTGGATCACAAAAAACTGTGGAAAATTCTGAAAGAGATGGGAATACAGGCCACCTGACCTGCCTCTTGAGAAACCTATATGCAGGTCAGGAAGCAATAGTTAGAACTGGACATGGAACAACAGACTGGTTCCAAGTAGGAAAAGGAGTACATCAAGGCTGTATATTGTCACCCTGCTTATTTAACTTATATGCAGAGTACATCATGAGAAACGCTGGGCTGGAGGAAGCACAAGCTGGAATCAAGACTGTTGGGAGAAATATCAACAACCTCAGATATGCAGATGACACCACCCTTATGGGAGAAAGTGAAGAGGAACTAAAAAGCCTTTTGATGAAAGTGAAAGAGGAGAGTGAAAAAGTCGGCTTAAAGCTCAACATTCAGAAAACGAAGATCATGGCATTTGGTCCCATCACTTCATGGGAAATAGATGGAGAAACAGTGGAAACAGTGTCAGACTTTATATTTTTGGGCTCCAAAATCACTGCAGATGGTGACTGCAGCCATGAAATTAAAAGACACTTACTCCTTGGAAGAAAAGTTATGACCAACCTAGATAGCATGTTGAAAAGCAGAGACATTATTTTACCAACAAAGATCCATCTAGTCAAGGCTATGGTTTTGCCAGTAGTCATGTATGGATGTGAGAGTTGGACTCTGAAGAATGCTGAGCACCGCAGAATTGATGCTTTTGAACTGTGGTGTTGGAGAAGATTCTTGAGAGTCCCTTGGACTGCAAGGAGATCCAACCAGTCCATTCTGAAGGAGATGAGCCCTGGGATTTCTTTGGAAGGAATGATGCTAAAGCTGAAGCTCCAGTACTTTGGCCATCTCATGCAAAGGGTTGACTCATTGGAAAAGACTCTGATGCTGGGAGGGATTGGGGGCAGGAGGAGAAGGGGACGACAGAGGATGAGATGGCTGGATGGCATCTGACTCGATGGACGTGAGTTTGAGTGAACTCTGGGAGTTGGTGATGTACAGGGAGGCCTGGTGTGCTGTGATTCATGGGGTTGCAAAGAGTCGGACACGACTGAGCGACTGAACTGAACTGAACTGATGATGGGTGACATTGAGCATCTTTTTATGTACATGTTGACTTTGTATGTCTTCTTTGGACAGATTGTCTATTCATGCCCTCTGCCAATTTGAAAAATAGGATTTATTGGTCTTTTGCTATTGAGATTTTCTAATATATTTTGGATATTAACCCTTTATCAGAAATATGAATTGCAAATATTTTCTCCCATTCTGTAGGTTGTCTTTTAATTTTATCAATTGCTTCTTCTGCTTTGCAGAAGCTTTTTAGCTTGACATGCCTTTGTGCATGCTCAGTTGCTTCAGCCATGTCCGATTCTTTGCGACCCCTGCAGCCTGCCAGGCTCTTCTGTCCATGGGATTCTCCAGGCAAGAGTACTGGAGTGTTTGCTGTGCCCTCTCCAGGGCATCTTCACAAACCAGGGATCAAACCCATGTCTCTTGCATTGCAGTCAGATTCTTTAACCAGCAAGCCACCCGGGGAAGCCCTTTTAGTTTGATGTAGTCCCACGTGTTTATTTTGGCTTTTGTTGCATATGTTTCTGATGTTATATACAAAAATTCTTGCCAGGACCAATAGTAAGGGGCTTTCCCCTATGTTTTCCTTTAGGAGTTTCACAGTTTCAGGTCTTTTGTTGAAGTCATTAATTCATTTGAGTTAATTTTTGTGAATGGTGCAAGATAGGGATCCAGTTTCATTCTTCTACATGTAATTATTCAATTTCTCCAGCACGATTTATTGAAGAGACTGTCCTTTCCCCACTGAGTATTTTTAGCTCCCTTGTCAAATATCAGTTGACTGCGTATGTGAAGGTTTATTTATGGGCTCTCTGTTCTATTCCATTTGTCTTTTTGTCTATATCTATTTTTATGTCAATATACTATTTTGATTACTATACCTTTATAATACAGTTTGGCATCAGGAAGGGTGATGCTTCCTATTTTGTTTTTCTCATATTTGTTTTGGCTATTAAAGGTCTTTTGTGGTTCCAGATAAATTGTATGATTGTTTTTTCTATTTTTGTGAAAAATTCCATTGGCATTTTGATAGTGATTGCATTGAATCTGTAGATGACTTTGGGTGGACTGGAAATTTTAACTATATTAATTCTTCCAACCCATGAACATGGGATATCTTTCCACTTAATTGTCTTTTTCTATTTCTTTCACAGACATCTTATAGGTTTCAGCATACAGATATTTTACTTCCTTGGTTAAATTTATTTCTAAGTATTTTGTTGTTTCTGAAGCTATTGCAAATGGAATTATTTTCTTTATTTCAGATATTTTGTCGTTAGTGTATAGAAACACAACTGACGCTTAGAAAATTTTAATGGGCTAAATTAAATTGTGTGTATTCTCTCTCTAGTTTGTTTTCTTTTCAGAAAGTAAGATGGGAAATATCATTTTGCTTTAGATATATGACAATTGTTTTTTCTTTTAAACATTCTTCTCATCAGCAGTAGAAAACTTTTAGGTTGCTAATAAAGAATAAGAAACCTCTTCTTTTTAATGGATGTTGCAAATAGCAGATGGTCATATGAAATTTTTCTCCCGAGGCTCCCCTTAGCAATGGCCCACAGTTTGTCTCTGCAAGAGTCTTAAAATCTCACTTGGGAGAATGTGTCTTCCAGCTTGGACATGCCTCCTAAAATGACTTTTAAACAATAGTTCTTGATAGAAATTTAAGTGAAGTCATGAGTTAGTTCCTTCTTTTGTTTGTCCTTCCAATTGTCTGGATAAATTATTGAATGCCTACTAAGTGTCCTGTGTTGTACAAGTTGCTGTGAAGTACAGGCAAGCCTCATTAGTTATGGATTCCATATTTATGACTGCTTACTTGCTAAAATTTACTATAATCTTAATCAGTGGCTCTTTTTATGGTCATTTGTGGACATGTGTAGCATAGGGACAATTTGAGTTGCCCAAAAAGCACATTCCCAGGGGAGGCAGAACAAGGTGTTTCTCCATTTTATCTCTCATGCTCTAAATAAGTGTCTTTGTGTGATGTACTTAATGCCATGTTTTTGAATTTTTCTTGGTGATTTCCTTGTTTAAATACTGAAGTGCTGTCTAGGGTTCCAAAACACAAGAAAGCTGTGATGGGCATTAGGGAGACTTTGTGTTTGTTAGGTAAGCTTTATTCAGTCATGAAATATAATGCTATTGGCGGTGAGTTCAAGGAACTGACGACATATATTAAATAAGGCATCTTTAGACAGAAACACACATAAAACAAGGTTATGTATGGATTGGTTGATGAAAATGTGACCAGAATCTCATAAAAATCTAACCCTGTGTTTTCCCTGGGAGCAATGCTTTAGCATTTGCTAATTCGGTGTTCATAGCAACTATAGGGAACATAACCAGCAGGAATAACCAGAATTGACTGCATATCAAAGTTTGCCCTGGTTGGTGAAAGGAACATACATAAAGCAAATAATGAACAACATAAACAACAAAAGTGGTATAAATATAAAAGAAAAATCGGAGTGAGATGGAGGAAGGCTTTGTGAAAGCAGTATTCTTAAGTTTGGGCTCTGCAGAATGAAGAGAATTCAGGCAAATCCAGGAATCTGAGAGTAGGGGTGATCAATAGTCTTGTTTGGGGATCAGAGGTTGTAAGCCAGCTTGCTTGAATTTCAAGGTAATTTTGAGTCTGAGATGTATGAGAAATAAAAGTAGAAAAATAGTGTGGGTGAGGTTATAGAGGGTCCTGAATGTTAGTCTGAGAGGATCTGGGTTTTTTCTTTAGACCAATTGTTTAAAAAAGAAACAAAATAATTTTACCAAAGTATGATTTCCATACAGTAATACAATGCATCCTTTAGTTTGATAGTTTGATGAACTTTGACAAATGTATACTAAAAACCACCACAATCAAGATATATATATATATATATATATATATAAAATATTTTGACAACCCTAAAATGCTCTCATATTCCTCAGTACACCTATCACTCATAATACTAGCAAAAAATATATAGCATAAATTTGCCTCTTACAGAATTATAGATAAATGAACTACTAAGGAACACTAGCTGGAATCAAGATTGCCGGGAGAAATATCAATAACCTCAGATATGCAGATGACACCACCCTTATGGCAGAAAGTGAAGAGGAACTAAAAAGCCTCTTGAAAGTGAAAGTGGAGAGTGAAAAAGTTGGCTTAAAGCTCAACATTCAGAAAATGAAGATCATGGCAACTGGTCCCATCACTTCATGGGAAATAGATGGGGAAACAGTGGAAACAGTGTCAGACTTTATTTTTGGGGGCTCCAAAATCACTGCAGATGGTGACTGCAGCCATGAAATTAAAAGACGCTTACTCCTTGGAAGAAAAGTTATGGCTAACCTAGATAGTGTATTCAAAAGCAGAGATATTACTTTGCTGACTAAGGTCTGTCTAGTCAAGGCTATGGTTTTTCCAGTGGTCATGTATGGATGTGAGAGTTGGACTGTGAAGAAGGCTGAACGCCAAAGAATTGATGCTTTTGAACTGTGGTGTTGGAGAAGACTCTTGAGAGTCCCTTGGACTGCAAGGAGATCCAACCAGTCCTTTCTGAAGGAGATCAACCCTGGGATTTCTTTGGAAGGAATGATGCTAAAGCCAGTCTCAGAAGAATACTTCAGTTCAGTTCAGTCGCTCAGTCGTGTCCGACTCTTTGCGACCCCATGAATTGCAGCATGCCAGGCCTCCCTGTCCATCACCATAGTTTCTTTTAAAATGCAGAACAACACTTCATTTTATGGATGTACCAAAATCTGCTTATCTATTTGCCTGTTACAACATCTAGATTGTTTCTAGTTTTGAGCTATTATAAATAAAATTGCTATGGCCATTTATGTACAACTCTTTCTGTGGAAATAGGTTCTCATTTTTCTTGGATAAATATTTAAGAGTAATAACTGTTGGGTCATATAAGTGTGTGTTTAACTTTTTAAGAAACTGCCAAGCTATAGTATTTCCAAAGTGGTTAAAACATTTTATATCACCCCAGCCATGTATGAGAATTCCAGTCACTCCATATCCTGACAGCTAATACAGTTAGTCTTTAAAATTTTTGCCATCTTAGTGGGTATGGAATCTCATTGCATTTTTAACTTAAATTTTCTTTAAGACAAATGCTATTAAACATATTTTCATGTATTTGAGATTTTGTATATTATTTTGTGAAGTAACTGTTCAAATATATTACCATTTAAAAGATTGTCTTATTGGCTGGGAGATATTCTTTAAATATTCTGTATATTAGTCCTTTGTCACACATATGTATTATGAATTTTTTCTTGTGTGATTTGCCTTTGTGCTTTTGTAATGGTGTCTTTTGAAGAGAAAATTTTATTTTTTATTTATTATATTAATTACTTTTTGGTTGCACTGGGTCTTCAGGGCTGTACGCAGGCTTTCTCTACTAGTGGTGAGCAGCCATTGCTCTTCCTTGTGGAGCACAGGCTTATTGCAGTGGCTTCTCTTGTTGCAAAGCAATGGCTCTGGGTGCACGAACCTAGAGCCCGTGTTCCGTGGTTGTATCATGTGGGCTCAGTAGTTATGGCCTGTGGGCCCTGGGGCACATGGCTTCAGTTGTGGCACACAGGCTTAGTTGCTCTGGGGCACATGGGTTCTTCCCAAACCAGGGATCGAAACTGTGTCCCCTGCATTGGTAGGTGGATTCTTTTTTAAAATTTATTTATTTTAATTAGAGGCGAATTACTTTACAGTATTGCAGTGGTTGTGCCATACATTGACATGAATCAGCCATGGGTGTACATGTGCTCCCCATCCTGAACCCTCCTCCCACCTCCCTCCCCATCCCACCCCTCAGGGTCATCCCAGTGCACCAGCCGTGAGCTCCCTGTCTCATGCATTGAACCTGGATTGGCAGTCTATTTCACATATGGTAATATATATGTTTCAGTGCTATTCTCTCAAATCATCCCACCCTCACCTTCTCCCACAGAGCCCAAAAGTCTGTTCTTTACATCTGTGTCTCTTTTGCTGTCTTGTATATAGAGTCATCGTTACCATCTTTCTAAATTCCACACATATATGGTTAATATACTGTACTGGTGTTTTTCTTTCTGACTTACTTCATTCTGTATAATAGGCTCCAGTTTCATCCACCTCATTAGAACTGATTCAAATGCATTCTTTTTAATAGCTGAGTAAGATTCCATTGTGTATATGTACCACAGTTTTCTTATCCATTCGTCTGCAGAAGGACATCTAGGTTGCTTCCGTGTCCTGGCTATTGTAAACAGTGCTATCAAGCAGATTCTTACCCACTGTACCACCCAGGGAAGTCCCAGAAGTTTTTATTTTTGATGAAGATCAATTTATCTTCTTTTAAGATGGTTCATACTGTTTTGTACCCTCTCTAAGAAATCTTTGCCTATCCCAAGATCACAAAAATTTTCTCCTCTATATTCTAGAAATTTCATAGTTTTAGCTTTTACATATAAGTCCATGATTCATATCAAGTTAGTTTTTGGTATGGTG
Organism: Ovis aries; assembly: GCF_016772045.2. Classification (NCBI taxonomy): domain Eukaryota; kingdom Metazoa; phylum Chordata; class Mammalia; order Artiodactyla; family Bovidae; genus Ovis; species Ovis aries. The sequence continues at coordinate 61,773,828 of NC_056065.1, forward strand.
TGAGGGAAGGGTTGAGGTTCATGCTTTTCTCTATGGATATCCAGCTGTTTCAGTAGCACTTGTTGAAACAACTCTCTTTTCTCTACTGTATTCCCTTGATACTTCTGTCAAAAGTAATTATTGACCCATGTAAGTATGGATCTATTTCTAGGTCCTCAACTCAGTTCCACTTTTATATGATTATTTTTATACCCACACCACACAGTCTTGGTTTGTAGTTTTATACTGAATCTCGAAATCCGGTACTGTAGGTTTTCCAACCTGATTCCTTTTCAAAATTGTTTTGGATATTTGAAGTTCTTTGAGGTCCCATATAAATTTTGAAGTCAACTTGCCAATTTCCACAAGAAAGTCTGCTGGCACTTTCATCAGAATCCCAGTCTGTATCTACATATCAATTTAAGAAGAATTATCATCTTAAAAATACTGAGTCTTCTAATCTATGAATATTGTGTATCTTTCCAATTATTTAAATCTACTTTACTCAACAATGTTTGGTATTTTTCAGTGTACAGGTTTTGCATGTATTTTATTTAAATTCTCCCTGAATATTTCATGCAAATTGATGTTACTGCTAATGATTTTTAAAACAATTATTTTTTCATAGATTTTCTCTATTTTTATCCATTTTTCTATGCCATTGGTTTATATTATTATTATTATTATTATTATTATTTTCTTCTTAGTTTAGTTTGAATGTGCTCTTATTCTAGCTTCTTAAGATGGATGCTTAGATAATTTATTTTACACCTTTCTTCTCTAATGTAAGTGCTTAAAACTATAAATTACGTTAGCACTGTTTTAGTTGCATGTCATATATTTTGATATCTTTGCACTGTCATTCAAGATATTTTAAATTTTGTTATGATTTTTGTTTGATCCATGGATTATTCATAAGTATTTTGTTTGATTTGAATACATTTTGAAATTTATTTATTAATTTTTTATTATTTATTTTTTTGCTGTCAGAGAACATTATAAGTTCTCTGAATTACATGCTGCTTGTAAATGTCAATTAGTTCAAGTTGGTTCAAGTGTCTGTCAAGTCCTTTTTTATTTTTTCTTGTCTGGAGAATCCTATGGACAGAGGAGTCTTGTGGGCTGCTGTCCGTGGGGTCGCACAGAGTCAGACACGGCTGAAGTGACTTAGCATGCATGCATGCATTGGAGAAGGAACTGGCAACCCACTCCAGTATTCTTGCCTGAAGAATCCCAGAGACAGAGGAGCCTGGTGGGCTGCCATCTATGGGGTGGCACAGAGTCGGACATGAGTGAAACGACTTAGCAGTAGCAGCTTTTATTTTTACTGAATTTTTCTTAGTCTATTTTATCAATTACTGAGAAAGGTTTGTTGAAATCTCCACCTATAATTACTTGTCTATTTTTTCCTTTCTGTTTTTTGTTTTGCTTCCTGTATTACAAAACTCTGCTTTTAGGAGTTAGGATTATTATGTCTTCTTGAAAAAGTGACTCTTTTATCATTATAAAATGTGACTCCTTATCCTTTGTTATATTCCTTGTGATGTTAACATAGGCACTCTTTGTTTTTGTTAGTATTTGCATCATATGTCTTTTAAATGTCATTTTAGTTTTAACTTATCTTTGATTTTATACTCAATGTTTTCTTCTAAATGGCATATGCCCTTAGGTTATGTTTTCATATTCAGTGTGACAATCTCTGCCTTTTTATAGATTAAAAAAAATGTATTGGAGTATCAGTTCAGTAGCTCAGAACTGTCTGACTCTTTGTGACCCCATGGACTGCAGCACGCCAGGCTTCCCTGTCCATCACCAATTTCCAGAGCTCCCTCAAACTCATGTCCATCAAGTTGGTGATGACATCCAACCATCTTATCCTCTGTTGTCCCCTTCTCCTCCCACCTTCAATCTGTCCTGGCATCAGAGACCTTTCCAACGAGTTCATTCTTCGCATCACGTGGCCAAAGTATTGGAGCTTCAGCATCAGTCCTTCCAATGAATATTCACGACTGATTTCCTTTAGAATTGACTGGTTTGATCGCTTTGCAGTCCAAGAGATTTTCAAGAGTCTTCTCCAACACCACAGTTCAAAAGTATCAATTCTTTGGCGCTCAGCTTTTTTTACAGTCCAACTCTCACATCCATATATGACTACTGGAAAGACCATAGTTTTGACTAGACAGACCTTTGTTGGCAAAGTAATATCTCTGCTTTTTAATATGCTGTGTAGGTTGGTCATAACTTTTCTTCCAAGGAGCAAGCGTCTTCTAATTTCATGGCTGCAGTCACCATCTGTAGTGATATTGGAGCCCAAGGAAATCTCTCTGTCACTGTTTGCTTTGTTTCCCCATCTATTTGCCATGAAGTGATGGGACCAGATGCCATGATCTTCGTTTTCTGCATGTTGAGCTTTAAGCCAGCTCTTTCACTTTCCTCTTTCACGTTCATCAAGAGGCTCTTTAGTTCCTCTTCACTTTCTGCCATTAGGGTGGTGTCATCTGCATATCTGAGGTTATTGTTATTTCTCCCGGCAATCTTAATTCCTGTTTGTGCTTCATCCAGCACAGCCTTTTGCATAATGTACTCTGCATATAGGTTAAATAAGCAGGGTGACAATATATAGCCTTGATGTACTCCTTTTCCTATTTGGAACCAGTCTGTTGTTCCATGTCGAGTTCTAACTGTTGCTTCCTGACCTGCATACAGGTTTCTCAAGAGGAAGGTAAGGTGGTCCCAACCCTTTAAGAATTTTACACAGTTTGTTGTGATCTATATAGTCTAAGGCTTTGGCATAATCTATAAAGCAGAAGTAGATGTTGCTTCTGGAATTCTCCTGCTTTCTCTATGATCCAACGGATGTTGGCGATTTGATCTCTGGTTCCTCTACCTTTTCTAAATCCATCTTGAACATCTGGAAGTTCATGGTTCACCTACTGTTGAAGCCTTGCTTGGAGAATTTTGAGCATTACTTTGCTAGGGTGTGAGATGAGTGCAATTGTGCAGTAGTCTGAACATTCTTTGGCATTGCCCTTCTTTGGGATTGGGATGAAAACTGACCTTTCCCAGTCCGGTGACCCCTGCTGAGCTTTCCAAATTTGCTGACATATTGAGTGTAGCACTTTCACAGCATCATCTTTTAGGATTTGAAGTAGCTCAACTGCAATTCCATCACCTCCACTAGCTTTGTTCGTAGTGATGCTTCCTAAGGCCCACTTGACTTTGCATTCCAGGATGTCTGGCTCTATGTGAGTGGTCATATTATTGGGGTATAGTTGATTTAAATTGCTGAGTTAGTTTCAAGTGTATAGCCAAGTGGATCAGTTATACATATGCAGATATCCACTCTTTTCTAAGATTCTTTTCCTATAGATCATTGCAGAGTACTGAGTAGTTTCCTGTGCTATTCAGTAGGTCTTTATTAGTTATCTATTTTGTATATAGTAGTGCTTAGGTGTCAATCCCAACCTCCCAATTTATCCCTCCCCCTACTCTTACCCTCTGGTAATCTTAAGTTTGGTTTCTATATCTATAACTCTATTCCTGTTTTGTAGAGAAGTTCATTTGTAACCATTTCTGTTGTCTTTCTCTGTCTGACTTTCTTTACTCAGTATTACATTCTCTGGGTCCAGCCATAATGCTGCAAATTGCATTATTTTTTTCTTCTTTAATGATGGAGTAATATTGCATTTTATATGTGTACTACATCTTCTTTATCCATTTCTCTGCACATGGACATTTAGGTTGCTTCCATGTCCTGACTAATGTAAATAGTGCTGCAGTGGCTATTGAGATGCATGTATCTTTTGGAATTATGGTTTTCTCTGAATACATGTCTGCCCTTTAACTGGAAAATTTAGATCAGATATGCAGATATTGGGCAGATCTCACTTAATTCGTGAAGCCATTCAATGAACTTTTCATTTCAAATATCTCATTTTAATCTCTAGATGATCTGTGTTATCTTACATATATTCTATTCCTCTCTTCATTATGTTCACTTTTTTTAAAATACTTACACATAGTTGTAAGATGTATAATTGTTTTATGTCCTTGTCTGAAAATCTCCCATCAAATATGTCATTTCTAGTTCTATGTCCATTGACTGATTTTCTTCATGGTTTTGAGTCACAATTTTCTACCTTTTTACATTTTTACTAATTATTTTCAGTGGAAACTGAGCATTATGAATTTCCTTTGTTGAGTGCTTGATTTTGTTGTACTCCTTTAAAAAGTGATGGTTTTGTTTTGGTAGGCAAAAGGTTTTGCAGTTACTTTAAGTTATTTGAAGACTAGATGGATCCTCTTGAGGTTTCTTTTAAGTTTTTTTAAGGCAGGTCTGGAGTATACATTAGAGCTCTGGTATAGTAGGCTCAGTTTACCATATTACTAAGCTATGGCCCTTCTGGTGACATTACTGAACGCCTTATGAATTAAGTGAGATCTGTCTACCTTGGCTGATGGAAACAAGTGATTTTCACATCTGCTTGAGTTCAGGGAATTTCCTGGCTTACAGGTCTCTGCTGATTGTTCTTTCCTGTCATTATGGAGCTTGACCCTATGCATATACAGGTTAATATTCAAGCAAAGATTTGAGGGAATCCTATGCAAATTTCCAGGGACATAGCTTCATATAGCTCCCTTATTTTCAGTATTCTACTCTGCAACTTGTAGCTGCTTTCTTAAATTTTAATCTCTGTCTCCTCAACTTAGCAAGACCACTAGGCTTTGTTTGGATTCCCCCTCCTCGTGCTGCAATTTGGAATTTGCACACAGGTGGATAGTAAGTGTGAATATAAAACATCATATTTAAATCCCCTTTCTCAATGTAGGAGACCTGGGTTCAATCCCTGGATTGGGAAGATCCCCTGGAGAAGGGAAGGGCCTGGAGAATTCCATGGACTGTATAGTCCATGGGGGTAACAAACAGTTGGACACGACTGAGCGACTTTCATTTTCACTTGACTTTCACTCTCTCAAGAGTCATTATCTTGCATTGCTTATAATCTGATATCTGAAATTAGTTGCTTAATGTGTTTTGTCTAGGTTTTAATTTATTTATTATTTATTAGTCAGGAGAGCAATTCCTGTAGCAGTTACTTATTCATGGGTGGAACTGAAGTCTAGAGCAGTATTTGTCAACATGTGTTTGAGTTTGTGTGATGAGGTTATGCATGTATTGTTTGTGCCTTCATATAGGTAATATGGGTCATAGATATTGTCTTAGTCGGCTTGGGCTACTATAACAAAATGCCATGGACTGAGTGCTTAAACAGTGTGAATTTACTTTCTTAGTTCTGGGGGCTGAAGTCCATTATCAGGGTGCCACTCTGGTTGGGTTCTCTTGAGAGCTCTCTTTGTGGCTTGCAGATGACTTCCTTCTCACTATACATTCACATGTGACAGGGAGGGGGAGAGGCGGGCAGAGACAACAGGGGTGTGCTCTGGTGTCTCTCTTTATAAGCACACTAATCCCATCATGGGGGCCCTACCTTCATGATCTCATCTAAACTTAATTAAACTTAATTACCTCCGAAAGACTGCATTTCCAAACATCGTCACATTGGGGGTTAGAGTTTCAGCATATGAACTTGGTGGTGAGGGGTAGGGGGATGGGATGCGATTCAGTTCAGAGCACACATTCCTCAGAAATACCTCACTTCCTCATGGTAATTTTTTTTCCAAATTATGTGATATCTATTCTGCTAAGATGTGTTTTAGGATCTAAGTGACAAAATTCCCACTTTCTACTCTATTAGGGCTGTGCAGATTGAGAATTATTGCAGGCAATAGGAAGTCCTTACATTCAGGTTTTTGAGCAGGGAGTTGACATGATGAAATTGTTATTTAGGCATTGAAGAATAGAGGACTAAATGCAGGAGGGTGACAAGAGACAGAAGATTATTTAATGATTATTATACTAACCAATTGATGTGTTCCGTCAAGGCTGGGGGTCAGCAGAATTTGTCACTAGTCATTTACTTATGAGTTGTGCCCAAGCTTAACATTATCCTTGGCACCAAAGCATTGGACAGCTCTAGTGATGAAGAAATCTTCAAAGACTCAAATGCCGAAATGTATTCATTCATTTATTCATCTAGCGTCTGTTTTATTTAGCCGTTGTGTCCAGCATTTTCTAGGAATACAAAATAAAGTATACTGCTCTTACCCTTAAGCAGCTTATGAATCCCTTGGGGAAGAGAGAAGCATATAAAGTAAAATATAATCATAATGATAATTCATTATTTGAGTATTATCTTACTCTTTTAAAATGAATTCTCATACCTTCTTTGGTCAAAAAGATAACCAACATACTGTCTTACAGATTGTCCGTATGCTTTAAGGAAAGAAACAGGATAGTCAGTGTGGGATGGTGTTAGCCAGAGAAGACTTTCAGAGGAGGTTTTTGTGTGTTTTCTTGAAAGATATGCTGAAGAAGAGGTGGAGGTTTCCTTGCACTACAGAAATCTCCTGGCAACAATCACAGGAGTTCAGGCTGACCCAACTGCAGTAGAAGTTGGACTTTGGGAAATATGACTGGAGAAAAGAAGGACCCCAGATAATAGAAATCTTGAAGGCCAGTCCCAGGCATGTGGATTTGATGTAGCAATCAAAGAAAGAGATGTGGGAGGAGGCTTGTAGCAAAGTGATGGAAGATTTTGCCCTATGTTTTCTTTTCCCTTCTTTTTCTTTCACTATCACGTGAGCTTAATTTTAAATTTACTTTTGACACTAAAAAGCTTTTAAAATAAGCTTTATGCTTATATCTTATTATTTAAACAAGCCATAAAATAGATCCTCACCATAAAAACTTGCAATGAAAATTTAAGACTGTAACCATTGGGTTAATGTGTTAAAATGGTAACCAAACACATTTTCCCTCCCAGAAATAATGCTAGACACTGAGAGAGAAACAGAGCATTAGTGTTTTATTTATTCACTCGCTCAGTTAATATCTTACGATGCCTGACAGGACATACTCCGTGGCTTCAGTATCTTACAGTGTAGTGATCAGAAGGGACTGGACTAAAGAGCTGGTTGAATGCAAATCTCCTTCCTTTCTTCTCCTTCAGCTATAGCAGAGGTTCATTTCGCATCTCAGGACCACTCTTCAGGGCTTTCTGATTGGTTTAGGGATATAGGAGGGGAGGATTCAGAATGGAAGTTAGGAACAGTTTGGGGGCTCTCTGAGGCTGCTGAAGCCTTTATGTCTCAGAACTCCATGTTGACATCTTCCCAGGGAGATTTCTTGGGAGTAACAGTTTATTTTCCTAGATTGTTGAAATAGTCATTTGAGTCTATAGTTGGGGGTCAAGTAGAAAGGGTGGAAAGAGCATGAAAGATGTCACTTTCTCATGTAGTTTTGGGGATAACACCCAGCTGTGTGAGGGAGGCATAATTAATGAAAGTCAATGATTTCAGTAACAGATGGGAAGCACTTGCAGCTAAAGGATTTTAGTTTATAATAAGCACGTGCCATGCCATGTGACCACAGCTTAGAGCTGAATGCAGTCTTAGCTTGTATTAATTATAGTATCTAAGAGTCTAAAATAAAAAGTTCCCATTTTACTTTCCATTGGCCAGTTTATGTCTAGAATGTTTTATTCCCTTTTAGGGGCTGGGTTTAAACAGAGAAACAGGCAAGTGGACCTCTTAAAATATTAAGAAATTAGATGAGAAAATGAAAGGATTGAAACCAGGTGATATCTGGAATAGTTAAAAGAGATCTCTGTGCTGATCCTGTGGAAGAAAGGATTCAAAGGATTTGAGAAGTTTCAAATATCTGAGGGGCTGTCTTGTGGAACAGGAAGTAGACTGGATCTAGGTGAACCTAAGGGATGAGACTAGAAGCAACTCAAAAAAGTATCAAGGAAATTCAAATGGGAGAGAAAAGTCAGTTAGAACAGTTCCAATATGGGCTAGCTTGTCCATCATGGGTGGTAAGTTCACTGACAATGCATAAGTTTGATGTACATCTGGGAGAAATGTAGAAGCATTCTAGTATCGGAAAGACAGTAAGATTGTTCACTACAGTTCTGTACTCTGTGATGAATCCTATCACACATAAGTGCCCTCTCAGTGGTGAGCTTAATAGAACTCAAAAGAGCTCCTAGGAACCCAGGGAACTGTGGATGAGTTGGTAAAGAGGGTGACTGCCAGACGCCCTAATTGTGAGTCACGTTTTTGAGCTACCCTTAGAGGCAGAGTGGAGGGAGGAAGAGAAAAAATTCCAAGAGGGAAAATACCTTCTGTTGCTCTTGGCAAACATTTGAAACAGCGTCATCAGCTTGATGCAGCCCTATAGCAGGGAGAATGGCCTGTGGTGCCCTGGTTCCTCTGTCAGCCTGTACTTCCCAAGGCAGGAGGCTGGTCTTCGACGACCTCTCTCCAGCATCTGGGGAGTAATTAGCCCCTTGGGTGGTGGGTGAAGTGAGTGTAGGTTTGTTGTAACAGGAGACAGAGCTTACACTAACTCAGAAGCTGTATTTGGTATTTCCTGATAGTCTCAGTTGTTCTTTCTCCATTTGACTTATGGGGGCTTTCCTGCTCTCTGGAATGTAGGGCCTTATCACGAGGACAGGTGAGTTACCTAGAGTTTGCTGCTGGCGCTTTTGCTCACTTGACATTAATGCAGCCTTTTTTTTTTTTTTTTTCTTTTTTACTGCCTTTGGTGGTTCTCTTTTCACATGTACCTATCTTCTGAAAAGTGAAAGTGTTAGTTGCTCAGTTGTGTCCCACTCTTTGCAATCACATGGACTGTAGCCTGCCAGGCTCCTCTGTCCATGGAATTCTCCAGGCAAGAATACTGGAGTGGATGGCCATTCCCTTCTCTAGGGGAGTTTCCAGACCCAGGGATCAAACCTGCATCTCCTGCACTGCAGGCAAATTCTTTAGTGTCTGAGCCACCAGGGAAGCCACCTGTCTTCTCTCTCTGATAAATGGTAACAGTCCTGAGGTAAAGATTGGCTTATACTTTTGTGTGTTCCCCATAGCACTTAGCTTCGTGCCCTTGTGTAATGAAAGTGTTTATTTAAGCATTAAGGATAAGTGCCAACTTGTCAAAGTAGATTTTCTGTAAAGGAGATGATATTGGCTAGTTTTTATCTATTTATTTTGTGGACTCTTCATTATGAACATTAGTCAGTGAATATCATATCTTTATAAAAAACCCTTCAGGTTGTTTATATCATTTGAAAGTTCTTGCTGTTGGAGTAGGTATCAGATATTTTAAGGTCTCTTCTGCCTCAGCACTGGGAATCACCTTTGAGGTGTAGTTGGATCTGATTGTCACCATGAGTTTCATGGATTCTGTTGCTGATGACTTGCATCTACTCAAAGGGAACTATACACTGCTCACCTGCTCATGATTTGGGTTGTTACTCCTATTACCACAACCAATAAAAAGTTTTTCAAGAAGCTACACATACCTATTAGCCCTTCAGTGTCCAAAAGGAAAATTAGCCTAGAGATAGGGCAGCTATCCAGTGCTGACATGTGTGGGTTGCAGCGTGATGGCAACCTTGCTCATTACATCCCTTCAGTCCCTTTCTTTTCCTCTTCTAGTAGAGGGCAGACAGTGTGAAGGAGAGCCTTCTCAAGCAAAGGCAAGCCATCACCAAGTGAGGTTCGCTTTTGCTGCCTGGATGAGAGTTCATGTCTGGAGGAACCAAGGAACCATCTTTGAAAGGCTGCATATAGACCAAATAATAGAATCCCAAATCATGTTGTATTTTAAAAATAACAAAACTTGGCAGGTATGGGAGCACACCATGATTTAATTGCTTTGTGTATTAATTAAAAAAAGAAAAAACAGGCTTTCAGGGAGGGATTTTCATGACTGTAGGAGTGTTTGAACATTATCTTGTGTGTGTGTGTGTGTGTGTGTGTGTGTGTGTGTATAGCCTATAAATCATCAAGAAAGTTAAAGAAGCAGAAGCATAGGAAGCTCATTTTACTGCCAGAACAAGGATTGTTGTCTGCAGTAAAGTGCCCAGGGTACTTAAGGAGCCTGTGCTGGGCAGCATTCTCGAATGCTCAGTCTTAATTTGTCCTCCCTTGATTCAGTTTGTTAATCTCTGTTGCCAAATTATCTTCCCTTCATGCCACTCAAATTATTTTTCCTCCTTGATACATAACAACTGTGAAACACCCAACCATTGTTGGTCCCACACTTTTAAATCATGACTGACAGCTAACTTGGGCCCTTTGATTCTGTCTTCAGTTGATCCATGTACTCACCTAGTTATTACCGTTATTCTTTAGGAAACTTACAGGTTTTGGCAGCAAAAGCTAATAAGATAGCTGTGAAGACATGTCCTGTTGCTCGTAGTTCTCTCTCTGGAGTGGCAAGCATCCTTACCTAATTTTCTTGTGTTTTTCAGATGAGAGGAAGTAAAATAAATGTCTAATGGTGTCCCTAACTAGCTGTGACTTTGAGGACGTCGTTTCTCAGTGTGAGGATTTCTTTCTGTCCTTCCTCCCTTTCTTTCTCTCTCTCTTTCTCTCCCTATACATGTATCAATTCTTTTTCAAATTCTTTTCCCATTTAGGGAATTACAGAATATTGAGCAGAGTTTCCTGTGCTGTACAGTAGGAGCTTGTTGTCTATTTTAAATATAGTAGTGTATATATGTCAATCCCAAACTCCAAATCTATCTCCACCTTTCCTGCCCGCCCCTATAACTGGTAAGTTTGTTTTCTAAATCTATGAGTCTGTTTCTGTGTTGTAGATAAGTTCATTTGAATCTTTTTTGCTGGAGAGGGGATTGGATTGTCTCTAGAGGTTCCATCTGTGTCTCTGCTCCATCTTGGCTTTCTCCACCCATACTCTGTACCACAGGGCACTGGGTGCGCAACAGACAAGACCTGGTTGCATTTCAAGGGAGTGAGAACTCAGCCTGAGTGAGTGAAATGGGCTTTGCCAAGCCCTGAGAAGCTGGGCCCTGAAGAACTGCAGAAATCATACATTAATGCACGAAAACTTCCCACTGCAGTGCCCTGAGCATTTGAGAGGAAAGAAGCTATAGAAATCTAATATGGAAATGATTCTCCTCTCATTTTAATTTATAGGCTCTCTAGAGGCTAATTTCCACAGTTTATTGTGATCCACACAGTCAAAGGCTTTGGCATAGTCAATAAAGCAGAAATAGATGTTTTTCTGGAACTCTCTTGCTTTTTCCATGATCCAGCAGATGTTGGCAATTTGATCTCTGGTTCCGCTGCCTTTTCTAAAACCAGCTTGAACATCAAGGAGTTCACGGTTCACGTATTGCTGAAGCCTGGCTTAGAGAATTTTGAGCATTACTTTACTAGCGTGTGAGATGAGTGCAATTGTGCGGTAGTATGCCAAAATCCGCTGGATCATGGAAAAAGCAAGAGAGTTCCAGAGAAACATCTATTTCTGCTTTATTGACTATGCCAAAGCCTTTGACTGTGTGGATCACAATAAACTGTGGAAAATTCTGAAAGAGATGGGAATACCAGACCACCTGACCTGCCTCTTGAGAAACCTATATGCAGGTCAGGAAGCAACAGTGAGAACTGGACATGGACCAACAGACTTGTTCCAAATAGGAAAAGGAGTACGTCAAGGCTGTATATTGTCACCCTGCTTATTTAACTTCTATGCAGAGTACATCATGAGAAATGCTGGGTTGGAAGAAGCACAAGCTGGAGTCAAGATTGCCGGGAGAAATATCAATCACCTCAGATATGCAGATGATACCACCCTTATGGCAGAAAGTGAAGAGGAACTAATAAGCCTCTTGATGAAAGTGAAAGATGAGAGCGAAAAAGTCGGCTTAAAGCTCAACATTCAGAAAACGAAGATCATGGCATCTTCATGGCAAATAGATGGGGAAATAGGAAACAGTGTCAGACTTTATTTTTTTGGACTCCAAAATCACTGCAGATGGTGACTGCAGCCATGAAATTAAAAGACACTTACTCCTTGGAAGAAAAGTTATGACCAACCTAGATAGCGTATTCAAAACAGAGACATTACTTGGCTGACTAAGGCCCGTCTAGTCAAGGCTATGGTTTTTCCAGTGGTCATATATGGATGTGAGAGTTGGACTGTGAAGAAGGCTGAGCACTGAAGAATTGATGCTTTTGAACTGTGGTGTTGAAGACTCTTGAGGGTCCCTTGGACTGCAAGGAGATCCAACCAGTCCATTCTGAAGGAGATCAGCCCTGGGATTTCTTTGGAGGGAATGATGCTGAAGCTGAAGCTTCAGTACTTTGGCCACCTCATGGGAAGAGTTGACTCATTGGAAAAGACTCTGATGCTGGGAGGGATTAGGGGCAGGAGGAGAAGGGGATGACCCAGGATGAGATGGATGGATGGCATCACGGACTCGATGGATGTGAGTCTGAGTGAACTTCAGGAGATGGTGATGGACAGGGAGGCCTGGCGTGCTGCGATTTATGGGGTCACAAAGAATCGGACATGACTGAGCAACTGAACTGAACTGAACTACAGGCTAAAGTGAGAGCTCATTGGTGCTCAGGCTTGGGGTGTAGTTTTTCACCCACTTTTGGTTTTTGTACTGTTCAAGGCTCCTTTTAACTGGGCTACAAGAAGAAGGAACAAGCTAGGGCCAAAGCTGGTCTAAGGCTATGGGGGGGTCCCATGGGGGTTGGGGGGCAGTAGCCTGGCACTGGGCACACAGAACAGATGGAACCCACTTGCCTCGCTGAGACAGCAGAGGTATCTGAGCCATGCAGTATTCCTCAGCCTTCATCGGAACAATCCACAGACATGGAGAAGCCAAAGGAATCTTAACAAAAGCCCAGTAATGCTAGGATACAGTGTGACACATGACATATGATTAGGGAAACTAAGAATACTAAGAACCTTTAACCTGGGAAGAAGAAACATTGGGAATAGCATTGGAACAATTTCCCAGTACTTAAAGGACTGTCACATGGAAGAAGAACTAGGCTTGTTTTTGTGCTTTCAAGGTACATTATTGATGAAATCAGACCCATTTGTGTTCAATTCCAAGAAAAATATTCTTAGTAGTGTGTCAGAAATTGGAATAATAATATTTTACATCTGTCTGATGTTTTAGATTTATAACATTCCTACCTGATTTAACAGCACCATGAGGTAGGTAGAGCTAGTATTATTATTTATATTAATATTAGTCATTATTACTATCAACATCATTAATCATTTTAACCACCATACCATTGTTTTTAATCAGATGTGAGAACAAAACATATAATACATTTATTTAAAGCCCTGAATAAGCTTTTATTAAATTAACAAAACCATACATACACATTCCCCAAACCACAAAATATGTGAGGAAACAAGTTTAGTTCAGTCACTCAGTTATGTCTGACTCTTTGCGACCCCATGGACTGCATAACACCAGGCTTCCCCATCCATTATCAACTCCTGGAGTTTACTCAAACTCATATCCATTGAGTCGATGATGCCATCCAACCATCTCATGCTCTGTCATCCTCTTCTCCTCCCGCCTTCAATCTTTCCCAGCATCAGGGTCTTTTCAAATGAGTCAGTTCTTCACATTTGGTGGCCAGAGTGTTGGGGTTTCAGCTCTATCATTGGTCCTTCCAATGAATATTCAGGACTGTTTCCCTTTAGGATGGACTGGTTGTATCTATTTGCTGTCCAAAAGATTCTCAAGAGTCTTCTCCAACACCACAGTTCAAAATCATCAATTATTCAGCACTCAGCTTTCTTTATAGTCCAACTCTCATATCCATACATGACTACTGGAAGAACCAAAGCTTTGACTAGACAGACCTTTGTCGGCAAGGTAATGCCTCTGCTTTTTAATATGCTATCTAGGTTGGTCATAACTTTTCTTCTAAGGAGTAAGAACTTTTTAATTTCATGGCTGCAGTCACCACCTGCAGTGATTTTGGAGCCCCAAAATATAAAGTCTCTCACTGTTTCCACTGTTTCCCCGTCTATTTGCCATGAAGTAATAGGACCAGATGCCATGATCTTAGTTTTCCGAATGTTGAGTTTTAAGCCAACTTTTTCACTTTCCTCTTTCACTTCTATCAAGAGGCTCTTTAGTTCTTCTTCACTTTCTGCCATAAGGGTGGTATCATCTGCATATCTGAGGTTATTGATATTTCTCCTGGCAATCTTGATTCCAGCTTGTGATTCATCCAGCTCAGCGTTTCTCATGATGTACTCTGCATATAAGTTAAATAAGCAGGGTGACAATATACAGCCTTGATATACTCTTTTCCCTGTTTGAAACCAGTCTGTTGTTCCATGTCCAGTTCTAACTGTTGCTTTCTGACCTGCATACAGATTTCTCAGGAGGCTGGTCAGGTGGTCTGGTATTCCCATATCTCTCAGAATTTTGCACAGTTTGTTGTCATCCATAGAGTCAAAGGCTTTGGCATAGTCAATAAAACAGAAGTAGATGTTTTTCTGGAACTCTCTTGCTTTTTTGATGATCCAGCAGATGTTGGCAATTTGCTCTCTGGTTCCTCTGCCTTTTCTAAATCCAGTTTGAACACCTGGAAGTTCATGGTTTATGTACTGTTGAAGCCTGGCTTGGAGAATTTTGAGCATTCCTTTGCTAGCGCGTGAGATGAGTGCAATTGTGTGGTAGTTTGAACATTCTTTGGCATTGCCTTTCTTTGAGATTGGAATGAAAACTGACCTTTTCCAGTCCTGTGGCCACTGCTGTGTTTTCCAAATTTGCTGGCATATTGAGTGCAGCACTTTCACAGCATCATCTTTTAGGATCTGAAATAGCTAGACTGGAATTCCATCACCTCCACTAGCTTTCTTTGTAGTGATGCTTCCTAAGGCCCACTTGACTGCATTCCAAAATGTCTGGCTCTAGGTGAATGTTCACACCATCGTGATCATCTGGGTCATGAAGCTCTTTCTTGTACAGTTCTTCTGTGTATTCTTGCCACCTCTTCTTAATATCTTCTGCTTCTCTTAGGTCTATACCATTTCTGTCCTTTATTGTGCCAGTCTTTACATGAAATGTTCCCTTGGTATCTCTGATTTTCTTGAAGAGATTTCTAGTCTTTCCCATTCTGTTGTTTTCCTCTATTTCTTTGCATGATCACTGAGGAAGGCTTTCTTATCTCTCCTTGCTATTCTTTGGAATTCTGCATTCAAATGGTTATATCTTTCCTTTTCTCCTTTGCCTTTCACGTCTCTTCTTCTTTTCACAGCTGTTTGTAAGACCTACTTAGACAACCATTTTGCCTTTTTGCATTTCTTTTTCTTGGGGACGGTCTTGATCCCTGTCTCCTGTACAATGTCACGAACCTCCGTCCATAGTTTATCAGGCACACTGTCTATCAGATCTAGTTCTTTGAATCTATTTCTCACTTCCACTGTATAATCATAAGGGATTTGATTTAGGTCATACCTGAATGATCTAGTGGTTTTCCCTACTTTCTTCAGCTGAAGTCTGAATTTGACAAGGAGTTGACGATCTGAGCCACAGTCAACTCCCGGTCTTGTTTTTGCTGACTGTATAATGCTTCTCCATCTTTGGCTACAAAGAATATAATCAATCTGATTTTAGTATTGACCATCTGATGATGTCTATGTGTAGAGTCTTCTCTTGCGTTGTTGGAAGAGGGTGTCTGCTATGACCAGTGCGTTCTCTTGGCAAAACTCTATTAGCTTTTGCCCTGCTTCGTTCTGTACTCCAAGGCCAAATTTGCCTGTTACTCCAGGTGTTTCTTGACTTCCTACTTTTGCATTCCAGCCCCCTATAATGAAAAGGACATCTTTTTTGGGTGTTAGTTCTAAAAGGTCTTGTAGGTCTTCACAGAATCATTCCACTTCAGCTTCTTCAGCAGCATTATTGGTTGGATTACTGTGATATTGAGTGGTTTGCCTTGGAAATGAACAGAGATCATTCTGTTGTTTTTGAGATTGCATCCAAGTACTGCATTTTGGACTCTCTTGTTGACTATGATGGCTACTCCATTTCTTTTAATGGATTCTTGCCCACAGTAGTAAGATATAATGGTCATCTGAGTTAAATTCACCCATTCCAGTCCATTTTAGTTCACTGATTCCTAAAACGTTGACATTCATTCTTGCCATCTCTTGTTCGACCACTTCCAATTTGCCTTGATTCATGGACCTAACATTCCATGTTCCTATGCAATATTGCTCTTTAGAGCGTTGGACTTTACTTCCATCACCAGTCACATTCACAGCTGGGTGTTGTTTTTGCTTTGCCACTTCTGTTTTGCTTTGGCTCCATCTCTTCATTCTTTCTGGAGTTATTTCTCCACTGATCTCCAGTAGCATATTGGGCCCCTACTGACCTGAGGAGTTCATCTTTCAGTGTTCTGTCTTTTTGCCTTTTCATACTGTTCATGGGGTTCTCGAGGCAAGAATACTGCCATTCCCTTCTCCAGAGGACCATGTTTTACCAGTACTTTCCACCATGACCCATCCATCTTGGGTGGCCCCACATGGCACGGCTCATAGTTTTGTTAAGTTAGACAAGGCTGTGGTCCATGTGATCAAATTGGTTAGTTTTCTGTGATTGTGGTTTTCATTCTGTCTTCCCTCTGATGGAGAAGGATAAGAGGCTTATGGAAGCTTCCTGATGGGAGAGACTGACTGAGGGGGAAACTGGGTCTTGTTCTGATGGGTGGAGGCATGCTCAGTAAATCTTGAATCCAATTTTCTGTTGATGGGGAGGGGGCAGGGTGGGTGGTAGCTGCATGGCTGCGCAGTGCTGGGGCAGCAGCTGCACAGCACTGGAGAGACTTTGAGAAAATACCCCACATCCAGGGGCAAAGGAGAAGCCCCAGCAGGATGGTAGGTGGGGCAAAATCACGTTTAGAGTCTAACCCCATACCCACCAGAGATGCTCAGAGGGCTCAAACGAATCTGTGCACCAGGACCCAGAGACCCCACAGAGACTGTCTCCTGAGGAGGTATGAGTCAGCAGTGGACTGCCACAGGGACAAGGGCTCTGGGTGCAGCAGACTTGGGTGTGGCATAAGCCCTCTTGGGGGAGGTTGCCATTAACCCCACCATAGAGCTGCCAGAACTTACACAGGGCTGGGGAAATAGACTCTTGGAGGGCACAAGCAGAACCTTGTGTGCACCAGGACCCAGGAGAAAGGAGCAGTGACCCCACAAGAGACTGACCCAGACTTGCCCGGGAGTGTCCAGGAGCCTCCAGCGGAGGCGTGGGTCGGCAGTGGCCTGCTGCAGGGTTGGGGGCACTGAGTGCAGCAGTGCCTGCGTGGGGCCTTTCAAAGGAGGAAACAAGTTACCTGCTGCTAAATCTTGTATGATGGCTGGTCTGACAACACCATGGTCCTCTTTAAACACTTCTTGAAATTCCTCTCTTGGAATATCAACTCTTGATTGCTAACTCCAGGGCCCTGTACTCATTCTCCTAGGCCTAGAATGGTCTTCTTTCTAACCTTGTCTGGGATCATCTGGAAAGGATCAGCAGGAGGATTTGGGAACCTGGGGTGCTAAATGACTAATTCAGGGTCTAATTTGTGGGGCCCCATGGAGCAGCTGAGCATATCCCAAGGTGCACAGCTGGTTTTTCAAAGTGTTGCTATTATAGGATTACTGGAAATGGCAAGTGGGCCTCAAGCATGGGGCCTCCTTTCTCGATCTTTAAGGTAAACTTAGCAGCAGTAGTCCATGGCCTTGACAGTCTTTAGACTGAAGAAGGGGGAAATGAACGGACAATGGAGAAGGATGATACTAAACTCATTTTGGAGAGAAGACAGTCTTCTTTTTTTAAAAAGATCTCTAAGTAATAATTCCGTATTTTGCCCCAGTTCCTAGCTGATTTCTGAAGTTCTTCATTTTGCTAAACCCAAATATCTCAGGCTGGCATTTAGTGAGCTCACGAGCTGATAGCACTTACAGAGCATTCCCTCTGGGGAGATGCAGGAGACTATACATGCCTGCTTCCTGACTTCACAGTGCATTCATTTTCAATTTCCCCAAAGAACTCAGAATTATAATAGCTGATGTTGTGATGGAAGTGTCAAAAGTACATGAAGACAGCTATAAAAACTGGGTCACATAAACATGCTATCATTTGCTAAACAGAAACACATATATATTTTTAAATCATATTTTTAATATCAAGATAGAAAATAAAGACAGAAATATTGAGCATGTGAGAGACTGAACAGGAGGAGGGTTTGAGCAACACGTCAAGGTCAGCCTTCCCCTCTCAGGTTACTTCCTTCTTTCCATCTGTTTTTGTAGCTGAGAAGGACCCTATGAGGTCTTCCCTGGACAGACCTCTCCCTCATACCCTCTGCTTTAACTCCTCTCTGAAGCACCTGGATAATATTATCTGATGCACATATCCTAAGTTGTTTTACAGATGCTAAACCACCACCAAATGGAAGAAATTAACTACCTGGTGACCATGAGCTTATTGACCCCAAACCTACTGGCACCTAAGGATTGATATATTAACCTCCTTGACATCCCCTGTTACGTCACCATCAACCAATGAGAGCACCGTGCATGAACTGATCACACACCTGGGATTTCACTCCTTCAACTTGCCTTTAAAATGCTTTCCTGAAACCCGTCAGGGAGTTCAGGTGTTTTGGGCACCAGCAGCACTGGACTTCTAGATTGTGTGGGCTTAGTCACTCAGTTGAGTCCTACTCTTTGTGACCCCCATGGACAGCAGCCTGCCAGGCTCCTCTGTTCATAGGGATTCTTCAGGCAAGAATGCTGTAGTGGGTTGCCATGCCCTCCTCCAGGGGATCTCTCCACCCAGGGATAGAACCCAGGTCTCCCATATTGCCGGCAGATTCTTTACTGTCTAGCCACCAGGGAAGCCTGGACTTCTAGACTGGTGCCCAGCAATAAATGCTGGAATGTCCTTCACCACAAGCCGATGTCAGTAGATTGGCCTTACTGTGTGTGGGTGCGTGCGCCCAAGCTTGGTTCTGTAACACTTTTCACTAACGCAAATTGGAGTAGCCTCACTCCTTCTTAAGTCTTCTCATATTGCTATGTTCAGAAAGCCTGTCAGTCCCAAAGCCTTCTTTTTGATTTCGCTCAAATGGCCTAGTGGCCCACAGGCAAACAGGTTACCTTGCAGCCTGCCTCTGCAGAAATCCAGAGGCCTGAAATAGTTTTGCAGAGAAACCTTCTCTGGATACACCAATCCTGTGGGGAGGGCTGCTGCTGTGAAGCAGGGTAGTCTGGGAAGATTCCCTGGAGGAACTGGGTTGTCAGCAATGTTCTGAAGGTGGTGTGTGTCTTGGCTTGGGGGACGGGGGCAGACAAAACCTCAGAGGGAGCAGGATGGGGCCAGATTTGAGCATGAGAAGGGAGGGGCCAAAGTTGTTCTAGTGATGAATATAATAATTCACGTGTTTAGAATTTAAGTCCCTGCCTCTATCCCCAGACTTCCTTTTCTCATTCTTCTCACTCACATTCAGAGTACACTGAGAGCTTTTATTACAGTGTTCTCAGGGAGCAGATTGATGGAGCTAGAACAAAAAGGTCCACTGGATTTCTGATGAAATCTGAACTTGACATGAACAAAAATCTTAAAAGCTGAAGCTTTAGATTAAAAAAAAAAAAATATATATATATATGTATATATATACACACACATATATTGCTTGGCTTTAAATATCAAGAGCCAAAGTCTAGAGAGCTAAAGTTTTAAAAGGCAAGATGACACAATTTATTTCCCACTCAAAAGGAGATGAATATATGACCACCTGGAGGAAGGGAGGAGAATGGTTGTTGCTGGAACATAGAAGCTAGAACATAGGAGTTACTGTTACTCAGTGCCCCTGTCTCCTAGGTGAATTATGGGTGCATGTGTGCTAAGCCACTTCAGTCCGACTCTTTGCGACCCTGTGGACTGTAGCCTGCCAGGCTCCTCTGTCCATAGGATTCTCCAGGCAAGGATACTAATGTGGGTTGCCATGTTCTCCTCCAGGAAATCTTCCTGTCCCAGGGAGTGAATCCAGGTCTCTTAAGTCTCCTGCATTGGCAGACAGGTTCTTTGCCACTAACACCACCTGGGAAAGCCCAGATTACGGAAGGGAAGGGCAATTAAATTGCTAAATGGATTGAAAAGCGCTCCAAGAGCAGTAGACACGTGGACTATGTGAGAGATTCTAAATGGACCAGAGATTTACATATAAAAAATTAAACCATACAAGTATGTTTTTAAATGGGTGAATTCCTCCCTAATTTTAGAGTAGGGAAAACCTTTGTAACAATGACTTAAAACCGAGAAGCAATATGAAAAATTGTTTTATTACATAAAAAATTCTAAAAACTTGCATATCAAAAAATTACTATAAGAAAAATGAAAAAGAAAAATATTTGCAATTTATTTGCAAACAAAGAGTTAGTATCCTTAATATATATAGACTTTCCCTTATCAACTTCCCCTCATTGGTTTGTATAGTGTTAGTCATTCAGTCGTGTCTGACTCTTTGTGACCCCATGGACTATAGCCCACCATGCTCCTCTGTCCATGGGATTCTCCAGGCAAGAATACTGGAGTGGGTTGCCATTTCCTTCTCCAGGGGATCTTAGCGACCCAGGAATTGAAGCTGGGTCTCCTACATTGCCGGCAGATTCTTTACTGTCTGAGTCACTATAGGAAAAGCAAAATAAATTCTTGACTCTTTCCTTTTATTACCCATTTTAAAAAGAATGAGTTGATTTCCAAGTGTGATCAATAAAGATTCTTTTTTTTAAGTATTATAATGAAATTGTAGGTGTAAACAATGTGTTTCAATTAACTGTAATTGTTCTTATTGGTAATTGGATAATCCCAACTTTGGCTAGTAGGAGCCTCTTCAAGTTGGCTTCTGCATCCACTTGACATGACTCTAGCAGTCTTTGACAGCTTCCTTGATTTCTGGAAATTTTGCTGTGAACTGTGAGGTTGCTCAGTCATGTCCGACTCTTTGCAACCCCATGGACTGTAGCCTACCAGGCTTCTCTGTCCATGGGATTTTCAGGCAAGAGTACTGGAATGGGTTGCCATTTCCTTTTCCAGGGGATCTTCCCAACCCAAGGATTGAACCCAGGTCTCCTGCATTGTAGGCAGATGCTTTACCTTCTGAGCCACCAGGGAAGACACCAAAGAAATTTTGCTAGATATTGTCAAATTCTTCATTATAGAGGTTCTATTGTTTTGCCTTCCCACTAGCTTTTCAACAGAATATGATGTCACACTTGAGATTTT
Organism: Ovis aries; assembly: GCF_016772045.2. Taxonomy (NCBI): domain Eukaryota; kingdom Metazoa; phylum Chordata; class Mammalia; order Artiodactyla; family Bovidae; genus Ovis; species Ovis aries. Next base: position 61,795,013 of record NC_056065.1, read on the forward strand.
TATCAACCTGACAGATGGGAGATAGTACCTCATTGTATAGTTTAAAATTAAAAAAAATTTTTTAAATTATGTATAGTCAATTTATAATATTATATAAGTTTCTGGTGTACAACACAATTTATAAAGATTATAGTCTCTTTGTGGTTATTATAAAATACTGGCTGTATTTCCTGTGCTATACTATATATTCTTGTACTCCATTTATTTTATACATAGAAGCTTGTACCTCTTAATCCCCTACCCTAAACTGCCCCTCCTTACTCTCCTCTCCCCATTGGTAACCACTAGTTTGTTTTCTATATCTGGAAGTCTATTCTTTTTTCGTTATATTCACTAGTTTGTTTTGTTTTCCAGATTCCACCTATAAATGATAACATATAGCATTTGTCTTTCTCTGACTTATTTCATTGAACATAATACCCTTCAAGACCATCCATGTTGTTGCAAATGGCAAAATTTCATTCTTTTTTATGACTGAGTGGTATCAGTGTAGTTTTCATTTGCTTTGCTCTTGTTATGAATAAGGCTAATCAACTTCTCCTGTGGTTAGAAGCCATTTGGATTTTTTCCTATAAACTCTAAGTTCTTATCTTTCAGTTCAGTTCAGTTCAGTTCAGTTCAGTCGCTCAGTCGTGTCTGACTCTTTGTGACCCCATGAATCACAGCACACCAGGCCTCCCTGTCAACTTCCAGACTTCACCCAAACTTATGTCCATCGAGTCCGTGATGCCATCAAGCCATCTCATCCTCGGTCGTCCCCTTCTCCTCCTGCCCCCAATCCCTCCCAGCATCAGAGTCTTTTCCAATGAGTCAACTCTTTGCATGAGGTGGCCAAAGTACTGGAGTTTCAGCTGTAGCATCATTCCTTCCAAAGAAATCCCAGGGCTCATCTCCTTCAGAATGGACTGGTTGGATCTCCTTGCAGTCCAAGGGACTCACAACAGTCTTCTCCAACACCACAGTTCAAAAGCATCAATTCTTTGGCGCTCAGCCTTCTTCACAGTCCAACTCTCACATCCATACATGACTATTGGAAAAACCAAAGCTTTGACTAAACAGACCTTAGTCGGCAAAGTAATGTCTCTGTTTTGAATATGCTATCTAGGTTGGTCATAACTTTTCTTCCAAGGAGTAAGCATCTTTTAATTTCATGGCTGCAGTCACCATCTGCAGTGATTTTCGAGCCCCCCCAAAATAAAGTCTGACACTGTTTCCAGATCTATTTGCCATGAAGTGATGGGACCAGATGCCATGATCTTCATTTTCTGAATGTTGAGCTTTAAGCCAAGTTTTTCACTCTCCTCTTTCACTTTCATGAAGAGGCTTTTTAGCTTCTCTTCACTTTCTGCCATAAGGGTGGTGTCATCTGCATATCTGAGGTTCTTGATATTTCTCCCGGCAATCTTGATTCCAGCTTGTGTTTCTTCCAGTCCAGCGTTTCCCATGATGTACTCTGCAGAGAAGTTAAGTAAGCAGGGTGACAATATACAGCCTTGACATACTCCTCTTCCTATTTGGAACCAGTCTGTTGTTCCATGTCCAGTTCTAACTATTGCTTTCTGACCTGGATACAGATTTCTCAATAGGCAGGTCAGATGGTCTGGTATTCCCATCTCTTTCAGAATTTTGCACAGTTTGTTGTGATCCACACCGTCGAAGGCTTTGGCATAGTCAATAAAGCAGAAATAGATGTTTCTCTGGAACTCTCTTGCTTTTTCCATGATCCAGCAGATGTTGGCAATTTGATCTCTGGTTCCTCTGCCTTTTCTAAAACCAGCTTGAACATCAGGAAGTTCATGGTTCATGTATTGCTGAAGCCTAGCTTGGAGAATTTTGAGCATTACTTTACTAGCGTGTGAGATGAGTGCAATTGTGCTGTAGTTTGAGCATTCTTTGGCATTGCCTTTCTTTGGGATTGGAATGAAAACTGACACTTTCCAGTCCTGTGGCCACTGCTGAATTTTCCAAATTTGCTGGCATATTGAGTGCAGCACTTTCACAGCATCATCTTTCAGGATTTGAAATAGCTCAACTGGAATTCCATCACCTCCACTAGCTTTGTTCGTAGTGATGCTTTCTAAGGCCCACTTGACTTCACATTCCAGGATGTTTGGCTCTAGATGAGTGATCACACCATCATGATTATCCGGGTCATGAAGCCATTTTTTTGTACAGTTCTTCTGTGTATTCTTGCCACCTCTTCTTAATATCTTCTGCTTCTGTTAGGTCCAGACCATTTCTGTCCTTTATCGAGCCCATCTTTGCATGAAATGTTCCCTTGGTATCTCTAATTTTCTTGAAGAGATCTCTAGTCTTTCCCGTTCTGTTCTTTTCCTCTATTTCTTTGCATTGATCGCTGAAGAAGGCTTTCTTATCTCTTCTTGCTATTCTTTGGAACTCTGCTTTCAGATGCCTATATCTTTCCTTTTCTCCTTTGCTTTTTGCTTCTCTTCTTTTCACAGCTATTTGTAAGGCCTCCCCAGACAGCCATTTTGCTTTTTTGCATTTCTTTTCCATGGGGATGGTCTTGATCCCTGTCCCCTGTACAATGTCATGAACCTCATTCCATAGTTCATCAGGCACTCTATCTATCAGATCTAGGCCCTTAAATCTATTCCTCACTTCCACTGTATAATCATAAGGGATTTGATTTAGGTCATACCTGAATGGTCTAGTGGTTTTCCCTACTTTCTTCAATTTAAGTTTGAATTTGGTAATAAGGAGTTCATGATCTGAGCCACAGTCAGCTCCTGGTCTTGTTTTTGTTGACTGTATAGAGCTTCTCCATCTTTGGCTGCAAAGAATATAACCAATCTGATTTCGGTGTTGACCATCTGGTGATGTCCATGTGTAGAGTCTTCTCTTGTGTTGTTGGAAGAGGATGTTTGCTATGACCAGTGCATTTTCTTGGCAAAACTCTATTAGTCTTTGCCCTGCTTCATTCCACATTCTAAGGCCAAATGTGCCTGTTACTCCAGGTGTTTCTTGACTTCCTACTTTTGCATTCCAGTCCCCTATAATGAAAAGGATATCTTTTTTGGCTGTTAGTTCTAGAAGGTGTTTTAGGTCTTCATAGAACCGTTCAAGTTCAGCTTCTTCAGCATTACTGGTTGGGGCATAGACTTGGATTACCGTGATATTGAATGGTTTGCCTTGGAAACGAACAGAGATCATTCTGTCTTATCTTTATTGCATGTTAAATCTTTTAAAGTGCGGAGGGCCTCCGTTCGTAGAAAGTCTCTGCATATTATGGACATGAAGCCTTTGCTTATGAATAAGTTGTAGATAGTTTTTCCTACTTTGTCATCTGTGTTTGTTCTTTTCTTAGAATTTTTTTTTTTGCCCTGCAAATGTTTTTAAAAAATTTCTTATATAATAAAATTATCCGTATTTTTATTGCTTCTGGGTTTTAAGTAACGGAAAGGTTTTTCTGATTCCAAGACTGTAGAGGAACTTACCCATAGTTTTTTCAATTACCCATATGATTTAATTTTTACATTTATTTATTTATTTTTAATTTTTATTTTTTGGCTTTTTATTTGAATCAGCCATGGGTGTACATGTGTTCCCCATCAAATGTCAGAATCCATTTGAAATTTATTCTGGAATATACAGTATGAGCAATGGATCTGATCTTTATCTTTTCCTCTGTGGTTATACAGTAATCTTATACTCTGTTTTCCCCACTTTGAAATGCTAAATATTCAGGTAATAAAATGTTCACATCTGGGTCATTTTCCAGATATGCATTTTCTGTCCATGCATAAAGATATCAAAACATTTTATCATAGAAGTTTAGAGTAGAGTTGAATTCTGATGTGACTAGCCCCTTTCTACCCATGTAGCCATTGCTCTTCATTTTAAGATTTTTCCTGGTGATCCTTCTTTGTTTATTCTTCCAAATGAACTTTATAAACAACTTGCTTCCAATTGACTCAAGACAAAAAAATTATCTAAAGCTATTTTTATTGAGATTGTATTACGCTTACAAATTATCTTATAAAGAAACTGACATCTTTAGGATGTTGAGTCATTTCATTTGTTCAAGTCCACTTCTGCTTCTTTCTGATTGTTTTATCATTTTCCTGATACAGATTTTGGGCATTTTTTTTAGGTTTGTATCTAGGCCTTTTATCTTATACTGCTACACTGAGATGGGTTTTTTTTCTCTCTCATTAGACTTCTAATTGGGTTTCTTTTTATAAGATAATTTTAGTACCTGCTACTTTACTAAGTTTTCTTATTATGTGTAGTAGTTTTCCCTTTGATTCATTTCAATTTTCAAGATGATATCACATGCAAATAGTTTTTCCTCTTTCATTTCAATTCTTTTTTTTTTTTTTTACAAATGAGAAAAATGTTTATTAAGGAAACAATTTAACAATTCTCCCTAGCAGAACTTGATAGACTAGGGCACAAACTGAAGACAATTACAGTTTCAGTCATTAACACACTATAGGGTGCTTATTCTACAACTGAAAAGTTGCTGAAGTTTGTGACATGCCACTATAAATGTAAGTATTATTAAAAATTACAAATTGTTTGGTGATTATTTTGATAACCTCTTGAGCAGCAGCTCCCCCTAAGAATGCAGCAATGGTGTGTGGTTCAGCAGCTCCGTATCGGCAAAATTCATGGACATAATCGTCTTTCACCATTACAGATAATCCATATTCCTGAAGGAAGCTAGTGAGACAAGACTTTAACTTTCCTATATCTTCTTCAACTTGATAGTTAGACACTCCTGGATATCTACCATGCTGTTTATGAAATCTATCAACAGCCTGTAACATTAAGTATAATACTATCTCATTATCTGGATTGTCCATGCTGGAAATAATTTCATCCTTGTTAACTGTATCCAAGCTGTATTCTTCAGCTAAGGATCGACATCTCACCACTCGAAGAAATGCTGAATTGCTGCAGAGTAATTTTAATTCTTTCTCTGAAATGGACTCTGGTGCCTGGCCTATAGACTGAAGCAATTTGGCAACATGATTACCCACAGCAGCAGCATCTTTCTTTGCTTTTTCACGGTAAACATTTTGAAGTTTTATATATTTGCCTGAATCTGCAATCATATCAGGAATTGTGCCTCGAACAGGTAGATTTCCTTGACCCTCTTTGGCCACAAATTCCTTTAAGGCACGAGCTAAAATCCAAAATGTCGGAGTCTGTTTGGTGATATTTATGCAGCGATCATCATTAAATATATCTTCAATACTGCTTGGGATCTGAGTTGTATTTAGTGCTGTATTCACATTTTTAATAGCTTCTTCAAAATTCTCTTCATCTTCTGGAGCCCCATTTTCATTCTTTAAAATTCCTTATCTAATCAAATCTCTGAAGTCTTCTTTTTCTTTATATGTTTTAGGTATTCGTCCATTGGTTTCACTATACCACTGTGCTAAGTATTTAGCTACGATCACAATCCATGGAGTGTGGCTATGGTCCTTTTTTTCCATATGATCCAAATCATAAGACTGAAAATGTTCTCTCAGTTCAGGAAATGGCTTATCCAGTCGTAGATCCTCTAACGCATTATCTGGATGAGATTCTATTACTGGATGTTCTTTTATAATGATCCTCATATAACCAACTAGTCCATATGTCCTACAGATCAAGAGAGGGATTTGGGAATTCCAGAGGACGTCTGCTAAACGTAGTAATGTACTTTCAGAAAGCTGAGTTGCAACCACAATGGTAAACCTACAGAAAAATGAAGGATCATTGTCTAGAAGGTTTTCTGGACTCTCTTCCACAAAACTCCCAGAGACATCGTTATTTAATTCTTGTAAGAATTCCATGGCAGCTTGAGCTCGGTTCTTGCCAATACTGCTTCTCTGAAGGAAAAAATTATTTCCAGCATCTTCTCCGCTGACCTGATTTCCATCAATAATTGTAAATGAACCAATACCTGGTAGCACCAAATTTTTAAGGATTTCAGTTCCTGTGGCTGTTGCGTTTATTAGGCAAACATGAGCAGATTCTAGAGCCTCCTGGCCATGATCACCCCACAACCTCAGCTGCCGGTCGTACTTCTGCTCCTTTAGCAGCTTCCCCGGCTGCGCCCGCCCCACGGAGAACCGCCCTCATTTCAATTCTTATTCCTCTAGATGCATTCTCTTATTTAATTGCATTAGTTCCAAAACAGTATTAAATAAAAGAAGAGACAGTGCTCGTCTTGTTTCTGAATTTAGCAGGAAAGCTTTCAGTGTTTCCTCATTCAGGTGGCACAGTGGTAAAGAATCCATCTGCCAATGCAGGAGACACAAGAGATGTGGGTTCAATCCCTGGGTTGGGAAGATCCCCTGGAGTAGGAAATGGCAAACCACTCCAATATTCTTGCCTGGAAAGTTCCATGGATAGAAGAACCTGGTGGGCTACAGTCCATGGGGTTTCAAAGAGTTGGACCCAACTGAGTGCATATTCACACATACACATTTGTAAAATGCTAGATTTGGAATTTTTATCTCTGGGTTTCTTCCTCTATTGACTCAACACTGAAATAATCTAATAACCTCTTCTTTCCCTCCATTTCCCTCCACTAAAGCTATTTTAAAGTAATATCCTTTTACTTCCTTACATAGTTAATTCCTATAAGGGAATAAATGAACTTACTTTACTTTTTACTTATATCCTTTCCAGGCTCCCTCTGTTTTTTAACGGTTTTACTACATGAGACTCTCAGAACATAAAATTCTAACATATTACCTTACATAGTCCTGCATACTCTCCTTTGTAATTATAATTTGGTCTTGAAGTGAAGTGAAATGAAGTGTTAGTCGCTCAGTCATGTCTGACCTTTGCAATCCCATGGACTATAGACTGCCAGTCTCCTCTGTCCATGAAATTCTCCAGGCAAGAATACTGAAGTGGGTTGCCATTTCCTTCTCCAAGGGATCTTCCTGACCCAGGGATCAAACCTGGATTTCCTGCATTGCAGGCAGATTCTTTACCATCTGAGCCACCAGGAAAGCCAGTAATTTGACCTTAGGTTTATGAACAAATATACACATAATGTTTTTTAAAAAAATTCATTTTGGAATTGCTTGCCTATGGGCTTAGTTGTTAAAGAAGCTTTGTGTTGCACTTTTCCCCAGGCTTATAGCTGTTATGTGGTGTGGAGTCAGGATCATTCCTCGATACCAGAAGCAGAACTTCTTTTAGTACTTGAAAAGGCCCCAGAAGTGTGCAGTTCATGGGGGCATCTGGCCTGGGGCAGGCCCAGTGGGGATTATTTTTGGCTGTAAGAGTCAACTGCTGTAGATGGAGTTGATTTCCCAATTCTATCTGTGGCAAAGTTTGCTTTTTGTAGGTTGAGGCCCTGGTTGAGGCTTTCTGTTTAACAAGCATGCCTCTTGTTAAGGAGTATATCCTGCCCCTTTTGTTCTTTTGGGGCTTCCCTGGTGGCCCAGACAGTAAAGAATCTGCCTGCAAAGCCGGAGACCCACGTTCAGTCCCTGGGTTGGGAAGATCCCCTGGAGGAGGAAATGGCAACTCACTCCAGTATTCTTGCCTGGGAAATCCAATGGAGAGAGGAGCCTGGTGGGCTGCAAACCATGGGGTCACAAAGAGTTGGACACGACTGAGTGACTAACACAACACTTTGTTCCTTTGCATGTCAGGGATGTAGATGAATCAGGACAGGTCAGGCGTCCTATCTCCCACCTCTGAGCACAAAAAGGTAGAGCCAACATGAGCAACATCTCTTTAAATCTCCTGTGTTAGAGGATGTCCCTCTGTCTGACAGTGAGATGACCATCTCATCTTCATCAGGGAAATAGTGTGTCCACAAAAGCTCAGGAAATGGGGATCAGGGATGGAGCTCTATTTCTTGAATCCTGAGAAATGTAATCACCGAGTCCAACACATATCTTCTGCTTTTTGTGTAACATTTGTGCTGGTGTCCTCTAATTCTGACCTTTTTTCATAAAGCCTTTTCTAAGTGTCACTAATAGCGTTCTTTTAAAATCTCACCAGGAACAGAGTGTCTCTGTGGACAATATTGCCCCCTGCATTGTCTTCCAATAATTTTATATGTACCTATTCTATCTTTGCTACCAGCCTGTAATCATTTTGAGAGTCTGAGTGCTATTTCTCACACAATTTATCTACCCAGCAGTGCTAGCACAGGACATGTTGTCAAAGTAGAGTTGAGTTGAACTCGAAACCAGGAATGAATTTTGACAGCTCAGAGCTCTGGCTTTGCAGCAGAAAATAATGTTTGTAAATTTCACAGTGGGTGGTCTTAAAAATCATGCTCAGGGCACACTGAGAAGGACTGGGGTAGTTTTACCAGTTCAGGGCTCCAGATTCCGCAGTGCCTGAAGTGCCTGGTATTAGGAGTGAAAATTTAAAAAAAAAAGAAAAGTAGACCTAAGTCTGAAGATTTCAACTTAGGTTGAAGGGTTTAAAACTAAGAATTATCGAGAAAGTAAACATGGCTATTTCAACAGTTTAGGGGTTTAACCAAGTTAAGTTCTGAGGCATGATCCTGACACTTTAATTGAAATGAAAATTTAACATCAATAAAGTAAGGACACAACATCAAATAAGAACAGCACTATTCTCAGCCTGTACTCTGAATGTCAACTTGACTTTTACCCCAAAAGTTCCATGAGCCCAAGGCTTTCTGAAGCTGGGTGCCTCTAACTCAGCAACTATAGTTACTATTGTTAGTCTGGTCATAAATGATTTTTGAACATTGTGTCCATCAGCTTCCTGACCCAACAGGATATATTCTTAAAATTGTTTTGCCAGGAGAGCTACTGGCCGTGTTTTACTCCACGTGCTTTTTCTTCTGCTGATCTTGTGAATAAACCTCACTGATTTTTCCCTCTTCTGGAACTCCCAATAGTTATTGTCCATACAGTCCATATGCTCAAGTCATTCTGACTTTGATGCTAACTTAAGCATGAGAAAACCAAGGTCCAGAGTGCCACGTTAGTTTCCCAATGTTGCATAGTAGTTTGATTGACAAAACTGTGATGAGAATTTGAGTCTTTACTGACAGTTCAGTATACTGCAACCTACACAGCACTGCTCACACTTCATAGGATAGCAGCAACAAGAGCAATAGTAATATGATACTTCATGTAATGCTTTTGGAGAAGGCACTGGCGACCCACTCCAGTACTCTTGCCTGGAAAATCCCATGGGCGGAGGAGCCTGGAAGGCTACAGTCCATGGGGTCTCGAAGAGTCAGACACGATTGAGTGACTTCACTTTCCCTTTTCACTTTCATGCATTGGAGAAGGAAATGGCAACCCACTCCAGTGTTCTTGCCTGGAGACTCCCAGGGACGGGGGAGCCTGGTGGGCTGCCATCTATGGGGTTGCACAGAGTCAGACACGACTGAAGTGACTTAGCAGCAGCAGCAGCAGCAGCAGCAGCGTGTAATGCTTTATGCTTTGCTTCTATTCTTTTTTAAAATTAATTATTTATTTTTGTCTGGGCTGGATCTTTGTTTCTATGTGTGGGCTTTCTCTAGCTGCAGTTAGTGGGGACTAGTCTTTAGTTGTGGTACACTGGCTTCTCATTGAGGTGGCTTCTTATGTTGCACAGCCTGGGCTCTAGAGCACTGGTTCAGTGGTTGGGGTGCTGGGTTAGTGATTGGGGCACATGGACTTAGTTGCCCTGTGGCATGTAGAATCTTTCCAGACTAGGGTCCAAACCCAGGTTGCCTGCATTGGCAGGCAGATTTTTAACCACTGCCAGGGAAGTTTTATTTCTATACTTTTAAAGGCTGAATAATATTGTATTGTATATATATACCATCCATTTGTACCTTGAAGGATTTTAAGCAAGGGTGTGACCTGGGTTGTGATTTAGAACAATCACTCTGGGGGTCTGGTGTGGATTTAGAATGGAATGGAGGGGACAGAGTAGAAGCAGAGAGACCAGGGAGGGGCTAGTGCAGTTGCCCAGATTAGATGGCAGTGGCCTGGCATCAGGCGTGGCAGAGGACTTGGATTCCAGAGACATTCTAGAGGTGGGATGGATGGAATTTGATAAAGATGATAAAATATGTGTCCTCACTTTAGAAATCTAGAGGTGGCTCAGGTCTTCATACTTGGAGCTTACAGTTTATTTCTTTATTTATCATTCTTTTTACTTTTATCAAGATAGTACTAGCTTGATTAGAGGATTAGCCCCTAAGGTGGATAACACTATGCCAATATTTGGCTCTTAGAATTGAGTTCTATTTTGGAATGGAAATACTTAACAAGGATTTTCCATAGCCTGGGTTAAAATGTACCAACACTGTCCTCCTTCCTTTGTTATGACTCTGTGCTCACCAAGCAGCAGCCTTGGATGAATAATTTGGTCTTGCAGATATGCTGATAGCAAGAAGGAGGTGTGCTGGATATAGAATTTAACTACATTATTCAGGCCCCAGAAAGGACAACCTCCTGTGTGTAAATTAATAAACTAGCATTCCAGTTTTCCAGTCTCTAGATATTTTGGTTTATGTGACTTTCCCCCAGTATTGGTTAATTTCAAGAGAACTAACAAAATTGAGTTTCTGAAACTGCCCTGCTGAGGTCAGATGCTAAACAGTGATGACTCTGCTGAGAAATGACTGCCTGGTGAGCCTCATCTTAAGCAGCAGCCCCCTCCCTCATGGCTATTTATGAAGATTTCTTGAACTGTGAAAGCTCCAACTAATCACAACCTTCCAAAGAGTTCCTTAACTGATATTTTCTGTTTGGCACATCCCATTTTATGTCAAGCTAAAATTCTTTCACAGACTGGGCTTAGTACTAACAAGGCTTGAAGAAGAGATCAGGTAGAGAACAGACTAAGAAGACCCCCAGGCAGTCCTAGAGAGTTGAGAGACAGAGGGAATGCCTCGCCTTTTTTTTTTTTTTTCCTCCAAATTAAGTTTTATTGGAGTATAGTTGCTTTACAATGTGGTGTTAGTTTCTGCTGTACAGCAAAGTGAACCAGCTATATGTATACGCATATCCCCTCTTCTTTAGATTTCCTTCCCAGTTAGGTTGCCACACAGCATTGAGTTGAGTTCCCTATGCTGTACAGTAGGCTATCATTAGTTATCTATTTTATACATAGTAGGGATGTCTGGCTTCTAATTCAGGTTCAGGTGAATTAAAATAAAGTCTGGAGCCAATGAGATTCTTTTTCAGGTGGCTGAGATGCATAGCTTGTAGGATCTTAGTTCTGTGACCAAAAATCAAACTTAGGCTACAGCAATGAAAGCTATGAGTTTTAACTACTGGACCACCAGAGAATTCCCACCAATGAGATTCTTATGTCATTTATTCATCCTGCAGAAATTTTATTTTCATTGACATCTAGGCCAAATAGTAAATGGTAAATACCAACCCCTGTACTGTCAACTTTTGCCCCAATAACACTTTGTCATAAGCTACTCCCAAATTCAGAGGCTTAAAACAATAATCATTTCTTCTTAAGGAGCAGTAGGTCAGCTGGGGGAGCTTTGCTTCCAGTTGCAGTGGCCAGGCTAGCTCTGTGTCATGAATCCCTCCTGTTTCTCCTGGAAGCACTGGGCCAAGCTGGGCATGTTCTCTTCATGTCGGTAGCAGAGGGTCAGAGAGACAGCTCTGATGTGTCATGTCTGTGACATCCTATTGGCCAGAGCAAGTCACATGACTCAGCCAATGTCAAAGGCTGGAAGAGTTCCCAGTCTTCCTGTGGGAGGGGCCACAGAGGGCATGGATCTAGGAGAGTGAAGGACAGAAGACATTAAGGCCATCTATCCCAGGCCCAATTCAAAATTCCTGGAAACGTGGTGCTATTTATGTCCCTGGGAAGGTTCTGCAGATGAGGACTTTTTAAAAGAGAATGTGCTAACAGTTTGGTTGTTCTCAAAAAGTTAAACATAGAATTACCATATGATCCAGCAATTTCACTCCTAGGTAGACATCCAAAAGAACTGAAAGTAAACAGAAATAGACACACGGATATAGAAAACAAATTTATGGTTACCAAAGGGGAAAGGGAGGGGAGGATAAACTATGAGTTTGGGATTGACATATATACATTAATATATATAAAAGAGGTAACCAACAAAGACCTACTATATAGTACAGGGAACAATACTCAATGGTTTGTAATACTGAGTAACCTATAAGGGGAAAGAATCTGAAAAAAATATATATGTGAATCTGAAACTAACACAACATTGTAAATCATCTATATTTCAATTTAAAAAAAGAATTAAAAGCAGGGACTCAAATAGATAGTTTGTACACCAATGTTCACAGCAGCCTTTTTCATAACAGCCAAAGGTAGGAACAACACAGATGTCCATCAAGAGATAAATGGATAGACAAAACGTGCTATATACATACTATGGAATGTTAGTCTTAAGAGAGAAGGATATTCTAACACCTGTTACAAATGGACGAAGCCCGAGGACATTGTGCTAAGTTAAATAAACTGTCACAAAGGACAAATATTATAGGACTCCACTTATGTAAAGCACATAAGTGCTAAGTCACTTCAGTCATGTCCAACTCTTTGTGATGCCATGAACTGTAGCCCACCAGGCTCCTCTGTTCATAGCATTTTCCAGGCAAGAAAACTGGAGTGGGTTGCCATTTCCTCCTCCGGGGGATCTTCCCGACCTAGGGATCGAACCCGTGTCTCTTACGTCTCCTGCATTGGCAGATGGGTTCTTTACCGCTAGTATGACCTGGGAAGCACATAGAGTAGTTATATTCACAGGTACAGAATGTAGAATAGAGGTTACTAAGAGTTAGAGATGGGGGGCTGCAGAGTTATTATTTAATGGGTACAGAGTTTCAGTTGGGGAAGATAAAAAGTTCTGTAGACGGATAGTAATGATGGCTGCACAGCAATATGAATGTACTTAAAGCCACTGAATTGTAGACTTAAACATGAAAAAAGGGGTACATTTTATGTTATGTATGTTTTACCACAATAAAAGAAGAGAGAGAGGGAGATGTGGTTGCTGGGCTTGGTCATCAGATCTTTAGAAAGATCTAGGGGCATCAAAGATGCTGAGCTGAGGAGGTGTCTCTGGTATGAAGGCCTCTGGGTCTTGATGGGAGAGAAGAAAGCAGAAGTCTGGAATGTTTGAATTTAATGTCCTAATGGAGTTGTATTTGCAGAATTAAATCCATTTGATCAGTCTAGAAGCTTGTTTTATTTGTGTAAATCGACTCAGTATTACATATAACAAGCCATGGGAACTAGACAGATTCAGGACCAGGGAAATAAGGATAATTTGGGGGTTGGTAAGAGTGTGGGCCTCTTTCCTCACCTTTTATTAAATGAACATAACAGAGCCAGCTGATGCAAGGGGGAAGGTATTGGACACAGCAAAGCCAGTAAAGCCCAAACAAGTGCTTTGTAAGACTTGAAGAGACAGGGAGGAGGAAGGTAAAGATCTGATGGAAAGGTGCCCAAACCTTCCTATTGTGATGACTGGGCTATTCCTATTTTTCTTTCCCCTGGGAACAAAAAGCAAATGGGTGCTTCAGGAATTCCTAGTTTCTAGTGGACAAGGAGCTAGAGTCACCTGTCCCAGTATTTGTACTTCCCTTTTTTCATTCCCCCAAAAGTTCTTTGAAAATATGCCAATGCCATTGATATCTCAGCGTGCTGAGAGATGCAAGGTGGTGTTTCTCTTGTACAGGACCAACTAAGGAGGGCTCCTCTTGCACAAAGGTTTCATGCCTCTGTTGTTTTTTTCTTCCTCTCTCTCCTGTGCTCAGCTTCCACGTTCTTGGAAAGGCATGGATTTTAAATTATAATCTTTGCATGTAACTACATTTTAAGTGTCCACCTGGAGCGACAGGGTTGGCACACACTGGAGAAGCAGTGGGTTGTCTGATTAGACAGGCCTCTAAGGAAGTGCATGCTCTGGACGTGGGAAGAGAACATTTTCAACTCTCCCTCTGATAACACATTTGCTCTTTGCTCAAGGATGCTGGGCCGGGGTGACTTGGGTACCACTGGGCCCTATGAATGGACAAGCTGCCATTTTCAGCATTCACTGGAAATGTGGAAATAAATGTTGTTTCTTTGGACTTCAACTTCTCCTTGGGCAAATATGGAAGGCTGTGTATTCCCAGAGTCCCGAGAATTGGAGGTCTGGGTTTCCTGCCAGGGTTCCTGAGGGCGACAGAGACAGAAGAGATTGCAGGGCTGAAGCAGGAGCAACCAAATCACAGGCCCTAAGGTGGACACCTGACTGGGCGGCCAGGGCTCTAGGTGACTGAAAGTGAGGGAGTATTTGGTGAGTTATCAGAGCATCCATGGGGCTCAGGCAGCACCACCTCTTGTTTCCAGGACCCTGTACCCACCTTCCAACCTTGATCAACGAAAATGAATTCCTGCTTGTGCTATTCTGGTGTTCATTAGGTTAAATCCCTGTTCCTGCCTCCTCTGATTCTGGACATCCCATAGGGACAGGATGGAGGCCAAATCAGTTCAGTTGTCCTTGGAGTGAAGGGGTGGCTTCCTTCAGAGGTCTGTCAGGGACAATGTGGTCACAAGGACAGCAGGTGAGAACTTGAGGTGCCTCCAGTGGGCTCTGGGGGAGGAACGAGAGTAACTGTGGGAAAGAGTCCACAGACAGGTGGTTTTGAAAAATGGATATTCCTGACTTACTGATCTTTTCTAAAGTAATCAATTTGTGTGTGACTGAATGATTCAAATTCGTAGCCTTCCCTGAATGGAGCAAGGTTTTTCTCAGACATCTGGGTAACTTCAGAGTGAGACAAGTGCATGGGAAGTTATCTTACTCATTTCCTTGCCTGCAGGCAGGATCAACCCAGACACCTGACTCAATTCTAGCTTGAAAAAAACAAAAAAAAAAGAACTTCAGTAAAAGAAATTGTTTGGCTTGTAATAATATTTATTGAGGATTTTCTATTTTCTAGGCATTGTTCTAAGTCCTTGACAGGCATTATCTCCTTCACTCCTCACAACTGCCCTATAAGAAAGGTATTGTTGGGACTTCCCTGGTGTCCAGTAGTTAGGACTCCATGCTCCCAATTCAGGGTGTGAGGGTTTGATCCCTACTCAGGGAACTAAGATTCTACATGCCATGCAGTATAGCCAAAATAAGTTTTTTAAAAATAAAAAAGAAATGTTTTGCTATTATCCATATTACTTAGAGGAGGAAACTGAAGCACCAAGGGGTTAAACATCTGGCCGAAGCTCACATGTTATTTAGTTCGTGGCTGAGCAGGCAGTGAACCCCAGGCAGTCTGATGCCAGAGCCCCTGCTGTAGTCCCCTGACGAATGGGATTTACTCCTCACCATCTCATTTCAGGTCTCAGACTAAGTCTGCTCAGGCTGCCGTAACCAAGTACTATAGCCTGGGTGGCTTAAACCACAAAAAAGCATTTTCCCACAGTTCTGGAGGCTAGAACTCAGAGATCAAGGTGTTGGCAGGGCTGGTCTCTTTCTCCCGAGGCCTCTCTCCTCGGATCATAGATGGCTGTCTCCTCCCTCTGTCTTCACATGGCCTTCCCTCTGTGTGCGTGCAGGTCCTACTGTCTTTTTATAAGGACTGGTCATATTGGATTAGAGCTCACCTGATGGAGCTCTAATTGCTCCATCAATTGCTTTCAGTTGCTTCTTGAAAGACCCTGTCTCCAAATACAGTCAAACTCTGAGATACTGAAGTTTGTGACTTTCATATATGAATGTAAGATGCCCTGGAGGAGGAATGGCATTCTTGCCAGGAAAATCCTATGGACAGATGAGCTTGGCAGGCCACAGTTTGTGGGATCGCAAAGAGTTGGACACAACTGACCATCCACTCATGCACGTATACTTCAGCCAGCACGTACAATTCTCACCTGTGACTTCTCACAGGGTGATGGAGAATGAATGTCCTATTGAAGCGCGCGATGATCAGACTGCCTCTTGATCGTCTCTTCTGAATGAGGAAATAGTCCCACCTCTGCTGTTTGCTTCCCTGCTCTTCTTTTCCAGACAGTTAATTACCTACACTGTTCTTTTGCCCGTGAATTTCATATTCTGCCTCGTGAGTGGTTGGGTCCAAACTGAAAGCATACTAGGTTCATTTGCATCTGATTTTTCTCTTTTCTCCTACTGGTTCTTAGATATATTGCCAATTCTGGGTTGGAGGAGAAAATTTTGTGTAGCAATGGGAGAGATAAAGGGGTAAAATAAAAGTATAAACATTTGAAAAATAATAATTCTATCAACTGCTTGTGCTGGGTCCTTTTTATCCTGTACCATATATTGAATTAATAAGCCAAAAGGTTTCTCCTATATGTGGAAAACAATTTGAAACTCCGAGAATCCAAGGATCATAGAAACAAGATGCTGAGGCTGAAGAAAGCTAAGGTCTTGCTAGAGGTCTCCAGGCTCTTATTTACAATTCAATGCAATGAGTTTCCCTGGTCCCATTCTCTATTGAGTCCTCTACCATATTTCTTCATTAATTAAATGAAATTCTTTCATTTCTTTACTCCTATAGGTCAACTAAGTCTGAAGAAGAGTCAGGCAATTACTTCCCAGTAGGCTCCCAGTTCTGTCTGTCTTGTTAGATTCATCAGAGGAAATGAGATATTAGCATGTAATATGTATTGAAGTATTTTATTTGACAAGTCAGTCTGTTTCTCATATATATAGGTGGGACCATGTCTGATGCTAACACTATATTGAGAACTTTGCTCTAAATTGATGTAAGATAACCACTTAGAGAGAAGCCCTTGAAGGACTGTGGAAAACATGAGTATTGGTACCCTGTCCCCATCTCTGTGGTTTATGTTGGCCTGGGTCCTTTGCTTTATTCTTTTAGAGCTTTTCATGAATTAGTAAATATGATTTTTTCTCACTGATTTTGGGGTGGTTCCCTGGAGAAGGGAATGACAACCCACTCCAGTATTCTTGCCTGGAGAATCCTGTGGACAGAGGAGCCTGGCGGGTTATAGTCCATGGGATCACAAAGAACTGGACACAATTTAGTGACTAACACAACACTTGGGGTGGTTGTCTTTTTTGCATAGGGGAAAAGGGCAGGTCTACAGGACCTTGCCTGCCCTTAGACCCTACTTAGTCTGAGACTCCTCCAGGGTAACCCACATACTAAAGTCAGAGTTTTCAACACCTCCTTCCAAGGTAAACCAGAGCTCTTGGAAGATTCTACTCTATGAAAGTGTACTTGACTTGAAACTGTAATGAAACACTGATGGTGACAAAACGCAGACAGAGCAAGAAGCCAGTTAGAGAGTGCACGTGCAGGAGTGAGCAAGCTGCATCTGTTGAATGGTGAACCCCAAGAGTTCAATTACCCCAGTTCCCTCCACAGAGGGTAACCATGGAAACCTCATAACCCAGTGCATCATCAGTCCCTGAACAAAATACACACACACACACACACACACACACACAGAGACATACACACACAGAGACACACACACAGACACACACACACAGACACAGACACACACACACAGACACACACACGCATGCCCCAGGAGGGCAATGTATATGTATGAATATGGCTGCATGTGCCCAGGTCTCAGTTATCGTATATGTGGGGTGTGTTTGTGTGATGCCTTGACAGTTTGTGTGTGTGTATATCAGATGGAATTAGCATGGGCGTTCACTACCAAATGCTTTCTGGTTATGCTCTTGGGGTGATGAAGAGCGTAGGTTTGTCCTGTTTGGGTGCTGTACTGGGAGCTGGTTTGAGCATGTGGGAGAGGACGTGCATTTTCAGTTTAGTGGAGGGTGATGTGGTGGGATGGTTTGAGCACACCGGAGGGCTGGTAACTTATTTTTCCCTTCATCAGGTTTCTATTGCACAGAAGTGTACAGGTGTGGGATATTTCACCAGCTGGGAGGTCTGATTCTCCTCGGATGGGAATACTCAGTGTGGATCCATATTGAGCTCAAATGATCTAGTGTGGATGCAAATCAGGTTTGGGGTATCATTTTTACAAGGAAGTGTCTGTTTTTTCATGGAATGTGCTGGTCTTTTCTTTTTTTCGCTGTTCTCTTTCTGATTTAAAGCTTTCTGTTTTTCTGAGGTTTGGGCCAGCCTGCCTATGGCATGAGGTCTGTGAGAATGTGGCACTTGGGAAGAGAGTGGCGGGGACAGCTCATGGAAGTCTGCTAATGAAATGTGTCATTCAGCATGCACGTGATATCAAGAAGATTACGTGTCCCTTGGCAGATCTTTGACAGCAAGGCAGCTCCATCTGGATTAAGGATAATTTGGGGGAAAAGCTACATGAAGACTGGGACTTCAGACCAGCAGGCCTGGGTTTCTAGGTTATGAATGGGGATAGCACACCTTGTAGAGTCTGGCCCTGTGCTTGACTCTCAACTTAACGGGAGCTCCGTGCATTTGAGGGCTTGTGTCTCTGTGTGTTTCTCAGCTCTGTCCCTCCTCCTCTATGTAATGTATGAATGAAAGAGAATTCATTAGGGAGTCTCAGGAAGAAACCATTGTCTTCCATTCATATTTACAGCTAAAGTTTCTTAAATGGGTAGGTCTTGTTTGTCCATCAAAACATGGCTATCCAAAGAATATTTTCCTTTCTGTTTTTAAAGCAGTCACTTCCTGGATGACAGAAATCCACACTGACATTTCCCAGCAGGGGCCTCAAACACTGCCCACATTCTCCCTGACTCCTCTGCCGATCGCCCATGGGCCTCTGGCAGCACCATCCCAGCCTCTCTCTGCTTTCCTCATGACCCTGCTCCTGGCAGAAAGTAGATAGGCTGAATGGCTGCAAGATATCTGCTGTCAGATGGCTGCCTGAAGCTCTGACACCTTGAAGGGAGTTCACGTTACCCCATGCATTCAGTTACCTTTTGAGTTTGCCTAAATGGTGCCTGAGCAACCGCAGAGATGGGCAGAAGGGAATCACCTGTCTGGAGGTGTTCACTTTCCCTATTCCCTCTGGAGCCCACTCTCAATCCCTCTAGGACCTATTTCCATTCTGGACTGTCTTACCAAAATGCCTGAAAGGGCCCCTTGCTCTCAGCTCCCATCTCATCAGAACAGTTTGGAGGGGAGGTCTCCTTTGCCCCGTGCACACCCAGGGAGGACTGGGACTCCCACGGGCTCCCACCATGGCTTCCTCATGCCGTTTCTGGGGTGCACTTTGAGTCTTTAACCAGCAGTGATTCAGAAACGCATGGTTTGAGGTGATTTACCCTTTCATTCAACCACTAATTCTTATGTACCCCCAAATGGCAGCCACTGGGGGTACGGCAGTGAAATAGGTGCTATTTTTGCCCCTTGTGAATTCACACATCAGCTGAGGTACCAACAATACAGTGAGAAAAGGTACGTGTGTGCTTAGTCACTCAGTCTTGTCCAACTCTTTGCGACCCCGTGGACTGTAGCCAGCCAGGCTCCTCTGTCCATGGGATTCTCCAGGCAAGAATACTGGAGTGGGGTGCCATGTCTTCCTCCAGGGCATCTTCCTGACCCAGGGATTGAACTCACATCTCCTGGGTCTCCTGCACTACAGGCAGATTCTTTACCACTGAGCCACTGGGGGAAGCCCCAATAGGGTGTCAATCCAGGGCCTTATAGGAGCTTATGAAGGGACCATGGAGGCTTCTTAGGGGAACTGATGTCTGATCTGCAACCTGAAAGATGAGGGGGGAATTAGCTGGGTAAAGGGAGGTGATGGGATACTTTCCAGCAAGAGGGAATTGAAATTTTTTTTTTTAACTGCCTAACAGGTAAAATCTGATGGCAAATGGTGAGAGAGAGAGAGAAAAAGCAGAGGACAAAAAGATGGAGAAACATGGGAAATAGTGGAAGAGGCAGAGATAGACACAGACAATTGGTCAGTAACGAAAGGCTGGAAGACGGAGAGGTGAGAGGAATAGAGAAAGGACCAGGGAACCGTGGATTGTGAGAGCTGGAAGGAAGCAGAGAGAACATGTAAAATCCCTCCATTTTATAGATAGGGAAACTGAGGCAAAGAAAGGCATTTACCAAGGATTTACCAGAGTTACAAATGTGTTTAGTAAAAATGCTGAGTAAGAGGCCTAGATCCCAAGGCTTCTAGTAGGTTTGAGAGAGAAAGAGCTAGAGAAGGACATGATGGGGAGAGAGAGGAGTCAGAGACAGAGGGATGAGAGCTGGGGAGAGGCGCGGACAGCTGAGATTCGTGGGTGGCGCACTGTCAAGATTATGTGGAGGGAAAGCAGGGAAAGTTTAGATGAAATCTGAGCCGGGTTTCTTTTCCTTTTCCCATTCCCTTTTCCTCTTTTTCTCCCTCTCTTTCCACTTCTCACCACAGCCTGTCTACAACTAGATGGCAGGGAGCTTGTTGCCATGGCTACTAAATGGCATTCAAGCAGGCTGAATTATTAAACCAGGGTCTTTGAAGCCAGGGCCCCAGTACGAAGTCCCGCTAGGGGGCTGCAGGGCGCAGCGTGGGGCACAGGTCTATATCGGGGTGGGCGAAGGTGCTGCCTTGCTGGTCTGGCTCTTGGAGTGTGCCTTGAGCATCTGAGCACCTCGCTGAGTACAGCAGAGGCCTGAGAGTGGGGGAGGGGCATCTGCTGGGGTGAAGTGTTGGAGGGACTGAACCCCAGCATCCCAGCCAACTCTCACCTGCTCCAGCCAAGGCACTGGACAACAGCTGCAACTCACTGGAATGGAAGAAGAACCAAAACCGATATTTTCGTTATGTCTGAAAGGGCACCATGCTGTTCAAATTAGTTGTTACTTGTTGCCAGAGAGGCAAAAAATAAAATAACAGGTGTATCACTAGGGTCACACTAGGCCATCTGGGATTGCAATTCTTTGTTGGAGGCAATCTGTTGTGGAGCCATCCGGTTGGTAGCTGTGGCCCTCTGCCTACAAGAAGAAGGCGGCTGTCTGGGAGGGTTGTTTGTGGGCACAATAGTTGCTTGTTTTGATGGTGGAGGGGGGTGAGTATGGATGCTCTTCTCTTAAGGAGATTCCAAGCCAGGAAAACCATCAACCTTCTGGTAGCCCAGTTCTTTAAACTTTTCCATTAAGAAAAGAAACCCAAACATTGTAATTTGGCTGTTTCTGCTTGTGGGCTGATGAAAGAAGGGACTCTGTGGCTGATAACTGTTCTGCGTCTGTGGGTATGTATGCTAGGGAGCAGTGGGGGGCATGAAGAGTCCATTTTGAGGTTAATGGAATCATTCTCCTTCCCTCTAATAGATTCAGTAGATCCTGAGGTCAGTTTTCTAAAGTGGGAAAATCTCTCCCCATGTCCTCCCTACTCTGTGCTTCTTCTCTCTCGAGGGGAGGGCTGTTAACTCTCTAGGTCCTAGGATTCTGATGCCCCTGTGTTCAGGGCCCACGTTTTCCTTTATGAGAGAGGCTCCTGCTGATGCTCGAACTGAGAAAAAAAAATTCTTAATAAGAGAAACCAGATCTATAAGTCTTCCCAGAAATCTGCCAGCCTCTGAAAAACTGATGGATAGCTCTGATTTTTTCCCCTGACGCTCAGTTGGAGCAGTTTTCAACGTCAGGGCTACAGGCTTGATTTTCCAAAAGCTGATTTCATAGAGACCAGACTCGCTTCTTTTCAGGGTTGATGATAATTTTTAGGATTTACCTGATGCTGGGGCTGAAGTTCTGAATCCTCCCCACGAGACTGCGTGGGGGTGAAATGCTAGCCAAGGAGGCTGCACATCCTCTCCCCATTCCAAGCTAAGAGGAAGGGGAGAGGAGCCTTTGGCCTTGCGACCATTTGGTTCCCTTCAATGCATGTTTTCTGAGATGTGACAGGCCTTGGGTAGGTGGGTGTGGAGCGTACAAATAAAATCCCTACTCTTGGCCATAGCTCACAGCTAAGTAGGAAAGGCCCAATGTCTTCATTCAACTCTGGCAACTCCCAGAGGAAGTCTTCAGAAGACTTGCCCCATCTTTCTGCGCCAAGGCCAGGCCTAAGGAACTAGAGCTGCAGGAGCGAGAAGCCTCTCCTTTCTCTTTTCTTCCTCCCCTTCTTCCTTTCTGTTTCTCTTCTCGGCCTATTCAATCCTACTGCCTCTCCTTTCTCTCTGTATGGGGCCCTCTGATTCTGAGTTTTCGGTAGTAAGTGGGCAGCTGAGTATAGCCAACTGGCACAGCCCTTCTGGGGATCTATTTGGACTGAAGAGATGGGCTGGTGGGAACTGAGGTCTTCACTAGCAAAGGCCCTGGGAGGCATTTCTATTATCCAGGAAAAGATATGCAAAGAGCTAGAGAAATAAGAGGAGATGGAGCCCTCGGAGGGATTCAGGTCTAGAAACTTTGGAGATAGGCCAGCCTGACTGTTTTAAGGGCTGTTCATTTTTTGTGCTCCTTAAATACCCCTAAAGGAAAGTTATGACAAACCTAGACAGTGTGTTAAAAAGTAGAGACATTACTTTGCCAACAAAGTCCGTCTGATCAAAGCTATGGTTTTTCCAGTAGTCATGTGTAGATGTGACAGTTGGACCTTAAAGAAGGCTGAGTGCTTAAGAATTGATGCTTTCGAATTGTGGTGTTAGAGACGCCTCTTGAGAGTCCCTTGGACAGCAAGGGGATCAAACCAGTCAAAAGGAAATCAATCCTGAATATTCACTGGAAGGACCGAAGCTGAAGCTCCAATACTCTGGCCACCTGATGTGAAGAGCCAACTCATTGGAAAAGACCCTGATGCTGGGAAAGGTTGAAGGCAGGAGGAGAAGGGGACGACAGAGGACGAGATGGTTGGATGGCATCACTGACCCAATGGACACGAGTTTGAGCAAGGTCTGGGAGTTAGTGAAGGACAGAGAAATCTGGTGTGCTACAGTCCATGGGATCACAAAGAGTCAGACAGGACTGAGCAACTGAATAACAAGAACCAAGTACACCTGGGAGACAGAGTCTTCCTTCCAGCACTCATTTGGCCCCTGGCCACCCCCAGGGAGCCTCTATATCCCTCCAGAGGCAGCAGAGATGTTCCACACTTGGGCTGGGGTCTCTTCCTTGGACAGCATCAGGCTCAAGCACTGGTCCCTCCCCACTTCCTCCTCTCTCTTAACTTGATGCTTAAAGCCCCCATTCACTTCTGCTTCCCTTCGTAGGTAATCACGCTCTTCCATCGCTGCTCCCAGCCCAACAAGGCAACCAGCCAGGACCCTGGGGCCAGGGTGAGGTCCACTGGCAGAACCTTGGGAGGTGCCGATGGTGTTCAGAAACAGGGACGGTATTCCACTGTTCCACTTGAGTGGAAATAGACTGTGGAAGTCTGAGATCACTGAACTTTTCTGCAGAAACCCCGACCGAAATTTCTCGTCTCCAGGCCCTTTTACTACACCGAGCCCCGCCCGCCATCCAGCCCCCGGCCCCGCCTGCCGGTGTGCGCGCTCCCGCTCCCTCCAGCATCTCTCTCCGCACCCTCCCGCCTCGTGGTGCTGCCCAGCCGACTGTTTGTTCCTCTGTTTGGATACAGCTCCAGCCTTCTTATCTCCTTCTGACCCCTCTTGGGGGCATGTGTGCGAGTTCTCTTTCTGCTTGTCAGAAATTTCTTTTCCACTGTGTGGGCAGGAGACAGCTGGCTCCCCCCGCAACTGTCTCCCCTCTCCTTTATTTATTTTATTCTCCGTTTCTCTCCTTTCCTTCTCCTGCCTCCCCCTTCTCCTTTTTTTCCCCCGACACCTCCTTCTTCCTTTTTCAATTTCACCATCTCTCCTGCCCTATCTCCCCGTGCCCCTTCCCTTACCTTTGTGCCCTTTTAAAAATAATTCAGTGATGTCTCAGGACTAGCACACTCTCCTCATTCAGCCGAGCGCGGGATTCTGCGTTAATTCAAGGTAAGCCCCGGTGGTTCCTGCTGCCCAGGAAATGGTCGCCTTGGCCCTGGCGCCCGCTGTCTTGAGGGGCTTCGCCTCTCTCCCCGGTGTTGGTGTAGGGCGCCTGGCTCCGAGCCCCCAGCGCTGCTACCTGTTGGGGGTGCATGGATCGTGGAGATTTAGTTTGTCTGAAACCTTCCCCTAAGCCGGTTCTTCACGCGCAGCCCTTTTCTTTGTAACTTCGGTGTTAATTTCCCAGGCGTGGGAAAGCCCCCGCGCGGTGGGGTGTTTCAGGGTGTGAGTGGTGTGCCCCTTGCCAGGGCGCCGGGAACTGGCACCTCGTTCGTGCCTTCGTGTTCACTCAGCCAGGCGGCAGCGAGGGAGGCTCGTGCAGCCACAGGAGCTCAGCCAAGCTCGGAGGAAGGGGTGCCGGCGGGGCTGCTGGGTCTCTGCCAGTTCCAGCCTTGGGGAAGTGCTGTGGGGTGCGGGGGGGGGGGGGTACCTCTCCCGGGAGGGCTGGCTGAGGAGGGGCTGAGCTTCCAGTGAAGTTTCTGGGAAGGAGTTGTGTGCGCCCTTGGAAGCATCCCGGGATCATCGTTGCTGGGGTATTTCTGGAGCCTTGGGGTTGTGGATCCGTGGGAGAGTGAGTGGACCCTATCCTGGGAGAGAGCTGGGAACTGGCGCTTGCAAGAGGAAGGCGAGTTCGAAGAAGAAGCCGAGCTATTTAGAGTGACTTGCCTTTTGACTAGGTTTGGGTCTCCCAGCCAGATGGTGGCTGTGTCTTTTTCCAGGGATGAACACTCAGTTCACTGTGCCCCTTTGCTTTGTGCCGGTGCCCAGGAGAAAATGATGGGAGATGCCACCCCCTCCCCCTGCCACATTCCTCTGAGATCGAGGCTTCTGCCTCACTCTGGGCCCTGAGGTGGCAGTTTGGCCACTTGCCCAAGGAACAATTGTTCTTCTCACTGGGTCTGACTCTGTGGCTGCTCAGAGCAGGTGGTTCAGGCTGTGTAGGTGGGTGCATGACCCAGATCTGGGTGATTGTAATGATCCTGTCTCTCTTACCTTTAGAGGCCATGGTGTTGGAGCACTGGTTCTTTCTTATTGTGGGGGCCAAGAACCCCACAGTGTCTCAGAGACATCACAGTCAACAGATAGGCTGGAGGAGCCAAGCACTTTAGTCCAGAGGAGACTGTGAGACCTGCACTCAGAGAAGTGTTTTTGTGAAAGGAAAGAGGTTTCTGATGCTTAAATAAGAGCATCCTTTTATCACCGTTGACACCAGAGAAAAGTGGTTTTCTTTACTGGGGCTGGGAGCTGGTTTAGATACTGGGGAAAACTTCCCCAGTTAACAGTTCCAAAAGGAATCATTAATGAAAAATAATAGAACTTCCTTTCCTGCCAAATGTGTGGGTTTTTGGGTTGTGCAGCCATCTCCGGAGCCTAGAAAGAGATGACTTTTTCTTGTTTGACTCCACTCTACTATTCTCTCACATGATTTGTCTCCAGCCAGCTATTTTTTTTAACCACTTTGTAGTACTGAGTGGTCATATAATTTATTGTCCAAGCTGAGACACTTTTGAGAGTAGACAGAGACATTAGTAATAATTAGACATGGACAAGAGAGACTGTCTAGACAGACAGGGATGAATGATTGCCCTGGGAGTGACTATAGTCAGAGTGAGGGACAGTTCACAAGGCAACGTGCCATGCTCTCATATCATTTGAATCTTGCACCTTCCTTCCTGGAGTGGCTCTTCCTGAGTCAAATTGCAAATGGCCTTTATTTCAGTTCCCTCTGAGAAGCTAGCACTGATTATAAATCTCTTTCCTTTGACAAACCCCTCTTTCCTCAATTCCATGAAACCCTTCACAAATCCCACTTCCAGAATGGAACTTCATGCTTTGATTGCAGGAGTTACAAGGAGAGGGCTATTTACATGGAACTGATTTACGTGTTTCTATCTCTCTGTCTGTTTCCTTGTGATATTTATGAGCTTGGTCTCTCAGGGGGCCATCCTTCTGCCAGGACTTGTGAGTGTTACGTTGATGGCAGGATGATATACAGTGACCCTCGGAGTCACACAGTTGAGTGATTGAATGGCTGCTGGCATACCTCCTCAGATGTCTGGAGGCTTCTGGGGTATGTATTGGATGTGAGAGAGGAGGGGGAGAGGAAAGAATCCTGTAGGTGTCTGAGTTTCAAACTGAGAAACTCATATTCACGAAGCATTCTATTGCAGGGAAGTGCCCAGCTCTTACTTCCCGAGTTGTGTGAGGAAGTGATGAGAATTCTCAGGGGATGTGTCAGTCACACCTCCAGCCCCCTAGAAGCCCATGAGTCTGTCAGACAGTCAAATTGCTGCAGGGCTTCAGCAGTTTAGTTATCACTTATTAAGTACTTATTATTTTCCAGATAGAGTGAGGAGTTTCCAGGCTATATCATAATTAATCCTTACTCAGCCCTATTAAGTGCATGCATGCTAGTTTACTTCAGTCGTGTCCGACTCTGTGCGACCCTATGGACTGCAGCCTGCCAGGCTCCTCTGTCCATGGGATTCTCCAGGCAAGAATACTGGAATGGTTCTCATGCCCTCCTCCAGGGGATCTTCCCCACTGAGGGATCGAACCCGTGTCTCAGCAGGTGGGTTCCTTACCACTAGCACTGCCTGGGAATCCTTATCTAACCTATTAAGTAGGTATCTCCATTTTATAGAGGTAACTGGAGCTCAGACAAGTTAAGTTACTTGCTCAAGTTCACCCAGAAGCCAACTGACTCTCTCCATGCAATGGGCACCTTTTTGTGCGGAAGTTGATGTGGTCAGAATTTGGTTCACACATGTGATAACAACCTATTTAGGGCCCTGGGGGTTTCAGAGTAGGGTTGATTGGACAGTCCACTTGTCCATCCCATCTGGTTCTTGATTCATATTGCCCTTATTTTTTCTGTCTGCATTGTCCTTTCTTTTCTTTTAAGATATAATAATAACAGCTTATTGTATCTTGAAGATAAAATGGATTTAAAAAAAAATGGCATTGAGATAAATGGCCAAACAGTAAAAAAAAAAAAAAAAAAAAAAATGTAGATGGACCTGCCAAGCCTTTTCCTATGGATTAACTGCATTGTCTTTCTTGGTGTCTATGAAATTTGTATGCTCCACTCCCTGCCCGGTCACCTGGGCCATCACCGGAAGTCCCTCCCTTCTAGAACTGACTCCAGTGTGTCGATGAATGCCTGGGGTGGAAGGATTGTCTCGTGAAAGGCCAGAGCATGCGTCAGCATCCGATACTGAGGGTCTGTCTACACCTTAGTTATTGAAGCCTGCCTCTCTCAGGGTCACAGTTGACTGAGTCCAGTTGTCTCAGAGGCTGACCATAGCTTTGATTTGGAGAAAGCCTCCCCAGCCCTTGGTTTGCTCAGAAGTAACCCTATAGACGGGCTTCCCAGGTGACTCAGTGGTAAAGAATCCGCCTTGCAAGTAGTTGACCCAAGTTCAATCCCTGGGTTGGGAAGATCCTCTGGAGAAGGAAATGGCAATCCACTCCTGGGAAATCCATGGACAGTGGAGCCTGGGATGACAGTCATGGGGCTGCAAAAGAGTTGGACATGACTAAACAGCGGCAGCTCTATAGACTAGGAGGGGAACCTGACCATTTCCAATTGACAGTGTCTTGGCTGGTCCTTTAGATCCTTTCTCTATCATTGAGGCAAAAATAGAGCCTTAAGATAGGTAATCCTAGAACTTTATTTCCACCTATTCATCCTTCCTATTTATCCTGCAGCCCTGTAATCAGCCAGACAAAGAACAGCATGCCCAGAGGCCACAGGGCATTATCAGGTAGGGGTGGGGTGGATAAAGGACCATTGGCCTGGGAGAACTGACCCAACTCATTAAACCCCATTAAGGAACCCTGTGACCTTGGGTGATTCACAAGCTTCCATGAACCTCATTTAACTTGCCTAAAAATGAAGATTGGGCAGACGCTTCCCAGGTATTTCCCTTCCCACAGTTCAGGGTAGTGTTGAGCTCTTTGCTCCACAAATCCTAGGCAGAACCTCTCCTGGTTTCCCCTCCCTGGGTGAGGGTGTGGGAGCCCAGAGGATGAAGGATGGAGGTAGATGGAGGGGCCACGAAAGGTTCGTCCTAGGGAGAAGCAGTGACTGCCCCAGGTCTCCTCTGGGCCAGCCTCAGCCTAGTGCTAGTCTGGAAAAATAGCATTGTTTATCTGGCATTTCCTTCCATCTGCCTTGTGCTATCTTGCAAACCCGAGGAGTTGTAAATCCTTATACCCACAATAAGTGACAGAGAATTGGAAAGAGCAGATTCCACTATGTTAACCAACATCTACAATATTCCCTGAATGATGAGCTAAGTGCTAGGTGAGGGGTAGGGGTGGTAGGCAGGAGGATAGGAAAAGGTGGTCTATGAAAAAAAATGAAAAAGAGACATGGTCTTTGTCCTCATGGCCTTGCAGTGTGGTAGGGAGCTGGGACCTAGGCCACTGTGTAGTTGCTGTTCAGTTGCTCAGTTGTGTCTGACTCTTTGCGACCCCATGGACTGCAGCACTCCAGGCTTCCCTGTCCTTCACCATCTCCCGGAGTTTACTCAAACTTATGTCCATTGAGTTACTGATGGCATCCAACCATTTCATCCTCTGTCATTCCCTTCTCCTCCTGCCTTCAATTTTTCCCAGCCTCAGGGTCTTTTCCAATGAGTTGTCTCTCTGCATCAGGTGGCCGGAGTATTGGAGCTTCAGCATCAGTCCTTCCAAAGAATATTCTTTTAGGATTGACTGATTTAATCTCCTTGCGGTCCAAGGGACTCTCAAGAGTCTTCTCCAGCACTACAGTTCAAAAGCATCAATTCTTTGGCGCTCAGCCTTCTTTATGGTCCCGCTCTCACATTTGTGAATGACTGTTGGAATAAACCACAACTTTGACTATACGGACCTTTGTTGGCAAAGTGATGTTACTTTATAGTAACAAATTATAAAGCCATTTGGAACCAAAAGCCCACTACAAAGCTCTTTGTTTTAGCATAGAGTGTTATGCCACATGCTCAGTTGTGTCTGACTCTTCGCAGCCCCATGGACTGTAGCCTGCCAGGCTCCACTGCCCATGGACTCTTCCAGGTAAGAATACTGGTGTAGGGTGCCATTTCCTACTCCAGGGGACCTTCCCGGCCTAGGGATCA
Organism: Ovis aries; assembly: GCF_016772045.2. Classification (NCBI taxonomy): domain Eukaryota; kingdom Metazoa; phylum Chordata; class Mammalia; order Artiodactyla; family Bovidae; genus Ovis; species Ovis aries. Next base: position 61,823,960 of record NC_056065.1, read on the forward strand.
AGCCTGCATCTCTTGGGTCTCCTGCATTGGCAGGTGGATTCTTTATCACTAGCACCACCTGGGAAGTACTGAGTGGGTTACATGCAAATTAAAAAACTTCCTGACAGAAGCAAAGATACGTAGTTCCTCTTTCCCTGTAACCTGGAAAAGGTGTGAAGGATGTAATCCTCTTCTGAGACATGAGAATTCTAAAGGGCTCTGTTCTCTGCTGTAGATGTGCAGACTTGCAGGAATGGCAGTGAATGAGAGTCTAGAACAGAACAGGCTTTACTGAGGAAAGGCCCTCCTGTCTGTGTTAATATAGCGTTACTTTGAAAGATACATCCTCGGGAATCACGGAGCCTTTATAACTACATTGACTACACTTGAAAAAAAGAAAAAAAAAAAGAACTTTCCCCCTATAAATACTAACTTGGGACTGGGGTAAAGAGAGAGCTCCAGATTTTCACCATAGTGTTAGTGGTGGCAGTAACAGCTCAATGGGCGCTGAGTGAGAGGGCATGATCTGGGGCACAGTGAGAGGAAGGCGTGAAGCTGTCTTGGACACGGGGCAGGTGCTGCAGCCGGTGGCAGGGCAGGGCATCCAGCCCTTTGTGGTCTTTTACGTGATTTCTAACTTGAGTAAATCTAGGGCTAGATTCATGGGCACACCTCTTAATGATGGAAATATCACTGCAGTTGCAGAAACATAATGACGCAGCTCTCTGTGTCTTTCCAGCATAAGCTATCTGCATTGATGCCTCCTTTATGTATCTTTTCGGTTCCCCAACATGAATCAGATGTGTACAAGGTCTTTTGCTGGGAGAAATGGGGACATCAAGATGAAAATGACATGGTTCTCACTCTCAGTTAATGTCTAGCTCTAAGTACAGTCCTTTGAAGAAATTTTGATTTCTTTTACCAAATTACGTGTTACCTGGTCTTGCCCCAGACCTTACTGGCCATAGACCATGGCAAATCATTAACCCCTTGGGCCTCAGCTATGGTATCAATACACAGGCCCAGCAGTGCATCTTAGAAAGAAGGGGCCCAGACCCATTGCTGGCCTGAGGCCCCATCCTATTCTAAGGTCAATGCCTGTTCTGTGATGTTGTTTTCCACCCCTTCTCTCTCCCCTTCTCTTTATTCTTTGTCTCCCCTGCTTACCTAGTCATGCAATAGATTTTTGTTTGTTTGTTTGTTTGCTCTATTTACTGAATGGAATTTTATTCTTTGTTCTTAATTTTAAAAATGGTGGAGAACATTTTATATTTCTGCCTCTCAATAGAAAGTAAATTAAATCTCTCTTGATTTATTTGATCCTTGATTGGTGTTTTCTTGAGTGAAAGGATCCTAAATACAGACAGAGGTGCAGGGCTTCTTTAGAGAAGGGATGTGTGGTGACGGGTGAACACATATTATCCCTGCTTCTCTCTCCGGCAGATCTCTGACTCTGGGTTAATGAGCTGTTCGGCGCTCAAGTCTGAGAGTCCTGGGGACATCTGCCTCTGTGCCCAGGCAAGGAAAGCCAGCCTGTCAACCTCAGGGACCAGGCGCTGGCCCAGAGTGGCCCCCAGTGTCCTCAAGGAAGGGAAGGAACCTGGGCTGGGATGGGGTGGGCAAAGCTCCGGTTGTGAGCCCCAGCTCTGCTGCTGAGTGGAAAAATCAGAGCCTCTCCTGCTTCTCTTCTCCCTCCCCCTGCTCCCACCCTGTCTTCCCACCCTGCTTCCTTCTGCAGATGTGTCCTAAGTCCTGTTCCGGGCCAGGCACTATTTGGAAACTGGGAATACAGCAGTGAGCAAGGCAGACCTTTCCCACCTCTGTGAAATTTATGCTCCACTGCAAGGAGAGAGAGAAAATAAATAGACAAGTAAATTTATTTTTAAAAATCACACTGCAATACATGTCACTCACAAAATTAATATAGGGTGACGGGGCACTTGTTTGTGAGTGGAGTGCGTCAGTCGTTCAGTTGTATCCTACTCTTTGTGACCCTATGGACTGTAGCCTCGAAGGCTCCTCTCTCCATGGGATTCTCCAGGCCAGAATACTGGAGTGGGTAGCCATTCCCGTCTCCAGGAGATCTTCCCAACTCAGGGATTGAACCCAGGTCTCTGGCATTGCAGGCAGAATTTTTACCATCTGAGCCACCAGTGAAGCCTGGCACTTGCTTGGATAGCTCTTTAGATTGGACATCAGGGAGGCTTCGAGGAGGTGATGTTTAAGCCGAAGATCAGAATGGCAACAGACGAAATAGGATCCATATCACCGGTTCTCCTAATGTGGTCATGGTGAAGAATAAGCACAGTTGTATATGAAAGTGTTTTATAGACTACATAATAAATGCCGCACATTTTATATCTCATTAGGCAAAATTCCTTGAGGGCAAGCATTGTGATTAATTAACGCTTTCAATCTCAGCACCTTGCATGGTAGTGAATGAGGGTTGAAAAACATTATGTGTATAAAATTGGGAGTTCAGAAGGGATTTTTAAGAAATAAGATGATGTGGATCTGTACCAGGCCTTTGTTGAAAGAAGACACTCTTGCCACTACTGGGCTTTCCTGGTGATTTCTATCCGTGATGCCTGGGGGAAAGCAGAGAAGGTTCCCAGGGTATCACTTGGGCACAGAGGAGTGGAACGGGATGGGCAATGCTGTGGGTGCAGACTTCCCGACAAAATTCCAGATTGCTTTTCTTGCTTTTCAACATCTTCTTAACCTAGAACAGAGGGTAACTTGTCTGAAATTATGAAGAGAGGCCACAGGCTCCCTCTCTAAGCTTCCCTTCCCATGCTTCTGAAACCTTTGCCTTCCTCCAGCCCCTCAGCATCTCTCTCCTCTCTCCAGTCCAGGACCTGGCTCATCACCTGCCCCGGAGACCTCAGTCCATCCTGCTGCCTGATGCCTGTGGCTCTGCAGCCCTGCTCCCCTTCCCTGCCACCCTCCTTAAGGGTTTAGTCAATGCAGCCCACCTCCTGAATCCTGTGAGTCATGGCTTTTCAAACACGCAGGTGTGAATCACTCAACTTGTAGCCCTTGAGATGTCTTGGGTGACAGCTGAGGGAGAAGACTGTGCCTGCCCCTGTCCCTCACCTTCCCCTTGCTTTGTCATGCTTCCTGCACTAGGAACCCAGAGCTCCCATCTCACAGTTCTTCTCTGGGGCCTGAAGACCAGTTTATGGGGTACATATGAGTGGGCATTCACTCATGTGGGAGGAGTCCTTCAGGGAGAAAAGCCTGTCCCCAGGTATGCTTCCTGGACCAACATCATCAGCCCCATCCCAGACATCCTGAATCAGAACCCAGGGCTGGATGCCTGTGATACACGGTGAAGTCTGAGAATCACTGTTAGAGGCTTAGATGAAGGGATGTGCCAGAAACTTGGGACATCTTACACTTCTTGAGATAGAGACATTGTTATTCCTGTGTTTATAGGAGTGAACAAAGGACTCTAGAATCCAAGATCACAGTAGCTGGTGGAGCCTGGATGAGAATCAAGCATTAGCTCCAAAGCCAGAATCACTATCAAGTTTAGATGCCTAATTAAAATGCAAATATGTCTGGAGACATCTGTTACTAATCATTAGCACCTTAATGCTAATTACCCTCCTGGTCATTTATGATAGACTTCTGAGAAGAGAGCTGGTGCTGCTCGATAGCCTGGTGGCATCTCGTGGGTGCTTTCACTGCTTTGGTAATTTCTCCTCTGGCAGCTCTGGCCGGGGTCCTCCTCCAGTTGGGAACTGGGTGACTGATCCTTAAATGTGGGTGCTGCCTGGTCCCAGTCCTGGCCCTTTTCACTTGTTTGGGTAGCCTCTCTCCTTGAGGGACTCCAGCTCCTCCCTTGCATCAGCCGTTACCTATATGATGATGACTTACAAATTTGTTTTCCATCCCAGGATTCTCTTTTGAGTGTTTGAATTTCTCTCTGGTGGACATTTCTGTTTCGACTCCTCATAGTATCTCAGACTTACCTTGTCCATAACTGAACCCATCATCATTTACCAAGTTCTGTCTTCTTCTCATAGAGACTCTTTCAGTGAGTGGTACCACCGTCCATTCAGTTGCTCTTCCTAGAAATGTGGACGTCATCTGTGACTTCTTCCTCCTTGTTGCCTTGTTCCCTCGCCTGCATCTTGTTAGGATGTTCTACTGACTGTTGTGTCTAAGTGCCACAGACTTCTGGCCTTTCTCCCTTCCTCACTGCGACTGCACTCATCGTTTCGCTCCTGGTCTACTGCGCCTGTCTTGCCTCCATATTCTGTATTGTGGCAATAGCTACCTTTCTGCAGAGCAGATATGAGCATGCCTTTCTTCTTTTTGACATGACTCCATGGGAACTGTTTTCACAATAAAGTATATATGGTAAGATGGGTGAAGTCTGTCATGGTCTAACCCCCTGCTTGCCTCTCCAGCCTTGTTTCTAGATATTTCCACTTACCTTCTCCTTATACTCTGCTCCTCTGAATGACTACAGTTACCTAGACATGCCTTCCTCTGTTGAGCCTTGATATGTTCCGTAGTGCTAGTTCAAGGTGACCTTTCCTAGCCCCTCCTCACAAGGGCCTGGCCATTGCTTATTCTACCAAAGTCAGTTACTTCTTCCAGGAGGATTTCCTTGTTCTCTCCACGCTGTACTACATCTTTTCCTTTGTATTCTCTCAGTGGCTTGTGCTGTAGGGTCATTGCCAGCCTCTTCCATAGCGTTTGAAATCTTTCAGAGCGGGAATTATTTCTCTTATCTATGTCTCCTTGATGCTTTGTACTTACCGCATGACTGATAAAATTTCGTGAATGTGTAAGCAAGTAGAGAAGCCACACTAGAACTTGCAACCAATCCTGATTCTCCTTCCCCCTATTGTGGTACCCTATTTCCTGTGACTGGGGACACTGTACCCACCGACTGTGACTTTAACAGAGTATTCATCATTTGTTGACTTCGAAGTCACACCGAGGACCTATCGACTCCTCTCAGAGACAGAGATGAGTTGACTGAAAGCTGTGATACTATGGAGTGTGTGTGTGTGTGAGTGCGCGCGCGTGCATAAGTGTTCTTCTGAAACCTGAAGTAGGAGAATTCAGGCAGATTCTATAGTCTTGCCAATTTTGTATCCAGTAATTTTTTAATATATAGAAAATGAAGAAGGGTTTTCTTTGGTTCACCCACTTTTTCTTTAGGATAAACAATGTGTTTCAGTTATAAGTGCATAGCCATGACTCCTCGGTATATTGTCTGGAACACAGTAAGTGCTAAGTAAACGTTCAGAAGGGCTTTAACCAATGGAAAGAGCCTTGTGAAAGGGTTTGGGTTAGGAGCCTGAGGGCAGGATCCATGAATCCATAAGAGGACCAACCCATTCCCATGGCTTTGAGCACCATCTTTATGCCCCAGACTCCTGTGTCAGTTTACTTTTTCAGAATAAGTCATCCCCAAACTCAGTAGTCTAAAACAGCAACCATTTAGTATTTCTCACAATTCTCTGAGTTGGTTGGGTAGGTTGGTTTGTTCTGGGCCAGCTTGGCCGGAGTTGGATGGTGTAGGTTGGCCTCACTTACACGTTTGGGTCTCCCTGAGGCAGTGAGACAGCTGGAATGGCCGGAGCCTCTGTCCTCTCAGTTACTGATCCTCGGAAAGGCTTGTTCACGTGGTTGAGGAAGGGTTTCCAGAAGCAAGAGAGAAGGCAATCCCCAATGCACAAGTCTTTTTCAATGCTCAGCTTTTATCACATTTGCTTCTGTTTCACTGCCTGAAGCAAGCCACAGAATCAAGCTGAGGTTCATTGTGGGAAGGTCCTCCAACAGAGCAGACACCAAGATCAGATTAAATGTGTGAAGATTTTATTGGGGGAAGCTCCTGTGAAAGGTAATGGGGGAGAGAGCAGGGAAAGGCTGGAAGAGCTATCAGAGCCCCTTGCAAGTCTGACCCTAAGTGATGGGTAGAGGGAAGAAGGTTGGTATCAGAGTCCCAACCTGCTCTGCAATCTAAAGATGTTCAGCAAGTGCTGGGATGCTTTCCGGCCAGCCCAAGTCAGCCATCTGCAGGGTCCTGTGTCTCCTAGGAGTGGGCCTGCTTTAGTATCCCTGCTCTGCTCCCTCTGTGCAAATTCAGTGACAGATTTCAGAGCCTAGCAGCTGGGGCTCTTGGTCAATTAAGCACCCTGAAGTTAGACGTCTGCCAGGCACATTCTCATGGCTATCTACAGCACCATTACTCAAACAATTTATCACAAGTTCTCAAATTTATGCCTCCAGGTCAGACTTCTCTTCTAAGATCTGGACCTCTTAGATCCATCAGCTTTCTTCATGTCTCCTCTTGGCCGTCTCATCAGCATCTCAAGCTCAATATCTTCAGACTGAGCTCTTGATCTCTACCACCAACTCTGCTCCTTCAGCTTTCTGCTCTTGGTGAATGGCACCTTCATCCAGCCAAGTCCAGGGTCCCTGTTGATGCTTGCACTTCTGCATGCCCTTAGACAATCCATTATGAAATCCTGTCAGTCTGACTGCCTGAATATGTATTGATCTGCATCTTTTTTTATACCTGCTGCCCCCACCTAGACCAAGCCCCCAGTGTCTCACTTAGATGATACAACAGCCTCATAACTCATGTCTCACTAGGCATACTTTACTTTATGGGACTTTGCTTCATTATGCTTTGCAGATTTATTGTGTTTTTTTCTTTTTTCTTTCTTTCTTTATTTTCTTTCTTTCTTTTTTTTTTTTTTTTTTTACAAATTGAAGGTTTGTGGCAACCTCCTGTCAAGCAAGTCTTTTGGCACCGTTTTTTCAACAACATTTGCTTATTCATGTCTCTCTATCACATTTTGGTATTTCTTGCAATATTTAAAAAATTTCAATTTTGTTATATTTGTTAAAGTGATTTGTGATTTTTGCTGTTACTATCGCAAAAAGATTATGCTTCATTGAGGACTCAGATGATAGTTAGCATTTTTTTTAGCAATAAAGTGTTTTTTAATTAAGATATGTACATTGCTTTTTAGAAATAATGCTACTGCATGCTTAATAGACTACAGTGTAGGGTAAACATATCTTTTATATACACTGGGAAACCAAAAAATTTGCACAGTTGCTTAATTGCAATGTTTGCTTTTCCTCCCTTTTCTGTTTATTTTTTCAATTGAAGTATAATTGAGTCCAGTTGATTCACAGTGTTGTATTAGTTTCAGGTACACAGCAAAGTGATTCATATATATATATATATATACACACACACACACATACACACATACATATATATACACACATATATGTATGTATTCTTTTTCAGATTATTTTCTATTATTGGTTATTATAAGATGTTGAATATCATTCCCTGTGCCATACAGTAGACTCTCCTTGGTTATCTGTTTTATATATATATAGTTTTTACATATATAGTAATGTGTATATATTAGGCTTCCCTAGCAGTAAAAAATCCACTTGCAACGCAGGAGACTTGCAGGAGATGCAGTTTCGATTCCTGGGTCGGGAAGATCCCCTGGGAGGAGGAAATGGCAACCCACTGCAGTATTCTTGCCTGAAGAATCCCATGGACAGAAGAACCTGGCAGATTGCAGTCCATAAGGTCACAAAGAGTCAGACATGACTAAGCAAGCAGCACACACGCAGGTAGGCAGTGTGTATATGTTAATCCCAAACTCGAACTTTATCCCTCCCCTGCAGTATTTGTTTTATTGCAGTGGTCTGGAACCAGATCCGTAATACCTGGCTTTTGCCCACACCCTGTCCCTGCCATGGCCACCGCCTCCCAGTCCCTCCCTTCCCCTCTTCTCTGCCTGCCTCCAGCGTATGGCTGAAATGAAAGGCAGAGGTATCTCAAATGAAATGTCACAGCGGGCGTTGGTCATTGTGGCAGGCCAGCCAGGGAGTAGGCAGAGTAGAGGACGTGGTCAGGTCAGCCCGAGGAAGGTGCCTGGGAACTGGGCAGACAGCCCGAATGCGACCATGGCTACCGCAGCTCTGGCCCTTATTTTGTCCTGCCCTCCCCGCATGGGGTGGGCAAGGCTTGCGGGCCTTCTCAAATAGTTGAAACTCTGCTGTCAAAACATAGAACTGCCCAGGTCACTGTGACAGGGTTTCCTGGGGTGTCAGATGGGCTGTAACCAAGTTCTATGGTAGAAGGCTTGGAGCACCAGCCTGCAGTCAGGCAGCTTTTACATCAGGTCCTTCCCGCCCCATTCCTTCCTAAGTGGTTTTGTGCAGGTAAGTTACTTTCTCTGACTCTCAGCTTCCTTCAGTGTATCTAGAAGTATACCCATCTCACAGGATTTGTGTGAAGTCTGAATCAGTATAAGTGCAGTCAACACATATTAGCTGGAGATGACTGAGACTTGTTTAGAATCAAGGGGCGGTTTTGATGGGGTTGTAAAATGTGAGGATTTGGGGAATGTCAATTTATAGAAGCCCTTCAAATCATTAATACAAAACACAATTCTGTGAAAAGTATAAGTTGCACCCCATTTTCTTGCTTTACTCTGCTTTTTAGGTTTTCAGAGCAAAATCCTCAAAGTCCAAATATAAAGTACCAATGAAATAATCTGCTTTGTAAACTCTAGGGTTTGGAATATGTATAATGTCAGCTGTTATGTGGGAAATAGTTCCTGATAGGTTTGCTATTTTGTTTGGCCTGTAAAGGTAGAGGGTACTTGAGGTTTGCATTGTTACTAGCCTGCTATTGAAGAATTATAAGTCTTATTTTCATTGATACTGAAACAATGTTCTATTTTGAGAGGTAGGAGGACCTTTGAAGGAGCCCCAACAGATGTAATTATACCCCAGACCTTACCCCAAATCCAGTACATCAAACAGTGATTAAGTCTCTAGTAGTGTGATTCATGGAGAAGGCAATGGCACCCCACTCCAGTACTCTTGCCTGGAAAATCCCATGGATGGAGGAGCCTGGTGGGCTGTAGTCCATGGGGTCGTTAAGAGTTGGACATGACTGAGCGACGACTTCCCTTTCACTTTTCACTTTCATGCATTGGAGAAGGAAATGGCAACCCACTCCAGTGTTCTAGCCTGGAGAATCCCAAGGACGGGGGAGCCTGGTGGGTTTCTGTCTATGGGGTCGCACAGAGTTGGACACGACTGAAGTGACTTAGCAGCAGTAGCAGTGTGATTCATAACCTTTAGAGTCATAGAATTTGTTGAAAATTTGGTGAAACCAGTGGACTCGACCTGGTGAAAATGGGTGCTCCAAATATTCATACAGTATCAGGGACCCCAGAGCCTTAAGAAGCCTATCCTACTTGGAGTCTGAGTGGATCATGCCAGATCGAGAATGTTCTCAGCATCATGAGGCATCCTTGAGAGGACTGGGCAGAACTCAGAGGACATAGATGCCAGGTGAAGAGGCAGGCCTGGTCCCTACTTTTACAATTGAGTCTGGTGTCATGACTCACCAAGGATGTTTCTGTTCTCATTGTGCAAAACTGCCCTCTCTGAGGATGCCACCTACATTGCACACGGACAGGGGCTTCCGTCCACAGCTTTGAGCCCTGATGGCCTGAAAGTTGGCCGTGGATCATGGTGGCTCACAGGAAGCAATTCACATGGACACATCAGAGGGTGACTTTGGGGATGGGTGACATCATTCCTGGCCTCTCCCAGCGTGAACTCTGTAAAAGTCTGTGGGAGGGCCTTTTCCTCTACAGCTTTTGTTCCTATTACTTTCCTTCCTAAAATGCTCTCTCCTCTCCACCCATCTTCCTTGGTATCATTCCTAGCCCTTGCCCCAGCCCCTCACTCTTCTGTGAACCAGAGTACCCTTAAGGCCCTCACATCCTCTGGGCTGCTGCTGTTCCCACACTCCTTGTCTTTTAGTTAACCTTTCAGCTGTAATTCCCTGGAGAAAGGAAAGGCTACTCACTTCAGTACTCTGGCCTGGAGAATTCCATGGACTGTCTAGTCCATGGGGTCTCAAAGAGTCAGACATGACTGAGCGACTTTCGCTTTGCAGTTAGAAGGCAGCTTCTCACAGTTAGAGACTCAACTTCTGACTGTCTACCTAGAAGCTCAGAGAGGGAAGTTTAAGAAGAAACCAAATATGTTATTGAGGAGAGCAGCCAGGAGTGGAAGGAAGCCCCAGTATAAGCTGCAGGAACTGTGAAGGGAAGGTCTGGTGGAAATGACTGAGACTGTGTTTTTAAGACTCTCCTCCTCCAGAAATTGCTCCATTTTGCTTCTGAGTGGAGTACAACTCAAACAAACCAACAAGAACAACCTGCACCAGAAAAGCACAGTGCATTTCCTCTGCAGAGCTGTTTGTGCCCGCTGCATCCGGCTCTCACCCTATTTTCTCTCTTTTTAAAAGTAGCTTTTCATTGTGGAAAATTTCAAACATATGCTAAAGTAGAGAGAATCATCTAATGAACCTCTAGGCATCCACTGCTCAGTTTCAATAATTATTAACTCATAACAAATTGTTTTTCACCTCAGTCTCCCTAGTTTACCTTCCCATTGGAGTATTTTGAAATAATTCCCAGTTATTTTAACTCCATTCATAAATATTTCGATACTAGTCTCTAAAAGATAATGGATTAGAAAAATAACCATAATACCATTACCACACTCCCCAAGTTAACAATAATTTCTTAATATTTTCAATATCTAGTTGGCATTCAAATTTCTCCAACTGTAGCATATTTTTTTAAAAAGCAGTTCACCTTTTTTTTTTTATAAAGAAGTTTATTTGAATCATAATCCAAATAAGGGTCACACATCATATTTTGTTGAAAGACTTAAGTCATAACTGCAGGTTCCTTTACTCCACTTGGCTTTTAGCCTCATGGTTTATTTGTTGAAGAAACTTTTCATATTTTTGGTAGATTTTCCCACATTCTGGAGTTTGCTGGTTGCCTCCCCATCGTGTTGTTGAATGTTTTTTCCTCTGTATTTCCTATAAACTGGCACTTAGTGCCATCTGATTCAGATTTACTTTTTTTTTATTTTGTAAGATCACTTCCTAGGGGGTGGTATGTATTTTCATCAGAGGCACATAATGTCCACTTGTTTCCCTTCATGTGACATTAGCAGCCACTGAAGATTATTGCCTGGATCAGAGTGGCAAACTTTCTCTATAAAGGGCCAGATAGTAAATATTTCAGTCTGTAGGCCACACAGTGTCTATCACAACTAGTCAACATCGCCATGATAGTGTGGAAGCCACAGGAGTCAATACAGAAATGAATGTGCATGGGTGAGTGCCAATAAAACTTTATTTACAAAAACAAGCAGGCCAGGCATAGCCCAAGGGCCATAGTTTGCTGACCCCTGCCTGGATTGTTTATTTCCTTGGGGGTTATTCAGAGCTGATGTCCTAATCCCATCATTCCTCTTCATTTATTAGTTGGAATCACTTTTATTTTTTTCTGGTTCCACTGGGCCTTCATTGCTTTGCACAGGTCTGGTATAGTTGCAGAGAGTGCCAACTACTCTTGTTGTGATGCACAGGCTTTTCACCGTGGCGGCTTCTCTTGCTGTGGAGCACAGACTCCAGGTACGTGGGCTTCAGTGGTTGCTGTGCCCAGCTTCGGTCGTGGCTCCCAGGCTCTAGAGCACCAGTAGTTGTGGCGCGTGGACTTTAGTTGGTTTGAGGCATGTGGAATCTTCCTGGATCAGGGATCTAACACATGTCTCCTGCCTTGGCAGGCAGGTTCTTATCCACTGTACCACCAGGGAAGTCCCTTGAATCACTTTTAAAAAGAGATTTTACCCCACACTATTTGGCTATCTTCATTCTTTTGATCCTTCCTTTTGCCCCAACTCCACCAAAATTGTCCTAAGATCATCCTGTGGCTAAATCCATTTCTCATCTTAAGCTACTTGGCCTACTGGCAGCATCTGACATAACTGATCCTTCTTTCCCCTGTAAAATACTTCTCATGGCTTTCAGGTTTCACCACCCTCTCCTGAGGGTCTTCCTCTGCCAAATGTAACTCCTTCTCAGTGGCTTTTTAATTTTCCTAATCAATCTGTGAGTCTTGAATTCCCTTGGCTTAGTCTTCAGACTTCTGTTCTTTATCTATAGTCACTTCTTCAGGGTTCTACACATATATGACTTCTAAGTATATATGCATATAATTAACCATGTATGTATATTAGATATTATAGTTCATCTGATATGAAATATATAGCTCTCCCCTGGTCTTCTTTCTGAACACTACATATGTCTCTTCAGTTGCTTATGAGACATTTCCATGGGGATGTCTAAAAAACAAGTCAAACCTTACATTTTCAAATGTAAATGCTTAATATTCCCTATAAAACCTGCTCCTTCTTCAGTCTTTCCTTTCTCAGTTAATGAGGACTCTGTCCTTCCAGGAGCCTAGATCAAAAAAATCTTAGCATCACGCTTGACACCTCTTTTTCTTTCACTCTGCACACCCAATCTGTCAGCATATCATCTTGATTCCATCTTCAAATATACCCACTTCTCACCACCTCTGCTTCTACAGAAGCAGTTCAAGCTATTGTCCCCCATCTCCGAGACTGTTGCCTGCTACTGACTGGAGCAGGTGGTCATGCTGCCCTACTTGAAGTACATCCCCAAGCCAGCAGCCCGAGGGACTCTTTAAAACCATAAGTCAGGGTAATTCACTGTTCTCAGAGTCTTCCAATGGCTTCCCGTCTCATTAAGAGTCAAATCCAGAATCCTTAAATTAGTGGCCTGCAGAAGCCTACACAGCCTGAACCTCAGCCCGACCCCTTGCCTTTCTGACCTCATATCCTCTTGCTCTTCCCACGTGTCTCCCTGCTCCGGCACACAGGCTTCTTGCTGTACCCATTACGCTAAACACCCTCTTTGCCCCTGGTTCTTTGCCCTTGCTGTTCCTTCTGCCTGGGATGCTCTCTTATAGATACTTGAGTGGCTTGTCCCTCACCACCTTCAGGTCTTTGCTCAGTGAGGTCTACTCTGATCACACTACTATTGCCTCCACCCCTCTGCACTCCAGGAAAGAAGAATGTCCAGATCTCAGCAGAGAAGCCAGACTGTCTTTCCTCTGAGACCCTGATAGGGAAGCTAGAGACTACACAAGAGTATTTCCTTGCAGTCCTTTTCCTTTCCTGACTCACACTGCAGTGGGTCTACCTGGTAGGTGAAGCTCCAAGATGGTGAGGGGAGCTGTGCCTTTCCTTCTCTCTCCATGCAGGATACCCTCAAAACCAGCCCTCTGAAAGAGACCCTTTTTCTGTTTCCTTGAAACATAAGCTCTCTGACTCTCTGGGTTGGTGGACCAGCTGGGGTGTCCCAGAGCTGGGACTGGCGTGGGGGACCCCTGCTGGATTCATAGCTAAGCCTTGGGATAATTTCTTCCAGGTCTTCACTCATGAATCTGCTTCAGTGTTTTATTCTGGAGCTTATACTGGCTCAGTCTTCCCTGGTGGCTCAGAGGGTAAAGAATCTGCCTGCAATGGAAGAGACCTGGGTTCAATCCCTGGGTCAGGAAGATCTGCTGGAGAAGGGAATGGCAACCCATTCCAGTATACTTGCCTGGGGAATCCCATGGACAGAGAAGCCTGGTGGGCTACAGTCCATGGGGTTGCAAGGAGTCGGACATGAGTGAGTGCCTGACACTTTCACTTTTCACGCTGGCCCAGAAAAAGGCTATGGTGGCCTTCTCTTTGGGCCTTTCTTCCCTTTTGTTTGTCATCCCAGGGTCAGCGCGCCTTGGTGCCTCTCCATTAATTTATGTGAAGACGTCTCTCATTTTGAATTTGAGTCTACATCTGCCATCTGGAGACTTCTGATCCCTGCCAGGGCGGCCAATTGGATGATATCATGAGATAGCGATGTCTGCAAGGCTAATGCCCTGAAGTTTTTCCCCAGCCAGGCCACTCATCATCCAGTCCTTGGCCTCTCTTTGTAGCATCAGAAGCTCTCTGAGCCAGATGGAGCCCCAGTGACCACCTAGTCTAACTTTCTGTGTCTCCTCTGCAATGTGTCTGAAAAGTGGCTATACAAGCTGCTTTAGTACTTTTCAAGGTAGTCCATTCTACTTTTAGATAGGGCTTCCCTGGAAATTCAGCTGATAAAGAATTTGCCTGCAATGCAGGAAACCCTGGTTTGATTCCTGGGTCGGGAAGATCCCTTGGAGAAGGGTTAGGCTACCCACTTCAGTATTCTTGGGCTTCCTTGGTGGCTCAGTTGGTAAAGAATCCGCCTGCAATGGGGGAGACCTAGGTTCAATCCCTGGGTTGGGAAGATCCCCTGGAGAAGGGAATGGCAACCTACTCCAGTCTTCTTGGCTGGGAAATCCCATGGACAGAGGAGCCTGGCAGGGTATAGTCCATGGGGTGGCAAAGAGTCAAACATGATTGAGTGACTAAGCACACAGCACAGTCAGTGGAAAACACTCTAAACCTTCAATCTATTTGAGTCTCTTGTTTATTCTCTTGAAGAGTACTTCCATAGTGACTTTTTCAACACTTGGTTCTTCAGTGAAGGCTGCCTGAAGATAGAATCCTTTAAGATCCCATTTACTAAGTGGTGAGGTTCTTAAAGGCATGAATCCATCCTATTCTCTGTATTCCCTGTGCTTGGCATAATATCTGAATCTAATAGATGCTCAATAAATGTCTAAGGCAATAATGAATGAGGAACAACTACTTATTGAGGATTTAAAATGTGGCAGACACTCCTCTAAGCCCATTATGTGCCTCAGAACAACCTAGTATAGTAGGCAGTGCTTTTATTACCACTTTTTGTTTTTTGATGAGGGAACTAAATCTTAGAAATGTTAAGTACCTTTCTAAGGTGACACAGTCATGAAAGGGAGTAGTGAAGATTCAAACCCAGAAGTGTGGACTCTCTAATTCACTCTTCTTTGTATATTATTTCATGTTTCTTTCTTTCTCTTTATTTTTTAAATTGTGGTAAAATATGTATAGTATAAAGTTTACCATATTAACCATTTCTAAGTGTACCATTTAGTCACAGTAAGTGCATTGCTGTGCAGCTATAATCACCTTCCTCCATCTCTGTGACTTTTTCATCTTCCCAAACTAGAGCTCCAGACACATTCCTTCCTCCCCCAGCTCCTGGTTACCACCAATCTACTTTCTTTCTCTAGGGATTTGGCTACACAAGGCACCTCATACAAGTGAAATCATATACCATTTGTTCTTTTGTGACTGGCTTATTTCACTTAGCGTAATTTCTTCAAAGTTCATCCATATTGCAGCCCTATACATCCATATGAAGAAATATGTCAGGACTTCTTTCTTTTTAAAGGTCGGATGATATTCTATTATATGTACACACCACATTTTGTTTATCCGTTCATTCATTGATAGAAACTTGGATTGCTTTTGGCTATTGTGAGTAATCCAGCTGTGAACATGGGTATCCAAATATTTGTTTGAATATCTATTTTCAGTTCCTTGGGATATATAGCGAGGAATGAAATTTCTAGATCACATGGTAATTCTTGGGCTGCCCAGGTGACAGTAGTGGTAAAGAACCCAACTGCCAGTGCAGAAGATGTGAGATACGTGGTTCTGATCCTTGAGTTGGGAAGATCGCCTGGAGGAGGGCATGGCCACCCACTCCAGTATTCTTGCCTGGAGAATCCCCATGGACAGAGGAGCCTGGTGGGCTATAGTCCATGGGTTCGCAAAGGATCGGACATGATTGAAGTGATTTAGCGCACACACCTGCATGGTAATTCTCAATTTAATTTTTTTGAGGAACTGCTATATTGTTTCGCACATGGATGCACTATTTTATATTTCCACCAGCAATGTACAAGGGTTCCTTCCAGTTCTCCACTTCTTTATCAATATTTGTTAGTTCTTTTTTTTGTATAATAGCCATCCTAATGGGTGTAAAGTGGTATATCTCATTGTGATTTTGATTCACATTTCCCTAATGACCTATGATGTTGAATATCTTTTCATATGCTTATTGATCATTTGTTATCTTTAGAGAAGTGTCTCTAAAATTAAGTTCCTTGTTTTGTTGTTGTGGGGGTTCTTTATATATTCTAGATACTAAACCTTATGAGATATATGATTTGCATATATTTGCTAAGCGTTTTATGGTTTTAAGTCTTACGTTTAGGTCTTGATCCATTTTGAGTTAATTTTTGTATATTAAGGTAAAGGGTCCAAATGGAGAAGGCAATGGCACCCCACTCCAGTACTCTTGCCTGGAGAGTCCCATGGATGGAGGACCCTGGTGGGCTGCAGTCCATGGGGTCGCGAAGAGTCAGACACGACTGAGCGACTTCACTTTCACTTTTCACTTTCATGCATTGGAGAAGGAAATGGCAACCCACTCCAGTGTTCTTGCCTGGAGAATCCCAGGGACTGGGGTGCCTGGTGGGCTGCCATCTATGGGGTTGCACAGAGTCGGACACGACTGAAGCGACTTAGCAGCAGCAGTAGTAAAGTGTCCAAATTCAATTTTTACTTGTGGACATCCAGTTTTCCCTACATCATTTGTGGAAACACTGTCTTTTCCCCACTGAATAGTCTTGGATCCCTTGCTGAAAATAATTTGACCATGTATGAAGAGTTTATTTCTGGACCCTCTAATCTGTTGCGTTGATCTATATGTCTGTCTGTATGTCAATACCACATTGTCTTGATTCCTGTAGTTCTGAAGTAAGCTTTGAAATTAGGACATGTGAGACCACTAACTTTTTTCCTAGATCATTTGGCTATTCAAGGACTCTTGAATTTCCACATGAATTTTAGACTTGACATTTTGATTTATGCAAAACTGTTGAGATTTTGATAGGGAATGCATTAAATCTCTTTGGGTAGTATTGGCATCTCAAGACTCTTAAGTCTTCTGATCCATGAACATGAGATGTCTTTTCATTTATTACTATCTTATGTAATATCTTTTAGTAATTTTTCATAGCTTTTGGTGTCTTTATTTGAAAAAAACTTTTCTCTTTATTTAAACATTTCCCTAACCACCAAGTTTTCCTCCCAGAAAGGAACCACAATTTTCACTTTCTCATGTGTCCTTCTATTTCCATATATATCAATAAAATTTTAATGTATAAACTTCTCAAAACCAAATAGTAACATATATAACTTACTGTTCTGTACCTGTGTATTTCTCCACTGAAGAACTGATCTTGGAGATTCTTCCATATCAGGACCCTGAAATCTGTCTCTCTTTTTAAAAGCTTTATACATTCCATAATTTATTTAACTTATCCCCTTTTGATGGATATACAGATTTCTTTCTTTTTTTTTTGTAATATTTTACTATTAATGCTTCAATGAATAAACATAAGGATGTCATTTGCCCACATGCAAATATACATGAAGAAA
This sequence comes from Ovis aries, assembly GCF_016772045.2. Lineage (NCBI taxonomy): Eukaryota > Metazoa > Chordata > Mammalia > Artiodactyla > Bovidae > Ovis > Ovis aries. Next base: position 61,841,252 of record NC_056065.1, read on the forward strand.
ATTTCTTAAAAGTAGAATTGTGCCAAAGAGTGAGTTTAAAATTTCACATTGTAGTTCCAAATAGTCTACATGGAAGTTGTACCAGTTGATCCACTTACCAGCCTGGTGGCTATTTCCTTGTATCCTTGCCAGCACAGTGTGTTATCAAACAATTTTTAGCCCTGGACTATCTTAAGGGATGAAAAGTGGTATCTCCTAGTTTAATTGTGTTTTTCTCTTGTTGTGCTAGTGAACAACTTTTCAAATATTATGAGCCTTTTATATTTTCTAATTTGTGAGTTGATCGATCATATCCTTTGCACATGTTCATGTTAATTTGTAATTCATTATATATTAAGAGAAAATATCTACTTCTGTTTCACTGACTCTGCCAAAGCCTTTGGCTGTGTGGATGACAACAAACTGTGGAAAATTCTGAAAGAGATGGGAATACCAGACCACCTGACCTGCCTTTTGAGAAACCTGTATGCAGGTCAGGAAGCAACAGTTAGAACTGGACATGGAACAACAGACTGACTCCAAATCGGGAAAGGAGTACATCAAGGCTGTATATTGTCACCCTGCTTATTTAATTTATATGCAGAGTACATCATGAGAAACGCTGGGCTGGAAGAATCACAAGCTGGAATCAAGATTGCTGGGAGAAATATCAATAACTTCAGATATGCAGATGACACCACCCTTATGGCAGAAAGTGAAGAGGAACTAAAAAGCCTCTTGATGAAAGTGAAAGTGGAGAGTGAAAAAGTTGGCTTAAAGCTCAACATTCAGAAAAACTAAGATCATGGCATCTGGTCCCATCACTTCATGGCAAATAGATGGGGAAACAGTGGAAACAGTGTCAGACTTTGTTTTTTGGGGCACCAAAATCACTGCAGATGGTGATTGCAGCCATGAAATTACTCCTTGGAAGGAAATTATGACCAACCTAGATAGCATATTAAAGAGCAGAGACATTACTTTGCCAACAAAGGTCCATCTAGTCAAAGCTATGGTTTATTCAGTAGTCACGTATGGATGTGAGAGTTGGACTATAAAGAAAGCTGAGCTCCAAAGAATTGATGCTTTTGAAGTGTGGCGTTGGAGAAGACTTTTGAGAGTCCCTTGGACTGCAAGGCGATCCAACCAGTCCATCCTAAAGGAGATCAGTCCTGAATATTCATTGGAAGGACTGATGTTGAAGCTGAAACTCCAATACTTTGCCCACCTGATGCGAAGAACTAACTCATTTGAAAAGACTCTGATACTGGGAAAGATTGAAGGCAGGGGGAGAAGGGGACGACAGAGGACAAGATGGTTGGATGGCATCACTGACTCAATGGACATAAGTTTGAGTAAACTCCGGGAGTTGGTGATGGATTGGGAAGCCTGGTGTGCTGCAGTACATGGGGTTGCAGTGAGTCAGACACAAGTGAGCAACTGAACTGAACTAATATATTAAAAGAATTTGTCCTTTGCAGTGTAGATGCAGAAAATATTTTCTAATTTGTAGTTTGCCTTTTGTAGTTATTTATATTTTTAGGACAATTTTTATTTAGTTGAATATATCAGCCTTTTTATTACTGTATTTTGGGTTTATACTGCTAATAGAGGCCTTTGCAACTACAAAAATTACACATTAAAAAATTCTGGCATTTTTATGGTTTCATTTGTTACATTTATATCTTGATTCATAGATAATTTATTTTGGCATAAGACTTGAGGGAAGGATCCTACTTAATTTTTTCCCATATGTCTACTCAGTTGTCTGAAAACCATTTATTAACTATTCATCTCTTCCTCAGTGATCTGAAATATAATATTTCTCATAGATATTTAGGTCTCATTCTGCATTTTAAATTCTGTTCTCTTGATCCATTTGTACATTCATATGCCAGAAAGCATATTTTAATTAAAGCAATTTTATAATGTGTCTTAATATGTGGGGGCTAGTTATCTTTAATAACATTTCTGTGTTAGAATTTTCCTGAATATTCTTGCTTACTTATTGTTCCATATGAACTTCAGATTAAACTTATCTAGCTCTTGCCAAAACTTACTGGTGATTTTGTTGGGAATGTTTAATTTACAAATAAACTTCAGAGAGAATTCACATCTTTAGAATGTTAAATTTCTTTATCCATGAATGTGTTGTGACTTTTCATTTGTTCAAGTCTTTGTTTTTTTGTCCTAAAGCAGTATTTTCAATGAAATGTTTCTTTATACATCTTGCATACTTCATATTAAATTTATTCCTCTCTCTTTAATTTTATTTTAATTTGTTTTTATAAAGATCCATCCTCTTAACTACTAGAGATCTCACTGTGCTTTTAGGAATTTAGTCACTTGTTTCCCATTCTTCTGGCCTGGGGTGCGACAGTGTCCCTAAAGGAAATAATCCTCCCAGACATTGCCAGTTATCCAAATCTGGCCTGTGATTTACTGTTTTCACTTTCTGAGTAATGGGCCTCTTTCAGGTCCATTATCATCATCTTATATTTGTCTAAAAAGCCCTTTGTATATGTGGTTTCATTTGATCCTTACAATGACCTTGAGATATCAACAAAGAGAATATTTATTCATGTTCATTTTGAGAGGGAAGAAGTTGCTCTCCTAGTTCACACGGGTGGGGCTGGACTATTGTGTTCAGTTGCTCAGTCGTGTCTAGTCTATCTGTGACCTCACTGACTGCAGCACGCCAGGCTTCCCCATCACTATCTCGGAGTTTGCTCAGACTCACATGCATTGAGTCAGCAATGCCATCCAACCATATCATCCTCTGTCACCCCCTTTTCCTCCTGCTCTCAATCTTTCCCAGCATCTGTGTCTTTACCAATGAGTCGGCTCTTGGCATCAGATGGCCAAAATATTGGAGCTTTTGCTTCAGCATCGGTCCTTACAATGAATATTCAGGGTTGATTTCCTTTAGGATTGACTGGTTTGATCTCCTAGCTGTCCAAGGGACTCTCACGAGTCTTCTCCAGCACCACGCTTAGAAAGCATCAGTTCTTTGGCACTCAGGCTTCTTTATGGTCCAGCTCTCACATCTGTACATGGCTACTGGAAAATCCATAGCTTTGACTATACAGGCCATTGTTGGAAAAGTAATGTCTCTGCTTTTTAATACATTGTCCAGGTTTGTCATAGCTTTTCATCCAAGGAGCAGGCGTCTTTTAATTTCATGGCTGCAGTCACCATCCATAGTGATTCTGGAGCCCAAGAAAATAAAATCTGTCACTGTTTCCATTTTTTCTCCATCTGTTTGCCCTGAAGTGATGGGACTGGATGCCATAATCTTAGTCTTTTGAATGCTGAGTTTTAAGGCAGATTTTTCATTCTCCTCTTTCACCTTCAAGAGGTTCTTCAGTTCATCTTTACTTTCTGCCTTTAGGGTGGTGTCATCTGCAAGTCTGAGGTTATTAATATTTCTCCTGGCAATCTTGATTCCAACCAGTGCTTCATCCAGCCTGGCATTCTATACATGATGTACTCTGCAGATAGGTTAAATAAGCAGAGTGACAATATATAGCCTTGACATACTCCTTTCTCAACCTGGAACCAGTTTGTTGTTCCATGTCCAGTTCTAACTGTTGCTTCTTGACCTGCATACAGGTTACTCAGGAGGCAGGTAAGGTAGTCTGATATTCCCATTTCTTAGAGAATTTTCCAGTTTGTTGGATCCAAACAGTCAAAGACTTTAGCATAGTCCATGAAGCAGAAGTAGATTTGTTTTCTGGAATTCCCTTGCTTTTTCTATGGTGGTCCAACAGATGTTGGAGGTTTAATCTCTAGTTCCTCTGCCTTTTCTAAATCCAGCGTGTACATCTGCAAGTTCTTGGTTCACATACTGTTGAAGGCTGTCTTGAAGGATTTTGAGCATGACCTTGCTAGCATGCAAAATGAGCCCAACTGTGCGGTCGTTTGGAGCCTTGCATCCCTGTGCACGTTCTTTCAGTCCCTGTCCTTGCCTGGCAGCCCCAGGCTCCTGTCCCATCTCCAGGAGCAGCCTGTCTGTCCCTCCCTCAGGGTTGCTCTCCATCCTAGTCCTCCCCGCTGGCAGGCTGCTCTGGGTCTGTGCAGGGATGGGGCCCCAAGCACTCGGAGCACACCTAGCACCCAGCTGCAAGCTATGAAGTCTGAAGCCAGTCTCTGCTGCTCCTTGTTTACTGAGGCGGTAGTTGGGAAAGTTTGTCATTTCCAGAGGTCGTGCTGGCAGGTTGACAACCCGAATCGTCTCATCCTGCTGCCTTGACTTCTCAGAGAGAACAATGCAACACCCCCACTTTCCTCTCCTGTTGCTTAGATGAGGATTAAAGGCAGCCTTGCTTATTTTCCTGCTTCAGCAGGGTTGCCTTGTGCTCTGAAGGGGGCTCAATGTTCCTTCGCTCACCGGGGATCTTTTCTGGGCTCCAGGATCAGTGGGGCTTAAAGGGGCACACAGACCACCAGCACATGTGAGACCAGGCCGCAGGGGAGGCCCTCGGCCCAGGGCGCAGAGCACAGCTGCAGTGTGTTCACCTCCTGCCTCCCTTCTTTCCTTTTATCTTCCGCCACTGTTCTGAAAAGTAGTCACTGCTTTCTATCTGCCCACTTCCTCCAACTGCCACCAGAGCAGTTATGCTGCTGTCTTTCATGAAGACTCATTCATTCAGCAAGCTTTTATTGAATGCTGTTCAATGCTTGTTCAGCAGTTGCAATAGCTGAGGATACAGCTGCGAACAAGACAGTGTCCCTGAGCTCAGGGAGGTGGGAAGAGATAAACAGTAAGTAAGTCACCAGACAGGTAAATAAGATGGCTTCCTGTAGTAAAGAGTGCCACAAAGAAAACGAAGCAAAGGGGTGCGAAGGAGGGAGATTTGGGGGTTTCTTCCAAATGAAGAGAGTTGGGAGAGGGAGTTGTCTAATGAGGTGTTATTTGATTTGAAACTTGAATGGTGAAAAGCCAACTATGCCAACATCTGTAGTCTAGGGAGAAGAGAGAGCAAGCACAGGGGTCCTGAGGTAGAGCTGGACATGGCAAGTTTCAGCAACAAACAGACCAAGGAAGTGGGAAAATTGTGAGCCAAGGGAGGGAGATACAGGAGGAGGGAAGAGAAGGAAGCAAGGGTCTTAGAAGCCAAGATAAGGCTTTTCAATTTTAAGTACGACAGGGAGATTTTGGAGAGTTTACAGCAGAGGAGAGACGTGGTCAGATCCATATTTTAAAGCTATTCTGGCACCAGGAGACAAATATCAAACTGCTCATAACAACATTATTCATATTGGCTGAAGAACTAGAAGCAACCCAAATGCCCAGCAAGAGTAGAATGGATAAATAATGGACTGCCATTGAACAATAAAAATAAACAAACTAGAGCTCGATACACAACACAGAGGAATCTCATAAATAAAATGCTGAGTGAAAGAAGTCCAACACGAGGTAATGCATGCAGCGTGATTCCGTTTTTCTAGAGTGTGTATATCAGCCAAAATCAAAACAATAGTTTTTACAGATTCAGGGTTAAGTGGTAAACTGTAAGAGGAGTGAAGACGTGATTACCTTAAAGCTAGGAGAAGGGTTATCTTTGGCGGGGCAGGTGGGGCAGTGACAGGGAGAGAGCACCAGGGGGGCTTTTGGGGGTGGAACTAGGAATGTTTCTACTTCTTGATCTTGGAGGTGATTTACTTCTTGACCTTGGGGATGATATAGTGTGCATGTTCATGTGGTCACAAACCACAGAGTTATACATTTTTGTTTTTGTACTTTTCTGCATATGTGTTGTATTTCACAGTAAAAATGTGCAAACATTGCAGTTTGGCTGCTGTGTGACAAATGGATTTAAGGGAGCCAAGAGTGAGGGGAGGACTAGTAAGTACTTAGCTGACTGTAGACATCCAGGTGAGTGGTGAGGGTGCTGGGACTCTGGTGGTTTCAATGGAATGGGTTAGGGCTGTGCTTTGGAGGTGAGGTCCACAGGGCTTGCCAACAGATTGGGTTGTAAGCAGTAGCGATGAGGGAAACAGTGGTTTGGATGCCCTGGGTATTTGCTATTTCCTGAGAAATAAAACTTGGGAAGGGGGACAGGCTTGAAGGGGAGATGAAGAAATCTACACTGGTTCTGTCAACTTTGAGTTCCATATTTTGTATTTAATGGAGAAATTAAACAGGCAACAGTTTCCTAACTGGCTGGTCCACTTCCAGTCTGGCTCCCTTCATTGCATTCTTGACCTTCTGGTTCAAGGGATTTGTTTCAAGAATAATCTGGTGATGTTGTTTCCCCAGTAGAGAAGGATCTTCTGCAGATCCTTCCAATGACTATCGCCCAGTAGGAAGAGGCTTAATTCTTCATTGTGACCTCAGGCCACCATGCCCAACTGGGTCCTGCCTCTCCAACTTTGTCTTAGTGGCTCCTCCATCACCCAGAGTGGCCACAGAAAAGGACGACAGGCTTTTACACGTGCTGTCCTCTTTGTCTCCAGCTTCTTCCCTCATCCATGCCCTCACGATCTTATGCCCGCTCTTCAAGTCTCACCTTGGATATCTGTTGTCCCAGGCAGCCTTCCCACATTTCTTAGCCCCCAGGACCCAGTGGGGTACCATCCTGTGCTCTCTCAAACCCCTCCTTCATTTAGCTCTTGCATCAGCCCTCATCCCACAGCCCGGAGTAGCTCTTCACTTCCATCTCCTCTCGTTGACTGTGAGTTATCTGAGGGCAGTGGCCAGGTTCATAACTGCATCTCGTGCAGCTGGCCACACCTGTTAAGGCAAATGCTCAACAGACATCTCTTGATGAATGACTAATGACACACCCTCTCCCATACATGGTCCAGGTACTTCCTCTTTCTCTTTCACCTGCACATCTTCCTCTTAGACTCTCTCCCCACAAAGGCACACTTTGTACTGCTCCTTTCACAAGCATTCCGTCTCAGGCCACAGGGCTGAGGCTCCAAGACCTTCAGGGAGAGAGGACTTGTGGTGGTTGGTGGTGTTCCCCTAAATCTTCTGAGAGTGCAGATGTTTTTCTACCTAAGGGTTTGGAAGGTCACTAAGGAGGAGGCAAAGATGTTATTGGAGCAGCTGTCAGAAAGAGACAGGAGAGCAGAAATCAGCTTCTCTGGTGTCTCCCAGGCAAAATGATCCAAAAATTGCCTTGGGGGAAACCCTGGGTCTAAGTGACTACAAATGCTGTTTGTCCTCCGAGTCATCTTGGCTAAGGCCAGTGGAGTGACATTATGTATGTCTTCCCTGCCCAGCACCCTCACTTCCATTCAGTGTGAATTCTCAAGGAGTCATTAAGTAGAAGAGTCCCACATAGTGTGCAGTAGAGGGTGGCCTTTATGGGCCTATGATAGGGGTGATGTTTCTGTGATGTTTGCCTGGGAACCTTAATTCCTTTTTTTGTTTGTTTTTAAAGAATCTGTTGACAGAGCTCTGAATGTCTCTGTGGTTCACACTGGCGAGGTTAGTCTAGGGATTTAGCCACATCAAAGTCATTCTTGGACTTCACAGATGGCACTAGTGATAAAGAACTGCCTGGCAATGCAGGAGACATAAGAGACACGGGTTTGGCCCCTGGATTGGGAAGATGCCTGGAGAAGGAAATGGCAACACACTCCAGTATTCTTGCCTGGAAAACTCCATGGACAGAGGAGCTGGTGGGCTACACTTCCCAGGGTCGTAAAGGGTCAGATACAACTGAAAGACTTAGCATGCACACATGAGGTCATTCTTACAGTTTTGCCACACCTTTCCTCCTGCTCCACTGATACCTGCTGTCCCTAGATGACCAAGGGATGGGAAACTGAATTTCATCCTTGTAAGAAAAAGGTGAGCCAACCCAGACCCTGGAATGAAAGAGAGTGGCTTGGGGCTGGCAGAACTGCCATAGTCCCAGCCAGCTCCCTGTTACCTGCCTCAGCAGAGGTGCCCTGGGACAGACTGCAGCCTCAGTTGCTGGGCTCCTGGAGAGCAGCTGTCTTAAAGAGTGAGCAGCCATCTGCCATCCTGATTAATGATGGTCACCTTGGAGGACTGGTGGCTTATTTCCTTGTAGAGCCTCTTTATAAGAGCTCTGCAGACCCTGAGCTTGGGATCTCTTATGGTTGGTGTGAGCCTGGGCAATAGAAAATACCACTGATGGCAGGCCCAAGGGATGGGAGTTGCTTCATTCATCCCCACTGTTGGCCATGGCTGCATGAGACACCATGGCCCAGGTGGCCTTGCCCGTGGTGTGAGTGGGCCATGGGGAAGGTCTGGAGCCTAGAGTAACCATTCAGGGTCTGTTGGCTGCAGAGGCTCCCCAGAGAACTGGCTGTGTGACTCCAGGGCCGCTGTTAGAACCTCAGCTCGTGGTCTGAGACAAGACATACATGGAAACATGCGTGAAGCTGGTCTGTTGGCAGAGTGGGGGCCTCACCAAGGGCTGGAAGAGATGTCAGAGAGGAGTTACCCTGCATCCTCTTTTTACAGGTGAACAAACTGAGGTCCAGGAAGGTCAGCTGATGTTCTCATCTCCTTGATTCTTGAGTGGCCAAGCCAGGGCTGAGCCTAGATCTTCCTCCCAGCCAAGGTTCTTCCCAGGTTCCATTAGACAGGAGTGGGCTCCTGGGGCCACCAAGTGCTACTGGGAGGGCAGGGTCACAGGAAGTAGGGGCTGCAGGGGTCGCTCTAGCTCTCCTTGATGGGATCCAAGGCCAGGCTCCTCCTCACATCTCTCTCTCTTTTTAAAAAAATTTTAATTGAAGCATAGTTGATTTATAATGTGTTAGTTTCAGGTATACAACAAAGTGAATCAGTTCTACATATACACATATCCATACTTTTTTCAGATTTTTTCCCATATAGGTCATTACACAGTGTTAAGTTCCCTGTGCTGTACACTTGGTCCTTATATAGCTCACATCTCTCTTTTCATCGGGTGATTAGCCATGAAAGAGTTAAGGCTGGGGCTTTGCCCAAAGTAGGGCAAGCTCTGGTAGGATGTGTGATGGAGACTTCTGAATGGCTGAAGGGGCAGTGGGAAGATGAGAGCTGGGAGGAGGCGGCATTGAAGGTCAGCGAGAGCCATGAGCACCATCACCCAGCTCTTCCTGCCCCTCCCTCTGCTCCAGCCAGCACTCCCCTCCTGCTCCTCTGTCTCCCAGGCCTGCTCTCACCTTGGAGCATCTGCACTAGCTCTTCCCTTTTGTCTGGAATGTATTTCCTCAAATATCTACATAGTTCCACCCTTGACTCCCTTCAGATGTTTACTCAAAAGTAACTTTCTCTAGAAGATCTTCCTTGGTTATCCTTTCTAAACTTTAGGCTACTCTATCTCCCTGCCTAATTTTTCTTCCTGAGCCCTTATCATCATTCAAAATGCCCTTTGTTATCCCTAAACATTTTTTATATTATTTATATCCTCCATTGGAATACAGGTGATAGGAAGTTGGGGATCTTTGCTGTGTTGCTTTTTATGAGCCCAGACTGCCTGGAGCCCCGGGTTGAAGGGAGAGGGCCATGATGCGAGTCACCAATAACAGCCTGCCGTGGGCTGCTGCTGCAGGCCTGGTTCTCCCTAATGACTGCAGGTTACTTTAACCTTTCCCTTCTTGCCGCTCTTTGAGCAGAGTGCCATTTGCTCAGGATGCTTCCCCCCTAGGGAGTCAGCCAATCTGAGGTGTGGGTTAATGCCTTTACCTTCTATTGGCTTTTAATTGAAGGCTCTTGGGATCATGTTCCTTCAGGCAAAGAGCTGGATCTCTGATGGTGGGAATTCCAGGCACAGTGGTCAAGGACAGGCAAGGCCCCCCTGACCACAGGCCTCCAAAGAAGTGGCTGCTGACCCCACCTGCTGCAAGGCCATTGCTTAGATTTTCCTGAAAGCCATTCTGTGCAAGCAGGCTCTGGGCAGTACACTCTTAGAGCAGCCTGCCCTGCACCTGGGGTATGGAGTTCATTACAGGCTTGCTGAGGACAGAGCCAGGCACCCAAGACACGCTTGCTGACTGAATGTGGGCTAATCAGTGAGGACCACAGCTCTTAATGGGGACTTCCCAGCATTGCCTTATCATTAAACACAAGGAAATCTTTACCAGATTCCATTATTCAGATCCCTTCTTCCAGAATTTGAAGAATGGCCACCACCTTCATGTACATTCACCAGGGTCACAGAAATGAAGCAGCTCACAGGCTTGACTCATGGCCTGATTTACTTTAGCTCTAACCTGTTTCCTCTTAGTATCGGTCTAATTATCTCCAAAGGATGTCTGTCCAGAGAGTCCGAAAGTCCTGAGAGCATCTTCCCTAGCAGAAGAGATACAAAATAAGTATTGAAAGAATAAGAACATACCTGAATATTCTTCTTGCCCTGCCTTTCCTTTCTTCCCATCCCCAGATGGTGGTTTGGCATTTTGGCCCCTGAGTCAATGTGTAGCTTGTTTTTGTAGGGTGAAGCAGACAGGTGCCTACTTAAGAAGGCCCTACCCCGAGAGCTGCAGAGCCTGGTTCATATCCCCATCTCGTAGCTAAAGCCCCTACAGATTCAGGGATAGGGGACTGGATAAGAGGATCTATACTCTGAACGTATTCCTCCATCCATGATTTTGAGTCTTCAGGCCTCAGGCCTTCACTCACTTTTAGTGGGGCTCATGGTATTTAAACTCAGTGACCGTGTCTGCTGTCCTGGGTGGTGGAGTTGGTGACAGCAAGTGGCTGCAGCCTGCTGGGTGGGGCAGGGAGTAGCCACTTTACCACAGAGGGCTTTCCTAGGTATTGTCCTCCACAACGGTAAATATTTCCCCTTCTTGTCAAGAAACAACAAAATCCCAGCCGAAGGCATAACAGGCACTTTGCAGAGTGTTAATTATTGATGCAGAAGGACAGCAGCTCACCTCAGGGTGCAGGTCCAGAGACCGCTGCTCACTTTACAGCTGGGAAGCAAAAGCTGACCCGCAGGGAGAACCTACCCAGGGCCAGGCCTGGTGGGGGACAGGGAACAGGAGCTAGGCTCTCGCCCTCACCTGCTCAGGTAACTAGCAGGTGACTCTTGGCCTTCATTAAGATTTTCTGCTGGGCCACCTCTTTGGACTGGCCCCATCCAGTCACTGATACTCAAGTTGGTGGGATTGGAGTGTGGGAAGGCGATGAGCAGGGTAAACCTTCTCTAGGTGCCTGCCCCCTCACTGACTTGTGGCTCTATAGTGAGTAGTGGCATGGATAGTTGCAATAATGGACTCAATCCCTGCCCTGGAATCACTGGTTCCAGGGAGGGTGGATATAAATGCCAGTGGTGCCCAGCACTGAGCTATCTTCTTAGCTCAGATTGGGTTTAGGTGGACAGAATGGCCTTCCCATGGAGATGCAGGGTTGCACTTGAATGTCCTCAGTCCCCAGGGGAAAGAGAAAACATATGTAACTTGAGGTCTGCCTAGCCTTTGAGAGGTTGGGCCACATGTAGTCCAGCCCTCATTTCACAGATTGAAGAAGACATAAGTGATCTGAGGAGTTGAGCTGGGGAGTCAGTATGGTTTGCTCAGTGGCAGTTCTGCTAGTTATTGTCTGAATGATGGGCCTTGTTTTAAGCTGCTGGGCCCCAGATCTAATTAGCCATAGCTGTGCTCCTGGAAGGCGTGCATGGTGGTGGTGAATACGTGTGTATGAGTTAGGTGGGTGTTGCCTCAGAGGTTTTCGTGTCTTCCGGTGTTTACTGTACACGCTCTTCTGGGAGATACAAGTCAGATTTCCAAGAAAAGGGCTAATTTTCCTTCTCTTACATGCCCTGGATGTTTAAGGCTATGCTTTCAGCTGCTCTGCTTGCCATTTGTGTATGGAGACACTGATGTTTACTTAAGACATTAAAAAGTATGGGGCATGAGTCTTTTTTATCCTTTTTTTTTTCTTTTATTGGCTGTATTGCATGGCATGTAGGATCTTAACTTCCTACCCAGGGATCAAACCCATGCCCCCTGAAGTAGAAGCACGGAGTCTTAACCACTGGGCCACTGGGAAATTCCCCGGGGCTATGAGTCTTGAGGGAGCAGCAGGGAACTGTAACATCCTCATTGAATAGAGCTGAGCCTGTGGTGAGTGCATGAGGGCACTGGGTGGGCAGGCAGTGGGCTGGGGGGACAGGACCCAGGATCCAGCCTGGAGCTCCCTAGCCCATGCCTCCCACCAGGCTCACTGGTCTTCTCCTCTACAGGGTGAGTCCAGAGAGGACCCTGAAAGTGGGCAGAGGCAGAGAACAGTTGGTGAATGTTCCCTCACAGAGTTCTGCGGATGGCAGCATCCTTAGGAGGCTCTGGGGGACACGTGGGGAGAGCAGAGAGGTGGCAGGTCTGGGCTGGCTGCTGTTACGGGGCAGAGAAGGTTAGAGAGGCATCACCGTGTGGCATCAACTTGGCCCTCAGTGGAGTTGATGCCCTTTGGGCGGGGATGGAGGCACAGATGCACCCTGAGGCTTATCCAAGGCCACGACAGTCAACACAACGCAGATAAGACTTGAAGCTCTGATTTCCAAGGAACGGGCAGTGTTGGAGCTCTCACTGTGAGTCCTTGATTTGCAAGGAACGGGCAGTGTTGGGGCTCTCACTGTGAGCTGGGCTGGGCTGAGTTAGGAGGCAGGGGTCACTGAGAGGAATCCGCAGGGAATCTGCTGTCTTATTGGGAAGATGAGATAAAACAGCCCTGCACCATGGGATTCAGGGTCAAAGTGTGGCGTATGAAAACGCCAAGGCCTGGAGTTGTTTGAAGAAGGGAATGAAACCCTGGTATTAAAAGGGTTGATGACAGAAGAGAGGCCTTGAACTGAAGCCTCCTGGATGGTGAAACTGGAGAGGAGGGAAGGCATGCCAGCTGCCAGGCGGGGGAGCATCTCCAAGAAAAGCATGGAGTTATGGGTGACAGTGAGAAGACGGGCCTGTGTAGAAAGGATGGATTCGTGTGTGTGCATGTGTGTGCTTGTGCACATGCGCGTGTGTTTGCGTGTGCTATTGGCATGTTGTAGATGAGGCTCCAAGATAACATGTGATGGAACTGAGTTGGAAATGGATTCTCCTGATATCAGGACATTTGAACTCTCGATCCCACTCTTTCTTACCAACAGCCTTGTCACCTCGAGCAAACCCCGTTCCTTCTCTGTTCTTCAGTTTCCTGGGCTGTAGTTGCCTTTCCAGACCTTATCCAGCCCTGGCTTGTAACGGCGGCATTTTGAGTAAATACCCTCAGCCCCTGACTTTACTGCTTCTGAGTCCTTCCCTGAGGATGACAGGCAGGGGACCGAGAGAAAGGGGGTCTTTTATGACCCTGCACCCTGGCCAGGAGACTGCCTTCAAGTTGCCAATATTTACTGGGAGAAATTTAGTGGTGCCCTCTGGAACCCGTTCCTCTCAGGCAAACCAGATCTTGAATTAAAGCCTTAATTACCAGGCAGCCTTCCCTGAGGCCCCATTCTCCATCTTAATTTTGGGAAACTGGTGCATGTGATATTCTTATTCTCTTGATCTGCCACCAGGCAGACTGCAAACACTTCCCTGGAGGCCCAGCCAAGGACGTAAGTGATGGCTCCTGGGGCCCGGAGCCCTCCATTACCTGGTGCCGGGAGGGCACAGGTCCCTTGTAGCTATTGCCCAAGGACAGGGTGTCCTGTGGCAGAAAGAAGAGATATGGGGAGCCCTGGTCTCTGGGGCTTTTAGCACCTGCCTCTTTGGTTCCCTGCCCTCATCCCTCCCTTTATATCCAAGGCGGGGTTGGGGAGGGGGGAGTCGATATGTCCTCTGGCTCAGTGCCTCTGATCTAACCACATAATGGCCTGTAAACCTCAGCTTGCCCAGGACTGAGAGAACATAAGACCCACTGAGCCCGCACGCCTGTCGTGCACCTGCCCTGACCCTGATTCCTGGCATGAAGGTGGCTCTTGGACAACAGCCTTGCAGAGAGGCACTTGCAGCCAGCTGAGGAGGAAGCAAGGATGATCATGAAGCAGTTATCCACCAGGAAGGCACAGCATTGCATTAAGTGGCCCAGAAGGTGTATGTGGAGAGAGATCAATGTGGATGTGGCAGTGAAGTATTAGGGACTTTTCAGTTCAGAGAGACAGAAATTCAGCTCCAGGTGGCTGACAGTAAAAAAGGCAGGTTTTAGTTCATGTAACTGGGAAGAAGAGGGGTGGCTCTAGGTCAGGTTCAGCTGGACCAAACAGTTCAAACAGCCTCCATTTCCCCTTGATCGCTCACCCTTGCTTGTGGTTTCTCCTCTGCGGCTTTTTTTCCCCCTTACATTCATTTTTATTGGAGTATAGTTGCTTTACAATGTTGTATTAGTTTCTGCTGTGCAGCAGAATGAATCGGCCATACATATGCATGTATCCATCCTTTCTGGACTTCCTTTCCATTCAGGTCACCACAGTGCATTCAGTAGCGCTCCCAGCACTATGCAGGAGTTTCTCGTTAGTTTCTGTTTTACACACAGTAAGTACCAATAGTGTCTGTGTATCAGTCCCAATTTCCCAATTCCTCCCACCCACCCCTTTCCCCCTCAGTATCCATATACTTGTTCCTCTGCTTCTTTTTGAGTGAGCTTCCCAGGTGGCTCAGTGCTAAAGAATCTGCCTGCCAATGAAGGAAAAGCAGGAGGCGCAGATTTGATCCTTGGGTCAGGGAAGATTCCCTGGAGTAGGAAATGGCAACCCTTTCTGCCGGAAGCCAGTGTGAGGAATCCCGCCCGTGACAAGGTCATGAGGAAGGAAGCTGACATACGCAAGGCGTGCTCAGACTTCAGGGATCCCTCTGGAAATTCCTAAGCATGTACCCCAACAAAAATCTGCCGGTTTTTGTGCTCTGCTTTTCCACTCTTCTGACATTCTCTGGAAAAAGTCAATTCAGGGCTTTAGTCTTCTGCATTTGAAAGAGTGTTTCAATCCAAAAACCCTTCTGATGGCTTTCTAGCCTGCCTGCAGGACTCCTACGGCTGCACATGTGATTGTTTGAGGCCTCCTGACCGCAGGAAGCACAGGAAGCTTAAAACATCCTAGGAATGTAGGAGCTTCTGAGGAGTCAAAATCTTTAGAATAGGACTGATTAAAAGTTTCATTTGTTGAGTCAATGCTTGCTGCTGAATTTTCATATCCTTTATTTTTAGATATAGTTGGTATATAGAAAAACAAGTAGTAGACCTTGTATTAGCAACATTAGATCTTTGAGTTAAGTACCTTCTTTGTTATAACCCACTGCACCTTTGTTCTATAGAGATGTAACTTTAGCGCTTGCTTTAAGGAGATATAGATTAAAGAAAAACACTTCAGGGGAAACAAAATTAACATTCTTTAAGGAAGAGAGCCAAAAAGTGTTTACAAGCCTTTAGGCCAGAAGATAATGGAAATCACCTGAGACCTTTTGTATACAAAATGATATACAGAAAGAGTCTGGGCTGCGAACGCTACATAATTTTGTGTTACCCATTGATCTCCATATTTTATCAAAAGTATAAAAGGCCTTCTGAACAATAAAGGATGGGACCAGTTTCTCGGCCTAGTCTCTCGGCCTGGTTTCTTGGGAATCTGGCTCCCCCCATGTCTCTGTCTCTCTTCTTCTCTCCCTTTCCCTCCCTCCGCTCTTTACTTCAATTTCAGGCTGAATCTCCACCTGGGGCGCGGAGGCCCACCAAGTCTACTTACTTGCCCTGGCTGTTAAGACCCGCACGAAAGGGAGCCTAAGGCGAGGCACCCTTAGATATTCAAGCGAGCGCAGGTGGCCCAACGTAGATGGTGCAAATTCCTTGTCTGGAATTTTATTGGTCTTCCGCGTAACCCAAGCTATTCAGCCCTCTTCCTCCACTTAATCTTCCTACTACACTATAGTTTCTTAATCTAATCTTATATCAGTCAGTAAATAAGCCTTTCCACGCCACGCCAACGCCGTCCACCCTTCGAATTCCCTGGATCCACCAGGGCTGGACCCCGGCACCTTTCCAGTATTCTTGCCTGAAAAATTCCACGCATAGAGGAGCCTGACAGGTGACAGTCCACAGGGTCGCAAAGACTCAGACACTACTTCTTTTTGAGTATTGACTTTCTTCCTCGGTATAACAAATATTCTTCGAGTGGGAAGGTTGGCATTTCCAGGCCCTTTAATCTGAGTGTGGCAAAAGAAAAGGTTTTTCTCTTTCCATATCCATAAATAAAATCTGGGGGAAGCACTCTGGCCTGGTATAGGCATGAGAGATTTTGGCTGGGCCTCCATCACACGGCCAACCCTGTGATCATGGTCAGGCAGGTTCTATGATCACCTTTCCCATCAGAATCACATGACTCAGATGGGAGGAGAGGTGCCTCTAAAGAAAAGAGGGTGCTGGCCACACAGTGGCAACAGATGCTCTCTGTTAGTGGCTTAGAGGTAATGGTGGTGACTCAGCTCTGCGGTGCCCTGGGTTCGGATTGCGGGGGGAAGGAGGGAAAACTGGTATTGGGTCGTTTGGGCTAAAAGGAATTTCCTGGCTTGGGTCCTCAGGGGTCAGCAGTCCCACATCACAGTGTCCCAAGGGGCCTGAAGACCTTGATTCTCATCCAGGTTCAAAAGCATCTGATGAGTGGGGACAGTGCAGCAAGTGGTGAGGGGCTGAATGTGTGCAGGTGCTGTGGCACCACCTGCGGTCAGCCGTCTGGACTGGAGCAGCACAGGGGCTAAAGTGCAAGTCAGGAAATGAAGGCAGCCTTAAAAATTATACCAATCTAGCAAGGCAAGAGAGGAGGTGCCAGTCCAGAGAGCCTGGAGGCCAGTACAGGGCATATCAATCGTTGCTCTTACAACGGCCCTGTTCTTGGAAGCTCCTCTGATCCTCTTTGTCCTGTTGTATAGTCTAGGCAGGGTTGAGACTGTGGGAGACAGGCTAAAGGGGCTGGGAGAGCTGGATGCAGATGGGCCTTGAAGAATGGTGGAGAGGATTCAGGGTAAGAGGAGAAAGGCATGGAGTTATAACAGGCATGCAAGTAAGACTCAGGGAGCATTCATAGCTTTAGTGATCCAAACTGGGTTCCTGTCGCAATGGATGACTCTCCATGTCTCAAACCTGGAAATGATCAGAAATACCATCCCCTCCCACCACCTCCTTGCCTTATATGTTCCCAGTTATTCCATCCATAACCTCTGCAGTTAAGGGATTAATTAATTCAACAATGTGTATTAAGTGCCTGTCACTAATAGGCACGTATTGGTGCTGAGGACACGAGAGAAAACAAAGTAAATGCAGTTTCCGTACTTTGGGAGAGAAGCAACCAAACAATAAAAATAAAACAAGGAAACAAATCAATGAATGAAACAGCTATAAATGATGGCAAGTCCTATGAGAAAAACAAACAGGGAGCTAGAAGAGAAAAACAGAAGGGAAACATTTTTAAAAAAATTGAAGTATATAGTTGATTTCCCCTTGGTGTAGGTTGCCACCACACTTGGTGGCTCAGATGGTAAAGAATCTGCCTGCAATGTGGGAGACCTGGTTTTAGTCCCTAGGTTGGGAAGACCCCCTGGAGAAGGGAATAGCAACCCAGTCCAGTATTCTTTCCTGGAGAATCCCCATGGACAGAGGAGCCTGGCTAACTACAGTCCATGGGGTCACAAAGAGTCAGATATGACTGAGCGACTAACACACACACACACACACACAATTAATTTACAATATTATGTTAGTTTCAAGTGTACAGCAAAGTGATTTGGTTACACATATGTATGTATATATCTTTATTCTTTTTTTGATTCTTTTCCATTATAGGTTATTATGAGATATTGAATATAGTTCCCTGTGCTATACAGTAAATCCTTGTTTATCTGTTTTATATATGTATGCATCTGTTAATCCCATATTCTAAATTTATCCCTCTCCTCTACCTTCCCCTTGTAACCATAAGTTGATTTTCTATGTCTGTAAGTCTGCTTTGTAAATAAGTTCATTTGCATTATTCTTTAGATTCCACATATAAGTGATATCATAGGATATTTGTCTTTGTCTGACTTGCTTCACTTAGCATGATGATACCTAGTGCCATCCAGGAGAAGAGCTCTTTTTGATGCTGAGTCAAGAAAGGATTCTCTGAGAGGTGACATTTAAGTTTGGATTCGAGGAAGGAGCCAGACATTTGAAAAGCAGGATGAGGAGAATTCCCGTTGGAGGAAGTGGCTGGAAGCATTGGAATAGCTGAAGGAGGACTGGTGTGTCTATCTCCTCACTCATGAGCAGTGTTGGGATTAAGAGAGGGTGGGAGGTTCATACAGTAGGGAGGGAGTGTGTTGAGTGTCAGCCAGATCCACCTCTGGGGCTAAAGGCCAACAGGTAGTGCTCAGGGTCCACGGTGTACCATGGAGCATGGCAGGTAAAGAATGGTCTTGTCCAGGACTCTTCAAGTCTCAGGAGAATAGACTCAGTCCTGGAGCTGTAGAACTTTGGGTTTTACTACTGAGAAGGAGTGATTTGGATGTTGTATCAGTTTTCTGCCATGGGTGTAGCAAATTGCAGAACAGGTGACTTAGAGCAGCAGAAATCTGTTCTGTTGCAACTGTGCAGGAGAGAAGTAATACATTGGAATAACTGGACTGAAATCAAGTGGCTGAGCTCCCTCCAGAGGCTCTAGGGGAGGAGCTGCCTCTTGTCTCTTCCAGCTTCTGCTGGCTGCTGGCATCCCTTGGCTTGTAGCTGCATCCCCTCCCATCTCTGCCTGCTGGTCTCATGGCTTTCTCTTCTTCTGTGTCAAATCTCCTTCTGCTTCTGTCTTCTAAGGACACTTATCATTGCATTTAGGCCTACCAGGATAATCCAGGCAAATTCCCCTATTTCAAAATCCCCAATTACATCTGCAAAGTCTCTTTTGTATTATGAGGCAACATTCACAGGTTCTGGAATATTAGAATGTGTCTATATTTAGGAGCTACTATTTAGCCTACCCCAGATGTGATTTGAAGGAGCAGGAGGAGGTGGGGAGAGTGAGGGCAGGATTATTGCACCAATATCTGAAATATATGCTCAGCATCTGGTTGGAATCCCTGATGAGTGCTGGCAAAAATACTTGGTTACATCTCCAGCTATGATATTTTAATTTTTCATTACATCTGAATCCTGTCATTCCTAGGATAAGATTTGACCAGCAGCAAAGAGGGATGAGAAGTTTGGGGTGGCAAGAACCCTTTCAGTTACATCAACTCTTTATGTTTTAAATAAAAAGCCTCCTGACATGGAATAAAAGGGGACAGAGCAATGTGGAATGATGGTGTTCAAGCAAGTGGGGGTGATGAGGATGCTGGAAGGTGGAGGAACGTGGAGACTTCTGTTGGCATTTACAGGGAGGGTTGCTTTGTTGCCTTCAGTTCTGAGTTTTTATTGTTAGATTCTGAGAATTCATGGACTTGAACAATTATGTGAGATATGATTAAGTAAATAAGAGAAGAACATGGTATTTCCTAGCTCTGTCAAAGAAACATTAAGGTCTCCTACCCAGACAGTCTTCCTAGAAATATTGAATTTCTTTTCATTATTTCTGAAGTTAAACAAGAATAAATTTGAATAATTAATACATTGGTCTCTCTCTTTACCGCCTCCTCTGCCTCTTGTTAGCATCTATATCATCTGAAGGTGCTGAGAGGAAAGAAATAGATCAGAGACGTAGCAGTGCTATTTGTAGATATTGGCTAAATTGCTCTTTAGACTTGAGAGTGGAGATGATGGTTATGAGGGTGAGAGTCCTCGTCTCTAAGCCAGTGTCTGTGCCTATTAATCTTTCTCGCAGGTTGGTGAGCCCTTTGGAATAAGGCATCTTTTCTGATTGGGAAGAACAGAGTGGGGCTAAGTGCAGGATGAGGTTGTCCCCAGGCAGGACTAGTGAGCACTGCTCTAACCCGAGGGAGGGCAGGACAGGGACTCGGGCTGACCTCAGAGCCCCGTCAGAGTGGTCTCTGGGGCTCCAGTCATGCTGCCCTGGCTTCTGGACACCTGCTTGCTGTTGGCTGTGCCACTGCCCCATCACAGACCATTGTCAGCTACACATATCAGGAATTAGTGGGAGCTGTTTGGCTTCCAAAGATATAATGGCTTCCTCTGCTAATCTAGAGGGGCCTGCAGGAGATCACCTCTCTGGGGTCCTGTGAGGGGTTTTCATTTATATCCCACAAGCATTTAATATGTCTACTACTCTGTGTCAGGCTCTGGAGATACTGCAAGACACGGCACAAGCTTGGCCCCCAAGTAGCTTTTGTCTAATGGGAGAAGCCATGAAATTAAAAGATGCTTACTCCTTGGAAGGAAAGTTATGACCAACCTAGACAGCATATTAAAAAGCAAAGACATTACTTTGCCAACAAAGGTCAACATCTAGTCAAGGCTATGGTTTTTCCAGTGGTTATACATGGATGTGAAAGTTGGACTATAAAGAAAGCTGAGCACTGAAGAATTGATGCTTTTGAACTGTGGTGTTGGAGAAGACTCTTGAGAGTCCCTTGGACTGCAAGGAGATCCAACCAGTCCATTCTAAAGATCAGTCCTGGGTATTCTTTGGAGGGACTGCTGTTGAAGCTGAGACTCCAATACTTTGGCCACCTGATACAAAGAGCTGACTTATTTGAAGAGACCCTAATGCTGGGAAAGATTGAGGGCAGGAGGAGAAGGGGACGACAGAGAATGAGATGGTTGGATGGTATCATCGACTCAATGGATGTGAGTTTGGGTGAACTCCGGGAGCCGGTGATGGACAGGGAGGCCTGGGTGCTGCAATTCATGGGGTCGCAAAGAGTCGGACATGACTGAGCAACTGAACTGAACTAAACTGAATGGGAGAAACAGACAAGTAACCCAGATAAATCACAGTAGGATAAAGGTTGCTACTGGTCTGAGTATGGGGTGATCTGAGAGCACAGAACCTGGTCTTGCAAGGCAAGGGTGGCTTTCTGGAGGCAGTCATGTCTACCGTGAAGTCTGAGAGAGAATTGGGGTTAGCCAAGTAAAAGGTGGAGGAGAGCATTCCAGATAGAGGGAATAACATGGCCAGGCTCTGGAGAGAGCGAACATGACGTGTTTGGGGAATTACAAGCAGTTTGGCATGAATGTAGTGTTGAGTGCAGGGTGAGGGTCAGAAGAATTGGGGGTGAACCAGGTGCCGACTCTTTGAATGGTGTATTAGGGCAATGGACCACGAAAGGGTTTAAGCATGGGAGTGACATGATCAGACTTACACTTACTATTATTTTAGAAAAATCATTCTGACTGTAGTATGCAAAATGGCTTGGGGAATGGATAGGACTATTTAGTAGGGACACCAGTTCAGGTGCTGTTGGTAATTTGGACAAAAGACCTTGGTGGGACAGACTAAGGTCTAGGCACAGTGGACGGTGAGAAAACACAAATACTTGGAATATTAATAGAGAGCAAGTGACAGGGCTTTGAGGCCATAGAGGGTGAGGGAGAAGGAATAGAAGATGACATTTAGGCTTCATTTTCTGAGCAGCAAACCTAAATGATGGTCTCATTTTGCTCAGATAGGAAACAAAAGAGTGTAGCAGACTTCGAAGGAAAGGTACTGGACTTGAGATGCTTGTGAACTATTCAAGCGGAGATGACACTGGTCTAGAACGCAGGAGGTAGAGCAGGACATAAGAAGCAGAATCAGATCCTCAGCACATGGATGGGAACTGAAGCTGAGGGACAGTGAGAGCTTCCAGGAATAGCACTGAGTTATCTATTGCTACATAAAAAAGAGAAATTTAGGGACTGAACACAACTATTTCATTATATCTCTCTGTTTTGTGGGTCAGGAATTTGGGCAAGGCTCAGCCAGGCAGTTCTTTTCTTCCATGTGGGGCTGACACAGATCACGGGGTGGATTCAGCTGGCATATGGGCTGGTCTGGAGATGCAGGAGGCTTCACTCACACATCCGAAACCATGGAGATGGCTGGAAGGTCAGGCTTGGTTGGAACTCTCTGGTAAGGCAGCCTCAAGGTAGCTGTACTTCCTACGTGGAAGGTCAGGATCCCCGGAGAGTGTATCCCATGAGAGGAATTATAAACTGTCAAGATTCTCAAGGCCCAGGACTGGAAATTGGCAGAGTTATTTTCAATGCATTTCATTGGTCAGAGCAGCCATAGAACCACTCACTGAAGTTCAAGGGGGCATAAACTCTGCTTCTTGATTGGAGGGCTGTCAGATTTTCAAATTTGTAGCCACCATACTGAGGAAGAAAGGTGATAGAAGGCTGTAGGAGGCAAGGCTACCTTTATATACCAGTAAGGAATTTGAAGAGATTCCCTGCATACTAAAATTGATAATTAATTGGGATGCACTAGTAATGCTATTCAGGGTTGTTAAAAATGAAATATTTCCATACATATTTGATAGTCACTTTGCTGAGCTCCTGCCTTGGCTGACTTGGTCTCTCCCCTGTACACACAAATTGCAATTTTACTGTTCAGTTCAGTTGCTCAGTCATGTCTGATTCTTTGCGACCCCGTGAATCGCAGCATGCCAGGCCTCCCTGTCCATCACCAACTCCCCGGAGTTCACCCAAACTCACGTCCATTGAGTCAGTGATGCCATCCAACCATCTCATCCTCTGTCATCCCCTTCTCCTCCTGCCCCCAATCCCTCCTAGCATCAGAGTCTTTTCCAATGAGTCAACTCTTCGCATGAAGTGGCCAAAGTACTGGAGTTTCAGCTTTAGCATCATTCCTTCCAAAGAAATCCCAGAACTGACCTTCAGAATGGACTGGTTGGATCTCCTTGCAGTCCAAGGGACTCTCAAGAGTCTTCTCCAACACCACAGTTCAAAAGCATCAAATCTTTGGCGCTCAGCTTTCTTCATAGTCCAACTCTCACATCCAAACATGACCACTGGAAAAACCATAGCCTTGACTAGATGGACCTTTGTTGGCAAAGTAATATCTCTGCTTTTCAACATGCTGTCTAGGTTGGCCATGACTTTTCTTCCAAGGAGCAAGCATCTTTTAATTTCATTTGTGTATTATTTAAGTTTAGGATTTATCTCTGTATCCAGCTGGAAGCTGAGTAAGAGCATAGACTTAAAAAATAATGTCTGTTGTAATTGTGCTTGCCACATAATTGTTAATATTGCTCAGTGAAAAAAAATGAGTGAAAGCAGTATCTGTGAAGGTGGAGATACATATCTACCATGTGCTAGTCACATAGCGAGAGATAGATGATAAAATAGGGACATGAGATCTATATTATGTCAGATGGTGACAAGTGCTATGGAGAAAATCCAGGCAGGAGAATGGTGAGAGCCAGGGAAGAGTTGCTCTTCCAAACAGAGCTCTCAAGGAAGACCTTGATGAGGAGGTGACTTTTGCATGAAGATCTGAAGAAATCAACAACCTCAAATATGCAGATGATACCACTCTAATGGCAGAAAGTGAAGAGGAGCTCAAGAGCCTCTTGATGACGGTGAAAGAGGAGAGTGGAAAAGCTGGCTTAAAATTCAGCATTCCAAAAACTAAGACCATAGCATCTGGTCCCATCACTTCATGGCAAATAGAAGGGGAAAAAGTGGAAGCAGAGACAGATTTTATTTTCTTGGGCTCCAAAATCACTGTGGACGGTGACTTTAGCCATGAAAATAAAAGACACTTTCTCCTTGGAAGGAAAGCTATGACAAACCTAGACAGTGTATTAAAAAGCAGACAAACCTAGACAGCATATTACAAAGCAGAGACATTACTTTGCCAGCAAAGGTCTATATAGTCAGAGCTAGCATAGTCAGAGCTATGGTTTTTTCAGTAGACATGTATGGATGTGAGAGTTGGACTATGAAGAAAGCTGAGCACCGAAGAACTGATGCTTTTAAACTGTGGTGCTGGAGAAAGACTCTTGAGAGTCCCTTGGACTGCAAGGAGATCAAACTAGTCAATTCTAAAGGAAATCAGTCCTGAACATTCATTGGAAGGATTGATGCTGAAGCTGAAGCTCCAATACTTGGGCCACCTGATGTGAAAATCCAACTCATTGGAAAAGATCCTGATGATGGGAAAAATTGAAGGCAAAAGAGGTGGGCAGCAGAGGATGAGATGGTTAGATCGCGTTGATAACTCAATGGACATGAGTTTGAGCAAAATCTGGGAGATAGTGAAGGACAGAGGAGCCTGGCCTGCTGCAGTCCATGGGGTCGCAAAGAGTTGACACAACTTAGCAACTGAACAACAGCAACAACAACTGGAGAAATGAATGAATGAGCTTACATGGTTTTTTGGGGAGCAGTGGGAACTTACTTTATCAAAATCCATGCCAGCTTCCTGGGGTCAGAAAAGTACAAGTAGAGATTCCCTCCTTCAGTTTGAGTTGTCTGTACCTTACCTTGTTCTTTTAGAGGAAGATTGTGTAGCTCAGGTGGAAGAGTAGCTTTTCCTTGAGGAAGAAGGGGCAGAGCAGTGAGGCCTGGCTACCCCAGGGTGTTCTGGGAAGGAGACAGCATTACGGGCGTGGTGTGGGAGGGCAGGAGAGCTGGGTTCCTGTGGGAATAGAAAGGGAGGAAGAGACAGAAGGAGGGTTTTGTGCATGAAGAAACCAAAACAGAAAAACTGGGAGAGCCAGCTCCAAGCCTAGTGAGTGGTATTAGGAAGTAAGGTTTGGAATCGTATCACCTCTTGTCCAAGGCTTCCAGAAATTTCAGCTGTGTTCCATGGTGTGAGGAGATGGAGGCAGCCAGAGTCTGCTGGGACCCTGCTCCATGAGGAAAGGTGAGCCCTGCTTGGAGGAACCCCACCAAAGAAGGTGTGACTTTGCTAATAGAACAGTCCCCAGGGGAAAGGGTCCAGTGAGTTGGTTAACCTGGGTGAGGCCCTGAGCTCATTGCCTGGGATTGAATCCTGGCCCTACTTCGTACTAGCTGATGAAAAGATGAAAGTGAAAGTCGCTCAGTCGTGTCCAACTCTTTGCAACCCCACGGGCTGTAGCCCGCCAGGCTCCTCTGACCACGGAATTCTCCAGGCCAGAATACTGAAGTGGGTGGCTGTTCCCTTCTCCAGGGGATCTTCCCAACCCAGGGATCAAACTCAGGTCTCCCATGTTGCAGATGGATTCTTTACCATCTGAGCCACCAGGGAAGCCCCAAAATTCTGGAGTAGGTAGCCTATCCCTTCTCTAGCGGATCGTCCCAACACAGGAATCAAACCAGAGTCTCCTGCACTGCAGGTGGATTCGTTACCATCTGAGCTACCAGAGAAGCCCCACTAGCTGACGATATCGGATAAAATCATTATCCTTGGCATATCTGTTTTATCATCTGGAGAATGTGGGAAAATACATCACAAGTGAAGGGGAGGTTTACATGAGACACTGTGTACCGAGTTCTTAACCCAGGGCACTAAGGGCTCATTTTATTGGATTGCCCTAAAAGTTTCAGATTTTTCAGTAACATCATAAGGAAAAACCCAAATGAACTTTTTGGCCAACTCATAATAATTAGAACCAAAAAATCTGGAAAGACTTCCTTTAGAAGAGAGCTCTCCCCCACAATGCTTGTTTCCAGATCAGTAACTGATTGACAGTTGCCGCAGGATAGAGAATGTTCAAGATATATTGACAGAAGGCATTGCCAAGTGTGGGGGCATCAGAAGCGAAGGTGCAGCGTCTCTGAGATGATGAGGCAAACCAACGGGGCATGGAGATCCACTTCATAAGACAATTAATTCGCACGCTACTTTGTGATCAAAATTTCGTACACGATATGCCAAGCTGGTATAAGGGATTCATCCCCCCTTCCCTCTTTTACATTTTTATTGGCCCCTTGGGACCCCCCCCTCCAACGTTCACAACCTGACATGCATCTTTTTGTGCCCTTCTCTCTGTGGTGCTATCATTTTTAAAGCAGAAAGTTGTGTAGATTGGGTTTTGTTTTTTGTCCATGTCTTATAAAAAGGTGATCATCGTATATACACTTTTTATGCTGCTTGTTTTTTTTTTAATTTCATAATGCCTCCCACAGCCCACTTTTCAGGAACACATTTTTTTGATGAAACAAGGCACCTCTGTGGGCCTGTTACTTAACAGTGCAGTGGTAAGGGCGAGTGGGTATTTCTTGTGAATTCTTGTGAGGCTGAACACCTCAGTTGACCCTACTCTGCTGAAATCAAGGACAGCTCTTACCTAACAATCCAGCAGCCCGTGAGCAAAACGGGGTAAAGGTAGTTCTCACCTTGCGTTTCCAGGGCTGTTGCAGTGCCCAGTGGCAGCAGGCGTGTTGAAACTGTGTTGTGATGCTTGACTCATTGACCAGCCTGCGATTTCCCTGTACAGGTATGCTCCTGTGGACAGATTGATTGAGAATGTCTAGGCTGACTCTGAAGCGCTTGTGCTAGAACTCTTTCTCTTAAAGTTTTATGTGTTTATTTCTGTTTATCTACTTTTGGCTGTGCTGGGTCTTCGTTGCTGTGCAGGCTTTTCTCTAGTTGCAGCGAGCAGAGGCTACTGTCTAGTGGCAGTGCACAGGCTTCTCATTGCAGTGGCTTCTCTTGCTATGGAGCGTGGGCTCTGGAGTGTGTGGGCTTAGTAGTTGTAGCTCCTGGGCTCTAGAGCACAGGCTCAGTAGTTGTGGTGCTCAGGCCAACTTGCTCTGCCGCATGTGGGATCTTCCTGGACCAGGGATTGAACCTGTGTCTTCTGTGTTGGCAGACAGATTTCTCACCACTGAGCACCAGGGAAGCCTGACGGAGTTACTTTTCTTTGAACTGTTGGGGAGTAGAGCGTGAAGATGCAGGGATAGGGGAGGCTAGTGGGATTGTCTTATTCCCTGACTGTTGTCTTCCAGTTGTGTGTGTGTGTGTGTGTGTGTGTCCAGGTTGATTGTTACACTGGAGACAGTGATTCCTATATCATCTGTTTGCTCTGTATCTAATCCACACCAACTCCCCTTCTAGCTGAACATGTGACTTTGTACCTGATACTTGGGACACAAAGATGCACAGTAGACTCTTGGTCTGACTTGGTCCCTTAGTGGCTGGGCCCTCCCCAGAGGCCTGAGGTCCCTAGAAGACTTGCGTGCTCTGGCCTTTGCATTGCCTCCCCCAAGGCCTGGCTTGGAGAAGATATCCAGGCCCTGCAGGCCTCAGCTATGTTTAGATTCCAGGCTCCACTGCTGGGCTCTGTTCCTCCTGGGGTAGCTCCTGCTGTATCCTAGGGGTTTCCTTATCCCAGGGCTCCAGGCAAGGAGAGGCTGGCATCTCGACCCTCTGCCCTCTGCTCTTCCTTACTCCCAAGCCCTGGGTGGGAGCCCTTAGAGGCTTCTCTGTCTCCCATGGACAAACAACTGGTTGCTCAAATTGGTCCTAAATATAACCAGCACAGCAAAGAGGCTGACTAGAAGGGATGGAGAAGTTGTACTTGGGTAAACGACTGTTTATTTCCTATTATTTTATCGATAATTGAAGCTGCCCTCTCCCAGGCTTCCTCTTTGCTTCTTTCTCAGCAGCAAATGTAATTGTTTCCATTCAAGTGGCTTCCCTCCTCCCTTCCCACCTGCTTTGGCCTCGTCCACCCACTGTTCGAAAGGAGTCTTTACTTGTTCTTGTTCCCAGATTAACCCCAAAGGCTCGCAGAGCAAAAAGATGGGCTGGTCTTGGGGAGCCCTGGCTGGTGGAGCTGGAGCCCACTTCTCTTTTCTTGGACTCAGAGTTCCCAGGAATGGGCATGACCTCCCATTGCCATGCTTAGAAGTCCTTGGTGAGGCCCTCTGGGCACTTTTAAACATCTGAACCATTATTTATTCCTATCTCTGTATGAGGAAACTGAAG
The DNA here is from genome assembly GCF_016772045.2 of Ovis aries. NCBI lineage: Eukaryota > Metazoa > Chordata > Mammalia > Artiodactyla > Bovidae > Ovis > Ovis aries. The sequence goes on from NC_056065.1 coordinate 61,868,959, forward strand.
TAGACGCATACCTGTGATTCTTCCCAGCGCCCCTGGTGAGCAGGGCTGGTCCCTCTGGCCCTGTTCAGGACTATTAGCCCCTGTGGTAGGGAAACACTTCTGTTCTGGTTTCTCTGTGTGTATTTTTTTCTCGTTTGGAAATAAGGGACGCTGCCAGGCAGTCTGTGTGAGCCCGGTTAGAGTAGGCTGATAATGATAGTTCTTAGGCAGGATTGCCTGTGAATTACCCAAAGGATGCCTCCCCCTGCTCTACAGGGAACTTCAGCCCTGCCTCATCCATCACTTTCAATCTAAGGCAAAGGAGAGGCTATTTAGTTTTTCCTGAATTTCAAGGCTACATAGTTTAACCCCAGACTCTGAATAACATTGGAGTCTACCTGGTTTGAATGCCCAGCCCCTGAGTGTCCTTATTGGATGGTGTGAGATGGCGGAATCTGCACCCCTTGGTGTTGTGAGTCCCAGGACAGAGAGAGGTCAGCAGACAGTTGATTGCACTCCTTTCCCCTGCTGTTCGTTCATGGTGAGAGGAGGAAAGGGTGGTGGGCTGTGGGCCTCTGCCATGCAAGGAAGTGAGAGATTTGCTAGTAGAGGACTCTCTGTCACAGAGTGGGAGGTCTGCCAAGTGTAAGGGGATGCGAGTAGAGGGGACTTGACATGCCTTCCAGGAGGACAGGACAGTGCTGGCTCTAAAAACAGACTGGGAAGACATATACACACTGTTGACACTGTATAAAATAGGCAACTAATGCAAACGTACTGTAGGGTGCAGAGAATACTTAATCCACTATGGTGACTTATATGGGAAGTCCAAAAGGGCAGTGATATATGTATATGTCTGGCTGATTCATTTTGCTGTACAGTAGAAACTAACAACTCTGTAAAGCAACTATCAGTTCAGTTCAGTTCAGTCGCTCAGTCGTGTCCGACTCTTTGCGACCCCATGAATCACAGCACGCCAGGCCTCCCTGTCCATCACCAACTCCCGGAGTTCACTCAGATTCACATCCACCAAGTCAGTGATGCCATCCAGCCATCTCATCCTCTGTCGCCCCCTTCTCCTCCTGCCCCCAATCCCTCCTAACATCAAAGTCTTTTCCAGTGAGTCAACTCTTCGCATGAGGTGGCCAAAGTACTGGAGTTTCAGCTTTAGCATCATTCTTTCCAAAGAAATCCCAGGGTTGATCTCCTTCAGAATGGACTGGTTGGATCTCCTTGCAGTCCAAGGGACTCTCAAGAGTCTTCTCCAACACCACAGTTCAAAAGCATCAATTCTTTGGCGCTCAGCCTTCTTCACAGTCCAACTCTCATATCCATACATGACTACTGGAAAAACCATAGTCTTGACTAGATGGACCTTAGTCAGCAAAGTAATGTCTCTGCTTTTGAATATGCTATCTAGGTTGGTCACAACTTTTCTTCCAAGGAGTAAGCATCTTTTAATTTCATGGCTGCAATCACCATCTGCAGTAATTTTGGAGCCCCCAAAAATAAAGTCTGACACTGTTTCCACTGTTTCCCATCTATTTCCCATGAAGTGATGGGACCAGATGCCATGATCTTTGTTTTCTGAATGTTGAGCTTTAAGCCAACTTTTTTACTCTCCACTTTCACTTTCATCAAGAGACTTTTGAGTTCCTCTTCACTTTCTGCCATAAGGGTGGTGTCATCTGCATATCTGAGGTTATTGATATTTCTCCCAGCAATCTTGATTCCAGCTTGTGTTTCTTCCAGTCCAGCGTTTCTCATGATGTACTCTGCATAGAAGTTAAATAAGCAGGGTGACAATATACAGCCTTGACGTACTCCTTTTCCTATTTGGAACCAGTCTGTTGTTCCATGTCCAGTTCTAACTGTTGCTCCCTGACCTGCATACAGATTTCTCAAAAGGCCGGTCAGGTGGTCTGGTATTCCCATCTCTCTCAGAATCTTCCACAGTTTATTGTGATCCACACAGTCAAAGGCTTTGGCATAGTCAATAAAACAGAAATAGATGTTTTTCTGGAACTCTTTTGCTTTTTCCATGACCCAGCAGATGTTGGCAATTTGATCTCTGGTTCCTCTGCCTTTTCTAAAACCAGCTTGAACATCAGGAAGTTCACGGTTCACGCACTGCTGAAGCCTGGCTTGGACAGTTTTGAGCATTACTTTACTAGCGTGTGAGATGAGTGCAATTGTGTGGTAGTTTGAGCATACGTCCATAAAATAAAAAAAATAAATAAATAAAACAGACTGGATTGGATATGTCCACGGGGGCTCTCGTGGATGATGCCATGTCGTGTCTTCTCAGTGCATGACATGAGCAATCTTACGTTCCTTAAATCTGGTGGGGACCAGGCCGAAGTAGCCTTCCTTTCGTTTGGAATTGGGTGAGTTTTATTCATTCCTTCCGTTCTTTGGTCAGGAGCTATTTCTTGAGACTTAGCTAAGACCTTGCAAGCACACAGATTAATGCTGAAGGCCACACACGCAGTTTGGTTTTGCTGCAAGCTGCAGCAATTGTAATGATTTCTTTTCTCATGCATAAAGGGACATTTAAAAGAGGGGTTGGTGAAATCATGCAATGCAATGTGTAATCTTTTAAGAGTTTACAAAGTTGCAGAAGGGATTTGTTTTAAGAGCTTTCTTACTGTGGGCTAGTGATCCAGTGAACCGAGGAACATTAAGGCTAATCCTTACATGGAGATTTCTTGGAAAAGCCTTGATATTATAGTTGTGTTTTTGAAATGAGTGTGAATGTCCTGTTTTTCAGAAAGAATGTTGGTGAGAGGAGAATCTGGCTATTGCCAAGCTGTGTGTTAGATCTGATTTATTCATAATGAGCTCTCATTTTACATCAATGTAAAGCAGGCTTCTAGAGACTGTCCTCCTTCAGAAGTACACCCAGCACTACATCATGTCCTTGTAACATTTTCCCCCATATGTCTCTTCCTCAAATCCCAGTCTAATGCATATGCCAACAGTGTTTCCCACTTATAACACTTCCTAACTTTAATCATTTTATCAGAAACTCAGGCAAGCAGTTGTGGAATCAACAGAAGTTTTGGTTAATACTGCAGTATTTATTTGAAGGCAATTTCTGGCCATTCCTTGAAAATCACCCTGGATGTGTTGGGTTTGAGCACTGGCTCTGTTGGAATGCTTTATAAGTCCCCTAGCTTTATTGGCCTTAGTCCCTTATTTGTATAACAGAGGCTTGGCCTGACTATAGTTGATTAACAAACAATTATAATCAGATACTCACTCAACAGATGTGTTTGGAATGTGCTAAATGCATGGATCTGGTCTGAGAGTGCTCAGTAGTGTCCAACTCTTGTGACCCCATGGGTTGCCGCCTGCCAGGCTCCTCTGTCCATGGGATTTTCCAGGCGAGAATACTGAAATGGATTGCCATTTCCTTCTCAAGAGGATCTTCCCAACCCAGGGATTGAACCCACATCTCTGGCATCTCCTGCATTGGCAGGTGGATTCTTTACCACCTAGGAAGCCCCAATCCATAGGAAGCACAGTCAAATGATAATAATAAAGAATGCACAGCTAATTGCATTTTGTCTGGGTGGGAGGGCGGTGGTAGCTGAAGGGGCTTTAGATAGAAGATAGAGACATACAGGCAAGTAAGTACAATGTCAAGTGTGTATGTAGCATGCTGAAGGGTATAGATGAGGAATGGTTTAATTCTGCCTGAGAAGGACAGCAAATGACTCACTGCAGGAAGTGACATTTGTACTTGGCCTTGAAGTAAGACTTTTTTTTTTTAGCATCCAAGGGGAAAGCATAGTGTGGGCAAAGACACATAATGGATGTGGGGACTAGCAAGCAGTCATTGTGGCTAAGGGGGAGGTGATGCTGGAGAGGAAGCTGGAGCGAATGGGCCATTCTAAGGAATGTGGGCTTGCACTCCCACTAAGCGCCTTCTAGTTCTGCTGTTCCTCACATCTGTGCTTACTCTTCCCTTTTGGATAAATACCTAGAGGCTTGGGTGGTGGAGGGTTTACAACTCCTCGTGGGCTTCCCTAGCTTCCTTTCTGAGATGCTTCCAAGATTAAGCTGCGCAGTAGTTACATTTCTCTATTCACAAATTTAGGTATGCAAGAAATGCAATTTTGGGAATTCCCTGGAGGTCCAGTGGGTAGGACTTCACCTTTCAGTGCATGTACTGTGGGTTCGATCCCTGGTTGAGAAGCTAAGATCCCACATGCCTCATGACCAAAACACTAGAACATAAACAGCAGAGGCAATATGGTTAAGAAATTCAATAAAGACTTTAAAGATGGTCAGCATAAAGAAAATATTTCAGAAATGTAATTTTATTTATCTCCCTGTAATTTTCCTTAATTTCTATAATAAATTCTCATTCTCCTAGAAAAGGAAACTTAATCTTGCTTAATTTGAAGCCCTCTCTTTTCCTTAGGGTTATAGCTAAATGTGAGTTGCATGGGGGGGAGCTGGTGTATACATTCACCCTGGTAGTTGCCGAAATAGCGACACTGCTGATCAGTCTTGCAGCCCAGTGCTGAGTGGTTTTGACTTTCCCTCTCTCAATGATAAGATCTCCTTATGTCTGGCTCTCTCCCTTGGCACATAGGAATCAGAGTTGTTCTGCTGCTTCCATGACTCATTAGGCCATGGGTAGCCCCACAGGCTGTCAAAAATCCTATCTCTGCTGAAGCCTTTTGTAGAAAAAGTCTTGGCAGTTCCCCAGAAAGTTAAATATAGACTTATGACTCAGCACTTTCACTCCTAGGTATATAAGCAACAGAATGTGTGTGTTTCGTGGACCCACAAAAACTTGTACATGAATGTTCATAGCTGTGGGATTCATGATAGCCGAAGAAGGAGAACAACACAAATCTATCAGTTAATGGATGGATAAACAAAGCGTGGCCTATCCATAGGATGAGATGCTTTTCAGCCGTGAGATGGAATGAACTACTCATACGTGCTATAGCTGGCTATAAACTTGGAAAACATTTTGTTAAATGAAGGAAGCCAGACATGAAGGTCATATATGATTCCATTTTTATGAGCTGTCCAAAACAGGCAAATCCATAGAGACAGAGAATAGATGAGCGGTGGCTAGGGGCTGGGTGTAGTTGGGGATTGGGGGATTGGGGATCTCCAGTTGGGTATTGGAGTGACTACTAACAGTGTAGGATTTCTTTTGGTAGGGGAATGGAAATGTTCTGGAATTAGTGGTGATGGTTGTGTAACATTGTGAACATGCTAAAAACCACTGAACTGTAACATTTTAAATGGTGGGCGATTTTTTTTTTTTTAAGCATGCAGATACATCATTTTATTTTTTTAAGATTTTTAAAAAACCTTTTTATTTTATATTGGGGTATAGTCAATGAACACTGTTGTGATAGTTTCAGGTGAGCAGCAAAGGGACTCAGCCATACATATACCTGTATCCATTCTCCCCCAAACTCTCCTTCCATCCAGGCTGCCACATGACATTGAACAGAGTTCCATGAGACACATCATTTTAAACTGAGGTTATAAGGAAAAAAATCCCAGAGATATTAATAACATTTTCTGATATCAGTGCATAATTGTGTGCAAACTAAATCTCTATGGCATAACATGTAGCAGTTTTTAATGGATCATTGCCCTGAGCCATTTGTTTCTTAAGAAAAACCATCAGTTTCAATGAAATAGCAAAATCCTTAAAGCATCTTTTTTTTTCTGCTTCTTCATCTTTAGCAAATTATCACGAGTCACTGCCTGAAGTGATAAGCTTTTTCTGTAGAGTCATCATCACTTTCATTTTAACCACAGATCTCTCATGTGTTTCTTTCTGCTAAATAAGGTCAGGCTAAATGGTAAATGTTATGTGAATGATATCTTTATTTTGAGGATTGCAAAAAAAAAAAAAAAAAAGAGAGAGAGAGAAAAGAGAGAGTGAATTTTTCACTCTCTCTCTCTGGATACCCTATATAACTGTTTTCTCTCTGAGACCTTGTAGGACTCTACCTGGATAAGGGGGGCAAGGACCCCTGATGTTCTCAGATCCCATAAAGTTGTGGGGAGGGTGGTGCAAGGATGCTCAAGAGGTGAAGGACTGGGCACAGCGTTCCCCTTACTTGGGGGCCCACTGTATCTCTCCATCCCTGCTTCACCCCTGGCTCCCCCAGCGTGGGAAGCTCTGAGCTGCTTTTTTGTGTAGTTCTCTTCTGTCTGTGGTCTAGGCGCTGAATCCTATCTGCTCCTTCCTGAGGGCTGGGCTTTGAAAACTCAAAAGCTGGAACTGGCTCTCTTCCTCTGCGATTCTTCTGTGCTCTCCTTCCGGAGTCTGTGCACACAGACTGTCTCAGCGGACCCAGTGAGGGAAGGACGGGGCAGTACAGGGAGACACAGAGCTCGGTTTAGGAAGTTCCTGTTGCCTACTTCACAGGGCAGTTTTGCAGGCTGGTTGCATGCCAGCATCTGACATTCAGTAGGTCTCAGATGAATGTCATCCTACCACATGTTGTTTAGTCTTCCACTTTGTGTGGGGCCCTGCCCCATGGGAAGGTTTCAGAGCTTCATGGGCCAGGAGATTCGGCTGCTAGATTTTCCCATGACCCCCAGGAAGCCTCAAGGATTGTCATTAGGAGGGCCTGGCCTCGGGCAGAGGCAACATGAAAAGAAGACTTTAATGCCCATCTAGGAAGGGAAACTGGGAAATTGGGGGTAGCAAACAGTGTTAATTGCTCAGTTGTGTCTGACTCTGTGACCCCATGGATTGTAGCCAGCCAGGTTCCTCTGTCCATGGACTTCTCCAGGCAAGAATACTGGAGTGGGTTAGCCATTCCCTTCTCCAGGGGCCTTCTCAACCCAGGGATTGAACCTGGGTCTCCTGCATTACAGGCAGATTCTTTACCATCTGAGCCACCAGGGAAGCCCTGAGAAACTGGGAAGGAATATGAAAGAATGGAGAGGAGAAATCAAAGACTCTTTGAAAAGAAAAGATTGATTTGTTTATTTATTGGCTGTTCTGGATTTCACTGCTTTGCATGGGCTTTCTCTGGTTGCAGTGAGTGGGGGCTGTGCTGCGTTGCACGCACGGGTTTCTCATTGCTGTGGCTTCTTTTCTTGCAGAGCGCAGGTTCCAGGCAGCCGGGCTTCGGTAGTTGCAGCACATGAGCTCGGTGGTTGCAGTGCGCTGGCTCAGTAGCCGGGTGCATGGGCGTTGTTGCTGCACAGCACGTAGGATCTTCCGGGACCAGGGATCGAACCAGTGTCCCTTGTGTTGCAAGGCAGGCTCTTTACCACTGGACCACCAAGGAGTCTCACCAAAGATTCTGATTGTATACTTTGTCTTCAGTTGAACCAGCCCTTGCCTGAGGCCTCCTCAGATACCGCATTATGAGTTTATCAGAGAGGCCAGGGGGAGACTTCAGGGGTTAACTATCTCATCGCAGGTTTGGCATGAGGCCTCTTATCGGCCCCCAGAGGCCCCATGGGCACAGCTTTCCAGCGTCCCGAGGCCCCCAGAGGCCCCATGGGCACAGTTGTGTTTCCAAGCTGAGTTGTGCTCATGATTGCCTTTTATTGCTTTCTTTGAAGCCAGGTTGCTCCAAAGCAGCCATGAACAGAAGACCTGCCATCATTTGTTTCATTCAGTAAGTTCCTAGCATATATTTTGTGTCTGGTCTGGAGCGGAAGGTTGTGAAGAATGCTCTGAAGGCACTCAAAATCTCTTTAGGGAGACAGGAAATGGATATATAAAACTATAACAAAATGAAACAAAACATACTCCTTTGTGAATACTTGCCAGAACCTGTGTGTGAGATGTCTGTTGCTATTATTCAGGGAGAGATAGTGCTGCTAGGATGTCTTAGGAAGGAAGGAGAGAATCCATATTTGGAAGTAGTGGGAACTAAACTGAGACAGTATCTTAGGTCACTTCCCTGGAGACAGACCCTGAATTAAAGATGCGTATGCAAGTGACAGTGAGATTCCTCACAGCTGTTAGAATGGCTATCACCAAAAAGACCACAAATAACCAGTGTTGACAAGGATGTGGAGAAAAATGAACCTTTCTTCACTGTTGTTGGGAATGTAAACTGGTGCAGCCTCAGTGGAAAACAGGATGGAGGTTCCTTCAAAAACTAAAAATAGAGCTACCATATGATCCAGCAATCCCACTCCTCGGTATATATCTGCAGAAAATGAAAACACTAATTTGAAAAGACACACACACCCCAGCGTTTATAGCAGCATTATTTACAGTCGTCAAGACACAGAAGTAACCTAAGTGTCTATCAGCAGAGGACTGAACAGAGAAGGTGTGAGACATGCATGCATATATGTGTAGAATGGAATACTACTCAGCCACAAAAAAGAACGAGATTTTGCCATTTGCAGCAACATGGGTGAACCTGGAGGGTATTATGTTCAGTGAGATGAGTCAGACAGAGAAAGACAAATGCTATATGTTATCATACATGGAGAATCTAAAAACAAAAGCCAGTTAATATAACAAAAAAGGTGTAGACAGATATAGAGAACAAACTAGTGGTTACCAGCGGGGAGAGGGAAGGGAGGAGGGGCAAGGCAGGGGTAGAGACTTAAGAGGCACAAACTACTGTGTATGAACCAAACTGAAAGGTTATGCTGTACAGCACCGAGAATATGTATGTATATAGCCAATATTTTATAAGAACTATGAATACATCTTTAAAAATTGTGAATCACTATGTAATATTGTAATACTGTAAGTACTATATTAAACATGTAATATTGTAAGTCAGCTGTACCTCAGTTAAAAAATTAAGTAAAGTAAAATACCTTAAAAAAAGAGAAAATGCTTCCGGGAGAAGCTAGTAAGGGCCCAGGGGTGGTACAAGAGGCAGGGAAGGCAGCAGGCAAGGGTGCTATTCCAGGTGCCGTTCCAGCCTCAGCCTGGCCCCTCCAGGAGCTGTGGAGCATGAATGATACGGCTGACTCCGTCTAAGCTCTAGGCAGGGACCTGGCCCTTCACAGTCCCACTCAGTGCCGGCTGCTGTAGGGAAGGAGACTTGGACCCTGGGTCCTTCTGACGCTGCATGAGGGTGACAGACCTCTCTGCAACATCGCAGGTACCAGCCACCAGAAACCAGACAAGGAGGGTGGTGCATAGAAAGTAGAGGGATCCAGGCTGAGTGCCAGCAGCACGCACTACAGACAGAGGGGCAGGGCCAGGGTAGGGGTGTCTCTAATACTCGTGTTAGAAACACAGATTTGGGCCTCTGCTCAACTGTAAGCCCTTATAAATTCCTGAGCAGGTCGCTGGCACAAGGAAACAGAAAGATGAACACGATAGTGATGCTCAAGGATCAGGAGGTGACAGAGCCCAGAGGCCATGCGGGCCAGGTGCAGGCTTCCTTTAGGGCTTATGCCTGACTCTTCCCCACTGCCTGGGGTGTTCCTCCCCCAGGTTAGGTGAACTCCCTGGCCTCCTTCAGGTTTTTGTTCAGATTCCATGCTCTCAGGTCTACCTGACCGTTCCTGCACTGTGCCCTCCTGCACCCCCTATTCCCAGTCTCCTTTATCCTGCTCTGCGGAGTCCTTTTTCCATAACTGCTAGGAGCTTCCAACCCACTTTGTAACTTACCTATTTATGGCATCTATTGTTAGTTGTCCCTCCTTGGGATAGAGGTCTGTGTGGACAAGGACCTCTGTTTTTGCTCACCAGAGGTAGGATGGAGGCTGCCACCGAAGGAGCTGGGATGGGAAGACTTGGGGCTCAGAGGCATCTCAGGGGAGAAGTAACAGGGTGGAATGGGTCAACGCAAGGGCTGAGTGGAAGGAGAACACAAGAAGGATCAAGAAGATTTCGGCAAGGAAAGTGGAATGACGCTGTGTCGTTGGTGTGTGACTCTGCCCTGGACAGGATTCTAGGTGGGGTGTGTTGGAGGGATACAGGATGCAGTGAGGATCTAGGGAGCAGTGAGGGTCCCAGGAGGGGGCTATGGGTGGCAGAGGGGGAGTACCTGCTCTCTGATGTGCTAGGGGCTGAGGCTGATTCCTGTGCTGGGGAAAGCCAGGTGCACAGTGGGATGGAAGGACGGTTTTCCCACACTCTTCCCTGTGACCTCCTTCCTGCTGATGGGGCTGCTGGGTTGATGCGTGGCCCCAGGGCCTTTCCTCTGCACACAGCTCTTGGCACCATCAGCCCAGCCCCCAGCATGGTCAGGGAGCAGCATGGAGCTGGCTAGTAGTGAGTGTGGGTGTGAGTATGGGGGAAAGTGGGTACCGCCCCTCCTGGGAGGGGGAGCCCCACATTTAGAGCCTGCTGGGGTGAATCTGAGAAGCTGGGGTCGGGCAGCTGCAGCCTGTTGGGATGGTATGTTGTTCTTGCTGTCTTAAAAAATCAGCAAGAGGAGTCCTGGGCTGGGGTGGATGGTTCAGTGGTCACTTCAGACACTGATCTTTTTTTCTGCCCCAAACCCAGGGACATGAGGTCTGGACAGCAGAGGCAGGGGCATGCCTCGGCAGAAGTTCCGGAAGCTATATTTGTCTTGTTGCAGGAGAGGGCTTCCTGCTGTGCCTGGGGCCCCATGAGCCCCTGACGGTTAGCAGGACATGGCACCCCAGAAACAGAGCAGAGGCTTTTGAGGTGGGCACTGGCAATGTGCCCAGTCTTGAGCATCGTCATGTCAGGAAGTGGATGAAGGGACCTGAGGGGAAGGAGAGGATGGGGACACATGCCCCATGGAAACTGGCTGCTGAGCATGGAGGTGGCTCTTGGAGACCTCCCACTGTGATGGGGAGGACCCCGTGAGGACCAGAGGCCTGCCAGAGCCCGTGAACTTGGGGTTATCAGTGTCGCTGGGATTCCACCTCCACAGGCTGGTGAGAGCTAGAGGAGGGCTGTCACGTGAGCCTGGGATTGGGGTCCCCAGAGAATGAGCCTCCCAATAGTCATGTGTGACTCTCCTCTCAATGGTTTATTCCCATCCTACACCTGTTGTTTTAAGGATGGGGAGACGACTGATACACTTTGCACATGTTATAGCTGTTGTTTTGCCTCTCCTCCACCCCCCCGCCCCTGCCACCGCCCTGCCTCCACTTCTCTTACTCCACGGGACTCTGATGTTTTGTGGTCCCAGCAGACACTGGCTCAGAGCCATGCTTTCTGCTGTAAGTTGATTGGATCCTCTTGGATTGTTGGTTGCATAAAACCCAATTATCTCAAGGGTGATGTTGTTGTTCAGTCACTAAGTCATGTCTGACTCTTTGTGACCCCATGGATTGCAGCATGCCAGGCCTCCTCATTCCTCACTATCTCCTGGAGTTCGTCCAAATTCATATCCATTGAATCGGTGATGCCAATCCAGCCATCTCATCCTCAGTCACCCTCTTCTCCTTTTCCCGTCAATCTTTCCTAGCATCAGGGTCTTTTCCAATGAGTAGGCTGTTCGCATCAGGTGGCCAAAGTATTGGAGCTGCAGCTTCAGCATCAGTCCTTCCAGTGAATATTCAGGGTTGATTTCCTTTAGGAGTGACTGGTCTCTCAAGGTAGGACGCAATAAATATCTCCGAGGGACTGATTTGACCTGTGGCACTTTGAGGGTTGCCAGCATAATCTAGTCATTTTCCTCTGCTTTCCGCTGTGAATCCTTGTTTTTCTTGAGAAGTGAGCCACCACACTGTTGACACAAATCCAAGCCTGCAGGGATGGCATTCACAGGCATTGCTGCAGAAAGAGAGGGAGCCCTGTGCGTGGGAGGGCAGCAGTGTGAGCCCTGACCCCAACATCCATCTGCTGTGTGAGCCCAGGCTGTTTGCCTCACTTCTCTGAACCTGAGATTTTCTCACAGAAATGGAAAACATATGCCTTTAGGTTGGGTAACTAAAGAGAGAGCAGACTAATACAGATAGCAGTAGTTATTACCTTACATCCCTTAAGGTCTTCCCCCACGGTTCATTGGTGAAGAATCCGCCTACAGTGCAGGAGCTGCAGTAGACATAGGTTTGATCCTTGGGTTGGGAAGAGCCCTGGAGGAGGGCATGGCAACCCACTCCAGTATTCTTGCCTGGAGAATCCCATGGACAGAGGAGCCTGGAGGGCTACAGTCCATAGGGTAGCAAAGAGTCGGACATGACTGAAGTGATTTAGCACGGCACAGCAGCACGGCACATCGCTTAAAGGCCTACTCTGTGGCACGTGCTTATCTGTATCATCTGTAATCCTCACAACAGCCATTGGAGGTAGTTTTAGTTCAATTTATAAGTGAGAGGACGATAGTTTGGAGGTTGACATTCCTTAAAACCTTCCTCTTTAGGACTTCCCTGGTGGCCCAGTGGTTAAGACGCTGCACTTCCATTGCAGAGGGATGTGAGTTCAATCCTGGTCAGGAGACTAAGATCCCACATGCCACTGCTGCTGCTGCTGCTAAGTCGCTTCAGTCGTGTCCGACTCTGTGCGACCCCATAGACGGCAGCCCACCAGGCTCCCCCATCCCTGGGATCCTCCAGGCAAGAACACTGGAGTGGGTTGCCATTTCCTTCTCCAATGCATGCCACAGAGCTTGACAAAAAAACAAAACAACTTCCTCCTCTTTCCATTATGTGATCCTGTGTCTGTATTGAACGAGGTACCCCTCTGCCTAACACGTCCTATTAGCTCCTTTGGGGCTACCACACAGGTGAGCCCCACCTGGGACCAGGACACCCTGACTTCTGGGGATGGATCTGCATCTTCTGCCTCCCCTGTCCTTGGAGAGTTGTAATTTGCGAGTATTGTGATAGCACCTTCTGCTGTGGAGGACCTGTTGCTCCTTAGCATCGAAGCAGATTCTTAGCAAAATTTCAGATTTTGCCAAAGATCTTAGGCCTGGTATCTGATCTGAAGTGATGCTTCAGAAACACTGTTCTGAGTTGAATTGGCACCATGTCATCTTGCCTTTCAGATTTTCTCTTTCCCATCTTGGGCTTTAAGAGTTTGCCTGTTAGTTTGTTCCAGGACCACCTGGACATTTATTTTTGTTGTGCACTGCAGACTTGAAAACGATTTCAGAAACTTGCCTCCTCAAAGGGGTACCGAATGTGCAGTTGTATAAAAATATTAAAAAATGAAGTGAAGTTTCAAGCTCTCCAGATGAACTTGATTTGGGATAATAATTCTGTTTGTACTAGTTAGAGGTAAAAAAAATAGTCACTAGCTGACTGCTGAAAAGATAGATTGCTTTATAAGGGATGGGTAAGATATAGTATATTAGCTTTTATATTTTAATTATTTGCCAATGCAGTAAATATGGTTCTGCTCCAGAACCACAAGAAATAGGTCAACTTATTTGTAATTTACTCTACTTCCTTTGAAAATAGTGCTTTAATTCTCACAGAGCTTTCAGAAATCCCTACCGATGCCTTTGATAGACAGCCATGTGAAGCACTTGGCAAAGAGAAAATGCATCACAGATCTGCCGAGTAACCAAAAAGGAGATATTTATAACTAGGTGACAAATGAAAACTATTTCCACAGAGAACCTGGGGTACAGATTTTATTGTCGAAAAGATTTCTGAAAAGTTATTAAAGACATCTGAATTAGAAATAAGAAAAGCTAGCTGAAAATCAAAATTAGCTAAAATAGGAATATCAGTTTGAGCAAGAAAAAGGTGGTTCAATTGTGTGGCAGAAACAATTCAGACATGCTTATGGGGCTTCAGTAAAAGCTGCTCTTCATAATTCACACCTGATGTTTTTCCTCTTGTGTCTTGTGAAGACAGAGAAAAGCCTATGGGGGCAGAAACGGGACCAGCAAGAACAGTGGTCTTGTTTTGCCCACAGTCAGAACTAATACAAGAGGCCATGGAACCAATTTTTTTTTAATTTTGTAAAAAAAAAAAATTAAAAATTTATATAAAATTTTTGTATTATAAAAAAGTCTGTTTTTTGGTCAGTCTCTGTTTACACTAAATTTGTTTCCCACTTTCCAAGAGGGAGAGAATTGAAATATTTTGGAGGCAATGGTATGAATGATTATGAGCTTTAGAGTCAAAATGCTTAGTTCCACATCCATAGCATGGATTTAATAACACCCCCGAGTATGGATTCTTCAGGGAGCAAAGATGATGAATGTAAAGTACTCAGCACACAGTAGGTTCCTTTTCAGTGACCACAAATGTTTGTAGTCATGCTGACTTATCAGGATTCCAACCCTATACTGAAAGAAGCATCAGGAAGAGAGGTTGAATCAGATGCTGTAGAAGAGAGAGTGGATCCTTTTGTCTAAGTGACTCCCTAGTTCAGGTCGGGACACTCCTCACTAAATTATGCAGGCCTCCAAGTACACCGGTGAATAGTTGCATGTCAACATTTCAAAGTTAGTTGGCTCCAAGATATTTCTAGCTTGGAAATTTCCACTAATTCCAGCCTTGCACAGAATGCATTGTGGGGGTTGAAAACTGGAGAAATTACCTGGCTTGCAACCAAGGCTTTTTAATGACAGCATTCTCCGGTCTCTGTTTCCCAGTCTGACTGGGCCACCGGAGAAAACTTATGCCTGTTATGTCACAAGCCTTGCTCTGACTGTCAATCACAGTTCCCCTCGGAGGAAATGGAATTCACCACACATTAACTGAGGCATTCTGGGTTGCAGAAGTCACATGAAGCTCAAAAAGCCACATCACAGAACTCTCTCTGCTAAGTTTGTTGAATGGAAATTGCCCTATGTTTCTGTTATAATACATAGGCCTCAGAGATGGGACCTTCACACCTAGAGGGACCCCTTCAGCTTGAAATATAACCTTGAAAGAGCCGAGAAGTTCCAGCTTCCCAGGGCGATGCCGTACCTGCCAAACTGTACTAGAGACATTGTACTTCTCCAATGCCATAAAGATGCCTGAATGCCTCATCCATCTCAGACATCATAGGATCAGTAGAAACAGCTTTGGTAGGAAATTCAATGCTGAATTGATTAAGATTTTGCCCCTAAAAGCCTGAAATAACCTAAAAGAGACCATTTTAAAGTCAGTAGAGTCTAAAATAACTGGAAATACCATGCTAAAAATTTCCCCCACTACCCAATGTATTGGGGCTCAATAATCAAAATGGATTTGGCTTTAAAATTTTAAAAGTATATTTTTTACACATCTGGGAAGTGTATATAATTTTTGCACCTGTATGTATATTAATTAGTAAAGGTGAAATACAAAAAAAATGACTGGAGTGGAGGGAAAATAATACAACATAGTTAAGACCAAACAGAAAGCTGATCCACTGCACACCATAAATGCCTTCACATTTAGAAAGTGGGGACTTCAAGTTTGTCTCTGATCGTATCTACAAGCTTGGATAAAAAGAGAAATATAATTAGTTACAGGTGCCACATTTTCATAAGATGAAAGAAAAATAATTGCTCTGGAAGTTTTCCAGATACCAAAGATGTAAAGACCAGTAGGTGCCAAGTGATGTAGTGTATGAATAATAATATGATGGGCATTTGTTAATTTAAAAAATTATTATTATTATTATTATTTTTGGCCACACCACGTGGCATGCAGGATCTTAGTTACCCAACCAGAGATTGAACCCATGCTCCCTGCGGTGAAAGTACGGAGCCTTAACCTCTAGGCTGCCAGGAAAGTCCCATGATGGGCATTTGTTAGTTCACTCCACAAGTACTTACAGAACACACACAACATGCTTACCATGCCAGGTGGATGGAACAATGAATGGGATTCAAGCCTTGCCCTCACAGAGCTCACAGTTGGGCTGAGTCTGAGGGGCTTGTTTCCTGTATGTTTGTCTGTGCAGACTGGAGGCACAAATGTTAAAAACAGTTCTGGCAAGAGAGGTTTTATTAGGGGTCAAATTCATGTCAGTTACATTTGCAGCTCCTCTTGTCTGGTATTCACATTTGATAGAAACCTCTGCTACTGCTGCTAAGTCACTTCAGTTGTGTCCGACTCTGTGTGACCCCATAGACGGCAGCCCACCAGGCTCCCCCGTCCCTGGGATTCTCCAGGCAAGAACACTGGAGTGGGCTGCCATTTCCTTCTTTCATGCATTTCCAATGCATGAAAGTGAAAAGTGAAAGTGAAGTCGCTCAGTCGTGTCCGACCCTCAGCGACCCCATGGACTGCATCAAGCTGAAAAGAAATTCATTTATTTATTCCATAAATGCTTATGTGTACTTTTTTTCTGTCATATGATGAGACCCTGAGAACACAAAGGTAAATATTAGGTGGAGTCAAGGCTTTCCGGAACCTCCCATGAAGGTAATACACACAGGCAAATAGAGTGGATTATGGTGGGTGCTACGACAGAGGCGTGAGCTGAGATTTCTGGGAACATCTGATTCTCCCAGGGGGAGTCAAGGAGGGGTCTACCAAGAGGAGAAACTTCAGTTGAAGGATCAGGAACAACTCAAAGAACAAAAGCAAACACTTGTGCATATAAAATGTGTTGAGGATTAACTCCTTTTAATCCTCAGAATGGCTCTGTGAAGAAGGTAGTCATGATCCCCACCTGTTACACAAGTAAGGAAACCCATGTACACGGAAGCTAAGCAGTGTTCTGCCCAGCAAGCAGATTTCCTTGCGGGGCAGTGACGTCAAGCCTGGAGCCCCTCATCTTTCTTGTCTCCACTGGGTGACTTCTCTTGAGTCCCCAGGAGACCCCTGGGTTTCCTGGCTGCAGGCTGTAATGGCACTGTGTACTTTCCCTTCTTAAAACTCATTACATTTAGATCTTTAATCCATTTTGAGTTTATTTTTGTGTGCGGTGTTAGAAAGTGATCTAGTTTCATTCTTTTACAAGTGGTTGACCAGTTTTCCCAGCACCACTTGTTAAAGAGATTGTCTTTACTCCATTGTATATTCTTGCCTCCTTTGTCAAAGATAAGGTGTCCATATGTGTGTGGATTTATCTCTGGGCTTTCTATTTTGTTCTATTGATCTATATATCTGTCTTTGTGCCAGTACCATACTGTCTTGATGACTGTGGCTTTGTAGTAGAGCCTGAAGTCAGGCAGGTTGAGTCCTCCAGTTCCATTCTTCTTTCTCAAGATTGCTTTGGCTATTCGAGGTTTTTTGTATTTCCATACAAATCTTGAAATTATTTGTTCTAGTTCTGTGAAAAATGTGGCTGGTAGCTTGATAGGGATTGCATTGAATTTGTAAATTGCTTTGGGTAGTATACTGTTGGTGGGAATGCAAACTAGTACAGCCACTATGGAGAACAGTGTGGAGATTTCTTAAAAAATTGCAAATAGAACTACCTTATGACCCAGCAATCCCACTTCTGGGCATACACACCGAGGAAACCAGAATTGAAAGAGACACATGTACCCCAATGTTCATCGCAGCACTGTTTATAATAGCCAGGACATGGAAACAACCTAGATGTCCATCAGCAGATGAATGGATAAGAAAGCTGTGGTACATATACACAATGGAGTATTACTCAGCCGTTAAAAAGAATTCATTTGAATCAGTTCTGATGAGATGGATGAAACTGGAGCCGATTATACAGAGTGAAGTAAGCCAGAAAGAAAAACACCAATACAGTATACTAACACATATATATGGAATTTAGGAAGATGGCAATGACGACCCTGTATGCAAGACAGGGAAAGAGACACAGATGTGTATAACGGACTTTTGGACTCAGAGGGAGAGGGAGAGGGTGGGATGATTTGGGAGAATGACATTCTAACATGTATACTATCATGTGAATTGAATTGCCAGTCTATGTCTGACGCAGGATGCAGCATGCTTGGGGCTGGTGCATGGGGATGACCCAGAAAGATGTTATGGGGAGGGAGGTGGGAGGGGGGTTCATGTTTGGGAATGCATGTAAGAATTAAAGATTTTAAAATTTAAAAAATAAAAAACTAAAAAAAAACAAAACAAAACAAAAAAAAAAACTCATTACATAGTTATACACTTATCTGTACACTTATTTATTTAATGTCTGCTTCTCCCTGTAGACCACAATCTCCACTGGGACAGAATTACTGTGTGTACATCTTTTAACTATTTAATCTCTAGTGCAAGAGTTTGGCGCACAGAAAGCACTCAGCAAATACTCGTTGAGTGGGCGGAGCCAGGAAAGGGCCTGCGCTGCATGAAGAATGCATGGTCAAAACCCAAGGTGACGGGAGGTGGGAGCGAACCATGGAGATACTAAGACTTGAGACAAACCTAGAAATCACACCCATCACCTATGCCAGTGCCTCTTTTGTTGTTGCTTGCTTTAAAATAGACCTCAGCCTGGATGACCCACTGAGGAAAGTAGGCTGTTTACTGCTGGGGCAGAGATAAGAAATAGGGAAGAAGCTTGCTGCTCCTGCTACTGCTGCTGAGTCGCTTCAGTCGTGTCCGACTCTGTGCGACCCCATAGACGGCAGCCCACCAGGCTCCCCCATCCCTGGGATTCTCCAGGCAAGAACACTGGAGCGGTTGCCATTTGGACGGGGCCAATTTTCATTCTTTGACAGCCTTGGCCTAGTGGATGTTTCCTGAGCCAGGTTAGGGGCCCAGAACCTGGGTGGCTCAGTGGTAAAGAAGCCATCTGCCAGTACAGGAGCCACAGATTTGATCCCTGGGTCAGGAAGATCCCAGGCAGGAGACAGTGGCAACCCACTCCAGTATTCTTGCCTTGACAATCCCATGGACATAGGAACCTGGCAGGTTACAGTCCATGGGGTCGCAAAGAGTAGGATGCAACTGAGCACGCATGCACAAACCTGCAGGAACAGATTTTCATATCTTTTATTTTTTAAATATTTATTTAGCAATAGTTATTTACAATATTGTGCTAGTTTCAATTGTATAACAAAGTGATTCAGTTATATAATCATATTTTTACAGGTTATTTTCCATTATAGGTTATTACAAGATATTTAATATAGTTCCACATGTTCCCATGTGCTCAGTAATGTCTGACTCTTTGCGACCCCATGAACTGTAGTCCGCCGGGCTTCTCTGTCTATGTGATTTTCCAGGCAAGAATACTGGAGTGGGTTGCCATTTTCTCCTCCAGGGCATCTTCCCCGCCCAGGGATCGAACCCAAGTCTCTTGCATCTCCTGCTTGCAGGCAGATTCTTTAGCACTTGAGCCATCGGGGAAACCTCTATAGTTCTATGTGCTACACAGTCAATCCTTGTTATTTATCTATTTTATGTATAGTGGTATGTATCTCTTAATCCCATACTGCCAATTTATCCTTCCCCTCCCCTTTCCGCTTTGGTAACCATAAATTTGTTTTCTTTGTGAGTCTGTTTTGTAAATAAATTGATTTGTATTATTTTTTTTTTTAGATTTCATGTTTTGATAATTTTCTTTCCTCCTTCAGTCTCTAGGAGACGGAGACAGAAAGGGCCTCATGTGGAGAGGTGGCTTTTGACATGCCTTTCTTTGCTCCCTCCTTCCCTAACCTTTTGGGAAGGTGCTTGCAGCTCCAGCTTAGGGTGGGAGGGGACAGGGAGGGGGTTCTCTCTGGCTGCTGTGGGGATGTAAGAACAGGCCAGTTTCCTGTCCTGTGACACCATGTCACTCTTGCTTTGTGTCCTGAGCGTCTTCTGCCTCCTGCTTTCTATTTCCGGGGGAGGATGGCAGCAGAGTCTATATTTGGTGGGATGTTCTGCTTCTCTTTGGTTCATTTGACTCAGGGAGGCTGGTTGATTAGACAAGTTCTAGAGCCTGGAAACTGGCAACTGAATTTTCCTAGCCTTTGTTACTTCTGTTCCCCCCAGGGGTCTGCCAGGGATGAAGTGGCTGTTTTGGGCTCAGTTCTTCCTACCGTTTGCATGATGAGGAGCTCAGCTTCTCTCAGGAAGAACTGGCTAAAGACAGAATTGACTGTAAAGTTCTTTGCTTTGAATGTGGTCTTTAGTTCTCTGAGTCAAAGTAATTTATCTGTTCATTGAGTGGATATTTATTGAGTCACTGCTAGGTGAATAGCTCTATAACAATTACTAACATAGGAAGTCTATAGGGGTCCTGTGAAAATCATTGAAAGTGTTGCTGAGGCTGTTGAGAAGACATAGAGATTGAATATTTTAAGAGTGATCAGAATAGGCTTTATGGGAAGGTGGAGTTTGAGTTAGGCTCTTAAGGATGGAGAAGATCTCAATTAGAGTCAACTTGGGTGGAGTGAGATTCCAAGTGGAGGAGATTGTGTGAGCGAGGGTTAGGAGGAAGATGGATTTGGGATCTGGCAAAAGGATCAGTACTCATGGAGCAAAGAGTTACTGTGATGGCAGTGGTCCTGGAGAAATGAATTTAGAGAAGACTACTGGGGCTAGACAGTGGGGATACTTCAGGGCTTACATGGAGAGCCATAGAAGATTTTACAGCAGTGATACATTAGGATAAAACTTGGATTTTAAGAAGCTTCTTCTAAAAGAAGTATTGAGTTGGCCAAAAAGTTCATTAGGAATTTTGGGGGAAAAAAAACAAAAACCCAAACGAAATTTTGGCCCACCCAGTATCTTCTGGAGGATAGATGAAAGGAAGGAGAAATTGAAAGCAAGGAGACCAGTTCAATTCAGTTCAGTAATACTAGCTAACATTTACACAATGCTTACAGTGTGCCAGGCATTGTTCTATACATTTCACATATATTAAATCATTTAATTTTTACAATAATCCTCTGTGTTTGATTTTATCATCTCTGTGTCACAGGCAAGAACACTAATGTATAAGGAAGTTAAGTGACTTGTCCGAGGTCATATTGCCAGTGACTTGTAGCATCAGGATTTGAACATAGGTAGTCTGACATCACTATTACATACTCTTAATACTGCACTATAAAATTTCCCTAGATGTATTAAACCCCAGCAAAGTGCGAGGAGCTGCTGCTGCTGCTGCTGCTGCTAAATCGCTTCAGTCGTGTCTGACTCTGTGCGACCCCATAGACGGCAGCCCACCAGGCTCCCCCATCCCTGGGTTTCTCTAGGCAAGAATACTGGAGTGGGTTGCCATTTCCTTCTCCAATGCATGAAAGTGAAAAGTGAAAGTGAAGTCGCTCAGTCCTGTCCGACTCTTAGCGACCCCATGGACTGCAGCCTACCAGGCTCCTCCATCCATGGGATTTTCCAGGCAAGAGTACTGGAGTGGGGTGCCATTGCCTTCTCCAGTGAGGAGCTGCTAGCATCATATAAATGTGAATAAAATACAGGTGGTTTTGTTTTTCATCACTTAGTTAAGACATAAATGTTTTGATAGTTCTTACGATGAGTATCTTGAACTATGACTGGTGGTAGTGGATAAAAGGAATAATTGACAGAACCTTGTGCTTGATGTGCTGTGAAACTTGAGAACACTTATAATTTGGAATCTTGGGCTGACCTTTTCTTCAGTTTACTCATTTGTAATATGAGTATAATAACAATAACAGAGATTTTGCTTCTGGTCAAGATGAAGTAAAAGGAACCACATTTAAACTACTTGAAACACTAAAATTCAGAAATAACACGTGAAATGAAACAAGAATTTGCAAGTAACTGGGCTGCTGCTGCTAAGTCACTTCAGTCGTGTCCGACTCTGTGCAACCCCATAGATGGCAGCCCACCAGGCTCCCCCATCCCTGGGATTCTCCAGGCAAGAACACTGGAGTGGGTTGCCAGTTCCTTCTCCAATGCATGAAAGCGAAAAGTGAAAGTGAAGTCGCTCAGTTGTATCCGACTCTTAGCGACCCCATGGACTGCAGCCTACCAGGCTCCTCCGTCCATTGGATTTTTCAGGCAAGAGTACTGGAGTGGGGTGCCATTGCCTTCTCCGAAGTAACTGGGCATCAAGCAGAAAAAGACAGTAATTCTTGAGGGATAAGAAACACATGAGGTGAACTCTATCATGTCCCAGCTTACTGTCTTGAGAGAGTTTCCAGGCCACATAGAGGGAAGGGAAACCCAGCCAAATCCCAGCCAACTCCCTGAATTTAAGAGACAAAGCTGATAGTCCAGGGAGACCAAGGCAGTTCGAATTCTCAGGACAGAGTAACAGGGAAGAGAAAGTTGCAAAGAGAGAGGACTCCAGAAGTTTGTAGAGAATCCCTTTTGTGCTTTCAACTGAGTACTTATGTTGTGCGTGTGTGTGTGAAGAAACTATCCCAAGCTGAGGAAGGCTTCACTTGAAAGGATTAGAGGCAACAGTGTTTAGCGGTCACACAGGGCCAGAAATAGTACCTATTCTCAGTAGCCTGACAGGGAACCTCAAGATTCAAGGGCATTGCTCTGGTTCTGCATAACAAATTTTAAAAGCAAGACACAAAATGATTAAATGGTTTCCAAGAACTGCATCCTGGAACAAATCTCACAAATACTTATAGGGAAATTTTTCAACATCCAATACGCTAACATTTACATCAGTCATCTAAGCAAAAATTACCAGACATGCAAAGAAGCAGGAAAATACAGTGTCTAAATACGTGAACCGTGAACTTCCAGATGTTCAAGCTGGTTTTAGAAAAGGCAGAGGAACCAGAGATCAAATTGCCAACATCTGCTGGATCATGGAAAAAGCAAGAGAATTCCAGAAAAACATCTATTTCTGCTTTATTGACTATGCCAAAGCCTTTGACTGTGTGGATCACAATAAACTGTGGAAAATTCTGAAAGAGATGGGAATACCAGACCACCTAACCTGCCTCTTGAGAAAACCTATATGCAGGTCAGGAAGCAACAGTTAGAACTGGACATGGAACAACAGACTGGTTCCAAATAGGAAGAGGAGTATGTCAAGGCTGTATATTGTCACCCTGCTTGTTTAACTTCTATGCAGAGTACATCATGAGAAACACTGGGCTGGAAGAAGCACAAGCTGGAATCAAGATTGCTGGGAGAAATATCAATAACCTCAGATATGCAGATGACACCACCCTTATGGCAGAAAGTGAAGAAGAGCTAAAGAGCCTCTTGATGAAAGTGAAAGAGGAGAGTGAAAAGATTGGCTTAAAGTTCAACATTCAGAAAACTAAGATCACGGCATCTGGTCCCATCATTTCATGGGAAGTAGATGGAGAAACAGTGGAAGCAGTGTCAGACTTTGTTTTTTGGGGCTCCAAAATCACTGCAGATGGTGATTGCAGCCATGAAATTAAAAAACGCTTACTCCTTGGAAGAAAAGTTATGACCAACCTAGATAGTATATTCAAAAGCAGAGACATTCCTTTGCCAACAAAGATCCGTATAGTCAAGGCTATGGTTTTTCCAGTGGTCATGTATGGATGTGAGAGTTGGACTGTGAAGAAAGCTGAGTGCCGAAGAATTGATGCTTTTGAAGTGTGGTGCTGGAGAAGAGTCTTGAGAGTCCCTTGGACTGCAAGGAGATCCAACCAGTCCATTCTAAAGGAGATCAGTCCTGGGTGTTCATTGGAAGGACTGATGCTAAAGCTGAAACTCCGGTACTTTGGCCACCTCATGCGAAGAGTTGACTCATTGGAAAAAATTCTGATGCTGGGAGGGATTGGGGGCAGGAGGAGAAGGGGACGACAGAGGATGAGATGGCTGGATGGCATCGCTGACTCAATGGAGGTGAGTCTGAATGAATTCCAGGAGTTGGTGATGGACAAGGAGGCCTGGCGTGCTGTGATTCATGGGGTCACAAAGAGTCAGGCATGACTGAGCGACTGAACTGAATAAGATAAATTTATGAACTGAAATTGACCTACAACTAATTCAGATGCTGGAATTAGCAGACAAAGCCATTGAAAACAGTAATGGCTGTATTCTGTATGTTCAAAAAGTTAAGTAGAGACATGGAAGATATAAAAATCCATCTTCTTAAAATGGAAACTACAGTGTGAGATGGAGAATACACTGAATAGACTAAAGGTAAGTTAGACTTTGCAGAAGGAAAGTACTGCGAATTTAAACTCCTAGCATTAGAAAACATCCAGAGTGAAACACGAGAGCCAGAGAGAGTTTTTTTAAAAAAAGAACAGAACGTTTTGTAAGCTATGAATAACTTCAAGTGGCCTTACATGTAACTGGAGTCTACAAAGGAGTGGAGAGGCAGAAGAGACAGAAAAAAATATTCAAAGAAATAAAGGGTGAAGCTTTCAAATTTGATGAAAATGATAAATTCAGAAATCTATGAAGTTCACAAACCTCAAGTACAAGGAACCTGAAGAAAAGTAAACTAAGGCACATCATAATCAAATTGCTCAAAACCATTGATAAAGCAGAGTATTAAAAGTAGCAGACGGAATAGACGTGCAATATACCGAAGAACAAAGGCAGGAAAGACAGCCGACCTCTCCTGGAAACAATGCAGATGGAAGCTTGTGGCGCATCTTTGAAAGAAAATAACCCTGTGAACTGAGAATCTGATGTCCCCAGAGAAAGCGTTTTTCAAAAATGAAGGAAAAATGGGGACTTCCCTAGTGGTCCAGTGGTTGGACTTTACCTTCCAGTGTAGGGGGTACAGGTTTGATTCCTGGTTGGGAGCTAAGACCCCACATGCCTAGTGGCCAAAAACCCAAAACATAAGAAAAGAAAAGAAAAGAAAAAAAAACAACAACAGAAGCAATTGTAACAAGTTCAGTAAAGACTTTAAAAATGGTCCACACCAAAAACCTTTTAAAAAATGAAGGAAAAATAAAGGCTTTTTTTCAGACATACAAAAGCTGAACGAATTCATCACCAGCAGAAACACACACAACAAGAAAGGTTAAAGTGAGTTCTTCAGGCAGAAGGAGCAGGCTACCAGGTAGAATTCTGGATCTAAAGGCAGGAGTGAAGAATACCTGAAATGATACTTATGTGGATAAATATATAGTATTTTTATTCATTATTTAAATCTCTCTAAAAAGTAAAGTGTTTAAGCAACAATAATAGTCTAGTGTGGGATTCAATATATGTAAAAATCAAAGTCATGACAACATAAAGATTGGGAGGAGAGAAATGGAAACCGTACTATTGTCTGGTTCTTATACTTTATCTGAGTGGTATCACTTGAAGGTAGCTTGTCATGAGGTAAATATGTTTATTTTAAATCTCAAAGCAACCAAAACAATAATAAAACAGAGTCAACACTAATAAGTTAGTAACAGAAATAGAATCATACAAAATTTTCAGTTTATTCACAAGAAGGCAGAAAAAGAGGGAAACAGATTCAAGGAACAGATGGGAAACAGAAAAATAGAAACAAGATAATAGATTTAAACACAAGTATGTCAATAAGTACCGTAATCAAAAGGCAAAGGTTGTCAGACTAGATGAAAAGTTAAGACCTAACTACAAGAAGTCCCCTGAAGATAAAGACACAAACTTGCCTCTGAGAAAATAATGGTCTCAAATCAGTGGCTTCAGCTTCCATCTTACGCTTAAAAAAGAAGAGCAAGGTAAACCCAAAGTAAGTAGAGAAAAATAAATAATAAAAATCAGAGCAGAAATCAAATAGCTTGAAAACAGAAAAACAGAGAAAGTCAATAAAATTGATAAACCTCTAGCCAGACTGATCAGGAGAAAATGAGAAAAGATATAAATTACCAGTATCAGGAATGAGCAAGGTGACATCACTATCAATTCTACAGATATTAAAAGGATAATAGGATAATATTATGAACAATTTTCTGTCAATAAATTCAACAGCCTAGATAAAATTGGCAAATTATTTGAAAGATACGAACTGTCAAAGATAATTTAAAAAGAAATAGAAAGTTGCTATATGGCTCAGGAAACTCAAACAGGGGCTCTGTATCAACCTAGAGGGGTGGGATGGGGAGGGATATGGGAAGGAGGTTCAAAAGGGAGGGGATATATGTATACCTATGGCTGATTCATGTTGAGGTTTGACAGAAAACAACAAAATTCTGTAAAGCAATTATCCCTCAATTAAAACACGTAAAAAAATTTAAAAACCTGTATACCTCACGAGAGAATTAAAAAAAAAAAAGAAATAGATAATCTGAATAGCTGCATAGTTATTAAAATATAATTTTTGGTTAGGAACATTTCCGTAAAGATAACTCCAGGTCCAGATAACTTCACTGGAGACTTCTACCAACCATTTAAATAAGAATTCCATACAAACTCTTCTGGAAGATTGAAGCGGAAGGGATACTTCGCAACTCATCTTAGGGAGCCAGTAGTACACTGATACCAAAACCAAAGACATCACAAGAGAAGAAAACTATAGAAAGTATCCTTCATGGACACAGTTGCAAAAATTCTGAACAAACTTCTAGCAAACTGAATTCAAACAAGTGGCAAGAGTCCATGAAAAGATGCTGAATTGTTAGAGAAAGGCAAATTAAAACTGTTGGGAGGTACCACTATGTGTCGATTGGAATGTCTAAAATTAAATTTTAAGACTGATGATATGAAGTATTGGTGAGAAGAGGGAAGACCTGGAACTCTTTAAGTGCTGATGGTAGAAATATAAAGTAATACATGACATTAGAAAGTATTTTAGCTGTTTTTTAAAAAAGCTAAACATATATCTAGACTATGATACAGCCAGTCTGCCCCTAGTTATTTGCACAAGACCATTGAAGGCTTTTGATTTGCATACAAATATTCATAGAATCTTTATCTGTAGTGCCAACCTGGAAACCCCAAATATTCATCTATAGGTAAAGGACAAACTGATACATCAAAACAGTGGGATGAAGTGAAAATGAAAATCACTAATCGTGTCTGACTCTTTGCAAACCCAAGGACTATACTGTCCATGGAATTCTCTAGGCCAGAATACTGGAGTGTGTAGCCTTTCCCATCTCCAAGGGATCTTCCCAACCCAGGGATTGAACCCAGGTCTCCCACATTGCAGGTGGATTCTTTACCAGCTGAGCCACCAGGGAAGCCCAAGAATACTGGAAAGGGTAGCCTATCTCTTCCCCAGCAGATCTTTCCAACCCAGGAGTCA
This sequence comes from Ovis aries, assembly GCF_016772045.2. Taxonomy (NCBI): domain Eukaryota; kingdom Metazoa; phylum Chordata; class Mammalia; order Artiodactyla; family Bovidae; genus Ovis; species Ovis aries. The sequence continues at coordinate 61,895,744 of NC_056065.1, forward strand.
AACTAGGGTCTCCTGCATTGCAGGCAGATTCTTTACCAACAGAGCTATCAGGGAAGCCCACACAATGGAACACTACTCCGTGATAAAAAGGAAATATTGACACAAGCTACAGGATAGGCTGAATCTCTAAACAATCACGCCGAGCAAGTGAAAGAAGTCAGGCAAAAATGAGTATATAAAGTATGATTCCATAAAAATTTTTTAGGAAATCCACATTAATGTAGTGATGCAAAACAATCAGTGGTTTCCTGGAGAGAATGGAGAGGTGGGGAGGGGTGAGGGAGAGATTACTGAGGAGCTCAGGGAGCATTTGGGATAACAGATATGTTCATTATCTTGATTTTGGTAATGGTTTCTTATTCAACTCTACTTCAATAAAGCTGTTAGTAATAATAATGACCATCTAAATGATTAAGAAGATGACATGTGAAAGCCCTTTATATACTATATGACACTACAGAGAACTATTAATTATACATAAGGACTTAATTAAAGATGACCGTGTGATTACAAGCGTAGGAAATCAGAAGGGTGATGGGAGAAATAGCAGAAATAAGGGAACAGAAAGAGGAACTAGTTTGCAAAAGATAGTGATTTCAAAAAGACACATGTACCCAGTATTCATGGCAGCAGTACTTACTGCAACCTAGATAGATGCCCATCGACAGATGAGTGGATAAAGAAGTTGTGATACATATATACAATGGAATACTATTCAGCCAGAACATGGAATGAATTTGAGTAAATTCTGGTGAGGTGGATGAACCTAGAGCTTGTTATACAGAGTGAAGTAAGTCAGAAAGAAAAAAAAAAACCATCATATATTAGCACACATATAAAATCTAGCAAAGTGGTTCTGACGAACCTATTTGGAGGGCAGGAATAGAGATGCAGACAGAGTGGACCCAGTGAGAGGAGGGAGAGGCTGGGATGAATTGAGAGAGTAGCATTGAGACATATCCATTACCATATGCAAAACAGATAGCCGTGGGAAGCTGCTGTGTAACACAGGAAGCTCAACCTGGTGTTCTGTGACAACCTAGAGGGCTGAGATGGGGTGGGGGTTGGAAGAGAGTCTCCGGAGTGAGGGGACATGTGTATATCTATGGCTGATTCATGTTGTTGTACGGCAGAAACCAACACAACATTGTAAAGCAATTATCTTCCAATTAAAAATAAATTAAAAAAAAGACAGTGATTTCTGTTTTCCCCAGTGGAACACGTAGGTGGAAACACCAGGAGCTCTTTGGAAATATAGAGCTGCAGCTGCGTAGAGGTACCTTATGTGCAGACAGGTTCAGAGGGCAAGCTGGAAGCTGGGGAGAGGAGGAGATGGCTGGAAGGGCAGCGGGGAGCAAGGGAAGAGCAGAAGTCTGGGGACACTCCCGGCAAATTTTATAGCAGTAGTTGGGGACTGCGGCTGTTGGGATAGGGCAGTTAGAGTTCTGAAATGGTGACATTTGAGCTGAGCCAGCCATGTGGAAATCAAAAGGAAGAGCGTTTCCAGGCTGAGGGGCCGTATCTGCAGAGGCCTGGAGATGGGCAAGGCCTTGATGGGTTCTAGGAGCTGTTTTTGGAGACTAGTCAGTCAGAAAGAAATGACTGCCCTCTCCTGTCCACCGCACACGATGGGGTGTCGTTGTAGAACTTTTCTGCTTTGAATGTGTAAGATTCTGCTTCCAGTGTGGGGTCGATTCTCCTTCTCCACACACGTGCACTGGTCCATACCTGCCTGCACATCTCCATCACTAACACTGGAACCAGACAAAGCGACCTAGTCTCCCTCCAGTTTTCCCTCCAGGGAGGACCTCATTAAGCTCCGCCTCAGATCCTTAGGCATTGGACCCCAGAGGTGGGGGACTTCAGCTTTATATCCAGCATTGCCTCTCATCTTTGCAGCCATCTCTGTTTCTACTTTGCAAGTAAGATCATCTACATACCACTTTTCTAGTTTCCATATATACATGTTAATAAGTGATACTTGTTCTTCTGACTTCACTCTGTGTGACATTCTCTAGGTGTGCGGATTTGCATTCCCCTGATGATTAGTGATATTGAGCACCTAGTGTGGCTTGGGTTGATCAGGAAGGAGGAAGGCAGTATGACTTGGTTGGGCTGGAAGGCTGCAGTGAGTTTCCTTCAAGGACACCTCCAGAACTTATTTATCTCATAACTGGAAGTTTATATCTTCTGGTTGTCTTCACTCATTTTGCACACCTCCCATCCCTGTCCTACCTCCAGCAACCACCAATCTATTCTCTGTATCTATGAGTTAATTTTTTCTTTTTTTTAGATTTCACATGCAAGTGAGTTCATACAGTACTTGTCTTTTTTTCCCCCTTAATTTTTATTGGAGTATAGTTGCGTTGCAATGTTGTTAGTTTCTACTGGTCAGCAAAAGGAATCCGCCATACATATGCATACATCCTCTCCCTTTAGGCCTTACCTCCCATTCAGGTCACCAGAGCGCATTAAGTAGAGTTCCTTGCGCTGTAGAGCATGTTCTCATTAGTTATCTATTTTATGCACAGTATCAATAATGTATATGTGTCGATCCCAATCTCCCAATACCTCCCACCCGCTCCTTTCCCCCTTGGTATCCGTATGTTTGTTCTCTACCTCTGTATCTGTATTTCTGCTTTGTAAATAAGTTCATCTATACCGTTTTTCTAGATTCCATATATACACATTAATTAATGATATTTGTTTTTCTAACTTCACTTTGCATCACACTCTCTAGGTTCATCCGTGTCTCTACAGATGACCTAATTTAATTCCTTTTCATGGCTGAGTAATATGTCTTTATATATATGTGTACGGACCACATGTTTATCCATTCCTCTCTTGGTGGACACTTAGGTTGCTTCCATGTCCTGACCATTGTAAACAGTGCTGCTGTGAACACTGGGGTGCATGCATCTTTTGGAACTATGCTTTTCTCTGGGTAATAGTGGAGTTGCTGTTTTTATTTAGCATAATGCTGTCAATTTTTATCCACATTGTTGTATATGGCAGTATATCCCTCTTTTTTCTGGCTGAATAATTTTCCATTGTATATACCACATCTTATTTATCGATTCACCTGTAATTGTTTCCATGTCTTGGCCAGTGTGAATAACACTGCAATGAACATGAGACTGTATGTATATTTTGGAAATTATGATTTCATTTCCTTGGAATAAATACCCAGAAATGGAATTGCTAGATCATGTAGTAGCTCTATTTTTAGTTTTTTGAGGAAACTGTGAACTGCTTTCCTTAGTGGTGGCATTAATTTTTAGTCCCAACAACAGGGTACAAGAGTTTCCCTTCTATTCATCCTTACCAACACTTGTTATTTATCTTTTGATTATAGCCATTTCCTAACAGATGTGAGCTGATGCCTTATTGTGGTGCTGATTTGCATTTCCCTGATAATCAGTGATTGAGCACCTTTTCCTGAACCTATTGGCCATTTGTATGTTTCCTCTGAAAAAACATCTATTCAGATCCTCTGCCCATTTTTATTTATTTATTTATTTTTTTATTTTTTTTTTTTTAATTTTAGTTTTTTATTTTTTAAAATTTAAAATCTTTAATTCTTACATGCATTCCCAAACATGAACCCCCCTCCCACCTCCCTCCCCATAACAACTTTCTGGGTCATCCCCATGCACCAGCCCCAAGCATGCTGCATCCTGCGTCAGACATAGACTGGCGATTCAATTCACATGATAGTATACATGTTAGAATGTCATTCTCCCAAATCATCCCACCCTCTCCCTCTCCCTCTGAGTCCAAAAGTCCGTTATACACATCTGTGTCTCTTTCCCTGTCTTGCATACAGGGTCGTCATTGCCATCTTCCTAAATTCCATATATATGTGTTAGTATACTATATTGGTGTTTTTCTTTCTGGCTTACTTCACTCTGTATAATCGGCTCCAGTTTCATCCATCTCATCAGAACTGATTCAAATGAATTCTTTTTAATGGCTGAGTAATACTCCATTGTGTATATGTACCACAGCTTTCTTATCCATTCATCTGCTGATGGACATCTAGGTTGTTTCCATGTCCTGGCTATTATAAACAGTGCTGCGATGAACATTGGGGTACATGTGTCTCTTTCAATTCTGGTTTCCTCGGTGTGTATGCCCAGAAGTGGGATTGCTGGGTCATAAGGTAGTTCTATTTGCAATTTTTTAAGGAATCTCCACACCGTTCTCCATAGTGGCTGTACTAGTTTGCATTCCCACCAACAGTGTAGGAGGGTTCCCTTTTCTCCACACCCTCTCCAGCATTTATTGCTTGCAGATTTTTGGATCGCAGCCATTCTGACTGGTGTGAAGTGGTACCTCATTGTGGTTTTGATTTGCATTTCTCTAATAATGAGTGATGTTGAGCATCTTTTCATGTGTTTGTTAGCCATCCGTATGTCTTCTTTGGAGAAATGTCTATTTAGTTCTTTGGCCCATTTTTGGATTGGGTCGTTTATTTTTCTGGAATTGAGCTGCAGGAGTTGCTTGTATATTTTTGAGATTAGTTGTTTGTCAGTTGCTTCATTTGCTATTATTTTCTCCCATTCAGAAGGCTGTCTTTTCACCTTGCTTATAGTTTCCTTTGTTGTGCAGAAGCTTTTAATTTTAATTAGATCCCATTTGTTTATTTTTGCTTTTATTTCCAGAATTCTGGGAGGTGGATCATAGAGGATCCTGCTGTGATTTAAACTGGACTTATTTTTTTCCCTGTTGAGTTATAGGCGTTCTTATATATTTTAGATATTAATCCCTTATCAGATATATGATTTGCAGATACTTTCTCTCATTCAGTAGGTTGTCTTTTCATCCAGTTGGTGGTTTCTTTTGCTGTGCAGAAGCCTTTTAGTTTGACGTAGCCTTGTTTATTTATTTTTGCTTTTGTTGCCTCCCCTGTGACTGTTGACTCAGATGTCTCCATAAATGATGGATTAGGGGTAGGGGGCACAGAGGAAATAGAGGCCATAAATGGACCAATTGAAAATGCTTAGAATTAGGAAAGCGTGTGTATGCCTTTAGAGAAATGCCTTTAGATAACCACAGCGTGGAGCATGCGCCTGGCCACCATCTTAACTCTAATGTTTAAAATTTAAAACAGCCTAGGGGGAGATATTCTCATTTTAGGATCATCAGTCTGATTTTATTACAGAACTGTAGTTGGGAAACGAATTTTCATTTTAGGAAGTTTTTAGAATGTATCTGAGGCAGGAGCTGGCAAATGCTCACTAAACCCATTTCCTCTTCCTCCTGGGCACACAGCTTGAGTGCAGTTATATGTGGCCATGAGACAGCTCTGGCCAGTGGAATATGAGCAGAAGGGCTGTGTGGCACCTTCAGGCCTGGCTGATGAGACCCCTGCGTCATCAGCCGAGCTCTTTCTTGTCTTTGCCTGCTGGCTGCGTGCCAGCTCTCCAGTGGAGAGTGGCTCTATCCAGTGGAACCTTCTATGATGAAGAAATGTCCTAACTCTCTGCTATCCAATATGGTAGCCATGTGCTCACTGAGCATTTGAAATGTAGCTTGTGTGACTGAGGAACTGATTTTTTAAAAAAAATTTTATTTACTTTTAATTAATTTAAATAGCCACAGAGGGCTGTGGCTACCATACTGGATAGCACAGCATTAGATAGATGGAAGGAGTCTGGCCCCTGAATGACTGGGGGGGGGGCGGGGGGGAGCAGAATTCCAGCCTGTCTGCATTGGCTGGTAAAGTGTATGAGAAATAGTTACTGTGTTAAGGTGCTGAGATACAGTGTCTCTTCCATAAAGTGAGGAATACCTGCTCATTCAACTACTAAAAGTTCGTATAGTATCCATCTTCAGCTGGGCAACAATGTGGCTGCACAAACTCAATATCTAATATCAAACCCAGCTATGTGTCATTTTTTTTAAAGTATTTATTTACTTATGGCTGTGCTGAGCCTTCGTTGCTGAGTGGGTTTTTCCTCTGGCTGCGGTTCTCGGTCTTCTCATTGTGGGGGTTTCTCTTGTTGCAGAGCATAGGCTTCCGTAGTTGCAGCACGTGGGCTCAGTAGCTGTGGCTCCCAGGGTATAGAGCACAGGCTCTGCAGCTGTGGTCCCTGGGCCTGGCTGCTCCCCGGCCTGTGGGAGCTACCTGGATCAGGGATTGAACCCTTGTCTTTTCCATCGGCAGGCAGATCCTTTACCAGGGAAGCCCTCTAGTGTCATTCTTAAATGAACAATCTAATCTCCTTTCACGTCCCTTGAGCTCCTGGTCTTGCCCCATCCTATTTTATTGGGGGATAAATGGAGCCCAGGAGGCTGATACTACCTCCTTTGGCTGCACAGGGCAGCAGAGACTGCTCTACCCTAGCTCACCACGTGGGCTCAGGCAAGTCGCACTGCTTCTCTGGTTATTGGCTTCCTCACTCATAAAATTGTGATTTCTGGGTCCCCCTCTTTTTTTCCCCTAAAACACTTCTTTTCAATATTTGCTCTCACATGGATGGATAAACAAAATTTGGTCCTTACAAACAACAGCCTAGTATTATTTAGCCTTGCTGCTGCTGCTGCTGCTAAGTGGCTTCAGTCATGTCCGACTCTGTGTGACCCCATAGACGGCAGCCCACCAGGCTCCCCCGTCCCTGGGATTCTCCAGGCAAGAACACTGGAGTTAAGGAAAGGAAAATTTGGCTCCCTCTATCACATGGATAGACCCTAAAGAATTAGGCTGCATGAAATAAGAGCTGCAGACTGTCAACTCCTGTGTGATTCCAGTTATGAGGTACCCTAGTTGTCAAATCCATATGACAGAAAGTAGACTAGAGGTCCCCAGGGATGGGGAAGGGAATTACCATTTATGTCTGGGGTTTCAGTTTGAGATGTTAGAAAAGTCTGGAAATAGACAGTGTGGTGGTTGCAAAGCACTAAATGTACTTGATATCAGTGACATTTTTTAAGCCACAATTAAAAATAAACACACACACACAAAGATAAATATCTGCCCTCTTTTCCATCCTCTGTTTCTCCTCCTTCTTTGAAAGCGTTCTCACTCCCAGAGCTAGTTCCAGCCCCGACCCTGCCCACCCCAGGCCTTTCCACGTTCTATTCTATGGCCCTGTCTTCAGCCTTAGCACTTAGCACTCTTGCTTCACTGCGTTTTTTTTTTTTTTTCCCTCTGTATAATTATGTCCATACCTGAGATCACCTGTGCCTCACACCTCACTCATCTTCAGCCTCTCCAGCCTAGCTTCTGCCCAAACTTGTTTACTGAGGTGGCTTTTGGGAATATCCCTGTAATTATGCTCTGTTCAGCTTCAAAAGGATGTCTCTGGGGACCTGATGAGTCTTTTTTGTCTGGGCACTTAATCCTGTCACGTGGCTCTTCCTCTCCACCTATACATTCCAGACTCTCACCTCCTACACTCCCTGGGTGTCAGGAGAATTAAAAGTTTGTAAATTGCCTTGAGTTCCTTGGGGATAACTAGGAAGTGTAAAGAATAAAAATCATTTCATATAAAGCTGTTGAAAAATAGGCAGTGAATTGATTCACAGTCTCCCCCACTGGGCTATGATTATGAATGTCTTAAATGAAATATCACATTTTGGCAAGATGGGTGATGGCTGTGTTAGGCTGCTAATTGTAATATGAAGCTTAATTTTCCCTCTGTTTCTCATTCCACTGCGCTGGGAAGTGGGGGTGGCAAGGATGGGGCTATTCAGAGAGGCTTTATAAGCCTGTCCTTTAGTCGGAGATGGGAAAATTATTGTTGCAGCGTTGTACAGTCAAAGTTTGGTTACTTGATGCTGTTAGCTCCTGGCTATTCTGTTACTCAATAACACCATTATTTCCCCTGTCTCCTACAGCACGACTACACCCATCATTTATTCAACTACCTCTTCCTCTTGTTTCCCTTGCTTGTATCTTTCTTCCTTTTTGTCTCTGTCCCTCTCTTCTTCTCTATTCCTTCCCTCCCTCCATCTCTTCCTTTCTTATTGAAAATTCTTTAATAATTTTGATCGTCTATGATAATGAAGAGACTGGAGAGAAGGTGGTAAATGAAATAGACAAGGTTCCTTGTAATTGGGAGCAATGGTAGTTGAGAAACAATGAAACAAGGAAGCCTAACAAAGACAGTCATTCATCCATTCAACAAATAATCATGGAAGAGTTTACTGTGAGCCAGGCAGTGTTCTAGGCACTGGGATACATTGGTGAACAACTTAGAGTAGGGCTGTGATAGGCAAAGCAGGGGACTTTGTCTTATCTAAGCATTCAGGAGCGACTGAGAAGGTTGAGAAGAAATCAGGTTGGCCAAAGGGGTCGGGGAAGTGGTTCAGCTAGCTGCTGGAGGGAGCAGCTTGTGAGAAGGATGGAAAGAAACTTACTCAGTGTGGCTGGTGCATGTGGCATGTAGGTCCAGCATGGCAAAAACGTCCCGAGAGTCCTGAGAGCCAGGTGAAGGCTGATCCCTAAGGGCCACCTAAATCACGGTAGTGAGTTTGAACTTCTAGGGCATCTGAGGATGCTGAAGTGCGTAAGAACAGTTTGAATCAGAGCTGTCCAATGGAACTTTCTTTGATGATGGACATCCTGCTCTGGATGTCCAGTAGCATCAATGCCCACCATACTAACAAACGCATACTTGAAATGTGACTAGTGTGACCTCAAAACTGGGTTTTAATTTTTATTTTATTTACATTTAAGTAGCTATGTGTGGCTTGAAGTGACCATTTTGACAGTACACACCTGGATTGTTGGCTCATTATGTCCAGACATCTAGTGGATTCTCTTCTGCCTAAAACCCCCGGGTGGGCCCTTCTGTTTCTCTCAAGGCTCCCCAAGCCACTGAGGCCTGTCGTACCAGTCTAATCTCCTGGTGAACTGGGTAACCATTTTCTATCAGTTTCTACTGTGTCCCCTTCCTCTTCAATGAGTCTTTACTTCAGTGAGTCAGGGTGGGGGCTGCTCTTGCTTTCGATTTTCACCCCACGGCAGGCCACATAGCCTGTATTCACTGAATAGATTCTGTTTCAGTGGCTTTTGTTTTTCTTCATGAGCTGATGGATAGAAAGCTCTAAGGATGCAGATACCAGCTTGTGTCCTTTCCCCCAGAGCGTGCACAGAAGGCATCTATCTGTGAACTGTAGAGCCATTGGGACCCCTTTCTGTGGAGCCCCCAGACTCTCTCACTTGCAGGGCTGCGAGTGCAATGGGGTGCAGGGGTTCTCTGCTTCCTCAGGGAAAGGCGAGGTGTCACCTCCTGGGACCTTGTCTCTACGCTGAAGACCTGTCAGGCTGCTCTTCTGAAAGCCTTATGGTGACAGGGAGCTTGCTTTCCATTCCTACATTCACTCTTGACAGTCAAATCACTTTCCCACTGAGATTTACGGTTTTAAAATGATTGGGAAAAAGTCTTATTTCCACGCTTATGTTTTCGGCTCTGCTTGAGGCATAAAAGGAAATGTTCTTATGGTAATTGCTCTCAATCAGTCTGGGGATAATCAATGATCTGCCACTTTGCTAGCCTCCCTCTACCCTCAGAGCCAGAGATGGTGGAGCTCCTGCCCTGGGGGAGAGCCGTTCCTGAGCACGGGTCTTTGTGGGGCAGCAGGAGGCCCTCATGACACGGTGGCCAGGGCTCATCTCCTCTCTCTGGGAGTGCAGATGGTGTCACCCCCTTTTCAGAGTACACAGAGACTGGAGACATGGTAATTTTAGTGAGGGAACAGATATTTTGCCCTGACAGAGTCTTGATTCCCACTTGGGGAATTTATTTTCAAAGAGTAACAGACTCTCAAATATCATTTCGTCAGTGCTTGCATTTTCTGTGTCCCCTCTGGTTGTTGTTCCCTGCAGTGACAGGGGCCTCATTACCACATAAGGCTGCCCTCCCATCTGTAGGTCCTTCTGACACTGGGAACAGATTTCACTGAGCTAAAGTCTGCCCCTTTGTAGCTTTCACGCCTGGATCCTGACCTTCCCTAAGGGACTCTGTAAACCCAGCCTGATCATCCCTCCTTCACATGAATGCCCCCAGGCGCTTGGTGACTGTCTGGGTCTTTCTTCTCCAGGTGGGCTCCCTGTTCTTTGGAGGACTAGGTATCAAGCCCCTGGTGATCTTGGCTGACAATCTTAAGTTTCTCCCCAAAGCTAAAACGTCACAGTCCACTGCTGACCTCAGCACAGCACGTGGGGTAGAACCACCTCCTCTTTTATTCTAGATGCTCTCCTTCATTAACACAGCCTGGGAGACTATAGAGCTCCAACACAGTCCATCCCTGTTATTTACAGTAGCTGTGTTATACAGAGTCACGGAATTAGTGAATACTGGAGCCTCCTTCCTAAGGGAAATACAGCGTTAGGGTTGCCCCGAGCTTCTGGTCACGATGTTTTCATCAACCAGTCAGTGCATAACCTTGTTTTATGTGCATTTCTTTTTAAAGACACCTTATTTAATATATGTTTTTGATTCATCAGCATTGAAATCACACCCAACAGTGCTAAAAACTGATGCTTGAATAAAGTTTATCTACCAAACATATTTCATATGACAGAAACATATTTCTCGTGCTCAGGGACACCAGATAACACTTGAGCATTAGGCTTGGGGGGCCATTTAAACAGTGAAGTCACCAACAGCAAGCACGAAAATGTGAAAATCATGGTTCTATAGAGACAGTGAAAGGGACTTGTTTATGGAATGAGTTGAAGTGAGAAGGCAGAACATCACCTTGTTTGATTTTGGCTGGAAAGTGTGCATGGGGTGACTCAATTTTTTTTTTTTTTTGGTTGCCACCCTTACATGTCTGTGGATGGTTGCCTGAGTGCCTCGAGTATTGATTTGGGGACTACAGATAAATTTTAGTCAGCAGGTGAATCTGTGTGTGTGTAGTCTGTGAATAAGGATTGATTGTATCAAAAGCATGAGGAGAAAGTCGAAAAAAGGAGGTTAAGCTTTATGCAGAGATGTGGAGGGTGAGTGCCTGGGCAGAAATTGTATGGCATCTTGGGCAAGTGTGTGTTGCTAGAAGGTGTAGGTCTGAAGTGTTGGTCCTGACTGCAGAGCAAGTGAGTCTTACTTTTGGCCCTGTGTCCTTGGACGGGCTCAGCTCAGGGAGCACATATCTGTCATTTGCATCAGCAACATCTGGCCCAGAGTGAGTACCTGGTGACTGTTTGCTCTGAGGGCTATGGGGATGTTGTTGATGCTGGTTCAGAGCAGAGGGAGAGAATGAAATGAGACGAGGGATGCACATAGGACCTGAGGAGTGCTTACAGTGAGTACCCGAAGCTTAATTCAAAACATAAATGAAGAGGCAGTGGAAGGACCTGCTGGAGGAAACTGAAGTGGCTGCAGCCACAGAAAGATGATCTTGGGTGAGGCGGACTCTGTGTGTTGGGAAGGGGGGCTGGGGAGAGGCAGAGGTGTGTTGTTTTCCATTTCCTTCCCTGGGAGGACTTCCCTTCTTGAAAACATGACTCCCCTCCACATAAAGGATGGCTGCTCTTCATGACAGCTACCTGAGACAGCTGGGCTCTCATGCCCACTGTTCAGATGAGCAAGGGGCCTGGGACAGAGAAGGGGATTAAACCATCTTCCCAGGGGAGCAGGGTCCGTGGTTGGAACCTGGGCTCCCACCCTCGTTGACCTGACCATAGGGAGTGGCTTCAGCTGCATTCCGTGATGCACAGATGAGAGGACATCATTTGATATATCTCTTTTTAATGAGAAGTTAGGAAAGTGGAGGAAGTTGAGAGAGCTTATAAAAGGAGACATGCTCTTCATGCTGTTTGGTGGTATCAGTTTGGTTCAGTTCGATAGACCCTGGCTGAGCCTCTGTGTGTCCTTTCTGTTGGAAAGGATGGAATCACAGGCTGGACAGGGACAGAATCTGGTCAGGTGCAGCTGCCCATCAGTAGGGGAGTGGGCTTTATCTGTGAGTCAGGGAAGGACTTTCAGGATTGTTAGCACAGACTCACAGTGCTTGCTGAAATTCATACCCCTTTGTATAACAAAAGACAGAACCTAGGGCCTGCTATAGACGCAGTTCTCTTCTGTTAGGTTGTCAGCTCAGTGCTTTGCCCTGTGGCTGCACATCTGAGAGTCCTAGGTGCCGAGGATTTTGGTGAAAGATACAATGAGCCACAGCAAATGCCAGTCTAGCAGGGGAAGTAAACCAGATGGACACATAGCTGTATAGTTATAATGTTTTCCCACCATCGTGTGATTACAAAGGAAGGAAAAACTACTTCCTACTAGAAGGGCTGCTGGAGACAATTTGACATGTTACTTGATCCCCAGATTGCCCCTGCCTTATCGTCCCATCTCTGTGCTTCCCACCCAGTTGCTCAAGCCAAACAGAAGACTCATCACTGATTCTTCTCTTTTCCTCATCTCCCACATCCAGTCTACCTCCAGTTTGCTTAGCATCTATCTCTAGCATAGAACTTGAGTCTTTCCATTACTCTCTTTGTTTATTGTCACCACCCAAGCTCTGGGCACAACCTGCTGCTGCTGGGGCTGTTGCAAAATCTTCCTAACTGGTTTAAAATTCTACCCAACCTCCTCTCCTATCAGTAGTTTTTGCAGCAGCCAGAGTAATTTTTCCAAAGTATAATTCAAGATCTTGCCACTCTTATTCTCAAAAGCCTTTGTAACATCCTGTATTAGTCAGTGAAACAACTTTAGGTATTTCAAAGGGAATAGAAATACAAGGATTTCGTTACATAGAAACAGATACAGGATGCGAGGCAACCCAGAGCAGGAAGCGACTACCACCTCTAGGCTGGAGAGACCCAAGCCGAGAAGCCAGAAGCTACTCAACCATGATGGCCACCAACCTCCCCCGCCTCCATGATAGGAGCTGGGACCTCAGAGGAAGGAGCCGTCTGGTGGGAAGCTACAATGACAAAAGAGACATTGCCATAAATGTCAGCTAGTGCTAAGAAGGCAGTGGCACCCCACTCCAGAACTCTTGCCGGGAAAACCTCATGGATGGAGGAGCCTGGTGGGCTGCAGTCTGGGGTCGCTAAGAGTCGGACACGACTGAGCGACTTCACTTTCACTTTTCACTTTCATGCATTGGAGAAGGAAATGGCAACCCACTCCAGTGTTCTTGCCTGGAGAACCCCAGGAACGGGGAAGCCTGGTGGGCTGCCGTCTATGGGGTCGCACAGAGTCGGACACGACTGAAGTGACTTAGCAGCAGCAGCAGTGCCAAGAAGGAGAGAGAGAAATACTCTGGCTTCTCCCTATCTTCCGATCTCTCACTAGGGTCTCCCAATAGCTGAACTCTGCCAAAAGCCCACTGTCAAGGGAGCCTGGGAAATGCTGAAGGGCGGAAGCAAATTGACAGTGAATAGACCAAGTCTGGTGCCCCCCACTCTCTGCTGTTGTCTGTGAGGACCCAAACCATCCTCCTCTGGTTACCTGTCCACCCTTGCCTTGTGCCAGCCTGCCCTTCCTCCAAGCAGGCCTGCTTCTCCAGTCTCCTTTCTAGTCCTGCAGCTCCCCAGGCTCATCCGTCCCCACCTCTTTGGACAGTGCCCTCTCTTTCTGGAATATGCATCCCTTGGCAACCCTCCTGGCTGGCTCCTTCTTTATATCCTCAGTCTTAACTCAAATGGCACCTTCGCAGAGGGGCCTTCCTGACCACCCACTCTGAATAAACTGGCTTCCCTCACCTTACTTATGGCTACTATATAATATCACCCTGATATGTCTTTATGGCATTTACTTTCAGCAAAATTGTTTTGTTTATTGCTTATTACTGTCTCCCCTCGCTTCATTCAGGTCTCTGTTCAAATGTTGCTTCTACAGAGAGGCTTCCATGACCACCCAAGCTAAGGAGTGCCCCTCACCCTTCTCGATTTATTTCACTACGCAGTTTTATTATAATTATTATTTTCTAGAGCTAGTCATTACTTGGTGTGTGTGTGCATGCACACACACGTACACACACACATTTATTTTCCCCACTACATGAAAGCATCTTGCTTACCTTGTTCTCTTGAAAGGAAAGCTCCAGAGAGGCAGGGGTTTTGTGTACCCCATTCAGCAGATCAAACAGTTGTGACCATCCCCAGTACTTAGAATGATGCCAGACATAGTACATACTCGGACTATCTGTGGCATGAATCAATCAACAGTGTTGAAATTGAGTAGAATCTCCATAAGCAGTGATGGGAGAGAAGAAAGGACATTCTCAAACAGTACTAATAATGAAAAAAAGGCCAGAATGTGATATGTAGTAAATAGGAGTTATGTGAAGAGAGGCAGGTTGAGGCTACGCTAATAAGTTTATTCAGTTAGGTAATAAGGAGCCGTGGAAAGTTTTTGAGCAGGATCATGCCATATTCAGAACTGCACTTTGTAGGATGCATAGAAAGTATCCAAAGAGTTCCTGCATGTTAATGCCAGTGAAAATTTTGTAGCTATCCTAGTCACAATTGGTTTAGACGGAGGGATGCCATTAGCAAAGTGAACTTAAGAGGAATTCATTTATTCATCAAGGATTGATGAATAAATGATTGAATCATTGATGAATAAATGATTGAATCATTGAATAATTCAATAATAGTTGAATAATTGGATCATTTATTCATCTAGGATTGGAGTGCCTCATAAGAGCCAAGTTCTGCTAGAATAAAGGAAGACACATTTAAATGTAAAACAGGATGTGAATGTAAACATGAAACCAGGGCCCCTCCCTTTGGGCTCACTGTCTAATAGGGGAGATAAACCTGTGGACAGATGATTGCATTGCAGTGTGATCTGTGCTAGCTGAGCTCTTAGTGCAGAGCAGGGAGCCCTTCCTGGGGTGTCACAAAGGTTGCTCACATCCAAGGCCCTGCTTGGAAGGTGAAGGGAAATGAAAGTGGAGGGATCGCACGCGATCCGAAGGGGTACAAGAGCAAGGCTGCTTGAGAACAGGAAGCAGTGGCCCTGTGGGCAGAGTTTATGGTGATGGTGAGGGTCAGCAAGGGACCGTGGATGTGGTGAGCGGTGAGAGGTTGGAATGATGGGCTGGGGGCCGAGTGACTGAAGGCGCTTCTATGCCATGTAAGGAGGTTGAAGAGGAAGACTATTTCCTCTCACTCTGATTTCTGCTCTTAGGAGAAACAGTCTCTTTGTGCCCCTGACACATCTGATTTTCACACGTTTGTTCCTTCTTTCCAAAAAGATATTTAATAAGTTTCTGTTATATGCCACATACTATTCTATGCATTGAAGATATAGTGGTAAATAAGGTAAATAGGCTGTCTAGCAGGAAAGATCCATGCGCATATATATATATATATATATATATACCCATATTAAGTATGCATATTTATTTTTGCCATCATGCTTAATTTTATGAAAACATATATGTGTGTATATATATTTTGACTACATATATATTTTTTGCCAAGTTAGTGAATAGTTCTATGAAAAATCAAAACTCATAAGGAACTGTAGTGTGCTTCGAGAGGGTTTCTGTTTAGCTTGGGAAGTCCTGTAAGGTCTTTTAGTGCTGTGGGAAGTGACATGTGAGAAAGATTGGAAGTGAGGAGCAAGCCATGTGAATATAATAGGGAAGAGTATTTTAGGCAGAAGGAATGGCAAGTGCAAAGGTCCTGAGGCAGGAGACGTCCCAGGAAGGACAAGGAGGACAGGAAAGCTGGCGCGTAGTGTGTGAAGGCAGAGGGGCAGGAATGGAGGGAGAAGTCAGGAGCAGTCATTGGTGGGCTTGTAAGCAGAAGCCAAAGTGATAGATTTTATTCTAAATGTGATGAGGAGTCACTGGAGGATTGAGCCAAGGGATGATACAACGTGACTTATATTGTATTAGAAGCACATCGACTGCTTCTGAGAAGGGGGCTCTAATGCGGCAGGTGAAGCCGAGGGACGGGTTGGGAGACAGTTGCTGTGGTACAGGTGAGAGACGATGGTGGCTTGGGACATCTGAGCAGCAGTGCTGTTGGTGAGAAATGGTCGGGTTTCATATATTGTGCGCATGGAGTCAGTATAATTTGCTGATGGAGTGAATGTGGGGTGTTAGGGAAGTGGAGAAGTCAAGTGGTCGCCAAAGTTTTATTGTTTTCTGGCACACCCCATGGCATGTAAGATCTTAGTTCCCTGACCAGGGATCGAACCCATGCACCCTGCAGTGGACTCGGAGAATTAATCACTAGGCTACCAGGGAAGTCACTCTCAATGTTTGTGACTTGAGCAACTGGGTGATGTGGTGGTGCTATTTACTGAGATGGGAGACACTGACAGGAACACTGAGCAGGGGGCAGAGATCAGGGAAATGAAGAATTTTCATTTGGAGAAGCCCATCAGACCCCCAAGTGGAGATACCATGTGGGCAGCTGGATGCAGGAGCCAGGAGTTCAGGGGTGAGGTCAAAGGTGAAGACCTGAAGTCAAAGGTGGAGATAGACATTTTGGAGTGTCTGAATATAGACGGCAATTAAATGCCATTTCAGTGAGTCCTGATCGCCTTTTTAGGACCAGAGTCAGTGCTGCCTCTTCCGTGAAGCCTTCCTTGACTTCCCCAGGCATTTCCTTTGCCTTCCTGTCATTTCCTTTAAGTTGAAGCCCTTCATTTGGGTTGCTTGGGGAAGCTATGGCCCCGAGATCTCTTGGGCCCTCATGGGGCCTTGACTAAGTAGGTGGGCCCGCTGTCCACGGGATGAGGGTGCTCACCTTCTACGTGGAGAGACCCGTGGACCATGTCTCCCGAGGTGCTACAGGATTGGTGTTTTGGGTCCATCAGACAAGGTGCATTCTTGTCTCAGTGCCTAGACCCTCAGGGTGCTCAGCACACATTGGGATGGATTCATAACCTCATCAGGAAAGCCAAAGACAGAAGGAAACCTATAATATGGTTGTATTTATTGGACTGGCCAAAAAGTTCATTCGAGTATGTCTATAACATCTTATGGAAAAATCCAGACAAACTTTTTGGCCAACCCAATATATGAGTTTCCTTTGGCATGATGAAAAAGTTCTGGAACTAGATAGTGGTGATGGTTACACGACACTGTAAATGTACTGAATGCGACTGAATTGTAAACTTTAAAATGGTGAATTTTGTATTATGTGTATTTTACTACAATGAAAAAAAAATCAAGAAATGTTGTCAGGGATGATAGTTTCTACAGGCTTCTCATTCTAGTCTCTCTTTTGCAGCCACCTCTCCCATCCTTACCCCCCTCCCTCCGCTGGCTCCTTCTCCTTGGGGCAGGGCTGGAGGTCAGGGGCAAGGCATGGGGATGAAGAGTTTGGAAGTTTGCGGCTGGGAGCTAGCACTGACTTGCTTCCAAAGGCAGTTTGTCCCTTTGTAGGGAGCAGTGGAGGGAGGCAGGGTTGGGATAGCAGAGCAGGGTGGATTTATTCCCACCTGACCCAGGTCTGAGATGCACATGGGGTGGGACAAGGACTGGTTGCAGGGTGAGAGCTAGCTAACCTTAGGAATCGCCATGGAGACGGAGACCAAGGAGACCCTGGAGACTCTGCCTCTCTGAAGCTGAGTCCCACATGAGTCAGGCTGTCCCTGATATTCTGAAAGGCCCCACAGAAGTCAGGCCACAGGTTGGGGCTGGGGGCCAAGGCAGGTGGCCCGGGATGTGAGCTGTATCCTGGAGGAGGAGGTGCAATAAATTGCTGACTTGTGGAATATCAGGCACTGGCTGAACTATTTGTGCAGACTGGGTCTGACTCCTGGGTGCAACAAGAAATTGCCGAATTTGTCAGAAAGTACCATAGCCCAGGAATCTGCTCAGCTATTCATATTTCTCTGTGCATGTGTGTGTGTCTGTGTCTAGTGGAGGGTCAGATATCTCCTGGGCCAGGGGCTGAGTAAATGATAAAGAGCCTCTTATTGGCCTCTTATTGACCCTGGGAGAATAAGCAGAGAATATTATTCTGAAGAATTATGTGGCAAATCAGCAGAGAAAGTGTAAAACATAGGCTGTCTGGTCCTTCCAAAATATAATCTGAGAGACTTTTCATGTGGCATGAAAGCCTTTTAGAGTTTCATCCAATCTTATTGCTCATGTTTCTCCAATTGAAATATTTTTCCCAATACTTGACTGAACCACACTGACTCCAACCTCCTTGCCTTTGCATAAAAGAGTCCCTTTGGCCAAATCCTAGCCATTCTTCAAGAACAGCACAAACCTCACCTCCTCCATGAAGCCTTCCTGGTTTCCTTCAGCCCACAGGGATCTGTCTGTCCTTTTCAGAATTCTTCAAAGGTTTGGAGTTGCTTTCACTATTTGGTTGAATCAACTCTTCCCAAGAGAGCTATTTCAGAGATGTCACCACTGTTCGCAGGCACAGTGTAGATGTCTAACCAACATCTGGTGAGTGGAAATTTATGCAATCCTAAAGATCAAGCAATCAGTGTTTAAAAAGAAGAAGGGGAAATAAAGTGGGACAGATAGAAATGTGTGTGATCAATGATTAATGAGTTCCCCAAAGAGAGTGCTTCAGGAACAAGACAGAGCAATATGGTCATTGGCAGCAAATCTGTAATTGTGGCTGTTGGGGAGAAGAGTGGCTGCCCTTAATTAATGGGTAGCTGGAGAAAGAAAAGACAGCGGCGAGAGAGGCTGAGATGGGAAGCAAGCTGAGAAAGCTTAGCGTGAAGATATTGTGTGATGCTGGCAATTTTGAAATGTTACATTTAGCAATGAATAATGGATAACTGATCTAGTGGAAAATGCAGGGCAGGTTCTTTAGGAAGGTAAGAATGGGGTCTGTGAAGTGATAAGGAAGTTAATTGAGGGTAGCTGTGTTGGAAGATAGAACGTCAGTTTGTTTACCCATCTCGATGTTGTCTGTGGCTGTGAATGGACTTGCTGTATGGAGTGCTGGAGCTTTAAACAGCCCTTGGTGTTGTTTACATGTTCCACACACTTTCATGCTGAAGTATGGTGCATCAGTTAAACACAGGCTGCGGGGGTAGGCTGCCTGGGCTTAAATCATGGCTTGATTACTTACCACTTATGGTACTATAGGAATGCTGCTGAACCTCTCTGTGCCTCAGTTTTTCTCATCTATAAATGGGGTTAAGAACAGTACATTCCTTATGGTGCTGTGAGGATTAAATGAGGTGCAACTTATGTAATGCATTCTGGAGTGCCTAGTGTGTTGCAGAACTCAATATACTATTAGTTATTATTACCATCAATTGTCAGTGTCTTTAAGGATTTGAGGATGAGACTGACGGAAAAGCTGGTGTTCTTTCCTGATGGAGGCAGTGAGAAGTTGTGGACTGATGTGTAGTCATTCAGCCTCAAATGCTTTGAAAGCCCTGATACTTCAAATATTTGCAAAAATGGTTGCAACATTCAAGAGGCGAATACCAAGAACCTCTTATTGGGCCTGCAGGTTGAAGGGGCTGGTGCTGTTCGTGTGACTGTCCGTCACCTTGTGTTGCCAGTAGGCCTGTGCCTGGGGATGGGAGGAAAGGTGGATATTGGCTGCTGGTGTCCAGACAGGACCCTAAGGGATGCCTTGATGGTGTGATGCGGTGGGTTCTCTAGGCCACAGACAGTTGTCTCAGCTGACCGTGGATCCCTGACCAGTGCAGCGTGTGCTGGGTGTTTAGTGGGAGAGTGGGACGTCCTCCAGGGCCCCCAGACCTGGATTTATATCAGGCTTTGCTTCTCACCTCTTATGTGACTTTGGAAAGCTATGTAACTTCTTTGAGTCTCGGAACACGGGAGGACTATCTAAGATAATGTAGATAGAGAGTCTGGCACATAGTAAGGCTGCAAAGTGTGAATTCCCTTTTCCTTGTTTTCATCATCTGTAAAATGTGGGTAAAAAGAATCGTGTGAGGAGTTTATCATAATTACAGATAGTAGTTATTCATTCATTCAACAATTTTTTTTTTTTTATTATTCACTCTGGGTCAGATGCTACCTTAAGGGCTTAGGGCGTATCAGCAAATAAAATAGCAAAGATACTGGCCCTTTTGTGGTTTAAATTTTAGCAAGGGAAGATAGTAAACTCAGTTCAGTTCAGTTCAGTTCAGTCGCTCAGTCGTGTCCAACTCTTTGCGACCCCATGAATCGCAGCACACCAGGCCTCCCTGTCCATCACCATCTCCTGGAGTTCACTCAGACTCACGTCCATCGAGTCCGTGATGCCATCCAGCCATCTCATCCTGGGTCGCCCCCTTCTCCTCCTGCCCCCAATCCCTCCCAGCATCAGAGTCTTTTCCAATGAGTCAACTCTTCGCACGAGGTGGCCAAAGTCCTGGAGCTTCAACTTTAGCATCATTCCTTCCAAAGAAATCCCAGGGTTGATCTCCTTCAGAATGGACTGGTTGGATCTCCTTGCAGTCCAAGCAGAAGCAAATAGACTTTCTAGTTTGTAAAAAGATGTTAAGTGCTGTGGAGAAAAAAGAAGAACGAAAGTAGGATCTGGGGCCTTGGGAGTGCTGGGGTGGGGGGCAGTGCATATATTAAATGAGATGGCCAAAACAGACCTCGTTGACAAGGTGGTATTTGTGCAGACTTGCAGAAGGTGAGGGACTTAGTCATGATGGCATTTAGGGAAGAGCATTCCATGCAGAAGATGCTGTGAGGCTGTGCCCAGAGTGTTCCAGGAACAGCAAGAAGGCCAGTGTGGCTAGAACAGAGTGAAGGGAGAAGAGAAGGAGATGAAGTCAGGGAGTAACAGGGAAACCAGACCACATAGGGCTGCCACTGGGGAGACTTTGGCTTCTACTCTAAGTGAAATGAGGATGTGCTGCAGAATGCTGAGCAGAGAGGAGTGATGTGATCTGCCTGCTTAAGAGAATTACACTGCACACTGGCTACTGTGTCCACAGTTGACCGTAGAGAGGCAAGGATGGAAACGAAGAGACCAGTTAGAAGGTTACTGCTGTGTCCACCTGAGAGATGCTGGTGGTGTGAATTAAGATGGTCCCAGTGGTTGGTGAGAAGGAACTGGGTCTTCTTATATTCCAGAAGGTAGAGTCATTAAGTGTCACTGATGACCATATGTGAAGAATAAGAAAAAGACAGGAGTTAAGGATAGTCTGAGTAACTGGGAAGATGGAACTGCCATCAGTTCAGAAGAATGTGGAGCAGGTTTTGATGGGAAAAATTAGAGTTCACCTTTGATCATGTTGAATTTGAGCTGTATATTGAAAATATCCAAATGGGAAAGTCACATTAACAGTTGGCTACTTTCATGAGAAGTTTGAGAGACTGATAGGGGCTGAGAGATAAATTTGGGAGTTGAAAACACAGAGGTGGAATTAATTAAAGCCACGAGGCTGGATGAGGTCACCGAGAGAGTGAGTGTAGACATACAAGAGAAGAGAATCAAGGGCCAAGTTTTAGGGCCTCCAGCTTGAAAAAGTTGAGTGGAAGTAGAAGAACCAACAGAGGAAGTTGAAAGGAAGTTGGCAGAAGCAAAACCAAGAGAGTGTGCTGTAATGGGCGTCAAATGAAGAAAGCGTATCAGGAGGAAGGGATATGTGATGGGTCAAGTATGTTAATTATCTATTGTGGCTCACTCCAAAACCTAGTAGCTTAAAACAGTGTTTATTTTCTCACAAAGTTTCTGAGGGTCAGGAATCTGGGAGTGGCTAAGCTGAGTGGTTTTGCAGGATCTCTTGCAGGGTTGCCGTCAAGCTGTTAGCTGGGGCTGAAGTCATCTCAAGGCTCAACTGGGGCTGGAGAATTCTGTGCCAGGCTTACTCTTATAGTTCTTAGGCAGTCCTCAGTTCCTCATTGGCTTCTGGCCAAACAATTCATTTTCTCACTATGTGGGTTTTTCTATAAGCTGTCTGAGTGGCTTCATGACATGGCAGCAGCTTCTCCCAGAGCAACTGATCCAAGAGAAAGACAGCATGAAAGGGACCTCCCAAGATGGTAGTCACAGTCTTTCATAACCTAATTTTGGAATTGTCATACCATCACCTCTGGATGCTCTTGGTCACACAGCCCAAACCTGGCACAGTGTGTAGGAGGTTATACAAGGGAGAGAGTACCAGGAAGTGGGGATATCTTAGAAGCTGACTACTAGATCAAGCTGAGAATACTCAACCAGAGCATGAAAAACTGATGATGGGGAAGAGAAAGACAAGGACTTTCTGGTGGCCCAGTGGTCGAGAATCTGCCTTGCAATGCAGGGGATCTGGGTTTGATCCCTGGTTGGGGGACTAAGATCCTACAAGCTGCAGGACAACTAAGCCTACACACTGAAATTACTGATCCCTTGCGCCACAACTAGAGAGAAGCCTGCTTGCCGCAGTGGAAGATCCTGTGTACTGCAGCTAGGACCCGACACAGCTGAAAATAAATACATACATTTTTTCGAAAGAGAAGAGAAAGAGAATTACTGGTGTATATTGTCCTTGAGTAGAAAAGAGAGATAAGCGCTGTGTCAAGGGGGAGTGGACTTCAGCTAGACGCATGTTGGGATCAGGAAAACAAACCATGTGGTGGAGGTGGATATGATTATGGGAGTTTGTGGTGTTGTCTTCTGATCATTCCTTTTTCCTCAGTGAAGTGGGGAAGCAAGGCTATCAGCTAGGCTGGCTATGATATATTTTAAAAATCATGGTTTTGATCCTTTGATGACTTTGATGATGGTGGGTAACTATGGCTGCTGTTAGGACATCTCTGTCATGATTCCTTCTGCTTTTAGTTAAAAGGTAGACTTATATTCTTATAACTTGTCCAGATGTGGGGCATCTGCGAAGTCATGGTACCCTTTTTGAATTAACGTAGAAAGAAAGATCTGTTTAACTCCATGCTAAAAACATAAAATCACCTGTGCTGTGCTCATTCATGTCCGACTCTTTGGGACCCCATGGACTGTAGCCCGCCAAGCTCCTCTGTCTATGGGGTTCTCCAGGCAACAGTACTGGAGTAGGTTGCCATGTCCTCCTCCAGGGGATCTTCCCAACCCAGGTCTCCTGCATTGCAGGCAGATTCTTAACCATCTGAACCACCAGGGAAGCCCTAAAATCACCTACCCTATTTTTACATAGATAAGAGCTACCAGACCACAGGAGTTTAAGGGGAAAAAAAAATTACAGGAAGAAATCTTAATGTTCTTTCTATTAATAATTTTTTTCTTCTTGGAATTGGGAGAAGACTGGAGTTCTTTATTTCAAGAGTAGAACATATCTGGTCAGAACAATCAAGGTGCCTGGTTGCAGGGTCTCTGTAGTTGACCTGAAAAAATCACTGGCTGGGACTTTTAGGGTAGTTCGGAGCCCTGAAGATAGAAAGGCTCTGCCTCCAGATGAGGGAATTATAGAGCATAGAGGGAAAGCACAGGGACCTGTTGGCATTCTCAGAATGTCTCTGGAAGAAACAGAAGCATCAGCCTCACCCCAGTGCCCTGCCTGCTGCCGCAAGCTTCCAGCAGGTTTTGTGTTATTAAATCCTATCCTCTTTTAGGTCTCACTAGAATAAATAGTGGTTAGGACTCTGTCTTGGACCCCTAAGCAGCCCAGACTGTGAGCTGGGTCAGGCTACTTGGTCTCCTCTTGACCACTAGGAGAGGGGAGGACGGTGAGAGAGGTTTTTGAATGGGTCCACCTGTGATGCTTAGACTCCAGCTTTAAGACCTAGCATCCCTCCCTCTCCTTCTTCCTCATCCTCTCTTCCCTTTGCCTGGCTCATTAGTCCTGGGACCTCCAGGTTCAGGCCTGAGCATGAGGTCAGCCTTTGCTCCTCTTGTGCAGTAGGCAGTTCCTATGGTTGCTCTCCTGGTTCCCAGAAAGCCCTCCCCTCATTGGTTGGGATGAAAGTAACCTTGGAGATCCTGGATGCTCTCCTAGCAACCATACCAGACCTGGTGGCCACCTCATTTTTGCAGAGACAGATGCTTCTGTAAGAGGAACAAATCGATTAGCCATCCTGATGCTAATGTACTAATGCCACCTTATCAAGCTGGTACGTAGCTCAGAGAAGTCACCTCTTCCTCTGATGCCTGCTCTGATACCCAATTTTCCATTGTAGCATCAACCCCAGGCTTCTGGAAGGCTCTGCAGACCACAGGATTCCTGTAGTAGGTTGATTTTTTCTCCCTTTAGAATCTGCCTGCAATGCGGGAGACCTGAGTTTGATCCCTGGGATGGGAATATAACTTGGAGAAGAGAATGGCAACCCATTCCAGTATTCTTGCCTGGAGAATCCCATGGACAGACGATCCTGGCAAGCTAGTCCATGGAGCTGGACACGACTGAATGATTAACACACACACACACACACACACACACACACACACACACAGTGTATATATGTCAATCACACTTTCCAAATGCATCCCACCCCCTCCTACCCCCTCCACCCCCGGTATCCATATGTCTGTTTTTATATCTGCGTTTTTATTTCTCTCTTGCAAATAAGTGCAAATGCATCATTTTTCTGGAGTCCACATATAAGCAATACTATACGATACTTGTTTTTCTCTTTCTAACTGACTTCATGCTGTATGACAGTCTCTAGATTTCTCATGCAGTCTTTACTATGTGAGGAACAGCTATTCTTCTCTTCCCTATTTTCTGAAAAATAGGACAAAGTTGTGCTAAAACTTTAAATTAGATGCTAATACCAACAAACAACTTTTTCCTCCATAGGCTTTATGGCTTAGAAAGTGCTTTCTCACTTTATCCTATTTAATCCTCATAATAAATCTATTGGAGGCCAGGACAACTAACTCCATTTTACAGATGAGAAAACTGAGGCCCAGAGACACTGCTGACTTGCTCAATGACATTAAGCTGGTAAATGACAGTGCTAGGAATAGAGCAGAGAGAAGAGGGGCCAGAAGAGGGTGATTCAAAGCAAAGGTTAACTCTGGAGGAAACCCTCCTGGCAGCTGGAGCCAGGCAGCTTGGAGAGTGCTTGCTCTCCGTGGACCTTGCTGAAGGAGACTGAGGCTCCTGGGGCCACCAACACCTCTCTGCCTCCTGCATAGCCAACCTGGATCCTGTGCCAGCTTTCCATTCTGTCTCATTTTCAGGAAAAGGCCTTAGCAGCACTGCTGGACCTACTCTAGTATGCTTCCAAGAGGTTTCACTTCATCTCACAAAACCAAGCACCTCTTTGAAATCTTTAGCCCCATCCCTAAAAATCACCCTTCAACTTGGTCAAAGGGCAAAAAGCAATGGAAAAGTCAACTAAAAATGAATCCCTTCCCTTCTTCGAGGTTCTGCTGTGCACTTCAGAAATTCTGTCTACCAAGGGCACATAAAAATTAAGAGATTCTCCTCTGCAGATTCTAGGTGAACCTTGATTCTTCAGCGAGCCTCATCCCCCCAAATCCCTTAAAGATGTCCTCCTGTTGTGACCTTTCTGTCCCTCTTCTGAAGTTGTGGGTGCTAACTGTTCCTGAAATAACCTGAATCAAAAAGTAATGGCTTGCAGGAAAGTTACAATTAGCTTTTCACTGGGAAGAAAGCTCAGAGATGTGTTTTTTTGTCGTTTTTATTTTAAAAAGGAAAAGATGTGGAAACAGAAAAAAGAAACAACTGAAAAATCTTGTGGCCTTCTGAGTCTGTTGAGAAAACACTGAACTATGTCAGGGGAGAACTGTTCCAACAGGAGGCATGTTGATTTTTGGCTTCTTTTCATTGTTTTTATTGCTGATTACATCCTCTTTTTCTAGACTGTCAGTGTTGAGTAGAGGTGAATGAATTACTTTTCCTCACAGTTCATTGATTTCTGTGTTGACACACATTGATTTCAGCTCAGAATAAGGAAGAAAGAGAGTCCTAATAGAGCTGTCTTAAGTTGGAAGAGTTGCCTTGGGGGCAGAGATATCTGTGTCAATAGAGGTGTTCAAACATAGGCTGAGTGACTGTGCAGGGAATATTTGAATCTGACTCAAGCAATGACTGGGAGGGTAGCTTGGGTAATCCTTGATGTCCGCTATGTCTATCTCATGTTTTGCGTTATTAATCTCTTTAGCTAGAGCCTGGATCTTAACCAGGACAATATTTCCAATATGGTGGTATGCTAGAGAGTTTTTGTTGGTGACAGATTTACCATTAAAAGCAGGAAAAATTATAAAACAACAATATCCCATTCCATGCCTATTAGAACCGCCAAACTTCAGAATATTGACAACACCAAATATTGGCAAGGATGGGAAGCAATAAGAACTCTCATTCATTGCTAGGAGGAATACAAAGTGGTACAGCCACTTTGGAAGATAGTTTGGCTGTTTCTTGCAAAAATAAACGTACTACTTCTATATGATCTGGCTATCATGTTCATTGGTATTTATGCAAAGGAGTTGGAAACTTATGTTCATAAAGAAACCTGCACACAGACGTTTCTAACAGCCTTAGTCATAATTGCCAAAACTCAGAAGCAAGACGTCCTATATCTTGGATATGATGGATGAACTGCAACATCAGACAGTGGGATATTACTCAGCACTAGAAAGAAATGAACTATCAAGCCATAAAAAGGCATGGAGGAAGCTTCAGTGCATGTTGCTAAGTGAAAGAAGTCAATCTGAAAAGACAACATACTGTAGGGTTCCAACTGTATGATATTCTGGGAATGGCAAAACTATGGCAACTGTAAAAAGAGATTTGTGGTTGCCAGGGGTCAAAAGAGTGTTGGAGGGGGGGTGGCGATGAAGAGGCAGAGCATAGGGCATTTTTAAGGCAGTGAAAATACTCTTTAGGATACCTGTCATTATACATTTGTTCAAACCTATGTAATCTCCCGGCTTTGATAATGATGTGTCAGTGGAGGTTCATCAGTAGGGACAAATGTGCCATTCTGGTGGGGGATGTGGACAATAGGGGAGGCTGGGCATATGTAAGGGCAAGAGGTATATGAGAACTCTATGTGCCTTACTCTCAGTTTTGCTTTGAACCTAAAACTGCTCTAAAAAATTAATGTCTTTTTAAAAAAAAAAAAAAAGGGAAAAAAAGGCAAAAATAGAATTAGCACATCAAATCATGATTTTATGGATATCATTGCCTAGGATGAAGCTAAGACAGTCAGTGCCATGGTAACCCACTCTAAGATTGCACGAATTACAGGTGGGATCCTAAGACATGACTTTGAACATTTAAAACCTTCATTGCTGAATTTCGACCCTGACTGTTGCAAAGCTTGAACAGTTCAGACAATCCAGGTAAATGATACGAAATCATATGTACAGTATTTCCACGCTGTATCTCAGTGCTCTTTTCAAGGATACATTGTGAAGCAGATTTGAATTTGCATGGCCACAAAACTCAGAAATAGATAGGATTTTCATTATTTCCAGAACCTTATTTGATTTCTGAATCCCCAGCCACTGTAATGGTGATCAACTTGATATTTTCAAATTCATGTTTTTCCTTGGTTCTAGACAGAGATTTTCTAGTTAACACACAATTTATCATTCTTTTGATTAAATATATCGTGAGCTAATATTCTGTCTCCTACCCTTTCTTCCCTGGAGCTTTCATGGCCTGACAATGGGGTGGGGTATGTAGCCCGTGAGGGTAGCCACAGACTGGCCGTGATTGGAGTGTCAATATCCTCTGCTGGGTGGGCACAGGCATGACTGCATCAGCTGCTGGAGCCTCTGGGTGCCCCACCATGCCTCTAGTCGCCTGACTCTTCCTTGCCTGAACCTTGAGGCCTCTTCAGGACACTGGCTCGATCCCCTCAACCCTCTCCGTGGGCAGGAATGTGTGCTGAAGATAGGAAATCTACAGAGAGTCTCCTGCACCACTTGGAGGACACAGGAACTTTAGGGGTGGCTCAGACAGTCAAGAATCCGCCGGCAATGCAGGAGACGCAGATTTGATCCCTGGGTCAAGAAGATCCCCTGGAAAAGGAAATGGCTACCCAATCCAGTATTCTTGCCTGGAAAATTCCATGGGCAGTGGAGCCTGGAACGCTACAGTCCATAGGGTCATAAAGAGTCAGACACGACTGAAGCGACTTAGCGTGTACATGGCTATCCCAGGCCCTCCTTCTGCCTCACCCCAACCCGGCCCTGCCTCTAATTTCCCTTGTGACATGTTAAGTGCCTGATGGTTAGGGCCCTTCAAGTGACTGTTTCTGCCCAGGGTTCCGGAGAGGAAGCAGGCACACTTACTGTATTATTGCTGTAGCAGCTTTCAATATGCTCTTCCCCTGCTCCCTAGAGCCTGTTTTCAACACCAGCCAAGTAGGATAGTGTCCTAGCTCTGCTTAAAACCCTCCAATGGCTTCCCATTTCAGTCAGAGCCAAAGGCAAAGCCCTTCCACATTACTTCTCTGAGTTTATCTCTTGCTGTTCCTATTCTAGCCACACTGGTCTCCTTCCTGCTCTCAGAATGTTCTAGGCCTGCTCCATCAGTGGGGCCTTAGCACTACTTTTCTGTCTCCCTGGAGATCTCAATTGCTCACTTTTCCCCATTCCTTCAAGTTTGCTCAAATGTCACCTCCTCCATGAGGCCTACCCTGACCGGGCTATTTAAATTACAACCCACCCCATACGTGGCCAACTCTTCTCAGCTTAAATAAATACCATCCTCCAAGCAGCCTCCCTGATTCCCCAGTGCTCTCTATGGACTCCCAAAGTAGGTTTCTCTTTTCATTTGAGCGCTTAGCACAATGTCATGTCAGAATCTGTTCATCAGCCTGTTTTGAGCCCTGATGTCTAGCCCAATGCTTGGCACATAATAGGTGCTCATTATACATGTGTGGAATAAATAAATGATTGTATGAATGAATAAATCAGTTCATTAAAAAGAAACAAAGATTGTCGCAATTAGCTAGAAGGCTTGTAAAGCCTTCAGTATGGTGCCTGGCTCAAAAAGAGGTAATTTATAATTTATATGAAAAGGGAAGGCTTCTTGCCATAGAGCTTCCGTATTGTCTGCCATTCAGCTAGTCTCAGTGAAAACGGCACTGCTTTTTATACAGGAGAAATCAGACCAAAATGTTGGAAAAGTGTGTGTTGGATGGAAGGGGCAGTCCTACATTTCTCCAGCATTGTCTTACACGTGACTCTTACAGAGACCCTCTTCTTACCTCATCTCCTGTTATCACTGCAGCAGCCCAGCTCCTTGTTACACTGGCATCTTGAAATGTGTATTTAGGTGATTTTCATTTTACCTCTAAGAGCCTCCTTTGCTAGGGTATCTCAAGTTTAAGGTAGGAAAAAGAGGTAGAAGAAAGGCAGGGTAGACTATCTTGGAGTATATGTGTGATGACTAGATGGTCCAGCATTCTGATGCTTCCCAATTTGGTATAATTGTATTTTTTCCAATATGGGCAACTATATGAGATGTTTCTTATATGTCATTTTTTAAGTCAGAAAAAAAAATTTTTTTTCAGACCACTTCTAATTTTTGGACTGAGAAGTAAGGTTGCCATAATCATGGTGGATTTTTTTGGACAAGATTATGGTGAAGACAGTCAGGAATTTGACAACAGCCAGAGGACAGTAAAGAGCCACGGCAGCTGGAGGATGGGAGTATAAAGTGACAAGAGAGACACCAGGGGCCAGGAAAGGAGGGGGAAAGAGCCCAAGACTCATGTTGTCTATCCCAACCCCCTCCTCCCTCCCCACCACGTTTCATCCTAAGCAGAGCTGTCTGTCACTTGCTTTTTGTCAGGTGAAGACAGGATCGCACGTGATGACTCACTCCCTCTTTTCCACATCTCTGGGCTGTCCCAGAACCTGCTCTGTGATGATCCTGCATGGTGCTGCCTGGAGAGGCCTGGGACACTTGTGCCAAGAGTATGCTCTGCCGCACGCAATACTCTGTTTGTTTAGAAGGTGCCACTGCCCATAGCTCTGCTTCTTTACCACAGTCCTGTGTAAAGATACAAAGCCAGGGCTTCCCTGTGGTCCAGTGGTTAAGCATCTGCCTGCCAGTGCAGAAGACATGGGTTCAATCCCTGCTCTGGGAACTAAGATCCCACATGCTGTGGGGCAACTAAGCCCATGCGCCACAACTACTGAAGCCTTTGCTCCTAGAGCCACTGCAATGAGAAGCCCCCACTCGCCTCAACTAGAGAAAAACCTGTGCACAGCAAAGAAAACCAAGCGCTCTTCATACAGTACAGAGCATAAAATAAAAATTCAATAAATATTAACCATTATGTTTATTGATGATAATAATGATGACAGTGTCTGCTAGGACCACTAATTCTTTTTAAGCTACACTTAATTGCAGAAAATCCTTTTCCTGTAAGAATTAAAGATATTAAAATTTAAAAAATAAAAAGCTAAAAAAAAAAAAAAAAGAAAATCCTTTTCCATGTAATTCAGTTCCCTTCCCCACCTAAATTGAATTTAACTTTTACTCAGTTGAATTTAACTTTATTCAGTTTAAATCATTTCCCCATTATACCAGTGGTTCCGTTTTTTAAAAATATATAAATTTATTTATTTTAATTGGAGGTTACTTACTTTACAATATTGTATTGGTTTTGCCATACATCAACATGAATCCGCCACAGGTATACATGTGTTCCCCATCCTGAACCCCCCTCCCTTCTCCCTCCCTGTACCATCCCTCTGGGTCATCTCAGTGCACCAGCCCCAAGCATCCAGTTTCGTGCATCGAACCTGGACTGGTGATTCGTTTCATATATAATATTATACATGTTTCAATGCCATTCTCCCAAATCATCCCACCCTCGCCCTCTCCCACAGAGTCCAAAAGACTGTTCTATACATCTGTGTCTCTCTTGCTATCTCGTATATAGGGTTATCGTTACTATCTTTCTAAATTCCATATATATGTGTTAGTATATTGTATTGGTGTTTTTCTTTCTGGCTTACTTCACTGTATAATAGGCTCCAGTTTCATCCACCTCATTAGAACTGATTCAAATGTATTCTTTTTAATGGCTAAGTAATACTCCATTGTGTATATGTACCACAGCTTTCTTATCCATTCATCTGCTGATGGACATCTAGGTTGCTTCCATGTCCTGGCTATTATAAACAGTGCTGCAATGAACATTAGGGTACATGTGTCTCTTTCAATTCTGGTTTCCTCAGTGTGTATGCCCAGCAGTGGGATTGCTGGGTCATAAGGCAGTTCTATTTCCAGTTTTTTTTTTTTTTTTAAGGAATCTCTACACTGTTCTCCATAGTGGCTGTACTAGTTTGCATTCCCACCAACAGTGTAAGAGGGTTCCCTTTTCTCCACACCCTCTCCAGCATTTATTGCTTGCAGATTTTTGGATCACAGCCATTCTGATTGGTGTGAAATGGTGCCTCATTGTGGTTTTAATTTGCATTTCTCTGATAATGAGTGATGTTGAGCATCTTTTCATGTGTTTGTTAGCCATCTGTATGTCTTCTTTGGAGAAATGTCTGTTTAGTTCTTTGGCCCATTTTTTGATTGGGTCATTTATTTTTCTGGAATTGAGCCGCAGGAGTTGCTTGTATATTTTTGAGATTAGTTGTTTGTCAGTTGCTTTATTTGCTATTATTTTCTCCCATTCAGAAGGCTGTCTTTTCACCTTGCTTATAGTTTCCTTTGTTGTGCAGAAGCTTTTAATTTTTATTAGGTCCCATTTGTTTATTTTTGCTTTTATTTCCAGTATTCTGGGAGGTGGGTCATAGAGGATCCTGCAGTGATGTATATTGGAGAGTGTATTGCCTATGTTCTCCTCTAGGAGTTTTATAGTTTTGGGTCTTACATTTAGATCTTCAATCCATTTTGAGCTGATTTTTTGTGTATGGTGTTAGAAAGTGTTCTAGTTTCATTCTTTTACAAGTGGTTGACCAGTTTTCCCAGCACCACTTGTTAAAGAAATTGTCTTTAATCCATTGTATATTCTTGCCTCCTTTGTCAAAGATAAGGTGTCCATAGGTGCGTGGATTTATCTTTGGGTTTTCTATTTTGTTCCATTGATCTATACTTCTGTCTTTGTGCCAGTACCATACTGTCTTGATGACTGTGGCTTTGTAGTAGAGCCTGAAGTCAGGCAGGTTGAGTCCTCCAGTTCCATTCTTCTTTTCAAGATTGCTTTGGCTATTCGAAGTTTTTTGTATTCCCATACAAATTGTGAAATTATTCATTCTAGCTCTGTGAAAAATACCGTTGGTAGCTTGATAGGGATTGCATTGAATCTATAAATTGCTTTGGGTAGTATACTCATGTTCACTATATTGATTCTTCTGATCCATGAACATGGTCTATTTCTCCATCTATTTCTCCATCTATTTCTTTTACCAGTGTTTCATAGTTTTCTATATATAGGTCTTTAGTTTCTTTAGGTAGATATATTCCTAAGTATATTTATTCTTTTCATTGCAATGGTGAATGGAATTGTTTCCTTAATTTCTCTTTCTATTTTCTCATTATTAGTGTATAGGAATGCCAGGGATTTCTGTGTGTTGATTTTATATCCTGCAACTTTACTGTATTCATTGATTAGCTCTAGTAATTTTCTGGTGGAATCTTTAGGGGTTTCTATGTAGAGGATCATGTCATCTGCAAACCGTGAGAGTTTTACTTCTTCTTTTCCAATTTTGATTCCTTTTATTTCTTTTTCTGCTCTGATTGCTGTGGCCAAAACTTCCAAAACTATGTTGAATAGTAGCGGTGAAAGTGGGCACCCTTGTCTTGTTCCTGACTTTAGGGGAAATGCTTTCAATTTTTCACCATTGAGGATAATGTTTGCTGTGGGTTTGTCATGTATAGCTTTTATTATGGTGAGGTATGTTCCTTCTATTCCTGCTTTCTGGAGAGTTTTTTTTTTTAATTTATCATAAATGGATATTGAATTTTGTCAAGGGCTTTCTCTGCATCTATTGAGATAATCATATGGCTTTTATTTTTCAGTTTGTTAATGTGTATTACATTGATTGATTTGCGGATATTGAAGAATCCTTGCATCCCTGGGATAAAGCCCGCTTGGTCATGTTGTATGATCTTTTTAATGTGTTGTTGGATTCTGATTGCTAGGATTTTGTTAAGGATTTCTGCATCTATGTTCATCAGTGATATTGGCCTGTAGTTTTCTTTTCTTGTGGCATCTTTGTCAGGTTTTGGTATTAGGGTGATGGTGGCCTCATAGAATGAGTTTGGAAATTTACCTTCCTCTGCAATTTTCTGGAAGAGTTTGAGTAGGATAGGTGTTAGCTCTTCTCTAAATTTTTGGTAGAATTAAGCTGTGAAGCCGTCTGGACATGGGCTTTTGTTTGCTGGAAGATTTCTGATTACAGTTTCAATTTCCATGCTTGTGATGTGTCTGTTAAGATTTTCTATTTCTTCCTGGTTCAGTTTTGGAAAGTAGTACTTTTCTAAAAATTTGACCATTTCTTCCACGTTGTCCATTTTATTGGCATATAATTGCTGATAGTAGTCTCTTATGATCCTTTGTATTTCTGTGTTGTCTGTTGTGATCTCTCCATTTTCATTTCTAATTTTATTGATTTGGTTTTTCTCCCTTTGTTTCTTGATGAGTCTGGCTAATGGTTTGTCAGTTTTATATATCCTTTCAAAGAACCAGTTTTTGGCTTTGTTGATTTTTGCTATGGTCTCTCTTTTTCCTTTTGCACTTATTTCTGCCCTAATTTTTAAGATTTATTTCCTTTTTCTAACCCTGGGGTTCTTCATTTCTTCCTTTTCTAGTTGCTTTAGGTGTAGTTCAGTTCAGTTCAGTTTAGTCGCTCAGTCGTGTCCGACTCTTTGCGACCCCATGGATTACAGCACGCCAGGCCTCCCTATCCATCACCAACTCCCAGATTTCACTCAGATTCATGTCCATTGAGTCAGTGACGCTATCCAGCCATCTCATCCTCTGTCGTCCCCTTCTCCTCCTGCCCCCAATCCCTCCCAGCATCAAAGTCTTTTCCAATGAGTCAACACTTCGCGTGAGCTGGCCAAAGTTCTGGAGTTTCAGCTTTAGCACCATTCCTTCCAAAGAAATCCCAGGGCTCGTCTCCTCCAGAATGGACTGATTGGATCTCCTTGCAGTCCAAGGGACTCTCAAGAGTCTTCTCCAACACCACAGTTCAAAAGCATCAATTCTTCGGTGCTCAGCCTTCTTCACAGTCCAACTCTCACATCCATAGATGACTACTGGAAAAACCACAGCCTTGTAGATTTAGATTATTTATTTGACTTTTTTCTTGTTTCTTGAGATATGCCTGTATTGCTATGAACTTTCCCCTTAGCACTGCTTTTACAGTGTCCCGCATGTTTAGTGTTGTTATGTTTTCACTTTCATTCATTTCTATGCATATTTTGATTTCTTTTTTGATTTCTTCTGTGATTTGTTGGTTATTCAGCAGCATGTTGTTCATCCTCCATATGTTGGAATTTTTAATAATTTTTCTCCTGTAATTGAGATTTAATCTTACTGCATTGTGGTCAGAAAAGATGCTTAGAATGATTTCACTTTTTTTTGAATTTACCAAGGCTAGATTTATGGCCCAGGATGTGATCTATCCTAGAGAAGGTTCCGTGTGTGCTTGAGAAAAAGGTGAAACTCATTGTTTTGGGGTGAAATGTGCTATAGATAACAATTAGGTCTAACTGGTCTATTGTATCTTTTAAAGTTTGTGTTTCCTTGTTAATTTTCTGTTTAGTTGATCTATCCATAGGTGTGAGTGGGGTATTAAAGTCTCCCACTATTATTGTGTTATTGTTAATTTCCCCTTTCATACTTGTTAGCATTTGTCTTATATATTGTGGTGCTCCTATGTTGGGTGCATATATATTTATAATTGTTATATCTTCTTCTTGGATTGATCCTTTGATCATTATGTAGTGGCCTTCTTTGTCTGTTTTCACAGCCTTTGTTTTAAAGTCTATTTTATCTGATATGAGTATTGCTACTCCTGCTTTCTTTTGATCTTTATTTGCATGGAAAATCTTTTTCTAGCCCTTCACTTTCAGTCTGTATGTGTCCCCTGTTTTGAGGTGGGTCTCTTGTAGACAACATATAAAGGGATCTTGTTTTTGTATCCATTCAGCCAGTCTTTGTCTTTTGGTTGGGGCATTCAACCCATTTATGTTTATAATTATTGATAAGTATGATCCCATTGCCATTTACTTTATTGTTTTGGGTTTGAGTTTATACACCCTTTTTGTGTTTTCTGTCTAGAGAATATCCTTTAGCATTTGTTGGAGAGCTGGTTTGGTGGTGCTGAATTCTCTCAGCTTTTGCTTGTCTGTAAAGCTTTTGATTTCTTCTTCATATTTGAATGAGAGCCTTGCTGGGTACAGTAATCTGGGCTGTAGGTTATTGTCTTTCATCACTTTAAGTATGTCTTGCCATTCCCTCTTGGCTTGAAGAGTTTTTATTGAAAGATCAGCTGTTATCCTTACGGGAATCCCCTTGTGTGTTATTTGTTGTTTTTCCCTTGCTGCTTTTAATATTTGTTCTTTGTGCTTGATCTTTGTTAATTTGATTAATATGTGTCTTGGGGTGTTTTGCCTTGGGTTTATCCTGTTTGGGACTCTCTGGGTTTCTTGGACTTGGGTGATTATTTCCTTCCCCATTTTAGGGA
The DNA here is from genome assembly GCF_016772045.2 of Ovis aries. NCBI lineage: Eukaryota > Metazoa > Chordata > Mammalia > Artiodactyla > Bovidae > Ovis > Ovis aries. The sequence goes on from NC_056065.1 coordinate 61,931,178, forward strand.
CATTTTCAACTATTATCTCCTCAAGTATTTTCTCATGGTCTTTCTTTTTGTCTTCTTCTTCTGGGACTCCTATGATTTGAATGTTGAAGCATTTAACACTGTCCTGGAGGTCTCTGAGATTGTCCTCATTTCTTTTAATTCATTTTTCTTTTTTCTTCTCTGATTCATTTATTTCTACCATTCTATCTTCTACTTCACTAATCCTATCTTCTGCCTCTGTTATTCTGCTATTTGTTGCCTCCAGAGTGTTTTTGATCTCATTTATTGCATTATTCATTATATATTGACTCTTTTTTATTTCTTCTAGGTCCTTGTTAAACCTTTCTTGCATCTTCTCAATCCTTGTCTCCAGGCTATTTATCAGTGATTCCATTTTGATTTCAAGATTTTGAATCATTTTCACTATCATTATTTGGAGTTCTTTATCAGGTAGATTCCTTATCTCTTCCTCTCTTGTTTGGTTTGGTGGGCATTTATCCTGTTCCTTTACCTGCTGGGTATTCCTCTGTCTCTTCATCTTGTTTATATTGCTGAGTTTGGGGTGTCCTTTCTGTATTCTCGCAGTTTGTGGAGTTCTCTTTAATGTGGAGTTTCCTTGCTGTGGGTGAGGTTGTACAGGTGGCTTGTCAAGGTTTCCTGGTTAGGGAAGGTTGTGTCAGTGTTTTGGTGGGTGGAGCTGGTTTTCTTCTCTCTGGAGTGCAGTGAAGTGTCCAGTAATGAGTTATGAGATGTCAATGGTTTTGGAGTAACTTTGGGCAGCCTGGATATTGGAGCTCAGGGCTGTGTTCCTGTGTTGCGGGAGAATTTGTGTGGTATGTCTTGTTCTGGAACTTGTTGGCCCTTGGGTGGTGCTTGGTTTCAGTGTAGGTATGGAGGCATTTGATGAGCTCCTGTCAATTAATGTTCCCTGGAGTCAAGAGTTCTCTGGTGTTCTCAGGGTTTGCACTTAAGCCTCTTGCTTCTGGTTTTCTGTCTTATTTTTACAGTAGTCTCAAGGCTTCTCCTTCTGTACAGCACCATTGATAAAACATCTAGGTTAAAGATGAAAAGTTTCTCCACAGTGAGGGACACCCAGAGAGGTTCACAGAGTTACATGGAGAAGAGAAGAGGGAGGAGGGAGTTAGAGGTGACCCGAATGAGATGAGGTGGAATCAATAGAGGAGAGAGCAAGCTAGCCAGTAATCACTTCCTTATGTGCACTCCCCCACTGGACTGCTCAGAGATGTTCACGGAGTTATACAGAGAAGAGAAGAGGGAGGAAGGAGACAGAGGTGGCCAGGAGGATAAAAGGGGGGAATCAAAAGGAGAGAGACAGATCCAGCCAGTAATCAGTTCCCTAAGTGTTCTCCACCATCTGGAACACACAGAAATTCACAGAGTTGGGTAGAGAAGAGAGGGGAGTAGGGAGGAGACAGGGGCAACCTGGTGGAGAAAAAGGAGAGTCCAAAGGGGGAGAGAGCAGTCAAGCCAGTAATCTTGCTCCCAAGTAAAAATGGGTACTGAAGATTAGGTTCTTAAAGGTACAAAATTGATAACAAATACCAAAAAGCAAAGATTAAAAACCTAGAGTAGAGTTTTGAATCTCAAAAATACAGTATTAAAGAAAAGAAGAAAAAAAGAAAGAGGAAAAAAAGTCACAAAAATTATTTTTAAAAAATATATATGAAGTTTGCTTTTAAAAAATAGGGTCTTTTTTTGTGCAAAGTAATAGTAGGTTATAAAAGTGAAAATTAAAGGAGCAATAGAGAACTTAAAATAATTTTAAATAAAAGAATAATCATAAAAATAGTAAAAATATATCTAGCACTTTCTCTGGTGGTGTTGTGGATATTGTGGGGTCAGTTCATTTTCAGATAGTTCCTTGGTCCGGCTTATATTTCTCAAGATCTATAGGCCCCTTCCTGTGTAGTCAGTACTAATGGCAGGGTTTTAATCTATTGCACGTGTCACTTCCAAGGCGGTTCCCTCTGTTTTAGCTTCTTCTGTTTGCTGGTCTCTTCAGTGTCTGATTTCCACCCTGACACAAAGAGGGCAGTGATGGACACTTTTTTTAGGCTCACTGGTTCAGTCACGCTGTGGGGGAGAGAGGGATGCTGCAAACAAATAACAGTGGTTTGTGCTTGCAGTGCCTCAGCCACACTGGACCTGCCCCTGTTCACGGCACACGTACCCTCCCCGCCCACACTGCTCGGGCTCTAGGTTGCTCCACTGGGAACCGTCCGAGGCGGGCTCTGAGCTGCATGCACCTCCCAGGTCTAAGCCGCTCAGGTTCAGACACTCGGGTAGTCCTCAGAGGCGCAGACTTGGTTGGGCCTGCGTTTTGTGCCCTTCCCAGGTCTGAGCAGCTCAGGTGATGAGGTGTTTGGGGAGCGCAGTCGCTGCGACTTATCGCCTCCCCCGCCCCCACCCGTCCCTGCTGCTTGGTTTTCTGGGTGTACCACCGGTGCACCTTCTCAGGCGAATGTCCAGAACCCCAAGAAGTCTTAGTTAGCAAAGAAGCCTGCTTACAGTTTTGTAGATAATGTCTCTCTGGGGCTGCAATTGCCCCCTTCTGGCTCTGGCTGCCTGTCATCAGAGAGGGATGGTCTGCAGCCAGCTATCTGTGTTCAGTCCATTGTTCTGTGCATGGCCTGGTGGTGTCTGAGGTTAGGGCTGGGTTTTTGCATGGTAGTTATCCCACAGTCTGGTTTGCTAGCTCAAGTTAGTTCACTCAGATTGCGCTTGGGGCATTCAGGCCAGATCCTTACTCTAAGCAATGCAGCCCGTGCCTCCCTGCCCAGCCCCTGCTTGCTAGTGGTGGATGCAGGCATCTGCGCTGCTTCTCCACTGGGGGAGTTACCGCTGGGCTTGTAATCCATGGGTTTTAATTATTTATTTGTCCTCCCTGTTATGTTGCCCTCTGTGCTTCCAAGGCTCGCCACAGACTCAGCAGTGAGAGTGTTTCCTGGTGTTTGAAAACTTCTCTCTTTTTAAGACTCCCTCCCCAAGATGGAGCTCCATCCCTACCTCTTTTGTCTCTTTTTTTGTCTTTTATATTTTTTCCTACCTACTTTCGAAGACAATGGGCTGCTTTTCTGGGTGCCTGATGTCCTCTGCTGGCATTCAGAAGTTGTTCTGTGGAATTTACTCAGCGTTTAAACGTTCTTTTGATGAATTTGTGGGTGAGAAAGTGGTCTCCCCATCCTATTCCTCTGCCACCTTTTTTTTTCTTTTTTTTAAGTTTCACTGTGGAGAGTCATGAGATGGTATGGGAAGGTGAGGGGAGGCCTACCTGCCTGGATACTTCTCTGAAACCTTTGTGATAGAGGTAGCATCTTTTCATGAAAATCTCAGAAGCAGCCAAAGAAGCAAGAAGAAGTGAAGGTGTTAGTCACTCAGTCTGACTCTTTACAACCCCATGGATTGTAGCCCTCCAGGTTCCTCTGTTCAGGGAATTCTCCAGGCAAGAACACTGGTGTGAACCAGTGATTCTTAGAATTAGTATCCCATTATCAAGAATTTTATGTAAGACTGAGGTCCCAATGTCTTATGTATAAAAGATAAACTACAACCAAAAAAAATCACGTAGAGGAGCGTGAGGGGACGTCTCCCTGTTGTGGCCAAAGCAACCACTGGCTTTTCAGGCTTATGGAATAGTTGTGTCTTGTCATGGTGTGGGTGGCTCTGGGGGCTTCTAGTCGGTGAGGTATGGGATGAAGTGACAGAAAATCTAACGGAATGCATGGGCTGCAGCTGTCAGGAACCGTGATGTCTCGTACTGCTAGAGTCTAGTGGTGGACAGCTGAGCAGGCTGACGGGACCTGGTGACACCTTTCTTGTGGCCTGCCCTCCTCCATGTGGCAGCTTGGTCTTCAGGTTGGCAATGAGGTGGTGGCGGTGGTGGTTCCACAGTTTACATCTGTGTAGGTCACTGTCCAGAGACAGTTCCTGTAAAAGGTTTCCTTAAAATCTGGAAGAAGTCTCCCCATAGCCTCAGGAAGCCTGACCTCTTCCTTTACTGGCCTTAAGTCAGTCACGTGCCCTTCTCTTAGCTACACAGTCCATGGGATTCTCCAGGCCAGGCTACTGGAGTGGGTAGCCTTTCCCTTCTCCAGGGGATATTCCCAACCCAGGAATTGAACCCAGGTCTCCCGTATTGCAGGCAGATTCTTTACCAGCTGAGCCACCAGGGAAGCCCCTTCTCTTAATTAATTACCTGCAAAGGATTAGGGTTACCTTGACTGGTGTGGTCTAACTAGAACCCACAGGTTGAGCAGAAAGTGCATGAGGGCGGGGGCATGGAAGGCCCTGAATTAATAACCGTAGTACACACTAGTTTTTCTTTTTCAGCTTGTTGTAGGCATGCAGGCATTGTCAACGTGGTTGTATTTTGTTGTCTAATGTCACATAAGTGCTCCGTGTCTTAGTGTACAACTCCACCAGTCTGAGCTGCACGTATTGAACTGACAACATTGTGCGCTCTGTGTGTGTGTGTGTGTGTGTGTGTGTGTGTGTGTGTGTGTGTACTGAGCATAAAATCCTTCAGGTCATTTTATCTCTGGAAATGCAAATTTTGTTGTCTTAAAAAACAGGTTAATTATAATATCATTATTAGTAATTGTGTGGTAAAATACACAGTAGATGACCAGAAAGAAAAAGGCATAAATGAGCAGTGAGAGAGTGCAGAGATGAGGGTGGGATGAAGAAGAGAGTTAGAAAAGCTCTCAGAGGCCAGGTATACTTGAAAGTCATCAGTTCATCCTTTTATTTTCATGGGGACCTAAGCACCCAGCTCAGAAGCCATGACTTTCCACTTGCTGGCCCGCTTTGCGGTAACTTCCCCTGTGTCTGATCACAGCCGAGAGGGTGTCTAGACAAAGGCTGGCTTCTGAGACAGGTCTGACATCGGGGTCTGACCCCCAGGAAGGGCCACTGGCAGACGGGCAGGGCAGAGTTCGGTATCTGGAAGGGATGGCCACCACCACAGCGGCTCACATCTGGCCAGAATGCAAGGCCTTGAGGGCTTAAGGTTGTCCTGCTTTCTGCGGCCACACCCTGGAAGCCTGAAATGCAGGCTGGGGGGCTCTGCACTTGTTTCTCTCGGTTGATGGTGGCTCCGACTGGCTCTCTCCAGGCAAAGCAGATTCCCTGCTTAGAGCTGCAGAGGAAGGGGCTGCTCGTGGGCTAGTGCCTCTGAGAAGCTGCACTGGAACTGGAATCCTGCTCAGAAAGGAGGTGCCATTTGTGCCAACTCCCACCCCTTTACTGCGGCAGTAAATTATTCCTCTTTAAAAGACAGCTTCCAGGCAAATCAGTTCAAGTCATCTTGGTCTGTGTGGGCAGGAGGGCTATTATCAAGTACTAGTTGGAGATCCCAGTGCTCCTGAAACTGACACTTGACAAGCACTTGATGGAAATAGAGGTGCTGGGGGAGTTTGTGCAGCACCCTGCATTCAGCTGTCGGAGCCCGGCGATGCTGCAGTGGTTTGGACAAATGTCTTTCAGGGAATAGGTGTGGTCTCCTGGAAGTCAGCCCCAAGCTCTCCTGTATCCCAAGCCAGACAACTGTGGCACCTTAACTCTCTTTCCATAAGTAAAAAGGGTGGCGACATTTGTTTTCTCTCCAGCTGTCATAACTGATTCCTTCCAGATCCTGAGAATGTTATTCTGTCCTTAGGTTTCTACTTGCTTTAAGATCTCCAGAAAAAGTAGGCCTTCCTTTTTAGCTTTGCCTGTCTTGTCTGTTTATGTCTGGGTGCTTTAAGGAAATAGAAAGAGTAGCAGAAGTAACAAATCCTGGAAAAGTCACAAATGCTCAAGGAATTTCAAGATAGTCTTGTAGAAGTAATATTTGGTTAAAAAAAAACCCACAGGAAATTTTTTTTTATGCTGGGCTAACTCCTTAGGTTTCTTCCTGGATTCTTTTTGTGGTACCATAAAGAATTACCAGTGCCTTTATCATTCCCTGACATATAGTAGGTGCTCAACAAATGTTTGTTGAATGATTCCATGGGCATTTCTGCATGAAAATTAAGCCTCCCCTCACATGTTAAAGCATCTCCCTTCCCTTCTCTGAGCCAGGCAGGTCCTGTGGAGATTGTAAGAAGTTCTTAAAGCAGAACAGCAAAGGCAACTATTCAAGCAGATTGGAAAGTTGCAAGCAAAAGCCCCTTAAGCCCACTCCTGCCCACTCAAATGTAGTGGTAAGGATCTCTGCAGAAGCCAGTAATTTAAGGGGACTAATTTATCACAATAGCAAAATTATAGTATGGGAAATTGCAGAATATCTTCCGTCCCCTCTACCTCCCCTTCCTCCTCTTTCCCCTCCCCCACTCCTTTCTTTTATAAAAACCTATTGAATGTTTTTAGGGCTGGGTGCTGGGGATACAGCGGTGGATAAAGCTGCTGTGGTCTCTGCCTCATTCTTCAGTCACTAAGTCCTGTCTGACTCTTCATGACCCCATGGACTGCAGCATGCCAGGCTTCCCTGTCTTTCAATATCTCCTGGAGTTTGCTCAGACTCACATGCTTTGAGTCGGTGATGCCATCCAACCATCTCACCTTTTGTCGCCCCGTTCTCCTGCCCTCAATCATTCCCAGCATCCAGGGTCTTTTCCAGTGAGTTGGTTCTTCAAATCAGATGGCCAAAATGCTGGAGCTTCAGCTTCAGCAACAGTCCTTTCAGTGAATATTCAGAGATGATTTCCTTTAGGATTGACTGTCTGATCTCCTTGCTGTCCAAGGGACTCTCAAGAATCTTCTCCAGCACCACAGTTCAAAAGTATCAGTTCTTTGCCTCTCAGCCTTCTTAATGGTCCAAGTCTCACATCCGTACATGACTACTGGAAAAATCATAGCTTTGACTATACGGACCTTTATCAGCAAAGTAATGTCTCTGCTTTTTAGTACTCTGTCTAGATTCATCATAGCTTTTATTTCAAGGAGCAAGCGTCTTTTAATTTCATTAAAAGACCAGTCACCATCTGCAGTGATTTTGTAGTCCAAGAAAATAAAATCTGTCATTATTTCCATTGTTTCCCCATCTATTTGCCACGAAGTGATAGAACCAGATGCCATGATCTTTGTTTTTGACTGTTAAGTTTTAAGCCACCTTTTCCACTCTCCTCTTTCACTTTCATCAAGAGGCTCTTTGGTTCCTCTTCACTTTCTGCCATAAAGGTGGTGTCATCTGCATATCTGAGGTTATTCATATTTCTCCCCACAACCTTGATTCCAGCTTGTGCTTCATCCAGCCTGGCCTTTTGCATGATGTACTCTGCATATAAGTTAAATAAGCAGGGTGACAATATACAGCCTTGACATACTCCTTTCCCAATTTGGAACCAGTTCGTTGTTCCATGTCCGGTTCTAACCGTTGCTTCTTGACCTGCATACAGATTTCTCTGGAGGCAGGTAAGGTGTTCTGGTATTCCCATCTTTTTAAGAATTTTCTGCAGTTTCTTGTGATCCATACAGTTAAAGGCTTGAGCGTAGTCAAGGAAGCAGATGTTTTTCTGAATTCTCTTGCTTTTTCTATGACCAGATGTTGGCAATTTGATATCTGGTTCCTCTGCCTTTTCTAAATCCAGCTTGTACGTCTGGAGGTTCTTGGTTCATGTACTGCTGAAGCCTAGCTTGAAGAATTTTGAGCATACTCTTTCTAGCATGTGAAATTAGTGCAATTGTATGATAGTTTGAGCATTCTTTGGCATTGCCTTTCTTTGAGATTGGAATGAAAACTGACCTTTTCCAGTCCTGTGGCCACTGCTGAGTTTTCCCAATTTGCTGGCATATGGTCTCTCCATGTAGCTTAAAGGCCAGTGTGTGTGTATGTGCATGTGTGTGTTTAATGTGTGTTTTCAGGGGGGTAGTCTGTGGTGTGAGCCTGCTGCATGATTGATTAAGGCCAACACCAACACTTTGCGTTGCTGAGGTCTTGTTTCCCAAATCTTCAGGATCCTTTGGTGAATTGATTGTCACACCACTTAGAGTTTTTCCTTTTTCTTTCATGTAAAATATATCTTTTTCTCTCTGTGCACACTATGATGTGGCTAATTTATAGCAGTTGATTAATAACTCACTGGATTGGCCAATATTCCATTTGATTCACTTTTGTGGTTATATCATAATATAAACAGCAGTTGTGTGATGCAGACGATCACTATAGGTTTTCTCCTTCCTATCCTTGACATGCAGGTAGATTGCATTTCTGCTCTCCTTTGATTAAGTAGGGCCAGGAAACAGTTCTGGCTAATGGAAGAGGGGGGAAATGCTACACATTGCTTCCAGATCTGGCCTCTAGACCTTTTGTAAGATTCCCCAAGTGCTTTTTCTTTTCCTTGGTCTCCTGGCTGGAGAGAAAAAGTTTAGTGGAGGACGATGAGGCTCTAGGCTCAGTTGTTAGCTGCCTATTTTTGTTAATAAAGTTTTATTGAAGCAATCACATTCATTTGCCTATCTATTATCTATGGCTGCTTTTACACCACAAAGGCCATGGTGAGGAGTTGCAGCTGAAACTCACACCCTGCTAAGCCTGAAATATTTACTTTCCAGCCTTTAAAAAAATTTGCCATCTTTAGGGGATGACAGAGCCCATGAATGAGATCAATCTGGGTCCCAAAATGACAGCGGAGTGCAGGGTCTTTCTTTCCCATCTTCGAGGCCAACTTGCATTATTGACTATGACATGAGAGAGAAATAAACCTTTTTTTTTTAAAAAAAATTATTTTTCCAGTTTTATTGAGATACAATTGACATACAGCAGTGTATAAGTTCAAGGTAGTTACTTAACTTATATACATCATGAAATGACCACCACAATCAGCCTTGTTAACATTCATCATCTCATATAGATGAAAAGAAAAACGAAAAAAATTTCCCATGTGATGAGAAATCTTAGGTTCAACTCTCTCCACAACGTTCACATGTAGCATATAGTCATATTAACAACTGTCATCATGCTGTATTTGGCTTCCTGGGTGGCTCAGATCTGCCTGCAGTGAGGGAGGCCAGAATTGGTTCCCGAATCGGGAAAATCCCCTGGAGAAAGTAATGACTACCCAGTCCAGTATCCTTACCTGAAGAATTCCATGGACAGAGGAGTCTGGTGGGCTACAGTCCATGGGATGGCAAAGAATCAAACATGACTGAGTGAATAACCCTTTCACTGGCACTTGGGTTAAACCATCAATATTTGGGTTTTTTTAAACTAGCATTATTTATCTAATAAAATATGTGATTTACATAAGAAAAACGAGAGCTAACATTTATTGGGTGTTTTTATTAGGTACTATTCTACATGTCTCTACTATTCTATGTGTTTCTGTTCTCAAAACAACCTTATGAAGAATCTACTCTTAGTGATGTTTTAAAATGAGGAAATGAAAGACTATGTCATTTGTCCAGGGATTCATTTGGTCAGAGGGGAGCTGGAATTCATACCTAGGGAGCTTGGCTTCAGCATTGTGGCTCCAAGCCTCTCTTTTTTCCTTCATATTTACATAATTCACATCTCCAAGTTTTTTCTGAGAGTCTATCTTATTTGTGTCTCACCACAGACTTCCGTAGGATAGGTTATATTATTATTGACAATATAATTACAGAATATATTTATCAGTAAATATTGTATTAAGTAGTAGAAATTATATAATTATTATTATCATTGTTCAGGAGAGGAAACTGACCTAGAGAAATGACTTGCTAAAGCTTGCTTGAATAGCAAATAGCAGAATGTATCCTGAGCCCTGAGCTGCTGACACCAGTTTGAAGTTATGTGTCTTCCTTGGGTCTCGGTTTCCATTCAAAATACACCAACCTGTCAAATGCTCTTGGACATTAGCCCACCCTTGAACGGTCAGCATAACAACATGGACATATGGAGAGGGATGTGGGATGGGCAAAAACGGATGTCAGTCTAGGGGAGGATAGAGTTTTGCAGGGAATGGGGGTGGGTCAATTATTTCATCCTGGATGATTTTTGACACCTTCAGTTCATGATGTTGACTGAACATGAGTGAAAGGGACGCTGTCCCACCTATGAACCTTTAACATCCTAATTTATCCAAGATATTACTTCTTATCCACCTGGCACAATCTCTCAGGACTGTTTGCTGCCTTTAGGACAGTGTTACTCAAGACTTGGTTCCTGGGTGTGGAAGGGATGAGGTGGTGCTTATTAAAACTGCAGATTCCTGAACCCGCCTAAGATCTACTGCATAAGAATCTCTGGAGGAAGGTCCCAGGAAGCTGCATTTTAAAATCAGCAATGTAGATGCTTCTGATGTACACTAAAGCTTGAGAATCACAACCCTGGGAGGTTGCTACAAGTGAACAATCCAGCTTTTGCTCCTCCTTTGTGGTCAGGTAGCAAGCTGGCTCAGATAAGAATCCCTAGATGAATATTTATCACTGTAGCAGGAATGTTCCTCTCTGAGTAGGTGGGTGCAGATGAGGAGTAGGGTCATTCCCTGCCTTTTGTTTCGCTGGACAGGAAGCCCATTAAGTACGTCAATTCTCTTCTCTAGAGCATCATTTTTAGAAAAGAATTCAGAATAGTATCTCAGCTATGTAGTATTTTTAAAAGTGTTTTCCTCTTGTGAGTTCTCATTCCTTATGGTTGGGATGGGGACCCTTCTGCCCTCTCCCTGCCCAGGGCAGACAAAGGGTGTGGGGCTCGGGTATCTCAGGTCCAGCTGAGGGGCATTTCTGCGTGCCTCCCAGTCACCTTTTCTGCCCATCAGCTCCGTTTCTGTTCGCTGTCTCCCAGCCTGTGCTGCTTGGCGGTGTATCCAGGGCTGACTTCCTCCTTGCTCAACTCAAAACTTTCAGGGTTTGAAGGCAATACGTTCACAAGAGCATTTTGACTTTGTTGACTTCTTGATGTATCTGTTTCTCAGAAAGTGATTGGAAGATGTTCATGTTCTGGAAGAATTAGAAAGTGAGGGGTGGGAGTGGAATGGGCATGAACCCAATGAGAGGATGATGCATGTCTTCAACATGGTGGACTCACCTGTTGGGTCTGAGAGGCAAGGACATGCCAAGGGGATGCATGGGCCATTATTACTAAAGCAACCAAAGATAGATGGATAAAATTAAAACTCTTTTTAAAAGTATATATTTTAAAAATATTTATTTATTTATTTTTGCCATACCACTCAGTATGTGGGATCTTATTTCTCCGACCAGAGATTGAACTTTTGCCCCCCTGCATTGGAAGTGTGGAGACTTAACCGCAGAACCACCAAGGAAGCCCCTAAAATTAAAACTCTTGATGGTCCAAAGAGTTTGCTCCTTTTGGGAGGAAGATCTTGACTTTGGCTCTGTGGGGAAAGAGGGGAGAAGGTTTCAGAGGCAGGCGGGAGTGTGGACCACTGGCTCGAGCATCTTCATCAGTGCATGGTGCTTGGGGGTAGGAATGGAAAGGACAGCCCTTACTCTGCTTCCATATGTAGCCTGACAAACAAGGGGAGACAAGTTTAATGGGGCTGCTGGATTACAAATGTGTGCCTAAACCTTCTTCCTCCTCAGGATCACCATAATTTAAGATCCCGTACCTTGCATACCTTCCTGGGTTGGGAATATCCCCTGGAGAAGGAAGTTGCAGCCCACTCCAATGTTCTTGCCTGGAGAATCCCATAGACAAAGGAGCCTGGTGGGCTACAGTCCATGGGATTGCAAGAGTCAGACACGACTTCACGACTAAACCACCACCACTACCACCTTGCATATTAGTCAAAAAAACCAACAAAGAAAAAGAAGAGAAGTAAGTGTAAGGCAAGTTTAGAGGAGTAAGACAGGTGTCCTCTGGGTTTTCATGAGCTCATTCTTGAGCCATTATTGCAGAGCAGCAGGGCTTGTTTCCCTTCCCCCAGAGACTGGGGGTGGGCCCACAGGACAGAAACTTTGCCCTCAGGAAGCTTCTCACTCTCCATTCTGTTTTGTGGGTCTCTATCCTCTCTTTATTTTTGCTGCTCTATAGAACTTGTGGACACAGCCTAAGTGGCCATCATGGTGTCCAAAAGGTCCAGTTGAAAGGGCAAAGTTTACAAAAGTTCATCAATAAAGTTTTGTCAGAATCCAGTCACACACATTCATTTACATATTGTCTGGTTGCTTCAGGCTACAACTGCAGAATTTGAGTATTTGCAAGAAAGATTACATGGCCTGCAAGGTCTAAAATAATGACTATCTGGTCCTTTTACAGAAACTGTACCTGTCCCTCTAGATCTAGAGGTCTCACACTGGCTTTAAGTGCTTAGCCTTGAAATGATGTACATCCTTCACTCGCAACTCACAGGTCAGCAAGCTCACATGAACCACAGGGGGCCAGGATGTACCTCCTACCATGTGCCCGGGATGGGGATAATAACCAGACTATTTGACTAACAGTTATCAGTGACCACCATGTGACCCCGTGGACTGTAGCCCACCAGGCTCCTCTGTCCACAGAGTTCTCCAGGCAGGAATACTGGAGTGGGTTGCCATTCTCTTCTCCCGAGAATCTTCCCGACCCAGAGATTGAACCCAGGTCTCCTGCGTTACAGGCAGATTCTTTCCTGTTTGAGCCACGAGGGAAGCCCTCATCAGTGACCACCACAACAGTGTCCTATGTGTTGAACTTAGTACTAGGGTCTGGATGTAGAAAGATAAATCCAGACAAGATCTCTGATCTCCAGGTATTCAAAGAATGCCAGAATTTGGGGGCTGGGAGAAAAGCTAAGTATAGAGTAGATTCAAATGTCCTTCCCTGGAAGATGCAGACTCTGTCTCGTCTAAATTTCCTGAGATGAAAGATGTTTTCGCAGCTCAATGATAGCCAGACCTGGGGACTGGCCAGCTTGGCAGGCAGTGGGGGCGACAGATTCCCATGATGAACATTTATATCAATAATAGAAGGGTTGTTTAACAGGAATTCTTAAAGGAAAGATGAGATAATTTCATGTTTTGATATTCGTAAAATTGATTCCGTTGAAGCAGGAGCTCTGTGGTGCATATTACTGCTGCTGTAATTTTGGCAAAAGATGTGACTCAACTTGGCAGAGTGTCTGGGAAGGGGGAATCCAGTGAGGAGGGAGAGGGTGGGCCAGGAATCAGAGACAAGGGGCCAGGTCCTTGGTGGGAGCTGGGAGGGTGGTCCGGGAGCCTCTGCCAAGCGGGGACATGAGGAAAGTTCTCTCGGCTTCAGAGAACCCGAGGCTGGTTGGGCTTCTCGTGGTGCCTGTTGAGAGAGAGGGAGCAGCCGGGGAGGAGAGTGTGCATGTGTGTGGTGGGGGAGAGACATTTAAACATTGTAGGAATGAAGGATAAATTTAAAATCCATCAAGCAGAGTTGAGACAGGATGACAACGTGAGGAACATGAATCACTCTTTCTAGGGACCCACCCAACTGTGTGCAGGATTGGAAATGGATTTTCCCCTTCATTTCTCCTCTCCTGCAAGCTTATCCAGGACCCTTTATCTCCCCCGCCCTTGCCCTCTTGACCAAGCTTGGTGGCTGCGTACCTAAGGCTGGTCAGTGCATTTCCAGGGCCTCCTGCCCTGTATCTCTGAGCCGTTGGGTGTGGAGCTGGCAGGGCTGGGATGACCAGTCCACGTGCTTGAAATGCAGGAGACAAATGAGGAAGATACCTCTGGCCCACTCCTCAGGGAGGTCAGGGTCTATTTGACACTGAAATCTGCACTAAATTCTTGCACTAAAATCATCCTGCCTTTTTTTTTTTTTTCTGGCTGCACCTTGAGGCACGTGGAATCTTAGTTCCCCAACCAGGAATAGAACCCACCCCCCTCTGTAGTGGAAGCATGGAGTCTTAACCACTGGACTGCCAGGGAAATCCCCATCCTGCGTTTTCTACCTGCTTCCTTAATGAAATGAGGAGGGGGGTTTAAGGGGCATTTATGGATTCTGCTTCATGGGGTAGAGGCAGTGTGATCAATATAGTGGAAAAAAATGTGAGTTAAATTTAAAACCTGAGCTCTTTCCCAGCTCTTTTATTTCTAGTATGACTAGTCTGAGCAAGACTTTTTATCTCTCTGGACCTCACCTGTAAAATGATACAGCTCAACCATTAAGATTCCTGCCCATTTTAATAGTCTGAGTTTTTGTGATTTGCGATTTGGTATGCAGTCCAGACTGTGGAAGGTGGAGCAGGGTCTGGGAAGATGCCTCCCCTGGGGGCCCAGCCTAGCCCTCAGTTCATCATAGGTGCTCACTAAACCCTGGATTAGTGATGTGGATACCTGGGCTCCTCCCACTTTTTGGAGCCACGGAGGCATGTTTGTGCCAGCTGTGTCACTAGGGGCATGGTTTGGAACGTGGGTGGAGAAGAGGCTGGGAATCACCGGTGTTGGGCTCTTGGCTGGGAGGGAAACAGGAGGTAGAGGTCTGGAAAGGCTGGTAAGTTCAGGTTCTGTCAATTCAAGATTGTCCCTCAGACAATCTAAGGGAACTCTTGCTATGGGAACTCTTTCTAAGTCCTTCAGGTTCCTTAAATCCTCTCTGCGCATGCTCTCCCTTTTGCCAGTAATCTTCTCCTTTTCCTCACCTGGCAAACCCCGCTTACACCCAGCCTGAGGGTCACTTCCTCCACAAAGCCCGCAAGTGGGCTGAGGGGACCTGCACATGAGCTCACATAGCCATCAGGCTCACTTTAATCACAGCACATCAGGCTGTGTGGTCAAATTCATGTTCATCCTCTTCCTCCAAGGAGGAGGATGTGGACTAAATCCAGCTCATCTTGGCGTGCCCAGCACCAGACTCATGGTTAGCCCTGTCGGTGTTGATTGAATGGGTGTCTCACAGAGACAAATCCGGCCACATCTTCCTTCGCATGGAAGAGGAAAACCAGGCTCAAGGGAGCTGGCCAGCGCACCTGATTCCACACATCTCAGACCCTGCTCGAATGAGCATAAGAAAGTGAGGAAGGAACCGTCTGGGGGACCCAGTTTTCGTCAATAATGTGCACCACCAGAGAGTATGAGAGTTAAGGGAGCAAGTGGTGGATGGGTTCCCCAGAAAAGCTGGGTCCCTGGGGAGAGGGGTAAGGAGATTCTTTCACCAGGAACAGGCTGGGATGGCCAGCTAGCTGTTAAGGTGGGGCTGAGAAGGACAGCCTTTGGCATCCTTCTCTCAGCACCCTGAGACATTGATCACAGTTGCCTATAATTATGCCTTTAACTTCTGCTCTCTGTGCCAGACTGAAGTTCATGGGGCAAAAATCAAACCTGCTTCTCTTAACTCTAGACACCCAGCACCTGGCACACAGCCTGCTCCAGGATGGGTGCTCCGGAGTGCCCCAATCATTTATTGAGAGCCAGCTGTGTGCCAGTTTCTGGGCCAGGCCAGACACGTTGCTCCAGAGGACAACGTCATTAACCTCTTTCTCTTCTCTATCTCCCTTGTGCCCACCCCTCCCCTCCCTGCTCCCCGACCCCTTATCTCTCTCCCACCTCCCGGTGCAGAGCAATGTTCTGTGATGGTGCCCGAGATGCGTGGACTGAGCCCCTGCCACAGGCTGCCCGAGCCCGCCCTCTGCCCGGCGGCGGGCGGGAGCCCTGAGCCCGAGGCCGCGGGCCGCCGCTGCCGCCACGTCCTGGCCCTGCCCGAGGAGGAGGCATGGCGGCCCCAGCAGTGTGCCCTGCTCGAGGCCGACGCCTCGGACGAGGCAGGCATGCTGCCAGCCTCCCCGCGCGCCGCCGGCGGCTTCGACAACTTCTTCCTGGTGCAGGAGGGCGAGGGTCCAGGCTGGGAGGGCGGCTCCAGCCCCTTCCTGCCAGTGAGCCCCGAGGTGATGAAGCGGCGGCGCGGGGGTATCATCGAGCAGAGGGACATCATCAAGGCCCACGAGGCGCACAAGATGCAGAGCACCCCGCAGGCGCGGCGCAAGGAGTGGGAGTGAGTACCGGGGGTGGCTGGGTGGGAGCGGGGCGCAAGGGGCCAGGGAGGAGCCGAGGGCGCGTGGGGTCTCGTGGGGAAAGATGGGCCCAGCGAGGCAGATGGAGCTATCTCTGCTGCGGCCAAAAGAGAGGCTTGACCTTCCGAGGTAGGCCTCCGAGGACAGACCGGATCCATCTCACTAACCAGCCACAGGCTCCTGGAACCTCATCGAGGTCTAAGGACGTCCCAAGAGCCGCTCCCCACTCTTCCCACTCCCTCCTTCCCCTCCCAAGTGCATCTAGTTTACCAAGAGCCTGGGTATCAGGACCTGGGGTCTGATTCACACCCCAAGCTTTCCTGAAAAGAGGAGCTCTGTAAACCATGGAGAATCTATCAAAATGTGAAGCACCTATCTCGTTTTTCCCTCCAGAATTGCTGCTAACCCTCCTCTTTCTGGTATATTATTGAGCAAATGATTTTTTTTTGGGGGGAGGGCAAGTGTTCAGTGGATAGAAGAGATTGACCAAGATTCCAACCTCTCCCTCCTTCCCACCCCGACTTTGTTTCTTTTTGTGTAGAGTCAAAGGATTTATGTTCTGTCTTGGCTGATGCTTATTGAGAACTGGGATTTTATTCCTCGGAGTCACAAATTAAAGGAAGATAGTATTTCATTTAATTGTCAGTGACACCAGATTTACATCCCACCCCAGGACTTTGATGTGTGCTTCTGATGCCAGTGTTAATTCTACCTGTTTATTAATATACGTCCTGAGGTTTGTAGAGCTTTATCTCCTCTTGCCCTGGACTGAGTTAGTAGATGTTAGACTAGGTGTTTTTTTGATAGTGCTGGTCATGGTGGAATTTTCCTCCCTGGTTTTGATGGACATCCTGGATGGTGCAAATGGGGGCAGATGGAGGTGATCCCTGGTGTTGTTTTCCTATAGATGTTAAATGTTCATTAGCTCATTCATTCCTGACATGTGCCAGGCTCCTGGGGTTCAGAGAGGAATTGGGTACCCAGCACTTAACAGACCTTCTCTCCTGTTGATCACTTACCAGTGTGTTAGCCTTTAAAACCTCACATAGCTCTCTAAGTGCCAGTGACAATCTAAGCACCTTACCTGTATTAACTCATATGACTCCTCATCCTCACTATGAGGTAGTACAATTATTATCCACATTTAACTGACAAGGCGCAGGGAAGTTAAGTGATTCTCCCTAGATAATTATTACGGCATTGTTAACTGTGGTTTGAGGTTCATTAGTGATTTGTACTCTGGAAGTCTGGTTTTAGAATACATGCCTCTAACTTCAAAGGCACAGTGCCTTTTATTTTAGGTCTCATGGTAGTTAATTGCTGATCTCAGCCACCGACTGAGGTGTCATGGCAAGAGCAGTGGCCTAGGGGTTGAGAGACTTGGGTCTGATTCCCAGGGTGGCCTTGCAGGTGCTAAGTCATCTAATCGAGGCTTTGAAAATTGAGTAGGAGGAAATAGATGACCATTTGAATATGGTCCAACTCTGCTAGTTGATATTTTTTTCATAATCAGAAGCACTATACTTTTATGCACCTCTGTCGTGTCTTCTTAGGAGGATGCTGAACAGCTTGATGGCAGAGACTTGTCTTGCACATTCTGCATGTCACTCAATGCCTGCCGTATGACCTAACTCAAGAATTCCTACAATACTCACTGAAAAAGTCACTCCACCATGGCTTGGAATATGTGAATAAGTCTTAGGTTTGGTAGTAGGAGGATGGAGTGGCAGTGGGAGTCAGGAGAGACTGTGCTTTCATCAGGGCAAACCCATGAAAAGGTGAAATAGGGCAGCACACCAATAGCTTGGGGACATATTAACCTCTAAGAGTAATGGTAGAGGAGGAGCTCACCGAAGAGGTCAGAAAGAGTGGCCAGGGTGGTAGGCAAAAAGCCAGAGGATACAGGGACAAAGAAGTGAAAAGAGGAGTGTGTTCAGAAGGAAGGAGTCTTCATCTGTGTAAGATTTTCTAAAAGGTCAAATAAAATGAAGATGGAGAAGGAATCCGTGGGTTTTGGCAATACAGAGGTGGCCTTCACGGGAACAGTTTCAGGAGGATGATGGGGACAGGACGCAGTTGGAGTGTGTTGCAGAAACAATGGGAGGTGATAGAGACAGTGGCATGGCCCCAGACTCCCTGCTCCCCAAACTCACAGCCATCACTGCAGCCTGTTGGGAGATCTCCGTGATTAATACCACTAAGCCTTTGTCCTCACCACAAACTCCCTCCCTGAAAGGCCCTGTGCATGCCTTAGTCTGACCTACTTTCCGTTCCTTCCCCATTTCCCAAACCCTGATATCGCACTGGCTAGGACTTATGTTCCATCAGCCAGGAGCCTTCTCTGGACATTCCCTTTGCCTCCTGTTCTGCTTGGACCCTGCCTCTCCCCGAGGAGTGCTACTCGGTCTGCATCTGTGCCATGTGGCGGCTGTCTTCCCTCCCATACTGCTTGGCACTCTTGAGCCTGGAGGTGGGGTAGGTGTCTCACTGCTTGCCATTGTTGCTTCCAGACTATTGTTCCTCATGCCTGTACTAAAATGCCAGTTTGGAGCTCATGGCATCAGATAGCACCACCAGCTACTCTTTCCCTGGGCATCCATCTGCAGACTCCCAGGCACTCTCCTTCATCCCAGGAAGGCTTTAGCTCTTGCTTACTGCTTCTCTCCCCATCTTTTCTCCTGCCAGCAGTTCTTGGTTAGTTCCGTATCTACTTAGATGACCCTTCTTGTACCCTGGCCTCTTGGTTCCTTAACCTCTTCTACTTGATGGTTTAACTCGACACTTTCGGCTGGCCTCATTTCCTTGGTCAGTGTGGACCATGTCGTGACTGCACTGCTCCATGATCTCAATTTCAAGCGTCCTGCTGCTTGACTACCCTCTCTTTTCTGTCTGGTTTTCTCCCTCTGGTGCTCCAGTCCCCAGATTCTTTAATCTCACTGGTATCCATAGACATTTGATCCTGTGACTTGGCCACTGCCCCTTCACCAACTATATCCTCACTTCCCATCTTATCAGATTAGATTCCATTGTAAGCACCAAAAATACTCTGCAGAGAAAAAGAGTGACATTGCACTTGAGGTCGCCTACCTTCTCAAGATTTTCTCCTGCCAGCTGCCAAGGTAGAGCCCATCAGCAGCTAAGGGCAAGGATGCTGGATGCCTCCCAAGCTGGTCAGTAGCTTACTTCATGCTTCACCATCATTATGATCACTTCCTTGTTTTCACTCAACTTCCTTTACCCTCTGGTGTTCCATTATATGGGTCTGGCAAAACCCCAACCCTGCCTCAATCTTGCTTGCCATCTCTTCTTCACCTGCACTTGGACAGTCAAACATTACTATAGCATAACTCACAGCCTTGCTCACTGGTTTTTCTGTAAATTTGTGACCCTCTCACCAAATCCATCCTTAGTCCTGCCCAGAAATCTCACTCAGGTCAGTTCAGTCTCTTAGTCGTGTCCGACTCTTTGCGACCCCATGGACTACAGCACACCAGGCTTCCCTCTCCATCACCAACTCCTGGAGCTTGCTTAAACTCATGTCTGTAGAGTTGCTGATGCCATCCAACTGTCTCATCCTCTGTTACTCTCTTCTCCTTCTGCCTTCAATCTTTCCCAGCATCAGGGTCTTTTCCAACGTGTCAGTTCTTCGCATCATGTGGCCAAAGCATTGGAGCTTCAGCTTCAGCATCAGTCCTTCCAGTGAATGTTCAGGACTGATTTCCTTTATGAAATCTCATTCCTTTTCCTTTTCTATCCACCCTCATACTCTGTTAGAGACGATTTCACACACTCTTTCTTTTATACTCAAACCCCAACATCTCCTTATAAGCCAGCTTATTCTTAGCTCATGACCACAATTACTTCCCACTTCACGGGAAAATAGCAGCAATCAAGGAGGCTGGCATGAGCTCTGGTTCGCAGTGGCCACCCTCTGCATCTAGGCCCCTGTCCAGGCCGTCCCCCTTGTTTCTGTGACACCCTCTGCATCTAGGCCCCTGTCCAGGCCGTCCCTCTTGTTTCTGTGGACTCGCCCCTTGTCACACTCCACGTGGAGGTTCGGTGCCCAGGTCGAGCATGATGAGCCTCTTTGCAGTATGCTCTGCCTCTCATTTTTCTTCTACAGTTAGTCCCCTCTGGAACCCATTCCAATCAGGCTTTTGTCCCAAACAAAGTTCTTACCATGCTTGTGTGGTCCTCCACTTTGCAAAATCCAGTGGACAGTTCTCCAAGCCCATCTTCTTTGATGCCAGCGGCGGCAGAAGCAGCATTTGATCGTTGCCGTTCTCTCTGAACCTTTTCTCTTTCCGCCTTGGCCAGTTGCTCCTTAGTCTCTTTGACTAGTTTCCTCTTCCTTTTACCAATCTCTAAACACTGAAGGGCCCAGGGCTCCATCCCCTTTCCCAATACTATTCCCTAGTGATCTCTTCCAGCCCTCAACCCTTCAGTTCAGTTCAGTTCAGTTGCTCAGTCATGTCCGACTCTGCGACCCCATGAATCACAGCATGCCAGGCCTCCCTGTTCATCACCATCTCCCAGAGTTCGCTCAGACTCACGTCCATTGAGTCCGTGATGCCATCCAGTCATCTCATCCTCAGTCGTCCCCTTCTCCTCCTGCCCCCAATCCCTCCCAGCATCAGAGTCTTTTCCAATGAGTCAACTCTTTGCATGAGGTGGCCAAAGTACTGGAGCTTCAGCTTTAGCATCATTCCTTCCAAAGAAATCCCAGGGCTGATCTCCTTCAGAATGGACTGGTTGGATCTCCTTGCAGTCCAAGGGACTCACAACAGTCTTCTCCAACACCACAGTTCAAAAGCATCAATTCTTCGGCGCTCAACCTTCTTCACGGTCCAACTCTCACATCCATACATGACCACAGGAAAAACCATAGCCTTGACTAGATGGACCTTAGTCGGCAAAGCAATGTCTCTGCTTTTGAATATGCTATCTAGGTTGGCCATAACTTTTCTTCCAAGGAGTAAGCGTCTTTTAATTTCATGGCTGCAGTCACCATCTGCAGTGATTTTGGAGCCCCCCAAAATAAAGTCTGACACTGTTTCTACTGTTTCCCCATCTATTTCCCATGAAGTGATGGGACCAGATGCCATGATCTTCATTTTCTGAATGTTGAGCTTTAAGCCAACTTTTTCACTCTCCTCTTTCACTTTCATCAAGAGGCTTTTTAGCTCCTCTTCACTTTCTGCCATAAGGGTGGTGGTATCTGCATATCTGAGGTTATTGATATTTCTCCCGGCAATCTTGATTCCAGCTTGTGTTTCTTCCAGTCCAGCGTTTCTCATGATGTACTCTGCATAGAAGTTAAATAAGCAGGGTGACAATATACAGCCTTGACGTACTCCTTTTCCTATTTGGAACCAGTCTGTTGTTCCATGTCCACTTCTAACTGTTGCTTCCTGACCTGCATACAGATTTCTCAAGAGGCAGGTTAGGTGGTCTGGTATTCCTGTCTCTTTTAGAATTTTCCAGTTTATTGTGATCCACACAGTCAAAGGCTTTGGCATAGTCAATAAAGCAGAAATAGATGTTCTTCTAGAACTCTCTTGCTTTTCCATGATCCAGCGGATGTTGGCAATTTGATCTCTGGTTCCTCTGCCTTTTCTAAAACCAGCTTGAACATCAGGGAGTTCACGGTTCACGTATTGCTGAAGCCTGGCTTGGAGAATTTTGAGCATTACTTTACTAGCGTGTGAGATGAGTGCAATTGTGCGGTAGTTTGAGCGTTCTTTGGTATTGACTTTCTTTGGGATTGGAATGAAAACTGACCTTTTCCAGTCCTGTGGCCACTGCTGAGTTTTCCAAATTTGCTGGCATATTGAGTACAGCACTTTCACAGCATTATCTTTCAGGATTTGAAACAGCTCCACTGGAATTCCATCACCTCCACTAGCTTTGTTCGTAGTGATGCTTTCTAAGGCCCACTTGACTTCACCTTCCAAGACGTCTGGCTCTAGATTAATGATCACATCATCATGATTGTCTGGGTCATGAAGATCTGTTTTGTACAGTTCTTCCGTGTATTCTTGCCACCTCTTCTTAATATCTTCTGCTTCTGTTAGGTCTATACCATTTCTGTCCTTTATCAAGCCCGTCTTTGCATGAAATGTTCCCTTGGTATCTCTAATTTTCTTGAAGAGATCTCTAGTCTTTCCCATTCTGTTGTTTTCCTCTATTTCTTTGCACTGATCGCTGA
Source organism: Ovis aries (assembly GCF_016772045.2). Taxonomy (NCBI): domain Eukaryota; kingdom Metazoa; phylum Chordata; class Mammalia; order Artiodactyla; family Bovidae; genus Ovis; species Ovis aries. Next base: position 61,953,273 of record NC_056065.1, read on the forward strand.
AAAAGGCTTTCTTATCTCTTCTTGCTATTCTTTGGAACTCTGCATTCAGATGCTTATATCTTAGTTACCATAATACACTGGTGAATCCCAAGTGTCTATCTGCAGCCAGGACCCCTCCCCTGAATTTTCTAAATTTATTTTTAATTCTTTTTACCTTTAAAAATATTTATTTTGCTGTGCCAGGTCTCAGTTGTAACGCACAGGATCTTTTGTTGTGGCTTGTGGAATCTAGTTCCACGACCAGGGATCAAACCCAGGCCCTCTGCATAGGAAGTGCAGAGTCTTAACCATTGGACCAATAGGGAAGTCCTCCTTCCCTGATTTTAAATGCTACCCACTTAGCATCTTCTCATGTGTCTGTAGGCATCTGAAGGCCAGGACGTCCAATGGCAAAATATCAACTTACCCCCAAACCTGCTTCTCCTATGTTCTTCCCTATCTCAGTCAATGGAACCTATACTCTTTCTGTGGCTGAGACCAGAAATGTTGGAATCATCTAGATTTCTCTCACACTGAGACCAGATGCTTGCCAATCCCTGGTGACTTCCCCTAGAAAATGTAGCAGATCACATTTCTGTCTCCCACTGTCTTTCTGGTCTAGCATTAATTTGTTAGTCAAATTAACGAATAAAATTGAAATTTTATTTTTTTTATTCCATAAATACTTACATGGTACTTACTAGTTACCCAGCACTGTTCTAAACACTTTATTCATTTAAACCTTTTAACTGAATAAAGCTGGTACTGTTAATAGCCCCTGATTTGCTGTTGAGCCACAGAAAGTTTGAGTAACTTTCCCAGGACGATAACTGCAACCCCCTCTTAACCAGCCTCCCTGCTGGCGCCTAGTGGACTAGGTGACTCCTGCTGGAGTCACCCCCACTGCAGTGAAGGGTCCTTTTTGTTCTTTAAAAAATGATTTACAAAGGAGTTGGAAAGATAGTGCATAGAGTTTCCATGGAAGAGTCATTGGTCCTCTGCTCAGAACCTTTTCGTGGCTTCTCAGCCCACAGAGCAAACCCCAGTCCTTAGCACAGTCTACCTGGCTCTGCCCGACCTCCCTCCTGGACCTTGACTTCTCCCCAACAAAGACACACGGGCATCTTTGGCTTCATCTCTGAATCTCTCCTCCCTTCGTCTGCTCCAGCTGTGTTGTCTCAGGCCTTTCCTTGACCCCACCTCACTGTAGGGTGCTTGCCCTGGCTGTTCCCTCTGCCTGGAGTACTCTTTCCCTACAGATCTGATCGATTCAGCCCCCACTCCACTGAGCACTCTGCTCGGAGAGCCCTTCCTGACCCCTCTTTATAGAGTTGCCTCCCCAGAGTCACCCTATCTCTTTATTATGCTTTAGTTTTCATCATAGCCTTTACTACTGTTTTCCCAACACACACATTATGCACATAAGTGCACAAACAAACACATAGAGACACATGTACACACACACACACACACACACACACACACACACACATTTGTGTATGTCTGTCTCCCTGCACTGAAAGGTAAGCTTCTTGAAAGTGAGAACTTTGTTTATTTTCAGTGTATAGAATAATGTCCCATGTGTAATTGGCTCATAATAACTGTTGAATGAATGATGAGAGAAATGCATCGAAAGGAATCAATACCTCTTCCAATCAGCTAGCTTCCAGGGAGAGAGGCAGCTGAGTTTTCTGGGTCAGCTGTGCGGTTGTACAGGTTGTTGACTGTACAAGGCCCTCCAGTTGAACCATCAGCAGAGGAAGTGGGGAGTCTGTTCCCTGCCCTCCCCCAGGGCTGCTCAGCACCCTGTGTCTATGGTACACCTTGGAGAGATGGAGCCTTCTCTTCTCTCTTGCCCTGGATTATATTTCACAGACAGGCTCCTGCTGGCACCAGGACAGGGCAGCCTGGTCTGTTTGCAGGGCATAGATTTGCTGTAGTAGGAAATCAGGAAGGACTCCCTGTCGGTGGCCCTGCTGGCTTTCTGCTCCTCCCCCAGCTCTAGCCCCTTCCTAGGCCCTGGCCACCGCCCACACAGCTGACGGCCCACACCACACACACTGCCAGCTTTTAGCAATCCCGCCTTCTTGGCACTGACTCTGGACTCTGGTGATGCACGAAGCTGACTAGAAACCAACCTGGGCAGTTTCCAGCATGCATTTTTGGTCTTGCTTGGGGGAGCCAGATGCGGGGAGGGGACGTTGGAAGGGTAGGAGGAGACTTCAAGGAAAAGATATCCGTTTTCCTGAGGACAGACTGTAGGTGATTTGGATGAAGCAGATTTTCTTGTGTAGAATTTTATTTCCCAAAGGACCTATTAAAAAATTTCCTCGGGCCCAGTGTACAGGTTATGAGACCTTTCGGTTAACACTGTTTTACAGCTCTAGTGAGTAGGCGTGAAACCATGTGTTACTAATGCTTTAATATAGTTCCCTCCAGCTTCCAAGATGTTTTCATACATACTCTCTCATCTGACCCTCACTATGACCCTATGAACCAGCTACTGTTATTCCTAATTTACAGAAGGAAAAATGAGCCACACAGTCAGAGGTGGTGTCAGGTCAAAGAACCCAAGTCTTCATAGCCACTGCCCCTAGTGATGGAGCACTGGCTATATGCTGTGCATGTTATTTATTCCAATGGAAATCATAGGTACTGTTATAAAGAGTGGAAACATTTCATATGGGACTATTATTGCATATGGAGGTGGAAGGAAGGAAATTGTGTGTAAGTTTCAAGTCTGCGTAGGTTGCTGCAACTTATTCTATAAAGACAGAAGAGGTATTTCCATAATCATAGTATTTATTGCACTACATTGCAATTGCCTGTTTACATGTCTGTCTCCCCTACCAGACTGTATAGAGCAGGGATGTCTGTCTGACACCCATTGTGTCTCCATCACTTAGCACAGTGCCTGGCATGTAATAGACTCTTAATAGACATGTGCAAAATGAAAAAAAAAAAAAAAAGGAAAGAAGTGATTTGCACACTGGGAGAGTCCATCGGGTGAGGTTATGTTAGTTGCCCGGAATCTCGCAGCTAATGAGGTGTCACACCAGGCCCTCTGACTTCAACAAAGCCCGTCTTGTTCCTCAGAGGCATGCCACCTGCTTTAGTGTCTCCTGCAGTGACAACAAGCACAGACAAGTGACAGGAACCCAGTTCAAACTACAGTAACTCCCCCACATACGGACCTTCCAATTGCAACAGGTTGCAAACTGCAACCTGTGGTCCATCAACATCAGGCATGAGTGAATCCGCTGCTTGCCCTCTGTCTCCTATTGCTGATGGTCCTGCAGCTCTGCCATCTCCTGCCTCCTCTCCCTCCTCCAGTCAGTAACTCTTCCTGCCTGTTTGCTCGATGCCAGCCCCTCTATGCCAGCTGTTATGCTGTACTACTGTACTTTTCAAGGTACTATAGTATAAGATTAAAAATGTTTAATATTTTTGTGTGTTTTTTTTACATTTTATTTGTGTGAGAAGTATTATAAACCTGTTACAGTACAGTACTGTATAGCTGATGTGTTCGTTGGATACCCGGGCTACCTTTGTTGGAGTTATGAACACAGAGGACTCACAAATGTGCTCTTGGCATGGAGCTCATTCATATGTAGGGGGCTTACTGTAGGGCTGATCCTTGCGATGCAACTTGTAAACGGTGGGACCTGGGGCTGGCGGCAACCTCTCTGCATTTTTTAGAGTGGAGGAGAGTCGTAATATTTAACTTGCCGATCTGTTGTAAATTTTGGCCGTATTTATTCTATCACATATACTGGTGTAGGTCCTTGAAATGTTGGTGAGCCCCAGGGTTATTCTGGGTGTTGCATCTGCCTACACAGCCTTCCAATCAACCAGGTCCACGTGTATAGGGATGACTCCTGAACGTAGATTCCCTAAGACTCTTGCAGCCAAATGGTAGCCTGGCACCTCCACACTGTGGTCTAACTGGCATCAAGAACTTGACATGGCTAAAACAGAACCCCCGACTCTCTCCTGACCCCACAGCCTCTCAGCCCTCCCATTTCTGTAAGTGGTACCACATCTATGCAGTGGCTCAAGCCAAAGACTCTCATGATCCTTGATTTCTTCTTCTTCCCCTTTCTCTTGCTTCCAATCTACTGGCGAGCCCTGACACCTCCCAAACATATTCCAAGCCTGAGCACTCTCCCATCCCCACGGCAACCAGTCTCTTCTGCATCACTGTCACTCCAGCCACTGAAGCGGCCTCCCCATTGGCCTTTCCCCTGTCTCTGCTTCCCAGTGATCTGGAATGTGTCTGTTCACACAGCAGATGGGGACATTGATAAAAGGTGTAACCCTCATGGGGTTCTGAGCCACGACTTCCCTTTGTAGTCAGAGTACAATCTGAGCTCCTTTCTCTGGCTCGCCAAGTCCCACTCCGCCTGGTTTTCGGGTGCCTTCTGGCCTCCTCCCTCTGACTCTCTTCCTTCCTCCCTGTAGTCTCACTCACCTCTCACTTTCAGGCCAGGCCTGGGCTTGCTGATCTCTCTGTCCTGGCTCCTCCCTCTGCCTGCAGTGTTCTTTCTCTAGAACTTAACATTGTCGGTCCATTCTTGTCATCTTGACATTAGCTAAAATGACACCTCCCCAGAGAGGTTGACCTTCGCCACATGGTCTAAACTAGACATCTGGTGACTCCGGGTCGCATCACCCTACGTGGTTCGCTGCCTCCCCGACAAGTGCCATGCAGCCGTGTCCCCTCCACAGTCGCAGTGCTGGGCACAGTGCCCGATACCCAAGCTCTCAGTGAATATATATGAGTGAATGAATGAATGGATGCCTGCTCCATGTGCCGTTGATGTGGTTATAATTGTGATTTCTATGCTCACCCAGCCCCTGACAGCCCCCAGACATGTTGTGGGGTCTAGTCCAGGGAGCTTGGGGAGCCAGGGGCTCTGAGTCTAGAGCAGGGTCAGCCCCTGGGGGGTGGAGCCTCATGGGCTGTGAAAACCCGGGTGGGTTAACCTGCAGGTCATTTGGGCACCATCCTCCTTCACACCTTCTTCCTTTGATCACACTGAACCATGTGTTATCAGATATTGGGAAAAATATTCTAGCTTTCAAAGCTTCGTTTTCCTCCTTTGCTAGGTTGTGGATGAGGACAGTGGCATTTTTTGAGTTGTTATGAAGAGCATGTAAAGTCCTTAGTCCCATGCTTGGCTGTTTCCCTCCTAACATCGGGTTCCTCACCTTCCAGAGCCTTGTCTTGCCATCCCTGTCTATAGCAGGGCATAGAAGTTTGCTGAAGTCTGGGGCGCAGAAGGTGCAGTCCAGGTTGGGATCAACCACATATGTCAGTGGACCCCAGCAGCTCTCAGCTGGCGAAATGAAGAAATAAACAGTGCCCAGCGCGTGGTAAACAGTGAGTGCACACCAGCCATTTTATCGTCATCATCGTGGTCATTACCATCTGCTCCAGCTGTCTCATTTACAGATGAGGGAACCGAGGTCCTGAGGGCTGGGTGGCTGCCAGTGCGTTCCATCAGCCATTCTTCAGATGGCAAGGTCAGTGGACTGTGGTGAGTGAAAAGGCTCAGAGGACCCAGCCCTGTAAATTCCAGCCACAGCCCTGCAGCTGTGCTATCCTGGGAGGCGGGGCTGGGCATCCAGACTGGGAGAGATGGTAACTCAGACACGCCACCAGCATCCTCACCAGCTTTCACACCACACTCAACATCCGTGTTGAATTCTGTTTAAAAAGAAAAATAGACGTCTCAACCTTGAAGCTTTCTCGCTGAATTTTTAAAGTCACAGGGCCAATTTTTCTCTGAACTCTTAACAGAACCATGGAGAAATCAGTAAGGCTCAGTGGGGACATCCTTCCACACGCTGCCACTTGCTGGCAAAACTCAGGCTCCTCGGGGTTAGTTCTTAGAATGCTAGAGTCTGTAGGACGCCATTGCCAGAAGGGCACAGGGGCAGCATTTTGTTGAGTTGAATAGAGGTGCTTTGTTGAATGATCTGATACGGTTTAAATCCGTGTGCTTTAAGGAGGGGCAGGAAGGTCACTGCCACCCCCAGCCCTCCCTATGGCCTCAGACAGGGCGGCGTCCTGCGTTTAGAGGTCCAGCTTGGCCCTGAAGGTACCCGAGCATGGAGCCATGCAGAGTCCTACCCCCTCACTGAAAACGAAGCATTGCAGGCTCTTAGGGTGGTAGTATATATAACAGGCTTTCAGAAACCAGAACGTATGACAATGAAACACAGAAAGCAGGAGCCTTCAGAATATTGCCTTATCACTAGCCAAAGGCATGTTTGGAAACCATGAGCCGAGCAGGGACCTGCAAGCATCTGCCCTGCCTTCTTGGAATGCTGAGCTTTCCACCTCCCCCCAGGAACTGACACAGTTCCAGTGACTCCTAGAGACTGGCTTTACGATGGCCCTTTGGGGGAACTTCAGCACATATCCTTGATTTTTTTTTAACCTGTCCCCTCCAGGGATTAAAAAAAATAAAACAAAATCGTTTCTTTCTAGGTCTGTTCTCTAGTGACTTTCCTTCCCCTGCATTTTTTTTTCTTCTTCAGACCTTCTGGCAGTTCTGTGAAAGCGTCCCTCGGAGGGCAGGCTGTAGGGAACGTGAGCAGTGCGGTCCCCTTGCAGGCGCCCAGCCCCTCCCGCCGTGTCTGGTGACTCCCCCACCCCTACCACCGCCATAACCTCTCTGCTCCTTCTCTAAGCCACCAGCTTCCCCAAGGGACAGCAGTTTATCACCTTTTCTAGGGCATGGAGCCAGGAGCCAGCACTCAGTGGGGTCAAGTGACCCTCTGTTGTCCTGGTTTGTCCTCTCAAGGACAAGCCAGGGAGGAGGAGGCAAGGGAGGAGAGTGTGTGGCCCTGCAGCCCAGCGCTCAGCCCTGATGCGCCCCAGGTGTCGAGTCCACGACTGTGTGTCCCTAGATGGCATCATCAGGGTCTTGTCCGTTTTGAGTGGCAAGTGAACCAGTCTCTCCTCCCCACCACCCGGCCTGCCAGCGTGGTCCTCCCCTGGTTACCTTCAGAAGAGGTTCAGCCTCCTGGACATGTCAAGATACAAAGGGATTCAATCCCGCCCCCCCCCCCCCCCCCCCCCCCCCGCCCCCCCTTTTTTTGAAGAAAATGGGAAAAGGGGTGCCCCCTAGTGTCAGCTGCACAATTGATCACACTTTTCCCTTCTCAAGGTTAATTTTTCCTGTTTTATGGTGCTCTCTCGTGGTCATTTCTGTGTAGTGCAGCCATGGTCTCCCTTGGAAGCTTTTTACAGAGTGCTATGGAAATAGGCTGGAGCAGCCTAGGGGTTACCCATCGTATCACTGGTAAGGACAACCAGGCAAGAAGATAGAGGGCCTGGCAGAGCTGGGGGAGCACGCAGGGATTCCGGCTTCGGTTCTGTCAAGGCTTCCCATCTCCCTTACTGTCCTGCACTGTGCTTCACTCACCTGGATGTGTGGCTGCAAATGAGTCAGGGGTGCAGTGACACCGCTGACGTCACAGGGGTGACGGAGGGTGGCAGGGGCATGGCTCATAATTGACAAGCAACTGGAAACTGCCATGGAGAGGGGCTGGGTGGACAAACTGTACTTCTAAGGAAATTGCACCTAAGGAATACTGCTGCTGCTGCTAAGTCACTTCAGTCGTGTCTGACTCTGTGTGACCCCATAGACGGCAGCCCACCAGGCTCCCCCGTCCCTGGGATTCTCCAGGCAAGAACACTGGAGTGGGTTGCCATTTCCTTCTCCAATGCATGAAAGTGAAAAGTGAAAGTGAAATCGCTCATTCATGTCTGACTCTTAGCGACCCCATGGACTGCAGCCTACCAGGCTCCTCCGTCCATGGGATTTTCCAGGCAAGAGTACTGGAGTGGGGTGCCATTGCCTTACTATGCAGTATTAAAGAGTCATTGTGGTATTCTTTCTAGAAACCGCCAAGGAAAGATATCCAACATAGAGTGTTAATTTTTAAAAAGCAAAATTAAAAGCAAAACGCAGACCTGTATGTTATATGATCACACTGTCATGACAGAAGGAAAGGGAGGGACAAATGTCCCTCAGCAGTGATAGGATGGATGAGGACACCTGGAGAAATGGAAGTGCTCAGCGCAGAAGACCTCACACACACGCACGTGCACACACACACACAGACCACTTATGACATTCCAGATACCGTGATAAGCAAGACATTTAAAAACCTTAAACGCCTTAAATGAGAAATTATGTGAGGCGATGAGAAAGCAGTTGTTGTTCAGCCGCTCAGTCTTTGCAACCCTGTGGACTGCAGCACACCAGGCTTCCCTGTCCTTCACCATCTCCCAGAGACTCGTGTCCATTCTTGATTGCAGCTTGAGCTTTATTCAGCTCGATGTTTCACATGATATGCTCTGCAAAGAAGTGAAATAAGCAGGGTGACAATATACAGCCTTGACATACTCCTTTCCCAACTTTGAACTCGTCCGTTGTTCCCTGTCTGGTTCAGACTGTTGTTTAATGAGAAAGAGGCGCACCGCCCCTGGCCCCGTGGCCAGCCTATTGTGGCCTTTGGCCTCTGTGCTGTTTTCAATGGCTGCGCCTCCTCCCAGCACAGGATGGCCCTCAAAACGCCGGCTCCCCTGCCCCGCCTTGTTTCTCTTCTTGGTGTTTGGCCCCTCTCACCGCTTCATTCTTCCTCCTTTGTTCTCCAATGCCCAAGGTGGAGGAGGAATGAACAAACACAGAGTGGGGTCCTCTTTAGCTTCTCTTCCTTACTCCACCTCTTGCCCTGTGCAGACCCCCTGCAGCACTGTACACGTCTCACTGTTCCGCTCATCACCTACTGATCTCAATGATGGGAGAGCTGTATCTCTCCCCAGATTTATAAAGAGTACAGGGAGGAGTTGGGTAAATTCCCTTTCTTGGAGTTCTTAGGGTACAGAAATAACATACAGAAATACTTGGCACGCTCTTTGGTGTGGGGGAGGACGGCCAGATGTACTTGGCATGAGTGTGCTGAGGTCAAGTCCATCTTCACCCTCCTCCCTCTCATCTCAGTGCTCCCTGCCCACCATCCACTGTGGTGACTCTCTGCCCCTTATTTCTGTGCTGAAGCTGGGAACATTTGTCCCTCCCTTTCCTTCTGTGGTGACAATGTAATCATATAACATACAGGTCTGCATTTTGCTTCTTAAAAATCAACACTGTATTTTGGATATCTTTCCTTCGTGGTTTCTAGAAAGAATACCACAATGTCTCTTTAATGCTGCATAGTATTCCTTAGGTGCAGTTTCCTTAGAACTACAATTTGTCCACCCAGCCCCCTCTCCATGGCAGTTTCCAGTCGCTTGTCAATTACAAGCCATGCTCCTGCCACCCTCCATGATTGGGCCGCTGTAACACGCGCTTTCCTTCCTGTAGGAGATGGTCGGTGGGTGGAGGAGGCTTTCCCACACTGTGCCCTTGTCTCTTGAGGACTGGCGCTTCTCCCCAAACCCCTCCTCTCATCTCAGCTGCAAATTGAAATGAGAACTTTCCCAGTCTGTGTCATCTCTCTGGCCCCAGTGGAGAGGCGCAATGAATTAATAATACACCAGCAGGAAACAGAGAGATGGGCTCCTTAGCCATCAGTCTGTGTGCCCAGCCTCTCCACTCACTAATTAGCATGCTGACAGCCTTGGTTTCATCTAGAGCCAGGGTCAAGCTTTGGAGACATTTGTGCCTCAGCATGGGCTATCCGGCCTAGAATGGGGAGCCCAGGTGCCTTCCTGGGTGGAGTGGGTGCCTTCTTGCAAGAGGCTGGCTGAATTCAGAAGTTCCTCCTGGGAACCCTGTATACCTCCTGGGGGTGGGATGGAAACGGGCCTGGGGATGGAGGAAGGGATGGCTGTTATTGTCCAGGTGGTGCTGGCTGGTGTGTGCTGGTCCAGGTGACCAGTTTGTGACCTTGGTTCTGCTGCAGGCAGGTGACACTTGCTGAGCTGTGCTGGAGGTAGTTGTCTCAGGGAGGAGCCTTGTCTTCAAACTACAGGCTCCCTTTAGAGGGAGGTGGCCCAGGAAGATTGCCTCAACATAAATACTGTTCAAACTCCACAGTTGTGTCTCACCACACTCCTAGGAGGTTAGCGTTTAGGATTAGCAGGTGTGACCTTCAATCTGGCCCTGGCACAGTCCAGGCTTGTATAAAGTTGCTAAGGAAAAGCTTCTGTACAGGAGACTGTCACCAAGAAGCTGTGTGACCCTGGCCAATCCTCTTTACTTCTCTGGGATCTGTTTGCAACGTGGATTAGAAACAGCCCTTGTTTGCTGTCTGAGGCAGTGTGGCCAGATGACTCAGAGTGTAGATTGTAGGTCTGACAGCCTGTTTTCAATCCAGACTCTCACACCTGGAAGCTGGGTGGCTTTGGGTAAGTCACTTCACCTCTCTGGGTCTCTGTTCCCACCTCCCTTTATTATATAGAGCTAGTCTTAGTGTGGTATTGACGTAAACTCCAATCTGATGAAAATAATTTTTTCCCCATGTTTGTATGCTATTTGACAGATAGACTTGAGATGAAATTTCTGAGGCCACCTGGCTGAGACTCAGCCCTGTTCCTTCCTGCTCCTCCCCGCTCCCCATCTTCCCAAGTAAGCTATGGAGCCGCTTGGGGGCCACATGACCAAGACAGAGTCACATCCTCTGGGCTGGGCTGCAGGCCTAGCTTCCTCCTGCCCTTGGTCCTGGTGTGGCTGAGGTCCAGGCTCTCTCAAGCCCATCCTCTATCCCCTGGTGCCCAGGACACCTGCCTTTCCTCCCACATCGCTCTTGGGCCTCCCACGCTGCTGCAGGGGTGGGAGAGGCTGCGCATTGCAGACCGGGTTCCCAGAAACAGACTTGGAGACAAGGATTAATGTGCAGGATGTTTATGCCAGGGTGGGAGGGTGCTCTTGGGATCAATACCCGGGGAAAGGAAGGGAAGGAAGCAGGATTGGGCAGAGAGAGAAGTTGGGCTGTGATGCATCTCAACAAAGGCCTTAGATGACCTCATGGGGTGGTGGTGGAGGACTCTAGAACTTGGAGGGTCTTCCAGAGTTATCCTGAGCTGCGACGAAGAGGCCCGGTCTTTCTCTTCCCTCTTCGGCAGACCCTAGATGCAGACCGGCCCCTGGAAGGTGTCATGACGTAGGTCCAGGTGGACAGCGCAGCTAAAGCAGTCCCTGAGGGGCTGACATTGCATGCCAAGTGCCAATAGCATCTGAGCAGCTGGAGGAAAGGACCTGCAGTCCTGATGGGAGATGTCACAGCATCCACCACACTGCTGGAAGGGCTCCTGAGCCGTCAGAGGGAGGGCGTCAGATCCCACCAGCCACACAGCACAGACTTGCCTCTGAGCAGAGACCTGGGGGCTGGTTGGGGCCTTCCAGAACACCAGCCAGGACCTGCTCTCTCCAGGGCGCTCGTCTGTTGTGGGGCCTGGCCTCTCTGTTCCGACCTGTCCCCACACCTATGGATGTGGTTGGAGCCTCTTGGTGGAAGGTCTGGCCAGGATCACCTGCCCAGCATCTGGGCTGGGCCCTGCCGTCTCAGGGTCCTCTTGGATGCTTCTGGCTGCAGAGCTTGGTGAGAGCTGGCAGTCCTTGAGATTAGGTAGACCTGGGCCTGTCACCCAGCAGCCTGGCATGTCCTTTCATCTTCCCGGGATTCAGGACAGTGGCGTCTCAGGGTTGTTTCTGTCATTTCTGTGTGTTTACCATTGCCAACAAACTGCATATTTTCTCATGCCCTTGTGCTGTGCTAAATCTCATTTGCACGAATGTTTATTATCAGTCTTGGGCTTGTCAGTTTGGGCTGCTGTAACAGGCTACCATCGCTTGGGCGGCTTTTAAACAACGGAAATTTATTTCTCAGAGCTTTGGAGGCTGGAAGTCTGAGATCAAAGTTACCCACTCCGGTATTCTGGCCTGGAGAATTCCATGGATGGAGGAGCCTGGCAGGCTACAGTCCATGGGGTCGCAGAGCTGGACATGACTGAGTGACTAAATAGCAACAGCAACCAAGAGCTCAGGGACTAAGACTGTCACAAAGGAAGAGGCCACTGACGCTTTCCTTTAGGTTCAGCCGTTATTAGATCTGGAGCTGTGGTGACTTTTCAAGGTTATGGACGCCTTCAAGTATCCCAGGAAAGCTATGGAACTCTTCTCACCCAGAAACACATACTCACACACACACACCGGCCCAAACACTTTTGCCTGCAAATTATTACAAGCGATTTATTTTACATGCATAAAAGAGAAAAATGATATTCCAAAGGAATATGCCTCTTCCTCAGCTTTTCATGTAAAATAATGAGCATTTGCCAAAAAAAAAAAAAGATTCAAACTGTACAAGTAAAACAAAAGGTAAACTCTGCTTAAAAGTAAATTTGAATAGAAGATTGTAATTGTTGGCCTTGAATAAGGAACCAAAATTGTGCCGGGGTACATCATCTTTGCTAGCCTTGGTTTTGAGTCAGAATCTCAGAGGTATGTCATTCCATCATTTTGAAGAAATCATGACTCCTTTTTAAAATTAAAGTGTATTTGAGTCCTTCCCTGATAGCTCAGTTGGTAAAGACTTCACCTGCAATGCAGGAGACCCTGGCTCGATTCCTGGGTCAGGAAGATCTGCTGGAGAAGGGATAGGCTACCCACTCCAGTATTCTTGGGCTTCCCTGGTGGCTGAGCTGGTAAAGAATCCACCTGCAATGTGGGGAGACCTGGGTTTGATCCCTGGGTTGGGAAGATCCCTGGGAAAGGGAAAGCCTACCCAGTCCAGTATGCTGGCCTGGAGAATTCCATGGACTGTATAGTCCATGGGATCACAAAGAGTCAGACACGACTGAGCGACTTTCACTTGACTTGTGTTATTTCGGGTATACAGCAAAGTGATTGTAATATATGTATTTTCAATTTATTTACCATAATAGGTTCATTACTAGATATTGACTATAGTCCCCCGTGCTGCACAGTGAATTCTTGTTGTTTGTCGCTTTTATATACAGTAGTCCATATCTTTTAATCCCATACTCCTAATTTATCTTCTCCCCTGTCTTTCCCCTTTGGTAACCATATGTTTATCTTCTGTCTGTGAGTTTGCTTCTGCTTTGTAAATAGATTCATTTGTATTATTTTTAGGTATAAGTGATATCATATAATATTTGTCTTTCTCTGTCTTACCTTCAGTTAGTATGATATTCTCTAGAGCCATTCATGGTGTTGAAAGTGGCAATATTTCATGCTTCTTAATGAAGTGCAAGTAACATCTGGGCTTGCAATTGGCATCTGAAGTCCAAAGAGGGAGTGATGGGATGCTTATTAGTCAGAAGCACAGGTAACAAGCTGGGTGTCTGATTGGTGTCTGAAGTTGGGGAGTAGGGGGCAGTCTTGTAGAACGAGACCCTTATCCTGTGGAATCTTAGGCTGTCTCTGGGTGGATAGTGTCAGAATTGAGTTGAATTGTAGGGGATCCCCACTCTACATTGGAATTGGGAAACAGGAACCTAAAACTCTACCCTGACCTGGAGCTTAGACTCCCTCCGGTGTCAGGGGAGAGGACCAACCCTTGGAGGATAATCCACCCTGCCACCGACCCTCACCATCCCCTCTCTGTCCTGTGCTCACCTCCTTGTGACTTCCCTTGCTGCTTTTTCTCAGCTTAAGAACCTGAGGTCTCTCCCCACAAGGCTTGTCTCAGCCTGATGCTGGAGAAACCATATTTGCAGTCCCCCAATCCTGCTTTGAACTGTGGTGTTGGAGAACTCTTTAGAGTCCCTTGGACTGCAAGGAGATCAAACCAGTCCATCCTAAAGGAAATCAGTCCTGAGTGTTCATTGGAAGGACTGATGGTGAAGCTGAAACTCCAATACTTTGGCCACCTGATGCAAAGAGCTGACTCATTTGAAAAGACCCTGATGCTGGGAAAGATTGAAGGCAAGAGGAGAAGGGGATGACAGAGGACGAGATGGTTGGATGGTATCACCGACTCAATGGACATGAGTTTGGGTAAACTCTGGGAGTTGGTGATGGACAGGGAGGCCTGGAGTGCTGCAGTCCATGGGGTCACAAAGAGTCAGAGAGACGACTCTTTGTGACGACTGAGAGACTGAACTGAACTGAAGTGAATCCCGCTTATCTGGGCTGTTTAACATTCTCTCAATTTTTCATTGCTGTTAAAATCTTCAACCGTTTAAAAAACATAATGATGTAGATTTTTTTTTTCCTCTCATTAAAAAGGACATGATCGTTGCAAAGCAATTGGGAACACCTAAGTATAAAGAAGAATATAAAAATCACTCATAATCCAATCACTCCAATCCAAACACTGCCAATATTTTGATGTGTTTTTCCCTCTGGTCTTTTTGGAAACATTTTAGGTACATACAAATGTGTTTTTAATTTCCTTTTTTTTCTCCCTAAATTGAGCTCCTGCAGAATATTGTTTTCTATCTTGTTTCTTTCACTTTTCATTATATTGTGAGTAATATAATAATACCATTAAGTATTATTTGAGAATTAGATTTGTAATAGCTAATGGCTGAAGTTCAGGGAAAGATTTTGGGGCTTTTTATGCTAATGTTAAGAAAGAGACTCATAGAAACTTAGTTCCTGTCTTCCTGCTTATTCTTCCTCCCCAAAGAGTTCTTGACCAAGAGAAGAGCAAATAAGAAGAGCAGCAGCCAACTGTGAAATAAGAAACTCTTTCAATTGTATCTCAGCACAGCGAGCAGCAGCTCTTGGATGTTTCTGGGCTCATTGGTCTAAGTGAAGTTTCCTAACCCCATCCCTGGAATCTTAGATGATCTCGGTAGGCCTGTGGAGCTGGCTTGGGCTTGACTTACTTACTTGGCTCTGTGTGGCTTTGGGCAGATGACTTAACCTCTCTGGGTATTTCCTCATCTGTAAAATGGACAATAGTACCCCTTAGAGTTTCATACAGTGTAAGTGGGATGAACAAATAACATGTTTGCTATAATACTTGACGAATAATGATCAATAAATGTTAGTTTTACCATTTTCCTATCATTGGGTATTTATGTGCTTAAATTTTTTTTTCACTATTGTAGATGAATCAGTTTATCAATATACAGCAAATATTTACTGAGATCTTCCTAGGTGCCAAGGATTCTTCTAAATGTTGAGGAGGGCAAGGGTAACCATGACTAGACAGGGGTCATCTCATGGAGTTTAAACTTTAGTGGAGAGAAAAGACAAACAAGGTAAGTTCGGGTGGTAATAAGGGTTATAAATCAAATAAGATAATGTACTGAATTAAGGGGTGGCAACTTAGGGTAGGGGGGTCAGGGAGGACCTTCCTGAATAGGTGACCTGAGTGACAGGGAAAGATGTGGAAAGGGCAAGTCAGAAGGCTCTGAAATGGGAGTGAGCTTGGGAAGTTCAATCAAAATTCAGAAGCAGTGAGTGAGCAAAGAGGGCTTGAGGAGGGGTCCCAGAGGTAGACAGGGGCCACTTCATCATGGAGCACTTTGGGGGACAGAGTAAGGAGTATCAGCTTTATTGCACAGTGTGAGGGATGCCCCACTGGAGGGTTTTGTGAGGGGGAGAGACACATTCAGTGGTGTGAGCTGGACCTGGCCGATGTGGGCTTGCGAGAGCGGTTATGCCCGTTCCTTCCAAACTAATTGTTTGGTGACATCACGCTGGTGATTTAAATGGCCGTGGTGAGAGGATTTACGCCACGGAAATTTGGAGCAAATGCTGTGAATCAAGCCTTGATTCAAGCCTTGATTCATCTTCCAGGGAGCCTGTTGTTAACAAGTACCAGCGCACCACTTGAATGGACTGACGTGAGTTTTTAAAAACACTTCTTGAGCTGCTGTGTGGAGAATGAATTATATGCAGGTGATACTGCAATGAACACTCTTGAATACATCATTTTACTATAGTTCTGGGTATTTCCGTAGGAGAAATTACTAGAAGTGAAATTACTGCGTAAAATTACCTAATCGCTCCATACTGAAAGTTTCACCAATTTATTCTTCCACCAGCAGTGAGAGACACATTTTCTGTACCTTTACTTATGCTGATCATTAGCAAGAAAAGAAATGGGGAAAAGAGAAAAATTAAATTTGTTAGATAAAAAATGGTGTCCTATTTGATAATTAATGATTGGATGCTTCTTATCCATTTGTTCATTTTCTTTATGAATTATTTATTCATGTTCTATTCTCCTTTTAAAAAATTGTCTGCATTTTTGTTATTGACTTGTCAGAACTCTATACATGAAAAGTTTTAATTTTCTGTCATTATGTTATAAATATTTTTCCTTAGTTTATGTATTCCTCTAATTTTTTAATATATTGAAAATTTACATTTCTGTGGAATAAGACATATTGTTTCTTCAGCCAGAGAAATATTCATTTATGTTTTAATTACATTTTAAAAATACATCTTTAATCCATCTGGAATTTACTAAGTTCTTAGGTAATGTTCAATTTCATTTTATTGTAAATGGTTAACCAACTATCCCAGTGCTAGGTATTTTTGAAATATATTCCCCTATCATATTTTTATTTGGACTATTTTAGAGCCATTTAAAGTTCAGAACCAAATAGAGGGAAAGGTACAGAGCTTTCCCATACACACCCTGCTCCACATCTGTATAGCCTCCCGAGTTATCAGTTATCATCAGTTCAGTTCAGTCACTCAGTCATGTCTGACTCTTCATGACCCCATGGACCGCAGCACACCAGGCCTCCCTGTCCATCACCAACTCCCAGAGCTTGCTCAAACTCATGTCCATCAAGTCAGTGATGCCATCCAGCCATCTCATCTTCTGTCATCTCCTTCTCTTCCTGCCTTCAGTCTTTCCCAGCATCAGGGTCTTTTCCAATGAGTCAGTTCTCATCAGGTGGCCAAAGTGTTGGAGCTTCAGCTTCAGCATCAGTCCTTCCAATGACTATTCAGGACTGGTTTCCTTTAGGATTGACCGATTTGATCTCCTTGCAGTTATCATCATCCCCCACCAAGTTTGTTACACTTAATGAACCCAACTGACACATCACAGTCACCCCAAATCCGTAGTTTACCTTAGACTTCACTCTTCATGCTCTTGATACTGTACGTTCTATTTGTTTGGACAAGTGTATAATAACGTATCCATCATTAATAATATCCTGCAGAAAATTTTCACTGCTCTAAAAATCCCCTGTGCCCTGCCTATTTATCCCTCCCTAATCTCCATTCTGACATATTTGTATCATATTGGGGCTTCCCTAGTGGATCAGTGGTATAGAATCCATCTGCCAATGCAGGAGATGCGAGTTTGATTCCTGAGTTGGGAAGATCCCCTGGAGAAAGAAAAGGTAACCCACTCCAGTATCCTTGCCTGGGAAATCCCACAGACAGAGGAGCTTGGTGGCTACAGTTGCAAAACACTTGGACATGACTTAATGACTAAATAACAACAAGTGTATCATGTTATCAATACTGATGCACTGATTATTATCATTAATTTTTGATATTTCCATTTTTCCAGTAGTACAGATGACACTGTGATCATCTTTCTTTTTTTTTATTTTTATTGGAGTATATTTACTTTACAATGTTGTGCGTGCTAGTTTCTGCTGTACAGCAAAGTGAATCAGTTATATGTATACATATATCCCCTCTTTTTTGGATTTTCTTCCCATTTAGGTCATCACAGAACATTGAGTAGATTTCCCTGTGCTATGCAATAGGTGTTTGATAAATTTTGATATTTCTTTGGTTAGGGTCTCCCCTATGCGAACCTGGAAGTAAAGAATTAATAAGCATCATTAGTTTATTTGGGCATGATCCAGGAGCCATCAGTAAGAGAAGTGAGAAAGGGAAAGGGAAAAAGTCGATACAGGATGTGTCGTGGGCAATTAACGGCTCAATTCCAAGTGACCTTTGGGTGTCTGTATTGAACTCATCTCATAGTTGTTCCCACTGAGAGTGAAGAATCTTTAAGTTCTGTCCAAGATTGGTTAAGGATTGCTCCCAGAGGTGTTAACTCCTTGGAACTTCCAGCCAGCCTCATGTGTGACCTGGTACACTTTCTTACCCAGGAAAGATTCCAGGCAGAGAGTTGCTGGCCCAGCACTATTTATTGAGTAAATCTTTCTCCACTGATTTTTAGTGTTACTTATATCATCATCTACAACCTAAGGTATAGTATAGTCTGCTTCTGTCTCTACTTCATTACACTGATCTATTATTTCCTCACTATCATGTGGTTTTGATTTTTAGTTTTATATTAGAATATCTGCTAAAGTAAATTCCCCTTTAGTATACTTTAGAATCACTTTGCAATAATATTAAAAATTTATAATTTTGCTGGGAATTATGACAATCTTCAGTTGATTCGGAAAGCAAGAACACTTATACTTTTTTCCATCATGGAACAGGGTGTTTTTTTCAAGGTTTCACTTACATTTTGCAGTAAAATATAATTTCCTTCCTTTATACATATTATGTTTTACATATCTTATTAAAGTGTTTTTTTTTTTTTTTACAGATACGGTTTCTATTGCTATTATGAGCAAGATACTTGTTTTCTAACATGTTATTGCTGGCATGCAGGCAAGCTATAATTTTTTGTGTACATTCATGTTGACCATTTATATTGGTGTCCCGTTGAAATCTAGCCTCCTATAACCTTTTGCCGGATCTGGAACTGTCTGTCCCTCCAGCTTTATCTCTACACCTTGTCTGTTCTTTCTGTTTCTGGGCCTTCTGGCTTTTTTCTTACCTCCTCCAACATCCTGACCTTTTTGTCTTACCATGTGGCACAGTCTGCTCCTTTTATCTAGAACTTCTCATTCTGTTCTTTATGCAGCTGATTGCTTTTTATCCTTCAGATCTGAGCTCATACATCCCAGAGGACTTTCCTGACCACCCCATCGATCTGGAATTACTTGTCTGCAAGAACCCTGGCCATTTACTTATCAAGCTGTTTCCACTGATTAAGACAGTATCTGTCACATAGTTGTTTAGTTGCTAAGTCGTGTCTGAATCTTTTGCAACCTTATGGACTGAGGCTGGCCAGGCTTCTCCATCCATGGGACTTCCCAGGCAACAGTACTGGAGTGGGCTGCCATTTCCTTCTCCAGGGGAATCTTCTCCTCCCAGGGATCGAACCTGCGTTTCCTGCATTGGCAGGAGGATTCTTTACTGCTGAGCCATCAGCGAAGCCCCCTACATTATAGGCTCTAGTATATATTCTTGGAATGAACCAGTGCATCTGGCTACCTTTCTGAGCTCTCAAATTAATATAATACAGTTGAAGAAGTTCTTTTACTTGGAATGTCCAGGATTGGCTTATTCTATTTGAATGGTATTTCTGAGATTGAGGTATCTTAAGTCCAAAGAGCTCAGTGGTCGATGACAAAATATTATGAAATAAAATGCAGCTAAACATTTGTTACCCATTAAAACATCAACCACTAAGAACTCTGACTAATGCATGATTCAGATGGGACTGTTAGGACCTCCGTGAGCGCTTACTGACAGCGTCTCTGACTGGTTGTTCTAAAGTCCAGCAGACTTCCCCATCACTTTGTGCCTGTGGAGCTCAGACTACCATAGGCTTTCCTTCTTACCACATGGCCGATGTGTGTCCAACAGTTCAATATTCTCTTTTAAAAAAAATTCTGCATTTGCTCTCAGTCCCATCTGTTCATCTTCCTGCACTTTCCATCTAACAGATCATTTCTACCAGTGTAAATGCATGTTGTAGAATCTCCCATTAAAAAAGGGAAAAAACAGCGACTCTCTGGGATGTCATGCCCCCTTTATCTTTTGTCCTGTTTCTCTGCTCTCCTTTACAGTAAAACTGCTTGAAAGAGATGTCAAAAGTTATCTCCACTTGTTCATCTGTTTCCCTCCTTGGCTGACTCTGATAGGCTTCTGTCTGCTAAAGCCACTCTTGTAAAGTGATATCCTTGTCACTGAGTCCCAGGGTTCCTTCTCTGCTTTTCTTTTACTTTGACTTCTCAGGGTATTCGGTACAGCTGATGACTCTCATTATCGCAACATTTACTTCTCTCGGCTTTTGTGACAGCCTGCTCTTCTTGTTTCCTGCCTTACTCTGTGATTGTTCTGTATACTGTCTGTTACTGGCTCTTCCTCTGTGCTGTATGCCTAAGGTAGGTGTGCCTCAGACCTGGGTGTTGACCCTTTTGTCCTCGCTGTCTTTACTCACCCGCTAGGATCTCATCCAGGAGAAGGCAATGGCACCCCACTCCAGTACTCTTGCTTGGAAAATCCCATGGACAGAGGAGCCTGGTAGGCTGCAGTCCATGGGGTCGCTGAGAGCTGGACATGACTCAGTGACTTCACTTTCACTTTTCACTTTCATGCATTGGAAAAGGAAATGGCAACCCACTCCAGTGTTCTTGCCTGGAGAATCCCAGGGACAGGGGAGCCTGGTGGGCTGCCATCTATGGGGTCGCGCAGAGTCGGACATGACTGAAGCGACTTAGCAGCAGCAGGATCTCATCCATTCTTGCAGACTTCCAGAAATCCAGATGTGGGTGACTTCCAGCCTTCATCTCTCCTCTGAGCTCCTGAGGCTTAATCCACCTGCATCCTTTGCGTCTTCTCTCGGGTGTCGAGTGGCGTCTTCAGTTACACAGATCCAAACCAGAACTTTCCATGTACCCTCTTTTCCACATCTCTTCCTCCCCCTGTCTTCTCTGCTCCACAAATGACTCCACCATCTATGGTGTAGGGCGTGTGGCGGGAGTAACAGCTACGTTCCCCGAGGGCACTGTTACTAGGCCTCTGTCCTGTCTCCCATCTGACCCTCCTCGTTCTGTGGTACATGTCCCCGAACCCAGTGTCTACAGGCCGTTCTCCTTCCTTTCCACTCCCACTTCTTGTTCCTTCTTGGGAATTTTGGTCTCATAAAGACCGTAGAAGCAGAGGTGCTGAAGGCCACGGTGGACAATGGTGTTCTGTCTGCCCACAAGTTATATCCGTGTAGGAGAAGTTTGGCCTCCTGGCTTTCTGGGTAGTAGAGCTCCAGCCTCCCCGTGATGTGAAGCGGGAATTACAGATGAGGGATGGTGCATTGATGTGGAAATTCTTTCAGGCTAGTAGGTTTTTTCTATTCTAATTCCATTCTCAGTTTTTTTTTTTTCAAATGTTATTTGTTTTTGTACATTTTCCCCTTTATCATTATGGGTATTTTGGTGCATGGTGGGAAAGTCTAAATCAAAGACTGTTAGTCAGATGGGGTTGTAAGCTAGAAATTCCCAGAGAAAGACAAATATAAATAATTATGAGAAGCTTCTTGATGCCCAGCAGAATGACAAAATTCAGAAAAGCGGCAATACCCATGTTGGCACTGATGAGGGGGAATGGGAACGTTCATGGACTGCTGGTGAAAGCATAATGGTACAATGATTCTGGGAGGAATTTGGTAGAATCTAGTGAAATGACATGTGTATGACCTATGACCCAGAAGTCCCACTCAGTTACATAGATCCTAGAGAAGTGCTTTGCATAGATCCAAAGACCATGTCCAAAGATTTCATGTCATATCGCTTGTACTATTATGATATTAATGGCAACTTAGGTCCCCATTACACAGGGAATAGATAAGTCGAGTGCCGTGGAAGCAGCTCCGGCTACGTAGTAGGGAAGCAAGAGCCTGTATACGGCAACACAGATGAGGTTTACGAACAGTATTGAGGGAGGAAATGAGAAACAATGAAATTCCTTACATAGGTAAGTTAAAAACATCCTCCCTCCCAATATCTCATAGTTTGTAAAGATAAATACTTAAGATTATATGCCAAATGTGTCCAAGAGGTATTTATGCTGGAGGAGGGGTTTGAAGGTGGGAGTTAGGGATGAATATGTAAAAGCCCTGGTGCCTCCTGAGTCATTTCAGGGAGAGGGAAGGATAGCATGCAGGAAATTAGAAAGTTCAGGTTTGAAACATTTCTCCCATGAATTTCAGAAGGTAGATTTACATTTCCTAAGTAGTTTTTGTTGTTGTTGATTTGTGTGTGTATGTGTGAACCACCTTTAAAACCCAAGTCCATGACTAGCATGAGTGGGCCAGGCCTTTGATGATGATGGAGGGTAGGGGTGGACTTTTGCTCTTTTCTGTCCCCAAATTGTTCTCAGCTACAGATGATGTGAACCACTATACACAGTCAGTCCCTCTGTGTTTAGAGGGTGAGTCTTGTGGACTGGGTCTACACCCCACCTGGTGTCCCTAGCGCCCAGTGGGTCTACACCCCCGCCTGGTGTCCCTGGCACCCAGTGCGTCTACACCCCCGCCTGGTGTCCCCGGCCCCCAGTGGGTCTACACCCCCGCCTGGTGTCCCCGGCCCCCAGTGGGTCTACACCCCCACCTGGTGTCCCCAGCGCCCAGTGGGTCTACACCCCCGCCTGGTGTCCCCGGTGCCCAGTGGGTCTACACCCCGCCTGGTGTCCCCATCACCCACTGCAGTGATGGGCAAGGAGCGAGCTATCAGCACTTGCTGCTGCTGCTACTGCTAAGTCGCTTCAGTTGTGTCTGACTCTGTGCGACCCCATAGACGGCAGCCCACCAGGCTCCCCCGTCCCTGGGATTCTCCAGGCAAGAACACTGGAGTGGGTTGCCATTTCCTTCTCCAATGCATGAGAGTGAAAAGTGAAAGTGAAATCGCTCAGTTGTGTCTGACTCTTTGAGACCCCATGGACTGCAGCCCACCAGGTTCCTCCGTCCATGGGATATTCTTGCTAGCTACTTTCAGTTGTATCACTTCATTGGCGACTTTTCTGGTGTATATGCTTGCCTTGGCAGGAGGCTTATGCAGACATTTCTCCACCAAAATGGCAGGTCTTACCCACAGAGACAAAATGGTCTGTCTCCCAAGAGAACAGCATGTCATCAGGTCATAGAAATATATCCTCAAAATGATGGCCAAGTCCATCCCCACAAGGAGACAGTATCTTTTCTATTCAGAGAATACCCTTGTGGAGCTCTGTTCAAGTTCACCCAATCTCACAAATGTATGTTGGATGCCTACTAAGTGCAATGGGGTTGAAGATTTGGGGTCAATTCCAATGAGATGACCAAACACCCTAGAATGAGTGGGAACTAGAGCGTGGTACATGGATTACAATTCTTTATGCAGTAATAGAAATAATAGGGAATAATAAGGACTTACATTTATAGAATGCTTTATACCTTTCAAAAGTATTTTCCTGTCAATTGTCTCAGCATGGTTTCGTGACCATAGTCTCAGGCAGTCCTTGTGATCAGGTAGATGTTTGCTTTGGAAAATGGTCTCCAGCACTGGGCTACCTACTTTGGGGGTTGCGTGAGTGTGCAAGGGACAGGGGCGATTGTCATGTGCTTCCACAGAAGGAGATGATGGAGCCAAGACTGAAAACTTTCCTGTCCCTAGTCGTGAAACCAACTCTGCTTATCGATTCCCCAGGGCTGTCCTGAAATTCTTCAAAGGAGTTAATTGTCGCTCAGTTCAATTTTTAAAATACACACGTATGCTGTGTAGCACAATGCTTCTATTCAGAATGGACCAGAGGAGGTGGACTGGGAGTTGTATGTGTGTCAAAGAAGCTGTCAATCAGCCAAAGAACAATGGGTACCTGAAACTCCCCCAAATTTGGGGGAGTGATTGGTCTGTGTTCACACCTGCGGGCTTGGCAGAGGCAAAAGGAGGTGGTGGTACTGAAAAAGTTGATGTAACTGGTTGGATGACTGGGGTGACTCCACACTCTGAACCCAAGATGCTCTGACTGGGG
Organism: Ovis aries; assembly: GCF_016772045.2. Taxonomy (NCBI): domain Eukaryota; kingdom Metazoa; phylum Chordata; class Mammalia; order Artiodactyla; family Bovidae; genus Ovis; species Ovis aries. Next base: position 61,976,978 of record NC_056065.1, read on the forward strand.
CCCCAGCTGGTAAGATGCCTGGGTCCTCCCAGAGCCTGGAAAAGCAGGCTTCCCAGCCCCCAGGGAGCATGCAAGTCTGCAGTGCAGAGTGGGTGGTGAAGGCTCAGTTTACCAGTATTGTTTTCAGTTGACTAAGTGAAGTGATTCAGTGCTTCTAGTATTTGTTTATTGATCCCAGGAAAGTATTGCTTTAAGAACAACACTTGGGTGGCTGCTTGGTTTAAGAACACAATGGCATCGGTCAATCTTTTCATTCCCTACCCAAGTTGGCAGTGCCAGGCTTGCTCTATTGTGGCATCTGGTTAATACAGACGCATGGATCAGCCTGTGTGCTCGGAACTTCAAGTGCGTCATATAGGCTGGGGAGGAACTCATTGACGACAGGGCCTCAGAGGAATGTGTCGAGGGCCGCCTCTGCTTCCTTCCCCTGCCTTGCTGGTTTGCTGGGGACGTGAGATTTGTGGGCAGCTGCAATTGAGTGTGTTTGGGCTGGAGGCAAACTATTGTGTGTTCTTAGCCCGATTCTACGCAGTACAGTACAGGGGCCAGAGAGTGTAGCTGGCAGCAGGGGCGCCTCCGTATGGGGAACATGAGGCAACCTGGGAGAAGTGATGGAAAGAGGAGGCTGGGGGAGAGTTAGGGAGGCCCTTATGCCCCACATCCGGCAGCTTGGACACTCAAGTGGCCACGTCTATGCCTCCCAGGCTGTGTAGTCAGTGCACTCACAGCATTTTAAAGCCCCCTTGGACCTTGGACCCTGGCAGGTGCTGTAAGTGGCTGTAAGAATAGCAGCTCAGCTTTCTACCTGACTGGGGGACGTGGGAGCAGGGATTAGGTTGTGAAGGGCAGAGGCCTGTGTTACTCCCCATTTTGTTCTCCTATCTTCTCTTCCCAGCTGCTTCAAAAGAGCTCTCCAGTGGTCGGTCTTGCCAGTTCCTCTGTTGTGAACAGGCTGGCTGCTCATCACCCAGATGGCAGGGCCCCCAGAGGCCTCTTCCAGCTTCCGAATGTCCTGTGTCTCTAAGATCCTAGCAAGAGTTTGAAGACCTGATTATGTCCTAGTTCTCAGTCTTCAGATAGACTCAAACACCCTTCATTCGCAGTCCTTCAGCATGCTTCTACTCCCTTGCCTTCTTCCATTCCCAGCATGGGGTGAATGGCGGGGGGGACTGGGTTCAGTTAATATTGTTTCCCGCCACGTGAGGGCAAAAGTGTCTCAGCCCCACTGTGCCCAGCTGTCCCATCCACCAGCCACTCCCTCCGCAGAACAGCCGTTTCTACAGACCTGCTCTGTCCCGGGAGCACCCTCTTCAGCCTGTCCTGCCTGGTTCAGGGTGACCTTTCTTCTCTCCCTCAGCCCAGAGTGGGCAAAGCAGGATACTTATAAACCAAGGAGGAGAAAAACACAGAAAAGACCACCACGTGCAAAAAGGCCACACGCCAAGGGGCAGCCTAACGTGACGGGAAGCACACCAGACTTGCGTTCGAGTCCTGCATCTGGCTTAGCAAACTGTTTTAGTCTACGTGAATCATTTTGCTTTCTAGGATTTAACGGACTTCTCTGGTGGGCCAATGGTAAAGAATCTACCTGCCAATGCAGGGGACATGGGTTCAATCCCTGGTCCAGAAACTCAGATTCCACATGTCTTGGGGCAACTAAGCCTGTGTGCTGCACCTCCTGAAGCTGGCGTACCCTCATGCTCAATGACAAGAGAAGCCGCTGCAGTGACAAGCCTGCGCGTTGCAGATAGAGAGTAGCCCCCACCTGCCCCAGTAGAGAAATCCAGCACAAGCAACAAAGGCCCAGTGCAACCAAAGATAAACAAGTGAAGGTGAAAGTTGTTCAGTTGTGTCTGACTCTTTGCAACCCGAGGGACTATACAGTCCATGGAATTCTCCAGGCCAGAATACTGGAGTGGGTAGCCCTTCCCTTCTCCAGGGGATCTTCCCAATCCAGGGATTGAACCTAGGTCTCCCACACTGCAGATTCTTTACCTTCTGAGCCACAGAGGATGCCCCAAAGATAAATAAATAACTTTTTAAACAAAAGACAGCTTCTTTTGCTGTAAAACGTCTCTACTTTCTCTTTCTCACAGAATATGTAAAATGTGCAAAAGCTCTTGGTGAAAAATTAAATACTAGATGAAAGACTGGACAGGCTTGGACTGGCTCAGGCTTCTCAACTGTTCCATCATCACTACATCTTGGTGTTTGTCCCCATGGTCCTTGACCTCACACTTCAAAGTTTGTCTCCTCCCTGGATTTTCCCAGTTGATGGGAAAATGTGCTTCTCTTGTTTCTAAGATGTGGAAGACAACTATGAAAATGGCTTTGACACATTTTGAATCCTGGTGCTTTCATCTACAGTCCACTGCAGAGAAAAAGTAAGTACAAGGTGTGTTGCAGTTTCAAAAGGAAGCAGACAGCCTGTTGTAGGCAGGACCACTGCTCTTATCATCTCTCTACAAGCTCATGAAGACAGCAGCTTCTGAGACGGGGTGTCCTGTCACTACTGTGCCAGCAAGATTCTTGCTCCTTCAGTGGATGTGAGAAAATGGAGGTTTTGTGAGCAGACAGAGCTCGCTGCAGTGGTAAGTGGTGAAGCCAGGATTCTATCTCAGATCTGTCAAACACCAGGATCCACCTTCTTCCCACTGCAGCACCGTGATCTCGACGAGGCAGCTCTTACGCTGCACTAAGCAGGACATAGCACTTGGACGAATCTGCGGAATAAAGCTGGCTTCACGGCGCATTGGTGAGAGAGGCAGTGTTGACTGAAGATTTTGTGGGGCCGGATGAGGGAGATGTTTTACACCACACACAGCTTCGGAAGACTTTCTTGAATCCCGTGAATTCTTTTTAGCATCTCTGTTCTCCTTGATGCCTTTCCCTCAGCTCCATGGCAGGGTTGGCTCATCTGTCTTCTCTCACTCTTTTTCCTTTGGCCCCTGGGTACCCGCTCCATTGTTCCAAGTAGCTTGGTGCCCACCGAGGATGCACAGGGCAGCCAAGCAGTCTCTCTGCAGAGTTGGGCTGACTTGCTTTGATCACAGTCTAGTGAGCGTTTGCAGTGATTTCCTGCCATGTCCCCAAATGGCTTGTCAGAATATTCACCCAACAGAGCTGGTGTCTTCCAAGGGTAGGGTAGGACTATGCTTTTAAAATTAGCATTTTCCTCTCTAGTTTTTTCATATGAGAGAGCATGAGGGAGAGCAAGTTAAAAGAGAAGGCTTGGATCTCCCTTGTGGTCCGGTGATTAAGAATCTGTCTGCTAATAATGCAGGGGACATGGGTTCACTCTCTAGTTGGGGAACTAAGATCCCACAAGCCGTGGGGCAGCTAAGCCTGTGCATTGCAGCTGCTGAGCCTTTGCTCTAAAGCCCTTGAGCTGCAGCTCCTGAAGCCCAGGTGCCCAGAGCCTGTGTTCTACAACAAGAGAAGCCACCACAATGAGAAGCCCGCACACTGCAATGGAGAGCAGCCCTACCTACTAGTAGAGCAGCTCAGGTTGCTCTGCAACCAAAGAAAGCCTGCTTGCAGCAATGAAGACCCAGTGAAGCCAAAAATAAATAAATTAAGAAAGAAATTGGAGAGGGATGGCCAGGGGGGAAAGAGAGGAGGAGATTGCAGTGAGACACTGAAAGGTGGAATTATAGGACTTGGGGATTGCCTGGACAGACAGGGAAGGAAAAGGGAAAGACTGACTTAGGATTTTGGCTACAGCAACAGGGCAGAAGGAGATGGAGACAACTGGAAGATAAACAGATTTGAGATGGGTTGGGGGAGAAGAGTTTAGGGAAGGTAATATATTTCCTGAATATAGGGCTTCCTTGCTATCTTCTTGAGACACCGTCTCCTAGGGCCCCACCTGTTTGGCTCTAGCAAATGTGGTCTTTGCTTTAGCAGGCCCCAGAGCCTGGAAGGCAGTTCCCCAGTTCACCACCTTGAAGTCCACTCTGCTTGGTTCCGCTGGAATTGCTCCCACCTTTAAGACTTCCCTGGTGCCTTAGACAGTGAAGAATCTGCCTGCAATGCCTGAGACCGAGGTTTCATCCCTAGGTCAGAAGATCCCCTGCAGATGGGAATGGCTACCCACTCCAGTACTCTTGCCTGGAGAATTCTATGGACAGAGGAGCCTGGTGGGCTGCAGTCCATGAGGTCGCAAAGAGTCAGACACGACTGAGCCACTTTCACTTTCTAGGGTCTCCTCTTTCATTTTTTCTTGCCATTGTTCCTCTGTCCTCTTTCTGTAAATTTGTACCCGTGGCCTTTGATCTTTTAGAATTTTCTCACCCCTCTGGTTCACTGATGACGTCTTGTTTTCCCGTCCTGCTGCTGAAGTCACTTCAGTTGTGTCCGACTCTGTGCAACCCCATAGACGGCAGCCCACCAGGCTCCCCATCCCTGGGATTCTCCAGGCAAGAATACTGGAGTGGATTGCCATTTCCTTCTCCAGTGCATGAAAGTGAAAAGTGAAAGTGAAGTCACTCAGTCATGTCTGACTCTTCGCGACCTCATGGACTGCAGCCTACCAGGCTCCTCCATCCATGGGATTTTCCAGGCAAGAGTACTGGAGTGGGATGCCATCGCCTTCTCTGTTTCCAGTCCTAGTTATATAGATATATTCTTAAACAAAGCAAGATGGAGGGAAAGGAAAGGAGACATGTACTTAGATTGTTCTCTTGATCAGTTCTCCGATAATTATATGTTTTTGTGTCCCATTCCCCTTCTGACTTTGAATTCCTCGAGAGCAGAAAAACTGGCTTATTCATCTCTTTGTTCTCAGTGCTAACCAAGTCTTCCTTTACATGCACTGGGGAACTTCATGTTTGAGGAATTGTATGTTTACTTCTTTTGTAAACTTAAAAGATAAAAATACAACACATCATCTTCCAGCTCAATATTTTTTTCCCTGCTTCTTCTGTGTTTAGCATGGATTTAATCAAACATGAGGAAAATATGAACACAGCAGAAGACCTGAAGCCTTGAAACTATTTCCCCTGCTCCAGACTCTAGACTTCAGGGTTAGAGAGGATGAAGTCTGCATGGTGGGGATAAAGGGTGGATGGAGAAGATGAAGGATGGCAGCAGGGATGAAGGATGGGTGGAGGGCATGAGGCGTGGCAGTGGTTCTCTGGGCTGGAGCAGGTTCCTAGTGTGGCTGGCTGAGTGGTTGGTGAGCTTTTTCCAGTCCACCCACATGTATGTATTGCCTACTTGCCCTGTGCTTGGCATGCACCAGGGGTGTGACGTGTAACAGCTGATGCATCACACAGGAGCCATGCCCTCAAGAAGCAGAGGGACATAAGCCTAAGACACAGTCAGCAGTTGGAGAACATTCCAAGTCAGAGAGTTAAAAACTGCAGCATTTGACAAATCTGGTCCCAGACTTACCTCACTTGCTAAATTGGTGGTTCATGCTGCCAGGATCATTCAGCTTCCAAAAAGCCAGCCATCACAGTGGGGAAGCATCTTTGTACCTTTGTATATGGCTCCTGACTTGGTTCAAAGAGAATCAGCAGCAACCCTACTCTGGGGAGCTGATTGCTCTCTGAGCCTGACACACTCAACATTCATGGAAGAGAAGAGCATTAAGGATGCAGTTGAGTCTTCTTCCTGAAAATGACGGTCACTAAGTCATCTTGGAACCCACCCAGCAGTTGGTTCTCAAGGTAAAATAGCATCATTTTTCTGGACTGTCTCCTTACCTTGCTTACTAACAGGGCTGACCTCAGAGTCTGGGGCAACCTTATTTACCTTGTTAAACTGGTGTTCTTTGGAGGGACTTCCAGACTAGAAGAGGGATGTGACTAGGGTCGCTGGTCTGTGGGCCTGTCTGGGGTCTCTAAGCATCTCTGAGTTCACCACACAGGTGCTAACCTGGCCACAGCTTAGATTTTGCCTCTGCCTATAATAGAGGATGAAATGAATCTCAGCCAAAGGGCGCAGACGTGCCTGGTGCCAAGTGTTGCGTTCTAAGCACATCAGAATATGGTGGGCCTAATGGGTAAAGCTATCATAGATGCTCTTATTAATACAGCAGACCGCTGTTTCATTACAGGGGCTGTGGCTCCCCTAGCACCCATTGCTTGGAGTTACAGGTATCAGCTGCTTCTTGTTCCTGGCATTTGGTGGCTAATGCACTTTGTGAAGATTTCAGAGGCATTTAATAAGATGATTGAATGCCATGCTGAATTAATGTTTACAGCCTCTTGGCTTGGCCTCTCTAAATTTCGAAGTACTTGGGGCTGAAAACTGAGAATCTGTCTTGATCCCCACACTCTCTCTGCTCACTCCCATCATTTTATAGTATGTGCCCTCGGAGACTCTTGCCCCCTGTCATGTGATTGCAGAGTGGATTCTAACTGATGGGAGAGATATGAAATGTATCGTTGTGTCACTAATGGGGTTGCGGTTCCTCCTTGAACCTTGTGTTATTTCCAGACACCATGTTTGGCATAAATGGCATCTGGTTTGCTTTTTCTCTCCAAACATACCATTCTTAACAACGTTCTTTAGATCCATACTTGTTGGAGTCTTTCTTACTCCCAGAAGAATCTGGGCCATTGTGTTTTAGGCTCATGATGTAATCCTGTGTCGTAGGGTTATCTGGTTAGATTCTACTCCCAAGGCACTTAAGTTCTTCCCCAAAGTTATGCCTCATTTTACCAGCAGACACCAGGCAGAAAAGGCCTGGAAGAGCACCTCAGGGTTCAAATATCCGGAATATCCAACCTTCTCTTAGGAGTCATTAACTGAGTAAAAGAACATTTGATTGCTATTCCAGTTTGGAGGTTTTTTCCTATCAAAGCAGAGCTCTATTAAAAAGCTAAATCTGTATATACCTAGTGTAGTGTATTAGTCTTTTCACTGATGCCATAACAAATTACCATGAATTTAGCAGCTTAAAAACCCCTCAGATTTATTACCTTCCAGTTCTGTGTGGACAGGGCTAGTGTTGGTCTATCTGGGCTAAAATCAGGGTGTCAGCAGATTGTTGCCTTCTGGAGTTTCTAGAGAAGTGTGTGTTTCCTGCTCATTCTGGTTGGTGGTAAGAGTCTTTTCTTAGCAGTTACGGGGTCTCAGGCTCCAGTCTGTTGCTGTCTGTAACCTGAGTGCTGTCTCCTTCTTGAGGCTGCTGCCTTTTGTGGTTTGTGACCTTCTTCCTCCATCTTCCAAGCCAGCAGTAGCAGACTGAATCTTTCTCATGTCACATCTCTCTGATCCATGTTTTTTCTTTTTTCCTTCCTCTGCTTTAAGAGATTGTGTAATTAAATTAAATGAGACCATGATAATCTAGGTTAATCTCTCCATTTTAGGGTCAACTGATTAGCAACCTCAATTCCATCTGCAGCCTTCATTCTCTTACATGTTCTGGGGATTAGGATGTGGACATCTTTGGGGGGTGGGTATTTTTCTGCTTGCATAATAAGTCACTTCAGTTGTGTTTGACTCTTTGTAACCCTATGGACCAGAGCCCTCCAGGCTCCTCTGTCCATGGGATTCTTCAGGCGAGAATACTGGAGCGGGTTGCCATGCCCTCCTCCAGAGGATCTTCCCTACCCAGGGGTCAAACCTGCATCTCTTACATCTCCTGCATTGGCAGGTGGGTTCTTTACCACTAGCACCACCGGAGAAGCCCACTGTTCTGCTTACCCCGTATATAGTTTCTTCACAAAGTCCATTTTGCATACAGCTCTAGAGATTGCAGCCAGGAGGAGGGGAACTATTGAGCACCTACAATATGCCAAGTACCGCGCTTGACCTGCACATGCATTCTGTGCATTAATTAGGTAAGTACTATCCTCATTTGGGGCTTCCCAGGTGGTGCTCGTGGTAAAGAACCCACCTGCCAATACAGGAGACATAAGAGACATGGGTTCAGTCCCTGGGTTGGAAAGATCCCCTGGAGAAGGGAATGGCAACTCATTTCAGTATTCTCGCCTGGAGAATTCTTTGGACAGAGGAGCCTGGTGGGCTATAGTCCATGAGGTTGCAAAGAGTTGCACACAACTGAAGTGACTTAGCAGGCACACATCCTCATTTGGGGATGAGTTAACTGAGATTTGGGGAAATTATGCAACTTGCCCAAGATCTAAAATCTAGTGAATGACAGAGCTAGGATTTGAGCCCCAAAAGGTAAAACTCCAAAGTCTGAATGCCGTCTTTCTATCATTCCATACTGTTCTTTTCCTGGGATCTCAACCAAGAGCTTCAGAATTAGGCTTGTTTAAATATAAATGTTTCCTCTAGATCCATTAAAGTCTGTTGAGGTCTGAGCTTGAGGTAGAGTGTAGATTACTCATTCTCCCTGACTCCTGTCTCTGATAAGCAGCAGGAACCAATTTTATATCACTTGGGCCTGGGACAAGAAAGACGACTGAGGAAGTGAGGAACCTCCCTCTCAAAGCCTTTGGTTGGGCCAAGCTCAAAATCTTTAAAGGGTGGCTTAAAGTGGAACCGGGGATTTTGTCCCTGTAGCGTCCTGCCCTGAGGTTGGGAAGCTGGTTGAAGTCCTTCCTCTGTTGTGCTCATCTCAGATGCCTGGGGCCCTGCAGCAGGCTGGTCTTGGGCAAGCAATGCCTGCCTTCCCAGTTGGCTGAATCCGAGGGGCTCAGAGTGGTTGTGCCCCCTGCATCAGAACTAGAGGAGCTCTGTAGGAATTGCAGGGACAAGACACAGGGTGGGGCAGGAGGGCATGCCAGGTTTGGTGTGAAACCCCAGGTAGTGTGATCATTAATTTCCTGTGGATGCAGCTGCTTTGGATCTGGGTTGACTGTTGATGCAGTGGCCTTTGGAAGCTCACAGTTCAAGCCAGAGACACTTGGTTTGTGCCTCAGATAGAAAGATTCCCAGAGACACGCAGTCCCATTCCTGAGATGCCTGCCAGAGTAACGACTTGGGGAAGCTGAAGCTATTTTCAGTCTCATATACACACACATATGTACACTCACGTACACACTTTAAATAATGTGATCCGCTTATGTCCTGCTTCAGTATTCTGTTTTTTTCTTCCAATTTTGGTACTTCTCTGACAGACTGGCAGGGCACCATGATTCTGTCTTTGCACGTTGATTAAAGCAACTCTGACAGATAAGGATTGCAAGTTGCTAACATGCTTCTGAGTTCTGACTGGTGAGGAATTTCTAATGTCTATCCTAATGTCTTCTCCCTCTTAGCTTCTGCATTCAGAGTCAGGAGTATTGTGATGAAGTAGTGTTGGCATCTTTCTGTTTGCATCACCCAGGAGGGTGGGAGGGGCCTGGGAGGAGGAGACACCTGGGCCTCTTTCTGTTGATGACCAACTCCTTCCCACAGACCACCTGTATATGAAGGTTCTGGGCTATGGGCTCCTTTGCTTCATTCTAGAAAATACTGGTTGTACATCTACTTTGGATATTCAAAGACAGTGACAAACCTCTCCCTCAGTTAAAAGGCAAATACAATAGAGTGTTATAAATCTGTAACACTTTAGAGACAGAGAAGACACTGTACGACACAGAGAAGTATAGGGTGTTACGGAGATGCATAGGAAAGCGCCCAGCCCAGTCTTGGCAGTGGATGGGCAGGACAGGCCCCCCTAAGGAGTCGACAGACAAGCTAGACCTAAAAGCAAGCCAGAGCTCCTTTCTTCAGGGTCAGAGGAGTGTGTGTGTGTGTGTGTGTGTGTGTGTGTGTGTGTGTGTAGGTAGGAGGTTCGAGAAGAAGTGAAGAAGAGTTCTAGGCAGAATAAATGTCATAGGCAAAGATCCAGAGGCCAGAGAGAATTAGGCAAATGAGAGAATTGGAAGCTGAGATGCTGAGTGGGATTCAGGGGTGGATTATGTATGGAAAGTGGAGAGAGATTAGATTAGGGGAACTGAAAAGTTGTGATGATCTGTAGCCCAAGTAAAGAAACTTGTGTTTTAACCTCAGGGAGATGGAGAGCTGCTGCACTGTTAAGGAAGAGTAGTTTTAAGCAAATTTGGCTTTAAAGAAGACGATTTTGGCTGCAGTGTGTAGAGTTGCTTGAAGGAAGCAGCATCAGAATCAAGGAGCCTTGTTACAGTAGTTTTAAGTGAAGAAAGCAGTAGTCTGACTTAAATGTTGGGATGGAGGAAGTGGGTGAATTTGAGAAATATTTAGGAATTGCAAAGGCTAGGACTTGGTCTCGATGATTGATTAAGTTGGGTGCAGGGAGAGGAAGTGGCGACAAGAATTTACCCAGATTTCTGTCTTAGGCAACTGGACGGACAGTACAGCCATTCACTGCTAGGTGGACTGGAAAGGCAGAGCAAATGTGCGCGTCTGGGGTGGAGATTTTGCATTTCTTTTTTTTTTTTCTTTTCCATGGGGATGGTCTTGATCCCTGTCTCCTATACAATGTCACGAACCTCATAAGGGATTTGATTTAGGTCATACCTGAATGGTCTAGTGGTTTTCCCTACTTTCTTCAATTTAAGTCTGAATTTGGCAATAAGGAGTTCATGATCTGAGCCACAGTCAGCTCCTGGTCTTGTTTTTGTTGACTGTATAGAGCTTCTCCATCTTTGGCTGCAAAGAATATAATCAATCTGATTTCGGTGTTGACCATCTGGTGATGTCCATGTGTAGAGTCTTCTCTTGTGTTGTCGGAAGAGGGTGTTTGCTATGACCAGTGCATTTTCTTGGCAAAACTCTATTAGTCTTTGCCCTGCTTCGTTCGGCATTCCAAGGCCAAATTTGCCTGTTACCCCAGGTGTTTCTTGACTTCCTACTTTTGCATTCCAGTCCCCTATAATGAAAAGGAGGCCTTACAAATAGCTGTGAAAAGAAGAGAGGCAAAAAGCAAAGGAGAAAAGGAAAGATATAAGCATCTGAATGCAGAGTTCCAAAGAATAGCAAGAAGAGATAAGAAAGCCTTCTTCAGCGATCAATGCAAAGAAATAGAGGAAAACAACAGAATGGGAAAGACTAGAGATCTCTTCAAGAAAATTAGAGATACCAAGGAACATTTCATGCAAAGATGGGCTCGATAAAGGACAGAAATGGTATGGACCTAACAGAAGCAGAAGATATTAAGAAGAGGTGGCAGAATACATGGAAGAACTGTACAAAACAGATCTTCACGACCCAGATAATCATGATGATGTGATCATTAATCTAGAGCCAGACATCTTGGAAAGTGAAGTCAAGTGGGCCTTAGAAAGCATCACTACAAACAAAGCTAGTGGAGGTGATGGAATTCCAGTTGAGCTGTTTCAAATCCTGAAAGATGATGCTGTGAAAGTGCTGCACTCAATATGCCAGCAAATTTGGAAAACTCAGCAGTGGCCACAGGACTGGAAAGGTCAGTTTCATTCCAATTCCAAAGAAAGGCAATGCCAAAGAATGCTCAAACTACTGCACAATTGCACTCATCTCACATGCTAGTAAAGTAATGCTCAGAATTCTACAAGCCAGGCTTCAGCAATACGTGAACCGTGAACTCCCTGATGTTCAAGCTGGGTTTAGAAAAGGCAGAGGAACCAGAGATCAAATTGCCAACATCCACTGGATCATGGAAAAAAGCAAGAGAGTTCCAGAAAAACATCTATTTCTGCTTTATTGACTATGCCAAAGCCTTTGAGTGTGTGCATCACAGTAAACTGTGGAAAATTCTTCAAGAGATGGGAATACCAGACCACCTGACCTGCCTCTTGAGAAATCTGTATGCAGGTCAGGAAGCAACAGTTAGAAGTGGACATGGAACAACAGACTGGTTCCAAATAGGAAAAAGGAGTACATCAAGGCTGTATATTGTCACCCTGCTTATTTAACTTCTATGCAGAGTACATCATAAGAAACACTGGACTGGAAGAAACACAAGCTGGAATCAAGATTGCCGGGAGAAATATCAATCACCTCAGATATGCAGATGACACCACTCTTATGGCAGAAAGTGAAGAGGAACTAAAAGCCTCTTGATGGAAGTGAAAGAGGAGAGTGAAAAAGTTGGCTTAAAGCTCAACATTCAGAAAATGAAGATCATGGCATCTGGTCCCATCACTTCATGGGAAATAGATGGGGAAACAGTGAGTACAGTGTCAGACTTTATTTTTGGGGGCTCCAAAATCACTGCAGATGGTGATTGCAGCCATGAAATTAAAAGACGCTTACTCCTTGGAAGAAAAGTTATGACCAACCTAGATAGTATATTCAAAAGCAGAGACGTTACTTTGCTGATTAAGGTCTGTCTAGTCAAGGCTATGGTTTTCCTGTGGTCATGTATGGATGTGACAGTTGGACTGTGAAGAAGGCTGAGCACTGAAGAATTGATGCTTTTAAACTGTGGTGGTGGAGAAGACTCTTGAGAGTCCCTTGGACTGCAAGGAGATCCAACCAGTCCATTCTGAAGGAGATGAGCCCTGGGATTTCTTTGGAAGGAATGATGCTAAAGCTGAAGCTCCAGTACTTTGGCCACCTCATGCGAAGAGTTGACTCATTGGAAAAGACTCTGATGCTGGGAGGGATTGGGGGCAGGAGGAGAAGGGGATGACAGAGGATGAGATGGCTGGATGGCATCACGGACATGATGGACGTGAGTCTGAGTGAACTCCGGGAGTTGGTGATGAACAGGGAGGCCTGGTGTGCTGTGATTCATGGGGTCACAAAGAGTCAGACACAACTGAGCGACTGAACTGAACTGGGGTGGAGATGAGAACAGTGCCGACATGTTGAATGTGAGGAGCTGTAGGATGGCCAAGATGGAGTTTCAGTTGGTGTTGACTCACCAGGCCTGGTTGGTTATTGAAATATGAAATATTTCTGTACTGCCAATAAAGAGCCACCACCCTGAGCAGCCCCTCATCCCTGTTCTTTCTCCACCACCTTGCTCACCAGTCGCTTGGACCGTCTATCCATTTCTATCGATGGATTTCTATTGATCCACACACCAATAATGTGAATCATGTGCAGCATGGCAGAAGGTCTCCTGTTCTGACTGGTTAGTGCTCTCACCGGGGCTGTTCAATATTTTGAACATCTCTCCTTGGAGATGGCTAATGTCTTTTAGAGGCAGTTGGTTGTAAAAGATCAACTTTTTGAGGAAAGAGAGGTCATGGCCAGGAGTACAGTTGACCCCTCCATGTCTGTGGGTTTTGCATTCTTGGATTCAACCAACTGCAGATTGAAAATATTCAAAAGAATTTTTTCCAGAAAGTTCCAAAAAGCAAAACTTGACTTTGCTTTGCTGGCAGCTATTACATGGCATTTACATTGTATTTACAAGTATTTACATACCATTTACATGGTATTAGATATTATAAGTAGTCTAGAAATGAGTTAAAGTATACAGGTGGATGTGTGTAGGTTATTGCAAATACTCTGCCCAAATACTTTGGTAGCCCTGGAGGTCCTGGAACCTATGCCTCTCAGATTCCGAGGGATGATTCTACTCATTTGAGATCATCAGTCTAAAGGTTGAAGCATTGGAGTGGATGAGACTTTAAGAAGAGTGTACAGAGTAAGAAGAGGGACATCCTAGGGCTAAGGAATTTGGACTTGACCCTACAGGAAGTGAGGAGCCAATAAGTTTTTTAAGTAGAGGCATGATCCAACTGGTGTAACCCCCAGGGCAAAGAAGAGTGCCAAAGGAGTCTGACAAGGACTTCTTTGGCAAACTCATCAAGGAGCTTATGCTCTAGCCAGGGTAGGGAAGATCAAGACTGCCCCTTTGAAGGGAAGAGGCTCACCATGTGTGATGATGAAGTAGCAAGTGAGTAGCCCCGTCCCACAGTAGGTAGTTCTGTCTCACAACAGATCCTGGAGCCCCTACTGTGAAGGCCCCTCCTCCACCTCATGCTTAAGGTCAGCTGAGTGCTTAGGCAGTCCATTTGCCTTTGTTGAAATCCTCAATAGTAGAGATAGTGCTTCAGAACTAAATGATTTCTAAATTCCCTTTCAAGGCCTAGATTCTTGAATAAGTGGAAAGAGTTCTTAATAGAATAAGAACCTTTGTATGTACTTTGCAGTTTACAAAACCCTTTGAGTTATATTGTTAACTGAGCCGATATGGGTTGTGAAAGAACTCACAGAAGTATTAACAAGGGAAAAAAAAAGTTTTTATTCACTTTCCAAGAGAGGAAAGGGAACAGAGGCCTAGAGTGGTGTTGGCCCTGAAGGACTGAGGTCTGAAACTTTTTATTGAGTTTAAAGGGCAAGGTACAAGAAAAAGGGGGGTGAGTTCATATTTATTCTGATCCTCAGTTGAAACTGGGCTGGCTGTGCTTCTCCAGGATGTAGTTTTCCTGAGAATCTGTAACTTCTTGTCTTCAGTAATTTTCCAGTTCTCGAGGTTTCAAAGAGACTTGATAGTGGCCCTTGACAGTTGCTATTCTATTTGGAATGGTGTTAGAAGGGTTTGCATATATTACCTCATTTTATCATTTCATCAGGTAATTTAGAGGATATTGCAGAGATCAGGAACTGAGAGTCGGAGACATTTGAGGTTAATAAATTATGGAGCCAACCTTAAATCTGAGTGTTTAGATCCAAGGGCTGGTTCTTTCACACTTCTCCAGTGGTTTGCAAACTGTGTTCCTTGGAGCCCTGCAGGGCCTGTGTTGGGTTGAGGGTGTTGGGAAGCACCCAGGAAGCAGTGCTCAATTCCCAGACTATCTCAGCCAGGCTGTCAGGCAATTGTCAACCTTTTAAATCAGGCTTCTTTGGAAGTTTTCCCCCAAGGAAGCATTTCTCAGTGGGGTGAACCTTCAAGACTTCTCAAGGCTGTCTATCAGTTATCCTCAAAGTTGGTGGTGGTGGTGGTGGTGGTGGGGTGTGTGTGTGTGTGTGTGTGTGTGTGTGTGTGTGTGTGCCAAGTCATTTCAGTCTTGTCCGACTCTTTGTCACCTTATGGACTGTAGCCAGGCTTCTCTGTCCATGGGATTCTCCAGGCAAGAATACTGGAGTGGGTTGCCAGGCCCTCCTCCAGGGGATCTTCCCAATCCAGGGATTGAACATGTGTCTCTTACATCTGCGTTGGTAGGCAGGTTCTTTACCACTAGCCCCACCTGGGAAGCCCAAAGTTGGTGATGGTCCTTTTTTTCCCCCAGATAAGACCTAGCACGCCACTGGCTTTGTTCTGACCTTATCCCTTCAGCCTTCGTTCTGGTCTGTCCCCTCAGGACCTATCCTCCTATCCTCTGTAGTTCCAGTTCTTCTTATCAGGATGTCTGTTTGCTTTCTGTCCCTCCACCCCCTCCTGTAGATTCCTGGCACTCCAGACCCTGGAGGAGTGAATATAAAAATTTACCAGCTTGGATTCTTTCCCAGACAGGCATTGTTCCTGACTCCATGACCATCAGCAGGGCAGTTTTAGTATCTTCAAATCTTGATGGGCTTTTGTTTGGACACTTAGTGGCAGTGTTTTCCTAAAACCACTGCATCTCATGCGTTTCAATTTACCAATTCCCTTGTCCTTGGAAATTGTACCTGCCTTCGGACCATCCTTTTCTGTTGATTTTTTTTTTTTTTTAAGGCTGCAGTTTGTCTTGACGCACCAGTAGGTATGAGTTAGAGGCTGAAGAGAAAAGGCTCAGAGGCAAAGACAATCATTTTGCTTCCAGATTATACAGTGAAAGTAAGAATTAATATTTCTGTGATTTCCATTTCTGAGAACTGCCTTAGAATTTAGTGGCAACTTTCTGACTCAAAATTTGTGAAACAAAGGCCTAAGCCTTTTTCTTCTGCTCAAATACTTATTGAGCACCTATCGTATGGATGTAAAGCTTAGTGCGAGATTCTGTGGTGTATACAAAGATTTTAAGAAGTGATTTCTGCCTTCAAGGAAGTTATTGGTCCTAGCATGGACTTAAATAATACAAGGAAGAGGCAGGGAGGGAGGGATGAAATAAATATTGAGGGTGATCTGAAAAATGGAAGTAATCAGATGATTTCAAGATTCCAAGGGAGAACACTGATGTTCTGACAGGTGACCCTTCTATGTCCCATTCCAGAAGCCTGAGGGGTTGATGGCAGAGTTCTGCTGGGTCCTAGGGCAGGAAAGGTCTAGCAAAAGAGCACTGACCTTGATAAATCAACTCCCAACTGGTGTGGTTGATGGTGGGGAGTTCTGGACTTAGGTGAAATGCTTGTGCAGAGAAAAACTCAAAATATTTCAGCTCTGTGTTTTTGAAGAATTGCTCATGAGTAGCTCTTGACTTGTTAGCCCTAGACCAGACTGGAACTGTTGGAGACAGGACCTTGGAATAGCTCATCCCCTAGATGTCCCTCTGAGAGAGCACAGGCTCTGGAGTCAGAGACCCAGGTTCAAGTCCCTGCCCCCTTTTCCCATTCTGCCGTGTTGGTTGCTTAACTTGTTTTGACTTCAGTTCTCTTATGGTACAAAGGAGAAAGAAATAATGCCTGCTTTGTTGGCTTGTTGGAAGACGGGGGACAGCACAGGGAAAGTGCTTGGTATATATATAGTAGGTCCTCAAATCAACAGTAGTGGGTTGGCCAGAAAGTTCACTCAGGTTTGTCCATACGATGGTGCAGAGATCACTGTGATCCAATGGTTTCAGAGTGGGATGGAGGCCACAGAGTGTGGTGGCCTACACAGATGTCTCACCCCTCTCATCAGTGTCTCACCTATGCGTGATGGAAGGAGGGTCTAGTGATCGGCCTCCTCCCCAGAGCCTCTAAACCTTCTCTCTGTGTTAGTCCTGTTTGTACCCTGATAAAGCCGGAGTGAAAAATTCACATTCACAGTTGGAGAGGATTTTTCAATACAACTTAAAATAAGGGTATTGAACAGGAGAGGCAGCTGAGGCCTGGAAGAGGTGAAATGACACCCGCAAAGGCAAAGCTGAGAAGGTAGCCCTTGCCTCCGATAGAGCGCTCCTCCTCTATATAGCTGCTTTAAAAGCTGGTGACAGCTTGGAGGCCTGGGAGGTTAGTTCATGCGTCATGAACTAATGATCCCTTTGGCTGGACCACCCACACATGTCAGATTTATCATCGACAAATGCTGTTTTAATCAGCATCATTCAAGGACTTGTACCATAAAGGCCGCATCAAGTGGGCCTGGAAAAGTGCTGGCTTTCCCTCTGCTGCTCCTGTTTAGCTTCCTCTTTGTTTTTGGTTTCTGATGTGTTTCCCTGCTCTGACCTGACATTTACTCTCTCAATATTTGCAGTAAGTCCCCAACATATCAACAAGTTCCCTCCTTAGAGCACGTTCATATGTCCAATTTGGAAGCTCAACAAAATTAGCCTAGGTACCCAACTAACGAAATTGGTTATATATTATAGTACTGCACTGTAATAGGTTTAGAATACTTTTCACACAAATAATACACTAAAAATACACACAAAAAGTAAAGAAAGCATTTAAAATCTTACATTACAGGACCTTGAAAAGTACAATGGCACAGCACAACAGCTGGGTACAGGGGCTGGCATCGAGTGAACAGGCAGGAAGAGTTACTGGCTGGAGGAGAGAGAGGAGGTAGGAGACGGTCGAGCTGAAAGGTCGTCAGCAGTAGCAGACGGGGGGCAAGCTGCAATTTCACTCATGCCTGATGTTGATGGCACAAGTTCTGGTTCCCTGCTGGAACCAGATGCACGTTCGCTTCTTAAAAAGTTTGCAACTTGAAGGTTCATAGGTAGGGGACTTTACTGTATCCCATATGAATAAGGCTTTCTGAGTGTTATGGGGGATACAAAGAAATATAGACAAAATTTGAGAGTCTTAGAGAAAATATGAACAGTTGAAAAGTTGGATAAATGACGTGAGAGAAAATAAATCTAAGCAAAACTGCAACACACTGTATGATTAAGTGTCAAGTGAAAAATCTCTGTGGTTCCAATGCTAATTTATGGGTTGGTGCCTATTGATGACAACATTTTCATCAGCTTTCTGTGAAATGAGGAAAACAAGGCAAGCAGTGATTATTTTATAAGGCTCAATTTACATAAGATAACACATTATTGCACTTCACTTTTTTGCACTTCGCAGGTACTGCTTTGTTTACGAGTTGAAGGTTTATGACAATCTTGCACTGAGCAAGTCTGTGGGCACCATTTTTTCCAACAACATTTTCTCACTTTGTGTCATTGGGTCACATTTTGGTAGAAAGTCTTGTCATCTTTCAAACCTTACACAAACAGAAAGATTATGACTTGCTAAGGCTCAGGTGATGGTTTGTATTTTTTAGAAATAAAGTATTTTAAAAATTAAACTGTGTACATTGCTTTTTTAGACATAATGCTATTGTACACTTTATAGACTATAGTATAGTGTAAGTCTAACTACTAAATGCATTGGGAGACCAACAAATTTGGGGGACTTGCTTTACTGTGGTATTTTTTTTACATCATTTTGTTATGATGGAACCCATGATATCTCTGAGGCAAACCTGTATTTGTTTTACAGGATTTTCTGAGATTATATGCTTCTGAAATTGTAGTGTTAAAATGCTCTTTGTTTTATAAAATGATGGGGTATAAATAGCAGTAGTTTTTTTTTTGAAAGCCCATACTTAGAAAAATAAAAAGTTGGCTACTTAGCACATTTCTTTTTAAAATATTGCTCATACTTGAAATTCAAAAGCAAATGAAACTTTGGTGTGCACACATGTCCAGAGTCAAGGGGAGGACAATTACTGAGTATTAGAGTGTTCAGGGAAAGCTCCCAGGACAAGGACAAATATCAATTTTGTTTGACAAAGGATTTGATAAACTGGAAGGGTGTGGGCAATCTTCCCTTGAGGGAGTAATGTGAGAAGATAACGTTGGAGAGTTCCATTTGGGTTGTAGGAAGGAGTTGGGAGTCCTTGTCTATTTACCTGCTGTGCCCACAAAAAGTTTACCCAGCTGTTACTACAATAACAATAGGTCTGTAACTCTATTGAATTAACCAGTCACCGAATCAATGACCCAGTCTCGGTGGTGTTCTGGCTCTGGCCCATCCTCTTGAATGCTGATCTTTCACCTTGCCTTAACACTCACATATGGCCAGCAGTCACTCATTTCCAGTTCTGACCTCTTGCTTCCATCCCTGAGCACAGTTTGGACTCATGAGGTGGACTAAACTTGTTCATTCTGGCTTTGTCCAGAGATGGACACCCTGGGCTGTGTCCTTGAGGGCAGCACCCTTACTGAGTTAGCCCCAGCTCCTGAGGAGGGCCCAGTGAGCAGGGGCATGTAAGATGCATTGTCGGGCAGACTAAGAGAACAGGAAACATCTCAATAGGACCTGTGGCTAAGTGAAGAGGGAGGAACCAGTGGCTGAAGCCTGGGGGTCTGGGGCTGGGATACTCACCACTGATTAAAATAGGGGAAGAGAGCCTGATTAGAGGAGGAAAAAGAATTTGGTTCCAAAGTTGCTGAGCCCAAGACTGAGAAGGGAGATAAAGGGAGGCTGGAGGAGGAGGACCAGGTCCATTCGAAGCCAAGAAGGATTCATGATGGAGAGCTTCTGGAGGGAGAGGGCATCACTGCTGCAAGTCCAGAGAACATGGAGGAGGAAGGAACTGGAAAGAGTGTAGCCTTCTGTGAGGGCTGCAAAGAGTGCAGGAAGGGCTGGGTGGACCGTAGCGGGCTGGGGAGCCCATAGGCAACAACACAAGAGACACCACTAACTGAGAGAGCATACACCTGGGTCTTGGCAAGGACTCATCCTTTCCATCCTTGGCAAGGGCTGAAAATCATCTCTCACTGTAGGGGAGCAGCCTGAGGGTGAGGGAGAGGCGTGCTTGCCTCCGTGTGATCTGAGGTATTCCCTTGACACAAGTCCCCACCTCCTTTGCTTGCTGTCTTCACGCCTTTCCCTTTCCTCCTCAGGGGAAGGCGGGCCTTGCTTTCAAGAACTGAGTGGCTGTAGGGTACAGAGAGGGTACGGCTAAGGGGATCATCCTTCTTTAGGTCTCTCTCCTAGGCTGCTCAGCAGGGCATCTATTTGAGCTTATTTATGTGCTTGGAGTTGAGAACCCATGTTTTGCTTGTTCCATCAGCTTCCCACGCTCCCGGGAAGGTGCTAAGCAGCAGAAACTCAGATGCCCCCTCCCCCGAGCTCTTTCACTCTCTCTCTCTCTGTCTCTCTCTCTGTCTCTGGTGTTCTTTGACTCCAACCAGAGCTGAGCTAATATTTACCTGCCGCATTAGCTCTGGGGCTGTGGGATGTGACAGCTGGAGGTGGAGAAGACTTTTTTTCTCTCTTCCTCCTCCACCTGTCTTTCCCTAGAGGTTTGAAAAGGGGGAAAAAATGTAATTGCCATCTTCAGGACTGCCTGGCTGATAATTCAGAGATCGCTGGGGAGTGTCAGGGGTCTTGTATTAGCTTCTCTACCAAAAGGCAAGGAGGGAAGATGTCCTAAAGATTGGGTCATCCGCTGGGCAGCCTGGGAAGGGGAGTAGCTGGCAGTCAATGGATATTTCATTTTATTTTTTTTTACAGGTGCTGTATTCCAGGGTTGGGAACTACAGGGCCTTAGTGACAGAATCGGAGGCATTACTGTGATGCTCTCAATTGGTGCTGGCTAACGTGGACCACCTTTGTGAGGAGTCTGAGCAGATTTCCCATGGCTAGGTACAGGACTATTCCCTTCCCCTGGGGACTCTGCCAGGTACTGACTCAGCCTGAGTGTTCCACCTGCTCACCTATCAGGACTCAAACATATATAGTACGTGGAACAAATGTCTGAGAGCAGGAATAGGAGGAATGTCTCAACTCAACATGGCTTGTGTATGACAGGAAGATGAGTAACTGGTGATGTTCTAAGACCGTGATACATTCCTGCCATGGAAAGGAGGTTCCCCAGGGATGCTGGAGGAAGGGGCGTGGAGGGGAGATGGAGTAGGGATGAAAAGAGGACTCTCTTAGGTGGGAGTGGGAGGGTGGGGATGTCACCCCTGTAGATTCTGGGCATGGTGTGGGTCCACCTGGGTGTCTCCCCACAGTGGATCAGCACTCCTCCTCCTCTCAACTCCTCTAGCTGCCTTTTCCTGCCTTTCTAGCCGTTTACCAGAAAGCCTGTTTCTATTCTTCAATCTGTTCTTTTGAGCTGTGTCATGTCACTCACCCCAAGTTGTCATCTTGTTGCCATGGTGGCTGGCTAGGGGGTCTCCACTGGCTGAGGGTATCTTGCTGGCAGGGCATGGAGGCAGAAGACACGGGTGGTCCTAGGATGGCACTTCTGCAGCTCCTGATGCTACGAAGCCCCCTTTGGGTCTGCTCTGCCCCCATCTCCCTGCAGGTCCCACAGCCTTTGCTTGCCACCAGGCAAAAGCAAGAGAAGGAAACAATAGTTGCAGTTTTCTTTTGTTCTGGCAAGGCATGGCCTGTCTCTTTCAGGGCAGAGCTATGGGAGAGCTGAGATGGGATAGCTGCTTAGGGGAAGAGCCCCAAGGAAACACATGTCCAAACACATGGGTCTATTGTCCCATCCACAAGTAGGAAGAGAAACGGAGGCAGTAGAGAGGGAGCCAGAATTGAGCCTGCGGAAAGCCACTTCTAGGAAACATGCATCATTTGATGTGCTGTGGACTCTTGGCCTCTAGCTGGGAATCTCAGAGCCCAGGAATATGCAAGTTTTTAATATAGGCTCTTGACTTCCCTGTTGAGGTTCCTCTATTTTTGGTGCATTGCATCACCACATGTTAGCCTTTTCATCATTCACTTGGACTTCCTATCACATCATGGCTGGTTTACACAGGTACGTTTAAAATCATTTATTTACTCCTCCATCTATGCATTTATCCACCTGATCATCCATCTCTCCAACAAATGTGGGAGAAATAATTATTGAGTACCTGTTGCAAGTATGTACTGTTCCAACTATGTGGATATAGTAGTGAACAAGATTGACAGTTTCTGTTCTCACGTAGTTTACATTCTTCTAATACAGATCAACAACAAATAAAAGAAAGTAGAAGATGGTAAAAACTGGAAGATTAACATAGAGTGCTGTCATAGAGGATCTCTGGGTGGATGGTCCCAGAAGGGCTCTAAGAAGATAGCATGTAAGCTGAGATTGTAGCACCAGGAAGTAGTCACCATGGGAAACTGAGGAAGGAGCATTGCCAGCATGGAATGACTAGCTTAGATGCCCTGGAGCAGTGCAAGCCCATGTGCTTAGAAATATCAAGAAACCCCACTGTGAATGGAATGAGTGAGGGAGAGGGAGGTATGAGGAAAGGTCAGGTCAGAGAGTCGTTGTCTCAGACACCTTACAGGGCCCACATCAGAGCCTCTTGGCCTCACCCATTTCTGGGACCTTTGGCTGCTTTTTCTACCCCAGATGCCACTGTAGTGGTTGGCCGACTCTCTGCGTGTAAAATTCAATGCCCTTCACCGCATGCTATGTACCTCCTACTTCTTACCCTGGAATTTCTCTGTTGATGCCGACCTGTGAGATATTCAGGATTCTCTTGGGCAACTGCAAGTTGAAGAAAGAAATTAACTCACTGGATGATTAACTTTTGACCAGTAGGGTACCCAGCAGATGAGTTTTTCTCTGATGGACTCTCCCAACACGCAGTTCCTTGGGCTTTTTGCAGCGACTAGCTTGGTAATACAGCCTCATATTGACTGCCTGTTTCTGTGTCTTCCCTCCCTGTTGCATCATTCCTACTTCGTATGATTGCATGTAAACTCTTGTCTCAGGTTCTGCTTTCTAAACTGAGCTGAGACAGACAGGCAGGCGTTAGCTGATGGAGACCTTTGCAGGACATGGTAAGGAGTTGTATTTCATTCTGAGAAGTAGTTAAAGAATATTGAACAGGGTAATGATGATCTGGTTTATTTAAAAAGATGACTCTGATGTGGTTAGGAGAATCAGTTGAAAGAGGGAAGGGGTGGAAGCAAGCTGAACAGTGGGGAAGCTATAGTCATGGTTCAGGTAAGAGATGGATGATGACCCAAACAAGAGTGGGGGCTGTGGAGGACATGGGCGTGTGTGTCTGTGACAAGGGTGATCATAAGGCAAGGCTGCACCAAGATGTGTGCTGGGTTGTGGGTCAGATTGCTCTCAGAAATGGACTCACCTCTGCACAGCAGCCTTTATGCTTGGCATTCACATCTGTGGTTCAGCACGATGACAGATTACATCCTCCTGTGGACATTCATCTATGTTGAGTGTAGCGAGGTTCACCCTTGGGGCACACTGCTCAGGAGCATTGAAGACCTTTACAGTTTCCTCAGTTCAGTTCAGTTGCTCAGTCATATCCGACTCTTTGTGATCCCCATGGACTTGCAGCACGCCAGGCCTCCCTGTCCATCACCAACTCCCGGAGTTTACTTGGACTTATGTCCTTTGAGTCAGTGATGCCATCCAAGCATTTCATCCTCTGTCATCCCCTTCTCCCACCTTCAGTCTTTCCAGCATCAGTCTTTTCAAATGAGTCAGTTCTTCACATCAGGTGGCCAAAGTATTGGAGTTTCAGCTTCAGCATCAGTCCTTCCAGTGAACATCCAGGACTGATCTCCTTTAGGATGGACTGGCTGGATCTTCTTGTAGTCCAAGGGACTCTCAAGAGTCTCCTCCAACACCACAGTAAAGCATCAATTCTTCGGTGCTCAGCTTTCTTTATAGTCCAACTCTCACATCCATGCATGACTACTGGAAAAAGCATAGCTTTGACTAGATAGACCTTTGTTGGCAAGGTAATGTCTCTGCTTTTTAATATGCTGTCTAGATTGGTCATAACATTTCTTCCAAGGAGCAAGCGTCTCTTAATTTTAACAGTCATCTAAGGATAGCATTATTCAAAGTGCTCCTTACTCAGGGGGAAGGTCTTGGGGTTTTCTACTCTTGAATCAGAGTAGTCCTTCACTTCCATTTGTTTCTTTCATTTATGCTTCAAGTGGTTATTTCTTTTGCAGAAAGGGATCCATGGCTAAAAAAATGTAAGGAAATACTTCTATTGATGAGTAGTAATTTAGCGAAATAAGACCAGACTGAGTCTTTGATTCTGAGAGCCCTAGGCTTTGATTCCAGCTTGACCAGTTCCTAGTTATATGTCCTCAGTCTAAATTTCTTACCTGCAATATGGAGATTAATAACACCAACTGCCTCGAGTTGTTGTGAAGGTTAAATGGTTTTGGTGTATAACCTGCTCTCTGCATTTATAATCAATCAGTCCTGTGGAGGGTGCAGTTCAGTGGGGTTAAGGTGAGATGGGTTCAGCCTTGGCCCTCATCTGGCAGATCTCTCTCCAGGGTTTAGTCTGGAGGTTCTGCAGTTTGTGTCATTAAGGAGGTAATATGTGTGTGTGTTAGTCACTCAGTCATGTCTGACTCTCTATGATCCCATGGGCTGTAGCCTGCCAGGCTCCTCTGTCCATGGAATTCTCCAGGCAAGAATACTGGAGTGGGTTGTCATTCCCTTCTCCAGGAGATCTTCCCAACCCAGGGATTGAACCTGGTTCTCCCGCATTGCGGGCAGATTCTTTACTGTCTGAGCCACAAGGGAAGCCCCAGGGGAAGCAGGTAATAGATCCTTACAAAACATTCCTTTAGTGATATTCAGGAGGCGAGAATGCAGCCCTTTCTTCTGAGAGGCACCAGGCACCATCCATCTATGAATTACTGTGATGGTGGCCCTGTGAGATAATTTGAGACAAGTGTCGTTCAATCCATTTTATAGATGGAAGATTGTAATCCTTCAGGCAGTTGTGGCTTCTCACTTTGCAATCAGACTCTAAGGCATTTACCCTTCTGTGTTCTCTTCTTCCCTTGTTCAACCAAAAATAACCCTGGCACTTAAAGGGTAAGTCATCACTAACAGTGGCTGATGTGAACAACTCATGTGAATATTAGACCCTTCTTAGATAAAATAATGTAGCTTTTTTGAAATTACAAGAGGACCTTATGTTTATTTTAGAAAGTATGGGAAAGCATAGAGAAGAAAATTTAAGTTATCTATAATCTCATCATGTACAATTTATTATACTCAGTGGGGATTATAGTGCATGCATATTGCTTTTATGACCTGCTTTCCTGACTAATAATTTACTGTGAGCAGTTTCCTATGTCATTATATATTATTTTACCATATGATTTATTTTAGCCTATGGTTTTTAATGATTGTCAAATACCTCATTATATGATTATATTGTAATGTGTTAACCAGTTTCTTATTGTCCTTATTTTAGGTTGTAGTTTCTTATATTCAAATTAACAATCCAATGGACAATTTTACAAATGCCTATTTTCATGCAAGTTCAGTGATCTCATAAAGATAAATTCTTGCAATTATTGGGGGTGTTTTTTTTGTTCAGTTACTCAGTCGTGTCTGACTTTATGACCCCATGGACTGCAGCATGCCAGCCTTCCCTGTCCTTTACCATCTCCCAGAGTTTGCTCAAACCATTGAGTGGCAGTGCATATATTTATGATGCTAGAGAAATATTGTCCAGTCTCCCCCAAGAGAGTTTGTACTAATTATACCCCTGTCAGTAGTGCATAAGATTGCCCAGATCTTTGCCATCTGTCTGTATTTTAATTAAGAATATCTCCTGAATTTCTCATAAACATTTATTTGAATTATGATATATTTCAAATATTTAGTATAGAAAGCAGTTAAGAAACATCCATATATTTAATCGGTCCATCCTAAAGAAAATCAACTCTGAAGATTCACTGGAAGGACTGATGCTGAAGCTCCGATACTTTGGCCACTTGGTGCAAAGAGCTGACTCATTGGAAAAGACCCTGATGCTGGGAGATTGAGGCAGGAAGAGAAGGGGGTGACATAGGATGAGATGGTTTGATGGCATCACCAACTCAATGAACATGAGTTTGAGGAAACTCTGAGAAATAATGAAGGACAGGAAAGTCTGGCTTGCTGCAGACTGTGGGGTTGCAAAGAGTCAGACACAACTTAGTGACTGAACAACAGAAATATATTTAACACGAAGAGTAAATAGATAATGATATTTGCCATATTTACTTCTTCTTTCTCCCATTTTTAAAGAAATAAAATGTTACAGCTGCATGTACGTACCCTTATCCTTATCCCTCACTCCAGAAGTCAGTTTTCTGAATTGATATTTCCTTACCATGTGCATTTGCAATTTTACTGCTAGTGTGTATATTCATAAAATATGCATGTGAATTTCTGTGAGTTTCAAAGTTTTATATAAATGATGTATGGAATGTGCCCTTTTGCAGCAAAGTGAACATTTCTTTTTAGGATTTACTAGTGTTATTACACACACGCTTAGTTCATTTTTTTTACTTTCTGCTTCCCACTGCACTGTATAAATAAATCACAGGTGATTAATTTACTCCCCTTCTGAGGTGAGTTAGGTTGCTCCGATGCTTTTGCTATTACAAGCAATATGAACATGATCAACCTTGTCCATGTCTCCTTGGGCACAGGTGAAATTTTTCTCTAGGGTTGGTGCCTAACAGTAGAATTACTGAGGTTTGGAATGCAGATGTCCAACTTTATTAGGTGTTACCACTTTGCTTTCCAGAGTGACTGTGTCATTTACTTTCCCACCATATGCAGAGTTCCCGTTTCCGTATGTTGCCCACAACACCTGAGATGATCAGAATTATTAAAATTTGACGAATCTGGGTGTAAAATGAAATTGAATTATTGCATTAATTTCATCCCCCCCAAATGAAATTGAGCTTTTCATATATGTTTATTAGCCATGTGAGTTTCTTCTTAGGTGAATTGTAGGTTCATATCCTTTTCCCATATTTCTATCACATAGTTTGTGTTTTCTTCTTATGATTTGTGAGAGTTCTTACAGATAGATATGATTTGTGGGTTATAAATATCTTCTCCATCACATGGCTTGTCTTTTTCATGTTGTTTATGGTGTTTTTTGTCATACAGAGTTGTTAATATTAGTGTGGTCAAAGATATCTGTTTTTTTCTTTGTGATTTTTGTTCATTTTGTCATTTAAAAAATTCCTTCTACATATTTAGGTTAAAAAGAAGTCATTTGTATTTTTTTTTAAACTAAAACTTTTAGTTTTTGCTTATCACATTTGGCCCTTTTACTGCAGCTAGAGTCAATTTTCATGCATAGAGGTACATTCTAATTGTATCTTTTATTCCTCCCCCTAGCCCCATGGTTAGTCCTTTGTCCCATTAGTCACCATTTGCTGCTGCTGCTAAGTCGCTTCAGTCGTGTCCGACTCTGTGCGACCCCATGGACGGCAGCCCACCAAGCTCCCTCGTCCCTGGGATTCTCCAGGCAAGAACACTTAGTGACGAATTAATTTGTTTTCACTGTTGCTGATCATCTTATTTTTTTCCACTGGCCTAACGGTATATCCATTTTATCTCTGTCTCACTGATTTAGTTTTTAGAGCTTGTAGTTTTGATATTTTAGGGTAAATCCTTCCCAGTTTGTTGTTGTTGTTCTTCAGTTGCCCAGTTGTGTCCAACTCTTTGTGACCCCGTGGACGGCAGCACCAGGCCTCGCTGTCCTTCACCAGCTCCTGGAGTTTGCCCAAGTTCCTTCTCATACCCCTGCCAAATTGTCTTGGATATTGATCTTTATTCATTAATAAAACTTTTAGGATAAGATTGTTGTATTTCATTTTAAAAATGGGATTTTGACTGAAACTGAATTTATAGTTTTATTTGAGTGACCGTTGGAATCTTCAAGCTATTTTTCCAACCCTGAACATGACACCTTTCTTCCTATGCTTAGATCTTCCTTAAAGTCCCTCAAAGGATTTAAAGTGGTTTTTACATCTTTTACTGCACATCTGTTACTTAACAGTTTTGGTGATATTGCATGATGCCTTTTTATTATTGTATCTTCTGGTTCTTTGTTGTAGTTTTATCAGAACTGGTATTTTTGTGTACCTGTTTCATATCCAGCATGCTCACAGAACTCTCTTATTCCTTTGAATGATTTCCCCCCACCATAGGCAGTCATATTCTTTATGTAGGCGGTATCAATTATGAATGACAGCTTTGTTTTTTCCTTTAAAATCCATATGCCATTTCTTTCTTTTTCTTTACTTATTACACTGACTAGTACTTTAAGTACAACAATGAATAGAAATATTCTTAGTGGGTGTCCTAGTCACATACCTCACTTCAAATATATGGCTTGACTTCGAGTCTGTACGCCTTCAAGTCTGAACAATATCTCACCTCTGGTCACCCTTCCCAACTTGCATAGCACTCTTGTCCAATGATATGGCTTTGTCTTGTGTCTGTGAGGTCACAAGTTATACCCTCTCTCTTGTCTGTCATCTATCTATCTTTAGATTTGTCCTCATATTTACCATCATCTTTTGCTTATCATGCCATTTTCTTGCATGGCAGTCTTTTCTTCCATTTAAATTTCCTTCTTGAGGAATATTGTGTAGTACTTATTTCACCTGAACTTGAGTGGTAAAATCTTCTTCATTGTTCTGAGAAAGACTTTATTTAAATTTCAGTTTTGAGTAACAATTTACTGAGTATTTTTTGAACCTGAAGGTATTATTACATCATTTTCTAGCCCCTAGTATTATAGCTGATTGTTGTTGTTGTTCAATCGCTCAGTCATGTTCGACTATTTGTGATCCCATAATAGCAGTATGCCAAGCTTCCCTGTCCTTCACTATCTCCTGGAGTTTGCTCAGACTCATGTCTGTTGAGTTGGTGATGCCATCCAGCCATCTCATCCTCTGGCACCCTCTTCTCCTCCTGCCTTCAATCTTTCCCAGCATCAGGATCTTTTCCAATGGATCAGCTCTCTGCATCAGGTGGCCAAAGTATTGGAATTTGAGCTCTAGCATCAGTCCTTCCAGTGAATATTCAGGGTTGATTTTCTTTAGGATTGACTGGTCTGATCTCCTTGCTGTCCAATGGACTCTCAAGAGTCTTCTCCAGCACCAGTTAGAAAGCATCAATCTTAGGCATTCAGCCTTCTGTATGGTTCAACTTTCACATCTGTACATGAGTACTGGAAAAAACCATAGCTTTGACTATACAGACCTGTAACCTATTAATAATATTGTTTCTTTAGGTAATCTGTTTTTTTCTCTCAGGATGCTTTTAAGATTTTTCTCTTCATAATTTTATAACTTTTAATATTTCACTAAAATGTATATAAGGTTGGATTTATTTTTGTTCATTCTGCTTAGAACTTACTGAAATTCTTGACTTAAAGGATTTATGTCTTTCACTAATACTGTAAAATTTAATCTTTAGCTCTTCAAATACTGTTTTTCCCCCATTATCTCTTTCAAGAACTCCTATTAGAAATATTTTGGATCTTTTTCATCTGTTCTCCCTTTTTGTTAACTTTAATCATATTTCCCATGTGTTTATCTCTCTGTGCTGTATACCTAGGTGTTTCCTTAGCTGTGTACATGTCCATTAATACTTTTCTTAGTGTGTGTAACCTAATAGTTAACTTGTCTACTATATTTAATTTCGAAGATTAGATTTTTTCATTACAAGACATTGTATTTACCAGTTAAAACTTTTTTCATTGTATTCTATTACTGTCTTTCTCTATATACCTTTTCTGTTGTTTCAAGCTCTAGTGTGCTAATTCTCTTACTATATCAACTAACTTTCCCTTATAGTAGATTATTTCCTTGTGTGATTGAAAGTTTTTGATTGCAAGCTCCTGTCTAATGATGCTTGTTTTCCCTATGCAAATGCAGGAGAGTCAGATTTGTAGAGGAGTCTTATAGAACGGTTTTGTTTAGCTCTCTTGTTTAGCCCAGGAAAGTTATTGGGACTAGTTTTTACTTTAACTTAAGGATTCCTGAACCCTCCTGAACATGCGGTATGAATTTACATTATAAATCCGTGTACCATATACAGTCTTGGGTTTTGATTTCTCAGGTTTTGCTTTTCTCACGCAGAGATAAAAGCTTCCGCATCATCTCCTTTTGCAGCAGAGTTGATTTTTATGCAGTGTGTTGTTTAACTGAGAGTGCAGTCCTTCAGCTTAATGCAGAATCTTAGTTTCAACTTCTATTCACATGTGCTCTTAACACTCTATCTCTTGCTCTTGAATGGGCATTAAAACCTACCTATTGAATCTTCTAGTTTACCAGGACTAATCACTGTCTGTGGGATAGCTGCAGTCTTGGTGTATATGCCTAGTCTTAGGTTTTTCATTTCCCCCTAGGAATTTCCTTTTATATTTTGCAAGTTCAGCAATATATGTTTTAAAATAAATTTGAAAATGTATTTCTGTACTTTATCGAGTTTCCCAAACATTTTTAGCAAGAGGCTTTTTTTATTCTGCTATCTCACTAGTACTGGATCCTTGAATGACTTTTACAAAGAGAATTCTCTAAAATAGGAAAACATAAGATATTTCCTGGGGGCATACACAGCATCCTCCAAGACTTGTAAGTGTGATGTTCCTAACGGAGAAGTTACTCAATGCTGGACTGAGCAGAGAAGAAGATTTGAGGAGGGAAGTGGGGGAGGGACAGCAATGCATTTAATGGACAGTTACTTTCTGCCCCCTCGGATAGATGGTACCTGAGTGCTTAGCTAATGGCAGTTCACTTAGAAAAGCAGTCATTGATAAGTCCTGGTAAGCAGCATCTAAAAATATCTTGCCTGAAGTGATTGAGTCTTTTTAGGAAATAAAAGATCAGAGTCTGGAAGCAAGGAGATGATTCTCCAGTTCTACTGAAGGTAAATTCTAAAAGCAAAGTGGGAGCCACAGAAGGTGTTGGTGAAAGGAGAGAGTGAAGGACTCAAGCTCTCCTCTAAATTTAAACATTAGGAGAGGAAGCAAACAGAAGGAGAAGCAGGGGTGAGGGTGTAAAGGATTGAGTTGAAAGCATGAGTGTAGGAGTTTTCACTGAAGACAAAGCCAATTTGTGGGGGAAAACCTATTCTCCACGGGGCCTGGTAACTGCATGTCTTAGCATCTGAAGTATGAGGAAGAATGCCACTTGTCTGAGATCCGGTTGCTAAGTCTTAAGCAGATGATATTGGATTGTGATCACTGTTTGCTCCACCCCGCGTTCTCCCTTCAGTCTCTGCTAGGAATATGTCTCTTTCATATTGAGGTGTGGAACCCCTGTAGGGCTATGAGGCCTTTAGAAAACCAGACATGCAGCTCTGAGTTCACTCCAGCACCCAACAGCTGTGCCTTGTCAGAGATGAGGGAGAAAAGTGGAAGAGAGTGTTGGTGCGGCAAGAGCACGCTATTGCATTCCTAGTTACAGTGCTGGGGAGTCACGTGATCTCGAGAACCTCAATTATTTATTCTACACCCGTGGTCTCGACCAGTCTTGTCACCCCCCCACCCCCACCAAGGGACGTTT
Source organism: Ovis aries (assembly GCF_016772045.2). NCBI lineage: Eukaryota > Metazoa > Chordata > Mammalia > Artiodactyla > Bovidae > Ovis > Ovis aries. The sequence continues at coordinate 62,008,184 of NC_056065.1, forward strand.
GGGAACTGGGAACACTTTTGCTTGTCACAGCTAGGAGGTGCATAGGGCCACTAGTGGTAAGGAGCCAGCAATGCCACTAAATATCCTACAATGCACAGACCCACCTACCATGACAAAGAATTATCTGACTCAAACATGTCATTAGTACTGAGGTTGAGAAACCCCACTCTTACATGTCTTTTCTCATCTGTAAAAAGGAGAGGCTGGAAGAGGAGGCTGATATATGTGTGGCTAGATTAGGGAAGCTCTGTTCAACTTACTCATCTAACTCAGACCACTTCTACCCACATCACGTCCATAGAAGCATGAATCAAATGAAATGGGTTAGAAACATTGCTCCTTTCTCACCAAAGAATGCAGTTGTGGACTCAGAATGCTCTGAGCTTTGCAAGCTCACCGTGACCACTGTGTTTGCCTCTGCACAATGAGCATTCGCCTTGTCATTCTGTGCTTGCAAGTCACCCTTGTCCCTGTGACGTGAGAGTGGAAGACTTGTCTTCCTTGAGCTGAACCAGTCGTCTCCAAAACAGGTTTATCACTTCCAGCTGTTCCCAAATACCGTTCCCAACATGACACAGATTGTGAGAAGTCCATGAGCTGGTTGTATCCATTTAGCTTTGCATATAGTGACCATTCATTCATGCACTCAGTAAACATGTATTTAGTACCCTCCATGTGTAGCGGCCATGCATTTGTTGTGTGAAGAATGAAAGGATGGATAAATGAAGCCCCTGTAGTGCAGTGGGGGAGGAGAGATCCATACACCACAGTACATGGGATGGGAGTACAAAGTGCCTCTGTCAGAGAAGAAAGAGATCATGTTTGTGTCATGATCACAAAATGCTACACAGAGGAGGTATGGTATGAGTTGAGTTCTGAAGTCTAGTTTTTTGACAGCAAGATAAAGGAGCAAGGGGACAGAAGGGAGGAAGAAAGTGGGAAATTATATGCAGGAGGATTTGCATCTGTGGAAGTTGTGTATTTATATATTTGTAGACTGGTGAGAGTCCCTTGGACTGCAAGGAGATCTAACCAGTCCATTCTAAAGGAGATCAGTCCTGGGTGTTCATGGAAGGAATGATGCTAAAGCTGAAACTCCAGTACTTTGGCCACCTCATGTGAAGAGTTGACTCATTGGAAAAGACTTTGATGCTGGGAGGGATTAGGGGCAGGAGAAGAAGGGGACGGCAGAGGATGAGATGGTTGGATGGCATCACTGACTCGATGGACATGAGTCTGAGTGAACTCCGGGAGTCGGTGATGGACAGGGAGGCCTGGGGTGCTGCAATTCATGGGGTTGCAAACAGTCGGACACGACTGAGTGGCTGAACTGAGCTGAGACTGGTGAGAGTCCTGCTTCACTGGAGCAGGCAAGGAGAGCAGCACAGGTAAAGGAGATATTGCTGGGATGGATGGAGTGGAGTGGGCCATTTGCTCAGTCCTGGTCTTTGAAACAAGCACTTACCTGGGGTGATGTTTAAGTTTGCTTTCAACCCTAAGATGATAAGATCTCATGATTTCATCAGAGAAGGCAATGGCACCCCACTCCAGTACTCTTGCCTGGAAAATCCCATGGGCGGAGGAGCCTGGTAAGCTGCAGTCCATGGGGTCACGAAGAGTCAGACACGACTGAGTGACTTCACTTTCACTTTTCACTTTCATGCATTGGAGAAGGAAATGGAAATCCACTCCAAAGTTCTTGCCTGGAGAATCCCAGGGATGGGGAAGCCTGGTGGGCTGCCGTCTATGGGGTTGCACAGAGTCAGACAGGATGGAAGCGACTTAGCAGCAGCAGCAGCATGATTTCATAGTTTTATTTGATAAGCACTAGAAAACTCATCTATTCATGCAATAAATAAATATAATGATTTTTTTTTAGCAGACATGCTGCTTGGCATGGGGAGGGTACAGCATTGTTCAGACTCTTGGATTTTGCTGCAAATCTGGAAGAGGAAGATGGGTTGGGAAGCTATTTCCAGCTTCCAAGGAGGGGGCATACAGGTCTAAACTTGAGAGATAGTTGTGCAAATAGAAAGGAAACCTGTGAAAGAGGAACAGGAAAAAAAAAAAGTGACAGGATTTGGGGAAAGGTTGGTGAAGGATGTGGGCAAGAGGAAGAATCATCTTTCATTCCAAAGTTTCATGCCTGAGTTAGAGGGCGAGTGTGGTGCTGCAGTCAGAATGACAGGCCCAGAGAGGAGCTGGTTTGGAGGGAAAGACACTGTTGAGTGGGTTTTTAAACCAGTGGATTGATGGCCCTGTCAGGCCATCCCGGTGGGTGGAGGAGCCTTAGAGCAGTTGTGAATGTGGTTTCAGCCTTTTAAAAGAACACAGCGGAGGAAAAGATGGGGGAGTCTTCCAGATATTAACTGTGGTTGAAGCCTTCTGGATGGATGAAATTACCCAGAAAGAGGGTCTACATAGAGAAGAGGGTGGGAAACAGGCTCTGAGGGATGCATGCCTTTAGAAGAAAGAAGAAAGGAAGAATAAAAAGTGAAGAAGATGAAGGGGAAGCAACAGTAGATTGGAGATGCTCCCAAGAGGCAGGGGAAGCAGGGAAATGGGAAAGCCAGTTTGTACTGAGCCCCGGATACAGCAGAATATGTACACACCCTGGTAGCCTCCAGGGAAACAGACTCTGATTCTAACCATCCCCCCCTCCCCCTGAATGTATTTAGCAGTAGAAGTGTTGAGCCACCTGATCATTTTATCACTTCTCGGGCCCTCAGCCAGAAGGGGAGTGGGGAGAGTGGGAGGAGGAGGCTCTCCAGTGAGTCATTCACCCTGGGTGTGGAGTTGTGGGGAAGAGGTTTGCTGTGAGGGAAAGCTGCTTGATTTGTTTTGGGGTAGGTCCCAGTGTGGCAGCAATGGGACTTCAGAAGCTAAAGCCTTTGGCCCAAGAGGTATCCCCTCATCAGGAAGACATTTGGGATTTTGTCCAGGCCTGTTCCCCAGGGCCTGCATGGCTATGTGGGTTTCTGTAGCTCATGCAAGATTTACGTTTTTTCCTCGAGGAAAAGAGACTTTTTATTTCTGGTGGAGGAGGCTCTGTGCTCACTGCCTGACCCTCACTGACTTGGCAGTGACCCTGAGCTCTTCCGCTACAGGCCCCTGAAACCATTTTTGCCCAGCCTCACCATTCAGGACACACTCGCTCCTTCCCATGTGGCTTTCACTGTCGGGGAAGGGGTGGGATGTGTCCTCTGGTATCAGGCAGGTCCAGCTCCAATTCCGGCTCCATTGCATACTTGCTGTGCAATCTTAGTTTAGGGTGTCAACTTAAACAATATTCACAACCTAAAAGTTGAGAGTTATGTTTTATTCCGCAGATATTTTTTTGGACTTCAAGCCTTGGGAGGCAGCATCTCAAGTAACCCTGAGAGAACTGCTCTGAGGAGGCGAGGTGAGGGGAACCAGGTTATATAGAAGTTTTGCAACAAAGGGCAGGTAGTCTGAACACCCAAAGATTATTGTTAATTAAAGGAAAACCAGATATCTCAAGTTAAGGAGTTTAGTGCTTGTCTATGTATGGGACGATGCAAGAGTCTGGGCTCCCTCCAATCATTCTTTTGATACGCACTTCAGCTATCTGGGGCCGGTATTCTATTTTCACATCCTGAGTTTCCCGCAGGGCTCACTGTAGGGAGTGGCTGCAGTCTGATGGCTGTGAGATGGCAAATAGCCTTTCTTTCCTGAGTTCCCTCAGGGCTCACCAGCTACAGTCACTGATGACTTTGACATACTGTGCTTACTCTGAGAAATGCAGTATTTCCTGCAGTATCAGTAAACAGGGATGTCACCATCATCAGTGATTCCAGCCCTCCAGGGCAGTCAGGAAGGAGAATATCTGTATGATCTGGCAGTCATCAGGCTGTAGCCACTCCCTACGGGGAGAACTGAAGAACTCCTGATGTGAACAATCACAGGATACTGGCCCAGATAGCTGAGATGAATATGAAAGGAGTAATTTCAGTGAGCCCAGACTCTTGCGTCTTCCCATTGGTAGCAAAGCACTAAATTCCTTGCGATACCTGGTTTTCTTTAAATCCCAATAATCTTTTGATATTCAGGCTACTTGCCCTTTGTTATAAACTTCTATATATCCTGACTCTTCCCCCTGGGAGCAGTTCTCTCAGGGTTACTTGAGATCATGCCTTCCAGGCTTAAGTCCAAAAAATTTCCATGGAATGAAGCATAGTTCTCAACTTTAAGGCAGTAACTATTTTTTTTGTAAGTTGACAACTGATATGGTAGGAAATATTCCATTTCTCAAGGGACATTGTGTCTCTGATCTCATCTGAAAAATTGTTGAAGCCCCCAAGGAGTCTTATGCAGATCAAATGAGGTAACACATACACAGTGGTTATTAGACCTTCCACAAATGGTAGGGATTGTTACTGCTTTGAAGCTTTTTCTTTCATTCTTCTGCTTCATTCTCTTTGTTGAATTGTTTTCAGAATTTCTTTCCCTCTCTTCCAATATTTGCCACTTAAAAAAAGCAATTAATTTGAAGAAAATTATAACCTAACACCCCATAGCCAGCTCCTGTCTGACTCCCTAGGCAAATGAAGGGCCTTGAATGCTTTGATTGTTCTGGTATAATACCCTTTTAGAAGTAGGCAACTGTCTTTTGGCATCACTTTATAATGCCTGATGTCTGTCCTTGCAAATATCACAATACTACCACTCACTGTAGTGTGACACTCTAAGTTTACAAAACATTTTCACATGCATCATCTCAACAAACTCAGCATCATTTTGGGAGCAGGGTCTTTCACACCAGAGAGCTGGTGACTGTCTTCAGTTTTTAGGGGTGTGTGTGTGTGTGTGTGTGTGTGTGTGTGTGTGTGAGCTCAAAGGATTGCTTCTTTTCTTTTAACACAAAAAGCTAAAGTTTCCAAGCAGGTGGGGTGTGGGTTAAACACTGTTCTAAATGGCAGGCCTGCTGTTCATGGGGAGGGAAAGTGGCCTGAAAGTTTAAAAATAACCTGAACATTATAGACTCCTGTGAATTCTACAGCCCAGAGCACTGCGAGTCTGTGGGTGTCTTACCTGCTGGAGTGCAGGCAGGAAAACAACAAGTTGAGAGGCATGAGGATTTAAATGTGCTGAATCCTTCAGTGGCACGCGTTGGCAGCAGAAGTATTCATAGAAAAAAAAATTAAAGCCATACTGAATGATTGGGATCGATATTCCTGAATGGTTAGAATGGCACTACCCTTGAATTTCCTGAATGCAGAGCACTGACTAATACTTGTGTCTGCAGTGCAGCGGACCCTTCTCTGTGGCTGGACAACATCTCCTCTCCTTCCTCCCTTCCCTCCTATTGACTTAAAGAGTATTCATAACTTAAAAGTTGAGAGTTTTATTTTATTTGGTGGGAATTTTTAGGACCTCAAGCGTGGGAGACAGCATCTCAAGTGGCGAGGTGAGGGGATCCAGGTTATATAGAAGTTTTGCAACAAAGGGCAGGTAGTCTGAACATCCAAAGATTATTATTAATTAAAGTAAAACCAGATATCTCAAGTTAAGGAGTTTAGTGCTTTTCTATGTATGGGAAGATGCAAGAGTCTGGGCTCCCTCCAATCATTCTTTTGATGCGCACCTCAGCTGTCTGTGGCCAGTATTCTATTTTTACATCCTGAGTTTTCCTCAGGGATCACCGTAGGGAGTGGCTGCAGTCTGGTGGCTGCTAGATGGCAGGTATTCTTTCCTTCTCCAGTTCCCTCAGGGCTCGCCAGCTCACCTCGCATGGTGGCTGCAATTTCTGGTGTCTGTGCCATCCTTTGTTTACTCTTATGGTAGGAAATATTCCATTTCTCACTCCCTTAGTGACCCTTCCAGAGTTAGACAAAACTTTTCCAGATTGCTACCTGGACTGACCTGCCAGGGAGCTCAGAGGCTGGGGCATTTGGGGTAGATTTGGCCATTCATCAGATAATAAGTGGGTAGATGGAAAATCATGTTCATCATGAGTAAACTCTGTACAGTAATGTACACTCTGGATTTTGAGATGTTTGGAAGAATTTCAACAGTGTTTGAAAGAGGGCTCAGTTCTTGCATGGTTTATGTCTGAAGATGTAGCAAAGCAGAGCTGAGGCAGGTCAGGCTAATAATACCAGCATGGCTTGAAATACAATGCACTTGACAATCTTTTATCACAGCTGGTCTGTTGATAGTCTCCTTATTTTCATATGGGCAGGTACTACTGCTGTCATTTCTGCACCTGGGGTAATAAGCCCAATCAGGACTGGGGGATAAGCCTGTCTTGTCTTCCACAAACATGACTTGCTTATTCTGGGGCCCTTCAGCACCTGCTGTAGTGTCTGCACATTTTCTTACCTCTCAGAATTGTAGGATCATCATGAAAGTAAGTGACTACCCCATTTCTATTAATGATATCATGAGAGGCTGTGCAGTGTGGTGGTTAAGATACTGGATTTTGGAGTCAAACAGACCTAGGATTGACTTTCTGTGATGTCATTCACCAACTATCTGATCTTAAGGGAAATTATTTCGTCTCTTTCAGTTTTGCTTTTCATATGTGTAAAATGAAGATTATACCAGTACCTACCACATAGAATTATTCTGAGAAATAAAGAAAGTAAAGGACTTGGGACAGTGCCTTGCACATAATAAGAATTAGTATTATTACTAATTAGTATTTTTTCTTTTTTAAATAATCTTTAAAAGATTTTTTTTTTAGTTTTTTATTTTTTAAAGTTTAAAATCTGTAATTCTTACATGCGTTCCCAAACATGAACCCCCCTCCCATTTTTTTAAAATTATGCAAGTATACATTTAAATTATGCAAGGATAGATTTGCAAGAGGAATGGAAAATACAGAACAAGGTTATGTATAGTTCCAATCTATATTGAATTATTTTTTAAGTAGATAAATTAAGATTTTTAGTTGGAGTTTCAATATCAAACTCTCAAAAATTAATAGAATGACTATACAGAGAAGTAGAGGGATATAATAGACCTGAAGAGCACCATGAACCAATTCAACACAATTAAGATGATACAATTTTCACACAACAGTAGGATACAAATTCTATTCAAGTTCCCATAGGCTATAAACTGGGAGACCCTGGAACATATTCAGGGACATAAAGTGCAAAATTTCATGGCCTAAAAATATTGAAATCACACAATTTGTTCTCTTATCACTGTGGAATTGTGTTAGAAATCAATATCAAATGATATTTGAAAATAACCCACATATTTTCAAGTGCAATGTGACATTTACCAAGACAGATCTTTGATTTAGCCATTGAAAGCCTCAATAGTTAGAAGACTGAAAAAAACAGAGAGTGATTGCAGAGAAGAAAGCATTTAAATGATACATTAATATCAAAATGAGAAATTAATATCTGAAGATACTTTAAAAATCCCATGTATTTGGTAATTAAACATCTTTTTCATGATTCTTTTAAAATGGTGGGTGTATCTAAGAAGCTGTAACAAGGAAAATTAGAAAATATTTGTAATAGAATAAAAATGAAAAGAGAATTTACCAGAATCTGTTGCATGCAGTGGAAGCTGCTCAGTGCGGTTGAATACAATGTGGAGTCTTGAATAAGGCATAAAAATAAATAATGGACGCTAGCATAGATTTTGTGAAATTTGAATAAAATCTGTGCTGTAGTTAATAGTTCTGTATCCCATGTTAATTTCCTGTGTTGTTTTTTTTAACAACATAGTATTTCTTTATATTCTCAGAACTGGATTAGAAGTTTCAAGCCTCTTTCAAAATTTTTTTAAAAAAAATCACTAAGATAATAAATTTTCTAGACTTTTAGCAGTAGTACTAGATGCCAAAATACATGGAACTATATCGAAGTTTTGAGTGAATGTAAATTAGAAACCTAGCAATCTAGCATTCTATTCCTACTAAGTCAAACAAGAGGAATAAAAATGTCATAAATTTTTTAGCTAGGCAAAAATTCATAATTTTTCTAAAATATGTTACATTATACATATTATATGTATATATATATATATATATATATATATATATATACACAAAAGCTTTCTCCTATGCTTGATAAAGGCTTGAGAAAGAACAACAACAAAAAAAGAGATGGAGAAATTGGAAAACATAAACTAAATGAAAAGGGGGCACTGAATATGAAATAGAAAGTGACATAAACTCGATAAAAGTAAAACAGCATCGTATAGTCTAGTTGTTTTTAAATATGACTGCTCATTAGAAACACTTCTGGAGTTTGGAGAAAATAAAGCAATACCTGGGCATTTGTATTTTTCAAAAAAATTCCAAGACAATTCTGATATACATCTGGATTTTAAAAAGTGATTACAGGTTTTTCTATTAAGTGGTAGTTTTAGTGAAATAGAATTCTATTATTTTCTGTTGGCTAATTGTGACACAATGGTTTTAAGTGAATAATAGTTACATAATCACAATAGTAGAAGATATTTATCAGTTTTCACAATCAGTAGGCAAAAATAAACGATAATTACAATTACAAGCCATAATGGAAACATGATTAACCTAACAATATAAAATAATTACATATAATTTAGAGGGTTAAGTAGAGTAATGTGGCAAGTGGAAGTGCATGTTTTCATCTGCCCAGCTAATCTATGTCTTCTGGTTGCTGCATTTAATCCATTTTACACTTAAGGTAATTATTAATATGTATGATCCTATTACCATTTTCTTAATTGTTTTGGGTTTAATTTGTGTAGGTCTTTTCCTTCTCTTGTGTTTCCTGCCTAGAGAAGTTCCTTTACCATTTTTTGTAAAGCTGGCTTGGTGGTGCTGAATTCTTTTAACTTTTGCTTGTCTGGGAAGCTCTTGACTCTGTCAAATCTGCATGAGAGTCTTGCTGGGTGGAGTATTCTTGGTTGTGGGTTCTTCCATCACTTGAGCTATATCATGCCTTTCCCTTCTGACTTGTAGAGTTTCTGTTGAGAAATCAGCTGATAACCTTATGGGAGTTCCTTTGTATATTATCTGTCATTTTTCCCTTGTTGCTTATAATAATTTATCTTTGTCTTTAACTTTTGCCATTTTGATTACTATGTGTCTTGATGTGTTCCTCCTTGGTTTACCCTGCCTGTGACTCTCTGTGCTTCCTGAACTTGGTTGACTATTTCCTTTCCCAGGTTAGGGAAATTTTCAGCTATTATCTCTTCAAATGTTTTCTTGGGTCTTTTCTCTCTTCTCCTTCTGGGACACCTATAATGCGAATGTTGGTGCATTTAACATCTCTCAGGCTGCCTTCATTTTTTTGTTTTCCAATCCTTTTTTCTATATTCTGTTCTGCGGCAGTGATTTCCACCATTCTGCCCTCCAGGTCACTTATCTGTTTTTCTGCCTCAGTTCTTCTCCTATTTTTTCCTTGTAGTCTGTTGTTCATCTCTGTTTGTTCTTTAGTTCCTCTAGGTCTTCAGAAAACATTTCTTGCATCTTCTCCATTCTGTTTCTGAGATCCTGGATCATCTTCACTATCATTATTCTGAATTCTTTTTTTGGAAGGTTGCCTATCTCCACTTCATTTAGTTGTTTTTGGGGGGTTTCATCTTGTCCCTTCATTGGGACATAAGTTTCTGCTTTCTCATTCTGATGAGCTTTCTGTAATGTGGTTTTCGTTTTAGCTGCTGCAAAATTGTGGTTCTTCTTACTTCTGTCTGCCTTTTGGTGGATGAGGCTAAGGCTTGTGTAAGCTTCTTGATGGGGGGAATTGGCTGTGGGAAAAACTGGGTCTTGCTCTGGTGGACAGGGCTTGCTCAGTAAAGCTGTAGTCCAATTATGTACTGATGGGTGGGGTTGCACTCCCTCCCCACTAGTTGCTTGTCCTGAGGTGACCCAGCCCTGGGGTCAGTGGGCTCTAAGGTAGGGTTAATGGTGACCTCCAGGGGGACTTGTGCCAAGGAGACTGTCCAGGACTGCTGTTGCCAGTGCCCCCGTCCCCGGGGTGAGCCACTGTCAACCCACACCTACACAGATGACCCCCCAACACTAGCAGGTAGGTATGGTTCCGTCTCCTGTGGGGTCACTGCTCCTTTACCCTGGGTCTTGGTGTGTGCACAATTTTGTTTGTGCCTTCCAACAGTAGAATCAATTTCCCTCAGTCTTGTGGAAATCTTGTAATCAAATCCCGCTGGCCTTCCCAGTCAGGTTTTCTGGGGATTCCTCGTCCTTTTGCTATATCCCCAGGATCGGAAGCCTGATGTGAGGCTCAGAACCTTCACAACAAGAGAAGAATTTCTTTGGTGGTATTGTTCTCCAGTGTGTGGTATTATTGTTCTCTCCCATGGCTATGGGATTTGATTTGATTGTGTTTGTGCCCCTCTTACTGCCTCACTGTAGCTTCTGCTTTGTCTTTGGACATTGGTGGGTTCCAGCATCTCCTGTCAATGGTTGTTCAACAACTAGTTGTGATTTTGGTGCTTTCACAGGAGATGAGCTCATGTCCTTCTACGCTGCTATCTTGAACCGGAAGCCCATTAATTAGTACTTTTCTTTGTAATTATTCTTTGTTTGCTTGATGTATGTCTATTTTTTTCTTTGTTTTTTATAGTTCTGGAATCTGCAATATGAAATTATGACATTGGAAAATATAGATTATTTTAACAAAGGGAAAACAGCATGCATGATAGGAAGCTTTGGGTGATTAAATTAATACATGACTACTTTACATCTGGCACAGTTTCTTTGAAGAATGTGACTGAATGATGGGGGATTATGTGAAGAAAAAAAACCCCACAAAAAGTCTTTAATGGAAAGGGCTGTGTAGTATGTCTATGCGTGTGTCCAAAGGACTGGCTTATTGAGGATATTAGAAGTATTTCATAAATTCTCTGTTTGGATTGAGAATTACATTTCCACCTTTCCCATTTTTAAATGACACATTATGAGTATTTAGCAAACTTCAAAAAAGCTTATAATTCTTCATCTTTGATTGTACTGTGTTAAGCCTGTTTGAAAGTTCTCAACAGCATAGGAAGATCCCTTGTGTATGTTTGGACACGGCCTGGCAGAACTTGAGATCAGATCAGAAGCTAGTACATGTATCTGCATACAATCAAAAGTGGCATATCTCTTTCACATGCAGTTCTTCATAAGGGAAAGAGGTATGATGATGACATTTGCCTCTTTTTGTAGAGAGAAGAGAGAGAACCGATTAAGACTGTAGTTAATTTTTTTAAAGCAGAATTTTATTCTTTGTTTTATGTTCTGTGAAAAGGGAACTGAAAATATTCTCTGTGTCGAGATCTAGATGTCTCTTTAAATAACTGATATCCCAAATCTTAATTCAATTATGTTTTTAAAGAACAGGAGCTGTTCCTCATAGGGGAATGAACCCTATAATTTATGATGGATAAAATGAGGGTGAGGTTGTTATTGTGTTAGAAAAGCTCCCCCTGAATTAGAATCACCTGATCTCCTACATGAGCGCTAAGCATGCTTCCTTATTAAGGTGAGAATGAACACTCAACCCAGGAGGAACAATTGGAAATACTTGACAACAGACTCAGTGGCAGAATGTATTAGGAGAAGGGCAGTCCCTCAGACAGGGACCAGCTACCTGGTTGATGCCAAAGCTCTTTTTCACCAAAAAGAGTTGCAGGAGATTCAATCATTCATTCATTGACTATGTATTTAGTAAAGGCCTGCTAAAGTAAAGGCTTCCCAGGTGGTGCTAGTGGTAAGAACCCGCCTGCCAATGCAGGAGATGTAAGAGGTGTGGGTTCGATCCCTGGATTGGGAAGATCCGCTGGAGGAGGGCATGGCAACCCACTCCAGTATTCTTACCTGGACAATCCCTTGGACAGAGGAGCCTGGCAGGCTACAGTCCATAGGATTGTAAAGAGGCAGACATGACTCAATCGACTTAGCATGCACACAAGCATGGAGAATGATGCAGGCACACCAGGTAATAAGGGGAAGATATGTCTTCTGCATTTAAGAAGCTTATACTACAGTGGAGGAGACACAGCATATCTAACTGTAAAATTAAATAGAAATGTACTGGTGAACTTATATCCATGGCAACAATGACAGTGAGTAAACACGTTACTATCCATGAGTGATACAAAAGTTTTATGAGTTTGCAGGAGGTAGAGATCATAGATTGAATTCAAGAGGTGACAGAAGGCTCCCTAGAGTTGGAGAGGTTATGGAAGGCTTCATGGAAAAGGCAGAATTGAACTGAACCACACACCTGGAGAAGTAAATGGCAACTCACTCCAGTACTCTTGCCTGGAGAATCCCATGGACAGAGGAGCCTGGCAGGCTACAGTCCATGGATCGCAAGAATTGGACACGACTTAGTGACTAAACCACCACCACCACCACACACCTGGAAGGATACGTAGGAGTCAGAGAAGCAGAAAAGAAGACTGTCCTTGGGTCAGTCTGAAGCAGGTGCTGTGAGCAAGAGTTTTAAAGTTTTAAAACTATGTCAATACTCTGGAACATGGGAGATGGTGTTGGCAAGGTATGGATTCAGATTGTCTTGACTTGTCAGGCTAAGGAGTTTGGTCCTGTTTTAGGAATTGAGGACCTATCGCTGCAGTCAAGTGATTGACAGGGAGAATCATGTCACCTGGTAGAAGATGTAATTTTTGGAGGGGGGACTTGCTTCGAAGGAATTATAATGAATTCACTTTTAAATGCATTGAGATGACGATGGATAGCCCAGTGCGCCTGGAGATACCCATTGCTTAATTGTGTATTTGCATATGGAAATGAGGTGAACGTTATAGGACAGAGGCTGGATGGGGAAATAGAGGGGTAGCTGAAGCTGTGGGTAAGGACGTGACCCCAAAGGGAGAGGAGTCAGAGGGATGAGGTCAGGAGGCTGAGGGCAGATCCATGAGGGCCTGCCCTGAAAAAGGGAGAGGAGGAAGAGGAATAGGTGGGCCGAGTGGAAACTGAGATGCTAAGCGAGGGACGAGAGGAGGTCAGTGGTGTCAGACCCTAGCGTGGTCAAGGAGAAGGAGGGGAGAACAAGGACCACACGAGGTCATTGGGGTCTTTGTACTGTTTCCGGGGGCTTGTAAGGGGACAGAGCCAGCCTGGTCTGCCTGGATGCACGTTTCAAAGCTGGCCTCAAGTCCATATCATATGGGAATGCCTTATTCACTCTGATTATTTTATACCAGGTGGGTGTAAGCAGCTGCTCAGCGGAGGAGAGAGTGGGAGAGAAAGGGTGTGGTGATGGACAGGTGGTGGCTTAATCTGTGATGATTCCAACCCAGAGTCCTGTGAGAGGCAAGCCTGGTGGGTGGGATAGGCACGCGTTCTCTTCTCTGGGCGGTCAGAGCTCCCCTAGGCTATCCCTGGGCTGTGAGCCCCTTTCCTTGTTGGATATCGTCTTCAAGAGTGAAATGTGGGGAGTGAGTGGGTCAAGACTGGCTGGTCAATGCAGGATGCAGCCTGGCACCCTCTCAGCCTCCTCACTGTCCCCTTGACTCCAGTGCCCAACACCACACCTGACATGCGAAAGGCACTCATTTTCTGTTTGCTGAATGAATGAATCAGCCCGAGCCCACCAGGCTTAGTGAGCTCTGCAATGTGTGTGGGCTGTATTTTATTTTCTGAGTCAAGAGGCCAAGGGCGTGGACGGATAGGCATGTTTCTGTCTGTTGTTCTTACAACAGTGATGTAAAATGGCGATGCACCCTCAGCTCATTCCTGTCAGTCGGAGCTGGAGCTCTGTGGAGTGGTCCTACTGCCTTCTATCTTGACTGGGCAGCCGGACTAGACACTGACGGCAGGTGCTGAGGTGATGGGGCAGGCATCCTTGGTTGTCTGGGGCTAGACACTGGACCTCCAAACTGACTTTCCCAATAGATGGTGCATGCGTGGTGCGTGATTAGTCAGTTGTGTCCGACTCTGTGACCCTTTGGACTGTAGCCCCCAGGCCCCTTAGTCCATGGGATTCTCCAGGCAAGAATACTTACTCAATATGTTGTCATGTCCTTCTCCAAGGGATCTTCCCTACCCAGGGATCGAACCTGCATCTCCTGTGTCTCCTGCATTGTAGGTGGATTGCCTACCCATTGAGCCATTGGAGAAACCCAAGGGATAGTGCTTAGTATCTGACTCTTTGTGACCCCATGGCTGTAGCCTGCCAAGCTGCTCTGTCCATGAAGTTCTCCAGACAAGAATACTGGAGTGGGTAGCCACTCCCTACTCCAAGGGATCTTCCCAATCTAGGGATTGAACGTGGGTCTCCCATATTGAGGGCAGATTCCTTATCATCTGAGCCACCAGGGGATTAATTTCTCTTAAGGTTGACTTTTGTTTGGGCTGAAAAGTGACTCGTCTTATGGAAACAAAAGGATTGAAGTGGTAATGCTAGACTCTTTGTGATCCTAGATGCATGGAAAGAGAATGAAGCGCTGACTGGTTCAGGAATTCCCTATTGTTCATCACCACACCCCAGCTCAGGCCGTCCTGTTCCCCAAGGCTTCTGGGCCCCCAGTGCCCTGATGATTCTTCTCCCCCCCCCCCCCCCCCCCCCCCCCCCCCCCACCCCGAGCTGCCTCCAGCCTGAGGGAATGTCTCCCTTCTTGGGTCTTCCCCGACCTGTGCTGACTGCTATCAGTGTTCTTCATAAGGAGAAGAGGAGTTTCCTCTTTGAAACTGTAAGCTCTTAGGGGCCATGAATGTGTCTAATTTTCCCTTGAGCCTCAGAATCCCTGAGAATAATGCCTGGCACATTAAAAGGGGTTAATACTTATTTGTTCCATGGGCTTATGAATTAAGGAGGCACCTTTTCCCAGGTATCAAGGCCTTTGGGCTCTTTAGACTCTGGTCTCTCATCTTTTGCTTTCTTTTCTCTTTTTCCCTCATGGTCTTTCTGACCAAATTTCAGGCACATTTCTTGGTGCCTCTGCCTACTCTGCACACACCACAGACACACCACTGGGCTGTGCTTCTGAAGTCTGCTTTTAGAAGCAGAAAAAACAGCCAGATGTACAGTGTTTGCTGTGTGTACGGTGGTCACAGCTACCATAGCTGAAGTGTATTTAACAAATACATATATAGCACCTATTGTGTGCCAGGTACTGATCTAAGAGCTTAGCTAACTTCGTAACATCCCTATGGAACAGGCGATGGGTATTCTTGGAAATTTAACCCTCAGTGAGACTCTCTGGCTCAAGGCCATGGCTTATTCTCCAAAGTCAAAGATCATACCTATGACCGGACTCTTAAGCAAGGAAAACATTATCCTGACATGCAGTGTGTTAAGAATGGTTGTGCATTGTAAGGAATTCTGACCTTATTATCAGGAGCTGCACCTCTGTTTCTTCTCTCTGTGCACTTGGGCACATCCCTGAAGCTCTGGACCGCAGATAATAGTGTCTCACAGTCGTGCAGCAAAGATGCAGTGAGATAATATCACCACGGTTGGCACCCAGGAAATATTGAGTTGTCATAAATGAATGGTTTAAAAAACATTTAGCAAAATTTGCACATCTATAGTTAGTTGATAGAGTGTTGGTGCTGTGGGTTTCTCGGGCACAGGTTTGAGAAATGCTGGTTCTAGGCACAGGCATTACATAAGGATGTGAAGTTATGTTTTTACCCAAGTCAGGGCTGTAAGGTATTGTGGAAGCCACCAGATTCCCAAGATGTCTACATCGCCATAATGCTCTGCTGTGAATTTGCACATGGTCTCCTGCCAACTTTTTTCTTAAAACCCACTCCCAAATCCTCTCTGCATTATGTTCCTTAGAGCACTGCTTTGCATAAGAGTCTATTTCTTGGAAAGGCTCAGCAGGGGAAAAATAGAACAAAAGGGGCTCTGATCACTTAAGCAAGCATAAGCTATCTGGATAGAACTGGGAGTGGAGAGGAGGGTGGGGCTGATGGGAGGGACCAGTCCTTTTGGATGAGGCAAGGTTTGCAGACTCCTCAGTGATGGGCTGAAATCTCCCGTGAAGATGGCCCAAGGCCTGACGGATCCGGGAAGAGCTTTATGAATGAGGGAAAGATGCTAAGTGCTTTTCTATCCTTGCCACTTGTGTCTCTCCATCTTGGTACAAACTCCCATGGCCTGCCTGGTTCAGGAGGAGTGTGGCCTCCTTGTCGCCTTCCTTTCCAGGGAAGCTGGAGGGACCCTCTACCAGGTAACTCCTCTTCTGCTTGCACTCTGAATGGTGCATTGGAGCAGAGGGGCTGAGGGGTTAGGGTTACTGTCTGCATTGGATTTATACGCTAGGAAAGGTTTTCACTTGCTTTCTTAGATCCTTTTGGGTTTATAGTTTGCAGGTCACTTTGTGCAGAAAATACATGTAGACCTTTTGGCTGCACTGTCAGCTCACGTGCGTGTGTGTTTTGACCTCATACCCCTATGTCCAGTGTGGGGGGCTGCACGTTTCAAGTACCAAGAGATGCCTGGTTGCATTGATGGTAAAATTTCGGGCTTGGGCTTCAAGAAAGTACGACAGGGGAATAGAGGTCTGGTGAGCAGAGGTCACCTCTTTAGGAATGTCTTGGCCCTAAGGTATGAGGTGTGAGGTGGCCAAGTATCTGAGATCACAGCGATGTGCTCACATATGACCGGTAGATGGTGCTCTAACAACACAAAAATATGGCTAATAGCCCTCCGGAGCTGGAAAGGGATTTTAGGAAACCAGTTTCCAATCTGAGTTATGACCAATGGCTGATCTTTTCCATTTCCATTTGTGGTCTCTTTAAGAGGACAGTGGAACTAGGGACACAGGAAGGAGAATGCCCACCAAGTTCCCTTACAAAGAGCATTATGGCAGTGACCTAATCTCAGGTGTGTATGTTTTTTTTTTCCCCTAAGGATCCTCCCAGATCTTGAGGGCAGTAGATGTGTTCCCAGTTAAGCATCTTCCCAGCATAGTCCCAGGAGCATTTGGCCACTGATCAGATTCAATTTGAGGATGGTAAGCACAGTATTCCCATAGGCTTAGCGTGACTGTATAGTTTCTTCTCTTGATGGTGGACAGTTTGGAACTACACTATTACTGCCCAGAAGAAATTAGCCTGAATATTAGAAAGAACCATCAAGCGAAAGTCAGAAGAGCTGTTATTAAGTCTCAGCTTTGCCTCTCATTAGATGTGGACAAACTACTTAACATTTATGAAACTCTGATTTGTCCACCAAATCAGGGTCATAACACATGTTTGCCAGGCTGACCTCAGAGGTTTGGAGTGCGGTTTATATAAATGGAAAATTATTAAGGACATATAAACTATTATTCAGCCATCTGAGGGCTGGGAGAATGGAGGCATGGGAGAGCATGAAAGCAGTCCACAGATCTCAGAGGGCTCAAGAGCTGTGAAGCCAGGTGGGGTGAATATGAGAGAGTACCTTCCTCCCAGCATTACTGTCCTTAGGTCAAGTACATTCTGAAAGCGATTCACGCCATCATATTCGCCTCTGTGCTCCTGGGCTGCACCCTCCAGGAAGTCGCAGTTTTAACCCCCCTACAGAGGCACTCCTGCTCCCTGGCAGACTTTACATCATCCCCAACCATACATTTGTGATTCGTGCCTCCTCTGACGATGGAAGGTGGGAAGGAAGCCTCAACTCCAGGAGCCCCTCACATTTCTGTGAATAATATCCTGCCGTGGGAATTCTCAGAGAAGGCAATGGCAACCCACTCTAGTACTGTTGCCTGGAAAATCTCATGGATGGAGGAGCCTGATAGGCTGCAGTCCATGGGGTCGCTAAGAGTTGGACACGACTGGGTGACTTCACTTTCACTTTTCACTTTCATGCATTGGAGAAGGAAATGGCAACCCACTCCAGTGTTCTTGCCTGGAGGATCCCAGGGATGGGGTCGCACAGAGTCGGACACAACTGAAGCGACTTAGCAGCAGCAGCAGTGGGAATTCTAGGTCCCTAATGAATTATAATAGCCACAGAGCACAGAGGACACTGTAGAGAGAGCAAAGGAATTTGGATCTCTGCTGTATGGGCGACATTGAAGACACAAGTCAAGGGTTCCTAGTCTTCCCAAAACCTCTTCCTGGAAGTAATATGTTGGTGAGCCTTGCTTCTCTGAGCATTAACAATCAGGCATGCCACCTTCCAGCCTTTAAAGGCCAGGACAAGGAGCAAAGGGGGTGATATTGCAGCATGAGAATGAGATCCATCATGCATTCCAGCCAGTAAGGTTGCACAATTTAATCACAGAAGCAGATGCTTTATTTTTGTCATCATCTATTTTGCCCAATACTTTGGCCACCTGATGGGAAGGGCCAACTCACTGGAAAAGACTCTGAACCTGGGAAAGATTGAGGGCAGGAGGAGAAGGGGGCGACAGAGGATGAGACGGTTGGATGGCATCACCGACTCAGTGGATATGAGTTTAAGCAAACTCCAGGAGATAGTGAAGGACGGGGAAGCCTGGTGTGCTGCAGTCTGTGGGGTTGTAAAGAGTCCGACACGGCTTAACAAGGCTGAACACAATTTTGTTCAGGACTGTGTGCTCAGTTCCTGAAACAATGCCTTGGGCTTAAAAATATTTGTCCAGTGATTTGGATGAATTTTGTGCTATGGGTTACGGTCCTACCTCTGAAAGCATGGATTTGGTCTTCTCTGAGAGCCTTTTCTAACCCTCTGTAGTTTACAGAGCTATTGAGAGAGTCACTTGTGACTGGGTGGAAACAACTGACAGCTGATGGGGCTTTGGGTTCATAGTACCACCTTCCCTTTCACTCTGACTCGGTGTTCAGACAGAAAAGGACCCTCCAATTAAGGTAGGTAGACGGACAGAGTAAGGCAGTAAGGAAAGCAAAATACTAATTAGAGCTGGCTCCCCTCAAATCATAATTGGACCCAAAATGGGCTCCCCTGAAGCAAAAGGTCAACCTGCCATGCCCAAAGGGAGCAGTGCCTGCCGCGGGTGGGGGTTTTCCAGCACCAGAGACTTTCCCTTCACAAAGACACACACAGAGACATTCTCACACAGCAGACCTTCGGCAGTGCCCACATGGCCTTGCTGCCCCACGGAGGAACACACACAGCTTCTCACTCAGACATCACGTCGTCTCCCTTCTCACCAGTCATCTCACACACAGGCACTGCCTTTCACATCTGCGAGGGAACACTCACCCAGGATTTCCAACCTCTGGGCTCTGCCCCACCCCCTTCTCTTCCACCGCTCAGGTGGGAACAACTTGGAAGGAACCCTGCATTCAGGCAAAGCAATGGCAGCTGATACCTGTCTTCAGATCAGACCACTGACTCACGTGGGGAAGGGCGTGGTTGCCAAACCGGGGAACTTTCTCTGGGGCCTGAAGTCTCAAACACTAATTCTACTTTTTCTCCATTACTGGAGTGGGTTCCAGGAAGTCAGTGGAGCTGACTTGAGGGTAAGAGGTAGGGATGGGCGGATCCCCCGATTGTTAAGATTTCAAAAAAGTGGTTTTAGTCTTTTTGAAATCTTAGTGAGTAGAACTCACTACTGGGGACCCGGTGTCTAGACCACCTTTCCAGAAATGCAGGACTCTCCTAGAGCCAAACCCAAGAGGCCATCCCAGATTGCGTTTAGAGTGGGGGCGGCTCTCTAAATGCAAAAAGCTCCCACCGGAGCTGGCTCCAACCCGAGAGTGCGGAGACCCCGGAGGTCCTAGCGTCGTTCCCCGGGCCTCCAGGCTGCTAAGTGGGGACAGGGGCAGAAAGGAGTGCTGCCTTCTCCGCGGGGAATGCTAGGGCAGTGCTCTCGGAGCCCGGGAGGTGCGGAGACGCGGAGACCGGGCCCCGGTGCAGGGCACGCAGAGCGCAAAGGTCCGGGCGGCCGCGCGCCGGGCACTGCGTGGGGCACAGCCCAGGCGGGCACTAACGGCGCGAGAGCGTGCGCGCGTGCGTGTGCGCCTCCGCCGGGCCTCGGCTCTCCGGTGGAGACTCCGCCGCGCGGCCAGCTGCGCCGGTCTGTCTCCTCTCCGCAGGACTTGGGGAGAGGCTACTCTAGCCCTGTCTTTGGCAGAGGAGGCCCCCTTTCCTCCGGCTACACCGATCAATGAGCCACACCAGCCCCGCATCCCCGGAGCCCTCCGGCCGACGTGGGCCGGGGTCCTTCCGGCTCCAGCCCGCGCTCGCCGGCCCCGCCCCCGCTTCTCTGGGCGCTCCCGTGCGCGCCTCGCTGCGCCTCTGCGCTCCGCTCGCTCTCCCCCTCCTCGCGTTTCCCGGTCTCCCCGTCCCCTATCTTCTCCTCTGCTCCATCGAGGGAAGAGCTGCCGGGGTGGAAGAGGAAGACCGAGTCATCAGTGAGCAAGTTCGGTCCCTGGACAACTCGCGGGCCAGGCCACCGCTGGGCTCGGCTGCAACCTGTTCCTCCCTCGCCCAAGTGCTCGCCCGCCCGCCCGCTCGCTCCCGCCCTCTCCCCGGCGCAGCCGCGGATCGCTGTTGCATGCTGATCCGGGGAGGCGGCGGCGGCGGCGGCGAGCGCTCCGGGAGGATGCTGGCACTCGGGCTTCGCTGCTCTCTGGATGCTTTTCAACTTCTCTCCCAAGCGCAGCAGCTTTGAAGTCATTTGTCCCTCTCCGGTTGGATCGACTTCTTATTTTGATATTTTGGGCGTTGCGGTTTACGCAGGAACCTCAATACCGCTCTCCTCCCTCCCTCCCTCTCTCCTTCTCCACCTTTGGATGCGTCTGTGCTGGCAGGTTTAAAGACCCAAGTCTTGGTTGTGGAATTTCTTAGATGGACTTGCAGGGGCCGGCGTTATAAAGCATGTCACCGTAACCTTATCCGTCTTTTTTTTTTTTTTTTTGAAAAGTTCTTTTGTTTTGATTTTTCCCCTCCCCCCCCACCTCCATCAATAAATTACCAAACTGTTACCTAGCGGGCCGGTGCCTGCCTCTCTCCCAGAACTAGGTGGTGCGTCTGCCAGAAGAGGAGCTATGTTTGAAGAGCAGCCTACTCCACCCCTCTTCTCTCCAGTCCCTGAACGCCACCACACACTGGCATTTTGAAAAAAAAAAAATTGTCTCCAGAAACGGAGCACCCCCAAGCTCCCCCCTTTTTTTTTCCTCCTTGAGGAATGGAGCTTCGCAGAGGTTGCATTTAGAGTCAACAGTTCACAGCGGCGGGGTTGCTGCTGCCGCCTCTCCGAAGAGCTCGCGAGGCTCCCCGGAGGCGGTGGTCCCCGTGCCCGTCTGGATGCGGCTCTGAGACTCCGTGTGTCTTTCTGCTTGTTGCTGTGTGCGGGTGTTCGGCCACGATCACCTTTGTGTGTCTTCTGTCTGTTTAAACTTCAGGATGGCTCGCTTCGGGGAGGCGGTGGTCGGCAGGCCGGGGTCGGGCGATGGAGACTCGGACCAGAGCAGGAACCGACAAGGAACCCCCGTGCCGGCCTCCGGGCCGGCGGCCGCCTACAAGCAGTCGAAAGCGCAGAGGGCGCGGACTATGGCTTTGTACAACCCTATTCCTGTCCGGCAGAACTGTTTCACCGTCAACAGATCCCTGTTCATCTTCGGAGAAGATAACATTGTCAGGAAATACGCCAAGAAGCTCATCGATTGGCCATATCCTTTCTTGCCCACCATTACTCCCCTCTCCCCTTTGCATTTCTTCGGGTAAGGGGGGAAGCTAGCATGGAATTTGCCCCCCATCCCTTTCCCGGTGCCGATTTGCCCCTTTGCTGAAGTGCACTCTATACTTTGGTGCATCTAAGAGGCAAGCATGGTGCCGTAGAAACCGATGTGTGCACTAGTGTTTTTCAAGGTAAGACTTGGTTTCTGGCTTTTCCTCCGTGAAAGTCTCCAGCATCCCTGGGTGCATGGTGTTGCGGTGTTTGCCTCTCTTGGGGCTGGGCTTGATTGGATTCTTGGTTCCCTGGTCCCTTCACAAGCTGCATAGAATGGGTTGCCTCTAATCTCAGGATTTTCTTTCACACTCAGCCCCCCTTCTGTCCCTTGAAGCCATCCCCTTTAACCCCTGTCCCCACCAGCTGGGAAGACTGTCTGCCTGGAGGAAAGTCGAAGCTCCGTGAGAGGATTTATCAGCTCAGAAGCTTCAAGAGCTCCGAGCCCAAACGCTGTAGACACATTGACAAATGGATAAATAACACAAGCGTTTGGCCTGGGACCCAGCTAACTGCTGGGGATTGAGTTTAAGTTCTGCTGGAAGAGGAATGAGTGAGTGTGTCCCAGGAGGCAGTCTCTAATGACACAACCCAACAGCTCAGAGTTCGGGTGCTCTTCTCAGTCACGGCAGGGCAGCTCCTCAGGGCCCATCCTTTCCTTAGTCCGGGTTGGGTTCTCCTGCCTCTTCAAGCTTGACCAGCTGAGTGCCTTCCCCATTCCCAGGATCCAGGCAGACCTGCTGGGCCTGAATTCATCAGCGGAGGGCTGCATCAGCTGAGCCCAGAGGTGTGCAAGCAATCCGTCTCTCTCTAGCTCCATAGGAACTGCTCTCCACAAAGAACTGGTGGTGGCAGTGTTAGGGTGAACGAGCAGAAAAGGAGCTCCTTGGCAGGTTTAGTTAAGTGCACCCAATGCAGGCTGCTGATGAGGCATCTCACAGCCTCGTTCTTCACTATGAATATGGGAATCTGGCAAGGTCTTTAGGAATCAGGGGCTGCTGGCTGGTAAGGGAAGGAGTAGGGAGCAAGCCGGGAGGGGGGGGGAGGGGGGGGTGGGGCGGGGGGTGAGGGGTGGTTATATACAGGCGTAGGCTTGGAGACATGAGACTTTGATGCTTGTGGAGAGATTTCTTGGGAGGGATGCACCTGGCAAAAAGAGGCAACTCCTTGTCTTCCTTCGCCTGCCTCCTCCCACCCCCAACCTCCAGGTGTGCATCAGGGAGGCAGCTGGAGCCACGTTGGGTCTCCAGTATCCTGGAAGCTCGTGGCTTGCCCCCCTTGGGGCCTAGGCATCTCGCTGCTACCCCCACCCCAGCCTCTGGCCTTCCCTTTCTTCCTCCCTAGTTCCCTGCCTCAGCTGCACCGCGATTGGCTGGCGTGTCGGGCTTCTAGGGAGCACCCCTCATTAGAAACGGGGGAGCATCTCTAAGCAGATACTCTTCCTGCTGCAGCTCGCACCGCCCCCCCCCCTCGCACTCCCCTCTCCCTCCCACCCCCACAGAGTGATCCTGGGGCCAGCCCCTGCCAGAGTTAAACCTATCTGGGGTGAGAGGGGACGGGCAAGGGGGAAGGGTCCTGCCCCTGCAGTCCCGCCCGGCCGGTCCGCTGCACAAAGCGACAGCTCTCATTGTGTTTCGTGCTGCGGCTGGCTGCGAACACTCCGCAGCCAGGTCCCTACAGATTTTCCCAGCAGGCACCCCGTTCCCCGCCCGCCCATCTTCTACAATTCTCCAAAATTTCCCACCCACCTTGTGCTGCTTTACAGCGTGCCTCTCTTAGGGGCGTGTTTACCCAGACAGGCGCCCTCCAGTTGCCAGGCGGTAGACAAAGCCGCCTAGCCGCCCTGCGGGTGGCAGAGTGTGCCCGTGGCCAGCGTTGGCACCTCGGACGGCATCCGCGTAACTCCCCTCGCGGCCTGGGCTCCGCCGTTCCTCTGGGTTTAGCACCTCGGGCACTTCCGGCCCGGCCCAGGCTCCCGGGCGGGGAAATTAAGACCGTCGCCTACACCACGAGGTCGTTGCTTTTCACGTTTTCTCTTCCGCTGCAAAGACGGCGCCTTTCTAGCAGGCATTGCGAGCAGCGCAAGGTGTGACTGTGGGTTTCACTGCGCTCTTTCCATGTCTTCGGCCAAAATGCACCAAAAAGTCAAAAGAGACAGTAGGGAGTTAATTTCAGCATCCTACTCGGTGCCTTGGCCCTGAGCCCCGTCCCAGTGGTCCCTTCCATCCCATTGTTGGAAGTTTCGCTGTGGTTCTACAGCATGTGGGCTGTTTGTAACAGTGTTCGGAGAACATCTGCCAAGGTGTGTAGAGGAGCCCTGTTGGCAAATTTAAAATACACCACGTTTGCTTTTTATTCCTGGCTGTACAATGTAATTGACTAATATATATTCCCTCTGGTGGTGACCATGTGGAAACATCGCACTTCTGGGGGTTCTGCGTGTGCTCTAATATGGCATCTAAGTTCCTGGTCTCACCCCTCTTCCTTTCTAATTCCTTTCCGGAATTGCGTTCTTTCTTCTTACTGGGAGTCTGAGCACTGGTTTTCCAGCAAAGCTCAACTGTCTGGGTTCAAATCTCAGTTCCTTTACCAGCCCTGTGACCTTGAAAAGTTACTTTATTTCTCTGTGACTCAGTTTCCTTATCTGTGAAGTGACGGTGATAATAATGAGTTACTCGGAGAATTAAATGAATTAATATATGTCAGGTTCCTAGAGCACTGCCTAATTACCCAATAAATATTAATAGAGTCCTTAAGGCAATGGCACCCCACTCCAATACTCTTGCCTGGAAAATCCCATGGACGGAGGAGCCTGGAAGGCTGCAGTCCATGGGGTCGCTGAGGGTCAGAGATGACTGAGCGACTTCACTTTCACTTTTCACTTTCATGCATTGGAGAAGGAGATGGCAACCCACTCCAGTGTTCTTGCCTGGAGAGTCCCAGGGACGGGGGAGCCTGGTGGGCTGCTGTCTGTGGGGTCGCACAGAATCGGACACGACTGAAGCGACTTAGCAGTAGCAGTAAGAAATTTTAGCATACCGAAGGGAGGGACCTTAGTTCTTGGTGACCTAAGTCTTCTAGGTTTTTGCCTCCCACAGACAGCAAGGGGCATCATCCTCATCACCTAGGGGCTTGTTAAAAATTCAGAATTCCAGATGCAGAGAAGAAACCAGTGGTTATCACAGGGAAGAGCGGCGGGGCGGGGGGTAAAACAGGTGAAGGGTATTGAGAGGTTCAAACTATCGGTTATAAATAAGACACAGGGGTGTAATGTATAACACAGGGAAATATATAAAATATAGTCTGTATTTTATAACACGACTTCCCTGGTGGCTCAATGATAAAGAATCTGTCTACCAGTGCAGGGGACATAGGTTAGATCCCTGGGTGGGGAAGATGCCCTGGAGAAGGAAATGGCAACCCACTCCAGTATTCTTGCCTGGGAAATCCCATGGATAAAGGAGCCTGGTGGGCTACAGTCCACAGTGTTGCAGAAGAGTTGGATACAACTTAGCAACTAAACAGCAACGTATTTTATAATCACTTTGTACAGCATGTTATCTATAAAGATATCAAATTGCTCTGTTATATACCTGAAGCTATTATTGTAAATCAGCTATGCTTCACTTAAAAACTGTTTGGTATCCCAAGCCACACTACAGATTTACTGAATCAGAATTTGCATTTTAATAAGATCCTCAGGTGATTAGTATGCCCATTTGTTTGGAAAATGCTTTTGTGCTCTACTTAAGGGCCAGAATTTCACAGAATGTAAGATTCAGGACACATGTCAAGACCTGTTTTGAACTGTCATTCACATGCAACATGCTTGAGGATTTAGATTATTCATGCAGTGCACCTTCTGAGATAAATACATCTGTTTTTGGCTGCAGAAAGCCACTGGAGAACCAGGAGTTGTTCAGTCGCTCAGTCGTGTCCAACTCTGTGACCCCGTGGACTACAGTATGCCAGGCTTCCCTGTCCTTCAGTATCTCCTGGAGTTTGCTCAGACTCATGTCTGTTGAATCGGTGATGCCATCCAGCCATCTCATCCTTTGTTGTCCCCTTCTACTCTTGTTAGGAGGAGAGCTAGGAGGAAAATGTATAATTCTGTGTGCTGTGTTAGTGGTTTCTGACCACTACATTTTACTGGTCTTTAATCACATTGGCCTGAAAAGTTAAATGTAAGGAATGATGTGACTTCTACTTCTCTGATTTGGATGGAGGGTGGTAACCTTATCCAGTTATTAATAGGGAAGGTCTTGTACTTGTGAGAAAAAATGCCTAGGATAACCAGATTTGGCATGAAAAATGGTGGCAGGTCAACAGCCCACTCTGAATATGTTTCATTTTTCTTGGAAGCTACATCTGCATGGGGAGAAAATTTTATTTTCTTATGGCACTCTCTTCTGCAGTGGATACCATAACCTTTTTGAAAATGTTAATCTGATTTAAAATGTGGTGTTACATTTTACATGATTCTTCTTTTCTTTCTTGCTCATCTAATAGATCTACCAAAAGGGTTCTCTTTTTCTCAGGGAATTGGCTGCTCTGAATGTCACCCTGCATTTACTGTGTTGTGGGCTTATTGGCGCTAACCCTTCTGTGCCAGGGCCGGTTGCCCTGTAGACGTACAGGGTCTCCCTCATGGTTTGTGAGATGCTCCCCACACATTGGCGCTTTTCTAGGTTAGAAGAGGAAAGAAAGAAATGGCATGTCTGACTTTGTCATTGAGGAGCACTGGGGTACTCCTCCCCCACTGATGGCGCAGGTCATCTCAGCAGGGAAGCACATGTTTCGTGTGGAAATGAACATGGTTTAAAGTAGGAAGATCAAATGTGTTGTTAGCCACTGAGCTAATGAAGCTCATTGTAATGAACCTACAGATATTGACTCATGCTTTCTTATTGGAGAGAACTTCATTATAGCCCCAAAGGACTCTGGCTTTGAGTCTGAGATTATGTGCTATATTATGGAGAATTTCCCACTGTCAATTGTCCATTATTTTTGGAGGATTTTGGTGAAGATTACTGAGAGCTTTAGTTCCCCAGTATCCCATTATGGCATATACCTTTCTCCTGCTTTGTTGCGCATAAATATATTGCGCCTTGAAAGATAGTAGACTGTAATCCTGGCAAGAATTTCAAGTTGGATATAACTCCAGTGGCTCATGAGTCAGATCACCTTGATTAGGGCAGAGGCTGGCAGTTAACAAGAACAGAGTCTGTAATTGTAGGCTATGACCAGATAATGCGGAGAGCCTTCACATCTTCTCTGTACCTGGACAAGGAGGTAGTGAAACAGACAGCGACTGTAATTGGCACTGAGGCTACGGGATAAAGGTCTTCATTTGCTGAAGCTCTGAGGACCATCTCCACATTGCCCCGTGACTTTGCCCTTGAAGTAAGGTGTGAGAAATACTTCCTCTGGAAACTAGGCTGGAGCTTGTCGAGGGGACTATTTGTAGTTGGGAGGTAGCCTGGAAAGCAAGCTGGAGTGAAGGAGTTTGACAGAAATGAAATGACTTGAAGATGGAGACAGAAATATCCTGGCTGTGATGGTTTTGTCTGTTGTTCTGCATGTAATTTCCCCACTTTCCTCCACTTGCTTCCCCTGTGCTGGGTGCGGTGCACCCGATGAATTAGAGGAGGAGGAGGAAAAAAGGAGAACAGGCCTTCTTTTTTATCTTCTTCTGAAAGATCCAGACTCTGGGATTAGTAGCTGGAGCCAAAATTGCTTATCTCTTTTTAGCTGCTGCTGTAAAAAATGTAGGTGTTTTTTTTCTTTTCCCCTCAAACTCTACTGCATTTTATTCTCTTTATAGGAACATCTGGTTTCTTTCCATCTTCATATTCTTGGTTGAAATAAAATGCAGTCAAGATGTGCTAAACTCTCAGAACTCTCGCAGACTCTTTGGCTCTGTGTGTTCCATCAGCTCATCAGGAGCCTCCCTCTTGTCATCTGCAGGGCTGCCTGGGAAACTGCAGCTCCTCAAGCCTAGCCATGTGGTCCAGCCCATCAGAGGCAACTGTGCTGATCTAATTTTGTTTATCACTGACCACGAAGACATGAAAGGGCAAACTCACACGTGACTGTAATGAATACCCTTTTAGTCAAGGAGAGAGAGACCAGGTCCTTTTCTTCACTTTCTCTTTCTGCCCAGTCCTCCACCCTTTTCATCTTTCTATATTTCTCCCTCTCATTTTTAGGTTCAGCCTTTGTGAATAATTCATTATATGTGTGGGTTTTTCCTAGGCTTTTTAGAAAAGGAAGGTTATTTGTCTTCCTCTTGGTTATGAGCAAGATCCCTTCCAGAGGGCCAGCTTCATAAATCAGCTTTTCCCTCTAAGTCTTCTGTATTTTTGCAGTGGGACTGGGGCATGTGAAAAAGGTAACTGGGGGGAATATCTCTTTAAATAGGTTTTTTCTTGCAGTTTTTGTAATGATCGCCTCCTCTCCAGTCCTGTTTCACTAGGGTGCCCCATCAGTATGCAGCCATTCCCCTCCTGTATTCAGAGAATGTGGTTAACGAGAAGATATTTATGTCCCCAAGCACTAGTCACTCTGAATCCTCTCATCCTCCTAGGTCTTCACACTGATAAATGCTGAGCCACTGAGCTAAGAAGCAAGCTTCTGTAGCTGCTGCTTTTCAAATTCCGGTGTGGATTCATATAGGATTGGAGTGGGGAACAGACACTGAAATTAGTGTATCGTGCTCCCCTCCGCTCCCATCAGTGCATGGCTTCTAAAGCGATCTTTTTCGAAGAGGGATAAAAATGCCAGGGACCTCTATCAAGGCTTCTCCTTGCAAACATTCCAAACCTACACAGAGAGGGCTGGTGGAGTGCAGGGTTGGGGTGGGGGTGTCATCAGCCTTGTTGTCAGCATCATCCTTAATTAAGGACAGAAAGTATAGCACAAAGTGTTTAGGCTCCTCCAACCGAGTGGTCTCTTACGTGTTAAGCTTACTTCAGAGTGCTGTCTATGGTGCATTTTTGAGTGCTGAGCACCCAAAGAATGTTTGGGGCTTCCCAGTTGGTGCAGTGGTAAAGAAGCTGCCTGCCGAAGCAGGAAGAGCAAGAGATACTGGTTTGATTCCTGGGTTGGGAAGAGTCCCTGAAGTAGGAAATGGCAGGCAACCCACTCCAGTATTCTTGCCTGGAAAATTCCATGGACAGAGGAGTCGGGCAGGTTATAATCCATGGGGTCACAAGAGTCAGACACAACTGAGTGACTGAGTGTGTGCATGCACACACACACACACACACACACAGAATGTTTACTGAATTTTCTATTCCCTACATCTTTGACCAACATTCGGCTACGGACTCTTAACCCTATTTATGAGCCCCTATGTCCCCATCTCTGGAAAGCAAGGAGCAGCCAGAAGATATATCCTTAAGAGGCAGAAATGGGCCAGATTAAGGAGCACAGCGCTAAATGACTTTAAAAGTGTCTGTACC
Organism: Ovis aries; assembly: GCF_016772045.2. Classification (NCBI taxonomy): domain Eukaryota; kingdom Metazoa; phylum Chordata; class Mammalia; order Artiodactyla; family Bovidae; genus Ovis; species Ovis aries. The sequence goes on from NC_056065.1 coordinate 62,037,199, forward strand.
CAGTCCACCCTCGACCCTGTCCCTGGCACTGCAGTAGTTTACCCCTTAGGGACTTCTTCTTGTATTGGAATTTTGAGTTCTAAGTTTGTTGGACTGAACAGTTCCACTCTCAGCCTTTTTGGACTTTTTTAAAGGCCTTCAATGGATGCATTCGTAAAGCATTTCATCCCAGAGGCAGGTGGGCAGGGGTTGAGGATGTAACTCCGGGCTAGGCTCCAGCTCTAGGCTCCTGTGGTCCAGACGAGTGAGTGGCTTCAGGGCGGGGCCCTCCTGCGCCAAGTGTGGTCTTTTTGCCTGTGGGTAGTTGATTTGAATTGCTGTTGCAACTCTGCATAATTTTGAGGCTTTTTTTTGGCTGCATTTGGTCCTGCTGCATTTTTGCTGCATCTGTTTCCCCAGATCGCTGGAGAATTTGGAAAGCCTGTCTCAGATGTATGCACTGGCTTTCTGAAGGGTTATATCAGTAAAGCCAGACGGTGGCAGTGGGGTGGGATGTCACTTTTTTTTTTTTTTCCTCCTCCCATTTGGGGGAGATGAAAAAGATGTGACCAAACAGTAGGTAACAGGTTAGAGGGGAGAAGTGCTGTGGTTGATGAGGTTTATCAGTGATTAGACTCAGGTGTCATTTCCGTAGCCAAGACACAAGGGGCTCTTAGTAGCCTCTGGGACCCAGAGAAGAGCCTCTGCAAACCAGCGAGAAGAGGAAGTTCCTGCTTTCAAGTCTTTCCCAGCCTTCAGCTCAGTTTTAGGTTGGAAGTGTTTCAAACTTTCTGTGCCTCTTTGTCAGTTTCCACACCATTGTCTCATGGGGCTGGTCAGAGTCAAAAAGCATGAAGTGGATTTTCAGCAGTCAGTCATTGACGTCCTGGCCATTTCCAGCTGTGTGCTGTTGGAAACTGTCTCACTCCAGCTCCATCAGGGATGTTTCTTTTCAGCAGGTGATTCCTGTCAGCATCAAGGCTAATTCCTCATTTAGCCTCTTTGTGTGGAAGTCATATGTATGCAGTCTGTCAGTTTCGTCTCTACCCTTGGTCTTCAAACTTCACTGTGTCTCAGAGTTTCCTGAAGAGCTTGTTAAAACACAGATGACTGGATCTCAGTCCTGGAGTTTCCGATTCCCTCCAGAAACTAAACATCTGCATTTGTTGCTAGCTTTCAGGTAACACTGATACTGCTGGCCTTGGAACCGTACTTTCAGAACAACTGCTATGCCTGGCGATGCCTTTAGAGAAGACTAGTCTTACAAATCACTCGTCGAAAATCTCTGTCTCATGTAACAGTGAAGCCTAGTTGTTAACAGGGGTTCTTTTGGGTTCGGGTCATGAGTCTTTGAGACTTTGCCAAAATGCAGATAATCTTGGGAGCAGGGACATAGTAAGCTAGTATATGATATTATCTGCTTAGTCAGTTCTTCTTTCTGGGCTTCTGATTGAGAGCAGTCTCTTCTGAGAACAGTCAAAGGACATGTCCCATTTAATTCCAGCACCTAGCACAATGTTGGCACTCAGTGAGCATTCAGTAATCTGTTGGTGAATGATCAAATTCATCAGTTACTGTTGATTAAACACAAGCATAACTGAAGTGCCTATTAGTGACCCGGTGTAGCCTGAGTAGGGGGAGAGGAGGATGGTAGGAGGTGGTCAGGGCACTGGATAGCTGGCAGGGGATTGGAAGGTCATTACATGGGAAGTTGGAGGTTGTAAAAAGTAGCTTTACCTAATTCAGAAGGTTGGTCAGGGTCGCTCTAGTTTCTGAAACATTCACCACAGGCTGTGCAAAAAGTACACTGTGTCTGTTGTTATCTGGCATTTGCTTGTACAGAACTCTTTATTAATTGGCACCCAGAGATCTATGGTTTAATAACAATTGAGATTTGTACTGATGGTCCCTAGGTACCACAAAATGCTGTGGTGCTTTCTGAATATGATCAACAAAGCATTCATTACATTATGTTCAACATGGTTTGAATGGTGTGTGTACTTTATTGTATTCGTAGCTTTTGCAAATATATAATCCATATTGATTATATAAAGTGGCTCATTATCACTTTTTTTTCCATTAAATTAAAACCTTCTTCTCCAGTTATACCGGATAACACAGGAATTTTGGCATTATTCTAAAAATGAGTCCTTTTTATTCTAGCAATGCTGTGGGACCTAGAGATGAATCCTCGTACAATTATCATGATGTCAGATGGTAGTTAGAACAAAGTCATTATTTTTTAAATGGATTGTTGTCTCAGCAGGCTTTAGATTTACTGGGCAAGTTTTCCAGCTGACAAGCTGGTATTGCATCTAACTGGATGTGCTTGGTTCTGTGGGCTTACATTGAAAATGAACCCCCCAAATTTCCAAGAGAGTCTCTAATAAGCATCTCAGCAAGAGGTGGCACTAGTGGTAAAGAACCCACCTGCTAGTGCAGGAGACCCGAGAGACGAGGGATGGATCCCTGGGTCAGGAATATTCCCTGGAGGAGGGCATGGCAACCCATTTCAGTGTTCTTGCCAGGATAATCCTAAGGACAGAGGACCCTGGTGGGCTCTAGTCCATAGTGCAGCAAACAGTCAGACATGACTGAAGCGACTTAGCACGGCACAAGAAGTTGGCAGGTGATGCTTAAGTGGACTGACTCACCTAACTTTTGTATCTTGGACTGTTCTGTGCTCTGTTGTACTCCTGTCTCATTTCTGCTTGATCAAGATCAGAGGATGTTTGGCCTGAAACTATTCATTGCAGGGTGATGGTCTTTAGATGCTTAAGGCTATGGAACTTTAGAGTTGGAACTTAGATTGGAACTTAGTTGGAACTTAGATTGACCAGAATGACTGTCTTGATGACATCTAGATGATTGTTCCTGGAGTATGGGGACAGTTATATCCCTCTGGTACACTGTTTTCTTGCTTTCTATCTTGAAATCACTGATCCTATTGCGTTTTAAGTGACCCTGTGGCCCCTTATTTCCAAAATGTAATACAGTTTTGCTTACATTTCATTTAGGAGTGGGGGGATGGTCTGTGGATCACAATTTAAAAATGCTGACTATGCTAGAAAATTTCCACACTCTGGGATGTTGGGATCCTGGGCCATCGTAGCCTATAGATACAAGTATGACGGGAACTCCACAGGGAAGAACTACAGATCTATGTTGGTGCGAGTACATCAGCATGCTGCCATGAGGAAATGTGCGCATTCTAACCAGTGAGCACTAGGGTAGTATAGGAACTCTTGCTGCATCTCCCTGCTAGATGACCATCAGGCTTCCAGCGTCAGAGTGCTCTCTCGTTATTAGAAAACTTAAAGGATAGCAAGTCGAAATACTCGTCCTTATAGTTTCCACCTGTTAGTTATTTTTCCCTCCTTTTCTGTTCTATAAAGCAACACGGACCCAAATCTCCTTGTTCACTTGTGCTGTGAACATAGTACTATAGCGCTGAGCAGTGCTGTTGGCTAGAACTTTCTGTGATGATGGTTATGTTTCTATCTGTGCAGTCTAAGGCTGTAGCTGCTAGCCACATGTGGCTTCTGAGCACTTGACATGTGGCTGTCGTGACCAAGTGTTAAATTTTATTTCATTTGAATTAATTCAAATTTAAATAGCCACATGCGGCTAGTAGCCACAGTATGGGGCAGCAGAGGCAGGAAGGCTACATAGAGTCAGAAAGGCTGAGTTGCTACCTGGGATCTGTCTGTTGTTCGCTTTGTAACTGGACAAGGTTTCCCTAGCTTGGTGCAAAGGCCTTCTTGTGATCCACTCTGCACATGGCACCAAGCTGTCTCAGCTGCCATAATGCCCTTCTCTGCCTCTGTGTCAACAGGCTGCCTGAAGGGATCCTTTCCCAGGCTTCTGTGCTCATGTACTTGCTGCTCTCTATGCCTAGAATGTCTTCTCTCTCTCCCCCTGACTGCTCGGCTTTAAGACTGTACTTGAGGTCATTTCCTCCAGGAAGCCTTCTTTGATTTCTCTCAGCAGAGTAAGACCAACTCCCTCCTCCTGGCTCCCAGATGATACCTGGTTTATTACTTTATTGTAGTACTTACCCCATAGTTTCAGTATTGGTTCTAAATCCCTGTAAGTGAGAGCTCATTATGTTTAAGTTTTAAATTACCAGGACATAGAACAGTGCTTATTAACATTGGCATTAAACATGTTTATTTGAATTAAAATAATTTTTAAAGGTTTCTTTTTGTGAAGAAATTGCATTCTAACTCTGATGATTTGAGGTTGTAGTCAACTGAAAACCTTGAATCTTTTGCTGTGAGTTGATGGCAGAGTTAATTTTCCCTCACACTGTTCTCATTCAGTTTAATTTTTGAATGTAAATTCAGGACTCTGTGTTTATTTCACTTTATCTCCTTGCTTTTGGTCTAACAATCCATCCTGTAGAGATCCTTTTAAAGTGGGGACAGGGAACTAACATTCTTTGAGCATCCATGAACTTCACACCCCATACATGTTATTATCCACATTTTATATATAGGAAAACAGGCTAAAGAAGATTAAGTCAGTTGCCCAACATCATCACCAGTGAACTTGAACCCTGGTGGTCTGAATCCAAAGCTTAGGTGGTTTTCATTACACACTGTTTCTAGACCCTTTTCAGGATAGTGAGCACTCTTAATGTGAGCGCTATGTCAACTGCAGACAGGATGGGCATGTGCTTTATCCTTTCATTCAAGTAATTGATGGAAATATGGTTAGAATTGGGACCCTCCCTTCTGCTTACCACCAGTACATTGGTCAGTGTTCATCGACTGTTCAGCTTTTCTCACATTTTCTGAACTTTAACCAGCTAATAGCCCTCCATCTCATCTGTAAGGATATTGGGCAAGATATCCTTGTCATATCTTTGTCATAGGCTTTGCTGAAATCCATACACACTTCTATACCTATTTCATGCCTGTGCAAAGAATCTGCCTGTAATGCAGGAGTTCTGGGTTCAATCCCTGGGTCGGAAAGATCCCCTGGAGAAGGACATAGCAACCCACTCCAGTATTCTTGCTGGGGAAATCCCATGGACAGAGGAGCCTGGAGGGCTACAGCCCATGGGGTCACAAAGAATCAGACACAACTTAGCATCTAAATCACCATACCTGTATTAGGCTAGGAAATAACATCTTGCTTTCTCCGAGGTCCATACTGGGTATTATTTTCAGAGACTCACTTAGACAGCATTTTATTTCTTTACTAGACAGTAGAAGGTTTGAAGTCTAGAATCACAGGAGTTGAAGTGATACTAGACATCAGCTATCCGCTGCCCAGTTGAGGAAAGCTTCACCTTAGAGGTTAGGATTTACCAGTCTCTGCCTGGAAGCATTAGTGTGTCAGTTAAAAACATGGCCTTTAAGTCTTGATGCCACCTTCACCACTTCTAGTTGTGTGCCTTGGGGAGTTACTTGACCTTGCTATGCTTAGAATCCTCAACCATAAAATGGAAATAATAGAAATTTTACCCACAGTCTGTATCTTATAGGGTTTTTGTGACGATCAGATGAGATAACACATGTAAAACTTAAGAATAATGTTTGGCACATAGTAAGCCATGAATACATCTTAGTTGTTAGTGTCTGGTTAATTTCAGATGAATCACTGTTAAATTTCTGCAGATCAATTTTCCCCTTCTAACTAGACCATTTGCTTTCTACTGACTTGTTAGCTCTTTAACCAGAGCACTGCCAGATGTTTATGTGGCCTCATGTTGGTTTTGTAACCTCGCTGAGCCTCAGTGTCTTCAGGTGTGAGGTATAGGTCACCTGCCCTGCTTTGACTCCCTTCCAAGACTGTTGTAAGGCTAACATCAGCTAATATGTGGCAAAGTCTTTGTAAAGATGTTAGATATTAGGGACTTGCCTGTAGCTCGGACTGTAAAGAATCTGCCTGCAATGCAGGAGACCCGGGTTTAATCCCTGTGTCGGGAAGATCCTCTGGAGAATGAATGGCAACCCACTCCATTATTCTTGCCTGGAGAATCCCATGGACAGAGGACCCTGGCAGGCTATAGCCCATGGGGTCGCAAAGACTAGGACACAACTGAATGACTAACAGTACTACTACTGCTAATATTTTATTGAGTATTTACTATGTGCCAGATTCTTGTGCTAAGGGTGTCCCATGGATTACTGCATTTATTCCCTGTGATAGTCCTACAGAGATATGCGTGCTTGTTTTCTGCATTTCACAGTTGGGAGGATTATATGGAGAGGTTAACTCATCTGCCCAAGATTACACAATACGCAAGAGCTGGAGGCCTGGATCAGAGTCCGTGCTCTCAACCACCTCAATGAGGTGGTCTGCCCACCAGCCCTTTTTGTTTTTCTTCTCAGAGTTATTGGGTTTACATTTTTAATGTTGCATTAAAAAACACCTACATCCAAACCTGGCTTTTTTCATGCATCTGTAATGCCAATTTTGTACCAACATTATCTCTGAGGACATGTTTGGATTTACAACTCAGAGAACAATATCTTTAGGAGCAATAACATTGCAGAATTTTCCTAGCAAACTTTTGATGAAAACCACCAGCCTTAGACCAAGGCACTGTTTTGTTTTTGCACAGAAATGGTAGTTGCAGGTTTCAGGTGGCCTGATTGAAGGCATGTGGAAGGGTGTGTCCTAGGTCCCCGGCTTGGCCTCTGGACAGGTTTCCTTCTCAGGGATTCTGGGTCTTTTAGCTGCCTCCTCTTCATCTTTTTTTGGGCTTCTGAGCATGTAGGGTCTCCATCTTTGTTCTGTTGGAAAAGGGAGTCAGGATTGGATTCCATGAACTCTGGAGGAAGCTTCTGAAAGGGCAAGAGGGGTGTGACAGGGAGGGGGAACCTACATGGCTTGAAGCCCATGGCCGTTTGCCTAATGATCCTGGGGAAGGTCATCCAGCCAGGATACCAGAGGGCATTTTACCTGCAGGAACTGGGTACAGATGTGAACGTGAATGGAGAACTCGGATGTAGGGTGTCTGGAAGCCAGGCAGAAGACTCAAAGGAAATTAGGGAGTGGGCTTAAAAAAAAGTGAAAGGAACTGCCTCTTCTTTCTGCTAACTTTGGATTGTGTTTGCAAGAGAGTTTGTATTTATGAGATAGCTGAGCCATATGGATGTACAAGGATGCATGTGTTCTCCTGGTCTGTTGATACGAGAGCAGTTGAAGGGCGTGGGCTTGTCTGGAGGTGGGGCAAGTAGGTGGATGTGGTAACATCAGGAGGGGGCAGTTCTGCGGAATATGGGCCCATGTAAATTCAGAGGATCTGGGCATTTTGGCAACCTACTTCTCCTTTCTCATAGATTGTTATGTATGTATTTATTTATTTTTGAGGTTGCCATCTGCCCTTCCTCCCTCAGAGTTTTATGGATAAAGATGTTCCTTCTTCTCTGGGTAACCTCTTTCCCTGGTGATGATTAGAGAGTAACTAACAAATTCCCACTCCTGAATGTACAGGCTCAGAAAGACTGAGCTCACATATGTCACAAACATCAGCAGGCAGGCTCAGAGGAGCCAAGCAAAGGAACAGATTCTAGGAAACGAGAATGGTCCGACAGCTCTCCACACTTCCACCACGAAGGAGACTGGCTTCAGAACGGTTGTGAAGTGTACCATCTCTTTCTCTTCTCTTAACCTTCATTTCTTTTTATTTTCATGTACTTATTTTTGTATCATTTACCAGCACACTGTGGGGACCATGATCTGGGCCTGGAGAGTTTTCCATGCCTCAGTTTACATCCCTGGCAATGTTGAGAGGAAAGTATTTTATCATTTTAGTTGCTAAATCATGTCGGACTCTTTGCGACCCCATAAACTGTAGCCCACCAGGCTCCTCTGTCCATGGAATTTTCCAGGCAAGAATACTAGAGTGGGTTGCCATTTCCTTCTCCAAGGGATCTTCCCAGCCCAGGGATTGAACCCACACCTCCTGCATTGCAGGTGGATTCTTTACTGCTGAGCCACTGGGGAAACCCCTCAGAGGAAACTAACCTTTAATAAATACTTATTGTATGGCCAGCGCTCTACAGTGTGTGTTAGAGACATCCGTCACTTTACCCAGTCCTGAGGGAAATAGATGTTATTGTCTCTTCTGACAGATGATTAGCCCAGGGTCACAGCAAGACGTGGTCTGGCCAACTCCATTGACTCTTCTCTTTCCACTGTACTACACCGCCTCGGATCAGACCAGAAGAGTAGCAAGAACTCTTCTCTAACAGAGCATCCTTTTAGGATGACCCTGAACTGCTTGCCTGCATCAGTAGCACCTGCTGGGTATGAGGCTTAATCAATGGAGGAGTAAGGAATCTGTGGATGGGAAAGGAGCAAAGATCTCTTCCCCAGCACCACGAAATGGGTCTGTGACAATTTGCCCTGTGTCATTGGAATGCGAACGTCAATTGGAATTGGGGCTCTTTGCTATTTTTGTCTCCTGTCTTCACCAAAAGCTCCATTGTCATTCTCTCTTCATCATTCTGCAGGGACTTTTGATTTGGAAGTGTCAATTCTCCTTTTCTTTTTAATATTAGCATAGAAAGTCCATTTTCTGTTTTCCAGCTCTCGGAAAGTCTATTCTCAGCCCTCCCTTTTCCAGGGCACCCATAGTGTGAGTGATAGTGGGAGGAAGCAACTTTTATGACTTTTTTTCTGGAATTTCATCTTTTACTGAATGCTTCTGGCTTTGTTGGCTAGTTGAGGACAATGGGGGTTGTGGGGACAGAGGGGCTGCAGGAACCACTTTACTATCTCAGTAGAGAGTGTAGGAAAGGCTTCCGGTAGGTTTATGGAAAAGCAGCCTTAAGTTCACCCCCAGGCCCCTATTTTGAGGATTCTGACTTTTCATTGACTATCTCACGGAGGTATTTCTAGCCAGTTGTCACGGAGCTTCTGTTACTGAAAGTTTAGAAATGTTTCCGCTGTAGACACTTGCCTAGGTGCGCCAGGACTCTGCTTTGCTTGTTATTGTTGGATGTTCGTAGCTTCTCCAAAGGTGGCTTCTCTCCATTGTAATAATGGAGGCGCCTTCCTTCTGTCTCACTTCCCTTCCCATCATGTTAGCTATTAGCACCACAGACTAACAGGATATTAGAGTTACAGGGACCTAAGAGAAACTTGCATCGAGCCTCATTTATCTGTAAGAAAGCTGAGGGTCAGAGAGGGTAAGCGACTTGCCGCTGGTCTCTCCGTAAGTGGCGGAGGCCGGGCTGGAATCCGGTGCTCCTGACTCTTGGTTCAGGACTTCGTTCATCACATTTCCTCTGTGCTTTCCTCAGTCTTTGTCTGCTCATCATCCTTCTATCCCTTTGTCCTCTTTCTGGGATGTTTTCCTCCTGTTTTTAGTTAGTATCAGTCGCTCAGTTGTGTCCGACTTTTTGCGACCCCATGGACTGTAGCCCACCAGGCTCCTCTGTCTGTGGAATTCTCTAGGCAAAAATACTGGAGCGGGTTGCCATTTCCTATTTTTAGTGCTTCTCTAGGTTGAAGCATTGAAGGCGGGGATCATGATTAATAAGAAAGGACTTAATTAAGAAAAAGGAGGAATGGAACAGAGAAGGAAAATTCAAGAGAAGCCAACCAGCACGGATCCAGTTGAATCCGTGAATGGGATTGGGAGGCAATCCATGAGAATGGCTTATGGGAATGGGAGGCAGTGATTCAGAACAATGGCTAATATTTCCTTCTCCCAAAATGTTGCTTGAGAATGTTACGAAATGGTAGTAGTTAGCAGGCACTGAGCTTCTACCCAGCGCAAGGATCGCGTCTCGGCAGATGGGAGATTGGATCCTCCAGCAAGTACTTATCTCACAGTGTTTTCTGGACTCTTCAGTGGTCCTGAGAGAGTAAACCATGCAGACCCTAACCTTAAGAGAGACGCTCTTGAGAACAGTCAAGTAGGGATGGAGAAGTAAACTCAATAAAAAGATCCCTTTCTTTTAGAAGCCTCCATTCAAGCCAGGAAGCCAAGGGAGTTTTATTTGATTGCTCTGATAATAGGTTCCTAAGCTTGTCAGAAATCCAAAGAGGTTTCTAGTCCTGGCTCTGGAAAAATCTTATTCCTTCTGTGATTTCAGTATCTACATCTATAAAATGAGTGTGCGGGATTAGCTAACAGAACTCTAAGGCACTTTTCGTTTCTTACCGAGGTGCCCCCAGGATTCTAGTTTCCTCATTTGTTATCTCACGTGACTTGAAGGCACCTTTAGCTGTCACTGCCTTCACCATGGAAGGCAGCGTTCTTCTCCCTGACTGCACGTGAAAATCAGCCTGAGTCCTTCTGGATATTCTGATGCCCAGACAGTAGCTGAAATGAATTACATTAGAATTTCTAAAGATGGAATACCTGTATCTTTAATTTTCAAAAGCCTCCCAGATGATTCTGCTGTGTAGACAGGCTGAGATCCACTGACGATCTAGAAGAGGAGAGCCTTTACCTGATCTGTTTCTTTGAAATATGCTTTTAATCACGTGTCTGGGTTGCTTCCTCTCAGTTGTCTTATAGCCACAGTGATATAGCGGAGGGGCCTCCCAGAATTCAACCTGAAAGAATGGGGTGATTGAGCCTTCTGTTTCATGGTGTTGGTAGATGGTGCACCTGTGGCTGCTTCTTGCACACATCTGGCTGCACAGGTCCCTAGCCTTCTGTGCTAAGGGTGATGCTTCAGACTTCCAGAAGGCAGTCTACTAGGGGAGCATCTTGAGTCTAAGGGGCAGAGTGAGTCTTGCTGACCCAGGAGGCCCTTGAGCAAGTGACTGAAGATTCATTGACATTCTTCCTTCCCGTTTGTTAACTCCTCATGTATAGGAGGGTTGTCCGGCTCAACTGCTGTCAAATTTAGGCATCTCGTATCCTTGATGGTTTCCTAGGGACGTGGAGCTTGCAGTGAGTAGTGTGTGGAACTGGCTAGTCACAGCTTGTAGGTTTCAATTGTGTGTGTCTCTTCCCAACTCCGTGTGCATGGGTGTCAAGTTGGTAGCTTGAGATTGCCATGGAGACAGGTTTACACTCCAGAAATGGACACTTGCTACGCACCAGGGTTTTTCTCTCTTTAGGTTAGATGGTTTTTAAACATTTATTCTTATAACACTTAGTTTACTACTTAACAATACAGTCCATTTGCTTATGGAACTTCTCTGAATTGCCCCAGATCTGCCTTTGGGTGGCTGCTCCATCCAGTGGTCTCAGCCTTGCCCTTCGGAAGAACTTAGACAATTTCAGCGTCCCCTCTGACAAGCTAGCCCTTCAGATATTTGATAAGATCTATGATGTCTTTCTCCAGTCTTCCTTTTATGAGCTGAGAATCCTTAGTGCTGTCAACATTTTCTCATGTGGTTTGGAGGCTCTTAGGTGTCTTTGAATGTTGGGGTGCAATAGCAGGGTTTTTTGAGGGAAACAAAATCTTCTGCCAGAGATGATCTGTGGACTCTTTCACAGAAGGCTTTTCCTTTTCTTTCTGCATTCAGAGTACCACCTGAGCCCCACAGAGTCAGTGGAGATGTAGAGTAGGCTACAGTCTTGGGTGTGGTTGCTGATGGCAGCCCACATTCTTTGCCTAAAACACACGTTGCTGCCAGAGAGGCTTGATGGGTTTGAATTCATCAGAGTGTCATCAAAACACAGATTCTGGTTTCTGAAACAGGTAATTTTCCCACCACTGTTTTGTTTTCCTTTCAGAGGCTTTTAATACTTCCCCTTTCTTTCTTCCCTTTTCTGTAGCATTCAATCATTTGTCTCCTGATCACCAAAACTCTGTCGAATGACAGCGTTTTGAGTCCAGGATTCAGCGTGACACACAAAAAGGGAATTTGTTAAGGCTTATCCAGCTGTCTGTCAGTGAGAGAAGAGAGAGAGGGAAGCCGGTGCTGGCTGAGTTTCACAGAATCACCACTTCCCATCCTTTTGGAACTGGGCTCAGCTGAGACTGAGCACTGGTTAACTGTGTTGGCAATGATGTGAACTTCCTTTATTTTATATAGAGGGCGGGGACATGGGAGTGAGATGGGAGTTGTTTGGTCTAAAAGCAATGAAAAGTTCAGTGCAGCTACGCAGTCAACATTGCAGGGTTAGTGCTGGGGATCTTTTGTTTTGAGTAACTGAGTCCATTGACCTCCCTAAGAGAGCAGTGGGCTGTATGGGCAAACAGAAAGCCTTTGGGGGGGTTCTCTGCCTCATTGCTATATTCTCAACATTGCTTCCTTTGTCTTTCATTCATTAGGATTTCAGTCTTTAGGAGTAGGTGTAATGGCATTTCCATCTTCTTGACAGAGAGGGAGAGAGGTGTGTTCAGGACTGCCTGTCAGATGGTGAATTTGAACAGAGGCAGCTGTTGTCATGGTGATGGTAGGTTGCATCCCACCACCATGGAAACCAAAGTTAAAAAACTGATGTTAAGGCTGGAAGTCACATGACACATTTTTGTTTTGTTTTGTTTTTTAAAAAAAGAGAAAGGGGTTTGGTTTTTCAATCTGATTTTTTTTTTTTTAAGGCGAGTTGGATGGTGAGAAAAATTCCAATAAGGAAGTGATGAGATAATGAAATGGGACAATGCAAAGTATGCAGAGCCTTCTACCTCATTTTTCTGCTTGTTAGCAGTGTGTTTCTGCTGTAATGCGGATGGGAAAGGGAGGACAGATCCAGGATGGATTTCCAGAATTGCAGTCAGAACTGTGTACTGATTCTTCTATCACAGGAGCAAACACTGGGGTTTAGCCCTCCTGCCATTCAGTGACTATGTGTCATCCACCCCATCGATAAGTTTGGGACAGAGACTGGGAACCTAAAAATAAGGACTGAGAAAAGAGTTGGGGGTGGAGTTGAGGGCGTGACTTGCCCCAGATATGAGAGTGGTTCATACATTGATAAATTCAGATGCTTAACATTGTCTTTCAGGAAATTGAAAAATTTATCAGTAACCCCTCAGAACCCCAAAGAAAGCAATGGCTCTCTTTATTTCCTTTTCTGAATGAGACTTCTTTGGATACTCTGTCCTGCTGGGTCAGCCACAGAAGCAGGTTCAAAGAAGTCCAGGAGGAGCCTATCCAGGAGCATGTTAGCCTCTGGGCCTAGGCTCCCTTGGACCATGACTTACCTCTGAACCTGGCCTTTGACCTCTGAACCTGACCTCTAACCTCTGAACCTAGGTCAGGCAGAGCTGCAAAGGCTTGCTGAGAGTGTTAGAAAGCCCTCTTGGCTCATCATCTTTTTATCTCATAGTCACTCCTACTTCATCCCATGATCTGGAAAGAAGGTGAAACATCTTTCCAGGAAGGAGAGCTGGCCCCAGGCCTACCAGGGCTGGTTTGGATTTTCTTTTCAGTCTGGGAGGCATTGAAGAACTGTACACACGGCATGTGTGGAAAGGCTGGGAGACAACTATTCCTGTGAGAATACTGGCCTCTTGGGAGGGGTGCAGACAGTGTCTGTGGAGACGGTGGTGGTGGCCCTGTCCATGTCTGGGTTTTAGGCATGAGGTCCTGTCTCTGCCCTACTTCTGGTCCCTCCAGGGCAGATGTATCGTTCTCCATGGCCCAGGCGGGGGATATGATCTCACCAGCATTATCTCACTGCATTTCCATCAGGGTCTGTAGGAGCCAGAGCCGGACCTCTATGATGGTTCAACCCCTCCCATTCTTAGCCCTGGCCTTGGGTGTGATGAATGTCCCTTCTAATCACTGGGAAAGATTGCATCAGAGCCATCAGCTTCATAAATCCTCCTCTGGGGACTGCTGTTTGGATGTGCTTTCCATATTCCCAGGAGGTTCTGGGCCAAATGTCTTTGCTCTCTTCCCGGAGACTCATTACCATAATTTTCTTTTCAATCCTTTATTGCTGTGGGTCTCTTCAATGTCAGCCCCTGGCTGCAGCCAGCCAGCCAGCCAGCCCACTCCCGGCGGCTGTGACCACTCACAGATGCTTCCCCCAAAGCTTTAAGCCACAGCTGATGCTTAAAGATGGATTTAGTAGGAGAATAAAAACGAATGCCCATGTGTGTAGCACCTTATGGTTTTCAAAAGTTTCTTTTAAAAAATATTTATTTCATATTGGAGTATAGTTGATGTACAATGTTGTGTTCATTTCAGGTATACAACAAAGTGATTCAGTTATGCATACACATGTAGCTGTTCTTTTTTAGATTCTTTTCCATTATAGGTCATTACAGAGTATTGAGCAGACTTCGCTATGCTATATATACCGCTAACCGCTAAGTCACTTCAGTCGTGTCCGACTCTGTGCGACCCCCTAGACGGCAACCCACCAGGCTTCCCTGTCCCTGGGATTCTCCAGGCAAGAACACTGGAGTGGGTTGCCATTTCTCTCCAATGCATGAAAGTGAAAAATCAAAGTGAAGTCGCTCAGTCGTGTCCAACCCTCAGCGACCCCATGGACTGCGGCCTACCAGGCTCCTCCGTCCATGGGATTTTCTAGGCAAGAGTACTGGAGTGGGGTGCCATTGCCTTCTCCTATGCTACATATACAGTAGGCCCTTATTGATCATCTTTTGTATACATAGTAGTGTGTGTATATTCACGTGTCATCTTAGACTTTGATCCTCACGTTGTCCTTCTTTGGCTCTGGAGGATTGGGTGGCGGTGGTTTTCCCTGACTTGAGTACCATGTTGGAGTGACTTTTGTGGAGAACCGTGGCTCTGGTTTCCATTGCCAAACTACATATTCTCCATCGCATTCCAGGTCATGAGGGAGATTCTGATTCTTCTCATATTAAAAAGGCAGCCCGAAGGTCTTGGATAGCTAGATTTCACTATCATTCATTTTTAAACTATCCCTTTGGTGTTGAAGAAATCACAGACTTGGCAGCACCCTCTACCCCAAGACTGTCTTTGAGTCAACAGTCCACTTGTTAGAATGTGTCTGTGCAGCTGTGAGCAGAGATTGTGCATAATAATACCCAGACCATCTTCTGACTTCCTTCCATCTCTTAGAATTGGGCATCCCCAAATAGGAGTCGAGGGTGGACAGGAGGAAAGGAGATGGACTTGCCCATAGGGAGTGTGCTTTGGTCCTGGGGTGAGGGATGAAGATGGGTCCTGAGGCCTGCTATCCTAAGACTATGCTATTCTGGACTCCCCCAGGAGTTTATAGCAATGGCCTAGGCACCCACAGGCTGCTCCCCACAAAAGCACGTGCTCCACCAGCCCTGGGCTTGGAATGAGAGCACAGCATTTCATCTGCCTGCCTGTGCCTCTGGTGGGCCCTCAGCCCCTCTGAGCTCATTCAGTCTCTCGGAGTTCCAGCCTCACAGCTCTGAGATGAGGCTGCTGAGAGTGGAAGGGACCTAGGATCAGCACCCAGGTGGTACAGAGATGCTTGTCTCCCTGGGGGCACCCAGGTTTGCTGTATGGGGCCCAAGTCCTGCTCAGTTCTGTACCTGCACATCAGTCCCTGTGGGGTGTGCAGAGGGAAGACAGCTCCCAGGCCCGGCCCCTGGGGCTCTGTGGACAGGCAGAGCCAGCACCGCCATGGTAGCCAGCAGCTCACTGGGAGGGCACCCCCCCTACCTCCCGTCTCCTGCCCCGGCTCTCTGGGCTTCAGGAAAGGAGATGAACAAATATCAGGTGTGCAGGCCAAGTCGTGCTGCTTGAATTAGCTGTGTTGCTAAGGAAACAAGTCAACCATTCCAAGGAAGGAGCATTGGGTAACGGAGATAAATCAATAAGGAAACCTATTTTTATCATTTCCCTAATGATTGTCTTGAAGCTGTGAGACGGGGAAGGGAGAGTTGGGAGTGACACAGGTCCTCATTAACGGGCTCAGAGGGAGAAAGGAGTGAAGGGGTGTTCGGGGAGCTTGCTAAGAAAGTTTATAAAATGAGGCCCCTAGCAAGCAGACAGCGAGACAGATGCAGAGGAGGCAGCTTTGCAGGTTTCAAAGAACTTCCGTGGCCATTTCCTCATTTAGTCCAGTCTCTGTTCTCTTGCATTTGATCCTCTCAGAAATCTTGAGCTAATAATTTCCATGACCCTCAGGTTGGTATGGGTTTTTAATGTTGGTTTTGTTTGTTTCAGAATAAATCTAGCTTTAATTGATTTCACAGCTGTATATGAATACATGCTCATTATAACACAATGCATTAAGGAGCGAAGAAGTAATCCTACTACCCCAAGAAAACTCATTATCCTTATAACAAGACAGATTTTTTTCCTTTGCTCTTACAAAATCTTTTTTTCATTAAAGGGATCTTCTATGCATGCTGGTTTTTTTTTTTTTTTTTAAGAGTTAATATGTGTACATCACTTGCCCGACAAAGGTCCGTATGGTCAAAACTATGATTTTTCCAGTAGTCATGTACGGATGTGAGAGTTGGACCGTAGAGAGCGCTGAAGAATTGATGCTTTCAAACTGAGGTGCTAGAGAAAAGTCTTGAAAGTCCCTTTGACAGCAAGGAGATCAAACCAGTCAATCTGAAAGGAAATCAACCCTGAATACTCATTGGAAGGACTGATGCTGAATCTCCAATACTTTGGCTACCTGATGTGAAGAGCTGACTCACTGAAAAATACTCTGATGCTGGGAAAGATTGAAGGCAGGAGGAGAAGGGAATGACAGAGAATAAGGTGGCTGGATGGCATCATCGACTCAAGGGACAAGAGTTTGAACAAACTCTGGGAGATGGTAAAGGACAGGGAATCCTGTTCTGTTTCATGATGGGCATTGCTCTTTGAGGCCTTGGCAACGCGGAGTTGCCTTTGACCTTTCTGAGCACATCTTTGTCTAGCCTGTGAGGTGTATGCTTATACCCTGTGGGCCCTTCCTTGCAGCCCAGGCTCTTCCCCTGGGAGGTACATCAGAGCCCTTGCTAAGGGCCTGAAGTTCTGTTTTGGGAAGACTGGGAGCGGTGCCCCTGAGTCAGCTCCCAGGTGGGGGTCCAAGCCAGTGGGAGTGACTACAGCCTGGTCACTATGATGGCTCCTCAGCGGAGCTGCAGCTCACAGACTGGGACGCCTCCCTTTCATTCAGCCTGCGCTTAACACTGAGTGAGCTTCTTCCCTGTGTCTGGAGCTCTGCTGAGCCCCGCCAGTGGAGACGTGAACAAACCCCGCTCCTGCTTTCCAGGTAGAGTTTCTTTGTGGAGATCAATGTGATGGTGAAATTGCACCCTGCGGAGAGCTGGGGGGCACAGGGAGAAACCTTTACAGGCCAGGTGATATTTCACCTTGATCTTGATATATGACCAAGAAAAGAGGAGAAAGGCCGTTGTAGGAGGAAGCAAAAGCACTGAGATGTAAGGGCCCATTCTTTGTACTTCAGAAAGGGAAGCAGACGGGAGGTTGAAGGGAAGAGCTACAAGGGGGAGTGGCTGGGGCCTGGGTAGGAGTGGGTGTTCTCTCCTGTTCTTCTCGCCTAAGATTTCCCTGGCCCCCTTCTTTCTTTCACCTAGTCCTCTTGGGCTTCTGGACCTCCTCTGCCACCCATCCTCACACCCACTTCGCACCTCTGTGTCCCGGCCAGATAACCGAAGCACAAAACTCCCTGTTAAGACCAGTCAGCTCACCTAGCCCACAATGTCTAGGTGCAGACAGATCAGCCTTGTGGTAGACACAGGGCTAGCCTCCTCGGCAAGGTGTGGCCCTCACCATACAGGACGCTCACAGCAGGAGAGAGGCTGACAAGTCAGATTTCCTGTGACTGGCCACGTATCTGGATGGCTGAGAATTCATGAGGGCTCAATAAATGGCACCACTGAAGCCTAGGAGGCTAGAATCTAAAAGTGAGAGTTTAGTAATTCATAGGTTCTGAGAAGACCCTGTTTCCACATCCTCCCAACCCAAACCCTCTGCCTGCAGTCTGATGTCTAAGGGCCCATTCAGAGCAGTGATCCTTTGGCTTAAAATTTTGAAAATATCAAATACATCCTTGAGAGGGGTGTTCCTTTAGGCCTTGTAGAGCACCCTGACCTCAGGATGAATTCATGTCTGGGGCACACTGGGGTGAAATTATGGTGCAGAAGTAAAGGTGAAACTATTGGGAATTCAGTTTGTCTGTGGACTAGCTGTGTGGGGGAACTTGTCACAAGAAAGTAGGCACATTAAGTGAGATGAGCATCTCTGAGGTGTGTTTGCTAGTGTTTGGCTCTCAGGGTCCTAGCTTGGTACCCAGAGATGCCGAAGCAGAAGGGATGGCAAGGTGGCTGGGGGGCTTTCTGGGTGGTGCAGTGAGGCTCCTCTCTGACTGAGCGGGTTTCAGTGAGCACAGTAGGGTGTGGAGGCAGGAGGCTGGCTCTGAGGTTCTCTGAGCCCTATCTCGTTTTCAGATCTGGCTGCTTTGCCCTGCAGGACAGCAGAGGCGGCAGAACTGTCCTGAGGGTATGAGTCCTGGGCGAGTGTTGGGTGTGTGGGAAAGGAAGACAGCCAGCTGCTGGGGCTGTGACTCAGGGATGGATGGGGGCAGGGAGGAGGTGCTGCTAAATGAAAAGTTCCAGAGGCTCAGATGCAAGCCAGCCATCTCACCCCCTGCAACCTACCATTCTAGCCTCAGGACCAGAGCAGCAGGCGGGCGAGTTGCATCCTGCACGGACCCCCCTCCCCTCCATCAGGGATGTGCGAGTGCCTTTTGACCATTGATGTTCACAGCCACATATAACCTGGTGGGGATGGTGAGGCATCAGGGGACGTGTTTATGGTTTGTCCCCCTCCTGTGCCACCTAGGGAGGGCTCTGGGCCCTACCTCCTGCACAGCCAGCCTGAATGGGGGCGGGGGGAGACAAGATCCCTTCCCCTTCCTCCACGTCACCGCACTTTCTACCCGTTGCTCCCGCCTGGATTCCAGATGCTGCCAGATCACAGGTTGTTCAACAAGACCAGAGGCAGCAACTCACTGCTGTTTGTTGCAACAGTAGTTATAGAATGAAATCCCATGTGCAGAATGACTCTGGAGCTGGGGATTCCCTCTCCTTTTTTCTAGAAGTTCCCCACTCCCGCCTCCCCCTGGTTTTACAGCACAACCTTTCTGCGGGAGCCAGGATGCTGGCACTGGAATCACAGTCCTGTTTTTCAAAAAGTCGCAGGGAGCCCACTCACCTCTCTTCAGAAAAATGCAACGGAAAACAGAGCCTGAATTCATTATCCTCTCGTTTGTAGTTTGATTCCTAGAGGCCCTGACTTCGGTGCCCTGGCTGCAAGCTCATGATATGTATCTCTGATTTCTTTAGATGTAGGCGCTTAGGAGAAAATAAAATGGGACAAAGCTAGTTTCTCCTGGACCCATTAAATATTATACTGAACTGGATATTAAAATAAAAGGGAGCTCATGGAGACAGTGGCTCCTTTTCTAAGGGCCCTTCTTCTATTCAGTTGAGCAGAGCTTCAAGAGAAGGGCACTCCAGATGTGATTCCCAGAGATAGCCACAAACAGCTGCAGCTGGATCCTTGCTGGAGCATCAGTGGTTCGAAGATAGAGAAGAACATGGAGCCTGCAACAGCATCATTGTTTCTTCCTCTCTTTGTCCCACTTCCTTTTTCAGTCCTGGTTGATTCCCGGATATGTCACTGAATTCACTAAGAATCTGGAATGTCTACCGTATGTCTAATACATTATTTACTGACTGCATTCTTCCTTTCCTTGAGAAAATGCTTTGTCTTCAGAGTCTGATCAGAAACGGTTCTAGTTCTGTGTGCTAAGGACCAGTCACTGTTCTGCCTGCCTGTCTGCTCCTGTCAATCATGCTGACTGCACAGACATGCTGTGGGTTGATGAAGTTTGTGTATGGATGTACATAGCCATCTTGAAGGCTGTCCTTCTCTCTTTGGTGATTCTGTTTCTTAACTCCTCCTTTCCCACGCCGTTTGAGTACATGATCTTGGCCACCATCATTGCCAATTGCATCGTCTTGGCCCTGGAGCAACATCTTCCTGAGGATGACAAGACCCCAATGTCCCGCAGACTGGTAGGTGCCTCTCTCCTCATCTTTCTTTCCCCCTGTTCCTCTTCTTCCCTGGTTTCCTTCTCCTCTGCTTTATCACCTGGCCCCCTTCTCTCTTTTCCGACTCTACTACACTTCTGTGGATTTGTTCTTTGCTGAGGAACAGGTTGGTGACAAGTCCCACTGGGGTTCATAAAGAGGACTGACCTTTTAAATTCCTGCTCCCAGGAAGTTCTGTGTCTATAGCACATGGCAGCCAGGCCAGACGAAAGGAAAGGCCCAGGGTCCACTTGCTTCTCTCTTCTTCCTGGGGGACTTTGAGAATGAGAGGAAAAAGGGAGAGCAAAGGAGAGAGGATGAAGGATGCTCAAAGCCTGTGTGCCGTCATGGTTCTGAACTTCCTAAATGTTTGTCCATACTCTCTGTAAAGAAATTATCCACGTGTCTAAAGTACCCCCCGCAAAGAGAACAAACAAAATGCTTAAAATCCAAACAAATGGGTAAGTGGCTCCAGTCTGATTACGCATGGATGAGAAAGGACTCTTAAGCTTCCAGCGTAAGTGATGACCATCTGTGGGAATGCCAGCCCCTTCAAGGCCAAGCCAGCACCATCAGTCTTTGCCTTGGGAAGACAGCTGGTCCTGGGTGTGAGCCCCACACCCACCCACTTCTGCAGCTGGCTTCCCTTGCTCTTGTGTACTCCGTGAGTCCTGCAGCACCCTCACTTCCCAGCTGTACACGGGGCTGCTCAGCACAGGCATCCTGGTGTCCTATAGGAGACAGGAAAAGTCAGAGCAGAGGGGTAGCTAGGCAGGGGGTGCCTTGGTTGAAGCAGTCCTCCTCTTACCAACACCTCTGCTCTTCATCCCGCAGGAGAAGACAGAACCCTATTTCATTGGGATCTTTTGCTTTGAAGCTGGGATCAAAATCGTGGCCCTGGGGTTCATCTTCCATAAGGGCTCGTACCTCCGCAATGGCTGGAATGTCATGGACTTCATCGTGGTTCTCAGCGGGTGAGTCCTCTTCCTGTCTCTTCTTTGTACGTGGAGGCGCCTGTGGGGTCATGAAGTGGCTGTTGCGAGAAACCTGGGAATTGGGGGGAGACGATTCTGTGGAGGCAAGGAGGAGGAGGAAGTTCAAGGATAAGATTCCCATGGTACTGAGCCATGGCTGAGCCAGCTGCAGGGGAGTGCAAGTGTTCTGGAGATGCACATGGCATTAGACAGAAGCTGTGGACCCAAGGTCTGGCTGCTGCTGCTTCTGGTTTCCCATTCTATGTTCTGATAGTGCTGAACACACGTTTCCAAATGAGTCTTTTCACTAAAGCAAGCAGCTTGCCCTGGCATGAGAGAAAACCCCCGTAATGGGCCAAAGGATGCTATCAGGTGCAGTTTTCTTTAGGAGGTTGGGAAAGACTCTTTCTCTGAAATGATACTTGGGACTCGTGTCTTGACAACAGAGGATTTTTAAAAAATGATTTACAGATTTATTTATTTATAGATTTATGTATATTTATAATATGAGAAGCTGTAAAACTGAATCATGTGAAAATGTTTGATAACACGTCCCTTTGGGAATTGACATAGTAACACTACATTGTGTTACAGGTGGTATACGTGATGGCAGTACTATTATATACATATTTGATCATTCTGCTTTTGAAAATGAATACAGTGTACCTCTCCTGGGGCCAGTCCAGTGCTGTTGTGAGCGTATGTGGTGGGCCTTGGGACTGGCGATGGTGAGCATGCCTGCTCAGGCTTTTGGGGCTTCTCATGTGTCTCTATATCAGGCTGCTCTTGGTACCTGCACGCGAGGGGGCAGCCCGTGGGTCCTCTGTGGCTGTGGCAGCAAAAGGTGTAGCATGGAAATTCCTTTACCCGCTGCCCAGATATTGAAACCTGTGAGGACAAGTTAAGAGCTGGGTGGAAAAGTGAGGAGCGGGAAGAGATGAGCTACCGTTATTATTGACCAAAGGCAGAGGGGAGCAAAGAAGACCTTTTTCTTTTCTTTTCTTTTCTTTTTTTTTTTTTTAGAGGAGTTGGGGCAGGTAAAATCTGGCAAGAGTGAGAGTTTAGAAACACTTGCATCTTTTCATTGTCTTTTGCAACAGACATCATTGTCATACGTTTAACGTTCATGTCAACTATGATTAAGTGAAAGGGGAAAAGTTGAAGGTGTAATAGACTAGAATGTATAACTAGAAACTAGTGAGCATTGAACCCCTTAGTATAGGGATCAGATAAGTAGTAGAGATGACTCTCTATGTTTAAAAACATCTGTTGCCTTACAAAAGGATCTTCTGAAGGTTATTTTTTCTAAAAGAAAATGCTACTACTGCATTTAAAGTGTGATTTAGTGTGTAAAGATACAGCTTCTGCGTCGTGTTTCAGAAGTACACAGTATAGACAGTAGTACACCTGGGTGATGTCTTGTGGGTTTTATCCCCACTTAATTAAACTGTGATTGACAAATGAAACTTGTCTATATTTAAGGTATACAATGTGATGATTTGATACATTGAAAATGATTACTGCAATCAAACTGATTAACATATCCATCACCTCACATAGTTTTATTTATGGTGGTTAGAACACTTGAAAACTACACTTTTAGCAAATTTCAAGTATGTTATACATTATTATTTACTATATGATAATATAGTAATAATATAATAATATATGCATTATTATTTACCATGGTGAATACTAGGTCTGCAGAATGTATACATCTGTAGCTGAAAGTTTTTACCCTTTGATCAATATCTTCTCCTTTTCCCCTAGTCCCTCATAACCACCTTTCCTCCCACTGTTACTGTGACTTCCACTTCTAAGAAATTAGTGTAATCAATAAAACAGATCACACAGCATTTGTCTTTATTTCCATAGTGTCCTTTAGGTTCATCCATGTTGCAAATGGCAGGATTTCCTTTTTAAAGACTGAATAATGTTCTTATGTGTGTGTGTGTGCATGTATATCTGTATCACAGTTTCTTTATCCATTCATTCATTGGTGGAAATTTAGGTTGTGTCCGTATCTGGCTATTGTGAATAATACTGCAATGCACATGGGACTGTAGACATCTGTTTGAGGTAATGATTTCATTTTCTTTGAACATGAAATGTCTATTTCATTTTCTTTGGATACAATACCCAGAAGTGAAATTACTGGATTATATGGTAGCTCTATTTTTAATTCTTCTGAGGAATTTCCGTACTATTTTCTACAGTGACTGGGCCAATTTACATTTCCACCAACAAGGCACAAGAATTCTTTTTTCTCCACATCCTCACCAACAATTGTTATCTTTTGACTTTTTGCTAATATTAATAGCTTGGGGATGATTTAAATGTCCATAAAATAATATATACTATATAAATAGTCCCCAACTTATGATAGTTTACCTTACTTTTTTTTTTTTTTTGAGTTTCTGATGATGCAAAAGCAATACTCTTCCAGTAGCAACTGAACTTTGAATTTTGATGTTTTCCATAGGCAGTATGGTACTGTCTTGTGATGCTGGGCAGTGGCAGATACAGCTCCCAGTCAGCCCTGAGATCATGAGGGTTATTGTTGTGTTTTTTACTTTCAGTATAGTATTCAATAAATTGCATGAGATATTCAACACTTAATTTAAAAATTAGCTTTGTGTTACATGATTTTACCGAAGTGTAGTCTAATGCAAGTGTTACCTGTAGTCTAAAGCAAGTTACCTGTAATGTGGCTCAGCTATGATGAGGCTCAGCTAACTAGGTAACTAGGCTCAGCTATGATGTCCATTAGGTTCAGTCAGTCAGTCAGTTCAGTTGCCCAGTTGTGTCCGACTCTGCGACCCCATGGACTGCAACACGCCAGGCCTCCCTGTCCATCACCAACCCCTGGAGCTTGCTCAAACTCATGTCCATGGAGTCAGTGATGCCATCCAACCGTCTCATCCTCTGTCGTCCCCTTCTCCTCCTGCCTTCAATCTTTCTCAGCATCAGAGTCTTTTCCAGAGAGTCAGTTCTTCACGTCAGGTGGTCAAAGTATTGGAGTTTCAGCTTCAGCATCAGTCCTTCCAATGAATATTCAGGACTGATTTCCTTTGGGATTGACTGGTTTGATCTCCTTGCAGTCCAAGGGACTCTCAAGAGTCTTCTTCAACACCATAATTCAAAAGCATCAATTCTTTGGTGCTCAGCTTTCTTTATGGTCCAACTCTCACATCCATACATGACCACTGGAAAAACCATAGCTTTGACTAGATGGACCTTTGTTGGCAAAGTAATGTCTCTACTTTATAATATGCTCTCTAGGTTGGTTATAGCTTTTCTTCCAAGGAGCAAGCCTCTTTTAATTTCATGCTGCAGTCACTGTCTGCTGTGATTTTGGAGCTCAAGAAAATGAAGCCTCTCGCTGTTTCCATTGTTCATTAGGTTTGGTGTATTAAATGTGTTTTCAGGTTATTGTTGTTTTCAGCTTATGGTGGGTTTATTGGGGTGCAACCTCACTGTAAGTCATGGAAGATCTATACAGTAAAAGGCCTTCAATGAGTCTGAGTCATTTTAAAAATATGATCTGTTTAAAAGAAGACTACTGTAATGTGTGGGTTAATGTTAAAATTATGTGAATTCTTAGTCTCACTAAGTCTTATATGTGTCAGAGTCCAGTTGAAATTTCTTATCTAGTCCATTTATTTTCATTTCAAACTAGTCTATGTTCAATAAGGAAAATTTGGAAAATACAGAAAAAAAGAAAGAAAATCACTGACTAAGAAAAATTCCTGATTATTTTATGGTATTTCCTTCCGGCCTTTTTAATGCT
Source organism: Ovis aries (assembly GCF_016772045.2). Taxonomy (NCBI): domain Eukaryota; kingdom Metazoa; phylum Chordata; class Mammalia; order Artiodactyla; family Bovidae; genus Ovis; species Ovis aries. The sequence goes on from NC_056065.1 coordinate 62,061,846, forward strand.
TAGCAAGCTCTCTTCTCAATGCTTGTAATTTTGCTGCATTTTCTCGGTATATTATGGGCATAGTACATGTTACTCCATATTTTGGTAAAAAGCGGTAAAGACTGATCAGCAGTTTATGAAGTAGATGTACTCAGCTTCTGTATCCATTTTTGCAATTATCTGAGACTTAAGTTTCTTTCTGGATTTGGCTGTTATGAATAATTATTAAAGACGCTCCAGTGTACATCTTTTGGGTGTCACATTTTAAGAGCCGTTGTGAGAGGTTGAAATTCTTCTAGAAGAGCATCTGCCTTGCTGGGGTGGGGCTAGGAAGTACGGTGTGTGAGGGAAGATGTAGGAACTGGCACTGGAGGCCAAGAGAAGCTGGTGGGAGCCATAAGCTTGGCCTTCAAATGAGGGTTGCCCCATGATTGAAGGGGCAGATTTGTAGAGGTCAACAGAACCCTTCATCAGTGTAACCAGTAAGGCCCTCTGTGTCCCCTTGTGTGGGGTGCACACGACTGGGCATGGGTGCTGAGCCCTTAGCCAAGCCACTTGTCCTCTCTGCTTTCTCTCCCACCAGCCCCGATATCTGCCATTGTTAGCAGCTCCTCAGACTTTGCTGAAAGGCCACTGCCGTCCATCTGAACCGATAGGACTCTGCCCCGGTTCTTCCTGAACCTACTCTTTCTTTCTTTCCAGGGAAGGGGCATGGCACTCTTGAGATCCAAGCTCAGAGTTGTGATTCTATCCCATGGGAATGGATAATCAAATTTTGTCTTCTGCTCAGACAGTGCTTTCATCTACCATGTCACATTGCTTCTAAAATGCATTTTTCTCCTGCTGATGCATGTCTAAATTATACAGCCTGCGTCTTACACTAATGGCATGATATAGTTTAATTGACAGCGTTCGTCTCTTTTGGTGGTGAGTAAAACCATGGGGCACCTACAACTCTTGGGGTCTTAGCTACAGTGAGTATGTTGTCATACCAGCCCAGATTTGAGATCGGAGTCATCCAGTAGTCAGAGGCGGTAAGTGCTCAGCCCAGGACCACTAGCAGCTTGACAGCAGATCCAGAGCTGGAAAGTGTCCTTTGACCCAGGGCTGGTGTGTTGCTCCTACTGGTGCAGCCCCTTCTCCAGGCTTCCTGACACCTGTCCCATGAGCAGCCCATGCCGGCCGCTCTGACTTCTCCTCTCAGCTCCAGGTGTCACCTACATCCACCTCCTGTGCAGAGCAGGAGTGGGTCCCACACTGCTGGAGTGGGACATCGCCTTGGGCTGAGACTGTCCAGCTTCTCAGCTCTCAGTGTGTGATGGGAGGTAGGGAGAGAGTTGAGGTGCCAGACAGCTGGCTCAACCAAGGACCTGCCATCAATGTCCTTTGTTCAGAGATGGGGTTTGGATGGCCTGGGCCACTGCCTTTTGCCTGAACCCCAGGCCTGCTAACTTTCATAATTCTTAGGTCTGTAAGCTGAGGCAATTTATGGTTCAGAGATAATTTATGTACATTACGCATCGAACCCTCATAATCCCCCAAATGGGATCTTGTCATCCCCATTTTATAGATGAAGCAACCAAGGTTCAGAAAGAGTACGTGGTATGCTAGGAGGTGCTAGAGCTGGACTTGAGCCCACATTTTCTGGCTCCAAGTTCCTTCGTCAACAGTCATTTCCTTATGCTGTCAGTGACCTCACAGGCTCTGCAGCTCTGTGCTTGGGTGTTTCTTCAGTCCCCTTGAAGCCATGTGGGATGGGCTCAGTATAATCAGGCAGATGTCCTAGAGCCAGAGCTTAAGTTTCACATGTGACTTGAAGAGGACTAGAGCCCCATGTGTCCGTCCTAAGACTTCTAACCATGGGCTTGGAATACAGCCAACTCTCTGCTCTGTGGTTAAGAAGTCACGTTACTTAACTCTCATGGTTTCATCTGTAAAAACTGAACCAGAAGTCCTACCTTGTTTCCTAAGTTGGCTTGTTCATCCATCTATCCACCCATTTATTTAACAAACTATATGTTGTTGAACACTCAAATTCTGGGACTGAGAAACACCAAGGTTAATGTATTCTCATTTCTTCTAAAAGACAGTGAATTTGCCATTCTTTTAACAAATTATGGTGGCTCAGATGGTAAAGAATCTGCCTGTAATGGAGGAGACCCTGCTTTAATCCCTGGGTCAGGGAGATCCCTTGGAGAAAGGAATGGCTACCCCCTCTAGTATTCTTGCCTAGAGAATTCCATGGACAGAGGAGCCTGGTGGGCTTATAGTCTATGACATTGCAAAAAGTTGGACATGACTGAGTGAATAATACTTTTACTTCACTTTCACTTTCTTAACAAATTATTACCCTACATAACTTGGGATCTCTCTCATATCGATAACAATTCAAGAGATGCTATTTCTAAATATTTGTTAGGCCACCTGGATAATTCTAAATTACTTGAAGTCATTATTACATATTAGCCTTAAAAACAGGTCACAGCCCCTAGAATAGATGGGTGAAGATAGGGGAGGATGAGAACTCAGAGGCGCTCCTAACCCATGGGTAGGAATAGGAAAGTGAGGGCCAGGATTGTGTCTTGAACCCTGTTCATGTCTGTGGATGATTAGAGTAGGTACTTAATAAATACTAGTAGAATGGAATCACTTGGTCCATGCCAGATTCTCTTGTCACCGATTAGATGTGAAAGAGGGTGCTAGGGCCACCCTGAAACTGTCAGTATGGAGGGGACAGCTATTCCTAGTCCTTCTCTTGGTCGGTCCAAGCCAAGCCTTACTACAGCTCTCTCAGGTAGCTATGACCCAGCCCAGCTGCTCGAATCCTGATCACTCCATTAGAGAAACGAAAACTGGGAACTGAGTCTCTAGGTGAGTAAGGAATATTGGACTTCCTGTTGTTTGGCCTGTTGACTGGACTCTCAGGGTTACCTTTTGGGATTGCTCCCTGGGTGATGAGTGCAAGGGATGGGGTCAGAGCTGAATATTGACGACCCAACTTCCTAGAGGTGCTATGGGCAGATGGAGGGATATGGAGAGAAGGGCTCTATTGCCTCACCCAGCATTTGCCATGTAATGAAAGCTGCCATCTATTGACCCATATGGCAAAAATTACATTTATATCTCTATCTTTATTGCTTAGAACATGCTTTATGATCAGTTTGTCTAGCTTTTCTGTGGGAAATGACCTCTTCTGGCTATTCTGTTAGCTGCAGAAACATGAGTACTAACTCTGAAGAGTGGGCAGATGTATCTGAGCCTCCTTCCTCCACCAAGACCGTCATTCCAGGGCCCAGGTGACCACCTGTCCCCACCCCTGTGACTTCCTTCAAGTCCTTCAGGAGATATCGTTGAGGACCCACAGTGTGCCAGGCACTGTGCTGCATATGGGTGGTGCAGGGCTGAGTGTCCCCAGCAGCAGGCCACATGTCATGAAAACCCAGAGGAAGGGCACCCTGGCTAGCTCTGGGAACTGGGGAAGACTTCCTGGAGGAAGGAGCATTGAAATTGGGATGTGAGGGCAGGCTGATAGGTCTTAGACGAGGAAATGTGGAAGAGCTTTTCTAGGTAAGATAATTTTGTGTACAAATCCTTAAAGCTGAGAGAGAGCACACAGGATGCTTCCAGGGAGTTGGCCAGGGGAATAGTGAGCAATGCTTCCAGAGAGGGCAGCCGGGGCCAGCTCAGGCCAGCTGGGAGGAGCTCGTAGTGGAGCCAGAGGCAGAGGGACCCACTGAAGGCTTGGAGCAGGGACCGGTTTGAGCAGTGATTGGTTCTAACCCTATGCTCGATGCCATGCAGGTCTTTTTCATCCTGGAATTCACTTTGAGTAAAGGATGTGGAAAAGAGAGGGGGGAACCATTGCCATACCCTGAGCTGCAGTTTGGGAGGAGGTGCCTCACCCTGCAGAGAGAAGAAGAATGAAGGGAAAAGGGAAGGGGGAGGAGAAGAGCCCGAGGAGATGCCGCAGAAGAGCTGGGAGCTGCCATTGGAGGTCCCCAGCTTCTCACCATGGCACAGGCAGAGTGGTTCAGCCTGGAGCCTGTTGGTAGGAGGACGCTATCTGGAGCTAAATACATCGATAGGTATTTTTAGAGGGTTTCTGTAAGGAGGCCGCCCTAATACACGCGTTTCCTGAGCAGTTAAAGATCGAGGAAAGCACAGTTTTCCTTCCCCAGCACCGTCTTCCCAGTGCTGAGAATGTGGGGGAGGTGTTGATAACGCAGTCCCAGGGCCCCCAGCCCAATTTAAATCTCTGTGGTACTAGAATGATAGCACTTGGGATTTATATAGCGTCTCCGTGCCAGTGAGCCTGGCGAGCTTTTACAGACCTGTCTTTTACTCATTCTCTTCACTCTAAGTGGGTGAAGCAAGTGGGGGGTGGGAAGCAGGGAAGGGCTGGGTACAGGGAGGAGTCATTGGAGCTTGTTGTTTCAGAGATGGGGAAACTGAGGCCAAGTGAGGCAACGTGGGGGGCTAGGAGCTACTCAAAGGAACTGAGGCAACTGAGATGGGATCTCGGGTGCTTTCATCCTGATGTTGGGGTGCTCTGCTGGCCCTAAGCTAGACTGCTTCTCAAGTTCTCTCTCCCAGTGGAGTTGGGCTGCTCGTCTGAAAGACCTCCACCTCCTCACCGACTCCTCATTCGTTTCTAGCTCCACTTTGGGGGAACACAGCTGCTGCTTGCAGCTTCTCCTTTTGTCAGAACATTAGTTCTCTGTTTTAATTGCATTTCCCTCCAGATGGATTCATGATGGAAAAGATAGTTAGGATATGAAATTTGGATTCAGGGAGGAGATGGGCAGAAGGCAAAACGTGGAGCTTTTGGACATCTCTTCTTTGCTCTTTGACAAGGTAAACTTTATTTTGGGGAGACTTCAGATGAGAGTCCCAGCTAGTAGTTGACAGGCAGTTGAGCTGCAGTTGCTCCTTGGATGGGAGATCATTTCTTAGTACATAGACCCTTGATCCCTTTTCTCTATTGAGACTCATCACTGATATATTCTACATATATTTATTGCATGATTAGAGTAGGTATTTACTATGTGAGTCCCTACTTACTATGTTCTGGTGTATGACGTTGCCATTGGGCTGGTTTCTCTTTCCTGAAGCGTTGCTTCATGTCACCTCCATAGATTGACAGAAGCTCAAAATGGAGAGAACTTGTGGGGTCCTGAATTGGTCTTGGTGTCAACAAGGAGGAAGGAAAGCCAGGGAAGTGAAGGAAGCTCAGAATGCTCGGGTGGCTTGGTTTGGGAGCATTTTTCTGGCTTTACATTCATTCAGGGTGACAGAGGGAAAGACGCGATGACCAGGTACTCTCTAAGCTAGACCACCACCCTGGGTCTGGAGCTCCCATTTGAAGGCAGTTAAATGCATCCAGTCTTAGGCAGGTGCATGAGTGTGTGTGAAAGAGGGCAGCAGGGGTGAAAAGTCTGCGGCAGGACTGCAGCGCAGAGGTGGCCACGGCATTAATGCTCATTCTCCAGATTTACAAGAGCGACTTGAGAATTAAAGGGCGTGTCTGCATTTCCGTTCTGCACGTGATGTGCGTCTCCTCCCTTGGGAACGTCTGTCTGTTGCTGTCATTGTAGTGTACAGTTCTGTGTGAAGTGTGAGATATAACAGTCCTGTTCAGTGTGTTTCCCTGAAGTTAGAAAGTAACAGATACGAGGAGTGAAGAGAGATTGCCAAGGGGAGCAGGGCAGAGGCTGGAAGGAACAAGAGGGTGTGCTGGGCTTCAGGAGAACATACAAAGGAAGGTTAAGTCTGAGGTTGCTAAGACTTAGCCACCGAATGTGAGACCTGGGGGAGTGATAAATCTGTCCAACTTTCCATGTTTATTATTTTTAACAGGAGAGAAAACTGAGACCCACATAGGTAAGCCACATGTCCATGGTCTTAGAGCTGGAATGTGCTGAGCTGGGTCCTGGTTGGTCAACTCTGGATTCAGGCTCAATTGAAGCTATACTCCACTCTTTCTGGCAGTGAGAATCTGTTACTTCCAGATTATATTCAGGCCACTGGGGTGTTAAGAAATAAATCAGATTTTTAAAAATTACTTGGCTGGAATATATGTGCAACTTATATGGAAACAGAATTTAATATAGTGGACTAAATGATTCAGGGTTTGGGGTCCTGGTCCTCACCCTAGTATACATTCCTTCTCTGATCCTTCAGTATGATACTAGGTGATACCTAAACCATCTCAGCTCTCCTTTATGAAATCTCATTTATGAAATAAAGGTAGGACTTCCACTGCCTACCTCACTAGGTCTTACAACAAGAAAATTCAGTAATGATGCTGCTGCTGCTGGTGATGTGGGTTCACATTTTACCTATAGCTTGCACGTCTTATCTCAAATGTGGAAGCCCTCATATACTATCTCAGTATTTGCATACATCATTTTATGTATAGAAACACAAAGCAAGGCAGATATTATCTCCATTTTATGGATGAGGAAACCGAAACTCAAAGAGACTAAGTCATGAGCTCAAGGCCAAACACTTACTAAGGGGAGGGGCCGGCATTTTCATTGTATTATATTATTAGCCATCTAAACCCCGCGCAGTGTCTCCTGTACAACACAGCTGTCTCAGCCAGCGTGTTTTGAAAGACAGTGAAGCAAAATACGAAATCGGTGAGCAGAAATACTTTCCCCCTAGGTCAGTGATGTTATGAAGATAAATGTTAAAATATACCTAAAGCACCTTGAGCACCTTTTAAAAAAGATATTTAAAATTGAAAACATTGCAAATACCATAGTTCTGTAGGCCTCATTCAGAATTGCCGTTTATCTCCATTAAACTAACAACCACACGGACAAGTTTCACCGCAACCTATTGCAGATTCCATGACTAGGGCTGATTTAAAATTTCCCGTTAGTTGTCATTTTGCTCAAAGACAGAAGTTTCCTCCAAATGAATGTGAGGTATATCTTATTTCTTCTTAGAAGTATCTATTTTATCTGAACTAGTGAAATTCTCCCGCAGTTATTATCAACAACAATAAAGAAATTCCAAGTAAAAGTGGAAACAAAGGCCTTCATTTTTAACCTCATCAACACTGTTTTCCAGATTCTTTTTTTAAGAAAATATTCTCTTTGTCTTCTGGCCCCCCGCATCACACAAACATACACAAGTCAGAGGGCTCTGGACGTTAGAAAGGGCTGAGGAGAGTCCCCTTCCGCCTGGGAGGAGGGTCCAGTCAGGAGGACCATTCCAGTTCTCTCTCTGAGGAGAGCTGACAGGAAAGGCTGATATCCACCTCCCCCCCTTGCCTTTCATCTCCTCCCGTCTCGGCTGCCACTCTTCTGTCAGGAGCCTGGACCTTGGTGACAGAATGGTTAGGAGAGGGGCTCAAGGTCATGGCTTTTCTCCCTGGCCTCCAGCTCTGGGACAGTGATTGGAAGGCAGAGTGACAGGTGTGACTGTCTCACACTTCAGATGTGGTGAAGTCTCCCAGTTTACATCCCTGTGGGTGTTCTGTGCATCTCACCTCTTCCCCCACCAACCCTCTAGGGCTGGACTAGTCCTGGAGGAGTCACTCTTAGTCCAGAACCACAGGCGTGGCCATGGGAAGTTGAAGCTGAACTAGAACTGATGTGGGGTATCTTTGCTGTGCAGTCTTGATCAAAACTCTGGGTGATGGGTGGGAAAACCAGAAGGATTTATCTCCTGGGCCTCCCACTCAGGGTTACCCTTGCCCCCATGTCTGACACTTTGAGTTATGGGGAAAGACATAGGAGGAGGAAGGGCCAGGAGAAGACCCGGGGGAGGGAAGTATAGAGGCAGCCAGTATTCATCTTGGGCCTCTTATGTTCCAGATGTCATGCTGAGTAGGAGGGACACAGTCCTGGGTGGAGCTCTAGTTTCTCTCGTCTTGGAGCTAGCTGTCTGGCAGAGGAGACAGATACTAAATTAAACTTTAAAGGTGTATCAGGGTTTCAGAGGAGACGTGTCACAGGGCTAGGAGGATTTCACACTGGGACTCTAACCTAATCTGAGGGGAAGAAGGTCAAGAAGTTGACGTCGAAACCCAGAGATGGAGTAACCTTTCACTAGGAACAGAGAGAAGAGGGAGGGGAAGGATGAGGGGGGTTTAGGTGGAGGTTGGGGCAAGTGTGAAGGGCTGGAGGTGGGAGAGGGCAGCCCTGGGGAACAGAAGAAGGCCAGCGGAGCCCAGCGTGTAGTGACTAAGGTGAGGGTAACCTGAGGGGAGTTGGAGAAGGGGAGGGGCCACGTCATTCAGGGTCTGCTTGGCACCACCAGGGATGTTCAGTGGGAGGCCGTCGGCTGGTTGGAAGCAGGGAAGTCGACATATTTGCAGAAAATGAATGGGGATGGGTGATGTTCGCTGAGGAAATAGAACTTCCCTGAATGATTCCAAGTCTGCTCAGTGTTAAGATAAAATTAATGTCTTCAAAGAGTCCCTCCCTCTCCCTTGCCTCCTCCATCCAACAGTGGCCCTCAACTATAATTTTGTTTAACCTATTGGAACTGTACCAAAACCCAGTCTCTAGACCTTATAATCTAACCCGTTCTACGCTAAAGATCTGTTAACCCTGCCCGGAGTAGAGATGTAGTCCTGCCTTCTGGATTCACACTCTGAGTGTCTCCTACTGATTCAAATAATGGGTAAGAATTGATGAGTGTGTGGGCTTTTATTTTTAATGTTCAGCAGAGAAATTATTTTAAAAATGCTTTTCTGAGAACATTGCTATATGATTATTAGGATTTTTATTTTTCTGATAGAACAATAGTCAAAAGATCAAGCCAACCCACATGTTTGTTGATGAGATGTTTCTCTTCCTCCTGCTCCCTAAGCCCGTGACACATCACGATGCCGAATCTGGATCTGAGTTGAACTCTGGTTAATAGCCACCATAAATATACCATTTTGTGATCTAGGGGCCCCTTCTGGGGGGAGCTTAAGATGCTCTGTAATTCATCCTCTTCCCACTTCTCACGTCGGGAAAGGAAACAGAGGCCTCCCCTCTCAGCTCTCTTTCTGAGTAAGTATTGTGTTCTCTCTTCTAGAGACAGGTCACCCAGATGGAGGTTTCTCAGCTGGGCTATGATGTCGAGGTGGCAGGTGTTCACTGCTTACCCCAGGCTTCCCCACTGAGTACTTAAATTCACATCCTCTCTTCACATGAGTGCAGCCAGCTCTTTAATGTTCTGGCTTCCTCCTCCTTGCTCTTGCTTTGTTCTCCTCTTACTCTCCCTAACCTTTCTCTGTTTTCATTTTTCACTGTAGTTCAAAATAAAAGACTAGGTGAGTTGGGGACAGGTGCCATGGAGAGTGATGTATTTGTGTATGTGCTTATGTATGTGATGCTAGTTTTCCGACAGACACCTTCTTAGAGCTCTGTCTACAGGATGACTTTGACATTCAACCCCTCTTCTCCAGCAAACAGATCCACGTATGAGGTGGGTTCTCCCTCCTGGGAATCTGATAGCTCAAAGCTTGACCAGCTTCTACTGCAAACAAAGGAGGACTTCCATGATTACTTTAACTCCCCCCAGTTGTGACTGGTCTGAAAACAAACTAAAGCTGAGCCCTAGGAAGTCACCCAGGAATTAACATTTTAGGACCACAGATAGAAAATAAAAGCACGTATATACTTTAAGAATACACCAATGGATTTTAGGCAGTTAGGGAGGTGGAGGAACCTAGAGCCCGTTATACAGAGTGAAGTAAGTCAGAAAGAGAAAAACAAATATGGTATGTTAACACATAAATATGGAATTTAGAAAAATAGTATTGATGAACCTATGGAAGAAATGGGGATGCAGACATAGAGAACGGGCTTGTGGACACAGCAGGGGAAGGAGAGGGTGGGGCAAATTGAGAGAGTAGCATTGACATATATATATATATATATACACACACATACACTTTCATGTATGAAACAGAAAACTAGCGGGAATTGGCTGTATAACACAGGGAGCCCGCCCTGGCACTCTGTGACCACCTAGAGAGATGGAATGGGAGGGGGGGTGTGTGTGTATAAAATTATGACTGATTTGCATTTTTGTGCAGCAGAAACCAACACAACATTGCAAAGCAATTATCTTCCAACTTAAAAAAAATGGGTGAATTCTGTAGTATGTAAATGATACTTCAGTAAATATGTTTTTAGATAAAGGAAAAAAGAATGTACCTTAAGAGACCCCTGGAATGATTGCAGTGGCCATGCAGATTCAGGGCTGCACCCAGCATCGGCTGTTTCCTGAATAGTGTTGCTCACAATATGTACCACAGTATCGTTTTTCTAAAATGTGTGTGGGTGCCATTGTAACTTATCAGATATAAAAACACTTAGACTAAATAGTGGTGGTGTTTTTCTCTTTTAGCTAGTATAGCATAGTGGTTAACAGTTTGGGCTCTGTAGATAAGCAGACTGGAGTTCCTGTTTCTGCTTTACTGTTTACTAGTTCTGTGGTTGTGGGCAAGCGATCCAGCTTCTTTGAGCCTCGGTGTCTTCATCTCTATGAAAAAGATGGGAGGTAGTGATGGACAGTAATACCTACCAGAGTTGCTGTGGAGCTATATTAATGAAATAGCTCCTCTGGGAGGGTGAAGTGAACCTTGGATTTTTGACATTAAAAAAGGAACCTTGCACTTGAGAGGGTAAGAACGGCGGATTCAGTGTGACCTGTTATTACAGACGAAGGGGCTGAGGCCCAGAGAGGGCTTTGAGAACTTGAACTCTAGTGTAGTCCTGGTGCTCTTGTCTCTGGGTAGAGGGTCACTTGCTGGCAGCTAACACCCGATTTTGGTCAGGAGGTGAGGTAGACATGGAAGTTAGATCATTGTCTAACCATTGTTAGACCGTCGTCAATTTTGGAACCTTTTTTTTTTTTTTTTTAAGTCTAAAATACCTTAAGTACTTGCACTCATGAATGGAATGGTTTGGTTGGAGTAGAATATATATGCGTGTGTATCTGTCCATAAGACAGCTCAGCACAGTGTGATCAGGACACAGCTTTGTTCTGGTTGCTGGTTCAGTCTCTAGTAGTGGTTAGAAGAGGGAAAGATGTAAGCCAGGCCAGGGACACCCAGATCTTGATCCAAGGTTAGGTAACCCATACTTAGCATTTGGATTCTTTGTCTTCCACTGTCGATCCAAGGTAGCTTGAATAGTTAAGTCTTTTTTGGAGGTTGATTGTGCATTTTTCCTCATCATTGTCTGTATAAGGGTTAAAAAAATGTAAATTGTTGGATGTATGGTAGGTATATAATAAATACTTTCTTCTAATTATTAGTAATACCCATTGATTCAGGGAGTATTTCCTATGCATATACAAAACACTTTACTGAGTATTGGAAAGAAATAGGAAGATATCTGCCCTCAAGGAGCTTTCGGTTTGATATAGAGATAACATCCATATACAGATAATTTTAACCATTTGATCAGGAGGAAAGTTTGCAAATAAATCTGTTCTGTCCATTCAGCTTTCCATCTATCCACTTTTTATTAAGTGCTTTCTGTGTACAAGGTCTAGTTGTGAATGGCAAGAAGGACAGTGATAGAGTTAAATGAGGAAGAGATGGAAGGTCATTGGGAAATCATGCAACTGTTGACACCTGTATTGGAAGCTGGTATCTGCAGCCCTTAACACGTTTGCCCCCTATTTTGATCAGGCTTTGAAAGTAAAAATGAGAAGCAAGTAGGCTATTTCATTTCATTTTATTTTTGTGTTGCTTTTTCCTCTTTAAGGAACCAGTTGAGGCTATTTATAAAATGTTCGTGTTTGCCTGGATATCACTGCTGGTTAACATTTGGCAAACTGCAAACTCTGTGGCCAGGAGGACAGAAGATCAGGAGCCAGTGTCAAAGGGAAAACCAGCTTCTTCCTTTGCTAATGTTTTTTCTATCCTAGGTTGGCACAAAAAAGGTTGAGAAGTCAGATGTTTACTAGTGAACTGTGTGTGACTACAACAAATAAATTGGAGCCAGTAGCAAATAAATGATTGTTGTAGGTCTTTGGAGAAGGATTTATTATTGCGGCCAGAGTGTTCGAATGGTCCTTAGGGATGTCAATTACATTGCTCCTTGCTGCAGCTTCTCACATGCCTTCTGTACGGGGGTTATGTCATTAGATCTAGGAGAGCTTTTTTGAAGGGAAGAGGCTAGTTTGGCTTCAAATTCAAGACCCTAATGAAACGAGTTTCAGAAAGGAGTTACCCAAATTATTTAGCTTTATTTATTGCTACTCACTATGTCCAACTCTGGAAAAGGGCTCCTTCATTTCAGCCACTGGCCCTTGTTATAGCAATGCCAGGTCAGGAGGCAGGGAGGGGAAGGATGGATGGAGAATTGGAATTACCTGCTTATTCAGGAGTGCTGGCTTAGTTAACAGCTGATGGTCAGTGTGAAGCACTGCATTAAACATTTTGAAGGGTTTTCTCCTTTAATTTTCACAACAACCCTAGAGGTAGATACTGTTATTATCACCACTGTATGAGGAAAGTAGGGCTTAGCTGGTTCAGGAATTTTCCCCAATCACACTGCTAGTGGTTAGTGGAGCAGGGATTCAAATGAAATTACCCAATCCCAGAACTCATGCTTTTTTGAATTTGTTTTATTTTTTAAAATTCGTTTGAGATACAGTTGATTTCAATAATTTTTTTGAATTTTAAAATAAATTTCAAAATAAATTATGATTTGAATAATTTCTGCTCTATAGCAAAGTGACTTAGTTACAAATATATTTTCTTTTTCATTTTCTGTTCCATTATGGTTGATCATAGGATATTGACTATAGTTCCCTGTGTTATACAGTAGCATCTGATTATTTATCCAGCCTGTATATGCTTTACATCTGCTAATCCCAAACTCCCAATAGTTCCTTCCCCCACCCCACCTCCCTCTTGGCAGCCTCAGGTCTGGTCTCTATGTCCAGAAGTTGGGTTTTTAACCATGATGCTGCACTGCCTTCCTAGCGCATATATCACAGTGACTGTCTACTCTGATTTTGTTTTACTCCTGATGCACATTAACTGACAAGAGTAAAGGGATTTATCTGTGATAGGTCAAAACCCATTCATTGGAATATGGTTTTGGTTACTGGGAAGATGTCTTTTATTGAAGAGGATTAAAAGAACAATAGATTATTGGATTTTCTCTATCACTTTAATCTTGAAATTGTTTTAGACATATTATCCATTTAGCCCTTTAAAGTCAGTTAATGTTATAATACAGGACACAGCCTGGCAGGATGGAAAGAACAAAGGCTATGGAATTACATTGTTTTGTGTGTAAAGTCTGAATCTGACTCTGTGACCCTAAGCAAGTTTTGTAACCTGTTACCCTCACTTTTCTTGACTTCCTACTTTTGCATTCTAGTCCCCTATAATGAAAAGGACATCTTTTTTGGGTGTTAGTTTTAAAAGGCCTTGTAGGTCTTCATAGAGCCATTCAACTTCAGCTTCTTCAGCGTTACTGATTGGGGCATAGGCTTGGATTACTGTGATATTGAATGGTTTGCCTTGGAAACGAACAGAGATCATTCTGTCGTTTTTGAGATGGCATCCAAGTACTGCATTTTGGACTCTTTTGTTGACCATGATGGCTACTCCATTTCTTCTAAAGGGTTTCTGCCCTCAGTAGTATATGTAATGGTCATCTGAGTTAAATTCACCCATTCCAGTCCATTTTAGTTCACTGATTCCTAGAATGTCGACGTTCACTCTTGCCATCTCCTGGTTGACCACTTCCAATTTGCCTTGATTCATGGACCTAACATTCCAGGTTCCTATGCAATATTGCTCTTTACAGCATTGGACCTTGATTCTATCACTAGTCACATCCACAACTGGGTATTGTTTTTGCTTTGGCTCCATCCCTTCATTCTTTCTGGAGTTATTTCTCCACTGATCTCCAGTAGCATATTGGGCACCTACTGAGCTGGGGAGTTCCTCTTTCAGTATCCTATCATTTTGCCTTTTCATACTGTTCATGGGGTTCTCAAGGCAAGAATACTGAAATGGTTTGCCATTCCCTTCTCCAGTGGACCACATTCTGTCAGACCTCTCCACCATGACCCAGCTCAACATTCAGAAACTAAGATCGTGGCATCTGGTCCCATCACTTCATGGCAAATAGATGGGGAAACAGTGGAAACAGTGTCAGACTCTATATTTTTGGGCTCCAAAATCACTGCAGATGGTGACTGCAGCCATGAAATTAAAAGATACTTACTCCTTGGAAGGAAAGTTATGACCAACCTAGACAGCATATTAAAAAGCAGAGACATTACTTTGCCAACAAAGGTCCATCTAGTCAAGGCTATGGTTTTTCCAGTGGTCATGTATGGATGTGAGAGTTTCCCTGTGAAGAAAGCTGACTGCCAAAGAATTGATGTTTTTGAACTCAACTGTGGTGCTGGAGAAGACTCTTGAGAGTCCCTTGGACTGCAAGGAGATCCAACCAGTCCATCATAAAGGAGATCAGCCCTGGGTGTTCTTTGGAAGGACTGATGCTAAAGCTGAAACTCCAGTACTTTGGCCACCTCATGCGAAGAGTTGACTCATTGGAAAAGACTCTGATGCTGGGAGGGATTGGGGGCAGGAGGAGAAAGGGATGACAGAGAATGAGATGGCTGGATGGCATCACCAACTCGATGGACATGAGTCTGAGTGAACTCTGGGAGTTGGTGATGGACAGGGAAGCTTGGTGTGCTGCAATTCATGGGGTCGCAAAGAGTCAGACACGACTGTGTGACTGAACTAAAGTGAACTGACCCTCAGTTGCCTCATTGGGAAGTTAAGGGTTCAGGGTATTTGTGAATATTGATGAATATTTGATGAGCATCATGATATTATGTGGTGGGCTTCCCTGGTGGCTCAGATGGTAAAGAATCTGCCTGCAATGCGGGAGACCTGGGTTCAATCCCTGGGTCAGGAAGATACCCTGGAGAAGGGAATGGCTACCCATTCCAGTATTCTGGCCTGGAGAATTCCATGGGGTCGCAAAGAGTTAGACAGCTGAGTGACTAACATACTTTCATGATATGATATATGTCAAACACTTGGCACAATGCTTTCTACTCAGTAGATTTTTCATAAATAGCATCTCTTACTATTTACTGCTTTATTAATGAGGAAAAGGAAGCATAAAATTAACAAGTATATCCACTGAGTTACTCTGAGCCCTGCAGAAATTCTTCATATAGCCAGGATGAAGTCAGTGTCCTGTGTCTTCTGTCCGTTGTTACTTGTACTGGGTCATATTAGCTCCTAGAATGTAATAAATCTTGGGTGGACTTCAGAGTTCTGAATCACTTTGTATTTGATCTGTACTCACAGCTCTTGTTTACCTAGGATACGGGGTTTCAAATTATAGTTGAACAACTGTATTTATCTAATAATGGTAAAGCTGGTCTGCCCCTAATAGTACCTAATACAGCATAGTATCAGCTGGCTACAAGTAATAGCAATGCTTGCCTAATATATGTGGTCTTCTTTTTCTTTCCTTAGCCTTCTTTTTAAAAATTCTCTTTCCAGCTCTGGTTTTACATTTACTCCATGATATCAGTCCATTTTATTTCCTCTATAATATCTTATTTTCTTCCCTTCCCTTCATATTTACACAATCAAAATCTCATGATAGTTTTGTGTTTGTGTGTGTGTGTGTTGCGTTCTGATTACACATCTGAGTTGTCCTCTTTTGTTTTTTTATTTTATTTTGTTATTTTTAATTGGAGCATAATTGCTTTATAGAGTTGTGTTGGTTTCTACCTTACAACATCAAGAATCAACCATAAGTATATATCCGCTCCCTCATGAGCCTCCCTCCTGCCCCCACTACCCATCCCACCCCTCTGGGTTGCTCTTCCTCTTTTGAAAGAACACAAACATTCACATTACAATAAACGATTTATTTGCTTTCATTTATATAGTATTTTCTATTCATTAGACCTTATTCTTTTTCACGTTTCTTTTCCCTATTTTTTCCCCTGTATTGATCAGAATCTTATAATCAGTTTCTTAAAATTATCAAACACACTAAGTTCTTATAGTGGAGATACTACTTTTTATCTTTTTTCTTTTATTCCCCATCACCTCCCCTACTTTTGCAGGCTATGAGCAAGAATCCACATGTATCACTAAACTTGATGCTGAACTCACAGTCGATTTTTAAGACTTCCTGTATCCCTGACAGTTTGACAGTCAAACGCAGTCAGTGCCAGTGAGAAATCGTGTGTTGTAGTGAGAAGCCCATCCAGATCAAAATCGATCCAGGCCTGGTACTCGTCCTTGTTTCCAGTATGACGGCAGGGCTAGCTTGTAACCATCCTGAGTCTAAATTTTCTGCTCTACAAAGAGAGCAGTACTAGTCTTGCAGAAATGTTGAGGAGATTAAATGGAATGACATATGTGAGAGTGTCTGGTACCTTCCTAACTGTTGCTGCCTTTTCCTGTCTACCTTCCTCCATGCCTTCCGCGCATCAGCAGGAGGAGTCCTGGAGGCCCCTATGCAGTTTATCTATATTCAGGCCATGGTGCTGCGGAGGAGGGAGCCCATTAAAGTTTGATGGTGCTCCTGGGCACTGCGGGGCTGGAGAGGTGAGATGGAAGAGAAGAGAATAAATAAGAAATTTTGCAGCTTTTCAGAAGATCCGCACAGGCTTATGGTTTATGATCTGCCCATATGGGTGCCTGCTGACGTGCTGTATATGTTCTTGCCTGAGGTTACAACAGAGTACATCTGCGCCTGTACTTTCATCTGTATCCTCCGTCTCATGTATAATCCTAAGGAGAACTCTTGAATGTAAATAGCATGGTAGTTGTGCTCTCGAAACAGCTTGCTTGCTTTATCAGAGATTTCATTAAAAGGATTTTAAAGCCTTTCTTTCCTTTTGTAAAAAATATTTTAAATTGATGTAGCATTAATTTATAATATTGCCATAGCTTGTTTCTACGAATTATTCTAGGGCTGGATCCCCCTGCCTTTCTGTAAACTGCTCCAAGGGATAACTTTGTTTCTCCATAGCTGAGTAGCTTTCCCAACCCCTGACCCTGACTGGTTTGGTCTTGTCTTTGCCAGGAGGACTTTACCCTAGGAATTTTCTGGGAGTGAACTCCCCCAGGTCATCATTTCTGGAATGCAGATCCTGGGCATTTGGCAATGAATTTGTCACAAGAACAGCGACTCAGCCCTCATTTCACTCATGATTCCGCCGTGTTATTTGAGGCAGACCCATTTCTCAATGAGATTATCTTCTCTTTATGTATGCGAAAGGAGGGAGGAAGAAAAGCCTGTTTGGTGATTTTCTGAAGGGCAGATCTCCTCCAAATTTAATTATGTATTAAAAACAAAAACAAAGATCAAGGGATTTGAGAAAAGAGTGATTTGTTTCTTTCAACTGAGTTTAGAGATTTTCCAGAAAGGATAACTTTTTTCTTCCCAGGTGGTGCTAGTGATAATGAACCTGCCTGACAATGTAGGAGACTTAAGAGATGCAGGTTTGATCCCTGGTTGGGAAGATCCCCTGGAGAAGGGAATGGCTACCCACTCCAATATTCTTGCCTGGAGAATCCCATGGACAGAGGATCCTGGTGGGCTACAGTCCATGGAATCTCACAAAGTCAGACATGATTGAAGCAACTTAGCACAGCAGGGTACTACCTCCTTGATTTTTCTGTTTGATTAAATTCTTTGCTACAAAATGATACCATTTCCACATCACTGTTTCTATCAGTGGTGTCAGTTATCCATGTGATTACAAGGAAATGACCTTGATGTGTGTCAGGAATACCAGCATCTTCTCCAAGGCACTTCCAGTTCCTTGTGACAACCCCAGCTGCAGCCTAGAAGAATTGGATGGATGGGCTTTAGAGAGTCTTAAATCACCTAGAATCATATTGTAAGTTAGTATATATCAGCATTTCCCCCCTGGGAAAAGGGCCCATAGCTTTTATCAAAGGAACCTGTGACCCACATTTAGGACCATTTTATTAAGTGATCTCTAAGGAACCTACACGCTTGAGAATTTGGGGGAATTTATTATCCTTCCTGCCGTGTATGTATTTCTGTTATGTTTGATGCCTTCATCAACCCAAGATCTTATTTTCCTCCTGCCTGTTTCTGTCATCTCTCTGCTCATTGGGGTTGCCATCAATGGGTGCCTTCACTATAAGGGCATTGTAACTTGACTCCTGGTGACAGGTTTGCCCCAGCTCTCCTCTGTCATCACATATGCAGCTGAATCATTTCCTTATATATACCTCTGTCCTGATCAGAATCTTTGGACAACTTTTTCTTTCTTTTTCGATATGGAAAGGAAGCTTTTTAGCATCACGTCCTGGACATCCATCAGCCTGATCTCTTTCCTGCCTTGCGTCCACTGCCCCTCTGTGTCGTTACTGTCACTGAGGGCTTTTTCACCCCAGTAGGGCCAGACTTGGAGGTACCTTTCTCGTTTCAGAGCTTCGTCCTATATTCCTTCACATGCTGTCACTCTGCTTTGTTTATATCCTGCTGCTAAGTCGCTTCAGTTGTGTCCGACTCGGTGTGACCCCGTAGATGGCAGCCCACCAGGCTCCCCCGTCCCTGGGATTCTCCAGGCAAGAATACTGGAGTGGGTTGCCATTTCCTTCTCCAATGCATGAGAGTGAAGTGAAAGTGAAGTCGCTCAGTCGTGTCCAACTCTTCGCGACTCCATGGACTGCCGCCCACCAGGCTCCTCCACCCATGGGATTTTCCAGGCAAGAGAACTGGAGTAGGGTGCCATTTGCCTTTTAATAGTCTGTGCCATGATGTTCTGTGGGAACCAGCTCAAGACTTGACTCCTCAGGAGGATAGACTCCCTTCTCCGGGCTCCCTGAACAATTTGCTGCGTTTTCCCTTTATCAGCAGATGCTACCCTGTCTCCTCTTTTGTTATTCCTGTGGCCCTCTTGTCTCTCTGTTGAGATTGAGGGTGGGGGCATGTGTTTCTTCCTTCTTCTCTAGAGTGACTTAGATTTTCTCAGACTCATAATATTAATAGATGCCCAACAAAGGACGGGTGAATAAGGAGGTGAAAGCAAGGGCCTGTTAGTATCTGCCGACCGGGCTGAGTGGGGAGGGAGGGATGGGAACCATGGATCCAGCTTAAGCCTTGAACTCCAGCTTCATAGTCTGCCCTTGTATGTTTCCTCACCCTTAGCCCACATGCAGGAATGAAAATGCAGACATGACTGAACCTCAGGCCCCATAGTGGTGTGTGTGGGACTGAGCACCCGGTCCAGCTGAGGGTGGGCTGCAGGCGGAGGACAGGGTGCCATGGAGTGGAGGGCTTTGGTTAGGACTCTGGGGGTGGGCAGAGATTCCTCCCCTTCTCTGTCGGCCCCTATCCCATATTAGTTACCCAGTTAACTTAGAGAAAGTGATTTTCTTTCTCTTGGTTCTTTATGGTGGTGGTTTTTGTTTTCACTGAAAATAAATGAAGTGTTAATACTGCCAGTTGTCAGACTGACTCAGGTTCCTTTTCCCTCAGTCAGTCTCCTTTCCCTCTTCACCCCTCCTGCCTGGACAATTAGCAAAGTGTTTGGTCTTTGGTTTGTATGAATAATTGATTCTGAAGCTTTGTGAATGATTCATGGCCCATATGGTGAGGCAACAGGATGTGTATTTGTGTGTGTGTGAGTGCGTGTGTCCAGCGTCTCATACAAAAGGTCAGAGGCTTCTCCCTGGCTGGGGGAAGGGGCTGGGACACTGGAGCAGTATATGCATTTGGTTCTTCTGTCTGTTCTATCAAAGGTGAGAGGGTTGGAGCTTCCCCCAGGAGAGCAAGGTTCTCTATGGGATATGCATTTCATCCTTCTAGGTCTTTGGTTCTGGTTTTGGTCAGGCTTATTAGTGAACTGGAGTTTATCCCCTTTAAATTCACCAGCTATTCACTCTTCCCAAGATGAATGGTTAATTTGTTTTTCAGAGCACTTGAGAAAAGGGCATCATATGTTGCTTTTCTCCCTTTGCATTACAGTGTTTCAGGTTCTCATAGTCAAGGGACATTTTTTTCTCAACCCGGAGTTTTACCACAGATACCCTCTCCTACCCCACTAATTTGGTTTCCTCATATATCTTCTTTGCTGGAGACAGAGAACCCCTGGTTATCATTCATTTTATAGCTCTTCCTTATCTTTGAAAGCTGTCATTGGATATTTGTGTACATGAGACAACAGGACTGATGGCCTAGCTTGTAGAAGAGTGACTTTCCTTATCTACAAACTCTCTTTGTTTTAGTCATTTTATGGAGAACAAATGGGACTCCTGAATATGCCCTGACCTTTGGAAACCAGCTAAGAAAAAATAATTTTGTTACCTACGCAGAGTTCATTTTTTTCTTAGGTAATCAGACTCCCCATTATATTGTAGGGAGCTGAGACAGAGGCAGTGTGTAAGTGAAATGCAAGATTGTGATGAAGATATGACAGTTTATTGGTCACTTGGGCTTTCTTCAGGAAGGTCATAATGATTTTGTTGAGGTTCAGTCACTCAGTCCTGTCTGATTCTTTGCGACCCTGTGGACTGCAGCACACCAGGCTTCCCTGTCCTTCACCATCTCCTGGAGCCTGCTCAAACTCAGGTCTGTTGAGTCAGTGATATTCCATAATGATATTCCAGTCATAATGATATTCCCCTATATTTTCTAGTACTATTTTAAAATTATACTTGTCATATTTATGTTCTAATCCTTGAATTTATTTTTGTATTACTCTGTGAAGTACGTGCTGTGCTGTGCTTAGTCGCTCAGTCGTGTCTGACTCTGCAACCCCGTGGACTGAAGCCCGCCAGGTTCCTCTGTCCATGGGGATTCTCCAGGCAAGAATACTGGAGTGGGTTGCCATGCCCTCCTCCAGGGCATATACCCAACCCAGGTATCAAACCCAGGTCTCCTGCATTGCAGGCAGATTCTTTACCATCTGAACCACCAGAGAAACCCTATGTGAAGTATGAATATACCTATATGTTTTTCCATAGGTTCCCAACTTCATCTGGTGAAAGTACATCTTTTGCCCTGGGCTTCCCACGTGGTGCTAGTGGTAAAGAACCTACCTGCCAGTGGAGGAGACCTAAGAGATGTGGGTTCAATCCTTGGGTCAGGAAGATCCCCTGGAGCAGAGCATAGGAACCCACTCCAGTATTCTTGCCTGGAGAATCCCATGGACATAGGAGCCCGGCAGGTTGTGGCCCATAGCGTTGCAGAGTCGGACACAGCTGAAGTGTCTTAGCGCGCATGCACACGCTGAGCTCTGAGGCCACTTCTGTTTGTGTGCTGGGTTCCTGTGTATGCATTCTTTGCTTTCAGGCTCCCTGTTCTAGCCCATCAGTTATTTTTGTATGTCCTATTCATGACTATGTATTTGTAATGCTTTTTGATAACTGATAGTGCTAATCATCTCTTCTCCATCTGGCCTTTAAAATAAGCCAATCTTGGGCATTATAGTTTCATACAAATTTAAAGAAACTTGTGAAAAATATCGAGGTTTTGTTTGGAAATGCAGTGACTGACTAAGTTGGGGAAAATTGATATTTTTACAATATTGAGTCTTACCAATATGTCTTTGTTTATTTGGGATATATTTGAAGTCTTATAAGAGTTTTGGAGAGTTCTCCATTTAGGACTTGTACATCTCTTATTATAGTTATTTGTATTATCTTATTTTATTTTTCTTATGAATGAATTAATTTTTTTTGCATTTCTAATCAAATATTTCTAGTGTATAGGAATGTTACTATTT
Organism: Ovis aries; assembly: GCF_016772045.2. Taxonomy (NCBI): domain Eukaryota; kingdom Metazoa; phylum Chordata; class Mammalia; order Artiodactyla; family Bovidae; genus Ovis; species Ovis aries. Next base: position 62,083,563 of record NC_056065.1, read on the forward strand.
TTCTTTGTTGTTATTATATCCACCGAGGGTTTCCCAGGTGGCGCAGTAGTAAAGAATTCGCCCACCATTGCAAGAGGCACGAGTTTGATTCTTGGGTCAGAAAAGATCCCCTGGAGTGGGAAATGGCAACCCACTCCAGAGTTCTTGCTTGCAGAATTCCATGGACACAGGAGCTTGGTGGGCTACAGTCCATGAGGTCACAAAAAGCTGGACACAACTGAGCACACACACATATTTATCAATTTTGTCAAATCTTTTCATTAATTGAAATAAGTTGTTTGTACTTTCTTTTAGATTATGTAGAAAATTATATCAACTGCAAATAAGTTTTATTATATACTTTTCTTTCCATTTCACTCAGTCTATATATATTTTTCTTATCATATTATATTAACTAGCTAGAACCTAAAGGAAGATGTTGAATTATGGCAGTGATAGAAGACTTTCATATCTTATTTCTGATATTAAAGGTAATTTTTTTAAAGCTTCACCATCCAGACAGGTATTTGTTATAGTGTTATTGTGGATACCCTTTATAAAGTAAGTAAAGAGTAATGGTTAAATTAATTTCACCTAAAGCTCAATATTTTCGTTTAATATATAAACTCAAAGATTTTGAAAGTTCATTTTGTTGAAGGTTAACCATTGAAATTATTGTGAATGCTATTGAAAATTAATTATAAACATTTAGCGTTAACAATAGCATTTATTTTATAGTGAAAATATGCATACAATTTTGGTGTACTATAATGCCATTGTATAAGAAGCTTTTGCTAAATTCAGAAACGTATGTAATGGAAATTCATGGAGTTGTGATGTATGCACAAGTATTAGTCACAGCCAGCAAGGTCTGGTATTCTCTATGTTGAAATAAAAGCTATAGGCAAATAGAACCAGTAACAAAAAAAGGTAGCAAAGAAAATCCAGAAAATACATCAAAAAAGTGAGAAAGGAGGGAAATGAAATAATCAGTAAGACCAATAGAAAACATGAATGAATCTAGAAATATGTCCCAGCTTAACAGCAATCAGAACAAATGTAAATAGATTAGACTTAATAGAGTGTGTAATTAAATTTTAACCTTATGTTTAAAAGACTTAGCTAAATACAAATATTAGAAATTAAAAATAGAAAGACTGGTAAAAGATCTGCTAGGCAATGTCAATAAAGAAAGCTTCAATGAAAAGAATATAACAGTTTTTAAAAAGCAATAAAGGGGAAAGTGATGACTGTTCCATTCTGACAAAAGGAAAATCATTTAAGAAGATGTGAAAGTTTGGTCTTAATGTGTCATCAGCATAAATGTCTGTTAAATATTCAGGGTAGCTACTAAAGAGATTTTCAGATGGTTTTGAACAAAATGCAACCAAAATTTCCTCCTTACAAAAGACTTCAAATCCATCCCAACACACACACACACGATTACCTTTAAAATTTTAAGCTATCATACCACTGTCTTTTATCCTTTGACAGATCTAATATCAACTTGATTATTTCTTTATAGACTGTTAGCATTTTCCTCTTATTTTTGGCATTGTAATATTTTACTGATATGTGCTTTATGTGGTGGTGTTCACTTATTTTTATCTTTCATGCCAGTTTTGGGGATCCTTTCAATCCAGAGATTCATATCTTTATTGTTTAATTCCGGGAAGCACTTTTGAATTGTTTTGCATTCCTTCAACGTGCTCATTCCTTTTCTCTTTTTAATAGTATCTTCTCTAGAGTTTATCTGTTCTCTATTTCTAGCATTCATTATATATAACACTGGGACTTGTTCTATATATCCTCTGTATCTCTTTTTTTTCTTTTTTTTAAAATTTTTATTTATTTATTTATTTATTTATTTTTAAAATCTTTCATTCTTACAGGCGTTCCCAAACATGAACCCCCCTCCCACCTCCCTCCCCATAACATCTCTGTGGGTCATCCCCATGCACCAGCCCCAAGCATGCTGTATCCTGCATCAGACATAGACTGGCAATTCAATTCTTACATGATAGTATACATGTTAGAATGCCATTCTCCCAAATCATCCCACCCTCTCCCTCTCCCTCTGAGTCCAAAAGTCCGTTACACACATCTGTGTCTTTTTTCCTGTCTTGCATACAGGGTCGTCATTGCCATCTTTCTAAATTCCATATATATGTGTTAGTATACTGTATTGGTGTTTTTCTTTCTGGCTTACTTCACTCTGTATAATCAGCTCCAGTTTCATCCATCTCATCAGAACTGATTCAAATGAATTCTTTTTAATGGCTGAGTAATACTCCATTGTGTATATGTACCACAGCTTTCTTATCCATTCATCTGCTGATGGACATCTAGGTTGTTTCCATGTCCTGGCTATTATAAACAGTGCTGCGATGAACATTGGGGTACATGTGTCTCTTTCAACTCTGTATCTCTTAACTTTGCTTTTTCCATCTTTCTATTGCTCTGTGTGGATTTCTGGGAGCATTGCTCAATTTTATTTTCCAGGTCTCTAATTCAGCTGTCTATCTTGCCATTCAGTTTATTCAGTCATTTAAAAATTTTTTCCGTTACTGAAATTTTCATTTGACCTATCTCTAGCAATTAAAAAAGAGTCCTTGTAATATTCTCTCCCTTTCCCCTAAGCTAGTAATTATATGTATTTATTCTCATGGAGTGTACTTTCTTTGATTGTTGAGTTTGTTTCCTTGCTTTATGGTATTGAATTTCCTCAAGTATTCTGTGGTTCTTGATTGTAATGTCACCTGACATATTTATTTGTGCAGACTGTTTGAAGGGACTTTAGACTATGAGACTAACAGTCTTTTGAGAGTGGGGGAGATGTGACCTGCTGCTGGGTCGGTCACTTTGATGGCTAGTCACCTGTTCTTTTCAGGGCTGGAAAGGCACGGAGGGCTGTCCCCCGCTTTCTCACCCAACATCCATGCCCATTGCCCTGGCTTATAGGCAGATATTCCTTTACTGCTGACTGGTCCAAGGAAGTAAGGAAGGGAAAACAGGTTGAGGGTGAGAGAGTAAAATGCTTACTTGATCTCATTGCTACTCCGCGGGTCACCCTGTTAGTCACCCCTGGATCCCTCCAGACTCCAGTGTCTACCATCGGCAGACACGAGCCCTCAGACTGCCTCAGCCTGCACTGATGGCAGTGGCGTCCTCCTCCGGGGCCTGGGAGCTGTGGTTTCCTTTTAAAAATCAAATTGCATCTATTTTCTGTCCTAAGGGTGTTTGTTACAATTTCTGTTCGACCAAGGGTCAGTTTTCCTTCTTGCTTTCCAGTGTGGTTATTATGTGTGTGTGTAAAATGATTTCTAGGAACTGGAAGGAAGAAGAAACCACAGTGTATGCTCTGCCTGCCTGTCTGAGAAGCAGAAGCTGAGGCAGCTTATTCTAGCCTCGCTGAGTCTGTTTTCTTATGTGTACAACCAGGTGGTGATGGTGGTGATAATTACTATTTGAAAGTATAGGATGTGTCAGGCATTATTCTAGGCTCACACTCTACATATGTAACTCATCTAATTGCTCAACAACTCTGTGATACATACTATTATTGCCATTTTATAGATGAAGAAACTGAGGCACAGGGAAGTTAAGTAATTTACCCAAACAAGTGGCTGCCTACTTCATAGGACTAGTTTGAGGAATTTTGAGTTAATACATATAAAGCACTTAACATGGTACTTCATCTAAATCCATAACAAATGGGAAAATGGAAAATATTATTTTTCTCAAGGCTAAAATAACAGAAATGGCTGATAACAGGCAGCAATAAGTATATGGTGAATGAATGGAAAGATACCAAAAAATCATATTCTTCTTAGTCTGCAGAAGGTCATGTAGAAGTCATTGGACAGAAAACTCTGTCCTAGTGTTTTCTTTTGTAATTAAAAAAAGATTGTAGGTTTCTGGTCATTGGCCACTTGATTCCCACTTGACCAGCTCAACCTTTAAAATCTGTAGGTACTGAGTTCTTGGTGCTTAAGACCATTTTAATCTTCTCTGCTTTGTCATAGGGTATAATCACAAATACATAACTTGGTTAATAAGTTTTTCTTTTTAAATCAGTTGTTTGTAATTTCTCATGTTTAGAGTACTGAAAAAGACAGTAAATTTTGCTTTAAGGGAACTTACAGTTTAGTTTCCATATAGATACATACCACATATACATTTACATGAGCTGCATGAGAAAATGTCCCTCATTTAGTAGTATGATATGAAACCAGTGTCCAGAACAGTGTTTGGCACACAGACCAGGTGTTCAACAAGTGCTGCTGAGAAAATAAGCTTGTAGTATATGTAAATTAAATGTAAGTCTCTGCCTTCATGTGATCCAGAGGCTAGGAAGAGAGAGACTTGTAAGAAGTTAACTGGGATATAGCGGTGCCGTCATGCTATATAGAAAGTATCCTAGGAGTATGGAGGAAAGAGAAGGTGACTGTGTTTGGGGGAAAGAAAATCACTGGGAAGTGACGTTTGTTTTAGGTTGTTGCTGAAGGTGAATAAGGGGTTGCCATGGAGAACGTGGGGGAGGGTATACAGCCAGGAAAGTGGAGGATATCAGGGGGCAGGGATTATATCTTTTGAGAAATGTTTATTGGTTTCTTTTGGTTGCCCATTGGCTTTCTCTAGTTGTGGCGATCAGGAGCTGCTCTCCATTGCAGTGCACTGGCTGCTCGCTGCAGTGGCTTCTCTTGTTGCGGAGCATGGGCTCTCGGCATGGAGGCGTCAGGAGCTCCAGTGCGTGTGGTCTCACAAGTGTGCCACACAGGCTTAGCAGCTGTGTGACATGTGGGGTCTTCCCCAGCCAGGGATCAAACCCGTGTCCCCTGCCTTGGCAGGCAGATTCTTAACCACTGGACCACCAGGAAAGACCAGGGGGGTATATCTTATCCGTATCAGAACTCCTTGTGTCCCTGGCACTTAGTGTTACTCAGCAAGTATCTCTGAAAAACAAATGAATGATGGGAGAAGCTAATGAGTAAATTACTGAATGGCAGGTAAGGACATGGGGAAGCATTTAAGAAGACAGGCAAAGGTTTCAAGCATGCTCCTCAGGCCCAGTGAAGAAATGCGGAGTTGATCCAACCTTTGTCCAAGGATTACATTTATGCGAGGAAGAATACATCATTCCCCGTCTCATCCTTCTTCTCTAAGGTCCTTGAACGTTACTAATGCTGCAAGGGCCTCTCAGTCTCATGTGTCCTATTGTGTCTGAGTCCCACTGATGCTTTCCTTGAGCCTAGAAGCAGCCTTAAAAAAAAAAATGATAAGCTTTCTTCTTAGTTAATAGAAATCCTTCCTCAGGGCAATAGCCTCTGAATGTTAGACATAAAACCATTACATTACTTAATGGACAAAGCTCCTGTTAAAATTTACCTTTTCTCCATAGAAGACAGATGGGGCCTTTAGACTTTGCTCTTAGTTGCCATATATAAGAAGTGGTATGTGGTGAAACTGTTATTTGACCAGGGGTCCTAAGTGAAAATAAGACATAAGTGAAAGTAGAACCCAGGACTTCTGATTTCAGATCTGCAGTCTCAAAGCACGTATAAATGTTGTCTATTTAGTCTCTGGCCTCCATCCTTTCCATGACGATCACCAGCAGACACTCAGTGAGTACCTGCCGTATGGTTATGATGTCCTATTGTGTGCTGCTGACACGATAAGCAGTTAGGGACTGTTTATGATGAGGGATACGGAGGATCGTCATGAGACCCACATTAATGTAAATATGTTTCCTATATGCCTTGTGGAGTTGGTCATAATTATACACATAAACAGTCTCCCCTGGTGGCTCAGATGGTTAAGAATCTGCCTGCAGTGAGGGAGACCTGGGTTTGGTCCTTGGGTCAGGAAGATCCCCTGGAGAAGGGAACGGCTGTCCACTCCAGTATTCTTGCCTGGAGAATCCCATGGATAGAGGAGCCGGGCTATAGTCCATGGGGATGCAAAGAGTTGGACACGGCTAACACACACACATGCACATTCACACAATCAACATCAGAGGTCTTTGATTGGATGCTTCATCTTCAGGGGTTTCCTCTAGTCTCATCTGATTTCCTGTTTACCACTGTGGTCTCCGTACTCTGGCACACTGTGTGTTACATGATCTTTTATAGAATCATTTTAATCCCTTGTGCATGTAGGACTTAGAAATCATTCAGCAATATCTGATGAATATTGAAGAAGCAAATGAATGAGTGGCAGATATGAAAAAGGGGAGAGTTTAGGAAGGCAGGCAACTATTTCAGGAATGTTTTTAAGGTCCTAAGCTTTAACATGGTTTGTCAAAAATATCATACATTTCATTTTGAAAGGAGCTGAGGTTTTATACTTTATCTTCTATTGCCATAATAATAATTAAAGATACCCCTAAAAAACAAAAGATGGAGGGAATTTCTAAAGAATAGGATTTTAGAAGCTAGAGGTTGGAGGAACTATGATCTCCCGGTTAGTTAGGTGGAGAGTGAAGGGAAAAAGAAAGGGGGAGAGGAGCATGATTTCTAGTTTAGTAGTAGCAGGATTGTTGAGAGCATAAACAGAAGTAAATTGATGCTCATCTCCCAGATTAGTTAAGAACAGGCTAATTAGCTAATGAACAGTTCCAGTCCTGTGTTCTGAAAAGCTCAGTCTCTGGGCAAGCTGCAGTGCTTAGCAGCAGCTGCAAAAGCGTATGGACACATGAACACCAAGCAGAGGCGCCCATGCTGAGATCTGACCTGCAAAGGCTGATCTTTTTGAGTTACCCGTTCTTAAAGGAATATCAGAGAACAGAGAGCATGTTTGTTTAGTAAAATTAGCAGAGGCAGCAGGACTCAGCATCCTGGACTCTGGACTGCCTGGGGTCAATTGCAGCCCAGTCAGTTACTATCAGACAAAGCCTCACATCCTGGTCCTCATCCCCTTGCATAGTCATTTCCCACATTGTGTCAGGGTTGGTCTTTGTGACCAAGAGAACACAGCGAAGGGAGAGTGTACCTTTTGAGGCTCAGTTGTAAAAGAGGCTGCCACTTCTGCCTTGCTGTCTTGGATGACTTGCTCTGGGGACAGCTAGCTGCCATATTTTGAGGACACTCAATGAGCCCTCTGGAAGTCATGTGGTCAAAGTCTGGCGAATGAGCCATCTTGGAAACCCAGAATAGTCAAGCCTCAGGTAGCTGCAGTCCTTGCTGACATCTTGACTGCAAAACCATGAGAGATCCTGCTCCAGAACCAGGCAGCTCAGCCACTCTCAAGATTCCCAACCCACTGTGTGAGATAATACATGTTGATGTTGAAAGCCACCTAGTTTTGCTGTGGAGTAGGAGACAAATGAAGCAAAAGGCATTGTAAAGAACTCCTTTAAAGGATATTGTTAACAACAGATGTGATTTGGTAAAATAGTGGTCCATTCTTTTACTTTCTTTTTATAGAATACTTAAAAAGTAACACTTGCCAAAGTATCAGTAACTTCTGTGGAACACTAAGTCCTACCATATGTTCCATGTAAAAGGGATTTGATGCTCAAATAAGTTTTTGAAATGCTATGCACCGTGGATCCCTTTTGGTTGTTCACAGTGCTCATATATTAAGGATCTGAGAAGTTCTGAGTAAAGAATTTTTTGTATAGCCCGATGTTTCTCAAATGTGTATTGCCAAGAAATTACTTGATCAAATATTACTTGGTAGAATGCTGTGAAAACATCCTGTAAGAAATAGTATTCTATGCTATTGATTCTTAGATGAACGCCAAAACTTAAGAGTTTGGAGTCACTTGGAGAGCTTGTTGAAGCATAGATTTCTGGGCCCTACTTTTAGAACTTCTGATTCAGGTGACCTGGGATAGGGCCTGAGAATTTGCTTTTCTAATAAGATCTCTGGTGATGGTGATACTGCTGGGTGTGTGGGTGTGGGTGTGGGTGTGGGTGTGTGTGTGGGGGTGGGTGTGGGGGTGGGTGTGTGTGGATGTGGGTGTGTGTTTGGGGAGGGGGGTGTGGAGGGAAGAGACCATACTTTGAGAACCACTGTAAACAGGGATTCCAGGCTCCTTACTAAAAGCCTTAAAGAAGGAGTGTGGAAATTGCCAGTAAACACAGGAAAGAATGTTCAACCATTCTTATTAGCCATTCAGTTCAATTCAGTTCAGTCGCTCAGTTGCGTCTGACTCTTTGCGACCCCATGAATCGCAGCACACCAGGCCTCCCTGTCCATCACCAACACCGGAGTTCACTCAAACTCATGTCCATCGAGTCGGTGATGCCATCCAGCCATCTCATCCTCGGTCATCCCCTTCTCCTCTTGCCCCCAATCCCTCCCAGCATCAGAGTCTTTTCCAATGAGTCAACTCTTCGCATGAGGTGGCCAAAGTACTGGAGCTTCAGCTTTAGCATCATTCCTTCCAATGAACATCTAGGACTGATCTCCTTTAGACTGAACTGGTTGGATCTCCTTGCAGTGCAAGGGTCTCTCAAGAGTCTTCTCCAACACCACAGTTCAAAAGCGTCAATTCTTCGGCACTCAGCTTTCATCACAGGCCAACTCTCACATCCATACATGACCATGGGAAAAACCATAGCCTTGACTAGATGGACCTTAGTTGGCAAAGTAATGTCTCTGCTTTTGAATATACTATCTAGGTTGGTTATAACTTTCCTTCCAAGGGTAAGCGTCTTTTAATTTCATGGCTGCAGTCACCATCTGCAGTGATTTTGGAGCCCCAAAAAATAAAGTCTGACACTATTTCCACTGTTTCCCCATCTATTTGCCATGAAGTGATGGGACCAGATGCCACGATCTTCGTTTTCTGAATGTTGAGCTTTAAGCCAACTTCTTCACTCTCCTCTTTCACTTTCATCAAGAGGCTTTTTAGCTCCTCTTCACTTCCTGCCATAAGGGTGGTGTTATCTGCATATCTGAGGTTATTGATACTTCTCCCGGCAGTCTTGATTCCAGCTTGTACTTCTTCCAGTCCAGCGTTTCTCATGATGTACTCTGCATAGAAGTTAAATAAGCAGGGTGACAATATACAGCCCTGACGTACTCCTTTTCCTGTTTGGAACCAGTCTGTTGTTCCATGTCCAGTTCGAACTGTTACTTCCTGAACTGCATGTAGGTTTCTCAAGAGGCAGGTCAGGTGATCTGGTATTCCCATCTCTTTCAGAATTTTCCACAGTTTATTGTGATCCACACAGTCAAAGGCTTTGGCATAGTCAATAAAGCAGAAATAGATGTTTTTCTGGAACTCTCTTGCTTTTTCCATGACCCAGCAGATGTTGGCAATTTGATCTCTGGTTCCTCTGCCTTTTTTTAATCCAGCTTGAACATCTGAAAGTTCATTTTTCACATATTGCTGAAGCTTGGCTTGGAGAATTTTGAGCATTACTTTGCTAGCATGTGAGATGAGTGCAATTGTGCAGTAGTTTGAGCATTCTTTGGCATTGTCTTTCTTTGGGATTGGAATGAAAATGGACCTTTTCCAGTCCTGTGGCCACTGCTGAGTTTTCCAAACTTGCTGGCATATTGAGTGCAGCACTTTCACAGCATCATCTTTCAGGATTTGAAACAGCTCAACTGGAATTCCATCACCTCCACTCATAGTGTTTGTTCGTAGTGATGCTTTCTAAGGCCCACTTGACTTCACATTCCAGGATGTCTGGCTCTAGGTGAGTGATCACACCATCGTGATTATCTTGGTCATGAAGATCTTTTCTGTATAGTTCTTCTGGGTATTCTTGCCACCTCTTCTTAGCCATTAAGTAAATGCAAATCAAAACCACATTGAGATACTCTTTACACCCAAAAAGAAGACAGTGACTAGTGTTGGACAGGGATATGGATAAATTAGTGCCCTTAAACATCGCTGGTAGGAATGTAAAATGGTATAGCTGGTTTGGAGAACAACATGTCAGTTCCTCAAAATAAAGTTACCATATGGTCCAGCTTTGTCACCCCTAGACATATTGTTAAGAGAAATGAAGACATGTTTCATACATGAAGAGGTACATGAATGCCTGTAACAGCATTATTCATAGTAAAAAATGGTCATCACCCAAGTGCCCAAGAGCTGGGTAAACAAAACATGATCTATTACACAATGGAATACTATTGAACTATGAAAGGAAATGAAGTACTGAGTCATGCTACAGCATGGACGATCCTTGAAAATATTATGCTCAGTGTAAGAAGTCCTTCACAAAAAGGCCATGTATTGTTAGACGAGAAGTTCAGAATAGGCAAGTCCATAGGAACAGAAAGTAAAATAGTGGTTACCAAAGGTTGATGGGAGGAGGGTTGGAAGAGGCTGCTAATAGGTATGGAATTTTTTTTTTCCAATGATGAACATGTCCTGGAATTAGATAGTGCTATTGGTTGGCTTCCAAGGTGGCTTAGTAATAAAGAATCGGCCTGCTAATGCAGGAGACGTGGGTTCAATTCCTGGCTTGGGAAGATGCCCTGGAGAAGGGGATGGCAACCCACTCCAGTATTCTTGTCTGGAAAATTCCACGGACAGAGGAGCCTAGCAGATTGCAGTCAATGGGGTCACAAAAAGTCAGACATCACTGAGTGATTGCGCATACACGTTAATCAGACATGACTGAGTGATTGCGCACACACGTTAGTTGGATGACTCTGTGACGACACTAAAAACCCACTGACTTGTACACTTTAAATGGGTGACTCTTGTGATTGCAATTATAACTGTAAGGAGGAATGTACATAGCTTCTAAATCAAGATACCAATAAAAATACAGATATCCAATTACAGCATATATTGTAAGTCTATCACAATTTATAAGGGGCTACAGATGGAGGCAGTGGTGGGCTGATATAGAGAGGACATTAGATATACATGCCCCTTTACCTCGCTACTCTTCCTCCTTCCCCCCTTAAAGATAATAAGTGCTACTGTTGTTTCATTGTGGCTCTGAGTAAGATGTGGAAGTGATGGGGAAACAGCAGGATGACCCCAGACAGATGGAGAAAGTTTGAAATTTCATGTGGGGCAGTGTTGTTTTTCAGTCACTCAGTCGTGTCCAACTCTTGGCAACCCCGTGGACTGCAGCATGCCAGCTTTCCCTGTCCTTCATTATTTTCCAGAGCTTACTCAAACTCATGTCCATCGAGCTGGTGATGCCATCCAGCCATCTCATCCTCTGTTGTCCCCTTCTCCTCCTGCCTTCAGTCTTTCCCAGCATCAGGTCTTTTCCAATGAGTCAGCTCTTCCCATCAGGTGGCCAAAGTATTGGAGTTTCTGCTTCAGCACCAGTCCTTCCAAAGTATATTCAGGGTTGATTTCCTTTAGGATTGACTGGTTTGATCTCCTTGCAGTCCAAAGGACTTTAAAGAGTCTTCTCCAATACCCCAGCTGGAAAGTATAAATTCTTTGGCATGCAGCCTTCTTAATGGGTCAACTCTCACATCCATATATGACTACTGGAAAAACCATAGCTTTGACTATATGGACCTTAGTCAGCAAAGCGATGTCTCTGCTTTTTAATACACTGTCTAGGTTTGTCATAGCTTTTCTTCCAAGGAGCAAGTGTCTTTTAATTTCATGGCTACAGTCACCATCCACGGTGATCTGGGAGCCCAGGAAAATAAAGTCTGTCACTGTTTCCATCTTTTTCCCATCTATTTGCCATGAAGTGATGGGACCAGATGCCATGATCTTAGTTTTTTGAATGTTGAGTTTTAAGCCATCTTTTTCACTCATCTCTTTCACCTTCATCAAGAGGTTCTTTAGTTCCTCTTCACTTTCTGCCATAAGGGTAATGTCATCTGCATATCTGAGGTTATTGATATTTATCCCAGCAATCTTGATTCCAGTTTGTGCTTCATCCAGTCTGGCATTTCTCATGATGTACTCTGCATATAAGTTAAATAAGCAGGGTGACAATATACAGCCTTGACGAACTCCCTTCTCAATTTGGAACCAATCTGTTTTTCCATGTCTGGTTCTAATTGTTGCTTCTTATTCTGCAGATTTCTCAGGAGGCAGGTAAGGTGGGCTGGTATTCCCATCTCTTGAATAATTTTCCATGGTTTGTTGTGATCCATACAGTTAAAGACTTTAGTGTAGTCAATGAAGCAGATGTTTTCCTGGAATTCTCTTGCTTTTTTGATGATCCAACGGATGTTGGCAATTTGATCTCTGGTTCCTCTGCCTTTTCTAAATCTAGCTTGTACATCAGGAAGTTCTTTGTTCATATACTGTTGAAATCTAATTTGCAGGATTTTGAGCGTTACCTTGCTCGCATGTGAAATGAGCGCAATTGTGCAGTGGTTTGAACATTCTTTGGTATTGCCTGTCTTTGGGATTAGAATGGGAACTGACCTTTTCCAGTTCTGTGTCCACTGCTAAGTTTTCCAAATTTTCTGGCATATTGCATGCAGCACTTTAACAGCATCATCTTTTAGGACTTGAAATAGCTCAGCTGGAATTCTATAACATCCATTAGCTTTGTTTGTAGTAATGCTTCCTAAGACCCCCTTGACTTCACACTCCACTCCTGGATGTTGGGCCCTAGGTGAGTGAGCATACCATTGTGGTTGTCTGGGTCAACCCAAAGACCTTTTTTGTACAGCTTTTCTGTGTATTCTTGCCACCTCTTCTTAATATCTTCTGCTTCTGTTAGGTCCATGTTGTTTCTTTCCTTTATTGTGCCCATCTTTGCGTGAAATGTTCCCTTGATGTCTCTAATTTTGTTGAAGAGATCTCTAGCTGTTCCTTTTGTTTGTTTGTTTTCCTCTTTTTCTTTGCATTGTCCACTTAAGAAGGCTTTCTTATCTCGCCTTGCTATTCTTTGGAACTCTGCATTCACATGGTTTTATCTTTCTTTTTCTCTTTTGCCTTTTTGTTCTTTTCTTCTTTGCCTTTCGCTTCTCTTCTTTTCTCAGAAAACTAATGCTTGGGGCAGTAGTTAGGTAGTTAGATAGTTCAGTCACTCAGTCGTGTCTGACTCTTTGCGGCCCCATGAACTGTAGCATGCCAGGCTTCCTTGTTCATCGCCAACTCCCAGAGCTTGCTCAAACTCATGTCCATTGAGTCGGTGATGCCATCCAACCATCTCATCCTCTGTTGTCCCCTTCTCCTGCCTTCAATCTTGCCCAGCATCAGGGTCTTTTCCAATGAGCCCATTCTTTACATCAGGTAGCCAAAGTATTGGAGTTTCAGCTTCAGCATGGGGCAGTAAGTAACAATAGTTTGAGGGGTTACCCTTCTTGTGGGGTTTCAGTCATGGTTGTTATTTGTTTGCACTTAGAAAAGTTTAAAGTTCTAAGGTAGAAGAGAGGCTCTTGGATCTTTGGTGTGCATTAAAATCACCCGGGGCTCTTGTTTAAAAAGCTGATCTTTGGCCTTAACCCTGAGCAAATGGAGAGTGCTAGCATTCACATTTCACATGCTGTGGATGCGAAGGAGGCACCCAGATAACCCTGATGCAGGTGGTTCATGGACCCCATTGAAAACATTTGAGTTAGATAAGTACCTAAACTATATATATTGGGAAAGTACATAAATCTGCATGTGACTGCTGATGTGCAATTTCAGACAGTGGTTACTCTAGGGAGGTGGGGGAGAAAACGGGGTGGGATGGAGTTTGGTCTCTATTTGAAATGTTCATTTAAGAAATAATGATTTGAAGCACATAGCAAATGGTAACCCCTGTTAAATATGGACTTTGTATGACTGTACATTGTTTTATGTTCTGAATATCTGAAATATCTCATAATAAGAAATATTCCAGAGTACTTTATCATCTTTGGAATTTTAGATTGGGCCCCGTGTTTCTTGTGGGGCCATAGGTGATGGAGGCTGTGCCCTGCCCTGCACGTCTCGTCTCCTCCCACAGCACCCCCTCTTCAGGGAGGGTCCCCTGGCTCCACAGGGTCTCCATCAGGGCAGGACACAGGAACTCAAGAAGCCCCAGGATAGAATTTCTACTGACAGAGCAGGAAACAGGAGGAATGAGGAAACCGCAGCCTGCCAGCTTGGTCCCAGGAGACATCTGTTCCGGGAGTTTGGGAGGATGCCATATTTGGATCACAATAGTTGTCACTTTTATTTATTTATTTTTCCATTTCCCTCCTAGGTTTTAAGACCCCTGCCTTTCCCCCTGTCTCCAGGAGGGAGGGATGTTTGTTTCTCTGTCAAAGGTTACCTCAGGCCACACAGCACACCCTGCACTGCCCCCCCCCCACATCTAATTTCTTTCTTTGCTGTTTTCATCAAGTGGAGTTTTTCCCTGGTCCCCCTTTTACCTGGCTGGGCAGGGAGGTGCAGAGGAGGTCATCAGATAGGGCTCTAGGCTGGCCGCCTGCAGGGAAGTGGGGCTCTGAGCTCTGAACCTTTGTCTTGGGCTGTGGGAGGGATTTGGGGAGGGGCTGTAGGGGTGCTGGGATGGCCAGCCTCATGGAGAGGGGAGCTGGGACTCTGGGGGAAGGATGCGAGTGATGGGAGGCAGCCTGCTGGCCTCTGACACTTTGGTTAATGTAGAGGCTACATCCAGCAGACGCAGAGCTTGGTTTGCGAGGGGATGAATGCCAAGTCATCAAGTTTTAAAGCGGTCTCGGGCCAGTCAGGAAGCCTGCCAGCGTGTGCCATGCCCGAGGAGCAGAGAGGTCTGGCAGAGTGTTTTGGCCTGAGAATGAAGAGACTTGGGCTCTTGCCACCTTCTTCTTTCCCCAAATCTCTGCCCTCTTCTCTCAAAGCAGGCAGAGCTCTTCTCCGTCTGCCTCGTGGGGGTGATGAGAATCAGGGCATTTGGAAGATGGCTGATTTTATTGATAATAAAATAAATCAGATGGCTGATTTATTTATTTATCTGATAGTTGCTGCAAAACCTATCATCTACCACTCTTCTGCCCTCCCTCCCAATTCCCTGCTGCCCGTGGTCTGCCCACATCAGTTCTGCTAGAGCCATGCCCTCTGTTTTCTATCTCAAATGGCCCCCTCCCAGATCTGTGCACCTCTGGGTTTGATGCCTCTTGAGGTTTCAAAGGTTATGTGGGGGATTATTTAAGGTTCGGAGTGGCTCTCAGTGAACAGACAAGTGCTGATTGTTGTTCCTGGCCAAGCACCGCGCCAGCTGCCATGGGGGATGCGAAGTGAAACAGGGCTTCTTCACCAGAGGAAAGAGTCTGCCCGGTCAGTGCACACGCAACTGCTGTTCTGCCTCTTCCTCCCCATGGTCCGTCTTATAGGGTGTGAGATGCCCTGGTCCTAGGTGTTCGTCTCTTTCAAACTCTGGGGATTTGGAGTCAGATGTTCACCTGGGGTCCAAGGTGGTGAGGTTGGTACTGGACTCATCCCTTTTCTGTATCCTTCATACCCAAGTTTCCCAAATCTTATCTGTCCTTTCAAAATATGTGATTATTCCTCCCTTCAATGTCATCCTTACTGACAGCAGCCCACATCCTCCTCATCTCAATATCGTGGGTGATTTAACTGCTCCTTGATTGGCTCCGTGCCTTCATTTTGTCCCCAGTTTCAGTCTGTTGACCGCCGTGAGATTCTCCCTACAGCTCCTTCCAAGGCAAGGCACGCCCTTGTCATCCCAGGTCTGACCTGACCTCTCCTGCGTGACCCATGAAGCCGTTCTCAGTTGGTGGTGCTGTTCCTGCCCCTGCTTGTGCACCGTCGCCACCTGCTCAAACCTGTTCTCTTCAGCAGAGCTGACCATCGCAGCCCTGCCCAGCATCTGCCCACATCAGAAATCCCTTTTGTCATCCCTCCTCCTTCATCTCCTCTGCATCCTTCCAGTCTCTCCTCAGCATCTCCCACCATGACGTCATCTGGTTCCTCTGCATTCAAAACCACACTTCATTCAAACTGGAAGGGACTTCAGAGAGCCTTGAGTCCTGCTCCTCTCCCGAGATCTCAAGAGGGGAAGTAACCTGCCTGTGGTGCACAGGCCTCCCCTTCCTGGTCTAGCACACGCTGCCCGCCTACAGATTGAGATGAAGTGTTCTCACCCACAGCTCGCTGGGATGTTGTTATCGACAGCCGTAGAGATGCAGGGGAAGTAAATAACAATGTTTATGGAGGATTTCTTATTCACTGTCTTTTTCCATGCAATTAGCACTTGATTATAGCCTGATCTCCTTCATATTGTCAGTTCCACACATTGAGCCCTTTTTTATATCAGAATATAACGCTGCCTTATTCACTGATTACTTTATGCCTGGAAGTCAAAACTGCCTTAAATATCTTTTGTCGCCTGAACATCTCGCACAGTTCCATGCATGGAGCGGAACTCACACTCTATTTGGGGATTCACTGGGTTTCACGGACAATTCCAGGGAAGGTTCATATTGAGGCTGTTAGTTGTGAGGGGTCCCCGTGTCACTGTTGGCTTTGCCTGAACTCTTCATCTGAGGCTTCCCAGAACCACCTGGTTAGAATCAGGTAGCCCCCTGCCCTGTGTTCTCCTGGCATCTGATTAGTGCCTTGACTGTGGCTCAAAACGTGGGGATAATTATGAAAAAGCCCTACCTTCTCCTGGATTCTGTGTGTCCAGGGACGTTAGGAAGTTATGCCCCACACCTGGTTGGTGAATATTATGAATAATAACACAATTAACACCATCTTATCCACTTGTGGTCTTTCTGCACAGCCCAGGTCCTCTTCCCATACCGCAGCCAAACCCCAGGCTGGGATGCAGGCCAGTCTGGGAAGGTGTGGGCTGATTTCCAGATGGGCAGAGGTAGTTGTATGTCTCTGAGCGTGTCTCTAACTGCCTCTCAAAGTCAAATACACAATAAATTACTTTGGTTTTATCCATCATGATGAGTTGGCTAAGTCTCTTCCTCCATCAGCCCAGATAATGAAGAGATGACATTTTTATTGTTTACTCTGTGGCACCGAGGATAAAGCAAGTTCCCAGGTAACAGGGCACAGGCAGCATTTTCCAAGCACCCACATGGTCTGGAAAGGAGAGGTGTGTCTGGGGGAATCAGAAAGGGAAAGCAGGGTAGAAAGAGGATTCCAGCCCCAAGGGCTGGAAAGTCCAACATCACTTTACAGATGAAGTAATGGACTTCCCTGGTGGCTCAGATGGTAAAGCGTCTGTCTACAATGCGGGAGACCTGGGTTCGATCCCTGGGTCGGGAAGATCCCCTGGAGAAGGAAATGGCAATCCACTCCAGTACTATTGCCTGGAAAATCCCATGGACAGAGGAGCCTGGTAGGCTACAGTCCATGGGGTTGCAAAGGGTCGGACACGACTGAGCGACTTCACTTCACTTCGATGGAGGTGCAGAGAAGCAGAGCCAGCCTAGAGTCCCAGGGGTGGGGGTAGGAGAGAGCTTGCACTCTTGGACCCCTGCCCTGGCGGTCAGGTATCCATTTCCCTGACATTGTAGCCCTATCAGGTTGCTAGCAGAAATGGCACACCACCGCATGGTCTTGTGCTTTGAGGGCATAAAGAGGGAGTAGAGGTGAATGGATTAGAATAAGCATGCAGGGGAATCACAGAGGGGCTGGGGAGAAGGGAAGGAAGAAGGGTTGAAGAGAGAGCAGCGAGCGGTGTTTGCTTCTGATTCAGGATACTTCCCTCCTCTGGAAAGAGGAGCATGTAGGAGAATGAGAGGCAGGATCAAGCTGCCCAGCATCAGGGTGGGAGGTCTCGACAAGATTCCAACAGCTTACTGCCAGGCTGCTTCTGCATTCACCCATCTTTTTCCCTGATAATGACATTGCCTCAACTGTAGAGCTTTCCAGAAACTTCTGGGGAGTGAATCTGCCCAAGAGGGAGGAGAGAAGAGGAGGAATTACCCTTGGGTTCCCGTCATTCTTGCTGGAGCAGGGGGTCTCAGCAGAAGGAACTGTTGGTGAGTGGAGACATGTGGGGCTAGACTGTATGTGTATCTTCTGGTGGGCGAAGGGTAGATACTGATGATTAGATTTCCAAATATCCTGAGTTAAGTAGCTCCAAAGCCCTACATAAATGACATGGAAAGGGAGAATTGTAAAGTCCTGAATTTGGATTTCATAATTGAATAGCTTAAGTACCAGATAGCAGAGCTATGGCTTTCCAGCAGTGCACATGAAAAAGACTGGTGTTTCTTGGTTTAACAAATGTTACCTGACTTTGCATTAGTAGAAACACAGGGTCCAGAGGAAAGGCAGCAATAGGCTCTCTTGAATTCACTCTGCACATAAATGATGCTTTCATTCAAGGTACATACTGTATTGTTGTTGTTCAGTTGCTAAGTTGAGTCCACTTCTTTGCAGCCCCATGAACTGCAGCACACCAGGCTCCCCCTGTCCTCCACTATCTTCTGGAGTTTGTTGAAATTCATGTCGATTGAGCTGGTGTTGCTATCTAGCCTTTCCATCCTCTGCCACCCCCTTCTCCTTTTGCCTTCAATATTTCCTAGCATCAAGATCTTTTCCAATGAATCAGTTCTTCGCATCAGGTGGCCAAAGTATTAGAACTTTCGCTTCAACAACAGCCCCTCCAATGAATATTCAGGGTTGATTTCCTTTAGGATTGACTGGCTTGATCCCGTGCAGTCCAAGGGACTCTTAACAGTCTTCTCTAGCACCACAGTTCAAAAGCATCAATTCTTTAGCAGTCAGCCTTTTTAATGCACCAACTCTCAACATTCGTACATGACTACTGGAAGAACCATAGCTTTGAGTATGTGGATGTTTGTCGGCAAGGTGATGTCTTTGCTTTTTAATATTCTGGTGTATAATCATAGTGTATAATGATGTATTAACTCAAGGTACATAGTGTTCAAGGTATATACTCTTTATTTTATATTGTGTAAGAGATGCTAACTGTCTGGAATCCCCTCAGAGGAGCCTGCTGGAAGAGTGTGAAGCTCTGGAAACCAGAGCACCCTTCTGACGGGTGTTTTTAAATGTTTAGTAAATGGCAAACCCTGTGGTGAGTTCAGGGGACACAGCCCCTTCCTGTAGGAGTCCAGGTATCTTGGGTAATTAGACCTGGACCTAACTATTACAATAAACGTGGTGTGTCTGTAAGAGAGGGACGTACAAGGTGCTTGGGGAGCGAGAGGGAGGCTGCATCTAGCTGTGTTTGGAAGAGTCAGGAGAAGAGGCCACAGAGAGGAGCTGTTGTTTGAGTGGAGGTTTATTCAGAAGGGGCTCCCCAGCTGCATGCTGGGGCAGGGGAAGAAAACCAAAGAGGGAACGCAAACCAAGGTACGGAAGTGGAGCAAGCCTGCTGTATTTGGAGAATAGCGATTATGGGGTGGCCAGAGGCTGGGCAATAGGCAGGGTGAGCGTGCTGGTTCCTGAGGTAGCCCTACCGGCAGGTGGGAACGTTAGGGTCTTATGTGTTGTGATAACACATTGGGATTTTATTAAGAAGGCAGGAGAGGGTCATGAAAGGGTTTAAAGCAAGAGAGAGAAAGAAAATTCCTGAGAAAATTTCCTGAGGAAAACACCTTCCAACTCTCCAAGGCTCAGATTCTTGTCGTGGTGCATGCGAGTGGGTGATGGTTAGGGAGGAATACTAAGACTCGAGCAGCTGGGGCAATCACGTGCGGCAGAGGACCAGTTAGAGAGCCATCCTTTACGTGTGTTACTGTCTAGAACAAAATGAAAGTATGGATCTGAACTGTGTCAGTGAGACCACAAGGGGACAGGTGTAATTTACAGATCTTTAAATTGGGGCTATGAGGGAGAGGGAACAAGCAAAAATGAGTCCCGTGTTTGGCGGAGGCGGGGGTGGGGGTTCCTTCCTTGGGAGGTAACACCCTGAATGCAGAGCAGTCAGAGTGGGGAGATGAGGGTGACTCTGTCTTTGTGGGGTTGGATATGTCTTTTGGACCCTTGGGTGTGTCACTCTAGTCGGAAGGCTGGAGGTCAACTCAGGCTCAGTGTGGACATCTGCAGTTCAGCAGTGTGTGGACGACGTTTGTAACCATAGAAATGAGTCAGATTTTCCTAGGAAAGCAGCAGAGAGAGAAGATGGCTGAGGATGGACTCCAGTGGACCCTGCATTAAACAGGTGCTGAAGACATGGGTGACCCAGAAGGGAGGCTGAGAAGCAGCAGGCAGGGCTGTTCGTTCAGTGGCTAAGTCGTGTCTGACTCTTTGCAGCGCACCAGGCTTTCCTGTTCCTCACTATCTCCCAGAGTTTGCTCAGATTCATGTCCATTGAGTTGGTGATGCTATCTAACCATCTAACCTCTGCCGCCCTCTTCTCCTTTTGGAGAAGACCTTGATGCTGGGAAAGATGGAAGGTAAAAGGAGAAGCAGGCAGGCAGTGGGAGACAGATTAGTGGGAATCATGGCAGGAAGGAGTTTCCAGAAGAAGCAGATGGTTAGCAAGGTGAAATGCGAGGAAGGAAATCACTGCTGGCATTTCCTGGAGAAACACTGACCTTTCTCTGCTTCCTCGCTAGAGATAAATGCCTTTTTTTTTTTTTTTTTTTTGGGTAGCAGGCAGTAATATACAGGGCCCCTGCCCCCTGGAGTGGATTGTTATCATTCCATGTCTTAGAGTCCATACATAAAGTCTGTTCTCGTTCTAGGCTTCATGAAAGAGCAGAGAACAGTCACCCTTGGGAAGTTTGTGCTGAGAGACAGAGGGGGCTGGGTGTGAGGGATTAGTGCCTTAAATTTATCAAGACTCTCTGAGCTCCTTGGAGGGCAAGCTAATTTCTATATAAATAGAAAGTATTATTATTATTACAGCCTCATGCTGTATCAGAGCCAAGCGCTGGAGTCCTCGATACTGTATTTATTTCTTCAGGCTTCTGGAGGGGTGGGGAAGAATGGGACGTTTAGGTTGCTAAGTGATTGTGCTGCTAAAAATAAGGAAATTCCCAGTGGCTCTCTCTCCCGTTTTTCTGGTTAGAGTAAGAGAATGCCAAGGTCAAGTTGTGGATGGCGGGCTGTGTCTCCAGGTGGCCCCCAGGGCAGCCTGTTGGGGAAGGATGGGAGAAACTCTGTCCCTCTCCAGTCCTCCTCCCTGTGTTCCCTTGGGGCTCACTACTTTGGGAAATTGCAGGAGAAACTGGGCCTCACTCTGCCTGAATTGAAATGCCTTGCGAGGTAGTCCGCCTCTGTGGTTGCTATGGTGACAGTGGGTGGTGAAGGGAGGTAGTGTTGCAGTATTTGGCCTGTGTGGCTGAGGTCCCCAGCACAGCCTGCTTGAAGCCCAGGCTCTGAT
Source organism: Ovis aries (assembly GCF_016772045.2). Lineage (NCBI taxonomy): Eukaryota > Metazoa > Chordata > Mammalia > Artiodactyla > Bovidae > Ovis > Ovis aries. The sequence goes on from NC_056065.1 coordinate 62,104,682, forward strand.
GCTCTCCACAATTCATTTGGGATTCCAGAGGGTCACTTGCTGCAGTGTCAAAATCTCCAGACAGGCCAGCCAGTTCAGCTGGCTGAATCTGTCACTATTGAATGTGCATCTCACAGGCCAGATTTTGGCAGGTGTTCCTGGGATTACGACCTCCAGAGTGACTTTGATGGAGGAAGGGATGTGTGGAAGAGAGCTCTGAGCAGGGCAGAGGGGGTGAGGTTGTAGCCTCTGAGAATTGAAAATGGCCTTTCAGATTATCTAGTTCATCAGACTCTTAACATCCCTGATTTCTGGTCACTAAGCCCCTACTTGGACTCTCCCTATGATGAAGAGCTCACTACTGGCAGGGCATGCTTTTCTATTGTTGGGCAGCTCCTAGGTATCCCACCCCACCCCATCCTCATCCACCTTCCCTCTCTTTCTTCATTCCTTTTGGTCTGTCTGTCTTGCTAAAACCTGGCTCCTTCTAATTTGATCCATTGGCCCAAGTTAGGCCAAGAAGAAGCACAGTATAAGTCTTTACCCAAGTGATAGCCACTTGCTACCAAACAGAACATTCACCCTTTTCTCAACTACATCTCACCTGACATTTCACAACCCCCTGTGCTACCCCCATCCCCTGTGTTTCCCAGTATTGCCCTTAAAATATGACACCCAGAACTGAACTTTGTACTTCACTGGTCTGACCCATGTAGCCAACTCGCAGATGGTGCCACATGCTACTTTTTAGCCCCCTTATTGTACTGTTGGCTGACTGTCATTCTCAGATCTTTTACATATGAACATCCATCATTGTCCTCCAGTTTCCTACTGTTTTTGCTGTTGACATGTAAGCTGTTGATGAATATGTTGAAATGGACAGAAATAATGATGCTAGAACATAGTAGCACACCTCTAGAGACCTCCCTATAGGTTGAAGTTAATAATATAATTGCATTAATAGCTAATGTTTGCTGCCTATCTGTCCATCTGATGTTATCTGTCCATCTCATCAACCCTTGCTGGTCTTCTGAGTGGGTTGCTATTGTTTAATGATAATATGTTTCTGATGAGGATGTGGAACCGCAGAAAGGTTAAATAAGTTACCTAAGGTCTCATAGGCTTGAAATAGCAAAGTTGATATTTTATTCACTGATCAATATAACTTAGGCAAGATTTTTCAAATATTAGCAACTTGCCCAGTGGTATTCCCCACTATTCTGATAGCATAATAAGAGATTTTGTATACAGGGATACCAAATCTTCAGCAGTTTCCTGATTTATTTCTCCAACAACCCATTAAAAAAAGAAACAAGGTTAGCTTAGTTCAATGTGTTCCAATCCCATGCTAATTCCTAATTATATTAATGAGAAGCAACGATCACAGTGATAGGAAGAGTTCTCACACTTACCGAGCCCTGCTCACTTCTGCCTGGAACTAAGCTAAGCTTTCCATACAGTATTTGATCATCTTGCTTTCTCATTGCTCACAAACTATTTACCAGTATAATGCTGAATTCCTCTGGGGTTGACAATGAGCTTCCTTGTTACCATTCTAGAATCTTCTTTTTGGAAATCAAGAGATTTGTTTGGGTTTCTAAGGCCTCTGTTTTTATCCTCAGTTTCTCACAAGCAGTTTGGATGTTCTTTCTGTGCTGAGTCTGAATGAACATTGAACCTGGGAGCTGGGGACTGGGTTCAAGTTCGGTCTCGCTAGTGCTTTTTATCTATGGCTGTAACAGCAGAGCACTCAGCCTTCTTGAGCTTGGTCTCCTCATCCTTAAAATGGGGACGATAATCCTAGGCAGAATATTTCTAGGGATTTTGTAATACTTGGATTGGAGAATGTTTATGCTTCTTAAAATTCAAAATTCCAGACATATTGGAGTTATTACTATTTAAAATGGTTAGGGCTTCTCTCTTATATTATCTCCCGTCTGGGTTTCACGTTTCTCTTAACAAAATTTGTCCTATCCTTTTTTAAGTTATATACTTATAAGATTCATGGAAGTATGGTTGAATGTTAGTCACCAGACCCAGAAAGAGGTACCCGCAAGCCATCTTCCCCACTAATTTGGCTTGAGGTGTAAGGAATGGGGTTGCAGACTCAAGGAGGAAAAAAGGTATCCTTGAGGAATTCTCTCATCCAGAGTAAAGGTTCTGCCTGTCCCTAACCAGCAGAAGTCCTCAAAGAAGCGAATCTCATTGATCCTGGAAGGAGAATCTGTATGTGTAGATTTTCATTTATTTTTCTTTTTCCTTTCACCCTCCCCAGGGTTACCCCTTGCAGTTTCTTCTGGTGTTCTCATGAGAAGGAAGGCTGCATAGAGAAAGCATCCAGCTTTTTTTCCCTATGGGATCAGCAGCCTACTATTCTCATTGGAAAAACCGAGGCACAAACGAATGGGCTTACCTGGTGCCAACATCCCAGCAGAGCCAGGAGCTGCTGTGTTCTATCCCTGGTCTTAGCTTTTAGAAGATGCACTTCCCTAGATTGTAAGCTCTAAGCTCATGAGCATCTTGCTTGCCATTGCATCCTGGCTCCTCACACTGGTACTTGGTACACATGAAATATCAGTGCACATTCATGCAGGAAGGAACGAACAAAGGAATGAAGGGGGAATTCTTTTCCTTGGAATCTGTGGCTCCTGCTGGGACATGCAACTTTTCTTAAGCTTTGTGATGAGGAATCCCAGAAAGGAGTTCATCAGAAACCCCTTTTGGTCCAGTGGTTAAGAAAATGCTTCCAATGTAGGGGACACAGATTCTTTCCCTGGTTGGGGAACCAAGATCCCACGTGCTGCAGAGCAACTAAGCCCATGAGTTGCAACTCCAGAGCCTGTGTACTACAACTAAAGAATTCTTATGTCGCAAGGCAAGACCCCGTGTGATGCTGCAAAGATCCTGAGTGCCACAACGAAGATCTAATGCAGTCAAACAAATAAATATTAGAAAGAAAAGCTCCAACCATCTTATCTTCAAATCTTGTTAAAAAGGATGGAGATGTTCTGAGATTGTTGGAAACATGGGCCTAGATGAGCAACTGGCATAGGAGTGCTTGAGCCTCCAGCTGCTGTCATGAATGAAGGGCACTGCCGGAGTCAAGTCCAGGATGGATTTTCTGCTTCAAATGTGGATGTACTAGAGTGTTCCTGGGCATCTTCTTATTGGATGTCTTGCAGGGTGGCATCAACACCCCTCATCTGTCTAGGGCAGAAGGGGTGTAGTGTACCTTCATGCCCAGTTTACATTGAACGCTAAATTCCCAAGACAGTGAATTCTTCTCCATTTTCTTTCCACAATATCTCTGGAAGAGGTTCTTGTTTCCTCATGCCCCTGTAATAGCCACCTCTAAACAGGAACAGAAATAGGAGGCAAAAAAGAAAAAAAAAAAAAGTCAGGCTTTCTCCACAATCACAGCAGATTTGAACTGCCAGAAGGGACAGAGAAGGGGTGAGTGTGGGTGGAGTGGACGGTTTGTCTCCCTTGGATGGCTCATCCCCAGAGAAACGTTGTGGGCACTGGTCTTTTGAATGCACTTCTTCTTATAATAGTATCAGGACCTTCTCCTCCAAAGAGGAGTCACCTTGAAGTTCAGATCCATTTCCCATAAGACATATGCTTGGAGGGTGCATGACCCCAGGCCACACTGTGGAGCTGGTGGGCAGAAGTCAGGGTGGGGTGGGGTGGGGAGGCTCTGTGGTCATCATATTGAGGAAACAAGATGCTGAAGCTTCCAGTCCAGACAAGCTCAGGTCTCTAATTGCTAGGATGGAGACCAGAATGCCTGCAGCATCACTGCCGCTACCAAGAGGTGTAAAATGAGAGTTTGGAGGGAGAAGCAGAGATAATTTGCTCATTCACAGCCTTTCTCACAGTTCACACACAGTTTTCAGTCCTGCCACCCCCACCCCCATGGCTGTTCTTTTAAATATCTCAGAGATGGTGAGATCAGTAAGTAAAAGCCTCGCATGACATAAGGTTGGGAGCTGTGGGCGCCCCTCTTCAGCTCTGGGAGCAGGGGCTCTGGCGAGGGCTGGAGGGTGTGTGGGGTCAGCTCAGGGGGAATTGGGATTGGCATTCCCACCACTCTCCTCCCTGGTTGTGACCCTGGTTGCTGAAATCCAGCCCATCTGCCTTCAGCAGGGCTTTCTTTGATGATGTCATACAGGCTTCTCCAATGACATGGTTGTTGAGAGAGCAGATGGCAAGTGTGGTGGGGTCAGTTGAGAGATATGGCCGGGGAGCCTCTGTATTTGGCCCAAGAGCACCTCCTGATTTTTCTGTAGAGCCCTCGTTTTCCCCTCTGGAAGGTGACACCAGCACCTCTAATCTTCCTGGGGTCACCCTTGGCCATGCAGTGGCTGCCTCCATTCTTTTTGACAGTTCTGGGCATTTTAACAGTCCTTTTCCTGACAACTATGTGGAACAGACGCATCTTGTCGGCACGCTGAGTATTCTGAGAAGATGGAGATAAGGAACTTCCTTTTCACCCTGGTTACTGTCACCAAAGTCAGAGCCTCTATACCTCCCGTGGTAGGGGGGTAGAGCTCTCCCTTGCTCCCCTGCCCAGACATCCCTGCTCACTCAGGCTGCTGTCTCAAGTCCTGCTGCACAACCCTTCCAAAGACTAGCTTTGCTCACATGGTCTCCCTATTCAAGAACCACCCTTGGCTCCCCAGTCTCAGGAGAGGAGGCTGCGGAGCTAACTAAGGCCTGCTGTAACCAGAATTTAAGGTCCCAAACAAGGTTCAGACTGGTCCCACTTTTACCCTCAGTCCTGGTTTTTGAAATGCGCACTCCCTTTAAAGTGGCAAAAAAAGGAGTGGTTCCGGTAAAATTGTCCAGAATAACTAGGGTTTAGCCTTCAAAAAAAGTTGCAGGGACATGAGAGAAGAAATAAGGGTGTTATTGGAGAAGAGGTTAATTCCAGGAGTGCTTATCTCTGAACACTTGAAGGACAGTCTTGCAGCTCCAATAAGAGGGGGTTCCTTTGCATAAGCTCAAGGACAGGGATGGGCTGCCTTGGAAGATCATTGCTGCCCTTCTCTGTCAGGGTCCAAACAGAGGCTCGGGTGATCCTAGCCCAGGAACATATATAGTGGCTTAGAGTTTGGGCTTGATGTTTTCCAAGATCTTTTCCAGCCTGAGGTTGATCTAATTCTATTCCCTACAACATACCTTTATGGAGAACTTGTGCTCAGTTGCTAAGTCGTGTCTGACTCTTTGCAACTCCATGGGCTGTCGCCCGCCAGGCTCCTCTGTCCATGAAATTTTCCAGGTAAGAATACGGGAGTGGGTTGCAGTTCCCTCCTCCAAGGGATCTTCCTGGCCCAGGGATCCGTATCTCCTGTGTCTCCCGCACTGGCACGCAGATTCTTTACCACTGAGTCATCTGGGAAGGCCCCTGTGAAGAACTTACTGAACGCTAAGTGCCGTGTCATAGGCTGAACGTTCATCCCCCCCCCCACCCCCCAATTCATATACTGAAGCCTAATTTCAAAGGTGATGATGTTTGGAAGTGGGCCTTTGCAGGTGATTAGCTAATGGGATTAGTATCCTATTACGAGGCCCCAGAAAGCTTTCTTGTCCCCTTCCTCCATGTGGGGACACAGCACAGAAGATGGCAGTCTATAAACGAGGAAGCATGTTTCACTGGATACCAAATTAACTGCCACCTTGATCTTGGACTTCCCAGCCTGCAGAACTGAGAAAAATAAATTTCTGTTCTTAGAGCCACCCAGTCTGTGGTATTACGTCAAAGCAGCCCAAAGAGACTGACATACTTTATTCCATATTGTATGGAAACAATGTTCCCTTAGGCCTTGCCCTTAGAGAACTCGGTTCAATAAGGAAGACAGATAAGAACGATGAATTATTAGAGAGAAGATGGGGGAAAAGGTGATTTGGGAAGACGGCCTAAAGGAAGTTCATGCTAAACAAAGTGTTGAGGGAAATGTTTTGGAGGAGCAGGTTATATTCAGATAAGGCAAAGTACACTCAGAGGCACTGATGTGTGAGCACCTGAACACCTGTAGAAACCATAATTAGTTCAGGTGATTGGAGGATGGCATGGGGGAGGTGTGGGAGCAGGCTAAGCTTTACATCATGGTGATATTTGAAAGTCCATGTGGAGGTATTGGAGGATTTAAAAGGGGAAGATGCCTATTAGACTTGAGTTTTAGAAAGGTCATTCTAGCGGTGGTCTGGAGATAACATTGTGGGAGAAGGGGATAGGAAGGCAGAGAGACCACTGTGTCGTGATGGGGGAAATGATGAGCACATTGGCAGCGAGGATAGAGAGAAAGAAAGATACTAATGGAGACAACGCTACGGGAATCACTAGAAGACAATATCTAGAGAAAGACAAAAGAGGTGACACTTGAGTTGACACCTGGATGATGAAAAGAAAGTGGTCACATGAGACTGCGGACTGAAGAGTCCCAAACCAAAGGACCAGCAAAGCCCTTGAAACAGAAATAAATCTCCTGGGCTTCCCTGGTGGCTCAGTGGTAAAGAATCCTCCTGCCGGATTCAATCCTCCAGGAAGATCCCCTGGAGAAGAAAATGGCAACCCACTCCAGTATTCTTGCCTGGGAAATTCTGTGGACAGAGGAGCCTGGTAGGCTACAGACCATGAGATTACAAAGTGTGGGACATGACTTAGCTACTGAACACCACCACCAGTCAATCAATTTGAGGATAATATCTCTACTAGTTTTCTCCGTTCTTTTTAAAAACTTTTATTTTTGTATTAGGGTTTAGCTGATTAACAATGTTTGTAATAGTTTCAGGTGAACAGTGAAGGGACTCAACCATTCTTATACATGTATCTGTTCTCCCCCAAACTCCCCTCCCATCCAGGCTGCCGCATAACATTGAGCAGAGCTCCCTGTGATGTACAGTAGGTCCTTACTGGTTGTCCATTTTAAATATGTCAGTATGTACATGTCCCCATCTCAAACTCCCTGACTGTTCTTTCCTTCCAGCAATCTTAAGTTTGTTCTCAAATTCTGTGAGTCTGTTTCTGTTAGAAATAGCATTTTAAAGTCTGCTATTTCATTGAGTGAACTATACTCAACTATGGAAAATGGTATGGTGGTTCCTCAAAAACTAAGCATAACATTACTTTATTATTCAGCAGTTCCGCTTATGGGTATATACCCACAATAATTGGAAGAAGGAACTTAACAGGTATTTGTACCCCAATGTTCATAGCAGCATTATTTATAATTGCCAAACAGTGGAAGCAATCCAGGTGTCCATTGACAGATGAATGGATAAACAAAATGTGGCATAGACCTACAATGGAATATTATTCAGCCTTAAAAAGAAAGAAAATCCTAATACATGCCACAAAACAGACAAACCTTGAAGACATTGTGCTGAATGAAATAAGCCAGGCACAAAAGGACAAATTGTGATTTCACTTATTTGAGGTATCTAGAGTAGTCAATTTTGTAGAAATAGAAATAAGAATTGTGGTAGCAGGGGTTGAGGGAAAGAGGGACTGGGGACTTGGTGTCTAATGGGCCCAGTTTCAGGTTTATGAAAAGAGTTATGAGGGTGGGTGGTGCTGATGGTTGCACAGCAGTGTGAATGTACTTGTTGGCACAGAATTGTGCACTTAAAAATGGTTAAGATGATAAATTTCACATTATGTATGTTTTGCTGTTCACTTACTCCATTGTGTCCGACTCTCAGTGACCACGTGGACTGCCATATGCCAGGCTTCCCCATCCTTCACTGTCTCCTGGAGTTTGCTCAAACTCATGTCCATCGAGTCAGTGACGCCATCCAACCATCTCGTCCTCTGTTATCCTTCAATCTTTCCCAGCATCAGGGTCTTTTCTAATGAGTCAGTTCTTCACATCAGGTGGCCAAAGTATTGGGGCTTCAGCGTCAGTCTTTCCAGTGAATATTCAGGGTTGAGTTCCTTTAGGATTGACTGGTTGGATCTCCTTGCTGTCCAAGGGACTCTCAAGAGTCTTTTCCAGCACCACAATTTTAAAAGCATTAATTCTTTGGTGCTCAGCCTTCTTTATGGTCCAACTCTCACAGTTGTACATGACTACTGGAAAAAACACAGCTTTGACTAGATGGACCTTTGTTGGCAAAGTAATGTCTCTGCTGTCTAGGTTGGTCATAGCATTTCTTCTTAGGAGCAAGCACCTTTTAATTTCATGGCTACAGTCACCATCTGCAGTAATTTTGGAGCCCAATAAAATAAAGTCTGTCACTGCTTCCATCTTTTCCCCATCTATTTGCCACGAAGTGATGGGAACAGATGCCATGATCTTAATATTTTGAATCTTGAGTTTTAAGTCAGCTTTTTCACTCTCCTCTTTTACCTTCATCGAGAGGCTCTTTAATTCCTCTTCACTTTCTGCCATAAGGGTGGTGTCATCTGCATTTCTGAGGTCATTGATATTTCTGCTGGCAATCTTGATTCCAGCTTGAGCTTCATCCAGCCTGGCATTTTACATGATATACTCTGCATATAAGTTAAATAAGCAGGATGACAATATGCTGCCTTAATGTACTCCTTTCCCAATTTGGAACCAGTCTATTATTCCATATTTGGTTCTAGCTGTTGCTTTTTGTCCTGCATACAGGTTTCTCAGGAGTCAGGTACAATGGTCTGGTATTCCCGTCTCTTAGAATTTTCCACAGTTTGTTGTGATCCACACAGTCAAAGGCTTTAGCATAGTCAGTGAAGCAGAAGTAGATGTTTTTCTGGAATTATCTTGCTTTTTCTATGATCCAGTGGATGTTGGCAATTTGATCTCTGGTTTCTCTGCCTTTTCTAAATCCAGCTTGTATATCTGAAAGTTCTTGGTTCATGTGCTATTGAAGCGTAGCTTGAAGGATTTTGAGCATTACTTTGCTAGCATGTGGAATGAATGCAATTGTACAGTAGTTAGAACATTCTTTGGCATTGCCCTTCTTTGAGATTGGAATGAACACTGACCTTTTCCAGTCCTGTGGCCACTGCTGAGATCTCTAAATTTGCTGGTATATTGAATGCAGCACTTTAACATCATCTTTTAGGATTTGTGGTATGTTTTACCACAATTAAAAAAAAAAGCCACTAAAGAATCTGAGATGTTTTGAAGTCAGGTTTACTGAGGTATAATTTACATATAGTAAAATCCATCCTTTTTAGGTGGACAGTTCTGTGTGTTTTGACAAATGTATGTGGTCAGCTAACCACTACCACAATCAAGATATAGAATATTTGTTTTTCTCCAAAATTTCCCTTAAGCCTGTTTATAGTCAATCCTCTCTCCCCATCCCCAGCTCATAACAATTACTGCTCTGTTGTGTCCTTATAGTTTTGCCTTTCCAAAGGCAAAACTTTCCGCTTATATTATAAGCGGAATCATTTAGTATGTTGCCTTTCACTCTTGGTTCTTGTATTTAGCATAATACTTTTGAGATTTATCCATGTTGTTGGATATGCTAAGAGTTTATTCCTTTTTATTATTCGCCTACTGTTCAATTGTATGAATATATCACAATTTATTTATTTACCAATTGAGGGACATTTGTAATGTTTCCAGTTTGGGCAGTTATGAATCTGACTGTGATAAGTAACTGTTCATTGCTGGGTTATATAGCAAGTGTATATTTATCTCTAAGCAGTTGCCAAACTTTTTTATAGAACAGCTATAGTCCCAAAGCAGTATACAAGAGTTCCAGTTGCTCCACATTCTTACCAGCTTTTGCTACTGTCAGGCTTTTTATTGTTTTGTTTTGCTCTATTTTAGCCTTCTAATAGGTGTGTAGCAATAACTATTGTGGTTTTAATTGGCATTTCCCTAGTGCATCTTTTCTCGGGCTTATTTTCCATCCACATCTCCATTTGGTGAAGTGTCTGTTCACTTCTTTTGACCATTTTTAAGTTTTCTAATTAATTTTTAAAATTTTTATTTAATTGTGGGTGATTTTTAAATATTTTATTATCATAAAAAGTGCTTCAATGAATATTATAGGTAAAATTTTGCCCTCAGTTTGGAGCGTGTACTTGAAATAATTTCCTAAAACCACTGGATCAAAGACAGAACATTGTTGATGTCCTTCTGTATGCATCGTTCATGAGCTTTTCAAAGTGGTTGAGCCAATTTACTGTCTTTCTGAAAGTGGTGGCAGTTTGATAGGTGGAACAGGCTATCATGTTGTTTTAATTGGAATTTGACTCTAATGCCATGGAACGTTTGCCTATAATCATTAAACATTCTGTTTCTTCTTCTGTAAATTGTCTCACTCCTTGCCATTTTAGTTGCTAGAGTAGCACAGAAAATTTTCATGGGTCTGTCTTCATAAGGTCAGTGATGGAGTGTGTGAACCTCAGTGCCAGGAATGGTGATTTACAGTATTTTCATTTTTCATAAAATATTAACCAGTCTCAGCCTGGTTTCTTTCATGCTTGGCGGCCATGAGCTAATTTGCATAGCTGGCAAGGTAAAAATAACTTCAGAGCTGAAAAGAAAGAGCATTGCCATCGAGTTAAATTTGGACCCTGGGTGTCAGCACGTGTACAGGGGGCAGCAGTTCCTTCGTCTAGACTCCATTATTAATGAACACACTCCACTGTTCCTTATAAATAGAAAAAGGTGCTCTTTTAAATTCCTTTCTGAGAAAATGCCCATGCCACTTAGTTCTTCAGCTAGGAGAGCAACCTCTTGATTCCTCTAACAACTCAGCATTTTATTTATTCACAATGAAAGTGCAATTAAAACCACTTATACTGTTTGTGCTTACATACCCTATCAAATAGATTTGGGTAACAATTAAAAGAGTTCCTGTATATAAGCACACTTCTTTTTAATTATTAAAATTGCTTGTATTTTATTGTATTCCAAATAGGTGGTATGGGATGTGATATGACTCAGAAGTACTGGAATGAATTTTGGTTTAATGATTCTAAAAAGTAAAAAGCATTTTGTTTCCTCTGACAAATAGCTTAGTTCATTTGGTGCTCTACAGACAGTTGATATTTTAGAATAACTTTATGGCTGCCTCTTCATCATGCACTATAATTGTAGGTTTGTCTTCCATGCAAGTACAGGAAATTATCTAGGTTTTTGTTTTTAATACTTGTCATCCTAGAAGACAGAAAGCCTGTGCCTGTCATACAAAGTCGTCTCTTACCCATTGTAGGCAGAACTAGAAAAGTGGAACAATGGACAAATATATATTTTTTTCCTAAAATTTATGGATCCATGCTTTGTCTGAAAGAGTCATTGATTTGAGAATATTTTATGAATTCAGATTCTTTCAGCCAAATACTTCCCGGACATCCAAAAAACAACAAAAAAAAGCTCCTTACCCCAACACTCTATGAGAAAGTAGAGTTTTATTACTTAGGCTTTACTTTTCCTCCTACTTTGAAGGATCCTTCAGCCAGCCCTCTACCTGGGGTTAACCTGTACTCATCAGCGTTTGATGTCTTGAGAAGAGGCTTTTGAGTCTTTCCAGGATCATGAATGTGAATAATTTTTCAGTCTTTTCAAAGCTGGGGAGAGAGCAGAGTTTCGGTATCTTAGGGATTAAGCCACCTGCTAAGGTGACATTCAAGAAAGCAACTGTGACATTCAAGAAAGCAACTGTGCATTGCTATATGGAACCTCATGCCAGGGATATGTTTCTGAGTTTTTCCTTGTTTCTCCTATAGATGACTTGGCTCTTGTCTCACCATGCCAGTTATGTCAAGTTCTTCACTTTGGTTTCTTATCCAGATGGTATGAATCTGGACAGAATAGGTGGGTGGGTCATTGTGAGTGGCAGAAATCAAACTTGGACTGCTGTAAGCAAGGAGAGACTTTTCAAAAAAAAGTATCTCACAGGACCACCACGCTGCAGAACCATTAGGAAGAGTTGGGACTCAGGAACGGCAAGAACAGGGTGCCATCTCCAATAGAATTCCTCCTTCCTCTTACATCAGTGGAATCAACTTTCTTCTCTCTCACTGGAGCCAGCTTTGTTTTGTGGGAGCAAACACGGATGAGGACAGCCTTTTGTTCTATGTCTTATATTTTATTTCATAGCTGCTTCGGAAGAGTTCATCCAAACTCTGGCCCTGAGTCTAAACATCTCAGTAGCCTCCCTGTCCCTGTCAGCCTACCAGCAATGTCACATAAGAACATTGTTGTTTCTGAAAACAATGACAGGTACAGAGCGATGGTGTTGAAGGAAAGGCATTCAGACCACAGGCAGCCACTCTGTATGGAGAGTGCTAGATTTTACAGCTGGCATCTGTAACCCAGCACTGGAGTTTGCTAGTGCATTCTTCTGCTGAGGCCAACATTAGAGGCTTGGCCCCTGTGTGGATAATGAGCTCGGTTCTGTTCCTCAGCTGGGCTCTCTCTGGCTAACCATCTCATAGATGCTTATTCCCGGTCCTACGGGAGACCTGGTGAGAGAAAGTGTGTAGGTGGTATATCCACAGAAATCCCTCGCCACTACTAGCCAAACAACTCAAAGAACATGTATTTATGTTAGTGAGTTCTTATAATGTGGGATTTCCCTCTCCAGCAATTCTCCTCCTTTGCCAGCTCTCTGAAGCACAGTTTTGGTAACATTCATATGATGGTGCAATCACAGGACACCATAAGGCTCTGCAGAGAGGCAGCTCTGTGGTCATCCAAGAGAAGACATTTGTCAAATATATGTGCCTTTGGGATCTATTTCTAGTGATAAGCCCTTATTTTTTGTAGCTACTGAAAGCTCTCCAAATTTGGAATCTAAATTTCTGGGTTTGAGTCTCAATTTGACCATTCACAATACTACCTTAGTGACCTTGGGCTAGCCAGTTTCTCTCTGTGAGCCTTAATTCTCACACTTATAACATAGGACATAATGGTATTGCTATGGAGCAGGACTGTGTAAGCTATGAAACAGAACTGAGGCAGTTTTCTTTTATCATCATTGTCATCACCTAGTCCTAAATGACAATCATAGAGATGCTGCCTGTCGCTTGGCATATCTCCTTGCTGTGTCTGAGTTAAAATCAGGGACTTTCTTACAAAAAAGAAAGAAACCTGGGACTGTTGGTAGAAACTTGACCTTTGTTTCCACTACTGTAAGGTTAAGGAAATGAAACTCTCCTTTGTACATTACTGTGTTCTTCATCTTGCGTCATTCGGGGAAATTTCTCTTTTGGATTAAGGCTTCCTTTGGAGACACCACAGGGGGTAAGTTTTATGCATCACCTCAGAGATGTTTTTGTGCTTCCCTGGTGACTCAGACAGTAAAGAATCCACCTGCAGTGCGGGAGACATGGGTTTAATCCCTGGTTGGGAAGATCTCCTGGAGGAGGGCAGGGCAACCCACTCCAGTATTCTTGCCTGGAGAATCCCCATGGACAGAGGAGCCTGGTGCGCTGCAGTCCATGGGGTTTCAAAGAGTCAGACATGGCTGAGCAACTAAGCACTGAAGATGTTTTAAGAAGAAAGCAGAAGGGAATTTTCCTCACTGCTGGAGGTCCCTCAAAATCATGACAGTGGCTAAAGGTCATCCTGGGAGACTGTTCATTTCTGCCTGAGAGGGGCTGTGTGTGCTTCTCCCAGAGTGGATGGAGATTAGTTGTGAAGCACATGCATTGTCTTTGGCCAGGCTATTGCTTAGCTGAGAGTTTCTCTTACGATACTGGTTCTCAACTACCCTACTGAGGTAGGGGTGCCTTCAGAAGACATTTGCTGATGTTTAGAGACATTCGTAATTGTCATAACTTGAGGAGAGGGGATAGAGTAGGGGATGCTACAAGTATCTAGTGGGTAGAGGCCAGGAATGTTGCTCAGCATCCTGCAATGTAGTCTGGGTCATTAAGATCTTTTTTGTATAGTTCTGTGAATTCTTGCTCTTCTTAATATCTTCTGCTTCTGTTAGGTCCATACTGTTTCTGTCCTTTATGGTGCCCATCTTTGCATGAAATGTTCCCTTGGTATCTCTAATTTTCTTGAAGGGATCTTTGGTCTTTCCCAGTCTATTGTTTTCCTCTATTTCTTTGCATTGATCACTTAGAAAGGCTTTCTTGTCTCTCCGTGCTCTTCTTTGGAATACTGCATTTAGACGGATATATCTTTTTCTCCATTGCCTCTTACTTCTCTTCTTTTCTCAGCTGTTTTTAAGGCCTCCTCAGACAACCATTTTGCCTCTTTGAATTTCTTTTTCTTGGGGAGAGTTTTAATCACCACCTCCTGTACAATATTATGAACCTCTGACCGTAGTTCTTCAGGCACTCTCTCTGTCAGATCTAATCCCTTGAATCTATTTGTCACTTCCATTGGATAATAACATAGGATTTGGTTTAGGTTATATCTTAATAATCTGGTGGTTTTCCCTACTTTCTTCAATTTAAGTCTGAATTTTGCAATAAGAAATTCATGATCTGATCCATAGACTAGGAGCACCTACTTTTGTTTTTGCTGACTGTATAGAGTTTCTCCATCTTTGGCTGCAAAGAATATAATCAGTCTGATTTTGGTATTGGCCATCTGGTGATGACTATGAGGGTCATTTCTTGCATTGTTGGAATAGGGTATTTGCTATGACCAGTGCTTTTGACTGTGTGGATCACAGCGAACTGTGGACAATTCTTAAAGAGATGGGAATACCAGACCACATTACCTGCCTCCTGAGAAATCTATATGCAGGTCAAGAAGCAACATTTAAAACCAGACATGGAGCAATGGACTGGTTCCAAATTGGGGAAGGAATCCATCAAGGCTGTATATTGTCACCCTGCTTATTTACCTTATATGCAGAGTACATCATGTGAAGTGCTGGGCTGGATGGAGCTCAAGCTGAAATCAGGATTGACAGGAAAATATCAATAACCTCAGATATGAAGATGATACCACCCTTATAGCAGAAAGCTAAGAGGAACTAAAGAGCTTTTTGATAAAAGTAAAAGAGATGAGTGACAAAGCTGGCTTAAAACTCAACATTCAGAAAACTAAGATCATGGCATCTGGTCCCATCACTTCATGGCAAATAGATAGGGAAAAGATGGAAACAGTGACAGACTTTATTTTCTTGGGCTCCAAAATCACTGTAGATGGTGACTGTAGCCATGAAATTAAAAGACGCTTGCTCCTTGGAAGAAAAGCTATGACAAACCTAGACAGCATATTAAAAAGCAGAGACATTGCTTTGCTGACGGAGGTCTATATAGTCAAAGCTGTGGTTTTTCCAGTAGTCATAAGGCTAAGTACTGAAGAATCGATGCTTTTGAATTGTGGTGTTGGAGAAGACTTTTGAGAGTCCCTCGAACCACAGGGAGATTCAACCAGTCAATCCTAAAGGAAATAAGTCCTGAATGTTCATTGGAAGGACTGTTGCTAAAGCTGAAGCTCCAGTATTTGACCACCTGATGTGAAGAACTGACTCATTAGAAAAGACCCGGATGCTGGGAAAGAGTGAAGGCAGGAAGAGAAGGGGATGACAGAGGATGAGATGGTTGGATGGCATCACCAATTTGATGGACATGAGTTTGAGGAAGCTTTGGGAGCTGGTGATGGACAGGGAAGCCTAGCGTGCTGCAGTCCCTGGGAGTGCAAAGAGTCAGACATGACTGAGTGACTGAACTGACCTGATCCTAAAGCATACTTCCTGAGACATCTGATCTCAAATGTCAATACACCATCATCTCCTTGGTGTGACATGGTTTGATCATTGAACTTTATTTGGTGGGAAAGGAAAGAGGATTTTTAGGCTATGATTTTATTGTTCATCAGAAGTCATATTTTCGGACTCCTCCATATCTACTAAGATTCTTATGAAACTTAATTAGAAATCCTATTTTAAAATCCAGAAAGGGTTGTCTTCTTTTTATTAAATACAGAACTACTTGTTCCCTGCTGGAGCTACTTGTTCCTCCTTCTCTACTGCTAAGAAGCTACTTGACCTTGCTCTTCTTCCCATTCTCCTAAGAAATGTTAGGGCTTTAGGGTATGATTTATTATCTGCAGACTTAGAAGAAAATCCATGCTCCACTCTGACCTAAGTAAAAAACAACCCGAATGAACAACCAAATTAAAAAAAAAAATGGCTGCCTCACGATGATTTTATGGTTAGCATATGTATGTGAGCTCTTTATGACTGCCATTCCTGGGGACAGCAAGATGCTCGTGCTACTTCAGGGACCATCGGAAGGAGCAAGGTTTCTTCTAGAATGCTGTGTCTGCAGTTCTTGGAAAGCACTAAGCCTTTCAAGGCACACTGTTTCATTGTTCTGGGAAAACACCAAGAATGAAGGCACTAAAGCAGCAGCTCACGTTGGTCCACCTTGTCCTCTCCTTAAAGAGAAGGAGCGTGTGTATTGGCTGGTCTCTACATCTGGATTTCTCAAACTGTGTGCCAAACGCTATTTAGCGTTTCATGAAAGCAAGATAGTTGATTGTAATCAGCATTAAACAAAAGGGAGAAAGGAAGAATGGAAGAGAAAATATGAGTGTATTACACATAGAAAGGATAAGTATTATTTTATGAAGCATTATACAATTATATAATGTATATGCCTCCTGGTTTGTGATGTAAAATGTATTTCCGACTGTAGGCTGTGGCATAAAAGATTTGAAACTCATTGCTGTTTACGCTTTTACTTCTGTTCTAAGAACTTGGGTCAGATGAAGCCCCACAGCATGTTTTCCCTACACTGAAGACCTGAGTTCCCTCCCGCACCCATTCCTGAACCAGTTGCTACTCAGGACAGTGGATAATTTGCTTAGACTACTCTCTGTATACGCTCTAGGGCAGGAGAGGGGCCTGGCCTCTCCAGTTGGCATGAACAGAGGATATCTAAGGATATCTCTGTTATCTGGGGAGATTATTACAAGGGAGACACATAGTGGCTGTTGCCTGGGAAGGGCCTCTGGGGCTTCTTCCTGACCCAGGGATAGAACCTGGGGGTCCTGCATTGCACGTGGATTCTTTATTATCTGAGCCACCAGGAAAGCCTCTGGGGCTAGAAGGTAGCATTAATGCAGGTACAGAGACCGAGGTAGACACTCCATTACAGTAGCTGGGGCTGGGGAGAAGGCGAGGAATCAGTGGTTAAATCAAATTCTCTGGAGCTCAGAGTAGCAGTGTGGGTAACCTGATGTCCCACCACCAAATGTAAACTTGGAACTTTTGAGCACTGACAGGCTTGGTCCAAACATTTAATAGCCTAGAAAGTCTTATTTGGTGGTGGTTTAGTCACTAAGTTGTGTCTGACTCTTTGTGACCCCACGGACCCCACCAGGCTCCTCTGTCCATGGGATTTCCCAGGCCAGAATACTAGAGTGGGTTGCTGTTTCATCTTCCAGGGGATCTTCCCAACCCAGGGACTGAACCCATATCTCCTGCATTGTAGGTGGATTCTTTGCCGCTGAGCCGCTGGGAAGCCCATATAAAATCTTCTTTATTTGATATTTTTTCCCTTCTCTGCAGCCTCTCCACTGTCCATTCTTCCCCAGACCTCTAGGTTCCAGCCATAACAGCCCTTGTTTGGGCTTTTCAAGTGTAACAATCTCCTTTTTTCCCCTAGGCCTTCTGCACGTGCCTTTTCCTGTATCTGGGTGTTCTCCCCCCATTGCTTCCTCTGACCTACTCATACTTCACCTCTGAGCTCTTATGCCATTTCCGCAGGAAAGTCTTTTTTCCTTTCCTTCCCATAATTGTGATTTATTTAGTACCTATCTCTTTCATTAAGTTTCACGAAGACAACCACCATCTTTATCCTGTCCTTCTTTGTAATGCCAGTATACACTCAATACATGTCAGTAGATTGTAGATGGGTTCTGGGCTCTGGGGTGGAGCTAAGCCTAAATGGGATCAAGGGGTCCCAGCATAAGGGCTGGGGAGGATGAAGAGACAGCTTGCAATGTCTGGGAACTAGGCTGAGCCTGACACCTGTTTTCTCTTTCCCAACCTCACTCTTCTCCCTCAAATATATTTTGATCAAGTTGAATTTTGGAGAGGGGAGACCTGTCTCTATGTGAGTAATTTAATATACATTGACTTTTTGTTTTTGAAAAAATAAAATGTTTAGAAATCGATTCCCAGATCAAATCACACCTTTCAGTAATTTATTTAAAAGTAATGGAGAGCCAAGCATTGGGTATAATTCAGTAGATTTTCATAAATCATCATTATGTGCACATGTGGTTAAATGGATGTCCAGTTACACATACGAGTGTCTGTGGACTCATTCACAGCTCCATGGGCAAGTCCAGCCAGTCTGTCCCAATGGGGATGTATTTGTACTCATTTATCCCTGAGTTTAAAAAAAAAAAAAAAAACAAACTATGATAAATGATTTAAAAAAAAAAAAAAGAAAAATTCATCCCTGAATCATTTATCCTTGACTCTGGGCTTCCCAGGTAGCTCAGCTGGTAAAGAATCCACCTGCGATGGGTTTGATCCCTGGGTTGGGAAGATCCCCTGGAGAAGGAAATGGCAACCTACTTCAGTATTCTGGCCTAGAGAATTCCATGGACTGTAGAGTCCATGGGGTCGCAAAGAGCTGGCCACAACTGAGTGACTTGCACTTTCACTTCATCCCTGAGTCTAGGGTGTCTCTTGGGTACCACTCTTGCATATTGTTAGGGTAAGGACGGTAGTAGATGGCAACATGAAAGGCAGTTCCTGCCATCAAGGAGCTGGCTTTGAACTGAATTTTAAGGATCCAGCTCATTATCATTCATGGTCAGACTTTTGTTCTAAGATGCAAGAATGGTATGCAATTAAGTGTTAAATGTTGTGCAGGCTTCTGGATGGTCAGAGAAAGGGGAGATTGGTGTGAACTGCAGGGGTATATCACCTTGTGGGTGGCTTTGATTCATAGAGTTTTAGAGCAAGAAGGGTCCAAGAGGGTTCTCTGTCTGACCATCTCATTTTATAGGTAAGAAAACAGATTTCTTCTCTTCTTCCTCCATACCACCTATTAAATACATTCTATGAGCAGGCTGTAGTAGACATTATAATTTTTTTTAGTTATCCTATATCCAGCTTCCCCCATGGTCCCTCATCTCCCTTTTGGGAGAATATTTTATTGTATGTACTCTTTCTAGGGTTCTTTCTCACCCTGAATGTGGTGGAGGACTGTCCCTGCACAGCCAGATAAAGTGTAAGGGGACATGTGACTTAAGCTCAACCACTTGCTTTTTTCCACATGGCTTTTAAGCTAGCAACTTTATGACATTATTTTTCACTGGCAGATATTAATGTATTGCTAGGAATATCCACAGTGGCCTAGGAATCAGATGTCCTGGACTCTCAGATCTTTGCCCAGTGCATTAGTTTCCTATTGCTGCTGTAACAAATTACTACAAAATTAGTGGCTTTAAAAAAACATTAATTTTCTTCTTCCAGAGGTCAGAAATCGTAGTTCCAGAGGTCAGAGATCCAAAATCATGGATTGGCTCCATCATCTGGGCCAAAATCATGGTATCAGCAGGACTGTGCTCCCATCATAAGCTGGAGAAAATCCATTTCTTTGTCCTTTTGAGCTTCTAGAACTGCATTTCCTGTGCTCTTTGACCGGTAGGCCCTTTTTCCATCTGGCTTCACTCAGCGTATTGCCTTCTTTCTAGTCAAGTCTTCCTGTGCCTCCCTCCTTTCAAGGGCACTTATGATTGCTTTTAGGGTCTACTTAGATAATCCAGAATAATCTCCCCATCTTCAAATCCTTTAATCACATCTGCAAAACCATTTTGTCATATCAGGTAATACTAACATTCACAGCTTTCAGGTATTCAGTTCAGGTCAGTCACTCAGTCGTGTCCGACTCTTTGCGACCCCATGAATCGCAGCACGCCAGGCCTCCCTGTCCATCACCAACTCCCAGAGTTCACTCAGATTCACGTCCACCGAGTCAGTGATGCCATCCAGCCATCTCATCCTCTGTCGTCCCCTTCTCCTCCTGCCCCCAATCCCTCCCAGCATCAAAGTCTTTTCCAATGAGTCAACTCTTCGCGTGAGGTGGCCAGAGTACTGGAGTTTCAGCTTTAGTGTCATTCCTTCCAAAGAAATCCCAGGGTTGATCTTCAGAATGGACTGGTTGGATCTCAAGACCTGGTTGTCTTTGGGAAGCATTATTCAGCCAACTACACAAAGATTTCTGCTTCTCTGTTTTCCCACCCTGATCTTCCAATAGTCCTTCAATTCTGTGAAGTCCTGATATCTTCTCAGTATACTTGTTTGGGATTTGTTTGCTTAAGAAAGCTAACATTTGTTTCTGTTGCTTACAACCAGGAACCCTACGTGGTAAATCAGCACTGTGTGAAGAACTACAAGCAACCTCTTTTAAAGATCAACCTTCTTAGAGAGGCACTGGCCCCATTTTACAGATAAGGAAGCCAAAGCTCAGAGATACAATTGTTTAAGGCCAGACAGCTGGTGTGAGTGAGAGAAATGTTATTTAAAACCAGCGAGTATGACTGGAGAGGATGTGCTCAATTTTCTCAGAATCCTAGTTCAAGTCTCTTTTGATGGTGGACCTTTTCCAAGGATGGGCAGGATTTCATCTGGGCCCTGAAGTCTGGGTCTTATTATTGCGGCAGGGGAGAGATGGCATGAGAAAGTCAGTCTAGGCAAGAGGGAGCCTGGAGAGTAAAAGGTAAATCCAAGAGATGTAGAAGAGAAAGGGTAGGGTGGACTTTGATGCCCCATTGGAGGTAAAATAGTAAAAAGAGAGGAAGGAGCCAACCCCCCAGGGAACACTTTTAAGTGAACAAAGCAACTCATTTCTATTGAGTTCCCAAGGAAATGATATCCTGACTCAACTCTGGGTTGGAATCCAACTTGAAATCTGTGCCTTCTGGCCTCCTCCTGGCGGTGGTGCTGCTGCTAAGTCGCTTCAGTTGTGTCCGACTCTGTGCGACCCCATAGACGGCAGCCCACCAGGCTTCCCCCATCCCTGGGATTCTCCAGGCAAGAACACTGGAGTGGGTTGCCATTTCCTTCTCCAATGGCTTCTTCCTGGTCTCCCCTTAATACGGGCTGGATAAATACCGAATCCCTTTTGCTACTATTCATCAGTCTTTTCACCTACATGTGAACAACTTGGCTTTCAAATACTAATAAAGTTCTCCCTTGGGACTTATATGGTCAGAGCCCAAACCAGTGATTTCTGGAGCTCAGGAGTGAATTCTCTGCCTGGTGCTAACACTCTGGCACTTGTGTTTCTTCTCAGAAGAGAGCTTGAATGTTTGTTTAGGGATGAGGCAAACCTGGAGAAGGAGGCTCCACACTTGGTCATTTCACGCCACCACTGAAGTAGAGAGGTACATGAGATGCCTACCTAAATTTGAATTTTAGAGAAGCAGCGAGTCATTTTTAGTGTAATATTTGCACAGTGTTTTGGGGGCATTTTCATCTGCCTGCAATACAGGAGACCCTGGTTTGATTCCTGGGTCAGGAAGATCCACTGGAGAAGGGAAAGGCTACCCACTCCAGTATTCTGGCCTGGAGAATTCCAGGGACTGTATAGTCCATGGGGTCACAAAGAGTTGGACACAACTGAGCAACTTTCACTTCACTTGGGGCACTTTTGGCCATGGGAGAGTGAACGTGAAGATATCAGTCACTCAGTTGTGTCTGACTCTTTGTAACCCTATGGACTGTAGCCCTCCAGCCCTCCAGGCTCCTTTGTCCATGGGATTCTCCAGGCAAGAATACTGGAGTGGGTTGCCATTCCCTTATCTAGGGGTTTTTTTCTACCCAGGGACAGAACCCATGTCTCCCTCATTGCAGGCAGACTTTTTACCCTCGGAGCCACCAGGGAGGGTACAGTGAAATACGCATGTGCAAAGAGAATGCTGGACTTGGATTGACCAGGAGACTGAGACAGATCCCAGATCCCATGGCTACAAGGAAGGCAGGGTTGCAGAAATCTTCCGGTGATGACTTGGGAAGGGGCCTTTAGTTGTAATTGTCCAGAGCATCATTCCATCATCTGCTGCGCTGTGCCACTGGGTGAAGGTCAGACCACACCCTCAGGGTCATATCAGCCTCCACTCTCTTCTTACCTGCTGACACCTACAAGTGAAAATGTTCGAGGAAGGGCTGAGCCCTGACATTCATCAGGAAACAGTTTTGGCACATTCATAGCATGTCGAGCACAGTGTCTGTGCTGATGCTGTCAGGGGTTTGTCAGCTCACTGACTGTCCTCGGCCTTGGAGATCAAGCAGTAATTAAGACCCCCTCTGTGTCCAGAGCTCCCCACCAGGTTCTGTGCTGATGGTGACAAAAGAAGTGAAGAACACAGTCTCTGCTCCTGAAGAGCGCGCACCTATGCCTCTTGGGACGGTGGAGAGCTTAGCGTTTATTAATTTGGAACTGGAATCCTCTTCCTCAGGGGCCTCGCTCTGACCTTGTGAAGCACCTGTCCCGTCCTGTGTGTTTGTTTACCTGCTGCAGCGGTCACCACCTAGGGCTCAAGGAGCCTCATACCCTGCTGATCCTGACAGTGATGCAGTCAAGCCTGTGGGAGTTAGCAGTGTGTGGCCTTGGACTGAAGGAAGCCAAGTTCTCTGGCTTGTTTGGGGACCAAACTCTGTGACCTTGGTATTTTTAGCAAAGCACTGGACTACGGAACAGTGGAGCTGCCAGGGACCCAGAAGATTCTGCCGGCATAATGGCAGAGAGGGAAAACGATTGGTTTTGATCTCACAAGAGAACTGACTTTAATGCCTGGTCTTGCCTTTTATTAGCAATTTAATTTTCTTTGAGCCTCAGTTGCCTCCCCTGTGAAATGGAGTGGATAGTAACATCAGGATATTTTGGAGGATTTAATGAGATAACATATTGGAAAGTGCTCACAGATGGTAAGCTCTGTATTGGTCACCGCAGTTACCTGTTCTCATGGTGCTTTATAAACACCTGTGTCACGACACTCTCTGCGGCGAATTATAGTCAGTACATTTCTGTGGGTCTCCTTCCGCTAGACTGAGGGCCAGGACGTTTTTCCTATGGTTCAAATTTCCTGGAGCCTCTCACGTAGGCCTCCTCTGGATGAGGCTCAGAGTTGAGCTGAATAACCTTCAGAACTTGGGTTTTGCTAAAAGACAGGTCTTTGAATTTTGAGTCTTCCTCCTTGGTGTCCTCCATCTCTGACTCTCCCACTGAGGGCCGGGCCGATCCTGTCCTGTGGGGTCTGTTTAAGAGCAAGGCGTCTTAGCAGTACATTGGAAGCTTGTCATTAGACTTTAAAATGCTTGAGGACAGATTTCCAGTGCCCTCCTGTATGCTCAAACAGGCACAGGTTTGTGTAGCAAACTGGCTCTGATCTCTGCATTGATAACTTCTAGGGTTTCTGTGGTATTTCTGTTCATTTGATCTCAGTTTTAACACGATTATTGATTTCCTCAGTGCAGTTCAATTCCTTGAGCATTTATTGAGCACGTTTTCCTTGCTAGACCCTGGGCTGGGTGTTGGACATGTTGAGATGAGGAAGACAGTGTCTCCAGCTGAGGTATTCTGGATCTCAGAGAGGTGGCAGGTGAGGAAAAAAGAGGCTTCCTCTAGGATGTGGTAAGGACAGTGGCAGTGGTGGGGACAGAATTTTGTGGGAGTTCAGAATAGGGCCCTTTTCCTTAGTTATCTTCTGGAGCCCATCGCTGTTGTTTCTAACAGATGGATGGGGGACCCAGATTGTGCTCCCTGCCCTCAAGGATGGTTTGAATACTGGGAGAAAGCCAGTGGCAAACGTGCATCAGCCAGAGGTTCAGTTGAAAGCCCTCCTGCACTGGATGAAAGAGAAGAAAGTTTCAAGGGCCAGGGGGGCACAGGTCCACAGGTGACCGACCTTGCCTGAAGAATGAAGGGTTTTGGAGGCCTGGGGAGAGCTTGGTTCAGCCAAGGGCTGCACTCGGTAAAGAGGGCCTAGACATGTCTCATGGCTGGCTGCTTCTCCCTTTGATGTTAGCTTTACTTTTCTCCCCTTTCCTACGTCATCATCCCTGTTTCTCTGATGGCTGCTTCTCCACCAGCTCTTATTTCTTCTCATCGCCTTTCTTGCTTTCACCTCCACGTGTTCCTCGACTGCTCACCACCCCCATCCTCCCATTCTCCTTTCCCTCTGCCACTTTTTCTTCCTTTCTATACCTGTGCCTTCTTGCCTTTTAAGAGTGTCCTTGATTTCCTACCTCCATGTTCCAACATGTCCCTTGTTCACCTCAGAGTTGGGGAGGAGACATTCATTTTCAGTGGCCTTTCTTATGATGTGAAAGGGCATCTCGTGTGTATCTGGGTATCCTAGGAAACAGAATCCTAGTTTCTGAATGGGGCAGATTACTCACTGTGTTTGTAAGACAGCAAACCAGAGGGAAAGCAGCCTCCATGTGTGCCCCTCCAGAGACTGAGAGTACAGTGGGCTTTCCCTGTGAGCACAGTGGGCTTTCCCTGTGAGCAGGATCAGGGGAGCATTGACCCCATTTTCATGGGGTTCTGATTCTCTGTAACTATACCTATCCCTGAAGCTTCTCTTTCTCTCCTTTCATTTTTTTTAAAAACTTCTGTCCTGATTTTCAGTTCTATTTTCCATGTTTCTCCTTATTCTCTCTCTAGTTTTTTTTTTTTTCCTACTTATTAGAAATTGCATTAATCCCCTGCTTAGTATCTCTCTTTTGCTTTGGAAGATAGAATCAAAAGCTCCTTATTTTCAGATAAGCTGATGGAAGTTTGGGTTGGAAAAGACAGAGAAAATGTGTGAAGCTTGCCTAGCTCCTAAGATGCTTTCAAGACTAAGCTTTCTTTCTAGTTCTTATTTTGAGATTGAATCAACATAGTTATAGAATCTTAAAAGAAATCTCTATTGGCTATTTAAATAACCTTCAACCCAATGTTGGAACCCTCTTTCCTTCATTAAGAGGCTTCTTCTGCTCTGTCCTTGAATACTTTTAATGTTAGGAAGTCATTACCACATAAAGCAGCCCACTTGTTGGCTAGCACTGCTTGTTTCAAAGTTACTACTCGTGATTATAATCTGGATCTGTGTAATTTGTGCCTGTTGATCTCATTTGTGCATTCTCAAGGTAATACAACATAAGCCTTTTGTTCACATATTAAAGGAACTTCAAGGTATCTTCTTCAGTCCTTGAAATATTTTGGAGAGATTCCACCGAAAATAATTAAATGAAATAAACCATTCTTGCCACCCTTTTACTGTATAGGAAAGTCAGTTTTCTGAATGACTCATTCCCCAGTAGTTCCATATAGCTGAAATTGTCCTGGAAGTTGTAAGGAAGAAAAAGAACTATCCTATACAAGGAGAAGGCAATGGCACCCCACTCCAGTACTCTTGCCTGGAAAATCCCATGGACGGAGGAGGCTACAGTCCAAGGGGTCGTGAAGAGTCAGACACGACTGAGCGACTTCGCTCTCACCTTTCACTTTCTTGCATTGGAGAAGGAAATGGCAACCCACTCCCGTGTTCTTGCCTGGAGAGTCCCAAGGACAGGGGAGCCTGGTGGGCTGCCATCTATGGGGTCGTACAGAGTCGGACAGGACTGAAGCAACTTAGCAGCAGCAGCAGCATACAAGGAACACTGACTGCTGCTGCCAAGTCACTTCAGTCGTGTCCGACTCTGTGCGACCCCATAGATGGCAGCCCACCAGGCTCCGCCATCTCTGGGACTCTCCAGGCAAGAACACTGGAGTGGGTTGCCATTTCCTTCTCCAAAGCATGAAAGTGAAAAGTGAAGTTGCTCAGTCGTGTCCGACTCTTTGTGACCCCATGGATTGTAGCCTACCAGGCTTCTCCGTCCATGGGATTTTCCAGGATAGAGTACTGGAGTGGGGTGCCATTTCCTTCTCCAGGGGATCTTCCCAACCCAGGGATTGAACCCAGGTCTCCTGCATTGTAGGCAGACACTTTTACTGTCTGAGCCACCAGGGAAGATTCTTAGTTTAGAGAACACTCATAATATTCAGTGCCATTTATTTTTGTAAGTAGGCCATGGTACTCCCCCAGTTTGTACATGAGGGTAGTGAGCCTCATAGAGATTGACTGGCCTCAGGGCACCCAGCTCTCAAGTGCATGAGTCAGGACTGAATCCCAGTTCTTCTGATTCTTAGTCTTCTGCTGTGTCTGTCATAAATACTGAAGTGTCTTTGTCTCTCCAAAGCGCCTGCAATGTCATGGGATTATATGAAATAAATTGTCTCCTCAAGACAAGGTACTTGGTGTACACAATCTAATAGGATTGTTATGGATTTTTGTTTTGTGTGTGTCTGTTTCTGCATATGGCTGTGGAAGTAGAAAAGTGGAAACGAAGAAACCAAATCCAGCTCAGGCAGTGATTTGGGGGCAATTATAAAAATACTCTATGGGGACCAGTGATGCTATTCCCTAAGTATAAACACCAGTATGATTGATTTTGTTTGGTAAAAATTCTAAGTGTCAAGGTAAAGAAGAATGAGTTACTTCTTTACTGCAGTTAATCCAGAAAAATTTCCTGAAGGAGATAGGAAACAGAGAAATCTAAGAAAATTTTAAAGAAAAAATGTGAGGGCTTTGATAGATTGGAAAGTTGCTGTTATTCAGTTGCGAAGTCGTGTCCGACTCTTTGCAGCCCCGTGGACTGCAGCACGCCAGGCTCCTCTGTCCTCCCCTATCTCCCAGAGTTTGCTCAAATTCATGTTCATTGAGTCGGTGATGCTATCTAACCATCTCATCCTGTGCCACCCCCTTCTCCTTTTGCCTTCAATCTGTCCCAGCATCAGGGTCTGGAAAGAGGGGAAGGTAATTGGTAAGAGTCAGAGGAGGGTTGGGAACATGGTTTTGGGGCAGGAATGAGACAGATGCTGGGGACCTCATGTTTTACTAATGACTTGAAACTAAGATTCCAATGTGATGATCAGTTTTCCTCCTTTGCAAAGTGAAACCCTGATGCGACTAAATTTAATCTCGCTTGGAATCACTGGTGATTCACCCAAGCTCAGGTGCGCCCACACGCAGCTGGCATCAGCTCTGTGTGCTTTCCAGGCTGATCCTTCTCTAACCCGGCTTCCCCCGCCCCCACCCACCGTTGAGCTGGGGAGAAAGCCGAACTGTGGTAACCTTGACCCTCTGTGTCTCCATCTGCAGCATCCTGGCTACTGCGGGAACCCACTTCAACACCCATGTGGACCTGAGGACCCTCCGGGCCGTGCGTGTCCTGAGGCCCCTGAAGCTCGTGTCGGGGATACCTAGTGAGCATCCATCTTTCCTCTTCCTCTTCTGCTAAGAGCTTTACTGTTGTGTCCTCAACCAGATCCAGGGATAAGCAAGAAGTAATTTCCCCAGAGAGGAAGCCCCTGCAGTAATAAATAGAGGACCTGCAGCAATCTGGCATTATCTTCCATTTTAAAATTTAGCAAATTTTTTCGCATTTAAAAGATAATGAAAGATCTTTACAGAAAATGTGGAAAGGAAACAATACAAAATTGAAAATGAAGAGTACCCATTATCCTGTCACTCAGAAATCAATTTTGTTAACATTTTAGCATATTTTTTCATTCATTTTTTTTCTTGTGCATTTTAATGTATGTGGGATCATACTGTATTTTTGATTTTGGATCCCATCATGCACATTTGATTTTCCTGACACTAATAATTCTTCAAAAATATGACTTTGAAATCTGTCTTATATTCTTTCTTATACCATCCATGACTTGGGTAGTCCTTTCTACGTTACTATTCATTTAGGTTATTTCCAGCTTTTTTCTTTCTTTCTCTTTTTTCCTAAATAGAAATAGCATGGTAACAATGTCTTTTGTCTTAAATATTATTCAGATCTCTGATTATTTTCTTAGACTAGAATCCTAGAAGTGCAAGTTTTGGGTCCAAGGATACAGTATTTTATGAATAGTGGTTGTAGTAATTGTGCTTCTAGGACAATGAATGGGAGAGCTGGGTCTGAGATAAGAGTCATGGGGAAGGTGAACTTTGTCCTTGTTCTTCCAGACTTACAACCTAGTAAGACAAGGCCTAATTCCCTTTGGGAAAGAAACACATTCTAGTAGGTTTCATCTGTAAGAAGAATCCAGAAGACAATGTGAGTGAAATGAATAAGGGAAGGGTAATAGGCATGTGAGTGATCAGGGAATAAGTGAAGAGGAGCAAGGGGTTGATTCCTCAGGGGAGGATGTGATGGCAGCCTTTGGCTTGATGTGTCTTGGTTATCCCCTTGTGAATCATTTTCTCATCTCAGGGCCAGTGGTCCTTTTCCCTCAAAGACTTGGCCCTTTCTCCTAGGAGAGGGTATACAGCCTGCCCTGTCAGGGGCTGCCAAGTGAGGGCTCTGTTCATCATTCTCTTTCTTTCCTTCCAGGCCTACAGATTGTGTTGAAGTCCATCATGAAGGCCATGGTGCCTCTCCTGCAGATTGGCCTTCTGCTCTTCTTTGCCATCCTGATGTTTGCTATCATTGGCTTGGAGTTCTACAGTGGAAAGTTGCACCGAGCCTGCTTCATGAATAATTCAGGTAGGGTCGCTATTTGCTGGCTTCTCCTTCTTCCCTTCCTCTCTCCTATGGTCATGGGGGTAATTTCAGGGCATTTGGAGACTAATTGGAAAACAAAGTATGTCCTATCCCAACCCTAGAATTAGAAGCAGAGGCTTCCTAGTCATCAGCTTTATGAGGTACAACCAGCCTAAAGATCCCCATTGCACACTGATATTGCAAAGCAAATAACCTCTTAGGTTTATAGTCTGTTTCAAATAGAAGGTCTCAGCTGCCCCATTCCTCGGTAGAAGGCTATCAGAAGGCATGTCAAAAACCATTTGCCTGAAAAATTACCCTTTGTACAGGGGACCCTTTGGCCCACAGCCAGAAAGACCTCAGGAGTCTGAAGTCAGAACTGGGGCCCTTCAGATCTTGGGAATGTTTTCCCTCCATGCTCAAGCTCATGACATTCCCCTCTTCTGCTGTCATCCATGCATAGTGTGGAAGAACTGAGGAAGTTCTGAGCATGACTTGGCAGTGGTTAAATGACTGAGGTGTACTGCCGAAGAATTGATGCTTTTGAACTGTGGTATTGGAAAAGACTCTTGAGAGTCCCTTGGACTGCAAGGAGGTCCAACCAGTCCATCCTAAAGGAGATCAGTCCTGGGTGTTCATTGGAAGGACTGATGCTAAAGCTGAAACCCCAATACTTTGGCCACCTGATGTGAAGAGTTGACTCATTGGAAAAGACTCTGATGCTGGGAGGGATTGGAGGCAGGGGGAGAAGGGGATGACAGAGGATGAGATGGCTGGATGGCATCACCGACTCGATGGACATGAGTTTGAGTGAACTCCGGGAGCTGGTGATGGACAGGGAGGCCTGGCGTGCTGCAATTCATGAGGTCGCAAAGAGTCGGACACGACTGAGCGACTGAACTGACTGACAAGATCTTACATTCTTGTCTCTGTATCTTGTTTGTTCAAGTTGAGTAGAGTGCTTTAGGAGGAAGGATGATGGGGAGAGGTTGAATGAGCCCAATTAGGCATGATGGTTTTATGAAAAGAATCTTTAAAGGACACTGTCCATGTTGGATTTGTTTTAATTTTTGTCTTATTCCAAATGAGGAATTTGGGCAAAAAAAAAAAAAAACAAAAAAACAAGGAGTTAAGACCCACGAAAGGGACTGTAGTTTATAATTGCTCCCAGGGAACCCAGAAACAACTGAGGGGCTATCCTGGAGTCTAAAGATAGAAAATCAGTTAAGATTTTGCCTTCAGCTCAAACCTTTCTGGGTGATACCAATCCTGTAAATTCCTGTGGGGCTCAGGAGATGGTAGAAGATGTGACCTGCAGAAAGTGGGGGTGGGGGGATATGTGGAGGAGGCTTCGTTTCCAGAGCAGCTTGGGAAACACTGGGTTGAACATGCTACAGTTTGTGAGCTGTGAGGTGTAGTGATGCCAGAGATGGGTAGGAGCTGGAGACAAAGAGGATAAACCCTCTTGTGGGAGATAGAAATGCATGCTTGTGGTCTCCTGGGGTTATTTTCAGCTCATGCGAAGCATTGCATGGTTTATCCCCCACCCTCCAAATGTGTCTGCAGGTATTCTAGAAGGATTTGACCCACCTCACCCATGTGGCGTGCAGGGCTGCCCAGCTGGTTATGAATGCCGGGACTGGATCGGCCCCAATGATGGGATCACCCAGTTTGATAACATCCTTTTCGCTGTGCTGACTGTCTTCCAGTGCATCACCATGGAAGGGTGGACCACCGTGCTGTACAATGTGAGTAGAGCTGGCGAGGGGCCCGAGCAGAAGGGAAGGATCATGGAATCAGGCTCCTGGCTTGGTTGGGGTTGGTTAGCCGGGGGAAAGGGAAGATTGGAAATGTGTATGGGAGTGTGCATGTGTGTGTGTGGACTCAACCATGGTAAGGCTTAGAAGTTTCTATGCCTCTGTTTTTGGCCTCTTGCTAAGCACACGGCTTCTTAATAGAGTTAGGAAATTACATGCCATATTTGGTGGGTGAACAATGCTAGTTAAATCAGATCAGCTCAGCCATTATAGAGTATGTTTTGCTACTGGTTTGACGTGGTGGTAGGATTCTGAGGTAAGTAAGGGGTACCAAGAGTTACAGATTTCTTGGTTGCTGTCTTTAAAGAACTTACCATTGGTCTGGAAAGATATTCCAATAGATCTCAATCTTGGCTGCCCATTGGAATCAGTTGGGAGGGAGCTTTAAAAATTTACGCTGCCTGGGCTGTACTCCAGACTAATTAAGTAGGAATAGCTAGGGGTAAAGACCTGTCCTTGATTTTTTTTTTTTTGAAGCTTCCTAGCTGATTCTAATATGTAGTCACTCTCAAGAAACATTGCATTACACGCATGTAAGAAACACGCTTAGTTGTAAGATTCACTAGGGATGCTTATTAACAATTCTGATTCACAGGCCCTTTGGAGATTTGATTTCATGTGGTATTGGTGAGCTGAGCTATATGTTTGACACGCACTTCTGGGGATTCCTATGATCAGCCACATTGGGAAGGATCTAAGCTGATGCATAGGACAAGGGTGTCTAGCTGCCTGTTTGGGATGTTTGGGGATCCTTGCATGAGGACAGAAGTTAGGGTGACTACTGAAGTCTCTCTTACCTCCCAGAGTCTGATCTTAATAAGTTATGAAAGGTATAGTGCAGAGTCTAAGTTCTAAAATGAAGGAGTAGGGAGTTGTGTGGTTTGATGCTTAGGGGAGCCTAGGGAGGCAAAGCAATTTGAGCAAATTGT
The DNA here is from genome assembly GCF_016772045.2 of Ovis aries. Taxonomy (NCBI): domain Eukaryota; kingdom Metazoa; phylum Chordata; class Mammalia; order Artiodactyla; family Bovidae; genus Ovis; species Ovis aries. The sequence continues at coordinate 62,135,859 of NC_056065.1, forward strand.
CTTTGTAAACAGATGTTCATAAAGGTCTGTACTCTCCTATGCCTCCCAGCCATCCCACCCTAGGGCATATCATTGGAGCAATCATTATCTCACTTGCCCTCCCCTAGGCTTCTTTACCCTAAGGCACCATCAGATTCCTTCTAACCTGATTCTTCTATACACATAAACGTAATGGATGGGACATGGGGTCATTTACAAAAAGCCCCCTTTAGAATGACTTCAGGACATTATCTGTACTGGAAGGAAAAGAAATGCTGTCTCATGAGAGACTCATGGAGAAAGAGCCAGGGTCTGCATAAGGCCCATACAAGTAGGTGCTTAGTAAATGTCCATCATTAACTTGGACCCATCCCTGTGCCACATGAGCAAGGCAGGTGGGGCTTTGCAGAAAAGAGCTGCAGGGTGTTCACACCAAACATCTGGGAGAGGTGTGAAGAAGCCCCAAGGATCAGCGTATGCCTGGCAAGCCCAGGGGTTATGTGTGACCTAGAAAAACCTTGAGAACACTCTGGGATTCTTACCAGTTGTGGGGGTGGCAGGGAGGAGAGAAGGGAGACAAGGTTGATGAGGCCAGTCACTCCTCATTTGAGATGTGAAGGTTGTCTTGAGGCCATGTCACTCCGATTAACCAGGCGCCTCTGGAAATGACAGCACTGGGCTCCGCAGTGGCTGGTATCATTTGTGGGGCTTTGGGCAGGATGGCTTTCAATTATGTGTGCAGACTCACCTAAGTGATGTGATAAATGCACTGAGAGCCCAAAAGCAGAAGTGTTGCATTTGAAGATACAGGCGAGATCTATTGGTCCTCCAGGGCCAAGACTCAGAAGGTACTGAGATAAGCAGGAGTCACTCATTACGTGGTTTAGTTCCTTTTTCATTCATTCATTAATTTTTTCAACATGTGTTTGTGAGCATCTGTGATGTGTCAGGCACTGGGCTAGGCACTGGGGAAACAGAAAAAGTGCCCATGAGCTCTGTGCTCCTGGTGCTCTCTTCAGATTCCAGCCTCTCTCTGGTAGTCTGTCCAGCATAGGTATGGAGGTCACACAGAGACAGTGAACTTGCTGTCCTGTCTAGGTGTGCTCTACCGAGGAAGCAGGGAGAAGAGGTCAGACAGCAGATCCTCTGAAACCTTTCATTGCGTGGGCTCCCAGGACCTCAGACACACAGTACCTCTGGCTTCCAGGCCATCAGTCATTGAACTTCAGCTTACTGAAGGCCTCCTGCTCCCCCTGGGGCTGGATCCAAGCTTGAGAGAACTCATTGAGCTGTAGGAATGGCTTCCAAAAAGTGGCTGGCTGCTCGTTGGGCAGAATGAACTCATGCCCCTTTGAAATGATGTCACTTTCCAAAGCTTTGGATCTAGGGGGTGGGCATGGAGCCAAGAGCCCACAGGCAGAGATGATGGCCATAGTGAGGCTAATAACCACCCCTTGATTCAGGAGAAGTTGGATGGGAAAGGCACCCCATTTTAAGCCAGTAGAGCAAGGACAAAGTCTGGCTCCCCAGGAAGAGAGGAAGTCAGCCAAGTCCAGCTTCCCTTGAGCAGGGAACTGGGGTGTGAAGCATGGCCCAGGTGGAGGTCTCTTATAGGAACTGGACACACATCCTGGAGTTAGGATTGTCTTCTGCTGGAGGAAGGTTCAGAGCCGGGTGTCTTCATACTGGTGGCCGTGGGGCTTACAATATATGGTGGAATCACATCATACACTTTTGTTTAAAAAAGAAATTCAACAGAGTGAATTTTAAAGGTGTTATTGACATTATTCAACCATTCATGAATGAGGCAGCATCCCATCTCACATCTGGAAGGGAGCACTGAGGAGCTATACAAAATGAAAGGCTTTTATAGGCAGAAGGGCACTGGACCAGGAAGTTAGTAAGAAGTGGATTGGTTGTGGCAAGGTCACTTTCCTTTAAGGCAGGGGTCCCCAGCCTCTAGGATCTAATGCCTGATGATCTCAGGTGGAACTTATGTAATAATAAGAGAAACAAAGTGCACACTAAATGTAGTGTACTTGAATCACCCCCTAACCACCCTACCGCCAGCCCCAGCCTGGGGAAAAATTGTCTTCACCAAACTGGTCTCTGGTGCCAAAAATGTTGGGAACCACTGCTTTAGGGGATGGCAGGGTTTTATCAGGCAGATGATCTCATTCACACTCACCCGGTGATTCCTGATTGCCTGGTTTAAGAGCCCATTTGTGGGAGAGACTAACACTGTAATACTAACACTGTAATAAAGTTTTGATTTGGTGACATGGGGCTTAGTACAAGTGACTCTGTTTTGGACCTATTGTCTTGTTTTTTTTAACACTGTTAATTTACCCAAATTCAACTATTCAGCTTGGACCAGAAAGGGGATTCAGAACTTGTGGAAACAATAGGGGAAGGAGAGAATGGGATGAATGGAGACAATAACTTCGACATATATATACCACCATGAGTGAAATAGGTAGCTGATGAGAAGTTGTTGTGTAACACTGGAATCCCAGCCTGGTGCTCTGTGATGACCTCAATGTGTGGGATACCGGGAGGGGAGGAAGGCTCAAGAGGGAGGTGATATATAATTATGGCTGATTTGTTGTACAGCAGACACTAACACAACATTATAAAACAATTTTCCTACAATTAAAGAATAAATTTTTAAAAGGATCTAGGATATGGGGAAAAGAACATTTAAACAGTGGAGACTAATTCACCTACCACTCCTCTCCTGTTCATGCCCATTAAGAGTATGAGATCAGAGGCACCTAGGATCTTGGCTGAAAAATTGCAGAGATTCTGGTAGCCCATGCCAACAATACCTGAGTATTTATTTTCTTCTCTTAATTTTAACTTAAGATTTTGTAAATGAAAAGTTTTACATATGTATTAGAACTGGTTACACACTATTGGATTAACTGTGAACGACTAAGTTGCCTTGTGTGAATGCTAAGTCCCTTCAGTCATGTCTGCCTCTTTGCAATCCCATGGACTGTAGCCCGCCAGGCTCCTCTGTCCATGGGATTCTCCAGGCAAGAATACTGGAGTGGGTTGCCATGCCCTCCTCCAAGGAATCTTCCCAACCCAGGGATTGAACCCAGCTCTCTTATGTCTCCTGCGTTGGCAGGTGGGTTCTTTACCACTAGGGCTACCTGGGAAGCCCCTACTCTGAATACATGCATGTATGTATGTTTCATCATAGAGGAAAATCAGCCATGGTGCCTTTTATTATCACCACTGTTCAGAGGTTGCAGATGTAACTGGTTGACTTCCCTTTCTACCACTCATTCTGGAAAGGCCCAATTCACCTAGCTGCCATATTTCCTCACAAAGGCCGCAAAGAAAAGGGAGTCCTTTTTCCCATTCCAATGTCTCCTCTATTTAATGGTCACAACAAATACGTAAGATTTATTGGCACCAGTTATGCTTGAACCATTAGGAGTGCCTTCAGGTTAACACTGTATACAGAAGCTCTCTCAAACGTGTGGATTCAGTTTAACCTTTTTCTGTATACTGTAAATGCTTCCCTGGTGTTAGCATTCCTTTTCTGCTGCACAAACCCTTCCTAAACACTTCCTGTGACCTGTGTGGCCCCGCCATTGATTTTGGTTAGCTTCATTTGCATGTTGCCTTTCTCATAATCCTGCTTGATTGTAAGGGTGGGGGAGAGTTCCCATTGTCAGGGCAACCTGGAGTCCTGCATGCTGAGCTCCATGTAGTCTCCCAGAATTTAAAGTTGGTGTGGTCACCCTCCAACTGTATTCTTGGCTTCCCTCCCTCTTGTGGTAGAAAGATGCAAAGCAGTCTATGGTTCCATTGGCTGCTTCTCCCTGTTTTGACCATCTCTGCAAAGGTCTCTGCCACTTGCAGACTCTCCCCTCTTCTTACTGGTCTAATTTGTTTCATGTCTCCTAATCTGGAGACGACTCTTGAGAGTCCCTTGGACTGCAAGGAGATCAAACCAGTCCATCCTAAAGGAAATCAGTCCTGAATATTCATTGGAAGGACTGATGTTGAAGCTGAAGCTCCAATACTTCGGCCACCTGATGCTAAGAACTGACTCATTACAAAAGACCTTGATGCTGGGAAAGATTGAGGGCAGGAGGAGAAGGGGGTGACAGAGGATGAGATGGTTGGATGACATCACCAACTTGATGGACATGAGAATGAGCAAGCTTTGGGAGCTGGTGATAGACAGGAAGGCCTGGCATGCTGCAGTCGATGGGGTCGCAAAAAGTCGGACACCACTGAGCAACTGATCTGAACTGATTCTGGATGGGTGTTCATTCTCCAGGACAGTGCCTTCTTCTCTCTTGGCTCAGTGCAGTTCACTCTGCAAATATGACTGTGGTTCCAGGATTAACTTCTAGCCTTCTTCACCTGAATGAGAGATGTGGCTCTCAGATTCCACTTTCTGCTGATTCTGGTCTGAGTTGGGTTTCTTTGTTGTGACTCTGGTTTTGTGTTCTCTGCTGTTTGTGGTTATCAGGACTAATATGCAGACTATAAGGGTTCCCAGTCTGTCTGCAATTACTCCAACATGTGCTCTTCAAGTCCGGTTATTTGAAATACTTATTTATTTGGCTGTACCAGGTCTTAGCTGGGGCATGTGGGATCTTTAGTTGTAGCATGTGGAATCTAGTTCCCTGATCAGGGATTGAATCCAATGCCCCCTGTATTGAGAGAGCAGAGTTTTAGCCACTGGACCACCAGGGAAGTCCCAAGTCCAGTATTTTGATCTGTATTTCATCTGTGTTTTTCACAGAGCTATTTTTCTTCTCACTTGGGATCTATAACTCAGGCAGATGTGCATAGTTCTTGGAGGCATGCTCTTTCTCTGACTTTGCAGGTACATGCCAGCTTTATCTGTTACGACTGCTTCAGCACTCTGTGCTGCCACAGGAGAGATTTTTTAGATGGGTTATTCAGTCTTAGGACTTTAAATACGATCTATACCCTGAAAATTCCAAATTTATGTCTCCAGCTTAAACTTCTACTCTGAATTCATTTATCCAGCTCTCTCCTTACATCACCATATAGCTATCACAAATTCCTTTCCTGGAAAGGAAATACTCTTTCCCTGGCTTCTGGTGAGAAGAGGAGAGTCTCCCTCATTCTCAGAAGTCCTTTGGTCCTATGACTCGCTTTTAAGTTGCCTTCTCCCACCTGCATATAGTTAATAGTTTCTGAATAGTTAACAGCTACTCACTTTTACCCCATTGGCATTTAGCTTATGTGTGTTATGCATAAGCATGTTGAAAGAATAAAACCGTATCCGAGGGTTGGTGGAAAACTGCCATCTTCAGCTTCCTGAAGCTTCTCTGATTTTATGGTATCTACAGAGAATGTGTTTGGTGCTGACTTCCATGTGACTGGAGAATGTGTCTACTCATCTCTGCTTTAGTTTTCATCACCACCTCCTCCACATGCCCTGGGAACAGAACATACTCAAAACTCACTTGACAAATAGGGGCCAGGAACCTACCACCATCTTCTGGTGTCAGAGTGATAAGGTGTACCAATTCACTTAGGATAAGGTATCCAGTAGGTAAGATTTGTGGATTTCTGTAACCAGTAAGTCATGCTCTGGAATAGGCTGTTTTTCTTTCTGCATCCTTGTCTGCATGACCCTGTTCCCATGTCCTTGCAGGAATGTGGGACCCAATACAGATGACACTTGGAATCTGACATCAGTGTCTGTTCACATATGACTTGTCTAATACACAAAGGGATTGATAAGTATATCCTGGAAGTTAGTCTTTCCCTGTCCCATGCAGGCTGAGGGGTGAAGTAGATTGGGAAGAAGATGAAGAATTGAGTTGGGACATGAACGAGGAATTTGCGATGCTTAAATGGTGGTGTAAGGAGAGAGCTGGATGAACGAATTTAGGGTAGAAGCCTAGACTGGAGATATAAATTGGGAGTTTTCCGTGAATAGATGGTATTTAAAGCCCTAAGACTGGATAAACCATCAAGGAAGGGAATATCTAACCATAGGGAAGAGGTTCCAGAACTGAGTTCCAGTGTTGAGATGTGGGTGAGTTAAGGAGTTATCAGCGAGAAGACTGAGAAGGAGCAGTGAAGGGGGTCGGGGAGGGATGGTGTCCTGGAGGCCAAGGGAGGAAACTGTTGCAAAAAGGAGGAAGTAGCAGTGATCAGCTGAGTCCAATGATGCCTAGGGATGGGTTAAGTAAGTGCTAAGAATTAATCATCAGAGGTCAGGAGAGGGCAGTGGGAGGGGCAAAAGCCTGATTGGGGAAGGTTTAAGAGAAGGTTGGCAATATGGCCATATTCATTGTGGTGAGTTTTGTTGAAAGAGGAGCAGAGAAAAGGGGAAAGATAGATGAAATACCATTTGCTTTCTTATGAGAATGATCTTTCAAGACGAAAATCATTGCTGGTGGACAGAGAGGACAGTTGGTGGAGCAGCCTTCTAAAGCAGGTGAGAAGGGGTGGGCTCCTAGCCCGGCAGAGCCCAGGTGGATGCTTGGCGCCCAACTTCATAGTTAGTCCTAGGAGGGAGGCTGCAGAGGCTATGATGTGGGTAGGGTGGCGGGAGCTCGTAGAAATTCTATTGTTTCTATTTTCTCAGTGAAATTGGAAGCCAGGTCATTTAGCAGAGGGTGGGAGAAGGGAAATACTGAAAGTTTGAGGGAAGGTGGAGATAGTTTTCCAGAGAATGAAGAAATGAGTGGAGTGGGGATGTAACTGCTGGGCTGCATTTGGGACCCACTTGGGGTTTGTGTTGCTGGGGTGAGGGTGAGACCAGTGAATGTGCGGTGTTTTCCTCTGGTCACTTTTGGCCCCTGAGGTTCAGGCAGGAAGTAGGTACAGAGCTGACTTTTACCAGAGTAGTTTTGCCAGGTGAGCCTAGTGAAATGAGCATTAGGAGACTGACCTTAGCAGAGCAGTGAAATTTGGCCTGGGTAGGAAGGAAAGAGAAGGGGGCAACAGAGGACGAGATGGTTGGATGGTGTCACCCACTCAGTGGACATGAGTTTTTGCAAACTCCGGGAGATAGTGGAGGACAGAAAAGCCTGGCGAGCATGCTGCAGTCCATGGGGTCTCAAAGAATGCGACACGACTGAGTGACTGAAAAACAAAGAAAGGAAAGAGGTGGGGGAGAGACAATGAAAAGGGAGTCAATGTATTATAGGCCCTTTTTCAAATGTTACTCTGGCATCTGATGGATAAATTCAGTGTGTGGAATGAGTTGAGAAGCCTGCCTCATTGCGTGGAGGAAGTAGGAAGTGAGTTTTAAAGCCAAATGTTCTGATTTCTAATTTGGTGCTTGAACTGCCCCCAACAGAGGGAGAGTGAGTGAGTGGGGGAGGGAAGGGTGTGTGTGCACACACACGTGCTGAGTAAGCTGTGACCAGAAGGTGTGGCTCACCTCGGGGGCCCTCCCAGACTTCACTCCTGGGCGCCTGGCCCTGCTTCAGCCCAATTCAGAGCGTGGACTTGGGGAACTTTGAGGGACTGAAACCTACCAGGCCCGCCCACCTTCCTCACTTGCATTGTACTCCGTCATCTTGTTTTCCTCCTCGGAGTGTCTCTTTTTAAAAAAACACTTTTATGTTTGTAGCTTCTGCTGCTGCCTTTGGCAGCCTGCTCTCGTTTGAATCACTTGTCCTCTCTCTAAACCCTCCAATGCCTTCCGCTTGCATCCTGCCCTCTGGGCCAGAGTCCAGGGTCCACTATTTCCAGTCCCTGGCTCCCTCTGTGGGGCGGGGCGGGGGGCAACCTGTGATTTTCTTTCTTTCTCCTTCACACAGCTCCTTCCAGAGCTGCTTCCACCCTGAAATTATTCCCACTCTTTCATATCCATTTTGATTTCTTAATAATTTGTCAAGCCAGAGATGTCCTTCTGTTTGGGGTTGATTCCAAATATGCTACGTTTGCCTCCTGATCGGGCGCCTGGATTTCACACCACGCACCAGGCCAGTCTCCAGATCTTTTGTCTATGCGGACCCATTAGGCTGGCTCAGGGCTCTTGGCCTTTCTTTGAGCCCACTCTAATACACAGTTTAATTTCTGATCCCTGGCCAGAGGCCTCAGGTGCCTGGTATGTCCAGCAGCCTTAGGCTATGATCTCTCTGTTCTGAGGCAACCCCATGCCTGAGGACTACGGGGCAGAAATTAACTGGGGTGGTGCCTTGGTGACTCAGTGGCTGTTTCAGGTACTTTCCACTGGATCCCCCTTGGAGGCCAAATCCTAAATGGAATCCCAGCTAGACAGGGATGGCACAGTGCCAGCCTCTGGCGCTAGGCAAGCCAAAATGGTCTGTCTTCATTTTTCCCTCAATTTATCATTCTCTAGAAAAGTATTTATTGAGTGCTTTCTTTCAGTGTCCCTCAGAGTGTGGTCCATCTTAGAATCGGCTGAGGGGCAATTAATATAATTACAGATTCCTAGGCTCTGCCTGGATCTAACGACTTGGCAGCTGCAGAGGCAGAAGGAAGGAATATGTATTTTTCACATGCTATGTGATTCTGAGGCTGCAGTGAAGTTTGAGAATGACAGTTCCGTGTGACAGTAATGACTCAGCCCGGGGAGAGTGTGAGGTGGTCTGCATAGTGGGGGCCTACTGAAGAGAAGCCTTCAGCCTGTCTCTCCCGCTATGTGCGTTTCCATGAGGTCCTACATTAATCAGTATTTGTCTAATACAAACTAACGGACACACAGTGGGCTCTCAGGAAGGAGGATAAGAACCACTGCCATTTCCGTTCTCTCTGTGGAAACAGACTCTATTTTTTGGGCTCCAAAATCACTGCAGATGGTGACTGCAGCCATGAAATTAAAAGATGCTTACTCCTTGGAAGGAAAGTTATGACCAACCTAGATAGCGTATTCAAAAGCAGAGGCATTACATTGCCAACAAAGGTCTGTCTAGTCAAGGTGATGGTTTTTCCAGTGGTCATGTATGGATGTGAGAGTTGGACTGTGAAGAAAGCTCAGCGCCGAAGAATTGATGCTTTTAAACTGTGGTGTTGGAGAAGACTCTTGAGAGTCCCTTGCACTGCAAGGAGATCCAACCGGTCCATTCTAAAGGAGATCAGCTCTGGGATTTCTTTGGAAGGAATGACGCTAAAGCTGAAACTCCAGTACTTTGGCCACTTCATGCAAAGAGTTGACCCATTGGAAAAGACCCTGATGCTGGGAGGGATTGGGGGCAGGAGGAAAAGGGGACAACAGAGGATGAGATGGCTGGATGGCATCACCAACTCGATGGACGTGAGCTTGAGTGAACTCTGGGAGCTGGTGATGGACAAGGAGGCCTGGCATGCTGCGATTCATGGGGTCGCAAAGAGTCGGACATGACTGAGCAACTGAACTGAACTGAGGACACTTTAGAGTTTCCCTGGTGGCTCAGTGGCAAAGAATCTGCCTGCCAAGCAGAAGACTCAGGTTCAGTCACTGAGTAGGGAAGATCCCCTGCAGAAGGAAATGGCAACCCACTCCAGTATTCTTGCCTGGAAAATCCCATGAACAGAGGAGCCCTGATGGGCTACAGTCCATCACAGAGAGTCGAGCATCACTTAGCAGCTGAGCGCACATGCATGCGAGGGCACTTTGCTGGCTGCCCTCCTCCCCTGCTTGCTGGTCTCCTTCTCCCTCTCCCATCCCTAGGCCTCTGCCCTTGGCCCAGAATCAGGCCCTTGTTAGCTGAGATCTGTAGGTGGACTCTGGTGGCTTCACAGAATTGTCTCATTTTGTTTTAAAATATCTGAAATTTTTAAAAAAATAATTGAAGTATAGTTGATTTACAGTATCTCAGTATACAGCAAAGTGATTCAATTGTATATCTTTTTAAATTATAAGTTAGATATAGCTCCCTGTGCTATCCAGTAGATCCTTATTGTTTGTCTGTTTTTTATATAGTAGTGTGTATCTCTTATTCCCAGATTCCTAATTTATCTCTCCCCTGCTTTCCCCTTTGGTAACTGTAAGTTTGTTTTCTGTGAGTCTGTTTTGCATATAAGTTCATTTTTATCAATTATTTATATTCCACATATAGGTGTATCATATAATATTTGTCTTTCTCAGTCTGACTTAGTATGATAATCTCTTAATGTGGTAATCTCTAGGTTCATCCAAAATAAAGTCTCTCTCTATTTCCACTGTTTCCTGATCTATTTGCCATGAAGTGATGGGACCAGATGCCATGATCTTAGTTTTCTGAATGTTGAGTTTTAAGCCAACTTTTTCACTCTCCTCTTTCACTTTCATCAAGAGGCTCTTTCGTTCTTACTCACTTTGTGCCATAAGGATGGTGTCATTTACATATCTGAGGTTATTGATTTATCTCCCGGCGCTCTTGATTCTAGCTTGTGCTTCATCCATCCCAGCATTTCACATGATATACTCTACATATAAGTTAAATAAGCAGGGTGACAATATACAACCTTGACATACTCATTTCCCAATTTGGAACCAGTCTGTTGTTCTATGTCCAGTTCTAACTGTTGCTTCCTTACCTGCATACAGATTTCTCAAGAGGCAGGTCAGGTGGTCTGGTATTCCCATCTCTTGAAGAGTTTTCCACAGTTTGTTGTGATCCACACAGTCAAAAGCTTTGGTGTAGTCAATAAAGCAGAAGTAGATATTTTTCTGGAACTCTCTTGCTTTTTTGATGATCCAGCGGATGTTGGCAATTTGCAGCTATGAAATGAAAAGATGCTTGCTCCTTGGAAGAAAAGTTATGACCAACCTAGACAGCATATTAAAAAGCAGAGACATTACTTTGCCAGCAAGGGTCCATATAGTCGAAGCTATGGTTTTTCCAGTAGTCATGTATAGATGTGAGAGTTGGACCATAAAGAAGGCTGAGTGCTGAAGAATTGATGCTTTTTAAATGTGGTGTTGGAGAAGACTCTTGAGAGTCCCTTGGACAGCAAGGAGATCCAACCAGTCCATTCTAAAGGAAATCAGTCCTGAACATTCATTGGAAGGACTGATGCTGAAGCTGAAACTCCAATACTTTGGCCACCTGATGCGAAGAACTGACTCATTTGAAAAGACCCTGATGCTGGGAAGGATTGAAGGCTGGAGGAGAAGGGGATGACAGAGGATGAGATGGTTGGATGGCATCAGCAACTCAATGGACATGGGTTTGAGTGAACCCCAGGAGTTGGTGATGGACAGGGAGTGCTGGCATGCTGCAGCCCATGGAGTCCCAGAGTCATACACGACTGAGCGACTGAACTGAATGAGGTTCATTCATGTTGCTGCCAATGGCGCTATTTCATCCTTTGTTATGGCTGAGTCATATTCCATTATGTATGTGTGTGTGTGCTATACCACATCTTCTTTATCCACTCATCAGTTGAAGTACACTTAGTTTGCTTCCATGTCTTGGCTATTGTAAATAGTGCTGCTGTGAATATTGAGGTGCATGTATCTTTTAGAATTAGAGTTTTTGTTTTTTCTGGAAGTGGAATTGCTAGATCATATGGTAATTCTATTTTTAGTTGTTTAAGGAGCCTCCATACTGTTCTCCATATTGGCTGCACTAATTTGCATTCCCACCAATAGTGTGGGAGGGTTCCTTTTTCTCTGCACCTTCTCCAGCATTTGTTATTTGTAAACTTTTGATGATGGCCATTCTGACCAGTGTGAGATGGTCAAATCATTGTAGTTTTGATTGGCATTTCTCTAATAATTAGTGATGTTGAGTATCTTTTCACGTGCCTGTTGACCATCCGTATGTCTTTGGAGAAATGCCTATCTAGATCTTCTGTCCATTTTTTGATTAAATTTTTTTTATATTGAGCTGTATAATCTGTGTGCTTTAAAAACTAACCCCTTGTCAATTGTATCATTTGCAGATATTTTTTCCCATTCCATGGAGGGTCTTTCATTTTGTTTTTAGTTAAAACATATATTTTAACAGTCATACTTCCTTGAATCTAAGATATATATTATTGATTAGAAGATATACTAAAAACTTAATAATAGTTTTGAAAGGGGGGGACCCCTACTACATCCTATATGTTACATGTTCATATATTTTGAGTTGTAAACCCTTGTCTGTGAAGAAAGGTGTATCTTCAAATTGAGGAAGTATAAAATCACACACACACAAAAATAATTTTAAAAGCATAATCAATGTGCTTGAGACCAAATCTTCATTCTTGGAGACTACCTGTGGACACCTGGCTTATTTGTGCAGACCCTGGTGGAAAGCTGTTTTTGCCGTCTCTTGTTTTTTGGACTTTGTGTAAACGCACTGTTGATTAGAAGGCTTGTAGTTCTGTTAGTCTTTTTAAAAAATTCAAGTCTGAGCTTGTTTGCTCACAGAAAGGGATATAAGTGAGCACACTATTCCTTTTCTGTATGATTCAGGATTTTCTCAGTCCTGTGAAACTGAAACAAAATATGGAAATAAACTGGATACCAAAGCTGATTCGAGACTGCAGCAGTCATCCTCACCCGAGCTTCAGGGCTCGTCTTCCCCAAAACCACCTCATGTTTTGAGAGAATGATTCGGCATTACATATATGTTTATAATACATATATATTAAGTTGCAAAAATATATTTATGCCAAAGGTGTCCTCTCTGTGTTTTCTGCATTGATGTTCTGATGTAGCTCTTATTTGACACAATGTCTGTTAATAGAGGTGGCGTAACAGTGGTTATGAATCCTGGTCCCACCTTTACTACCTGTGGGACCTGGGCAACTTAATCTCTGTTGTCCTTTTCTGTAATGTGAGGGTAATTATGTTATCCACCCCTAATAGAATTGTAGTAAGAATTAAAGGAGGTAACTTGGGTAAAACCCTTGGCATGTGCCTAGCACATAGGAAGCACTAGCGGTGTAAATAATCATTTACAACATTTTGGACAAACCACTCATATGGGAAAGACAAGCAGAGCATCTTCTTCCACTGCCCACCCGCTCTACAGATCTGCTTCTCACTGACTGGTCCCTTCCCGTCTTTAGTCTAGCTACTCAATATCTGTCATGTGCCTCTTTGCCAATAATATGTTCACATTCTTTGAAATTAGTTTTTCCTCCAAAATGTTGGCCACCTCCCCCACAGAGCCTTCTCTGACTATCCCTGAAAACTCAAAAGTTAAGAGGTCTTTTCTCTAAGCCCCTGACCTGAATGTCAGTAGCATTCATTTGGTGCTTTTCGAAGATTCCCGCATCAGAAGTTGTCTTTTAGGTGTCTCTGCCCCTTTTCCCTTTTGAAAGGCCATTCTGTCTTCTGGCAACAACCACAGTTCCCCAGAAGTGAAATTCAGTAAATACCCATCGACAGGCTCATTTCACAAGGAAGCCCTGTGATCTTGGCCAGGGCGCATGGGCTTCCAGACCACCCGGCTGTCAGCATATGCAGCATAAGGACTGTGTTCAGATGAGGGAGCTGCTGTCGGAGGGACACCACTAATGCTGGGCAGTGGGGTGTCACCACGGTAACCGCAGTCTGCTGTCACTGCTGGGCTCCAGCTCAGCGCCCTGTTCCCTTCTCCTGTGACAGGTAGCGATACACACAAAAACCAACGAGTGAAAAGCAGGGGGACTGCACTAATTTATTGGAATGTTTACACAGGGTTGGTGTGTAATTAGTAGTTAATTTCTGTGACACAGTTGGCCTTCCTGGCTTGGAACTTATCTCTGAAATGCTCTTAAAGAAACCCAGACCTAAGATATGGCAATCTGAGAGAGAGATGGTTAGGATTTGGGAACAGAATGAACAGAAAGTATACCCTGTTTTCTGTGATGAAATGTGACCAGTAACAGCCCCCAAATTGAAGACCCCCTATACACACATACACACACACACACACGCAAGCACGCACCATTTCTGGGATCATTTTCTGCTGCTGAATCCACTTGTTACAAGGTCTGTTTTTCACTTTTGTGAACATCAGCTTGTTTGATCCTTACACTGAGGATAGGGGGACAGCCACTGGACCCCTTCCTGCCATGAGCCCTGTGATTGCAGTCAGAACACTTGTGTCTCTTTGTAATGTCAGCTAGATGAATAAATAAATGTGTATTAGTCTTTTTATTAGGAATATGTGGCCAATACCTACCACCAGCTGTCCCTAACCTCGAGTCTTGTAGTAATTACATGAGATGAAACATAGGAAAGTGCTTTAAAAAAGACCCTCATTCTTTGCTTTCTTAAAATGCCTTTTTGCTTATAAGACTTGTATACATATAAACTTGATTTTGCTAAGTGAGCTTTTTTTTTTTTTTTTTTTTCTCATTCAAAGAGAGTATCTGGTTGCTGCCAGGGGCATGCAAGGCAAATTTTCCCACCGTGTTTCTTGTTCCTTAGCTTTCATTAGTTCTGTGTATTGGGAGCTCTCATGACCTTTGCTTTTTGTTTCAAAGTACAGTGTTTATATTATGTCCATGTTGAAAAACATACATATATTTGATGCTAAAATGGCTTCCAAACACATCTTAAGTTCATTCCAGTTCTTAATAACTTGAATTACCTCTGGATAACTGGCAAAATGCTGATGTTAAGGCTGCCCTTGAATTCAAACACAGTTACTTCAGGACCTTCTGCACTTCGTGTGAGGGCAGGCCTGACTTTTATATCCAGCAGTGTTCCTACATGGGCTGGGACTGAGCCCTTGATAGTTTATTACCACTCTGGCATAATGAGAAAATAATAGCAATATAGTTTTTTGGAGACTAAATTTGTTCAACTTAAAAGTGAATTTTCAAAGTTAATGTCTTTTCTTGACAGAAGAAAAAGTTAACCCTATAGCAAGCCCATATTCTTTTCTGTTTGTTTTGTGAAAATTCTCTGATCTGTAAAAGCGGACAAAAAACTATGGTAATATAGATGTTATCTATATAATAGATTAATCTATTAATATAATTACATTGACATGAATAATTTACTTGTGAATGTACAATATTGCTATTAGCAGCTTGGCATGTGAGTTTTCTTTTTCCATTCTGGTGACAATGAGCTTTTTACATTAATCTTAATAGGAATTAGTAGTTGCTTTTCTGACTTGTCATCAAAGAATGAATGTTTTAGAAACCCAATTAGACCGACACAGCAAATGCCATAAGGAATAGGTAGTGTTCAACATTGGATTGTACTCAGAAGATCTGGGTTCAAGTGTGGCTTTATTTTCTGTCAACTCTCGCCCCTCCCCCCCCCCACGTCATGATCTTAGGCAAGCCACATGATGTCAGTGAGACGCCTTTTCCTCTTCAGTTAAATTGGAACACTCAGTTCATTTTATAGTTGTAAGAATTAAATCAGAATGTATGTGTGAAAGGGCTTTGTGCACCAAGATATGCTTTATAAATTTAAGGTATTGTTAAAATACTTCAAGGTTATGAACTGTGATGTTTAGAAGATTTCTATTATTGAGCTTCACAATGCAGATTTTTCACATATCATTTTTAAATGTGTTTTGACAGATGTGGTCAATGGGATCCCTTGGAAGTAAGGCAGAATATATATTCAAAATATTATTAGAATCTTTCTCTTTTGTGCACAAAGCATCATGGTACCATGACCTTTTCTGACTGTTTTCTTGATGATGTAAAACAGAGCCACCGTTCCCTGAGTCATTTGTATGAAAAGAGCAGATTTCTAGATAAAGCAGGAAACAAAGCGAGTGTGGGAGCGTGAGTCCTTTCCTGAGGGATCCCACTTTGATCTGAATGGCTGAGGTGTGCCACCATCTGCCTAAGGGGGGCCGGGGAAGTGCTGCTACTTACAGCTGTGCCCCTGAAATCAGACAGACCGCCCTTCCTGGTTTGGAAGGAAAGGCAGGACTCAAAGGGCAGCAGGAACTCGCGCATCCAAGGTGATCATGCCTCCCTCACCACCAGTCGTGATCACATTCAAGTTCTGGGCAGCGCATGTCCCCCGAACCCAGGTGGGGCTGGGGTCCTCAGCCAGGCTGGCTGTCAGTCTCCCTTTCTCACCGGGCTTCCAATCGGGGACTTGCTCCCCTCTTCACCTCCCCCACTTTCCGAGGTCTCCCACTCTCCTCTCTTCTGCGGCAAGTCCCCCTTCCTTAGCAGGTGGCCTCGGAGTGGCATGACACAACCCCTCAGGGAGCATGCCACCAGAGCGGGTTGGGAAGAGCAGAGAGGCCCCCATGGCTAGCTGAATCACCAAACTGGGCATCGGGGCTCAGTGTTGGGACTCCTGACCGCACGGTCTCGGCGGGCCGGCAGTCTTGGCCCGCCCTCAAGCCTCAGTCTCCCAGGAAGCATGAACCATGCCTGTCATTCCGTGCTGCTAGAAGCAGCTGTTACTGTCGGCCCGCGGAGCTTGGGAAAGGTTACCGCGGAGAGTAATCTCCCGTATTTGGTCTGTGTGCATGTGTGTGACCGATCGAGAAGGGAGGGTGCGCGCCTCTCTTTTGTACCCAAGTTATTTATTGCATTTGTCTTACGACTTCCATTTAGAGCTAAATAAACTGCAAAGTAGGTTATTTAAGCTGGATCTTGGATGTCTTCAGCAAGTGGGGAAGTGGGCGGTGAGGAGGGAGAATGATGGAAGGCTGGGCAGAGGAGATTCAGAGAAAGGGGCCAAGAGCAGCCAGACGTGGCTTTCTCCACTTTTCAGATGGGTGAGGCATGGGTGTGCTGTGTTTTGTCCGTGGGGTGCCCTTTTGCCAGAGGACTTTGAAACGCTTTCTCTGTCTCAGGCATTTGGGAAGCAGCCTCCTGGGGACATATCTTGAGTTACCATTTATGGATAAAAAATGTAAGACATTCCCTGCACTTTGCACAAAGTCTGCTGTGATCTTACCCCACCTGGAAAGATAGCACCCCACCTCTTCGCCTACCTGACCTGATCACATCCCTTCCCTATGTGCCCTGATCTTAAGCAGCCTCATAGAATGGAGATGCATAAGGGAGAACATGTCCTTAGAACATATTATAGCCACTGAATCTAAATGAGGTCTCAGGGGGTCTCATCGCCACAGAGCAGTGTCCCTCCCTCCAGCACGTGCCTCTCTGTGCGCCTGTCAAGCTCCCAACTCCCTGCAGGCCCGGGGAGTTCTTTGTCATTTCCAGAGATTCTTGGTCGATCAAAATCACTCATGAATTTTCTTTTGCGGAGATTTGATAAAGGGTCTTTCTTGAGTACCAGAAGTACTGTACATAATCCATAACATGAAACGAGATGAAGTAGAAAGAGCGAGAAAAGATAATAACTGGGGAATTGAAAGTTTTCAGCTTTGTTACAAGCTGGGAGAATGAGTCAGCAGCGCATATGTCTTGAAGGAAAGCGTTGCACAGAGCTAGGTTTGGGGTGGGGGCCCAGGGGTTCGGAGATGGAGGAAGAAGTCTGCCCAGGACTCAGAAGGAGGGGGTGTGGAGGAAGTGGGTGAGGGGCAAGGAGGAAAGGGGCAGATTGTGAGTGGGGGTGAATTCCAGCCCTGCCCTGCCTCTTCCCCTTGCCTCTAAGGAAGGAGATATCCTGGGGCCTTAATCATCTCCCTATCTCTCATTCCTCTCCTGGTTTAATTAAATTCCTGTTCTAATTTGGAAGAGCTTGCATATCCTTTTCTGCTGTAGCAACCGGTCTCTTTTATGAGACCCACCCTGGCGCTCGGGAGCTGCGACCTCTGTGGGGACTTGATCCTCTGGGACTTTTGTGGTCTTGATCAGCTCAGTGATGAGCAGAGATTGGCTTGAGACAAGGGGGTTATCTTGCTGTTGTCAGTCATCGTGTTTCCCGTGGCCACAGTCTGTGCCACATCCCCTTACGCCACCTGGAGTGAAACCTCTCCTCCCATCCATATGTCTTGACATCTTCCTCATTCCCTACTTTTACTCTTGAAGGACAAAACACACTTTGTTGGAATCTCTGGATACTCATCCATCAACCTCTGGTGAATTTCCCTTGTAGCTCAGTTGGTAAAGAATCTGCCTGCAGTGCAGAAGACCCAGGTTCGATTCCTGGATTGGGAAGATCTCCTGGAGAAGGGAATGGCTACCCACTCCAGTATTCTTACCTGGAGAATCCCATGGCAGAGGATCCTGGCGGGCTACAGTCCTCGGGGTTGCAAGAATGGGACATGGCTTAGCATCTTAAATTACCACTGGACACACAGT
This sequence comes from Ovis aries, assembly GCF_016772045.2. NCBI lineage: Eukaryota > Metazoa > Chordata > Mammalia > Artiodactyla > Bovidae > Ovis > Ovis aries. The sequence continues at coordinate 62,153,910 of NC_056065.1, forward strand.
AATGCTGAAAAGAGAGATGAAAGACAAACATGTGGATAAAATGACTAGCTAGGGACTTCGCTGATGGTCCAGTGGTTAAGAATCTGCCATCTAAAAGCAGGAGGCATGGGTTTGATCCCTGGTCAGGGAGGTAAGATCCCCATGCCTGCCACAGGGTAACTAAGCCCACGCACTGCAACTACTAAGCTTGCAAATATTGAGCTCATGTGCTACATCTAAGATCCACTACAGCCAGATGTAAATAAATGAGTAAATATTTAAAAAATATATACTAGCTACCATTTATCATATACCTACTCTGTGCCAGGCCCTTTACCTACATAGCCTCTAATTCTTACAGTAGCCTTGAAGTTGACTGATCATTCTTTGCTTTACAAATGAGGCAGCTGAGACAGAGAGGTTAAGTGACCTGCCCAGAGCTGTCCAGCTATTCAGGTAGAAAGCCTGGATTGGAACCTAGTGTTACATCACTAGAAAAGCCCGCTCTCTCCACTGTTCCCTGCCACCATCAGTTAGAGCAGACTGGCAGAGGAGGTGGTGGGTGATCGGACTGTTCAGTTCAGTTCGGTTCAGTCGCTCAGTCGTGTCCGACTCTTTGTGACCCCATGAATCACAGCACGCCAGGCCTCCCTGTCCATCACCAACTCCCAGAGTTCACTCAGACTCACGTCCATTGAGTCAGTGACGCCATCCAGCCATCTCATCCTCGGTCGTCCCCTTCTCCTCTTGCCCCCAATCCTCCCAGCATCAGAGTCTTTTCCAATGAGTCAACTCTTCGCATGAGGTGGCCAAAGTACTGGAGTTTCAGCTTCAGCATCATTCCCTCCAAAGAAATCCCAGGGTTGATCTCCTTTAGAATGGACTGGTTGGATCACCTTGCAGTCCAAGGGACTCTCAAGAGTCTTCTCCAACACCACAGTTCAAAAGCATCAATTCTTTGGTGCTCAGCTTTCTTCACAGTCCAACTCTCACATCCATACATGACCACTGGAAAAATCATAACCTTGACTAGACGGACCTTAGTCAGCAAAGTAATGTCTCTGCTTTTGAATATGCTATCTAGGTTGGTCATAACTTTTCTTCCAAGGAGTAAGCATTTTTTAATTTCATGGCTGCAGTCACCATCTGCAGTGACTGGACTATTCAGTTCACCTTAATTTGCACAACAGGCTTTAGACAGCCTCCTTATTGCCAGGATGGTAGAAGCTAGTGTGCCTGCTTTTGAGGAAAAGGACAGACCTGTGTTCAGTGGTTGCCCTGATGAGGTGTTATCATTCCTTCCAGTCTTGTCAGCCGAGTGTTGTGGGGGTGTATAGACAACGGTCATACTCTGTCTGAGGACATCAAGAAAGGCTTTGCAGAGAAACCTCATAGTGGCTTACTTGGCAAAGTGATTGTTTGGTGGGTTCAAGGAACAGCGGGGAGGCTGGAGCACTCCAAGAGGGCATGGAGGGAGAAGGAATCAGAGAGTCACTGGGACTGGATCCCACTGGGCCCCACTGGGTTTTATTTCACACTTGATGGGAGGGGTCTTTGGAGTATTTTGAGCCGATGGGTGAGACAATTTGATATATGCTGAAAGATCACTCTGGCTGCTGTGTGGAGAACCGGCTGTGGTGGGCAGAGATGGAGCTGTTACAACGATGGTGTGAAGTCTTGGATGGTCAAGCTGGTGGTTATCAGATGGGGATGGATTTTGAAGGTAGAGCTGGCAGGCCTTGCTGATGAGTTGAATGTAAGGTGAGAGAGAAAAGCAGGGACCAGTGATGACTCCTCAGCTGTATTAGTGAATTACCAGTGATACAGTTTCCTGAGACAGGGAGGCTTAGAGAAGGGGTGGGATGATTGACCCAGTGTCAAGAGTTCAGCTGAGGGTATGTTAAATTGAAGATGTCTGTTTGCTGCACCCTTGGCATCCAAGTTAGTGATGTCATGATGAGTGAGTGGTTAGATACATAAGCCCAGAGCAGAGAGGAGAGGGGCAGAACAGGAGATACTCACTTGAGAAGCATTGACTTATTAATGGTTTTAGAGTTATGGGATTGATTGGCCAATGCCCCACAGGGAGAAGGTATAGCTAGAGAAGAGGATTAAGGACTGAGTTCTGAGGAACTATAGCTCAATGCGTATTAGCCCAGTAGTGGGCCTATTACTGAGACGTTAAGAACGTCAGGGTTTTCTCTTGGAGCTATTTCTTTTGGAATTTAGCCCAAATGTAATATTATTACTTCTCCTAGGAAGTTACCAGGATAATAGCATGCTCTGGGACCAATTTATTGATTATGGCAGGGACTTCTTTACTGTGGGGAAGGCAAACAGGAGTTACCCCGACCAGCCAATGAGCTGGTGTAGGACAGATAACAGTTCCGGGTGTAGACAAAGCTCTTCAAGTCTGCCTTGGTTTGGTTCTTTTTCCTTGTGTGTGCTCCTCTTTTCATGTAGAAGGTATGTTTTCCATCAAGATGATGTTGCTTGTAAAGATGGGTTTTTATTTCTGTAGCTAAACTCCTTTTCATCCAACAGACTTTTATTGAGGGCCTACTATGTGTCACTTCACTGTGTTGTTAGACATGGGCCAGGTGCTGGAATGCTCCCTTTTCCAAATGCTTCTCTGACAGTTTCTTTGCTGCCCTCAGGCATCTGCTCTTTCCCAGTTGGCCTCAGTTTGTTTATACTCATTACATTATTCACCTGTACATCATTGTTCATACCCATTACATCACTGACTATTAGTTATAGTAGCTACTAAATCTCTTAAGCATTCTTCCGTTTCTTTTTTCCTTACACCTCATACTTAATTCAGTGATAATCCCTGTTGGCTCTGCAGTCCCTGTTTATCCAGATTCTGATCTCCAGTCCTGACCACACCCTGGCCCAAGTCCCCACATCTCATGTGGAAGTTACTGCAGTGTCTCCCTGAGTGCATCACTGCCCGGGCGCAGGTAGATCAGGGGAAGTCTTTCCCGTGGGGAGCCCTCCAGGGGCTCCTCTCTCGCTGTGTGGAGGCCAGAGCTCTTGCAAGGGAGCCACAGGACCCTATACAATCTGCTCCTCTCCTCTTCCACCCTTCCCCCTCTCCCCTCCCTCATCTCCTCCAGCCATAGCAGTCTTCTTGCTGCAGACGCGTGGAGCACACACCTGCCTCGGAGCCTGGCCATTGTGCTGTGTTGCTGGGGTGTCCTTCCCCAGAGGTCAGAGTGCACTCACCCTCTCCCCTCCTCGGATCTTTACCCAGTGAGGCTTTTCATGACCATCCTATTTAAGGTTGAATTTTCCCTTCCCAGTAGTCTCTACTTACTCTTCCTGCTTTCTTTCTATCCAGAGAACTTCATCTTTTATTGCAGCATATATTTTTCCCATTTATTTGTCTGAAGACGAACTTACCCCATTATAATAAGCCTCACGAGGCGGGAATTTTGTATTACTCAACTGCTTGGAATAGTTGCTGCTCCGATTGCTGAATGAATAAATGACAGGAGTCCGGTATGGAAGGGGGTGTGGTCAGTGCTCTGCATCTGTTAGTTACTGTTACCTCTTTGGCCATTTTACCAGGACCTCTGCTGATGGGTGGAGTGCTGTTGTGAGGGCTGGCTGCCATAAGAGACCGAGTCTGTGGCCGGGAAACGGCACTCCCATCGCAGACTGGCTGCCACGGGAGAGAGCCGTTCGCCCAGGTGTCCTCCGTATTGTTAGCACTCACCACCCCATGTTGGAGGTTAGATAAATCCACAAAAGGGCTTATTGAGGGCATAGTCACAAAAGCAAGTCCCTCTTTTGATGGTTCACAAGATCTGTTTTTATCCATGAAGATAACTGTGGGGTCCCTGGCTGGGAGACGGCAGTGTTGGGGTGGGTAGAGAGATCAGAATTCCCGAAGGGGTCCTCATGACATCTTCATCTGGGTGCCACAGCAAGCCTCCAGCACCACTGAAATAGAGTTTGACTCTGTGAATGAAGTGAAGGTCAGTGACCCTTAAAACTGGGAAGGAAAACCTACTGGCCTAAAGTACTGGGAGAACTCTTGCTTATATCCTTAGGAGTCTTCAGTGTTGTGAAAGGCCAGTGTGAGGCATCACAGCCAGCATTTATATAGTATAGCTTGTTTGTCAGGCACTGTTCGGTGTACTTTATAGATAGAAATACATTTGATATCCTCAACAAGCCTTTCAGATAGGACGATTACACCCCCATTTTGCAGTTGAGAAGATCAAGGCCATCTGTTCCCAGAGTCTCTGCCCTTAACCATTACATTACAGTTGTCTCAAAATAAGTGTGGCTAGTGGGCTGTTTAGGAGAATAGAGAGATTGTTTAATATGCTTACATGTTATGTTTTGATTTGTGATATTGTTGTGGGGAGTAGCTATGTGTGAAAACTGACGTTTTTGTGAGGCATGCATGTGTGAACACTGTAATTACTATTTCCAAGAGAGAACAGATTTTTTTTGTTTGTTTGTTTAATTTCACCACTGCGCCTAGCTGGAGACTTTGCTTATGACACATTTTTGTTTTTGGATTTTCATAAGAGAGAATGTTAAAATAGGGCTGTCCTTTTGATGAAAGTTCTGGCAGGTTTGGGACCCCTGAAGACTATTCAGATGCTAGTAAGTATTTTTCACCTTTAACCCTCTGTACTAAGGAATTCCTGATCGCCCAGCTAGAATCCTCTGGTGATTAGGGACATTAGCTTCGTGTCCTCCCCTTCTTTTGCCTCTGCCTGCCTGGCCTCCATCCCTGTGACGGATGTGTGCTGGCTCTGTCATCAGGTGCCCAGGGCTGGGGGGCCGGGTCCGAGGGCACTTTAGGCAGAGAGCGGTGATAGACCAGCAACACTTGGTGGATATGAAGTTTGGGGATTGCTGCCCACCCCCTGCCCCCAACTTTGCCCTGCCCTGTGGGTGACAGATCCAGCCAGATATTTTTATTCTGGAAGCACTGATTTTAAGAGGATGGCTGTGCCTCTTGGGTTTGCTGGACTCATCCTGGTTTGAAAGGAAGGTCCTTGTGTCTCCCATGAGTGGGACCCTATGATGTCCAGCCTTCAGGTCTCATTGTCTGCTGAGCCCTGAGCAGGTGCAGAGTTCCACCTTGACCCTGTCTCAGACCCAGGTCCCATCCACCCCACCAGAGCGTGGGTGTTTGGGGACCCCACCCCACCTTGGTCAGTCTTCGTTTTGGGGGAGTGATCAGGACCCTAAAACCCCGCTGCCTTCAACACGACAGAAGAACTTCCCACCCATCTTCCAGGCAGGCTTGAGTAACGCTTCTAGCCGAGTGAGCAGCCATGGAATTGTTGGGAAGAGGAGCTGAGGTCAGGTGGCTACCCTTTCCTTGGGCTAAGACTGGAAAGGGGGAAGGGGTGGACCGGTGGGCATGTCCCCAGAGGCAGTAGCTACATCAGACCAGTGGCTTCTCTCTGCACAGCCCTGGCCTCACACTCAGATAGTTAGGCTCTTGATGCCGCTCGCTCCTGAGGCTGCTGCCAAGTTGCTGGAGATGAAATTGGGTCGCCTGTCATGATTCCTGCAGGACGAGGCAGAACTGTGCTTACTACACACCCTGCCCTGCTTTAACCTCCAGCTGGGTCTGGGCCGGCATCCCAGCTGGAGGGAGGCGAGGAGACTTCCCAGGGCAACTCTGGGGTGGGACTTGCCCCAGCCCACCTCCCTTCACCTAGCGCAGAGTTTCTTAACAGAGTCAGAGCAAAGCCTTTCTCTTTTTCTAAGTCCAATTTGTCAAACAAGGGGAGGATGGTGATCCTGAACCCCTCCTGGCGTGGGAGAGATGAGAATGGCCCCGTTTGTCATTCTGAGCATGGAGAAAGGCACAGGCAATTATCTGTCTTCTGTCAGAGAGCCGCGAGAGCCTTCTTTCATCCAGCCCTTCTCTGAGGACGGAGCTAAGGAGAGCCGGCTGTAGACGAAGCGAGTGAGGGAGGAAATGGAGGGAAAGGACCTCATTTGAGTGTGTGTGTGCAGGCGTCATGTTTGTGGATTTAACTTAGGAGGCAGTTGGCAGGGGAAACAGAAATTAGAACAAACAGAAAGAAGGAGGCATAACGTGGACAGGAGGGTGAAGAGGCTACTGAAGAGGCAGTGGAAGGAGGAGGTTAGGGAGGGAGTGGGGAATGAGGCAGAAGGCAGATGGGGCCGGGAGCGGGGAGCCTGTACCCTGTTTCCCAGATGCTGACAACTTGCCCCGGAAGCTAGAGTGATGCCTCAGGCAGAGCTCAAACCACAACACGTGCACGCAAAGAACCCCTTTTACGGTGTTTTCTTACATTTTAGAAAGAGGAACAACCACCAAAAAAGAAACACAAGGGGGGAGAAAGAGACAGGGGAAAGAAAATCTGTCATGGAGGTATGAAAATTTAATCAACACCCAGTGTTCTTAGCTGTTTCGGAGCAGGCACAGATCTTATTATCTAGGCAGCTATTTCTGTCACCTCTCAGGGCCCCTGGGAACAGCACCCGCTAGTGCCCAAGCCTGGAAGAGAGTGCCTGGGACCCATTGCCCTGGTCTCTGTCATGGGTGGGAGAAGAGATGGTGGTCTTGGGAAACTTCGAGTAGAGAGGGAGGTTTCAGGTTTACCTAAGTGGTATTTGTGTACATGGGGATTTTAGTGTAGACTTTCCTCCTGGAATACTAGGTATAAATGTGAGGTCATTTGAGCATTTACAGCCCAATCTTATTGCCTTCGGTGTGCAGATATGGACGAGTATATCCCAGTTTGTAGGATGCTCCTTCTGTATGACTTTAAGGCCATCACGCCATCCTGTTTCTTTCCATCTTTCTGGTTGCTTCTTTTCCTTTGGGCCCTCATTTCTTCTCACACACTCTTTCCCTAGGGGGATATCATTGAAAGTCCCTGGATGATTCTTGATGACTGAAATTTATATTTCTAGCTCAGAACTCTTTTCTGTGCTCCAGGCATATATATCTAATTACCTATTCCAGCACCATCCCTAAATGCCTTAGATTAACAAGGCTTAAACTGAAGATGTGGTTCCCCCACCGTCCTCTTGGCTCAGTCTCCCCATCCAGGTACCAGAGCCCCTCCACTTGTTTAGTGGCAGGTGCAAAAGTCTCCTGTCTCCCTCATTCCCTGCCATATCTTCACCTTCTGTCTCCCATCAAATTCAAGTCAGATGGTCGCTACCCTCAGAATGCATCCCAGTCCTCCATCTCCACGACAGCTCCTCTGGCCCAGCGGCTGTCTTCTTTCCCTGCGTTGCTCCTGTCACCTCCTGATGGTCTCCCCAGGTTTTTCTCTTGTGTTTCTTCAGTCTGTTCTCTGCTCTGCAGCTGGATGGTTGTGTGTGTGTATGTGTGTGTGTGTTGGCCACATCATATGACATGCAGGATCCTGGTTCCCTGAGCAGGGATTGAACCCATGCCCCCTACATTGGGAGCATGGAGTCTTAACCACTGGACTGCCAGCAAAGTCCCAGAATGATTTTTAAACAACATGCATGTCCCATAGCACTTTCCTTTCCAAACCTTTTATTTAGTTCCTGTTGCATTGGAAATAAGACAAAAACCTTTAATGAGATCTGTGAGGCATGTGGCCCCTGCAAGGCTTTCTAGCCTTGGTGGCCCTTACCTTTTGTACTGGGGCCATGCTGGCCTTTGTCAGAATCACTCAACCCCCAGGTGTACCAACCGCAGGACCGTTGGACATGCCATTCTGCACATAATGGAATTTCTTCCCTTGGAGCCCCTACCCTTTCTGGTCAGCCTGTGCTTGTCTTTTAGATCTCATTTTAAGGGCTTCCCTGGTGGTTCAGTGGTAAGGAATTTGGCTATAATGCAGGAAACTTGGGTTTGATCTCTGGGTGGGGAAGATCCCCTGGAGAAGGAAATGGCAACCCACTCCAGTATTCTTGCCTGGGAAATTCCATGGACAGAAGAGCCTGGTGGACTACAGTCTATTGATTCACAAAAGAGTGGGATATGACTTAGTGACTAAACAACAACAATCTACATTGAAGAACACACTCTCCGGGAACTGTTCCCTCGGCACAACCCTAAACAAAGTCAGCTCTCTTCAGAAATCTCACTCATGAGCTTTCTCTGTTTTCTCCGGAGCCCTTACCTGCATTGTACTATTACAGTCATTTGTAGTGTTTTAAGTAATGCCATTACTCCTACTGGGGCTTCCCAGGTGGCTCAATGGTAAAGAATCTGCCTGCCAGTGAAGGAGCCACCGGAGATGCGGGTTCGATTACTGGGTCAGGAAGATCCCCTGGAGAAGGAAATGGCTACCCACTCCAATATTCTTGCCTGAAGAATCCTACGGACAGAGGAACCTGGGGGGTTGTAGTCCACTGAGTCGCACAGAAGCAGATGACTGAGCATGCGTTCTTCCTCCTAAGTGTAAGTTCCCTAAGAACAGGGCCCCATCTGTCCTGCTCACTGTGGTGTGTCCAGGATATGGCACCCAGCTGGCCTGGCCCATTAGAGAGGCTGAACCAGTGAGTGAATCTGCCCTGAACACCTCTGTGTCTAGGGCTTTGATTCATTCGCAGAGGCGCGGGGAGTTGGAGGTGAGGCAGGACCTTCAGAACGATATTACAAAGTGTCCTTGGCCTAAGACCCCTTCCTACTTGACCCTAATCTGTTTTATGTTATCTGCTTGCACACGTGTGCATATTTCCAAACAGAGGTTATGTACTCCTTGAGGACTGTGCCTTAAACTTAGTGGAAACACATTCACTGGGTTTTATTTTCTTAAATGTTGTCTCCCTAGATGTGTCTTCCTTCCCTTCCCCATTGGCCTGTACCCCTGGGTTCGGTTCCCAGTGTGTCCTGTGGTACAAGCCGCCTGCAGTAAGACAGGCTAATAGCTGTGTTTTCTTAGCCATGGCTCTTACTCTGTAGAAGATTCAGCTCTCTGCAAAATGCGAATGAGATTATTAATGGTAATAATACCTTGTCTATCTTTCAGGGTTGTTGTGAGGCAAAGATGAGTTCATTTATGTCAAATACTTTGAAAACCATGCAACTTCTTAAGAGTGTTGGAATTAAGTAAGGGTGCTGGGGAGTGATGAGGGATGAGCCATCACTCCTAATAGCAGTGGAAAAGAAGTTTTCTTGGAGCGGGTGGGGTTGAGAAGGAGCCTGGAAAGATTGTGTTTCAGGCAGGATACTGATAGGAAACAGAAGGTACCTTCACCTGGAGTTGGAAGAGATTTAATGGAGTATTTAAGAGATGTGGTCAGAGCCAATGGGTGATATTTAGACCCTGGGGACAGCTTCAGTGAAAGGTCATTTCCACTGCCAGGTCTAGAGGAGCAAGGTGGGGATGGAGGGTGATTGGAGCCCAGTGAGAGCTGGGAGCAGGGAAAGGGGCTGCCATCACAGAGGGACCTGGTCCAACCAGAATTGCCACAACAAAGTGCAAGGGAATTGAGAAAAATAGACCACCAGCTCTCTCCTCTTACTGGTGCCTCCTGGGAGAAGTGAGACAGCTAGGGAGACAGGTGATGAAATGCAGAGGGGCTAGCTCTCAGGGCACAGAGAAGGGCAGGGGATACACGGGGGTGCTGGTGGTTGTTCAGTCACTAAGTTGTGTCTGACTCTGCCACCCCGTAGACTGCAGCACAGCAGGCTTCCCTGTCCTTCACTATCTCCTAGAGCTTGCTCATACTCGTGTCCTTCGAGTCAGTGATGCCATCCAACCATCTTGTCCTCTGTCATCCTCTTCTCCTCCTGCCTTCAGTCTTTCCCAACATCGGGGTCTTTTCCAATGAGTCGGCTCTTCGCATCAAGAGGCCAAAATATTGGAGCTTCTGCATCAGTCCTTCCAGTGAATAGTCAGGCTTGATTTCCTTTAGGGTTGACTGGCTTGATCTCCTTGCCATCCAAGGGACTCTCAGGAGTCTTCTCCAACACCACAGTTCGAAAGCATCAATTCTTCTGCACTCAGCTTTCTTTATGGTCCAACTCTCACATCTGTACATGACTACTGGAAAAACTGTAGCTTTGACTGAACGGACCTTGAAGGGCAGGCAAATAGAAAATAACCAGCACAGGTGTGTATGATTTGAGAAGACGGCACAAGGAGCAGCCAAGATGAACAGGTGAAGGTAATGGTATAAGAAAAACAAAGCAGATAGGTTGGAAAATATTTAGGGATCAGCTGAAGGAATCAACAGGAAATATTTAAGAGGTCCATAGCATTGACCAAACCACTGTTGATTATTAGGCTTGGAAGGTTGGGTTTTTATCCTGCCGACAAGGGAAGTTATAGAAGATGTTTCAGCAGAGAAGACCCATTGTGAAACCTGCATTTGGAGAAATGTTTTAGGCAGAGGTATGTGGTTGGAAGGAAGCAGCGAGTGACTGAAAGGCTGTTGCAAGGGGAGAGGGGGTCTGGACTGAATGGCAACCAAATGAGAATGTACAGTGCTAGATGAACATGAGGACCCTTGGGACTGGATGAGACCTGGATCTGGAGGTTGTCATTCACCAGGCATATCTACTGGAGACCCGGGGCCCAGAGAGGCCCTCAGTCCTGCCATTTCTGGGCAGGATCCCTTTGCTTCCCCTGTTACCTCCCTCCCCTCTATCTATTCCCACGCCCGGGGTCTTCTCTTCCTTGGGGCATCTCTGCTGCCGTCGACCACTTGCTTGTTTCTGAAGACCTCTTCCACATCCCTGAGTCCCAGTGGTGTGTTCTTACTGTAAGACTCAGGAATGAGAGACCAAGGTTTCTGAGCGTGTAGGGCTCGGGCAGTGGTGTCCCCAACTGTTTCAACCCTTCAGCTACAGCCTGGGCCACTGTCAGCTTTAGCCTCCTAGGAGACCAGGGTTGACAAAGGACATTAAGCTTGGGAAGAAGAAATGGAGAGAGGACGTTTTCCTTCCCAGCTCTTTGCTTAGCACTTGAATGAATGAGTGCTTTACCTAGCAGGGCCCCCTCCTGTCTTATCTGCTGCCATTTCTGTGTATAATGCCAGTTCTTATTTAACATCTGCCAAGCACAAAAGGTGCATCAGGGCCACATGGAAACAAAATGAAATGCTGGCGGTGCCCCTGAACTCAGACCTGAAATCAGACAAACAAGAAAATGAAGTGTCACCCCAGGAGCTGAGGGTCCTAGGAGAGAGACTGGCCATGGGGTGCACTGGCTTGCTTTCTGGTTGTCTTCCTGCCTCTTCTACTCTCCCTTCCTTTAAAAACTTCTTATTTAAAAGATGTTTGTGATTTTTTTTTTCTTTATTTGGGTTTGTTTGGTCAATGATAAGAGAATGGAGGTTAATTGGGCATTCTTAAGGGGGTGGTTTTAAACAGCAAACAGCCTGGTGTGGTAGGGAAGCAAGCTTTAGGAATGAGAGCCCCAAGTGTGGCTGAATATTAGCACATGTTTATGGAATCCAGAACTCAGTGTGGTGGGAGGAGCTCTGGGTCAGGGTGGGGAGTCGGTGAGAGATTTGCCTGGTTGCTTGTGTGCAAGGTGTAAGAAAAATTGCTAATGAGCCAATACAAATCATCATCATCATTTATTCATCATGTCATTAAGCACTGTATTTAGCTCCTTTATGCATAATCTTGTTTAATTCTCACAGCAGCTCTATGAGATAGAGCTACTATTAGCTTCAGTTTATACATGACAAGGCTGAGAGTGAGTAGCTTGCCTAAGATCACACAGCTGCTAAGAGCACAGGTGGATCTCAGACTCAAGGGGGCAAAAACCTCGATTGTTGAGGGCTTGTTCCACCTGGACATGAGTCCCTAGCAAGAACTCTTAAGTGAGGGGGATGGAGTTAGGGGAGCATTGCCAGGACAGAGCTCAACTCCACCCTTAGCCCACCCCTCTCCCATGAGCTAGGAGCTGGCCCAGACATACCAAGTGTTCATTTGAGGGATGGTCAAGAAAGGCTGGGTAAAGCCCCATCAATATGGTGTGTAGCAGGCACCTTCCTGAACCACAGTGGATCCTCTTAGTCTAAAAGCCATGGTCGTTTGTTCCCCATGTTGTACAAGAAAATGGGGGCAAACCTTTTCGCCTCCAGTACTACAGAGAGGGTCTGTGGCCTGAGCAGACTTCCTGAAGGCTAGTCCTCTTTGAGTTCCCACACATAGAACCAGTTGGAAAACTTCTCCATCCATTCTTCTTGAAGTGAAGTGAAGTTGCTCAGTCATGTCCGACTCTTTGTGACCCCTGGACTGTAGCCCACCAAGCACCTCCGTCCATGGGATTCTCCAGGCAAGAATACTGGAGTGGGTTGCCATTTCCTTCGCTAGGGGATCATCCTGACCCAGGGATCGAACCCAGGTCTCCCGCATTGCAGGCAGAGGTTTTAACCTCTGAGCCACCAGGGAAGCCCATTCCTCTTATCCCATCCCAAATCGTATATCAGTAACCTTAGCATATAAGCTTGAGAAGTCTCCTTCCAAACACATCTTTGTATAACTGGGGAATCAGCAAAGTGTATGTGAGGAGTTGCTGGGAGATACCCAAGAGCTTATCTTTTTCTACAGCACTTTTCTTTTGATACCTTGCTCGTTCTGTAAGAGAGCCAGGCTCAGAGCACAGTATTATGCATCTAAGGTTTTTAGGTTTGGCATGCCAAATATTCTTAATCATTCTTTGCAACAGAGTGAAAAATTCTTGATCCATAGTTACTATAATCTACAGTGCCAAGTAAGATATATCCTCATTCACTTCTTCAGTATCCACAAGACTGCCAGATTGACTGAGGAACTTTTCCAACCTTGAAGTCATGGAGATGTTTTCCTGTCTTATTTTCTGGAGGCTTTTGTGGTTTATTTTCCATATTTAGCTTTCATCTTATTCACAATTGAATTTTGGGTATGTTGTGAGTGGGAGTTGATTCATTTTTTTGCCTATGGACACACAATTGACCTAGCACTATTTATTGAAAAGACTATCCTTTCTGGACATGAACTTGAGCAAACTCCGAGAGATAGTAAAGGACGGGGAAGCCTGGCGTGCCACAGGCCCTGGGATCACAAAGAGTCGGACACTACTTAGCAACTGAACAATCCTTACTTTGTTACTGTTTGTCACTTTTATCATAAATCAAGTGACCATATACCTATGCATTTGTTTCTGGACTCTGTTCTGTTCCACAGTGTCTCTTTGTTCAAAATACTAGTTTCTTAATAGTTATTGCTTTATAATAAATTTCAGTATGTGGTAATATAATTTCTTCAAATTTGTTCTCTTTTTTTAGGCTTGTCTTAGCTATTATTTTTTTCTTCTAGCATTTCCATATATTTTTAGAATTATCAATTTTCATAATTTTTTTTTTTGCTAAGGTTTTGACTGAGACTAAATTAAGTCTGTAGATTTCTGGGAAGGATTGATATCTTTATAATACTGAGCTATCTCATTCATGAGCTTAATATTTATTATATCTAATTTTTCTCAGTATTGTTTTATAGTATGTTGTATCTGATGCACTTTTATTAAGTAATGTTTTTGATGTTTGGTTTGTAATTGGTATTTTTATAGTTTGTTTTCTCATATTCTGTTGCTAGTCTATCAACATACAAATGAATTTTGTTTATTGAGGTTATGTCCAGCTGTCTTGCAAACTTCACTTTTTTAATAGTGTATCTGAAGATCCTTTTGGATTTTCTACATATAAACTCATTTCATCTGCAAATAATGATAGCTTTATTTTTTTCCTTTCGGATCCTTTACCTTTTGTTTCTTATCTTACTATACTGACTAGGACCTATAGTACAAATAGAAATGATAAAAATGTATTTTTTTTTAGTCACAATCTCAGTGGAAAAGCTTTCAATATTTCCTCATTAAGTATGATGATTGCTGTAGGTTTTTCATATATGCCACTTTTCAGCTAGGAAAGCTTTATTCCTAAATTGCTAACGTTTTGTTTTGTCTCTTGTTTTATCATGAACAGAGGTTGAACTTCCTTAACTTCATTTTCTACTTACAGCAGTCATCACATTAATTTTCTCCTATATTCTTTTAATATAGTAATTACACCGATTTTCCAGTGTTAGTCTAGGGCTGAAAGTTAACACCAGTTTTGTTATGTATGCTTATTTAATATCACTGAATTTGATTTGCTATATTCTAGTTTATGATTTTATTATCTATTTTCACAATACAGATTAGCTTGTAATTTTCCTTTTCTTAAAATGTCTTACTTAGGTTTTGATATCAAGGTTAGGTTTCCCTCTTGAAACAAGATATATTCTCTTTTTTAATTTTTGGGCTGAATTTGTAAGATTGAAGTTATTGTAAGATTCAGTTATTGGACTGAAGTTATTTCTTTCCTTCGAGTTTATTCATGAAGTCATCTGGACCTGGCAGTTTGGTTTTTTCTTTCTTTCTTTTCTTTTTTTGCTTTTTTAGGTTTTATTTTGGCTTTATCCAAGTTGTAATTTTGACTTTATCCAAGTTGTAAGCTCTTTTAACAGTGGAGAAATCAATCAGTGTAATTCACTCTATTAAAAGGATGGAGAAAACTTGTCATCAGTGCAAACATAATCAGTGTAGGAAAAGAATTTAGTAAAGTTCAAGTTTTATTTTGTTTAGTGATTCTTTAAATTACAGATTTAATTTCTTTGCTAGACATCAGACTATAAGGTTTCCTACTTATTCTCTTATCAGTTATTTTAAGTTATCTTTTAAAATAATTTATCCATTGCATCTTAATTTTAAAATTTCATTGCATGAAGTTGTTAATCATATATTATTATGTTATTTGATGTTCATAGGATCTGTAGTAATGTCTTTTATTTTCATTCATGATATAGACAATCTCTGCTTTCTCTATTTGCTTTTTTTAAAAAATCAGTTTTGTGGTGGCTTAGATGGTAGAGAATCCACCTGCAAAGCAGGAGACTCAGGTTCAACCCTGGGTTGGAAAGACCCTGGAGAAGGGAATGGCAATCCACTCCAGTATTCTTTCCTGGAGAATTCCATGGACACAGGAGCCTGGCAGGCTACAGTCCATGGGGTTGCAAAGAGTCCAACACAACTGAGTGACTGACACACACTATCAATTTTATTCACCTTCTCAAAGATCCAATTCTTGTTTTGATTTTCTGTATTACATTTTATTTATTTTTTAAAGTAATTAATTTAATTGGAGGCTAATTACTTCGTAATCTTGTGGTGGTTTCTGCCATATAATGATGTGATCTGTACATGTGTCCCCTGATCCTGAACCCCTATCCCACCTCCCTCCCCACCCCATCCTTCTAGGTTGTCCCAGAGTACTGGCTTTGAGTGCCCTGCTTCATTCATCGAACTTGCACTGGTCATCTGTTTTACATATGGTAATATATGTGTTTCAATGCTATTCTCTTGAATCATCCTACCCTCACCTTCTCCCACATAGTCCAAAAGTCTGTTCTTTACATCTTTGTCCCTTTTGCTGTCTTGCATATAGGGTCATCATTACCATCTTTCTAAATTCCATATATATGCATTAATATACTGTATTTGGTGTTTCTCTTTCTGACTTACTTCACTCTGTATAATAGGCTCCAGTTTCATCTACTTCATTAGAATTGACTCAAATGCATTCTTTTTTATAGCTGAGTAATATTCCATTGTTTATATGTACCACACTTCCTTATCCATTCGTCTGCCAATGGACATCTAGGTTGCTTCCATGTCCTAGCTATTATAAACAGTGCTGCAATGAACATTCAGTTCAGTTCAGTCGCTCAGTCGTGTCCGACTCTTTGTGACCCCATGAATCGCAGCACACCAAGCCTCCCTGTCCATCACCATCTCCCAGAGTTCACTCAGACTCACATCCATCAAGTCCGTGATGCCATCCAGCCATCTCATCCTCGGTCGTCCCCTTCTCCTGCCCCCAATCCTCCCAGCATCAGAGTCTTTTCCAATGACTCAACTCTTCTCATGAGGTGTCCAAAGTACTGGAGCTTCACCTTTAGCATCATTCCTTCCAAAGAAATCCCAGGGTTGATCTCCTTTAGAATGGACTGGTTGGATCTCCTTGCAGTCCAAGGGACCTTCAAGAGTCTTCTCCAACACCACAGTTCAAAAGCATCAATTCTTCAGTGCTCAGCCTTCTTCACAGTCCAACTCTCACATCCATACATGACCACAGGAAAAACCAAAGCCTTGACTAGGCAGACCTTAGTCGGCAAAGTAACGTCTCTGCTTTTGAATATGCTATCTAGGTTGGTCATAACTTTTCTTCCAAGGAGTAAGCGTCTTTTAATTTCATGGCTGCAGTCACCATCTGCAGTGATTTTGGAGCCCCCAAAAATCAAGTCTGACCTAATGAACATTAGGGTACATGTATCGCTTTCAATTCTGGTTTCCTTGGTGTGTATGCTCAGCAGTGGGATTGCTCAGTTGTATGGCAGTTCTGTTTCCATTTTTTTTTAAGGAATCTCCACACTGTTCTCCATAGTGGCTATATTAGTTTGCATTTCCACCAACAGTGTAAGAGGGTTCCCTTTTCTCCACAACCTCTCCAGCATGTATTATTTGTAGACTTTTTGACGGCAGCCATTCTGACCGGCATGAGATGGTAGCAAATGAAACAACTGACAAATAATTAATCTCTAAAATATACAAGCAGCTCATGCAGCTCAATACCAGAAAAATAAACGACCTAATAAAAAAGTGGGCCAAAGAAGTAGACAGACATTTCTCCAAAGAAGACATACAGATGGCTAACAAACATAGGAAAAGATGTTCAATATCACTCATTATCAGAGAAATGCATTTTATTTTTGCTTCAATTCTGTTATTATTATTATTTTTAATTTGGGGAGGGGTTTACTATGCTATTCTGTTTCCACCTTTCTGTGCTAAGGTGTGTTTTTTTATAAGCAGTTTTTGTCTTTTAATTGGCGACCTCAGTGTCTGTTTTGTTCACCAGAGTCAGTTGTACCTGGCAAGCACCTGGCGTGTTCTAAGTGTTCCACCAGAAAATGTTGAACAGATGAGTGAATAAGCCCTGATCCTTAGTTAAGAGCAGATGACTGGGACAGAGGTAGTTAGAAATCTGAGTGTGTCCAGCTATGAGTGAATTAGTGTAACTCCCTTTGGCACCTTTCTTATCTGTTTAGTTACCTCTCTGATTTGGGCAGTTTTCATGCTAATCCGTTTCATACCAGTCCCCCTATCCAGGACTTCTTTCCTTCTTCTGCACCCTCATCACTAACAAAGCAGTGAGAGGTGCTGCAGGCTTAAGTATATTGCATGCTCTTTGCCAGCGTTCCTCACGGTCCCTCCTTTTCAGCATTCTCCCAAGGAACGATTGCCTCCCACACCTCTCTCCATTACAAAAGAGCCCAGATGACGCTGGGTATTTTAAGGGGCACAGCGTTGTGACAGTGACAGAGCTATGTGGTATTAGCACAGTGACGCTGTTGGAAGTGCCGTTAGGGCTTTTCATGTCATCTGGGTGACTGCTGCTTTGTCCACAGTTAGCTGGGAGAGTCCCAGAACTGAGGGAGTTTATTTTCAGTGTGGGAAGAAAAGCTTCTTGGATCTGCATGGCAGCTCCTTTTTTTTAAAAAAAAAAAAAAAAAGACTCCAAATTTGATATAACTTTCCCCCCTGCCTTGCTCCAGAGACCCAAAGTTACAGACAGTGAGTCTCTGCATGACATTTAATTTGCCTACGGTGGTGTTTTGAATGTTATAGATAAATCAACTATGAATTGACTGTGTGTCTGTATTTGTGTGGTTATGTGAGACAGGAAAGTAGATGAACCAGAGAGAAACATGCTTGGGAAGAATAGGAAGATGCCCGAGAAGGGAGGACAGTGGGCGTGGCAGATTAGATTCATAATCGTGGAGGGGACATCAAAAATCATCTGGTCGAATCTTCTGTCCTTGGATAGGTGAAGTATTCTCATCCATTTTTAATAGACAACACAGTTGACATTCAGAGTCATTTCCTGACTTGGTAAAGAAGTTAAAATTTGATTCTGTTAGATTATAAATTCCAAAGGTCAAAGACTATATTTGCCTTGATCACTGTTGTATCTCTAGTACTTGTTTCAATACCTAGCACGTGGCAGGTACTCAATAAATGTTGACTGAACACTAAATACATAGCTGCTGCTTGTAAAAATTGTTTCAAGGCTACTCTTTAAGATATTCTTCAGAGTATCTGATTAATCTGGTCCTTACTTATTTACCTCAAAGATTATCAAATTTTTTGATTCATAGATACATATTAGTAACAGGTAAAATAAATGTATTTTGGTTTATTAAATTTGATTTATTAAATTAGATATTTTTCACACTCTGATTTTTAAAAAATTTTAATATAGTTGATTTACAAAGTTGTATTATTTTCAGGTATACAGCATTCCTATACACTAACAGCAAAAGATCAGAAAGAGAAATTAAGGAAACAATCCCATTTACCATCACAGCAAAAAGAATAAAATATCTAGGAATAAGCCTACCTAAGGAGACAAAAGACCTGTACTCAGAAAACTATAAGATACTGATGAAAAAAATCAAAGACAACACACACTGATAGAGAGAGATACCATGTTCTTGGTTTGGAAGAATCAATATTGTGGAAATGACTATAGTACCCAAAGTAATTTACATATTCAATGCAATTGCTGGTGGCGCTTTTCACAGAATTATATAGCACATTTTTATTGAGCATCTGTCATGTACCAGGCACTGCTCTAGGTAATGGGAGGATTGTTGTCGTTGTTTACGCACTAAGTTGCATCCGATTCTTTTGCCACCCCATGGACTATAGCTGGCCAGGCTCCTTTGTCCATGGGGTTTCCCAAGCTAGGATGCTGGAGTGGGTTGCCATTTCCTTCTCCAGGAGATCTTCCCAACCCAGGGATCAAACCCGAGTCTCTGACATTGGCAGATGGATTCTCTACCACCTAGCCACCAGAAGAGCCTGTAATGAGAGGATGACAAGCAGCAAAAGACTCCAAATCCCTACCATCATGGAACTTAGATTCTAAACAGCTTAAAAAGGAAAATAAATAATGTTAGTCATATTAGTATTAATACATAGTGTGATAGAAAGGGGTGCACTCCGAAGGGGCTCAGGCAGTTTTGGTAGGAGGGCTTGTGGGTGTCATTTTATGTAGACTAGAAAAGGCCTCAGAGAAGTTGCCTTTTGAATAAAGACGTGAAGAAAGCGAGAAATTGTGCCACATGGCTAACTGGGGAGCAAGCACTCTGAAAAAGGATAGTACGTGTGAAAGCCCTGAGGTTGGAAAAGGTCTGCAGAAGTTGAGGAAGAGCGAAGAGGACAGTGTGGATGGAGCATAGCAACAAGAGGGCCGTCTAGGAAATGCGGTGTGATCTGGGGAGCCAGGCCATGGAGGGTCCTTGTGGGGCATGATGGGGCTTTGAATTTAACCTGGGCTGAGCTCGGAGGGAGAACTTAGAAGAAGGCAATGCCACGACTCAGCTTACATTTTAACAGGGTCACCCTGGCTGCTGTGTTGAGAACAGATCGAAAAAGGCGATAATCCCAGTAAGACGTGGTGGTGGCTTAACCCAGTGTGGTCACAGAATGGAAGGAGAAGGAGTGAACTATTCTTGCCTGGAAAATCCCATGGACAGAGAAGGCTGGTAGGCTACAGTCCGTGGGGTTGCAAAGAGTTGGACACGACTGAGTGACTTCACTTTCACTTTTCACTTTTTTTGAAGGAAAGGCTAATAGATTTATGATGGACCAGAAGTTGGATGTGAGAGAGAGAGGGTAGTTAAGGGTAATTTGAAGCTTTGGGCCAGCTAGTAGAATGGCATTATCCTTAAATAAAGATGGGGAAAACTATGGGAGAAACAAACTCATGAGAGGCATATTGAACTCAGGTTTAGACGTGTGAAATTTGAGATGACTATTGGATCTCCACGAAGTATCTGGAATAGGCAACTGGACATGTGACTCTGGTGTTTAGAGGAGAGGTTTGTGGTGAGCATATATATTTATGAGTTGGAGTATATAATAAAATGTTTTTATTATTTTTTGTTATTTTGTTTTATTTATGCATATTTTATATTTGGTATTATATTGCATTATTACTGTAATATATAGGTGGCCACGAAAATTTGATGAGATTGAAGTTTGATGTTCCATTAGTGTATGGCCCAGATAGATCTTCCTATTGGTGGGGCGGGGGGTCTTTGATTAGTTTCAGAGCCACTAACCCAAGCTAGTTTATAGCACATGTACACATCAATTGTACAAGTGAGCCTGGGGGAAGAAGAGGGATAGATCAGCATCAGCCAGCTTCACTACTGGGAAAGCAGCCTCATGGGGTGAGTCAGCTATGTCAGCATTCTTGCTGTGAAGGGGAGCTCGTCCTGATTTCTATGACAGATGTGCAGACGCAAGTCACCTGGAGAATGTCATTTCACCATGCTGACAACCCTCATCCACAGGTTGAGTCATGAGCTGACATGTGCAGTTGAATTCATTTCTGCTTTTTCTTAGGGTTCATTCATCTCAGGGTGCATCTTTGAGGTAGTGTTGACAAACAGGCCAGAGATAACATGGATCAGAGTGTGTTTAGGACTTGTCAGCACTGGACAGCCCGTGAGTCTGAGAAGACATCTGTTCCCAGCTTGTCGTCCTCTTCCTAAGAGTCCCCAGTGGATTTTGCTACATTCATAGCAGTGTGGTAGGTGCAAATAGGTGGAAGACTTGGAGAGTTTCCAAGGGACTTATTATCTGGTGAAGTTACATCTGTCATATAGTTCAAATAATAATGCAAGGTGGAGGGTGCTGGGAGGCAAGACATGTGAAGGCAATATGTGTTATGAGGGATGCAGAGAAGAGAGAGACTCTTGGGGTCCATGGAATCAGAAAAGGCTCATTCTCACAGCAGTTGGGGCTGGAACCAGCCTTTGAGAAATGGAGGGATTTAAGTTAAAAAAAAAAAAAAAAAAAGAAAGGTGGGAGGGGGAACTCCTTTCTGTGGTTTTGCAGGAAATACCTATGCGACTTAATACGGCACCGTATTTATCCTAATCATGCACATTGTTGTGGTCCCAAAGCAGACATTCCAGGAGGAGAAAAGAACATGGGCAAAAACAAGGAGGTAGAATCAGCCATGATATGGTCATTTGTTTGATGCTAATCCATCTGCTTAGGCAGTAGATATTTATTGCCTGGCATCCATGAACAGGCCACAATGACCACCACGGCAGGTTCATGTAGCAAAGTGGTGACATGCGTGTGTGGTTGGTGCTCAGGATGTGAGGCCTTGACAGTCAAGCTAAGGAATTAGAACTTCTCTCTACTGGCAGTTACTGACTAGAAGTTTTTGGATAAGAGATAGAATGTTTTAAAAATAGTGTTTTAGACAGATATCTCAGTAGCAGAACACAGGCAGGCTTAGGTCGTGAGATGCCTGGTGGTGGAGAAGTGAAGGCAGAGAGTCAGCTAGGAGAAGAACTGGGAGTGTTAAACCAATGCCATTAGGGTTAACAGAAAGGGACGGAACCATGGCCAAGCATGTGCTACAGGGCTGACTGTACATTATCCAAATAGGTGCATGGTAAGTATACACTATGTCTGTAGTTTTCTAATACATGAAAAGGAGACACAGGGGGAAAAAAAAATGAACATATGGCTCTCCCCCTCAGTTGCTCAAAGTCTAACTGAATATAAAATGCATGTCCACATTGCAAGTCAACCTGCCAATAAAAGAGGACAGAACTTAGATAAGCAGAAAGAGCTATGGAAAGGAAATTGAATCATTGTCTGTTCAGCTGGCATTTATAGAGCTCCATAATGGCTTAAAACATGACCATATATTATCACGTCTGACTCTCACTACAACCTATGAGATTGGTATTATCATCCCTATCTGATGGGAAGGAAACCAGGATGCTGAGAGGCTGAGTGACCTGTTGTGTCACCCAGCATGACAGTGGCAGAGCATGTCTCAAGCTCTGGACAGCTGACCCCAGAAATGTTTTTTTCTACTCCCATATTGCCTTGTGTTGCATTTTGTGCATCTCTTTTGCAGCCTGGAAGACCCTGCAGAGACTATAGTAGGATTGCATGTGTATGAGGAGGGGAGCTGGACTTTCTCCATTACTCTTTCTCTACTACTGGCCAGAGCTTTTGCCTGTATCAAACTTAGTGTTCCTACAATGCATAGGTGAGGAACTGTCTACTCACAGTCAGCTGAGATAGGGGTCATGTCCAGCCCTGCCATGAGTGTATCCCTTCCTTAAAGGGCATATAAGACCCTCCCCAGCCAAGATATCCAGTACAGAGCCTCTCTCACTGCCCAGAATGTCCCTGCCCTAATTGCAGTGTCCTTGAGTAGCAGAGTCCCTACTCCTTTCTCCTGGATGAGTTTGGTCAACGAGGATTTGGCCACTTCTCCTTGGTAATGATCCATCAGAGCTGCCCCTGGTCCATTTCTGTTCTCAGTTGCTGTTCAGTCTCTAGGTCGTATCTGACCCCCATGGACTGTATAGCATGTCAGGCTTCTCAGGTTATCCTCAGTATATCCAAGGTGAGCTCCTCTATTTCCTTCTTCTTCCACAATCACTCAGATCTTTCTGAAAGCCAGCTCGTGGTTTAGTAGAGGGCTGCTCTCTTTCAAGTAGTCAAGTTTCATTGTTTAACCTTCTCTGATTAGGACGGCAATGCTAGAGTAGTTGATGGGTGTATTAGTTTGCTGGGGAGGCCAAAATTAAATAGGCTGAGTGGTTCAAATAACAGAAATCTATTTTCCTACAGTTCTGAGATCTGGAAGCCCAAGACCAAGGTGTCAGCAGTTTGCTTTCTCCCGAGGCTTCTTCCTTGGCTTACAGATGGCCACCTTCATGCTGTGCCATAGTCTCTCCTCCACGTGAGCGTCCCTGGTGTAGCTGCATGTTTCCGTATTTCCTCCTCTTAGGAGGACATCCATCAGATTTAATTAGTGCCCACCCTAATGGTTTCATTTTAAGGTAATCACACCTTTAAAGGCTCTCTCTCTAAGTATAGTCACATTACTTGGAGTTAGTTAAAAATTTCAGAGTTCCGCACAGGAGTTTTGGAGGGTGCAGTACAGTCCATAGAAATGGGAAAGTTCTTTACTTCACCCTTCATCCTTCTGTTGTCTCCACTCCCTGCAGGACCTTTTCTGGGGGTCCATTTGGGCTGTTTCCAGAAATTAAAAGGGTGGGATCTGAAGTGGTTGCTTAAAAACCCCACATGATAAGTTCCTCCGGGACAAGGATCACTCCTTGTATTGTTTTCTGCCAGAGTTTAGCAGACAGTAAGACACAGAGTAGGTTCTCAGATTTTGCTGGATGATTACATGATTAGGGGACATGTGAAGCAGAGGTATTTCTTTAAGTCCATCCACTTAGAAATATCTGTTTAATCAAATGTAGTACCTAATAGACTATAGATTTTCAGATTAAGGATTTTGAAAAAAAATCAACTTGCAATAAAATATATTTTAAATTCAGACACTATACATCAAATCTCATCTTTCTTAGATAAAGGACACTAGAGCCAAGTGGCAGAGTTCTGCTTCCTGCTCTGCCTCTCATGGGCTTTTGGTCCTTGGGAAGTTACTCAGCCTCTCTCAGGATATTTTGCCATCAGCAGAATGAGGGAATGGAGTCTCAAATGACAATTAGGTTTCACATTGCATGCAGTTTTCAGCTAGTGGATATGATTTCCTAGAGGAATCTGAGATCATGTCCACATCCATCTTTGGAGAGTATCTGAAATAATTAGTCATGTCTACCAAATGCACACGAGGGAGGAGAGGTGATATTAATGGGGATGTTTTCTGAGGTCACTCTGAACAGTAAAGTTCTTTGAATTTGTGATTTGGGAGGAAGTACTTCAGAAACTTGCAAGGCTCCATAGTCATCAACAAGAACATTTGCTTGCATTGTACTGTTGATATGTAGGAGTGCTCACTGGCAGAGACTTCTGGTCAACCAAATGCTGGGTGAGTACATAGTATGCGACTTGATCTAAATTCAGGAAAACATGCACAGGGCGTAGGACTTCCATACGTAAATTTGTTAAATTGCATTGATGTAAAATGTGCAATTAAGGGGGTAATGAGAGTGATTGTCTCTAGGTGATGATTATGGATAAGTTTTCCTTTCCTGTTTATGCTTTTTTGTACCTTTCAAATGTTCACATATTGCTTTCATAAACAGAAGAACAAAATTTTATAAAAAAAAAAACAACATCCTAGCAGGGTGAAAGAGCAATGAAAATTTTCAAAATTCAGTTCATTTCAACACACACCCCTATTATTCCACAAACATTTATTTAACCTTTATAATACAGGCACTGTGAGGGTTATGAATAATGATGATTCAAGATGGCGATCTGTTCACAGGATGAATGTTTCACAGAAGAGAAAGCTATTGAACTAGGCTTCATAGAAAGAGTTAGCAACTGATAGAATATGGGAAATACACCTTTCTGTCAAAGCAAACAGTACCTATATCTGGGAAATGTAGTGTGTTATCAAGGAACTATGGAAGGTCAAGTTTAGATAGTGGGAGGGATCCTGTCTGGGAGAGGAGGGAGACGATTCCAATGGACAGATTGGGCCCAGCTTGCTGTGCTCATGGCCTCTATTTGGTGAACAGAGCGTAGCCAGTGCAGAGTTCTGAGCAGAAGACTGTCATAAGGCAGTGTATTGGCTTCTGGTTGGGTTGGAAGAAACTCGTCAGGCTAACACAGTAGTTTAGCTATAAGAGAATGTTGTCTAGGGATCCTAGGTTTTGAGAAAGGCCTTTCAAGATGGTAGATAACTTCTGTGAGCACCAGACTTCTCTCCACTGTTCTCTCTCTCTCTCTTTTTTTTTTTTTTTGGAGTAGGTTTACAATGCAGTTATTTTCAGGTGAATCAGTTAGACATATACACATGTTGTTGTTCAGTTGCTAAGTCACGTCCAACTCTTTGCAACCACATGGACTGTACCACACCAGGCTCCTCTGTCCATACCCCTATGGACAATATTCTAGGCAAGAATACTGGAATCGGTTGCCATTTCCTTCTGGAGGGGCTCTTCCTGGACCAGGGATTGAACCTGTGTCTCCTGCATTGGCAGGCAGGTTTTTTACCACTGAGCCACCAGGGAAGCGTGTGTGTGTGTGTGTGTGTGTGTGTGTGTGTGTGTGTGTATTTTTGTACATCCACTCTTTTTTTTAAAGATTCTTCTCCCATATAGGCCGTTACAGAGTATTAAGTAGAGTTCCCTGTGCTATACAGCAAGTTTTTATTGTTATCTATATTACGTAGTAATGTGTTTATGTCATCCACTTTTCTTAACTGTTCTAGGTTAGGGAGAATAAGCTGTTTCCCAGGTGTCTTAGGGAGAATAAGTTTTAAGCTATGTCACTAACATGGGACTTCCCAGGTGGCAGAGTGGTAAAGAATCTGCCTGCCAACACCAGAGACACAAAAGACGAGGGTTCAGTCTATGGGCTGGGAAGACCCCCTGGAGGAGGAAATGACAGCCCACTCCGGTATTCTTGCTTAGACCCCATGGATAGAGGAGCCTGGTGGGCTACAGTCCATAGGGTCACAAAGAGTCAGACATGACTGAGCACAGTGAGTATGTCCAGTGGGTGAGGCTAAAGGCTGCTAAGTTTTTTGGAGTGAGACGATAATTTTACTGTTTTAGTGTGCTGTCTTGTTAACCTACCTCTGTTTTCTCTGTCTAGCTTTTTTCTACCCCGTTATTGACAATTCATGTTCATTTTAGTTCTCAAGTGAACTAAATTACTTCTGTATTATGAAACTCACATTTGAGATCATTAGAAATTTTCTGTAATGCTGTAAGTGAGTATCATGGGACTGGTTAAGTCATATTTTTAAAGAAGAAAAAACTCCAAGAAACTAGATGGCATGATGAGGAGTTGAGATGGGCTATGTGTGCTTTAGATGGCCAGTCAGTAACCTTTAAACCCATCCTAGGCGAAAAGCCCAATTGTCTTATTGCAAATGTATGTGTCCATTTCTGATCACTGGGGGCATCTCAGGAGTCTTCCCTTTTCTGAGCTTCTTTAGAATTCTCCAGGATTGGAAACACTCACTCTCAGGGCTTACGTGAGGCCAAGTCAGAAAGTCAATGTCCATAGCACTTACAGAGAGGAAACCAGGACTCGACTGCTAAAGGAGAAATCTGTATAACAAGATTATCTTTCTTGTATTAAAAAGTTGAAGTCCTTTCTCCCAGGAGTTCATTGCTGGTGGCTTTCTTTGTAGTCTGATAGTCAGTTCAAAAATGTGTTGCTTCTGGAAAATGTGCCCTTGATTGGGTGAACACATGAATCATTTTTTATCATAAAAAAGTCTTTAGGTGGGGTATTGATGTCAAGATTAACTCAGAGAAAATTGGCTGCAGTTAGGGCTGAATGATAGTGATCATTCTAAAAACTCATTAAGAGTCTGAAAAATGAATGTTTAGACTTTATCCTTGACCAAAACCCATTTGTCCCATAGTGAAACATGGTAGCTGAGGAGTGACAGTTCAGCAAGCCTGAAGCGTAGGTGGGTCTTTCTTTATGAACCAGGCATGTTCTTGCAATTGTGCGTGTCAGTCAGCTTTTTGTAAATGGAATCTTTTTTTTTTTTTTTTTCATTAACTTACCCTGTAATTTCAGCAATGTTTAACATTCACTCCTGATTGATCTTGAGTTGGCAGTTGACTGCGAACATTCAGCCTCAGATTTTAATGCTTCTTCCTCAGTTTCATGCTTTCTCTTTGCTCCCTTTCTTTCACCAGCTACTTAAGGAGCAAATAACTGTGAGTTAGGCACAGTAATAATAGGTGTTGGGAATGTAAATAAGAATGGCAGGTAAATAATTACCAAGCAAGAGGTAAGTGTGATATACCAAGGAGTGCGGGGAGGCCCATTGGAGCAGAGTGTCCCTGTCTGCGGCGGTGAAGGGAAGGCATAGATGTTACTCGAGCTGCGTGCTCAAGGAGGTGAAGACGTGAGGGAGAGCTTGCTGTAATGCACGCTGTGCCCCGCCACACCGTGGTTCCCCAAGAGAACTAGAATCTGAGCCATGGTGGACTTTGGGGTTGAATGGTTCAAGTGTCAGCTGATGGTCTTTCCTTCTACACGGAGTGAATATTGGTGGACAGTTCACAAAGCTTTGTTTCCCTAATCATCAGGAAAGTGTTTTTCTCTCAAATTTCCTGTGAAGTACACTTGTGGAGTTTGTTAGATGAACTGTCTTATTTCAAGTTCAGTCTATAAGACTGGAACCTTATTTTTCATGAAGCAGGGAACCCTGAAACAAAACAGAGAAAAAGAACATGACTATTTTAATCTCCAGTGGGAACTCTTAATATTTGACTAGCAACTTTCAGTTCAGTTCAGTTGCTCAATCGTGTCCAACTCTTTGCCACCCCATGGACTGCAGCACGCCAGGCTTCCCTGTCCATCACCAACTCCCGGAGCTTGCTCGACCTTAAGAAATTACAGATTTTCCATGGCAAAGGACACTATACTGCTGCTGCTACTGCTAAGTCGCTTCAGTCGTGTCCGACTCTGTGCGACCCCATAGACGGCAGCCCACCAGGCTCCCCCATCCCTGGGATTCTCCAGGCAAGAACACTGGAGTGGGTTGCCATTTCCTTCTCCAATGCATGAAAGTGAAAAGTGAAAGTGAAGTCGCTCAGTCATGTCCGACTTCCTGACCCCCATGGACTGCAGCCTACCAGGCTCCTCCATCCATGGGGTTTTCCAGGCAAGAGTACTGGAGTGGGTTGCCATTTCCTTCTCCAGTGCATGAAAGTGAAGAGTGAAAGTGAAGTCGCTCAGTCGTGTCTGACTTCCTGACCCCCATGGACTGCAGCCTACCAGGCTCCTCCATCCATGGGATTTTCCAGGCAAGAGAACTGGAGTGGGTTGCCATTGCCTTCTCCGAAAGGACACTATATGTAATGTCAAAGGACAGTTGATGTGCTTCCCTTGTGGCTCAGCTGGTAAAGAATCTGCCTGCAATGGGGGAGGCCTGGGCTCAGTCCCTGGGTTGGGAAGATGCCCTGGAGAAGGGAAACGCTACCCATTCTAGTATTCTGGCCTGGAGAATCCCATGAACTGTTGGGGATGGAGAAGAGTTGGACATGACTGAGCAATTTTTACTACACTTCACTTCAAAGGACAGTTGATAGACTGAGAAAAATGACACAGAAAACAAATTCTGGTATAACTGATATATAAAGAATTCCAACAAATTTATAAGGGAAAGATAAACAATCACATGGAAAAAAAAAAAAAAGAACAAAGGATATAAGTAAGCAGTTCAAAGAAAAGATAATCCAAATGGCTAATCAACACCTGAAGTGATGCTGATAACCCAGAAAAATGCAAAATAAAGCCCTAAATCGCATTTTCCATCCATCAGATTGGCCAACTTTGAAGGGCCATAGCATCCAATACCTGTAAGAATGTGGAAGAAGAGGCATTCATGAGATTTCAGTGGAGGATTTAGTGCATTGCTGCAACCTTTAGGAGAATCAATACCAAAAATATGTATTCCTTTTGGCTCTGTAAGCCTGTTTTTAAGATGCTCACCTATTAAAATTAAAAGATCAGTTAATAAGAATATCATATGCAAGAGAGTATTCAGCCCTGTTTTGCAGCACAAAAGCAAACAGCAGTAGGGAGATCTATGGAGTGTTGCATAGTTGAGGTTCTGTATAAGCCTGTGCCCATGTGGTTGTGTGTATGGTGTGTTTTAATGAATTTGATCTATGTATTTGTCCTGGGGGGAAATTCCGTTTTTTACATAAGATAAGCTACAGAGTAATGTGTATAGTGTGATCCCATTAAAAAAAAATAGCAAAGTGCTGTATGTGAGTTTGCAAGTGCATGGAGAGAGGCAGGCAGGTACACGCATGAGGCCATGAACTCTGTGTAAACACAGCGGGGTGGGAGTGGAGGTGAGGGGAAACGCAACGCTTTCTTCATGCTTTTTTGTCTTGTTGGGCTGTTACTTATTCCTAATGCTCATTGCTTTTGTAATTTCAAATTTCACAAGCACTAAAGGTGAAGAACTGATGAGGGCACTTCTGCTCCTGTCTGGCCATACTGCTGTTCAAACCAGCTGGAAAACAGTGCCATGAGGCCACGTGAGGTGAAGGCCCTGCCTCCTCCCAGGGGCTTTAGTACCAGACCTAGACTAGAGCGGTATTGACGCTACTCGCTATCTCTTTCATTTTAGCCTCTCCACTTCGAGCCCATTCATTCATTCACGCATTCACGATTTCTTAGTTATCATTTAGAGACACACACACGCACGCACCATTGCCTGCTCTGTGTCAGACTTTAACGCCTATACTGGCTCTGAGCCCTGCTCATGTTCCAAGTGTCTTTGTGGCTTTTTCCAGTTCTCACCTGATTCCTCTCAGGCCAGGCAGGCTAGCATCTTCTAGAATTGTCCTTGGGTAACCAGAAGGCCTGACTGGAAGGAGCCCAGTTGGTCACCCTCAGCTGGGCTGTGCTCCTTGGAGCCCTGCTGTCCAAGAACGAACAAACCCCACCCGACACCACATCACAGGGGCACTTTCTCAGGCTCGGTGCCCAGGGCGGCGGAGCTGCCAGCCAGGTGCGTGACGCTCGGTTAATTAGGTGATTAGCGGCTGTCCCACGGCCCAAGCTGGGTGCTCATGAGTCTGGGCTGTCTCGGAGACAGACCTCTGGCTGAGAGTGGATATCCTCTGCAGAGATCTCTCATGTTTCAGGCCCCAGGATGACGGTTCCTTTGAGAATGTCTATAGACCACTGAAACCCTCAGACGCTATCTCCCTTCTCAGTGCTTTTTTTTTTTTCTTCTGGTGTATTATTTGTTTTGTCTTGATTCCTTGTACTTTCCAGTCTCCCTGACTGCATCTTAAGCTGTCTGAGGTCCAGGAGTGCCCCTATGACAGTTTCCTCACCCAGCCTCGTGCTTTGGGCCTGGGCAGTGCTCAGTGAGCCCAGAGTTGCCTGGAGAGTGTGTGGCCTCCGGGGAGCATGTGGAGCTGTGTTCTCAGGGCCTGTCCCAGCCGGCAGGGCAGTGGGGAGGGACCTTACATTGCAGGACCTCCTGCCAGCCCCTCATCTGGATGCTGCCCCTCAGATTGAAGGGAACCCCTGAGTAGCTGAAGGGAAGGGGAAACCCCCCCCCCCCCCCCCCCGCAACACACACACATCCCAGAGGAAGAAGAGGAGGAGAAGCTGGCTCCTCGGCCTCCAGCAAGCATGTTGAGAGCTTACCTGTTAAAATGCCCTTTTATTGTCTCTCACTGCAAGCTGAATGTGAATTGTTGAGGAACCCTCAGTTTGACCAGTTTTTCTGATGAGTGACTCTGGCCAGGCCTCGGGGGAGCCACCCGATCCACACAGCCTTTCCTAGGGCCTCCTGTCTGACTCCAGAAAACCCAGGGAGATGAGATTCAGCCCAGGCTTCATGCGGTGGTAGAAGACTGCTCCATGGATCTCAGGACCCCACCGGAACTCGGACAGATGTCAATAGCAGCATGTCTGTCTGGGAGTCCTGAGAAAAGAGCTCATCTCCGTGTAGCCCCACGGACTTCAGACTGAACCAGTCACCTTGAACCGAGTGAGCTGATGGAGTGTTGGAAGTTACACGTTCTCCACCAGAGGACCAGCCTCTCTCTACCCTGCAGCCAATACAGGGACGTCACTGAGGACTATCAATAGCACAGAGCTAACCTGTGTCATGGCATGGAAAGAGCACATTTGTGCATTTCTTCTTTCTCTTGTACCTAGGTTTCCAGAGGAGCCAATTATAGTGGGTATAGTGAAACTCAGGATTCAGGACTGGGAATAAGGGAGCTAGTTTCTATTCCAAGCAACTGTCACTGACTTTCGCTGTCACCTTGGTAGGAGATGGGCTGGAGGGAGCCGCCTTCTGGGATCGGCTGTCCCCCAGGAGCTCATGCCTCACTCCCAGGGAGGCTGGAAGGTCAGGTCAGCAACTCTTTACAGATGTGAGCTTTGTTTAATGTTTAATATTTAAAGAACTAATAATAGTAATAGTTCACATAACCTATTTCCCCAGTTTGATTTGTGTGGCCCGTTTTTACAGAGCTGTTCTGTCAGAGGGATTTCTTTTTCCAAAGTTCCTTACTGCTGAGACTCTGTGTGCTCTGGTTATGAACCATGTATGTCAACATTGTGGAAATGAAATTCCTACCCCCTGGACCCAGGCAGATGGATTTGATTTTGGGCTCAGTAGAAATGTAGTCTGTACGAGTCAAATATGTCTCTAGAGGATCTTCTGTCTTGAAGGTGCTTGGAGGAAACAAAGACATTCAAGTCACAGTCCCGTTTCCGAAAGAATGCCACTAATTCTATAAAGCTTCCAGGAGTCACAGGGATGATTTCATAGCCTTTTGAGTTTGAAGACTTCATAAAAGCTGTTATCAGTTCTTCCTTACTGAGCACTGCGATAGAGATCCTGTCTCAGACTGGGGTTTCTGGAAGGCAACTCTGCACTGGATTGCAGGCAGAATGTTGATCGGGGTGTGCTTTTGGGAGATAACAGCTGAGAAAGGGAGGAGTCCGAAGGCAGGCAGAGGAGAGGCTGGCCCACACCAGCTGAGCTAGGTGCCCCTTCGGAGGTGCAGGACAGTGCCCAGCAATGGATGCAGCTGTGAGCTCTCAGGAGAGGGTGATCCTGGCAGCTGTGGGATGGGCTTGTCCTCTCCGAGGAGGGGAGCTGGCTAGAACAGAGGTCTCTGACCTTTTTGGCACCAGGGAAGACAATTTCATGGAAGACAATATTTCCACAGACCAGGGTTGGGGCGATGGTTTCAGGATGATCCAAGTCCATTACATTTATTGTGCACTTTATTTCTATTCTTATAACATCAGCTCCACCTCAGATCATCAAGCATTAGATTCTGGAGTCTGAGGACCCCTGGTCTGGACCACAGGGCATCCGCGTTTTACATGCTTTCTGCCTGCCATCCCTTGAGCTGAGTGTCTTAGCCACATGGCTTCTAACCCAGCTATTTTAGATATGAGGCAGCCAAAGGGCAGAAAAGCTAAGTAACGTGCCTACGATCCCACAGCTAATACCTGGTGGGGTGTGTGTTACCTATCAGACTATGCTTCTCACTTAATCTTCCCAGCATTGCTTCATGAGAGGGGTTATCACCCCCATTATGCAGGTTGAGAAGCTGAGGCACTGGGAGTCTAAATGATTTGCCCGGTGTCACAGAACTAAGAAGAGCTGGGGCTAGGGTCTTCCCATTACATTATAGCATCTCACAGGGCTAACCTGTCCAGTGAGAGATGACCAATTCTGGCTGGAATAGGTACACAGCCCTTGAGTAACTTATGGACCACCAGTTCTCCCCTCTCCATTTTTGTGGACAGATTTGTGCCTTTTGTTGTCGGTAAAGGAGCATGGTCTTTGAAGTCAGGCAGAGGTGAGTTCAAAACCCAGTGCTTTATGACCTGCATGTCCCTCAATTTCTCTGGGCTCGATGTTTTCATCCATAAAAATGGGTGTTGTAGTGATGCCTTAGTTGGGTCGTTATGAGGGTTAAAAGGAGTTGGATGGGAAATATCTCAGCATATTTCTCCCTACTCTCTGTCCTAAAAAGGGTTCAGGGGCTGCACAGGGGTTTTCAGAGGGCAGATACCTTGAACAATAGTGGTGGTTTATTGATTCAGCATTTTCTCACCTGCTTTTTTCCCTCACGCAGAGACAAAGTGAGGCTAAGTCTTCCATGCAATTTGCTCAGAATTCTAGCACTAGCTGTTAGTCTAATCATAACACAGTTCTTCTTGGAAACAAACATAGCAACAGCAATTATATCTTACTTTTAATGTCTAATTGGCTGTAAACTCGCTCTCCCAGAGTTATTTCCATCTAGCGTATGGAGCGTTGTGCGCTTTGCCTGTCTCAGTGTCCTCCTGCAGCCCCTGTCTTGCCTTTATTAGCGAAGTCAGTTGGATGTATGATTGTCTTGTGGGTGCGCTGGCAGCTCCAGCCGTTCCCAGCAAAGTGCTGAGATGCTCCTGAGAGCCTCTGCTCCTTACTGGCCCCTTGCTCTCCCTCCTGAACCCCTGGCCTTGTGTCTTCACTTGAATTCTGTTCCATGGCTCCTTCCCCATTTGGTCTCCTGCCCTGGCTTCTGGAGTAATCCTTCCCTGGTCTGTGAGCCCTGTTTCCTCATGCTCTCCACTGCTTCCACGCCTGCAGCATGGTGGGCTCTCTCCCTCTCCTCTTAAGCTACTCGTCCTTTTTCACAGTGAGTCCCGCAGGGCGGCAGAGCCATCCTAGCCAGGCTGTGTGACGCTGTGATCCAGGGTGCGGAGGAGCAAACCCACACAGTTGTGTCTTCACCTCCTGTTGGACTGATCACTGCCCTTAGGAAGAACCAGCCTTTCCAGGAGTCCAGCTTGTGGCCAGAGCCTATGTGGGGAGCTACTTCCATAAGCTTTCTCCTCACTGTGTTTTTCCAGCTTGCTGAAGCTCAAATCCTGCAGGGCTCAGGCCTCAGTGTAGGTGTGTCTGCTGCCTGGT
The DNA here is from genome assembly GCF_016772045.2 of Ovis aries. Classification (NCBI taxonomy): domain Eukaryota; kingdom Metazoa; phylum Chordata; class Mammalia; order Artiodactyla; family Bovidae; genus Ovis; species Ovis aries. The sequence continues at coordinate 62,187,390 of NC_056065.1, forward strand.
CATCCTGGGGAGGGGAAGGTTGGGGAGGTACTGGACCTGTTGCTGTGGCAACACGTGGCTGTGATCATGAACCCATTTCATTCCCAGCAGATTTTGGCATGAATCAGTCTCTCCTTCTCACCCACCTTCTTTCTCCTCCCTCTTCATCTCTCCCCACACCCTTCTGTCATCATGCCTCCTCCCCACTCAACCTCAGACTTGCCTCAGATCTCTCTCTCTCTCTTTTTTTTTTTCCACTCCTGGATACAGCAGCATAGCAACTGAGGCTACCCATGGCAGACTTCTTCTTTCTTCTTTTTTTTTTTCCTCTAGACCATTAGTTCTCAAACTTTAGAGGCATAGTCTGAAAAGCTTGTTAAAATACAAGTGGCTGAGTGCTGAGCTTCATTTGGAGGGTTCTGATCTGAAGGTGTGCCCTGGGACCCAAGAACATGCATTTCCAGCAAGGGCCCCCAAAGCTGCTGATGTTGGGGGAACCAGGGACCACCCTTGAGAACCACTGTTCTAGACTGTGTTTGTCCAATTTGACCTAGTTGTGGCTGGAATATTCCTTTACATTTCTATTCTAAAAGATTTGATTAGCTCATTCACCCACTCATACAACAGATATGAATTGAGCAGTGTTCAGAGTCCTGTAGCACGTATGCTGTACATTGAACCACAAAACTCTGTCCTCCAGGATTTCACAGATTTGTACAGGGGACTGACAAGTAAATAATCCTCACGCGGTGTGATAAATATTACAACCCCCTGCAAATGATAAAAGGCTTAGAAGTAGGCACCAGTCTCCTTGTACAAGGCAAGTAAAATATTTAGATGAGACAGATATAAATAATAGTGATTCATTCATTCTTTCTCCCCCCATCTTCAAGGGTTAAAGGGAACTGAACTTAACCTATTTAAATAACATTAATACATAACAAGTGTGGAGCGTTTTCTGTGTTTTAGTTATCAGACAGCTGGTGCGGTCCTCAGCCTGTCACTTAACTGTGCAGCCTCAGGCAGGTTAGTCAACCGCTCTGTGCCTCAGTTTCCTTATCAGAGAAAAAGGCTATGCTGCTAGTATCTGCTTCAAAGGATTCTTGAGAAAGTTAAGTGTGCACCTGTGGGCAGGATGTTACATCGGAATTGCTCCCCAAAGTGTGGACTCTTATTATTGATGTTGTGTGACCTCACGTTGAATATCAAGAGTCTGTCTCAAGAAATGCATACTTTTCAGACTCTGGCCAGGGTTTAAGCCAAGCAGTTGGTTTGGGGCTAGCTCTTAATATGTAAATTAGAGGATCTCAGGCCTAGTTGGAAAAGCCCTTGGGGCACTGGAGGGCCCTTTCTGGGTGATCAGGGTATTGGTTCATCCAGAAAGGGTAAGAGAAAGGCCCTGAAGGATGGCCAGAACTTTTCACAATGCATTTCTTCATCTTTGAGAAGATGGGGTTGGGGGGAGGGTTTCAGGCGGAGGAGTAAACGAATTTCCAGCTGAAAAAGCATCTCTACCCAATAAAGCTTAGGAGGACAGAACACAACTCCCCACCTGGGATCTAGAGAGTTTCAAGCTTAGCTTTGACATTGAGAGAACCAGGGCCATCTTCCCTGAGAAATGCTCTCTTCCCCATCACCTTCATACCCTCTGGCCACTGCAGAGAGACTGTGATTTTTGCTGCTTTCCCAAAGAGGCTGCTCTCTCCCCTCTTAGTTCCCTCCCCCTCAACCCCCTCATCATCTACTGAGAGATGTGTTTCTCTCTTCCATTAGGTTGGCCAAAATTTCTTTGGGGTTATTCCGCAAAGTGTTGTGGAAAACCCAAACAAACTTTTTGGCCAACCCAATAGTTTCACAATCAGGAAGAGTTCCCCTAATCTCTGCCTGGGGTCCTGGAGGAACCACAGTCCACATTCAAGTCTGTACTTCCACCTCCCTCAAACCCAGTTTTACAGCTGAAACTGTAGCTGGGTGTGATGGCAGAATCTGCAGGGTTTGTTTTTAATTATTTCCTGGGTTCATCAGAGATAAGACTGATAGAGCCTTTCTTCTTTTGAAGAGTATTGGAGGATGAAGTCCTTCAGTGGCCAGATATACCTGGGAAGGGCTTATTAAGTGATAATCCCTGATAAAACCCCTCTAGGCAACCTGTGACTCTGCCCTCTTAGTGATAAAAGAAACCTCTGGACATTTAATTAACTCTTTAAGAAATCCTCTTTCTCATCACCTTTTCTTTTCTCTCTTTTGCTTGTCTTAGATTTAATCAGAGCCGTGTGCTGTGCTGTTGCTTAGTCGCTCGGTCGTGACACATTCAGCGTATTAACTTCCTCATTTTTCATTCACTCTGAATAAAGTACCCACTGGGAACTAACTTCGGTTCTGAGGCAGATAGACAGAAAAAGAAGACCTTCTTGTTCTTGGGGAGTGTCAGCTCTTGTTGAGAAAGGCATACCAGCACGGGACAGAGTTGAGTGACAGGGTAGCCTTATGTGCAGAGAGTGAAGAGAATGGCTGACTCTGGGAGGGTTTCTGGGGGAAGGTAACCTTTAATCAGAGGCTTTCCAGGAGGAAAAGGCAGAGAAGGTATCCTAGGCAGTGGGAACTATATGACCAAAAGCACAGAGCTGTGAAAGAAAGTGGCATGTGGGATAACTGTAAGAATCTCAGTGTGGTCATGTGACCTGGTTATACAAGGAGGCGGGGGCTGTGAGATGAGCCAGAGAGGTTGGGCTGGGGTCTCTCGTGGTAGGAGATTTGGCATGGGCAGGCTTTGGAAGGTTTTAAGCAGAAGAGAGACAGGTTGGAGAGATGTTGACAGATGAGAGATGTTGGTTAGAAATGATAACTTTGCCCTCCTCTGAAGACTGAAGCCAGCCGTGGCTGGAAGTCACTTGTCTCACTTAACAAGGTCACCCTGGCAACAGAGTGGCTGTTTCACTACTAACCAGGGAACTCTCTATGACAGTCTTCCAGCCTTATCGTACAGCTAGGGCAGAGAAGAAATCATTGCATTAAGGTGTTTCTCAAAGTTGTAGTAACAATATAATATTCAGATAGGATTTCAATATGCAATTGATGAGAAACTTTTTTTTTTTTTTTTTTGCTGGCACTGCTGTTATAAATACCTGAATTCATAGCTTTGTTCTGATATGTTCTATGTTAAAATTTTTTATTTCTCTCCTTCTCTCTCCCTCCCCCACCATACAAGAGGCAACACCATGTCATGTCTTAAGAGGAAGTCAAACATGGGTTTGGATTTTGGTTCTATAATATACTGACTATGGGGCCTTGGGCAAGTCCTCAGGTTTTATGAGCCTGGATTTTGTTTTGTTTCTAAAACATGAAATTACAGTTGCAGCTCTCTTACACGTGGTTGGTATGCCTCTGGCTCAGTGTGCATTGTAGACTAGATGCTTAATGAATGGAAGCCTTGATTCTTTTCCTTCTCAATTACATTGGCGCCTTAGAGGATAAGTCACAGGAGAATGTGGAGATTAAAATGTTTTAATCAGGTCTTCTTGGTGTATACTTAGTACCTCCAGAAATAGGTTTCATTGGGTCCGTGTTAGATTTGCCATCCAACAGCTCATATGCAGTCTTGCATGGGTCACCCAACATGGTTGATTTCAGCACCTTCTACTCTAATGTACAGCAATGAAAGTTGTGCAAAGAATGGTAAAGACCAAAAGAGATTTTTTTTTCCAGTGGTTACCAGACTAGGGGAGCAGTGAACATTATTGCTTTATTATCTGTATTCTGTTTCAACCTTGTTACTCCCCTAAGCCAGTAGGAATGCTCACAGTTGGAATACACCCTGTGTATCTCTGGGGAAAGAAGAAGAACCGCCAAGATGAGAGTCTAGGAGGGCAGCAGCAATCAAAAGATGAGAAAAGGGAAGGTTTCAGGGGAAAGACCAGAGAATTCAAGTCCATGAGATAGAGGAGAACCACAGTGAGGAATCTGGGTCTGAGTGGGAAGGGACCCCACATCTGTTGTCTGATGTAGGCACCTACTCAAGTGAGGAATTCCCTCCTCAGTGTCCCTGACAGATGGTGTCTGGCACAGTGATTCCTATTCTTTTTCATCATGGCACACATAGAAAATAACATTTGTCTAACACTGGGGTGAGTGGACAAAGCTGCTCACAAGTGGAGGGGACCAGCCCTGGGGACTCAGGCTGAGCCAGGCTCTGCCAATGGCCATGGGAAGTGAGTGGAGTGATGATTTGGGCCCATGTGCAGCCCAGCATTCTTGGAGAAACTCTGATCCAGCAGGACAGATCAGACTTAAGAACCTCACCTAGGTACTCTCAGACCCCTGAGTAATAAATAGGCATATTTATCCCACAATAAATAAATCATGGGACTGAACATTTCATTATCCCCATTACCAGCACCAGTGCAGACCCACGGAGCATGTTTTTAAGAGCTATGTCTTAAAGTCAGAAGACAAAAAGACATCAAAGCTATGATATCTTGCTTGCAAGCCATTCTTACCAAGGACTAAGAGTGGTTCCTGTGGCCACAAAATAAATGAAACTAACTGGCCTGGGGCTTCTTCAGGGAACCAGCTGGGCTTACCAGCCTTACATAGTGTTTGACACGCAGTCATTAATTAAAACATGGATGTTGGATGATAAATTAATTTACCTGCTCAGAAGGCATTATGGAGGGAATGAAAGCCACAAAAAATGATTATGCTTGAAGCTCTTGAGTGTCTGCTCTTATGTGCTGTGCTGAATATTTGAGTTAGCTAAGTGTACTTGCTATGTGTCAACAGAGATGCCATTTTACTGGTGATATATTTATTTCCAGAAAGGAAACTCATATAGGCCTGTGAGGCAGAAGAATGGTAGTAGTGTTAAAGTCTGCCATTTAATAGCATTACTGAGAATCTCTTTGTTAGTAGGCATTAATAGAGTGGATAAAGGATGTGATTCTGTTGATAAGAACCAGTCAACCCTAGTGGAAAGGAAGGCCTAATACGTGAGAGAAGCAGAACACATATAAAGAGCATCTGTGAACAAGTACAAATAAAACCCAAGTGCAGCACTTAATGCTCTATTTTCAATTATAGGCATTTACACTCATGACTTAGCCTCCTTGTGGATACCAAGGCCCTCAAGGACTATTTTCCTTTCTCATTCATCATGTACAGAGTACACACTCAAAAATGTTGAATGAATATGCATGCTGCTACAGGGTGCACCTAAGTGCTGGGAAATTCTAGAGAAAAGTCTGAGTGATGTGCTTCAGGGAATCCTTCTGGAGACTGAGCGGGCTTACTATGAGGGAACGCATGGCTTGGCAGAGAGGGAAGGTAGAAGGAAGAGCTCTAGGGTAGTGAGCAAATCCAAACATTTACATCCCCATTCAGGGTCTTCCAGGACCTGCTCCTCTGTAAAAAAAAAAAAAAAAAAAAAAAAATTATTTACTAATTTTTGGCCCTGGTGAGGCTTCACTGTTACACTGGGCTTTTCTCTATTTGCAATGAGTGGGGGCTACTCTCTCATTGAGGTGTATAGGCTTCTCATTGTGGCATCTTCTCTTGTCGTGGAGCACAGGCTTCACTGCTCCGTGGCATGTGAGATCTTCCTGGACTGGGCATTGAACCTGTGTCCCCTGCTTTGCGAGATGGATTCTTAACCACTAGTCTGCCAGGGAAGCCTGGACCTGCTCCTGTCCATCTTGCCTTACTCACTGCTCCCCACGACCACTCTTTGTGGCCTCATCATTCCCACTTGTTTCCCTCTTTTGGACTGTCTTCCTCCACTGATGGGCCAGTCTACATCCTTGCCCTACTTCAAGTCCAGGTGAAGGCACAGCCCCAGGATGCCTTCCAGGACATCTCCAGCCTCACTCCTTTCTTCATGAAATCTGCTAGCCATGTTCATAGCTCCATTCTCTGAACCTTCAGAAGTAAAACATCATCATGGTGTCCAACTTCAGGGAGCTTCCAAGGGAGAGCAGGAGGCTAGACTAACTACATACAAATGACCAGAGGGAGTAGGACCATATATTTAATCTCAATACTAAATGATGTGCGGGAGAATAGAAGGGCTGTGCCAGGTAGCCTGGGGGTCAGAAGTCCTAGCTGTGCTTCTGTAATCAACTAGGGAGCATCTTTCAGAAATCAGCTTTTTGATTTTTGGTACTTCATTCATAAAGTAAGGGACTTGTTCAAGATGTTGTTCTTCCTTCTAAACTTCAAGATGATGAGAGGTACAGAATTCATGTTAGACGAATGGGAAATAGAGATGTTTAACTGGAGGGGACAGGGGACTCATGGAAATACAGCAAATGATCGTAACCAGTAGGATTGACCTCTGAGGACTGTGGGATAGATCAGAGAACCATCCAGGGATTGGTTGAAGACCTGTTGCCCTGTGTCATGAGTCTTTCTAAGCTACACAAAACTCTCACAGTGCAGAGGGTCTGTCAAGCCTCATGCACCCTTTGTCCCTGGGCTTTAAAGGGAGGGTGTGCTGAGACTCGTGTCTTCTCTCATTCTCTGAGCTCTTTCTGGTGCTTGAGTTTCTTGCAAGAATACGTTCAGTCTCTGGCCAACCAGCGGTGTAGACTGGGTAGAAGGTGATGTGTGTTAGCTGATCATCATAAGAAATAAGCTCTTTATTCATTTATTTATTTTTGGCTGTGCTGCAGCATGTGGGATCGTAGCTTCCCAACCAGGGATCGATCCCTGTACCCCCTGCACTGGACGCTCAGAGTCTTAACCACTGGACCACAAGGGAAGTCCTAGAAGTATCCTCGTTCATTTTCTCTCTGAGTGGCCAACTTGGCCAACGTGCATATGGCAGCATCAGAACAGCATACTCACCTTTTCCCAGAGGTGACCAGCATCTCAACCAACTGTCCAGCCCCCAGTGACCCCAGGGAAGCTGACCTCCCCAGCACTCTGCTGCAGTTGCCTGGCAGGAGGACCTTCCCTTCTCTCTGGCTGTTTCCCTATAGTACTCTATGTTTTCTCTGACCATGAAAACAAAGCAAAACCCACTAGTTACTGCAGAAAAAGCTGCAAAGTATAGAAAAGGATAAAAATATTTTAAAATTAAATCACTAATTTCTACCCCTGCCCAGTTACCATCACTGTTACCATTTTCCAGTGTTTTGCCACAAAGGTTCTCTAAAACCCCACATATGACCCTGAACCGCATAAATAACCTGTACAGTTTTATTTGGAGAAAATGTAAAAACTCTTTATTATAGAAAAATTTGTGCATACACACAAGTAGAAAGAATAGAATATTGAGCCCCTGTGGAACCCAATCCCGGCTTCAACAATACAAGATCTTGAATAGATCTGTTATCTCCATTTTGGGCTTTTGGGCCAGTGATCAGAAAGGGAGGAGACAACAAACCTCACATAACAATGGTATTGGAATTGTTAAGATTTACTGAAGTGTTCTTCAGCACAGCCGGGCCCCGAGCTGTGTGGGTGTGAAGGCGCTCACTTGCGTGGACAAGGTCATGGCAGCCTTCCTGGTCAGATGCAGTACTGCTCATCCGCCCTCACTTTGACATTTACTTGCGTCCTCTTCCCAGGCATGTGGATGGATTTTCACAAAGACATCCATACCTGTCTGTCCAGCCCCAGTGGTGATCGCCACCCACGTCCAGGGTAGGGCAGTGCTTGCTGGTTGGTGATACTAAGCAGAGCTCCCGAGGCTGGCCTTGATGGCATCGTGCTGCTGCCTGTGAACATGGGTGGGAGAGCGGATTTTTCTGGCTCTCCTCCTGGGGCCACTGGTCAGAGAAGAGGAAGAATAAGTGGTGAAATGCCCAATAGGAAGTCCTCCTGGAGGTACTTCTGCACGTGGGTTAAGGTCCTGCCGAATCCTCAGTGACAGTTGCTGGCAGTCCAGGCAAGAGGAGAAAGTGGCCACTGGCCATCAAATCTGGGGGTCTGAAAAGGACCAGAATGCATGGAAAGCCTTGATTACTTATCTCAGGCCCCTGGCTAAGCCAGATGCTGCCTTTGGAGCTTGTCTGTGTGGGGAGACTTAGCACATTTATTAAATACACTCAGGGGTCTGAGACATAATGAAATGCTTTGCCTCCAGGACTGACAGTTTCCGCCTCCTTGCTGGGTGGCAGCAGGTGGCTGTATTTCACTCAGGCTCTGTCCTCATTCTTTCCACCTGCTCCCCCGACTCTGCTTTCTTGCCTGGGGTCTGAGAGAGATAGCTCTTACCTTCTGGCTGCCAGACCCTAGCGTTGGCTTTCTTCTTTATTGTGGCTCTGCCCTAGAAGGTGGTGATAGAGTGGGTAGGATTGCTATTAAGAGACCAAGTGAGATAATGGACTGTCAAGCGTCCTCAAGAAGTTGACCCCCTGTGGCTCTAGATTGTGGCCCCGTTATTTTGCTTGTCCAGACCTTAGTTAGTTTCCTCCTCTACCAAATGATGGATTGGGTAGGGTGTTCCTGTAATCTACTTAGATGGTGGCTAGAATTCCTGGTACATGTGATCCACAGGCCTTACCTTACTTAGTGGTCGTAGGGTACACTGTACATCATACTTCCTTTCCCTAAAATGTGACTGTGGTCAAAGGGCAGTGGCTCTGCCTTTAGAAACATCATCTACTATCCATCTGGGTGGCTCAGGGGAAGAGTGTTACTGCTTTGTGAGGTTGGTCAAACTCTGATGAGAAAACGATTTAATGCCTTAAGTCAGATTCCCTATAAACTGTCTCTGGGACAGAGATTTTTGTGGCAATGATTTTACTGATGGACTGCTTGCGGGGGAAGCCCAGACTGATAGGAATAGGTGAATAGGTCAGGAGAAAATACTAGACAGAGACGTGGTTGTACACATTTTAACCTGAGTCTGATCCCCAAGGCAGCTCCGGAGTGAACTGCACCATGGAGGCTGTCCCACGCAGAGGGGAAGGGCTGGGCTCGTTGACACCCCCACATCAGTGAGCTGTTGGTTCCAGGTCACGGCCCCCATGGATAGGCATAAACTCCCAGATTAGGAGGGTCTGTCAGTCAGGGGCCAACTTCTCAGGAGGATCCAGGTATGAGCCATTAGCAGCCAAAACTCAGAGCTGCTGGGGGTGCTGGTCCACCTGCTCTAAAGGAGACCACTGGGGATAGCACAGACTCTGCCATGTCCAGGCTGGTGAGAGCTGAGCAGGGAGAGGGTTCTTCCGAGTGTAAGTCCCTGAGCAGTGAGGGAATGTGGATGGCTCAGGACATTGAGTGAAATGTGAGATGTGATTTCTTAATTAGGCCAGCGTAATTGATGGGTATAGAAGTCAGGAGAACATTACATTTGAGGAGGAGATGGTTCCTAGGAAGGGATGTGAGGGAAGCCTGGTTTTATCTGGATGCTGCTGCACAGTTATATACACTTTGAAAAAATCCACTAAGGGTGGTGCCCTTATGATTTATGAATGTTTCAGTACAACATCCACTCAGGTGCCTGGGGGCTGCTACTGCAAAGAGGCAGGAGTTCGGTGTCAGCGTTCCTTCCCTGCCCTCATTTTTCTTCTCTTGTGTCCCCTACCTCTTGGCACTTCTTAATCTTTTTTTTTTTTTAATTGAAGTGTAGCTGATTTACAACATGTTAGCTTTAGGTGCACAGCAGTTCAGTTGCACACACACACACACACACACACACACACGCACATATCTATCCATTCTTTTTCAGATTCTTTTCCCTTACAGGTTATCACAAAACATTGAATAGAGTTCCCTTTGCTATATAGTAGGTCCCTGTCAGTTATCTATTTTATATATTATTTTACATGTAGTAACATACATATGATAATCTCAAGCTTCTAATTTATCCCACTATCCCCCTTTCCCCTTTGGTAAGCATAAGCTTGTTTTTTATGACTGTGAACACTTCTTAATTTAAACCTTTTCCTCCTCTCCCTTTCCCCTCCATGATAAACCTTTCCTCTGCCTTTCTAACCTCCGTAGCGATTGCCAAGGTAGTTCCTTAGACTCATGTGACGCTTTACTCTGAAAGCTTCAGCAAATCCTTTGCTGACTTCCTGAACCAGATCAGATGCACCTGCAGGTCAGCTCCCGTGAGTGGTCCTTCATCACCCTTCCCTCAGTTTAAGGTCAAACAGGCCGTGTGAGCTCACTTAATTAATGGGGGGTCTCCCCATTATACTACTTCATGTGGAGCAGGACCTGGGAGTGTTCTGCCCATCATTTATCCCCAGTATCTAGGAGAATATCTGTCCCCCAGTATTAGTACATGGTCCACACATTTGTCATACAACGCATGACTTCTGGCACTGAGACATGGACTTCAAGTCTCTTAGGAAGAAAAGGAGGTGTTCACTCGGTGCTGAAATGAAGTGTGGGCCCAGGGGAGGCCAGCAAGCTGGGCAGTGCTGGGTGCCCAGGTATCATACCATCCGGGAAGGCGGAATTGTGGAATTGTCTTTGGTCTCTGCCCCTTTCCTTTACTCCACTCTTGCCCTCTCTGAATTTTCTCTCCCTGGAGTGGTCAGCAGAGGCCTTGGGCTTTTTTTTTTTTTTTTTGCCTTACCACGTGGCATGCAAGATCTTAGTTCCCTGACAAGGGATCGAACTTGTGCTCCCTGCAGTGGAAGTGTGGCGTCTTCACCACTAGACCACCAAGGAAGTCCCCTTGGACAGATGTTTTTCCTGAGATGAATGGCCTGGCTTCTTTGATAGCCCAGGACCGCTGCTCCAGCCATTCCTTGACTTGAGTTCAGTTGGTAATCCCAAAGTTTTCTTTGAGACCAGAGTCTCTAAGCCAGTAGTTCTCAATAGCAAGCCATTTTTGCCCCCCACCCCCACCGGGATGTTGGGCAGTTCTGGAGCCACTTTGTGTTGTCACACTGGGAAAAATGCTGTTGGCATCTAATAGGTAGAAACCAGGGATCCTGCAAATACAGTGAACAGGACAGCCTCCTCCTCCCCAACCCAGCCTTGAATCATCCAGCCCAAGATACTAGTGATGCACTGGCTGAGAAACCCTGATGGGGGCCAGGCGGGAGCTTGCCTGCTGGCACCTCCAGCCTGGGAAGCAGGTGTATCCGAGAGAGACCTTTTTTTTTTTTTTTTTTCCCCTCCCGAAGGACCCTTTTTTCCCCTGAAAAAAACCCTCATATTTTCCCAGTCCCAACTCATCAACCTCCCAATTCTGCAGCCATATGTCATTCAGCCTCCCTGGTGGAAGCTGCTCTGTGAAAGGCGTGGCCATCCAAGAGGAGGCTCTTCCACCTGTTTTCCACAGAGCCCTGTGGAACCCTGATAGAGACCTTTTTCCAACTACAGAGGCTAGCGCTGCCTTCAGCCTTGCGCCAGGAAAGCCATAGGACCCCCTGCCTCCTGCCATCCCATCCCCATCTTTCTCTCCAATCCGGCTCCTCCCACCTCTGCCCTCCACCATCTCCCCCATCCCCCGGAGATTAATGTGATAATTGCCATGTGTGCCTGTTTGCCCAGGGAGTGGGTGGGCTCACCACCCCCAGTCAGGCAGGTTCCCAGAGGAACATATCCCCACTGTCGGGCCTGCTACCCGCTGAGTGCTCCCTGTGCAGGTGGGCCGCCACCCCCAGTGCTTTCTCTGTCTGTCATCACCCCCGCCCTGCACACGTGTGCGTGTGTGTGTCACTCAGGGAATTGGGAGGTGAGAGAGGTGGAGGCCAGCCAGCCTGTCGAGTCTAGGGGCTTGGGGACAGTGGGAGGAGACTCAGCATCTTAAATAAGAGGACACTGCTCCAAAGAAAAGCTCTCTTCGGTACTGCTTGCCACAGAGTAGGTGTTCCATGAATGGTGGGGAAGGAGGAGGCTGGAATGCGCTGTCAAGCCTTCTTTGCAAGGAGCGGCTGGTTTATACTTTAGCTGCTCCACAATACTAGGCTGGGCAGGGAAGCTTCCACCGTGAGACTCTCCTGGAACCAGAAATCAATGGACTATGTTAGGAAAGGTCTTCTTTCTCTCAATCTTGCATGGAGTACTTAGGGTGACTCTTCTGTCCCTGAGGGAAGAATTGGTAGGGAGAATGAGGTGATGCTCCCACACCCAAGGTGCTTGGGATCACAGAAGCTGAGTGGGTGGGGGAGGTGGGTATTGGAGGGAGAGAAGGGAAGGGGAGATGCTTCCTCTCACTTAGGCAGCCCCTCCGCTCTCCCACCGCCTGCTGTGCCACAGATAGGCATGTCCCCCCCGAGAGGGAGCACAGTCACAACTCTGGAGCTGAACTGGCGACTTTCTGCTTGGCACTCCTGACTCCCCCCTCATATGGGGTCAGGGCACTTGCTGCCTTCAGAGTTGTCGAGTGCTTTTCTCTTCTTCCATCTCAAAAGACACTGCAGTAGTTGTCTCTCCTACACTGGACAATTTTAAGGTTGTAATAATGATGAATCAGAAAGAGATTGAAACTAATTAGCGTCAGAAAGAACCTTGCCATTTTGGAGGAGGGAGGCGTGAAGTCCCAAGCTTGCCCACCTCCTGCTGAGGTTTGTTCCCTTGCCCTAGTGGACCTGTCATTGATCCACTGACAAGCACGGGAGGTGAGATTGTGAGGCCACCTGGAGAGGAAGGATGGGAGGGGAGGAGCTAAGAGGAAACAGGAGGGAGAGGAGCAAGGTGTAGTTAGGGTGCAGCGGGTCTATTAAAAGGTTTGTGAATAATCTAGGGGAGCTGTCAGGCTGCTTTCTCCAGAAGAACCTTTTAAGCTGTCAGTCATCCTTAATAACCCCCTAGGGCATGGTGCCAGGGTCCTCCCAGATATTCATTTTCTCCTTCTCTTTCCTTTCTCCTCTTCTTCTCATCCCACAGGCTCCAATACCATGGTGGATGACTTTTTCAAATGCAATTCAGATAAAACTTGGGGAGAATATCGAATAAATTTATTTTTGGCATATTTTAAACCTGAGAATCATTTCACTCAAATCGTGGTCATTTACTGATTGGCTGAGCACCTATTGTGCCAAATACTTTGCCAGGTGCCAGGTACAGAAATGAGTGGACAGTGAAGGCTCTTGCCTTAATGTAGGTTAAGGCAAAACCAAAACATTCTCACAACACACTGAGTATTTTAGAGAAGAGTTAGAAAGCATATCCCAGACTCTGGGCCTGTGAAGGGGAGTCCGTCTATCCCTGTATTTCATGGGCTGTGTTTTCTCATATGTTAATAGGTTTCTGTTGAAAAAGAGGTTTGTAATCAAGAATGCATATGAAATGATGGAGGAAGCAACTTGAATACTATTTCTTTGGGGTGGGTCTTCTCACAGGATAATGCAAAACTAAAATCTGCTGTGTTTCCTGAGTTTCTTTGATTCCAGAATCTCATTTTCCTCAGAACATGTGAGCATCTTACAGATCACTAGCAATAAGACCACAATTTGGAAATTATTCTTCACTCTGCAGCGTCTTTGGCAAATAGTCACCCAACTGAAATTGCTCTCACCATCCTCAAGACATAGCACAGTCACTCCTGGGACCAAAGAGAGCTTAAAAGCCACAATTTCATCATTGCTATTGCTGACACCAATTAATGCTTATTGGCACTTGAGCCCTGATTAGGGTACTGGGAGCAGACTGAGCTCTTGCTGCCAAAGAGTGCTAAGGGTGGGGGTGACTGTCTAAGCTACAGAGTTGTTGAAAAGACACTTGCTCCTTGGAAGAAAAGTTATGACCAACCTAGACAGCATATTAAAAAGCAGAGACATTACTTTGCCAACAAAGGACCATCTAGTCAAAGCTATGGTTTTTCCAGTAGTCATGTATGGATATGAGAGTTAGACTATAAAGAAAGCTTAGCACCAAAAAATCGATGCTTTTGAACTATGGTATTGAAGAAGACTCTTGAGAGTCCCTTGGACTGTAAGGAGATCCTACCAGTCCATCCTAAAGGAAATCAGTCCTGAATATTCATTGGAAGGACTGATGCTGAAGCTGAAACTCCAATACTTTGGCCACCTGATGTGAAGAGCTGACTCATTTGAAAAGACCGTGATGCTGGGAAAGATTAAAGGTGGGAGGAGAAGGGGACGGCAAGGGATGAGATGTTTGGATGACATCACTGACTCAATGTACATGAGTTTAAATAAGCTCCGGGAGTTGGTGATGGACAGGGGGGCCTGGCGTGCTACAGTCCATGGGGTTGCAAAGAGTCGGACACAGCTGAGTAACTGAATTGAATTGATGTCCATTCAAACCCCCTGTAGCCCTTGGCATCTAGTTCTTTTGTATCTTCCTTCTGATACCGGGAGTGGTTTCCTCTAAAGTCTGGCCCTCATCTTCTTTGTTTGCATTTGACTCACCAGACCTGTTGAACCAAAACACTGGCTCTTATATACTGAAATTGGCAGGCCTCTGCTTTTGTTCATTCAGTTCAGAAGGTATTTGTTTTTAACTCTTATTCTGCTTCATTTGCAAACATACCTCTCTCAATAGTGTAGGGGCAAGACAAAGAGAAAAGTTTGGTGAAGGAGGTTGCTTTAGAAGCTGTTTTTTAATGGAAAAATCTATTGTGCAGTGATAGTTGCCATGATCAGTGGGAGGCTGTATTTTATAGGCTGACATATTTCATTGGGAAGCAGAAGGAAAATGAGATAATTTGGGGGAAAAACAAGAAGAATGTCATAGAAGTCCACGGGAAGCAGGAAGATGATGAATCAAAATATGTTGGCAAAGTGAGAGGGAGAAAAAGGTACAACAGGGACAAGAAACACTGCCATAGAAATTCTTCGTTTTGCTAATTTAGTGTGTGAATTTTGGGCATGGCATTTGATTTGGATGGCTTGGCCTTGTTTCTCCAGTGAATTGAGAATAAAATATCTTTCCAGAAACTGTTGAGTTTCAAACAAGTATTAAAAGTTTGTGTGTGAAAGAGTAGGATGGGATTGGGAGGGGTTTCAAAGCCCTGTGTATGCAAAATGTAGTTCAGGTGGACCAATTAGGAAGATTTGGGGTTGATATCATGGCGAGAGAGGCAAGGGAAAGTTTAATTGAGAGATCCAAGCATTAGATGGGACTTTCAAAATGTTCCAAAACTGTTTCAAGGTGCTTAATGAGAAATCCTACCAAGAGTTGATTTTTTTTTTTTTTCTGGTGGGGGAGAGGGGGAGTTGACTGAGCCACGTGGTATGATCCTCCCTCAACCCCTACCATTCAGAGGCCTGGCAACACACTTGTGGTATTAGAATCCAGAATGTAGATTTCCATGCGGGTTTTAGTTCATGATGTGTTAGCATTACAGAGAGAACAAGGGATCCCTTTTCAAATCTAGATTTATTCCTTGTTTTTCCAGAGCCTTCCCAGGGCCTGGCCTGGTCTAACTGTGTACTGTTGGACCATGATGGAAGAAAGGAAGCCAGAGCCCAGGGTCAGGAGCTGAGCAGGACATGGATAACACTCATCTCTCCAAATCAACTTGTCAAGGTCTTTACCAGAATCCCTGGACTAAAATGATGGATGTACCTTTTGTCTTTTGAGAATTTGCCTAATTTAGAGTAGAAAGGCTTAGAACCCACATCACCAAACACTAAAACACTAGTGATTATTTGTGTGATCTTAGAAAAATAGTTGACCTTTCTGGACTGTTATCCATTGGGTGAGGCTATTAGACCATTCAAATGCATGTTGTCAGGGTGACATGGTGCCCTGCACAGTATACATGGAAGAATGAGTTAATCTACAATCACATCAAATCAGGAGTGAAGCAATGCAATGTTTATCTGCTTTGCACTGTGCTTGTTGCATAACCCTACATGTGAAGCTGCAGGAATGGAGGCCTTCACCTGGCAGATGGTTTTGATGAAGTATAATACTAAAGAACCATTTTTCTTTCTTTCAGACCAATGATGCCTTAGGAGCCACCTGGAATTGGCTGTACTTCATCCCCCTCATCATCATTGGATCCTTTTTTGTTCTCAACCTCGTCCTGGGAGTGCTTTCCGGGTAAGCCAGATGTTTCTCTCTTCTCTTCTTTCGGACTGTAAACTAATGCTCTGGACTTCTTGCAAATTCGTTCATGCAACCCTCATTTACTGAGCAGCCCCTTTGGGCCAAAAGCTGCCCCAGATGCTTGGAGTACAGTCATTTTAATCATCTTTAATATTCTTAGGAATTAAAAATCTTAAATTGTTACAACATTGAACATGATATGTAGTGAGAGTCCATTTATCCATCCTTTCATTCCATCATTCAAGAGAGACCATTTTTGTCAAATGCTGGGCTGATTGTTAGGCATATAATGTTTAATAAGATGCAGGCTTTATCCTCAAAAGGTTGTTACTCTATCTTGTGTTGGACATCAAATTTCATATTTGTGACATGAATTACTGTACATCAGTTAACAAACATTCAGTGTTCAATGCCATGATAAGCATTACAAGGAGCACATAAAGTTTAAGGCATAGTTTTTGCCCTTAAAAAACTTATGTTTTGCTGAAAAGACAATACCAACACTTGAAACAGTTACGGAGCAGGACTTTGTTTACTGGCTAATATAAGATATAGTTCATTTGTCTGGGGAAGGGACAAATCTATATAGTCTGAAGTTATCAGGAATGGTTTCATAAAGGATTGGGATTTTGCTTTGGATGCAAAATATATAATAGATTAAAATAGAATACATGGGAGTGAATATTCCAGAGAGGGGAGCACCACCCCATAAGCCAACATGAAAAAATGGAATTTGTTATGGAGAGTGAGAAGACTATGATGTGACTTAATTTAACCTGAGTGGAAATTTCACTTTGGGAATTGAAAGGAGAAAATAGAAGGGCAAAAACAGGGTCAAAGAGGGTCTTCTATTTTCTGAGCAAAACCAAACATAATTTCTTGTCTGAATGGCAAACGTTCTTGAAATGGAAATTTATATAAAGTGATGCTTCTGTTTAAGCATGGTGGATTGAACCAAGTTGGCTATCTCTTGTACATCCACAAACAGGAAATAAATTTTGAGAAGGACACAGTGACAGAGAGAATAGGAGAGGGTATGAAAACAAATGAGAGCTGCCAACAAAATGTTTGAAGAAGGAGAGTAAATGATAACTAATCTAGTGGCATGAAAGCTGAGGCTCCATTAACTACAATGAGGAATGCCAATAAAAAAAATGAGAGCCAAGAAAGGGTCAGGAATTGAAGCATCATGTAAAGCTGGGTTATGAGGGATGTTAAAACAAGATTTTTCATAAATCCTTGTAAGGAACATTTAGATACGTCCTCCCCTCAACCAAACAATGTTCACAGGTGCTTGCCCCAACCAACCCCACGCCACCCTAGTTAGAAGATTTCCTCTCTGTCAAGGATGAATCAGAAAAGCTTGGATTTGTGGACACACAGGAGATGACCAACTTGGTTCAATCTACCATGTTTAAACAGAGTTTAATATTAGAATGGGGTTGATCTCTTGTAGTGAAAACAGGAGTATTATATGAAAGTCCACAAACTGGATGTCATGTTTCCAGCCCAGTTCTGCTGCTTGGCTCTCAGAACTGTAGCAGTCTGGGGAAGGAAGGGGAGAGGGTTTCACAGCAGCCCTCTATGGAAAACCATCCATCTGAAGAGAAAAGACCTCTGTATCCTGATATTTGACAGTGAGCAGAAAAATGGTCTGACCCATCACTTTTGGTGAGGTTCACTTACTAGTTTCCTTTGGCCACCCCAACAATTATCACCAACCAGGCAGTTTAAAAGTGTGAGAAATTGTCTCATAGTTCTGGAGGCTAGAGGGCCAAAATCTGGCAGGGTGATGCTACCTCCAAGGGATCTAGGGGAGAATTTCTTTCCTCCTTCTTCCAGCCTCTGTTGGCCCCAGGCATTCCTAGGCTTATGACTATCTCACTCCAGTCTCTGCCTCTGTGGCTGCATTGCCTCCTGTTCTGTCTAAAATCTCCTTCTGTCTGTCTCTTATAAGGACACTTGTTGTTGGATTTAGTGTCATCTGGATGATCCAGGATGACCTCTTCATCTCAAGATCCTTAATTACATTACCTTTTTCCAAATAAAGGGAGCATTCACAGATTTCAGGAATTAGGATGTGGATACATCTTTGGGAGAGGCAAGTACCAGTCACCATTACACTCCCCCCACTGCAAACCATTCTATAAGCCCCAGCCATTCATAGGAGCTTCCAACAAGCCTTTTGTACCTTGATCTTAAATATGAACAGTTAGGGGTCATCAGCATTCAAAGAAAAGGTCCAACACAAAGACAAATCAAAATAATAAATAGGTAGAAGGAGTCTGAGGGAATATGAATAATGAAGGGAGCAGAAGGTAATTGTTTTAAAGCATAATTGATATCAGCAGAGATAGAAGAGATTATCCACAAGATAGTAGATTGCTATGAAAAAGAACACTTAGCAGTTAAGAGCATTTGGAAATTAATGTAAAATAATTAATGTAAAATTTATATTAATGTACAATGAATTAATGTAAAAAGTATAAAAATATAATAAATAGTAAATGGTAGGACTATAAAGTTGAAATCACACAGAAAGTAGAACAAAAATAAGAAAATCAAAGATTTGTTTCAACATTGAACTAATAAAAATTCCATGAAGAAAACAAGGAAATGGATAGAAAAAAATTAAGAAAGAAAAATAAGAAAAATGTTCTTAGAACTAGTAAACTCACATTGCCAACTTTAAAAGATCTGTTGATACATGTGCAAAGATATTCTTTATAACATTAGGTTTTTATAGTGCAGACTTAGCAAAAATCTGGGTACCCATAACTAACAGAGCAGTTGGCTATCTCTTGGATGTAGGCCATGACATATTATGTGGCAGTTAGGAGCAACAAAGACCATGTACACATTGAAAGCAGAGTTTAGTGAAAACGAGATGGAAACAGTATAGTATCATCCACATAAATAAAAAAATGTACACAGTTTGTAAAAATTCATTAAAATGTATACACTGAATATAGAGTAACAGTTATTTATATGGCAAGGAAATGGAGGTGGGTATGGAGATAACTGAGAACAGATGAATTAATAAGAAAAATGCCCACTGACAACTCAACACAATGAAAGAGAAAAGACCACACCAAGATAAATCATGACATTTCAGAGCATCTGAGTAAGATAATATTCTGTAAGCTTCTGGTGATTATTAAGGGCATGAATTTTATCTATACAGAATCTGGAGTTAGAATGGCTTTGGACTTCTCAATGATATTGAAAGTTAGGAACCAATAGAAAACCTCCTAAAACTTTCTGAAGGAAAAAAATTTCCAAGATAGAATTCCATACCTAGTGAAACTAGCAATTATTTGTGAGGATGAAATTGCAATATTTTGAGACACTCTTTCTGAAGAAACTCCTGGAGAATGCGAGTCACTAAAAATAAGGAATTCATTGAGGAGGGATAAGGACATGCAACTTATGGAAAAAAGAGATTAATTAGAGAGGAAGACAGTTTTCCAGGATGATGAGGAAGGGACGTCTAGGATGCTAACTGTCCGACAGTCTAGGGAACACCAAGTTCAGACTTGAGTAGAATGACAGAAGGCTGTAGAAATGATATCTTTAAGAAAAAATGGAATTAATAATTCCCAATGTGTTTTAGTATAGTTAGAAGAGTTTAATGTTTTTTTCCAAAACTATATATATGTGAATATATAGATATTTGTATGTATTAGCACACATATACATCAGTCTAAGCAATGAATTCCACAGAACACAGAAGTGTTATCACCAAAGGAATACAAGCAAAGTAGGTACTCCATACAGCTCAACTGTCAGTCAGATGTGCATTGTTGACACTGGATTTTGAGACAGCCCCTATGGTGCCTTGAGAGCATAGGAGAGAATAAGTAGGGGGAGGAGAAGGGAATGCCAGAAACTAAAATCTTAAGTTCCACAGTGGGAAAGTGCTTAAGCAATACCTAAAACTGAAAGATTAAGAAATAGCAGTTGTATAAGTATAATATTTAGAAAATTGGAAATGAGTACTAGAGGAAGCAGGTAAAAGAATTACAAGTGGTTGCCTATGGGGAGTCAGATTCAGGGGTGAGAAAGGGTGAGGCTGTGGACTGCTGTTTTTTCACTATAAGCTTTAAAAAATATTTGACCTTAAAGCCCAACATGCATAACTTTGAGAAAAATAGAAATTAAATTTTATAATGATTGCACACACCCACGAAATATAGGACAAAAGGTGTGTATAAGACATTGACCTGAAAAAGAGACCAATCTCTCTTCCACAGGAAGAGGATTGGCCTGGGGAGAGACCAGATGCAGGAAGATAAAGAGAAAACTCTGATGTATTAGTCGCCTCTGTAGTACTAAGAGCCTTGGGTGACTTGTGAAATGGTTTTGAAGGAAAAACAGGAGACAGTGTGAAGGAGCTCTTGATAGTGTGTGTCTGGAGTGGAGAGTCACAGATGTAACGGGATCTCTTAAGTAGGTGCTCATTCAGTGAGCATTCATTGACATCCTTTATGCTCAATAGGTAATTGTCTCCACATATGCTGTAGCTGCAGCTCAGCTGCTCTACTTCAATGGCTGCCCAGGATGGGTCTGACCACAGACTTCTTTCTTCTTGTCTTTCTACCGAGGGGATAATCTCCCGTTTGTATAATCTTATCTGCTACATTTTGTCCTTACTTTTTTCCTAAGTGTGTCCCTGTTTCAGTTGGAAAAATTCAAGTCAGATTCTCACTTCTGAATAACAAGTCAGTGATGTTCCAGGTAAAGTTCCAGTATGGGTTGAGAATGTGTCTTGACAGAGCTGGAAAGGGACAGGACGCTGGCGCTGAAAGACAATCCTGTGTCTGACTGTGTCCGCTCTGATGTACTAGCTCTAGTTTGGAATTGCCTCTTTGAATTCTACATATTTATCCTGATGGGAAAGCATGGTAGGTTGGGAGAAGTGCGAGCTTTGGCATCTGACAGTCATGTTGTTCAATTACTAAGTCGTGTCCAACTCTGCAACCCCATGGACTGCAGCATGCCAGACTTCCCTGTCCTTCACCATCTCCCAGACTTCCCTGTCCTTTGCCATCTCTCAGACTTTGCTCAAACTCATGTCCATGGAGTCGATGATGCTATCCAACCATCTCATCCTCTGTCATCTCCTTTTCCTCCTGCCCTCAATCTTTCCCAGCATCGAGGTCTTTTCCAGTGAGTTAGCTCTTTGCATCAGGTGGCCAAAGTATTGGAGCTTCAGCCTCAGTCCTTGCAATGAATATTCAGGGTTGATTTCCTTTAGGGTTGGCTGGTTTGATCTCCCTTGCTGTCCAAGGGATTCTCAAGAGTCATCTCCACCACTGCAGTTTGAAAGCACTGGTTCTTTGGTGCTCAGCCTTCTTTATGGTCCAACTCTCACATCCATACATGGCTACTGGAAAAATCATAGCTTTGACTCTGTGGACTTTTGTTGGCAAAATGATGTCTCTGCTTTTAAATATGTGGTCTAGGTTTGTCATGGTTTTTTCTTCCATGGGTGAAATCCTAACCCTGCTGCTTATTAGTGTTGTGCATTTGGACAAGTTACTCTGGGCCTGCTTTCTCCCCTATGAAATGGGATAGCAATATCCCTCTCCCAGGCCGAGGCCTAGGTGTGGCATGGAGTAGCCGTCAGCTCTTACCCCTCTGATAATATTGATTCTCATTTTCTCTCACTGTTAGGTGTAGGTGGCTATCATCCAAGTAGCAGCCTATGATACTGGGCTCGAGCCCACTGTGAGACTGTGAGCTCCTCTCTGACCAGAAGGTGACCTCCTCAGGTTGGGAGATGAAACAGAGGTAGCATGGCACATGCCTCCTTAGCACTTCTGGAAAAGGTTAGGAAGTGACAGCAGCAGCTGGGAACAGCTGGTGTGAAGAAATGCTGACATTTAAAAGAGTGTTAACAATAGGGGCCTTATGGGCTGGAGCTGGAATAGTTCTGTCCTGGTTTCTTTTTCTCCTTCTGATGCTCAACACCTATGTGGTTTCACTGGTGTGTCTGCAGATAGTTCAGCAGCAGCTAGTTCTATGTACAGGATGGTGGGGGTGTGAGTTCTCTCTCTTGCTTTGTCTTGTTCTCACCTGCCCCTGAATGGGGATATAGGTGTTCTGCTTGGAGTAAGGGGTTGGTTGGGAGTTGCATGTATAAACCAGGGAGAAGCTCTGAAGGTTTTATCTCTGGGGCATATGTTCCCCATGACCTGCAGGCAATTTAATGTTAGGCCCCAAGGTTTTCTAAAGCAGAAATAGAGCTATGGAAGGAGGAGCCCCTGTTGGGCAAATGATAAGAGTCTGGTAAGGGATGGCAGGTAGCCCACATGAGTGCTCATGGCCTGCCAGGTGTGAAAGCGACTGTGGCACCCATCCTAGAGGTATGGGCCTAGGTGGGTAGAGGGCTCAGAGGCATGTTTGAGAGTCTCAGTGTATTTAAACAGGAACTGTGGATAGAAGCTTTGTCGCATTTTTACTTATCTCAGAGGAAATGGGATTTGATGAAAACCATTAGCTTAGGCTTGAAGAGAAGCAGAGCTTCCTGTCTCCATGGAAACGAACCAGAGCTGCAGAAGCATGTCCTGAGGTGCAGTCAGGGGTGACAGGGCAGAAGGCTCATGCAAACAGATAGTGACCCTTATCCCATCACCTCTACCCTCTGCTCCCAGGCTTTCTGGAGAGAGGGAGAGAGTCTTGGGGGAGGCATCGTGCTGTCTCCAAACCAGGGCAGGGATAGCCAAGCCAGGAGCTGCTGACACAGACATATACAGAGAGCGTGTGTGTAAAGTATGGCATAGTTTTCAGAGCACCTTTGCTTCCGGGCTCTTATTTGTTCCTTGTAACAGCTATGTGCAGTAGATAGATACTCTATTTATTTACAGATGGAAAGAAGAGGGTTTAGAGGTTCTGAGCCCCAACTAGTTACTGGCAGAGGTATGGTCAGAGGTTGTAATTTCCCACCTGTAGTTAGAGACTTGTTCTGATACACCTACACCATGTGGCCCATATCCAGGAATATGGGCTCCCAACATGGCATAACTAGAGAAAGCCAGCCAATGGTTAACCTAGAATATCATCCTGACCATACAGATGTTGGTGCCAGTTCTAAGCTGTCCATACATTGATGCACATACTTATTCACACACACTAGTCTTCACACACACAATGTGACCTGGTACATAGAAAGTCCCTTGTATGTACAAAGTCCCTTGGACTGCAAGGAGATCCAACCAATCAATCCTAAAGGAAATCGGTCCTGAATATTCATTGGAAAAACTGATGCTAAAGATGAAACTCCAATACTTTGGCCACCTGATGCAAAGAACTGACTCACTGAAAAAGACTCCGATGCTGGGAAAGATTGAAGGCAGGAGGAGAAGAGGGTGCAGAGGATGAGATGGTTGGATGACATCACCAGTGCGATGGACATGAGTTTGAGTAGGCTCCAGTAGTTGGTGATGGTCAGGGAAGCCTGGCGTGCTGCAGTCCATGGGGTCACAAAGAGCTGGACAAGGCTGAGAGACTGAACTGACTGACATACAAGACGGAAGATGCTAAGACCCACTGTCCAGGTTCTTTTACCCTCAGGTCTGGTGGGAAGTGGTGGACTCTCTGTATAAGAGGAGGGATTCTTCTGGTCGCATCTCTTGAGTGAGTGGAGTGGCTCTTGTTTCTGGTGAGATAACTGTCACTAGATAACTGGTAAAGTTTGTCTTGCCACCAACTCATTTGCTGGATAGCTTTGACAAGTTCAGGACAATTAAACAAAAGCTGATTGTATGGCTACTCTGCTTAAGGACGCTGTCCTGGACACTGAGGGTTAAAGTGAAGTGAAGTTGCTCAACCATGTCCAAGTCTTCGCAACCCCATGGACTATAGTCTACCAGGCTCCTCGGTTTGTGGGATTTTCCAGGCAAGAATACTGGAGTGCGTTGCCATTTCCTTCTCCAGAAGGAAATCTCAGACACTTAAGATGAATAAAATAAAAAGATTGTAGATTGGTTAAGGAAATCATTCGAAATTACGTGTAATGGTGTCTAAATTCATTAGATCCAGAATTCTGGCCCTATCAAAAGTTTGATTCATATGTCATGTATTTTGGGCACCTACTATCTTGCGAGGCATTGTTGAGTGTACAAACGTGAATAGGACCTAGGTCCTATCCACAAGAAAGAGGCTAAAGAATGTATCTTCAGTATTAAACCTTGGATCTCCTGAGTCACCTGCCATTGCTTCTCTCTGCATGTTAGGAGTTGGCACCGAAATATTTCTCAGGCCTGACTTGAGATAGGAATAGCTGGTGGTCTTAGGAAGGAAGTTATTCTTGTCCAGCTCAGTGGTCCAGAGGAGCACACAACTGCTCATCTGTGGAGTTGGTGGGTATTAGTTTGGCCTGTGTGTCATGTCCAGAGGCAAGCTGACATCAAAGGAGACTGGCTAAGATGCACCTGTGCATGAACCACAAGGTAATTCTCCTTCCAGGATTCTGACCCTGGAATCACTGGGAGAAACTCAGCAGGCAGTTCCTGGTGCTTGCTCCACGTCTCTTGCTGCTCAGGGCTGGGAATGAGATCAGAGAGGGACAGAGAGCTGCTGTCCTCAAGGAGCTTGTAGTCTATGTAGAGAGATAGCATAGGGTGAATATTTATATTTGATGGGGGCCAGGATCAGGCAGGGCCCCTTGAAGAAGGTGAGACTAACACACTCTTTGAAGATTGAGTAATGGCCAGCCAGAAGAAGGGAGAAGAGCTTTCCATCAGGTTGGCTGCCAGGAACGTGTAAGAGGCTGTTCTGAGACTCTATAGTGAAGTGGGGGATGTAGAGGAGGTGAAACTAGAGCCGAGAGGCTCATTGTGAAGGGCTCCTCCTATGGGCTAAGCTAAACCTGAGTTCCGACCTGACCCCTGGAGCTCATGATGCAGGGTTGGTTCTCAAGCTTTAGGCAAGGAGGACAACCAGTTTGCATTTGAAGGTGAGTGCCCTGGAGGAGTGAGATTGGAGACCGAGAGGCATCTCTGGAGTGACAATGGAAGAAAGAAGCAGTGAAACAGTGAGGCAGCAGAGAGTGCAGTGGGGTAGTGCTGGAGACTTGGAGCAGATCCAGGAGATGGTGGTGGGATGGGATCTGCGTGACTTGGTGACTGTATGAGTGTGTCTGAGTGTACTGGGGGTGGAAATCAGAGGGAAGTCTCTTGGACTGCTTCTAGTATCTTTCTTCTTCTTTTTTTGATTGTACTTGGGTCTTCGCTGCTGCGTGGGCTTTTGTCTCATTGTGGTGAGCTGGGGCTACTCTGGTTGCAGTGTGCGGGCTCCTCATCGCAATGGCCTCTGTGATGGCCTCTCTTGTTGCAGGGCACAGGCTCTAGGACAATCCAGCGCAATAGCTGTGCCACGTGGGCCCTGTAGCTGCAGCTCCCAGGCTCTAGCGCACAGGCTTAATAGTTACGGTGCCTGGGTTTGATGTTTCTTGGCATGTGGGATGTTCCCAGATCAGGAACTGAGCCTGTGTTTCCTGCATTGGTAGGCTGATTCTTTACCAATGAGCCACCAGGAAAGGCCCTAGATTTCTTTCTTTTCATTTTTAAAATTTTTGGTTGAAGTATAGTTGATTTACAGTATCATGTAGTTTCAGGTGTACAGCATAGCGATTCAGTTATGTTATGTGGACACACACATACGCATAGACTTTTCCGGATTTTTTTTCCCTTACAGATTATTGTATAATATTGACTCTTTCCCCCCAAACCTCTTCCTCCTATGTTCTCCCTAGCCACCTAGTGGCTCAATTCAGAACGAAAGAGACTTGTAAACAGAAAATAAACTTCAGGTTAAAATGGGAAAATAGGGGTTATGGAAGGGATAAATTAGGAGGCTAGAATTAGCATATACACACTCTGTGTGTTAGTCGCTCAGTTGTGTCCGACTCTTTGCAACCACATGGAGTGCAGCCCGCCAGGCTCCTCTTTCCATGAAATTGTCCAGGCAAGAATACTGGAGTGGGTTGCCATTTCCTTCTCCAAACATATACACACTACTCTGTGTAAAATAGATAACCAACAGGGACCTGGGGCTTCCCTCATAGCACAGTTGGGAAAGAATCTGCCTGCAATGCAGAAGATCCTGGTTCGATTCCTGGGTCGGGAAGATCCCCTGGAGAAGGTATAGGCTACCCACTCCAATATTCTTGGGCTTCCGTTGTGGCTTAGCTGGTAAAGAATCTGCCTGTAAGGTGAGAGACCTGGGTTCAGTCTCTGGGTTGGGAAGATCCCCTGGAGAAGGGAAAGGCTACCCATTCCAGTATTCTGGCCTGGAGAATTCCATGGGGTCGCAAAGAGTCGCACATGACTGAGCTACTTTCACTTTCAACAGGGACCTACTGGATAGTGCAGGGCACTATGTATCCTCTGCTGAGTTGCACACTAGTGCTTTATACACGGTGTAAAGTATACTGTGTATACTTTGGGTACAGTATAAAGTATTAGAGGTTGTGGAAAGAATCTGCATTTTCCCAAGACGCTGTTTTATGTATCAATTGTCAGAGTCATATCTTTCAGTGTGATAAAAATTACTTGAGGCAAAAGGGACTATAAGTGTGGTTTATTCCTGCTGTTCATATTATAACTGGGAAAACCAGACCAGAGAGTGAAGCAGCTTCCTCAAGTCATACGCAGCTATTTAGGGATAGATGTTGACTAGAACCTAGTCCTCTGGCTCCCTGTCCAGAGTACTTATCTCCTCTGCACAAGGGGGATTGCTTAGTAGGAACGTGCAGACTCTGTACGGTGTACATGGGTTTGAATCTCGCATCCATCACTTGTCATCTGCGTGACCTTAGGCAAGTAGCTGCACATTTTTATACCCTCAGTTACCCAATTGCAAACGAGGACTTTAGAATCCACCATACTGGATTGTTGGGGAAACTAAACCTGATCATTCATGCTAAGTGTTTAGTACCTGGGAGCTAGTAACTATTTAATCAGTGTTAGCTCTGTGTGGCAGAATTCTTCCCTCCAGATCTTGGTTTATACCTCAGTAGCTGGGACTGGGAAAGAGTCATTTTTACTTATCTGGTTGCCCTATTGAGCATGAACTTGGATGTTTTCAGATGTCACTGGTAGGCCTGACCATCCTCCGCAGCCTGTTCCCTGGAGGAAACAGTAATGACAGACCACTGTGTTACACCCCTGTGCCTCCACACATGGCCATCGCCTTGAACTCTCTACTTCTTGCAGTTTCTTAGCCATGCTCTCTCCTCCTGTGGTCAGGAATGAGCCCTGCCCTGTTAGCTTTTCTTGTCAAATTCCTGTTCCTCCCTCAGGGCCTATTTCAGCTTTGACTTCCTTCATGAGATCCTTCTAGATCCATACCCCTACTCCCATTCTGCAGTTTGGACTAAAATCTTTCTTCCATATTCTCCTGTCACACTATGCTTCTGTCCGTTAGAACCTGCTACTCATTATGTGCTGTGCTGTGCTTAGTTGCTCAGTCATGTCCAACTCTTTGCGACCCCACAGACTGTAGCCCGCCAGGCTCCTCTGTCCATGGGGATTCTCCAGGCAAGAATACTGGAGTGGGTTGCCATGCCCTCCTCCAGGGGATCTTCCCAACCCAGGGAATTGAACCCAGGTCTCTCGCGTTGCAGGTGGATTCTTTACCGAGTGAACCACCAGGGAAGCATTACTCATCATAAGGTTATGCAATTTTGTTATGTCATTTAATAATAATAATGCTAAAGAAAAGAGTTAACTTTTATTGAAAGTTTGTTATCTTCTTGGTATTCTGCTGAATATTGACTGATTTTATAACAGCCTCATGAATAAGTCACTGTTGCTAGCCCATGTTACAATAAATGAGGAAAAGGAGGCTTAGAGAGTTTGAGAGTCTTGTCTAAGACCGCACAGTTGACAAGGGCCCGAGCCCTCCTGTGTCCTGCTCAGGGTGCACTGTCCTCCTTGTATTGGAGTGCTGAATGTCTTGTCACCTGTCAGATTTTGTTCCTAGTGCTGGAGATGACTTTCCACATAGCTGGACCTCTCTTAACATCTCAGTGCCCTGCTCTTGTGCTCCGTACATAACTGCCGAATTGAAGGGAAACCCAGTAATACCAGGCCCCTCTTAGGGGATTCCTTACCCCATTGTGACCTTCTAGAGAATAATATTGCAGAGGACTAAGGAAGAGACTGGTAGGATCTTAAAACCCTGGAGCATAATCGCTTGCACGGGAGATCCCTGCAGAAACTCCAAAGAGCTGTTTACTTTGCAGAGGTGTTACAGACATGAAATTGTCACATGTTGAACATTTTTTCTTTTTGATTGATTTTTTTTTCTTTTAGCTATTTTCTCATGTCCTTTGCCCATTTTCCTCTAGCCATATTTATTTTTTCAAATGAACGTAAAAGGTCTATTTGTATAGAGAGGAAAATAATCCATTTATATCATATGTGGCAAATATTTAGGGAACAGTCACTTAAGGATAAAGCTGTCATCCTAATGGGAATTGTGGGCAGCTAACTGTTGGAAATGCAAAAGACTAAAGCAGTTGTTCTTTTTCTCTCTTTCTCGCTTTCTTTTCTTTCTTTCTTTCTTTCTTTTTTTTTTTTACTGTAGAACACTTCATTTGGAAAGCATTTCATGTGTATTCATTTGTTTAGTTCTCATAGCAATCCTCGGGAGTGGGCTGTTAAATTACAAATAAGGAGCTTGGAGCTCAAAGGTGAACAGGCAACATGCTCTATGTCATAAACCTAAGGGAGTGGTGTTCTCACCCTTAGTCCACTGTTCCTGGTTTCAAACAGCACTGTTTCCCATATGGAGTTGGGTGCTTGCAGTGAAATCTTTGCTGCTCAGCTTCCATTCAGAGACATGCGATTTATGTATACACTCTAACACAACAAAATGCTCTTCTGAATTTAGTTATTAGGGCAGCGAATATTTACGGAGCCCTTACCCTGTACCACTGTCCTAGATGGAATTGAAAAATCCTGCCCCTCATGGAGCTTGTATTCCCATGTTGCACATGTAATCTTTATTTTCTAGAATATTACCCCCCATTCCAAGTTGTACTGTTAGGAAGAAGTGTGTGTGTGTGTGTGTGTGTGTGTATTAGTTGCTCAGTTGTGTCTGACTCTTTGCAACCCCAAGAACTTTAGCACGCCAGGCTTTTCCATCCGTGGGATTCTCTAGGCGAGATTTCTAGAGTGGATTACCACTGCTTTCTTCAGAAGACCTTCCTGACTTGGGGATTGAACCCTGGTCTCTTGCATTGCAGACAGATTCTTTACCATTTGAGCTACAAGGAAGAAGTATGATCGGTACTAATACCCTGAAATTGCCTTTGTCGATCAATTTGTGGATTGAGACTGTGACTGTGAGATGTAATGCTTTGGAAAGAAGACTCCAGGTCTCTTTCATTGTTTAAAATTCAGTTCCATCTCAAAAATCAAGCTCTAATGCGCTCTGTTATTTATCCGAACAAGCAGAGAATATACTAGAATCGATAGTTCTAGGGACCTGGGCCAAGATGGGAGGGTCATTGTCTGAAGATGTGTGATGAGGATAGAGTGGCGAAGTCATATCTCGTGGAAGCGAGTAATCGTATCTAAAAAGGTCAGCTCCAAGAGGCAGGGTCAAAGTGGTAAGGGAAAAGAAATAGAGAAATCGGTGAGGAGGACAGTCAAGATAAATCATCAAAGCAAGGCACTGTTTTACGTGGACTCATCCTTATAGAGAAATTTGAACAGTTAGACTGGGAATTCATTACGTACCTTTTTGGTGATAAAAACTACAGCTAAATGTGAAAATGATTCCACTCTCTGTTGAAAGATTTTTCATGCATGAAATCCTTGGTTGGCCACATTCTTAGCTGATGAAACAAAACTTAAGTCCTCTCAGTCAGTCAGTCAGTTCAGTCACTCAGTTGTGTCCGACTCTTTGCGACCCCATGAATCGCACCACAGCAGGCCTCCCTGTCCATCACCAACTCCCGGAGTTCACTCAGACTCACGTCCATCGAGTCAGTGATGCCATCCAGCCATCTCATCCTCGGTCGTCCCCTCCTCCTCCTGCCCCCAATCCCTCCCAGGATCAGAGTCTTTCCAATGAGTCAACTCTTTGCATGAGGTGGTCAAAGTATTATTTCAGCTTTAGCATCAGTCCTTCCAATGAACACCCAGGACTGATCTCCTTTAGGATGGACTGGTTGGATCTCCTTGCAGTGCAAGGGACTCTCAAGAGTCTTCTCCAACACCACAGTTCAAAAGCATCAATTCTTTGGCACTCAGCTTTCTTCACAGGCCAACTCTCACATCCATACATGACAACTGGAAAAACTATAGCCTTGACGAGACGGACCTTTGTTGGCAAAGTAATGTCTCTACTTTTGAATATGCTGTCTAGGTTGGTCATAACTTTCCTTCCAAGGAATAAGCGTCTTTTAATTTCATGGCTGCAGTCACCATCTGCAGTGATTTTGGAGCCCCCAAAAATAGTCTGACACTGTTTCCACTGTTTCCCCATCTATTTCCCATGAAGTGATGGGACCGGATGCCATGATCTTCGTTTTCTGAATATTGAGCTTTAAGCCAACTTTTTCACTCTCCTCTTTCACTTTCATCAAGAGGCTTTTCAGTTCCTCTTCACTTTCTGCCATAAGGGTGGTGTCACCTGCATATCTGAGGTTATTTATATTTCTCCCGGCAATCTTGATTCCAGCTTGTGTTTCTTCCAGCCCAGCGTTTCTCATGATGTACTCTGCATATAAGTTAAATAAGCAGGGTGACAATATACAGCCTTGATGTACTCCTTTTCCTATTTGGAACCAGTCTGTTGTTCCATGTCCAGTTCTAACTGTTGCTTCCTGACCTACATATAGGTTTCTCAAGAGGCAGCTCCGGTGGTCTGTTATTTCCATCTCTTTCAGAATTTTCCACAGCTTGTTGTGATCCACACAGTCAAAGCTTTGGCATAGTCAATAAAGCAGAAATAGATGTTTTCTGGAACTCCCTTGCTTTTTTCCATGATCCAGCGGATGTTAGCAATTTAATCTCTGATTCCTCTGCCTTTCCTAAAACCAGCTTGGACATCTGGAAGTTCACAGTTCACGTATTGCTGAAGCCTGGCTTGGAGAATTTTGAGCATTACTTTGCTAGCGTGTGAGATAAGTGCAATTGTGCAGTAGTTTGAGCATTCTTTGGCATTGTCTTTCTTTGGGATTGGAATGAAAACGGACCTTTTCCAGTCCTGTGGCCACTGCTGAATTTTCCAAATTTGCTGGCATATTGAGTGCAACACTTTTACAGCATCATCTTCCAGGATTTGAAAGAGCTCAACTGGAATTCCATCACCTCCACTAGCTTTGTTCGTAGTGATGCTTTCTAAGGCCCGCTTGACTTCACATTCCAGGATGTCTGGCTCTAGGTGAGTGATCACACCATCGTGATTATCTTGGTCATGAAGATCTTTTTGTACAGTTCTTCTGTGTATTCTTGCCACCTCTTCTTAATATCTTCTGCTTCTGTTAGGTCCATACCATTTCTGTCCTTTATTGAGCCCATCTTTGCATGAAATTTTCCTTGGTATCTCTAATTTTCTTGAAGAGATCTCTAGTCTTTCCCATTCTGTTGTTTTCTTCTATTTCTTTGCATTGATCTCTAAGGAAGGATTTCTTGTCTCTCGTTGCTATTCTTTGGAACTCTGCATTCAGATGCTTATATCTTTCCTTTTCTCCTTGGGTTTTCGCTTCTCTTCTTTTCACAGCTATTTGTAAGGCTTCCCAAGACAGCCATTTTGCTTTTTTGCATTTCTTTTCCATGGGGATGGTCTTGATCCCTGTCTCCTGTACAATGTCACAAACCTCTGTCCATAGTTCATCAGGCACTCTGTCTATCAGATTTAGTCCCTTAAATCTATTTCTCACTTCCACTGTATAATCATAAGGGATTTGATTTAGGTCATACCTGAATGGTCTAGTGGTTTTCCCTACTTTCTTCAATTTAAGTCTTAATTTAGCAATAAGGAGTTCATGATCTGAGCCACAGTCTGCTCCCAGTCTTGATTTTGCTGACTTTATAGAGCTTCTCCATCTTTGGCTTCAAAGAATATAATCAGTCTGATTTTGGTGCTGACCATCTGGTGATGTCCATGTGTAGAGTCTTCTCCTGTTGTTGGAAGAGGGTGTTTGCTATGACCCGTGCGTTCTCTTGGCAAAACTCTGTTAGCCTTTGCCCTGCTTCATTCTGTATTCCAAGGCCAAATTTGCCTGTTACTCCAGGTGTTTCTTGACTTCCTACTTTTGCATTCCAGTCCCCTATAATGAAAAGAACATCTTTTTTGGATGTTAGTTCTAAAAGGTCTTGTAGGTCTTCATAGAGCTGTTAAACTTCAACTTCTTCAGCGTTACTGGTTGGGGTATAGACTTGGATTACTATGATATTGAATGGTTTGCCTTGGAAGCAAACAGAGATCATTCTGTTGTTTTTGAGACTGCATCCAAGTACTGCATCCAAGTACTGCATTTCAGACTCTTTTGTTGACCATGATTGCTACTCCATTTCTTCTAAGGGATTCCTGCCCACAGTGGTAGATATAATGGTCATCTGAGTTAAATTCACCCATTCCAGTCCATTTTAGTTCACTGATTCCTAGAATGTCAACATTCATTCTTACCATCTCCTGTTTGACCACTTCCAATTTGCCTTGATTCAGGGACCTGACATTCCAGGTTCCTATGCAATATTGCTCTTTATAGCATCAGACCTTGCTTCTATCACCAGTCACATCCACAGCTGGGTATTGTTTTTGCTTTGACTCCATCCCTTCATTCTTTCTGGAGTTATTTCTCCACTGATCTCCAGCAGCATATTGGGCACCTACTGACCTGGGGAGTTCCTCTTTCAGTATCCTATCATTTTGCCTTTTCATACTGTTCGTGGGGTTCTCAAGGCAAGAATACTGAAGTGGTTTGCCATTCCCTTCTCCAGTGGACCATTCTGTCAAATCACTCCACCATGACCCGCCCGTCTTGGGTGGCCCCAGATGGCATGGCTTAGTTTCATTGAGTTAGACAAGGCTGTGGTCCATGTGTTCAGATTGACTAGTTTTCTATGATTATGGTTTCCGTTTGTCTGCCCTCTGATGCCCTCTGCCATAATCTAAATAACTTACTGTAGATTCACCCTGTAATACTCTGATGTTGTTGTTCAGTCACTAAGTCATGTCCGACTCTTTGTGACCCCATAGACTGCAGTACACCAGGCTCCTCTGTCCTTCACTGTCTCCCAGAATTTGTTCAAATTCATGTCGATTGCATTGGTGATGCTATCTAACCATCTCATCCTCTGCTACCCCCTTCTTTTGCCTTCAATCTTTCCCAGCATCAGAGTCTTTCCCAGTGAATCGGCTCTTTGCATCAGGTGGCCAGGGTATTGGAGTTTCAGCTTCAGCATCAGTCCTTCTGTGAATATTCAGCATTGATTTCCTTTAGGATTGACTGCTTTGATCTCCTTGAAGTCCAAAAGACTCTCAAGAGTCTTCTCCACCAGCACAGTTTTAAAGCATCAGTTCTTCAGTGTTCAGCCTTCTTTATGGTCCAACTCTCACATCTGTACATGACTACTGGAAAAGCCATAGCTTTGACTAGAGGGACCATGCTCGGCAAAGTGATATCTCAGCTTTTTAATACACTGTCTAGGTTTGTCATAGCATTCCTTCCAAGGAGCAAGCATCCACATCTGTTCATATACATATATACACACATATTTGTATATACAACACACACACATTTCCATAGTACATTATGCTTATATTCATGCTTAAAATCTGTGTGCATGTTATACTCTAGTCTCTGTCCCTCCATGAAGGGAGAGACTTAACCCAGTAGGTGACTGTACCACTCTCTGAATTTGCCTTATATAGTGTACACTGTGTGCACTCTTGCACACTATACTCAAACCTCCTTAAAGATTGTTTCCATCCTAAAACCACATTTTAGTTGTGTTTTTCAGAGGAGAAGCTAATTTGTGTTTCGTAAAAATATAATACGAAATAATATTTAAGAAGTTGGCTTTATTACCAGGCCAACCTAGATTTAATTTACCAATCTGCTGCTGCTAAGTCACTTCAGTCATGTCCGACTCTGTGCGACCCCATAGACGGCAGCCCACCAGGCTCTGCCATCCCTGGGATTCTCCAGGCAAGAACACTGGAGTGGGTTGCCATTTCCTTCTCCAGTGCATGACAGTGAAAAGTGAAAAGTGAAGTTGCTCAGTCATGTCCGACTCTTCGCGACCCCATGGACTGCAGCCTACCAGGCTCCTCCGTCCATGGGATTTTCCAGGCAAGAGTACTGGAGTGGGGTGCCATTGCCGTCTCTGACCGATCTACTACTAAGCCCCCAAAGAGATGTTTTCGCTTGGGAGATCCCTTACATGTCTCAAATGTAGGATGTTCTAAACTAAATTCATTTCATTGCCTCATTGCCCTACCTCAACACTAAACACACGCGTTACTCTTCCATACTCTTCCTCTGTTATCTTTTATCACTTTTGTTTCAAGGTAGTAACACTAGCTAACCATGGTCTGTCCTTTTCACCTATTCTCTGTATCTGCTTACTCATCAAAACCTACTGATTCCACCTTTGAAGGTTTTAGTGAGCTGTATCCTGGACTGAAGCAATTGCTTCTTTAAATGTTCTCCTTACTTTAATCCAGCCAGCTCTCCATGATCAAAACAGCCTTTCTGAGCTAGACATCTAATTATATGATTTATGTGTGATTATTTATAATGGTTTCTATTTCCTAAATAATAGAATATATGTTTATTCAGTTTTTCAACAAACAGGTATTGTGCTTCCCCTGTGCTAAAAAGTGTTTTAGAAACTGGGAATGTAGCATAGAACTAAACAAACAGAAAGTCTTGCACTTGTGAAGTTTGAATTCCAACATGGGGAGATTCTGAGTTTTTTTTCTCATTTAGGTAAATGAGAATACAAACATTGTTCATGTAAAGGAGTTCTTCAGATTGCGAAGATGTCTATTTCCCCTCATTTCATCATTAACATGAATGTTAATAAATGCAAATAAGATTTTTACTGAATAGAAATTTATATGAGAACTTAAGTATATAAGAATATCCAGGACATTTCTTAAAACAGTGAGGAACAGGGAGTTTTCTCCAAGTAGTAAAATGTATTCTAAAGCTGAAGTAATTGAAACAGTGTGGCCTGATGTAGGAATAGGAGGATCAAAAGAGATGCAAATATGTATACATGAATTTACATTTCAAGTTAGTGAAATGATTCAGTGAATGGTGTTGATAACTGGCCAGTCACTTGAAAAGAAAAGGCTTAATTGGCTCTCCATCTCTAATAATTTACAGCAAAATAAATTGCAGGTGGAGCAAGTATCTATGTTTTGAAAATTAAGCTATAAATATTCAAAAAGATTTGGACAGCTAAAAATCTTTAAGGGGGAAAGCCTTTCTGAGTGTGATACAAATCAGTAAGCCATTAAGGAAACAGTTGATAAGTTGAATTTGTAAAATTAAAATGTACTATCGCAATTCATTAATAAGATCAAGAAACAAAACTTGAGTTAGTTTTGAATTTTAGATTGAGTTAGTTTTGAGTTACTTTTGAATTTTAGATTGAGGGTTAGGGAAGGGGGTTTAAAAAAATGATTGGTTAGTAATAATTCTGTAGAAAGCTCTGGTTGTAGATAGAAAGTGAGAATCTCAGGCACTGATGGCTGAAATGTAAAGGGAAAACAGAGGTGAAGGATTTGGGTGGTAACATAGTCAGGACAAGGTGAATGATTGGCTGTAATGGGTGAGGGAAGATCATCTAGCATACATCCCAGGCGTGCCGTCAGTTCAGTCGTGTCCGACTTTTTGCAACGCTATGGGCTGTAGCCCACTGGCCCCTCTGTCTTGGGATTCTCCAGGCAAGAATACTGGAGTGGGTTGCCATTTCCTTCTCCAGGGGATCTTCCCAACTCGGGGATTAAACTCAAGACTTCAGCAGCTCGTGCGTTGCAAGCAGATTCTTTGCCACTGAGACCCCAGGGAAGCCCATACATCCCAAGATTCACTTGCAAATATCTTGGATAGCTTTGGTTTTCCACTTACTAACTTGAATAATATAGGAGGAAAAACAGCTCTGTTCTGTCAGGAAGATGCATTCAATTCCAGACAGTGTGTCTGAGGTTCAGGAGGGCCAAACAAGTAGATAGGATCGGCCAATATCTGTGTTTTAAGAACAGAGAGAGAACAGATACAATTCACTATCAGAATATAATAGAGAAAACGGCACAAATAGATAAGGTTATCCATGGATGGCATGTAGAGAAGAAAAAACAGAATCAAGGATAGAGATTTCTAGTAACACTGTTAATGTATTAGAATATCAAGATCAGTTGAAAGGGTATCACAAAAGCATCACATTGTAGAGGACAAAGAAATATAGGATTTCTAAAAGGAATGAGAAAATCCCAAATGCTGAATGTGTCATAATGACTCTATACAGAGATGACTAAAAAATAACTCTTGAAGTTGTCAATGTGGAGCACCTGGCTAGTTTTTTTCAAAAGGTTTTTTTTTTTTTTTGTTTGATTTTTTTTTTTAATTTTGAAACAATTATAGAGTCACAGAAAGTTGGGGAAAAAAGTAGAAGACTTGTATCCCCTATACCTGGTTTGATAACATCTTGCATGACTGTAGTATAATACCACAACTAGGAAACTGACTTTGGTGCAGTCCAAAAAGATTATTCAGGTTTAACTGTTTTTTTAATGTGCATTCTTATGTGTGTGTCCATGTGTCTGTTTCCATGCAGTGTTATCAAGTGTAGATTTGTGTAACCACCACCGTAATCAAGACACAGAACTATTTCATTACCATGAGACTTCCTCATGCTACCCCTTTATAATCACATCCACTGTCCTCCACCCACTACCCCCTCAGTTCAGTTCAGTTCAGTTGCTCAGTCGTGTCCGACTCTTTGCAACCCCATGAATCGCAGCACGCCAGGCCTCCCTGTCCATCACCATCTCCTGGAGTTCATTCAGACTCACGTCCGTCAAGTCAGTGATGCCATCCAGCCATCTCATCCTCTGTTGTCCCCTTCTCCTCCTGCCCCCAATCCCTCCCAGCATCAGAGTCTTTTCCAGTGAGTCAACTCTTCGCATAAGGTGGCCAAAGTACTGGAGTTTCAGCTTTAGCATCATTCCTTCCAAAGAAATCTCAGGGCTGATCTCCTTCAGAATGGACTGGTTGGATCTCCTTGCAGTGCAAGGGACTCTCAAGAGTCTTCTCCAACACCACAGTTCAAAAGCATCAAATTTTTGGTGCTCAGCCTTCTTCACAGTCCAACTCTCACATCCATACGTGACTACTTGAAAAACCATAGCCTTGACTAGACAGACCTTAGTCGGCAAAGTAATGTCTCTGTTTTTGAATATGCTGTCTAGGTTGATCATAGCTTTCCTTCCAAGCAGTAAGTATCTTTTAATTTCATGGCTGCAATCACCATTTGCAGTGATTTTGGAGCCCAAAAAGATAAAGTCTGACACTGTTTCCCCATCTAGTACCCTCTCATCCCCTGGTAATCAGTTGTTTGTTCTCCATCTCTCTAATTTTGTCATTTTAAGATTGTTATAGAAATGAAATCATACAGTACATAACTTTTTAAAATTGACCTGTGTTTTCACTCAGCATAATTTCCTTAAAATCCATCTAGATCTTTGCACATATTTAATAACTTATTCCTGTTCATTTCTGAATAGCTTTTCATGGTGTGGCTGTCCCGCAGTTTGTTTATTTATTCACCCCTTGGGAAGACATTTGAGTTGTTTTGAGTTTTGAGCTATTACAGATAAAGCTGTTATGAACATTTGTGTACATGCTTTTGTGTGAACATAAGTTTTATTTTCTCTGAGATAAATGCCCGAGAGTGTAATTGCTGGGTCATAGGGTAAGTGCATGATTAGTTTTATAAGAAACTGCCAATCTGCTTTCCAGAGTTATGTGCCTGCCAGCAGAAGTGAGAGTTCTGGTTTTCCCTTGTTCTCATCAGCTTGTTTTAAAAATTAAATAATAATTTACAATCAATGCTAAAAAGTATCACAATTAATGTGGAAGTTTTAAGGTAATATAAATAATGTAAACCAGTGATTATTAAGTAGATCACATTTTTAAACATTTTTAACTAGTAAATTCTCAGAAAAAGGATAAATAATGACAAAACCAACACTGGGTGGGTTGGAAAGATGAATGTGGAGTTAATAACTTTTCATTTTCACAGTTAAAGGCTCTAAGAGGGGATAATCACAAACACTGGCTCAGATGGTTAAGAATTTGCCCACAGTGCAGGAGACCTGGGTTCGATCCCTGGATTGGGAAGATCTCCTGGAGGAGGGCATGGCAACTCACTCCAGTATTCTTGCCTGGAGAATCCCCATGGACAGAGGAGCCTGGCGGGCTGCAGTTCATGGGGCTGCAAAGAGTCAGACACGACTGAGCAGCTAAGCACAACACAATCACAGATACAGCTTCTTTAACCATCAATTTATTTAAAAATCCAGAGAAATGGTTCTTGTCTTGCAAGACCTCTCAAAGCTTAGCTCAACCTACTTTTCCAGCCTCAATGCTATGCTCCCTCTGTTAGCCCTGCCACACACTCACTGTTCCTGGATTCCCCAGGAACACACACCTTCATTCCTTTGTTCCTTTTACTTAGAAAGAACCACCATATCCCCTTTCACACACCTGACTTCTTTGACTTGAGCTCTGACTCATCTTTGAAGGTCAAATTCCCCTTAAGTTTCCTCTTGTTGCACTACAGGTAATCCTCTGTTAGAGCCCTTGTCTTGAAGTTATTTGTGGAGACCTTTGCCCCTTTCATGGGCTTCCCTGATGGCTAGATAGTAAAGAATCTGCCTGCAATGAGGGAGACCCAAGTTCAATCCTTGGGTCGGAAAGACCCCCTGAAGAAGGGAATGGCCACCTACTCTAGTATTCCTGGTTGGAAATTCCCATGGACAGAGGAGCCTGGCAGGCTACAGTCCATGGGGTCACAAAGAGTTAGACACGACTGAGCGATGAACACTTTTTTGCCCCTTTCATAGCATTGCGACTGGAGGCACCATGGTGAGTTCTTTCTCCAGCACTTGGCAAACCTAACAGGCACTCGGGGGCTCCCAGTAGATACCTTCCAGCGAACAAATCAAAGGCCATCTTCCTGTTTATGGGATGTCTACATTCTTCAGAAATTTTCCTGAGATTTTGGGCACTGTTTTCAATGGGTATAATTCCCCTGAAACCCAAGTTTAACATTAGTTGAAGAGCAGAGCACAGATGACTATAGCAGAACTCCATTATTTTGCTGGTGTCAAGGGACAACTCTAAAAATTGTGCTTAGACTTTCTCTATTGCAGGGAGAAGGAGGGAACATTTGTCATTATCAGATTGATGGACATAAGCCAGTGTATCAAATCACTGCTGTTTGAGGGGGTTTTAATGGATTTTTTTTGCTTACAAAATTTATCTCATATGCTCATTTCACTGTGGCTTTTATGCCAAAATCTTAGTCTTTTCAAGATTAGAAATTTTTTTTTTTTGCTTGAACCTATGGCTCTTTTTCTGATCTGTGGAATCTCACAGTAATTGATTTTGCCATGTGGAAATTCATAATAGTATCAGAGCCTCACTTCATTCTGAGCTTATAGCCCACAGTCAAGCCCCTATAATTAGACATGTTTTCTGTGCTCTTGCAGACATGTGCACACTGAGGTGGCTGAAATAATACCTCCCAATTTCCCCGGTTGATAATCACAGCCTTTACAACTTGGTTATGTACTGGGTGCTTGGCATGTCTAGCTGTTAGGTTGCAAAGCCATTAGAGTTGTAGCTGAATTAAAAATTCTTTATTTTCCCCTCAGTGTCAAGTGCATCACTACATTCTCAACACTTAATTATCATCACATCCCAAAATATTCCTTATTTAGCAAAAATATTGAAATTATTCTTTCCTGGTGAAGAAGCAAACTCTGTTATGCAGGGAGAACACAGAGATGGCGTGTTCCACCGAGGACCCGGGAAATGAACAGCCATTGCGAGCAGTGAGAGGGCAGGAGGGACCCCAAAGCTTGTTAAAGGGGCCACACTACTCTAACCCATATTAAACCAAACTTGAGAATCAGTTTGTTTGCCAGCTGAAAGATCCCTAAGCTCAAGTTGATCAGAACAGAGAGAGGAGAGCCCTTAACCCTCACCAGGGTTGGCAGAAATGGCAGCAAAATAAGACACAGTTCTTTCACGCTCCCCAACCTTGTGCGCTGTGCACAGAGAAGTACCTCCTCCATCGCCTCACCCCTACTTTTTCACATCTTACTCTTCCTTTAGATCAATACCCAATAATCAGTTACCATACAAGAGAGGGATGATCTTACTAGTGGACATCAGTGCCTCAGCCAGTAAATGTCTGAGATCCAGAACTGAGGGAAGGAGATAATCTTTTTTGTGTTTTTTTTTTTCTAATTTTTGTTGGAATATAGTCGCTTCACAATGTGGTGTTATTTTCTTTTGTGCAGCAAAGTGCAGCAGCCATATGTATGCATGTATCCCATCTTTTTGGATTTCCTTCCCGTTTAGGTCACCATGAGCATTGAGTAGAGTTCCCTGTGCTA
Source organism: Ovis aries (assembly GCF_016772045.2). Lineage (NCBI taxonomy): Eukaryota > Metazoa > Chordata > Mammalia > Artiodactyla > Bovidae > Ovis > Ovis aries. The sequence goes on from NC_056065.1 coordinate 62,227,956, forward strand.
TGCAGTAGGCTCTCATTTAGTCATGTTTTATATGTAGTATCAATAGTGTTCACTGAAAAGACCCTGATGCTGGGAAAGATTGAAGGCAAAAGGAAAAGAGGGTGGCAGAGAATGAGATGGTTGGATAGCGTCACCAACTCAATGGACATGAATTTGAGCAAACTCTGAGAGCTAGTGAAGGACAGGGAAGCCTGGTGTGCTACAGTCCATGGGGTCATAAAGAGTCAAACACGACTGAGCGACTGAACAATGACAACAAAATCAATAGTGTATTCATGTCAGTCCCAACCTTCCGATTCATCCCACCTCCCCTTAACCGCCTTGATGTCCAAACGTTTGTTCTCTATGTCTGTGTCTCTATTTCTGCTTTGCATAGGTTCATCTGTACCATTTGCACTCTGTAGTCTAATGGCTAGGACAGGGAACAGGCTGATAGCACCATATTAATAGTACTTGCTATGAAAAAAAATGAACAGGCTTCGAATAGTAGCTCTAACTCTCACCTTAGGATGAAAAACATCGGACTGGAGAGAACAACATGGGTTAGCTCTTGTCAAGTCTCTGGATGTACTTTCCTGAGCTGAAGCAAGGGCTCCTCACTAGAAAAACGATCTGTGTTTGGCCCTAGAGGGACAGTGTCTGTTATTCTGAAAATGTCACTTCCCAACCAGTGGGGCTACAAAAATGACCAAGCAGTAGTATCTTGAATGTGTTAATTAACCTGTGTGGGGTACCCCCTGTTCTATACTCGTGAAGTTAAAAACGATGCCTCTTGTGTTAACTAGCAGTGAAAGATGCCCCAGGGGATCAAGCAACTTAATATTCCTTTCAGAGATAATGAACCAGCATTCAGGACTATGCTTTTATTTGATAACTCCACCTCTTCATTCCCTCTGCATATACCAATGAATAGGAAAGACAAAGTCTAAAACAGTCAAGGCCAAGTTGTGTCCCAGATTGTCTACCCCCTGGAAAGGAGGGATGCTATTCATTCAGTCACTCGTTTCTGGCCCCTTTTCTCAGCACTGTCCTCAGAAGCAGTAACAAAAAGCTGTCTCTGGGTTGGTCATTTTTAGAGACAAGCAAAAACCATTCCTTCTTTCTAGGAATTTCTGGTCCATAATATAGCTTTTTAATCCTGGTCGAGATTTGGTCCTCACAAAATTTGAAAAGTAGACATTAATGCTTCAGATGACATACCTTTGCTCTCCCCAGTTTAATGGCACCCCTTCCATTTCCCTACATCCTTTTGTCAGGGAGGGAAACGATTTAACTGACTAGTTCACAGATAGTGTTTTGGACTGGGTTCCCCTGAAAGAAGATCCTAAGAAAGGCATTGGGTCTAGGTCGTGTATTTGGGAAGTGATCTCTAGCTGCAAAAGGGAGAGAATGGGGGAAATTGAGACGGAAGGGGAAAAGCAAAATAACATGTATTAATTGAGAGAGTTACTAGTATAGGTTGCTGAAGCTTAACCCACTGGGAACCTTCCAAGGAACCGTATAAGATATATTTCAGCATTGCTTCACTGAGGACTGAGCCACGGCAATGTATATTTACATAAAATCTCCTTTAATTCCCATCCCTCCTTGAGTGATGATATTTTGGGGCTGCCCTGCTTGTGAGCTGATTAAGCCTGTAGGGGACTGGAGAAGTCTCTCAGGCAGAGAAACATGTGGGGGCTGTTACGTTTGTCAAAGTGCACAGGCTCCATCCACTGCAGCTTCAGGACAACTCAGAGGTGACTGAAGGAGTGTGAGGTGGGCTATCCAGAGCATTATACTGCTTGCTGCCCATTTAAGAAATATTTCACTCATCCAGGATTTGTTGTGTACCTACTATGTGCCAGGAATTTGTGTCCTCAGGTTCGTTAAAAGAAGCAGAGTGGAACTAGAACCTGAGCCATGGAGTGGGCTGGAGGAGCGGTTGGTCCACTGCCTAGAATGTGAGCGTCCTTCAATGGGGCCAGGAGGCAGGTGCTCGGGGGTAGGTGAGCTGCTTAGAATCCCAGTGTGCACTTGTCCTGCTCAGCCTTCCTGCCCTTTTAACCCTCCCCTCACCGTGAAGTACAGTGTTCCCTTTATCATTATTTAGTTCCGTCTTCTTCACAGCTAATCCTGTTATGGGCCAGTTTAGAAGAAAATGGCAACCCACTCCAGTGTTCTTGCCTGGAGAATCCCAGGGACCAGGGGAGCCTGCTGGGCTGCCGTCTATGGGGTCGCACAGAGTTGGACACAACTGAAGCGACTTAGCAGCAGCAACCAGTGCTCGAGTCTGGAGCTTTTATGACTTCAGCAATTGGGGATCTCCTTCTGTTAGCAGTGATGAATGATATAATAAGTAAGCAGAGTCTCAATTAAAATACTCATCCATCGTGGTTGATGTCACAGAGTCTAATCTCAAACTCAGTAGGTCTGTAAATTAAAAATATTGGGCCTCAGTAGCCAGAGGGTCATCCAGTCTTAGAGCCTCAGGACACTGTCCCGTAATCTGGGTCGGACTCCATCTGTCAGTTCCACACCCCCCTCAGCCCAGAACTCCTATGTTCTCTGCCCCAGTCACCTTCCCTCCCCATAGCAGGGAGGCCAGCAGAGACATGGGGCTGTCAGGAGGATGGATGGAGGGGTTGTGCTTGTCCTGACCCTCTCTCTTGGGTCTCTCGGATCCCAGCCCACAGAACCAGAGCTGAGATTGTTAGGGTGTCAGCCCCTTTAGCAGCTGTGGGGCCCAGACAACCATTTCACCTACAGAAGCCCCAGCCTTCTGGGGCTCATCGCTTCCTCCCCCAACGAGTGAATGAAGCGCGTGGGAGCAGGGCCAGCCTCTCGCGATGGCTTGTGCACAGTGTGGGAGTTCAGGCTCTTTCCTCTGTTTTGGTTTCTTTTCCCTCTCTGTCTGCATCTGGTTTTTGATAGCAAAGGTTAATGTTCTAATTAAACAATCAATTTAGCAAATTTTCCTTAAGGATTTCCCTGCCTTTCCTTTTGGCAACTGGATCTCCTCTGATCTCCAGAGATCCCCTGTGAAGTACATCCAAGGAGTTTTCGCTTTCCCTCATGTGTAGTTGTGGCCTTTTTTTTTTTTTAATGCTGTTTTCAAGGGCTAACAAATGATAAATAAGACACAGCATGTGCGTGGTTTATATAAGCAGGAAGGGATATATCAGCCTCTCTCTGCCGGAAGAGAGGAGGAGGAGAGGAGAGAGGGGCAAGCTGATAACTGTTACCCGAGGCCTTACTCCCAAACACCACAGGGATTTGAAGCCTAAGAATCTTAATTGGATATTGTGAGAACAGGGGCGATTTCAAATACCCACTGGGGACATGCTGTGAGTAGAAAGTGTGTGAGAAAATTTACAAAATATTGATCGTATTTCCTTCCCTGTTTTGTTTCTTGTGCAAAACATATACGTAGCGAGAGATGGGAGAGGGAGTTCACGGAAGGGAGAAGAGGAGGAGAAATAAACTTTGAGAATTCTGGTTGCCATGACAACATAATGAGCTCCCAAAGTGGCATCTCTGCACTAGTTTTGCATGGGGAGGCAGGGGAGCCCAGAAGGAAGGAATTAAAATAATACAAATAATAAAGCAGCTATCATGAGGGCAAGGACACCTCTGAAGAGGCTGTTAGCATGTCCCGCCACTCTCTGGGGCCGTGGGCCGTGGAAGATGCTTGCTGCTGTCTGACGGTGGCAGGGAGTGCGTGGTTGCTGCGTTGTGTACAATGCTTCTCGCAACCTCCTGGGCTGTGGACAATGCGAGGCTGAGAGATTCTGACGAAGGAAACTGCATTGTATGTGCAGCGTGCTGTGGGGGAGAAGCCTCTGAAAGCCAGGCTCTCCTCCTCTCCTGCCCCTTCCTCGCCTCCCCGACCCCCTCCCCAGCGTTCCTGCTTGCAGTGGGTACTCTGGTACCCAAACGGCAGTGTGTGCTTACCCCTCTCACCACGACAGGTCAGCGCAGAAGGTCTCTTATCATGGGGCACTCATCGTAACTAGATGGCTCTTTTCTTCAGCCCAGTGCCCTGGAATGTGTGGGATTCAGACAAAGGAAGGCAACACTGAGAAACAAAAACGTGAGGGCTGAGAAGGACTTGCAAGTGATGGTTTGTCTGTCTACCATTCTCAAGTTTGGAACATACCTGAAGCATCTTAGAATTGTTTACTCTTTAAAAAGGTTTATTGTAAAGCAATTACCCTCCAATTTTTTAAAAAAAGTGTATTTAATGAAGAAATCTCTTGGTGCTGTCTTGTCCTTCTTCAAGGATCATTCATTTTTTTTCTCATCAGAATAAACTGTGAGCATTGCAATACATATCCTTCCCTCATACAATCAGCTTTTATCTTATGGCATTTTGAACAAATCCACAGATTAACACGCATGGTCTCGCAGCTGGGTGAAATCGGGGCTCCTGCTGCCCCCTTGTGCTTGCTTGATATCGATACCCATTAGTCTGTACGCTGTTACATCTCAACCGCCAAGCACAGTAGCTGGCACACAATAATCCCTTGATCCATGCTTGTTGAATGAATGAATGAGTGCTTGATTCCGGGTCACGCATCAGGCCCTTCTTATTATGTGTGCTCTGACCAGACTCTAACAAAGGACTGTTTGGCCATAACCTACATCAAGCTCTACAGATGATGTATGAGTGAGCCCCTATACTCCTAAGGAGGATAGCAGTGCCACTGAAATTAGCAAATCATTGAGTGAGTTCTTTGGATCAGCAGAGACTTATCTAGTAATCTCCCTTTCAGATATTAAGCAATTACATTGTTAGTATTGCATTACACTTTCTATATTTTAGACCCATTTTTTAGTGAGGGCAACTTCTTTTGCTCTGGCTTCATGTGTCCATGTGGAGGAACATCCTCTAGAAAATACTCCGTCTCTTTCCCTACCCTTCATTCATTCCTCCTGACTCATATCTGGTAAGCTTAGAAGAACTGAGTGTGGTTCCCTCGGCCTCTTTTCTCCTTTTTAGAGCTGGCCTGTCTCCAGGCGTAGGGGTCTTTACCTCCTGGCTCTTAGCTTAGGGAGAGTGCCCTGTGATAGTGATGGCCTGGACTCGTAAGTCATACCTATGACTGGGTGTCTTAAAAGTCATAGGGTGAAGGGATGGAGTGGAGCCATGGTCTCCACTGGGCTGGATGAGAAATAAAGCTGATGTTTTTGTCTTCTTGTATCAGACTCCTGCATATTCTGTTTATCTCAGTTGGTTCTATAATCAGGAGGAGGAAAAGTAGTACATTGATCCCCACAGTACTGTTAGGCTTGATTAGAAAGTCATTTTTTTCCCTTAAACGTGCAATTTAAAATGACACAGTACTATCTCAGGTATGATTTCTGTCACATCTAGAAATTTTAGTGTGCATGCCTTAGATATGTATGTTGAAGGTCAATCAGGAAAGCATAGTTACAAAACAGAAATTACATTTATAGCACACCACACTCATGTATGACCTTCTGATCACCAGAAATAGGAGAGTGAAAGAGAAGTCTGAGAACTGGTTCTTCCTCTTGGGGCTTATGTCTTCCCTAGGAAGCATAAACCTGCTGTTCTTTCATATTGGCCATCGCTGCAACAGATGTTCTGTGGCTGGGGATCAACCGTGGCTTCTAGCAGAAGAGCAGCTTTGTGGAAAGAAGGAGGGTTTGAGCTGGGCTTTGAAGGGTGGCTAAGATGTAGGTAAGCCAGGAATGGCTTGGAATAGGATTAAGGGAGAGGAACATTGCAGGCTGGAGGAACAGGATGAACATCACCTTTGAGGCCCTAATTTATTTGTGGGATGGAGAGGACAGTGCATTTGACAGTGTTACAACCAAAGCTGGCTTCATTGAGTGTGGCCAGATGATGGGAGGGATTACAAAAGAAGCCTTGTGAGCTTTGGCTGGACCCTGCAGGTGGGTAAGTCATCTTGCGAGCTGGATGGAGGATACAGGATGACCATGCAGGATATGGCATTTTATTGGGTTGGCCCAAAAGTTTATTTTGGTTTTTCCATACAATGTTATGGAAGGGCAGTGGACTCACAGACTTGTCCGTGGGCAAAGGCACCTGCTTATCTGGTTCCTTTGCCGCCTCCACAACTCTTTCATCTTCTGGGAGCTCTGAGCTACCCCTACATGAGGACTATGGCTGTGTCTCTCTGTCACTCTGAACTGTGGCAGACATGCCTGGTATAGAAGGTAGGCTAGGCTGCTTCTGAAAGGACTGAAAGAGCTTTCATTCCACTGAGAACATGGCTGTGAGGTTTGAAGTTAGGCATGAGAATGCACATTGTTTCAAAAGAAAGGCCTTTTTTCAGATATGTGAAAAATCAGAAATAATAGTCACCATTCCCCTATAAACACTCTCATCTAGAAGCAGCAGCAAGGGACTGTACATCATAACAATAGCAATAATAAAGCCTCTGTTTATAAAGTGTTTGCTGAGTGTTAGGGCTTTTCTTACTATGTTTGGGCATCTCTAACATATGTCTTTAACAAGGACATACTAAGCAGTCATTAGGATTTTACAGTGCTGGGGATAAATATAGACCAAAAAAAAGGCAACCTCAGATGTGAAGGTTGTGGAAGAGTCTCTTACCGAAAGTGGGAGAGAGTCTAGCATTTACCGAAAGTGGGAGAGAGTCTAGCATGGTGGTTTTGGAATTGGAGAGTTCAGGTTTAAATCCTAACTCTTCATTTTACTATAGTATGATTACAGACAGATTTTCTAACCTAAGTGAGCTTCAGTTCCCCACTCTTTGAAGTGGGAATGGTAATAGTTCCTAGAATATTCTTAACGTCAGTTAAACGAGATAACGAATGCAATGAACTTTGCAGTGTCTGGCACGTAGTGGATATTCAGTAACCTATAGCTATTATTATTAAGGTCGTTCTTAACTAACTTCCTGTGGAAACATAATTTTTCTATTATCTACTATATCTTTGAGTTGAGGCTTCATAAGAGCCTCTAAATAACTAAAATGCAAAATATGGTGAGAGTTACACGTTTTCTCCCTCGGGCTCCTTTAACACCTTTGCATGACTCATTTATTAGCACCTTAGAATAACAGCCTCAGAAGAGTGGTACCCAGGCAGGACAGAATCATTTTAATAGCTAAGGAATGGAGTTGTAAAAGATAAAGGAGTCTGTAAAAAGCCAAAACATCTTGTTCAAAACCAGACGTGTTGAGTAATCACAATATGATAGGAAAGTTTTATATATAATTTATTTCATTCTCATGTCAACTCAGTAAGATAGGCTGTTCTCATTATATTACAAATGAGGTACTGAGACTACAGGAGACGAAATCATTTGCCTGAGGACTCCCAGCTGATCAATGGAGGGATCAGGATTTGAACTCAGGGCTCTCTTAATCCCAAGCCTGTGTGTTTTGTCCTCTACTCTGTTGGCCCTGGGGAAATGCACAGAGCAATGATGCCTGTTGGAGGAAGGCAAACTCTGGGGGCCAAAGGCCCTAGGAGGGCCAGGGAGAGCCTTAAGGGTGCAAGGCCAAAGGGCCCAGGGTAGAGATAGGAAAAAAGTGCACATGTTAACAGGGAAGTGGGGGAAAAGTGGAGGGATGACCTACTTTCACAACTGCCATTGTTCTTTAGGGCTGGCTTGGTCTGGGAGAGACAGACTGAACCCCTGACCACACTCCCCAGACACAGTGCCCGTCAGGACAGCACAACAGGGTTGGGGCTACTCAACATCTGTCCCTTCTCAGAGGCTGGGCAAGGAGCAGGCCAGACTGCCAGTGGCCTGGGGAGCTTAGGATAGGCAGGCCATTGGTTATTTAGCATAACAGTGTATAGAATTGACAAACATCCATGCCCAGACGGGGACCGATGTCAGAGTGAGGACTGGTGTTCTAAAGCTGGGTCCCCATCTAAGGGGCTACAGAGAGAACAGGAATTGGGATACAGGCTGGAGGACACAGTGGGTAGGAGGAGTCACTGAGCAAGGAAAATCAACACAGACATGGGATGGGGAGATGGCCCAGGAAGGATCCCTGGGCAGAAGGTGGGCTTTTAGTGTGGTTTCTCTGTCCTTCTTGTGAAAGCAGGCTGGGCGCTTTGTAAGCGGACAGGTCAGAAGTGCTGTAATGTACAAAACTGGAACTCCAACCCCAGGGGCAGGGGACGGGGTGTGGGAGGAGGGATGTAAGACACACACCAAAGATGTGTCAACCCAATGGGCTTGAGTGAATGAAAGCTGCCACACTGAGAAACGTGTAGGCTGCCAACCAGCAGGGCCAAGGCAAGTCAAGGAACTGTGTGTTCTCTAATTCACATGCAAACCAGCCCAGGCCATCCTGCCTCTCAGGCTCTCTGTCTCAAGCAATGAAGAGTCAAAAAAAAAAAAAAAGGAAAGGAAAGAAAACCCCCTGACAGTGGGTTCTACAATTTTCCAGATATAGGTCTACTCAGTGGCAAACTTCACCCCACCTGGGACTTGTCTCTAGTTATCCCCCCGGGAATCCCTGTTGCCAAGTCAACAGTCTCTTCAGTCTTGAAACTCTTCCACATCTTTGCAGTGTTTGAAAATGTTGATGACTTCATGGAGACCTTTCCTCGTCTCTTAGGTTTCTCTTTTTTGCTTTCTTGATTTCTGGTCACTCCCTCTTAGTATCTGTGTACTGTAGATTGATTAAGGGGCTTCCCAGGTGGCTCAGTGGTAAAGAACCCACCTGCCAATGCAAGAGATGCAAGAGACTCCTGTCTGAACCCTGGGGCAGGAAGATCCCCTGTAGTAGACAATGGCAACCTGCTCCAGCATTCTTGCCTGGAAATCCCATGGACAGAAGAGCCTGGTGGGCTGCAGTCCATGGGGTTGCAAAATGACTGAGCACACAGCACAAGTTGATTAAGTTATGTGACTGCAACAACCCCCGATCTCAGTAGCTCAGAGCAATAGATGTTATTTTTAACATACACGGCAAGGTCAGGGCTGCATATCATAGATACCTCTTAGAGACTAGGGCTGACAGTTCCATATTCTGGTACAGAAGTGCCACCTAACATAGCCGTTCTCACATTTCATTGGTCAGAACCTGTCATTAACCTTGCCTACTGTCAAAGTTGGGTAAGAGCAGTCCTGCGTGTGCTCAGAAGTCGAGGAGAACTATCAGTAATTGTCTCCCTCATTCTGGTTGCTGGCCTCTCTTCCCCTGGGTCCTCATGAAACACTGGTTCCCCACAGGGAGCCATTCTGAGCCATATGTCCCTGCCCTTCCTGGGAAGTCTCATTGACTCCTACAGCTGTAAGACTTCCATGTCTTTCTGACTCTGAATCCCCATCCCCGACTTTTGCTTCTCTCCTCTGCTGCAAAGCCATATCCCCAATTGTGTGATAGATCTGAATAAATTACTTTAAGCTCATCATCAGTTCAGTTCAGTCACTTAGTCATGTCTGACTCTTTACAACCCCATGGACTGCAGCACTCCAGGCCTGTCCATCACCAACTCCTGGAGTTTGCTCAAACTCATGTCCATTGAGTCAGTGATGCCATCCAACCATCTCATCCTCCATCATCCCTTCTCCTCCCACCTTCAATCCTTCAAGCTCATCATACTGCAAACCAAGTGAGCTTCTGGTACCAAAATCCCCTACTACCTCCTTTCTCTCCTAACACACATGCTTAGCCATCTTGGGGACCTTTGAAATTTCTGGCTTATCTGGTCTATAAACTCCTTTTTATTCTGTGAAATGTCTGTTGGTCTGTTCATCCTCCTTTCCATTGTCAGTGCCCTTGATCATGCCAGGCCCAGATTCTCACCGAAATCTACCAAATAGTGTTTCTTCTTCATTTTTAGTCTTTGGCAAAAATATAGCAATTTTCTCAAAAATAGATCTAATCGTGTTGCTCCCTTATATAAAAACCTTTGAGAATTTCCTCCAACCCACAGAATAAAGTAAATCACGTCAATCCCTTGGGGAGAATGGGGTTGTATCTGAACAGAGACAGACAAGAACCTGAATCCTGGTCTGCTGCCTACTAGCTGTGAGTAAGCTATGTAATCTCATTGACTCTCAACTTTCTAATCTATAAAAGGAAAATAATACCTGTCTCATGGGTTGCTTTTTTTCCTTGCGTTCGTGTCCATCATCCAGTTGACTGGGGGCTAACTATTATGCTTCCTCTTGAACCTGGGCTGATAGAGTAGCCTCTCTCTGACCTCCTCCTTCCCCATTGCCTACTGTATTTCAGCCACTGACTCACACTGCAACAAGGGGGAAGAGTGTTCTGGAGGCTCTAATCCTAGCAGTGAAGTGTTTGTCCTCAAACATATTTGCCAGAACTGGCTGTATGGCCATATCTAGCCTGAGGAGCTGAGAAGGCTGAGAGCCAAAAATACTATGTGACCAGCATGAATGACTGCTCCATTGCTCCAAAGCAGTCACTGCAGACCTTCGCCCTCTGGGTCACGTCCTTACCTGATCAAGGTCTGACACTGAGATCACTAGTCGGTCAACCTTGTCAGGTTTTCCTTAGCTTTCTTCCAAGGAGGGTTGGACACAATCGTTTCAAGTATGTCAAGGACTTTACAGTAAGCACTAACCCTCAAAGATGCTCTGACTAGAAGGGATGTGAACTATCTTTGAGTCACTTCTCATCACTGATGAGGAAACCAAAGGACCAGGAAGGGCAGGACCCCCCCCCCGCCACCTCCAGCTCCCTAGCATCTTAGTCTCAGCATGTCCATCCTGAGCCCTCATTATGGCCGCCAGCAAATCCCACCATGCAGCCCGTGTTTTCTCAGTGGCTGTTGTTACCATTTATTTTCCACTTGTCTTTCAAAACACGTCGTCTTCTTCCCTGGACACCTTCCCTTGTTCCTCTCTTAGAATTGGAGCCTCTATCTCCGCTGTTTTATCCATGTCTCATTTATAGCATATGCCATTTTTTATTGTTTTACTTGTCTGTCTCCTGGGAAGATTGGATTTACTTGACTACCAGAATGGCATCTCACACATTGTTGTATTTTCCAATCCAGCAGGCAGCACTTTATCCAGTGGTACTGGATAAGATGCTATGTCTGAGTGATTGGAAACAAAAACAGTTCCCTCAACCACACAAACAGGCAGAGCTGGTACTGAAACCCAAGACTCCTGATTCTTGTTCCCACTTTCTACTGAATTTTATTCAGCTTTTAATTTTTCAGTCACTTACCAAATTGTGTTCCATGCTCTTATTCTTGGGTATAAGAGGCTGTTTCTTGTCAGATTTTTTCCCTCTATTGTTCATTAGGGTTTGCTGATTTGCTTTGTTCCTCATTTGGTAATAATACTGCTTTGCATTCTAGATGGATATATTCCTTAAACAAAAGATTTTGAGTTTTTGTGGGTTTTTTTTTTTTGCCATTTTATTATCATGTTACAGGAAATAAACAGATTAATTCTAATTTGCAGTTTGATAGCCTGAATTAAACGACTATATTGTTTGGGGGGTTTAATATTTTGCAAAGGCTGAGTTAATCTTTTTTTTTCCCCTTTTAATTGCTTTACAATATTGTTGGTTTCTGCCATACAACATTAGTTACTCTTGAGATACTTGAAGGTTTTTTGCAAACTATAAAGGATCATAGTGTTATGATACACGTATTATACTTAACATCCAGCATCATGTCTGGTACATAATAAGATGCTGAATGAGAATTCGATGAGCAAACTAAGACCTTTTTTCTCCAGTGTGTGTTTGCAAAGAAAATGTTTCCTTACCTAGCTGGGTTGCACAAAGCTCGTTTTTCACTTTTCAAATTGTTTTTATATCTATTATTTCATGTTGTCCTCGTGACAAGCTGTTTTGCAACCACAAACAGTACCCTGCAAGTCAGTCAGTGCTGTGTTTTGATGGCCTTTACAAGTCTCCAGGGGAACCAGCCTGGACCCTGTAAACGACAAACTATTAAGGATCAATGCAGTCTACTTTCTACCAACAGCAACCCACCACACCATAGTCCTCCTTGGGGGTCAGTCCCCTTATCCGTATTGACTCAGATTCTCTTGGCTACCTCTTTTTTTTTTTTTTTGACTTCCAGAAGGATCACAAATCTTTTCCTTATGTTCTAAAGTGCCCTGTTAGGGGTAGGTGTTTCCAGTTGTGAAGATCATATCAGCGAAGCCCTCTCCAGCAGATGTTTTCTGTCCTAGTCTCATTCATTCAATATATAAATGTGGTTCCTGCTGGGAGCCAGGTGCTATGTTAAGTTCTATGAGAAAAGCATGACTAAATCTACTTTTAAGAGACCCTCTCAAACTTTGTCTCCAGGACTGTTTAGAATAATTCACCTATATCTCCTCATCTTATTATCCTTGGTGTCCAGAGTTTTGTACCCTGATTGTTTTGCTTTTTATACAGCGTGGACCGTTTCTTCATATGCTTCACCCTTGGAGCCTAGTTCTATAAATTTATCTTCCTGGGTGCATCAGATGTGACTAACATTGGGCTTCATTTGAGTTATAACATAAGAATTCTCAGGCTATCAAGGGCCTTAGAAAATATTTCACAGCTGAGCTAGAGTCACTTCTGCTCTGCAAATTGTCTTGACTAAGACCTCGGAGTGGCAGGTGGCAGAATTAGACTGGAATCGAGGGCCCTTGACTCCTATTCAGTGTTCATTGTTTATCTACCCTTGTCAGTGAGCTTTTTGTTATTTCACTTCCATCCTTGTTATCCCTTGCTCTTGACTTGGTGCTGAGGACCACAGTTTTTGCCCCTTATTAGATCCATTACAGAGCCTTGGAGGCCAATAACAACCTCGCATTTCCAAGCAGTGGCTTCAGGTCTCCAAGTGATGACCTTTCAGGCTGATGTGCTATGGCTTATTCCAAGCTGATGAGCCTCTTTTAGTCCTTATTGCTACCCAGATACTGCAGCTTGGATTACAGCTAGTAGGAATGATAATCTATTCTGAAGGAGATCAGCCCTGGGATTTCTCTGGAAGGAATGATGCTAAAGCTGAAACTCCAGTACTTTGGCCACCTCATGTAAAGAGTTGACTCATTGGAAAAGACTGATGCTGGGAGGGATTGGGGGCAGGAGGAGAAGGGGACGACAGAGGATGAGATGGCTGGATGGCATCACTGACTCGATGGACGTGAGTCTGAGTGAACTCCAGGAGTTGGTGATGGACAGGGAGGCCTGGCATGCTGCGATTCATGGGGTTGCAAAGAGTCGGACACGACTGAGCAACTGAACTGAACTGAACCCAAGGAGGACATGTCCAGAGGACAGGCCAATATGGGGATACTAGCAGGGCTTTTCTGTGGAGAGTTCTCTTGTGTGGAGGTGTTTAGGAAGCAGGCTTGTGGGGCAGGGACAAAGAGAATTCTAAGAAGACTCTCCAGTGGACTTCCCTCTGGCCCCTCTCAAAGAGGAATGGAGATCCTGGGCACCTTGCAGTGCTAATTTTTATTGTTCTGAAGGGAAATAGCAACCCACTCCAGTCTTTTTGCCTGGAGAATTCTATGGACAGAGGAGCCTGGCAGGCTCCAGTCCATGGGGTCGCAAAGAGTCTGACTCGATTGAGCAACTAACACACACACACGCTCTCTCTCTGCTGGTGCTACACTTGGGTAGCGTCTGCCTGCAATGCGGGAGACCTGGGTTCGATCCCTAGGTTGGGAAGATCCCCTGGAGAAGGAAATGGCAACCCACTCCAGTACTCTTGCCTGGAGAATCCCATGGACAGAGAAGCCTGGTAGGCTACAGTCCATGGGGTCGCAAAGAGCTGGACACGACTGAACGACTTCACTCACTTCACTTGGCAAGGGAAATGTGATTGGCTTGACTGGGAACATGAGATGGGGATGGGGGAAGGTTTAGCAAGCTCCAATTAATTTACAGATTTCAAGAGAGGCAGTTGTTGGAGGTACAAAAGGGCCCTCTTGAAGGAAGAAGTATGACATCTAAGCCCCACTAGCCAGATGGCAGTGGAGACCCTGGAGTTATCAGGGCAGCAGGTGCCAGGGCAGGGAGAACAGATGGCACTTTTGCACCGCTCTTTGCAGTCTTCTTTTGGGATTTTCTTCTTTTCTGTCTTAATCTTTAGCGTTCCTTTAATGAGCTCTGTATTCAATGACAATATGCTTTGAAAAGTCGCTCAGGGTGATACACTGAGAAGCCAGGTTTGCTACTTAGGAACTTCAATGGCCTAGGGGTACCTCATAGCTCCTCTGGCTTGTTAAGTCCACCCCTCAGTTGCCTGAGGCTTGGCCCTTTGAGAAGGTGGTTAACTGCAGGCTTGGGAGGAAGGCATGATAGAGGATCTGTTTAAATGAACGCAGGCAGCTGAGTCTGAGAGCCCAGAAGCTCACCCCTGAACTTGGTGAGGGTAAATATTAAAGTGGTTTCTGAGAGTTTAATAAATTCTTGTAAAAGGGGGCATTGGGTCAACTATAGAAGAATGCAGCTGACAGGCACAGTTTCTTGAACTGGAAGAAAAATTATTTCCTGCTTATGTTTTAGGGTCTCTTTCTCTCTCTCTCTCTCTCTCTATATATATATATATATATACACACACATATGGCTTATTACCTTTTCCAGAACACCTTTGCATATATATTTTATTCCTTTTTTCACATCATAACTTCAAGAGAAATTATTATCCCTATCCTGTAAGAAACAGAGGTTGACGGCGGCTTAGCCAGGGTCACATAGCTAGGCCATATCAGAGCCAGGGCTAGAAGCCAGCTCTGCGGCTTCTAGTCAGTGCTTTCTTTCTTATTATTCAGAGTAACTTGACACCCTCATAACCATGAAGCAATGTGTGTTCATGACTCATGTTTCATTGACTCACAAAATCCCTCTGTCTGCAATATTTCGTATACACAAAAGAACAAGTATGTATGTGATTGTGTATAAGGTTTGTACCATATATGTGCTATAAACACAAGTGCCGTGAGTCTCTGGTTATTCACAATAAAGCTGGAGAGGGAGCATTATTACTGGCACCGGTGGAGCCCAGTGGCCTTTTACCAACTGCCGCTCCCACCTCCCCTCAAGGGGCAGCACTTAACTGATCCTTTGCTTTTCATTAGTTTCACTATGAATACCTATGTCTGTTTCCTTATGAAATAAATCAGTTTGGTTATAGGAATTGGAACATAACGTGTATGTTTTTATTCACCTTGGGTCATTGCTGTGTAGAATTCTATTGTATAAATGTGCTGCGAGTTGTTTATCCATTCTCCTCAATGGATCCTTCTCCTTTTTTGCTGATGCAAATATGTTGCCATGAAAATTCTAGAAGTAGTTTTCTGGAGTTATAAGGCATATGCACATTGAACTCCTTGAGATAATGCAAATTATTTTTTTAAGTGATTGTACCAATTTGTAATTTAACCAGCAGTTTATAAGAAATTCTGTTGTTCCCCATTTGATTCTGTTGTTCTGCAACCTTGTTAACACGAACCTTTTGGCCTCTGATTTTATGTGAATTTGAAGTGTATAAACAGCATCTCAGAGGTTTTGATTTGCATTTTCTAGATTCCTAATGAGGTTGACTGTGCTTTCAAATGTTCATGGCCCATTTGTATTTTACCTTTTGTCTCTATTTTTTGTCTCTATTTCTTCTGGATTTTTGGTCTTTTTCTGAGTGCTTTATATACTCTAGGTAAACATTACTTTTGTTGTTGGTGTTTGTCTTGAACTATCAGTAACTCTTCACAGTTAGAAGCATGTCATTATTGTGTTCTAGGGTGTCCTAACTGAACAGAAATTTGAAGTTTTAATTTACTCATGTTTATCTTATTTTTATGGTTTATGTTTTTTAAAATCTTGTTTTGAAAAAATCCTTCTCTACTTCAGGGCTTCCCTGGTGGCTCAGCTGGTAAAGAATCCGCCTGCGATGTGGGAGACATGGGTTCGATCCCTGGGTTGGGAAGATCCCCTGGAGAAGGGAATGGCTACCCACTCCAGTATTCTGGCCTGGTGAACTGTATAGTCCATGGGGTTGCAAACAGTCAGACATGACTGAGCAACTTTCACTCTCTGCTTCAAAGTTATAAAGATATTCTTATATGCTCTTCTAAAAATTCTGTAAAATTTGCTTTTTATATGTAAGTCTTTAACCTACTTGGATTTGTGTGTGTGTGTGTGTGTGAATGATTTGGAAAAGGGGCCTATTTTCATTTATTTTCTGTATAGACAGTGAATTGCCCAGCACCACTTAAAGGAAAACCACTAACTCTTCTTGGTGTTTTTCTTTTGCATAAGAATTTCAGCATCCTTATCAGGTTCCAAGAAAATATCTGTTAGGATTTTTATTGAAATGCTTCTCATCCTCTAGCATGATTTAGGGAAACTGGTATTTACAATAAGTCTATCCATGAACATATAAATATCTCCATTGTTGGTGCCTTCTTTAATGTCTTTCAATATAATTTCATAACTCAAGAAATGTCTTACATATCTTTTATTAGACTTATTCCTAGGTACCTTATGATTCATTTGCTATTACAAATGGTACCTTTTTATTATTCATTTTGTAATTGCTCTGGTATCTACAGTTTCCATTGATTTTGGAGATTGACAATTTGTGTTCGTTAATACTGTTACACTTTCTTAGTTCTATTAAATTATACATAGATTTTTTGAGGTTTTCAGTGTATAGTCTTATCCAAAGATCACCTAGCTTTTTAATTATTTTTTTCCACTTAGTCTACTTATGCCCTCTATCAGATATGAATTTGCATTGTTTATTTTCTTTCAGTGGCTTAATTTTAATTTTTTCCATGCATTTCAAATTAATGAAATTTTTGTAATCTCAATACCTTAATGTTCTTACTTTGTCATATAAAAACTTAATTACTTACATTGCCTAATTTTGGGCTTCAAAGCTATTATTGGTCAATGTGAAACTCTAGGGTTTTGCTTTTTTTTCTTTTTCCTGGCTGGCATCATGTGGCTTGCTGGATCTAGTTTCCCAACCAGGGATTGAACCTGGGTCCTCAGAGGTGAAAGCACAGAGTCCAGAGCCCTGGATCACCAGGGAATTCCCTCTAATCTTTTAACTCAATAATTTAGAAATAAACATTACAATTTTAAATATATTTGTTATATTTATTGTATATAATACTTAACATGCCTACCACTTTATTCGATTACCATTCTTTCTTCCATTGTAATGGAAGAAACTTTTTTAAAAAATTGTTTTCTTTCTTTCTAAAGTCCATCCTTCAGAGTTTTCTTTGGCATAGATCTGTTGGTGCAGTTCCTTCAGTTTTTATTTATCTGAGACTACATTTTGACTTCATTCTTAAAGTTTGTCAGGATTCATAATTCAAAGGTGGCAATTATTTTGTCTCAGCATTCTAAAGGTGTAATACCTGTATCTTGGCTTCCAAAATTACTGATGAGATCTAAATGATATCCCTTAATAAATGATGATATTTAAAAATCTCTTAGGATTCAGTACTCTTGCCTGGAAACTCCCATGGACGGAGGAGCCTGGTAGGCTGCAGTCCATGGGGTCGCCAAGAGTTGGGCACTACTGAGCGACTTCACTTTCACTTTTCACTTTCATGCATTGGAGAAGGAAATGGCAACCCACTCCAGTGTTCTTGCCTGGAGAATCGCAGGGACAGAGGAGCCTACTGGGCTGCCGTCTATGGGATCGCACAGAGTCAGACACGACTGAAGCGACTTAGCAGCAGCAGCAGCAGCAGGATTCATTAAAGACTTTGCCTTTGGTATTATATGGTTTTAGTCTAATGGCACTAATTATGGGTTTCTTTTTATTTATCCTACTTTTGATGTGCTTACTATATTTATTTGAGTGTTTCATCAATTCAGAGACAATTCAGGTATCTTTTCAAATATTTCCTCTCCTTCCATCTCCCCTCTCTTTATGGAACTCTGATTTGATCTATTTAAGATCTTTACCAAATCTAACATTTGTATATAACCTCCCTTTTGTCTTTCCTATCTCTTTATTTTATTGGGCTGCATTAAAAAAAAATCTCACAGTTTACTGACATATTTTTTTCAGTTCTGTCTATTTTGCTGTGTAGCTTATCTTTGAAATTAAATTTCAAAGAAAGAAGAAAACACAAATGATCAGCATTAGGAATGAAAATGAGATCATCACTATAGATCCTACGTATATTAGAAAATAGGGATATAGCATGAGGAAATCTACACCAGTAAATTCAGCAACTTAGAGAAAATGGTAAGTTCCTTGAAAACATAATTTGTCAAAATTTATACAAGAAATTGAAATTTTAATTAAACCTATATCTCTTAAATTTAATGAATAATCTAACATTTTCTCACAAAGAAAACTCTAGCACACATGGCTTCCTCAGTAAGTTCTGTCAAACATTATACCAAACCTTCATGAACTCTTAAGACTATAGAGAGGATAGAAAACGTCTCAGCTCATTTAATGTGGACAGCATTACCCTAATACTTAAATTGTTATTGTTGTTGTTCAGTCACTGAGTTGTGTCTGACTGTTTGCGACCCCATGAACTGCAGCATGCCAAACTCCTCTGTCCATCACTATCTCCCTAAGTCTCTTCAAACTCATGTCCACTGAGTCAGTGATACCATCCAACGGTCTCATCGCCCCCTTCTTCTGCCTTCCACCTTTCCAAGCATCAGGGTCTTTTCCAATGAGTCAGCTCTTCGTATCAGGTGGCCTAAGTGTTGGAGCTTCAGAATTAGACCTTCCAATGAATATTCAGGGTTGATTTCTTTTAGGATTGACTGGTTTGATCGCCTTACTGTCCAAGGGGATCTCAAGAGTCTTCTCCAACACCACAGTTTGAAAAGGTCAGTTCTTCAGTGCTTCGCCATTTTTATGGTCGAGTTCTCACATCCATACATGACTACTGGAAAAACCATGGCTTTGACTATATGGACCTTTGTCGGCTAAGTAGTGTCTCTGCTTTTTAAAACACTGTCTAGGTTTGACATAGCTGTTTTTCCAAAGAGCAAGCTTCTTATAATTTTGTGGCTGCAGTCACCATTTGCATTGATTTTGGAGCCAAAGAAAATGAAATCTGACACTGTTTCCACATTTTCCCCATCTATTTGCCATGTGATAGGACCAGATGCCATGATCTTAGTTTTTTGAATCTTGAGTTGTAAGCCAGTTTTTACACTCTCCTCTTTCACCTTCATTAACAGGCTCTTTAGTTCTTCTTCACTTTCTGCCTTTAAAGTAGTATCATCTGCGTATCCGAGGTTGTTGATATTTCTCCTGGCCATCTTGATTCCAGTTTGTGATTCATCCAGCCTGGCATTTCTCATGTGTACTGTACATATAAGTTAAATAAATCCATTGTTGTTCAGTTGCTAAGTTGTGTCCCATGGACTGCAACTTGCCAGACTTCCCTGTCCTTCACTATCTCCTGGAGTTTGCTCAAACTCATGTCCATTGAGTTGGTGATGCCATCTCATTCTCTGTCTCCTCCTTATCCTCCTACCCTCAGTCTTTCCCAGCATCAGGATCTTTTCCAGTGAGTCAGCATCAGGTGGCGAAAGTATTGGAGCTTCAGCATCAGTCCTTCCAGTGTATATTCAAGGTTGATTTCCTTAAATCTGACAAACATGTAATTAGAAAAGAAGACCGCAGAATAATACTTATCATGAACATAGGTGGAAAATTCCTTAACAAAACGTCATCAGTCAAATTTGGCAGACTATAAAGGATAATGATATTTAACCCATGAGCTCGAGGTTGGCTTGGCATTTGAGTATCAATCAGTGTAACGCATTAACAGTATTAAAGGGGAAAAAAACCACATGTAATAACTCAATAGATGCCTGAAAAAAGATAACAAAATCTAATAATCTTTTATGATTAAAACCTCACAGAACTTCCTCCATCTGATTAAACGGCATCTTAAAGCCTACAGCTGAGCTGGTATCATAGTTCAAGGTGAAATATTAACTCCTTTTTCCCCTGTGATATGGAAATGGGCAAGAGCTTTCACCTTTCTGTTCAACATTGTCCTGTAGATCTGAGCTATTTTAATAACAATAGGAAACAAAAATAAAGGGCACACAAATCAGAAAGGAAGTAAAACTAGTTTTTTTCACAGACAGTATGATTGCATATTTTGAAAATCTATCAATAGAATCTACAAACTGCTGCTGCTGCTGCTAAGTCACTTCAGTCGTGTCCGACTGTGCAATCCCATAGATGGCAGCCCACCAGGCTCCCCTGTCCCTGGGATTCTCCAGGCAAGAACACTGGAGTGGGTTGCCCTTTCCTTCTCCAGTGCATGAAAGTGAAAAGTGAAAGTGAAGTCACTCAGCAGTGCCCAACTCTTAGCAACCCCATGAACTGCAGCATACCAGGCTCCTCCATCCATAGGATTTTCCAGGCTGGAGTGGGGTGGGGTGTACTGTACTGGAGTGGGGTGCCATTGCCTTCTCTGAATCTACAAACTACTTAAGCTAATAAGCAAACTTAGCAAGATCATAGGACATAGATCATATACAGCAATTTAATTGGGTTAAATATACTGGTAGTGATCCATTTCAATGTAAGTAAATTAAAATTTTCTAATGTAAAAAAATTCAAACATCTAGGAATTAATCTGACAAAAGATGAGACTGGGCACCATATTTGCATAATGTGTATCTGTTTTTATCTTTTTAACCTTAGCAATTTGTATTACTTTCCTGTAAGCTTAAGAATGTATTAATTAGCATGCATCTTATAATTTACCCAGTATGTGGATATTTTGTGTAAAAGGTATTTCAGAACATTAGTGCATGGTTCTGCTTGAAGTAGAAGTCAGTTTTTTTGATTCTGCAGAATACCTATGAGATACAGCAGTTTTTGAGCAGCTTTAGGTGGAAATACAGTTCTAGCATGATAGTGACTATCTTACTTCACACTTATGCAAAATTGTTGAGTCAAAACCTATCAGGCTACCCCTTCAGACATAAAGCCTGTACTTACTGCTTCCCAGATAGGAAGCATGACTGCAAAGTAGTAGGTTAACCTCTGGAAACACTGTCCGCCTCGTATGCATCAGCTTTCCTTTAAGTGGGGCTCTGTCTATACATGTGTTTCGTGTCGACCCATCATATATGTGTGCCTTTTTATGATTGTGGATATAGCCACAGTTATGCACAGATAACGTTTTCAGAAAAGATAAGAGTGAAGATTTGAAAATAAGTCATATTTTAACTTAAACTTAGAAGCCATGGTAAAATTTGTATGCCAGATATGTGGGAAAAAAAAATATGATTAGTGTTTATGAGCAGAGTATATTTAACTTACCAAAGGATATGGCTGTGATTTATACCATTGAAAATTGGTGCTTTTAATGAGAATTCATTTCTCTTAACTATCATTTGATAATAAAAGAGTAATGTAAATTTACTACTCCCTGTACATGCTAAGAATGTGAATTTGATGTCTCCTTATTTATGGCTTCGACCATTTAACTTCACAGAGCAGGGAAGGGCAAAGATATCCTGTAGTGGAGTCCAGGAGGTTTTGTGACCTCAGGGATAAGAGACAGAAGGGAAGACAGAGAAGAAAGAACGAAAAAGAAGAAAAAAAGCAGAGGAGGACAGCACCAAAAAAAAAAAAAGAAAAAGATATATTGAAAAGATGTGACTGAATGCTACCAATATAATCATAGGGGCATCAAGTGACACTGACCTCCTAGCTGCCAATCTGCCTCTCTAGAGCTATTTGTGGTCAAAAGAATCTTGGTTCTGTCACTGCTTCACCTTATGGACTTCAAACAGGTTTGTTAACATCCTTTGGCCTCTTTAAAAATGAGATGATAGCATGTATTTTGTGTCTTTATGAAAACTAAATGATATAGTGCTTTTAAAGCACTTAACAGAGTTTCTGGGACATCATAAACACAAAATAAATGGTAATTAATATGATGATCTCCATACCACATCTTCTAGACACACACACACACACACAGATGAGTTCTCCTCTGGACAATACTTCTCCAACTATCTATAGTGAAAAATCACTTTTTAACCTTCCCAGTCAAGTGTGTGTTAAAACAGTTTTGTAAAATGCAATTGTAAAAAAAATGGATTGCCACAATAATGAAATGAAAATACAGGGACATAAATATAAGCGTTCAACTTTTATTCTAAACTTAAATTGACATTAAATATCTATCAAGTTATTATAGAAGTTACTGAAAGTGAAAGTGAAATCGCTCAGTCGGGTCTGACCCTCAGTGCCCCCATGGACTTCAGCCTTCCAGGCTCCTCTGTCCATGAGATTTTCCAGGCAAGAGTACTGGAGTGGGTTGCCATTTCCTAAGCACTTTTAATTTCTGAATTTATTTTATCGTGTTATAGTAGCTGTGTACAGTGCACAGATGGGCATTGGTCCATGGGCTATAATTTGAGTCCACTGCTCTGCAAAGAGCAGACCTATGATGGCTTTATATACATTAAGGATAAACTTTGCTAAGAGAAGGGCTTGGAAGTTCTTAGAAGTCTGTGTTGGGGTGAGGGGTTAAGGCCTAAGCTGGCAGCTCTCCCTCTAATGCATTCATTAGCACACTTGTCCCTCATTGTTCCAAACTCTGGAAAAGTTTTCTCTAGAAATTCTCATCAAAAAGTCCTGTACAGGAGTGATTTCTTCTGCAGGTGGCCTGTTGTTGTCCAATCACTAAGTAGTGTACAACTCTTTGCAACCCTATGGACTACAGCATGCCAGGCTTCCCTGTCCTTCACCATCACCTGGAATTTGCTCAGACCCATGCCCATTGAGCCAGTGATGCTATCCAGCCATCTCATACTCTGTCATCCCTTTCTGCTCCTGCCTTCAATCTTTCCCAGCATCAGGGTCTTTTCAAATGAGTCGTTTTTTCACATCAGGTGGCCAAAGTATTGGAGCTTCAGCATCAGTCCTTCCAATGAATATTCAGGACTGATTTCCTTTAGGATTGACTGGTTGGATCTCCTTGCTGTCCGAGGAACTTTCAAGAGTCTTCTCCAACACTACAGTTCAAAAGCATCAATTCTTTGGCCCTCAGCCTTCTTTATGGTCCATACATGACATCCATACATGACTACTGGAAAAACCATAGCTTTGACTATATGGACCTTTGTCAGCAAAGTTATGTCTCTGCTTTTTAACATGCTGTCTAGGTTTGTCATAGCTTTTCTTCCAAGGAGCAAGCGTCTTTTACCCCCATGGCTGCAGTCACCATCCACAGTGATTTTGGAGCCCAAGAAAATTCTATCACTGTTTCCATGTTTTACCCATCTATTTGCCATGAAGTGATGGGACCAGATGCCATGATCTTAGTTTTCTGAATGAGTTTTAAGCCATCTTTTTCACTCTCCTCTTTCACCTTCATCAAGAGGCTCTTCAGTTCCTCTTCATTTTCTGTTGTTAGGATGGTGTCATCTGCATGTCTGAGGTTATTGATATTTCTCCCAGAAATCTTGATTCCAGCTTGTGCTTCATCCAGCCTGGCATTTTGCATGATGTACTCTGCATATAAGTTACATAAGCAAGGTGACGATATACAGCCTTGATGTACTCCTTTCCCAATTTGGAACCAGTCCCTTGTTCCATGTCTGGTTCTAAATGTTGCTTTTTGACCTGCATACAGATTTCTCAGGAGGCAGGTAAGGTGCCTCTCATGTCTTTAAGAATTTTCCATGGTTTGTTGTGATCCGCACAGTCAAAGGCTTTAGCATAGTCCATGAAGCAGAAGTAGCTGTTTTTCTGGAATTCTCTTGCTTTTTCTATGATCCAGCAGATGTTGGCAATTTGATCTCTGGTTCTTCTGTCTTTCTAAATCCAACTTGTACATCTAGAAGTTCTCAGTTCACATAATGTTGAAACCTAGCTTGAAGGATTTTAAGCATTGCCTTGCTAGCATGTGAAATGAGTGCAATTGTGCGGTAGTTTAAATATGCTTTAGCATTGCCCTTCTTTGGAGTTGGAGTGAAAACTGACGTTTTCCAGTCCAGTGGCCACTAAGTTTTTCAGATTTGCTGTCATGTTGAGTGCACCACTTCCACAGCATCATCTTTTAGGATTTGGAATAACTCAGCTGGAATCCCTTCACCTCCACTAGCTTTGATCATAGTAATGCTTCCTAAGGTCCACTTGACTTCACGCTCCAGAATGTTTGACTCTAAGTGAGTGACCATATCATCATGGTTATCTGAGTCATTAAAACCTTTTTTGTACAGTTCTTCTGTGTATTCTTGCTACCTCTTCTTAATCTCTTCTTCTTCTATTAGGTCCTTACTGTTTCTGTCCTTTATTGTGCCCATCTTTGCATGAAATGTTCCCTTGGTATCTCTAATTTTCTTTAAGAGAACTAGTTCTCTAGAAATTTATGAGCTGAACAGTTAGAATTGAGAAACAGCCAAATAGTTTACTAATATTTTGGTAATATAGACTTTGTCAAAAGATATAATTTTGTCCTCTCTGAACTTCACTGATATTCCTTCTTTTCTAGTGTTGGTTTATATTATCCTTCACCCAAATACTTGTTTTGAGTTACTATCCCAAGGTGATAAAATAGCAAGAGTCATCCAGTCACAGTACTTTATAATTTAAGTGAACTAGCTACTGTGGAGCTTCAGATTCAAATTCAACTTGTGTATGTTTAAGATGTACCATGCTCTGCACCGTGATGGATACCTTTTGATCTTTTGAGCTCACTGACACAACAGCTCAGTGAGATTGTAGTTTTATCAATGCTGTTTATTAGAAAATCAAGCCTCAGAAATGTTGAATGATGTTCCCATGGACTATGATTCAAACTTAGGTGTGCTGCATCCAAATATAGTTCTTTTATACTATAGTACATGTTTAATTATCTCTCAGAACATCTTATTTCTTTGGGTGTGTTAGGTATGACTACAGAGTCCTCACTGGAAATTGTATAGTAGCCAACAGTAGTCCTACATAGTAATGTCCACCACATTCCAGCCTTTCAGAAGAACATCTTTTTTGCTTGTACATCACCTGCATTTGTTTCTAATAGACATTGAAATTTTCAATAAAGTAATAGTGAGTTACATTTTCATGAAGAACTCCAGTTAGCTATAAGACAGGCTGAAAAATGTAGTGATTTATTAAATATTCCTGGTGGCTCAGACAGTAAAGAATCCACCTGCAATCTCTGGGTAGGGAAGATCCCCTGGAAAAGGGAATGATACCCAGTCTGGTTTTTTGCCTGGGAAATCCCATGTACAGAGGAACCTGGCTGGCTACAGTCTAGTCCAACTGAGTCCAGCCCTCAGTCCATGTGGTCTGAGGGTTGGACATGACTGAGAGACTGAGAACACAGCACAACTTGAGAAAGATTTCTAAATAAAAGATGATATCATAAACATAAATGAGACTGCAGAAGGATAAGGTCTCAATTGCAATAGAAAATATTTTAGGTAGAATACACTAAAGAATTGCCTGCCCTGATGATGCTTTACAGCTTTGGAGTGGTTTTGAAAGTTCATGTTCTAAGACACAGTGCAGATTTTACTTTTAGATTGGATGGAGAATTAATCCTTGAAGGTGAAGGGATTGATCACACTACCATTAAATAGGATCTGCATTGGTCATGACTCATAACAGTAACTTACCTCCAGAAAAAAAAAATATATATATAATTCTGCATGCTTGGTTACGTTTATTCATTCATTCAACAAGTATCAATTGCATTCCTTGTTCTTTTTTGTGTGTGTTTATTTATTTGACTGCACTGGGTCTTAGTTGTGGCCTGTGGGATCTTTTTAGTTGCGGCCTGTGGGATCTTTTTAGTTGTGGCACGCCAACTCTTAGTTGCGGCCTGTGGGATCTAGTTCCCTGACCAGGGCTTGAACCTGGGCCCCCTACATTGGGAGCTCATAATCTTAGCCAGTGGACCACCAGGGAAGTCCCCTCCTTGTTCATTCTTATGCGTGTGTGTATATGAGTTACTCAGTCATATCCTACGCTTTGCGACCTCATGGCTCCTGTGTCCGTGGAATTCTCCAGGCAAGAATACTGGAGTGGGCTGCCATTCCCTTCTCCGATGGGTCTTCCTGACCCAGGGATTGAACCCAGGTCTCCTGTGTTGTGGGCAGATTCTTTACTGTCTAAGCCACCAGAGAATCTTATAGAAGGACAGAAAACCAAATAGTTGAACAAGGTAATCTTTTAGCAACAAATGTTGTTATCAAAACAGATGGTTGTAATAGAGTGTAAACAGGTAGTGGGATTACTAATTTTAGTTCTCTGAATCAGGAAAGGTCCCCTGAAGTCAAGGAGACAGAGGAGAGAGTCAGACTCATGTGGGGTCTTGTAGACAACTGTGGGATGCCAGGGGAGAGTCTGAAGCAGGAGGGTAACATGGCTAATTTGTATTTAAAAAGCTGCTCCTTAGTTTTCTCTTGTGAGGGAAATAGGGGGATTGGGGCAAGGGTAGAAACAGGAAGTAAGTTAGAGAGGTTACTGCAGGACACTGAAGGTGGAGAATGTCCAGTAAGAAAGTGGGGCTGCTTGGGCTCAGGGGCCAGAAGTTTGAGGGAGACAGTAGTAGGGCAGGGATTGCTGTTTCACTGGACTAGGGCTGCAGCGAGAGAAAAGAAAGAACTGTGTGCAACCAACTCTGTCCAACTCTGTGCGACCCCAGAGACGGCAGCCCACCAGGCTCCCTCGTCCCTGGGATTCTCCAGGAAAGAACACTGGAGTGGGTTGCCATTTCCTTCTCCAGTGCATGAAAGTGAAAAGTGAAAGTGAAGTCGCTCAGTCATGCCCGACTCTTAGCAACCCCATGGACTGCAGTGCGCAAGGTTCCTCCACCAATGGGATTTTCCAGGCAAGAGTACTGGAGTGGGGTGCCATTGTCTTCTCTGATAATGACTCCTAGGGTGGGTGATATTCTTTACTGAGGGGGGAGAGTCTAGACGAGGAGTGATTTGGGGGAGAAATAAATTCAATTTTGGCCATGTTGAGTTTGAGATGCCTGTTGGACACCCAGGTTGCTGAACACAGCAGACAGTTGTGTAAATGGGTTTGGAGCTCATTGGAGAATTGGGGCTGGAGTCATAGATTTGATGGTATAGAGATGATGTTGACTCTGTGGGCCCAGTGGGATCATCTCAGGGGAACACGGCTAGCGGAGAAGACCTAGGCCTGGACACTGGAGCACTCCCATATGTTAAGGAGAACCAAGGAGATAGAGAAGAAGCAAAGCAGAGGAACCTAAGAAGTTTCTTTCTCCTGAAAGAATAAGCTGGCGTTGCACACCCACATGTGCCCCCTGCCCCTTGACCTTGCACATACAGGGTCCAGGACTGAGACACAGCCCAGGCCCCACTCACTCCACTGGGCCCAGTCTCACCTCTTGTTCCAGAACCCGAGCCTGCTGCATGTCCAATGGTTGCCCCTCCTGTGAGGTGCCCTTCGTTTACTTAGTAAACGTTTGTTGAGCAGCTTATTTGCACTGAGACCATGGGTATAATGCTCAGCAAGAATGGTTCAGCACAGTCCCTGCCTTCGGGGTCACCAGCAAGTGGACGATTACAATGAACAGAAATGGTGGAGATATAGCTGTTTTAGTATAGACTGTGTGACCCAGACAAATATTTAGTTCAGTTCAGTCGCTCAGTTGTGTCCAAGTCTTTGCCACCCCTATGGAGCGCAGCATGCCAGGCTTCCTTGTCCATCACCAACTCTGGAGCTTGCTCACACTTGTCCTTTGAGTTTGTGATGTCATCCAACCATCTCATCCTCTGTCCTCCCCTTCTCCTCCCGCTTTCAATCTTTCCCAGCATCAGGATCTTTTCAAATGAGTCAGTTCTTCACATAAGGTGGCCAAAGTATTGGAGCTTTAGCATCAGTCCTTCCAGTGAATATTCAGGACTGATTTCCTTTAGGATGGACTGGTTGGATTTCCTTGCGGTTCAAGGGACTCTCAAGAGTCTTCTCCAGCACACAGTTCAAAAGCATCAATTCTTTGGCACTCAGTTTTCTCTATGGCCCAACTCTCACATCCATACACGACCACTGGAAAGACCGTAGTCTTGACTAAATGGACCTTTGTTGACAAAGTAATGTGTCTGCTTTTTAATATGCTGTCTGGGTTTGTCATAGCTAGAATAATTGCTCTTATAAGCCTAATTTCCCATCTGAGGCAATGGAATTAAGTGTGAGGGGCTCTCTGATGTACCCTGAGGATGTGATGGATGGATGAGCAAATGAAAACTCCTATCTAGCCCCTCATGGAACATCTAAAAAGTCAGTGAGTGGGGAGGCCTGGTCAGCGTCTCTGTGCGGTGAATCAGCACATGGTGTGTTAGCCTACAGCAAGTCTCTGGTTTTTCCTTCAGATGTCTGCTCTTCTCCTCACCCTTCACTATTCCTATTCTGTCTGCTCTGGGCCTTCTCTTTGGTTCTGTTTGTCTATCTCAAAGCAGAAGAAAGGGCTGGTTTTAACAGAGAAGAATCTTTTGATATTGAACCAGGAAGATGGGTGGCCAAAATCTTCATTCATGATTTTCCATAAGATGTTACAGAAAAACTCAAACATTTTGGTCAACCCAATACGAGGAACCTTTAATGTTTAAATAATCTGGGAAAGTGGAACAAAGGATTCTGGGAAATTCAAGGCTTTTTTATACAGAGTACCAAGTGCCCACACAGTGTTCTGTGTATAATTGGTAATAAACTCTCAGTCATGCCCTCAAACCCAGCCACACCCACTCCTCACACACCTCAAAACCTTTCAGGGAGGGTACTGATTGCAGCAGCTTCTCAAAGGAGTGCAGAAAGTGTCTCTGAAAAGAACACAGCCATTTGTTCCTTGTCAAGATGCCTCTTTCATACTGTAATTAGAGTGCTGTGGAGGGGTGGAAATGGGGGAGGAGGAGGAACATGAAATGCTCTGACGTCCCTCATGGCTTTTTCTTCCTGCACCGCAGGGCTTTGAACTCACTGAAATACTGTGACCGAAATATACACTGTTATATGCACAGAGAGGGAGAAAGCAACGTGTGTGTCCCTGCGTTTGTGCCTCCAAAGTGTCTGTGTGCTAAAGCGAGGAGGGGCAGCTTGGGGTGGGGGCAGGGCAGAATTCGACAGAGGAGGGAGATCAGAATTCCACCTTGTAACCTTGTGTCACTTCAAGAGTCACACTGAACCGATGTAGCCTGCATCCTAAGTTTTAAAGAAGAATGAACAGATTCTTCAAAATAAATTCTGGCAATATGTTTATGTTCACATCTGAAAACATTGATAGGAATAATATATACCTAAGAGGGTTGCATCTTCAGGGCTTTATTTTCCCAATCTGCAAAGTGGGGGTAAAAAAAAGTGGTGATCCCTTAATCCCTTCCTGAAAGGCTGTAAAGGACAAGCTTGTGAGAACTCAAAACTTTTCGCAGGATTCATAGTTCCTGCTGTTCCGTGGTCATCTTTGCTAATACAAGGAAATGATAAAGCTCATTGGTGTGAAGTAGGGCAGCATTCAAGAGTATTTGTGGGTTTTTGTTTTGTTTTGAATTGTATTTGCAGCAATAGCAACAATTTCTTGATTCCATCTTGCAGAAAAAGTAGTTAGCATCTTTCTAACGCTTGCTGGCAGGGGAAGAGAAATAAGGGTGTGGAGATAGTCTCCAGCGACTGTTTCAGTCACAGCAGATGACGTTTGAAGCGACTGGCGCATTTCATGTAGATAACAGAGAATTGATGCCCAATTATGTTCAATGTAAATGTGTCAGGATATCCAGCTGACTTAATACACAGCTGAACTCCTGGTCTGCCCTCCAGAAACGACTCCTCACGGTATCTTTCCTATCTCAGTCTATTGAACTCCATGCTTCTAGGTGCTCAAGGAGAAAACCTTGAGGGTCTTCTTTGACTCACGTCTCTTATAGTCTGTGTTTAAGGTGTTGGCAAGTTTTCCTAGCTCTACATTGCAATATACCCAGAATCCCAAGATTTCTCAATGTCGCCACTCCTGCCACTCTGGCTGAGGCAGCTGCCATGATCTGGAAATAACCTGGGAGGTCTCCCTGCCTTCACCTGTAGCCTTGATCAGTCTGTTCTCAACAGGCAGTCAGAGACAGTCTGTGAAACTGTGGATCAGATCATGTGATGCCTCTGCTGCAAAACCCCGCCCCATGGTTTCCAGATGACACCAAGTGAAAGTCAGATTATTGTCCATGGTCTACATGGTCTAGGCCCCTACCTCCGCGTGGCCTGTTACCCTCTCTGAACTCGCCTTATTAGATTTTTCATTTATTCCATCCACTCCAGCCATATGGGCTCTTTTCTATCTGCGGAAGCTCCTCCAGGGTGTTCCTGGCCCACAGCTTGCCCTGGCCACCTCTTCTTTAACACTGTTCCTCAGACATCTGTGTGGCTCACTTCTCAAGTCTTCTCAGCGAGGCCTTTCCCAGCCACTCGACCCCCAAACCCCAGACCCTCTCCCCATACTTACTATCCTTCTATGCTTTGTTTTTCCATCTTATCAGTATTGAACATTATATTTGTGCTTATTATCCTGGTTATTGTCTGTCTCCTTTACTAGAATGTAAGCTTCATGAGGCCAAGGGTTTTTGCTTTTATGCTTGCTGCTGTATCCCCATGTGCTAAAGCAATGCTGACCAGGTAGTAGGCACTCAATAAATTTTATTTTGGAAGCACAATGAGTAGATACCTAGATAGATAGATAGATAGGGGCCTTTATAGTAGGTTGTGTATATTGTGATACATTCTTAGGAATGTCAGACATACTTAAAATAGGCACTTGCAATACTGATTCTGTGCTAGACACTATACTTTGCACTTTGGATCTCTTATTTAAATTAATCCTCAAAATGCTTTGAAAGAGGTGTGGTGTTCATTGCTACTTTACAAATGAGGAAACACTCAGAGAGGCTTCAGAACAGGTCCCACCCTGATGGAACCACGATTCAAGCCCAGCTCAGTCATGTTTCAGAACTTCTCATCATTGTGCTATAATGGTCTGGATTATACCAACTCCAAGGTTAAAAAGCAAAACGGGGAAACATAGCTCCTTCGTGATCTCCTTTATGCTAATTTGCCAGGCCTTTTATTTTTTATTTTTATTTAAAATTTATTTATCTCAAATAAGTAAATGAGATCTCAGTGTCAAGAAGAACAGGAAAGAAAAAAGACCATGAACATTTCCCCAGCATCTTAAAATCATCTGCCTCCTTGAGGTCTCATGATTGCAATATCATGAAGATGTGAATGGCACTGACTTTGAACCTGGAGATGAAAGTGATGCTCTAGATCAGCAGCCACATGCACTGCCGGCCTTGGGCCAGCAAGCCCCCTGACCTCTCTGCACCTCAAGTTCCTTGCCTGTAAAAGGCAAGACTTGGGCATGTGACTCGTCAGGTCCTCCCACTTGCTATTCTGGCCTGTGAGACTCATGGCCTTTCTTTCATCGCTGTGGGAGTAGTATGCAGAGTCAGGGTGGACCATCGCGCTGTGTGCAAGGCTATTTGTTTGCCTTCTCTGATTTAGGGAAGGACTTCTGCTCATTGGAGGAGCTCTTCGAAAGGCCCTGATCTCTAAGGAGAAGCGACGTAGTGTGATGCAGTGCCTCAGTTCATGCATTCCTCACCCTCCAGCATGCCCATCCATTCTGCTGATTAGAGTCAACACTGGATGGCATTTAGAGGATCGGCTGCTGTTTTGGCCTTTATTTATTGACATCCTAAGTCTCCTTAAATCCTTTCTGGAACAAATCAAGGGATAAGGTATAAATAACTGTAATGCAGCTGAACCGTGTGACCTTCAGGAAGCTATTTACCTTCTCTGGGCTGTGTTTGCTTCTCTGAAAAATGGGAGAAAATGTTCCCCAGGCTCCTAGCACACTGAAAAATTGTTTTATGGGCCATGAAACTCATGCCACTCAAACCCCCACTCATGCCATTCTCCAGTGAAATTGAAATGAAAATACTGTCAACACACAATTGCCTGTATGACCTTCCCCAACTTCTTTTTTTTTTATCATTTTATTTTATTTTTACTTTACAATATTGTATTGGTTTTGCCATACATCAACATGAATCCACCACAGGTGTACACGTGTTCCCAATCCTGAACCCCCCTCCTTTGTTAATTTCGAAACAGGTAGGGTCAAAGATTTTTTTTTTTTTAAAATGTCTAACCTAAATCCTGTTTCCTAAAGCAAACGTGTTACAGGAGGACTGGCAAGATTCCCCTCATGCAGTGAAGCACTTTAGAAATGTGGGCTCTGCATATTAATAGGAATATGACGTGGTCATATTTGAGCTTGGCAGAGTCCGTCATCCACATATGCTTCTGCGTGCCAGCGTGGGCATGTGCCTGTTCACGCCAGTGTGTGTGTGATGAAGCGTGCAAGTGTGCACACAAGTGAAGATAAACAGATCTTTGAGTCATAGGGGCCAGCCCCTCCAGGCAGGCTTTATCTTCCTTTTGGTTGCCATGACAACAGCAAGGGCCTCTGCATCAGTAAACGAAGCTTCCTGCTTGGACTGAACCCGGAGGAGAGGTCTGGAGCTAGAAGCCAGAACTGGAAGCCATGTAGTCCTCCAGTAGAGTGTTGTTACACAGACCTACCAGAACATCTTCCCCATTAGGTGAATACAGAGATGCCTGTTCAGATACACTGAGACTCTGAGGTGACATAACGTGGGCAGGAATTTCCAGTTGGAGCAGCTCTTCAGTGAAGCTCACTCTAACCCCCAACAGTTAGTCATCTCACAGAGAATTCTAGCAACGTGAAAGGCCAAAGCCCCTCCCATCACCCTGTGGATCCATACCAATCACTTTAGTTTATTAATAGGCAGAAGAGCCACTGTGTGAATTATCTGGGGCTCCTCTGTAAGTCTAGAAGTTCATCAAATAGAAATCAATTTAATATTAACCTAAATATGACTTCACATACCCCCTAGTCACATATGATAAACACACCTCATCTGAGATTATCTTTATCATTCTTCCACTTTAATCATGAATAATATGTAATTGGCTATGTATGAATAGTTTATTTGCACAAATTATGCCTCTCATATAAACTGCTAAAAAACAAAAGCAGTCACAAGTATAAAGTTACTAACTTGAATGTAAGAAAAGTGTACTTAACCATGCAGTATGGTGAGATCGGCCTCCTCCCTAGTTCCAGTAGCTGAAGTTTAGAAAGCCAAACCTTGCAAGCACATGAAACAACCAGAAGAGAGGCTCAGCTGTGCCTCTCTTCACATCATCCTCCTTCTGTGTGGTAACTGTAGGTTATCTTCCCAGGGGGAAAAAGACCACAACATTATGGGTAACAGAACCGGTTAAGAAGCATTCCAATAAAATGGGATAGGTTATCCCCCCCACCGGTTTTATTGTGATATGACTGACATATAACACTGCATTTATTTAAGATATATAAAGTGATTCAGCATTTGTGAGTACTGTAAAATGGTCACCACAATGGGTTTAGTTAACGTCCATCACATCACATGGTTCCATTTTTCTCTTATGATGAGAACTTTCAAGATTTACTCTCTCAGCAACTTTGAAATGTGCACAATACTGTTAACTATTGTCTCTATGCTGTGTGCCACATCCTCAGAACTTGTTTATCTTGTAACTGGAAATGGATACCTATTGACCACCTTCACCCATTTCCCCCAGCCCCTACCCCCACCTCTGGCAACCAGAATATTCTGTTTCTGAGTTCAGTTTTTTTTTAAGTTACACACATAAATGAGATCCTACAGTACTTGGCTTTCTCTGTCTGACATATTTTACTTAGCATAATGCCTTCAAGGTCTATCTATATTGTCCCAAATGGCAGGATTTCCTTCTTTATTATGGCTGCATAATATCCTGTTGTGTGTCTATGTGTGTACATGCTCATAGATGGAGATTTAGATTGTTTCCCTGTTCTGGCTATTATAAATAATGCTGCAATGAACATGGGGCTACAGAATCTCTTTGAGATAGTAATTTCAATTCCTTTGAATATATACCGAGAAGTGGGATTGCTAAACCATATGGTAATTCTATTTTCAATATTTTGAGGAACCTGCATACTATTTTCCATAGTGGCTGCAGAAATTTATATTTGTGCCAATAGTGCAAAGGGGTCCCATTTTCTCCACATTCTCCCCAATAGTTGTCTCTCGTCTTTTTGGTAAGAACTTTTGTAACACGTGTAGTTTTGATTTGCATTTCCCCAATGATTAGTAATGTGAGTACTTTTTCATGTACCTGTTGGTCATTTGTATGTCTTCTTTGGGAAAAAAAATGTCTATTTAGTTCCTCTGCGTGTTTTATAATGGGTTTGTTTTTGTTATGCTATTAAATTACGTAAGTTCTTGATATATTTTGACTATTAACCCCTTATCAGATATATGGTTTGCACATGTTGTCTTCATTTCCATAGGTTGCCTTTTCATTCCATAGCTTGCCATCTCACTGACTTTTTATCATTTTACAATCTCTTGCAAGAATCCATTCAGGACTCTCAGACTAAAACAGATTCATTCCTACCCTGGTTATGAGCAGAGCTTATTTTGTGGTTTTCTAACATCAGCCTTGTCTGGAGAGGAAGCTGAGGCAGAGAGCTTTACTGCTCAGTTTTTTTAGCACCAGTGGTTACTGGAGCACCTCCCTGCAAGAGTAGACTTGGTTGTATTTATGCTGCATCACGTGGGGTTTATTTTTGTTTGCCTGGTTTGAAATTCTGAAGTCTAGATGCATCCCAGTCTGAATTCTGCTACATCTAGGGTGTAGAAACACTGGATGGAGCAAATGAAAAGGAGCGGATTACCCATCCTCTTTCCTTGAGCCGTAGGTTAATGCTAGGTGGACGTAGGGGACATGAACACTCTTCTCATGTCAGATTTTCTCCTTTGGAACTTCCTGTGGCTTAATCCAAAGAAACTGGATAAGATATTCACAGGGCCATTCCTTGAGGCACGTTTCATTAAGAAGTTTGGCAGTGGATGGCTAAATAAGGTAACGGCCATATGTTTTATCTTTGCAAAAGCATCGTCATCTGAATAACTCCAGGATAATCCTCTATGAAGAGGAGAGAGTATTCAGGTCCTCAGGGGAAGAGAGGGACCAGAAGGAGGAACACACGTCCCTTTCCTCAGTCTGGCTACATATATGCTCATGAGATTGGCAAGTGTGTTGTATCTAAGGTTAGAATAATCACTTATTTGGGGCAGGTAATGGAGCTAAATCCTGTTTGTCCCTGCTTTCTCCAGAATGCAATATACATATAAATGGTGAGTAGGATACACAAATTCAAGCAGTGCCTCACTAACCTGACTAATGCTACAAGTTTTATAATAGGTCCTCATTAACCCAACACAGAACAATGGATTATATGCTGCTCTCTCAATTTAAAAGATAGTCCTTTTCAAAAAAACACAAAATTTTGTTTCTATGTCTTTATTTTCCTCAACCTCTGGCTGAAGAATAAATCCCTTTTGTGGGTTTTAAATGTGACTGCTAGACACAGGAAAGACCGCTCAGGCCTTGTAGAGACAGCACTTGATCTGGAATCAAAAGATACTCGTTTGAATTCCGGCTCTGTCTCCTGCTAACTTGGTCATTTTGAGCGAGTAACATTTCTGATTCTCCCAGGGTTTCCGCAAATCTACGTGAAATCATTTACATGAAAGTGATTTAGAAAATGAGACTTTTACAAATGTGGCTTATGAACATTAGCTGTCCTTAATACTTTATTTTTGTAATATGTAGTATCTGCTATAATATTTGGCTGTGGGTTAAACTTCCCAGGTCCTTGTTGGAATGTGGTGTGACTCCGACTCTACTTGGCCTCATGGAACCCTCAGACCTGTCAGAGAGAGAAGCCTTGGCACAAACACTGTGACAGCAAGGGAGAGGTGGGAAGTGTCATGAACGATATGGTGCCATACTTTGTGCCCTGGGCTCCTAACTGAAACACAAAACAAGCCGATTGATCAACATAATACAGAAGGCCTCCAAACACAGCCCTTCTTCCCCTCCACTGACGTGCAGAAAGCTGCTTAGAAAGTTTCCCTGTTGGTGCACACTTTGTTTCTTTTAGCCAAGAGGCTTCTTAAAAAGTCCAAGCCAGATTTGTTGGGCTCTGGGCCTGTAGGATGCCAGGTGGGAGGGTGGGAGGAAATGGGGGCCTGCAGTGGCAGAGGAGAGCAGGGAAACCAGCTGGTGAGACTGGAGCCAGGAAACTTCCAAAGATAAAGAGAGATGAGGCCGGGATGACTTGCCTCTCCTACCGGAAATGAAGCCACGTGGTCATTCTGGGGATTGGGTAGAGGTGACACGCTGCACACTGCCTAGACTAATGCTACGGAGATTTCAGTGGAGCCAAACAAAGAAACATAGGGGTGGCCGTGTCCAGGAGTTACCTGGCAACTGCTCCATTCTTGTTAGTTCACCTGGCTCTGCTTGGGTCCATGCAGAGATGCTGCCTCCCTTCATTTAAGCCTTTGGAATTCAGGGCAGATCTATCAGTATGGTTTTCAAGTCAGCCTAGATATTGTAATTTTAAAAAAATCTATTAAGTAAGTACCATGCACCAGGCCTAGTCTAGTCCTGGAGGATGCAAAGTTGAGTAAGACAGAATGTTTCCACAAAAAGCTCACAGAGAGGGAGAGAGACAGTCACACGTATAGCTCACTGCCATAGACATCTGGCTGTAAGACGAGCTTTGAAGAGACAAAGAGAAGGTATAGCAGAGGTCAGAAGACTTGGGGCAAGGGAGAGCGGCAAGCTAAACATTAGAGGTGACGTTTCAACCTGGCCTTGAAGGATTTTAACAGGCTCAGGCAGGTAAGTCTGGGTTCTAGGCCAGTATAATTAAACCTTTAGATCCCTCACTGCTCTTTCGGGAACCGTGGGAAGTGTGCTGTGGCTGGAGCTTGGCTAGAGTGGGGCTGCAGGTAGGCATGAGGTAGATCAGATTGATGGGAAGTGAGGTTTGAAAGAAAGGTCCAGATATAACCATGAAGGACTTTGAAAGGTCTGTCAGGTATTTAGCAGCTGGTGGAGGAGAGGTGAAGGAAGAGAAGATAGAAGAGGGAATTTATAGGATCTGAGGGTCATGGTTCCTCTTAGTGGCACTGTGTCTTAGGACACTTGCCCTTTCAAATGACCTCTTAGATTCAGTTTTCTGAGCTGGAAAATGGAGATGTTGGTAATAAGGCAGATGCTGAAGGATTATCGTGTTTCTCTGCTCATAGCTCACTTATGTATGTGTGTGCTCAGTTGTGTCCGACTCTTTGTGACCCCATGAACTGTAGCCCATCAGGCTCCTCGGTCCATGGGATTCTCCAGGCAGGAATACTGGAGTGGGTTGCCATTGCCTCCTCCAGGGGATCTTCCTGACCCAGGGACTGAAGCCATGTCTCCTGCATTGGCAGGCAGACTCTTTACCACTGAGGCACCTGGAAAGCCCCATAATGTGCTTAAATTCTCCTGTTTCAAGGTCTTGCTCAAAATACTGCATCCTGCTAAACCCTCCTGAATTCCCTTAGAGCATAGTTGAAAAATGAAGGCACACACGTATGAAAAGGTAGAAAGCTGCCTATAAATATGCCACTGGGCTAGGCAGATATGTGGGGAATCTGGGCTCTTAGAGCAGAGAGGCCTAGGGTTCCAAACCTGGCTCCATCTCTCAGTTAAACTTGAATGAGTGGTTTAACTTTTAAGTTGAGGCTGAAAATATCTGTTTTGCTGCCTTCTCATTCTGGTTGCAAAGATTAAATGTACGAAATGGATGAAGGTACTTGGAAATTAGAAAGTGCTCCACCAGCGTCACTCAGTGTGGGTTTTATGTTAGGTTTGGACATGGTAAGATCCAGTGCATATTTTAAAAAGATAATTCTAATTGCTGTGAAATAGATGAAATGAAGCGAGAAGAGGCAGGTCACTAAGAGACCAGGTACATGCTATTTCAGTAGTCCAGGCAGGAAAAGGTGAGGTCCTAGACCAAGGCAGTAAGAATGAAAGGGAGGGTGGATCCAAGTGCCATTTTGAAGATAGAACCAACAGAACAATGACTGGGATAGGAAGACGAAGAACCAAAGGTAAGAACTTTGCTAGATGGTAACACCATGGACCAAGATAGCTCTCTGTTACTTTCTTACTTGCTGAAATCCAGATGAGGTGGAAGAAAGAGGTGCTCCAGGGCTTAAATTCTGTTACCCTGACTCTCACTGAAAGTGTAAAAGAAAGTGAAGTCTCTCAGTCATGTCCTACTCTTTGCGACCCCATGGGCTATAGTGTACCACTCTCCTCCATCCGTGGGATATTCCAGGCAAGAGTACTGGAGTGGGTTGCCATTTCCTCCTCCAGGGGATCTTCCCGACCCAGGGATCAAACCCAGGTCTCCTGCATTGTAGGCAGACGCTTTACCATCTGAACCACCAGGGAAGTCTGACTCTCACTGTTCCTAGTCACCTCTTCCTTCCCCCAAGACACCCTTAGTAGAACCCACTGAGCCTGACACCAAGTCCAAGAGAATTTCTTCCAGTTTGCCTTGTCCTGATTGTGACCTCTGTAAGGTGCCTGTGCCCAAGGAATCCCCTCTGTTTTGGAAGGAGAGGCCAGATATCCCCCTGCCTCATGGTAGATTGGCACCCCTCCCTCTCCTGCACTGGGGATGGGGCATGTCCCTTAGCCCCTGGTTCCCTCCTCCTCCCTGGACATGAGGGAGTAGATAGCAGGACCCTCAGTGGGTGCTGGACTCTGTTACCTTCAGGTTACTGCTCTTTGTTGATGGAGAGCTCAAGAATAAGTGGAACAGCTTTCAG
This sequence comes from Ovis aries, assembly GCF_016772045.2. Taxonomy (NCBI): domain Eukaryota; kingdom Metazoa; phylum Chordata; class Mammalia; order Artiodactyla; family Bovidae; genus Ovis; species Ovis aries. Next base: position 62,266,691 of record NC_056065.1, read on the forward strand.
GGAAGTAGGAGAATGCATGAGCCTTGGCTGGGAGGCACTGTGCTAGCAAGAGGTGTTCTGGCTGGAAGGGTGTTTGATGATAAGAAGGGCATTGGTGCAAATGTGGCATCCGGAGGGGCCTACTAGCCAGTGAATATTTCTTGATCCCCATTTTCTCATTTGTCGAATCTTACCATCTTCCTCTCTGCCAGGGAGTCCTCATTCCTCTCCTCTCTTCTTTTCCCACGGGGCTTTAGTGGGTGGCTTTGTTTTAATCGTCTTTTGCCACAGTGGCTCTGTGCCCTGTTAGGGGCTGTGTCTTCCGTCTGACCCTCATGCTGGTTTTATCCCCCTGTCTTGTTTTCCCCTCCACCCCACCCCACCCTCCCACTTTCTTCTGGAGCCATGTGCCCTTCCTGTGTCCTTTCCTTTCTTATCCAACCTTGACCAGCCATCTTCAAATAGCATTTCAACCCTTCAAGGCATCAGTGTCGTGGTCTTCGGTGGCAGCGCATACCAAGCACCACGCTCAGTGGGTCAGGCCACCAGCTTGATGGGTAGAGTTCAGATCCCAGTAAGTGACAAGTGACCGCCCTCCCCTAAGCCTTGGTTTCCCTATCTGTTAAATAGGGTTTTAATAGTGCTTACATCATAGGGTGATTGTGAAGATCAAACGAATTAATGGATATGAAAAACTTCATATAGGGCTGGCACATAATCATCAATCAATAGACAGTAGTCACTGTTGTTATTAAAAGCATAAAGGATAGTTAGACCCCTCGGAGGGTTGAGTTTCTGTTGTAGCCAGAGCCACGTAATATATAACATTCTGGAACCTAGCTCGTCCCATTACTAAGTCAGTAGCTTTCAAAACAGAGCAAACAGATGAGATCAGGCACTTTGCTATACAGCAAAAATATTGTAAAGCAACCATACTCCAGTAAAATTAAAGAAAGAAAAACCTCACCTTTATAAGGACAAAAAAGGAAATTAATACAAATGTTATTAATTTCAGCTTTTTAAAATAATATTCTAGTATAAGTTTCTTTCCAAGAACCTGATATACTCATAGTACAAGTTTTACATGTATGATTGTTATTTTCTAATTTCTATTAAATTTTTTTCTTTGATGGATTTCTTAATGGTGTATTCATTCATTTCCAAGTATATGAGTGTTTTCTAGCTGTCTTTTTGTTATTGATTTCTAGCTTTATTGCATTTTATTTCAAGAAGATAATTTATATTGGGGGAAAAGAAAAAAACAGAGCAAGCAGAAAGTTTTAGTGCTGACTGAAATGAAACTGATCCAAGAAGACTTCCTGCAAGAGGCTGAACGAAGTTCATTTCTGTGCAACATTTTAAGATCATAGTTGCAGGCGGGGACAAAGGGAATGGGGTCTACACGGTGCCTGCTCAAACACTTGCGCTCCTGCTTGCTTCACTCTCTCTTTTGACAATGGCACTGCCCAAACCTAGTGAATCTTACCCGCTTTGTCCACAGGGAATTTGCCAAAGAGAGAGAGAGAGTGGAGAACCGGAGAGCCTTCATGAAACTGCGGCGTCAGCAGCAGATCGAGCGTGAGCTGAACGGGTACCGCGCCTGGATAGACAAAGCAGGTAAGACCTGGGGGCTGGAGGAGGTTGGTGATGGGCTGCACAGACATCCGGAACCTACCCAGTACCCATTCCCAGTACTTCTGCTCAAAGGGCCAGTCTAGACCAGAGCGGAGAGAAGCTGGAAATGACTCATTGGCTTTGGGGGTTCCCAACTGGTCCCATTTTCTCCCTTTGGATCTGTCCCTGTTCTCTACCAAACATCTTTCAGGAGGCAGACATTTTAGCAAGGTGAACTGAGTAAAAGTTCACATAACCAAGTGCAAGAGCTAAGTCTGGGCTGATGCCATTTCACACTATTACCGTTACTACTAACAATAGTCCGTTCCATCCACAGATATTTATTGAGAGCGTACTTTGTGCCAAGTCCTGTTCTAGGCATTTGTGATACAGCAGTGAGCCAGAGCTCTACTCTCGTGGAGCTCAATTACCCTATAGCTGGGAAGGCAGTGATGAACAAAATAAGGAGTAATTTTTCATAGGGTAATAAGTACAACGAAGTGCTTTCCTGGTGGCTTAGATGGTAAAGAATCCACCAGCAATGCAGGAGACCTGGGTTCAGTCCCTCAGCTGGGAAGATCCCCTGAAGAAGGAAATGGCTACCCACTCCAGTATCCTTGACTGGGAAATCCCCTGAATAGGGGAACCTGGCAGCTACATACAGTCCATGGGGTCACAAGTGTTGGATACCACTGAGTGACAAAAGTGTCCACTTTCAAGTACAATCAAAACAGATCAAGGTAGGGTTAGGGGTTTAGGGTGAGTTGTAGTTTTAGCTGGAGAGTCAGGGTAGACCTATTTGGGGAGAGATGTGAAGGAGATGAGAGGATGAGCCACAGGGAGCTCTGAAGGAAGCATACCCCAGTGTCCTGGCTCTAATGTGGGAGGAGACCCAGAGGGCTCCAGGAACTGCCTGAGGTGTGAGCAGGGGAGGGCGGGAGCTGGGATGAAGGCATTCTCATGGTGGGAGCAGGCGGCAGAGTCTGTAGGACCTTTACTGGCCTTTGTAAAGAAAGTTCAGGGCTTTCCTGCGAGTCAAGTGAGAACCACGGGGGGTCATGAGCAGAGAAGGGACATGCTCTGTTTAAGATTTAAAGAAGCACCTGGTTGCTGCGTTGAGAACAGACGGTAGGAAGACCCGGGCCTGAGCAGGGAGACCGATAGTGAGACTACTGCAGTAGGCCTCCTAAGAGATGGTGCTGAGAATTGGTTTCCCTCTTCCTTGCTGTCATCAGCTCCTCACTCATGGCTCAGCCTCGGGAATAATTGTTGCCCAGCCCTGAGGAAAGGTCCAGGTTTATCCTGATTTTACGAACCCACAGAGAACCTCCAAACTCAAGAGTGACGGTGGCTCTGCTGTTTATGAGGGGCGTCGATCACCCCATATCTGTCAGTGAAGAGGATACATTTGTTTTCCTTGTTATTTTAAAGGTTGCATTGCACTGGTGTTATATGTCTTCATTTTCTTACTGAGCAAAGAGTACATTTTTTTAAATAAAAAATAAAAGCATGACAGTCAGCATCTTTGCTCTGCTCCTGGTAGAAAAGCAGAGCACAAAGAGATCTCTCGGGGAAGAATTTGGAATAGGATGGGGTACTTAGTGGCCTGACCCTTCTTCTCTAAGCTTTCGAATGATGGATGCTATGACTCCTATTCTGACCACAACACACGCAGGCTGTCTCAGCTCAGGAGTCGACATTTGATCATCTAGCTGGTGAGAGAGCAGGTATGATGCGAAGTGCCATGCCAAACCAAAGCCAAGTAAAAGCCAGTCCTCATCTGGGACTATCTGCATTTCTTTGCTGCTTCTGGAAGCAAGAGCCGTGGAGTGGTGATTGTACTCCCATCTCATCCTTGCTCCTCTGAGACTCTTGTGTGGACGTGGACTTGAATCTTCCCTCCCTCTTCTTGGAACAGCAACTCAACAGATTTGCCTCCAGGCCAGCCTGGCAGCTTAAAGCTCCCAACTGCCCCTGGCTTCCTGGGCAAGGGAGCCATCTGACAGACCACCCTAGTGCACAGGCTGGCAGCAAACTCCAAAGAGAACCCTCCACGCCCTTCCCACGGCCCCCTTCAGGGTCAGGGGGCTCAGGATGTTGCTCTTTGCGGCTCTGCTTTTCAAAATAATGCAGAATTCCAAGGCTCCTACTTTCTTCCAGTTGGCAAAGCCTGCTCTCTTCTCCTTCTAAGAAAAAAAGACGCACTGCGACGTCAAATTGTGCTTCCTGGCCCTTTCCTTTACAAATGGAGCGTGAGTGATTCAGAGACATATGGGTTACGTTTCCCTGGAAAGACACTCGCAAGTTCCAAAGGGAACTTGGCAAAAGACATTGGGGGAGGGGGTGGTGCCAGCCCATCAGGAGCCCTCGAGCGCTCCCCAGAGGTACTCAGCGGCACCATCCACCCTCCTCCTGCCTCAGGGGTCCTCGAATCTGCCCACCCCAAAGCCCCAGACACTGCGCAGAGTGAAAAAGACTCTCTGGCTGAGGTCATTCATGTGGCTAAGAGGTATTTAACAAGTACCTAATTTTAAAAGGATGGCCTCCAAAAGCCAGTGCCTTCAGTGACCTTCAAACCTTCTATGTGCACATCAAGGAGCATCCCACCAATAACACTTAGTCTGTTAGCTTAGTTTTGCCAGAGGGCTGTACTTAAAAAAGAAAACTAAATGTTATGACTTTATAATGGCCATCCTGCGTGGTACATTCCGAGCCTCAACATGTTCCCCTCCCTGGGAAATACATTACATACTCTTAGTTTTATATGCAGGTGGAATTATGGTAATAAGTTTACCCTTTTATGCTTGTCTTTGTACTTGTTAGAAGTGCTTAAATTAAACCATTGCTTAATAGTACTGCTGCAGGCTTATCCCCAGCAGCTGGGATCTTAGGGAATGATTGCTGGCACTTCCAGGTCCCCTCGCTTATGGCTGAGACAGAAGTGGGGGTCAAAACTCATCCACACCACTCTCAATAGAGGGCTCAGAATCCCACTATATGTGCGACAGAAGGTCTGTTTTGTTGATACATTTGAGGGATGTTGTTCTTGTTGTTCAGTCGCTAAGTTGTGCCCGACTCTTTGTGACCCCATGGACTGCAGCACACCAGGCTTTGCTGTCCTCCATTATCTCCTGGAGTTTGCTCAAATTCATGTCCATTGAGTCAGTAATACCATCCAACCATCTCATCTCCCCTTTCTCCTGCCTTCCATCTTTCCGAGCATCAGGGTCTTTTCCAATGAGTCAGTTCTTTGCATCAGGTGGCCAAAGTGTTGGAGTTTCAACATTAGTCCTTCTAAGGTATATTCAGGGTTGATTTCCTTTAGGATTGACTGGTTTGGTCTTCTTGTGATCCAAAGGACTCTTGAGTCTTCTCCAGTATCACAGTTCAAAAGCATCAATTCTTCTGCACTCAGCCTTCATTATGGTCCAACTCTCACATCCATACATGACTACTGGAAAAACCATGGCTTTAACTATGTGGACCTTTGTTGGCAAAATGATGTCTCTGCTTTTTAAATACATTGTTGAGGTTTGTCACAGCTTTTCTTTCAAGGAACAAGTTTTTTAATTTCATGGCTGCAGTCACTATCTTCACTTCCCTTCCTTTTGGAGCCCAAGAAAATAAATTCTGTCACTGTTTCCAATTTTTCCCCCTCTGTTCATCCTGATGGGACCAGTTCCCGGGATCTTAGTTTTTTGAATGTTGAGTTTTAAGCCAGCTGTTTTGCTCTCCTCTTTCACCTTCTTCAAGAGGCTCTTTAGTTTATCTTTGCTTTCTGCTATTAGAGTGGTGTTATCTGCATATCTGAGGTTATTGATATTTCTCCTAGCCATCTTTCTTTGGAGGGAATGATGCTGAAGCTGAAACTCCAGTACTTTGGCCACCTCTTGCGAAGAGTTGACTCATTGGAAGAGACTTTGATGCTGGGAGGGATTGGGGGCAAGAGGAGAAGGGGACGACAGAGGATGAGATGGCTGGATGGCATCACTGACTTGATGGACGGGAGTCTGAGTGAACTCCAGGAGTTGGTGACAGACAGGGAGGCCTGGCGTGCTGCTATTCATGGGGTCACAAAGAGTCGGACACAACTGAGTGACTGAACTGAACTGAACTAGCAATCTTGATTTCAGCTTGTGCTTTATCCAGCCTGGCATTTCACATGATGTGCTCTGCATATAAGTTAAATAAGCAGGGTGACAGTGCACAGCTTTGATGTACTGCTTTCCCAATTTTGAACCAGTTCATTGTTCCATGTCTGTTGCTTTTTGTCCTGCCTATAGGTTTCTCAGGAGACAGCAAGGTGGTTTGGTATTACCTTCTCTTTAAAAATTTTCCACAGTTTATTGTGATCCACACAGTGAAAGGTTTTAGTGTATTCAGTGAAGCAGAGGTAGCTGTTTTTCTGGAATTCCCTTCCTTTTTCTGTGATCCAATGAATGTTGGCAACCTGATCTCTGGTTCCTCTACCTTTTCTAAATTCAGCGTGTACATCTGGAAGTTCTCAGTTCAAGTACTGCTAAAGCCTAGCTTGAACGATTTTGAGCACTACCTTGCTAACATGTGAAATGAGTGTAATTGTATGGTAGTTTGAACATTCTTTGACATTCCCTTTCTTTGGTATTGGAATGAAAGCTGATCTTTTCCAGTCTTGTGGCTGCTAATGAGTTTTCCAAATTTGCTGGCATATTGAGTACAGTATTTTAATAGCATCATCTTTTATGGTTTGAAATAACTCATGCCAGAATTCCATCACCTCCACTAGCTTTGTTCATAGTAACGCTTCCTGCACTTCCACTGCACTTCACATTCTAGGATGTTTGACTCTAGATGAGTGACCATACCATCGTGGTTATCCAGGTCATTAAGACCTTTTATGTGTATTCTTGCCACCTCTTCTTAATCTCTTCTGCTTCTATTAGGTCCTTGCAATTTTTGTCCTTATTGTGCCTATCTTTGCAAGAAATGTTCCCTTGGTATCTCCAGTTTTCTTGAAGAGATTTCTAGTCTTTCCCATTCTATCGTTATCCTCTATTTCTTCTCATTGTTTGCTTAGGAAGGCTTCCTTATCTTTCCTTGCTATTCTCTGGAACTCTGCATTCAATTGGATATCTTTCCCTTTCTCCTTTGCCTTTTGCTTCTCTTCTTTAGTGAGGCATATTCTAATAAGTCTTGGCAGAAAATAGTGTCTCACCCATGATGACACCTCTGTGGAGTACAGGACTGCTCCTGGGGAGTCACAAGGGGAGTCCAGGGAACTGAGTGGTGGTTTTACAAATGCCAGCAACCAAATAATGCCCTCCCAACGCCAACCAGCTCTTTCCCTCTCTATTACCCATGGGATATCCAGCCATTCAATTCAGTTCTGACACTGAACACCACCCAAAGTGAGTGTAGACCCCACAAGCGAAGGGCTCCACCCCATGTGCCTATCTCTCCTTCACACACCAGCCACAGTAGGGTCCCCAGGTGATCTATACTTCTTCCTGGCTGAGGACAAATTCAAAGGGTTCCAGATTTGCTAATTCATTAGAATGACTTACAGAACTCAGGAAAAAACTATCACCAGTTTATTATGAAGAATGCAAGTCAGTAACAGCCAAATTGAAGAGATACACAGGGTAAGATATAGGGGGTAGGGATATGGGTGAACCCCAGAGCCTACAAGCACATCCAGGCACATCACCCTCCTAGCACCCTGATGGGCTCACCAACCTGTCAGCAAGCTGGGCCCCACCTGTAGGGATTTTTTGGTTGATTTTTAAAAATGATTCGTTTATTTATGTTTGATTGTGCGGGGTCTTTGTTCCTGTGTTCGGCCTTTTCTAGTTGCGGTGAGTGGGGGGCTGCTCTCGTGGTGGTGTATGGGCTTCTCACCGCAGGGGCTTCCCTTGCTGTGGAGCGCGGGCTCTAGTCTCTCGGGCTTCAGTAGTTGTGTTACACTGGCTTTAGTGACTCCATGACGTGTGGAATCTTCCCCGACCAGGGATCGAACCTGTGTCTCCTGCATTGGCAGGCAGATTCCTGACCACTGTACCACCAGGGAAGTCCCATGTAGGGTTTTAAATGGAGGTTCCCTTATGCAGACCGGAATGATTGGATCATCGGCCATTGGTGACTGATAGTGTCAAGCCCCTCTCCCCTCCTGAGAGGTGGGAAGGGGATGAGACTGAAAGCTACAATCTTCTAATCATGTGGTGGTGCGTTTTGAGTGACCGTCCCCCCTCCTTACACTATCTAGGCCTCTCCCTCAGTGAGTCATCCCATTAGCATACAAAAGACAGTACATCCCACGGGCTTTGGAAGCTCTGTGCCTGAATGGTGAACAAAAACCAAATATTTATATTTTATTAAGTCACAGGGACAATTTCGTGATGGGCTGAAGCCTCTTCAACGCAGGCTGTGCTCAACAAGGCAGGATGGACGTGGTGGGGGGAGAAGAAGCAAGGCCACAAGGCTGCTCCTCTCTTTGAGGGGCGGTGAGCATCTTCCTATGCCCCTTCCTGAAAGAAGTAGGCTAGACCCCATAAACGTGGTCTCATCTTCTGAATGAGGGGGAGGTGTTATGACCTGGCAGCTACTGCAAACAAGCAAAATTAAGGAAGCTCCTGTTGCTAGGATAGCTTTAAGGAAACTGGATAAAAGAAAACAGAAATGGAAATTTTTTGTTTTTATCAATTTAGGAGGATTTTAGTTAAAAAGATCAACTCTCGCTCTCAGAGCTGTTTATTCTCCTAAATAGCTGTTTATTCTTTGGTGTTTCAGACCAAGAGCTGAATCTTAACCCATCACCCCCTGTGCCCCCTTCATCAAAGACCTTCCTTTCTGTTCTGATGCTCTGATGCTCCGTCTATGACCCTTGATGTCTTTCTGACACTGGTGCTTGCAACCAGCTCTGAACTCCACTCTCTCTCCACGTTGCCCTGGAGCCAGAGCTGTTCCTCAGGGATTTTCATTTCGCAAAATAATTTGGCATTTACTGATAATTTACTAAACCATTTGTTTCCATATAGAGGAAGTCATGCTTGCTGAAGAAAACAAAAATGCTGGAACGTCAGCCTTAGAAGGTAAGGAAGTGCTCCAAGGCCTCATTGCTCTCTCATCTGCCCCCTCATCTGCGGCGGCTATGTCTCTTGATCAAGAGGAGAAAGAAAGAAAAGAGGGGTGCTTTGGGATTTGAAATGCGAGTCTCTCTGTCATAAAATCCCTCATGCTTTAAAAGGAAGGGAATTGAGTCATGGGTTTAAATGCTTTTTAAAGTGATGAAAATGAAATCCAAGAGTTGTTTCGTTCCAGGGCTTGTGATCAATAATGGGCAATGAAAAAGCCATCATACAACCAGTGGTTCAGAAAAGGATCTTCTTTGACAATTTGTGGGGGACATCTTGGGACCACTTTCATTGGCAAGAAGTGACCCTGTTTATGAAGAGCCAGAACAAATAGATACAGGGTGCCTGTTTACCTACTGAGTTTAGAAGAGCTCCCGCAAGGAGTCAGGAGCCTTGTTGCATGGGATTCAAGAGCCTCGTGTGTCAGAGGCGCTGCTGAGCAGGGGAGCCACGTTTCTGTAGGCGTTTGTTACTTCTCTCACCCTGATTCGGGTATTTAAAGGCAGGCATCTGTGTCACAGGTGCCTCTAGGCCACTGTCCTGTTTTGACCAGCCTGACCGGTGAGTCTTCTGTCCTCTCTCTGCCCCTTGCTTCCCTGGTGTAGTGCTTCGGAGGGCAACCATCAAAAGGAGCCGGACTGAGGCCATGGCACGGGACTCCAGCGACGAGCACTGCGTGGACATCTCCTCTGTGGGTGAGTGGAGGTTGTCGGATCATCTTTCACTGCTCTGAACCTCCCATTAAAGGGAGCATCCTATCTTAGGAGAAATGCCACAAGGAGGAGGGGAGCCCAAAGAATCCAGAACTTTGGGATGTAGTTAGGGAAAGACACTGGAATCTAATCTCATCAACAGTGACTTAAAGGAAAAAAAAAAAAATGGACCAAGGGATAATGTTTATGTGAGACACGGGGTTTGGGGCCAAGAATCCAACCCAGATTCTTCCAGCATGGCAGATGTATCTCTTCCGCGTGTGTTTCCTGTCTCTCCTGGATGTGCTAACGAGCACCCACTTTGGGATATTGTTCACTGAGGAGGCCCATATGAGAAACTGCGATCATTTGCTTAATCATAGTAACATCTACCTACTTGCATCACCTGCTTCCATGCTATGCTTAAACAGATTCCTAGTGACAACCCTTTAACTTGCCTGCTGTTCCATCCCAGGTTCTCTTAGAGAGCCTGGCTGACGGCAGACTTTTCTTCTCCAAAAAAAAAGGGAAGGGTCTTGACTTCATCCTGAAAGGCAGAAGAGGTGTACAGAGCTCATCACTGCTTCAGGTTGCCAGGGGTAGAAAAATCACAAATGTAGCAATATGATTCCAGTGCCTGAAGCATATTCAAAAAGAAAAGCTCAATCTGTTACAAACATAAACAGGATCCTATTAGGATTCAAGATCCCGGCTGGATGCCTGCTATCCTGCCCTGGGGAATCCTTCCATTTCCTAGCACCAAGAGTGCCCAGAGGAAAAGCAGAGTTCCCTGCTGTGCTGTGGAAACTCTTAGCTCGTAACAGGGGGCTGCCCCAGGGTCTGCAACGTGGCAGTCCCCTAGCTCTGGGACCAAAGCTGTCCACCTGGACCTCTGAATGCCCTCTTGTCATGGAGGGTGATCTCTTTTGCAGCATCATTCTTCCTCCTTCCTTTTCCCCAACTAGGCACACCTCTTGCCCGAGCCAGCATCAAGAGCGCAAAGGTGGACGGGGCCTCCTATTTCCGGCACAAGGAGCGACTTTTGCGTATCTCTATCCGCCACATGGTTAAGTCCCAGGTGTTTTACTGGATCGTGCTGAGCCTTGTGGCTCTCAACACCGCCTGTGTGGCCATCGTCCACCACAACCAGCCCCAGTGGCTCACCCACCTCCTCTGTAAGTGAACGGTGACTGCTGGCTCTCACGGCTGCCGCTCGATGGGTGTGTGAATGTCAAGAGAGCAAGGTGTCACACGGCTTGGCAGTGGTTCTGCCCGCCCAGAGTTCTGCCTGTCCGCCACTGAGGCCAGAGTTGTCCCCAGGGGGTCGGGATTATCCATTTTCAGCTGTCATTCATTATTGAATCGGGTAAATAAATCTTTAGTGATGAGTCAACAACATGGTGTTACACCTTGTATAATCCCAGGCCTTCACTTCGTGCCTTTAGGAGGCTCAGGGATTAGGGAGTCTTGGTCACCCAAGTCCTAGGGGCAAGTTCTTAGGGAAATGGATACCTTCAGCAGACCAGAAAGGAAACCTGTATAGGTCAGCCCTTGGTAAGGCTGCCCTGGGGTGAGGGTGAGTCTCCTGGAGGCTGTCCCAGCAGGGTGTATGGAGAGTAAATCCAGCTCTTTCATCAAAGCCATGCTTAAGCCCTTTCTATCTCCTGAAAGCCATCTGCCACTTAAAAGGTAGTGACAAACCCACGTGTCAGAAGAGAGCAGAGCTGACCTGTGGAGTGTGCTGGGACTCAGTCTGGGCCTGAGCGTGTTCAGACAAGGAGAGGTTTTGCCTGGCTCTGACCTGGTCCGTGGTCACTGACTGTCCTGCCTGTGTGGGTCCCACTGCTCTTGAGGGCTCCTCTGTAGGTGGTGGGGATTTGGGTCGGGGAGGACAGGAGCCCGTGCCATCCATGGAACCAATGCTTCTGCCTTTAATGCTTTCAGACTATGCAGAGTTTCTGTTTCTGGGGCTCTTCCTTCTAGAGATGTCCCTGAAGATGTATGGCATGGGGCCTCGCCTTTATTTTCACTCTTCCTTCAACTGCTTTGACTTTGGGGTAAGTGCTCTGGAGGCGCCCATCTTTCTGCCTGGGGTTGCTATGCTGTGGTTTGAGATAAGCACCTTGCTCCGGGGCTCAGCATGAAGCCTTGAAATCAGAATTTATTAAAGGAGGATAGATAGGATTAGCCAAAGGGAGGTCAGGAATGAGTGAATACTTGCCATACGAGGATTTGTTTGGGTTTTTGAAATGCTCTTTTATTTTTAATGTTTTTACTGAAATGTGTAACATGCACACCAGAGAGTAAACACTTCAGTGTCTATAGCTCAGTAAATTTTACAAAGCTCCCCATAGCCAGAATTTTGAACCGCTTATTACCTTGGAGGAAGCCTGGGAGAGAAGAACAAAAGACTTGATTCTGGAAAGTGGTTTCATCAAAACTGAGAAACAAATATATTTATTTTTTTAGTTCAGTTTAAAATTGAGAAAATTATCTAGATATACCCTTAAACATTCATACTCATATGCACACATACCCTCTTAAATTAGCAAGCCCCTGCATAGACTTCACCCAATGTCCACATTCCTAAATAATAATGATACATAAAAGTGTGCATGATCAATGCTCTTCAAGGTGCTTTCACATACATTTTTGTCCTCCGCCACTTTCAGTCCTGCCCACGATGTGAAGTATTGGGAATTAGGCTACCCGTTTACACATGAGTCAACAGGGGACCTCGTGTGCAAGTTCACACAGCCAGTTAGCAGCAGAACTAGGTTGCAAAACTTTGGGTTCCTGAACCACCTCTCCTTCTGCCAAACTCTCTTCTTTTTCTGCCAAATCTCCAGTTAGGTGCTAACGATTTTGAGCACTTGCCAACCTGCATTTTAACTTGGAACATATGCTTCTGGGTAGAGGCAATTTTCAGGCATAAGAACTAGTGAAAGACCATTTTTATCTTAGTTCCCTTATGTATATACTTTTCAGCATTGCTGTGAGGATTAATTTCTGTTATTTCTCCTAGTTCAATGTGGGGAATGTATTAGGCCTTCAATAAACATAAAATTAAAACATAAAACAAATTGAATGGCTGATTTGACATTGCTGCTTCCTATAGCAATCAGATTCTATGCCACTAATTAGTACCATCACGTCCAGGTGTGTGGGGCCTGAGTGACTGAAAGCCATTTCATGTTAGCACTAAATTCTGGGCCAGCAAGAGAATGTGGACCTTCTCAGAAGTTTTTCTATTGGAAAGCAACCTGTATTCATTTAAATTTCCTTTCTTATTTGAGGACTGCTCTTTTGTCTGTCTGTTCAAGGTGTTTTAATAAGAACAGTACAGCTGTCAAATCTGTGCAGAAGTGGCGAATGACTTGTAGTTTTCAGGAAAGAGCAGTCAGTAAACAAGCTACAGGATGAAGGAGGAAGTTTAGCGAGGAGAGTGGGGAACAGTGGGGAGAGAAGGGGCAGAGTCTCATTTTTCCTTGGCAGCCTTCAAAAATAGGTGGTCCTGCTGGGGGTGGCCTTCCCTGCTGGCTCCGCTGGTAAAGAATCCACCTGCAGTGTGGGAGACCTGGGCTCAATCCCTGGGTTGGGAAGATCCCCTGGAGAAGGGCACAGCTACCCACTCCAGTACTGTGGCCTGGAAAATTCCGTGGACTGTATAGTTCACGGGGTCGCAAAGAGTCAGACAGGACTGAGTGACTTTTGAAGAAGAAGATTGGAGGCAGGCAGGGTGGGGAGGGAAAGGTTTATTAACTTCAGAATAGCCCAGTGAGAACTGCTGATTGAGGGATCCCTCCTCCCCCTCCTCCTCCCCTTGGCCTTTTCTTCTTCTCACTGTGGCTGGCTTTGGCTCTTTAGGTCACAGTGGGCAGCATCTTTGAAGTAGTCTGGGCCATCTTCAGACCTGGTACATCTTTTGGAATCAGTGTCCTGCGAGCTCTCCGGCTTCTAAGAATATTTAAAATAACCAAGTAAGTGGTCAGAATCTAGACTCCTCCCAGCCACCTCTGGGTGTGGAAGCTCCTCTCTGCCACATTATATTGCCTTACGTCCTCACCACAGGATCCCTTTCCTCACCCCACTTTCTACTCCACGCTTCCGCTTCTCTTCCGTCTCCAAAGACCAAACCCGTGAAAGTGCCTGAGTGCCAGCTCCTGTGCCACCTTCCCAAGGGGAGCCACATTACTGTTCCATCTCTCCTTCCTACAAGTATCCAGATGCAGCTTACCTCATAGGTCTCCCGGCAGATGCCCAGCTGGGCCTGGAGGTAATCTGGTACCCGGTTCACCGCCATAACGCTGTCTGGGTTTTTGCAGGTATTGGGCATCCCTCCGGAATTTGGTGGTCTCCTTGATGAGCTCCATGAAGTCTATCATCAGTTTACTCTTCCTCCTCTTCCTCTTCATCGTTGTCTTTGCTCTGCTAGGAATGCAGCTGTTTGGGGGCAGGTAAGCACCGATGAAGGTTCCAGCCAAAGCAGCCTCAAAACCTCATCTTCATCCTGTGAGCTCTGGGGTCACCAGTTTGTTCACGATGTTACCATGCGTTTGTTCGTGTCCATGGCCCAAATCAACCATGCACCTTATGTGTGGAACAGATGTCTCTCTTTTTAATCCTTCCACACCATACGGGGTTCTTATTGAGGGGACCTCTCCCTTTGGAGCTGCCCTTGAAAGGTGCAGCTTGGGGTCTTGTAAGTCAAGAAAAGTCCAGATCCCATCACCAGTGCCCTTCAAGTGCACAGTTCCTGGTAGTAATCACTAAAACCATCTTCGTAAGTTAGTGGAATGGAAGGAGAGTAGGGAAGACAGGGATGTGAAGAAGGGGGAAAAGAGTGATGAAAATGGCATAATTTTAGGAAGGGAAACTTGGTGTGTGAGATTCTCATTTCGTTCTCTCTGAACCTCCTTTTCAGATTCAACTTTAATGATGGGACTCCTTCAGCAAACTTCGACACCTTCCCTGCAGCCATCATGACTGTATTCCAGGTACGAGGATGTTAAAAATGTTGCTTGGGATCCCTTGGTGCACATCCTCCAAGGTAATGATGTTGTAAAAGAATCCTCCCTTTCCTCTCCAGGCTCCTCTCAGGCAGTACCTAGTACTCTTGCTGATTAAGTAGTCATCACCACTGTTAATTCCTAGGATTTCTATAGCTCTGTTCTCACGAATAATAAAAGAGCTCTATTGTGATGACCTCATTGGCCTTCTCCCTACACTTGTGAGTTTGCAAGAGATGATAATTAAGTCAAAGACATTCAGTAACATCACATTTCTGGCTTTATGAAATTTGAAGTACCTTCTAACTTACATGTCCATTTAATGTAGAACCTTTTCCACCCCCACCCAATCCTTTTTTCTTTTTTTTTAATCATGGGAGAAAACTCAAATCTGATGTTGTTTAAGAGCTAAAGGAGAACTCTATTTAGCCAGAATATGAGATTGCACCAGAACTCAGTTTTCTGGAACTGGAGCCCTTGAGGCTCTTTCCAACAGTGCTGCTGTCTCAGTAGCTATATCTTGGCAGCTCCAGAAGATAGTCCATCAGTGCCTGAGCCACCTGATCTGTGTGGTTCCCGTAGGCTTGGCAAAGCTGCGGTGTGGGATGGGAGACTGGAGATTCTACGTTTTGAGGAACAGAACTTTTCCTTTTGATATTCTTCTTCCATTTTCAATGGCTAAAATTCTCTTACATATCAGAAGGCAGTTGAGGATTATTCATGGGTGTGACTTTTTTTTTTCTCCTTGACAAGAGGGTAAATGGAAAAGACCCAGACTCAGAATTTTCCCCTTTCCATTGACCCCATTTTCTCATCCAACCCAGGTCTCTAATTTGCCTGTTGTATGCTTTGTGTAGATCCTGACGGGTGAGGACTGGAATGAGGTGATGTACAATGGGATCCGCTCGCAGGGTGGGGTCAGCTCGGGCATGTGGTCTGCTATCTATTTCATTGTGCTCACCTTGTTTGGAAACTGTATCCTTTTTAAAATGCTTCCCTGTGCTGCCGGCCTAGACCAGGATGTGAGGAGGAGGAGGTGGCCGTGGTGGTGGTGATGCTGGTGATAGGGAGAGGGCAGGTAGCAATGGGGTAGACAGTGTTAGGTGTACTAAGAGAAACCAGGATCCTGCTCTTAAGGAACATTTGCTATTTGGGTAAAAGATGAGTATAAATAAAATAGAGTATCATCCCAGTTATCAGATATCATAACATCCAGGTTATCAGATTATTATCACAGATAAAATCATATGAGTATTACAGTAAATGATTGGAGGGACTATGAACTGGGGAAAATAAGGGAGCACAGAGATCACAATAGGCTGAAATAGTAATAACTGGATTATATTAATGAATTAATTATGTTTTCTTTTACTTAAACATTTATTTTTGTTTAAGTATAGTAGATTTACAATGTTGTATTAATTTTAGGTGTACAGAAAAATGTTTCAATTACACATATATATATATATATATATTCTTTTTCAGACTCTTTTCCTTTATAGGTTATTACAAAACATCAAGTATAGTTGCGGTGCTATACAGTAGGTCTTTGTTAGTTTTCTGTTTTATTTATAGTAATGGGTATATGTTAATCCCCAAACTCCTAATTTATCCCTTCCCCTCTTTCCCTTTTAATAATAGTAACCGTAAGTTTGTTTTGTATGTCCGTGGGTCTATTTTTATTCTGTATATAACTTCATTGGTATTTTTTTTTTTAAGATTCCACATATAGGTGATCTCATTGCCTTTGTCTGGCTCACTTCACTTGGGATGATATTCTGTAGGTCTATCCACGTTGCTGCACGTCATTAGTTCATTATTTTTTATGGCTGACTAATATTCCACTGTGTAAATGTCCGATATCTTCTTTATCCATTCATCTGTTGATGGACGTTTAGGTTGCTTCCATGTCTTGGTTATTGTAAATAATGCTGCAGTGAACATTAGGGTGCATGTATCTTTTCAAATTATGGTTTTCTCCAGATATATGTCCAGGAGTGGGATTTCTGGATCATATGGTAGTTCTCTATGTTAACAGGGAACAGAGCCTTCCACCTAATAAGTTCTCAAAAATATTAGTATTGTGGTTAATGCTAATACTGCTGAGCATAGCTAGCGTTTATCATACTTGTGCTATTCATAAGACCTCATATTAAATGGTTTTCGGCACTATTTCATCTAATCCTTACCTTACAAATCTTAGAGGAAATAAGTTGATCAAAGTCAATTACTAAATTATAATGGGAGACTAGAAAATAAGTGCCTTTAATTCCCAAACTTATGACTGGTCTTGGGATCTCGACAAGGAAGATTTAGGTTTTAATCCCAGCAGCTTTGCTTACCAGCTGTTTGGCCTTGGGAAAGTCACTTAACCTCTATGAGCTTCTAGTTTTCACATCTGAAAAGAGGAAACAACATCTATGTCCTTCATTAGTTGTAAATAATAAAATGAGATAGTTTACTTGAATATTCCACAGACCAGAAACTTCTACATGATGTTTTGGGCAAGTGGGACTTGTCTTGAATTGAGATCACTCCAGTGAAAGGGAGACAGCCATGTATTGCAGATGTAGTTTTTTGCCTTTTCCATAGTCTCATGGAGCATAGATGTTCCTTGAAAAACTGCTCTGAAAACTTCTAAGGGCCAGAGCAGACTATAAACAAACACAAGAAACCCATATAAAGAAAGCTAGGCAATGAGTCACAGAAATGGAAGGCCAGTTTGCCTTAATAGTGGCACCTTAATTTTCCTGTTACTCTGAGGGTAGTCAGAGCTGGACTTTTGTGCTAAAACAGATGTATGTTCCATAACACATGAGCCTCGAGGATAATTGGAAAATTGGGACTTCTGAGGTTAGAGCGTGGAATAGAAATGGGCTCCATAATGATCTTGTGTGCCCTGAGACATCTTGTTAAATGAAATATGGGAGCCTCCCAGGACAGGAAGATTGAGAAATGTTAGCACACCATTACTGACAGATAGTAATGAGTCTGTAGAATCTCTCTCTCTCTCTTTTTTTCATCTTTAAGGTCAGACTAGCATGCCTGATCTAGGTGGGCTTTAATTCCAGCCTCCTGGAAAGAAGAGATGAACTCCTACCTCTTGTTCCCTACCCGTCTTGTTGTTCAGTGGTTCTGTATTCAGTGTTGCTGTAATTAGAGGCAGTAGCTATGCAAAAGCCTCCTCCCTCCATCTCCCCCTTCCCTGGAGGGTTTGATTCACGTATATTTCTTTGTTTGGTGCAAAGAGATGATATGTGGAAGGAGAGAAGACGTATTCTCCTTCAAACAGAGCTGCATAATATCTCTTCCCCTCCACCACCACAGTCCCTGCTTAAGTGACTCTCTGGGCTGACTCTGTCCCTGCTGGTGTTCCAGACAGGAAAGGCATGGAGATGCCTTCTCAGCCTTGCTGGGGCTCCTTGTGCTTTTCTTATTTGCCCATCCTTAACTCATTTCCCCAGACACACTGCTGAATGTGTTCTTGGCCATCGCTGTGGACAATCTGGCCAACGCCCAGGAGCTGACCAAGGTTAGCCTTGTTCTCCAGGGATTTAATGGTTCTCTGGGCCATTGGGTGCCCACTAGGCTTTGGGGCTACCTCCAGAAGCCTGCACTGCCTGGCTCAGGCCTGCAGGGAAGGCTCCTTCTGAGATCTCATGGACACCTGGAGAGCTACACGTGTCCATGAAGGGGGCCTGGTTCACTTTCACTGAGTTTGCTGAGCCTTGGACCAGATGGGGTCTCTCATTGGATATTGAAGATGATCACTTAGTCACTGCAGACTCTCAAAGATAGCCTTGGCAGGCTTGTGACTTGGAAAATAGAGAAAACACCAGAGTCTTGGATTTAAGTTCCACCTCTGCTTTTGTGACCTGTGGCTGTGTGACCTCAATCATGTGCCTTCACCTTTCTGGGTTTGAGGGTGAGAGGGTCCAGGACTGTGGCTGTTGGGGGAGTCCAGTGCTCACTTCATCTTAGGGGAAGTTTCCATGAGTTTCAAAGAAGCCAGACACCATATTTCTCAAAGAACAGGTCGTTTCTTTCCTCTGAGTCATGTCTTCAGGGGTAGAGGCAATACAATTGCAGTGGGATTGTCTAGGGAGATGAGTGAACCTTCTCCCCGCATAATGCAAATTTGGTTTAAGGCAAAATCCATAGCATCCTAGTGATGTTTATGAGCTTTTCCCATGTATTCCTTGAGGGTTACCTGCTCTTCTCTGCATTCTCAAGGATCTTCTTACCTGCAGACAGGGTAAGCTCTGTTAGCTAAAAAGCTGGCTGAGTCACACATCTGTCACTTACTGGCCCTTTTAGCTTAGATGTGACCCCTGGTCTCTATTACTGTTCCTTCCTTCATCTGTAAAAAAAGGAATGCTATATCTGCCTTGCATACCTCTCAAGAGGGCAGCGAGGATCAAGCAGAAGGACGTGTGTAAAAACCAGCTGTGAGTTATACATCTGTCACTTACTGGCCCTTTTAGCTTAGATGTGACCCCTGGTCTCTATTTGTGTTGCTTCCTTCATCTGTAAAAAAGGGAATGCTATATCTGCCTTGCATACCTCTCAGGAGGACAGCAAGGATCAAGCAAAAGGACGTGTGTAAAAATGAGAGCAGTCTTTGAAAACATATGTATTCTTAGTAGCTCTGGTCATTTTACCTGAACCAGGTTTCCATGGCGTCATCACATAGAAAGACATTTATAAGTTGGAGTGTGGGTGAGGGGCTGAGGTCCCTGCCCGAGCACCAGGGTAGGGGTCACTTTGCTGTGCAGGGAAGAGGGTATGATGAGGATTTTGGCCTTCATCTCAGGGGCTTTCCTTGGAGGTCCTTCTCCATCACTTCTGGACGCTGCAGAGCATCTGAGAAGTATCAGCTCTGGCCTCTGACCTCTACAGCCCTGGCCACCTCCACCGAGGGCTGGGGTTTGGGGTAGACCTTCAGGTCTCTCCTGAGGAAACATGGGGGGCCTGTGGGGCAGGAGGGGGGCCAGAATAGCTGGCCGTGCCAGGGCTGTGGAGGCTGCTGTCTCAGGAGGCCTGACTGCTAGTTGCTGGAGGTCTGTGAGCCAACCTGACCTCACTCTGCCTGTTTCAACTCTTGCTCTGCTTTCCTCGCTTCTCCAGGTCTCCAGAAGCTCCCTCAGCCCTCCTGGGCAGGGCCGAGGAAGCTACTCTCCTTCATGGGGATCCCAGACAACGCCATCTCTACTTTGTGTCTAGGATGAACAAGAAGAAGAGGAGGCCTTCAACCAGAAGCATGCGCTGCAGAAGGCCAAGGAGGTCAGCCCGATGTCTGCGCCCAACATGCCTTCCATCGAGTGAGTCGCTGTCCCCACATCACAGACCCCTGGGCTCCTGTGTCGGCAGCCCAGTGCTCAGCTCCACAGCTGTTGACCCTTGGAGGGAGCCTGCTCTGTGCCGGGAAGCATCCTGTGAATACAGTACTGAGCAAGACAGGGTCAGGGTCTCTTTTTTCACCGAAATTTTATTTCAGTGAGCAAGATAGCTGATAAATGCACAGAGACAATTTTAGATAGAACTTCTAGAAAATAAGTAAAACAGGGTACTAAGACAGAGGAATAGGAATTGGGTACAGTACCTTTGGGCAATTTGGGAGGAGTTCTCTGAAGAGAGGATGTTTAAACAGAGACCTAAATGTGTAGGAGATGGTTGTGTGATGTTAAGAAGATGGAACATTCCCAGCAAGGCCCCGGTGTGGCTGGTGTGGAGGGAGCAAGGGGAAAGAGAAGGAGGTATGGCCGGGAAGGTCCTAAAGGCTCAAGTGAAGGACTTTGCTTTTGTTCTGATTACAACTGTAGGAGGGTCTAGAGGGGAAGGATGGGTAGGATTTGATTTATACTTGAAAGGGTCACTCTGCTCTATGGAGAATGGACTGAAGGGGCCCAGACTGGTGGCAGGAAGACAGAGATTGGCTCTTCGAGTAAAGCAGTGAGAGTTAGTGGTGGTTTAGACCATGATAGTAGCAACAGAGGAGATGAGAGTTCATCTCATTCAGTCTGTATTTGGAGAGAGAACCAATAGGATGAGCTGATGGAGTAAATGTGATAGAAGTGGAGATGAAAAACAAAAGACACAAACATTTCTCCCAGGTTTTAAGGTTTGATGCCTGTGTAACTAGAGAGGTGATGGTGGTATTTATGGCTCGCCTGAAGATGGTGGAAATCCAATGTTCCTTTTGATGCCATTAAATTTGAGATGCACATAAGACGAGCAAGTGAAGCTGTTGAATGGGCTGTTGGCCACGTGAGTTTGAAGCTCAGAAGTCAGGGTTAGAAATAAGGATGGGGGGGATTTGCATTTGGATGGCATTTAGGCAGTCATCCCAGGAGAGCTGACCCAGGGAGAGGTGGGCTGGGAGGCTGAGGCCAGAGGCCAGAGAGCACCCTGTGTTCAAGGAGAAACCCACGAGGAGAGCAGGTGAGCAGGGTGTCCTGGGGACATGGAGAAGAACACGCTTCTGGAAGGAAGAAGTGGACAGAGGAGCTCAGGACTACTGAAAGATCACATGAGATGAGGACAGAAAAGGGAGCATTGAATTTGGCAAAAATGAACAGTGTTAGTGAACTTCATGAGAGCCGTGTAAGTGGCCCAGTGGGAACAAAATCCAGTTGGAGTGGATTAGAGAGAGAGAACGGGGACTAATACATTATAGCAGCCAGTATAGACGCTCTTCGAGGACCCAGCCTGGCCCTGGTGGCTGCTGGCAGAACTAGCAGACCGTGGGGCCCTTTGGGTGGCTGACCTCTGCGTGGCAGTGGGGCAGGGCTTTGGGGGAGAGGCTGAGAAGTGACCACAGAACCACTGAATTCCTGTTGGGGCTTCTGGGCCCACATGAGGACTGTGTGAGGGCCCCTGGGGTATGGCTGGGGAGGGTCTAGGTGGAGCCAGACCCTGTCATCTGTTAACCTGAAACTGATCAGCGAGGAGCCCTTCCCTCCCCAGAGCTCATGTGGAAGGCTCTCAGTGTGCTCGGCTTCACCTCATAGGGACATTCCAGAGTTATGTGTGGGGGCCCTCCCCTGCATGGCTGTCCTCTTGTTCTCACCTTTCAAAACTGAAGGAAGGCCTGGCCTCTGGGCCCCTTCTCTGTGAGTGAGAAAAAAAACTCGCTCCAAAATTCGTTAAAGATCGATAAAGATAAAACGACTCCTTCCTCCCTAGAATTTTCTCTGAGCCTCGAGCAGTTTCTACCCCACTTTCCCTTCACTCATGAGTTTGGGCTAAAAATAAATACACACAGGTATCCAAACATGCTGGTGGGTGGAGCTGGCTGCCACTTTAGGAGTGGGTGGTTCTATTTCCTGAGATGAGGAAACCTGGAGGAGGAGTGGGTTTGGAGATATGAGGGGGAAGCATGCTTGGCCCAGTGTGGAAACTCACTATTTATAGAATGAAAGAATGAATGAGATGCTGGTAGGCACAGGGCCGTAGGGAGTGAGCTGTGCGCGTATCCGGGCACAGTAAGGTGGGAGGAGTGCTGTAACCATCCCAGGTGAGTAGAGATACAGGCTTTGGGTGTGATGAGTGTGCTGTTGGCTGAACAACAGTGTTTGGACATGCGGGCCAAGACCCCTGACTTCCGGACTATAGTATGACTGAGTGCCAATGTGGCAGCTAGAGCATTTTTACAAACCAAAACACCTGAGGGCTAGACCTAGCTCTGTCCCTCAGTGCTGTGGCCTTAGAGCGAGAACCTCAGCATCTCAGAGTCCCTGTTTCTCCGTCTTTGACGTGAAGAATAACAAGCCACCTGTCCTGGTCCACATGGTCCTTGCAGGGTGTGTGTGAGGTCACATGTGTATGAACTGGGGAGACGCTTCTCTGTGTGATTGTAGGAATGTTGAAAGTGTACTAATGGTTGTGATGGGATGTGAATCTGGATCTTTGTATGTGTAAGTGGAGAAGTGAAGTTTGAAGTGTGGATCTGATCTGTATGGAAATGAGAGGTTGGTTTTCTCTTTGGCCTGGCCTCGGTGTGCATGTGTATGTGTGTGTGCACACTTGTGGGCATGCAGAGAATTCTTCCACATATTTTCCCTCTTCTACGCGTGCTTCTAGAGGATCAGTGTGTGATGACTTGAGGATTTGCAAATAGCTGTTGTTTAAGTGTTACTTGCTCAGTCGTGTCCGACTCTTTGCGACTCCATAGACTGGAGCCTGCCAGGGTCATCTGTCCATGGAATTCTCCAGACAAGAAGACTGGAGTGGGTTGCCATTTCTTTCTCCAGGGCATCTTCCTGACCCAGGGATCAAACGCAGGTCTCCTGCATAGCTGTAGAGCTATCACTGCGTAGGTATCACTGCACGGCTGGTGGAAGGTGCTTTTCCTGGTGGGCACACATGCTGCCTGTCTAGACTGTGTGTTTTTCTTTCTCTCTTGGCATGGCTGCCCCAGGTGCATGGCAGCCGCTAATGCTGAGGGATGCTGGGGACCTAGTCACAGGCGTCTCCACAGTATTGGCCACATCCAGCCCAGGGGTGCTCCTGTGCCCTGCACCTCTCCAGGCTCAGACCAGCTGCCTCTGTTCCCCCTGCCCACCGTGGACCAGGCTGCTCTGCGGATGTGGACGTGGCGACTGAGCGACCCTAGTCTGCCTGCGTATTTTCCACGGGTGGATGTCAGTTTCATCAGGAAAGGAGCCACATTTGCCAACCTCCCAGGTCCAGGCAGGGTCCGTTGGGCCAGACTGGGTTTGTTACTGGGGCAGGCTCATTCCACAGGTGTCCCAGACATGTATTTCTTCACCTGAGTGCTGAGCCTGTGCTGACAGCTTCATTTTTCCTGTTTGCCTTTATGGGTGATGCCCTCACCCTACCATTGACTTTCTATTGACCTTGTGGTTAAAAGGACATAGTGTGTATGTGTGTGTGTATGTGTAGATGAGATTTTTCCCTGCACAAGGCCAGGAAGGGTAACACTTGCTTTACCCAGCTGAATAGACAGTGTTCAAGGCCTTCGGCCAGGGCCACCACGGTGCACACGTGCGGGGGGCACCACTCACATCCTGAGGTATGCAGATGGCAGCCCATTGAGCGATGGCCCTGCCTTTGGCCACAGGCCAGTGGTGTGCACGCTAAAGCATTTGTTCCCTGCATGTTGTGTGAGATGGGAAGGACGAGCCGGGGAGTCATACCTTTGTGAATATCCTAGATATGATCAAGGGAAAATGAACTTCATCCAAGTTTGCAGGGTTTCCAGAATAGGTCTCTGAAGGACACTTAGGTGAAACCTGAGTGCCAGCAGGGCTTGATGACTGAGCGTCCAAAGCTTCTATGACCTGATAAAACCCTGTGCGTGCCTGCCTGTTCGCTTCAATATATTAGATCAGTATGTTTGCACACAGCAAGGAACCAAGGCCGGTCCCTTGGAGCGTTGACGGTTGGGTGTGTACAGAGGGCAGCAGGCACCTAGGGGATTCTGTGCCTCTCCCTGGAGACTGGCTGGTGGCCGTGGGGCTGGCGGGTCCTAGAGGTGGGGGTGAACTGAACCTGTCCGTTTTTCTTCCCCAGAAGAGACAGAAGGAGAAGACACCACATGTCGATGTGGGAGCCACGCAGCAGCCACCTGTATGTGTGTACCGGTCTGCGTGTTTGTGAGTGGTTACGTGTGGGTGCGGGGACACCGTGTCTTTGTCCTTGCCGGGGACAGAGTGGCACGGGCGTGCACATGTCCGTGTGGGCCGTGGCGTGTGCGTGTGCGCTCCGTGCACATGGTTTGTGATCTGCCCTTCCGCACCTTCCACCGTGTGCCTTTCTCAGTGTGCGTCTCAGGTATGTGACCCCGTGTGCAGTTTGCTCTTCCGTGTGGCCTGTGAGTGGACATGTGTCGGTGTGGGTTGTTTGTGCCAGTGGGGTGCCTTTCACGCAGGCGCTTGTGGACAGCTCGTGTGGGCCCCAGTGAGGATGCGCGTGGGCACCTGTGAGCGTCCCCTGCAGGGGCTCTAGAGGTGCGCCCATGGGTGCATGGGGGTGCAGGTGTAAGCGTCCACCCTCCACCACCCGTGGAAGCCCACCCTGTGTCACGTTTGTGTGTTCCTGCTGCCACGTGAATGGTCAGCTAGGCCTCCAAGCTGAACTGTTCAGCGGTGGTTTTGAGTATGAGCTGCTCGTGATCCCTGGACATAGAGACCCTTGGATTTTATCAGTGGTTGTGGAAAAGATCCCACCGCATCGCTGCGAGGGTCATGCCCAAACTTTCTGTAATATGGGTCTGCTCCCTGCTGTCATCAGTCTCCCTTTGATAGGACCTGCCCTTGTACTTCTCAGCCTTAGCTCTCCCAGGCTGGCATGGGAGAGGGAAAGAGAGGGAGAGGAGGAGGAAGAAAGGCCTCTGACCTTGAACTAAGGGCCATTGGTGTGCACAGAGAGAGTACAGGTTGATGCCCTGAAAGCAGAGGGGAGCGGGGAGTGAAGACCTGGCAACCTTCGTACTACTGTCTGCAGGCCCTGGCCTCTGGGACTCGGTGCTGGGCTGCCCTCACCCCTCCTCAGCTACTTCAGGGCAGGGATCAGAGCGGGAGACCCCACGAAACTGGGGGGCACTGGTCCAACCACCCACTCGGCCCCTCACATTTTTCTGTGCTTCCTGTCTGCAGGTCCTGGGCTCTCCCGTTTGCTCCCCCACCGTGTGTTTCCCCCCGACCCCGTGCCCCGGCCGCTGCAGGCTGGTCTGGGCCCCCGTGGCCACCCTCCCCGGCCCTTGGTCGGCAGTTCTGACCTCGCCCTCACCTTCTCCCCTTTGGCAGGAGGGAGCGGAGGCGCCGGCACCACATGTCCGTGTGGGAGCAGCGAACCAGCCAGCTGAGGAGGCACATGCAGATGTCCAGCCAGGAGGCCCTCAACAAGGAGGAGGCCCCGCCCATGAACCCCCTCAACCCCCTCAACCCACTGAGCCCCCTCAACCCGCTCAGCGCGCACCCCAGCCTCTACCGGAGGCCCCGGGCCATCGAGGGGCTGGCCCTGGGCCTGGGGCTGGAGAAGTGTGAGGAAGAGCGTGTCAGCCGCGGGGGGTCCCTCAAGGGGGACGGAGGGGACTTGGCGAGCACCCTGGACAGCCAGAGGAGCCCCCTGGCCCTGGGCAAACGGGAGCCACCCTGGCTGGCCCGGCCCTGTCACGGGAACTGCGACCCGACCCAGCCAGAGGCGGGCAGCGGGGAGACGGTGGTGACCTTCGGGGACCGGGCCCGGCACAGGCAGAGCCAGCGGCGCAGCCGGCACCGCCGCGTCAGGACCGAGGGCAGGGAGCCCTCCTCCACCTCCAGGAGCAGGTCTGCCAGCCAGGAGCGGAGTCTGGACGAAACTGTGCCCAGCGAGGGTGAGAGGGACCGCGAGCCCAGGGCCGGCCACGGGGGCAAAGAACCCATGATCCAAGAGGAAGAGCGAGGGCGATGCCAGGACTTACGTAGGTAAATGCGACATAGGAGCGCCCTGGAGACAGGTAGTGTGGCCCACATTAGCGGTTCTTCAGTGTAAGCCTTTCTGAGCCTCAGTTTCCCCTTTTGTATAATGCACCTTTTACCAGGTGCCTGTCAACACAATAGCACGTAAATTCAACATAGCACCCTGGAGACAATAGTGCGGCCCGCATTAGGGGTTCTTCAATGTAAGCCTTTCTGAACCTCAGTTTCCCCTTTTGTATAATGCATCTTTTATGAAGTATGTGTCAATAAAATAGCAGTGAGATCTGTTCCCCTGGAAACCAGGGCATCCCCTGTTGGGAGTGGGGAGGGCATGATGAGCAGGAGTAAGCCAATGGATGCCGTTCTGGCGGACCTCAGCTCCTCTGCCTGGTGAGGGGGGAGATAGCGGGTGCCACGTGCTCTCCAGCAGGGCCACGCGGACTCCCCTCACCTTTCCCTCTCGTCAGGCACAGCAGCCGTTTCAGAGTCGCTTCCCGATGTGAGCAGCAGCTGTCTTCTCTGTCCTCACAGGACCAACAGTCTGATGGTGCCCAGAGGCTCCGGGCTGGCAGGATCCCTGGATGAGGCTGACACACCCCTTGTCCCACCCCAGCCAGAGCTGGAAGTGGGGAAGGACGCAGCCCTGACGGAGCAGGAGCCGGAGGGCAGCAGCGAGCAGGCTCTGTTGGGGGACGTGAAGCTGGACATGGGCCGGGTCAGCCAGAGCGAACCTGACCTCTCCTGTGTCACGGTCAACACGGACAAGGCCACCACCGAGAGCACCAGCGTCACTGTCACCATCCCCGACGTGGGCCCCTTGGTGGATTCAACCATGGTGCACAGTGAGAACACAGGGCCCGCCCCCCTCCCCCCCCATGCCCAACCCCCCCCAACCCGGGGCTGGGGGAGGCATGGTTCTGGAGTCATCCCAGGAAAGCTGCCGGGAAAACCCCACCAGTGAGATGGAATCCTTCTTCAACATATGAAAGAATAGCAGCAGTTTTAGCCCTGTTTGCAAGAGAACTAAGCTAGAATTTTCTCAATCTTAAGTTTTACCCATAAAATGTTGTTTAGCCGTGGCCCCCCTCGAGTCTTCAGAGAGATCACATGTGATTCTGTACCCCTTTGTCTATTCAGCTACTTAATTTATCTTGTGGATATCTGATGGCTTATTCTTTGGGCCACCTCTCCCCCAGGTGCTTGGCCATCTGGTAAGTTAGGGGACCATTGCTGGCAGGCGGGCCCATGTTGGCCCTGGTTCTACTCAGCACGTGGCCTCCAAAAACCCTGTCTCTCTTGAGGCCTCAGTTTATCATCTGTGAAGTGAGAGCATTGAACCAGATGACCTCTGAGACCTTCCTCTGTGCTAACATTTCTTGAATCTTTTACTCTTATTGACTCTCTTTCTCCTAGGAGCTTTTAGTCACACTTTCTCTCACAGTTCCAGGAGGTGGTAGATATTCATCTGTGAGACCTTAAAGGGAAACACAACCCAAAAGCACTTACCCCATCCCCATCCCTGCCCCAACCCCACACCCATCTCTGCATAACCCCACCGTCGTCTGTCCCGTTGGCACTGAACTGTGACCGCAGGATTCCACTCTTGCTTTTTTCCACCTGTATTTTTTCTTTTCACAGAACAGTCCTCTCTCCTGCTTTTCTTTTTCTCACTGCTCTGTCTCCATTTCTTCACCTTCTCAAAGTGAAATACATCTCAAAGTATTCTTCAGAATGCCAGTACTACTTTCTAATCTCACATGTCCAGTAACCCCTTCTGTCTTGTTTAATTTTGTGCGCTAATAAGGAAGTGTATTTGGACCCTCTTTTATGAGGATCATAGTAGTATATGTCTCATAAAAGAAGGTTGGGCTTCCCTGGTGACTCAGGGAAGAATCTGCCTGCAATGCAGGAGACCTGGGTTCCATCCCTGGGTCGAGAAGATCCCCTGGAATAGGGGATGGCAGCCCAGTCCAGTATCCTTGCCTGCAGAATTCCATGGACAGAGGAGCCTGGCAGGCTAGCTAAAGTCCATAGGGTCACAAAGAGTCAGACACAATTGAGCAACTGACACACACTCTTATGAGACACACCATTAAGAAAGTTTGACCCTCTTCTGTTCTCATTCTGGGGTTAGTCCCTGACCTTGGTCATAGGTTAGAGCATGTTAGAGGGGGTTTGGACGCTTTGGATGACTTACCTTTTGGAAGGACCTGGAAGGGGTCAGGACTTTGGAGGTTTGCTACTTACACAAAGCTCCAGGGCAGAACCATTCACTGAATGGGAATGTGGGAGAGGTGCCCCTGCCTCATCCTCTCTGCCACTCACCCCACACTGGGCCTTCCACGTGGAAACTGAGAGCAGAGGCCCAGTAGCCCCACTTGGTCTCTGCTGCTTCATCCTCTCAATCCTGGGAGAAGTCATAGACCCATCTTCCCATGAATATTGCATTCTCATTTCTACATTAATCAGGACTGGAACAAGAACAGCCAGAAGGGCAGCCCCAGACAGAGTCATGGCTTCTTAAAATCTTCCACTGCAGTGTGGTTTCATTGAAAGGAGATAGAATTTTGAAGTGGGAATGTATACCAGCTGTATGGGGCTTCTCTGTTAGCTCAGCTGGTTAAGAATCTGCCTACAATGCGGGAGACCCTGGTTTGATTGCTGGGTTAGAAAGATTCCCTGTAGAAGGGACAGGCTACCCACTCTGATATTCTTGGGCTTCCCTGGTGGCTCAGATGGTAAAGAATCCACCTGCAATGCAGGAGACCTGGGTTCAATCCCTGGGTCAGGAAGATCCTCTGCTAGAGGGCCTGGCAACCCACTCTAGTATTTTTGCCTAGAAAATCCCCATGGACAAGGAGCCTGGTGGCCTACAGTCCATGGGGTCACAAAGAATCCTCCACGGCTGAGCCATTAAGCACAGCACCAGCTGTATGAGCTTAGGGTAGGTCCTTGAATTCCCTGAACTTCAGTTTTCCCACCTGTAGAAGGGGAATAATAATATATGTCGTTCAGGTGTACCAACGTGAAAAATGCCCTAAGTAAATATATAGAGAGTCCAGATTTTAGATAGAGGTAAGTTTGTAAATTTTACAGTAGAAACAACCATTCTCTCTTACCTAGGAAAACATGATTGTTATTTATATGGCACAAATGGCTCTACCACCTGAAATTAGGGCAGGGGTAAGGCTAGGAAGAGAGCCTGGGCTTCACTCAGTGCAATTTAACAGACACCCTGACCTTAAAGGCACCTTGCTGGGCAGTTACCTAGCTCCCTCTCCCACCCAGTTGAAAATGAAGGGCACCATTCTGCATGTAGCAAGGTTTCTGAAGACTTCCACACGTTCTTCTTATAGTCAGCAACAAGACTGATGGAGAAGCCAGTCCCTTGAAAGAGGAAGAGATCAGAGAGGATGAAGAGGAGGTAGAGAAGAAGCAGCAGAAGAAGGAGAAGCGTGAGACGGGCAAAGCCATGGTGCCCCACAGCTCGATGTTCATCTTCAGCACCACCAACCCGTAAGACACCCTCCACTGCCACCTCCCTTTGGTGCTGGAGGTTTTGAGCCAAGATTTGAGCCAGGGCAGGGTGATGGGAAGGAGGGATGAGGGTCCAGTCTTCCTCCTGAGCCTTCCTGGTGGAATATGGCCAGATATCTGAAAGCCTCCAGGGTGCTCACTAGTTAAGGTGGGTCATGGAATTAATGAGCAGCCTCTGAACTCTGTGCCCATAGTCTAAAGGGTCATTTAGGATAGAACAACATGGGCAATGTCAGAGGAAAGGACCCTTCATCTAGTCTTTGGTTAGTAGGTTGCAGGGAAAGTTGGGAAGGGAGGACATCTACTTGGGATGTGTCACCAAATATTCCAGGGGTGGACAGAGCTGGGAATAGGAGGCTTAGGATAACTGGACCATCCATTGGCTGCCCTGCAAATCAGTTTTGAAGTGGGTGT
The DNA here is from genome assembly GCF_016772045.2 of Ovis aries. Taxonomy (NCBI): domain Eukaryota; kingdom Metazoa; phylum Chordata; class Mammalia; order Artiodactyla; family Bovidae; genus Ovis; species Ovis aries. The sequence goes on from NC_056065.1 coordinate 62,296,468, forward strand.
GTTCCTCAGATCAGTGTCATGGTCATGAGATGGGGTGGGCAAGGAAGAATCTGGAAAGTTAGATTCAGAAAAGATGGGATGTTGAAAGAGAAGCTGCCTTCTGCCCAGAAACTGAGCAAGGTGTATACGTAGACCAGCTTCAGGATCTTGGAAGACGAGAAGGCTTTCAGTGACCAAGTGGGCGATATTCCAGCATGGCCCTGGGAAGGAAGGAACCTGGGCTAAGAGATGTTAGGCCAACTGAAGCCAGGATGCAGTCAGTCGATAGAATAGTCACTTTGATCGGAATACCTGCGGCTCGGGAAAACCAGTTGCTGCTTTCATCAGGAATCTTAGAATCAAGGTCTGTTTTTATGTTTCAGGGTTCTTAGGATTTTCTTGCTCTGCCCCAGTCTCTGTACAGTGGGGGAGTAGACACTGAGGCACAGTGGAAGGCAATGTGTAGCCACCCAAGCGTGTGTCTTTGGATGCTGGCTGCTGCTCCCCAAGGTGGCTCAGATGCGCACGCAGATAATGTATCTTGGCTTGCATACTGCAGCCTCTAACCAATCTGATTACTTTCCCCCACTGGGGCTTTAAATCAAGGGTGGTGCCTGAGAAATTAAATTGCTCTCCCCACGGCTTCCTCTGGCCAACGCCTGGCTGTCTGGAGGAGGCTGATGTGTATGGGGGTGGGGCAGAAGGATGGGGTGGGAGGGAGGCGGGGCTGGCTCAGTGGGCTTGCCCGCTGCCCACAGGATCCGCAGGGCCTGCCACTACATCGTGAACCTGCGCTACTTCGAGATGTGCATCCTGCTGGTGATTGCAGCCAGCAGCATCGCCCTGGCGGCCGAGGACCCCGTCCTGACCAACTCGGAGCGCAACAAAGTGCGTGCACGGAGGCTGTTTGCCAGCCTGCATGGTACCCTGGTGCTCCCCTCTCCCAGAGCCTACCTTTCCAACATTAGAGTGGACTAAAGAAGCTTCCTGGAGGATGGGAAGGGCTTAAGAAATTGCCCAGTCCTGTTCCTCGGGGCAAAGTATGAACCATTTCACGACCAGCCCCCAGCCCAACCCTAACTCCCCAACCATACTGCTTACCTTTATGCTCATCAGTGGAGCGTTACCCTGGGAGCCAGCCAGGGCTTTGAAAGGGGCTTCCAAGGTTGCTCAGTGGTAAAGAATTCTGCCGATGCAGGAGATGCAGGTTCAATCCCTGGTTCGGGAAGATCCCCGGGATCAGGAGATGACAGTCTACTCCAGTATTCTTGCCTGGGAAATCCCATGGATGGAGGAGCCTGGCAGGCTACACTCCATGGGGTTGCAAAGAGTTGAGCATGACTGATTGACTCAGCCACAACTGCCACCATCCATGGGCTGGGTGTGGAGTCTGACCTAGGGGCATGGGTGAAGCTGGGGCCCTGCAGCTCTACATGGGGAGCTAAAACAACTTGTGGAGGCCCAGGATGGATATCAGGAGGGATGAGGGGGTGGGGAGGATTGGAACTGACAGGGATCCCAGCAGGGGAGAAATCTGTGGGGCAGTTCAGACTCAAGATGTTAGGTTCTGACCACGGGGAGGGAAAGGCCGAGGACTGGCCACTAGATCATGCTGGCCCAGCAACATCCATGGCTCCTCTCCTCCCTGCATCAGTTAGCAGTTATAACTCCAAGCTTCTGTTCTGAGGTTGAATGAGTGGGCCTCGGGGTGGGCATGCAGGAGAGCCTGTGTTTGAGGACTGTATGTAGCCTGATGGTCTCCGTGTTCTGTGTCCTGCAGGTGCTGAGGTACTTTGACTACGTGTTCACTGGCGTGTTCACCTTTGAGATGGTTATAAAGGTAAGAGCAGCTAGAGTGCCCCTGGACTCTGGGGCTGGAGGGGTCACCCATCTGCGCCTCTAGGGCAGTGCCTTCCCCAGGGCTGTCACCTCCTGGCCAATGACAGAACCTCAGGAGGCCTCTGCTGATCCCTCCTCCGGCCTCAGATCCTGGTGAGGTCTGTCGTGGGAGGACGTGACCACGTGGCTCTCCTTAGACTGGCACAGACCTGTGGGCATGGCCCAGGGAGGGGGTCAGGTCCGTCCCAGGCAGGCAGTGGGAGTCCCGCAGGCTTGGGGACTGTTCTCACCTCCTCATCGCGCTTCCTGGCTTGAGCCAGTGTCCCGGCCAAGGCTTAGGTAGGGATGAATCTTCCTGGCCTTGTATAGTCCCAGCCATACTCACTGCCCTCCACTCTGTTCCCTGCCACCCTCACAACCTTCATTTATCTCTTGTTCCCATCCTCACCCATCTGGGATTGTTCCCATCTGTGCATATGCAGTAATGCCTGGTGCTCTGAGCCACTAATGAAAAGGAGGGCTGGTGGGGTGCTGGGAGCCAAGGAGTGTAAGGGAACCCTGGTGACTCTGAAAAGGGCCTCACAGTTCAGTGGAGAGAGCCCGTGGGGCCTGTCCTCCTGTACTTTGGATCCTCGTTTGGGGTTATGTTAGAGGCATTGGCAATGGAGACACTGCCGTGCAGAGCCCAGAGCTCAGGGCCCAAATGACCAGCACCATGGGACTCATCAGTGGCCGTTCCCATCCTTCTGCAGATGATAGACCAGGGCTTGATTCTGCAGGACGGCTCCTACTTCCGAGACCTGTGGAACATCCTGGACTTTGTGGTGGTGGTTGGTGCATTGGTGGCCTTTGCTCTGGCGTAAGTAACTCTTTTTCCTGTCCGTTTTCCTTCCCTCCTTCTTTCCTGAGACTGACTGATCTGAGGGCTTCTCCAGGGCTGATTCACTCAGGGGTGCCAGCGAATACTGCCCTGGGCGTCTGCTTCCCAGTTGCCCCTCGACAGAGCCCCCGAGAGCCTTACAGCTTCAGCTAACCTGCCCGAATGAGGAGCGCTGGCAAATGGAGAGCAGGGCAAGACTCTAGGGGAAGTCAAAGGCCCTGGTGTTCCTCCCATTGAGTGGAGATGAATGAGCCTAGACAGCAGTCACCTGTGTTCCCCCATGGATTCAGGGTGGGACCAGGGGCAGCTGGTGTATCCTTGCATTTCTTAATTCTGTCATTAAAGGATCCACTTGAAAGAAAAATGAGGCAGCTAGAACAGAGTTGGGGATCACAGAGTCCTGGGTGTGAGGAGATTCTCTGTTCATGAGCAGGGGTCCCCCAGAGCTATCCCAGGGACTTAAGGACCATGTTAATATGTGAAACTCCTGAAGGAAAGACTTCAAACCTTCCTTGGTAGCATACTTAGGAAGACAGTCTTAAACCATCCAGGTAGCTAACTGTGTTCATTACATTAGGGGATTTTTTTTTTTTTTTTCTTGAACACTGATTCAGGAAAGGACTCTCCTAGCCCTCCAGGGTATAGCTAGGAAGTAGGCATATTGTCAGTGCCTTTTCCCTCAGCTGGTGGGTAGAGGGCCCCAGAAGATGAATGACAGCCTTCTGGGTTCTGTCTGGACCTGTTCCACTGTCAGAACAGTTTCACCCTCTCCCATGGGGGCAGTGGAATTCCTCCAGCCTCTCTGAGTACAAGAAAAAGCCAAGTCTTCTAGGCAAGACGAGCTACTCAGTGTGATGGGGCACAAAAAAAGCCTGTGGGGCCTGCTGTTGTTGATGGCAGCTGCAAAAGGGAAGGAACAAGGCATCTCCATAGACTTGACCTTCCTGGTCCAAATGGTCAAGTTTGGATCATCTGTCCTACCTTCTCCCCAGACACTGCCAGCTTTCATCCCTGTGCATTCTGGCAGAGAAAGAAATGGGAGAAGAGTTAAGCATGTTCCTCAAGTGACTGAAATTGGGGAGCACTCTGTCTGTAGGAGAGATGAAAGGTCCCCTGCTGTGCTAAGAATTTGAGAACTCCCAGAACCTGGAAGCAGACTGTGTCCATTGCTGCCCCAGCCAGAGGGGACCCTCCAAAGGAGAACCAGGCTGAATGTGACTTGTGACCCTGAGGTGGGCTGGCCATCGGGACAGCTCCAGTGCCCCTTGTCCTTATGTGCACCAGTGTATTAACCCCATTAGAGTCACGTGGAGTCACTCATGCCCTTCACAAGGAAGCAAAAGATTGAAGACAGGAGGAAAAGGGGACGACAGAGGATGAGATGGTTGGATGGCATCACCAACTTGATGGCCATGAGTTTGAGCTAGCTCCAGGAGTTGGTGATGAACAGGGAAGCCTGGCATGCTGCAGTCCATGGAGTTACAAAGAGTTGGATTGTGCAACTGAACTGAACTGTTCCCAAGGAGATTTCATGAAAGTATTTTCCCAACAATCTGGTCCCTGTGTGGACTGTCAGAGCAAGATAAAAATAAAGGCAACTCTGGCTCTGCTAAGGGGACTTCTAGTTCCTCTTCCTTCTCCTTCATGGAAGAAAATACCAAAGATTACCTTTGTCCTAAGGAGATCTGCTGTTTTTGTCAGAGATAAATCTTACCCCTCGGTTTTTAAAGTCAAGGTCCCATCTCATTTTACCAATTCATTTGTGTACATTATTCATCATATTGTTCTCTCTTGTTTTGATCTCAGTAAAAATAAGTTTTTGCTTTGAAGAAATAAGGGACAAAGAAAGAGAAGCATATAGAAAGGAGGCCACCCCGTCTTGAAGAACAGAGCTCACTGGGGTCACAGGGCAGAGTGGGAGGAAGAGGGTGGGCTGTGGAGTCAGGAAGGCCCAGCTCCTCCGCTTACCAGCTTCATGGCCTAGAGTAACATAGCAAGGTATTAACCTGTTTAACTTTTGTTTCTCATCTCTGACAAGGAAACAGAATGATGTGTTTCAAGCACTTAGCCCAGGGCCTGGTCCAAAGTGATCAGTAAATGTGAATTCCCTTCCTTGTGTTTCCATTCTCCTTCATGTCATCAAGTGTGAATACGCAGCAAAATACGTTAATGCATAATGGATGCAAATAGTTGAAGATGAACACCGTCCGGTTTCCAAGACTTGGTTATCGTCCACACACCTGGTCTGTGTTGGTGCCAGTGGGGAGGAGGTGTGTGTTAAAGGAAGGCTCTCTGCATGCCAGCCTCGTCTCCGCAGTGCAGCAGTCTCTCCTCCGACCCAGAGTGGTGACGGGCTGGAAGGGTGTCATCTGTCTTGTTCTTTCTCTCTGCCTCTTTGAAACGTGGTGGTGGTAGCTTTGGTGCTGGCTGCAGGGGGAAGCCTTAACAGCCCCGGAGCTGAAGCCTCTCTGTTGGTCCTCAGACCAGGTACAGTGCAGGGGACCCCAGGATTCCTCTGCTTCTGGAATCCACACGTATGTGATGGATTGAGCGTTTTGATCCATCACTTGCTTTTAGTGATGTCACTTCCCGAATTTTTTTTCATTTCTCTCCAAAGTATAAATGGAACTTGCTCACACTCTCTCTTTTGTTAGCATCCTTCTAAGCTTGCCATGCATAGCTCCTCTCCCCTTCCTCCTGCTTATGGGACACTCCCCATCTCCTCTGACCTTCATGACGCTTGCTGGGATCCAGGTAATGCTGTCTCTTGCTTGCGTGCTCGCCCTTACTAATTCTGTTCCCTCCCTTTACTCATTAAGGGCCCAGAGAATTCAGCTATCTCATCATTTCAGTAGGGCTAGCCAGAGTTTCCCCTGCCAGCAGAGTGAGGGCCTCGCCTGGGGTAAGCTGACATCAAAATAAGTCCTGTGTCCCACTGCATGGCGGGGTCAGGGACTCAGGCCAGCAGGGACAACATATGAGTCTTTCTATAGGCTTGTCAGGGACCTCCCTCCCTGTGGATACAGCTTTCATTGTCACTTCCCGTATTTTTTCCCCTAGTCATGTCCACCATTCACATAACATTACTCCTGCCCTCTCTCCCCCCAACCTTGAAATTGAACCTCGCCATATTAAGGCTTCTAAAAAGGCTCAATTTGAGCAGAACCGATGGTGATTGCCATGGTAACAGCTTCCCATGGCTCCTCAGAAGTCAGAAGTGACTTGGTATCCCTTCCACTGGCAGCCAGAGCCTTCTCAGAACCCAGCCCAAGTTCCAAGAGCAACACCCCAAACCAAGGGGAGAGAATGGCCCCTAGCTGAATTCTCAGAGAGAGCTGAGCCCTTCCACGGCAGAGGTCTGCACCTGTCGCCATGTATGTTTTCTGGAAACATATGTGCTATTTCTGCAGTGGCCGAAAGGAATCTGTCTTCTCTGTAGCCATGCACATCAAGTGAAGGGATTCTTTATAATGTAAACTCGACAAATTCCACGCGGGGACTTTATTGACTTTTGAGGAGGAGGGTACAGGGGTTTATTTTCTGCATGTGGGCATAGCAGGGGACAAGAAAATAAACGGAAAGATACCTGTGATAGCACCTTTTCCGTTCTTCCCCGTCCACTTTTACATTATAAAGCATTTCTAAGAACACTCAGGTCTCCCTCCCTAAGCCCGATAACCTGTGTAGAGGTGGGTGGGCTTCTGGCAGAGGGTGGCACCCTCATCCCACTGCCCTCAGAGCACCGCGCCTTCTTGGCCCTGTGAAGACAGTGTTTGCCGCCTATAAATGTCCTGACTGTGTCTTTTCCTCCCTGTGGTTTCAAGAAAAGTCTGGTGAATGACTAGGTCTCTGAAACCATTCTCTTTTTATCTTTTTCTATTTGAAAAAGAGGGTGGTGTTTTTTTTGTTGTTGTTGTTCCTGTTTGATGGTTATTGTCCACCAAAAGACCGGAAACCGCTTTCCCCAGTGTTCTCACACCCTGTTGCCATCCCTTCTGCTTCCCATCTTGCTGGGTGGGAAAGCAGAGATGGTTCCAGCCTTGGCATTTCTGGGTATCTGCACATTGGGCCCCTCACTTTGGGGCGCCACACCCAAAGTCAGCTGCCTTGTAGGGGGGTCTTGTGTCCACTATGCGGGTTGAGTTCATGAGCCTTGTGGGATTCTGTCCAGGGATGGCACTGCTGTCTGGCCCCCAGGATTCCTGTCGTCCCTGTTCAGCGAAGGGCTTCCTGGGCAGGCGGTGGGCGTGGCTGCCTCTCAGGAGTGACCGCAGGGGAGGACGGGAAGGCTGTGATCCTGCACGCCAGCCCGGGCACCTCCCCCCTCCTCATTGCTATTGCTCTACAACATGTTGCTTGACCAGCTCAAGTCAAGTCACCAAGCGAGTTGTCCCGGGTTGGATTCTAAATAGTAAGTCTGAGGCTTATGATGGCTTCTCAACGCAGTTTAAAAATGACCGGAATTCTGCTTCTGGATACAGGTCTGTACATCAGTCAGAGTCATGCAGGTTCGTGAGAAGCTGAAGGCTTCCCATTACCATTTTCCATCATAGCAGGGCACGAGGTAAGGTCAGGACTTCCTGGCACGCAGAGGCTCTGGATCACAGCCGCTCTTGGCCTTTCATTATTCAGTGCTTAGCCAGGAAAGTAAAACATGAGTCAATCTGCCTCTTGATGCCAGAAGGAACGGAATTCCCACATTAGCTTTTATTACATTCTTTTCACTGAAGTATGTCACTTTCTGACACTTAACCCTCTGCCCTAGTCTCTCAGATGGATAAGGTCTTTTGAATGCATTCAGAACCAGCCGCAGCAGCAGAGCTGATTCTGAATCCTTTCAATGAAATATACAAGCACAGACCATTTTAGACTTGGAAATGGCACTCGGGCTCTGGTTTTGCATTTGAGGTTTTGCGTTTGTGAAGGTGGGAATGTGCACACATGAGAAAGGAGTGACTAGAATTGAAATGCTGGCACGTGCTCACACTTGGCAGAGCTTGGTAACAATACAATTGACATTTCACCTCACACCTGCCTGACCCTTCCTCCTGTCCTTTGCAGTCTGCTGTGTCTAAGGCAGTCCTCTCCAACCTCAAGCTTTGCCTTCTGGGCTTGCTTCTTGACAGCCCTCCTTCTTATAACCGTGAAAGGGATGTCTCCCACAGGAAGCTATGACTACGCATTAATCTTGGAGGAGGGAGAAAGGTGAACAAAGTCCTACTCCATGCCAGGAAGACCCATTTACCACTGAGCCAGACAGTTCATCCAGTTCCAGCGCTCTGTGGAAGAGAATGAAGGATTAAAATTAAATTTAGCCGTCAGGTAGCCCATTAACTGTGGATTTAGGATGTCAGCCGAGCTGGAATTGGAAATTTCCAGCCATGAACAGATAGAAGGATGTCGTTGCTTGAGACTCCAGCTTTAGGAGTCACCTCGAGAGTGACTTTATCTGACTTTGTGCCCCAGCAGGGACTCTGAAGATGATTAATGACCACGGGCTCTTGGGGTTCCCACTGCTCTATTTTGTGCCCTGGCTGCCTTGCCTACTGGGTTGGGGAGGGAGAAAGGAGTGTCATGGTGGTAGCACATGGAGGAAGTGTCTGAAAGAAGGAGATAAGTTCCCAGTCTACCTGCTGCTGTCTTTAAGCCCCAGCATGCATGTTTTTTAATGAACACTGGAAAATGCATTGTCTGTTACAAATGCCACTGGTGCTGCTGGGGAACCCTCTGTAGAATGTGTGCTTAGGGACTTTTATCATATGGAGACAATGAGTATGAACACCTAAATATCTCTCTTTATTAGCAAGCACAAATTGGAGAGTTGGTTGTTTGTAAATAAGATCTCAGCTTGTGGTCACAGAACCAAGCAAAATGAAATGGTCCAATCCACATGGTACCCAACAGTTTGACTAACCAAACTCTGGTCCCAGAGTACCCAGCACAAGAAAATGAGGCTTCACAGCTATGGGATGAGCCCACTTCTGCAGGATTAGTGGAAACTCATCACAGTGCCCTCCATATTTAAAAGTAGGTTTCAGAGTAATTTGAGTCAGAAGATTTTATGATGAGACTTGGAAAGTATCAGCTCAGATCATGTGCCCTGCCAGCCATCTGCTTCAGTCACACCCATAGAGGCACAGCCTAGCATTATGAATTAGTCTCCAGCTGAGGGAGTGTATGGGCTGGACTTTAGCTGGCACCAGTGCCTTTGTAGAAAGATCAACAGATGAGGGGGTCTTTGGGTATGTTCAGATTATGAAGACTAAGAAGCAAGATAGATCAGGCCACTGTTCATCAGAATGAATAACAAAATCGCGAGGCAAGCCTTTGGGAACCCACCTGCCAATACAAGAGACATCAGGGATGTGGGGTCAATCCCTGGGTCGGGCAGATCCCCTGGAGGAAGGCATGGCAACTCACTCCAGTATCTTGCCTGGAAAATCCCATGGACAGAGGAGTCTGGTGGGCTACAGTCCATGGGGGTCACAAGAGTCAGACATGTCTGAAACAACCTAATACACACACAGTTAGATGCTTTGCTATCTCTTGCTGCTTCTCAGTTCTTAGACAGAAATACCTTCCGTTGAGAGTATAGTGCTGGTGTTTTGCAAAGGAGAAAGTTTTCAAAGGCAATAATCAGTGTGCACAGGGAGCTCACTGAGGTCCGTATGCCAGAAGAAAAGAGTTATGCACTAACCACTAGTGCTCTGCTCACAGAACAAAGAAAGCTGGCAGAGGCCCAAAGGATTTAGAGCCCTGGGTGATCCCAAGAGATGCTGAGGTATGGGTCAAGAGGGAAAATAATCCCCAAATGGCAGCAGCTGGTAAGTGACAAGGTCAAAGTGCTGGATTTAGATGCCTCACATAGAGGACCTAGCCTTGACATTGAGTACTGGAGAGTTCTGTTTCCAGAGGCAGGCGTGGCCAATGCAGAGGGGCAACTTCTTCCTCACTTCCATGGGGCTTTAGAATTTTTAAAGTGCTTTCACACTTTTTATTTCGTTTGTCACTCTACGGTCCTGTTTCACAGTTGAAAAATGGATTGCCTGAGGTTTGACTAGTTTGACTCATTTGAGTAATAATAGCAAAACCAGTTCTTAAACAACTGATAATTTTGATTTTGAGTTCAGGGCTTTCTGCATTACATTAAGCTCCCTTCTACCTCTTACAAGATAGTTCTAAGTAGTTCTACTTCGTTCCAAGCCATTGACCTCTGTAAAGTCAAAGTGGTGGCTTGGTATGGATTTCTCCTTGTCCCACGGATCCTCTTTCTCTGCCTGGAAACAGACAAGACCTGATGGACCAGATGGAGAAAGCATTCCTGACCTTGTCCATCTTGCTGTTTCATCTGTATCTTTTTCTTCCCATGAACCCTCACAGGCCCTAGACTGATAAAGGATACTAGGATAGATGGCTCAGTATTTGAGCTCACGAACTGCTGGTTTCTTTTGCTGTTTCCTTCTTTGGTTAAAACCCTCCATTGGTTCCTATGTGAAAAGGCATTGTAACATCATAAATCATAACACCGTGAATAAGAGCCTAGGTTTCAGAGTCAGGTGTTAAATAAACTTAGCGTTGTTAATTATTAACCCACCTTTGCTCTCTGAACTTCTACTTACTCATCTATAAGTAGAAATTAAAAATAACTATTTTGGTCTTGTGAGAATTAAGTAAGGTAAAATATATTGCGTCCAGTATAGCATGAAATACTTTGTATTATATTAGTTAGGCATTATTATTGACTACTTAATAATAGTCCAGACACTTTAGGAAGGTTCAAGCTTTCTCACAGCATAACCCCACTGCCCCCTTACATTCCAGTACCCTGTCCATTCCCCTGACACAAGAGATTCCTTAAAATCCCATTACTGTTCCCTGCTGGGCTCAGGGGAGGGCAGAGGACCATTCCACTTAAAAGACGGAGGGGCTCTTCAGAACCCAGTGTCCTGGCTGTCTCCCCCACCCCCAAGCACCCTCCTATGAAAGAAGAGTCAGTTCCTAGCAGAAATCAATTTAAGTCTTTTGAGAAAGTATGTTGCAGGGAGTGGGGGGTGGGGCGGTGAAGCTGGAAAGCAAGATTATGGTAAATGATGAGTGATTACACATGGAAAATCTGGAGGGCAGATTTTCCAGTTGAGCTGGAAAATTCTCATCTTTTACTGATGAGACAAAAGAGAAACATGGCAGTTATTTTCTGGAGAGCAGCCAGGAACTTAACAAATAAGTAAGAAATATAGTAAATGGGGAAATGGGGAGCCCAACTTAGCCCCTATTAGCGCTAAGCCAGTACATCCTCACATATGAAATTATCCTCATGTTAGAGTCAATTTTTAAAACTGAGGAAATTTCACTAATTAGCTAGGCAGTGTTAAAAAAAATTCTGATTATACATCTAGTAGCAAAGACTAGCAAAGTGTTATCAAATGATTATATTTAGATGATCTGTAAAAAGCTCATGAATTTTTTTCTAAAACAATGTGCCTCAGTTGAAGTACTTGAAGAGGTTGTCCTCTTAGTTTGATAAAGCCTTCCCTTGCAATCTTGTTGAGTTGGATAATGGCTTAAATGATTCTTCTATGCAAGGATTTGGGAGAGGCAATTTGGCCTGGCTCTTGTGTAAATGTATGATATATTTTAATTAATGGGGGCTACATTGTTGATTGACACTTTTCCTGACTCTGTGGCTTCATTGGCAAGTATTCCTTTCATTTCAGTGAAAATTTTCAAACTGTACTGAAATGTATCTTAACAAAACTGAGAATGCAAGCATGCTTTTTCACAGCCACTCAAGAGCATAGCTTTTCAGTGGCTGCTCTGCAGTGAGAGACCTGTGTGAAAGATGTGCAGAGCAATGACTAATCTTCATTTTACTTTTGGCCTGTGTCTAATTACTAGCCCTGGCTCCACTCTGTGGGAGTCACAATGGGACAAACAGCCCTCCAGCCAGGACCTGGGCGGTCGCAGTCAGTTGTTCAAATCAGAGTGCACCGTCGAAGAATTCCACTTCCCGAAACAAGGGACACACAAGCCCACTGGTCAGAGATCCCCTTTGTTCCATGGCATGATATTTTACTAAGATCTTGGGATAGTATTAATTGTAGACAGCAAATTTCTGCCCTTTATCTGAGTGTGTGAGAGGAGCAAAAATTATTGAACCTTCCTTCATGCGATGGGTATCTGTGAGAATGAGCTCATTTAGACTCAACTGGATCTCAAGTTCTTGGGGTTAAAGTCCTGAGCTAAGAGGAAGAAGAAAGCCTAGACCACCTGCCCATCCACTGATCCCACTCTTCTCTCGCTTCAGGGTATGGGAGATTCTCCTTTAGCTTCTCCTCATGATGCATGTGGCCCAGGAAAGAGATGGTGACCCAGTAGTTGTTTTGGTAGAATTGTCAATCAAATGATTCTGTTTTCCCCACAGCATTTAGCTTGCAGTTTTAGCTTCATTTGCTTGCTTGCTTATTTGAAACCTGTCTTCTCTCCTAGATTAGGTGAGCTCCAAGAGGGTAGGCACCTCATTTGTTTTGTTCACAGCCATGTAGCCAGTACTTAGGATAATGCCAGACATTTATTAAAGACTCCATCAGTGCTGTCGAATGAGTGGATTAGAGGTATATTTGGCTGACCTACCACGTGTCCAGTCTCATGCATGAGAAGACACTGTTACAACTCAGGAGAAGACATTACCTCTGTCTTCTGAGAATTTGGAGATTATCATGTGAGAGATTTAAGGTTTATAAAGCCTTGGGATTTAATTCTTAAACAACCATTCATTTGACATTTACAGTGAACAGTAATATACTTTCCAATATGGGGCCATTCCCTGAATAAAATCGTCACTAGAAGTCTTTGCTTGTGGCACATGGTGGTGTAACACAGGTTTATGGTACATAAAAAAAATTAAAGGAAGAAAAAGTACCCTTCACAGCAGACTGTCAACCAAGAAGCAAAGGCTGAATTCTAGGCATTTCTCCATAGCAGCAGGCCTGTTCACCCATGGCACTGGGGCTCACTCACTGAGATCTTATGCAAGGCACATCTTCCCCAGGCTGCAGTTTTGTTTGCAGTTAAGAGGATTTCAGGGATCTCTTCCAGCTCTAGAATTTGGTGAGCCATTTGACAGAGCCTGGAATGGAAACCTGCTGGCGCAGAAGCTAGTGGTGCAGAGCGAGAGCTCTGAACATCATGCAGACTTGGGTTCAAGTCCCAGCTCACCCTGCCAGTGCCAAGCACTCGACCTCTCAGCATCTCATCTGTGAAACAGAGATGGTAATACCTTTGTGCTAAAGTGACTAGGATGTCCAAATAAAGAGTTGAGCTAAAAGTGCTTAACACTGAGTCTGGCCAAGAATAAATATTAAAGTTAGTCCTCATATCTCATATGTTTTATATTCATGCTCTACATCTTTATTTGTGTCATTGTTAAACCCCACCGCTAGAGCAGGGGTGATTTGTCTTCCAGCTGCACAGTAAATAGCTCACAAAGGACAGGTGGTCATTTAATTTATCAAAAGGCATCTCTTTGTGTGACATCAGGACCTTGATAGACAGTGCCTTCCCCTATAATTCAAGCTGGATTTGTAATGTGGCCCTTCTGTGCTTTTGAGAGATGTCAGAGTAGCCCTCTCCTGGACATTGCGTGTCCCTCTCCAAATGAAATCCTTCATAAACATAAATATGCCACGATGCTTTGAAACACCTTTCCCAATACATAGTTTCTGGCCCAAAGTAGGCATTTTTCCTCTAGTCTGATATCTTATACATTCACTGGAAACAGAGTTTGACTGAAGACTACTAAGGAAGAGGACGTGAAAGCCTACATTGAGAAAACTTCAGTTCAGCAAGGCTCCATGAAATAATGTACAACTTGGGGAATGCCATCAGGTTAGAGGCAGCATCACCAATGCCTGCAGAGGGCCTTGGCCTTTCCAGGGTAGAGAGGTGGGTATGGAGCCATGGTGAGCTGGCCCTTCCTTTCACAAAGTGTGTGGACTCTGCAAGTGCCAAGGCTGTAAGAGGGATCACCCGGGTCTGGACTTCTCCAATTTCCCATCACCCTAAATTCTCCTTTCTCCCTGAAGTTTACTGACTGTCTCCCTTCTCTCCATTCCCCTCCCCTCTTTTTTTTTTTTTTTTAAACTGCTTTCTGCTTGGATCCTCCATAGGAATGCTTTGGGGTAAATATTTTTTTCTTCCGTTTTCTTTGAAGGGAGTGGGGTGGAGGAGGGAGAATGTGTGATTGGGAGGTAAGGAGCTGACTCACTGAGAAAGCAGTGGTGAGTTTATGTGTGTGGTGTGTTCTCATTGACATCTAAGGAAACCAAAACTAGGAGTCACCAAGCTTTTTTGGAAAATGATCATTCTTACTGGTTTGGATGTGTATTTGGGCTTTTATGTTGCCTTCTTAGTTTTATTGACCAACCCTTATCAAATAGACAAAACCCATGGATGCAGAAGGCCATTGATATCAATGTGATACTTTTGGGTTATCTACATTCAGATCTACAGTGGAGTAAAAGTGACTTATAGGTCATGGATTATAACCATTTAAGAGGGTCTGAAAATATACATTCTAGTCAGTCAGTATTCCATTAAATGTCTTCCTGCCTTGCCTTGTATGAAAGAATAGATGGCCTTTGATCTTCCTGTCTGGGAGGATGGGTATGGCAGGGAAGGCAGGGTGGAAAACAGGTAGAAGCCTTGGGGTTTCCATCTGATGTTCTAGATGGATCCCATTTCTTCTGATTGTCGGTGTCGTGGTAATCTGGGCCAGTGTGAGGGAAGAACCGGAGCCTGAGCTCACTATTTAGACTCTCATTTCCTACCATCTGTGTGTTTTACAAATTGCACTTGTTTGACTTGAATGCAAAGATCTCAGGGGATGAGTGGGGTGGAGAGAGAAATGCAGGTTGACTTATTCATTTCCTTCCTAAAAATAGATGTATTTTGTCTACTAGGAGCAAACATTTTTGAGAGGCTGAAGGGGGAGGGTCCTTGGCTGTAAGGCAAGGATAAAGGTGGGCGGGGGCTGCAGTTTGGGCCTCCCCCAACTGTAGGCTGTCCACAGTTTGTGCTGGATGCAGAGGGCTTGAAATGGGAAGGACTGCAGGAAGAGCCAGCTGCACAGAGATAATGGGGGTGTGAGCCAAGGTCCTGGCTGGAAGCCTGCATGACATGCTGTCTCTGGAGCAGGCAGCCTGGCATAGCAAGGGCATCCTGTCCCTGCCAGCCCTCCTCACCCTGCTCTCCCTGGAACTGTGCAGAGGTGACCAACCTATAAACCAAAAGAAAGGACTAGGTTGAGTCTTCGGATAAGACTTGCTCTCAACTGGGGCTCCCTATTCAATTCAATAAATATTAGGTTGGCCAAAAAAGTTTGTGTGTTTCTGTTAAGATGTCATGGAAAAACCCAAATGAACTTTCTGGCCAACCCAATATTGTTAGAGAGCCTTCTGCTGAAGACTCCCTAGGCTGGGCATGGTGCCCATCCACAGTGGGCTATGGCCCTGTTCCTTAGTCCGTGTATCATCCATTTCCATTTGGCCAGTGTGGTCATGAGCTGCGTGGCTCTGGCGGTTGGGAGGGGGAGAAGTGTTGATAAACACACGTGCATGGGTGCCTCTGTGGTGTCCCGTGTCTCCCTCTGCATGCGTATACATGGGTATGTGAGTGTACATGCGTGCCTGTGAGTGTGTACACCCAGGGGAGTGATTGGGAAGTTTTCCCGGAGCATGTTTCTTGGGGGTCTCCCTAAAGGAGTCTACTCTGACCCAGTTTCTAGCCTCTTGACCGCCTCTCTCCCCCTTCCCCCTGCTCTGTTTAATGCAGTAGTGTGACCATCTCTTTAATTCTCCCCTGTCCTGTGATTCCCTGGGGCTTCTCTGCAGAACCAACAAGGGTCGGGATATCAAGACCATCAAGTCCCTGAGGGTTCTCCGTGTCCTGAGGCCGCTGAAGACCATCAAGCGCCTGCCTAAGCTCAAGGTGATGTTCGCCAGTTTCTTCCCTTCAGCTCCCCTTTGCCCATTCTTCCCTCTCTAGCCACCGTTGGCCTGCTTTGGGAGAATTATTTCTGGAAATATTCCTGTTGCTCACATGAGGACTAGGATTCTTTTTGTCTGCTAAAACTAAGGGTCTTAGTCTCAAAGGAAAATAACCAACGTCCCAAGAACTCTCCAAGGAGGCTTTCACCCCTTGACTCCAAATCTAGGAGGTATTTCCTACCCACTCTGGCAAGTCATAGGAAGAACCTTGTGTGGCTTTGTCCTGGGACCTCCCGTGTGGTTAAGGTGGGTCAGATACCAGAATGGAAGCAACAAGAGCTGTGGGCATCATGGTCTGTATGCTTGGTCAGACAAAGTAACCTGGGATGGTTTCTTTCCTCGTGATTCTAGAGAAACAAAGGACTAGAAGAGGCTTGATGCTTCATATTTTTGTGGCATGAATAGGTCAATAACTTGCCCAAGGACAGTCATTTTCGGCACCAGCAGAGAAGCAATGGGGACATGAGCTCCCGCAGCTGAGTTCTCCCTATTGTCAAGACCTGTGTCTGCATAGGTCTAAGTCTGGCTTCTCCTGCCCCCTGGCCTGATGGCCCATCCTGCGCTCCTTCCCTGAGGCTTCCTGCCCTCAGGTTGCTGGCATGTGGAACCCGCCTCTCCCACACACATCTGCTGCTGTTATGGAAGCTGAAGCCTCATGGGATAGAAGTTCTTCCTCCCTGTATTCCTGGGAATGAGAGCCAGTCACCACTGGGCAGGGAACTGGGGACCCCCATGCTCCCCATCCCTCTGTCCCACTGAGTTTACATCACCTCTAATATTCCCCACCCATCCTCTACCAGCACCAGCCCAGCTGCTTCCCTTTCAGCCCTCTGGCTCTGCAGGGGGATGGTAAGCCAACCAGGTTGGTCAGAGGCTTAGGATCACAGGAAGGTCTCTTTTGAAAGACCCTTATCTGGCTGAGACACAGCTTCCTCTCAGAGCCTGGGGCCCTTGCTATTTGAATGGGTTCCTGAGGAGAGAGGCTCATGCCTCACAGGAAGTGTCCTCACCGCCTGCTCCCCTCCTCCACTGCCCGGCCTCCCTTCCTGGATGAGGTGCTTCCCATGGTGATGGGCCCAACACAGGGCCTGGCCTGGCTCAGCACCCGTGAACATTCCTTTCTGCCTTTCCCCCAGCAAAACGTGGCCAGGAGCCCTGGGGCCCAACAACCTCTGTCGTTAGCCGCAGCCCAGGTCCACTGGTCTCATCTCCTCTGAGCTATGCTGTGGCCCAGAGAAGAGCTCAGACAGGTGGATGGTGTTACTCACCAGGCTGGAGAAGGCGCCCCCAACCTTGGCTAATTCCAATTAATTAGGAAGGGCTGGCGCCTCGCTCTGCAGCTCCATAACCTGAGGGAAATGTAGGTGGATCTGATAATTCCGTGAGTCTGCGTGTGGCTCCCATTCCCTGCGGTGCTGAACTAATTAAACCAGCATTGTTCACCCAGCACCGTGAAGAGGCAACCGCTCACACGCAGGGCGACTGTGGGGCTAGACTCGCCAGTGCGCCAAACCTACAAACCTAGAAAACAACCCCAAAATGGTTTGAAATACGTTGAATTCCCGTGTAGCTCTTCACGGAGTAGGGCCTAGAAGGGATTCTCCAGAGGGAGATTCAGTGCCTTGGACTGAAGCGCAAGTTTCTGGTTCTGTCTTCCAGTCCTCCTGTCTCTAAGAGGGCATCTCTCACCCCTTCCCACATCACCTGTTGAATCTTCAAACCCGGCACAGTTAGCTTTTAAACTAGAGAACCTTTATCTGAAATGTGGAATGCAGTTGGGGGTAAATGTATGAACTTATTACGGAATATCATTAAAAGGAACAAAGATGATGGTTTATCACTCCCCACCCCATTTAGAAAGCAAAGGGAAAGCAATACGTATTCAGTAGACAAACGAAATCTAAGAATGTGCCCTAAATAAATGAGGTTTATAGATAAGCTATTTAATGTATTGCAGAAAAGGGATCCTTGAAATCATTTAGCCTATTGAATGCCTAAAACAGGCTAAATGATTTCGAGGATCCCTTTTCTGCAATACATTTCTGTTTCACACTAAGCGAAGTACACGTAATGGAATTCCACAGAGGACTTCCTCCACTGCCTGCTGCCATCTGGTCTCTTCTGCTTCGGGTTTCCTTTCAGATTCAGAGCATGTGTTCCCCTCCCAAGTGGCAGGTTGCTGTAGTCATGACCAGGTTAGAGGCCAGGCCTGAGTCCTGTGAGTGTCACTTCTTAGTAGGGTGGTATCTTCTGGGGCACCTTCTCCGAGCGCCGGCTGCTGGTTATGTGGGTCCCATGCAGCTGCGGGCATACCCACAGGCCATTCCAGGGACTCACTCACCAGGGCTCTTTTTTTTTCTGTTCTCAGGCTGTCTTCGACTGTGTGGTCACCTCCTTGAAAAACGTCTTCAACATACTCATTGTCTATAAGCTCTTCATGTTCATCTTTGCTGTCATCGCGGTTCAGCTTTTCAAGGGCAAGTTCTTCTACTGCACGGACAGTTCCAAGGACACAGAGAAGGAGTGCATGTGAGTGCCTCCAGCACGCACCACTCACTGTCTGCTGAAGTGTGTTTCGATAAGGTCCACCCCTCCCTTTATAGATAGGTCATTTCTTTCTCTCTTACTTAAATCCATTGCACTTTGGGGGAAAACAAAAGTCAAAATATGAAGTTGCTGCATTTTGATTGAGTACCTCTTTTGTGTCAGGCATGGACATTGCACGTCAGGTTTAAATTGTAAATCTTTCTCATGACCTTCTGAGATGGGTCTTCTTTGCACGTTATAGATGTGGAAGTTGAGGCACAGAAAGTTTAAGTTGCTCAAGATTTCTCAGCAACTAACTGGGCTTCCCTTGTGGCTTAACTGGTAAAGAATCTGCCTGCAATGCAGGAGACCTGGGTTCGAGCCCTGGATTGAGAAGATCCCCTGGAGAAGGGAAAGGCTACCCACTCTAGTATTCTGACCTGGAGAATTCCATGGACTGTATAGTCTATGGGGTCACAAAGAGTCAGACATGTCTGAGCGGCTTTCACTTTCACTTTCACCCAGCAACTAGTGAAAGGATTAAGATTTAATCTTCCATGTCTATTGGGCACGACATCTCATTTTTGTTCCATGATAATATGCGGTCATAATAAAATCCCTCCTTCCTTGCATTTGAATGCCAATAATTCAATAATTACTAGGGTACGTTATTGTAGTCCCTAGAATCTCTTTGCTCTTCTGTGAACTATAGTGACAAGGTTCTGGTTCATTTCTGCTCTGGTTTTAGAGGCAACTATGTAGATCATGAGAAAAACAAGATGGAGGTGAAAGGCCGAGAGTGGAAGCGCCATGAATTCCATTATGACAACATCATCTGGGCTCTGCTGACTCTCTTCACTGTCTCCACAGGGGAAGGATGGCCTCAGTGAGTAATGGGTTTGACTTGGCGTACTTGTCTGTAAGCTGGGCTGGGACCATGTGTTTGCTTTGAGAAGCTGATTTAAGATGAACAAGGCTAACCCTTGGGTATTATACCAAGGAAGGTAAGTGGTTCTGAATAGGTGAGACAGGCAGGAGAGAGGAAGAATGAAAATCCCTCAGACAGGAATCAGGCGGGATCTGATGAAGTCAGGGAAATATCCGGTGCACTTCATGTTTTAGCTGATTATCGAGGAGCTGAATGAGCCATCTGACTCTTACAGAACAAATGAACTTTGAACAGCTCTCCACGCCTTAGGAGAGTCCCTGAGGACTGTTTTAGACACATTTATCATCCAGGCAGACCCTGGACATGAGAGAGACTGAGGGTTAAGGATGAGCTGGCAGAACCCAGGGACACTTTCTGTGATCATACCTTATATGGCAAAAGTAACTGCAGTTTTTTTATGCTGCTCATGGCGCTAGTGGTAAAGAACCCACCTGCCAATACAGGAGATGTAAGAGATGCTAGTTCGATCCCTGGGTCGGGAAGATCTCCTGGAGAAGGAAATGGCAACCCACTCCAGTATTCTTGCCTGGAGAATCCCATGGACAAAGAAGCCTGGCAGGCTACAGTCCATAGGGTTGCAAAGAGTCAAACATGACTGAAGTGACTTAGCACACAGCTGCAGGCTGATTTTTTTCAGAGACTTGGCAATAACCAAGACACCACTTTTTGGTGGCAGCATACTCTGTTGGCAGCAAAATGCCAAAGGGGAATTGCGGAGTCTTGCTATTTCATAACAACCTCAACTATAAAATAATGTCACTCTGGTGCTTAGGAGTTGGATCCGGGATGGCACAGGGGCCAGAAACAGCAGTGGCTTGGGGGTCACCAGATCGCCACCGACTTGGTTTTGGAGCCCCCAATTCATGGAAGATCCATGAAGTTTAAAGGATGATTTGGGAGAATGGCATTGAAACATGTATACTATCATGTAAGAAACAAATCGCCAGTCTATGTTCGATGCAGGATACAGGATGCTTGGGGCTGGTGCACGGGGATGATCCAGAGGGATGATATGGGGTGGGAGGTGGGAGGGGGGTTCATGTTTGGGAATTCATGTACACCCGTGGCGGATTCATGTCAATGTATGGCAAAACCAATACAGTATTGTAAAAGTAAAATAAAGTAAAAATTAAAAAACAATAATAAAAAAAGAGCCAAATAAGAAAATGCAGGGGGCTTCCCTGGTGATCCAGTGGTTAAGAGTTTTCCTTCCAGTGCAGCATGAGTGGGCTCAGTCCCTGGTTGGGGAGTTAAGAACCCCCAAGCGTAGTGGCCAAAAAACCAAAACATAAAACTGCTTCTACAGTATGTCATGAATTCAATGAAGACTTTAAAAATGGTCCATATCAAAAAAAAAATAAAAATCATATGTGTATATAATAGGGGGCATATCAGCTAATGAAGCCTTGAGTCAGAGCAGCTGCCAAGACCGCCTCCACCATGCCCGCCTCCTCTTTCTGTCCCCAGAGTCTTGCAGCACTCGGTCGATGTGACGGAGGAAGACCGAGGCCCGAGCCGCAGCAACCGGATGGAGATGTCCATCTTTTATGTGGTCTACTTCGTGGTCTTCCCTTTCTTCTTTGTCAACATCTTTGTGGCTCTCATCATCATCACCTTCCAGGAGCAAGGGGACAAAATGATGGAAGAGTGCAGCCTGGAGAAGAATGAGGTGAAGCAAGGGGGTCTGGAGCACGAGGTAGCGGGGGCTCCAGAAAGGACTGTCAGACCAGCAGCGCTGGAGGAAAACAGAATGTTCTCCACTCTCTGATGAATTAGAGAATTGGGGGGAAATGTTTTAGTTGGTCATCAAATGAACATCTTGGAGCATCTGCTGTGTTTAAAGCCTAAGAATAAAGCATAGGAGTGGGCTTCCCTGGTGGCTAGATGGTAAAGAATCTGCCTGTAATGGGGGAGACCTGAGTTCAATCCCTCGGTTGGGAAGATCCCCTGGAGGAGGGCATGGCAACCCACTCCAGTATTCTTGCCTGGAGAATCCCATGGCCAGAGGAGCCTGGCGGGCTATAGTCCATGGGGTTGCAAAGAGACATGACTGAGCGACTAACACTTTCACTTTCATGAGGCACAGTGACCTGGAAGGGATCTGTATAAGACGCAGTCCTTACTTTTATGCAGCACGTAGTCTAGAGGTTGGGGGTGAAAGATGTGTGCTAACATTATAACATTAAGACATCCGCTTCCCTGGCAGTGTCCCTCAGTGGTATGTATATGCTGGAAGGGTAGAGAACAAGTCTTACTTGTTACTGCTTTTTGTAGTAACAAGTGTGGTTCTGGCACATTGTCGAGTTCATTGTTTTTATCCTGGACTGCACTAGAAATCATTAAGAGTCTATAAGACAAATGCAAAGAAAGTCCTGTGGGAATGCACAGGGAGATAGATTTTTACTTCTGACTGCAGGCACCAGGTACGGCTTCCTGCCTAGTCATCTCAGCCATGTGCTGTGTAAGAGACTACTATTATCACTGAAAACATTAAGTATGGGACTTACTGTATAACAGCAAGTATTAAGTCCTTACTGTATGACAGCCCACCTGTAGCTTTGTCCAGATAATTTCTTTTGCTACTTTCACCTCTGCTTGTCCAGTCCTAGCCTCTTCTACACTGTCCTCTTCTCCTAAGCATCTAACAGAGAGGCCCCCGGGGTGAGAGTGTGAGGTTTGGGGGATCTGAGCCTGGCTAACCAGTGTGACCCTCCTGCAGAGGGCGTGCATCGACTTCGCCATCAGCGCCAAACCGCTCACCCGCTACATGCCCCAGAACAGGCACACCTTCCAGTACCGCGTCTGGCACTTCGTGGTGTCTCCATCCTTTGAGTACACCATCATGGCCATGATCGCCCTGAACACCGTCGTGCTGATGATGAAGGTGAGAGGGTGGTGGCTGGGAGGCTCTGGGGCAAGCTGAGCCTCGGTGACTGCCCCCTTACAGGGCACATGTGTGTGTGCCCAAGACACTGAGAAAACCCTCCAGGAGGGTGAGGGGGAGGTAGGGAGGACGAATGGGGACTTGGTGTTTAACGGGAACAGAGTTTCTGTTTAGGAAGGTGAAAAATTTGGAAGATGGTGATGGTGAGATTTATACAACAGTGTGAATGTGCTTAGCGCCTCTGAACTTTACAGGTAAATATGGCTAAAGTAGTGTGCTTTGTATGATGTGACTTTTGCCACAATAAAAAACATTTTAAAAAATTCAAGATTGGAAACTCTCTGGCAGTCCAGTGGTTCGGACACCTCACTTCTGTTGCAGGGGGCACAGGTTCAATCCCTGCTCGGGGAACTGGGATGCCACAGTTCCAAACTATGTGCCATGGCCAAAAAACCCCCCCAAAATGGCTTACCAGTCTGTTGCCTCCTTACCTACTTTTCCATCATGGAATCTCTCTTTGAGCTTGTCTCCATCAGCAACCCAGCCTCTAGGTCCTTGGGGTAAAATGCAGTGAAATAACAGCAGCAGTCATGGAACTCTGAAAGCAAAGGTTGGTGATGGCAGTCAGATGCAGATGAGGGTGGAAATGTCAGGTGTGGGTGATTGTGGAGTGCTAAGAGTCAGAAGAGGCATGATGTTATTTAATACTAAATGGTAAAGTGATTAACTTTTGGAAATGTTTCTGTCCTCCTCGCCTTCAGTTTTAGGAAGACTGGCCATTTTGCTAATAAGATTTGTGTTCCTCTGTTTTGTTTTGCTACATAGGATGTGTACGTCTCCTCTCCGGCCCTAGATGACCGTCTTTCCTTCTATATCATGCACCAGAATGTCCCCCTAGGGCAGGGATGCCAGATGGCCAGCCTCTGTGACCTGGATATGCCTCTCACCTTTCCTGTTTTCTCTTCCTGGCAGTACTACTCTGCTCCCTGTACCTATGAGCTGGCCCTGAAGTACCTAAATATCGCCTTCACCATGGTGTTTTCCTTGGAGTGTGTCCTGAAGATCATTGCATTTGGCTTCTTGGTATGTCGTGGGATTTATCCTGGCCTCATGCTTGTCTTCCCTTCTCTTTGGGTTCATATTCCCAGCCTCTGTTGGAAGGGAGGGGTGGTCACTGCTACTCCGGAAATGGTTCACACACCCACCCACCTAATTGTAAATTTGTTTGGACTGCTCAATAAACGGTCATAGAGACAAGGTGCTCTGTGTGTGTGTGGTGGTGGGGGGAGGGTGTTAGGAGAAAGGGCAAAGGGAACCAGAGCCCTCATAATGACCTCAGCTCTGTTCTCTCAAATTCTATCCGTGCTCAAGGGGCCACCAATATTGGGTCTTACTGGAACTTAGTAAGATTTACCTGTTGAGGAGGAGCCAAGCAAGGACTGGGCTAGTAAACCCGAGTGCTTATTTACTGATGGAAGGTTTAAACTCTTAGAACTCAGATGGGAAGATAGCTGTCCCACTTAGCCCCCAACATAGAAACTAATAGATTTTATTAATACCTAATTGTCCTCCTCCCTTTAGTTACGTGAAGAGTAACTTTTGCCAACAAAAATAAATGTTTAGTACTAAAGCTTACAAAGACTAGTGACCTTTAAAGTGTCTGTATGTGTGAGAGAGAGAGGTGAGCATTCTGGAATAGGTTTGGGGAGCACTGGGATGAGTTTTTCTGGCATGAGTCTTCCTTTTACTTTTTTTCAACTGCTAATTATAGTTTTGGCAAAACAGTTCTCTCTGCCACCCCACCCCCGACCCTTGGCTCAGTGTTTACAGTAAGATCAGTGGGATACAGATAAACCCACCTGACAGCTGTTTCACACTTATTTTGTGTGTGAGCTACCATTTCAAATTATATGTGTATATGGCCTTCCCTGAAAGAAGAGAAACTTCGCTTATTATCTGAATGTGGGTTTGACTGCTGGCAGCTTGAGCGGGGACTCTGACCTCAGCGTGGTGGTTGTGAGCGTTGACGGTGGGAGTTGCTTCTGGCTTCCCAGTGGTTCTTTGCAAAGTCATTGATTTGATGGTATAGGGAGGAGAGTTGAAGGGAACCCATGGCAGGTGGCTGTATTGTTGGTTGTTGGACTCCCTTTTGAGTCTTAGAGAAATCAAAAAGTAAACTACCAGCCACAAAGATGCCTTTATAATACAGTCTAGCCCTGGGCAGGGGGAGCAAGGGGTGGGGGAGCTTATATAACAACAGGAAAAGTTTTCCTCTACATCTTGATTTACTTGCATGTTGGATTGATACTGTCTGTGCTTAAGCCCCCAATTATGTGTCAAATTATAGGGCATACTGAATACCTACTTATAAGCTTAACTAGGTGATTCAGCCCCAAAGCCTGCCTCCTTTCCACCCTCACCCTCATATTTTCATTCAAGGTCTAGAAGCATTCTGAACACTATAAAAGGCACCACTAGCCCCAAATAAGTCTTTTCATTGATATGGTGCTGTAGGTTTTCAGAATTCCCTGATACACACTGGTTTGTCAGATCTCCGCAATGACTCTGAAATAGGCATGGCAGAAACTATCCTTGTTGTTGTTATTTTAAATGAGGAAATTGAAGTTCAGAAAAATTATGTTGCTTTTTGAAGGTTACAGACTAAAAGGCAGTAGAATTGGATAGTGGAATGAGAATGAAAAAGGAAGGAAGGAAGAAGAAAGAAAGGAAGAGAATTAAAATACATTGGTTGTCTGGAAAAAGAAAAGTGAAAGTGTTATTTGCTCAGTCATGTTCGACTTTTTGTGACCCCATGAACTGTAGCCCACCAGGCTCCTCTGTTCATGGGATTCTCCAAGCAAGAAAACTAGAGTAGATAGCCATTCCCTTCTCCAGAGGATCTTCCTGACCCAGGGATTGAATTCAGGTCACCTGCATTGCAAGCAGGTTCTTCACCATCTGAGCCACCAGGGAAAAAAGCTTTACATATTATTCATTTTACCTTCATAAGAACTCTATTAGATTGGGCATTACGGTTTTCTTCTTATATGGATGAGCTGGGACTCAGAAAGATTCAGTACTTCACATAAGTTTACTAAAAGGCAGAGCCTGTGTTCAGATCCTGGTCTATCTGGCTTTGGAAGCCCACACTTTGTCCTCCATAATCTCCTAGCCTGTACTATACTCCTCTGCACTTTACCATGCTGTATTGTAAAGCCTCCTCTATTGGAATCCAGGGCTTCTGTCCCCCAAGACTTAGATTTATATTCTAGATCATATATGGGGACTATCTAAGAATGCAATGCAGGAGACCCATGTTCAATCCCTGGGTCGGGAAGATCCCCTGGAGAAGGAAATGGCAACCCATTCCAGTATTCTTACCTGGAGAATTCCATGGCCAGAGGAGCCTGGCAGGCTACAGTCGTTGGTGTTGCAAAGAATCGGACGTGACTGAGCGACTATTGCTCACTCACATCTAAGAATTAGGAAGCTCACTCCAGGTTGGAAATAGGAGAGCCCTGAGATGTGAGGAACTCAGAGACTCAACTTGGCCCCAGTCCTGAAGGAGTAGGCACCCTTAACAGCAGTGAGTTTGTGAGGCTGGATGTCTGGTTTATCTACATGCCTGGCAGGTGCCTGTGACTTTTGAATCAGACAGACGTTTCCAAGCCTCAATTTTCTCATGCATTAAAGGAGGATAACAAGAACTGCCATGTACAGCCATAGATCCTGTGTGTGTGTACAATCATGTAAGACGTCTGGTCCTGAGTAGGTGCTCATAAATGTACCCTCTCTCTCCCCACACCATTTCTATCACATTTCCCTCCCCGCTCTTCAAGCCAGCCCTACCACTCAGTAATTTGTGAAGTATTTATCACTACCTACTAAGAGCATCCATGGGAGGAATAAATGAACTGAAAGAATGCTGAGCAAGGGTCTGGCATGTATAGTAAGGATTCTTGAATGCCAGCCCTGGGGGTGGGAGAGGGTATAGTTGTGCAGTCTCAAGGGTCACTTACAGGAGCGGCCACCCATGGGCAGGGGGGTGATGTTTTGGAGACCCAGGCATTCTCTCTCTTTTAAGGAATATAGTCCAAGGTCTGTGTTCACCTGAGCCCTGGAGATGAGAGCAGAGCCCACTTGGCTCTCACGTTCCAGAGCTGAACGTGTTCTGGTTGGTGCATTTTCCAGGTCCTTTACTCCTTCGTCTCCTTTAACCTTCTCATCTCATTACTGCTTCCTTATATTTTATTTATTCACACCTCCTCGAAAGGTGTAACAGAGCCGAGAAAGATGGGAAAGATGATTTCGTTCATCCTATTGCCAATCAGAAGTTGGTTTGAAAAGGTTCAGTGAAGTTAGGAAGAGATTTTTGGCACATCTTTGATCTTTAGGCACTTAGTTCATCTCTGTGACTTTTACTGTTAGTTGAAAGTCAGAATGGTATATTTATAGGGTCCCATGATACTACTTAAATAATTTAAAAGTTGTAGTTATAGAAAACCTTAGACTAATAATGTAAATCATTTTATTGTCTTGTAGGTGACAATGATGATCTTTCTTTTCTTGGAGGTCAACATGTTCTAGGCTACAAATCACTTTCTTGCATATTTTTATGTAGTATTACATTAAAAAATCTTATGTGTTCTTTATATAGCTTTTTAGTGACAGCTTCAAAAACAAGGTTTTCAAATAGTGATGAAACTGCTTCCCAAATAAGAAATTCTCAAATTAGTGAAGGAGAAACTGCATTTTTGGTTAGAAATAGGAAACTAAAGCCAAAGTTAAAATGAACTTGTCTTGGAATTGAAAAGCTTTAATTCCAAGTGAAAGAGTTATATCATGAAAGATATTTTTTCTTTATTTTTCCCCCTTGTTTTCTTTTATTTTTTCCCCTCTAATGCTCATGGCTGAATTCACTTGGCAGAACTATTTCCGAGACACCTGGAATATCTTTGACTTCATCACTGTGATTGGCAGTATCACAGAAATTATTCTGACGGACAGCAAGGTAAATAGCTCTTTAATCTTTCTCTTTAAGCTCGGCCCTGGAGTAGCATTAAAACAATCCTCGGCACATTCAGTCCATTTTTAACTCCTCAAACCCAATGTGCAGCCCCCTATTCACTTCCTCAGTCCTGAGCTTTCCCCAGAAAATGGGACCATTGGATGACACTGGATCTCATGGAAGGTGTGGTCTCATTTGCATGACTCAAATAGGTGAGTGGGACAGAGGGCCCAGGAGAGGCCATGTCACAGTGTTCTGCTAGATTCTTCAGAAGATACCAAGAATGGAGGCACAGGATCTTTGCCCTCAAAGGTGTTAGACCTAAAGCGGTTCCCTGAGATGGTTCATCCCAAACAAAACTTGGAGAGCTTATCACAAAACCATCATGTTCTAGAGGGATTATGAGGTCTGCTCTCTGACACCCATGTGCAGAGTTAGGACCACCCAGAGAAGACTGGGGAGGCCAGTTTTGCCACCTGTGTTCCGGGCACCCATCTGGGGAATTTCTATACCTTCCTGCCTGGGAATAGAGGGTGGGCCTGGGGAGGCTGAAAGAGATGGTCCCCTCTGGCCCACCAGCTGGAGACGGGGTTAAAAATGAAAGACACCATTCGTGTTCTATTTTATGATCTGAATGAGGGATAAATGCACAAATGCCAGTGCTTAACTTTTCTAAATGACCCGAATGTCACTAATGATATGTTTCCTTCTGGTCCACCAGCTGGTGAACACGAGTGGCTTCAACATGAGCTTTCTGAAGCTCTTCCGGGCGGCCCGCCTCATCAAGCTGCTGCGTCAGGGCTACACCATCCGCATTTTACTGTGGACCTTCGTGCAGTCCTTTAAGGTAAAAGACCTTACCAGCTCCTCCTCTCTGAGGGCTGAGGGACCTCTGTCACATCAGACAGAACACAGCATTATTCAGCAGGTCCCCTCGCCTCTGGGAATGGGTATTTGTCAGAAGCATCAGATAAACACAGCAGTCCACAACTCAGCCAGGAGGTGGTTAGCTTATGACTGATTGGTTAGGATCTCATTCTAGAAAGCATCCCAACTTTGAAACTCAGTTATCGTCTCTGTTCACGGAGGCAGGGGGCTTGTCTTATGAGGTGTGTTCCCTTGCAAGTATTCCAGAATGCCCGGAGCAATCCTGTCCGGGGGCAGAGCCAGCCACCTGTAGTCACACATATCCTCTGAATTTTCAGAGATTCGTCCATGGCTTTATTTCACCCAACAGTTTTTTCAAAGGACTCCTTGAGTTGTGTTTTATAACAAGATGATTCATACCATTCCCACATATGTCATCATTAGTATGTAATTCCTGAACCACTGAATATATGGCATGCTAATGGCCACCTCTGCGTCCTGCAAATGAATAGGACATCTGAGCAAGGTTAATACGGTGAGCATCTTTTGAATGACCTCATGGAGTTGTACAGAGGTGTATGTGTCATAAACAAGTTAAAAATTGAAACCTGAGACCCATGTAAATGACAGAGGCTTTGCATAAAAGAAATTTTCCATATTCAAATATTTGCATGCTGTAGCAAATATAATTAGTTTTTGAAGTTTGGGGAGCATTGACGCTGTTCAAAAACTTACTATTTTCTTCCTAAAATAGAGTTTTTCAAAGATGAAAAATCATGAATTCGATAATTGCCTTCTTTACTTTAATTATCTGTACATTTTAATTATTTGATGTTTGGCTGTACTGGGTCTTCATTGCTGCATGCGGGCTTTCTCTAGTTGTGGAGAGAAGGGGCTGCTCTTCATTGCGGTGCTTGGGCTTCTCACTACAGTGGATTCTCTTGTTGCCGAGCACAGGCTATAGACACATGGGCTTCAGTAATTAATGCTCTCAGGCTCTGGAGCTCAGGCTTAGTAATTCTGGTGCACGGGGTTGCTTGCTCCAAGGCACGTGGAATCGTCCTAGACCAGGGCTCGAACCCATGGCCCCTGTGTTGATAAGTGGATTCTTAACCACCAGACCACCAGGGAGTCCAATTATTTGTACATTTTAATTCCAAACTGAACTGAAGAGAGCTTGTCAGTGAATTCATGGTTTCTCGTTATTTGAAAGGGACTTCACCCCACACCGCCATGACTAAATTACTTCCCCATCAAGTTCCTGTGCATCTGAAATGTGAGACCAGTTGTAAGGATGTTCAGGTTCCCATGAGCAACCTTGACATCTTTACTGTATTCATCATAATTGTTTGGTGTGATCATTCCCACAGAGGCCTCCCCTCAATGAAAACTGTTTCTCCAAAACTGAATGACAGAGGAGAAATCAAAAACCCTTAGCAAGAGTTTAACCATTTGAGTCTTGAGTGGAGCTGGATTTAGAATTTGAAACACAAGATGCTCTTAAAACCTCTTTGTACAGGCCTGCCCAACAAGTTACAGTTGTTACTGTCTTAAGAAATATGTGTCAGCCTGTCATATTCTCACGATCACCAATTCTCTGTGAAAGTGTATACTATTGAGGGCACAGAAATGCATGTCATAAACTGAAAGCCAAATGGTTGGCTTATTCCAGTGAATAGAGAAGAGTGGAGGCAGTTGTATCTGTCTCCAGGTGACACTGTGATGGATGGGTGTTTGCTTTTTGGAGCCGCTCTGGGACACAGTGTAGAAGTTGTTTTCTTGAAGCTGGTTTAACAAAGGCTGCCTCTGCACACACACAACAGAGAGTCACACAGTGTAGACAGCATTGCCCCATCTCTGCCTCCCCCTCCCTCCCCCTGAGCATCACCTCATTTTCCACCACTGACTCCTACTCAGTGCTTCTCTCTCTTATTTTTTTTCTTTCATAATTTAACGATGACACTCGGCTGTCTTCTGGTTTGCATATTTTCTGACCGGAAGTATGTTGTTATTCTTTGTTCTGTGAATGTGTTGTGTCTTTTCTTTCTCCAGGTGTTTTACACTCCTTTTTGAAAAAAAACTTTTGGCTGTGCCACTGCGCATGTGGGATCTTAGTTTCCTGACCAGGCATCAAAATCACGCCCCTGCATGGGGAGCGTGGAGTCTTAACCACTGGATCACCAAGGAAGCCCCTCTTTCCCTTATTTTGTGTTGGAATGTATGCCATGACAAGAAGGGAGAATAGGATGGGAGAGAGGTACCAGGGACCAGAGATGGTGGGATGGGGAAGGCAGAGTAAAGGCAGAAAGCACAACATAGAAGGTGATGGGAAGAGGCCAGAAACCTGCCTCCCTGCTCTCTCCTTTCAGCAGAAGGTGTCTCCACATGCC
The DNA here is from genome assembly GCF_016772045.2 of Ovis aries. Lineage (NCBI taxonomy): Eukaryota > Metazoa > Chordata > Mammalia > Artiodactyla > Bovidae > Ovis > Ovis aries. The sequence continues at coordinate 62,326,833 of NC_056065.1, forward strand.
CCTGGGGAACATAGCCACTCCTCACAGACCTTGAGAATCAGCACTCCATGGGAGAAGGGGTTCTCCCACCAACTCTCAATTTCATTTTCATGTTTATTCTTTGTTCAAATTGTAAAAAGTCTCCCAGGACTCTTCATTTAGTTAGCACCGTTGAGAAGCTCTGCCTGGCTCGTGCAGTCTGAAAGCCTTCAATTGCCCTCCTGGGAGTCGTGCTGTACACACTTGAGAGAATGAAGACTCAGAGTTGCAGGAACTGCCAGGGAGGCTTCCATTGTCAACAGCAAGATCCCCTAGAATTGTAGTGCCCACCCTGACCCCCAAACCAAACTGCCCTATGTCTTCACCCTCCTCCAGCCACCAGGGGTAGCTCCCTGCCTCCCTTTTCCTCCACTCACCCCTTCACCTCCACCTTTAAAGTGTTGTCATCCCTGAGGGGCAGGTAGCTTGCACAAGATGGAAAGCTGTGCCACGTAGCTTCCCAGCAGGGTTTTGTGGTCACTCACACTTTGAAAGGCTTTTCGGAATTTTGCACAAAACAGACGGAAAGGTCAGCAGGCTTAAACACTGGAAAAAGATGTTTCATCAGAGCTTGAAGGCGCCTTCTAGGAACTGACTAATGTCTGAGACCCCAGCCGATTCATTCTGCTTCCAGATGCTCCATTAGGAGCCTCGTGTTGAGTGAAGGAGTGGGAAGGGTAATATGGAGATTTAGGAGTCAAAGCTGAATCCTTGCTGTGTAACTCGCGTCATAATTGCCCAGGTTATTAATATTCTGCATACAGAGTGGGATGAAGCCCAGACCCAGGAATTTTTCCCAGCTCTCCCTCAGAGACCCGGCCACACACTTTTCTGGGTCTGAGAATATTCTTGGTGGGGAAGGAAATTACGAACCTCTCTGGGGCCAACAGCTTGCATACCTATCAGATGATGTGGACATCTGCAAAAACATGGAACTCCAACATAGAACATCCCAGGGGATCAGAGAGCCGCTGCCCTGTGTTTAAGTCAGCATCAGGGCGAGCCTGAGACTTGCACTGCCTGGGGTGCAGTTTGTTGACCCCGGAGCTGCCTGCACTTAAATTCACGGTCGTGTCTCTGCTTCCTTCCAGGCCCTTCCCTATGTCTGCCTTCTGATCGCCATGCTTTTCTTCATCTATGCCATCATTGGGATGCAGGTGAGTGGGTGCCTTGGGAGCCTGATGGGAGAAAGCTGTTGCCCACGTTGTCTCTGACTTTCCAGCCTGAGCTTACAGGATTGAAGATGCTTTAAAGAACCCCTTCTTACCCAGAGGTTGAAGTGTTAGTAGCTCAGTCGTGTCCGACTCTTTGCAACCCCATGGCCTGTAGCCCTCCAGGCTGCTCTGTCCATGGGATTCTCCAGACAAGAATACTGGAATAGGTTGCCATTTCCTTCTCCGAGGGATCTTCCCGACCCAGGGATTGAACCTGGATCTCCTTCATTGCAGGTACTTTCTTTACCACTAAGCCACCAGAGAAGCCTCTTACCCAGAGGCTCACTCTAATATCTTGCTGCAGTATGACCTTAGGAAGTCACACGTGCAGTTCCCTGCTCAGGTTGCCCACGTGGTCAGAGTGGTCTGATACAGGGGCTTCGTCTGTGGTTGTCAGGTCCTGGTGCTTTCTCACAAGCAGCTGGGCTCCGCTGAAGATAATGCCATTGTTTTTGGCCAGAGGGCACCCCCTGAAACTAAGGAGAGGGTGAGGCTCCTGATGGTCCGTATCACAGGAGCCTTCCATATTTGAGCCAGACCTAGAAGATCAGGTGGTTGCTCTCTTATAGACATAGACACAAAATGTATCTGAGTTACATCCCAAACAGCTGAGATTGGGAACAACTCAGAATCCCTGGCAGTGTGCCCAGTCCTTGGGAAACCCACGGGCCACATTCCAGCTGATACCTCTCAAAGGACCATGCAGCCTGCCGGATGGTTCTCTGGGTTAGCACGTCCTTTCTGGTTTCAAGATTGAGACGTGGATGCAGTTCCCACCCTGGGTACTCATGCAGGTAGCCAGAGGCCCACTGAGCAGAAGGGGCCAAAAGATCTCTCAAAAGGTGCTGGTAATTTGTGGTGGGTGAACACCTGCCATAAACATCCTGCAGCACATCCCAGCACTGTCTGGTTGGGTACACAGGCCGACTTTCTGACTTGGAGATATGGAGGCTACACCCCGGTGTAAGACCTCAGCCACGTGGCTGTCTCCTGCAGTCAGGCAGTCTGGCTGCCTTTGGACGGCCAGCTGCCTTCTCAGTGGTGGCTGCCACCTGGAGCCACTGCTCACATCCCCCAGACTTGCCATGTCGGCAGCCCTTTCTAGAGCTTATCCGAAATGTCATCTTTTTGCTCCTCTCTCTTGCCTGCACTTCCTAATTTTGTTCATCTTTTAATCCCATTACTGGAGAGTTTTGTTCTCCAAAAATACAATAGAATGTCAGGTGTCAGAAAATGTGAGACTTGGTTACAAAGTAATGAGTTCTTCATGAAGGATATTTCGATAGAGCTTTAATGATGATGTCAGGGGTGTGTTGCAAGCTGAATCCCAGCTGAAGCTGAAGCTTGTCTTGCTGACTTTTATTAAGTCCTTTGTAACTCTGAAGCATTTGATTCTAGAATTTAAATGTTCTTGAATAGCCAAATGAAACTTGATTAAATTAGTTTTTTTTTTGGTCCACACTTAATGGGGAAGATCCCCTGAAGAAGGGAATGGCAACCCACTCTGGTATTCCTGCCTGGAGGATTCCATGGATAGAGGAGCCTGGAGGCCCCCAGTCCATAGAGTTGCAAACAGCTGGACAGGACTGAGCAACTAACACTTTCAAAATAGTTCTTATCCCTTTTCATCTTCAAGTAGAATAAACTAGAAAAACACCATCTCTAATACCTGTTAGTGATACTACTGATAATGATGAATACTGTTTACTATCACTTGAATTCCTAAGTGCTTTAGACACTGTGCTAAACGTATGCTCTTACCTACTCCTGCCTCCCCTTCCTCTCTTTCTTCCTCTCTCTCCCTCCCTTATAAAGTGTATATGTTATACACAGACACATAAATACAGGACACACAAGATACATAACTAATGTATTCAGTAATGATGTGAAAATGTTTACAGGTGGCTTTCATTGTTTCCATTGTTGCTTAGCGTGGTAAGTAACTTGTAACACACTCCAGATCTTAGATAGTAAGCAGGAGAGCTGAGTTTAAATCTCAGCTCTGTCTGCTCCACAGCCCATGTCTGCACCTTCTCTGTGCTGTCTCTCCTCCCACCAACAAGGAAACATAAGTATTTCTTTGACTCTTCGGTGGTAGGTGGAAAGTTCTTCAGTTGTGACATTGTGATATTTACAGTAGCCATAGTGTGTAATAATTTACTGCCCGTAGACTTATTTCCAAAAAATAAAAGCGCTGTTCCCATTCTACCGAGACAGGAATGGCATCCCCATTTTGACATACCTTTAGCTAGCTGGCTATCTTCATCATGGCCCCTGATAGAGACCCCACACCATGAATAAAGAAGACTCCTAAAAAAAGAAAAAAAGCAGACACCCAGCTTGTTACTAGAAAGGTGGTTTCTTGTAAAGCCGTAACAAAGCAGGGGGATCCATACCGACCGAAAAGCAAAAGCAGACGAGAGAAGCACAGGGAAGACGGAGATAGCAACAAGATGTATCTTTGAGCAGTATCGTTATGCTGAATTCTCAAGGGCTTCTTGGGAGAAGAGAGCTTTGCAGACAAATCTGAGGATGAAATGGAGTAAGTTGCTGGGTTTGGGAAAGAACTCTTGGGCTGCTGGTAGTTAGGAGGTGTGGCTTTTAGACCTCAGCTCCACCACTGACCAGCTGTGCAAACTTAGATCACTGAACCTGTCTTGGACTTAACATCATCACCAATGCAGCAGAGGAGTTGGATAGATAGCTTTATGGATCCCTTCTAGTTCTAAAATTCTGTACATTTGTGCTCAGTTGCTCAGGCATGGTTGACTAAAAGTTTGCAACCCCATGGACTGTAGCCCATCAGGCTTCTTCATTCATGAAATCTTCCAGGCAAGAATACTGGGGCGAGTTTCCATTTCCTACTCCAGGGCATCTTCCTGATCCAGGGATTGAAACCTTGTCTCCTGTATCTCTTGTGTTGGCAGGTGGATTCTTTATCACTGCGCCACCTGGGAAACCCCAATGCCTATAAAAACTAGAGTTAAGCCTATAATTTCATTAAGTGTGCAGATGGGTCTCAGCAAACCTTCTTTCTCTTCCATAGCCTTTCCTTTTGATATAGGAGATTTGGGTTAATGACAAGGACTAAATGAAAAGCTTTAAAAAAAAGGTGAAAAACTTTAAAGGCCACCTTTGTAATAAATATGCACTTTCAGCTTAACAATAGCTCCTTGACTATTACACACATAACTTTTATAAAGTAACAGTGTACCCTCTGGCCAGTTCATGATTGGTAAGGTGTTTGAGAAAATTGTAGAGAGGACAACTAAGGAAGTCTTCAGGAGAGTCATAGGGAGAAAAAACACTAAGTTGTGTGTGTGAAAATCAGGGATAAGTCACAGATTTTATTTTAAGAGGATGAAAAGAAAGACAGAGGAGGCCTGCACATGGGTGAGGATATGTGACAGTTTCCTCCTGGAGTGTCCAGAACTAGGTTTGATTGTTTGGCTGGGATTTTTTTTCAGTGCTACTATTTGTCTGATTGGGGGCCCTCAGCCTTCTTATCGCCCTTTTTCCCTCCTTCCCCAGTGCCACCTAGCTTGCCACCTCCATTCTCCCTGAGAGAGAAGTAGTATTTAGGTTTTGAAAATCAGCGATGAGAACAAATTCCCCAAGCAGGTGTCAGTGGGAGTTATTTGAGCAAAAAAGCAGAGACTGTTCCTCAACTGCACATTCCAAACACTGTTAGGAGGAAAGTGTGTTCCATTTAGCACATACTAGATAAGCTGAAGCATGTTAAATACAGGCTGGAAATTATCTCAAAAGGCTGGAAAAGTGACCTGTAAGCCTACAGTTGCACAAACATTGCCTTGTGAGAGTAGATCCTGAGATAGATCTGACTCATGACTGGAGAGGACAGTCCATGCATAAGGATACCCTTCCCATCTAGAGAGGGCTTCCTTGATAGCTAGTTCAGTTGGTAAAGAATCCGCCTGCAGTGCAGGAGACCCCAATTAGATTCCTGGATCAGGAAGATCCTCTGGAGAAGGCATAGGCTACACACTCCAGTATTCTTGGGGTTCCCTTGTGGCTCAGCAGGTAAAGAATCTGCCTACAATCCCTGGGTTGGGAAGATCCCCTGGAGAAGGGAAGGGCTACCCATTCCAGTATTCTGGCCTGGAGAATTCCATGGGCTGTATAGTCCATGGCGTTGCAAAGAGTCAGACACAACTGAGCAACTTTCACATTACTTCACTTTCCATCTAAAGAGATGTGGGATACACCTTGGCTCCAGGCAGCACTGTGTCCTAGGAGTTCATCCTTATTCTCTGTGGCCAGAGGTCTTGTGTGTGCCTCTCATTTCCATATGAATTTGCACAGTAACGGCATTCTAAGCCCAATAAGCAACAGCAGATTAGAAAACTCACTCTGTAGCCACATCTGCCCAAACCTGTTTTCTTTTCCCTTTTCCAAGTATCCAGTTTTCCAGACTTTCTTCATCTGATGGGCCTGGGTTATAGATGTATCACACTTCCAAGGTGTGACTCTCTGGATGGGAGCACATCCCAGGAAGACAGGGGTGCCCCTCTCTGACTTACACTGCTTGTGAATTTCAGGGCAGCATCTGCCTATTTCTTTTTTATAAAGAATAAACCACATCTTCTGCAAATACATATGCTCTCATCATTACCAGCTGAGACAGGAAGAGAGGCGGGTAACGCGTTCCCTGCACGCCTATCATGGGGTAATCTTGTTGACAGACAGCTTGAATGCCATGGTGAATAGGTATCATAGAAATTAAAAGACCAAATTAGGTGTGGGAGGAACTACACCTAAGCAGAATGATTTCCAGAGATCTTGCCTTCTATGGTCCTTGCAAGCATTCCTCCTCTTTGCTTCCCAGGAGAATATAACTCTTCACACACACCAGGCCAAGAACGTGGGGTCTGCCAGCCTTCCTGGGTTTTGACTTGTCTGCTTCAGGGTGGTTAAGCCGTCAGGAGGAGCCGTGTAGGTGAAGCTACCGCCCCTGCCAGTATGTGCTCGGTCAGGTCAGACTCTTTGCGACCCCATGGACTGTAGCCTGCCATGGGATTTCCCAGGCAAGAATATTAGAGTGGGTTTGCCATTTTTTCCTGCACAGAATGCTCCTGACCCAGGGATCGAACCCACGTCTCTTGCGTCTCCTGCACTGGCAGACGGCTTCTTTACCATGACGCCACTGACCTTGCAGGTCAACTGCTCACTGATGCTCAGGGCTTTCTGCTGTTTTTCTCATCCAGGTCTTTGGAAACATAAAGTTAGATGAGGAGAGTCACATCAACCGGCACAACAACTTCCGGAGTTTCTTTGGGTCCCTCATGCTGCTCTTCAGGTACCTGGATCCGTCCCTGCAGTGGCTGGAGTGCTTCTGAGAGAGAGAGAGACAGTCACCCACCTTTTCTGCCTGTTCCCCTTTGTCTGCCTGCTCTGCTCCTGTGAGGATAGATGGGGGTGGGATGGTGGCGGGGCCTCCAGAAAACCACCCTGCTGACTTCAGGAAGTTTCCTCTGCATCTTTGACTCAAATGGCAACTTCAGCACCTCCTCTAGGGCTCAAAGAGGGGGAAGCTGAGGACAGAGTCCATTAAAAGGCGAAACCATAGAAGGCCAGGTTTACATGGAGTCTTGGAGTCCCACAGCCCTGTCTACCACTGTCAACAGAAGACAGAGAAGCGTTGTGTGAGGCTGCAGAGCCCCAGGAGCCCTCCCTGGCACTCTCCATCACAGGATGGAGAGCACAGACACAAAAGGAACCTAGGGAGGGAAGAAGAGATGCAGGAACCGGGAAGATGGCCAGGGAGAGGATGGGCCGTGCAGACCTGCTACGACTAACCGAGTTGTCTTTGGGTTCAGGAGTGCCACGGGTGAGGCCTGGCAGGAGATAATGCTGTCGTGTCTCGGGGAGAAGGGCTGTGAGCCGGACACCACTGCGCCGTCGGGGCAGAGCGAGAGCGAGCGCTGTGGCACCGACCTGGCCTACGTGTACTTCGTCTCCTTCATCTTCTTCTGCTCCTTCCTGGTGAGCAACGGTGTGCCATCAGCTCAAGAGGGGGTCCAGCCCACCCGTCTGATAAATAAATGAGAGGTCTCCTCCTGTGTACGTTCAGTCACACGCTCCAGCCTGTGTTGAGAAATAGGTCCTCCTCAAGAGAGCTCTTGGAGGCCAGGGTGCTTGTCGGACACCTGGGTGGGTGGCTTTTGTTGGCTGAGAAACGTCTCTGCTCCTTCTAGGGTAGGACTGCGTGAGGAGAGGTGATGAGGGGAGTGGATGGGGTTCAGCAAACATGGTATTAAATGTCACACTGAATTGGTGGTGACCCAGAGTAAATCTTTCTCTTCGGTATTTCTGGTGTTTTATCTTACAAGCAGGGCTGAGAGTCTCATCTCTCTTTTGGAGACCTTTGGACCCTTTGAGAAAGTGTACCGTGCAACTCTAAGGGGATAGCATTAATCGAAGCAGGATGAAGACAGTGTACAATGGAATAGATGTGGTTCTTTCGTAGGTTGCTATATTTGACGGCACTTGGCCAACTTGAAAGATGTGAAAGGATGCGATTGCTCTGGCATTGGTAAATATTGAGGAATGTATGAAGCGCACCCATCTAGAAAATGGTGAGAAGCCCCAGGTGCCTTCTGAATTCTTTTTTTGGGAGAAAGCCTGACTTGGCACAGCAGCTTCCAGAAATCTCTTCCCTGCACCATCAGATAAGTCGTGATAGAATAACAGGCAAGGTGCTACCAGGTCACTCAGAGGGTTAGTGCCGTGTTTCTGGCCACCCTGATGTCCCTCAGCTCAGCCCCCCCTGCTAATGCCACCAGCTGCACAAAAAAATGTCTCAAACTAAAGCGCTGCCATTTAAAAGTGGCCAGCTTCATGGCTGGGCATCCCAAAGTGACTTGTCTGGTGTCCAGGCGTTTCTACCTCTTTCAAGTGACCCAGAAGGGACTTGGCACATGTCCAGGTGTGAAGTGGCCAACAGACAGACTAGTAAGGGTGTCAGGCAGGTTGATGTAGCAGGGGATGAACTAATCAGAGACGTGGGGAGCCCACACTGGTCATGTTGCTTTCTAGCTTTAGCCAAGGCACCTTCCCTTTGTAGCTTCTGTAAAATAGAAAAAGTACCTGGTGATAAAACTGTTAACTGTACAGTGAACTGATACGTGTGGATGTGCAACGTTTTTTGATGAAAAAAAGAACAAAAAACGTTATTTATAAGTAGGAAAGTATAATGAAAATAACTGCAAGGAAATTTAGAATGATGATATAAATTAGTTTTTGTTTATTCATTCCTGTATTCAGCTCATTTTTACTGAGTGGCCATTAAAAGGTTCACATTGAGCTAGGCACTGGGGTGAAGCCATTCAGTCCCTCTGTCTCCTAGAATTGAAAGGAGACAGTCATCCAGGAGTATTAGTGCCCATCGTGGGGGAAGGGGAACACAGAGAAAGCCATGCAGACATCTCCATTTTATCTTCCATCATTTAAGTGTTTAATAATAAATATTTTAAAAGAAACCAAAGATATAACTGGAAAATTAATTAGAGACTATAAAGTACTTTTAGAAATTTGAGTTAGAGGCTTCTGCATAATTCACTTTAATGTTATTTTTAAAGAGGCTATATTCAGTGTGAGATGATAGGCTTGCAAATCTCAGCCCTACACTGACTCCATGACCTTGGGCAAGTCACACAGCTTCCTCAAGACAAACCAACCACTCTGGAAAGATTTACCAATGCGCTGGCATGTACCCGGCTATGTGCTTGGAGCTAAGGAATACAAATGTGTATAGGAAGTGCTTGTGTCCTTGAAGGGCTGATGGTAATTAAACCTGCCTCACAAAGGGTTAGAACAAGCATTAAAGCGTATGATAGGTGTGACTGTATACACCGTGCTATAAAAGACTATGCAAATGTAAAGCAATAATAATACAAATAGATAGTTTTTGCTAACATTAATAATAGAATCTGGAAAGGAGGGTAAAGAAAATGTGTGGATATAGTCAGCCCTATCTGTAGGTTCCGCCTCCATGAGTTCAACCAACCTCAGACTGAAAATGTTTAAAAAAAAAAAATCCAGAAAGTTCCAAAATCCAAAAGTTGAATTTGCCACATACCAGCAAATATCCATTACATTTACACTATGTTAGGAATCATAAGCAATTTAGAGATGATTTAAAGTGTTACAGAAGGCTGTGCACAGGTTATGTGCAAATACTACACCTTTTTTTTTTTTTTTTTTTTTTTTGGCCACACTGTGCATGGCTTGTGGAATCTTAGTTCTGGACCAGGGATCAAACCCCGCCCCCCACACTGAAAGCATCAAGTCCTAACCACTGGACCACAAGGGAATTCCTGTACTTACCATCTCACATAAGGGACTTGAGCATGTACAGATTTTGGTATCCGGGGAGGTCCTGGAACTAATTCTCAGCAGATGCCAAAGGATAATGGTGGTGTATACTCAGTCACTCAGTCATATTCAACTCTTTTACAACCCCATGGACTGTAGCCCACCAGGCTCCTCTATCCATGGAATTTTCCAGGCAAGAATACTGGAGTGAGTTGCCATTTCCTCCTCCAAAGGGATCTTCCTGACCCAGGGATAGAGCCTGTGTCTCCTCCATTTCCTGCACTGGCAGGTGGATTCTTTGCCACTGATCCACCTGGGAAGCCAGTTGTATATGGAAAACCCTCTATAACCTGGACAGTGATTAAATAAATTTCACTGTGGCTCCAGTCACAGTGACAGAAAGAAAAGTCCATGTTAGGATTAGATTCAGCTGCTTGAAACGGAACTCCTCAAATAACAGTGGTTTTACCAGGGTGGGATGTTGTTTATTTTCCTGGCATGTCAGTGAAGCCTGAAGGAAGGCAGTGCAGGCTGGTTATGGTGACTTCACAGAGTGTCTGGTACCCCAGACTCTTTTCCTCTTTCTGCTTCCTCACCTCCACCGAGTGTCCCTCAGCTTTGTGGTAAGAAGACAACTAGATTCCAGAGATCCGCTTCCATTCTAGGCAGTGGAATGGAGAAGGAAGGGAGGGAGGAGACCGGTTATTAGGATGCAACCAGTCATCTCTGTATTGCAGAGGAGACTCCCAGCAGGCCCTGGCTGCAGACTTTCTCTTGATCCTGAGTATCCTGTCTGCATATCCTGTCTGCTGGGCACTTTCACCCACCCAGCCGCTTCACCTGGGAATCAGCAGCAGAGGCTCCATTTGCTCACCCCCCACAGGCAATTCATTTCTGTCAGGCAAGATTCTTTCCCTTGCAAGTGACAGAAAGTCCAGCTGCATCCGACATGAATAGAAAGGGATTTTATCGGCTTATATAAATGAAGAGTTGAGCAGGACAGGCTTAAGCGAGCTTGCTCTGGGGCTCAGATGACATCATCCCCAGGACCAGGTTTCCTTCTCTGTTGATGGATCTCTTCCCCAGGCTTCTCCACACAAGCTCTTTCCTCCAACAACCCCAGCCCGTGGTTCCAAGATGGTAATAGGAGCAGCAGCTCCAGACCTCAATCCTGACTTAGTCAAGGCCAATAAGGAAAAACAAGTTCTCTTGCTCAGAAGATTCAATGCCATTTTCTTGGCCCTAATTGGATCACCAGCACTGTAGCCCAGGGGACAGGATTCAATGGCTGGTTGAGGCCTGGGTCATGGTAGTGCCCCACTAAACTGTATTAACTGAGACTAGGCAAGGGGTGTGTCCCTGGGAAAGTGGAAGTAGTGCTGGGCGCTGCTGTTCGCTGTGGCCGAGGCCTGTTGAGTCCACCTCCCTGGTCTCTGTATCCAGGCTGCTGTCCTGCCACTGGCCTGGCTCAGGAGCACCTCACAACTCTCTGCCTGGACTGCCGGCCACCGTCCACCCTGCTACCAATGCTGTCTGAGTGCACATAGCTCTTCTCTTTCTCCTAGTTCAGCCTCTTTAGTGGTTCCTGTTGCCTCCTGCATAATCTAGACGAGAGCCCAGCGAGCCGTGGACCACAGGCTAAATCCAGTTTGCCAGCTGTTTTTGGATGGCCTGTGAGCTAGCAATGATTTTTACCTTGTTCAGTAGTTCAGAAAAAAACTTAAAAAATGAATGATAAATCCTGACATGAAAATTATATGAAATTCAAACCCATACACTTTGTGTCCCTGTGGTGCATGTTTCTTTCATGGCTCTCAAAGCAGTCTATAGGAACTTCCCTTGGGGTTCAGTGGCTAAGAATCTGCCTTCCAGTGCAGGGGATGTGGGTTTGATCCCTGGTTGGGGAACTGAAATCCTGCATGCTACAGGGCAACTAAGCCCACTTGCTATAACTAGAGAGAAGCTGGAGTGTGGCAACAAAGAGAGCCTGCATGCTGCAACTGAGACTCCATGCAGCCAGATATATATATATAAATACATATTTAAAATCTGTAACATTTGTATGTTTCCAGTAGTCTCTGCCGAATACTAAATGTCTTTAAGAATATTCAAGTAGCAGCATCTAGTGAACACCTGCTGTACTTTAAGGAATGTGCTAGTCATGGAAATATATCTCAGACCTGAACTTTCTTACCTCCCACTCCTGGCACCTGGAGCTGTGTCTGGAACACAGTAGGTGCACAATAAATGTTGCTGAACGAGTAAGCAGGAGAACAGGGTCTCGGAAGCACTTGAGAGCCGTGAACAGCTTCAGATTGTTGCTCAGTAAGCCCTGAACAGCACAGGAAGCCCTGCATCCGCTGGAAGGCATCCGCTGGAAGGCCTCCCACCAGGTCTCTGATAGGCAGCTGTGGTGAGCGCGCGTAGGGACGGGAGACTGGAAGAGGGGCTTGGAGCTGGGCCTTGACTTCCTCTGGCCTTTAAGAATGTGTTGCTACTGCTGCTCCCTCTGCTGCTGCAGTAACAAAGAAAGAAACTGAATAGATAACAGAAGCGACTGAGGCGTGCTTCGCAAATATAAAGCAGCATAGCAAAGTGGAGCCAGCACTCGCACAGTGCGGTGTGTGGCTCAGCTGTGAAAATGCGCTGCCTCCAGCAGGATCAGCAGGGCTGTGGTTAGGAACTTTTAGCCTTACAAACCTGTGAATTCTTTCCTTGCCTCACAGTTTTGTTTTTCTGCTCTGGGTCTCCCCTAACTCCCCTTCTCCCTCTCACCCTCCAGATGCTCAACCTATTCGTGGCTGTCATCATGGACAACTTTGAGTACCTGACTCGGGACTCATCCATCCTGGGGCCTCACCACCTGGACGAGTTTGTCCGTGTCTGGGCAGAGTATGACAGAGCAGCATGGTGCGTAGGCCTCTCAGCCACCCCCTCTGGGGCCCCTATCAAGGGCCTCTGGGGTTCTCAAGGAGGAGGGTGGGATGGGAGCCACCCCATTCTTGCCTGTTGCAGAAGGAGAGGAGAGTCCTCCTGGCTGTGGGCCGGGGAAGAGGCCAGATCCTCAGACTGGCTCTGGGATCAAACATGCTATGGACTTAGCTTCTGCGTTTTCCTTTCCCTGTTCTTTCCTTCTGTAACAGGCATTTTCCTCTGACAATCTCAATACACAGTCTGCAACTCAGAGTGTTTGAGTTCAATCCCCAGAGGAGCTTCCAGAATGGTTAGTGGACTCCTCTGAGTCACAGGGGGGTTGACAAGGGTTCTCTGGGTCAGCTGGACATCTGGCCACCTTAGTCCTTTCTCTCTCTCATCCCTCTCAAAAGTACAGTTTCATATAACTCTGAAATTATATAGACAACCAAGCAAGTTCTTCTTCGAAATGCTGGTTTAAACACATGTGGGTTTTTATTGCATGGAACTGAGTTAAATGGCAGGAATTTGCAGAGATGACCTCCCCGGATCTTTTTCACTTTCCAAGCGAAATTGTGCCTTCTGGACTTTAAAGCAGAGGCTGGAAAACTATAACCCATAGGCTCAATGTGGCTCACTTTATCTGGAAATAAAGTATTACTGGAGCACAGCTATGCCCATTTATCTATTGTTTATGGCTATTTTTGCATATTGTGATAAAGACAGTATTACCCTCAATTTTTAAAAAATATATTTATTATCTGACCCTTTACTGGAAAAGTTTGCAAATCCCTGCTTCAAGTTCAAAGGCAACCTTTTTAGTCCTCACAGTGGAAGGCAAAGTGAGAGTGCTGTGAGCGCTCATTCCATGGGCCCTTTGTCCCAACTTATTTTAGTTTCAGGATCTTATCTCACCAATCTATCCGTTCTGGCCCTACTCTGAAAATACTATAAGAAATGCCATCCTTCATAGGAGCGGACCACGTTGCTTCCACCTGGAACCATGTCATAGTCTGAGACTCTTCCCCAAACCTATCCTCCTATGAGGCTGTTGCACTTGGGTCACTTCTTTAGGTTGGAAGAACACATAGGAATTCCTCATCCCCTCAATGATTATTAACACTTTAGAGCACAGAGTTCTCTGAATCTGTTATTGTTATAGTAACTGAGCAATGGTGTTTACTTTCTGGGCCTGCTTTCTAGTGGGATAGGATGATTCGAATGCCATGGGCAGTGTGTTACAGGCAAAGGGAGCCAGGCCTGCATCGTGTCAGCTGTGTGGCCTTGGGCAAGTCACTCAACCACTCTGAGCTCCCATATCTGTTGTGGTAATGATAGTGGTAATTATAATAGTGGTAATGATCCTCCCTCTGTGAAGGCTGGTTGTGAGGATTATATTAAATCATGTATGTAACTTTTGTTATCATTAATAAGCATATGGGAAAGGAAGTAGAAAGTATGAAACATTGGTGTCTGTAAAGCTGGATGGCCATAGGATCAGGACACCAAGAAGGGACCTCTAGCCCTCACCTGAAAGAGAAGAAACTATTTGCCAGCAAAGGTGTTCTTTGCTTACCTAGCCTCACTCAGGTGAGAGCCCTTGGCTCTCAAAAACCTCAACTTCCTGTGGTTTCACATTATTTGGGGACGCAAGTCCCTTGTGCATTAAACATGCTGCTCCCCAGTTCTTCCATCTGCTGGGAAGACCAGTTCCATGAGGACTAATCATGAGATTCAGACACACGAGCTGTGAAAGACCAAGGGAAACCTCTTGCATCTGCTTTGAAATTCCCAGCATGACTTGTCCTGGTTAGTTTCACTGGCCTTCTCTAGGAGATGAGAGGGAAAACTAACCAAGGTGAAGTGAGCCAGTGTCTTCAAAAAGGAGATAGACAGGTTGCAAAGTACATCAGCCTATAGACAACAGAACCAATTCACCCACGCCTCAACCACCATAAGGACCCAAAGAACTCATGGTGAAATGAACCTCCTCTCAAGAGTCAAGAGACTTGGAAGTACTGCTGAGCTATTTGGAAGAAGAGAAAGAATCAACAGCAAAATCAAGAAAAGATTGGGAAGAGCAGAGCTGGGGCAAAGTTGTCGTCTTGACATGGCTGGTGAGGACTGGATGCTTGGAGGTGGAGGTGTGCGCTTATGGTTTGCAGTGGAAACCTGGATTTAAACCGGGGTGTGTCCAGACCCACAGGTCTCTGGCCGTTGCTGACTGGTTCTGACCCCTCACGGAGCAAATGCTTTAGCCTCTGAAAATGAATCAACTGTCGATTCTCTTCTTTCCACAGGAAGCCAGAAGTCTCTAGCAGGCTCTGTGAAAGGGGGTTGATGTGACAGGCCCCAGTGGTCCTGGAATTCTGACTGGATCTGACCAGGCTGTCTGCAGGTGGCGTGGCCGGGGCAGGACTGGAGGGAGAGCCCTGTGGCTCCCTCGCAGGCTGCCTTTTGGGCACACATCCCGGCAAGCTCCTACCACATTGAGAAGTGTTTGCCCAAGCGGAACTCGGGGGAAAATCTGCCACAAAGAGAAGCAAAGTCCTTCGCAGGTTCCCTCCTGCCAACTGTGCACCTTGCTAATTAGCCTAATGGGAAATTCCTCTCTTGCAGTCCGGAGAAAGATGCTGACTTCCCACCACCTGACACGCGGGTCTGAGTAGCTGCCTGTAAGCAGTGTCTGTGCAAAGCAAAGGGCTCTGCAGTCCGCTTCACAGCAGCCTGGCATCTGCTCCTGATGGAGGTCGGAGGCATTTGTGAACTGGTGGACTTGGTATTTAGAGGGCTAGCTGGAGCCAAACTCCATTTGCCGCAGCTGGCCAGATACAGGCCAGACACGTCGTGGGGTGCTCATGGTCACTAGGCATTGATTTCCTTGGAAAATCAGAGGCAGTGTAGTTTGCAGAGTGATGGTTCATACCGTTTGCAAGGTGCTGGCTCTCTGATGCTAACCATCCTCCGTCTCTCCTGGTCTGGCTTTGCCGGGCCCCAGGAAAGAAGCCACTCGTCCTCCTCCAGCCGGCCCTTTCATGGCTAGGCTGTCGTGTCTCTCCTCCCCTTCTCTGAGTGTCCTATTAACCCACCTGTGCTTTCTTTACAGCGGCAGGATCCCGTATAAGGATATGTACAAATTAGTGCGGGTGATCTCGCCGCCTCTGGGCCTGGGAGAGAACTGCCCCTACAGGGTGGCTTGCAAGGTTTGCCTCCGGTCCCCAGCCGTGACCGTGACCATGACCGTGGCCGGCAGCGGGGTGCAGCCTCCAACCCCCACCTCTCCGTTTTGCTCCACCACCACTGCGCCACATGAGGGAACCTTCATGTTGCTTTCCTTTGAGTTTAAAGAGGTCCAAACCCTTCCAGAACCAGCAGCTGTTACACAAGGAAGAAGGGCATTTTGGGGGGTGGGGGAGGGACGTGGATAAACAAAGAGCTGAGGACTTAATAACAGAGGCTGCTTTGACCTCTGTTTTCTTCACACGCACACACTCATCCGTGCGTGTGGAACACACACACATTCTCTCTCTCTTTCTCACTCCACCTTATTCTATGGATTTAGAAGAACCTAAATTCAGAGGAACCTGTCCCTCCTCCAGAGAAGGCAGAAATCTTTTTAATTCAGCAAGGAGTTCTGGTTTCTTTCCCTTAGAGATAGAGCACCTCCTTCTCACACATGAGTAGCATCCTCCCATAGAGAAGGTAGAAAAGTGTGATTCTAACCACACTTACTCCTGCCCTATTCTGGACAGTTTGGTCCCAAGCAATTATTTTGGGTCGGTTAGCCAAAAAGTTTGCTCGGATTTTTTTCCATAAGGTCTAACAGAAAACCCTGAACAAAACATTTGGCCAACCCAATGAAAGCTAGGACAGAAAGGTGAGAAACAATTAAAAAAAAAAAAATGAGGGCAGGAGGTGAGGATATGTAAAGAAGGTGAAGAGGATACAGTCCATGGGGCGTGGGAGAATTTCATAGCTCAGAGGGTCTGGGAAGATCTCCGTAGAGCAGGGAGAGCTCCAGAGCAGAGTTCTTGCCTGAGGGTCCTGCTGTGTATCTTTGAGGGGTCTGTTGTGACTGCGCAGTCACTGCTTGTTTGTGAAACCAGGAACATGGTTCAGGGGCACACAGGGGACCTCCCTCTCCAGCTAACACAGTGGCTCCACCCAGCCCGGGGCCAAGGCCAAGCCCCCAGAGAAAAGGAAGCCTTTCCTGATGTGCCAGGAGGGATGCGCAGGCTCCCTGGGGCGCAGCTCATTCCAACAGCTGGAAGAAGACTTAGGCCCAGAAAGATGCCAGCATGGGCGATGGGGGAGGAGCTGGCCAGGAACGGCGGCAAGTGATTCCTATACTTGGGCAGGCCGAACAGCTGCCTCTGCAGAGACTCTTTAAACTCCACCCTGGTGAACCCATCGCGGCCGCATGTGGGAGAGCCCGGGAGGGCAGCATGGCATGCGAGATGCTCCTCCTCCTCCTGGTTTTGTTCTTTCTGGCCCCAGCATGCCGCCGCCCCGGGGCATGCCGCCACACAAAGAGCACTCTTACCCACAGAGCCAGGTGGAAGCAACGGGCCAACTGAGCGCCAGCCGCCGCCCACCACTTTCAGCGCCAGCCGCCGCCTCCTGCAGCGCTCACACCACAGAGCGGGATACACGATGCCCCCGCCTGCGGGTTCAGAGCAGGAGAAGGGCCTGACTTCCAGGCCAGGGAGAGGGGGCCAGAAACCCCTAACCCAGGGCTGGAGCACCGTCTATCTGGTTTATACCGCTCGCACACAGCCCTGGGAAGTGAAGACCAGCCTGTGTTGTAGGGGGCGTGGCTGGTGTGAACAGGGAGATGGGGTGACGCTCCTCCCGGAGGGGAACACCAGTCCCTAGGACAGCGCACGGAGGGACCTAAGGTTGCCGCCACGTTCCCGGGTCTGTGTGGGGCGTGATATAAATCCGCACCAGGATGGATCACGTGTATGATTTGCCTTGATTAACAGGTTTCCTGTTCTTTTCCTGTTTGTCCATTTTGTTTCGTTTCTCTTCTCCCGTTTTCTGTACTCTTTTGTTTGTTTTGGCTCCCCCCGGGAATGCCTGTTCTCCTCTCCTCCCTGTCTGCATTCTTCCCTGCCACCCTCCCTGCCCTGCCCCCCGACCCCCATCCCCCACCCCCGCCATGAGCAGTGGCCGCATCCATTACACTGAGATGTATGAAATGCTGACTCTCATGTCACCGCCGCTAGGCCTCGGCAAGAGATGTCCCTCCAAGGTGGCATATAAGGTAGACCACCCCTTCCTTTGTTCTGGGCTAGTGACCAGCAGGAAATGGGATCCGGCTGTGGGGAGGTCAGAATGTGGGGGAGGAAGCTGGGCTGGGAACGGTGGGAGGAGGGAACCAAGGAGAAGAGAAATGATGCGAAGCAAGGGTCAGGAAGGTTCACGGAAGGATGATACACGAGGTGGTTTGTAAGACATTAAATGTGTTGTTCTGTTTCTACAAGTGTGTGACTTCTTGTGAGTGGGTTACTAGAAAAGAAGTAAGTAGCATGTTTCCTTTAAGAGGAAGCAGAGTGGTGGCCTGCAGAATAGCATATTTGGGCAAGAAGGACAGCAGTCAGAGCTTATAAAAAGATCTTCCATCAGATAAACTGAGAAATAGGAAATATGCATAAATTCCACTAAACATGGTTCAAGAAGAAATTTTTAGGAGAGAGGAAAACTCTTAACAAATGTCTTCCTCCATGACATAGGAAGGAGCAGTGGTATGGTTCCTTCTAGGTATTAGAAAAAAAAAAGAGGAACACGACCTCCATCCCTTGATACATGATGACGAATGCAGCTCCCTTCCCCCATTAGTCCAACTACCCATTTTTCCTGACAGTATCAAAGGAAAGGGTGATGATGGGCACAGGTTGCATTCACCATTAGGCCTGCCTTCTTGGCATGACCAAGATATGGATGGACTCCCCTCAGTTTGCTTAGAGCAACATTGTACATTAGGAGTCACCAGGCATCAGGGTGCTGATCAGCACCTTGAGGCCTGAACGTTTCCTCCACATTCAGTAATGCGTGTACTCAGTCATTTAGTCATGTCCGACTCTTGCAGCCCCATGAACTATAGCCTGCCAAGCTCCTCTGTCCGTGGGATTTTCCAGGCAAGAATACTGGAGTGGGTTGCCATTTCCTAGTTCACATTCAGTAATAGTTACTGTTAATCCCCCATTGCTATTTAGACTGACTCAGAACTCTGGAGCTCTTTCATTCACCTAGCAATGCGCCCTGGCAGTGGCACCACTTCTCTGGAAGCCTAAAGCAGTGGGAGAGAGGTGGAACTCAGATACAAACCGGAAACTGGCCTTACATTCCAAGATGCCATATTTGTGGCGTCACATTAGGCGAGATGTTTCGATGGAATGTTAGAAACTCTGCCTTGGAAAGAGATGCTTGACTTCCTGCTAGGCTGGTGGTTCTGCTGGAGGACCTTCTCCTGCTGCTCCCTCCAAGTTTAAAGCTCCAGAGAGCATCTCATTGGAACAGGGGGCATCTATTAGGGACCCTCAACCACCCCACTACATGGCTCCTCCTGTGCAGCTTAGGAGCCAACATCCTTTATGCTCATGATTCCACATCTAACAGATGTTGGACTATATGGCCCTGAGTTCCTTGAATTTCTGGGGTGAAGCTTGGGACGGGGGCACTAAGGGTTGCGGGAATCGGAGGAAAAGTTCATTCCAAAAGCAAGATACTCTCTGGAAAGTGGATTTGGCCATTTCCGTTGGATCCCCTTCCTCCAGGTGAGGGGGACAAGGCCTGCCCACTCTGCTCCTGCCTCAGTCACCCTTCTCTCCTATCTTCTCTGCTCTCCCCAGCCCTCTTCCCCTGGACCCTGTTTGCATTCTCTCACTTTTCCATTCTGCTCCACCTCATCCTTTGAATAAGCTGGACTTCTGCATGTTCAACCATGTGCTGGCAATTTAAAGACTCAAAAAGGGGGCATCAGGATGCATCTTTCAAGTCAGATAAGCAAAGTAAAATCTACCGCCCCCCATCACTGTCTTTTCACCTGAGTTTTTTGGGGTCTTCATGGGACAAGTGGGATTGTAGAACAGCCCTGAAGCAGGGAATGGAGCCACCTCCCTGAGCTGACTCCTTTCCCTGAGACACTGTTTTTAGGAATCCTGATCAAAGACATTCTTAGGACCCTGGAGGAGTCCTACAGAATGATGAGTCCCTCTTCCCTTGGAATTTGGCATCATTCCCCAGGGGAGGCGAAAAAAAACCCAGCAGCCAATGAGCCTCCAGTGAGAAGCAGGGCGAGAACAGGACTGGGACAGGGGATGGGGGAATCCTTGCCCTTCTTTTTTGTCTCTGCATCTGACCTCTGCACTTTTCCTCCCTTGTTGCCATGGTTTCTTTCGATATATGTTTTCTCCTGCTGTTTCTTTTCTCTTTTTTACACAGAGGTTGGTCTTGATGAACATGCCAGTGGCCGAGGACATGACTGTCCACTTCACTTCCACACTGATGGCTCTAATCCGGACAGCTCTGGACATTAAAATCGCCAAAGGTCAGTAACCTTAGGAAGGAAGAAGGTTCTGGAACAACTCACCCGGAGTGATGCAGGACAGAGATATTTGAACGTCATCCGACCATGAAGTAACCTGGAGATCAAGTAGTTTTCACCTCCCAGTTTTCACCTCTGAGATACAGTAACTGTTACTGTACTATTTAACTTTTGCCCTTTCCTCTTAATGAAATGAATGACTTGATGTTCACTAAGGCTCCTTTGAGCTTAAGAGGGTATGATCTTCGATGTCTGTACTATCTAACATGTCTACTGTCTACCATCTACTATCTAAAATGTCTAATAGTAGACATTTAAGTAATATTTGTTGAATGAACAAGTGAATTTCAGTTCTGGTTTGTTTGTTTTTTTTTTTTTTTCCTTACATGGGGTTTTTAACGTCTTAGAAGGATTCTGTGGCCGGTGCTATCATTTAGTGATTTAGGAAAGAAGGCTTTGCTACCTCCAGCAGGGCCTCCGGTTTCCTGCTCTTACCTGATCGAAGTCCTTTTTAAAACTGGTTCACTCAGACCCTGGGGTTAGATCACTGGAAGAACAGATACACGTATAATGAGGCAGAGGAGGTGGGCTTGTGGCGCTCTGCATTTCCCCTTCTGATATACTGAGCAGCTGGGAGGCTCTGCAAATGAATGAGGAAGCCAATCTTGGTCCCCAGGGCCTCAGCTCTCTGTGGCGGGATATCCCTGAGTCACTGAAAACAGGAGCCAGAATTCGTTCCGCTCCTTCAGCAGAAAGACCCAGCGGATTGCAAGATCCACAGTCACTAAGTGCCAAGATTTCCTCCAAGAGTATGAGGCGCCATGCTGACTCAGCCTCTGCCCCATCTCCTCCCTCCGTCCTTGTTATTTCTGTGTCTGTTCTGTTTTTGTTGTTAATAAATGTATCTTCTCCCAGGTGGTGCAGACAGGCAGCAGCTAGACTCAGAGCTCCAGAAGGAGACCCTGGCCATCTGGCCTCACCTGT
This sequence comes from Ovis aries, assembly GCF_016772045.2. Classification (NCBI taxonomy): domain Eukaryota; kingdom Metazoa; phylum Chordata; class Mammalia; order Artiodactyla; family Bovidae; genus Ovis; species Ovis aries. The sequence continues at coordinate 62,347,845 of NC_056065.1, forward strand.
CCCAGAAGATGCTGGATCTGCTCGTGCCCATGCCCAAAGGTGCGGGGTCTCCTGGCTCTCCTTGTCACTGTGGGCCCAGAATGCCAAGACCACATCTTTGGGGGGAGCATGGAGTGATCAAGGAGTTAAGGGAAGGGTGCTCTTTTATTCTTAGGAAACAGAAATCCCTCACTTCTCAACTGTCATTAATTGAAAGCAGTTTGTTTTTGCTTATTGAAGTATAGTTGATTTACATGGCTAATTTCTGCTATATAGAAAAGTGATTCAGTTATACATATTTTTTAATATTCTTTTCCACCCCTGTGCTATACTAACCTTGTCATTTATCTATCATGTATAGCTAGAAAATACTAACCCCAAACTCCCAATCCTTCGCTCCCCTTTGGCAGCCACAAGTCTGTACTGCTTTTTTTTCATAGACAGGTTTACTTGTGCCATTTTTAGAATCCATATAAAGTGATATCATATATTTGTCTTTTGTTTTCTGACTTAAGTGTGATCATTTCTAGTTGTATCCATGTTGCTGCAAACAACATGATTTCATTCTTTTTATGGCTCTGTAATATTCCATTGTGTAAATGTACCACAGCTTCTATATCCATTCATCTATGGATGGACATTTAGGCTATTTCCATGTCTTGGCTACTGTGAATAGTGCTGTTATGAACATAGGGTGCGTGTTTTAGTTTTGAAGTATAGTTTTGTTTGGATTTATGCTCAGGAGTGGGATTGTGGATCATATGGTAGTTCTGTTGTCAGTTTTCAGAGGAAGCTCCATCCTGGAAAATAGTTTCTTAAGATAGGTCACTGTGGTTGTGGGTGAAACTTCTTGGGTGCACAGCTCCCTCCTCCCACATAACACAGTTCACCAGACCTTCAAGCAGTTGGGGAAAAGGTGCTGTTACTAAGGGATGGAAATCAAGGCCATTCCAGGGGGTGGGGGGTGGTGCTTACTAATGTGTTTCTTATCATTAGTAACATGGCCCTCCCTGGGTGGCCGTGGCAGTCCCCTGAGGATAGCTCTTGGGGGGCCTGTTTACTCTGGGTCCTCAGTGCCTGGCGCAGACGGAGCCCTCCATAAATGCTGGATGGCGGGGTAGTGGAAGGGGCAAAGCTGCTTCCCAGCATCCTCACTCTCTCCGCGTCTTCTCCTGTTTCCCTCCATGCCACACTGGTGTCCTCAGCCTCTGACCTGACTGTGGGCAAAATCTATGCAGCAATGATGATCATGGACTACTACAGACAGAGCAAGGTGAAGAAGCAGAGGCAGCAGCTGGAGGAACAGGTGAAGGTCAAGGACAGACTGCGCGGTGGGTGGGCAGGCCCCCGAGGGGGCAGGCCAGTGCATCCCTGGGGGACCGTGCCCGCAAGTGCACAGAAGCAGAGACCAGGCCTCGCAGGGCCCAGGAACTGCCTGGGATCGGGAGATTAGAACCCCAGTGGGCAGAGGTTCAGGTAGTCACGCAGAGTATCAGTCATATTCCCGTTTTACTCAAGTCGCTGGTATTTCCCCCATAGTCATTTGAGTTCCTTTTTCCTCCTTTCCACTTTTAACCCAGAAAAATGCACCCATGTTCCAGCGCATGGAGCCCTCGTCTCTGCCTCAGGAGATCATTGCTAATGCCAAAGCCCTGCCTTATCTCCAGCAGGACCCCGTGCCAGGCCTGTGAGTATAACCAGAAAGCCCACAGCTCCCCTGCCTGTGTCATCAGGCAGACCCACAGATTCATCGCCTAGAAGTGCCCGAGAAATAATACTAACTCTGAGACGAGTGGATGCGCCCCTCTCTGAAACTGAGAAGGCAACATGTTGTATCTTTTTTTTTTTTTAACTTCTTATGGCAGCTCTTTTAATATCTTTAAAATATTGATTTTTTTTTACTTAGTTTTGGTTGAGCTGGGTGTTCATTGCTGTTGTCAGGCTTTCTCTAGTTGCAGTGCACAGGTTTCTCATTGAGGTGCCTTCTCTTGTTGCAGAGCATGGGCTCTAGGGAGTGTGGGCTTAGTTGCCCCACAACATGCAAAATCTTCCCTGACCAGGAATCGAACTCATGCATTGTCAGGTGGGTTCTTAACCCCTGGACCAGCAGGGAAGTCCAGCGTGTTGTATCTTAAAGTGGCTATTCAGCGGGGAGTAACGGAAAAGCAGATAGCGCAGTATGGGTGCCGCGGCCAGCTCGAGAGACAGGGAGCCCTGTGCATGGACAAAGGAAGAAGGGGCTATATTAGTATTGCCGCTTTACAGTGAAGAAACTTGTGGCTCAGAGAGACTCATTAAGTCATCCAAAGCCACATGGCTGGTAGGACTCTGAACTGGAACTTAAGTCCGTTATTTCCAAGCCCAGAGTCTTCCCTTTACACTGTGTTATCTGAAAAGAACCTTTTATCAGGCAAAACATTTTTTTTTTAATTTTCTATATTGAAAGCAGTAACAAAACTCTAATTAAGAAATGTACCAGTTCTTCTGAGTTGTAAGCCTTAGCCCCAATGTGGCCATGAGTCATAAAGGATGTATTATTATATACACACCTCATTATAACACTCTCTCTCATCATAAGCATGTAGTGAGTACTCAAAGGGCGTGAGTCTATCTTCCCACCGTAAATGGCATTTTGTAGTTGGTTGTGCTAGTGGTAAAGAATCCACTTGCCAATGCAGGAGACATAAGAGACATGGATTCAATCCCTGGGTGGGGAAGATCCCCTGGAGGAGGGCATGGCAACCCACTCCAATATTCTTGCCTGGAGAATCCCATGGACAGAGGAGCCTGGCAGGCTACATGCCACAGGGTCGCAGAGTTGGACACGACTGAAGCGAGTTATTAGTGAATTTTTTTTTCCAGTCTAGCTTATATGGAACCAATAAATCACTAAATACCATCACATCTTCAGTAATTATCAGAGGAGTGAAATCCCAGGCTTGGGAATGAGACCTCTGTCAGAACACCATTTGAAACCTCTCACACCATGAATTTCCTTCTCCCTGTGGTGTCGGAGATCTGTTTTTGAAAAGCAGTTTTCATAGGTCACAATCCACGTTTGAAAGTGAAGATGACCAGGGCCATCGGTCATTTTTACAGGAACATGTGATGTGTTGAAGTAGCAGGTGTGGATTCTCCTGTCTACAGAAAACAAGTTCATGTTTCTCTTTAGTCTGTGCAGAAAGGTCAAGAGGGCTGATTAGAGCACTAGTACTATCTTCTTGGAAGAGTTTATGGTGTTTTTCAAAGGTCTTTGGCTTAGAAATAGAGGAAACCATCCCTCCTCTAGATCTGTTTTGCCACAACGATTTGCTGTGCAAGCTATAACTCCCACCATTGGACCATCCCAGCCTCTCTCCCATATGTTTATTGATTCACTGATTCGACCAATATTTACTGAGAGTCAATGGAACCCAAAAACTGGTTTAGTCACTAGGGATTCAATCAACATGATCACAGTTTCCATGGACACAGTCCTTGAAATAGAAATTACAAGAGTGGTAACAGTTAAAAATGTGTGCGTGTGGCGGGGGTTTCGGTGGGGGGGGTGTCGGCTATTGTGATGCTGTGTGAAGGAACCAGCACACGTGGTGTGAGGATTTGAGGAAGCCTCCCTGAGGAAGCAACATTTGGGTAAGACTCAGAAGCAAGCACTTCAAGAGATGAAATAAAAGTCGGGTTAAGTTTAAGGAACCTAAAAGTGTCCTGATGGACGGTGCACAGAGAGGTCAGGGCAAGTGGCAGGTGACAGATCTGGCAGGGCTGGGAGACAGAAGTTCATTTTCATCCAAGGATAATGGGGGACACAGTCACCAGAGTGACGTGATCAGGTTTCTGCTTTCCAAAGGTCCTTCTTTAGTCTGGTGTGGGCTCAGTGGATTGGAGGGAGACAGTTTGAGAGATGGAACATCACCTAGTACATGGCTGCAGTTTTGTGAATAATTAAAGACTGTGGCTTGGATTAATAGGAAATGGAGAGAGAGTGAGAGAGCCAGACTGGAAAGGAAATTCATACACAGAACGGATCAGATGGCTGATCCGTTGGTGGCTGATTGGCTACATGGCATGCAGGAGGGGAAGGAATCAAGGATGACCTTTGGGTTTCTGGTTTGAGCTTTAGGTAGATGATGGTCCATCTCCTGAAATGGAGACATTCATGGAGCAGCGCTTGCGTTCCTCGGGACCAGCTATGCTTCTCGAGCCCTGTAGGGTTCAAGCAGTGATTGCTCTGGGGGCAGCGTGGTGACCATGCCTGAGCTCCTCTCTCATTGAGTTTACACCTGGTAGAAAAAGACATGAAACAATTATCAGAAAGAAAAAACGTGTCCTTTCTGATGATTTAATCACAATTCTAGTAAGTACGAGGACGGGGAAAAAAAAATGCATTATGATCTGAGTGCATGTGGGAGAGGGCTCTGACCAGTTTATCAGATAAGATTTCATCAAGGATGTGACTTTTAAGAAAAATTGTGAAGGATAAGTTAAAAAACGGCTTGCAAGGGACTAGGTGTTTGAGAAGCATGCTGTCTATGCTGGGGACAGCCTTTCTTAAAGTCCTGAGGCAGAAAAGGATTCTGGCACATTCAGCCAAATGTGGTTGAGAGGCCCAGCATGTTGGACTTCAGGGAATAAGGGGAAGTTATGCAAGAGGAGGGGCTTCCCTTGTAGCTCAGTTGGTAAAGATCTACCTGCCATTGAAACATGTATATTACCATATGTGAAACAGATCACCAGTCCAAGTTCAGTGCATGAAACAGGGCACTCAAAGTCAGCGTGCTGGGACAGCCCAGAGGGAGGGGAGAGAGGTGGGATGGGGGACACATGTACAACCCGTGGCTGATTCATGTCACTGTATGGCAGAAACCACCACAATATTGTGAAGTAATTAGCCTCCAATTGAATTAATTTTAAAATAAAAAGGAAACATGCACAACAGAAGAAAAAAAAAAAAAAGAATCTTCCTGCAGTACAGGAGACCTGGGTTCAGTTCCTGGGTCAGGAAGATCCCCTGGAGAAGGAAATGGCAACCCACTCCAGTATTCTTGCCTGGAGAATCCCATGGACAGAGGAGCCTGCCAAGGCTACACAACTGAGCAACTAAACCATGCAGGAGGAGGATGGTCAGGCCTCTAGACTCTTCCCCAACACTGAGGAGCTGGACAAGGTTTTCGAAGTAAGAGGTCACTCGGCGTTCAAATTAGCTAAGTCTAGAATGTTGTTCAGTGGTTTTAAGGGTCCTCTCTCGGAGAAGGCAATGGCAACCCACTCCGGTACTCTTGCCTGGAAAATCCCATGGGCGGAGGAGCTTGGTGGGCTGCAGTCCATGGGGTCGCTTAGAGTCGGACACGACTGAGCGACTTCACTTTCACTTTTCACTTTCATGCATTGGAGAAGGAAATGGCAACCCACTCCAGTGTTCTTGCCTGGAGACTCCCAGGGACGGTGGAGCCTGGTGGGCTGCCGTCTATGGGGTCGCACAGAGTCGGACATGACTGAAGTGACTTAGCAGCAGCAGCAGCAGCTACCCATTAGGGACCCTGCAGTTACTCATTTTCTGTAGGGCAGAAAGGGGCCCATTTCCTGTAGAGCTGTGCTCATCTGTTCCCTGTGTTTCTCAAGCCAAGGCCTGAGGAGGAGGACTGACATTTCAGCAGTTGTTTCAATAGCAGATGGATCTCTAGATGTTGTGAAAATTCAGCAGAAGCCCTCACCGGCGGCAAGGGGACAGGTCAGGTGAAAAACCTGCTCTTCAAATCTTCCCCTGTGCTCCCAGTCTAATGAATTACTTTTAAGTAATTGGCAGTCCTTGCTCAGGCCTCAGATTTTCCAGTGGGTTTGAGAGTCATACAGCAACAGACTCTGCAGCAGCTCTTCCCATCTCATCTGTCCCTCCTGACCCCACTGCAAGCTGCTGCCACATCACTGACCATGTCCTTCTCGAGATGAGGAAGCTCAGGCTGTGTGCTTGCTTAGGGCAGAGGGGGTGGGTAGCAGTGAATGGTGACAGCAGCGGGCCATATTCTCAGGACAGGTTCTTGGCTGCTTCTTTTTTTTCCCCCTAACTAGCTGGGTGGATCTTATTGGCTGACAGTGTCTGCAGGTACCAAACGGTGGTTTACTCATAGGCACACGGCAACAGGTCTCTGCACTTTTCATTCAGAGGCCCTTAAACACCTGGCCAGCTTTGTCTTTGTCCTTTTACCTCATTACCACTGAAGCATCCTCCTACATAGCCATCGACCCAGATGATGTCACCTCTTCAGCATCACCTCCGACCCAGTCCATAAGCCAACAGACACAGTATCTGGTACAGAGCAGTTCTTCAGTAAACGTTCAGGGCATTCAGTTGTTTCATTTGGCCATGGATGTTGGCACAATAGAACCATACTCTTACTGAGAGTGGAAGAAATTTCTTAAAAGACCATGACTGCTTAATATTTAAACAAACTGTTCACTGTTTAAACTATGGCATTTTTCCGCCGAATGGAGAAGCTGAGCAGAAACAGGTTTACAATCTAGCATTGGTCTTCCATATGGCTGAGTGTGACAAATGATGTCATTTGTCACAGATATGCCAGTCGCCAGCAAAATGATGAATCATTCCAAATGCAGGTTGAAAACAGTGGTTTCTCTTTTCCAGTGTTCCGGCCCCCGCCCCTGCCCCCCAAGGCTAGCCGCCTGTAAGTTGACAGGCTTACAACCTAGCCAAGGCTAAAGGGTATTGCCCTTGCTGGGAAAAGAGTCTTGTCTGGGTGGGAGTTAGTAATGGCAGTTACGTCATGACTGTGTCTCTCTCATGCACACTTTACCTCTGAACGTGGCATTGCTTTGCAGGAGTAGCCGGAGTGCATACCCTTCGATGAGTCCACTCTCCCCACAGGAAATATTCCAGTTGGCCTGTATGGACCCAGCTGATGATGGACAGTTCCAGGAACAACAATCTCTGGTGAATGAATTCAAAAATTACTTCCTTGGTTTCCTAATCCCTCCCAATCTTTTTTTTTTTTTTTTTTTCCACATTCTATTCCATAACCATGATCCATCAGAAAAAAAAAAAAAAAAAAGAAACACCTTTCTGATAGTCCAACCAATTACCCTGGGAGTTTCCTGCCATCTCCTTTCCTGGCTGTTTCTCATGTTTTCTGACAAATGCTCCCTCTTCAGGTTTTAAAACCCCAGAGGCCCCTTACCTGCTGCAGGAACTTAAAATGCTTCAGGCCAAGCTCTCTTAGTTTGTGTCCCTGGGCTTCACATGGAGAAACAGAAGTAACAAATGAAATCTTGCCTTTGATTGGGAGCCTTAGGATGAGTCATCATAAGAATGAGTGCCACCAACCAGGCAGTTATTAGCTGTTTGCTGGGAGATACAGGAGAATCTCATGCCTCTGCTCTGTGTGGGTTCAGGAAAATTTGCCCTTGTGGTCACAATTCTACAAGATCAAATACATTCAAAGAGGTCCCTAAGATCACGCTTGTGAACCTAAAGATTTTCATCAACAGAAATGGGCAAAATTTCTAAGAACTCTATTGAATAGAGTTTAAACTTAGAGATAAGAGGGCAGATGGAATTTTGGATTTTACTAATACAAAGCTAAAATAGGATTCCCAGAGATGACAGACTTTACTATTATTAGTTCAGAAGCCATGAGGTCAAGTTCCCTCAAGCTTTGAATTAAAGCCCAGGTGTTGATTGATCTGGAGAGAAAAAGGGGTGAAACCTGACCTCTGCAAGAGTCTATATAGACAGTTTGTTTTAAGTGAGTTCCATGTCACTTAGATTCTGATGCATCTGTGTTCTTCTCACCCCCTCTCATCCCTGTGTTCTTCTGACCCATCCCAGGGTATGCCTCTGCATACCCCAGAGCTTCCCGAATGGATGTGTGGGTGGAATGTGCATATGGCCTGCTTGTGGGTGGCATGTCTGATGGGATGGGTACCCTTCGGAAGGGAAGAGATACTTCAGTAGCACCAACAAATGAATGATTCCATTTCGTGAATCTCCATTTTGTGAGAACTGGAATTGTGCATGGCTGTACTGGGGAGACCACCAGACCAGAGCCTCCCTCCCCTCAGTGTGTGAGTGGCAGCCTGAAAGTGTTCTTGATAAGGTAGGTAAAAATACCTGGAGTAATTCCCCGCCTTCCTTTCTGAGGAACTTAGCACCAAGGCCCTGGCCTAATTGGTACAGACAGTTTAAAGGGACTTCTCATCATTTTATGGCTTGCCTGGTGCTGTGTCTGCTAAGAAAAACCTCAATCATGTGTTCTTTCTTTCACAGGGAGGCTTTATTGCATCATCCTTCCTGCAGGTTCCCCAGGGCTGAGCTGCAGTGCCAGGACTTTCTGGATCTATGTTCATCTCATTGTCAGTCCGAGTGTCTGTAGTCCAGTTCAGGTGTCAGCCCGTGCTACACACTCACCGCTGTGTACTCCTGCTCCATGTCCTGGGGCGTGGCTGTGATCTGTGTGTGTCTTGCACCACCTCTGACACCCATAGAGTGCAGTATCGTTACCACACAGACTGCAGCATTAACACGTTTCAGGTCGGACACGTGTGCTATATAAAGCATACACTGCAAACACCGTAACTTCAAGTGCACATATCCTGTCCCGTGAAGGCAGTGCTTCCGATTCATACCAGGGACCCCTCAGCCAAATGGTCATGGAGGGCAAGGGGGTGTCTTAGACACCCTTACCTTTTAACAGTACCCTAGTCACACACCCATGCCTTAGGGTGTCATTTCCTAAATATAAAATGCTCTTTTTCTGGTATAATCTCCAGACGTCCAAAATATTCCTAGCTCTTTTTGTTGGGTAGCCAGGATAAACATTTTTAAAGCAGCTCTACTCTTTATGCAGCGATACTAGCTGTCTATATAGAGCATGTGCGTTTGCCAAACTAACATTCCTTAACCAGGAAAATTAAATGATTTGGGCAGGAATCTAGAGATTTCCAATCCAACTTCTTAAAGCTCTCAAATGCTCTCATAGACCAGTACAATAGCTACTGCCCACATGTGGAAGCTGAACACTCCTTATTACATATCTCAGTTTGGACTGATCACATTATAAGTGTAAAATACACACCCATGTCAAAGGCTTCGTGCCAAAAAATGTAAAATACCTTATTTTTGTATTGATTATATGTTGCTGTGAGAATATCTGTATACACTGGGTTAAACAAAATCTATTGTTTCATATTTATTTTTGCTTTTTAAAATGTAATTACTAGGAAATTTTAAATTACACAAGTGGTTTGCAGTATATTTCTATTGGACTGCACCAGTCTAGAGCATTCTTGAAAGATGGCTACCCACACCCTTTTTTGGTTTTAATCACAAGAAAGCCCTTAAAAGCATGTCTTAAGATGTCAGAAATTGGTGGCTTTCCTTAAAACACTGCTTTCTATTTAATTGACAAATTCTTCAGATTAAAAGAATAAACCCACCACTAGCAACTTACAGAAAGTAAATTTCATAAAGTGGTAAGATCTGATGCATCTGTTTAGTAATAATTAAGATGGTCCTTAACTAGAAAAGGTGATCTTTACCCCTCAATTCTATTTAGAACTTTCTCTTTTGGGACATCTGGTATACCACATATGTGCACACAGAAACACAAATCTATATATGCCTACAACTGAGACCTTAGAGATGGATGTCTCTCTTCTGAAAGCTATTGTTCATATGGAGGAGGCAGAATCATCCACTGAAAGTGAGAAGCTATGGGATGGAACCAAGTCCCACAAGCTTGGCTGTGTGTTTATTTCTAGGAGCCAGAGGTTAGTGAATTAAAAAGCGTGCAGCCCTCTAACCATGGCATCTACCTTCCTTCGGACACCCAGGAGCATGCGGGCTCTGGGAAGGCATCCTCTATGCCACGCCTGACTGTGGATCCCCAGGTAAAAGGCAACCACCACTACTGTGTTCAGTAGCATCCTGGGCTGTATTGAACTGGTGGGTTATGAAAACACATCTGACATCTTCAGGTGAGCCCTGACTTGCTGCCACGCCTCTCTAAGAGCTGGCTTATGGGCCTTCTCTATGGAGCATGCTCCTCCACACTGTGTTTCCAGTGACAGTCTAGCCACAGCAGGCCAGCCAGCAGAAGGGTGGGGCCTCTGGATGAGCTCCACATCCTCACGACTCCACTGGCTAGGCAAGAAATACTCTCCAGGATGTTCCCCATGGGTTTTTCCTTCTTTTTCTCTGTTCCTGGCTCTTCTAACACATATGCAGTTACTTACACACACAGCTCTGTGTCAGGACTGTCTGTCCTAACCAGCACAGACCATACCTCATTCCTTTGTCTGTTTTCCTGGCTTCTTTTTTTCTGTCTGTCTGTCTTACATCAAGGTTTTGACAGAGACAAGAAATTTTTGTGGATCTGTTTTAATATCTGTGGCAAATCAAACTACCCGAGTTTAATGTGGAGCTGGGGTGGGACTGATGGAGAGAGCAATGCATTTTCAGGAGCCTTGCAGTATCTATTCAGTTACCAACTCTCCTAAGCTCTAGCGCTGTGGAACAGTGCCTTCTCTGAGGAGGGTAAGATACAAAAAGGCAAAACCACGCTTCTTGTATCGTGGAGGCTTTCTGACAGTAGCCCTCACTTATTTCAAAGCAGCTCAAGGTTCACGGCAGGTCCTGGCTGGGTCCCTGGGGTAGATGGCTCTGGGCAGCTTGCAGAGGACACTTAGCTCCCTGCTCCCCTGAGCATGACGAGGAGCCCTGCAACAGCCCAGTGACCATGTTAATGTAAAGATGCTTTCTGGAACAGCCTCCTCCAGCGTAAAGTCTGAACGAGAGGGAGTCGCGGGAGGTGACAGTTGGCAATCTTCAACCATCTCAGTCTTCTATCTTCCTTACTTTTAGACTATTTCAGTAATTAATTCATACCTTGTGTTCCTGGGTGGGGCGGGGCCTCACGTTTCCAGGTGGTGACAGATCCCAGCTCCATGAGACGTTCATTTTCCACCATTCGTGATAAGCGTTCAAATTCCTCATGGCTGGAGGAATTCTCCATGGAGCGAAGCAGCGAAAACACCTACAAGTCACGGCGCCGGAGTTACCACTCCTCCCTGAGGCTGTCAGCCCACCGTCTGAACTCTGACTCAGGTGAGAAGGTCTTCACTCTCTGCGGTGTTCCTGCTCTTGAAGGGCTGATCCTGATAAGAACTGAAAAATCATGGCAACAGAATCCAGACAAAAGACAGGGTTAGAGGAGTGAAGGAAGAATGCTCCTTAATAAAAGGGGTTCCCTATCTGACTTACATCGTGAAACACAGCAACAAAACTCCCTAGTCATCACAAAGGCTAATGAGATTTCTTTCTGCCAGACCAGGCTGTAGAAATCATGAAAGCGGAGGTTTCTTAAGGGCCTTCTACAAACCACTCTTCTACCTTAGGGATGTATTAGAGACCCCCACCCCCGGCAGGCTCTGGGTTTCACCCTCCAACTCCACCTCAACCCAGACGATGCTACCTGGAATCGGTTTATGTGTTTGAGTTTTGTTTTGTGTCTTAAGGGAAGGGGTCATATTGATAAAACCAGAAAATCACTAGTTTGGTTCAAGTTGTTCTTCAGCCAAATAGCTATTCAAGCTGTTTTTTCATTTTACTAAACGAAGAAAGAAAGACAAAAAACCAATAACATGCCCCATATCATAGGGCAGGTAAGTGGCAGAGAAGGAGCGTGTGTGCTCAGCCCCTCAGTCGTGTCTCAAGCTTTTTGACCCCATGGACTGTAACCTGCCAGACTCTTCTGTCCATAGGATTTCTCAAGCAAGAATATTGGAGGGGGTTGCCATTTTCTCCTCCCAGGGATCTTCCTGAGTAGAAGTGAAATCCTTTGACTTCAGTCTCAGGACATTACAGTAACTATATCCATCATTTCATTCATAGCAGCTTCTTAATTCCCTTCCCCTAATGCCATTTTCCCCCTAAAAAGTTACACACTTTTTAGGACACATGTTTAGGACATAGAGGATTCTTGGGCCACACTGTTGGCAAAGCTTCTACCTTAATTATATCTAGCACAAACAGAAGCATAAGAGAACAGTTGCATCCTTGGATTTGTAAGTCTTTCCAGTGACAACCTGCACACTTACCTCTTCACAAAAGGTTAATTTTCCAGCCTTTCTCTTCTGCCTCCCTTTCAGATCACCTGTTGGCATGCCTGCAGAAGTCAGGGTCCTTGAGAGGCTCGGTCCCAGGCTGTATAAGAGTTGTTCAGCAGCCAGGATGGGCAGAGTTATGATTCACTGCTTTTTCATCTTTCATAGGCCACAAGTCCGACACCCACCGCTCCGGGGGCAGAGAGCGGGGACGATCGAAAGAGCGAAAGCATCTTCTCTCTCCTGACGTCTCCCGCTGCAACTCCGAGGAGCGAGGGACCCAGGCTGACTGGGAGTCCCCGGAGCGCCGTCAGTCCCGGTCTCCCAGTGAAGGCAGGTCACAGACCCCCAACAGACAGGTGAGCGTGGAGAGGAAGCCAAGCCTCTGCAGGAAGACAGGGAAGGGTGGGCTTTTAACACTGGATGTGAAATGTGTGCATCCGGCACTCACGCAGACCTCACCTTCACAGGAAGCTGAATCCATTGTGCACAGAGGTTAGCTACTTAATGCTTATGCATTCAGAAATGATAAAAATTCACAGAAAATCAGAGCATACCCCAAGAAAGACAGTGGTGTCTAGGGGTCAGCCCAACTGCGTCCTCTGAAATCAGAGTTACAAAGTCACAACAAATAAGTTCATAAATATCTCAGGCGGATTTCAGAGGAAAGGAAGGTTTTTTAAGGCAGAAAAAAAAAAAGTCTTTGACTAATTGCATTGATCCTTAGTATTGGTTGGAATGGTGATTCCTCTCTCAACACAGGATATAAAAGATCAACCAATTTATCTAGCTTCCAGCTATCCCAAGAGGAAGACCATCTCTCCTTCTGCCCTGTTCCTGAAACAAAGCCCAGTCTAAGAAATAGTTCCAGAGCTGTGTGAAAACATTCCCTGGCCCTGTTTCCCTCCCCACCGCCATCCCTGGCTCCCTGCCTTACCTCGCTCCAAGGTTGTCAGAGGCCAGATGGCAGACCCACTCAGTGGCAATGGGGAAGAGGAGGGGCTTCCATAGACAGCTTTTAGAGGCTGTTGAGAAGGGTGCTTCCAGAGCGGTGGTGGCGAGTTTCAGTGCAGAATGGAATCACCTGGGCTTTGTTATAAATGCTCATTCCTGAGACCTTCTGCTTCAGCAGTGACACCCCCCAGAAAGGAGAACCCAGAAATCTGCACTTGGAAGGACCCAAGAATCTCCCAGAAAATCTCGAGCAGGTGGTTCTTAGGTCACACACACCTTGAGAAATGCCTCCCTGGAGGTCCATTTACCATCTCAGGGACCTTGGGGACTAGGTGAGCAGGTCAAGTCAGGCCTGAGCTAGCAGATGAGTAGCTGGTTGTACAAGCCGAGCTAACATCAGCATACCAATGAAAACACAGATACAGAAGGAGAAGGTGAGGGAAGGTATTTGCCATGTCTTAAGACCCAATTCCCAAGAACTTACCCCAGACAGAGCAACTCTAGGGCATTCATTCACCTTCCATGGAGCTGTCTTTCCTAAAACTTCAAGGCTTTCTTTTAGTGTGCCACGTGATAGAGCTTTCTGAATCTTTGCTACTCAGTGTGTTTATTCCATGGAACAAACATCTGAGAGCTTGTTATTAGTAGAAATGAAGGCGCTCAGGCCCCAGCCAGACCTTCTGATGCCAGAGATGCGTGTGTGTTTATTGCTCAATTGTGCCTGACTCTTTGCAACCCCATGGACTGTAGCCCTCCAGGCTCCTCTGTCCATGGAATTTCCCAGGCAAGAATACTGGAGTGGGTTGCCATTTCCTCCTCCAGGGGATTCTCCTGACCCAGGGATCAAACCTGTGTCTCAGATTCTTTACTTGCTGAACCATCAGGGAAGCACAGAGATGCATAAACATAATGAAAGTTGACACACCCAGTTAGTACTGGCTCCTCAATCTCCTTTCATCTCTGCATCCCTGAGTGGCTGTGATTGGTATTGGGCCTGCCAAAAAGTTCATTTGGGTGTTCTGTTCCATCGTAATGAAAACCCTGGACGACCTTCTTGGCCAACCCGATAACAGAGGGGGTTCCAGTGGCTCTCAGTAGGAGGGGTTAGAGAGCTTAACCAGGTCCCAGGTAGGGAGGATGCCAAACCCAGGCTAACAAGCCATGTTTCTCCTGCCACACAGGGCACAGGGTCCCTGAGTGAGAGCTCCATCCCCTCCATCTCCGACTCCAGCACCCCACGACGAAGTCGGCGGCAGCTCCCACCGGTCCCTCCCAAGCCTCGGCCCCTCCTTTCCTACAGCTCTCTGATGAGACACGCTGGGAGCATCTCCCCACCAGCTGATGGGAGCGAGGGTGGCTCCCCACTGACCTCCCAAGCTCTGGAGAGCAACGATGCCGGCCTGCCCGAGTCTTCCAACCCCCGGCAGAGCCACCCCTCCCCACAGCGCTACATCTCCGAGCCCTACCTGGCCCTGCACGAAGACTCCCACGCCTCGGACTGCGGCGAGGAGGAGACGCTCACCTTTGAAGCAGCCGTGGCCACCAGCCTGGGCCGGTCCAACACCATTGGCTCGGCCCCGCCCCTGCGGCACAGCTGGCAGATGCCCAACGGGCACTATCGGCGGCGGAGGCGCGGGGGGCCTGGACCGGGCATGACGTGCGGAGCTGTCAGCGACCTCCTGAGTGACACGGAAGAAGACGACAAGTGCTAGAGGCTGCTCCCCCCTCCGATGCATGCTCTTCTCTCAACACGGAGAAAAACCGAGACCCGAATTGGGAAGCCAGTGCGGCCCGGGGGGGAGGAAGAGGGAGGAAGGAGCTGGAAGGACACCGCGCAGTTATCAGAGGAGAGGAAGGGAAGGACAGAAGGCAAACCACTCAAACCCACCAAATCGCTGTATTTCCCTTTGCAAGATGGGCACTGCCGTAGTTCTGCCTCTTTGCTGGGGAAAGAAAACACGAGAACGACGGAGGGTTATTCCCAGGGGAGGAGGGACACGGGATGGCTTTGCCTCCCCTGCCCGCTTCCCAGTTTCTACAGCCGTTGGGGGGAATCGAGCCGGCCTGTGTCTGTGCCCATTGCCCCGAGAAGCCTGGGAGACGTTCTGGCTCTTCACCGGGGGAGTCGTGGAGACCCCGGGAGAGGAATCGCCTCCCTCACCAGCTCTTCCTCCTCAGTCAGCACCACAGCCTCCGCGACAGCATCTCCCGCGTTTCCCTGTGGCTTGCTTCCCCGCAAGGAGCACAGGCTGAGTTCAGGAGCATCGGATGTCAAGGGCGGGAGGCAGAGAGGGAGGACAGCAGAGAAGGGGAAGGGGTCGGGGTGCCGTGGTGGCAGCAGCAAGGGCTGGTCTGAATGAGCCAAGCCATAGTCTGGCAGCCCTCACTGTAGAGGCAGGGGCGGAGATGCGGAGAGCTGGGGTGCTGGTCGCTACAGTCCTGTCTGAGCCTGTCACCCGCTCAGGAGGTGCTGTGTTCATTAGCATAGGCTAAGAGGCCCCCCTAGTCCAGGGAGGTGCCTGAGGCACTCTGGGGAGGGTGATATTCGCAGAGTATGTAACAATCAGTGTGGCCAGGACACCAGATGATGATAACAGAGTTCAGCCTTAGCGCTGGTGCCCCATGCCACAACAGGCTTCAGCCTGGGAGATGCTGGGCACAGGGGAGCCCTGTGAGGGGTCGGGTAAGTGTGGTGGGGGCACTTCAGGGACTCAGCAAGAGTCCGTTTTCCAACCAGTATGGAGGTAATTCGGTATGTGGAGTGGGGCGGCACCGTCTCACACATACTGCCTGAGTGTCAGCCCAGACTTTGGTCCACAAGCCAGGCCCATGCCGTGCCAAGGCCAGTGAGCCCCAGTGCCAGGGGCCTGGCCATCCCCCAAGAGGGCCGCACACACCTATACAAGGTGGGCTACACCTCACCTGCTAGGGATTTCCATAGAGATGAGAAAGGCCGAAACCAGAGATGCTTCGATGAGAGAATCTGAGTTTACTGAGGCGTTCCTGTGAGGGAGGGGCCCTAGGACGGGCAGCTTCTGCAGCTGGTTTGTGATTGAGGATCAGTCTGTCAGGATTCTTTAAGGTGATGAGTAAATATACCTCAGCTTAGACCTGGGCTGCTGCTTCTAGCAAAGCAGGCTCTGATGGGGCCTCAGAATACAAACTGATAGTCCTGGAGCCCCGGTGGTCCTAAATACTCCCCTGGGCATGACCCCTTCCTGGAGCAGGAGCTGAGCAGAAGACCACCTCAGGACCTTGTTCCTAATCCGCCAAACTCAGAAGCATTGAGAAAGAGAGTCCTTTCTTGGCCGATCAGTGCTCCTTTCACGGTATCAATTATCCATTCGGGGACCATCCCTTTACACCCCTCTCCTGTTCCCAGCACCACACCATCAGGTGGAATGATTACCTGGAGGCGGGGTACCAGGCAGGGCCCTCCTCCCCCAGCCAGGAGGGGATGGAGCCTGCCTCCTGGGGCTCTCCCTGGGAAGACTCAGAGGCTCCCGGGCTGAGATTATAGCGGATAAATACTGTTTATCCTTCTCCAGCCCTGGCAGACTTCACCTCTTAGGTAGGAGCAGTCGGTGGCTGTTATTTTTCTTATGAAATTGGGGTTTTTGGTTTTTTTTTGCTTTGTTTTGTTGTTGAAATAGAAGGTATCATTGTATCAGCTCTGAAAAGCCAGATTCAACGCTGTGGCTGCAAAATCATTTGTGATGGCCCTGCCTTCTGCCCTAGATAGGGATGGCACTTCCTGGCCGCAGTCAGCCCCCAACCAAAGTAGTTACCTGCAGAAGACCAGTGAGGCAGACACATAGGCCACCGCTCTGAAGCACTGTTTTCCCTTTCCTCTCTGGCTCAGCACACCCGTGTGCCCTGGGGGTCATTAGGATTGGGACCGTGTAGCACCCAGACCCTAAGAGGCGGAGTTGTAGCCTGAGACTCAAGACGCGGGGCCTTGTGCTGTCTTAAAGGTTTCCTCCGCTCAGTGTCATTTCCTGCCCAAGTGCTGCTATTCTGGGCTGCTTTGCACAAAACTGCTTGCTTCCACCTTAGCAATGCAGCTTTCCCAGTGAGCCCGTCGCTCTGTGTTTTGAGAAAGGGCGTTGAAATGACCCCTGTGCCATGGAGACAGGAGACATGGAGGCTGGCAGAATTAGCAGAAGTGGGATTTGCCTGCACACGACATTACAGACACTCAGTGTGCTGTGCCGGGAAGCCTTCCTTCCTGGACACCTGAACTTCAACTCACATCCACACGAGCACCTGGTCCCAGAGAGGGGGGCTATCACGCACAGTAGATACAGGTCCCTGGCCAGCCCCCTGGGCTTTTTTTTTTTTTAGTACACATGAAGTTACCAACTCATCTCTTTTAGTCCACTTCCCCTGACTGAGAAGTCAGGTTCCTTCTCCTTTAGCCTGCATTTGCCCTTCTATTAAGACCAGAAAATAAAAGACAATTTTCTGTTAAGTCACAGAACACATTAGCATAATCTTATAATGGTTTCCTTCCACCTCTGAATAAATATGAACCCAAACCTTGCCTGTCACAGCCAACCAGGAGATCCATTCCTGGGTAGCAGATTCTGCCTCTTTCCCGAATCACAAAACCTCTGCTTCTCTTTGCATTAAAAAGTATGGCAGCATCTTGAAAAATTCCAGGTGGACCACCACCTTGCTTGAGGCACACAGCATGATCAAGCTTAGCACTGTAGGCCCCCTCAGAAGAGTCTTTGGCTACATGTCCAGTTTTCTTTGCTAATATGAGTCTTCAGGATCCCCTCAAAATAAGAAGGGAAGCAATGGGGAAAGGAAGAGGGAAAAAAAAAGGAAAGAGAAGGAAAAGAAACCAAGGCAGAGACAGATTCTAACTAGCTTTGTATATAGATACTCCTCTCTTCACTTAAGGCTCCAGACATACTTCTGGTGGGAAATTCTCTCTTTATATATGTACTTGTCCCTCTGCCAGTCTCAGTCAGTGAGGGGGCCAAGTGCCAGCAGACCTTCAGACAAGCAGGTAGAGCTCTAGGCCAAGGTGTCCTGTGAGCTGGGGTCAGGATAGAATCACCTGCACTGTGAAGGGACGGTACCCTTGAGGGTCCCCCATGCTCAACGTGAGGCTGTGTCCTCTTCTAGCTGAGGAATCTGTTTCTATTCTGGGTTTTGCTTCTCCCCATTCAGCATTCCTGTGAGGTTCTGAGATCCCTGATACCACCAGTTCTCTGAAGCTGAACTCCAGATCTGGTTTTGCCTTCCCTTGACACAGGGACCACAAGGAGAACACCCCATGTTCCACCACCTGGCCGGGCGCACCCTCCATACCCATCCTCTTTGGCGTGGGCTTTGTGATGGGCCTGGGTGCCCTCCCAGCAGAGCCCTCATCTTGCCACATACTAGCAGTGACGCAGCCCCTGAGAAGGTTTTGTGTGTGTGCTTAGCTGGCTCAGTCATGTCAGACTCTTTGCAACCCCATGAACTGTAGCCCACCAGGCTCCTCCTCTGTCTATGGAATTCTCTAGGCAGGAAAACTGGAGTGGGTAGCCATTCCCTTCTCCAGGGGATCATGTTAAGTCTACCCAGTCCAAGCTTATCTGCTGGGCTCTCTGCCCTTTCGGGCTTGCTTGAATCTCATGAAATACAGTCAGGGACTCACCTGGTGATTATTCATGAGATCTGAAACAGTATAAGCTGTAGAACTGCTGCTGGTGTGTATAAAATGCCCACATACTCGATGAACGCCCACTGCAGGGAAATGAGGTCTCTCCTGGAATAATGAAACAAATTGAATAATTCTGATGTTTTAAGAAAGTTTACAATTTTTTTTTTTACATTCTTATTTCTAAAGCCTGCTCTGGATGTCTCATTTTGGGACAGAATATTTCTTTAGTGGGTCATGCCAGGGATAAATTGAGAAATTGTTTAATTTCTTACCTCATCTTATAAGGTTGTATTGGGAAAGGGCATATGTATCACAGGAGGGAAGCAGAAAGTTACCTATTTTGTAGGGATTTTATGAGACCAGAAGATTAAGGAACTTTCACTGCTATTCTTAGCAGTTTCACGTCTGTTAATGTTTTGTGATCCTTAAAGGCCCAATGCCAGTGTATGCAAAAAATCAGGGTGAGGAGAGACGTGTCCACGCCTTGGGGTAGGTTGTTCTTCACTTGCTTGTCGTCTCTCCTGTCCATATTTCTCTTCCGAATTCCAGAACACTGAGCACTGTTCTGGAGTTTCAGGAGGGGACATTATGCTGTCGGAAAGGAGGACAGCATGGGCCCCCTGCAAGTGGACAGTCGGGGCATGATGGTTTAACTCCAGCCACCCAGGAGGAGTCAGGTCCAGATTTGGATAACTGTATATCCACACTGCTGCTGCTAAGTTGCTTCAGTGTCCGAGGCTCTTATTTTAACAAAAGCCAAATGAGATTAACTCAGGAGTTACGACCCAACCTTTCCATGAGGCGATCAGAGGAGAGCCTACATGAATTAACACTGCCCCTGTCAGCCGTGTGGACATTCTGGTTTTTGTTTTTTCCTCTCTCAACCACCCAGGACATCGTAGCCAGGTCTAATAACCCGACAGAGCAGCAGCCAGGGGTTCTCTGCTGACTCCAGGGGCAGGCTCACCTCCAGCCTGCCCCGGTATTGTCAGCTGCCATGTGCTGCAGTTCATCCTATCAGCGAACAGACACACCGCTTGTGGGGCAGGGGGACAGACTAGGAAAGACAGAACCGTCCTTGGTGTCTGATGGCCGTCTTTTTCTTCTCTTGACTCCGTTCTGCTTTGAGCCTCTGAAGCTTATGCATCTTAGATCACTCCAAGCCAAAGAGAACAGATTCATAGATTCTCCCATCCTCCCCAAGGGCCTGGAACGCTGCCCTTAAAATTCACACCAGTTAAGAAGTAGGAATGGAACTCAGATTAAAGTCTCGTCACGTTGCTGGAGTGTCCCCAGACTGCCTTTCTATTTTTATAGTCTTGTTTCCTTCTATTCCTTCCCCACCCCATGCCAAAAACATGGCTAGTATCTTGACCTTCTAAATGCAAGAATGGATTTTATATTAAGCTGTGCTATTATGTAAATTACTGAGTTTGAATTCTTATTTCTGGGGGTTTGAAAGAGGTGAGTAAATCAGGTAAAAAGAGAAAAGGGGATTTGTGTTTAGTTTGGATTTTGGTTTGGTTTGGCTAGTTGCATTTTTTGGTACAAGACCTACTCTGGAACAGCAGG
The DNA here is from genome assembly GCF_016772045.2 of Ovis aries. Classification (NCBI taxonomy): domain Eukaryota; kingdom Metazoa; phylum Chordata; class Mammalia; order Artiodactyla; family Bovidae; genus Ovis; species Ovis aries. The sequence goes on from NC_056065.1 coordinate 62,368,123, forward strand.
GAGGGATAAATACATGCTCTGCGGTATTTCTAAATTAACTTCTCTTTAGGAATTAATTTCTGTCCAGTTTAATGATGTGATACTTAAGTCAAAAATCTGAGATTACACAGTACCAAATCTAGCTTCTCTCTCTGGTTTCCTTTTTATCTTCTTTTTCCTTCTAAGTCAGCTTTTGTCTCTTGTTTCTTTTCCTTTTAGGGACTTAATATGTTATCTAGAATACTAAAAAACTGAAAACATAAGGGAAGCCCAGGAAATAATAAAATGGATGTGGGATTTTTATAGGACATGTTTAATAAATACAAAATTTATGTCTTTATGGAAAGATTAAAAAAAACTTTTAAGGGCATAGTAATTTGGGAAATGAAAATTATTGGGAATCAAAAATAATAAATGCTACCCCAGCCTTCTGTAGTAACTTATGCCTTCAGCGTAAGGTTTCCCTCATTGGGAAAATTAAAGCACTAATGCCTGGCTAGTTCGTGGCTATGTCAAGTGTTTGGAAGTAAGTTAATAACTCAGCATTTTAATAAAGCACTTATTCTCTACACATCACTTTAGAAAAGTCTTCACTCCCTATATTCCATTTAGTCTTGGCATTGCTCTAAGCATTTTTTTTTAAAGACACTTCATGTTTAGTGAAACCTGAATCCAGGATTTTGCTTTAATTTCACCCTCTATTTTTTCCCATCTTCCCCTTCCTCCTTTTCTTACCTTTTAATGACAACAGAAATCCAGACTTTCTTGTTTTTAATCCAGGAAGGCAGCTGAGTATTCATGCTCAGAGATTCCCAGTGCCACCTTTGTGGACACTGAGCAAGTCTTAGGTCAGATACTCACAACACGCAGGATCCTCCTGAGACACCTCCTACTCAGCACTGCAAATCTGGAAGGAGCTTTTTCTGCGTGTGTGTGTATCTGTGTGTTCTGCCAGTTTGTCAGAGATAAGAATGGATTATCCTCTGTGTTCTGGACCAGATTCTAGAATGTATATCAGGCAGTATCACTTCTTTCTTGGTTCACTCAGAGGAGGACCCTCCAACCTGCGAGGGGACTAAGTCAAAGCTACCAAATTCAACTTTGACCTTCTCTGGTGACTCAGTTTTCTTTCCAATACTCTAATTTCTTCTAGCGATGGCCTGCATCACACCAAGAACCACCACTCAAAACAAGCCTATTAGATACCTTGATAAGGGATGAGCAGGAAAAAACACACTCCAAAACTCAAAGTGCCATTAATCAACTTTAAAAATAAAGGTAACAGGAAATGAGGGCTAAACAATGTAATCTAACTGCCAACTAAAGTCTACTGTAGTCTGGTCTTAGTTACATTTGATATGGAGCTATATAGCGTTAAGCAGATTCCAACAGATTTAGTAAAAACATAGGTATTGTATTTCAATGGCTACCAATGGAGATAGATATATACTTAGCCTGCAGGCCAAACATCAATCAGTGTTTTTCTATCTTGGGGTTTTGTCACCAAGCCAAAATTTATACAAAGCCACCCTAAGTGCTGTTGATTGCAGAGGAACCTCCCTCTTGGTGGCATTAGAGAGCTGTCCAGCCAGCTCCACTCAAACTGAGTCCATGATTTGGAACTCATGCATAAAAACAAACGGAGGAGAAAAATCTAACGAAGTTAGCATGCGGAGCATCTCATAGCTGGGACGAGTTGGGTAGAGGTGAGGAAAACAAACTCTAGAACAAAGACAAGGTTAAGGTGGGAAATACCAGCTGGTCCCAGAAAGAGGAAGGCATGTGACCTGAAATCCTCATTTATGCCAGATCACGGACCAACTCATTAGCATGGTACTAGAGACGGCCTCTTTCCACCCTAGGTAGTGGATTTAAAGGCCTCAGAGGATTCATAGAGCCCTGGAAAAAATTTTCCAGACTTGGGAGATGGAGAGAAAGGAGGTTCTTGATTTCAAGCAGCCTGAAGACAACCTCAGTGACTTTAGCTGCGCTTCAATAAAGTAGTGCCAACAGTGGACAGATTTCATTGACCTTCCTAGTGGCACAAGTGTCATGGGAGGGGAGAGGGAGGAGGGGAGGGGAAAGGGGGGAGGGGCGGCGAGTGGCACAGGAGAGGAGCTTTATCATGAACAAATGTCAGACTCCACACGGCACTCTGCTAATAGCCTCAGAGGATAACGTTGCAAGGAAATGGACAACAGGGTGTCCAGGTCATACCCTCTGCCCTTTGGTATCCAAGGTCAGGACATTCCACCCCTTGGTTTGCTCTTAGAGGATGCACACTTCAGATGGGATTGAAAGGCAAATTGGGTGTTCTGCCTTAGGCTGTTAAAATGCTGCCACCTGTGTTACAAAACCTGTGCGAGTCAAGGCGCTCCAGACGCTTCCTTACAGGCAGCATCCATTGCGGTGTGGCGTGCCAGCCTGACATCCCTTCAGTGACCATGTGTGACTGGCAGCCAGTGCTGGCCCGCCCACAGTATCGGTGCATCTCACCCAAAGCCAGAGTTCAGCGCTGCATGTTGACCAGGTGGATATCCTGTAACATAGATGCTCGTTTGGATCCAAAAGGAAAACCATTAAAAATTAAAGAAAGACAAACAACTTTCATGTTTCTTTGGGGGGGGTGTGGTCCAAGAAAATAAATAAAACCTTGTTGTAAAGAATTCATCAGCCTGATTTCCTTCACTCAATGTGTTTCTTTGAAAGTGAAGTCGCTCAGTCGTCTCCAACTCTTTGCGACCCCATGGACTGTAACCTACCAGGCTCCTCTGTCCATGGGATTTTCCAGGCAAGAGTACTGGAGTGGGGTGCCATTGCTTTCTCCAGGGGATCTTCCCGACCCAGGGATCAAACCAGGGTCTCCCACATTGCAGGCAGACGCTTTACTGTCTGAGCCACCAGGGAAACCATGTGTTTCTCTGCTCCCACTCAAGAGGAAGATCATGGGAGTGAAACTTTCCTCTCAGGGATGCTCAGTGGGAAAGGGGGGATGGGCGTGGCAACAGCTTCCAGACGTGGATGTCTTCTCAACCCATCTGGTTATGAGGAATTCCAGGGTTTCCTGAAGTTCTGGGACATTCTATCCTAGAAGATTTTCTTCTATTATATATGTTTGTCTTACAGGAAAGAAAAAATAAATAACCAGACAAACTAGTTCCCTGAAGCTGAAAAAGTTGGGCAGATTTTTCTGATCAGAAAAATACCATCTCTGGGGGAAGAATTGAAAAACAGGCAGAGGGCTTCTCTGGTGGCTCAATGGTAAAGAATTTACCTGCCAGTGCAGGAGACACACGTTTGATCCCTGGTCCAGGAAGATCCCAAATGCCCACAGGGGTAACTAAGCCCATGCACCACAACTACTGAGTCTGTGTTCTAGAACCTGGGCACCACAACAGCTGAGCCCACCTGCCGTGACTACAGAAGCCTGGACGCTCTAGAGCCTGTGCGTCACAAGAGAAGCCACTGCACGGGGCCAGAGGCGCAATGAGTAATGCGTCCAACTACGGATCAGAAGAGAGCCCACTGCAGTGAGAAGCCCGTGTGCCGCAACTAGAGTAGCCCTGCTCACCACAACTGGAGAAAAAGCCTGTGCAGCAATGAAGACCCAACACAGCCAAATAAAATTATATAACACACACACACACAGACACAGACACACACAGACACATACACGCACACACAAAAATAGAGAAAAGCCTGTGCAGCAATGAAGACCCAACACAGCCAAATAAGATAACACACACATACACACACACACAGACACACACAGACACACACACAGACACATATATACACACATACACACACACAGACACCACACACACATGAACATAGAGAAAAGCCTGTGCAGCAATGAAGACCCAACACAGCCAAATAAAATTATATAACACACACACACACACAGAGACACAGACACACACACACACACGAAAATAGAGAAAAGCCTGTGCAGCAATGAAGACCCAACACAGCCAAATAAAATTATATAACACACACACACAGACACACACACACATACACACAGACACAGACATACACACACAGACACACACACATATACACACACATATACACACACATACACACACACCACACATACACACCACACACACATGAACATAGAGAAAAGCCTCTGCAGCAATGAAGACCCAACACAGCCAAATAAAATAACACACACACACACACACACACACACACACACACACTCTTCTCTAAAAGAAGGCAGAGAATCTCTTTATGGAACATAGGGCTTCATGAATAAAACTATAATCAACTTGCCCCCCTAAAGGGAGGGAAGATGATGGGATACCAACTCCCTGCCAAGTTCAGGAGGGAGCAGACACCCCAAGATTTTCAGGAAATGCTGCCCATTCTTCCCTTCCACTCATATCATTCCTCATCTAACATCATGGCTCCTTTAATAAAAAGAATCAGTCCGTGGGTTCAGTGAGCCCTTTGAGTTTCCATGCTGAGAACAACTTTTTGTCTCATTCTCCCCATCATCATCTCTTACTCCTAGTACTGGGTTTATTATTTTAATCAGCATAATTCTTTTGTCAATTAAATAAAACCCGGAATTCTAGGGTAAGCCCCCCATTTTTGCAGTTGCATCAAAAATAAACTCTGAAGCCCTAAGAAACATAATTTTGTTAAGTGAGCACTATTGCACCACATTTCTGTATAGTTTCGACGGTGAGAAATGGCCTAGTTCCTTGGAGGCTGGATTGGAAATCTCTAAATTCTTGTCCAACTCAAATGTCGTGTGTTTTCTGGTCACCATGTCTTTCCCATGGTTTCTATCACCGTGGGCGCTGGGGAGAGTGAATGTCAGCCACAGTCTTCCTTACCAACATTCTTTCATGGAATAACCAGTTGGTTTGTTCAGGCAAAGGGTGGTTTGTAAGGAATTTCCACAGGGTTTGTTTGGTTCCCTTCTCATCTAGACCTTAGGTCCATAGTATTTCACAGGGTATCGGCACTAGGGAACATATATAAACAAAGAAGACGCTATTCTGAACTTCTCTCTGGTGCTTCTGTGTTATGATTCTGAGCATCTCTTGGTTACCCTAACACATGACCTTTAACCTAAATTTTCTACAATATTAAAAACGTGTCTTTACTTGTATAGCAAGTTCCTTTGCTGATAAGCTAGGAAAACTCCCAAACCAAATACCAAGATGTCAGTTCCTTAAACACAAAATATCGGGATGAGTCACAGGTGTAGACAGCTCTAGAACACCTCAAGCATATGAATCAACAGAGAGAAAGAAGAGAGGCTATAAACGCAGGCGCTAGAGTCAGACCCAACTGAGTTCAAATATGTGCACCACCATTCATGACCTGTGGGCCCTTGAGCAAGCCACTTAACCTAACACTTTCTTCATCTTTAAAATGGAACAGTAAGAACCTCCACAGTGGTCCAGTGGTTAAGACTTCACCTTCTAGTCTAGGGGGTACGAGTTTGATCCCTGGTCAGGGATCTAGAATCTTACATGCCTTCTGTCCAAAAACCCAAAACATAAACCAGAAGCAATATTGTAACACATTTAATAAAGGCTTTTAAAATGGTCCACAGCAAAAAAAAAAAAAAATCTTAATAAAACAAAATGGAAAAATATAACAACTACCTCATAGGGTGGTTGTATAGACCAGACTAGTTGTTGCTTATAAAGAGAATAGCCAGGACTTCCCAGGCAGTCTAGTCATTAAGACACCGTGCTTCTAATAAAGAGGGTGTGTGGCCAATCCCTGGTCAGGGAACTAAGATCCCACATACCTTCGTGTCCACTCCCAGCCCAAAAAAGGAAAGAAAGAATAGCCAGGGCCTGCCCCATGATAGGCATTTGAAGAAAGTCTGGGAATACTATCTCTGTCATCACTGTCACATAAAAGTACACTCCCCAACTCCCCTAAACCCAAGAAACTTAACCCTTCAGTGTGTGTGTTAGTCGCTCAGTGGTGTCTGACTCTTCGCGACCCCACGAATTGTAGCCTCCAGGCTTCTCTGCCCATGGAATTCTCCAGGCCAGAATACTGGAGTGGGTTGCCGTTTCCTTCTCCAGAGGATTTTCCCAACTCAGGGATCGAACCCTGGTCTCCTGCATGGCAGGCAGATTCTTCATCGTTTGAGCTCCAGGGAAGTCCCGCAGAAGAATATGCTGGGTGGGCATTCCCTTTCTGTCAGTGAAACACAGAGGACTATCTGATCCATAGACAGCTTTCTAATGAGAAGGGAATAAATTAAACTTTAAAAAGTAAGCGAATCATTATTACATATCTATTTTTAAATAATGCCTCCAGTCTTGAGAAACAAGCCCTAATTTGCTTATTCTTCACTTCTTCATTTAATAAAAAAATGGGAGAAACATTAGGGGGAAATAGTATAAAAGCAGGAATAAAGTAAATGGCAACATTAAAAATACTGCATGCATACACACAAACATAGCAATATTCAAGGCAATTTGAAATAAGAAGCAACTCACAAATTAATGGTACATGTGTTAACAACTGAGTCCATCCAGGAAGGATATTCTCATGCCTTGGGGCCTTGTTTCCAAATCTGTGGTCTGATGTTTTCTAACTGTGATGCTAGAGAAGATTATTGAGAGCCCCATGGACAGCAAGGAGATCAAACCAATCTATCATAAAGGAAATCAACCCTGAATATTCACTGGAAGGACTGATTCTGAAGCTGAAGCCCCAATACTTTGGCCACCTGATCAAAAAGCAAACTCATTGAACAGATCCTGATTCTGGGAAAGGTTAAGACAGGAGAAGGGGGTGACAGAGGACAAGATGGTTAAATGGCATCATCAACTCAATGGACATGAGTTCGAGCAAACTCTGGGAGATAGTGAAGAACAGGGAAGCCTGGCATGTTGCAATCCATGGGGTCGCAGAGTGTCAGACATGACTTGGAGACTAAACAACTGCTTCTGCATGCCGGACCACATATATACATAAAATACCTAAAGCCTCAAGCTGCTGATATGTAAATGATTCTGTAACACATGGAAATCATAGAACCAGAATGTTAACGCAGGAAGGAGCTTAGGTGTTAATTCTGGCCCAAGCTAGTTCATACATGAGGAACGTAAGATTAAGAAAAACTCTAACACGGGTTTTTCCAGAGATTAAGGAGGTCTCCTGTGAATCTGGAAAACCACACAAGGCTGCAGCCACCCTAGCACAACTTTCAAAAAAGAAGAAAACAGCAGAGAAATACTGAGGAGGCCCTCTTGCTCACATGTCCAGAAGACTCCTTTGATAATCTAATGGAAGCTATGGACTATCTTCCTTGATAAAAGCACAAAAAAAACTGAGTCTTCACATCCCTCAACCCCACCCCAGAGCCTGTTTCTAACTCCCCTGCAACAGTCCCAGGAGGTCTTAGGGAAAGACCAAGCACAAACAGAGCTACTTGCACCAAAGGAATTCAAAGGAAGAGCTGTGACATCAAACTATTGGGACCCAGAAATAAAGGACAGAATCCAGGCCCAGTTCCCAGGCATACTGAAAATACTGCTTTTCTCACCCTCAGAATCTGAGATCTGATGGCTTGACTTGATGGGAGTACAGTGGTCTGGGAAAGGTTTGAGAGGGGGAAAGGGTGCCTTATGTAAACACAGCTTAGTAAACACACTGACACAAAGCAAGAGATCTGGGCCCAAATTCCAGTTATACATCGAATAATCCCTGCAGCCATGATACTTGATATGATACTGAAAGATGAACCCCCTCCTTCCAAGTCAGTAGGTGTCCGATATGCTACTGGAAAAGAGCAGAAATAGCTCCAGAAGGAATGAAGAGGCTGAGCCAAACCAGAAATGACACCCAGTTGTGGATGTGTCTGGTAGTGAAAGTAAAGTCTGATGATGTAAAGAACAATATTGCATAGGAACCTGGAATGTCAGATCCATGAATCAAGGTAAATCGGAAGCAGTCAAACAAGAGACGACAAGAGTGAACATTGACATTTTAGGAATCAGTAAATTAAAATGGACAGGAATGGGTGAACAATTCAGATGACTATTATATCTACTACTATGGGCAAGAATCCCTTAGAAGAAATGGAATAGTCCTCATAGTCAACAGAACAGTCCAAAATGCAGTACTTGAGTGCAATCTGAAAAATGACAGAATGATCTCAGTTCATTTTCAAGGCAAACCATTCAACATCACAGTAATCCAAGTCTATGCCTCAACTAATGCTGGAGAAGATGAATGGTTATATGAAGACCTATAAGAACTTCTAGAACTAACACCAAAAAAAGATGTCCTTTTCATCATAGGGGACTGGAATGCAAAAGTAGGAAGTCAAGAGATACTTGGAGTAATAGGCAAATTTGGCCTTGGTGTACAAAATGAACAGGCTAACAGAGTTTTGCCAAGAGAATGCACTGGTCATAGTAAACACCCTCTTCAACAACATAAGAGAAGACTCTGCAAGTGGACATCACCAGATGGACAACACCGAAATCAGATTGATTATATTCTTTCCAGCCAAAGATGGAGAAGCTCTATACAGTCAGCTAAATCAAGACTGGGAGCTGACTATGGCTCAGATTATGAGCTACTGTTTGCAAAATTCAGACTTTATTTGAAGAAAGTAGGGAAAACTACCAGGCCATTCAGGTATGACCTAAATCAAATGATTATGCAATGGAAGTGACAAATAGATTCAAGGGATTAGATATGATAGACAGAGTGTCTAGCAAACTACGAATGGAGGTTCATAACATTGTGCAGGAGGTGGTGACCAAAACCATCCTCAAGAAAAACAAATGCAACAGTGTAAAAAGGTTATGAATAGCTGAGAAAAGAAGAGAAGTGAAAGGCAACAGAGAAAAGGAAAGATATAGTCATCTGAATACAGAGTTCCAAAGAATAGCAAGGAGAGATAAGAAAGCCTTCCTCAGTGAACAATGCAAAGAAATAGATAACACAATAGAATGGGAGAGACTAGAGATCTCAAGAAAATGAGAGATACCAAGGAAACATTTCATGTAAAGATGAGCACAGTAAAGGACAGAAACACTAAGGAGCTAACAGAAGCAGAAAATATTAAGAAGACATGGCAAGAACACACAGAATTGTACAAAAAAAGATCTCAATGAACCACATAAGCATGATGGTGTGGTCACTCACCTAGAGCCAGACATCCTGGAGTGTGAAGCCAAGTGGGCCTTAGGAAGCATTACTAAGAGCAAAGTTAGTGGAGGTGAAGGAATTCCAACTGAACTAACTATTTAAAATCCTAAAAGATAATGCTGTGAAAGTGCTGCACTCAATATGCCAGCAGCTTTGGAAAACTCAACAGTGGCCACAGGACTGGAAAAGGTCAGTGTTCATTCCAATTCCAAAGAAGGGCAATGCCAAAGAATGTTAAACTACTGTACAATTGTGCTCATTTCTGTGCTGAAAATCCTTCAAGTTAGGCTTCAACAGTACATGAACTGACAACTTCCACATGTACAAGTTCGATTTAGAAAAGGCAGAGGAACCAGAGATCAAATTGCCAACATCCCCTGGATCACAGAAAAAGCAAGGGAATTCTAGAAAAATACGTACTTCTCCTTCACTAACTACACTAAAGCCTTTGACAGTGTGGATCACAAAAAATGGTGGAAAATTCTTTAACAGATGGGAATATCAGAACACCTTACCTGCCTCCAGAGAAATTGTAAGAAGGTCAAGAAGCAACTGCTAGAGCCAGACATGGAACAATGGACTGGTTCAAAATTGGGAAAGGAGTCCATCAGGGCTGCTTATGCTCACCCTGCTAATTTAACTTACATGCAGAGTACATCATGTGAAATGCCAGGCTGGATGAAACACAAGCTCGAATCAAGACTGCTGGGAGAAATATCAACAACCTTAGATACGCAGATGATACCACCCTAATGGTAGAAAGTGAAGAGGAGCTAAAGAGCCTCTTGATGAAGGTGAAAGAGGAGAGAAAAAGCTGACTTAGAACTCAACATTCAAAAAACTAAGATTATGGTATCCAGTCCCATCATTTCATGGCAAATAGATGGGGAAAAAGCAGAAACAGTGACAGACTTTACTTTCTTGTGCTCCAAAATCACTGTGGATGGTGAATGCAGCCATGAAATTAAAAGACCCTTGTTTCTTGAAAGAAAAGCTAAGACAAACCTAGACAGCATCCTAGAAAGCAGAGACATCAATTGGCCGACAAATGTCTGTATAGTCAAAGCTATGGTTTTTCCAGTAGTCATGTACAGATGTGAGAGTTGGACCATAAAGAAGGCTGAGTGCCCAAGAATTGGTGCTTTTAAACTGTGGTGCTGGAGAAGACTCTTGAGAGCCCCTTGGACAGCAAGGAAATCAAACCAGTCAATCCTAAAGGAAATCAACCCTGAATATTCATTGAAAGGACTGATGCTGAAGCTGAAGCTCCAATCCTTGGCCTCCTGATGCAAAGAGCTGACTCACTGAAAAATACCCTGATGCTGGAAAAGATTGAGGGCAGGAGGAGAAGGGGGTGACAGAGGATGAGATGGCTGGATGGCATCACTAACTCAATGGACATGAGTTTGAGCAAATTCCAAAAGACAGTGAGGACAGGGAAGCCTGGTGTGCTGCATGCAGTCCATGGGGTCGCAAAGAGTCGGACACGACTGAGTGACTGAACTGAAATGAAGGCACAGACACAGTCTTCTGGCCACCACATTCTGTCCTGGGAATACACAGCTAAAGACGATAATGTGAGTGAGCGAGGGTCACGTCAAACCCTTTGGAGGCTTCACCATCTTCTCCAGGTTTTCCATCCCCCAGCATGACGCCGAAGCTGTCCTCAGTGGAGGTTATCTGGAGCAGTGCCAAGGGATGCCTCCCGCTGCTGTGCCCCATCAGTCTTGAAATCGCACTGTGATGGCAAGGCTTGTACAGGGCAGAACACCCAGGCTGGAGAGCAGTTCCCATATATCACACTGGGCCCTACCCCCTCCCTGCCTACCACAGTCCAGCCCTCATCAGTCCCTGAGATTAGTGCTGAGAAACTCAAGAGGATCCCGTTTCTCAGGAGACTGTGGGAGCTGTGGTGTAACACATCCTCTGACCTTGACTCTGTTTGTCCCCAGGATTTCATCCTGAAGTCAGTGAGCAGCCACTGAGGTGGTTAGCAGCAGAGGAAAGACACAGTCTGATCTGTAAAAACAAAAACACTTTGGCTGAAATGAGACTAACTGGGTTCAAAGGGGAGAGATCCATTATCCCGGACAAGGATGATGACAGCAGAGAAGTGGACAGAACTGAGGAGTCCATTTAGGAGAGGATTAGGCAGGATCTGAGGACTGGTTGGTGTGGCACACGGACGCACGAGTCTGTAGTTTCCAATGAGGGAGGCAGCAAGTTAGTTAAGGTGATGTGTCCGTTTCTCTTTGCTGCTGCAACAAATTATGCAAACGAGTGGCCTGAAACCATGCAAATTTATTCTCTTATAGATCTGGAGGTCAAAAGTCCAAGATCACTTTCACAGGACTGAAGTCAAGATATTTGCAGGGCTGGTTCTTTCTGAAGCCTCTAAGGGAGAATTCCTTGCCTGCCGTTTTCTACTTCTAGGGGCCACCCATATACTTTAGCGTCTGGACCCTTGCTCCATCTTCAAAATGTATCACTTTGAGCATCACAGTACCTTCTTCTCTCAGAAGGCAACCCCTTACTCCTAAGAAATGTTGCAATTACATCAGTCCTTACAGGTTATTGTAAACCTATTTTTAAATAGGGCTTCCTTCGTGGCTCAGTGGTAAAGAATCTGCCTGCCAATCCACCCACTGGAGACATGGGTTTGTTCCCTGGGTCAGGAAGACCCCCTGGAGGAGGAAATGGCAACCCACTCCAGTCTTCTTGCCTGGAAAATTCCACGGACAGAGGAGTCTGGTGGGCTACAGTTCATGGGGTCTCAAAAGAGTCGGACATGACTGAAGCGATTAAACAACAGTAACAATAATTTTTAAGTAATTCTCCCACTCTTGTCTCAAAGACAAGTCCCAGTTTGCTTACTTTTCATTTCTAACTTCCATATTCATTTCACAACAAAATGGTAGATAGAGGTACTCGGAGAGGATTTTCAGGCACCATGATTGGCCACCAGCTGCTAACTTCCCTTGAGATAGGGAGAGAGAAAGCTGGGATAGGAGAGGAAGGAAAAGGAAGAAGTATTAACACAACCAAAGTACAACTTTACCATACCAAGCATCGCCATCACCATGCCACCAAGCATGGCAAAAAGGTTCTTTTATAATTAGAAATATCAGCGGGTTAGTCACATACTAATCGAGACCTATTTTTGCTTGAATTAGGTCAGTCTTCATTAAATGCCTCTCTAGAAATAGGCGGAGGTCGAACTCCCCATGGGTGGTTTGCAGTGATGCAGCAGAAATGACTCACGTTCGCTGCTGCTACAAGCGACACAGATGGCTGGGAGCGGCGGATGGAAGCTGCCCTGCCAACTCCCCCAAGACTGAAGCCCACCCTCCCACCATCCCTACTTCAAGCCATGCAAATAGACTGCAGGTGGGCAACCATGGCTTCTGAACTGACCCTCATGCTGGGGGCACAACAGTTTCTTAATCCTCTGCTATCAGAATGCCAGGAATTATATCTCAGCTAGCTGTGTATTTGTGACTGGCACAGAGAAGGTCCTGGCATCCTGATAGACTGGCATGTCTCTCTAGTGGAATAAATAATCGCTCCAGTTGGGTTCTCATAGGGTGATCAACTTGTTTCAGCTTGCCTGAAAGGTCTGCATCCTGGGTAAACCAATCATTGGTCTGTCTAGAGCTCTTCAGAAAGGGTAAGATGCAGGGCCAAATCTCTACTTGAAAGATATTCCAGGTTCTACACAGTGTATGAAATAATGTTCAAGATGAAAGGGATATTAGTGAATATCTGATCTAGTAATTCTAAACCATAGTGTATATCAAAATCCTCTAGGCTATTTACCGAAAATGCAGATTCCTGAGTGCTACCTCCAGAAATACTGATAAAATACGTCTTGGTGGGCTCCATATGTTGCCATTTAATAAGCATCCTGGGTGATTCAGATTAAAATGGTCCAAGAGGCCATGTTTGAGAAACAGGAATTTAATTCTAGCCTCTCATTTTACTGATAAGAAATCTATCCTGAACTGAATCGCTTTGCTGTACACCTGAAACTAACACATTATTAATCAACTTTATTTCAATATAATATAAAAATTTCTAAAGAACAAAATCTATCCTGCATCAGTTCAGTTCATTTCAGTCGCTCAGTCGTGTTTGACTTTTCACAACCCCGTGAATCGCAGCACGCCAGGCCTCCCTGTCCATCACCAACTCCTGGAGTTCACTCAAACTCATGTCCATTGAGTCGGTGATGCCATCCAGCCATCTCATCCTCTGTTGTCCTCTTCTCCTCCTGCCCTCAATCCCTCCCAGCATCAGGGTTTTTTCCAGTTAGTCAACTCTTCGCATGAGGTGGCCAAAGTACTGGAGTTTCAGCTTCAGCATCAGTCCTTCCAAAGAACACCCAGGACTGATCTCATTTAGAATGGACTTGCTGGATCTCCTTGCAGTCCAAGGGACTCTCAAGAGTCTTCTCCAATGCCACAGTTAAAAGAATCAATTCTTTGGTGCTCAGCTTTCTTCACAGTCCAACTCTCACATCCATACATGACCAGTGGCTCACAACCATAGCCTTAACTAGATGGACCTTTGTTGGCAAAGTAATGTCTCTGCTTTTGAATATGCTATCTAGGTTGGCCATAACTTTCCTTCCAAGGAGTAAGCGTCTTTTAATTTCATGGTTGCAATCACCATCTGCAGTGATTTTGGAGCCCCAAAAAATAAAGTCTGACACTGTACCCACTGTTTCCCCATCTATTTCCCATGAACTGATGGGACCAGATGCCATGATCTTAGTTTTCTGAATGTTGAGCTTTAAGCCGACTTTTTCACTCTCCTCTTTCACTTTCATCAAAAGGCTTTTAGTTCCTCTTCACTTTCTGCCATAAGGCCACATAATAGGCCAATAACAGCCTGATCTAAAATAAAAACTCAAATACACATTCTCTTCCAAGTTCAGTTATTTCCATTTAGAGCATTTGGGGGCTACATGAGCCTTCCTTTTAGAAGAAGTCTGTTTATATTGTCCCTCCAGAAAATATCATCTACCTGAGAAAATATTTAACAAAAAGGAAAACTGAGACTTATTGGATGTAAATGTGCTTACATCCAATAAGTCATTTATAAGCACAATAAGCACATTTATAGGGTTTCGGCTTTCTTTTCTGTTAGTGGCTGAGGTCAAGTTCAAAGCAAAAGAAGTTATAATGCTTTGTTTTCCTTCTTGAACGGTTTCTTAGAAACATTAGCTGCTTTGAGCCAGTCTGCTCTTATATAAAAGTTTTGAGACCTCACACTAACTCAGCCAGGATAAGTGATGTTAATTATAAAGGTATGTAGGATTAAAACAGAACTTCCCTGGTGGCTCAGACGGTAAAGAATCCACCTGCAATATATGAGACCTGGGTTTGATCCCTGGGTAGGGAAGGTCTCCTGGAAAAGAAAATGGCAACACACTCTAGTATTCTTGCCTGGAGAATCCCATGCACAGAGGAGCCTGGTATGCTACAGTCCATGAGGTCACAAAGATTCGGACATGACTGAGTGTCTAGCACACACAGGATTAAGACACAGTCACAAAATCCTTAATTCAGGCTCCAAAATTTGTCCTTTGTGAAATTGGACCCAGGGCATTTCCTGTCAATGTGACTCTTCTCTGGCTTGCCCATACGATGTAGAGCCAGTTTGACACAGCAAGCTTTTGAAAGCAGTGTTTTAAGGTACGTATGTTCAGTCGCTCAATTGTGTTCTACTCTTTGAGATCCCCCATGGACTATATAGCCCACCAGACTCTTCTGTCCAAGGAATTCTCCAGGCAAGAATACTGGAATGGGTTGCCGTTTCCTACTCCAGGGGACCTTTCTGATCCAGGAATTGAATCCAGCATGTTCTGTGTCTCCTGCATTGTCAAGCAGATTCTTTACCACTGTGTCACCTGGGAAGGCCTCATATTTTAAGGTGGCTCTGACTAAATAGGTGGCCATCTGAGATGGACCCCATTTGCTGCTGTTTTATTCCCCATCTGTGTAACTTACATCTACCACACATAGACCCATCCTCTGGAGCTAATTCCTCTTCCAGAAGACAGGCCATCAAATGTTTAAAGACTCTTACCAAGACACCCAGGATCAGTTCAGTTCAGTCGCTCAGTCGTGTCCGACTCTTTGCGACCCCATGAATCACAGCACGTCAGGCCTCCCTGTCCATCACCATCTCCCAGAGTTCACTCAGACTCACATCCATCGAGTCCGTGATGCCATCCAGCCATCTCATCTTCTGTCATCCCCTTCTCCTCCTGTCCTCAATCCCTCCCAGCATCAGGGTCTTTTCCAATGAGTCAACTCTTCACATGAGGTGGCCAAAGTACTGGAGTTTCAGCTTCAGCATCATTCCCTCCAAAGAAATCCCAGGGTTGATCTCCTTCAGAATGGACTGGTTGGATCTCCTTGCAGTCCAAGGGACTTTCAAGAGTCTTCTCCAACACCACAGTTCAAAAGCATCAATTCTTCGGCACTCAGCTTTCTTCATAGTCCAACTCTCAAATCCATACATGACCACAGGAAAAACCATAGCCTTGACTAGATGGACCTTAGTTGGCAAAGTAATGTCTCTGCTTTTGAATATGCTATCTAGGTTGGTCATAACTTTCCTTCCAAGGAGTAAGCGTCTTTTAATTTCGTGGCTGTAGTCACCATATGCAGTGATTTTGGAGCACCAAAAAATAAAGTCTGACACTGTTTCCACTGTTTCCCTATCTATTTCCCATGAAGTGATGGGACCAGATGCCATGACCTTCATTTTCTGAATGTTGAGCTTTAAGCCAACTTTTTCACTCTCCACTTTCACTTTCATCAAGAGGCTTTTTAATTCCTCTTCACTTTCTGCCATAAGGGTGGTGTCATCTGCATATCTGAGGTTATTGATATTTCTCCTGGCAATCTTGATTCCAGCTTGTATTTCTTCCAGTCCAGCATTTCTCATGATGTATATAAGTTAAATAAGCAGGGTGACAATATATAGCCTTGACGTAATTCTTTTCCTATTTGAAACCAGTCTGTTGTTCCATGTCCAGTTCTAACTGTTGCTTCCTGACCTGAACACGAAGAAATTTACATGAGAGATTCCTGTGACCTCCTCCTTCAGTTCAGTCCAGTCACTCAGTCATGTCCAACTCTGAGACCCCACAGTGTCAGACTTTATTTTTCTGGGCTCCAAAATCACTGCAGATGGTGATTGCAGCCATGAAATTAAAAGACGCTTACTCCTTGGAAGAAAAGTTATGACTGACCTAGACCGCATATTGAAAAGCAGAGACATTACTTTGCCAACTAAGGTCTGTCTAGTCAAGGCTATGGTTTTTCCAGTGGTCGTGTATGGATGTGAGAGTTGAACTATAAAGAAAGCTGAGTACAGAAGAATTGATGCTTTTGAACTGTGGTGTTGGAGAAGACTCTTTTCACAGCTTTGTTTTAAAGTCTATTTTATCGGATATGAGTATTGCCACTCCTGCTTTCTTTTGGTCTCTATTTGCGTGGTATATCTTTTTCCAGCCCTTCACTTTCAATCTGTATGTGTCCCTTGTTTTGAGGTGGGTCTCTTGTAAGCAGCATATAGAGGGGTCTTGTTTTTGTATCCATTCGGCCAGTCTTTATCTTTTGGTTGGGGCGTTCAACCCATTTACGTTTAAGGTAATTATTGATAAGTATGATCCCGTTACCATTTACTTTATTGTTTTGGGTTCGGGTTTATACACCCTTTTGTGTTTCCTGTCTAGAGGATATCCTTTAGAATTTGTTGGAGAGCTGGTTTGGTGGTGCTGAATTCTCTCAGCTTTTGCTTGTCTGTAAAGCTTTTGATTTCTCCTTAGTATTTGAATGAGATCCTTGCTGGGTACAGTAATCTGGGCTGTAGGTTATTGCCTTTCATCACTTTAAGTATGTCTTGCCATTCCCTCCTGGCCTGAAGAGTTTCTATTGAAAGATCAGCTGTTATCCTTATGGGAATCCCCTTGTGTTATTTGTTGTTTTTCCCTTGCTGCTTTTAATATTTGTTCTTTGTGTTTGATCTTTGTTAATTTGATTAATATGTGTCTTGGGGTGTTTCGCCTTGGGTTTATCCTATTTGGAACTCTCTGTGTTTCTTGGACTTGGGTGATTATTTCCTTCCCCATTTTAGGGAAGTTTTCAACTATTATCTCCTCAAGGATTTTCTCATGATCTTTCTTTCTGTCTTCTTCTTCTGGGACTCCTATAATTCGAATGTTGGAGCGTTTCATATTGTCCTGGAGGTCTCTGAGATTGTCCTCGTTTCTTTTAATTCGTTTTTCTTATTTCCTCTCTGATTCATTATTTCTACCATTCTATCTTCTATTTCACTAATCCTATCTTCTGCCTCCGTTATTCTACTATTTGTTGCCTCCAGAGTGTTTCTGATCTCACTTATTGCGTTATTCATTATATTTTGACTCTTTTTTATTTCTTCTAGGTCCTTGTTAAACCTTTCTTGCATCTTCTCAATCCTTGTCTCTAGGCTATTTATCTGTGATTCCATTTTGATTTCAAGATTTTGGATCATTTTCACTATCAATATTCTGAATTCCTTCTCCAGTAGATTCCCTACTTCTTCCTCTTTTGTTTGGTTTGGTGGGCAACTCTCCTGTTCCTTTACCTGCTGAGTATTCCTCTGTCTCTTCATCTTGGTTATATTGTTGCATTTGGGGTGGCCTTTTTATATTCTGGTAATTTGTGGAGTTCTCTTTATTATGGAGCTTCCTCACTTTGGGTGGGGTTCTATCAGTGGCTTGTCAAGGTTTCCTGGTTAGGGAGGCTTGTGTTGGAGTTCTGGTGGGTGGAGCTGGGTTTCTTCTCTCTGGAGTGCAGTGGAGTGACCAGTAATGGGTTATGAGACATCAAAGGTTATGACCCAGCAATCCCACTTCTGGGCATACACACGAAGGAAACCAGAATTGAAAGAGACACATGTACCCCAATGTTCATCGCAGCACTGTTTATAATAGCCAGGACATGGAAACAACCTAGATGTCCATCAGCAGATGAATGGATAAGAAAGCTGTGGTACATATACACAATGGAGTATTACTCAGCCGTAAAAAAGAATTCATTTGAATCAGTTCTGATGAGATGGATGAAACTGGAGCCAATTATACAGAGTGAAGTAAGCCAGAAAGAAAAACACCAATACAGTATACTAACACATATATATGGAATTTAGGAAGATGGCAATGACGACCCTGTATGCAAGACAGGGAAAGAGACACAGATGTGTATAACGGCCTTTTGGACTCAGAGGGAGAGGGAGAGGGTGGGATGATTTGGGAGAATGACTTTCTAACATGTATACTATCATGTAAGAATTGAATCGCCAGTCTATGTCTGACGCAGGATGCAGCATGCTTGGGGCTGGTGCATGGGGATGACCCAGAGAGATGTTATGGGGAGGGAGGTGGGAGGGGGGTTCATGTTTGGGAACGCATGTAAGAATTAAAGATTTTAAAATTTAAAAAATAAAAAACTAAAAAAAAAAATGAACTGTGGTGTTGGAGAAGACTCTTGAGAGTCCCTTGGACTGCGAGGAGATCCGACCAGTCCATCCTAAGGGAGATCAGTCCTGGGTGTTCATTGGAAGGACTGATGTTGAAGATGAAACTCTAATACATTTTTAGCCACCTAATGCAAAGAGCTGACTCATTGGGAAAGACCCTGATGCTGGGAAAGATTGAGGGCAGGAGGAGAATTGGATGACAGAGGATGAGATGGTTGGATGGCATCACCGACTCAATGGACATGAGTTTGGGTGGACTCCGGGAGTTGGTGATGAACAGGGAGGCCTGGTGTGCTGTAGTCATGGCATTGCAAAGAGTTGGACATGAACTCCTCTGGGTTTGATTAATTCACTACAGTGACTCACAGAACTAAAAAAAAAAAAAAAAAAAATTTAATTTACTAGACCACCAGTATATCATACAAGGATTTAACTCAGTAACAGCCAGATGGAAGAGATGTGTAGGGCGAGGTATGAAGAAGGGCATAGAGCTTCCACACCCTCCCTAAGCTCGCCCTTTTGGTAGTATTTTGGAATGAGATTAACGCAAATCTTATCAAATGAATTAGGAAGCATGCCTTCCTTCACTGTCTTCTGAAAAGTTTTGTGTCGAGTTCACATCTCTTCCTTAACATATCCATGTCTTTTTATTAAAACTGAATATTTTGTAAAAAGCATATAGTTGGGTCTTGCTTTGTTTTTTAAAATCAAATCTGACAATCTCTGTGTCTCAGTTCAGATATTTGTATATATACAAAGATACAATAATTATAATTATTGCATAATAATAATTATATCATTATTATTTAGAATAAGTGCTGTTTAATTATTTACATGATTATTAATCTATTTTTTCAAGTATTTTTTCTATCTTTCCTTCTCACATACTCTTTCTCCATTTATACATGTTAGACTACTAATTATTTTCCATAGGACACTGAGGCTCTATTGTCTTCTGTTAATCCCAGTCAGTGAGATTTTAGTTGCAAATATTTTACTTTTCTTATCTGAAGCTCCACTGATTTGTATCTTCACTGATTTCCTTTAAAAATTAGAAGATGGTTACAGCAACTATTTTACAACCTTTTTTTTTCCCCCTAATGCTATCATTTCTGTTCCTGTTGACTGATTTTTCTCTAATCGTGAGTTGTTTTCCTGTTTCTTGGCGCATTCAGTAATTTTTATGGAATGCCGAACTTTGTGAATACTTTTGTTGAGTGTCTGGATTGTGCTGTCTTTCCTGAAGTGTTGGTCAGGCAGTTAGGTAATTTATAGATCAGTTTGATCTCTCTAAGGTCTGTCTTTAAGCTTTTCTAGAGCAGGCCTAGAGTAGTCTTCACTCTATGATAGCACAGCCCTAGTGCTAAAGTGTGGGGTCCACCATGAACGCCCTGGTGTGATCACCAGTGGCTCTCCAATTAGACCGGACATAATTTGAAGACATCGTCACAGCTTAAACATTTCATTGACCTGTATAAGATCTGGGGATTATTCTGATTACAATTCTCTTGGGTATTCTTTACCTGGCTTTGTATGGAATATGCAGCCTTGTGCTCAGCAAAGACTCACAAGAATCCTTTTTTAGGTTTCAGGAGTTCTTTCCCTGCCTACATGTTTCTGAAATTCTGCACTGTATCCACCTCAGCTTTTACCCCAAATCTTTGTTCATCTTTAGTATTGCTTTGAAAGTATAAAAAATTAGATATTTTAGCAAGAGTTTTGTCTCACTGACCTATAGATAAATAGCACCTATTCTAAAAATAATTATGCTAACCTAGTAAGCAAAAGGGGTTATGTGCCTTGAGCGAGAAACTTTCTTTAAAGTCCTCATATGTTATCATTTAGTCTGAACTAAAAGCTACTCGGAGAAACAGGTAATATCTATATATATCTGGACTTCTCTTACTACCCCTCAGATGGAGCTGTAGCTCATCCATAGGAATGATTATGTCCCACAGATGTAAATGATTAGCACCATCGTTCCCAAGCACAATCTTCTTACAAGCATTCATAAGAAAGAAAATGCTTTTTCTCCTAAATTTAATAACCAGGGCTTCTTGGGGGACTCGTGCCTTGCTTTGATGTAACTTGCAGAGCCATAGCAGTTACTGCTGAGAAGGAACGACTTTTAGAAGGAATCATATTATCTATTCAAAATTGTTTGCTGTCTGAAAGTCTGCCAAGTCAGTAAGTAGGGAATACACAGAGTATATGTCTATATTTTCAAAAACTCAAATGTACATGCATATTTAAAAGTTCATTCCAAATGGAAATCCTTTATTGAGTTTTTCTAAATTCTGGAAACTGTGTTAAGTGCTATAAGGGATATACAGATGCTAAATAAGGCATGGACTTTGAATGAAGTTCACAAGTCAGAAGAGAGAGCATCATAATGTACGTAATTCTAACAGAAAGCAAAGAATAAGGTATAAACTGCTAAGGAGTGACACACACACAACCCAAGGGAGTGAAGGTGCCTGGCACATAATAGGGTCTCAAATATTTATCTGTGGATAAATAAATGATTAATATATTTCTCTGATCATATATCTTAAATACTATCATCATTGCATAAACTATTATTTGGAAGGGAACAAAGACTGGGGACTAAAAAAACACTCATAAAGTAGTCTGATCTTCCATTCATGATTCAAACCTGTGTAGTCCAGAAATATCAGAAAGATGTTTCTAAATAATTTTTCTAAGTATTTTCTCTGGGAGTTATGTCATAGTGAAATACTGTGTTGGTATGTCATCAGTTATCAGTATTAGGTACATTTTGCGCTCCACCTACAGTATACACCCAGGAAGAATGGTCCCAGAAAGCTGAAGCATTACATAAAAGCAGATGGCTGATCCAGCCTGGATACTAAAGAATATACTAGAAAAAAGAGAAACCAAATTAATTTCTGATGCTGAGACATGCTAGAGGAATGTGAACTCCTCTAGGACAGGTAGTATGACTTCTAGAATTCCATTCCTCTTCTTCCTTTCAATGCAAAACTGTTTCTACTCTTTAAAAAAGAAAAATGAAGCTATAGAGACTTTGGCTTCCCTGTAAGATGGAATAATAGGAACCATATCCAACCTTACATCTGAAACAATTAAGAAAGAACTAAACATATGAAACAAAGGTTTGCAAGACACTACATATCAGACAATGAAGGCAAGTGATCCTTGACATATAGGAATCATCATATTCCTATGGGAGGTGATGGCCATAGTGCAGGGTGGAGGGATGTGAGGGCAATCATGAACTCCCTGAACTGAGGGGAAGGCAAGGAGAGTTTGTAGGAAACCATGGCAACTCAACTTGTTAAAAAAGAAAAAAAAAAAAAAAAGAGTACCAGAAAGGAAAGTGCTACACAGAGAGAGAACTCTGGAGATACACAAAGATTTATTCTTGAGTATTTAGCTGAATACTGATTAGCACATGCATGTGAGGAAACTACTTAAGGCTGGGCAAACCTATTTGAAATAATTAGAGATCAAAGTGTCTGGTGATCAGACAGGGCTTGGAATAATGTCTATTCACAATGGCCAGACTGAAAAAGTAAAAATTAAGGATGCTTTGTAGACACAAGTCTCTTGCATCATTAATAGGGAATAATTAGCCATGAGCCGATAACTGCTCCAGTCTTTGCTTACAAATCTTAACAACAAAACTTGAAAAGATCAAACAATTTTCATGTAACATAACTACAACCCATAATTTGTTTATGGGAAACAAGAATGTTTATGAGGCTATAAAAAATATCCAGCATCCCACAAAGTAAAATTGAAAACATCTGACATCTAGTAAGAAATTGCCAGAATGCAAAGAAGCAGGACAAATGCAACCCATAGTTAGGAAATAAATTAATCAAATGAAATTGACTCTACACTGATATAGATATTAGAATTAGCATACCAGGACATTAAAGCAATTATTGTACCTGGGTACCAAGTGCTCAAAACTTAAGAAGAGACATGTAAAATATATAAATGACTAAAACTGAGCTTCTAGAGATGGAAATAAATAGGTAAAAAATTAAATAGGTAAAAAAAATAAACTGTATGACATGAATAGCAGATTAAGCTTAGAAGGAAAATTATTAAACTTCAAGATACAATCAAAGAAAATTTTTAAAAACCATATGCACAGAGAAATGAGAATTTAAAAATGTAAACAGAGAGATTAGTTCAAGATGGTAGAGTAGAAGGAATGAGCTAACTCTTTTCTTATGAAAACACCAAAATCACAACTAACCTCTCAACTCCACCAAAAAACCCCATTGAAACCCACCAAAGAAAAAAAAGATACCCCGGATCCAAGTACAAAGAAGCCACAATGAGACGGTAGTGAAGTGATGTCACTCAGTCGTGTTCAACTCTTTGTGACCCCATGGTCTGTAGTCTGCCAGGCTCCTCCAACCATAGGATTTTCCAGGCAAGAATACTGGAGTGGGTTTCTACTTCCTTCTCCAGGGAATCTTCCCAACCCAGGTATCAAACCCTGGTCTCCCACATTGCAGACCAGCTCTTTACCATTTGAGCCACCAGGGAAGCTCAATCAGACAGCAGGAGGGGCACAACTGCACTAAAGTCAAAACCCATACCCACCAGGTGGGCAACCCACAAACTAGAAAAAATTATACCCCAGAAGTTATCCCACAGGAGTGAAAGTGCTGAGCCCTACATCAGGCTTTGCAGTCTAGGAGTGTGGCAACAGGAGGAGGAGTCCCCAGAGAACCCGGCTTTGGAAGCCAGCAGAGTTTGACTGCAGGACTTCCATACTACTGGGGGAAACAGAAACTCCATTCTTGGAGGGTACACACAAAGTCTCACGCACACCAGAACTCAGGAGAAAAAAAAAGCAGTGACCCCAGAAGAGACCGGGCCAGACTTACCTGCTAGTAGCACAGGGACTCTGATGCAGGTGGGGTGGGGGTTGGTTGTCACTCACTGCAGGCACAGAGACACTGGCAACAGCAGTTCTGGGAAGTAGTCACTGGTTTGCACCCTCCCGGAGGCTGCCACTAGTCCCACCAAACAGCCTGTAGGCTCCAGTGCTGGATCATCTCAGGCCAACCAACCAACAGGGCAGGAACACAGCAACCCCACCCTTTAAGACTTGTGGCTTAAAGTCTCCCTGAGTATGATGGAAGAACTGTACAAAAAAGATCTTCATGACCCAGATAATCATGATGATGTGATCACTAATCTAGAGCCAGACATTTTGGAATGTGAAGTTAGGTGGGCCTTAGAAAGCATCACTACAAACAAAGCTAGTGGAGGTGATGCAATTCCAGTTGAGCTCTTTCAAATCCTGAAAGATGATGCTGTGAAAGTGCTGCACTCAATATGCCAGAAAATTTGGAAAACTCAGCAGTGGCCACAGGACTGGAAAAGGTCCGTTTTTATTCCAATCCCAAAGAAAGGCAATGCCAAAGAATGCTCAAACTACCACATAACTGCACTCATCTCACATGCTAGTAAAGTAATGCTCAAAATTCTCCAAGCCAGGCTTCAGTGATATGTGAACCGTGAACTCCCTGATGTTCAAGCTGGTTTTAGAAAAGGCAGAGGAACCAGAGATCAAATTGCCAACATCTGCTGGATCATGGAAAAAGCAAGAGAGTTCCAGAAAACATCTATTTCTGCTTTATTGACTATGCCAAAGCCTTTGACTGTGTGGATCACAATCAACTGTGGAAAATTCTGAAAGAGATGGGAATCCCAGACCACCTGACCTGCCTCTTGAGAAACTTGTATGCAGGTCAGGAAGCAACAGTTAGAAGTGGACATGGAACAACAGACTGGTTCCATTAGGAAAAGGAGTACGTCAAGGCTGTATATTGTCACCCTACTGATTTAACTTCTATGCAGAGTACATCATGAGAAATGCTGGACTGGAAGAAACACAAGCTGGAATCAAGATTGTCAGGAGAAATATCAATAACCTCAGATACGCAGATGACACCACCCTTATGGCAGAAAGTGAAGAGGAACTAAAAGCCTCTTGATGAAAGTGAAAGAGGAGAGTGAAAAAGTTGGCTTAAAGCTCAACATTCAGAAAACGAAGATCATGGCATCCGGTCCCATCACTTCATGGGAAATAAATAGGGAAACAGTGGAAACAGTGTCAGACTTTATTTTTTTGGGCTCCAAATCACTGTAGATGGTGACTGCAGCCATGAAATTAAAAGATGCTTACTCCTTGGAAGAAAAGTTATGACCGACCAAGATAGTATATTGAAAAGCAGAGACATTACTTTGCCGACTAAGGTCCGTCTAGTCAAGGCTATGGTTTTTCCAGTGGTCATGTATGGATGTGAGAGTTGGACTGTGAAGAAGGCTGAGTGCCAAAGAATTGATGCTTATGAACTGTGGTGTTGGAGAAGACTCTTGAGAGTCCCTTCAGTCCATTCTGAAGATCAACCCTGGCACTTCTTTGGAAGGAATGATGCTGAAGCTGAAGCTCCAATACTTTGGCCACCTCATGCGAAGAGCTGACTCATTGGAAAAGACTCTGATGCTGGGAGGGATTGGGGGCAGGAGGAGAAGGGGACGACAGAGGATGAGATGGCTGGATGGCATCACTGACTCGATGGACGTGAGTCTGAGTGAACTCCAGGAGATGGTGATGAACAGGGAGGCCTGGCGTGCTGCGATTCATGGGGTTGCAAAGAGTCGGACATGACTGAGCGACTGAACTGAAGTGAACTGAACTGAACTGAGTATGGCCCTGCCCACTAGAGAGACAAGACCCAGCTCCAACCAGCCCTGGGTAGGAACCAGCCTCTTCCATCAAAACGCCTTCACAAGCCTCTTAGACAACCTCATACACCAGAGGGCAGACAGCAGAGGTAAGAACTACAATCCTGAAGAATGGAAATCACAATGACAAAGTCAGAAAAAATGAGATGGCAGAGAAATATGTCCCAGATGAAGGAACAAAATGAAACCCCAGAAGAATAACTAAGTGAAGCGGAGACAGTCAATCTATCAGAAAAAAAGAATTCAAAATTATGACAGTGAAGATAATCCAAGGTCTTGGAAAAAGAATGGAGACAACAATCAAGAAAATGCAAGATGTGCTTAAAAAAGACCTGGAAGAACTAAAGAACAAACAAAGAAATGAACAACATAGTAACTGAAATGAAAAATATACTAGAAGGAATCAATAGCAGAATAAGTGAGACAGAAGATAAAATTTGTATGGAGACACAAAATGCCCTGAATAGCCCAAGCAATCTTAAGAAAGAAAAATGGAGCTAGAGGAATCAGGCTCCTTGACTTCAGACTATACTACAAAGCATAGTCATCAAAATAGCATGGTAGCAGCACAAAAACATTCAATATTATCAAAACAAAGAGCTCAATCAAAAAATGGGCAGAAGACCTAAATAGAAATTTCTCCAAAGTCATACAGATGGCCAGGAGGCACGTGAAAAGATGTTCAACATTGTCAGTTATTACAGAAATGCAAATCAAAACTACAATTAGATATTATCTCACACCAGTCAGAGTGGACATCATCAAAAAATCTACAAAAAAAATAAATGCTGATGAGGGTGTGGAGAGAGGGAACTTTCTTACACTGCTGATGAAGATGTAAATTAGTACAGGCACTGTGGAGAACAATTTGGAGGTCCCTTTAAAAACTAGAAATAGAGCTGCCAGATGATTATTCAATCCCACGCCTGGGCACACATCCAGAGAAAAACATGGTCTGAAAAGATATGTGCTTCCCAATGTTCACTACAGTACTGTTTACAATAGCCAAGATATGAAGCAACCTTAATGTCTATCAACAGGGGAATGGATAAAGAAGATCTGGTACTTACATAATGGAATATTACTCAACCATTAGAAAGAATGAGATCAGGCCATTTGCAGCAACATGGATGGACCCAGAGAGTATCATACTGAGTGAAGTAAATTAGACAAAGAGGAAAATTGAATGGTATCACTTATACACAGAATCTTTTTTAGTGATAAAATGAACTTATTTACAAAACAGAAAAAAATTCACAGGCCACCTCATGCGAAGAGTTGACTCACTGAAAAAGACTCTGATGCTGGGAGGGATTGGGGGCAGGAGAAGAAGGGGACGACTGAGGATGAGATGGCTGGATGGCATCACAGACTCGATGGACGTGAGTCTGAGTGAACTCCAGGAGATGGTGATGGACAGGGAGGCCTGGCGTGCTGCAATTCATGGGGTCGCAAAGAGTCGGACATGACTGAGTAACTGAACTGAACTGAACTGAACTCAGAAAAAATAAAATTATGGTTACCATAGGAGAAGGATGGGAGGGAGGGATAGTTAGGAAGCTTAGAATTGACATTTATACACTGATTAATTTAAAATGGGTAAGCAACAAGGAACTACTGTATAGCACAAGAAACTCTGCTCAATATTATATAACAATCTAAGTGGGAAAAGAATTTGAAAAAGAACAGATACATGTATGTGTATAGCTGAATCACTTTGCTGCACACTTGATTGCTAATCAACCACACTCTGATATAAAATAAAGAGTGAAAAAGTCTACACAAATTCTTTCAGAAAATTGAAGAAAAGGGAATACTCTTCAAGTCATTCTATGAGTTCAGCATTTAATGTAAACCAAAACAAAACAATTATAAGAAGTGAACTACCTATCAATATCCCTCATAAACATAGATGCAAAAGTTCTAAGCAAAATTTTAACAAATCAAATACAATATGTAATAAAAAGATAATACATCATGGCCAAGTGAGGTGTTCCAGGAATGTGAGGTTGGTTTAACATGCAGAAACCAATGAGTATAGGAGGATTCGGGGAAGATGGCAGAGTAGGAAGCACCAGAAATCTGTAACCTCACCTAGACAACAGCAGCATTGGCAGAATCTGTGTGTTGCAACTACTGTGGAACACTGAAGTATAGACTGAAGGCTTGCCACTTACAGGAAAAGTCTTTGATGGTAAATTACAGTTAGTTTCAGTCAACTTCAGTTCTTGACACAGTAGTAGCTATCCATTCCCCACTCCTCCAGCCTATGGCAGGCAGCCATTTTTTTTTTTTTTTTTTTCCCTGAAGTCACTTGCATACAGTTTGCGGGAGCCAGGGTGGGCAAAAAGAACCCAGTCCTCTAAATGTGAGGTAGCTCTTTTGACTGCAGATTCTGATCAGAGATTTGCAAATGAAGAAGTGATAGCTTAAATTGTTGTATATCCCGCCATTTTTGCAAGCTCCTCCTCCTCTGTCTAAAGTGACTCAATGGGATTTATAAAGAGTCAGTGCCATTTTTCCTTCTTTTCTCTTTGTTTTACCCTTTGTGAGGCAGATATTGAAGCAACAATACTTCAGGGGAAATTAGAAAGTCACTGTGTATTCCCTGGAAGGGCACAGGCTCAGAAAAGACCTGAGAAGGCTTGCATTTATATCTAAGGTGATTTGTCACACAAAAATAGTCTAGAACAATAAACGAACAAAACCAACAAAAACAGAAAACCATGGGGAAGGCAGAGAATCATTTTGAGAAATACTGCATTATTAGATTCAAATGTCCAGTTTCCAACTATAACATCACAGGAATACAAAGAAACAGGAAATATAATCCACTCAAATTAAAAAGTAAACCAACAGAATTGTCTCTGAAAGGGAACTGATCCTGTAACTACTAGACAAAAACTTTAAAACTGTTCTAAAAATACTCAAAGAACTACATTAAGACAAGAAAGTCAGTAAAATAATGAGCAAAGTGGAAAGCTCAATAAAGAGATATGAAATCTAACCCCAAAATAAAAAATAATAACTTAGAACTGAGACGTACAATAACCAAAATGAAAAATTTACTAGAGGGATTCAAAGGCAGATTTGAGCAGACTAGAGAAAGAATGAACCTTAGTTGACTATAACATTATAAAATTACTGAATCTGAGGAACAGAAAGAAAAGAGATAGAAGGAAAGTGAACAGAGCCTGAGAAACCTTTGAGACACTATCAAATGAAATGAACCAACATATACATTGGGGAAGTTCCAGGAGGAGAAGAGACAGAGAAAGGGGCAGAGAGAGTATCTGAAGAAATAGTGGCCCCAAATTTTATGAAAGACATGAATACATCCATCAGGAAACAAACTCTAAGTAGAATGAACTTAAAGAGACCCATACAAAGGTATAATCAAACTGTCAAAAGCCAAAGGCAGAATTTTTAAAGCAGCAAGAGAAAAGGTACAACTTGTTACATACAAGGGATCCTCAATTACATTATCAGCACAGTTCTCATCTGAAAATTCGGAGGCCAGAAGGCAGTGGGCTGATATAGCCAAAGCACTAAAAGTATCAACCAAGAATCTTAGAGCTGGCAAAACTGTTTTTCAAAAGTGAAGGAGAAATAAAGACATTCAGATGAACAAAAGCCGAGTTTACAACCACCATATTTTTTCCTGGGAAAAAAATAAAGGTGTTAAAGGGAGTCTTACAGGTTGAAATGAAAATATACTAAGACAATACCACGAAAAAAATGAAAAAGTAAATTAAATGTTTCACTACAAAAAAAATCAACTAAATAAAAGAACACAGTAAAGCAGGTGACTGGGGACAAAAAAAAGCTATAAGGCATATTAGAAAATATTAGGGGTAATTACTGTAAATGTAAATAGACTAAACTCTATCAAAAGACATAGATTAGCAGAGTGAATAAAAAACATGCCCCAAGCATAGACTTACTTTAGATAAATGATACTAATAGTTTAAAAGGCTAGAAAAGGATATTCTGTGCAAATATTATAGTCAAAAGAAAGCAGGAGTGGTTATAATAATATCAGATAAAATAGACTTTAAATCAAAAAACATATACAAGGGCTTCCCTGATAGTTTAGTGGTTAAAAATCTTGCAACCAGTTTGGTCCCTGGTTTGGGAAGATTCCACATTCCGAGCAGCAACTAAACCCGTGAGCCACAACTACTGAGCCAGTACTCAAGAGCTTGTGAGCAGCAACTACTGAGCCCACAGGCTGCAACTACTGAAGCCTGCATACCTTAGAGCCCATGCTCCACAACAAGGGAAGCCACTGCAATGAGACGCTCGCATATGCAGCTAGAGGTAGCCCCCACCTGCTGCAACTAGAGAAAAGTCTGGGCAGCAACAAAGACCCAGCATAGCCATAAATAAATAAATAACTCTTGGGAAAAAGTATACAAAGACAAAGAATGCTATACATTAATAAGAGTTTCAATGTAGCAAAAATATGATTATAAACATTTATATAGTAAATCAGTTCAGTTCAGCCACTCAGTCATGTCCAACTCTTTGTGACCCCATGAATCGCAGCACACCAGGCCTCCCTGTCCATCACCGACTCCTGGAGTTCACTCAGACTCACGTCCATCGAGTTGGTGATGCTATCCAGCCATCTCATCCTCCGTCGTCCCCTTCTTCTCCTGCCCCCAATCCCTCCCAGCATCAGAGTCTTTTCCAATGAGTCAACTCTTCGCATGAGGTGGCCAAAGTACTGGAGTTTCAGCTTTAGCATCAATCCTTCCAAAGAACACCCAGGGCTGGTCTTTAGAATGGACTGGTTGGATCTCCTTGCAGTCCAAGGGACTCTCAAGAGTCTTCTCCAACACCACAGTTCAAAAGCATCTGAAAGCTCAGCTCTCTTCACAGTTCAACTCTCACAACCATACATGACCACAGGAAAAACCATAGCCTTGACTAGACGGACCTTTGTTGGAAAAGTAATGTCTCTGCTTTTCAATATACTATCTAGGTTGGTCATAACTTTTCTTCCAAGGAGTAAGCGTCTTTTAATTTCATGGCTGTAGTCACCATCTGCAATGATTTTGGAGCCCCAAAAGATAAAGTCTGACACTGTTTCCACTGTTTCCCTGTCTATTTCCCATGAAGTGATGGGACCAGATGCCATGATCTTCGTTTTCTGAATGTTGAGCTTTAAGCCAACTTTTTCACTCTCCTCTTTCACTTTCATCAAGAGGCTTTTTAGTTCCTCTTCACTTTCTGCCATAAGGGTGGTATCATCTGCATATCTGAGGTGATTGGTATTTCTCCAGGCAATCTTGATTCCAGCTTGTGTTTCTTCCAGTCCAACGTTTCTCATGATGTACTCTGCATAGAAGTTAAATAAGTAGGGTGACAATATACAGCCTTGACGTACTCCTTTTCCTATTTGGAACCAGTCTGTTGTTCCATGTTCAGTTCTAACTGTTGCTTCCTGACCTGCATACAAGTTTCTCAAGAGGCAGGTCAGGTGGTCTGGGATTTCCATCTCTTTCAGAATTTTCAACAGTTTATTGTGATCCACGCAGTCAAAGGCTTTGGCATAGTCAAGAAAGCAGAAATAGATGTTTTTCTGGAACTCTCTTGCTTTTTCCATGATCCAGCAGATGTTGACAATTTGATCTCTGGTTCCTCTGTCTTTTCTAAAACCAGCTTGAACATCAGGAAGTTCATGGTTCACATATTGCTGAAGCCTGGCTTGGAGAATTTTGAGCATTACTTTACTAGCGTGTGAGATGAGTGCAATTGCAATTATGTGGTAGTTTGAGCATTCTTTGGCATTGCCTTTCTTTGGGATTGGAATGAAAACTGACCTTTTCCAGTCCTGTGGCCACTTCTGAGTCTTCCAAATTTTCTGGCATATTGAGTGCAGCACTTTCACAGCATCATCTTTTAGGATTTGAAACAGCTCAACTGGAATTCCATCACCTCCACTAGCTTTGTTCATAAATAACAGGTCATCGAACACATAATGCAAAAACTGACAGAATTAAAGGGAGAAATAGACAGTTCTACAAATAATAGCTGGAGACTTCATCACCCTACTCTCAATAATGGATACAGCAGCCAGACAGAGGAAAGAAAATAGAGGTCTTTACAACACAATCAATCAATTAGATCTAACATATACATCTCTATCCAAGAACAGAATACACATTCTTGTTGAGTGCACATGGAATATTTTCCAGGACAGACCATAGGTCAGGCCACAGGTTAAGTCTCAATAGATTTTAAAAGATAGACTCATACAAAATATCTTTTCTGACTAAACAGGATGAAGTTGGCAATCAATAACAAAGGAAAAAACCCCACAAACTTGTAGAAATCAAACAATACATTTTTAAATAATCAATGTATGAAAGAAGAAATCACAAGAGAAGTTAGAACTTAGAATTGAATGAAAACAAAAGCACAGCAAACCAAGGGTACAGAACATATGAACGCAGTGCTAAAGGGATATTTATAACGTTTACATTAGAAAACGAGAAACATCGCAAACTAACAAGCTAACCTTCCAACCTAGGGAAGTAGAAAAGGAAGGAAAAACCACCCAGAGGTGGCAGAATCAAATAATGAAACTGAGAGAGGAGATTAACTAAGTTGAGAATAGAAAAGTAAAAGACAAAAAATCAACGAAACCAAAAGTTGACTCTTGAAAAAGACCAACAAAGTTAACAAACTTTAGCTAGATGTACTGAGGATAAAAAAAAAAAAGAGAGAGAAAAGAGTCAAATTACTAACATCTGGAATGCAAGTGGGGATATTACCACCAATTCTATAGAAATAAAAATAATCATAAGAGAGTACTGTGAGCAGTTGTATGCAAACTAATTGAATAAATACATGAAATGGAATATTCCTAGAAACACAAATTATATCCAGAATAAATCACTAAGAAATAGAATAGATATATAAATAGAATATATATTAGAATAAATATATATAGAATAAAAATATATATAAATAGAACACACACACACACACACACATATATATATATATATATATATATATATATATATATATATATATATATATATATATATATATATAACTAGTATATATCCTAGTATATTAGTATAGTATTCCTATCACTAGTAACTGGACTGAGCCAGGAATCAAAACTTTCCAACCAAGCAAACTCTGAACCTAATGGTTTCAATGATGAATTCCACAAAATATTTAAGGTAGCATTAACAGCAATACTTCTCAAGCTTTCCCAAAAAAATTAAAGAGGAAGAAATACTCCCTGACTTCTTTACTAAGGCCAGTATTAACCTGACAGCAATGCAAGACAAACACACTACAAAAAAAGAAAACTATAGACCAATATTCCTTTTGAAAATTTGTGCAAAATTCCTTAACAAACTATTAGGCAAATCAAATTCAGCAGTATATTAAAAGTATTATACACCATGACCAAGTGGGACTTATTTCTGGAATGTAAAGATGGTTCAAACAGAAGAAAATCTCAGTGTAATACACCATATTAACATAATCAAGGGAAAAAAACTACATGATCATCTCAACTGCTGTAGAAAAAGCATTTGGCAAAATTCAAAACTGTTTTTCATGATTTAAAAAAACACAAATTAGGAACCAAAGGAACCTAGCTCAATGTAATAGAAGCATATATGAAAAATCCACAATGAATTTCATACTGAATGACGTAACACCAAGAGCTTTTCTTCTAAGATCGGGAATCAGGCAAGGATTCCCACTTTCTTCACTCTATTCAACATAATACTCAAAGTTTTTGTCAGAGCAATGAGGTGAGAAAAGGAAATAAAATGCATCCAAATTGGAAAGGAAGGAGTAAAATAATTTCTGTTCAGGTAATATAGTCTCATACACAGAAAATCCTACAGATTCTCCCCTCCAAAAAAACACCCTCTTAGAACTAATAAACAAATTCAGCAAAGTAGCAGGACACAAAGTCAACATACAAATATCGGTTGCATTTCTATACACTAACAATCTGAAAAGGAAATTAAGAAAACAATTTCATTTACTATAACTTATGGTACAAAAAAATATGAATTAACTAAGGAATCAAAAGGCGTGTACAATGAAAAATATTTCTAAAAGAAATTAAAAGAGGATATAAATAAACGGTAAGACATTCCATGTTTGTTGACTGGAAGACTAAATAGTAAGATGTTGCTGCTGCTAAGTTACTTCAGTCGTGTCTGACTCTGTGTGACCCTACAGATGGCAGCTCACCAGACTCCTCTGTCCCTGGGATTCTCCAGGCAAGAATACTGGAGTGGGTTGCCATTTCCTTCTCCAAATTGGGATGTTACTACTACCCAAAGTGATCTACAGATTTAATGGAATTCCTATTAAAATCCCAATTATCTTTTTTGCAGAAAATCCTAAAATTTATATGGAAACTGAAGGGACCCTCAAAGAGCCGAAACAATCCTGAAGAAGAACAAAG
Source organism: Ovis aries (assembly GCF_016772045.2). Lineage (NCBI taxonomy): Eukaryota > Metazoa > Chordata > Mammalia > Artiodactyla > Bovidae > Ovis > Ovis aries. The sequence continues at coordinate 62,402,006 of NC_056065.1, forward strand.
AAGATAGTGACTCACAGTTCCTGATTTCACAACTTATCACAAAGCTAGAGTAACCATATGGTGTGGTACTGACATAAATTCAGACATACAGACTTATGGAATAGAACAGAGAGTCCAGAAAAAGACATCCTGGTATATGTAATGTGGTCAAGTGAGTTTCAACAAAGGTGTCAAAACCATTCAATGGGTGAAAATACAGTCTTTTCAACAAATGGTTCTGGAAAAACTGGATATCCGCATGCAGAATATAGTTAGATCCTTAATTAATTTCATAAACTCAAATGAATTCAAAATGGATTCATGAACAAAACACAGGTCCTAAACTAAAATTCTTGAAAGAAAACATAGGACAGAATCTTAAAAAACTAATTTAGCAATGATCTAACATATGACAACAAAGACATAGACAATAAAAGAAAAAAACAAACAATATTGTAATTTTTTTAAATTATACATCAAAAAATACTATCAACAGGGTAAAAAGGCAATCTACAGATTGGAAGGAAATATTTGAATCAAATATCTGATAAGGGATCTGTATCCAGAATTTATAGAGAATTCCTAAAACTCAATAATAATAACTAAAAAACCAATTAAAAATAGGTAGGGTACTTACTTGAATATGCATTTATCCAAAGAAGATAAACAACCAATACGCACAATTAAAGATATGCAACATCACTAATCATTATGCTATGCTATACTGCTGCTAAGTTGCTTCAGTCGTGTCCGACTCTGTGCGACCCCAGAGACTAACCCACTAGGCTCCTCTGTCCCTGGGATTCTCCAGGCAAGAATACTGGAGTGGGTTGCCATTTCCTTCTCTGATGCATGAAAGTGAAAAGTGAAAGTGAAGTTGCTCAGTTGTGCCTTACTCTTAGCGACCCCATGGACTGCAGCCTACCAGGCTCCTCTGCCCATGGGATTTTCCAGGCAAGAGTACTGGAGTGGGGTGCCATAATGTAAAAGGGTGATGTAAATAAAAACTACAATGTGATAGCACCTCAGACTCATTAGGAAAGGCATACATATTAAACGGAAGCTTTCCAGGTAGCACCAGTGATAAAGAACCCTCCTGCCAATGCAGGAGACATAAGAGATGTGGGTTCGACCCCTGGGTTAGGAAGATCCCCTGCAGGAGGGCATGGCAACCCCCTCCAATATTCTTGCCTGGAGAATCCCATAGACAGAGGAGCCTAGTAGGCTAGTCCATAAGGTCATCCAGAGTCGGACATGACTGAAGTGACTTTGCAACAACAAAAACACCACGTGGAAGAATTAGAACACTTGTGGACTATTTGTTGAAATGTAAAATGGTACAGTCACTGTGGGAAACACTAAGGTGGTACCTCAAAGAGTTAAAAATAGATTTACCATAAGATCCAGCAATTCCACCACTGGGTATACATTCAAAAGAATTAAAAGCAGAGTCTCAAAGAGATATTTGTGTACTATGTTTATAGCAACATTATTCACAATAGCTAGAAAGTAGAAGCAACCAAAATGTCCATTGATAGATGAATGGATATATCTATGTAACAGAATATTATTCAGCCTTAAAAATTAAGGAAATTCTAATATACAGTTCAATATAAATGAACCTTGAGTATATTATCCTAAGTGAAATAAGCCAGTCACGTACAGAAATACTGTATGATTTCACTTAGATGAGGCTACAGAAAGTATAGAATGATGGTTGCCAGAGGCTGGGGGAAAGAAAAATGGAGAGTTCTTGTTTAATAGGTATAGACTTTAAGTTTTGTAAGGTAAATAGTGTTCTAGATGGATAGTATTAATATCAGCGGTTGTACAACAATAAGAATGTACTTAATGCCACCAAGTGTAAACTTAAAAATTGTTAACATGGTAAACTTTATGTATTTTACCACCAAACTGTAAAAGACCGCTCTGATTTCCCCTCAGCCTCACTGAAACTATCCAATGAGTTTTTTTATTTCAACAGCAGACTGGACACAGGAGAAGGTAGAATAGTGAAGGTAGAATAGATGCATCAAGAGAAAATACTCAAATTGAAAAATCGAAGAAGAGAATGGAAAAGTTTAAAAAAAGAAAACAGAAGAGAGTAATACACGCATTAAAGTGAAGTCACTCAATCATGTCCGACTCTTTGCAACACCATGGACTATAACCTACAAGGCTCCTCTGTCCATGGGATTTTCCAGCAAGAGTACTGGAGTGGGTTGCCATTTCCTTCTCCAGGGGATCTTTCTGACCCAGGGATCGATCCCAGGTCTCCTGCATTGCAGGCAGGCGCTTTACCATCTGAGCGACCAGGGAAGTATAATGTATTGAACACAGTAAAAATAGTCTATCATAGATATGCTTCCCAGGTGGTGTAGTGGTAAAGAATCTGCCTGCCAATGCAAGAGACACAAGAGACAGGGGTTCGATCCCTGAGTCAGGAAGATACCCTAGAGGAGGAAATGGCAACCTACTCCGATATTCTTGCCTGGAAAATTATGGACAAGGAAGCCTGATGGGCTACAGTTCATGGAGCTGCAGAGTCAGACATGACTGAGCGTGTGTGCACGTGCACACACGCACACACACACACAGACATCATAGATATAAGTCCCAGAAGGAGAGGAGAGAGAGACTAGGGTAGACCTAACAACTGAAGAGGTAAAGGATCAGAATCTTTTGAACGATTGAAAATATTCAGCAATCTCCCAAGAGGATGAATACAAAAAAAGCCAAGCAAAGCACATACAGTTAGCCCGTTGAAAATCAAAGACAAAAATAAGAACTGCTAATTCCAGTTTTCCCCAGTAGCCAGGCCTGCCTGGGCCAAGTCTGGTCTCTAGTCCTTTTCCAGATTTGTCAAATGCCTCCAGGAAATAAAATGATGTCAACTTCAGCTCATATAGGTACTGGTCTCTCTCCCTGCAGAATTTTACACTATTGAATCCCTACTGCTTCCACATTTCTTTGGTGCCTTAGAATAATCTTTGCAGTTTTCCTATTATTTCTATCTGGGGAGCAGAATCTCATCAAATACATACCTTTGTTTTGCTTGCCTGTTCATGGAGAACGTAGTTTTCCTAAAGACTTGCCTACTTATTGTGGATGGGGTCAAAGTGGAGAAAGAAAGACAATAGGAAGGTTGTCTGAAAATCATCTAGGGAGCTTTGCAGGAAGTATGGAAACATAATAATAGAGAAGGCAAGAAACCACATATATATGTTGAAGTGCTCTCCAAATGATCCTGACATCCCTCCATCACTCATTCCTGAGTATCAACAGACTTTAGAAGAAAGGGCACATCACAGCCACATGAAATTCTAGCCCATGTGACAATTATACAATTGACCCTTAAACAGTGTGGGATTTAGGGGTGCTGACTCCCGTACCAATGGTTCTTCCATATCTGCAGATTTAACCAACCAGGGATCGTGAAGTACTGCAATATTCACTACTGAAAAGAATCCACGTGTAAGGGGACCCTTGCAGTTTAACCCCATGGTGTTCAAGGGACAACTGTATTTCTTTTCATAAGTTAACAAATACTGATGTACATAGTGATTCTTGTAGATGTAGTTAATATAAAGCTACTCCTGTGTATTCAGCTCATTCTCAAAAACCCCAAACCATTTTCAGGTGCCAAAACTGATGACCAAAATCTGCACTGAGGTGAGGTCACCTGGTTAAATGGCAGCCAGTTAGCTAGTCTTCCCTGATGCTACCTGATCTTGCGATGGGAACTCTTGATTCTAGAAAATAAATTTGTGGGAGGCCTAATATCGTAAGTTCTTTCTAGTTCCTACCTATAAAATGGGGATAATACCTTCTACATAAGGTGGTTGTGAGAACCGAAAAGGTAACAGTGATAAAGAGCCTGGTACATCCTTAGTGTGGCAGATTAGTTTGGAAGTCTGGGAGCTCACCAATCCAACTTTTTATGCACAGAGAAATGTTACATTTCCCAGCCTCCTCTGAAATAGACTGAGGGCACCAGATTCTGGTTAATAGGATATGGATATAAGTGATGCACATCACTTCCAGGTTGGCTATAAAAGTCCCTACACAATCTGTGACCCGCCTGCCCCACCCTTTTCTCTTTCTACTGTGCTCTTGGAAGCAACACGTTTAAATAGCAGTTTGGTGGGACACAAAGGTCCTGAGCCCTACAGTCACTGCCAAGCAGAGAGCCCCTGATCTTCATGGTGTATGTGTGCTCAGTCGTGTCTGATTTTCTGTGACCCCAAGGACTGTAGCACAGGCTCCTCTATCAGTGGAATTTTCCAGGCAAGAATACTGGAGTGGGTTGCCACTTCCTCCTCCAGGGGATCTTCATGACCCAGGGATCAAACCCACATCTCTTGTGTCTCCTATGCAGGCAGATTCTTCACCAACTTCGTTTACCAATTGACCTTCATTAGATAAGGGTATAAGGAAGAAATCAATCTTGTGGTTCTTAGAGCAGATAGCATGAATTCCTCTAACACAGAAATTGGTATCTTGAATTGGGATGCTACTAAAAGCAAAAGCCCAGAATTTGTGCCAGACCCTAAAAATCAGCACTGAGTGACAAGCAAACCATTGTTGGAGGCTAAAAAGATTATATTAAACAAGTGTCATACACTTGATGAAACTCTAGAACTTGAAATACAGGGCTATAACCTGGATGTCAGATCACGTGTCTAACGACCTCTTAGCTTTAGGGAAGAATTTGGAAAACAGGATGCTACCAGTATTTATTGGACACTCTTGGTTGCTTTTGATGAGGTATTACCAAAAAAAAAAAAAAAGGGATGAATTCATAAAAGAATCAGCTTGTTTGCAAGCAGAAATAAAATGAATAGTAAGTCTAGAAATCCAGGGCTTTGCAGGATTGTAAAATCTGGTTGCTTCTAACTCTGAACTGTTAGAGATGGGATTTTTGAAGCCTCTGAAGACAAAACCCTTGTAAAACTTCTCAACTGATAAAGATGAATAGGGAAAAGATCAGATTAAAAGTTCCAAGTGGCTTCATGATACTCATATTTTATCCATATTTAAGTTGAGACAGAGAGGCATGGAGGTAAAGAAACAATGATTTTCAAAACCATATCTGAGAACTATGTTTCAGGAGAAATCTGGGTATGTTTACTCACAAAAGAGATGGAATTGAAATAGATTAGAAGCCCACTATCTATGTTTTTGAGGGAATTATGTTTCCTAAGAAACCATGTACTCTTGCCTGGAAAATCCCATGGACAAAGGAGCCTGGTAGGCTGCAGTCCATGGGGTCGCTAAGAGTCGGACACGACTGAGCAGCTTTACTTTCACTTTTCACTTTCATGCATTGGAGAAGAAAATGGCAATCCACTCCAGTGTTCTTGCCTGGAGAGTCCCAGGGACGGTGGAGCCTGGTGGGCTGCCGTCTATGGGGTCACACAGAGTCAGACACGACTGAAGTGACTTAGCAGCAGCAGCCAGAAACCATGAATGTGGATTTAAGAAGTATCTGATTGTTCTTCACAACTTAAAAACAATCTTTAAGACTTCCATAAACAAACATAATATGCTTTATAACTACACAATTCCCCTAAAGAGCATTTTATATATTAAGAAACACTATAGACCAGTGAACCATCTCAAGGAACCAGGAGCCACAGAGAGCAATGAATAAAAGAATTGTTCCCAAAATCAATATAATAAAGGAACCACCCCACCCCAAGGACAGGTGACTTAATGACACCTACCCAATATGTCTCAGAATTGCTCTACTCTCTCCCCACCCCCCACCACTTTTTTAAAAACCTTTTTATTTTGTATTGGGGAGTGAAGGCAGAAGGAGAAGGGGACAACAGAGGATGAGATGGTTGGATGGCATCACCGACTTGATGGACATGAGTTTGAATAAGCTCCAGGAGTTGCTGATGGACAAGGAAGCCTGCGTGCTGCAGTCCATGGGGTCGCAAAGAGTCAGACACAACTGAGAGGCTGAACTGAACTCATAGCCAATTAACAAAGTTGTGGCTGTTTCAGATAGACAGCAAAAGGACTAGCCATACATATTCATGTGCCCATGCTCCCCCAAACTCCCCTCCCATCCAGGCTGCTACATAACACTGAGCAGAGTTCCACGTGCTATACAATAGGTCCTTGTTGGTTCTTAAGGGCTGTTTATCATGGTTATTCCAGTCCAGTCCCATCAGTGTGTTCTGTTTGTGTGTGGAGAGATAGGGAATGGGGAAAAGCATATAACTTTATCTCATCAATTGCCAAGCTAAGAAAATCAACATGTGGACTTGATGGAAATGGATACGTAAAATTGGGTTCCTGAGCTTTAAGCAGAGAGCAGGGACTGGGTGGGGCTTTGAGTGGCCCCCTTGGTGTGCATGTCCTGTGTGTGAAAGTAGGAGTGAAAAAGACTTCCACGGTCAGATTGGCAGCCTACGGCAGAGGCTTGCTAGGTACTCACCAATCCTGTTTCCCTCTTCTTAACACAAAAGACTACATTTCTCAGTATACTTTATAGTTAGGTTGGAACAGCAAGAATGGCTTCTGGCCAGTGGGATGTGGATAGAAATGATCATACTTAGTCCCTGTACCATCTAATAAAGTGGTCACTAAATTTAAGTTTAAATAAAATAAAAAGTTGAATTTCTCAGCAACAATACATTTCAAGTGCTCGTCCCACATGTCTAGTGGGATGTGTAGCATACTGGCGGGTGCAGATACCAAATGTCTCCTTCATCATAGAAGTTCTATTCAGCAGTGCTGCTCGGGTCCTGCTGCAGTGACCTTGGCAGTCATTTTCTAAATGAGATGAAGGCTCAGAAGGCCCAAACAATGGGGAGAATAGTAATAATGATTAGGACAAATTTTATAGATTTAAGTTTCAATTAGAATGAAAATGTACCTCTAGTTAAACAAGTGACCAGTGGATAAAACAGTCCTATTTATGCCTGCAGCAGATAACTGGGGACAAGGAGAATAATGTTTGCTGCTTTAATAACAATGTCATCAACACTGAAGATGGTAGTATCCTTTATCTGCTTATCGTATTTGCAAAGTGCTACGTAAATAAGCCAACAGATTATCCTGACTTCTAGACTGATTATCCCCTCAGAAATCTTATTACCACACTTGAATTATGCTCTCTCCCAAGGAAGAGTTTGTAAATCAAAGGGAAACCTCAGGGCTTGCTAAAACACATTCCAAATCAATAAAGTCCTGCGATGACTGCAAAAGTGCTTTTAGAAAATTGAATATTATCTAAATTATGATTAGGGCCAATGGCTGCTTGTATGAAAGATTCCTTATGACAAACAAACAGTGTAGGTCTAAAAGCAGAGACATCTTTTTACCAACAAAGGTCCATATAGTCAAAGCTATGGTTTTTTCAGTAGTCATGTATAGATGTAAGAGTTGGACCATAAAGAAGGCTGAGTGCCAGAGAATTAATGCTTTCAAATTGTGGTGCTGGAGAAGACTCTTGAGAGTCCCTTGGACTGCAAGGAGATCCAAGCAGTCAATCCTAAAGGAAATCAACCCTGAATATTCATTGGAAGGACTGATGCTGAAACTGAAGCTCCAATACTTTGGCCACCTGATGTGAAAAGCTGACTCACTGGAAAAGTCCCTGATGCTGGGAAAGATTAGGGGCAGGAGGAGAAGGGGGTGGCAGAGGATGAGATGGTTGTATGGCATCACCAACTCTATGGACCTGAGTTTGAGGAAACTCCAGGAGATAGTGAAGGACAGGGAAGCCTGGCGTGCTGCACTTCATGGGGTCACAAAGAATGAGACATGACTTGGCGCCTGAACAACAACCATCAGAATTCTTCCCACCCCTCCACCCAACAGAATCAAGTTAACAGAGCACTTTGTGAAAATAAAATGAAATGGATTTTTTTCCTAAAGAAAATGTAGGATAATTTCCAACATGACATGTTTCAGTTTTCTCTCTTTCCTGATTCAGTTTTCTGAACATTTCACCAAAAGAAACTAATGGGTTACAAGCGTCCTTCATGACCTTAGCTTTCTCTCTGATGCTTCCGACAAGATCAAATGGCTCATATTAGTCTGGAGCCACAGGTGTTGTTTGTTTATTTATTTTTCCATTCATAAGTATGTGTCTATCAGTCCAGTTCAGTTGCTCAGTCGTGTCCAACTCTCTGCGACCCCAGGCACGCCAGGCCTCCCTGTCCATCACCAACTCCCGGACGTCACTCAGACTCATGTCCGTCGAGTCAGTGATGCCATCCAGCCATCTCATCCTCTGTCATCCCCTTCTCCTCCTGCCCTCAATCCCTCCCAGCATCAGAGTCTTTTCCAATGAGTCAACTCTTCACATGAGGTGGCCAAAGTACTGGAGTTTCAGCTTTAGCATCAATCCTTCCAAAGAAATCCCAGGGCTGATCTCCTTTAGAATGGACTGGTTGGATCTCCTTGCAGTCCAAGGGACTTTCAAGAGTCTTCTCCAACACCACAGTTCAAAAACATCAGTTCTTTGGCGTTCAGCTTTCTTCACAGTCCAACTCTCACATCCATACATGACTACTGGAAAAACCTAGCCCTGACTAGATGGACCTTTGTTGGCAAAGTAATGTCTCTGCTTTGTAATATGCTGTCTATGTTGGTCATAACTTTCTTTCCAAGGAGTAAGCATCTTTTAATTTCATGGCTGCAATCACCATCTGCAGTGATTTTAGTCTATATGAACCTATAAATAAATTATATGCCTTCCTTTTTAAGATTTTGCCTTTCTGTACATCTAAATCCAAGCTTGCTCCTACACATACACAAACATATCCCACCAGTAGCAGCAGCATTTTGAGGGGGAAGACAAATAACATGATTCTACCAGTATCTATGTGACCATAGGCACTGTCGCTTTATTTTTTAGGACCTGTTTTACTCTAAAATGCACTCAAGATTGGAATAATCTCTAAGATCCATTCTTTTTAACTCTCATTACTTGTGACTTTAATGCAAAGTAAAACCAAATAGAAAAATATATCAAGAAATAATCTACTTAAAATTTCATTTTCCAGTTTAAACGTTTATGAGATTTAGGGAAGAATATTTGACTTATTTATTTATTCATCTGTATAAACAAATTAAAGTTTCTTTGAATTTACCTAAGTATTCTTGAATTCACAGAAACTTTGGCTATAAGGGTAAACTCTCAAACCAGTAAATGTCAGGATTGATGGGCTGATCTTGCTGGCTGGATAATCTAGGATGACATTTGCTGCGATACAGAATTTGACCAAACCGAATGTGTATTTTTGTCCTATAAATTGAAAAATTGTCCTGCTGACATTGTTATCTCATGTGAGGCTTCATCCATCTAACTTTGAGTCACTCTAATCTCTCAAATAGCTTTCTTCCATCAGGTTCTTTTTAAGTAACACAAATGATCATATGACCTCAGAGAAAATGCTCAATCCTTGTCAGTGTCCCTTAATACCTCCAAAGGAAAAGAATGTTTAGTCAGGAGACAGGACTATAATGTGGAAATAGTGTCACATTGGGAACCAAGAAAACTAAATCTGAGTTTCATTCAGAAAGTTTCCATTCAATCTTTTGAGTTTCCATTCAGTGAAAAACATTTATTGAGTAATCACTACATCCAAAAATGTTGGGCTAGGATTTGGGGATATAGTGGGGAATAAGACAGAAAAGGCTTACTAACTCAGGAAGGGGGTAAAGATAAGCATTAAACACGCAATTCCAAGTGTGATAAGAATTTCCAAGGAGGATAATAAAGGGTACTATGAGGACACAGAAGAGAAGACTTTATTAAGTCTAAGGGATAAGCTGAGATCAGAAAATTAAGTGAGAGTTGTCCAGAGGGAGATAAAGGAGAATTAATCCAAAGAAAGTGAAAAAGTGAAAGTGAAGTCGCTCAGTCGTGTATGACTCTTTGCAACCCCATGGACAGTTGTAGACTACCAGGCTCCTTCGTCCATGGGATTTTTCAGGCAAGAATACTGGAGTGGGTTGCCTTTGCCTTCTCCAGGAGATCTTCCCAACCCAGGGATTGAACCCGGGTCTCCCACATTGTAGGCAGACACTTTACCATCTGAGCCATCAAGGAATTAATCCAAGTAGTGGGGAAAAGCACATGCAAAGGCTTAGCAGCAAAGGAAAGCATTATAGGTAGATGGAAATAAGGGAGGCTGTAACCAGCCAGAGTACAGAGAATAGGGGGAAATAGCCTGAGATAAAGATGAGGTGCCTAGGAACCACAGTGTAGAAGACTGAAGTAATTAACCAGCTGTGATCTCAGGACCTCTGGGATTCTGTGACCTCTTCACCTCTCCAGGCCACTGCGCTATGGGAGGTTACAGTAGAGGGACTGTACAGAATCTTCCAGCTCAAAGGTTGAAAGGTCTGTGATAACTAATTGGTCTATGTCCCAGAAGTTAACTAACTTAAATTCAAGGGTTGACAGACATGCAGCTATTTAGGGTAAACATAGCCTGATGTCTCAAGCAATTTTTCACTATTCCATGCATTTTATGGATGTCTCAACACAAGACAAGGATGTCAAATTGTCATGATGTGTGGTCTGGTCATGAAGTGGAGATCCTGGGAATATGAGGTCATCAGTCCTGCTTTTGGGTCTGTTGCTGACTTACCCAGATGAGTATTAATTTCCACCTTATCAGTTCCATTCATCCTTCTGAACTCTCATGGGTGTACTGACAATGCTTCTCTTAGAATTGTTGTGGTTTAGTTGCTAAGTTGTATCTGACTCTCTTGTGACCTCATGGACCCTAGTCCACCAGGCACCTATGTCCATGGGATTTCCTAAGCAAGAATAGTGGAGTGGGTTGCCATTTCCTTCTCCAGGGGATCTTCCCAACCCAGGGATCAAGCCCGCATCTCCTGCATCAGCAGGTGGATTCTTTACACTGAGCCACAGGGGAAGCCCCTCTCCTGGAACAGTCATGATTAAGATGTACAAGATGCTCTAAGTATATATGCAGAATAAAAGGCATGGGCAATATAATTGGTTTAGTTCAGCCCTGCCAGGTAAGTCATCCAAATTTCAGCAAGGTCGTATTTCTTCATATTCTTATGTGTTAGGTGAAATAATTTGACCTGGAACAAAGTTCTAGTAAGCAGATTCACAGAGGGCAAATAGCAACTGCCAAGAGTGCATGCCATGCAAAATCAGAAAAATGTCTTTTTTTGTTCTGCTATATTTAGAACACCTAGACAGTGTCAGGGCCATAACTCAATAAATATTTATTGAAAATGCAAATTTATCAAGATGTCTCTTAGTATAGTTTATGTTGACCTAATTTACCTTGGTAAATATGCAGAAAAAACTCATAAAAATCATAGAGGATATTAACTCACATTTCTAAAACGGATCCATTTTCTGTTACCCATTCTGGTTTGCTTTGTATAGTTCTTGACTTCCTTGGTTTTTTTAACCTTAGTTTGGCAACCCTCTCCAGTGTTCTTGCCTGGAGAATCCCAGGGATGGTGGAGCCTGATGGGCTGCCGTCTCTGGGGTCGCACAGAGGTGGACACGACTGATACGACTTAGCAGCAGCAGCAACTGTAAGTCATTTAAGGTAATTCTTTCCCTTGGAGAAACAGAATAAGTCTACTCCCTGTTTCTCATGACAGTAATCCAAATAAGTGAAAGTTAATGATTATGTTCTTCCTTAAGCTTTTATTCTCCAGAAACTCTTTCCACTATTCTATAAGACATACTTTTGAAATCATCTACCTTTCTGATAAATTTGAGTACTTAAAACAGAAATTTCATGGTAAAAGCCACAACAACCAAAGTCAAGAGGGAATACATCAGATATATAACAGATTAAAGCTAGTATTTCTATTGATAATGTGTAAGTGACTCATACAAATTAAGGAGAGGCACAAAACTGATTAAAATATTGGCAAGATATGAATAAACAATTGACAAAAAATATATAATGACCCTCAAGTAAACGAAAAGATGCTCAACCTCACTCATAATTAGATTTTATGAAATACAAGTTAATGAAAATTAAATTACACTGAATATATCACTCTCATCCAGTGTAAAAGTAAAAACAAAACAAAACAAAACGAAAGAGATATTTTGTTGGTGTTGCTCTGTAGAAAGAGGCATTCTCATACACTGCTGATGGGAATATAAACTAGAGCCAGTCTTCCGGAGAAGAATTTGGGTTTACATAATTAAAAAAATACATATGCAGTTACCTGTTGAAACAGAGTTCCTCTGCTCAGTTGATCATTAACCTCTCTATTCAAAATTTTATTCCCTTTTTTGTCCTGAACCTCTTTCCCTCAAGACTGAGAAATATCAAAGAAAAGGGTATATTGAAACTGCCTACAAGCCCCTGCGTCCTTTCCTTTGCAGTAAAAGGCTTTTGCTTTAGACTCCCAGGCCTCCTCTGAGTTTCAAAAGGTTGGCTTAAGAGTTAATGATTACAAAATATGAAGAGGTTGAAACAAAGAATACTTACTGGGCTGAGAAACAGGTAGCAATTTAAATTATAAACCAGTTGCATAGCATAATCACAGAGCTCCCAGTTCCCTGAAGATGTAGATACATCTTACATCCATTCCTAAGTTGTTTTTACAGGAAACAGATGAAAACTGTTGACCACAAGCACTTAGACACCAGGCAGATTGAAACCAGGAGACTGGAGATACTTGAGACCTCACTTTGATGCCAACCCATCTGAGAAATGTGCATGAGCTGACCACACACCTGCAGCCCGGCCCCCCCCCCCGCCCCCCACTACTCTGTCTTTAAAAAAATTTCCCCAAAAGCCTTTGGAGGGGGGGGTTGAGTCTTTTGAACATGAACCACTCTTTCTCCTTGCTCAGCACCAACTAATAAATGCCGCACTTTCCTTCACCACAGTCTGGTGTCAGCAGATTGATTTTACTGCTCAAAGGCAAGCAGATCCAAGTCCAGATCCAGTAATACTATTGACCCAGCCAAAGAGTTAAAGCAATTGCTATAAGTAGTTGTAGAAATTTACCTTAAAGACATACCCTTAGCAATATATACACATGCAAGATTATTCATTGCAGAATTGTTTGTAATAGTACAGTATTGGAAACAAATGTAGCAAAGTGATTGAATAAATTATAGTACATGCACACAATGTAATACTACCATGTGTCTATAAAAACAATGAGGACATTATCTATGAACTAATATAGAGTAATTTTTAGGGTATAATATTAGGTGAATAGAAGCAATATATTCCAGAGTGTCTACTGTATGCTACTTTGAGTATAAGACAGGAAAAATAAGAAAATATATATAAATGTACTTATTTTAAAAAATAGGATGAACTGAAAACTAACAATTTTGGTTACCCACAGATAGTGGGTAGAAACAGGATGAAAAACAGGAATGTGGTGGGAATTGGGGGATAACATTCCTTGAGTAAAAAAAAATTACACAGTTTGTAACTTAGAACTATTCAATATCTCACATAATCAAAATACAGATATTTAACTAAAATGAATGGTGAGGAAGGAGATGCCAAAAGGAATATTAACAGAAAAAGGATGAGCCAAACTCTATTACCAATGACACACCACACTGATGATGTGGTGGTGGTGGATAACTGCCCAATGTAACTTTGAGAAAGAGTGGTTTGACTACATAACCTAAGACTAATTAGAAAAGAAAAAAACTATACAAATATTGTACTTTTAGTTGGTAGGTTTGTTTTCTACAGGGTTATGGGTTAGCAATTCTGAAACTACTTCATGAATAGTGTATGAATCAGCATATATATTATGAATAATAAGAGCTAGGTTGCTCTTTGTCAGAGAAAAAAGTTGCAAATCAGGAGGAGGGGAAGGCTAGAATAAGCCTTGAGGAGCTGAACTGAAATTGGAGGAATTAATATAAATTCAAGTACGTAAGAATATATACAAATAGAAATAAAAATAGTTATGGGGTGTGTGTGTGTGTGTGTGTGTGTGTGTGCAAATGTGCACACACATTATAGTTCTGTCTACTGAGGAGGACTACAGTCAATCATATCTCTACATTAGTAAGCATACCTGAATCCTATCCTCTAATAAAAGTAACTGTTTCAATAAAATGTCATTCTTAACAAAAGGAACCAGGACTCCTTGCAGGGACCTATCTCAAGGCTTTTGTGGGTTAGTCACTCAGTCGTGTCTGACTCTTTGTGACCCCATGGACTGTAGCCCACCAGGCTCCTCTGTCCATGAAAATTTCTAGGCAAGAATATTGGAGTGGGTTGCCTTTCCCTTTCCCAAGGGATCTTCCCAACCCAGGGATCAAATCTGGGTCTCCCACACGGCAGGCAGATTCTTCACTGTCTGAGCCATCAGTAAAGATGTTCAAAGTTTGGGCAGGGAGGATATAAGATGAACCTGGAACACTTTATGGGGACAGAGATTAGGAAATGCTTGAAAAACGATAAAGCCATATCAAAAAGACACTGAAGCCAACTGAATAAGCTACAGCGAACAAATCCAGAACAATTTGAGCAAAATAGAGTAAAGTAAAAATCCGTAAGTCCACAGAGATATAAATAATTGAAGAGATATATAAATGGTGGAAAAAGGAAAGATCCTCCTTGGCTTAGATTCCAATTGATAATGTAGAAATGTTACTAGGAAATCAGCACTTAGTAAACATCTGAGTGACAAATATTCAGTCAAGACTTATCAATGGAAGCCAAAATTCATAGGCAAAAGTATGAGAAACAAGCTGTTTACATGGTATCAAAGTATCTCCCCTTAAGATACTTATTCATTACAAGGAAAAATAATACAGTGAAGGAGCCTGGCAGATACCACCTTTACCAATGGTGAAAGATGCAATGTGTGATCCTAGACTAGATCCTCATTCAGAAAAATGACACTCCTGGAATAACTGGCAAAATTTGAACCAAGTCTGTAGAATACATAATATAATGGTATCAATGCTAATCTCCTGATTTTGATAACTGTACCATGGGTGTTATGGGCTGAATTGTGCCCTTCCCCCCAAACTCATGTGTTGAAGTACTCACTCTATTATCTCAGAATGTGACAGTTTGGAGGTAGGGCTTTTAAAGAGGTGATTAAGGTAAAACAAGGTCTTGTGGGTAGGCCCTGGTCCCACATGACTGATATCTTTATAGAAAGAGGAGACTGGCAAACTGCAGCAGAGAGATGACTATGTCAGGACACAGTCAGAAAGCAGCTGTCTGCAGGCCTAGGAGAGGGGACTCAAGAAAAGCCTAAACTTGCTGACACCTTGATCTTGGAATTTTCATTTCCAAAGCTCTGTGAAAATAGATTTCTTTTGTTTCAGCCACCTAGTCTACAGTATTTTATAATGGCAGCCCTAGAAAACTAATACAGTGAACAATGAAGTATCATTCAGTCTTAAAAAGGGAGAAAATTTTGACCACATGCTAGAACATGATGAACCTTGAAGACATTACGGTAAATGAAACAAGCCAATCACAAAAGGGCAAATACTGCCTGAGTCCACTTATATGAAGTACCTAGAGTAGTCAAATTTATAGAGACGAAGTAGAATGGTAGGGACCAGGGACTGGGAAAAGAGGGGGCTGGGGAGTTGGTACTTACTGGGTACAGAGTTTTAGTAATACAAGATGAAAAGAGTTCTGGAGACCTCTTTGTGATGGTTTGCAGCAACATGAATGTACTTAATGTCACTGAGTGAAAATCGCTCAGTCGTGTCCAACTCTTGCAACCCCATGGACTGTACAGTCCATAGAATTCTGCAGGCCAGAATACTGGAGTGGGTAGCCTCTCCCTTCTCCAGGGGATCTTCCCAATCCAGGGATTGAACCCAGGTCTACTGCATTGCGGGCGGATTCTCTACCAGCTGAGCCACCAAGGAAGCCCTCTACTAACGTCACTGAGCTATACACTTAAAAATGGTTAAAAATAAGTTTCAAGAGATGCATATTTGGTCAGAATTAAAAATGAAAATAAAGGTGAGGGAATTTTGGATATAGAGACAGGAGGCACAGGGTGGACACCATAGGAAGATAGAGGCAGAAACTGGAGTGAGGCAGCTATAAACCAAGGGTGTCCAGGAGACACCAGAAGCTAAGAAAAGCCAAGGAAGGACTCTCCCAAGAGCCCCAAGAGGGAACTCTGTCTTACTGACACACCTTGATTTCAGATGTCTAGCTTTCAGAACAGTGAGAGAATACAACTTTGTTGTCTAAAGGAAAGGTAAGAAGAGAGGAAAGGAGAGAGAGAGGGGAAGGGAGGAGGGAAGAGGAAGGTCAGAAGGAAGAGGGAGGGAGGGAAAGAAGAAAAGGGGAGAAGAAAGAGGAAAAGAAAGAAGAAAAAAACAAACTGTGAGCCTGAGAGAGTCTGTCTGTGATACAAAATACAGTGTGCCTTATCTAGTCCGCTTGGAACTGATTCAGGAGAGTAAATGATGACTACTTCACGTGGATGAAGTTCTGGAAATGTGCAAGTCTTCAGTGTCTGGGAGTACATCTGCCCAAACAACAGCCAAGTAGCATTCTTTTCCCTGGCGGAGTACACTTACCTTTGTAAATCATTGCCTGAGCACCGCATTACCGAGAGGAAGGGGTAAGCAGATGCTTTATCCTGTGACCCTGTTTGCGGTTCCTCCTACTCTTCTCCTCATTGTTCACTCACTAAGTCGTGTCCGACTCTTTGCAACCCCATGGACTGTAGCCTTCCAGGCTCCTCTGTCCATGGGATCTCCCAGGCAAGAATACTGGAGTGGGTTGCCATTCCCTTCTCCACCTTCCCACTTCTCCTTTTCACCAAAACAGCAATGAAAGTAAAAGCGTTAGTTGTTCACTTGTGTCTGACTCTTTATGACCCTATGGACTGTTGCCTACCAGGCTCCACTGTCCGTGATTTTCTCCAGGCAAGAATACCGGAGTGAGTTGCCATGCCCTTCTCCAGGCGATCTTCCCAGCCCAGGGATCAAACCCGTCTCTTATGCCTAATCTGTTGGCAGGCAGATTCTTTATCACTAGCACCACCTGAAAGTAGTAATAGCTGAGGGCAAATGGTAAAGGAGTTATGAGACTTCTTTTTATTTTCTGTGTGTGTTCACTTTTTCACTTACCTGATCATATTCAACAGTCAACCATTAAGTACCTTATATGTTCTGAAGGGTAATGTACTTAGTTGACAAAGATTGATCAAGTGTCTGCCATGGAGAAGGCAATGGCACCCCACTCCAGTACTCTTGCCTGGAAAATCCCATGGACGGAGGAGCCTGGTAGGCTGCAGTCCATGGGGTCGCTAGGAGTTGGACATGACTGAGCGACTTCACTTTTCACTTTCATGCATTGGAGAAGGAAATGGCAACCCACTCCAGTGTTCTTGCCTGGAGAATCCCAGGGACGGGGGAGCCTGGTGGGCTGCCGTCTCTGGGGTCACACAGAGTCGGACTGAAGCGACTTAGCAGCAGCACTGTAGGTATCAGAGATTCAGTAAGGAACAAGACAGCATCCTTGTGGCTGCTGTGAAAATGCACATCTCAGGGAATGCCATTTACTGACAGCCCCAGCTTCTGTGCTCTGAAATCTATCACTATATTCCTGCTAAGGGTACACTTCCAAAGACTCCTCCCAGTTAACGACTGAACTTGGCAGAAGTAAGAAGGCCGACCAGGTCCTGGAAGACACGATTCCTTTGGTGTATGATCTTTGACTGATTTTTTCCTTGAAACATTCTTAAAGTTATACTGAAAACTGTGGGGTCCTTCCTTCTGCCTTCCACCCCCTCTCCTTCACCAGGGTCAGAACGCCATCATGGTCTCCCCTCTCTGCCACTTTCCTCTGGTTCTTTCCCCATATTCTCTGACTGGGGTATCGCCCAGTAAATTTCTTGCATGTCTGATCCTATGGGTTTTTTTCAGGTTTTTGTTTATAATTTTTATTGGGGCTCCCCTGATGGCTCAGACAGTAAAGAATCTGCCTGCAATTTGGAAGACGTGGGTTCACTCCCTCGGTGGGGAAGATCCCCTGAGGAAGAGAATGGCTACCCACACTTCAGTGTTCTTGTCTGGAGAATTCCATTTTGTTTTTCTTTTAATTTTTATTGGATTATAGTTGCTTTATATACAATGTTGTGTTGGCTTATGCTGTATAGAGAAGTAAATCAGCTATTTATATACATATATCCACTTTTTTTTTTTTTGATTCCTGTTCCATTCAGGTTACCACAATACATTAAGTAGAGTTCCCTGTGCTATACAATAGGTTCTCAAAGTCATCTATTTTATACATCATATCAATAGTGTCAACCTCAGTCTCCCAGTCCATCTTCCTTCCCACTTGGTATCCATACATTTGTTCTCTCCATCTGTGTCTCTATTTCTTTAATCCCATCTTGGTGTCTCCTTCTTGGAAAATCCTGACTAACAAAGTCCCCAACTCCCTGCAGGAAGGGGCAGAGGGAGCATGCCCTCTGGAGTCAGAGACTGGTTTTACCACTTATTGGGAAGTTATTTCATCTCCCCCACCTCAGTTTCATTATAGACTTAGATTCAGTGCCATCACTTGTAAAATAAGGGGAATAATAATAAACTAAACTCACAGGGTGCTTATGAGGATTAAACACATTATTATATGGGTAAAGCTCCTAGAATGGTGCGAGGCACATGGTCTGTATAAATGCTGGTTATTACAGACCTTGCATTTTAGTGAAGAAGAGAGAGAAATTAGATACACCAAACAGGTGGCAATCACACTAAGGTGAAAGTCAGGAGGAGGATGTGACGTGATGACCAAGGAGCTATTTTATTTTAGATCAGGAATCAGGAAATGTCTATAAGAGAGTGTCCACCATGGTGAGCTCTGGAGAAGCCTGATTAGCTGAAGGAAACAGCTTGCGCAAAGACCTTAAGGCAAAAATGAGCAGGCTGTGCTTCAGAAAGGACAAGAAAGTCAAGGAAACTGGAGGGGAGAGAACAAGAATAGTAGGTGAGGAGACTGGGAGACAGGTGGAAGCCAGATCATGAAGAGTCGAGTAGGCCAGACAAGGAGTTTCATTTCTTGTTAATTAATCTTTTGCGCATTTGCCAGCCACCCAGCTAAGTGCCAAACCCCCTGATAATTCTGGCTCTACATTTTCCATTCCCATGATTAGAGGCAACTTGAAGTAACAGTGACCTATGACCCCAGACAAAGGTCATACAGGGGCGCAAAACCATCTTCTAAAGAATCTCTTTCCTTCTTTGAGCTTTTGTATAACTAGATAAAATTATCTGCTCTTGTCACATTTTTTCTATTTTTAGACATTTTGGGGATAAACATAGGCTTGTTGTTTTACTAAGCTTTACCTTATAGATACTTTACTTTTCTTAATAAAAAAGTGATATATATAAAAATAACTATATATATATATATATAAAACTTTTTTTAAAGTTAAAAATAAAAACTAGATTCACTTTGTTATCAAAGTCTTGGTGGTTTAAAACAACTAGCACCACCACCTACCAACTCTGTGATTGGCTGTTATCCTCAGCACTGCTGAGCTTGGCTAAACTTACTGCACTCCAGTTGAACTGACCAGCAGTCAATGAGTGCCTGTCACAAGTGGGCAAAGACTGATAACCACTCCAGCCATTACATGATAGTCTTGAAATGCCCAGGAGAAGGTGTGTCTATTTCACTCTGCGTTGTATTCTACTGTGAAGCCAGAGGCTGAAGTTTGGTGTTTTCAAGGTCCTACGTACTCACTCACTTTTCCTTAACCCAGACTTGTCTCTATATTTGTCCATACCCATATAATTGATCGGGGTCTCAGCTCTCTCACTTATAAAATAAGGATAATATATCATTTCTACTTGCCTTGGGAGGCTGAGTAAGTGAAGTTTTCTCTGGTAAATTCTTCTGAATTTGGGTTCATGAGGCAATGAGGAGTCATGGAGAAGCGTGGGGGGGGGGGGGGGCGGGGAGGATAATCCATTTTCCCCACAAGTTCAGTGAAGGTGAAAAAGTTTCTAACTGGAATTCTAGATGGGAAAGTGATAACTAAAGTACTGAGATAGTAAGACAAGCTGCTGTGTTTTCATGCCAAATTAGAGTCCTGATAACAAGAATAGCATTTGCAGAAGCACCCTTCTGGGCAAAATTACAAAGGACATCAGTCTCTAGGATTCAGGCTGCAGACTGGCAGTCTTGGGTCCTCCCCCAAGAGGTCTTAATTTCTCTGTTAAAATCTATGGACGCCTCAGGAAACCCAGGGATTTCCTTGTTAGATCTGCCTCTGGTTAGTTGGTGCCTTACACCATTCACTGGCCCTCAACTGTTCAGCCTGCAAACTAGAACAACATACAATTTAACCAACCTATCATCTTCCAAGGTTAATGGTAAGCTTTACCAGTAACCAGGGAGAGGAGAGGACAACATAGTCAGAGAACAGAGTGGGAAATTGCAGGAAGTACTTCCTGGAATCTTAACATTGAAGGAGAAGGATATAAAATCAACCATTCTCTAGGTTAGACAAAGGGCCATAACAGTGGGAAGAAAATACCTTCTTTTTATTAAAGGTTTCTTATTATTTATTTTTTAAAAACATTTTATTATTGTTTATTATTTACATGAACCAGTTTTCAAGGCTTTATTGAACTTTTATGTTTTGGCTTTTTGGCCACAGGCATGTGGGATCTCAGCTCCCCAACCAGGGATCAAACCCACACCCCTGGCACTGGAAAGCAAAGTCTTAACCACTGGAATGCCAAGGAAGTCCCAGAAATATTTTCTAATTTTGGATTATGGAGGAAGGAAAAAAACAGATTTCCTACATTGTATTGCTTATCTGACTATAGAAAATAAAGATATTATTTTTTCTTGATGGTATTCTTTAGCTTAGAGCAGAAGCTCTTAAGTTTGGTTGCTTCTCAGAGTCATCTGTTAAGCCTAATTCAATACTGCTTGAGAGAGAATCTCTAGGACTTCCACTTAGGACTAACAGGGATCATATTTATTCTTCCACTGGAAACAGCCAAAACACGGGCAAAATATATAAAGCAATAGTTTCCAAGGCCTCGGACATAAGTAAACAAAGGACAGTGATCTCTGAGTCCCAGGAAAGAAACAAGGTAAGTCTTTGATTAGCCCAGCTTGCAGCCAGGCTGTTGCCAGTTTCTAGTACACTAGAAACTGTTGGAGCACTGTGGACTGCTTGAACTGAAGAGGGAAAGCCAAAATTTTGGTGAAATTAAGTTGGTAGAATTCTCAGGACAAAGTATCAGAGAGAAAAATGTAATAAAGAGAGAGTGTGTGTGTGCCTTGAATATTTGCAGAGTGCATGTGCTAAGTCGCTTCAGTCGTGTCTGAGCCTTTGTGACCCCATGGACTGTAGCCTGCCAGGCTCCTCTGTCTATGAGGATTCTCCAGGGAAGAATACTGGAGTGGGTTGCCATTTCCTCCTCCAGGGGATCTTCTCCACCCAGGGATTGAACCTGAATCTCCTGCATCTCTGCACTTCAAGAAGATTCATTACCAGTAAGCCACCTGGGAAGCCCATTTGCAGAGTACCCCTTGAGTATTCCTCTTAATATTGATCAGGGCTTCCCTTGTGGCTCAGCTGGTAAATACTCTGCCTGCAATGTGGGAGACCTGGATTTGATCCCTGGGTTGGGACGATCCCCTGGATAAGGAAAAGGCTACCCACTCCAGTATTCTGGCCTGGAGAATTCAGTGGACTGTATAGTTCATGGGGTTGCAAAGAGACAGACATGACTGAGCAACTTTCACTCACTCACTCACTCACATATGTATAAAAAAAACTACCTAAAACTAGGGTGAAAAAAATCTGAAAGGATTAAAGGTGACAGTGTCCAGCACTCATACAGGGCCAAGAATAGTGTCTATTTTCAACACCCAGAATGGAAAACCTTAAGATTCAAGGGTAGATTAAACAGAAGTTTTCAGTCATAGGGAATAATTAGCCCCTAACTGATAGCTGCTTCAGTCCTGCCTAACAAATCTTAAGAGCAAATCGGAAAGAATTAAAGTGTTTCCAGATAACTTAATCTTGTTCCAGAAGCCTAAGCATACAGAAATATCCAGCACTCAAAAGGGTAAAATTCAAAATGTTCAAGCATCTAATTAAAAAAAAAAAGCTACCAGGCATAAAGAGAAGGAAGAAAATGAAATCCATAATGAGATAAATCAAATAATTGAAAACAACCCAGAACTGACACAAATACTAGAACTAGTAGATAAGGACTGCATTTATACACTGATTTTATATAATTTGAAAGTTAGAGACACAGAAGATATTTTAAAAGAGCTAAAGAAAATATACAGAAATAAAAACTACAATGTCATGTATACCCATGGTGGATTCATGTCAATGTATGACAAAACCAATATGATACTGTAAAGTAATTAGCCTCCAAAAAAATTAAAAAAGTTTAAAAAACTATAATGTCTAAGATAAAAATTCCCTGGTTGGGAATAATAGCAGATTATACATGATAAAATAAAAGATCAGCAAATTATGAAGACACAGCAATACAAACTATTCAAAATGAAACATGCAAAGATAATTTTAAAACATGATCAAAGAATTAATGAGCTGTGGAATACCTTCGAGCTGCCTGATATATTTTTAATTGGAAAATCCGAAGGGTAAGAGGATGTCATGAAAAATATTTGAAGAAATAATGACTAAGATGTCCCCAAATTTGATGAATACAATAAAAATACAGATGCAAGGATTTCAATAAAATGCTTATCACAGAAACGTTAATAAAATTACATCAAGATACATTAAATAAAACTTCAAAACCAGTGATAAGGAGAAAATCTTAAGAGCAGTCAAATAAATAAAAGACATATTATTTGCAGAAGAATAAAGATAAGGAATGAAACAGATGTCTCATTGGAAACAATGCAAGTGAGAAGACAGTGGAATCACACTTTAAAGGACTAAAATAAAACAACTGTCAACCTAGAATTTTAGGCCCAGAGAAAATATCTTTTAAAAATGAAGGCAAAATGCTTTTTCAGACTAAGAAACTAGAAAGATTTTTTTTTTTTTTTGCCAAATCTATGCTATCATAAATGCTAAAGGAAGTCCTTCAGGCAAAAGAAAAGTGATACCAGATGGAAATATGGTCTATAAAAATGTATGAAGAACAGTGGAAATGGAAAATGTATGGATAAATATTTATGATTTTCTCCAACGCTTTAAATCACTTAAAAAGACAATCATCTTTTTAAACACAAATGATAACAATATGGTGCTTAGTATATTGTGGTTTTATACATATGTAAAGGTAAAATATTTGACAAAGTACAAAGTTGAGGTAAGCAGAAATATACTATTGTACAGCTCTAGTGTACATGAAGTGGTAAAACAGCACTCAAATATGGAGTTTGATAAGTTAAGGTAGTGTACTATATATTCTTAAGCAAACACTAAAATAACAAAGCAGAGTTATAAATAATAAGCTAATAAAAGCAATAAAGCAAATCATAAAATCCATTCAAGTATTCCCAAAAGAAAGCAGAAAAAGAGGAAAAGCAGAGCACAGGGAACAAATATTAAACAAATAACAAGACAGAATCAGTCATATCAATAATCACAATAAATGGAATGGTCAAAATAAGACAACTGAAAGGCAAAATGTGTGAGTGTACAAACGCGAGGCTTAACTGTATCATTTGCAAATATTTTCTCCCATTCAGTATACTGCCCTTTAATTATGTTTATGATTTCCTTTGTTGTCCAAAAGCTTTTAAATTTCATTAGGCCCCATATGTTTATGTTTGCTTTTGTTTGCTTTCGGAAGGAGATCCAAAAAATATTGCTCAGTTTATGTCAGAGTATTCTACCTGTTTTCTTCAGGGAAATTTATGATTTCTAATATTACATTTATGATTAAATGGTCTTCAACCATTTTGAGTTTATTTTTGTATATGGTATGATAAAAATATCCTAAACTAATTCTTCTATATATCAGGTTTCCCAGAACCACTTATTGAAGACATTCTTTTCTCCATTGTATATTCTTACCTCCTTTGTCATAGATTAATTGAGCATAGGTTTCCTTCTTTCTGTTATATTGATGTGTGTGTGTCTGCTTTTGTGCCAGCACTGTACTGTTTTGACTGTTGTAGCTTTGTAGTATAGTCTAAAATTAGTGAGTGCCAACACCTCCCGCTCTATTCTTCATAACCAGGATTGTTTTGGCTATTCATGTCTTTGGTGTTCCCATAGAAATTTTAAAATTACTTGTTCTAGTTGTGTGAAAAATTCCATTGGTATTTTGATAGGGATTGCATTGAATCTACTGAACTTGCTTTGGATAGTATTAATATGGCCATTTTAATAATATTAATTCTTCCAACCCAAGAACACGGTATATCTTTCTATTTGTGTAATCTTTCATCAGTGTCTTATAGTTTTCTGAGTATAGGTCTTTTACCTCCTTCAATAAGTTTATTTCTAGGTATTATAATCTTATTCCTTTTACTCTGATGGTAAATGGAACTGTTTATTTAATTTCTCTTTCTGATAGTTCTTTGTCAGCATATAGATATGCAATGGATTTCTGTATGTTAGTTTTATATCCTGCAACTTTACCAACTTCACTGATGAGCTCTAGTAATTTTTGGTGGCATCATTAGGATTTTCTACACATAGCATTATGTCATCTGCAAATAGCAACAGTTTTATGTGTTCCTTTCCAATCCAGATTCCTTTTACTTCTTTTAATAATTACTTGGGCTAGGACTTCCAATACTAGGTTGAATAAAAGTGGTTAAAGTCAGCATCCTTATCTTGTTCTTGATCTTGGAGGAAATGCTTTTAACTTTTCATGTTGAGTATGATGTTAGCTGTGGGCCCGTCATATATGGCCTTTATTATGTTGAGGTATCTTCCTT
Source organism: Ovis aries (assembly GCF_016772045.2). Taxonomy (NCBI): domain Eukaryota; kingdom Metazoa; phylum Chordata; class Mammalia; order Artiodactyla; family Bovidae; genus Ovis; species Ovis aries. Next base: position 62,426,854 of record NC_056065.1, read on the forward strand.
CTATCCCTACTTTCCAAAGAGTTCTTTTTATCATAAATTGATATTGAATTTTGTCAAAAACATTTTCTGTACCAATTGTGATGATCATATGGTTTTTATTTTGCAGTTGTTAATGTAGTATATTTGAGTGATTGATCTGCAGATATTAGACCATCATTTTTGGTTGGGGATGCTGAGCACAGCAGTGTTTGCACAGGATCTTTGAAGGAGTTCACCATTCATTACCTCTACCATTGTTTGGTCTCAGGTCAAACAACAGAGAGGGAACATAGCCCCGCCCATCAACAGAAAACTGGATTAAAGATTTACTGAGCATGGTCCCATCTATCAGTACAAGACACAATTTCCCCCACAGTCAGTCTCTCCCATCAGGAGGCTTCCATAAGCCTTGGATCCTTCTCCATCAGAGGGCAGACAGACTGAAAACCACAAGCACAGAAAACTAACCAAACTGATCACATGGACCACAGCCTTGTCTAACTCGGTGAAACCATGAGCCATGCCATGTAAGCCACCCAAAACAGACAGGTCATGGTGGAGAGTTTTGACAAAATGTGGTCCACTGGAGAAGGGAATGGCAAACCCCTTCAGTATTCTTGCCTTGAGAAGCCCATGAAAAGTATCAAAAGGCAAAAAAACTATGACACGGAAAGATGAACACCCCAGGTTGTTAGGTGCCCAATATGCTACTAGAGAAGAGTGGAGAAATAACTCCAGAAAGAATGAAGAGATGGAGCCAAAGTGAAAACAACGCCCAGTTGTGGATGTGACTGTTGATGGAAGTAAAGTCCGATGCTGTAAACAGCAATACTACATAGGAACCTGAAATGTTAGGTCCATGAATCAAGGTAAATTGAAAGTGGAGATGGCACTAACAGGAAATGGCAAGAATGGACATCGACATTTTAGGAATTAGTGAACTAAAATGGACTGGAATGGACTAATTTAATTCAGATGACCACTCTATATACTACTGTGGGCAAGAATCCCTTAGAAGAAATGGAAGAGTCCTCAGGGTCAACAAGAGAGTCCAAACTGCAGTACTTGGGTGCAATCTCAAAAATGACAGAATGATCTCTGTTCTTTTCCAAGGCAAACCATTCAATATCAGAGTAAACCAAGTCTATGCCCCAACCAATAACGCTGAAGAAGCTGAAGTCAAACAGTTCTATGAAGACCTACAAGACTTTTTAGAACTAATACCCAAAAAAAAGATGTCCTTTTTATTATAGGGGACTGGAACATAAAACTAGAAAGTCAAGGGATACCTGGAGTAACAGGCAAATTTGGCCTTGGAGTACAAAATGAAGCAGGGCAAAGACTAATAGAGTTTTGCCAAGAGAACACATGGGTCATAACAAACACCCTCTTCCAACAACAGAAGAGACAACTCTACACATGGACATCACCAGATGGACAATACCTAAATCAGGTTTATTATATTCTTTGCAGCCAAAGATGGAGAAGCTCTATATAGTCAGCAAAAACAAGACTGGGAGCTGACTGTAGCTCAGATCATGAACTCCTTATTGCCAAATTCAGACTTAAATTGAAGAAAGTAGGGAAAGCTACTAGACCGTTCAGCTATGACCTAAATCAAATCCCTTATAACTATACAGTGGAAGTGACAAATAGATTCAAGGGATTAGATCTGATAGAGTGCCTGAAGAACTATGGATGTAGGTTTGTGATACTGTACAGGAGGCAGTGATCAAGGCCATCCCCAAGAAAAAGAAATGCAAAAAGGCAAAATAGCTGTCTGATGAGGCCTTACAAATAGCTGAGAAAAGAAGAGAAGCTAAAGGCAAAGAAGAGAAGGAAAGATTTACCCATTTGAATGCAGAGTTCCAAAGAATAGCAAGGAGAGATAAGAAAGTCTTCCTCAGTGATCAGTGCAAAGGAATAGAGGAACACAATAGAATGGGAAAGACTAAAGATCTCTTCAAGAAAATTAAAGATACCAAGGGAACATTTCATGCAAAGATGGGCTCAATAAAGGACAGACATGGTAAGGACCTAGTAGAAGCAGAAGATATTAAGAAGAGGTGGCAAGAATACACAGAACTATACCAAAAAGATCTTCATGACCCAGATAATCATGATGGTGTGAACATTCACCTAGAGCCAGACATCATGGAATGCAAAGTCAAAAGGGCCTTAGGAGATATCACTACTAACAAAGCTAGTGGAGGTGATGCAATTCCAGTTGAGCTATTTCAAATCCTGAAAGATGATGCTGTGAAAGTGCTGCACTCAATATGCCAGAAAATTTGGAAAACTCAGCAGTGGCCACAGGACTAGAAAAGGTCAGTTTTCATTCCAATCCCAAAAAAGGGGAATGTGAAAGAATGTTCAAACTACCGCAAAATGATACTCATCTCACACGCTAGCAAAGTAATGCTCAAAATCCTCTGAACCAGGCTTCAACAGTACATGAACCGTGAACTTCCAGATGTTCAAGCTGGATTTAGAAAAGGCAAAGGAACCAGAGATCAAATTGCCAACATCCATTGGATCATAGAAAAAGCAAGAGAATTCTGGAAAAACATATACTTCTGCTTTCTTGATTATGCCAAAGCCTTTGACTGTATAGATCACAATAAACTGTGGAAAATTCTTCAAGAGATGGGAAGGAATACCAGACCACCTGACCTGCTTCCTGAGAAATCTTATGCAGGTTTCTCACACATATGCACAAGCAACAGTTAGAACCAGACAAGGAATAACAGACTGTTCCAAATTGGGAAAGGAGTATGGCAAGGCTTTATATTGTCCCTCTGCTTATTTAATTTATATGCAGAGTACATCTTGCAAAATGCCCAGCTGGATGAAGCAGAAGCTGGAATCAAGATTGCTGGGAGAAATATCAATAACCTCAGATACACACATGACACCACCCTTATGGCAGAAAGTGAAGAGGAACTAAAGATATTCTTAATGAAAGTGAAAGAGGAGAGTGAAAAAGCTGCCTTAAAACTCAACATTGAAAAAAACTAAGATCTTGGCATCCAGTCCCATCACTTCATTGCAAATAGATGAGGAAACAATGAAAACAGTGACAGATTATTTTTCTTGGGCTCCCAGATCACTGGAGATGGTGACTGCAGCCATGAAATTAAATGACGCTTGCTCCTTGGCAGAAAAGCTATGACCAACCTAGACAGCATATTAAAAAACAGAGACCTTTACTTTGCCAACAAAGGTCCATCTAGTCAAAGCTATGGTTTTTCCAGTAGTCATGTATGGATGTGAGAGTTGGACTATAAAGAAAACTGAACACCAAAAAATCGATGCTTTTGAACTGTGGTGTTGGAGAAGACTCTTGAGTGTCCCTTGGACTGCAAGGAGATCCAACCAGTCAATCCTAAAGGAAACCAGTCCTGAATATTCATTGGAAAGACTGATGCTGAAGCTGAGACTCCAATACTTTGGCCACCTGATGTGAAGAATCTTTCCTGATTCTGGGAAAGATTGAGGGCAGGAAGAGAAGGAGACAACAGAGGATGAAATGGTTGGATGGCATCACCAACTCAACAGACACAAGTTTAAGTAAACTCCAGGAGTCGGTGATGGACAGGGAGGCCTGGCGTGCTGCAGTCCATGGGGTCACAAAGAGTTGGACACCACTGAGCGACTAAACTCACTGGCACCCATAAGATAAATCCCATTTGATCATGGTGTATGATCTCTTTAATGTGTTGTTGGGTTCAGTTTGCTAATATTTTCTTTAGGAGTTTTGCATACTCATCAGTGGTCTGCCCTGTAATTTTCTTTTTTGTGATGTCTTTGTCTTGTCTTGGAAATACATTTTGTTGGACTCATAGAATGAGTGCAGAAACATTCCTTCCTCTGTAATTTTTCTGGAATAGTTTGGGAATAGTAGTAATTGATCTGCTCACATTTTCTATTTCTTCCTAGTTGAGTCTTAGGAGATTGTACGTTTCTAATAATTTGTCCATTTTTTTCTAGGTTATCCATTTTATTGGTATATAATTGTTCATCGCAATCTCTCTTTCTTTCTATTCCTGTGGTCTTGGTTGTAACTTGTTTTCGTTTCTGATTTTATTAATTTGAGCACTCTTTCTCTTTTTTTGATGTGTCTGGCTAAAGGCTTATCAATCTTGTTTACTTTTTCAAAGAACCAACTCTTATATAGTCAAATGATTTTTGACATGTGTGCTAAGAACACACAGTGGTGAAGTATAGTTTTTTGATTGATGGTATTGGGAAAAGTATATATCCACATGCAGAATGAAACAGGACCCTCATTTCACACCATTTATCAAAATAAATAAAAATAGTATAAAGACTTACATAAGACTGGAAACTGTAAATTTACTAGAAGAAAACAGGAGGAAATCTTCTTGACTTTGGTCTAGGCAATGGTTATTTTAGATTTAGCACTAAAAGCATAAGCAACAAAATAAAAAATAAATAAGTGGGGATGCCACTTCATTAAATAAAAAAGTTTCTGTAAAGTGAAGTAAATAATCAACAGAGCAAAAGGCAACGTATAGAATGGGAGAAAATATACATCAACCCTGTATCTGATAAGCGGTTAATATCCAAAACATATATAAGGCATTCATACAACTCAATAGCCAAACCCAAATAATCCAATTCAAAAATGCCGGAGAGGGTGTGGAGAAACAGGGATGCTCTTATACTGTTGGTGGGAATGCAAACTAACCACTATGGAGAACAGTATGGAGATTCCTTAAAAAACTAGGAGTGAAACAACCATATGACCCAGCAATCCCACGATGAGTCATAAACCCTGAGGAAACCAGAACTGAAAAAGACACATGTACCCAAATGTCCACTGCAGCAGTATTTACAATAGCTAGAACATGGAAGCAACCTAGATGTCCATTGGCAGATGAACGGATAAGGAAGCTGTGGTACATACACACAATGGAATATTACTTAGCTGTAGAAAGGAACACATTTGAGTCAGTTCTAATGAGGTGGATGAACCTAGAGCTTATTATACAGAGCAAAGTTAAGTCAGAAAGAGAAAGACAAATATTGTGCATTAATGTATTTATATGGAATCTCGTAAGATGGCACTGATGATCCTACCTGCAGGGCAACAAAGGAGACGCAGACATAAAGAACAGACTTTTGGACTCAGTGAGAGAAAGAGAGGGTGGGGTGATCTGCGAGAACAGCACTGAAAAATACACATAACCAAAAGGAAAAAAATGGGCAAAAGACCTGGATAGAGGTCTCAGAAGAAGACATATAAATGGCGAACAAGTACATGAAAAGGTGTTTAACTTCATTTATTATCAGGCAAATGCCTGGAAAATCACATGGGTGGAGGAGCTTGGTGGGCTGCAGTCCATGGGGTTGCGAAGAGTCGGACATGACTGAGTGACTTCACTTTCACTTTTCACTTTCATGCATTGGAGAAGGAAATGGCAACCCACTCCAGTGTTCTTGCCTGGAGAATCCCAGGGATGGGGAGCCTGGTGGGCTACTGTCTATGGGGTCACACAGAGTCAGACAGGACTGAAGCGACTTAGCAGCAGCAGCAGCAGCAGCAACTCAAAACCACTGTGAGCTATCTCACACCTGGCTATTAACAAAAATAAGAGAAGACATCAAGAGTTGAGAAAAAAGTGCCCTTGTACACTGCTGGGAAGAACGTAAATTGGTATAGCCACTATGGAAAAAAGTATGAAAGTTCCTCAAAAAGTTAAAAACCAAAAATAAGAACTATCTTATGATTCAGTCATCCCACTACTTCTGGGTATATATCCAAAGGAAATGAAATCAGATATGTCCTGAAGAAATATCTGTGCTCCACATACTCATATCAGCATTGCTTACAATAACTGAGATATGGAAATGTCAGTTCAAGTTAAATGTCAGTCAATAGATGAACTGATAAAGAAGATGTGATTATCTATCCATCCATCCATCTACCTACCTATCAATCAATCAAACACATATAGGTCCAGGCACACACATACACGTTCACAAACACACACACACACACACACCACATAAAGGAAGATTACTCAGTCTTAAAAAGGGAATTTTGCCACTGTGACAACATAATGAACCTGGAGGACGTTATACTAGGTGAAGGAAGACAAATACGGCATGGTCTCACTTATACGGGGAATCTAAAATAGGCTAACTTCATAGATGTAGAGAATAGAATGTGGCTGCCAAGAGCTAAGGGAGGTGGAAATGAGATGTTGGTCAATGGGTACAAAGTTTCAATTATGTAAGATGAGCAAGTTCTGAAGATCTAATGTATACAGTATGACTTTAGGACACTGTGATTGTATCATATATTTGAGATTCAATAACAGGGTAGATCTTAAGTGTTCTTACCACATACAAACAAAAAAGAAAAAGAAAAGGAAAGGAAAAAAAAGGTAACAATGTGAGGTGATGGATATGTTAATTAGCTTGATTTTATGATTATTTTACAATGTATATCAAATCAAATATATACTATTTTTATCTGTTGACTACATCTCAATAAAGTTACAGAAGAAAAGCTCTGCATACAAATGGCTTCACTTGTGAATTGTTTCAACCATTTAAGGAATAAACAATACTTATGATAAACTAACTCTTCCAGAAAATTGAAGAGGGGCTGATATTTTCCAGTTCATTCTAGAAGGCCATTAATATATTAATAAAAACCAGATAAAGAAAATATAAGAAAAGAACACTAAGACTGATTATCTTTCATAAACACAAATGTAAAAATTCTAAACAAAATTTTAGCAAATTAAATCCAATGATACATAAAAAGACAATACCTCATGATCAATTGGCATGTCCCAGGAATGCAAGGTTGTATTTTAACATTTCAAAATTAGTCAGTGGGCTTCCCTGGTGACTTAGTGCTAAAGCCACCTGCCAGTGCAGAAGATGTGGGTTTGATCCTTGATCTGGGAAGATCTCACATGCTGGGAGCAACTAAACCTCTGTGCCACAACTACTGAGCCTGCGCTCTAGAGTCTGTGACTCTCAGCTACGAAATCCTGTGTGCCCTTGAGCCTGTGCTCCACAAGAAAAGCTACTACAGTGAGAAGCCCACACACCACAACTAGAGTACCTCCTGCTTGCTGCAACTAGAGACAAATCCACAGAGCAACGAAGACCCAGCAGGGCCAAAAACAAATAAGTACAGTTATTTTAAAAATTAGTGCATTTCTCCATTCACCATATTAGCAGACTAATAAAGAAAACCTACATAATTATTTCAATAAATGCAAACAAAAATATCAATAAACTCCAGCATCCATTCCTTACAAAAACAACTAGAAAACAAGAAATTCTTTCTCAAGCTAATAAAGGGCATCTACAAAAAACCTACTCCTAATGATGAAAATGAATGAATATTAATGCCTAAGATTAATAACAAGATAAGGATATCTGCTGTCATTGCTTGTATTCAACATTGTTCTGGATGATCAAACCATTATAGTAAGGTCAGAGATACACATATCATTAATGATTAGGGAAACGCAAGCTAAATCTGTAATGAGATATCATTACATACCTTTTAAAATGGCTTTAAAAAAGGATTTACCATAGCAAGTAAGGTAAAAGTCAAAGATGTAGAGGATCTGGAACTCTTACAGACTGCTGGTGGGAATGTTAAACGATGCAGCCACTTTGGAAAACAGTTTGGCAGGTTCTTAAGCTAAAAATATAACAGCCATGTGTGTACATGCTAAGTCACTTCAGCCGTGTTCAACTCTTTGCAACCCTGTGGACCAAAGCCTGCCAGGCTTCTCTGTCCATGGGGATTCTCCAGGCAAGAATACTAGAGTGGGTTCCCATGCCCTCCTCCAGGGGATCTTCCTGACCCAGGGATCAAACCCGGGTCTTCTTTGTCTCCTGCATTGCAGGTGGATTCTTTACCACTGAGCCAGAGGGGAAGCCCATGATCAAGCTATTCCACTGTTAGATATTTACCCAGTTCAGTCCAGTCACTCAGTGATGTCTGACTCCTTGTGATCCCATGGACTGCAGCACACCAGGCCTCCCTGTCCATCACCAACTCCTGGAGTTTACCCAAACTCATGTCCATTGAGTCAGTGATGCCATTCAACCATCTCATCCTCTGTTGTCCCCTTCTCTTCCTGCCTTCAATCTTTCCCAGCATCAGGGTCTTTTCAAATGAGTCAGTTCTTCGCATTCAGGTGGCCAAAGTATTCGAGTTTCAGTTTCAGCATCAGTCTTTCCATGAATATTCAGGACTGATTTCCTTTAGAATGGATTGGTTGGATTTCCTTCCTCTCCAAGGGAACTCTCAAGAGTCTTCTCCAACACCACAGTTCAAAAGCATCAATTCTTCGACACTCAGCTTTCTTTATAGTCAAACTCTCACATCCATACATGACCACTGGATATTTACCCAAGAGAAACGAAAAACATATGTCTATGTCATGACTTACACATGAATTTTCATAGAAGTCTAATTTGTAATTGTCCCAAACTTGAAACAACTCAAGTGTCCATCAACAGCTGAATGGTTAAACAAACTGCTGCATATTCATTCAATGAAACACTATTCAGTGATAAAAAGTAATAAACCATTGACCAAAGAACATGGTTGAATCTCAAAAAATTATGCAAGTGATAGAAGACAAAAAAGCATACATACTGATATTATTTACACAAAGCTTCAGGAAATGATTAATATGTTGTGACAGAAATCATATCTGTAGTTATCTGATAAAGGGGTTAGAGCAGTGGAAGGGGAGAGAATTGCCAAGAGGCAGGAGGAAATTCTTAGGAGTGATGAATGTGTTCATTTTCTTTATTGCGGTGATGGTTTTATGACAAAACTTACCAAACAGTACATTTTAAGTAGGTTTAGCTCACTGTATGTCAACTAAGTATCAGTAACTGTTTTGTTAAAAGAGAGAATCTCTGGGATGGAGGGCCAGGTATACATACTTTATTCTTTTATATTAAGTTATAGTTGATTTATGATATTAGTTTCAGGTATATAACATAGTGTGTGCATATATATTCATATAGATATATATTTAAATTTTATATAAACAAGAGGAGAGAACTACTAACTTAAGATGGGAAGGCTGGAAAAGGAGAAATGATGATCCTCCAAGAGAGTGGACCTGAGTTCCCTTGACAACCACATTGCAATGGCAGCCTGGCAGTGTCCTGTCTCCAATGCAGCTCTGATGCTTAGCTGTATACCCTTGCCTGGAACCCCTGGCAATGCTGTTTGGTCTTGTAATTTTTTAGCATAATGTTTCCATGCTTAGGATCTCACTTGTAGATCCCCAATTTTAGTCTGTCATAGAACAGTTGCTTAGCTACCTAGCTGGTTATCATCTGTCCTCTAAACATACCCACTGGAACAGATGACAACACATTTAGAATTGCAAAACTGCAAAAAAATTTTGTGGGAAGTCCTGTAAGACCATAAGGTAGGTGAGGCATCATCCTCCCAGTCCTCATGCACATTTTCCAGCGAAATGAAGATGGTTTGTTTGTTTCTTCAGTAGAAATAAGAGAAAGACAGTTGAACCACCTCATGGTAGAGATGTAGGCATTTTTTTCTTTCAAAGCAGTTAAGACTAATATTTGTCCTCCAGTAAGTTGTCCACAAAAAATGATTATAGGAGGAATGTCCTATCTTTGTGAAGTGTGTTCAGGAGTGACTAAAGAGCCTGTGATGAGTGATCGCAGGAATGATTCTACTGGAGAAAACCTAGGGACCATATTTGAGGCTTTGTGAAATTCTTGAGCAAGAAGCTGAAGGCCCAAGGAGACTGTAAAGAGAGGCCTGGCAAGTGACTGGTCAGCTGCACCCAGACTATACTAATGGGGATTGGCTGGACCTTCTGATCTGAATCTCCAGCCATAACTGGAACCCCAAGCGCCCTTCTCAAATCCTACAACCCCGCTAACAATATATAAATGTCTGTCTCTATCAGATGGGAACTCCCTTTAATTCTGACCCCTAGACTTGCAAGGGGACCTACTTTCTTCATCCTTTCCTGCCTTTCTCATGCTATAATCAATGGGAGGGTTGTCTGGGTCCTATGTCACCTCCCTCTCAGAAATTTGCCCCTGTTGGTTACTTCTTCCTTCCCCTGTATCTTAAACCACTCGTTTCTATTGAGTTTCTTGTTGTTCTTATTTAAATGAAGCCAAATCTTTTCCATCTTAACATACAAACATAACACACTCCCTTTATCGCTTCTCATTAAGCTGCTATCCTCTCATCTCCCCTTCATAATTAAACCGCTCAAATAACAGTCTCTTTCACTCTTCAACTCAAATACGCCTTTCTACACCAACAACTAAAACTCCTCTTACCAAGGTTGCTAATAACTGCCTTGTTAAATCTAATGAGCACTTCTTAGACTCTGCAGACCAAACCTCTGTAGTGTGTGACAACACAGTTAAGTAGACTGATGAAGAGCATGAACTGTTTGGTCATGAGAGTCTAAATCTGAATCGTGACTCTTCCTCATACTAGCTTTGAGCAGGTTATCTAACTTCTTGGGTTTGCCTTTGTGAACAATGTTGCCTGCCATATCAGTAAACAAAGGATGCTATAGCTATCAAGGCTTCATATTAAAGCCACACTGACAGTGCTCCCTGAGGGACCTCAGGATAGAAACAGGATGCCCACTATATATGGTCAACTGCGGTGGCCACCCCCACCAGTGCACCCTGAGGAGACTCAGGACGAGAAAGCACTGGATGCTGGCCTTTGAGAGCTGTCATGCATATGAGAGGAATGATTTCTTTTTTTTTCAAATTTATTTATTTTTTTAATTTTAAAATCTTTAATTCTTACATGCATTCCCAAACATGAACCCCCCTCCCACCTCCCTCCCCATAACATCTCTCTGGGTCATCCCCATGCACCAGCCCCAAGCATGCTGTATCCTGCGTCAGACATAGACTGGTGATTCGATTCTTACATGATAGTATACATGTTACAATGCCATTCTCCCAAATCATCCCACCCTCTCCCTCTCCCTCTGAGTCCAAAAGTCCGTTATACACATCTGTGTCTTTTTTGCTGTCTTGCATACAGGGTCGTCATTGCCATCTTTCTAAATTCCATATATATGTGTTAGTATACTGTATTGGTGTTTTTCTTTCTGGCTTACTTCACTCTGTATAATCGGCTCCAGTTTCATCCATCTCATCAGAACTGATTCAAATGAATGATTTTTAACGGCTGAGTAATACTCCATTGTGTGTATGTACCACAGCTTTCTTATCCATTCGTCTGCTGATGGACATCTAGGTTGTTTCCATGTCCTGGCTATTATAAACAGTGCTGCAATGAACATTGGGGTACATGTGTCTCTTTCAATTCTGGTTTCCTCGGTATGTATGCCCAGCAGTGGGATTGCTGGCTCATAAGGCAGTTCTATTTGCAATTTTTAAGGAATCTCCACACTGTTCTCCATAGTGGCTGTACTAGTTTGCATTCCCACCAACAGCATAGGAAGGTTCCCTTTTTCTCCACACCCTCTCCAGCATTTATTGCTTGCAGATTTTTGGATCACAGCCATTCTGACTGGTGTGAAGTGGTACCTCATTGTGGTTTTGATTTGCATTTCTCTAATAATGAGTGATGTTGAGCATCTTTTCATGTGTTTGTTAGCCATCCGTATGTCTTCTTTGGAGAACTGTCTATTTAGTTCTTTGGCCCATTTTTTGATTGGGTCATTTATTTTTCTGGACTTGAGCTGCATAAGTTGCTTGTATATTTTTGAGATTAGTTGTTTGTCAGTTGCTTCATTTGCTATTATTTTCTCCCATTTAGAAGGCTGTCTTTTCACCTTGCTTATATTTTCCTTTGTTGTGCAGAAGCTTTTAATTTTAACTAGATCCCATTTGTTTATTTTTGCTTTTATTTCCAGAATTCTGGGAGGTGGATCATAGAGGATCCTGCTGTGATTTATGTCGGAGAGTGTTTTGCCTATGTTCTCCTCTAGGAGTTTTATAGTTTCTGGTCTTACATTTAGATCTTTAATCCATTTTGAGTTTATTTTTGTGTGCGGTGTTAGAAAGTGATCTAGTTTCATTCTTTTACAAGTGGTTGACCAGTTTTCCCAGCACCACTTGTTAAAGAGATTGTCTTTACTCCATTGTATATTCTTGTCTCCTTTGTCAAAGATAAGGTGTCCATATGTGTGTGGATTTATCTCTGGGCTTTCTATTTTGTTCCATTGATCTATATGTCTGTCTTTGTGCCAGTACCATACTGTTTTGATGACTGTGGCTTTGTAGTAGAGCCTGAAGTCAGGCAAGTTGATTCCTCCAGTTCCATTCTTCTTTCTCAAGATTGCTTTAACAATTCGAGGTTTTTTGTATTTCCATACAAATCTTGAAATTATTTGTTCTAGTTCTGTGAAAAATATGGCTGGTAGCTTGATAGGGATTGCATTGAATTTGTAAATTGCTTTGGGTAGTATCCTCATTTTCACTATATTGATTCTTCCAATCCATGAACATGGTATATTTCTCCATCTATTAGTGTCCTCTTTGATTTCTTTCGTCAGTGTTTTATAGTTTTCTATATATAGGTCTTTAGTTTCTTTAGGTAGATATATTCCTAGGTATTTTATTCTTTTCGTTGCAATGGTGAATGGAATTGTTTCCTTAATTTCTTTTTCTACTTTCTCATTATTAGTGTATAGGAATGCAAGGGATTTCTGTGTGTTGATTTTATATCCTGCAACTTTACTATATTCATTGATGAGCTCTAGTAATTTTCTGGTGGAGTCTCTAGGGTTTTCCATGTAGAGGATCATGTCATCTGCAAACAGTGAGAGTTTTACTTCTTCTTTTCCGATTTGGATTCCTTTTATTTCTTTTTCTGCTCTGATTGCTGTGGCCAAAACTTCCAGAACTATGCTGAATAGTAGCGGTGAAAGTGGACACCCTTGTCTTGTTCCTGACTTTAGGGGAAATGCTTTCAATTTTTCACCATTGAGGATAATGTTTGCTGTGGGTTTGTCATATATAGCTTTTATTATGTTGAGGTATGTTCCTTCTATTCCTGCTTTCTGGAGAGTTTTTATCATGAATGGATGTTGAATTTTGTCAAAGGCCTTCTCTGCATCTATTGAGATAATCATATAGTTTTTATTTTTCAATTTGTTAATGTGGTGAATTACATTGATTGATTTGCAGATATTGAAGAATTCTTGCATCCCTGGGATAAAGCCCACTTGGTCATGGTTTATGATCTTTTTAATGTGTTGTTGGATTCTGATTGCTAGAATTTTGTTGAGGATTTTTGCATCTATGTTCATCAGTGATATTGGCCTGTAGTTTTCTTTTTTTGTGACATCTTTGTCAGGTTTTGGTATTAGGGTGATGGTGGCCTCATAGAATGAGTTTGGAAGTTTACCTTCCTCTGCAATTTTCTGGAAGAGTTTGAGTAGGATAGGTGTTAGCTCTTCTTGAAATTTTTGGTAGAATTCAGCTGTGAAGCCGTCTGGACCTGGGCTTTTGTTTGCTGGAAGATTTCTGATTACAGTTTCAATTTCCGTGCTTGTGATGGGTCTGTTAAGATTTTCTATTTCTTCCTGGATCAGTTTTGGAAAATTGTACTTTTCTAAGAATTTGTCCATTTCTTCCACGTTGTCCATTCTATTGGCATACAACTGCTGATAGTAGTCTCTTATGATCCTTTGTATTTCTGTGTTATCTGTTGTGATCTCTCCATTTTCATTTCTAATTTTATTGATTTGATTTTTCTCTCTTTGCTTCTTGATGAGTCTGGCTAATGGTTTGTCAACGTTATTTATCCTTTCACAGAACCAGCTTTTGGCTTTGTTAATTTTTGCTATGGTCTCTTTTGTTTCTTTTGCATTTATTTCTGCCCTAATTTTTAAGATTTCTTTCCATCTACTAACTCTGGGGTTCTCCAATTCTTCCTTTTCTAGTTGCTTTAGTTGTAGAGTTAGGTTATTTATTTGACTTTTTTCTTGTTTCTTGAGGTATGCCTGTAGTGCTATGAACTTTCCTCTTAGCACTGCTTTTATAGTGTCCCACAGGTTTGGGGTTGTTGTGTTTTCATTTTCAATAGTTTCTATGCATATTTTGATTTCTTTTTTGATTTCTTCTGTGATTTGTTGGTTATTCAGAAGTGTGTTGTTCAACCTCCATATGTTGGAATTTTTAATAGTTTTTCTCCTGTAATTGAGATCTAATCTTAATGCATTATGGTTAGAAAAGATGCTTGGAATGATTTCAATTTTTTTGAATTTATCAAGTTTAGATATGGCCCAGGATGTGATCTATCCTGGAGAAGGTTCCATGAGCACTTGAAAAAAAGGTGAAATTCATTGTTTTGGGGTGAAATGTCCTATAGATATCAATTAGGTCTAACTGGTCTAATATATCATTTAAAGTTTGCATTTCTTTGTTAATTTTCTGTTTAGTTGATCTGTCCATAGGTGTGAGTGGGGTATTAAAGTCTCCCACTATTATTGTGTTATTGTTGACTTCCCCTTTCATACTTGTTAGCATTTGTCTTACATATTGCGGTGCTCCTATATTGGGTGCATATATATTTATAATTGTTATATCTTCTTCTTGGATTGATCCTTTGATCATTATGTATTGGCCTTCTTTGTCTCTTTTCACAGCCTTTGTTTTAAAGTCTATTTTATCGGATATGAGTATTGCCACTCCTGCTTTCTTTTGGTCTCTATTTGCGTGGTATATCTTTTTCCAGCCCTTCACTTTCAGTCTGTATGTGTCCCTTGTTTTGAGGTGGGTCTCTTGTAAGCAGCATATAGAGGGGTCTTGTTTTTGTATCCATTCAGCCAGTCTTTGCCTTTTGGTTGGGGCGTTCAGCCCATTTATGTTTAAGGTAATTATTGATAAGTATGATCCTGTTACCATTTACTTTATTGTTTTGGGTTCGGGTTTATACACCCTTTTCGTGTTTCCTGTCTAGAGAATATCCTTTAGAATTTGTTGGAGAGTTGGTTTGGTGGTGCTGAATTCTCTCAGCTTTTGCTTGTCTGTAAAGCTTTTGATTTCTCCTTCGTATTTGAATGAGATCCTTGCTGGGTACAGTAATCTGGGCTGTAGGTTATTGTCTTTCATCACTTTAAGTATGTCTTGCCATTCCCTCCTGGCCTGAAGAGTTTCTATTGAAAGATCAGCTGTTATCCTTATGGGAATCCCCTTGTGTTATTTGTTGTTTTTCCCTTGCTGCTTTTAATATTTGTTCTTTGTGTTTGATCTTTGTTAATTTGATTAATATGTGTCTTGGGGTGTTTCGCCTTGGATTTATCCTATTTGGAACTCTCTGTGTTTCTTGGACTTGGGTGATTATTTCCTTCCCCATTTTAGGGAAGTTTTCAACTATTATCTCCTCAAGGATTTTCTCATGATCTTTCTTTCTGTCTTCTTCTTCTGGGACTCCTATAATTCGAATGTTGGAGCATTTCATATTGTCCTGGAGGTCTCTGAGACTGTCCTCGTTTCTTTTAATTCGTTTTTCTTGTTTCCTCTCTGATTCATTTATTTCTACCATTCTATCTTCTATTTCACTAATCCTATCTTCTGCCTCCGTTATTCTACTATTTGTTGCCTCCAGAGTGTTTCTGATCTCATTTATTGCGTTATTCATTATATTTTGACTCTTTTTTATTTCTTATAGGTCCTTGTTAAACCTTTCTTGCATCTTCTCAATCCTTGTCTCTAGGCTATTTATCTGTGATTCCATTTTGATTTCAAGATTTTGGATCATTTTCACTATCAATATTTGGAATTTCTTCTCAGGTAGATTCCCTACTTCTTCCTCTTTTGTTTTGTTTGGTGGGCAACTCCTCTGTACCTTCACCTGCTGAGTATTCCTCTGTTTCTTCATCTTGGTTATATTGCTGCATTTGGGGTGGCTTTTTTATATTCTGGTAATTTGTGGAGTTCTCTTTATTATGGAGCTTCCTCACTGTGGGTGGGGTTCTATCAGTGGCCTGTCAAGGTTTCCTGGTTAGGGAGGCTTGTGTTGGAGTTCTGGTGGGTGGAGCTGGGTTTCTTCTCTCTGGAGTGCAGTGGAGTGACCAGTAATGGGTTATGAGACATCAAACGTTTTGGAATAATTTTGAGCTGCCTGTATATTGAAGCTCAGGGGAGTGTTCCTGTGTTGCTGGAGAATTTGCGTGGTATGTCTTGTTTTGGAACTTGTTGGCCCTTGGGTGGAGCTTGGTTTCTGTGTAGGTATGAAGGCATTTGATGAGCTCCTATTGCTTAATGTTCCCTGAATTCAAGAGTTCTCTAATGTTTTCAGGCTTTGGATTTAAGCCTCCTGCTTCTGGTTTTCAGTTTTATTTTTACAGTAGCCTCTAGACTTCTCCATCTATATAGCACCGATGATAAAACTTCTAGGTTAAAGATGAAAAGTTTCTCCACATTAAGGGACACTCAGAGAGGTTCACTGAGTTACAAGGAGAAGAGAAGATGGAGGGGGTAGTTAGAGGTAACTGGAATGAGATGCAGTGAGATCAAAAGAGGAGAGAGCAAGCTAGCCAGTAGTCACTTCCTTATGTGTGTTCTATAGTCTGGACCACTCAGAGGTATTTACAGAGGTATACAGGGAAGAGGAGAGGGAGGAAGTAGACAGAGGTGGCCAGGAGGATAAGAGTGAGGAATGAGAAGGAGAGAGACAAATCCTGCCAGTAACCAGTTCCTTAGGTGTTCTCCATCGTCTGGAACACACAGAGATTCACAGAGTTGGATAGAGAAGAGATGGGGGAGAAAAGAGACAGAGGCCACCTGGTGGAGAAAAAGGAGAGTCCAAAGGAGGAGAGAGTGGTCAAACCAGTAATCTCGCTCTCAGGTAAAATTCGGTAGTGATGTTTGGGTTTTTAAATGTACAAAATTGACAACAAAAACCTAAGAGCAAAGATTAAAAATCTAGAGTAGAGGTTGGATTTTCAAAAACACAATATTAAAGAAAAGAAGCAGAAGGAAAAGGGAAGAAAGAAGAAAAAAAAAGAATTATTAAAAAAAAAAAAAAAGAAACCACCATCAACCATCCAAAGACTATATATGGTGTTTGCCTTAAAAAAAAAAAAAAAAGTCTTTTTTTTTTTAAATAGTAATAGCAGGTTATAGAAAAACAAAATTAGAGGAGAAATAGAAGACTTAACAATTTTAAAAAAGTTAGAAAAAAAAAGAAAAAAAAAGGAATGATTGTAAAAATAGTAAAAATATATCTGGCCCTTCTCTGATGTTGCGGGCCATGTGGGATCACTTCCAAGGTGGTTCCCTCTGTTTAACTTCTTTTGTTTGCTGGTTTTTTAGGCTCACTAGTTCAGTCGCGCTGTGTGGAGGGGGATGCTGCAAACAAATAGCACTGTCGTGTGCACACAGTGTCTCAGCCCCGCTGGACCTGTCCCTTCTCGCGGCGCACAAACCGCTCCGGCTCTACGATGTTCAGCTGGGAACCGTCTGGGGCCGGCCCTAGGCTGTGTGCACTTCCCCGGTCCAAGCCGCTCAGGTTCAGTGCTCAGGCAGCCCTCAGAGGCACAGATTCGGCTGGGACTGCGCTTTGTGTCCTTCCCAGTTCCGAGTAGCTCAGGAGTTGGCGAGCGCGATCACTGCGACTTGTCACCTTTTCTGCCGCTGCTGCTCAGCTTTCTGGGTGGACCGCTGGTGCCCCCCGTGAGGCAGATGGTGACTGTCCAGCACCCCCAGAAGTCTTAGCAAAGGAGCCTGCTTGCAGTTAGGTAAGTAAAGTCTCTCCGGGTCTGCAATTGCCCCTTTCCAGTCCTTACGGCTCTGGCTGCCTGTCCCCGGCGGGGGATGGTCTGCAGCCGGCTTATTCCGTTCCGTCCTTTGTTCTGTGCTGGGTCCTGGCGGTGTCTTATGTTCAAGCTTTTTGAGTGGTAGCTATCCCACAGTCTGGTTTGCTAGCCCAAGTTAGATCGTTCTGGTTGTGCGTGGGGCATTCCTGCCCGATTCTTACAAAGCACTGCAGCCCGTGCCTCCCGAGCGTCCCTGCCCTGCCCCCACTAGCTAGTGGCAGATGCAGGCATCTGTGCTGCTTTTCCGCTGGGGGAGTTACTGTTGGGCTTGTAATCTCTTGGTTTTAATTATTTATTTATTTTTCCCTTCCTGTTATGTTGCCCTCTGTGTTTCCAAGGCTCGCCACAGACTCGGCAGGGAGAGTGTTTCCTGGTGTTTGGACACTTCTCTTAAAATTCCCTTCCTGGGACGGAGCTCCCTCCCCACCTCCTTTGTCTCCTTTTTCGTCTTTTATATTTTTTCCTACCTGTTTTTGAAGACAATGGTCTGCTTTTCTGGTTGCCTGATGTCCTCTGCCAGCCTACAGAAGTTGTTCTGTGGAGTTTGCTCAGCGTTGAAATGTTCTTTTGAGGAATTTGTGAGGGAGAAAGTGGTCTTCCCATCCTATTCCTCCGCCATCTTTACTGTTCCTCCTTGAGAGGAATGATTTCAATGAGCACAGACTCTTGCATCTTTCAATATAAAGAAAAGTGCTAAATTCCTTAACTTGAGATAATGCAGTTTTCTTTAATTAACAGTCATCTTTAGATATTCTGACGACTTAGTCTTTGTTGTAACGATTCCTATGTATCCTTGCTCCTCCTCCTTCACTGCCTCTTTGGGGCAGTCTCTCAGAGTGAACTGAGATGCTATGTCCTAGGCTTAACTTCTCAGATTAAATAAAACGTAACTCAGTTTCTAGATTGTGCATTTTTTTCAGTCGTCACTTTCCTTATCTATGAGGATAAAAATATTCACCAGATGGAACGGTTCAGAGGATGCGATGAGCTGTATACATGTAACACTTAGAACAATGCCTATTACATGGTGAGCACTCTTACTTTTTTTTCTTTTTCTTTTTGGCCTTGCTATGTGGCATGCAAGATCTTAGTTCCCCAGCCAGGGATCGAACCTGTGCGCCCTCTGCATGGGGAGCACAGAATCTTAACCACTGGACCACCAGGGAAGTCTCCTGTTACTGTTTTTTACCTCCTCCTCTCATATTCCTGAAACTCTTTTCTGCCTTTCTGCCCTTCTCCAGTTTTCCATCTACTTACTTAATTGCTCCCTCTTGTCTCCCTGGTAGCTGCTCTTTCTCTGCCCATTTTGAAAGGGTTGGTGTTCCCAGGGCTCTTAAGTCTTCTCTCCTTACTCTCCTTGGGTGACTTATCCTAAACCAAGCTTCAGTTCCTTGCTATATTCAATGACTCCACATCTAC
The DNA here is from genome assembly GCF_016772045.2 of Ovis aries. NCBI lineage: Eukaryota > Metazoa > Chordata > Mammalia > Artiodactyla > Bovidae > Ovis > Ovis aries. Next base: position 62,446,083 of record NC_056065.1, read on the forward strand.
CCCCTATGGTTCACATCTAACTACCTTGAACGTCTCCATTTAATGCCCCACTGACTGCTCAAACTAGACATGCATGCCCCAAACTAAATTTACTGTCTTCCCCTCAAACACTCATTTCCTGTTCTGTGTTCACTATCCCAGTGAATGACTGAACCATCTTTTCAGAAGCTCAAGTTATAACTTGAGTTGAACATTTGTTTCTTCGTCTTACCCTTTACAACTCATCATTCATTAAATCAGATGTCCTCTATAAATAATTCTGATTCTATTTCTCTCTGGTTGAGGCTGCCACCATCTTTTGTCCAGATTATTATAAAAATGCCTAATTCATTTCCCTTCTTTCAGTCTTGTTTCTTTCCACACAGCACTTTGACTCCAGCCATAAGACCCCACTACGATGCAAATCAATTCTTATCAGTTCCCTGTACCAAACTGTTCAACATTTTGTCCTTTTCCTAAAATCCAAATTTCTAGGCATGGTGTTCAAGGGTTTTAAGATCTTTCACTTCAACCTCTTTCTGACCATTCTCTCCCTTAACCACAGTCCTAGTGACTGTAGTCCATTAGACTAGGCTAAATTCAATCCCCCAAATGTCCCAGACTTACATGCAGTTCTCTTTCCCCTTCCTACTCTCTCCTACCATCATCTGGTTCATCCCTACCTGGTTCAGATGTCACCTCTCATGTTCAGTAAAGTGCAATTTATTATCAACCTATTAATGTTGACTAGTTCTGCATCTATTAATAAATCCTTTGAAAAGCTTCTCTTTAAACAACTAGGTGATAGGTTTACTGTAATTATCCCTATTTTGCTGATGATGAGACTGGGACCTAGTTAGTGATGAAGTTGGAGCAAGAAAGATTACTATTAAGTGGCAGAGAAGGGCTCTAAACAAGCACATGCTTTAAGTACTACCCTACCCCATCTTCTGTGAGAAGTTGGGGACCTTGTCTATTTTGTCCACTATTATATTCAGGTAAAACAGCGCCTGGCAGAGGCAGGTACTCAGTAGATATTTAATAACCTGTGGGCTGAATTAGCTGGTTGGAATCCACGCATCTAACAAATTTCAAAACTTGATTTTCTGACAAGTCTATTTCCAAGGAAGTAAAAAAAAAAAAAAATCAATCACACATATTGCTATACCAGGGGATCAGGAAAATGCATGAAACATACTATATTTGGATTTCAGTATGGTATTTGACATGCCACTTGACAATGTCTCTCATGATATCCCTTTGGGGAAGAAAACAAAACATAAATTAGTTGTCATTAGATGGTAAAGTTAGTTGAACTACAAGGATGCTGACTTCCAAATTACAGAAAGTAAGATAGGACTCTGTCTTTTTCTTAACTTGGCTTAACATTTTAGTCTGCCTTACATACAGTCTTTGTTTTATTAACTATATAGCTCTAGAACCTAGAACAATACTTGGCATATAGCAATTGCTCAATAAATGCTGTTTTAATGCATGAATGTAGTGACATACTTGAAGACTGGATAATAGAACTGTAATAAACAAATGAAAATACCTTGGATGACCTCTCAGCAGTATGTGATACAATGGATAACTACTTCCTCCTTGAGAGTTCCTTGCTGGTTTTCCATCTGTAACTCTGGGCATCCCCTTTCTTCCCCTTTTGTGGAGTCCTCTTCCTCTTCCAGAATTTAAATGGTTGGGTTTCCTACATTCTTATCTCTTCTTACCATCTTCTTGCCACTGAACCTCTCAACTCCTCCTTGTATTCACTTCCTATCAGTACACTGTGTGTGTGCACTCGGTCACTTCAGTCGTGTCTGACTCTGTGGCCCCATGGACTGTAGTCTGCCAGGCTCCTCTGCCTGTGGGATTCTCCAGGCAAGAATACTGGAGTGGGTTGCCACGCCCTTCTCCAGGGGATCTTCACAACCCAGCTCTCCCACCTTGCAGGTGGATTCTTTCCTGTCATTCTTTACCACCTGAGCTACCAGGGAAGCCCCTTATTACACTGATGATTTCCAAATCTTTAACTAGATCTTCAATCTGTCATTCGGATTGACATTCTTGTATTCAGCAGCCTACTTGACATCTCCCTTGTCAATTGAAGCTCATGATGTGCAAACAGAACGTATCACTCACCCTGCACCTAACTAAACAAGCAACAAAGCCAAGGAAACACCTGCTCCTCTACCTAGACTCTCTTTCTCAGTGAATATGCCAGTCGTTCATCCAGGTATTTGAGTCAAAATCTCACGTGTTTTTTTAACCGCCTTTATCCTTTACCCCCTCTAATCTTTCAAGGGATTCTGATATTTCTACCTCTAAATATCTTGTTCACCTTCTCTCCATTGCCACTGCTGCTAACGTCGTTCAGACCACCACCATGGCTCACCCGGAATGCTGCAACAGCCTAATTGGTCTCCCTGCCTTCAACATCATTTCTCTCTTCAGTCCATTCTTAACTGTGGGGCCAGCGTGATATGTATAAAGTAAAGACATGACGCCACTACCCTATTTATATTAATAGCTCTTTATTTCTTTTAGGATCATGTTTAAACTCCAACTTGGCTTACTTCTATAGCCTTGTTCCCTACTGCTGCTTCCTGATCCTATACTGCTAACCTGATTCAATGCCTCCATGCAGCTTCTCTCTTCTTTGATTAAGCTGTTTGGTTTGGGGAAGGAGATTATTCTTCCTTTCTTTTTGCTCAACCAACACCTACACCTCTGCCACTCTTCAGCTAAAATACCTCTTCCTCCATGAAATCCTTCTTAATTCCCCAAACCTGAGTTAGAGACTCTGTCATAGCATCCCGTACTTTCTGATAGAGTGCTTATCTTACCCAATTGTACACATTGGACTAATCGTTCCTATTCCTTATTGAACTGAAAGATTCAAGGACTGTGTCTACTATATTCATCAATGTATAGTCCCAGAATGACTGCAGAATAGCAAGAGATCATAAAAATTGTTTGGATGAATGAACAAGTTAAGAAAGAGTCCACTCCTAAGAATACCCATCTAAATGCCAGGATTGGCTCTTATTCCAAAAAAGCATCTGCATAAGCCAGGTAAAAGAGAAGGAGCTTAGCAACAAATAGCACATGTGAGAGAGATTAGGAATTGTGAGTGAAAGGCTGAGGATGAGTCAATACTCCGTGGCAGCCAAAAAACGGATTCAACTTTGGCAGCACTTACATGAACTATGGTATTTGAAAGATGGTAGCAATGGCTTTTGGAGAAGGCAATGTCACCCCATTCCAGTACTCTTGCGTGGAAAATCCCATGGACAGAGGAACCTGGTGGACTGCAGTCCATTGGTCCACTAACAGTCGGACACGACTAAGCAACTTCACTTTCACTTTTCACTTCCATATGTTGAAGAAGGAGATGGCAACCCACTCCAGTGTTCCTGCCTGGAGAATCCCAGGGATGGGGGAGCCTGGTGGGCTGCTGTCTATGGGGTCGCTAAAAGTCGGACATGACTGAGGCAGCTTAGCAGTAGCAGCAGCAATGGCTTTTCTACACTCAAATTATAGCATAACTGGAGCTTTGTGATCACTTCTGGACACTGGGTTTGGGGTGTGATAAAGACAAGTAGGAGACAGTAAGGAAGTGACTAGAAAGATGAAACTTCACGGAAAAATATAAGATGTTAGTGAAAGAAACTAAAGACAAAATGATATTTATTTTCATGGATTGAGAGACTATTTTTAAAATGTCTATACTACCCAAAGCAATCTATAGATTCAATGCAACCCCTATCAAAATTCCAATGGCACTTTTCATAAAAATAGAACAAGAAATTCTAAAATTTCTATGGAACCACAGAGACCCTAAGAGTCAAAGGAATCTTGAGAAAGAGTAACAAAGTTGGAGTAACAAAGGCATCACATTCCCAGGTTTCAAATTATATTACAAAGTAATCGTAATCAAAACAGTATGATATTGACATAAAAACATACACACACACACACACGCAGAATAGTGTCCAGAAATAAACCTATGTATACATGGTCAGTTAACTTATGACAAAGGAGCCAAGAATACACAATGGGAAAAGAAGAGTTTCTTCAGTAAACAGTGTTGGGAAAACTGGACAGTCATATGCAAAAGAAAAAAACCAGACCACTCTCTATACCATACAAAAATTAACTCAAAATGGATTAAAGACTTGAATGTAAGACTTGAAACTCTAAAACTTCTAGAAGAAAACATAAGCAGTAAACTCCTTGACTGTCCTTTTGGCCATGGTTTTTTGGATCTGACATCAAAAGCAAAGGCAAAAAAAGCAAAAATAAACAAGTGGGACTACATCAAACTGAAAACATTTGGCAAAGCAAAGGAAACCATCAAAGGATGAAAAAGCAACCAATAGAATGGGAGAAAATATTTGCAAGTCATATATGTAAGGGATTAATATCTGAAATATACATATTTTTTAAAATTCATATAACTCAATAGCAAAAAAAGCAAATAATCCAAATTGAAAATGGGCAGAAGATCTGAATACACATTTTTCCAAAGAAGACATACAGATGGCAAACAAGTACATGAAAAGATGCTCAATATCACTAATCATCAAGAAAACAAAAACCAAAACCACAGGGGGATACTACCTAACACCTGTTATAAAGATTAGTATCCAAAAGACGAGAAATAACAAACGGTAGTGCGGATGTTAAGCTGGTTTTAGAAAAGGCAGAGGAACCAGAGATCAAATTGTCAACATCTGCTGGATTATGGAAAAAGCAAGAGAGTTCCAGAAAAACATCTATTTCTGCTTTATTGACTATGCCACAGCCTTTGACTGTGTGGATCACAATAAACTGGAAAATTCTGACAGAGATGGGAATACCAGACCACCTGACATGCCTCTTGAGAAACCTGTATGCAGGTCAGGAAGCAACAATTAGAAGTGGACATGGAACAACAGACTGGTTCCAAATAGGAAAAGGAGTATGTCAAGGCTGTATATTGTCACCCTGCTTATTTAACTTATATGCAGAGTACATCATGAGAAACGCTGGGCTGAAAGAAGCACAAGCTGGAATCATGATTGTCGGGAGAAATATCAGTAACCTCAGATATGCAGATGACACCACCCTTACGGCAGAAAGTGAGGAGGAACTAAAGAGCCTATTGATGAAAGTGAAAGAGGAGAGTGAAAAAGTTGGCCTAAAGCTCAACATTCAGAAAACAAAGATCATGGCATCTGGTCCCATCACTTCTCGGGAAATAGATGGGGAAACAGCGGAAACAGTGTCAGACTTTATTTTTTGGGGCTCCAAAATCACTGCAGATGGTGATTGCAGCCATGAAATTAAAAGACGCTTACTCCTTGGAAGGAAAGTTATGACCAACCTAGATAGCATATTCGAAAGCAGAGACATTACTTTGCCGACTAAGGTCCATCTAGTCAAGGCTATGGTTTTTCCAGTGGTCATGTATGGATGTGAGAGTTGGACTATGAAAAAGCTGAGCACCAAAGAATTGATGCTTTTGGAGAAGACTCTTGAGAGTCCCTTGGACTGCAAGGAGATCCAACCAGTCCATCCTAAAGGAGACCAGTCCTGGGTGTTCATTGGAAGGACTGATGCTGAGGCTGAAACTCCAATACTTTGGCCACCTCATGCGAAGAGTTGACTCATTGGAAAAGACCCTGATGCTGGGAGGGATTGGGGGCAGGAGGAGAAGGGGACAACAGAGGATGAGATGGCTGGATGGCATCACTGACTCGATGGACATGAGTTCGGGTGAACTCCAGGAGTTGTTGATGGACAGGGAGGACTGGCATGCTGCGATTCATGGGATTGCAAAGAGTCAGACACGACTGAGCGACTGAACTGAACTGAACTGAGTGAGGATGTGGAGAAAAGGTAAACTTCATACACTGTTTGTGGAAATGTAAATCAGTGCAACAAAACTGTTAGCAGTTTCCTCAGAAAACTGAAAATAGAGCTCCTGTGTGATCCAGCAATCTTATTTCTGAGTATTCATTAAAAAAAAAAAAAGGAAAGGAAAACATCAACTTCAAAAAATATATGCAACCCCATGTTCCCTGCAGCTTTAGTTATAATAACCAAGTCATGGAAACAACCTAAGTGTCCACCTATGGATAAACACAGTAAGAAAGTGTGGCATACAAATATAATGGAATATTATTCAGTTACTAAAAACATAAACTTTTTGCATTTGTGACAACATGGCTAGACCTTGAGGGCACTGTGTTAGTGAAATGAGTCAGACATAGAAAGACAAATGCGGTGTCATCTCACGTGGGTGTGTGTGCAGCATTGCTTCAGTAGTGTCCAGCTCTTTGTGACCCTATGGACCATAGCCTGCCAGGCTCCTGCCCTTGGGATTCTCCAGGAAAGGATACTGGAGTGGCTTGCCATGCCCTCCTCCATGGGATCTTCCCAACCCAGGGACTGAACCTACATCTGTGTCTCCTGCATTGGCAGATGGGTTCTTTAACACCACCTGGGAAGCCCTGTATCATCTCATATACATGTGAAATAAAAAACAATTCAAAATTCATAGATACAGACGACAGATTGGAGGTTGTCAGAGGTAGGAGATAGGGAGTGAGCAACATGGATAAAGAGTCAAAAGGTATAAACTTCCACTTATAAAATAAACAAGCCATGGGCATGTAATTAGAATATGGTGATTATAGTTAATACAACTATGTGGCTTATTTGAAAACTGCTAAGAGTAAATTTTTCAAATTCTCATAACAAGAGAAAAAGTTGGTAAATATGTATGGTGAAAATTAATAATGTTACCTAGGCTTCCTTGATAGCTCAGCTGGTAAAGAATCTGCCTGCAATGTGGGAGACCTGGGTTCCATCCCTAGGTTGAGAAGATACCCTGGAGAAGGGAAAGACTGCCCACTTCAGTATTCTGGCCTGGAGAATTCCATGGACTGTATAGTCCATGGGATAGCAAAGAGTCAGACTGAGCAACTTACACTTTCAGACACTGTAGTGATCATTTCATAAAATGGAAAAATATTGATCATTATGTTGTAAGACCTAAAACTAATAACAATGTTATAAGTCAATTATATCTCAATTTTTTAAAATACACATTATTTTTAAAGTAGGCCAATATAGAAAAGCATCTCTCTTTCAATCATATTCCCCATAGTTTATTTTTTAAAGTTGAAACCAAGTGAAGGGTGAGCCAGGAAACAGATGAGCTACAGGCCAGACATTTACAACTGGGCTCCTGTTCACATTTCTTGGGGCAGGAGGTAAGTGGGCTCCAGACTAGATATTTATGAACAGCCTCCAGAGTCTGCACTTTGAGATAGAAACAACAACAGGAACAGGGTAAATAGATGGACTTTGTTTCCTGTGGACACTCTAAGATAACAGGGCAGGGACAGAGAGTCAGCAAACCCTGTTTGAGTAAAAGATCAAGAAGTCACATTATTTCTCATCCATGGAGCAAGGGAGACACTACACATGTGCAGATGGCCTCCCCAGGTGTATAAAGGGGACACCAGACCATAATAAGTCATGTCAAGCCTCCCCCAGAGACCACTGTGCTAAAATCCATCTTGGCTGAGGGGTGTGCATGCACATAGGGGCGGGTCCAGAGGCAAACCATCTGTGGGGTCAAAGCAAGATGATTGGACAGACGGAAAACAAAGAGCCAGAAGACTGCCCCCTTATAAAACATTTAAACTTCCCAAAGGTGTAGCTCTGTCACTGAGTTCACCCCAGCCTCTGTCCACACATACTCTGCTTTTCTAACAAATGCTCTACTTTCCTCTCTACCTTCCACCTCCTTATGACAATTTTTTCTTTTCGAGGCAGACAAGGACCCAGGACTCAAACTCTAGCCACTGGCCAAGTGATTAGGACTTGTGGTTCTCACCATCAAAGACCAAGGTTTGATCCCCGGTCAGGGAGTTAAGATCTTGCTTCACGCTACTGCTCACTGCTGTGTATGCATTTGCTGTGTGTGTCCAAAATCAAAGGGCATCAGAACATACCACTCCGAATACACTTTGGGGTGGCATATTGGCATATTGATTTGCATTTGTATGTCATGTCTGACTCTTTTTGACCTCATGGGCCTATTGATTATTTTTAGGTGAAGGCAATTGATTTTCAGGTGAAGGCAACTGAGAAATAACAGATGCAGAAAGTGTTCTCTGACCTCCCCCTTCTATCTAAAAGCAAGTCATAAATTTTCCATGAAAAAGATGTCATTCTTGTATCATGAAGAGAAGAATATTCTTGTCAACAGAGATAGGAAGTTGACACCAAGCTGAGTCTGTACCAATTTCACTAACACAACATTTAACTTCCATTAGATTTCCCAATTAATTTCTAGTCATGTTTCTACAATATACCACCTCTCTAGCCCAAATACCTTTTTCTTTGTCTTAGCATGTGTACAGAGTTGGACACGACTGAAGTGACTTAGCAGCAGCAGCAGCAGGGCTTCACAATGTATCACTCTTTGTTCAAATGGTATCTAAAGCCCTGGATCTAACTGCTTCTTTGGGGTTTTCACTTCTTTCCATGAAGCCTCCCCCACCCAGTGCCACATAAAAATATTAACATCAAATAACATTTGTATGCCTTTTCTCCTGCTAATCTAGGCCTCTGATACAGAAACTTAGAGGACAGAGAAAAGTCTTCCCCTACACATGTGAATTAACAAACTACCAAAGGCTGAAGAGAAGAATACTGCTTTGGAACAGAGATGATTTCTTCCAATCCAGAGTTTCTACAATTGTGACAGTTAGGTTTATTAATCTAAAATTGGGATGCCTAAGAGAGTGATGAAAAGCAATAGGCCTCAAATATATTTGCTGATTGATCATGGACTTTATCAACTGATTGGGGCTTCTTTATTAAAAAGACTGAGTGGTTTTCTTATTCCTGTCACTGTCACAGAGTTTAGACATGGTTTTTCCATTCCTGTTAATATTGCACAATTTTATATATTAAATAGTGATTTTCCATTCTTCTCAATGCCTTGGAGTCCTATGGTGGAAAAGTGAGGACTCTCCAGTTTGAGCAATTTGGCTTCTCCACTCTCCTTTGGAAAAGTAGATTAGGTGCAAGGGTGTTTAATTATCTTCTAGTCTGTCTAAATAGGTGTGAGAGTCCAAGCTTTATGGTCCTTGATAGCTACAACCAGCTTACGTAAAGGTGTTCAAAGTAGCTCCTATGGCCTATTTCTTCTTTCCTTTCATTGTGAAGTTTTCTGAATGCCTCTAAGAGTCAACATTTGCATGTCCAGTGGGTATTGAAGTGCTCCAGAATATACCGCCCCAAAATATGCCACTCTGGCACAAGGATTATTTTGAGCTGAAGGCAACTGAACATCAACAGATGCAAAGAAGGAGTTTTCTGCTCTCCTTATCGGCTTAAAGGCATGACATACATTTCCCTTTCAGGAAGTTGCCCCCCATCACCTCCCAAAGGAAAGGAGAACTCTTATTATCAAAGATGGAGAGTTAACAATGAAGTGAGTTTGCATGAGCAGACCTTACAAAAATAACTCTTCTCTCCCATTAGTTCCCACCAATATTTCCTAGCTCCTCCCTCACTATTTATCATTCCTAGGAGAACAAATTCCTTTTCCTTCGTTTAAACGGTACATCAGCCCCTGAATCTAACCACTTCTTTGAATTTCAATTTTTTGTGAACTCCTGTAGAAATAAATATTAATAAAAACTGTGTGTCTTTTCTTCTATTAATCTGTCTTTTGCTGGTTTAATTCACATGCCTGAACCTAAGAGGGTAGAGGAAAGGATTTTCCATCCTGGCAGTATTCTCAGTCCTATAACTGTGCTAGGTCTGAAACAGTTCAGCCAAAGCATGATTTCTGCCCTCAGGGTAAATTAAATGAGATAACAGAGGTAGTGCAATATTACATTGAGTTGTTGTTCAGTCGCTCAGTTGTGTCCGACTCATTGTGACCCTATGAACTGCAGTGTGCCAGGCTTCCCTGTCCTTCACTATCTCCTGGAGCTTGCTCAAACACATGTCCATCAAGTCAATGGTGCTATCCAACTATCTCATCCTCTGTTGTCCCCTTCTTCTCCTGCCCTCAGTCTTTCCCAGCATCAGGGTCTTTTCCAATAAGTCCGCTCATCACATCAGGTGGCCAAAGTCAAGTGTGAATGGAAAGTGGCTTTCCAGCAGAAAGACAGGAGACACAGGGGGTACAGGTTCAATCCCTGGGTGAGGAAGATCTCCTGGAGAAGGAAATGGCAACCCACTCCTGTATTCTTGCCTGGAAAATCCCATGGACAGAGAAGTCTGGTGGGCTACAGTCCATGGGGTCTCAAAGAGTTGGATGTGACTGAGCAACTGAGCATGAATGCAGGTGAATGGAAAAGGACTATCTTGTTTAGGCTCCATTACTGGGAAGGAAGTGAAGTCACTCAGTCGTGTCCAACTCTTTGCAACCCCACAGACTGTAGCCCACAAAGCTTCTCTGCCCATGGGATTCTCCAGGCAAGAGTACTTGAGTGGGTTGCCATTTCCTTCTCCAGAGGATCTTCCCGACCCAGGGATCGAACCCAGGTCTCCTGCATTGTAGGCAGACGCTTTACCATCTGAGCCACCATTATTGGGAACCACCTCTAAATATTGGGTAGTTTTCAATAGGCAGAGACATTGCTAGTAAAACCAATATAGACAGTGAAAGAAAGTATCTGTTCTCATTTCTTAATCTGGGCACTCTTCTCTTCCACAAAACACTTCACAGGTCTTGAGTATTCTCTGGAGAAGACAGGATCTCAAAGAGTAGGCATAGTCCAATGCAGTAAAGCTGCTGCTGCTAAGTTGCTTCAGTCGTGTCTGATTCTGTGCGACCCCATAGATGGCAGCCCACCAGGCTCCCCCATCCCTGGGATTCTCCAGGCAAGAACACTGGAGTGGGTTCCCATTTCCTTCTCCATAAATGGATCCATTAGCTTTACTGCTAATCTCATTTGTGAAACAGTTGAGAAAAAGCAGTCTGTCACATCTGGGCTTCCCTGGTAGCTCAGTGATAAAATCCACCTGCAATGCAGGAGATGTGGGTTCCATCCCTGGGTCGGGAAGATCCCCTGGAGGAGGGCATGACAACCCACTCCAGTATTCTTGCCCAGAGAATCCCATGGACAGAGGAGCCTGGTGGGCTATAGTCCATGGGGTCGCAAAGGGTCAGATACAACTGAAGCAACTGAGCGCGCGCACACACACACACACACACACACAGTCTGTCACATCTAATGCACAGACACACTCACTCAACACTATTTACAAGGAAGTGGATAATACACTTGCTCCCTGTGAAAATGTATTTATTCCATAGCCAGATTGGTCACTGTGATTCCATGGACACCTGCCTGGTTGATTGACAAACTGGTTATTCTAAGAAGAGCCTTTCTCCTGAAGGGTTTCAGATGTTCCTCATATACCTTAGAACAAATTAATGCCACTTGATAAGAATATACAGATTTGGAATTGAAACTTCTTGAATGTTTTGCATTCTCTAAAGGTTAATAATGTCAAAATTCACAGACTTTGTGATCGTGGGCAAAGATGCTGTCATGGATTCTCAATATGGTTATAAAATATGTTTATATGCTATCTGACATTCTAGCAACCAATAAAAACAGCTCGTATTTGCTGAGGGCTTACTCTGTGCCAGGCATGAGTGGTGCTAAGAGCTTATATAGTCTTAATTATTGTAACAACAACATAGAGTAAAAAAGAACTTACTTTCTCCCATTTCACAAGTAGTGATGAAAACACATAACATTTACTGAACAGTTAGTAGGAGCCATTCTAAGGGCTTTATGAGGCTTATTTTATTTAAGCCCTTTAAGTAAAATGATCTAAAACTTGGAAATAAGGCAAAAAGGCTCCAACATGAGTTTTCAAAGTTTTACACAGTAGTGTCTAATAACCAGCCTAAAAATCTTATAATTTTCTAGAGGAGGTAACTCCAACGTACCATTTACTACTGCTGAGGTCCATTACTTACATAGGTAGTGTTTAACTATTAGGAAATTGACATGTTACAAATTTTTGTAAATCTTTTTTGTCTGATGGAAAAGATAACCCCAAAAGCCATAGTTTTACTTATAGAATATTAACCAGTTTTGTGTCAAATGTTGTGATCTTATTGCAGCATTCTCTCTCCTGATGATTATGTATCTGTTTATTTATCCTCCTCTAAACCAGTTTTGTCATCCTCCTGGTTCCATGTCAAATAAACCTTTGATACAACCCTTTATATATATATATATATATATATGAATGTTTTTAACCTTTCGGACATTATACTTTGACAAGAGAGTCCTTTAGACTGTAAGGAGATCAAACCAGTCAATCTTAAAGGAAATCAACCCTGAACAGTCATCAGAAGGACTGATGCTGAAGCTCCAATACTTTGGCCATCTGATACGAAGAGCTGACTCACTGGAAGACTCTGATGGTAAGACAGACTGAGGCAAAAGAAGAGGGAAACAGAAGATGAGATGGTTAGATAGCATCACCAACTCAATGGGCATGAATTTGGGCAAACTCCAGGAGATAGTGGACAGAGAAGCCTGGCATGCTGCTCCAATCCATGGAGTTGCAAAGAGTTGGACGTGACTTAGCTTCTGAACAACAAAAATACTCTTAGCGATCCTGTGAAGGATTCACTATAGTCATTATCCCTATATAAAGCTGAGGAAACTGGGACACAGAGGAGTTAATTACTTGCCCAAGGACACCCAGACAGCAGGTCATAGGTCATAGAGTCAGGATGAAAATCCATGCCGTATGATATTAGAGTTTACATACTTATGAACTTTTTTCTAAGAAGGGTAAGACAGTAGAAGAGTTAAATAACTTTACTAATAAGACCCTGCTCTAGTAATGTAAGAACCTGGTTATTCTGGCTCTGGCCCCATGTTCAGAACACCTGTATCCTTCTGTATATCATTTATAGGCACTGTATGGTCTCAAGGAAGTGATTAAAAATGGATAAAGAAGAATTTAAGTAAATCTTCATTCTTCCCCTTTTTTTGCTTACTCCATCAGGGTTATATCATGAGAAACCAAACCAAGGCAATGAAACAAAGCAAAAAGACAGTCCAGACACCATAAAAGTGACAAAGTATTTTTCTCTTCTACATCAGCATTTTCTCCTTTGCCAAGTCAACAAATGAGCTTGCTAATTGCCCAGAGTTCCAAATTCTTGGTTTTGCATTCATTCTGATTTGCACTTCAATGCCATTAGGGAAGATTACTGGAAAATAATTTAGAGGATGAGTCCACTGCTGGTACATATGCCAGTGACACAGCCAAGTTTATTACTTAACCAAGGGAATCAGGATAGGAAGTGATGTATTGGCATTTACCAGACAGAGATTTCTAGGTAGTTGGGAAGCACATGCCTTTAAAAATATGCCTGTTAACCCCCAAATTTTGGACTTCTTTGGGAAGAGAACGGAGTAGAATCTTCCCATTCTCTGTATGTGCTCTTCCCATGCTCCATCTGACTAGAGAGAGAAAATGCATCCTTTTTTTCCTTCATAGGAATTCTTTATTATTCTGAATACAAGTCTTTTGCTATATTTGTGAACATTTTATCCTCAGTGACTCACTTTTTCATTTTTTTCAAAGATGTTTGTATTGAGTAAAAGTCTTGAAGTATCACCTCACACTGATCAGAATGACTGTAATCAAAAAGTCTACCAACAATAAATGCTGGAGAGGGTGTGGAGAAAAAGAAACCCTCTTACAATATGGAGAACAGTGTCGACGTTCCTTAGAAACAACTCTGCAATCTCATTTCTGGGCATATATCCAGAGAAAACCATAACTCAAAAAGCTACATGCACCCCAATGTTCATGCAGCACAATTTACAATAGCCAAGACATGGAAGCAGCCTAAATGCTCATTGACCAATGAACGGATAAAGAAGATATGCTACATATATATACGATGGACTATTACTTGGCCATAAAAAGAATGAAATAATGCCACTTGCAGCAACATGGATGCCCCCAGAGATGATCATACTAAGTGAAGAAGTCAGCAAAAGACAAATATATGATATCTCTTACAGGTGGAATCTAAAAAGTGATAAAAATCAACATTTATAAAACAGGAACAGATTCACAGACTTAGAAAATAAACTTACAGTTATCAAAGGGAAAAGGTGGGGTGGGGAGATAGGGATAAATTAGGAGGTTAGGATTGACATATACAAACTACTATAGCTGTGGCACTGCATGACTCATGAGAGTCCCTTGGACTGCAAGGAGATCCAACCAGTCAATCATAAGGGAAATCAGTCCTGAATATTCACTGGAAGGACTGCTGCTAAAGCTGAAGCTCCAATACTTTGGCCACCTGATGCGAAGAACGGACTCATTGGAAAAGGCCCTGATGCTGGGAAAGACTGAAGGCAGGAGGAGAAGGGGCTGACAGAAGAGGAGATGATTGAATGGCATCACCGACTTGATGGACATGAGCTTGAGCAAGCTCTGGGAACTGGTGATGGACAGGGAAGCCTGGTGAGCTGCAGTCCATGGGGTCGTAAAGAGTCAGACATGACTGAGTGACTGAACTGAACTGATATTTAAAATAAATAACCAACATGGACCTACTATATAGCACAGGGAACTCTACTCAATTTTCTGTGATAATCAAATGAGGAAAGAATTTGAAAAAGAATATACATATATTATTCCATTTCATATATTACGTGTAATTCCATTCCCTGGAATGGTTATCCACTCCAGTATTCTTTACTGGAGAATTCCATGGACAGAGGAGCCTGGCGGGCTACAGTCCATGGATCACAAACAGTCGGACATGACTGAGAGATTAACACTTTCATTCATATATATATATATATATGAATTACTTTGCTGTACACCTGAAACTAACACATTGTATATCAACTATACTCCAATATAAAATTTAAAAAGAGAGACAAAACATCTTAAACCAGTTCTGCTAACATGAATGCACATAGGAAGGTAAGTAGCATGAAGGTATCAGAAGAGGATTCTGGACCCTTCTTCTGATCAGGTTGGGCAGTCATTCCTTTGTTCAGCTGATTATGGTCACATGTTGACAAAGGCTCTATGTTACCACATTATCCCATTTTAAAAAAGAAACCCAAACCTCCAAATTTTATGTAAAAATTCTCGCTTACAAATGTTGGCAATTGTTTCCATTTTTTAACACTGTGCCAACTAAGCAAAACTTATCTAGAGTCCAAATATGTAGCCCACAGGTCCACAACTCCTGCTTTAAATAAACCTATTATGGGAAAATATAGATTTAAGCAGGTATTAAAAAGAAAGCATAATTATTGTTTTAAAGAGACTCATCATACTTTTCCTTAGAGAACAAGTTCTTCTCTGTATTTAAAATATTACTAGGTATAGGAAAGCTTAATTCTAGACTCATTTTTGAGTAATACATCAATTATATAAAACACCTTATTTGCAGAGACTACCAAATCTTGCTTGATCCTATTCTTTTAGTTCTTTGAATTCAGACTATTTTAATTTAACTTAACTGTTATTCAATGGACATGAACAAGATGGTCATTAGGTGACCAGAAGTGTTCAAGGTTCTGAAAATGTTAATACCAGCAAAGATAAGACTTGGTCCCATAAAAGCTCATGTTTATAGGAAGGTAATATGCATAGTAGGAAGAGTGTGGATGCCTTTTGAATTGATAAATTTGATTAGCATCTTGAATCTGATTATTATAATATTAGTTCTATTATCTGTTACTGGCTCTATTAATCTTCATCAGTTTCAGTTTTTCTCATCTGTAAAGTAAAATAGTTCCACCATTCTAATAAGATCTCATTAGAGATATGGAAAATCAGTAGGCAAATAGTACATGCTCAACAGTTAACTAAATCTCCAAAATTCATATTTTCTTCCTCTCTTTCTATCAAGTAGAAAATTTTGTTGCAAGTGACATAAACCCAATTTGAAATGGCAAGGCAAAAAGGTGAGTTGGACTATACAGTCAATGGAATTCTCCAGGCCAGGATACTGGAGTGGGTAGCCGTTCCCTTCTCCAGAGGATCTTCCCAACCCAGGGATGGAACCTAGGTCTCCCGCATTGCAGGTGGATTCTTTACCAGCTGAGGCACCAAGGAAGCCCGTTAATAAGAATACAAAATAAATCATGTAAGCAAGAAGAGAATTGAATAACCAAACCAGAATGCATCAGGCAGGGAGAGCCTGAAATGCCATCAGGGTTCTCTTCTCCTGCCTTTCCTGTTGTTTTACTACAGTTTAATTTCCTCCACATGACAGTGTAGAGGCCATGGTTCATATTTCATAGATTTTACTTCCAGAGAAGGTCCACATCTTTCATTTTGGGAGTAGATCAAAGAGGACCAGGAAAGTACCCTGATGGGCTTGGCTTGGGCCAACAGCCACTTGTAAAGCAACTATCCAGAAACAGTGGATGTGGAAGATGGGAACACGTGGAAGTTCCTTATAGCCACACAAGCATCTGGAGAAGAAACAGTTCCAGGAGTAAGGGGAGATGTGATGGTCTGCTGAGAAGGAAAAGCTGGTGGACAGACACAATGGTCAACAATCTCAGCTCCTTAGAAATGGGTTCAAGACACAGCTGGATTCCTTTCCACCAAGAATATCTACTGTAGGGGAGAACTGATGCCCCTAAAGAAAACTCAAGAGTTTTTAGGAAGATGGAGTAGTTTATGGATAGTCAAAAAATGATAAAAAAAACTACCACTTATTTGATCTCAATTATTAGGTCCCACATCAATAAGCTGGCCCCTGATTTTCTGTTCTTAGCTATTACTAGCATAATTCTCCAGCTAATATGTCTTCTGGAACCCCTTTAATTTCCTGTGTTCCTTTCTTGCTCTGGGAGTTTCTGCCTGATACGCCCACAAATCCTTAATTATATACAGTCTTCACTTCCTATCTCTGCTTGTGTGCATCTAATAACATCTGACATTCCAGCAGATATCAAATCATTTCCCACAATTATTTAATTATTTAATGCTTGCAGCACCTCCAAAAGGGACAAGGTAAGTATTAGCATCCTGTTTTATAAATGATGAAATAATTCCAAATCAGGCCATAGAACAGAACTAAGACCTAAGCCTGCTATATAATTTTCATGTTGAATCACTATATGATGAGGATGACTTGGCTTTTCCCATTAGATTGATAAGTTCCTCTAAGGACTAGACTACCCCTGACTTTAAACAATGAGCACTGAGCAAAGGGCTAGATACATATGTGTCAAGGTGACCGGGCCTGTCAATAGATGATCTCACAGACGTTTTCCTCACTTCAGAGACAATCCCAAACTATAGGTTCAGAATGTCTGGACATATCCCCATGTGATGTTCCATGAATCCAGCTCATGAATCTAGTTCATGAATCACCCCATGGACTCAAGTACAGGGATAATATTCAGACCATCACCATTTCTAACTGTGCACAGAAAAAGTATCCCATGGGATGCCTGTCTCAGGCATTTGTAACAGTTTCATTGAGATATAATTAACATACCATAAACTATACACATTTACAGGGCATAGTTTCATATTTTAACATTTAAATAGTACCACGACACAAGCCATCACCACAATCAAGAAGTGAATCCATCAACACAAATAAACTCAATTAAAGAATGAAATACAAACCTGGATACTCTAAAACTCCTAGAGGAAAACTTAGGCAAAACACTCTTTGACATAAATCACAGCAATATTTTTTTGGATCTGTCTCCTAGAGTAATGGAAATAAAAACAAAAGTAAACAAATGGAACCAATTAAACTTAAAAGGTTTTGCACAGCAAAGGAAACCATAAATGAAATGAAAAGACCACCTACAGAATGGGAGAAAATATCTGCAAATGACAAGACCACAAAGAGATTAATTTCCAAAATATACAAACAACTCATATAGCTCAATAATTTAAAAAAAAACAATCCAATCAAGAAATGGGCAGGAGATCTAAATAAACATTTCTCCAAAGATGACATACAGATATGTATTAGGCACATGAAAAGATGCTCAACATCACTAATTATTACAGAAATGCAAATTAAAACTATAATGAGGTATCACCTCACACTGGTCAGAGTGACCATCATCCAAAAAGTCTACAAATATTAAATGCTAAAGAGGGTATGGAGAAAAAGGAACTCTACTATGCTGTCAGAAGAAATGTAAACTGGTACAGCTGCTATGGAGAACAGTATAGAGTTCCTTAAAAAACTAAAAATACTTACCACGTGGTCCAGTGATCTCATTCCCGGGCATATATCCAGAGAAAACCATAATTCAAAAGGATAAGTGCACCCCAATTTTCATTGCAGCACTATTTGCAATAGCCAAGACACAGAAGAATATACCCTGACAGATGAATAAATAAAGAAGATATGGCATATATATATATACACATACATACACATTTATACAATGAAATATTACTCAGCCATAAAAAAGAATGAAATAATGTCATTTGCAGCAACATGATGAACCTAGAGATTATCATACTAACAAAGTAAGCCAGACAGAGAAAGACAAATACAGTGTGACATCGCTTAAATGTAGAATCTAAAAACAAATGCCACAAACTTATTTACAAAACAGAAATAGATTGATTACCAAAGAGGAAAGGGAGGAGGGAGGAATACATTAGGAATTTGGGATTTTTATATGCACACTATTATATACAAGATAACCAATGAAAACCTACCATATAGCACAGGAAGCTATACTCAACATCTTGCAATCATCTATAAGAGAAAAGAATCTGAAAAAGTGTATATATATAACTGAATCATATATATATAACTGAATCATATATGTATAACTGATTCATATATATAACTGAATCATGTATGTTTATCATAACACATATATGAGTGAATCACTCTGCTCTATACCAGATACTAACCTAACTTTGTAAACCAACTATACTTCAATATAAACCAACAAAAGAGAAAAGAAGTGAAGCTATCACCACAATCAAGACAGCAAACATGTGTTTCATTCCCCAAAGATTCCTCCTGCCTCTTTGTGATCCCTTCTCCATTTCCTTCTCCCCACCTTTATCTCCAATTTTATACAAATGGAATCAAACAGTATGGACTCCTTTGTTCCTGGCTTCTGTCACTCAGCAGAGTTATTTTGAGATTCATCCACGCTGCTATGTATGTTAATGGTTGACTCCTTTTAATTGCAGAGTAGCATTCCATCGTATGAATATGCCACAGTTTATTCATCCATTCATCTGCTGATGGACACTTGGGTTGTTCCCAGTTTGGGGCTATGGAAAATTAATTAAATATGATCAGTGAATAAGCTGCAGTTATGGACATATGCTTTTATTTCTTGGGGCAAATAGGAGCAGAATAGTAGGATCATATGATAGGTATATGTTTGGCTTTTTCAGAAAAAACTGTATTTTTTTCAAGGTGATTATATCATTTTACATTGCCATCAGAAGTGTCTGAGAGTTCTACTTCCTCTATATCTTTACCAGTGCTTTATATGCTCACTCTTATTCATTTTTTCCGCTGTGAAAAGTTATGCAGTGGCATTTTATTTGGTTTTAACTCACATTTCCCTAATTAACGATGTGTAGTATCTTTTCATGTGCTTAAGTGCCATGTGTATATACATTTTGGTACAGTGTCTGGGCAAATACTTTTCTCTGTAGGATTTGGCTATTTATTTTCTTATTGAATTTTCAGAATTCTTTACATATTCTAAGTACAAGTCCATTTTCAGATATGTGCTTTGCAAATGCGTTTCCTCAATGCATGGCTTTCCTTGTGGCCTTAATAGTCCTTTAAAGAGCAGTTTTTAAATTTTAGTGAAGTCCAATTCACTGTTATTTTATGGGTCAGGCTTTTGACACCAGACATTTTGAACCTTTAGAAACCTGTAACTTAATGTAGGAAACTGGGGAAAATAAAGAGAAGTGGGAGATAAGGGAGGAAAATGGATATACTAAAATTAGCCAGCAATTTGGCTGTAGCTAGCAAGCCTTGTTCTAAAGAGATTATTACAAAGCTTTTATTCTGTGGGACACACACACACACAGCTATTTAAGCACTTTCTAGAAGAGATGAAAATGCTTCCAAACAGCATTTCTGGCTAGTGTTGTCACATCCAATTGGCTTTATTGTTTGCTTAGGTTTTCTTTTTCCAGTTTTCTCCTCTGCTTTCTTCTCAACACAGACATTCAAAAGGTTAGTTTGTATTCAGAACACTCATGTCCAAAACATGTCCCTTTTTGGCATTCCTAAAAGCATTCAGCCAAGATTGACCTGAAATCTGTGTTGATGACTTTAAGTGATCCTGAGACGCCCATCTCAGTAACACACTGGGCATTGTTGGCAGTGTGATAGATTCGTTTCTTGGAGGAGCAGAACAAAGGCTCTGTTGCTGGGGTTCCCGGGTATTAATAGAATCAAGGGAGTTAGACGGTGTTAACTCTCAGGTTACCACGGGCACACACTGGACCAACGCAGCAAAAACTCGGGAGCTGCGTGCTGCCCCTGCACTGTGGGATCATGGATGGTGTTTTCACTAGACTCCTGATGACAAGGACGATCAGCAGTGCCCCTCACTGCGGAGCACCCAGAGGTTTAGCAGGCACAGGAGACACCTGGCCGTGTTACAATCAAGCACTCCACCCTCCCCTGGAAGCAAATAGGAAAGCTCAATGCATACTCAGTGCCTTGTAGTATCTTGTGGTGAGGTGCAGCGCGCTGGGTGGAGTGCCACTGCCAATCAACACCACCATCTCCGCCCGCCAGCAGCCAGCATAGAGTTACAGGCAGAATGCTCTCCACGTAAGGTCTCCCTGCAGGTGACTGAGGCCTGGGATTTCCCCAGAGGCTGTGGCAAGTGTAGTCTGTGCTGTGGGGCAGTCCGTAAAGAGAGAATGCCTCCTGTTTTCAGGGTCATCTGCAATGTAGTTGATTCTCTGGAAATGCCCAGGGGCGCTATTTGTCTATTTTTTTTCTAAATTTTTATTGGAGTATAGCTGATTAGCAATGCTGTGTTGGTTTCAAGTGTACAGCAAAGTGAATCAGTTATACACACACATATATCCACTCATTTTTAGAATCTTCCTTCATATAGGTCATTACAGAGTACTGAATAGAGTTTCTCAACTCCATCCCTCACAGGAGCCTATTTTTCCTCCTAGGGGGGAAAACTGATGTCTGAATGAGTAACAGTTTCCCACGGCCAGGGAATCATCACCTGTTTTCCTGGATTGTAGGTGACCAGAATGCATATATCGTGGAAATTACTGGCTTGGAAGAGGGTTTGCAGAGAGGGAAAAGGAACAAGACCCATATTTCTGACTGACTGCAATAGTGATGGTGTAGCTTCTCCAGTGGAAACAAAGAAGTCTTTTTCTGTCCAGCAAGTAGTCTTGGAGTCCAAGAGCTGTCTCACAAGGCCCCATATCTGGTACATTTCCACCTAATCCTGGAAGTTTCCACCACAATATTTAACTGAATTTGAGGAGGTAGCAGGGGCACTCGGCTTTTTGGAAGAAAAACCTTTGCAGACTCTGAGAGAATCCTTGCCAAAAAACCACAGGATGTGAAGTTCCTAGATAATCATTCCAGGGAAAGGATGGCTGGAGAGTCTAAGAAAGGTGCCGTGGGTGAAAGAAGGCTAATCTCTGCAGACTTGGAGGACTTGAGGAAAGATGACCAGTTGGGCGTTTGGTCATTGGGCTGTGGACCTCCCAAGGAACCTGGGAAGGAAGGCTTGGAGACACTCATGGGAAAGTCACCTCCATGAGGAGTACTATGGGAATGAAGTAAATAAAACTTGATTGATGGCCAACTTGTGCCAGACAATGAGCACTGGGAGGAACCTGAGCTGTGATTATCCTGCACAAGCTTCAGGTATCATGTCACCTCATCCAAAGTGCAACACTGGGAAGTAGGCATCTTTCTCCCCACTTCAAAACTGATGCTCAAAGGAGTTTTCTTAATTCATTCACTTACCCTAATTTACTGAACAGCTGCTATGTGTCAGCACTTTGACATCCCCTGGGGATACAAAGATGAATGAGACACAGTCCCTGGTTTTGAGGAACTCGTGATCAAAGCAGCCCAATTCATGGGGTCAAACATGTCAGCAGCAAAATTACAAGATACTGCTCTGCAAACGTTGTTTTAGTCTCATTCAATCTGAGTGGCAGTGCAGTGTTACAACAGAAATAAGACTAAACAAAGGAACAGCGAATTTGGACCAAACCAGTTGTGGAAGGCTTCTCATAGGGAGCGACCTTGAATCAGGTTCTGAAGAGCAAAGAAATTAACCAGGCAAAGAGAAGAAAAGCATTTTCCAGAGTTCTATGCTACTACATCTCAGAATGGAATTTGAGCCTGGCTCTGATTGGCAAGTCTTTGTCTTTATCTGCTCCATCAGCTACTAGGGTCCCAGCCTCAGAGGCTCCTAAAGTCCCAGAACCTGTCTGTCTCTGAGGGAGTGGGGATGGCTCCAGTCTGGGTGGAGGATCAGGCTTCTAGGAGGTAGGTGAAGCTCTGATGATCCTGTTTTAACCACGCTCCTAAATTGGCAGATGATTGTTACTCCTTAGCTTCTGAGACTCGTGGGGCAGATCCTAAGCATCCCTGAAACTAAGACAAAGAAATTCAGTCATGTCTATCTTTCATGGAAGAGTCAAGAGTAATTTACTCCTCACGAAAGAAAATGAGTGACTTCTTAACATCTGGTGGTTTTCTTAGTGATTGATGAGAGCTAGTATTTACTGAGTGCTTGTGTGCATGCTAAGCTGCTTCAGCAGTGTCCAAGTCTTTGTGACTATAGCCCGCGAGACTCCTCTGTCCATGGAGTTCTCCAGGCAAGAATACTGGAGTAGATTGCCATGCCCTCCTCCAAGGGATCTTCCCAACCCAGGGACTGAACAAGCATCTTTTGGGTCTCCTGCATGGACAGGTGGGTTCTTTACCACTGGCGGCAACTGGGAAGCCCATTGAGTGCTTCCTAAGTATTGTTCTTAATTTTTACATATATAAACTCATTCTATATATTTGTTGTTTTCAGTTGCTAAGTCCTGTCTGACTCTTTGCGACCCCATGAACTGCAGCATGCCAGGCTCCCCTGTCCTTCACTATCTCCCGGAGTTTGCTCAAACTGAAGTTCACTGAGTCAGTGATGCCATCCAACCATCTCATCCTCTACATGTTTAGGTAATAAGATATCTTCCCCACTTGATAGATGAGGAGAATGAGGCACAGAGAAGTCCAATTGATCTTGTATGAACACAGCTACTTACTGAGATATGGTGACCCACTTTTCAAGACCCAGAACCAGATCTGTTAAGCTACAAGAAGCTCTAAAAATGATGAGGAACCTCTCAGCACATCATCTGAATCAGAGTTATGCACCAAGTTTGGGCAAAGACTCTCATTTTTCAAATCTTGTGACTATAAAACTCCCTAATTGCAAGTATCAAGTAGTTTAGAGGGAGCAACCCAGAAAAACAAGGTATTATATCTGACTTTGGAGAAGGCAGTGGCACCCCACTCCAGTACTCTTGCCTGGAAAATTCCATAGATGGAGGAGCCTGGTAGGCTGCAGTCCATGGGGTTGCTAAGAGTCGGACACGACTGAGAGACTTCACTTTCACTTTTCACTTTCATGCTTTGGAGAAGGAGATGGCAACCCACTCCAGTTTTCTTGCCTGGAGAATCCCAGGGACGGGGGAACCTGGTGAGCTGCTGTCCATGGGGTCGCACAGTCAGACACGACTAAAGTGACTTAGCAGCAGCAGCAGCAGCATATCTGACTTACACATAGCTACACTTAGCTGCCCTTGACTCTCAAGAGAACGGGAGAAAATCTCTGGTAGTGTAACGCCACTCTCCTGCCACATATACCCTGCCAGGTGGTCATCCTTTTGGAAACTTTCTGCTTTTTTCATACCTTGAGTTTCCCTTAATAGCCGTTGAAATCAACGAAGAGCAATTACTCCAAGTGCCACAAATTCCCCTGAGGAGGGCTTTGATATGACTGGTGTTTTGCACTCATTGGACATCCTTTCCGGGGGGGGGGGGGGCCTGGGTGTGTGTGTGTGTGTGCATGTGCGTGCACTTACGGACTATAGCATGCCAGGCTCCTCTGTCCATGGGATTTCTCAGGCAAGAATACTGGAGTGAGTTGCCATTTTCTACTTGGTCCTGGGCACACTCCTTTTAGTTTAAGTAAAGGCTTCTTGACTCACTGACTCATTAACTTCCATCTATAAGGAGCACTGAAGCTTTGTAAGAGAGAGCAGTATTCTGCTAGGCAAACAGTCACAAATTGAATTCTGACTGTTGGAATCATTTTCAGGGTTTAAAATTCATGTACACCCAAGGGATTTTTCAACATCTCCCCTCCTCCAATAGAGACAAGAATGTTAGTTGCCTCTGACTTGACTCCTGTTTTCCTTCCTTCCCCAGCCCCAGAAAGGTATTTTTAAATGATAAGTTTTATCATTACTTACTTATCATTATCAAGGCAAACAGACAAGAAAGTGATTGCCATTGAAAAGGCAGTTTGTTATACTCAGAGACCACAATAGAAGAAGGCGTGCTACACCATGGTGGGCGCGCGGGCACTTGGAGGAGCACCCGGCGAAGTGAGAAGGCAGAGGGAACAGGGAACCCAAGGGAGATAAGCATGCGAGGCAGGGAAAGTGGGTTTAGCATCGGCTACTTTCAGTAATTTCAGCAAGTTCTGGAGCATAAACCTATTTACCTGGTACCTGGTTTTGGAGTGATGACAGGCCATTGAGGAGGTGGTTGGAGGTCAGGGATCCAGATTGGTTTATTTGCATATGTAAGCCATGCTTATAGGCCAATCTTTTACTATTTCTTGGAACTGGCTAACGTGGGGCCATATGGGTTAAACAAATGTCCATATAGTCAAAGCTTTGGTTTTTTTTTTCAATAGTTGTGTACAGATATGAGAGTTGAACCATAAAGAAGGCTGAGAACTGAAGAACTGATGTTTTCTAACATCAGTTAACTGGTTCTGGAGAAGACTCTTGAGAGTCCCTTGGACAGCAAGGAGATCAACCAGTCAATCCTAAAAGAAATTAGCCCTGAATATTCATTGGAAGGACTGACGATGAAGTTCCAGTACTTCGGTACTGGAAAGAGCCAATGATGTAAAGAGCCAACTCATTGGAAAAGACCCTGGTGCTGCAAAGATTGAAGGCAGGAAGAGAAGAGGGCGACACAGGATGAGACAGTTGGATGGCATCACCAACTTGATGGACATGGGTCTGAGCAAGCTCTGGGAGATAGTGAAGGACAAGGAAGTCTGGCGTGCTGCAGTCTGTGGGGTCGAAAAGAGTTAGACACAACTGAGCAATTGAACAACAACAACCTGGGGCAGGACAGTCCCTCCTAGGGTCAGCAAGGCCCCAAGATGTCAAAGCGTGAAATACAGAAGCTAGAGAATGTGCTGTTTACAGAAGGGAGCTGCTAGATTCTCCTCTGTCACCTCTCTCCAAGGTCCTGCCTTAGGTGGCTTTTACCACATTGAGAGGTATTCTGACTCATCCTGGTAACGCTCCATTTTCTGTAATTTGCATCTAAAAATTAAAATATCCAAATTCAGCAGTGGATTTGGAATTCACACATCTTCGTATGTGAGGCTGGTTTCCCTGGATCAAACACAGCTTCCTCTTTCGAAGAAAGATTGTTAAGTCTCTCCAAACTACTGAAAATGGAGTGGTGGATCCCAAGGTCAGCTATGAATAGCCAACTGGTTCAACTAATTGTGGGTCAATGACTGATAAATCAGTCAAACACAACAGCAGCCAATCCACACCAGTCCCCTCAATAGCTACAACAATGAGGGGAAGGGCAGGTATTCTTCATAGTAGCTCTCAGCCCAAGCTGCAAATTAGTATCACCAGGGGAGTTTTTAAAACCTACCAATATTTGGGCCCTGCAGCAGATTAATTAAATCCAATCTTTGAAGGTATAGCCTGGGTAACCATATTCATCAGAAATTCTCGATTCTAATGTTCAGCCAGTATTGAAAAACCAGTTGTTCTATAGCTAACTGAATTATTAAACAACTGGACAATGGCTCATTAGAATAGTTTGCTAATGGATGCTATAAAATTAAAATTTGGGGCTAATTTGGAACCATCTTGATTTTGTGACTTGGAGTTCTTGCTCTAAAAGAGATGGGTCTCAGGCACTCAGAATCCGCTTCTTCCTGCTTCTAAAAACTCTGTCTACCTTTCCCCTTGTGCTACCTCGTTGGACTAACCAGACTGGACTGAAGGAAACACTGGTCCTATTATCCCTTTACCCTATGAAAACAAAAGATCATTGGAGGCTCTGGTAGATTCTGAGAGGCATGTGTTTACTTCCCATTGCCATTTGGGTAGGAAACTGAAGACCTACCTTCCAGCCATGAGACATGTCTCAGATACTGATGGAGTCTGAATGCAACGCCAAGAATGGACTGAAGCATCTGACTTTAGCCCAGGATGCCTTTGATGTCTGTTTTCCCACATCCCTGGCAAGGCTCTGTGTACTCCAATTTTTGAGAGAAGCAATAGCAGAGCAATTTACCCCAACCAGCTCAGTCCTGCAGCAGTTTGTGTTTCTTTAAGTACCAAGAAGAGAAGGTCCTTCAAGAACCCTTGTGGTTTCCATAAAATCTTGGGGAGGGAGAGGATGGTGTCCAAGGGCCTCTATACTTGGTTGTCAAGGTGTCTTAGCCAACCTTTCTTTAAGAATTTCTGTTTCAGAGATCCCATCATTAAAACAGTGTGAAACCTTATTTTGGCTGGATGTTTAGAGACTTATTATGCCAACCCCCTTCTGAATACTGCAGCTTTCTCTTGCCTTGATTAAGAAACTGAAATACTCATTTTACTGAGGAAACAGAAGTAGCCAGGCATGAACTAAATAGGTTTTCTCAGTGTCACTGAGAGGCCATCTTCAGATTCTCTTATATAAGGTGTCATATGTATGAGTATGGTCATAGCAGACACACTCTTCCAACAAGAGATGACTCTATCCTTGGACATAACCAGATGGTCAATACCAAAATCCGACTGATTATATTCTTTGCAGCCAAAGATGCAGAAGCTCTATACAGTCAGCAAAAACAAGATTGAGAGCTGACTGTGGCACAGATCATGAACTCCTTATTGTAAAATTCAGGCTCAAATTGAAGAAAGCAGGGAAAACCACTAGGCCATTCAGGTATGACCTAAATCAAATACTTTATGACTATACAGTGGAGGTGATGAATAGATTCAAGGGTTTAAATCTGATAGAGTGCCTGAAGAACTATGGACAGAGGTTTATAACACTGTACAGGAGGTGGTGACCAAAACCATCCCCAAGAAAAAGAAATTCAAGAAGGCAAAGTGGTTGTCTGAGGAGGCCTTACAAATAGCTGGGAAAAGAAAAGTGAAAGGTAAAGGAGAAAGGGAAAGATAAACCCAACTGAATGCAGCGTTCCAGAGAACAGCAAGGAGAGATAAGGCTTAAGCGAACAACACAAAGATACAGAGGAAAACAATAGAATGGGAAAGACTAGAGATCTTGAAGACTAGAGATCTCTTTAAGAAAACTGGAGATACCAAGGGAACGCGTCATGCAAAGACAGGCACAGTAAAGGACAGAAACGGCAAGGACCTAACAGAAGCAGAAGAGGTGGCAAGAATACACAGAAGATCTGTACAAAAAGATCTTAATGACCCAGATAACTGTAATGGTGTGGTCACTCACCTAGAGACAGACATCCTGGAGTATGAAGTCAAGTGGACCTTCAGTTCAGTTCAGTCACTCAGTCGTGTCCGACTCTTTGCGACCCCATGAATCGCAGCACGCCAGGCCTCCCTGTCCATCACCATCTCCCAGAGTTCACTCAGACTCAAGTCCATTGAGCTGGTGATGCCATCCAGCCATCTCATCTGCTGTCATCCCCTTCTCCTCCTGCCCCCAATCCCTCCCAGCATCAGAGTCTTTTCCAATGAGTCAACTCTTCACATGAGGTAGCCAAAGTACTGGAGCTTCAGCTTTAGCATCATTCCTTCCAAAGAAATCCCAGGGCTGATCTCCTTCAGAATGGACTGGTTGGATCTCCTTGCAGTCCAAGGGACTCTCAAGAGTCTTCTCCAACACCACAGTTCAAAAGCATCAATTCTTCAGCGCTCAGCCTTCCTCACAGTCCAACTCTCACATCCATACATGACCACTGGAAAAACCATAGCCTTGACTAGACGGACCTTAGTCGGCAAAGTAATATCTCTGCTTTTGAATATGCTATCTAGGTGGTCATAACTTTTCTTCCAAGGAGCAAGCGTCTTTTAATTTCATGACCTTAGAAAGCATTAATACGAATAAAGTCAGTAGAGGTGATAGAATTCCTGCTGAGCAATTTCAAATCCTAAAAGATGATGCTGTTAAAGTGCTGCACTCAGTATGCCAGCAAATTTGGAAAACTCAGCAGTGGCCACAGGACTGGAAAAGGTCAGCTTTCATTACTATCCAGAAGAAAGGCAATGCCAAAGAATATTCAAAATATAATACAATGCATTCGTTTCATATGCTAGCAAGATTATACTAAATATCCTTCAAGTGAGGCCTCAGCAATACATGAACCGAGAACTTCCAGATATACAAGCTGGATTTAGAAAACCAAAGATCAAATTGCCAACACCTGCTGGATCATAGAAAAAGCAAGGGAATTCCAAAAAAAAAAATCCACTTCTGCTTCAGTGACTATGCTAAAGCCTTTGACTGTGTGGATCACACCAAACTATGGAAAATTCTTTAAGATATCGGAATACCAGACCACCTTACCAGTCTCCTGAGAAATCTGTGTGCAGAAGAAGCAACAATTAGAACTGGACACAGAACAACAGACTGGTACATCAAGGCTGTATACTGTCACCCTGTTTATTTAACTTCTGTGCAGAGTATATCATGCAAAATGCCAGCTGGATGAATCACAAGCTGGAATCAAGATTGCTGGGAGAAATATTAACAACCTCAGATATGCAGATGATACCACTTTAATGGCAAAAAGTGAAGAGGAACTAAAGACCCTCTTGATGAAAGTGAAAGAGGAGAGTGAAAAAGCTGGCTTAAAATTCAACATTCAAAAAACTCAGATCATGGCATTTGGTCCCATCACTGCATGACAAATAGAAGGAGAAAAAGTGGAAAGAGTGACAGATTTCATTTTCTTGAGCTCCAAAACTACTTTGGACAGTGATTGAAGCCACAAAATTAAAAGATGCTTGCTCCTTAGGAAAAAAGCTATGACAAACACAGACAGCATATTAAAAAGCAGAAACATCATTCAGCCGACAAAGATCTGCCTAGTCAAAGCTATGGTTTTTCCAGTATGGATGTGAGAGATGGGCCATGAAGAAGGCTTCAGTTCAGTTCAGTTCAGTCACTCAGTCGTGTCCGACTCTTTGCGACCCCATGAATCACAGCATGCCAGGCCTCCCTGTCCATCACCAACTCCCAGAGTTCGTTCAAACTCATGTCCATCGAGTCGGTGATGACAACCAGCCATCTCATCCTCTGTCGTCCCCTTCTCTTCTTGCCCCCAGTGCCTCCCAACATCAGGGACTTTTCCAATGAGTCAACTCTTCGCATGAGGTGGCCAAAGTATTGGAGCTTCAGCTTCAGCATCAGTCCTTCCAATGAACACCCAGGGCTGCTCTTGTTTAGAATGGACTGGTTGATCTCCTTGCAGTCCAAGGAACTCTCAAGAGTCTTCTCCAACACCACAGTTCAAAAGCATCAATTCTTCGGTGCTCAGCTTTCTTCAAAGTCCAACTTTCACATCCATACATGACCACTGGAAAAACCATAGCCTTGACCAGATGGACCTTTGTTGGCAAAGTAATATCTCTGCTTTTCAATATGCTATCTAGGTTGATCATAACTTTCCTTCCAAGGAGTAAGCGTCTTCTAACTTCATGGCTGCAATCACTATCTGCAGTGATTTTGGAGCCCCCAAAAATAAAGTTTGACACTGTTTCCCCATCTATTTCCCATGAAGTGATGGGACCAGATGCCATAATCTTCGTTTTCTGAATGTTGAGCTTTAAGCCAACTTTTTCACTCTCCTCTTTCACTTTCAACAAGAGGCTTTTTAGTTGCTCTTCACTTTCTGCCAGAAGGGTGGTGTCATCTGCATATCTGAGGTTATTGATATTTCTCCCGGCAATTGTGATTCCAGCTTGTGCTTCTTCCAGCCCAGCATTTCATTTCATGAAAGATTAAATAAGCAGGGTGACAATATACAGCCTTGATGTACTCCTTTTCCTATTTGGAACCAGTGTGTTGTTCCATGTCCAGTTCTAACTGTTGCTTCCTGACCTGCATATAGGTTTCTCAAGAGACAGGTCAGGTGGTCTGGTATTCCCATCTCTCTCAGAATTTTCCACAGTTTATTGTGATCCACATAGTCAAAGGCTTTGGCATAGTCAATAAAGCAGAAATAGATGTTTTCTGGAACTCCCTTGCTTTTTCCACGATCCAGCAGGTGTTGGCAATTTGATCTCTCATTCCTCTGCCTTTTCTAAAACCAGCTTGAACATCTGGAAGTTCACAGTTCACGTATTGCTGAAGCCTGGCTTGGAGAATTTTGAGCATTACTTTACTAGCATGTGGCTTAGTGCCTAAGAATGGATACTTTTGAACTGTGGTGTTGGAGAAGACTCTTGAGAATCCCTTGGACAGCAAGGAGATCAAACCTGTCAATCCTAAAGGAAATCACCCTGAATATTCATTGGAAGGATGATGCTGAAGCTGAAACTCCAATACTTTGACCATTTGGTGCAAACAGCCAACTCACTGGAAAAGACTGATGCTGAGAGAGATTGAGAGCAAGAGAGGGTAAAAGAGGGTGAGATGGATGGCATCAATAACTCAATGGACATGAGTTTGAGCAAACTCTGGGAGATAGTGAAGGACAGGGAAGCCTAGTATGCTGCATTCATGGAGTCACAAAGAGTCAGACATGACTTAGTGAAAGAACAACAATATATGAGCAATGATCTCAATGATTCTAGAATATATATATATATATATATATGATCTTGAGGATCTGTAAAATAATGATAGTCCTAATAGTAATCCCTCAACATATCATGATTTATAAAACATCTTTTTCATAGCATTGTTGATGACAGCTAAACTTTAATGAGAGCTTATTATGTGCTTGGTGTTGAGTGATTTACATGAATTTTCACTTTTAATTTTCACAAAACCTTATGGAAGTAGGTGCTACTACCCCTACTTTCAAAAGGGAGAGAGGACAGGAGGAAGAATGAGAGGAAAAACAGAAGGAAAGAAAGAGCAGGAGAGAGATGGAGGAAAGAAAGAAAGAAAAGACAGGAAAGAAAGGAATTGAAGAGAGGTTATTAACCTGGCAAACTTTTCTCACTGATAAATGGTAAAGCTAGGACTTGGCCACCTGATGGAAAGTACTGGCTCATTGGAAAAGACCCTGATGCTGGGAAAGATTCAAGGCAGGAGGAGAAGGGGATAACAGAGAATGAGGTGGCTGGATTGCATCACCAACTCAATGGACATGAGTTTGAGCAAGCTCCGGGAGTTGGTGATGGACAGGGAAGCCTGGTGTGCTGCAGTCCATGGGGTTTCAAAGAGTAGGACATGACTGAGTGACTGAACTGAACTGAGGACTCTAACTTGGGTGAGTCTGGCTCCACAGCTGGTAATGCTAACCATCCAAATGTCTATAAAGAGCCTGGCAAGTGATATAAAAAGGGGAAAGCCAGGTATAACATAAAACTCTGTTTTCCTGGATCCTCTGTCCTTCCAGATCTCTAAATGTAGAAGAGTTCTTGTCCTGGAATCTCCCTACCCACCCTTACTTCATAAATTATATCATCAGTCCCATCTGTCTACCAAGGGCTCCCCAGTTTTTCTGTCAGTCCTCACCCTCTCTCTCACACAGTCTCATATATATAATGCCTATTGTTCCTTTGCCCTTGGATGTCTAACAGGTAACTTACATGTAACATGCACAAAACCAAACTGTTGAATTCTCTCCCTGCAGGCCTACCTTCTCTACCCCAGTGTCTCTTGTCTCAATCAATAGGCCAACATTCACCCATGGGCTTAAGCCAAAACCCTTGGAGTCATTCCCTCTTACTCTCAGGCTCCATAATCAATCCTCCAACAAATCTCAACAGCCCCTACCCTCCAAGAATATCCCAAGTATGACTCTCTATCCCAATTTCACTTGGGAAAAGCATCATAGTTAAAGCCATTTTTCCTCCTAACAGTTCTCCCTGCATCCTCTTCTGCAGGCTTTCCATTTTCCCTAGACAAGTCATGCTGAGGGAAAACATCATTTGAATAACAGACTATCAGCTGAACTGACTGTTCAAGCACTGTCAGTTTTACCTCCATCTGGTATGGCTTAGAAACTGTCATCCTCGGCGACAACACTCTCACCCTGACCGCAGCCTCTGGCCTTCTGCATTGGGTTTCAGATCACTCCTCCGGCAGCCACGATGTGGAGTCAGTGCTCAGCACAGGGCCTGTGTGCTGTTCCTTCTGTACCAGTCCCCCATCGCAGATCGGGGGTCCCGAGACCTACTGTATCCCTGTCCCAACCTATATACTGTAGGCCCCAGTTTGGATGACTGGGTTATGCTTGTTCTGTGTTTTTTTTAAGAGATTGTCAGTCAGAAGTAGTCACAAGAGGAAACACAGGAGAGACTCAGATAAGCAAAGTGTGTGTGATCCCCATGGGTCCTAGAGAGGAGGTTGCCACGTGCCATGCAGGGGGATGGGGGAAGAGCCATGGTTGGGTCATCGCCAGTAGACAGGGCCAGGAGGGACCTTAGACCAGACTCTCGACTCTGCAAGAATTGGAGTTCTTGCAGGAAAGGCAAGAGATGGCACACAGTTTAGGATGGGCCAGTTTGAACCACTTTGGCAGGCTTGAGGCTATCGGGGTGGTCTTCGGTTGCCTGGTGCCTGGCCCTAGGATGATTGAGGTAGAGGGATATTGCCCCCTGGCTTGGACAGATCAGATAGAGCAAGTGTGGCTCTGGAGTAGTTAGTTTACAATCAAAGGCCTGCTCCCGGCTGAACACTTTGCTGTTTCTAAGAATTGATTAGCCTTGGGAAAAAGGTTCACAAGACATCTAAGCACCATAACATATGGAAAATATAAAATAGATATATAGCACAGTGCTTCAGTCCCAACCCAGAATCCTGTTCCAGGAAGCTGCCTACGTCCTCAGACCCTCCTATGAGCAACAGGCCCTGCCTCCCCTTGCCAGCCCCTCGTGGGGAATCAAGACCTGCACCCAAGTCCACAGGGAAGCTCATATCCTGTTACTAAGAAATAGATGTCCCAGCTGACCTCCTTAGACTTCATCAGGCCTCCCTTTACTCATTAGGATACCTGCTCTAGGCTCCTGCCCTGTCTACCATCTGTCCCAAGAGTAAACATTTCTAACATTTTCTAGAGCACTTACTAAAAGTGCTTACTACATGGGATACTAAGCACATCATATTTATTACATCATTTAATCCTTCAAAGCAACCATATAAGTTGGGCACCATAGGGGTAGGATTCAGATCTTTGCAATGGGTATATCTTCCTTACTCATCTGAATGCAGATCCTCAGGTTTGCTCCTGATATAGGCCCTCTCTCTGCTTCAGAGGGTGAATGGGCCAGGAGGCTCTACAAGCCCTACTGGAGGAGGGTAGTGACATACCATCTCAACAGGACGATGCTGGAAGTGGTGGCTCTGCAAATGGTTCTCCCCAGTTTGACCCTCAAGGCCAGGCCCAGAGGTGGTGGGCAGGCTTTTGCAGGACTTTGGGAGCCAACACAACACCTGTGCTGCTGGGCTTCCCTGGTGGCTCAGTGGTAAAGAATCCACCTGCCACTGCAGAAGGCACAGGTTCAGTCCCTGGTCTGGCAAGATCCCACATGCATGCCAGGGAGCAGCTAGGCTCGTGCACCACAACTATTGAGCCTGAGCTCTAGAGCCCGGAAGCTGCAACTACTGAAGCCCGTGAGCTCTCGAACCTGTGCTTTGTAACAAGAGACACTACCGCGACGAGAAACTGGTGCGCTGCAAATAGAGAGAAGCCCCCTGCTCACAACTAGAGAAAAGCCCACCCATCAACAAAGGCCCAGCACAGTCAAAAACAAACGGATATCGTTAAAAAGAATACATTTGAATCAGTTCTGATGAGATGGATGAAACTGGAGCCGATTATACAGAGTGAAGTAAGCCAGAAAGAAAAACACCAATACAGTATACTAACACATACATATGGAATTTAGAAAGATGGCAATGATGACCCTGTATGCAAGACAGCAAAAGAGACACAAATGTGTATAGCGGACTTCTGGACTCAGAGGGAGAGGGAGAGGGTGGGATGATTTAGGAGAATGGCATTGAAACATGTATACTATCATGTAAGAATCGAATCACCAGTCTATGTCCGATGCAGGATACAGCATGCTTGGGGCTGGTGCACGGGGATGACCCAGAGGGATGTTGTGGGGAGGGAGGTGGGAGGGGGTTCATGTTTGGGATCGCATGTACACCCGTGGTAAAAGATAAAAAAAAAGAGAGAGAAAAAAAAAACGGATAAAATTTAAAGAAAATACCTGTGCTGATTTATAGAGGGCCTGTCTGCTCCCTGAGTATGGGATGCTATGTGTAACAGTGAAAACTCAATCAGCCCAAGGGATTGAGGCAGCCAGGTTCCTTATCATCCCAGACCAAAGTGTTCAGATGGGCACAAATGAGCATCTAGGCAAAAAGTGATAAATAGTGAATAAATTCAACCTACATCCAAGGGCCAGAAATTGACTATGTAAGAAACACTCTCAATAAAAAAGAATGAAATGTTGCCATTTTCAGCAACATGGACGCAGTTACAGGGTATTAGACTAATTTTATTAAGTCAGAAAAAGACAAATACTGTATGAAATCATGTGAATGTGGAATCTGAAAAATACAACAACAATAAATAAATACAACAAACTAATGAATGTAACGGAAAAGAAGCAGACTCATAGGTACAGAGAACAAAGAGGTGGTTCCCAGTGGGGAGAGGGAATATAGGGGCGGAGGTCCAAGAGCTGTGGGCTTCCCTGGTGGCTCAGAGAGTAAAGAATCCGCCTGCAATGCAGGAGACCTGGTTCAGTCCCTGGGTTGGGAAGATCCCCTGGAGGAAGGCATGGCAGCCCACTCCAGTATTCTTGCCAGAAGAATCCCCATGGACAGACAAGTCTGGCGGGCTACAGTCTATGAAGTTGCAAAGAGTCGGACACGACTAAGCAACTAAGCACAGACTAAGAGGTGTAAGCTTACGTATAAAATAAGCTACAAGGATATATTGTATGACATGGGGAATATAGCCAGTATGTTATAATAATTATAAATGGAACAGAACCTTTAAAAATTGTGAATCACTATATTGTATACCTGTAATTCATATAATATCATACATCAACTGTATTTTAAAAAAAAAAAATTTTTTTTAAAGAAACAACCTCAAGAAGTAACCTGATAGATTAGAGCCTGCAGACCTCTGTCTTCATGGTACTTGTGGCCTGGGGCTTTTGAAGTACTTTGAAAGGAGCAGTTACCTCTCAAGGCTGCACAGTGGCACCTGCAGAGGAGGGTCCACCCAGAACTGAAAACAGGTTCACGCCCTCAGATGCGGGGAGTGAACCGCCTGTCTGACAGTGCTGGACTAGGAGCTCGGCCCCTTCATGCCTCAGCTCTGCAGCCCTGTGCTTTCACAGAGCTTCACAAAGTGCCTCCTTTGACACTGTGCCATTTGACCTCAGAATCCCAGTGGTAAGGCTGTACATTCATTTCCTAGGGCTTGCCATAATGAATGACCACAAACTGGGTGTCTTCATAGAAATTTATTCTCTCACAGTTCTGGAGGCCAGAAGTCTGAAATCAAGATGTTGGCAGAGTTGAATCCATCTGAACTCAGGGAAAATCTACTCCATGCTTTTCTCCAAGCTCCTGGTAGCTGCTGGCAACTCTTCGCATTCCTCGGCTGATACACGTATCATTGCAATCTCTACTTCTGTCTTAACATGGCCTTTCTCTCTGGGTTTCTCTCTATTTCTATGTCTCCTTTACTATCTCTTATTGGGCAACCACCACTGGATTTAGGGCCCACCTAATCCTCTTGAGATCCTTACCTTAATTACTAGATTTGCAAAGACCCTTCAAATAAAGTCACATTCTGAGGTTCCAAGTAAACACGTATTTTAGAGGCCATTACTGAACTCATTACAAGCTAATATTATTCTCACTACATAGACGTCCCATGAGGTTAAATTATCCAAATCACGGGGCTAGTGGTAAAAGTGCTAGAAGTGAGCAAGGACTTGGCAAGCCACATCTCTGGGGATGCTCTGAGGCATTGAGACTCTCAGCTACCTGCTCAGGCTAGAAGGGGTATCCCAACTTAGGTGCTGACTGTTAACTATAGATGAAGGAAACATCTTTGACCACAGGTAACGTCAACACCAAGGGGCTTCCCAGGTGGCTCAGTGGTAGAGAATCTGCCAGCTAATGCAAGAAACGTCAGAGACACAGGTTAGATACCTGGGTCAGGAAGATCCCTTGGAGGAGGACATGGCAACCCAGTCTAGTATTTGTGCCTGGAGAATCCCCATGGAAGGAGCCTGATGGGCTACAGTCCATGGGGTCACAAGAGTTAGACACACTGAGCACACACGTCAACACCAAATCACCTCTACATACGTCTCTGCAACAGAAATTCCTTCTCAATTTGTATGTGGTTTCTTTGAACCTGCTGTCTCTGAGAATGTACCTCCTTTCAGCTTATTTACTTATATTTATGTGACCAATGTTTACCAAGTGCCTATTACGTGTCAGATACTGTTCTGGGCAGGACAGATGCAAAGACAAATAAGACATAGCCCCCGTCTGCAGGATATTTTCTGTCTGGAGGATGTTTTCTGCCTGGTGTTAGGTGTCTACCCACTGCAGTCCAGAACAGAGGTGAGGGTAATGGGATATTCCAATTACCAAAAAAAAAGGCCAAGATAGGAACAGTCATTGTGCCCAGGGATTAGAGGTCAGGGCCCAGGAAGTAAGCTTTCACAGAGTCTGGAGAGAAATGTGATGTTCCTCAGGGAGACACATGGGGAAAGGATTCTAGAGCAAGAGAATAACATGTGCAAAGCTAATCATAAGTTAGTAAATAGGACTGTTTAGGGGAAGGGGAGGATCTGTTAAAGGGTTGAAAAGTTAAGCAGGTACCATATTGTTACAAGCCTTGTATGCTAGACCTGGAGTTTAGGTTTTATTCCACCCCGAGGGAAACCATTGATGAGCTTTAAGTGGGGTCAAGTGTGTATGTAACTGATTTGCATTTTCAAAAGAGCCAGCAGCAGGAGAATGGAAAATACACAGGTAAAGGTCTAGTTTGGAGACAAGGAGACCATTAAGAGGCTTTGTAAAAGTCCAGTTGTTAACACTTAGAGCTTGATGGAACAAGAGGCAGGAACTAGAAAGCCTGGTTATTACGCACCCTGACGACCCTCCTCCCCCAGGCTGCGTTCCTGTCCTCTTTTTCACTCCCACAGCACTGCTGGCATAACATATTGTTCATGTATCACAGTACACCATATATTTGGTTTACAAGGCTGTTTCCATCATTAATCATGGGTTTCTTGAGACTGCCTTATTCATCTTTGTTTCCCAGAACCTAACAGAGATGTCCAATAAATACATATTGATTGAATTTTTAATGAGGCAGAACCAACAAGAATTGGTGATCAATTCTATACGGGGAGCGTGGAGGAAAGGAGGAATTCAGGACTCCAAAGACCTCACTTCCATGGCTGGGAAGATGGTGCCATTACTACTAAAGTCTGAGGAGTCTGGCTGGCTTACTATTTTTTCGAGAAAAGACACCTCATTAGATGCAGCTTGGTAGGGCAAGTCATAAACACCTCATAAACTATGTTAGCATGAATTATCTGATGGGGGAAAACCCACCATCCAATGGCTAAACATCACCAGGGTGAGATTCAGAACAGAGTTGGACCCGTGGTTCTACTCTGACACTCACTGACTCTCTGAACTCAGAAGTGGTCCAGCCTCTCTACCTGGACAGCCTTGCCTGCAAACCTAAATGCTTCAAATGCCACCTCCTCCGGGAAGTTTTCCCTGACCTCCCCTTTTGATTAATCCCCACTTCTTCATAGTATCTCCCCACTCATCACCCTCTTGTGGTACTTTCTCTGGGAAGAGAGATGTCTTGGTGAGTGATGTCTTGGAAGATATCTTGGAAGAGAGATGGTCTTTTTATCACTCTCCACTTTTTATTATATTTCAGGAGGTGCACATCCCCTCATAGATTAAAACTACCTGCAGTGGGATTCATGGTAAATGCTTTTACCAACAGTATGAAGCAAGATACCATTTTAAATAATTTTGCTGAATGAATGAAACGTTAAGAAGGAGGAAAATGGATCTTGAAGACTTCTAGTTTTTACATTTATTAGACAGTC
Source organism: Ovis aries (assembly GCF_016772045.2). Lineage (NCBI taxonomy): Eukaryota > Metazoa > Chordata > Mammalia > Artiodactyla > Bovidae > Ovis > Ovis aries. The sequence continues at coordinate 62,484,678 of NC_056065.1, forward strand.
ACTGCCTGATCTAGGGGATGAAGCTGGTGGCAGGGGAAGGAGCAGAGGGCAAATTTCTGGGGGGAAAGGACTCAGCCAAGGTTTTCTTATAAACCAGAGCATCCCGCAAGAAATTGCAACTACTTCCCTTAAGTTGCCCCAGTTTGGAGAATAACAGAGCGAGCAACTGGCCCATTGGATCTGGAAAATAGGACACTCAGAACAGACAGGTTGCTGGTTCCCGTAAAGCCCCTGAGAATTTTTTTCTTCCACTCTGCCCCTTCTTGTAAGTGAGAATACTTCCAATTTACAGCCTATACCAGCCTTTAATTTGGCTTGGGATGTTTATTCAGTGTCCAGTTAACTGAACAGACTCTGATCAGGATTCTCTTAGAGGGTTAGGGTCACATAACCCCCTACCCACACAAACAGGCTTGCAGAGGCCTGGCTGGAGTCTGCCTGGTCAAGGAAAGGCTCGCCTTAGCGCAGCTCCTACATCAGCACCCATGGGGGCAGTGGATGGTGCCCCAGGCTCCTCCATGCTGGGAGGGCTCGCGCTTGTAATGGACTAAAATACTCAGGGCTGCTGTGACTCATGCCCGCCTGACATTTGTCTAATTAATTCTGGCTCTTAAATTCCTGCTCTCTCATCCATGAAGGTGGGGGTGTGGGAGCCTGGTACTCCAGGTGAACATTCCAGGGCCGGCAAAGGGCCAGGCAGCCAGCAAGGGGCTCCTCCAGGAGAGGGGTGGGCAGCTGGAGCCCTCCCGGCCCTAAAGGGAACGTGCTGGGGGGTGGCTGACTTTTCTGCTGCCTTGCTGGGGAGGCCTGGGGAAGGATGCCAGAGGCTGAGGCCTCTCTTCTTGCTGTTGATCATCATCAATACAGTCCTGCTGCAGGCTGTTTTGCGTTGCTAGATGGAGCGGAGCATCTGATACAACATATCTACACTGGTGGCGGGAGACAGGCAAGGAGGCTTCCCCTTGGCAGCATGATCTGGGTCCAGCCTCTTGCTCCATTTGGATGTATTCTGATGGGGCTAGAGATGTATCAGCATGCTAGTGGGGATTTTAAGCCTCAGAAAGGAGAGGGTTTTAAACTTCTGTATAATTAAGATCATCCAGGAAGGTTGTGAAAATACAAATCCCTAGACGCCGCCCATCAAAAGTTCACTGTAGATGTTATTAACTCTACAGGGATGCTGACGCAAGCAGACCCCACTCCAACACTTAGAGGGAGAGCAGGACAAAATGGTCATCCCATGCCAAGAGGATTCCCCGCCAGCAGCACTGAGAGCCTCCTTGGATAATGCTGCTAAGCTCACTGAACTCTTCTCTCTCAACTCACGAGGCAGAACCCCAGACTTATCCAGTTCACTCCTCCCTGGACTCTGTAGTGCTACTGGATAAACACATACACACCTGGGCAGACCAGTGGTCCTCAAAGGCAGGGCTTCTAACTCACCCGAGGACAGATTTTACAACCCCCTTTGCCACTTTCCCCACCTCTACCGTGACCACGTGGCCACCCCACTCTTTGCAAAAGCTGTTAGCTTCCACTTTACAGCAAAATAAAGGTCCTGAAGTTGACCATCCTCTCTTTCCCAAACCCATCTAGAAGCATCTGCACAAGCATCCACCCTTCCTTCTGGTCTCAGGGGAAGAGACCTCAGTCACCGAGAGCAGTTATCACTATGACTCTTCTCTCTCCTCTTTTCCTCATTGGCTGTTTCGCATTAACACTTGTTCAAGCCCAAGTCTCTCCATCTTAAAAATTCTCCCTCAATCCTATGCCCTTTCACCATCTAGGACTGCTCTTCACCAACTTTTTGAATGAATGGGTTTACTTTACTCGTCTCCACTTTTCACCTCCTGTTTGTTAGATTCCAGCTTCCCCATTCCCACCACTATCTTTCTGAACTTGCTCTCATCAAGACAGAAAAGTATTTTCTGTTGCCCAGTACCACTGACACATTTCTCTCCCTACCTCACTTGGTCTCTGGGCAGTTCTTAAACCTATTCAGATCACCTTCCTTGATACTATCTTCTTCTCCAGTCACAGCACCTACTGGTTTTCTTCCCATCTCTGACTCCTGCCTCTCATTTTCCTTCCCAAAGTCCCCTCTTTTTCAGCCTCAAAAGAGCACTCTTTCCCTAGGTTCCACCCTTACGCCACTCACTCTCATGGTTTCAACCACTATCCCTGTCCTGATGGTTCCCTAATCAGGATTCTGAGCTCAGATCTGCTCCACAAACTCCCTTCTATCTGGTATATTGGCTATCTCCACTCAGATGCCTAATAGAGATTTTGCTGTTGTTTAGTTGCTAAGTCGCTGACTCTTTGCAACTCCATGGGCTGTAACCCACCAGGCTCCTCTGTCCGTGGGATTTTCCAGGCAAGAATACTGGAGTGGGTTGCCACTTCCTCCTCCAGGGGATCTTCCTGACCCGAGGATTGAACCCGTGTCTCCTACTTTGCAGGTGGATTCTTTACCGCTGAGCCACTTGGGAAGCCAACAGAGACTGATGCAGGTTTAAGACAGAACTCACCACTTCATCTCTGCCATTTTTCCCTCACATTCTTTAACTTTCCCTGTATTTTGTAACTCAGTGTTTCTCTAAATTTAACATTTATTGTTATATCCTGGCATATATGTCACCTTTTCAGAGAAGGTTCTCCAACTACTTTACCTAATACAGCAATCCTATGCCACCTTCCATGAAATGCCACCCGCTTATCTTACTTTTCTTCACAGTCTGTATTGCTACCTAGACATTGTTTATTATATATATTTGGTTTACCCTCACTCTAGCCCATCTACCTAAAGGCTCTACAAAGGCCTTGGTCTCGTTCACTGAAGCATCTCCAGTGCCTAGAAAAACATCCAGTACATAGTAAATATGTGTTGAGGAAATGAATGAACGTCCCCTGGGGTGCCTTGAAAAGGCAGATGCATGGGCCCAGCTTCACCACTAAATCAGCATCTCTAGGTGTGGTGTCCGGGCTTTCCAGGTGGCAAAGTGGTAAAGAACCCACCTGCCAATGCAGGAGACATAAGAGTCACAGGTTCAATCTCTGGGTCAGGAAGATCCCCTGGAGAAGGGCATGGCAACCCACTCCAGTATTTTTGCCTCAAGAATCCCATGGACAAAGGAGCCTGGCAGGCTACAGTCTATAGGGTCGCGTAGAGTTGGACATGACTGAAGCAACTTAGCATGCACACACGGAGGCATGGTGTCCAGAAATTAGCATTTTACAAAGTTCTCTAAGTTAGCTCTTATAAGACCTATTTCCTAACAAGATAAATGTCACTACCACTGGCCCATGAACCTGCACAGCCTCCCTAACTCCCTAACCTTCCTCTTACCTTGCAGATCTGTTGTAAGCATGCCCTTTTCCCCCTTCTCCTTGTCATCTTGTCCCATCTATTCCATGTTTTTGGCATCACTTAGATGCATATCTCCTGCTTTGTGTTTGTCAGTATCACTACCTTCAAACTTTGTCAGTTACCTAGGAATCAAAAACCTAATTGATATCTCGACTTCCAGCCTTGACCTAATGAAATCCATTTTTCTATCCTTCCCTGAGACTAAACTTTCTGAAATGCAAACATCACAACAGCACTCCCCTCTTAACAACTTTTGATCCATTCCTCATTGCCTTTGAAATTAAGCTCAAATTCATTACTGTGTTCCAGCTACCACATTTCTCCAGTGCCAGCCTTCTTGAGCAAATCTTATCCTCTCTACTGCAATTAAGCCACACAATCTGCACAACCCCATGCTAACCATCTCCCCTCCTAGTCTTACTGGTCTTTAGCTGCGGCTCCTTTGTCAGAATGTGCTTCTTTCTGGTTTTCTTCCTAGACAAACCCCAAGTACTCTCATCCTCATCAAGTTTAGGTCCTCACTCAGAACCAAGCATACTTCTAAGTTGCAGCTGAATCAGAGGGGGTCCTTCCACTAAACTCTAGGCATCCTCAGAACCTACAAGCAGGGGTGTGCTGGAGCCAACTTGCTTCGGCTTGAGAGGGTCAGTTGGGTGCATCTCCTCCCACTTCCACACTTATATTGGTTGTTTGTAACTGGCCACGGTGGGAGCACATGCTGTACGTCAGGATTTTGGGGGGATGGAGGAGCCTGGTGGGCTCCTGTCCATGGGGTCGCGAAGAGTTGGACATGACTGAGCAACTTCACTTTCACATTTCACTTTCCTGCATTGGAGAAGGAACTGGCAACCCACTCCAGTGTTCTTGCCTGGAGAATCCCAGGGGCGGCGGAGCCTGGTGGGCTGCCGTCTATGGGGTTGCACAGAGTCGGACACAACTGAAGTGACTTAGCAGCAGCAGCTCGTTATTAATAAACACTGACCAGCATACCATTGCCTACTGGGAAAAACATCTAACACCCAGTATACATTCCGCTTTATCATTGTTTGTTGGATGAGAGAATGAATGTGTGAGTGAGTAAAAGTTTCAAGAGTCAAAGTTTTCTTGAAATTTCCAACTTTATGTTTCTTGTACAATACTTTTCCCACATATTCTCTCTTTCATTAAAAAAAGAAAAAGGTCTTAAATAGCTATCATGCTTTACCTTAGTCTTCTACTTTTCACAGCAAAGTTCCTCGATCTGAAGCCATGCTTCAGGGCACTCACCATACTGGTGATGTCCCTAGAGAAGTAATGGTGTATGAGGGTTCCTTTTCAAAACCTGTGGCTCCCAGATGTGGCACAATGCTCTCGGAATGGTCTGACCAGTGCTGGCCACAATGCCACCATCACTTCCAGTAACCGGCGTGTGGTGTTCCACCACAGAAGCCCCAGAGGTAAGCTGTGCTCTCCCACACACACGTGCGTAAAGCCAACTCCATCATTCATGTGGGATATTGAGACAAGTGCCACTTGTCATATATCCTTAATAATTTTTTGTCCATTTTTTCCAGTCTCAATACTCCAACATATTGAACTGTTATTTAATCTTGATTCTGTCATCTCTCAATGTTTTTTTTTTTCCTTCTTTGACATCTGGGTTCTGAATTATGCCTCAGAGATTCTTCAGGAAGTGATAGAAGAGGAACCATGGGAAGGAAAGAAGCCAATGGGGAATGCCTTCTATGCACAAGGGATTAAGCAAGATATTTTGATATATTTTGCCTCCTTTAATCCTAGTAACAACCTGCAAGGAAAATGTTGACAGTACCATTTTAACAGATGGGGACTTTCTGGTGCTTCAGGGAATTAAAGAATTTCTCCAAAATCAAGTGGACCTGGAATTGTAACCCACATCTGTCTGAGTCTTAAGTCTATGTTCTTGTACACCTTTGCTTCCCATAAAATATTACTAATCACTAACATTAGCGTGCATAGAATTCTTTCATAGTTACTTCCTCTTGGGATGCTTACAACTCGATTTCTATTTCCCTACTCTCTTTGGAGCATATTAGAAAGCAGAGACATTACTTTGTCAACAAAGGCCCATCTAATCAAAGCTATGGTTTTTCCAGTAGTCATGTATGGATATGAGAGTTGAACCATAAAGAAGGCTGAACATTAAAGAATTGATGCTTTTGAACTGTGGTGTTGGAGAAGACCCTTGAGAGTCCCTTTGGCTGCAAGGAGATCAAATCAGTCAATTCTAAAGGAAATCAGTCCTGAATATTCATTGGAAGGACTGATGCTGAAGCTGAAGCTCCAATACTTTGGCCACCTGATGCAAAGAGCTGACTCATTAAAAAAGACTCTGACTCATTAGAAAAGACTGGGAAAGACTGAAGGCAGGAGGAGAAGGGGACGACAGAGGCCGAGATGGTTGGATGGCATCACTAACTCAATGGACATGAGTTTGAGCAAAATCCAAGGGATAGTGAAGGACAAGGAAGCCTGGCGTGCTGCAGTCCACAGGGTTGCAGAGTCGGACATGACTGGGCAACTGAACAATAATATCAACTCTCTTTGGAAGACTTATTTCTTCAGCTAAATTTAGATAATCTCCTTGGAGTGACCAAAGAATGGCCAACACTGTCTGACTATGAGGTTTAATGCTACCCAGGTGGACCACTGCTACAAATAGCCACGAAAGTGCTAACAAAACCAACACTCTCTTTGGAGCATGTGTTGGACACTCAAGTGCCAGGCTCTGTGAACCTTGCTAGTCAACTGATCTTGAGTAACATTCACAACCAGCCTGTGAGAGAGAAATGACTGTTTTTCCTATTTCAAGTGTAGTAACTAAAACTTCAAGAGGTTGATTCACCCACCCAGGCCACAACTAAGAACAGGCAGAACTGGGACTTGACTCCAGCGAGCCTGACTTCTGCACCCATGTTTTCCTCCAAGACCTTCAAGGATCTTCTTCACCCAAAGGAGAACAAAAGCTCAGGCCATTGCACAGGTCACTTGGAAAATTCCTGGCCTTTTCTATAAGGTCTTTGGATGTTCCTATGTATTTGCAGTTTGGTGACATTCAGATCCATGCCCAAATTTCACTTATTGTTTAAATCTATTATAAGAAGCAAAATAAGAAAAGGCCAAAGAGAAAAAAGGAAAGGATTTGTGTCTGTTCATTCTAGGGCTGCAATTTTTTTCCCTCCCAATGTTGCCATTCGGGGCCTATGAGAGTCTAGTTCCCTCCATCCAACATGTGCATATCTGATGGTGTCAAAACAGTCAATCACACAGGCTCACAAGGCTGCCTGGCTTCTGTGTCAGCATTCTACATCATGTCAGTGCTCGAATAGGCCAACAGGTTCCTGACAGGTCTATTTGCCTCAGATGGATGTATAATCCCCATCCACTCCTAAGAAAATGGTATCATTTTTCCTTCACTTGTTCTCTCGTACGTCCTCTCTCTTGCCCTGGACAGGTCCTGCCCAAATATTGGCACCACGGTGCATCATGAGCTGTCATGCACAGTGAAGCATCATGCTGCTGGGGGCTCTAGCTGCTAACAAGAGCCTGAGATGTTAAGAAGCAACCCTTCTGAAGCCAGAACAGCCAAGCAGAGAGAAATACTGCTAAGCCTAGGTGTTTGGTCCAGACCAGCTCCTTTAACTCCAAATCATTCCCTCCTCATCTCACCTATCAGAATAGATGCACATAATTGGTCCCAGGTGTGATTTTGGTACCTGTTCTTTTTACTCTACTGCAGAGCCTGTGACCTGTTCACACTGCCTGAACTCATGTCCCTCCCAGCTTCCTTTGCTTCCAAAGACCCTTCCAATTAGCGGACCTTCCAGTGGGTTAGGCTGCTATCCTAGGCTGACCTTCCACAGTCCAGCTTCTGTAACAAAAAGATCACAGTTTCAATGTATTAAGGCAGCTACTGGTTGGCTTCTTGGTCACCTGTATGAGTTGTACTTGATTTCCAGTCTCGTGGGAAAGAGGTTGATTTATTGACCAACTCAGTACATGGAGGGTGTCCTACACAATCACTATTAGCTAGATTCCCAGCCAGGACATCTGAATCAAAACTCGATGTTCCTGAAGATGCTACAAGTCCTGCTGTAGGACCCACCATCCACCCAGCTTTGGGTGACTCTGCTTCTATTAGAACAAGCTAGGTAAATGTGTGCTGCTGCTGCTGCTGCTAAGTCGCTTCAGTTGTATCTGACTCTGTGCGACCCAAGAGATGGCAGCCCACCAAGCTCCCCTGTCCCTGGGATTCTCCAGGCAAGAACACTGGAGTGGGTTGCCATTTCCTTCTCCAGTGCATGAAAGTGAAAGTGAAAGTGAATTTGCTCAGTCATGTTCGACTCAGCGACACCATGGACTGCAGCCTACCAGGCTCCTCCATCCATGGGATTTTCCAGGCAAGAGTACTGGAGTGGGTTGCCATTGCCTTCTCCAAAATGTGTTCTAGAGCCAAGGAAAGAGGTTTGAGAGGATACAACACTCATTCTTGATCACATCTCTTCCCCCCCAAAAAAGATGGTAGTCATAAACACCCATCCTTCCAGAACCATGACACCATGCTTACCTTGACTCACTGACAAAAACAATCCAACTTATTCCCCATCCCAAGGCCACCCTTAGTTCCAGACCCTGATGCTCTGTTCTTGAGGGAGGGAATCAAACCCCCTGCATGTCCCAGGTTTGAAGGAAATTCCTTAAGAAAGATTAATCTGCATTTCCATTGCTCACCATCCCCAGGAATGATGAAATAGGATTTAGAAAAATATCCTCATTTAGGGGCTTTTGGTTGCCAGGACAATTGGGCCATTCATTTCTCCTCAGTTGAGTTCATTTATAAAAAATGCAATCCAATTTCTACTCAATTCAGCAAAATTCATTGAGCATCTAGGTACCTGGTTCTGTGCTAGATCTTGAGGATGTAAAAATAGGTAACAGGACTCTTTCACTCAAGCAGTTTATAGTAGGAAGATCCAATCTTTTTACATAATCATATTATCTATGCAAGAAGTGTGTATAAGGTTGAGACACAGAAGTGTTATAAAGAAGGAAGCATTGGTTCTATAAGTGTGGGGGCTGTCAGGGAAGATTTTAACAGGAGGTTCTACACCACAAGGATTGGGAACATATTTGTGTGCTGCCTGTTACAACCGGTGGAGTGAACACAGATTATCTCTACTACCTCCTGAAACTCTACTAAAAATGGTAATACAGGAATTTTTTTAAAAGGAATAAATTTTTAGGGACAAAGAGAATAAGAACACCAAACATATAATTTTAAAGTGGAAAGCAGATGGGGCATTTGATAACAGACTCAACAGAGATGAGAAGGCTGAAATCTTAGCTGGCAGTGTAAGTAACTGTACTGTAGAACCCATGAAAGTTATCTCGCTAACAAAGAAGACGATGGAAGAGGTGACAGCAGAAAGGTTGAAAGCTGCTTTAAGAAGCAGTAAGACCCCCAGATACCTTCCACCACCACCCTTTCCCATTGGCAGGAGACTGGAGAGGGTGGGCTGGAGGGATGCTGGATCAGAGACACAAGGTGTAGCTAAAGGCAGAGGGGCTGTTCTGAAGGCAGCAGCATTCAAGGGAAGTATGCACACAGAACTGGGAGAGCCTTCTACTTAATACAACCAGGACATCAGCATCAGGCTCCTCCCCTCCAAGAAAAGAATGAAAGGGTATTCTGTTTATTCTGAAAACAAAAACAAGAAAACTGACTAGTCTGAGAGACAAGACTGAAAATGTTCCACAGTGGAACAACTCAGCCAGGTCACCCAACAGTGAAGCTGTTTCTGTTCAATAAACCCCACTTAAAAGCTGGCTTAAAATTCAACATTCAAAAAACTAAGATCATGGCATCTGGTCCCATCACTTCATGGCAAACAGATGGGGAAACAAAGAAAACAGTGACAGACTTTATTTTCTTGGGTTCCAAAATCACTGTGGATGGTGACTTCAGCCATAAAATTAAAAGATGCTTGCTCCTTGGGAAAAAAGCTATGACAAACATAGATAGCATATTAAAAAGCAGAGACATTACTTTGCCAGCAAAGGCCCATCTAGTCAAAGCTATGGTTTTTCCAGTAGTCGTGTATGGATGTGAGAGTTGGACCATAAAGAAGGCTGAACGCCAAAGAATTGATGCTTTCCAACTGTGGTATTGGACAAGAAAAGACTCTTGAGAATCTCTTGGACTGCAAGGAAATCAAACCAGTCAATCCTAAAGGAAATCAACCCTGAATATTCACTGGAAGGACTGAAGCTGAAGCCCCAATACTTTGGCCACCTGATTTGAAGAACTGACTCATTAGAAAAGACCCTGATGCTGGAAAATAGTGAAGGCAGGAGAAGGGGAGGACAGAGGATAAGATGGTTGGATGGCATCACCGATTCAATGGACATGAGTTTGAGCAAGCTCTGGTGAAGAACAGGGAAGCCGGGCATGCTGTGGTCTGTGGGATCGCAAAGAGTTACACATGACTGAGCAACTGAACAAGAAAAAAGAGCATGAAGACTCAAAACCATTGGGAAGATAAGCTGAAGAAATCTCCATGAGAACAGAACAAAAATATAAAAAGATACGAGATAAAAAGAATGAAATTAGAGAAATAGCACAGACATACTAAGGAATTCCAAAGAGAGAAAATGGCAAAAACAGCAGTTATCAAATAAATCCAAGAAAGTTTCTCAGACCTGAAGGACATTAACGTCTGTATTATAAAAGTGCCCCATTGTCCGGCACGAAGGAAGAACACAGACTCACCCGAAAGCACATCATTGCGAAACGTCAGAACACCAGGGATGGAAGACCACACATGTTCTTAGGAAGCCATATACAAAGGATCAAGAACTGGAATGGCATAAGACTTGCCTCGTTTTCTTCTTTGTGTTTACCCATAATCTACTCGCAACAGCACTGGAAGCTAGAAAACATGAAGCCTCAAAACACTAAAGGAAAGTCATTTCCAGCCCAGAATTCTATACACAGCCAAACTGTAGCGCAAATGTGAGAGAACACACACATTTCCAGACAGGTGTGGCTTTCAAAATACTAACGTCCCATGCATGGTTTCTTAGGAAGCTACTTCAGGAAATGGTCTGGCAAAGAGAAGGAGTAATTAAGATAAGACAGAGACTTTCCTGGTGGTCCAGTGGCTGAGAGGCCACCTTTCGACACAGGTGGTGCAGGTGCCACACCTGGCGGGGGAACTAAGGCCCCACAAGCCACAGGGCAACCAGGCTGGCGAACGCGAGCTGGAGTAGCCCCAGACAAGCCCACGTGCCGGGGCTCTGCAACAGGGGAAGCCCGTGTGGCAAGGAAGATGCAGCTCAGCCAGTGAATAAATAAAGTTACATCCTTAAAAATAAAAACTAAGACAGGACGATGTAGGATCCATGAAACAAGGGACTCAGCACAGGAGAGAGGGAAAAAACATTTCTAGGATGAAGAGGAAGAGGAATCAGGAAGACCGCCGCTCATCAGTCCTAAAGTATAGGTAGTACAAGTTGGGGAAGAAACAGATCCAAGAAGATGAACCTGATGAAATAGTTGATTGTGTGAATATATTAAGGAGAAATTTACATCTATGGGAGAACATCTAGCTAGGAATTAGTGGTAGGTGAACAGAAAACTAGGTGAATGAAGGAACAAGACAATTATTAACTCCAGGGAAAATTAAAAGTTGTACAAGAAAGGAAATGCAATCATGCTTTCCTACACGGGCATGCTGTGAATGCAGTCATAATTATGTAAACACTGACTACTGATCTAACTCAAAACGATGATATAAGTCTCTTGGGAGGCCGAGGAGAGGAAAACAGTGGAGGTGGGTGAGGGAGGTGCTAAAGGGAGCTAAATCTTCATCTTTCAGAGTTAGAATTCAATAGGTAATTCCTAAAATTGAAAATCAAGAGGTTGGGAGCAGAAGTGTGTTATTTAGCAATGTGAAAGTAAATACCTAAAGAGCAACCACTAACAGTTACCTTGGAGAAGCAGGAATACAGGATGGAGAAGGGGAAGGTCAGAAAACTGCTGTTTTTTTATAATCATGTTTATAACTATTTGACTTTTTTTTTTTTTGCAGTTGTTGCATTTTATTTTGAACATTTCATAGCAATATTTGGAATGAGTGCTAGTTACATGAAGAATATAAAATGACAATCCAGAGTTCAAGTTAACTTGGTTCTCACTTTTTTTTATATATACAATGCTGACTTTTATTTTAACAGGTAAATAGTATTTTTATTTCAATATAGTTCATTTTGATCCATTTTATTTTTTTATTTTTTTATTTTTTTAATTTTAAAATCTTTAATTCTTACATGCGTTCCCAAACATGAACCCCCCTCCCACCTCCCCTCCCCATAACATCTCTGTGGGTCATCCCCATGCATCAGCCCCAAGCATGCTGTATTCTGCATCAGACATAGACTGGCGATTCAATTCTTACATGATAGTATACATGTTAGAATGCCATTCTCCCATATCATCCCACCCTCTCCCTCTCCCTCTGAGTCCAAAAGTCCGTTATACACAGCTGTGTCTTTTTTCCTGTCTTGCATACAGGGTCGTCATTGCCATCTTTCTAAATTCCATATATATGTGTTAGTATACTGTATTGGTGTTTTTCTCTCTGGCTTACTTCACTCTGTATAATCAGCTCCAGTTTCATCCATCTCATCAGAACTGATTCAAATGAATTATTTTTAACAGCTGAGTAATACTCCATTGTGTATATGTACCACAGCTTTCTTAAATATGGATAACTTAGATGAATCTTTTTTAAAAAAAAAAAAGTATAAGTGGGTATGGCAGGGGCCAACACAATAGTGTAAAGCAATTATCTTCCAATTACAAAAAAAGTGTCAGTGAGAGTTCTCTGGGTGGAGAGGAGGAAGCCATATTCAAGGTTGAGGAAATACTACATAAAATACACAGACACGTGGTGCAGTGTGATGTACTGAGAATTGCCCTGAAATGCAGAAGGGACTTAGGAGGTGGGACAGGGAAGCAGAATCCAGGCCGCGAAGGGCCTTATCTGCCATGAAGCCAGACAGAACACTTCCCAGGGGGCTGGAGGAAATGTGGCCTTAGACTGATGAACCGTGGATAATGGAAGAGCTGCCCGGGTCATAAAACAAACAAATGTGAGTCTGATTTCCAGAAAGGGGAGTTTGACGCCACAGAATAATGGCTCATTGGTTAAATTCTAGAATGGACTTTCAAATAGACGGTTTTCAGAAAGAAAAGAATAACAATAAGAAATCAACCTGAGTTCATGAGGAAGTCATGCCAGAATGATCTCTCACCTTTATCCAGACTGGTTACAAGATTGAGAAGACCAACAAAAAGCCATGCACACAGGGACTCTTAATTTCAATTAAATATTAATATTGATCTTGTTGCTGTCCCTGTGGAGAAGGCCTGTGGGCCAGGTGACAGTACAGTGGGGTCACTATTTAACTGCCTGATTAATTACATGCAAGAGTGTATATCATTTAAGAATTCAGAATAATCAAGGCCAGTGCAAAGACACAGAGGAGGAGAACTGTGTCAAAACTGTGAGTAGTTATCTTTGTCCTAAACATTTCTTGTCCCAATGTTTTCAACTATGGATTGGATGGGTTTGTTTTTTTTTTAATCAAGTTCTTACATGTTATAACCTGAGAAGGTAGATTAATAGTTGGGGGTGGAAGGGGCAGTCTCCTAAATGATCTTGAGATGTTTGAAAAATGGACTGAATTTAGAATCTAGGCTTAATAGGAACAAGGTATATTTATTCACATTACCTGCCCAGTTTGACTTGTAGCCACAAGTTTCTTAGACTTGGGCAAAGATAACAATTTCCCATTTTGACATGGGTCCCCTCTTTGCAAACTGGCCTTGCTTCTGCTATTTGAAATATCCTTCCCTTCTCCCTTCCCACTTCTATGCTTACTCCACACAAACTCAACCTTCAGATTTGGCTGGAGTCCTCTATACATTTCTTTCTTACTACAACTTATTTTTATTTTATGGGTCACCCCACACAACATGCAGGATCTTAGTTCCCTGGCCAGGAATCAAACCTGCATCCCCAGCAGTGGAAGTGAGGAGTCTCAACCGCTGGACTCCCAGGGAAGTCCCTCCAGTTTCTCTTTCTCAGTCCCAGTGGAGTTTAGCATCCCCTCTTTGGGCTGCCACTGGACCCAGTCACTGTCTGTCAGAGTAGTGGTAGCACATTAGGACCATTTGTTCCCTTTCATGAGTGAGGAAGTATGACGAGGTTGTTAAATAGCGGCTGGAGGCTGGTTTCACTACTCATAGGTTGTGTGTTGCTGACTAAATCCCTTAACTTCTATGGGCCTCTCTTTTTCCCTCTAGTAAGAAATGGTGGTAATAGTTCCTACCTTACAGGATAGTTACGAGGATTAAGTGAGTTGCTATTAATGACTAGCACAGTGAATATTAGCTGTTTTTATATACATCTGTCAATTATGTAACAGCCATCGGCCACCCTGTCATCTCCATCTCTGCACTGCAGCACTCCAGGCAGGATAGGGCACATAGCCGGACATCTACTTCAAACCCCTTCTTAGCGCTCCACGGCGCCCAGGAAAACACCCCAATTCCCAAGCTGCCTACTACCTCACAAGCCTCTCCCCTCCCCTCCACAGATCCTACACGCCAGTCTGCAAAAGGAACTTCTGGTGGCCAAAAGATCTCGGCAACGACCTCCTCCAGACCTTGGCTCTGGGCCATTCTGTCCCCTCCGAATAGCAACAGGGCCACAGGCACCGCAAGGCAGCTTGGAGGAGAGCGAAGGTGGGTGGAGTCAGGCTTGCTCTCTCTGTGGGTTCGTCACTGTGGACCAGGACATATGCCACCCCTCAACCACCATCAGGATCTTCCTTCACTTCAGCGGCTTCCCAAGGAGCCTAGTGGCACAGTCAGGGGCCCCTCACCCCACGGAGTGGTCGGCCCTCTGGGACAGCTTTTGCAGTGTGCCCCTACCCCTTCTCAATGGAGACACACCCAATTAGTCCAGTTAATTTTGGACTACTGTAAAGCTAAATCAGCACTGTCTAGACCTGGGGATATTGGCCAAGAATGTCCTGATTTCCCTTACATTCTAAATGAGCGCTCTGAGGTCAGAGACTCTGTCATCTCCACATCCCAGACCCTGATTCTTCACTCAGAGTCATGAACTTGGGAGTAACTTCCCAAACCTCATGCTGATTTTGATAAGCTGGAAGACTCCAGTCTGGGGTGAAATGGAAGATGTACTTCGCACTGAGAAGAAATGAGATTACATGACCCTCTATGGCAACTTTTCATCCTTATTTTATTTTTAAAATTTGTAAAAGAGAAAAGTGAAAGTTGCCCAGTCGTGTCTGACTCTCTTTGACCCCATGGACTATATAGTCCATGGAATTCTCTAGGCCAGAATACTGGAGTGGGTAGCCTTTCCCTTTTCCAGGTGATTTTCCCAACCTAGAGATGGAACCCAGGTCTCCCACATTACAGGCGGATTCTTTACCAGCTGAGCCACAAGCTAAAACAGAAAGCACTGTGTAAATCTCAGCTTTCCAGGGATTTTAGGCTTCCAAAAGCTAGGGGCCATTTCCTAATGCAGATGCTCATCTTCTGAGTGGGACAGCGGTGCCATCTAGTGGCCATCTCATGGAATGCAGCAGCTCCGGCCTGTTCCTGCTTATTATAGAAACATGTCTTCCCCAAATCATTTGGATATGCTGACATTTCTCTCCCTTGATTTAACATCTGTTGACCTTTTGAAGGATTAATATTTTATAGAATTTCTTGGAGAAAAAAATTAACTCAAAGTGTGGTCCAGGAACCACTATAGATTCTCAAGAGCCTTTTAGGAGTTCTGCAAGGTGAAGATAACTTTTGTAATACTAAGACCTTATTGGCCTTTTTATTCTTATTCTTTCATGAGTGTACAATGTATTTTTCCAGGGGCTGGCTATACGACCTGCAACAAGCAGAGGCAGATATGAGTACTGAGCTAGAACTGAGCTATTAAGGCAGATGTTAAAGAGACTTGCAAAGTTACAAAGTTACAAAAGCAATCTCACTTTTTTGTTTTGGAAGTTATTTTTCTTTTAAAAAAATGTTATTTATATGAACATACAATGGGTTTATTACTGTCATTTTAAATTATTTTTTTAAGTTTCTGTTTTAATTGTGAAAATGGTTTCAGTATTGAGAGATCTTACCTATTCACAGGAACAAAAGCTTTTGGATGCATGTGCTAAGTTGCATCAGTCATGTCCAACTCTTTGCGACCCTACGGACTTAGACATCCAGGCTCCTCTGCCCATGGGATTCTCCAGGCAAGAATACTGCAATGGGTTGCCATGCTCTCCTCCATGGGATCTTCCTGACCCAGGGATCAAACCTGTGTCTCTTAACTCTCCTGCATTGACAAACGGTTCTTTACGGCTGGTGCCACCTGGGAAGTCCAAAGTTTTTGGGGTCCTCTATAATTTTAAGAATGTGAGGGAGCACTAACTAAAAAGTTTCAAGAATCGCTGATTTAGAGCCTCGTTGAAATGTGAAGCTGTGTTACTACCACCATTGCTGGGCTGAATGGTACACGGGGAGACCCGTGACTTCACTGATGGTAGGGCACAACGTATCTGGGTATATTTTTCTGGGGAGGAGGTATTTATCTTTCATTGGGTTTCAAAGATATCTGACACAGTCTGCCTCCACAAAGGGTAGGAACCTTTTGAAAGTGGACATTAAGCCTAGGCTTGGAGTTCTCATCCTAATCTATTCGTGATTTCAAGAAGGAAGAGGTAGATACACGGTCATTCAGAACCATCTAGGAACTATAGAGAAATCAGATAAATCTTCCTTTTCTTTCCAGTTAAAGAAGCAATCTTTCATGATCTTTTATGTGGTTTATACCTTGTCTTGTCCATAAAAGGAATTAACTAATAAGAAAAATATAATGTATATCCTGGGGTAACGATAGGACACAAGCCTGAAATTAAAATGCTTTTCCAAACATTGCTCTATGCTATTGACCTTTCAGTCAAAGTTTAGATTACTGGATTTATTGATCAATATTATTGCCTTTTATTTTCCTGTTTTCTAGTTCACTGTTTTCCTTGGTTGACTGTTTTAAACATTTTATTAGTTTTTAAGAATAAATCATTTAACACTATTTTTCCCTTTAAGCATAGCTTTGGCTATATCCTGTTTTTATATAAGATGATTTAATTTTAGGAAAACTCTAAATCATCTATGACTGGAGTTTTCTTTCATCTAAAAATTGTTTGAGAGGCTCTTTAATTCCCTATTTTCTTAAAATAAATACTTCATTATTAATGTCTAGTTCCTTATAATAGCTTTGAAAGTGAAAGTGTTAGTTGCTCAGTTATGTCTGACTCCTTGCGACCCCATGGACTGTAGCCTGCCAGGCTCCTCTGTCCATGGAAATCTCCAGGCAAGAATACTGGAGTGGGTAGCCATTCGCTTCTCCAGGGGATCTTCCTGACCCAGGAATCAAACCCAGGGCAGATTCTTGACCGTTTGAGCTACAAGGGAAGCCCTTAGAATAGCTTTACTGAGATAAAATTCACATACCATAAAATTCACCCTTTTAAAGTGTAGAGTTCAGTGGTTTTTAGTATATTCAGAGTTATATAATAATCACAACAATCTAACTGAGCAACATTTTTATCACCCAGAAAAGAATCACTATATCATTTCACCACCCTAAACCACAACATTCCTGCCCAGCCCAACTCTAGCAACCCTTAACCTACTTTCTAACCCTATAGTCTCTCACTGAGGTCACTTCATACAAATGGAATCATATATATTGGTCATGCATACATGATATATGTCCAATTGGTCTTATATATACTGGACATGTATGTGACCAGTCATATAATTGGGGGCCTTTTGTCTCAGGTTCCTTTCACTTAGCATAATGTCTAAGGTTTATCCATGTTGCAGTACAGATCAGTATTTCATTCCTGCTTATGGCTGAATGATATTCCATTGTGTGCCTACATCACATTTAGCTATTATTTGGTGGGCATTTGGGTTGTTTCCACTTTGAGGTTATTATTAATTAACCTGCTATGAATCTTTGTGTATAAGTTTTTGTGTAGATTTTTAAATACATTTTTGTTTGGTATATAAATTACGAGTAGAGTTGCTGTGATATACTGCAATTCTATTTTTAACATCTTAAGACATTGCCAAAGTCTGTTCTAAAGTAGCTGCATAATTTTACCACCCCACCAACATTTCTTCCTATCTTTATCAACATTTATCATCTTTTTTCTTTTTTTTAAATTTTAGTCATCCTAGTGGGTATGAAGGGTATGAAGGGAATCACCATGGTTTTGGTTAGCATTTCACTAGTGACTAATGATGCTGAGGCCATTGCACTTTGGTCAGAGCAATTATGACCAGATTTTACAAAGTGATTTTTCTTTGCATTTTAATATGTGATCAACAAAGTGTTCCTTGAATTACACAAGGCAAAAAAACAAACAAACAAACAAACAAATTCTATGTTCTTTTGTAAGACATGGTGGTTTGTTTTCTCTGGAGAACACTATATATTTTTATATACATATTTAATTTTGTCCTTACTTATTATTTACTTATTAGTTTGTTAAAGGCTCAAAATGTATCAAAATCTTTTATTGCTATTATATCTCTGCTTCTTCTCCTCTCACCTTTCCCTTAAATACACTGAGGTAACGTTACCACTTAAAGGTTTATGAGACAGTTCCAGCTTTGACAATAAAATTGTTCTAAAATTTTGTGTAAAAATATTTGCAAAAAAAAAATTTTGACTAATATTGATAATGTTCATCATCAATATACTGTAATGGGCTTTTATGCTTTTCAAATAGACTATGTTTTAGAATACTTTTAGATTCACAGCAAAATTGAGCAGAAAATATGAGTAGTTTGCACACAGCCTGTGCCCCCGTCATGCACAGCTTCCCCCACTGTCCACACAGCATGCAAGTACCACTGGTACTGATATTACTTCCTGTTAGTTGCATTTGTATAAAATACTGTCATGCCTTATTATAAATTTTAATGCCACTTAGCTTCAGATCAGTCTGATTTAAAACAAAACTTGATGCTTTCAAACTGTGGTGCTGGAGAAGACTCTTGACAGTCTCCTGGACTGCAAGCAGATCCAACCAGTCCATCCTAAAGGAGATTAGTCCTGGGTGTTCATTGGAGGGACTGATGTTGAAGCTGAAACTCCAATTCTTTGTCCACCTGATGTGAAGAGCTGACTCATTGGAAAAGACCCTGATGCTGGGAGGGATTGAGGGCAGGAGAATGCCGGGAGCCAGCGTGAGGAACTCTGCCCATGGCAAAGGTCATGAGGAAGGAGGCTTCGGCATACGCAAAGGCGGTATCGAGCCTCAGGAAACCCCCTGTTCCCGAGCATCTACCCCCAAAACCAGAGTCTGCCTACTTTATTGCTTTATGCTCTCACCTACACCTCTGACTTTACAGGGGGCTGTCCCCCACCTCTCTCGGAGAAGGAGTTAACCTACAGCTCCAGTTAATAAAAATTCCTGGGCGTGACAAGGGTGTCTCAGGTCAAACCTCTCTGCTGGCAGACTAGCTTGTGTGACAGGATTATCCACACTCTTGCTACTACATACATGATTGTTTACAACCCCTCAACCATATGCAGCACAGAGAGTTTGGAGTATTTTGAAAGTCTTAGCTAGCATTGGGTTTTTCTAAAGATAAAAATCATGTTGGTGAAGGGTTTTTCATTTATTGGGCCAATGTTTGCTGCTAAATCCCCTGCCCTTATACATGTTAATGAATATATAACTAGCATATAGGAGAAATAAGTATTAACCTTTAAGATTAATCATGTTAAATCTTAGGCTAAGTAAATTCCTTTCTTAATTGTAACCCACTGCACCCTCAACCTATAGGAATGCAACTTTATCTGGTACCTTCGAAGGGTGGTGCCTGGTTTAAGAAAAATCACCCCTGGAAAATAAGTTTTTTGGTTGACTGACCGTTATCAGAAAGAAAGGATCATAAAATGTTAGCAGGCCCCCTGGCCAGAAGATGATGTAAAACCCCTAAGACCTTTTTGTATATATTTATATGAAGCACCTGATTTTGATAAAGGTCAGGACTGCTGACCCCCGTGTGACTTTAAAATTTCCATTTGTCTCTATGTGTAAAAAGAGGTATATAAGCAAACCTGAAAAGAAAGAAAACAGATCAGTTTCTGGAAAGACTGATTTCCCCATGTCATTCTTGTTCTCCATTTTTCTGGCTGAATTCCCATCTGGAGCGTGGGTGCTCACCAAGCCTGCTAATTTTGCCCTGGCTTTTAAGATCCACACTAGAGGGAGCCCAAGGAGGGGCACCCTCTGCTATTCAAGTGGGCGCTGGTGGCCTACGTAGGTGGTGCAAGCTTCTTGTCTCAAAGCTTTATTGGTATCCCACGTAAACCAAGTTATTCAGCCTCTTTTTCTCCACTAATTTTCCTATTACACTATTCCTTTCTAATCTCTCTTTATACTTCTAATTAAATAGCTTTTTCCTAGGACACCAACTCCGTCTCCACTTCGAATTACCCTGGATCCACTGGGGCTGGACCCCGGCAGGAGAAGAAAGGGACGACAGAGGATGAGATGGTTGGATGGCATTCCCAACTCAATGGACATGAGTTTCGGTAAACTCTGGGAGTTGGTAATGGACAGGGATGCCTGGCGTGCTGCAGTTCATGGGGTTGCAAACAGTCGGACACAACTGAGCGACTGAACTGAACTGAACTTTTAGAAAATGTTTTCTTGCTATTTGTTTTCAGCCCTTTGATAAAATATATTTTCTTTGCATTTATGACAGTTTTTAAAGCATATAAGCAGTTCCTAATTATATAAACAGTTCCTAACTATGTCTTTGGTGTTCAAGAAATTTTTTGACAGCATTCTGTTGACTTATATTTCTTTAAAATTAGAGAGAATTCAATAGTATTTTTGAAGTCCTCTCACTTCACTCTATTTTTCTCCACCCCATCCTTCAACCAGCACCAACTTCTAAATCTTTATTACAGTAACTGTGGCATTTTTTGTATAGTACTGTTATGCTATTTTATATGTTTTTTTAAAATAATCATTTTACATTTCTGTAAAACTTTACAATCAGAAGTAGAACAGACATTTAAACAGCTCTATGTTCTGTGGACTAAGAAGCCATTGCTATTCCATTCCTGTCCTGATTTCCCTAACTTAAACTTTAGTTTTGCTCCGTCATTCATTTGAGGCAGACCCAAATTGCTATTAAAAGAAATATACATGTGTAGGACCTTTTCTAAATGCCTAAATATCTGAGACTATTCTTATTTTGCTGATTAATACAAGAACACTTGGCTGTGTACAAAATTCCAGATTACAGAATTTTCTAGGTGTGTTCCATCATTTTCTAGAATTTATGATTATAAAGAAAAAGCACAATGATTAATCTGTTTTACAAGGCAAAGTGAAATAAGATAACACGAAAACACTACCCAGCAATAAACATGCCTAATGCTTTGGATATTACCATTTTCTTATGTCTATGATATTTTTATTTCTCAGGTGACATTTATGGTGATATATATCATTAATTTAATAACAGTTTTTGGGTGAAAAGACATGAAAGGACATGAAAGTTGCTTTAATATCCTAAATATTATATAATACTTTAATGTTGATATTAAAATCAGAGCTTTCATCTAAGTCCTCTCACCTAAGGTTTAAAAATTGTTATAAAACATTTTAGCTATTAGCAATCATAAAATTATAGTGACTATACTTTTTAAACCTATGCTCATAACATTGATCTTTTTTGGCACCATTAAGATTGATCGCATAATTTAAAAGCACATCAAGGAATGCCAGGATTCTGTTTACATTTCCTATTTGGAAATTTTTATCATTTAAAAAATTATATTATTTGACAGGACCTAAGTGATACTAGTTCTTCCAAGTACATGAATTGCCCATACCTTACTCTTCTGGTTTTGAAAATTTTATTTAGTAGGAGGGATTCTATAGTATTATTTTTATTGTATTGCCTGGTATATGACACCCAGTCTTCTATTTATATGATAGCTTTTTATTTCAGTGCTGTCATCATTTAGATATCTGTTTAAGACATTTTACACAACTATAGAAAAGGAAAAAATCTTTTTCCTCAACCCGTCTAAGTTCTTGGCCTATAACAAAAGTAAGATTAACAAGAGAAAAGCACACACATTTATTTAATATGTTTTATGTGAAAACACAAGCCTTCATAAGGAAATGAGGTCTCAAAGAAGTAGTTAATCCTGAGTGTTTTTATGCTAGGTTTGATGAAGACTAGAAAGTCATGGGGAAATGTGATAGGAAAAAAAAAAGGTATGAACTAAGTATAGTAAACTGAGGGAAATAGGATGACCTGCCTGTTAGTTCATATTCCTCTCTGAATTCCTGTCCGAGGAAATATGGAAGGTCCTTTCTTCCAGGTATGGGGAGGCCACCTCTCACACGGGGGGGGTCTTACGAGCTGCTTCAGAGAAAGATGAGAAAATCCTTCCTACATCTGCACTAATTCCTCCAGCCTGAAATATTCAACATGGCATACTGTGGAGTTCTGTGCCCTAAAACCTGTCACCATAAACAGGCATCTCAAACAAGATAAGAGGTCAAGGGACTAGAGATGGATAGTGTTATACTGATGCAAATACCTACATGGAATTGCCCTTTCAGTTGTAAATTACACTTTGCAGTTCAGCTCACCCTGGGAAAAGCACTGACCACCACACCATAATCTATTGTTCTACCTGACAACTGTAGACTGTCTTTTAATATCAACTGCACATGCATTTGATCTCAAAAGATAAAAATGTCATTACATTCAGGAGAAAGATTATAAACAACCAGTTGACTTTTGGCCATTTTTTTTTTTAAAGCTTACAATTAGGATTTGTATATACCTTTTTTATACTTGTCTGAACATCTCCTTCAAATGAAAATCCTAAAAGATCATTAAACAATGAGTGAAAGGAACGTTTAAAGCTTTCAATATGCATTGTCAAACTGCTGTCTGGAAAATTTGTCTGAATTTACTTTCCTGACCAGAAATGAGAGTGTATATTCCCCTATGTTCTTGCCAAAATTGGTTTTATCATTTTTACATGGTAGATCTGCTGGGCAAAAATGAAATCTTATTGTTTTAATGTTTATTTTTGATGTCTAGCAAGTTTGATCATTTTCATAAGTTCTTTATTTTCTACTGAGTTGAAATATTATTGTATGTGTGAAGTATCAATGTGTATTGATACTGATACTATATCATCTCTGTTAAAAAATATTGCCAATTTCCCATTGACATTCTGATATACTCTGATCATAATATAGTTTTCAATTTTAATGTAATAAAATCTATTGGTTTCTTCCTTTATTCTTTTTTTTTGCTATGATCCAGTCTGATTTTCCCCCACACTGGTTGAAGATTTTCTTATTGTAAACTTTTGGCAAAAGTTAAAGATCCTGGGTGTAATTTTCCCTGTATTTAGCTTGCTTGAAGTTCATAGTATTCCCTAAATGTGTGGCTCAAGATCTGTTCAGTTTAAGAGAATTATCAGCCATTATATCTTCAAATGCTGTGTGTGCTCTCACTTCCCCTATCTTCTCCTTGAGTTTAAAATCACAAGTACTGCTGCAGTACATATACACAATGGAGTGTTACTCAGCCATTGAAGAGAGTACATTTGAATCAGTTCTGATGAGATGGATGAAAATGGAGCCGATTATACAGAGTGAAGTAAGTCAGAAAGAAAAACACCAATACAGTATACTAACACATATATATGGAATTTAGAAAGATGGCAATGACGACCCTGTATGCAAGACAGCAAAAAAGACACAGATGTGTATAACGGACTTTTAGACTCAGAGGGAGAGGGTGGGATGATTTGGGAGAATGGCATTGTAACATGTATACTATCATGAAAGAATCGAATCACCAGTCTATGTCCTACGCAGGATACAGCATGCTTGGGGCTGGTGCATGGTGATGACCCAGAGAGATGTTATGGGGAGGGAGGTGGGAGGGGGGTTCATGTTTGGGAACGCATGTACACCTATGGTGGATTCATGTCAATGTATGGCAAAACCAATACAGTATTGTAAAGTAAAATAAAGTAAAAAAAAAAAAAAAAAAGTAATAAAATAAATAAATAAATAGAATAGTGCTGGTCATGAAAAAAAAAACTCTTATCATTTCTTTTGCTGAACACATTTAAAAAAATAAAAAAATTTAAAAAAAATAAAATAAAATCACAAGTACTTTAGATCTTTTCAGACATAACATGTATCTCAGTGTTTTGTCTCTGATTTAACCATCTTCCCTTATTGATTCTTTCCTTTTCTTCTTTATGTTATCTTCCATTTCAGCTATATCTAAACTTATTCAGGGTGGGATGAATTGGGAGATTGGGGCTGACAAATATATACTATTGATCCTACGTATAAAATAGATAACCAATGAGAACCTACTGTATAGAACAGGGAGCTCTCCTCAGTGCTCTGTGGGGATCTGAAAGGGAAGGAAATCCAAAAAAGGGGATATATGTATACGTACAGCTGATTCACTTTGCTGTACAGTAAAAATTAACCCAACATTGTAAAGCAACTATACTCCAGTAAAAATTTAAAAGCCTATTCAGTTTTAATTACAGTTGTCTCTCTCAATTTTAGAATTTCTAGCTTTTCTGCCCAAATTTTTCTGCTTGCTTAATTCCTTCAATGTAGTAATCATAAGTATTTTAAAGTCCATAATGACTTTCCTTTTAACTCTCTTCTCTGAGTTTCCCATGAATCTGTTTCTATTGTCTGTTTTAACTTTTTCTTGGTTTGCAGTCAAACCGTACATTTTCATATGACTGAGGGTGTTTGACAGAGGGCTGGATGTGAAACGCAGAACTGTACAGAGAGTTGAGGCTCTAGATTATAGTCTCTTCCTACAGAGACAGTTTATGCTTTCTTCTCCTGGGCCACGGGGCTAGGAGCACTGGCCATACCAGATTGCTTAACGCCACTAGAAATTTAGATGATGTGAAGGTAGCTTTCTGTCCCTGGGGAGCAGATCTATTCTTGATTCATGCTTATTCCTAGGGTATAACCTTCCAAAAGTCCCAGCTGAAAACCTGGGCCATTCCTCCTGGACCATTCCTCTATATCTACAGCTCTGCTCAGCATTTTCTTCCCTCAGTAGTCACTTTTGAACTTGACAGTGCCTTGGCAGGTACATGAAATGCTGGGCTTTTCTCCTTTGCTTTCTTTTATTCTTAAGATCTTAGCCCCACAGATTCTCCCTGCTTTGAAAGCTCTCCAATGCTTTCAAACAGATGAATTTTCTAGATTTTCTAACTCTCATCAAGAAAGTAACCCAGACTACCATGGCTAGAAATGTAAGCCCAGCCTGATTAAAAAATATATCTTTTCTTTGCTGTTAATTCTGGGTTATTTTTTATGTCCGTAGGATGATTTTTAATTAAAATATTTGATAGGCTATCTAGCTATAGGTTTCCTCTTACAGTTATTAATTTTATCTAAAGCCTGAATGCAAACACAGGGTTTTGTTTTGTTTTTCAGATAATGGAAATGCTTTTATCATATTTCTTGGACAATTATGTTGGTTCCATTTACTCTGAACTTTCATCCAAGAATATCTATTATATTCATGTACTGGGTTCTCCATCTTCTATCATCCATATACATCATCTTCCTGATCAGCATTTTCCTCTATATATCCTTTCAACCTGAATTCTGAATATCTTCCCATTTTTTTCCCCACTGTTTTAATTCTCTACAATCTTTAGCCTGCTCTTTATATCTGTTATAACAAATTTTCCATATTCAATATTCAAAATTCAATACT
Source organism: Ovis aries (assembly GCF_016772045.2). Taxonomy (NCBI): domain Eukaryota; kingdom Metazoa; phylum Chordata; class Mammalia; order Artiodactyla; family Bovidae; genus Ovis; species Ovis aries. The sequence goes on from NC_056065.1 coordinate 62,510,003, forward strand.
CAATTTTCAAATAATTCAATATTTTCAATATTCAGCAAATTTTGTAATATTTGTATTGCAATTTCCCTGCAAGTTTTCTTATGTCCATTTTTAATCTCATTTTATGATTTCCATCTCAGCTTAGTCTTCCTTTGTGATTTTTTTCCTCTTAACTCATAGACTTTATATCTCTTAACTTTCTGAGGCTGGTGGATAATCTTGAAATAATCTAAATCCTGCAATAGATCATCCTCAAATATATGTTCATCCTTTGAGTCTTCCAGATGCTATTAGATAACTTTTCTTCAGAGAGATTCATAGTTTGTACACCTGTTACTTCTACTGGAGGAATCATTTTAAATGTATATAAATAGGGAATACCTTGCGTCCCAAAATTTACAAATAACTCTTAGAGTCACCATTAGAAAACCTGGATCTAATAAAACAAGAATGAAATTGGGTGATTACATTATATTCTGAAATCTTCAATAGTTAAATGGACCTCAAAGCTGCATTTCTACTTCTTTAAATTTTTGTAACTCAAACTACCTTAATGCCAGCAGCACATTTTAGTTTCTATTACTTGTTCACCATTTATTAATTCCCTGCAGTTATAATAAAAGGAACACAATACGAAAGGACAAGTATCTCAATTTCATATAATGTTAGTGAGGAAAAGGGGAAAAAAGTATTAACGGACAAATTAATACTCCATTAATACTTTAAAAAGGTACTGAAAGAGGTTTGAGGAGGGATTTGGGAATTATTCGACCTATTTCATCCAGAGAAACTATGTATACTGTAATGAAAGACAACTGATTTATTTGAACCTAATCCCAAGTGTAGAAACACTAATTGTTTCAGCTAAGTTGCCTAAATTTTACGTGAGCACTAACGTGAAGATACAAGGGATGCCTTGCATTTAATATAAGGAAGTCCTTGTTTCACTTCAAGGGGGATTATCAATGCTATAATTTTCACTATAATTATTATTCTCTTCTGTGCTTCTCTAGGTCAATAGTCTATTAACCTTCAGAGGACCGATGAGAGAAAGTCACAGAGAAGAATCTATATGGACTAATGCAGAACATAACCTGAACACTTGAACATAAAATAGATACATTTTCCCTATACTTCTTGTTGTTCCCTTGAATGAGAAAAAAAAAAAAAACAGCTGATATTTGATACTTAAATGATTTTCTTATGAATAAAATTTCTAAAGTAAAGAAATTTGTTATTTCTTTATGTTTATATTTTGTGCCTTACTGTTTCTAATCATACAAAAACTTTTTTCTGCATTTGATTCTCTGCTGGTCCCATCATTAGATATTATTTTGTATTTTGACAAACAGCAAAGCCCAAGACTGCCTGTGAAACATACGATGTAATTATAACTCATGTTTTGGGGGTATCCCCTGGTTGCATGCAAGGTCAGAACTGTTGAGACAGCTTCTTCCCTTAAAAAATCTTAGACGTTTCTTCCTTAGGTTCTATATGGTCAACCCACGAATATGTGATAATGAAAAACTCACTGTGACAACTGTTTTGTAGCTTTTCCTTGTTTAGATGATATGCCTTTGACAGGACAGTAAAAGATCATGTGTCTCACACTTTGCATTTTCAGTTTATAGTAGTGGAGATGAGGTAGAAATTTTTCTTTTCCATTTCAAACCCTGACCCTTCTACCCTCTTAAAAACGTACACAAAGAGCTCTCCTCGTGAGCTACTGGCTCTGAGTTTTATGGTTCATTTTCTGAAGCAAATTGTCTCTCATAATTGCATGTTTTGGATATTTTAACATAGAAAACAGTCTTTAGTTCAGAGACTTGAAATGATTTACCTTCTAATCTATGATCTAGTGTTTACTAAGTTGCATTTCTACTGATTAAACTAAACTACTAAAGCAGAAATACAGTATTGCAGCAATTCAAAAATACGTGAGAGAAGAAGAGGCTTACTCATTTGCCCACATCCTCAGCTCTTACTTCCCTCGAAAATCTGGAATAGACAACTTAGATATCTCTTGAATTTCAGCCACTGGTCCCTAAGTTTCTACTGAGCCACAGTGATCTTTGCTCAAGGAATTATTTTGAGAAAGCATGATAAGCGCTAACAAAATTTACCCTCATGGCTAGACCATCATTTCAGCAAACACCTACTGCACAAGCTATGTGTCAAACATCATGCCAGACAATGCAGGGTGAGAGGAATGAGAAAGACATGGCTCTTGCACCAACGGTTTTTCTCAGGACACCAAATTTTAGTCAGAAGGGGAAATTTAAAGTCTAGAAGACAACCCTCCAAGCCGAGATGTTAAGGACCCTGGGTTCACAGAGGAGCAAGGCTCTGAATAATTGCATGCTAGAATGGGGCCCATGGGTTTCTCTTGTGGCTCAGCTGATAAAGAATCTGCCTGCAATGCAAGAGACCCGGGTTCAATCCCTAGGTTGGAAAGATTCCCTGGAGAAGGGAAAGGCTACCTACTCCAGTATTCTGGCCTGGAGAATTCCATGGCAGCCTGACTGGTACAGGAACTGGGGCTCTTGGACTCCCTGCAGTGTAATAACTCTGTAACCTAGTTGCCACTGAGTTAACAAAAGACCATGACTTTGGGCTTCCCTGATAGCTCAGTTGGTAAAGAATCCGCCTGCAATGCAGGAGATCTGGGTTCGATCCCTGGGTTGGGAAGATCCCCTGGAGAAGGGAAAGGCTGCCCACTCCAGTATTCTGGCCTGGAGAATTCCATGGACTTTACATTCCATGGAGTCGCAAAGAGTAGGACGTGACTGAGTGACTTTCACTCACTCTGAGGCCCATGTGCTCAAAAGAATGCAGCCATAATCATAGCTGGCATTGGAGTGGCACTTCACAACTGATAAATATCTTGTCCTTGCATAATTTTATTTTATCCACACAGTCATTCCCCCAGCTACATGACCCTGCGGAAGACATTTAATGTCCATGAGCCTTAGTTTTCTTTTCTGCAAGAATAGGTATAATAGTACCTGTCTCTTAGGGATGTTCAGAGGATTAAGTATAGCACTTTAAATATCGGCACTGAAAAATACAAAACATTGCTGAGAAAAATCAAAGAATACCTAAATAAATAGAGGAATATACCATATTCACAAATTAGAATGGTCAACATTGTTGAGGAGTCAATTTGTCTCCAGGTGATCTATGTGTTGGGCTTTTCAGGTGGCTCAGTCGGTAAAGATTCCACATGTAAGAATTAAAGATTTTAAAATTTAAAAAAAAAAAAAAAACATAGTCAATGAAGCAGAAATTAAAAAAAAAAAAAGAATCTGCCAAAGCAAACGCCAAGCAGTATATTTTAAAAACACTGAAAGAAAGGACCTTCGAGAACTCCCTGGTTTCTGCTTTCAGAGCCCTGCAATTAAAAGGTGTCGGGGAGGGAGATGAACTGGGGCTGGATGGATGCATACCCCTGGGGTGTGCCATTGTCTAAAACAAAGCACCATGCTGGGAAAGACTCAGGAGCTCTGAACTAAGGAATAGATTTTTAAAAAATTCAATTCCACTCCACTATCCTGACCAAGATCCCTGGGCCTCAGAGCACCACTGCTGGTTGGTCAAGCTTTTATTCTCACTTAGCTTCAGCCAGAATGCATTCTCTCTCACCATATTCTTGCTCGCGCTCTCTCATATTCTCTCTCCCCACTCCCCGCTCTCTTCCCTCCCTCCCCAAATCAGGCAGAGAAGGTACAGAATTTATTTCTGCACTCTCACGGCAAGGCTGAGTTATTTTTATCTTTATAAATTATTTCCCATTCTTTAAAAAATATCTCATTTAATGAGATGTATTTCTAAGTGACTAAGGTTATACATATTTCAGCAGGAACCCTCAGGGCCATCTGAGAGCCTGGCTTGGCAGGAAGATTTCCCAGTTCTCTTTGTCCCTGTTCTGGGTGTGGCCCCAGGAAACCAGGTGGAACTGAGTCCCAGGAAAGAAAGAAGAGGTTAGATTTATATGGGGCAGGGAGGGGGGCGGGAAGATGAGGAGTCAGCGGGGGAGAGAGACTCTACCTTTCTACTGCCATTCTGGATTGCCATTGTCAGCTAATAACTTTGTAATAACTGGAGTCCACTGTATAACTGAAGTCGTCAGGATACTTCCATGGAGTCTGGGATAGAAGAGGGCTATAAGATGCCTCTCAGTCCTTACGCCACGATTTTCACTGGAAGCTACTGTGTATAGATTTCATACTAGGATAAGTTGAAAAGGAAACCCCAGGCCTTGCCAGCCAGACTAAACGTGACAGTCATATCTTCATCATAGATATTTAAATGCTGGGTTGAAAATACTTTGATGCATAAGCAAACCTCTGGATTTTTTAAAGGAGCTCCTTACACAGGAAATCTGAGAAAATCCAGACATGGCTTTCTCATGTAGGAAAAAAGAAATAGGGAGAAGAGGAAACATGAATAAAAAGTGAGAACAAGAGCAGCAATGGCTAAAGAGAACAGCGAGTAATAGTGATGTTCTCATTACAGTCTGGACCCTGAGCTACAGTCCTTACCTATCGTATCTCATTTAACCTTGCAGTAACTATGAAATAACCACCATTATCCCCATTTTTCAGAGGAGAACACTGAGTTTTAGAGAGGTTAAGTAACAAGTCCAATTCTAAACATCTCAGGGGCATCAGAGAAGGTCTGTCTGCTCTAAGTCTTCAGAGGAAAGGGAAATAGACTGTAAAGAAATGGGAAAGACATCCAGAGAAGCAGAGAGAAGTTTACAAGTAGGAAGACAGGAAGCAAGTTGTATATGGGCGATAAAAGGAAAATATATGGGCTTACAAAATGAATCTCATATCAGGATACTCCATGAGATGTATTTTCATGCAGAAACTTTTTTTTTAAAACTAGCTGATAGGTTTTTTAAACTAGCTGCTCAGTTTTTTAAGATAATGAAAGATAGAAACTGTTCCTGGGGGACATGTGATTCATCTGGTCAGAGGGATTAATAGCTCGGAAAGCCAGCTGCTATTTATCATTACACTTATCATCCACTCTCAGAGTAGTATAATAAGCACACTACTTATTATCACACTTGCAGAACAGAACAAGGCTCCAGTGCCCTGACAATGCTTGAGAACTGTTAGTGCAGTCAGCCCCTCAGCACTGAGGGCTGCAAATCTAAATGACCTCTAAGTTTCCTTCCTGGCTCAAGGTCGCATCATTCCCTCTTCTCCCATGTTGCATTTGTTCTCTTGGATCCATCTACCTATTCTATCATTTATAGTCATCTCTGGAGATGGTTCCCACACCAAAATCACTGCACAACTCAGAACTGGACATTTGTGAAGCTTTAAAAAGCTAAGATCAGGTAGAACTTTAGAGCATTGTACTAATACATATTATATTAGAACTGACAGAGCATATAACAATTTCTGGACTGAGTGCACAAACAGGCAGGACTCTTACTTGGTCTGCCCCAACCCAAGTTTAATGCAGGTCCACAGGCTGAAAAAATGGCATCAACCAGCCCATTCTGCAGGAGATCAGCCCTGGGATTTCTTTTGGAAGGAATGATGCTAAAGCAGAAACTCCAGTACTTTGGCCACCTCATGCGAAGAGCTGACTCTTTGGAAAAGACTCTGATGCTGGGAGGGATTGAGGGCAGGAGGAGACAGAGGATGAGATGGCTGGATGGCATCACCGACTCGATGGACGTGAGTTTGAGTGAACTCCAGGAGTTGGTGATGGGCAGGGAGGCCTGGCGTGCTGCAAGTCATGGGGTCACAAAGAGTCGGACACAACTGAGCAACTGAACTGAACTGAGGCGTTACTTTTGCAGAGTTGATCATAGGCTGGTGACTCTTTCTGGGGATAAGACTGGTAGGAGGAGGTACATTAGCATTATAGCTGTAAGATATCCTCTTCCAGCTTTGGCCTTTCTGTTTTTTGACTAGTTCGGGAGGCACATTGAGGGGTAAGAATTCACTGGAAGGACTGATGCTGAAGTTGAAGTTACAATATTTTGGCTACCTGATGCCAAGAGCCAAATCACTGGAAAAGACCCTGATGCTGGGGAAGATTGAGGGCAGGAAGAGAAAAGGGTGACAGAAGATGAGATGGTTGCATGGCATCACTGACTCCATGCACATAAGTTTGAGCAAACTCTAGGATATAGTGAAGGACAAGGAAGCCTGACATGTTGCAGTCCACGGGGTTGCAGAGAGTCAGACATGACTTATTGACTAAACAACAAATATTTTTATTAGTATCTTTCAAAGATGTTCCTGATATTCTAACTTGGGTTGAAATTCTCAAGAATTAAAGGGCTAAGTCCCAGATTTGTCTATTATTGAAGGGAAGAAAGAAAAGCTATTTGCATTGAGGTGCTATAAAGATGTCTATGGAAAAATGAGTTCTCTCTCATTTCCCCTTTCTATTACCCTTTTTGCCACTTCTTCATCCTCTTCTATCCCTTCTCCAAGTAGGGTATTGTAACTCTTGAGGGCAAGATGTAATTTACCTTTGTTTCAGCTAAGCACCTAGCTCTGTGCCTGTGACATGTAGGTGCTCAGTATTTGCTTGCAGGATAGATGGATGGACACACTGAGACTGGACAAAGAGACAAGATTGAAAATCTCCTGACTATACCACCTACTAGCTATGTGAATTAGGCAGTTTGTCACCTTTCACATACCATCCAAAAACAGAAACTACACATCATATTTGTTATGAGGAGTCAATGAGATAATCTTCAAAAAGCAATTGACACAGTACCCAGTGTTACTAATCTGCTCAATAAATGTTACCTCCTTAAGAAAAAAAAAAAAAAAGAATAAATGTTAGAATTGGGAGGAAGGGAATTCAGGGCACTCATAGTAGATGACAGTAAAATGCAAGGTCTTGATTATCCAGGTTGAGGTTTAGGAAACTCTGAGGATAAGTTAGGGTCAGTAAGAATCACGAACCTGGTACCTAGTAAAGATAGGCTGAGTAAGGAGTAAACTGGGGACTGGGATCTGATCATGGGTTGGAGGGTCTGGGCAAGCACTTAATTCTGAACAAAACAAGTTCAAGGAGTAAAGCTCCTTCTCTCACAATACAGCTAAAAACAAGCCTTATATCTTTAGAGGGATGGTCCTGCCTTTTTAGTTCTTTTAAACTCTGACCTAGCAACTATTTAGATATTTGCTATTTTTTCTAGTTATCGTATCTTTATAACAGACCTCAAAGATGAATAAGAAGTCCACAGTTGCCAGTTGAACATAGGAAGATCTCGGAAGTGGTGGCTCCTACCTCATAAGAAAAAATGGAAAAAAAAAAAAAAAAAACCAGTATCAAACACTCTTCTTAGAACAATCACACAATAGAGGTCACAGGGCACACTGCCAACCTTCTCACCTGAAAAGACATGTAAATACAAAGAATCACAGCTTGCTTGGAACAGAAGCTGCTGCAGGAACCAGTTAGGAACATTTAAGAGTAAATCACTAATTGCTAGAAACTGAACTAAGACTAACTTGAAAGATAAAACTCCTGGGAGCCTAGCTTTAAGGGGAGAGAGTCCCCATACTTTCATGAGTTTTACCTCCAGGAGTCCCACCAGGTTTGAGGGTGAATATTCAAGAAAAATTCTCCCATGCTTCTGGCATGAAGCAATAAGTGAAAGTGTTAGTCATTCAGTCGTGTCCAACTCTTTGCCCCACCAGGCTCCTCAGACTCTTTGGTCCAAGTCCTGTAGCCCACCAGGGTCCTCTGTCCATGGAATTCTCCAGGCAAGAATACTGGAGTGAGTTGCCATTCCCTTCTCCAGGGGATCTTCCCGACCTGGGGATCAAACCCAGGTCTCCTGCATTGAAGGCAGATTCTTTAGCATCTGAGCCATCAGGGAACCAGCAAAACCAAACTCAGATATAGCAGAGATTTTGGAATTATTAAACTGGAAATTTAAAATAACCATGATTAGTGTTAAAAATGGAAAACCCTGACCTCATGCAAGAGCAGATTGGTAGTGTAAGCAGAGAGAGAAAAGCTCTGCAAAATAATTTTTAAATGCTAGGAATAAAAAGCACTATATGAGAAATAAAAAACATCTCTGTTGATCATCAGCAAACTAGACATGCCAAGGAAAGAATGAGCGAGTTTAAAATTACGTCAATAAAAACTTTTCAGTGGACTACCATAGCAGTACAGTGGTTAGGACTCAGTGCTTCTACTGAAGGGGTTATGGGTTTGATTCCTGGTCAGGGAACTGAAATCCTGCATGGCATGCAGCCAGCAAGGGAAAATTTTAAAAATAAAAACCTTTCAAAATGAAAAGCAAAGAGAAAAAAATGAAAAACTGAACAGTATTTCTAAGAACTGAGGAACAATTATAAAAGGTATAACATGAATACCAGAAAGAGCAGAAAGAAATAAAATAGTCGAAGTAATAATGGCTGAGACTGTCCCAAAATTAATGATAGACACCAAATCACAGATTGAAGCAGCTTAGAGAACACGAAACAGGATAAATTTAAGAAAGCTGTACCTATGTATACTATATTCAAACTACAGAAAATCAAAGACAAAGTCTTGTAAAAAGTGAGGAGGGAGAACATTTTACTTCTACAGGAAGACGGATAAGTATTATATTGGAGTTCTCTATAGAAGCCATGAGACAAGCGTGGAGTGCAATATTTTTAGTGTTGAAAGAAGCCCATTATCTAGAAACAGAGGAGACGTGAACATAAAGGAATGCGTGTTCAGTAATGGGACAAAGGAAGAAATATTTAGCTGTTACTTGAAGTCAGGGACATGAGAGGGTGACTACAGCCAATAGAAGAGAAAAATGAAATGTGAGGAAAAGACTAGTTAGTTATATAAGAGTTTGAGGTACCCATTTTTATTTCCTCGTCTAATTTTTTTTTCTCCATTGGAACTGCTTCCATGAAACACAAAAGAAAGCCTTCTGCAAAGGCATGGATACTTCTGAAGGAGCCTGTGACCAGCTAAGTGGGGCCCAGTGTTGACCAGAGAAGGCCACCCAGTTGACCCTTTCACAATCAATGCCCAGTTGTCAGGGTTCTGTAATTCTGATAATGTTGAAGAATTCAGGGAGTTACGATGGTCGAGAACCGATAAGGTAGAAGGTCAGGGTCGCAAGGGATCCTGGTGAACACATGGTATACAGTGAGAAGGGAGATAAGTGAGGCTGGGGATAGGAAAGATGGGCTGATAGAACTAGGGTGGTCAGAGAACTGAGGTCATGAGGAGGTGCAGATCAAAGGTAAATGTAGAAAAGGTTAAAAAAATTTGAAGGTTAAAGGGGATCTGAAGTATAGAGTTGGAATAAATGTGGGTGGTGTAGTTTAATCAGCTTGTATATATTTGGCTAAGTCTCAAAGGATACAGGAAAATGAAGATGGGTATATCCCCGTGCATCTGCACTATTGAACATCTGAGACAGATAACACGCCCTGAGGTGGAGGTTGAGTTCTGTCATCTTTACACATTTGCCATTTATGGCAGTAGAGTGATTTCTGATCCCCTGATGCAAAATACCTCCAGTCTCCATGTCTTATCTGTTACATCTACTGTACCTATTGCTTTTTCATTCTATAAGACAGTGGTCCCCAACCTTTTTGGCACCAGGGACTAGTTTTGTGGAAAACAATTTTTCCATGGACTGGAGGTGGAGGGAGGGATGGTTTGGGGATGATTCAAGCACATTACATTTATTGCTAACTTTATTTCTATTATCATTACATCAGCTCCACCTCAGATCATCAGGTATTAGATTCGATAGGCTGGGGACCCCTGCTTTAAGAAATTTCTTTTGGAGTATGGAAAAGAGGAAAGGAAACAATACAAATTTCTACTTCTATAAGTGATTGTGATAGACTCTCTTGGAGATCCAGATGAGCTGTTTCAGAACGCTAGAACATTCTGAAACACCACTAGTTCTGAGCTGGGCACATTGCTTCAGGAAGGAATTGACCACCCAAGTGGCAAAGGAGGAGATCTTGAGACCCAGTGTGTCTGGGACATTTGCATGGTTGGCAGCACAAACCACAGACGCCGATGCTTGATTATTCAGGATTCTCAGGGATTGTATAACTTCCTCTGTTGTGTCTCACCGCAGCAAAAATTCAAAATGGTGGACCAGCGTTACATCTCTGTTACAGCTAAGTTTTATTCTGTAAGCAAAAGAAAGTGCACCCTCAAGGCATGAGGGCGGGTCGACCCCAAAGGAGGGGCCCCAGTCCGTCTTGGCTTCCTGCTTTTATATGTTTTCCTCCTCCCCTCCTTGAGCCTGCCCTATGCAAATCGGGCTAGTCAAGAAGGGGGCGTATTTGTTTCACCTGAAGTTCTAACTCCCTGTCCATGGATTTTTCTTTTGTTCCATTTTTGCTGGCTTTTTCCTTTCTTTGTCTTTTAGCCACTGCCATCTTAGACTCCTTTTTCCTATTCTAACTACCTAACAGGATGAAGTGTGATGTTTGTGGGACTGGGGGAGACTTCCTTGGTGGCTCAGATGGTAAAGAATCTGCCTGCAATGCAGGAGATCTGGGTTCAATCCCTGGCTTGGAAAGATGCCCTGGAGAAGGGAATGGCAACCCACCCCAGTATTCCCACCGTGGACAGAGGAGCCTGGTGGGCTACAGTCCCTAGGGTCAAAAAGAGTCAGACATGACTGAGCAACTAACACTTTCAATTTTGATATGTGGCAAATGTGAAACAACAGGCCAAACTAGTCATTATGACCTAGATTAGTACTGTCTTTACTTTAGTTAAAACAGATAATTGGGTGGTATGGATTGAGGGCCATCATAGGAAAATGCCATGAAATCTCAAGACAGCACAACTAGAGGAAACTTCAAGATCATCTAGCCTTATTATTTCTAGGGGTGCTGCACAGCTATCATTGTCTATGAGTGTTTTGATGTGAAAAGCACTAGGAACATTCATTGGCCCAACCTCATCTTCTCTTATTGGAAAGCCTAAGACAATGAGGTGCAGTAGCTGGGTCAGTCGTTTGGGGCAGAATTAGAACTGCAACTGATGCCTCCTGAATCCACTTCTCAACCCACCATATTTTAGTTCTTCCTCCACTGGCTTGAAAGTTCTCTACAAATACAGAGATTTATTAAGTTAGGGGCTGGTCTATTAAGATTTACATTAGATCATACCAATTCCCTTCTTAAAACCCTCCAGAGGCATCCCATTGCAATTGCATGAATTCCAAACTTCCTATGGGTTTCAAGATTCTCCATGTGTACTTGTGTGTGCTCAGTCATGTCCAATTCTTTGCAGCCCCATGGACTGTAGCCTTCCAGGATCCCGTCCATGGAATTTTCCAGGCAAGAATTCTGGAGTGGGGTATCATTTACTATTCCAGGGGGTCTTTCCCACCAAAGTACTCCATGACCTACCCCAGCTCACCCCTTCAGAGCTACCCCCTCCTTTCTGCCCCTACTCACTACACATACACACTCTCCTTCTCTGTTCCCATCCAGGTTGCTCCTACATCAGGAACTCTACACTGCCTTTTCCCTTGCCTGGAACATCCTGCCTGAGATCTTTCTCTGCTTTTCTTCATTCAGGTGAACACTCAAATGTCAATTCCTCAATGAAGACCCTGTTCACTCCAGCTCCCCATTATCTTGCTTTATTTTCCTCATAGAACTTATTGCTACCCAGCCCCCAAATCATCTTACTGGGTTGTTTACTTACTTATTGTTTGTCTGTCCCGCTTGAGCATAAGCAGTAATCTTGCTTGAATTCATCCCTACGCCTTGTTCTAGGCATTCCAATAACCTTATGAATTCACAAGCATACTTCTGTTAAAATGTAAAGTATCTTAGGCAAATAATATGTGAACTTATAGGTGATTGTGAATTTGTTTATCAGCCTCTTTCCAGAGCACTAGCTAGCAGGGATTCATGACTCTCTTACAGCTCAGCGGGGAAACAAAAGAGGATTAAATTGGATTGCAGATTGGTGAAAAGGTTTTATCGGGGAAGGCAGACAAAGAAGTCTCAGGACAGAGGAGGCATGGTTTGAAAGAGGGTCCAGGTAAGTAAAGCTTTTGATGAAAACCTGAAGAGGCTTCTGGAGAAGAGATGAGTCTGCCATGGTAACCTCTTTCACTCCCTTCACTGGCATCCCATTGCAATTACATAAATTTCAAACCTCTTATGGGTTTCAGAGTGCCCCCTGTGAGTGTGTGTGCTCAGTCGTGACCAACTCTTTGCAGCCCCATGAACTGTAGCCTGCCAGCTCAAAGCTGACCCCAAATGTGACATTTACAAAGGCAGGCAGACAGAAACTGGAAAACATGTAGAGCATTTGTTTCCACTTAAATGTGACTTTCAATGACATCATCTGTGAAGCACACAATCCTGCCTTCAGGATTCTCTTCAAATGTACCACTTGCAAAGAGGAGATTCAGAGAAAATGCATATGAACCCACTAGGTGTTAGCTGGAAGAGGAACCAAAAAATGAACTCCTAAGAGCTCTGGAGGCCTGCCTTTCCAGATCCACTCACAGCGGGAGACTTGAGAAAGGAAAGCAGCTGAGCAGAGTGATGTGATGAGGCAGTGAGGGCGTGCGGCAGAGATGTTCCTTTAGGGATTAAATAAGAACAATAACAAAGGCTTTTGGAAATGATGAATGACAACAATGACAGCTCTGTTCTGGAGGGGAGATGAATGCATCTTTGAATTACCCCACAACATCTAGGTGGGAAGCACTTAACAGACATCACTTGCTTTAGATGGCACCATTCACAGCTGCACAGCTAGAAAAGGCAAAGGGTGGATTCTCCTGAGTTTCTTATCCTCTCACATTCCCTTGGATTTCTCTTGTTGGTTCTTGCAAAATAGGGCTGTGCCCTTCCCATCGCATTATTCTGCAAGCCTGTGGCACAGACTTACGTAAGACATGTGCAAAGAAATAACAGGATTTCTGGGAAGCAGATCTTAAAGGCTTATTTTTTTTAACTGCATTGCTAAATTTAGGGAAGTGATTCAGAAGACACCCCCACTTCATCACATGCACACCCCTCTGTCTAGTGTTCCATGCACGTTTAGCTGTTCTTCTTGGCATTTTATTTTTTTTTTTAATCTAGTTTCAGCAAAGGGCCTTGTTGCATTTGTCCATAAGTTTCTTTTTGTAAGGATCATTTTGCCCTTTTTGTTGGTGACGTGATGACTTGGGCCAACATGAATAAAATATAAAGCAGGGCATGACATCTCTTCACACAGATCAGAAATCTGGGGACTGTGCAGTTCCTGAGGGAAAATGCATTCCTCCTCTAAGGGCCTAGGGAGGTCTGGGGGAATTCTTGACAGTCGAAGGGCATCAAGCTTTGAAATGTCAGGCTGAAAATAAGCACTTGACATCAGATTCCTGTGACTGGTTCATTCATTCGTTTCTTTCCCTATTACCTGGGTGCGGAAGGCTGTGTGGTGACCCCCTTCTCCTTCCCACACTGGAAAATGCACAGTAAAGAGAGCTCTAGGTCCTGATTCCAGACGTGTGACTAGTAAGTCAAATGTTTCTGAGCATGTCATTGCCTCTTTCAGCATCATTTTCTTTTCTATAAAATGAGACAGTCGGACTGGATCATCCTTTCCCAAACTGATACACAGTACTCTAGTGGGAAAGACACAATCCCATTTTATCCCTTTTTTTGTCTTTCACAAGGTTCAGAAGCACTTTGAAGACTAGGTATGTCCTGTAATAAACACACGCCACCTCCACGAACAATGAAAATTCTGTCAATCACAGTTTTCAAACTAACTTGGCCGTGAAACAGTCCTGGCAGCCTTCTCTTATCCTACCCCTTCTCCCCCCGCCAACCTTTTAACCTCCATCCCATTGAGCCTTAATGTTCTAAGGAAACTATCTTTGGAAATCCTGAAATAGATGATCTTGTGGATGACCTTGCAGGCTCCACATTCAGCTCATTTCTGCCAGGAGAACCTACTTCTTGCCTAACATGTTCTAGGTGCACTGACGAGAGACGTGGGCCCTGCCTGTGAGCTGCTTACAGTCATGCTCTATTTTGGTCCATGTGATTGAAAAGCAGGTTGCTTTTGGTGAAAAGCTGATGACATCGCTTTGAAGGGTGAGCATGTTGCTTTAAAAGTCACTCAGTCACATCCGACTCTCTGCTATGGTCCCATGGACCATAGCCCACCAGACTCTTCTCTCCGTGGGATTTTCCAGACAAGAATACTGGAATGGGTTGTCATTTCCTTCCCCATCAAAAGTCAAAGGTTACTTATAATTCATTGGCTGATAAAGATCTTGCCCTAAGTCCACTGCTGTTTACTTGTCAGTTCAGTAGAAAGATGTAGATTCATAGTGAAATACTGATGGAAAACCGTCACCAGCTTCCTACCTAATCCCCTGAACAATGAACTAACAGCACTCCATCCTGGCTACGGGGAAAGCCGTGATTGTATGCTCATCCCTCAGTCATATTCGACTCTTTGTGATCCCGTGGACTGTACCCACCAGGCTCCTCTGTCCATGGGATTCTCCAGGCAAGAACACTGGAGTGGGTTGCCATGCCCTTCTCCAGGGGATCTTCCTGACACAGGGATTGAATCTGCATGTCTTTAAGTGTGGCCAATATAGGATAACAAAATGGTTATTGTGGATGATGTAAAGAGTCAGGAATTTCTGCCCATTCCTGTCACGTCTGAAATTATTTGGGGGAAATACAATTAAATTAAGAGGAAGACTTCTGTTTGATGGTAGAGCAGCTTAAAATCTATTCCAGTACATTTTATTAAAACATTTCTTGGACTTAGGATTCTCTTCTGGACAAGGCAACTCCAAATCTGCCTCAAGCTTTACAGCTAATGGTACCACCCACTGAGTCTCCATATGGCCCCATGACTAACGACATTTGTTATCACGTTAAAATGGCCCCTGACTGTGCCATAGGCACAATAGCACAGAATATCAAGTTATTAGTGAGACGACTTGGGGCAGAAGTACAGAGAGAAGACACTGGCAGGAAAGAGGCTGTTTCAGGGTACATAGAGGACAGACAGCTCGTCTATGGCATGCGGAACACCTCCTAAATGACAGCTCACGTTTAACAATTGCTCAAAGCCAGGCCATCTCCGCTCATCTTCTGATACAGCGTTAACAGAAATGCCACGTGATTGGAAGAACAGTAAATGAAAGTGCAAAAACTGAAATGAAGATGTGGGAGGCTGTGGAGGGGAGGAAGACAACTTATGAACAACGGGACTACAAGATGATGAAACGGAGCAGATGTAAATTGCAGAGAATTTCAGGAGTAGAGATGTGCTCAATTTCAACTCTAGGGAAACCAAATGCCGGTTTCCTCCACCTCCCTACATGAGAAGCAGCAGACAAAAGAGAACAATGTTCCCTACAAAGAGAGTGGGATGTCAGGGAGAGGAGTGGGAGAGAGAAGCAGCAGCTATTGTGCCACTGTGCTTCTTTCTTGACTGGACGACTGCTTGGAGACACTCGGAGGGAGCTGGGGTAAAGGGGGTTCCTGATTTCCCAATTAGCCCTTCTTGTTTCATGTCAGGGCCCGGTGGGGTGGGCTGCTTTATGCCGCTGCAGCCTTGCCTCTCAGGGAGAAGATGGGAGAGCCGGGAGGCAGTGATCGGCTGCTCAGGGCCAGCCCCAGCACACTGGGTGATCCCCGAGGGCCAGGAGGACCAACCAGTTGTTAAGATGTAACCTCAGAACCCCTTTGACCACTGCCTTCCCCCGTTTCGCCTTTCCTCTCACAACCCTTGTTTGCCTATCTTGTTGAACTCATTTTTATCTCTTCTCTCTTCTTCTCCTCTTGATTCTACTTCCACACCACCCTCCCCCAACCAGAGTCACAGCCTATCTCATCGGTGACTGTCTCACCATCACTTTATACAACTTTGTGCTTTGTCTTTATCCTGTGATCACTCTGCAGATTTCTAGCCCCGAGAAACGACAACCATCTTTCACCATTTTTTCCCCTGCTTGGATGGCTATTTACTAGAGAAAAGTCCAAAAGATTTCTGCTTCAGCTGAGTCATTTGTCATCCCTGGCGTTTTTTGCCCTCAGTGGCTACCTGACATTTTCACTCCCTTTTCAAACCCTTTCTTATTCCTGCTCTTCCCCTCCCAGCTTCCCACCACAGCAGATGGCCTTGCTTCTCTCTGCACACAGGACAATATAAAAATCAAAAACAGGCATCTGGATCTTGTTCCATGGGAACTCTTAATCAGAGGAGTACCTTGATGAACTTGGATTTGCATGAGAAGGCTTAGACCAGCAGAGCGGGGTAGGGACTGGGGACAGTTGCTCAGAATAATAGAATGAGAAAATTTTAGCATTCTCAAAGCTATCACAGGAGAGAAGGGGCAAAGAAGAGAGAGAAAAAGGAGAGGAAAAAGAAGGCTAACACAGGAATGGCTGAAGCAGACTGACACCCTTTGGTGAAGAAGCCAGTGAAAAACTCCAGTGGCGAAAACTAAGATTTTAAGAACAAGAGTTGAGTTATGGTCAATTGGAAACTGTTTGTGTTGCTAGGATAAATATCCCTCTTTTGACACTGCTATATTTAAAATGAATAACAAACAAGGACCTATTGTACAGCACAGGGAACTCGGCTCAATGTAATGTGCCAGCCTGAATGGGAGGGGAGTTTGGGGGAGAATGGATACAGGTACATGTATGGCTGAGTTGCTTTGCTGTCCATGTGAAACTATCACAACATTGTTAATCAGCTATACTTCAATATCAAATAAAAAGATTAAAAAAACCTCTGTAAAGTCTACCACAAATAGAAGTGCTTTGTGAGAATGCCACATTGTAGAATTGGAGGTAGAGACCTCAGAGTGCCCAGAGGATACAAGAGGCTCTCTCAGCCAGTTCAGGCGAAGCCGTGATCGAGATCAGAGGAGCCTGGGGAGATGCCAGCCCCTGGAACTCTGCATAGATCTGTGGAAGCCTGGGAGACTTTTACAAGGTTTGGAATGATATTTAGGCAAGATCAGTTTAGAGGGGCAAAAGGATCCCATGAATGAGTATTTGGATTAAAGAACAACATGCATCTTCACGAGTGTCTTCAACTTGGCCCCCATTCTACAAACATTATCTCCAACTCTACCTAATGTCAGCTTCATTCATCTCAAGGAAGAGGTAGAAGTGTGATGTGGTAGAGAAGGGAGCATCTCAGTGTCAAGTAGACTTGGTTTTTTAATCTCAACTCCAACCTTACTAGCTGTGTGGCTTTGAGCAAATTGCTCAACCTCTCTGAGTCACAGCTTTCTCTTCTGCAGCAGAAGGAATATAACACTTCTGGGGTTGTCATATTTAAATGATACGATATACAGAAAGGGATATCATAAGCACTTGTGGATTTTGGCATCTATGGGTCAGAGGTCCTGGAACCAATCCCCCACAGATACTAGAAACAGCTGCTGTTCAGTCACTAAGTCATGTGAAATGACTGTATATGAAAGTAACTGCAGTCCTTGGCACACAGAAAGCACTCAGGAAATATCAGTTCTTCCTCCAACTTCCACCTTGATCCTATTCCTTCATCTTCTCTTTGAGGTTGTTCCATCAATCATTCATCATTTTTCTATTTTCTTATTCTCTTTGTATCTTCACATACATATGTTTAAAACTTACTCCTGGGACTTCTCTGTGCTTCCACTGCAGGGGGCACAGGTTTGATCCCTGGTTAGGGAACTAAGATCCCACATACCTTGTGCGGCATAGGCCCCCCAAAAAAAACAAAAACAAAAACACCCTGCTCTTATAAGACTTGTGTTTTCTATTTCCCTGCTCCTCTTCTCCAAGCTAAAAACTCATGACATAACCATCTCAGTCACATCTACTTCCTCAGTGCCTGCATCCCCAATTCACCGCCCTCTGACTCTGCCCCACCAATTCATGAAACTTCCCTTAGTTTGACCTTCAAAATGGTCAGACCCAGAGAATTCCATTCAGCCTCTTTTTACTCGACTGCAGTGCCATTTGCCACTAAGATCGCTCCCCCTTCCTTTTGAGACGTGGACCACTTCTACCTTCAGCTGCTAGGCCACTAATTTGTTCCTTCTCTGTCTTTTTAAAATTGATTTACAGTTCATTTTACAGTGTTATACTGGTTTTAGGTGTACAGCACAATGATTCAGTATTTTTACAGTGTATACCCCATTAACAGTTATTACAAGATAATGGCTGTAATTCACTGTGCCATATATTACTGTTGCTTATAGGTTTCATGCATAGTAGTTTGTGTCTCTTAATCTCATATCCCTAATTTTCCTCTCCCCTCTTCTCTGTCCCCTTTGGTAACCACTAGTTTGTTCTCTGTATCCATGAGTCTGTTTATATGTATATTCATCCATATCATTTAGGTTCCACACGTAAACAGTGTCAGAGTCTTTCACTGCTTGACATTTCACTAAGCCCAATACTCACGAAGTGCATCCATGTTGCTGCAAATGGCAGAATTCCATTCTCCCTTATGGCTGAGGAATCTTCCATTGTGTGTCCATGCCACGTTATCTTCAGCCATTCATCTGTTGATGGGCACTCGGGTTGCTTTCATATCTTGGCTATTGTAAGTAGTACTGCTGTGAACATCTGAGTGCGTGTATTTTTCTGGATTAGTGTTTGCATTTTTTTCTGGGTATATACCCAGGAGTGGAATTGTTGGATCATATGGTAGTTCTATTTTTAGTTTTCTGAGTGACCTCTATACTGTTTTCCATCGTGGCTACACCAATTTACATTCACACCAACAGTGTACAAGGGTTCCCTTTTCCCCACATCCTTGCCAACATTTGTTATTTATATTCCTTTTGATGATAACCATTCTAACAGGTGTGAGGTGATGTCTCATTTTCGTTTTCTTGATGAGTAGTGAAGTGGAACATCTTTCCGTGTGTCTATTAACCGTTTGTATAACTTCTTGGGAAAAATGTCTCTTCAGGTCTTCTGCCCATTTTGGTTGGTTTGTTTTTCTGACAGTTGTATGAGCTGTTTGTGTATAAGCCCATTTTCAGTCATATCATTTGCAAGCGTGTTCTCCCATTTCATAGGTTTTCTTTTTATTTTACCAGTGTTTCCTTTTCCTGTGCAAAAGCTCTTAAGTTTAATTAGATCCCCTTCATTTATTTTTGCTTTCATTTCTTCTGCCTTAGGAGACAAATCCAAAAAAAGGGTTGCTACCATTTACAGCAAAGTTTTCTACCCATGTTCTCTTCTAGGAGTTTTATGGTTTCATGCCTTAAATTCATGTGTGTAATCACTTTGAGTTTACTTTTGTATATGGTGTGAAGGAGTGTTCTGATTATTTTTCATATAATTGCCCAGTTTTCCCAGCATCACTTGAAGAGACTGTCTTTGGTCCATTATATATTCTTGCCCCCTTTACCACAGATTGACCTATGCATGTGGGTTTATTTCTGGGCTCCCTGTTCTGTTCCATTGATATACATGTCTGTTTCTATTACAGTACCACCCTTTTGATTACTGTCACTTTGCAGCCTGAAGTCTGGGAGGGTACTACCTCCAGCTTTGTCTTTTGTGTTTCCATATGAATTTTAGGATTATTTCTCCTAGTACTGTGAAAAAATGTCATGGACATTTTGATAGGTATTTCTTTGGGGAGTATGGCCATTTTAACAATGTTAATTCTTCCGAGCTGAGAGCATGGGATATCTTTCCATTTCTTTGCATTATCTTCAGTTTTATCAATCCTTTATAGTTTTCAGCATATAGGTATTTCACCTCTTTGGTTAAGTCCTAGGTATTTTATTCACTTTGATACAATTTTAAACAGAATTTTTTCTGATAGTTTTTATTAGTGTACAAGTATAGAAAAGCAACAGATTTCTGTATGTTAATCTTGTATCCTACACATTTGCTAAGTTTATTTATTAGTTCTAATAGTTTTGAGGTGGAGACTATGTAGAATATCATTGTTAGTTTCTTTTCACAGCCTCCTAAATGTTGTAACCCCCTCTCCCACCTAGAGTTCCATTGTGCCCCTTAAAAATTCATACTCTATATCATCCTGGAAATTTTTATTCACCACTAACCCTTTAGCCACCACCCATGCGAATGACTTTAAAATAATTATTTCTCTGAGCAAGAGCTCTCTCCTAAGCACTACATTCTTTTTCTTTTTTTTTTAATCCTATCTCTTTAGGTCAATAAGCACTTACTGGAGTGCTTACTATGTCCCAGGACTTTCACCAGGGATATGATCAGGAATGGAACACACCTCCCTGGGATGTCAAGAGGGTCCTGCATGCTTGAATTAAGTCCAAACTCACCCAGATACTCCTAACTCCATTAGAAGGGTAAGAAAGGGAACCCCACGATTTCAAAGCAGGGTCATCCTTCCCTAAGAGAGAGTTTAAGTTCTGTACCTGCACTAAGACCTCCTAACTGCCAACAACAGGTGCCAAGAGAGTCCCAGACACCCACACATTCATACCCCCAAATGCTTATGGCCTGGCTTTCGAAGCCTCCTATCAATATCTGTCTTGAAGGATAAATATCCAAAATAGAGAGAAAGTATACAATTCATAAGAGAAAACCAAGTAACCTAATATTTTTAGAAAAAGGCAAAGGATCTGAATAAACACTCCTCAAAAGAAGACAAATGCCCAACAGTACATGAAAAGGTACTCAACCTCACTAATCATCAGGGAAATGTGAATCGAAAACCACTGAGATCACCACACACCTGCTAGGACGTCTATTATCAAAAAGAAAATATGACAAGTGTTCACGACAATGTGGAGAAAAACATACTTGTGCATTGTTCCTGGGAATGTAAATTGATAACAATCACTATGAAAAATCACTATGAAAAGTTTAGAGATTTCTCAGATTAAAAACAGAACTACTATATGATCCAGCAAGCTCATTTTTTGGTATACAACCAAAGGAAATGAAATTTGGATCTCCAAGAGATACGTACACGCCCATGTTTATTGCAGTATTATTCATAATAGCCAGATAAAGAAACAACCTAAATGTCCATTGACAGATGGATGGATTAAAAAGTGTGGTACATACATACAGTGCATATTATCCAGCCATGAGAAAGAGAGAAATGCTGCCATTTGCAACAACATTGATGGAACTTGAGGGCAGTATGCTAAGTGAAAAAAAGCAGACACAGAAACACTGAACGCTCTCACTTGTATGCTGAATCTAAAAAAATTGAGCTTACAGAAGCAGAGAGTAGAAAAGTGGTTGCCACGGGTCTGAGGTGAGGGGAGAAGACAGAACAAGAATAAGTCAGTCAATAAGTATAAAGTTTCAGTTATGCAAGATGAATGAGTTCTGGAGGTCACCATGTACAACTTAGTGATAAAAACTAACAAAACTGTACTATATACTTGACATTTGTGAAAAGAATAGACCTTAAATCATCTCAGCACACAAACACACACTAACTATGTAGAGGTGATAGATTAAGTTATTGAGCTTGACTGTGGTGATCTTCTCACAATGCTTTTTTAAATATACATACATCAAAACAGCAAGGGTGGGGAAGTGAGATGTGGGTTAAAGGTTACAAATGTCCAGTAATAGGCAAATAGGTTCTGGGAATGTAATGTACAGCTCAGTGACTATAGTTAAAATTCATGTTTGAGAATGCATGTAAGAATTAAAGATTTTAAAATTTAAAAAAAAAATAAAAATAAAAAAATATTATTCATAAAAAAATAAAAAATAAAAAAAAAAACAATACTGTATTACATACTCGAAAGTTGCTGAGAGGGTAGATCTTAAATGTTCTCACCAAAAGAACATGGCAATCATGTGACATGATAGGTGTTAGCTAACACTGTGGTGGCAATCATTTTGCAGTATACAAGTATATCAAATCAACACATCAGTTCAGTTCAGTCACTCAGTCATGACCAACTCTTCGTGACTCCATGGGCTGCAGCACTCCAGGCCTCCCTGTCCATCACCAACTCCCAGAGCCTACTCAGACTCATGTCCATGGCATCGGTGATGCCATCCAACCATCTCATCCTCTGTCGACCCCTTCTCCTCCCATCTTCAATCTCTGCCAGCATCAGGGTCTTTTCCAATGAGTCAGTTCTTCATATCAAGTGGCCAAAGTACTGGAATTTCAGCTTCAGCATCAGTCCTTCCAATGAATATTCAGAACTGATTTCCTTTAGGATGGACTAGTTGGACCTCCTTGCAGTCCAAGGGACTCTCAAGAGTCTTCAACACCACGGTTCAAAAGCATCAGTTCTTCAGTGCTCAGCTTTCTTTATGGTCCAACTCTCACATCCATACATGTCTACTGGAAAAACCATAGCTTTGACTAGATGGACCTTTGCTGGTAAAGTAATGGCTCTGCTTTTTAATATGCTGTCTAGGTTGGTCATAGCTTTTCTTCCAAGAAGCAAGCATCTTTTAATTCCATGGCTGCAGTCACCATCTGCAGTGATTTTGAAGCCCCCCAAAATAAAGCCTGTCACTGTTTCCATTGCTTCTCCATCTATTTGCCATGAAGTGATGGAACCAGATGCCATGACCTTAGTTTTCTGAGTGTTGAGTTTTCAGCCAACTTTTTCACTCTCCTCTTTCACTTTCATCAAGAAGCTCTTTAGTTCTTCTTTGCTTTCTGCCATAAGGGTGGTGTCACCTGCATATCTGAGGTTATTGATATTTCTCCCAGCAATCTTGATTCCAGCTTGTGTTTCATCCAGCCCAGCATTTCACATGATGTACTCTGCATAAAAGTTAAATAAGCAGGGTGACAATATACAGCCTTGACATACTCCTTTCCTGATTTGGAACAAGTCTGTTGTTCCATGTCCAGTTCTAACTGTTGCTTCTTGAGCTGTATACAGATTTCTCAGGAGGCAGGTCAGGTGGTCTGGTAGTCCCATCTTTTTTTTTGTTTGTTTTTGTTTTTTTTTTTTTTGTTTTTTTCATTTTTTTAAATGTTTATTTTATTTTAAATTTTAAAATCTTTAATTCTTACATGCGTTCCCAAACATGAACCCCCCTCCCACCTTCCTCCCCATAACATCTCTCTGGGTCATCCCCATGCACCAGCCCCAAGCATGCCCATCTTTTTAAGAGTTTTCCACAGTTTCTTGTGATCCACATAGTCAAAGGCTTTGGTGTAGTCAATAAAGCAAAAAGTAGATGTTTTTCTCTTGCTTTTTCAATGATCCAGCAGATGTTAGCAATTTGATCTCAAGAACCAGAGAACCAGAGATCAAATCAGCACATAGTATACCTTAAACTTAGATAATATTATAGGTCAATTGTATCTCAATAAAACTGGAAAAGGCATCAAATTTTACTTACTAATATTGTATGTTTAACATGTATACAACTTCCCTGATGGTACGGTGGATGAGAGTCCATCTGCCAATGCAGAGGATGCCCATTTGATCCGGGAAGATCCCACATGCCTTGGGGCAACTAGAGCCTGTGCTCTCCAACAAGAGAAGCCAGTGAAATGAGAAGCTGTGAACACAGCCAAGAGTAGCCCCCAGTCCCTGCAATTAGAGGAAGCTTGAGCACAGCAACAGTGACCCAGCACAACCAAAAATAAAAAATTTTAATGTACAGGCTTTCCAAAACACTTGTTAAAAAAAATTAAAACTCTGCCTTCAGTCCACTGAAGGTGGACTTTTGGATAAAAGTCCATTATGGCTTTTATCCTGGTTTCCATCAGTCACCACCAAAGCCTCAGACCCCCAGGTAAGCCCCAGGTAACCCGCATGTCTATCTTCTCATCCCTCAAGGCTCTGTGCACGCGCTTAGTCGCTCAGTGAGTCTGACTCTTTGCAACCCCATAGACTGTAGCCTGCCAGGCTCCTCTGTCCATGGAGTTCTCCAGGCAAGAATAGTGGAGTGGGCTCCCATGCCCACCTCCAGGGGATCTTCCCCATTCAGGGATCAAACCCAGGTCTCCTGTATAGCAGGCAGATTCTTTACCATCTGACCCACCAGGGAAGCCCCCTTATGGCTCTATATAACCCCAATTCTGTTCAATACCCCATTCCTTCCAAGCTCCCCAAACCACCCACTGCGCTCTCTGGAATCCACGTCTGTCATTAGCAAACATCCCCTAGGGCCCAATCTCTTCTCCGAACAGTCCTTTCACTTTCTTGCTCTAAGGAGGCTCTCCCCAGAGGTTACTGCCTCCAGGAGAGTAGGGGCTGTGTTTCTTCCCACAGCACTGACTCTGGGTTTGAAAGAAGATGAGGTCCTCCTTGCTCTTCTTTGCCACTTTCAGACCCTGCTGTTTCTCTCCTCCCAAAACACCCCAGCTTTGAGTCATATGTCATCAGACTAGCCCACTCACTACCCTTCACTGTAGATATAACTTACTGACATTTGCTTCACTTCTGTCTTAATTTTTGGTGATTTTGAAACATGAAAGTGAAGTTGCTCAGTTGTATCCGACTCTTTGCGACCCCATGGACTGTAGCCTACCAGGCTCCTCTGTCCATGGGATTTTCCAGGCAAGAGTACTGGAGTGGGTTGCCATTTCCTTCTCCAGGGGATATTCCTGACCCAGGGATCGAACCCAGGTCTCCTGCATGGTAGGCAGATGCTTTACCGCCTGAGCCACCATACAAGAAAGTGAAACATCACACAGCCCAGCCACTCACCTCAACAAAAGTGCCTACCTTGATGCTCTTGCCCTCCACCCTTTCTCTATCCCCATGGTGACATCCTGCTGCTGCTAAGTCACTTCAGTCGTGTCCGACTCTGTGCGACCCCATAGACGGCAGCCAACCAAGCTCCCCCGTCCCTGGGATTCTCCAGGCAAGAACACTGGAGTGGGTTGCCATTATGTCCTAGACTTTGTCATAACAAACCTTTGCAACTATGATATAAGTCCCATGTAGGCTCTCCTTGAGCCCTCTCCCCTAAACTTCAGCTATCTCCCCCTAGCACCCCAGATCCAAAAAATTCTGACCTTACCTGAATTTATATTCCAGTGATTCTGTCTTTTTACTGTCCCTGCCCCCTTCCCCTCCTTAGTCAGCTTGTATTCCATAGTCATTCCTTAGTAACTTCTATGTGCAGATCATTTTCCATATTCCTTGATTTATTGTATTCACTTGGCTAAACTCCAAACTTGAGCATTTCTGCCAGCCATGTTGGCCTACCAACTCAACACAGCTCCAAGTGACTAGAAACCCTCCCCCCCCCTCCCTCCCCCTCCCCTCCCTCTCCCTCCCCCTCCCCTCCCCCTCTCTCTCCCCCTCCCCTCCCCCTCTCTCTCCCTCTCTCTCTCCTGACTTATGTGCTTTAAATTTCTGCCCCAAACCTCAAGGGGGTCCTTGATGCCACCCATTGGCCACATCAGATTCCCGTAGAGTCTTTGCCCTCCCACCCTGAGATGATTAGTTCACAACTTCTTTCTCCTCCAAGTCCAACACCTCTGCCCCCATGACCACTCTTAGCTGACAATCTTGCCTCTTACTTTCCTCACAAAATTGAAGCAAAAGAGAATTCCACAAACTCCCACTACGTCATTTACCACCTCCAACCATCTGCACCCAGAAACACAGCCTTCATCCTGTTATAAAAGGTGGGCTTTTTTACACACCTCTCTAAAGCCAGCCATCTTCTCCCATGAGCAGTTAATGCCTGATTAGGTGGGTAAATTGTGTGTTTGTGGGATGGATGGCAGGTTTTCCCCCCCTCATTTCTTCCTATCATGAATAAGAGTGTCATGAATATCTTAATGCCTTTAATTTTGGGGGTTTTCTTAGAATGGATTCCCAAAATGTATAATGATGGGGACCAACTTTATTTATACTTCCCCAGTGAAGTATAATGGATGGTTATAGGGAATGGATGGTTCCCTATAACCTTATAATGGATGGAGGATGGTTCAAGGAACAAACAGCTTCTGATTCACTGTCGGATAAGAGGAAAGAAAATTAATGTTATAAAACACTAATAGAACTTAGTTATGAACTTTAATAGAACTAAAGTACACTAAAGAAAATCAATGGCATTTGGAAAATATGTCTGAAATTATATGTTACAATATATTCCATTCAAATGATAACGTGTGTATTTTCCCTTCTCCAAAAAAAGTCTTTTTTTTTTTTATGTTTACAGCTTTGCTCGGAGAAATAACCAAAGAACAAAACGGTAAAAAAAAAAAAAAAGCTAAAATATTAATTCCTGCTTGCCTCATTCATGTCAACTTGCAAGAAAACAATTTGGGAAAAGAAGTTCCAATGATCTGATTTCCTCATCAATAAATATTTGTGAAATTGAATTAGTAAACTTTAATATTCCAAAACTGCACAAGGACCTATGCAACTCTGTGAAAACTTTGCTGATGTTAGATGGAGGAAAGTAGAGAAAGGTCAAATAAATCACGCGTGCTGGTTACCTTGCTGTACTTTTGCAGACTTCTGTTATTAGCTGTGCTGGCATTTTCCTATCTTTTTTATTTTTTTCCAGATTTTTCCATCACAAAAGCAATGTATCTCCAGGCAAATGAGGTGGTTTACCATTTGCTTCAAAAGAATTTCTCCTTTGTGCATAAATGCAATAAAGGCAAAAGGAAAGAATAAAAGTATGTAAGTGCACAAGGAACAAGAGACCACAGAAGGAAACCATAGATAGGATTGAGCAGTTTGGGAAGATCTCATTTCTACCGAGTTTAAAATACTGGATGAAGACAGGCACAGCAGAGTAAGCGCCAGTTCACATGCCTGCAGAGACCAAGGGAACTTGCCTAAGAGGCAGTACCAAAGACGAAAGTGAAGTGGAAGACTGGAAATAAAGGGCTTGTTTGGAATCTATATAACAATGAATTGAATCCTCTCAGATCCCCCTTCTAAAATTACAGCCACGTGACAGAGCCCTGAAAAAGATCAGAAGTCGATTCTCCAGTGAAACTGAATAAAAGGGTTGCAGATGTGAAAACACCAAGCACTGAAAACGGGAATTTAGTGAAAATCTGCACTTTAAACAAGAAAACCTTTCATTTCCTTTCCCAGCCTTGCTCCCAGAACATTTTCAAGGACATGTGCCATCCAATTTCCCAGACATGATATTGAAGGATTCTTCCACTATAATAGATAACCCCAGAGAAAGACATTCACATACTGACATACGTGGGTACCCCAATGAAGAGTTAACCCTTGACTCTACTTCATTGACCAAAAAGTTTGTTTGGGTTTTTCTATAACATTTTACAAAATATCTGAACAAATTTTTTGGCCAACCCCATGTCATGGTGAAATCCCATGGCTTAGAAGACTTATGCATGCATACAAGGTTTCACATCAGATTTTAGTACCTTATTTTAAAACTAAATACTCAAAAGCCCTAAGACTTTCTAAGAAAGCCTCAAACATTAAAGATAGACAACAAATGGGGAAAATGAATAAGAGGAGAAACAAAGATTATACAAAGAACAGAAGAATAATTACAGTATCCTGAGAGAAAAATATTGCACTCATGAAACAAGTCAGAGTACTATGGAAAAAGAACTGTGTTAGTTAAAATATAACAGGCTCTGCTATAGTAACAAACACTCAATTTTCAATGACTTAGAACAACAAAAGTTTATTTCTTATTTATGCCAAGTCCAAATCAATTAAAAGTTGTTCTTTTTTATCTGGAACTCTGAGATCCAGGTTCCCACTATTTCATGATGTCACCATCCTTGCACGTAGCTTACAAGGATATCACAGCAGGAAGAAAGACGGATGGACTGAGGCCCAGATTTTAATTTTAATGGGTTCAGCCCAGGAATGACGTTTGTCACTCCTGCTCGCTGACCAGTGGCCAAAACTAGTCCAAATCTAACTGAGGTTGGGAAATAGAAGCATGTGAAATGTTTGTTGAGTCTAATATCCCTGCAATGAGAAATACCAGAGTAAGAAACAGCTCTTGAAAATTAATATGATAGTAAAATTTATATATCCATAGAAAATATAGAGGATAAAGTTGAGGAAATCAGGAAATAATTTTGTAAAATACAGAGAAATTAAATCTATAATCCACCCGATTGTTAAGAACTCCACCAAGAATACGGAGAAAAAAGAAAGGGAGGAATTTTTCTATGAAGTAATACCAGAAGTTACCCATAGACTATAACCTACAACTGTATAGATTAAAAGATCCCACTGACACAGGCATTCATCTTCAGTTCAGTTGCTCAGTCGTGTCCGACTCTTTGCAACCCCGTGAATTGCAGCACGCCAGGCCTCCCTGTCCATCACCAACTCCCGGAGTTCACTCAGACTCAAGTCCATCGAGTCAGTGATGCCATCCAGCCATCTCATCCTCTGTGGTCCCCTTCTCCTCCTACCCCCAATCCCTCCCAGCATCAGAGTCTTTTCCAATGAGTCAACTCTTCACATGAGGTGGCCAGAGTCCTGGAGTTTCAGCTTTAGCATCATTCCCTCCAAAGAAATCCCAGGGCTGATCTTCAGAATGGACTGGTTGGATCTCCTTGCAGTCCAAGGGACTCTCAAGAGTCTTCTCCAACACCACAGTTCAAAAGCATCAATTCTTCGGCACTCAGCTTTCTTCACAGTCCTGTGCTGGAAAACTATGATCAGGAATCTTATAAGGCCCAACAAACTGTGGGTAAAATAAGACCCCTCAGAAGCAAGGCCACCACTTAGTTTGACAGAAGGGAGCGGTATAACTGGCAAGCATCTCTCAGAGTCTGCTCCGTTCAACAACAGTGTTGTGTTTTACGTTTATCACTTAACATTATGCAATAATTGTATTTCTATGGCACTGTATTATTTTCATGGCTGTTACATTTAGTGATTATAAATATCCTATGGAACAGATATACCATATTTTACTTAACCCTTCCACTATACTTAGACTTACATTTTCAATCAGACTTATGTTTCCAATCTTCTATTGTTATAAATAAGATAGTCGTGGATATCTAGTTGTCTAAATTTTAATTTAAATTTGGATTATTTCCCTAGGATGGATATTTCTTTAGGATTATCTCCAAAACTGTAAAGGCAAGAGCAAACCTTATTTATATTTTCATGACTGTTGGTAGATTAAAAAAAAAAAAAAAAATCAACTTCCAGGCTTCCCTAGTGGCTCAATGGTAAAGAATCTGCCTGCCAATGCTGGAGACACTGGGTCGATCTCTGATCCAGGAAGACCCCACACACCGAGGAGTAACTTAGCCTATGAGCTACAGCTATTGGGCCTGTGCTCGAGATTCCGGGAGCCACAAGTACTGCAGCCTACGAGCCCTAGAGCCTGTGCTCTGCAACCAGGGAAGCCACTGCAGTGAGAAGCCTGAGCATCACAGCTAGAGAGCAGTCCACACAGCAGTGAAGACCCAGCACAGCCAAACAGCCGAAACAATGAAATTAAAACAAAACTGACCTCCACAGTCACACCAGTACATGACGCATCCAGGCACACCTGCACGTATGTTTATCCACACACTCGCCAGCACTGTACACTTTCACTGAAAATTTTTGCTGACTTAGGAGGAGGAAATGGCCTGGTAGGTATTTTTCTGTATAATTATTTATAATAATTTCATTTTAATAAATCAACTCTCCATAAAGTTTGTTAATCTATTTAGTGCTTTCCTTATTACTTTAGAAGACTTCTCTCTATTAACCTTTTGTCAGTTACTTGTGTTTAGTTTAATAATACACTGAAAATTTAAAAATCTATGTAAACAAATCTGTTCTTTCCTTGATGATCTATTATTTATAAGCATATATTTCTGCAGAAAGTTGATAACCACTTAATTTCTTATTGTTTTACTATGATTAATTTTTTATAAGTCCAATGTGTGCTTATGTTCTACACACTGGAGGTTTAACATAAACAGAAGTCCCTGCCTCCCACCAGTTTACAAATTCTTAGATAGTTCCAGCATTGCTACTACACAGAATGTTTTCTTTTCCCATTGATGTTTCATGTGCCACAAATTCTTATATGTAAATATATTCTGTCAAAAATCCCAATGGCATTTTTCACAAAACTAGAACAAGCAATCCTAAAAAACCCTGAATAATCAAAGCAATCTTGAGAAAGAGGAACACAACTGGAAGCATCACAGCCCCAGATTTTAAATTATATTACATCGATAGTAATCAAAACAGTATGACATTGCCATAAAAACAGACACATAGATCAATGGAATAGACTAGAGCACCCAGATAATAAACATATTCATATATATTCAATTAATTTATGACAAGCCGAGAATATATATACAATTGGGGAAAGGGGAGTCTCTTCAGTAACTGGTGCTGGGAAAACTAGACAGTCACACGCATAAAAATGAAACTGGCCCACTATGTTATACCATATCCCAAAATTAACTCAAGGTAGATTAAAGACTTGAATGTAAGAACTATAAAACTACCAGTAGAAAACAGAGATGATAAGCTCCTTGATTTTGGTCTTAGTAACGATCTTTTGGGTCTGGCAATGAAAGCAAGAATAAACAAATGAAACTAAAATTTAAAAACCTTCTACAGAGCAAAAGAAAATTAAAAGGCAATCTATAGAGTGGGAGAAAATATTTACAACTCATACCTGATAAGGGATTAATATCTAAAACACACAAGGAACTCATGTAATTCAATAGCAAAGGAGCAAAAAATCCAATTTAAAAAATGGTCACAAGATCCAAACAGACATTTTTCCAAAGAAGATACACAGGTGGACAACAGGTATGTGAAAAGATGCTCAATATCTTAAGTCATTAAAGCAATCAAAACCACAATGAGACATCACCTCACACCTGTCAGAATGAATAGTATAAAAAAAAAAAACATAAATACGTTGGTGAGGATGTGGAGAAAAGGGAACCTTTGTACAATTTTGTTTTCCTTGCTAAATAGAGTGACCTTGGGTTCCTCCTGAAAATTTTGTCAGCTGGTCGTTTTCTGGTGTTATACAGCAGATCCAATTCAGTAAAGTCACTTCTCTGATTCTTTCTTCCACTATTTTCAATAGCTATTTTGCATTTTTACTTTATTCTGGGTAGGTCACTGCTTTTTCCCATCTTCTGGGAGGTATGCCAGCAAAAACTTAGAGTCATCTGCTAGGCCTTTGCTAGTGTGTTATCTCATGGCTTTGAGGGAAGGCTCCCATATCCACAAACTTACCCTTAAACTTTATACTCTCTTCTTCCTTGGTCAAGCACTCTCAGGGGCCTCTCTCAGACACATTCTCCCAGGTTCAGCCAATAAACTCTCTCTAGATCCCAAGGCTCCTTCAATATATAATAGAAACTCCCTGGGCCTGGTCCAGCATTTTCTGATTGAACTCTGCTTAGATCTGATGCTAGTTATGAATCTGGTGGCTAGGAGGAGAAATGGAACCATATCTTGAAGAGGACTCTGCACTGTTTCACAAGGCCTTATTTGAAATCTCTTTATAGTCTGCAGGAAAGATGGGGGTAGGAGGCCCTATCCTCAGTAGAGAAATAGACAGCTTCTTCAGAATCAGAGTTCAGGGGAATCAAAGTTCAATGTACATCTACACAGAGATGTCTTTATCTCAAAGTCGCACTCTTTGCCCATTAAGGCACCAACTTTGACTTAAATGGATTGTGGAGGATGAGAACTCAGCCTTCTTAGAGCTTCCCACCATTATGTCCTGTGCCCTGATCTTCAGCTGCTTCTGCCCCACCCCCACCCCTGCTTCAGGATGTAAGGCCTTCTGACTCTAATATTTTGCTATAAAATTTTGACCAATAAATCCTAGTCTGTAATTTTCTCCCTTCAACTACTCATCCAATTGTAGAGACCTTACAGCCATTAATTTCCCACAAATCAGCCTCAAATGCTGACTCACTGCACCAATTAGCACATCGCCTTCCACCTGAATTCCACTCCAGCTCATTCCACATGGAAATCTTAGCAGTCACACTGCGCAGCATAGCAGGAATTATCAATTCACCACTCACCTCACGGCCATCCATAGGGCAAGCAAGCCAGCTCCAGAATCGCAGCCTCACAGGGGGTTTCTGAAATTCACCTCTGAAGCCAGTGTTCTTAAACTGGGTTCCTGAGTTCAGTCGCTCAGTCGTGTCCGACTCTTTGCGACCCCAGGAACCGCACACACCAGGCCTCCCTGTCCATCCACCAACTTCCGGAGTCCACCCAAATCCATGTCCATTGAGTCAGTGATGCCACCCAGCCATCTCATCCTCTGTCGTCCCCTTCTCCTCCTGCCCTCAGTCTTTCCCAGCATCAGGGTATTTTCCAATGAGTCAGCTCTTCACAACAGGTTCCTGAATAGCGGGGGCTGCAATGAAGATTCGTAAAAGTGATTGAGATGGAGAAGGCAATGGCACCCCACTCCAGTACTCTTGCCTGGAAAATCCCATGGACGGAAGAGTCTGGTGGGTTGCAGTCCATGAGGTCGCTAAGAGGCGGACACGACTGAGCGACCTCCCTTTCACTTTTCACTTTCATGCATTGGAGAAGGAAATGGCAACCCACTCCAGCGTTCTTGCATGGAGAATCCCAGGGACAGGGGAGCCTGGTGGGCTGCCATCTATGGAGTCGCACAGAGTCGGACACGACTGAAGCGACTTAGCAGCAGCAGCAGCAGCAAAAATGATTGAGAAAGTGCTCTCAGGG
This sequence comes from Ovis aries, assembly GCF_016772045.2. Taxonomy (NCBI): domain Eukaryota; kingdom Metazoa; phylum Chordata; class Mammalia; order Artiodactyla; family Bovidae; genus Ovis; species Ovis aries. The sequence continues at coordinate 62,542,581 of NC_056065.1, forward strand.
TAAGAGGAGTGGTGAAAAGCAGAGTGGGACGGGAGTAGGAAGCTTAAATAGGAGTGTGGTACTTGCTGAAAACAGGTTGCACCACAAAAAGGTTAAGGGGGGATGGGGTGAGGCGCTGTGGGAGGCAACCTTTTGTACCACCAAGTCGGCTTCCATTGGCTGAGCTCTGCCCGGTGGGAGTGGGCGCTGCCTCCTGGGCAAGGAGACGACTGTTTGGCTGAGGACTATTTTCACGGGTAACAGGCAGCTGTGAAATGTTATCAATCATTAGAACCAGCAGCCCGAGGATGGGCGTGCTGCCTGTCAACAGGATCCAGGTGGGGCACTAGGAGAAAAAGAGATGCCATTACACGAACATCTAATGGGTATATACCTGCGTGAGACCTCAGTCACCCAGTCCTATCTGACTCTTCGCGACCCCAAGGACTATAGAGCCCGCCAGGCTCCTCTCTCCGTGGGATTTCCCAGCAAGAATACAGGAGGAGGTGTCCATTTCCTTCTTCAGGCGATCTTCCTGACTGGGGAACCGAACCCATGTCTCCTGCTTTGGCAGACGGATCCTTTACCACTAGCCACCTTACGTTAAATTCTTTTTAATTGACTCTTATTTAAATTTCACAACAACTCCAAAAGGGAGGTGTTAATACTGTCTCCATACGTCTTCTCAAGGAAAATGAACCTTCAGAGTTTAAGTGACTTTCTGATGATTACAAAATGAGGCATCATGTTTTCAGGTGTAGTAAATTTGTAGATAAAAAGAAAATGCCTCGGCTTATGTACTGGTAAAATGGATACACACAGAACTCATTTAGAATCATATCTTTGGAAAGTGGAGATTCTGGAGTGAGCCAATTAGATCCAAATCCTAAGTTTTAGTGCTTTCAGTAATACTGCCTCTTGAATAAAACTGTGATTCTTATTCCCTAAATATTCTTGATCTCATACGTTACTTTTGTTTGTATGTGTGTGTATATATATATCAACTTAGTAACTAACTTGTAATAAACTAGTTGAAATATTACATTTCCCAGGCCCTTAGGATAATAAATGTTAAAAATTACTAAGAAATTCTCCATTAAATGGTGGAAAAGCCAGAAAATAGTCTATATATGCAATTAATAATTTACTTGGCTTTTGACTGTGGGTTTACTTTATGTCCATTTTCTCATTATAAAACAGGTACTAGTCGCCTATACAATAATATAGATAAGAAAACGGAAACTCTGGGAGGTTTATTAACTTTTCCCAAATCACAGAACTAGGAAGGGATAGGTCTGGGAATTGAACCAAAACCACCATCTGACATCAAAACTACTATTGGACATTAAGGAGAAAATGGCCCATCATAGATTCACCTATACAGAAGCAACCAGTGAGGCAGATTTTCAGTATAAAGGAAATTTTCCACCCTTTCAACTCTTTTTCACATGAGCCAAATCTGAAAGCTACAAAGGAGATGGAAAATTTCAGAAAACACTCATTCACTCAGCATATCACTGAAGCAGGAGAACAATTCCAAGACAAGAAAGGAGAATCATTAATAAAGACCTGCTAAAATAAAAAGTATTTTTCTAGAGCCAGTGCCCTGAGCTGACACAGGATGAATGGCTCTGATTCCACAGCTGGGGTGAAATTATCAAATCAGGTTCTCTGGCCCAGAGGAGGATGGGGTTTTGTGACAGGAGTGGCTACCTCCATCACCATGGAAACTATACCAGCCAAACTTGCCCTGGATGGTGGCCTCTGCAGAAGGTTACTTAAGTTTTCTTTGCTTCCTCTCCCTCCTCACCATCCCCTACACTCAATGAATAAATCCCCTGTTGTATACCTCTGGGCTCTGTTACCTCAGGTCACGTTCCAAAGGAAGCAAAATTCTAGTACTGGCAGAAGGCCTCTTCTGTCTTCCTTAGACAACTTAGCCTTTCTAGGAATCACTTTCCTTTGGACTGTTGCGAGGGATATATTTATTTTATGCATAAGGACATTGTGTGTGTGTGCGAGCCTAGGACAAAATATTTCTGAATACATTCAGATACCTTCCCTATGGTTGTTGTTGTTTAGTCACAAAGTCATGTCCAACCCTGCAACCCCATGGGCTGTAGCCAGCCAGGTTCCTCTGTCCACAGAATTTCCCAGGCCAGAATACTGGAGTGGGTTGCCATTTCCTTCTCCAGGGGATCTTCCTGACCCAGGAATTGAACCCATGTCTCCTGCATTGGTAGGTATATTCTTCACCACTGAGCCACCAGGGAAGCCCACCTTCTCTCTACCTCACTCTATTAAAAGTAGAAAGAATTAGGGGAAAGAATTTTCCTGGTTCAAAACTCTTATTGGCTGTCTATGGCCTATGAAATTAAGAACAAACCCTGTCTTGTATTCAAAATCTTCCACAGTATGATCCCCAATTCCCTTCCCATTCGCCTTTCCCATGATATCCCCCTTCTCACTAGTCACTGAACATTATCTGCATTTGTTTACCTTTATGCTGTTCTCATGTCCCTCTGTTTACTTGTACCAGCCTCTCCCAATTTTTTCTTTTTTTTTTACTTTTTGGCCACACCCTGCAGCACATGGGGCCTTAGTTTCCCAACCAGGGATCAACCCTGCACCTACTGTATTGGAAGGTGGAATCTTAACCACTGGATGGCCAGGGAAATCCCTTGCCTCTCCTCATTTTGCCAAAATCTTATCCATAACTTTAGTCTCAAAATGTATGGAAATTCTATGCAAATCAAATTTCAGTAAATTATGGAAACTGTGAGTATTCCATTCCTTCAGTATATCTTATCATTTGTTGTGGCTAAAACTTGAATTTTAAAAATGTTCCTTGATGTTATAAAGCCATGTATTTTAAGTGTAAAACTTGATGGATTTTCATGAAGTGCACACACTCATGTAAATACCTCCTGGATCAAAAAATAGAATATTATAAATATCCAGGTAGCCTCTCTCAAGCTGTTACCTCTGGGTTTGCCTCTTGGGTGTCTAGCCAAAATACAACTGAGCCAGAGAGCAGGAGAAGGAAGGATTGTTTTTTTTTTTTTTAATTTACTTACTTTTGATTGAGGGATAATTGATTTACAATTTTGTGTTGGTTTCTGCCATACATCAACATGAGTCAGTCATAGGTATACATTTGCCCCCTCCTTCTTGAACCTCCCTAGCAACTCTCACCCCATCCCACCCATCTAGATTTTTTCAGAGAGCACCAGTTTGAGCTCCCTGAGTCATACAAAAAGTAGCAGAAGACCGAAACAGACATTTCTCCAAAGAAGACATACAGATAGCTAATAAATACATGAGAAGATTGCTCATTATTAGAGAACTGCAAATCAAAGCTACAATGAGGTATCATCTCACACCAGTCAGAGTGACCATCATCAAAAAGTCTACAAACAGTAAATGCTGGAGAGGGTGTGGAGAAAAGGACACCCTCTTGCACTGTGGGTGGGAAAACAAATTGATAACAACCACTATGGGGAACAGTATGGAGAGTACTTAAAAACTAGGAATAAAACTACCATATGACCCAGCAACCCCACTATGGGGCATATACCCTGAGGAAACTAATTGAAGAAGGAAGGATTTATTACTCTCAGCAAGTTAGCAGAACAATGCGGAGATTTTCTGAAGTAGTATCTTCTCAAATAGCAAAATTGGGGAAGTTTTAGCTCAGGGTGCATGCATAGAAGAAGGGACTTGGGTATGGTATATGCATATTCATGAAGGGGCTTGAGCCAAGAAGAATTTAGCATAGCATTGGACACAGGTTGACAGAGTCTTGGCTCTGCTTGATTGAAGTCATGAGGGTCAGCAAATGTCAGCTTCACCATTCCTTAGGTTCTGGTTAGTCTGGTGGTTGAGAGGGTTTAAATCTTGCAAAATAGCTCAGGAATGTGCTTCAGGCTAATCTTTACCTTTGAAACAGAGCTGGGAGTCTTTACAACTGATATATTTCCCTGATCTGGTCAAGAGCAAGCACTGTGGTCAGCTTGAGATCACAAATTGGCTTAGGCCTAAAATGGCTTCTTTTATGTCAAGAAAGTTATGCCTAGAGAAAGATAAATAATCTATGATGTCACACGTGGAATCTTAAAAATATAATAAACTAGTTAATATAACAAGAAGTAGACTCACTGGTATGGAAAACTAGTGCGTGCCACTGGGGGAGACAGGGGGCAAGCAATATAGGGGTGGGGGAGTGGGAGGTACAAACGCTTGGGTGTAAGACACGCTACAAGAATGTATTGTACAACACAGGGATTATAGCCAGTATTTGTAATAACTGAAAAGGGACTGTAGCCTTTAAAAACTGTATTTAAAATGTTATATCTGGTTCTCTTCCTCCAGGAACTCCATACTTTATCTGCCCACAATGCCTTTTCATAATTTTCACCCTCTTCTGCAAAGGTAGCTGCTATCATGATATCTAATATCATGCATTAGCTTTCTCCTTTTTTTAAACTTTATATAAGTGGACTCATCCTAAAGGAAATCAGTCCTGAATATTCACTGGAAGGACTCATGCTGAATCAAATTCCAATACTTTGGCCACCTGATGCAAAGAACTGACTCATTAGAAAAGACCCTGAGGCTGGGAAGGATTGAAGACGGGAGGAGAAGGGGACAACAGAGGATGAGATGGTTGGATGGCATCACTGACTCAATGGACATGAGTTTGAGTAAGCTCCCAGAGCTGGTGATGAACAGGGAAGCCTGGAGTGCTGCATTCCATGGGGTCACAAAGAGTCGGACACGACTGAGCGACTGAAATGAACTGATAAGTGGACACACACATTTGTGTTTTTTTGTGATGTCTTTTGATCACTCTCATGTTTGTGATATTTATTCATGTTGTTGCATGTGGCAGTATTTCATTCCTTGTCATTCCTCTATAGAACATAAATAGTCCGTTATTTTTTGTTTTCCAGTTGATAGGCATTTGGGTTGTTTCTAATGGCCAAGAAGGAAATGTGCTGAGAAGGTCCTCATGTGAGTCGAATGCATCCTTTCAATCTTAGACGATGTACAATGTAGCTGTAGGGTTTTCTACCAGATACTGACATGTGGACATAGACTCATTTTCTCCCTTAGCCACCCGTTGTCAAAGGTTAGCGCAGTTCAGTTCAGTTCAGTCGCTCAGTCATGTCCGACTCTTTGTGACCCCATGAATCACAGCACGCCAGGCCTCCCTGTCCATCACCATCTCCCGGAGTTCACTCAGACTCACGACCATTGAGTCAGTGATGCCATCCAGCCATCTCATCCTCTGTTGTCCCCTTCTCCTCCTGCCCCCAATCCCTCCCAGCATCAGACTCTTTTCCAATGAGTCAACTCTTCGCATGAGGTGGCCAAAGTACTGGAGTTTCCGCTTTAGCATCATTCCTTCCAAAGAAATCCCAGGGTTAATCTCCTTCAGAATGGACTGGTTGGATCTCCTTGCAGTCCAAGGGACTCTCAAGAGTCTTCTCCAACACCACAATTCAAAAGCATCAATTCTTCGGTGCTCAGCCTTCTTCACAGTCCAACTCTCACATCCATACGTGACCACTGGAAAAACCATAACCTTGACTAGATGGACCTTAGTCGGCAAATTAATATCTCTGCTTTTGAATATACTATCTAGGTTGGTCATAACTTTTCTTCCAAGGAGTAAGTGTCTTTTAATTTCATGGCTGCAGTCACCATCTGCAGTGATTTTGGAGCCCCAAAAAATAACGTCTGACACTGTTTCCACTGTTTCCCCATCTATTTCCCATGAAGTGATGGGACCGGATGCCATGATCTTAGTTTTCTGAATGTTGAGCTTTAAGCCAACTTTTTCACTCTCCTCTTTCACTTTCATCAAGAGGCTTTTAGCTCCTCTTCACTTTCTGCCATAAGGGTGGTGTCATCTCCATATCTGAGGTTATTGGTATTTCTCCCAGCAATCTTGATTCCAGCTTGTGTTTCTTCCAGTCCAGCGTTTCTCATGATGTACTCTGCATAGAAGTTAAATAAGCAGGGTGACAATATACAGCCTTGATGTACTCCTTTTCCTATTTGGAACCAGTCTGTTGTTCCATGTCCAGTTCTAACTGTTGCTTCCTGACTTGCATACAGGTTTCTCAAGAGGCAGGTCAGGTGGTCTGGTATTCCCATCTCTTGAAGAATTTTCCACAGTTTATTGTGATCCACACAGTCAAAGCTTTGGCATAGTCAATAAAGCAGAAATAGATGTTTTTCTGGAACTCTCTTGCTTTTTCCATGATCCAGTGGATGTTGGCAATTTGATCTCTGGTTCCTCTGCCTTTTCTAAACCCAGCTTGAACATCAGAGAGTTCACGGTTCACGTATTGCTGAAGCCTGGCTTGGAGAATTTTGAGCATTACTTTACTAGCAGGTGAGATGAGTGCAATTATGCGGTAGTTTGAGCATTCTTTGGGATTGCCTTTCTTTGGAATTGGAATGAAAACTGACATTTTCCAGTCCTGTGGCCACTGCTGAGTTTTCCAAATTTGCTGGCATATTGAGTGCAGCACTTTCACAGCATCATCTTTCAGCATTTGAAACAGCTCAACTGGAATTCCATCACCTCCACTAGCTTTGTTTGTAGTGATGCTTCCTAAGGCCCACTTCACTTCACATTCCAAGATGTCTGGCTCTAGATTAGTGATCACATCGTCATGATTATCTGGGTCGTGAAGATCTTTTTTGTACAGTTCTTCTGTGTATTCTTGCCACCTCTTCTTAATATCTTCTGCTTCTGTTAGGTCCAGACCATTTCTGTCCTTTATCGAGCCCATCTTTGCATGAAATATTCCCTTGGTATCTCTAATTTTCTTGAAGAGATCTCTAGTCTTTCCCATTCTATTGTTTCCCTCTGTTTCTTTGCACTGATCACTGAAGAAGGCTTTCTTATCTCTTCTTGCTATTCTTTGGAACTCTGAATTCAGATACTTATATCTTTCCTTTTCTCCTTTGCTTTTCGCCTCTCTTCTTTTCACAGCTATTTGTAAGGCCTCCCCAGACAGCCATTTTGCTTTTCTGCATTTCTTTTCCATGGGGATGGTCTTGATCTCTGTCTCCTGTACAATGTCATGAACCTCATTCCATAGTTCATCAGGCACTCTATCTATCAGATCTAGGCCCTTAAATCTATTTCTCACTTCCACTGTATAATCATAAGGGATTTGATTTAGGTCATACCTGAATGGTCTAGCGGTTTTCCCTAGTTTCTTCAATTTGAGCCTGAATTTGGTAATAAGGAGTTCATGATCTGAGCCACAGTCAGTTCCTGGTCTTGTTTTTGTTGACTGTATAGAGCTTCTCCATCTTTGGCTGCAAAGAATATAATCAATCTGATTTCGGTGTTGACCATCTGGTGATGTCCATGTGTAGAGTCTTCTCTTGTGTTGTTGGAAGAGGGTGTTTGCTATGACCAGTGCATTTTCTTGGCAAAACTCTATTAGTCCTTACCCTGCTTCATTCTGCATTCCAAGGCCAAATGTGCCTGTTACTCCAGGTGTTTCTTGATTTCCTACTTTTACATTCTAGTCCCCTATAATGAAAAGGACATCTTTTTGGGTGTTAGTTCTAAAAGGTCTTGTAGGTCTTCATAAAACCATTCACCTTCAGTTTCTTCAGTGTTACTGGTTGGGGCATAGACTTGGATAACTGTGATATTGAAAGGTTTGCCTTGGAGACGAACCGAGATCATTCTGTCGTTTCTGAGATTGCATCCAAGTACTGCATTTCGGACTCTTTTGTTGACCATGATGGCTACTCCATTTCTTCTGAGGGATTCCTGCCCACAGTAGTAGATATAATGGTCATCTGAGTTAAATTCACCCATTTCAGTCCATTTTAGTTCACTGATTCCTAGAACGTCGACGTTCACCCTTGCCATCTCTTGTTTGACCACTTCCAATTTGCCTTGATTCATGGACCTGACATTCCAGGTTCCTATGCAATATTGCTCTTTACAGCATCAGATCCTGCTTCTATCACCAGTCACATCCACAGCTGGGTATTGTTTTTGCTTTGGCTCCATCCCTTCATTCTTTCTGGAGTTATTTCTCCAGTGATCTCCAGTAGCATATTGGGCACCTAATGACCTGGGGAGTTCCTCTTTGGTATCCTATCATTTTGCCTTTTCCTACTGTTCATGGGGTTCTCAAGACAAGAATACTGAAGTGGCTTGCCATTCCCTTCTCCAGTGGACCACATTCTGTCAGACCTCTCCACCATGAACTGCCAGTCTTGGGTTTCCCTGCAGGCATGGCTTGGCTTCATTGAGTTAGACAAGGCTGTGGTCCTAGTGTGATTAGATTGACTAGTTTTCTGTGAGTATGGTTTCAGTGTGTCTGCCTTCTGATGCCCTCTTGCAATACCTACCATCTTACTTGGGTTTCTCTTACCTTGTGCATGGGGTATCTTTTCAGGGCTGCACAGTTCTGTATAAAAACATTCTTGAACTTAGAGCTGTGGAATTATAAAGAGTCAGCTATCAAAATGTCTCATGAAACTTTGTTAAATGGGGCCTTGAAATAGCCAAAAGGCTTGTTAGGTTTTTTCCATCCAATACTTAATAAATGTTCTGGAATTATGAGTGTGTGTCCCCATAAAGTAGAGATCTATTTCCTTAAGTTTTTTCTAAACCATGGTGATTCACAAATTACATAATTTTAGAATGTTAGACCTGGAAAGGACTTTGAAGCTCATGCATTTTAATGCCCAATTTTCATGTGATAAAAAAAAAAAGGGCATAGATATATCAGTGATTTTTTCCAAGGTAAAATATAATTTCCAGGTTTTAGAATGAGGTCTAAAATCTGACTGGAAGGGTCCTTTCTTCCACCAGATGGCATGGCAAGCCACTCAGAAGATTTTATAAATGTGACGGCCTCCCTTCCCTAGAAACATGCAGTGTTCACCATTGATAAGGAGACAAACGTCCACTTTCCTTGTGGGGTGAGGGGAGGAATTCCACTTTGGGGTCTCTTTACACATCACTTCACCAAACACCAGTGTCTTTCTTTACAGAAAAGTCATCAGTAGGGCTTTCCTGGTGGTCCAGTGATTAAAAAAACACCTGTCAATGCAAGGGACACAGGTTCAATTCCTGGTCCGGGAAGATGCCACAAGCCACAGGGAAAATAAGCCCACGGACCACAACTACTGAGCCTGTGTTCTTGGGGCTGGGGGCCACAACTGCTGAGCCCACATACTACACCTACGGAAGCCTATAGGCCTAGAGCCTGTGCTCCACAAGAGGAGCCACTGCAATGAGAAGCCCGCACAGCAATGAAGAGTAACCCATGCTCTCCACAAATAGAGAAAGCCCATATGCAGCAATGAAGACAAGCACAGCCAAAAATAAATAAAGTTTTTTAAAAAAAGAAAAGCCAGCAATAGAAAATCCAAATGTACCATGCTCTAAGACCACTGGAGGAAGCTACTTGGGGATACACGAGCAGAAACTGACTGTCTCCCATCATCCCCTTGAGAAGTGTTAACAGGTGAAAGGCCTTTACTGTTTATTCCTGAAGCAGCAGAGCAGCAGCAGGAGCTAACTTAGACTGAGTGGTTATTATGCACCAGCTGCCTTCTGACTTCTTTATACGCATTCGCTCATTTAATTCTCACAGTTCTCAGGTAGACACTGTCATTGTCTCCATATTACTGAAGAAGACACTCTGGCACAGGAGACTTGGTCGCTTATATATGGTCCCACTAACTCTTAGGATGAAGATGCCTTCCCCGCCACCCCCGCCACCCAGGGGAAAGTTGAGGGTCAAGTGAACCTTCTGGAAGTTCATGAGATAGCACTGTGAAGGGCAGCAGCCACACTTGACAAAGTACATGTGTGCTGCGGTGGGGACAGAGGCTCTCGTCCTGAAGTCTGTAGCTCTGCTGTGCACATCTGCAGTTTCTTTCTGGTCTTGTGGTGAGCATTGTCTTGCCCAGACCAAAAACACTTCCCGCAGAGCAGCATGCTTACTTAGAACACCCAAGAGCAAGTGACAGGCTGAGTAAAATCCATAAGGCTTGTAGGCAGTGACCACATTCCTTCATCACTTCTGGTAATTGAGCCAGTGATGTGGGCAGTTGCTTCTGGAAGACTCTGTTTTCCCATACATCCCATTTCCCATAAACTGAAAGTGGAACATGCCAATGGGTAAATTAATTTTTGCTGGAGGAGCATGGAGAGTCCCTCACAACGTTTAGACAAAACGCTGGCCTTCACACCCTAGCTCCTGATGGCTAGTGCAGTCCGCTGAATGGCTGTGGCCAGACTAGATTCCTTAGGACTGAGCCTGGGGTCGCCAGTGCCCTGGGAGCCAAAGGAATGAACTAGAGGAAATCCAAAGCATCAAGCTGGGACCCAATTATCTGGTAGGATGTGTACACAGAGGTCTCCAGAGAGAAGGTCAGGCCACTAAGCTGGGAGCTGGAGCAGGGTTAGAGTGCCAGAAGGTCAGGAAAACACAAAGGCCGAGAATTCCCAGGCAATTTCCTTGAATTCAGGCTGGAATCGGTAGCTCATCCTTATAAAAAGGTGCTTGCGTACTTAGATTAAGGGCACAGCTGACTTGAATATCCAGGGAAGAGAATTTAACATCTCATTACAAGGCAAGACATATGAGGAAGAAAATGGCAACCCACTGCAGTATTCTTGCCTGGGAAATCCCATGGACAGAGGAGCCTGGCAGGCTACAGTCCATGGGGTTGCAAAGAGTGGGACTCAACTGGAGTGACTTAGCACAGCACTGCACACACCAGCCAAGGAGATATTCCACAGGCATTCAGGAGTCTCTTTGCATACAATGATCTCTCCAGTGGCATTTGACTCATGGCCTTCTAAGTGTTGGCATTCATTGCCCCACACTGCAGCTGAGCATGCTTCACACATTCCTCCAATCTTGAAAGAGCCACAGAAACCCATCCTGCTTCTTCACTTGCTGTCAAAAATGCGGGACCAGTTAGGGGAAGGAGTGTATCACTGGGAACTCTTTTCCCTTCCCTGTTCTTCCTTGAGTGGTGATGGTGCGCACCATGATGGCATGCAGCATCTCTGCTGCACCTCCTTCCATCGAGCAGAAATCAAAAGAACTTAACAGGTCATAAAGATGGTCATATGTCAAACTCACTCAAGACAAACAAAAACATTTTCCTGGGTGCCTTCCAGACCCAGGTCTTCAGAAGTACATATAACTGCTGCTTTGGACTATTGATTTTAACTAATCATTTCACGTCCACCCTGGTGGCTCAGATGGTAAAGAATCTGCTGCAATGCAGGAGACTTAGGTTTGATCCCTGAGTAAGGAAGATCCCTGGAGAAGAGAATGGCAACCCACTCTAGTATTCTTGCCTAGAAAATTCCATGGACAGAGAAGCCTGGCAGGCTATAGTCCATGGGGTCACAAAGAGTTGGACACAACTGAGCAACCAGCAGACACAGTCATTCCACATCTTAGCCTCCAAATCTCAATTTCTTGTTCACTGATTGGAACAGTGTCTAACAGTTGGCTCTTTGTATTTGTCTTGTTCTGTCAAGGTCCTTCTCCTCAAGGTACTTACTTGGGATTTATAACCAGACTCTCAATCCCATTTCTCGCTTCATAAACTAGATTTTTTTCAAAGATCTCCCCCATTTCTGTTTTTAAGATCTCTCTTCTCCTCCCACTTTCTTTCCTCTCTTTTCCCTCAGGGTTTTTTCTTGATATTTTAGCATTGCAAGTCTATCTTGATGATGACAGAAGTAATGAGTATAGAAAGAGCAAAATTATCTGGTATCCTCAAGTAATTGGCACTGGGGTGAACTCAGAAGCAAATAAAAATGCTTCAAAGAACTGGCATATAAGGGAAGAGAGAAAAATGTGAAATATGCTAGATCCCTCTGGTTGAAAAAATAAAACCTAAATTTAATAGTCATTGCTAGCAATGTTCTAAAAATCCATAAGATAAGAGTAGTTTCTCATAACAAAATGTAGTGTCTTGTTCCAAATGAAATTAAATTTAGCAAACGTTTATCTGATTATTCACTATAGGAAAGTACAGCATTACATGAAGATAATGTACAGCAAGCAAAGGATCAGCAAGCTGCAGTATCCATCCTCAAAGAGCTATCGGTCCATGGGAGAAACAGACATCCATACACCTGACATTCCAGCCCAGCACTGCCCAACAGAAATTTAATGCAATCCACTAACGTAACTTTAAACTTTCTAGTAGTCACATTAAATGAGTGAAATAAACATGTATAAATTAACTTTAATAATATTTTATTTGGCCAATGTATTTCAAATAACCATGTCAACACATAATTAATATTTTAAAATATTGAAATATCTTTCATTCTTCTTATCATATGAAGTCTTTGAAATCTGATGTGTATTTTACATTTTTGGCACATCTCATTGCACACACTAAATTTTCATCACAAATCCTTGGTTTATAGTTAGACTTCATAAAATTTATGGTTGAGAAACTCCATTTATACACTCAAAATGTTTGGAACATATTTTAAAGTTTTCTACTAACTGAATCAAGTATCAAAACATCATATCCCTTTCAAACCTTCATTCATATTTTTTAAACTTTTTCATCCTTTTATGAAGAATTGCTTTGACTTTGAAACAAATGTATTTCAGGTTCAAAACTGTTTGTCCAAGTTAAACAAACTCACTAATTCTTGTATTATTAGTATCAGATTCAAAGAAATTTTAAGTAAATTGAAAAGCAGCATATATGTATAAATATTAACAAACCATTATTCTAATTTTCCCAGTAATTTTTGTAGCTAACATACAACACTGCCAATCATGACTAAAGAGTCATTATTATCCATTTGTGCTATGAAAACTTTAAATTTCAACCTCAATACCTGACTGTCTAGGACTTATGTGTGTTTCTCTTTTCCCTAGAGCTTCAGATTTAGATGTTTCTATGAGAAGTATAATGTGAGAAATTGTAAGTAATGGACTCCCATGTTTACCTTCGATTGTTGAATATTTGTCAAGCATTCCTTTGGTTTCCAGAAAAATTGGAGTAATGGTTGTGTGTGTGTGTGTGTGTGTGTGCACATGTGTGTGCACACGTGCATACACACATCGTTGCTTAGTTTTGTCTGACTCTTTGCGATGCCATGGATGGTGGCCCACCAGGCTCCTCTGTCCATGGAAATTTCCAGGCAAGAATACTGGAGTGTGTTACCATTTTCTATTCCAGAGGGTCTTCCTAACCCAGGCATCGAAACCAAGTCTCTTGCATATCCTGAATCGGCAGGAAGATTCTTTACCACTGCACCACCTGGGAAGCCGGATGGTACAGTAAATTTTTATAAAACTCTCTGTTACTCAACCAATATATAAAGAACATAAAAATCATTACCTTTATTATCTCCTGCTTCTTTCAACATTCCATAAATTAGCAATAAATCATAAGCATTTGCTCATATACATTGAAAAACGTTAATTTTTCATGATACTTTACATAGTTTGCTTCTGTTTTTTTTTTTTTAATTTTTTTTTTTGTACTTTATTTTACTTTACAATACTGTATTGGTTTTGCCATACATTGACATGAATCTGCCACAGGTGTACATGCGTTCCCAAACATGAACCCACCCACCCATCTCCCTCCCCATAACACCACTCTGGGTCATCACTGTGCACCAGCCCCAAGCATGCTGTATCCTGCATCAGACATAGACTGGTGATTCGATTCTTACATGATAGTACACATGTTCCAATGCCATTCTCCCAAATCATCCCACCCTCTCCCTCTCCCTCTGAGTCCAAAAGTCCGTTATACACATCTGTGTCTTTTTTGCTGTCTTGCATATAGGGTCGTCATTGCCATCTTTCTAAATTCCATATATATGTGTCAGTATACTGTATTGGTGTTTTTCTTTCTGGCTTACTTCACTCTGTATAATCGGCTCCAGTTTCATCCATCTCATCAGAACTGATTCAAATGTATTCTTTTTAATGGCTGAGTAATACTCCATTGTGTATATGTACCACAGCTTTCTTATCCATTCATCTGCTGATGGACATCTAGGTTGTTTCCATGTCCTGGCTATTATAAACAGTGCTGCGATGAACACTGGGGTACATGTGTCTCTTTCAATTCTGGTTTCCTCGGTATGTATGCCCAGCAGTGGGATTGCTGGGTCATAAGGCAGTTCTATTTGCAATTTTTTAAGGAATCTCCACACTGTTCTCCAAAGTGGCTATACTAGTTTGCATTCCCACCAACAGTGTAGGAGGGTTCCCTTTTCTCCACACCCTCTCCAGCATTTATTGCTTGCAGATTTTTGGATCGCAGCCATTTTGACTGGTGTGAAGTGGTACCTCATTGTGGTTTTGATTTGTATTTCTCTAATAATGAGTGATGTTGAGCATCTTTTCATGTGTTTGTTAGCCATCCGTATGTCTTCTTTGGAGAAATGTCTATTTAGTTCTTTGGCCCATTTTTTGATTGGGTCGTTTATTTTTCTGGAATTGAGCTGCATAAGTTGCTTGTATATTTTTGAGATTAGTTGTTTGTCAGTTGCTTCATTTGCTATTATTTTCTCCCATTTAGAAGGCTGTCTTTTCACCTTGCTTATATTTTCCTTTGTTGTGCAGAAGCTTTTAATTTTAATTAGATCCCATTTGTTTATTTTTGCTTTTATTTCCAGAATTCTGGGAGGTGGATCATAGAGGATCCTGCTGTGATTTATGTCTGAGAGTGTTTTGCCTATGTTCTCCTCTAGGAGTTTTATAGTTTCTGGTCTTACATTTAGATCTTTAATCCATTTTGAGTTTATTTTTGTGTGCGGTGTTGGAAAGTGATCTAGTTTCATTCTTTTACAAGCGGTTGACCAGTTTTCCCAGCACCACTTGTTAAAGAGATTGTCTTTACTCCATTGTATATTCTTGCCTCCTTTGTCAAAGATAAGGTGTCCATATGTGTGTGGATTTATCTCTGGGCTTTCTATTTTGTTCCATTGATCTATATTTCTGTCTTTGTGCCAGTACCATACTGTCTTGATGACTGTGGCTTTGTAGTAGAGCCTGAAGTCAGGCAAGTTGATTCTTCCAGTTCCATTCTTCTTTCTCAAGATTGCTTTGGCTATTCGAGGTTTTTTGTATTTCCATACAAATCTTGAAATTATTTGTTCTAGTTCTGTGAAAAATGTGGCTGGTAGCTTGATAGGGATTGCATTGAATTTGTAAATTGCTTTGGGTAGTATGCTCATTTTCACTATATTGATTCTTCCGATCCATGAACATGGTATATTTCTCCATCTATTAGTGTCCTCTTTGATTTCTTTCATCAGTGTTTTATAGTTTTCTATATATAGGTCTTTAGTTTCTTTAGGTATATATATTCCTAGGTATTTTATTCTTTTCGTTGCAATGGTGAATGGAATTGTTTCCTTAATTTCTTTTTCTACTTTCTCATTATTAGTGTATAGGAATGCAAGGGATTTCTGTGTGTTGATTTTATATCCTGCAACTTTACTATATTCATAGCTCTAGTAATTTTCTGGTAGAGTCTTTAGGGTTTTCTATGTAGAGGATCATGTCATCTGCAAACAGTGAGAGTTTTACTTCTTCTTTTCCAATTTGGATTCCTTTTATTTCTTTTTCTGCTCTGATTGCTGTGGCCAAAACTTCCAGGACTATGTTGAATAGTAGCGGTGAAAGTGGGCACCCTTGTCTTGTTCCTGACTTTAGGGGAAATGCTTTCAATATTTCTCCATTGAGGATAATGTTTGCTGTGGGTTTGTCATAGATAGCTTTTATTATGTTGAGGTATGTTCCTTCTATGCCTGCTTTCTAGAGAGTTTTTATCATAAATGGATGTTGAATTTTGTCAAAGGCCTTCTTTGCATCTATTGAGATAATCATATGGTTTTTATTTTTCAATTTGTTAATATGGTGAATTACATTGATTGATTTGCGGATATTGAAGAATCCTTGCATCCCTGGGATAATGCCCACTTGGTCATGGTGAATGATCTTTTTAATGTGTTGTTGGATTCTGATTGCCAGAATTTTGTTGAGGATTTTTGCATCTATGTTCATCAGTGATATTGACCTGTAGTTTTCTTTTTTTGTAGTATCTTTGTCAGGTTTTGGTATTAGGGTGATGGTGGCCTCATAGAATGAGTTTGGAAGTTTACCTTCCTCTGCAATTTTCTGGAAGAGTTTGAGTAGGATAGGTGTTAGCTCTTTTTGAAATTTTTGGTAGAATTCAGCTGTGAAGCCGTCTGGACCTGGGCTTTTGTTTGCTGGAAGATTTCTGATTACAGTTTCAATTTCCGTGCTTGTGATGGGTCTGTTAAGATTTTCTATTTCTTCCTGGTTCAGTTTTGGAAAATTGTACTTTTCTAAGAATTTGTCCATTTCTTCCACATTGTCCATTTTATTGGCATATAACTGCTGATAGTAGTCTCTTATGATCCTTTGTATTTCTGTGTTGTCTGTTGTGATCTCTCCATTTTCATTTCTAATTTTATTGATTTGATTTTTCTCTCTTTGCTTCTTGATGAGTCTGGCTAATGGTTTGTCAATGTTATTTATCCTTTCAAAGAACCAGCTTTTGGCTTTGTTGATTTTTGCTATGGTCTCTTTTGTTTCTTTTGCATTTATTTCTGCCCTAATTTTTAAGATTTCTTTCCTTCTACTAACTCTGGGTTTCTCCAATTCTTCCTTTTCTAGTTGCTTTAGGTGTAGAGTTAGGTTATTTATTTGACTTTTTTCTTGTTTCTTGAGGTATGCCTGTATTGCTATGAACTTTCCTCTTAGCACTGCTTTTATAGTGTCCCACAGGTTTTGGGGTTGTTGTGTTTTCATTTTCATTAGTTTCTATGCATATTTTGATTTCTTTTTTGATTTCTTCTGTGATTTGTTGGTTATTCAGAAGTGTGTTGTTCAACCTCCATATGTTGGAATTTTTAATAGTTTTTCTCCTGTAATTGAGATCTAATCTTAATGCATTATGGTCAGAAAAGATGCTTGGAATGATTTTGATTTTTTTTCATTTATCAAGGTTAGATTTATGGTCCAAGATGTGATCTATCCTGGAGAATGTTCCATGAGCACTTGAGAAAAAGTTGAAATTCATTGTTTTGGAGTGAAATGTCCTATAGATATCAATTAGGTCTAACTGGTCTAATATATCATTTAAATTTTGCGTTTCTTTGTTGATTTTCTGTTTAGTTGATCTGTCCATATGTGTGAGTGGGGTATTAAAGTCTCCCACTATTATTGTGTTATTGTTGATTTCCCCTTTCATACTTGTTAGCATTTGTCTTACATATTGCGGTGCTCCTATATTGGGTGCATATATATTTATAATTGTTATATCTTCTTCTTGGATTGATCCTTTGATCATTATGTAGTGGCCTTCTTTGTCTCTTTTCACAGCCTTTGTTTTAAAGTCTATTTTATCGGATTTGAGTATTGCCATTCCTGCTTTCTTTTGATCTCTATTTGCATGGTATATCTTTTTCCAGCCCTTCACTTTCAGTCTGTATGTGTCCCTTGTTTTGAGGTGGGTCTCTTGTAAGCAGCATATAGAGGGGTCTTGTTTTTGTATCCATTCGGCCAGTCTTTGCCTTTTGGTTGGGACATTCAACCCATTTACGTTTAAGGTAATTATTGATAAGTATGATCCTGTTACCATTTACTTTATTGTTTTGGGTTCGGGTTTGTACACCCTTTTCATGTTTCCTGTCTAGAGAATATCCTTTAGAATTTGTTGGAGAGCTGGTTTGGTGGTGCTGAATTCTCTCAGCTTTTGCTTGTCTGTAAAGCTTTTGATTTCTCCTTAGTATTTGAATGAGATTCTTGTTGGGTACAGTAATCTGGGCTGTAGGTTATTTTCTTTCATCACTTTAAGTATGTCTTGCCATTCCCTCCTGGCCTGAAGAGTTTCTATTGAAAGATCAGCTGTTATCCTTATGGGAATCCCCTTGTGTGTTATTTGTTGTTTTTCCCTTGCTGCTTTTAATATTTGTTCTTTGTGTTTGATCTTTGTTAATTTGATTAATATGTGTCTTGGGGTGTTTCGCCTTGGGTTTATCCTATTTGGAACTCTGTGTTTCTTGGACTTGGGTGATTATTTCCTTCCCCATTTTAAGGAAGTTTTCAACTATTATCTCCTCAAGGATTTTCTCATGGTCTTTCTTTCTGTCTTCTTCTTCTGGGACTCCTATAATTCGAATGTAGGAGCGTTTCATATCGTCCTGGAGGTCTCTGAGATTGTCCTCATTTCTTTTAATTCGTTTTTCTTGTTTCCTCTCTGATTCATTTATTTCTACCATTCTATCTTCTATTTCACTAATCTTATCTTCTGCCTCCGTTATTCTGCTATTTGTTGCCTCCAGAGTGTTTCTGATCTCATTTATTGCATTATTCATTATATATTGACTCTTTTTTATTTCTTCTAGGTCCTTGTTAAACCTTTCTTGCATCTTCTCAATCCTTGTCTCTAGGCTATTTATCTGTGATTCCATTTTGATTTCAAGATTTTGGATCATTTTCACTATCAATATTTGGAATTCTTTCTCAGGTAGATTCCCTATCTCTTCCTCTTTTAGTTTGTGTTGGTGGGCAACTCTCCTGTTCCTTTACCTGCTGAGTATTCCTCTGTCTCTTCATCTTGATTATATTGCTGCGTTTGGGGTGGCCTTTTTATATTCTGGTAATTTGTGGAGTTCTCTTTATTATGGAGCTTCCTCACTGTGGGTGAGGTTGTATCAGTGGCTTATCTAGGTTTCCTGGTTAGGGAGGCTTGTGTTGGAGTTCTGGTGGGTGGAGCTGGGTTTCTTCTCTCTGGAGTGCAGTGGAGTGACCAGTAATGGGTTATGAGACATCAAAGGTTTTGGAGTAACTTTGAGCTGCCTGTATATTGAAGCTCAGGGGTGTGTTCCTGTGCTGCTGGAGAATTTGCGTGGTATGTCTTGTTCTGGAACTTGTTGGTCCTTGAGTGGAGCTTGGTTTCAGTGTAGGTATGGAGGCATTTGATGAGCTCCTATTGCTCAATGTTCCCTGAATTCAGGAGTTCTCTGATGTTTTCAGGCTTTGGACTTAAGCCTCTTGCTTCTGGTTTTCAGTTTTATTTTTACAGTAGCCTCTAGACTTCTCCATCTATACAACACCAATGATAAAACATCTAGGTTAAAGATGAAAAGTTTCTCCACATTGAGGGACACTCAGAGAAGTTCACTGAGTTACAAGGAGAAGAGAAGATGGAGGGGGTAGTTAGAGGTGACTGGAATGAGATGTGGTGAGATCAAAAGAGGAAAGAGCAAGCTAGCCAGTAGTCACTTCCTTATGTGCGTTCCATAGTCTGGACTGCTCAGAGGTATTTACGGAGTTATACAGGGAAGAGGAGAGGGAGGAAGTAGACAGAGGTGGCCAGGAGGATAAGAGTGAGGAATGAGAAGGAGAGAGACAAATCCTGCCAGTAACCAGTTCCTTAGGTGTTCTCCACCGTCTGGAACACACAGAGATTCACAGAGTTGGATAGAGAAGAGATGGGGAAGAAAAGAGATAGAGGCCACCTGGTGGAGAAAAAGGAGAGTCCAAAGGAGGAGAGAGTGGTCAAGCCAGTAATCTCGCTCTCAGGTAAAATTCGGTAGTGAAGTTTGGGTTTTTAAATGTACAAAATTGACAACAAAAACCAAAGAGCAAAGATTAAAAATCTAGAGTAGAGGTTGGATTTTCAAAAATACAATATTAAAGAAAAGAAGCAGAAGGAAAAAGGAAAAAAGAAAAAGAAAAGAAAAAAAGCCACAAGAATTATTAAAAAAAAAAAACCACACACACACACCAATAACCACCCAAAGACTATATATGGTGTTTGCCTAAAAAAAAAAAAAAAAAAAAAAACTTAACTATTAAAAAAAAAGTTAGAAAAAAAAAGGAATGATTTTAAAAATAGTAAAAATATAGCTGGCCCTTCTCTGATGTTGTGGGCAGTGTGGGGTCACTTCCAAGGCAGTTCCCTCTGTTTAACTTCTTCTTTATGCTGGTTTTTTAGGCTCACTAGTTCAGTCGCGCTGTGGGGAGGGGGGATGCTGCAAACAAATAGCACTGTCATGTGCACACAGTGTCTCAGCCCCGCTGGACCTGTCCCTTCTCGCGGAGTACAAACGGCTCTGGCTCCACGATGCTCAGCCGGGAACCATCTGAGGCCGGCCCTAGGCTGCGTGCACTTCCCCGGTCTAAGCCACTCAGGTTCGGCGCTCAGGTAGCCCTCAGAGGCACAGATTCGGCTGGGACTGTGTTTTGTGCCCTTCCCGGGTCCGAGTAGCTCAGGAGTTTTGGCGAGCACGATCACTGCGACTTGTTGCCTTTTCTGCCTCTGCTGCTCAGTTTTCTGGGTGGACAGCTGGCGCCCCTTGTGAGGCAGATGGTGACTGTCCAGCACCCCCAGATGTCTTAGCAAAGAAGCCTGTTTGCAGTTTGGTAAGTAAAGTCTCTCCGGGTCTGCAATTGCCCCTTTCCAGCCCTTACGGCTCTGGCTGCCTGTCCCCATTGGGGGATGGTCTGCAGCCGGCTTTTTCCATTCTGTCCTTTGTTCTGTGCTCGGTCCTGGCGGTGTCTTATGTTCGAGCTTTTCATGTGGTAGCTATCCCACAGTCTGGTTTGCTAGCCCAAGTTAGATCGTTCTGGTTGCGCGTGGGGCATTCCTGCCCGATTCTTACAAAGCACTGCAGCCCGCACCTCCCACGTGTCCCTGCCCTGCCCCCACTTCCTAGTGGCGGATGCAGGTGTCTGTGCTGCTTTTCCGCTGGGGGAGTTACTGTTGGGCTTGTAATCTCTTGGTTTTAATTATTTATCTATTTTTCCCTCCTGTTATGTTGCCCTCTGTGTTTCCAAGGCTCGCCACAGACTCGGCAGGGAGAGTGTTTCCTGGTGTTTGGAAACCTCTCTTCTTAAAATTCCCTTCCAGGGATGGGCTTCCCTTCCTGGGACGGAGCTCCCTCCCCACCTCCTTTGTCTCCTTTTTCGTCTTTTATATTTTTTCCTACCTGTTTTTGAAGACAGTGGTCTGCTTTTCTGGTTGCCTGATGTCCTCTGTCGGCCTACAGAAGTTGTTTTATGGAGTTTGCTCAGCGTTGAAGTGTTCTTTTGAGGAATTTGTGAGGGAGAAAGTGGTCTTCCCATCCTATTCCTCCTCCATCTTAGGACCGCCCCCCCCCCCCCATAGTTTGCTTCTGAAAACCAACTACAGATATTTTCAATATATATCACACAGAGGAACAGAGCAATTAACTGTTTTTCTCTGGCAATTTTCCCAACTTTGAATCAATTGATCTTTGATATTGTTAGAAAGTTTTTATATTTTATGGAAAATTGTTGATGGCTTAACTATAGATATTTTATTTTGTAAAATACTTTTTATTCTTTTACTAATAATTTTCTCACAAAATTTCCATAACAAATAATTTCTTTTACCTGCCATCTCTCCATCTAGGTGTGTGTGTGGGAGAGAGTGCCAAGTTATAGCTGACCAACACTACAAGCTCAAGTCCTATTAAAAATCATTAAAAACATTTTCATAGGTCATTTAATTTTGATTTTAAGCAAGTAAGTTCATTGAATCTCTTTTGACTATTGATGAAATTTATTATATGCTTGGTGAAAATATCCATTTTATTATCTTAATTTTTTTATATAACAAATATTAAAAACAATATTTTTTGTTCAGCAAATTGCAATTCACTGTAAAATTTGCAACACACCTTCTTTCAGCATTTTTTCTTACTATCCTGGATGCAGTCTTAGCTTCTACATTTCCATTTGCCTCTACATTACTATTCTGCCTTCATTTTTAACTTAAAAATCAGCCCATGCTTATTTTTTAACTTGTAAAAATAATTTAGTCACATTATAATGAAAATAATATGTATTTCTATTTAGTTAATGATAATAATTTACATATATACTGCCAGAAGTCAAGCTGCATAAAAATATGAAAATAAATGCATTATAATGTTACACTACTACATAAACAAAAATCATTCAAACTGAATCAATAGTTCAGCACCAACTAGATCAGTGATGTGCTTATGTATATTAAAAGATGCACATGCCTGATACACTCTAATACAATAGTATATGAGACAACACAGTGTTTAAAGTGAAATATGATCCTATCAAAACAATGAAACTGTGTTTCATGGGAAAACACTATAGCTTTAAATTTTAAATTAATTAAAACTAAATAAATTTAACAATTTAGTTTCTTAGATGTCCTAGCCATATTACAAATGCTCAACAGCACATGTGATTAGGGAAAAGGCAATTCTGGCCGATTGTCTACCCTCCTGGTCTCTCTTCTACCACTTTTTTTTTTTTTTTTGGCTCTTTACCCTTGCCCAAGAGAGAAGGTACTATTAATCAAGTTGGGTTCAAAGTCATTAGTTGAAACATTTCTTAGTGGCTTTTTTCTTCCTCCTCTCTGTGCCATGTGTATACTAAGTCTCATCAGTCATGTCCAGCTCTTTGCAACCTTTGGACTATAGGCAGCCAGGCTCCTCTGTGCATGGGATTCTCCAGGCAGGAATACTGGAGTGTGTTGCTGTGTCCTCCTCCAGGGGATCTTCCTGATCCAGGTATCAAACCCGTGTCTCTCAAGTCTCCTGCATTGGCAAACGGGTTATTTACCTCTAGCTCCACCTGGGAAGTCCATGTAGGTGGGTGGTAATTTGAACCCCCTTCCCTGGATCTCTTGTACTTCGTGGTGACAAAATAGCTGTCCACAACTCCAGACTTACTTCCTATCCTCTTAGCAATTTGCAATGGAAGGAGCCTGCATCTTTTTCAAAAGGTGTTTGTGTTTTTTTAACAACAACAAAAAAAAACAACCTTCTAGAATTTAATCTATTTGCTTCTGATGATCTTGGCTTGGGCTATATTCCTGTGGCGTCAACCTCACTGAAACCTCACTGAAACCTTACTGATACCTCACTGAAACCTTACTGAAACTTCACTGAAACCTCTCTGAAACCTTACTGAAACCTCACTGAAACCTTACTGAAACCTCACTGAAACCTCTCTGAAACCTTACTGAAACCTCACTGAAACCTTACTGAAACCTCACTGAAACCTTACTGAAACCTCACTGAAACCTCACTGAAACCTTACTGAAACCTCATTGAAACCACTTAAACTCAGAAGGAACAAGTGATTCCCTGAGAAGATTCAGGGTACATGGAACCAGAAAAAGGGCAAGTGGTTACTAGGAAAGCAAAAATGATCAATCTCTGATACACAGATAAACTGTAAAATAGAAATAATAATCCCTAATTTCCTCATTCAAATATAACTATTGCTGGCATTTTGGCAAATTTACTCCCATTATTTTTTCTGGGTATTTTTTACATTCCCTGGTGGCTCAGAGGTTAAAGCATCTGCCTGGAATGCTGGAGACCCGGGTTCAATCCCTGGGTCGGGAAGATCCCCTGGAGAAGGAAATGGCAACCCACTCCAGTACTCTTGCCTGGAGAATCCCATGGAGGGAAGTCGATGGGGGTCGACTACAGTCCATGGGGGTCGCAAAAAGTCGGACACAACTGAGCAACTTCACTTCACTTCAATTACAGTTTATTTAAAATTTTTCTCTCAATTTTTTTTCCTCTTACCATTCTATTATATGCATTTTGAATGTCTATCATGTTTCTCAGCATAATTTTAATGGTCACATGTAAATAAACACTAATTTACTCCCAAGGACACCAAGGTTGCTTCTTTTTCTTTAAAAATTATAAATAAAGCTATGACAAACATCATGATGTATATAGCTTTTTTCTATTGCTTGGACTATTTCCTTATAATTTTCCAAATGTTGAATGACTGGGTTAAAAGATATGCATATATTTAAGCTCTTTCTAAATTTTTCCCATTTCCCAAAAGGATTGTGTTTATTCATAAGGTTGTCATCAATATAAATGTAGTCATCATATATAAAACGTTCTTGTAAAGTCAAAGGACACCACTAACGTATGGTGAAGACAGCAATTTCTTTGAGAGTGATAAAAATGCTTATGAAGAGGAGTTTTTAACCTTTGATTCTGTATCAGTTTGGCAGAAATCAGTCCTAAATGGTTCAGTTGTGCAATTGCATATGTAACATATTGGAAAATTATGTTAAACATACAAGACAGCAAACTGGCAGGGTATTATTTTTCAAGTAATATGAATAACATGGCATAGGATTATGGTAGATTTCAACTAAGTCTCATTTCACTAATATCCTTCATACTGTATAGCTAATTAGGCATGCATGCTCAGTTGCTCAGTCATGTCCGACTCTTTGTGACCCTTTGGACTGTAGCTCACCAGGCTGCTCTGTCCATGGGATTTTCCAGGCAAGAACTCTGGAGTGGGTTGGCATTTCCTTCCCCAGGGGATCTTCCCGACCCAGGGATTGAACCTGCATCTCCTGTGTTTCCTGCGCTGCAGGTGTATTCTTTACCCACTGAGCTATTGGAGAAGCTAATTAGGCATCAGGACAAAAATCCACCCACAAGAACCTATGTCACAACACTGTTAATAATAGCAACACAACAGAGATCTGCCTCCTGAGTTTTAGATGTCTTTCTCTCTGTTTCCTAGACACTTCAAATCTGAATGTTTCAAAGTATCTCAAAAATATTCAAAATGGAAATCAATCTAGAGCTTCGCACAGTGCCTACCATGGGGAAAATATAAATCTGTCTGGTAGATGAGTGCTGTCCAATAAATCTACTTTACTTCCTTTAATCCATCATGATAAATATTTTCTCATCTAAACTAGAAACCTCACCATCCTATAGTCTACCTTCTAGGTACTCTTTTAACTAATTAATCACTAAATTCTCTTGATTTCACTTTAGAAAAGACCATTGTCCCAACTCTTCAAAAATATCTCTGTGGCCCTAGTTCACTCCATTATCATCCCTCATTGGATTATTAGCACAGCTTCTTTGGTCTCCTGCCTCTAGTCTCATCCTGTTTACACTCTCCTAACAAAATGAGCTTTTTAGAATTCAGAGCCAATCATGGAACTCTTCTGCTCCAGATACAACAGTTCACCATCCACACGGGCAACGGGCAAAATCTGAAACAATGTGCATGATATATAAGATCCTTCCTTTTGTTTGACCTCTGCCTACCCACCGGGCCTCCTCTCTTCTCTCCTCCCAACCCTGCCCCCAGCAGTTCCCTGCACACTGCATCGTGACTGAACTGATGATGGTCCTCTCAATCTCTACTAATGTTTCCCTTCCTTCTTTCTGCATATCGTTTTGCAGCTGCCTCCCTGGAATACTCTGTCTCTACTTTGTGAGTCTGACAGCAAATTTCTACTTTTTCTTCCAAACTCATCTTAAGAGAAAATAAGTCCTTTGAAAATATTGAAGAGGAGGTCAGATGGGGACAGGCTCAGCTATAGAGTTCTGGTGCATAGTTCTGCATTAAAGCGTTGGTTGAAATTTTCAGAGAGGAGGAATTCTCAGGACAGAATGAAATGAGAGACAAGCAGTGGGCCATGTTAGAAGACAGAATAAGGGGGGCAGAAAGGAGTGTAAACGAATGCAATATTTCAGAAACCAAGGGAGGGGAGGGTTTTTAGCATAATGGTATGACAAAAACTGTCCAAGCAGCAGAGAAATGGAGTAGGATAATGATCTCATATGCACTGGCTCTGATATTGAAGAGGCTTTTGTAATCTTAGAGCAGTTTCAGTGGAAGGTGGGGGCAAAGCCTGACTGCAGGGCTTTCAGGAAATGGAGTGAACAACCATAAGCTACACTTTCCTGTCCATGGCTGGGAATAAAAAGGTGGAAAGATGGCCTTTGGGTGGTGACTTGAGGGGTAGATAGGAGGATAAGGGATAGGTGTTTTACAAGAGAGAATGTTAGTGAGCAGAGAGGATACAGCAAAGGAGGAGGGAGTAATGAAAGCTAGAGATCCGAGACAGAAGAATATCCCGGAAGAGACTGAATGGAGCGTGATTGAGAGCCCAAATGGAGGCCTAGGACTCATGTAGGAGAAGGGACATTGCAGTGTTAGAGTGTAGGAAAAGGGAAGCATTGCGTAAGGTCTTGTTAAAGCTTGCCAAATGATCAGAAGATACAAGGGTCCTGGATGAGAGTTCTGCATACTTCACAATGGTACATCTGGCCAATTTTGAAAATGAGAGACAAGGATTTAGTGACACATGTGAATATGGAAGATGTGCTGAGGGTAAACTGAAGATGAAAGGCATAGTCTTCGGAGTCAGATGGACCTGGGGGGAGCATTGGCTCTACCACGCACTAGCTTCGATCTTTTTTCTTAAAAGTTATTACCACTACCTTTTACTATGCAAACTTCTGTCAAAATGCAGTGTCCACACATTTGAAACTGCACATGCTTGGTACCCAGGCTAGCGCCTCCAACTCTTACCCACAATCATGTCACTAACCCTTGTCTTTCCATCCTCTCTGCTTGAAGGAAAAAATCCTTACCTCTCCATTCTCTCTGTCACATCTAACACTTACAGGACTTGGATCGTGTAACCATGCACAGATCTTCAGAGATTCACTTCTGGAGCTTCTGTCAATGCCTCATCCTACAGCTCTAGCCACAGCAGTCCCTGGGCTTTGAGACCCTGTGTCTTTGATCTCAGGTAATTTCTTAACCTTCTCTGAACTTCTTCTTCAGAAAATAGGGTGGGCTTCCCTGGGTGTTCAGTGGTAAAGATTCTGCCTGCTATTGTAGAAGACGTGGGTTCAAGCTCTGATCTGGGAAGATTCCCACGTGCCACAGAGTAACTAAGCCCACATATCAAAACGACTGAGCCTGTGCTCCGGGGCCCGGGAGCCACAGCTACTGAGCCCATGTGCCCTCAAGCCTGGGCTCCGCAACAAGAGAAGTCACCACAATGAGAAGCCGCCAGGAAATATCTCCTGGAGACATGTATTGATTAAATTTAAGAGATCTTCATTAAGGTGTGTGCTGGAAAAGTTTCTAAAAGAAATGTGCAGATAAAGATGGTTCACTTTGGAAAAAAAAAAAAGCGAAAATATGAACAGCATGAGGCCAGAATAGGAAGAAAAGCAAAACTTGTACAGCACTTTAGCTTGTAACTATAAAAGATAGTATAAGAAATACTACTTTTAAAGATAATATTGGTTATTCATAGGGAATACTGTAGAGTGAGAATAGAAGACAGGGAGTCACTTTTCTAGTATGAGTCAGTATTTGATTTTATATCATTTCATCACAGAAAAGTAGAATTAAGATGGATTCACCTCAGTGTAATCAAAGAGCATGGATTTGGGAGACAGACAACCATGAGTTTTAATTTTTTTATTTTTTTATCTTTTTTTTTAATTTTTATTTTTTCTTAATTTTACTTTACAATGCTGTATTGGTTTTGCCATACATTGACACGAATCCACCACGGGTGTACATGAGTTCCCAAATATGAACCCCCTCCCACCTCCCACCCCATACCATCCCTCTGGATTATCCCCGTGCACCAGCACCAAGCATCCTGTATCCTGCATCAAACATAGACTGGCGATTTGTTTCTTACATGATAGTATACATGTTTCAATGCCATTCTCCCAAATCATCCCACCCTCTCCCTCTCCCTCAGAGTCCAAAAGTCCGCTCTATACATCTGTGTCTCTTTTGGTGTCTTGCATACAGGGTCATCATTACCATCTTTCTAAATTCCATATATATGTGTTAGTATATTGTATTGGTGTTTTTCTTTCTGGCTTACTTCACTCTGTATAATCGGCTCCAGTTTCATCCATCTCATTAGAACTGATTCAAATGTATTCTTTTTAATGGCTGAGTAATACTCCATTGTGTATATGTACCACAGCTTTCTTATCATTCATCTGCTGATGGACATCTAGGTTGTTTCCATGTCCTGGCTATTACATGTCCTGGCTATTATAAACAGTGCTGCAATGAACATTGGGGTACATGTGTCTCTTTCAATTCTGGTTTCCTCGGTATGTATGCCCAGCAGTGGGATTGCTGGCTCATAAGGCAGTTCTATTTGCAATTTTTAAGGAATCTCCACACTGTTCTCCATAGTGGCTGTACTAGTTTGCATTCCCACCAACAGTGCAAGAGGGTTCCCTTTTCCCCACACCTTCTCCAGCATTTATTGCTTGCAGACTTTTGGATCACAGCCATTCTGACTGGTGTGAAGTGGTACCTCATTGTGGTCTTGATTTGCATTTCTCTAATAATGAGTGATGTTGAGCATCTTTTCATGTGTTTGTTAGCCATCCGTATGTCTTCTTTGGAGAAATGTCTATTTAGTTCTTTGGCCCATTTTTTGATTGGGTCATTTATTTTTCTGGAATTGAGCTGCATAAGTTGCTTGTATATTTTTGAGATTAGTTGTTTGTCAGTTGCTTCATTTGCTATTATTTTCTCCCATTTAGAAGGCAGTCTTTTCACCTTGCTTATATTTTCCTTTGTTGTGCAGAAGCTTTTAATTTTAACTAGATCCCATTTGTTTATTTTTGCTTTTATTTCCAGAATTCTGGGAGGTGGATCATAGAGGATCCTGCTGTGATTTATGTCTGAGAGTGTTTTGCCTATGTTCTCCTCTAGGAGTTTTATAGTTTCTGGTCTTACATTTAGATCTTTAATCCATTTTTTATTGACTTTGTTTCACACTAGCTGGGTGATCTTAGACAAGTGACAAATTCCTTGAGTCTCAGTGTATTGGTTTCCTAGGCTGCCATAACAAAGTACCCCAAACTGGATGGTTTCAAACAACAGAAACTTATTGTCTCATAATTCCGGAGGGAATAAATCCAAGAGACTGTACCGATCAAGTTGTAAGCAAGGTGATGCGCTCTTGAAGACCAGGGGAGGGTCCGCCTCATGCCTTCTTCTAAAGTCTGGTATTAGAACCCTCGGGTGTTTCTTGGCTTGTAGACACATCGCTCCAATCCTCTCTCTTCATAAGGCGCTCTCCCTGTGTTTCTGGGTCTTCTTCCAAGGCCTCCAACCACTTGGTTAGGAACCCACTCTACTCCAGTAAAGACTCCTCAGCTGGTAAAGAATTTGCCTCTCATGCGGGAGACTTGGGTTCAACCCCTGGGTTGGGAAGATCCCCTGGAGATGGGAAAGGCTACCCACTCTGGTATTCTGGCCTGGGGAATTCCATGGACTCCAGTATGCTCCAGTATGCAAATGTGCTCAGTATTTCAGTCATGCCTGACTCTTTGTGACCCCATGAACTGCAGCCCACCAGGCTCTCCTGTTCATGGAATTTTCTAGGCCAGAATACTGGAGTGGGTTGCCATTTCCTGCCTTATTACTCCAGTATAAACTCACCCTAAATAATTATAGCTACAAAGACTGTTAAGTAATTATAACTGCAATGAACCTATTTCCAAATATATGGTCACATATCTGAGCTACTGAGGGCTAAAACTTCACCATATTTGGAGGAGACATAATTCAACCAGTAAGATTCAGGATCTTCATTCTTTAGGTGAGAATAAAAGTACACTCCTTGTGAAACCCTCCTACACCATTGGTGGGAATGTAAATTGGTGCAGTCACTGTGGAAAACAGTATAGAGTTTTCTCAAAAAACTAAAAATAAAACTACCATATGACCCAGCAATTCCATTCCTGGATATACATCTGAAAGAAACGGACACTAATTTGAAAAGATACACACACCCCAATGTTCATAGCAGCATTATTTACCATTGCAAAGGTATGGAAGTAACCTGAGTGTCCACCAGCAGATGAATAAAGAAGATATAGTACGGATATACAGTGGAATACTACTCGGCCATAAAAAAGAACAAAATACCATTTGCAGCAACATGAATGGATTTGGAGGGCATTATGCTAACTGAAACAAGTAAGACAGAAAAAGACAAATACTGTATGATATCAATTACATGGAGAATCTAAAAAATACAACAAACTAGTGAATAAAACAAAAAAGAAGCAGACTCACAGATAAAGAGTACAATCTAATGGTTACCAGTTGGGATAGGGAAGAGGGAAGGAGCATTATCTGGGTAAGGGGAAAGGATTATTAGGGGATCATATGAAATCATGCATGTGAAAATTTGAAAATTGTAAAGCCACCCTAGAATTTAAAGAATCTTTCTTTCTTTCTTTCAATAAATAAATATCTATTTAGGGATGAAAAAAGGTACCTTCCTTTCAAGGTTGTTATGAGAATCCTGTATGAACTTGTGAAAAAATACCTAGCATAATATCTAAAGCAGAGTAATTGAGGAAAGTGAAGACAAGTCAAAGCCAGTCATCAAAACTGTATTTTGGTTGTCACTGTCTGATTCCCTCTGAGCTATTTGTCAAGAAATCTTGGTGGACAGGTCTTACCAGGTTCCGTGACCCTTTCATATTGCATTCATAGGTGACCTTGATCCCATATTTACTAAGCACTTACTGTATGTTTGACATTATACCAGGTAGAGAGGTACAGAGGAGACTGGAAGCCACCTCTGTGGTTTTCTGAAGTGGTTTGTACTCTAGGATCAACCCATCACCCCATAAAGCACTCAAAATCTAGAAGCCATGGTCTAGAAAAGGGATCAGAAAACTACGACCCAGGAGCCAAACCCAGGCTACTGACTGTGTTTCTCTGTAAAGTTTTATTGAAAGATAGCCATGTCCGTTTGTTTATGTATTGTCTATAGCAACTTTTGTGTTACCACGGCAGAGTTGAGGAATTGTGACAGAGGTAGGCCCACAAAGCCTAAACTACTTATTTCTGCTTTTTCACAGAAATGCTACCTTTTTCATTGACCAGATCTTGACTTTTACTCTTCCCGCCTCACCCCACCACCACTGTAGGAGGTTTAGATTCTTCTTAGACTATAAGCCTAATGATTTTTAGAGCTTCAGGTTTATTTACTGCGTGGGCCCTGACCTCTCTAACTTTGATTTGTTTGGTTTTGAGGTTCAGGACCTTGGGGTTGTTCATTCACTGTAATGTAGCAATATTGGTTCATCACTTGTGGCAAATGTACCACACCAGTGCAAGAAGGTACCCTTAGGGCACATATTCCCCATGGTCCACTTCAGGCCTTACTATACTTTGCTTATCTAAACTCTTCCTGGATCCTGTTGAATAATTTGTGATTACTTTTTAAATTTGAAAAGATATAATATGGAAAAACTCATTCTTCAGCAAACATTTGTTGGCTACCTATTATATACTAATTATCTTACTATTAATATAAAATACTGAAGAACTGAAACATAATAAATGTATTTATGATGAAATTTGAAACCTTATTAGTTTGTAATAGATGGCATTTTCACTCTAAATATTCACTGCCTCTTCCATAGGCCCCTGCCTATGAGAAGATGACATATCTCTGCTCATGGCAGGCACGGTTGTGTGACTTGCTTTGATCATTGGAATATGACTGGAACTGACAGTCTCACCTCTGAACAGAGAAGTTTTGTGGTCCATAACCACCAGCTCTTTTTCCTTCTGAAATGAAACTATTATGTTTTAGATAGGGGCTGCTTTTTTTATCCTGGGTTTTAGAATGAGAAAGGCATGCAACTGACTCAAACCTCACCCCAGTATAGATATGAGAATTAACCTTTGTTGTGAGCCCCTAAGATCTTGAATTCTTTGTTTCCACATAGCCCAGACTGATGGAAAGATTACTGATTGTTTTTTCTTCACCTTTTTTTTAATATCAAATAACATTTAAGAGTTGTTTTTCTAACTTTAATATTATGGATGACAATTTACAACTTCAAGATAATCAAAATAAGGCCCAGAAATAAATGTCACTTGGGAATTAAATAGAAGTATCCAATTCTAGCTGGCAACTTAGAATACTATGCACATGGCGTCCAGTTACACAAATCCCATTTAACTTAAACTGATGTATACTATTTATTTTAACATTTTATGGTACTTGTTTGTTCACATATCTGTGTATCCATCCAACAATCCATCTTATTTCCTAAAGTATTCTAAGTGTCAGGCATCAGTACACTTTACCTCTAAACACTCCAGTTTTTACATCTTTAAATTTCAATATCTGCTTATGATTTTTTTTCTTCTGAGGTAAAATGTTTATGTAATGTACAAATCTTACATATATCATTTGATATATTTTTGCTAAACAGATACTCTTATGTAAGATATAGAACATGACCATCACCTACAAAATTTTCACTGTTTATTTTAATCCACATATTTGCTGTTTGTATGAGCTTCTCAATGCTGCATGTATTTTTATTCTGAGCTTTGTATGTTTATGGAGAGATTTAAATATATTCATAGAATTCACACTAATATGTCATGTCTCTAGACCTCATGAATAATACACTTTATCAGAAATGTATTTCTCAAGAAGAACTTTTAGCATCTGATAATCAATATATATTTTTCCTGAGCCATTATTTTTCTTTTTCTACCTTTGCTTTCTGAATAATAATTTTGTTTCTGTAATAACCATCCATCAGGAATGGCCCTACCACATTGTGCAATATAATCATTTCTACATAATTAAAGCTTTGGCAATCCCATGTTCTACAAGAGGCATTAGAGGGGCCGATGCTAATAACAACATAATTAAATTGGCTTAGACTGGCTAGCTGAGGCTGGTTAGTAAAAGTGAGTGAAAATGAAAGTGTTGTTCAGTCATGTCTGACTCTTTGTGACCCCATGGACTGTAGCCCGCTGGGCTCCCCTGTCCATGGTATTCTCCAGGTAAGAATACTGGAGTTGGTAGCTATTCCCTTCTTCAGGGGATCTTCTTAACCCAGGGATCCAACCTGGGTCTCCTGCATGGTAGGCCAATTCTTTACCATCTGAGCCGCCGAGGAAGCCCTAGTAAAAAGTAGGATAACTGCAAACAAGAGAGAAAAAAATGGGAAAGATTTATGCTGCATGTTTGTGGCTGTTCACAGGTGACAGACTGGAGGAATGAACAGTAACAGCTTCAATAGAGAAGCTGGACCAGCATGAAAGGGCAAGGCAAGAACAGGGATAAACGTGGATTGGTTTTTATGCCACTTGGAATGTGGTCCTAATTCACTTCTACTGGTTCCCTGCTATCATCTCTTTTTTGGCATCTAAGATAACTTGTACCCCTATCACACACACAAATAAATATTATAGAAGCCTGTTTATATACTATTGGACTTCCCTGGTAGCTCAGACAGTTAAGAATCTGCCTGCAATGTAAAGAATCCTGGGTTCAGTCTCTGGGTCAGGAAGATTCCCTGAAGAAGGAAATGGCAACCCACTCCAGTATTCTTGCCTGGAGAATTCCATGGACAAAGGAGTCCATGGGGTCGCAAAGAGTCAGACATGGCTGAGCAACTTTCACTTCACTATATATTATTGTACAATATGGATGTAAAATGCTCAGACCTAAAATCTGTAGGTTGAAGAGATTGCTTCCTATTGCATTCACAGACGGAGAGGCAGCTATTACTGGAAGTCAGAACAATGAAAGATGATTTTTATTTATTAAATTCACTGTTAAGTACCATTCCAGTTATCTTTCCCAAGACATTTGTCTTTCAAATTTTAGGCACTCAGATTTAAAGGATTAAAATCATATTTTTCAGAAACTGCAAATTAATGGAAACTGATATGCATCCTTTTATCCAACGAGTCTTCAAAGGAACCAAGTTTGGGAAGAACAGATTTGCTGGACAATGTATAAATTCTGTTTATCATAAAGGAAAGAAATTCATGGCTAAATTGAGGTATCTCACCATGTTTTAGTCTGAATAACCTTTTCATAATGATCTTTCTTGCCTATAATTTAGAAGGCCAGAAATAGAAGAATGAGAAAAGAGATAACACACAACATGAAGGATCTATAAAATCATCTAACATCTTTCTTTCCGTATGTCCTCTGAAAGCTCCTTTATCCCAGATCACTATTTCTTTCTTTCCAAGTACCTTCCTGACTTCCTGCTGAGGTATTCCTTCAACTTCCTGAATGAGACACTTAGCTCAAACACAAATTAGTGGGGAGGTTATTACAAGCTTGAAGGCAGTGTCAAAAATTCCTTTAAAGAAGCAGTTCTATCATTAAACCATTCTCTCCAGCCCCCACTAATCTCAAGCCCCATTACTGAAAATTAATTGTATCCTCTGTGTTTATTGATATACAGAAATGTATTTATTTTGTAAATAGAAACAGACTTGGTGGAGACATGATTGTTCTCTTTAGATATCTGAAAAGCTGTCATTTCTAAGATAAACTCCTTTTTATATCTCCCTAAGGCTAAATTAAGCTTTGTGAGTAGACTTAACCACAGTCCAATTTGAGGCTACTCTAGGGAAAGCATTTCTAATAACTAGAGCACTTAGATGGTAGGATGGAATACCTAGTGAATAGGAGAGATTTCTACCATTCAAGTCACTCGAAGTGTCAAGGAAGAGGCTAGGTGAGCACCTGTATGAGTTTCCTGCGTACAGTGGCCCTTTATCAAAATTTTGACTCGGTGATACTTAAACCCAAGGACTTTAATTGATTCAGACTTTCATTGATCCAGCCAAAATTGTCTACATATCTATCATATCAGATTGGATGTCATAGTCAAGGGCTTGCAATTGACAGATATATTTCTTACTGTCAGTAAGCTTGTTCTGGGTTTATGAGCTCTAATAAAGATGGAGCTTTATCAAACTGTTTCACTCATATAATTCATCAGGTGACAATCTTCAAATGCATATCGTAGGCATTTGTCCAAACATAAGAGCAAGAGCCTCAAAATGCTCACAATATCAGAACAGGATATGTTGTGTTGGCCAAAGAGTTTGTTTAGTGAATAGCACAGGGATCTCAGCTCAGTGCTCAGCAATGACCTATAGGGGTGGCATGATATATATATACGTATATATTTATACATACAGCTGATTCGCTTTGTTATACCACAGAAATGAATACAGCATTGTAAAGTAATATTACACTCCAATAATAACATTTTTTTAAAACCTTACAAAAAGACAAAAAACAAAAAGTTCATCTAACATCTTATCAAAAAATCCAAACAAACTTTTGGCCAACCCAACTCAGTTCAGTTCAGTTCAGTCTCTCAGTTGTGCCCAACTCTTTGTGATCCCATGGACTGCAGCATGCCAGGCCTCCCTGTCCATCACCAACTCCCGGAGTTTACCCAAACTCATGTCCATTGAGTCAATGATGCCATCCAGCCATCTCATCTTCTGTCATATCCTTCTCCTCCCACCTTCAATCTTTCCCAGCATCAGGGTCTTTTCCAATGACTCAGTTCTTTGCATCAGGTGGCCAAAGTATTGGAGTTTCAGCTTCAACATCAGCCCTTCCAGTGAACACCCAGGACTGATTTCCTTTAGGATGGACTGGTTGGATCTCCTTGCAGTCCAAGGGACTCTCAAGAGTCTTCTCCAACACCACAGTTCAAAGGCATCAATTCTTCGACACTCAGGTTTCTTTACAGTCCAGCTCTCACATCCATACACAACTACTGGAAAAGCCATAGCTTTGACTAGATGGACCTTTGTTGGCAAAGTAATGTCTCTGCTTTTTAAAATGCTGTCTAGGTTGGTCACAACTTTTCTTTCAAGGAGCAAACATCTTTTAATTTCATGGCTGCAGTCACCATCTGCAGTGATTTTGGAGCCCCCCCAAAAAAAGTCTGACACTGTTTCCACTGTTTCCCCATCTATTTGCCATGAAGTGATAGGACTGGATGCCATGATCGTAGCTTTCTGAATGTTGAGTTTTAAGGCTAACCCAATACTTTAGGGAATTAGAGGCACCAGCATATTACTAATAAGACAACCTGTGTATGTGATTGGGAAATTCTATAGGTAATCTTAAAGAAGTTATCACTTGATCCATATTCACATCTGGTGCTAATTGCAGCTTAATATTTTCTCTTTAGCAAGCTTTTATGAAGGTTTTGTAGGAGGACACTGTTATTTTTGTTGACATTGTCTTAGAACAGCTAAGGCAATACATTGTCATACCCTTCTTTTTCCAGCAAGAAATAACCTCAAAAATGGAATGGCCCAAGATCTAGGCTAAGAAAATTAGCTTCTGTAAAATTTGACTTCCAGAAAAGTTTAATGTATGTGTACTATATTTGTAATTCATGCTTCTTTGAAGTTGAATTTGTGGTTATTCCAGTGAGTTTTTATGAACACAATTCCCTGGTTGTATTTACT
Source organism: Ovis aries (assembly GCF_016772045.2). Taxonomy (NCBI): domain Eukaryota; kingdom Metazoa; phylum Chordata; class Mammalia; order Artiodactyla; family Bovidae; genus Ovis; species Ovis aries. Next base: position 62,578,763 of record NC_056065.1, read on the forward strand.
ATGCTCATGAGAATAGTGATTTATTATTAAACTTCTTAGAGTTAATTATGCTTATTGCACCATTCCTCTCTGAGGGAAACTTGGGAATTGTCTTTCTCATCCTTAATTACGAAATCATAAAATGCAGTTCTGAGAACATGGAGACTGTTTTCCTTCACTCAATAAGACTGACCCACTGAGTTTATTAAACAAAAATGTCTCCTGATACCAGTTAAAATTTTTTAACTTTACTATTAAAATATAAAAGGATATTCTATAAAATAGCAAATCAGCTTTTCTCAACTATTGGTTCCTCATTTTACATTATCAAGGACAAAAAGGGTTTCATTTTTTTCTTCCTCTGCTAAAAAACACACTTTTCTTTTTAAACAACAAAACTGTGTTATAAGGTTATAAATGTCCTATTAGTCTGCCAGGGCTACTATAAGAAAATCCCACAAATTGGGTGGCTTAAACAATAGAAATTTATTGTCTCACAGTTCCAGAGGTTGAAAGTTGAGATCAAGGTGAGAGCAAGGTTGGTTCTTCTGGGGCACGTGGAAGGAAATCTGTTACAGGCCTCTCTCCTTGGTCTGTAGAAGGCCAACTTTTCCCCATATATGTCTAACTCTGTGTTCATTTCCCCCTTATTATAAAGACATCAGTCACATTGGATTAAGACCCATTCTAATAGCTTCATTTGAAATTTAACTCTGTAAAGACCCTATCTCCAAGTAAAGTCACATTCTGAGGTACTGGGGATTAAAACTCCAACATAACCTCTTCCGAGTGATACATTACAACCCAGAACAAATGTCATCATGGAAAATGTCTTACAATGTGAGTTACTTGTCCAGCAATGTTTTTAGCAATATTTTTGATTTGTTAAAAAGAGGAGGAATTACCTTTGTAACCTATTTTTCTTCTTTATTTTTCCCTACATTTTAAGCAGAGAAGATAACACGGTCTCAAAATACACAAAGTAAAAGTGCTCAAAACCGGAGAGAAACAGGCAAGTCCATAATCATAGTGGGAACTTTTTATACATACTTCTTTTAGTAATTTACAAATCAAACAGATAAAACTTAAGGGTATAATACCAGGAAAGAATAATCAAGAAACTGTACTTAATGAACAAATATAGAACATTCTACCCAAGATGTCAGAACATACTTTCTTTTCAAGCACACAAAAAACACATACAGAAATTAACTATAAACCGGCCCATGAAGCAAACCTCATTAAAGTTCAAATGAATGAAATCATAAAGACCACAGAGAGTCTATTATTGACCCTAAGACACATAATCTAGAAAGGAATAAAGAAAAGCAACCTGAAAATTCTCACGTATTTGGAAATTTAGCACATATTCTAACAAGTCAAGGTCAAAGAGAAAATAAATCATAACAGAATTAGAAAATATTTTGATTGAACAATTTCAAAATGTATAATCAAATTTTGTACAGTTTAGCTTTAAAAAATCCTTAGAAGGAAATTTACAGCCTTAAAGCCATACAGTAGAAAAGAAGACTGAAAATTAATCAGCAAGCAACTACCTCTAGAGAGGTTATAAAAGGACCAAAAAATAAGTACCAAACAGTAGAAAAAGTGAAATAGTGAAGCAGAAATTAATGAGCTAGAAACATATATGATAGAAATCAACAAAAGAAAACAAAAAGTTTAAAGACTAATAAAATTTAAAAGCCTCTGGTGAGACTTTAAAAAAAAAGACAATACAAATATCCAATATAAGGAATGAGAAAATAGACCACACTACAAATCCTGTGCACACATGCTAAGAGGAAAAGCTAAGAAAGTTATTCAGACAGAAATTCTTAATGTTTCATTCTCCCCATTTTCCAGCTTTGAGGGACTACCCAAATTACTGCTTGAAATAATTGGATTATTGAATAGATCCAGGGAACATTTATCCTATAGATTTCTTAGCAGCAATAATATGGGAGCCATCTCCTAATTATTAATGCAAGTAAAGGCAACAGGAAGTTCCTACAATTAAATTTTGGGAGTAATCCTCAAGGCTCCTTTAAAGCAATGGTGTCTTTTATCCCTCACTAAAATCTAATTAATTATCCCAACACATAGTAAAATAAATTAATGTTTTAAGTTTCACTCTCTTTCTAGTGGAGGTAGAGACAGTACAAGGAGCAAATAAAATGCCATTAGGAAGCCAAATATTAGAGAAATATACATTAATTTTTCTCTGAGTAATTAAAATTCTTTTGGTATATGAGCATAACTTGAAATACTGAACTAAGGGAGCCATGAGCAAGAGGCTGGTAATTTTTTATAGAAGGGGTAACGCTTCCCTTGTGCTTAGCTGGTAAAGAATCTGCTTGCAATGTGGGAGACCTGGGTTCAATCTCTGGGTTAGGAAGATCCCCTGGAGAAGGGAAAGGATACCCACTCCAGTATTCTGGCCTGGAGAATTCCATGGACAGTCCATGGGGTCACAAAGAGTTGGACACGACACGACTGAGCAACTTTAACTTCAATGAACTTTAACATATGTTACCTAGCAATATGCAACTTTTATATTGTTAAATTACTTTTTAACCTTTGAATTTCCAGTTTTATCTTTTCATAGATCAAGATAATAGCCAGTGTTACTTAACACTTCAGAATATCTGGGTTCCACAAGGCATCACTTGTGTTTCTACATGCTCCTTACTAGAGTGACATTTCTGCAACATTCAGTTCAGTTCAGTTGTTCAGTCATGTCCGACTCTTTGTGACCCCATGAATTGCAGCACACCAGGCCTCCCTGTCCATCACCAACTCCCGGAGTTTACCAAAACTCATGTGCATTGAGTCAGTGATGCCATCCAGCCATCTCATCCTCTGTCGTCCCCTTCTCCTCCTGCCCCCAATCCCTCCCAGCATCAGACTCTTTTCCAACGAGTCAATTCTTCGCATGAGGTAGCCAAAGTATTGGAGTTTCAGCCTCAGCACCAGTCCTTCCAATGAACACCCAGGACAGGTCTCCTTTAGGATGGACTAGTTGGATCTCCTTGCAGTCCAAGGGACCCTCAAGAGTCTTCTCCAACACCACAGTTCAAAAGCATCAATTCTTCGGTGCTCCGCTTTCTTCACAGTCCAACTCTCATATCCATACATCACCACTGGAAAAACTATAGCCTTGACTAGACAGACCTTTGTTGGCAAAGTAATATCTCTGCTTTTTAATATGCTATCTAGGTTGGTCATAACTTTCCTTTATGAGTAAGCATCTTTTAACTTTTCATGGCTGCAGTGATTTTGGAGCCCTGCAAAATAAAGTCTGACACTGTTTCCCCATCTATTTCCCATGAAGTGATGGGACCAGATGCCATGATCTCAGTTTTCTAAATGTTGAGCTTTAAGCCAACTTTTTCACTCTCCTCTTTCACTTTCATCAAGAGGCTTTTTAGTTCCTCTTCATTTTCTGCCATAAGGGTGGTGTCATCTGCATACCTGAGGTGATTGATATTTCTCCCGGCAGTCTTGATTCCAGCTTGTGCTTCTTCCAGCCCAGCATTTCTCATGATGTATTCTGCATATAAGTTAAATAAGCAGGGTGACAATACAGCCTTGGTGTACTCCTTTCCCTATTTGGAACCAATCTGTTGTTCCATGTCCAGTTCTAACTGTTGCTTCCTGACCTGCATACAGATTTCTCAAGAGGCAGGTTAGGTGGTCTGGTATTCCCATCTCTTTCAGAATTTTCCACAGTTTATTGTGATCCACACAGTCAAAGGTTTTGGCATAGTCAATACAGCAGAAAAAGATGTTCTTCTGGAATTCCCTTGCTTTTTTGATGATCCAGTGGATGTTGGCAATTTGATCTCTGGTTCCTCTGCTTTTCCTAAAACCAGCTTGAACATCTGGAAGTTCACAGTTCATGTATTGCTGAAGCCTGGCTTGGAGAATTTTGAGCATTACTTTACTAGTATGTGAGATGAGTGCAATTGTGCTGTAAGATTAGGAACACCTATTATGAAAATAGGGCTTCCAAGGTGGCACTAGGGGTAAAGAGTCCACCTGCCAATAAAGGAGATGCAAGAGACGTGGGTTTGATCCCTGGGTCGGGAAAATCTCCTGGAGTAGGAAATGGCACCTCACTCCAGTATCTTGCCTGGAAAATTTTTTGGGCAGAGGAGTCTGGTGGGCTACAAAGAGTTGGATACAGACTGAGAGACTGAGCACAGCACAGTATTATGAAAATAGGAAAAAATTTTCTGTTGACAATTATTATTTTAGAAGCTCTGATTTAAAGTTGCTTTGGTGTGTTCAGAAGCTGAGACATATGCAGAGTTGTAGACACAGATCTGACTTGTCAGGTGCTTCCTGTGCGGAACTTGGAATTCATCAGAGAAATGAAAAACTTCATGTTTTGCTTTTGAACAAAGTAAAAGATACAAGAATGTACCAAGAGTAAAAGAGTAAACATCCACCTATCTGATAGCCAGGATTAACCAAAATTAACATTTAGTAATATTTTCTTCAGATCTCTTGATCTATGTCTGGAGGGGAAAAAACAAAGAAATAAAATTCTACAAGTTAATTTTAAGCTCTGTATAATCTCTTTTCTAGTGCTTATCTTCATCATCCCTCCTGGAGGCAAGCACCAGGAACTTATTGTCTAGGCAGTGCTTTTGTTTTGAGGACAGATTAAATATCTATAAATAATAGTATTGTGTCTTTATTGTTTTGTAACTTCCTTTTCTCACTCAACATTTTCTAAACTTGCCCATGCAGATACTTATAGCTCTGTCTCATTCATTTTAACTGATATATAGTATCCCATCTTATGACTAGAACACAACTTCTCTTTTCTCTTACTGAGCAACATTCAGGATGTTTCTGTTTTGCCATTTTTCCCCATTACCAAACAATTTGCAGTTAATATTCATGTATATGTATATGTATATATAGATTCAGTATATGCATATTCAATATATGCATATGTATATATGCATGAGAACAGATATATTTGAATTTCTTAAGAGCACTGGTCTCCTACCTTGTTCATCAGGCTGCTCTACCAAGAAAACATTTAACTGCCAAGCCACAGTATTTCTATATTCATTTTATATTCATGCACTATCATATCGGTATACAATATCCACTCTGAAGTGTAAATTTTTTTCTTAAAAGATAAAGTAAGTAAATACAAAGTTCCTTTATTTTCACCCCACATCCCATTTGGATTGCTGAGATGCAGGATATAAACATATTTAACTTTACTTATATTACTATCATATTATTATCATATTATTATGTATCTACTCTTTAATATATTATTATTATTATGTTATTCTCCAAAGAACTGTACTAGTTTGTATCCTTTCTAACGGAGTATGAAAATTTCCATTTTTCTACAACCTTGCTAGTCAGTTCAGTTGCTCAGTCATGTAAGACTCTTTAGGACCCCATGGACTGCAGCACAGCAGGCTTCCCTGTCCATCACCAACTCCTGGAGCTTCTCAAACTCACATCCATTGAGTCGGTGATGCCATCCAGCCATCTCATCCTCTGTCATCCCCTTCTCCTCCTGCCTTCAATCTCTCCCAGCATCAGGGTCTTTTCTAATGAGTCAGTTCTTCGCATCAGGTGGCCAAAGTATTGGAGTTTCAGTTTCAGCATCAGTCCTTCCAATGAACATTCAGGACTGATTTCTTTTAGGACTGACTCACTTGATCTCCTTGCAGTCCAAGGGACTCTCAAGAGTCTTCTCCAACACTGCAGTTCAAAACCATCAATTCTTCAGCACTCACATCTATACATGACTATTGGAAAAACCATAGCTTTGACTAGATGGACCTTTGTCGACAAAGTGATGTCTCTGCTTTTTAATATACTATCTATGTTGGTCATAGCTTTTCTACCCAGGAGCAAGCATTTTTTTAATTTCATGGCTACAGTCACCATCTGCAATGATTTTGGAGAACAAGAAGATAAAGTCTGTCACTGTTTCCATTGTTTCCCCATCTTTGCCATGAATTGATGGGACCAGATGCCATGATCTTAGTTCTTTGAATGTTGAGTTTGAGGACGAGCTTTTTGAATTTTTAGTTGAATGTTTTTAATTTAGTTGGTTTTTTTGAATGTTGAGTACCTTACTAGTGCTTGATATGAACAGATGGTTCAAAATTTTTATTTTGAAAAAAATTTCAAACCAGCAGAAAAGTTGATAGAATGTCACAATGACCTCCTGTATAAGCGTCACCTAGATTCAACAATTACTAATACTTTGTTACATTTACTTTCTTTCCCTGCTTTTCTCTTCTTTCCTCCCTCCTCTTCTTCCCTTCATATGTCCTTATAATTTTTATTTCCATAATGTTTTTCCTGAGCTATTTAAAAATAAGTTGCAGAAAGTATGACCTGTTAGTCCCCAGTACTCCCACATGTAACTCCTAAGAACAAAGACATTGTCTTATATAACTGTGGCACAATGATCAAATTCAGGAAACTTAACAATGAAACAGAGTATAACATTTCACCGATTTTCCCAATTAAGAATTAAGTCTTTTTTTTTTTTTTTGGTGAACTATAGCATTTCACCAATTTTTCCAATGAAGAATGAAGTTCAATTAAGAAACAGGTAAATAACAGAACTTTGTATTTACTTATTTTAGCTTTTACTGGAGCTTAATAACAATCTAGAGGGGTGGGACAGGGAGGGAGATGGGATAGATGTTCAGATGGGATGGGACATGGGTAAACCTATAGCTAATTCATGTTGATGTTTGGTAGAAACCAACACAATATATTAAGCAATATATTTATAATTATATTATATTTATAATTATCTTCGAATTAAAAATAAATAAATTTTAAAAAGGAATCAAGGAAAACTGGAAGTGGTCAAACAAGAGATGGCAAGGGTGAACGTCGACATTCTAGGAATCAGTGAACTAAAATGGACTGCAATGGGTGAATTTAACTCAGATGACCATTATATCTAATACTGCAGGCAGGAATCCCTCAGAAGAAATGGAGTAGCCATCATGGTCAGCAAAAGAGTCTGAAATGCAGTACTTGGATGCAATCTCAAAAACGACAGAATGATCTCTGTTCATTTCCAAAGCAAACCATTCAATATCACCGTAATCCAAGTCTATGCCCCAACCAGTAAAGCTGAAGAAGCTGAAGTTGAACGCTTCTATGAAGACCTACAAGACCTTGTAGAACTAACACCCAAAAACATGTCCTTTTCATTATAGGGGGCTGGAATGAAAAAGTAGGAAGTCAAGAAACACCTGGAGTAACAGGCAAATTTGGCCTTGGAATGCAGAATGAAGCAGGGCTAAGACTAATAGAGTTTTGCCAAAAAAAATGCACTAGTCATAGTAAACACCCTCTTCCAACAACACAAGAGAAGACTACACATGGACATCACCAGATGGTCAACACCGAAATCAGATTGATTATATTCTATGCAGCCAAAGATGGAGACGCTCTATACAGTCAGTAAAAACAAGACCAGGAGCTGACTGTGGCTCAGATCATGAACTCCTTATTGCCAAATTCAGACTCAAATTGAAGAAAGTAGGGAAAACCTCTAGACCATTCAGGTATGACCTAAATCAAATCCCTTATGATTATACAGTGGAAGTGAGAAATAGATTTAAGGGTCTAGATCTGATAGATAGAGTGCCTGATGAACCATGGAATGAGGTTCGTGACATTGTACAGGAGACAGAGATCAAGACCATCCCCATGGAAAAGAAATGCAAAAAAACAAAATGGCTCTCTGGGGAGGGCTTGCAAATAGCTGTGAAAAGAAGAGAAGCGAAAAGCAAAGGAGAAAGGAAAGATATAAGCATCTGAATGCAGAGTTCCAAAGAATAGCAAGAAGAGATAAGAACGTCTTCCTCAGTGATCAATGCAAAGAAATAGAGGAAAACAACAGAATGGGAAAGACTAGAGATCTCTTTAAGAAAATTAGAGATATGAAGGGAACATTTCATGCAAAGATGGGCTCGATAAAGGACAGAAATGGTATGGACCTAACAGAAGCAGAAGATATTAAGAAGAGATGGCAAGAATACACATAAGAACCGTACAAAAAAGATCTACAAGACCTGGATAATCACAATGGTGTGATCACTCATCTAGAGCCAGACATCTTGGAATGTGAAGTCAAGCGGGCCTTAGAAAGCATCACTATGAACAAAGCTAGTGGAAGTGATGGAATTCCAGAGGAGCTATTTCAAATCCTGAAAGATGATGCTGTGAAAGTGCTGCACTCAATATGCCAGCAAATTTGGAAAACTCAGCAGTGGCCACAGGACTGGAAAATGTCAGTTTTCATTCCAATCCCAAAGAAAGGCAATGCCAAAGAATGCTACCGCACAATTGCACTCATCTCACACGCTAGTAAAGTAATGCTCAAAATTCTCCAAGCCAGGCTTCAGCAATACGTGAACCGTGAACTTCCTGATGTTCAAGGTGGTTTTAGAAAAGGCAGAGGAACCAGAGATCAAATTGCCAACATCCACTGGATCATGGAAAAAGCAAGAGAGTTCCAGAAAAACATCTATTTCTGCTTTATTGACTATGCCAAAGCCTTTGACTATGTAGATCACAATAAACTGTGGAAAATTCTGAAAGAGATGGGAATACAGACCACCTAACCTGCCTCTTGAGAAATCTATATGCAGGTCAGGAAGCAACAGTTAGAACTGGACATGGAACAACAGACTGGTTCCAAATAGGAAAAGGAGCACGTCAAGGCTGTACATTGTCACCCTGCTTATTTAACTTCTATGCAGAGTACATCATGAGAAACGCTGGGCTGGAAGAAACACAAGCTGGAATCAAGATGGCCGGGAGAAATATCAATCACCTCAGATATGCAGATGACACCACCCTTATGGCAGAAAGTGAAGAGGAACTAAAAGCCTCTTGATGAAAGTGAAAGAGGAGAGTGAAAAAGTTGGCTTAAAGCTCAACATTCAGAAAACGAAGATCATGGCATCTGGTCCCATCACTTCATGGGAAATAGATGGGAAACAGTAGAAACAGTGTCAGACTTTATTTTTAGGGGCTCCAAAATCACTGCAGATGGTGACTGCAGCCATGAAATTAAAAGACACTTACTCCTTGGAAGAAAAGTTATGACCAACCTAGATAGTATATTCAAAAGCAGAGACATTACTTTGCCGACTAAGGTCCGTCTAGTCAAGGCTATGGTATTTCCTGTGGTCATGTATGGATGTGAGAGTTGGACTGTGAAGAAGGCTGAGCACCGAAGAATTGATGCTTTTGAACTGTGGTGTTGGAGAAGACTCTTGAGAGTCCCTTGGACTGCAAGGAGATCCAACCAGTCCATTCTGAAGGAGATCAGCCCTGGGATTTCTTTGGAAGGAATGATGCTGAAGCTGAAACTCCAGTACTTTGGCCACCTCATGAGAAGAGTTGACTCATTGGAAAAGACTCTGATGCTGGGAGGGATTGGGGGCAGGAGGAGAAGGGGACGACAGATGATGAGATGGCTGGATGGCATCACTGACTCGATGGATGTGAGTCTGAGTGAACTCTGGGAGTTGGTGATGGACAGGGAGGCCTGGCGTGCTGTGATTCATGGGGTTGCAAAGAGTCGGACACGACTGTGCGACTGAACTGAACTGAAATGAACTGATGACCTCACTGCTATTGCCTGGAATCACCTCCCAAATAAAGTGCTTAATACTTCAGTCCTTGTCTGAAGCTCTGTTTTCAAGGGGCCCTAAAAGAGTATTTGTCTATTTTGTAGCTTTTATCATGAATTTCTAGTGAATTTTATTGAATATATTTTCTATCACATCTTCTGAGATGATCCTATACTTCTTTATAAGTAATGTGGTCAATTACTTCAATAAAACTTTTTATGTGGAAACACCATTTAGAGGGATAAAAACCTTTCCAGTCAAAATGTGTTTGTTTCATTGTTGGTTTCTTGCTGTTTGGATTTTCTGTTTTCATGCTAGATTTGATTTTCTGATATTTATTTAGAATTTTTGAATTTGTTTTTGTGAGATTTGGCCACACTTCCCTTTCTTTGTATTATCCTAATCCAGTCTTGGTATAAAAATCACCTTCTTTCTTTTATTCTCTCAGGTGGCTTATATTAGAAAATAATTCTATATTCTTTGCATATTTAGTCAATTTAATGTAAAACCACATAAGCCTAAGGCCTTTTCTTTAGTTTGAGGGAAAGAAAGACTTGAAATGAAAAAAAAAAAGACTTGAAATAATATATTAAATGTAAGTGGTTATTATTTTAAGTTTTCATTTTCTTGAGGCCATTTTGATGACTTACATTCTTCTAGAAAATTTTCCATTTCACTTCAGTTTTTAAATATATGGCAAGTAAATTTTTTGAAATATTTATTCTAGTCTAGTTTTTATGTTCATATATAACAGTTGGTTTTAATTTTGCTGCACAGCTGAAAGCCTAAGTCATAATGACAATAGGACCAACTGGAAAAGAAAAAGCTATATCACTGGCAGAATTTTCAACACTGTGAATTTTTAATCCCAACCACCAATTATGTACAGACTTTTGTTGAAATTAGGTTCGTAAATTCCTATGTTCTCTGATATCAAATGGCTCTTACAAAACTCATCAAACCCACTGACTTTCTCTTCTGGAATTTTGTTTTCAGCTGAAGTATAGTTGGTTTATAATGTTATACTAGTTTCAGATTTGCAGCGCTATTCTAGTCTAGTTTTTAAATTTCCTACTGAGACGTCATCTTGCCTTCTCCTTCATTTCTAAAATTTGTGTGCTCTCCTTCCTTTTCCCTTGGTCTGTCTTGCTAGCGCTGTCTCTCTGCTTAGTGTTTTCAAAGAACCCGTGCTTAGTATTTCTCATCATGATTTTTTTCCTGTTCTCTAGATTATTAATTTTCCCCTATCTGGATCATATCCTGGCTTAGTGACTGTATCTGCTTCTACTATTCTAGGTCTACAGTTTTACATAAGCCATCTCACAGGCTGTGATCTCATGTTCTCCCAAATCAACCCCATTTTTATTTCACTTACACTTTGAAAATCATACACCCGGCCAACTTCTGCTGATTCTCTGACCCAGAACCCAACAAGGGTATACCTTTAGCCCCAGCTGCTGCATTTTATTTTTATTCAGTTATGGTCCATGAGGATTTTTATCTTGCTTTTGAGTATATTTTGATTTTTTTCTCTTGCTATATTAATAGTTCCTCTGTCTCTGTATAGCCGTGTATTTTGGAAGTGGTAGTTAAAGGAAACTCACAGTACCCTCTTGACTAAAATCAGGCAATTATTGCACTAACCCTTTTCAGAATTAAAGACTATTTAACTGTTTAGAAAAACAAATATCTTTGTAATCCCTTGAGTAAATTTAAGTAATTCTATGGATAAGACATCTCTTTTTTCTCCCCCTAGAATGTTTAAAAACTAAAATGAAGCTATATCTGTTTAGAAAACCTGCTTAGGAAATATGTAAAATCAAAGGACCGGAACCTCAAGTTGGGTGCAGAGGTAGCATGGCAGTCAGAAGATGCTCCAGGTGCCCACACGCCACAGAGCCTGTGCGCCACAACTGCTGAGCCTGCGTGTTCTGTGGTCTGAGCTTCGCAACAGGAGAAGCCACCACAGACAGAAGCCTGAGCACCACAACTAGAGAAAGCCTGTGCACAGCAGCAAAGACCAAGGGCAGCTGAAAATAAAAAATAAATCGTAAAATTTTAAAAAGAGCTAACGTAGCAAGTTTTCTAATATTTAGTCCAGGTTTTTTTTCTCAGACCCTGCATCCTCATGATGGCTTAAAATAAATCTAAGAATGTGGGTGTTTTTTTTTCCCCCACTTAGAAATCCTACAGCCATTTCTAGCAGGAATAAAGAAGCAGGTATTTACGGGTGCAGATAATACTGCTTTTAATGACAGAAATAAATGAAATTTTCGGTTGGCAGACTCCTTATCAAGAAGCCTTGGCTCTTTTCACAATTTGGTGCTCTGTGTGGTCCTTGAAGGACTAGTCCTCAGTGGCATTTTCCATAGTTGTAACCCCTGGACAGGTTTGCATGCAGTCTGGGATGCAAAGATACCCTCTCACCTAGAGTACAATAATTTGGTTTAGCTTTGTCAATAATTGCATTTTTTTTCCCAAAAAAATATTGTTTTTCTTAAAAGCTATGACAATACTTTAGGTAGGTGAACTAGTGCCTTTTTCAAACTACATATACCATTTTACACATTACAAGAATAATTGTTACCTTTATGAGAGAACATGACTAATTTATCACATTAGTAATAAATTCATTTCAGTATTCAAAGAAATCTGTTTATCCCTTTGGAGTATGACTTACCTCAGCCATCTTCCATTTGGTTCTCCTTTTTTAAAATCTGCTAAAAGATTGTCTTTGATAAGGCTTACTTTGTAAGTCTGTTGTAGGCCTTTGCTATTGTAAATGTCTCAATGCCCTGGGTTTTGGTGCTGGACACACATTTGGAAGAGGAATTTAACAGACATTCTTAATTCTGGGCGAACTGATGGGCTTTACAAAGTCTGTGACTCTCTGAAATCTTAACACAAAACATCAGTACTGTGGGTTTTTTATTTAGATAGGATCCATAGCTTTCTTTGGATTCTCCAAGAGTCTGATTCAAGAAAAGGTTCAGAAGTGCTTTAAAAGATTGTGAAATAGATGACCAGTCCAACTTTGATACATGAAACAGGGCACTCAAAGCTGGTGTACTGGTACAACCCAGAGGGATGGGATGGGGAGGAAGGTGGGAGGGAGTTTTGAGATGGGGGGGACACATGTACACCCATGTCTGTTTCATGTCAGTGTATGGCAAAAACCAGCACAATATTGTAAAGTAATTAGCCTCCAAGTAAAAAACAAAAAGAGATTTAGGGACTGACTTCCAGACTCATTACTCCGGTTTTATCTTTAGTTCTTTCCCACTTTTCTTCAGGGCTGGTGTACCATTACAAAAGCATCATCCTTAATATGGCTCTAATAAATGCTTTCTTTTGTAAGTGATTATATTGGCAGCAATCTCTTTCATATGGTGTGTGTTTTAAGATATTTTAAGTTTTGATGGAAGGATAATTCATGCAATTTGGTGATAAATTTGAAAATATTTTTGCCTAGATATTAAGTGATGAAGGTAGAAAACATGGTAAAATAAGGAATAGTAGTGATGGAATGACTTGAAAGCTTAGGTAGATCATTTCATTGTGATGGAAATGGGAATTGTGAATGGCTCTTAGAAGGCAGAAAAAGGTATAGACTGAGAATTAGAAGCAATTCTAAAATTAAAGCAATGTTAGTATAAAAAGAAAATGTAAAAATGTTCTGATATCTATTTCAAGTATTTTATTTAAATCTATCACAACCGCTGAAATTAATAGAGCTAAAGTTATGACAATTAATGAATTTAAAGATTAGAAATCAAACTTCACACAAAAACAACAGAAGAGGCCCTGGTAAAATGAAAAGAGCTCTGGACTGCCACTGAAAGCTGAGTAATTTGCAGCTTTTGAACCTGCAAAATAAGTGATCTCTAAGCTGCAGTCCATGGGGTCGCTAAGAGTCGGACACGACGGAGCGGTGTCACTTTCTCTTTTCACTTTCATGCATTGGAGAAGGAAATGGCAACCCACTCCTGTGTTCTTCCCTGGAGAATCCCAGGGATGGGGGAGCCTGGTGGGCTGCCATCTATGGGGTCACACAGAGTCGGACACGACTGAAGCGACTCAGCAGCAGCAGCAGCAGCAGAAGCTTCTCTGTGGGGCTTCCCTGGTGGCTCAGGGAAAAGAATCTGCCTGCAAAGCAGGAGACCTGGGTGGGGAAGATCCCCTGGAGGAGGGCATGGCAACCCACGCCAGTATTTTTGCCTGCAGAATCCCCAGGGACAGAGGAACCTGGCTGGCTACAGTCCACGGGGTCACAGAGTCTGACATGACTGAGAAGCTAAGCGCAGCCCAAGGCTTTCTGTAGTTCCAAAATTTCTTTGTTTAAGTGATAAGAAAAGTATACTTCCGCTGAGCTTTTAGCTATCTTAAATGCAAAAAGTGTTTATCACTTAATATTCATAGTTGTGGAAACTTCCCTAGTGGCAGAGTGGTTAAGAATCTGCCTTCCAATAGCAGGAGACGTAGGGTCGATTCCTGGTCAGGAAACTATGCCTGCACTCCACAACTAGTGAGTCCATTCACTGCAACGAAGAGCCCATATGCCGCAAAGAAAAGCCAGCACAGCCAAAAAAGAAAAACAATGTTAAGTTCATAGTTGTAAGACCTCTGACCTCTGATACATTAGAGGTTTGTTGTACATTAGTGTAGTAAGCTGAATAATGGCCATTTAAAGATACCACAATAAACTGTGGAAAATTCTGAAAGAGATGGGAATACCAGACCACCTAACCTGCCTCTTGAGAAATCTGTATGAAGATCAGGAAGCAACAGTTAGAATTGGATATGGAAAAACAGACTGGTTCCAAATAGGAAAAGGAGTACATCAAGGCTGTATATTGTCACCCTGCTTATTTAACTTCTATGCAGAGTACATCATGAGAAATGCTGGGCTGGAAGAAACACAAGCTGGAATCAAGATGGCCAGGAGAAATATCAATCACCTCAGATATGCAGATGACACCACCCTTATGGCAGAAAGTGAAGAGGAGCTAAAAAGCCTCTTGATGAAAGTAAAAGAGGAGAGTGAAAAAGTTGGCTTAAAGCTCAACATTCAGAAAACGAAGATCATGGCATCTGGTCCCATCACTTCATGGGAAATAGATGGGGAAACAGTGTCAGACTTTATTTTTGGGGGCTCCAAAATCACTGCAGATGGTGACTGCAGCCATGAAATTAAAAGACACTTACTCCTTGGAAGAAGTTATGACCAACCTATATAGTATATTCAAAAGCAGAGACATTACTTTGCCAACTAAGGTCCATCTAGTCAAGGCTATGGTTTTTCCAGTAGTCATGTATGGATGTGAGAGTTGGACTGTGAAGAAGGCTGAGCGCCGAAGAATTGATGCTTTTGAACGGTGGTGTCGGAGAAGACTCTTGAGAGTCCCTTGGACTGCAAGGAGATCCAACCAGTCCATTCTGAAGGAGATCAGCCCTGGGATTTCTTTTGGAGGGAATGATGCTAAAGCTGAAACTCCAGTACTTTGGCCACCTCATGCGAAGAGTTGACTCATTGGAAAAGAGTCTGATGGTGGGAGTGATTGGGGGCAGGAGGAGAAGGGGACGACAGATGATGAGATGGCTGGATGGCATCACGGACTCAATGGACATGAGTCTGGCTGAACTCCAGGAGATGGTGATGAACAGGGAGGCCTGGGGTTCTGCGATTCATGGGTCACAAAGAGTCGGACACGACTAAGCGACTGAACTGAACTGAACTGAAAGATATCACTGGGCTTCCCAGGTAGCTCAGTGGTAAAGAATCCATGTGATAATGCAGGAGATGTGGGTTCTATGCCTGGATCAGAAAGCTAACCTGCAGAAGGAAATGGCAACCTGCTCCAGTATTCCTGCCTGGGAAATACCATGGACAGAGGAGCCTGGGGACAAAAAGTGTCAACATGACTTAGCGACTAAACAACAAAAAAAGTACCAAATGGAACTTGAAGATGGTAGCTTCTGAGGGAAAAGGATCTTCGCATGCGTGATTAAGGATTTGGAGATGGGGATATTTCCTGGATTATCCATGTGGGCCCTGAATGCCATCATAGTGTCCTTATAAAGAGAGGAAGAACACAAGTGTCCAAAAAGGAGGCAACATTGTGACTATGACAGACAGGGATGATGTGGCCACAAGCCCGAAAGGCTTTAGGTATCGGTAAGTTTCAGGATACTTTCCTCCCAGAAACATGAGCTGAGGGTGTGCCAACAGGGGCTTCAGTTGCCTCCCAAATGTGCCTACATCATCATCTTATTAAACTCCCCTTCCTCATTGACCCCCTTATTCACTGGAGATAGGGGTTTGAAAGTGAGGAGTGAGAGATATGGGAAAAGGCCCACTGCGGGACTTACAGAAAGCCTAGGGCAGGGAAGTGGGAGAATTTCTATTTAGGAAAGTGAAAAAATTGAGAGATGGATGATGGTGAGAGTTGCGCAAAAATGTGAATGCACTTCGTGCCACTGAAATGGACAGTTACAAATGGATAAAACAGTATGTTTTATACGATGTGACTTTTACCACAATAAAAAAACATTTTAAAAATAGAGAAAGGAATAGAGAAATAAAGACAGTAGGCATAAGATCCAGCGGTTATAGTGGAAGGAACCCTGAGTATCCAGTGAGCCCAGGGAGAAACCTAGGGCTAAGCCTTGGTTTCCACACCCTCACCCACTGAAAGGTGGAGGCAAGGCAGCTCCACAAATCTGACTTGGGTTCCGGTTCTGTGCTTACCAACTTTGTGACCTTGAATGTGTTGCTCAATCTTCCCACTCCTTTGCTTCCTTATTTGCAAAATGGGGCTAATAATATTTCCTTTATAGGGTTGTGCTCTACACTCTAGAGAATTCCAGATTTTCCCCCCATTCTGAGGAAGATCATGCACTGATCCATTTATCTCCATGGATTAGGAATTGCAGGATTCCAAAAAGGAGGGTAAGCAAAAGGGTTTTTTTTTCTCAGCATTCTCCTTCAGACACAGTGCTGGTATCCACAGATCATGCACAATGCTCTGCCCCCTTCCCAGAGGGTCCCTCTTGCTCAGCCCTAGAATTAGGACAGCTCACTTGGCCGTGGAGTTTGTGACAGAGATGAACAGTGATTCAGTGGCTCAGCTGTGACACCAGCTGAATTTGTGCCAACTTGAACAGCGGCCACTGCGGGGAGGTGTGACGGGAAACAGAGATGCTTTCCAGCCCCTCTGTCCATTTCCTTAGCGCAGAAATCAGGGCTCATGGTGACATCTAGTGACAGCCCTCTTACTCACTAGGGGCAAGTTGTTTTCTATTGTTTGTGACTTGTTGCTGTGATCTATTGTTTGTGACAAATTCCCTAGGAAAACTTAGCATCTTAAAACAGCACAGTTCAGTTCAGTCCAGTCGCTCAGTCATGTCCGACTCTTTGCGACCCCATGAATCGCAGCACGCCAGGCCTCCCTGTCCATCACCAACTCCCGGAGTTCACTCAGACCCACGTTCGTTGAGTCCGTGATGCCATCCAGACATCTCATCCTCAGTCATCCCCTTCTCCTCCTGCCCTCAATCCCTCCCAGCATCAGACTCTTTTCCAGTGAGTCAACTCTTCGCATGAGGTGGCCAAAGTACTGGAGTTTCAGCTTCAGCATCATACCTTCCAAAGAAATCCCAGGGCTGATCTCCTTCAGAATGGACTGGTTGGACCTCCTTGCAGTCCAAGGGACTCTCAAGAGTCTTCTCCAGCACCACAGTTCAAAGCATCAATTCTTCGGTGCTCAGCCTTCTTCACAGTCCAACTCTCACATCCATACATGACCACAGGAAATACCATAGCCTTGACTAGATGGACCTTTGTTGACAAAGTAATGTCTCAAGCACTGATTATTTCACTCAGTTTCCAAGAGTCAGGGATTTGGGAGCTGCTTAGCTAGATGGTTCTGGCTTCAGATCTCTCCTGAGGTTTCAGTCAAGCAGTACACAGGTCTGCAGTCATCTGAACTATCTCAACTGGTCTAGAGGATGCCCTACTAACTCATTGATGTAGCTATTAGTAGAAGAGTTCTGTCCCTGGACACACGGGCTCGAGAGAAAGAGAGAGATGGAGAGACAGAGAGAGAAGAGAGAGGGTTATAGAAGCCAGAGGGCCTTTTGTGATGCAGCCTCAGAGACTGTGCACTAACATTTCTGCTTTATTCTATTCACCAAAACTGAGTCACTGAGTCTCACCCACACAAAGGAGGAAACACTAGCCTCTACTTCGATGCTGAAGTTGAAATTCCAATACTTTGGCCACCTGATGTGAAGAGCTGACTCATTGGAAAGGACCCTGATGCTGGGAAAGATTGAGGGTGGAAGGAAGGGGATGACAGAGGATGAGATGGTTGGATGGCATCACCAACTTAATGGATATGAGTCTGGGTAAACTCCAGGAGTTGATGATGGACAGGGAGGCCTGGCGTGCTGCAGTCCATGGGGTCGCAAAGAGTCGGACACAACTGAGCGACTGAACTGAACTGAACTTCTTGAAGGGAGGAATGGCCAAGACTTGGGGGCAAATTCTTTAGTAAAACATTCTACATTCATTTCTTAAACTTTAGCTTTATCAAGGTATAATTGACATATAAAATTATAAGAAACTTATAGTGTACATTGTGGTGATTTAATACTTACATGCATTATAAAACGATTCCCCTCATCTGGTTTATTAACATAGACATCACCTCACATGGGCTTCCCTGGTGGCTCAGCTGGTAAAGAATCCGCCTGCAGTGTGGGAGACCTGGGTTCAATCCCTGGGTTGTGAAGATCCCCTGGAGAAGGGAACAGCTATCCACTCCAGTATTCTGGCCTGGAGAATTCCATGTGTAGCCCATGGAGTCACAAAGAGTCGGAAACAACTAAGCTACTTTAACTACACTTCACCTCACATATTTATTTTTCTTTTGGGTGAAAACATTCAATACTACTCTCAGCATATTCCAATTATACTACATAGCATTGTCAACTATAGTCATCATGTTTTACATTAGATTCTCAGACCTCATTCATCTTATAGCCGAAAGTCTGTACATTTGACCAACATCTCTCCAATTCTCCCTTAAGTTCAGTTCAGTTGCTCAGTCGTGTTTGACTCTTTGCGACCCCAAGTTATGACCAACCTAGATAGTATATTCAAAAGCAGAGACATTACTTTGCTGACTAAGGTCTGTCTAGTCAAGGCTATGGTTTTTCCTGTGGTCATGTATGGATGTGAGAGTTGGACTGTGAAGAAGGCTGAGCACCGAAGAATTGATGCTTTTGAACTGTGGTGTTGGAGAAGACTCTTGAGAGTCCCTTGGACTGCAAGGAGATCCAACCAGTCCATTCTGAAGGAGATCAGCCCTGGGATTTCTTTTGGAAGGAATGATGCTAAAGCTGAAACTCTAGTACTTTGGCCACCTCATGAGAAGAGTTGACTCATTGGAAAAGAGTCTGATGCTGGGAGGGATTGCGGGCAGGAGGAGAAGGGGATGACTGAGGATGAGATGGCTGGATGGCATCATGGACTCAATGGATGTAGGTCTGAGTGAACTCCGGGAGATGGTGATGGACAGGGAGGCCTGGCATGCTGAGATTCATGGGGTCGCAAAGAGTCTGACACGACTGAGCAACTAAACTGAACTGAACTGAACTGCAGCACGCCAGGCCTCCCTGTCCATCACCAACTCCCGGAGTTCACCCAAACTCATGTGCATCGAGTCAGTGATGCCATCCAGCCATCTCATCCTCAGTCATCCCCTTCTCCTCCTGCCCCCAATCCCTCCCAGCATCAGACTCTTTTCCAATGAGTCAACTCTTCGCATGAGGTGGCCAAAGTACTGGAGTTTCCACTTTAGCATCATTCCTTCCAAAGAAATCCCAGGGCTGATCTCCTTCAGAATGGACTGGTTGGACCTCCTTGCAGTCCAAGGGACTCTCAAGAGTCTTCTCCAACACCACAGTTCAAAAGCATCAATTCTTCAGCGCTCAGCCTTCTTCACAGTCCAACTCTCACATCCATACATGACTACTGGAAAAACCATAGCCTTGACTAGACGGACCTTAGTCGGCAATGTCTCTGCTTTTGAATATGCTATCTAGGTTGGTCATAACTTTTCTTCCAAGGAGTAAGTGTCTTTTCATTTCATGGCTGCAGTCACCATCTGCAGTGATTTTGGAGCCCCAAAACATAAAGTCTGACACTGTTTCCACTGTTTCCCCATCTATTTGCCATGAAGTGATGGGATCGGATGCCATGATTTCATTTTCTGAATGTTGAGCTTTAAGCCAACGTTTTCACTCTCCTCTTTCACTTTCATCAAGAGACTTAATTCTCCCTTAGTCCCCTGTAATCACTGCTCTACTCTCTGTTTCTTTGAGCTCAAGTTTTTAGATTCTGCATATAAGGATATCATACAGTGTTTATCTCTCTCTGTCTGACTTAGCTCACTTAGCATAAGGTTCTCCACATATCCATCTATGCTGTTGGAAAAAGCAGGATTTCCTTCACTGTCACAGCTGAAATAATATTCTGTTGTATGGATAAACCACACGTTCGTTACCAATTCACTCGTTGAGGGACACTTATGTGAGTGTATTTCTTAAAATGCCACAATTATGGAAAATAAAAATAAAGCAAGCATGATTTCTAAACCCAAAGGCACATATTCTGTACATCCTCCTTGTCACAGGTATGTACCCTATTTCTTGGAAGGGGTACCTGGACACTAGTGATTTAGTAACCCTGCTTAACAGTAACAGACAATAACTAAGCTCTATTAATCTCACCTGCTTTCCTGGACAGGAAAACTGTTTCACATCTCACATGGGGATATTTCTCCAGGGTCCCCCATAACAGATTGTGGTAAGGATTAATTGGGATAATGAATGTATTGTCTGACCCCTAAAAACTGTTCACTAAGTGAACACTAGCTATTATTATCCTGTCAACAAGCCTAATTGACTCCACCTCTGAAATTTCAGACATCTCCTCATTTAACCTATTATCCCCACTTGTCCTTGATATCATCTGAACTATCAGATAATATCCTTGCTTTCCTCCTGTTTCTCTTTAAATTCTAATCACAGATTATGTTTTACAGATACTCCTTCATTCACTGAACCAATCTACTGAGTGCCTGACACTCCTGAGACAGTGAAACTCAGAGCCAATTTGACTGAGAAGGGGAAAACAAGGAGGAGAAAGATTTAAATGACTGTCCAGCCATACTGGAAAAATATTCATTGTACTGGCATCGTATATGCAGAATGGAAAGAGGATAATTCATATCAAAAATAAGCTTCCCTCTCAACTTTAAAAAGATGCTCTTTCCTGGTTTGATGAAACATTGAGTCATTCTCTCTTTGGCAATACTTTCATGGGTCATTGAGTTTGCAGTTCAGGGTCTAGTTTTGAGGCTAGCGATGACATCTGCTTGAGTATTCTAGCAATTAATTGATGCTTTACACAACATTTCCTTCCAAGTGAGGTTTTTTAAGGGCTAGTTGGAAATCCTGGGTGGTCTATTGTGTTTGGATCAGGGGTAATATAGCTGTTCAATGTACATGCATTTGGTTTATTAAATGTCATGTAAATGTTGAATGCCAAGATTCATTGCTGGCGTATTTTTCTGTGTCCAGTAAGGGCACAGAATGTTTCTTTCCTCAGTGAGATGAAGTAATGGTAGGTCTTCAAGGAACCATCCTTCCTTTAAACCTAATTCATTCCCTCTGGCCAGCTTACTGACAGCTTTTCCAAGAACTTAATGATTAACAGCTGCCAATCAAGGCCCTCCCAGACCCATTCTTAAGTAATTCACAGGTCTTCCTCACTGAGTCACACTATGGTCTCTGCTATGCTGTGCTTCAACCTTTTTCTTCTTTTGAATTTATGATCATCCATTTTGAAAATGCATGTCATCAAGAATTTCAGGACAGTCCTCTATATGAAGCAAGCAGTTAGCTCTGTGGTTAAGAACACAGTCTCTGGAGCCAGGATGCCAAATCATTATTATGCTACTTTCTAGCTATAATATCTTGGGCAATATAACTTTCCTGTATCTTGATTTCTTCACCTTGAAAATAGAATGGGGAAATAGGTTTAGTTTAAAAATGAAATAGTTAACACATAAGAAACACTCAAAAGAGTTCTTGGCACACTAAGTAAAAAGTCAGTGCCAACTCTTATCATTATTATCCAAAGGATCTTATCCAAAGGATCATGTTGGCTGTAGACTCTGGTAAATACAGGAGAATTTTTTATTAATTGAAAACTTATAAATGAACATTTTTACTAGGCATATCCAAGCTAACTTTCGCAAACTAAATGGTGGCAACAGGGGCTATTCTAGAGAGAAGCTTTAAATTTCCTCCATCACAAAGAGGGCCCTGCTCCAACTTTAAACTAAATATTAGGGAAATAAGATATGAGGTGCAGGGGATATATAGAAAGCTAGAATAGAAAATAGCTCACATCACTCGAGGGCAGCAATCTGAGCAAGAATAACCAGTATTTTAGCACTGATTCTTCTGCAAATAGAGGATTCAACTGCCTCTAATTTGGAAGGCAGGCTATTGGGCAGGTTGTGTGCCAAGCCAGCTTGTAGCTGGTTGATTTTTCTGTCATCCACTCCACATATTGCTGCCTTCTACTGTGTACCATGGAATGGTCCTGTAACTATGGCAACAGGATTGCTTCTCCCTACAATACCTACTCAACATGACCCCTGCAGCTGATGTGAGAAAAGACTGGGACAACTTTCTTTAAAAAAAAAAAAAAAAGTGACTTCTTTGTTCTTCCTGACCCAGGGATTGAACCTGGGTCTCCTGCATAGCAGGCAAATTCTTTACTGTCTGACCCACAAGGGTAGCCTGGGTAATAGGCACTGAAGATTAGTGAAATTCTCTTCAGTATATTATATAATATTCAGTACACTATATACTCCTATAGAAACACACTATAGAGCTCCAAAAGTACAAAGAACAATCCTATCTAGTCGGCCTGTTAACTCACTCCCTCCCGCAAAGGGAAACCATCTGGAAGCCATACCTAGCTGTTGCATCATCTCATCTCAGAAATGAAATTATGGAACACCTCAAAACCTGCTTGCTAGTTTGAGTCTACCATGGCCAAGTCCGGAGATGTCCTAGTAGTTTGTGCCTATTTTTAGTCCAGTTCTACCATGCTCTCATCCATATCACCCACTTCTTATTCCTCTATTATCTGTTTACTAAATAAAATTTGAGCATCACCAATATATTAATTATACCAGTAGTGGTCCCAGCTTAGCTGTGCACTGGAACACAAGGGAAGCTTTACAAATTAGATTACAAGATGCATTACAGACCTGTGTCAATATGCAAGGCTAGGACTCAGCAAGTGTGTACATTTAACAGACATCCCAGGTGATTGCTATACAGCCATTCTAAGAACTGGTTTGGGGAACAACCACCTTAAGAAATTATACGCCAAACCAAAAATTTTTAATTAGGAGAAAATAACTCTACTACCAACCATCTTAAAAAGAATACAAAGAAAAGAAATAGTAACTTCAGTTTTCAAATATTTCACTGATTACACAGAAAAAAAAAACCAACAACAACAAATACTAGACTCTATTCTGTTTAGAGTCACCAGGTTATGGCTGGTTCTTATGACTTCTCTACCAGTTTAACACCTTTGCATCCTTCTCCTGGGAGGATGAAGGTCACTTTCGTTACCCCATTATTATCATTTCTACTGTGCCATTTCAGACACAGAGGCTCAATTCAAGATCACATCACTGGTAAATATGGAGATGGACTAGGAACCCAATCACCAGCTCTCGTACAGACCCAGAACCAGCTAACTATGCCGTTTGGACATGCAGATGTACCTAAGGGAATCCATGCACAAAACCTCCAGGCATACAGTCAGAGCTCTAAGACACCTTGGTCAAACAAGGTCTGACAACATATGTCACTTCCAGTTGGCCCCCATGTGTCAAGCATGAGTGACTATTTAGCAGTCACTCCTGGGTCCAAATCAAGTGAAGGACAAGAGAAATTCAGATTTGGCAGACTTTGGGGATGATTTTAGGAATATACTAAAAATGTCCTCAAAAGGGGAGTACAGTACCTTTTCTGTGAAGTATCTTTAACTTTGGCAAGATCAAAAGTGTTATCAGCCCCCATGCATCAATGAACTCTCTGACATTATGGATTCCTCCCAGTTGAGGTCCAGAGCTAATTACTATTCCAAAATCGATGGCTCAGTAATCTTTAAGATTTGCTATTAGTCATGTAAATTTCAATTTACATGACTCTAACCTTGTTAGAGAACAGCTGTGAGTCAGATAGTTTTTCAAACCTGGTTTTAATGATGGTGAAACACAAGCTGATTGGCATTTGGGCAAGGGGTGCTTTATTTTATGTACTTCAAATTGGAACTCATGATCCCAGTAAGTTTAAATGAACCTTAAAGTTTCCCTGAACCATGGGCAGGCTCATATGGAGAAATTTTGTATATATCTCTATAAATGGGCAGATTCCTCTGTAAATGTGACTGAAGCTCCAGGGTGGAAACAAGAAGAGAGGTGTCCAGAGAGGAAGCACATGTGAAATTTTGTGGGTAAGACTTGGGGGTTAGCTCCAGGTACTAAGCTCCACAGTGAGAGGGCAGACTTCTTTTCCAGATGCTAAGGCTGTTGTGGATTTCTAGGATAACTGGTCCCTAATCATAAGACATTGAAGGCAAAAGGAGAAGAGGGCAGCAGAGGATAAGAAGATTGGAAAGCATCACCGATTCAATGGACATGAACTTGGGCAAACTCCAGGGAGTTAGTGAGAGACAGGGAGGCCTTGCCTGCTGCAGTCCATAGGATGCAAAGAGTATGACACGACTTAGCCACTGAATAACAACGACAAAACAGAACAGAAACACCCCTCTCTCTAAGATAAAGAGTATGTTTTAGTTGCTCAGTCGTGTCCAACTCTTTGAGACCCCATGGATTGCAGCCTGCCAGGCTCCTCTGTTCATGGGATTCTCCAGGCAAGAATACTGGAGTGGGTTGCCATTCCTTTCTCCAGGGGATCTTGGGGACCCCGGGATGGAACCAGGTCTCCCGCATTGTGGGCAGATTCTTTAAAAGTCTGAGCCACCAGGGAAGCCCCTCTAAGATAAAGGCCTTCTCTAATTCAAAGCCACGACTCATAAAGACATTGCCCAGGGTAAAGTCATCTGTTAGGAAACTGAAAGGCTGAGCCATCTGCCGGGGTTTTGAGAGAGTCATTTCCTAGGCAGGTTGGTAAGAATTCTAGGGGTCCCTAAGGAGAGAGGAGTCTGGAATTCTCAAGGAGGAAGAAAAGACAAACTTTTTTCCCCTCTACTTTCCTTAGGATTATATAACAATAATGTATCCTGCCTGAGGACAGTCTCTGGATTAAACCTCCTGGCTAATCCTGTTACCTTAAAACGTGAATTATGGGAGTAGGTCTGGTGAGGTCTTTACAACCTCCAGACATTCTTTTGATTCATTGGAGAGTATATAACGCCACTGCTAACACTAGCAAGGGGGTACTCTTTCTGCCCCCCTTCTGATGCCTATATCAGAAGCTTTCTCTATCTCCTTTAAACTTTAATAAAACTTTATTACACAAACCTCTTTGGTTAACTCTCCCATCCCCACAGGTATGCTTTTTTGCTTTGGAGGATTCCCTCAAGGAGACCAAGCTTCTGGTCTTTATTCACGTTTAAACAGAAAAGCACCTTTCTCAGAAAAGGATGAGCCCCGATGGTTTCTCTGTATTTGCAGATGGTTTTGAGGGCAGGAGGCGGCTAGTCATTTTTGTCACCGCATCCGAGGTCGGCCGTGTCTTCTTCGCCCTCCCTGAGGGCCAGCCGAGGGCGCCCTCACTCATCGTCGGAGGAGGGGGTGGTGGGCTCCTTGCAGCTGTGGTGCTTGAGTCGGTGTCGTCGGAGGTGGTTGGACCGGGTGAAGGCCTGGCCGCAGTCGGCGCACTGGTAGGGCCTCTCGCCGTTGTGCACCCGAATGTGCTGGGCCAGCTCCGAGGCCACGCGGAAGGCCCGGCCGCACTCGGCACAGAGGAAGCCCTTCTCTCCGGAGTGGATCTGTTGGTGCCGCTTCAGGGTGGAGGAGCGCGCGAAGGCCTGGCCACACTGCGCGCAAGGGAAGGGCCGCTCGCCGGTGTGGATGCGCTGGTGGCGCGCCAGGCGCGAGGGCTGCGCGAAGGCCACGCCGCAGTCGGCGCACTTGAAGGGCCTCTGGCCGGTGTGCAGCGTCTGATGCTCCAGCAGGTTGGAGGATTTGGTGAAGCACTTGCCGCAGGTGGGGCAGGGGAAGGGCCGCTCGCCGGAGTGCACGCGCCGGTGCTCCATCATCCGGCTGGCCACGGCGAACTCCCGGCCGCAGGTGGGGCAGCGGAAGGGCTTCTCGCCCAGGTGCGTGCGCTGGTGGCGCAGCAGCGACAGCGGCTTGTTGAAGGTCAGGCCGCACTCGGCGCACGGGAAGGGCTTGTCGTTGCTGTGCATGTTGCGCTGGTGTTTGCGCAGGTCCGAGGAGCGCACGAAGGCCTTCCCGCAGTCCGGGCACGGGTAGGGTTTCTCGCCCGTGTGCGTGCGGATGTGCTTGCGGTGATCGGAGGACCAGGTGTAGGTCTTGTCGCAGAAGGGGCACCGGTAGGGCCGCTCACCCGTGTGCAGGCGCTGGTGCTGCTGGAGCGTGGCCCGGTGGGAGTACGCCTTCCCGCACAGCTCGCACGCGTAAGGCTTAGCGCCCGTCAACTTCTGGACGGCCCTCCCGCCCCGCAGGCACTTGTAGGGACGCGCCTCCCCTTGCCTGCCCTCCTCGGAGCCCGCCGGGTTCGGGTCCTTAGAGCCCTTCCGCGCTTTGGCCAGAGCCTCCCCCGCTGCCAGGCGGGACTGGGTAGCCGACTCCTGGGCTGGTGTGTGTGTCTCTTGCGTGGAGAGGTCCCAACTGCCCCCTGCTTTGGGGACACACACCCCCGCAGAGGAGCTGTCTGGGGACTCATCTCCCTCCTTCTGTGCACGGAAGTGCCTTGCAGAACCAAGGAAGTTGGATGGGACCCCCAGGGTGGCGTCCAGATTTGTCCTTGAGTCTCCCTCATCACCAGCAGGTAGTGAGGCCCTAGGAGGTTGCGTCTCACTGAACCACTTGCGGGAGAGGCCCCTGGGGAGGGCGCTGGGACTCGTGCTTGCTCTGGGGGAGGCCCCGGTTGGGGTGATCTTTGACACATCTCTTTCCCCACTGGCCTTCTTCCCCGGCAGTGCCATGGGTTTCTTCTCCACGCCTGAGGTGCTAAAGGAGCCAGAGAATTTCTCTTCCTTCCTGCGGGCTGGATGCTGCCAGAGCAAGTCAGGATTGTCCTTGGTCACTTGGGAGCTGCCCCTGGGTCGGGCCTGCTGATCAGGGTCACCAGTGGCCCCTTGGTCTCCTGCCTTTCCAGGGGCCTCATCCTCACTCTCCAAGTTGAGGCTCAGCCTTCCGGGGTCATAAGCCTCCCCAGGCAAGCTGCAGAGGGGAGATGAGTCTCCCCACCCATCCTGGGGGCCCCCCTGCGCCATTACGTGCAGCCCCTTCTACTCCTGCTTCTCCAAGACAGACCTTCACTTGGCTCAGGAAACCTGCAAAAAGGAAGATCGCAAAGAACAGACTTAGCCACCTTCACGGCCACAGGGACTGAGTTCTCACTACAGGTCTGTGTGCAGCTGGAAGCTGCACCAGCCACACTGTTGGTCCCTCATAGGTGAAGGAGGACCTGGGCCCTGGTGAAAACTCCCCAGTCACCCTTAATCCTTTGGAGGTCCCCCTTGCCGGAAGCCCCAGGAGACAATGCTGTCAGGATGGCCAGTGTGAGCATTTGCTGAGTAGCATCTGTGCTCTGTCCCACCCTGGGGCTCAAACACCAACTGCTAGCCAGGTGGGTTCTCTGTGAGCTGAGGAAGAATAGATGAGAGGGCAGAAAGCAAGGTCTGGTTGTTCTTGGACCTCTTAAACCTTCGGCCCAGGCAGAAAGCTGAAAACCAGGCTGGCTCTTGCTGTTCCTGCCAGGAGAGCAAGCCCACCGTGTTTCGACAGTGGCAGCGAGGCTACCTCCCAGACACTGGGCTGTGTGGGCCACCTCTTCCAAGGACACAGACCAGCTCCTGGGAGCATGGGGGTGAGTCAGGAAGACACTACGGTGTTCCCAAGAAGAAACCCAGCTGCCCCTCCCTGCCTGAGTGGGGCTTCTCAGGCCTTTGTAGCAAAGCCTCCCTTGCTGGTGGGCAGGGTAAAACGCAAGCAACCAGGGAGAAAGGGTTGCCCACTGAAGCCTGAACTACCCCTGAAATACTGCTTCATCTTAAACATTCATGGGAATGCACATTCTATGTCCTGTTTATTTTAACATGAAAAGAGTGTTTTAAGTTAGCTTCGGTTTAAATGTTTTAACTTTCCCCCAGCGTGTTATATTTAGCCTGTGGCCTCATAGATTCCTGGCATACCCACATTTATCCCAGGGGTGCCTATACCCCAACTTGAAAAGTGTGGAGTTAGGGTTCTGACAGCAAGGCACGACAAGGCAGCCTTTGAGATGCATTTTCTGATTGATTTTATTTTAGCTTGAAGACACAAAGACCTGCTGGGGTTGGCTAATAAGGATGGTTTGTATGAGTTTTACAGGGGTTGCCTGGAGTGAGAGGCAGGCTACTGAGGGTCTCTGTGGGGCTGGGGGAGGGAGGGAGGGGGAGGAGCAATTTCTAACCCAAGGGCTGAGTTTGGTCTGGAGGGAACCTTCTGAGAATCCCAGAGATCAGCAGTACTAGCAGTTCCATTTTCTGGGCAAATGTTATGAGCCAGACAATGTCCTGAGTACTTCACAAGCATGACTTTTCCTTATTCCTCCCAGCAACCTTTAAGATAGACACTGTTTCTGTTAGAGTAACCTTTCCATTTCATAAACTGAGGCTTCAAGAGATTACTTACCTGCCCAAGGTCATACAACTCATAGGCAGCACCCCTGGGGTTTCTGCCTTCAAGGAGCTGTCCTGCCTCCCAGCTGTGGCCTCCCCATGGAGGCCCTGCCTGGAGTCCGGCCCCCGCCCAAGAATGACCACAGCATCCTAGGGGGAGAGCCCCTGCTTTCTGATGCATCAAAGCCCCTTGTGTTTTCTGGGCCAAGGTACCTTGGCTACAGGGCCTTGTGGCTGGGCTCCTCCCTGCCCCTGTTGACCCAGATTGCCCTCGGCAGGAGAGAGAGGCCAGATTGCAGAGACTGTTGCCCGGGGCGGTCAGGAGTATGAGTCATTGAGTGTTTACTTTCCGAAAGCTGCTGAGCTTCTCCTCCGCCCACCTTCCACCACTTCTCAGAGGGATCAGCTCTGCACCCCCTTCAGGGCGGAGGCGTTCCATCCTTTCTCAGCAAGACAGATTCATTTGTTGGACAGATGTGGAGCAAATGGTTAAAATCGTATGCCTGTGGCAACAAACATCTCTGAGCCTGGTCCTCTTCATCTGCAGGATGGAGATACTGCCCCTTCTGTACCGTCTGTGGGATGCTCCTGCACACAAACGCCTGGCACTCAGTGACTGCAGCACTGTTACTTGAGCGGCTCGCTCCTCTGGGCGGTGTCTAGGTGGACGTTCCTCGCAGTTTGGTGCTCGAGGTTCACACAGTAAGGTCATGTCCTGATTTATCAGCCCCTGTGCCATCAAGCTGCCCTTCTCCCAGCTCTTGCCTGATCATAAGCCCAGGTACTGTGAATGTGTGTGGAGGTGCAGCTAAGGAGAGGAATCCTCACTCTCTCCTTGGACACAGAAGCCACAGACGAAGGGAGGACACAGGGCAGTGATGACTGGGGTCCAGCCTCTCCTGTCCCTTTGTGCCCAAAGCCCAGGGGCCACTCCCTCCCTCTGACCATCCTGCTCTGTCCCTGTAATGTGTTAGAGTTGAGCTGACATACCTCTTGGCAGGAAACCAGGTTGGATGTATTTTCAGTGGTTCTTAGAGAGTAGCTGTCTGTGTGTGTGGGGGGGGGCGGGGGGGGGGGCACAGCACTGGGATTCTTTCTTTCTGTGGGGCAATGTGCCGTGCAAGTTCATGGGAAGTGTTTCACAGACTGCATCCCACCTACTCCCCACCCTGCCTCTGGCACATGTCCCCTCTTCTACACAACACACGTCTCATCTCCGTCCTCCGGGCCAGAAGTGAGCCTCCTCAGGGCAGCACCCAGCCCTCTGCTAACTCACTGCTGACAGGGGGCTGCCTTCCAGATGGGAAACTCCTCCCTGCCTTCAGCCACGTCCCCCTGCTCGCTTCTTCCTGCAGTGGCCAAAGGTGCTCTCTTGACCACCAAGAAGACCGAGAGGAAGGCAGGGGCTCAGGCGGGGGTTTTCTGGCAAGCTGACACGAATATTCCGTGTCTGGAAGAGGAACCCTGATGCCATGGTGCAGCTAGCCCCTCTGCTTTCCAGATGCGCTGACCCCAGAGGCGGGCAGCACGCAGTCCTTCCCTGGACTTTCCTCCACACTTGCTGTCCAGGTGCAGCCCTGGCACACCCAATTTACCCGTGGATGTGATGCGCTGCAGAAACCTGGCCTCAGGGCTTGCTCCAGCTCCTGGCCCCAGCCCCCTCTTTCCTTGCATAGATGGTACCCAGTGCGCTGCAGGGCAGCCACCTCCCTTCTTCTCCCCTGCCCACCACCTTCAGACCTGGCTCAATTCTGGCTCACACATGAATACTCACTTACCTGGGCAATGCAGACAGCCAAGGAGGCCCCCAACCCGGTTTCTCTGCCCTGTGTGGCTTCTTGGCAACAGGGAGCAGAGCTGGGTACGAATCAGCAGAGACGGTGTCTCAGTCCCTCACACTTTTGTGTCCAGTCCAGCAGCTGCGGAGAGAGCTTCGGGAGGTGGGGCTGGTGTAAGACACTCAGCCTTCCTGCCTGCAGCCCAGAGGGCAGCCTGGGAAGTCCAGGGGGGCTGCCCTGTCTCACAGCCTGAACCAATTCCCGCTGCTCCCTCTGAGCCCGCCTCCCCTCTAGTCTTCCTCGCTCTCTCCTTTCCTCCCGCCCTCAGGAAGGTTACTCAGTCCTCCTGCAGGTGGCCCTGTCCCTCCTGCCCACTCTCACCCCTTCTTCCGGTAGAGCAAGCACTCCCTTCTTCCATCCCGCCCCGATATGTCTTTCAGCCTCTGGTCGCATTGTGAGTTTCATGAGGAAGTGTGTTTTTTCTTCCTGGGAGGCAGGACCAGGTATTTGGTCTGTACCCCTACCTCCCCCATTCTAGTACGCACCTTTTGCAGCACTGTGGTTTGAGCAGAGGTATTTCCAGAATGTTCTGTAGTTATCTTTGGCTCAAAGATGCCCGTGGGGTATAGGAAGATGATTTTCTTTCCTAATTCATGCACAAACCAGGCCTGTTTCACCATCTTTCGGCATTGCTGCCCAGGCAGGTTCATTTTGGAGAGAAAATTGGCCCAGGATTGAGACTCAGTATGTCTAGAATTGGTACCCACTCAAGTCTAGGGTGCCTTTATTAGGGTGAGTGCTCAGAACACTAAGAAAGGGGATAGAATGTGATGTCCCCAGGTGGCCAAAAATATACTGAGGGTTCTGGTGCATTTAAACCTTAACTGACAACCTGTGTGACCTTGGACAAGTTACTTGACCTCTCTGTGCCTTAGCTTCATATCTGTAAAATGGGGATCATGGCAGTGTCCTCATGAGATCATGCACAAAAAGAGCTTAGCACTGTGTGCGGAACATAGTTAAGTGCCCCGAAAAGTCAGCTGCCCTCCTTGTTATTACTGATATTCTTGTTTCTAGGGAACACGTGACTCATGGGGCTCCTTTTATATGTCCAGGGCCTTGAGAGTGATAGTGACGCCTGCCACATTTTTCTGAGCAGTAAACTTCAGATGCGATGGAGAAAAGCAGGTCCCTCTGCCCCTTGGAGTATTGGAGGTGTGGCCTCGGAGGGGGAAGTCGGGCAGCAGGGAAGCCTCTAAGTCTTTGAGCCTGCAAGTCTGCAACAAGGCTTCTAATCCGCACATCCCTGAAGTAAAGTACAGAATGCTACAGATATGTGGATATACGCTGTTTGGGCAAAAGGACCCATTTCCCGAAGGGGCTGTGGTCCAAAAAAAGGATGAGAACCATTGGTGTTGAGGGGCAAGGGGGCAGGATAGGAAGAGTTGATGCTTAAAATATCTCCCATAGCAACTTATCTGATGGCATTGCCACCAACCCACACCCAACACTGTTGTTGAAAATTTCCCAAGCGACCCTATCATACAGGTTGCCCTTCAGGTCCCTTTGGCAGAAAAGTGACTAGATTCCTCAGAGGGGCCGGCAGAGGTCAAAGCTGGAGCTGGGGAGGGGTGCATGTGTCCCTCCCCACTCCCAGCACCACAGCGCACAGAGCTCTTCCTCGGGACGACACTTTGCAGCCACCGCGAGCAGTGAGTCCACCCGTCCTCACCGCGTTCCAGGGGAGTGCCTGCTACGGTCAGTGTTACTCTCTGGTCCACAGACTGAGCGCAGAGACACAGACAGCCTAGTGCCCTTTCCAGGTGCACGGCCCTAAGACCACACTGAGTGCAGCTCCGGTTCCAAGGTACCAGGGTCTTAACCACAAACTGCCCAGACACGGTCACCTCAGAGCCTGCATGTTTGGCCTTGGTCTAGCTCCACCCTCCCTCCCTCCTGGAAACCCTCAGTCCGTCCACCCAAGGCTGCGTGACTGTGTGTGTGTGTGGTCCCTGCAGTGCACCCTCGCCCCCAGAGGAAGAAGACCTTCTTTGCCCTCGCCACAGCTCCCCAAGGAGACAAGGGGTCCCCTAAAGGCCCAACTCATTATGGTCCAGCTGACACAGCTTTTCTCTCATCATGCTTTATTTCTAGAAACCCTAGCAACTGACTGTAGAACAAAAGCCCACAGGCCATGGGACTTTCATGTTAACTCACCCACATTGCCTCCTCCTCGGCTTTCAAAACACCCTGATATGGCCACCGCACTGTGGGCCAGGCCACTTCATGAACGAGAAATGGGATAAGAAGCAGCCCGGATACTCACGACAGCAAGATGTAACAGGAGCCCCTTCTCCCGAGGCATCACCCTGAGAGGTCCCCTGAGCCCCCTCTGACATCCCATTTTGCATCTTTACTGTTTGTGGAACTTCTCCATCCTCAGGAGCTGCAAGCAGAGAGCTGAGCCGGCCTCAGAACGAATTCCAGGTCTCGCTCAGCCCTGGTCAGCCTGCTCGGACCTGAGGGCAAAAGGACCTTTTTGACAGCACAAACACAATCACCCATACTGACTCTCCCCAATAGTCACTCTGAGTACCACTAGGCGTGAGGGCTGACGGGAAGGCCCCATCTTTTTCCTTTTTTTTAGAGTTTTGGAATCTCTATCATTCTGCCCAGCCCCTTAGGTACGGAGACATGGGAGGTATTGTTTTTGTTTGTTATTATCTGCAAGTCTGCCTTCAAAATCGGGCATTCCCTTTGAGATGTCCTGACTGGCAGTGGTGAAAACAGGGGTCCCCTTGCCTGTCTGGGAAGGGGAGAAAAGAGAGATGGAGAGAGGCCTGTATGGATGGGCACCTGGCCCCGGCCAGGCAAGATGCCGGAGCTCAGTGGTGCCTGTGAGCCACACAGACTGGAGCGGCTGGGCTGAGCGACATGAGTGGATGATGGAACAGACTGGCGCTCCATCCTGGACACGTGGCATCTCGCTGAGCTCACGAACCATGGCTGAGCCTGGACATTGGGGCTGACTGTGATTCTGAGAGACCCTGAGAAACTGCCCAGTTCCACTGATGGGGCCCCAGAACCCCTACCCCTGCAGCTCCCCCGCACCCCGGTCCACCAGCCCCGCCTTGCTCTGCTTTTAGCTGTCTGCGCCGTGATCTAGCTGAGCTGCTCTCCAACAGTGGGAACTCTGGGTGAGAAATCAACCATCCAGCCTGCTTTCTTGCCCAAGGCCTGTGTCATCTTTGAAGAAGATTAATGGAGCCACTTAAGTGGCCCAAGCATGGGAGAGACTTCAAATATTTGTTGTTTTCCTCACAGGCATCAAACTTTACTGGGTAATAGAACACATGTGGCAAGCGAATTGTGAGTGGAACGGAAACTTGGTACATAATCTCAGGAGGGGGAGGGGGATAGACCTGGCTTTGAATCCCAGGTCTGTTTGTTTGATGACCTGACTTGTTTGATCTTTAACTTCCCTGAGCCTCAGGCCCTCTGTCTATAGAATGGGAAAAAGAATTAATTACAACCTTTGTTATAAGGTTGTGAAAATTTCCTGAAACAATATTTTTGAAGTTTTTAGCCCAATGTAGCGGTTTTTCAATAGATTGTTATTTTTAGCCTAGAGCTGATGGGACCTTGCTGATGTCTTTCCCCCCTGCCCGTCCTTCCAGAAGGCTTGTCCTTTGTTACTCTGCCACTGGAAGAGCACCATCTTCTCTTTCCTACTCTGGTCTCCTTGCCCCAAAGCGTTCCCACTCAGAGGCCAGCCTAGCAGATCTTCTCAAGGCCAGTGATACTCCCAGAGCAGTGATATCAGGGCTTTTCATTGTGTATTACACTTGACACACGTGGCAATCGATGCCAGGAATGGGAGGTTTGTGTTCTAGACAGGATGTCAGAATGTGGTGATAACTCCAACCATCCTGTTTCCCCCACTTGCTGTGTGACTGTGGACAAGTTACTTAACCTTTCTGGGCCTCAGTTTCTTGATCTGTAAATTATGGTTAATGATAGTGTTTACCTTCCAGCTTTGTTATGGGGTTTAAGTGAGGTGATGTGCTTTGCGCAGTGCAAGTGACAGGCAAGCACTCAATCCATGATAGCCAATGTGTGTGTGTGTTAGTTGCTCAGTCGTGCCGGAGTCTTTGAGATCCCATGGACTGCAGTGCACCAGGTTCCTCTGTGCATGGGATTCTCCAGGCAAGAATACTGGAGTGGGTTGCCATTCCCTTCTCCAGGGGATCTTCCCGACCCAGGGATTGAACCCAGGTCTCCCGCATTTCAGGCAGATTCTTTATCCTCTGAGCCACCAGGGAAGCCCTAATGATCAATAGTAATATATGAATGATTTCAGGAGAGAGGTACTCGCCTCTACTGCAGTCCAAACAGCAGAGAAGCCCACCTCTAGTCTCCATCAGAACCCTCTCCTGAGCAGGCCCAAGGCCTCCCCTATGTATGAGCTAGAGCTAGAGTGGTCACCAGAGCCCCTTGGGCGAGCTCCAAGCAGACCACCCCCCTCTTAGCTCCTCGAGGCCCACATTGTGCTGTAGTTACCCTCCCAGATGACCACTGAAGCCCTTGGTCCCACCTCCGGAGGATAAGCTACAGGCAACAGGATGGGAATCTCTGAAGTTCATGGTGAAGGTCAAACACTCACTCAGTCCACTGACACAATAGAAGATTTCCTTGGCCTTGAGAATGGCACCCCCTTCCAGGCTGCAGATTCTTCCTCATTCACTCGGCCTTGGGACCTCATAGAAGACAAAGAAAGAACACCACAAACACAATTCCTGGGAGTCTCCTGTTCTATAGATTTACCTGCTGCCTCTGCTGGTCCTTCTGGCTGGTCTGGGGAGGTTAGAAGACACTGCGTATCTGTAATTGATGAAGAAACTGAAACAGAAGCCTCTAAATTCCATTACTGGAGATTGTTTTAACTAAAGATTACTAGAAATCTGAAAACTGGGGAAAAAAAAAAAGGCATCAGGACTCAGAATTTTAAATGAAGAGATGTTAGAAATGATCTCATGCAGCCTGCTGCTTTCCAGCTATTGAGACACAAGGATGCATTTAAGTATTCCATCTTTCACTTATTCATTCATCAAACATGTGTTGGGCACAACTCTGGCTGGAGTTTTCAAACTGTAGGACTCAATTTGCGAATAGGACAAGAAATCACTTTCGTGAGCCATAACTGACACTCTTGTTTGAACAGAGCAGAATGGATCAGAGTGTCTTACACATAACAAAAGTCTAATTGCAAGTACTATTTTTTTTTTTACTTTTATATACAGACACATGTATGGAGTTGTAATGAAAACTGTATTTGTTAGTTGGGTTTGCTTTGATTCCTGGTCAGAACATTTGAAAAACATGCTTGGCATCAGTCTTGCTCTGCATGAGAAAAACTGGGATCTGGTCAAATATGGTGATTCCAGGGCCACACCCCAGAGGTTCTTCAGGTGTCTGAGAACCCTAGAATCCACATTTCAACAAACCCCCACGTGACTCTGAGGCATGCTGTGGGTAGTCAGAAAAGGAGAAATCGGCCTTGCCTGGACTTCAGAGATGTCTTTCCAAAAGAGATGCCCTTTTTTCAAGATGTCTTGAAAGATAAACTTGGGTTTGCCAAGTAAAGAAGGGGAGGGACCGGGCCACACTACCATCAGGCATTTCACATCACATTCCTTGGCTTTGCTCTGCCCTTTCTCTGCCTAAGGACCGGCTTCCCAGCTCTCTGGCTCCCCCTCTGGCTCACTTGAGCATTGCCACCAGGATTCTGACCCTGCAGCTAGGGAGCTCCTGCCTGGGGCCTTTGTGGGCCCCACCACCTACAGGGCTGGCCAGGGTAAAAGGGGCCTTTTCTTTCCAAAGCCCCCACCGATCACATACACCTTTCCTCACAGCTGTCTAGCTCGGCTGCCTGAACACAGAGGTCATTCACAGGAGATGAAGAGAGGCGTTTGAGGTTTCCATAAAAACACACCTTCCCTTCCCATTTTCAGCGGCTGCCCTGAACATAACTGGAGAGGACCTGTCTTCAGAATGCTCTGGCCCAGAATGTGAAGCCAAGATTCTTGAAAGGAGTTCCCTTTAGGGCTCCTGGGATGTGAAGCTATTCTACGTGTGGATTTTCTGGGCCAGGGTGAGCTGAGGACTGGTCCTCCCTCCTAGCCCAGCAGTGTGCATGCCTGTTCTCTGAAAAGACTGTGAAAACCTGGGACAAATCTAGGTAAAGGATATGGGCAGAGGATGGAGATCAAAACACAGAAAAATTGAAAGTGGTTATAAACATACACAGGCATACTCTGCAGTTTCATGTCATTACATTTGAAAATAACAATGAGACCAGTTATATCCTTGCACAGATGAAAATAAAATTAAACTTGCATTTGGAATAGAAGGTCTTACCTGATAAGTCTGACTAGAGGATTATCAATTTTATTGAGCCTCTCGAAGAATCAGCTTTAGGTTTCATTGGATTTTTTTTCCCTATTGTATTTCTTTCTTATTTTATTTATTTCTGCTCTGATCTTTATCATTTCCTATATTCTACCAAAGTCAGGTTTACTCTGATCTTCTTTTGTTTGTTTCTGAGGGTGGAAACTGACATCATTACTTGAGATCTTTCTTCATTTATAACAAAGACTTTCAGTGTCACAAGTTTGTTGCGGCTGGAATTTGTGTCTGTTCTGGTCACTGATAAAACCCTAAAGTCTAAAACAGTAATTGGCACATAGGGGGTACTAAATATTTGTCAAATTAATAAACTGAGAACGCCTTATTTTCCCACAGCCCTCAGAAGAGTTCCCATTTTACTCCAAATGAAGCCAGTCCCTCACGTGGTCTTTAAGGCCCGTGCACGGCTGGCCCCTTGCTGCTTCCCTGACCTCCTTTCCTTCTATCCTTCCCTCAGCTAGTCTGGCTCCTTTTCCTGCTGTTGTTTAGTTGCTAGGTAGTGTCCAACTCTTTGAGACCCACAGACTGTAACCCTCCAGGCTTCTCTGTTATGTGGCTGTATACAGGTCTAAGCCACCAAGTCTTTGTTATAAAAGAAGACCAATGAAACCTAAAGCTGATTCTTTAGAGGCTCAATAAAATTGATAATCCTCTAGTCAGACTTACCAGGCAAAAAAAAAAAAAAAAGAGAGAGAGAGAGAGGGAAAATACCAATTGGTTATATCGAGAATGAGAGATATAACACATTTGCAGATTCTACAGATGTTAAAAGAATCAGAAGGGGATGTTATGGACAACGTCATCCCAATAGATTTGACAACTTAGAACAGAAAAACTTCCTTGAAAGAAACATACTGCCAAAGCTTACCCAGGAATAAATAGGTAATGTCAATAGCGATGTACCTTTTAAAGAAATTGAATTTATAATTAAAAATCAGCACACAAACAAAGCTCCCGGTCCAGAGGCTGAGTCTGTCTACCTTCTCCTCACTTGGTCTCCAGATGCAGGAAGCTGATGGGAGCAATGGTAGACTTAGGAAGATAAGATAAGAGGCTTGGCAGTCATCTGGGTGGGACATGATGGTCATTTGGACTGGAATGGCCACAAATGGTGAGAAATGGTCAACTTTGGGGTGTATTTTGAAGTTAGAGCTAACATGGTTTCATTACAGACTGGATGTGGAAGTGAAGGACAGACAAGAGTCAGGGACAACTCTTAAGATTTTTGGTCCAAGCAACTGGAAGAATAGAGTTGCCCTTAACTGAGTTAAGAAAGAATGTGGGAAACAGGTTTTAGAGGAGAAGATTGAGTTTTGGTTTGTTTCCAAGCGGAAACATTGAAGAGGTAATTGAATATTGGCATTAGATTGGGTATAGGCTGCTGGATGTCAAGATGGCAGTCTTGGTAGAATGGACAGTTTAAGAGTTACCAATGTATGAACTGCATTTAAAGCCACATCATTTTCTGAGTCACCAAGAGAGTGACAGATAGTAAACAGAAGAGGAACCTTGAACAGATTTAGCGTTAATCAGTGTGGGAGATGAGAGAGAAAAGAAGACACTCTCAGCAAAAGAGTTCAGAAAAGAAGAGAACAAAAATTTGAAAGGAAATCAGAAGGATGTTCTATTTTGGAGATCAAGGGAAGAAATGGTTCCAAGAGTAGGAAGTGATCTGTTATACCAAATGGTGCTGAAAGCTCAAGTTAAAATGATCACTAAGAAATGACCATTGGAAGGACCTCTGCTGAAGCTCCAATACTTTGGTCACCTAATGTAAAGAGCCACCCTTTTGGAAAAGACCCTGATACTGGGAAAAATTGAGGGCAGAAGCAGAAGGAGGTGGCCGAGGATGAAATGGTTGGATGTCATTGCCAACTCGATGCACATGAATTTGAGCAATCTCAGGAAGATGGTAAAGGACAGAGAAGCCTGGCATGATGCAGTACATGGGGTAGCAAAGACTTGGACATGACTTAGAGACTAAACAATGAGAAACACCCATTTGATTTAGCCACATGCACATTAGAAGCTGATTGGAGTAGACTTAAGAAAGGAAAGGAATTGTAGTCAGTGAGCATAGACAGCTCCTTCAAGGAATTTTCCTTTAAGAGGGAGCTGGAACATGGGAAGAGTATGTTTGCATGCTGAAGGAAGTGACCCATTCGAGAAGGAGAAATTGATGGGGTAGGAGTGGAGGAAATTCCTCGGGAGATGTCCTTGAGAAAGAAAGAGGGGATTGGATCCAGGACACTTGCAGATGTTGGCCTCTGCACAGTTCATCCCCAAGAACAGGAGGAAGCTTAAGAACAGGGACTCAGATGCAGGGGTGTGGGGAGAGGCGGAGCTTGAGAAAGTGCTCTTTCCGGGGCTGTTTTTCTCATTGTAATAGGAGGCAGGTCATTGACTGAGACAGAAAGTGGGGAAGGAGGTGTGGGAGGCCTGAAGAGAGAGAGGTCGGAAATGTTCAACTAGGAGAGCAGAAAAGTGGATGGGGCCATGATTGCCAGGCAGCATTTAAAGCCCACTTAAGGTTGGCGGTCAAGAACTAAAGCTAGACTGGTTGGGAAGGTGGTGTGCTTTCTTCCAGCCATGGGCAGCTGTGTGGGCACAGAATGTAGTAGGCTCAGAAGTGGCGTTTCCACCCTTGTGGCAGAAAGCAAAGAAGAACTAAAGAGGCTCCTGATGAAAGTGAAAGAGGAGAGTGAAAAAGTAGGCTTAAAACTCAACATTCAGAAAACTAAGATCATGGCATCCAGTCCCATCACTTCATGGCAAACAGATGGGGAAACAATGGAAACAGAGACTTTATTTTCTTGCAGTCACTGCAGATGGTGACTGCAGCCATGAAATTAAAAGACGCTTGCTCCTTGGAAGAAAAGCTATACCAACCTAGACAGCATATTGAAAAGCAGAGATATTACTTTGTGGACAAAGGTCCGTCTCATCAAAGCTACGGTTTTTCCAGTAGTCATGTATGGATATGAGATTTGGACCATAAACAAAAGCTGAGTGCTGAAGAATTGACGCTTTTGAACTATGGTGTTGGAGAAGACTCTTGAGAGTCCCTTGGACAGCTAAGAGATTCAACCCGTCAATCCTAAAGGAAATCAGTCCTGAATATTCATTGGAAGGACTGATGCTAAAGCTGAAGCTCCAATACTCTGGCCACCTGATGCAAAGAACTGACTCATTGGAAAAGACCCTGAGGCTGAGAAAGACTGAAGGCAGAAGGAGAAGGGGACCACAGAGGATGAGATGCTTGGATGGCATCACCGACTCAATGGACATGAGTTTGAGCAAGCTCTAGGAGTTGCTGATGGACAGAGAAGCCAGGCGTGCTGCAGTCCATGGGGTCACAAAGAGTCAGACATGACTGAGCAACTGAACTGAACTGAACTGAATAGGATGGAGGACGAGATGATTGGAGGAAAGGAGCTCAGGGAACCCAGAGGCCAGATAGGTGGAGCTGTAGTCCCAGAAATTAGGACATGATGGTGTTGGTAAGAGTGACAGTGAGCCAAGTGCTAAGATCTACATACAGAATGAAAGAGGAACTTCCCTGGTAGTCCAGTGGTTAGGGAGCCAAGCCAAGCCAAGCCAACGCAGGGGACATGGGTTTGATCCCTGGTTGGGGAACTGAGATCCCACATTTCACAGGGTAACTACACTTGCATGCTGCAGCTACTGAGCCCACGCTCTCTGGAGTCTATGCTCCACAGCAAGAGAAGCCCACAGGCAGCAAGGTCTAGTGCAGCCACCTCCCACCCCCTTCCCAAAGAATGAATGAAAGTGCCCTGGGGTTTGTGGGAGACTATGCCAAGGAGGGGTGGTGGGTGCTGCAGGCTGATGATTTGATCTTCAAAGCCAAGAAATTCTTACAAGAATGGCCTGAAATGGCAAGAAGAGATGAAGAAGACACCTGCCCTACCCATTGGTAGGAGATATGTAGAAAAGAAAAATAACTCACCCCTTGAGTAGGCTGCATGGAACTGCTCCAGAAGAGAGCAAAGAGGGAAAGAGAGGTGAAGGTAGGAAATAATGTTTCTATCGGTGGTGGTTAGACCACCTGCTCACTCCATCTCTGCACTCCAGCCAGAGTCTTTGGAATGTTTCTCAAACATGCCAAGCTCTTTGCAACCTCAGGGCCTTGGCATAGGCTTAAAATCACACCTCTGACCCTACCCCAATCCTTTAGATCTCATGTTGCGTATTATTTCCTCTAAGAAACCTTGCTGAACACCCTTCTTAAATCAGAGTGTGAGTGCTGGTACCAGTATTTCACAAACACACTTTCTGTGGTCAAGGAGTCCAGTCTCCTGACACATATCAGGAAGTGAGCAGGTGGTGTGAGTTTGCTAAGAGCCACGATGGGCCAAATCCAAAGCACATGGAGGCATACAACTCAGCCATGGTGATAGTGGTGGTGGTGGGGATTCAGAAAATGACGAAACAGAGGTCTAAAGGCTGAGCAGGAGTTAGCTGAGAGAGGGTGTGAGGCTACTGAGAGAAGTGGGGAGCTGGGACCCCTTCCAATGGCTGAGTGGGAGAAGGTGAGAGGGGCTGATGCTGCGGGCCTGTGGGACGCGCTAAGGGTGATTATTTGGTCTTTAGAAGATATATGATTCTTTTTCTCAAGGATTATGAGCAGAAACAGAACATGATCAAACGTGGCCCACACTGTGTTTCACCCCAGGACAAGTTCAGAGCTGGCATGCAGGAGCCAGATGACCCCAGCCTTCTGGGGCACAAAACAAGGCCAAGTGCTGTCCTGGGGAAACACATTTGACTGGGATTCTGCAACCACGGAGCCACAGAACGTCCTGGACAGCTGGCCTCCCACCCACCACCCAGACGGCTTTATTAACCAGCTCTTCAAAAGGTCCGCCTTCTCCATTTGATTCCGGTGCCGTGTCTTGACCTTCTTCGTACCTATTATCAGTAGCATCTGCTACAGACCCTGGTGTGCAGGAACACTGAGTTCCTTTGTTTTCTCACTGTGGTTTGAATGCATATCTCTCTATTTCTGATCTATGACAAGGTCCAAGAGTCCCTCATAGGACCAGTGGATCTGGTCCTTGGACACTTGTCTCTACAGGTTACCATGGAGACAGCTGGGGCTCACAGGTCTGCAGATTCAGGGATCCTTCACTGCCATTCTCGGGACCTGAGAGTTCTTTGCAAGGCTGGGAGGGCAGAACATCCTAGAGCCTTGGCCGCTTCCCTCTGGGGCCTGATGAGTCCCTGGGGTGCTGCAGGGCCAGGTTGGGAGTGGTTGCTGGGAGCCCTTATCACATCGGACCAGGAGAACTCTGCAGAGAGGAGAATCTTTCTCTGCCTCCTGCTTGCTCTGGTTATACAGCTTCTTCCCTCAAACCCAGGCCTCTCTCTTGTCCTTTCACACCTAACCTGGAGGCCCCTAAAACTCCAAGTCTAATCTCAGTAACTGAAAAACTTGTTTCCCTGTCTCATAATCTTTAAATTTGTCAAGAAATTGAGGAGAAATGCTAGCATTCCATCCTTTTGGGGGCAGCCAAGAAATGGATTAAAAATAAGACAGTTCAGTTTCTATATTCAAATAGCCTAGCTTGCTAGCCCTGTTGCCTTGAATCTCCTCTCCTATTTTCCACCTGCCTGTCTCCCACTTACTCTCAGCTCAGATGTCACCTCAGATAGAAATAGCGCATATTCATGAATCATCCTCACTTCTCAAACTCTGCATTATTTGCCCCTGTCTGGCCAGCCTGCAACTGGCTCGTATCAAGTAGGTACTAGACTGAACGGAATTCCGGGCAAGAAGGTGGGTCTGCAGAATCTGCCTGTTGACTGGTGGTTGCCCAGAGAAGATGGGCTTAGATGAGAGGCACCAGAAGAGGTGCAAGATTGAGGGACACTAGTTCTCAGAACAGGACATTCAAAGACAGAATAGGAAAGGGAGGGCATGCCCACATCCCCTGGCTTCCCCACCTCTGTTTACACCAGGTATCTGAGACTAGGAGACATTTCTAGAATGGACCAGCAGGTGGCAGCCTTGCCCCTCCGATGAGGGACTCCTTTCCCCAGATTAAGCTACAAGACATCTTGCTGTGGGAGGCAGCCCCCAGGGGGCCTTCTCTAGACCAGTCTCAGGGTGATTTGAGGCACAGACAAGGTCAGGATGCCAGCAGCTTTACATGCAGTAGGATCTGAAACCATCTGCGGATCCAACCTTATTCCACACTTTCTTAGATCTACAGGTCTTGTATGCTTGTTTAAAAAAAAAAAAAAGCACAGGTGTCACCCAAAACTACTAAATCATAATTCATGGATGTTCCCTGGGAAACCCCAGGTGATTTTGCCATCAGCAGACCACATTCTCATTTGCCTGATTTGATTCCATAGGCCAGCCCTTCAGTCACAAAATTGACTATCAGTTAGGAAGACCCAGCTCAGCTTACCGCCCACCACTCTGCCCAAGGCACGAACTTCATCAGGGAAGACTGAGCAGATATTTCCAGGAGCTGCCTGCTGGTGAAGGATGAGCAGTGCCCTCGGCACAGCCTTGTGCTCCCACTGTAGCCCTCTCCCTGCCACTCACCTTGTTCTTGACCTGCCTTGGCTCAGGCTGCGGCCAGAACCCAGCCCCTCTCACCACCAGCTAAATGTTAACCCCATTGCAGGGCTTGTTGACAAGTCTGCAGAAACAAACAGTTTAGCAGCCAGCTCCATCGCCTCTCGGGTAGGTGGTTATTTCCAGCACATCCCAGGAAGCTGAGGCCCATGGAGGGCATCCTGGTATTGATCAGGGGCCCACGTTGCATGGAAATTCTGGGCTGGGGAGGGCGGGGTACTGACTTTGGGTGTTCACAGCAGGAGACCACACTGTTGCCGCCACTTCCTCCTGCAGCTATTCCTGGCACCCCTCACCCCTGCAAGTCACTGCTCCCAGATGGCCCTGGGCACAAAGCTGCCAGTGTGGGGAAACTCTCGAGGAGGGGAGCTCAGGTGTCAATCAGCCAACCTGAAAGAGCTGGCCTGGTGGAGACCCACTCTGATGGTGCCCTACATTGCCATCCACCACTTCCTGCCTCCATGCCTTCCTGCTTCTCCCTCTGTTTCCTCCTAGACTGCCCCTGCCACCCAAATCCTATGTGCTTCAAGGATGTCCCTGGTGGTCCAATGGTTAAGATTCCACGCTGCCAGTGCAGGAGACCTGGGTTCGATCCCTGATTGGGAACTAAGATCTCACATGCCCTGCAGTGTGTGCCAAAAATTAAAAAGAAAAAGAAAACAAATGCTATGTGTTTCTGAAAGTCACTCTCAGATGCTGCTTGTGAGGCCTGCGTCCAGCCTCCCTGTGGTCTGTCTTCCTGCTCCACCCACTGGGGCACATTCTCTGACTCTCCCTTGTGGCGCCAAGTGAAATGGCCATTTGTGTACATCTTCCCAATTGTGTTGGAAATAGGCATCCCATGGGCCGTCCCAACCCCTAGAGCAGGGTCTGAGAA
Organism: Ovis aries; assembly: GCF_016772045.2. NCBI lineage: Eukaryota > Metazoa > Chordata > Mammalia > Artiodactyla > Bovidae > Ovis > Ovis aries. Next base: position 62,623,101 of record NC_056065.1, read on the forward strand.
GGACCTGACAAGACGAGGTGCACAGGAAGCGATGAAGAAAGCCCGGGGAAGAGATGTGGTGGCGAACTCTTGCAAATGCAGAAGGGGCGGGAGAAGATGGCGGCAAGTTGCCGTTGACAAGGAAGGCTTCATGCAGGAGGTGGGAATGGATCTGAGCCCTGAAGGAGGGATTAGGTAAAAAGTCACCAGCAGGGTATCAGGACTTTCTTCAAGTCAATCCTGGGATATTCTGGGTGGGAGGAAAGGGTCCGTGCTGGCCATGGGCCAATCATGGTCAACAGGAGATCTTGTTGATGCTCCTGGGTCATCCCCAGGACAACTTGCCGGAGTGTATGGAGCTACCCAGGAGTGAGGATGCATGGAGTCAGGGGCCCTGGCTTCCTCCCTGGACCCAGTTTACACCTAGAGAGGAACATCAAACCCCAGACCAGAGAGAGGGCTGGAGGCTGACCTGCTGTCAGAGCAGGCACAGCACCCCCAAACCCAGTCTTTGGGCATATGGTATGGCCGTGGTTGACACCAGCCTGGCAAAGCCACATCCTGAAATCAAAGGAGGACCAGCCTGAGAGGTGGAAAGCCCTTCTTTGGGGACTTCCGCATCCTCAAGGACCTCCTCACCTTCTCCTCTCCTGCCCCCAGGGTACATGCTGTGAGACTTTGGGGGTTCTCCTCTTCAGTGACTAGCTTGTCTTTGCTTAGTGGGGGTCGGGTGTTTGGAGGGGACAGCAGGCAGGGTGGAGAAGGGGGGCCCGTGGGATGGGTAAAACCTTGTGTTCCACCTCTGCGGCTCCACCCTGAATGTATTACCCGCGCTCCCCATTCTTCCTTCCGAGTTTGCGTAAGACAAAGAAAGGGAGTCCAGCAGGGACTCCCCCTCTTGGCCACCCCATGGGCCCCTGAGAGCGGGTGTAGGTGTCGTGGACTGCGTGCAGCGCTGGAGGCCCGTGTCACGACCAGCACCCTACCCCTGCCATGGTTCACCCAGCCTCAACCCTGTTTGGGAAAACAGCACCCAAGGACAGAGCGTGCCTTGCGTTCCCCTCAGAGGATGGGCTGTTTCTCTCCTATCTGATGGAGCTCTGGCCAAAAAATGTCTATATCCCTGACTTCCTTTCTTCCTCCTTGCAGGCCTCACTGTATCCTTTATCAGGTCATGGCTGAGCTTAGAAAAACAGACAAGTTATGTCCATGTGGGAGCAGGCTTCTCCTTTGTGACAGCCTGTAGATCTGGGTGCACCCCACCTCTGAGCCCCAGGCTGGCCTGCCACCTCGATGAGTCACCCAGGTAAGGAGGAGGGCAACCACAGAGGAAAACAATCACCTTCGTTGCCCTAGGGGACAGTCCCCCTCAGGGCAGAGTAAAGCTGGGACATTACTTGCAGTCCACAGGGGTCAGGCAGGTCCCTGGGGCAGCAGAAAGAGGCTGCACAGAGACACTGGGATGGGGAGAGGCGGGAAAAGCATCTTGGAACCCAGCCTGAGGTGTCCTGACTTGCCGCTTCTGACGTCAACACCTTCCGATGCCCTTTCATGGGGTAGGAACCAGGAAGGGCAGAGGTAATGATCAGAATGGTGCTGAGTGAATCTGATGGAAGCTGAGTGTTCAGCCCATCACGCTGACCTATGCCTGTTGGTAAACAAGCTGCAGCTCTTCCCTCCTGGCTCCTCCCAATCACATCTCCCTTCTCTACTTCCGTATCTCTGATTTGTGTCTTCATTTTAAGACATGGGATTTGTTTATGGGTCTGTCCTCGCCACTGGGGAGCCCTGGGTTCCCTGACTCTGAACAGTGAGTGCAGTGCTCACCCCTGGTGACCACTCAGTGGACATCTCTCGAGGTAATAAATGAACCCTTCAGGTCCATGGAGCCCCTGTGGTGCTGAAGTGTTTCTGATGACAGAGTCCCTGAACTGCCGAGATCGGGGTGCTGATTTGGGTGCTGCTCTGAAAGTGAGGGGAGGGATGCTATGGCTGGAGGTTGCATCCTCTGAGTTGCTAAGCTTGCAAGAGCAGGCCCACCCCCAGGTGGGTAAATCAGCCTGATTCTGTCTGCCCACCTTTGACCCTGCCTCCTGGGCAGTGTATCCAGGTCTCACTTTGTTTTGAATTCTAACATAGAGCCTGGTCATGCCAAGAGCCTAGCAGATGCCTGCTAGATGAAGTGTGTGCTTCCCCACACCTGCGCCCGGGGCTGTTGCCGCCCATCATGGCATAAGGCAGCTGTTTGTGCAGCGTATTGACCCGCCCCTTCCCTGCACATCCTAGGACAGGAGCTCCAGTGATGGGTCCTCTTCTCACTCCGCCCCCCCCCACCCCCCAGTATCTACCCCAGAGCCTACCTGTGGCTCCCTGGGGCCCCTGCAGCCCCGGCAAGCCCCGCACACACAAAAACAACATTTCTAAGATGCTCTGATGGGTGAAGGAGAGAGAACACATCCCGTGTGATAGAGGCTTGAGAAACTCTCAGGAAAAATGTTGAACTGGCTTCTCATGTTTGACCCAAACTGCCCAGTGTACTGTATCCTCTCCACCTCTCCCTCACTTTCCTTTTTGAAGTCACAGAGGGTGGAGTGTCAAATCCATCATGCTAACCAAGGCCTCTTGGTCACTTAAGGACCTGGGACATGTACAAAAGAAATATATCTCCCCGCTCCTGCCAGGAGCCCAGATCCCCTCAGAGAAGCCCACTGGCTCTGCAGATGCTGGATTCTGAATCTGCATCTTGCACGTGGTATCTTGAGCCCTGCTGAAGGCAAGGTCCACCTCTGACTCAGGAATGGACTCATTCTTGTAAAGGAACGGGAAACCACCCAGGCCAGTCACAGCAGACACATATGGTTTCCTGTTCTATCTAGTTCCAAACATCTGCTTACATGAGCACTGGGTGACGTGTCTGAAACTTCCTACGTCTGTCATACACACACACCTCCTCTCTAAGCCCTGTGGTCTTGGCTGCACACACAGCACCTGTGGAGCAAATACTCCTAATGATCGGGCCTTCTAGGCTCAGAAAGTAGAACATGGGTGTGTCTTGCATGAATCATATCAATAGAGTTGGAACTCTGAGAACTATGATAGTCCATGACACAGATGGTGGCCTCACTGGGGATTAAGTCACCCCTAGGATCACAGCCCAACTGACATGGGAGCATGGATTCATGAAAATCCCATGAAGAGCCCCAACGCCCACCTAGAGCTCCATCTTATCTGTCTAGCCCAGAAGCCCATTGTTTAATCCCTTATCCCAACAGCAAGCAGCAAAAGTAACAATAATTACTCAAACCCAAACACAGTCCAACCTTGTCGGTTTCCATGCTGGTTTGAATAGGGAGTGCTCAGAGATGCAGATGAGAGCAGCTTTCTGGGGGAATCAGTCTTGCAGCCACAGTTACTCACTCACCCAGGACCATGCGTTTGCAGCAGCCCAGCTTGCTCCAATTCACCTGCTGAGAGATGGGCTTCTAGGCTGGCTCTGTACCTTTCAGTCCCAGTAGGTGAGAGCCAGCTCTACCCAGGAAGACGTATCTGCCTGGCCATCTGCTCTGTCCTCATGCTGCAGTCTGCTCAGGGATAATGAGATTTTTGTTCTCAGAGACTGAAGCGTGCAGTATCCCAAGTGTGATGACTTCTGTGGACACCTGCCCTTGAAGTAACATTAGTGCAGCAGGGCTTGCCCTGCTTACAGCCCCCTGCCTGCCCCATAGTGCCCATCTTCCTGGAACTGAATCCTGGATTCGATCTCAGCTAACTCATCCAGGTGCCACTAAATGCTGGGCATGAGATAATAGGCCTTTTCATGTTAGAACTCATAACAGCCCTGCCAGGGGCGCATTTTCCTTCTATAAATCAGAAACTGACGGTCTCAATGTCTTGCCTAAGATCACAGAACTAAGTGGTCTTCTGATTCCTAATTCAGTGTCTTGCCCCTACACAAAAACTGCTGCCTTTGCTTTCTTCATTCATTTGTTTTGTTTTTAATATCAAATGTTTGTATTTTTGGATAGTTTAAAGGGATATAGAATTGTGGTTTGATATTTTCTCTCAGCGCTTAGAAAATATTTTCTTATTTTCTAGAGTCTCGTATTGCTGAGAAATCTGTCTGAAAGTCCAATTATCTTTCCTTTGTAGGTAATCTTTCCTTTCTCTCTGGTTGATTTCAATTTTTTCTCTATATCTGCTGTTCATCAGCTTCCCAAACATAGTGTCAATGTATAGATTTTTGAAGATTTGTCTGATTTGGGAGTTAGTGTGATTCTTTGATCTTAGGATTGATTTCTTTCATTAAGCCTGAAAAATTCTCTGTCTCTCCAATGTTGCCTCTCCTGCTTTCTCAGTCTGCTTCTTCTTGAACTTACTGGATGTGCATTGGATCTCGTGTTTTTTTTCTTCCATCTTAACTTGTTTCATTTGAACCTGGAATGGTGCCACTTATCCTCTCCCTTCAGCATGGAGACAACGCAGGAAGAGAGGGAGCAAAGTATAAGCAGCGCTTTGGCATGAACCCTTTCCTCCATGTGCCCTCGTCCTCCATGGACAGGGACCAGCAGTGTTCCCAGGAGGCCTGACATGTTGGTCAGGAACACGGACTCACGAGCTGAACTGCCTGTGTTCAAATCCCATGTGCAGCCACAACTGCCCGTGTGATGTCAGACCAGACGTGCCTCACCTCTAGGCCTCAGATCCCTCATCTGCAAAACCAGGCTCTATTAACACTGCCTCCCAGCATTTGTTTTGGGGTGAACTGAGTTACTTTGTGTAAAGTGCTTTGAATAGTGGTTAATAGTAAATGTTCCCTAAGTGTCTATTACTGTTGTTCATAGCGGTGATTTTCAATACTTCATATTTCTTCCAAATGGGGCAAATCAGTTGCCTTATTCCCATTTCACATAGAAAACAAAGCACAAACAATTGAGCTAAACAGCCAGGCGGTTCTGTGAACTTGGGATCTCGGTGGTACCTCTTGCTGAGTTGGGTGCTCTGAAGCTCCCCCCAGGGAGCCTCCTTATGCCCAGGAGGGACCAGGGTGCCTGGACCAGGCCTTCTTGGGAACTCGTTTCTCTGCCTAAGGAGTCCAGCCTGGTTGTGTGTTCTCCCTAAGGCCTGCTCCGAGCTCACCCACCCATCTGTGCTAGGGACACTTGGCTGTCCCTGCGGCATGAAGGCTCCATGAAGAACACATCAAGCCCCTTGGGGGCCACAGCTCCCACACGCGGAGGGTGGACAAGTGTCTGCTTGTTGACCTTGGCTTGGCTCTCAGGGCTGAGGGTGAATTTTCTTACATGGCCTGAAGCTTATTCCAGGCTTCCTGATGGGAAGAACCAAATGCTGCCTTCTCCCTGAACCCTCAAAGACTTCTTATGCGCCTGTCTTTCTTAATAGGATCCAGGTGGCCCCTTACCCAAACCAACTGTTTAGAGAGCTGCCTCCAGTGTTTTCTCCCAGATGGTGGAAAACACGATGAGGAAAAAACAGGAAGAAGTCCCTGTGGCGTGGACTTCACGGCGATGGAGAAGAGTAGCTTGTGCTGTGGCAGCAAGGGGATTGTGGGGGAGAATGCACCCATTTCCCTGCGAAGCTTGTGACGCCGGAGGAGAGAAACCCACGCTACAGGCTCACTGCACTTTTCCAGATTGTATAGAGAGAAGGCCTCAAAGGCTCATGGAGAAACACAGATAACGGTTTTAGTTAAGATGATTCCAGCTATTGTACTACAAATCCTCAAATCTCAGTGGTTTAACACGATTAGTTTGTATTCTCACAAATCTGATGGGGAAAGGGATCCCTCAGCACCCTGGCCAGCAGAGGCACTGCTCGTTTAACATGTGGCTTCCGAAGTCAGCTAGACTGGAGACATCCAGCTCCAGGTGGGGAAGAAGGCCGTGAAGAGCCAGGGAGGAGCCTTTCTGGGTCATCCCTGCCAGTGGTGGTGATCATGTCTGCCTTCCTGCCACTGGCCGGAGCTCAAGAACTGGGTCCCCTGTCTGAAGTGGGGCTGGGAAAGGTAGCCCCAGCTGGAGAGGCCCTCCCAGCACCAACTCCACACTGTGGATAGAGAGCATGACTCCAGCGGAATCAGGACGGGAGTTCTGCCATGAGGTTCTACCAATGAGATCTCAATTACTCCTGAAATGAAAGAAGAGCAGGGGGTTTCTAAAAGGGTCATCTTAATAAACATGGGCCAAGAAATAGAAAGGCAGACGTGGCTACCCAGGAAACTCCCAGATGAGCCTAGTCTTAAAAAAGAACATGAATAAAAGGTGGAAGAGTGGCTGTTGACCAAAAACAACATTAAGTATAAAAGACTGGTATGGAGCTGTGAGAGTCATGCCGGGAATGTGGGCTATCTGAAAAATGTTAGCAAAGCTTTTTAAGGCATTGTTTGAGCAGACAAACACAGGAGACTTAGGTCTGTCCCTAGGGGACAGTGATGGGCTGTTACTGAATGACAGAAAAACACTCCTATCCATCTATTGTGCTTCCAACTTCTTTGTCAAAGTGAATGATTTCAAGATCAAAAAGAGCAGAAGACACTGGCATCCTCAAACAATGAAGCGTGTGCATTCTCAAGTTAACTGACATAACCTGGCCTGAGCCAATTACATCCCAAATTCTGAGAATATTTCAAGAAGGGATTGCTGTAGCTCCAGAAGAATAATGAAGAGCACAGACCTTGGAGCTAGACTTCCTGGGTTTGAATCTTGGCTCTGTCACTGGCTAGCTGTATGACCCTGGAGAAATTACCTAATCAATCTGTGTCTTAGTTTTTCCACTTTTACATGGGGTGAACCAATAATACCTGCTTCACAGGACTGCCGAAGGATTAAAGGATAAGATTCTGTTTATTCTCAGGACTCAGCCCAGCACCCATTCAGTGCTCAAAAACTTAGCTGCTGTTGCTGCTGCTCTGTAGCTGATCTCCTGTGAAACGTCTGCTAGGAAACAACCCACGGCAATCAGAGAAAAGTCTAGAAGACAGAGATGAGCAGATAACATTCCAGTTTTGAAAATGAAAGAAGTGAATTTTCTCAGCGCTGTCAGCGCCAGGCAAAATTTCCGGCCATATAGTTATTCAACAAATATTACATTCCTACTGTGTTGGGCCTTGGGATTAGAACAGTGAACAAAACAAACAGAAATCCATGCCTTCTTTGGTGCGGTAAATCTAGCAGGAGAGAAAATTTTTAAAAATAAGTAAATAGGCCCCTATAGGCCAGTGGGTAAGACTCCACACTCCCAAAGCAGGGGGCCTGGGTTCAATCCCTGGTCAGAGGACTAAGATCCCACATGCTGCAGCTAAAGATGTCACATGCTACAATTTAGACCCAAATAAATAAATAGTAAAAAATAATAAAAGGGCTTCCCTGGCAGCTCAGCTGGTAAAGAATTTGCCTGCAATGAAGGAGATCCCAGTTCGATTGCTGAGTCAGGAAGATCAGCTGGAGAAGGGATAGGCTAACCAGTCCGATACTCTGGCCTGGAGAATTCCATGGACTGTATACTCCATGGGGTCGCAAAGAGTCAGACAAGACTGAGTGTCTTTCACTTCACTTTCAAAAAATAATAGTAAGTAAATATACAACATGTTGGTTGCTGATAGGTGGTGTGGAGAGAAAGTGGTGCAAGATACAGGATGTTAGAGGGAGAAGGTTTCAATGTTAAAGAGGAGAGTCAGGCAAGATCTTGGACACAGGAAGAACTTTTAGTAAAACCCAGAGGCACGTCCCTCTCTAGAGATGGAACAGCAAGTGCAAAAAGCCTAATAGGGCATCCAGTGTGGCTGCAGTGAAGGAACTTTGGAGGAGAATGATAGAGGGTCGGGCCAGAGAAACAGCAGGAGGCTGGGTGGGGCAGGATTTTGCAGGCCCTCATAAGGACCAGGGATGGTAATTACACAGCCACTGACCTAGAGAGTGATGTGCTCTGATTTGCAAAGCTCCCTTTATGGAGTTATGGAACTGAAGGGAGCTTCAGTGGAAACAAGGAGACACGTTACCAGGTTCTTGTAATAACCTGTGCGGTCATGATGGCTGAATCAGGCTGGCAGCCAAAGGAGGTGCTGAGATGTGGTCTAAGAGGTAGTCAAATTCTATACAGAAACCATTGAATTTTGTTAATACATTGAATGAGGATGAGAGGGGAAAAAAGAAATCAGTGTCAAGGCTTTGGGCCCAGTCAGCCCAAAAGATGCTGTAAAGCTAAGCAAGATAAGAATATACTGATAGAACACATAGGATCCCAAATAATTCTGTTGGGCTAGATGAATGGACAGAGTTTACAAAATAACATCTAACTAAGATGAATGGGAATTCCTGCATTTTGGTAGCAGGAGCTGAATATCTCAGTATCAGATGAGGAACCAGTGTTGGGTCATAGTAAATAAGAAAGTGATCCAAAATTTAATGTTGGTAATAAGCTCCACATGCAAATTGCCAACATCTGCTGGATCATTGAAAAAGCAAGAGAGTTCCAGAAAACATCTATTTCTGCTTTATTGACTATGCCAAAGCCTTTGGCTATATGGATCACAATAAACTGTGGAAAATTCTTAAAGAGATGGAAATACCAGACCACGTGACCTGCCTCTTGAGAAACCTGTATACAGGTCAGAAAGCAACAGTTAGAACTGGACATGGAACAACAGACTGGTTCCAAATAGGAAAAGGAGTATGTCAAGGCTGTATATTGTCACCCTGCTTATTTAACTTATACACAGAGTACATCATGAGAAACGCTGGGCTGGAAGAAGCACAAGTTGCAATCAAGATTGCTCGGAGAAATATCAATAACCTCCTTTATGGCAGAAAGTGAAGAACTGAAGAACCTCTTGATGAAAGTGAAAAAAGAGAGTGAAAAAGTTGGCTTAAAGCTCAACATTCAGAAAACTAAGATCATGGCATCCGGTCCCATCACTTCATGGGAAATAGATGGGGAAACAGTGGAAACAGTATCAGACTTTATTTTTCTGGGCTCCAAAATCACTGCAGATGGTGACTACAGCCACGAAATTAAAAGATGCTTGCTCCTTGGAAGAAAAGCTATGAGCAACCTAGATAGCATATTCAAAAGCAGAGACATTACTTTGTCAACAAAGGTCCATCTAGTCAAGGCTATGGTTTTTCCAGTGGTCATGTATGGATGTGAGAGTTGGACTATAAAGAAAGCTGAGCGCCAAAGAATTGATGCTTTTGAATTGTGGTGTTGGAGAAGACCCTTGAGAGTCCCTTGGACTGCAAGAAGATCCAACTAGTCCATCCTAAAGGAGACCAGTCCTAGGTGTTCATTGGAAGGACTGATGTTGAAACTGAAACTCCAATACTTTGGCCACCTGATGTGAAGAGCAGATTCATTTGAAAAGACCCTGATGCTGGGAAAGATTGAGGGCAGGAGGAGAAGGGGATGACAGAGGATGAGATGGTTGGATGGCATCACGGACACAATGGACATGGGTTTGGGTGGACTCCAGGAGTTGGTGATAGCCAGGGAGGCTGGCATGCTGCAGTTCATGGGGTCGCAAAGAGTCAGACATGACTGAGCAACTGAACTGAACTGAAGCAGCAGAGCAATGTTACCAAAACTTATTGTCATCCTAGGCAGCAGTTAACAGAGGGGTAGTATTTACAATAATTACTTATCTCACGATGTCTCTGCTGGTCAGTCACCTACAAACACCTACAGTATTTTGTTCCATTCTGGCATCATACTTTGAGAGGGAAATTGACACAGTAGGCTGCATAGAGAGGAGAAAAGCAGGACCCGCAAAAACCCCTGCGCCTTCCCTGCTGGCTCTCTACACCTCTCCCAGAGTGGTTTCCCTTGAATGTACATAGGATGACATCACTCACTTGTTTAACATCCTCAGAGCTCTTTGTCCCATCACCTGCGGAACTAAACCTAGGACCTTCCGCATTCTCACTCTGTCTCCGCAGCTACATATCCCTCTATTATTTCAGTGGGCTTGCCACCCTGGCCACCTGCTCCCTGAGCTTACCAAGGTGGTTCTCGCTTCCTGCTTTCTCTCATTTCATGCCCTCCCATGGCCTCTCAAATCACCTATTTTCCCCCTATGTTCTTGCCTTAACTCACTATGTCATCGGTGTCTTTTTTCTTACCTGTAGCCTAAACTAGGCTGTAAGCTACCTGAGGGCAATGTTTCTTTTATCACTCGTCTTACTTAGAGCTTACTTGCCACCGAGCAGGTACTCAGTAGATATGAGTTGAATGAATGAAAGGAGAAATAAATGAGTCAGTGCTGGTTTTTCTGCCTCAAGCGCCCCCTCCCTTCCTATTTGTCCTCCTGGTAAATCCCATTCATTCTCTGAAGCCGCCGGCTCAGGCGTCAGGCATCTCAAGAACTCTTCCTGCAGCACTTGGCATGTGGCCACACAGCACTCAGGACCTTGCGCTTATGTGCCTACCTGGTTACTCTTTTGTTTCTCTTTTTTAGTGGGTGGAAAATTGCTTTACAATGTTGTGTTGGTTTCTGCCGCATAACAACATGAATCAGCTAAGTATACATATCTCCCCTTCCTCTTGAGCCTCCCCTCCCCCTATCCTACCCCTCTAGGTCATCACGAAGCACCAGGCTGGGCTCCCTGTTTTGTATAGCTACTCTTTCTTAATCACCTTTGTATGCCCAGGACAGTTGTGGATCGCATACCAGTATCTGATACCATATCTTATGAGGACGGACTGTAGCAACTGAGATTGTACGGCACTAAGAAAGGAGAAATAGGATTTTTTAAATTGGGAGATTAAAAAAAAAAACAATAGCTGGCTCTTGGGTCTTGGTGTTGCAGTGGTAACTCACCCCTGTGAGGGGTAAGTGTGGCTAGCTGTCCAGTCTCTTCCAACTCTGAGACTTTGTGACTCTGAGCTCTGGCTCAGAGCTGTTGTGTCAACAGAGCTGCCTTGTCACTGAAGGGACATTCTTGCGTCTGGCTAAGTGGCCCCAGGAAAGCACTTGGAAGAAGTGTGGCTGCCATTGTAGCAGGTAGATTGTGGATGAGAATAAGTGAGATGGTCACCCTCTGGGGCTGCAGAGAGGTCGAGGGAGAAATTTCTAATCTACCCCTTGGCTTTATGGGGAGAACGGGGGAGTGGCTCCCTACAGCCCAGCCCCGCAGGCTCTCTCCAAAGCCAGTCTGGTTCAGGGAGCCCTGACCACCACACGGCAGAGCTCTGTCTCCCTGCATTTGGGGTGGAGAGAATCAACCGTGTGCCAATGCCACGATCCATGCAGGCTTGGGGCAGGTCTGAATTCTCACGGGGTCTAGCAGGAGGTCATCAGTGTGGGGGAGAGAAGGGTCATGGCAAAGACCAGATGACCCCATGACATGCAGGACCACTTTGGTCCTGGGACCTGGGTGGAGTGGGAGTCAGGATAGGTCCACAGACCCTCTCTGCCGGCCTTGTTCAGTCAGGAGATGAGGTTTCCAGGAAGTCTGTGGGTCAGCATAGCAAGAGCTTGGAGTAGCCTCAGCTTTCAGGACATTGATAAAGGTTCAGAGGACACAGTCCCTTGTCCCTGAAGGCCTGCCTTTTTCTCTCTGTATTGAGCCTGCTTGGTTCTGCCAGGTGTCTGCAGGTCGGGGTTCTGAGTGTGGGCTAAGCACCAGGCTGGCCAACAGGGAACATTTCTAGGTTTGTTTCCTAAGAAGGCATGATAAGATAACAGCGCTCAGGTTTTCTGTTCCATTCATCTTATCAAAGGGGAAAAGCTTGTAAGTGCTGCTGTCCCCTTTACAACCAGCTAAGAGGACATTTGCCAATTCCGATGTCACTCTGAAATGCTCCCCAACTGCTTGACTCTCTCTGCCTGCTTTCCTAACACCCTGTCCCTCCCACCACACCACTGCCCTCCCCCATCCCACTCCAAGGATCTCAGAAAACAACTCAACTCACAATAAACTAGTAAAACTCAGGCTGAGAATGCTTTCTCATCCTTGAGTGAATTTGGAAGCCTTAGCAACTACTAAAATTTGCATTAGCGACTTGCTTCTGGCCTGTCACTCAGTGAAGGTCTTGGCTCACTTGGATAAGGACTGGCCCCAACCCACTGTGGACCCTGGGGAACTGGCCCTCTCGAAACTGGGAGGCTGCTACTCTAGGGAGAAATGCAAATCTGATGGGTAATTTTTTTAAAGCTGTTGAAAACAATCTTGTAACTGTAAGCACCTACCCAGAGAGTGGCTTGGTCCTTGACAAAAACAACATCTCTCTGTTGTAGCTCAGGGCCTGTCACAGGATCCATTCAATAAACTTTTGGTAGATGTCTGCTGAATTTGTTCTATCAACAAGAATTTAAAAAACACCGAGCATTAGTTCTGGATACTGAGGGAGAGAGAAAAAAAAGTGATGAGTCCCAGTCCTCCATGGTCCTACAAATATGGAGGAAAGACTCCATATTTGAAGAGTAAAATCTCACCACATGCCAGTCTATGACTAAGGCACATCTGTGCATTATGGTCCTGCCACCTCTGAAGGCTGAGGGATGCTCTGCTTTGCTCAGCTCTCCAAGTTGGTGGGGTCCATGGTGTCCCAGGGCCAACTGCAGTAACTATGCAGGGGCCATGACTTCATCCTGTAGAAGGATATAGCTACATCCTCCTCTCTCTGGACATTAAGGTCCAATCCTCCCTGCTCTAATTTGGCTGGAAACACTTTGTAAACAACAGAGATGGTGTCATAGGGAAGGATTACAGAGGATATGTTGGTATTACACTACTTAATTTTGGCAGTGAGCATGATGAAGGTAATAGATTGGAATTGCTGTAATGAGTGTTTTTGATGCTTTGCAAACAAGGAAATTGTTAAGGAAGGAAGCTTGCCAAGGGTCATGCAGAGGAATCCAGAGCAAAATCAAGACTAGAAAGTTCTCCAGAAAGGGGGTTATATATGTATACATGGGCTTCCCAGGTGGCTCGGTGGGTAACGAATCCACCTGCCAATGCAGGAGACTCAAGATTGACTTGAATTTGATCCCTGGGTCAGGACGATTTCGTGGAGAAGGAAATGGCAACCGACTCCAATATTCTTGCCTGGAGTATTCCATGGACAGAGGAGTCTGGTGGGCTACAGTCCATAGGGTCGCAAAGAGTCAGATAAGACTGAAGCAACTGAGCGTGCACGCATGCATATGCATCCATACAGCTGATTCACTTTGCTGTACAGTAGAAACTAACACAATATTGGAAGGCAACTACCCTCCAATAAAAATTAATTTTTAAAAAAAGCCTAGAAAGTTCTCCCCTGTCAGATCTTTCTGCTGCCTCCATACCAGTTCATTCTGGAAATCAGAGCACAACCAAACCATCTCTGGGTGAATCTCATACTTTGCCTAGAAAGATGGGACACCGTACCTCCAGCTTCCCACCCACGAGCAGACTGGCAGTGTGTCCTTCTTAGCTGACCTCTGGGTAGTCAATCTACCACCTGTCAATCCCGTTTTCTGCTCCCTCTAGTTCTGGGCTCCCTGGAAGAAGATGCTCAGAGAAGTATCAGTGGTGTTCCTCTGACAGTTTTTGCTGTTTTGCAAGACAGCACTGTTCTGGCCTCCAGTTAATTTCTCCAGTTCTTGACACTATTTATGTAGATGATCAATCTCCCCAACTACATCCCCAAGTTCCCCTTGCCCCAGGCCCATCTTGACCATCCATTTTCAGGTGGGGTCTTTGTGTTTGCAAGTCATCTATGACAGCCTCCTATGCCACCCTCTTCCTCACACCTTGCCTTCCTGCCAGACTTGTGCAGATGTGGAATTAAGGAGTTGGTGGTTATTCTGGCCTGAAAATTCTCCAGCTGTTTTTCCTTTCTTTTTTAAGGCCGATCACCCTGCAAGGCCCATGTGTTATAGCTGTCTAACCCACTTGGAACCTGTTTTTTGGAACCACGTTGCCCTTGCCTCCTTATACTCCATGGGGGGAGGGACACAGTCTCTCTGGTTGGCCAGAGCGACTCCTGCGCCTAGCACAGCACAGGGATACTCTAGGTCCTCAATAAATATTTGCTGAGTTAATTACTTACTAATCTAGTCTTCAGCGGTGCTCACTTCTGCCAGAAGAATGCCTCTTGCCGAATTCCGCAGAAATGAAGTCCAAATGTCCTCTCCTGACCCCTTTTCCCTGACCCCCACCACCTTCCTGGTCTGCAGAGAATTCCAATCTGATCCTCCTTGCAGAACAAATCTCTGCTAAAGGCAGAATTTTCTTTGAGGTCACTAGAAAGAATTTCAACATCAGCTAAAAATAAGCCTCCCTTTGTGATTTCAGTGTTTGGCCCTTTGAACTTGTTGCTCACCTCCAGGCCTGGAAATCTCTCTCTCTTTTTTAATCTCTTCCTAAGACTGGTACTTTTCAAGTGAATTGGTTGGGGGTAGGGGTGGTGGGATGAGGCTTGAAGGAAGGTAAGGTGTCATCTATAAGTGGTCCATGGAACCTCTTTGATTTCCAGATGTCTGATTTTTCATCTGCTAGAGTTTCATTGTTGTTCCCAAGTATCATTAGCCTTTTCTTGTGTCGTAAACATGTCAAATGGCTGTTCCTAACAAGCTGAGGCATGAAAGCGGGTAGATGCAAGCACCCAGTCCAGCGGGTGCAGGCTGAGACAGGCCGGCCGAGTGGGAGCAGGTGAACAGATAAGCAACTAGTTGTTCTCTGCAGCCCACGGCCAGCTGCACCCGCCCCCTCAACCCAGCCTCCCCAGGCATCGCAATCTTCCTGCAGAAATGCCTCCACTACAGGCCTCTTGCTTCTCTGGCACACAAAGAATGTCTGGCTTGATAGCTATTCATTCAGTGATTATAGGATTAACTGCAACCTGCAGCAAAGGTAAGCCTTTAAACAAAGGTTTTGCTTTGGTGTTTTGGAAGGGAAAAGAAAATATAGAACAAACGACCATATTATCCGTTAATGGGCACTTTCAGCTTAGGACTCCAGCAATTCAGTCATTAGCGAGGATGTCCTCTCATGCAAGGAGGTAATCAAGTTCAGGCTGCCTTGCCCACATCCCTCCTTTTCTTCACAGGCCCAACCTCTGATTGCAGTTGCCATGGGGATGAAGTTGTTGTAAGAGAATGAAAGAGAATGAGGGTGCCTGTACTTGGGAAGTGAGATGTTTGGGAACATTCACATTTTCCTCTTTTCTCTGCTAGAAAGAAAAAAAGGAATGGGGGACAGGAAGCAATCTCATTTCTCTAGTATGTGCCAGGCATGAGGCTAGGTGCTTAGCATATATATTGTGTGAAATAAGTAGGAATGTATATAAAGCCCTTTTATTGTGAACTACAACTCACTAGCAAAGAGTGTACAAAACAAAGATGTTCAGCTAATTGTGTGTACAAAACTATTAGCAGACCTTTGCTCTTTCTTGAAAAGAGGATTTACATTTGCTTCTGCCCGGCAACTGGGATAATTCTAATGTGAAGCACCTGGGAGGGCTTATCTACAAATTCTTCCTTACTTCTTCAGGATTTCAACTGAAAGTAACAAGATTTGCCATGGAGACGTTTCACCCCTGGACGGCAATCTGTTCTGTTAATTCAGCCACTTAGCTTCTCTCCAACCGCTCAGGAGCTACCAAATGCTCTTAAGCTAAAGCAGACCCGGGCCTACTCTGGGCCTCCAAACTGGCCCAGTAATTCTTCACTCTCTTGTTAGCTCTCAGTTTTTTTTAGGCTTTTCCGGTTATCCTCAATAGGAAAATTGGTCCCAAATATCTAGTTTGCCATTTTCAGACTTGGATAGGCTAACATATTCACCAATTACATTAAACTATCCTTTCAGTTCAGTTCAGTTGCTCAGTCATGTCCGACTCTTTGCGACCCCATGAATCGCAGCATGCCAGGCCTCCCTGTTCATCACCATCTCCCTGAGTTCACTCAGACTCACGTCCATCGAGTCCGTGATGCCATCCAGCCATCTCATCCTCTGTCGTCCCCTTCTCCTCCTGCCCCCAATCCCTCCCAGCATCAGACTCTTTTCCAATGACTCAATTCTTCGCATGAGGTGGCCAAAGTACTGGAGCTTCAGCTTTAGCATCATTCCTTCCAAAGAAATCCCAGAGTTGATCTCCTTCAGAATGGACTGGTTGGATCTCCTTGCAGTTCAAGGGACTCTCAAGAGTCTTCTCCAACACCACACTTCAAAAGCATCAATTCTTCGGTGCTCAGCCTTCTTCATAGTCCAACTCTCACATCCATACATGACCACAGGAAAAACCATAGCCTTGACTAGATGGACTTTGTTGGCAAAGTAATGTCTCTGCTTTTGAATATGCTATCTAGGTTGATCATAACTTTTCTTCCAAGGAGTAAGCATCTTTTAATTTCATGGCTGCAGTCACCATCTGCAGTGATTTTGGAGCCCCCCAGAATAACATCTGACACTGTTTCTACTGTTTCCCCATCTATTTGCCATGAAGTGATGGGACCAGATGCCATGATCTTCGTTTTCTGAATGTTGAGCTTTAAGCCAACTTTTTCACTCTCCACTTTCATCAAGAGGCTTTTTAGCTCCTCTTCACTTTCTGCCATAAGGGTGGTGTCATCTGCATATCTGAGGTTATTGATATTTCTCCCGGCAACCTTGATTCCAGCTTGTGTTTCTTCCAGTCCAGCGTTTCTCATGATGTACTCTGCATAGAAGTTAAATAAGCAGGGTGACGATATACAGCCTTGACGTACTCCTTTTCCTATTTGGAACCAGTCTCTTGTTCCATGTCCAGTTCTAACTGTTGCTTCCTGACCTACATACAGATTTCTCAAGAGGTAGGTTAGGTGGTCTGGTATTCCCATCTCTTTCAGAATTTTCCACAGTTTATTGTGATCCACACAGTCAGAGGCTTTACCCTAACTGAAAAAGAAAAAGGAAAACACCAGAGCATTTCAAATTGAACCAGAGTTTTACACTGTCAACTACAGAAGTCATAATAATCTCTGAACACTTAATTGTGAGTCTCCTAAGTATGTTCTCTAAATTTTGTTCATCTTTGTAGTCTCAGCCCCTAGCAGAGTAAGTATTCAGACAATGTTCATTGAGTAAAAGAAGGAATGGAGTAACTTCCCTGGTGGTCCAGTGGTTAAGACTTCTCCTTTCAGTGTGGGGTGTGTGGGTTCGATCCCTGGTCAGGGAACCAAGATCCCACATGCCCTGTGGCCAAAACACCAAAATATAGAACAGAAGCAATATTGTAACAAATTCAGTATAGACTTTAAAAATGGTCCACATTAAAAAATAATAATAATAAAAAAGAAGGAATAGGTAATGTGGTGAAATGTACAATTGCTAATGAAGGTACTCTCTATATGGACCACTAGACTCCTCAATTTACAGAACTTCCATCCAGTATATTACAGATCATCTTCTCTGTCCAAGTTTCCTTTTCAAGGTAAAGTTTTTAAACAGTTTGAGGACAAAAGGCCTATATATTCAGGATCTCCAATCTCGGCTCCTTAACATTTCATGAGGAATCTTCAAGTTCAAAACTGGTCTAGCTGCTTTCCAGGAGGCTCTAGGGCTGTAAAGGGCTATCAGATGGTGGGCTACCAGAAGGTGGGCTGCCAGATGGATCCACCAACTGTCAATCCAGCTTCCTGGTGCCCTGAAGAAAATTCAGCATCTCTTCTCCCCTGTTTAATTGCTTCTCCTTCATTTTGTTTACTGCCCCAATTGGTGCCACTGCTTCTTCCAAGCTGCCTGTACCAGTATCCTAGTTGCCATTCCTTACTTTATCCTACCCCAAATTACCAACCTTAATGAGTTTATCACTTAAATATTCCTCATATGTGTCCTTCTCCTGGGCATCTCCACTCTGATTGCTTTAACATGGGCTCTCTTTGCTGCCCACCTGGACCTTCTTCCACAGAGTGATCAAACACTGTGCTGCATTCATTTTTTAACTGTTAAACTGGAAATATATTCATTTTAAAACATTAAAATCCATTGTTCGTAAGACTGGTTGTGACTAAACATGTGCCATAGAATACTGATGTTCATAAATAATTCAGTAATACAAATCAAGCACCGTAACATATCCACACTCCTATGCATAAGATAGATAGCCAACAAAGACCCACTGTATGGCACAAGGAACTGTACTCAACATTATGTAGCGCCTATAAGGGAAAAGAATTTTTCAGATTGAAAAGGCATCACATTTATCACTTTCACTAATCTATAACAAACTAGAAGGGGCTCCAGCTCAGTAGTAGCACTTAATAAGCCATTAATAACCTCCATGAAATTAAAAGACGCTTACTCCTTGGAAGGAAAGTTATGACCAACCTAGACCGCATATTAAAAGGCAGAGACATTACTTTGTCAACAAAGGTCCATCTAGTCAAGGCTATGGTTTTTCCAGTAATCATGTATGGATGTGAGAGTTGGACTATAAAGAAAGCTGAGCACCGAAGAATTGATGCTTTTGAACTGTGGTGTTGGAGAAGCCTCTTGACAGTCCCTGGAACTGCAAGGAGATCCAACCAATCCATCCTAAAGGAGACCAGTCCTGGGAGTTCATTGGAAGGACTGATGTTGAAGCTGAAACTCCAATACTTTGGCCGCATGATGTGAAGAGCCGACTTATTGGAAAAGACCCCGATGCTGGGAAAGATTGAGGGCAGGAGGAGAAGGGGACAACAGAGAATGAGATGGTTGGATGGCATCACCGACTCAATGGACATGGGTTTGGGTGGACTCCAGGAGTTGGTGACGGACAAGGAGGCCTGGCATGCTGCGGTTCGTGGGGTCGCAAAGAGTCGGACATGACTGAGCTACTGAACTGAGCTGAACTGAACCTCCAAGTCCTCATTCTCCAGTTTGAAGAATTTAATGGGAAAACAATCTTTACAGTGAATTGAAAGTAGAACGCATATCGTCCAAGTATCTTGGTCATTTCAAGAGGTGATTTGTTATTTTTTGTTTCATTTTTTTTCTCTTAGTTTGTATTAGTACTAATAAACATTAATGTTATATTTGGTCTTCTCAGGTAGCTCAGCTGGTAAAGAATCCACCTGCAATGCAGGAGATCCTGGTTTGATTCCTGGGTCAGGAAGCTCACCTGGAGAAGGGACAGGCTACCCAATCCAGTATTCTTGGGCTTCCCTGGTAGCTCAGATGGTAAAGAATCTGCTGGCAATGTGAGAGACCTGGGTTTGATCCCTGGGTTGGGAGGATCCCCTGGAGGAGGAAATGGCTACTCACTCCAGTGTTCTTGCCTGGAGAATTTCATTGACAGAGGAGCCTGGTGGGCAACAGTCTATGGGGTCACAAAGAGTCAGACATGACTGAGCAACTAAGCATAGCACACAGCACAATATTATATTTAAAGGAGCCCCTTCTAGTTTATTATGGATTAGTGAAAGTGATAACTGTAATGCCTTTTCAATCTGAAAAATTCTTTTCCCTTATAGGTGCTACATAATATTGAGTACAGTTCCTTGTGCCATACGCTGGGTCTTTGTTGACTATCTACCTTATTAATCTTTATTTTATTATGTGAAAAGCTGGTTTTATTTTTACATAGCTGGATGGGCATACTGAGAGAGAAATCTCATTTTCTCTTTTCAGAGCTCTCACATTTTTTTGGATTTTTTTTCATCCTTCTTTTTCATGAAAAGAGACTCATTTAAAAAAAAAATTCTATTGGAGTATAGTTGATTTACAATGTTGTGTTAGTTTCAGAGACCCATTTTTTTTTTTTAACTCCACAGCATGGAGCTTTATATCATAATGCTGCTGTGGCTGCTGCTGAGCAGTCACTTAGTCGTGTCTGACTCTTTGTGACCCCATGGACTGTAGCCTGCCAGGCTCCTCTGTCCATGGGATTTCCCAGGCAAGATACTGGAGTGGTTGTCATTTCCTTCTCCAGGGGATCTTCCCAACCCAAGGATTGAACCAGAGCCTTTGGCTTGGCTGGTGGATTCTTTATACCACTGTGCCACCTAAGAAGCCCCTTATATCTTAATACATTACCTTTACTAATTTATTACCTTACTTCTAGTAGGATTGGGACCTACTTTGTTTTATGTTTTCATTCATTCCACGTGCTAACCAATTCCTTATACCTATGTCCTGGAAACCCCTGATTCCTCAGAGTAAAACTTCCTTCAACAAAAATGAGGAACTCCCATTTGGTTATTCTAGTTACAAGAACAATATTTAATTTCATTCTCCTCATCCTGCCATCAAGCCTGGGCTCACTCTCAACCTTCCTGCCTGTGATGTAAAAAATCCTAGCTTTCTTTGATTTTCCGACTGACAGTAATGGTGGTGCCAGCTTCAATACCTATCACCAGTGGTTTAAAGAGGTAAAAAGGACATAAAGGGAATGGATGCTTTCTACGACAGACTTAGCCTGTATGACGCTTTATTGCTTTATTCTCTTACAGCTTCTTTGAAAGGCAGTAGAAAAGTATATTGTCACAGTGTTTGACAGTTCAGAAACTAGTAGCCCTTCAGACCAGTGTTCCCTTCACTGACTTACTCCGTGTGGTGGGTTAATCTTTCCAAAAATGGCTGCAGCTGTATTTTTCAACTTACATGCTATTCCAGGACCTTGTCATTCCGCTCCCCCACCCCCCATCAGAAGGCTTATCTCCTCTCCTCCAAACCTGGATGGGTCCTGTGACACCCTAGATAAGCATAGTGTAACAGAAGTGACAATGAATAACTTCAGAGATTAGGCTATAGAAGGCAGTCTACACTTTGGGAACATTGATTCAACCTGTGAATCCACTCGCCCTGAAACTGCATGCTGGAAAGGCCATGTGGAGCTATCACACCGAGACAGAAAGAGATGCCCAAGAAATCCAAGCCCTTTCAGCCTCTAGTTTTGCAACTTCTCACCCAAGTAACAGAGATGTGAGTAAGTGAGCCTTCCAAGGATTCCAGCTCCGATCCTATGGGTGGGGAGGGGGGAGGGAATCAGAAGTTACCTTCATGTCTTTCCCAAATTGCAGATTCATGAGCAAAATAAATGTTGTTGTTCTTAGTCACTAGGTTTTAGAGTGGTTTGTCATGCAGAAATATAAGGGTGGAACACGCTTCATCACCAGAGTTCAGAGACTCTGATTTGATGCCTTTTCTGTAAAGATGGAAATTTGAGATTCTAGATGTGCCCTTAGATGGCAGAGTGGAATGATAAGTTAGAGGGTTTTAAAGTTTTTGTGTTGAGACTTCTTTGTGAAAATAACACTGGAGATACTTTTTCAGGGCCCTTTGGAGGCTGGGAGAAAGACAGAGAAATTAAAGTGGACCAGGAGGAAGAGAAACAGGTGATAGGCTATTGCTGGTACCTCCAATCAGGGGCTGTGAGACCACCATTTCTTTCTCTGTGTCATGTGTTACAATCCCAGTTCCCCAATAGTGTTCGCTGCCCTAGAGAAGAACACAGAGCCTTATTTTCCTAGTGCATGATTCTTCCTACAGAGAGAGCAGACCTGTCTCTTTCTTCTTAATTGCCACTTACATTTTTAGGGCGTCTGACCTCGGGAATCAGGAGAAAGGTGGGGGACTGTCCATGGTGCTGGCAGGGGATGCCCATGCCTTTTGAATGCCTCCTGTTCCTGACATGTTTTGTTCCTTCACAGGACCTTGACTTACAGTGACAAAGGCATTCTAGATCCCAAGATGATCAAGGATTTGTCACTAGGTATCAGATGCTTAGTTTTAGGATGTGATATAAAGACCAGCCTAAAAAGGAAGACCACCATTTGTTCATTTCTTTACTTTAGCATCATGAAGATGCCTCTGTGTGTTGAGTTGGAGGGAGTGGGGGTGTAGTATGCATACTCAACAAAGCAAGGACTAAACAAACAAGCTCTCTTAAAAGATGTGAAGCATTTTATTCATTGATAATGTAATAACATTACTCATACTGGAATCTCAAGTAGGTTAATCAGAATTTTCTTTTGCGTGTTTCACTGAAAATCTTTGTTTGCTGCTACTGGACGTGGACATAGGCATTCCATGCACCACTGCCCTAGAAAGGGGCAGCTGAGAAATCTTGGGTCCCAGAACCTGGGACATGCAACTGGTGGGTCCAAAAATGTTAATGATGAGTTCCTGTGGGGGCTGGGGGATTAGGCTTCTGCCCCCTACCCCCATTGTGCTTCATAGTTACCCAGGTGGCAGCTGAATGAGGTAGGGAGGGAGAGCTCTGCATCTGAAGGCAGACCAGTGCTCAGATCTAGCCTCCAACATTTGGTTGCCGTGAAACCTCAAATCAGTCACTGAGTCACTCTTTTTCTCATCTGTAGAAAGATAACTCAGCCTGAAGAGGGGTCATTGAAGACTAAGTGAGATGATGTATTAGAATTTTGTGAACTATGAAACACTGTACTAATGAATGACTATGTCTGCTGGCGAAGACATGAGAAGTGATGAAGGGGTGAGTGAGTCTAAGGGACTGCTGAAGGCAGCAGCAATGAGGGGACAGAGGGGAAGAGAGGAGAGACATCCCCACAGACAGAGGCTATCTGGACCAGAGTTCCTGCCAGCTGGGTCCAAACCAGTAGAGGGAAAGCAGAGGCTCACCTGGAATCATGAGTGTGCCCAAACTGAGGCAGCAGGTAAGAGGGGAGAGCAATTGAACAGTGGCAGCCATGTGCCTGGTGCTGGCTAAATACCAGGACTGTGCTGAGGCCTTATATGCGCATTTACTTCTCAGGACAACTCTATATAACGGGTGCTATTATCCTCACTTATAGAGGAGAACAGGTTCTAATAGATACAAGACATTTCTAAAAACCTCACATCCAGTAAATGGCAGAAGATGGATTCAAATCTAGATTTTTCAGACTTCAAAGCCCCAGACAGGAAGATAGAGAAAAAGTTTTATTTTGTTTTAATGAATTTTTATAACAAGGAGAGTCAGGAAAACCTACCGAGAGGCAGTTACCAAAGCCAAAGGTTCACAGAACCAGGGTGAATGAAACAGGGCGGCAGGACAAGTCAGAGTGGACCAGGTGATCTGCAAACACGGGGGCATACAGCACCCTCCCTCTAGAATGGCTTGTGGGTGAGCCGGATGAGATGAAAGGGCTGTGGACCGAGCAGCCTCCTGCAGCCTATTCTTCGGTAAGGACCAGAAAGTCTTGATCTTGGGTCTACCTGCGCTCTTTTTCTCCTCTTTTCTTTGTAATTAATAGAATCAGTGAATAGCATAGACCAGCATTCACCACAGCATATTCCAGGGCGTGTTAGAGTTCTGTAAGATATTCATGGATATGACTTGGAAAAAAGGGTCAAGTAATTTTCTACAATTTAAAAGACATTTATTGAAGACCCACAGAAGAGCTGTGAACTACAAATTCAACCATGAGAAATACAGGAAAAGTCCCTGTCCTCCTGAGCTTATAGACTAACAGTCAAGTAAATTTGGGAAATGTTATAGCAGACATTTCTAGGTTTGTAGGTAGGTTTCTTTACTGCAAACATTTCAGGGTTTTATGATGCATGCACTTCCTCTGTGCAAGAGGAGGACAGAGTATGCAGGGTAAACTCTATGCAAAAAAGTGTAGAGAGTCTATAGAATATCCTAGCCATGCAATCCTGTTTTATTTGCCAGAAAGTCTCTCCCTGTGGCTTCAGGGCTGGTGTTCTGTCGAACAAGCTTGAGAGGAATGCTGGGGGAGGCAGAGAAAGATGGAGCCACCCCATTCCACCTTCCTTCATGTCACCACCCTGTTGGTAGTGCGATCCAGAGAGATGAAGGGTACCATTTAGGCACAGGACTTGGCATCCAGGTGATGGAAATGGGGGGAATAGTGGAATAGGGGTCCCCACTGTGACCATTAAATGATGGTACCTGTCCACACGGAACTCTGAAAGAGAGCCAAGGCCACCTGGAAGTTGTCAGAGGAAAGTCTAAAGGGGCGGATGATCCTCTAAGCAGGACTGAGAGGCTCACTGGGCAATGATGTAGTAAGAGAAGGAGGTGTAGAAAGTGGTGAGCAAGAAGGGGGTAGGGCCTTTCCTTCCACCATGAGAGAGAGGGGGCAGGGTTTCATGCCACAGTCTTACAGGAGGACCTGGGTGGCAGCTGCCCTGGCATGGGTCTGAGGGTGCAGCACATTCTGTCTTACATATAAGATAATCAGAAGCGCTCACTTGAGTCAGCCGCAGGGCTTTGTATGTCAGCAACCAAAGTGTATCACTCAGACAGAGAAGCCTAGGAAAACAGCTGACAAACAGTCTTTTCATCTTTTTTTTTTTTCCCCTTCTCAGGAAGACATTTTGGTCTTGGTTACCCTCTGGGTTTTTCCTCTCTCTCTGATCCTCTCGCTCTCACGCGATGTTCCCTGCACAGACGTTACATAACAGCCGGCCTGCAGGGAACACCTAGACAAGAGGGCATGACAGTCAGACAATGGGCGGGCAGAGCTGCCCTGAGAAAATGGAGTCATTCACGAGGCCTGTGAGAGGCGGCTCTGTTCCCAGCTTGGCTCGCTGGTAAATGAAGTGCGCTCAGGACAAAGAAGGAAACTTTACACTCTCGCAATTTTCCCACAGTGGCAGGCTCACAAAAAAACAAGGCGCTAGCTGGCTTCGCGGAGAAAAGGCAACCATATCCATAGTCTTTGCCTTCTCTCCCAGGTCGTTGTCTTGTGCCAAAACCACAGAATAATCTCCCAGCAAGGAAATGGCAAAGCTGACTTGAAAGTGAAGAGTGAAAATCACTCCACTGTGTCCGACTCTTTGTGACCCTGTGGACTGTATAAGTCCATGGAATTCTCCAGGCCAGGATACTGGAGGGGGTAACCTCTCCCTTCTCCAGGGGATCTTCCCAACCCATGGATCAAACCCAGGTCTCCTGCATTGCAGGCAGATTCTTTACCAGCTGAGCCACAAGGGAAGCCCAAGAATACTGGAGTGGGTAGCCTATCCCTGGCAGATCTTCCAGACCCAGGAATCGAAGCATGGTCTCCTACATTGCCGGTGGATTCTTTACCAACTGAGCTATCAGGGAAGCCCCCAAAAGGTAGAAAGCAAAAACCAAAAAGGTGGGCCAAAAAGGCAGAAGCCAGCGGGTATGTATGGGTTGGCCTTCTGCTTCTGTCTGTTTCATCATCACTCTATAGGTTGTCATTTCCAAATCACTCATATTTTACCTCTGCATCAGCTCCCTTTGCAGGGAAAGAATGTTGTAGGTGAAGATGATTACTCTGACACAGAAATAACAATATCTTCTCTGAGTACAAAATAGGCTGCATCTTCCTCCACACAGCCAGCCAGCTCACCTGTTCTCAGATACTCTAGCCTGAGGACACGATGGCCATTGCTCCAGGCCTTTGTCTGATGTCACATCCAGAAAATATTTAGCAGCTGGGCCCAGGGCCCCTTTGCATGAGAATCTGTACTGTAGGAACTTTGCTGCTTTGACTTATAAACCACAAAAATGCCAAAAATTTAACTTAAAAGTTATGTGTGTCCTCTAGTGTTTCAAATAGGGCTAAACTTCATGCCAGGAAGGCGTCAAAATTATAACAAATAATCTTATATATTAAAGAAAAGTCCCAAGCCCCACTAAAGACCTGCTTATCTTTGTACAAAGCTCTTGTCCAAGTTAACTGTTTAAAGGGATTTTGGAATCTATTGTAGAATGATTGGACCCATGGCACTCTCCCTACAACTAGGAATTCCACTGTAATCCCATAATAGAGTGGATTCTACTATGGAGTAAGGAAATATAATAGTATGAGATGTGAAGGTCCTTTTTTATCTACCCTGGAAGGTTGTCTTCCTACCCAGTACCAGAGGACTCACAGGATAAAGAAGAGGAAAAGAGAGTCAGGATGTGTGCAATACTTCCAGAACGATTCAAGGGCACTAGTGCAGTCTGGTCTGGGGTACAAGTATGGTGACATAGACTTGAGTTTGTCAGCTCAGCCCCATATGAGAAGGCTCTATTTTTCTGGGCACTAAGCCTATGACATGAGCAGGTACCAACTAAAGAAGATCGCACTTAAATGCTCTGGAATCAGACAGATGGACCTGGATCCTAATTTTAAAACTTGGTAACTATGAGACCTTTAAGAAATTACTTTGCTTTTGATTCTTCAGCTGTACAAATCAGAATGGTCACCATTTATAGGAAGGTGGGGAAGGGGTAGACCAGACATCCGTCCAGGGAGAACTGGAGGATATGGACTGTAAATCACCCCCTTGTCTCAGGATATACACAGGACTGGGCAGCCTCATGGTGGCGATTTTTTGAAAAGAATCCTCATTGACTTGGGAAAAGTTCACAGAGACCAATAGCGTATCATGTACTTGGGCTTGGAAACCATTGCACAAATGATCTGCTATGATGTAATCCTACAGTGAGTTTAATGATATTCTTTAAAGAGTTACCTTTCAAGTTTTTTCATTTGTGCTTCAGATATGAAACTACAGCTTCTGCCAAATCCATGGGCCTCCCCTAACTACTTCCACTTTAGAATTTGAGAGAAGAATCATAGCCCATAGGCCTGTAGATTACCAGAGAAGAGGCTGTAGCCAACATGTTTGGAGCACTTCTGTCTCAGGTACCGTGCTACCCTGGAGTTACTTATGGCACTTAAACAACAGAGTGGGAGACAAAGATGAGGAAGTGGGTTAAATGCTACAAGACTGGAAGCCTCTGGTAACCACAATAGCAGCAGTGGGGGGAGATTTTCCAGAGGAGGCAATACCTGAGCTGAGTTTTGCAGAATATGTCAGCCAGGTGAAGGGGTGGGGAGGTGTAGCCAGGCAAAAGGAGCCAAGCACGCAAGACCAGGGAAGGCAGGAGAGCACGCATGTCTGATGCACTGCACTAGTTTCCACGTGGCTGGGGACCTGAAATGTGGTGAGACGGGATGTGGCCAGTAGGAGCCAGAGATGCATTATGGCCAGAGCTCCATAATATTCCCAATTAGCCCTGAGACATCATTTCTCCCCAGGGAATACTTTCGCTGGGGATGTTGACTGCCCTAAGCATTTACTGATAGTTTAATCCTTCGAGTGGAATGGTAAAGCAGAGAAAGACACTGGGTAATGCCTCACATGTTTTCACATCAGCAGTCCCTTTAATGACCTTTTTCTTCCCAATTTGAAAAGAATTCTTCAGGCAATTTAGTTTATACTTCTATAACTATTTATCTTCTCTCTACTGATCATTGAAATAGATCTTTGTTGAAAAGCTATTTTTGACCAAATTGATCTAGATTACTCATTGACTAGTCTATTGACCAGAGTTGCCTTTCCAAAGAGCCTCACTTTTTAAGTTTACTGATAGCTATGATTACTGGGCTATTATCGTGTGCCTGGCACTGTACTAAGTGCTTTGAAATATTTTTATTCAGTTCTCAGAGCAAATCAGTGTGGAAGATACTATTATTATTATTTCTTTTTTATGTCTCAGTTACACATATTATGGTTTTCCAGTGGTAATGTATGGATGTGAAAGTCAGACTGTAAAGAAAGCTGAGCACTGAAGAATTGATGCTTTTGAGCTGTGGTGTTGGTGAAGACTCTTGAGAGTCCCTTGGACTGCAAGGAGATCCAACTAGTCCTTCCTAAAGGAGATCAGTCCTGCATGTTCATTGGAAGGACTGATGTTGAACCTGAAACTCCAATACTTTGGCCGCCTGATGTAAAGAGCTGACTCATTTGAAAAGACCCTGATGCTGGGAAAGATTGAGGGCAGGAGGAGAAGGGGACCACAGAGGATGAGTTGGTTGGATGGCATCACCGACTCAACGGACATGAGTTTGGGTGGACTCTGGCAGTTGGGGATGAACAGGGAGGCCTGGTGTGCTGCGGTTCATGGGGTTGCAAACAGCTGGACATGACTGAGTGACTGAACTGAAGTGAACACATATTATATATTTTTATTTATTTTATATCTCATTCATTTTTTGAAATGTAGTTGATTTGTAAGATTATATAAGTTTCAGGTGTACAAAATAGTGATTCACAATTTTAAAGATTATATTCCATCTGTAGTTATAAAATATTGGCTGTGTTCCCTATGCTATACAGTATATCCTTATAGCTTATTTACTTTATACATAGTAATTTGTACCTCTTAACATCCTATCCCTAGCTTTCCCCTCCCACTCCCTTCTCCCCACTAGTAACAAACCACTAATATGTTCTCTGTATTTGTGATACTGTTATTATTTCCATTTTTCAGATTTTAAAAAATGGCTTAAAAAAGTAATAGCTTAAAAGTGGCAGAACTGGGATTGCATCTGTTTGATTCCAAAATCTCTACTCTTTCCCAATTCACTCCGCTGCTATTTTAAAATACTTTTGAGGAGAACAACTTGAAACAAGGTGTATGAGTGTTTCTTCCTAGTGGATAGTCAAGTTCTTAAACCAGAAAACTTTTTTTTTTCCCCTTTGCAGATAAAAGATAGCTGTTGGGCTGCCTTCCACAGGCCTACAAACCCTGTGCTTGCCCAGCTTCAAGAATGAAGAAATAGCCCAGAGTCAGCAACAGAGACATCAGTGGTTTAATGGATGAGGGAACTTATGCCTCTGAAGCAAAGTCCTAGAGCAATGAGGGGCAGGATAAGATGACAGTCTTCGCTCCTGCAAAGGAGGGCAAGAAAGGGAGATTACCAATTATAGAGGAATTGACACCAGGCGTGCTTATTGGTTACCAGGGAAATCGGTAGAGGGGCATGCCCCTCACCATCCCTTAAATAAGATCACTAGCTGGGGTTTGGGACAAGTATATAGGAAGGTGGGTCACATGCACAGGGTGTAGGTGAAGCAGGCACTGATCAGACAGGAAACGCAGAGAACAAGAGAACAGCCATCTTGAGTGGCCGGACCATACATCAGCAAAGCAGCAAACAATCAGTGAAGATTCTAAGAAGTGATGGGGGAGATTCTTTATCACTGGGTCATCAGGGAAGCCCACAATGGGGAGAGATAGGAGGTCAGAAAAGAACTCTCTGTGATGCAAAAACCAGAGTTAAGATACCTCTAAAGAATTTCAATGGCAATATTCTGTAAAACTCTCATTCTTTAAAGTATGAACTTTAGTTAATAAGTGTATCATATCAACTCATTAATTGTAATAAATGTGCCATGCTCACGTAAGATGTTATTCATAGGGCAAACTAGGTGAGAGGTACATGAGAACACTGTACTATCTCTGCAATTTTTCTGCAAGTCTAAAACTATTATAAAAAATACAGTTTGTTTTTAAAAACCTCATTCTCCAAAGCCACATACATATTCCAGAAGACCTCTATTCTTAGACACATCCAGAAACAATTGATTTGCTAAGATCTTGGCCCAGATTAGAATTGTGCTTAGTTGCTCAGTCATGTCCGATTCTTAGTGACCCCACAGACTGTGGCCCGCCAGCTCCTCTGTTCACTGGGATTCTCCAGGCAAGAAAACTGGAGTGGGTTGCCATTTCCTTGCCCAGGGGAACTTCCCAACTCAGGGATCGAACCCAGTTCTTCTGCATTGCAGGCAGATTCTTTACCATCTGAGCCACCAGGAACGCACAGTAATTATTAATGATTAAAGTTTATAGCAGAAGTTCCAAAATTGTACACTGGAGTGTTTATGTATCTCTAAATCTCTCTCTCTGTGTGTGTGTGTGTGTGTGTGTGTGTGTGTGTTTGGGGGTGGGGTGGGGAGGGGAGCTTCCCTGGTGGCTCAGATGGTAGAGAATCTGTCGGCAATGCAGGAGACCTAGGTTCAATCCCTGGGTTGGGAAAATCCCCGAGAAGGGAATGGAAACCCACTCCAGTGTTCTTGACTGGAGAATTCCATGGACAGAAAAGCCTGGAAGGCTGCAGTCCATGGACTCACAAAGAGCTGGACACGACTGAGTGACTAACACTTATATATATATATATATATATATATATATATATATATATTTCAGTGATTCCCATTGCTCTTTATTTTGTAGACAAAGCATTTTGACTAAATAAAACATGTCACATGCTGTTTTACTTCATTATCTATATCTTTGGGAATTGGAGTCATTGGAACTGAATGTTGCTACCCAGGCCCCTCTATCCATGTCTTAAGAGCTATTGCATTAGTCAAACTGCCTGGGGTTGAAGAGAAGTCTTCCAAAGAACTGATCCCGTGAATTCAAACTGAATCTTGTGAATTCAAACTGGATCTCGTGAATTCAAACTGGCAGGCACATGAAGTGTCCCTTGGTGCTGTTTGCTGCTGCTGCTGCTAAGTCGCTTCAGTCGTGTCCAACTCTGTGCAACCCCACAGACAGCAGCCTATCAGGCTCCCCCGTCCCTGGGATTCTCCAGGCAAGAACACTGGAGTGGGTTGCCGTTTCCTTCTCCAGTGCATGAAAGTAAAAGGTTAAAGTGAAGTCGCTCAGTTGGGTCCAACTCGTAGCTACCCTATGGACTGCAGCCCACCAGGCTCCTCCATCCATGGGATTTTCCAGGCGAGAGTACTGGAGTGGGGTGCCATTGCCTTCTCCATCCCTGGTGCTAAACACCCCATTCTAATTGTGCCCATCTAGGGGGCATGGTTGACGCAGGCTCAATACTTTCACTGGGCTGCTCTTCCCTGTCATCTACCCTGCCCCAGCCAGATTAAGGAGAGCATGTTTTATGAAGAAACCAGCTTTCTCAATTAAGATTACTCAATTTCTTATAACCCTTACCCCTTTCTCCAGGTGGAGATCTGAAGGGTCTGAGGAGGGAGGCTTCCTAATGATGTTTATGCAGCCAGGCAGAAAGCCAGAGTCTGGACAGAGGAAGAAAGATGCTCAGAAAGGCTTGCTTCCCACGGCCCCATCCAAACCACACCACTTCTCTCTTTTTTTAAGATAACAATGTAAGGAGGCTGGTCAACATGAGTTTAATTATTATCCATAAAACCATCAGAGGCTGGATGAACTCAATTAAAGAGGCTACTGGATTCCGGAAATAAGGATTTTTGTTTTCTCTGAACTGCAAGAGTTGAGTCAAACCAAAGAACTCAAGCTTTGCTGAATTCAGACCCACATTTTTTGTTTTCCAGCCAAAGGTCGTCTTAAAGCAGAGTGGGAAGCAAAGCTTCCCTGTAAGAAGGTTAGGATCTGAATTTGGTTCCCCTATTTACATTCAGACAATGGGAGGGCAGTTGACTGCTGTCACTCTGTGCAAAGTAGTTTCACTTAATAAAATTAGTTCTCAGTATATTAAGTTGGCTCTCTCTCCCTGCCATAACATTTATGTGGTACCCAACCCCGCCCCCTGCATAAATCCTTTCTCTTATTAGGATTCAGGGGCTTACTGACTAGCCCTCCTATGAACTGAGATCTAGAAAGGGCAATTTCTTCTTTGGTGTGAGCTTTTTTAAAAATGCCTGTGCAAGGCATAAGAATTTGCTGGCCATCTTCCTGGGAGGAGGTATCTGTTATCAGCTATAAGAGCTGGCACCTAAGTCACCAAGAGTTAGAGAGAGTTGACCAACCACCCCAGCCCCTTGGCTTTGGAGGCGCTCCCTCCAAGGTTAATAGGAAAGAAGATGAGGGCCAGGAGTGGGGACTGAGCCTAAGGTTTCAGTCCAGCTCCTCAGTCCTAGGGCAGTCTCATCAGCCGATGAAGGGTTCACCGTGCTAGACCTGCTCACCCACCGTGATGGGACAGGTGAGAGGTGGACATGGTCAGTCATTCTCCAAAGCCAGGACTGACCCTGGAAGCCTGCATCTTTCTAAAGTGATGTAGGAAAATTAAAGGGAACCAGCAGATCCAGGGACTTAGCAAAGTTGAGGCTATAGCACAAGCTCACAGAGACTCTGAATGACCAAGCAGTGTCTCCAACACAGGTTTTATCTGACTCCAGCGTTCAGGACGTTCTACTTGAGATGTAAACCTCTCGTGTGGGGTAAAGTCAGTTAAGGCTGAAAAAGGGAGAGGAATGGAATCCCAGTGTTGCATAGATACGGGAAGAGGTATCTTAATCGGCTATAAGATGTGGCCATATATATCCTGAATATATATTGTCAACTGTAAATAGATGGGGGCTCACTTCAGACATAATTATAACCTGGCCAGAAAGTCATAGTAAAACCCTTAGTGCACTTGCTGTAGGAGCCATTAAGTATTCCTAACCCTGTGATGCAGAAGGAAAAAAAAAAAGAAGCCTGAGAATTTAGCTCATTTACTCAAATCATTGACACATCAAAGGAAAAGCTCTTCTAAGTCCATTTAGGTGGTTTAGGACTGGGAAACATGCCCAGAATCCCTAAATAGAAATAAGTATTGGTCATCAGAGCAGTGTGGTCTGGCCTAGAGGTCACCCCGGGCTCCAGGAGTTACTTGTTCAACTCTGGTCTCTAAACATCCAAAATGACTTATTCACTTCAGAGGGTGAAAAACACTCAACTCCCCCAGATTGTCAGATGGAGTTTGCCAGTATAAAACGTGTTAGTCACTGGGAAGCTAGCCAAAGTAAACTCCTAATCCTGACCCACCCATACCTCTGAATTGGCTGGGAAGGGAGAAAGGGAAATCCCAAAACAAATGTAAAAACAAGCAGCCTGTGCCCTGGCCCTCCCTTCCCCAGGGCAGGTTCCCGCCAGGTGAGACGGGATCTGCAGAAAGCTGTGGGTGATGCAGGTCATGGACAGGCTGTCAATGGCAACTCCGCTTGGTTCCAGTCCTGATGGCTTACATAACAGCTTGGCAGGGGGATGTGGCCAGGCGGAAGCATGCGGGTTTCCAGCAGCATATAATCATCTCTGATTTCTCTGTTTGTTCAGCAGTTTTTAATGTGGTGGGGGAGGCGGCAGCGCAGGAGGAGGAGCAGAATTCTGACACACTGCAATCTTCTGTTTCCTTCTGTAAAACAAACAGCCCCAAACAGATCCCCATGGCCAGCAAATTAGCAAGGGCTACACAGGTCCTCTCTGGGGGAGGAGCTGCACTGCAGCCGGTGGCTCCTGGGTAAGAAGGCCGGAGATTGACCTGAAGTCAGGCGCTCACCACGTGCACGTGACCCTGGGGTCCCTGGGAGCGCCTGACACTGAGGGCTATGGTCTTCCACTCTGATCACGCAGGTCTCTGTGTCCCATGATAGGTTCCTCCAGAAAGGCAGGTATCCAAGCCTCATATCTTGGTAACCAGGGTCTGTCTCTCTATGCCATCACCTCCATGTAGGTACAAGGCTGATTATGCTGGAATCCTGAGCATGTGGGAACAACCAATTTGCCCAGTAATGTTTCACTGGATTAAAAAAAAAACACAAATTTCCAGCTTCTTTTGATTCTAATTTACCTGGAGGTGAGTAGCAACTATCCCCTTGTGAATAAGCACACACTCTGCTGGCCATCATCCCCGTGAGGCCCTGCTGTCCTTCAGCTGGAGGTCTCTTCATTTACGTATTTTACTGCTCTGGACTCATGCAGGCATTTTCAGGATGAATTTCCTGCTCTCTCTTAATTGTAATCCTTTGATATCATACTTGTCTGCTCACTTCTCTGATTCGCCCAAGAGGATTTATTGGGCATCTATCTCTGGAGTCCTCACCTTGGGCAGAATAACAAGTGCTGGTCATTTTGTCAGGAATATACTACTCATCATGGACTTCTAGTACCTGGTACTTGGCACTTGCTCTCTACATGTGTCTTGATTAAATGGATAAATGACTGCTTCTTCCCTGTGAGACCTGTTGATCTTGGCATTAGAGTTTTGTTACCAAATATTCCCAGGCTCTCAGCCTTACAAGCAGGCTTCCTGATAAGGTGCACCTGGTTATGCAAGTAATTTGCATGAACTTATGTAATGTTTTGCTCAGATATTTCCCTGTATTCAGATATTTCTGTTTCCCAGGTTGCATCTCTAGCCTCATTTTATGCCACTCCCTACCCTATCCAAACAGGCAGCACTGCTTATATGCTGTCCCTGAATCCACTTCACTCCTGGGACCTCCATACTTCCCAGTCAGCTCATAAGACTGAGTTCACATGTTACCGCCCCCAGGAACCTCTCCTGACCTCTCCAGCCTGGGATAATGTTTTCTACTTCTTGTTCTCAATTTCTGTGCAGATCTTTCATCAGTGTGTTCTCACCTCCATGCTGACAGCTCCTGTGATCAGAGACTGTGTCTTTTCACTGCTGGATTCTCAGCGCCAAGCACATGATAGGAACTTTATTTATATATCAAGAGAGCAGTTCAGCTGTTGGTAGGTGAGCCCATAGCCTGGCAAGAGGTGGTGTTAGCACCACATCAGTGTACTCACACCCTCAGCCCTGACACTGCCTGCAGAGGCCACAATACCAGCCAAGGAACCAACTGGATGCTTGCTTTGTGGAGGCTAGCTGTCTGTTGACATATCATGTTCTTTCCCCATTGTAATTACTACCCAGTCTCTGTGTATTTTTTCAAGCTCCCAGTGTTTGAGTACATGAGATTCTTTTGCTCTTTGTATGAAAACAATGCCATCTGTTCACTGGATGGAAATTCCAGAATGCTTCAGAAAAGCAACCAGGTTTTTGCTGCAGAACAGCCCCAAAATACCTCAGTGGGATTCCCGGTGGGAGGCCGATAAGGTTATGACAGGAACACGTGAGGATTCTTAATTTTTGTGTGATTTTCCTTCCCTTCCTTCCATGTCAGAATTTAGAACTTTTCTCTCAGGTCCATTTCAATGGGATTTATACCCCAAGGAAAATGAACATCCTCCTTAAACCTCAGTCTAGCAGCCCCCAAGGGTGTGGGTAGACTCTAGGAGCTCATGGCTCAAGCCCATTGATCAAACACCCACAAAGCCCTTATGCCTACTGTATGTGCGTGCTTAGTTGCTCAGTCATGTCCAACTCTTTGTGACTCCATGGACCACAGGCCACCAGGCTCCTCTATCCATGGGATTCTCCAGGCAAGAATACTGGAGTGGGTTGCCAATCCCTTCTCCAGGGATCGAACCCACATATTCTGCATTGCAGGCAGATTCTTTACCATCTGAGCCACCAGGGACGTGCCAGCTGAGAAGTGCTTTGGAGTCATGGAGATCCCAAAGATGTTCATAAGGATTACCTCGCAGGCCAGATGGAGAGGAGACACACGGACAAATCACAACAGCAGGAGACAAATCGAAACAAGTAGTAGAATAAAAGTTAAATCAGTTTCTGTGGAAAAGTAGGAGATGCCATTAATCCTATAATGTCATCCCTGCCTAAGACCATTCAGTGGTTCCCCACCAAGTTGCAGGTAAAGTCTAGATGCCTTCACAGGATGTCCAAGGTCTTCTGTGTCCAGGTCTTGGTTGTTCCCCAGCTCCCTTCGTCTCCTTAGTGCCTCCCCGACCCACATTCAAGCCCAGTGCTCCAGCTATGGGGACCCATCTACCCCCAAATGAAGCATGCTCCCCTTCATCTCTCTTTATATCTGCAGTTTTCTTTGCTTAGAATGCTTTCTTCTCTTTTATACAGACTATTGGATCCAGTTGAGGCTTCCAGTCCCAGAAAGACCTCTCAGATTGAGTTATGTGTTTGCTCTTCTTAGCCCCTTAGCACTGTGTGTATGCCTCACTGTCCCCATCACAGCTATCTGTCTTCTTGATTAGACTGTGAACTTCCTGGGGCCAAGGGGTGATTTCCATCTCTGTAGCCTCAGAAAACAATAAAATACAAGGAAACTAATGTATATTATACAATAAATATCTATTAATTTTAATCTTGGGTTAGCATTAAACTTGGACTTCCCTGGTGGCTCAGTGGTAAAGAATCCACCCACCAATGCAGGAGAGACAGGAGACAAGGGTTTGATCCCTGAATTGGGAAGATCCCCTGGAGTAGGAAATGGCAACCTGCTTCAGTATTCTTACCTGGGAAACCCCACGGACAGAGGAGCTTGACAGGCTATAGTCCATGAGGTCACAGAGTCAGACATGACTTAGCGAGTAAACAACAACAAAACATTCACCTTACTGAATGAAGACATATTGCAATAATCATAGAAGTCCTTATGCAGCAAAACCTTGAAAAAGCAATTTTTATGATAATTGATTGAGAAAGGGAAAGGATATTTCAAATTGGAAAGACAACTTAACTGGATATGTTTCAAAGGATTTAATAAATATTTACTACCATCTTGGCACAATCTTAAGTTACCCCTACCTTGTAATTCTGCATTTCATCCCTGAATATTTACCCAAGAGAAATAACAATATACATCCACAAGAAGATATTCGAGAATGTTTATGGAAACTTTAGTCACAGCATCCCCAAACTGGAAACAACCAAATATCCATCAACAAAAGAATGGATAAATACGTTACGGAATATTTATGCATGGAATACTACACAGCCATAAAAAGGAACAAACTACTAATATATGCAAACATGGATAAATCTCTAAAGATGTTGAATTTAAAACTCTGACACATGTAAAAGAGCTCATACTAAGTGACTGCATTTATATGAAGATCAAGAACAGATTTTTCACTATAAAGAAACTTTAACATAATTTTTTTTAAGTCTTTTATTAAGCACCAACTATGTCGCAGGCACTATTTCAGGGTACTGTTCTGGTAGCATTCCAGGTGTATTCGGGGATATATTAGAGAACAAACAGAAATTGCAGCCCTTGGGGTGCTTACATCCTCGTAGGTCAGCTTGACATGTTCAATGTGAAAGGGCAAGCTAATATTTATTTCCATTGACATTGTTGATCTCCTACAAGGACTTGTCAATGCCAGGACTAGTGAGTCCTCAAAACACTTAATCAAGTGATTGGGATTGCATAGGAATTTGGTTAATAGCGCACTGAAACATTCCAATGATATTTGTCTTGCCTAGTGATAAGCAGAAGCTTGGCAGAGGGGGTGGAGCATAGGCTTACTTTATCTCAGAACAAAGGCATCAGTAACTTTGGGAAACAGTGCTTTGCAAAGGACTCCCGTCCTTGGAGCCAGCCCTGTGCTGTGAATGGAATGCAGGCGCCATATCCAAGAAGGTCACAGAGTGGAGGAAGGCCGCTGTCCAGACCTGCAGGTAGAAGAGAGAGATGCTGAGTCCATCACTTGGTACTTCTCACCAGCAGCCAAAATCAGGCATCTAAAACAGGATCATTTAGCAAGGCATCTTAAGAAGGAAAGAGGTTGTAGTAGAAAACCAAAATTGCTCCAAAGTAGCCCAAGCTAGCTAATGTGGAAGTAGCCATTTTTTATAAATGTATACATTTAAATTGGGATGAGAAATTGATGAGCTAAATTGGGGGGGGGGAGGTGTTTGTTTTCTTAAAGTCAGATGCTTAGAATAAGAAATTTGAGGACCTTTTCTATAAACCTTGTGGCCATCCATGGTGTATGTTACTAGTAGTGAATTATCATTGCCTCACACGCTAAAGAAAGCTTTGTGGGACTTGGGCTATGATGTCAGTTGAGGAAGTTATTATGCTCATGATGTTGAAACTGATGAGTGACACAGAAACCAACAGCGTTAATCTGGTCTCAGGTAACAAAGGGAATGTGTCTCTGCTGACGTATGTGCAGGACAGTCCACACCAGTCTTCCAGGGATTGTGCTGAAATCTTCTCTCTCATGTCTTCACCAGCCCTCCTCTCTCTACTTATTAACAATGCACTGGGACCAGAAAACGTGATGAATGAGGGCAGGATGGAAGACGTGGGTCACAGAACCCAGGACAAATCATGTGCAACTCCTCACCTCTCTCTCATTTTTATTCTCTAGTGAAGGTCAACATAGAAGGTACAAATAAACGCAAGAAGAGCCCCTTGGGGAGTTAAGGGGATATGATGGTGCTGATTGCGTGTGACGTGGCACCAGTCCTAGAAAGCAGTTTCCTTCTTGCAATACCACGTTGCCTCCCCCCTCACCCCGAAGAGCTTGGTGATGAAAATATACACACATCTATGTATAAAACAGATAACCAACAAGGACATACTATGTAACCCAGGGAACTCTACTCAATATCTATAGGTAATAACCTATAAGGAAGAGAATATAAAAAAAGAATAGGACAGAATATATATATGAAAGTCACTTAGTCGTTTCCGACTCTTTACGACCCCATGGACTATACCTCATGGAATTCTCCAGGCCAGAATACTGGAGTGAGTAGCCTGTTCCCTTCTCCAGGGGATTTTTTTCAACCCAGGGATAGAACCCAGGTCTCCCCCATTGCAGGCAGATTCTTTACCCCCTTAGCCACCAGGGAAGCCCATATCTTTATATATGAATCACCTTACTGTACACATGAAACTAACATGCTGTCATTGTAAATCAACTATATTTCGATAAAAAAATTTTTTAAAGAACTGTGTAAAAAAAAAAGTACCTGAAGAGATACTACTGGGAATTCCCTGGCGGTCCAATGGTTAGGACTTCAAGCCTTCAGCTGCTGAGGACTCAGGTTTAATCCCTGGCTGGGGAACTAAGATCCCACAAGTCACAGGGTGTGGCCAAAAAGAAAAAAAGAAAGAAGAGAGACACTACTTTGTGGATCGTGTTGCCATTTGTGATTTAAGTTGAATTTCTAGCAATCTGACTTATTATAACCTCTAAATCATTCTGAGCATTATGATTTGCAAACTTTTAGCAATTTTTATACTTTCTCTACTACTGAACATGGATGTGTTAGGAGTAAAACATTTTAGGAAAACACTGCTTCATAATTTGAGAGACCTCTGGAGTGATTGATTCACTCCAAAGATATTTACTGTAGCTTTAAAATAGCCAAGCAATATGAGATGATTGGGAAAGACTGAGGGCAGGAGAAGAGGCACAGCAGAGGATGAGATTGTTGGATGGCATCACCAACTCAATGGACATGAGTTTGAACAAACTCTGGGAGACAGTGTAGGACAGGGAAGCCTGGTGTGCTGCAGTCCATGGGGTTGCGAAGAGTCAGACACAACTGAGCAACTGAACGACATAAAAGGGGATAAAAATTGCTCATGGAAATAATGTTGTAGGTGAATATTTATTGGAATATTAAATGAGAAAAAGTATAGGTTGTTTGTACAGTGAAATCCAGTGATGTGTGTGTGCACATATGTGTACATGGGCTTACATGGTATGTGTGTAGGTCTAGGATAAAGTAACACTGGTTATCTTTAAGAAATGAGATTATACATTTAAAAATTTTATGGTTTTTGCCTATCTGCATTTTCTAAATATTCTACAAATAACATTTACTGAGTTTCATAATACAAAAGAGTTACTTTAAAAAGAAAGTAGTCATTGGATTTCCCTGGTAGTCCAGTGGTTAAGACTTTGCTTTCCAATGCAGGTGGTGTAGGTTTGATCCCTGGTGGAGGAGCTAAGATTCCACAAACCTTGAGAACAAAAAACTAAAAACATGAACCAGAAGCAATATTGTAACAAATTCAATAGAGGCTTTTGGTCCACATGAAGGAATTAAATATCTAAAATAAAATAAAAGTAAAAAATGTAACCAAATATATCTAAAAATGTTAATAAACTTAATAACATTTTTTAAAAATTCCCCATGAAAACCATTAATGGGAACAGTCTTGGTTTCACGTATTTTTGTTCTTTTTCATATCTATGTTTAGCTAAGCACATTGATTAAATGCACTTTGGTTTTTACACCTTTATAATATTTTCTGTATAAGATAACTCACAATATAAAGTAAGACTTTGCTAGACTTGGAATCTCAGGTTTGAAATCAGAAAATAAGGTCACTGTCAGGGAAAACAAAAGCAGGCAAGTCCTTTAAGCTATGGATGTGAACAAAGACACAAGGATTCACAGTAAGCTTTTCTGTATAGAGAAGTGCTTTATGGAAGCGGTTTGTGAAGCCTGGTGTGTTGCAGTCCATGGGGTCTAAAAGAGTCAGACATGACTGAATGACTGAACAACAGCATGTTTTGTAACATGGATTACAAAATTTAAGATTGTAATTTAGGATTCAAATTTAAGATTGCAAAAAAGCTTCCACCTGAGACATCTCACCTGGAAAACCCCCGTTTCCAATTCTTTGCTCCTGGCGAGCTAGTGCCTACGCATTGAGGATAATATAATCACATTTCCAACTTCCTACTCATTCCTTAAAGGGATAGATGGAAAGTCCAAGAGTCTAAAAGAGGACAGGTTGATCTCTTTCTTTAAGATTGATCTCTTTCTTTAAGATCCTTCCTTCAGGACCTCCCTGGTAGACCAGTGGCTAAGACTTCAAGTTCCTAATGCAGAGGGCCTGGGTTCAATCCCTGGTCAGGGAACTAGGTCCCAAGTGCTACAACTAAGATCCATCACTGGCAAAAATAAAAAAATCACTCCCTCAGTTCTTACCTCTTGGCAAGATCTTTTTATCCCACCCTTAGAACTTACAGAAAAACCATAAGAAAGAATTGTAGGCTCATATGAGTTATTTTCTCTTCTAAAAAGATGATGGAGATTCCTTCGAATCCCTCAATTCTACAAATTACAGGGCAGGAGTGGGTGGGGGGAGAGAATCACACAGATACACATGAACCTTTATTTTGCCACTGACTAGTTGTGTCATGTTGGGGAAATCATCTCTCACTTGAATAATGAGACAATCTCTTTCAAACCCCTCTGTTCCCTAAGCAGAACTCTGGAAGGCTGACCTCACTCTATAGCACGTGATAGATATGTGCACTCCAGACACATAATCTGTGATGCTTAAGATGTCCTGATGCGTGTTTGCAGCTTGTTGTCCCACGTTTGCAGTTTCATTGAAGGGCTTTTTCTATTTTCTTTCCTCCAATGGACACAAATTTTCTAGTCTCTGACAAAAGGCATCCTCAAATAGCACAGTGAAGAAGGCAGGAAACAGGGCAATAAACCCAAGGACAGAAAAGGAAAAGATCAGCAGTCATAGAAGGAAGAACAAGTGCTTGACAAGAGGAATGTGAAACCCAGAAGCCAGCCAGAAAGCAGAACGAACATGAAGTTAAGTACAGGAAGTCAACTTCGTAAACTGAAGGGCACAATAGATCTTTCTTGATGATATTAATGTGAGGCTGCTCCTTGAAACAAGAGTCAGCTCAGGCCTCTGAAAGAGTCTGGCAATTGGTGGATCTTCAGGAAGTCCATGTCATGAGATCTGTCTTCAAACAGAGCGATTCACAGTCCCAAATCTGATAGGACTCTTCCCAATCCTCATTTCACAGGTTAGCTTGAGATCTTTCTAGAAAGTAGATTCCTGGAAAAAATACTGAAAATACTGAAGTTGCAGAGAAGGTCTGGGTTTGAGTCTTCATCCTGCAGATCACAAACAGATCATTTGCACACAGAGATTCAATTTCCTCATTGAGTTTGAGCAAGCTCCAGGAGATGGTGAAGGACAGGGAAGCCTGGTGTGCTGCAGTCCACGGGGTCACGAAGAGTCTGACAAGACTGAGAGACTGAACAACAAAAATGGGCAGATAAACACTACCTTGTATGCCTCCCTGAGTGGCTATGAAGGTGGGCTGAGAATCCAGTAACCAAAGTTTTGGGTTGGGCCACTGGAATCAAGACTGGCTTTTCTCCCATCCCCAGTGCTGTGCTGAAGGCAGCATTCTTAGAGGTTAAGAAGCAGCGGTGACTACAACAAAGGCTGTGCTGCTCTCTACATCTGTCAGCAAGAGATCAGGCTGCAAAACATAGATCTTATGTTAGCACCTGCGTCCTTAAGTTTCAAGGAAAGGGATCCACAGCTTCCTTTCCCCACATGAACCCTGACTCCCACCAGGCCTGAGCCTCAGATCCAGAACACCGCAGACCTCGGAGGAACCTTAGACAGCCACTGCCAATGTCACGACCGCTGTCCTTTTTCTGCTCCATATCGTCAGCACAGCAACCAAAGAGCCTTGTGCTTGATGAGGAGTTTTCCCAGCACTCAACACTGGGGTGTACGTGCACCACGAAGGGCTGTTTGGGGTCTTGAGTGCTTATTAGTTTAATAATTGGAACATTCATGGTGTTTCCTGCCAAGTGCCCAAAGATGTGACGTTAAAGTCTTTCCATTTGGCACTGGTGGCTCAGGAATGGAGTCCCGCTGGCGCGTGGGGCGG
This sequence comes from Ovis aries, assembly GCF_016772045.2. NCBI lineage: Eukaryota > Metazoa > Chordata > Mammalia > Artiodactyla > Bovidae > Ovis > Ovis aries. Next base: position 62,665,056 of record NC_056065.1, read on the forward strand.
CCGCGGAGGAGCTGGAGGGTCACGGGGACCCCTGCTCCTGCGCCATCACTGCCCTGTCCGCCATCAGCGGACTTGCATTTCCATGTGAATGAGCCCAGGGGAAAAGAGTGCTTCTGAGTTTTATGGGTCTCTCATTCTCTTCTTTTCTTTAAAAATTGGGCCAGAAACTCTAGTCCTTTCAGCCTTCTTCCTCTCCCTGGATCCCGCTAGTGCGTATTACCGCTAATGGGGCTTCAGGCGATGCCAACTCTGAAATGAAGAGCAGGTCCTCCGCGCCGCGTCTGTGGCTTTAATGAGGAGACCTGAATGCGGACGAGAATCAAACATGCATTGAAAATTCCCCTTTCTCAGCCCGTGCTCCCTCCCCCAGCCTCACCCCCTCCAGATCCCGGAGCCCAGTGCCAGCAGAAGGTGACCTGCCAAACTGATACCCCGGGTAACTTGGGGAAGGGCACGCCTAGGGGACCCAGAAGCACTCTCTGAACTTGTTTTCTCTCTGCTCAGCAGCAGCCAAAGCAGGGGCTGCTGTGGGGGCAAGTGGAAAGGGGAACAGGGCCCACGTGACTGGGCAGAAAGAAAAGTCTGGGGGGCGGGGAGCAGGAAGTCAGACACCAGATGCAGAGTGGGGGCCTGAAAACCCATCCTTAGGAACTTCACTCTACCCCCAAGGGCAGGGATTGGGAACTTTTATGAGCTTTTTTTAGTAGGAAAAAGAGCAGGAGATGGTGAGCAGCAGAGAAAACATGGGCCCGCCCCAAGTCAGCCTCGCTGGTCCCCAACCTGGCGCTGGGGTGGGGGCCCTGCAGGAACTTGCTGGAGTTTTCTGTTAGCCTCCTCTCCCTTATGTGCAAACCCACGCTTTACCTTCTGCCCAAGCAGATGAGGACTCTGGGAGACACTGCCTGTGGAAGGGCTTTGTCAGCTCGGGCTCATCAAATGTGAGGTGTTGTGGATAATGAAAAGTCTTTTAGGCAAAAGAATTCGTTAGAAATCTGGAGACGGTAAAGCTCCTAAATAGCTAGGGAATGGGCTAGTAGGTGATGAAAGTGAGGAACACCCCCTAAACTTAGAGGGGTCCGCTAACAAAATCAATCCTCTGTATTTAAAAGGCAGGTTGTCTGGGACGAATTGAATGGAGCAACTTAGACAGTAGTTAAAGACATCGATGTTGTTACAGAGCATGTTGGCAAAGGCTCAGCCACAACATGAAGGCCAGGAAAGGGTGGCGCACGGCAGCACTTACCCAGACCGTCCTGGGGAAATGGTGATGAGGCACCCCCACGAGGAGGTGGGCCGCTGTGGCTTCATTCCTTTTAGACCCCACAGCTAGTGCCCGACCTTGCTTTCATGTTCACCAAACCCCCTTCTGATGGTGTCCTGACTTTCATGGAGATTTCTCACCAGGAACAAATGCACAGATCATAGAACTTTACAATTTTCTATAAGGCCAATACACTGTTTCTCTATAATTGCTTACCTGTCAGTCTCCTATGACTGATTCATATAAACCATTTCCCTCTGGGTCCAATCTGGGGCCCTGATACAATTGAGTTTTTAGACCTAGGAGGCTAAGGGAAAACTAGATCTTAGATCCCCAAGGGTCTGTCAGTGTGGACACTTTCTGGGCACCTAATTGGTATCTCCAAAACTATATCACTCCTATCTTAATGAAAACAGCTTTGAAAGCCTTCAAAGCCAACTGGATCAAGGTTATGTCTAGAGGAATGAAAAGGGAGAGATAAATTTCAGGAAGGCCTTGTTGATAACAAACACTGGAGTAGAACTGAAGAAGCAAAAAAAATCAGGCATCAGTGAAATCACCAAGTTTCAGGAGCAGCAAACTGGGATGTGGGTCAAGAACTGGCACATTATTGAGAATAACGTAAAGATGTGATGATGGTATAATGGTGAATATCATGCCTACGTTCCTTTTCCTCCCTTCTCTACTCATTGTCACTAATCAGTGTTGGCTTTCTTTCCTTTTGAAAACAGATCAAAACCTAGAATGCTTCTCAACCCTGAACATTCCAGGAACCAAAACCTAAAATCCTTCTCAACTCTGAACATTCCAGGAACCACTCCAATAAGTAGTACCTGAGATGAAATCATGATATGTCATCTCAGAGCTAATGAATAAAGTAGGTACTCACCAGCTAGTCACTGGCTAATCATTGATAATAACCTGGGGCAAAGTAGATTAGGCAAATTCTGGACTCCAGGGGAAAAACAGCAGCCAACCTTCTCTGATATCTCATTTCCAATAAAATACACAATAAAATATGGAAAATCCTCACATTCTCCAATGTGCTATGTCTGACTGTATTTCCTGTCTCATCAGTGAAAAAGGAGAGAAATTTTTGATGTAAACAGAAGTTAGTGATTATTTGAAATATATACAAACCCTTTCCATTTGAAAGTTGTCTTTCTAAGTTTAGAAATTCAGAAGGCTGTTATATGACTCTCTGATAAAGAGAGAATTTCTCCTTTTGCCTCCAAACACACATCTGTATCATTGTCTACCTCATCTAAATAGATGGGGAGCTTTGAGGGTCTGTTATGGACCCCTGCTGAGGAAAGTGACCGCAGGCTTTTCTTTCTGCCTGAATGGCTATGGTATGTCATTTGTGATAAGAGATAGCTACCCTATTCTAGCTGATTACAGCAGGAATGGAGCCCCTGTCAAGGGCCATCCAGTGTGGGACGACTCTGATGCAAAACAACTCCACATTTGGATAGTGATGATGGTTGACATGATGCTCTTGGGGAGCAAAAGAGATGCTCACAGAGAAGACAGGTCACAAGAGCCACTACAATATCCTGAATTATGCCAAACTGATTTATTGCTTCCCTAGATTCAATCTAGACCTGCTGTGCATCCCACTGTGAAAGTCTTGGACCAGTATGTGGGAGCCACAATGATTATGGAACTGCTGAGCACTTGGCCCTCTTCCTTACTTCCCTATAAATGCCAACCTCAAACCTTCATCATTTACAATTTAGGTATGATTCTTTCTTGTAATCTGAAAGAGTCTGAATAATACACCATCTGTTGTGAAATTCAGAGTATTGAAAGATTTCAAAGGTTTTTTGAGATGTTTTTTGAAAACCAGAAACTATTCTGAATAATTCCACCCTACGAAGTGCATCTAATGTTTTAACCCTTATCTGAAGCAATTAAATATTTGGAAAATTAAGTAAATCATGAGAAACCTACAAATACTGATATATAGACATTTACATGACACAATATTTCATCAGCAAAGCTATCTGATGTTTTCACACTTTGAGGAATGAAGAAGGACTACTTAGGCCAATATGAGCAGATGGCATGTGGTCAATATTTTCCTTTCAAATGTCTACCACACTTGTAGCTTCCTTTCCACTTGAACTGGTACACCCTGGTTCTTGACATTTCTTACTCATATCTTACAATATAGTTGTGAAAGTGAAGTCGCTCAGTCATGTCCAACTCTTTGCGACCCCATGGACTGTAGCCCACCAGGCTCCTCCATCCATAGGATTTTCCAGGCAAGAATACTGGAATGGGTTGCCATTTCCTTCTCCAGGGGATCTTCCCCACCCAGGAATTGAAGCCGGGTCTCCCACATTGTAGACAGAAGCTTTACTGTCTGGGCCACCAAGGAAGTTCCAAAATAGTTGTAATGGCTAGTTTTCCTAATTCTAGTCTAAGTGTCCTCCAACTTGTCTTGCAATGCCAGACAAGCCGATCATCTCCTAGAACTTCATTCATGTCACTTCTTTGCTCAGACTCTCTATGGCTCCCCATTTCCCGTGGTGGCACACTTACAATCCTCTTGTTTGGTTATTAGGAACTATAATATCCAGCCTCCTTTCCTGCCACCCCATATCCTCTTCCATCCCAGCCCAGTTGACTCTTCATGAAGATGTTCTGCTTATTCCTTTGTCTCTACCCCGACTCTTGGCATTTCCTCCCCTGGCATAGAGTTCCCCATTCATAAATCTGTCCCATTCCATCCCAAGACTAACACATGTCCCATCTTCCACACCAAGTCTTCTCTCACTGACTCCTCTTCCAGGATCTTCACAGAGTCTATACTTCAAAAAAAAAAAAAGTCATTAAGCTTTTGTTTATTTATCTATTACTTATTTGGCTGCACTGGGTCTTAGCTGCATCACGTGAAATCTCATTCCAGTGAACACTCTCTAGTTGTGTATATGGGCTTAGTTGCCCCACGGCACGTGTGGGATCTTAGTTCCCTGTCCAGGGATCAAACCCATGTCCCCTGCACTGCAAAGCATATTCTTAACCACTGGACCACCAGGGAAGTCCCCAGAGTGTATCCTTTTAGCTCACAAATCTACTCTGTTTTACAGCATCACTGCTTCTCCATATGGGCCAGTTTTAGCTCCTGAGCTCTTCAGGAAACGTCTTGATTTTGAGTATGAGAAAACCATTTTCTTGTCGCCATTGTATAAATATCCTGAGTGCTGCCCACCACCCCCCAGTGGCAGCTTCAGGAAATAAGATTGCATTAGGAATCCCCTTCAATCGAAAGAGAAAATGGAAAACTCATTTTAATCTCCTATAGTCAGTGTCCAACCTGCAAAATAAAATTGAGTGAGGCAGTTCTTACCACCAGAAGAGTTTCTAATACTGCTGCTATTAGCTATAAATACAATTTCCAACAAAAGCACACATAAAACATGATGCTGTTGGAAAATAAGAACTCCCAGAGGCCAGACATCAGGAATCAGACTGCGTACTAGTAAAAGCACTGAACCAGGCCTGGAGTTCAGGCATGGTTGGGCTGGGCTCTTGTGAATCTGCTGCTCACTGATATATGGCCTTGGTTAACTCTCTCAGCTTCTCTAGCTTATGCTGTCCAAAAGTAGAGAAAGTCACTGTTAGGACCTCTGAGGTTGCTCTAGTACTGCAATCCTGGTGTTTGTTGCAATACCTAGGTGTAATTTCACACGAAGTTGGAAGGAAACGGGGGGATATTTTAGAAAACAATTTGGATTGTGAAGCCAATTGCACAGTTGCCACCGCCCTTCAGCTCTTGGTCTCCCATCAGGCCAGAGAAGTGGCCTCCCCAGTAACCCACCACGGTGCCTGACTTTAGCCCCACCCTTGGCCTTGGTATAATGTTTCCCAACCACTACCTAGTTCCTGTAAAACTTGCCAGTTGACTTAAAAGATTGTCTTATGTATGTGCTTTCTTTTCACCTGGTTAACCTTGAAGTTTAACCCAATTTTGTTTTGCTCCTTTTGTTCTCAGCTGACCGTTGGACAGTTTAAGACTCTTGGAGACTTTTATTTAGCTGGACCTGGATTGTTCTGTCCTAGGAGCTGTCCCCCTCCCCCACCCCACGTGCTCCTTCTCGTCTGGGCCACAATCTCTCTCCCTTTCTCTGGTGACACTGCAGAACCCCTCTGGAGCTACAGTGTAAAAGCACAGATCTTGTTCCATGAAGTTTAAATTCCACAAGGAGATTATCAGAGAACAGAGCAGCTGAATGACTAAATTCTAACTCAGCGGAGATATGAAATTTGGCACTTTTCCCCTTCTGGTTAGCAGCCCCCAAAGCCATTCTAACTGCAGTAACATGAATGACACCCCTACTTCTCAAGCTTATGAAGCCTTCCTCAAAAGCCACTACCAGGCCAGCATCGTGTGCAGACCTGCAGGCTCCTGGGGGATCAACCTGATGATGCCTTAGAGAGCACCAGACATGAGGATATATCTTAATTTCAGGCATCCCACGTTCACTGCAAACATGGATTTGGTGACCCAAAGCCCAGCTGGAGTGAGAGTGGGTGCTCTTGAGAAGTGCTGCTCTGAGCCAGGTATTCCTGCAACAGTCAACCTGGCTTGGAGAAAAGGCTGGAAGGGCATTTAGGCCTCAAGAAGTCAGTAACAGGGACTTCCTTGGTGGTCCAGTGCTTAGGAATCCATCTCCAACATAGGGAATATGAATTCGATCCCTGGTCAGGGAATTGAGATCCCACATGCAATGGGGCAACTAAGCCAGCACGCCACAATTACTGAGCGTGCACACTCTGGAGCCCACGTGCCACAATGAAGAGCCTCCATGCTGCAAGGAAAGATCCCACATGCAGCAGTGAAGAGTCTGCATGCTGCCACTAAGACCCACGCAGCCGAAAATAAATGAATTGAAAATTCAAGAAGTCATTGTCAATAAATAAATAACACTTGCTTGATTTCTGTGACATAATACATCTTCTTTGAATAAGGGATTCTCTTTACTAAAATAAAACTAACCAAGAGAAATAAGCAAAGGGAGACCTTCATGGTCAGTATAAGTTGGCTGTCAGATAATGCTGATTAATAGTAAAACATTACAGCCTCCCTCTGAAGTTGGAGTAGGCGCTGCTGAAAATCACAGCTGTGATCATCTGATACAACAGATTTTGGAAACTAGTGGCTCAGTACAGCTGGAGCTCAGGAGATGTACCGGAGAGAAGCAGGGGCTGGAAAATCAGGCAGGTGTAAGCCATGCTGATATTTTGTTTTGTCCTACAAACAATTAGAATCCAATTAGAAGGTCAGATCCGATTTGTATATACCTACAGTACGGGTCTGTGCTACTAGATAATCCCAAAGCGTTAATTGCTCAGTAGTTGTCTGGCTCTTTGTGACCCTATGGACAGCAGCCTGACAGGCTCCTCTGTCCATGGGGTTTCCCAGGCAAGAATACTGGAGTTGGTAGACATTCCTTTCTCCGGGGGATCTTCCTGACCCAGGGATCGAACCCAGGTCTCCTGCATTGTGGACAGATTCTTTACCATCTGAGCCACCAGGGAAGCCCCCACTTAATACTTAGGGAGGGAAAAAATGTACCTATCATATATCTACACCAACATCAACTGAAATCCTCTTGCTAGTATCCTAAGAACAAAGAAGTTCCAACAACTTCTGTAAATCTCTTTAAAAGGTGTCTTAGGAGCGCTCATATAAGCCTGAACCCAGAAAGGCAGATATGCCAAGCACAAGTTGCTTCACCCCATCCTTTGGCTGTAATATTTAGGCTACTAACAGCTAATATTTATTTAGTAATCTGTGCCAGACACGTTGCTAAGCATTTGACATGAATTACTCAACCAAGCATCAAATAATCCTGGAAGCAGGTACCATAATCTAGCTGCATTTTACTGATGAGAAACAAGCCTGAAAGTGATCAGGTAACTTGCCCAAGGTCACCCTGCAAATAAGTGGCAGAGACAGAACTCGAACTTCTAACTACAATACCCAACTACTATGCTGTCTGGCCCATGGCAGACATCACCAATCAATCACTGAATTCTTTCTCACTCAGCCCAGACTGGGCTTCTGGACTTCTTTTAGCAGAGTGCTCTAGAAAGCTGTTATGGATAGATCAGAGTTGGCACATGATATGACTAATTGCTGTCTTTGGCATATGTGCTAGTTATATCATCTCAGATTCAGTACTGTAAGCCTGAACAACATCAAAAGCTGACCTATCACCAGAGGTTGTATTTTGATGCCTTTACTTGGAGTTTTTACATTAGAAGTTCCCGCTATACTGCTTTTTCAAGCTGATTCCTATTGGTCAATGTGTTAGTAAGCAAAAGTGACAGAAGGAATTCAAGCCATCCAAAAGCCATCAGTATGAGTTTGCTGCCCATATGAATGCCTTTGATGAGTAAACTGTAGAAGGGATTCCAGAAAGAGACTATGGTTTTATGTGACAGTTCTATATATCTGGATTGTTTGAATTAACGTATTGATAGAAACTAGAAGCATTGTTGAAGACTCAGAGTTGATTTGGCTTTGGGAAAAGGGTAGTGTATTTCCAAATATCTTCTATAACACATTAAAGGTACCTCTACATTCCATGTCCTGTGCTTAGTCGCTTAGTCGTGTCTCTTTGTGATCCTATGGACTGCAGCCTGCCAGGCTCCTCTGTCCTTGGAGATTCTCCAGGCAAGAATACTGGCGTGGGTTGCCATACCCTCCTCCAGGGAATCTTCCTGACCCAGGGATTGAACCCACGTCTCCTGCATCTCCTGGATTGGCAGGTGGGTTCTTTACTATGAGCACCTCCTGGGAAGCCCTTAGAAATGTTCAGTTCAGTTCAGTCACTCAGTCATGACCGATTCTTTGCTACCCCATGGACTGTAGCACACCTGGCTTCCCTCCCAGAGCTTGCTCAAACTCATGTCTATTGAGTCGATGATGCCATCCAACCATCTCATCCTCTGTCGTCCCCTTCTCATCCTGTCTTCAGTCATTCCCAGCATCAGGGTCTTTTCCAATGAGTCAGTTCTTCACATCAGGTGGCCAAATTATTGGAGCTTCAGCTTCAGCATCAGTCAGGACTGATTTCCTTTGGGATTGACTGGTTTGATCTCCTTGCAGTCCAAGGGACTCTCAAGAGTCTTCTCCAACACCACAGCTCAAAAGCATCAATTCTTTGGTGCTCAGCTTTCTTTATGGTCCAACTCTCACATCGATACATGACTACTGGAAAAACCATAGCTTTGACTAAATGCACCTTTGTCAGCAAATTAATGTCTCTGCCTTTTAATATGCTGTCTAGGTTGGTCATAGCTCTTCTTCCAAGGAGCAAGCATCTTTTAATTTCATGGCTGCAGTCACCATCTGCAGTGATTTTGGAGCCAAAAAAAAAAAGTCTCTCACTGTTTCCATTGTGTCCCCATCTATTTACCGTGAAATGGTGGGACCAGATGCCATGATCTTAGTTTTTTGAATGCTGAGTTTTAAGCCAGCTTTTTCACTCCCCTCTTTCACTTTCACCAAGAGGTTATGTAGTTCCTCTTCACTTTCTGCCATAAGGGTGGTGTCATCTGCACATCTGAGGTAATTGATATTTCTCCTGGCAATCTTGATTCCAGCTTGTGCTTCATCCAGCCTGGCATTTGGCATGATGTACTCTACATATAAGTTAAACAAGCAGGGTGACAATATACAGCCTTGACATACTCCTTCCCAATTTGGAACCAGTCCATTGTTCCATGTCTGGTTCTAACTGTTGCTTCTTGACCGGCATACAGATTTCTCAGAAGGCAGATAATGTGATCTGGTATTCCCATCTCTTCCAGAATTTTCCACAGTTTGTTGTGATCCACACTGTCAAAGGCTTTGGCATAGTCAATAAAGCAGAAGTAGAAATTTTTCTGGAATTCTCTTGCTTTTTCAATGATCCAACAGATGTTAGCAATTTGATCTCTGGTTCCTCTGCCTCTAAACCAACTTTAGAAATGTGAAGACCTGCCAAAGATCACAACTAGCTGATGATCTGCACAAGATCTGAGTTCATGCATCTCTCAAAAGCCCTGGCTCTCTCTCTATCCCATCAAGCTGCTTCTGGGAGGACCTGCCCATGCACTGCTGGGAAAGACAGAGAGAACACTGAAGACCAGGCAAAGGGATCTGAGTCTGTCATCATCTCTGGAATTTTCAACCCTGGCTACACATCAAACCCTTCTGGGAAGGTTTAAAGCACACACACATGTGTGAGCACACACATGTCAGGACTATCCCCAGAAATTCTGTAATTGCTCTGTGATAGGATCTAGACATTGATGTTTTTCTTTAGAAGCTCTCCGAGTCATTCTAAGGGGCAAGCAGGGCTGAGAACCATCAATTTTCCTTGTGCCTGGCCCTTTAAGTTAGTCTAAAGCACTCAGGCCTGCAGGGAGGCAATCTGGCTCAGTGCCTTCCTTGCCTGTTTCTCACTGTTTTTCTTGTTGTTGTTATTCCTCTTGGACCTCAGGGCCTGTGCTGCCTGGGACAGAAACACCCCATTTCCCCTCAGGCTTTGGAACCCAACCCTGTCCTCCGCTCCAGACAAGGAGGAACCACAGGAGCAGGACACAGGCAGGAGTGCTATGTCCTGAAAGCCAGTGGTGCTGGGGCTCCGGGAATCTCACAGACGGATGCAGGATATGAGGAGAGGGGAGGGGCTCAAAGGGAAGGCAGAATTCAATCCAGGGAGAATCTTTCAGAGTCATCATCAAAACAGAGGACCCAGGCAAGGAGAATTCAGGAAGGAGATCCAGGGAAAACAGCGCTGAGTTCAGGAAACAGAGCCTGGAGAATCCTCTGAGATGGGGATACCACCCACAGCTGTTGCTTACTTATCAAGAGACTATGACCCAGAGTGGGTGAGGTCATCTCAGGGCCTGGCCTGGGCCTACCTGTTTACCTGCTTAACCTTAGGGAATCTATGTGCTGTTATCCATGCACTGCCTCACCGTTGGATAAAAGATCTGGCTGAAAGGACAAGGCAAGCGAATAAGGGATCCTGAAGCAGAATGTCAGAAATGAGCCAATCTGGAGATGTCTGGTCTCTCGATGAGTCTGGTCATGGTTGATCTTGCTGACTTTCTATGGAGAGTTACCTACATCAGCTCCACCCAGACCTAGCGGAGAACTTAGAAGACAGATATAAACCTACTTTGGGGCTTATTTTATCGTGAGAACTGGTCTTTTGCTGGCAGTTGTGAGCAGGCCAAGGAGGGCTCCACCATTGGAGGGCTCAGATTGGCCATGCCCTTTCCAGGGCTAGAATTCAAGTCATTTCTTTGAGTTCATGGCTTCCTGCTGAATTTCATCCTCTGTGGTTCAGTTGCCTTTCATTCCTAGCCATGTTTTAAACAAATTAGACCCTTCCTATCTGCGAGCAGCCAAGCCAGGGAACAACAGAGACCCCTGAGGGGTAGCTAGTCCAGTCCTTCCCAAACCTGTTCATCATCAGAGTCTTAAAGACACAGATTTCTTGAAGGGGATTTACTGAATGAGAACCTCTGGGGGTGTGTGTCCCCACTCATCTGCCAAATTTCTCATCCAAACTTACACCCACCTCAGTTAGCCTGGACCAAGGAGAATCCTCCTTCTGTAGGCTGAATTCACAGCTGCCTTTCATCCCTGTAAATGAATGCTGCATGTGATCTTTGATTCAGGTGCAAGTCCAGTACACAGGAAGAGTCAATAGCTCTGACAAATACTCAGATAGCCAACAGCCATTTGCCTCACTTCCTCCTAAATCATAGCTTTTTGCCATTAACTCTACAGTAGAAAAGTGGTCGAAAGCATTTAACTACCCAGCTACTGCAACTCTCTCTAAGATAACATCTTACCAGGTAGTACAGAGTAATGGAAATACATTGAATTTTGAATCAGAAGATCCAGGTGTTAAGTCTATACCTCCTCCATCATTAGTAGATCACCCTTCTGAACTTCAAATTTACCACAATCATCACTAAGCTAACATTTATGAGGCAACTGGGGCTTTCCTGGTGGCTCATATAGTAAAGAATCTCTGCCTGCAATGCAGGAGACCCACGTTTGAACCCTGGATCAGGAAAATACCCTGGAGAAGGGAATGGCAACCCACTCAAGTATTCTTGCCTGGAGAATCCCATGGACAGAAGAGCCTGCTGGGCTACAGTCTAAGGGGTCACAGGGTTGGACACGACTAAGCAACAAACACTTCTATTTTCATGAGGCAACTGGGCTTCCCAGGTGGTGCTTGGAGAAGGCGATGGCACCCCACTCCAGTACTCTTGCCTGGAAAATCCCATGGATGAAGGAGCCTGGTGGGCTGCAGTCCACGGGGTCTCGAAGAGTCGGACACGACCGAGCGACTTCACTTTCACTTTTCACTTTCATGCATTGGAGAAGGAAATGGCAACCCACTCCAGTGTTCTTGCCTGGAGAATCCCAGGGATGGGGGAGCCTGGTGGGCTGCCGTCTATGGGGTCACACAGAGTCGGACACGACTGAAGTGACTTAGCAGCAGCAGCAGCAGCAGCAGGTGGTGCTAGTGGTAAAGAACCTGCCTGCCAATACAGGAGACACAAGAAACATTACTCTATGCCAGGCACAATGCTAAGGAGTTGACCGATGTCATTGGCTCTAATGTTTCCAAAGTACCATTGCACAGAAAAACTGAGTCTTGAAAAGTCAGCCACTTCTGCTAAGTGATCATAGTGATGCCAGCCCTGGGTACTTCACAGGGTTATTGTGAAACTATCAGGAGATGACAGTGCCATGATTCCCTATGTATGTGTTTCTCTCCTCAATCTGTAAGTTACTACAGTCAAGACTGTACCTGATTTGTCTTCTACCTCATCACTCAGCACTGTACCTGGCACATCAGTAGACAGCTGAATGAAAATGAATAAATGATTCTTTTTTTTAAAAAAAAATCAACATTTGAATGAAGCTCTATGTAAATGAAGGCCCAGTTGATCAACCTACTACATCAGTGTGACATAGGCCCCAGAGATACCTGTGTTCTATATCCGTGGTGGGCATTGAATCACCAGGGTGGCTAACAGGGGTTCCATTTACAAAGGATCTGCTTGAAGGAATGGTAACCAGACATCTGGAGGGTGTGCTCAGCCCTGTGGATCTGGGCCAGTGCTGCAAATTTCCATTTTGCTCCCCTGAAACCCCTTCCCCCGCACCATGCAGCAGGCCTCTGATAAGAGCCTCTGTGAGGCTCCTTGACAATCTCCTCCTACATCTCATCTGGCCTTCTCTCCCCTACATCCTTGGCCTGACCCTGCCTCTCTGGTTTCGACCTTGGCTGTCTTCCTGTTTTGCAATGGGCATTAACCCTGCAGACTGCACCTGTGGTTGCCGCTCTGGACAAACTCCCTTCTAACTCAAGCTTAGCCTCCAAGTCAGTTGCCCACAAGGCTGATTTTCCCACTGTGCTTGGTCAGGCTTCATGGATCAGATTCAGACACCAGACTGAGCCTCCTGGTCAAAACCAGAGCAAAGTCTTTCACCTGCATTCTCAGGGCTTCCAGGTGGGCAGGGAGCCACCCTGGGACTGGACAGAGCTACTGTCCCCAGTCTCAGCTGATTGAGTAATGGTGGTAGGGACAATTCAGGTGGGATACAGTGCTGTACCATCCACACAGAGTGAAACCAAACACTCAGAGATATTGTCCATGTCCCAAACCCGTGAAAGGAGAGGGAGAGAAGGATTCCCTAGAAAACTGAAAAATATTCAAATGAAACTTTGGTCCATTAGCAAAATTCTAAGAATAGAAGCAAGATCAGAAAAGGCAATGGCACCCCACTCCAGTACTCCTGCCTGGAAAATCCCATGGACGTAGGAGCCTGGTAGGCTGCACTCCATGGGGTCGCTGAGAGTTGGACATGACTCAGTGACTTCACTTTCACTTTTCACTTTCATGCATTGGAGAAGGAAATGGCAACCCACTGCAGTGTTCTTGCCTGGAGAATCCCAGGGATTAGGGAGCCTGGTGGGCTGCCGCCTATGGGGTCGCACAGAGTCGGACACGACTGAAGCGACTTAGCAGCAGCAGCAGCAGTAGCATCCCTGATTTGGGGTCCCATGAAAATAACACTGGAGGTGCCTTAGTGAGATGAAATGGCAGAGAACCTAGAGATTATGGAAACGAGGAAAGAGTGATAATAACGCTGATCTAAATGGCAGAGTGAAAGGACAGGTGGGCCTCAAAGCTGAGCCAGGTTACATTCATTTGTTGTTGTTCAGTCGCTAAGTCGTGTCCCTCTCTTTGAGACCCCAGGGACTGCAGCAGGACATTCATTTAGTTGCTGTAAACCGGGAATTTCCAGCCAAGTACGCGGAGGATTAGCCATCAGGGCCACCAGGTGGCGATAGAGTAGAGAACTTTGGCAAGGGCTCAGCTGTGAGCACGGAGGAGCCTGGTAGGCTGCAGTCCATGGGGTTGCTAAGAGTCAGGCACGACTGAGCGACTTCACCTCCACTTTTCACTTTCATGCATTGGAGAAGGAAATGGCAAAACCCACTCCAGTATTCTTGCCTGGAGAATCCCAGGGACAGAGGAGCCTACCGGCTGCCGTCTATGGGGTCGCACAGAGTCGGACACGACTGAAGCGACTTAGCAGCAGCAGCAACAGCTGTGAGCAAAGGAAGACTTGAAGATTTGAGAGGCTGAGGGTCCAGCAGTCGCCCCCAGGGGCCAATGTGAAAACACGCCTTGGTCTTCTCACTCTTGACTGTCCTTGCCTAAGCTGGAAGCTAAAAGGGGGGGCATGCTCTACTGATTTCCTAGTGACAAAATCCCCAGCACGGCCTCTAGGTACTATTTCAAATAACTGCACTGGTGTGATTCTGGACAACTCTAGGGTGCTGGTCACCTGGGGGGGAAAAATGCCATTTCCCTCCCATTTTCCAATTCAGTGAGAATTCCATACTGTGATCCCAAACTTCACAAAATATGTAAAAAGAGCGTAGCCCAGTGCCCCTTTAATATACTCCGTGTTGGCTCAGGTGGCTCTGACCTGAGACCCAGGTTCAGTTCCTGGTAAGTGCCCAAGAAACACTCGCTGTCCTCCTAAGTAAGCTCCGTCCGTCTGGCAATCTGCCTCCAGCGTCACGCCCAGGTTGCTCAGTGTCCCCTCAGAACTGAAAAAGGTCTCATAAAGTCTGTGGCCCCTCTGGCCAGAGACCCCTTTTTGTCCCAGCGTCTTCCTTGTTCCAGATTTCTCACTGTGAGGCCGGCCTGGGCAGCTGCCAGGGGCCACCCTGGGAGCTGGAATCTCAGCTCACTAACAGAGGGCTCCATGCAGGCCTTCTGCCCCCTCCACTCCCGCCCTGCTGGCCCTGGCCCCACACCCAGCTTCCAGGCCCCCTGCCCTGCACACTCCGGGTCGCCTGGCCCCGCTTCTCCAACAATGCGTTTCTAATCAGTCCACCACGCTCGGTTTTCCTGCCCGGTGTAATCAGCTTCGCCTCTAGGCCTCAGTGTCCCCGGGTGTGTAACCCGGAGGCTCGCACGGAGGTGATCAGATTGCAGGGAACAGTATGTTTTCCTCCCTGCCTCCGCTTGTTTCCGTCAGGCGCCAGGGCCAGCCAGCTGAGCGCTCTTTTTCTTACTCCATTCTCCAGCCCCGCCTCACACGTGGTCTGCTTTCTGCTGGGGCGAGAGGGTCCGCGGTGAAATGCACGGGGCGCGTGCACGGGACTCCAGGAGTGCGTGTGAGCTGTCCCGAAGGTTTTCTAGGGGAGACAGGATTGCTATGGCTGCGGGGAGAGTGGAAGAGGAGGGAGGGACAGGAATTTGCGCTGGCCAGATCTCTTAACATGTTTTGTTTTTGCTTTGCTGCTGCTGTCGGGTTTTCTTTTTTTTTTTTCCTTCCCTATGCTGAGCTGTCATTTCTTAGTCCAGTCAGGCCCCTGTGAACTTGTGGTTCCTCTAGGCAGTAAACACCCTAGTTTCTCAGGCCAGCTATTGCTCCCTTCTCTTGTTTTCTTCCAACATGCAGTTTCTCGAAAAATGAGAGAAGTGGCAACCTCAATGATAAGGGCAAGGTTCAAATCAAAGAACGACTGAATACAATGTTTATTGACTCTGATAGCTTCTTCAATTGTATTCTCTCCTTTCTTGTTCTTGGCAGCATTCAGATCAGAAATCAGCAGTGGGGCAATACCTTTAAAAATATTCACCCTTTTAGATCAGTATTAAAATAAATATTTTCAATAAAAATATTAAACAGTTAATAACTAAAGCATGAGCATGCTTATCCCTAGAAGGGGTCAGCATTAAATTTTCCGAGGTGATTAGGTATGTGAGATGTGAGGCTGGCCTCTTCAAAGGATCATGAGGTCAGCGGAGGGTGAATTTGCCTCTGTTACTCCAGCCTCCGTCCCGTGTCATCTGCTCTTTGGACTTGTCCAGGCGAACGTTGGCTTGCTGACTAGAGATGGCTGTGGCTTGCATGGTGCCCAGCAAGTCCCAGGTCTACCAGCCCATTGTGACCATGCCATGCACACTGGTGACACAGAATGTTTCATCACTTTGCTGAAAACGGATTTTTTCTTTTTACTGAAAACAGTTTGCTTAAGCAAAAAACTTCATAGTTTCACTATAAGTGCAAAATTGAGATCACTTCTGTAAATAAAAAGGAAGCATAAAAATAGAGAAATGACAGCATGAAGTCATGAAAACAGAACAGTGATATTTCAGATACCTTGCAAGTAGCAATAAATCTCATCAATGTATACAAGTAAGTTCCTCTGCAAGAAAAAACAAACAAAAAAAACAAAAAAAAAACACGTTCTAATCTTCCTGTTAAAAAAAAAAAAATGAACATCTGATTCCATGTGTTAAGTTTTCGAGGATGATGAAACATGACATCTGTTAAGCACAGTTACACAGGCACAGCAACCAGACCTCCTGGATCTGAGTTCTGGCTCACCATTTAGGAGAGGAGCTGGAAGACCACTGAGGGCCAGTTTCTCCACACCCCTGTGCCTTAGTTCCTTGTTTGTCAGGGAGGACTAATAATAGCACTGATCTCAGAGTTGTTTGTGATGACTGCATGAGTTAATATTATACATGCAAAACAATTATGACACGACCTGGCCTGGCACTTAGAAAGCTCTCAATGAATGTTAGCTATCATTATAATTAGTAGTCCCAGTATTGGCATTAGCAAGATTCATGGATTTAAAATTCCTGCTTACTAGACTATTGAGTTTGAAAGATGGAAAAAAAAATTTTTTAACTATCTTCCTCAGTGAGACTGGTTACTAAAAGTCAGTTTCTAACCAAAATGATGGAAGTGACTGTGGCCCCTCAAATTTCTCCTTTTTATAAGGATTCCAACACAATCTCTACAATCTTAGTCTTAGAATATATTGAGTTACCTTGTAATGTTTAGAAAATGAAGGAAAATGGGTTCCTCATTTACTCCCTACTGCATCCCCCTCTAGAAAAATAAAGATATTTTATTTCCTTTTCTAAAGATCCCTATATAATATTCAAAACAATTTTCAGCTAGTTATTCTGATAAGTCCATAACTCTATGGTTCAGATAATAAAAACATTTTCTGATATTTAAAATGAATCGAATGCTTGAATCAGCTTAGCAGACACATCCCTGAATCCTTGGTTTACTATCTGATGTCAGCTACCATTTACTGAGGATTAACAGTGTGCTACGCAAGATTAAATTATTTAATTCTCATAATACCCCCAATGACATACATATTGTCTCCATTTTACAGCTGCGAGAACCGAGGCTCAGAGAAGTCAAGTGACCTAGAAGCAAATGACTAATGGTGATTTCAGGACTGGGATTCAGGTCTGTTCACCATCATTCAGGGCTTGTATCCCATGCTTTCCTGCTTCAGTGGGAGCTATAATGTCATTCGAGGTTACAGCTCTGCCTTAGCCTTACCCATGAACCTGGGTCTCAGAGCAGGGCACCAGGGTGGGATGTTCTGCCCCCCTGTAGATTCCTGCTGGCCCAGTCCTACCTGGAAACCAAAGAAGCCTTGGGCACTTGGGCATAAGTGTGCGTAACAGTATGAGCAGGGCTAACCAGTGGCCCCAGAGCCCACAGAGAAACCACAGTGCCTTTTCCTTTGCCTGGGGCTGCTCCCTACCCCAGTCCCTTCCTTTCATCCTTCTCCTCTATCACTGGTAAAACCTACCCTTCTGCTACATTTTCCACTTTTCTACCTCCTTTTGTATACCAGGATAATCATCTCTCTTGGTCTATAGATCATGTTGGAGAAACATTGAATTAACACGTAATAGGTCTCTAAGACCGGAGAAGGCGATGGCACCCCACTCCAGTACTCTTGCCTGGAAAATCCCATGGACGGAGGAGCCTGGTAGGCTGCACTCCATGGGGTCTCAAAGAGTCAGACACGACTGAGCGACTTCCCTTTCACTTTTCACTTTCCTGCATTGGAGAATGAAATGGCAACCCACTCCAGTGTTCTTGCCTGGAGAATCCCAGGGACGGGGGAGCCTGGTAGGCTGCCGTCTATGGGGTCGCACAGAGTCAGACACGACTGAAGCGACTTAGCAGCAGCAGGTCTCTAAGACATGCGTGTATAAATGATGAATATAATTGGAAATTCCATTTATTGTAAGTTCCTCTAGGGTAAGAACTTTGATTTATCTTACTAGAACCTGGAATAGTGCCTAGCCCAGAGTAGGTCTCAAAGAGTCTCAGTTATTGAATGTTTGGCGCAAAGGAGCAGTCTTTTACATCTTGACTATTCCTGAGGGCTGGTGTTCCTTATTAAAACAACTGAGATATGTAAAGTCAGGGGAGACTTGGAGGAAGCTTCTGAGGGGGACTGGATTCAGTTTGAGAGGAATGCAGGAGGGGAAGGGAGCTGTCTTTGCTGGGAGCACGTGTTTATGGGGGTGCTCCCCAAGTGACAGAGGTCCTTATGGGGCAACGCATCCAGGGAGGGTGGATACTGCTCTAAGAAATGAGCTCCCGATGGCCCCAGAGAGTCCTAAGGGGCTCCAACTTCACGTTGCCATGAAGAGTCTCACTGCTACATGACAATAGATTTCCTCAGCCGTCATCTAACTTATAACAACAGAGTTCTGAGAAGGGGAAGGAAGGGTTGGCTCTAGCCCTACTGAGTCACTGCAGTTCACTTTTTTGCTGTTTGTCTGTTACATTTCTTTAGAGAGTCTCAGGACTGTTCCTCACGGTCCTTTTCGGAGAATATTTTCAGTTATGGAATTCAACGTTGAATGCAGTGTCTTCCAATAGGATCGTGTGGCCTCCAGTTTTGACCATCTCTCCTACTGACTCACTACTCTCTTTGTTTTTCTTGACGCCCTGAGAGCTGTGAACTTTGGCACTATTCCGTGCAAGCAATTTCAACTTTGTCTTTCTGTCCTGGCCAGCTGTGGCTCCCTGTTATGTCCATCTCAGCTCAATATCACATTCACGCAAGCCATGTTTTTGTAACCTGGCCCTGACACTCTCATAATTAATTTATTCATCTTTCACCTTGAAGTCTCAGCCCAGGCCTGGGCACCAGACAGGATGGGTCTTGTATGGATTTTTGAGTTTGACAGTTGAAGACTCGAATATCTAAAACCAAATTCACATGTGACCCAGGGCTCTCAACACTACAAGGGCATGTAGTGACAGCCCCTGGGGGTATTGCTGAACATGTTCCATGCAAAACACACACCTGTTAGGTGCCCTTTGAAGGCGAGCTCTGATATATTTACTTACTTTGAATCCTTGAATTCAGATCATAGGAAAGTTCACCCCTAATTGGGCCCATGGTGCATTCAAGTCAGGTTGTAACTACAACAGCCAGTATCTACTCTAAAGTACCGGCATTCTGTTAAGTACTTCTCAAGTGTTTTCTTATTTAATATGATTGTTCTTGTAACAATCAACTATTATCATTTTATAGATAAATCTAGAACTTGGGGAGACAAACTTAATTTGCCCAAAGTCATGTATCTTGCATGCTGCAGGAAAGGACTTGAACCCAGGGAAGCCCAGACCCAAGCTTTTAACCAATTGCACTCTGGGACTGAGGCTTTTTAAGGGAGAATTGTATTCTATGAAAGGAACTAACCATATAAGATTGGGATTGGGCTCCCTAAAACACTGTTTAGTTCTCAGAACAACCATGACAATGCTATTATCTCTAAGTTAATTAAGTTCCCCTTGAACCTTAACCTTCTGCTTGCACAGTGTCTTGAGTAAACTGGTTTTAATCATATTGGTATCCAAGTTCTTCCTCTCACTTGAACTATCATCAGTCTTTAAAGAACAGTGCTTAATTCCGATCTCCAAGATTTGTAAATTCTAATTTCCCCTCACAGAAACTTCTGCTTTTCTTTAGATTTATTATATCATGCTCTAAGGCCTCATATTTCCAGGCGAAAAGTCATGTTTTCAGTGTTTTTGTAAGGCAACTCTTATGTGTCCGTTCCTGACCCTTCGCTCCAGGCAAATCAGCAGTTCTAGACTGTTCCTTGTCTATGCCTTCAGTTTCCCATGACCTTTCAAACTGAAACAGCCTTCCCCGTTTCCCACCTATTCCTTATTTCCTCAAAGCCAAAATCTACACTTGAGGACTGGGTCAAGATGACCCCCTCCTTGAAGCCTTTTTTAAGCTCCCCGATGGAAGTGATTTCACTCTTGTGTGAAATAACCACAGGATTCTATACCCTTCGATCCTTTGTAGGGTATGTTTCACTTTCCCTATTGGATTTCAGTTAGGCAAAATCTTTCATATTTCTCCTTTTAGATTATTGCTACTTGAGGGCAGAGTCTGTATCTACTTTCTAGGGACTTGTATTAAATTAGGTACTCATGTATTGGTTCAATGCATGAATGAATATATAAATTAATGGTTTTGCTTGATTATTTTCTGGAACATTTCTCTTTCTTTATCAGAATTAGATAGTTCTAACTGCAGGGCAGGGCTTCCTAGGTGGTGCAATGGTATAGAATCCGCCTGCCAGTGCAGAAGATGTGGGTTCAGTCCCTGGGTCAAGAAGATCTCTTGGATAAGGAAATGGCAACCCACTCCAATATGGGAAATCCCATGAAGAGAGGAGTTTGGCAGCCTACAGTCCATGGGGTTGCAAGGAATTGGACATAACTGAGCGACTAAGCATACATGCACAGCTGCTGGGAGCATTCCCTGTGATAGATTAGTGAAGATTTACACAAGGCTAAGATAACAGGAATGGGGAGCCTGGTGGGCTGCCGTCCATGGGGTCGCACAGAGTTGGACACGACTGAAGTGATTTAGCAGCAGCAGCAGCAGCAGCAGCAGCAGCAGCAAGATAACATTTTATAGTTTGTATCTGACAATTTTGAACATTTTATTAGTCATTTAAAACTGTAGGAGCATATTGATGGGTGAAGTAAGAGAAAGACAAATATTGTATGATATCACTTATATATATATAGAATTGTAAGAAATACAATAAACTGGTGAATATAACCAAAAAAGAAGACTCACAGATACAGAGAACAAACTAGTGGTTATTAGTGTTGGGGTTGGAGGTCCCATATACAGATGAGGGCCAGGGGTGTGTGAACTGTTGGGTGTAAGATCGGCTCAAGGATATACTGTATACACAGGGGAATATAACCAATATTTTCTAGTTACTAAATGAAATGTAACATTTTAAAATTGTATAAAGTTTTTTAAATTAACTAAAAATTCAGTAGTACCTTGAATTGAAGTGTTCTTGAAAATACTGAGACCTTTCCTGGATCAGAACAAGGAGCTCTGTACTTGTCTTTGCAGAATGGAGTGTGGCTATTTCCCTCATAAATACATTACTTTGCTTAACTTTAATCTGAAAATATCTTACATGCAAGTTGAATATTGCACTGGGCACTCTTTCAAATTATATGTCTTACACAGACATCATCATTTGCTCCTTGTGCCTTTACTACCTGTAAAATCTCAAAGTGATAGACACTTTTGTGGCCAAAGGAAATGAGCATCTTAATTCATTTCTCCTAAAATGTAAAGTCTGCAATGAGTTGGCCTGAATTTCTGGCCAACACTGAAAGGCAGAACTCTGCTGAGTAACTGGCTAAACTCTCATTCCCTGCACATGTACCATGAGTTTTTTGACAAATAGCATTCAAAATTTATTGTTTACCCATGTGCAACTGATGTACAGAAAACTGAAAGGCACAGTTTGCAAGAGTTTTAGAACCGTAAGAGCTGCCTCTGAGATCAAAAGTTGTTCCTTTAGCAAGATCTGAGGGTATGCCAAGAATAAAAAGAAATCATGATTATCTAATAGTTACTGCGGCAAACCATGTTATGTTCACCTATGTGAATACCTTCTTTTGAGGCGATCATGCATGCTAAGTCACTTCAGTCATCATAGCACTTGCAAAATGAAGGCTTTCAACCCATTTTAATTTAGAATCTATTTTGCCACCATATAAAAATGTCTTCCCTGTGTCATATAGATCAGGATTCCAAAGCCACTCCAGGAACAGCAGAATTTAAAGGTTAATGTGCCTTGGTAACTGCCTAGGGGGCTTCTTGGCCTATTACAGACTCACAGGCCCCACCTCAGACCCACTAATTCAGCATCCCTGGGGGTGTGGACCATAATGTATTTTTTAAGTGCCCTTTTATGATTCCCATCAACTCTCCTGGGTCCACAGACTTTGAGAAAAAGTCAGAAATGGTAAAGGGAGAAAAATTGTGGGGGAGTTGCCCCAATATCCGGGGCCAACAGAATAGAAAGGCACTTACCTCCTGTGAGTTGCGGGGTCATCTGCACCCTGCTCAACATCTGATCTCTTTGCCTGGGTCAAAATGTGTAATGGAAATGCCACAGGCAAAAAAGACCTGTCCAGCCAACTGTGAGATTTTAGGGAAGTTCTTTACCTTACAGATCATCATTCATGAACGGAGAGGTGGGCCTGATTATCTCCATGGTGCTGGACAACTCACCCACAATCTTTCTCCCTTTACCATTTTCGAATACATCCCTTTCATATGCACCTCAGCTATCTGGGGCCAAATTCTGTTTCCTTGTTCACTTAAGGAGTGGCAGGGGGCTACTTCTTGCCTTCCCCCAGCTCCTCAGCAAACACCATGGCGGGTGGCAGCCTCTGTTGGATCACAGTTTGGGGAGCCTGCATTCACATTTGGAGGCCAGAAATCACTGATGGCTATGACATTTCTTGTTTATTGATATGACAGGAGGTGTTTCATTTCCCACCAGCCACATTCCGATTACTCACTCCAGCCATTGAACATGGAGCTAGGTCCCTAGACCAAATCTGGTCTTCTGCCTGTTTTTTAAAAATTTATTAATATTTTATTGAAGTACAGTTGATTCACAATGTTGTGTTAATTTCTACTGTACAGCAAAGTGATTTTATATATATATGTACACATACATCCATTTTCATATTCTTTTCCATTATGGTTTATCACAGGATACTGAATATAGTTCCCTGTGCTATATAGTATGTTCTTGTTGTTTATCCATTGTCTACATAGTAGTTTGCATCTGCTAACCCCAAACTCCAACTCCATTCCTCTCTCACGCCCCCTCCCACTTACCAGTCACAGATCTGTTCTCAATGTCTGTGAGTCTGTTTCTGTTTCACAGATAAGATCATTTGTGTCATATTTTAGAATCCACATGTAAGTGATATCATGTGGTGTTTATCTTTTCTTTCTGACTTAATTCTATGTATGATAATCTCTAGGTCCATTCATGTTGCTGCAAATCTGTGTTTTGTATGGCTCATTAACTAAGAATGATTTTTATGTTTAATTACTGAAAAAAATGAAAAGAAAAAAATTGTATGACACATGAAAACTACATGAAATTTAAGTTTCAGATCCACAAATATTAATAGGAACATAGTCTTGCCCATTCGTTTACATGTTGCCTAAGGCTATTTTTGTACAACAGCAGAGTTGAGTGGTTGTGACAGAGACGATTTGGCCTTCAAAGCTTGACTATTTACTCTCTGGTTCATTATAGGAAAAGTTTACAGGCCCCAAAGAGGAAGCAGGAGAGCGGGCCCTGGAGGACTGGCTGCCTCTGGCTCTGTGCTATTTGCATATCAGCAGGGCTTAGCTGAAGTTTGGCTGAGTTGATTTAGAGCAAGCTTCGATCCAAAGTGATTCGGGCAGGGGACTTCCCTGGTGGTCCAATAGCTAAGACTCTGAGCTAAGCTCCCAATACAGGGGGCCTGGGTTTGATCCCTGGTCAGGGAACTAGATTACAGGCCATAACTAAAAGAACCTGCATGCCACAATGAAGACAAAGATCCCACAAGCCTCAAGTAAGACCTGGTGCAGCCAAATAAATAAATAACAAAACAAAGAGAGAAGGGCTGGACAGTAGAGGTACAGGGAGGCGGCCAGCACAGCAGAGTACGGATGGAGATGCTGGAACAGAAGGGAAAGTCAGGCAGGCCTAGAACAAGGGCTTGGAACAAAGTGAGACATTCTAGAGGCAGGATACTAGACAGGACCAGGATTGGAAGGGGTACCCCATGCAAGAAGGGGTTCTAAAATGGGCTTGGCCAACTTTAGAAGACTGATCCATTTTCCTATGGAAGAGATTGCTTTCTTCTACTCTTTGGCTGTGTTGCACAGCATACAGTATCTTAGTTCCCTGACCAGGGATCAAACTCCTGCTCCTTACAATGGAGGCATGGTGTCTTAAACAACGGACCACCAGGGAAGTCCCTACTGTGGAAAGAATTGGATTTGGGCCTTAAGTGAAATGAGGACATAAAACAGTGACTATCTGCTCCTATTTGCTGTTTTCTCAACCTTAAAGGCCTGCTCTTATCTGGAGGTGAGCTTATTTAACCTCTAAGTCCTCATTACTTAACCTGCATCCTCCCTTGACTGTCATCTCAGGCTCTGGATTTGGATTTTTTGGTTGGTTAGTTGTTTTCCCTCTTGCCTGGCTGGGTTTGTGGATGATTGAGGGGCAGTCTAGCCCAGGGCCTTGAGTTTAGGGGACCTTTCCAGGACTGTAATTACCTGGGATGTAGCTCCATCAAAGGCCTGTTTTGATCCATCAACCCCTTATCCTGGCCCAACCCTTTCAGTTCCTGTAAGTCACCTTTGGGTAAAATAAAGATAACATTTATTAATTTTTTTCTTTTAAACAATTGGAAAAATATGACCAAGCCTTTGGGGGGGAAAAAACCTTTCCCTGACCTCTTTGATCCATTTCCTTGTGAGTTACAAATTCCTGGTAGTATTTCTTTAATGTGGTAGCATTTTTTGCTGTATTATTCCATAATTACTCTCTTAGCCCTTTTGATCCAATCATTTCTGCTTTCATTCATTTTTTAAAAAATTCTTTTAAGTGCTTTCTTTTCCATCAGCTTATTTTAGTCCAAGAAATAGTACTGCATTATAGGCAGGGTGCTATTGTATTCGTTCCATTTTTGCAGATGCAGAAACTGAGGCCCACAGATGTCAAGCAAATCTTGTTACACAGCTAGTTAGTGGCCAACTTGGGCTAAATATAAAGTCTTTTGACTGGGTTCAGGATCTTTCTGCACCATTTTCTGGCTGCCTGTTATTCTTACACTCTTCTTTCCTTGTCTCAATAATCCTTCCTCTCAACTCATTCTGACTTCAGTCTATATCTTCTCCACCTCCAGCCTCTTCCTCCCTCCCAGCCACATTTACATCACATGTTCACTGAAGCAGCCACACTCATCTCTGGCCCCTTCAGCATCACTGTTTGCTGGATCAATGGGACCACATTATTGAGAGTCCCTCTCTGCCCTTCATGCCCTTGGTCTTGCTTTATGCTTTTATCCCACAACCTTTTGAGCCACAACACACTAGATGATATGGGAAAGAAGATAACTCTTGTCTGCCCTGAGAGAGAACATCAAATCTGAGATGCCCAGAGCTGAGGTTTCTAGCCAGGGTTCTCTTCAGCCCTAAAGCACCCCCAAGATGCTGGAAATTTTTCAATGCATTCAAAGGTCAATGTTAGTTACCTTGATTTTTTAAAATCACAAATTATAGAGTTGGAAGATACTTCAGACATTCTGTCATCCACCCTTTTCTTTATAGGTGAGAAAACTGAGGCCCAAAGAGGTGTGTGAAATTCACCCCTCAACTCTGTGTTTTAAGATTCGGAAATGAGCATCATAAAATCTTGTAATGATAGGGACATTTCAGTGGTAAGAATTTGGTCTCCCATGTTTAAGACCTTACCAGATTGTTGCTTGCCTAGATTCCTGGAATATTATCAGACCAGGAAGGATAAGGAAACATGAGAACCAAACTACACAAAATCTTTCTTCTGCAATTTATCTCTGTATCTTGTTGAAGTAGATAGTAGCTTCACTCTTTAAGTTTTCTGTACATCTCTGAAATGTTACCTAGTCATTTGTTCATTGATTTACTCATCTAACTAACATTGGTTAGGCCATCTCTATGTGTCAGATATTTTTCTAGAAATGAAAGTTATAATCCTCCACATTAATCCTCCCCTTACAAAGCTTACCATCTGCCTGAAGGAAAGGACACACCAGCAGGCACTGTTATGTTAGCCTGAGAGGTAAGCCTGGGGTGTGGGGGAACACTCAGAGCAGATACCCCAAGACCTGGGAGGTAAGCCAATGGCAGGGTAATCAGGAATGATTTATACAAGGAGGCAATTGACTTCTAGGTGGAAGGACAGATAGAAATGAGCTACTCTTTCATTTATTCAATATATTGCACCAGGCAGTGTGATAAGGCAATAAGAAATAAATAAATATTACAAATGGAAGAAATAAGAAGAGTGCTGATACAGAGGACAAGGAGGGGGCACATTAGAATGATCGGCCTCTGAGAAGCCTATGTTAGGTGAGACCAGAAAGATAAGAAGGAATTACCCATGGGAAGACAGGTAAGAGCATGGAGAGTGAGGGGGTGGGGTGGGGGTGGAGGGTGCAAAGGCTCTGGGGCAGAAAACTGCCAAGACTGTATGCTGCTGCTGCTGCTAAGTCACTTCAGTCGTGGCCGACTCTGTGTGACCCCATAGACGGCAGCCCACCAGGCTCCTCTGTCCATGGGATTCTCCAGGCAAGAACACTGGAGTGGGTTGCCATTTCCTTCTCCAATGCATGAAAGTGAAAAGTGAAAGTGAAGTCGCTCAGTAGTGTCCGACTCTAAGCGACCCCATGGACTGCAGCCTACCAGGCTCCTCCGTCCATGGGATTTTCCAGGCAAGAGTACTGGAGTGGGTTGCCATTAACTGCAAAAAGGCCTTTGTGTCTGGTACAAGGTACTGTGAAAAGCAAAGATGCATGATACACTCTGGGGAGGAAAGCAGGGACTAGTACATTCAGGGCTTGGTAGGCCAAAGTAAAAATGGGCAGCAGGGACTCTCCAAGCAGCAGTAGCCCATGTAAAAGCCTACAAATGTGAAAACAGTTGACAGTTGGAGGAACTGGTATGTGAGCATGGTAGCCTAGAGCATAGCGGCATCCAGTCCATGCACAGCATGAGCTGGGTACCTAGAAGCCTTGGTCATTTCCTAATCTGGGTCTTATAAACCTTTCAAACAGACCAAAGCCATTGATCATCTCTCTGGATCATTTGAATGGCTGTGGTCCAGACTTTCTCATCAGCTGCTGGAGGCACAATTTCAGAGAGCAAACTAGAGACAGCAGCTCACCCAGTGTACCAAGGGGGATGAAAACAAACTCTGCAGTCCCTGGGAGATAAATAGAAATTCAGAAATGGAGAATGGCAAGGACAGCTGGCCAGCAGGGAGACAGGCAAATGGCCAACGGTTCGTGTTTGGATGATGAGGAAAGGAAGAATAAAATGCAAGAGAAAACAAGGACCCTCTCTTCAAAGAGCTGGGAAACACCCTCTGCTTCCCTTCACTTCCCAGCTGGGGAGGGTAGCAGCAGTAGGACAAGAGGTCAGGAGGAAGCTTTCAGTCCCGGACACCCTGCCTGCTCCCGGGAGACCTGTTGGGGTGGATGTCACTCGGCCGGATGCCGGAAACGGGACACACAGGATGCGGTGCCCAGGCCCCTGCCGATGCCAGGGCCTGCCCTAAAGAACTGGACGTCAGCAAACAGAAAACCATTCAGACCCTGTGGCAGGCAGGGTTTCCATGGCAACCAACTGGTTTCCCCCAGCAGCTACCCATTCCTTCCCTTCCTGGATTAAACTTTGCATTGGATCACTTTGAGTAAAGTACAGGTTGGATCAGAGGTGTCGTGGGTATAGAAGGTGGTTTTGAGTATGGGAAGAAGAAATCAGGTTTTCCTATTAAGTCTGAGAATTAAAAGCCAGTGGAAGTCTAGGCAGAGATGTAATCAGGCTGTGTTTGGGGTTTTGTTTTTTTTTTTGAGCCTGACTTTGCTTCCAGCTCTGGCACTTGCCCGAGGCTTTTTTATAGCCAAAGGCCACTGGTCACTGCTTCCTCTTGGCCCTTCCCTAGCCATCACTCTTGCCTGCTGGAAGGGCCACTCTGAAGCCAATATTGTTCCCAAGCCCAAGCTGGCTAAAGTCCCTCTGCCCCTTTTCAGTGGCTGACAGATTAAGGGAAAGGGACCCTGAGAATGTTAAAGAAAGTTGACTCCTGGGCTCCACCTCCAAGTTTAGGAGTCATTAAGCCTTGGGTGGAATCTTAGAATCTGCTCTTTTCACAAGAATCCTAATCTATGCAGATTTTGATATATGTTGAACATGTAGCTAAAAAAAAAAAAAAAAAAAAAAGGCCCTGCTCTCAGGGATCACCTAGATTGGAATATAGCCCAAGCCATGGGATAAACAGATATCCAAGCATATAGCTGGATTCAGGCTATAGGGTGTATACTCCCCAGGCCATTCGGAGCTGCTGAATATCATTCAGCATCTTTAAGTTGACACTATAACTTTTCAAAAGAAGGAGGTTCTAGGTCATCACCTGGTGAAATGTGTGTTCCATTCCCTCTTTCAAAATGATTCCAGAGTCTCTAAGAATAGCAGAGTTCATGCCATGCTTGACTTAGATTTAAGTGGGTTCACTGGCTGTCATTTCTGATTCAAATGACCCAAATAAGACCCAGGGGAAGTCACATGAAGTGAACCAGAAAATGAACAGAAATGAGCATGACCAAAATGCTGGGAGGAATTCCTCTCATGCTGGAAACAGAGGAAATGTTTGTGTTGACCTTGCTTTCCTCTCCAGTGCTGATTAGTTTTAAGTGAGGTTGTTTTTATTTTTGTGTGCAGTGAATATATTTTCTTTGAACCTCTCCTAGTCCTTGGTTTCTCTGCCATTTAAGGCAAAGAAATTAAGGAAATTCTTAAAGAAACTGACAGACAAGAAACAGAGTAAGGAAGAAGTGGGAGGTGATTGAATCTCTGCTCTAGACACAAAGATGAGTGGTGACTTGTGGAGGAAATGTGCCAGCTTCATATAGTAAAAGTTAGCATATAGAGATTTCCCAGAATGGACCATCCACTGCTCAATGCTCATGTGTCAGAGAACTAAAATTACCCTGGATGTGTTTTATAAAAGGGTAATATCATGCCACATTTTTTTGTTTCCATTATAGTATTCAGCATGATGTTGGCTAACTAGTAGGTATTCAAAAAGTCAATGTTAATTTGTGGACTTTAAGAGGTAATTTTGATGGAGCAATCTGCAATCTGCAATGCATATAGTGAAATGTTTAACAAGACTTATAAGTAAATGTTTTTACTAGCTCCATTCTCTACAGCGTTCTTGCTGTGAATGCAGGAGATACTTATTCTGTGATACTGTTAGTCCTACATTGTCCTACATTGTTGGTAGGACATGTGATAAAATGTTTCTTTCCATCTTAAAAAAAAAAAAAAAAAGTAATTTTGATGGTTCTAATGCCTGATCAGGCTATCTTCAGGCTACGTCTTCTGGATAATGCCCTGGGGTTGAGATGACAAAGGAAGAGAACCACAGTGCTTCTTCTGAGTGTTTCTGTGACCTTGCAGTACTGGTAACTCTTCAGAAAGACTGGCCCAATATGAGCCTTCAGAGGCATCTGTAAGACTGTGTTTGATCACAAGTTAGGCTTCTGAGTTGAAGAATTAAATAAGAGAGGTACAGAGAAGTGCTAAAGACTGAAGAAGGTTCTTGACTCCCTCAGCTGGAATCCCAGCACTACCACTTATTAACTGCATGACATCATACAAACTACTCAACCAGTCCTCATCTGTAAAATGGGAATTGTAATAGGAATATCATAGGGTTACTGTTGAGGATTATATAAGAGAACACACTTAAAAAGCATTTAGAAAATAGCCTAATGCATAGTAAGAATTCAATAACATTAGCTATTATTAGTATTATCGAGCAGTGATCAGAGCTGGATTGGCTCATAAACAAAGGCTCAGGACTATAGCCACAGCTCAGACCCCTCAGAGACAGGTGAGATTCTGCTTTGTCTGTGTCTCCTACCTAGGCTACTTTATACACCTGAATTTGTCACTGAATCATGGAATATAATGATATCAGATACCCAAACATAAGGATTGTTTGCCCTTGTCTCTGTTTCAATCTCAGTTTCTAACAATTCCATTCTGTACAAATGTCTTGTCCACATTCTTACTGAGCCTCTAGATCTTCTAGAACCTGAATAAGAAAGGAAAAGAGGGGAGTGGCACATAGCAAAATGTCTGCTCTAGAAATCATAGTTAAGTTACGGGAATGCAAATGGGGGCTTTTGAATGAGGGAAACAAAGGAATCAGAACAAATCTCTTCTGTTTTCCAATAACAGATGCTAAAAAGTAGCCCTCAGAGAGAGGAGTCAGCTAGTTTCTAAGGGAAGTTGGGTCCTGCTCCTACGAGTAAGGATCGAAGGGAACATCTCAACAGGTTTTGAAGTCTGGCATTCTTAGAACGTTGTTGTAACCTTTGAAAACTTTCAGAGCCAGCTAAAGAGAACCAGAGAAGTCAGCCACCACACAGTTTTAGCCATAGGATTTTTGAACCATTGTCTCCAGGTCTTTTGCAGCAGCTTCACAGCTTTCTTCCCTCTGCTGCTGGTCCAAAGTGAACGATACACAGTAAATGCCAGGGGAGAAGCATAAGTGTTTCTATATATTTAAAATAAAATCGAGATTTCCCTGGGGTCCAGCGGTTAAGCCTTTTCAGTGTAGGGGATGCTGGTTCAATTCCTGGTCAGGGAACTAAGATCCCACATGCCTCTCAGCCAAAAAAACCAAAACATAAAACAGAAGCAATGTTGTAATAAACTCAATAAAGACTTTAAATAGTGTCCACATAAAAATCTCAAAATAAAATAAAATAGCCTCTGAATATATGCTCTGTTGCTTCAGTCATATACAACTCTCTGCAACCCCAGGGACTATAGCCCACCAGGATCCTCTGTCCATGGAATTCTCCGGGCAAGAATACTGGAGTAGGTTGTCATTTCCTTCTCCAGGGGATCTTCCCGACACGCATTGCAGGCAGATTCTTTATATCATCTGAGCCACCAGGAAAGCCCCATCTGAATATATACATACAATGAAATATCATGAAGCCTTAAAAAGGAAGGGAATTGTGACATAGGCTACAAGATGGATGAACCTTCAAAACATTTTAAGTGGGATAAGCCAGTCTCAAAAGAACAAAAGTACCCCGGCATGAAATAGTTAAACTCACATAGACAAAAAAGTAGAATGGTGGTTGCCAGGAACTGGAGGGAGGGGTGAATGAGAAACCGTTGTTTGAGTACAGAGTTTCTGTTTGAGATGATGAAAAGATTCTGGAGATGGATGGTGGTGATGGTTGCCCAACAATGCAAATCTACTTAATGCCACTGAACTGTACAATTCAAAGTGGTTAAAATGGTAAACTTGATGTTGCGTACATTTCACTGTAATAAACCACACGAAGCAGGAAGAGAAATGAGGTCCAAGTTGTGGCTGAAGTTTCTGCTCCAACCCTGCTATGTGAAGGTTTCCAGTTTCCAGTCTTGCAGGCAGATGTCACGGCAGATGTTTTTCAGTGGATGTCATCATCGGAGGGATGCAGAATCTGCTCTCACTTTCTGATTTGCCTCACTAGTCCCAATGCCTGCTCCCCTTGAGGGTTCTACTAAGACGGTGGAGGGAACAGATGGAGGAAAACAGGACTGATGCCCAGGCGTTTTCTTGCACAGCATAGTGGACTTTCTAAGAGAAATATAGGTTCTTGGAGTCATGGGGTTTATGCAGTGGGTAACTAGAAGTATTTCTCTTCAGTTCCCTAAATAAACAATAGACTTGTCACTGCTCAACAGCAAGTTTTGAAGACAGTGAAACAAAACTTCAATTTTACATTTCAGTAGCTTTCAAATTATTTTGATTGCCACCCCACAGTAAGAAATGCATTTTACATCAAGACACAATGCGTGCTTTCATACTGTAGAATTTATATAACTGAAACAACAGT
This sequence comes from Ovis aries, assembly GCF_016772045.2. Lineage (NCBI taxonomy): Eukaryota > Metazoa > Chordata > Mammalia > Artiodactyla > Bovidae > Ovis > Ovis aries. Next base: position 62,696,753 of record NC_056065.1, read on the forward strand.
TTTGCCAAATAATTCTTGCCCTTGTTACATGTAGGGGACTGGAATGTTGAGCCTTCTCTCCTCAGTTCTTTTCTATTCCGTTGCATTTTTTGATGTTGTTGTTGTGACATTGTTAACTATTTATTGAATGATGCAGTAATAACAATGGAAAAGCACACAGAATCCATGCTCTGCTACTGGGGGTGTGCTTTTTTCTTCTTCTTGGCAATTTCTCAAACTATTAGGAGGCTATTTCACCACAAAGGAACACAGTCTTTAAAGCCCCTGGGCAGTTTCACAATGATGATAAAAAATCATAATTGAAAAAAATTAATTGTAGAACTAGGACTGTTTTATGTAAATTTCCCTATAAAGTGCTGGTTGTACTGCATTAAATTTGTTTGGAACCGTCTAACGCATCTTGATCTCTAATGCATCTTGATCTACAGCTCAGAAAATACTGTATTATATTTGCCTCTTTGGCCTTCCCAGGTGGCACTAATGGTGAAGTATCTGCCTGCCAATGCAGGAAACAACAGTGGGTTCAATCCCTGGGTCTGGAAGATCCCCTGGAGGAGGGCATGGCAATCCACTCCAGTTTTCTTGCCTGGAGAATCCCATGGGCATAGGAGCCTGGTGGGTTAGTCTATGGGGTCGCAAAGAGTCAGACACAAATGAAACAACTTAGCATGCATGCACACATATCTGCCTCTCTAGCCATTGGGTTAATATGAAATGGCTTGTTCCAGGGAGCTGACTATAGGCTAGCAAGAGGAGTCTTCAGGTCAGTTTCAGAGGGAAAAAGCCTGATGTGACGCAGGAACTGATTGCAAAATAAGTGTGTAGGAGCCACAGGCAAGGCTCAGCAGGAGAGGTCTGGATCATGAGTCAGCCCTTCAGCAGAAACAGTGAATATGGGCGTCAGCAAAGTCTCCCCTTCTCAGACACCACCACAAACAATTATCAAATCAAATCTAATTCAGGTGATTAGGGAAAAGGCAAGAACAGGAAACCCTGGAATCCTGCTAAGCCTTGCAGTAAGGAGTCCACACACTATGTGCCATTTTTTCAGAGGGAAATTAAAGGTCAGGTCAAGTTTAAGGGCACATGTGGTGTCACTTTTTCAAAGCCTCCAAGACTCAGTTACTATCTCACTTCTGGGCCCATCATTCTTGCCGTGTTGTACAGGGACCTGGGAAAGAGAATCTTGAAAACTTGTGCCTGTTTTCTGTTTTGGTGGATTTTTCTGTGCATGTGAGAGAGTTCTGAAGGAAGGTAGCCCCACTATGGGAGTGTGTGCTTACTGGCTTACTGACCACTCACAGTCCAATCTGAGATGAGCGGAATTAACATCCACTGAGTTCATATGGAAAAGCACATGTTGTGATAATAAAGTCCTGTATGCACCATAAAAACACCTATTATTTTTGCCAGATATGTTGAGATGATTCATTTTCCAGGCTCAGAAACTAAACTAAGAATTTATTTCCCCCTCAAAAAAGACAAAACCAAAACAAAGCAAAGCCTATCTAAACAGACCCCAGAATACTCTCTAATGTGGTATAGATTATGGATGTTTAAGAAAATCATCCAGAGCAGAAACAAACACAACATTGTAATGTACTTATCCTTCAATTGAAAAAAAAAGTCATCCAGCATCCGACACACTTGGTTTAGGGCATTCTCGGGCTTCTAAAGTCAGCTTCCATATCCTTTCCTGTTGAGGTCCTTTAATGGACCGGAACCTGGTGGTCCGGAGTCGACAATAAGAAAGTAAAGGAGAGAAAGAGGCTGATACTCCTTGGTTTACACAGAAAGCCAATAAAGCCCCTGGCACAGGGCTTGGTCTGTTCACAGAGGCCTCAGGCGCCCTCTCGATGGGGTGAAGGCACAGAGCGCCTTCTCGAGAGGGTTTTAGAAGCCCAGGCAGGAAAGTGAACTCAGAGGGCCTCTGCGCTCCAAGGGATCAGCCTGAAAAAGAGAGACAGACAGACAGAAAGAAAGATGCGGGACCAGAGCTCTGATGGAGCAAAGGTGTTTTAATTAACATGGTGTGTGCATATATACTATCTTACAAAGTAGTTATTCTCAGCAGAGATAAAGATTAAAATTCCAGACTTACAAAACATAGGCGATCCATATTAAAGAGAGATTTATAAACAATGACTTTTACCGTATGGTTCACAAGGAGGAAGAAGATATTTATCACCATATAGAAACGCTAATGAAGGAAATGCCTGGATTCCTCAGTCCGGGGAGAGGCTTGCCTCTCCTCTTAATTCCTGAATATTCAGGAATTAATAAGGAGCAGAGAATTCCTGACAGATCCAAAACAGCACACAGAAAGCCTCCTGTTAAATGCTTCCTGACACTTTCCTACTAGGAGCTTCCCTACTAGCTCAGCTGGTAAATAATCTACCTGCAATGCAGAAGATACCAGTTCAATTCCTGGGTTGGGAAGATCTGCTGGAGAAGAAATAGGCTACCCACTCCAGTATTCCTGGGCTTTCCTTGTGGCTCAGCTGGTAAAGAATTCACCTGCAATGCAGGAGACCTGGGTTTGATGCCTGGGTTGGGAAGATCCCCTGGAGAAGGGAACAGCTACCCACTCCAGTATTCCACCCTGAAGAAGTCCATGGACTGTAAAGTCCATGGGATCACAAACAGTCAGACATGCCTGAACGACTTTCACTTCACTCACTTTTCAAAGATGTGCCTAATATGAAGGGAGGTGGGCCCCTCTCTGCTACCTCATGAATTGTCTCTCTTGGGCAATAACAAGATCGTGGCTTCCACAATGTAAAGAAAATGCCACGATCAGAGTCCGTAGGATACATTATGGATACCAAACAATTCAGGTTATCATCTCCTTTAGTTTCAGTGATGGAATGTCCCATTGGAACAATGTTTAAAGATCATCTTTTTCCAATTCCCTCAATACATCATCCCAAGTCACTTGGAATACATGGGAATGGACTTTACTTCCAAGCTTACCTCCTCCAAATCAATTCAACTCATCCTTTTCATTTTCTAAATTTCAATAAACAGGTGGTCCTTACCACAGAGTTCCACTCATTTCTCTCTGTGTCCTCCATGTGGACAGCATGCCATGTTTCCACTTACATTACATCTCTGGCCTCCCCCCTCTTTTTTCCCCAGCACATAGCATTGGACTCTGTTTGTCGACTGACCCCACAAAGTCTCTACTTAGTACATGTTCATTCAGACAAGAGAATAAGCTGTGGAAGGTGTGGCTGAATCTTCTCCTAAGACAAAGTTCAGCCAAAAGTGAATTTCAGATTCCTATCTGACTATGTGAAGGAGACTTTGCTGAATATTCCAAGATATTGCCTGTAATTAGCAAAGTGTGTTGATTATGGCACCTTGAGTTGCCTGAAACAGAAATTGCGCACTCAAGCAGGCTTAATCAATGTATTGCCTCACATAACTTAAAATCCAGAGATGGCTTGGTTTCCAGGAAAGATACGGTTCAGTGATGCTTGGTAATGTCATTAAGGACAAGGGTTAATCCAGCCCTTCCATTCTGCTGTCTTTAGCATCAGCTTCACTGCAAGTTTGGTTATTCTCAGTACAACAATATGGCTGCCCCTAGATATCAGGCTATGTGCTCCTTGTTCATGCCCAGCAGGAGAGAAATGAATGAAAGTAGCTTCTCCCCAAAGCCCACTCCTTTAGTCTTATTGGGCCAGAGTAAGTCATGTGTCCACCACTGGCTCAATGACAGTTGCCAGAGGAATGCTATATGCTAGTTGGTGTAAATCGAGGCTTCTATGTAGCAGCACTATTGATATTTTGGATGGGTTGTTCTTTGCTGTCAAGCCATTCTATACATTATAGGATATTTAGCATCACCCTTGGGGTTTATAATTCCCTATCACTACAAGTCATGAGAATTAAAAATATCTCCAGACATTGCCAAATGGTGGGGGTGATGGGGTAATCACTCCTGGTTGAGAATCACTGATATAGACCAATCAAGCTACTTATTGGCTCTGTGCCTCAGTTTTCTCATCTGTAAAATAGGAATCATAACAGTAGCTCACTCATATGGGCTTCCCTCATAGCTCAGTTGGTAAAGAATTTGCCTGCAATGCAGGAGACCTGGGTTCGATTCCTGGGTTGGGAGGATCCCTTGGAGAAGGAAATGGCAATCCATTCCAATATTCTTGGCTGGAAAATCCCATGGACAGAGGAGCCTGGCAGGCTACAGGGGGTTGCAAGAGTCAGACATGACTTAGAGACTAAACCACCACCACCATGATCATTATGAGAATTAAATTAGTTAATTTATTGATTAATATATTAAATTAGTTAATTTATTAAGCCTGATGGCTCAGTGGTAAAGAATCTGCCGGCCAAAGCAGGAGACACAGGTTCAATTTCCTGGTCTGGGGAGATCCCACATGTCTTGGAGCAATTAAGCCCAGGCTCCACAACTATTGAGCCTGTGTAATAGAGCCCATGCTCTGCAACAAGAGAACCTACCACAGCAAGAAGCCCATGCACTGTAACGAAGAGTAGCCCCCACTCACTGCAACTGGAAAAGTCTGTGCAGCAGCGAAGACCCAGCATGGCCAAAAATAAAGAAGTAAAATTACTTTTAAAAATATCAGTTAATTTATTTAACAATATAGAGTATAGTCAGCACTATTTAAATGTTTGCTATTACCTTTATCCACTACTTTTAGTGACTGGAAGGCAGGAAGTACTCAATAAATATTTTCTGAATGAATAATAAATGCAGTTAAAGAGTCATTTGTATCTGTGAAACACTGATGTAGTTCAGCAAAATAGTATTCTGTAATGCCATTCCTCCTCAAAATTTCTGAAGTTTGGATTGTACTCTGAGTTTGTGGGGCATTTAATTTCTTCACTTGAGAAGAAACCTTGTGTTCCCAATGGAAGGTAATATTATTCCTTGCTATATGTATAAAGGTAAAACCTGGTGCCGATCAGAATTAGCATGGTCATTACAGAATGAGAAGAGTGAGCTAGGAGGAATCAGCGGCCTTAGATGGACCTGATGATTTACTCATTTAACACATGGAGTGGGTCTTCTCTGCATTGTGTCCTGGAAACCAATGTTGAGAATATTTCCATAGCTGAATGCTGTGGAGGGAAAGCAGTCTGAGGTCCAATGATTAAAAATGCTGAGGGTTGGGAGTTCCTGTTGGTCCAGTGGCTAAGACTCCGTGCTCGCCATGCAGGGAGCCCAGGTTTGATCCCTGGTCAGGGAATTAGATTGCACATGCCATAAGAGTTCAGAGCTAAGACCCGGTGCAACCAAATAAGTAAGTATTTTATTTAAGTGCTGAGGGTACTATCTTGGTGGCATAATTTAAAAGTTTATGCATTTTTCACTTTGTTAATGTTAATAATAATAATGCTTCTATTTGAACAGTGCCCCCATGCAGTTTTAAAAAACACTTTCACATGCCTCTCTGAAATGATAACTGGGAGTGAACCCATATCATAAAGATATTTTATCTACAGAAGCTGAGCTTAAGGAGTCCTGAAGGAGAACTTAGGCCACACCGACTGGCCAGAGTTCAAGGGCTGGAAATCACCAAGGTTGAGGAAGCCAGCTTACGGTCATAGAGGCTTGCATGTCAGGACAGTGGAGACATGAGTGCTTCTTCAGGAACATTTCTTGGCAAATCAGCAGAGGCGATGAGTGGAGAGTGGATTAGGGGCACATGCGGGGGAAAGATAAGTGATATAAGCTTCTGGTTAAGCATGGCGGGTGGAAGACGTGATCACCATCCTGAAATCCCACTAATGTGTCAGGGAAAAGATTTAAGAACCCATTACACATAAACCATCAAAGACAAAGAGAATGGGACAGAAGCCAACACTAGGTAAGAAACAGGAGAAGGTGGGGAGAAGACAAGGGTGTGTGTGTATGTGTGAATATGGGCTGGGTGAGGGGTGTGTGTGTACGAGATGCATGTGTGAGTATGTGAGGTATATATGAGATGTGTGTGAAAAGTGAGTGTGAGTGTGAAGCATGTCTGAATGTATGTGTACATTAGGGCTGTGTGTGTGTGAGGTACATGTGAGGTGTGAGTGAATGTGTACAAGTGTGTGCATTATTCATATATATGGGGTGTACTGTGTGTGTGTTTGTGCATGAGATGTTTTGTGTATGTATGATGGGTGTGTGTGTGTGTGTGGAGGGAAATTGTAGGAAGAAGCTAAGGTCTCTTCTTCACAGTAGGAGGTTCTTAGTCTACTCAGGCGGCCATTACAAAATACCACAGACTGGCTGGCTTAAATGGCAGACATCTATTTCTGACAGTTCTGGAGACAGAGAAGTCCCAGATCTAGGTATGGGCCAGTTTGGTTCCTGGTTGGCTTGAGGACAGCCACCTTGTCATTGGGATCTCCTGTGGCCTTTCCTCTGTGAATACTCTTAGAAAGCACTCTGTCTCTTCCTCATCTTACAAGAGCACTAATCCTATCCGATCAGGCTCCACCCTTACGACCTCATTTAACCTTAATTACTGTATAAAGACTCTATTTCCAAACATAGTCACATTAGGAGTTGGTACTTCAACATATAAATTTTAGAGGGAAACAAATCATTCTACAGCAGAAGTCAATAGGAGATATGAAATGGTAAAATTAAGTAGCTTATTATTTAAAGAAATGGTGCTAAACATAAGAAATAGTTAAGAGTTAGAAGAGATTGATCCTGGGGCAAAAAGACAGGGTACAGAGGAATGAGGCATGGGATGTATGAAGCTGCTGATAATTATTATTATCTGCCCTTAAAATTCAATTCTTTCATAAAGTTTCCTTTGACTGAACTTTGATTGATTAAGGCTGGGAGGAAGAGGATTAGATGGGGTGCCTTGTCATTTATCAACCAAGCTGGGACATGACTGAGAATGAAAAGGAGCGTTACTACATAGGGACAATAGGTGTAAATGGAACAACCCTGGATAAACTGGGATTTAGGGTCAGCCTACTTAGGCGGTAACTAAGGCTTGGCTTTATTAAAAAATGGGGAAGGATTATTTCAGTGCTTTAGGGGCAGAAGGATGGCTACCCTTCCGGCAATTGTGGAGTGGTAGATAAACAGGTCAGGTCAAGTGAAATCCCCTCAACTGAGTGGCATCATTTTGGGAAGTTGTCCCTGACCCTTCTGCCAGGCATCCCAGGGCAGAATTCAGTGTTCCTCTATGCTTCCTAGTGGAGAAGGAAATGGCAACCCACTCCAGTGTTCTTGCCTGGAAAATCCCACGGACAGAGGAGCCTGGCCGGCTACAGTCCATGGGGTTGCAGAGGCAGACACGACTAAGCAACTGAGCATGAGCATGCTTCCTAAATACCTTCTTCATATTTTCATTGAATAATTTACCATACACCCACTGAGACCATGATTTTCTTATTTGTGTCCTGAGCTCCGCTTGTAGGACTCTCACCCCCAATATTGGACTGACAATTAAACCATGGTCCATCCAAAGCGAGACCATGCAGTATTACCTATGACATTACTGAAGAGTATTTAAATACATGGAAAAAGGTTTTTCAGGTATTACTTGAAAAGTTTGTAAGATGTGTATATAATACAACCCCATTTTAATAAATAAGCATATTTAGAGAGCTTTCCATATCAGTATATAAAGAGAGAGCCACTCAATTTTTAGCAACTATAAAGTGTTTCATTTCATGGAAGCACCATGAATATTTAACTAGTTCCTATTGACAATTAGATTGAATATAGCCATCTGTTACTATAAACAACAGTGCAACCATCTTTATATACATATATATATACACACACACACATATTCACATACATATATATACACACATAATATTTTTTTGTACTATGCAAAATCTCAGGTGAAATGACTGGATAAAGGGTACTCGTGTCTTTAAGGCTTTGTACCAGCTGTTCCTTTTGCTTAAAGTGTTTTTTCCTTAGGTCTTCACAAGTCTTCTGATTATGAATTCTATCATATCATTCTGTCTTATCTTTATAATAGAGTTCATCACTACCTGAGACTTTATTTCTTGTCTAGTTTCCCACTAGAAGGTAAGTTCCTTGAGAGAGGTCAACAAATAATTGTTGGAAACATGACCGAATGGTAAACGCATTATATATATGGACCAAAAACAAGGCAGGCAAATGTTTATGTTCACTATGGTTATTTCTGTTTGTAACTGAGTTTATCTTTATGCTTATTTGAATTTTTCAAATTTTTTATCCTAGAAATGTATGCTTTTGTAATCATATGGCTATTTAGTATTTTCAATAAACTGTACAAAAAATGACAGGAGGACTAAATCTTAGAATTTATTATGGGTCAAGTGCACTTCATAATACATAGCCAGTGTTTGCTATCGAAATTGCAGAGATTAGGACTTACCTGATGGCCCAGTGGTTAAGACTCTGTGCTTCTACTGCAGCAGTCCTGGGTTCAACCCCTGGTCTAGAAACTAAGATCCCACATACTGTGTGGTGTGGCCAAAAAATAAGAAATTAAAAAAAAAAAACTGCAGAGATTGCAACTTATTTTTAAAGTCCACCAAAACTATTATTGGTTTTTTTTTTTTAAAGAAAAAGAGAGAGAAGAAGAAAGAAAGGAAGGAAGGAAAAGAAAGAGGGAATGAATGAAGAAGGTGGGAATAAGAAAGAAAAAAAGCCAACAGGATATACTAACATAACTGAAATAAAAATATTTATAAAATATTTATTTCACCCTTGCTTACTTAAATTCCACATGTATCCACTTCATAATGACATTCTGTTGGAAATGCTGGCTGGCTGTTTTTACTTTGACACAGACTCAGTTTTCTCGAGGCCTGTAGGGCAGCTCCTCCTCTGAGGTGGCACATCCCAACCAGTGCACAGAGACTCATGAGTAATTGTTTCCCATCAGAACAGGACAGCCAGCTTTCCCACAGATTTCACGTCCACAGACCAGGCACAGGGGCATCTGATGCAATTCGGGATGCTCCAGGAGCAGGGATGGAAAGGACACAGGACTCACAGGGATCCCTTGCAAAGTCAGAATTTGAACTCTGGGCCTGATAAGCTCCCAGAGTCAGATGGAGGAGAGTAAATAGGAATCTCTGGGGAAATTCAAGTAGCACAGATTTAACTGGGATAAACTGACAGTCAAGACAGGTTAAAGAAGAAAATCAAAGTTGGTCAACAGCTGGACTAAAAGAGATCTTGCGTTTACCTGCTGATTAATTATTGCACCTTGATTGACGTCATGGGGCTGCACTGCATTTAAGCCCCTGGAACATTTTAAGAGCTGGATATTCCCAATTATTTTAAAAAATCTATTGAGTATTGTGATGGGCTGTTTGTCCTCCAAATTTCATTTGTTGAAGCCCTACCCCCCACCAACAGTATAACTGTATTTGGAGAAAGGGCCCTCAAAGAAGTAATTAAGGTTAAATAAGGGCACAAAAGCAGTGGTATAATTAGCGTCCTCAAAGGAAGAGGATGCGAGACCAGAGCGTGCGCTCTCCCTGCGTGCACACAGCGAGCAAAGGTTACATGAGGACACAGTGAGAAAGAAGCTGTCTACACACCAGGAAAAGAGCCTTCACCACGAACCAACCATACTGGCACCCTAATCTTGAACTTCCAGTCTCCAAAACTATGAGAAAATAAGTTTCTGTTGTTAAGCCACTCAGTCTGTGGAGTTTTGTTATGCAAACTAAGACATGTTAGGGACAGAAAAAATGTCCACTGGGATTGTTGCAGTCCCCACAAGCAAATGTTAAAAAAAAAGTGCCCAGGCTTAATAAGGTAAAGGTAAAGACATCACAGTCAGGGCCATCCTTCTTACACACAGGTCAGATTATAATGTTCCTCTGCTTAAAAACCTCCCCAGAGTCCCTGAGTCCTACAGGACAAAACTGGAGTCCTTTGCATGGCTAACCTAGCCCTGTCCAGCCCGACAGAGCCCATAGTGGAGCTTCTTCTTCAGCAACTGTCACCACAGCCTGGCTGAAGCATGTCACCTTGGAGGAGGAGCAAGGCTCAGAGGATCCAAGAACTGAGTCTGTGTCAGAGCTAAAAGCCACCAAGCAGCATTTCAACAAAAGGTTCATTTTAAGATGACTTCTCCTCTGCCCTAGAATTCTGCCACAGGCAATTCTAGACGCCTACTCAGGTGCTCTGGATTTTCAGTGTCTACTCTGCTCATGTTATTCCCTCTGAATTTCAGGAGATATGATCTGGTTACAGGTGGATAAGATAAAGGATGAGATGTGGTTGCAAGAGAATGTTAAAGGGGACTCCCATTTTCCACCATGGTGCACTAAATACCTACACTGGACGTATGAAGGAGGTGTCCAGATATTTTTTTAGATCGTTAGCTGATCACTTTATACAAGATGTTTAAAGAGGCTAAGAGAGGGGATAGTTTTTTGATGAGTCATCTGTGTCCTGCAAGTCACAGGGAGGTGGAGAGAGAAAAGGAAGTCCTTTCCCCTTGTTTTATTCAAATCAAGTGAGAGGAACTTGCATGGAACCACCTGGGAAGCTCATTATGTGCTTTCTGCAGTTTGTAGGGCACAGAGGACTCTGTCATATCCTGAGGCATCTGAAGGCAGAGAAGCTGTGGTTGCGAGCATCCTGGTCTGTGGGAAGGGCCAGGAGAAGCAGCTGTGTTTGACTCTTTGCACTCCAAGGATTTGTCACAGCCAAGGCTTGAACAGGGCTTCCCTGAACCACATGTGAGCCATCGGATAGAGCCTGCTGGGTTTCTTAAACCCCACCTGGGACAGCCTGTTGGAGGGGAGAGGAGGTGGGGATTCTAAGTGCCCAGCCAAAGGGTATACCTGTCCATTCAAGGGAATAGCAGGAGAGAGAGTCCTACAAATGAAGACTTCAAAGAATCCACCAAGTGCCCTGACACAGAGTCAGATTGAAATACATACATGCTGTGTGCAAAGGAAACCAAGTGCAATCCATAATGGTCAGCCAATTGAGAGCTTTCCTGAGCCTGACCTCTTCCCTCTTTCCCCACTCCAATCTTCCAGAGATTAGAGCTTGTAGCTTTCAAGTCTGGGAGTAAGGGATGGAGAGGAAGAGAAGGACAGCCAAACATGGTCCCCTTGCTCAAAGTGGCTTCTCACCTGGAGCTGTCCTGAACTCAGGGAGGGGACAAGATGTAACCTTAGATAAAAGTTGGGCCTGGCATTTAAATATTGGAAATGGAGTTGTTTGTGAAACTCAGCGTGACAAGAGGGTTTCTTATTATTTAAGAGCAGTCAGAAAAGCCAGAGACCTATTCTAGATTCATCCAAAAGGTATTTTTTAAAAAAACACAAAACCAAAACCTAGCCCCAGACAGCAAGATTGAAGGGCAGCCAGGTGTCAGAGGAAGAAGAGATTAGTTGCATCCTTGTGTGATTAACACCTAAAACAGTTTCAATGGAGTAATGGAGACAGAAGTCAAACTGCAATAGGCTGCCAGCAGTCCCCAACCTTTTTGGCACCAGGGAGCAGTTTTGTGGAAGACAATTTTTCCATGGATAGGGTGAGGAGGTGGAGGGGTTGGTTCAGGCAATAATGGGAGAGAGCCATGGAGAGAAGCACCTCCACTCATCTCCTGCTGTGCCAGCCCAGGAGGTGGGTAGGGTGGTGGTGAGGTTCCTAAGAGGCCACAGGCTTAGGGGTTGGGGACCCGTGGCTGATCTAGAAGGAGCTGAGAATGTAAATGCATGAGTAGGAGGAGAGACAAAAGGCAGCAGCTGGAGGATTATCTGGGGTAGAGAGATTTTTTTTAATAGGAGAAATGTATAGAGTATGTGTAAAAAACAGTGGAAAGAAGCCAGCAGAGAGGAGGCTGATAAGTGCAAGGTCCCTGAGCAGACCAGAGTGGGTGGGACCCACGCACAGCTTCAGTCTCAGACTGAGCAGGTGCCTCTTCTATCAGAATAGGAAGGAAAGGGAAAGGGGAGCCATGAGGCAGGCAGGAAGCTGAAGGCATTTTCACCTGACTGCTTCAGTGCGCCTTCTGGCAACCCACCCCAGTATTTTTGCCTGGGAAATCCCATGGACAGAGGGCCCCGGTGGGCTACAGTCCACAGGGTCACAAAGAGTCAAACATGACTGAGCGACTACCACTACCACTACTTCAGCGTGCCTTCTGTTATGCAGGAGTGAAGGGGAAACTGAGGGTTCAACCCCATGAGGAGGATGGAGAAGGTGTGAAAGCGTCATCTCAAGAGAAAAGGAGAAACACTTAGCTTGTGGAACAAGGTTGGATGCACTTAGGGTCCTGGCTGAGGCTGGAAGACATATCTAATTGAATATTCATCTGGACTCTCTGCTAGAACCTCGGGAAGAGACCCAACTGCTGGCACCAAGTCCATGGAGTCAGGGAATGTCCGAGTGAAAACAGAACAACGTGGTGATCGCTCAGATTCAGGGAAACCACTGGTCTGAGATGCTTTGAGAGCTTCTGTCCTACATGAATCCACATCACTCTCTCTATTACTTGGGGATTTTTTTTTTCCAAGTTTTAAAAATAAATGGATGGCATTGTCTAAGAAATTTACAACCTGAGCCTACTGAAAAAGACATGAGAGATAATACAGGCCGTAAGATATTATGACTGATGTTTCTGCAGTTTCCGCCACTGGGGACATGGCTGCCCTCAGTCTTGTCTCTGCAAAAGTCAATGACAAAAAAATTTAAGGAAATAGATTATGACGCACAGGTCCCTGCTCTCTAATCTACTGACAGACTGATCTACCAAAGTCAGATAAGGACTGCAATAGGGTGGAGATGAGGGCGTGTGAAATGTGAAAAATAGGAATAAATATGTCACACCATTTCCCAAACCCACAATTTCAGATCAAGCTCTCATAGACACAAATTAACTTTTTAACTTTCACAAAAAATGTTTTTAAACGGCATCGTCCAGAAAAAAGATGAGTCATCTATTTCATTCTCCATGGTTTCCACTTCACCTAGCACAGAGCCTGGTACAGAGGTAAATGCTTGATAAATAATTACCTAGTGAATATAATGAGCTCCCGGGTGGTGGCTAACCTGCCCATCTCAGTGCACCTGCCTGTCTTCTGCCCTGTGCACACACACGCACACACATACACACATACTCTCACGAAAAGCTGCTTTTCTCCTCCAAATATCTGTGGGAATTTGCATGTTGGAGAAAAATTAGCATTGTCTCTGGAAAGGATTTCTTAGCCTATAATGATGAAACCAGTAAGAGATGGAAGTTGAGCTGAGGCAGGAGAGAATGGATTTTTGGTACAAGGACCATGGACATAGTGAGGCAGGCAGAAGAGCTGTGAACTTTGGGGTTCCAGGTCCTTCTGGATGCCTGTAAATCAGCTAAAAATAATTTTGCCCCATGGTTACTCTCATTTGTCCATAGTGATTTTGATGGTGAGTAGCTAGTATGAAACTACTGGTGTGGTGACTGCTACTAGCAAGCTGCAAACAGAAATTCTCCCTGCACAAAAGTACAGCCCTTACTATCTGGAAAAGCCTTGACAAACACATTTGATGACTCATCCTGTACTTTCAGGCTGTTTTGTCTTTGCTGAAATCCTTGGCATACAACTACTGAAGTTTTTTTTTTTTTCAACTTTATTCCTTTTCTTTTAAATGGAATCCAGACCCAGTACTAACTGTCATCTATGTTCCAATGCTTGAAAAATTCATCACCTTGCATTTCTGTAAAGAGTGCTTTTTTAAAATTAACTTGTTTACCCCTTTTTACTGTTTAAACCATTGGTCAAAACTGAAATGATAAGTCCTCCTCTAATCTTCTGAAAGAAGGAAAAGAAAGTAAATGAACATTGAAGTACAGTGAAAGCATTAGTCGCTCAGTCACATCTGACTCTTTGCAATCTCATGGACTGTAGCCCACCAGTCTCCTCTGTCCACAGAATTCTCCAGGTAAGAATACTGGCCATTCCCTTCTCCAGGGGATCTTTCTGACTCAGGGATTAGACACAGGTTCTCCTGCACTGCAGGCAGATTCTTTATTGTCTGAGCCATCAGGAAAGCCATATACTAAGTCTCTGAATTACGACTGAAAGTAATGCAAAACTGAATTGCACAAGCAATTTTAGTGCTTGCTGGAAGACTCCTGAGTAATGTTTGAGCTCTGCCATGGATGGTACACCCTGCTGCTTTTGAGAGTAATACATGGAAAGAGGTTTCCAGGATTTGCTACATGGGATGGTTTGCATGACTCAACTTGGTTATCCCGGAAGTAAGTTCCCCAGAATTCCTTTCTCAGCTCCTTCTGTCACTCTCTCCCCAGTTTCCCAAGGTCATCCAGCAAACCCCACAATCATCTCTCTGTTGAGAGGGGTCCTAATAGTGTCTTGCTCTGAGAAGACTGAGCGGCAGAGTGAATGTACATATAAACTAGGCAAACCTGGCTTAAAGGCTCAGCTCAACCACTGATGAGTGGGATAAACCATGTGTTTAAGACAAAGCAACAGAAGATATTAGCTCTCCCTCTGTAACTGCCAGTTCATGCTTCTACCTGTCTTGCATCTTTAAATGATTCTTATGATTACACTGGCCTACATAAAGGATCCAGGACAACCTTCTTATCTCAAGATCATTAACTTGGTCATCTTAGCTACAGAGTCCCTTTTACCATGGAAGGTGTCATATTCACAGGTTTGGGGGATTAGGACATGGACACCTTTGGGAGGCCATTATTTTGTCTTCCACAAATTCCAGTCACTGGTGAGGATGTGGAGAAATTGAAACTCTCATACTCTGTTGGTGGGAATATAAATTGGCACAGCCATTTTGGAAAACACACACAAAGACTTGTACGCAAGAGCAACTTTATCATGATCACAACCTGGAAACAATGCAAATGTTCATCTGCATGTGAATAGACAGATGAAAGAAGCTATCCATACAACAGAGTGTTTCTGAGTAACAAAAATGAATAAGCGGCAGCTATTACAAAAACATGGATGAACAAAAGACACCAAACACAGAAGAGTACATACTGTGTGACTCCTTCCATGTGAAATCCCAAAACAGGCAAAATAGTGAAAGAAAATGGACCAGCGATTGCCTGAGACTCAAAATGCAGGGAGGCTGGCCCTAAAAAAGGAATGAAGGAATTTTTTGGAGCAATGGAAATGTGTTATATCTGGATTGTGGCTAGTTACATGAATGCATTCATCTGTTAAAACTCATTGAGCTCCACTCAATAAATGAATGCATTTTATTGTATATAAAATACATCTCAATAAAATTCATTAATTTTTTTTTCATAGAAGGGTTATCATTTGCCCTCCTTAGGAAATTGTTAGGTAGGTAGAACAGGGAAAAGGAGTCCAAAATGGCGGTGGCTACAAGACAAGGAAGGGAAAAGCCCACAAAAATGAAACAAAAGAAGGTCCAAGAACCGGAGTGAGGACCTCAGGTAAAACAAACAACACTCCTGGCTGGCCCAATTTACATAGGACAGGCCCAGGGAGAGATAAGCATATAAATAGAAGAGCCAAAGCCAGCTCTCTCTCTCTCTCTCTCCCCCCCACGCGCTGGGGTGCTCTTCTCCTCATGTCTTTAGATTGACGTGCCCTCACACCTTGATGATGGATTTTCCTGCTATCTTCTAAATAAAATAGAGCTGTAACACTGAGCAGTAACACCAATTTGTCTAAGAGCTATAACATGGTCCATTCGAGACCTGAGAGCTATAACACGGTCTATCCAAGACCTGAGAGCTGTGATATGCCGAGGAGGCGTTAATGTCCGTCACTCCAAATCTTTGTTGTGACGAGACAAAGAATCAAGGAACATACACCCGCATGACAAAACTAAATTGCTTCCAGGAATTTCTTCCTGTCTAGCAGGGGTGTGCCAGCTGCCACTGAGTCCCATCTCCTCTTACCTGGCCCTCAGTGAAGAGGAATAATAAATAGCTCAGACACTCTTCAAATTCTTTAAGGCATTTAGTCAAGAATGAGCCAAACCCTGAAAACTATCCCTTTACAGAGCTTCCCTAAATCATAACTTATTCCTGCAAACAGACCCATTTTCCTCCTTGCAGAGTCCTGAATTGCTCACATTTGGAGAAATAACCAAGGCAAGAGAAAAGCTTGAACTACAGATTTAGAAGGAATCCTGATGAGCTGTCTGATACTAATTTGTTCCACTTTCTCCAAGCTAGACCCCATTTCAGTCAGGCAATCAAAAAGTGTCTGTGATGTTCTCATCCCTTATATATGAAATCTAAAAAGAAATGATACAAATGAACCTACAAAACAGAAAGAGACTCACAGACTTAGAGAACAAACTTATGGTTGCCATGAGGTAGGGATAGGTAGGGAGTTTGGGATGGACATGTACACACTGCTGCATTTTAAATGGATAACCAACAAGGAGCTACTGTGTAGCACATAGAACTCTGCTCAGTGTTATGTGGCAGCCCAGATGGGAAGGGATTTTGGGGGAGAATGGATGCATATACGTTTGGCTGAGTGCCTTTGCTGTTCACCTGAAACTATCACAACGGTATTAGTCTGCTATACCCCAATATTAAGTTTTTTAAAAATGTCTGTGATGTTCTGTGTGCTGTGTTTTGAGCTAATTACAGTTCAGAGCTTACTCTGTCCCTGGGCTGGGCTGAGTATTTCACGCGAATAATACACAAATTAATCTTCATAGTAATCTCATGAGATAGGTACTATTATCACCCCCATATTACAGACGAGAAATTGAAGGCAGGGTGCTTAAACGACTTCCTTATTGTCAGTAGGGAATCAGGACTAGAACCCAGAGTTGTAGACTGCAGAGCATTTATCTATTGTCATATACGGCTGATCCTGGTCCTCATAAGGGCTCTCAACATGTTGGAAGGGTGGCTTAGAAGAGTGAAACTAACCACACAGGGAAGTGGAGCTCTAGATTATTTGAAAAGTCTCTAGAAAGATCCTATCCTATTCTCTTTCCCTCATGCTAAGTCACTTCAGTTGTGTCTGACTCTGTGCGACTCCATGGACTGCAGTCTGCCAGGCTTCTCTGTCCGTGGGATTCTCCAGGCAAGAATACTGAAGTGAGTTGCTGTGGCTTCCTCCAGGGGATCTTACCAACCCAGGGATTGAACCCATGTATCTTATATTTAACCTGCATTACCGGTGCTATGCTGTTTTTTCTTATCCAAGACCCTGAGGTCTTTGTAATTAAGCAAAATGATTCCAAAAGAGTAAACTGCATACTTGATCAAATCCCTGATTTATAGAGGAAGACATGAATGAGATGCCATAATTTTTATAGAGTGTTTGGAGAATGAAGCCAGAATATGGCATTCATTCATTCAGTCATCATTAAATATTATGTGGCAGTTACTAAGCCAAGGCATTGTGTTGGTACATAGAATACATACGGCAGACATAGATCCTATTCTCTATGCCTATAAATGTTCTAACAATCATCATCTCCTATTAGGCTTTTCCTGTTGTTGGACAAATTCCACCTCCCAGTGTGCACCATTCATCACAACCGGACACAGCCAGCCCTGCCCCTGGGGTGACCCTCTGAATGCTACTTCCCCAATGGTGTAGCTTGGCCAAACAATTACTCGTGGAAGAATAGTCTCCCCTTTCCTATTCTCCTCCACCCTTCTCAGTGAGCTGTAAAGAAATGGAGAAATAATAGACAGGGATTAGCTCCAGGGCCTAAACAGCTCCTACATATCCCTCTTGCATTTTAAATAAATATAATTTCAAAATGGAAATTGAGTTTAATTCTATACAATAGATTATTAGTTACATCATAAATAAATGGTATGGGAACACAGAGATCTGAGCCAGAGAGACAAACTGTTCCTAAAATTAAAAATTCCTGATGTGCAAACAAACATGAGCAAAAGAACAGTTTGATCCCCAGATGCTGGGAGGCTAGACTTCCCTGAAATGGAAGAAGTCCTGGAAAGAGAAGGATTGGCTGGGGGCTCAGGCTGATGTAAGTCAGCTGTACAGTCTGGCACGCAGTAGGTGCCACTCTGTACGTGGTTTGCAGCTGTCCTAGCTGATGATGTATGATAGTGACACAGAGTACACGGTGCCCCAGCGTGTACACACAGTGTCTGCTTTAGAGTAAGCCTTCAGATTATTTTTTGGTGGATGAACAAGGTACATCATGGGGACTTTGCCTCATATAAATGGAGCAATCCTACAGGATAATTTAAAACACACCACATGACCTAGTCTGGTAAACCAACAAACAAAACAGAACTGTCCCACCAGCCACAGATAGTTTTGCTAAAATTTATAAATGCACTGAACATTTACTACATTTAGAGCACTGTTATGGTGACAACAACAGGGAGTATGGGATGCTACCTGCCTTCTAGAAGCTACATTGTTGTAGCCATGCCTTCTGGGAAACACACTCACTCAGAAGGACAATGCAGATAGTGGAGTGCAGTTTATTACACCGGCGGGCCCAAAGCAGAGTCTCCTCTTAGCCAAGGACCCCGACCAGTTTTATGAAAACCTTATATACCTTAAGTGTACATGCCCAAACCCACCTCCCCCAAATTCCCTGAAACTAGTCTGAACAAGGGAAAAAGAAAGATACAATCAAAGTTAACCTGTGATTCATAAGCCTTAAGCCTAGGTAGCTAACAGTGGACAATTATTAATAGGCTTGTGGTCATACCCCAATAAGCATAATAGAATGTATGATTCTATTCGCTTACACAGATAATTAGGGTATTCTTTTAGGGATGGAGAGCCCTGGGGCTCTTCTTTCTGGGGGCCTGGTTTTCCAGTTGGTATGTTGTTTCCATAGATCCTGGGCATATAGCTCACAGTCCAGTCCGGCCCAAGATGGAGTCCTGCTTTCAAGATGGAGTTTGTTCTGTCTCCTCCTTCAACATTTTATTATGTGCATGTGTGTGTATGGAGGGCGAGAGGACAGGTACAAATGTAGCAAATATGATGAAAGAATACGGGGAATCGTAGAAGAGGAAAATTCACGTTCCTTGGAGAATGTAGAAAGCCTTCTTGCAACAAAAAGGATTGAGCTGAGTTTGAAGGAGGGGGTGAGGTACATATTCTAAGAAAAAAACAGAAAATCTCTGAACAAAAGTAGAAATTCATGGGAATAGAAAGCATATCTTGGAAAGGGTGAGAAGAACCTGTAAGAGACGAGTGATCTGTCTGTCCATACTGTGAGGCTGTGGGTGCCTCCATGGCCCAGAAAGCAGAACAGGTTTAAGACCTTCACAAGCCCTAGGTGTGGAAATTTTATTACAAGGCTCTCCAGGTGCTATGTGAAATTTTTAAAACACTAAATTACAAAAAATGCTTAAGGATGCCCAACAAAGTTCTGACTGCCCATTTAGAAGAGATCAATCTTTATAAACAACAACAACTCAAGTATCAAATTCTTTAAAAAAAAAAATTCCAGAATCTCTGACTGGGAGATTCTGGAGTTAGATTAGGAGAGGCTCTGCTGCAAGAAGAATGATCTCTGGGGACTCTGGGGATCAGCCCTCATGTGCTTGGTTGGGTCAGCCCTCCTAGACAACAAACACTCTTCCACATGCTAACTTCAGATTGAAGGTTCCTTGCAAACCGTGGCTCTGCCCTCCACTGGAGCTTCCTTGGAACCCTAAACATTTGGCTCTCTGGATTTGGCTGTCCAACCAGCAGAGAGAGAGATTGTGGCATGTTGTCTAGTTAGGGTGCAAATCACACATCTACTCCTGTTCTAAGAGCCACAACTAGTCTCACAGCCCACCTACACTCTCTCTGCGAGAGAGGCTGGAAAGTGTAAAGAAGCACATGGGCATTCATTTCCTATGGCAGCTGTAACAAGTTACCACAAACCTAGTGGCTGAAAACAACATAAATTTATTATCTTGCAGTTCCATAGCTTAGAAATCAGATATGGGTCTCACTGGGCTAAGATCAAGTTGTCACCAGGCCTGTGATCCTTCCAGAGGCTTGAAGGGAGAATCTGTTTTCCAACCTTCCCTAGTGTCTAGATGCTACCCACATTCCTTGGCTTGTGGCTGTCTTCTTCCATCTTGACAGCCAACAACAATGCATCTCTCATAAACGTCTGTCTTCATATTTTTACTTTTATCCTACAATTCCAAAGTTATACTACATTTGGTGCTTTTTTGACTTTTACTTAATATGGTTGTCTAAAAATTGTTGAAAATTTCACCAAGATGTTACCTCACGTTTCAGTCTTGAAATGAAAAAGTTCCTAGTGCATAAGTTCAGGCAGACACCTTGAGAAGTGAATCAAAGTTTGTCAGAAGAGGAGTAAGCACTCTTGCACAGTTTTTATTAAAGGACCAACCAAGTGTGCTCTAGACCCGAGTAGGGTTTCATTTTGTTGGATAAACACACACAGTGAAATCAGAGACAACAAACATCCAGGTGGAATAATTTGGTGTAAATGACTTACCCTTCATGAAAGGACTCAGACACGGGTCTGACAAAATCTCCTGGCTGATTTTCTAGAGGAACTGTTTAACGATCCTCAATACATAATTTAATTAAGAAAACAAAACATCTGCTTAACCCAATAAGAAATATAGACCAAACCCAGATACTCTTTAACGTATCTCAAATTCAAGGTCAATATTAAATCTGCACAAGCAGCAAAGCTCTCCCAAAATAGCAGCTTCTCACTACAATGCTCTGCATAACTGCCCATGGTCAAAATAAATAAAAAGAAACTGTAAGTACGGTATGTGCTCTAGTTAGTAAATACAATAAATATGTTTAATGTTTCTATTTCTGTCCCCCGCAAAAGATTTTGTTGAGTCAAAGAGGTGATTTAAGGAAATATGGTATTTCTAGCAATTCACCTGTGACACCTCTGTCAGAATTGATGGCAATACACCATGAGCAAGAAATATTTATTCATAGAC
The DNA here is from genome assembly GCF_016772045.2 of Ovis aries. Lineage (NCBI taxonomy): Eukaryota > Metazoa > Chordata > Mammalia > Artiodactyla > Bovidae > Ovis > Ovis aries. The sequence continues at coordinate 62,717,641 of NC_056065.1, forward strand.
TTTGAAGTCCCTTTCATTACCCTATGAGTCTGCAATCAGTGGTGTGCTGGAGCAAGGCTGCACGGGTTCTTAAGGGTCATTATACATATTTTTTCCCCCAAAGCTGTGTTTAATGATATATCATGTTAATTTGAAATGGTTATAGTTAGAGCATTTATACCACAAAAATTAAAAAATGGAAAATGCTACAAATGAGGACTTAATTGATTTTGTTATTTATTTCTGAGAGCTAATTGTTAAGCATTTACCAGCATTTAAACTGGCCCACATTGATTTTAAAACTGTCTCTAGGATCTATTTGGAGCAATTATCACTGTAACATATTGTTGGATTCTATTATTTTGGTGAGACTTCAGGATCAAGAGCTATACTGTCTTATGGTTTCTAGTAGTTGATGGCAACAAAAAACCAATCAGATTTCTCCCTGTTACTTAAGAGGAAGTGTTTTTGCACTATTCACAATAGCCAAGGAAACAACCTGAGTGTTCGTCGACAGATGAGTAGATAAAGAGGGTGCGCCACATACGGAATTCCACTCAGCCATAAAAAAAGAAGGAAATAATGCCATTTGCAGCAACATGGATGGAACTAGAGATGATCATACTAAGTGAAGTAAGTCAGAAAAAGAACAACAAATATCATATCACCATGTGTGGAATCTAAAATATGACACAAATGAACCATCTATGAAATAGAAAAAGACTCAAGTGACTCTCAGAGAGAACAGACTTGTGATTGCCAGTGGGGAGGGGGTGGAGAAGGGGTAGAGTGGAGGTAGAAATCAGCAAATGCAAACTATTATGTATAGAATGGACAAATAAGAAGGTTCTATTGTATAGAACAGGTGACTATATTCAACATCCTGTGATAAACCATAATGGAAAAGAATATGAAAAAAGTGTGTAACACACACACATATATAAATATAACTGAATCAGTACTGTACAGCAGAAATTAATACATTGTAAATCAATTATTTTTTCAATTAAAAAATTTAATAAATAAATAAAAAGATTAAAAAGAGGAATTGCTTTTATTGATCATTGCCTGTTTTCTTTGCTAGAATATAAGGGTAGGAATCTTCTTCTCTTTTGTTAATTGATGTAACCCAAAAACAACAGGATGATCTCTGTTCATTTCCAAGGCAAACCATTCAATATCACAGTAAACCAAGTCAATGCCCTGACCAGTAATGCTGAAGAAGCTGAAGCTGAACAGTTCTATGAAGACCTATAAGACCTTCTAGAATTAACACCCCCCCAAAAAGATGTCCTTTTCATTAAAGGGGACTGGAATGCAAAAGTAGGAACTCAACAAATATCTGAAGTAACAGGCAAATTTGGCCTTGGAGTACAAAATGAAGCAGGGCAAAGGCTAATGGAGTTTTGCCAAGAGAATGCACTGGTCATAGCAAATACCCTCTTCCAACAACATAAGAGAAGACTCTACACATGGACATCACCAGATGGTTAATGCAGAAATCAGACTGATTATATTTTTTGCAGCTGAAGATGGAGAAGCTCTATACAGTCAGGAAAAAAGAGACCAGGAAGTGACTGTGGCTCAGATCATGAACTCTTTATTGCCAAGTTCAGACTTAGATTGAAGAAAGTAGGAAAAACCACTAGACCATTCAGGTATGACCTAAATCAAAACGCTTGCAATTATACAGTAGAAGTGACAAGTAGATTCAAGGGATTAGAGCTTATAGAGTGCCTGAAGAACTATGGATGGAGGTTCGTGACACTGTATAGGAAGCAGTGATCAAGACCATCCCCAAGAAAAAGAAATGCAAAAAGGCAAAATGATTGTCTGAGGAGGCCTTGCAGATAGCTGTGAAAAGAAGAGACGTGAAAGGCAAAGGAGAAAAGGAAAGGTATATCCATTTGAACGCAGAGTTCCAAAGAATAGCAAGGAGAGATAAGAAAGGCTTCCTTGGTGATCAATGCAAAAAAATAGATGAAAACAATAGAATGGGAAAGACTAGAGATCTCTACAAGAAAATTAGAGACACCAAGGGGATATCTCATGCAAAGACGGGCTCGATAAAGGGCAGAAATTGTACGGACCTAACAGAAGCAGAAGATATTAAGAAGAGGCGGCAAGAATACACAGAAGAATTATACAAAAAAGATCTTAATGACCCAGATAACTGCGATGGTGTGATCACTTACCTAGAACCAGACATCCTGGGAAGTGAAGTCAAGTGGGCCTTAGGAAGCATCAATACGAACAAAGCTAGTAGAGGTGATGGACTTCCAGTTGAGCTATTTCAAATTCTAAAAGACGATGCTGTGAAAGTGCTTCACTCGATATGCCAGCAAATTTGGAAAACTCAGCAATGGCCACAGAACTGGCAAAGGTCAGTTTTCATTCCAATCCCAAAGAAAGGCAATGCAAAGTATGCTCAAAGTACTGCACAACTGCACTCATCTCACACGCTAGTAAAGTAATGCTCAAAATTCTCCAAGCCAGGCTTCAGCAATACATGAACCATGAACTTCCAGATGTTCAAGCTGGATTTAGAAAAGGCAGAGAAACCAGAGATCAAATTGCCAGCATCCATTGGATCATCGAAAAAGGAAGAGAGTTCCAGAAAAACATCTAATTCTGCTTCATTAACTATGTCAAAGCCTTTGACTGCATGGATCACAACAAACTGTGGAAAATTCTGAAAGAGATGGGAATACCAGACCACCTGACCTACCTCTTGAGAAATCTGTATGCAGGTCAGGAAGCAGCAGTTAGAACTGGACATGGAACAACAGACTGGTTCCAAATTGGGAAAGGAGTACATTAAGGCTGTATGTTGTCACCCTGCTTATTTAACTTATATGCAGAGTACACCATGAGACTCCAGTACTTTGGCCACCTCATGAGAGGAGTTGACTCATTGGAAAAGACTCTGATGCTGGGAGGGATTGGGGGCAGGAGGAGAAGGGGATGACAGAGGATGAGATGGCGGGATGGCATCACGGACTCGATGGACGTGAGTCTGAGTGAACTCTGGGAGATGGTGATGAACAGGGAGGCCTGGCATGCTGCGATTCATGGGGTCACAAAGAGCCGGACACGACTGAGCAACTGAACTGAACTGAACACCATGAGAAATACTGGACTGGATGAAGCACAAGCTGGAATCAAGATTGCCGGGAGAAATATCAATAACCTCAGATATGCAGATGACACCACCCTTCTGGCAGAAAGTGAAGAGGAACTAAAATGCCTCTTGATGAAAGTGAAAGAGGAGAGAGAAAAAGTTGGCTTAAAGCTCAACATTCAGAAAACGAAGATCATGGCATCCGGTCCCATCACTTCATGGGAAATAGATGGGGAAACAGTGGAAACAGTGTCAGACTTTTTGGGGGGGGGCTCCAAAATCACCACAGATGGTGACTGCAGCCATGAAATTAAAAGATGCTTACTCCTTGGAAGAAAAGTTATGACCAACCTAGACAGCATATTCAAAAGCAGAGACATTACTTTGCCGACTAAGGTCCGTCTAGTCAAGGCTATGGTTTTTCCTGTGGTCATGTATGGATGTGAGAGTTGGACTGTGAAGAAGGCTGAGCACCAAAGAATTGATGCTTTTGAAGTGTGGTGTTGGAGAAGACTCTTGAGAGTCCCTTGGACTGCAAGGAGATCCAACCAGTCCATTCTGAACGAGATCAACCCTGGGATTTCTTTGGAAGGAATGATGCTGAAGCTGAAACTCCAGTACTTTGGCCACCTCATGAGAAGAGTTGACTCATTGGAAAAGTCTCTGATGCTGGGAGGGATTGGGGGCAGGAGGAGAAAGGGACGACCGAGGATGAGATGGCTGGATGGCATCACGGACTGGATGGATGTGAGTCTGAGTGAACTCCGGGAGATGGTGATGAACAGGGAGGCCTGGAGTGCTGCAGTTCATGGGGTCACAAAGAGTCGGACACGACTGAGCGACTGAACTGAACTGAGACAGCATATTAAAGAGCAGAGATATTACTTTGCCAACAAAGGTCCATCTAGTCAACATATGGTAAGTACTCTATAAATATTTGCTGAGTGAATGAATCAAGGCCATTGTCTTTCTGGTTGGTGATTCCACCAGGCTTTCTCTGTCTCTAGTGTTACAAATTCTCTGCAGGAAGAGAGTTAAACTCTTGTCAATAACTCTTTCTTCTGCATTCTCATAGCAAATTAGAAAATACCTATATTATACGGGTGGTAACTGTGTACATTATAATCATGTCTTTTATGATACACATTATTACTCTTCCATTATAATAGTAGCTCAAAAATCAGAGTCAAAGTTTCCATTTTGTTTAATGTTTGCTTCCTTTTTAAAAGTAATATTTCACTTACTTTTTATTATTTATTCTCATGAACATGTCACATGGTAAAGACTTGTCTTTGGCCATGACCCTTAGCCCAGTGCAAGCCCATTTGCAACAGGTATGATGGCCAAATCCTCACTCCAGCTCTCATATTCCCTTGTGTCCTTGGCCCTGGCAAGAGTTCAGGCTCAATACATGTTTGTGAAAGGAACAGTGCTGACTTTGCCTTTGAAAATGCTGGAGAGCCTTCAGTAAAGCTCGAAGGAAGAAAAGCTGAATGTCTTCCTATTTAACTTTGTCTGTGCTCCCTACTCATATGTAGTAGTTTATAACCTTGGTCTTCACACTAGTCACTTGTCAAAGCAAATCTTCCTTAAAGAGGCTTAAGCAATAACAAAGATATATTGTTCAGGACAGGGATATGTAGCCATTAATTTGTAATAACTTTAAAGGGAGTATAAGATATTGAATCACTATACTGTAACCTGGAAACTAATATAATATTGTGAATCTACTATGTTTCAATTAAAATCATAAGTAAAATAAGGGAAATAAGATTGCCCCCTGAAAATAAAAAAGAAAAGAAGCTTAAGCAAGAAGCCAGCCCAGGACTTGACTTTGATGGAAGCTGTATGTTTGAGTGAGGCTGACCATGTCCTTAGTCTTGGCCATCCCATCTTGTGACTCAGAACTGAACTCCTCTGATGTCACAAGCTTTGAGAAGTTCTGCTAAACTGATTGACAAATCTTTTTCAGGACAGCCTGAGACACTCTGACACTGCTTAATTGGCACACTGACAATAATGATCAAATTAAACAGCTTTCCTTGAGTTTCACCATCACATAAGGCAGAGGCAATCTTGAAAACATGGGCCTTGAGAAAAATATGCTTGGAAAATACTTTGGCTTCTTAATGTGGGCTTCCCTGCTGGCTCAGATGGTAAAGAATCTGCCTGCAATGCGGGATAGGGCATTATATTTCTAGTTTTCTAAAGGGTTTCAGACTACTGGCATAAGCACAGTGCCACTATATTGCAACCACTAAGAAATAAACAGAAAGCTACAACACATGGGGCCAGCATGCCCTGAACTGATGTTCTGTGGAAATTCCCTAGGAGCCCAGGGTTGCATAAAACTCAACAGGAAAAGACCATCAACCCCATCTAAACCCTGTGTGCTCAATATAGGATTCTGTAATGTTTGAGCTTGCCAACTGTGGCTTTCAGAATTAATCTACCATTCAGCTGCTTCACCGAAAGCAGTTTCCATTTGGGGAGCTCCTTCAAGGAGCATAGGAGGTCAAAGCATTGTATGAGCTTTGGAGCCAGTTGGCCAGAACACCAGGTAACATTTTCCCAGTCAATCAAGGTTAAAGCTTCAGGTGCCTGTTTGTGCTGGTGCAATACATATTTTTGTGTGTATTATGTATTTATGACTGTACTATGTATGACGGGATGGATACAGAGAGAATCCCTGTCCCAGAGGCAGACGGAAATGATGCTGCCTTCTAGCAGCAGAGAGAGAGGAAAATTGAGAGAAATAGCTATTTTGAATAGGCTGGATTAACTGGAGAGGATCTTAGACTCCAGATAAATACACAATCTCTACTCCTCCCTGTCTTTTAAGAATCTGACTCTATACAATGCAAGAGATCCCTTTCTAAAAGCCTATGCAACCTTTCTTGGTAGCCCGTACAAATCCACCAACCAGCATATTTTGTACTACTTTCTTTGTGCTTCGAAATGTGTGTGGAATTATAGTGGACACTGTGGATATTAAATTAGGCAGGACTGTGGGCTATAGTTCATGGGGTCGCAGAGTCAGACATGACTGAGCAACTAACACTTCTTTCACTTTTTTTCCCCTCAGATAATGTATGTATCATTCAGTAGGATGGAGCGGCTTGTACCCTAGAGCAATTAGGGATAATTGCTCAAAGAATAAACAAGTTTTTATCTGTGTGGCTCAGTTTACACGGCAACAGCCTGATCTTCCTTTAGCCCCTCTGTCTACTGTCAAAGGTTTTCATGACCTGGTTTCCCACTCATATTCCATCTAGTTACATTTCATGCACCTCTCTTACATTTTATATCCCAGTCACTCTTGGAGCTGTCTTAAGGGTGACTAGTCCCCTTAGGGAGCTAAGCTGTAAGGCTTTCTAACACATCACTAGAAATCAAGCAAAGTATAGAGGATAGAATTATCCAAACTCCTCAAGGAGTGGACATTACGTGAGACTCTATGATAAACTGCTAAGGGGAAGGAATAATATCCCCCCCCTACACACACACACAGGAAGCTGTGTAAGTAACAGCAGATTTCTAAATTTCTGCACAATTTTGTTGAACTGAGTCAGGGGCCAAGAAATGGACTTGCTTGGGACAACTGAGATGAGGAATTGCATGTTGCCATCAGAGAGCCCTCCTAGTTTCTCTGAAGAAAGTTGAAGGAAACCAGTTAAAAGTGAGCTGAAACCTAAATGCCCATTTACAGATGAATGAATAAAGAAGATGTGGTATACATACACAGTGGAATATTACTCAGCCATTAAAAAGAACAAACTGATGCTATCTGCAGCAACATGGATGAATGTGGAGATTATCATACTAAGTGAAGTAAGTAAGACAAAGAAAGACAAATAGCATATGACATAGCTTATTTGAGGTGGGGTCACAAAGAGTCGGACACAACTGAGCGACTGAGCGACTGAACTGAACTGAACTGAAAACAAATGATACAAATGAACTTATTTACAAAACAGAAACACTCGAAGACTTAGAAAACCAATTTATGATTACCAGGGGAGAAGGGTGAGAGAGAGGGATAGTTTGGGAGTTTGGAATTGACATGTACACACTGCTATATTTAAAATAGATAACCAACAAAGACAGACCTATTGTAAAAAAAATTTTTTTTAATTTAGGGAACTTCCCTGGTGGTCCAGTGGTTAAGAATCTGTCTCCCAATGCAGGCATGGTGGGTTTGACCCTTGGTAGGGGAACTAAGGTCCCATATGCCACAGGGCAACTAAGCATAGGCATCACAACTACTGAGCCTGCACACTCGAGAGCCTGAGCGCCAAAACTAAAGGAGCCTGTGTACTGCAAAAAAGACCTAGCACAGCCAAAAGAGAAATTTTAAAACACTTTTTTGAAAAAGTGAGCTGAGAGGGGCTGTTTATGGGCTGCGAAACTATCTGAAGTTCTCTGCATTTCCCATCAGTTCAGTTCAGTTCAGTTCAGTCGCTCAGTCATGTCCGACTCTTTGTGACGCCATGAATCATAGCACGCCAGGCCTCCCTGTCCATCACCATCTCCCGGAGTTCACTCAAACTCACGTCCATCGAGTTGGTGATGCCATCCAGCCATCTCATCCTCTGTTGTCCCCTTTTCCTCCTGCCCCCAATCCCTCCCAGCATCAGAATCTTTCCCATGCCATCTCACAACTCTGTGATTTTGACAGATTTGCCTGAAACCACCCCATTGATAGTCTATACCAAGTTAATCTCAAAACTCAACAAAAGCTATTACCTCCTCCAGAAAATCTTCCATGACTCCATACTACACTCTGGCCTAGCCTGGTCTGTACAGATGGCCAATCTTTGTTCTTCCATTGTTGCCTATGCACATCTTTCTCACAGCAGTGTTATAATAAGCTATTGATGCATCTGACTCCTTCACTAGGCTGGAAGCTCCCTGACAGGTATGAGTTGTGTCACATTTTTCTATATACACACAGCATCTCTCCAGCTCCTGGTTATTTCTGGTTATTAGAGCTCCTGGTTACTTCTGGTTATTAGAGCTCTTTATTGCCTAGGAAAAAGAGAGATCACTAAGAATGCCCAAATAGTTGGATTCACAGACGAACACTTGGATTGGATTCTGGCCAACAGGTAAGTGGGATTTGAAGTCAGGGGATGTCCTTCCTGCCAGAAGAGTGATCCTGAGCATGAATATGTGAAACAAACAATAAAGAACACAAGCCCAGCTGTGAGAAGCAAATGTTTTCCCATATATCTAATGAAGATCTAACAAAGTCTATTTCCTTTTGTTCAGTCCTTTCCAGAATATCAGAAAAATAAAAATATGGTGGATGCATGCTAAGACACTCCAACTGTGTCCGATTCTCTGCGACACTATGGAACGTGGCCCACAACACTCCTCTGTCCATGGGATTCTCCAAGCAAGGATACTGGAGTGGGTTGTCGTGCCCTCCTCCAGGGGATCTTCCCAACCCAGGAATGGAAACTGCATCTCTTACACCTGCATTGGGACGTGGGTTATTTACTACTAGTGCCACTAAAAATATGGTATAAGTGTGCAACTGGAATTGTGAGCAGATAGAAACCTTGGTTGCCATTCTGGCCATGAAATCAAGTCTTCTCAGGAGCTGTATGAATTCAGAGGACAAGATCCTTCCCAGCACATCCCCTTCCCATGACTTCCCCCACCCCCAATAAAGTCCCTAAACAGAGAGATCTTGTTCAGGTAGGTATCACAGCTCAAAGTCAAAACAGTTAGAGGCTGACCAGAATAGTGGGTCCTTGACCTCTCTGCCCTTCTCATCCATAGGCTTCAACTTCCTATTGGTGGTCCGTCTGTTTCTTGAGCACTGGGTAGAAGATTATTTTTCAGACAAGATAGGGTTTATTTTATTTTTACTTTTTATGCTATATATATGTGTGTGTGTGTGTGTGTGTGTGTGTGTGTGTGTGTGTGTGTGTGTGTTCAGTCATGTCTGACTCTTTGCAACCCTATGGACTGTAACCTACCAGGCTCCTTGGTCCATGGAATTGTCCAGGCAAGCATACTGGAGTGGGTTGCCATTTCCTTCTCCAGAGGAATCTTCCTGAACCAGGGATCGAACTTGCATCTCTTTTGTCTCCTGCACAGGCAGCCAGATTCTCTACCACATTGCTACCCTGCAAAGGAAAATATATAATACCATCAATTTTATTCCAGAATACATCATCTTAATGATAATAAAAAGCTTTTGTATGCACATAAGTGCCAATACATTTTTGAAGACCCAAATTTTAACAAATAGAATAGACAAATTCATAAGACAAGAAATCATAGAGTACTTTGGCCAAAAAATTAAAAAATCTGGCTCAACATTCTGCTTGTTGGTTTTACATATACTGTATAAACAGTGAGTATGGATGTGACTGTTACAGCTTTTTTAAGGGAATGAAATAATGTCTAGCTCACTTTTCCGAGGTTATACAGGAACTACAATGCTCTTTGACAGCAAACAAGAAGTGCAAAGTCTGCACTTCCACCATCTCAGAGCAAAGCACCAAGAACTTCCTGCAAAAGATAGCCAGCACAGAGAATCTGGTCAATGTCTGCAGCAGGAAAAATTAATAGTGCAAGAAAGGAGGGATGTGATGCATGGCTGGGAGGAGGTTCAAATTTCAGAAGTGTCTCTGCAGCTTCAGAACATTTTCTCTGGTCTCAGGCCTGTCTGCCACTGGATTCTGTGTGCCCTGATCTAAATCTTTAACCAATATGAACCTGGATGACGATGATTCAGTTTGCTCAGGAGTTTGATTGAGAGCATCCTCCTCACTTGCTAAAACTCTGGGTGAAATTCCTATCCCGAAGATGCAGTGTAGCTGATTAGATATTTTAGCTGAGGCTAGAGTGGCAGAGGGTTTCCCTGGTGGCTCAGAGGTTAAAGCGTCTGCCTGCAATTCAGGAGACCTGGGTTCAATCCCTAGGTCAGGAAGATCCCCTGGAGAAGGAAATGGCAACCCACTCCAGTATTCTTGCCTGGAGAATCCCATGGACAGAGGAGCCTGGTGGGCAAGAGTCCACAGGGTCACAAAGAGTCAGATATGACTGAGAGACTTCACTTTCACTTTCAGAGTGACAGAACTGCTCTCATTTATCAATTCCCTTGGGGACTTGGGGACACCTTCCTTATTAGTTACCAGGTCATCACCTGGACCCCTGAAGTTAATATTTTCTACATGTTCTACTCCAGCTGAAGTGTCTGTTAATTCTTCTGTCTTCATAGATATGGCCTAATGAAAGGAGACTTGTGAACACTGATCACTCTGGGTAGCTGTAAGAGGATTGTTTGGGGACCATCTTTCAGAAAGGTCTCTAATACCTGTCTGGCCCTCAGTTACTGTCTCTGATTGACAGATAACATCTTCAGATGTACTTTCTGAAGCTGGTTTACTACAAAAGACCAAAAATTCATTTAGTTCCTTTAAGGCTGCTGTTATAGATAGCCCTCTGTTGACTCCGCAGAGGGCTAACTGCACAGAGACTTAAATAAACTTATATTCATTTGTTCAACATTATTTTCTGGAAGCTGTACATCCTGAATGGAAATGAACTTACCAAAAATTTCAGAGGAAGGGTTACATTTCTACTTCCAAGGGACTAAGGTAAGATCAGATATACCAATGTTCTTGACATTAGTATTCTGATTGCCTGCTGAATTAAGCATAGCAACTAGGGATTGTTCTACTGTATCTATTTACATAAGCGTTTCTGAATTTGAGGAGCCAAAACATCCTGCTGCTAAAATTCTACCTGAAGGTAGAATATTTTTCTCTTAGCCTGTCTCCTTTCACTGTAGTTTCCAAACAAACACTTCTTGTTGATTCTGTTACCTTTCTTCAAGAAATTCAAGGTCTTCTGTGTTACAAAGATATGCTCCATCATGTGAAGCATTTTGTTGTGTACCCTCATGCTGTTCATTCCTTGGTTCTTCATGTTGCTGAAGGCTATTTACTTGACTCAGGTACTGATATTCTGAATGCCAATCATTTTCACCTATAAGCCTCTGAAGTTCTAGCTTCCTAGTATTTGTGACAGATAAACTAGCTTTCTGTCTTGTGTGGAGATGATGAGGCCCTGGGTGTTTCTTTCAGCTTCCCAGGTGGCTCCAGGTATAAAATTTGCAGGAGATGTGGGTTCCATCTCTAGGTCTGGAAGATCACCTGGAGGAGGAAACAGCAACCCCACTCCGGTATTCTGATGGGATAATCTCGTGGACAGAGGAGCATGGTCAGCTACAGTCCATGGGGTCGCAAAAAGCCAAACACAACTGAGTGAGTGACCAGACACATGCTTCTTTCGGCAGATTTCTCTAGGTCATCTGCACCAATGACTTCTTTGAGTGAATTCTGCAAAGGAATAGCTGTACTCTGGTTTGCTGGAGCACTGTCTGCTGAAGAAGCACAATCAGAATGGTCCTGCAGAGGAAGATGTTGTTTCATTTCTGATTATCTGGAATTCAGCTGAAGCCTTCAATGTCTTCACAACTTTAGGTTCAATGCTGTCTGGGTCACTGGGCTTGATGGTGGGGTCGGGGGCGGGGGGTGGCGGGGTAGGCTGAAGCAGAGACAGAATCAGTAAGACTTAAGAACTACCAGTCACAAGTCTCTGTCGGGAAGGATGGGCTTGATAGTTAAATGCATTTGAAACTGGTGATGATATTCCCAGTGAGTTAGTTCCTTCACTGTTTTTTTCCTCTGGTCTGGGGCCCACTCCAGCTGCAGTACACACATACTATATATATACACATTATGGATTCTGACACTCTGCATCTTCCACCGATTTCTGAAGGGCTTCTGCTAATTCTTGGTCTGCAGTCTCCTCTGGCCTCTTACCTGGCCCCATATGCCAATGGGGTACACTCTGGTAACTCTCCCTCGGGAAGGAAGATGGTCTGTGAGCCTGTGGTGCTCATCATGAGTACATTTTTCTTGAGGTCAATGGAACATTGATGCCATTTTAACATATCCAGTCCTGGAAGCATGTCTACAGGTTCTTCCTAAAGTATAGAGAAGGAACAAGCCAGGAAATCTGCTTCGTTTTGAACCCGAACTAGATGTACCCATTCAATAATCTTCTGGGAGCCCATTCCTTTGGCCATCTCTGCCCACCAATAGTCCACCAGCTTCATTATATTACAGCTTTCTGCACAAGCTTGGTTCATCATAATCATCTGGGCACCTGAGTCAACAAACACTTTCACAGATTGTCCATTCACTTCGTAGTTAATACAAAGCATCATTATTCAGCCCAAACTTTCCAGAGCCTCTTCCTCCTCCTCTTTCTTATTGCCATGTTTTCCTCAATGTTCTATTGCCTTGTATCTTCTATTTCTGCCTGGGTTTCAAGATTATAAGGGTCCACAGAAGAGACAAACCCTTTCTTGCTCTCTCCTTGTGGCTCCATCAGGACCCTAGGAAATTTCTCAAGATCTCCTCTGAGCAGAACATCTGCCAAGGGTGGGTTATGTTCCTTCAGCAAAGACAGCTCAGAGGGGATTGGCAAGCAACAGGTCTCAGAGCAAGGCTGGATTGCCCAAGCGCTGAAGCTACTTCTCCAAGAGATGAGTGGGACTGCTGGGCTCCTTATAGCTGGCGCTATGGGAATTTTGGGGTTTTGGTTTTAATTTTTTTCCTTGAAGGTTGATTTTTATATTGAGGTGAGTCTTTCATACGTATAAGTAAAATAGGCTATAAAAAATAAGTACCTCAAAGTAAAATGGCTCTTAGCATACCTCCCCGTACCCACCTCTCTCTTCACACCTCTCACTTTAGGAAGTACTGTTGACTGAAAGCATCCAGTTGTACTTCTTTGAAGAAAGCATTCTGACAGACGACGGAGTCCGTTGGGTACGTTTGGGAACTGCACCGGAGGTCGAGGGTCAGCTTTCTCCTTCCGCCGTAAAAATCCCAGTGCCGCCATCTTGTAAGCCTTAAGCAACCCATGACCCCTGGTGGTCTGTGAGGTCTTTCAGCAGAGACGGTGTGTCTCTCAGCTGCAAGGAAGTCGGATTCCAGCCCGCACAGCGCGGGAGGTGTGCAAGTCGGCGTCGACCTGGAGGGGAAATGTCACCTCGAGGAAGACCCTCTGCACACAGTACACGGTGAGCAGCCTGGCCCTGGTGGACCCGGCTGGGCGTCGGGACGTCAGGGCGGCGGCGGGGCCAGGCTGGTGCTGCAGGCAGCGGCCCAGGCGCCCGCTCGCCTGATAGTTGTTCCCCTCCCTGAGGTAGCTCGGTGACTCCCTGAGGTAGCTCGGTGACTCCCTTGGCAAGCGGGGCCGCCACCACCCCCTGTGAAGCCGCTCGCAGTTTTAGTTGAAAGATTGCTGCTCAGGGCTGTTATCTGCTTAAGTAGATGATGGGTGGAAAGTATTGACTCATACTTCCTTTTCTGGTTTTTGACATTGTTCTTCTGAAACCGAGATACTAGAGTTTTCTGTTTCTTGGCTTATGTGTAAGAGAGGGGAGAGAGTTGCAAGAAAAGGATGGGAGCACCCCTTCTTAGGGGAAAGACTGAAATGATAACTATGACCTTGCCATGAGAGATTATCCTGAAACAACAACCTTTAGACCATGTTTTAAGACTGGAAGTATTATATCCATACTCCCCCTCCAAAGCCCCCTGTTTTTAAGCACCTTTTTTAAAAAAGTCTTTATTGAATTTGCGACAGTATTGCTTCTGCTTTAGGTTTTGGTTTTATGGCTAGGAGGCATGTGGGATCTTAGCTACTCGACCAGAGATTCAACACACACTCCTTGCCTTGGAAAGGGCTGCTAGCCTAAACCACTGGGTCGCCATGAAAGTCCCTATAACCATACTCTTATAAACTGTTTCACCTGCTTCTTCATTGCAGCTGAAGATGAATTTAGAGAGCTGACCCTAACCTCTACACAAATCTTAATAATAAAAAACAATGTCAATTAAATGGATCATAGATCTAAATGTGAAAGCTAATACTGTACAACTTCTATAAGAAAGCATAGAGAAATTTTGTGACCAAAATTAGGTAAGGCCAAAATTTCTTAGATTTAGCACACACACACACACACAAAAAACATGAAAGGGGAATTCTCTGGCTGTTCAGAGGTTAGGGCTCAGCACTCTCACTGCTGAGTTTCCTGGTTCTGTCCCTGGTGGGGAACGAAGATCCCACAAGCTGTGAGACCAAAAACTAAATAAACAAATAAAACTTAAAAAAAAGTTTTTTTAATTCAACTGAAAAAAAAGGAAAAATTGATAAATTGCATGTCATCAAAATTAAACATTTTAATTTCATCAAAATTAATCATTTGCTCTTGCACAAAAATGTCAACTGCATTGATTAATTCATTTTAAATAGTCATTAAATGTCTATCATGTGCCAACACCCTTTTAGGTGTTGAATTATGGCAATGAGCTGGATTCCGTCTATTACACTGGACTTGCAGAAAAATGAAAATCTTTCAAAGATTTTCAACAAATGAAAAACACGAAGCAAAGAAAAGTTTATTAACACAAGCATCCCTGCTATATGTTTTTAAGTTTTTTGTTTAAGTACGTGGACAGGATGCAATACCAGGAAATAACGGGAAAAATACTGACAAATAAGTATGTGCATTATCATTTGGTATTTGTTGAATCTTGTATCATCTGAGCAAGAATCCTAGGGATGTGGATGCAGGATAAAGAACATTAGCGCTTTGGAGGATGTTCTGAGGCCACTTTTCGCTCCAGATTGTGTACTGTGCTGTGGGACTTGAGAATTAGGCAACCACAGGTTAGATGATTAGTTCATGCCATGAGCTGTGGGATCTCAGATTGTGATGAAAATGCCTAGCTTGTAGAGTTGTTGTAAGGATTAATGAGGTAATAAATGCGCACTGCATGACTATACCTCAGTAAAAGGAAACTCACTGGATGATGACAGTGATTATCATAATAGAATCCAATCAGTTTCCAAAAGTTGACTGGACTGAAAAAGTCACCTGTTAATTTTGAGAAATATGCCTGCCTCCCTAGGATTTACGGGAGGATTGGGGCACTTCCTTTCCTCTGCCCATCCTGTGTGCATGACAGGTATCACTAACCAACCCACCACAGCACTCTTCAGTTAGCCTAGATCAGGCTTCAGAGTCCTCTCCAGGCAGACAACTCTCCAGTTAGCACTGGAGATAAATGTATCTGCCATTCCTAACTTAAGGGTTCAGTAGACAACTGAAGAATGACTATAATTTTATTTTTCTTACAAAGGCCCAAGTTAAGCCTAACAAGGGATGACTAGGGGTTCTAGAAGGTGCTTGGCCACAATAAACTACAAGTTTATATCCTAAATAATCAATCACTGGTTGACTTTTTATTTAAACTGTGTTTTGTTCGTTCTAAATTCAAAAATAAGTGATTGATCATTTACCCAACTCTTGGGATTTCTTGAAAGTAGGTCTTTGACTTTTCAAGTCTAGAGCCACATACCTGCCATCTCATTTTATAATTAGAGGGATTGTTCTAGGTTAGGAGGCCCTTGAGCTCTATCTGTCAGGAAATAGCTCCATGAGGCAGAAAGATAACCTGTCAGGTCAGTGTTCTGGTAATCTGACTCAGTTTAGGCAATGATGCTCAAAAGGGCAGAAGCTCCCTTACGGCATGGTTCTCAGCCTTGGCTACTGCATAGAATCAACTGAAACCCCTAATGACCAGGAATCGGTCTTGACCATTAACATATCAGAGGCTCTGCAGATGCTGCCCAAGTGTCAGTATTAAGTTAAAGCTCTTACGGTAATTCCGCGTGCAGCCAAGGTTAAGAATTATTGTTCTAAGGTGTTTTGGAAATTTACAAGGTGTCTGTATTGTCCCAATAATTGGGACAGAGATTATTACTGGCATTTTTCTTAGCAGAGATATGGATGAGATGTTGTAATGTCTTATAATGCCTAGGACAGTTCCTTCCCAATAAAAAAATTGCCCTACCTTTTGAATGTCCTACTGGATATCAATATGGTTGAAAAACTTGTATGACCTGGAACTTAACTGTACCTTACAAATAAACACAAAGTATTATTTGCATGTTTTTAATTCATACACACAAAATTTTCCTGGAATGTAATCAGCATTTAAATCAAGGTAAAATTTTACTTTATTTAGAAATTTA
Organism: Ovis aries; assembly: GCF_016772045.2. NCBI lineage: Eukaryota > Metazoa > Chordata > Mammalia > Artiodactyla > Bovidae > Ovis > Ovis aries. The sequence continues at coordinate 62,733,878 of NC_056065.1, forward strand.
CTAGGAGTTGCTTACCTTGTCAGATAATCGTATCACCAGTATCAGCGCTACTTGTGGTATTTGAGTTGTCAGCATTTATAGCTGTGGTTTCCATGGTGATGCTATATATAGGTGACAGTATCTGATGATCTCTTTGTGCTTGAATGTTTAGATATTGCAATGTATACTACTTTCAAGGAAGACCAGGTTTGTTTTTTTTTTTTTTAATGGCTAAAAACAGTTAATAAGTTTTATCACAGGGTCAGTGCTTTGGGATCTCAGAGATTTTGCCCCTGGAGATATGCTAGTATGACTGGACACTCTTAGGGTCTTTCAAAGTGGAGCCAGGCAACACCTTTTCCTGTTTGTTTGTTGTTTGTTTTTTCAACTGTCTTTTGCCTTACTATCACCCTTCTATCTCATTCTTGCCTCCATTTAAACTTGTGAGAGCTATGGCTTCTCTTTAGGAAAACCTTAACTAGGCATTCTGTGCTTTTATGAACAGAAGAACTAAAACTATTCTTTTGGGGCTCATCCATAAATCTTAAAAGCTAGCCTCTTAACATTTCCTTTCCATTTTCCATCCAACCTTGACTTTGCTTACCTTGAGTACTGTATTTGCTAGTGAAGAGATTCATTTCCCTCATTCAGGGGGACACCATCTAATGTTGCTGTCAGAGTCCATCCAATCTGTGCCAAGTAAACTGTCAGGTCTTGTAAGCATAATATACTAGGGTTTTTGTCCAGGAGCAATCCTCTGTGTAACCCAGTTTTTCACTGCGAGGACCTTAAGTACCATAGTAGGAAGTGGTGGGGAGGGGTTCATAGCCAGCTGTAGATTTCCAGCTGAGGAAGCACTGAAAAGGTAACATAATCCCATATTACAAAACTTCATATTTTGAATAGGATAATAAACCATTCCGTATAGAGGAAAATCCATCTAAATGTTAAAGACCCTCCAGAATGAAGGTTTCACAGTGAGTATCCGACACCATCTAGTAATAGAATTTCTTCTTATTTAAGGAGAATGAGTATTTCTTGAGTACTAATTAACAGCTGGGAATAGTATTCAGGCTTTTATAGTCATTGTCTTCACTAATTCTCCCCAAAGCACTTTGAGCTAAGAACCAGCAAGTCATTTTACAGATGAGAAAACTGAAATTCAGAGAGGTTAAGTTACTTGACCGAGTTAAGTGGCAGAATCTAGACAACCCTAGTATGCCTAGCTTCGTGGTTCAGGAGATCAGTTGCCACACTTTAGGCTGCACTGCCTTCCCTAACACGTTGTATGTGCTGTAGTTTGCACCTGCTTCCTTGTATTTGCTCCTGGCATATCTTGTAGTCTTACTCAAAATCCTGTGTTTGACCAGAGCCCCCAGCTAACTGGACCAATGAGTGCTGTCCCTTGGAAATAAAATGTGAGTCACAAATAGGAGCCACATTTGTTCATTTTAACTTTCCAGTAGCCACATTTTAAAAGGTAAAAATAAGTAGATGAAATTAATGTTACTATGTTTTATGTAACCCAGCACATCCAAAGTGTTATAATTTGAGCATGTAATCAATATAAAAATTATTAATGAAATAATTTTCACTTTTGTACTATACCTTCAGAAGATGTTATATAATTACACTTTAAGCACCTCTCAGTTCAGACTATACCCACGTTTTAATTGCTCAGTGTGGCTAGAAGCTACTGAGTTGGACTTCACAATCTCGATGCAGAGATCTCAATCCTCATAATAATCTTAGGTGTTCTTCAGAGATCAGGAAAGAAAGAAAGAGCAAGTTTCTAGTTATTGTCTTGATTTAGTACAAGAAAAGAATAAAAGGAATAAACTCTACAATTTGCATCTACAACTATAGTCATATTTGCCTGAGAGAAGATGAGCAGCTGAATGATGAGTCTACGCCATTACATGATGTTCTCTTAGAGGGATGCCTAACACAGAAGATCAGGAAGTCCCAGACCCTGTCCAAAGGGTATCCAAAGGGTGACCCATGAAGCCAGCTCACCAAGGGCATCCAGTTGGGTCGCCATCAGCTCTCAGTCCTCACATTCACTCTCACACCTGCCCCAGCATGAGAGGCAAGGTGCATGAGCCAGCCCTCAGGAGCATGGCACAGGCTCTGTTCTTCATACACTGATTCTTAGATCTGAAGAGCAGAGCGAAACCTCAAACCTCCCCTGCCCCCCAAACCTATGGAGAATCCTCTACCCTAGTGTTTCACAGACTTTTGCACACATCACAGTCACCTGGAGGCCTTGTGAAAACTCAGATTGCTGGACTTCAGCCAAGAATTACTGATTCAGGGAGTCTGGTCTAAGGGCCTGTGAATGTGCATTTGCAGTAAGTTTCCAGGCGATGCTGCTGCTGCAGGTCCAGGGACCACACTTTGAGAACCAGCACCCGATCCTAAAGAATCAATAAATAATTCAAGAGCAAGAACAAATCTAAAAGGCACAGGTACCATTTTCACCCTTAATGAGACCAATATGATTTTTACATCACTGATGTGTTTGACTGTTTTTCCCCTGCCTCCCATTATCTCCTCTAGTCCAGGAAGGGATAACGTGATCATGATGAGAAGAGACAACACTGAAGGGAAGAAATTAAGCGGGGTGGGAAAGCTGAAGGGAAATAAGGAGAAGGATTGCGACAGATCACTGGGAGTTCAGGATGGTGGAAAATCACGTGAAACCGGTACTCAGAAGGAAAAAGAGCAGCAACACCCCCCCCCAACCCCGCCCGGCCCATTCCCCTCAGCTAGGACAGATGTACAGATTAGAGGCAAGTTTGCCAAGTCACAAAGGCATCTCAACAAAGATGATTTTCCTCTTTGCTTTTGAAGGGGGGACACTGTGTCTGAACTCCGTGTGACAGCAGTCAGTAGCAAATACATCAAAGGGTCTGGGACACCCTTTGGTGTGAGCTTCTTCATTTCTAACCTCTCAGGGCACCTGGATGTTAAAAGGAGGGGCAGTGAGACTTGCTGAGTTGCAAGCAGCTGGGAATTTGGAATGCATCTCTGGAGATACATGCTGAGCCTGGCTCAGAACTTCCAAGAAAACTCAGTGGGAGGGAGGAAAAACAGTGCAATGACATGACGCCTGGTAGGGCTTGCCTCGGCCTTGCTGAATCGCCCAGAGATTGCGTTCCAGCTGTACTGCAGTGACCCAATGTTCCAGTAAACAAGGGAGGATGGACAGGACAGACCTCAGATCAGTCTACGCTGAGGCTTTTAAAATAGAACACAGGGGGCTAGCTGGGTGCGGTCGGGGTTTGGCGGGGGTTGTCTTTGTGCGTTTCCTGGATCAGGGCGGTACACCCACACCACCCACCAGACACACATACACATCCTCACTTCCAGTGGAACTTGGACAAATATCAAATTATCAGTTGGTCTAATCTGCAATGGTCAGAAACTAGTGAACTCCTTTAGGACGCCTCCCAGGAACCCCAGAACAGGAGTGTTCAAAGGGGCCGCTGAGTCAGGCCAAGGCAGGCTACTGACTAATACTGTCCACTCCCTAAGCAATACTTCTGCCTTCCAGAAAGAGACCTGCTGCAGAAAAGCACAGTCAGTCAGTCCATTTCCCCATTTGATTTCATGGTACAAAACAACTGACTGATGATCCTATGATTCCTTGGTTTTTTTTCCTACCCTCCCTGCCTCACCCCTCCGTGTCTCACGCCTATTTTCTTCACTTCATTTCACCAGCCAGTGAATGGGCTTAAGTAGAAATCAGAGGGACTCAGTAAAAATATGAGGAAGAGTACTTGGGCTTAGAGAACAAGGTTTTGGAAGTTCCTTCTCTAAGTGTCCGTCTGCCTGGAGCTTTGCAGCCTTATTAGCATAGATAGGTTCCCCCTACCATCATATCAATGTGTGAGTGATACTTTGGATTCCACATGACTACTGGGTGACCAAATGATTTATTGTCCACACTGAGACTTCTCTGAGAATTAGAGGGGGTGGGCGCTATTGAAACTTCTGGGACAAAGCCCTTACCCAGGACATGTGGCCACCTGCATGACTGGTGGGTTCATTTCTCATCCTACATGTCACCATCCCACCTCACATCACAAGTTATGTTTTTATTGTGGCCAATTTGTCCTTTCCCTTTCCTGGTTTTTGACCAACTATTCCTTTATTTTCTCAGATAACAGTGATCTTCAGGTGATCATTAGATCTCTGTGTTGATATGGGGAAAAGTCAGGTTTAAAAAACTCCTCATAGGAAAAGCTGTATGACTCCTCCACTGAAGGTCTGGGTGGTGTTTTCCAGCAAACTCCAGAAGCTGGTTTTCTATTCCAGAGACTTACTTCATTCTGAATTTTAGTGCCCAGTGAGTATTGTCGGCTTTTACTCACCAAAAGGTCACGCCCCAGTTTTCAGACAAGCAGAACAACATGAAAAATGGTAATGATGTCTTGAGTACTCGTGGCAGGAAAAAAAGCCTTTCTCATACTGTTCCTTCAGAATGAGGCTAGTAGGCCCAGGCTCCTTTCTGTTTCTCTAGTGTGTGTGGATTATTTCTAATGTTTATAGCCACTCTGTAAAGTTCTAATTATCCTCATTTTATTGACCAGGGCTGTAAATTGAAGCCGGAGAAAGGAAGTCAGCAAATAGTGTGTGTGCCTGCTCAGTTGCGTCCCACTCTGTGTGACCCCATGGACTCTCACCTGCCAAGCTCCTCTGCTCATGGAATTTTCCGGGCGAGAATACTGGAGTGGAGTCACATTTCCTTCTTCCGGGCATCTTCCTGACCCAGGGATCAAACCCAAAGAATCTCTGGGGTCTCCTGTATTGGCAGGTGAATTCTTTACCACGAGCGCCACCTGGGAAGCCCCAGCCAAGTCGTATCCATATCCAGATTTACCTGGTCCCAGAACGCATGCCTGTGCTCCACCAGGCCGTCCATGTACCTGCCTTTGCAAATCAGACTTGAGTTCCTTCCCAGGGACTGTAGGACCCATAGACGCTTTCGATGGCAGCCTTCATACAGTGCTGAGGCCCTCTCTCATAATTGGCTAGCTTAGAATAACCCCCTGATGGACACTTGCTTATTCTTCCGAGACCCATTTTTCTTTCTTTTCCATTATGTTTGGTGATGATTTCATAGTCCCGCCAGCCCTGCTTACTGCACATCGAGACTCTGGCAGCCCCAGAAAAGTACTGGGTGTGACAGCACGTGGGCTGGGGGTCTGGCAGTTTTGGCTAAAGTTCAGAAAGGTCAGAAAATCTCAGACCCGGTAATAAAGATTAGATTAAAAACAACAGTGAGATGAAAGGTGTAGTGACTTTGGGTCTAAGTCTCCTCTAGGAGCAAGACTCAGTAGCAAGCAAAGGCCTCCCAGGCCAAGCACCTGCCAGGGCAGCATTCTGTGCATGGAAGCAGGGAACACGTCTGCTTAGAGCTGGGACCAAGTTGATGGATACTAGGATAGACTAATTACCTAAAGTTCTGAATGTCCTTCCTCATCCCAACTGATTTACCTCTGATCATTCTGCCAGGTGTATACGTTTCTCTAGCCCTAAAAGACCATTTCTCACAGTGCCTGACTTCCTTCCCTTCCCCTGCCTCTTTTAAAATATAGCATAGTGTGCCCATGAGCATGGGCTTGTAAATCAGATACCCCTGGGTTTGCATCTATTGGCTGTGTGACTTTGGGCATGTTCTAACTTTTGTTTGTAATCCTCATCCATAAAATGAGGATGATAAGTAGAACCTACTAGAAGGATTAAAATAAGTAAAGTTATCATTCATCTGTTATAGGGTAAGCATTCAACAAATGATTAGTGTTTATATTACTGCTGTTGCTATGGCTTGAGGTTGGCATAAGTTCTTCCTCCAGAATCCTCCAGCTCAAGTGCAGTAAGGAACGGAGAGCATGTAAGAGATAAAAGGACTCTAACATCCATCTAGTTCAACTTCTTCACTTGGGAAGGAACCTCATGTTCAGAGAAGGTTAATTGGCTTGTCCACGGTTATTTGCCTAAATAGTTCCAACCTTCATATAAGGGAGTTAATTAGTTAAAGCAGGAGAAAAAGCTTTGGCTTTGGAATCAGACACGTGAATTTGTTTTCCACTTGCCAGCTAGGAGGTCTTAGACAAGTGACTTGACCTGATTCTGCCTCATTTCCTCATCTTTGACAATGAGTTACTAGAGCCAGTCTCCCAGGATTGTGGAGAGGATTTAGCAGGCTGGTATAGATCATGTACCCAGTGGGCACTAGTTGCTTGGTTCCCCACACATCATTAGAACATTCCAGGGCCAATTATTACAGTAAAGCCTAGTAGAAGGGAGTGAGTGCAAAATGGAGCTTGGAAGTACAGTGAGCTTTGCCTGAAAGTTGAAATTGGGACACTGAGAAATAACTTTTGCTTATCAATCTGCAAATGCCCACTTTACAGAAAGTTGGATGCATTAATCAGACAGGAATCCCGTCTGATGAGGCTGAGAGCAGAGACTGAGAAGATGATCTGTGGTCTGACCTAGGACTCTAAACGAGGGAGAATGAAGAGAGCTGGGGCTGGAGTGGAGGAGAGTCATCGGGGAAGATAATCTTGAGGACTTTAAACTGATCTTGTAGAATATTTTCCAAAACAATTTTGAAAGCACCCTGGTTTTTAGACACAATTTGTATTTTGAATTGGTAACACAAAGTAGGGGGTGGCTTTGAGATGGGTGGCAATTTTTTCAAATGCAGTGGTTTTGGAATAGGGAGCACAAGGCAAGTTTCGGAATGTAAAGTGAGTTCTCATGTGGGTTTGTTCCAAGATGACTATGGAGAAGGACATAGATACTCCACAGAAGCTCAACCCCTGAGTGATCTGATTACAGGTTTTGAAATGGACCCAGGGGTAGAAATTGGAAACTTAAAATGGAAAGGCAGAGGAGAAGCAATTTTGCAACTAGACGAATGACTGACTCTAGAAGTCCTCTGGGGGAGAAAAAGGTTTGGAAAATGTTGTGTAAGCCATTTCTAAATGCCCCAGGGGAATTAGAATGTACTTTTCTAGGGATAATTAGGGTAAGATTGATTGAGTCTGAGAGAGGACTGTGGCCTTGTGCTTGTAACTCACCCAAATGCTGGGTGACCTGTGGAATGGAGAGTAGTGATGATTACCCTCAGTGGAAGCAAAGTATATGGCCCCGTTTAACAAACAAACAAGTGAGCAAACACAGCAGAGAAATTTGTTCTCAAACTATAAACTTCTTAAGTATTGGGCCTATGTTCTTGTTACCTGTCGTCCTAGTGCCTGCCAGAGGGAACACATTCCATAAATATTTAAATGAAATAATGGCTTGGCTGCCTTAGAAGATAGTGAGTTCACCAGCATATGAAAAGTATTCAAACAGTAGTCATGCAGCAGGAACTGTAGAGATGGTTTCAAGATCTTTGGGGTATAACTAATAATCTTTAGCAATCCTAAGATTCTGGGCCTCCAGCATAGTATAGCAATTCTCTATAACAGTTGGATCTGATTTGAACATTGGGGTCCCGAGTAATGATTATGAAAATGTTCAAGGAACTCCAGAGAAGAATGAATGAACACAGGAAAACACAATAATCCAAACTGTATGGGATGCAGTAAAAGCAGTTCTAAGAGGGAAGTTTATAGCAATACAGGCCTACCTCAAGAAACAAGAAAAACCTCACACAATCTAACCTTACATCTAAAACACTAGAAGAAGAATACACAAAGTCATCAGAATGAAAGAAACAGTAGAATCAGAGCAGAAATAAATGAAGTAGACACTAAAAAAATAGAAAAGATCAATGAAGCTAAGGGTTGGTTCTTTGAAAAGATTTAAACAAACAAACAAACCCGGATAAACCTTTACCCATACTCATCAAGAAAAAGAGGGCCCAAATAAATAAGATCAGAAATAAAAGAGAAGTTACAACTGACAATACAGAAATACAAAGTATCAAAAGAGGTTCAGTTCAGTTCAGTTCAGTTCGCAAGGAGATCCAACCAGTCCATTCTGAAGGAGATCAACCCTGGGATTTCTTTGGAAGGAATGATGCTAAAGCTGAAGATCCAGTACTTTGGCCACCTCATGCGAAGAGTTGACTCATTGGAAAAGACTCTGATGCTGGGAGGGATTGGGGGCAGGAGGAGAAGGGGACGACCGAGGATGAGATGGCTGGATGGCATCACGGACTCGATGGACGTGAGTCTGAGTGAACTCCATGAGATGGTGATGGACAGGGAGGCCTGGCGTGTTGCGATTCATGGGGTTGCAAAGAGTCGGACAAGAGGTTACTATGAACGATATACCAATAAAATGGACAGTGAAGAAGAAATGGATAAATTCCTCGAAACACGCAATCTCCCAAGACTGAATCAGAAAGAAAATATGAACAATCCAGTTACCAATAAGGAAATTGAATCAGTAGTTTAAAAACTTCCCCCTCTAGAAAAATCCCCCCTCCCCAAAAACATCCAGGGCCAGATGGCTTCATAGATTAATTCTCTCAAGCATATGTAGAACAGTTAATACCTATCATTCTCCAACTATTCTGCAAAAATTGAAAAGAAAGGAATATTTCCAAACTCATTCTATAACCAGCATCACGTTGTTAGCAAAACCAGACAAAGAAACCACAGAAAAGAAAATATCCCTAATGAACATATTTCCAGTGATCATTGATGCAAAAATCCTTGACAAACAAAATTCAACAATACAGTAAAAGAATCATACACTGTGGTTACATGAGATTTATCTCCTAAATGCAAAGATGATTCAAATCAGTCAATTTGATAATACCACATTAACAAATTAAAGAAAAAAATCATATGATTATCTCAATAGATGCAGAAAAAGCTTTTGACAAAATTAAATATCCATTTATGATAAAAGCTCCAAACAAAGTGGGCATAGAAGGAATATACCTCAACATAATAAAGGCCACAGATGATAAGCCCACAACTAACATCATACTCTGGTGAAAAACTAAAAGCATTTCCTGTGAGATCAGGAACAAGTCAAGGATGTCCTCTCTCCAGTCAGACCAGAAATATAAATAAAAAGAATCCAAACCAGAAGAGAAGAATTAAAGTAGTCAGTTTACAGATGACATAATACTATATGTAGGAAATCCTGAAAGTGAAAGTGAAGTCGCTCAGTCATGTCTGACTCTTTGCAACCCCATGGACTATAGCCTACCAGGCTCCTCTGTCCATGGGATTTTCCAGGCAAGAGTACTGGAGTGGCTTGCCGTTTCCTTCTCCAGGAGCTCTTCCCAACCCAGGGACTGAACCTGGTCTCCGCATTGCAGGCAGATGCTTTATCATCTGAACCACCAGGGAAGCTCAGGAAATCCTAAGGACACCAAAAAATCATTGAAAGTGAAAGTTGCTCAGTCATATCCGACTCTTTGTGACCCCATGGGCTATCCAGTCCATGGCATTATCCAGGCCAGAATACTGGAGTGGGTAGCCTTTCTCTTCTCCAGGGGATCTTCCCAACCCAGGGATTGAACCCAAGTCTCCCGCGTAGCAGGCATATTCTTTACCAGCTGAGCCACAAGGGAAGCCCACGAAGGAAGCCCATAAGGGAAGCCACAAGGGAGTACTAAAAAATCATTAGTACTAATAAATTCAGTAAAGTAGCAGGATACAAACAATATGCAGAAATCTGTTTCTGTACACAAATAGCAAACTAGCAGAGAAATTAACAGATTGTTTACAATTGCATCAAAATGAATAAAATACCTCAGAATATATCTAACTAAGGAAGTAAGAGACTTGTACTTGGGAAACTCTGAGACATTGCTGGGAAAAATTGAAGATGACACAGACAGAAAGATATGCCATGCTCATGGATTGGATGAATTAATATTGTTAAAATGACCATACTACCCCCAAGAAATCTACATATTCAATACAATCCCTATCAAAATATCAATGGCATTTTTCACAGAAGTAGAACAAATAATTCTTAAATTTATGTGGAAGCCTAAAAACCCTGAATAGCCAAAACAGTCTTGAGAAAGAAGAACAAAGCTGGAGGTAATATGCTCCTTTCTAAAGGAGATCAGCCCTGAGTGTTCTTTGGAAGGAATGATGCTAAAGCTGAAACTCCAGTACTTTGGCCACCTCATGAGAAGAGTTGACTCATTGGAAAAGACTCTGATGCTGGGAGGGATTGGGGGCAGGAGGAGAAGGGGACAACAGAGGATGAGATGGCTGGATGGCATCACTGACTTGATGCATCACCGACTCGATGGACATGAGTTTGAGTGAACTCCGGGAGATGGTGATGGACAGGGAGGCCTGGCGTGCTGCGATTCATGGTGTCGCAAAGAGTCGGACATGACTGACTGAACTGAACTGAACTGAATATGCTCCCTAATTTGATACCATACTATAAATCTTCATTAATCAAAACTGTATAGTACTGTCACTAAAACAGACACATAGGTCAGTGGAATAGAATAGAGACCCCAGAAATAAACTCAGACTTTTATGATCAGTTAAGTCTATAGGAAGAAAGAATATGTAATGGGAAAGAAATAGTTTCTCAGTAAATTATGATGGGAAACTGGAAAGTTTGCAAAGAAAGTATGCAAAAAAATCAAACTGGACTTTTTTCTCACACCATATATCTTTGTGAAAGTCACTCAGTTGTGTCCAGCTCTTTGTGACCCCATGGACTATACAGTTCATGGAATTCTCCAGGCCAGAATACTGGAGTGGGTAGCCTTTCCCTTCTCTAGGGAAGTCTTCTCAACCCAGGGATCGAACCCAGGTCTCCCACATTGCAGGCGATTTCTTTACTAGCTGAGTAGTCTTTATATACTTAAAATAGGTTAAAGTCTTAAATGTAAGACCTGAAACCATAAAACTCCTAGAAGAGTACATAGGCAGTACACTCTTTGACATCAGTTTTAGCAGCTTTTTTTTTTTTTTTTTTGAGATTTCAGTCAAGGGAGACAAAAGCAAAAATAAATAAATGTTACTACATTAGACTCTAAGGTTTTGCAGAGCAAAGGGCACTATCAACAAAGGCAGCCTACTGAATGGGAGAAGATATTGGCAAATAATATATCCAGTAAAGGGTTAATAACAAAAATGTAAAAAGAACTCGTATAACTCAACATCAGAAAATCAAACAACCAGATTTTTAAAAATGGGCTCAGGACTTGGATAGACATTTTTCCATAGAAGACACAGATAGTCAGTAGGTACATGAAAAGATGCCCCAGATCGCTAGTCATAAGGGAAATGCAAATGAAAATTTCAATGAGATATCACACCACATTTGTTAGAAAGGCTATCGCCAAGAAGACAAGAAATAACAAGTGTTGGTGAGGATGTGGAGAGAAGGAAGACCTTGTGCACTGTTGATGGGAATGTAAATTGGTATAACTACTGTGGAAAACATTATGGAGGTTCCTCAAAAAATTAGAACTGCCATTTAATCCAGAAGTTCCACTGCTGACTCTTTAACCAAAGAGAACAAAAACACTAAGTTGAAAATATATATTCACCCCAATGCTCATTGTACCATTATTTACAATAGGTAAGATATGGATGCAATCTAAGTGTTCATTGACAAATGTATGTCCATTCACATATATGTGTGTGTGTGTGTGTGTGTGTGTGTGTGCTCAGTCATGTCCGACTCATTGCTACCCCATTAACTGTAGCCCTCCAGGCTCCTGTGTCCATGGAATTTTCCAGGTAAGAATACTGGAGCAGGTTGCGATTTCTCACTCCAAGGGATCTTCCCGACCCAGGGATCGAATCTGTGTTTCTTGCATCTCCTGTATTGGTAGGAGATTTCTTTACCACTAGTGCCACCTGGGAATCCTATATATGTGCAGTTTGTCCTTTGTTTTTGATTCTCTTTCCTCCTAGTTGAATTTATACCAGTAATAAAATAGTGTTTACTTTTTCTAAAATACAGTCTTGGGAAACAGAGAGATCTTAGCTTAAAGTTTTCTCTTTTTCCTTTACTGTAAAAATTGATTGCATTCTACATCACCAGGCTTCTGTACCATTTGTTTGCTTCTTGCCCTCAGAGGACACTTCTCCACAGGGTGGTCCCACCCAGGCTTAGAGGTTCTAGGCAGGTGGCTCAGATGGTAAAGAGTCTGTCTACAATGCAGGAGACCCAGGTTCAATCCCTGGGTTGGGAAGATTCCCCTGGAGAAGGAAATGGCAATCCACTCCAGTACTATTGCCTGGAAAATCCCATGGACAGAGGAGCCTGGTAGGCTACAGTCCATGGAGTTGCAAAGAGTCGGACATGACTAAGCGACTTCACTTTCACTTTCACAGCTGCCCTAAGCAGTTGGCTGCTGCCGACTCCTCCAGGTTTGCATGGCACCTGGATGTGAAGGTCCCTCCTTGTTGTCTCCTAACCTCCCCATCCCTGGCCTTCCAACATGCTCTAGCTCCTCTGCTGAGCTAACAAGATGCTGCCCTGGTTCTTATACCTGGGCTCCCATCTGCCTGTTACCCACTGTCCATGGAAGAAGTTGGACTTCTCTGGTGGTTCAGCAGGTAAAAGAATCCGCCTTCAGTGCAGGAGAATTGGGTTCAATCCGTGGGTCAGAAGATCCACTGGAGAAGGAAATGGCAACCCACTCCAGTTTTCTTGCCTGAAAAATCCCATGGACAGAAGATCCGGGAGAGCTACAGTCCATGGGGTCACAAAAGTGTTATGACTGAGTCTAAGAACATGACTGAGCAACTAAGCACATGCACCATGGAAGAAGGTATCTTTTTCTGCAGTTGAGCTACATGGCAGAGTAGAACGAAGGATGGGAAAGAAAAAAAATATTTGCTATAGCTTTTATCTTAAAATAATGATCAAGAATGAACTCTGTAAAACAAACGAAAAAGTATTTTAAGTACAAGGCTTAATGGAGCAATCACAATAATGGGAGCTAATACCATGACGCTATAAGCCTTCACCCATTCTGTAAATATTTACTGAATTCCTGTCACCTGGGCATTCGGAACTGAGCCAAACAAACAGGCCTCTGACTGGGGAATTGCCATCCACTAATTATTTATCATTCCAATAAATGCCATCATGACAACCTATGGTAAATGCAATAAAGGAAAAGTCCAGGACACTATAGGAGAGTATAACTAGAAAGTCTGTTTTGGAATGGGAGGTTAGGAGGGGACACTGAACCTAAGACCTGGAAGGCAGGAAAGAATCAGCCAGATGTGGAACATTCTGGTCAGCAGGAACACCTGGGGTAAAAACCTACCCATATGAAAGAAGATGAGAGAGTGTGGTCTGCCAGGAATATGGTGAACAGAGGCGGTGGCTGGTGAGGAAGCAGAGCTAGATCACACACACTGAAGTGGCCACATCAAGGACTCTAGATTTCAACTAAGAGTGATGGTTCAAAAAACTAAGACCATGGCGTCTGGTCCCATCACTTCATGGCAAATAGAAAGGAGAAATGTGAAAACAGCGACAGATTTCATTTTCTTGGGCTCCAAAACCACTCCAGATGGTGACTGTGGCCACAAAATGATAAAATGGTTGCTCTTTGGAAGAAAAGCTATGACAAACCTAGACGGCATATTAAAAAGCAGAGACATCACTTGGCAGTCAAAGGTCCGTCCAGTCAAAGCTATGGTTTTTCTGAACAACTACTCCAGTATGACCTCATTTAACCTAATTAATGACATCTGTTGTTTTGTCACTAAGTCATCTCCAACTCTTTTGTGACCCCATGGATTGTAGGCTCATCTCTCCATGAGATTTCCAGGCAAAAATATTTGAATGGGTAGCCATTTCCTTCTCTGGGGGCTCTTCGGGACCCAGGGATTGAACCTGTGTCTCCTGAATTGGCAGGCGGATTCTTTACCACTGAGCCATTAGGGAAGCTCAGTTAGTTACATCTACAAGGACCCTATTTGCAAATAAGGTCACATTCAGAACTACTGGGAATTAAGACATATCTTTTTAAAAAACTAAGTGCTAGGTCTCTTCAGTTATGTCCGATTCTTTGCAGCCCCATGGACTGTAGCCTGCCTGGCTCCTCTGTCCATGGGATTCTCCAGGTAAGAATACTGGAGTAGATTGCCATGCCTTCCTCCAGGGGATCTTCCCAACCCAGGGATTGAACCCATGACTCTTATGTCTCCTGAGCTGGCAGGCAGGTTTTTTACCACTAGTGCCACCTGGGAAGCCAGTTCAATTCATAGCACTAGGTATAAGTTTATATTCTCTTTTAAAAAATTTCCTGAACCTAATTTCTTTTTGTGTAGTTCATGTACAATATTATATATGTTCCAGGTGTACAATATAGTGATTCCCAGTTTTTAAAGGTTATACTCCATTTATAGTTATTACAAAATTTTGGCTATATTCCCTGTGTTGTACAATATATCGTTGTAGTTTATTTTATACCTAATAATTTGTGCCTTCTAATCCCCTTCCCCTTTACTGCCCCTTCCCCCTTCCCTCTCCCTTCTGGTAACCACTAGTTTTTTCTCTATAGCTCAGAATCTATTTCTTTTTCATTATATTCACTAGTTTGTTACATTTTTTTGGATTCTACATGTAAATGCTATCATACAGTATTTGTCTCTTTCTGACATTTCCCTTAGTGTAATACCCTCCAAGCCCACCCATGTTGCTGCAGATGGTAAAATTTCATTCTTTTTATTGCTGAGTAGTATTCCGTTTTGTGTTTGTGTGTATCATATTTTTCATCCATTTATCTGTTGTTAAACATTTAGGTTTCTCCCATGTCTTGGCAACTGTATTTAATGCTGCTATGAACATTGGGGTACATATGTCTTTTCAAATTAGTGTTTTAATTTTCTTCAGATATATACCCAGGAGTGGAATTGCTGGATCATATGGTATTTCTATTTTTAGTTTTTTGAGGAAACACCATAGTGTTTCCTACAATGGAATTTAACAGTGTTAAGGCTTCCAGTTCATGATCACAGAACAGTTTAACTTTAGGTATGCGTTTTATGTTTTGTCATGTTAAGGTTCTATCAGTTTCTATGTTATTTGAAGTTTTCATGAGGAATGGGTGTTGTAGTTTGTCAAAAGTCTTTTTAATAATCTCCAAAGATGCTAAAATAATATTTAACTTATAACAAATGCTGCTGCTTAGTCACTCAGTCATGTCTGACTCTCTATGGCCGCATGAACTATAGTCCTCCAAGCTCCTCTGTCCATGGAATTTTCCAGGCAAGGATACTTGAGTGGTGTGCCATTTCTTACTCCAGGGGATCTTCCCAACCTAGGAATCAAACCCACGTCTCCTGTGTCTCCTGCGTCGGCAGACGGATTCTTTACCACTAGCTCCATCTGAGAACCCCTGTAACAAATAGTGTAATGAATTCTGTTAATGAATTTCATAATACTGAACCATCCTTTTTTGTATTCCTAAAAGAAATTCCATCTGATGAATATGAATTATTTTCTTAATATGCTAAAAGATTCTGCTCACTAATACTTTATTTCAGAATTTTTGCTTTAGTTTAGGTATAGGTCTATAGAATTTGGACTTTTTTCCTTTTTTACTTTTACTGCATTTTGGAATTTAGCACTGAGAATTCCTGATCTTTGTTTTTTTCTTTTATTTTTCCCCTGCCCAATTGTCTTTGGGTTTCATTAAGAACTCCTTCTTAAATTAAGACTGTGTCTTACAGCTCTCTCAGTTGTAATCCACTGTTATACTGGAGCCCTGATGGTGTGGTGGTGAGGTGCTGGAGAGGATGTGTTCTATAATCTTATGATTAATTTAGATTTTTAACAAGCCTAAGTCCCTGGGCTGTGACCTTCAGAAATGTATCTCATCATTTTTTTTTTTTTTTTCCTTTTCCTTAGACAAAAAGAGTAGGGAGTGCTGGAGCTGACCCCTGTCCCAGTGAGATAAGGGAAAGTAGTTTCCCCTGGAGGGCAGGATTTTGTTGTGAAGAATGCTCTCTGGACATATTTTTAAGTTTTCTTTTACTCTGGGCACACTTGTAAACGGTTATTTTCTCCTTCCCCCTACTAGAAACCCCAGGATATTTTTCTTCACTCTTCAATGTGAAAACCTGGAGGTATAAACTCTTCAAAAATATGGATCGTCCCTAAGCCTGGGAATTAGGCTTAGGAATGTTTTAACTCTCAAGCTAGTCTGTGCTCAGCCCCCAGCAGTTAGTCAAAATCACCATGAAATATTTCTACCAGTTAATGGCTTGAGTGACTTTGATCTTGGCTGTGATATCTATACTTTCATGTCTCTCCAAATTACAGGGTAGACATTTGCCCTATGACTTATCTTCTCTGATGGAACTAAGAAAATCCATTTTTAGTTAGTGCATTCAGCGTTTTTCTTTTGTAAGGAGGGTGGAGAAGAGAATGGCAATCCACTCCAGTATTTTTGCCTGGAGAATCCCATGGACAGAGGAGCCTGGTGGGCTATAGTACATGGGGTTGCATAGAGATGGACACAACTGAGCAACTTACATGGGTGGGTCACAGGAGGGTTTTGACAAAACATGGCCCACTGGAGAAGGGAATGGCAAACCACTTCATTATTCTTGCCTTGAGAACCCCATGAATAGTATGAAAAGGCAAAAAGATAACACACTGAAAGATGAACTCCCCAGGGTGGTAGGTGCCCAATATGCTACTGGAGAAGAGTGGAGAAGAATTTCCAGAAAGAATGAAGAGGCTGAGCCAAAGCGAAAACAGTGCCCAGTTGTAGATGTGACTAGTTAGTGATGGAAGTAAAGTCTGAAGCTATAAGAACAGTATCGCCTAGGAACCTGGAATGTTAGATCCATGAATCAAGGTACATTGGAAGTGGTCAAACAGGAGATGGCAAGAATGAACATCGACATTTTAGAAATCAGTGAACTAAAATGGACTGGAATGGGAGAATTTAATTCAGATGACTATTATATCCATTACTGTGGGCAAGAATCCCTTAGAAGAAATGCAGTAGCCCTCATAGTCAACAAGAGTCTGAAATGCAATTCTTGGGTGCAATCTCAAAAACGACAGAGTGATCTCTGTTCATTTTCAAGGCAAACCACTCAGTATCACAGTAATCCAAATCTATGTCCCAACCACTAATGCTGATGAAGCTAAAGTTGAACAGTTCTATGAAGACCTGTAAGACCTTCTAGAACTAACACCATTAAAACAAACAAACAAAAAAAAACAGACATCCTTTTCATCATAGGGGACAAGAATGAAAAGTAGGAAGTCAAGAGATACCTGGAATAACAGGCAAGTTGGGCCTTGGAGTACAAAATGAAGCAGTGCAAATGCTAACAGTTTTGCCAAGAGAATGCAGTGGTCATAGGAAACACCCTCTCCAGCAACACGAGACAACTCTACACATGGAAATCACCATATGGTCAATATAGAAATCAGATTGATTATATTCTTTGCAGCCAAATTGGAGAAGCTCTATACAGTCAGCAAAACCAAGACCAGGAGCTGACTGTGGCTCAGATCGTGAACTCTTTATTGCCAAATTCAGACTTAAATTGAAGAAAGTAGGAAAAACCACTAGACCATTTAGGTATGACCTAAATCAAAACCCTTACAATTATACAATGGAAGTGACAAATCGATTCAAGGGATTAGATCTGATAGAGTGCTTGAGGAACTATGGATGGAAGTTCATAACATTGTACAGGAGGTGGTGATCAATACCATCCCCAAGAAAAAGAAATGCAAAAAGGCAAAATGGTGGTCTGAGGAGGTCTTACGCATAGCTGAGAAAAGAAGAAAAGCTAAAGGCAGATGAGAAAAGGAAATATATACCCATTTGAATGCAGAGTTCCAAAGAATAGCAAGGCAAGATAAGAAAGGCTTCCTCAGTGATCAGTGCAAAGAAATAGAGGAAAACAATAGAATGGGAAATACTAGAGATCTCTTTAAGAAAATTAGAGATACCAAGGGAACATTTCAAAGATGGGCACAATAAAGGACAGAAATGGTGTGGACCTAACAGAAGCAGAAGATATTAAGAAGAGGTGGCAAGAATACACAGAAGAACTATACAAAAAGATCTTCATGACCCAAATAACCACAATGGTTATCTAGATCACTCACCTAGAGCCAGACATCCTGAAGTGCAAAGTTAAGTGGGCTTTAGGAAGCATCACTACGAACAAAGCTAGTGGAGGTGATGGAATTCTGGCTGAACTGTTTCAAATTCTAAAAGATGATGCTGTTAAAGTGCTGCAGTCAGTATGCCAGCAAATCTGAAAAACTCAGCAATGGCCACAGGACTGGAAAAGGTCAGTTTTTATTCTAGTCTCAAAGAAAGGCAATGCCAAAGAATATTCAGACTACCACACAATTGTACCCATCTCACACACTAGCAAAGTAATGCTCAAAATTCTTCAAGCTAGGCTTCAATAGTATATGAACTGAGAACTTCCAGATGTTCAAGCTGGATTTAGAAAAGTCACAGGAACCAGAGATCAAATTGCCAACGTCCACTGGATCATAGAAAAAGCAAGAAAATTCCAGAAAACCATCTACTTCTGCTTCATTGACTATGCTAAAGCCTCTGGTTGTGTGGATCACAACAAACTGTGGAAAATTCTTCAAGAGATGGGAATACAAGACCACCTTACAGCCTCCTGAGAAATCTGTATGCAGGTCAGGAAGCAACAGTTAGATCTGGACATGGAACAACAGACTGGTTCCACATTGGGAAAGGAGTCTGTCAAGGCTATATATTGTCACCATGCTTATTTAACTTATATACAGAGTACATCATGCGAAATGCTGGACCTAATGAGGCACAAGCTTGAATCAAGATTGCAGAGAGAAATATCAATAACCTCAGATATGCAGATGACACCACCCTTATGGCAGAAAGTGAAGAAGAACTAAAGAGCTTCTTGGTGAAAGTGAAAGAGGAGAGTGAAAAAGTTGGCTTAAAACTCAACATTCAGAAAACTAAGGTCATGGCATCCGGTCCCATCACTTCATGGGAAATAGATGGGGAAACAATGGAAACAGTGACAGACTTTATTTTCTTAGACTAAAGTCACTGCAGATGGTGAATGCAGCCATGAAATTAAAAGACACTTTCTCCGTGGAAGAAAAGCTATGACAAACCTAGACAGCATATTAAAAAGCAGAGACTTTCCTTTGCTGACAAAGGTCCATCTAGTCAAAGCTGTGATTTTTCCGGCAGTCATGTATGGATGTAAGAGTTGGACTATAAAGAAAGCTGAGTGCCAGAGAATTGATGCTTTGAACTGTGGTGTTGTAGAAGACTCTTGAGACTCCATCGGACAGCAAGGAGATCAAACCAGTCAATCCTAAAGGAAATCAGACCTGAATATTCATTAGAAATTAAAATATTCATTAGATGCTGAAGCTCCAATACTTTCACCACCTGAAGCGAAGAACTGACTCATTGGAAAAGACCCTGATGCTGGGAAAGATTGAAGACAGGAGGAGAAGGGAACAACAGAGGATGAGATGGTTGAGTGGTATCACTAACTCAATGGACATGAGTTTGAGCAAGCTCTGGGAGTTGGTGACAGACAGGGAAGCCTGGCATGCTGCAGTGCATGGGGTCGCAAAGAGTCAGAAACAACTGAGCAACTGAACTTAACTGAACTGAATGGCTAACCCTTTTCACTTTCAACAGCTCTTTACATGTTGGAGCTAAGCTAGAAATAGAGTGTTGATAAAAGTTCTCCTGTGAGAATATCAGGATCTTAATTATTTTTTGTAGGGTAGTGTCTTGATAGCTTTATTTCTCCTATGGAAATGTGTCTATTTAAGGTTTCTCTGTTTGTGGGGGTCAATTTTGGGCCAATTTCAAGTATTTTCCTAAGAAATTATCTCTGTTGTCTGGATTTCCAAATTTTTTTGCTTAGACTTTTTCAAGTTAATGCGATTTTTAGAAAGCTTCATCTTTATTTATCTTATGTTTGCCAATTTTATATTGGATCAGCTAATGGTTTACCTATTTCATTTAGTTAAGAACCAGCATTGTTAAATTATTAGGTCTTATTTTCTATTTCTGACTCATTAATGTTTGCTCTGTCTTCACTGTTTATTCCATCTGCTTGCTTTCAGGTAATGTTGATTTTTTTCTTGAGGTAAGCTTTATATATATATTAATTAAATCTTACATTAATCCCTGTGTCCATACCACAGAATGTATGATATCAAGATGAATTCTAATGTAACCGGTTGACTTTGGGTGACTTTGATGTATTAGTGTACGTTCATCAGTTGTACCAAAGGTACTATTCTGGGATGTTGTTAATGCAAAAGGCTACACATGAAGGGGTGTATGGAAAAATCTCTATATCTTCACCTTATTTTTGCTGTGAACCTAAAATGTTCCTAAAAAAATTAAATCTTTAAATATGAAAAAAAGTGTGGGGAGAAGCATAGTATGTGTCAATATCTGGCATTTGCTTTCTCTTAAACATCAAGTTTCTAAAATTCATATTATGGTGTGGAGTGGGAATTTTTTATTTTTCATGTTATATAGTAATCTAAGGTGTGAATACACTGCAGTGCATTTATTCGTTTTCCTTTAGACATTTTGGCTATTACCAGCAATACTGAGATGTATGTTCTTGTAACATGACCCCTGATGTACAAGTGCATGAGGGTTTCTAGGGCATATAGTTAGGAATGGATTGCTGAGTCATAGGGTGTGGGAAACTGTTCGCAAAATGGTTGTATCACTTACTTTTTAAAATTAATTTTATTTACTCTTATCTTTGGCTGTTTTGGGTCTTTGGTGCTCTGCATGGGCTTTCTCTAGCTGGGGTGAGAAGGGCTGCTTTGTTGTGTTGCAAAGGCTTCTAATTGCATGGCTTTTCTTGTTTTGGAGCACAGGCTCTAGGTGCGCAGGCTTCAGTAGAGCAGTACTTGTACTTGGGCTCAGTAGTTGCAGTGTGTGGGCCTAGGGTGTGTGGACGTCAGTAGTTGAGGCACACAAGCTCAGTCGTTGCGGCTCAAGGGCTCTAGAGCATGCACTCAGAGATTGTGGCACATAGGTTTAGTTGCTCCACAACATATGGAATCGCCCCAGACCAGGGCTCAAACCCATGTCCCCTGCATTGGCGGCAGATTTTTATCCACTGCACCACCAGGGAAGTTCAGTTATATCAATTTAAACTCCCAACAACAGTGTCTAAACTTTCCCTTTTTCCTACATTCCCATCAACATTAAAAAAAAGAAAATAAAGTTAGTTGCTCAGTCATGTCTGACTTCTTGTGACCTCATGGACTGTAGCCTGCCAGACTCCTCTTTCATAGACTTTTACAGGAGAGAATACTAGAGTGGGTTTCCTTTCCCCTTTCCAGGGAATCTTCCTGATCCAGGGATCAAACCCTGGGTCTCGTGCATTACAGACAGATTCTTTACTGTTTGAACCACCAGGGAAGCCCATCAACACTTGGCATTAATATATATCTTAATTTTTTGCAAATAGAACCATACCTGTCTCCTGAGAAACCTATATGCAGGACAAGAAGAAACAGTTAGAACCAGACATGAAACAATGGACTGGCTTAAAATTGGGAAAGGAGTACGTCAAGGCTGTATATTGTCACCCTGCTTATTTAACTTACATGTAGAGTACATCTTGTGAAATGTAGGTCTGGATGACTCACAAGCTGGAATCAGGATTGCTGGGAGAAATATCAACAATCACAGATAGGCAGATAATGCCACTCTAATGATAGAAAGTGAAGAGAAACTAAACAGACTCTCAATGAGGGTGGAAGAGGAGAATGAAAAAGCTGCTTAAAACTCAACATTCAGAAAACTAAGATCATGGCATCTGGTCCCATTACTTTATGCCAAATAGATGGGGGGAAAGTGACAGATTTTATTTTCTTGGGCTCCAGAATCACTCTGGGTGGTTGACTGCAGTCACAAAATTAAAAGACAATTGCTTCTTGGAAGAAAAGCTATGACAAACCCAGACAATGTACTAAAAAAACAGAGACATCACTTTGCCAACCAAGGTCTGTATAGTCAAATCTATGGTTTTTCCAGTAGTCATGCATGGATGTAAAAGTTGGACCATAAAGGAGGCTGAGCTCCAAAGAATTGATGCTTTCAAATTGTGGTGTTGGAGAAGACTCTTGAGAGCCCATTGGATAGCAGGGAGATCTAACCAGTCATTCCTAAAGGAATCAACAGTGAATATTCATTGGAAGTTCTGATGCTGAAGCTCCAATACTTCAGCCACCTAACGTGAAGAGCTGACTCATTGGAAAAGACCCTGATGCTGGGAAAGATTGAGGGCAGGAGGAGAAGGGGGCAACAGGGGATGAGATGGTTGGATGGCATCACCGACTCAATGGACATGAGTTGGAGCAAACTCTGGGAGATAGTGAAGAACAGGGAAGCCTGGTGTGCTGTAGTCCATGGGGTTGCAAAGAGTTGGACATGACTTAGTGACTGAACAACAACAGCAACATGTTCCCCCCAAGACTCAATGGTAAGATGTCTAGGAGTGCAGTTAAGGATTAGGGTTAGGGTTAAGTTAGGGTTAGGCCTTCTGTACTGAAGGCAGAGAAATGGGGTGACTTTGTTCTGAGAGCATGCAGAGTGCCAAAAAAACAGGGAAAAAATACTTTCACTCTAATATCAGAATACTAAACTCTCTGTACAGTATTACTTGTATAATAATCTATGTGTAAATATATTATATATAAATACTGAAGGGAATGGCAACCCACTGCAGTATTCTTGTCTGGAGAATCTCATGGAAAGAGGAGCCTGGCAGGCTACAATCCATGGGGTCGCAGAGTCAGACACTGCTGAGCAGCTGTGCTACTACAACTGTGTATATATAAATATTGTGTACAGTATTACTTGTATAACATGTACAATAGCATGTTTTGATTATGTATAAATGCACATCCAATTTTAAAGAAGCTGGAAAAAATTTTCGGTGTTAATGATCATTATCAACGTTTACCTTGGGTGGTTTAGCTTTATTTGTACTATTTATGATTTTCCTTTTTTTGCTTCTAAATTTTAATTTATTTTTTTATTTTAAATAATATTTTAGAAAAAAAACACAAAAAAATGAGAAAATGCAGGTGGTGGATTTGAACTACAATTTGCCATTAGATCTTGAGTGTATTTACACTCTGTAAATACAGCAGGTATTTACTGAACATCTGTATGTATCAAGTGCTGCTGTAAGTTTTCAGAATGTTCAAGTCTCTGTTCTGTGGAGCTTACATTCCAGTGGGAAGGGGAGACACAGGGGTTATCAGACAATCACAATAACTATGGCTCAGCAGGTAAAGAATCTGCCTGCAATGCAGGAGACAGAAGAAATGCAGGTTCCATCCTGGGTCAGGAAGATCCCCTGGAGGAGGAAATGGCAACACACTCCAGTGTTCTTGCCTGGAGAATCCCATAGACAGGGGAGCCTGGTGGGCTACAGTCCACAGGGTCACAAAGAGTTGGACACAGCTGAGCAACTAAGGACATAATGCACATAATAAATTAACACATTATCTGATATATTCAGAGGTGATATATACTGTGGGAAAAAATGGAGCTGCATAAGGAAGATAGGGAACGTGATAGTTTCAGGTGAACAACAAAGAGACTCGGCCATGTATCCATTCTCCCCCAAACTCGCCTCCCATCCAGACTGCTACATAACATTGAGCAGAGTTCCCTGTGCTATACAGTAGGTCCTTGTTGGTTATGTACTTTAAGAATTTGTGATTTTATTTCATTTCATTTGTTGGCTGTGCTGCAAGGCATGTGGGATCTTAATTCCCTGGCCAGAGATTAAACCCACACCCCTCCATTGGAAGCTTGGAGTCTTAACCACTGGACTGCCTGGTAAGCCCCTGTGACTTTAAATAGGGTAGTCAAGGTAGGTCTTACTGAAACAGAAGGCAGAGGGACATAGAAGAGGTGAGGCAGTGAGCTTTGGGGATGTCTGGGAGATATCTGGTGCAAAGACTGCAGGGCAGAACCACACCCAGTGTATTTAAGGTTTAGTAAGGAGGCCAGTGTTGTTGAAATATAATTGAACTAGGAGTTTCAATAGGAAACTCTGGAGGTTTGTTGTTGTTTGACACAGGCACCTGAAACGTAAGAGAGCCTGCCAAGGATCACCAAGCCTGTTGACCACTACCTACTCCCACCAGTCTGCATGGAAAGAGAAAATACAGCATAAAGATATTTGGCAGTGCATCTCAGATGGCTGCAAAATCTTTAACAGGAAATAGGCATTTGGGAGCAATGAAGATCATTTAAGCCCATATTCCAGTTGAAATTAATGACCTTGAAAGAGAAAAGGAGATATTGGAAGGGAACTGATAGCTTCATAAACAAGTTGAAAAACAGGTTTGATTTTCCTGGACCATGGCTTGTAACAATAAAGCGATGGACTCTTGGCAAGAGACAGAACAGGAAGGGAGAGTTTAGCAGGTAGTTCATAAACTGACCAAGAGGGTTTTATATTAACATTTCAAGAGGAGGGAGAAAAAGATTCAGATAAAACTGACAACTCAGGTGTTAACAACAGTGGTGAAGATTCTCAGCTGATCTCAGGAGAAAACACAAGGGGAAAGATGTGGCCGCCAAACATATGATCTCAGATGTGAGCTGAGCATAGATAATGAAAACCAATGTGATAATTCATATCAACAGGAAGTCACACTTTTATAAAGAAGAATTTGGCTTTTTCCAAAGTGACTCCAGGCTGAAGTATATTCTCTGCCCTATTAGGGCGTACATGATGTGCCAGCATCCACTGCCCAAAAGGACGACGACTAATTGAAGGGTGGGAAAGCTGCAACGTATAATAGAATTATTTATGTTTAGGGACATTTATAAAGCAGAACAGATGCTTTTAGATGAGGATTAAAGAACAGAGAAATGAAATGATCAAAACTGCAGATGCCTTTAAGGATGTGGAGGATATTTAGCAAATCAGATTAGAAAACTAACATAGGAAGAGACCTAATAGCAGCAGAGAAGGAAATCTGTCCAAACACCAGGAAGATTTATACTCCAAAAACAAAGAATCTGGTAAATTTTTTCCTTCCTGCAGAAAGCAGAAGTAACATTTTGAGGAAATGACCCTCCAGATGCAATCTTAGTGTACAAGGGTAATAAAGATAACAATAGCTTATATTTATTAAGCCCTTAACATCTTTTTTCGGGTGTTCACTATGTGTCAAGCATTACTTCCTTTAATCTTCTCACAACCTGTGAAACTATCCTCGTGTTATAGATGAGGAACCTGAAGGTTAAAGAGGTTGACGGGCGCAAGATTACTTAGCTGACAATAAAGGACCTGAGAATCCAACCCAGATCTACCTGACTCCAAAGCCCATATTGTTAACCAAGCCTCTTAAAATTGGTGAAAGGTAACCATGCCACTTTAAAGACCATATAGTTAAGAAAGAGAAGTCTGTGAAGAATCAACCACATACATAAACCTTAGGAAAGTGGGTATCATAAAATAAAGGGAAAATATCCTGTGGTTAATGATTCCAGAAGCCAGGATATCTCAAGGAACTTGGAAGATTATTTAAAAATAAC
This sequence comes from Ovis aries, assembly GCF_016772045.2. Lineage (NCBI taxonomy): Eukaryota > Metazoa > Chordata > Mammalia > Artiodactyla > Bovidae > Ovis > Ovis aries. The sequence goes on from NC_056065.1 coordinate 62,759,400, forward strand.
ATTTTATTAATATAGTCAGTCCTGAGTCTTCCAGCCTTCTGTGCATGTATGCATAAATATGCCCAAAAAAACACTTATAAGTTAACAATTTGGCTGCTTAGGGCACTCAGCTGTTACAAGTACAAAAGGTGAAACATAAGGCCTCCAAAGACCAATGTCAGAAGAAGCTGAGATTTTAAGAAGCCTAAGGACAGCAAAGATTTTTGTCTCAGTTGTGTTCTAAGCAGAAAAAAAAAAAAACCAAAAGGCTAGGCTAACTGGAACTAGTTAGTACAGAAGGTGAGGAGAAGGCAATGGCACCCCACTTCAGTACTCTTGCCTGGAAAATCCCATGGACAGAGGAGCCTGGGAGGCTCCAGTCCATGGGGTCACGAAGAGTCAGACACGACTGAGCGACTTCACTTTCACTTTTCACTTTCATGCATTGGAGAAGGAAATGGCAACCCACTCCAGTGTTCTTGCCTGGAGAATCCCAGGGACGGGGGAGCCTGGTGGGCTGCCGTCTATGGGGTCTCACAGAGTTGGACACGACTGAAGTGACTAGCAGCAGCAGCAGTACAGAAGGTGAAGGGTTTGACTTTACAGAATTTTCTTGAAAAGGACCTGGGAATGTTAATTCACATGATGAATGAGCAAGGAATGGACAAGAACACAACTTTTGCAAAAGCCTGCAGTCTTTGGCTGTATTCATAAAAACATGGTATTGAAATTAAAGAGAGTATTTGCGCTGCATTTGTAGTGCCCATTCCTTATTTGGAGAAATATTTTTTAATTCAAAAAACCAAATTATAAAATCATCTTTAACGAATAAAAGGGATCGTTGATAGCAGAAGTCAGCTGTGGGATCTTGGAATCAGAAGACATATTACAGAAAAAATGGTAGAGAAATGGAAGTAATTAGCTTTGGAAAAAAAAGTAGAAATTCTAATACTGAAAAAGCTGAGTTCCATGGAGACTCACTTTATCACATTTCCCTGGCTATAGGCTTTGTAGTATTTCTCATCATCTGAAATCCCCTGCCTCTTTATTGTTTATTGTATGCCTGTCCAGACTCTTTGCAACCCCATGGACTGTAGCCCGCCAGGCTCCTCTGTCCATGGAATTTTCCAGGCAAGAAAACTGAAGTGAGTTGCCGTTTCCTCCTCCAGGGGAACTGAAGTGGCGTCTCCTGGGACTCCTGCTTTGGCAGATAAATTCTTTTACCACTGAGCCCCCTGGGAAGCCCCTTATTTATTACCCCTTCTTATAATGTAAGGTTCACAAGAGGAGGGGCCTTGACTAATGGTTCACTGTTTTATCTCCTATGCCTGCCAGATAGTAGACCCCAAGGGAAAGAATGGGATTATCTCTCCACAAGTCACAGACAGCCTCCCTTGGCTCCAGTGGGTAGGGACAAACTGGTCTCTGGGGCCCACCTATCAGCAGAGGACGATACAGGGTGGGGCCTTTAGAAGAGGCTTTGGGGATAAAACCCCCAAACTTCTCACTATATGCAAAGGAACATGTTGCTTGAGCCCAAGGCTTTTGCTGACCCTGCTGAGGCTTCAGGCATGTCTGGACACGTCCAGAGAAATGGCGGGACATGCTGGGTAGAAGTCAGATTTTCACAAAGAGCCTGTTGGAAAAAAACAAACAACGATCTCAAGAAGTACCCCCTGGATGACTTTCACTCTATATGGGTGGGTCTGGTGAGTTGATGGGGAGTCAGTTAAAGTACGCTTTGTGGGAAAGATGTGGAGAAACTGGGTTCTCCCCCATTGTTGGTGGTGGTAGACTGTGGTCCAGCCATTCTAGAAAACCTTTCGGGAATTTCTTATGATGCTAAACATTCACCTACCATACAGCCTAGCGGTTGCACCTCTGGGCACTTGTCTCAGAGAAGTGAAATTCTATATTCACATACAAATCTATAAAGAAAAGTTTTATTCATAATAATCAAAAATTGGAAACAATTCAGATGTCCTTCAGTAGATGACTAAGTAAACAAACTCTGGTACATCTCCTACCATGGAATACTGGTCAGTGATAAAAAAGGAAAGGACTGTTGATAAATAAAACAACTTCTGTGAAACTCCAGATAATTAGGGACTTGTGCTGAATGGAAAAAAATTCAGTTCCCAAAAGGCACACACTGTATGATTCCATTTATAAAAATAGTCTCACAATGACAAAATAAGGATGGAGAATAGTGATTGCCAAGGATCAGAAATGGGGGAATGAGGCCGGGTGATATCAGGGAATCTTGTAGTGGTGGATGTGAAAATGTTCCGTCTGGTTGTGTTGATGTCAGTTTTGACAGTGATATTATTATATCATCATTTTGCAAGGTGGGAAAAACTGGGTAGGTGGTACATACGATCTCTTCACGTTATTTATTACAGCTGCTAATGAATCTACAGTCATCTCAGAATAAAATTTTTGATTATTTTTTTATTTATTTTTAGTTGTGCTGGGTCTGTGCTATCACGCAAAGGCTTTCTCTAGTTGCGGCGAGCGGAGGCTACTCTCCACTGTGCGCTCAGGCTTCTCATTGCCGTGCCTTCTCCTGTTGCAGAGCACAGGCTCTAGGCGCGTGGACTTCAGCAGTTGCAGCATGCAGGCTCAGTTGTGGCACACAGGGTTAGTTGCTTCTCGGCATGGGGAATCTTCCTAAACAAGGGATCGAACCGATGTTTGTTGCCTTGGCAGGCGGATTCCTATCCACTGTACCACCAGGGAAGTCCCAGAATAAAAATTTAATTTAAAAAAATGTTGGCTTGCAGATTGGGAAGGTGAGATGGTGGGGAGGGGCGTAGAAGGGAGTGAACAATCCAGATAAGTCTCCCAGGAAAGAACTCATCCTAGATAAACAAAGAAGTTGGTGTGATAACGTTGACCTTACAGAATGTAAGATCCAACAGAGCAGGAATTGTGTCCACCATGTTTGTCCCTGGGTCACTTGTGCCTGTCACTTGTGACAATACAGCCTGACATACCAGAGGGCTTATGGCAAGGGTTCCCCTCTCTCCAAATAAGAGCACTTAGGTATACAAGAATGACAGGCGACCCAAATCTGCTTGAGTCATCAGTTTTGAACCAGAAGGTTTAACTGAAAAGTACCCTTCACTCCACTTGGTTCCAAAGTTCAGACTGACTGAACTTTCAGGAGACACTCAGTGGAACCAAGCAGAGCTCTGTGGCTGTTAAATGCACCTGCCCCAGGGTCACCCCAGATACACAAAAACTGACATAGCTGCTCAGTTAACCCTTGCATCACTGAGTCGTGATAACACTGCTTTGGGGGCCTCTGACAAAAATGATCCCATGAAGAGGGTGCCACTATCCCTTATTCTGCCACAGATGTCCTTGACAGCCTGAAGACTTGAAATGGGTCCTAAGAGAAACTGCTGGGGCTGGTGCAGTCTCAGGAAAGAACACAGCTCTAGAGAGGCCACAAAAATGTTGGGGTTGGTCCTGGTAACTTTCATAGGGCCCAGCCAGAATGGGGACAGCCACCAGCAGTGAAACTTCTGTGAGTGGCCTTGTTCTTGAACTCATGTAAGAAACCTGTTAGGGATACCAGAACTAATTAAGGGGCAATTTGCAGTGTTGCAATTTGAAGTCCCTTATACACTGGTGGGAGCTAGAATCAGGTAACTTGGACTACAGATCTTTTTTAAAAAATTGATATAAACTTATATCATATTCATCCTGATTTTCAGAAGGGAGTTGGATTTGGAATCAGAAAACCTCAACGCCAAGCTTCAGTTTCAGTTTCTTAAACTGGCATAATAATGTCTGCTCTGCCTACTTGATAAGATAGTTATTCTGAGAATTATATGAAATGATATAGATAAGAAAGCTTTTAACATTGTCAAGCCCTGTATGCATGAAGTACTTGGTATCATTATGGTGCTTTGTCATCTCCACTGTAAATTCCTATCATCTCATCTTCTAAATGCTGTGTAATTTCTTTATTTTTATATTTGTAAATTTGGTTTATTATTTATTTTCTTCTGTTCCAAAATTTTTTACTTTAAAGTATAATATACATATAGAATATATATCTTTTTAAGCAAAAAAGCTTGAGGATATCCAAAAATTGGTCTTGTGAATCAGGGCATATTGTTTTGTTTTTTAAACCCTGAAGTATTTGTAAACAATGAAGTACTGAGAAAGGAAAAAATATGCAAACAACAATAACAGCAACAAAAATGCACCTTTGCTTTCATGGCTTTGCAACTTTAGTTTAACTTCGGTTGCTGTGCACGAAAATACTGTGACTTCCACCCTCAGATCCAGGATAGGTGGTCTGTATGTCCCACTGCTCTCAACTTAAGGGGACCAAATGACCTGCTGCTGTGCTGTCCCTATACAGGAAGCTATCTCCTCAGATCTGTTTTTTGTTTTCTTAATTGTCTGTTATTTTTTATTTTTTTCAATTTTACGGAGATATGATTGACACAGCCTTGTATAAGTTTAAGGTTTACCACATATTGACCTCTCGTACATATATTGCAAAGTGATTGCTGCAGTAAGTTTAATTAAACTTAGATGTGGCCCAAACAAAGCTGCCGAAAGTTATCTTTAGAGCGTGATCTGAAATGTGTCCAAAGAGTTTATACCTTCTGGAGAGCTACCATCTTCATGCAGACGTGTTTACCAGGTATATAACTCATGCAGTGGCTCGCTTAGTATCAAGCATGGTGAGAATGTAGATTCAAGGTTTATTTCCATTAAAAAAATGCTAACATCTTCACATTCATAGTTAGCAGGAATTTGAACTGAGTAAGTGAGAGGAGGTCACGCAATTTTACTCATTCTCAAAGTGATCTGAGTCCCTGGAGATGGGTGTTCTCCACCCTCTGGCCTTAGGTCAACAAGAGTAAAACGGAGCCCTGGGCTCTGATGCTCCTGGCCAAAACACTACCCCATCTCTGACGCCATCACAACTAACTCATACAGTTTATTCATCCTTATGTGCTTATGATTCATAGAGATCATCTTTCACAGATGAACGATGACTCAAAATGAAATAAAAATATTCCCAATTTTGCCCAGGCACTTCCTATATTTTTCCCACTTTTTTTTTCTCTTTATTATCCAGTAACATCTAGCATAAACTATATTTTATATATATACTTTTTACCACTTGTCTTCCTGATCTGGATTGTAAGCAGCTCCAATAGATAAAGGAATTTTATTTTGTGCTCTTCTTTGTTCCCAGTACCTTGACCATTACCTTATAGGCCATACTTGTTTGATAATCAAGTTATTGAATGGATGAATAAGTGATTAAATGGGATATCCCCAAATAGTATTGCTACTCCTTTCAGTTTTCTTTAGCATCTCAAGTCCAGTATAGATAACCAAGTAGATGCTATCTCATTCCATCAGATACTCTCATCATTCATACACACTCCATTATCTGCTGCAGTTTTCCAAATAATGGAGAGGAAGATGATACAGCAAGGAAATGAGAGATTGTTCCTATCTCCAGCTCTCCTTCCATCTCATATATGACTAGTAAATTTCTAAAACTTTCTGAAAATCATGTAGAAGGTGCATAATTTCTTAGTCCCCTTTTTATTTATCCCTATAAAATACTCCAGGCAAGAATACTGGAGTGGGTTGCCATTTCCTTCTCCAGGGGATCTTCCCGACCCAGGGATTGAACCTGGGTCTCCCGCATTGGAGGCAGATGCTTTAACCTCTGAGCCACCAGGGAAGCCATAAAAATACTATGGTATTTTAGGTCCTTGTGACCCAAGACTATTTGAAGTGTGCATCTGTGGTGGTCTTTGTCTCTCTTGCAAGATTTGAAAGTTGTCCTGAGACCAGAATCTCCCAGAGTTCCCTGCATCTCTGCCCAGGGCTTCTCTGAGGGTGTGGTCATGGGTGTTGGCTAAATGTGGAGACAGAGGAGCAAATTAACCATGGGCTAGAAATTAGAAAATGTGCTTCAGAATTAGGCTGCTGATCATCCAGTTTACAACATTTTATGAGACCCATAACCTGGAAATTAAGGGATAGTGAATCCTGGAAACGAGGGAGGCAAAAGCCAGAAAGTCAGACTCCTTATGTCTGGCCCCCATTCACTCAATGGAACTCAGCTTCCATTCCTTCCAGGGCTGATGCTGCAGCTTGGCCTTGTACCTCCTGCTGCTGTGTCCAACTAGGCAAACAGGGACTCCTGAATCACGTTTGAGGTAAACAAGGAAAGAGCAAAAAGAGTATCCGTGCCCTGTGTTCCAGTAGCTCTGGGAAAGAGTTCCAAGAAAAACTGGAAAATACACCAATGGAGAGTCATGGATTGTCTCAGCCACTTAAAGCTCTGTGGCTCTGTCTTCAAAAGGTACTCTTTTGAAACAAGGATAATGACCTGCTCGGCATATCTTGATCAGTGGGAGCTTTTTGTTTTTTAATTGGAAAAAAAAAAAAAAAAAACCAAACCCAACCTATTGTGAAGCATTCAGATTCAAAGATTTGTATATCCCCAGGGTCTCCAGACCTTCAAAGAGGGAAGGTCAACTATAACTGGCTACCAGGATGAAACTTCCACTTAGAGGTAGAAACTTTCACCAGTCCTTCAGCTGAAAAAAGATCTTGTTTGTTTCTGGATCAAGAGACCTTTCAGACACACATTGGAAGTCCTAAATTTTTGCATGCTGCTGCTGCTGCTAAGTCACTTCAGTCGTGTCCGACTCTGTGTGACCCCATAGATGGCAGCCCACCAGGCTCCCCCGTCCCGGGGATTCTCCAGGCAAGAACACTGGAGTGGGTTGCCATTTCCTGCTCCAATGCATGAAAGTGACAAGTGAAAGTGAAGTCGCTCAGTCGTGTCCGACTCTTCGCGACCCTATGGACTGCAGCCTCCCAGGCTCCCCCATCCATGGGATTTTCCAGGCAAGAGTACTGCAGTGGGGTGCCATTGCCTTCTCCAGGACTGTAGCCTAAACTTCTAAATTGGAGTGAAGGAAAATTATTGCAGCTTCTATCTAATGAAGATTGACATTAAGAGAGAAGCACCAAGTAAAGGCAAACACCAGCGTTTCAGATACTGGGAAGAGGATGAGAGTAGGGCAGTCCATACAAGGCCAGGCATGTGAGTGAACCATAGCAACCAGAAGCAGGAGTGGAAAAGAGCTGAGAAGAGAGTACAAAGGCTCCAGCTCCCCAGGTAACCCAGCTTAGCAGCAGGCTGGGGTTTCTTCCTTCCTTCCTTCATTCTCTAAGTATCTGCAGTGTGCTCAATGCCAGAGGTACAGACCTGAATAAAGCAAGGTCTCTGATCCCGAGGCAATCCCAGCAAGAAGGTGTTGCTACAGAGAAATCTTGTGAGAAACAGGGAGAAAGACACCCTGAAGATGAGTGCACACATCTGCCCCAGGGCACACATCTGCCCGGGCTGACCAAACCCTCTGCTCATGAGCTTAACCAGCTGCTAGCTGGAACCAGTCCCACAAAGGAATTTGAATGTCCCAGGGCCTTCGATGACTCACCTGGATGAAAGAGTAGACAGTTGCCTTTGCAGACATGCAGATTTGGAGTTCCTAAATCGTTATTACATGAGAAACAGGCCACTGGATCTTTGAGGCGAGGTTCCCCAACATAATTAGGAATCCAGAGGTCATGATCCCTTGCTAAGGTGGAAAGCAGACACCATCTTGGACTTCTAAGGTCCAGAGAGAATTAGACCTTTTCTCTTCGGAGCTCCCACAGTCCTGGGCCCACAGTTCTTTCCAGCATTTCTTACACTACATGGTAGCCATCCTCATTGTGCAAGACTCCTCCATAGAAGGGAAGGAACAGTAGAGTGCAGTAGTTAGGCACATGATCTAGGTGGCAAAAAGATCTAGGTTCACACTTCGATTGGTTCCCTTAAAGACTGTGTAATTTTGCTGCAAGGATGGAGTTAGATAACATCTGTAAAAATTTGGCCCTACGGTATAGCGTATATTTGGTATGATTGGTATGTGTGTGCTCAGTTGTGTCTGACTCTTTTTGACCCCATGGGCTGCAGCCCTCTACATGGAATTTTCCATGCAAGAATACTGGAATGGGTTGCCATTTCCTCCTCCAGGGGATTTTCCCACCCAGGGATGGAAGCAGCGTCTCTTGCATCTCCTGCTCTGGCAGGTAGATTCTTTACCACTGGGCCACCTGGGAAGCCAATATATTTGGTATAATAGCTGCTATTAGTTTAATATTATTTAATATATACAAATTATATATTAATATACACAAAGAATATTAATGTATACAATATATAATATCTATGACAGTATTATTATAATACATTAATTATAATATTAACATACTAATAATAGATATAACCATCAGAATTCAGGGCAAGAAACAGAAATTGCTTTATTTATATTAAATAGGATTTAATTTAATGATTGGAAATGAACTTTATAAAGGAGTAATGTGCTGGCAAAGTTAGTAGAAGGATTGAAGGAACTGATTCTAGGCTGGGGTTCCAGAAACAGCTTCCAAAACAACACAGAAATGACCAGCCAGAGGAGTCCACCTCTGGGGCACCTTGGGAGCTGCGCTGGAACCCTGACGCTGGGGCTGCCTCTGCTCCAGCCCTTGCTGCTCAGTGCCCAAGAAGCTGGAAAATGAACTCCAGAGCACCATTCCAGAAAAGCCTCACATTTCCACAATTTTGGTTGCCAGCAAAAATGGCTAAAAGAGGATCAGCCTAAATAAATCTAAGAGGCAATAATGAAGCAAAAAGCTTGATTATTTGTGACCTAAGAATTGCAGATTGAGCACACAGATTTGAGCAACAGCCCTAACAGTGGCCCTAGTGGGGACACTGAGTAAATTTCAGAGGCTTATGTATTTATTTATTTTTAATTTGAGGGTAATTGCTTTATAATTTTGTGTGGTTTCTGCCCTATTTCAGCATGAATCAGCCATAGGTATATGTACATCCCCTCCCTCCTGAGCCTCTCTCCCACTACCCATCCCATCCTCTCCCTCTAGGTTATCACAAAGCATCAGATTTGAGCTCCCTGCATCCTACAGTAAACTTCCACTGCCTGTCTAATTTTAAATATGGTGATGTATATGTTTCAATGCTACTCTCCCAATTTGTCCCACTTCCCTGATAAAGAAGATGTGGTACGTTTACATGGTGGAATATTACTCAGCCATGAAAAGGGATGCATTTAACTTCGTTCTAACAAGGTGGATCAACCTAGGGCCTATTGTACAGAGGGAAGTAGGTCAGAAAGAGAAAGACAAATATCATATATTAATGCCTATATATGGAATCTAGAGAGATGGTACTGATGAACCCATCTGCAGGGCAGCAATGGAGATGTAGACATAGAAAACAAGCTTGTGGACATGGGGCGGGGGGATGGAATTCAGGGACTTTTAAAGGCAAAGAAAGGCAGAAAACCTAAATAGATATTTCTCCAAAGAAGACGTACAGATGGCCAAAAGGCACATGAAAAGATGCTCCACGTTGCTAATGATTAGAGAACTGCAAATCAAAACCACAATGAGGTATCGCATCACAGTGGTCAGAATGGCCATCATCAAAAAGTCTACAAATAATAAATGCTGGAGAGGGTGTGGAGGAAAAGGAACCCTCCTACACTGTTGCTGGGAATCTGAATTGGTACAACCACTATGGCGAGCAGTGCATAGAACAGAACAGAACAAACAAGACATGGAAGCAGCCTAAATGTCCATGGACAGTTGAATGGTGAAGAAGATGGGGTGTATCTAAACAATCAGTATTACTTGGCCATCAGTTCAGTTCAGTTCTGTCGCTCAGTCGTGTCTGACTCTTTGCGACCCCATGAATCGCAGCATGCCAGGCCTCCCTGTCCATCACCAACTCCCGGAGTTCACTCAGACTCAGGTCCATCGAGTCAGTGATGCCATCCAGCCATCTCATCCTCTGTCATCCCCTTCTCCTCCCGCCCCCAATCCCTCCCAGCATCAGGGTCTTTTCCAGTGAGTCAACTCTTCACATGAGGTGGCCAAAGTACTGGAGTTTCAGCTTCAGCATCATTCCCTCCAAAGAACACCCAGGGCTGATCTCCTTCAGAATGGACTGGTTGGATCTCCCTATAGTTCAGCATAAAAAAATTTTTTGAAAGAAGTTAAAAGCTGGATATTCAAAGGAAAAAATTAAAAGTAAAAGCGAAAAAGGGAGGTTTGCATTACAAAGCCTTAATTAGAGTTGGAGACAAAAGCTGTTGCTGCTATTTAGTCACTTTATTCGTGTCCGACTCTATGACCCTGTGGACTGCAGCCTCCCAGGCTCCTCTGTCCATGGGATTCTCTAGGCAAGAGTACTAGAGTGGGTTGCCATGACCTTCCTTCAGGGGATCTTCCCGACCCAGGGATTGAACCGTGATCTCCTGTGTTGCAGGCAGAGTCTTCACCACTGAGCCACCAGGGAAGCCCAGACCAAAGCTAGTCTTGACTAAACATGAATACATGCAAAGTGTATCACTAGAGGAAGGTAGAAGTTTGTTACTGTAACAATTTTCAGGGGTTTTTACAGAGTCCTTGGAATTCTTGTGATTTGACTCAGTTCAATCTTCATGGTTCCACCCAGTGAGGACATGTGTAAGGCTCAGATTCAACTCCATTTTAAGACCTCTTGACATAAGGGATTAACATAAGTGACTTCACTTTATTTTTCGTTTTACAAAAGGGAGCAGATTCTGCCTTGCAGTTCTTGTGCTGAGTACACCTGCTTGATGAAAGACAATGTGCATCTAGAACTCTGATGGCAAAGACGCCGGGAAAACATGGTGCTCAGCCTTCTAACGTCTCCCTCCACCTAGGAGGCTGGAATGGAGGCCTGTGAGCCAGTCCTCACAAGAGATAACGCGTGGACTCTGCATTCCAGGCACTCTGCTAGGTACCTCATGCCAAGTTAACCTCACAGCCACGCAGTGAGGTATGTATGTACTTATTTCGCAAATGAGGCAGCAGAGCCTTAAGGAAGGTGTCTTGTCAGAGACCACAGAGTAAGTGGTGAGGATGGGAGGTGAACAGGTGCTGTCTTGTTCTAGAGCCGTTGTCTGAACCACCATATTATTCTACCTGTCTCTGTGTCTTGCATGCCCATCTCAGCATGTGGCCACACCTACCCAATGAACATTGGAGGAGTTCATTATCAGGGATTTAACCAGAAAATTAAACCTAGATACTGTGGCCTAAGGCTTCTTCACCTTCTGGCTCTGACTCCCGGTCAGGAAGGCAGGAGACCAATGATGATGAGGGGACAAATAGGTGCCCCACCTGGTGGAGGGAGGCTGAGCCATGTGTGTAAGTCCAGCAGGGAACTGGGGCTGGAATATGGGGGACAGGCTGTATGATGGATTTGAATGCTTCTAGGATCAAAGGACACGACTGAGCGACTTCATTTTCACTTTTCACTTTCATGCATTGGAGAAGGAAATGGCAACCCACTCCAGTGTTCTTGCCTGGAGAAACCCAGGGACAAAGGAGCCTGGTAGGAGGCCATCTCTGGGGTCTCACAGAGTTGGACACAACTGAAGCGACTTAGCAGCAGCAGCAGCAGGATAAAAGGTTGTTGAGATGGAAGGGCCTAATCAGAATGACTGATGGAGTCACCCAAGATATTTTTTTCTTTTAATGAAGAATGAAAGTATGGTCTTAGAGGAAAAACATTTTCCCATGAATTCAAGCACTCTGGTGCCTGTGATAATGACTTCCTGAGGTCCCGAGAGGCCAGTAACCACAGACACCTGTCCTCTGCGGAAGCAGTTGGCATATCACATACCCAGGCACACAACTGTGCAGACTTGTAAACACTTACCACAGGAAGCGCTTTCCCGCTCTCTCTGGACACAGACCGCAGTCCATGTGGGTGCCCAGGAAGGCTCTGTATTCTGGCAGGGGGATGCTGAGGTCTGAGAGGAGGGCCCCAGACCTAGAGCTGTGGGGCTGCAGTCCCCATGCAGGAGTGAACACACACACATAGAAACACAGTCACACACACAGAGGGAAATAGACATACCCACCCAACATCACACACATAGAAACAGACATGCACACCACAAATACACATACAAATATACACATAAAGGTGCACAACACATACGCAAGCCTATACACATACCACACACCCCTCCACATGCAGAGGTTCACCAGGTACACAAACACACACCACACCCATCACACAACCCTCCACGCACCTCACCACACAAAAACAGACAGTCACATAACCACACATACACATACACACACACAGACACAAATATACATACCTCAAGTAGATACATACACACACACCATACCACACGCATGAACATACACCACACGTGCACAGTACACACATGCTCACATATAATGCACACAACCCAGATTTACACTCACAAACATATACAGTGAACACATATACCACATATGTAATACACGGGCACGAGCTTCTGAAAAAGTGCCTCACTGCAGTTTAGCCATATCACAAAAGGTTTAAGGTAATAGTTATGTGGACTGTGAATATGGGAGGTATGTATACAAAACAGTATCAGAAATGAAAAAGGCAGCAAGAATGGTAGATATGCTAGGATGAAACCCAATGATACATGTGCCTGGCAGGCATAGGGACAGGAAGACAATGTAAGCAGTGCAAATAATTTATGTTTAGTAAACTTTGAATAGTTTACTGTGAATGGATTTAGTTGAACAATAAAATTTTTCCAGTAACTACTCTTTAGCCCAATATATTCACTATGTGGCCAGTGATATTTCCACGGGGTAGGGTCTGGTTGGCTTCTAGCCCACCCCCTCCCATTCCGAATGTATCTGTTGTTAGGGAGACAGCCACCCAGAGCCCCTGTAGTGTCTGGTTGATGACAGAGCTGGCCACCTACTCCCTCTTGCCACCCACTCCATCTTGCCACCCACTCCCTCTTGTCCTTCCCAGCTCCCTCCCTGCCCTGCCTTTCTTGGCACAGCAAACACACAGGGAAGTTCAGGGATTTGGCGTTGACCTTAGTGAGACACCAGCTTCCCATAGTCCTGATTCCCCCAGAGCTACAGTTTATCTATGTGTGCCTAGGGGGCGCTGAGGTCCAGGAATTGAAAATGTCAGAAGTTCCCTCTAGTATTTCTGAGACCCTGTAGGGAAGGGCTGGAAGTCCCAAAGTTAAGGGCCTGCTGATGAGAATGATGGCTGAGGGTCGTTGAGGAGGAGAAAGTGGGCTGGTTGTAAATATACCTCTGAGACCCATTGTTTCATTGAAGTTCACATCTAAAAGGGATCATACATACCATCAGGTGTAATCTCTGCATTTCTCAGAGGTAGAATCCAAGGCCAGAAGAGTGAGTGATATGTTTATTAAGACTAATTAGAAGCAACTTGATAATAAGAGATGCCCTGTTCTTTCTGATGGAGCAAATGGTTATCATTTTTATCTTCCTGTTCCCTTGTATTGTTTCATTATTCAGCGTAGGTGCCAAGATACTATTCTATATTCAAGATTTTATTAGAGAAACTAACCAATTAAATATACTTTAAGACTTTACATTTTATTAGATGAATGTAGAAGAATATTATATAAAAGTCATAAATCAGTTGTTTAATGCAAGCATATCCTGCTTTAAAATAGTTCAAAATCCAAGAACTCAAAAGTGTGATTACTTCATGACAAAACATATCATTAAGTGTTTGGTTTTTTTTTAAATAATAAGTTTCCACTATATATTTCAACACTGAAGTTTTCAGGGGAGAAAGGCATGTAACTCAAGAAAAATGATGATCAGTTTATATGTAGTTTTGGCATCCTATCATAATTAATTCTCAACTGTGTGTTTTTACTACGTTTCACTAAACAGCAAGAAATGGGGAAGATATATGGATTAGCGATGTAATCCTACACTGGCCTCTACTCCCATGGTCTCACATGAGTGTGTGAACCTTTGTGAGCTCCAGCTTCCCCTACTAAACAACAGGCTGGGACCAAATAACTATATGGGTGCCAGTTAGGATGCAAAGAAGAATGAGCCTGTGGTCAGACATAAAGAGTCAGACCACCTGGAGTTGGTTCATCTCCATCTTTAACTCTTTGAGGAAGTCACTTACCTTCTCCAGACTGTGGTTCTCTTTAGAGTTTAAAATGTGTGCTATCCACCATGCAGGGCTGTTAATTCTACAAAGAATTCATGGCATCTGTCTGCCTTAGGGTAACATCTTAGGGGTATGGTAGTAAAGGACATGACCTTGTGCTTCCACAAAAGGCCTTTTGCTGTCAGTGTGGAAAAGATGAAAGCCACCTGGATGGAGGAAGCCCTGAACCCACACGCCTGCCACCATTGCAGCTTTTTGGAGTAGATTTTTGCCCCACTGTGGTTTAGCTTTGTTTTGCCTTCTGTTCATTGGGTTTTGCTTTTATAGATGACTTTATTTTTTTCAGATTCATTTTTCACCTGACTGTTCCTCCTTTCATGCTATTATTTCCTGATTAGGTCATTTCCCCAAACTCTCCTCTCTTTCCTCTGGCTAATCCTCCAGGGCTCAGCTTTCCTCATGGAAATTTTTCTGAATCATTGCCACCCTTCTATTTGCTTTCATAGTACCCAGCTCTTCTTCCTAACACTTACCACAATTACATTGACGTAATTTATTTGTGTCGTGTTAGTCTATCTCCCTTACCTAGCGAAAGCTGTAAGAAAGCAGCTGTCTCTTCTTTTTTATTCACTGATCTGCCGCTAACCCTATAGTGCTTACCACACAGTGAAGGGTTCTGCAATATGTGTTGAGTGGGTAGATGAATGAATGAGTGATCCCCCCAACCAGCTGTCATGAGCAGCTCATTAGGAGCACTTCTGTCCCTTTGCTCCTTCCGTAATTAGTTTCATCTTCACTCTTGGCAGGATTTCTTCACAGCTTTTCCTGCCCTTTTAAGAAAGGAATTTTATTTACAGCTGCCACAAAAGAATTCAACCAGAAGTCCTGACAGACCATAATTTTAGAGAAACTTCATCTTGCTTACACTGAGGCTCACACATCCACACATTACACTGAGGACACATCCCCCGTGTCCTCTAGTTGGGCATTTAAATCTACTTTGGGGTATCCATGTGATTATCAAGAGATGCAGAAGGGCTAAGGGATCTTACTGATGACACGGCCCAGTTTAGATTCCACCTTGACAAATTTTCCAGCCCGACAGTTTGCTACTAAAGATTCTGGGTTCTCCATCTTGGGATTTTGTATCTGGGATTTTCTACTCTCATGAGGTTCCCAGGTAATCAAGCAGGTGAACAGGCAGGAGCTTCATAAAAGGAAGACATGTAAGTCAAATCAGTGTTTTCTGATGACAACAGAGCTAAGAGAACACCTAGGTACTGGAAGGTGACTTTGAGGAAGGAGCAGAGAGGGAAGGCGGGACAGTGGGTTTCTCCTGAGAATGGCTCATACCACTCTTGCTATGTATGTCTGTTCGTTTCTCTCCTTAATGGAATAGCAACACACAGGAGTAGTTTCCCTCTCCCAGTCCAGTCTGCCTGAAGATTGGGTCTCTATGGAGGAAACACGTTCCACAATAATATTCTGGAGTGCTGCTGTGTTTGGGACAGCCCTTAGGCTTCCTGGCAATATAGCTTTGTTCTCGTTTCCTCCCCAGTACCTGATCCAGCAGTGAGTGCCCCGTTTCTCAACCTCCCAGAGGTAAACTGTCATTATGACGGGAACAATAGGCCAAGCTGCGCTGTGGAGGGTATATATTCAAGGATGCCATGTTTAATTCCCCTACTTCCATGAATAGTCTTTAAGATGAATAGCTTTTCTTTTTCTTTTTTTGTTTGTTTGTTTCTTTCTTGGTTTGTTTCTTTAAATAGCTTACAGAGTCCCCCACTGCAGCCTAAATAGTGCCTATTTAGGGTTTCAGACCTGCCTGACCATATTCCATTTAAAGTTATTATGTGTGTCACAGACTGGTGGGCAAAAGTCACTCTGGAAGGGATTTCTGAGGCAGGAGTGGGAATGGTTATCTCAGACATCTTGCCCTTGACCCCAGAGAAAGAGAAGCTACAAGCTGAAGCTACAACAGGCAGTTTTCAAAGTTGGAGGAGATGTAAAAAGCGGGATTCTGCTGCTGTTGTGACTGAAGGTGGGAAGAGAGAGCATTCTGTTTGCTCCTGTGCTGAACCTGCGGCATTTCAGACACAGTGAGGACAAAAGTCTTCCGAGACTAACAGCTCCTTGGTCCGCACAGCTTTGGGAAAGAAGAGTGGAGGCGGGACGGGTGAGAGTACCCCCACAGATGTCAGCACTGTGGTGGAAGCGCTGGAGGCTGTGCTGTGGAGGGGTCCTCAAGTGGCTTCTTAGGCCTTGACCCCCCAGTGAGTCCGTGGGAGAGGAGGGAGCACATGGCGGACAGGGTGTGGGAGCACGTGCTCGTGTGCAAAGGGTCCCTGGGGAGTCCCAGAAACAAAACTGGGCGAAGAGGGAGTGGAGGGAGGCGCCAGTGAAGTGCAGTCACTATTGTGAATGTAATGCTGTTTATTTTTTTGTTTCAGTTTTTGTTTTTTTAATTATGGGTGATTTACAATATTAGTTTCAGGTGTACAATGTGGTGATTCAGTGTTTTTATAGATCATACTCCATTTAAAATTTTATAAAATATTGGCTATATTCCATTTGTACAGTACATCTTTGTATCTTATTTATTTTATACATAGTAGTCTGTACCTTTTAATCCCCTGCCCTTAAATTGCTTCTCCCCGCTTCCCTCTCCCCACTGGTAACCACTAATTTGTTCTCTATAACTGAATCTATTTCTATTTTGTTATATTAATTTGTTTTATTTTTTAGATTCCACAGATAAGTGATAACAGAGTATTTGTTTTTTTTTCTGACTTATTTCACTAAGCATAGTACCCTCTAAGTCCATCTGCTGCTGCTGCTGCTAAATTGCTTCAGTTGTGTCCGACTCTGTGCGACCCCATAGACGGCAGCCCACCAGGCTCCCCCTCCCTGGAATTCTCCAGGCAAGAACACTGGAGTGGGTTGCCATTTCCTTCTCCAGTGCATGAAAGTGAAAAGTAAAAATGAAGATGCTCAGTCGTGTCCAACCCTTAGCGACCCCATGGACTGCAGCCCAGCAGGCCCCTCCATCCATGGGATTTTCCAGGCAAGAGTACTGGAGTGGGGTGCCATTGCCTTCTCCACTAAGTCCATCTATGTTGTTGCAAATGGCAAAATTTCATTCTTTGTATGGTTGAGTGACATGCCGCTGTATGTGTATGTGTGTGTGTCTGTGTGTGTGTGTGTGTGTGTGTGTGTGTGTATCACATCTTCCTTATCCATTCATCTGTTGATGGACACTTAGGTTGATTCCATATCTTGTGTGTGTTAGTGGCTCAGTCATGTCTGACTCTTTACAACCCCATGGACTGTCGCCTGCCAGGCGTTTCTGTCCATGGGATTCTCCAGGCAAGAATACTGGAGTGGATTGCCATTCCCTTCTCCAGAGGATCTTCCCAGCTCACGGATCAAAGCCTGGTCTCCTGCATTGCAGGCAGATTCTCTACTGTTTGAGCTACATGGAAGGCCATGTCTTGGCTATGATAAATGATGCTGCTATGAACATTGGGGTGCATGTATCCTTTTCAAATTAGTGTTTCCATTTTCTTTGGATATATACCCAGGAGTGGAATTGGTAGACTGTATGGTAGTTCTGTTTTAGATTTTTAAGGAACCTCCATCTGTTTCCAATAGTGGCTGCACCAGTTTACCTTCCTACCGATAGTGCACAAGGGTTTCCTTTTCTTCACATCCTCAACAACATTTGTTCTTTGTGATCTTTTTGACAGTAGTCATTCTGATAGGTGTGAAGTGATATTTCATTGTAGGTTTGATTTGTGTTTCCCTGATGGTTAGTGATGTTGAGCATCTTTTCATGTGCCTGTTGGCCATCTGTATGTCTTCTCTGGGAAAGTAGATATGACCCTATTTGGACTCACAGTTGGGTATAGCATGGAGAAAACACAGTCAGGTTACAATACAATTGTAACTGTCAGTACTAGGAAGGCTGTTAGAGATTATCTAGCCAGATTTCTTCATGATGTCACAAATGGCATGATTTCATTTTCATGGAGTAGTATTTTTATGAGTAGTATTCCATTGTATATATACATGGAGGACCTTGAGGGTATTGTGCTAAGTAAAATAAGTCAGATGAAACAAATAGACTGTATGATTTTACTTGTATGTGGAATATAGAAAATAGAAAGACATATTAAATGAACAAACCAAGCACATATGAACATGTAGTTACAGAGAACAGAGTGCATGCCTGTGCACTAAGTCACTTCAGTTGTGTCCCACTCTGTGCAGCTCTAATGGACTGCAGCCTGCCAGGTTCCTCTGTCCATGAGATTCTCCAGGCAAGAATACTGGAGTGGGGTACCATGCCATCCTCCAGGGTATCTTCCCCACCCAGGGATTGAACCTGCGTCTCTTATGTCTCCTACATAGGCAGGCAGGTTCTTTACTGCTGGTGCCAGGTAAAGGGGATCAACTGCATGGTGATGGATGGAAACTAAATTTGTGGTGGTAAGCACACTGTAGGACATATAGAATTAGAAATATAGTGTTTTATACACAAAACTTGTATAATATTATAAAACCAGAAGAAGGGCAGGGGGAGCAATATGAGGAATCTTTGTTCTGACCTTGACCATACCTATGTCGATACCTTGGTTGGGATTTTTTTTTTTGTCCACACCACATGGCATGTGGAATCTTAGTTCCTTAACCAGGGATCGAACCTGCAACCCTTACATTGAAAGCTTGGAGTCTTAACCACAAACACCAGGGAAGTGCCCTGGTTGTGATATTTTGCTATAGTTTTACAGGGGATAACTATGGGGAAAACTGGGAAAAGGTAAAATGGGACCCCTCTGTATCATTGCTTACAACTGCATGTAAATCTATAATTATCTCAAAATAAAGAGTGTAATTTACACAAAAAGTCCTCATGACACAGGTGATGAAAATGAGACCCAGAGAGTTAAGAGACTTGCCCTTGTTTCACAGCCAGTTAACAGCATAGCCAGGGTTGGACCTAGTTCTTCCAAGTCCCAGCCTTTGACACTCAGTGGACTCCTGACAATCTAGAAATGTGAGTAGGGCATCGAGGGCTTCTGCTGTGTCTGTGGGAAGGAAGTGTGATCTTGGTGCCTGTGACTTTGAGGAAAGTCTAGGATGCCTGAAGTCGAATGGACGCTGTGGGGGATTCTGTGTAGGAGCACCCTAAGAGGTGGAGTTCTGCTAGCACTAACCTCAAAAAGGTGCTGCCCCAGCTGTGGCTTGGGAAGGTCAGAAAGGAACAGGTGTAGCCTCATAGAAACAGAGCATTCCCTGGATCTCAGGATGTTCAGTCCATTCACCTAACTATACCCACATCCTCACAGACAGAAGCTTTTCCTATTCAGCAGTAGGTCAACCCACAGGGTCTAGAGTCACCTACTAGGGCAATAAAACACTGTTTGTTTGTTTTTTGCATCAGTGAGGGTTTTTTTTTTTTTTTTTTGGTTGGTTTTTTTAAATCAAAATTCTCTCTTCTACTGTTTCAGGTCATTTACTCTTGATTTGTCCTGAGCAAATCTAAAGCAGTGTTATTGTTGTTTGATATTTATTCATGAAATCTGGACAGGGCTTCCCAGGTGACTCAGTGGTAAAGAATCTACCTGCCAGTACAGGAGATGCAAGTTTGATCCCTGGATGGAGAAGATACCCTGGAGTAGAAAGTGGCACCCTACTCCAGTATTCTTGCCTGAAAAATCCCATGAACAGAGGAGCTTGGCAGAGTACATATAGTCCATGGGGTTGCAAAGAATCAGACAGGACTGAACGGCTGAGCACAGCACAGCGTGAAATCTGGCCACCCTTTAGTCTTCTAGGGTGAAATAGCCCAACTGCTTTATCCACTGGCCCTTAGGAATCTGAGACCAAGTTACTCTCTTGTTATGGAATGTTCCAGAAGCTGTGGAGAAGACCCAACTTTCCATACCTCATAGCATTCATTTTTAGTGATTCACCTTTATTATAGTATTAATAGACCCTGCTAAATTTAGTGCACCCCGGGACACTCAGGATATGTATTTTGACTTGGCAAAGATTCATGTCACTCTGCTGGGTAAAAACTTAATTTTAAAAATGCATGCACAGGACTTCCCTGGTGATACAGTGGATAGGATCCTTTGGCCAGTGGAGGGGACATGGATTCGATCCCTGGCTCGGGAAGATCCTATATGTCTCAGAGCAACTAAGCCCATGCACCATAGCTACTGAGCCTGTGCTCTAGAACCCATGAGCCACAACTACTGCACCCGAATGCTGCAACTATTGAAGTGTGTGTGCCTAGAGCCTGTCTGTGCTCCACAACAAGAGAAGCCCCTGCAATGAGAAGCCTAGGTACCACAAGGAAGAGCAGCCCCCTCTCACCACAACTAGAGGAAAACCTGAATAGAGTAACTAAGACCCAGCACAACAACAACAACAACAACAACAACAACAAAATTACACATCTTTAACATTCAGAAAATGAAGATCATGGCTTCTGGTCCCATCACTTCATGGCAAACAGATGGGGAAACAGTGGAAACAGTGTCAGACCTTATTTTTTTGGGCTCCAAAATCACTGCAGATGGTGACTGCAGCCATGAAATGAAAAGACACTTACTCCTTGGAAGAAAAGTTATGATCAACCTAGATAGCATATTCAAAAGCAGAGACATTACTTTGCCAACAAAGTCCATCTAGTCAAGGCTATGGTTTTTCCTGTGGTCATGTATGGATGTGAGAGTTGGACTGTGAAGAAAGCTGAGCGCTGAAGAATTGCTGCTTTTGAAGTGTGGTGTTGGAGAAGACTCTTGAGAGTCCCTTGGACTGCAAGGAGATCCAACCAGTACATTCTAAAGGAGATCAGCCCTGGGTGTTCTTTTGGAAGGAATGATGCTAAGGCTGAAATTCCAGTACTTTGGCCACCTCATGCGAAGAGTTGACTCATTGGAAGACTCTGATGCTGGGAGGGATTGGGGGCAGGAGGAAAAGGGGATGACAGAGGATGAGATGGCTGGATGGCATCACCGACTCGATGGATGTAAGTTTGAGTGGACTCCGGGAGATGGTGATGGACAGGGAGGCCTGGAGTGCTGTGATTCATGGGGTTGCAAAGAGTCAGATATGACTAAGCGACTGAACTGAATTGAACTGAACTTAAAAATACACATGTATATTAAAATATACACGGAATAAAAGTACAGCTCTTTCCTGTGGATGGTGAAATTTGGATGTAGAGTAAACCAATGGCCACCTGAGCCCATTTTAAGTCATGCAGACACCCCATCTCTGCAGCTCATAGCATTCTTGTGAATGGGCCCTGATAAGTCTCAGCTACAGTTTACTTCTCTTTCTTTCCCTCTCACTCCCTGACCTCATCGGGGTGCCCTTTATTCCCCCACTTCCCTTGATTTGCCTTCACAAGTGCCTGTGCCATAATTGGAGAGCTTGTTTTTGACTTACTACTTCTGGTGAATTTGTCACAGTCTCACACAAAGGCCACATCTGCAAAGCCAGAGCAGTTGGCTGAGAGAGGCCATACTGACTGAGCGGGAGACAGACTCTTTGGAGCCATCATCTCACTATGCAGTGGGTCTGAGGTGCTTAGGGGGAGAGTGAACCTCCACCAGGTTTCTGGTCAGGCTCTATCCCCACCCATTGCAGCCCACAACAACCTGGGATCCACTCATACACAAAGCGTTCTCTTGGGCCCATCTATTTACATTCTTAGACTTCTGCCTAATCTCCCTAGAAAAACAGGTTAACCTGAAGAATGCCTATCTTCCCCCACAAAACTTTTATGAAATAGTTTGCTCTAAAAGAAGTGCTAGAGACTAATGGCTAAAACACAGGTTGAGATGAAGCTAGCAAGGTGGAACTCAATTCAGTTCAGTTCAGTCGCTCAGTTGTGTCCGACTCTTTGCAACCCCATGAATTGCAGCATGCCAGGCCTCCCTGTCCATCACCATCTCCCGGAGTTCACTCAAACTCATGTCCATTGAGTCGGTGATGCCATCCAACCATCTCATCCTCTGTCGTCCCCTTCTCCTCCTGCCCCCAATCCCTCCCAGCATTAAGGTTTTTTCCAATGAGTCAACTCTTCACATGAGGTGGCCAAAATATTGGAGTTTCAGCTTCAGCATCAGTCCTTCCAATGAACACCCAGGACTTATCTCCTTTAGGATGGACTGGATGGACATCCTTGCAGTCCAAGGGACTCTCAAGAGTCTTCTCCAAGATCACAGTTCAAAAGCATCAATTCTTCAGCACTCAGCTTTTATTTTTTTAATTTTTTAATATAAATTTATTTATTTTAATTGGAGGCTAATTACAATATTGTATTGGTTTTGCCGTACATCAACATGAATCCACCACAGGTATACCCATGTCCAAGTCTCACATCCATACATGACCACTGGAAAAACCATAGCCTTGACTAGATGGACCTTTGTTGGCAAAGTAATATCTCTGCTTTTCTATATGCTATCTAGCTTGGTCATAACTTTCCTTCCAAGGAGTAAGCGTCTTTTAATTTCATAGCTTCAGTCATCATCTGCAGTGATTTTGGAGCCACCCAAAATAAAGTCTGACACTGTTTCCACTGTTTCCCCATCTATTTCCCATGAAGTGATGGGACCAGATGCCGTGATCTTTGTTTTCTGAATGTTGAGCTTTAAGCCAACTTTTTCACTCTCCTCTTTCACTTTCATCAAGAGGCTTTTGAGTTCCTCTTCACTTTCTGCCATAAGAGTGGTGTCATCTGCATATCTGAGGTTATTGATATTTCTCCCGGCAACCTTGATTCCAGCTTGTGTTTCTTCCAGTCCCGCGTTTCTCATGATGTGCTATGCATAGAAGTTAAATCAGCAGAGTGACAATATACAGCCTTGACGTACTCCTTTTCCTATTTGGAACCAGTCTCTTGTTCCATGTCCAGTTCTAACTGTTGCTTCCTGACCTGCATACAGATTTCTCAAGAGGCAGGTCAGGTGGTCTGGTATTCCCATCTCTTTCAGAATTTTCCACAGTTTATTGTGATCCACACAGTCAAAGGCTTTGGCATAGCCAATAAAGCAGAAATAGATGTTTTTCTGGAACTCTCTTGCTTTTTCCATGATCCAGTGGATGTTGGCAATTTGATCTCTGGTTCCTCTGCCTTTTCTAAAACCAGCTTGAACATCAGGGAGTTCACGGTTCATGTATTGCTGAAGCCTGGCTTGGAGAATTTTGAGCATTACTTTACTAGCATGCGAGATGAGTGCAGTTGTGTGGTAGTTTGAGCATTCTTTGGCATTGCCTTTCTTTGGGATTGGGATGAAAACTGACCTTTTCCAGTCCTGTGGCCACTGCTGAGTTTTCCAAATTTGCTGGCATGTTGAGTGCAGCACTTTCACAGCATCATCTTTCAGGATTTGAAACAGCTCAACTGGAATTCCATCACCTCCACTAGCTTTGTTCGTAGTGATGCTTTCTAAGGCCCACTTGACTTCACATTCCAAAATGTTTGGCTCTAAGTGAGTGATCACACCATTGTGATTATCTTGGTCGTGAAGATCTTTTTTGTATAGTTCTTCTGTGTATTCTTGCCACCTCTTCTGCTAATATCTTCTGCTTCTGTTAGGTCCAGACCATTTCTGTCCTTTATCGAGCCCATCTTTGCATGAAATGTTCCCTTGGTGTCTCTAATTTTCTTGAAGAGATCTCTAATCTTTCCCATTCTGCTGTTTTCCTCTGTTTCTTTGCATTGATCACTGAGGAAGGCTTTCTTGTCTCTCTTTGCTATTCTTTGGAACTGTGCATTCACATGCTTATATCTTTCCTTTTCTCCTTTGCTTTTCACTTCTCTTCTTTTCACAGCTATTTGTAAGGCCTACTCAAACAGCCATTTTGCTTTTTTGCATTTCTTTTCCATGGGGATGGTCTTGATCCCTGTCTCCTGTACAGTGTCACGAACCTCTGTCCATAGTTCATCAGGCACTCTGTCTATCAGATCTAGTCCCTTAAATCTATTTCTCACTTCTACTGTATAATCATAAGGGATTTGATTTAGGTCATACCTGAATGGTCTAGTGGTTTTCCCTACTTTCTTCAATTTAAGTCTGAATTTGGCAATGAGGAGTTCATGATCTGAGCCACAGTCAGCTCTTGGTCTTGTTTTTGCTGACTGTATAGAGCTTCTCCATCTTTGGCTGCAAAGTATATATCATCAATCTGATTTTGGTGTTGACCATCTGGTGAAGTCCATGTGTAGAGTCTTCTCTTGTGCTGTTGGAAGAGGGTGTTTGCTATGACTAGTATGTTCTCTTGGCAAAACTCTATTAGTCTTTGCCCTTTTAATTCCGTATTCCAAGGCCAAATTTTCCTATTACTCCAGGTGTTTCTTGACTTCCTACTTTTGCATTCCAGTCCCCTATCATGAGAAGGACATCTTTTTTGGGTGTTAGTTCTACAAGGTCTTGTAGGTCTTCATAGAACCATTCAAGTTCAGCTTCTCAGCATTACTGGTTGGGGCATAGACTTGGATTACTGTGATATTGAATGGTTTGCCTTGGAAATGAACAGAGATCATCCTGCCGTTTTTGAGACTGCATCCAAGTACTGCACTTTGGACTCTTTTGTTGACCATGATGGGTACATTTCTTCTGAGGGATTCCTGCCGCAGTAGTAGATATAATGGTCATCTGAGTTAAATTCACCCATTCCAGTCCATTTTAGTTCACTGCTTCCTAGAATGTCGACGTTCACTCTTGCCATCTCCTGTTTGACCACTTCCAATTTGCCTTGATTCATGGACCTGACATTCCAGGTTCCTATGCAATGTTGCTCTTTACAGCATCGGACCTTGCTTCTATCACCAGTCACATCCCCAACTGGGTATTGTTTTTGCTTTGGCTCCATCCCTTCATTCTTTCTGGAGTTATTTCTCCACTGATCTCCAGCAGCATATTGGGGACCTATTGACCTTGGGAGTTCCTCTTTCAGTATCCTATCATTTTGCCTTTTCCTACTGTTCATGGGGTTCTCAAGGCAAGAATACTGAAGTGGTTTGCCATTCCCTTCTCCAGTGGACCACATTCTGTCAGGCCTATCCACCATGACCTGCCCGTCTTGGGTTGCCCCGCAGGCATGGCTTGGTTTCATTGAGTTAGACAAGGCTGTGGTCCTAGTGTGATTAGATTGACTAGTTTTCTGTGATTATGGTTTCAGTGTGTCTGCCCTCTTGCAACACCTACCATCTTATTTGGGTTTCTCTTACCTTGGACGTGGGGTATCTCTTCACATCTGCTCCATCAAAACACAGCCGCTGCTCCTTACCTTGGACGAGGAGTATCTCCTCACTGCCACCCCTCCCAACCTTGAACGTGGAATAATCATTACTATCTCCATTTTACAGATGAAAAAGGATCTTAGTTAAATAGCTCACTAACTTGCTATCAGAAATGGACAAAGATCCAGGTCACCTAGCTCTTGGACTAACACACATACCTGTACTGGGCTGCTAAGGTGTAGTTCCCCATTGGCAGCCTGGGCTTTCTCAGAAGCCCCCCAGGAGGGAATCAATCAATAGATCAATAGACTGCTTTTTCTGATTGGCACACTCAGTAGGGATTTGCTTCCCACTTACAGAATTCAAATCAAAGACATTATAAAATAATAATGTTACTTTTTATTGTCTCTAATTATTAGCAAATGATTTGGTTTTAATGCATGAAATGTGGATTCAATGTAATAGCATGTTTAATTGCAAAGCAGAAATAGAGACACAGACATAGGGACTGAACGTGATGGGGTTGATGGGATGAATTAGGAGATTGGGATTGACATATACACACTACTGGGCTTCCCAGGTGGCTCAGTGGTAAAGAATTCGCCTGCCAGTGTAGTAGATGCCAGAGACATGGGTTTGATCCCTGGGTCAGGAAGATCCCCTGGAGGAGGAAATGGCAGCCCACTCCAGTATTCTTACCTGGAAAATTCCATGAACAGAGGAGCCTGGCAGGCTACAGTCCATGGGTTTGGCAAAGAGACATGGCTGAGCAGGCATGCGCTGTACTGCATATACACTACCATCTATAAAACAGATAACTAAGGAGAATATAACTACTGCATAGCGCAGGGAACTCACTCAATGCTCTGTTGTGACCTAAATGAGAAGGAAATCCAAAAAGAGGGGATATATGTATTTGTATGGCTGATTCACTTTGCTGTACAGCAGAAGCTGACATAGCAGTGTAAAGCCCCTATATTCCAATTTAAAAAGAAAAAATGAGAAAAATAGTACGTTTTAAAAGGGCCACTGGATCCTTGTGGAATACAGTAGGTTCATGAGTTATCATTTTAAAATGCACTTTGGTTTACTGGTTTTTGTAGAGCTCTTTTCAATGAGCTCTTTTCTTTTGTTAATAAGTTTTCCTCTCACCACCCTTACCCATGCCAAACATATATTCTTCTGTGGGGATAGAAATCACCTGATGCTAGGTTAGATCAAGGTCTAGTTTGGTGTTTACTCACCCAGGCTGCACATTTGATCTCCGGAAAGCTTTTGCCTCCCGACCCAGAACAACTGCATCGGAGCCTCAGGGAATAGACCCCACATGTCTTTTAAAGACCTCCTTCACAAGTGTTTCTCATCTAAAGTAAAGGTTGAGGATAACAGTTTTACTTTATTATTTTAAATATTGTCACTAGGTTCTCATTATTATTCTTGCATATTTACAAGCCAGCTTAATTTTATAAGAATGTGTGCAACAGAGGCATTCTCTTCTGGGTCCCTCAGTCCTTTCTGACTGTTTTCCAGGATTTGGGGGATTTTGTGATAGCTGCAGAACCGAAGAGGATGAGGGCCAAAGCTTCTGTAGACCAGTCTTTCTTTCTATGATAAAGGAATGGTATTTGCTGGTTAAATAAGTTTCTTGGAAAAATCTCTGCCTAGTTTTTCATTTTCCTCTATTTGCTTGTGGACGAATCACAATCTAAAATACAAAAGTTAATCAACAAACAAGTGGCTAATTGAAAGAAAAAATCATCCTTCCCCCTCTGTCCTCCCAAAAGTTGACTGGGCTGCTATAAATGCAAATTTAAGTGTACTTTCCACATATCCCTAAGTATGTTTACATTAGATATGTGTTATTCTTAGCTAATCCTGGTACGGAAAATCACACAGCCCTGTTCAGGTCTCAGAAGTCTGTGCCAGGAGGGGCCCTAACCCAAAGCTGGGGATAGAGTTTCAGGAGCTATTTGTTTTTGACATGTTCTCTATGTGTGCTATGCACTCTCTGCCATGCGGGACCAGCAACACTTTAAAAGGAAACAGTGGGCCTCCAAAACCTATGAGGAACTCTCTGAGTTTGGGGAAGGTTCTGAAAAGGAGCCAGGTCAGTCTTGGGACACAGGAAGGCTCCCCCCAAAAGAAGGAAGCTGATCTTTGGAAAATAAAATGCCATCCTCTCACTTGTGAGGCTGGGTGAGCCATAAGGGATCATTCCCACTAGAATTACACTCCAGTACGGTAGTCCATGGCACCCCACTCCAGTACTCTTGCCTGGAAACTCCCATGGACGGAGGAGCCTGGTAGGCTGCAGTCCATGGGGTCGCTAAGGGTTGGACACGACTGAGCGACTTCACTTTCACTTTTCACTTTCATGGATTGGAGAAGGAAATGGCAACCCACTCCAGTGTTCTTCCTTGGAGAATCCCAGGGACAGGGGAGCCTGGTGGGTTGCCATCTATGGGGTCACACAGAGTCGGACACAACTGAAGCAGCTTAGCA
Organism: Ovis aries; assembly: GCF_016772045.2. Taxonomy (NCBI): domain Eukaryota; kingdom Metazoa; phylum Chordata; class Mammalia; order Artiodactyla; family Bovidae; genus Ovis; species Ovis aries. Next base: position 62,787,224 of record NC_056065.1, read on the forward strand.
GCAGCAGCACACTAATCCATGTGTATTCTAGCCTCAGACCCCTTCTCTGCCACAAAGTGAATGACCATAGGACTTTCCAGAGCTCTGTTCATTGGGAGGACCTTCTCTTGTCCCTGCCATTTTCAGGGCTGGGTCTGAGAGACGCTGTCCTGCAGCTGTCATCAACATTCAGCCATTCAACTTTCACACAAATACCAAGTCGATCCATTCATATGCAAGCTTGCGATTTTTGATCCTCCTTCAGTTAGTTGTTAACAGTCCCCCTCACCTCCCTGGGTGTGAGCTGAGGGATGGGCATGGATGCAGTAATGATGAGTGTGTGTATATGGGAGAGGGGGGTTCTGTTATGCAGCCTGCTTGTGCTCAATCCCAGAGGCGCCACTTCTTTTTTGTAATGAATTATTTGGGGGCCCGTTTGGCCTTACGACTTCGTGGATATAAGAGGAGTCAGCTCAAGATGAATAGTCCTGGACTCATGGTCACTTGGTCTCACATGGTCAAGCATTCTGTTTCTTTCAGGGCCCAGTACCATAGCTGGAGTTGTTTTTTCAAAAGTCACAGTATTCATCCACTTGCCAACTGCATGGCCTAGATCCATGGGACTCTCCTTCTAGGACTTTCCACACATTCCACATAGCACCTTTTCTTATCACTGATGCCTCTGACACCATTGGGTCTGTTGGATCATATGGTCCAAGTAGCAGGAATACCTGTATTGCTGACTGGACCTGCCACAGGGCTTTTGTCTGCTCTGAGCCTCACTCAGACCTGGCAGTCTTTCATGTCCTCCATTCCTAGGAGTAGCATATGCTGTCTCCAGACCCCCAAAGGCCCCCGGGTGTTGTGCTTCCTTTTTTGCACTAGGAAATATGTAATGCAATAATTGGGCTTCCTTGGTAGCTCTACAGTCAAGAATCCATCTGTCAGTGCAGGAGACACAGGCGACAACTTCTGGGCTGGGAAGATCCCCTGGTATAGGAAATAGCAACCCACTCCAGTATTCTTGCCTGGAAAATCCCATAGACAGAGGAGCCTGGTGGGCTATAGTCCATGGGGTCGAAAAGAGTTGGACATGACTGAGCACGCATGCAAGCAAGCAGTGTAATAATTTATGGGGTTTTTTTTAAGGGTTTTCCCAGCATGCTCCTAACTAGTAAACCTCTAAAAATTGTACAGAAATGGCAGGCCCCTGAATCTATGCAGGGTTTATTTTTCCACTCTCTGGAGTGCCCATGGGCTAGCCATCAGTTGCTCATCCAGCCCAGTTAACATTATACCATCAATATCAATATGATGGATTGATACTATAGAATGTCCAGACAGCCTAGCCCTCTGTGGACTTTGTTCAGACTCTCTGTCAGGAGTGTTACCATAGCCCTGGAACAACATGAAGACTGCTTCTGATCCTCTTTTTAAATCGGATTTAAAAAGAAAGCATTCACCAGATTAATGATGATGTACCATGAACCTGAGGCCATATTAACCTATTCTTGCAGAAATACCTGATCTGGAATGGCACCTGTAATCTGCCTACTCCTTATTTGAGCTTGTAATAACCTGCAGTCATCCTCCAGGATTCATCTAGTTTTTGCAGTGGCCAGATTGGTGACTCACGTGGAGATATTATAGGAACCACTACTCCTGAATCCTTTGGACACTTAAGGATGACACTAACCTCCACCATCCTCCGCCTGGGGAGGAGGGAGAGGCAGTTTCAGATGCTCCCTTTTGGCCCTCTCACTATCATAACTCTTACCCCATAAGCTAAGGACCCAGTATGGGAGTTGGAGCAAATATGTCAATTCTGATTTTCCACTCCAGGGTCAAGGAAGTCACACAGGTAGGTCTGCACACTTAGCGTTTAACTGTAACTGTGTTTGAAGTTCAGTGACTCTTAAGTCATGAGCTTGGTCCTAGGCTTTCTCCATTCTTCCTCTGCAGAGCAACCAAAGAGGCCCTCTGGCTTCCACACCTGGCTTCTAATTGCCTGTGACTTTCACCCAATCCTCATCTTCATGTGGAGCACCAGCGGCAGTTAGTAATAGCCATCCAACACCGTCATCCTTCCCTCCACACACAGCAAACACCTGGGGTATTTACACAGGCTGGTGCATCCCCTGCCACCAACACACCCTCCCAGGTCACAGAAGTGAGAGTTCAAACAAGCTAAATAACCACTTGATGCCAAGGGCTGTCTGCTTTAGCCACCACCAGGATGGGTACCTGTCTCCCAGCCTGGCAGCGAGGGGTCCAGCCAGCGAAATCCCATTTCACCCCCTTGCTTTTTTGGCATACATCTATGCTCAAAGGCTGGGTTCTTTGGAAGATGTTAAGGTGGAGTTTAGGGTGCAGATATTTTTTAGAGATGAATACCTGTGAAAGGATGAGGGGCAGAAGTAGGACTGGGCAAAGGAAGCAGTCAACTTGCAATGCAGACCCGACAGAACTGTGGGGAGATCTAGAGTGAGCGGTGCCCACTATGGTCATCGTGCCATCAGCTGAAGTGCTGGGCCTTTCTACCCCTCCTCGTTAAGTCAGCCCTGAAAAGGGTGTGACTCAGGTGGGGTGGGGCAACCCTGAAGGAGCTGACGATGAGAGGCTGTCTGCTGACTGGCCGCACGCCCCTCGGCTGGTGGGAAGGGCCTGAGAGATGAGTCTTCAAGTCCACCACTTCTCCATGGTGTAAAGAGAGGACTGTAAAGTTGGGCCAATTTACTCACATGATCATAAGGGGCAGATAAGATAAGGCAGGTGAAAGTATTATACAATGCCAACATTTTGGTAGGAATATCGTTACTTTGGATGTTACTTAGAAATGTATTGGCCTTTGCAACAATGTGAATGGACCCCGAGGTCATTATGCTGAGTTAAATTAGACAGAGAAAGACAGAAATACTGTATGACACCACTTACACGTGGACTGTAAAAAAGCTGAACTTATAGAAACAAGAGTAGAGTGGTGGTTGCCAGGGGCTGGTGATTGGGGGAACTAGGACATGCTGATTGAAGGATAGAACTTGCAGCTGGAAGATGAATAAGCTCTGGAGATCAAAAGCACAGAGTTGTGATTATAGTTAATAACTGTATCATGTACTTCAAAATTTCTAGAAGACTAGGTCATAAATCTCACCACAGAAAGAAATGATAATTATGTGACATAATGACGATGTTAGCTAAAGCTATAGTGGAAATCATATTGTAATATATACATATTGTATACCTTAAACTCACACAGACTATATGTCAGTTACATCTTTAAAAAATGATATACATTCATTAAAGAAATACCATTAAAATTGAAAAAAAAGAAATAGATTGGCTATCAGCAGGGAGTTGAAACTTTCAATTTTATTCTCACCTTTTAAAAACAATTTTTATTTTACAAATAATACTGTATGGTACTACTTACACGTGGGCTGGGCTTCCCTGGTAGCTCTTAAGGTTAAAGCATCTGCCTGCAATGTGGGAGACTAGGGTTCGATCCCTGGGTTGGGAAGATCCCCTGGAGAAGGAAATGGCAACCCACTCCAGTACTCTTGCCTGGAAAACCCCATGGATGGAGGAGCCTGGTAGGCTACAGTCCATGGGGTTGCAAAGAATTGGACACAACTGAGCGACTTTGCTTTCACTTTATTTTACAATGGTATATAGTTGATTAACAGTGTTGTGTTAGTTCCAGGTGTACATCATAGTGATTCAGTCGTACATATACATAGATCTATTACTTTTCAAATTCTTTTCCCATCTAAATTATAATGTATTGAGCATCATTCCCTGTGCTATACAATAAATCCTTGTTGGCTATCTATTTTAAATATAGCAGTGTGTACATGTCAATCTCAAACTCCCAATCTATCCCTACCATCTTACTCTGATCTTTTATGATGATGATGTTACTTATAAGAGATATTACTTTAAATGAAAAAGCAACTTTTAATAAAATCCTCAGTTCAGTTCAGTTGCTCAGTCATGTCCGACTCTTTGCAACCCCGTCGACTGCAGCACACCAGACTTCTCTGTCCATCACCAACTCCTGAAGTTTGCTAGAACTCATGTCCATCGAGTCGGTGATGCCATCCAACCATCTCATCCTCTGTTGTCCCCTTTTCCTCCTGCCTTCAATCTTTCCCTCCTGCCTTCAATATTTCCCAACATCAGGGTCTTTTCTGATGAGTCAGTTCTTCACATATGGTAGCCAAAGTATTGGAGCTTCAGCTTCAGCATCAGTACTTGCAATGAATACTCAGGACCTGATTGGATCTCCTTGCAGTCCAAGGGACTCACAAGAGTCTTCTCCAACACCACAGGTCAAAAGCATCAATTCTTCAGCACTCAGCATTCTTTATATCCAACTCTTACATCCATACACGACTACTGGAAAAACCATAGTTTTGACTAGACCAACCTTTGTCAGCAAAGTAATGTCTCTGCTTTTTAATATGCTGTCTAAGTTTGTCATAGCTTTTCTTCCAAGGAGCAAGCTTCTTTTAATTTCGTGGCTGCAGTCACCATCTGCAGTGATTTTGGATCCCCCAAAAATAAAGTCTGTCACTGTTTCCACTGTTTCCCCATCTATTTGCCATGAAGTGATGGGACGAGACCCTAGGGTCTTCGTTTTTTGACTGTTGAGTTTTAAGCCAGCTTTTTCACTCTCCTCTTTCACTTTCGTCAAGAGGCTCTTTAGTTCCTCTTTTCTTTCTGCCATAAGAATGGTGTCGTCTACATATGTGAGGTTATTGATATTTTTCCTGGCAGTTTTGATTCCAGCTTGTGCTTCATCCAACCCGGCATTTCACATGATGTGCTCTGCATCTGAGTTAAATAAGCAAAGTGATAATAGACAGCCTTGACATAGTCCTTTCCCAATTTAGAACCAGTCTGTTGTTCCATATCCATTTCTAACTATTGCTTCTTGACCTGCATACAGATTTCTCCAGAGGCAGTAAGGTGGTCTGGTATTCCCAAATCTTGAAGAATTTTCCACAGTTTGTTATGATCCACACAGTCAAAGGCTTTAGCATAGTCAATGAAGCAGGAGATATTTTTCTGGAATTCTCTTGTGTTTTCTGTGATCCCTAGTGATAATATTAATAGATGCTGATTAGAAAATATCTGTCTGAGCCAAGGTTTGAGAGACTAGTAATACTGGCCCCCTTTTCTTTCTTCACCATTTCCAGAAACCAAAGCTCTTCCCTAGGTAGTGGCCTGGGGGTTCCTGCAGACCCGTTTCCCAGTTACTTCCCAGTGAAGACAAAGGCTTGAACCACAGAGTGACTGAAGACTAAGAGCTCTGGAAGCAGACAGACCAGCCAAAGCCCAGCTCTACCTCACTGCTGTGTGACTCTGAGCAGGATTATCGTTGCACCCAGCAGAGCAGCATTTCCAAACAGCAGGCCGCCAGCAGGTCCAGAGCCTCACTTCTCACAATGGTCATCCTTGGATGGACACATTCCCTGCCCATGTTCAAAAGTCTCAGGGAAGGACCCTTGGTAGATCAGCGTGACTGACATTGTCACATTGGGCTGACCCACTGAGCAAGAAGATAAGTAATCCCACATCCACGAGGAGCAATCCCACGTCCATGAGGAGCAATCCACATCCAAGGAGCAGCAGCTGCGTGGGCGCAGGAGGGCTGAGAGGAGCTACTCCACGTTCAAGGTCAGGAGGGGCGACCTCATCCAAGGTAAGGAGTAGTGGCTGCACTTTGTTGGAGCAGCCATGAAGAGATACCCCACGTCCAAGGTAAGAGAAACCCAAGTAAGACAGTAGGTGTTGCAAGGGGGCATCAGTGAGCAGACACACTGAAACCTTAATCACAGAAAACTAGCAAATCACGTCACACGGACCACAGCCTTGTTTAACTCAATGAAACTAAGCCATGCCATGTGGGGCCATCCAAGATGGACGGGTCATGGTGGAGAGGTCTGACACAATGTGGTCCACTGGAGAAGGGAATGGCAAACCACTTCAGTATTCTTGCCTTGAGAACCCCTTGAACAGTATGAAAAGGCAAAATGATAGGATGCTGAAAGAGGAACTCCCCAGGTCAGTAGGTGCCCAATATGCTGCTGGAGATCAGTGGAGAAATAACTCCAGAAAGAATGAAGGGATGGAGCCAAAGCAAAAACAATACCCAGCTGTGGATGTGACTGGTGATGGAAGCAAAGTCCGATGCTGTAAAGAGCAATATTGCATAGGAACCTGGAATGTCAGGTCCATGAATCAAGGCAAATTGGAAGTGGTCAAATAGGAGATGGCAAGAGTGAACGTCGACATTCTAGGAAGCAGCGAACTAAAATGGACTGGAATGGGTGAATTTAACTCAGATGACCATTATATCTACTACTGTGGGCAGGAATCCCTTAGAAGAAATGGAGTAGCCATCATGGTCAACAAAAGAGTCCGAAATGCAGTACTTGGATGCAATCTCAAAAACGACAGAATGATCTCTGTTCGTTTCCAAGGCAAACCATTCAATATCACGGTAATCCAAGCCTATGTCCCAACCACTAACACTGAAGAAGCTGAAGTTGAACGGTTCTATGAAGACCTACAAGACCTTTTAGAACTAACACCCAAAAAGATGTCCTTCTCATTATAGGGGACTGGAATGCAAAAGTAGGAAGTCAAGAAACACTTGGAGTAACAGGCAAATTTGGCCTTGGAGTATGGAATGAAGCATGGCAAAGACTAATAGAGTTTTGCCAAGAAAATGCACTGGTCATAGCAAACACCCTCTTCCAACAACACAAGAGAAGACTCTACACGTGGACATCACCAGATGGTCAACACTGAAATCTGATTGATTATATTCTTTGCAGCCAAAGATGGAGAAGCTCTATACAGTCAGCAAAAAACAAGACCAAGAGCTGACTGTGGCTCAGATCATGAACTCCTTATTGCCAAATTCAGACTTAAATTGAAGAAAGTAGGGAAAACCACTCGGAGAAGGCAATGGCACCCCACTCCAGTACTCTTTTCCTGGAAAATCCCATGGATGGAGGAGCCTGGTAGGCTGCAGTCCATGGGGTCGCTAAGAGTCGGACATGACTGAGCGACTTCACTTCACTTTCACTTTTCACTTTCATGCATTGGAGAAGGAAATGGCAACCCACTCCAGTATTCTTGCCTGGAGAATCCCAGGGATGGGGGACCCTGGTGGGCTGCTGTCTATGCGGTCGCAGAGTCAGACATGACTGACATCACTTAGCAGCAGCAGGGAAAACCACTAGATCAGTCAGGTTTGACCTAAATCAAATCCCTTATGATTATACAGGGGAAGTGAGAAATAGATTTAAGGGACTAGATCTGATAGACAGAGTGCCTGATGAACTATGGATGGAGGTTTGTGACGTTGTACAGGAGACAGGGATCAAGACCATCCCCATGGAAAAGAAATACAAAAAAGCCAAATGGCTGTCTGAGGAGGCCTGTCTCTTCTTGAAAAGAAGAGAAGCAAAAAGCAAAGGAAGAAAGGAAATATATAGGCATCTGAATGCAGAGTTCCAAAGAATAGCAAGGAGAGAGAAGAAAGCCTTCCTCAGCGACCAATGCACAGAAATAGAGGAAAACAACAGAATGGGAAAGACTAGAGATCTAAGAGGTGGCAAGAACACACAGAAGAACTGTACAAAAAAGATCTTCATGACCAAGATAATCACAATGATGTGATCACTCACCTAGAGCCAGACATCTTGGAATGTGAAGTCAAGTGGGCCTTAGAAAGCATCACTACAAATAGAGCTAGTGGAGGTGATGGGATTCCAGTTGAGCTCTTTCAAATCCTGAAAGATGATGCTGTGAAAGTGCTATACTCAATATGCCAGCAAATCTGGAAAACTCAGCAGTGGCCACAGGACTGGAAAAGGTCAGTTTTCATCCCAATCCCCAAAAAAAGCAATGCCAAAGAATGCTCAAACTACCACACAATTGCACTCATCTCACACGCTAGTAAAGTAATGCTCAAAATTCTCCAAGCCAGGCTTCAGCAATACGTGAACCGTGAACTTCCAGATGTTCAAGCTGGTTTTAGAAAAGGCAGAGGAACCAGAGATCAAATTGCCAACATCCACTGGATCATGGAAAAAGCAAGAGAGTTCCAGAAAACATCTATTTCTGCTTTATTGACTATGCCAAAGCCTTTGACTGTGTGGATCACAATAAACTGTGGAAAATTCTTTAAGAGATGGGAATACCAGACCACCTGACCTGCCTCTTGAGAAACCTATATGCAGGTCAGGAAGCAACAGTTAGAACTGGACATGAAACAACAGAATGGTTCCAAATAGGAAAAGGAGTATGTCAAGGCTGTATAATGTCACCTGCTTATTTAACTTATATGCAGAGTACATCATGAGAAACACTGGGCTGGAAGAAGCACAAGCTGGAATCAATCTCTTGCTGGGAGAAATATCAATAACCTCAGATATGCAGATGATACCACCCTTATGGCAGAAAGTGAAGAGGAACTCAAAAGCCTCTTGATGAAAGTGAAAGAGGAGAGTGAAAAAGTCAGCTTAAAGCTCAACATTCAGAAAATGAAGGTCATGGCATCTGGTCCCATCACTTCATGGGAAATAGATGGGTAAACAGTGGAAACAGTGTCAGGCTCCCAATTCACTGCAGACGGTGATTGCAGCCATGAAATTAAAAGATGCTTGCTCCTTGGAAGGAAAGTTATGACCAAGCTAGATAGCATATTCAAAAAGCAGAGATATTACTTTGCCAACAAAGGTCCATCTAGTCAAGGCTATGGTTTTCCAGTGGTCATATGTGGATGTGAGATTTGGACTGTGAAGAAAGCTGCACACTGAAGAGTTGATGCTTTTGAACTGTGGTGTTGGAGAAGACTCTTTAGAGTCCCCTGGACTGCAAGGAGATCCAGCCAGTTCATCCTAAAGGAGTACCATCCTGGGTGTTCATTGGAAGGACTGATGCTGAAGCTGAAACTCCAGTACTTTGGCCACCTCATGAGAAGAGTTGACTCATTAGAAAAGACCCTGATGCTGGGAAGGATTAGGGGCAGGAGGAGAAAGGGACAACAGAGGATGAGATTTCTGGATGGCATCACCGACTGAATGGACATGAGTTTGGGTAGACTCTGAGAGTTGGTGATGGACAGGGAGGCCTAGCGTGCTGTGATTCATGGGGTTGCAAAGAGTCGGATAGGACTGAGCGACTGCACTGAACTGAACTGAGAAAATATCTGGTCAGCCTGGAAGCAGTCTGTGTGGCCAAAGTTTCTTGTGTGTTTTTGTTTTGGGTCATGGGATGATGGCAGGGAGAGCTGGTATTTCATCTTTTCTCTGAGAGAGGTAGTGATAAAATCCCTGTATCCTCCATCCCTGCCCAGCAGGAGTTCAGCAGCCCCTCTCATCTCAAATAAATGAGACACTCCCAGGCTTCGGGAAAAGGTCATTTAAATACACCTTTAATTTCACTGTCAGCATTATACGTCTATTAAAGAAATGTTCACCTTTAGAGCTTGAGTGTATTATAGATTTAAAAATTGTGGTCAGAAGTTCAGTGCCAGTCTAGGTTCGATACAGGATACAGGATGCTTGGGGCTGGTGCACTGGGATGACCCAGAGAGATGATATGGGGAGAGAGGTGGAAGGGGGGTTCAGGATTCGGAACTCATGTATACCCGTGGCAGATTCATGTCAATGTATGGCAAAACCAGTACAGTATAAACAAAAATAAATGAATAAATCCCATTTCAATTTTTGAAAAAATAAAAAATAAAAGGCTTTGCTGATATTAAAAAAAAAAAAGAAAGTTGAATCACCAAGTTATCTGTGGGCAGTGGGGAACTGGGAGGAGAATATCTGTTTTAAAATAAACAATCATATCTGAGCTTACAAAGACAAGTGTTTGGGTCTTATATATCATCAATTGCATTTTCTAAATCAGTTATTCGATCATGTTTGTGCTCAGTCCTGCCCAACTCTTTGCCATCCCATGGACTGTAGCCCACCAGGCTCCTCGGAAATCCTCCCCCAGGATTTCCCGGACAAGAATACTGGAGCAGGTTGCCGTTTCTTTCTCCAGGGGTCTTCCCAACACAGGGATTGAACCTCTGCCTCTTGCATCTCCTGCATTGGCAGGCAGATTCTTTACTGCTGTACCACCTGAGAGGCCTTCCATTTAAATTAGGACAGGCCACAACAGGTCAGGGACTTATCAGCACAGCCAATGGACAAGTCAGACGATAATCTTCACCTGACCACACTGGTGGGAACTCAGCCCTGGTCTCCTAACTGGCAGACCCTGTTTCAGGCTCTAATTCATCCACTCAGACTCTGACAGCTCTGTTCTTCACGTTTTCAGCCTAGGGAGGAGTTCCCCTTCAGGCAAGAGAAGTAGCAGAGAGGGGGTTTTAGAATCCTAGACTGGTGATGGCTGGTCCAGGGTCCGTCTCTGATCTCTGGCCATATTTTGACCTGCTTCTCTTTCTTCCTCCAAATTAGGTTGACCTGCCAACTTGCTTGAAGAAGTCATCCACTGGGTTCATTAGATGCTGTCTCTAAGGAAGCTGCTATGACTGGCTTGGTGGTTTTGGTATATATACAGTGGAGGCAAATCACCCCAGAATTTCCAGCTCTCAAGGTATGCACTGGAGGATCAGATGTGGTGGAAAACCAAAGACAGGGTACGGAGGTTGGTCATGTGACTGGGTGGATTGGGTTGGGTCAGAGCATTCAGCCTGGGGCCAGTCTTCCTGTACTGGTTTTCATCTAATCCTGGCAGTGAAGCCCAGCCATTTCTAAGAAGGGACCTTGCTGTATCAGGAAGCAACACTTGCCAAAGATGTGCCAGAGAAAGCTCTTCTTTTTATTTTCCTTCTTTCTCTCTCTTTCTCGTCTTGTTTCCTTTCTCACTCGTTCACTCTCTTTCTCCCTTTGTCTTAATAACAAGTGATGAAACTTTCACAAGTTTGGGGCTTGGGGCCAGTGTCTTCATCCCAGAGCTCACATTTGTGTGTGATCGGTTAACTGAATTGCCCAAAAGTACAAGAGCGGTCACAGGGCCCCAGCCTGAGTCTTCCAAAGAAGTTGGCTCTGATCTATGACCCAGACTTCCCCTTGGAATCAGCTATCTCGTTGCCTCATGAGACCAGACCACCATGCCTCCCCTCTCACATGACCACTCCAGGACCACCCTAGCAGCATCTTACCATGAGCCAGCATATTATAGCGCCTGGAGACAAAGCAGCAGCCTTTCACTGCTGCTTCTAACTGCAGGGCTCCCTGGGTGCTTAGAACCCCTTAGAAACAAAAGTATCTCAACATGTAGCACCATGGCCTCAGGCCTGACTGCAGTCTAACATTTCTGCCCTGCGGTTATCTTGCCAGTTGTGGGTGAACCTCAAACAGTTAAGAACTGGGTCTCTGCTCCCGCCACCTCCCCTGTGTCTCAGACATTTCTCTTCACCTCGTGAGTCTGCAGAAGAAGACAGGCAAGTGTTCAAGAACAGACTGTCTCATGAGATTTCCTGTACTTCCTGCTGCTGCCTCGGCCACGCTTGCCCGAGAAAGACCTTCTCATGATAGATCAGCACTTCTGCTGCCAGTTGTGGCAGAGGCCAGATTAAAGAGGAATGTGAAAAAGCAAAATCATGAAGAAATGTACCCTCTACCTTTTTTTCATGGGTCAGAAGCGGCGGGGCAGGCAGTACAGGCAAAAGAGATGATGGCTTGAAAAAATTACATGTAAGCTCATGTAAGGTCTTCCCAGGTGGTTCAGTGGTAAAGAATCCGCCTGCCAATGCAAAAGCCAGAAGGGATGCTCTGGTTTGATCCCTGAGTCAGGAAGATCCCCTGGAGAAGGAAAGAGCAACCCACTCCAATATTCTTGCCTGGAGAGTTCCATGGGCAGAGGAACCTGATGAGCTACAGTCCATGAGATCACAAAAGAGTCGGACAGTGTGACTAACACACACACACGGTATTTTAAAGCAAAGGAGATATGCTATTTCATTGCCTGTAGAATGATCTCGGGCCTTTGTCTTGTCCCTTATCCTAGAGAGAACCTATGAGTGACTCTCCCCTGCCTCACCCCAATCACACACCCACTCTGAGTGCCTACATTTTTTTTTTTGAGATGATTGACAGGGAAGAACAGGGTAGTTACCACAACATGACAAGACCCCTGGCCTATGTATATTCTCAAAGCCTCAAGTCTGGTTCAGCCAAGAGCTAGAGATGACCAGAGGTCAGTGGTCAAACTGGAATGGCTCTGCTGCACTTGGAATCACCCCTGAGCCAAGGGCCTGTGGAGACCACAGCACCCTGAGATGTCCACAGAATTCTAGATAACTCTTGAGGGAAATACCTGACATTCCCAATCCTTTTTGTCCCTTCACTCCAGAGAGTTATGGGATTAACTTCCTTGGATCTTTGAATGGTCTGTGGTCTCTTAGGTATCTGGGATCTGGAATACATTCCCCATTTTCATCTGGACCTATCTTATACCTCTTCATTTCAGTCACTCATTAGTGTTCGACTCTTTGCGACCCCATGGACTGCAGCACACTAGGCTTCCCTGTCTATCACCAACTCCTGGAGCCTACTCAAACTCATGTCCATCCCATTGGTGCTGCCATCCAACCATCTCATCCTCTGTCATCCTCCCCTTCTCCTGCCTTCAGTCTTTCCCGGTATCAAGGTCTTTTCCAATGAGTCAGTTCTTTGAATCAGGTGGCCAGAGTATTGGAGTTTCAGGTTCAGCATCAGTCCTTCCAATGAATATTCAGGACTGATTTCCTTTAGGATGGACTAGTTGGATCTTCTGGCAGTCCAAGGGACTCTCAAGAGTCTTCTCCAACACCATACTTCTAAAGTATCAATTCTTCAGCACTCAGCTTTCTTTATATCCAACTCTCACATTCATACATGACTACTAGAAAAAACCATAGCTTTGGCTAGATGGACCTTTGTTGATAAAGTAATGTCTCTGCTTTTTAATATGCTGTCTAGGTTGGTCATAGCTTTTCTTCCAAGGAGCAAGTGTCTTTTAATTTCATGGGTGCAGTCACCATCTGCAGTGATTTTAGAGCTCCCCAAAATAAAGTCTCTCAATAATAAAGAGTAGTCCCCTCCAAATCCATTTCCTCATGCTAGAACCCAAGGAACAGAAAGTCAAAGACAGGGGAGCCAGCCTCTGAGTTTAGCTGGATAGATAAAAAGCCACGCCATCCCATTCTGAAGACTCCATGACGGAGATGTCACTCTCCCCATTCTTCTGCCATTGCTTCTGTGTGTTCACCTTGTCCCCAAGGGTACGCACTGTCCACCTGCCTTCATCTGAAACAAAACAGGAAGTGACTTTCTTGAAGGAGAATATAAATCAAAGCTAGCTACGGTAAGAAGTATTAAAGAGAAAAAGGACACACAGAGTTGGGCATGAGATGGTGCCAGGGATGAAGTTAATACACAATGCAGGCTCCCAGGCCCTTAGCAAAGGTTGTGAATCTGGCCCCGAACTGTTGAGCAGGAGATGAGAAAGGGGGAAGCAGGTGAGCATATCTGTTCATGGGGCCCAGAGATATGCCTGGCAGAGAGGCCAGCTGTGTTTCTCAACTCCAGCAGCTTTCCCTTCCCCAGCATGCCTGGTGCACAGGTCCTTCTGCGCCTTTGGTCTCATAGCTCGCACCCCCACTGTTTCCTCACCGCGTGTCCACCACCCTGTCCCCTTTTTGTTCCTTGAAAACATCAAGGTCATTTCTGGCTTCATTTTCCTCTTTCCTCAGATCTTTGCACATCTGACTTGTTCTTATCATTTGGACCTCAGCTGAAAGCCCCATCCTTGGAGAAGTGGTTTCTGACTGCCTGCTCGAAAGCGATTCCTCTTCCCTACAAGCCTATGGTGAGATTGCTTCACTCTGCTTGTTTTTTCTCATAGCGCCTAATCACCGCATAAAAAAATTTAACTCATTTATTTGATAACATAGTTATTGGGTATCTCTCCCATTACAGAAGGTCAAGAGTGCAAGACCTAGCTTGTACCCCTTAAGAGAGAGTCTAGCAGTTGAGAGGAGCCTCAGTGAATACTGGCTGAATAATTGAACGAAGGTTGATACTAAAACTAGGGAAAGCTTTTTCTGAAGGGTCCTCAAAAGGGACACAGAGCGACATAACAGGTGTATTCTGAGCAGCATCCTTACAATACTCACTGCAGGGCGTCTCCGCAGACGCTTTTCTTCTTTTAAGATTTATTTTTTTGTTTCACTTTATACGTGGCTGCACTGGCTCTTTATCGATACACATGGGCTTTCTCTAGATAGGATGCCTGGGAGCTGCTCTCTCGTTGTGCACGGGCTTCTCCCTGCTGTGGCTTCTCTCGTTGCAGAGCACAGGCTCTAGGCATCAGTGTTTGTGGGCTCAGTAGTTGTGGCTCGTGGGCTCTAGAGCATAGGTTCAATCGTCGTGTCACACAGGCTAAGTTGCCCTGCAGCATGTGGGATCTTCCTGGAGCAGGGATTGAACCCATGTCCCCTGAATTGGCAGGTGGATTCTTAACTACTAGACTGCTAGAGAAGCCCCGTCTCCACAGACTCTTAATTAGTATCGGGTCAGCTCAGAGCAAGGAACAAGGGGAACCCAGCAGGAGTAGTTTTACCTGTACTTCATCCAGTTCTCCTTTCTCTCTGACTGCAGTCTCGCTTGCTGCAACCAAAGACCATTATGCCATCCTCAATAGATTCAGATAAGAGCTTTCTGCCATTTTCTGCCCCCAAAAAATCATTTTTATAAATGCGGAAAATTTTACAAATTTGCATGGGAGTGTTGAGCAGAGTAGTGCTAGTGACTCAGATCAGTTCTTTAAGGGATCTGTCTGTGCTTTCTGTGGAAAGTAGACTCCAGGTGTAAGCATTGGCCTGAGAGGTCAGTTAGGAGGCCATAGTGGAGGCCAGAGTGATGGTGGCTTAGACCAATGTGGTTACGTGGGGGCAAAAAGAAATGCTTAAAATAAAATTGATAGGATTTGCTAATGAATTGGACGTGGGGGTATAAGCGAACGGGGGAGGAACAATGTCTCCCAAGAATTTTAGTTTGAGTAACTGAGTGAAAGGTGGTACCATTTTGCTGATGTAGGATGCTGAGAGAGGAGGGTTCGGAGTTGTTTTTTTTTTTAATTGTTGTTGTTATTGTTTTGTTCTTTGGTTGGTTGGTTGTTCTTTTGTCAGGGGAGGTGTTAAGAAATGTTAAAGAGGGAAGAGAAGTGAGAAGCTCTAAAAAAATCCAACTCTAACAATATAAGTTATTCCAATGTAGAAGAAAGAGGATGGCATCTGAAGAAGCTCATGTAGTTACAGAGTTTGTTATTTTACAAACTCAGATTTTTTTGAGTAAAAAAAAAAAAATAGTTAGAATGGCAAAGAACCATGTCCATGCATTGCACAAATTTCATTTCTTGGTTTTGATATTATATTATAGTTAAATAAGAAGTACCAGTGGGAGACACTGGAAGAGTGGTACTTGAGATCTCTTTGTATTATCTTTGCAATTTCCTGAAATCAATCATTATTTCAAAATAAAAAGTTTTTAAAGTTACTCTTGTTCAAGAGAAAGAAATAATAATAGATACTTTGGAGGTGTGAGTTGACTACAAGGTATTGTGAGTCAGTACTGTGATGTGGGTGACAAACTAATGTTGATGCAGGTAGCATGAAAAGAAGTAAAAAATTTCTGAAGAGGGACTGTGGAAATACCAGTCTCTCATGTTCAGGTAAGTCCACATCTGAAGTGGTAAGTCCAGTCCTAGGTATCACACTGCCAGATTGACAACCGCACTGGATGACAGCTAGACAAAAATACCCAGAATGGGGCAGCCCTGTCATATAAGAAATAGCTGAAGGAGGCTAATTTATCTACCCAAGAAAACTGCAGACCTCCGTGAGACATAACACGTATCTTCAAATACTTGACAGACTGTCATTTGGCAATCAAATTTAGATGAATCTTTGACATCCCTTAGCTGCAATAAACTCACACTTTCTCTTCACAAAATGCCAGAAATAGTTTTAAAGAACACTTAGAGAAGCCATTTTAGCCATGCTAAGATTTCTGACTTTTTAAAACAATGGAAGCAGAATAAATCTGGAACATCAAAATGGTCTCCTACCTGAGTCTTTTAACTTAATTTCGTTTGATTTGAAACTGTCACTAATTTAAAGGGCTCTCCACTTTATTACCTCCACTTTCAAGTATTACTTCCTGCCACTGTCAAAAGAGCTTTTAAGATATAAGATCTATAACTCAGAGGTCTGTCAGCCTTTCACATGGAACCAAGAAGTTTTATATTTGCCTTGACTAGCAAAGATGGGAGTTCAGCACTTTTCCTATTTTTCCTGATCTATGGATGGAAAAGAAGATGGATTTAATACTGCAAGATTAATGTTGATACCTCTTAATATTAGCTTATACACTGCAATGAAGTTGAAATGGAAATTTAAGAAGGAAGAAATAATAAAAGGCTACAAAAAGTATGATGATAAAACCCAATGAAAAGAATCTTGCAGATGCTGATTTTCATATCCTGATTGTGATGAAGGCATTAATTACGCATTGTCACTATTCTGTGTCTGTTCAGTCTGCTGATGAATTTTTCTAATTCTGACCACCCCCCCCCCCGCAGAAAAAATGTCAAAAGCAAAAATGTTGAACATCATCATGAACCAGAAACTAAATACAGAACATTATTCTTCTTTTCAACAAAACCAAAACCCGTGTTACACCTGGAATGGGGACTGACTGCGGTTCTGGGTGGTAGCTGTCTGTAGTCTTGTGCCATTTGCATCATCATTCGGAACAGGCAACAAGCAAAATAAATATGTAGAGATATAACTTGTTAGACGAGGCAAGTGTTATAGAGAAAAATAAACTAAGACAGGAGATTAGGAGATGCTGAGATAGAGGCCTACAAATGAGAGAGTAAGATAAGCAAAGATCAGAGAGATGAGCAGTTCAGGAAGAGTCCTGGAAGTGTGCCTGGCATGTTCCAGGCAGAGTTAACAGCATGAGAAGTCACAGAGAACCTTGCAGGCTATTGTAGGAACTTTGGCTTCTACCAGTATGAAGAGGATCTGGTCAAATTTGAGAGGAAGTGTGACCCGATCTAAACTACAGTTTAATAGGAGCACTCTTGACTGCTGCATTGAGAACAGATTGGAGGAACTGGGAAGGGAAGTCATAAGCAGAAGAGGAGCAGTCAGGAGACTATTGTCATGATTTGGATAAGAGCTAATGATGACTTGGAGCCCAGGGACAGTGGTTGAAATGGGGAGAAGTGATTGGGTTTTGGGTTCCATTTTGAAGGTCAAGTTAACAGGTTTTTCTAATAGATTTTTTGTGGGATGTGAGAGGAAGAGGAGTGTCAAGGAAGGGTGAAGTTGCCATTCACTGAGAGAGGAAGATAGGCTGTGGGAGAGAAAGTTTGGGAGATGGAGGCTGTCAGAATCTCACTGCGGGATACTTGGCTGGATATGCCTTAGGTCAGGGGTCCCCCACACCCAGGCCACAAACCTGTGGCATGTTAGGAACAGACCACACAGCTGGAGGTGAGTGGCAGGCAAGTGAGATAAGTTTCATCTGTATTTACAGCCGCTCCCCATCACTCGTGTTACTGCCTGAGCTCTGCCTCCTGTCAGATTAGGGGTGGCATTAGATTCTCATAGGAGCACTTGAATTACCCCATAGATCATCCTCCAACCTCCATGGAAAAACTGTCTTCCAGGAAGCTGATCGCCGGTGCCAGAAAGGTTGGGGACCTCTGCCTTAGATATCCAATTGGAGGTGACAAGCAGGCAGTCGGATATATGAGGCTGGAAAGCATGTCGGTGCCAGAGGTATAAATTGGGAATGGGTCAATATTTAGATGGTAAGTAATCTGCCTGTGATGTTGGAGACCTGGGTTCAGTCCCTGGGTTGGGAAGATCCTCTGGAGAAGGGAATGGCTACCCACTCCAGTATTCTTGACTGGAGAATCCCATGGACAGAGGAGCCTGGCGGGCTACAGTCCATGGGGTCGCGAAGAGGCAAACATGACTGAGTGACTTTCACTTTCTACAAAGACCATAGTCACTAGACTGGATGAAGACTCTAAGGGCGAGTGTGGAGGGAAGAGAGACGTGGCCCACTGCCTGAGCAGGGTTTGGCATCAGAGAACTAGAAGGAACAGGAGGAAAGGAGGAAAGAAGCCTGGAGGCTGTGGGTCTTTCATTCCCCCTTGCTTCTCTCCCTCTAACTCTCATTCTCCATCTTCACTTTCCACCTCTCTCAGCCTCACCTCCTTTAGCCTCACTCTTAGATACTAACAAAGATGTTTTCTATCAGAGTGCACAAGCCAAAACAGATATTTACCAGCTAAACCCTATCCTTTTAATTGGGTGATTCTTTTTTAAAGGCTCTTAGGTGCATTAGTTATACTATGTGGATCAGCCAGAACAAGTTACTTCTCTCTGTGTGTTCCACCGACCTGCCTGCCAAGTAGTATTGAAGATGTTCTCATTAGTGTTGCCGTTGTTATTGTTCAGGAAGACTTCAGCCCTCAGTGCACCCCTCCCTCCTGCCTTCTCCCACTCCACCCCCTGATCCAGAGGCCAACAAATGCTCCATCATTTCACTTTGGTCCAGCTGCCAGGCTGGGGAACAGATGTTGTATTGTTAACACCAAGAAGAGAACAAACAGCCCCGCTCCTCTGTGTTCTCCCACCACCCCCTCCATCCCCATTTTAGTTCCCTGGTGAAAATGGGCAAACAGTGTTGGGGGAAGGTGAGGATGGGGCTCCAAGTGAGTAATGCCATCCTCCCCAGCCAAGGCTGAGCCCCAGCCGGAGGCGCACGGAGTGTCCTGCCCGGCCCTGTTTACAGCAGACACGAGTTCAATCAGCTGAGAGGCTGGCTCGTGGCTGGTGACGTGAAGATACTCACACTGAGCGGGGCATTGAGAGAAAGCAGACAATGACCCTCTTCTACGTGTAGCCCCAGTAACCCATCTACCTGCATTTGATGAGCAAAAGCTGTGCCCAAAAGACAATCCCAAGGAAATTATTTCCTAGCTGAGGTCTATCTCTGTGTCTGCTCATTTCTCCTTTAGAAACTTTTAAGAGGTGGAGGGACCTGGACCATTTCTTTTCTGGAGACTAGAGGTTTAAAGTCTTCTGATTTTTTTTTTCATTCTTTTGCAGACCATTTCCTCAGGTTCAGGGACATGGTGGGGAGCAGGGGCGGAATAAACATGGACTATTGAGGGCCAAGGCTAGAGATGAAGCAGGGCATGGAATTGAGGAGGCCAAGTGCAGGGCAAAAAGGTGTGCAGGGCCATGACGACCAGGCTAAGTAGTTGGAACTTCCTTGAAGTTACTAAATGGCAATGAACAGATTTTTGACAAGAGAGTGATGTACAGGAAGCAGATATTTCCTCTCTGAAGGATGGATGGGAAGGAAGAGCCGGTTAAGAGGCTGCTCTAAGAATCTGGGTAGCAGACAGCAAAGACCCCAAGATTCCATTCGAGTTGGCTCAGCTGTTGTCAATGAGGTGAAATCAACAGGGCTTAGGAACCAATTGGGTGTAAAGAAGGGATGGCTGAGGATGACTGTGGTTATAGTGAGAATGTACTGGTTCTCACCCCTGAAAAGGTTATGCTCATCCAGCCTCCTGTATACATCATTCAAAATAAAGTAGGTGGAAGGAAGTGGGATGGAGAAGGAAATGACTACCCACTCCAGTATTCTTGCCTGGGAAATCCCATCACAGAGCTTGGCGGGCTATAGTCCATAGGGTCACAAAGAGTTGAACACAACTTAGCGACTAAACAACAACAAGGAAGAGGGGAAGGAGAGTTGGGATAAATTGGGAGATTGGGATTGACATATATATACTATTGATATTGTGTATAAAGTAGTTGGGCTTCCCAGGTGGCTCAGTGGTAAAGAATCCACCTGCCAATGCAGGAGATGTGGGTTTGATCCCTAAGTCAGGAAAATCCCCCAGAGAAGGAAATGGCAACCCACTCCAGTATTCTGGCCTGAGAAATCTCATGAATGGAGGAGATTGGCAGGCTGTGGTCCATGGGAGTCGGACATGACTTAACAACTAAACAACAGCTGCTGCTGCTGCTGCTGCTGCTGCTGCTGCTGCTGCTGCTAAGTCGCTTCAGTCGTGTCCAACTCTGTGCGACCCCATAGATGGCAGCCCACCAACATAAAATAAATAACTAATGAGAACTGATAGAGCTCAGGGAACCCTATTCAGTGCTCTGTGGTAACCTAAATGGAAAGGAATTTCAAAAAAGAAGGGAATATATGTATACATATAGCTGATTCACTTTGTTGTACAGCAGAAACTAAGACAGCATTGTAAAGCAACACAACATTGAAAGCAACTGTTCTGTTGTTATCTAGTGACTGCTGCTGCTGCTAAGTCATTTCAGTCATGTCTGACTCTGTGCGACCCCAGAGATGGCAGCCTACCAGGCTCTTCTGTCCCTGGGATTCTCCAGCCAAGAACACTGGAGTGGGTTGCCATTTCCTTCTCCAGTGCATGAGAGTGAAAAGTGAAAGTGAAGTCGCCCAGTCGTGTCTGACTTTTCGCGATCCCATGAACTGCAGCCCACCAGGCTCCTCCATCCATGGGATTTTCCAGGCAAGAGTACTGGAGTGGGTTGCTATTCCCTTCTCCAGGGGAGCTTCCTGACCCAGGGATAGAACCCACATCTGTCTCCTGCTTTGGAGAATCCTCAGTGGATTCTTTACCACTGAGCCACCAGAAAAGCAACTATACTTCAATAAAAATTAATTAATGTTTTTAAAGTAAGTGTAAGGAATTTCAAGAAGTTTGTTTTATTCTAGAATGGCTTACTTGACACTTTTTTAAAAGCACTGAACACTTTCCAGATAATTCTTTGGCACCCTGTTTTCTTGGTATTTCAAGCACGTACCTTTTCATGCTTGTTGGACAAGCCAACACGGGAGAGAGTTGCAAAATTCATGTTTGGGCCACTAGGTGGATGGCACGCCTCTCACAAAGAACAGTGAAGCTGGAAAAGAAGCAGCAGGGGCAGAGTGGGGCTGATGAGCTCAGCCTTGGACTTGTGAGTATGAAGTATCAATGGAGACAGACACTGCCAGAAGGCAGCTGATTAGATGAGTCTGGAGGGGAGATGGTAGAACTGGGCGTCATCAGCACTCATGGGCCAGAGGTTGGGGCAGAGTCATGGGAGAGGGTAAGGTCATTCAGGGTGAATGTGTGGAGGGAGAGGGAAGAAAGCTTGGAATAAAACCTGCAAGAAACTGGCATTTTAGGAATTGCGCAGGAAAAGGAGTCTGATGAGGAATACCTAGGAAGACGAAAGAAAATTCAGGAGGCAGTAGAGCCTCAAAATGCTAAGGAACAAAATAGATTCAAGAAGTAGGAAATAATCACTAGCATCAAATGCTATAGCCTGTTGCAAGTCAGATAGGAGGATGAAAGCACTGATTAGCATCACTACATGTAACATCAAAGAGCTCCCTGTTTAATTAGGTCCCATTTGTTTATTTTCATTAATCTGGGAGGTGGGTCAAAAAAGATCTTGTTATAACTTATGTCAGAGTGTTTCAGAGTGTTTTTCGTATGTTTTCCTCTCTGAGTTTTATAGTGTGTGGTCTTACATTTAGGTCTTTAGTCCATTTAAAGTTCGTTTTTGTGTATAGTGTCAGATAGTACTCTAATTTCATTATTTTGTGTGTAGCTATCCAGTTATCCAAGAACCACTTATTGGAGAGATTGCCTTTTCTCCATGTATATTCTTTCCTTCCTTGTCATAAATTAGTGACCATAGATGTGTGGATTTATCTCTGGGCTTTCTACACTGTACCATTGTGTGTGATACATAGATACAATGGGATGTTCGGTTTGATTCAGTCACTCAGTCGTGTCCGACTCTTTGCGACCCCATGAATCGCAGCACACCAGGCCTCCCTGTCCATCACCAACTCCCGGAGTTCACTCAGACTCAGGTCCATCGACTCGGTGATGCCATCCAGCCATCTCATCCTCTGTCGTCCCCTTCTCCTCCCGCCCCCAATCCCTCCCAGCATCAGAGTCTTTTCCAATGAGTCAACTCTTCACATGAGGTGGCCAAAGTACTGGAGTTTCAGCGTTAGCATCATTCCTTCCAAAGAAATCCCAGGGCTGATCTCCTTCAGAATGGACTGGTTGGATCTCCTTGCAGTCCAAGGGACTCTCAAGAGTCTTCTCCAACACCACAGTTCAAAAGCATCAATTCTTCGGTGCTCAGCTTTCTTCACAGTCCAACTCTCAAATCCATACATGACCACAGGAAAAACCATAGCCTTGACTAGACGGACCTTAGTCAGCGAAGTAATGTCTCTGCTTTTGCATATGCTATCTAGCTTAGTCATAACTTTTCTTCCAAGGAGTAAGCGTCTTTTAATTTCATGGCTGCAGTCGTTACTCAGCCAAAAAAAGCAAATTGAAAGAAAGTGAAATTGGGTCATTTGTAGAGATGTGGATGGACCTAGAGTCTGTCATACAGAGTGAAGTAAGAAAGAGAAGAACAAATATCGTATATTAATGCATATAGGTGGAATCTAGAAAAATGGTACTGATGAACCCGTTAGCAGGACAGGAATAGCAAGGCAGACATAGCGAACAGAGGGGATGGTGGGAGATTAGGATTGACATGTACACACTACCATGTGTAAAGTACACAGCGAGTGGGAACCTGCTGTATAGCATAGGGAGCTCCGCTCGGTGCTCCGTGATGACCTAGGGGGGTGGGATAGGTGGGGGGCGTGGAAGCGAGGTCCAAGAGCGAAAGGATATATGTATACATAGAGGTGATTCACTTTGTTGTACAGCAGAAAGTAGCACAACATTGTAAAGCAATTATCCTCCAATAAAAATAAAAAGAGGTCACTGTTGGCCTTATTATTGAGGGTGATTCTTAAGGAGTTGTTTATGTGGAAGGATGTGTGAGAAGCGAATGAAATGATAGAAAAGAGGTAATGAGTTTACCCTATTAGCGGTAGCTATAGAAAAATGGGAGGTTGAGGTTGAAACAGAATTTTAGGAAAAGATGGCAGAGAACATATTAAAACCATATTTATACCTGCCAGACAAATACATCAAGGCCCACCAGATTCAGGGGCAGAGTGGGAAGCTTTAATACATAAATGAATTTTAGGGGAAGACTTTTCTTTTCATCACCTATAGGCTACAGAGCATCAGCTGAGGCAATGATTTTGCTTGGCTTGAATGTGGTATTTTGCAAAGTTGGACAGTCATTTGTCAGGCATTTATTATGCATGTTAGTTACTGCATGTGCTACTGTGGGGGATTCAGAAACGATGAGCTCAAGAAGCTCATCGCCTTCTGGAGAGAGAAAACTTATGTCAGAGGCTATAAACCTATAGTGTGAAGCACCTGTTCTATTTGTTCTACATAGTGTTTTTGTAAAATCGAACCATCATTTTAAAAGACCACATACAAAGCTGGATATCTGGCTTCTCTGAAAAAACTAGAAGATATATGACCCTTAACCTGCATTACTGCCAGGCAGTGGTTGACTGGAGTGAAGGTGTGACTGCCCCTTACTGAGAACATCCATTCTCTAGTTCCCTCTCTTGCTTAGAACTCTTCATTAGCTGACTCATGGAGAAGACTTCATTTACGTTATCTGCCTAGCCTTTGGGAGTCATTTGTGTTTGTGACTACCCCTGAGGACAACCCAAGTCATGCATGAATCACTACATGCTAGAATGCATGAGGCCAATAGCTATGTTACAGGTATTCAGGAAAGGAAGAAATAAGTAGAATTAAATAATTAAGCAAAGCTTCTCAGATTTGGTCTTGACAGTATGTAGGATAAAAATAGATGGTTGGATGAATAAATGATTGGTTAAATGAAAGAGAGCAAAGCATTTCCCTTGGGTTCCAGGATGGACTTGATGCATGTGCATGGCGTGCCATAGCTGGAATTGAGGGGGCACATATCTGGCAGTTTTCCTTTAAAATATGAAAACTTTATTTTCAGAGCAGGAAGAAGAAATTTTAATTGAAAACAGTGGTATCTGTAATTTCTCCATTCTCATTTGACTGTCTTCTTGTAGACAGTTTCCTGGTCAACAGCAATGATCCTATAGTGATATTGCAGTGTGCTGCTCACTTGAAAGTTAAACAGAAAGATCATGTAACATTAGGATTTTATATCTATATAGTCCACTCTTGCTTGGCACAGCTGCTTCAGTCTCAGTTCCCTGGGTAGTCGTGACATCCAAATCACCTTTCTTTTAATCTTTTCCATTGTTTGTGCCCACTGCCAGAGAGGGTGCTCTTCAGGCTCAGTGAGCTGCAGTTCCAACCTTGCATCCAGTTTCAGGTTTTGGACAGCATTTGAAATGACCTCAAAAGGATAATCACTTATTAATCCCTTTGGTGATTTCTAAAGTTTAAGAATGAAAGAAAGAAAAGTCACCCTAAATAAAAGGGAAAAGCACTGAACTTATACTATGCTACTTCAGTGACCCTTGTTTCAAGGATCTGGCCTTTGCACTGAATTTTCTGCGTTCTGAATATGACCAGCTGTGTGTGAAAAAGCCCGCTTGTCACTTGATGACCATAAAACGTAGCCTACCAGTTGACAAACCTCACTCTTAAATAAGAGCGGACAATCAGATGCTTAAGGAAGTCCTCTGACATGAAAGATAAAGATAACAACAGTAATAAAGCAACTTGGAGAAGCAGAGGCAGTGCAGAAAGCAGAAAATTGCCATGAATATATAATCAGTGCCTTCAGAGAGGTGAGGGAAAGTTTATATCCATGAAACAAGATTAAGATGCAAAAACAACAAAAAAAAAATCATGAAAATAAGAAAAAGTGCTTGAGAACTAAAGATACAGTAGACTCATTGGGAAATGTAAAAACAAAAAAAGAAAAAGAAAACCAACTTCTGAAAGGTAAGAGAAAAAGTGTAAAAAGTGTACAGTGATGGATAAGAAGATTTTTTTTTTAAGTTAGGGAATCAATACAGGCAGTTATTTTTTCTGAACAATTATAGTTCCAGAAAGAAAAAAAAAAAGGAAAAATAATAGAGAAGAAATTATCAAAGATGTGTTATAAGAAATGGAGGAATAAACAAAAGCTTTTATGTAAAAAAGTTACAAACAAAGAAATGGGAAATAAGAATAGCAATAAACTTCTCAACATCAGCACTAGACTAAGCTAGTAGACAGAAAAAAATCTTGAAGGAAAATTATTTTCAGCTATTCCCAACTAAAGGTCTTAATTAAATGTGAGCATAGAATAGACATTTTCATATGAGCATGATTTCAAAGCACTGCTTATAGAATTCCTATACATAAGAATTCTTGGTGAATGTGCCCCACCAAAAGGAGGGTGTAAACCAAGAAGGGTAAAGGGATGGGATCCAGGAAACAGAAGGTGCAACAGAAGAGAAAGATGAAGGGAATTTTTGGAATGACTACGAAGGAATTCCCTTGTGGTCAATTTTGCAGTGAGTCTGGAAACAAGCCCAAAGAGGAGCTGGAGGACAGAGACTCCTGGAGGAAGAGCTACAGGAAAAAATGAAGTTAGACACATGGCAGGCTTCAAGACAAATGCGGAATTATCTCCATACTCCACTGACACCTGGTTTGACCACGTGGAAATTTATGTACAGTGAATGTTGAATTGTGTAAGGGAAATTTAGCCATAGATACAAATATAATTGAAGAAGGAGGAGAGGAAGAGGAAGTGGAGAAGGAGGAAAGAGGAAGAGGAGGAGGAGGAGGAGGAAGTAGGCTATTATGAGTTACCTGAAAAAGCAAAAGGTTGAAATCATAGTCCTTAGGCTTGGCATGCACAATCTTTCAGTGATGATAATAACCTAAACCCTGAATATTGTTTTTAATTCTCTGTTGGAAGAATTGGACACACTAGAGAAAGAAAAGAGGGTATGAGAGATCTAATACCTCATTTACAGTAAAATTTTAAAAATAAATCATTAATCAAGTGACAGCAGAATTAGCGTATTATATTAAAATTAAGAAGCACATATCATAAGAAAGGCTGAAAGACTTGAATGCAATTGCCTCTAGGGAGCCGGATGTGGGGGAGGTAGTCAAGAGGCCACTAGACTACTGGGTTGATAAGTACCTAGCCTGTTTGACTTGTTTCAACTCAGGGTCTGCCTATGTTGCTTTGATTAAATTCTAAATTACTATCAGAAATAAATAGTAGCCCTAAGACAGTTTTAGAGTAACTGTGCACCTACCAAGATGAGTGCTTGGAAAGATAATGACTCACTTAGGTGCATCAGTTGTGCATCTGGTATCTTATCAAACAGTTACCAGCCTGGAGTTACAGCTTCATGTACAGTCCCCCGTGCAAACACTTGCCCAGTGTGCTTAGGCAACAGCTGCTTCTGCCAGTCCTTGTTTTGGGAAGAAGGAAAGTGGATGAGTTAGACAAAAATAGCTGTCTGTGTGGGAAGAGATATTTTTACCTTCATCTTTAAGCCTGCTCCATGTACAGCTACTATGACAGAAGACTGAATGTTGAACAGTATTGAAGCCAACAACTGGTTCTCGGCCTCGTTCTGAGATATCCAGGCAAAGGTAGAGAAAAACAGAATGAAATATGCCAAGTTGCTGAAATTTATAGTATCCTTTTCGAGTAAAAACTATCAGGTTGATAGTCAGAAAAAAACACTCTATCCGAGGTATTAGAATGCTTCACACTGAAAAGTTAAGTGTTAGAAAGGAACTTAGAAATCATCCAACTCAGCTATCCCCAGAGACTCAGAGAGGCAGAGATTGTCCAAAGCTACCCAGCTTACTTGTTTGAGAACAAAATCCAGAACCCTGGATGAGACTCCATACTGCCTACCTCAGAGTTTGACTTGTAGTCTTCAGATAGATAAATAGATACAGACTGTAGAGCATGGTCGGGATCCAAATACGATTGTAATTCTAAAGCTTGTGATCTTTCTGCCACTCCAAACTGCCTCACAGAGCAACAGCAATAAAAGGGGAGTATAAAAACCCAACAAATCAGAAGCTTATCTCTCTGCCTGAACTGCCAGCTTTTAGGGTTTAAGCAGTCTATTCATTCAACAATGACTTATTGAGCACTCACTGTGCCCTGAGTGGTTTCCAGATAGAGGTGGCTAGTGGACAGGTGGATGCTGGGGTTTGAGGTAAGAGATTTCAGAGTCATCGACAAGCTAGGTGGCGATCACTGTCACTCTGAAGAATGAGATTGCCTGGGGAGAATGAGAACACTGAAGAGAGAAGATGCCCAAGACAGGATCTGATGGAACAACCAGCCTGAGGACAGAAAGAGTAAAGGAGTAAACAAGGATTGCCTGGAGCCTACACCTATCTCTGAGTGTAGGTTCTTATATGTCTTACATGCCTTAACTTGTTGCTTGTTTTCCTCCTGAGTGTTAAATTTGTGTCATAAGTATGTGTAGCCAAGGCTTGAAATGATAGAAGGAAGGAATTGGGAGGATTTAAGAGTGAACAAAGACATTCAGACTTCTCTAGGTTCGTCCTGGAGAAGTCAGTGGAAACAGTTCTGGACTTCCTATGGAGGAGTAAGCTTCAGCCCACTCTGCCCCCGTCCTCGCACTGCTGCCTCTAGCATGGGCCCCGGGGAAACCTGGGGAGGACAGGTGTTTCCTGGAAGGGTCAGTGGAAGGCCATCACCCCTTGGCTAGATGGGCCTGGTCCAGATCCAAGCATGTGCTGCTCAGAGACATGTGGTATAAAGGTTGCGTAAACATGTGCTTGCTCTGTGATGAGGACAAGGACCAAGGAGACTGGACATGACCAGAAAGGTTATCATATGCTGAAAGCAAAGGGGAAAAGGCCTGGACATGCACCTTTCACCTAGTTAAGTGTATTTCTCAGAGAAATGTCATTTTAGAAAAAATAGGGATTCTAAGTAGGAAAGTGTTAAGGGGTGTTGGTTGTTAGTTTTTGATTAGGCCAAGATCCAGGAGATTTTCTGAGCGAGAAGTTCCAGATCTCCTCTCCCATGTCCTAATTACATAGGCCCTCCCTGGAGGCTCTCCCTGGCTGGGCCTTCATACCCAACGGGAATTGAGAGAGCTGGAAAACACTGCAGTGGAGAAGAAAGAGCCCAGGTTTTAGAGCTTTGCAGCCTAAGTTTTAACCCTGACTTTAATAATGGATCAGTGTGGCCTTGTGAGATTTATGTAAACTCCATGGGTCTTGGTTTTTTCATCTGAAAATGGGAATGGCACTTACCTCAAAGGATCTAGTGAGATAGTAGTTACAGAAAGACACTGAACTGAACTGAACTGAACCAGTGGGTACTCAACCAGTGCTCCTTCACCTCCTACATCCTTCTGTTCATCTCCCCTTGAAAGCTACCCTTGATTGGGCAAGATAACACCTAATAATCTTGGCTTCCCTCCAACTCCTTGCAATTTAGGCACATTTTCCAGATAGTCAACAATCTCAGGATGCTACCGTCATGTCAACAACCTATTGTATCCTGAGCACTGCAAGCATCAGTCATTGGATGTGAGCCAACATGCTTTGGTAACTTTCAGCTGTTCACTCTGTCCTTTGAGAAGGCATTGCATTTCTGTCTATCATTAGAGGTAGTGGAAGCTTGATAAGATTCCTTGTTTTCTATCATCTTTAAATTCCCAGGATGGCTCAAGTGCCTCAATTAAAGAGAATCTCTCCCATCCCCACCCCACACGCACTGTAATTCACACAGCTAAGCTGCTGCTACTGGTCAGCATTGATGAGATTTCCCTCTTTTGCTGCTGTGACTCACCAGCCATGGGTACCATCTATACTGGTCTCTCTTCCTGGCATATAAGTAGTTCCTCATTTGTATTTCTTTCCCTGAAGTTCATGCCCGCAAGCCCCTCTAGCAACCTGGATAAATTTAGCTCTTCTCAGGAACTTCTGCTGACTTGGTTCCATGACTGCTAAAGGTTTGACTGCTCCCCAGAAAGAGTTTGAGGCTGACTCCCCTCACTTGGAGATCTCATCTGGTTCTGCATAATTGGTCATCTGAGTCACCTCAGGGCACCCAGTTTGAGAACCAACCAGTTTGTGCTCTTGGAAGCTGAAGTCCTTCATTCCTGCTCTGACCCCTTGGAACTCCTTCCCTGTTTTTTTTTTTCTTGCTCTGAACAGCCTGTGGCTACTGCTCTTAGCTATCATGGTCACTCCCATTAGGGCTGAGAAAACAACTAGGCTTCTTGGCTCTCTTCTCCAGAAGCAGAAACCTCAGGTCCCATTACCAGGATCCAGCAGAGAGAAGTGTACTGAGCAGATGCTCATTTAATGCTTACTAATTTGACTTCTTCTAACTAAACACCAAAGAGGCTAAACTCAGACTTCCTTGTGAGTGAGTGAAGTTACTCAGTTGTGTCCGACTTTTGGGGACCCCATGGACTGCAGCCTACCAGGCTTATCCGTCCATGGGGTTTTCCAGGCCAGAGTACTGGAGTGGGTTGCTATTTCCTTCTCCAGGGGATTTTCCAACCCAGGGATCGAACCCAGGTCACGCACATTGCAGGCAGATTTTTTACCAGCTGAGCCGCCAGGGAAACCAAAGAATACTGGAGTGGGTAGCCTATCCCTTCTCCAGCAGATCTTCCCAACCTAGGAATTGAACCAGGGTCTCCTGCATTGCAGGCAGATTCTTTACCAACTGAACTATCAGGGAAGTCCCCAGACTCCCTTGGTCTGCCACTAAATGGAAGAGAAATGCATCCCAAGGCCATAATGTTAGTTTAGACATGCTCATTTTCAAGGGTCCAAAATAAAGCTCATGGATCATATTGAGTAGGTTTGTGTCGGATCTTAAAGGATGGGAAAGAGTTGAATAGATACAGTGAAGAGGGGAGGACTTGTTAGGGGAGAAACACAGTGCAAACATAGAAAGCATAGACCAGAGGAGAGAACTGGCGCAGGGCACGCGTGTGTATGTGACTCGGTGGTGTTCACAAAGCGCTAGTGTTTGTCCAGTGAAAATATATATAAGGAAAGGAAGAAAGAAAAAGTGGGCTGAGGTTAGTCACTATTTGTTGGGCCTTGGGTGCTAGGCTCTGACCCACTCAACCAACCAGCTGCAGACCCGCCCCTACCCCTTCCCCTCAACACCCCACACCGACCTCCCAATGGCATAAATGAGCTCCAGTTGGGAAGGGGAGATTTTGTCCTTGCTCCTTACAGGAACAACTAGAATGGCCTCTTTCTGGTCCCATATCCACACACACCCCAGTTTAGCTGCCCTTGTTTCATGGAAAACCAAGTTTAAGAAGTGTCTGTAGAACCAAAGTAACCTACTCCAGAGAAATTCATGAGCATGCATCGTGGTAAGGGTCTCTAGTAGTGTCTGGGGCGGCAAACACTCATCTGAGGACTCTACCACTTGGTGATGATCAGGGCTACGGAAGACTATGGCTTCAAGAGACAGTGAGATGAAGGAACAGCTGTGCCCTGCGTAGATGAGGAACCCATGCACTCCTGATTGGCCATTGTTCTGGCAGGAGAATGGGACCAGTGACCCTGGTGTCACTGTTGCCATCTTGGCTGATCCACAGGTAAGTGAGTCAGTTCTATTTTAAGACTTTGTTCAACTGGTCACATGAAGAAATTGCTATTAAAAAAACAGCTATTTACCAGGAAAGTAAAGCTCCTGCAAAACAAAAGGTTAGTATACTATCCCCAGTAACTCTTTAAACCAAAGCAAACAGCAGGGCAGTTGGTGTTTGCTCTGTAGTTCTGCTTTCCGCCCTGGGGCATCCAATTCCCAAGGTTCCTGGTTGATCTCCTCCTCAGGAATAAGCTGAGACTGGGGCAGCTGGGAATCTCAAAGGACAAGGGTTTCTAGAGGGTTAAGAGAGTTAGGGACACTTGGCAGTTTTCTTGTTAAATGATTGGTTGGTTTTTACTAGGAAAGTCAGGAAGCTCAACCAGGCAAAAACGCAAAAGAACCTGGAAGGCCTGAGACCCTTTATCAGGAAAGTGTCCCCTTATATTTGAGGATTCTGTATTAATGAATGGGGAGTACATTAAATACGGTCCACGGAAACACTGCTCAAACTGGAGGACCAAACCATCAAGGCAGGAGCAAGAACATTAAGATCAACATTAAAGAGACAACAAATGTGCTGATTATGGTGCCCGTGCAGCGACTGGCATTTCCTCCAGATTGTCACCACAGTGTGACCTCAGCTTCTCCATGGGTATCCCCTTAGACTCAGCTTAAGCTGTACTGAGTCATACCAAGTTAGGACATGTGACCTGTCCTGTGAAACAGACAGTCTTGCTTAGGGCACAGTATGACACATGTATCCAACAGAAAAAATAAGATAAAAACAATATATAAGTACTAGAGAATAAGTAGCATAAAAAATTCAAAATGTGGCTGGGGACACATCAGAATGCATCTGGTGGGCAGATCAGATAGTGTGGCCTCAAGCGCACAATGAAAATACATTGTCTGTAATGGATATTGAAGTCCCTAGCCTGACCTCCAGAGCTTTACAATCTGGCCTTCACCTGCCAGTCAGCCTTACCTCCCAGAACCCCTCTTTTACCGTCCAGCCTGACTGCACCACGGGTGGTTTTTCACCCCTTAGCACAAGTCTTCCTTCCCTCTGTTTTTCCAAATACTAACCGTGTTTGAGGTCTGGCTCACATTTCTTCTCTTCCTTGACATCACTCCAGTCCCCCAGCCCCCCAGCCCTCAGTGACCTCACCCTGCCCTTTGTCCACCTGTATTTCACTCTGTGTTCACTATCTGGATGCTTGACCAGCTGTCTGGACAGCTTAGGATGACTCTGAGTTAGTTAACTCAGACCATTACCTAACCTTTGACTTTTTGGGGGCGTTGCTGCTCTGTGTCTTTGTTACTGTACGTGGGCTTTCTCTGGGTGCGGTGAGTGGGGTCTACTCTCTAGGTGCAATGCACGGGCTTCTCATTGGGATGGCTTCTCTTGTTTCAGAGCATGGGCTCTAGAGCATGGGGCTTCAGTAGTTATGGCCCAAGGCTTAGTTGCCCCACCACATGTCGAATCTTCCTGGACCAGGGATTGAATCCGTGTCCCCTGTGTTGGTAGCCGCATTCTTAACCACTGGACAGCCAAGAAAGTCCCTAACTTTTGACTCTTTGTGTATCATCTCCCCTAGACGTATTATTCTCCCTTTGAGAACTTGCATCTCGGATGCCCTGCATCACCCAGCACAGGACCTAACACATAGTAGATGGTCTATAATTTGTAAAATGAATGACATTATTGCTTTTTGATGCACAGCTTATACTTCCTAATTTATTCCACCCGAGGAAGTAAACAAAGGGGATACATTTAATGAGGGCCTATCATCTGTACCTGTTTGGCACTTTCTGAACATATTTAAACTTCCCATCAGTCTGAGAGGAAAGAGTGTCATCTTCAATTTATACATTAGGAAAATGATCAGATAATTTGTTTAGTGTTGGTCAGGATTAAAATAGTTAGAGCTGAGAGCAAGCCGTGGTGTGCCTGACTTAGAATACCACACTCTTCCAGTGGTCCTGCCCTGCGTCCCCCCAAACATTCCAAGGGAAGGTTGCTGGCATTCTTGGGTGGGTCTTGGGTGCTCTGCCCATGGCTTTTCACTTCATGGCTCCACGCATTTCCCCCTCCCTTCAAGCTACCTCCCCAGAGTTGCTTTTCCTGGAACCCATTGCAGGCTTGCATATTTCCTTGTAATTCCCTTGACCTAGAAAACATCCTCCTATCTTTTCTACTTGCCCAATCTTGCTTATCCTGAAGATCCACCTGAAATGAATATTATCTCTGTAAAGTTTTCTGTAATCGTACATGACAATAAAATTAAATGCCTTTACATCTGAACCCCTACAACCCACTGCCTCTTCCACAGCTTGTAACTCACTTTATTCTGCTTTAAATTCCAATCAGTTGTTTACCTTCCTGTGTCTTCTCCTAGGCTCTAACCTGAGGGCACAAAATGAGTCCTCTTCATCTCTGTGACTCAGGCCTTGCATGAAAGCAGCCGGGTCTCCTAAGAGTCTTTGACAGTAAAGGCGGTTGTTGGTTCTGAGTATGGATTCAGTGGCATCACCTGTAACTTCAATGATTCTGCCTGGATAATGAGCCACTGGATACCAATCAGAGCCAAGAATAAGAAGCTCCAAGCAGGGACTTCCCTTGTGGTCCAGTGGCTAAGACTCCAAGCTCCCAGCGCAGGGAGCCAGGGTTCGATCCCTGGTCAGGGAACTCGATCCCACATGATGCAACTAAAGATCTTGTGTGCCACAACCAAGACCTGGTGTGGCCAAATAAAAAAATTAAAATAGTATTTAAAAAAAAAAAAGACGTTCCAAGCAGATTTCCCAGCCTGTCCCCAACTCTCAACCTTGAGGGCCTTCACTTTGAGGCTATACAGTCTCCCGTGTTCAGCGATTCAGGGATGGTTCTCCCTCCCTTCTAAATCTGCTCTAAGGTCCACCTTGTTTTCAAGATAGTTAATGCCACAGGGAGAGGCTGTCATGGCAGTCTTCTCAGTGTTTTAAAGTGCTATGGAAAATAAATGGCTCTATGTATTCTTTTTAACCTCACCTTTAGGAATAAGGTGTAACCCTTAGGTTTGAAAAAATGAACAAATGAAAGAATGAATGGTGAACATATCAGACCCCGTTTAAATGAAGACATATGACATTTGTTTGCTCTTTCTTATAGAGTCGCAGCCCTTCCCCAAGGTTCTAGAACATACTGCACCTCAAGATAGAAATTGGGTTTCCTCCTGAAGTGCAGGTGCCATAAAGGGATACTGATTAGGGAGCCAACCCAGTGAATATGACCAGCATGGTATCTGCAGCCCGGAAATGTGTACACAACCTCTGACTCCATGTGACCCAGCCTCGGACCACCTGGGTAAACCAAACAAGAAGGTCTTTGGAAGCAATCACTCGGCAGAGGTTTAGGAACACATCTTCTGTGGGGTACTGTTCAAAAGTTTCACAGCTTGAAACTTTTCATTACATGCTCCTAGTTTCTAGCAAAAAGTCTGCACTATGGCTGACACTTTATACATATTCATAGATGGAAACCATTCTTACTTTCTCTTCTTTTATCCTCCGACTTTCTCTTTTTCCTCCTTTCCCATCTCCTTTCTGTCCATTAGGACCTGTTGAGGCCCTAATAACTGGAGAGTATTAAGGCCTTAATCACCCCTTGTCCACCCTCCCTCCAGGCAACACATGAATATTCCTTATGACACATTAAATATTGGGTTCCCTTGTTTTTCAGATGCCCAGGCATGATAGGTGGCTTCTTGGTGATCAAGCCCTGTTGCTATTCCTTCACCTTTACTCTCGTATTTCCTCTCACTTCTTTTCAACTGCTAGTAGCGTCGAATCCTGCTGACCCTCCACACTGACCCTAGAGCAGCTGCTGACCCTCCACGCTGAGAAACTTGGCCCTCAGAACCCTTCCTCGGGAACTCTTGCCGGCTGATTGTGTCAGGTTTCTTACAGATAGGTTCACAGCTACCATTGGCCATAATTCCCACTTATACCCCCATTCTCCTACGCTATGCTCACTCCCCCCCAAATCCAAAAAATTACCGAGAACTATGTGCTAGGGGACTGGACACAGGCTGTGCTGAGAGACTTTGGGCTGTGCTGGCCACCATCTCCAGATTAAAGGCAGACCACAGAAGCAGGAAAATAAACCACAATGTGGAGAATGTCAACACTCCCAGGAAGACAGATAAAACTCCCTTGTCTGATCTGGTTTTACTTTGGCAGAGTTCATGCTGAATCACTTTTCTTGCCTGAGCCTCACAACATACACCCACATAGTGCTGAGCCCTGCCTGGTCCCAGCACACTCCAGCCCAGATGTTCTCTGGTCAAGGGGTGGAGCTTTCAAGGAATGCACAGCTGTAAACAATCCCCCTGCATTTCATGCTTACCTTCCACCCCTTCCAATCCCCACTTCCCCACCCCTTGCTTCCACCCCACTCCAGGCCCACAGATCCCATTCCGAGAGCCTGCCCCCTATAGTGAGGAATATTTCGTCCTCCTGACTTCCTGATAAACTCTCAGACAGATGTGTGTGTGTGTGTGTGTGTGTGTGTGTGTGTGTGTGTGTGTGTGTGTAGTATTGAGTGAGAATGGTAATGTCCTCAATAATAATTCAAAATGATTTCCTAGATATGAACATTGTCTAGTATTGGAAGGCAAATATGTATTCATTACATGTCAGTCATTGCTTGAGAAGAATTTTAAATGGGGAAATACTCAAAAAAGAATGCCAATAGAAAAAAAAATCAGGCTTTCAAGTGGTCGATATTATTTATTATAGGTAGAGATAGAGACAGAGATACGCACTGAGCAAGGAGTAAACAGAAAAAGATCAAATGCTGGAAGTTTTCCCAGGGTTGTGAATTATGGGTGCTTTTGCTTCCTTTTTTTTCTGTAGGGTTCTGTGCTGTCCAAGTTTTTAGTTTTACCATGAACAGATATGACTCTGTAATGGTGGGTGGGATGAATACATTTTAAAATTTGTTTTTCAAATGTAGATCACCTTGCCTTGACACAGCTTCATCACGAAGTCTCCCTGAAAGCTGAGTGATCTGAGTCCAAAGTCTATAGATCTTCCTACCTCACGGCTCAGCCCACCTTCCTGTTGTCCAGCACAGCATCCAGCAAAGACCCTCATCCTTATCTGAGGGCAGAGGGTGAGTGAAACCACACGAAGTGGGTAGTTCAGCACACAGGTCTGTGGGAACCGAGTTCAGAGGTAGGCCAAGAGGCCACCCAGTGCTCCACTGCTGTGCTCTAACCCCTAGCACACCTGGCTTCCCACCACCACCACCCTCCCCCCCACCCCCAACTTGCTCCAAAAAGATTCATTAGCAAAATGGAAGAGGGAGGAGATCAGATATAGGAGGGGAATGAGACAAAGGAACCAAGAAGGGGATTTCTAACAAAGAATTGAAACCACCCTATTCAGAAGCAGGCAGGTTTCTGAGGATTTCTATGGGTGGGTGGGAAGAGAAGGCCTTGAAAAACACCAGAGGCAGGAGGAAGGTTCATGTGAACTCCAGGACACCCCACCTCCTCCTCTGGCTCCAACACCCTCCACTCACTGTCACCTCTCTTAAATCCCCTTTTGTGCTTCTCTTATCTCCCTTACCCAAGCTCTATCTCCCACCCCCAACTTAATTCCTTCCCCACCTGATCATATGAGCTGGTCTCTCCAGGGCCTACAATTCCTGCTGTGTGGGTGATAGTCACACCCAGTGCTTGCAGAGGGAAGTAGCTTGTGAGGTCAGGGAGGAAGTGACGGGTGGGGCCGGGTGCAAAGGAGAAAAGCTGCGAGTGGACTTTACAGAAGTGTGGCAAGGGTGGCTGAGGGCGCCCAGCTCCACGCCACCCCCGCCCCATCGTGCAGTTACTGTGGCCCAGCCTTGAGCGGCCCTCCATGTTGGCTTCCCAGTGGGTGGGTGTCCAAGAAACTATGGAAGCAGAGTGCAGGAAAGAGCAGGCACTGCTGGGCGATGCCCACCTTTGCACTCACCTGGCAAGGACCACTGGAAGCAGCGGCCGTAGGTTGACATCTGTTCTTTACATCCCAGCACCAAATAGATTGCTTGACAGTGGTTTAACATGCACACCTAAGATGCGTGCATGCATATGTGTGTGTCTGTGTGTGTGTTTTGGGGAGGTTAGTTGGGGCTCGTCGGAGAAGGCAATGGCACCCCACTCCAGTACTCTTGCTTGGAAAATCCCACGGACAGAGGAGCCTGGAAGGCTGCAGTCCATGGGGTCGCTGAGGGTCAGACACTACTGAGAGACTTCACTTTCACTTTTCAGTTTCATGCATTGGAGAAGGAAATGGCAACTCACTCCAGTGTTCTTGCCTGGGGAGTCCCAGGGAAGGGGAGCCTGGTGGGCTGCCATCTATGGGGTCTCACAGAGTCGGACACGACTGAAGCGACTTAGCAGCAGCAGCAGCATGGGAGGCAATGATGGGAGGGTCCCTCTGGAGAGTGAGATGACTTCTGCATTCCTCCAGACTTCTGGGGGAGGAACTGGATAACAAGTTCAGAAAAATCACTAAGTCTTGGGGGATTTAGAGCCAGTCATCCCACAGCCAGATATGCTCACATCTGTCCGTCAGACCTCATTGCCCTCAGTTTTATCTTTTGGAAACCTGACTTCTTTTTTGTATATATATTTTTTTAAAAAAAAATCTTGTGTTCTTGAAAAACATAAGCCATCACTTATGATTTCCACGACACTGAGAGTTCGCCACAGGAGACAGTCTGACACAGTGGTCAGGACATGTACCACAGAACCAGACAGACCTTGAAAAGCCAAATTCTGACCATGGCGAACTGGATGACCAGTTTGAGCATCTGTAAAGCAGCGATGATCCTAGTTCCTCCCTCACAGGATTGTTGTAAGAAATAAATTAGCCCATATGTGTTGCACTGAAGCACAGAACCCAGCACTCAGTGAGACTCCTATGGTCCTGTCATCTGGTCAGCACTCTCCATATGGCTTTGCCCCCAGTAAAGCTATTCTGGGTAGTTAGTAATAGACTCAGCAGCAGAAAAAGGGTAGCAAACTGTGGCCTGTGGACCACATCCTACCTGACACCTACCTACTTTTGTTTGGCCTGAGAGCTAAGAATGTTTTTCCTTTTTTTTTCGTTTTTAAATTTTGACTGTGCTGAGTCTTCCTTGCAACTCAAGGGCATCTCCAGTTGCAACACAAGGGCTTCTGGTTTCCATGCTTCTTGTTTCCAATGGCTCCTCTTGTTGCAGAACACAGTCTCTAGAGCTCATGGGTTTCAATACTTAGCCAACTTAGTTGCCCCATGGCATGTAGGATCTTAGTTCCCCAATCAGGGATTGAACCCTCGTCTCCTGCATTGGATGGTGAATTCTTAACTACTGTATAGTTTTTTGTTTTTTAATGATTGGGAAAAAATCAAGAAGAAGAATATTTTACAACAGGTGAAAAGTATATGAGACTCACATTACTGTGCCCATGAGTAAAGCTTTTTCTGGAACACAAAACCCCTTCTGGAACACAACCACAGTCATTTGCTCTGTATCTTCTATAGCTGCTTTTGCAAAGGACCCACAGAAACTATAATACTTTCTGACCCTTTGCAAAAAAACACCCGGTCAACCCTAATTAGAGCATCAGTAGCCCAATTCCAGCTGTGCTTCCCACCTATTACCAGAGATAATACTTTGCCCTTTGTCATCACAAAAATGCCCACCAGCAGAGTCCACACACACCATTGGCTCATTCACCATGTTGTTGTTGACACCAGCTGGCCCACACATTGAAAAGTGTAAGACAGGACTTGGCAATAAAGCATTACTGTTATTTTCTGAGCAAGCACTTGGGGGTGGTACAGTCCCAGTCACCCCTACTGAAAAGATTCAATGTGTTCTTTGTTCCCCCAGCCCTTGATCTTTCACTCTTATTACTATTTCTCAGGCCTGCTGTATCCGTGAGCACTAGCTCAGCTGGGAAAATATGAGTTGGGCTTTGTCTATACCTTTAATCAGTTTACTGGAAAGAAGTCAGAAACCAAAAGTAAAAGAGAAAAAGCCTTAAAACATATACATTATTGAGTGCTTGCTATATGCCAGGCACTCTGGGGATTAGAGTGTGAATAAAGAAAGATCCCTGAGAGAGGAAGAGAGAAACAGTAAGGCAAATAGTTCTAAAACAGTGCAAAAGTTGCTATAATTGAGGCATGTACAAAGTACTGAGGGAGCAAAGAAAATGACTTCGTTTACTGGGATATTGACAAGGAGCATGAGGAACAGTCACAGGGAGGTGACAGCTTAGAAGAGTGGAGAAGAGTTTGTTAGATGTGAATAGAGGGTGAAGTCGTGAAAGTACAGGAGAACAGTAAGGGCAAAAGTAGAGATAGGGTACCCAGGGCATGTTCAAGTAGATGGGTGACAAAGGGGAAATAAGCTAGCACTAGTGTGTGGGTGAGCCTATGTACCCTAGTCAGTGGGTAACACTTTTACTCTACATGGATAGCCTTCAGAGACTTCATAGACTTAAAAGAGGGGCACGAGATCACAGATATGTGCGTTAAATGTGATTATTGATAGCAACAGAGAGGGATGCGCTGGCATAGAGTAAATCTTGGGTTAAAAGCAAGTCCTGGGTGATAGAGAAGTGTATCAGGAAGAGAAATCTTTGATTTAGAGGTAACAGGACTTCATGATATGTTGAGTTCTTAGGTGAAGGAGAGAACAGAGTTAAAGAATGAATCCAGGGATTCTGGAGTGGTACTTAGATAGATATTAGTGCCACTAACTGAAGCAGAAGATGCTAGAGAAGTAGCAGTTCTACTTGGGCTGAAGGTGATCCATCAGTTCAGTCGCTCAGTCATGTCCAACTCTTTGCGACCCCAAGAATCGCAGCACGCCAGGCCTCCCTATCCATCACCAACTCCCAGAATTTACTCAAACTCATGTCCGTTGAGTCGGTGATGCCATCCAGCCATCTCATCCTCTGTCGTCCCCTTCTTCTCCTGACCCCAATCCCTCCCAGAATCAGAGTCTTTTCCAATGAGTCAACTCTTCACATGAGGTGGCCAAAGTATTGGAGTTTCAGCTTTAGCATCAGTCCTTCCAATGAACACCCATGACTGGTCTCCGTTAGGATGGACTGGTTGGATCTCCTTGCAGTCCAAGGGACTCTCAAGAGTCTTCTCCAACACCACAGTTCAAAAGCATCAATTCTTTGGTGCTCAGCTTTCTTCACAGTCCAACTGTCACATCCATACATGACTACTGGAAAAACCATAGCCTTGACTAGATGGACCTTTGTTGGCAAAGTGATGTCTCTGCTTTTTAATATGCTATATAGGTTGGTCATAGCTTTCCTTCCAAGGAGTAAGTATCTTTTAATTTCATGGCTGCAATTACCATCTGCAGTGATTTTGGAGCCCCCCAAAATAAAGTCTGACACTGTTTCCACTGTTTCCCCAACCATTTGCCATGAAGTGATGGGACCGGATGCCACGATCTTTGTTTTCTGCATATTGAGCTTTAAGCCAACTTTTTTGCTCTCCTCTTTCACTTCCATCAAGAGGCTTTTGAGTTCCTCTTCACTTTCTGCCATAAGGGTGGTATCATCTGCATATCTGAGGTTATTGATATTTCTCCCAGCAACCTTGATTCCAGCTTGTGTTTCTTCCAGTCCAGTGATTCTCATGATGTACTCTGCATAGAAGTTAAATAAGCAGGGTGACAATATACAGCCTTGATTTACTCCTTTTCCTATTTGGTACCAGTCTGTTGTGTCAATCCTTGGACATGATTAACTTGTAGAAGACAGCACAGTTTTAGGTCATCCAGGTGAAGAAATCCAGTAGGCAATCACTGACACTATAAGCTGAGAGCCTGGAAGATGTAGGGGCTTAGAAATAGGTGTTTAAGAATCATCAGTCAATCGGACTTCCCTGGCGGTCCAGTGGTTAAGACTCCACACTTCCAATGCAGGGGTTGTGGATTCGATCCCTGATTTAGGGAACCAGATCCCACATGCTTTTCAATGTTCCCAAAGGAAAAAAAAATCATGAGTCTATGATGCATGAGATTAGAGGACATTATTCAGCAAATATGAAAGGGAAAGAAAAAATTACAGTTAGAACCCTGGAGAGTACTAGTGTTTCAGTTCAGTGCAGTTCAGTTCAGTTGCTCAGTCGTGTCCAACTCTGAGACCCCAGAGACTGCAGCATGCCAGGCCTCCCTGTCCATCTACAACTCCTGGAGCCTACTCAAACCCATGTCCACGGAGTCAGTGATGCCATCCAACCATCTCATCCTCTGTCATCCCTTTCTCCTCCCACCTTCAATCTTTCCCAGCATCAAGGTCTTTTCAAACGAGTCAGTTCTTCACATCAGGTGGCCAAAGTATTGGAGTTTCAGCTTCAGCATCAGTCCTTCAGTGAATATTCAGGACTGATTTCCTGAATCCATTAGGATGGATTGGTTGGATCTCCTTGGAGTCCAAGGGACTGTCAAGAATCTTCTCCAACACCACACTTCAAAAGCATCAACTCTTCGGCGCTGTGACTGCTGGAAAAACCATAGCCTTGGCTAGATGGGGAGAAGGAAATGGCAACCCACTCCAGTATTCTTGCCTGGAAAATCTCATGGACAGAGGAACCTGGTTAGGCTACAGTCCATGGGGTCGCAAAGAGTCAGACACGACTGAGCAACTTCACTCACTCACTCAGGCTAGATGGACCTTTGTTGGCAAAGTAATGTTTCTGCGTTTTAATATGCTGTCTAGGTTGGTCATAACTTTTCTTCCAAGGAGCAAGCATCTTTTAATTTCATGGCTGCAGTCACCGTCTGCAGTGATTTTGGAGCCCAAGAAAATAAAGTCTGTCACTGTTTCCATTCTTTCCCCATCTGTTCACCATGAAGTGATGGGACCAGATGCCATGACCTTAGTTTTCTGAATGTTGAGTTTTAAGCCAACTTTTTCACTCTGTTCTTTCACTTTGATCCAGAGGCTCTTTAGTTCTTGTTCACTTTCTGCCATAAGGGTGGTGTCATCTGCATATCTGAGGTTATTGATATTTCTTCTGGCAATCTTGATTCCAGCTTGTGCTTCATCCAGCCCAGTGTGTCTCATGATGTATTCTGCATATAAGTTAAATAAAAAGGGTGACAATATACAGCCTTGGCATACTCCTTTCCCTATTTGGAACCCAGTCTGTTGTTCCATGTCCAGTTCTAACTGTTGCTTCCTGACCTGCATACAGATTTCTCAAGAGTCAGGTCAGGTAGTCTGGTATTCCCATCTCTTTAAGAATTTTTCAGGGGGGCAGTCCTAAGATGGTGGAGTAATAGGATGGGGAGACCACTTTCTCCCCCACAAATTCATCAAAAGAACATTTAAACGCTGAGTAAATTCCACAAAACAACTTCTGAATGCCGGCAGAGGACATCAAGCACCCAGAAAAGCAGCCCATTGTCTTCGAAAGGAGGTAGGAAAGAATATAAAAGACAAAAAAAAGAGACAAAAGAGGTAGGGACAGAGCTCTGTCCTGGGAAGGGAGTCTTAAAAAGAGAGAGGTTTCCAAACACCAGGAAACGCTCTCACTGCCGAGTCTGTGGCGAGCCTTGGAAGCACAGAGGGCAACATAACAGGGAGGAAAAACAAATAAATAATTAAACCCCACAGATTACGAGCCCAACAGTAACTACCCCAGCAGAGAAGCAGCATGGATGCCTGCACCCACCACTAGCAAGCGGGGGCTGGGCAGGGAGGCAGGGGCTGCATTGCTTAGAGTAAGGATCTGGCCTGAATGCCCTGAGGGCAGTCTGAGCAAACTAACTGGGGCTAGCAAACCAGACTGTGGGATAGCTACCACGCCAAAAGCCCTAAGACACCACCAGACCCGCGGACAGAACAAAGGACTGAACAGAACTAGCCAGCTGCAGATCATTCCCCTCCGGTGACAGGCAGCCAGAGCCGGAAAGGGGCAATCGCAGCCCCAGAGATACAGTTCAGTTCAGTCGCTCAGTCGTCTCCAACTCTTTGCGACCTCATGAATCGCAGCACGCCAGGCCTCCCTGTCCATCACCAACTCCCGCAGCTCACTCAGACTCACGTCCATCGAGTCCGTGATGCCATCCAGCCATCTCATCCTGGGTTGTCCCCTTCTCCTCCTGCCCCCAATCCCTCCCACCATCAGAGTCTTTTCCAATGAGTCAACTCTTTGCATGAGGTGGCCAAAGTACTGGAGTTTCAGCTTTAGCATCATTCCTCCCAAAGAAATCACAGGACTGATCTCCTTCAGAATGGACTGGTTGGATCTCCTTGCAGTCCAAGGGACTCTCAAGAGTCTTCTCCAACACCACAGTTCAAACGCATCAATTGTTCGGCGCTCACAGCCTTCTTCACAGTCCAACTCTCACATCCATATATGACTACTGGAAAAACCATAGCCTTGACTAGACGGACCTTAGTTGGCAAAGTAATGTCTCTGCTTTTGAATATATTATCTAGGATGGTCATAACTTTTCTTCCAAGGAGTAATCGTCTTTTAATTTCATGGCTGCAGTCACCATCTGCAGTGATACTGGAACCCCAAAAAATAAAGTCTGACACTGTTTCTACTGTTTCCCCATCTATTTCCCGTGAAGTGATGGGACCAGATGCCATGATCTTCATTTTCTGAATGTTGAGCTTTAAGCCAACTTTTTCGCTCTCCTCTTTCACTTTCATCAAGAGGCTTTGAGTTCCTCTTCACTTTCTGCCAGAAGGGTGGTGTCATCTGCATATCTGAGGTTATTGATATTTCTCCTGGCAACCTTGATTCCAGCTTGTGTTTCTTCCAGTCCTGCGTTTCTCATGATGTACTCTGCATAGAAGTTAAATAAGCAGGGTGACGATATACAGCCTTGACGTACTCCTTTTCCTATTTGGAACCAGTCTCTTGTTCCATGTCCAGTTCTAACTGTTGCTTCCTGACCTGCATACAGATTTCTCAAGAGGCAGGTCAGGTGGTCTGGTATTCCCATCTCTTTCAGAATTTTCCACAGTTTATTGTGATCCACACAGTCAAAGGCTTTGGCATAGCCAATAAAGCAGAAATAGATGTTTTTCTGGAACTCTCTTGCTTTTTCCATGATCCAGTGGATGTTGGCAATTTGATCTCTGGTTCCTCTGCCTTTTCTAAAACCAGCTTGAACATCAGGGAGTTCACGGTTCATGTATTGCTGAAGCCTGGCTTGGAGAATTTTGAGCATTACTTTACTAGCATCTGAGATGAGTGCAATTGTGTGGTAGTTTGAGCATCCTTGGGCATTGCCTTTCTTTGGGATTGGAATGAAAACTGACCTTTTCCAGTCCTGTGGTCACTGCTGAGTTTTCCAGATTTGCTGGCATATTGAGTGCAGCACTTTCACAGCATCATCTTTCAGGATTTGAAACAGCTCAACTGGAATTCCATCACCTCCACTAGCTTTGTTTGTAGTGATGCTTTCTAAGGCCCACTTGACTTCACATTCCAAGATGTCTGGCTCTAGATTAGTGATCA
Organism: Ovis aries; assembly: GCF_016772045.2. Lineage (NCBI taxonomy): Eukaryota > Metazoa > Chordata > Mammalia > Artiodactyla > Bovidae > Ovis > Ovis aries. The sequence goes on from NC_056065.1 coordinate 62,831,343, forward strand.
CATCATCATGACTATCTGGGTCGTGAAGATATTTTTGGACAGTTCTTCCGTGTATTCTTGCCACCTCTTCTTAATATCTTCTGCTTCTGTTAGGTCCAGATGATTTCTGTCCTTTATCGAGCCCATCTTTGCATGAAATATTCCCTTGGTATCTCTAACTTTCTTGAAGAGATCTCTAGTCTTTCCCATTCTGTTCTTTTCCTCTATTTCTTTGCATTGATCGCTGAGGAAGGCTTTCTTATCTCTTCTTGGTATTCTTTGGAACTCTGCATTCAGATGCTTGTATCTTTCCTTTTCTCCTTGGCTTTTCACCTCTCTTCTTTTCACAGCTATTTGTAAGGCCTCCCAGACAGCCATTTTGCTTTTTTGCATTTCTTTTCCACGGGGATGGTCTTGATCCCTGTCTCCTGTACAATGTCACGAACCTCATTCCATAGTTCATCAGGCACTCTATCTATCAGATCTAGGCCCTTAAATCTATTTCTCACTTCCACTGCATAATCATAAGGGATTTGATTTAGGTCATACCTGAATGGTCTAGTGGTTTTCCCTACTTTCTTCAATTTAAGTCTGAATTTGGCAATAAGGAGTTCATGATCTGAGCCACAGTCAGCTCCCAGTCTTGTTTTTTTTTTGACTATATGAAGCTTCTCCATCTTTGGCTGCAAAGAATATAATCAATCTGATTTCGGTGTTGACCATCTGGTGAAGTCCATGTGTAGAGTCTTCTCTTGTGTTGTTGGAAGAGGGTGTTTGCTATGACCAATGCATTTTCTTGGCAAAACTCTATTAGTCTTTGCCCTGCTTCATTCTGCATTCCAAGGCCAAATGTGCCTGTTACTCCAGGTGTTTCTTGACTTCCTACTTTTGCATTCCAGTCCCCTATAATGAGAAGGACATCTTTTTTGGGTGTTAGTTCTAAAAGGTCTTGTAGGTCTTCATAGAACCATTCAAGTTCAGCTTCTTTAGCATTACTGGTTGGGGCATAGACTTGGATAACTGTGATATTGAATGGTTTGCCTTGGAGATGAACAGAGATCATTCTGTCATTTTTGAGATTGCATTAAGTACTGCATTTCGGACTCTTTTGTTGACCATGACGGCTACTCCATTTCTTCTAAGGGATTCCTGATATAACGGTCATCTGAGTTAAATTCACCCATTCCAGTCCATTTTAGTTCGCTGATTCCTAGAATGTCGACGTTCACCCTTGCCATCTCTTGTTTGACCACTTCCAATTTGCCTTGATTCATGGACCTGACATTCCAGGTTCCTATGCAATATTGCTCTTTACAGCATCAGATCTTGCTTCTATCACCAGTCACATCCATAACTGGGTATTATTTTTGCTTTGGCTCCATCCCTTAATTTTTTCTGGAGTAATTTCTCCACTGATCTCCAGTAGCATATTGGGCACCTAATGACCTGGGGAGTTCCTCTTTGGTATCCTATCATTTTGCCTTTTCATACTGTTCATGGGGTTCTCAAGGCAAGAATACTGAAGTGGCTTGCCATTCCTTTCTCCAGTGGACCATGCTCTGTCAGACCTCTCCACCATGACCTGCCCGTCTTGGGTTGCCCCGTAGGCATCGCTTGGTTTCATTGAGTTAGACAAGGCTGTGGTCCTAGTGTGATTAGATTGACTAGTTTTCTGTGGGTATGGTTTCAGTGTGTCTGCCCTCTGATGCCCTCTTGCAACACCTACCATCTTTCTTGGGTTTCTCTTACCTTGAGTGTGGAGTATCTCTTCACGGCTGCTCCAGCAAAGCACAGCCGCTGCTCCTTTCCTTGGACGAGGGGTATCTCCCTATCGCCACCGTTCCTGACCCTCAACGTGGGATAGCTCCTCTAGGCCCTCCTGTGCTGCACAGCCACCACTCCTCGGGTTGCTCCTCTGGCTGCCGGCCCTGGCCTCGGGCGTGGGTGGCTCCTCCCAGCTGCCGCCCCTGGCCTCAGGCTCAGGGTGGCTCTCAAGGTCACCGTCCCTGGCCTCGGGCGCGAGGTGGCTTTTCCTGGCTGCCCCTGACCCCGGACATGGGGTAGCTTCTCCCAACCGCCGCCACTGACCTCTGACGGGGTAGCTCCTCCCGGCCTCCGCCCTGATCTTGGACACCAGGTGTCTCCTCCCGGCCCCCGCCCCTGGACGCGGGGTAGCTCCTCCCAGCCGCCGCCCTGGTCTCCGACACGGGTGTTTCTTCCCAGCCGCCCCTGACCTCGGACTCGGGGTAGCTCCTCTCGGCCACCGCCCCTGACCTCAGACTCGGGGTGCCTCCTCCCGGCCCCCGCCCCTGACCTCGGACTCGCGGTGCCTCCTCCCGGCCCCCGCCCCTGATCCTGGACACAGGGTGTTTATTCCCAGCCACCCCTGACCTCGGACTCGGGGTAGCTCCTCTCGGCTGCCGCCCCTGACCTCGGACTCGGGGTGTCTCCTGCCAGCCCCCGCCCCTGACCTCAGACTCCGGGTAGCTCCTCCCGGCTGCCGCCCTGATCTCGGACACCGGGTGTCTCCTCCCGGCCGCCACTGACCTCGGACTCGGGTAGCTCCTCTCGGCCGCCGTCCCTGACCTCAGACTCGGGGTGTCTCCTCCTGGCCCCCGCCCCTGACCTCGGACGCGGGGTAGCTCCTCCCAGCTGCCGCCCTGATCTCGGACACTGGGTGTCTCCTCCCGGCTGCCACTGACCTCGGAGGCAGGGTAGCTCCTCCCAGCCGCCGTCACTGACCTCGGATGTGGGGTAGCTCCTCCCGGCCGCCGCCCTGATCTCGAACACCAGGTGTTTCCTCCCGGCCGCCACTGACCTCCAACGCAGGTTAGCTCCTCTCGGCCGCCGCCTCTGACCTCGGACGCGGGGTAGCTCCTCCCAGCCGCTGCCACTGACCTCGGACGCAGGGTAGCTCCTCTCGGCTGTTCCTGCACCGTAGCAGCATGGCACTCTAGGCCGCTGCCCGTGACCTCGGACTTGGGGTAGCTCCTCTCGGCCACGCTTAGTGAGCCGGCTGGCTGGCTGGCTGCCGCCTTGCACTTAGTGAGCCGGCTGGCTGGCAGCCGCCTTGCACTTAGTGAGCCGGCTCAACACCTCATCACCTGAGCTGCTCCGACCTGGGAAGGGCACAAAACGCATGCCCAACCGAGTCTGCACCTCTGAGGACTACCCGAGTGCCTGAACCTGAGTGGCTTAGGTCTGGGAGGTGCATGCAGCCCAGGGCCAGCCTCGGACGGTTCCCAGTGGAACAACGTAGAGCCTGAGCAGTGTGGGCAGGGAGGGCACACATGGGGTGAATGGGGGCAAGGCCAGTGTGGCTGAGACACTGCAAGCACACGCCAGTGTATTTGTTTGCAGTGTCCCTCCCTCCCCACAGCACGACTGAGCAAGTGAGCCTAAAAAAAGTGTCCACCACCGCCCCCTTTGTGTCAGGTGGAAATCAGACACTGAAGAGACCAGGAAACAGAAGAGCTAAAACGGAGGGAACTGCCTTGGAAGTGACAGGTGCAATAGATTAAAACCCTGCCGTTAGTACCAACCACACAGGAAGGGGCCTATTGATCTTGAGAAATATAAGCCAGACCAAGGAACTATCCAAAAATGAACTGACCCCACAATACCCACAACAATACCAGAGAAAGTCCTAGATATATTTTTACTATTTTTACGATCATTTTTTAATTAATTTTTTAAAAATTTTAAGTCCTCTATTACTCCTCTAATTTTCACTTTTATAACCTACTATTACTTTGCAAAAAAAAAGACCCTATTTTTTAAAGCAAACTTCATATATATATGTTATATAATTATTGTGACTTTTTTTAAATTCTTTCTTTTTTCTCTTCTTTTCTTTAATATTGTATTTTTGAAATTCCAGACTTGACTCTACATTTTAATCTTTGTTTTTTGGTATTTGTTATCAATTTTGTACCTATAAGAACCCAGTCTTCAGTACCCATTTTTCCTTGGGAGTGAGATTACTAGCTTTACTGCTCTCTCCCCCTTTGGACTCTCCTTTTTCTCCACCAGGTCACCTCTGTCTCCTCCCTACCCCCTCTCTTCTCTACCCAACTCTATGAATCTCTGAGTCTTCCAGATGGTGGAGAACACTTAGTACAGTTCAGGTCAGTTCAGTCGCTCAGTCTTGTCCGACTCTTTGCAACCCCATGAATCGCAGCACGCCAGGCCTCCCTGTCCATCACCATTTCCCGGAGTTCACTCAGACTCATGTCCATTGAGTCCATGATGCCATCCAGCCATCTCATCCTCTGTCGTCCCCTTCTCCTCCTGCCCCCAACCATTCCCAGCATCAGAGTCTTTTCCAATGAGTCAACTCTTCACATGAGGTGGCCAAAGTACTGGAGCCTCAGCTTTAGCATCATTCCTTCCAAAGAAATCCGAGTGCTTATCTCCTTCAGAATGGACTGGTTGGATCTCCTTGCAGTCCAAGGGACTCTCAAGAGTCTTCTCCAACACCACACTTCAAAAGCATCAATTCTTCAGCGCTCAGCCTTCTTCACAGTCCAACTCTCATATCCATACATGACCACTGGAAAAACCATAGTCTTGACTAGATGGACCTTAGTCGGCAAAGTAATGTCTCTGCTTTTGAATATACATCTAGGTTGGTCGTAACTTCTCTTCCAAGGAGCAAGCATCTTTCAATTTCATGGCTGCAATCACCATCTGCAGTGATTTTGGAGACACCCAAAATAAAGTGTGACACTGTTTCCACTGTTTCCCATCTATTTCCCATGATGTGATGGGACCAGATGCCATGATCTTCATTTTCTGAATGTTGAGCTTTAAGCCAACTTTTTCACTCTCCTCTTTCACTTCCATCAAGAGGCTTTTTAGCTCCTCTTCACTTTCTGCCATAAGGGTGGTGTCATCTGCATATATGAGGTGATTGATATTTCTCCTGGCAATCTTGATTCCAGCTTGTGTTTCTTCCAGTCCACCGTTTCTCATGATGTACTCTGCATATAAGCTAAATAAGCAGGGTGATGATATACAGCCTTGACGTACTCCTTTTCTAATTTGAACCAATCTGTTGTTCCATGTCCAGTTCTAACTGTTGCTTCCTGACCTGCATACAGATTTCTCAAGAGGCAGGTCAGGTGGTCTGGTATTCCCATCTCTTTCAGAATTTTCCACAGTTTATTGTGATCCACACAGTCAAAGGCTTTGGCATAGTCAATAAAGCAGAAATAGATGTTTTTCTGGAACTCTCTTGCTTTTTCCATGATCCAGCGGATGTTGGCAATTTGATCTCTGGTTCCTCTGCCTTTGCTAAAACCACCTTGAACATCAGGGAGTTCACGGTTCATGTATTGCTGAAGCCTGGCTTGGAGAATTTTGAGCATTACTTTACTAGCAGGTGAGATAAGTGCAATTGTGTGGTAGTTTGAGCATTCTTGGGCATTGCCTTTCTTTGGAATTGGAATGAAAACTGACCTTTTCCAGTCCTGTGGCCACTGCTGAGTTTTCCAGATTTGCTGGCATGTTGAGTGCAGCACTTTCACAGCATCATCTTTCAGGATTTGAAACAGCTCAACTGGAATTCCATCACCTCCACTAGCTTTGTTTGTAGTGATGCTTTCTAAGGCCCACTTGACTTCACTTTCCAAGATGTCTGGCTCTAGATTAGTGATCACATCATCATGACTATCTGGGTCGTGAAGATCTTTTTTGTACAATTCTTATGTGTATTCTTGCCACCTCTTCTTAATATCTTCTGCTTCTGTTAGGTCCAGACCATTTCTGTCCTTTATCGAGCCCATCTTTGCATGAAATATTCCCTTGGTATCTCTAATTTTCTTGACGAGATCTCTGGTCTTTCCCATTCTGTTGTTTTCCTCTATTTCTTTGCATTGATTGCTGAGGAAGGTTTTCTTATCTCTTCTTAGTATTCTTTGGAACTCTGCATTCAGATGCTTATATCTTTCCTTTTCTCCTTGGCTTTTCACCTCTCTTCTTTTCACAGCTATTTGTAAGGCCTACTCAAACAGCCATTTTGCTTTTTGCATTTCTTTTCCACGGAGATGGTCTTGATCCCTGTCTCCTGTACAATGTCACGAACCTCATTCCATAGTTCATCAGGCACTCTATCTATCAGATCTAGGCCCTTAAATCTATTTCTCACTTCCACTGCATAATCATAAGGGATTTGATTTAGGTCATACCTGAATGGTCTAGTGGTTTTCCCTACTTTCTTCAATTTGAGTCTGAATTTGGTAATAAGGAGTTCATGATCTGAGCCACAGTCAGCTCCCGGTCTTGTTTTTGCAGACTGTATAGAGCTTCTCCATCTTTGGCTGCAAAGAATATAATCAATCTGATTTCGGTGTTGACCATCTGGTGATGTCCATGTGTAGAGTCTTCTCTTGTGTTGTTGGAAGAGGGTGTTTGCTATGACCAATGCATTTTCTTGGCAAAACTCTATTAGTCTTTGCCCTGCTTCATTCTGCATTCCAAGGCCAAATGTGCCTGTTACTCCAGGTGTTTCTTGACTTCCTACTTTTGCATTCCAGTCCCCTATAATGAGAAGGACATCTTTTTTGGGTGTTAGTTCTACAAGGTCTTGTAGGTCTTCATAAAACTGTTCAAGTTCAGCTTCTTTAGCATTACTGGTTGGGGCATAGACTTGGATAACTATGATATTGAATGGTTTGCCTTGGAGACGAACAGAGATCATTCTGTCATTTTTGAGATTGCATCCAAGTACCTCATTTTGGACTCTTTTGTTGACCTATATGGCTACTCCATTTCTTCTAAGGGATTCCTGCCCACAGTAGTAGATATAACGGTCATCTGAGTTAAATTCACCCATTCCAGTCCATTTTAGTTCACTGATTCCTAGATGTCGACGTTCACCCTTGCCATTTCTTGTTTGACCACTTCCGATTTGCCTTGATTCATGGACCTGATATTCCAGGTTCCTATGCAGTATTGCTCTTTACAGCATCAGATCTTGCATCTATCACCAGTCACATCCACAACTGGGTATTGTTTTTGCTTTGGCTCCATCCCTTCATTCTTTCTGGAATTATTTCTCCACTGATCTCTAGTAGCATAATGGGCACCTAATGACCTGGGGAGTTTCTCTTTTGTTATCCTAACACTTTGCCTTTTCATACTGTTCATGGGGTTCTCAAGACAAGAATACTAAAGTGGCTTGCCATTCCCTTCTCCAGTGGACCATGCTCTGTCAGACCTCTCCACCGTGACCTGCCCATCTTGGGTTTCCCATGGGCATGGCTTGGTTTCATTGAGTTAGACAAGGCTGTGGTCCTAGTGTGATTAGTTTGACTAGTTTTCTGTGATTATGGTTTCAGTGTGTCTGCCCTCTGATGCCATCTTGCAACACCTACCATCTTACTTGGGTTTCTTTTACCTTGGGCATGGTGTATCTCTTCATGGCTGCTCCACCAAAGCACAGCCGCTGCTCCTTACCTTGGACGAGGGGTACCCCTTTACTGCTGCTGTTCCTGACCTTCAACATGGGATAGCTCCTCTAGGCCCTCCTGTGCCTGCGCAGCCACCACCCCTCAGGCTGCTCCTCCCAGGGGAACTGATTACTGGCTCAATCTGTCTCTCTCCTTTTGATTCCCCCCTTTTATCCTCGTGGCCACCTCTGTCTCCTTCCTCCCTCTTCTCTTCTCTGTATAACTCCATGAACATCTCTGAGCGGTCCAGTTGTGGAGTGCACATATGAAGTGATTACTGGCTAGCTTGCTCTCTCCTCTGTTGATTCCACCTCATCTCATTCAGGTCACCTCTAACTCCCTTCTCCCTCTTCTCTTCTCCATGTAACTCTGTGAACCTCTCTGGGTGTCCCTCACTGTGGAAAAACTTTTCATCTTTAACCTAGATGTTTTATTAACAGTGCTGTATAGAAGGAGAAGTCTTGAGACTACTGTAAAAATAAGACTGAAAACCAGAAGCAGAAGGCTTAAGTCGAAATCCTGAGACACCAGAGAACTCCTGACTCCAGGGAACATTAATTGACAGTGCAGTTCAGTTCAGTCTCTCAGTCCTGTCTGACTTTTTGCGACCCCATGAATTGCAGCACGCCCAGCCTCCCTGTCCACCACCAACTCCTGGAATTCACTCATACTCACGTCCATTGAGTCAGTGATGCCATCCAGCCATCTCATCCTCTGTCGTCCCCTTCTCCTCCTGCCCCCAACCATTCCCAGCATCAGAGTCTTTTCCAATGAGTCAACTCTTCACATGAGGTGGCCAAAGTACTGGAGTTTCAGCTTTAGCATCATTCCTTCCAAAGAAATCCCAGGGCTGATCTCCTTCAGAATGGACTGGTTGGATCTCCTAGCAGTCCAAGGGACTCTCAAGAGTCTTCTCCAACACCACAGTTCAAAAGCATCAATTCTTCGGTGCTCAGCTTTCTTCACAGTCCAACTCTCACATCCATACATGACCACTGGAAAAACCATAGCCTTGACTAGACGGACCTTAGTCGGCAAAGTAATGTCTCTGATTTTGAATATGCTATCTAGGTTGGTCGTAACTTCTCTTCCAAGGAGCAAGCATCTTTCAATTTCATGGCTGCAGTCACCATCTGCAGTGATTTGAGACTCTCAAAATAAAGTGTGACACTGTTTCCACTGTTTCCCCATCTATTTCCCATGAAGTGATGGGACCAGATGCCATGATCTTCGTTTTCTGAATGTTGAGCTTTAAGCCAACTTTTTTGCTCTCCTCTTTCACTTCCATCAAGAGGCTTTTTAGCTCCTCTTCACTTTCTGCCATAAGGGTGGTGTCATCTGCGTATCTGAGGTTACTGATATTTCTCCTGGCAATTTTGATTCCAGCTTGTGTTTCTTCCAGTCCAGCATTTCTCATGATGTACTCTGCATATAAGTTAAATAAGCAGGGTAACAATATACAGCCTTGACATACTCCTTTTCCTATTTAGAACCAGTCTGCTGTTCCATGTCCAGTTCTATCTGTTGCTTCCTGACCTGTGTACAGATTTCTCAAGAGGCAGGTCAGGAGCTCATCAAATGCCTCCATACCTACACTGAAACCAAGCACCACCCAAGGGCCAGAGCAAGACATAGCATACAAATTCTCCAATAACACAGGAACACAGCCCCTTGCTCCAATATACAGGCTGCCCGAATTTTCTCCAAAACCATTGACATCTCATAACTAATTACTTGACACTTCATTGCACTCCAGAGAGAAGAAAACCAGCTCCACCCACCAGAACACCAACACAAGCTTCCCTAACAAGAAACCTTGACAAGCCACCTGTACAACCCCACCCACAGCAAGGAAACTCCACAATAAAGAGAACCCCACAAACTGCCAGGAAACAGAAAGGCCACCCCAAATTCAGCAATATAAACAAAATGAAGAGACAGAGGAATACCCAGCAGGTAAAGGAACAGGATAAATGCCCACTAAACCAAACAAAAGAGGAAGAGATAGGGAATCTACCTGATAAAGAATTCTGAATAATGATAGTGAAAATGATCCAAAATCTTGAAATCAAAATGGAATCACAGAAAAATAGCCTGGAGACAAGGATTGAGAAGATGCAAGAAAGGTTTAACAAGGACCTAGAAGAAATAAAAAAGAGTCAATATATAATGAATAATGCAATAAATGAGATCAAAAACACTCTGGAGGCAACAAATAGCAGAATAACGGAGGCAGAAGATAGGATTAGTGAAGTAGAAGATAGAATGGTAGAAATAAATGAATCAGAGAGGAAAAAAGAAAAATGAATTAAAAGAAATGAGGACAATCTCAGAGACCTCCAGGACAGTGTTAAATGCTCCAACGTTCAAATCATAGGAGTCCCAGAAGAAGAAGACAGAAAGACAGACCATGAGAAAATACTTGAGGAGATAATAGTTGAAAACGTCCCTAAAATGGGAAAGGAAATAATCACCCAAGTCCAAGAAACCCAGAGAGTCCCAAACAGGATAAACCCAAGGTGAAACACCCCAAGACACATATTAATCAAATTAACAAAGATCAAACACAAAGAACAAATATTAAAAGCAGCAAGGGAAAAACAACAAATAACACACAAGGGGATTCCCATAAGGACAACAGCTGATCTTTCAATAGAAACTCTTCAGGCCAGGAGGGAATGGCAAGACATACTTAAAGTGATGAAAGAAAATAACCTACAGCCCAGATAACTGTACCCAGCAATGATCTCATTCAAATATGAAGGAGAAATCAAAAGCTTTACGGACAAGCAAAAGCTGAGAGAATTCAGCACCACCAAACCAGCTCTCCAACAAATGCTAAAGGATATTCTCTAGACAGAAAACACAAAAAGGGGGTATAAACTCAAACCCAAAACAATAAAGGAAGTGACAATGGGATCATACTTATCAATAATTACCTTAAACATAAATGGGTTGAATGCCCCAACCAAAGACAAAGACTGGCTGAATGGATACAAAAACAAGACCCCTATATATGTTGTCTACAAGAGACCCACCTCAAAACGGGACACATACAGGCTGAAAGTGAAGGGCTGGAAAAAGATATTCCATGCAAATAGAGACCAAAAGAAAGCAGGAGTAGCAATACTCATATCAGATAAAATAGACTTTAAAACAAAGGCTGTGAAAAGAGACAAAGAAGGACACTACATAACGATCAAAGGATCAATCCAAGAAGAAGATATAACAATTATAAATATATATGCACCCAACATAGGAGCACCACAATATGTAAGACAAATGCTAACAAGTATGAAAGGGGAAATTAACAATAACACAATAATAGTGGGGGACTTTAATACCCCACTCACACCGATGGATAGATCAACTAAACAGAAAATTAACAAGGAAACACAAACTTTAAATGATACAATAAACCAGTTAGACCTAATTGATATCTATACGATATTTCACCCCAAAACAATGAATTTCACCTTTTTCTCAAGCTCACATGGAACCTTCTCCAGGATAGATCACATCCTGACCCATAAATCTAGCCTTGGTAAATTCAAAAAAATTGGAATCATTCCAAGCATCTTTTCTGACCAAAGGCAGTAAGATTAGATCTCAATTAAAGGAGAAAAACTGTTAAAAATTCCAACATATGGAGGCTGAACAACATGCTGCTGAATAACCAACAAATCACAGAAGAAATCCAAAAGGAAATCAAAATATGCATAGGAACAAATGAAAATGAAAACACAACAACCCAAAACCTGTGGGACACTGTAAAAGCAATGCTAAGGGGAAAGCTCATAGCAATACAGGCATACCTCAAGAAACAAGAAAAAAGTCAAATAAATAACCTAGCTCTACACCTAAAGCAACTAGAAAAGGAAGAAATGAAGAACCCCAGGGTTAGTAGAAGGAAAGAAATCTTAAAAATTAGGGGAGAAATAAATGCAAACGAAACAAAAGAGCAAAATTCATAGCAAAAATCAACAAAGCCAAAAGTTGGTTCTTTGAAGGGATAAGTAAAATTGACAAACCATTAGCCAGACTCATCAAGAAACAAAGGGGGAAAAATCAAATCAATAAAATTAGAAATGGAAATGGAGAGATCACAACAGACAACACAGAAATACAAAGGATCATAAGAGACTACTATCAGCAATTATATGCCAATAAAATGGTCAACGTGGAAGAAATGGACAAATTCTTAGAAAAGTACAGCTTTCCAAAACTGAACCAGGAAGAAATAGAAAATCTTAACAGACCCATCACAAGCACAGAAATTGAAACTGTATTCAGAAATCTTCCAGCAAACAAAAGCCCAGGTCCAGACGGCTTCACAGCTGAATTCTACCAAAAATTTAGAGAAGAACTAACACCTATCCTCCTCAAACTCTTCCAGAAATTGCAGAGGAAGGTAAACTTCCAAACTCATTCTATGAGGCCACCATCATCCTAATACCAAAACCTGACAAAGATGCCACAAAAAGAAAACTACAGGCCAATATCACTGATAAACGTAGATGCAAAAATCCTTAACAAAATTCTAGCAATCAGAATCCAACAACATATTAAAAAGATCATACACCATGACCAAGTGTGCTTTATCCCAGGGATGCAAGGATTCTTCAATATCCACAAATCAATCAATGTAATACACCACATTAACAAGTTGAAAATAAAAACCATATGATTATCTCAATAGATGCAGAGAAAGCTTTTGACAAAATTCAACATCCATTTATGATAAAAACTCTCCAGAAAGCAGGAATAGAAGGAACATACCTCACCATAATAAAAGCTATATATGACAAATCCACAGCAAACATTATCCTCAATGGTGAATAATTGAAAGCATTTCCCCTAAAGTCAGGAACAAGACAAGGGTGCCCACTTTCACCACTACTATTCAACATAGTTTTGGAGGTTTTGGCCATAGCAATCAGAGCAGAAAAAGAAATAAAAGGAATCCAAATTGGAAAAGAAGAAGTAAAACTCTCACTGTTTGCAGATGACATGATCCTCTACATAGAAAACCCTGAAGAATCCACCAGAAAATTACTAGAGCTAATCAATGAATATAGTAAAGTTGCAGGGTATAAAATCAACACACAGAAATCCCTTGCATTCCTATACACTAATAATGAGAAAATAGAGAAATTAAGGAAACAATTCCATTCACCATTGCAATGAAAAGAATAAAATACTTAGGAATATATTTACCTAAAGAAACTAAAGACTTATATATAGAAAACTATGAAACACTGGTGAAAGAAATCGAAGAGGACACTAATAGATGGAGAAATATACCATGTTCAGGGATTGGAAGACTCAATATAGTGAAAATGAGTATACTACACAAAGCAATCTATAGATTCAGTGCAATGCCTATCAAGCTACCAGTGGTATTTTTCAGAGCTAGAACAAATAATTTCACAATTTGTATGGAAATACAAAAAACCTTGAATAGCCAAAGCAATCTTGAAAAAGAAGAATGGAACTAGAGGAATCAACCTGCCTGACTTCAGGCTCTACTACAAAGCCACAGTCATCAAGACAGTATGGTGCTGGCACAAACACAGAAATATAGATCAATGGAACAAAATAGTAAGCCCAGGGATAAATCCACACAGCTATGGACACCTTATCTTTGACAAAGGAGACAAGAATATACAATGGATTAAAGACAATCTCTTTAACAAGTGGTGCTGGGAAAACTGGTCAACCACTTGTAAAAGAATGAAACTGGAACACTTTCTAACACCATACACACAAATAAACTCAAAAGTAAAAAGAATATATATAAATAATTTTAAAAAAATAAACTCAAAATGGACTAAAGATCTAAATGTAAGACCAGAAACTATAAAACGCCTAGAGGAGAACATAGGCAAAACACTCTCCGACATACATCACAGCAGGATCCTCTATGACCCACCCCCCAGAATATTGGAAGTAAAAGCAAAAATAAACAAATGGGACCTAATTAAACTTAAAAGCTTCTGCACAACAAAGGAAACTATAAGCAAGGTGAAAAGACAGCCTTAAGAATGAGAGAAAATAATAGCAAATGAAGCAACTGACAAACAACTAATCTCAAAAATATACAAGCAACTTATGCAGCTCAATTCCAGAAAAATAAACGACCCAATCAAAAAGTGGGCCAAAGAACTAAACAGATATTTCTCCAAAGAAGACATACAGATGGCTAACAAACACATGAAAAATGCTCAACACCACTCATTATCAGAGAAATGCAAATCAAAACCACAGTGAGGTACCACTTCACACCAGTCAGAATGTCTGTGATCCAAAAGTCTACAAGCAACAAATGCTGGAGAGGGTGTGGAGAAAAGGGAACCCTCTTACACTGTTAGTGGGAATGCAAACTAATACAGCCACTATGGAGAACAGTGTGGAGATTCCTTAAAAACCTGGAAATAGAACTGCCTTATGAGCCAGCAATCCCACTTCTGGGCATATACACCGAGGAAACCAGAATTGAAAGAGACACATGTACCCCAGTGTTCATCACAGCACTGTTTATAATAGCCAGGACATGGAAGCAACCTAGATGTCCCATTCATCAGCAGATGAATGGGTAAGAAAGCTGTGGTACATATACACAATGGAGTATTACTCAGCCATTAAAAGGAATACATTTGAATCAGTTCTAATGAGGTGGATGAAACTGGAGCCTATTATACAGAGTGAAGTAAGTCAGAAAGAAAAACACCAATACAGTATACTAACGCATATATATGGAATTTAGAAAGATGGTAACGATAACCCTGTATGCGAGACAGCAAAAGAGACACAGATGTATAGAACAGTCTTTTGGACTCTGTGGGAGAGGGAGAGGGTGGGATGATTTGGGAGAGTGGCATTGAAACATGTATAATATCATATATGAAACAAATCTCCAGTCCAGGTTTGATGCATGATACTGGATGCTTGTGGCTGGTGCACTGGGATGACCCAGAGGGATGGTACGGGGAGGGAGAAGGGAAGGGGGTTCAGGATGGGGAACACGTGTATACCTGTGGCAGATTCATGTTGATGTATGGCAAAACCAATACAATATTGTAAAGTAATTAACCTCCAATTAAAATAAATTTTATATTAAAAAAGAAGGGGAAAAAAAAGAATTTTTCAGTGTTTAATGGGATGCAAAGCAAGAGAAGCCAATTAGACATGGGAAAATAAAAGGAGAACCTGGAATGCGGAACATCACCAAGCCATGGAGAAGAGAACTCTGGAAGTTTCTCTTGTGCAAGAGAGGAAGGTCAATAGAATGAAAATGAACAGAGCAAAAAATCCTCATATAATGCTTTCCCACCAGACCCACTTGGAATTCTGTGAAACACTAAGTGTCACCACAGAGAGTTATGAAAATCAGTCTGTTTCCATAGCTCAGTGCCCAGGATTGGTAATTTTAAAAGCAGAGGTATTCTTCAGGAAAGATCCTTGGTTTTGGATGAGCACCAAAAGAAAGCTGCTGGGTTTGCCAAAAAAAAAAAAAAAAGTAGTCATTGATGAGCTGGACAGGGGCAGTTTCCATAGAGTAGTAGGTACAGAAGGCAAATTCCCATGGGCTGAGAGTCAGTGAATCTAGAAAAATGAGGGCAAGGAATATAGCATGGACTTTCAAGAAGTGATAGGTTTAGAACTCTTGGTGGGTTTTTTTTTTTTTTTTCCATCTCAAAAAAACAATTGTCTGTCCTGGAAAACCTCTCCGCTTTCCAATTTACTAATTCTGGGCACTCTGTTCTGGAAACAGACCAAGTGACTTTTATAACTCTCCTAGGTGGCATTTATCCTTTCACAGAATTCCTGGTGGGCCTTGTGGAAACCCATTATTTGAGGGATTTTGGCTTTTGCCTCAAAAAATATTTCTAGGTAAAATCAATGAAAGGGATTAAAAAGTCTTGTTGTGAGGGCATCCCTTACAAAGATAGGTTCTTCTAAAGGACTCAGCCACGAGTCCATGCACAGTCAGCCCTCCATTTTCTCCAGTTTATGGCATGGTTCCAGGAAGGGCGGAAAGGAGGGCAGCTCTTCTCTTAAATTTCACTTCTAACCCAAGGCCTGTTTTTCACTTTAGTCTGAGATCAAAAAAGAGCATAGAATATAGGATAGTAAAAGACTAGGCCCCTGGAGAGCTGCTACCTAGTTTCACTTCTACTTCTTATCCACAGATCTTACCAAAAGGAGACAGTTGTCCCTTTTCTATATTTTTAATTTTTAAAATATATTTTGGCCGCACTGGGTCTTTGTTGCTACATGGGGGCTTTCTCTAGTTGCAGCAAGCTGGCTTCTCTTGTGGTGAGCAGGCTCTAGAGGGCACAGCTTCCATAGTTGCAACGAGCACCAGCTTCCCTAGAGTCTGAAAGTGCTTCATGAAGCTCTTTGCAATCCCCGAGACTAGGTTAGACTTCCTACTTTAGACTGTATGTCCCTTTCCTAGCATCTCCATCCCAAAGCTTGCTTCAGGTCAGTCTTTCCTCCTAGAATATTAGGTATCCATCAGGGCAGAGAACTGTATTTCCCTGGTGAATAGTGATGTCAAGCATCTTTTCACATGCTTACAGCCATGCTTATAGCTACTGCTGCTGCTAAGTCGCTTCAGTCGTGTCCGACTCTGTGCGACCCCATAGGCGGCAGCCCACCAGGCTCCCCCATCCCTGGGATTCTCCAGGCAAGAACAATGAAGTGGGTTGCCATTTCCTTCTCCAATGAAAGAAAGTGAAAAGTGAAAGTGAAGTTGCTTAGTTGTGTCCAACTTTTAGTGACCCCATGAACTGCAGCCTACCAGGCTCCTCCGTACATGGGATTTTCCAGGCAAGAGTAGTGGAGTGGGATGCCAGTGCCTTCTCCATATACAACTTCTAGAATAAGACATATAATTTGTCATGACCTTGGGACAGGCAAAGACTTCTCAAATAGGAAACACAGAAGATTATCCCTAGAGGAAAAGAGTGATAATGCAGACTCCCTTAAAATTTAAATATTCTGTTCATCAAAGGACGTTATTAAAAGCATAGAAAAGCAAGTTACTGAATGAGAAAATATATTTGCAATCATAGCCAAAATTCTTAAAGAACTCTTGGCAATCAGTAAGAAAAAAAAAAAAAAAAACACATGCCTCAAGCAAAAGTGAGCAAAAGACATGAATTAAACCTTTATTGTGAAATATCCAGAGTCATGTATGGATGTGAGAGTTGGACAGTAAAATAGGGTGAGCACCGAAGAACTGATGCCTTTGAACTGTGCTGCTGAAGAAGACTCTTGAGAGTCCCTTGGACTGCAAGGAGATCAAACCAGTCAATCCTACAGGAAATCAACCCTGAATATTCATTGGAAGGACTGATGCTGAAGTTCAAATACTTTGACCACCTGATGTAAAGAGCCAACTCATTGGAAAGACCCTGATGCTGGGAAAGACTGAAGGCAGGAGGAGAAGGGGATAACAGAGGATGAGATGGTTGGATGGCATCACTGACTCAATGGACAAGAATTTGAGCAAACGCCAGGAAATGATGAAGGACAGGGAAGCCTGGCGTGCTGCAGTCCGTGGGGTCACAAAGAGTCGGACATAACTGAGCAACTGAACAGCAACTGTGAAATGTTACAAGCATTAAAATATTTTTGACTGTACTTTTTCTTTTGTATAATTATGGTCTTTAATAAAGGCTGTTCATTCAGTGCAGTCTCATTATTTTATTTTTTTCATGATCTTTTACATTAAAAAAATCACATCAGAACGTAAACAATTCTTTTGTGCCATAGTTTATACTATTATATTGGTTTTAAAAATTTGATCACAATGATTACTTCATCTGGTCCAGTTTCTTACCTACCCGGAGCCCTTATTGGTGAATGATCTCCCAGATGTCAACAAAAACATGGAAAAGAATGAATGCCCCTCTGCCTTACAGGATCAGATTCAGAAAAAGCTCAGGTTCAGATAAAGCACTCCAAGCCTTTGGGCCTTTAAGGAACGTGTACAATCTTACCCTTTTCGTCTCTCCTGGTATTGTTTTCCCTAAACTATACACAAACTCCCTTTCTCCCCATACCACCACCACTATCACGACATTCTTTGAAAATCTTCAGAGTGCCAGGAATGGTCAGAGAAGTCAGTATAAACAGGAAGGCATCTCTGCAAGGAGGGAGGTGGATGGAGAGAAAGACTAGGGTAGGCACCAAAGTTCTCTTATCTACAGAAATAACATCTCTGCAGTCCCTTGGGGCTGGACTACAGCCAGAGTTAGGAAATCTCTATAAATAAATGCAAATATCTTTTTCCTCCTTTTTCTTCTCATCTTACTCAATTAAAAAAATATATTGAATTGAGAACCTGAAGTGACAGACACAACACTGAAAACAGGAGAAAGATGCAAAACCCAAATATCCACTGAACACCTACCAGATGCTAAGGTGTATACTAGATATTAAACAAATCTTTGCCCTCAAGTCACTTATAGTCTAGTATGGATGAACAATAATAACAGCTAGAATAACAGTGACATTTATTTAGTGCTTACACTATACAAAGAATTTTAATATATGTTTTGATATATATAATCATATTTGGTGGTGGTGGTTTAGTCGCTAAGTCGTGTCTTACTCTTGTGACCCTATGGACTGTAGCCTGCCAGGCTCTTCTGTCCATGAGATTCTCCAGGCAAGAATACTAGAGTGGATTACCATTTCCTTCTCCAAATCATCAATTTAACATAAAACAAATACTCTGATGTATAATATATTTAACATATGTTATAATACATTTTCATGTTTTAAATATCATAAATCTTCAGAGCACATTATGAGAAATGTCATTTTTCATTCCCTTTTATAGATGAGTAAACTGAGGTATCAAAGCATTAAATAACTTGCATAAGGTCAAGTAAGTGGTTAGGAAGAAGCCAGGCTAGGAGTTGAATCTAACACAATTAGGAGGCAGTAATAACAAATGCATGCATTATAAAGTACACTGGGATCACAAAAGAGGAGCAGTTAAACTAGCTAGGGGAAGTCAGGCAAGGCTTCAAAGAAGAAGTGATATGTACACCATCCTGAAGGTGTAAGGTTAGGAAGATAGGTGAGGGAAAAGCATTCAGGGACAATTATAGCACCTGGGAAGATACAGAAGTATGGGACAGCAGACTTGCAGTGTGGCTGAGTCACAGGTGGAAACAGAGCTAAAGGGGGTGGGCAGAACCCTCACCAGGAAGGGTTTGTGTGTCAGCAAAGGCAGTGGCAAATAGATGGGGAAACAGTGGCTGACTTTATTTTTCTGGGCTCCAAAATCACTGCAGATGGTGATTGTAGCCATGAAATTAAAAGATGCTTACTCCTTGAAAGGAAAGTTATGACCAACCTAGACAGCATATTGAAAAGCAGAGATATTACTTTGTCCACAAAGGTCTGTCTAGTCAAGGCTATGGTTTTTCCAGTAGTCATGTATGGATGTGAGAGTTGAACTGTAAAGAAAGCTGAGCACAGAAGAATTTCTGCTTTTGAACTGTCGTGTTGGAGAAGACTCTTTGAGAGTCTCTTGGACTGCAAAGAGATCCAACCAGTCCATCCTAAAGGAAATCAGTCCTGAATATTCATTGGTAAGACTGATGCTGAGGCTGAAACTCCAATACTTTGGCCACCTGATGCGAAGATCTGACTCATTTGAAAAGACCCTGATGCTGGGAAAGATTGAGGGCAGAAGGAAAAGGGGACAACAGAGGAAGAGATGGTTGGATGGCTCCACCCACTCAATGGACATGGGTTTGGGTGGACTCTGGGAGTTGGTGATGGACAGGGAGGCCTGGTGTGCTGCTTTTCATAGGGTCACAAAGAGTTGGACATGACTGAGCAACTAAACTGAACTGAAAGGCAGTGAGAGTCCATAAGAGGATTTTAACTAAGGAACATACAAGGTTATATTTGGATGGTATTGAAGATGATTTTCTGAGAATGAAAGAATTATAGCCATTACCAGGACCGTGGGTTAGGAGGGCATGGGAAGCCAAGGGGAAGAACTATTATAAAGGGAAGATTTTTGTTTTAAATTTAATTATTTTTGCTTCTCTGGATCTTAGTTGTGACATGCAGGATCTTTGATCTTTAGTTTCATCATATGGGATCTAGTCCTCTGACCAGGGCTCAAACCTGGGCCCTCTCCATTGGGAGGATGGAGTCTTAGCCACTGGACCACCAGCGAAGACCCTAACCACGTAGAATCTTTTGACTTCGTTCAGAACTGTACACCCAGTGGCATGGACTCCCTAGAGCAAACAAGACCCAGCCCACCACCAGTTGTGGCTAAGGTATCTTTGTCCTAGTTCCTGATCCTGCAAACAGCCATATCCCATCCTTGCCTCAACCCATCATTTCCAGCTCCTTCATCCTGCACTGCATTATAAGCTCCATGAGGTACAGGCATTTTAGCATCATGCATATGCAGAAGGATATATGATCAAGAGCCTAGGCTTTGGAGTCAAAGAATCCTGGGTGTGAATTTCAGCTGAACTATATCAGATATGAACTATATCTTGGCTTCATTGCTGTAGTGTGTGAATAACATAGGGCAGATTAAGCGCTAGTGGCCTTATAGGTAAAGTGTGCCTTATTAATTGTAGCTTTTATTGTCGTTATTATTATTCAGATCCCTTATCATCTGGCCCCTATGTACTACTACAAGTTAACCTCCTGCCAAATATCCCCTTGCTCTGTATTTTATGCTCCCATCAATATCACACTGCTTGACATACTATTTGATTTTACATGCTGTGTGCTGTGCTAAGTTGCTTCAGTTGTGTGACCCCATGAACTCCACCCACCAGGCTCCTCTGTCCATGGGATTTTCCAGGCAAGAATACTGGAGTGGATTACCATGCCCTCCTCCAGGGGATCTTCCCAAAGCAGGGATCGAAACTGGGACTCCTGCATTGCAGGCAGATTCTTTACCATCTAAGCCTCTAGGGAAGCCCAAGGTTTCACATACTCATGCCTTTTACATACTATTTTCAATACCTAAAATAACTTATCTCTCTTGTCTGTCATGGGAATTCCATTTCCATCTGTCTTTCAAAATCCATCTCATGTGTCATCTCCTCAAGGAAGCCTTTCCTCATATTCCACCTCCGAGTCAGTCCCTCCACTGTGCTTTGTCTGTGTCTTACATCTTAGGAGTGCTTCTATTCTTGCATTTATCCCTCTGATGATGTCGTACAGCCTGCTTCTCTGATTGCTTACCTGTCTGCCAGTGCTCAGTTGTGTCGTATTTATCTCTGTACCCTTCAGGTACAGGGCCCAGTGTCTCGGGTCTAGTAAGGAAGAGATTTATCCACTGAATGAATGTTATGTCAGGGAGCATAAGTCTAGATAGTTCATGGGTTTTTGGTAATGCCAGTCCCCAAGATAAGGGTAAAAGTAGAATAACTGGCTTAAGGGTTAAGTTTATCCAGTAAAGTTCTAGCAGAGAATTTATGACAGGAGTCTACATGTGAGATGAGTGATAAGGGCCTGATAGAGTTTTGAGACCCCAATCCCTGTCTATATGATAGCTGAAGCTGTGGTTTTGGTTAATGATGCCCAAGAACTATGAATAAAGTGAGAAAAGGAGAAGGCTGAGGACTCCTGAGGACTCCTTTTCATTTCAGAAGTCAGCCACGGGATTTCCTTGGTGGTCCAGTGTCTAAGACTCTGTACTCTCCCAACCTGGGCAGGGGCCCAGGTTCAGTCCCTGGTCAAGAAGCTAGATTCCACACGGCACAACTAAAGAAACCACATGACTTAGATCGAAGATCCTCTCTGCCTAAACGAAGACCCAGTGCAGCCAAATAAATAAGGAAAAAATTTTTTTTTCAGTCAACCAAATTAGGTAAAAAAGATTAAAAGATGAGCAGGCAGAAATGGAGAAGGAGAACCAATGAGAAGATGTGTCACGAAAAACTAAAGGAAGGCAGAATCTCAGGAGATGTCAATACTCTACAGATGCGAGTAGATGCAGATTTGGCAAAAAGGAGGTCTTTGGGAAATTTAGTGGAAACAACTTCAGCAAATATCAGAGGGATGGAGTGGTTGATATTGCAGATTACTAGGGAAAAGGGAAAAACTAGACAGCATATTAAAAAGCAAAGACATTACTTTGCTGACAAAGGTTCATCTAGCCAAAGCTTTGGTTTTTCCAGTAGTCATGTACAGATGTGAGTTTTGGACCATAAAGAAGGGTGAGCCCTGAAAAATTGATGCTTTTGAATTGTGTTGCTGGAGAAGAATCTTGAGAGTCCCTTGGACTGCATGGAAATCAAACCAGTCAATCCTAAAGGAAATCAACCCTGAATATTCATTGGAAGGATTGATGCTGAAGCTGAAACTCTAACACTTTGGCCACCTGATGCAAAGAGCCGACTCATTGGAAAAGACCCTGATGCTGGGAAAGATTAAAAGCGAAAGGAGAAGAGAACAGCAGAGGATGAGATAGTTAGATGGAATCACCAACTCAATAGACATGAGTTTGAGCAAACTCTGGGATATAGTGTAGGACAGGGAAGCCTGACATGCTGCAGTACATAGCATTGCAAAGAGTAGGACACAACTAAGCGACTGAACAACAGCAACAGGGAGAAGGGATAAAAGGAAGATGTGGAAGATCCACCTACCTGATCATTCAGATGAAGCATTTTATTACTTTCTTAAAGGTCTTAAGGTAGTATTTGTGATTTCTTCAAGAACAGTCAACAACTCCAAAAGTCCTATCATAGTGCTGGCAAAGGCCTAACACACAGTAGGCACTCGTTATTTGTGGGGTGAATTAATAACTGGAATTGAAAGAAAGTAAAGACAAAGTTGTTTTAGTCTAACTCCACCTTGCCTGGGGCCTTTTTCAGCTTTTTTCTTCCCAAAACAAGGCAGTTCCTGGCTCGATCTCATTCTTTCCCACCTTCTCCCTTGGCCGCAGACTTCAAAGCTTTTTTAACTTTCCATACTTCAGTAAATGTTGTTGCATTGAATTGTTACACAGACACCCCAGGATTAATCAGATAAACCTAGCCAATCAGTTAGCTAAGAGTTTTTACTCCTCCCTAGCTTGAAATTTTAATCCTCTTTTGTCTCCAGAAGCCCTTGAAAGGAGAGCTGGAAAAAATCACTAGGGCTTTTGCTATGCCTAGAATTATTTCCCTTCCCCCATGCCACTGTGACTCTCCAAATTCTGCAACTCCCCCCACCATAGAAGCAGAAGGATGTATTTTTGAGGTGGGCCAATGAACTTTTATGCAGAGTACATCATGCAAAATGCTGGGCTGGATGAAGCACAAGCTGGAATCAAGATTGCAGGGAGAAATATAAATAACCTCAGATACACAGATGATACCACCCTTATGGCAGAAAGTGAAGAAGAACTAAAGAGCCTCTTGATGAAAGTGAAAGAGGACAGTGAAAAAGATGACTTAAAACTCAACATTCAAAAAACTAAGATCATGGCATCTGGTCCCTTCACTTCATGGCAAATAGATGGGGAAACAATGGAAACAGTGACAGACTTTATTTTCTTGGGCTCCAAAATCACTGCAGATGGTGACTGCGGCCATGAATTAATTTCAGCCATGAAATTAATTGCTCCTTGGAAAATTGCTCCTTGGGAAAAAGGCTATGGCCAACCTAGGCAGCATATTAAAAGGCAGAGACATTACTTTGCAACAAAGGTCCATCTAGTCAAGTCTATGGTTTTTTCTATAGTCATGTATGGATGTGAGAGTTGGACTGTAAGGAAAGCTGAGCACTGAAGAATCAATGCTTTTGAACTGTGGTGTTGGAGAAGACTCTTTAGAGTCCCTTGGACTGCAAGGAGTTCAAACCAGTCAATCCTAATGGAAACCAGTCCTGAATATTCATTGGAAGGACTGCTGCTGAAGCTGAAGCTCCAATACTTTGGCCATCTGATGTGAAGAACTGACTTATTGGGAAAAATCTAATGCTGGGAAAGATAGAAGGCAGGAGGAAAAGGGGACGACAGAGGATGAGATGGTTGGATGGCATCACCAACTCGATGGACATGAGTCTGAGCAAACTGGTAGATGGTGAAGGACAGGAAAGCCTGGTGTGCTACAGTCCGTGAGGTTGCAAAGAGTTGGACACAACTGAGAGACTGAACTGAACTGAATGAATGAGGAGACTTCTCTGCCAGGCCCTTGGTTTGCATGGCAGGAGAGAGTGCCCCGGGACTCGCTGAGACCAGGTTTCGGTGACCTTCTACCTTGTTACCTTTATTTATTGCTTCATCAAGGTGATCCTGGGAGAATTGCTTGTGTCACCTCCTAGGCCTAAGGGAAGATCTCTGGCTGCTGAAGCCACTCACCCCATCTAGCCACCATCCTGGGTTACCCTCTTGTTCCCCAATCCCAGTTTGCCTTCCTTGGCTTGCTGCTGGGGCCTAAAATGGCTCAGGAGATTTCTTCTGTTGATGGTGGTGGTGTTGGTGTTGAGCTTTGTTTTGGCTTTCTCCTAATCTGGAACAGATGGAATGAGGAAAATGAAAAACATTTGACTTATCTTTGGTAAACTTCAAAGACAGAGTAGAAGCAAATAAACAACCATTCAGTAAACAAGAATGTAATGAACATTGAGGAATGCTTTTAAGATCCAAATTAGTCCTGGCCAATAGAAATATGATGTGAGTCATGAATGCTATGAAAAAAATTTTAGTAGCCGCATTAAAAAAAATTTTTTTAATAGCTATGTTAATGTTTATAAAATGTTATTTTTATAACATGTTATTTAACCTAGTATAGGTGGCACTAGTGCTAAAGAACCTGCCTGCCAATACAGGAGATATAAGAGACACAGGTTCAGTCCCTGGGTCGGAAAGGTCCCCTGGAAGAGGGCACAGCAATCCACTCCAGTATTCTTGCCTGAAGAATCCCATGGACAGAGAAGCCTGACAGGCTACAGTCCAGGGTCACACAGAGTTGGACATGACTCACGTGACTTAGCAGCAGCCATGGTGGCTCAGTAGGTAAAAAAAATCTGGCTGCAATGCACATAGAGAATGAACTAGAAATTAGCAAGACTGGACTTCCCAGCTCTCCAGTGGTTAAGACTCTATGCTTCCAATGCAGGGGGCACAGATTCAGTCTCTGGTCAGGAAAGTAAGATCCCACATGCTACCCAGTGCAGCCAAAACAATTTTTAAAACTCTCTAAAAATTGAGAAATTAGCAAGAGAGCTTCACAAAAACTAGTTGGAGGAGGTAATCTGGTTTGACTTGGTGAGAGACAGCTGAGGCTCAGTTAGGGTGATGGCAGTGAGGGTTAACAGAGAGAAGTGACTTCAGGACAAACTTTGAAGGTGGGACTGCCTGAGTTGCTAATAGACTGGTGATGAGTGGTAAGAAGGAAAGAAAAATCAAGAATGCCTCCTTTGACTGTCTTGAGCACATGACTTCCTTCCCCTACACATCCCTAGCTCCGCCCTCTGTAACCCACATCCCCAAAATTTCCCAACTCTATAAGACTTCAGCCAGAAAACCAGCTTCCCTGGGTGTTGAACCTGTCTCCAGAGTTTCAAGCCAGCATATGCATCCTGCTTCTCTGTCATACTGTGCTCTTCACTCCTGAAATCTTCCAGGAATTCCCGAGTTCCCATGTCAGGACTGCCTTCCTGAGTGGAGTATGTCTATGCATTGGGACCAGTGAGGTGCTGAAAAGGCAGCTCCATTCAGGTCACTTAGTACTGAACAGGTGAACTAGCCTAAACTGGCATGTGAACTTATCCTACCAATTGGAGAAAAGGTAGAGATTTCTTCTGGGGTGAATGTCAACCAACAATGCATTCAAAATAAGGAGTCAGAAAGGCAAGCCTATGAGTACCGCTGTGAGGAACAGCTGTAATAACAAAAGGTGCTGGTCTAGCTTAAGACATAAATAAGATCCTAAGGAAACAATTTCCTAACAGCACTTCCTTATTTACTCCAGGCAAATGTTGAGCCTTAGTACACTTGATAGGGAATTCACAGAAGCACAGAAGTATTTAAATCGTGTTGTGGCTTGAAAACTAAGGGAGTGTGTTGCTGTGTATGTGTGGGGTCAAGGGGATGAGGGGTGTTTACAGCAAGCTGAGAAAATAGGCAGAACAGACAAAAAGAGGGCAAGCTGGATGACAGCAAATGCCTGAGCCCTGCCCTTGTTCCCTGCCACCTGGGGCAAGACTAGCAGGAGGCATGCCAAGGAGCAGCTACACCAAAAGCAAACTAGTAGCATTTGTGCTGCCCAGAAATAAGTACCCCCAACAGATGGCATTTCCCAGGAGGAATGAATTGGAGGCATAATGGATAATGAGCCTGACCTTAAATCCTGGAATTGGCTGAGTCACAATAGCAATGAAAAAGAGAGTCCCTGTTCAGTTTATCTTTCAGGCTCCCCCTCCGCCAGCCTATAGTCCACACACATACAAACCTTTCAGGATCTCCCTGCCACCCCACCCCACCACCACACACATGCACACACACACACACCCCAGTCCAAGAACCAGTGCTGCATGGATTTAAGAGATGGGAGGACACAGTACATAATTATTTCAGTCTGTTCCATGACACCTTCTTAGCAATGGGCATAAAGCCTAGGCCTGGTTCTCCAGAAATAGCCAGTAGCTCCTTGGGCAGGAAGCCTGACTTTCTCTCTAGTTCAGGTATATTTTCTTTTCTGACACTCTCTCGTGCTTTCACTAGAGGATTAAGGAGGGTGATTTCCAAGGCTAGTAATACCATGACTTGATGCCCATACCCAGAGAGACTCTCAGGAAGAGGGACTGTCACTTCTCCACCAGACCCAAGATATGAATGGATGGCAGGGAGACATGGAGTGGAGAATGGAGATGGGAAGAAAGCTAAAGGAAGAGAGAAGCCATCAATGGAGTTCAAACCAATTCTCACCCTTTTTGGACAACCAGCAGGGTTTCCCATCCTGACCTGGTAACTTGAATTGTACATCATTAATCTTTTCTTACTCACCCTCCAAGTGATGGATATCCATGCCCTTCCCCAGCCTCTTTTAAAATTTTCATTTACTTGTGTTTTCAAACTGTAACAACCATGCACTTCACTTTCATTGAGAGTCTGTTTTTCTTTAAAACAGAACTGGCCTTTCAGTTGGTGGTGTGACGCTGTCCCTAGAATTAGTAAGGACCAAGCATTCTAATCAACTGAGCCGCACTGCATTCCGATAATAATTGTGTGCACGTGCCTGCGTAATCTCAGCAAGGCCTTTGGATCTAATCTAGCGCCTGGAGAGCAGAAACCCAGAAATCAGGTGTCCTAGAGTCAGGCTGCAGCTTTGCCATTGAGTTATGTCACTTTCAACAGGTGATTCCTTCTTTCTACTGCCAACCCCCAAAGCTGAATTTAGGGAAACACCAAATCAAAAATAGCAACAATTCTATGAGTTTGTGGGGGATTGGAAATGGAGGCAGGGCAGGGGATGGGGGTGGGGTGGGAACTGACGCACTTGCATATTTTTTTTTCTTTTAGGCTACACTGCACAGCACGAGGAATTTCCCCGACCAGGATAGCACCCGTGCCACCTGCAGCGGAAACCCAAAGTCTTAACCACTGGACCACCTGGGAAGTCCAGCTCACTTGCATTATTAAACCATAGAGGTGCACCTATGAAAAACCCACTCAGCAGTTGCACAAAAAGGCTGATCTGAGATAAAAATTCTGAACAATATCCTTATTAAGAGAATCCACAAATTTTAAACATTCACCCATGCTTCTTGGTGGTTTGTCTTTCTGGGGCTTTCAGATCATTTGGTGTTGCACAAGCAGCAGTTGTAATCAACAGGGAGATTCTGCAAGGGGAAAGTGAATTGCTGATCCTGGCCAAACAGACTTGCCTTTCATTTCTAGAGATCTGGAATTATGCTGCCTGCCTCGGGGGCAGAGAGGACTGAAGGGTTAATCTAATCGGCCTGACTGCACAAGACAACCCTGTTTACATGGAACAGGGTCAGGAGACTTAGGGACTTAACTACATACCTTCAAATTGCAACTGAGAAGTTAAACTGAGTCTGTTTCCACTGGGGTTTGGCTTTCTTAGCAGAGGAAAACTGCATATTTGAGTCCAGAGAGGAAGGCAAAGTCTAGCTGGACCAGTAGTTCTGAACCTATCTGATGGTATTTCATGTTATTATTTGCTTATTATTTATCATTTGCCCTTCTCACTAGAATGCAGGTGCCGTGAGGTGGGGCTCACGTCTATTGTTCAGTTCAGTTCAGTCACTCAGTCGTGTCCGACTCTTTGTGACCCCATGAATCGCAGCACTCCAGGCCTCCCTGTCCATCACCATCTCCCGGAGTTCACTCAGACTCATGTCCATTGAGTCCGTGATGCCATCCAGCCATCTCATCCTCTGTCGTCCCCTTCTCCTCCTGCCCCCAATCTTTCCCAGCATCAGAGTCTTTTCCAATGAGTCAACTCTTCGCATGAGGTGGCCAAAGTACTGGAGTTTCAGCTTTAGCATCATTCCTTCCAAAGAAATCCCAGGGTTGATCTCCTTCAGAATGGACTGGTTGGATCTCCTTGCAGTCCAAGGGACTCTCAAGATTCTTCTCCAACACCACACTTCAAAAGCATCAATTCTTCGGCACTCAGCCTTCTTCACAGTCCAACTCTCCCATCCATACATGACCACAGGAAAAACTATAGCCTTGACTAGACGGACCTTAGTCGGCAAAGTAATGTCTCTGCTTTTGAATATACTATCTAGGTTGGTCATAACTTTTCTTCCAAGGAGCAAGCATCTTTTAATTTCATGGCTGCAGTCACTATCTGCAGTGATTTTGGAGCCCCCCAAAATAAAGTCTGACACTGTTTCCACTGTTTCCCCACCTATTTCCCATGAAGTGATGTAACCAGATGCCATGATCTTCGTTTTCTAAATGTTGAGCTTTAAGCCAACTTTTTCACTCTCCTTTTTCACTTTCATCAAGAGGCTTTTTAGCTCCTCTTCACTCTCTGCCATAAGGGTGGTGTCATCTCCATATCTGAGGTTATTGGTATTTCTCCTGGCAGTCTTGATTCCAGCTTGTGTTTCTTCCAGTCCAGCGTTTCTCATGATGTACTCTGCATAGAAGTTAAATAAGCAGGGTGACAATATACAGCCTTGACATACTCCTTTTCCTATTTGGAACCAGTCTGTTGTTCCATGTCCAGTTCTAACTGTTGCTTCCTGACCTTCATACAGATTTCTCAAGAGGCAGGTTAGGTGGTCTGGTATTCCCATCTCTTTCAGAATTTTCCACAGTTTATTGTGATCCACACAGTCAAAGGCTTTGGCATAGTCAATAAAGCAATATTCTCTGGGCCTATTAGGATATCTCACACACAGTAGGCACTTGAAAAACACTTGCTGAATGAGTGATAAATGAATGCATTACTTGGCCTTTTTTAAGGTCCTGGATTCCTTTTTTAAAGTTGGATCAAAGTTACAATAACTCTCTCCATTTAAAAAATTGTATATATGTGTGTGTGGGGTGGAGGGTGGGTGGGGGGGGGGGGGCTTCCCAGGTGGCTCTAATGGTAAAGAACCCACCTGCCAGTGCAGAAGATGTAAGAGACTAGGGTTTGATCCCTGAGTCGGTAAGATCCCCTGGAGGAGGACATGGCAATCTACTCCAGTATCTTCCTTGGAAAATCTCATGGACAGAGGAGCCTGGTAGGCTACAGTCCATGCTATCGCAGAGTCGGACATGAATGGAGTGACTTGGCATGATATATATATATATATCTCCCAGTGCAGAATTCTAGCCTCCAAATGATCACATAAACAAAAGCTCTTTTGTCACTACATTCTCCAGAGGAGCAGTTCTGAAGAGGACCAGGATTAGGACTGGGGTCTCCTGACTCCTGAACTACAATGTCTGAACTTGGTCCTCAGATGGCCCAAGGATTCTGGGTCACCTTTGGATATACACCCAATAAAAACAGACCCTTGGTGATGGGGAAAAAAATAATCCTGAATTTATGACTCTGAAAACTGGAGTTGAAACCCAGCTCTTGCCCCTTACTGGTTATAGTATCGTAGCCAGGTAACAGACCTCTCTGGGCCTTGGTTTTCTCATGTGAATTAAGTGGTGCAGCCTAGGCCCAACATTCCATAAAATGGGAGTGTGCAGAGTCACTAAGTCATGTCTGACTCTCTGCCACCCCATGGACTGTAGCCCACCAGGCTACTCTGTCCATGGGATTTCCCAGGCAAGAATACTGGAGGGGGTTGCCATTTCCTTCTCCAGAGAATCTTCTTGACCCAGGGATTGAACCTGTGTCTCCCTCATTGGCAGGTGGGTTCTTTACTGCTAAGCTACCAGGGAAGCCCATTCCATAATAGTAACTTGTGAATCAGGCCAGTGAAGCAGCTAGCAGACTTTCTTTGTAGTTCAAGCCATCTGTCTCATGGCAGAGCTCCCTCACTCTGAGAAGACAGAACAATTTATGCTGAAGCAGGAGAGATTTTAAGTAAGACATTGGGAAGAACTCTGAACTATAGAGACTGTGAGACACAGAATCGGGCACCTGGGTGGAATCTCCCTCTGAAGGCGCCTCAGAATAATGGCTGACACTCAGCTCTCCAATGATCTCCTCTGAGTAATGCATGGAAAGGAGTCATCAGGTCAGATTGTCTCCAAAATCCACTCAATCTCTTGATTCTAAGAAGAACCCTAGGCTTACCTTTGCCACAAATAAGATCTTAAGTGCAAAATTCCTGGTAATCTGTTCTAATTCTTCGGAACAGGATATTGGTTGTCTTGAGATGTTTTTCTTCTGGTTGGTTCTTACAGAAGCCTGGTAGAAGGCATCATGGGTTGAGGCCCTACCTGGTGGTCCTTTCCACTTCCTATCTTGTTTAACCCTGGAATAACCCTGCAAGGCATGTTTTTATGGATAAAAAAACTGAGGCTCAGAGGAAGAAACCAACTCTCTGTTACATAGCTAGGAAATAGGTCTGTATGGCTTGGAAATACTTTCTCCAACACTGGGCTGCCAGTGGGGAGGAGCTAAGTGCTGGTGGAGCGACAGCAGTGTTTCCAGGCCTTTAGGCAGTGCCGTGTGCAAAGCACAGTCCCTTGTTCTGCTCACAGAGGGCCAATGTGCACTCCGTACCTGGAGTCTTCTCTGTTTGGTCTTCCCCTGAGTTCTTATCTCCAAGTCTCTTCCATAAAACAATGGACTTTTAGACCCCAGCACATAGTTGGAGTGCAAAACTCTGAAAAAAAGAAGAGGAGGAGAAAATGAATTTGTGAAAAGATGCTCAACCTCATTAGAAATCAGGGAAATGGAAATTGAAATCACAGTGAGAGGGCACTTCACACCCACTACAAAGGCAAAACTTAAAAGTTTGACAATATCCCATGTGCAGTGAGGCTACTAAACACAGGGAATCAGTGTACCGGTGTGGAAGAATAATTGTTATACCACTATGTTGGAAAACAATTGGCCATATCTTAAAATACTGAATAGGCCTTATAACCATTGACTCAGTGATTGTTAAGTAGGATGGTTACATATATTCTTCTGTAACCGTTTAATAATGAAAGTGAAAGTGAAGTCGCTCAGTCATGTCCGACTCTTTGCGACCCCATGGACTGTAGCCTACCAGGCTCCTCTGTCCGTGGGATTTTCCAGGCAATAGTACTGGAATGGATTGCCATTTCCTTCTCCAGGGGATCTTCCTGACCCAGGGATCGAACCCAGGTCTCCCGCATTGTAGACAGACGCTTTACCGTCTGAGCCACCAGGGAATTCCCCGTTTAATAATAAAAACATTTAAAAATTAATAAATTCATCTATGATGTACATAGACAGCGCTTCCCTGGTGGCTCAATGGTAAAGAATCTATCTCCCAACATAGGAGACACGGGTTCGATCCCTGGGTTGGGGAGATCCCCGGAGGAGGGCATGGCAACCCACTCCAGTGTTCTTGCCTGGAGAATCCCATGAACAGAGGAGCCTGGTGGGCTGCAGTCCATGGGGTCACAAAAGACTCAGACCCTACTTAGTAATTAAATAACAACAAAAACATAGATACCAAGAGACTATAGGACTGAAGGGCTTCATAGAAGCCTTGGATGAAGAGGTTCCCAGTAGAAGGGGGTCAGCCATGGGAGAGAGCAGCATGAAGTGGCCCACAGAGAGACTAAACTCACCAACTTTCTCATTCATTATGAATATGGAGGCCAGATAAGACACAGGATGCCCAGTAACTTTGAATTTCAAATAAACAAAGAATAGTCTTTTAGTGTGAAGTCTGTTCCATTGTAATATTTGGGATTCACTTATACTAAAAATATGCAAACTAAAAAATTCTCTATCAGAAATTCAAATTTATCATTCTATGTTTTTATTTGCTAAATCTGGCAACCCTAATAATGAACCTCTTATTACTTGTAAGGGAAGTGTCTTTTGACCCATCAATCAAAACCAGTTTTGCAGCATATAAAGAGAATCATTTCATAGCAGTGAGACTTCCTTGCCAATGGGGAGTCGAATAGGACTATTAAAGAGTTTGAAGGGTAAAATCAGGCAAACTTGGTTCTGGGCTCTAGCTCGGCCACTTGCTAGATCTAGAGTAAGTTATCCACTCTTTCTGTTTTGACCTCTTGATCTGTATAAGAAAGTACCTGCCTTATTAGGGCTGGTGTGAGTACTGAATGGGGTAGGATACATTGCATATCCTCAACACGGTGCCAGATACAACATTATGTGCCTTCAACTATGTTCCTTTAAAACTAAATACTAGAACAGATTGATAGCATCTTGGTGGCCAAGACATCATTCTCATTTTTGAGATATTTAGGGCAAAATCAGAGACAGGAGTTTCCCCACTCTTTCCTGCCTTCCACCAGCTGACTCATTGTCTGAGAACTATAAGGCAGGAGAAAGGACTAGATGACCTCCAGAGTCCTCCCAGCCCTAGCATTTAGTGGCCTGTATGTTCTTAGCAATCTTAGCATCCTTTCCTGATGGCCCCCTTCTTTGTGGCTGTAACTGAGGAGCGTGTCAAGTTGTGTTGTATCCAATGTGAGTCAGTTCCATCGTAGGAATTCATTTTGAGGCTGGTAATACCCCTACTCTTTGAAATGCACTGTTCCCATGCTTTCTAATTCTTGCTCATACATCACGTTATTACTTCAGATTCAGAGAAAAGAACATTCATGATTAGATTAGGTCTTGGCCGAGATTTTTCGAGACCCCCACCACCCACCTCTGTCACCTGCAAAACTGTCTCTTCCCCTTTCCCTGCTCTCATCATCCCTGCCTCTTCATCACTTAATCTCTATATTCTGCCTTAAAAAGGATTTTTATGACCATAGTCACAAGTATAATTAACAATTTCTGTCATTGCATATTAACTTTAGGAATGTGGTTAACAAATAACTGGTGCTTGATAATATTGCCAACCATAAAAAAGTTCACATAACAGAATATCCATCTGTCACAAAAATAAGGAATAAAGTATCTAGAACAAACACTGCCATGTTCTGTACCAGTGGTTTCAGAGCATTGAATGACATGAAACTATGAACAGGAAGAGTCCCCCTTGAAGGAGGATTCAGCTAGGTATGGTTGTTTTAGCTACAGAACTCGAATTACATGGTGGTCATCCTTTGTAGGAGACTACTTTTCACAGCATGGCTGAGAGGCCTAGCGTTTAAACTCAGCCATCACCTCATTAAAGATGGGGTTACACAGGGGTTTCAGATGATGCAAGAGTTCTGGTGGGTTTCCCTGAGCCTGGGGTATTCCACACCTTGCTCTGTGTCCCTCTTACTCCATCATAGACGTTTTAAACATTGTGATTTTGGCAAACTTACTTTGGCTGAGTGCTTAGAAATGCATCATGCATGCTTTCAATATCTTTGGGTTTTAGGATAAGGAGCCTTTCTTTGCAGGCTGGTTATCTCATCCTTGGCTTCCCTGGTGGCTCAGTGGTAAAGAACCTACCTGCCAGTGCAGGAGACGTGAATTTGATCCCTAGGTTGGGAAGATTCCCTGGAGAAGGAAATGGAAACCTACTCCAGTATTCTTGCCTGGGAAATCCCATGGCCAGAGGAGCCTGTTGGGCTATAGACTGTGGGGTCATGAGAGTTGGACACGACTGAGCAACTGAACAACAGCAACAACAACAACACAGCTCTCTCTTACCTCAACCACCCTGTCCACCCAAGCTGACCAAGTCTCAGCACGATCCAGGGGATGCTCTAGCTCAGAGGTTCCAAAAGTGTCACGTCACCCCTGCTTCAGAGGGAGCTGCAGCGAAACTCACGACATTGCCCAACACGCTCTGCCCACCGTGCTTCCAGCCTGGAGCAGAGAAAGCGGCAGTGCTGTGATGAAGAGTCCTGTGCAAGAGAGCAACCTTTGGGTCCATCTTCTTTGAGAAGATGAGTCAGGACAATCCCTGAGGTCCCTCCTTATTTTGACATTCTAGGCTTCCACTCCGTCATGGAAGGGGAAGCTCTCCCCTTACTCCCAGATGCAGAGTCTTCTCTTTTTTTAATTATTTATTTGTCTGTGTGGCTGTGTCAGGTCTTAGTTGCAGCACTCGAGATACTCGTTGCTGTGCACAGACTCTCCAGTTGTGGCATGCAGTCTCAGTAGATGCAGCGTGCAGGTTCAGGTGCTCCTTGGCACGTGGCATCTTAGGTCTCCAGCCCGGGATCGAACCCGCATCCCCTGCATTGCAAGACGGATCCAGCTATATTTGTTATCCTTTCCTCTTTCCACTGAAAGGAAGGAAGGAAGGGAGGGAGGAGAGAGGAGGAGAGAGGGGGAGGAAAGAGAAAAGATTTTGTAAACAAGATTTTAAAAATCACAAAACAGACACTGAGAAGTATTTAAGATTTCAGAAGTATTTGATTCTGACAGTCCTTCCAAACACAGCGTCTTTCCTCTTCCCACCATCAGTCAGAAGTGGAAAGCAGATTTTGCCGAGGGGTTTGAGGAAGGGCTTTCTCCTTGTTTCTATCACCACAGTTGAATAAACTGTCCCCAAACTGCAGCGGTGTTAATCATTACTGGAAAATGAAGACAAAATCACTTAGCCATGGGATCTAGGCAACCAGGGATGCAACAGTCAAATCCACTTAGTTCAAAAGGATTTCCAGGGGAAAATTCCACTTGGTGTTCCCTAGGCCAGCGTTTTCCTGACTGCCTATCACCTATTCCCGGAGCTTCCTCCTCCTCCACCCATCCTAACTGCCTCATTAAAGAGCAGCAGTCCCCCTCCCCCCACAAAAAGAGCAGCCCCTGTGTCCCAGTGGGCAGCAATTACTGTCATACCTCAGGCCAGCTTCACATCTGGAGGGGAAGAGAACCTAAATGATCATTTCAGATACTTCCTCTTCTGCCTATCTGGGGATTGAGGCTGGAGACAGGCTAGGGTGTTTCTGTGTGTGTCTGTGTGTTTATGAGCTTGTTCTTGCATGCCTACATGAAGTTTCCATCACAAACAAAAGTCCTCCCTTTGAAGAAAGAAGGTATTCAAAAGCGGTGCTTCTCTAAATATGTGCCACAGCTCTTGTGTTATCAGCACAAATGTTCTTTGGTCCAATTTCCAAACACTGAGCTTAACAATCTTAAATTAATGGGGAGGTGGGTGGGAGGAAGGCTCAGGAGGAAGGGGATATATGGATGTTCATAGCTGATTCATTTTGTTGTACAGCAGAAACTAATACAATATTGTGAAGCAATTATGTGTGACTTGCTTAGTCGTGCCTGGCTCTTTGTGACCCCATGGACTGTAGCCTGCCAGGCTCTCCTCTGTCCATGGGATTCTCCAGGCAAGCATACTGGAGTGGGTAGCCATTCCTTTCTCCAGAAAGCAATTATACTACAATTAAAAAACAAAAATCTAAAGTTGATTTCTTGGCCACAAGACTTCTCAGACACGTTCCTGTGGATCTCTGAGAAGAGGATATGACTTTCAGCATCCTGTTGTTTCATTTGACTATGAAATGCTTTTGTCACGGCATGGCTTGATCAAACAAATATTCTTCAGAATACACTTTAGGAAAAGCTGACTTTGGAAGAAAATGAGAATTCCCCGCCCCGCGCCCCCCACCCCCCGCCCTTTAACCTCTGGTTTAGATCTTTGGGGATTTTCAACATTGAATGTAGAATTGATTTAGAACACAAATCGCTACTGCAAGTCACAGGTATGATGGATGTTTAATTTGGGAGACTATGAACTGTTATCTAGCTGTGCTTGTTCTGGCAGCTAAGGAAAGAGATCTTTTATCCACCGTGGCTTCCTCATTGGAAAAGCAGACTTTTATCTCTGAAGCCCAGGCTCTCTGAGTAAAAAAGAGACCTGAGCATTGTCTTAGAGCCCCTTACCTTTTCCATGGTACCTATGAGGTCAACGTGTCTTGACTTCTCCTCTCCTTGGACTTCTCCTCCCCATCCCAGGCTCCTCCTGTGACTGGTCAAGAGATGCATTTTAATAGGGTCCAGATGGGGGTGTACAGTCTCAAACTATGGTCCAGCAGCATCAGCAGCACTTGGAAACCTGTGTAAGAATGGAGTATCTCTTTACATATTAACTTCCCCTCTGTTCTTTCCTCATCTTCCCATGAAAGTTAAGTTACCACTGCTCTGTACTAAGCCCCTTTTTATTATATGGAATCAAAGTCTTGGATAATGGTGACAGGCAGTGCATTTACCTTTCAACAGCCTTTCCAAAGACATGGGCTGCACATTAATAACTGTAAGAAAAGAAACACTCAGTACCATACGTAATGTCTGATGAATACATAATATGTAATAACCGATGTTGCTGATGGGTTGAGATCTCAGGGTTCATTCTCTTCTGCATCTGTTTGGATGCAGACCAAGCTCCTGCCCACATATAACTAAGTACACTAACTTGAATGTAGATTAAGGAGTTCTCACCAGGAAAGAAAAGTAGAATTGAGATTCTGACCATAAGTAACGGTCAGAACTATAAATGCATATCCAATGATCAGGGCTGGACATCTCTCGAGCATAGCATATCTTAAAGGACAGCTCAGGCTTCCCAAGTGGCACTAGTGGTAAAGGACCTACCTGCCAAGGCAGGAGATGCAAGGGGCATGAGCTCAATCCCTGGGTTGGGAAGATCCCTTGGAGGAGGACATGGTACCCCACTCCAGTATTCTTGCCTGGAGAATCCCACGGATGGAGCAGCCTGGCAGGCTACAGACCACAGGGTCGCAAAGGTCGCAACTGAGCATGCACACAAAGGACAGCTCACAGTAGCAGTCATGAGCAAGGAGAAGTCTAGCCCGATTGTGATGCAACCCATGCCCTCCAGATTTCAGGGGAGTGGGTGACTGCATGTACGACACACAACTGAGAGCAGAGGCGAGTCCACCGTCCTTGCCCGTCAAACTGAGTGTTCAGCAAAGTGTAAATGTGAACTCCTTTACTTATTTATTTGTTTATTGACATTTTGGAATTAGGAAACCTGGCTCCAGGTTTCTCTTTTAGTGAGTATAAATAGAAGAAGAAACTGTTTTTCTCCTCACTTAAAAGTGATTTCTAGATTGCACAGTGACGAAAGAGATAAAGAGGGATTTGGGGGGAGAAAAGAATTGAGTAACTCCTTAGAAGTGGGAATGCTGAGTCATGAAACATGCAGGCACATTTGCAACTTTGCTTGAGGTTGTCCAATTCTTTCTCCTAAGTGCTTGACCCCTTGCAGCCAACTAGAGTTTTTATTCTACTGCATCCTGGCCAACACTCACTATTGTCAGACTGTATATTTGCCCACCTGGTGGGTCTAAAATGATCTTCCAATATGAGTTTAATTTGTTTTATCTTTGCTTATAATGAAGTTTGTTATTTAGTAACTTTTCCTGATGGGTTAACTGCTCTGACCCTGATATTTAAGGGGAAGAAAGGGAAATCAGTTATTCCACCCTTCTCATTACAATAGAAATTGCATGACTCACTTTGCTACACCCAATGGATGTGTTTGCCTGTCACTGGGTATCAAAAAATACCTTGATGTCCTGAGTTTATTTTTTAATCACACAACGTTGACCCTGTTTGAGTCCATTTAACTCAAATATTTGAGGAATTAGGGAATTTTGTCAGACATGGTAGGTCTATTTCACTGGGCTTTCAGACATTCTGTCTTTCCCAAGGGAGAGAGAAGTGGGTGGTGTCATTAATTCATTTAGCATTTTATGGATCAGGTCCTGGGAATAATTAAGAATAAGCCCCTGCTTTTCTAGAACTTGCATTCTGGCAGCACAAATGTAATTAACAGCCCACCCCCAACTGCCCTTCCCATCTCTCCAAGTCTCAAGCCTTCATCCATACAGTCAGCATTACTGAGCACACGCCCTGGGCCCCACACTCTGGGAAGCTTCAGGCCACCTTGGAGGAGGCATTTTTTCTCATGGTGCCTCCAGGAACCCTGCCTGGCTTCAGGGCTCCCTGAAGAACCATCAGTCCTTTAAGGGAGGTGTGAACTGAATCAAGACTTTAAACAGCCAGCTTTCCCCAGCTGCGGTTTACGTGCAGTCAGAATCACTCTTCAATGCCTGTTAGAAACAAAAACTCCTGCACCCCTAACTCAAAGAGCTACTGATTCAGCAAGTTCAAGGAGCTGTGCTTCCTCAAGCTCTCAGAGATTTCTGATGCCTGTTGAAGTTTGAAAACTACCGTCTTCCTAAAGTCACACAGCTAGAGAATGTTAGCACCAAAGGAAGGAACATAAAATAGAGTGGGCTGCAGGCTTAACAGGCAGGGGCTCCGGCATTGTGGCTCTCTGTCCAGTGTCCCTGGCTCTGAGGGGACATGAAGCAGCGGCCCTTCTATGTCCCTTGAGCTGAGGCTGCTCACTCGGTCCACTGGAGAGCTTGGCTGCTGGAGTTTCCTAAGGTAGATACACTGCATGACCGCTCCACAGGCCCCTGGGTATTTGTCCAAGAAGACACGAGGAAACATTCTGGCCCCTGAGTGGCCCCTCTTTACTGAGGTAAACTGCCTCAGTTCACAGTTCTCAGTTCTCAGGCATGCTTGGAGCCCCACTGGCTCCCCAAAGGGACCTAGCCAGACAGCAAAATAACAGACCAATGGATAGCAGACAACATGCCCACACATGGACAGGCTGGGAGAGGGGGCCTTCCCGAGGCCTGAGTTCCTGTTCAGAGAAGGGGAAAGTCCCTATCTGTCAACAGGTGCTCCATAAATGCCAGCTGCATGTTGCAAGCATGGTGACAAAGACCCAAAACGCCGGGAGGAAATGGGTCTGCCTAGAGAGGCTGGATCATCACGTCCTCAGAGAGAGCAGAACTCATCCACCCTTCTTCCCACCACACCCTGGGACTCTCATTGTCCTTACGCCGCCTTCCAGACACTGGCCAGTGAAGCCAGCTCCAGGCTCTGATCAAGGAGTGCATGGCAAAGCCACAGAGGCTGAAGACAATTTAACTCCCATTAAAATTGATGACTGCACTGCACTATATAGTTCGTAGAGCATTTTTACTTTTATTAGCTCAGAGATCTGCCTGGAATGCTCTTCCCAGGTTGTAGGGCTGGCCCCTTCTCAGTTTGCAAGTGGAGGCTTTGGAATAAATATCACGTCCTCCCAGGTGCTGTTTCCTCATCCTCTGAATCTCCCTCAGAGCAATTGTCGCAATCAGTAATTGTCTTATTTACCTGTTTCTTCTGTCGCCTCCTCACTCTGGAATGCAGGCTCCAGGAGGGCAGCAATCGAAGCTGTCTGGTTAAGCACCATATTGCCACCCTGGAGGAGCCAGCCACAGTTTTTATTAATGATCGAGTAACAGTTCTAAGGCAGGTGTTGCTCAGATGCATGCCTGGGGCACAAAGGGAAAAAGCAAGCTGCGTAACTGTGAGCACCTGATTAGTGACAAGACCTGTACTAGAATCTGAGGTCTCTGGCTCCTAGTCCAGCAATCAGCAGGATGCCAGCACCTGTCCCTGTCCTGGAAAGGAAAGGAAACTCAATAACATGCCTGCAGAAGAGGGAAATGAAGGAGAACCAGACCCAAGAACAGAGCTGTTGCAGGAAGGGGGACCCCTTCCAGGGCCTTAAACTGGGATCTTGTCTAACACTCGGAAATGAATTGTCTGAGGAGACACATGTGCTGACAAAGCAAGAGATTTTATTGGGAAAGGGCACCTGGGTGGAGAGCAGGAATTTAAGGGAACCCAGGAGAACTTTCTGCCACATGGCTTGCAGTCTCAGGTTTTATGGTGATGGGATTAGTTTCTGATTGCCTTTAGCCAATCATTCTGACTCAGAGTCCTTCCTGGTGGTGCACGCCTTGTTCAGCCAAGATGGATGCCAGAGAGAAGGGTTCTGGGAGGTAATCGGACATGTGGTGTCTCCTTTTGACCTTTCCCGAACTCTTCCTGTTGGTGGTGGCTTATTAGTTCTGTGTTCCTTACCAGGACCTCCCGTCGTAAAACAACTCATGCAAATGGTTACTATGGTGCCTGGCCAGGGTGGGCGGTTTCAGTCAGTGTGCTCCCCCTAACAGAACCAGCCAAAGTCTGTCCTCTCTATGACCAGTGTTCTCAGTAGACTTCCTTTGTACTTGGGCCCTGAGGACAGAGGAGAGAGTGAGAGTGAGTCTGAGTCCCAGCAAGCCACACCAAGAGTGTATCCTCCCGCACCAATTTGCTGCCTGTCTGAGCTTTGGTAGAACCCAGACATGAGGGCTCACTCTGGTCCATGGGACTGACGGCTTGGGCTGCTGGGCTGCTGTAACAAAATACCACAGCCACTCTGTGGGTGAAACAGAAATTAATCTCACAGTTCTGGAGGCTAGAAGTCCAAGATCAGGGTGCCAGCCTGGTGGGGTTCTGGTTAGGACTCTCTTCCTGGTTCTCAGATGGCCACCTGCTTCCTGTGTCCTTACACGGCCGAGAGAGGGGGACTCTCAACCTTCAATACCTCATCTAAACCAACCACCTCTCAGGACTTCCCTGGAATCCACCTTCCCGTGCAGGGAATATGGGTTCCATCCCTGTTCAGGAGCAAAGATTCCACTTCTGCAGGCAGATTCTTTACCAACTGAGCTACCAGGGAATTTCAAGATCTCACATAGCATGGAGCAACTAAGCCCACGTGCCGCAAGTAGAGAAGCTGGCATGTTGCAGCTACTGAGTCTGTGTGCTCCAGAGCCAGTATTCCACAAGACAGGCATGCATGCCACCGCTGGGCAAGCCCCTGTGCCGCGCAATTAGAGGAAGCCTGCCTGCCCGACCGAAGAGTCCATACACCTCAAGGAAGACCCAGTCCAGCGGGTAAATAAGTAAGCAAATTAATCACCTCTCAAAGGCACACCTCCTGACACCACCCCACTAGGGGTGGGGGAGGTTAGGCTTTCACCAAATGAATTTTGGAGGGACACAAACATTCAGCTGTTAGCTGGGACCCAAAAAGTGGCAGCCTCAGGGCAGAGGAGAACCAAATGTAAAGCTCCAGTGACCCTCTGCCAAAGGTGAGAGAGGAAGAAACAGGAAGTGGTCAGGGAGATGGAGAATTCCACCCCCATGGGTCGGTGCACTAAGCCCTCAAGTGGTTCCCATGGATTTCACGGGCTCAGCAGACACACTGGGGAGGAAGGCTGCTGGGCTGGACCCCATCGGCAGGCCTGTGTTCCATGACAGCTTGCTAGCGTGCTGCCCCAGGCTGGGAAAGTGCGAGGCACCACCCCGAGCTGAGTCACCCAGCTCAGGGACCAGGAAACTTACGTAACGAGACTGATTGTGTGTGTTTGCACATCAGGCTCAAGCTCCAGGCAGGAAAGAAAGAAAGGCAAGGTGGAGGGCAGCGGGAGGGCTGGGGAGGTGGTACTCCTGGGGACCCCGAGTCTATCCGTGCCAGGAAGTCACTGAGGACCCAGGAAACCTTGAGAAGGCACATGCCACGGCCGGATTCCTGGGGATTACAGACCCAGATTAAAGAGAACAACAAGAACAAGGGCCTCCAGCTTTCAGTCAGTCCGGCTCGATTCCCTTGCAGCCTGTTCTCCAGGGCTGGGGAATGTTAAGCCAGTCCAAAAAGAACACAGGTGGCAAAAGAGGAACTTCATAAAAATGTGAACTCCTGAACCATCTTGTCTGCAGTGTATTGTTAGTGCCACAGATAGGCCTGCAGTGACAAGGGATGGTGTTTGTTGGGCCGGGAAACAGCCTGTGGGCTAGAAAAATGTGAGTGGGTGGCTGTTTGAACTTCACTGCAAAGCTCCTTTCAGTCAGGAGCCTTTGTAGATGAAAATAGACTGGCTAGGGCAGGAGGCATTCCTGAGAACTGGTCGAAAGGACATATTTTCCTTTGTAAGAGTATTTTTTCCACCCCAGCCCTTCAGATCGCTTTTGTTTATGCCATTCCTGTTCTTTATCTGTTAATGGTTATACTAAATTTACATTGTCAGAGCATATGCTGTTATTACATACGCTATGCCCTAGTGCTATTGCTGCTGCTGCTGCTAAATCGCTTCAGTCGTGTCCGACTCTGTACGGCCCCATAGACAGCAGCCCATCAGGCTCCTCCATCCATGGGATTTTTCCAGGCAAGAGTACTGGAGTGGGGTGCCATTTCCTTCTCCGACACTCTACTGCTAACTCTCATTTAATCTAATTCTACAAGGAGCCATGTATTTAATATTCACTAACAGTCCTTATGGACTTCCCTGGTGGTTCAGCTGGTAAAGAATCTGCCTGCAATGCAGGAGACCTGGGTTCGATCCCTGGCTTGGGAAGACCTCCTGGAGAAGGCAACAGCTACCCACTCCAGTATTCTGGCCTGGAGAATTCCATGGACTATATATAGTACATGTGGTCCCAAAGAGTCAGACATGGCTGAGCGACTTTCACAACAGTCTTTATACTAATTATTCCTAAGTTGTTCAGCTTGTCTGAAGCACATTTTTCACAACATTCATTACGAAGGGCTCATGGAACAATATTCCTTGAGCTCTTACTTGTTGATAAATTTGTCAGGGCCGTTTCTACTTTAAAGGTAAATTTTGCTGGATTTAAAATCCTCAGTTCAGGACTTCCCTGGCAGTCCAGTAGTTAAGACACCATCCTCCCAAAGCAGTGGGCTGGGGTTCTATCCCACATGCCGCAACTAAGAGTTCATGTTGCTGCAACTAAAAAAAAAAAAAAAAAAAAGATCCTGGATACTGCAAGTAAAGATCCCATGTGCTACAACTAAGACCCAAAGCATCCAAATAAATACTTTTTTTTTTTCTTAAAGAAGTCCCAACATTAAATAAAACCCTCAGTTCATCTTTACTTTCCTTGAGTAACTTAAAAATGGTACTCCATTTGATCCTGACATAAAGTATTGCTGTGACAAAGTCTGATGATAAACGAATTTTCTTTCTCTTATAAGTAACATGCTCATTTCACTTCCTTTACAGTCTAAAAGTTTTACTAATACATGTTTGTTCTCCAGCACTTTATATGCTCTTCCAATATATAGTTTAAAATCTTTCTTTTCTTTTTCTTTTTGAAATTTAGCCAAAGTTCCTTAAGCTACAGTGTTTAGTTTTTGTTTCCTTGCTTTGGTTTTCTTCTTCAGGACTCCCCTTAATTAATATATTAATATTAATAATTATAATTAATATGTTAATATTAATACTTATATATATAATTATATATATTAATAGGGCTTCCCTTGTAGCTCAGTCGGTAAAGAATATGCCTGCAGTGCAGGAGACCTGGGTTTGATCCCTGAGTTGGGAAGGTCCCCTGGAGAAGGAA
Organism: Ovis aries; assembly: GCF_016772045.2. NCBI lineage: Eukaryota > Metazoa > Chordata > Mammalia > Artiodactyla > Bovidae > Ovis > Ovis aries. The sequence goes on from NC_056065.1 coordinate 62,874,556, forward strand.
ATAGCAACCCACTCCAGTGTCCTTGCCTGGAAAATCTCATGGACAGAGGAGCCTGGTGGGCTGCAGTCCATGGGGTTGCAAAGAGTTGGGCACAACTGAGCAACTAACACTTCTTTCAATATATATTAATATATATGTTATATAAGATATAATATATATATAATTTTTGCCAATCTGAAATATTTGTCACGTTCTGTCAAATCCTTGTCATCTTCATTACTTTTTGCTTCTTTCTGCATCTCTTTTGTCCTATTTTTTTGTATTTTGAACCCACCCCCAGTGCTATAGCACTGTGTCCAGGAAAGGAGCCTGCAATGGGCAGTTTCAAAAGTTCAGATGGACTGGTGTGCTCCAGCCCTGGGACCTGACCTCAGGCCCCATAGTCACCTGCCTGCAAAATGATCTCAAATTTGCCTGTCTGATACCATGACACAGAGAAGCTGATACCATGCAGGTCTTATGGCTTTTGCTGATGTGTTTCTGTCCACCTCTTTTTTGTGAAGACACTTTGTCACCTAATTTTGAGCTAAATGTTGTCCCAGGGTTTTTAGTTTTCACTCTCATTTCTCCGTCTGTTGTTACAGGGAGATTCAGAAATGTCCCAAAAGTATGCCTCCACTGCCGCCGCCATCTTTCCAGAATGATCCTGTTGAATGTCAGATCATGCCACTTCTTAAAAATTCTGAAAGTGACTTCCAATCTCATTTAAGGTGGAAGCTAAGGTCTTTACAGCGACATACAAGGCCCTGTTGTTTCAGCGCCTCCCCCACACTCCTCACTTCCCTGAAGCCTTCTTCTTAGCTCTTTCCCCTCCAGCTACTCTGGCTTCCTTGCAGCTCCTTGAACAGGCCAGGCTTCTTGCCATCTTTGCACCTTTCCTCTAAAAGTTACCTCTACCTTGATCACTCTTCCGTCAGAAAAGAGCTGAGTTAACCACTTCCTTCAAGTCTTTGAAATCTCTGTCTCAATGACATCTAAAATGACCTCCCTAACACTGTATCCTCCCCGCTGGCACTCCTGGTCTCCTTTGCTCTGCTCTTTTCTTTTTTCATCGCATTTAACATCTTCTAACATTAAACAGTTTATTTAATATGCTTATTATTTATTATCTGTATCCCCCTTGCTAGAATATAAAATCCATGAAAGCAGGAATGTTAAGTCGGATTTGTTCTCTTATGTGCATGAAGTTCCTAGGTGCAGCTGTTTAGTGAATTCACAGGACTTCCCCAGTGGCCCAATGGTTAAGAATCTGCCCTTCAGGCCGCTCTCACCTTCTGAGATGGCCCACGGTCTGTGAAGGGTGTTTCTCTCTAAATAACTCCACTTCCTGTCTATCACCGTGTCTCGCTGAATCCTTTCTGCAATGAGACATCAAGAACGTGAGCTTCATTAAGTCCTGAGACCAGAAACTAAGGCCCCTACCAGGTAGAGGATGGAATGATGATGTTGACCCTCCCGACTTCAGTCAACTAAAGCTTGGACTCTGTCAATCTTTGCCCCAATTCTCTGCTGAATTCTTCTCTGTTCAAGCCCCCTCATGAATATGCATGTACCTTTAGCTTAAAATTTGCCCAGTTTTGCTGTTAAGGAGACTCTACTTTGGAAACATGTTTTCCTTACTTGCTGCTAGTAATAATAAATCATTCCTTCTCCTGCTTAAAAAAATTTTTTTTTAATCTGTGCTTCCACTGCACAGTGTGTGGGTTCAATCCCTGGTTGGGGAACTAAGATCTCACATGCCACATGGCATGGCCAAAAATAAGTAAAAAATAAATAAATGCACAAATGAATAAATAAATGAAGCAGGCAAGGATGTGGTTTGCTCTGAACCAGCCACTAGAGAGCTGCTTTGGTGTCCCCACTTCCATCACCCTTCTGCCCTGGCCCCCCTGTGGATGCCATGGTCCACAAGCCTATTGTCTGAATGAGTATCAGGAACAGCCAGGCAGAGCATTATGAATTCTCAGAAGAGAAGTAGTGTCACAAATATTCTTTCTAGGACTTCTGAGTTCAGCCCAAGCCAGAAACAGCACCCCAGCCATGTGCCTTCTAGCAGTTGAGCATATCTGACGCTCATTGCACTGAAAGAGCAGAGGAGCCTGGAGGGCTCCTGAAAACAGAGACAGCCCCAGGCCTTGAGAAGGAGCTCAAAGGTAGGGAAGATGAGAATGCATGCCAGTCCAGGCCCAGCTGTGTGCTGTGTGCTGTTCAGAAACCCAGTAACTAGAGTCAGTTGTGTCCTTGTCTCTCTGGATGGAATTCATGACCGTTATTTACAGGGTGTTGTCACTTAGTCTCAGGGTATAGACAAGGCCTATCACTGGCCTATCTTATAGCTGACAACTAATGAAGTCAGTACCGACCAAGAAAGCATCAGCTCAACAGTCTTACCTTCTAATCAAAGCTAGTAGGTCTCAGGCAAGCAGGTACTGACCTCCTCTCGGAGCAAGGAAGCCTAAGGCAGAGGCTGTCTTAACAGCAACTCTCTCCTAAATGCTAATTAGCCTTAGGAAATGCTCACTGAGCTTGGATGCCTAAGGGATCATTGTCCAGTCAGGAGATTGCAAGCCTATTGCCAGGGCCAAGAAAACAGGTAAAAGGCCAAAACTGAGGTTGTTTTCAGCCTTAAGCTTAGCATCTCAGCTCTTTCCTTCACTTCATATTTATTTGGTTCCTAACCTGTGAACACAGCAACCAAGATGACCTCTCATCTTCTCTCCACTTTGTCATGGGTGGGCTCATGTCAGATCCTCCCCCAAGCCCTTCTCTGCCCTCTTTGCAGGGCAGTACAGGAAGTATGTTTTGAAGTGCTTTATTCTCTCTTCTTTTTTCCCCTTCTTATTCCCAACTGGTAGACGGATATTCTTTAACCAATAAAAATGAATGGGCCCCACTTTCGTTAATTTATAGTGGGCCAAGAATCCTCAGATCACAGGAACCTGAAACTCAGATCATCTCTCAGGGTTTCTAGAGATCCTCTGACCTTGGAACCAAATATTTAGTGGTTCCCACCACCACCCCAACAACCACAAGCGTCCCCAGCCCAGCTGAGAAAGAGATTAGTATGCAGACTTAGTACCTGTGATATTCTTACTTATTCCATATAAGCTGCCCTGAAATGAATACCATTTGCTTTTATGTACATGAGGAAACTGAGTTCAGTGAGGCTGAGTGGCTTATCCAAGGTCATGCAGATTGGAAAAGGCCCCATTATTTTTTCTGCCTTATGATATGTCCTATCTCACCTGTACACATGTGTTCCCTGTGTTCAAGGATGTCAAGGCCATTGACCTCTGAAAGTTTTCTGAAATGTTACGGAAATAAGACTTCTAAAACAGAGAAACCAGAGGGACTTCCCTGGTGGGCCATTGGTTGAAAATCTGCCTTCCAGTGCAGGGGACGCAGGTTGGTTCCTGGTCTGGGAAACTAAGATCCCACGAGTCATGCAGCACAGCCAAAAAAGACAGAAATCCTGCATACTGGTTTCCCCAGGAGATTCTGTTATCCTAGAGTTATTATTAATATTGTTCTCCTTTCAAAATTGTCTTAGTTTGGACAATGTTACCTAGTTACCCTATGCAAGATAGACCAGGAGCAAAGAAGTAGGAAAAAACTACAAAAAGAATTGTTCAAGAAGTCACTGAGCAGTAGGCATGGAAAGGCCTCATTAGGGCTTTGATGTTCTCAAGATCTTCCCCACCCCAGCTTTTTCCACAGGCTTTGTCTCAGAGGCACTCGTCCAAAACCGCTTGTACCCTCCTTGTGCAGCGCCAGGGAGGAAATGAGGCTGGAACAGGCCAGAGGGTTCTTACCACCCCAGATGACCCTTCCAATGGATCTCTGTCTTACTATGAACAAACTGCTTCTCTAGGCAGGAGACACATGACCTTCCAACTCTAACAGAAAAGACTCTCTCCTGTAAAGGAGAAATCTGAGACACTACCAAGGTTTTGAATGTCCTGTAGAGAAAAAAATAAGAATGTTTTGACTAAAGCTTTTACTCCACATAGGAGCTTCCCAAGAGATTCTCCTCCATCATGTAGTGAAATGACACATGGAAAGAGCACATATGTAGAAATCAGACCTCTGAGTTTGTATTCGAGCATGCCCGCTTCTGAGTTGGGTAACTTTGAGTAAGTTTCTCAACCTCTTTGAGCTTCAGCTTTCTAATTCATCTGAAAAATGGATATAAGAATACACTTTGCAAAGTAAATATCAGATAAGATTATGCATAAAATATATGGCAGATAAGAGACTCAGATGCTTCCCAAATGGCACCATGGTAAAGACTCTGCCTGCCAATGCAGGAAATGCAAGAGACGTGAATTCAGTCCCTGGGTTGGAAAAAGCCCCTGGAATAGGAACTGGCAACCTGCTCCAGTATTCTTCCCTGGAAAAATTGGACAGAGAAGCTTGGCAGGGTCCCTTGCCACATAAGATAATGGATACTGGAGATTTCAGGGATAGAAATTAATGAGTTCATGCCCTTAAGCTGCTCACAGTAAAATGGAGGAAGGGCCATGTGCCATATTGTTCTATCTGGCCTCTTGCAGTTTTTAATTGCTTTCATCTTTGAGATCCATTCCCACTCATATTCTTCAGGTGTGTGTTGATATAAAATTCATAAACTCTTAAAAATAAATAAATAGAGAGGGGCCATGTGGAGAATTCCCTGGTGATCTAGTAATTAGGATTCAGTGCTTTCACTGCTGTGACCCAGGTTCAGTCTCTGATTGGGGAACTGAGATACTACTAATCTTGAAGCACTACTACTGCTACTACTAAGTCACTTCAGTCATGTCCGACTCTGTGCAACCCCATAGACGGCATCCCACCAGGCTCCCCCGTCCCTGGGGTTCTCCAGGTAAGAACACTGGAGTGGGTTGCCATTTCCTTCTCCAATGCATGAAAGTGAAAAGGGAAAGTGAAGTCGCTCAGTCGTGTCCGACTCTTCGTGACCCCATGGACTGCAGCCTACCAGGCTCCTTTGCCCGTGGGATTTTCCAGGCAAGAGTACTGGAGTGGGGTGCCATTGCCTTCTCCGCTTGAAGCACTGCCAAACACTAAATAAGTAAAGAAATAAAGTCACACAGTTTCATTTAAAAAAAAAAAAAAAGGAACGTGTCCACACGTCACCATGTTGTCAGGCAGGGTTCTTTTTTTTTTTTTTTGGCTGCACTGGATCCTTGTTGGTGTGTACTGGCTTTCTCTAGTTGCTGTGAGCAGGCTTCCCGTTGGGGCAGCTTCTCATTTCAGAGTACAGATTCTAGGCACTCGGGCTTCCATAGTTGTGGCTCTCAGGCTTGGTTGCTTTGTGGCATGTGGGATCTTCCCAGACCAGGGATTGAACCCATGTCCCCTGACTTGGCAGAGGGATTCCTATCCACTGTACTACCAGGAAAGTCCTCAGCAGAGTTTTACAACACTGTCAGAGCAAAGAGAATGGATAGACCATTCTGGCTTAGGAGGTGCAGAATCTCATAGAAGAGTAGGAACGTGAACAAACCCTGGATAGCTAGGTTCCTAAGCACCTGACAGGATGTTTATAGCCTAGGTTGGGAAAGTTTGGTTCCATTCTTCCCTCTGTAAAGAAGACAAGTTGTTTCTCAGAAAGAAAGATAAAGGAGACTCTATACTCCTCTTGCATTTTCTCACCTGATATCAATTTCCAATTCTAAAACTGAAAACACACCTTGTCAGCCAACCTAGACCAAAACACAGAACTTTGGGTATGGAAATTAATCAAGACTTGGATATAAATTCAAGTCACCTATGAAACATGTTTCAACTCCACAGAATTCACTTTGAGACATTTAATAGAAAACACAACATTAAATCACAAAATAAATACACAAATTATGACTTTTCAGAGGTAAAAAAAAAATAAACAGTACTTAAGACCTGTCACTGCTAAGAAATATTAACCAAGGTCATTGGCTTGAAAGGGGAATTACCAAATTCATTTATTAGCCTTCTGCTTCTACTAAGATTCTCAAGCCTTGTTTAAACTAGTAAGTTAGAACTTTTTATTAAATAAACAAGTAATTGGCTCTGAATGGAAAATGAGCAGAAGCATAATTCAGTTTGCTTGTTCATACTTGGCCATCAGCTAGTAGAGCATGAAGTGTTTCCATGTCTACTGCTGGCCATCTTGTCCAGCTTTCCCCCCTTTGCTGTAAGTCTGAAGCAATAGGAAATTGCTCCCCAGAGGACATTTGGCAATGTCTGGGAACATTTTTGATTGTCAGAATGGAGAGGGGTGGGAAGTGTCACTGGCATCTAGTGGGTAGAGACCAGGGATGATGCTAAACACCCTGCCGTGCACAGTCCCCCCAAGCAAAAAAAAAAAAAAGGTGGGGGTGGATCCAGTCTGATATGTCAGTAGTGCTGGGGTTGAGAAACTGAACAAAGTCTGGGTAAGTTGAGAAAGGCCTTGCAGAGAAAAAAGAACAGATAAAATTCAGGAAGTCCATAGCTTTCTTAATGATGAAATTGTGAGAAGAGTGTTAGTATGGGCAGGTACTTAATATCAAAGATTCTACAGCATTTTGAGAAGAGCAGATCAGAAGCTCCACAGTTGCTGTTCGGGTTCTGCAGTGATTCCATTTTATTAACTCCAAATTGAAACCATGGTTTGGTAGATATTTTCCTTTTCTAAGTAGTGAATTTGTTTATGTGAAAATTTTAAATAATAAAAAATAGTATACCACATGTGTATGTTTGTGTTTATCTGTATCTATCTGTACACATACACACACAGGCTTCCCAGGTAGCTCAGTGGTAAAGAATCTGCCTGCCAATGCAAGAGAGGCAGGAGACTTGGGTTTGGTCTCTGGGTCGAGAAGATCCCCTAAGTAGGAAATGGCAACCCGCTCAAGTATTCTTGCCTGGAAAATTCCATAGACAGAGGAGCCTGGCAGGCTACAGTCCACAGGGTTGCAAAGAGTCAGACACAACTGAGCAATTGAGCACACACACACACACACACACATATGTACACATATAGATACACATATAGATTCTATTTAGTAAAAAGAATTATACTGTGGAAACATATATCTGCTGATGAAGGACTACTAAAATAAATTATGGTACATATCTTTATATCAGAGTATTTGTATATCCATTAAAAATAAGAAAGATGAATATAGAAATATGATATGCTTTAAGATTCTACAACAAAAATTTTAAAAGAAGAATAGGTTTAAAAATTGGCAGTTCAGTTCAGTTCAGTTCAGTTGCTCAGTCGTGTCCGACTCTTTGCGACCCCATGAATCACAGCACGCCAGGCCTCCATGTCCATCACCATCTCCCAGAGTTCACTCAGACTCACATCCATTGAGTCCGTGATGCCATCCAGCCATCTCATCCTCGGTCGTCCCCTTCTCATCCTGCCCTCAATCCCTCCCAGCATCAGAGTCTTCTCCAATGAGTCAACTCTTCGCATGAGGTGGCCAAAGTATTGGAGCTTCAGCTTTAGCATCATTCCTTCCAAAGAAATCCCAGGGTTTAATTATGTAGTATTTTGATTGTTGAGGCTTGATGGAGGTTATTTGAAAGATTAAATTTTCCATATACTGTTTTAAATTTCTATTAATAGAAAAAGTCAAAAGTAATCTTTGGGAAGCACTATGTGTTTTCATTTAGAAATATCAAGATATAATGTGCGCAGGGACCTAAATGGGAAGGAAATCCAAAAAAGAGGGACTATATGTATACATATAGCTGGTTCACTTTGCTATATAGCAGAAACTAATGCAACACGGTAAAGCAACTATATTCCAATAAAAATTAATTTAAAGAAAGATATAATGTGAATAGAAAGAAGTGAGGAATAGGGGTGGGGGGCAGAGTGAGGAAACACAAAAATTTATTTAAGTATCTGTAAGTGTTTAAATAAGGAAGTTATGGAATGCTACCCAAAAATGAATTAAAGTTGTTATGTGGGGAACTGGAAAGAGGAGTCAGGAACTAAAAGGATGGGGAATAAGAATGGGAACAAGACTTTTCAGTATATACCTTTTGTAAATTTTCGAGCCCTATGAAAATACTACATAATTAAAACTTTAAATGGCATGAAATAAGAGTTCATAAGATAGAAATGAATCCTGTTCTCAAAAACTGGGGACATGTTGTTGCCATATTACATTCTACCCTTGAAAAGAACTCAGACTACTTTCACAAAGATTATCTCATTTATCTTCACAAAAACCCTGAAAATTTTTAAATGGGCATGGAAATGGGGGTAGAGCAGCAATCATCAGTCTGATATAAGCTGCACAGATCACATGAAACTGGAATTAGGTTTGTTCTCCCCGGATCTTCAAAATAGAAAAGAACCAAAGTATAAGGGTAAAGAGAGAGAGGGTAATTCCCTGGTGGTCCAGTGGTTAGGACTTCCTGCTTTCTCTGGCAAGGGCATGGGTTGGATCCCTGGCTGGGGAACTAAGATCTCACAGAGAGACAGAGAGAGAACATTAGACTCAACAGGATGAACTTTTAGAACAAAAACCAGTCTAAGGGAGGCCTCAGAAACAGCAAATTGACCAGGTCATTTCTATATAAAATCTTGGTGAAGTGTGCAATTCAGCAGGCATTTATTGAGCTTAGATTGTGCTAGACCTAAAGGTAGAATGGAGTTAAAGATGAACAAACCACATTCTTAGATATGGTTATGTCTGCATGTGAGGGGAGGGTTACCTGGTAATACCTGTAAAGATTTAAATTGCCTGCCTCCTAAAACCCAGAAATTTCATTTTATGCTATCTATATATATAAAAGAGGCATGTGTATAAGAATGATCTGTGGATGTTTCTTCAGTATCCTAAATTGGAAATGACCAATGTGTCAATTAATAGGGGATTGACTGGCTAAAGAAGCTAGAGTAATATATTCATATTAGGAAGTATCAGGAAGCAGTTTAGAAATAGAAAGTAGAAGACAACTTGAGAAAGCTACATGTAATAAAAGAATAAATTGCCAAAATATACAGTTGAATTGGAAAGGGAAGAAAAAGGTTGAAGGACCATCCATACAATATGATACAAATGAAATTTTTTAAAAGCTTCATATTTTTCATGGGCATATACAAATGTATGAAATATGCAGGAAAAGTTCTGAAGGAAAAGAAAAAAGTGATAACAATGTTCACTTCCAGGGACTGGGAAAAGGAATGGTGAAAGGATGCCTTCAGCCTTCTCTGTAATGTTCTAATTTTTTTTACAAGGCCAGTGAGTTTATGGATCATTCATTTAATTAAAATAATTGCTTTCATGTGTGTGCTAAGTTGCTTCAGTCGTGTCCGACTCTTTGCAACCCTATGGACCATAGCCCACCTGGCTCCTCTGTCCATGGGATTCTCCAGGCAAGAGTACTGGAATGAGTTGCCATTTTCCTACTCCAGGGGATCTTACTGACCCAGGGATCGAAACTGCATCTCTTACATCTCCTTCATTGGCAGGTGGGTTCTTTACCATTAGCACCACCTGGGAACCCCCATACTTACAAGCAAAAAAGAGAAGGCAGCATCCTTTCTCAGTAATGCTAAGAGATGCAAAAGCCATCTTTAGACTATGAGAAGAGCCACATACTAAGGATCGTGGAGCAAAAACATCTTCTGAGGAGTTTGGTACCTTGATTATATCCTAGCACTGCTGCATAGCCTGGGCAGTTACCTCTGACTTCTTCCTTTTGAAAATTTTTTTTTTTAAGAGACATATTTCTTTGTTAGGTTGAATATTCTCTCTCTCTCTCTGTTTGAAAAAAAAATTACTTATTTATTTGGCTGTGTTGGGTCTTAGTTGTGGCATGTGGGATCTAGTTCCCTGACCAAGGATCAAACCTGGGCCTCCTGGCATTGGGGGCGCAGAGTCTTAGCCACTGGAGCAGCATGGAAGTCTCACTACTGACTTCTTCTTATCTGAGAAAAATAAACCTCTTTCGGTCAAGTCCACAGTCAGGTCCCTTCCTGACAAATGTGATCTAACAATCACACTGGTCTCTAGAGAGGTTCATTTTGGGGAAAGAATAGAGATGCCAGAAAGGCCTTAGCCAAGTCTGGCTTTGAAAATGTAAAGAATTGCTCCTCCACTCCAAGGTCCCTTGGGACCACCAGGCCCAGAGCATGTGCCAGACACACCAGGAATCAGACGGAGCCACAGCCCTCAAAAACTCAGAGAAACATGGAATGGAGGGAGGGGGCTTGCACAGGGCTTCAAATCCCCCTAAGCAAACACACAGGGCAGGACAGTCTGCCAGAAAGCTGAGTGTCTGCAACTTGACTCCAGTGTTTACGGCCATAGATCCCACTCTACCCACAGCAGCAGCAAGGGTGGCAGGGGAAGGGCTGGGGCTTTGGCAGCTGTTTGTTTGAACCTGCCTGGGCAGCTCTCTGAACACTTATTTCAAAAGCAGGCAAGGGATGGGGACATTTCAGGAGTCCCCAAAAAGAACTTAGGAGAAGGGAAAAGAATAGCACACACCCTGGAAATGGATTGTGTTCCCCAAGGCAATATTTGTCCTTTCAGATGGGCCAAATCTCCCCTGATGGGATTTCCGTGAAACAGGAGGGAAGGGGGCAGGGCACAACCTTTAAAAGAATGACAGAACCATGCTGCTGCTGCTGCTGCTAAGTCACTTCAGTCATGTCCGACTCTGTGCGACCCCAGAGATGGCAGCTCACCAGGCTCCCCCATCCCTGGGATTCTCCAGGCAAGAACACTGGCGTGGGTTGCCAGTTCCTTCTCCAGTGCATGAAAGTGGAAAGTGAAAGTGAAGCCGCTCAGTCGTGTCCATAGGACATGATAAAACACTGAGTCCAAGATGGCACAAGGTTCAACTTCCAGTGGACCTTGAGGCTCATTATATGTTCATTGTTATACACTTACAAACTAAAACTTAAAACTCAACATTCAAGATCGTCCCCTCACTTCCTGGCAAATAGAAGGGGAGAAAGAGGAAGCAGTGACAGACTTTATATTCTTAGGCTCCAAAATCACTGCAGATGGTGACTGCAGCCATGAAATTATAAGATGCTTGCTCCTTCAAAGAAAATCTATGGCAAATCTAGACAGCATATTAAAAAGCAAAGATATCCCTTTGCTAACAAAGGGCTTCCTAGTCAAAGCTATTGTTTTTTCATGTATAAATGTGAGAGTTGGACCATCAAGAAGGCTAAGTGCCAAAGAATTGATGTTTTTGACTTGTGGTGCTGAAGAAGACTCTTGAGAGTCCCTTGAACTGCAAGGTGATCAAACCAGTCAATCCTAAAGGAAATCAACCCTGAATATTCACTGGAAGGACTGATGCTAAAGCTGAAGCTCCAATACTTTGGCCACCTGATTTGAAAAGCCAACTCTTTGGAAAAGACCCTGATGCTGGGAAGTAGTGAAGGCAAAAGGAGAAGAGGGCAGCAGAGGATGAGATGGTTAGACAGCATCACCAACTCAATGGACATGAATATGAGCAAACTCTGGGAGATAGTGAAGGTCAGGGAAGCCTGGCATGATATAGTCCATGGGGCTGCAAAGAGTCAGACAGCACTTAGCGACTGAACAACAAGCTAAATGGCACACCCACCAGTGCCATGACAGTTCTGAGGCCAACTATAAAAGGCCAAAAAATGGGCAGTGGTTCAATTCCTGGAACTGATACACAAAAGTTTGATCATAAGCATTTTTTTTTACATGTGATACCTGCTCCAATACAAAAGCTGATATAGAATAAACCAGACTCTGGGTATTGCCCTCTGTCACATCATCTGGGATTTCAGCAAAGGTAACCATGATAGGGACTGGAGTTAGGAAACTAGGTTTCAAATCCTGGCTCTGCCTCTTAACTGCCTCTTAAGCAAATCACATCATTTCTTGGAACCTCAGTGTCTTCATCTGCTAAGTGAGAATAGTGTACCTGTCACCTAGAGCAGGAAGTGGCCACCCACTCCAGAATTCTTGCCAGGATAATCCCATGGACAGAAGAGCCTGGCAGGCTACAGTCCATGGGGTCACAAAGAGTCAGATGCAACTGAAGCCACTGAGCACACCTAGAGGAGCTGTGAGAATCAGATGAATGCCCGCTGAGAGCACGTGCACCCAGATCAAGCTTTGCATGAAGCTGGCCTTCATAGACTGTTGGTCACATCTGAATCTGGGGAGATGGGCAGCCCCACTCTCTGAGCTGAGTTCCTAGAGGGCCTTAGTGGCAGCATCTGGTTGAAAGAGAGCCCTGGGCTAGTTGATTTGAAGCTATATTTGCATAGCAAACACACTCTTTTTGTTTTGTTTTACTTAAAAACTCTATCATTTTATAACATAAAGTTCCCTATTAAGAAATTAATTTTAAACATTTTCATCATAATGTAATACATTCTCACCTTACTAAACATTTTTAAATGTAGGAAAATCAACCATAGTTCTAGTATTTAATTTTAACATTTAACATATTTTTTCTAGTTTTTTTCAATGTGTGCTTTTTTTTTTTTTTTTAACCTTGGTAAAGATGCTGGTAAAAACTAATTAGGTTCTATTTTCTCCTAGGACAAAATTTGTAAATATATATATGCTTATCTATAAATAAATATATATATGAGGTGAGATAGAGAAAGAGACAGGGAAAGAGAGGGAGAGAGGTTTATTTTAAGGAATTGGCTCAGGCAATTGCAGAGGCTTGGCGCATACAAAAGAGGTAGAGATTCAGAGAAGAGTTGCAGTTTGAGTCGCAACAGAATCCCTTCTTGCTCAGGGAGAATCACTCTTTTTTTCACTAAGTTCTTCAACAGATTAGATGAGGCCCATCCACATTGTTTCTCAAAGTCCATCAATTTATTTAATTTTATTTGGCCATGCCCCGAGACCTGTAGGATCTTAGTTCCCCAACCAGGAATCGAACCTGTGTCCCTTGAAGTGGCCACACAGAGTCCCAATCGCTGAACTGCCAGGAAATTCCCAAAGTCCATCAGTTTAAATGTTAACCTCATCCAAAAACACCTTCACAGAGGGACTTCCTTGGTGGTCCAGTGATTAAAAATCGGCCCTGCAATGCAGAGGATGTGGGTTCTATCCCTGGTCAGGAACTAAGATCCCACATGCCTCGGGGCTACTGAGCCCTAGAGCTCTAGAGCCCGTCCTCTAAGAAAGCCCACGCACCCCACTGAAGATCCAGCACAGCCAAGATTTTAAAAAAGAAAAAGATATAACACAAAAATGCCTTCGCAGAAACAGAAACCATGGGTAGGCACCATGGGCCAGCCTAGTTGACATATAAAATTAACCCTTTGTAAAACCTTTTTATAAGTGAAAGCCCTGAGGGTCAAATGAAGCTCTATATAAGCTGCTTCTCATACTATAAAGGTATTTGTGTAAAACTTTGTGGAAACCATAGCAGCTGTTGAACCCTGGGCAAGTTTAGCTTAATTCCAGGAAGAGTTTTATAACAGCTGTGGTAGTGTGTGTGGAGTGATTTTACTATCTGCAGTCAGCAAGCTCATTGCTTTTATTTAGATTATATGATGAAGACCGGAATACGTGGAGCTGATGGAAATTGGGGTAGGAGGTGCTTGCAGCACATGACTTTGCTAGTGAGGTCACGTGGCTTGAACAAACAAGGTGGGACAGTGATACCCTGATGGTGCTTCTTAAGGAGACAATGTTCTTGCGTGTTACTCTAGTTGGTGTCCTCTGGAAAGCCTGCCAGCCCAACCCTGCTGCTTTGACAAAGCTCCATCACCCTCAGGAGAAGGCTTGAGGCGGCCAAGGCAATAAAGGGAATTAAAATGCTGGCAAAGATAGAAAAAAACTTCAGGCCCAAGTCCCATTCCCAAAGAATGGGAATTGGAACCATGAGCCTTGCTATTTCTGTCTTCTCGGAGATTACAGTGTGCGGCTGGCAGGTATCTCTAACAAGAGAAATTTGTAGAGCATGAGAGCCAGTAGGTCATAGGGTCCGAGGAAGGCTCAGTCCCACCCCTGCCACACCTCCCAATACACCACCAGTTGCCTCCATCATCAGCAGCTTTAGTCATCTCCAGCCTAAGATAGAGGTTGTCCGGAACCTTAACTGGAAAGGTCAGTTGATTTAAATAGCTGTGGCATTCACAGCAACTTTCCTGGCATAAGAAAGGAAACCCAAGCCGCAATAGATGATGTTCCCAGGGCACTACCTATGGTTGCAGGAACAGAAATGGAGGCTACTGAGCATTCGTTTGATACTGGCTGTGTTCCCTACTCGTGTGATTTGGCACGTCCACAGAGTGACCTTACTTAATCCTGAGGGCTGTGTATCATTGTAACCGTGTTGTAGGTGATGGAAAATCTCAGCAGGATTAAATGACTTGCCCAAAGGCAAGAAGATCAGACCTTGCTCCTTCACTGGCTCAGTGCTGTAGACTTAGAGCCATGTGCTTAAAAAATGTAGGCACTTTTTTCCCCGGGAAAAGATGATAAACGCATACTTTTTTAAAAACTCCAAACTGTAGAGAAAAACAACCACAAACAATTCTCTCTTATCCCTGTCTCAAGTAAGTCACTATCAGTACTTGTAAATTTTACCAGGAATAGTCTATGAATATAAGCATATAAATGTATTTGGAAGTGTGTGTGTCTGCTTTTTGTGTGCACCCACCTTGCTTTTTCACTTGGTCCAGGGGACTTCCCTGGTGGTCCAGTGGCTAAGACATGATGCTCCCAGTGCAGGGGACATAGGTTCAATCCCTGGTCAGGGAACTAGATCCCACATGCTCAGTGTGGCTAAATAAACTTAATCAGAAGCTACTGTATAGCACAGGAAAGTCTGCTCAATGATCTGTGGTGACCTAAATGGGAAGGAAATCTAAAAAAGAAATGGATATGTGTGTGTGTGTGTGTGTGTATATATAACTGATTCATTTTGCTGAACAGCAGAAATTAACACAACATTGTAAAGCAGCTATACTCCAATAAAAAATTAAAAAAAAAAAAAAAAGTCTGCTGATTACAAGCCAGGAGTTCTAGAGAGAACAGTGGAGAGGTCAATTGTGGGGAAGGGAGGAATAAATTGGTCCACGTTAGGGGATATGTAGAATAGCAGGGATATGAGAGGCCCTGTGATAAAGGCTGAGGTTTAGAGCTCTGGCTGGATTGGGAAAAATAGGGATGGGGACTTGATAGAATTAGTATTGGGTGATCCATTCAAAATGCAGTCCAGATTATTATTCCTAATTCCTGAGTAAGGAGACTAGGCTTTGCAGCAACAAGCTCCTTGGGCAGCTTGGGGTATTATGAGTCCCACTTTACAAGTATATTGAATTACTCTTGACGAACTTAAGTAAATTGATGCCAGATGGAGAATGAGCTAGATCCTTTGAGTCCAGAATCAGGAGTTGGCCCACACTCTGAAGCTAAGAGGTGTTTCCTAAATTTGATTGAGCAGAATTATATGGGATGGCTCTTTTTTTTTTTTTTTTGCTGTGCTGAGTCTTAGTTGTGGCAGGTGGGATCTTTAGTTGCAGCATATGGGATCTAGTTCCCTGACCAGGGATAGAACCCGGGCTTCCTGCACTGAGAGTGCAGTGTGTTAGCCACTGGACCACCAGGGAAGTCCTTGGGATGGTTCTTAAAAATATGTACTCACTCTCTCCCTCCTCTGGAGGTGGGCATCCCTGATTCTGCAAGTTTCTAATTTACCCCATTACCGAAGTTGTAGAAAGAAGATGGTGCTGGGAACACAGAACTCTTCGGTTCGTTTGGAATTGTAGAGGACCATCTTTTATATACATGATTGTGATGTTTGAAGAAAAGGTAGAGGGGAAGTGAAAGCTTAGTACTAGTTTAGTCTAATATATCCCTACCAGTTAAAAACAAACAGCATACAAATAAGTCCATTGCATTTTAAAAGCAAAAATTATATGGTCAAGAAATACACTAACTCTATGGCTTCCCTGGTAGCTCAGATGGTAGAGAATCCACCTGCAGTGCAGGAGAGCCAGGTTCAATCCCTGGGTTGGGAAGATCCCCTGGAGATGGAAATGGCTACGCACTCCAGTATATGGAGAACCCCATGGACAGAGGAGCCTGGTGGGCCACAGTCCATGAGTCAGACACGACTGAGACACGCGAAAAGTCAGACATGCAAAGAATCAGACACACAAAGAGTCAGACACGACTGAGCAATTAAGCACAAAGGCAAAATAGGTTGCCTCTTAGGTTGCTAGTACGTACTTAGGTATGAAGAGCCCAGGAAACTGAGAATCATAGTGGAAAGTTCAAGTTGGTCGTTTTTCATCTTCTTTCGTCTGGTCATTTTAGCCCTTGTGGCAGTTCTTTCAGAATATGATAGAGTCTGGACTTCCCTGGCGAGTCTAGTGTTGAGAGTCATGCTGGCCAGTGCAGGGGACATGGCTTTGATCCCTGGTCTAGAAGGATTGCATGTGCCACAGCCACTGAACCCACCCACCTAGAACCCGTGCTCTGCAACGAGAGAGGCCACTGCAGTGAGAAGCCCGTGTGCAGCGATGAAGACTCAGCACAGAGACATACACACGTACATATATAATTTTTTTAAAGAATATAATAGAATACTTATTGTTACACTTAGTCTTCTCATATCACAAAAGAAAAGTGATAAGGAAATTATGTCAAATGGATTTGACATACAGGTATCCCCCGCTTTTCAGAATTTCACCTTATTCTGGGTTCCTTTATGCCCCTTTGATTTCAGGAAAGACCTAAAGACCTAGTACTTGTTTTGGTAACAAATCCAAAGAGGATTTTTGCTTTTACAAAAAAAGTCAAAAATTGAGAGTAGCGTTCAGTGTTTGTTTTGCAGGAGACTTTGTAGAAACAGCAGGTACCGCCCACCCCCTCCCCCGACCCAAGCTGAGTGGCAGTGCCAGGCTCCTTCCCAGGGAGCCACACTCATCTCAGCATCAAGCCGCTGTATCCCTTCTGCCTGTTTTATTTTTGTTTAAACTTTTTAATTTATATTGGAGCACGCTGTGATAGTTTCAGGTCCACAGCACCGTGACCCAGCCATACATATACATGAATCCGTTCTCCCCCAGATTCCCCTCCCATCTAGGCTACCACATAACATTGAGCAGATTACCCTGTGCTAAACAGTATGTCCTTGTTGGTTATGTATTTAAATTTTTAAATTTTTTAAAATTCATTTATTTTTGGCTGCATTGGGGGTCTGTTGCTGCGGGGGCTACACTCTATTGGGGCTTCTCACTTGCTGCAGAGCACGGGCTCTAGAGTGCGCAGGCTTCAGCAGCTGTGGCTCATAGGCTTAGCTGCTCTGCAGCATGCGGAATCTTCCCTTACCAGGGATCAAACCCATGTCCCCTGCATTGGCAGGCAGATTCTTAACCACTGGACCACCAGGGAAGTCCTGGTTATCCATTTTAAATATAACAATGTGTACATGTCTAATCCAAACTCTCTTAACCATCCCTTCCCTCCACAAGCCACCATGGTTTCAAACTGTGTCTATGAGCACTTACGCTTTATCTCAGTTTACTCTGTGCTTCCATTAGCAAGATGTGTAGCGAGAGGATCGCTTCTTTGATTTACGCCATTTCGACTTAGTAGACATTTCAGAGGAACACGCCGAGGAACCGAGCAGTCAAACTTAACCTGAGTTAGAAACGTTCCGTTTCTGAAACATAAAGACAAAAGGAGGAGGAACCAAGGACACAAAATAAAACTGGCCACATCGCAAAAAGTTAAAACGAGAGAAAGGGGTCTGTTGCACTTGTAAGTAACTGAAATTAATGTACGACAATGCCACGTTGCGCAGGTTACAAAGCACTTTCACATTTACTATGTCCCCGAAGCGGTAGTGGTAGGCTCAGGACAGTTATCACTGCCATTGCCATTTTAAGGATGACATACCGCAGAGTTCCAGGAACCTGTGGCACTGGACTGCCTGGGATCAGATCCTAACTGCTTTTACTCATGTGTGGCCTTTGGCAAGAGGCTTAATCTTTCTGTGCCTCAGCTTTGTCTGTAAAATGGAAATAACAATAGTAACTGTAGCTCATAGGATTCTTGTGGAGTTAAATGGATCAACAGCACCTAGCAGAGCGAGGCCCAAGAGGGAGGGGATATATGTATACATAGAGCTGATTCACGTTGTTGTACAGCAAAAACTAACAGCATTGTAAAATAACTATTGTAATAAAAACAAACAAAAAACCCCCAAACAAACAAAAAACAGCACCTAGTCTGCAGTAATTACTGAGGCCAGGAGAATTTAAAAAAATAAAAAAAACTTTACACGTAGCCTTTTATTATAGAGATTTTTGTTTATACTGTTTTTAAAGCACATGCCTAAAAGATAAAGGAATATAAATGAGTAACAGCTCTATTAAGAATTCACCAACTCATTCAACGCTTATTGAGTATCTACTAGGAACTTGGATAGATATCAGGAGGTGCCAAAGATAGGGTAGAGAACTCTGAATTTACACACATAAAATGTTGTTTTATTTCATCTGTTTTAATTAAATGAAATCTGAAGCCAATAGTAGTGATACTGAGATGCCCTGGTACCTCCAGCAACCTCATACTCCCCATCAGAATCTCTACTCAGCCATTCCAAATAGATTTACAAGCTAAGTAAAAGGTGTCCTTGCTCTGCAGACACATCTCCAGGGTGAGTCGCCTGGCTGCACTGACAACGCAAAAGCTGCCCTACTCACCTCCTCTCAGCGGTGCCTTTGGTGCAATCCAAGCCTGGGTTGCTGGGTCCCTGGCGCTGCCCAGAGCTGGAAAGAAATTCAGAAGAATTACCTGGTGCCCAGCTGCTGCTGCTAAGTCACTTCAGTCGTGTCCGACTCTGTGCGACCCCACAGACGGCAGCCCACCAGGCTCCCCCATCCCTGGGATTCTCCAGGCAAGAACACTGGAGTGGGTTGTCATTTCCTTCTCCAATGCATGAAAGTGAAAAGTGAAAGTGAATTCTCTCAGTCGTGCCCAACCCTCGGCGACCCCATGGACTGCAGCCTTCCAGGCTCCTGCGTCCATGGGATTTTCCAGGCAAGAGTACTGGAGTGGGGTGCCATTGCCTTCTCCTCTGGTGCCCAGAACAGAAGGAAAAAGTTGCAAGCAGCTGATGCAGGTGATGTCAATGCTTGCAGTTCCTGGAAGCACATGGCCAGCTCACTGCTCTGGCCCAGCCTCTTCAGGTGAATCCTGTCTCCTTCCTGGGCCCTAAAACAATATCCATGTCTCTTCTGTCTTGAAGAGTACTTCCTTTAAATCTTTTCAGACGTTCCCTTCCTTGGGGAGCCCCCTGTGCCCATTCCCTGCAAGATTTAAAGTGTTTGGGCTTTCACTTGAGGACTGCTAGGCTTCCAGCAGCTTCAGATTTCCACCCAGCTTCAGTTTCCACCCAGCAACCCAACCTTCCCCTGAGGCAAAAATCCCAGCTCACCACCTGCCAAGCGGTGGGGCCAGCTGGGGGTGGGGGAGGGGAGGGCTACCTGCTAAAGTGCTCTTGGAACCTCTGTCAGTAACCTTAGCATGATAGAAGTCAGGATACTGTACACTGGGTGATTGCTGCCCTAAGTTTTTAAGACACAAATTTTGGTAGTGAGACTGGTAAGCTTTTTTTCTTTTAAATTTATTCTCAGTCAGAGGATAATTGCTTTACAATGCTGTGTTGGTTTCTGCCATACAGCAACGAGACTGGTAAGCATTTTTTTTTTTTAAATAAGAATAGACATAAAATCTGTCAACATCTAAGTCCCTGCTATGTGCTAAAGGCCATGCTTGAAGCTAGAACAGACCAGAGACCAGAAACTACACAATTCCTCTTCTCAGAGTTAAGTGGGGAGAGAGGCGTTGAATAAGTTAATTTAGAAATCAAACACTCTATTGTTTAGAATTACACGTGTGCCAAGCCGTAAAGTGAAGCAAAGGACTGAGTAATGTGAAATTCAGGCTGTGATTACTTCTGTGGAGAGGGAAGATAAAGCAATGTGGGGTGGGGAGGCTGTACCGGGAGGGCTACATTTTTTTTTTCCCCAAATCCTTTTTTTTTTTTTTTAACTTTTCATTTTATGTTGGAGTATAGCTGATTAACAATGTTGTGTGACAGTTTCAGATGAACAGGGAAGGGACTCAGTCGTATATACACATTTATTCATTTTCCCCTACTCCCTTCCCATCCAGGCTGCCACATAACGCTGAGCAGAGTTTCATGTGCCGTACAGTAGGTCCTGGTGGGTTATTCATTTTAGATATAGCAGTGTGTACAGACAACCGTAAGTTCATTCTCTAACTCTGAGTCTCTTTTTGTTTTGTAAGTTCAATTGTAGCATTTCTTTTTAGATTCCACATATGCTGCTGCTACTGCTGCTGCTAAGTCGCTTCAGTCATGTCCGACTCTATGCGACCCCGTAGACAGCAGCCCACCAGGCTCCCCCGTCCCTGAGATTCTCCAGGCAAGAACACTGGCGTGGGTTGCCAGTTCCTTCTCCAATGCATGAAAGGGAAAAGTGAAAGTGAAGTCGCTCAGTCGTGTCCAACTCTTAGTGACCCCATGATTTTCCAGGCAAGAGTATCCATGGACAGAGGAGCATGGTAGGCTGCAGATTCCACATATAGGGGATGTTATATGATAGTTCTCCTTCTCTGTCTGACTAATTTCATTCAATATGACAATCCCTAGTTTCATCCATGTTGCTGCAAATGGCATTATTTCATTCTTTTTAATGGCTGAGTAATATTCCATTGTATGTATGTATCACATCTTCTTTATCCGTTTCTCTGCTGATGGACATTTAGGTTACTTCCATGTTTGGGCTGTTGTAAACAGTGCTCCAATGAACATTGGGCTGTATGTATCCTTTCAGATCATGTTTTCCTCCAGATATATACCCATGAGTGGGCTTGTAGGGTCATGTGGTAGCTCTATTTTTAGTTTTTGAAGGAACCTTCATATGTTCTCCATAGAACTGTACCAATATACATTCCCACCAGTGGTGTAGAAAGGTTCCCTTCTCTCCCCACCCTTTTTAGCATTTATTGTTTGTGGATTTTTTGATAATAGCCATTCTGACTGGTATGAGGTAGTATCTCATTGTAGTTTTGATTTTGCATTTCTCTAATAATTAGCAATGGTGAACATTTTTTCATGTGTCTATTGGCCATCTGTATGTATTCTTCAAAGAAATGTCTATTTAGGTCTTTGCCCATTTTTTGAGTGGGTTGTTTGTTTTGGTGCTGTTAAGCATCATGAGCTGTTTGTATTAATAAATTTTGGAGACTAATCCCTTGTCCATCACATCATTTGCAAATATTTTCTCCCAACCTGTGGGTTGTCTTTTCATTTTGTATATTGTTTCCTTTAGTTTGCAAATGTTTTTGAGTTTAAGTAGGTCCCATTTGTTTATTTTTACTTTTATTTCCATTATTCTAGGACACATATTTGTTTTTTAAAAAAAGGTATTGCTGTGATTTATGTCAGAGAATATTCTGCCTTTGTTTTCCTTTAGAAGTTTTATAGTGTCTGGTTTCACATTTAGGTCTTTAATCCATTTGAGTTTATTTTTCTGTACTGTGTTAAAGAATAATCTAGTTTCTTTTTTTTTTTTTTCACTTATACCTGTCTAGTTTTCCCAGCGCCATTTGTTGAAGAGACTGTCTTTCCAACATTGTGTAGTCTTGCCTCCTTTTCATAGCTTAATTCACCATAGGTATGATGGGTTTATTTCTGGGTTTTCTATCCTGTTCCATTGATCTATATTTCTATTTTTGAGTAAGTACCATACTGTTTTGATGACTGTAACTTTGTAGTATAGTCTGAAGTCAGGGAGCCTGATTCTTCCAGCTCTGTTTTGCTTTCTCAAAATTGATTTGGCTATTCAGGGTCTTTTGTATCTCCATAAAAATTTTCAGATTTTTTTGTTCTAGTTCTGTGAAAAAATGCCATTGGTAATTTTTAGGGATTGCATTAAATCTGTAGATTGCCTTGGATGGTATAGCATTTTGATAATATTGATTCTTCCAGTCCACAAACATGGTATATCTTTCCATTTGTTTGTGTCTTCTTTGATTTATTTCATCAGCATCTTATAGTTTTTGGAGTACAGGTCTTTTGTCTCTTTAGTTAAGTTTATTACTAGGTATTTTATTATTTTTGATGTGATGGTAAATGGAGTTGTTTCTTGAATTTCTCTTTATGATCTTTCATTGTTAGTGTAGAGAAATGCAACAAGTTTATGTGTATTAACTTTGTAACTTACAACTTTACCATTTTCATTGATGAGCTCTAGTAGTTTTCTGGTATATCTTTAGAATCTTCTGTATATAGTATCATGTCATTTACAAACAGTGACAGTTTAACTTCTTTTCCAAGGATTCCCTTTACTTCTTTTTCTTCTCTGATTGCTATAGCTAGGACTTCCAAAACTATGTTGAATAAATGTGCCAAGAGTGGACATCTTGTTCTTGCTCCTGGTCTTAGAGGAAGTGCTTTCAGCTTTTCACCATTGAGTAGGATGTTAGCTGTAGGTTTGTCATATATGACCTTTATTATATTGAGGTAAGTTCCCTCTATGCCTACTTTCTGGAGAGTTTTTATCATAAATTGATGCTGAATTATGTCAAAAGCTTTTACTGCATCTACTGAGATGATCATATCATTTTTGCTTTTCAATTTGTTGATGTGGTATATCACATTTGTTGATAAGTGGATACTGGAAACTCCTTGCATCCCTGGGATGAATCCCACTTGATCATGTTGTTGTTGTTCAGTCACTAAGATGGATCCAACTCTTTGCAGCCTCATGGACTGCAGCACAGCAGATTGCTCTGTCCTCCACTATCTCTTGGAGTTTGTGAAAATTTATGTCCATTGGGTCAGTGATGCTATCTAACCATCTCTTCCTTTTCCTTTAGTCTTTCCCAGCATCAGGATCTTTTCCAACGAGTCAGCTTTTTGCTTCAGGTGGCTAAATTATTGGAGCTTCAGCTTCAGCATCAGTCCTTCCAGTGAATGTTCAGGATTGATTTCCTCTAGGTTTTATCTTCGGAGAAGGCAATAGCACCCCACTCCAGGACTCTTGCCTGGCAAATCCCATGGACAGAGGAGCCTGGTGGGCTGCAGTCCATGGGGTTGTTAGGAGTCAGACATGACTGAGTGACTTCACTTTCACTTTTCCCTTTCATGCATTGGAGAAGGAAATGGCAACCCACTCCAGTGTTCTTGCCTGGAGAATCCCAGGAACAGAGGAGCCTGGTGGGCTGCTATCTCTGGGGTGGCACAGAGTTGGACACGACTGAAGCAACTTAGCAGGTTTGATCTTTCAGTTCAAGGGATGCTCAGGAGTCTTCTCTAGAACCACAATTCAAAAGCATCAGTTCTTCAGTTCTCAGCCTTCTTTATGGTACAGCTCTCACATCCATACAACTACTGGAAAAACCATAGCTTTGGCTATACAGACCTTTGTAGGCAAAGTGATATCTCTGACTTTTAATATGCTGTCTAGGTTTATCATAGATTTTTTCCTAAGAAACAAGCATCTTTTAATTTCATGACTACAGTCACTGTCTGCAGTGATTTTGGAGCCTAAGAAAATAAAATCTGTCACTGCTTCCACTCTTTCCTCTTCTATTTGCCAAGAAGTGATGGAGCCAGATGCCATGGTCTTAGTTTTTTGAATGTTGAGTTTTAAGCCAACTTTTTCATTCTCCTCTTTCACCCTCATCAAGAGGCTCTTTAATTCCTCTTCACTTTCTGCCATTAGAGTGGTAATATCTGCATATCTGAGATTGTTGGATATTTTTCCTGACAGTCTTGATTCCAGTCTGGCATTTCACATGGTGTACTCAGCATGTAAGTTAAATAATCATGGTGGCAATATATAACCTTGTTGTACTCCTTTCTCAATTTGGAGCCAGTCCATTGTCCCATGTCTGATTTTAAATGTTGCTTCTTGACCCACATACAGGTTTCTCAGGAGACAGATAAGGTGGTCTGGTACTCCATCTATTTAAGAATTTTTCATGGTTTGTTATTATTCATACAGTCAAAGGCTTAATCATGGTATATGATTTTTTAATGTGTTGTTAGATTTGAATTGCTAGTATTTTGTTGAGGATTTTTACATCTATGTTCATCAGTGATATTGGCCTGTAATTTTCTTTTTTTGTGGTATCTTTGTCTGGTTTTGGTATCAGAGTGAGGACAGTCTTATAGACTGAGTTTGGAAGTTTTCCTTCCTCTGCAATTTTTTGTAATAGTTTCAGAAGGATAGGTGTTAACTCTTCCCTAAATGTTTGATAGAATTCGCCTGTGAGGTCATCAGGTCCTGGACTTTTGTTTGTTGGGAGTTTTTAAATCACAGTTTCAATTTCAGTGCTTGTGACTGGTCTATTAATATTTTCTCTTTCTTCCTGTTTCAGTCTCGGGAGACTACCTTTCTAAGAATTAAACAATTTCTTGAGACTGGTAAGCTTTTTAATGCCAACAAGATTTTAGAAAAGTCATGAAAGCAAATTATCATGTGGTAATTAGAAACAAAAGGTCTGATCACAACAAATAGACTAAGAGCAAGTCATGGCAACCTGGCTGCTTTTCTTTTCTTTTCTTTCTTTCTTCCTTCCTTTATTTTCTTCTTCTTTTTTTTAATAGTGTCATTAAACTAGTAGGTAAGGGCAAAATTTGTCTTGATTCCAGTAAGAAAAAAGTCTCTTGTGAGTAAACTAAACAAAATGAAAATAATGTAAACTGGACAAATGAAAGTTAGATGGATCGGTATCTGGTGGAACAATGAATATTCAGAGTGTTAATTGATGAATTGATTCCAACCTGAAAGGAAGATTTTTCATAGTTTTGCAGCGAAATATTCTACTTATATCTTCCTCCATTCAGTTTTTTGTCATTTATTTGATTGAAGAATTTATAGTAATACAGTTACATAATTTGCCAGTGACTCAAAAAGGAGAAACAAGATGAATTCATAAAGGTCACAGTGACTTGAAAACTTTGTACCAAAATCAGTAAGGTGATTTGTAACAAGGATAAACTTTAAAAATTTTTTGATTTTATATTGGATTATAGCTGATTTATAATATTGTGCTAGTTTCAGGTGTATAACAAAGTGATTCATTTATACATATACATGTATCTATTCTTTTTCGAATTTTCTTCCGTTTAGGCCATTACATAATACTGAGCAGAGTCCCTGTGCTATACAGTTGGTCCTTGCTGGTTATCCACTTTAAATATAGCAGCGTGTACATGTGAATCCTAAACTCCCAATTTATCCTCCCTCCACCTATCTTTCCCCTTTGTTAACCGTAAGTTTGTCCTCTGAGAGTCTGTTTTTGTTTTGTAAAAGTTCATTTGTATCACTTTTTAGATTCCTTTATGTAAGTGATATCATATGATATTTTTATGACTTAGGATAAACGTTATATTCTTATGGAGACCTAACCTGAAAATCAAGAGCACAGTATATGTTGGTTTAAGAGCAATGCATTCCTGCTGTCAAGGGAGGACTGCAAAGCAACAGTTGTGATAAGACTTTCAAAAAGTCAGCAAATTTTTCCTTACATTGATTAGAAATTTAATGTCTAGAAGAAGGAAGAAGCAGGCACCTACTGTAAAATTACACCTATTAGAATGGTCCTAGAGAATCAACCTTTTAGAAATGGATCAATGATCCAGAAAATATCTAGAGGAATGAGAACAGGCTGGGGAAGGATCTAGAAGTCATTATAGAACAAAAATAACTGGGAATGTTCAATGTGAAAAAGAAATGACTCAATGTAGACATGAGTCCTGTGTAATTTCAGAGGGCAGAATGAGGATAAAGATGAAAAGAAAAGAGAAAAAGAAAAGGTAACAACAACTGCAGAGAAGTAAATTTTACCTCATCATGAAGAAAAGCATAAAGCATTTCATAAATAGGAAGGGCTTTCTTATGATAGAATGACCTCCCTGCCTTATAGAGCTTAAGTATAAATTGCATGATCGCCTTTAATGAATGCTCTAAAAACAGTTCCTGAACTTGGAATTCTGCACAAAATGACCTTTTGGGGAGGAGTTTTTAAACCTGATTCCCTGGTTGGGCTTCAGGAAGACTTTGAACACACTGAAATGATAAATAAAGCATATTTGAGAAGGGTATCCATAACTATCTGTAACTCCTTCTGTTTGTATGTTTTAACCAGAGTGTCCAAGAGAGGAATAACCCAAAAGGAAGTTTAGGTGACTGTCCTAGGCTGACTTCCAAGTTCAGATACTCTAGGATTCACATTCCTGCAACACTGTCCTGGGACATAGAGTGGGTCATCCCTGCTTCAGTACCACTGCTTTTGGCTTCGGCTTTCATTCCACTGAAGTAAATGAAACCAAATGACATTTTGTGTGTACAAACTCAGAACCCTTCCCCCTGTCTTTGGCACTTGTCCCTGATGACTACTCAAGTTCCTAGAAGTGGGTGAGGAAGTAGGTAAGACTGGGCTCTAATCTTCTGAAATATGGCAGAAGAGAAGGCCTCAGGTCTCCAGAACCCTCTGCGGCTTTCCCACTCACCAGCCCCTGACCCATGCAGTCAGCATGGAATTGTGTTGGAGGCCGAGTGAATGGGGGCAGTGTTATGCCAATTTGTATGCCACTGAGAACACTCTGTGCTACACCACGCAGCTGCAGCCTCCTAGGACACCAGTGGGTTCTGGGTGATGCCTGCAGGCAGCTGGCACTCAGCAGGCTCCTCCAAAAATGGTGACCCGAAGGAAGCCTCCAACCCAGCTCAAAACAGGGGAAGAGAACTTTGTAGGTAGCATATTTTATCTCTGGAGACCAAGAATATATGAACAAGCAAGAGAAATAAATAGTCTCCCTATCTCCACATCAGACAAGACTTAGCGACTAAACAACATCACCTCCACTTGACCCTCCATTTTTTCTCCCACTTTTCCCCTCCTTCCTTCTTACCCTCTTTCTATATTCTTGCTCCACTTCTTCTCTTTTCTTTGGCACCAAGCAGGATCCTAATTCCCCAACCAGGGGTCGAACGCCTGCACCCTGCTTTGGGAGTGTGGAGTCTTAACCACTGGACCACTGGGGAGGTCTCATCTCTCCACGTCTTTGATTGCTCTTCCCTTCCCCTTCTGTTGTGATGTCTCAGTTAGCTCAGCATTGCTGTTCAAAATTTTAGTTACATAATATGGCTCATGAAAGCAAAATAACCATGCTGCCTGCCACACTGCGCTGGGTGAAACTCAGATGGAAGGAAAACACCCGGTGTTCAGTGCTTCTGGGCTTTCTTGGACTCTGCCAGGAGGATAAGCAGAAATCACTAGAGAGAGAGGGAAGTGAAAGTCGCTGAGTCGTGCCCGACTCTTGGCAACCCCATAGACTGTCCATGGAATTCTCCAGGCAAGAATACTGGAGTCTTTCCTTTCTCCACGGTACCTTCCTGACCCAGAAATCGACCTGGGGTCTCCTGCAAGAATCCACCTGCAAAGCAGGAGACCCTGGTTCGATTCCTGGGTTGGGAAAATCAGCTGGAGAAGGGATAGCCTACCCACTCCAGTATTCTTGGGCTTCCCTTGTGGCTCAGCTGGTAAAGAATCTGCTTGTAATGTGGGAGACCTGGGTTCGATCCCTGGGTTGGGAAGATCCCCTGGAGAAGGGAAAGGCTGCCCACTCCAGTATTCTGGCCTGGAGAATTCCATGGACTGTACAGTCCATGGAGTCGCAAAGAGTAGGACGCGACTGAGGGACTTTCACTTTCACTTAAGTAGAAAAGGGCTGACATGTTCTGAGGGCACCAGACATCTGTCTCTCTTGAGATGAACTCAGTCAGGTCTTGGAGCTTTCCAGTCTGTTTAAAGGCAGAGGAAGGACAGGTCAGAGATCAGGGACAGTGGGGGTGGAGTGAGTGGTGGCAAAGAGAGACTCAGTGATTAGATACATGTGAGATCTGAGATGAGAACCTTCCATTCTTTCCATGCTCTGTCACCACCTCTGGAATAAGTCAGCATTTCTACTGAAAACTGCATAATCCACACTAGCTTAGTAGCCCCTAGAAGTATTTATTGGTTTCTCAGTAGTTGTGTAGACAAATGGCAAGACCATATCAATAGTTTCAAGCTCCCAGAAGTGACTGATGTTAACCTTATCCCCTGGGAGATGTCCCTGGCTCCCAGATCTTGATTATTCAGGCAGAAATATTAATGCAACCAAACGGGTCTCTCCTGGGAATGCTGTGGTAAGAACATAGAGGTTTTGGGGGAGTTCTCAGTCTGTATTTGTTCTGCTGAGGATTTGCTTTTTTCCCCTAAGTATCAATCGGGAGAAAGGATGACCTATAATATCAGTTTTTAGGATTAGACAGGAACTAGGTTTAGTGGGAACCCATCTTACTGTGTTTATATCTTCTCCAAACATTTTAACCCAGGTGAAATATGGATTACAATGACCATCAAGGGCATCTTTGACAGGAAGGAAACCTCTCCCAGAAGGGCATGAAGGTTTGGGCTTGTAGTGGAGCTAATATGAATACAGGGGTTGCACTTGACTTTAGAAAGCCTATAGGAGCCCAGTCTGGGAATTCACTTTATATGCACATATACACTCTGGGGCTTTTTTGGTTCCTGAAAATGTTGCTTGTATCTTCTTGCCTGCTCCAGGTTCCCTGTATGGCTCCCAGAGTACCCGTGTGCTGTTGGGGATGGAGAAAGGGAAGGATGTGACCATATCACCTTTCACTCCCAATTGAGTACAGACATTGAACAGGAAATCCTAAATTCCACTCTGTGACAGACAGGTGGGAATAATTAAAAACAGGAATCAAAGGAAGGAAACAAAAAAACATAAATAAAACACTTGCTCCCCAGGTAATACTTACTATTGTCTCAGGGCCAAAGTTGCCCATCCTGATATATATAAGGATTTGCCCACAAAGTCTTTGATACTCCTCCCCTCAGGAGTGGAGCTCCTTCTAAAGGAGCTAAAAGGTGGAGCTTTTCCTTCTAAGCGTGGACCAAATTTATTTTATGTTTTATTTTATATGTTTATTTGGCTGTGCCAGGTCTCAGGTGCTGCATACAGAATCCTTAGCTGTGGCAGGTGGGATCTAGTTCCCCAACCAGGGCTCCAACCTGGGTCCCCTGCACTGGGCATCTAAGCCACTAGACCACCAGGGAAGTCCCAGGTGTGGAACAATTTTAGTGATTCACTTCTGGCATACAGAGCATGGCAAAAGGGATGGAATATCACTTCCAAGATTAGGTAATAGAAAGAGCATGTCTCCCATCTCCCTCTCTCTTCCACTTTCTTTTTTGCTTTACTCACTGTGAAGAACGACACGTCACGAGTGGCACTGTGGAGAGGCCCGTGTGGGAAGGAACTGCGGCCTCCTGCCCAGTCATGTCACTGAGTTTGGGAGCAGATCCTACAGCGCAGTCAGATCTTCACAGACTGCAGCTTGGACAGCTGACTTAGCCTCCCAAGAAAGTCTGAGGCAGAACCACCCATCTAAGTCACTCCCAGATTCCTGACCCCAGGAATCTTGTTTAGTCGCTAAGTCATGTCCTCCTCTTTGCGACCCCATGGACTGCAGCCCGCCAGGCTCCTCTGTCCATGGGATTTCCCAGGCAAGAATACTGGAGGGGGTTGACATTTCCTTTTCCAGGGGATCTTCCCAACCCAGGGATCGAACCCACGCATCCCCTGCTTGGCAGGTGGATTCTTTACCACTTAGCCTCCTGGGAAGCTATTGAGACAATGATGGGTAATACACTTCAATACTTTCAAAGTGGAGAGTCCCTCAGGGGTGGAGAGTACTGGGCTGATCTCCCTGGGGAAGACTGTCATCTGCTTTAAGACTCCTACACATAAGCCAGAGTCTTCAAACAGAGAGAAATTCTTGAACCTAGAAAAATGAGTTTTAAATAGGTTAAATATTCTTATTATTACTCATACTAAAACGTTGTCATATATTTTTCCTCCCCAAAGAAATGCTGTGTCAAGGTATGACTTGTTCGTTTCTTTCAGACTTCTCCAACATCACTAACTTTTTAAATTCAGCTGTGAACATTGATCACAAACAAATAACTGTCAGTTGAAATCACTCGTCTCCCAAGAAAGCAAATTCAGCCCTGAACTGCTTCATTTCACTGTTGGACATGGTTTGCTGCACAGAATGATAAATCCAAAAGGAATTTCAGGGTTGTGCATAGCTTATCTCAGGCCAATTCTATTAGGATGGTGCCAATTTATGTACAAATGAATCATTTAATGCCAGATAATCTAGAGATCAAATTGCCAACATCCGTTAGATCATCAAAAAAGCAAGAGAGTTCCAGAAAAACATCTATTCTGCTTTATTGACTATGCCAAAGCCTTTGACTATGTGGATCACAATAAACTGTGGAAAATTCTGAAAGAGATGGGAATACCAGACCACCTAACCTGCCTCTTGAGAAATCTCTATGGAGGTCAGGAAACAACAGTGAGAACTGGGCATGGAACAACAGACTGGTTCCAAATAGGAAAAGGAGTACATCAAGGCTGTATATTGTCACCCTGCTTATTTAACTTATATGCAGAGTACATCATGAGAAATGCTGGGCTGGATGAAGCACAAGCTGGAATCAAGATTTCCAGGAGAAATATCAATCACCTCAGATATGCAGATGACACCACCATTATGGCAGAAAGTGAAGAAGAACTAAAGAGCCTCTTGATGAAAGTGAGAAAGGAGAGTGAAAAAATTGACTTAAAGCTCAACATTCAGAAAACGAAGATCATGGCATCCGGTCCCATCACTTCATGGGAAATAGACGGGGAAACAGTGGGAATAGTGGCAGACTTTATTTTGGGGGGCTCCAAAATCACAGCAGATGGTGATTGCAGCCATGAAATTAAAAGATGCTTACTCCTTGGAAGCAAAGTTATGACCAACCTAGACAGCATATTCAAAAGCAGAGACATTACTTTGCTGAGTAAGGTCTGTCTAGTCAAGGCTCTGGTTTTTCCAGTGGTCGTGTATGGATGTGAAAGTTGGACTATAAGGAAAGCTGAGTGCCGAAGAATTGATGCTTTTGAACTGTGGTGTTGGAGAAGACTGTTGAGAGTCCCTTGGACTGCAAGGAGATCCAACCAGTCCATCCTAAAGGAGATCAGTCCTGAGTGTTCATTAGAAGGACTGATGTTGAAGCTGAAACTCCAATACTTTGGCTACCTGACGCGAAGAGCTGATTCATTTGCAAAGACCCTGATGCTAGGAACGATTGAAGGTGGGAGGAGAAGGGGACGACAGAGGATGAAATGGTTGGATGGCATCACCGACTCGATGGACGAGTTTGGGTAAACTCCGGGAGCTGGTGATAGACAGGGAGGCCTGGCGTGCCGCAGTCCATGGGGTCGCGAAGAGTTGGACATGACTGAGTGGCTGAACTGAACTGAGTGTAGGTGTGTTCCCAACTGTCCCCTCCTTAGGGAAGGAAGGAGCCTGCAAGCCTCAGCTGCTTCCAGGATACAGATGATCATCCTTGAAGGTCTGCCTTTGGAATCAGGGAGAGGAGAAGATTTCTGGACCAGGTAATTAGGGGTTAACTGCATGAGTGAGGAAGCTCATATATAAATTATTAATGTCTAAGCTTAGTGCCCTCCCACCCCCAAAGTCACCCTCCACCCTAGGCTCCTAGCCACTTCTTTTAGCTACTGACTGACACTGGAAATGAACTTTCTGTTAATTCAACAAACATTTACCAAAGGCTTAGATGGCTAAGTGCCCTAAGTAGACTAGGCCAGAATGCACTTATGTAAAGATGTTAATAGGGTGGGAGTTTCTGATTCCTAAGCCTACCTAGGAATGAGTCTGGAGATAGGTTGTTTGGGGAGGAAGAACCCAGTACTTTCACTTTTTTATTTTTAAAAATATTTATTTATTTGCCTGCATCGAGTCTTAGTTGTGGCACACGGGATCTTGTGGATCTTTCGTTGCGGCACACAGACTCTCTCCAGTTGCATTGTGAAGGCTCCAGAGCCCACGGGCTTCAGTACTTGCAATGTGTGGGCTTAGTTGCTCCCAGGCATGTGGGATCTTCCTGGACTAGGGATCAAGCCTGTATCCCCCGAACTACAAGGTGGATTCTTAATCATGGGACCACCAGATCATACATTCATTCTATGATCCTCACTTGTAAAGAAAGCCCTGGGGAAGTGGATTCTCCTACCATACTGCCTCTCAGACTCCTTATCACCAAATTCAGACTTAAATTGAAGAAAGTAGGGGAAACCACTAGACCATTCAGGTATGACCTAAATCAAATCCCTTATGATTATGCAGTGGAAGTGAGAAATAGATTTAAGGGGCTAGATCTGGTAGATAGAGTGCCTGATGAACTATGGAATGAAGTTCGTGACATTGTACAGGAGACAGGGATCAAGACCATCCCCATGGAAAAGAAATGCAAAAAAGCAAAATGGCTGTCTGGGCAGGCCTTACAAATAGCTGTGAAGAGAAGAGAGGCGAAAAGCAAAGGAGAAAAGGAAAGATATAGGCATCTGAATGCAGAGTTCCAAAAAATAGCCAGAAGAGATAAGAAAGCTGTCTTCAGCAATCAATGCAAAGAAATAGAGGAAAACAACAGAATGGGAAAGACTAGAGATCTCTTCAAGAAAATTAGAGATACCAAGGGAACATTTCATGCAAAATGGGCTCGATAAAGGACAGAAATGGTCTGGACCTAACAGAAGCAGAAGATATTAAGAAGAGGTGGCAAGAATACATGGAAGAACTGTACAAAAAAGATCTTCACGACCCAGATAGTCATGATGATGTGATCACTAATCTAGAGCCAGACATCTTGGAAAGTGAAGTCAAGTGGGCCTTAGAAAGCATCACTACGAACAAAGCTAGTGGAGGTGATGGAATTCCAGTTGAGCTCTTTCAAATCCTGAAAGATGATGTTGTGAAAGTGCTACACTCAATATGCCAGCAAATTTGGAAAACTCAGCAGTGGCCACGGGACTGGAAAAGGTCAGTTTTCATTCCAATCCCAAAGAAAGGCAATGCCCAAGAATGCTCAAACTACCGCACAATTGCACTCATCTCAGATGCTAGTAAAATAATGCTCAAAATTCTCCAAGCCAGGCTTCAGCAATACGTGAACCGTGAACTCCCTGACGTTCAACCTGGTTTTAGAAAAGGCAGAGGAACCAGAGATCAAATTGCCAACATCTGCTGGATCATGGAAAAAGCAAGAGAGTTCCAGAAAAACATCTATTTCTGCTTTATTGACTATGCCAAAGCCTTTGACTGTGTGGATCACAAGAAACTGTGGAAAATTCTGAAAGAGATGGGAATACAGACCACCTGACCTGCCTCTTGAGAAATCTGTATGCAGGTCAGGAAGCAACAGTTAGAACTGGACATGGAACAACAGACTGGTTCCAAATAGGAAAAGGAGTACGTCAAGGCTGTATATTGTCACCCTGCTGATTTAACTTCTATGCAGAGTACATCATGAGAAACACTGGACTGGAAGAAACACTGGACTGGAAGAAACACAAGCTGGAATCAAGATTGCCGGGAGAAATATCAATCACCTCAGATATGCAGATGACACCACCCTTATGGCAGAAAGTGAAGAGGAGCTAAAAGCCTCTTGATGAAAGTGAAAGTAGAGAGTGAAAAAGTTGGCTTAAAGCTCAACATTCAGAAAACGAAGATCATGGCATCTGGTCCCATCACTTCACGGGAAATAGATGGGGAAACAGTGGAAACAGTGTCAGATTTTATTTTGGGGGGCTCCAGAATCACTGCAGATGGTAACCGCAGCCATGAAATGAAAAGACGCTTACTCCTTGGAAGAAAAGTTATGACCCACCTAGATAGTATATTCAAAAGCAGAGACATTACTTTGCCAACTAAGGTCCAGCTAGTCAAGGCTCTAGTTTTTCCTGTGGTCATGTATGGATGTGAGAGTTGGACTGTGAAGAAGGCTGAGCACCGAAGAATTGATGCGTTTTGAACTGTGGTGTTGGAGAAGACCCTTGAGAGTCCCTTGGACTGCAAGGAGATCCAACCAGTCCATTCTGAACGAGATCAACCCTGGGATTTCTTTGGGAGGAATGATGCTAAAGCTGAAACTCCAGTACTTTGGCCACCTCATGTGAAGAGTTGACTCATTAGAAAAGACTCCGATGCTGGGAGGGATTGGGGACAGGAGGAGAAGGGGACGACCGAGGATGAGATGGCTGG
This sequence comes from Ovis aries, assembly GCF_016772045.2. Taxonomy (NCBI): domain Eukaryota; kingdom Metazoa; phylum Chordata; class Mammalia; order Artiodactyla; family Bovidae; genus Ovis; species Ovis aries. Next base: position 62,908,760 of record NC_056065.1, read on the forward strand.
ATGGCATCACGGACTCGATGGATGTGAGGCTGAGTGAACTCCGGGAGATGGTGATGAACAGGGTGGCCTGGTGTGCTGCGATTCATGGAGTCGCAAAGAGTTGGACACGACTGAGCAACTGAACTGAACTGAGTTGAACTGAACTGCCTCTCAATTCAGCTCCTAATATATCGCAAATTCCTTTCCAGAGACCAGACAAGCATTCTTTTCTTCCCCACTCTCACCGCCCTCTCTCTGTCCCATATACTATTTCCTCCCTTCTCCCAGTATGATGCTGTACTTTATTATATAGCATTATTTGAGTAGTTATCAGAACAGCTCAAAAAATCATGAGGATCATATAAGATAATCATAGTATACATAGCAATAGGCCCATACCAGAAGTCTCATACCAGTCTCATGATGCTAGTGACACTGTTAGCTGTAAGAGGGAGGGGAATGAAGAAGATGAATAATTTCTATTCACTTGACCCCCTCATTCCTGTTTCCACCAAAACACTGAAAAAAATAGTGCCTGTTTGGTCCCCATCAATTTTGGAGGTATCTTGAATGCCTCCCCATTTAATGTCAATAGAGCAGAATAGCGACAAAGGAGGAGTTATTCTGTACTTTCATTGAAAAAGGCAAGTGCAGAAAGGTTGCCATGGAGATTTTAGATTTTTTTTTTGCAGCACCATTTGACTTGTGGGATCTTAGTTTTCTGTCCAGGGATCAGACCCATGCCCCTTGCATTGGAAGCACAGAGTCTTAACCAGTGGACTGCTAGGGAAGCCCCAGAGTTTAGATTTGATGAATGTGCACCCACTGGAGTTAAGTCTGCAGATGTGCTGACTATGCCATAAGGTGAGCTGAGAGGAAGCTGAGACAGCAACAACCTCAAGATGATGCAAGTAACTTAATCTGAAATCCATGAGAAAAAGGATAGCTTGCTGAGGTCCAAGGCCCTCCAAAAGCAAGTCATCAAGTGAGAATAGGAAAAACACAGGCACTTCCTCTGTAACATGGGACTAGGTAGGACAATACCCGGTTCATATCAGGCAGTGAATTACAGATAATCAATTAGTTGACAGTACCCAAGAACCTCCTGTCCGTTAAGCACAGCAGAGGGTAGAATTAGAAAGGGTTGGCAGTAGAACTGTGCTTTGAGAATGATTATGGCATGTGTGTCTTGACTCCCTACTCCTGGTGACAGTTTCTCAGACCAGTGAACCCGCTTGAATGTATACTACTACTGGAAGAGATATTCATAAATTCCTGTCTCCTTTGTAAGGTGCTATAGTTTTTGCAAAAGGTTTGTGTAGGATGCTTCTATTGTGTATCTAATGTGTACATATATGCATATGTCTCAACATGGTATATGTCTATATTTTGTATATGTGTGTATATCTATTACAAAATCAAGTTGATTTTTTCTTTTTTAATGAGTGGCTGGTGACTGAGCTAAAGGCTATAAAATGATGGGGCTCTAGTCAAGTCAGATTATTATAGTAGCAATTTACCTGAAGCCTTTGGAATGACATGATGAATTGCCATGACTCATAAAACAACATGAGGCTCTTGGCAGCCTGACTCCAGCCAGAATTAACCAAGCCAGCAGTCATTAAAAATTCAATAAAACGGAACTTCATCTTAGTGTCATGACCAGAGTTAAAACATAGCTAAGCCACCAAGATCTTATGGGTTTAACACCACCCAATAGAGCTATGGGCTTAGAGCTCCCAAAACTGATACTTGAAAAATAATTCATTAGACAAGTCCTGCAGACAACATGACAGGTAAGGATACAGTCCTGAGAAAGAAACAGGATCCTTGCCTGTTTTTTCAAGTTTACAGGCACAAAAGCTGTGTGAGTGACAGGCTTTCTTTGGGATAGCAAATTACTTTTCAGACTTTGCACTTCTGTCGGTGTAAGGGCCAACGAGTAGATGAAATTAACCTCAGCGAAGCCTTTGGTGAGATTTTTGAAACCCTGGCACCAAGTGTTTGTTTAGGAAGTTCTTTTATCTACTGGGTGTTCCCAGGTGGCACTAGTGGTAAAAATCCCACCTGCCAATGCAGGTTAGACATAAGAGACGCCTGTTTGATTCCCTGGGTTAGGAAGATCCCCTGGAGAAGGGAATGGCAATCCACTCCAGTTTTCTTTCCTGAAGAATTCCATGGACAGAGTAGCCTGGCAGTTTACAGTCCATAGGGTCACAGAGTTGGACATGACTGAAGCGATTTAGCACAGCACTACCATCCTACCCAGTAGCACAGAAATGATCCCAGTAGTAACCATCCAAGGAACTCCTTGGAATCCTCTATTAGCTCCTTACAGGCTTCCCAGGTGGCTCAGTGGTAAAGAATTCTGTCAATGCAGGAGACAAGGATATGATCCCTGTGTCGGGAAGATGCCTTGCAGAAGGAAATGGCAACCACTCCAGTATTCTTGCCTGGGCAGTCCCTTGGACAGAGTAGCCCAGTGGGCTGCAGTCCATGGGTTCATAACAGTCGGACACAACTTAGTGACTAAACAATAATAATTCTTCTGTTAGCTTGTGTTGTCATTCAGCTCCTGTCCAATCACCGACAGGAAGAAATTAAGGGAACTCATCCTTTTGTGAATACTGGCCTGTCTCTTTAAGGCTGAAGGCTTGCCCATCAGTCTCCATTTAATCTATCACTGATAAAGTTATCAAGTAACCTAGTGTCTGCTAAATGAGCTATAAGAAAACACCTTAGAAATACAAAGGGATTGCACTGTGACGTGTAGGCCAAAGCTAACTCTACCTAAGAGGGTGGAGAAGGAAATACACTGGTTGTTTCCACCTAGATCCTGATGACATTAATTTAGAATTCCTTTTCTGTCCTTTTGAGAATTGGTTACAGTGAGCACAAAAACAGCATGCTTGGCTTATTTACTCAACGTAGTGCTTGCGCTGTACAGAGTATGCCAACCCTCCCACTGCTCCCAAGAACCGTGGGGTGTGTGTGTTGGGGGGTGACCCAGGGAAGGGAAACTGACTTTGGCTGGGGAGAGGGAAGCAGAGTTTCAGTTGAAATAATTATCAGCAAAACCTGGAAAATGCCGAGCAAGAGGAGGGCACTCTTAATAATCATGCTGCAACATGGTGCCAACTGGGACCACACCCAACAAACAAATAGGTAAAGATCATCCCACTTTGAAAATTAGGTGAGGACCTAACCTTCCAAAGGCTTCCTTCATAGCTCAGTTGGTTAAGAATCCACCTGCAATGCGGGAGACCCCAGCTCGATTCCTGGATTGGGAAGATCCACTGAAGGGACAGGCTGCCCACTCCAGTATTCTTAGGCTTCTCTTGTGACTCAGCTGGTAAAGAATCCACCTGCAGTGCAGGAGGCCTGGGTTCAATCCCTGGGTTGAGAAGATCCCCAGCAGAAGGGAAAGTCTACCCACTCCAGTATTCTGGCGTGGAGAATTCCATGGACTGTATAGTCCATGGGGTTGCAGAGTCGGACACGACTGAGCGAACCTTCCAAAACAAGAAAAATGTCTAGGATTATGTAAGACTGGAGTGATACACACTTGCACAAAGAAAACTCATGTCTAAATCTGCTGTTAACAGGCTGCAACTACCTCCAAACTGATAGAGGACACCATCTTTTTAAAAGGTAATTACTACTGCCTACAGTACCTGGCACCTTACAAAGTGAAACTGTTGGATGAGTGTTTTTGCTGGAGGTATGTGCACCACAGAGGATGGAGCTCCTACCCAGCTTGATATGGAAATAAACTCAGGTAGGAAGAAGCTGAAGAATTTCCAGGGAAGGGGACAAAGAGCAGAGGCATACAGGTGTCTCCAGAGCCTTTGGGGGCATCGTGAACAGCTCACTAGTGGAGGGAAAAGCGTATCAAGGGATATCTGGGGCTGGCTCACCCTCAGAGCTAGGTCAGCCTCGGAAGGTTTTAACCAGCGTAGCAACGTGGTCAATATTTGCTGTTTAGATGAATCACTGGCAGCTGGGCAGAAGATGAAATGAAGTAGGGACAGTGAGACCAGTTGCAAACAGACTAGGCTGCAATAAAATCAAGCCAGTGCTCAAAACGTGATAGTGTGATAGGCCAAAGGCAAGCTCCGGAGCACACACAGGGAGAGGGGGGTTGGGGTTTGTACACTGCTGCAAACTTTTAGGGCCTGGATAGGCCTTAACCCAAACACCCCAGATTCCCAAAGCACAGGATGGAGCTGGTTGGCAATAAGCCTCAGGAAAGATTCTTTAATTCCAAAAACAGGTATACCATGAAGTGGCATATAGGGACTTAAAAGAATCACAAGTCAGGAGAGATCTTATAAATCAACCTAACATTTATAAGAGCTGCTCTGGGCAGTTAGCACAGTTTGTTTACAATGAAGAGTTATCTAACTCTGAACATACTGTACATGGCAATTACAAATCGTCATGGTTAAGAAAAAAACCACTGCCCACTTTCCGCACCCAACACAAAATAGCCAGAAACAGTAAGGAAAATGTAAGGACAAAGGTGGGGTTTGTTTTTATTATAAAAGAGAAAAAAAATAGTAACTCCTCAGGAATCTTAATTTCACACTCAGAGAACAGACACCAAGATACAAAATTACAACTGTTTGGACTCCAGACTTGTCCCATCTCCTCCAGAGCAGAGATGGGGAGGAGACAGCTGAAGCAAACAAGCAATTCTGTAAAACAAAGACTTAGAAACCCTAACAAATATGATTAAAATCTAAAATTCTGTTTTGCTTTAAAAAAAATTTTTTTTTTAATATTATCAAAAGGCCTGCTTTAGTGACATGCTAGTCCCACCGGAAAATAACCCCAATACCCCCTTGTCAGTAACATGCTCAAGTTGACCAGCCAACTCCTATTTCCAAACCCCTGTGTGTACAAGTACATGTGTGTCTTTTAAACCTGGGGCTCAGGTGATGGCTACTGCTATCATGGGCTTCCACCTGTTAACCAACCAATGTCAGCCTCCCCAGAAGGGCAAGCAGGGCAGAGAGAAGCCCTGAAGTGGTAGTGAGGGAATATCAGCCCCAAACAGCCAACTTTTGCAGCACAGCCTCTCCCATCCCCATACCCACTCAAAAGGAGATCCTTATTTCTAACCAGACTATTTGTCTCAAATCTGGGTTCCCCATAACCAGAATGGCTTTTTCTCCCTAAAGAGAAAACACACATTTATCTGCACACCCATATATATAATTTTTGTTTTTACATTTAAATATAAAAATACTACTCTGCTTTGTGTTATAAATGGAGGACCACACAATGAGAACTTTTTCTTTTAAGGTAGGGCTATCCATCCATTTATGTGGCGCCTGCCAGGGCGTTGAGCCCCAGGCAAGGGCAGCACCACACCAGATCTAGGGCATTTTCCTACCTGACTTCCCACCCTTCCTTCCCCCCTAATTCTCACTTTTGATAGAAAGTTGGTTACAACCTTGTAAGTAATGGAACTTCCCACCAAGAAGGGAAATCCTAACCTAACCACAGAATCCAGCACCCCTGTCCCCCACTCAGTAACCACTCAGAAAGAGTCCTCCCCATCCCTTCACAATGACTGGGCTCTCTGTCCAGAGAGCTATGCCTATTGGACAAACACACCTGATTAAATGGAAGCAGTGGTTATGTTTCCCCACCCACCCTCCCAACTAATGCACTAGGAAAGCTTCGGTGATAGGAAAAAGAAAAGGGCAGGGGTAGGTAGGTGAAGTGATTAAGAACTTGACCCCTTCGATCCTGACCAAAGAAAGCAAGAGATATTAACTGGGTGTGAGGAATTAAAAAAAAAAAAAAAAAAAAAGACCTTGATATTCCACCCTTTGAGTTATAGCTATTATAACATTGAGAGGGGCGAGAGTGGGAGTAAGATGTAGAATTAAGAGGGGTTTCGAGGGCTGCAAGTCTAGTCCACTTAGTTCTTGTACTGGAAGGGCTCGTCGCCGGTTTCATTCAGAAGACATGTGCGGATGAGGGCTTCCGTCACGGCGAAGGGGTCACAGTTGGCAGACGGGCGACGGTCTTCGAAGTAGCCCTTCTTCTCCTGGCCGACAGTCCGGGGGATGCGGATGCTAGCACCACGGTTGGCCACGCCGGCAGAGAAGTCGTTGATGTTGGAGGTTTCGTGGAATCCAGTTAGGCGCCGGGCGTTGTCCAGGCCTCCCTTGGGATCGTAGGCTCGGATGTGGTACTGGTGCCGCTTGCTTAGTTTCTCAATGGCCTCCTCAATGTACCTGGAAGAAACAAGTCAAGATGAGGGTCCAACCTGCCATCAGGAAACCTGCCCTTCAAGAAGCAGGTGTGGATCCAAGAATGGCGTGACTCATCTACCAAAGACTGTTTTCCAGGCTCCAAATGCCCAAAACATGGCCCCAGGAAAAGATTCTCCACAAAGGCAGCACCCTGCCTTACAACCTATGTCTCTTAGTGCTGGGCAGGCAGTAGATGTCCCCATGAAACTCTCTCCCACCCACAGCCATTAAGCTCATTCAGAAGCTTGTATTGTTACTAATTTAGTTCTTACTAAAGATTTTCAAAAGCATTCATCTGTGTCAACTTTCCCCATCACCATCCTCTTGAAGAGTATTTTGGGGGTACTTTCCAAATAGGAACAAAATGACAGGATCAGAAGACAGTTTTTGAAGCTGAGTACCAAGAGCTAAAGGCCCCAACTGGGAAGGCAGCTTACTCATCCCCAGTATATCAAACCCCTGGCAGGTATTCTTGCAGAGAGAGTGCAATGGCCTCCGCTGGAGGTGGCACTCACTTCAGACCATTCTCTTCTCGCATGGCCTTGGTGCTAAAGTTGGTGTGGCAGCCAGCACCATTCCAGTTTCCAGGAATGGGCTTAGGATCAAAGGTGGCGATCACTCCAAAGTCTTCACACACACGATGCAAGATGAAACGGGCCACCCAGAGATGATCGCCCATGTCGATTCCTTCACAGGGTCCTATCTGGAATTCCCACTAGAGAAAACGAGAAGATGGGCTTTGAAAGCAAAACCAGCTGCTCACCCCAACCCAGAAGCTGACACTTGCCCCCTGCTCATCTCTACTCCAAGCCACCTTGAGGGCTTTGGGTTAAGGAGTGAGCACCACAATAGCCCTTCCTAGCAAAATCCCTTACATGCCTCTAGGTGGGACAGGTGGTGGGCTAGAGACCTTTACCTGTGCAGGCATGACCTCGGCGTTCGTGCCCCCGATCTTGATGCCGGCGTACAAGCAGGCCCGGTAGTGAGCCTCCACAATATCCCTGCCGTAGGCCTTGTCCGCTCCCACACCACAGTAGTAGGGACCTGGAGAGGCATCAAGATGGAAGATCAGGAGGCAGGATGTCAAGAAAATTCCTATCTAAGTGAGATGCATGGCCCAAAGTCAGAAGTCACAAAGTTCTCACACCTTCTCCTGGAATCACCATCCCTGCCTTTACCGGGAGGCAGATGAGTGGTGTGCAGTGGGCTCCTCTGGGTTAACACCGACTAAAGCCCACGGTTTCTGTGCAATGTTCACATCTCAACATCCACTATTTGGATTTAGGTAACACAAGGGCTAACTCTCTACAGTATTATTTCAGCCAGTCTCAGGGATATCCCCCTAGCTTTTTGGTCTACAAGGATTCACACCCATCTCCAGAGAGACTTCCCTTGGCAATTAAGCACTTGGGGAGAAGCAAGATTCACCTCTCACCAAGGAGACTTACCTTGGGGCCCAGGAAAGCCATTGGAAGGCCAACCAAAGGGGTGCCCATCAGTACCCATTAGGGTATATTCCTGCTCCATTCCAAACCAGGGGCGCTGGTTGCTCACCATGTCCATTATCCGTTTACAGGTGTGCCTTAAATTGGTCTCTAGGAGAAAGAGTGGACACGCTATTAGAGATATATGGACAAATGCACTGAATCCCCGTGTTGATGGGAAGTGGTCCTCAGATTCCAGGTACCTGAGATGTTATTTACTGAACTGACCCAGGGTCAACCTTTAGGTGCCCCAGTCAGTGTGAGAGGGGATGATAACAGAAGCTATGGTTATGTATCTGTAGGGAGACTCTCAAAAGGCATTATTTATAACTAAACTGGGTCACAACAAAGTCACATGGGAGAGGACCCAGAGGACACAGCAAGGGTTCACCTTATCTGCAAGCTGGCCCCCTCCCAAGTACCAAATGTCAGGCACTTGAACCCTCTATTCACAGAAGAACTGCTTCTAGCTGTTAGACCTATTCATGGTTTCTCAAGCATTTACAGCCAAATCTACAATTTTTATTGAGAGAATCATTTGTCTAGTCTATCAACAGCCTTACATTCCCGGTGAGAAGATACAGAGTGCTAATTTCTATAGTACTGGCACATGCCAAAAAAACCCAACCAACCAAAAAAAAAGGGCGACAAGCTCAAGAAAAACTTCTATGCTAGAACGGATCTTTATAGATTATTATTGGCTGTTTCACTATGTTCAAGAACCATTTTCAGACCTCTATGGTATGCAAATGATACCACTCTAATGGCAGAAAGCAAAGAGGAACTAAAGAGCCTCTTGAGGAGGGTAAAAGAGGAGAGTGGGAAAAGTAGGCTTAAAACTCAACATTAAAAAAATTCAGATCATGGCATTTGGTCCCATCACTTCACGGCAAATAGAAGGGGAAAAAGTACAAACAGTGACAGACTTTATTTTCTTGGGCTCCAAAATCACTGTGGATAGTGACTGTAGCCATGAAATTAAAAGATGCTTGCTCCTTGGAAGGAAAACTGTGATAAACCTAGACTGTGTATTAAAAAACAGAGATACCACTTTTCTGACAAAAGTCTATCTGGTCAAAGCTATGGTTTTTCCAGTAGTCATGTTTGTGGGATTTGGACCATTAAGAAGTCTGAACGTCAAAGAATCGATGCTTTCAAATTGTGGTGCTGGAAAACTCTTGAAAGTCCCTTGAACTGCAACAGATCAAGTTAGTCAATCCTAAAGGAAATCAACCCTGAATGTTCCCTGGAAGGACTGATGCTGAAGCTGAAGCTCCAATTCTTTGGCCACCTGATTTAAGGAGTTGACTCATTGGAAAAGACCTTGATGCTGGAGAAGATTGAGGGCAGGAGGAGAAGGGGATGACAGAGGATGAAATGGTTGGATGGCATCACTGACGTCAATGGACATGAGTCTGACCAAACTCCAGGAGACAGTGAAGGACAGGGAAGCCTGGTGTGCTGCAGCCCACAGGGTCACAGAGTCAGCTGCATCTTCCTAATGACCCTGAGATGGGTATTATAAGTCTCCCTTTTTACAAGTGAGAAAATGAGGCTCAGAGATGGCAGGGAACCTGCCCGGGGTAGGCAGCAAAATCAGGAAACCCTGCCTGTCTTGACTTCAGAACTCAGGTCTTTCACCATAATTTAATGCCTCCTAAAACAGACTTTTTGGGGGGCTTCCCTTGTGGCTCAAATGGTAAAGAATCCACCTGCAGTACGGGAGACCTGGGTTCCATCCCTGGGTTGGGAAGACCACCTGGAGAAGGGAAAGGCTACCCACTCCAGTATTCTGGCCTAGAGAATTCCTTGGACTGTATAGTACATGGGGTCACAAAGAGCTGGACACAACTGAGCGACTTTCACTTTTCACTTCAAAAGCTCTCTGGAACAAAAAGGCAACCAGTATTTGACATACAGTTCTTCTCAATCATTTACACATAACTCAATCCTCTATAAACAATTTTATGAGATGGACTTTATTAGTTGTTCCATTTTTTAAAATTTATTTTTTAATTGGTGGGTAATTGCTTTACAGTGTTGTGTTGGTTTCTGCCGTACAACAACGTGAATCAGCTATGTGCTGTGCTTAATCGCTCAGTCACGTCCGAGTCTTTGCAACCCCATGGACTAATAGCCTGCCAGGGTCCTCTGTCCATGGGGATTTTCCAGGCAAGAATACTGGAGTGGGTTGCCATTTCCTTCTCCAGGGGATCTTCCCGACCCAAGGATTGAACCCAGAATCATACAGCTATACTTACTATAGCTGTAAGTATACATATAGCACCCTCCCTCTATCCACCCCCCAATTTTAAAATGGGGGAAGTGACAAGTATAGGGGACAAAATAACTTGCCCAAGTTCATAGAAAGTAAGTGGCAGATCTAGAAATCACACCCAGCATTAAAATCTACAGGCAGGAGGACTGTGACATGGGGCACTCCTCCAGCAAAGATTTAGAAGAATCCAGTGTGGTTTTCTGCAGCCAACAGTGGGAGGAAGGACCACACAACCTCTCTCAACAAGGAAGTTCAGGATGGGGAGATGCATGTCCAGTCCTTCAGACTTCCCAGTTAGTTCTGGGATAAGCTCGTCTTCCCAATACCGATTTTGGAATATCCTCCCCACCTGACTTTACAATTCATGGATTAGGATTAAGTCTATCCTATACACACCTGCAGGCTTTCGGTTGTACTTGAAGACTTCACAGAACACCAGCTTGTTGGGGTCCTTGCGGAAAGGGTCCCGGAACATGGCAGCAGGGACAAGATACATGTCACTGTTGGAGCCTTCAGACTGAAAAGTACTAGAGCCATCAAAATTCCACTCGGGCAACTCTGTGATAAAAAGAGACGGGGAAATTAAAGTTGCAAGCACAGGAACTTTTCAGGGAGGAGTACAGCCTCTCACTTACCTTTTTATCTCTAAGGATCTACACTGTCTTGTCCAGAAAGCCAGTGATGCATGACTGCTGCTAATAACAGGCAGACCCTGATGTTTGCAGGTTGCCCCACACTCCCTTCTCTTCCAAGTAAGACCATTGCATCACTTTTTAAAAAGAAGTACCAATCACAGAAACAACCTAAGAATAATGTTTCCTCTGTAAATAAGTCTACTGGACACCCAGGAGACAAAGTGGACATTTCTAGTCAGTCAGTCATCATTTAAATAATTGAAATCCAGGAGAAATAAAGACTCTCTGATAGGCCATCTGTGTTGCTTATTTCTTTCACTTCCCACCCCCACCCCACACTGTGTAATGGACAGTCCCAGTTCATGTGGTGTCCTTATTTTAACAGATAAACAGACACTAGCAGGATGACTTATTCAAGGGTGCTCCCACGTAACTTATCCACACTATGTTTTAAAGGTGAGTTCCTTCATCTCTCTCCAGTTGACTATGAGTTCTCTGAAGGCAGAGACCAGACTCTCATCTTATACTTTCAGGGCCTGTGCAATACCTGCCACATAGCAGGTACACACTATATGTTTTGTATTATAGCCATTCATTCATTCACTCAAATGTGAGCATTATCAGAAGAGTAAGCTATCCTAAATCAGGTAAAAGATGATGGACCTCAGTCCCTTTCCAGAAGGAAGGCAGCTATGGTTTGTTCTAGACCAAAGAATAAAGAAAGACAAAGTCATCCCAATTCATATAATAGCTTCCGTAGGATAAGCAATCAGCCAGATTAAGAATTCTTAAAGTGCATCAACTAAAAACACATGATGGTAGCTCTACTTAGAAACCACTTTTAGGGTGTTTGCTTTACATCTAGAACCTACGTAACATTCAAAAGAGTTTGTAAAGCAGATGGAATAGTCAGGTTAGAGCTGTGGTTTTCAAACTGGGTTCCTAGGGGTACCTTAGGTCAGACTGAGATGGGATGCCCAAGTCAACAAAGTTCCCAATGCCACTCCCCCCAGACTTCATCTTTTTTCTTTAGATACGCAAGACTCAATTTAAATAAAGGGGTCCATTGTTAATGCTTGGAGGCAGTGTAGGAGCTTAATGTTGACTGAATAAAGTCTGTAAAGTCCTGCCTTAGAAATGCTTTACATCAGAATAAAGAGGCCAGATCTAGTGGCTTGGTCTCAGGTTGCCACCCAACCCCCCCTCAATTTCGCCCAGCCTCTCACCTTCTATACACTTGGGTTCAGAATCCAAGGTTCGGGTCTTGCAGCGCAGTCCTTCTCCAGTACCGTCGATCCAGATGTACATAGCTTGGACTTTCTCGCCCTGAGGTAGGGCCATGTACACCTGCTTGATGCCTTTGTTCAAGTGGGAGCTCGCCGAGGTGGCCATGGTGGAAGGTGTTCTGAAGAGAGAGAGAAAAAAATAAAATAAGAACACCAAGTCTAAACAGATCCTCTGCAGGAACAAGGACAATTAAATCAAGAAGTCACAGTGGGAGCGGCGGCCCCTCCCTTTGGAAGTCACACACTCAAAAGTACAGTACATTTATTTAACTTGCTTTCAGGGAGATTAAAGTTTTATACTGAACAAAAGTCTCCTTATTCCCTTCCTCAAGCCAGAATCTAAACTTTTGAGCACTAAGTTCTATTTTTGCGGTTTGTCAGAGGTAGAGGAATTGTTTCATTTTTCATACTAAGATACTGGGGGGCAGGGGGGTGGTGAGCCCAAAACAAAATATGGAAGTTCAGAAACAGTCTGCAGAACAGACATCTATCTCCAAGTAAAATCTGGCCACAGAAGGGCTTGGCTGCTATGATCTCTTGGTTAAGTTCTCCCTTTTCCTTACACCCCAGAGGATGCCTCAATAAAAAGTTCTTTTGAAGATTCCTCCACCCTTCCAAATAAACAACCCACCCCATTCCCATTTAGCTGGAAGGAGGAAACCGGGCCTAGCTAGAAGATTTAAGAGTTGGTGGCTTCCTAACAACGACTAATGTGTACTTTGGTGCATTTGATCCAACCTGGATTTTAAGACACACACTGGCATGACTTCCATCAGTTTGAGGCAAAGTTCTCATTTCAGAGAGTAGACTTAAGTTTGAGAGTGACCAGATTCCACCAGAGAACTTTAAGTTAATTAAGAAATTCCCACTTCTAAATCAAAAAGATCTGGGGTTTCAAAAGCTGAGGCCCGCTAAAATCTGTGAGCCACCACCGCAAAACCTCTCAAAGAAGAGACACTGAAGCCACAGAACCAAACCCCAACACAAAGAGGAAACGTCCTACCTCCTTCCTCCCCCATTGATCGCCCAGGGTGGCTGGAGAGGGAACATATTGTTCTCCTCCAATGACTTGGGCAACTTTCTGAAGTACAGTGGCAAAGTTTCTATGGGCAACCGTCCATGTTTGCCCAGCTGAAAACAACTGCTTCTCCCTGCAACAGCCTCACCCTTCCCCTCCGGGAAGAGAAGCTGTCTGTCAAGTTGTGTTAGCAGACAATCTTTGCCGACTCCCTCTAGACTTGGTCAGTCAAATCCCACTCCTTATGCCCATCGCCCATCCTGGCTTTAAAAGCCAGTAGGAGCAATCCCAGACCCTTTCAGCTCCCAGCTATAACCCCATCCCTGGCTTTCCTCTCCCACCGGTTACCACCTCCAATTTCAAGTCACACTTTCTCCCTTAAGCCTCGGGGGCCTGCTCTTTTCGGTGATGCCAACTCGGTTCCGTGACAGGTTGGATGCCAACAGCCGCCTGCTCTATCAACTAGTGCCGCCGAGATGTCGAGATTTTACGTGGTGGTGGGGGGGATGGAGGGCTGGGATTCTGCGGTCCTTAGCGGTTTCTTGCAGCTGTGGTGGGAGCAGGGTCCTGGATCCCTGCTCCTCACTCACCCCAGCCAGGTAAGATCAAAGGTATCGATGATGCCCTCCTTGGCCCTTCTCCTTTTGGAGTGGCGTTCGCGCCTCTCGTGGGTCTCCGGCTCTCGCTGGTCCACGCACCGGAGCTTTCTGGGCGAGGGAGACGGAGAGGGAGAGGGAGTCGAAGCGCGGTCGGAATCGCACCGGGTGGAGCAGGAATACGAAGGCTCCTGAGTCGACTTGATCTTGACTCGCGGTTTCTCTCCGGCATTCACCGAGTAGGCGACGAAGCCGAAACAGTTGGAGGGGGACCCCGAGGACCGAGATTCCAGGTCGTCTTCATCTTCGTTCGCGTTCTTCTTCGCGGATTTGCGGCCGGGGGAGCATCCCCGCTTCCCGCCCCCAGGGTAGTTGGGAAAATCCACTTTGAGAGCAGCCCTTTCCCACTGAAACGTCCCAAAAGTCGGCGCCCCGCCCCTTGGGCCCCCGTCTGGATCTCAGGGCGTCGCCAAGGGGGCCATACCCCTCCAAGGCCGGGGCGGGGTGGTGGGGGGGGCGGCAGCTGGGGAGTCCGCCGGAGGGACAGCGCGCCGCTGCTGCCCCTGTCCGGCCAGCCAGGCCTCTCCACCCGCCGCGCCCGCCGGCCACGCCGCGCTCCCGGGCTCCCCATTGTTCAGTCACAGGGGTAGACCCCGCGGCGGGAGCGGGCGCACCACCGACTCTCCCGGCACCTGGCCTCGGCGCAGGCAGCTAACCGCGCCCCGGGGCCCGCAGCCGCGGAGAAAGAGGGCGAGGCTCGCGCAGGGGGACCGCTCCATCCACCACGCACGCCCCACGGCCGAGCGGGCGGCGCCGGGCCGAGCGGGCTCCTCGGCTCGTCCTGCCCAGCGACCTCCAGGGGCGGCGCTTCAGGCCGCCAGCAGCTGAAGGAAGATCAAAACAACTCCCCGCCCTCCGCGAAGCCTGGCGCCCCACCATCGCCGACCCAGACCCGCGGGCAGCGAAAGCAAGCAGGAGCCCTCCCCTCCCCCTCCCTCCAGGCCGGGGTGCAGAGTAGGGCCAGGAGGTGGGAAGAGGCCGAGACGATCGGTCAGGGAGCGGCGGCCGGGCCGGCGCGGCACACTTCCGAGCCCTCTTCCCGCCCTCTTCCCCGGGCCGGCTAGGTGCTTACCTAGGCGCCGAGCAAAGCGGCAGGGCGAGCAGGCGGCGAGAGCGAGGTGAGGAGAAGAGTGGCGAGGAGGACCAGGAGGCGCTGCTTAGACAGCCGGCTCTTCTCCCATTCTCCGCTCTGCAGGGCGGCCCGCCGCCCCGCACGCTTTATCGGCGGCCGGGGCCGCCCCCGGCGCCCTGATTGGTTCCCAGAGGCCCGGAGCCCGGGCGGATCAGCTGATGCACCGTCCCGGCACCACGGCCATTGGGCGAGCCGCCGAGCGGGCGCCGCCGGGTGGGGGCGAGCGGACCCGGGAAAGAAAGAAAGGGAAAGGGCGGTGGGGGAGGGGACGTGGGGGGAGGGGCGCGAGGCAGGGCGGGCCGGCGGCGGGCGGAGGGCCCGGGGCCTGCCGGGAAGGACCCCGCCGCCGGGGCTGCAGCGCGCCGCCGCGCCGCCGCCCGCCTGGCCCCGGGCGGTCCCCGCGTGCTCTCCCCCGCGGCGCCCCCAGCTCAGATATTCTGAGGGAGGATTCTTTTCCCAGGTCCCACTGCACGCCCCAGAGGAAATTCCAACCCACAGGCACCAGCTTTTGCCTTTCGTTGTTAGAGAACCTCCACTCCCTTGCCCGGCCCTCAGGTCCTGCTTGAGGTTCGGGGGGGGGCGGGGGGCGCAGTAGCCCCGGGCTCCCCGGTGCCTGGGCGGGCCTCGGAGGGGGCGGCGCAGACAGGGGGCTGCCGGAGGTAGGCCGGAAAGAGCCCCCTGGCCGGCCCCCTCGGCGGGTTTGGGGATGTGACCTGGAGTCTCCCATCTCCCGTTTGTAGTGAACGCGCGGTGTTTTGTCTCGTTGCGTAGAGAGGGTCCCTGCGGGCGGAGACACAGAGCCGGCCTCTGCCACACCTGAGGCAACTCTGCAGCCTCTCTGGACCCAAGTTCCCTTTTCTGCAAATCAAATAAAACGGTTCAAGAGAGGACCTTTAGAGCCGCGCAACAGATTTGAAATCCTCTGTGCGAACTGTTTCCCAAGGACAGCTGACAGGGGATTGAGGTCTTGGCATCTCCCCCTGTGAAACCTAGGGTACGTCAAAAATTTAAGTTCTGTCTGGTGTTGCTTTTCATGTAATTTATTGAACGTCTTTGAAATCTGGAAAACGAGAATCAGTACCCCTTCCTCTTCTCTCCTCAGAGCTGTATTAGGATAGTTGAGAAAATGTGTGTGTGAACAAAGTCTTGAAAGGGATGTTTGTCAACAGATACACAATTTTATATATATGTATACAACACACATAAATATAATGTCTTCATTGCTACCAGTGATAAGATTTAATCATACTGTTTTTATTGCCTGAATCCTCCTGACGGTGTCTAGCCTTTATCGCACCTTTCGAGAGCCCCAGTATATGAGATTTTCTGTTTGAAAACTAAGAAATCATGTTTCTTTGGAAGAGGAAGGGAAGAAGTTTGCTCTTCTGGTTATTTTTTGTACCACAAATATGGAAAAGAAATGTTGCCTGTGACCACACACATAACTTGGCCTCTTTGGTCAACATCCCTCCCCTGTGGGAGTGTGGCTAACACTGCAGTGCTTTAAGATGACAGACTCAAGGTTCATCTCAAACAGAAACTTTTGGTATGTTTCAGACAGGTGACATTCTGGACCAGGTAAGTCGCCTTGCAAGTGTGAGGTATTCTGTCCTTAAACTTGCACTTAAACTTGTGATCCTTCAAATGATGGTGAAAGGCTGGGCTTCAGGTCGGGCAATGTAGGTTCAGATCTGGGTTTGACTTCTTACCAGCTTTATATTCAGATGGATGCTTAGCCCTGAAGCCTCAGTTTCCTTGGCTACAAATTAGGCGTAACAGCTACCTTGTATATTGTAAGGATTAACTGTGATGGCACACACATACAGCAATGCTAGAAAGCAATAATTGTAATTATTATAGGCCAAGATAATCTGAAGGGATTAGATTATTTCTTTTCCTGCCATAACCCATGAAGTACAACTTTCTAACTCTGGGTATTGCGCCACCATTAGTTTTATGAGAGTGGGTTTAGATCTGATCACAAAGTGAGCTGTCTTCATTCCATCTATTTCTGTGAAGTCTTGAGTTTAAATGGTTGAGGAGGGTGTGTTGGGAGGGGAAAGGCCATGTTCTTGTTTTAAAAAACGTTACTTTTCAGTTGCCAGACTGCCAGAAGTGAGCCAGAGCCTTCTACTGTACTGGTCAGTGCCAGCACCCGAGGTACGGATGGCGCACGGAATAGAAAATAGAAAAGTAAGAGGCAAGCACAGTTCTTAAAGCTTCTAGTATGTGAGTCAGCCTGCTGCCCTGGCTGGTGTCTTAACCTTCCTTATTCATCTGTGTGTCCCCCAGAAGTGTCCAGGGGGGTCAATAACTGGTCGATAACTGATGTTTGTTGACTACACAGAACTGACAGCGGCACCATCAAGAGAACATGTGCTTTGAGCTGCTTTTCCAAGAGTGGAAATGGATTTGCTTTGATCCATTCATGTGACCGGGGGCATACTTTGTGAGGGTTAGCAAGGTAATACATGACCACTGAGTTTTTCAGGCAGAACAAGAGGCCTTGTCCTCCTTAGTCAGCCCCCTACTTACTTAACCCAACTGAATTAGGACCCAAATGAGTTCAAGAACTATTCAGGGAAGCTTAAAAGAGTATGAAGGAAGAAAAAGCAGAAGAAAGAGCTTAAACTAACTGGTTTGCCCCCGGAAACCCAGACTGGACTTTTAGAGAAGTTGTAAGGAGAGTGGCCTGTTTCATCCAGTTTGACTTTGCTGTGTCTGCTGCGCTTTGTTCTCTTTCTCCTTCTTCCCTAAATTGACAGCCACCCCCAGTCTCCTCCCGCTCCCTAAAAAGCATTAGAGCATTTGAACCATGAACTCTTCTGTCTCCTGGTATACTCAATATCAAAGTAGACAGGGGATTCTGTTTCATGGGCTTTGAAGCCAGGCTTTTTTCTTTTAGAGTAGCTGTGTCCAAGGGATGGGTGGAGTGGAAGAGAAATATCACAGGTCAAAATTTGGTTCCAAATCTGCAGAAATGGCTGGGGACTGAAAAAAAGGACTTCTTCAGTGTTCTGCTGCTTGAAATAAAGGCCTTGTTTGGGGTGGACTTTACCTGTGAGTTCTTCTCTCAATTTCTTTCTCTTTTAAAGGACCCAGTCTCACTTTGCAGATCGTAAACCCTTAATCTAGTGACCTGAGTGTGCCTTCCTGGGACCTCTGTGGTTGGTTGCCATGCACTCACTAGAGACAAGATTTGGGTTAAGGCTCAAACATACTCAAATCTTTAAGCAGAACATGTAGTTTAGGAAATGGAGTTTTTCCAACATTTGGATGATTTCAGTAGGCAGTGAACAAAACCCTTAACTCATGCTGAAGAGACAGCTGAGACTCAGGCTTGAGGAACACCCTGGAAACCCAACCCCGCATTATAAACTTTTTCTCTTTTTAATAAACCAGCACCAGTTCTTTCCAAAAGAGTAGACCATTGTAAAATCTAAAAGCAAAACAAAAATAAAAGGAAAAGAAGCAGTCTTGGAAGCTGATGTCATTACTCTTAAAGCAAATTTGGGCGAGAAGCTGCAATTAACCAAGCTTTCGGACTTGAAGCTACATACGTAAAGAAGGAAAGACCAGGTTTCACCTCAATTCGGTATTATCTAATACTGAACCCAGAGGAACTGTTCTTTACATCCTTTCTGATTGTTGTATACTCTTAAGCTCAGGTTAGGAAACAATAAGTTGAAGTCTCAGCTATTTTTGTTTAGTCTGAATTGAGTTTTGTTGAAGGCCCCTTGAAACCATTCAAAGGTAGAGAACACTTAGTTTCCCAGCCTACACCTTACAGTTGAAGGTTTAGGTCTTGAGCCTTACCCCAAATCTTACCTCTAAAAGGAAACTGCTTGGAGAATTGGGAGGAATAAGTTCATCTTAGCTAATGACATGGTAAAATAAGTCCTACCGAGAAAATTATAGCCATGCCATCCTAGAATTAATCTTTACATCATTTTAGCTTAATGGTGAGAAAGCTGAGGGCTTACTCATTTACAGCCTCTTGCTTGAATCACCTTAGTGCAGTATTTCACAGCCTTACATGCTTCCAAGTACAGCTCCCTTGAGAGCCTTTTTCTGTTTCCCTTCCTTCAGCTTTCTAAGGCTGGGGCTGATGCATTCCTGGGCACCACCTCTAAGCTCTGAAATCCCTACTGTACCCACAGTGCAGGGACCAACCCGTTTACCTCTGAGTCTTTCACTGTGGCTTCCCCCGTTCTGCCTCACATAGTAGATATTCAGTATATTCCGGAGCGGGGGGTGGGGTTGGGGGATTGCTGTATGACAGATTCTTTTTAAAAGGAATCTTCGGAGATAATTTTGTGTGTTTAATAACCTGTTTCATGGTTTTGTGAATCTGGGATTTTTATAGATAAGTGTCATTCCTGTTTCTCAGTGTATTGAGATTTGTATGGATTTATCTTTATTCTCTAGATTAATTGGAACATAATTGAAGCTTTAGGAAATTTAGCATTATGGTCAAAAACAACTTGGATCAGAGTATGTCCTTTAGTTGGTGCGCCTCTCGAAGATGTCCTCAGCTGGGTCCACAGTCCTTCCTCCCTCACCCCCATCCCATTAGTTGATTTGAATCCCTGTTTATTTCACATTCGCATGCCAAATTTTAACAGGAAACAAACAGCCCTTGGGTATGTTTTCTGGATACTTGGTTCTGTATTTTTCCTGACCTCCTTTCCCCTCCCCCAACTTCGTTTGAACCGGTACTTGGGAGACTTGTTTACTGGGTTGGAGAGTGAGAGGCTTGGCTGGGGGTGATGCGGATGTAGTGCCCTCTGGTGGAATTTTGTGAGAATTGCAAATTTCTCCACATAACCTTAGAAGTGTTTGGGAAGTCTTAGCTGGCCTTCAAGGCTTCTCTGTTACATCTCAAATACTATATAGTAAATTAATAACATTCAAGTTTATTACCTACACTGGATATTTAAGAGATAATATGTTGGGGATATCAACTGATTACTTGGTTTATCATTATAAAATTTGATCTCAAGTGACTAGAAACGGGCCACTGGCAGCATCTGCTTTTTCATCATCTCCCATCAGTGTGTATGAGAGGTAAAGAGAAAAGGAGTTCCCGCACAAAATGTAATTGAAAAGAGTCTAGGAACCAAGAGTTAAGCAGAAATAGCAAGGATCAGAAAACTTGGTCACAACAATTCTTACTCTCAGCTCTCACTCGGATCTGAGCCCAGACATTTAAGGCCTAGCTAGAGGTTGAGAGCTTGCCAGACTTTCACTCCCAGGGGAGACTTGGGGGTGGTCATGGACAGAAAGTGACAGGCGCACTCTGGGGGGTCTATAGAGTATTTGTACTATGCTTCTTGCTCCAGCTGGGCTTTCTGGCTGACTTTCTTCCTTTATTTCCTTTCTTTCAACAGTTTATTTATCTGACTGTGACGGGTCTTATTTGCAGCATGTGGGATCTTCATTGCCTCATGCAGATCTTTCATTGCTGGCACCACAGACTCTTTAGTTGCGGCATGCAGGCTCTCTAGTTGTGGCACATAAGCTGCAGAGCACACAGGCTTCAGTAGTTGCAGCATGCAGGCTTGGTTGCTCCAAGGCATGTGGAATCTTAGTTCCTCAAACAGGGATCAAACCTGCGTCCCCTGCATTGCAAGGTGTATTGTTTACCACTGGGCCACCAGGCTAGTCCCTCAACAATTTTATTTTGAGGGTCACTCCCTTTTCCATTGCCATTGGCAAAGTCCCCGTGGCCCAGAGGACACAGTCACTGGCTTCAGTCAGACACACCTGCAACTTGAATTCCTGTTTTGCCTTATACCAATTACAAGACTTGGACAACTCAACCTGCTGAGTCTCAGCTTTCTAGAGGTTCCTTATAGAAACACACGTGAGGATTAAAAAAATAATAACAGAGTAAACATTTCAGAAACAGCTTGGTGGATTTCCTTATCCCAAGAATGAGGAAGAAAGTGGGCCCATTGCTAAGGAGGTGACTCAGGCTTTAGTATTGTTGATGTCTTCCAGAGGTTCCCAGAACCTTGGGTCTGTCCAGCAACACATTTTGAAGGAACAAGAATGTGGAAATTCTGGAAGCAAATAAGCCTTTATTAAGCATCACCTATGGTACCTATTTGGTGCGTACATAGGAAGTTATGTAACTTGGCTATGACAAAGTCCTTACCTCTTAGGAGACTACACTCAAGTTGGTGAGGAAAAACCTACCCAGGGAAAATGATTGCAGAAACAGAACAAAGCAAAGTGTCAGCCGTGTGAGCAAATTAACAAGGCAAGTGTAACATAAGTGCTGAGGAGTTCCAGAACAAGGGAGTCAGTAGGAATTCTTGGAGAAGGCCTCCTTGGAGGTGCTCAGTGGGATTGGGATGAAGGTGGCTTTTTTGCTGGGTGTCAAAGAACATGGCAAAGATGTGATTTTGGAATGACTTTCTGTGAGATGCAAGACAGTGAAATTTGCCACGACCCAAGGGGGACAGGATCTAGTAAATTATATGTACCGTGGTAGTGATGGTGACTGGGATATGAGTACTAAAGGAGGAAGTTGGACAGAGATTGGACATTTGAATTCTATAAAAATGTTAAGCCTGCAAATCTGAAATGTCACCATAGCAAAGCATGAATAAAGTTTTACTTTATTAATTTGAATTTGAAATGAAGCCAGGCATTAGAAAGTGTCGGGGTAGAGGGTGGGGGAGAGTAGAGTTGGCAAAAGTGTCATTTCAACCAATATAAATTATAAATTCTATGTATCTGACTTTCACATGGTGGTGCCACTTTGCTAAGCATGCAGAAGTACCCACTATTTTTTGTCAGAATGAGACTTGAATGATGCTAGTTTTGAGCTGTGAGAAATCAGTATTCCATCAGGTAAAAGGCAGGCAGTCACTTGTGCCTGGAGAAACATCTGGTGGTGAATAACGGACTTTCCTCTCACCCCTTCATAGCGCCCCCCCCCCATTGCATTCTCTCCCCCTATGGCTCTCCTTGCACACTTCCTCTTACTCCCATCCCCTAACCCCATCAATCCTATCAGTTTCCCCTTCATGTCTCCTCAATGATTAGATGTTCAGGGACAGGAGGTGCGCTGGCAGATGGAGACCAGTGGCTTTCCTTCATGGCCACTATGTCTTCACCAGGGACCAAAGAAGATACAGTGCATGTCTGGGAGAGCCCACAAGAGGGTAGATGGGGTTGACAGTGAGCCAGGCATTCCAGGCCCTGTCTCAAGGTGAACTCTTTGAAAGCAGAGCCTGGTCATCTTTCTCTGACTGCTCCACTTCCTGTAGCAATTGGTAGAGGGGTCTCCTGGGGTATATGTAACATGGAGCTTCTCTGGACCCCGTCAGCTTCCAGCTAGGATAGTAGCAACGATGCCAAAAGGAAGATACTCCATAGATTCCCAGCAGACACAAAGCGTTGATCATTACATGCCAGCAGAAGAAGGTGGTAACAAACATGATGTCACTAATGTTATCGTCCTCCCACGGGTAGCCAGAGACTGGTTTGTACAGAATGAACCCTGCCTGTACCAGCCAGGAACCCATCATCTGAAACAGAAAGGTCTCGATCACAGCGAGTTGAAACGTGTCAGGAGCCCACAGCTTGGCGGTGAACACCAGCATCAGCAGCAACACCACCAAGATGAGCAGAGAGTGGACGTGCATCTCCACCCCCACGGAGTCCTGGACATGCGACACCAACAGCAGCAGGAGCACATAAAAGGTCAGCACCAAGATCCCTTTCTCTAGGGGCACACAGCGCTGAGGCAGCAAGTTTTTGCTCAGGATGTCTATACAGCCGTTGAGGGTGAGGAGGATGAACATGGTGAGGTGCTGCCACTGTTTGGCGTACATGAATCTTGGTGGCAGGTCCCTGTTCATCAGTGTCAACCCTCTCTCAACGCAGCTGATCTCATATGCCATCAAGCCAAAGCCAGCCAGCATCTTCAGCAAACCTCTGTGGGACATTTTCCACAGCCTGGCCCATCTCCCCTTATTCTTGGGAGGCAAAGAAGGATCCGGGAAAGAGTCGCTGAATATCACAGCTTTGGAGACCACTACTGCTCGATACAGTCCATATGCGAGTAGGAACAACCCTGGATACACGTGACCGATAAAGGTTCCCATTGAATCACAAATCGATCTAATGAAAGCGAGAAGAGTAAAACCCAGGCACGTCCTTCTAGGGCCACCTCAAGGTCTGGACTTTGGATAGAGTTGCCTTCCACCAACTTTTATCATTTCGCCCCACCCACCACTCCCCCACAGAGAGGAAATGCTTCTTGAAACAAGCCTACAGCTTTAGTGGCATAAAGCGTCATTGTTCCATTCCATTCTGGAACACTGGGAACTAACTGGCTTCTGCCAAAGAAGAAAGCTGGTGAATGTGCCTTTTAGGGGGCCCCCTCTAGGGCCCTTGGGGTGCTTCTGGTCATACTTGTCCCTTTCTCCCATGGCTTCCTCCCCTGGGACTGCCTACCCAGCACTCAGAGAGAGGAGGATGGAATGGGACTAGGGGTTGCCATGGTCTCAAGAGGAAGCCTGAGCACTTAAAAATCCTCGGGTGTCCTTCGGCACCTCTCAGACATAACTCTGGCCCAATCACAGGGTTTTCTTTCTGGACACATATATTTAAAAACATTTGGATACATGATCATATTTCGCACCTATCTGGCTTTTCTATTGTTCTTTTATAGACTTGCTTTGAGGATCACCAAGAAAGCTCACTTCCTCTCCACCTCTTATCTCTTTACATTCCCATAGTTGTCTCCCTACATCAGCATTTAATAGCCATAGGGACTTCCCTGGTGGCTCAGATGGTAAAGTGTCTGTCTACAATGCGAGAGACCCAGGTTCAATCCCTGGGTTGGGAAAATGTCCTGGAGAAGGAAAAGACAATCCACTCCAGTACTGTTGCCTGGATAATCCCATGGACAGAGGAGCCTGGAAGGCTATAGTCCATGGGATCACAAAGAGTTGGACATGACTGAGTGACTTCACTTTCACTTTCACATGGTTCTGAAATGCTACCTTTTTATACTGATTTTAGGGACTGGATATTTTGTACTGTGTCAACCTGACTAAGCTTGAGCCATGTTTCCCAGAGTTACCTTCCCTATATGGTTTGAGATTGAGTTGACTGCAAGAGAAATTTACACAAGAATCTGAAGATGAAAGTAAAGCAGCAACCTAATACACTCTAAAGTTATAGGTACCAGGTGCTCCTACAGCTCACACATTCAGTTACTGATCTGTTCACCTTGGTATGGGCAGCCAGGCCTATCGCTCCCTCAGCTTCTCTTTGTGTAAAGGACACAAGCTTCTGCAAGCCGCCTGCCACTGAACTGTGAGGTGATGAGAGGAAGACAAGCTATAGCCTGTCTTCACAGGTTGCAATTTGTCCTTGCTCTTTCCCAGTTTTTTTCTGACTGCTACCACACAGAGATGAAAGCACTGCCAGCCCACCACACAGAAGAGAGCCAAAAGCCTTCCATAGACTTCTTCACTCCAAATGTGTAAGGTCTAATGTCCTTGAGAAATCCATATTCCCATGATCCATCTCTAACTGATAGAAGAAATTAAAGCGTAATCCCTAAAATGCTGGTTCTGTTGAGAGGAGTGACTCCAGTGAGCTGGTGTTGGCCATTTGGATTTTAACATGGATTAGCCCATCAGTTTCATTTATCTATGACTCCTCTAGTGTCTAATGCATCTCAGAAGACAGAGTCCTAGGTATTGGGTAACAGCCAGCTGAGTATAAGGAAGAGAGAATGATGAAGAACAAAGTACAGGGAATGTGATGCCTACGATGGTTTTGGGTTTATTGTAGGAGGTACAAGCAATAGGAGTTTCTCTGGGGGTGATAATTATGCTGAAGGAAGAGGAAGTTCTCCCCTCAACATGAACAGTCCTGACCTCACAGTCTGCATAACTATCCTTCTTTAAGGTACAAGCACTGCTGTGGGGCAGAGAGGCAGCACCTGTATGCTGACAGTGCCCCTAGTGAAGAGGAGGAGAATTTACATGCAGCTTGCAGCACTGCCTCTGAGACCTCACTCCTCCCCAACTACCTGTACATTCTCAAATCTAATCAATACCAAACAAAAAGTTAAATCTTTCTGCCCTTGAGGATGACAGCAATTCAGATTTCTTCTTGCTATCGAGAGATTTGGTGGGGCTAGGGATTTGAGCGTGAAAGTAAATTAGGAAGAGCTTAATTCTGCTTTCTGAGTGAGTTTGGTCTTTTAAAATTTTTAACATTAGGTATGTTTTATTCAATGTATAGTCATTGTAGAAAAATGAGGTAAAATACATTCACAAAAAAAGAGCACTGCAAGTCATCTGTAATTCCATAATCTGGAGGTGACAACTGTTTTCTTTGAGATATAGAAACACCATTCTAAGAAGGCAGCATGAAGAAGTGAAAAATGCATCAACTGGAAGTCAGAAATCTGAGTTCTCCTTTGACTTGCTGCATGTCATACCTTTCACCTGAAAAGAAAAATTGTGTTGAACTTAACCTTCTATTAAAGTGAAAATAATGGCATGAATGTTTTTGCACAGAAAGGAGAATATTTATCTCCTGTCTCCATCTCCCTTCTGGTGAATTATCAAAACCCTGTGAGAGCACCACAGGGCTCAATCATCAGAGGAAGGAAATCCAAGGGGGAAATCTGAGTGGCACTTCTGAAGCAAGTCAGGAGGCAAGAACCCCAGGGATTGTCTTGGGTTTTGGGATTTGATCTGGGAGAAGCACAAGATGTATTGCTTTTCTGCATATCCGCAGGGCTGGGACAGGAAGCACATGGTCTGCAGGCCTCAAGGGGAGCCACATTTGCTCACTCTTACTGTTGCTTCTACTACTTTGAGGCTGTGATCCTAGTGAGCTGGGAGCAGCAGAGCTTCCTCCAGCTCCCACACTTTCCTTGACAGTTGTTCCTGGCAACTGTGAGCCAGAGGCCAGAGGAGGACAGAAAACAGCAGCACTGACCCAATAGCAATGTGAGGTTGAAAGTGGCACATATGAGGACAAGAAGCCCCACTTCAGGTCCCGTCCGGTTGCTCAGGCACCAAATCTGCATGTTTTTCATTACAACATGAACATCCTGATCAAGACTTTGAAGATAAGAATCGCCCACCCCAAACCAGATACTGCCCATGAGTAGCCAAGAAGGAAGCCAAAGGTAGTGAATGATTAGCAGAGCTGGCAGACAGCTCCAGGGTTTGTGGACACTGAGTGCCTGAAGAGAGTTTCATGAGGAAAACTCAGGTTGACCACAGGAACCCATAGAAGTCCTCAGCCTGGTTGTTCTGTGGTGAGACTTCCCTCAGATCTGCACCTCCCCCCCAAGCAACCACCCCATGTAATTGAAGGCCCCTAGGCACAGCCACTGCCATTTGTCTGGCATGAAATACCAGAATGAGCCAGAATGCCTTCAGAAATTCAGTAAATATGAATTTACTAACTGCTGTGGATTCTACTGAGTACAGCAGCATATAAAAAAGTATATGATGTTAGTCATCCTCAAAGGGCTTACCATTTGAAGGCACACATCTCTACACATACACACATACTCTCAAACCAAACATTAGGGAAGTATTTAGACTACCTTGGTTCTATAGTAATCAAATGTCACATAGGTAATTTTAAATGTTCTAAAACATTTGATAAAGTTCAACACTTATTGATGATAAACTCTTACCAAAGTGGGTACAGAAGGGAACATATCTTAACATAATAAAAGGTATTTATGACAAACCCACAGCTTACATATTACTCAACAGTGAAAAGCTGAAAGCTTTTCTGCTAAAATCTAGAACAAAATAAAGATGCCCACTCTCACCGCTTTTATTTAACGTAGTGTTGGAGGTCCTAGTCACAGTAATCAGGTAAGAAAAAGAAAAGTTACCCAAAGTAGAAGAGAATAGGTAAAATTGTCACTATATGCAGATGACGCGATACTATAAATAGAAAACCATAAAGATTCCAAAATTACTAGAACTGATAAATGAATTCAGTAAGGTAACAGGATAGGATAAAGATTAACATGCAGAAATCTGTTGCATTTCTTTGCACTAACAATGAAATATCAGAAAGGGAGAGGGGAAAAGAATCCCTTTTAAAATCAAATTTTAAAAAAAACAAAAAACTTAGGAGTAAACCTGACCAAGGAGGTGAAAGGCCTATATGCTGAGAAATATAAAACATTGATAAAGGAAACTGAAGATGATACAAAAAAATGGAAAAATGTCCCGTGCTCTTGGAAGAATTCATATTGTTAAAATGGCCATATTACCTAAAGTAATCTATGTATTTAATGTGATCTTTATCAAATTACCCATGACATTTTTCACAGAACTAGAACAAATAACCATAAAATTTATATCAAACCACAAAAGACCCAGAATCACCAAAGAAATCCAGAGGAAAAAGAACAAAGCTGGAGGCATAACCCTCCCAGACTTCAGACAAGACTACAAAGCTACAATAATCAAAACACTGTGGTATTGGCAGGAAAACAGATATATGGGTTAATGGGCAAGATAGAGGGCCCAAAACACCCATGATCAATTAAACTTCCACAAAGGAGGAAATAATATGCAACGGAGAGAAGACAGTCTCTTAGCAAGTTGGGAAAATCTGGACAACTGCATGTAAATCTATGAAGTTAGAACACTCCCTCACACCATATACAAAAATAAACTTAAAATGGCTTAAAGACTCAAATATAAGACATACGACATAATAAAACTAGAAGAGAACATAGGTGAAATATTATTAGTAATGTTTTCTTAGGTCAGTCTCCCACGGCAATAGAAATAAAACCAAAAATAAACAAATGGGACCTAATTAAACTTACAAGCTTTTGCACAGCAAAGGAAACCATAAAGCAAAAAGACAACCTATGGCCTGGGAGAAAATATTTGCAAATAATGTGACCAAGGGCTTAATTTTTCAGAATATACAAACAGCTCGTACAAGTCAGTAACAAAAGAATTAAACAGCCCAATTTAAAAAAGGCATTTCTCCTAAAGAAGACATACAAATAACCAGTAGGCATATGAAAAGATGCTCAACATCACTAATTATTAGAGGAATGCAATCAGAATTACACTATTTCACCTCACTCCATTCAGAATGACAATTATTAAAAAGTCTACAATTATGCTGGAGAGGGTGTGGAGAAAGGGAACCCTCCTACACTGTCGGTGGGAATGTAAATTTGTGCAGCTACTATGGAAAACAGTACGGAGGCTCTTTTAAAAGCTAAAAATACAGTTGCCATATGAGCCAGCAACCCCACTCCTGGGCATGTATTTGGAGAGAGCTATAATTTGAAAGCATACTTGTAACTCAATGTTCATAGCAGCACTATTTACAATAGTCAAGACATGGAAGCCACTTAAATGTCCATTGACAGATGAATGGATAAAGAAGATGTGATATATACATACAATGGAATACTGCTCAGGCATAAAGAAGAATTATTGCCATTTGCAGCAACATGGATTTAACTCAAGACTTTCATACTAAGTGAAGTAAGTTGGAAAAACAAATACCATATGATACCCTTCATAAATGGAATCTGAAATATGATACAAATGAACTTACTTACAAAGCAGAAACAGACTCAGAGACATGGAAAACAAACTTATGGTTACCAAAGGGGAGAAGGGGTGGAAGAGGGATAAACTAGGAGTTTGGGATTAGCAGATACACACTGCTATATATAAAACAGATAAACAACAAAGTCCCACTTATAACTCACAGAACTATATTCAATATCCTGTAATACACCATAATGGGAAAATATGAAAAAGGATATATATGTTATGTAACACATATAATACATATACATTATATGATATATATATAACTGAAGCACTTTACTATACACCAGAAACAGACACAACGTTGTAAATCAACTATACTTCTATAAAAAATTTTAAAGTAAAAAAATATTTTCTAACAGCAACATTAAAAAGATGAAATTAGTTTTATAAGATATATTTCTCAATATGTCCACAATATCATTTCAACATGTAATATAAAAGTTATAAATGAATTATGTTTAATAAATGAAGTATTTGATTCCATATTTCATATTAAGTGTACAAACTCGTGTTGTGTTTTACACATAATGGCACATTTCATTTCAGACAAGCCATGTTACATGCTCAATAGCTACATGTGGTTAGTGGCCGCCATATTGTATTATATAGATTCAAACAGTATAGAATGACAAGTTGAGTGAATTTTAAAGTTTTAGTGAAAAGAACAGTTCCTGGTGGGGGTAGAAGTTTGTTCAGAAATGGTATCTAGACAGCTACACTATAAACTCAATGGTTGTAGGATTTTAGTATGGTGCTGAACATCTTTTAATTTACTTTCTGTTTGCAAGGGGCACTATCATGATCATCACCATCAAAAAATGACTACAACTCACCTTGCTGCAAGGCAGAAACCTACTGCAGGAAGAGAGCAAGCCAGAGGTGGGGCCTTGAGCAAAACCACACAGGGAGTGGGTCTGTGGAAATCAGAATAAGGTCAGAGCCCATCTGTTTATGTGCCAGATTTTCATCTTAATTTCAAATACGCATTACTAAGCCTTGGGCTTTGTCACTAACTTACCAAAACAAAGCCATGAGAGATGGAAACAACATTCTTATTTCTAAGTTTGAAGGGACATATTTGCTTTATTTATCCTGGCACACCAATTCATAATTCTCCTCTTTGAAATTTCCTATAATAGGAGCTTTATACCTCATTGCATAACCATGGCTTAGGTTTCACAGTTGGTATAATAGATTTCAGGGTGATCACATTTCAACAGCTGTTTTTTTTTCTGAAAACTTTTAGCAAGGTGGCAACACGTACTCACATTATCTCTGTTATACCTATTTCTTCCTTTACGACTATGGTATTAACTCTCACCCATGGCTGAGGACAGAACTCAAGAACCCTGAGTCTGTTCCTCCATAGATCAATCCTTTTCCACCCCAGAATATGCATCCCCAAATTAGGAGTTAACCTTTGTGCTGTCTTGTGAAGGATTCTTAATTCTGCAATTTGGGAACTCCACTGTAAACTTCAAAATTCCCTGTGAGAGATGTCTCACCATTGAATATTCTTGTTCTCCTCCCACACTATAGGGTGTTGCTGGGGAGTTGCCACCCAGCCAGGGACCATGTTACCTGAAAATTCTGTGACTGAGTCTGGGCCAGTGGGATGTGTATGGAATTGCTATACACCACTTCAAGACATGGCGCATAGAAACCTCTCTCCTATTTTTCCCCCTTTCATTTTCCATATCTGCTGGCTAAATACAGAAGATTGTGAGGCACTAGAGAAGGCCAGAGTCACAAGACAGGAAGAGTCTGACTTCTGAGAGACTAGGTGAAAGGCTGCCTATGCTACTGTGTGCTTAGTCAGTCAGTCGTGTCTGACTCTTTGTGACCCCATGGACTCCAGCCCGCCAGGGTCCTCTGTCCATGGGGTTCTCCAGGCAAAAATACTGAAGTGGGTTGCTATTTCCTTCCCGGGGATCTTTCCAACCCAGGACTCGAACCCAGGTCTCTTGTCTCCTGCACTGGTAGATGGGTTCGTTACCTCTAGCACCATCTGGGAAGTTGATCTACTAACTAGAAATGCTGGCATTTAATTTTATGAGTGTGGGAGAAATAACCTTCTGTGCTGGTAAGCTGATGTGATTTAAGGGTTTATCTGCTTTAAATCAATTAAGCTACATTGTCTACCAAGCCTCCAACAGGCCCACTGGGAGCTGATATAAATGTATCTCTTGGCCATCAACTTTGATGTGCAAACTACCTGAAGGGTGAAGTTGGTTGCTCCCACCCAACTCCCTCCTCGCCTTCAGTATCCCGAAGTCTAGAATTCTCATGTACCCTGTCCATGCCACAGTTTTTGAGGCCAGGAAAGTGAATTCTCAGTTTCCCTGGAACTATGGCTAGAGAGCACAATAACTTGATGGTCCCAAAGCTTCTCATTCTCATTATGACCTTTGCTTCATTTTGGACACAGTCTTCCAATAATAGGGCCACACATTTTAATGAGGTACAGTGTTTCTCATCATTGACCAGTGTTGGATAAACCTTCACCCCAAGGACTTCCCTGGTGGTCCAATGACTGAGACTCTGTGCTGCCAATGCAGGGGGCCTGGATTCATGGTCAGGGAACTAGCGGCTTCCCAGGGGGTGCTAGTGGTAAAGGACCCCCCTGCCAATGCAGGAGATGTAAGAGACCTAGGTTAAATCCCTGCGTCAGGAAGATCCCCTGGAGGAGGGCATGGCAATCCACTCCAGTAGCCATACCTGGAGAATCCCATGGACAGAGGAGCCTGGTGGGCTTAGAGTCGCCAAGAGTCAGACATGATTGAAGTGACTTAACATGCATGTATGCAGGGAACTAGGTCCCACAATTAAGAGTTTTTTTGTTGCATGCTACAATGAAGATCGAGGATCCCAGTGCCAACTCAGCACAGGCAAATAAATAAATAATTTTAAAACAAACAAGCAAAACCCACTTTACCTGAAACTAATGCTACCAGTAATTAGTTTTTTACTGCTGTGCCACAAATTAACATATAATTAGGAGCTTAACCTACACGAATTTATTATCTCACATTTCCCATGGGTCAGGAATCTAATATGGGTTAGTTGAGTCCTTTGCTCAAAATCTCATCAAGCTGAGATTAAGGTGTTAGCTGGCTCAGGATCCTCTTGCAAGCTCACTGGCTGTTGGCAGAATTCAGCTCCTTGCTGTTCTATCTCGCTGGCTGTTAGTGACTAAAGCTTTGCCTACACTTCCTTGCCATGTGACCCTCATTGGAAGTTTACAGCTTGCTTTTGTCCAGGCCAACAGTAGTGTATCTCCTTGATGATTCGCCTTGTAATGACCTCACCTGACTAAGTCAGACTTATTCAGGACACTCTTCCTTTTCACTAACGTACAATTCAACTGATTAGTACCATGGAAGTGATATTCCATTATAGTCTGTAGTCCCACTCACACTCAAGGGGAGGAGATTATACAGAACATGTATACCAGGGGCAGGAATCTGGGGAACCATCTAGAATTCTGCTTACCACAGCATCCAATCCTCCTTTTTGTTCATTATTGTAAGTTGCAATATAATTTGCACATCTTTGTGTCTTTCTCATTATTATATTATTATATTGCTAATACCTTCATAGTAGTAGTAGTGTTAGTCACTCAATCGTGTCCAACCAGGGAATTTTCCCGACGCAGCGACTGAACTTGAGCCTCCTGCACTGAAGGTAGGTACTTTACCATCTGAGCCTTTTAGTACCTGGAAAATAGCAACTCTTTTAGGATTTTTTTCATTGAATTAATTAATCCTTTGGTCTTCTTGATTGAATTTGGATGACCCGCTTAATGTGTTACCTGCAAGATTACAAAATTAATCTCCTTCATTGTATGTTTACTTTGGTGAAATTCATTTGTAAAAATTTTTCTCTTTTCATTGTTTCAAATATCTGGGAGTAAATTCTGTTTAAGGCTTCTGGCCTCCAGAGCAATTACTTCACTGGTGTTTCAGATAGAATGCCAGTAGGAAATAGATGGCAACCCAAGCAGGGATAGTTCAAGGAAGGCTTTAATTTTTATTATTATTATTTTTTTTTTTCTGAGTTGTGTGGCCTGAGGGATCTTAGCTCCCTGAGTAGGGATGGAACCTGCACCCGCTGCAGTGGAAGCACAGACTCTTAACTAGTGGATCACCAGGAAAATCCCAAAGAAAGATTTAATAAAGGTACTTCTCTTACAGATGTGGATAGGGTATGTGATGTGAAGTGAAAGTCGGATCAGTCGTGTCTGACTCTTTGCGACCCCATGGACTGTAGCTCACCAGTCTGCTCTGTCCATGGAGTTCCCCAGGCAAGGATACTGGAGTGGGTAGCCATTCCCTTCTCCAGGGGATCTTCCCAACCCAGGGATCGAATCCCTGTCTCCTGCATTGCAGGCAGATTCTTTACCATCTGAGCCTCCAGGGAAGCCCAAAAAGGAGAGCTGAGTAACCACTGGAGCTATTACAACCTCTCAGGCCCAGGGGACATGAAATGAGAGAAGTTCCTCGGTATGTGCAAGGATAGCGTCGTGGGTTGAATGATGGCCCCCAAGAAGATATTTTCAAGCGCTAACCCCAGAGCCTGAGAACGTGACCTTACTTGGCAAAGGGCTGTTTGCAGATATAATTAAAGATCTTGAGGTAAGATTATCCTAGATTTAGAGTGGGTTCTAAACCAGTGACAGATGAGCTTCTAAGAGAAAGGCAGAGGGAGGTTTGAAACACAGAGGCACACAGAGGAGCAAGGTGAAGGTGGAGGCAGACAGTGGAGTGATGTATCTGCAAGCTAAGGAACGCCAAGGATTTCCAGCAGGCATCAGAAGTTAGAACAGAAGCGTGGGACAGACATTCTCTGAGAGCCTCCAGACAGGAGCAGCACTGACTGCACCTTGATGTTGGACTTCTGGCAACCATAACTGTGAGAGCATAAATTCCTGTTGTTTTAAGCCACCAAGTGTGTGGTCATTTGTTATGGCAGCTTAGGAAACTAATACTGATTGTGTTGTGGTGGAGGGGTACAGCCAGCCTGAAGTGACCCCAGAGATAGAAGCTAAGAGAATAATACCCCAATCTCACTCTTATTTCCATCCTCCTACTGGGGCTAGTCATTGGCCAAAAGCCAGAGGATAAGTGAGCTCAGTGATGTGTAATATACAAAGCCAGTCTCCTGGGAGAGGAAACAGGATAGAGGAGAAAAATGAATTTGAAGGGGTAAATTAAAAGTATATGGCACACCTCGTTTTAGGTTATGGTAGACTAATCATGGATCCTGATTTGTCTGGAGGAGTTTGGTTTTTACCTGTTGTTCCAGTGCAAAAATTAATTTTGTATTTTTTCTCTCTCAAGTGTCCAAGGTTGAGTGATAAATTATATAATCACACTAATTATAGGTTAAAATCCAATTGGTTCATTATTCAAATGGAGATAAAATCAGCTGTAGTGTATGTTAAGCAAGTCACACCTATCAAGATGTTTTTTCTCTTGACTACCCTATGGTCCTAACCATTCTTGACAGCTGTAAGGAGAACTTTTAAGACTTTCTGAAGTTAACAAGAATACACCTGTCTCCAAAACCTGCATCATATGCCCTGTATTTCCTGCATTTAACTTTTTTCTCTTCATCTTGGAGATCTTTTCATGTCAGGACACAGGTCTCCCCTATTCCTTTTAACTTCTACATTGTACCCCATAATTTATTTACCCATCCTGCTATTGGTCAACATTTATTATTTAAAGTTACCTATGAGCACAGTGCTTCAGTACCTGTTCTTGTACATGCTTTTTGTGTAGATGTGTGAGTATTTCTAGAATATACACTGTATCAGCGTTCTTAGCTACAGACAACAAGAATCCATTCTGGCTAGTTTAAAGGAAAGGAATTCATTATAGAATCATTAGGAAGGCTGGAAAAAGACTCCAGGTTAAGTCTGAAGGACTAGAGCCCAGAATTTCACTGTCAGATGGGCTTAGGTTGTTGCTTCTGGCACTGACCTCAGAACTACAGGGCAAATCAGTTTGGTGATGGACAGAGGTTTCCATCTTTGACAGTACTCTTGTTACAGAACAGAGACCTCATATGGATTCAGTTTCCTTACACTGCTCAATTCTGAGTTGAAGTATTAAGTGGGTGTGTCTAATTGGTCACATACCTGGACCCTCAGTTCAGTTTGGTTCAGTCAATCGTGTCTGACTCTTTGCAACCCCATGGACTGCAGCACGCCAGGCCTCCCTATCCATCACCAACTCCCGGAGTTTACTCAAACTCATGTCCATTGAGTCAGTGATGCCCATCCAACCATCTCATCCTCTGTCATCCCCTTCTCCTCCCACCTTCAATCTTTCCCAGCATCAGGGTCTTTTCAAATTAGTCAACTCTTTGCATCAGGTGGCCAAAGTACTGGAGTTTTAACTTCAACATCAGTCCTTCCAATGAACACTCAGGACTGATCTCCTTTAGGATTGACTGGTTGGATCTCCTTGCAGTTCAAGGGACTGTCAAGAGTCTTCTCCAACACCACAGTTCAAAAGCATCAATTCTTTGGCACTCAGCTTTCTTCACAGTCCAACTCTCACATCCATACTTGACTACTGGAAAACCATAGCCTTGACTAGATGGACTTTTCTTGGCAAAGTAATGTCTCTGCTTTTTAATATGCTGTCTAGGTTGGTCATAACTTTCCTTCCAAGGAGTAACTGTCTTTTAATTCCACAGATGCAGTCATCATCTGCAGTGATTTTGGAGCTCAAAAAAGTAAAGTCTGCCACTGTTTCCCCATCTATTTGCCGTGAAGCAATGGGACCAGATGCCGTGATCTTAGTTTTCTGAATTTTGAGTTTTAAGTAGAGTTTTAAGTCATCTTTTTCACTCTCCTCTTTCACTTTCATCAAGAGGCTCTTTAGTTCTTCTTTTTCTGCCATAACGGTGGTGTCATCTGCATGTCTGAAGTTATTGATATTTCTCCCGGCAATCTTGATTCCAGCTTGTGCTTCATCCAGCCCAGCATTTCTCATGATGTACTCTGCATATAAGTTAAATAAGCAGAGTGACAATATATAGCCTTGACATACTCTTTTTCCTATTTGGAACCAGTCTGTTGTTCCATGTCCAGTTCTAACTGTTGCTTCTTGACCTGCATATAGATTTCTCAAGAGGCAGGTTAGGTGGTCTGGTATTCCCATCTCTTTCAGAATTTTCCACAGCTTATTCTGATCCACACAGTCAAAGGCTTTGGCATAGTCAATAAAGCAGAAATAGATGTTTTTCTAGAACTCTCTTGCTTTTTTGATGATCCAATGGATGTTGGCAATTTGATCTCTGGTTCCACTGGCATTTCTAAAACCTGGACCCTAGCTGACTACAAAGGAGGTGAGGGGTTAAAAGTAGATACCTATCAGGAAGGCAGGCCTGTCAAAATGGAAATAATCAAAATATTGGGAGGCTATTTCAAAAATGTTGTTAGGTTCACATGGCAAATGTCCACTGCAGGTAGCAGGAAGTGGAATTGTTTGCTTGGAAGATCTATGCATTTTAAATTCTGGCACACCAAATATCTGTCAAAGTGACTTTAAGAAAATGTGGACCAATTCATATTGCTACCTACATTATATGATAATTCCTTTTAGTTGTTGAGGCAAAACCTCCTCACTAGAGATACAGAACAAAGCACAATGTATCTGTAACAAAAGAGAGAAGAGCAAAACTCAGGCTGTCTACTCTCCTCTCTCTTGCTCTTGTTGTTCAGTCACCCAGTTGTGTCCAACTCTTTGCAACCTCATGGACTGCGCCATGCCTGGCCTCCCTGTCCCTCTCCATCCCCTGAAGTTTGCCCAAGGTCATGTCCATTGCATCAGTGATGCCATCCAGCCATCTCATCCTCTGATGCCCTCTCCTCCTTCTGCCCTCTTGCTTGAGGGCTCTTCAAGTTTTGGGATATATATAGCGCTAACTAACTTCTACCTACTTTTATCATCTCCTTATGGTCACTGCTCCCAGACAGAATGGAAAGTTCTAAACAGGAGTCTATACCTTTAGTGAGCGGGTTCTCACTGTTCCATTCCACTCTAGCGCACTGAGAACTAATTGACTTCTGCCAAAGGAGGAAGATAAATATTTCCCAGTGTGCACCTGTGAGAATATATGCGCTCATGAGGTCTGTTTGGGTCTTTGAGATGTTTCTGGTTACACTTGTCTTTCTCTCTCATGGCTTGCTTTCTTCTGCTACTGTCCAGTACTTAGAGGAGCAGTGGACAGGTGCATGAACACAGAGATTATCCGGAAAAGCCCTGGGTTATACGAAAGCATTTGCACATCATTTAAGATCCCTTACTCATTCTCTGATCATATTGAAAGCATAAAACTTTATAAACGTATGGGAGTGTGCTCACATTATACATATTGAGTATCTATCCAGGCTTTTCATTTTTCTGTAAAAGACAGATTTACAGGACCACCAAGAAAGCCCTTTACTTGCCCCTAAATCTCCACTGGACAATAGATGAACCTGAAAAGCTACCTTTTGAGATTAATTTGGATATCAGAGTATTATTTCTTATTAACATGCAAATATGTTGAGACAAGTAGATTCAGTGAACAACTTATATTTAATATGAATTAGCTCATCAACCTTATTCTCATCTGCTGTATGTCTAATACATTAAATAGGTAGAAAGAGTTCTAAACACTAGGAGATATTCATCTGCATTTGTAGAACTGTGTTCAAGGTAAGAGTCTTCTTGTAAGGGGGATAGTGAAGATCAAGGTACAGGGAATGTGAGGCATGCCCTGGGCACACCAAAAGTTCTAGGTTTGTTGTAAGAGATACATGGAATAGGAGTTTCTCTGGGAGGGATAGGTGCTCTGAGAGAAGAAGTCCATCATTCAGTGTGAATGATGGTGACATCAAACAGTCTTCTGCATAATCAATTATCTCTCCTTACTGTATAAGTGATGCTGTGCACAGAGAGGCAGCACTCATATGTGATAGCACACCTAGTGGAGAGGAGGAGATTTTACGCCCAGGTCACAGCACTGCCTGAGAGCCTTCAGTCTTATCGTTCAGCTTCTCCCTTTCCTGCACCTCTTTAATATCAGAAAATCTAATCTATCCATGCTGTTGAGGGTGAAGGTCATTGCTTAACTGAGGGAGAGTTAAGAAATTTTCACACAAATCCCACTTTGAGTGTGAAATCACATAGAATTGTGTTCAAGGTAATAGTCTTCTCGTAAGGGGGATAGTGAGTGTGAAAATGCTGCGGGAGAGTTTAAGATTGCTTTATGAAATGCTTGCCTTCCTTATTCCATTTTAACTTCAAACTATTTTCTTTTTCTTATGCAAGTGTGGCATAGATTGGCTAACAATTCATCACATTCATTTCCTTTTCCTTTGCTGATAAACTACATTTTCCACCTGTTTTAAAGGTGGATGCAGCGTTGCAGTTGGGCCAGTGGAGTTTGAATGGAAATAACATATATTACCTTCTGGTCACATCCATAAAATCCTTTCTCACATACTCTTCCATGCTATTTTCCTTTCCTCTGGATTTATACAGAACATCACAGCTTATTTGAAAGTCTTATGGTGATGAGATTGGAGGAGCCACATGATGAAAGGAACAGGTTTCCTGGGATACTTCTTTTAGCAGGCCTGTACATTGCTCAGGAATACTCATTTTAGACTACATGTGGTCAAGGAGTAAACCTTTTTTTGATTAAGAAATGGAAAATTTTCACATTGTTTGTTATAGCAGCTAGTTTACCTGAACTAATGCAAAACTTATATGTAGTCTTTATAGGAAAATTGTAAAAAATCAATAAGCAAAAATTAGAGAAAAAATAAGTAATTCCAAACCTGATGATAACCATTATTTATATTTTACTATAGAATCCTAGCTTTTAAGAAGGCAGTATGGTGAAATGGTGGCGGGGGGGCGGGGGGCAGGGGCGGGTGGGGAATGACTGGAAGTAAATCTGGAATCCAGTCTTATTTCCCCCCTAAATACTAGAGCTTTAGTTTCTCTTTAGAAAAAGGAAAGAGCTTTGTCATCTGTGTTATTTAAGGAGGGGAGGAAGGATGCAGGGAAGGGAAGGGTAGGGAAGGAAACAGAAGAGAAAAGGGAGGGAAAGAGAGAGAAAGAGGGAGGGAAACATGCAGTTGTAGCCTAGAAGGGAGTGATTTTGTCACCCCACAATTTTTCCTTCTTAGCTCATGATCAAACACTCAGACAACTTCGAAGAGCTGCACTCTCAGGCAGAGGAGGTACAGAGACATGCCCATGACACTGTGATGAGCAAACAAGGGGGCAGAAATCACTGGTACCCTCTTTGGTTCTTGCCTTTGCTCTAGGGAGTTGTTGAGCTGCTCGGAGCAGAGGTGGCCTTCTGTGCAGCAAAGGCCATTGCTCCACCAACTATTTGCCATTAGCAAAGAGCCAGTGCACTTTTCTGAGTAGTCCCATTCTACCTAGTTGGGACTGCAGATGTCAAAAAATCACTCATAATGAGATCTCCAGCACATCAGAGCTGTAGGTCTAAGTGACATAGTGGGCATTGAGGGATAAGCAGACACCACTCATCTCCTGACCACCATATTTATCTCCACCTCTTGGCCATTTCTGGAAACTGTGAGTCAGCGGCCAGAGGATGAGAGAGAACAGTAGCACTGGCCCAGCAGCAATGTGAGGTTGAAAGTGGCACGTATGAGGACAAGGAGCCCCACTTCAGGTCCCATCCAGGTTTCTCAGGCCCCCGCCTTGGCCAGGCACCAAAGCTGCATGATGTTCATTAAAACATGAACATCCTGATCAAGACTTTGAAGATAGGAATCGCCCATCCCACACCAGACAGGGCCCACGAGTAGCCAAGAAGGAAGTCGGAGGTAGTGAATGATTAGCAGAGCTGGCAGACAGCTCCAGGGTCTGTGGACACTGAGTACCTGGAAAAAGTTTCATGAGGAAAATTCAGGTTGACCACAGGAGCCCACGGAAGTCCTTCATGGTCTGGCTGTTCCACGACAAGATTCGGCCTCAGACCTGCCTGCCCTAGCCCCCACCCCATGTTCTCAAGGGGGCCCAGGCACAGCCACTGCCATTTGTCTGGCATGAAATATCCAAATAAGCCAGAATGCCTTCAGGAGTTCAGTAAATATGAATTTACTAAATCTTGACCTCAGAAAGCTTCTGATATAGTTAAAAGTATAGTAGACTCAGACATGCAACATATACATTAATTAGAGAATGTTATGCTGAGTGATGCATAGAGTGCAGGTTAGAATAGTTCTTTGCCATGACAGGAGTGTTCCTGGGGGAGGGTCAAGGTTAGTCAGAGTCACTGGTCAGTATGTCTCAGAAAACTATCAGAAGCTCAGGGAAGCTTTTAGTGTCGAGTTCTTTCAAAAGTCTTTATACCAACTTTAGAAGAATTCTTCATTTCTTATCGTTGCAGGGCCAATATGGCTAAGAACCCAGTGCTGTACTGGCTGGGTCGTAGAAGAGCAGGGCCAATTAAATGCCTGCCCTACCAGTCTCTGGGGGTTTCCCCAGGTGGCTCATTGTAAAGAATCTACCTGCCAATACAGGAGACCCAGGTTTGACTCCCCAGATCAGGAAAATCCCCTGGAGTAGGAAATGGCAACCCACTCTAGTATTCTTGCCTGGATAAGAATCCATGGACGGAAGAGTATCCGTGGACAGAGGAGCCTGGTGGGCTACAGTCCATGGGACCACAAAGAGTCAGACACGACTGAGTGACTGAGCACCACCAATCTCTAATGATAAGATTGGCTCACCTGTGGGGGAAGGAATGGGACCCTGAGATTTGGGATGGGGGAAATAAGTGAAGCTGAGAAATTTGAACTCCCAAATTCCATAGGACCTCTCTTTCTGATAGAGGAAAGACCTATTCCCACCTGAGAGAAAAGGTCTTCCCCTGCACAGATAACTTTCAATGGCTATATCCAGGAGGGATCCATCATCAATGGATGCCAGTCTTTGTAGGACCTACTCCCACGACTCTTATTGCTTTTGTGTCCATAACAAGAGTAGATCCTAATACAGGCAAGAATGTATAAGACCCGGTCTGGGGTGAGAGAGGAAATCAAGACACCAAAAGAATCATAAAAGCTCACCAATCAGCCCTGGCCAGAGTGTGGGAAATGTGAATGTGGATGAATTCTAAAGGTGTTTGACGTGTAAAGTGAAACTGAAGAGTTGATAGGGCCACATGTGAGTTTACTTTCCTGAGATTCTAGGCTCAATATGTTCCTTGAGCATCTGGGAATGGTATAAATAGTTGGCCGGGTTGGCCAGTTGAAACCTGGGCTCAATGGTGGCCTACAGTCAAGCTAAGTTGACATATTGGAACTGCCCTGGTAAACTCTAAAGAAGCAGTGCCCAATAGAACATTCTGTTAAGATGGGAATTTTCCATAATCTGTGCTGTCCGGTATGATAACTTCTAGCCACTTACGGCTATTGAGTACTTGAAATGTGGCCAATACAACTAGGGAACTGAATTTTTAAATTTTTAAATTAATTGTTTATTTCTTTTTGGCTGTTCTGGGTCTTCATTACTGTATGGGCTTTTGTCTAGTTGTGGTGATCTGGGGAGAAGTCAATGGCACCCCACTCCAGTACTCTTGCCTAGAAAATCCCATGGATGGAGGAGCCTGGTAGGCTGCAGTCCATGGGGTCTCTAAGAGTCAGGTATGACTGAGCGACTTCACTTTCACTTTTCACTTTCATGCATTGGAGAAGGAAATGGCAACCCACTCCAGTGTTCTTGCTTGGAGAATCCCAGGGACGGGGGAGCCTGGTGGGCTGCCGTCTATGGGGTCTCACAGAGTTGGACACGACTGAAGTGACTTAGCAGCAGGGGCTACTCTCTAGTTGGCGTGCATGGGCTTCTCACTGTGGTGGTTTCCCTTGTTTTGGAGCACGGGCTGTAGGGCACATGGGCTTCCATACTTGTGGCACATGGGCTCAGTAGACCTGGTTCCCAGGCTCTAGAGTACAGGCTGAATAGTTGTGGCATGTGGGCTGAGTTGCTCTATGGCCTGTAAGGTCTTCTTGGATCAGGGATTGATCTCCTGCATTGGCAGGCAGATTCTTTACAACTGAGCCACCAAGGAACCTTGGAAACTGAATTTTTAATTGTAATGAGTCTAAATCTAACTAGTCAGATATGGATAGTGGACATTCTATTGAATGGTGCAGCTCTAGTGTAAAGAGACTGAAAGCTCAGGAAATGTCAAAGAGACTTTTTTCCTTTCTGGCCACACTGCACCGCTTGTGGGACCTTAGTTCCCCAGCCAGGGATTAAACCCAGGTCCTCAACAGTGAAAGCACTTAGCCCTAATCACTGGACTGCCAGGGAATTCTCAAGACTTCCTTCTTTATCTGAATCCATTCTGGCTGCATCCCATGGGCTTTGAATCATGGAGTGCTTTCATTGTCATTCACTTCTGGATAATTTTTCATTTTAATTTAATTATATTTTTTCTTGAACCTAAAAGTTATCTAGAAGACCATGTTTTAATTTCTAAAGAAATTATTTCTTTTTTATTTTGTTATCTTTTTTATGTTGATGTTATTTCTGCTTCTTAAAAATATGCTGTTTTTCCTTCATAAATGTTCCATGGGAAGTATTGAAATATTCTATATTCCTGTTAATTTTTATATGATATATATATATGATGATTTCTGAGATGAGCATGTTGTGTTCTTTGACTATGACTCCAGATTTGTTCATTTTTCTTTTTATTTCTATCAGTTTTTATTTTATGTATACAGATGCCACAGTGTTAATATTAATACATTAAAATTGATAATTGTTTTATCTTCTTTGTGAATTGAATAGAAAAGAGAAAATATATTTGTCCCTTTTAATTGTTAGTGATTTTCATCTTTAGTTTTGTTTTGTCTGATGTTAGTATTGTATATCTACTTTCTTTTATTATTTTTATAATCTACTTTAATGCCTATGTTTTCAACCTTTGTGCCATTTTTTAAGCATATGTCTTATAACCACCATATTGCTTGACTTTGTATTTTAACATGTTCTGAAAATCTGTTACTTTGACAGAGGAATTTAAGATACATTTA
This sequence comes from Ovis aries, assembly GCF_016772045.2. Taxonomy (NCBI): domain Eukaryota; kingdom Metazoa; phylum Chordata; class Mammalia; order Artiodactyla; family Bovidae; genus Ovis; species Ovis aries. The sequence goes on from NC_056065.1 coordinate 62,951,193, forward strand.
TTGTGATCATTGATATACTTATTTTTAGAATTTTATCTTATGCTTGTGTTATTTCCTTTTTTCATCCTAACTTCTATTCCTCCTTTAAGAAGATTTCCATAGGACTGAGTAACGTGAACCGTGAACTTCCTGATGTTCAAGCTGGTTTTAGAAAAGGCAGAGGAACCAGATATCAAATTGCCAGCATCCGCTGGATTATGGAAAAAGCAAAAGAGTTCCAGAAAAACATCTATTTCTGCTTTATTGACTATGCCAAAGCCTTTGACTGTGTGGATCACAACAAACTATGGAAAATTCTGAAAGAGATGGGAATACCAGACCACCTAACCTGCCTCTTGAGAAATCTGTATGCAGGTCAGGAAGCAACAGTTAGAACTGGACATGGAACAACAGATTGGTTCCAAATAGGCAAAGGTGTACGTCAAGGCTGTATATTGTCACCCTGCTTATTTAACTTCTTTGCAGAGTACATCATGAGAAGCGCTGGACTGGAAGGAACACAAGCTGGAATCAAGATCGCCAGGAGAAATATCAATAACCTCAGATATGCAGATGACACCACCCTTATGGCAGAAAGTGAAGAGGAGCTAAAAAGCCTCTTGATGAAAGTGAAAGAGGAGAGTGAAAAAGTTAGCTTAAAGCTCAACATTCAGAAAACGAAGATCATGGCATCCGGTCCCATCACTTCATGGGAAATAGATGGGGAAACAGTGGAAACAGTGTCAGACTTTATTTTTTGGGGCTCCAAAATCACCACAGATGGTGACTGCAGCCATGAAATTCAAAGACGCTTACTCCTTGGAAGAAAAGTTATGACCAACCTAGATAGCATATTCAAAAGCAGGGACATTACTTTGCCGACTAAGGTCCGTCTAGTCAAGGCTCTGGTTTTTCCTGTGATCATGTATGGATGTGAGAGTTGGACTGTGAAGAAGGCTGAGCGTCGAAGAATTGATGATTTTGAAGTGTGGTGTTGGAGAAGACTCTTGAGTGTCCCTTGGACTGCAAGGAGATCCAACCAGTCCATTCTGAAGGAGATCAACCCTGGGATTTCTTTGGAGGGAACGATGCTGAAGCTGAACAGCTGCGAAGAGCTGACTCATTGGAAAAGACTCTGATGCTAGGAGGGATTGGGGGCAGGAGAAGAAGGGGACGACAGAGGATGAGATGGCTGGATGGCATCACGGACTCGATGGACATGAGTCTGAGTGAACTCCGGGAGATGGTGATGGACGGGGAGGCCTGGCGTGCTGCGATTCATGGGGTCGCAGAGAGTCGGACACGACTGAGCGACTGAACTGAACTGAACTGAGTAACTTACATTTATTAGAACAACACTATTTGTTGTTATTAAACAACATTTATTAACAATAAGTGTTGTTATTGGCAACACTTTACTGTGCTTCTACATTCTCTACCCTTACTCACCTCTCTGGCTCCAGCTTTGTAAAACTTTGCAAACCGTCCTGCTGAATCTTGGAACCTGGACGTGATTGACATACAGACATGTCAGATAGGCAGAGTTGTCCTTGCGTTGTCATGGCACCAATTGTTTACGTGACAACTTCTGTTCTTTCATTCCTCAAATAAATGAATTTTCATATATGGAATTTAATAAAAACCAGGGCCTTACCCCGCCAGTACTTCATTCAGAGCAGTAGCATCTAAGATAGCCATTATTGGTTAGTATCTTTTTTGTCTGCTAAGAAAACATTTTGAGACATCCTAAGAAACAATAAGATGAGGTGGTTAGTAGTCCAGACCCTGGGCCTGCTCTGCCGTGGTTGGAATCTCAGCTTTGTTACCTTCTCTGTTGTCCAATAGTTATAAGATATCAGTCCAGTAAGTTAACTTCTCTAGGCCATGCTTTCCTCATATGAAATAATGTCAATTATAGTATCTCCCTCAGGATTACTGTGAGTATTAAAAGAGGTAATCCATGTGAAAACATTCAGCACAATACTTAGCATATAGTAAGAACTCAGAAAATGATAAATGATATATATTTTTTTGGCCTCACTATACAGCATGTGGGATCTTAGTTCCCTGGACAGGGATCAAACCTGTAACCCCTGCAATGGAAGCTGAGTGTCTTAACTGCTGGACCACCAGGTAAGTCCCAATAATGGATATTCTTAAGAGTGATCTTAGTCCATAGCCAGGACTCAAAACAAAGCTATTTTCACACAAATTGGCATTTTATGAATCCCTCCCTGAAGAAGAGCTGTGGAACTTCTTGAAGATTCATGACATCTCTATGAAGAGATATATCTACTTCTGATCTTCTTAGCATCCCAAAGCTGACTGAAGATGTATATCCATGAACAGAGGGGCCAGGGTTTAAACAAGTGCTGCATGCACTGGCCTCATCCTGATAACCTCTGCCCTCTCTGTACGTTTTGTCTGCAATTGCTGGATGAAGAAGGCCTAGCCTGAATGAAATATTCAATCCTGGATCTTTTCATGTCCCAAATTAACATTAATGAGCAAACAGGGAAAGATCAAGAGGGCTGCAACTGGGACTTAGGGGAAACTTTGAAGCAGAAGCCAGGAAGGGGTAGATGCCCTCTGGAAATGGGCCAGCGTTTGCTTTTGATGACAGCGAACCCTCAGATCTCGTTCATTTGAGCTGAATACAAGGAGTTCTGGTACCAGCATACCTGAGATTTCACCTTTTGCAATGCCTCTGTGTTCCTCATTCAACAAACATCTGTTGAATACCTACTACGAGCAAGAAATTTGCTCTAATGCTTTTATTACATGTCGTAAGTAGTACCAAGATGACTAAGACACTGTCACAGCCACAAGGATTCTTTTGTTCTAGCAGAGGAAATAAGATGTACACAAATGGCTGTGTTATGGGGGGATTGTGACATGCCAGAAAAGAGGTACAAAGTTCCATGTGATTGAGGAAGAAGCAACTGTTTCCACCTTGGAAGGAACCAAGAACTGCTGTGAGCAGGTTGTTAGATGGGAACTATCCTTTTAAGACTAGTGGGGTCTGGACCAGTAGAAATGAGCAGTGGTGTTTCCGGTGGAGTGCACAGAATGAGCACTGACAGGGCAGTCCAGGGAGTGTTCTGCGAATACCAAGTTATACCTACCCTGTTTCTTCTACCTATGTTTTCATGGGGAAATCTGAATAATCTGAGCTCAGCTTCCCCATGGGGCCAGTTCTGTATATTTCTCAAAAGAATTGTAAAGATTAGAGGGCTTGTGGGAATTCCCTGGTGGTCCAGTGGCTAAGACTCAGTGCTCCCAGTGCAGGGGGCCCAGGTTCAATTCCTGGGCAGTGAGTTAGGTCCCACATGCTACAACTAAGTCCCAGTGTAGCTAAATAAGTCAATAAATATTTTTAAATAGATTAAATGGCTTGTAATAGGCAAGTGTGTAAATCATTGTATATGCTTGAATAGTGGTAATTTGTGTCCCTCGTGCCTGTTTCTGTTTCTCCCCTTCATTCCAGGCCCTAAACTGGTTAAAAGCAGATTCCCAGGAATTTCTACTGGGACATGGAATTTTGAGGGCAAAAAAGGGAGGGATCTGCAGGTATATACTGATTTTAAATAAGGAGGTGTAGGATTGCCGCAGGCAGTCCCCAGCAGAGGCAGTTCTCTCTTTTAATCAAAGGACCCTCGTGTCCAGGTTAGAACTGTTCCCATCTTGTTACAAACTCCAGGATATCATGAGTATCTTTTCCAAGTGTATCATCACATCTACATCATCACTTCTTTCAAAGACATTCTCTTCACTGTTTCCCCAGTCTTCTCGTTAAAGACTTTTCCAGAAAGGAGCTTAAGAATCCATCAGCCGTTGTGTTCCTAGCAGAGATGGTCATCTGGACTTGTCTCAAGAGTAATAGACCTCATCTGGAGCTCTATCGTGTCATTTCCCATTTTTGGTATTCAATTCAACAAACACTTGAAATAAGATCTTAACTGTAGCTTACACCTTTGCCTCTGTAAGCTTCAACAGAGACTTCAAAGGCCAGTAATACAACCATGTTGGGAAATCCCATTGTCCTTCCAAGGGGAGGTGTGGGAACCTCTATGCAAGACTTTCAAAGGGAAGATTTGGAGTCACACTGCTGCCTTTTGCCCATCACCCAGCTGTAACCCATGTAAGAAGTTAAGATTGGTGAGAGATTGGAAAGTGGGGATTTCTTTGCAGAGAATATCAGTGAGAAAGCATAAATTCCTTCTAGCTTGCTCCCTGACGTGTTGAGCTCACTCAGCCAACTAGAGGCTGTGCTATCACCATGCTGTGTTAGGAGCGGTGGGAGTCGCAAAGGTGAATTGGCCCAATACTTGCAACCTGGGAGCTGCTAGGGAACAGGAACACCTTTAATAACATGCACACCCTGAAAAGCCTGACAGTGATATTCCAGTGTCATGTAGGGAAATGGAAAGGAGATTCTCTTACCATCTGGAGCTTTTGTAGTAGGGGATCTGAGTCAGGGCAAGTAGCACAGGTGGAGCAAAGGCATTTAATACAGACAGAACTGCTTGAGACAAACAGGTGTACAAGAAAGCACAGGAATGCTTGGAGATCAAGATCATTAAGGCTGTAACTGTGTCAATGGGAATAAATGAAAAATGTGGTATATTTTAAAGATAAAAACCAGAAAACAAATTCTTTACAGTTTGCAGAGCTTTTGGGGATATCATACTAAGTTTGACAGTTACTACAACCCATGGGATAGGCAGGGAATGTACTTGTTTAACAAATGAAATAACTATTGGTCAATGTTATTCTCTTAACCAGTAGTACAGGGCTAGTTGACGATATAACTAGGATCTAACCCGAGGCTTCCTGGTTTAAGGTTTCATTTGTTAGTTGCTTCATGGCATTTTATCCTCTCCTTCCACACATGGTATGAGCAGTTCAATTCTAGCAACTATTTCAAATTTTACTTCTGCAATTATAGAGGTGTGTTGTGAAGATTACACTGATTCACTCATTCAACACATTATTACATTTTAATGGGAGAAGATAGATAATAAAAGATAAGCAAGCAATGTATGTATATATTGGACACTGGTAAAGTCTAAAGAGAGAAATAAAGTAGAGAAAGGGAATAGGGTTCACCAGGCCTGTGAGAGGTTGTTGTTTTAATTCGGGTAATTAGTGAAGGCCTATGTGATAATGGTGACATTCGAGTAGAGATGTTAAAGAAGTGAGGTGAGCTAGTGAATCCTTCACAAACCTGGTTCAGTTCAATTGCTCAGTCGTGTCCAACTCTTTGCAACCCCATGGACTGCAGCATGCCAGGCCTCCTGGTCAATCACCAACTCCCAGAGTTTACTCAAACTCATGTTCATTGAGTCAGTGATGCCATCCAACCATCTCATCCGCTGTCATCCCCTTTTCCTCCCACCTTCAATCTTTCCCAGCATCAGGGTCTTTTCAAATGAGTCAGCTCTTCACATCAGGTGGCCAAAGGATTGGAGTTTCAGCTTCAACATCAGTCCTTCCAGTGAATATTCCAATGAATATTCAGGACTGATTTCCTTTAGGATGGACTGGTTGGATTTCCTTGCAGTCCAAGGGACTCTCAAGAGTCTTCTCCAACACCACAGTTCAAAAGCATCAATTATTCAGTGCTCAGCTTTCTTTATAGCCCAGCTCTCACATCTATACGTGACTACTGGAATAACTATAGCTTTGACTAGATGGACCTTTGTTGGCAAAATAATGTCTCTGCTGGGGAAGGGACCAGTTAAGAAGATAATAGTTATCCAGGTGGGAATTGATACTGGTGTGGACAAGGATGAGAGAGGTGAAGATGGTGAGAAGTGGTCAGAGTTTGTATGATATTTGAAGGTAGTGTCAAGAGGATTAAGAGACTGATTAGATGTGTTGTATAACAGAAAGAAAAGCATTTAAAAGAAAAAAAAAAGCCAGCACCAAAATTTTTTAGCCTGAGGAACTGGAAAGATGATATCCAGAAATATTGTGATACAAAGGATTTGGGGGAAAGACAAGGAGTTTATTTGGGGACACTTTAAATTTGAGATGCTTGTTGGATGTTGATGTATTGATACTGTGCTCAGTCATGTCCCACTCTTTGAGACCCCATGGACTTCAGCCCTCCAGGCTCCTCTGAAATTCTCCAGGGAAGAATACTGGAGTGGGTTGCCATTTCCTACTCCAATCAAGTATTGATGGCAATTGATTATAAGTATCGGGGACTCAGGGAGAAGTCAGGACTAGAATACAGAAATGAAAGCTAGCATATAATTCTACTGATTTTCAGTGACGTGATTCTCAGGAACTGTGAAGGATGTGAGTTTTAAGGTCAGCTTACCACAGCCTAATGGTAGCTGACAGAAGACATGAGTTCCTGGGGGTCACTGACAAGACCTTGCTACTCTCAGTAATATCAGTAGACAGAGTACCCGCCTTTCCCTGCCCTGTTCCCTGACTCTCAGTTCCCTAAGGCAATGTGGAGAGGGCCAGAGGGACCTGCACACACACAGTGGGTTGCATGACAGGAAAACAACCCCAGGCTGAGGAAGCCTGAAGCTTTTGTAATAAGCAACAAGCGTGCCTAGCCTCTGCTCTGAGACAGACCCTATCTGTATGTTCCAAAGCTGTTTGCTACACTAATGTCCTTGAAAAGACAGTCCACATCTCTGTTCATGAGCTGTTCAGACATGCAGAAGACCGCAGAGAATTCTCCCACATGGTGTCACTCCCAAAGGAGCATTGTGGAAATCTTTATGGGGCACTTTTTTTTTAATGATTGGGGGTGCTACTGGCTTTTCATGAGCAGAATCAAGGACTATTCGATATCCCGATGTGTGTGGACCAATATCACACAAAGAGAATGATCTCCGGTCCCACACAACTGTTACTCTCTTGTCAGGCATTCACTTAAGTGAAAAATTATAATTATTTGAATTATTTGAAACTAGACTCTATTTCTGCTTTACAAAATATTCTTTTTAGTATGATAATATACATTTAATATTTAATCATTTAAATGAAAGGAACATTGTACTTTTGCTTTGCACAAGATTTTATCAAAAGTTACTATTTGGGGAAAAAATACATTGTTAGAAGCAAGACCCATTATTTGAGTAGCCATCCTTATATCAGGTTACAGTTGCAGCTAAAACAATTATAGTAATTGTAAGTGTGTGTGTGTGTATTCCACCTTTATTTCATAAAGTCAAAAAGGATGAGATAGATATTTTTTTGGAATATTATCTAACTTCTCTTAAGTAAAACTTACCCTTTATAAGAGGACATGATAAAGTCAGATGCTTGTATCAAATCCTGTTGAAAGGTCAACAAAGAAGAGGACTGGAAAGTGACCATTGGATTTAGCAGCATAGAAATCATTAGTGACCTTGAAAAGAACAATTTCAGTGGAGAGGTGGGGGCAAGAATCTGTTTGAAGTTAGTTCAAAAGAGCATGAGAGGACAGGAATTGAGACATGAGTTTAAACAGCTTCTCTGAGGGGGTTTCCTATAAAGGAGAGCAGAGCAAGAGGATGATTTGCAACATACATATCTCAGTGCCTGGCACACAGAAAAGGCTTTTAAAAATGTTGGGTAAAGAAGGTCATGATGACTTAATGGAAGTGCTCAGTATTGGTTGGTTTGTTATAGGGAAGAGCCAATTTTGACTACATGTTGGATCTGTTTCTTTGACTTTAATCTTTGCTTCTCATTGCTTTTGTTATTATAATCATACATAATGTCCTGCTTGGGGAACCCTGCCCCTCTACTTAATTGTTAAACTAAAATGCCTTTGTTCAGAACCCTGTACACCTGTGGAAGGGGCTATAGGAAGGGAGAAATTAACACACTCCCTCCTCCAGACTGGCCATTCTAGGAGATATTTGTAAGGTTAATGGCTTTTTTTAATTTTACTTCCTCACTTCCCCCTCCCTGTTCTATAAAAGAACCTGGCATCCAGACCCCAACAAGATGGTTATTTTGAGACATTAGTCCACCACCTTCTCATCTGCCAGCTTTCCAAATAAAGTCATATTCCTTGCCTCAACACCTTGTCTGTAGACTTATTAGCCTGCTGTGCAGTGAGCAGAGTGAGCTTGGACTCACTGAATAAGAGCTAATGAAAAGAAATGCAGACATAGAGGCTGGTCAGGAAAGGCTTCCTGGAGGCTTGTGAGTCTTAAAACAAATGATGGAGTTAAGAGGGGAGGATAGAGGTGAGAAGGGATTTCAGGCATGAGCCAAGGCACCCAGAGAGGAAGAGCTGGGCAGGGGAGGGGACTGCCTGTCAAGCTAGGGAGCTTTGGAGGAATAGCTAGGTTTGACTAGAGAGAGCTGGAGATAACAGAAGACCTTGGATGCCAGACTGTAGCATTTATTTTGGGTCTGATGAATCAGTAGGGAGCCAGAGATCTTGAGCAGTCAGGGACATAGTGGGAGTAAGGCATTAATTGTGTTTCTCAGACTATGTGTTACGCTTCTATTCCAAGTGTTGAAGTTGGGCAGGTTATAACTTGTGCTGCCAGCAATCTAATGAAAAGCACATATTTTAATGCGAATCCAACCTTTGGCTTTTTCCCTGAGTTAGGTCCATTCTGGGAATACAATTCTGGGAAGATTAATAGGAAATAGAAACTCACCAGGGATCTAAGGAGGGTTGGGGAGGAGTTTTTCCGAATGAGTACATTTGATGCTGGCTTTAAAACAGACTGTTTATGCAGAAAGCCAGGCAGTGCTGTCAGCTGGTTGTTAGCAGCAGGTGCTGGTTTCTCAGTCAGGAGCCTAGATGCCCTAACAATGCCTCTTCATTTCCGTGAATCAGGGTGAGAAAACTGCAACCCAGCTGGTATTTCAGAAGTAGGGTTATTCATCTTGTCACGTGTAGTATTGAGATTCTGATCAGGCAAGATGGACACAGTCCAGTTACCCAGAGAATGAGTGATGAGGGTCAGTCCAAGAGTCAGTGTGGCCCAGGAACAAGTACCAGGCTATGGTCCCGACTCAACCTGGGTTTAAATCCCAGTCTTTCACCTCCTGCCTATGTGACTGCTGACAAGTCCCTGAACCTTAATTACTTTGTCTGTCAAATAGGGAGGATGCTTATTGAAAGGATCTGCTATCCACAGAGTGTGTTGCATAGAAGGTTTATTAGTGCCATTAGTTAATGTTTAAATGCCATCCAGTTCTGAGGAGTCGATAAATGATGGAGTAATGGAGAACCACAAGAGAGAGCAGCAATACTATTTGGCCAGAAGGTGACAGCTCCATCTAGTTACCACTTAGCTTCAGATTATAGTCTCATCTTCAGTAATCTTATTTTTTCACGTGGCCCAAGTTGTAAGGAAAGCTCTCACAGGAGATTGCAGTCATTGCTGAATTCTTTAGATTGTTAGATTATTAGATTATAACTCAATATCCTCTTTTGATCCTGGGGCTTTTCACATAGAGAGATTAGTCAAGTGCATAGCTAGAAGGAAAGAGCAGGCAAAAAAAGTGTTTGTAAACCTGTGACGTTGGGCTCTGACAGCAGCTTGGAGCCATATACAAGTCTGTAGAAATCTAGCTTTCTATTAGATCATCAGCTGCTGGCTGGGGTGATGGAAACAACCAGAAGTATCTCCACAGGTGTTAGGGCCTTGCTTGACTCACTGCACCATGGGAAAGTTGCAGTGGCAGCTGCATACAGGGGTCCATAAAAATTCAACATGGCCAATGGGGAGGTGGGTTTGTCCTCTCTACCTGGAAGGGAGTTTGACTTATTCTTGAAGTGTCACTCTGAAAGCTGGCTGTGGGAATGTGGGGGCAGGACTGCTTCTGTGCCTGAAGAGAGAATAGTGGAGAGACAGCCATGCACAGGGATGTGATCTGAGGGGGCCTTCGCTAACCTGCTCCCCTTCCTCCTTCCCTGATGCCACCAGCAAAATATCTGAATTCTGCCATTGTATGGAGACTCAGAGCTCAGGCCTGGCATCCTCCTGCCCGAGCTTAAAACCCTCTAACTGTAACACTTTTTACCTGCATGAACTTGGGTTAAGTACTTAGCCCTTCTAAGCATCAGTTTTCTCATTCTCAGAATGAGGATAAAATTAGCGTTATTGTTAGCATAAATTAGGATTTTTTTGGTGACGATTAAATGAGAAAAAGGTCCATATAGTCAAAGCTATGGTTTTTCCAGTAGTCATGTATGGATGTAAGAGTTGGACCATAAGGAAGGCTTAGCACTGAGGAATTGATGCTTTTGAGCTATGGTGTTGGAGAAAACCCTTGAGAGTCCCTTGGACTGACTGCAAGGAGATCAAACCAGTCAATCCTAAAGGAATTCAATCCTGCATATTCATCGGAGGGACTGATGCTGAAGCTGAAGCTCCAAAACTTTGGCCACCTGATGCAAAGAGCCAACACACTGGAAAAGACCTTGATGCTGGGAAAGGTTGAGGGCAGGAGGAGAAGGGGATGACAGAGGATGAGATGGTTTGATGGCGTCACTGACTCAATGGACATGAGTTTGATCAAGCTCCAGGAGATGGTGGAGGACAGGGAAGCCTGACATGCTGCAGTTCGTGGGGTCACAAAGAGTTGGACAGAACAATAAAATGAGAAAAAATTATGCCTAACTCAGTGTCTGTCACAGAATAGTTCTCAATAATTGTTAGCAAGGATATGTGAGAAGGTTACACTGGTTAATGACAATATTTTTAGAAAATGCTTTCACAAGCATTACCACTTTTCAGTTTTCACAACTAAGAAGAATTATCACTCTTTTTAATTAGATGATTGAGGTTCAGAGCAGCTATATGACTTTCCAAGTTTATGTCATAAGAAAAATTAGGAATTTGACTGGGGGATCCAATTTTATTATTTTATTTCATCATTGTTTTATGAAGCCAATTTTATTTCATAACAATCTGCTGCTTGCATGTATGCTTAGAGAGGAGGACAAAGCAGTATTAGCTGGGAGAGGCATGACACACAGAAGGAAAAATGAAGGAGCATTCAAATCCACATTTTTATGCATGGAGTTAAGTGTTGAAGAGAGGAATCTCTGAGAATAATATCCATAGTTACACTTCACTTACTTTTGGAAGATTATAAATAGAAAAACTCAAGTATCCGGAACATAGAGAAGGTGTAAGAGAAAACAGCACTCTTAAAAACTTTAGCTGGGGCTTCCCTGGTGGTCCAGTGACTAAGCCTTTGCACTCCCAGTGCAGGGGACCTGGTTCAACCTCTAGTCGGGGAACTAGATCCCACATGCCACAACTAAGAGTTTGCATACTGCAATGAAGATTGAAGATCCCACATGCCGCGACTAAGACCTGGCGCAGCCAAATAAATAAATATTAAACACACACACACACACATGCGCGCGCGCACACACACACACACACACACACACACACACGGTTTAACCGGAATTAACTTTCTAAAATTCAAGTAGTGGACCTCAGCCTTGCTGAGAGGTATCTAGAAACCTCACTCAGCACCTATTCAATCTTTTATATATAATGTTAATAAGTGTATCTCCCTAATTCATTGACTAGGTCATAGATTAAAAACAGCGTATTAATTGAAGGGAAAATTGACATATTGACAGCAGATAAGAACTAGCTGGTAGCCTAAGGTGGCGGGGAGTGGGGGGGTGGGGAACTCTTGACAAGCAAAACAAAACTTAAATGACATTAACAGTTTGAGTTGAAGTGTGAATAATCACAGCACCCCCTGTGTATCCCACTCCCTGCCTTATGATGTCCCTGACTATATGATGGTACAACTAGATAACTAACTGAGCCATTAAAAATAACAAATTAAACTCTACTCCCCACACCTTATTAAAGGTACCAGAGATGTTTCAACACATTTTAGTGATACTATTTCTAAAATTATTTTAAAAACTGAAAATAACCACCCTATTTAATTTGTTTCCTGGACGATTTGATGACAAATAAGCTTAGGTTTCATTGTCATTAAAAAGTAATTTGTTTGCATAAATGAATTAGAAAATAAGCTTCTCTTTATATCTACTTCAAGGACTTCCATTTTTTTGCAACATAACAGATTGATTTAATCCCATATCCCACCTCCATTCCAGGCTTCTAGTGGCTCAGACTCTAAAGAATCCACCTGCAATTCAGGAGACCCAGTTTCTATTCCTGGGTTGGGAAGATACCCTGGAGAGGAAAATGGCAACCCACTCCAGTGTTCTTGCCTGGAAAGTCCCATGGATAGAGGAGCCTGGCGGGCTATAGACTGTAGATTTACAAAGAGTCAGATGTGACTTAGTGACTAAACAACAACAATGCTGGATAAAATAAATAAGAAGTAGCAAACAAGATTATTATATTTTCATTTTTCTTGGAGTATAGTTACTTTACAATGTTGTATTATTTTCTGCTGCACAGCAAAGGAAATCATATAGATAGATAGATAGATAGATAGATAGATAGATAGATAGATAGATATCACCTCTTTTTTGTATTTCCTTCCCATTTAGGTCACTATGGAGCATTGAGTTGAGTTTCCTGAAGCAAATATTGTATATTAATGCATCTATAAGGAATCTAGAAAAATGGTACAGAAGATTATCAATTGTTATCCAAGCTCTAAAGAAGCCCCAAATCCCCAGGTGATACAATATAAACTGTAACACAGAGCTAGATGCCAGGTTCATGAGTTAACCCTGGGGCAGGCAATAGGGCTGAACCCACAGAGAAACCCTACCAGCTAGGATGTTCATGCCAAGAGTATGGATGAGGGGGAACTGAAACACAGATTCCTGCATAAAGGTGTCAGCAGAGTTGGTTCCTTCTGAGGCTTCTGGTGGTTTACTGACAATCTTTGGCATTCCTCATGGTGTAGAAACATCACCCTAATTTCTGCCCTCATTTACATGGTGTTCTTCATGTGTGTGTCTGTGTGTCCAAATTTCCTCTTTCTTTTTTTAAATTGTATTTATTTATTTGGCTGCATTGGGTCTTAGTTGTGGCACATGGGATCTCTGTTGCAGCGCACAGGCTATCTGGTTGTAGCATGTGGGCTTGGTCAGCTTGCAGGCTTAGTTGCTCTGCAGCATGTGGGATCTTAGTTCCCCAATCAGGGATCGAACCGTCATCCCCTTACATTGCAAGGCATCTTCTTAACCACTGGACCACCAGGGACGTGCTCCAAATTTCTTCTCTTTGTAAGGACACCAGTCCCATTAGTATTAGGTCAACCTACTTCCTTCTGATCTCATCTTCACTCATACAGTTACATCTACAATATACAGATTTCCAAATCAGGCCACATTCTGAGGCATTGGCGGTTAGGACTCCAACATATGAGTTTAGGAGTGGGAAATAGACACATTCCAGTCCATAACAGATAATCCGCAACAAGGAGGGTGAGCTGACACACATAGTGAGGGACTAGCACCCTGAGGATGGACCATAGAATGTACTAGAAGAATCTGAATGAAACAAAGCTCTTCACCTCTCTCAGACACAGTCTCCTCAGCATCACAGGGAGGGCGCATCCTCCCCCTAGCATGGCAGTTGTGAGGATCAAGCCAGATAATGTGGAGAAAGCTCCACAAACTGTGGTAACATGAGTTTTTATTTTTATCATACTAATCAAGAAAAATAGGGTTTCCTGGTGACTCAAACAGTAAAGAATCTGCCTGCAATGTGGGAGACATAGGTTTAATCCCTTGGTTGGTCAGGTCCTCTTGAGAAGGGAATGGCTACCCACTCCAGTATTCTTGCCTGGAGAATTCCATGGACAGTGGAGCCTGACGAGCTGCTAGTAACTCTCTTTTATTGAGGGCAATGATAAACTTCGTCTCATTCAAGTCTTACTATAACCTTGTGTGGTAAATATCCTCATTTTATGGGTAAGGAGACTGAGGCATGGAGAGGTTCAGTCATTAGCCTGAAGTCACATGGCTAGTACATGGCACAGCCAGAACTGGAACTTTGGCTTGTCAGGGTCCAAAGTCTGAGCCTTGGCTTATTCTAAACATTTCCTGGTATTAGGACTGAGTTCTGGGCAGTGGTAAGACTGAGGAAGAGGCAAAAAAAGAAGAGGAATGTTTCATACTGAGGAGGAAAATGAGGAAAGTAGATGGAGGTTTATTTTAAAAGTAACTAAGCCTGGGGAAGAGGGGGGAAGAAGAGAAATAAAACGATGGATGAGTCCTGGCCCTGGAGGAGGCGTGGAGACTAATAGCATCTGTGCATTGCAGCCTTGAGAGGGCAAGAAGCCTCTGACCCCCAAGCAAGTAACTGCCTGGAGGCTGAGGTCAGGAAGGCAGAGGAGACTGCAGAAGGCAGGTGACTTTGACCTGATTTGGAATGTGTCAGGGTACGGGCTCTGTTCTGAATCCCAGCTCTTATACTCACAAGTTGTTTGACCTTGAACAAGTTACTTAATTCTTGAAATTTCCATTTCTAACACTGTAAAAAAAATTTTTTTTTTGCCTTAACAAGCACTTGCCTCTCTATTCTTCCTATAGAACACTCCCTTCTCCTTTTTCTTCACTAGCTCCCTCCTCCCTCTCAGAGAGAGGTGGGCCTGCTTACCAGCCACGGGCAAGGAGTAAAGTGGAGTAGAGCAGTCTGAGCCCAGTGGTGATTCCCTTGCTGCTGGTGGGTGTAGGGGTGGAATGAAATCCAAATCTGGGCAGAGAGATTGGAGGGGAAGCCTGTTCTTGTTCTTCTGGTAAACAATTCCATCATAAAGGAATATTTTATATACACAATAGAGCTGTCTTCTCCTGCCTCTGGACATTCTATGAGGATATGGTGTCTCTAAGTGTGGCAGCATCTTGAAGCCATGATGGTTGCTAATCTGAGCACAAGGCCAAAGAGAATGTCAGAGAAGAAAACTAGAAATAAACTGGACCCTTGATGATTTCATTCAGTCATCATATTAATCAGCTCTGAAGCTACACTACCTCTGGGTTTCTCATTCAGTGAGAGAGTAAATTTCTTAATGCTTAAGCCAGCAGCAGCAGGGTTTTCTATTATTTACAGGCAAAAATGTGTTAAATGATTTATTACCTCATAGGTTTGAGTGGGGTAAATGTGGTATTTCCTATAAAATGTTTAGCATTGTGAAATGTTAACAATGGTCATTGACAGAACACTTTACTATGGAATTATATACTGCTTTCTTCTTTACTGAGCTTCCCTGGTGGCTTAGATGGTAAAGCGTCTGCCTGTAATATGGGAGACCTAGGTTTGATCCCTGGGTTGGGAAGATCTCCTGGAGAAGGAAATGGTGACCCACGCCAGTATTCCTGCCTGGAGAATCCCAGGGACGGAGGAGCCTGGTAGGCTACAGTCCATGGGGTCGCAGAGTCAGACATGACTAAGAGACTTCACTTCACTTCACTTCTTTACTAATACGTGTCATATTTCTCCAAATACGTATGACAACATTTTGGCCAGAATCAAAGACTGCATTTTTGGTGCTCAGTTGCCAAACACAACACATAGTAGATGTCTAATGTCTGTTTTATAATCTATCTATGTATCTAGTCCTCTAAATGTAACCCTGATGGACAATATAATCTAGGTGCTCTTGTTAGTTGCGTGGAGATCCTGTTCCCAAGATGTCTCTTTTTTTTTCTAATTTTTTTCCAAGATGTTTTATTTTGCTACTGGGCAGTAAATTCCTAAAGAATCTAAGTTATTTGGAAAAAAGGGGAACATGGCAGACCTTTCTAAAGCTAGAAGTCTCCAGAATCACAGGCTGTCAGGGCTGGAAAGGACCTAGGAATCACCTGGCCCATCTTCTTCATTTTACACCTCAGAGACTTCCTTATGGTCATACAGCTAGAGGCTGGGTCAGGACAGCCCAGACTCTGCCTCAGTCCCCTTCCATTGTATGTCATTAGTTTCTCGACTTTCTCCAGAGTCAGCTTCTCTCACAAGCTGAATGAGCCTTCTCCCCCGAGGCTGTTTGGGCTGCCATGAATCTGTGGGAATCCGTGGGAATCTGTGCATCCACTTCCTACCAAGGTCATTCTGCAGAGTCATTGCCAGCAACCAGGTGGCCTGGCATGAGATCTGAGACTCGGCATCCTTTGCTGTCTGTCTGCAAACATCAGCCCCTCATCCTCCAGAGGTCACCGAGGGCCAGGAATTGGGAAGAAGCTTGTCCCTGTCCACGCACTGGTCGGATCCTAGTGTGGAAGGCTGGTGACAAGGGCCGTGCAAAGAACACAGCACATATAGGCTGAGCAGCCATCCGTGATTTAGGAGCTCCTGAAAGACCTTTGTTGCAGTCTGTCCCAGTCTGACTCTGTACGTGGCCTAGCTTCACCCTCACCTCCACCCTGACCCGCACCCCGCACACCACACACACTCACAGTTTTATTCATGCCCTGGTCCGTGAATGAGAGCTCCTGCCTACTCTCCAGCCCCAAGTTGTTGGCCAGCTCAGTTTCAGTGCCAATGGCTACTCCTGCCTCAGAATTAACCAGACCCTTCTTGCTACTCCCACCATACTTGGTTTATTTCACCTCCACAAAGTTTAATTCAAGATAGTTTTAGTTGGATCTTTTCTACTAGATCAGTACTTCTCAAACTTTATATGCATACAAATTACCTGGAGATCCTAGCAAAATACAGATTCAGATTCAGTAAGTGTGGCCTGGGGCCTGGGAGTCTGCATTCCTAACAAGCTCCGCAGTAATGCTGACCCTGGTGGTCTATGGATCACACTTGGAGTGACAAGGTACTGCCTCTGAGTCCCTTGAAGGCAGGTGCTATGTCTTACTTATCTTTGTAATACTGGCTTTTGGTATAGTGTCTGGCTGATTATAGCTGGTTAATACACACTTGTTGAAATGAAATGGATTAAGGCATTGGTATTTCTGGGGTGTTTCCCTTAATTGTAAGTATGTGATCTGGGCAATATTAGAGTATTATTTAGCTGAGATGGTGGAAAGTAGGCTGGGACAGAGCTTGGGGCTCACAGGAAGGCAGGATAAGTCCTGAATGGGACCAACACCTCAGCTTTACAGATCCAGAAGTTCACTTTTATCAGTCTGTTTAGGTTCTGAAAGACTAATGGACATTTACAAACCAGAAGGCCAAGTGTGTTCATTGACATTAAAGGATATGTCTTTCCAAGGACTGAATTACTTGTGCCTGCCTATAAGACACCCCATGCCCCCCACCACCCATCCATGCTCCACTCCCACCCTGCTCCTCACCTGAGATCACAGTAGCAAGGGATAAGTTAGTTCAGAACGTTGACTCAGGACACAGATAACTAAATGTACTCATGGAGAAAATAAAGCAGGTAAAGGAAAGGCTTGATAAATTGTCCCTTCTCCAAAAAGATTTCACTTCTTTAATATAGTATGGATTTCCTCCCCGATCCAGTCTTTCTCCTTGGTTAGCTCTGGATAAAGACAGACACATTCCTGCTTCTAAGTATCTGTGCTCTGGAGTCCATATTGACTAGCCTCTCCAGCAAACTTCAGCCAACACATCCCTCTACCAGGAAGCCCAGCCTGCTCTCATTAGAACCTTTTCCAGCTGCATTCCAGTCTTGGGGTGCATTCAAGTGAGCGTTTTAATGGTGGACGTGTGTGGGGGTAGGATGCTTCTGCTCATTTGATGCTGACTCTCACTGTCCCCCAATTCTGAGGATGCCTCACTTGGCCTTTCCTCTTAATGAGATGGCTGAGGGGTTGGGCAAGGTGGGGCAGACCAAGACCCAACTTGTGGACCAGCTAGAGTACTTGGCTTTCCTGTGGCCCCGGGGCTGTCAGTTGAGGGGGCTGACTGGGAAACAGCCTTCCCCTGCTTCCTGCCCCTTTTGCCTGATGCTGGCCTGGGGGTTCTCTTGAACTTCTTCTTGAAATCTTGTGACTGAGTATCTCAGCATATACTGTTACCCACCCACCAGTCACCATGTGACATCCTGTGGGTCACTTCTCTCTGGGCTTCAGTTTCTTCCTATAAGAAAACAGGGACGTGGAGGAAATAGACCCTGTGGTCTCATCCAGCTCTGAGACTAACAGCTTAAAGTAGCTTTTGTTTACAACTTGCTTTCAAATGCACTAATTCATGGAATCCTCACAATTACAATTCGGCATCTACTCATGAGGAGAATAAGTCTTAGAGAAGATAAATACCTTGTTTTAAAACATCTGCCCAGCAATTAGCCAAACTAGGTCTCATACATCCATTTTATTAATCACCGACAGATACTGTCTTCTGAGCCTGGACAAGGAGGACTTCTTTCTTCTCTCCTACCTGGAGAGAGAAAGCACAGCCTTCTAGCTCCCTTGTTTCCCCCTTTCATAACCTCTTGCTCCCAGGGGCTGGGCTGTGTTTACCTTCTTTGTCTTTCTGCAGAGTTCTCTGTTCTCCCTCACCTTCTCCATCTCCCTTTCTCTCCTCCACCCTCCCTTCCCCTCCCTCCCCAACCCATCCCCCTCTTAGCCGCCTTCCTCCCCTATCCTCCTTTTCCCTCCTGCATGCCAGCCTTTCTTGGTAAGATACTTTGGATTATGCTTTTATAAAGATGTTGCCCACACTCCTGTGGGAATCTGTGGGTCAGTGAGGGCAGGAAGATAGCTTCCAGGTGTGGCCTGATGTCCAGAGTGGTGCTTTCTAATCTAGGGCAATGGTTTCCAAGCATCAGGTAAAAGATGGCCTGCACTGGGACCACCAGTGTTGGGAGAGGGCATGTGACTCAAAGTGCGGATTCCTGGACCCCAGCTTAAAGACTATTCAGGAGAGTCACTCTGAGTACCCTGCATTAAAAAAAAGTTTATCTGTTTGTGTTTGATCGTGCTGGGTCTTTGTGGCTGGGTGGGCTTTCATCTAGTTGCGGCACGCAGAGGCTGTTCTCTAGTTGTGGTGTGCGGGCTTCTCGTTGCAGTGGCTTCTCTTGTTGCAGCGCATGGGCTCTAGAGCAGGAGGGCTTCAGTAACTGTGGCTCCTGGGCTCTTAGAGAACAGGTTCAATAGCTGCGGCACACGGGCTCAGTTGCTCCATGGCGTATGGTATCTTCCCAGACCAGGGATCGAACTCATGTTTCTCCTGCATTGGCAGGTGGATTCTTTACCTCTGAGCCACTAGGGAAGCCCTGAATACTCTCTATTTTTTGAAAGCGTAGTACTCTACATTTCAATAAAGTTCTTCTTGAGTGATTCTGATGTGTAGCGAGATGCATGCTCTACTGTTGAGACCTGTGCCCATTAGACTCTGTCCCTGGGGGCAAACCATCGAGTAGCCAAGCATCCACAGTAGTTCCAGGAGTGTTGCCTCAGGCGGAGGCCTTTGCTTGTGGGTCACAGAGCATCAGCGAGCAAGCCTTGCACCTGCTCTTCCCCCATCGTTGGTGGGTACCCCCATCAGTGCTATGTCTGGCTTAATAGAGAGGAGCTCCTGGTTTCTACCACACTTGGACAAACAGAGTCTCCTGATTTGCATTTCATCTATTTTTGGCTAAAAACCTCCAAACCAGAGATATACTTTTTGATGACATTTCCTTCTCTCTTACAGTTGTCACCCTGTTATTGACTAGAGAGGAATAAGAGGAAAGCAGTTTTCACTCACATCCCTCTAATAGAACATGAGTTTCCTAATGGGTTTAGTTTACTAATTAAATAAGTTTTCTAATTAAATACCAGGACATTCCCCCTGAGATCTCTAGGTTCTGACAGCCAGAATTGGGAAGAATCTTTGAAGCCATCTAGTCTACCTCTCACTAAGGAGCCCTTACTGCCTACTGTTGAAAGAAAAACATTTTTTGAAGGTGAGCTCTGTACTGCATCAGAGTATAGAGTACAGATTCTTTGCTGGATCATATTCCGCTCTTGGTTTACACCATGTGCTCTCAAAGGGTGCACTGTCACCCCAGAGGAATTAAAAATGTGTGATTTCAGATGTTACAATGGTTTGTGGCTTTCCAAAGGGCCATAGGACACAAAAATATAGACAGTATATCTAGGTATTAAGTTTTCATGAAGGGATTATAAGGGAACATATGTTGAAAAGCTTTCTTAGGGAGGACAAAAAAAAAGAAAAGGGTTGAAAAACATTGGTTTATACAAAAGGAGTCTGTGTCTCTGAGAAGTTATAATTATGCCATGTCATCCACGTCCCTTCATTCTGCCTCTTCTGTGTTTAATTAAGGACAAATGGAACTCACAAAAGTCAGTCTCTCTAGTCCTGCACTGGGAATGATCCCATTTGCCCTAACTTCTATAGCTGGAGTGAGCTCTCTCTTCTAATTGCATATTCTGGTCTTTTGTTCACTCATTTGGTATTTCACTCTTAGCATTAGTGACCTAGTATGTATCATTTGTATGTATTCATTCTCTCTTTAAATTATAAGTATTTTATGGTAGAGACCATGTGTTTATGTGATAATTTATTCACGTATTCATTCATCCATCAAACAACCATTGAGTATCTTCAGGCGTGGAGCTAGATTCTAAAGAGACAAAACAGGACTTCCCAGGTGGTTCCGTGGTTAAAGAATCCACCTTCCAACACAGGGGACTCTTCCTGGCCTAGAAAGGTCCCACTTTCTGAGGGGCAACTCAGACACACACAAGTCTGTGCACTAAAACTTCTGAACTTGTAAGCTGAAACTACTGAGGTCTGCACACCTAGAGCCCGTGCCCTGCATCGAGAGAAGCCACGGCAGTGAGAAGCCCGTGCACCACAGCGAGAGCAGCCCCCACTTGCCACAACCAGAGAAGCATGCGTGCAACAGTGAAGACCCAGCACAGCCAAAGATGAGTAAATAAATAATAAAAATTCAAAAAAAGAAAGAGGCAAAACAGGACATGGCTTCTGGCTTCAAAGACTTCCCAGGAAATAAGGACTGGTGAAACAGGGTGCCAAGCGTAACTATAGAGATGAGAAGATGTTGCATGAGTGGAATCCTTCCCAGCTGAGAAGAGGCAGTGTTTGAATTGAACCTTGAAGGAAAGGCAGAGTTTCTCAGGTAGAGAAAAAACATGTAATAGGAAGTCCATTCTAGACTGAGCTGGAATCTTCTGATATGCCTGGAGACAACGGTACAAGTGGGAAGAGACTGGAAATGAGGCCAAGGCCTTGAAGCCCATTCTAAGGGCATGGATTTTATCTACAAGTCATGGGAGGCCACTAGAGAATTCAAAGTAATCACTGCGTGACTTGGTCTTTATTCCCCAAGCCTCACTATGGTGGCAATGTAGATAGAAATTGATGAGGATTGGAACCTGGTCAAGAGATACTGCAACAATGCAGGGTTGGTGATCCCTGAACAAATGTGGTGGGTAGGTTTGGACTAGAAGGAACAGACCGGAAAAGTTACTTAGGAAGGAGAATCTAGAGAACTTGTTGATTAGTTTGGGTTGAATGAAAATTGATACCACCACTTTGAAGGGACATTATCACTATTAAAACCAAGAAAGGGAATACTCCTCTATGACTCAGTAAGTCATTTATGGTTGTCTATCCTAAAGAAAAATAGCTTCTCAGCATTATGTGTTTTTTTTTAATAAATTAGTTAATTTTTGGCCATACTGGGTTTTTGTAGGTGCGCATGGACTTTCTCTAGTTGCAGCAATCAAGAGCTACTCTCTAGCTGAGGCGTGCAGGCTTCTCATTACAGTGGCTTCTCTTGTTGCGGAGCACAGGCCCTAGGGCACCCAGGCTTCAATAGCTGCAGTTCAGCAGTTGTGGCTTGTGGCCTTGGTAGTTGTGGGCCATGGGCCTAGTTGGCTCCATGGCATATGGAATCTTCTTAGACCAAGGATCAAACCCGTGTCCCCTGGACCAAGTGCCCATTCCTTGACTGATCTGTTACTAGGAAAGCAGAATCTATTAATAGATGACAGCTCCCGCTTAACCGAAATGGTGTGAGGGGGACACTTCTCAGAAGAGGGAAGCTTTCATAAATGAAACAGCAATAGATTTATACCATGCCAACTCAATTAGGAAAGGCATTTAGAAAAAACAAAAATATATCTAAAAGGACATAAGTTTTTCATTATTTACAGATATGATGACATAAGAGCATTTGGAAATTAGAACAGTATGTAAATGCAACAAATTATTAATATGAAGATCGATATAATATTATAGTTTCTTATATAGTAAAAGTAAAATGGAAGATCTATTCATAGTAGCAACAAAAGATAAATAAACCAATATAGAAATCTACAGGATCAGTATAAAAGTTATTAATTTGAGACATTCCTTGTATTTGATTGACTGTTACGAAGGATACTATGACCATCACCACTCTAAATGAATGCTATTTCATGAGAGAAAATATGTTTTTTGAACTTTTTATTTTGTATCAGGGTATAGCCAATTAACATGGGCTTCTCAGGTGGCACTAGTGGTAAGAACCCACCTGCCAGTGCAGGAGACATAAGAGACATGGGTTCAATCTCTGGGTTGGGAAGATCCCCTGGAGGAGGGCATGGCAACCCACTCCATTATTCTTGCCTGGAGAATCCCATGGGCAGAGGAGCCTGATGGGCTACAATCCTCAGGTTGACAAGAGTCGGACACGACTGAAGCGACTTAGCATGCACATGTAGCCAATCATCAAAGCTCTGATAGTTTCATATGAACAGTGAAGGGACTCAGCCATAACTACACATGTATCCATTTCCCCCCAAATGTCTCTTACATCCAGGCTGCCACATAACATTGATCAGAGTTGCATGCGCTATACAATAGGTCCTTGTTGGTTATCCGTTTTAAATAGAGCAGTGAGTTACGTGACCATACCAATCTCCCTATCCCTTCCCCTTGGCAACCATAAGTCATCTCCTAAGTCTGAGTCTCTTTCTGTTTTGTAAGTAAATTCATTTGTGTCATTTCTTTTCAGATTCCACATTTAAAGGATCTCACATGATATTTCTCCATCTCTGTCTGTCTTACTTCGTTCAGTATGACAGTCTTTCTAGGTCCATCCGTGTTGCTGCAAATGTCATTACTTCACTCTTTTTAATGGATGAATAATATTCCATTGTATATATGCATCACATCTTCTTTACCCATTCCTCCATCGATGGACATTTAGCTTGCTTCCATGTCTTGGCCATTGTAAATGATGTTCCAGTGAACACTGTGGTGCATGTATCCTTTCGGATCATGTTTTTCTCCAGATATATGCCCACGAGAGGAACTGCAGGGTCTTATGGTAGCTCTATTTTTAGTTTTTTAGGGAACCTCCATACAGCTCTCCATAGTGGCTGTACCAATTTACATTCCCACCAATAGTGTAGGAGGATTCCCCATGAGAGAAAATATTTGATGATTAATTCGCATGAAGGTTACTAACTTAATAGGATCTTCTTTGTTATAAGTACTTACATTTTACTCAGTGATTCTCAAAACTTAGTATGCATAAGAAAATTACCTGGGCTTCCCTGGTGGCTCAGTGGAAAGAATCCAGCTGCCAGTGCAGGAGATGTGGGTCTGGGAAGATGCCGTGGAGCAACTAGGCCCATGCACCACAGGAGCACAGGAGCCTCAACTGCTGAGCACATGTGCTGCAACTACGGAAGCCTGCACGCTCCAGAGCCTGGCTCCACAAGTCATTTCAATGAGAAGCATGCACACTGCAACTAGAGAGTAGCCCCTGCTCTCCCCAACTAGAAAAAAAGCCTGCATGGCAGCGAAAACCCAGCATGGCCAAAAACAAATCAATGAATAAAAATTATTTTGAAAAAGAAAATTTCCTAGGAATTTTTACTGAAATGCTTTTTGCAAGAGATTTCAAATCAGTACCTCTGCATAGTTAAGTGCTGCACTCAATATGCCAGCAAATTTGAAAAACTCAGCAGTGGCCACAGGACTGGAAAAGGTCAGTTTTCATTCCAACCCTAAAGAAAGGCAATGCCAAAGAATGCTCAAACTACTGCACAATTTCACTCATTTCACATGCTAGCAAAGTGATGCTCAAAATCCATCAAGCTACACTTCAACAGTATGTGAACTGAGAATTTCCAGATAATACAAGCTGGTTTTAGAAGAGGCAGAGGAACCAGAGATCAAATTGCAAATGTCAGTTGGATCATAGCAAAAGCTAGAGAATTCCAGAAAAACATCTACTTCTGCTTCATTGACTACACTAAAGCTTTTGACTGTGTAGATCACAACAAATTGTGGAAAATTCTTAAAGAGATGGGAATACGAGACCACCTTACCTGCCTCCTGTGAAACCTGTATGCAGGTCTAGAAGCAACAGTCAGAACCAGACATGGAATAACAGACTGGTTCAAAATTGGGAAAGGAGTATGTCAAAAGGAGTATGTCAAAGCTGTGTTGTCACCCTGCTTATTTAGTTGTATGCAGAGTACATCATGTGAACTGCCAGGTTGGATGAATCACAGGCTGGAATCAAGCATGCAGGGAGAAATATTAACCTCAGATACGCAGATGACACCACTCTTATGGCGGAAAGTGAACAGGAACTGAAGAGCCTCTTGATGCAAGTGAAAAAGGAGAGTAAAAAAGCTGGCTTAAAACTCGACCTTCAAAAAACTATTATCTGGCATCCAGTCCCATCACTTCATGGCAAATAATGGGGAAACAATGGAAACAGTGAGACACTTTATTTTCTTGGGCTCCAAAATTGCTGTGGATGGTGACTACCATGAAATTAAAAGACACTTGCTCCTTGGAAGAAAAGCAATGACAAACCTAGATGGTGTATTAAGAAGCAGAGACATCACTTTGCCTGCAAAGGTTCATATAGTCAAAGCTATGGTTTTTCCAGTAGTCATGTATGGATGTGAGAGCTGGACAATAAAAAATACTGAGCACTGAAGAATTGATGCCTTTGAACTGTGGTGCTGGAAGACTCTTGAGAGTCCCTTGGACAGCAAGGAGATCAAACTAGTCAATCCTAAAGGAAATCAACCCTGAATATTCTTTGGAAGGACTGATACTGGAGCTGAAGCTCCAATACTTTGGCCACCTAATGCAAAGAGCCAAATCATTGGAAAAGACCCCAATGGAGGGAATGATTGAAAGCAGGAAGAGAAGGGTTTGACAGAGGATGAGATGGCTGGATGGCATCACTGACTCAATGGACATGAGTTTGACCAAGTTCTGGGAGATGGTGAAGGACAGGAAAGCCTGGCGTGCTGCAGGGGTCGCAAAAAGTCGGACATGACTGAGCAACAACAACAAAACCTCTACATAGCACCTATTTGCCTGTATAATTTGAAAAAACACTGGAACTCAAAGGGACCTCAAGTGATGGCACTTTAGGTCTATCTGGAGATGAGCAGAAGATTCTCAGGAGTGAGCATTTTTCTGGTCATCCTCAAATAATATCAGAGTAATTGGGCTGTGTATGTTTACTTGTGAGTCTCAACTATTTATAACCGGAAGAGTGCATTTGTTCCTAATATTTGTATGAAGTTATATATGAGGATGTTTACCTATATTGTGTGTTCTCCCTGCTTTCTCTGAGTACTTCCTGACATTCTGTGAATTGGGGAAGGAAGTAAGGAAGGTAGAAATCAGAAATCTGAAGCATAGTCTCTGAGAAGGGAAGTTGCCCAAGCATTGTGCTGGATAATGTGTTTATTTCTTCATCTGGTAATGGTTGATTAGCTGTCACTGAACCAGAGCAGAAGACAAGAACGGAAACCATGACACCCACCCCACCATGAGATTGGGTGTTTTCCAAGATCATTTTCCTTCTGTACGTGGATGCTGTGAGCTGAATAGAGAATATAAGTAGACTTCCAAAAGTCTACAGGCTCCCTGCAGACTCTAGAGCCTGACGTGACCACACCTGAGCCTCTTGTCTCTGCCTGTGGTCAGACCTACCTTCAGTTTCATGGGAGGCTTCAAGGGTCATCTGTTCCCAGGACTGTCTATCTTCTTCTGTGGACTTTATCATGCACAGCTCATCTCCAAGGCCTTGATTTGCAACCGCCCTGTCCAGTATCCACCACGTCGTCCCTGGAGCCAAGGAAGATGGGCAAGACTGCGGCAAATACACTATGTGGGGCTGGTGAAGATACTGAGCAGCTTTATTTTAGTGGCTCAAGAACTGCATAGCGTTCAAGGGCAGTTTGCACTTATCAGCAAGATATTTCATCAGAGAAATTTTATTTACGACAAACAGTGGCAGCATCTTACTTTCTACGCGACCTTCTTCCTGAGCGGATGTGTAGACGTGGTGAGCCAGAATGTGTTGCCCCAAAGGGCTCCTGCCCTGGAGCAAGGCGCCCAAGCACTGAGCATGTTTCTGATTCTGACCCTGATGGTGTCTCACGTGGAGGACGCAGAAGGAGTGGAGCTATATAGTCACATCCTGTTCATCCAGGTCTTGTTCCTGTTGCTGTTGGTGGTGATCGCAGAGCTGTGGGCTCCCAACTCACTGCGGTTCTGGGCGATGAAGGCTCTTTTGTACATGACTGCAGGCTCTTGGCTGATTCAAATAGGCTTTATGCTGTTCAAACCAATCTCTGGCCACAAATGGATGGATGATGACAAAAATGATATTCTGTTTGTTACCACCTTCTTCTGCTGGCACGTGATTTCCCTTGCCATGCTGATGATCTGGATCTACGGCTTTTCCTTTTGGTGGTATCATTACGTTTCAGTTCAGTTCAGTCACTCAGATGTGTCCGACTCTTTGCGACCCCGTGAACGGTAGCACTCCAGGGCTCCCTGTCCATCACCAGCTCCTGGAGTCCACCCAAACCCATGTCCATCAAGTTGGTGATGCCATCTAACCATCTCATCCTCTGTCATCCCCTTCTCCTCCTGCCCTCAATCTTTCCCAGCATCAGGGTCTTTTCAAATGAGTCAGCTCTTCACATCAGGTGGCCAAAGGACTGGAGTTTCAGCTTCAACATCAGTCCTTCCAATGAACACCCAGGACTGATCTCCTTTAGGATGGACTGGTTGGATCTCCTTGCAGTCCAAGGGACTGTCAAAAGAGTCTTCTCCAACACCACAGTTCAAAAGCATCAATTCTTTGGTGCTCAGCTTTCTTCACAGTCCAACATGACCACTGGGAAAACCATAGCCTTGACTAGATGGACCTTTGTTGGCAAAGTAATGTCTCTGCTTCTTAACATGCTGTCTAGGTTGGTCATAACTTTCCTTCTGAGGAGCAAGCGTCTTTTAATTTCAGGGCTGAAATCACCATCTGCAGTGATTTTGGAGCCCAGAAAAATAAAGTCAGCCACTGTGTCCCCATCTATTTCCCATGAAGTGATGGGACCAGATGCCATGATCTTCGTTTTCTGAATGTTGAGCTTTAAGCCAACTTTTTCGCTCTCCTCTTTCACTTTCAAGAGGCTCTTTAGTTCTTCACTTTCTGCCATAAGTTTGCTGATGCCCAAATCAGGTGAGCCTGGAATGGTTCCTGTCACCTGCACATTCTGGAATATCTGGAGAAATTGAGGGAAGAGAAGCTGTCAGAGAGGAAGACCGGGTGTCTTTCTTTCAGAAGTGCCAAGGGCATATGACTCTCTCCTCTTTAGGCTTCTCTCAGTCTTGTTTGCCAAGCAGTGAGCAGAGAAAAAGCAAATGAAGCCCAAGAGGCCTGTTCCTGTAACCTACACTTTCAACTCCCCAAGTATTTCCCCATCTCACCTCAGCTTCAGCCACAGCATCTGCTTGCTGTGCTCCCCTCTGTATTCCTCACCCCCTGCAACCCAATAGAATGTGAAAATAAATGTACTATATCCTGTCTTTGGGCTTTTATAAATATCCCTCACCCACCACATAGAATACCTAACACTGGTCACTGACATTTAGTAATTAAAATGATTTAAAATCTTTAGTGCAGCATAATAATCTACCTATCATCAAACTACCCCCTCAGCTACCCCCTCATCCTTTCTCTTTCTCGATTGCTTCAATACTCATACTAAATCTGAACTGATATTTTGACCATCTAGAACTCACAGAACTGTTTTTGAGGCCTTTCTTTTGATTACTTTATGGTTTATCAAACAGAAAGTCAGATGCTTTTTTTTTAAAGCTTTGTTGAGAAGTACTTAATATACCAAAAAAAAATTGGGCATAATGTATACATTTTGATGAGTTTGGCATAAATATATTGTGATACCATCCAATGGCAACCCACTCCAGGATCCTTGCCTGGGAAATCTCATGGACAGAGGAGCCTGGAGGGCTGTAGTCCATGGGATCACAAGAGTTGGACATAGCAACTAAACCACCACCACCATCACCGAAGTCCATCAAGGCAGTTTCCTCTGCAGGGTCTAGTAGAACAGAGCAGAAGCCTGCACATAGTGAGGGCTCAGAAGGGTTTGCCTGTTTCCAGAATTTCTCCACCCCCATCTCACCAAGTGTAGTGTCTGCCAGATTCTTCTACCTGGGTAGATCAACCCATTGTTCTGCACACACCTCAACCAATTGCCAAGTAAGACTCACCAGGACCCACTCCTTTTTGGGTGGTCTCGTATAAAATGAAATCCTATGGCTTGTTTATTCTACCCACTTTTTTCCCCCCACTTTTCTTTTTAATCCTCACAAATATTGTATGAGGTAGGCTTATAGATGATAACCTAAAACTCAAAGTCTTTACAAGCTGGCTTAAGGTAGCTAGACATTTAGCCATGTCACACAATGCTAGTAGCTGCATGTCAAAGGGAATGGAATTCTGAGGAGTAGAGTTAAATTATTGGGAACTTGTAAAAGAATGTCTTTAGCCCACCCATCCGGATCTCTCCCTCCCGTCCCCAGAGTACGGAGAATCTAAGCTTTCTTCATTCGTTGTCACAGTTAAAATATCTATGCTTAGATGGAGTGAGGTTGGGGCAGGGATTCTAGAGAGTCATTATCCTCCCAATGACTCCCCCTTGCTTCCAATTCCTAGGAAAATTAGATGGAGCCTTTTTTCCTTTGGTTCTGACTTATTCTTCCTTGTTAATTTTCTTGTTCAAAAGTGAAGGTGTAAGGACTTCCCTGGCAGCCCAGTGGTTAGAACTTCACCTTCCAGTGCAGGGGATGCAGTTCGATCCCTGGTGAGGGAACTGGAATCGCACATGCCTTGCCACCAAAAAAAAAAAAAAAGAAAGAAAGAAAGAAAGAAAGAAACAATATTGTAACAAATTCAATAAAGCCTTTAAAAAAAAAAGTTAAGGTGTAGCAGGGGTAAATTGTCTGGCTGTTACAAGCTTCTGCCCTCTGCTTTTAGGAGTTTGTGAGCATTCTGAGAATTGCAAAGGAAGCAGGTACTTCCATTGTTATTTACAGGGGGCTCAGCACTGTCTCAGGATGAGGGGGAGGACTGGTATGCATGTGCTGAACATCCACTGTGCAAGCAGGGATTAGCTCTCCATCAGAAGCTCACACCTTGCACTGGAGGGATGATCTGGTAACCATGTTGCTCCACACTAGAGATGAGCCATGATTCCCGCCCCCACCCCACCAGGTGGAAATAGAATATTCTCCAGGCACTAGTCCAGTTTTGTGCTTCTCCTTGCTCCTGGTGACCGTGGAGCTCCGCACTTTCCCCTGGAGTTTCTACCCTCTTCCTGGTTGTCACCTCTGGGTCCCTTCCCTTTGTTTTTCACCCAAACCTTGGGTATCTTTTCAGGCCTTGTCCAGCCTTGCAGCTCCTCCTTCCCATGGCCTAGCTAATATTCCTTCAGTGCCTTGGGGTTGGGGTAGTAGGGAGTCTGCTTTTCATCTACACTCCTTCCTAGTGATTTGGCAAAACTCCATTTTCTACTTCACTTAGGCCTGCTCTTTTTTCATATTGCAAGTGTATTTTGGATTTTTTTAACCTAAAAATTAATTTTTGTTTTGCCATTACAATATGACCTCATCTTGCAGCAACGTCTTTCACTAATTAAGAGAAAAGTTATATATAACAGCAGACAAGAAAAGCCCAAATATTAATATGTTAAGGTATTTTTTCTCTATATAAATATAAAATTTTTCTCTATATAAATATAAAAGGTGGAGAGATACCAAAGCAACGTTTTGATGTCTCTCTTCTGAGTTTCTCAGATGTTTCTCTTCTGAATACTTTTGAGGTCAGATACTGATGAGCTCATTTCTTATAGTAAATTAATGCCTCAAATATTATTATGTCTCACAACATGTATCTCTGAGGTGAAATAATAAATTAATATTTACTAATTTGAAGGCAGGGGCCTTCAAACCACAAAGGATTATTACTGAGGCCTGATAAAATGGAATAGGCAGGCCTGTTCAGGTTATACGAAACTTTCTGTATTCCTCATATCATGGTAGGTACGAGCACTCTCACAGTAACCCTAATCACGGCAGAACGCAAAATCAACTGAAGAGAAATCTGGAAAAAAACGACTCAAATAGAATTTTGGAGAGAAAGGTGTGATCTTTATGATTGTCCACCAGAGGGCACCATCTTTCCATGAGCTGGGAAAGGGGCACTTGCTCTCTGTACTGTAATGGCAACCCACTCCAGTATTCTTGCCTGGAGAATCCCATGGATGGAGGAGCCGGCGGGCTACAGTCCTTGGGGTTGCAAAGAGTCGGACATGACTGAGCGACTAACACACATATCAATTTAAAAGAAACGAGGGAGGTGTAAAGAAGAAGGTAGAAAAATGTATAAGTGAGTGTTTTCCAAGCATCTAGTAAGCATCATGGTCTATTTGTTTCCTGCTAAACTTAGATGTGTGGACATGAATAAGCATAGATTCAACATAGATGTAGGGTGTATATGTATAGATCTATATACCTAGATACACAGGTAGATGGATATATAGACATATAGATATCTATGTAGACATATATAGATACAGGCAGCTATATATACATAAATATGTGTGTGTGTCTCAAAAATATAGCAGTGTCAAAACGTGTGAGCTAAAATGACTGTTTTTTAAGCAACTCTATAAAAATCATCAAAATGCTTGTTTAGCTCATCACAGACAAGGCATACAATGAATAGTTGACTGAATGTGTAAATAAAGTATCTGGTGTAGGTATAATGTGGATGAAATGTCAGTTTTATTCTGATCTGGGTTTTGAGGGATAAGCAGGAGTTTGTTAGAGGAGTTCAGGGCAGGCATGCTGAGGTTGTACATCATGCACTCCTAAGCCTGGTGGTATGGTTCCAGGGATGGAATTTCATGGCCCGATAGTACCAGAGAAAACTACTGAGTTCCTGCCCCACCTAAGAAAGGTAGTTAAGGAAGAACCCTGCAAATTGTCTTATGGAAAGCTTGATAATTTACTTTTCAGGTTAATAGGCTGTTACAAGGGAGCATGATGCCAACAACAACAAAATGTTTGGTATTGCTTGTGTTATAATCAGTATTCAATATATTATGGTACATATTTAATAAACTAATTACTAAACTTTTAAACTTAGCATACAAAATTGCTTATAAACATAATTTTACTTTAAATTGCTTTCACTTGTTCCTCATTTTTCAATAATTTGGATAAATTTTCCTAAACAGATACCACTTCCATATTTTGTTAACTAACATTTCTTAGACATGTCATATTTTGAGTTGAAAATATGATTTCAAAAAAACTTGAAATAGCAGGCAGATTCACAAACGTAACAAAGAAAATTCTCCGAAGAACTTAAGAAGTCTCTTGTAGATTTAATGTCAGACTTTAAAATAAATATGAAACAAAAATTAAGCATTTTATTATATAAAAAACAGCATTCACAAAATAGCACACATTTTTAAAAAGTATGTTTACATGTGTTTCTCAGTGTTTAATGTATTCCAAGATGTTTGTAGCCTACCCTGTTTCTTCAATCATCAGTTACCTCATTCATTCATCAGTGTAACAGACACACATGCTCACTCATCTTAAGAGAATTCAGGGTGAAGCTCTTGATAGTTTAATAATCACATTTATTCCTTAGATTATCACTTCTTTGGAAAACAGCTAGCATAACCTGGGCAAAAGAAATTCTTTTAGTTCTCTTCCTAAAAGAGTGGCCTATTCAGCACTGATCTATACCCACATTCCTTAAGACACTATGCTTTTAGGCTTGCCTTCAATAAAGCTATGTAAAGCCTCTCTCTACTCTGAATCACTGTCCTACTGTCTCCCCCGCAGCTCAGGGATGCTGACTGCTGGAGCTGTTAGCAAGCAAATAGAGTGCTGTCACCCCAGTAATAGCAAGGACTAAAAGCCAAAATGAATTAACGTGCAGTTAGATTCCTGACCCTTTCAAGACCTTAGAATTCCCAAAGTAAAATGGTGCCAGACATCTCCCCACGTTGTGTGATGATAAGAATCAGCCAAGGTGTTGATTAAACACATATATTACCAGGTCTCGGCTCTGGTAGAAAAGCCTGGGTGAGGTTCAAGAGTTCTGTATATTTTACAAGTTCCCAGATGGTTATTATTATCAGGCAAATATAAAATATATAGTTTTAAAAAAAATTATACTTGAGCTCACATCTCAGCTCTAACGCTTCCCAGTTGTGTGTTGGATCAGATCCAGCTTAATAGTGATTTCCCAAAGCTCTGGGAATCTACTTTACTCCAGTAATCTCTTTGACAAAAGTTTGGAAGAGATTCAGTAAATACTCGGAAAGATAATGCAAGGTTCTTCCTAAAGAGCAAAATACTTTCCTTTTATTTAAGAGCTTCTAGGTCTGACTCAGGATTGAAAATTGGATGAGGGGTCTAGAATTCTACAGGACAGCTCATTTTTTGGTTTGTATTCATATTAATTCTTTCACTCAATTATTTGAGCACTTCCATGTGAAAGAAACCGCTCTAGATGTTTGGGATGCATCATTAAATAAAACAATAAAAAAAAAAAATCCTGCCACCATGGAGTTTATGTGCTCAACTAGAATCTGAGCGAGCTGCCACATATTTTTTTTCCAAGGGACTCTATAATCAGTAACCACCACCAAGAACCTGTGTGTTGGATCATTCTGATATCCACATGCTATAGGTACTACTATTTGATTTATTTATTTGGCTGTGCTGGGTTCTAGTTGTGGCACACAGGATCTTCAAGCTTCACTGCAGCATACAGGATCTTTAGTTTTGGATGCAAACTCTTAGTTGTGGCATGTGAACTAGAGCCCCTATACTGGGAGCACAGAGTCTTAGCCACTGGACCACCAGGGAAGCCCCCATAGTTACTATTATGATATCAACATATACTTTACCTTTGGTGGTTAGCAGCACCTCACATTAAAAATTGTTGCCAAAATCTTGGCTCCCAGTCCACTGATGCCAAATAGAAATACAGAGACAGAATTTGGAGAAAATAGAAAGAGTATCTTTATTATTTCTGCCAGGCAAAAGTGAAACATAACAGGCTAGCATCTCAATAATTGTGCCACCATCTCTCAGGAATAGGGAAAGGTTTTATATCCTTATGAAGGTCTTGCATGTTTTTTCTTCTCCTGCAAAGTTTCAAAATGACCACAGCTAGCATCAGGCAACTCAGCAACTAGGCCTGGTGTCCCTGAAGTTATCAGTCCTGGACCTTCTTTCTGAAATGCAGAATGCTGGAAGAGAGTGTAGGGGGAGAAGAATGCCAGGTGCAGAGTATAATCTATATCGAGTCAGAGAGCAATTAGCTTTGTGAAGCTTTGTGAAGGACATGTCCAGTTATAAGTGTTTATTAGCAGTAACAGCTAAAGAATAACCAAAATTATTTAATTCTTGCAGGCCTGTTTGGTTGGTATGTGCCAAAAGCCATTCACTCGTTTATGTTTTTGCTCCAACAAAATCAAAGCTAATCTGCAGCCACAGCATCTTCTTCCCGCCTTTGTGGCCATCTCCAGCCTGCCATTTCTGCTGGCACCATCACCAGTGAGCATTTGCTTTCATAGGCCATGCATTGTCGATCCTTGCCCCTGAGCTTTTGAGTCACCCCTTAAAAATAAAAAGTTCTCCATGGAGGATCTGATTGCTGAATCTAGGACAGGTGTCCAAGCCTTTGCTGCCAGGAGAGCAGAGAGGCTGTCTGGTCCCTCAAGCATTTATAATGGGAGATGGTCCCTCCAAGACTTACGCGGTTTTTCATCTCAAATAAGGAGAATGGTCAGAGACTGAGTAACCAAAACAAAACTCCACAAAACCCCAAGTCAATGCGCTTATTCCTGACCCCTTCGGTGTTCAAGATCCTCTTGGCGCTGATTTATGTGTATCCCAGGACAGTGTGAGGAGGGATCTAAATGTGCAAATCAGACCCAAAGCTGGGACTACCCAAAATGACTTGCCTCTCCTTCAAGTGAACATGAGCTTAGTCTTCAAATCCATTTGAAGGCAATAAAAAATGAGTAACAAAAGTTAATTTCCACATTAAAATATTCTGAACACTTGTCTTACAGCAGGTCGTTCTCTGTGAGTAAATTTATGCTGAGTTCCAAATTTCCAACTTGTGACAAATGTTTTAGACCTTGGTACTTTGGGAATATGTTAGAAACTTCTATTTTCTCATCATTTCTTATTGTTCTTCATCTCTAAGACTTTTTCCATGTAGACAAAAAACTTTCTGCTCTTGTCTTTGAGTTGCTCATGACCCCAGAAGTAGGCCTGGCCCAGTTTACAATTGAAAAAATGTTATACCATTTATACCATCCTTGGGCTTCTGGTGTCTCAGTTGGTAAGGAATCTGCCTGCAGTGCAGGAGACCTGGGTTTGATCCCTGTGTTGGGAAGATCCCCTGGAGGAGGGCATGGCAACCCACCCCAATATTCTTGCCTGGAGAATCCCCATGGACAGAGGAACCTGGCGGGCTACAGTCCATGGGGTCGCAAAGAGTAGGACATGACAGAGACTAAACACACACATACCATCCTGAGAAAAATTA
Source organism: Ovis aries (assembly GCF_016772045.2). Classification (NCBI taxonomy): domain Eukaryota; kingdom Metazoa; phylum Chordata; class Mammalia; order Artiodactyla; family Bovidae; genus Ovis; species Ovis aries. The sequence continues at coordinate 62,985,924 of NC_056065.1, forward strand.
AAATGAAAGAATTATAACTTTCCCATATTGCCTCTTGCTTACCTCTGTTTTCTTGGAGTAATTGGCCTAAATGAATGAGGAATTGATCAGGAATAGAACATTCTTGATCAAAACTGGTCACAGAAAATCTCCAGTTCATCTGTATGCTGTGATTAGATGAAAATGTTGAATAGCTTTTTTTCAGTCTTACACTTAATTTCTTAGATATGGGGATACCTTTTTCTAAGTAGCTCATTTCCATACAGATATTGTTTACATCTTACTTTATAACATCTATGGGAAAGTCTAATTAAAAATATAAGGATATACATAAGAAGTAGTGGAAGAAATTATACAGAAAATTACGTTATTATGAGAAAGTCCAGGAGAGTTATTTCTTACCCCATTAAAGTATGTTTTTCATGTGAAAGGAAGGTTTGATTTACTGGCATATTTGAAATAACACAAGCTCTTGAATCAGATAGGCAGAGTCCAGTCTCAGTGTTGCATTTACTATTTTGCATTGAAAAGGTGATGATAACCCCTATTTTGCATCACTAAGAACTGAATGAGAATCGTAGTCTAATTCTTCTACATGAAAGCTAATGTGTGTTCAATCTCTTTTCAAACCCACAACCAACCAGAGGAAACTATCTGGAAAAGAAGAGAAGGGGCAGAAAACAGCATGGATATTAGGTTGAATTTTCCAGCTTATCTGAGAGTCAAGTCATTAAATATTTATTGAATACCAGTTAAATTTCTAGAAGGATATTAGATCCAAAAGACACATCAGAAGTTAACAGATTCCTACTCCCTCAAAGAATGAAGTCAAGTTCAAGAGACAGAAGTTCAACTCAGGATCTATAATTAGACAACAATTAAAAGGAAACTGTCAATGCACACCAAATAGTATGGACTAAAGCCCTAGGTATAGGAAGAGTCTCTATAGTTTAGAGAATTCAGGAGCTCAGTTAAAATAAGATTTATCTTCAGCTTGAGTTCAATACCAGAGGCATAGAATCTGGAACCCCTAGCAGGAGGTGTCACTGTGCATTCGTAAGCGGCAGGGTTCTGTTGACTGGGTGCTGATTCCGCTCCTAAACAATCAGTAGCAGGAAGAGCAAGGCGACATGAGCAATGCTGGTGAGTCTCTGAACGGGATGTCTCAGCAGCTTTGAGCACCCCAAGTAAGGCAAACCACTCACCTTTGCAGTGTCAACAGGAATGAGTCAATCAGGGACACCACATGTAGACTCTGTTATTCGTGCCCATTGTTTTTCTTCTCTCTTTTCCCCTTCCCCCACCCCATGCCATCAGATCTCTGAGGATCAGATAAGGTCCCATTGATAACACAACAAAGGCAACTAGGAGAAATACCTAAGAGGAAAGAATTAACATGCATATCGACCATTGCGTGTCATACCTCTTCCAGGGAGAAGGCTGGCATGAGGTTTGGGGTTATCCAACAATTTCTTTATTACCGAGTCAGTATCACTATTGTATAGAATGAATGTTGAAAACCTCAGATTATTCTGAAGTTTGAAGGCAGAACAGGTAAGAATGGAGAAACAGGAGTGCAGGATGGGGAAGGGGAGTATGCGGAGAGCCTTTTTCCTACACCCCATGAAGACTGCTTTGTTAATACCGAGCGCTGCCACAGTCCCATCCCTTTCACCATCAGTGTATGTGTGGCTACAAAACAATCGACTGAGAATTTCTTCCAAACACCACTTTCCTGCGGTCAGATCCTCTCAATAATCTGTTCAACAAATCCATACCAGGCTTTATGAATGACAAACAAGTGAACAAGAGTCCAGAAGATTGAAGATCTTCTCTTGCAAGAACAATTCACCCAACACTTACAGAACACTTTGCAAACACCGTTAGTGTCTAGAAGAAAAACAATGAACAGACAAAAGTCTCCTCTCGTGGAGCTCAGTCTCGTGAGGAAGATAGATGCATCAGTGAGTGAAAACAATCACTTGTTCATTGTTGTGATGGAAGTTGTACATGACCATGTGAGGTGACGGGGAGCAGTGGTCAATTTTACTATTGTGGTACCTTCTGCCATTCTTGGTTCACCAGGGAGATTTCATGTAAACCATTTCGTGATAGATAGCAATTTGTGAAGCAGCCTGGGGTTGAGAGGATGTTTCAGGGGATGGGACTGTGGGAGCAAAGATACAGAGGTTGGATGTGAGAGTGCATAGCTTGTGCAGGAAAGAGCAATGTCTTGGCTGGTCAACAGGAGGCAACATGGAGTGGAGCCTCCCAGGTGAGGCTTGGAAGGAACACGAAAACCAGATTGGGTGAAGCCTTAGATACTGTACTAAGGAATTTAGTCTTTATCTTGTAGGACAATGAAGAATTGCTGAAGAGTTTTAGCAATAATATAATGGCAGTGATTAGAAATAGCAAGACCATTTGAAGAAACTGATGCAACAGTCTGGATGAGAAATGATAGAGGCCTGAAATAAGAAAGTGACTTTATGGATGGAGATGTAAGAATAGGCGCCATCGATACATAAAAGGAGAAAGCACATGCCGCTCCATTGCATGTGGGAGTACTGAGAGAGAAAAACAGAGAGCAAGAGAAATCAAAGATGATTTTCAGGTTTCTGGTTCAGACAGTTGGATGGTGGTTCCAGTAACTGAGACTGGGAATATAGGAAAATGAGCAGGTTGGGAAGAAAAACTATCAGATCAGCTTTGAAAATGTTGAGATGAAAGTGCCGGATGGGTGTCATGTGGAAACATCCCATAGCTCATTGGATACTGAAACCTAGAGTCAAGGAAAGAAGTCTGGACTGAGAACATAGAGTTTTAAGTTATTCGTGTGGAATAGATTAAATAAATCAGGAAATTATAAAAAGATGTGCAGAGGGCTGAAGAGAGAGACAGAAAAACATAAAAATTTACACTGGATAGCAAAAAAGACATCTGTGGAACAGAGGGCAAAAATTGGCATCTGTTCTATTATAATAGTGTTTGATTGTCCAGGTTTCTCTTTCTATTACAAGAAAATAATAACCACTAAAGTATCATTAGGAAAAGCAATAAAGGGAATTGCTTAGTTTTCTTATGTCATTGTAACTTCATCCTAGTGGAGTGACACTTACTCTTCTCATCACACATTTGGCTAGACTGAGAGATAGGTCTAGTGTCTAATATTTAGGTTTCTCATTTTGTAAGTCTTTCATTATAAATTTTAGGTATGATAGAAAAATGCTGGGCCATTAATAGGACAATTAACTTACTATTCACTAGTTAACATTATACACTAAAAAGCATAGACAGTGAGTTAGAGTAAACTTAGAGAAGCCACCGGTGGTCTCTATGCTTGGCTTTGAGACAGTCAGCATTTTTTCCTTGTATTAATTTGGGCAGCACAATGATCAAGCTTGAGAGAAATAATAAATATGTTACATAACCAATATTTTTCCAAAAAAGCTCTTTGGGGGTTTTAATGTCGGGCCAAAACCAACTAGTTGAAATTTGACTTGGTTTCTTGGTAAAGTGACTGCATAAATTAAAGATGGTGGAGTGAATAGTGTAATGTGAGAGTGCCCAAAGCTAACCTCATTTCCGGCCACACTAGTATAACTTAGAAGACGGGCAATAGTTGTCTTGTGCTCTTCCCTGCAAAGAATGTGAAATGCTTGAATTATGGGTGCCCCTCCAGCCAATGAGAGGGGAGTCAGATGGAAAGAAGGCCACACAAGGAAGTACTGAAACATGCTTAGTGATTAGCCAGAGTGGGCGGAGGTAACCAAAATGTTGTGATGTCTTTATAAATATGGGAGCATTGCCCTTTAAAAGTGAACTTAGGTGAATTTGGTCCAGCTTCAGAGGGCAGAATTTCAACAAATGAAAAGAAAATAAAGGAAGGCAGTTCACAGCAGGAAAGATATTACTAAACTATTTTCTTTTCAGTTCAGTTCAGTTCAGTCACTCAGTCATGTCTGACTGTTTGCAACCCCATGGGCTGCAGCACTCCAGGTTTCCCTGTCCATCACCAACTCCTGGAGCTTGCTCATATTCATGTCCATCAAGTCGGTGATGCCAACCAACCATCTCATCCTCTATCATCCCCTTCTCCTGCCTTCAATCTTTCCCAGCATCAGGGTCTTTTCCAATCAGTCAATTCTTCACATCAGGTGGCCAAAGTACTGGAGAGTTTCACTAGAGAAGAGAATAGCAGACCACTTCAGTATTCTTGCCTTGAGAACCCCAAGAACAGAATGAAAAAAACTATTTTATTTCTTCATAAATGGAATGGGCAGTCCTGTAAGGTGGCAAGCTTCCCACAGCTGGGAGTGCTTAAGCAGGGTTGCAGAGGAGGGTTCTGGAAAGGGGGGGAGGGAATTGAGTTAGATGACTTTAAAGGCCATCATCATGTGGAAATTTGCCCTTGTGAAATGACCCATTCAATTGCTTCATTTTCTCATCCTAAATGCAATCCTGCTTATAAGACTTTTTTTTCCTTCCCTTATAGAGATAATTGGTTCGACAAATCTTATAATTCTGCTAGAGGATGAAATCTTTGCCGATTTTTTCAACACATTTCTTTCTCTCCCGGTAAGCATTCTCAGACTTAAATCCAAATGTTTCATCAACAGCCAAATAGTGAATATCACTGAGCTGAGTGCCTTTTTAAAAAATAAATAAAAACTTCATATCGAATCAAAACTATTTCAATTTGAGCAAATAGATATGAATCAGAAAATCCTCTAAAATCTCCAGGAGTTTCCATTACTGATATAATAAAATCCCAAATCCCCAGCCTCCTTACCTGTCCATAGTTATCTCTCATCACACCCTTTGCTGGTACTTAGCGCTCCGTCCATCTCTACCCTGCAGGGGGTATTCACCTGGCATTCTCTCCCTCCATGCCTCTCCCTGGCTGGGTTCTTAAGTTTCCATATTTTTACCCACCAAACTCTTAATCATTTTTCAGACAGCTACTTAAATCCTGCTCTCCTTAAGGAATTCCCAGGTCCTCCCAATCAGAACTTATCTCCCCCTGCCTCTGTGCTCCTTGACACTTTGCTACTCTCTTGTGTTGTATATGTGTGTTTTCTCCACTGGACTGTGAAATTGTGAATTCCTCCAGGACAAGAACCATGGATTATTCACTCTGCTCTACTCCCCTCACTGGATGTTTAACACATAGCAATTGCTGAGTTGTTAACTGGAAGGAAATCTATATAGCTTCTTAATCTATGCAACCAAAACAAACCTCATACCTCAAAATATTTTTAAACCCAGGCCTATACCAATCCTGGTTTTTTTTGTTGTTTTTTTGTGTTTTTTTTTTTTTTGGTTGGAATATTTGGTTACATCTGAATGCTGGTGCCTTGTAAATAGTTGTTCACCTCAGTGCACCTTTTTTCATGGAATGCTACCTCACTGAAATTTCATACAACTAGGAAAAAACACTATTATTCCACAAATACCTACTGGGTGGTCATTTTGTGCCAGATGCTAGGCTTAGTACTGGGGACATGGATATTAATTATATACCATCATGTCTTCAAGGAATTCCCAGTCTAATGTGGAGACCAGTATTTAAGGTGAGTGCAAAAAAGGGTTGCGTGTGACATGACTGACATCTCTAGGAGGTGGTTACATTGGAAGAACAGGCCACTCCTACTTGGGAGAGTCAGAAAGGGACCAATGAAGAGGTGACACGAGCCAAGGCTTGAAAAAAGACTGGGTACTTGACAACTGGCTGAGGATGAATATGGGGGGAGAGGGTGGATAAAGAAGCAAGAGGGAACGACCAGAGGACTGAGTAGCAAGAGAAGATGCCTTAGAAATGCGATACGCCAAGAGTTCAGCAAGAAATTGGAGCTTTAGCCTCTCTGCTGCTGCTGCTAGGTCACTTCAGTCATGTCCGACTCTGTGCGACCCCATAGACAGCAGCCCACCAGGCTCCGCCATCCCTGGGATTCTCCAGGCAAGGACACTGGAGTGGGCTGCCATTTCCTTCTCCAATGCATGAAAGTGAAAAGTGAAAGGGAAGTCGTTCAGTCGTGTCTGACTCTTTGCGACCCCATGGACTGCAGCCTACCAGGCTCCTCCGTCCATGGGACTTTCCAGGCAAGAGTACTGGAGTGGGGTGCCATTGCCTTCTCCATTAGTTTATCACAAATAGTGTGGGAATATTCTGAGACATTTTGATGACCGTGGTGAGATAGATACCTGTAAACATAGAAACATAGAAGCATAGATATCTGTAAACATAGAAGCCATTTCCCGTTAGTCTCATAGCTGGTTGCCTAGGTCTCAGTCCCTTCTCCATGACAAAAGAGGACAGTAGCCTAAAATTTTCTATATGATTTTGGATATTCTTAATGCCCCCCTGGATCATAGAAAGAGCAAGAGAGTTCCAGAAAACATCTATTTCTGCTTTATTGACTATGCCAAAGCCTTTGACTGTGTGGGTCACAATAAACTGTGGAAAATTCTTCAAGAGATGGGAATACAGACCACCTGACCTGCCTCTTGAGAAATCTGTATGCAGGTCAGGAAGCAACAGTTAGAACTGGACATGGAACAACAGACTGGTTCCAAATAGGAAAAGGAATATGTCGAGGCTGTATATTGTTACGCTGCTTATTTAACTTATATGCAGAGTACATCATGAGAAACCCTGGGCTGGAAGAAGCACAAGCTGGAATCAAGATTGTCGGGAAAAATATCAATAACCTCAGATATGCAGATGACACCACCCTTATGGCAGAAAGTGAAGAGGAACTAAAAAGCCTCTTGATGAAAGTGAAAGAGGAGAGTGAAAAAGTTGGCTTAAAGCTCAACATTCAGAAAATGAAGATCATGGCATCTGCTCCCATCACTTCATGGGAAATAGATGGAGAAACAGTGGAAACAGTGTCAGACTTTATTTTGGGGGCTCCAAAATCACTGCAGATGGTGACTGCAGCCATGAAATTCAAAGACACTTACTCCTTGGAAGGAAAGTTATGACCAACCTAGAAAACATATTAAAAAGCAGAGACATTACTTTGCCAACAAAGGTCCATCTAGTCAAGGCTATGGTTTTTCCAGTGGTCATGTATGAATGTGAGAGTTGGACTGTGAAGAAAGTTGAGTGCCGAAGAATTGATGCTTTTGAACTGTGGTGTTGGAGAAGACTCTTGAGAGTCCCTTGGACTGCAAGGAGATCCAACCAGTCCATTCTAAAGGAAATTAGTCCTGGGTGTTCACTGGAAGGAGTGATGCTAAAGCTGAAACTCCAGTACTTTGGCCATCTCATGCAAAGAGTTGACTCATTGGAAAAGACTCTGATGCTGGGAGGGATTGGGGGCAGGAGGAGAAGGGGACGACAGAGGATGAGATGGCTGGATGGTATCACTGACTCAATGGACGTGAGTTTGAGTGAACTCTGGGAGATGGTGATGGACAGGGAGGCCCGGCATGCTGCAGGTCATGGGGTCTCAAAGAGTTGGACATGACTGAGCGACTGAACTGAACTGAACTGAGCTGAATGCTCCCTTAAGTGACAATAATTTGTACCTTTATTCCTCACCTCCTCAGTCCTCTCTACTTTCTCCAGTTCAACAGGTTAGGCAAATCCAAAGATGTTTCTCTTTATGAAAAGGCTTTAAGCCTTTGCTCTAACTTTCTAGGTCCTGGAGAAATGAATAATGCAATACACAAAGTAAACACCTTTTAAAGTCATGAGCTTTGGCCTTTGCACACAGACAAGATAACTCCCAGGTCAGGGCAGGATGGAGCCAAAAGATAAATGAATCTTGTAATTTAATCTTTCTTTGTTGTTTTGCGCAAAGCAAGTTGATTCACTGGAATAAATTTACGAATTAATGTCCCTTGAAATAGGAAAACAGTGGAACCTCTCTTCCCCTGTGACTACAGATGGACCATGACACTTTCACGAAGAGATGCTCAGACCCCTTTGGCTGTTTCTTAGCTTTCTTTTTCAGGTCTTTGGCCAGACACCATTTTACACTGTTGAAAATTCACAGTGGAGCTTGTGGCCAGAAATACCCCATGACTTGGTGAGCATGATTCTTGAATGGTGGATGGTTTGGGATGGGGGAAGAGGCAGATGGATTTGAAGTGTGGATTGGGGGAAGGGAAAGGACAGGAACTCATGACAGGGTGACTATGGAAGAAACTACAAAGCGGGTGAGTAGGACAAACAGAATCAAGCCAGGTAGACATTTCTCCTTTTTGCATTTTTATCTCTTAGGCAGTTGCTGCTGAGTTCTTTCCTCTGTATTTTAGTCTATGGTTAGCAAAAGAAGTTAACCTCTCATGTCCACTGTGATGGTTGGGAAGTAGATGCTTGGAGCACTGTGTTGAGAAGAACTCTGTAGGCCACACCTAAGCCAGAAAGAGTCTGGGAATTGATGGCCAATACCTGCATGGGTGTGGGAAAGGAAGTGCAGCCCATGGGCCCATAGCAATTATTTGCATTGTAAAGTAAGCGTTAGTCACTCAATCGTGTCTGGCTCTGTGAGCCCATGGACTGTAGCCCACCAGGCTCCTCTGTCCTTGGGATTTCCCAAGCAAGAACACTGGAAGGGGTAGCCATTCACTCCTCCAGGGGATCTTCGCAATGAGGGTAGCTCAAGTCAAGATGACGCTTGACAGTTCCTAATGACTACTTGACCACAGGGCATATCTTTTCCCCCAGTTGTTTCTTTTTATATGTTTTTTCCTTGTCTTTGTCCACTGTCTTTCTCTCTTCCCCTTCCTGTTCTCCTTTTCTACTCTGTAGACCTTGGACTCAGCAACGCCTCCCTCATGCCCTTTTTGTGACAGGTGGGATCAGAACAATCACACTAAGCACGAAGCCATGCTCACAGCAAAGTTCTATTTTTCTCTGGGATCTGGATTTCTGAGGAAGACACTGCACTCTGATTCTTATGCATGTATTTGGTTCCCCAAGGAGAATCCCAACACTCAAAAATTTTATCTTCTTATCCCATCTCTGGGGATTCGATCCTTTGGGTATTCCTCCCTTACTTATGTGGTCTGTGTCAGTCTTTGTGTGTTTTTGTACATGTTGTGCAGTTGATATGGGTTGGGAGCTAGTGAAAAGTTGTAAGTGTGCTTACAAAGAAGCAAGTTGAGTAGAGTTATGACTTGACACCACAGACCAAAATCTCTTCTGCTTCTCCTCTATCAAGCAAAGCTTAGGACTATGTCATTGCTCTGTTTTTGTTTTTTACTTAGGTCTTTGCTTAACTCACTCAGGAATAAGATTTTTTTGATGAAGGCAAAAGTCTTTTCTTTCCTACCAATCCATTCACTCCTTTGAGAGCCTCTTAGATACTATTTTTAATCAACACACCTCTGGGCCAAATATTACAGGCATAAGGTTATCTAATTGCTCCTTGCTAAGCTGCCTTTCTTAGCAATTCAGTTCCATTTCTCCTTTCTGTTCCTATTTTGTTTGGACTCTAGATTGCAAAGTACAAAGGATTATTGACCTGGTTGGAAAAATATCGATTACCTTACTTCTGTAAAGCCAACTTATGTTTCCATTACATCCTCTGTCAGGAGTTCATCAGTTTCATTAAGTCCCCAGAAGGAGGTAAGCATGTGGGGGCATGCATGTATAGAAACATGGGGAGCCAGGTTGCAAACCATCCTGTCTCTCAGTGCTATATATAGGTGCAAACACTGGCTGCCTTTACAGCCTTAGATGTGTGGGTGGCTTAGCCTGTACTGAGGCAATAGGTGATATCTTAGGCTGAAAAACTGGTACCAAGAACAAGAAACAGAAGTTAGTTGGGCTGGACTATTTGTCTCACTGCAGCTAGAAATGAGAAAGGTAATGATGGCCGAAATGCCTATAATACGTTCAGAATCAAAGGTAGCTCACCACCTTCATTGCTATCACCTGGCTTATGCCACCATCATTTCTCACCTGGCTGGTTTTTTGTTTTTTGTTTTTTAACTTCTCATTTTATTTTGGGATATAGCCAATTAATAATGTTGTGATAGTTTCGGGTGGACAGCAGAGGGCCTCAGTCATACAAATACATATATCCATTCTCCTCCAAGCTCTCCTCCCATCTAGGTTGCCGCATAACATTGCACAGAATTCCCTGTGCTGTATAATAGGTCCTTGTTGGTAATCCATTTTAAATATAGCAGTGTGTGCATGTCCACCCCAAGCTCCCTAACTATCCCTTCCCTCCATCCTTCCCCACTGGCAACCACAAGTTTGTCTTCTGCCTGCCTCACCTGGCTATTGACGTCATCTCTGAATCAGTCTCCTTGCTCGCGCTCTCGTTCTCGTCTCCCAGCAGCCAGGGGGAGGCTTTTAAAGCTTCCTTTAGATCATGTCACTCCTCTGCTCACTGTACCTTCCCACCACCACCACCACCACCAGTGGCTCCCATTGCAATCTGAAATCCACAGCCCCTGAAATGCCTTTCCAGGTCCTAGAGACCTGGCCCCATTTCCTTTCTGATCTCATCTTTTCCTACTTCTCCGTCGTTCATTCCATTCCAACCACTTTGCCCTCTGCAGTTCCTCACACATGCTGGACACATTTGTATTTCAACGCTTTGCACCGGCTGTTCACTCTGCCTGGGGCGATGCTCCTCCAATATATTCACCTTGGTGCCCCACCTTCACCTTAAATTTCTGTGCACTTCTCACCTCCTCAATGAAAGCTACCCTGGAAGCCCACTGCCCACCCATCCAGCCCCTGCCCACCCATCCAGCCCCTGCCCAGCTTTACCTATACCCTCCTTTGCTTCTTCATTTCTTCCTATAGTGCTTATAACCTTCACCCTTACTAGAAAATGTATTTATTATGCTTATCCTTTATTGTCTGTCTCCTTTGTTAGAATATAAGCTCATTGAGGGTGGGGATTTTTGTTCTGTTTAGAGATGTATCCCGAACACCTAGAATGGTACCCAGCATTTAGTAGGCCTATAATAAATGCTTGTTGAAAGAATGAATGAATAAAATTTTCACCTAGGGTTGAATTGATAACTTGACTCAGCTCAACTAGCCAAAGGAAACTGGGGAAAGTGACGACTTGGGAAATCCCATTGGGTAAAATATTGTAACAAATTGCCCATTATACTCATCTCCCTCCTTCAACACATGTATTGGAAAACTTGCTGTCAGGTGGGGATCATGGAAGGCCAGGGGCCTTGTTTGGAGGATGATTTTGATCTGTGGATTGTACGTAGCTTGTAGGTACTGCCCCCCCCCCCCCCCCTCCCCCCCGCCCCATGTCACTTGATGCATGTCACTAGAAGGCCTGGGTCTGGCTTCAAAATCACCACGTAGTCAGAGCCCTACTCATCTCACTGGCCACCATTTCTCCTCACTCCTGTTGTGCGAACGGAAGCCTGGCCATGTGCCAGGCTGAGAGATGGGTCGGGGGAAGAGCTCATTCTCAATCTCTTACCATGGACTTTTCCTGGCAGCCAAGATGATGAGATGGCAAATGGCAGACCAGTGGCTACTCCAGAAATGCATTGGCGGGGTCAGAGGGATGTGGCGCTTCTATACCTACCTCAAGGGCAGTGCAGGTGGGTTCTTGGACTTGTTCCTGGGGCCTTTGCAAGTTCTTAACAGCTTCCAGGATACCCTGGAGCAGTTCTGCTGCTGCTACTAACAGTTCTGTGTATCTATGGTGAATACAAGAAGTGTTTTATAATACAGCTTGGGTAGAAGTCTTTGGAAACTGGGGTCTATTGTGCAGGTTGTGGCAAAAGCACTCAGAGTCCCTCTCATTTATTCATTCATTTAACAATGTTTACTGAGCACCACTGTATGGCAGCCACTGCGCTTGCAGATGGGGATACAAAGGTGAACAAGAGCCCTAAGTCCCTGCTTCCCGAAGCTGCCGTGACAGTGGGGAGACAGACAAGGAACAAGTACATACACAAATCCCTGTAGCAAAAGGGCTTTCTAATCTACTGGGTCCAGTAGGTGAGAAGTCTAGGAGGCTGGCAGTGAATACTAGCTGACATTCCAGTTCAGCATCATTAAATTTGACACAGGAACACATCTTAGTATAAAGGTGAAATTCTGGATTTCCAGGGGTCAGGCAGGGAAGAACTAGACAGATTGTGTTATAGTTTGTCATTCAGACTTCAGCCCTGGCAAAGCTGTAAAACGGGGAATGTAGTCTTTGGCACCTTTGGGCTCCAGTGTCCTTCTGCAGGCTGCTCTGGGTCCATGATCTAGGAAGTGTTCTTTTTACCCCGATCTTTATTTTTTGGACAAAACTTGAATGTCTAATGATCTATTCTCATGTGGTTTTTCCTAAACTGACAGTTTTTCTACAACGCCCCCCCACCCCCACAAAAATCATGAAAGAGTCCTACCCATTAAGTCCCTTTTCTGTATGTCTCCCATCAGCTCCTGCATTAGGACATTTCTGGAAATGACCCCTTAAGCCAAAGGAGTGGCTCAAGGTGATGTTGGAGGCAGTAGAGCAGGCTGGGGGTGGAGGTGGGGTGGGGGTCTCAGCTGCCGCACTCAGATGCAGCCGCTGAGGGGGCAAGCTTGGGGTGCAGCTCAGTCTGCTGTCTGATCCATAGGTGATCCTGTCTGATCCCTAGGTGAAGAACTGGTGGATTTCTGGATTCTTGTTGAGAAGATCCTGAGCATAGATGAGATGGACCTGGAAGTGAGAGACCACTACCTTTCCCTCCTCTTTGTGCTGAAGGCCACCCATCTGCAGGAAAGCTCACGGGTGGTGACTCTCTGCAACATGAACATCAGTAAGAATCATAAAGCATATCTGAGGTGAAATCCTCGGGAGATGCAAGAAAAAAATCAATCCAATGTCTGATAGTCCTCGGTCCCTTGCCTTGTAGACTGCTCCTCTCTCCATTAGGGATGCCAGTGGGAACCCCAACCCTTAACAGCGAACAGTTGAGAGAGACAGTTGGCCTTAAGCTGGTATGTGCCTCTTCCTGAGATGTTGCTTGTTAGTGAAGGTTAGCTGGAAAGAGTGAAGGGGAATTGGGACAAGGTAATTGAACAGTTCCTGCACTTTCTAAGCCTGCATGGCTTGTTTTGTTGTTGTTGTTTTGTTTTGTTTTCAAGTAGGATTCTCTAGAACAAACTCCAGTCCACAGGACTCCACAGTCCGAATGCAGTACATGTGGCCTATGAGCTAAGACTGTTTGTATTTTTAAAAGCTTAAAGAAGACTATACGACAGAGACTGTAAATGGCTCACAAAGCCTAAAATATTTACTATCTAACTCTTTATAGAAAAAAAGTTTGCCAGCTCCTTCTCTAGAACATCAAATTCATTCGAATGTATTTATTTATTAAACAAGAAGGCATTCCTAACCCAAATACGAATGATGTGCTCTAGAAGCTCCACTATTTGGGGTTAGTCACACTCCTCTCTATTTATATAGATACCTGGGAATTGATGATATTAAAGTCAGGGCTAGTCAGGACTTTACCAAATTATCCAGTCCAAACTCCTTCCTTTACTCAGATCTAACTTTGAGAAATTCCATTCAGAGGTACATGTTTCTCTGGTACCACTGCTTTTCTTTACAATAATGTTCAGTAGTCTAAAAAGGAACTCGAGGAATCCCACGAAATGGTTATCTCTCTGGGGAAGAAGCAAGGTGATGAGAGTAATAAGGGGTCATTGTGTGCTGAGCAAACCCTTAAATCATGTTCACTTCATCTCTGACCTGTCTAGGGTTGCATGAGGAATGAATGAAACACAAGTACGTTTGGAAAAATTTCAGAAACCTAACTATCCCCACATCATTTTCATCCTCTATCTCTCTTTATTCTTCCCAGAGGCCCTCCTGAACCTGTCCATCTGGCATCCCAACCAGTCCACCACCAGGAGGGAGATCCTGAGCCACATGCAGAAAGTAGCCCTGTTCAAACTCCAGAGCTATTGGCTGCCCAACTTTTACACCCATGCCAAGACAGCCATGGCCCAGGAGGAATCGTGCCGGGCTCTGATGCAGGAATACGAGACTCGCCTGTGTAGTATCTGCTGCACCCATGAAGGAGGGCTCCCTCTGAACATGAACATCAGGAAGGCCCACCAACCCCAGAAGAAGTACTCAAGCAGGAAGATTAAGAGGAAGATGTGGCACTTCACAGAGCGTGGCTCATGGTCTCTGGAAATGGAGGCCCATCCAGACACCAACACAGTGCCCCCCCAGGAGCTGGATTCTCAAGACAAGGTGGTCCTACAAAAGCCTTTCCTGAAGGAGGCCTCTTCAAAGGACAGAATCATTAGTTCCCCAGAAGAGGATGTTCTCTATGCCAGGAAGTCCAATGTGAAGAAGAAAGCCAAGAGCCACCTCCACATGGAGGGCCTCTTTGAGACAGCATTCTCAACCCGCCTGAGGACTGTCACCCCCATCATCAATTACTCCTCCCTCGTGACCATCAAGAAGGCTGTGAAGCAGAACCTCTCCTTGGGCTACACACACTGGGCCCTGTGTGCAGATGCCTGTGCGGGGAGTCCCTTCCGGGACCACCTGAAGAAGCTAAATTTGAAAGTGGAGGTCCAACTCTTGGACCTCTGGCAGGACCTGCATCATTTCCTCAGTGTCCTGATGAGAAACAGGAAGACTGGGAAAGCCATCTTTCGGCACATGCTGGGCAACAGGATCTGTGAGCTATACCTGAATGAGCAGATTGGTCCACGCCTGCCACTCAAATCCCAAACCATTGAAGGTCTGAAGGAGATGCTGCCTTCTGGGGATGTGAACCCCTGGATTCCCAGAACCCAGAAGGAGATCTGCAAGGTAGGCCATGCATTACAGAAATGGGTTAGTATCTGGAAGATTAGGTCAAGACTGACCAAATTGAATCCTACCTGGTCATCTATACTGACTAACTTAATGATACAACTACCCACACAATACGTATTGACGAGTTGGTTGATCTCTTATGAGTAACTTATATGAATTCCCAAGAAGTAGCCAGAACACCGAAATAGGATGAATTGGAAGAGTAGTCACTACCCACCTTTTATTTCTCCTTCAATTCCCCCTGATATGGAGTCTCCCAACCTCAGACTCTTCTACTGAAGGATGTTTTAAGAACTCTGAGCTAAATGTCATGAATCAAAATACAAGGTCTCCCTTTCCTAGACTAGCCATCATGGAAATGGCCATGTGGGAGGATTTATTCTTATTCCAAAACATTAGATAAAAGCTGAGGCTGTCCTAGACACCCACAGGAAGTAATTGGTTGACTACTATCAAAATCTTGGCAGAAAACAAGTGGCTGAGCCAAATTGAGGAGAGAGCTCAGTAAAAAGGGACTACTTACAAAGAAGGGTAGGGAAACCACAGGGCCAGTAAGGTGCATTGGAAGTTGTGCTCGACTTGTAGAGGAACCAGGGTTAGAGCCCAGGAGTTCTTGGCTGTAAGTCCAGCACAATTTCCAAGGCACCTTAATTATCCAGGATTGCACATCTGGGCAATGTTGGATGAGATCTGTCCCGGGGGTGTGCAGTCAAAGCTGTCTGCACAGTTCCCGAGTAGAAGTTCCAGAGCCCTCCTCCCTACCTGCCCTACCCTTTGTGGAGGCATTTGGAACTAGATGGAGGCTTAGATAGGCTATGTTTCCTGCATCAGCAAATCCACACAGCAAAGCTCCCTCCCTTGGCCTTTGGTCTGCTGCAAAGATATTAAAGGTATTTATATTATTAGACAATGCTGGGCTATCACAGTTTCTAAGATTAAAAATCTTGATATCATTTATGACTCACCTCTTTGTTTCCCACTCATGCCTAGTCTATGGGTGAATTCAGTTGGTCCAACCCTAAAAATATGCAGAATCTGATATTCCTCCCCTCACCTGTTATAACCACTCTTATCCAAGCTCTGTCCAAACTCAGCTGGATCACTGCAATGGCTTCCTGGATGATGCCTCTAGATCTGCTCTTGACCCTCAGCAGATCCATTTCCACACTGGCCACAACATATAACTGAAAATAAAAGTGAGGGCATTGAAGACATATGGCTGTCTCCAGTAAAAGCCAAAGTCCTTGCTAAAACCAGCAAGGCCTACAGTATCCGTCCTCTGCCTCTCCTCTTGCCTCACCTTCCTCTGCCCCCGTGCTCATCACTTTGGTCGTGCCAGACACATGGCCAGCTCAGGCGTGCTGCTCCTGCTGTGTGTAATGTGTGGATCCCCATGTGACTGAGTCCCTGCCTCCCTCAGGTTTTTGCTCAGGTCATCTCAGTGAGGCCTTACTTGCCCGCTTTGCATAAAACTTCAGCCCTATCCCCATTTTGCTTTTTTTCCTTAGCACTTACCGTGATCTGGATCCATGTATGTATCCTTCCACACATACATACATACACTTTGTGTGTATGCATGTATAATCCTTATGATGTACATATATGCATTTGTGTGTACAGTGTACATCTGTTATATACACATATACCTGTATTATATTTTAAATAAATACACAATGTGTATACATGTTATATATGTGTGTGTTATATAGGTAGATTTTTTTTTAACATATTTTGCTTCTTTTCCTTCTCCTCATGAGGGCAGAGGTTTTTATGTTTCATCACTAGTCTCCAAACATCTAGAAAGCTGCTGGCAGTGTAGTGCTGAGTGCTCAGTAGTGCTGATAGGGTAGTGTTGAGTGCTCAATAGTACATTCAGCAGTCATTTGTTGAATCAACTAATCCCAACTGGAGATGACCCTTACTTTGGGCTTTGCTCAGGACAATATTTTCTGGTTTGAGACCCTTGTTTCTATAATAACTCTCATTTTCATCCATCCGTTCAACCATCCTCCAATTATCCAGTTACCTTTTGTTGAATACTGATAGCATGCCGGCTAACATATGTCTATTTCCTAACTTCTGATTCACTTATGTGAAAACAGAATCCATGCAGAATATAGGGGAAAAGTTTTAAATCCTGGTTTTAGGACCACTTGGCTAGGTGGTCTTGAACAAACTAGGAAGTCCAAATTCTTTAGTTTTCCTAGGTCTCTTTGTCCTCAGATGTAAAATGAGAATTGGGACAAAATCATATTTTGTTATTATATTTGTGAATTCAATAAATTTATAGAAATGTTGAGGATACTATACTGAAAAGGCAAATAAATGAAAAGGGAAAGATGTGGAAGACAGAGCATCAGTCTTAAAGTCGGCTCTTGTTTTCTTTTTTTCCCGTTCTCCCATATTCCTGTGCATTTCTTTTTTTTTAATAAATTTTTATTTTTACTTTATTTTGCTTTACAATGCTGTATTGGCTTTGCCATACATTGACATGAATCAGCCATGGAGAGAGGAAGATTGAGAGACAGTGCTGAAGATGTCAGGGATATGGAATTTCATAGACAAGGAGACCAACAATGATGATAAGAAATTAAACTGAAAGTTCCTTAATTAAGAGAAAATCTAATGGAAAATAGATTCACAGTTACCAGGGGCTGGGGGCAAAGAAAATGGGGAATTGTTGCTTAATTAGTACAGAATTTCCATTTGGGGTTATGAAAAAGTTTTGGAGATAGACAGTGGTAACAGTTGTATAATATAATGCATGTAATTAATGCCTCTGAATTGTACACATAAAAAATGGTTGAAATGGAAAATTTCATATATATTTTACAACAATAAAAATTTCTTTTTTAAAGAGAGGAAGTAAGATTGGAGACACAAAGGACATTGAGTTTTAGTGAAGAGAGCAGACAGCTGTGAATTTGAGGGCCAGCGTCTCCACTTTCAGACTGTTTTATCTGAGGTAGAAGGCTGTGGGGTCCCTTTGTCCTTGCCTCCTCAGCATTACAGTGGGGATCATAACAGCCCCCTCAGAGAAAGGCAGTGTGTGCAGCGTCTGACAAGTGGTGACATACAAACGTTCATCCTCTTAACAGCCCTTAATCAGATCCATAGAACCTTAGCATCAGAGGAAGGTTCCCTCAGCTTCCACTCTCATTGTACAGATGACAGAGCAAGGTCAGAGTTCTCACTGTTGTCTCCTGGCAAGTGCAGAGCCAGCCTCCAGATTCCCCTAGTCCTGCTGCAAAGTCAGCAAACTCCAGTCCTGGAGCCAAATCCAGCTTACCTCATACATTTACATAGCCAGCGAGCTAAGACTGGTTTTACACCAGTATCTTTAATAGACAGGGTGTTGCTGTTGTGGGTTTTGGGGGTTTGGGTTTTTTTGGCTATTTTTTTTTTTGGCCTTGTGGAATCTTAGTTCTCTGATCAGGGATTGAACCCATGCCCTCTGCAGTAAAAATGTGGAGCCTTAACCACTGGGCTGCCAGGGAACTCCCTGGTTTTACATTTTTTAACAGTAGGAAAAAAACGTCAAAAGAAAAATGCGTCAGATCACATGGGTGTTATACGAAATTCAAATTTCTGTGTCCATAAATAAAGTTTTATTACAACATAGCCACGCCCATTTGCTTATATGCTATCATGTGCTACAACTACACAGTTAACTCACTGCAGCAGACAGTATGGTCTGTGGCCCACACAGACTGAAATATTTGCTATCTAACTCCTTACACGCTGTCCTGAGGAGAGGCCAAGAACATTTACCAAGTGACGGACAAACTCAATTCTGAAGGAAACTTTTAACAGTCTAACTAAAAAGAACTATAGAAAAATAAAAATAGTAGGTTAAATTTTTTAAAAATCATGTTTTTTTAGATATTATTTTATTTATTATTAGATAATTGATAGGAGAAATCTGCTGGTTGCCTAATGGGGGTTCCTGTGTAGGTTACCGTTATTTTTTTCCTCTGGCTTCATTTAAAATTCTTTGTCATCAACTTTGCATGGTTTTAAAACAATGTGTTTTGGAGAATGTCCTTTTGGGTTGGGGTATAATAATTAGGTATTCTCTTAGCTTCATGAACTTGCATATCCAGTTCCTTCCCCAGGTTTGTATTATTTCTTTAAATAAACTCACTGCTCCCTTTCCCTTCTTTTCTCCTTCTGGGATATGCTTTATGTTGCCCTTCCTAATGAAATCACATAGCTCTTGTAGAAACTCTTGTCCTTTTTCTTCCTCATCCTCCTCCTCTTCTCCTTTTTCTTCTTCTTTTTGGGCTCTGAGTTCTCTCTCCTCTTCTCTCTGTACCATTTCTAGATTTCTATCTTGGAGTGTGCTGATCTTCTCTTCAATATAGTCTGCTCTATCTCCAGTGCTTCTTTTCCCTTTTTTCCTGAGCCATGCCATGTGGCTTATAGGACTTCAGTTCTCCAACCATACTAGGCCCACAGCAGTGAAAGCATGGAGTCCTAAACCACTTGACTGCCAAGGAATTCCCTCCAGTGCTTTCCAGTGCATTCTTCATCTCATTTATCAAGTTCTTCAGGTTCAGAATTTTTGTTTGATTTTTTTTTTAGAGTTTCAGTCTCTCTTTGGGAAAGTATTCCTCTGTTCATTAATGTTATTCCTGAACTCATTGAACTGCTTTTCTAATTTTTGTCTTACAGCTCACTGATTTTCTTCATGAAATGATTTTTAATTCTCTAACAGTTAGATTGTAATATTTCATGACTTTAGTGGAGAATTGGTTTCTGCAGAACCATCATTTTCTTTTAATGATACCATGTGACTGTGTTCTTCATAGTGCTTGATAAGTTGTTCCTCTCCCAGTGCATTTGAAGTATTAGTAGCAAACATCCTTCTTATTTAGGTAAGGGTTTATAACTGGATTATAACAATTCAAAGGGCTTCGCTGGCGGCTCAGAGATAAAGAATCCATCTGTCAGTGGAGAATATGAGGGTTCGATCCCTGAATTGGGAAGATCCCCTGGAGAAGGAAATGGCAACCCTCTCCAGTACTCTTGCCTGGAGAATTCCAGGCTACAGTCTGGCGGGCTACAGTCCATGGGGTCACAAAAGAGCTGTACATGACTTAGCAACTAAACAACAACAATTCAAAAAGTTGGTACTTAGAGGCTTTTCTTTTGTTTCTTAGTAGGAGGTGATATAGCACAAGTTTTCGCTTTCTCTTACCTGAGTGCCTCTGGCTGTGTTTGAGAATTGGCACTTTCCGTCCTCCACCACCTCTGCTAGAGTTCTCCCTGGTGTCTTCATGGTTGCTGCTTGCACTTCTGGAGTGTCTGGTACCTTGCTGCTGGTGGTACCGTTGCTGTCACTGGCATCACTTCCTGGGGCACTGGGATGATGGACATCTCCACTGTGTCCGGGAACACCTGGATCAGGTGCTGGAAGGGAAGGGAGGGAAGGGAGGGAAGGGAGGGAAGGGAGGGAAGGGAGGGAAGGGAGGGAAGGAAGGGAAGGGAGGGAAGGAGCTGGAGTTGTGGATGCTTCTGCCAGTCCACCCATCTTTAGTGTACAGATGGGTGGACCCCGTGAGCATCCTGGTGTGTTGGACAGAGAAGCATTTGTTGAATTGTGGGTGTTCACTAGTTGTAAATTGAAGGAGAGAGACAAAGGGAGCATCTTATACCATGATGCTGATGTCGCCACTCATAAATCTTTGAAACCTAAATAGACATCAATGGAATACTCATTTCACATGTTGTCTTAATATTTGATACATATATATTTAGAGCTTATCCATTAGTAACACTATGCTACATTATAGATTGCTATTATTCAATCACTGAGTTGAATTCTTTCAGGAATATACTTCACTTTGGTTTCCTCAGAAGCCTACGACATCTGATAAAGTTATTAAAACTCATGCTCTTAAACTCACCTTTTGGCAGCATGACTTGGGCAATTTCTGGAGACAATCTTACGTTTCTTTTAAATTATTATAAGCAACTTATTGCCTGTAAAATAATGTCCAGACTACTTATCAAACCATTCAAGTTCCTTATATATAGTCCGAATCGGCCTTCTCTACCACATTCCTTGCCATTGCCCCACCCCTGAGCTCTTTACAAGAATGCTGCAGCTCAGCCATCCTGGAATACTCATTGTTCTCATACATTTTCTTTCCCTTCTCTGTCTCTTTGCTTTATCTCTTCTGATTAGCTGAAAGCCCTTTACTCCATGTCAGAATGATGAGCTCCTACTTATACTGCAAGGTATAAATTGTGATTTAATTCTTCTTGCCTTTATGAACTTTTCTTGGATTTTCTGAACTGAAAACATAGCTAATTATTTCCTCTTCTCTGCTCCCAGAGGACTTTGTTCTCACCTCTGTCATAGCACGAGTCTTATGACAAAGTGAAC
The DNA here is from genome assembly GCF_016772045.2 of Ovis aries. NCBI lineage: Eukaryota > Metazoa > Chordata > Mammalia > Artiodactyla > Bovidae > Ovis > Ovis aries. The sequence continues at coordinate 63,007,065 of NC_056065.1, forward strand.
TCCTTGAGAGCAGGCTTGTAGCTTATTGGTCTCTGTATTCTTAGTCATGTGCACGGTGTCTGGCACATGGGAGGAGCTCAGAAAATAGTTATCAAATAAATTAACAAATGAATGAAAGTAAGTGAAGATAAATCAATCTAGCTAAGCACTGACTTGTGGGATTTTTCTGGTTGTTGTTTATTTGTTTGTTTTAATCTGATGAAGTATTCAAGTGGGTAAGGGCTTCAAGTGGGAGATGTTAAGAATAGACATACCAAAAAGAGACGCTTGGTTTCCAGGACCCTTTTAAGAATTAAATGAGATAGTACTTTACAAAGGAATAAATAAGTATGTAGATGTCAAATAATTGCCCTTCAATAAAGGATTTGTTGTTTCTATTCTCAAAGTGAAGGTGAACATGTTAGTTGCTCAGTTGTGTCCAGCTCTTTGCGACCCCATGGACTGTAGCCTGCCAGGCTCCGCTGTCCACGAAATTCGCCAGGCAGGAATACTGGAGTGGATTGTCATTCCCTTCTCCAGGGGATCTTTCTGACTCAGGATTGAACCCTGGTCTCCTGCACTATAGGCAAACTTTTTACCGTCTGAGCTACTAGGGAAGCCTCTTCTTAGGTACATATCAATCACTGTTCTCTAAGATTCAGAGAGAGGCTGTGACGGGAGCTGTCATACTCAGAGAGACAAAGGAATACTTCCTGGTTGGTCATGGCTAATGTTTGCTATTCCATATCTCCAAATTAGAGAATCCAGAATCTGCAGCCTTCTCTTCTCCCATGTGAATACTAGTAGGACAGAGGGAGCAAGCATCTCCTCATAATGCTTATGTTGTATTTGGATTTCAGATCCTCAGCCCCTGGTATACTGAATTCCTGGATGAAGAGGACTACTGGTTTCTCATTTTTACAGTAGGAGGGACTTTGAGTTGGGGAGGAATCATGAGGTTGAGGGAAGAAAAGGGAGTTACTGCTCTTTCAGAAGTGCTCTTTGTTAAAGTCAATGAAATGTTAAGTAGTTTTCTATCAACTGGGGTGGATGGTCTCTGATGTTCTAAAGAGAAACCTCTCAAGGAAAAAGATTCAAGTGCATAAGCTGGCTTTGAAGAAGTCACATTCATATAGAATTTCTCACTTACAGAGAAGGAGTTTGATTCAAAGATGTGTGCTATGTATGGGGTGTGTGTGTGTGTGTGTGTGTGTGTGTATCTGTAAAGGAACAATAGTTCTTAACAAACTGAAAATAATCAGAGTCCAGGTGACAGGGAGGCAAAGAAGGACCGAGCTGTAAAAATCTTGCTTCTGGCCTAGTTCCTATAGCAAATGCTGTCTGCCACCATCTCCTTCTCTTAGACTCAGAGCAGGATCATCAGCGCCAAGTGGCATAAAAAAGAATCTATAGGCAAAGAAGACATCATTCTTCTTTACAAGAGATTTGAGGAATCACTGGAGTTAAGCCAGGGTTTGGCTAACATGGAAGAAATGGAATCTATGCAATGGCAAAAGATAGCTACTGAGGACCTGAAGCAAGGTGGGTCCCTCCGGGTAGAAAGGAAGTCTCCAGTGTTTCTGACAGGTAAGGTCACTCACCATAATTCTTTTTTTTTAACTTTACATACAAGCAGCTGTGAAATATTAGTATTTTAACATTAAGTATTTACTATGTGTCAGCACTATGCAGTGCAAAGGTGATAAAGAGGACCTCATTTGATCTTCCAAATAACACGTGAGGTAAGTACAGGGTGACTGAGGCGCAGAAAGCACAAGTTACATTTCCAAGGTCACACAGTAAGTGGCAGAGTCAAGATCTGAATCCAGACTGACTGACTGCAGAGCCCCCCACTGGCTCTGAAAGGGAACCAGAGAACTCAAGTTTGACCAGGCTCATGCCCACCAAGACATCACCACAGTTATACTGATTACTCCCTTTCATGCATCTGAAAAACATGTGCCATACCTCCCCAGAATCAGGTCTAAGACATTTCTGTGAATATATATTTTAACAGCCACTTGCTTCCCCCAACATAACACACCAGCCACCCAGGCAGTGGAGAGCCTTGGTTAGAAACACAAGGCTCCGCTGTCCCACAGATCTGAGTTATATCCTAGCTCTGCTAGTGACTGTGTGAACCTGAACAATGTATTTAACCTATCTTCAAGCCCCGTTTCTCTGAACTGTAAAATAGGAATAATAGGCTTGTTGTGAAGATGACTCAAGACCATCCATGAAAGCTATTAACACAACATTTGGCAATAGTAAAAGTAGCCAGTATTGTTCAAATTGAACAAACTGCTTTAATTATCAGTGCTGAGGCAGTCAGAGTACCGCAATATTTCTCAAACTTCAAAGCACCATAAATACTTTTGACTTCATTTCGGGAAACATATACCTATATATGTATGTGTGTGTATAAATATATATTAAAATTTTTTCACAAAGCAACACCTGTCCTTATTACATAAGATTATGTACTCTCTATATTATTCCATTTCATTTTGTAAAAGCTGGTAATAACTGTTTTTTGACATTCTGTTGAGTCACGACATACATATTAGTAATCAGTTCAGTCGCTCAGTCATGTCCGACTCTTTGTGACCCCATGAATCGCAGCATACCAGCGATCCCTGTCCATCACCAACTCCCGGAGTCCACCCAAACCCATGTCCATTGAGTTGGTGATGCCATCCAACCATCTCATCCTCTGTTGTCCCCTTCTCCTCCTGCCCTCAATTTTTCCCAGCATCAGGATCTTTTCAAATGAGTTAGCTCTTCGCATCAGGTGGCCAAAGATTTGGAGCTTCAGCTTCAACATCAGTCCTTCCAATGAACACCCAGCACTGATCTCCTTTAGGATGGATTGGGTGGATCTCCTTGCAGTCCAAGGGACTCTCAAGAGTCTTCTCCAACACCACAGTGCAAAAGCATCAATTCTTGGGTGCTCAGCGTTCTTTATAGTCCATCTTTCACATCCATACATGACGACTAGAAAAACCATAGCCTTGACTAGACGGACCTTTGTTGGCAAAGTAATGTCTCTGCTTTTGAATATGATTTCTAGGTTGATCATAACTTTCCTTCCAAGGAGTAAGTGTCTTTTAATTTCATGGCTGCAATCAGCCATTTTGGAGCCCACTTCATGGCAAATAGATAGGGAAACAGTGGCTGACTTTATTTTGGGGGGCTCCAAAATCACTGCAGATGCTGATTGCAGCCATGAAATTTGTAATCAAGATCTTTGAAAATTCATTTCCACCACTCCTTTGCTCTGTGAGCTTACTTGGCCAGCCACTGTATCTCCCTGAGTCTCATTTCCTCATCTGTAGAATGGGGATGATGACACTGTTGAAAGGATAGGCGGTAATGCATTTGCACAGCAAGTAGGTCCTCAACAAGCAGTACTTGTTAGATTCCACTAAAAATGTAACCCTCACCTCTTTTAAAATCTTGATGTGCACTCTGTGTACAAAGCAGGCTGCTTTGGGTGCTTGCCCTTTGGAACATACTTGGGCATGAATTATTAAAAGCTAGCATGAACAGGCCATCTGGTTTACCTTAGGATTTCCCCTTCTCTAAATCCCAAACATTCCAAATCCTCTCCCAGGAATCAAGAGAAAAGTGAAAGAAAGGATGGCTGATAAATTTGACCTTACACATGCTGGGCAAGGGGCATTCCCCTTGATGGCCATGAAATGCCAGGAGGGACCAGGAAGAGTGGTAATCACCTCCATGGAGATGCCCCCTTCCTCCCTCCCTCCAGCATACCCTCCGCCATTGCTTTCTTGAAATGCAAATCTACCCCAATGAAGGGCCTCCCATGCATTTGTCCAAGTCCAGACCTTGGCTCCCCAAGTAGGCTGATGCCTCCACTCAGACTATGCCATAAACTCTGAGCATCAGAGCTAGAATACTCTCATACTTCTTGTAGAGAAACTGAGCCGAGGTAAGAGTCTTGCCCAAGGTTTCTTAGCAAGGGAGGGATTGATGAAAGACTAGAAGACAGAATCAATAGCAACAATAATCCACTGCTTTTACCACTGCAGAGCCTTCTGACTGAGAGATGGTTATGATGACAGTGACAGTGCTGACATAAGGACACTGACATTCAGAGGGCCACACCCCATATTCCTTCTAGATCCCACCAGTATAACCTGAAAAAGTCCTGGACCTAAATCTCAGAGCTCATAACACAAATGAGTGTTTTGACGTTGGTAGGCACAGTGCTGCTATTCTGCCATTGCCTATCAGTACCAGTTAAGTTGCTCAGCTGTGTCCAACTCTTTGCGACCCCATGGACTGCAGCACGCCAGACTTCCCTGTCCATCACCAACTCCTGGAGTTTACTCAAACTCATGTCCATCAAGTCGGTGATGCCATCCAACCATCTCATCCTCTGTCGTCCCCTTCTCCTCCCACCTTCAATCTTTCCCAGCATCAGTGTCTTTTCCAAGTGAGTCAGTTCTTCGCATCAGGTGGTCAAAGTATTGGAGTTTCAGCTTCAGCATCAGTTCATATTCATCCTTCCAATGAATATTCAGGACTGATTTCCTTTAGGATTGCCTAATACCTCATTAAAACTTCTCTTGCTGCCTCAGCCTTACAGTCCCATCTCATTTTGAATACAGAAAGTCTTTCCCTCCCAATTCACCATGCACGACTAGACATGATATATAGCTACCTTTAGAAAAAAATAATTCACTCTCAAAGGACAATTATTCACAACTATTGATGATATTCAGAGATATGAGTTGTCAATTCTGAAGGTAATTGCATCAAATTTTTTGGCGCAATAGCAGAATATTTGAATGCATTTGCAGTTCCTCCCTATACCAGATGGGGTTTGAAGGGGTCCATATTCATTTGGATGAATTACTTCTAGTATATATGTTAACACTTAGTGCCTCTTTCAAAGTCATATCAGTTACCCTTAGGCAGAAAATTTCCATGGGTCAGGTCTCCCCAAGAAGGGCAAAAGCCCTCATTCTAGAGGACAGGGGAGGCAGTATTTTCTTGCTTCTAATTTGGCCTAGGAAACTTGTATTTTCTATATAAACATTCCAGTAAAACACTATTGTCCTACTTAAATAGCATTTTAAAGACAATACTTGCAAAAAAAAAAAAAAAGTGCGTGAATCTTTGAAGCCAGAGTAGACAACAAGACTCCATTTTTGTTTTTCCCTATTTGATAGACATAGAGAAAATGGCCTTTGAGGAACTCTGTTATAAGTATCCAAAGGTGGCCATAGAGAAGATCAGTGATGACTACAAAATATATTGTGAAAAATTACCTCATTTAGGTAAGTGTTTAAACTCAAGGAAAAATGTGAGACAACCAGGTAAGAGATAATCTCAAAATCTCAAGGGGCGTAAACCAAAAGAAGGATGGTCAGCAGAGGATGACCACGTCTGCCTTTTCTCCTACAAAGCCAAAGAAGGGCATCATGAAAGTCAGATGCGATTGTAAATGAATGAAGACGATGATGGAATTCTTAATTCCTACTTTCTTAACTAATTATCATTCTGGGGTTTTCAACAATGCAGATTTGTCTCCTACTAAGATTTCTGGAGTCATAGTTTTGTGAAAGGAAATTTGTTGGAGGGTATGTTCTTAGAAATAACACCCATATGGGGGTGAGGAAAGCAGAACTGGGCAGAGGTAGATGCTGAACTGTGAGGTAGTTTTGATAAACATCAGCAGATCCTATCAGTTCAGTTCAGTCATTCAGTCGTGTCCGACTCAATGTGACCCCATGAATCACAGCTCGCCAGGCCTCCCTGTCCATCACCAACTCCCGGAGTACACTCAGAGTCGCGTCCATCGAGTCAGTGATGCCATCCAGTCATCTCATCCTCTGTCATCCGCTTCTCCTCCTGCCCCCAATCCCTCCCAGCATCAGAGTCTTTTCCAGTGCTCTTCTCATGAGATGGCCAAAGTACTGGAGTTTCAGCTTCAGCATTATTCCTTCCAAAGAACACCCAGGACCGATTTCCTTTAGGATGGACTGGTTGGATCTCCTTGAAGTCCAAGGGACTCTCAAGAGTCTTCTCCAACACCACAGTTCAAAAGCATCAATTCTTTGGGGCTCAGCTTTCTTCACAGTCCAACTCTCACATCCATGCATGACCACTGGAGAAACCATAGCCTTGACTAGATGGACCTTTGTTGGCAAAGTAATGTCTCTGCTTTTTAATATGTTTTCTAGGTTGGTCATAACTTTCCTTCCAAGGAGTAAGTGTCTTTTAATTTCATGGCTGCAATCACCATCTGCAGTGATTTTGGAACCCCAAAATAAAGTCTGACACTGTTTCCACTGTTTCTCCATCTATTTCCCATGAAGTGACGGGACCAGATGCCATGATCTTGGTTTTCTGAATGTTGAGCTCTAAGCCAACTTTTTCACTCTCCTCTCAATTTCATCAAGAGGCTCTTTAGTTCCTCTTCACTTTCTGCCATAAGGGTGGTGTCATCTGCATATCTGAGGTTATTGATATTTCTCCCGGCAATCTTGATTCCAATTGTGCTTCTTCCAGCCCAGCATTTCTCATGATTGTACTCTGCATAGAAGTTAAAGAAGCAGGGTGGCAATATACAGCCTTGACAAACTCCTTTTCTTGTTTGGAACCTTTTCTTGTTTGGAACCAGTCTGTTGTTCCATGTCCAGTTCTAACTGTTGCTTCCTGACCTGCATATAGATTTCTCAAGAGGCAGGTCAGGTGGTCTGGTATTCCCATCTCTTTCAGAATTTTCCACAGTTTATTGTGATCCACACAGTCAAAGGCTTTGGCATAGTCAATAAAGCAGAAATAGATGTTTTTCTGGAACTCTCTTGCTTTTTCCATGATCCAGCGGATGTTGGCAATTTGATCTCTGGTTCCTCTGCCTTTTCTAAAACCAGCTTGAACATCTGGAAGTTCACAGTTCACATACTGCTGAAGCCTGGCTTGGAGACTTTTGAGCATTACTTTACTAGCATGTGAGATGAGTGCAATTGTGCAGTAGTTTGAGCATCCTTTGGCATTGTCTTTCTTTGGGATTGGAATGAAAACTGACCTTTTCCAGTCCTGTGGCCACTGCTGAGTTTTCCAAATTTGCTGGCATATTGAGTGCAGCACTTTCACAGCATCATCTTTCAGGATTTGAAAGAGCTCAACTGGAATTCCATCACCTCCACTAGCTTTGTTCGTAGTGATGCTTTCTAAGGCCCACTTGACTTCACATTCCAGGATGTCTGGCTCTAGATGAGTGATCACACCATCGTAATTATCTTGGTCATGAAGATCTTTTTTGGACAGTTCTTCTGTGTATTCTTGCCACCTCTTCTTAATATCTTCTGCTTCTGTTAGGTCCAGACCATTTATGTCCTTTATCGAGCCCATCTTTGCATGAAATGTTCCCTTGGTATCTCTAATTTTCTTGAAGAGATCTCTGGTCTTTCCCATTCTGTTGTTTTCCTCTATTTCTTTGCATTGATCGCTGAGGAAGGCTTTCTTATCTCTTCTTGCTATTCTTTGGAACTCTGCATTCAGATGCTTATATCTTTCCTTTTCTCCTTTGCTTTTCACCTCTCTTCTTTTCACAGCTATTTGTAAGGCCTCCCCAGACAGCCATTTTGCTTTTTTGCATTTCTTTTTCTTGCAGATGGTCTTGATCCCTGTCTCCTGTACAATGTCACAAACCTCCGTCCATAGTTCATCAGGCACTCTATCTATCAGATCTAGGCCCTTAAATCTATTTCTCACTTCCACTGTATAATCATAAGGGGTTTGATTTAGGTCATTCCTGAATGGTCTAGTGGTTTACCCTACTTTCTTCAATTTAAGTCTGAATTTGGCAATAAGGAGCTCATGATCTGAGCCACAGTCAGCTCCTGGTCTTGTTTTTGTTGACTGTATAGAGCTTCTCCATCTTTGGCTGCAAAGAATATAATCAATCTGATTTTGGTGTTGACCATCTGGTGATGTCCATGTGTAGAGTCTTCTCTTGTGTTGTTGGAAGAAGGTGTTTGCTATGACCAGTGCATTCTCTTGGCAAAACTCTATCAGTCTTTGCCCTGCTTCATTCCATATTCCAAGGCCAAATCTGCCTGTTACTCCAGGTGTTTCTTGACTTCCTACTTTTGCATTCCAGTCCCCTAGAATGAAAAGGACATCTTTTGGGGGTGTTAGTTCTAAAAGGTCTTGTAGGTCTTCATAGAACAGTTCAACTTCAGCTTCTTCAGCATTACTGGTTGGGGCATAGACTTGGATTACTGTGATGTTGAATGGTTTGCCTTGGAGATGAACAGAGATCATTCTGTCGTTTTTGAGATTGCATCCAAGTACTGCATTTCAGACTCTTTTGTTGACCATGATGGCTACTCCATTTCTTCTAAGGGATTCCTGCCCGCAGTAGTAGATATAATGGTCATCTGAGTTAAATTCACCCATTCCAGTCCATTTTAGTTTGCTGATTCCTAGAATGTCGACGTTCACCCTTGCCATCTCTTGTTTGACCACTTCCAATTTGCCTTGATTCATGGACCTGACATTCCAGGTTCCTATGCAATATTGCTCTTTACAGCACTGGATCTTGCTTCTATCACCAGTCACATCCACAGCTGGGTATTGTTTTTGCTTTGGCTCCATCCCTTCATTCTTCCTGGAGTTATTTCTCCACTGATCTCCAGTAGAATATTGGGCACCTACTGACCAGGGGAGTTCCTCTTTTAGTATCCTATCATTTTGCCTTTTCATACTGTTCATTGAGTTCTCAAGGCAAGAATGCTGAAGTGGCTTGCCATTCCCTTCTCCAGTGGACCACATTCTGTCAGACCTCTCCACCATGACCCGCCCATCTTGGGTGGCCCCACAGGGCATGGCTTAGTTTCACTGAGTTAGACAAGGCTGTGGTCCATGTGATTAGATTGACTAATTTTCTGTGATTATGGTTTCAATGTGTCTGCCCTCTGATGCCCTCTCGCAACACTTACCATCTTACTTGGGTTTCTCTTACCTTGGACGTGGGGTATCTCTTCACAGCTGCTCCAGCAAAGCACTGCCGCTGCTCCTTACCTTGGATGAGGGGTATCTCCTCACCGCTACCCCTCCTGACCTTGAACGTGGAGTGGCTCCTCTCAGCCCTCCTGCAGAGTTGTCCCTCATTGAGGCAAGAAACTTGTACCTCCTTACTGACTCACATGGGATGTGACTGACTTTGGGAGGACATAACCTTGGGTCAGGCAGTGCCCTTTGGCCAAAGACACTTACTTCCAGAGGGGACCTCACCCGTGGCAGCAGCCAATAACTCCAGGCAGCTGGGAAAATGAGTGCTTTTCTCCCAAAGAAATGAGCTAAGGCAATGCACCAGAGCACTCAGTATTGTCCACTTACTTTGTAAGGAAATTTTAACCCATCTTGGAACAGTTCTTCCAGGAGTCTGGAAGCACATTACTAAAATTAATTTCACTCTTTTCCTTTCAGTTTTTTTTTCAATTTGACTGCTAGAAATTTTAAATTTATATAATACATGTGGCTCCCATTATATTTCTATTGGGCAGCTCTGGTCCAGATCCACAGAACCTAAAGTTGTAAGGATTAAAAATTTCCCTAAGGAAGTCGCCAATACTGATGGTAAATGGTGACTCTTCTACTGTCATCCCTTGATTCTCATATTCGATATTCGACTCACTGGGGGCCACGGCACTGTATTATAGTCTTCAGTTTTTCCTCGAGGATGATGCCTCATTTTTCAAAAAGTATCATCTCTAAGCTGATGTGACAGACAGCTAGACCTTCAAAAAATGGCTTTTTTACTCTACCAGGCCAGCAGCTCTCACAGGTGACAAAACCAGTGGATCCCACTATTTATTGTATGCCCTTTGCCAATTCGCTTTTCTGTAAGGATATCTCTTGATCAGAGGCAACGTTACTGGGGATCCTATTCAGGGGATCAAACACTTGTAAGCCCCAAATATGAATGCTAGCTGAAACCTCACAGTTAGAAATACATGTCAGTTCCAGTCCAATACAGCTGCCCCTTCCAGAATAAAAAGGTCCAATGTCATCAAATTGCCACCAAGTGGGTAGCTGGCTTTCCGTGAAGGATGTTGAAATATGTGAGTTTTAGTGTTTGTCTCCTACTGGCAAGCTGAACATTTGGCAGCATTGGTAGCTAAATCAGCCTTAATGAGTATGGGGCCCATGCTACTGGGTCCATACACAGCCTCCATCCCTTTCACCTACCTACTCTGTTCATGAGCTCATTGGGCCAATGCTAGGATGGACTGTGACAGACAGTGATTTCAGATGGACTGTGATATCAGACTTGCTGATATCAACTGGCTAAGTCCCTTCATCTTCTTGATCCTTTAGTGCCTCTTTCTTAGTGGTTGTTTATTGATGGGCTTTGAGATACCATACAAAGATCTTCATATTTCATATATATATATATATATATATATATATATATATTCTGATCATCTATTTCTTTTTGTATGACTTTTGGTAAATCATGCCTCTCAAGAAATTGGTCTATTTTATCTATATGACATGGAGTTGTTCTTAGTATTCTTTTCTTACCCTTTTTATGTCTATGGTATCTGTAGTGATATTCTTGCTTTCATTTCTGATACAAGTAATCTGTGTCCTCTCTCTGTTTTTCTTAGTCTAGCCAGAGACTTATTGATATTATTGATTTTTTCAAAGAACCGTATTTTGTCTTCATTGATTTTCTCTATTGATTTCCTTACAATTTCATTGAATTCTGCTCTAAGTTCTATGATTTCTTCTCCTCTGCTTACTTTGGATTTTATTTGCTCTTCTTTTTCACCTTCCTAAGGTAGAAACTTAAATGATTGATTTAGATGATCTTTCTTCTATTTTTATATATGCATGAAATGTTATACATTTTCCTCTAATTGCTACTTTTTCTCATCTCCCTAATTTTGATAAGTTGTGCTTTCATTTTTATTTAATTTAAAATACTTTTAAATTTTCTTCTTTGACCCATGTGTTATTAGAAGTATGTTTTTAAATCTCCATGTGTTTTGAGATTTTCCAGCTATATTTCTGTCATTGAGTTCTAGTTTAATTGCTTTGTGGTCTGACAGCAGATGTATGGTTTCTATTCATTTAAATTTTTTAAGGTATGTGTATGGCCCAGAATGTGTTCAGCACTGGTAAATGTTTCATGTGAGCTTCAGCAAAGTGTGTATTCTACTGCTGTTTGATATAATGGTTTGTAGCTATCTAGTTGATTGCTCCAGTTGATTAATGGTGTTGTTGATTTCAACTAGATCCTTACTGATATCCTGCCAGCTGGATCTTTCCATCTGTGACGGAGGAGTGTTGAAGTGTCCAACCTTGAAAGCGGATTTACATTTTCCTCCTTGTAGTTCTGTCACACATAGAACTCTTGTTTTGTTCACATAGTTTGATACTCCAGTAGGCACATGTATGTTAAAAATTGTTGTATCTTCTCAGAGAGTTCTTTATCATTATGTAATACTTTTTTTTAATCTCTGATATCACTACTTTCTCTGAAGACTGTTCTGTATAAAATTAATACTCTTCTTTTAAAAAAGAAAAAACTTATTTTTGGCTATGCTGGGTCTTCATTGCTATGCACGGGCTTTCTCTAGTTGAGGCTAGTGGGGGCTACTGTCTAGTTGTGGCCTGTGGGTTTCTCATTGCTGTGGCTTCTCATCGCAAAACATGAGCTCTAGAGTGAGGGCTCAGTGGTTGTGGTGCATGGGCTCAGTTGCATGTGGGATCTTCCCCAACCAGGGATAGAACCTGTGTCCCCTGCATTGCCAAGAAGATTCTTAACCATTGAACTACAGGGAAGTCTTCTTTCTTTCTTCTGACTAGTGTGAGCATAGTATATTTTTCTCTATCCATTTACTTATAATCTATATGTGTTTTTATATGTAAAGTCAGTATATTCAGTAGCTAATATATAGTACTTAGTGCAACATTTTAACAGCATCATCTTTTAGGATTTGAAATAGCTCAGCTGGAATTTCATCACCTCCACTAGCTTTGTTTGTAGTATGTTTCCTAGGGCCCACTTGACTTCACATTCCAGGATGTCTGGCTCTAGGTGTGACCACACCATCATGGTTATCCAGATCATTAAGACCTATTTTGTACAATTCTTCTGTGCATTCTTGCCACTTCTTCTTAATATCTTCTGCTTCTGTTTAGTCCTTGCCATTTCTGTCCTTTATTGAGCCCATCTTTGCATGAAACGTTCCCTTGGTATCTCCAATTTTCTTGACGAGATCTCTGGTCTTTCCCATTGTATTGTTTTCCTCTATTTCGTTGCATTGTTCACTTAAGAAGGCTTTCTTATCTCTCCTTGCTCCTCTTTGGAACTCTGTCTTCAGTTTGGTGTATCTTTCCCTTCCTCCTTTGCCTTTCATCTCTCTTCTTTGTTTCAGCTATTTGTAAGGCCTCCTCAGACAATCATTTTGCCTTCTTGCATGTCTTTTTCTTTGGGATGGTTTTGGTCACTGCCTCCTATACAGTGTTACAAACCTCTCTCCATAGTTCTTCGGGCACTCTGTCTATCAGGTCTAATCCCTTGAATCTATTCGTCACCTCCACTGTATAATCCCAAAGGGTTTGATTTAGGTCATACTTGAATGGGCTACTGGTTTTCCCTACTTTCTTCAATTTAAATCTGAATTTTACACTAAGGAACTCATGAGCCACCATCAGCTCCAGATCTTGTGTTTGCTGACTGTATGGACTTTCTCCATCTTTGGCTGCAAAGAATATAATCTGATTACTGTATTGGCCATCGGGTGATGTCCATGTGTAAAGTTATCTCTTGCATTGTTGGAAAAGAATGTTTGCTGTGACCAGCTTATTTTCTTGACAAAATTCTCTTAGCCTTAGCCCTGTTTCATTTTGTACTTCAGGGCCAAACTTACCTGTTACTCTGCATATTTCTTGATTTCCTACTTTTGCATTCCAATCCCTTATGATGAAAACTACATTTTTTTTTTTTTTTGGTGTTAGTTCTGGAATGTCTTGTAGGTCTTCATAGAACTGATCAACTTCAGCTGCTTTAGCTTCAGTGGTAAGAGCATAGACTTGGATGACTGTGATGTTGAATGGTTTGCCTTGGAAAAGAAACAAAATCATTCTGTTGTTTTTGAGATTGCACCCAAGTACTGTATTTCAGACTCTTTTGTTGACTATAAGGGCTATTCCATTTCTTCTAAGGGATTCTTGCCCACAGTAGTAGATATAATGATCTTCAGAATTAAATTTGCCCATTCCCATCAATTTTAGTTCACTGATACCTAAGATGCCAAAGCCTTTGACTGTGTGGATCACAATAAACTGTGGAAAATTCTGAAAGAGTTGGGAATACCAGACCACTTGACCTTCCTCAGTGATCAGTGCAAAGAAATAGAGGAAAACAACAGAATGGGAAAGACTAGAGAGCTCTTCAAGAAAATTAGAGATACCAAGGGAACATTTCATGCAAAGATGGGCTCGATAAAGGACAGAAATGGTATGGACCTAACAGAAGCAGAAGATATTAAGAAGAGGTGGCAAGAATACACAGAAGAACTGCACAACAAAGATCTTCATGACCAAGATAATCATGATGGTGTGATCACTCACCTACAGCCAGACATCCTGGAATGTGAAGTCAAGTGGGCCTTAGAAAGCATCACTACGAACAAAGCTAGTGGAGGTGATGGAATTCCAGTTGAGCTCTTTCAAATCCTGAAAGATGATGCTGTGAAAGTGCTGCACTCAATATGCCAGCAAATTTGGAAAACTCAGCAGTGGCCACAGGACTGGAAAAGGTCAGTTTTTATTCCAATCCCAAAGAAAGACAATGCCAAAGGATGCTCAAACTACTGCACAATTGCACTCATCTCACACGCTAGTAAAGTAATGCTCAAAATTCTCCAAGCCAGGCTTCAGCAATATGTGAACTGTGAACTTCCAGATGTTCAAGCTGGTTTTAGAAAAGGCAGAGGAACCAGAGATCAAATTGCCAACATCCGCTGGATCATCAAAAAAGCAAGAGAGTTCCAAAAAAACATCTATTTCTGCTTTACTGACTATGCCAAAGCATTTGACTGTGTGGATCACAATAAACTGTGGAAAATTCTGAAAGAGATGGGAATACCAGACCACCTGACCTGCCGCCTAAGAAACCTATATGCAGGTCAGGAAGCAACAGTTAGAACTGGACATGGATTAACAGACTGGTTCCAGATAGGAAAGAGAGTACATCAAGGCTGTATATTGTCACCCTGCTTATTTAACTTCTATGCAGAGTACATCATGAGAAACGCTGGACTGGAAGAAACACAAGCTGGAATCAAGATCGCTGGGAGAAATATCAATAACCTCAGATATACAGATGACACCACCCTTATGGCAGAAAGTGAAGAGGAGCTAAAAAGCCTCTTGATGAAAGTGAAAGTGGAGAGTGAAAAAGTTGGCTTAAAGCTCAACATTCAGAAAACAAAGATCATGGCATCTGCTCCCATCACTTCATGGGAACTAGATGGGGAAACAGTGGAAACAGTGTCAGATGTTATTTTGGGGGGCTCCAAAATCACTGCACATGGTGATTACAGCCATGAAATTAAAAGACACTTACTCCTTGGAAGGAAAGTTATGACCAACCTAGATAGCATATTAAAAAGCAGAGATATTATTGCCAACAAAGGTCCATCTAGTCAAGGCTATAGTTTTTCCAGTGGTCATGTATGGATGTGAGAGTTGGACTGTGAAGAAAGCTGAGCCCCGAAGAATTGATGCTTTTGAACTGTGGTGTTGGAGAAGACTCTTGAGAGTCCCTTGGACTGCAGGGAGATCCAAACAGTCCATCCTAAAGGAGACCAGTCCTGGGTGTTCATTGGAAGGACTGATGCTGAAGCTGAAACTCCAATACTTTGGCCACCCCAAGTGAAGAGTTGACTCATTGGAAAAGACCCTGATGCTGGGAGGGATTGGGGGCAGGAGAAGAGGATAACAGAGGATGAGATGGCTGGATGGCATCACCAACTCGATGCACATGAGTTTGAGTGAACTCTGGGATTTGGTGATGGACAGGGAGACCTGGTGTGCTGTGATTCATAGGGTCACAAAGAGTCGGACACAACTGAGCCACTGATCTGAACTGAACTGAAGATGTCAATGTTCACTCTTGCCATCTCCTTCTTGGCCATGTCCTATTTACCTTGATTCATGAACCTAACATTCCAGGTTCCTGCGCAATATTGTTCTTTACAGCATCGGCCTTTTACCACAAGACATGTCCACAACTGATCATTGTTTCCACATTGGCCCAGGTGCTTCTCTGTTACTGGAGCTATTAGTAATTGTCCTCTGCGCTTCTTCAGTAGCGTACTGGACACCTCCCAACCTGAGGGGCTCATATTCCGGTGTCATATCTTTTTGCCTTTTTATACTGTTCATGGGTTAGTCCAGTCAAGAATACTGGAGTGGGTTACCATTTCCTTCTCCAGTGGACCAGGTTTTGTCAGAACTCTTCACTATGACCCATCCATCTTGAGTGGCCCTGCACAGCATGGTTCATAGCTTCATAGGGTTACATAAGTCCCTTTGCCATGACAAGACTGTGATCCATGAAGGGGAGTTTTAGGGAGCAAGTCCCCATAACAGCTGCTATCTCAGGCCACTGGCCACTGGGGACTTCGGTTTTTCTACACGCATTCAATGTATGATAATGTCCTTTGTACTTTGTTCTTTCTTACTGTCTGCAGTGTTCTTTATAATATGATGTTCCACACTTTTGTAATTTTATTTTTAGATTTTACTGTAGAAATTTTCAGAGAACCAAAGACGATTTTACCCTCAAAAAGGAGAATGTCAGTATTTAAAAGGGCTAATGTGAGGAAGCCTTCGATAAGACCCAGGTAAGACAGGATCTGGTCACAGCAATATGTCCAGGCACATGCTCTCCTTAATTATTCTGTACATGCACAGGGATACTTTGTTATTTTAAATCACTATTTATTTTCTAAAATTTGTACCATGCAATATATATTATAAATAACGTTTTATTTATTTTTTTAAAACTGTTTCTTTTTTGTTGTTGTTCTAAAATATAATTTTTAATAAATCAGAAATATTAAATTCAAAATATAATTACATTGTTGCCCTGGTCTAAATAATTGTATAAGGTTTAAGTTTTAATACTGGAGAATTAATTCTCTATTTTTTTTTACAATAACTTTTTAAAACTTAACAAGCTATCATGGATATCCTTTCATATCAATATAAATAGATTTACCTTCTTCCATACTATGGCTGTTGCATGGTTTATTTAACTATATATTTTTAGTGGACATGTATATTATCTTTACTTTTTCATTGCTATGAATAGTACTCCAAGAAACATTTTTGTATGGATGTCCTTGCCAGTTTGTGTTTTTGTGGATTGCATACAGCTGTAGTAGTCTCCTAACTAGCTCCTTACTTCTTGTCTCAGCCTCTGATAAGTTCCCAATGCTAGACAAAGAGTCTGTGATCTTTTCTTTCAGAAATGCCCACTCTTTCTTTCCACTCACCTTAGCATAAGTTCCATCTCTACAAAATAAAGTTCTCCAGTTGTACATCTGCTATGACTTCCACCTCCTCTGAAGTAATAAACCTTTAAAATACAAGAACTTACCATGTTCTATTTTTTACTAGTTTTTAATTTTTTAAGTATGTTTTCCACCTTTTCAACTTGATGATAATTTTCTTATGCATGTCATTCATTCAGGCACTTATTTTTAATTTAGTATTATCTATTAATGACTGGCTGTATGAAAAGTTCTCTTATAGATGATAGAGATATATTAGCATATACAAATTTGTTAGTCACTGTCACTGGTAGAATATTTTGTACAGAGAAAGCTTCCAGAAGTATGTTTTCAGTTACTGAGAATGTTCATTGAGGATTATAAGTCCTCTGTCTCTTCTAAATTCTCTAGATGGAGCTTCCTCCTCTTCAAGGAACTAAAATTATTCCCTGAAGTTCAATCATTTATTTATTTTAAGGAACTGGAATTATTCCCTGAAATTCAATCATTTATTCCTTTTGCTGTTCCAGTTTACTGTTCACCACTCTCCACTATGTCTACAGAAATATGTAGTTCCTAGTTTAGTTGAATATAAAATAAGTCTTTTCTTTTCCTTTTCTCTCTCTCTTTCTTCTTCTTCTTTTTTTTTTTTTTTTTTTTTTTAATCACTCCATGCAGCTGTGGGAACTTAATTCCCTGACTAGGGATTGAACCTGCACCCTTGGCAGTGAAAGTGTGGAATCCTAACCACTAGACTACCAGGGAATTCCCCCAGTCTAGCTTTCTACTATTATGTTTTATGTCCCTTCACCCTGTGTATTCTATGTTTTAACAGATTTTCAAGTCTATTTGAAAATTTAGTATTTTCAAGTCTGTGAATACTATATTATATATCTGAAACTAATATAATATTATAAATCAGCCATACTTCAATTAAAAAAAAATGGAGACTAAAGGTGGTGGGATGATATATTCAGACTAAACTGGGGGGAAGTAGAAGGAAGTAAATAATAAACGAGTGGAAATCAATAATATGAAGAGAAGAAAAATGAGACAATCCAAGCACAAATAAGTTTTTTGTAAAGATTAACAAAATTGATAAACCATTAACTATACTGACAAAAGGGAAAAAGTGAGATGACACAGATTTCCAAAACCTGGACCAGAAGAGAGAACCACTGACCCTAAAGAAACTAACTTGTTTGTAAGAAAATGCAAGGAGTATGACAATGACAATTAGAGGAAATAGAGAAATTTCTAGAAATACCCAAATTTCTGAAACTGACTCAAGAAATAGAAAATGTGAGTAAATCTCTATATCAAGAGAAGAAATTGGATTAATAATTTAAAATCTCACAGATAAAAGTCTAGACTGGAGAAAGCTATGAAATATTTAAAGAATAAATGCTATCAATAGTCTACAAACTCTTTGAGGAAATAGAGGAAAAAGGCCTCTAATATGTTTATGAGGCCAGCAAGTATTATCCTGATCCCAAAGCCAAACAAAATTATCATAAGAAAACTACAGACCAATAACGCTCTCAAACCTAGGTATGAAAATCCTCAATAAAATATTAGCAAACCAAATTCAACCACATTTAAAAAGGATTATATACCATAACCAAGTGAGATTTATTCCAGGAATGCAAATAATGCATCTGAAAATAAATTAATATGATGCATCATGTTAATAAAATAAGGGAAAAAACTTCACACAAGTATCTTGATTGATGCATTAAAAGCATTTTATAAAATCTAGCATCCATTTATAATAAAAATTCTCAATAAACTTAGAAGGGAATCATCTCATCCTTTAAAAGTACATTTATGAGCGGGTGAGATGAATGGAGAGAGTAGCAGGAAAGCATATACATTACCATATATTGAATAGATAGCCAAGGGAAATTTGCTGTTTGACTCAGGGAACTCAAACTGGGGCTCTGTAACAACCTGAAGGGGTGGGAAAGGGTGGGAAATGTGAGGGAGGTTCAAGAGGGAAAGATCATATGTACACCTGTGGCTAATTCATGGGCTTCCCACATGGCTCACTGGTAAAAGCATCTGTCTGCCAAGGCACGAGTTGCAGGAAACCCCGGGGTTGATCCCTGGCTTCGTAAGATCCCCTGGAGAAGGAAATGACAACTACTCCAGTGTTCTTGCTGGGAGAATCCCATACACAGAGGAGCCTAATTCATGGCTAATTCATGTTGATGAATGAGAGAAATCAAACCAATATTGTAAAGCAAGCATCCTTCAATTAAATAAATAAAAAGAAAAAAACCTATAGCTAACATCATTCTTAACAAGACAAGTATTTAATAGGAGAAGAACAAGTTGGACAACTTGTGAATTTGTATGGAGAGGTTCTACCAATGACTAATGACATAAAGATAAGGTTCAATGGGCAGCTGAAATTGTGAAGTGGAGTTCACAGAAACTAGAGATATAGCTTCACCGTAACAGTGAATCACTTCCTCATATCAATGAAAACTGAAACCACAGAGGATGTAGAGATTACCTAGCAGAAAAAAATCATAAGGCAAGAGTCAAGAGAATTGAGTTGAAACATTAGGGCAACACCTGTACACAAGAAACAGTGAAAGAAGAAATCAGCAGTGGAAATTTAGAAATATTGATCTATAGCGACTGCTGGTCACTCATGCTCTGTCTTGCTGAAATGACTGCCAATGAATCCATAATGGAAGAAGTTTTCCTTGGGAAAAAAAAAAAGCCCCCTTTAAAATATTCCTTCTCTTCTTCCATTGGGGTTGTCAAATGATTAGACCAAGCTTAGGATGGGTACATTAAGTTAATCTCTAGGAAATAAGTAATTTATATCATTACTTATTATATTATATAATTATAATATATTATATCATATATATTATACATTAAGTTAATCTCTAGGAAATAAGAGTAACCACTTTATCCACTCTGCTCTTCAATCACAGTTCGAAGCCCTGAAGTCTAGGAGAGGCCCTTCCCCATTTCCTAATTGGAGCAGAATCCAGGGTCACCGTCTCTTTCTCTTCGCCAATGATGCTTTTTTGTTTTCCAGAAACTTGACAGAAGTCCTCCTAAACACGCAGCACTTGGAGTTCTTCAGGGAGTTCCTCAGAGAACGGAGGGCTGAAACCCCACTGCAGTTCCTGGTAGCCATACAGAAGATCAGCGTTGAGACAAATGAAAAGATTTATAGGTCTCTCTTTGAAAACGTAATCAAGACTTTCTTCCACGGCAAACACTCTCCTGGTATGCATTCTCCTCTCCTGAATTTGTTTCCTTTACCCTTGAGAATCTTAGGTTTGGGGAAGAGACTGCTCTCTCCCTGAGAAAGCAGAACAGAGCAGGGGGCAGTATTGAGACAAAGCTGAAGATGGTGAAAGCAGAGAATAATAATAAATCCACTTTTAAAAGCTGAAGTTTAGTTAATTTCCATTAGATTTGTCTCAGATATAGGGCATAGTGATTCAGTATTTTTATAGCATATAATCCACTTAAAGTTATTATAAATTACTATATTATATAATAATATATATTATATAAAGTTATATATTTATATATAAATAATATATATTATATTATATAAAGTTATATGTTATACAAAGACTATAGTCCCTGTGCTATATAATACATCCTTAGTGGTGGTGGTGAAGTCACAAAGTCATGTCCGACTCTTGCAACCCCATGAACACTAGCCCACCAGGCTTCTCTGTCCATGCAATTTTTCCAGGCAAGATTACTAGAGTGGGTTGCCATTTCTTTATCCAACAACGTATCCTTATATCTTATTTATCTTATACATAGTTCATATCTCTTCATCCCCTCCTCCTATGTTGTGCCACCTCCCTCCCCTCTTCCCACTGATAACCACTAGCTTATTCTCTATATCTGTGAGTCTGTTTATGTTCTGTTATATTCATTTTTCTTTTATTTTTTAGATTCCACATATAAGTGATAACATGCAGTGTTTCAAAGAAGAAAAAATAAATCAAATCTATCATTCTTTTTCTTAAAGATAAAACTGAAAGAAAGACACATAGGCCCCCAAAAACTACATGCATTGTTGTTCTTTTATATGTAACCATGCTGAAGTATAATATTGATAAGACAGAATGGATAGTGGGTTACAATCAGAATGTGCTTGACGCAGGAGTTTTATTTAAATTCTTAACATGTGTTAGTATTTAGTTTTTTATAAGTAGGAAAATTGCTATAGAAAAACTAAAATAATAATAACAAATCTAAAGTATAATACCACAAGTAAAAGAAGAGACTTGTATGTGAAATATATCCTCTCAACCCTGAAGGTAGGATTTAATTTAATCCTTAAGAGATAGGTATAAATAACTTAGAAGGTATGGATAAATAACTCCATTTTTCTAATGAGGAAAGTAAAACATGGAGAAGTTAACTAACTTGTCCAATTAGTGAAACTTGAATTCAAACTCCAGTCATTTGATCCTTTACATAAGTAGACTGGAGTTAAATCCAAAATCACGTGTTAGCAGGATGCAAAGCTAGAGTGTCCACCATCTGTGGGATGTAAAGGGTACTGAAAGGTGCTGAGAAAGAGAACTGTCTCCCTGAAAATCTTTGTTGCATAAGTTTTGTCTTATTTTCTTGCCTAAGGCAGGAGGGTAAATCTGATCCATGTAAATTCATCTTGTCCAGAAGCAGAAACTGCAGTTAAAGTACTGACCTATAATTCTAGAGGAAAACAAAAAGGGGTGAGCATGATCCCATCCTGGAGGTAAACAAATCTTATTGTAAAGCAATGAAGAAGCCTCCTGTTTTGACACAGATGAACAGATAGGCTTGTGTGTATTTAGCTTGTGTTAAACCAAGATAAGGTTATAAATTATGAAAGAAGAAAAAGCAGTAAAATGGGCAGATCTTTACTTGTGAAGTTGCTCAGTCATGTCTGACTCTTTGCAACCCCATGGACTGTAGCCTACCAGGCTCCTCTGTCCATGAAATTTTCCAGGCAAGAGTACTGGAGTGGGTTGCCATTTCCTTCTCCAGGGAATCTTCCCAACCCAGGGATCGAACCCAGGTCTCCCACATTGCAGGCAGACACTTTACCATCTGAGCCACCAGAGAAGCTAAAATGGGCAAGTCTTTACTTGTAAGTAATATTTATTTGTTGAGTCTCAGGATATTAAGTTTTGTGCATCATTTTGAATGAGCTAGAAGAGAAAGAAGAATATGCAGATATTGTCCTTAATAAGCTTTTAAATCTTTTTTAATGAACACAGTAGTCTTTGAACTCCTGGAGAATCATATTGCCCTTAGAAGATTTATTGGTAACCTTGGATTTCCCATCTGCCTCAGCCACTTAACTTTAATCTTTTATTCCTCTATTCTCTTCCTTAACTGAAAACTTCAAACTAGCTGCAGAAATGGAGTCCTTTAAACATTGCTTTCCCCTTAAACACTTATCTTTGAAATTTGGAATGGACTAAACCAGGAAGTATTTGCTCTACAAATACGCATACACATAGCATTCCAAATGTACTTTTGAGATTTTCAAACAAATTGTGGAGAGCTAAATCTGGCCAGATTGAGAACAAGGAACCGTAAGGCTTTTGGATGAAAAAAATCGTAGCCACCTCAGAAATGGTACATAAGAAAACGATGACTTTTCTTCTCTCTTGCATTTTTTAGAACAAATGCTGCAGTGTAATGCCCCTATTATCAAGGAAGTCTCTCTCATGCATCATGTCAGCACAACAACATTGTTAATGCTCCAGGGCTATGTCATGAGATCTCTGGAAGAAAAGTGGTGAGTGTTGCTGGGTGAAGGCAGTGATTCTCTGAAGCTGCTCATTGACTTCTGAAAGTCACATTAGTCTCAGAGTCTACTCTCATGGTTCACTGCCAGAGTGTCCCTACAAAATAAAAGTTGAACTTGCCCTGAACCCTCTTACCTGCCTACCTGCACACACACACACACACACACACACACGTTTCTGTTCACCTCCCTGAGCAAGGAACACTACAGTATTGGTCAGGAAGAACAGACTGACGTGAGCAAAGAATTGGAATGGTTAGAGGAGTGTTTTTGAATATCTCATCATTCACCAAACTCCCCTTCCTCCAAAAGCTGAGAGAGGTTTGCTTGGACTGTTATCTTTTATCTACCATGTTTTTGCATTCTTTAATATTCCTGGTCTCCTGCTGGCAGGTTTAAAGATTACCAAGAACTGTTTCCACCTCATCCCTTGGAGAAGGAAGCTGAAATACCAATAGCTTCACCCAAGAAGCCCTCAAAGACAGCAGTTTACCTGCACAAATCCCAGGTCAGTGGGGAAGATAGCAAAGACAAGCCTGAGGACCAGGAAACCACTGCCTAGGCGTTGCCAACCACACAGAAAAGTTTCCCTGTTAGCTTATTTATTCATCAAAGCAGCTACTCTTTGGGATAGGTTTTCAAATCCCCATTTACAACTGAAGAATTTGAGGCTCAGAGCAATCGTTACAGAGGGAATTTCAAGAAACCCCTGTCTTCACTATTTGTGATTAGAACCAGTTGAATGACAGGCACAGAGGCTGGTCATATGGAGATCAAAATGTCAGTTTGTTTGTTTGTTTCTAACTACTGAAAGCTGATTTGGGGGACATGGATTGACTGTGAAGTCAAGTGGGTTTAATAATCCTCTCTGTACCCTTACTTACTTACATGTCCAGTCACTAACAAAGAGGAACAGTTAGACCCCCACTTAGCTGGGTGAGCTCCCTACTGTATGACAAAAGGTCGGTCTGAACACAGGTGTCTGCAGACCAGCAGCTCCCAGAGAGAACTCTGGAGGCTAAGGAACAAAGCCTACCCTTTCCTGCTTCCAAGCTCATCAATTTTCAAACTCATGCTTTCTCCCATGGGAGGACAGAAGAAGGAAAGAAAGAGGAGACAGGAATATGATTCAGAAAAGTCTCTTCTTAGGGTTTGAGGGGAAAAGTACATACTCCTCTTAAACAATCACTTGATCAACGTGTGGTAGAACTGGTCATCGGAACGATTTGCACCCAACTCTATTTGACACTAAAGATCATGCCAGAGAATCTCGGGAAAGAATGCCTATGACGCTCACAGATATAGGGAAGAATTTATGGTTACCAGTGAGGAGAGAGAGGTAGGGAGGGACAAGATAAGGGTCAGGAAGGAAGAGTTATTATGGGACTATATGAAATCATATGTATGAAGTTTTTGAAAATTGTAGAGTACAGTTTAAAGAAATTTTCATTCAATTTTTTTAAAAAAAGATGTGACAAAGAAATTTTTAATCCAACAGAACTCCAAATCATATATGTATTATAATCACAACTATATCAAATTATATACCCACTGGGTGAAATAAAAACAATTATATTAGAATAGTGAAAAAATAATGCCTATGCCCACTGATGCCGAACCCCAGGTATGATAACATGCTGCTCCCTTCTTTCACCTTTTTATTTCCTCCATATGTGGATCAACTCAACTCTATGTCAGGGTACCATGAATGATCATTTGCGAGAGTGAAAAGAATACTGCATCCAACACCAGGATGCTGAGTTTTAATTCAGGTCTTTCAGTTGCTGTTAGTTAAGAAGGTGTAAAAAGGATTCAGCATGTACTTAGTTCCCGCTTTGTGCTGAGCACTGCACATAGTGATATACATGTATTATGACTAACCTTCACCGTAACCCTGAAGGCTATTGTTTCTATCTTTCACATGGAGACATTGAGACATACATTAAGGAAGTTGACCCAAATTACCCAATTAAGGTAAAGATAGGCTCCAGACTCAAAACTTCTGACGCTAAATCCAGTAGTTTATATGCTTTGCCACTGACTCTCTATGGGCTTCCCAGGTAGCTCAGCATTAAGGAATCCGCCTGCAGAAGACTGCGGGTTTGATCCCTGGAGGGAACTCCAGGAAGGTACCCTGGAGAAGGAAATGGCAACCCACTCCAGTATTCATGCCTGGGAAATCCTATGGACAGAGGAACTTGGCAGGCTACAGTCCATGGGGTCATAAAAGAGTCAGACACAAATTAGCGACTAAAATTCATTCATTCACTGGCTCTCTAAAGCCAGGCTTACATTGAAGTTTCCTCTCTATGAAATGAGACAACTGAACTAGTTAATCAAGATTCTTTCTGGCTCTGAATATCAGCTTATCAAGGGGTAAATAAACTAGAGAATTGTCACTGGTAATCTGTTAAGAAATAGGTGAAGAAATGTAACATGCATTTTTAAAGTGTCCCTGTGTGTTGGGGGGGGGGCAGTGTATGAGTGTGTGCATGTGTAGTTATATTTTTCTTTTATAATGCTTAGAAATGATTTACTCATTTCCTTATTTCTTCAACATTTCAAAATCTGCTTGAGCTATTATTCCCCTTCCTGTGAGTCATGCTTATCTCTGTCCTCTGTCTCTCTGTTTTTAGCTCTCACATGCCCTCTCCCATTCATGGCATCTCAAATCTTCACTGTAGGAAGACTATGGTAGAAAGAACATTGTCAGTGGCCTCAACCATGCCTGGGTGATTTTGGCTTATTCTGGGGAAGGTTATATAAGTTCTTTGACCTGAGCTTCCTTACTTTTAAATTGAAGCTAAAACTTACTCTTTTTAAAGGAGATGTGAGGATTCAATGTAATGAATATCAAGTTTCCGGCACATAGTAGATTCAGTGAACAGCAGGCTATGCTAATGAATATGTGACTCTCCTTTCTCTTTCCCCAGAAGAGAGGTTGGCTGAAGATGATCAGCTTTATTAGGAGCTTTTGTAATTACCGCAGGTTTATGTCTCATCCCCATAAACGCCAGGAACTTGAAGACTATCTTCACCTGGAAGTACACAGCAAGGAAAGTAAGTCACTTCCCTATTTATTTCTCTTCCCTGTTGATATTTTAGCTACAGGGTTAACCCAGGTAAGAAGCTACAGAGCTTATTGCTTTACGTCATACTCTTGCAGAACCACACCTGGGTTCACTCACTTACCTGCAGAACAGCCAGTCTTCTAACACTGAGTTGTGGTGAAGAAAGGTATAGCATTTTTTGCAAGGCATCCAACACAGAGCCAAACAAGGAGCATGGGCAGCTCATGCTCAAAAGACTCGAACTCCTGTTGCCTTTTAGGGAAGGATTTTTACAGGCAAGATGAGCGAGAGGGTTGCAGGGTACCTGATCAGCTCATTGACATTCCTCTGATTGGTTGGTAGTGAGATAATTGGGAGTCAACCTCATTGACCTTCTAGTTCAAATTGGTCTGGGATCTACATGCTGGTGGTCAGCATGCAATTAACTTCTTTCACCTGATTGGGGTTTTAGTGTCCATAAAACAACTCAAGGATATGGCTCACGTAGATTATTATCTATAGCCTTTGAAGAGGAACCAAATGTCCTTGGTTGGATAAACTAACGATAACCACTATTGTCTTGCTTGACACTTTTCCTTAGTTGTTGCCGCATTTTCTCACTTCTCTGATTCAATTTGTCCTTTGGAACTCAGAGAAGGCACAGAAGGCTAAAGCTTTTCTACAAACAAGAGGCAGGGGATATGGGGCGGTGGAGGGGGGGGGTGCTGGCGGGTAGAGGTGTCTGTCCCTGGGAAGGCCCTGCAGGGTCCTGTTTGCTTTCAATGCTTGCATTAGCCTGGGGTCTAGCAAGAACTCCAGGTCCTGGGTATGAAGGCAAGCCTAGTTCCACATAGTGAGGATGTGAGCCCAGTGCATTCTATTTCAGAAGCCAGAAAAGACAGGGGTAATGATCAGTCTTGAGAACTTTGAATTCTCACATGTTACAAAACTACTTCCTCATGTTATTTGTATAGATATACTCAACTACCTCATTCGTTAGTTCATTTGTTCATTCAGTGCACTTTTTGAGCATCCACAGTGTGGCCAGCACTTTTCCAGGTGCTGGAGATACAGTAATGAATTTGCAGCATAAGATCTGCCCTTATGGCATCCCATTTTTAGGGCAAGACAGAAAACGAGAGTCACAGATATTGGAGCCAGATTGCCTAGATTTGAATCTGTCACTTTCTAACTGGAGGATCCTGTGTAAGTGACTGTGCCTCATCTGTAGCATGGAAATAATAATTGTGTTATTGTGAGAATTAAATGAGTTAATACATGTAAGGCCTCTTAGAACTATTCTTGGCAATAGTAAGTGCTGTAAAAGGGTAGGGGCTTCCCAGGTGGCATTAGTGGTGAAGAACCCACCTGCCAATGCAGGAGATGTAAGAGACATGGGTGTGATCCTTGGATGGAGAAGATCCCCTGGAGGAGGGCCTGGCAACCCACTCCTAACACACAGCATGCACACATAAAAGGTTTAGTCAGTATTCTTGCTTTTTTTATAGAATTGTGATGAATGATCCCATTGATAAATGTTAATTCCTCTCTCTCTCTCTCTCTCTCTCTCTCTCTTCTTTCTCTCTTTCTCTCTCCCTTCCTCCCTCTCCCCCTCTCTCAGATTTCTCCACAGCCCCAAACACATCAGGACGCCCAATGCCAAATCCCAGTGTCCGGAGCACAGATCATGAAAATGGAGACGTAGTCCTTATGAAGCGCCGGGTATTTGGTAACAGGATTATCATCATCAACTACGCCGTCAATGATTTCTATTTCTTTTCTGAAATGGAAAAGTAAGTTTCCTATTTCTCCTTCCCCTCACGGCTTTCCACACTTAGTTCCTCCCAGCAAAGGCTGCAGTGGCCTGGAAGTGACACAAGGACTTCAGCTCTGCCAGGCAGCAGTCTCCACCTGAAAATCCCCCTGTGAAATGTCCCTGAATCCATGCCCACCATTCTTTCCTCTCAATCTTAAAAGCTCCTCCATATTCTGCAGTCCCCAGTGTTGAAATGCACTTATTTATACCCAGAAAGTGGAGCACTTTTTTCCTACTATTTGTTAATATGATAGATGTCCACTTATGTTGCGTAACTGGACCAATAGTTCTTTCATTAAAGCAAGGAAGTACAACGGTAAAATGCGTGTGTGTGAATGTATGACATTAAGCAGATAAATTTTTAAGTTAAAACATATTCATGTAAATTTACCTGTAAAACTTGAAGTAAAGCCAAAACCATTCCACTAATTGGAGGTCTACATATTTTTCTTGTGTAAACCATACCCAAAATATGATCTACTATTTCTAATTTTTCTCTTCTGTAGTGGAGGGAGAAACTATAGTTACTGCAAAGCAATTTAATCCTTCTGGATTTTTATACTTGTTTTTTCAACATTTAAAATTGCCTTCCACAACTATTTAACTCAGTAGTAATTTTAAATTTTTTAATTTTTAAAAATTGGAGTCTAGCTGATCTCATTAGCCATTTTTTAATACAGTTTTTTAAATTTATGTTATCATGTGGGATCTTAGTTCCCCCACCAGGGACTGAACCCTCATCCACTGCATTGGAAGTGGGTAGTCTTTGCCATTGGGCCTCAGGGAAGTCCCAATAGCAATTTTTTTAATGGAAACTTGCCTTTATTGGAACATCCCAAAGCATTCAAATTTGTTTTCACAAAAACAACAAATTCCTTTTCTTTTCATGTTCATAGTTTGTTAATTTTCATAAATTACAAATTAAAGTAACAACAGGCAAAAATATTTGGGAAGAGATATGAATAGCTCTCTGTAACTATTTGCCTCAGTTAGTTACAGAAAAGTGAGAGTTCATGAAAATGTCCCAGCAGTGTGTATGGTGGGTGTGCCATCAGTATCAGGCAGTGTGTTCTTTAGACGTGCATGGCACCTACCTGGTAACTCAGCACACCAGTTAGGGGTGTTTGGTTAAGAGATCTCCCACTGGTACCCCAAGGAAGGGTTTGGCTCAGTTCCACATATATTTATTGATTGTTTATTATTTCTTAAGCACTGAATTTAGCATTGCAAATGTAAAAAAATCTGCTAAGGCATGTTCTCTGTTCTCCAAGACCCCACCAACTAATGGGATGGCAGACAAAAAAACACAAATAGAAGTTAAGAAGTAGGATAACAGTTGTCACATCAAGCCCAGGAAGTACATTTAGACAACTGAGTGCTTAGGAGTGGTTTCTTGGGAGACACCTAAGCTGAACTTTGAAGGATGAGTAGTGGTTAGTGAGGTTTTTGTTTTGTTTTTAAGTGTTCAAAGGGGAGGCAAGTGAGGGGCAGAAAAATAATACCAGCGTGAACAGCCCTCCCTGGTGCTCCAAGTCCTGCCACCATCCTCTCGGCTTTCTCACTTGCTGTCTACAAACTTGTCCACACAGCAACCAGAGCAGCCTTTTCTCAGTGTAGACCGATTATATCACTCTCCTGTTTAAAGCGTGCCAGCAGCTTCCCATTCCCACTGGGAGGAAGTCCAGATATCCTCTCACTGCCTAAAGAGCCTTGATGAACAGAGCCTGTCTCTATCTGGGAGGTTACCTCACGCTACCCGCCACTCGCCCCACGCTCCAGCAAGGAGGGCCTCTGCTCTGTCCTACCAGTGCCCTCCCAAGATGGTGCCTGCCTCAGAGCCTTTGCACTCCTGCCCTCTTGGTGAGAAGAAGCCCCTGCCCTCGGATCTACAGATGACTGTCTCTTTCTTTTTCATTGTACAAGTCTCAGTGCCCACCCCCTTTCCTATCACTCATCCCCTTTTGTTGTCTCCTTAGCATTCTACTGCCTATTGAATTATCCATCTGTTTACTTAAATGTGTCTTCTTCCTCTCACTGATTATGAGCTCCTGGAAAGCAGGATATTGGTTACTGTGTTCACTGCTCCTGGAACTGCACCAGCAGAGTAAAATCTTAATAACTACCCACTGATCAAGTATATGAATGGACATGCAAAATAGGCTGATAATGGGAGGCCCATGGTACTCTACTCTTAGGAAGATTTTAAACGGTTAAGATTTAAAATGGCCTGAGAGAACTATGCTGCATACTTAAGGTATAACTGACAGATATTTTGGTTAGTAAAAGAATATACTGCTAGAAGACAAAAAATAGTTGCTGCCAGGGGCTGGAGGAAAGGCGAAATGGGAGTTAGTGTTTATTGTGTATGGAGTTTTAGTTTGGGAAGATGAAAACAGTTCTGGAGTCAGTTGATGGTGATGACTTCACAGTTTATATGGATGTATTTAATGTCACTGACCTCTACACTTAAAAATGATTAAACTGGAAATCTTATGTCCTGCATATTTTACTATAATAAAAAAAATTTAAGGAAAGGAATATGTTGCTTCAGAGAGTGGTGGTAATTGTGAGAGGGTCAGCACAGGAGGGGAAAAAAGAGCAAGATAACACTTAGCTCGTGAAATAGTTGCAGGCAAAACTGATGAAAGGTCCAGGATGGGTAAAGAAGGGAGGATGGGATAAATAAGGGAGCTTACAGGGAAGAAATATACCTGAAGAAGCACTGGGCACAACCTGTGACATGTGGTAGGTGCTCAGCATTTACCAATGAATGAATTATGATTGAATGAATGACCTGGCTCAGGACTAGCTCTTATGTTTTTAGGACAGAAATAGATCTGGGCCAGAAACACTGTTTAATCTTGCGTTTTCTCCTTGCTGATTTCCTCTTCACTTCTTCTTTTTAGATTTAATGATTTGGTGAGTTCAGCTCGTGTGCTACAAGTCAACCGGGCATACAATGAAAATGATGTGATCCTAATGAAGTCCAAAATTGGTATCATCCTAAAGCTGTACCTGCATGCAGATGTCCCTCCAAGGCTGAGAGTAAGGAGGACTCCCACTCCTCTCTGGCCTTTTGCCAAGAAGCATTTGCCCCTACAAGAATCCTGAAAGTTTTCATAAGGCACCTCCTAAGTCTGGGTCAACCCGATGACCTTTACATAGCAGTCCCATTAAAAACTTCTGCCTTCGGGGAGGGGATGGTCTTAAAAGTCCTGAGGTTTCAAAACTTTCAAAAGAGGTTTCCTGCCTTCCCTGGAACCTCTGCCAGTGACAGGCTCCCACTCTGTGGGTAGGTGAACATCTCTGATGCCCAGAAGGACGCGATCCTTACTGCCATTTCAGACGGCCACCTGGATCGGAGCATCTTCCATGGGGCTATCATGTCTGTCTTCCCCATCATTATGTACTTCTGGAAAAGGTAACTGTCTCCCTTAATCTGAGGACCATGAGGTCAGAAAAACACATTTGAGTTTTGAGAGACCTTTCTGTCTTCCTCTAGCCCTCTGCTTCAGTTTCTACTTTCGTGGGAACTACAGTGATATATCCTTATCCTGCTCACCCACTCTATCCCTCACACTGAACACTGAATCAGAGGGTGGAAGCCCATGCAAGGGGTGGGTAACTGGATCCCCCTCTCTTCTGGGCTTGCTTGGAAGAGGTGCTAGGTTTTCTTAGGTTTAGATTCCTCACCTAAAGTGAGGGCATATGTGTGTTCAGTTGCTTCAGTCTTGTCTGACTCTTTGCCACCCCATGGACTGCAGCCCACCAGGCTCTTCTGTCCATGGGATTCTCCAGGCAAGAATACCGGAGTGGATTGCCATTTCCTCCTCCAGGGGATCTTCCCTACCCAGGGATCGAACCTGTGTCTCTTACATCTCCTACATTGGCAAGTAGGTTCTTTACCATTATCCCCACCTGGGAAAGCCCCAAGGATGAGAGTGGACTGCAACTACTTGGAGGGAAATTCTGTCAAGACCAACACAATTGTATTTGTGCTTAAGGAGTCTCATGGGGGCAATAACCAGAAAACCTTTGCTCTGTTAGGCTGAAATCCCATAATTATCACTAGAGGCACAACTATTAGATATTTCCATTTTCAAAGGAGATGGACAATCAGATTTGCATGCCATATCTCTCAAGATTAAAGTAGCAAATGTGGCCATTAACTCAAAGTGAAAACATGGTGAGGAATCCGTGAAGGTCAAAATACAAACATTAAACTAACCAAATGGCCGCATGACAGATACAACATGAAGCCCACTGGTTTCAGAACCTACTTGTCATGGTTTGGGCTGAGAGACTAGCCCAGGTCCTCACAGTCTTCCCAGCCAGTTATTAAATCCTGTGGTCTACTCCAGCTCCAGCTCATGCCATCGACATAGTGACAGGCAGTACCCTAGGGGATAGTGCCCAGAGGACAGCTGGCTGAAATGTTCCCAGACCAGGTTGATTTGGACATTTAGACTATTATGTGACTCTGACTCTTGAGGGTTTCCCTTTCCTACAAAAAAAAAAATGTTGTTCATTAAAATAGAAGTGTAAAGGTTGTTTACACTTCCCATGTAGCTCAGTCAGTAAAGAATCTGCCTGCAATGCAGGAGGCCTGGGTTCAGTCCCTGGGTCAGGAAGATTCCCCTGGAGAAGGGAATGGCACCACTTCAATATTCTTGCCTGGAGAATCCCATGGACAGAGGAGCCTGGCAGCCTATAGTCCATGAGGTCATAATAGTCAGCTGGACCCCGGCAGATCCAGGGTAATTTGAAGCAGGGATGGAGTCGGCATTCTAGGAATTAATTGCTTAATTAAAAATATGGGGGGAGATTAGAAAGAAATAGTGTAGTAGGAAAATAAGTAGAAAAAAGAGGCTGAATAACCTGGTTTACGTGGAGAACCAATAAAATAACGAGACAAGGAGTTTGCACCACTTACGTAGGCCACCGGTGCCCACTTGAATAGCAGAGGGTGCCCCACCTTGGGCTCCCTCTCGTGTGGGTCTTAGAAACCAGGGCAAAATTAGCAGGCTTGGCAAGCCTCCATACTCCAGATGGGAATTCAGCCAGAAGGTGAGAGAAAGAACGACATGAGGAGACCAGTCTTTCCGGGAACTGATCCATTTCTTTATTTTCCAAATCCACTTTTATCCTTTTAGTTATACATAGAAATAAATGTGTTCTCAGAATATCTTTGTTCTTACAAGGGTCTTACATTTGTTTTACAATATCTTCTGGTCTGGATACCGATTAACATTTTTATGGCCCCACCTTACTTTCTATTGATAAAGGTTAATCGATCAGAAAAGTTATTCCCCTTAAGATCTATTTAGTCTTAAGATAGTGATAAAGTTACATTTTTGCATAGCAAGGACACAGAGATTTATAACAAAGAAAGAGGAATACAATGATCTATAAAGAGAAAATTCATTAACTCAGTAAGTCTAGTATTGCTAACATCAAAACCACTATATTTCCTTTTCTACATTTCAATTACATTGATTAACATACTCCCAGGTGCCTAAGGAAATGGAGGCGTGGCAGCAATCAACTCAGCAATGAAACCCTGCACCAACATGATTTCTAACTAACTCACTAGTATTCTTCTATTAAGTTTCTAACTTCTCTAAAGAATCCGAAACTTTAAAGCATCTTGTGCCTCTCACGGTTCAGTTCAGTTCAGTCGCTCAGTCGTGTCCGACTCTTTGCGACCCCATGAATCGCAGCACTCCAGGCCTCCCTGTCCATCACCATCTCCCGGCGTTCACTCAGATGGAGTTCACTCATGTCCATCGAGTCCGTGATACCATCCAGCCATCTCATCCTCAGTCATCCCCTTCTCCTCCTGCCCCCAATCCCTCCCAGCATCAGTCTTTTCCAATGAGTCAACTCTTCGCATGAGGTGGCCAAAGTACTGGAGTTTCAGTGTTAGCATCATTCCTTCCAAAGAAATCCCAGGGCTGATCTCCTTCAGAATGGACTGGTTGGATCTCCTTGCAGTCCAAGGGACTCTCAAGAGTCTTCTCCAACACCACAGTTCAAAAGCATCGATTCTTCGGGGCTCAGCTTTCTTCACAGTCCAACTCTCACATCCATACATGACCACTGGAAAAACCATAGCCTTGACTAGATGGACCTTAGTCGGCAAAGTAATGTTTCTGGTTTCGAAGATACTATCTAGGTTGGTCATTACTTTTCTTCCAAGGAGTAAGCGTCTTTTCATTTCATGGCTGCAGTTACCATCTGCAGTGATTCTGGAGCCCCCCAAAATAAAGTCTGACACTGTTTCCACTGTTTCCCCATCTACTTCCCACGAAGTGATGGGACCAGATGCCATGATCTTCGTTTTCTGAATGTTGAGCTTTAAGCCAACTTTTTCACTCTCCTGTTTCACTTTCATCAAGAGGCTTTTTAGCTCCTCTTCACTTTCTGCCATAAGGGTGGTGTCATCTGTATATCTGAGGTTATTGATATTTTTCCTGGCAATCTTGATTCCAGCTTGTGTTTCTTCCAGTCCAGCGTTTCTCATGATGTACTCTGCATATAAGTTAAATAAGCAGGGTGACAATATACAGCCTTGACGTACTCCTTTTCCTATTTGGAACCAGTGTGTTGTTCCATGTCCAGTTCTAACTGTTGCTTCCTGACCTGCATCCAGATTTCTCAAAAGGCAGGTTAGGTGGTCTAGTATTCCCATCTCTTTCAGAACTTTCCACAGTTTATTGTGATCCACACAGTCAAAGGCTTTGGCATAGTCAATAAAGCAGAAATGGATGCTTTTCTGGAACTCTCTTGCTTTTTCCATGATCCATCGGATGTTGGCAATTTGATCTCTGGTTCCTCTGCCTTTTCTAAAACCAGCTTGAACATCAGGAAGTTCATGGTTCACATATTGCTGAAGCCTGGCTTGGAGAATCTTGAGCGTTACTTTACTAGCGTGTGAGATGAGTGCAGTTGTGCAGTAGTTTGAGCATTCTTTTGCATTGTCTTTCTTTGGGATTGGAATAAAAACTGACCTTTTCCAGTCCTGTGGCCACTGCTGAGTTTTCCAAATTTGCTGGCATATTGAGTGTAGCACTTTCACAGCATCATCTTTCAGGATTCGAAAGAGCTCAACTGGAATTCCATCACCTCCACTAGCTTTGTTTGTAGTGATGCTTTCTAAGGGCCACTTGACTTCACATTCCAGGATGTCTGGCTCTAGATTAGTGATCACACCATGGTGATTATCTGGGTCATGAAGATCTTTTTTGGACAGTTCTTCCGTGTATTCTTGCCACCTCTTCTTAATATCTTCTGCTTCTATTAGGTCCAGACCATTTCTGTCCTTTATTGAGCACATCTTTGCATGAAATATTCCCTTGGTATCTCTAATTTTCTTGAAGAGATCTCTAGTCTTTCCCATTCTGTTGTTTTCCTCTATTTCTTTGCATTGATCACTGAGGAAGGCTTTCTTATCTCTTCTTGCTATTCTTTGGAACTCTGCATTCAGATGCTTATATCTTTCCTTTTCTCCTTTGCTTTTCACCTCTCTTCTTTTCACAGCTATTTGTAAGGCCTCCTCAGACAGCCATTTTGCTTTTTGCATTTCTTTTCCATGGGGATGGCCTTGATCCCTGTCTCCTGTACAGTGTCACAAACCTCCGTCCATAGTTCATCAGGCACTCTATCTATCAGATCTAGCCCCTTAAATCTATTTCTCACTTCTACTGTATAAATCATAAGGGATTTGATTTAGGTCATTCCTGAATGGTCTAGTGGTTTTCCCTACTTTCTTCAATTTGAGTCTGAATTTGGTAATAAGGAGTTCATAATCTGAGCCACAGTCAGCTCCTGGTCTTGTTTTTGTTACTGTATAGAGCTTCTCCATCTTTGGCTGCAAAGAATATAATCAATCTGATTTTGGTGTTGACCATCTGGTGATGTCCATGTGTAGAGTATTCTCTTGTGTTGTTGGAAGAGGGTGTTTGCTATGACCAGTGCATTTTCTTGGCAAAACTCTATTAGTCTTTGCCCTGCTTCATTCCATATTCCAAGGCCAAATCTGCCTGTTACTCCAGGTGTTTCTTGACTTCCAGTCCCCTAGAATGAAAAGGACATCTTTTTGGGTGTTAGTTCTACAAGGTCTTGTAGGTCTTCATAAAACCGTTCAACTTCAGCTTCTTCAGTGTTACTGGTTGGGGCATAGACTTGGATTACTGTGATATTGAATGGTTTGCCTTGGAGATGAACAGAGATCATTCTGTCATTTTTGAGATTGCATCCAAGTACTGCATTTTGGACTCTTTTGCTGACCATGATGGCTACTCCATTTCTTCTAAGGGATTCCTGCCCGCAATAGTAGATGTAATGGTCATCTGAGTTAAATTCACCCATTCCAGTCCATTTTAGTTCGCTGATTCCTAGAATGTTGACGTTCACCCTTGCCATCTCTTGTTTGACCACTTCCAATTTGCCTTGATTCATGGACCTGACATTCCAGGTTCCTATGCAATATTGCTCTTTACAGCATTGGATCTTGCTTCTATCACCAGTCACATCCACAGCTGGGTATTGTTTTTGCTTTGGGTCCATCCCTTCATTCTTTCTGGAGTTATTTCTCCACTGATCTCCAGTAGCATATTGGGCACCTACTGACCAGGGGAGTTCCTCTTTTGGTATCCTATCATTTTGCCTTTTCATACTGTTCATGGTGTTCTCAAGGCAAGAATGCTGAAGTGGTTTGCCATTCCCTTCTCCAGTGGACCACATTCTGTCAGACCTCTCCACCATGGCCCACCTATCTTGGGTTGCCCTGCAGGCATGTCTTAGTTTCATTGAGTTAGACAAGGCTGTGGTCCTAGTGTGATTAGATTGGCTAGTTTTCTGTGATTATGGTTTCAGTGTGTCTGCCCTCTGATGCCCTCTTGCAACACCTACCATCTTACTTGGGTTTCTCTTACCCTGGGCGTGGGGTATCTCTTCACAGCTGCTCCAGCAAAGCACAGCCGCTGCTCCTTACCTTGGATGAGGGGTATCTCCTTACCGCCACAGTTCCTGACCTTCAACATGGGATAGCTCCTCTAGGCCCTCCTGCGCCTGCATAGCCACAACTCCTCAGGTTGCTCCTCCAGGCAGCCAGCCCTGGCCTCGAGCGGGGCTTGGGAGGCAGTAAACAATCACATGTGGCTGGATAATCCTGTCAGGCAGGCTAGAGAGCAATCAGAGGAGTTTTTTGGACCACGCCCAGAAGATTTATTATCTAAAAGCTCTAAATTAACTTTTTCCAGAGAAAGGTGGTGGGGGGACAGCCCCTGTTAATGTCAGAAGAGTAGGTGGAAAGCATAACACAGTAAAGCAGGCAGACTCTGGTTTTGGGGGCAAATGCTCGGTAACAGGGGGTCTCCTGAGGCTCCATCCCACCTTTGCGTATGCTGAGCCTCCTTCCTCATGACCTTTGCCACGGGTGGAGTTCCTCAGGCTGGCTCCGGGCAAGTGACTAAACCACAGGTTGTTTACCCATCATCAGCCTTTACTTTAAAATCACCAAGGTAATAAATTATTTAATGTAGAATTTAAAAAATACAAAAATCTAAGATCAAGATAATCAGTTTAGCCTTTTATTTTTTATTTTTCATTATTATTTTGTGTATGTCCCCACCACATGACATGCAGAATCTTAGTTCCCCAACCAGGGATAGAGCCTGTACCCCTTGCAGTGAAAGCACAGAGTCTTAACCATTAGACCAAGAAGGAAGCTCCCAGGTTAGCCTTTTGAACACCAATTTTTATCTAGCACTTAAATTTAAACTTGATTCTAGTTCTCCAAACCAGGACTCAATGGAAACTCATCCTAAAACTTTCCAGACATTTAGAAGCCCCTGAGAAATACATGCTGTTCCTGGTTGGAGTCAGTGTTCAGCTCTTCCTCAGACCTATTGAGGAAGTATGGAGGTGCTTCAGGCAGGCTTTGAATCCCTAATCCTCATGGAGCCGGTTCTTTACTTCCTTTCTTGTGCACTTACAAAGAGTTTCATGTTGTGCAAACTGTGTTCATGCACATTACCCCGACAGCCTCTCATTAACACTGTGAGCTGGGTGGGGCAAAGTCTTACTGTCACTATTTTATAGATGAGGAAACTGAGGTTCAGAGTGATTAAGGGACTCGCCCAGGATCACTTGGTAAGTAGTAAAACCAGGACTAGAAGCCAGGTCTCTTGGTCTCTTAAGCACCATAAAGAATGCATTTGTGGCATAGTGGGTGGTTCATGATGAAAGGGACACCCAGTTCAGTAAGTGGAATGGGAAAAACCAACTGTGAATGAATAGAGTACCCTTCAGGGAGGAGGAGGAAGGGTGGAGGTCAAGACACCAAGACTGACCTCCAAGAGATCGCCATCCAACAGCAGGCTGATGGAGAGCAAAGGGTTAGAGGCCATGGAGGAAGGGGTGGGGAGTGTTCCAGGATTTCTAGGGAGTGAGAGTTCCCAGGTTGCAGTGAGTCTGCATGAGGAGCCAGGGTCTACTCCAGGGAAAGGGCTCTGGGGAATAAGCTGAGGGGATCACAGACCCCAGTTAAAGGACAGGTTGGAAACCAAGAATCAGGCCCCTGGAGGAGGCCAGTCACTCTGACTGTTCCAGGTAGGGTCATAGATAGTGATTTCCCCCCCCCCCCCCCCACCCACTGCCCCAGTCTAAGGCTGAAGTCAGCATCCCAGCAGTTAGCCCCACCAAGGCCTCAGTGCTGCATATTCTTTACAGACTCCATTCACTGGTGATTCCAGAAGGAAGTCCTAACATCCCACCCAGGCCAGGCATTCACTGAAGCTGGGCCTGGACAAAGAGGCGGCCTCAGAGGGCCTCTGACAGGCAGCACTCTGAGGCCCAGGGCTCTCCTCCTCTCTATAGGACACCACCCCCTCTCTGCGAGGACTGGTCCCCACCCACTTCCTTTGTGCTCAGTGGTCTAGCCCCTTCAGTGGGTGGTTTTCTCTCTGTGACCTGAAGCCATTTTTCTTACAGGTTTTGTGCCTGGAAGGCAATCCGGTCTTACC
Organism: Ovis aries; assembly: GCF_016772045.2. Classification (NCBI taxonomy): domain Eukaryota; kingdom Metazoa; phylum Chordata; class Mammalia; order Artiodactyla; family Bovidae; genus Ovis; species Ovis aries. The sequence goes on from NC_056065.1 coordinate 63,045,287, forward strand.
TCCAATACATGGGAAAGAAGTTCAAGGACGTAATAATTTCTCCCAAACCTGTGTACAAGTACCCTCCTTGGAGTGGAGGTAAGCTTCACTGTGACACACAGCCCCATTCTCTAGCAGACGAGACTCACGAAGGGAGAACAAAGCCCAGAAGGACCAGCTGTAATACTTCACAGAGGGTGTTTGCTGGGGGTTGGCCATCTTATTAACTTGGCCCTCAGAGAAGCATTAACACCTTATTTTATCAGTGGCTTTCAGTGCTAGCAAAAGGGTACCCCACCCACACACTGCTCCCCGGCAGTAACTCCCAGAGTGCTGTGGGGACATAGGTCTCAGACTCCGTGGTCAGTAACAGAGGTGGCAAGCTACTTCACTACCATGGATGAAGGTTCCTGCTCCAACTATCTCCACCCAACCTTACCATTTGAAAGAGCAAAAGTCTTACACTAAGTTGTGTCCAATGCTTTGTGACCCCATGGACTGTAGCCCACCTGGCTCCTCTGTCCATGGAATTCTCTAGGCAAGAATACTCCAGTGGACTGCCATGCGTTCCTAGGGGATCTTCCTGACCCAGGGATCAAACCGGGTCTCCCACATTGCTGGCAGATCTTTTACTGTCTGAGCCACCAGGGAAGCACATCTATTTTATAGTGTTCAGTTCAGTTCAGTCGCTCAGTCGTGTCCGACTCTTTGCGACCCCATGAATCGCAGCATGCCAGGCCTCCATGTCCATCACCATCTCCCGGAGTTCACTCAGATTCACCTCCATCAAGTCGATGATGCCATCCAGCCATCTCATCCTCTGTCGTCCCCTTTTCCTCCTGCCCCCAATCCCTCCCAGCATCAGAGTCTTTTCCAGTGAGTCACCTCTTCACATGAGGTGGCCAAAGTACTGGAGTTTCAGCTTTAGCATCATTCCTTCCAAAGAAATCCCAGGGTTGAGCTCCTTCAGGATGGACTGTTTGGATCTCCTTGCAGTCCAAGGGACTCTCAAGAGTCTTCTCCAACACCACAGTTCAAAAGCATCAATTCTTTGGCACTCAGCCTTCTTCACAGTCCAACTCTCACATCCATACATGACTACTGGAAAAACTATAGCCTTGACTAGATGGACCTTTGTTGACAAAGTAATGGCTCTGCTTTTCAATATGCTATCTAGGTTGGTCATAACTTTTCTTCCAAGGAATAAGTGTCTTTTAATTTCATGGTTGCAATCACCATCTGCAGTGATTTTGGAGCCCCCCAAAATAAACTCTGACACTGTTTCCACTGTTTCCCCATCTATTTCCCACGAAGTGATGGGACGAGATGCCATGATCTTCCTTTTCTGAATGTTGAGCTTTAAGCCAACTTTTTCACTCTCCCCTTTCACTCTCATCAAGAGGCTTTTGAGTTCCTCTTCACTTTCTGCCATAAGGGTGGTGTCATCTGTATATCTGAGGTTATTGATATTTCTCCCGGCAATCTTGATTCCAGCTTGTGTTTCTTCCAGTCCAGCGTTTCTAATGATGTACTCTGCATATAAGTTAAATAAGCAGGGTGACAATATACAGCCTTGACTTACTCCTTTTCCTATTTGGAACCAGTGTGTTGTTCCATGTCCAGTTCTAATGGTGGCTTCCTGACCTGCATATAGGTTTCTCAAGAGGCTGGTCAAGTGGTCTAGTATTCCCATCTCTTTCAGAATTTTCCACAGTTTATTGTGATCCACACAGTCAAAGGCTTTGGCATAGTCAATAAAGCAGAAATGGATGCTTTTCTGGAACTCTCTTGCTTTTTCCATGATCCATCGGATGTTGGCAATTTGATTTCTGGTTCCTTTGCCATTTCTAAAACCAGCTTGAACATCAGGAAGTTCACGGTTCACGTATTGCTGAAGCCTGGCTTGAAGAATTTTGAGCATTACTTGACTAGCATGTGAGATGAGTGCAATTGTGCGGTAGTTTGAGCATTCTTTTGCATTGTCTTTCTTTGGGATTGGAATGAAACTGACCTTTCCCAGTCCTGTGGCCACTGCTGAGTTTTCCAAATTTGCTGGCATGTTGAGTGCAGCACTTTCACAGCATCATCTTTCAGGATTTGAAAGAGCTCAACTGGAATTCCATCACCTCCACTAGCTTTGTTTGTAGTGATGCTTTCTAAGGGCCACTTGACTTCACATTCCAGGATGTCTGACTCTAGATTAGTGATCACACCATGGTGATTATCTGGGTCATGAAGATCTTTTTTGGACAGTTCTTCCATGTATTCTTGCCACCTCTTCTTAATATCTTCTGCTTCTGTTAGGTCCAGACCATTTCTGTCCTTTATCGAGCCCATCGTTGCATGAAATGTTCCCTTAGTATCTCTAATTTTCTTGAAGAGATCTCTTGTCTTTCCCATTCTGTTCTTTTCCTCTATTTCTTTGCATTGATCACTGAGGAAGGCTTTCTTATCTCTTCTTGCTATTCTTTGGAACTCTGCATTCAGATGCTTATATCTTTCCTTTTCTCCTTTGCTTTTCACTTCTCTTCTCTTCACAGCTATTTGTAAGGCCTCCTCAGACAGCCATTTTGCTTTTTTGCATTTCTTTTCCATGGGGATGGTCTTGATCCCTGTCTCCTGTACAGTGTCATGAACCTCAGTCCATAGTTCATCAGGCACTCTATCTATCAGATCTAGCCCCTTAAATCTATTTCTCACTTCCACTGTATAATCATAAGGGATTTGATTTAGGTCATTCCTGAATGGTCTAGTGGTTTTCCCTACTTTCGTCAATTTAAGTCTGAATTTGGCAATAAGGAGCTCATGATCTGAGCCACAGTCAGCTCCCAGTCTTGTTTTTGCTGACTATATAGAGCTTTTCCTTCTTTGGCTGCAAAGAATATAATCAATCTGATTTCGGCGTTGACCATCTGGTAATGTCCATGTGTAGAGTCTTCTCTTGTGTTGTTGGAAGAGGGTGTTTGCTATGACCAGTGCATTCTCTTGGCAAAATTCTATTAGCCTTTGCTCTGCTTCATTCCATATTCCAAGGCCAAATTTGCCTGTTACTCCAGGTGTTTCTTGACTTCCTACTTTTGCATTCCAGTCCCCTATAATGAAAAGGACATCTTTTGGGGGTGTTAGTTCTAAAAGGTCTTGTAGGTCTTCATAGAACTGTTCAACTTCAGCTTCTTCAGTGTTACTGGTTGGGGCATAGACTTGGATTACTGTGATACTGAATGGTTTGCCTTGGAAACGAACAGAGATCATTCTGTCGTTTTTGAGATTGCATTCAAGTACTGCATTTCAGACTCTTTTATTGACCATGATGGCTACTCCATTTCTTCTGAGGGATTCCTGCCCACAGTAGTAGATGTAATGGTCATCTGAGTTAAATTCACCCATTCCAGTCCATTTTAGTTTGCTGATTCCTAGAATGTTGATGTTCACTCTTGCCATCTCCTGTTTGACCACTTCCAATTTGCCTTGATTCATGGACCTGGCATTCCAGGTTCCTATGCAATATTGCTCTTTATAGCATTGGATCTTGCTTCCATCACCAGTCACATCCACAACTGGGTATTGTTTTTGCTTTGGCTCCATCCCTTCATTCTTTCTGGAGTTATTTCTCCACTGATCTCCAGTAGCATATTGGGCACCTACTGACCTGGGAAGTTCCTCTTTCAGTATCCTATCATTTTGCCTTTTCATGGGGTTCTCAAGACAAGACTATTGAAGTGGCTTGCCATTCCCTTCTCCAGTGGACCACATTCTGTCAGATCTCTCCACTATGACCAGCCCGTCTTGGGTGTCCCCACACAGCATGGCTTAGTTTCATTGAGTTAGACAAGGCTGTGGTCCATGTGATTAGATTGGCTAGTTTTCTGTGAGTATGGTTTCAGTGTGTCTGCCCTCTGATGCCCTCTCGCAACACCTACCGTCTTACTTGGGTTTCTCTTACTTTGTACGTGGGGTATCTCTTCATGGCTGCTCCAGCTAAGCGCAGCCATTGCTCCTTACCTTGGACGAGGGGTATCTCCTCACCACCACCCCTCCTGACCTTGAACATGGAGTAGATCCTCTAGGCCCTCTTGCGCCTGCACAGCCATCACTCCTTGGATGTGGGGTTGTTCCACCTGGCCGCCACCCCAACCTCGGGCATGGGGTATAGTGTTAAGTAAGAAAATTAGGAAGTGGAGGGAGAGTATGATTTTAGCATGGTAAATATAAATATGTATTTATGTAATATTTATGAAACACAGGAAAGAACTTAGAAATATAGTATCAATAGAATTATCTCTGGGTAATGTGATTATGAGAGGCTTATACAGTTATTATTAACATATATTAATCAATAAATATATACATATGTATGTTTTCTTAATGCAGAGCAGTTAAACTCAGCCCCTTCCCAGATACCTGCTGTGAAATCAGTACTTGAGCAAAGAAGGGAATTTTAAAGAGAGGGAGGAGGGTTCACAGGGAAGTGCCTGGCGAGGGGTAAGGCTGGATGTCTCTGCAGTAGAAATTTTGGGGAACAAAGTTAACAGATCTGTGAACTGTACCAGCATCAGGACAAGACACAGAAACAGGACAAGAAACTTAAAAACGGCTACGAACTGTCCTGAGACAACAGGAGCTGAGTGTTCTGTTGGTTCAGCTCTAAGCCGCCCCATTCTCATGTCCATTTCCCCAGATACCCACCCCTGCCCCTACCCCATCCCCCACAAACAAGCACCCCACCTGCTTCCTGGAGTGCAAACAAGAGTCCTTCAGACCTCAGCCCATCTCTGGCTGACCCCCCAAATGGTAAGGGAAGCAAGGCTGGCTCGTGTAGAGCGTCCTGCCCCTCTGAGCGTGTCCTCACCTCAGTCCGAAACACATCACCTTCCTCTCCCACTGCAGTCACCCCAAGGGTCTATGAATACTGCTCGTCATCCTTGTCTCAGCAGCTGGAAGTGTCACATAGGCAGACGGAAATCAGCAGTCTACTTAGGATGTGGGGCAGAATGTCCCTGGGGTGCAAGGGCTTATTGGTGATGCCAGTTGGGGCAGGGGAGGAGAGGAGCAGTAAGAGGAAAAGGAGAGGGAGCAGGGCAGGCAGGAAGGGCAAGTGCTGCTCACTCAGAAGAGCCAGAAAGTGTCCCTTAGCAGTGGCCCCAGAGCTTCCCGCCTTTGGCTCCCTTCCTCCTGCTGAGCTCCCAGGAAGCAAATGCCCAAATCCTTTCTGATGTCTGAAGAGGGCAGCAGGGCACCTTGAGCTAAGGGTCAGGCCACTTGGATTCTCAGCCTGGAGAGTCCTGGGCCATCTTGCTTCCCTGTCTCAGCCTCACGCCCCTGATCTCCGTTGCAGAGGTGGTGGAGTTGGAGGTAGTGTTCTATCACTTACATCCTATAATCTGAAGAATGGTAAACAGGGGCTTTCTTGCTGACTTACACAGACTTACTCTGTTGGGCATCACTGTACTGTGCCCCTTCTTCCTTCCCCAGGAGACCAAGCCATCCTAAGATTCACCTTGTGCAGAGGTATTGAGTGGTTGCAGCCTCTACCTCGGGATGTGCCAGGAAGTCTAATCCAAAACTGTGAGTTGGAGGTGGAAGTCCACTGATATCAAAAGTCCACTGCTCATTTAGAGGGTGACAGGAAGGCCAAGTCTCCCTACTGACCAGGAAGAAACCAAGACCCCCAAAATGTGAAGTGACTGCCACTCACAAGGGATGGGGGGTGAGAACCAGGGCTCCGTGCACAGCTCCCATTTGAATAATTATATCTTCCTGATAATCGCTCCTGGTATAGACCCTTCAAGGGGAATGCCTTAAGCTTCTCTGTCTCTCTCCTGGCTTTCGACCATTCCCAGGCGTGGTGTGTGATCCTTATTAAGAGACAATAGTAACATCCCAATGGGAACATTTTCCTCCCACTGAGAGTACCTGCTGACTGAAACAGGACCTCCACCCCACACCATCTACTTTCCAGAGGCTCCTGCTACTGATCTTCTTATCCCTGTAATAAACTCTCTAGCTCTAGCTTCACATTTTGGGGTCCTTGTTATATCCTTTTTTCTTCCCCATCTTCAGCCTCGAGCCAGTTCCACCCCCAAGCACTAAACCTGCCTCTGTGGTCTACACGGTCTCTCCCAGCCAGCCTTTCCTTTCTATCCCAGTTGTCAGCATTTGTTTCCAGGTCAGGAGATACTGCTTCTCTGCTTCCTGAATGCATGAGGTGCCAGCTTGCCCTACCTGCCTGTTCGTTTATGTCCCCTTGTTGCCTAATGAGGGAGGCAGCTACAGAATATTCCCATGATCTGTAAAATCCAAACAGCCCTCAAGTCTTGTGATTCTAGTGCTCCTCTGGCAGATTAATCTCCTTATTTTACTTCCTTGGATCTATGAGGTTGGCATCATGACCTCTGCATCCAAATGAAATGTCTCCTAAGACAAATATATATATATATATTTGTCCAGCCCAGAAATGAGGCTCCTAAATGTCCCTGGAGCACCGCTGCTTCCCCCTCCCTTTCCCGACTCCTTCCCTGGAGGCTGTCCTGGAATGACCTTCCGATGAGTGCCTGTGCCATTCGTGCTGATGTGTTTTTCTCTGTTTTTGTCTTTAGCTTCATCTAGCATCTTTACTCAGTCAAGACATGCGATCTCTGCCATGCAGCTGTGTCCTGTCTCAGGGTAGGAATGAGCTGGAAGTCCTTTTCTTTGCTCCAGAAGAAGTTGCTTTGTCCAAGTATACGATGGGAGAAGGGGGAGAAACCTAGCTCCACATTCCAACACCCCTTGGCATACAGAACCAAGAAGCTGAGCTTCTCAAGAGGCTTATAGTCAGGCTAGTGAGGGAAGGGTTTCTCTATGGGTTGTTGTCCACCTCCATCAAAACGGACACTTTTAAGAAATTGGAGCCCCTGACCCACCTCCCAGTAGAATGCTATTGGTGGGGGAAGTGTCCCAGATGATCTTTTGTTGCTGGCTGCCCTAATACTCTGGGGGCTTCCCAGGTGGTGCTAGTGGGTACAGCACTCGCCTGCCATGCAGGAGATGTAAGAGACATTAAGTTCGATCCCTGGGTTGGGAAGATCCCATGGAGGAGGGTATGGTAACCCACTCCAGTATTCTTGCCTGAAGAAATCCCATGGACAGAGGAGCCTGGTGGGCTACAGTCCATAGGGTCACAAAGAGTGGGACTTGACTGAAGCAACATAACACACTAATACTCCAGTCCTCCAGAGTATAAGACAGGAAAGAAGAGCTATTCTTCTGCATGGCCAGATATTGCAGTAAGGATAGAAAGGATTTGAGACTGTCAAAATCTGATTTAGCCTAATTCACTTCGGTACAAGCATCAGAGCGGGACTGATGGTAAATTAGGGCTATAGGAGAGTCCCTAGGGGTGTCATGGAAACAGTTCCAAAGAGCTACTGGAAGGTCAAGTTTATAGACAGTAGGCTCTATGAATGGCAGGCCTGGCTTCTCACCAGCCATCCTACCTTCTCAAACCTGCTGCAAGTCCAAAAGGGGCTTGGAGCTGCCCAAGTATCATTTGCTGGTGCTGGTGCCTGGAAGACAAGCCAGAAACCGGGGGGCTCTTTGCACAGAAAGGCAATGAGTTGCTTCAGAGTTACAAGTTCCTGAAGAGGAAGATGAGGATAAGAATGCTGGGGTTAAAAGGGTTTAGATTTTGGCCATCGCCACACTTAAAGGGGAGGACAGCAACCAACCAGCAGAGAGTACAGCGCTAGTTTCCTCAATGCCACTGTGATAACTGGCCACTCTCCTCTCTCCCTTCAGACCAAAATTACCCAGCACCAAAAAGGAGAAGAAGTAATCAAGTCAGACCCCCAACAGAGACACATCATCTCTCAGAAGCCTCCTCCCACTGACAGAACCTTTTCTGGTCAGAAATGAAATGCCCTGACACCATCTGCCCCTGGAAAGATCAGTGGGGGAGCAGCCCAGACATGGTGGGACCAGACTGCGGTGGCTAAGATGGGAGTGGAGAGAAGCACCTCTGCCCCCCACCCCATTCTGTCCTGGAGTCTGGGACAGTCTTTTCATGGTGGGTGTGCAACAGAACACCTATCCTCAGGGTCTGGACACCTGTTGCTCTGCAGCCACATGGCCTTGAGCAAATCCTTGACGCAAGGTGGTTGAAGAATCCCAGGAGACCTATTGCAGATGGCATTAAACACTCTAGGAAGCAAGGTACTGTTTCATCAGATCGGATCTTTTGTTGCGAGGATCCTCCCGTTCGGACAATGACTCACACCCCTGTTGTCTCAGCAGATCCTCACAACCCTGTGAGTGACCATGTCTGAGATCATTTATTTTTAACTAGATGAAGAACTGGCACACAGAGAAGGTAAATGAATTTCTCAAGATCACTCAGTAGTAAGTGGCAGAGTCTGGACCAGAACACACCACTTCCGATTCTCTGGCCAGTTCTCATTGCATGGTGACCATCTGCACAGCTTTCCACACCAAAGGAAGAGTTCTTCCCTGGAATTCTGTCCATTTGCCAAATTTATCGATTAAGAGACTCAGGAAAATGTCTAGCCTATAAGCCAAATTACTGTCATCAGAGTGGCCAGGCCCATTTTCTGTCCTTTGAAGACAATTGGGAGCAAAATGAGTCAGAATATCCTAAATAAGCCCTCCACATGGCTCATTGATTCCATGGGTTGCAGGACAAGGAAAAACTAGAAAGCTTATTGGAGAATCTGGTCTAATTTCCAAACAAAGTATCCTGCTATGCTGATGACCTTTATTCCCTAGACTTTTCTCAAGATGATAGGTGTTGAGATGTGAGGACAGCAGGGCTCATGCCCACCCAGGACTGTAGAATCATCTGGGTGGGGCTGTGACTATGACAGGTCCAGGAATACTGTAGGCAAATATGACTAGGGCGGGTCTGGATATAGACAAGGAGTGGGGAGCCTCTCGGGCACTGGGACAAAGTCCAGCAGAGCAAGCATTCAACATAAGGGGACCCAGAGGAAGGGAGTAAGACCTCCTCCTCCCTCAACAGGGCCAGGGCTCCAGAAAAGGGCTTCAGTTAACAGAAGCAGCAGAGGGCATGAGACAGAATTCCAGTTCCCAAAACTCAGGCAAGAAACTAAGGCAAGATGCCAGGAAAAGGATGGAGAAGAGCCCTGTTACTGGAACTGAGGTGCCAGGAATGAGCTTGGTCCAAAAGAACAGGAATCAGAACGTGGAACCAGAGAAGATGTCAGGCCAGCAACAAGGTGACAGATGAGGATCTAATAAAATACCAACTCAGGGCCATTGCCTGCCTACCCTTGCCGTGGGCTGAGGCAAGGCTGGACCCATAGGCTGGCAGTAAGTGGGTCCCACTGAAGGAAAAGAAACGTTCAGTGGCCTCATTCAAAGCTGTGATCTTTGCTTGTTTTTCAATTCTCTTTCTCTCTCTGCACGCTCACTCATAGGTGTATTCATGCACAGGTCTGCAAGCATAACATGAAAACATGTTATTTAAAAGGCCTCATGACACTTAGGAGGACCACTCTGAGTAGGAAAAAACTGTACTCTTTTATTGAGTCTCACTGGTTGCTTCCCATGGTTTCTTATTCTCTCACTTCAGAGACCCCTGATGTGAGAGAAGAAGAAACTTCAGATCCTCAGAGATCTGGTGTTAGGGATAACACCAGAAGTAGGTAAATGTCCCAAAGGCAATCACCTGAGGGATGCAGGTGGGTCATGTAAGAGGGTAAGGCAACCCCCAAGAGATAACAAGGTGGTAGAGGCTGTGATGAGCTGGATCACACAGCTCAAAGGGGACATTGACAATCAGCTCAAGCTGCCATTCCAGTGCTGTCAGAGTTCTTTACTTGGGAAAAAATGAAAAAAAGAAAAGGAAGGAGGACGTGAAAGAGAGAGAAGGAAGAGGGGGAGAAAAGGGGAAAGGAAGGAAAAAAGAAAAATAAAAAAGTATGAGATGTCTAGAATTTTTATAACGTGCAGGTTAAGCAAAACCTGGCTGTGGGCAAGCTTGGTCTACAGCGCAGTGAGCTGCAGTTTTTGCTTTGAGCCATTTCTTTCCCTTTGAAATTATGTTTGGGTTCTGGGTCATCAGAATGGAGAAAAAGATGTCCCCACAATAGACCTACAGGGGCCACAGACCTCTAAGGAAAGGGCTGAGGCAGAAGAGACAGGTAAGGAAGCTGGTCTACTCTTGTCCCTTGTATTCTTTTTCTTTTTCAATTAATTAATTTACTCTGCTGAGTCTTAGTTGCCTCAGGCAGGATCTTTTGTTGCGGCATGCAGGCTTTAGTTGTTGCTTGTGGGTCTAGTTCCCTGACCAGGCATCGAGCCTGGACCCCCTGCATGGGGAGTGTGGAGTCTTAGCCACTGGACCATCAGGGAAATCCCTTGTATTTGTTTTCTGTTGCTACCATAATGAATGATTGGAAACTTAGTGGCTTAAAACAAAATCAAATTATTACCTTACAGTTGTGAAGGTCACAAGTCTGACCTAGGACTCATGGGGCTAATATCAAGATGTGCAGGACTGCATTCCTTTATAGGAGCTCTATGGATGGATCTGTGTCCTTGCTAGTTCAGGTTGTTGGGAGAATCCAGTCCCTGTGATTGGAGACTAAGGTCCTGTTTCCTTGCTGACTGTCAGGCTTTCCTTGCTCAGTTGAAAAAGCCTCAGCTCCTTAGTGGCAGACACAAGACCGTTGACAACTTGACCACAGGCTAGGTTTCCACATTCATCTCTTGCCTCTCCTGCTCATGAACTCCAACCTCCAGCAACACGGTTATCTAAAATGACCTTCCCTTTCTTCTCCACTGGGTGATAAGAGACATCACAGTGCCGACATCTTCTGGTTATCTCCTTTCTCCTTTTACCCTTCTGTTTCTGCAACAGTTTCCCCCCACTTTTCAGAGATACCTGTTTGTGTATGGGCTTCCCAGGAGGCGCTAATGGTAAAGAACCCACCTGCAAATGCAGGAGACGTAGGAGACATGGGTTCAATCCCTGAGCCAGGAAGATCCCCTGGAGGAGGAGATGGTAATCCACTCCAGTATCCTTGCCTAGAGAATCCCATGGACAGAGGAGCCAAGCAGCCTACAGTCCATGGGTCGCAAAGAGTCAGACATGACTGAAGCAACTTTACATGCATGTCTGTGCCTCACTTACTAGGCTATATACTTCTACAGGGCAGAGACCATGTCCTATCGTTCTTCATACCTCCAACACCTACCACAGTAATGCACGTAATAGTTGCCCCATCAATACACACTGGAAACATTTGTAAGCGAACTGTGCTGGGCGCTGAGAATGGAGTGGAGAAAACAGAATATGCAGCTCATGGCTGCCCTGACCTCACAGTCCATTAGAGTAGACGGTGCTATTGACCGGAAAATCGAATTAGTAATCAATACAATTGTGACCAGCACAATAAAGAAGAAATATCCAAATTTCCTTATGAAACATTCTTATATTCCAGTAGTACTTGATGCTTTCAGAACTTTGTTTTTTAAAGGAAGCTCATATAACCCATTCAGACTGAAGGCTGACAGAAAGAAACAGCAAAGGAGCCTGAGAGAGCTCTGTCTTCCACCTTTCAGTTCTGTGGGCCTAAAAGTGATATAAATCACCCCTCTTTCTGTAGCAGTAGTCCATCATCATGAGTGCCTCCAAATGACCCAGGTGTCACTGCAGAAGAGAGGTGCTCTCCTGTGCAGCACTTCGAGGGGGCCAGTCCTCACCCCTACTCCTCAACCAGCTCCGCATATCATTAACCGATAGAAGACGACCATGTTTACAATCGTGGGCCTCCCATAGTCTCATTAAAGAGCACAGGGATGTTACTTCCCAGAAGACTCCTAAGGTCACTTCCAATTGAAGAGGCTAGTAGAAATACTTCTCCCCATTCTGGATGAAAACCAGGGGCCAGCCATTGTCATCCAGCGTCTCTGGCACATGGGTCCCTCCCCTGAGCAGCAGAGTCCAAGCAGGAGGCCCTTCTGCCTTTCCTTCAGAGTTCCAGTTTTCCCCTGATGCAGGCTGGTTTTCTCTCCATTCCTTAGGAACTCTGTGATCACCAGCAAATTACTCAACCTCCCTGAATTCCCAACACTCTTCTCTGTGAAATGGAGGTAACAATGTCTACCCTCACAGGGTCGTGTGGAGACTAACCTGAAGTCTTGCAGGCCAAGTGCACACCACAGGGACCAGGTACCAAGTTGGGGGAGGGGACATTAGTTGCTGGTTCCCTCTTTCCACATTTTCCCCTAACTTCTCAGAACATGAAGAAAGTGATTGACTAGGAACGGTATAACTGAAGAACTAAATCCTGAGAAAATTCTAAAAGGACTTCCTCCAATTAGATACATGGTCCATGGAGGTGTGAGCCTTTACCATCCCTTTAACAGTAGAGTCCCTCTGGAGTTTTCATCTCTCAGACTTGTCCACACTGAGCCTCCAGAAATTCATTAGTTACCCTGCCTATTTAACTTATACGCAGAGAGAGATGCTGGGCTGGATGAAGCACAAGCTGGAATCAAGATTGCTGGGAGAAATATCAATAACCTCAGATATGCAGATGACACCACCCTTATGGCAGAAAGTGAAAAAGAACTAAAGAGCCTCTGGATGAAAGTGAAAGGGAGAGTGAAAAAATTGGCTTAAAGCTTAACATTCAGAAAACTAAGATCATGGCATCCAGCCCCATCACTTCATGGCAAGTAGATGGGGAAACAGTGGAAACAGTGACAGACTTTATTTTGGGGGGCTCAGGCAATGGCAACCCACTCCAGTACTCTTGCCTGGAAAATCCCATGGATGGAGGAGCCTGGTAGGCTGCAGTCCATGGGGTCACTAAGAGTCAGACACGACTGAGTGACTTCACTTTCACTTTTCACTTTCATGCATTGGAGAAGGAAATGGCAACCCACTCTAGTGTTCTTGCCTGGAGAATCCCAGGGATGGCAGAGCCTGGTGGGCTGCCATCTATGGGGTCGCGCAGCATCAGACACAACTGAAGCGACTTAGCAGCAGCAGCAAAATCACTGCAGATGGTGACTGCAGCCATGAAATTAAGATGCTTACTCCTTGGAAGGAAAGTTATGACCAACATAAACAGCATATTAAAAAGCAGAGACATTACTTTGCCAACAAAGGTCCGTCTAGTCAAGGCTATGGTTTTTCCAGTGGTCATGTACAGATGTGAGAGTTGGACTATGAAGAAAACTGAGCGCCGAAGAATTGATGCTTTTGAACTGTGGTGTTGGAGAAGACTCTTGAGAGTCCCTTGGACTGCAAGGAGATCCAACCAGTCCATCCTAAAGGAGATCAGTCCTGACTGTTCATTGGAAGGACTGATGTTGAAGCTGAAACTCCAATCCTTTGGCCACCTGATGCGAAGGGCTGACTCATCTGAAAAGACCCTGATGCTGGGAAAGATTGAGGGCAGGAGGAGAAGGGGACAACAGAGGATGACAGTTGGATGGCATCACCAACTCAATGGACATGAGTTTGGGTAAACTCCAAGAGTTGGTGATGGACAGGGAGGCCTGGCGTGCTGCAGTCCATGGGGTCACAAAGAGTCAGACATGAGTGAGCGACTGAACTGAACTGAACTGACAACTTAGGTTTTCCTATCCTGTTATTGGTGCTCGCCGAGGTGGGTGTCTGCTCTGGAAGTTAGGATTCTCTGTATTCACCTCTCTCGCCTGGGCGCCTGGGGAATAGTCATTTGTCCTGTGACTTCATTTCTCTGACAGATCGAAGATAAGTTGATTTTTCAGTTCAACTTTTTACTTACCGTGAGAATAGAGTGATGATTTCTAAGCTCCTTATGTGTTGGATCAGAAAGAAGCCTGAAGTTTCCAGATTTCTTTTTTTTTGAAAAGCTTAAGCCTGGGCCCCACCAAGGTTCTGAATTAGTCTAGGACGGGCCCCAGATGATTCTAACAGAGCTAGTTTCAAGAACTAATGATATGTGCTGTATATAGTTTATTTCTAGAGAAGAAGTGAGTGAGTGAAAGCTGCTCAGTTGTGTCCAACTCTGCGACCCCATGGACTATACAGTCCATTAATTCCCCAGACCAGAATACTGGAGTGGGTAGCTATTCCTTTCTCCAGGGGTTTTTCCCAACCCAGGAATCAAACCCAGGTCTCCCACATTGCAGGTGGGTTCTTTACCAGCTGAACCACGAGGGAAGCACAAGAATACTGAAGTGGGTAACCTATCTCTTCTCCAACAGATCTTCCCAACCCATGGATTGAAGCAGGGTCTCCCACATTGCAGGTGGATTCATTGCAGCTGAGCCACCAGGAAGCCCAAAGAAGAGAGGAAGCTAACAATGAGAATGAGCACACACTGCTTTTTCTTCTGGTCACCCTATTTTAATTTCATTTTTTCTAATTTCCAACTTCTTAATCTACCATGCTTTCATCCCTGGTCATTATCACCTTTTAGTGTGCCATATCATTTTTTTGTATTTTATTGTTTTATTTATTTATTTGACCATGCTGAATGTTGGTTGTAACATGCAAGATCTAGTTCCCTAACCAGGGATCGAACCCTGTATAGAGAGTTCAGAGTCTTAACCACTGGACCACCAGAGAAGTCCCTCTATACCTATATTAATGCTTAATTCCATCTTCCACCTCTCTCATTCTCTGTGAGGACAGAGGTCTTGGTTTGTTCACTGTAGTGTTTCTTGTTCTTTAATCACTGAAGATAGCAAAACACTGTTCTCGCCATGACTCATGAGGCATAATCACCTCCTTCCTGGACTTCTTGCCACTGAGGCTTTATTATGAAGGAAATACAAAGCTATCATACTTCAGTCGCTTTCATTTGGGCTTTATTAAAAGAGCTACTAAGTAAAATCCTACTTGATTATCTCAGTTTTACAAAATCACAAAAACAGAATCCCACCTAATACTCCAGAAGAGGAGAGAATTTTCAGGAGAGAAAGAAAGAATGAAAATCTCTGGATTGATAGTTCTCCCTGCTGGAGTTCATCCCTCCTGGAAACACGAAATCACTTTAAGATTCTTGTGTTAAGTTTTCATAGGCTTCTATTAGGGATAAACATAGTGATAGGCACATACTAATCTTTAAAAACAATAAGTATTATTAATAACTAATCCTGTTAATGTTTCTCTAGAGCCTCTGAAAATCCAATCCCCCTGTTTTATTCCACTCACTTCTCTCTATTTGTTATAAGCCTTGCTTAAGCTAAGCAAACAGTCCATAAAGCAATTAAAGCATGACTCTGGTGAAAAACACTGGAAGAAATGAGACACTGTGACACTTTTTTCCCTTGATATTTCTATTTCCTCCAATAGGAGAAGAGAGAAGGAGCATAAAAGATTTGCTGCAAGCCTGTCATGAGCTAGGTGATTAACAATAGCAGCAATTGATATTAAGCGCCTACTCAATATCAGGCACTGTGCTGGCCATGTTGGCAATCCTGAGAGCCCAAAGGGAAAGTTGGATTTCCCAACATTTCCTCTGGAGGGAGATTCTGCTGCACTTTATCCAAAGCATCTTGAAACCCCACTCTCCTAAAGTGGAGGCGAGTAGGCAATGAGAAAAAGCTGCCCTTGGAGTTAGCTCCGTGACTTACCAGTTTCCCAGGCTGCAGGAGGAACTCTTCAAAAATCAATTACAGTGAATTTAAGAAGCATCTCCTATGCACCTGTAACACGTCAGACACTGTACCAGGCTCCAGGGAAACAGGCATAAATGCCACCTACCTCTGAATACAGCACGTGGGGTAGAGTTGTTGCCTTAAGTGTGTGCAAGCTAACACCAAAGAAAGTTTCATGTGCAAACTTCAGAGGAAGCTGGGCTGGTGGGAGAGATGCCAGACTGAGAGTCCATGAGCCTGACTATCACTACTTCGTTATTCCACAGGGGAAGTTAGGGACCTGACATCTGCTTCTCTTATAGGCAAATGTCTTGAAATAACTTGAGAGACACCAGAAAGCATCCTAATGTCCTTCCCTACCACCCCACACGACACCTGCTGTCACACTTTTCAATTGTATATTTTCCGGGTCCTCAGCATTCACTGAGAGACCCATATTAACATGACAGAGCCCCCGGGGGGGGGGGGGGAGGGGGGCGGAAGGATCAACCAAACACAACGAATTTTACCAAACCACCTATTCAGTGCCAAACACATGAACAAGAAAAAAATCTCGACCTTCTAGATGTTTATATATTAAAGAAAGGCTTATAATGAGATAATTCTAACTTAGTGGTGATATATTACACTCATAGAAGCATTTACTTCTCCATTCAATAAAAATACATCAAAATTTGCTTTGTTCCAGGCACTGTACTAAGTGTCCGAGATGGAATATAATAGTGAATATGACAGACAGCATTACTGCTATCACGGAGCTAATGCTCTCATCATCATGAATAAGAAAGGTTTTTTTTTTTAATGTGAAAAAAATTTGATAATCTCAGATAACATTCAAATAGTGCTGTGGTGTCCTCAAAAACAGCAACGGTAATGAACAACTTTGGATAAGGGGAAGGCCCGTCAAAGTACAGACACTGTAGCTGAGAACTAAATGATGAAAAGGAGCTAGATACAAATTCCAGGCAGAGGAGTGAACAAGAGCCACACCCTCCAGGAGACAAAGGTCTCAGCATTCTTGAGGGACATAGACAAGGCCAGTATGGGAGGAGTCGAGCTTGCCAGGTAAGAGAGCAAAGCAACGAACACAATAATATAGGTGCTGTCCGCTCACATAAGGCCCTGCATATGGTGGCAACAGCTGGGTTTTATCCTAACTGCCATGGAAAGTCACTGAAGGATTTTCATCCAATATGACCCATGTTTTTTCAAGATCACTTTGTGGATAAAAGATTATTGGAGCATGAGGACGAAAGCACAGTAGCCAATTTCAAGGCTCATGACTCAGTCCACACGAGAAACGATGATGGTCAGAGCACAGCAGACACAAATGGCTGTGAACAGATTTAGAATTTATTTTGGTGCAGGAACCTACTGGACTTGTTAATAGACTGGATGCGGGGGCACGGGGAAAAGAGAAGCAAAAGACGGATAATTTGTAGGCAATTAGGTGGATAAATTTCAGAACATGGATATCATCTGCCTGTTTATGACGATACTAGTCATGGCTCTTGAACACTCCAGGGAAAGAGAAAAGAGTGACTTGCTTGAGGATTAATTTGGGGACACTCAGTGTTTAGCGTTTGAGCAGAGGAGGAGCTAGCTGGCAAAGGACAGTGTGGAGGAACAACCAGTGGGGAGGGAAAGTAGGTGAGTGTGATGCTGAGGGTGCTAAGGAAGACAGAGGCATGGGCAAAAGAACAGTTATACTGAATCAGCTGTGGTGTAAGCTTGATGAAGACAGAAAAGGACCACTGGATTTGGTTGCTCTGAAGGTCATGGGTAATTTTGACCTCCTAGGCTCAATGAAGGAATGGATGAAAAGCCCCGAGACACATCCTCACAGTGACCACCCAGCCTAGCTGAACTCCTGTAGCTGAGGATTAGATGATGAAAAGCCATCTTTGGCTGTCCAGAAAAACCACACTCTGTGGACTTGCAGAACCGGGTTTGCACCTTGGCTCTTCCACTTACTACCCATACTTAGCAATCCTTTCTGAGCATTAGTTGCGTCTTCTATAAAATGGGAATAATTGCATCTTATGGCAATGTCATGTGTGTTTCGGGATGTCATATGTAAAAGTATTTGGCTCTAGAAAGCGGTAGGTGCTCAAGAGGTGGTAATGGTTATTTTTAACATAATTTTCTCTCTTATGTTGCTTGTTTAGTGCATTCTAGGCAGGCAAGCTCCCCTCATCTCTGTGTAACGGGCACCTCTGCTTGACAAGTCCATGCACAGAATCATGGTGCCTAACACAGTACCTAACATGAACTACAAGCTCCACTAAATGTTTGTGATAATGGCAACTGAATCAGAAATATTTGTAGCATATCCACAGAAACCCTTAGAGGATTAAAGCAGGGAGAAAAATGATCAGATCTTTTTCTACAAGGACACCCAGGGTGTCCCAGATTAATGGAGGGCTAAAATTAGGTTCCTTCGCCCATTACTAAAGAGCAGAATGCTTTTCTTAAAATTTACCCAGGAGTTAATCATTGAGCATTTCCTACTGTAGATATCACCGCTTTCTAAAGTGGAAATATCACTCAGAAAATCAGACATTTAGATAATTCAAAGTTTTACTGAATTTTACTAATGGACATTTGATTGTCATATCTAGATACTGAGTACAAATCAGAAAATCAAATCTTACTTTTAAAACTTAAAACTACTGCTCCTGAAACCTTAAAGAGAAGTCAAGTTTCTTCCAGCACTTGTTAATTTCATTTCATAACACTTGTTTTAGACCATCTCCTTTTAGTATTTTTTAATTTATCTATTGGCTGTGCCATGAGGCATGTAGGACCTTAGTTCCCTATCCAGGGATCAAACCTGTGCCCCCTGCATTGGAAGCACAGAGTTTTAACCTCTGGACAACCGGGGAAGTCGATACATCTCCTTTTTATTTTTTATTTCTTTTTATTGGTATACAGTTGCCTTACAGTGTTGCGTTAGTTTCTACTGCACAGCAAAGTGGGTCGGCTATATGTATACACATATATCCCCTCTTCCTTGGATTTCCTTCCCATTTAGATCACCACAGAGCACTGAGTTGAGTTCCCTGAGCTATACAGAGACCACCTTCTTTTTATGTATGTATTTTTAAATTTTTAATTTATCTGTTTATGTATGGCCGTGCTGGATCTTCATTGCTCTGGGCTTTCTCTAGTTATGGCGTGGGCTTTGGAGCACAGGCTCAGTAGTTGTGGCACACAATGATGAGGAGTTTAGTTGCCCCTTGGCTTGTGGAATCTTCCTGGCCCAGGGATCAAACCCCTGTTCCCAGCATTAGCAGGCAGGTTCTTAACCACTGGACCACTAGGGAAGTCCCCACATCCTTTTTTAAAAAGAACCTAAGAGACATGTTCTTCCCCAGTCCTCTCATTACAAAGCTCCATCCTCACCACCACAGTGAGGATTCAGTTCAGTTCAGGTCAGGTCAGTCACTCAGTCATGTCCAACTCTTTGTGACCCCATGAACCGCAGTACCTCAGGCCAGTGAGGATAAATAGAAAGAAATAAGACTTCATGCCAGAAAATCCTTTCAGATCGAGGCAGTCACATTTCCTATGCATTAGAGTAAATCAATCTGTCTCTAACCTTAGTTTCCTCATCTGCAAAATGAGGATCATAACACTTACCTTATAGGATTATTTTTAAAACTAAAAGATAAAATATGCAGGTGTAATTTATAAATTATAAAACACCATCAAAATGTCATCTACAAATATTACTCATCTATAAGATGGGTCGTTCATTTTTCAGTGAATAATTATTGATCACTGCCACGTGGCAGACACTTTGCTAGGCTGTAATGACACACATCAACATATCATAGGCCCTAAGGAGCTTAGATTCCAGAGAGGAAGAACCAGGCTCTGGGTGGAGAGAAGCATGCTCTGGGGTGGCTGTGGGTGCTAGGGAGCAGACAGGACACTCAGAGTCGGGAAAGTGAGGGGCTTCAGAGGACTTCCTGAGGAGGTGACCCTGGTGCTGTCTCGTTACAGATCCTAAAGCAAGACATCAAACTCTGGTCACTCCTTCATGAAGTGGGCCACACACTCCACAGTCCTGGGCTCCTAGCCAGTTCAGAGGTGTCACAGCCTCTTAATGCAGAGTTTCTCATCCTCAGAGCCACTGATATTTTAGGCTGGATAATTCTGTTTGGGGGGGTGCTGTCCTGTGCATATCATAGACCATTCAGAAGGAAATGGCAACCCACTACAGTACTCTTGCCTGGAAAATCCCATGGATGGAGGAGCGTTGTAGGCTACAGTCCATGAGGTCTCAAAGAGTCGGACATGACTGAACGACTTCACTTTCACTTTTAGACATACTAGTTAGAGCTCAACAAATATTAATGAATAAATGCATGGAATGAATGAACCACCTAGAGTCCCTTTGACCTATTCTTTTTGGGTTTCATGAAGAAGAGCTCTGAGCTAGTCATTAAGTTATAAGGTGACCGAGTGAGAGTTAACAGTAACTCCACATCTATTTATACGGCACTCTGTGCAGGCTGTATAAGCTGGGTCAAGTTGTTCAAACTCCCTGAGTCTGTCAGGCTCTTCAGTTCCTAAACGCAGACATTAATCCTATCTTGTAAGGTTGCTGGAAGAATTACATGAGATAATTGATGTAAAAATAAAGCATTAGGGGTCTAAGAACTCACTCCTTTGGTGTAATTGGCAAGAGGATGCCATCTTAGCAGGATGCCTCTCAGCTCCTGCCACTAAGCTTTACTAAGGATCACAGGAGTTTGAGCATATGCTTTTTGTTGTTGTTGTTGTTGTTGTAAATGTGGAGAATGTTGAGCACTGCACCAGGAATTGACACATCGGCTATCCAATTCATCACTCACAAGCAACCAGGTTAGTCAAGAGGCCCAAGGAATTCCCTGGTGGTCCAATGGCTAGGACTCCACACTTCCATTGCAGAAGGCCCAGGTTCAATCCCTGGTGGGAGAAACAAGATCCCACGTGCTGCATGGCATGGCCAAAAAATAAAAATAAAAAATCAAGAGGCCCAGACAGTTGTGACTCGCACAGCAAAATTGTACCTCCCTGAATTCAAAAGGCACTAGGGCTGGCCAGCCTGCTCACCACCACCAATTCCATCACATGTTGGCTTTGTTTGGATTGAGATTTTTTGGAAAATGCTTTGCATATTCTGTGTTCTGTAGTTTCTTATAGACATACATAACCAGATCTGGAAATTTCTCCTGAAAATACTGGGAAGGTTCTCCAATTTTTGACTTCATCCTGAAATGAAACAGAAATATTTTGATATGCCTGCCCCAAACTCTGCATCCTCCCTTTTATAGAATATGGCTGTGGAAATTTTTTTTGCTTCCCTGGTGTCTATAGCAAAATAAATAAAAACTTTGGAATCTGACAGAGCAAGATTCATCTCCTGACTGTTCAACTAACAGTAAATTTTGGCAACTTAAGTTTTTTTGCACCTCAGTATTATTATCCATAAAATGGAGATAATACAATTCTACAATCTCTTATCTACAATGCTGAAATCCAAAAGAGCCCTGGAAACTGCAAACTTTGGGTGAGTTTGCAACTGAGGTTTTTGGTAGCAAAAGCTAACTGAATTAACATGGGGCTACACTTACACTGTACATTTGTTTTACCCAGCCACCCAGTCTCCTGTGCTTCTTCTCATAAGAGTCGCTAGCCTTCTGCTCAAGCAGGCTCCACAAAAACTGGAAAGGAAGACAAGAAGCTGATGGGAACGTCCATCATGGACTATAAGACCCTTGTGGTGGGCCTTTTCCAAACAGAAGGGAGGAATGACTGTCCCCTCATCAAAATAAGTTTTCTTCTTTCTATCGAATAGCAGGTATAAACTTAGAACTGGGATTTTTAAATTATTCTGATCTCATATATGACTTATAAGAGCGAAAACAGTTCTTACCGTTTATTCGGTTTTTCATTAATGTGCTCTCCCAAATTCCGGATGAACTTCAGCAGGTCACCTACAGTGTTCTGATAGGTATTCCCTTTACAAAACGCATTCATTTTTCTCATCACAGGTTTGTCAACCTAAAAAAAAAAAATTACACAAAAATGTGGTAACAACACAAAATAAATCCTGATAGAATGTTAATACAAAAAGGCAGAATACAAATTTGAATATAGGCCAAAATTACCACTAATTAATAAAGCAAATTAATAGAAAAGAATGGAAGTAAACACTGTACACCATAATGCTAATTGTGGTTGTATTTGGATGTGGGACTATAAATAACTTTAAATTTGTGTATCTATTTTCCAAGAGAATTATTTTCATAGAAATTAACTACAGTAAAACACGGTTTAGGAAATCGTTGGTTACTGCATGAGGAAATTGGCTCATTATACTATACAGTACTGCTAGCCTGTGACCACCTTTCCAAATTCATAGCTGATTACATCGCCTCTTTAAAGAGAGTTGTCCTGACTGAGACCAGGCCTTGCAGCCACTGCCATAGTGAGTGTGGCTGTTATTTGTTTTGTTTGTAGTTATGGTTCCAAAGGTTACATATTTCTCCTTGTCCCGCAGCTGCTCTCATGTTAGTAATTCCTTTCTCTTTGTGCTCTCACTTTTTTTTTTCATTTATTTTTTAAATTTTTAACTGGAGGATGAATGCTTTATAGTATTGTGTTAGTTTCTGCCATACAGCAACATGGATCAGCTATAAGTACATACATATGTCCCCTCCCTCTTGAACCTCCGTCCCACCTCCACCCCTTCCCACCCCTCTAGGTTGTCACAGAGCACCTGGTTTGAGCTCCCTGCAACATACAGCAAATTCCCACTGACTATCTATTTGTGCTCACACTCTTTGTAGATAGTTCTGATATTTAGAAATAGTTTGGAGTAAGAGAATAAGATGCAACAAGCATGAAGCCAGAGGGGCCCTTAGGAAGAGTAACTGGTGACTAGAAGGCTGCCTGGGTGGTACTATCAGTTCCTTGCAGAACTTACTGGGTAGTGGGAAAGACAGATGTTAAGGCAGCAATTATGAGTGTGATGTGTGGTCTAGAGGCAGACAAGGCAAGGAAAGCAAAACGAGAACCCAGAGACAAGGAGGTATGGGAGAAGTAGAGTCCTACATCAGGTCCAAGATATGGAAGATGTTAGTCCCACTCAAAGACAAGAGTTATGGATTTTCCCATAACGCTCTGCTTATGTCTCAGGGGTACCCAGCATGTATCCCACAGCCATCCCTTCTGTAGATCTCTCAGCCTCACTTGGATACTATACTCTGCTTTGTATATCCATGACCTTGCATGGTCCTAACACATACTGGTATTTGACAGATGTCTGCCAATTAACAATAGTGAAAGGTCTGATAGTGCCAATTAGACTGAATGAGTGATTAATTATTATGCTCCACTATAGGTGCATGTGTGCTAAGTTGCTTCAGTCATGTCTGACTCTGTACGGCCCTATGGACTGCAGCCTGCCAGGCTCCTCTGTCCATGGGATTCTCCAGGCAAGAATACTGAAGTGGGTTGCCATGCCTTCCTTCAGAGGATCTTCCCAACCCAGGGATCAAACCCACGTCCCTTGTGTCTCCTGCATTGGCAGGCAGGTTCTTTACTATTAGT
Source organism: Ovis aries (assembly GCF_016772045.2). Taxonomy (NCBI): domain Eukaryota; kingdom Metazoa; phylum Chordata; class Mammalia; order Artiodactyla; family Bovidae; genus Ovis; species Ovis aries. Next base: position 63,068,489 of record NC_056065.1, read on the forward strand.
GCCACCTGGGAAGCCCATGTTCCGCTATATTGAGTTCAAGTTGGGTGGACCTTCTCTGGAAGAGAAGGAATTTGAAAGATGATTGTTTTTTGTTTCTCTGTTTTCTCATCCAGAAAGTAAGTGTGGGTTTGTGGATGCTCAACGCTGGGCTGTGCACCGGCATCAGAGGCAGCCAGTCTCCCTGGATGGAAATGCCCCCATGGAAGTACCTCCCTTGGACTAAACTCTATTTAATCAGCTGCTCTTGTCACAGTGGAAATAGAATTATTAGTCAGACCTCACTCAGAAAACAAGGCTTGAGAGAAAGAGTCACAGAAGACGAAAAGGCTTCTGGGCTGTGACAAGTCCATCCTAACGAGGAGCCTAGATGAGTATCTCAGGAGGACCTGGCCTGGAGCAGAGACCCAGAGAGCTGAGGGGGTCTGGGATGGGAGGAGGGCAAGGAAAACCCCTCTTACCCCTTGGTTGAACCAGGTTCATAGTATAAAAAAGAGGAAAACCAACATAACACACGACACAGATTCTTATTCCTGGAATAACTCCCACACCATAGGAGTTGTTCATACCTTTTCTGTCCACTGGTTAAAACTTGTGGAAAGTTCAGATGCTTCAGGTTGCAGAAGCTGGAGGATCTTGCTACAAGTATTTCGTGTTTTGATGTCAGATTCATTTCCCACATCCCGGAGGGTCCGGAAGCGGCTGAGAATAACAGAATGATCATGATCATTCCACCCTTCCCACTTTTCCCAGAAAGAGAAAACTATTAGATTTCGGCATTTGATAAGAGTAGTAACAGCATGTCTCTAAACAATCTGCACAATAGGAGAGCTCTCGCTGTCTCTTCTTGCCCGAATCATTTTTCTGTTCTTCAGTGGAGAAAATCAGATCCAGAGAAGTTAAGTCACTCCTCCAGTGATGTCCTGCCAGGAAATTCCAAGCTGAGAGAAAAGCCTGCGTCTGCTGATTCCCAGCCTGACTCCTGCCCACCTCACCATGATGGTTAATTTCATCTGTTAATTTCACCAACCACACACACAGCACTCAGATTAAATATTACTCTGGGTGTGTCTGTGGGGACGTTTCCAGAGGAGATTAGCATTTGAACCAGTGAAGCAGACAGCCCTTCCCAGTGCGAGTGGGCATCATCCAATCTATGGGTGGCCTGAATAGAATGAAAGGGGAAATTTGCCCCCTCCCTGCTGATCACTTTGGCTGGGACATGGTTCTACTCCTGCCCTCAGTTCTCCGAGTTCTCAGGCCTTCAGACCTTTACTGGAATCTGCATCTTCAGCTCTCCTGGTTCCCATGCCTTTGAATTCAGACTAAATTATACAACTGACTTTCCTGGGTCACCAGCTTGAAGAGGGCAGATGGTGGAACTTCTCAGCCCCAATATTGCATGAGACATTTCCTTATTTTGTATATATATCAGGTTGGTTGAAAAGTTCTTTGTGGTTCTTCTGTAGTAGCATCTTACGGAAAACCCCAATTGAACTTTCTGGCCAACCCAATATAAAGAGCCCTGACTAATCCACTCACCATCTTCATCCTAGAGGCCTGTAATATACACTGTTTTCCTTACCTCTCCCAACTCCAAAAGAAAGGATGAGCCAGCAGGCTACTCAGATGGCCCTTCACATTGTCCCCAGGGACTAACAGATGCTGAATGAGGTCCCGAGTTTCCTCATCTGGAGAATGTTCAATCAAGTCTTCAGTTTTTAGATCCTTCAGCCTCTCAAAAGAAACATTTCCCTTGTTTACCACATACAGGACCAGCAGTCCCAGGGCCTGCACAGAAGCCATGAGTGAATGAAAGTCACTCAGTCATGTCTGACTCTTCGTAAACCCATGCACTGTAGCCCACGAGGCTCCTCTGTCCATGAGATTCTCCAGGAAAGAATACTGGAGTGGGTTGCCATTCCCTTCTCCGGGGGATCTTCCCCACCCAGGGATCAAACCCAGGTCTCCTGAATTGTAGGCAGATTCTTTACCATCTAAGCCACCAGGGAAGCCCATAAATCAAGTTAAAAGTGCTTATGAATTAGCACTCTATTTGGGGAACTTTGGAGGGTGGGGCACAGGCTATGAACAAATGGAAAATGGGTAGAATCTCAAGAAGCTCACAGGTTGGGTATGGGCTTGGGCATGGAGAACTCTTCAAGGAAGTGTAGGTTTATAAGGAGCAAAAGATAATCCCAGGCCAGAGCTGTCAGAGCAGACTGCGTACAGGAAGAGGAGTTTGAGCTAGACCTCAAAGTACAGATAGAATTTTTAGATAAACCAGGGAAAGGGAGAGGGTTTTAAACAAGCAGCAGGGGGTGCTCAGAGTCTGGCTCGGAACAGGGACTTTGGGTTGGGCCTGTGTCAGGCAGGAGATTAAAGAGCCAGACCAGGTCCAGAAGAACACAGTGAACACCCCAGGAGTCAGGACACAGCAGGGAAGAAAGACTAGGGGGAAGACCAGCACAGGAAATTCTGCACTAAGAAAGACACCAGTCAGGGAAGGAGCTCAGATCTGGAGCCACTGAGCCAGAAAGGCCAGGCATGGATGGAGAACTCTTACCAATTGGGTTGGAGGTTCAGCACCCTGGAGAACTCCAGGGGGGGTGGGCTGCCCTAACAGGTCAGAGTCTATCCAGGAGCTGCGGTCTACAGAGGCTATGTCTCCTGCTGTGTCTCCTCTCTGGGAACACAGTTATTTAGGATCTTAACCTGTGGGGCCAAGTATAGTCTCTTGAGCTGGGAATCAATCCCATCATTCCCATGTGCTTCAGAGGGCCTTAGTATCTGGCCCTCCTAGGAGTTTAGCACATGAATTTGAAGAGTGGGAAGAGAAATCTCATTTACTTTGTCTTCAGGCAGCAAATACTTCCTATAGGAATTGTGGAATTATTCTGGAGAAATCTCCTGGAGGTAATTCTTCAAGAAATGTGGCATGCTCAATGTATTTGTTATTTAGCCTGTGAGGGTAGAGAGACATCCAAAGAGATACAGAAACTGCCACAGCAAGGACCAACTCCACACCCACCCAGAGAGATGCTGTTGTCTGCAAGGGAGTGAGGGCCATCATACCAGGGAAATGCCTTGAAACTTCTTTCTTTCCTAGGCAAAATCGGAACGTCCTTTAATCGGCCACAGGAAGTCAGGTAATGAACGAATAAGGAAGTAGAGAGATGGAAAAGAAAACTGTTTCTAGAAATTACCTCTAGATCTCTCTTGATTTCCTGTGGATCTCCAGTCCCCTTGATGCTTTCATCAAAATCTGCCAGGCAAGCACCATTCTTGGAATCTAAAGGAGAGTTTGTGGAGATGCATTGAAATTGCTTATTCCTGGGCAGCATGTATGGAGAGGGTAACATGGAAACTTACATTACCATACGTAAAATAGATAGCCAGTGGGAATTTGCTTATGACTCAGGGAACTCAAACTGGGGCTCTGTAACAACCTAGAGGGTGGGAGGTGGGTGGGAGGTTCAAGAGGGAGGGGACATGTATACTGTGCCTGATTCATGTTGACGTTTGGCAGAAACCAACACAATATTGTAAAGCAATTATCCTTCAATTTAAAAATATATAAATACATTTTTAAAAAAGAAAATCCTCAATCCCCATGTTATAATTAATTTACATAAATATGTAACTCAATGTACAATCCATCATCGCTGAGGAAGACAATGATGAGCTCATATCTGCCTTGTTTACTTTTCAAAACAGTCACATGCACTGCATTCTTTGACCTACTGGTATCTGCCAAGAGCAAGATTTACATTTTATTCATCCCAAGCCACGGGTTGGGGAAGCATGAGGATAAGTATAGCCAGCTCCCCCTTCATGCAATTCCTGGGGTCAAAGAGCACAGATTTGTAAAGAAGCTGCTGGCAGAAGTTACGGTTATGTCCTATAGCTGAAGAACAACTAGACCCTAGAGCTGAAGGGTCCAAATCCAAGACCACCTTAGCATAGCATTCTACCAAATCAAGCCCACTCCACTGCTCACTATGACATTGTCATCTGTGACCACGAGTCAACCACGTGCTTCTAATGAATCGTTGCCTCCCCCCCGCCTTCAGCATCTTCCTCCCTTGAAGGAAGCCACTGAGTCCTCAGAAACAGGGATAAGAGAGGTGGGGAACAAAGTGAAAGGTGATTTGTCCCCAAAGAGGTGGCTTAAAGGAGTCTGAGAAGGAAGGCTGGCTAACCGCAGATACCAGCCAGTACAATTGTGTGCTCAGAGTCCTTTCATTATGAATTTGGTCTTCAGCATTGTAGGGAAATCCAGAGTCTCACAAAAATAAATGCATCAAATTGTTCAACAAATGTTTCGTGAGAGAAAAAATGATGGCGAGGTAGGAGAACACAGTCCTTGCTCTGCAGAGTTTAGAGTCTCTGGGCAAGGGGACCGATAGTAAAGGAATAAATACATGGCTAAACATTAATTGCAGTTTTGAAAATGCTAGCCAAAAGTTCAGGATGCCCTAAAAGTTTACCATGAGAAGAGCTACATGGCTGCATAGAGAGGGGGAAGTTTTCAATAAGGAAGAGATGCCTAGGGAATTTCCTGGAGACCCAGTGGTTAGGACCCCACACTTCCAGTGTAAGGGGCATGGGATCAATCCCTGGTCAGGGAACTAAGATCCTGCAAGCCTCAGGGTGAGGCCAAAAAAAAAGGAAGAGATGCCTAGACAGAAAAGATCAGTAGAAATTGGATAGGTGAGTGGAATGGGGAAGAAAGGGAAAAGAGAATTCCAGATAGGAATTCATGGAGAATGCCTGGGCTGGCGAAACAGAGTCAGAAGGTGGTCTATAATGAGACTGAAGGAGCAGATGGGGTGCACATCATAAATCACAACTGTTTTCAATTATTTCAATAATTCCCTTCACTTATTTAAGCTACTTTGTGTTTTCTGCTACAGAAATTTGAAAGTGTTTAATGGGACACTTCACATCTCTTCTAGCATTTGATTTTTTTTTCCCCCCATGAAAAGTGAAAGTGTTAGTCACTCAGTCCTGTCTGACTCTGTGATCCCATGGGTTGTAGCCCATCAAGGCTCCTCTGTCCATGGCATTTTCCAGGCAAAAATACTGGAGTGGGATGCCATTTCCTTCTCTAGGGGAATCTTCCCGATCCAGCAGTTGAACCTGTGTCTCCTGCATTGCAGGCAGTTTCTTTACCATCTGAGCCCAGTTTTTTATTTTTAGTTTCAACAGACATTGTTAAAGTGCTATACAAATTTTAAAGCTTATACCCAGTTTCTGTATACGACATCAAGAGGGACTTCGGCCCTGCTGACACCTGACTTTGTGCCAGTGGAACTGGTTTCACACTTCTGGCATCCAGAACCATGGGAGATTAAATTCCTATTGTTTTAAGGCACCAAGTTTGTGACAATTTCTTTCAACAGCCATGGGAAAGTTATATACTTGGTTATAGTTATGTTTCTTTGGGTATAAATTCTCCTGTCTGATGCCTCTCTTTCATGGTATTAAGAGGGTAACAGGCAGGAAGACCAGGGTTTTCCAAATGGAGGAAATAGGCTGCAAGTGTCAGACATTTTTTTATTTCTCTTAAGTGGCAGGAGGAAACAAACTACAAAGGCTAAGATTTTTTTCCCTTCTCTATACAAATTTAAAAAGCGGTTTCTCTTAAAATTCTGTGTTGCCATGATGACACCTAGCTCCACCTGAACTTCAGTTCAGTTCAATTCAGTCACTCAGTCATGTCCAACTCTTTGAGACCCCATGGACTACAGCATGCCAGGCCTCCCTGTCCATCACCGACTCCTGGAGTTTACTCAAACTCATGTCCATTGAGCCGATGATGCCATCCAACCATCTCATCCTCTGTCATCCCCTTCTCCTCCCACCTTCAATCTTTCCCAACATCAGGGACTTTTCAAATGAGTCAGTTCTTCACATCAGGTGGCCAAAGTATCAGAGTTTCAGCTTCAGCATCAGTCCATCTAATGAATATTCAGGACTGATTTCCTTTAGGATGGACTGGTTGGATCTCCTTGCAGTCCAAGGGACTCTCAAGAGTCTTCTCCAACACCACAGTTCAAAAGCATCAATTCTTCAGCACTCAGCTTTCTTTATAGTCCAACTCTCACATCCATAAATGACTACTGGAAAAACCATGGCCTTGACTAGATGGATCTTTGTTGGCAAAGTAATGTCTCTGCTTTTTAATATGCTGTCTGCTGCTGCTGCTGCTGCTAAGTCTCTTCAGTCATGTCTGACTCTGTGCGACCCCATAGATGGCAGCCCACCAGGCTCCCACGTCCCTGGGATTCTCCAGGCAAGAACACTGGAGTGGGTTGCCATTTCCTTCTCCAATGCGTGAAAGTGAAGTCGCTCAGTCGTGTCCAACTCTTAGCAACCCCATGGACTGCAGCCCACCAGGCTCCTCCATCCATGGGATTTTCCAGGCAAGAGTACTGGAGTGGGGTGCCATTGCCTTCTCCAATATGCTGTCTAGGTTGGTCATAACTTTTCTTCCAAGGAGCAAGTGTCTTTTAATTTCATGGCTGCAGTCACCATCTGCAGTGATTTTGGAGCCCAAAAAATAGTCAGCCACTATTTCCACTGTTTCCCCATCTATTTGCTATGAAGTGATGGGACCAGATGCCATGATTTTAGTTTTCTGAATGTTGAGCTTTAAGCCAACTTTTTCACTCTGCTCTTTCACTTTCATCAAGAGGCTGTTTAGTTCTTCTTCGCTTTCTGCCATAAGGGTGGTGTCATCTGCATATCTGAGGTTACTGATATTTCTCCTGGCAATCTTGATTCCAGCTTGTGTTTCATCCAGCCCAGTGTTTCTGAACTTAACTTTTCTCAAACCTTGAGCTAACCAGTGCATTTTTCTTATGGAAATATTTGTCTTAAGCTATGTTAATGAACTATGTATTTACCCTAGACTCTGTCTTCAAGATGCTTCCGCCTAAGACTCAGAACCCTCTTGACAAACCAGTATGTTTTACTCATACATTGTTCTCCTAATCTATGTTAATGAAACTCTACATTTACTTGGAAACCTGCCTTTCTTCAAGATTCATGTCAATCGTTTTATAACCCGGGATGACTCACCTGATGCCAATGTTATCTCAAAATGCGTGTTGTGGATGAGGGGGCTGGTGCCAGTCTCTGAGTTTTGAGACATTTCCTTTCTCTAATTAGCAGAATGCTAGTGGCTATATAACATCCGGCTAAAGACTAGCAGCGGGGCACTCCTTCTGCCCCCTGCTGATCTCTATGTCAGAAGCTTTCTCTATCTCTTATACTTTAGTAAAGCTTTATTACACAAAAGCTCTGAGCGATCAAGCCTTGTCATTGGCCCCGGATTGAATTCTTCTCCTGCGGAGGCCAAGAATCCTGGTGTCTTTCATGGTTCAGCAACAACCTTTCAGTATCAGCAACTCTTATAATTTTTTTTTTTTTTTGCCACATTGTGTGGCATGTAGGATTTTAGTTCCCCAACCAGGAATGGAACCCCAGTTCCCTGCATTGGAAGCAGGGGGTCCCAACCACTAGAACCACCAGGGAAGTCTACCAGCAACTCTTAGGTGATTTTTGACTGTATGTTTTACGTTGCAGTTGAGACCCCCTGACATCCTGTGAGTTGCTTCTGTAATGCCATCCAACACAGAGGAGGGATGAGAGCATTGTCAGATCTCCTTTGCATTTTTTTCAGTGAAGCTCTGGGGTAAGCGGGCCATGCCACTTAATTGTTGCTTTGGCAGACATCCTGTGCGTATAACAGCTCTTTGTTTCTCTCTTTTTCTTTCTGAATTCTTATGAGTTTTTTAAAATTTATTATTAACTGGAAGATAATTGCTTTACATTATTGTGTTGGCTTCTGCCCTAAAACAATGTGAATCAGTCATCAGTTCAGTTCAGTCACTCAGTCGTGTCCGACTCTTTGTGACCCCAAGAATCACAGCACACCAGGCCTCCCTGTCCATCACCAACTCCCGGAGTTCACTCAGACTCACGTTCATTGAGTCAGTGATGCCTATATCTCTTCCTCTTCAATCTTACCCCATCCGCCCCTCTAGCTTGTCACAGAGCACTGTGTTGAGCTCCCTGTGTTACACAGCAACTTCCCATTAGCTCTCTATTTTATTCATGGTAACGTTATGTGCTACTCTCTCAATTCGTCCCACCCTCTCCTTGCCCCCACCCACCCACCCCCCACTTCAAACAATAAATGCTGAAGAGCGTGTGGAGGAAAGGGAATCCTCTTGCACTGTTGGTGGGAATGTAAACTGATACAGCAACAATGCAGAACAGTATGGAGACTCCTTTAAAAACTAGGAATAAAACTACATTACAACCCAGTAATCCCACTACTGGACACATACCCTGAGGAAGCCATAACTGAAAAAGACACATATACTCCAAAGTTCATCACAGCACTGTTTATAATAGCTTGGACATGGAAGCAACCTAATGTCTACCAACAGCTGAATGGATAAAGAAGTCGTGGTACATATATATAATGGAATATTTCTCAGCCATATAAAGGAACACATTTGAGTCTTTCTCTTAAAATCATCAGTGACTCAATGTCTCAAGTAGTCCCCGTGTCTGCAGGCAGAAAGGCCTGTCACAGATGCTTGGTCCCTAGGGGAGAGGGGAAGCCCAGGGTTTGATCTTCCTGATTCTACTGAGGTAGCAATCTGCCTGCTCTCTGGTCCTTGGTTCTCCCCTGTTTCTGGCTTCCATTGCTTTTGAGTGGTGCTTTTCTGTACTCTTCCCACTTACATGAGTAATGTTTTTCTGTGGCTTTCCGCATTTGTCCTGGGCTCCTATGCTAATCTTCAATCCCATCCTATCTATGTTTAGTCTCTCCATGATTCCTCAAGGATTTTGTCCTCTAAGAATTCTTTTTTTAATGTTGATTTTAATTACAAATTCACTTAAAAATCTTTTCCCATCATTTGAAGAATTTAATACAGGGAAGAGTCTGCAGTATGTATTAGGCTCACCACCTTGATGCAGAAATATAATCGATTCTTTATTGTTCAAGCTTAGGAATGGAAGAAGTGGTGCTAGAAATTTTGAAGAATAGGTAGTCAGAAATTATTTTTCTTTAGAATGTGATGTGTGACCCTTTCGCATCAAGATCGGCAAGTAGAATTGGGAAGGTCCTCACCCCTGAATGAACCTCAAAGACTCTTTCTCAGCAGGTAGAGTTGTACATACTCTGGCCCTTGTCCATCTCGCCAGCAAAGTTGCTTAAAACCAGGAAGGAATGACATGAGCACCTGTCCTCAAACTAAAGCCAGATCTTATGTGTACCTATTTCTCTCTTCCAGTACCTTATATACTGCTCTCTGCCTCTAAATGCCCACACCTTCTTTTTGCCCTGGTTCCTTACACCAAGTTTAAACTCAGTGCATATCTGTAGGTTAGGTATCTACTTCTGCTTTAGCCCTCTAGATAAGTACCTGGCCTTTGTTGGGCACGTACCATGTACAGGTGACTTGTCCATTTGACACACAGCACTTAGACTTTGTTAACAACATTATGAAGGAGGTTATGAAGGAGTCCCAAGTGAGGAAACCAACACTCACAGAATTAAGCAACTTGCTTGAGGTTACAAAACTTCAAAGTGGTGGGACTAGGCTGCAAGGCTCCCTAATCCTGGCTGAAGCTGAGGATCTTTCTAAATTATTATTTATGTTTGGCTGCACTGGGTCTTCATTGCTGCAAGAGGGCTTTCTCTAGCTGTGGACAGCAGCAGTTACTCTCTAGTTTTGGTTCATGGGCTTCTCATTTCAGTGACTTCTCCTGCTGTGGAGTAAGGTTCTAGAGTAAGGGCTTCAGTAGTTGTGGCACATGGGCGTAGTTGCCCGGCGACATGTGGAATCTTCCTGGACCAGGGATCAAACGTGTGTCCCCTGCATTGGCAGGCGGGTTCTCAACCACTGGACCACCAGCGAAGTCCAAGCCGAGGCTCTTACTACTGCACCACCTCGCCCCCTGGACTTCATACTCAGCTCTGCTTGCTTCCTTGAACGTTGCTGTAGTGCACTCTTGGTTTACCAGAGTGCACACTGACTTGTTCAGCCTGCTTGCAGTGTGTTTCACTAGTGTTACATCTTATCCTGGGTCCCAGGTTTGACCTCAATTTTGCCATTAAGTTTCACGGTCACTGAGCACACACACAACATTCACCATTAACTGCCACCTTGTCTGAAGGAACACACTTTCTAGATTCTCTTTCTTACAGATTCCTCTAGGAATTCAAACTTGGAGTTGGCTCCATCCAAGACCTACATTCATATTTGTATTTGCCAAGGGCAGCATAAAGTTAGCCTGGTATTCCATAAGCTTCCTTCACCTCCACATGGAATAATACAGGTTCTACCTGGTAGCAGGAGAAACTCCGCTATATCTACGGATTTGCTACATTCATCCTCAAATTGAACAATCCGCACTGACTGTAGTTCTTTCCTATTCTGCCATGAAAATCTGTTTCTCTGATAAATAAAGACCCTACATTTCTAGAGAAGACTGGCGACTCACCTATTAAGATGTTCTGTGGTTCCAGATCCTGATGAGTGTATCCAGACAGGTGTAGTTCCTCAACAGCCTTGAACAGAGATGAGAGGATGTTTCGGGCAAATTCATCTTCCTTGTTTTGCACAGCCTCTCCTCTGTGCTCAGCCAAGTGCTTCCCCAGCGTGTGCTCACACAGGGCAAGGCACACATACAGACAGCCCCCGTCGCTCTCACTGCCATAGAATGTCACCACGTGACCGTTGGCTCGGTTGCTCTGCAAACAAGAGACTTCATTTTGTCCCCGTGTGCTGCCTTCATAGAACCGCTTCACGGCTACCTCTTGTTCCTCATAGAACCCCAGGTAGATGCCCCCTTCAGAAGTGTCAGCGATTTTGTATTCTTCATCAATAAAGATCTTAAGTTTGCCTATCATAGGGCGGTATATCCCGTGGAGATGTTTCAGGGCCACCCCCCAACGTGAGCTCTGAGGCTTCCAGGCTATAGCGGGAGGGCAAACGTCTTCTACGGCTCCATGCTGGCGAAGAAACTTTGCAAGGTCAGAGTCATAATTGCGCTTCGCTATTGCGACAAGGTCCCCGCATTTTGTGCTGGCTCCTTTGTGACACAGCAACTGGGCAATTGCCTTCAGCTTAAGCTCGACAGCAAGCAGCAGTGCTGTTTTACCCTCACTGTCTGTGTCATTGATCTCTATACCTGTTTGTTCCAGAAGCATCTGTACCAGATCCAGGTTCTTCTTTTCCACTGCCAAGATCAGTGGCGTCTTCCTTCCCTCCCCCCTCACATTGACATCAACCTTACAGTCCAGCAGAAGGCGAGTAATGGCTTTCACCTTCTCATCATCAGAGTTCAGAAGAGCATAGACCAAAGCATTTCTGCCCCTATTGTCCTGGGCATTGACATCCGCCCCCATCTCATGAAGGAGGATCTCCACGACATCTACATGCCCTTTTCTAGCAGCATCCATGAGAGCAGTGGCCCCTCCTTTCTTAATCCTCTCTTGATCCTCCATTGTCTTTCTGTGCAAATTCACCTCTGCTCCATTGCTATACAGGAACCTTAAGGCTTCGACTTTGCCATACACAGCAGCTTCCATGAAAGCGGTGAAGCCATTAACATCGCACTCATTGACATCTGCTACTTTAGGAAGTAATAGTTTGAGCAACTTCACGTTTCCGACTATCCCAGCAATGATGAAGGGAGTGGCGCCATTCTTCTTCCGCAGACAAGGCTCAGCACCATGACTAAGCAGAAGATCCACAATGTCTTCTCTGTCAACTTGCACTGCATTATGCAAAGGCGACCAGCCCCATTCTTCCTGGAAATTGACATCAGCCCCTCTTTCTAGCAGTTGCTGGACCAACTCAATGTCTTCATCTTTAACAGCTTTAATCAACAAATGATTGTCATCCTTTGAAGCCTTCCCATTACTAGAGGGTGTGGGTCTTTCCTGAGGGTTGTTATGGCTCTCAGTCTCCATGATGGTATATACCACTGGCTACAACTTTCTTGCCTTCTCTTTGAGAAAATGAAAACTTATCTCCTTGGGTTTGATCAAAGAGACATGGAACGCTTAGAAACTCCTGTCAGGGGAAATAGGAATTGTCTGGCTACAGACCACCAGTATGAGGAGGCACAATACTCTTGGGGTCTTCTGAATTTTCACCTGGAGATGAGAGAGGTAATTTGTAGTGTTATAAGAGTGAGAAAACATTCGAATTAGATATATTAATTTTACTAGCAATGTTTTCAAAATACATCTATTATATAATTTTTTAATTATAGAATATTATAAATATATGTCTTTTCATACTGTTCATGGGGTTCAATCCTGAATATTCATTGGAAGGACTAATGCTGAAGCTGAAGCTCCAATAATTTGGCCACCTGATGTGAAGAGCCGACTCATTGGAAAAGACCCTGATGTTGGGAAAGATTGAGGGCAGGAGGAGAAGGGGGCAATAGAGGATGAGACGGTTAGATAGCATCACTGACTCAATGGACATGTATTTGAGCAAGCTCTGGGAGACAATGAAGGACAGAAGAGCCTGGTGTGCTGCAGTCCAGGGTGTCACAAGTGGCTAAGTCAGCCACAACTTAGCAACTGAAAAGCAACAACAACATAAATATATATAAATTGTAAGCAAGAAAAGTATTACTCTATTCTCCCACTGCTTAGAAACAGGCATAGTTAGTACAGTCTATAAATTATTTTTTAAAATAGTTGGGTTCATGATCTGTAACTTTGCATTTGGCTTCCTTTCATTTAATACCTTAATTATAAATAATGTCCTATGTTATTACAAAGTATTTTAAAATATTTTAATGTCTGCAATAGACCATCAGAGAGGTGTTTCAGTTCCCTACTACTGAGCAGATTTTTAAAGTAACTTTTAAACAAGAGTTTCAAAATTAGATTTTTTTTCACAATTCTAAATAATGTTATAGCAAATTTAGCTTATTTTATCTTGTTTTCTTATGATAGATCTTATAATAGATTTCTTACAATTGATTTCAAAGAACTGAATGACCAGTCAAAGGCTATGATTGTTTTTAAGATTCTCAACCTATATTAATACATTTTTTTCCAATGCCATATAAACACACTCTTATTAGAAATAAATGGCCTCTTAAAAAAACCAGAACCCTTACTTAATAAGAAAAAATGTGTTTTTCATCAATCTGCATTTCTGGTTGAGCATGCTCAGTCCATTCCTGGCTCTTTGCAAGTGCAAAATTGTACACTCCTATTCAAAGTAGTGTAGAGTGAGCAGCAGTCCCCAGACTTTCGGGCACCAGGGACCAGTTTTGTGGAAGACAATTTTTCCATGGCCTGGGAGTGGGGAAGGGGTGGGTTTGGAGATGACTCAGGGCATAACAGTTATTGTGCACTTTATTTCTATTATTATTACATCAGCTCCAACTCAAGTCATCTGGCATTGGATCCCAGAGTGGGGGGACTCCTGGAGCAGGGGAAGCACTCGAACCCCCACCTCTGCAAGATCCAAGTTTGGCCCCTGGGTGTGTAACTCTGCTGCTGCTGCATCACTCCAGTCGCGTCCGACTCTGTGCGACCCCATAGGCAGCGGCCCACCAGGCTCCCCCGTCCCTGGGAGTCTCCAGGCAAGAACACTGGAGTGGGTTGCCATTTCCTTCTCCAATGCAGGAAAGTGAAAAGCGAAGTCCCTCAGTCATGTCGGACTCTTACCTACCCCACGGACTGCAGCCTGCCAGGCTCCTCTGCCCATGGGATTTTCCAGGCAAGAGTGCTGGAGTGGGGTACTGTTGTGTAACTCTAGACTCTTCCTAATTGTGTAACCTTAGATTATTGAGTCTGAATTTTCTGTTCCCTCAAATAGGGATGACAAAAAATACAGTCCCCCATATAAAGTGTACTTAAGTAGGGAGAAGGCAATGGCACCCCACTCCAGCACTCTTGCCTGGAAAATCCCATGGACAGAGGAGCCTGGTAGGCTGCAGTCCATGGGGCCGCGAAGAGTCGGACATGACTGAGCGACTTCACTTCGACTTTTCACTTTCATGCACTGGAGAAGGAAATGGCAACCCACTCGTATTCTTGCCTAGAGAATCCCAGGGACGGGGGAGCCTGGTGGGCTGCCATCTATGGGGTCACACAGAGTCAGACACAACTGAAGCGACTTAGCAGCAGCAGCAGAAGTAGGGAGAGGGTAAAATATTAGGCCTTCAATAAATGGTAGAGCTAATTACATCACTTTATTTTTTATTTTTTATTTTTTTTTACATAACTTAATGAAAAGAAGAAAAAAAATACTTTAACACACCCCGTTCTTCCCACCCAGTGCTTTACATGCTACACAAATAGGGAACCTATGAGGGGTCAATTTATTCCATCAGATCTGAGCAATTTAGATACAATTCAGACAGCAGAGGGCAGCAAACTTACCTGAATGTTTATAACTGCTTCTGCTACAAAGTGACTTAGTAGCAGCAGCTTTTGTTCTTGGAGAAGGAAATGGCAACCCACTCCAGTGTTCTTGCCTGGAGAATCCCAGGGACGGGGGAGCTTGGTGGGCTGCCGTTTATGGGGTTGCACAGAGTCGGACATGACTGAAGTGATTTAGCAGTAGCTGCTACAAAAATCACAAAGCAACCATTTTTCAGCAGTCCCACCTGCCTGACAGTCTCAAAGCCTCTACCCTCAGAGAGCTAACCAAATGTGCAGCGGGAGCAAAGTCACCCAGCAGTGAACTCTTTGGATCAAATGTTTGTGTAAACACCTTTAGCGACAATGAATGGGAGGTGGGCTGGAAAAGATCAAGGAAAGAAAGAAGCTCAAAGAAACCTGGAGGATTCAGGGTTTCTACAAACTTCTTTTCTTCTCTGCTCTTTTACTTATTCCAGGCGCTTCCTCCAACTGCTAACTTCAAAGTAATACTATCATTTAAGAACACCACACCTTGGACTAACTTATGAGGAAACGGGAAAAAAAAAAAAAAATTGATAGTAGTAAGACTCCACGGCCTGTAGCCCACCAGGCTTCTCTGTCCGTGGAATTTTCCAGGCAAGAGTACTGGGTTGCCATTTCCTGCTCCAGGGAATAATAATAATAATAATAATGATGAAAGAAATCCGAGTAAACCTTCAGAGTAGAAAATAAAAACAGCTCAACAAAAGCCTTGCGAAAGTCGAGTCCCGCTTTCAGTTCATTTTCCCCACACGATCAGAGGAGCCTGATACACACAGACACCTTAAGTAATGTGTGGATTATGACAGAACCCTGGAAATCTCAGAAGGGCTTAGGTGCAAAGGGTCCCCTGGGACTGGCCGGCTGCCTCCGTGTGCTCCTTCCCCTCCCCCAGTTTCACACCCACTTCACCTCCAGTCCCCAAAGCCCGAGGAATCCTTCAAAGACAACACCTTCTCAAGCTTTCCCAGCTCTCCTCCCTCTGCGTATCCTACCTTCTAAACGCAGATGCCTCCTCTTCAGTCATTCCTCTGGCGGCATCTAACCGTCAAATACTGTTGCCAGCAGGAAAACAGCCTCTCCTGGGACCGGAGCCCGCGGGGCGGAGTCCGGAGAATGACAGGAGGCGGAGGGAACGCTGACCACGCCCACACTCGGCAGCGGCGGCCTGAGCTAGTAGCCACTTAGGGCTTCCCCGGCGGCTCAAACAGTAAAGAATCTGCCTGCAATGCAGGAGGCGTGGGTTCGATCCCTGGGTCGGGAAGATCCCCTGGAGGAAGAAATGGCAACCCACTCCAGTATCCTTGCCTGCAGAATCCCATGGACTAAGGAGCCCGAGGCAGGGAGTGGGCAGGGAGGCCGCATGCATCCTGCCGCTAGGCCTGCCGCCTTTCAGGTCACAGCATCTAGTTCCATTTCGACCATGTTGTTCCAAATCCCATATCTTCTTAAGGGAAATGAACGGTAATTAAACATTTATTGAGCACTGACTGGGTGCCCGGCACTTTGTTTATTGCTTCACAAGAGATATGTACCCAGTCAACCCCTAATAATACTGCTGATGATGAAACCAACGCTCAGAAAAGCTGGGTGAGCCCAAAGCCCAAGCTCCCTCACTCACCGGGGCGCTCTGGAAATGGCACCAAGCTGGCAGTCCAGAGCTGTGGCTGTTCTGCTGGGTGACCTCAGGCAGGTAGTTGAATGATGTTGGGACACAGTGATTCATCACACAAATGCCTCATAGGGGGTCTTCCTGGAGCTTGCATCTTAGTAGGGAGAGATAGACCGTTAACCATTGAGAAATGCAAGGTCCGTCTAGTCAAGGCTATGGTTTTTCCAGTAGTCATGTATGGATGTGAGAGTTGGACTATGCAGAAAGCTGAGCGCCGAAGAATTGATGCTTTTGAACTGTGGTGTTGGAAAAGACTTGAGAGTCCCTTGGACTGCAAGGAGAGCCAACCAGTCCATTCTAAAGGAGATCAGTCCTGGGTGTTCTTTGGAAGGAACGATGCTAAAGCTGAAACTCCAGTACTTTGGCCACCTCATGTGAAGAGCTGACTCATTGGAAAAGACTCTGATGCTGGGAGGGATTGAGGGCAGGAGGAGAAGGGGACAACAGAGGATGAGATGGCTGGATGGCATCACTAACTCGATGGACCCGAGTCTGGGTGAACTCCGGGAGTTGGTGATGGACAGGGAGGCCTAGTGTGCTGCAGTTCATGGAGTTGCAAAGAGTTGGACATGACTGAGCAACTGAACTGAACTGAACATGATTTCAGGTCACGATATCATGACCCTATCATCCCAGTTCCTTATGTGCATCATCACTACTACCATCCAGTCCCCCATCACATCATACTGCTTCCCACATCCATGTCTCTGCACACACTGCTTTTGCTATCTGAACTAATAATAATGATGGTAGTAGCAAGCACTTACGTAGCTCTTTAGTATGCTGCAGGAACTGTTCTGAGCCAACAAAAATTACACATTCTTGTTGTTGTTTAGTCACTTAAGTCCTGAGATAGATGCTGTTGTGACCCCATTGTACAGATGGAGAAAATGAGGCACAAAGTGATTAAGTGAATTCAATTGTTCTAGAGATTTGAGCTACCTCAAGGAACAGCACAGAGAAAGATGCCTACCCTCATTCTGGTGGAAGAAGCCAGAAAATGAACAAAATAAGTAAATTATGTATAATGCGCTTTATGGGGAAAATCCTACAGAGAATAATAAGTAGAATGAGGAAGGCTGAAAACACCAGAATGGGAATTATGAGTCAAGAGAGATATTTTCTAAATAATGAAAACTGAAACTCCACTATCTAGCACCTAACTACATTACATTCCTTACCCTTAGGATCATTCCTCAATTATTTAAGTTTTAAATCTTTCTTCTCCTCAGAAAGTAATTTGAACAGCTGGGCCAATTTAAAAGGTTCAGTAACAGTGAATTACCTTGTGATCACCACTTAATATGCCCCGAACACCTTGTTCTTGTTACCTAAGAGCTTCCATTAAAAATTTTTTTCTAGTTTTATTTTACTTTTTTATTTTGATTTTTTTGTCCATGACATATGGCCAGGAATCAAACCCAGGCCTTGGCAGTGAAAGCGCCAAGTTCTAACTGCCAGGGAATTCCCTCTAGTTTTACTGAAAAACTGCTGACATATGTCATTCTAGAAATTAAAGTTATACAGCACGATGTATTGATTCACATATACCATGAAGTAATTACCACAATAGATTTTGTTAACACCCATTATCCCATATAGCTACAATATAAAGAAAAGAAGGGGAATTAATAGATCATATGACAGTTCCATTTTTAATTTTCTGAGGAGGCTCCACACTGTTTTCTATCCTGAGAAATTTACAATTTACAATCTCACGAACTGTGCACAGGGGTTCCTTTTTCTCCACATCCACACCAAGAGCTTCAATTTTTTAAGTTAAGGTCTGCTGACTAAAGAAATCTTACTGTAACCCCTGTACCTACTGAGCTATCTTAACAATTATGCTAATAATTTTCATTTCAATTAAACATCATTATTAAACAGCATTAATAAACAAAACTAAAGGTTATATCTCTTGGATATAATTCCAAAGGAAAGAGTCAAATTTAACTCAGAGCAAAATTAGGCAGTTTCTCAGAAGAAATGGAGTAGTCCTCATCATCAACAAAGGAGTCCGGAATGCAGTACTTGGGCACAGTCTCAAAAATGACAGAATGATTTTCATTCATTTTCAAGGCAAACCATTCAATATCACAGTCATCCAAGTTTTTGCCCCAACCACTGATGCTGAAGAAGCTGAAGCTGACCAGTTTTATGAAGACCTGGCACCTTCTAGAGCTAACATCAAAAAAAAGGTGTCCTTTTCATCATAGAGGATCAAAATGCAAAAGTAGGAAGTCAAGAGATATCCAGAATACCCAGCTAGTTTGGCCGTGGAGTACAAAATGAAGCAGGGAAAAGGCTAACAGAGTTTGGCCAAGAGAACACACTGGTCATAGCAAACACCCTCTTCCAATAACATGAGAGATGACTCTACACATGGATGTCAACGGATGGTCGATACCAAAATCAGATTGATTATGTTCATTGCAGACAAAGATGGAGAAGCTCTATACAGTCAGCAAAAACAAGACCTGGAGCTGACTGTGGCTTAGATCATCAGCTCCTTATTGCAAAATTCAGGCTTAAATTGAAGAAAGTAGGGGAAACTGCTAGACCATTCAGGTATGACCTAAACCAAACCCCTTATGATTATACAGCAGAAGTAACAAACAGAATTAGATCTGGTAGACAAAGTGTCTGAAGAACTATGGATGGAGGTTTGTAACATTGTATAAGAGGCAGTGACCAAAATTATCCCCAAAGGAAAAGAACTGAAAGAAGGCCAAATGGTTATCTGAGGAGGCCTTACAAATAGCTGAGGAAATAAGAGAAGCAAAAAGCAAGGGAGAAAGGAAAAGATATACCCAACTGAATAGAGAGTTCCAGAGAATAGCAAGGAGAGATAAGAAGGCCTTCTTAAATGAATAGTGCAAAGAAATAGAGGAAAACAATAGTGTTGGAAAGACTAGAGATTTCTTCAGATAACCACAATGGTGTGGTCACTCACCTAGAGCCAGACATCCTGGAATATAATGTTAAGTGTGCCTTAAGAAGCATTACTATAAACAAAGATAGTGGAGGTGACAGAATTCCAGCTGAGCTATTTCAAATCCTAAAAGATGATGCTGTGAAAGTGCTGCACTCAATATGCCAAAAATTTGGAACACTCAGCAGTGGCTACAGGACTGGAAAAGTTCAGTCCCAAAGAAGGGCAATACCAAAGAGTGTTCAAACTACCACACAATTGCACTTATTTCACACACTAGCAAGGTTATGCTCAAAATCTTTCAAGCTAGGCTTCAGCAGTACATGAATCAAGAACTTCCATATGTTCAAACTGGGTTTAGAAAAGGCTGAGGAACCAGAGATCAAATTGCCAATATTCATTAGATTAAGGACAAAGCTAAAGAGTTCCAGAAAAATATCTACTTCTGCCTTATTGACAGTGTTAAAACCTTTGACTGTGTGGATCACAAGAAACTGTGGAAAAGTCTTAAAGAAATGGGAATACCAGACCACCTTACCTGTCCTCTGAGAAACCTGTATGCAGGTCAAGAAGCAACAGTTAGAAATGGTCATGGAACAACAGAGTGGCTCAAAATTAGAAAAGGAGTACGTCAAGGCTGTATATTGTCACCCTGCTTATTTAACTTATAAGCAGAGCACATCATAGAAAATGCCAGGCTGGGTGAATCACAAGTTGGAATCAAGATTGCTGGGAGAAACATCAACAACCTCAGATACACAGATGATGTGACTCTAACGGCAGGAAGTGAAGAAGAATAAGGGAGTCTTTTGATGAGGGTGAAAGAGGAGAGTGAAAAAGTTGGCTTGAAACTCAACATTCAAAAAATATAAGATCCTGGCATCTGGTCCCATCACTTCATAGCAAATGGAAGAAGAAAAAGTGGAAGCAGTGACAGATTTTATTTTCTTGGGCTCCAAAATCACTGAGGACGGTGACTGCCGCCATGAAATTAAAAATGTTTGCTCCTTGGAAGAAAAGCTATGACAAACCCAGACAGTGTATTAAAAAGTAGAGACATCACTTTGGCGACAAAGGCCCATATAGTCGAAACCATGGTTTTTCCAGTAAGTCACCTATGGATGTGAGAGTTGGACTGTAAAGTAGGCTGAGTGCCAAAGAAACGATGCTTTCGAATTGTGGTGCTAGAGAAGACTCTTGAGAGTCCCTTGGACTGCAAGGAGATCAAACCAGTCAATCCTAAAGGAAATCAACCCTGAATATTCATTGGAAGGACTATTGCTAATGCTGAAGCTCCAATATTTTGGCCATGTGAAGCAAAGAACCAACTCATTGGAAAAGACCCTGAGGCTGGGAAAGATTAAAGACAAAAGAAGAAGGCAATGGTAGAGGATACAATGGTTAGGTAGCATCACTGACTCAATGGTCATGAAACTCAGGAAACTCTAGGAGATAGTGGAGGACAGAGGAGCCTGGCGTGCTACAGTCCGTGAGGTTGCAAAGAGTCAGACATGACTTAGCGACTGAACAGGCAATTCCAAGGAAAAAGTTTGCATAGCCTGACTTGACATAGCCACAGGGAGGCAGCAGAGAGTGTGGAATGGCCTGGTGAGGGATAGGCCAGGCCTCCACAGTCACAGGAAACAACAGGACTGATTGGGAAATAGCATCAGCCAACCTGGCTTTAAGGGAATACTATCTGGATTAATGTCTCAACATTTGATTCCCTCTCCTGAAATTCTGGAATGCCCTTCATAGCAAATAAAATACAGTATGGAAACAGCCGTACTATACTTTAAAAAGTAGACTTGGAATCCTGGCTTTGAATTGTGACTCTTCCATTCTTTTCAAAAGTCAATAAATAGTTATTGACCATGCTGAGTGCCTGGAATCAGATAATAATTACAGTTTAATATTCATGAAACATCAGTGTTGTGCCAAACATGTTTTCATTCCATGCTCTATGAAGGGTGCATGCACTCTTATTATCCTCATTTACAGATGAGAGACCTAAGCCTTTGGAGAGGTTTAATCACTCCCCCAGGTCATACAATGAATGAACCAGTTTCTACTCCAACATTCCACCTCTACAGGCTGGGTTGCAGTCTGCCATGGTCTGTTCTGTCCTATTGTATCAAATAATATGGCTCCCAATCTTGAAGAGAGTGGTTTAGCGAAAAAAAGAGCTGCAAAGAGGTAAGTGACAGTGACATGTCTTACATGAAGTAGTCAAGGTACGAAGAGGGTGTGAAAAGGAGTATCTCCTGCCACATCTGTAAACAAGGATGTCACAGGCATCGGTTTGAGATTCTGCCCTCCAAATGTGAATTTCTGAGCCCCGAGGGCCCCCAGAAGGGAGAACAGTGCCTGCAATCCAGCAGCTGTCAGCTCCCACCACTCCCTACAGTGACTAAGGATGCAACAAAAATTTAAAGAAAAAATAGGATACAGGCCCCAGATAGCTGAGATGCATATGGAAGAAATGAGTTCAGTGAGCCCTGACTCTTTCATCTTCCCAGACATAGATGAGCCCTAAATTCCTTGAGATAGCTGATTTTCCTTAATTAACAATAATCTTCGATGTTCAGACTATCTGCCTCCTTTGTTACAAACTTCTATATAACCTGACTCCCTTCCCCACCCTCCCCCTTGCTTCCCTTCCTTCCCTTTCCCCCCACCACACCCTCACTCCCACCCCCACCTCCAGAGCAGCTTCTCAGGGGCTACCTGAGATGCTGCCTCCTGTCTCAAATTTCAGGTTATGAGCTTTTTTTTTTTTTTTTTTTTTCTTTAGTTGGCAAGGCTGTCCTAGAATTACTGAAGTGTCAGAGAGATTCCAGGAAATGGCTGTCTGGGAAGGCTTCACTTAAGAAGGTGATGGTTTTGCTAGATTTTCAAGAGGCTTTTTGAGGAGGGCATTCTCCTCCACAGCTCTCAAGCTCTAATTTTTAAAAACAAATAAAAGGAAAAAGACATTCCAAGCAGAGAAAAACAGCAGGTGGGTAAGGGCCACCTGGGCAGGGGGGAAGTCATTCAGAGGGCCTTGTGTCAGGTCAGAGTGAGCCTTGTATGTCATCCTGAGAGCTGGACTCTCTCAGGGTCAAAGGAGAGCCACTGAAGGGCTTGAATGCAGGCACAAAGTGCTCTGATCACTGCTTTATGGCTAAAGACTGGCACAGCGGGGACAGGTGAAGCGCAGGTGTCCATGATCAGACCCAAAGGCTCAGGAACGGCACCCCAGAAAGACCCCTGGGCCAGCTTTTGAAAGTTGCTTCCCTAGGCTGATGAAGGAGGCTGTAGGTAGCTGTGATGAGAGTAGGCAACACAGCAGGGAGGTGGGCCAGGAGGCAGAAGCCAGGAGGCTTGAATAGTAGGGTGAGTGCGGGAACCATGAACGATTTGTTTTCAAAGGGCAGGTGAGGGAGCAGAGGCCGGAGAAGGATGGGCGGCCCACTCAAGGAGGGCTTTGGGTGCTAAGCCAAGGCCTGAAGTGCTGGGGGGAGGAACTGAGTGGGTGAGTTTAAAGATGCTGGAGACTTCTTGCTGGCTGCAAGATTCCCAGGAACTCTCTTAAACACTCTGAGAACCAATACAATAGGGGTCGTGTGTGTGGTCTGAGCCTGACACCTGAAAGACCAAGAGCCATTGGTCTCCAAGGCCAGCCAAGAGTCTTCTTTTTCTCTAATGAGTATCTACCACCTTGAGGCTGCACCATGGGCTTCAAGACCATCCTGTATGTGAAGAAGGGCTAGGAGAGGGCGACAAGCCTTGAGGATGGACTTACTGGAAGAGGAGCCTGCCAGGACCCACCTCAGTCCCTGGAAGTCCATCTGTCCCGGTTCATTCCTCTACCATTCGCCGGCCTCACCCACCATTTCCTACTGGCACCCACACATGCACGCTCAGTCATTTGATCGTGTCTGACTCTTGTCTACAGTAGCCCACAGATCTCCACTGTCCATGGGATTTCCCAGGCAAGAATATCAGAGTGGGTTTCCATTTCCTCCTCCATGGGATCTTCCCAATCCAGGATCTCAACCCGAGTCTCCTGCATTGGTAGGCAGGTTCTTTACCACTGAGCCACCTGGGAAGCCTAGACTGAATCAGAAAATACACATTTGTGCCCTTGTCTGAACTTACCCAGAATCCCCATCCACCATTAACTGAGGCCACCTACAGTTACAGCTATTTTTGGTTTTCTGGCAGGCATGCAGGAGGCACTAGATACAACAAATGCATGTTTTTTTAAAAAAAAAAGAAAGACAAAAAGGTGGAAGGAAAGTAATGGGGACAAGGTTCCTGACTCTCTGGGTACCATCTTTTTCTTCCCTCATGGATCATATCCCTTGACCATCTCTCACAGACTGGACTTCCCACCCACCCCCACCCCGCCTAGGTTTAATTGTATTCAGATCTCATCTCTGCCCCTCTCTCAAACCGGCTTCCCTGGGCATGTTCCCCCAGACCCCACTCCTGGGAGCTTCAGTCTCCCCGTCTGTATCATAGAGTTATCACAACTACCTCACAGAGCTGTCATTGAACTAAATGAGATCAGGGCCTGCCCTGGTGTTTGTTCCCATCTTCCTTTCTGGCCTTTAACCTCAGAATCCCTCCTGGCATCACACTCACAACTGCCCCTTAGATCTGGGCTTCAAATGTGATTCCATGGGCTTTTCTACTTAATGCGCCTGAAGTCTGGTCACTTTACTCAGACTAACAACGCTGCTGCTGCTAAGTCACTTCAGTTGTGTCTGACTCTGTGCGACCCCATAGACAGCAGCCCACCAGGCTCCCCCGTCCCTGGGATTTTCCAGGCAAGAACACTGGAGTGGGGTGCCATTGCTTTCTCTGAAAACTAACAATAAGGGGAAAATAAAAGTCAATATAAGGCCTAGATTTGTATATAAACAGATAATTCAACTTAGAGAGGAATCTGGGGAGAACAAGGAGGTGACAAGGAGGTCAGAGGAAGAGCAGTTTTGATCCTTGCAAGCCTAACGCCAAGTTCTTTCTAACCCAGCACAAACTGCTCATTCTCTTCCCTGGGAATGGAGTAGTTCCAAGCATCAAGTAGCTACCCAAAGTTCATCTCAGAGATGTCTATGAAATTATAAGGAATGCTAATTCCTTGAATTCATAGTGAAATGAAAGTCGTTCAGTCATGTCAACTCTTTGTGACCCCATGGACTATACAGTCCATGGGATTCTCCAGGCCAGAGTACTGGAGTGGGTAGCTTTTTCCTCCTCCAGGGGATTTTCCCAACCCAGGAATCAAACCCAGGTCTCCCGCATTGCAGGTGGATTCTTTACCAACTGAGTGAGGGAAGCCCAAAAGTACACTAATGCAAATTGGAAATGGGCAAAGGTGAAAATGGCATGGAAGTGCCCCCCCTACAGCCCCTGCAACTGATAATGTGCAGCTACTTGGCCAGGGGGAGCCACCCCTTGCTGTTCTAAGAACCAGGAATGGCTCATGCTGGGTCAGGTGGACAGAGGAGATGGGCTCTGCAATGATAGCTGAGCCAGGTCCAACTGTTACCAGCCAGGATTCTTGGCCTTCCCCAATCAATAGAAATTGACTGGAGGCCAGACAAGAAATTCAGGTGTGGCTCAACTGGGGCCCCTGCTGCAGCAGCGGGGAGCGAGAGCAAACAGGTTCCCTTGCTTGCTCACTCCCTGAGGAGAGGAGTGGGGAGCTGGTTCCTTTGTGAAGGGAGGGTAGAGTGTTGTTCAAGGCTTAGGCAGGAGGGGTAGCCTAGATGTTCTGTCCACCCCTTAGCTGGTGTTGTGTGCAGGGGGTCTGCACGGTACCCTATTTTTGCTCTAGGCTGCTCAAAACTGGCAGTTGTGTTTTTTGGTCTCTTTGTATCTTTTGAGTACAGAATTTGCCCCAGCTATGCATGCATGGGGCTCTTTTGTATTGTAAAATACAGTTCCTTTGTATTTTGTTGCTGAAGGAGATGTGTATCCAGGTACAAGCATTGCAGCCTTGCTGCAAAGGGTCCCAGGTCCCAGGCTAGGCTCACCATCAATAGGACACAACAGCTTGACATGAGCTGGGTCGTCACCAGCTGAAGGAAGTTACCATCCTGGAGGCCACCATTAGACTTGGGCCTTGGACGTGCACCTCTGCCCATATACCAGCAAGCTTCCCCGTGTGTCCTGTGACATTTCTGGAGACCAGCTCTCCCACAAGGCACCCCCAACCCTGAGCACTTCCCTTCCCTCTTCCCCCGACCACACAGCCCTTGCAGACAGGATTGATCTCACTTTTGGGTTTTATTTTTATTTCACAATAAAATAACATGCTGCAATAGGAAAACGGGGATTGAATAAGTACATCATTCACATCTAGGAAACCAGCTCCCGTGGTCAACAATAAATAAATATTTAAACGGCGAGGAGTTCCTGGCGGGCGCCAAGAGGTTCCCAGCACTTCAAGAGGTAGCGTCTGCTGGAAAGAGGGAGACAGCCAGGCTACCACCTCCTGTGGATTTTCCAGGAGAGGCAGACGCACAAATAACAATAAATAACAATAGCAACAACACAACAACAGCAATAAAAAATAATGTGCCATGACCATTGTCTCAAAACCAACAATATGTTAGGCTTAAATACTTTTCTCCTGGAGGAGCTCCTAGCGCAGAGAGAACAGTGTGGATTCCCTGGGGGCAAGAGGGGCTGCCTGGTTAATTCACCTCCCCAGCCCAGCTGGGGCAGAAGTCCCACCAGGGAATGGGTGTTTGGTGATGCCCTGGGGTGACAAGCAGGTTCTGATTTCCCCTAGTCCTGCTCTTCCCAGCAGCCTCTCTCCACCCCAGTTTCATTCCCGGCTTCTACAGGCTATCCAAGTTCATCGAGGTCCCTGCCTCATTTCTCATCAACACCCAATGAGTACACCCCAACAAGCTATAGGAAAGAAACACAAGGTTCCCCTTCCATCCTGGGGAATCTCTTTTTCCCTGTTCTCATCCTCACAAAAATAAAATATTAGCTTGATTTAAACAGGACTTTCTGGAACTGCCATGAGGTTTGTCTCCCAGGAGCCCTTTCCCCCTTGTTCCACCCTGCCCAGCATAAGGGCTGGACTAGTCGCTCACCAAGAGGCCCCACATCTTGCTCCAGGCAGCTCAGAGCTAAGAGGGGACACATCCCAGCAAGAGGCTCTCAGCAGGTCCTGCTCACAGGTGGACCCGGTGGCATCCATGGAGTCAGAGGCCCCCGCAAGAACCCACCAAGAGCACCAAGGTTCATTTCGCATGGGCAAGATGGCCTGTTTTCGGGGCTCTCTACTGATTTGGAGAGGGGCTTGAAAGCCAGTTTTTGAGGTAAATATCTCATTCGGGGCAAGCATCACATCGGTACTCTGGCCTTGACAAGACTGCCAGGCTGGACACTGCCAGGTTGAGAGGTGCAAGCTAGGCAACCCCCCAACCCCGCCATAGCCCAGAGGCAGGTGAGGAGGACAGGATGAGAAGACTCCACCATCCATGGCTCCCTTCATGCCCAGGACAGTCTGGAAATTAGGAAAACAGGTCAACCATTCGACAGGCAAAACTGGCTAAGCTGGTTGTCTTTCTCTCCCTCATTTTCAAGTTCCCCTTTATCCATGCATTTCGCAAAGCCCCCTGGAAATATCCCTTGTCCTGTTGAGAATGGCCAGAGCCAATGATGACTCTTGCACCATCATTCTTCCCCCCCTTAAAAGCCCCACACAGCCCTCATCTTCAGCCCTGGCCCACAGGTCCTAGAAGTGGGGTGACCCTCTCACGCACGGAATTCAGTCCCAAGGATCTGGAGGTGAGGGTGTCACCGGGTCAGCTTTTTCCTTCGCTGTCCTCTCTTGCTTTGCAGAACCTGCCTCCCCCAAGGGGACAGCACCTTGGGGGTGGGTGACTCAATCTCTCTGCCCGGCTGGCTCCTTCCAGGCCCTGAGGCTCAGGTGTGCGAGGCCTCAGCTGGGCTGCCGCTGGACGGGGAGGCAGAGGCGGCCATGGCTTGGGTGGCCAGGTCCCGGTAAGCGGGGGACTTCAGGAAGCGCGGGTAGGAGTCCTTCTCCATCAGGGCTCGCACCTTCCGCTGCGCCGCGTCGAAGCATGCAGCCGTGGCGGCCTGCAGGTTCGTCCTGGTCAGCTCCCTGGTCTCGTGGTCTATATTCACCTGTGGGAAGGAGCACAAGCACGTGGGTGAGTGGGGGGCTCAGAGCCAGGGTGAGGGGACTGGCAGGCCTGGGAGGACTGGCGGGGGGCAGTGGAAGGAGCACTGGGTTCTGAACCAGGAACTGGGGCTCTGCTGAGTTGACCATCAGTGGGCTTTTCAGCTCTGGGCCTGTCCTCCCTACTACTCTCCACTCTCTCAGAACCACCCAGGAGATGTTAAGAATGGGCACAGATCCACCCTCGTTTCACCTGTTTCTCTGTGACAACCCAGGTTCGAGTCATCACCACCTCTCTCCTAGGCTACTGCCAGCACCTGCTATTGGGTCTCTCTCTCCTCCCCTGAACCCCAGGGTCTGTTCTCCACCTAGCAGCAAAGACAGCCTCACAAAGCACAAGCCAGTTTGCTAGCAGTTCTGTTGTTCCCCATCACTCCGAGAAAAGGCCGACATGGGTGCTGAGCCCACAAGGCTACCGGGGCCAGCACCTGGCCGCCTGCCACCTGTGTGACATCACCTCCCACTCTCTCTCACTTCCCGCTCCACACGGGCCCACTTGCTGGCCTGTGAGCACAAAGGCACTCTCTGATCTTTGTATTTTCTCTTTCCTGTGTCTCATCCTCCGACCCTGTACCCTGGTCCTCCCTCTCATAGCCTGCTTTCTTTTTATCAGAGCATAGAGCACCCCCTGGCAATAATTATTTAATTGGTTACTGTCATCTTCTCTCACTGGGGTAGAGGCTTTGTGTTCACTGCCATATCCTTGAGGACTATAAATGTGCCTTGCATGTAACTGGTGCCCAACATATCTTCATGGGAGAAATAAAAATGCTCAGAAAATAAATACAATATAAGATACAAAGACAAGCCATTACTTCCTTCTCTCCAAGAGGTGGCATCATATTCCTTATCAAACACGGTGGAGGCCAGAGGGAAGGTTGAAAGGGTCACCAACCACAGACCTGAGTGACTGAGTCAGGTTATCCTACGATGACCTGTCTCCACACTTGTGTTAAGTATTCTGAGTCTCTAAAAAGGGCTTAGTTTACAAAGGTAGGTGTGGACAGAAGCCAAAACCCCTGGCCAACCCCTCCAGTCCCAGTGATATCTGAGGGTAACGGTACCCAGGGGTGGCCTGGAGCCTGGCTTTTTTGATCTCCAGCCTCCTGTGTCAGATAAGGCCACTCTGCTTCTAAACCTGGCCCTTCCCTTACTGGCCCCTGATCATCCCCAGTTCTCAGTGGGGAGGGAGCAGGCAGGGTCTGCAGGATCCCTGGAACGTGTCATGGCTCTGACCTCTTTGGGGGCTTCACCGCAGATGAACTCCTCAAAGATCCGGTGAGCCCGGGATGCCAGCTTGGTAGCAGACCGGAGCTTCTTGAACTCCTCACAGGCCAGCCAGAACTCCAGGTTCTCCTCACTGAACTCTGTCTTCAGGAAGGTGTGGAAGGCGGCCACTCCATCTGGGGTTGCAGGGAGAGAGGAAGAGACAGGTCAGACAGCGGGGACAGCCAGCCGGGAATAAAAGAAGAAGAGACAGCAATTGTAGTTAAGGGCTCTATTTTGGGGATGTAATTTTCTCAAACAAGGACCTGCCTTTGTATTCTGGATAGAGGCTGACACAGTAAGGGATTATTATTACTATTACTATTATTTTGCCCACATTCTCAGCATCCTCAGGCTGGCTCTGCAGCACATGGGTACCCATGTGCCACCCGTGTGCCATCCACAGACAGACACAACAGACACAACTCACTTTTACTGCTCAGCAGCAAGTCAAATGACTCTTTCCATCCCAGCACGTCTTCTGAGAAGTTTTTGCTAAAAAAAAAAAGGGGGGGGGGCAAGATTTTAATTTAAAAAACAACAACAACAAACTAATACATAGCACAAATCCTAGCCAGAACTCTGAAGTTGTATAATCCACACGGAGGCTTGCTCAGTAAAACTACCGGAGCTGACTCCTCAAACTCCCCAACTTTTTGCTGAGGTTTAGGGAAAAGGTTGAGTTTTCTAGAGGACAATCTAGTAACCAGAAACCAGAGCAGGGACCTTCCAGCCCTCAGTAAATATCTAAGATTGTGTTTTTGCTGTCCAAAATTCCTCCGATTCCCCTCTCAGTTTGTTCTGTACACTTTCTCAAGGAAATGAGGGTCTCCTGAATAGAGATTATGCCTACCCACAACCCCAGAGTCCAGCACAGCACCTGCCACAGTTGATGGTCAATATAACAGGGCTTCCCAGTAAGCTGCATGCAAGTAGCAGCAGAGTCCAGTGGCCTTGGGCCCTGCCCTTGCCCTCGTCACACATGCAATGGCATCTCCAGACGGGAGAATCTAGTAACTAGACATTCCAACCCTGGGTATCTTCATTTGTTGGTGGACTTAGAAGGCTGGAGCCATCCACCCAGTCACCCATGAGCCAGACAGCCATAGCAGACCAGCAAGAAGTTCCATTACAATCTCTAGGAAGAGGTCACCAAGGTCCACGATGGTATGTCCTAATTTCTCCTAGTGTTTTCCTTCTCAGGGCTCCCTTCCTAAATCTGGCTCCTTCCCTCTAGGGGCTCCAGGCTGGTTGGCGGGACTTACCCCTCTTTGCTGTGTTTACTGCCCCACTCGAACTTGCCAACATTCCCAGTATCAGAGCCCAGTTCTGACTTATGAAGAAAGATCCCCAGCCGTGTCTTGAATTCTTTGGCTCTGGAAGGCAAAGCATGAGCTCGTGAGGATTCTCCCCTTGCTCAGCCAGGGCAGAGAGATCCATGAAGTCCCAGAAGAGTACAGGTTTGTGCCACCCAAATTCCAAGCCTGAGGGTTTCTGGGAACCCACAGCTGTTCCCAGGGCTTACGCTTCACCTCTCTCATCAGTATCATGAGCCCAGAAACAATGACTGCAATATCTGAGCCGTGATTGGACTGTCTTTCAGTTTGGGGGTTTGCAGTATAGCAAACATAGGCTTTTTCCCCACTTAAGTCACACTTTTTGTGCCTGTTGATTTAGCAGAAGGCAATTCAGTACTCTCTAGGCTTGCCACAGATATTTTCGGAGCTGTGTGGAAGCTGATTTCTGCCTTCATCTTTACTTTTTCCTTCCCAGCCACCGGCTCCAGCAAAGACTGGAGTGGGTGTGTAGCACCCTGGGAAGTGGGGACATCCCTCACTGAGGGCCTGTAAAACAGTTCCCTATATTTCCAGGATCAGAGGAGGCCATGCCCTTAAATCTATAACTTAGAATGAAAACCAAGTGCTTAAGAAACTGGGGAAGACTCAGTTTTGCCTGGCGATGCCACCGCAGTCTTCCTGCAGTAGGTCACCTGAGCAGAACCACCACTTGTCAGAGGAATGACGGGGAATGGCAGTAAACAGTGGTCCCCCTGCCTCCCTTCGCTTTGCCTTCTCGGTTCCCGTCACCCGTCCTTCCCTGAGAATCTAAGAGAGGCATCTGAGAACGTGGAACCAAGCTGACCTCTGCCTCTGAAGTCACTTTCATCCTGTTCTCCAGACCACACAGGTCTGCAAGCCTGCCGCTTCACTCCCTAAGGTTGGTGGGATTTGTTCTTCTTCCCCCAGGCAACTGGACAAGCTGCTCTTACCTCTCCAGGCAGGAGGTGGGGAAGGCGGCCAGGGTGCGACACATGGCTACGGATGCAGGGCAGCACGTCTTGGGGACGATGGTAGCGGGCTCCAGCGGGCACCGCAGAACGCGAAGACAGAAGAACGGCGGCCAGCGCCTGTCTGGGTTTACTATACGGAATTCGCAGAGCCAGCGGCTTTTATTCCCTTGTAGGGGGCGGAGAGGCTGCGCGCCGCCAACCAATCGGAGAGCGGTACTCAGCGCGGGCGAAAGCGGAGGCGGGGCCTGGAGCTCGACCGGGCGGGGCGCCGGGCCCAGGATGCGCTCTCGCCGGGTGCAACCTTCGCCCCGCGGGGGTGCTCACGGGGCTGCCCCCTCCTCCGAGCGGCCGCCGGCGTGGGGAGGGAGAAGCGGCAGAGAAGTCACACGGAGATAAGACGCGCGCACCCAATTTAGTAGGGAAAAAAAAAAAAAAAACCGCCGGCCGCTAGTAAAAGCAGGAAACCCACTCAGCGATGCCAGGAGAATTTGCGTAGGGGTGGTGGATAGGGGAGGTACACCTGGTGTCGATCACAGCTCAAGCCTGAGCCTGTTCGGCCCTAACGACCCGAGCACAGGGTGCAAGCCCGACAGCACAGCCCCATGGTTATACTGATAACTTCCACTTACTGTGTTCTTACCCAGATGGTCTTGGGTCAACCAAGTAAGCCCTTCGTCATCATCACCTCATTTTATAGATGAAGAAACTTGAGTCAGAACGTTAAAAAGACTTGCCCAAGAACAGAGTTAGAAACAGCAGACAAAAAGTGCGGGTGGGGGTGGGGGGGGGGGGGGGGGAGGTGGGTGCTGGCTTTATTGAGCATCTACTATGTGCTTGTTACTAAGACTCAGGTTGAATAATTTGCTCAAAGTCGCACAATGAGTATTCTGCCGGAATTCAAATATGAACTTACCATACTTTTTCTGCTGGTCCTCTTCAAATCCCAACACTTCAGTAACTAATGAGTGATCCTGCCTTTAAGCAGTTGTTAGCTAGTTCAGCATCTTCATCTCTGAGATACAGGTAATAAATACCCTGCCTCTCTCCCCAGTTTCCCCGTTTCCTGATGCTTCCCTTTGGGATTGCTACTAAGAGGCTGCACGTGAGGGCTTCCCCGGTGGCTCAGTGTTAAAGCATCCACCTGCAATGCAATGCAAAACAGGCTGCTCCTGAGTGTAAGATCTAGATTTTTCAGTTTCAAATCTGGGCTCCTGCATTTACTGATGGGAGACCTTAGACAAGCTTCTTAACCATTCCATGCCTCTGTCTCTAGAGTAAATCATTCCTTGTCTCTAGAATAAATCATGCACTTATTTCATAAAGTTGTTGTGAGAACTAAATACATTTAATTCTTAGTTTGAATTCCCTAGGAAACAGGAAACTCGGTTCCTCTGAGGCAGAGACTCACTGGGGAGAGTTCTGGGAACTAAGAGGGTGGGAGGGAAACAGGGCCCGGCAGAGGGAGGAAGCAAATGCCGAAATGGGTCCCAGGGGGTGCTCTGGAGTGGGATGGCCCTTCTGAGCAGTCCCCCACTGAAGCAAGGGGACGGGCCTTTGCACCCCATGTTATCGGTTCGTTGGACTACCTCATTTAAAACCAGGCATTCCCTCTGTCAAGGCAGCAACTGAGAGAGACTGCTGTGAGCCTGCAGCAGCCAGCACCCTGGGGAATGGGGATCTGGTCCCAGAAGGAAATCTGGGAGACGCACGCAGCACCTGTGACCACACCCAGAAGGTGCTTGGGACAGCGTTCAACTCGTAGTCAGCACTCAGTCAGCCTTCACTCTCAGATTTACTTAGTAGGGATACAAGGGTTGCTAGACAAAAAGGATAAGGCTCAATAGCACGTTTTTTGTGACTCTGGGAGTTTAGGTGTTAATTTCACAAAGGGCATTTGAGAGTTGCTATTTCTCAATGAGGCCTGGAAGTAAAGGGTCGGAAAAGAGAGGACACAGGAGAAGAGATCTCCCCTGACAGAACCCATGAGAAGGCCCAGAAAAGTTGGTCAGGGAGGGAAAGGCGAAAAACCACAGAGGGGAAGAGGGGAGGAAGGCTGTGAAACAAGGCATGACCACAGGAAATGATGCCCAAATCAGAACCATGTGGGGGATCTTAGAGCAGTTTCCTTTTTGAAGGCAGCGCCTGCGGGAGCTGACCCAGGAAGTCAAAAGCTGATTCACTTTGAAGCCAGAGCTGAGCCCTCCCCAGCCCCCCAGCCCATTAGAGGCTTGGTTCCGGGAGCGCAGGCTTAGAGGCAGCAGTGCCATCTTAGGTGCCGGATCCGCCTGCACCCGGTCTTGCCCGCCTTAGCTCTTGTTCTGCCTCTCTCACAAGTCCGGGGCCAGACTGGTGTGGGGCAGGGCAATGGGCAAGGCGTGGGAGGAGGCCACGGAAGGAGGCCTTTGTGAACGTCTGCTGCTCAGCACGGTCCTTGGTCCACACGATGACGCATTAACTGGGATGATGGCTATTTTTTCACCTGGTGCCACCCCTGCCCCAGTGCACACTTTTATCACACAGCTGCCGAATGGGGATGTAGGTGGTGTCTGGGATAGCTTTTCTCCAAGCAATAAAGGTGAGTTTATGGATGGATTGTACCCTCGGTCTTATCCTCAGTAGTGCCACGTTGGAATCAGCATGGATATGGCCGCATGACAACAAGAATAGTGGTTAGGCAGAAAACCTCTTCAAACCTTCCTGTTCTTTCTGTATCCCCATGAATAGGCCAAAGGAGCTTTTAAGTGTCCATTCTGCAGACAACAAAACGGCAGTGGTTAAGACACTTAGTTAAGGGCACTGGAGCTGAAAACAGCTGAACCCTGGGCCCAGTGTCCAGATTCCTGAGCTAGTACTTTTTCATTCAGCAAAGAAAGTGAAAGAGACAAAGGGATTGATGCATGGTGCGCAGAAGGGCGAATCCAGGAGCACAAAGCTCCCTGCTCAAGATGAAGAGCCCTCTCCGAGCTCAACCTGCCTCCAGTTGCCATGGTTACCCCTTCAGTTTCCAGGCAGAAAGTTTTTGAAGTTCACGGTTTATCCCAAATTCTCTTCCCAGCAGGTAGGTCGGTTCATGTCTGCAATTTCAGTAATGACTAAACAGTTGCTGTCAATCCAGCAAGTTGAGCTCGCCTTTGAATTGCACTGGCTTTGACAGAACCTGACCTCATTTTTGCCCTGTGAGCCCAGAGCAGATGCACTCTCTTTAATGGAGACTGCGCAGACACAGCTTTGCACCTGGGTCATCTGGGGTCAGGATTCAACATCCACAAGGTCGCAGCCACATGGCCGTCCATCTCTTTCAGCTCTCCCTGGCCATTCTTTCCAAGGCGACTGAGGTCTAGACAGGACCTTTGTCTACTGAAAGTGGTTAGAGGAAATGAAAACACTTTCTTGGTTTCTGAAGGACCCTCCAATCCCAGTTCTACTCATTTTTTTTTTTTTTTCAAACTTTTCACTTTGTATTGCGGTATAGCCGATTAACGATGCTGTGGTAATGTCAGGTGAACAGCAAAGAGACTCAGCCATACATGCACATGGATCCATTTTCCCCCACCCACACACACACCCATCCAGGCTGGCACGTAACACTGAGCAGAGTTCCATGTGCTGTACAGTAGGTCCTTGTTGGTTATCCATTTTAAATATAGCAGTGTGTACATGACCTTCCCAAACTCCCTATCCCTTCCCCCAGGCAACCATAAGTTCCTCTTCTGAGTCTGTGAGTCTCCTTCTTATTTGTAAGTAAGTTCATTTGTATCATTTCTTGTTTCAGATTCTACATATAAGGGATGTCATGCGCTGTTTCTCCTCTGACTTACTTCACTCAGGCTGACACAGTCTGGGTCCGTCCATGTTGCTGCAAATGGCATTATGTCATTCCTTTTAATGGCATTCCTTTAAGATTTATTTTCAGTAAACTAATTTACACAGATTGAGATGCAGCTAGCATATAGTAAATGCACAGATCTTAAGTGTTCAGCTCATGAGTTTTGATGAATGTAGACACCCACGTAGCCATCATTCACCATGCCAGCTTGCCGGATGGCATTTTACCTAAGAGCCAATCAAGCTATGGAACACTTCCATCATCCTAGAAACCTTCATGCTCCTTCCAGCCAACCTCCCACCACACCCCACATCAGAGGCAAACACTAGTCTGAGGCCTACAACCACAGGACTTGTGTTCACCTGAGTTTGTTATTTTTGAGGCTGGGCTCAAGTGCTCGCTCATCTCTGGGACTTTCTCCTCCCTATGTTGTCCTGAACTCAGAATTGATTCCCAGTCTGTTTGCTCTGTGAGCTCCTGAAGGGCAGGGGTCATGGTCTTGGTCCTCTTTTTATCTTCAGCTCCTGGCAGCATGCCTGGTTTGGTGTGTATTCTATGAATGTTGGCTGGCTGGCTTCTGTATCAACAAAGGTCATAATAGCTAACATTTATTGAACACTACCTGTGTGCCAGGCTCTGTTCTATGTGCTTTCTTTCCCCTGAACTATCTGCAGTTCTCGTAATTACCCCATAAAGCAGGTTCTATCTTGTCCTCATTTTACATTTGAGTAAACCCTGGAAGAGGTGTGTTAAGTCACTTGCTGCCCTCACACAGCTAGCGAGTGGTCAAGCTGGGTTTTGCTCTTAGCCCAACTCCAGATCCTGAGTTCCTAACATACACCATCCCATCTGTGTGTGATGTTTTCTAGAGCTCAGAATTCATCACTGTGAGATGAATGAAGCAGAGGCTTGGGAAGAATGTTACCCTTCATCTTCTGTCTTCCGTGGTTTTCTCTCCTGTATCCTCCTCCTACCCCTCTTCCTTGCTCCCCATTCTTCCCACCATTCACACTTCCCACTTTCTTTTTTCTTTTTTTTCGCCCTCGGCTGTGTGTCATCACTGGCTCTGGACTTGTCTGCTTCTTCTGTCCTTTGTGTGTGTGATTCCCACGTGTGACTGCCGAGGCACCTTTCTCTGCTAAAGTCCCTCAGCTAACATCTGGGCTTTTATTATCTTTTCAGGAAAGCTCATTTCAGCTGCCTTGCCCCGCCTCCCTTCCCAGCGATGCCTCCCCAGCCCTCTTTGCTCATGAGGACCCTGGCTCCTACCTTGGAGAGAACCCAGGGGTGGCTTTCAAGGGAGGCAGATCTCCAGTTCCCATTTGGGCTATGTGGGCCTTGGGGAGGCCTTTGTTCCTCTTCACCCTCCTGCTGGTAGATGGAGCCCCCAGATGCGTTCTCGTGGTTTCATGCGGCCCGTGGCCCGTTACAGGCCCTGCACTTGCCGCTGTGTGGTGTGCTGCACTCAGAGGGGCCTGCCTGCCTGGCTGTGATGATTTGCTTTACCCCACACTTCTGCCAGACTGCCTGCCTGTCTCTGAACCCTGCATTCTCCCAGTGCCTGGGGTCCCCCTGCAGTGTGCTGTTCTAGACCCCTCCCTGTGGGGCCTGTGCTTGCATGTGGATGCGTTCCCTAAAGTACCAAACAAATCAGTGGCCATAGATGAGCCCCATCTCACCCTACTACTACCAGTTCCGAAATAGGAGGGTTCCCTAAGCACCCTGGGTTTCTGTCTTCCTCTTTCTCACCATCCCCCTTTGCACTTTTGTCACAAGTGTCATTTTTTCTGAGAGCATCTCACTTCCACACGCTGAATCTTAGAAACAAAGTTCTATCAAATTCCGGATTGTTCTCACTTGGTAATTTTCCAAGGCCCTAAGAAACCACTTAGAATAAAAGATTTGTTGTTGCTATTTAGTTGCTTTGCAACCCCATGGACTGCAGCATGCCAGGCTCCTCTGTCCTTCACTGTCTCCCGGAGTTTGCTCAAATTCATGTCCATTGAGTCAGTGATGCTACCTAACCATCTATTCTCTGCCACCCCCTTTTGCCTTCAATGTTTTGCCTTCTACTTTTGCCCTCAATCTTTCCCCAGCATCAGGGTTTTTTCCAATAGTCAGCTCTTCGCATCAGATGGCCAAAGGATTGGAGCTTCAGCTTTAGCATCAATCCTTCCCATGAATATTCAGGGTTGATATCCCTCAGGATTGACTGTTTTGTTCTCCTTGCAGTCCAAAGGACTCTCAAGAGTCCTCTCCAGCACTACAGTTTGAAAGCATCAGTTCTTCAGTGCTCAGCCTTCTTTATAGTCCAGCTCTCACATCTGTACATGACTACTGGAAAAACCATAGCTTTGGCTACACAGACCTTTGTGGGTAAAATGATGTCTCTGCTTTTTAATATGCTGTCTAGGTTGGTCATAGCTTTACTTCCAAGGATCAAACATCTTTTAATTTCATGGCTGCAGTCACCATCTGCAGTGATTTTGGAGCCCAAGATATAAAATCTGTCACTGTTTCCATTGTTTCCCCATCTATTTGGCATGAAGTGATGGGAGCCGATGCCATGATCTTAGTTTTTTGAATGTTGAGTTTCAAGCCAGCTTTTCACTCTCCTCTTTCACTCTCATCAAGAGGCTCTTTAGTTCCTCTTCACTTTCTGCCATTAGAGTAGTACCATCTGAATAATAAAAGATCTGAGGGTGGAAAAAAGTGAAGCCTGGGATTAGCAAATGGCTGAAAAGGGAGGTTTATGCTTCCAATTCCCTGTTCTTTTCTGGGCTGAGGAGTGAAGACTTGGATTCCAGACCTGCGATGTGAGGCAGGAAACAAGCACCAAGGGAATCTGACAGGAGCCTGGTTGGGGAGGAGAGGGGGGTCCTGGCCAACTGGCTCCCTCTATTGTATCCTCCATCCAGGATGACCATCACTGCTGATCAGTAATATTCTGGGCAAGAAGAAGGTGCCCTGCTGTCTGGGGACACTCTGCAAACAGCCTATGTGAAACCCTGTTTTACTCTCAAATCATGTCTGTGTGTGTCTTCCCTCCAGGGGAGATCCCCTGGAGGAGGGCATAGCAACCAACTCTGGTATTCTTGCCTGGAGAATCCCCATGGATAGAGGAGCCTGGCGGACTACAGTCCATGGGGTTGCAAAGAGTCAGACATGACTGAGCAGCTAAGCCCAGCACGCAGGCCACAGATGATACACAAGGACCGCTCACAGCAAGCCCCGGCATGTGAATGTCTCAGGCACGTGCAGAGATGTCAGGTCAGAGCTGCAGCAGGGGGTTGTGTGTGGGGGGTGGTGTGTGTGTGTGTGTGTGTGTGTGTGTGTGTGTGTGTGTGTGTAGGGGCAGAGGACTGAAAGACTCCCATAGACAAGTAGCAGCTTAACTGCCAGCCCACCCACCCTCATCTCTCAGGAAGGCTCAGCACACCAGACTCTCCCTTGCTCTAGGGACACTGTGCGTGCCCTCCTCGGTGGGAAAGCTGCCTTTGAGACACGGGTGCTCCCCTCAGACACTACCTCAGGGTGGCCTGGAACCTTGAACTTGTGCCTAGCACAGTGCCCAGCCTAATATAGGTATAGTCGTGAAATGCTAGATGGGGAAGGGACGAATGCATCCCCTGCTGGACTTGGTGGATGTCTCAGAGATCCACTGTCAACCCAGGCTCTTGGGATCACAAGCATTCTTGGCTGAACTTCAACCAGAGGACTTTCTGGAAATGGGTCACAGACAGGCTGGCTTAAACAATGACATTTATTATTATGCGCCTCCCAAATGTGACCCCCTCTGGGGCTTGTAGAATCCCCTAGTGCAGAGAAACCAGCCCAAAGTTGGGGAATGTCTGGCCAACATCAGTGATTCCAGAGCCCAGCTTGAGCTGGAAACAGGGCACCAAACACACAGAGGCGTGCCATGTCATGCCATCCCTCTGAAGGTCTTCAGTGAGGAAAGCCACCGCACACTCCATCCCCTTCCCCCGTTCCTAGGTGTTCCAGAGAGGCAGGTGCTACGGAGGTGCTGGGTTTGGTAGGAAGAATGGATTTCAGCTGGTTGCAGCAGCTAACACCTGACCTTTTCTTGAAGGAAGGGACGTGCCATTTGCAGAAAACTCCATGGCCCAGTGGTTTTCCCATGCAGGAGACTAGGTTTGATCCCTGGGTTGGAAAGCTCCCCTGGAGGAGGGCATGGCAACTGACTCCGGTATTCTTGCCTGGAGAATCCCCAAGGATAGAGGAGGCTCGCAGGCTACAGTCCATGGGGTCGCAAAGAGTCAGACATGACGGAGCTACCAAGCACAGCACGCAGGCCACAGACATACACGAGGACCGCTCACACAGCAAGCCCCGGCATGTGAATGTCTCAGGCACATGCAGAGATGTCAGCTCAGAGCTACAGCAGGGGGTTGCCATCTCCTGGGAGGCAGGGAACCTGCCTTCCTTTGAGTCACTGTCCCTGAACCCCCATTTCCATAAGAATAGTTGGGGGGGCGGGGAGGGCTAATACAGGAGCTCCGAGGAAAAGCAATCTTGTAGCCAAGTGGGAAGCTTGACAAAGCATCAACACTCGCTGTGAGCACTGTAACAAGTTGGGAGGAAACGTGCCTCTTATACTGTGCCCGCTGGCCCCCATGGAAGGAGGGAGGAACGTGGCAGGCTGTGTGAGCCGCTGGAGACTGGGGCCAGCAGCAGCAGGGTGGGAGGGAGGGAGGGGGGAGCCATGGGAACAGGTGGTCCTTCCACAAGCTCCCCAGCCGTCAGCCCCTGCCATAGCAGATGTCCTAGAAACAGGCCCAGGTGGACCGAGGGAAGAGCGCAGCAGGGGGGGTGCGTGATGTTTGGCAGAGAAAGAAATGAGCTCTGCCTAATGGGCCGGCCACATCTGAGCAGGGGAGACACGCGCGGAGCTGTGTGACCGAGCCCCGGAGAGCCACTCCGCCTCTACTCACCCTCTGGCTGGGCTGTTTCAATGTGGGCCACAGGAGAACCTGCTGGAGCCGAAGCCCCAGGCTTCCCGAAGCCCCCAGCTGCAGCAAGGGTGATGAAAATCACTAACGTAAATTGAGCATCTCTGTGCCCTACATTTACGGTTCTTCTCATCTCATCCTCATGCTAACCTGCACAGAAGGTAGGCTTGCTGTTGTTTTACAGATGGGGCAACCAAGCCGTAGAGAGGCTAACTGAAGAAAGGACAAGAGGGAAGAGCCATGATTTGATACCGGGTCACCAACTCAATGGACGTGAGTCTGGGCAAACTCTGGGAATTGGTGATGGACAGGGAAGCCTGGAGTGCTGTGGTTCATGAGGTCACAAAGAGTCGGACACGACTGAACGACTGAACTGAACTGAACTGAACATCTGACTCCAGGGCTTCCCAGGTCGTGCTGGTGGTAAAGAACTCACCTGCTAATGCAGGAGACATAAGAGACGCAGGTTCGATCCCTGGGTCAGGAAGATCCCTTGGAGGAGGCCACGGCAGCTCACTCCAATATTCTTGCCTGGAGAATCTCCTGGACAAAGGATCCTGACTGGCTGCAGTCTATAAGGTCACAGAGTCAAACACTGCTGAGGTGACTTAGCACTCACATATCTGACTCCAGCATCCATGCAGTGATGCTGCCACTCACTGCATAGACGGCCCCATCCTTGCCCCTTCCAGAGCTGCAGAAAGCTCTTTCCCTGCTTTCCAAATGTTCACATCCCCAGCTTCAAGAAGATCCTCATAATGAAGGTTTACCTTCCTTCTCATAGTTCAATCTGGTCTTTCCTTCTTGGCAACAGGAACATGGCTTTCAGCTTCCAAGGCACAGGTTAGGAGGACCAGCCCGGTCAATCCTGGCACCTTTTGACCCTGGAGTCACACGTGTCACCTAGATAGAACCTTCCTCCACTCTAAGAATGGTACTTTCACTTACCCAGCAACTACCTGTCCTAGCCTGGAGTTTGGAATCTCACACTCATGAGCTCATTTAATGCTCACTGGGAACCTACAAGGTGCACAGGCCCCCCTCTGGCTGGCCTTCCACATCCGTAGCTGTCCCTCTTGTCTTCCATAGAGGCGCTGCCCAAGCTTGTGCCCTGGCCAGCCTCTCTCCTTATACTTTAGCCTTTACCAGAGTTAACTTGTTTTGCTTCAACCACTGTCTGTATGCTGCTGCACCCCTGGACCCAAACCCATCTCTCTGGCCCTTTCTAGCATTCAAAATCCATATTTCCACCTGCATACTAGGTGTCTTCAGTTCAGTTCAGTCGCTCAGTTGTGTCTGACTTTTTGAGACCCCATGAATCACAGCATGCCAGGCCTCCCTGTCCATCACCAACTCCCGGAGTTCACTCAGACTCACGTCCATCAAGTCGGTGATGCCATCCAGCCATCTCATCCTCTGTCATCCCCTTCTCCTCCTGCCCCCAATCCCTCCCAGCATCAGGGTCTTTTCCAATAAGTCAACTCTTCACATGAGGTGTCCAAAGTACTGGAGTTTCAGCTTCAACATCAGTCCTTCCAATGAACACCCAGGACTTGTCTCCTTTAGGATGGACTGGTTGGATCTCCTTGCAGTCCAAGGGACTCTCAAGAGTCTTCTCCAACACCACACTTCAAAAGCATCAATTCTTCGGCACTCAGCTTTCTTCATAGTCCAACTCTCACATCTGAACATGACCACTGGAAAAACCATAGTCTTGACTAGACGGACCTTTGTTGGCAAAGTAATATCTCTGCTTTTTAATATGCTATCTAGGTTGGTTATAACTTTCCTTCTAAGGAGTAAGCGTCTTTTAATTTCATGACTGCAGTCACCATCTGCAGTGATTTTGAAGCCCAAAAAAATAAAGTCTGACACTGTTTCCACTGTTTCCCCATCTATTTCCCATGAAGTGATGGGACCGGATGCCATGATCTTCGTTTTCTGAATGTTGAGCTTTAAGCCAGCTTTTTCACTCTCCTCTTTCACTCTCATCAAGAGACTTTTTAGTTCCTTTTCACTTTCTGCCATAAGGGTGGTGTCATCTGCATATCTGAGGTTATTGATATTTCTCCTGGCAATCTTGATTCCAGTTTGTCCTTCTTCCAGCCCAGCATTTCTCATGATGTACTCTGCATATTAGTTAAATAAGCAGGGTGACAATATACAGCCTTGATGTACTCCTTTTCCTATTTGGAACCAGTCTGTTGTTCCATGTCCAGTTCTAACTGTTGCTTCTGACCTGCGTATAGGTTTCTCAAGAGGCAGGTCAAGTGGTCTGGTATTCCCATCTCTTTAAGAGTTTTCCACAGTTTGTTATGATCCACACAGTCAAAGGCTTTGGCATAGTCAATAAAGCAGAAATAGATGTTTTTCTTGAACTCTCTTGCTTTTTCCATGATCCAGTGGATGCTGGCAATTTGATCTCTGGTTCCTCTGCCTTTTCTAAAACCAGCTTGAACATCAGGAAGTTCACAGTTCACGTATTGCTGGAGCCTGGCTTGGAGAATTTTGAGCATTACTTCACTAGCATGTGAGATGAGTGCAATTGTGCGGTAGTCTGAGCATTCTTTGGCATTGCCTTTCTTAGGGATTAAAATGAAAACTGACCTTTTCCAGTCCTGTGACCACTGCTGAGTTTTCCAAATTTGCTGGCATATTGAGTGCAGCACTTTCACAGCATCATCTTTCAAGATTTGAAATAGTTCAACTGGAATTCCATCACCTCCACTAGCTTTGTTCATAGTGATACTTTCT
Organism: Ovis aries; assembly: GCF_016772045.2. Classification (NCBI taxonomy): domain Eukaryota; kingdom Metazoa; phylum Chordata; class Mammalia; order Artiodactyla; family Bovidae; genus Ovis; species Ovis aries. The sequence continues at coordinate 63,110,884 of NC_056065.1, forward strand.
AAGGCCCACTTGACTTCACATTCCACTTGTCTAAAACTCATCCAGTATGTACACCATTATGTGTGACTAGATGAATGGCATTGATGAATGGCTGTAAAACATCTGTTCAGTTGGTCTTGAGAAAAATCTCATTCACCATCAATGATCTCTCAATATCACCCTTCTTCCTTTAAAAAAAAATTTTTTTTAATACAGGCCATTTTAAAAGTCTGTTTTGAAACTGTTACAATATTGCTTCTGTCGTTTACAGTCTAAGGGGTTTTTTGGCCAGAAGGCATGTGGAATGTTAGCTCCCCAACGGAGAATGGAGCCTGTCCCCACCCTGCCCTGAATTGAAAGGCAAAGTCTTACCCACTGGACCACCAGAGAAGTGCCCTTCCTGTTTCCAGTCAACCTCCAAGTTCCTGTCTACTATCATCTGATCTCTAACCTTTCCATCCTCACAGGCACTGTCCACATTCTCGCATCCTAAACCATCTTCTCACATCCTACCCATCCTGCCTACTCTGGTACAAGATTTAGAGCATGTCCTCACCCTCTTAAAACCTCCAGTATCTCCCACCTGCACCTGCCTCCTCCCCAGGGCCCCACACTGAAATCCTCAGTGGTACATCCCCCTTTCCTCCACAGTCGGTTCAAATCAGTTGCTCCAGCCTCCTCTTCTACCTGCTCCCCCACCACTTCAGCTCTGGTCACATTCCATAAGCTTTCCCCCCAGATGCTCCTCACCTTTCACCCATTTGCCATTGCCTGGAATGACCTTCTCCTTTTATCTGATGAACTCCTATTCATCCAACAAGACCCAACTCAAAATTTGCCTCTCCAAATGCCCTTATTCTTCAAAAACACAAGAATGTTTAGGAGTGAGCCTCATGACATCCCTCACTGACCTTGAAATGATTTATCTACATGCCTACCTGTGGGCAGCATGCTAAATCTCTTCAGTCATGCCCAACTCTTTGTGACCCCATGGACTATAGCCCATGACAGGTTCCTCTGTCCATGGGATTCTCCAGGCAAGAACACTGGAGTGGGTTGCCATGCCCTCCTCCAGGGATCTTCCTGACCCAGGGATCAAACCCACATCTCTTACGTCTCCTGCACTGGCAGGGGGGTTCTTTACCACTAGTGCCATCTGGGCCTCCATAAATATGTATTTATCCAGGTAGCTATATCCATCTGTCTATCAAGAGAGAGACAGGAAATATGGCAAATGCTAACAATGGTTGAACCTAGGTGGTGGTTATAATCGTCTTCAACTCCTCTATATGCTTGAAAATTTTCCCAATTAACAGTTGGGTGAGGAGGACCTAATGTATAGCACAGGAAACTATAGTCAATATCTTGTAATAACCTATAATGGGACAAAATCTGGAAAAAACAGGTGTGTGTATATATATATATAACTGAATCACTTTGCTGTATACCTGAAACTAACACTACAACTGTAAATCAACTGTACTTTAATAATTTTTTGAAGTTGAGTGGAAAAGCTACCTCACCTGTCATTTTTTTCCCCATTGTCCCCAACAAAGTGAATTACCCCTCTCATTGTGTTCCCATAACATTCTGTATTTGCCCTTCCCTTGTAGTTCAGTTGGTAAAGAATCTGCCTGCAGTGCAGGAGACCTAGGTTCAATCCCTGGGTTGGGAAGATCCCCTGGAGAAGGAAATGGCAACCCACTCCGGTATCCTTGCCTGGGAAATCTCATGGACAAAAGGGCCCAGTAGGCTGCAGTCCATGGGGTTGCAAAGAGTCGGGCACGACTGGGCAACTAATACTTACACTTACTGCATTTTATTGTAATTTTGCATTCAGCAACTTGTCCACCAGTTGTGAACCTGCAAAAGCAGGGTAGCTGCACACAGTAGGCGTATTCATGTGCACGAATGAACGGCCTCTCCTGTGAGGTTGAGGTGGAAAAGCAATAAGCCATAAGAAGAATAGGAAGTCCTGGGAATTACCACAGACCAGCCCCCAGGCTTCGTCCTGCATCTCAGGGATGCCGGTGAGCACAGGAAGTTTCCGTGATGCAGGGAAAGCTAATAAATGGTCGCTTACTGAATGCAGTAAACGGACTCATTTGAAAAGACCCTGACCCTGATGCTGGGAAAGATTGAAGGCAGGAGGAGAAGGGGACGACTGAGGATGAGATGGTTGGAAGGCATCACTGACTCGATAGACATGAGTTTGAGTAAACTCTGGGAGTTGGTGATGGACAGGGAGGCCTGGCGTGCTGCAGTCCATGGGGTCGCAAAGAGTCGGACACGACTGAGCAACTGAACTAACTGAACGCAGAACATGGTGTAAGACTGAGGAGATCTAACCTCTGTGGCTGGTTCATATGACTAACCAGCTGTGTGACCTCCGGTAGTCACCAACCTGTCTGTGCCTCTGTTTTCTCACTTGCAAACAGGGAGTTACAAAGTCTGTCCCCTCAACAAATGGAGGGGGAGAAGTGTATGACTGTGCTCTGAGAAGTCTAAGATTTACACAAATAATGCGGTGCTCTCCTCATTTCTGTTATTAAAATGAGCAAGCCTTTTTTGTCATGACCGAGACCAGTGAAGAATTCTGAGTCACTCCCTTTGGGGCAAAGGCAGGGCGGAGCTTCACTTCTGTGAAGGATGGGAATTTCCACCCAGTTGGAAGGAATGAGCCCCTGTGGCTTGGGCCTCATTTCTCCCACCCCCGCTTTCTCTTTCCTCTGACCAATTGACAACTTCTGGGAAACAGAACTGGGAATCTTAAAATAGAGCAGCAAATGTCTGGGCTCCTAGCCCCTGGCTCAGTTGCACCATCAGTAGACTTGGGCAGCAGACGCGGAGAAATGGATGGCTCACGTGGCCTCCAGCCCTCTGGGCCGGAAAGGCCGAGGCCATGGAAAAAGTAACACATGGGTTTTGGAGAAAAGCAGTCATCCAGGAATGCGATGTTTTAGTTGGCTAGAATCCAGCCTATTGGGGTGAAATGTTCTGCCCTGATATTCCTGGATCATCCGAGGCCTGAGGAACCACGCCCCCCCTCCCGCCGCAAAAGGAGCAGCTCTTCCTGGAAGCAGTGGCCATCCCACTGGTCCCAGCAGGCTGGGGAAAGACAGTGAGAGGCCTCTGGGGAAAGAGACAGGCATCCATAACTCGGTGGTTTCAGAGAAGGTTGGCTTCCCAGGCTCTGAGCACCCAGGTTTGGGATGCTTATATAACAAAATGCTGGCAGCAGGAAGTGCTCAGGAGAGGAGAAAATGCTGAAATTTCAGACCCCAGATTTCAACCTGGTAAACTCTCAGCCTAACCGTAGGGAAAGGGCCCTCCTCTGACAGCGAAGGTTAAAGCAATGAGACACAGACCATCAGACCCTGAAAAGCTGTATTGTTACTTGGATTTCTCCTAAGTTCACCCATGAACACGGTATGCCAGGCCATCTTCTCATATGTGCCCTCATTTAATCCTCGCAGCAATTGTACACACAGGAACTGTTATTGTCCCTGCTTTACTGTCAGGGAAGCTGAGACACACAGAGGTCTCACACTGGCAGTGCCACAGTTCAAACCCAGGCAGGCTGGCCCTGGCGTCTGCGGGCATAACCAGGATGCTGTGCTGAGCAGCTTCCAGGAGCCTGGCAGTGGACTGGCCCCAGAGGACAGCAGAGGAAGCCCTCAAGCAACTTACTCCTGGAGGAGGAAAAGAGATGATGAGCTAGCACCAAATCAGTAAAATGATGACGAGCCGAGATGAATGCAATAAAGAAACAAAGCAAAGAAGAAACCACTTTAATTAAGGCAATCGGAAAGATGTCCTGGTCAAGTTTCCATAGCTAAGGATGGAAATGGACTGTCTCTGACTTAAAGAGAAAAAAATAAAAATCATTGAAGGGAGTGTGGGGTAGCCCACAGAATTTTCAGGAAGTCTCAGAACACAGACAAGAACAAAGTGAGATTCAGCAGTCAAAAATCCCTCCACAAAACCATGCTGATGGGGACCCAGCAGGTGCCACGGCTGAAGGCTAGACGTCTCAGCCTGCTCACAGCCAACGCTGGAACTCCCCAGGTGCCCCGGCTGGCTCTGCTGCCCCTGGAAACCGGATGCCACTGCCACCGCTAACCCCAAAGCCAAGTCTCCACCACCCCATTTCTTTGCATCACCAGTTCCTGACTCAGAGTCCCAGATGAGGCAACCTAATTGGCACCCTGCTGCTTCTGATGCAAAGTTCCAAGCTGTGCTGGGCAGATGCTGGCAGCTTCTGGCATTGGTCCAGTTGCTGCTGAGTGTGCAGACCTGAGCTTAGGGCTGACTATCTATCCACTCTTTATTGCAGTCGGCCTGCCCCCACCTCCAAAGCCATTTTGGCTGAGGGCAGCCTTCCTCTTTCCCCTTGATAAGATTCCAGCCTCTCTTCCAATAAAAATAATAGCTACTGATTTGGAGTGCCTATTATACACAAATCCTCTACAGACATCATCTCTTAGGCTTACTACCTCTTGGCAAGGTAGCTACTTAAATGCTCTCCATTTTAGGATGAAGTCTCTTAAGGCTTAGAGATTAGGAATTTTGCCTGGGACATGGCTGAGCCCAGGTTTGAACACAGACCTGCTATATTCTCAGGAGCACACACTGTCTCCCAAGGGGGTTGAAAATCAGGCAAATTTTGGGCACAGAAGTGACGTGTGCTGCCAAATCTCAGCCGTGATCCAGGGCAAGAGAGGGACAGTAAGCTCCATTTGGATTTAGGTTCACCAGCTCTTTACCTAATCACCTATATCTCTTCTTGATACCCCAGGACTGCAGTGGTCCCAGTCTCCCAGGCAGCCACACTCTGTGGCTGTGAGGCCATTTGGCAGGGGTCTCTGATTTCTTCTTTGTCAAGGCAGACCACTCCACCCCAACTAAGCCTTAGCCCAGCAGGCCTCCATAAAGCTTCTCTGGGGTTCTGTGTCTCTGGGTTTACATTGCTACGGGCAGGGCTCCCTTTCATAAAACACATATGGTCCCCAAAGCTGCGTGTGATTTGCATCTTTGTGAATCAATTCTGCATACTCAGTGGCTTACACCCTCATTTAAGCAATCACTGTTAATCTCCAACTGCTTTTCAGCACACACTGACAACTGGGTGCGTGCGTGTGTGCTAAGTCACTTCAGCTATGTCCAAGTCTGTGCGACCCTATGGACTGTAGCCCGCCAGGCTCCTCTGTCCATGGGATTCTCCAGGCAAGAATACTGGAGTGGGTCGCCGTGCCCTCCTCCAGGGGATCTTCCCCACCCAGGTATCAAACCCATGTCACTTACGTCTCCTGTTTTGGGAGTCGGGTTCTTTACCACTAGCACCACCTGGGAAGCCCTGACAACTGGGTATTTCAGCTTAAAGTTTTTATTGCCCCCTTCATTCACACTCTTCTTGGCAACAACGATCTATAAGCCAATATTAAATATACCAGGGAAGCTCACCATTTCCGAGAGAAAACATCTTACCAACCGAAAAACAAACTGCTTTTTTATAAGAAAGGTCATCCTTGAAGACATTTGAATTGTGAACTGGATTTTTTCTTCTTGGTTTTTACTCATCAGATTGTGTGTATATACTTAGAGGTTTAGTAATAAATCTTTAAAAATGGGTAAGTTAGTCAAAGGGAATGGAGAGAGAACAAGAGAGGCAGTGAAAGTGAGATGAATTTCTGGTCCTTTTTGTTACCGGTTACTCATGGACCACCCGGCCAGCCATTCAGGACTCAGTTTCTCTCTTTGAAATACAGAGCCTGGAGTGTCTTGTATATTTCATGAGGCTCTCATGAGATTTTAATGAAGCTCTCTGGTTAAGACCCTCTGAGACAAGCCCAGAGTATTATTAGAATGTGCCTGCTTGCATCTGCTAAGAGAGCAGCATCTCACCTATGGCTGTGATGAAGAGGTTGCTGCCCCTCCTTCTTAAGTGCTCTCCCCTGGGCCACACTTCTGTTCTCCCAAAGTACCAGCGCCTGAGTCATTCCTAGCAAGGAGGGTTGGCATCGCACCATTGGCCCTCTTCCCCAAGGCCCAAACAACAAGACGCAAAATGGCTATAAAATTGAAGGCTCACTCTCCGGCTGCTGCTGGAAGCCTGCTCGGCAGTATTTCCCCTGGCAGCAGACAGCTGCCATGTTAGGTGTGAATCAAACACACAAACCTCTGGAGATTTGTCTTTCACTTTCCCGAGACGCAGCTTAGCAGGATTACTGAAAATATGGTGACACGTTGCCTCAGCGCTGGGGCTCTCAGGGAGGCGGCGGAGGGGAGGTAGGGAGCACTGTTTTTCACCAGCACTCAGGAGGGTGTCTAGTCCCCATCGCTACCCTCCCGTGCCTTTGTGCCATGCCATCACTGTCTCTCTTCTCCACCCTGCCTTTCTGGAATTATCAGACTCTAAGAAGTCAGTTTGGCCCCCAGCTGTCCCTGACACCTGTTTGGGACCGTGGTTATATCCCCAGAGACACCCAAGCTCTGTCTGGAGAGCTGTGGGCAGAAGTCGGGCTGGAAATGACCTTCCTCATCTCTCCCCTGAGCACTTGAGGTAGGAACCCGGTCACATGTGCATGTATGTGTACATGTGTACACACACGTGTGATTCCTAAGCTGAAGGACTGAAATTCTCTCCAAATACGTAGCAGTTTCAGCTGCATTGACCTGACATTCCCATTGGCCGGTCGGTGATCCCTTGGTAATGTATGAGTAGGGAGGGGCAGGATAGAATCATTCTTTAGCCTCCTCCGGTGCTGGATTCAGGCTAGACTTATAACTTGGAGGCGGAGGAAAGCCAGGGGGCTAACAGAAGCCTAGGCAGAGCTCCTGAATTTGGGGCCTGACAATTTATTTTATGTCATTATTATGTGCTGGGCTTCCCTGGTGGCTCAGATGGTAAAGAATCTGCCTGCAATGCAGGAGACCTGGGTTTTGATCTCTGGGTCAGGAAGATCCCCCGGAGAAGGAAATGGCAACCCACTCCAGTATTCTTGCCGGGGAAAGCCCAGAGACAGAGGAGCCTACAGGGTTCCAGTCCATGGGTTGGCAAAGAGTCAGACACGACTTAGCGACTAAACCACCACCAACAATGTATCTGAGCACCCATTCTACAGAGTGCTAGAGAGGCAAAAACAACACAAGAAGTCAAACCTACCCGAGGTACCTCTGCATGGAATGGCACCAGGGTGATGAGGCTTCATACAGCACCAAGGCTTCAGGTAGTGGGAGCGAGTGGCCCCCTTAGGGCACTGGTCCTCTGACTGCTCAGGTTTTGACTCAGAAAGCCATGGTCCCCATCCACAGTCAGACCCAGGCTTTGTAACTTCTCTTCCTGACCAGCAACCTTTGGAAGTACTGTCTGTGGACCCCTTGCCCTCCCAGCCATGCCTGTCAGGGTCTTGCTCCCTCCCTGGGGACACTCGTGGGAAACAGGTCCCAGGCCTCCTCTGCTCTGATGACCCAGGAGCCATCTGTTCCTTCCCGCCCCAGCCCCAGGGGACTATCTTTTCAGTGGAGAGTTCAAACCACTCCAGAGAGGAGACTTAGAGACGTCAACTTGTGGAGTTCCCCACAGAAAAAGCCCCACTCAAGCACATAGAGCTTTGAGTCACGCACTTCGTGTTTTGCTCTTAAATGTGAGTGAAAGCCAGGGATCACCAGACCGTAGAGCAAAATGTCAAATGTGAAAGAAAGAGACTAAAACGAATAATATCATGGGACCTAGGAGAAGCAGAAACAACGTAGGGAAGAGAAGAAAAAATAAACAAGACCCATCATTAATATAGGGCTTCCCTGGTGGCTCAGAGGATAAAGCATCTGCCTGCAGTGCAGGAGACCTGGGTTCGATCCCTGGTTTGGGAAGATCCCCTGGAGAAGGAACTGGTAACCCACTCCAGTATTCTGGCCTGGAGAATCCTATGGACAGAGGAGCCTGGCGGGATGCGGGGTCGCAAAGAGCTGGACATGACCGAGCGACTTCACTTGCACTTTCTTTATCATTAATATACTCAGAGAAGTAGGAGAAAATGTTGCATCATGAAGTGAGAACAGGGACTTCCCTGGTGGTCCAGTGGCTAAGACTCCTCATTCCCAATGCAGGGGGCTCGGGTTTGATCCCTGGTCAGGGAACTAGATCCCACATGCCACAACAAAGATCAAAGATCCCACCTGCTGAAACCAAGACCCAGTGCAGCCAAATAAATAAACTTAAAAATAAACAGGAACAGAATTTTGGTTTCTGAGATTTAAGGACTAATCAGAGGAAAAAATACAAACTCTTGGCAGTTAAAAATACAATAGGAAAACAAACAACCAACAGACGTGTCCAAAGTCAATGTTATGGAAATCTCTCAGAAAATAGAAGGAAAAAGATAAAGAGAAAGATAATCTCCCCCCACAAAACAAGAATAAGACTAATAGGAGATAAAGCCTAAGAGTCTCATTTCTAACTAATAGGTGTGCCAGAAAAAAACAGAGGAAACAATAGGAAAGATATTATCACAGCAGTGATACGAGCACACCATCCCAAAGTGAAGTGCGTGCGTGCTAAGTTACTTCAGTCGTGTCCATCTCTTTGTGACCCCATAGACTGTAGCCTGCCAGATTCCTCTGTCCAAGGAATTCTCCGGGCAAGAATACTGGAGTGGGTTGCCATTTCCTCCTCCCGGGGATCTTCCTGACCCAGAGCTGGGACCCATATCTTTTCTTCTGCACTGCCAGGTGGATTCTTTAGCACTAGCGCCACCCAAGCGAAGCATATTGTTGTTGTTGCTTAGTCTCTGAGTCACAACCAAATGGGCAAGGCCCATTAAGGGCTCAAATGCATGGATAAAACCCCACATCAAGCCCGATGTCATTGTAAATTCAGAACCCTGAAACAAGCAAAACAAGATTCCACAACCTGGGAAACCAGAGTGATGGGGCATGAGGAACAGACCACAAATAATGCCCAGAAATCAGAATAATCTGTCTTCTCAACAGCAACGTGGAAAACAGAAGAGCGGTGCCTCCCAAGGACTAAGTGGGAACTGTTTTCCACCTGGAATTCTATAGCACTCAAATCAGAGGTGAGCAGAGAGGAGAGTTTTAGTCAAAAAGGTTTCCAAAAACTTATCTTCCATGTACCCTTTCTTAGAAAGCTACCACTGGAATGTGTGCCCTGTGGAAATAAAAACAAGGAAATAAGAACAAGAAAGAAGATGGGCTGGGAGACAGGAATTACAAGACAGAGAGAGGTAAAAGGGATTCCCAGGGGACTTCCCTGGTGGTCTGGTGGCTAAAACTCTTCCCTCCCAATGCAGGGGGCCCAGGGTTCGATCCCCAGTCAGGGAACTAGACCCCACATGCCTCGACTAGGAGTTCACTCACCGCAACTAAAGATCCCACCTGCCACAACTAGGACCCAGCACAGCCAAATAAATAAATCAATTGTTTTTAAATAAGAGTTCGCGGGAAGTCAGCGAGTGAAAGGGCTATAATAGCTCAATGGTAGTCTTGAGACAGTCACCTATCCTAATAAAGGGTCAGAAGACTCCAGGAGACACATCTGGGGTGGATTGTCTGACAGGCTCCACAATGTGGAAGCGTCACTGGGCAGTGTTTTACAGCTGTGGAAGCAAGTAGGAAGATTTAATCAGTTGTTGATGGAACACTGAACAGATGAAAATTGAAGGCGATTATTTATCCTGGGGTGGGGAGGGTTTGTGCAAGAAAGCATATGTAATTTAATATACTAATTGGCTTTAAAAAACAATATTTATGCAATCATAATAATAAAAGCATTGTTAACCAGAAATTGGGAAGGCCTAGACAAAGAGAGAAAGTACATGAGTTTAGAAGCCTCGTTATCATCATGGGAAGTCTACAGCTAACATCTGAAATGAATGAATCAAGAGTGAGTGGCATGCTCTTTGAGTTAGAAATGTAGGGGAAACCACCAGATAAATAACTCAAAGTTGAGTTGCCGGTGGTTTTCTCTGTGGAAAGGGAACTGGGGCAGAGAGGAAGAGAATAAGAGACAGGCAGTTTTTATTGTGTTTTTTCTTATGTGTATAACTTACAACTCATTTCCTAGTATATTTTTATTGAAACATATATTAAGCGAATATTATGCTTTTATATTTATAATATCTTAATAATATGAAGATTATTAATTCTTAATATAAAGAATATTAAGTGAATATTTAAAGTGGCCCCAATGGTCACATACGTGAAATAGACACATAAACAGATCAGAACAGGAGAGAGTTACAGGTGCTCCCTGTGGACAGGTGAAGCACAGGCATACAGGAGAATAGCTTATTCTACCTAAGAAGGGAGCGCCAAGAAATTCCTGACTTCCTATCCCCCACTTTATCCAGGGTCACTGCTGCCAGGGTGTGTATACCCATATGGCTCTCTTGAAAAATCAAGCGAGGCAGAAACACACCAAGCCCTCGTGGAAGAGTTGGTAGCATCTGCTGGTTAGGATCCCAAACCTGAGTGTCACTCTGTCTCGGTTTGAATCCTGGCTCAGCCACCAACTATGTCATTTTGGACATGCAACTTACCCCTTCAGTTCAGTTCAGTTCAGTTCAGTTGCTCAGTCGTGTTTGACTCTTTGAAACCCCATGAATCGCAGCACACCAGGCCTTCCTGTCCATCACCAACTCCTGGAGTTCACTCAAACTCACTTCCATCGAGTCAGTCATGCCATCCAGCCATCTCATCCTCTGTCATCCCCTTCTCCTCCTGTCCCCAATCCCTCCCAGCATCAGGGTCTTTTCCAATGAGTCAACTCTTCTCATGAGGTGGCCAAAGTACTGGAGTTTCAGTTTTAGCATCATTCCTTCCAAAGAACACCCAGGACTGATCTCCTCTAGAATGGACTGGTTGGATCTCCTTGCAATCCAAGGGACTCTCAAGAGTCTTCTCCAACACCACACTTCAAAAGCATCAATTCTTCAGTGCTCAGCTTTCTTCATAGTCCAACTCTCACATCCATACATGACTACTGGAAAAACCATAGCCTTGACTAGATGGACCTTTGTTGGCAAAGTAATGTCTCTGCTTTTTAATATGCTGTCTAGGTTGGTCATAACTTTCCTTCCAAGGAGTAAGCATCTTTTAATTTCATGGCTGCAATCACCATCTGCAGTGATTTTGGAGCCCCCCAAAATAAAATCTGACAGTGTTTCCACTGTTTCCCCATCTACTTGCCGTGAAGTGATGGGACCAGATGCCATGATCTTAGTTTTCTGCATGTTGAGCTTTAAGCCTTAAGTCTCCTCAAATGTTTGTACCTTGTAGGATTATTCCAAGGATTAAATGAATTAAAGCATAAAGGGCTCAGAACAATTCTTGGTTCATGTAAGTGTTACATCCGCTCAACAGCTACTTGGTGCATTTACCAAATGCAGGCACTGGATAAGCAGTGCAGAAAACAAAGAACTCTAAGCCTGTCCCTGCCCTCCAGGAGCTTAAGGAGAGGGTACCAACTGGGGCAGAAGATGCGCCCATAAATAAGCATTTTACCAGCATCAGTGTCCAGGTGGCTGAATGAAGAACCAGGGGGACTAGATTCCCAGAAGGAGAGCTTGTCAAAACGTGCTCCATGGAAGGTTCTGGGGGACACTTTTTGGATTGTGCCTCTAGTACCCTCTTCTCTAGAAATTTCCCCTTCCCTTCCTGCCTCCACACAGTCACAGCCGAAGCTGTGTTCTGATAAAGTGAGCTTGCCTCCTTGACCCAAGAGAGCATATCCAAATCAAGTTGGGGCAGTCAGCCTGGGAGTTTTTTGACCCAAGTCTGAAAGACAGAATGGTCTCCTCTCTGTGTCTTTGTGTTAGGACTGCTATGTAAACATGGGAGCTGCCAGCCATTTTTCAATATGCAAACTGGAAACAGAGAAACAGTCTACAAGGAGAGAATAGGCTGGGCAGGTGCAGAGAGAAACAGAGGGGAGAAGGGACAAGGCTCCCAGGTTCATTAAAGCTCTGCTCACTGTTTCTGGTGCCAGTTGGGTGGCATCCCTGTCTAAATTCCATAGGATGCCCCCTACTCTGGCCAAGTTCCCCTTTTATTCACACTGGTTTGAGGTGAATCTATGTTGCAAACCAAAATTTCCTTTGTAATAGAGGTGGGGGGCCTCCCTTGCTCCCTGCTCCTGTAGTAGGCAGCAGGAAGAAAATGTGGGGAGATCTGATCATATTCCCTGATCTGATGAGACATGGGGAAGTTTAAACCTGGAAAAACCCAAAGAAGTCCCCGGACTTGCACTGAAATGTAATCTGGCTCTGGGCCCAGGACAGAGTGACCCTGGCTTCCTGGGAATGACTTGGACTGTGGGATGGGATGAGAGAGTGGACAGCAAAGGCTGAGGTCCTGGTCTCTGGGGGAGGCAAGGACATCTGTGGCTGGGCTCGTTCAGGCTGGAAGTGCAGAGTCTGCAGTGAGAAGATGCGAGGGGAAGGTAGAGAGATCCGAGAACCATGGCAACGGCCAGGTGAAGAAGGAGGGGCAGGGGTAAGCAAAGCAAAGGTGAGCCACTCAAGATGCGGGTGCAGGCCGATTACTAGTAGCCTTTGCCATCCTCTGACTATGTTCTTTGCTGCCCATTATAGGCTAGGCAGCCGCATTTGGGGACAAGCGAATGAAACACCAACTCTTCGGTGACTCTGCCATGGAGATGAGTCATGGAATTAGGAGTGTTTCCATTGTGCTTCCTCAGGTCAGCATGGCTGAAAAGTCACCAGTCAGCAGGTTCTGCTCATTTCAGTCGCTCAGTCGTGTCCGACTCTTTGTGACTCCATGGACTGCAGCACGCCAGGCCTCCCTGTCCATCACCAACTCCTGGAACTAGCTCAAACTCACGTCCATCGTCAGTGATGCCATGCAACCATCTCATCCTCTGATATCCCCTTCTCCTCCTACCTTCAATCTTTACCAGCATCTTTTCTAATCAGTCAGTTCTCCCGATCAGGTGGCCAAACTTTTGGAGCTTCAACTTCAGCATCAGTCCTTCCAGTGAATATTCAGGACTGATTTCCATTAGGATGGACTGGTTGGATCTCCTTGCAGTCCAAGGGACTCTCAACAGTCTTCTCCAATACCACAATTCAAGAGCGTCAATTCTTTGGTGCTCAGCTTTCTTTATGGTCCAACTCTTACATCCATACATGACTACTGGAAAAACCATAGCTTTGACTATATGGGCCTTGTCGCCAGACTGATGTGTCTGCTTTTTAATGTGCTGTCTAGGTTGGCCATTGCTTTTCTTCCAAGGAGCAAGCATCTTTTAGTTTCATGGCTGTAGTCACCATCTGCAGTGATTTTTGGAGCCCAAGAAAATAAAGTCTGTTTCCATTGTTTCCCCATCTATTTGCCATGAAGTGATGGGAGCAGATGCCATGATCTTCATTTTCTGAATGTTGAGTTTTAAGCCAGTTTTTTCACTCTCCTCTTTCACTTTCATCAGGAGGCTCTTTAGATCCTCTTCAATTTCTGTCACAAGGGTGGTGTCATCTGCGTATCTGAGGCTATTGATATTTCTCCAGGTAGTCTTGATTTCAGCTTGTCCTTCTTTCAGCCCAGCATTTCTCACGATGTACTCTGCATATAAGTTACATAAGCAGGGTGACAGTATACAGCCTTGACGCACTCTTTTCCCAATTTGGAACCAGTCTGGGTCTAACTGTTGCTTCTTGACCTGCATACAGATGTCTCAGGATGCAGGTCAGGTGGTCTGGTATTCCCATCTCTTTCAGAATTTTCCACAGTTTGTTGTGATCCACACAAGACTTTAGCATAGTCAATGAAGCAGGAGTAGATGTTTTTCTAGAATTCTGTTGCTTTTCCTTTGATCCAACAGATGTTGGCAATTTGATCAGAAGGTAGATGCACCATTCAAAGCTACAATTCAAATTACCTCCAAGGAGGCAAAGATCAGAGAGCAGGGCAGGTAGGGAAAACTGGGACACCTTCATGGAGGAAGTAGACCTTTAAGGCTAAATAGGATTTAGACATCTAAGGGCCAAGGTTTACAATATCCAGGAGCCAGATAGTTTTTCTCTGTGTACTCCAACTCCCACAGTACTAACACAGCAGATGCTCAAAATTTTATGTTTTATTGAATTGGACTCCAGGCAAAAGGAATAGCATAAGTAAAGGCAAGGGGCAGGAAAAGGTATGGATACATCTATAGGAGTCCCAAGTAGTAATCCTATTTGTTTTTAAAAGGACGCACAAAATCAATCAATGGAAGATACACTGAAAAGGAAACTGGAGGCAGTGGCTGATTACTCCCAAGCAGAGAGCCCATGACGTTTATCCTAGCCTGTCTGGTCATGGGCTCAAAGGCCTACAGAGTAGGTGCACAGAAAGTATTTAAATGAATGAAAGAATATAGAAAGTTATACCATTACCCAAAAGTTTACCCCTGGATTTCTCTTTTTTCAATTTAATTATTTTTGGCTGCACTGGATGTGTTCATTGCTGCTCTAGGGCTTTCTCCAGTGGCGGCAAGTAGGGACTACTCTCTAGTTGGGGTGCTCAAGCTTCTCGTTGTGTGGTGGCTTTTCTTGTTGCAGAGAGTGGTCTGTAGAGCACAGGCCTCAATAACTGTGGCACATGGCTTCAGTTGCCCATGTAGTGTGGACGGGGATCAAACCAGTGTCCCCTGCATTGGCAGAAAGATTCTTAACCACTGGACCAACGTGGAAGTCCATTCCTGCCTTTCTTTAAATTGAATATCCCTTAGTCCATTTAACGTAGGACTCGGTGCACAGAACTGACTTTTCCCACATCTCTCAGGACAAAGCCCACTGATGTAGTAATTGCTTTGGTCTGTAGACCTGTGTCTGAACTCCACCTGACTTTTGAAGGGAATGTTAATTTCTGATTCCTTGCCTTTCCATGTGAAGGGAGTCCCCCAAAGCTATACTTGTAGCCTCTCTTCCCAACCTGACTCAGTTCTACCATGGAAACAGCAATGTCCTAAGTGGCCTGTCGCCAAACTCCCTACTCTTTTTCTAAGTTTAGTAGGGCCTGAGGGAAAGCCTGGAATGTGCCAGTTAGGATCAGAAGAACCTGTTAGCTCAACCATTTAGCAGCACTTCTCAGTCAAGCCTCCCAAACCGGCTTTTATCAGCAATGAAGTTGACATTTTCATCATTGTGTGTCTGACTCCTGAGTCAGTCAAAGAGTTCAGCACTCAGGAACTAAGTGGGAAAAGGGGGTGTTAGTCATTGGCTCCCCCAAATCCCAACTCTTACTGCCTGAGAATTTCTTACCAATAAGGTGGATATGATGGTAATAGGCATTGCATGGGGTTTAGTGAAGATTTTTAAAGATAATATGTTAGATGTACACATTGCTCTATTTAAAACGGATAACCAACGAGGACTTAAAAGTGAAGTCGCTGAGTCTTGTCCGACTCTGCGACCCCAGGGACTGTAGCCCACCAGTCTCCTCCATCCATGGAATTTTCCAGGCTAGAATACTGGAGTGGGTTGCCATTTTCTTCTCCAGGGGATCTTCCTGACCCAGGGATCAAACCTGGGTCTCCCGCATTGCAGGCAGATGCTACACAAAAAAACTAAAAGATAGTATGTTAGATATTGTCATAGTCAGTTGGGACTGCTATAGCAAAAATCTCATTGACTAGATGGGTTAAACAACAGGTTTGTGTTTCTCATAATTCAGGAGACTGGGAAGTCCAGGATCAAGGCGCTAGCAGACCCAGGAGACAGTTGCCTTCTCTCTGTGTCCTCACATGGCCTAGGGAGGGAGCAGTTTCTAGGCTCTTTCCCTTCTCCTAAGAAAGCTAATCCTATCATGGGGACTCCACCCTCATGACCTCATCTTTACCTAATCACCTCCCAAAGGCCCCACCTCCTAACTCAATGCCCTTTGGAGTCATAGTTTCAACATATGAATTTGAGGGGACTCGAACAAGCAGTTCATAACAGATACTCAGCAAATGTTTAATCGCTTGGTTCCTTTCTTGGAAATCCTCTTCTTAAAGTGTATCCCCAGGAAGGCAGGGTCTACATTATTCCATATGTCTAGCATATTTGTGGATGTTTCATTGAGATTTAAAAAGGGAAGTGATCATTGTAGGGCCTCCCAGCAAAGGAATCATTTCTACTCGTATTTTTGTTAACAGCTTTATTAAGGGGTAATCAACACAACAAAGTGTTTCTCTTTGAAAGTGTAAAATCTGATGTTTTGACATATGTACGCACAGTGAAATCATCACAGTCAAACAGTGAGCATATCCATTACCCTCGAAAATCTCTCATCTCTTTGTAATCTCTGCTTCTCACTTTGCTCTGCCCTCTGTCCCCAGGCAACCACTGAGCTGCTGTCTGTCTCTATGGATTAGTTTATGTTTTCTAGAATTGTACAGAAAGGAAATCACAGTCTATTCTCTCCTTCTCCTCATATTTCTGAAGAGCAGAACACTGTCATCACTGAATCACAGAAGAATACTCATTTTGGAGCCAAGGGACCAGAGCCCTTGTTCTGAGTAGACAGTAGCATGTCATGTGACCTTGGATGGGTCACGTTATCCTCTGTGCCTCAGTTTCCCTTATCAGTTAAATGGGGAATAATAGTGCCTGCACTCCTTCACAGATTCACGTACAGAGGAAATACAACACAAGGAATAAAATTAGCAAACAGAGCATGCACGTGCTTGTGTAAGTAGCAAAAGGATATCTGCCAATATTAATCTGGGGTTTTCTTCCCCTACCTGAAATTTCCTCTTTTGCTTTCTCTCTGCAGTCAGGTAGACTGCAGATCTTCCTGGCTTTGGATTTCCCAGACCCTATATCTTGAGAAGGGTTCATGATTGCAGAAAATAAAAGGAGGAATTTGTGGGTTCTTATGCTGGTGTTCTAGGGAAGTCAGGGGGAGTATGTGGCAAACCCTTCTTCCCAGGCTCTCATTGGTCCTGCTCCAGCATCCTATCCCCACTTCCCGCAGGCAGGTGAACTTGACCCCTGTCAATCAACCAAAACCCCGCTCTTCTCCCCCACCTACTGGGCTCAGATTTCTATCCTCTCTGGTCCATCGCTTGTCATGCCTCCCTCTGCTCTCTATCTCTGTGCATTATTGCTACCGATGTTACCTACTTTCATGGAGCTACAGGTTATTTTGCTATTTGCTGTTCTCCTAGTTGTTAGTTGTTTTGGGGATAAGAGGGGATACAAGAAGGTCTTTACTCTGCCTTATTGAAATTGGAAGCTTGTGATGTCTTTGCCTCATATTTTTATTGAGACATATACAGCAAAATACGCAGGTCGTAACTGTTTTAGTTCAAGGAGTATTGACAAATGCACTCATGCATGTTATCCACATTGCTATTAAGATCTAGAACATTTCCATCACCCTGGATAGATCCCTCGTGGCCCTTCCCGGTTTCCTGCTTCCATCCTACTCCATTCATCCCCAACCAGACTCTGTTTTTTTTAAACCATAGATTAGTTTGCCTGTTGCAGAAATTCATGTTTACATTATTACAGGATATAGTATGTGTGTCTGCCTTCTTGAACTCAGCTTGCTTTTGAGGTTCATCCAAATTGTTTCATGTACCAATAATGCATTCCTTTTAACTGGTGGATAGTATTTTCCGTGTATGAGTACACCACAACTTGCCGATCCTGCATTGTCCTCCCTATTTTGGTTGCTTCGAGTTTTTGCCTATTGTGAATCCAGCTGCTCTGAGTGACTGTGTCCACGTCTTTTTGTGAACATGTATTTTCAGTTATGAAATCTCCATAAGTGGACTCAGCTGAGCCATAAGGTTAGCTTTATAAGAAAGTTATAAGCTATTGATAAATTATAAATATATATGTTATAAGTTCTTTATAAGAAACTGCCAGACTTCTTTCTGAAGCATTTTGTACCATGTTGCATTCACACTAGCACTTTAAAAGAACTCCAGTTACTCCACATCCTTGCCAACTCTTGTGTGACCAGGATTTTCATTTCACAAACCTGGTGGGAGTATAGTGAAGCCCCACTGTGGGTTTTGGCATAATTACTCCAAGTGTTCTCTAGTTCCTGGAAGAGCCTCTTAGACCTCTGAACAGCAGTCTCTTAGCACTCTCTTTGGTTTCCCTTGTACTTCACAAGTGCAGCTGTTTTTATGGGCAAGAAAAATCATTATGGTGCTATACTCTAGTAACGTGGGTGTACATGTTTACAGGGGATGGTAACTGCAGCCTGCTGGGAGACCACTCCCTGGCAAACCCAAATATTAACATAGCATTTTTGAACTTAGGAAAGAGACCTCAGAGGCCATTAATGAAAGATCAGGAATCCATGGAACTGTTAAGGATATGCACAAAGCCATTTCAAATGGTGGTTCAGCTATTTAAAAGCACAGTGTTGGCAAGCTACTGATTTACACACCCCAAGTGATTTATGGTGTTGACTAGTTTTATAATTTGGTTTACTGGCCATTGATGTACATTCATTTGTGGAGCGTTGGTGTAAGTCTTTTGACCAAATTTTTACATTGCTTTTTATTTGTTTTTTATTGAGTTTAAGAGTTTTTCAGACTTCCCTGGTGGCTAGATTGTAAAGAATCTGCCTGCAATGTGGAAGACCTGGGTTCGATGCCTGGGTTTGGAAGATCCCCTGGAGGAGGGCACAGCAGCCCACTCTAGTATTCTTGCCTGAAGAATGTCCACGGACAGAGGATCCTGGAGGGCTACAGTCTATGAGGTCGCAAAAAGTTGGACAGGACTAAGCGACTAAGCACAGCACACAGGAGTTCTTCACATTTTCTGGATACAAATTCACTGTCAGATTACAGTATTACAAATATGGTCTCCCACTCCGGTCTCTCTATTTATTTTAGTAATTGTCATTTTAGGAGCAGAAGTTTTAAATTTTGAAATAGTCTAATTTATCAATTTTTTCCTTTTAATGCTCAGGGTTTTTTGGGTCCTGAGTAATCTCTGCCTATCTCCAAACCATGAAAGCGTTGTTTTCTCCTAGAAGCTTATGCAAATTATTGTCTTTTGAACAGACCTCTGAGAAATCCCAGAAGGGCCTCAAGGGGACATGGTGAGGTGACCCCTGACTTTTTACGTCTTTCACCCCTTCCTTCCTCTCTCTCCACCTCAATCAAAGCAGCCCAGGCCCTCTCATTTTATGTATTGCAGTTTTTAAACAATATTTCTCTTAACAAAAAGATCCCCCTTCATTTTTTTAGCCACTCCTGAACTATAAGTACCTTGTACACAGGAATCATGAATATATTATCCTTTATGTTTCCAGCTATGCACAGTGCTTGGGCATATCGTAAACATTTAATACAAATATTTAATTAAAATAAATCTAACCAGGGCATCCCTGGTGGCTCAGGGATAAAGAATCTGCCTGCCTGTCTCCATGCTACTCTGTCCCCTCGTCCCACCCTTGGATGGCCAATGGGAATGTGCTGTATGACTCAGGGAACTCAAACTGGGGCTCTGTGACAACCTAGAGGGGTGGGATGGGGAGGGAGGTTCAAGAAGGAGGGGACATATACATACTTAGAGCTGATTCATGTTGAGAGCATGGCAGAAGCCAACACACCCTTGTAAAGCAATTATCCATCAATTAAAAATAAATAAATTTTAAAAGAAAAGAAAAAAAAAAACAATCTGCCCGCCAATGCTGGAGACATGGGTTTGGTCCCTGGTTCTGGAAGATCCTACAAACCGAAAGACTAACTAAAGCCGGGCACCACAGCTGCTGATCCTGTGCTCTAGAGCCTGGGAGCCGCAACTCCTGAAACTCAAGCACCCGAGAGCCCATGCTCCACAGCAAGAGGCACTCAGGCACCGCAACTAGAGGGGAGCCCCCGCTGACCACAACTAGAAAAGAGCCCGCACAGCAGCAAAGATCCAGCACAGTCAAAAATAAAGAAAGAAACTATTTTTAAAATAAATAAATGAATGAATAAATTTCTAACCAAGTTTGAACTGGAAAGAAGGGCTCTATCTCTTTAGCCAAATCTTACATAAGATGTATTCCGGGGCCTCAATTCTGGGTCAGGCTCCTGGGAAGGGAGAAAGGCTCCCAGGGGGAGCAAGATCAGAGGCCCCTGCCTGCAGCAGGCTCCGTAAGAAGCAGGAAGAAAAGCATCCCCTTACACTTATGTAACCTTTTACTATTTATAAAATGCTTTCATATACCTTATCTCCAAAAAAAGTATGCTTCTAAATGTAAAAAGGCCTGTCCCTACTCACAAAGGCAGACAAACACCCCAGAGTTTCAAATCTCTGGGAGTGGGGGGTGGGGGGGGAGTGAAGAGATTGGCCACGCTTCCAAATAGGACAAAATCCTGCCCTTCAGAGTAAAGAGAAGGGCACCCGAGGGGGTCCTTTTAAAACTCTCCCTCCCCCCAGATGCCTAGGGAGGCTCAGAATCTCACCAAGCCCTACCCCTTCAGGCTAAGTCTTTTATCCCAGTTAAATGCAGATTCTGCTGGGATGACAGGCCAGCCTCAGTCACCTCCCTTCTCCACAGTGGTGTGGCAGTAGGGGCTGTGTGGAAAGGTCAGTATTTCCTGGAGAAGATTCCAACTGGGAAGTGAGGGGCCCCCAGGGCCTCCCTCCCGGTCAGAATCTGCAGACACCACCCCCGCCCAGGCAGGTGTGACCTAAGACACAGGATGCTCTCACTTCCTGTCTGGGGCAGCCACGTCCGTCCTGACGCCTGCTCTCTGCCCCCACATTTTCACTATTTATCTCTGCGTAACCCATCTAATCGAAGAAACCATCCCACGTCTAGAAAATGAGGATTTGGAGACGTACTGGTTATATACTGTAAGGTGTTTTGTTTTTTAAGTATCTCAAAAGCTTTGCACTGTGCTAACACAGTGGGTGTTGGCTATATCTCTGTTTTGAAAGTAAGTTTCGGAGTCCCCCTCAGGCTTCTGGTCTATTTTTCAGACCTAGAACTAATCGTGGACTGGGATGAGTTGTCACTTTTTTTGAGAGACAAGTAGGCAACTTTCTCAGCCAAGCCTAATAATTTTTAAAAGGCCTACCGTTTGTTCATTACTGGTACCCTTAAACCTTCCTCCAGACTTCCACCACCATGAGGGCTCTCCAGAATCAAAAGCCAGTGACTTATTTTTCCCCCCGGGACTGCTCTGGTTGACTCCTCCCCATTGATTCTAACACAAAACTTGGGAAAAGAGCCACCAGTAATGTGATTTGTGGTCTTTTTTCCCCAGGCTTCCCACACCAGTGGGCGGAGCTCAGAAAGTAAGGAAGAGAGTCAGGACCTACTTCCAGCCCCATGTTAGATGTCACCCATCTGTCCCACCAGTTCATCAGCCTTGAATCTAAGAATAACGCTTTCTTGTCAAATCTGGATTTTCACTCTAGCTGAAGTGAGTGTCCCGATCTCCTGGAAGGAAACTCAGGCTCTAGAGAGGACACGGGATTCCGATTCGGCAAGTAGTTTTGAATGGCTGCTATGTGTCAGGCAAGCGTTGTACTGCCCCTGTGTGTGTCGCTGTATGCGCATGAGTGTTTAATTTACATTCGACTTACATCGTACAGATAAGGGAAGGAGAGCTCAGTGATGCTGAGTAACTCACTCACCTACGCCACTGACTAGGAAGGTCAGGATTCTAATCTAGGTTTTATAGCTCCACGACCAAGTCCGAGGTTTTTTCCATTCGATCACAGGTGCCATCCCAGGGGCAATGAATGCCTTGCCATTTTCTCCAGCACCCTGCTCTATCCCCCTAGAATATTAGAATTACAGCAGCCTCTCTCCTCCCCAAACATGAATTGCATGGTCACGGGTCCATTTCCCTTGCAGACGCTGCCCAGCTCAGCAGTGGTCCCTTGTTTTCACCCACTGACAGAGGGCAGGCCACATGGGAAAGTGACAACTTACTGAGGGCTCTCAGCAATCAAAAAGCCTGCTCATATATACTACACCCATAACTCAGTGACATAGGATATAAATAAGCTTTATTTGTTCTGGGGAGGGGAAGAAGAGTAGGGGGAGGGAGGAAGGAAGTAGAAGAAAATTAGTGAGTGATTTAGGACCCAGTCCTAAAGGATCAACACACTGAGAATGCTTATATATGGGAAGCAAGAGCAGATCCATGGGAGGCTGGGAGAATAGAAGGATCCACCTTACTTCTTGAATACCTAGTAGATGCTGCTACTGCTGCTGCTGCTAAGTCGCTTCAGTCGTGTCGGACTCTGTGCGACCCTATAGATGGCAGCCCACCAGGCTCCCCGTCCCTGGGGTTCTCCATAGATAGTGCATTAGTAGGTTGTTAAGAATATTGTCTCATTTATTGGAACCCTGCAATCATATTTTTTAATGAACCTCAGTGTGCAAAACTGAATTAATGTTTATAATTTTTAATTCATTGCATACTATGCTTATTGGTTCATGCTTGTGCCCTAATTATTTATTTTCCCTTTCAATCACTTAATTTAGTGATATGATGAGCACCCTTGAACCACGTCCAACCTGAGAATTTAGACACTTAATGCTAAATTACATCTACTCATATGCCCCTTCCCTATCCTCACCAATCTCCCTTCAGCCAAGTCAAACGCCATTCTATCGTTCCCCTGCCCTTTTTTAGTTTTATTGCATATATCTGAAATCTCAAAATATATTGTTTATTTTGTGCTTGTGCTCAGTTGCTCAGTCATATTTGACTCTTTGTGACCCCATGGACTTAAGCTTACCAGCCTCCTCTGTCCATGGGATTCTCTGGGCAAGAATATCGGAGCACGTTGCCATTTCCTCCTCCAGGGGATCTTCCCAACCCAGGGACTGAACCTGCATTGGCAGGCGGGTTCTTTACCACTGAGCCACCTGGGAAGCCTCATTGTTTATTTTGGTCATCGTTGCTGTTGTTCAGCGGCTCAGTAGCATGCCAAGCTTCCTTGTCCTTTACTGTCTCCCAGAATTTGCTCTAACTCATGTCCATTGAGTCAATGATGCTATCTAACCATCATTCTCCTCCTGCCCTCAATCTTTCCCAGCATAAGGGGTTTTTCCAATGAGTCACGTGGCCAAAGGATTGGAGCTTCAGCTTCAGCATCACTCCTCCCAATGAACATTCAGGGTTGATTTCCTTTAGGATTGATTGGTTTGATCTCCTTCCAGTCCAAGGGACTCTCAAGAGTCTTCTTTATCACACCACAGTTCGAAAGCTTTAATTTTTCAGTGATCAGCCTTCTTTATGGTCCAGCTCTCACATCTGTACATGATTACTGGAAAAATCATAGCTTTGACTATATGGACATTTTGGGGTCATATTTAAATTTTAATGAAAAGGACTTGCGTTTTTAGCTCAATGTTGCTTTACTAAGATTTATCCATATGGTTACTACAGTATCACTGCGATCCACTCATTTTCACAGATAGACGGTATTCCACTGAATGAATGTGCCACGGTTTCTTCATTTTTCTAAAGCCTGGTGTGTGGTGTCCAGCCTTTGATGACTGCAAACAGTGCTGCTAAAAACACATTCATGTCTGTCTACTGGTGTCCTCAGACAAGACTGTCTTTGAGAGTTGTATACCTAAAGGGGAGGAAATACTGGGTGCCCTTTACAGATGAGGAAACTGAGGCTTAGCAAGATTAAGGAAACTATTCAAAATTACACGACTAATAAATAAGCAGATCCAGGATTTGAATCCAGGACAGCTGTGAAGAGCAGAAGGTGAGGGAAAGGTGGGAGAAAGCAGTTTCGGAGAAAGCAGTTTCAGAGAAACGAGGTGACTCCATATCTTAACGATTTTATCTTGAGATGAGAACTTCTATTTACTGCATGTGCTCAGCACTTTATATCCCTGTCCTCATGGGCTCTGGTTTGTGCTGGACTTGGAAAGCACAGAAGTTGGGGGGAACTCTGACCCTGGTTCTGGACAAGGAGCCACCAGGCCCTTGATCACCAGTGCTGAGAGCTTTGTTACAGGCCAGACCTTTCTAGGCGTTAGCAGCAGCCTCTTCACAGGGCACCCTCCTTGCCTCTTTGTGGCCAAGGTGCTCCCAGACTCTGCCCCTGCCCAGCCTCACCTCTCCCCATGGTGCATACAGGATGCCGGAACCTCCCCTGTCTTTCCTGCTCTAGGGTGTCCCTGCCCAACCCCCTCTGGCCCACCTGCCCCCACCCCCACCCTAAGCTCACATATTACAGGGTGAGGCCACCCACAGAGCCATTTAATCATCCCCAGAGCAAGGCCACACCACAGGCGCATGCAACTGGAAGGGAAAACAAGACCCGCAGCTGCGCTGTGATGTCAGCAGACGGGGCAGATGGGCGTTCAAATAAAAATTAGAATTACCAGGCAAATATGCCCTTGGCCTGCCAGCTGCTCACTGGCCCCAGGCTTACAGGATTCACAGATCTGTGCTTGTTTAAGTAATGGCAGGGCCATAAAACCGCTCCCCAGAGGGCCCCCAGGCACACAGATCCTGTTCCTCCGGAGAGAGGCCTCACTCTTTCTGGAGGCCACAGACATGCCCTCACTCAGACCTCTCTCTTCTAATGGAATTTGCTGAACGCCATGAGGGGAAAGAGTATGGGTCCCAGCTGGGAAACCTACCTAGTATTGAAGCCCTGCAGATAGAAGGTCAGGAACACCATCTCCTGCAAGAACAGCCCAGGGTGAACTTAGGTCATCAGAGAACATTCAGTGTTTGTTAGTGTCTATCATCCAAGTGCCCTGGGCATCAGGAGCTGCCTGCCAAGAAGTATCAGATGTGGCTCTTGCCCTTGGAAAGCTTACATTCTGGATAAAAAGAAAATGAACAACAGATGAAACGTTAAATAAATGGCTTAGCTCTCTCCTAGAAGAGATGTCTGAAGTGGTTTGTTTCTTGGAAGGTGGCGCGCAGACACAGGAGTTGGTGACAGGCCAGGGCAAAGGGCACGGGGCCGGAGTCTACAGTCTCGTCCTGCCAAGCCGTCAGAGGCCCACGCCCCTCTCTGTAAAACAAGATGCCTGCTTCTCAGGGCTGCCTGGAGGGTCACGTCCATTTGTAAGGTTTATAATCAGGGCTTCGTGAAGAGCAGCAATTCCTACATCAATAATGGAGCACCCCCATCAAGTCCTCTGCTCAAACTCAAAGATGACAAGATGCCTTACTTCCTCGCCTCTGTTTCTTTCCTCTCTCCTTCTTGATTGGTGGTGATCTGGACACGTGGCATTTCCTTCTACAGCTTCAGAGAACACATGTCTCCTCTCCTCGACCCCGCTCCACCCTCCTCACACACAAGCACAGACACCCCAAAGGTGGTTGGTTGGCTCTGCTCTGGGATCTGCCTGTGTTCTAGCGGGAGAGCAGGGGCAGGAGTCTGATGCCCCCCCCCCCCCACCCCCACCCCCGATCTCTCTGACCGTCGGAGGCCAGCCTGTCTGGCTCTGGGACAGACACCTCCTCTGGGACATTGGTGTAGGAGCAAGGGCAGGTGCTACTGAGACAAAAAGGCCGGCAGACGGGACAGCTGCCAGCATCCAGGGATCCTTGTGTGGGATCTTAGGTGGGGCTGTGAGGGCACATGACTAGCGTACCTCCTCCCAAAGCTAATGGCCCGGGCAGGCAGTGCTGAACGCATCCTTTATTCTAGAGGCCAGCCCACTTCGTTCCTGCTCAAAAGAGGATTTAACCCAGCCTTGGCGAGCAGGTGGCCGACAGCTGCTCCCTGGACAGAGCAAGAGTGTCTCAGCCGCTGCAGAGGGGCCCAGATGCCGCCCCTCTGCGTGAGAATGTTCCCTCCCAGCTGAGACAAGTGCTGTGCAGAGCTGCCTGCCCAGGGCCGTCTGCCAGGGAAAGAGGTGAGGGTCCTAGACTCCCCTGGCCGCCCGCAAACCCTAGCTCCCTGCTTCTCCAGCGAGTTCCCTGCATCTTAGCAACTGCCCCGCCCGAGTCAGGAAAGGAAAGCTGTTTGCCCTCTGGCCCAGGGTTCAGACTTCACTTGGGCCAGGCCCCAGCGGGGGCTGATGTTTCTTATGCGTAATTGCCCCTCATTCTTCTCCCCGGGAGTCAGCTCCCTTCCTCCCCAGGATGCAGGGAGAAGAAGCTGGCCCCAACCTAGCGTGCTCCTGTCCCAGGATTTCTGTGATAGGAATGTGATTGTGAAGCCTGCAGTCCTAGAAGACTGCTTGCCAGCTCCTCATCCCTTCTTTACTATTTTCTGGGAGTTGCTGCCAATCTAGACCCTGCGGTCTTGTAGATTTACATCATCTGTGCTGTTGGTTACAACTGACTGGAAAACTCTGCTGAATTCTTTTTTAAAATACACGGTTGAAATGATTTCCCTTAATACCCCAGCAAACCTCCACATGGCTATTTTGTAGTCGAGGCAGGCTCCACTTTAATCTACTCCAGAGCCACTTACATTCTCTGCACCTGGAATGAGAATATCCACATCAGTTATGTTTCCTGTGTTTCAGCAAAAGCTGCAAGTCAAAACTATAATTTTGGTCCCAGGATGAACTAGAAGGTGCTGGAAGGTGCTTGATCTGTGAAATTGGTTTTGAAAGACACAGGGATTTTTTAATTTTGCCAATTCAAAGTCTGGTTAGTTTGTTGCTTTTTCAGTGCCCTTTGAAGAGCCTGTGTGACAAGTGAGTGATGCCAGTTACAGTTCATCATGGCATCCATGGTCCTGGTACCTTGGCCAGGGCAGAGCGTCCTCCTCAATGAAAGGCATCACGTCTTGTTTCTAGCTAACCGAGGTCCTGTGTTCCTGCAAGTGTGACTTACACTCAACCCACCCCATAGATTTTCTGCTGCCACCAGCTCCATGACAGGTTCTGACTCTCAGAAAACCTAAAAAAAAAAAAAACCCTGAGAGCCAGGATGCCTACAACCTCAGGGCTGGATCACTAATACTTATACCTGCCTTTTTTTGAGTCCCAACCCGTATCAGCTCCTGCCTCAGGTGCTTTGCACATATCACCTCTAATTCTTTAATTTTTTTTTTTTTTTTTTTTTTTGCCACACCTCAAGGCATGCAGAACTTCCCTGACCAGGGATTGAACCCACACCTTCTGCAGTGGAAGCACAGAGTCCTAACCACTGGATCACCAGGAAGCTCTACCTGTAATCCTTGCAGCCACTGTACCTGGAAATATAGGCATTATTACACACACACACCTTTTTGCTAATAAGAAAACAGAGGCGGAGAGGCTAAATTTCCCAGAGTCATATGCACAGAGTGAGCAACAGTATCAGGCCAGCACGTCCAAATCCCTTATTTTCTCCCACGCTGTGGCTTGATAACTTTCTGTCCCTTTTGATGCTAGCAAGCCTGGTCTCAGTGCTTGAGAAGATGAGCTGTTTCTTCCTCCTTGGAAGGGCATGTCTGGAGCCTGCACCGTCAGGATGTGCTTGCCTTATGGCAGATGTAGGAAATGGAGCCACAGCTTGTCTGGAAGTTGTGGGCAGGGCTGTGACTCAGCCTTTCCTGGAAGAGTGGTGGGCTGGGGTGAGACCGACCACAGTGAACTTATACTAGTGGAGAGAGAGTTAAAGGGCAGGCCAAGAGCAAAACAAACCCACAAAACTGCGCCTGAATGCACTGCCAGGGAAACCAGCTAATCCAACTTCCAGTGAGCTTTGTAGCATCTTCCAGCCACCATCATTTTCCACCAGGTCTGTAGCGTCTCCAGGAGCCCAGATTTCCACCACTACCTGGCCTGCATCTTTCCCATCCCATAAGCATTTAGCTCTAGCCCGTGGAAACAGTGATAGACTTTATTTGGTGGGGGTGTGTGGGGGGGGGGGTGAGGAGGCCTCCAAAATCACAGCAGATGGTGACTGCAGCCATGAAATTAAAAGATGTTTGCTCCTTGGAAGGAAAGTTATGACCAACCTAGATAGCATATTCAAAAGCAGAGACATTACTTTGCTGACTAAAGTCCTTCTAGTCAAGGCTATGATTTTTCCAGTAGTCATGTATGGATGTGAGAGTTGGACTGTGAAGAAGGCTGAGTGCGGTAGAATTGATGCTTTTGAACTGTGGTGTTGGAGAAGACTCTTGAGAGTCCCTTGGACTGCAAGGAGATCCAACCAGTCCATTCTGAAGGAGATCAGCCCTGGGATTTCTTTGGAAGGAATGATGCTAAAGCTGAAACTCCAGTACTTTGGCCACCTCATGCAAAGAGTTGACTCATTGGAAAAGACTTTGATGCTGGGAGGGATTGGGGGCAGGAGGAGAAAGGGACGACCAAGGATGAGATGGCTGGATGGCATCACTGACTCAATGGATGCGAGTCTAGGTGAACTCTGGGAGTTGGTGATGGACAGGGAGGCCTGACATGCTGTGATTGATGGGGTCGCAAAGAGTCGGACACGACTGAGCGACTGAACTGAACCGAACTGAACTGAACTGAATCTGTGTGATCAACAGGGCACCCTCTGACCCACTACTGCTGCTCCTTGCCCACCTGCAAACCCCCACCATTGCATCTGCTCAATTCCCCACCCCCATCCCTCCCATCCCCACGTTCCCCTCTGGTCCATTAGCATAGCAGGGGTTCTGGATTTACAGGGTTCTAAATCCCCATTCTGCCATCTGCAAGTTGTGTGACATTGGATGTGTGCCTTAAACTGTTTCCTTATCTGTAAATGAGGATAATAACAGAATACACTATCTATCTGTATGGGATGAATTATACACGCCCCCCCACCAAAATTCACATGTGACTACATTTTGAGATAGGTAGTTAGAGGAGTGAGTAAGTTAAAATCAGGCTGTTAGGGTGGGCCCTCATCCAATCTGACTTGTGTCCTTATAAGAAGGGACACCAAGGGCATAGGCACAGAGGAATGGCCACGTGAGGACACAGTGCAAAGGTGCCCCTTGTGAGCCAGGGAAAGAGGGCTTGGAAGATGTTAACCATGACTGCACCTTGATCTTGGACTTCCAGACTCCAGGACCATGAGAAAATTGATTTCTGTTGTTTAGAGATCCCTCAGCCTGTAGTATTTTGTTATTGCAGCCCTAGTAAATCAATACACTACCTCATAGAATTATGGCTGTGATTCAACCAGATGAAGCATCTAAATTGCTCTTCAAAGTTCTTGGCTCCTAGATGGTTTCTATTAGTACTGTCACAGTGACTATGCAGCCACTTACTTCCTTTACTATCCATTTGTTAAGTTCTTTGGTATCTAAGATCTATCTTCTAGGCCTTGGGAAGGGTTAAGTTCAAGTTCTTTGACGGCCCAAGTTGTGCATTTCTTGCCTCCATCTCCAAACAGTCTGGGTGCCTAACCTGTAAGCACCTAACTTAAAGGAAATCAACCCTGATTGTTCACTGGAAGAATTGATGCTGAAGCTGAAGCTCTACTTTGGCCATCGGATGTGAAGAACTGACTCGTTGGAAAAGACTCTGATGCAGGGAAAGATTGAGTGCAGGAGGAGAAGGGGATGACAGAGGATGAGATGGGTATTTAGCATCACCGACTCAGTGAACATGAATCTGAGCAAACTCTGGAAGATAGTGAAGGACAGGGAAGCCAGGTGTGCTGCAGTCCATGGGGTCACAAAGTGTTAACAACAACCGGTAAGAGGTGCTCAGAAAACACTTATAGGTACAATATTCTTTCAATAAATATTTAAGGACTAGAGTGGGGGACAGGGCTGATAGAGTCTCTACCCTCAGGGAGTTTATGGTTTAGCAGGGAGGGAAGAGATATTGACAGCTTCCCAGGGGGTGCAGTGGTAAAAAATCTACCTGTCAATGCAGGAGACACGGGTTTGATCCCTGGGTTGGGAAGACCCCCAGGAGTAGGAAATGTCAACCCACTCCAGTATTTTACCTGGGAAATCCCATGGACAGAGGAGCCGGTGAGCTACAGTTAATGGAGTTGCAAAGAGTCACACTACTGTGCAACTGAGCACACTCACAAGAGCCACTGAATTTGTATCATTTGGTTTTTCAATCAAAAAGGGGGTGCTGGCTAGGGCCTTGGTGATCCCAGTGTGAGAGAAGATGACAGCACATATTGTGTGCCTACTATGTGCCAGGCATCATAATAAACACTCTTCTATGTTAACTTACATGATGTTCACAGCAGCCCCGTAGTCAGCTCTGTTAGGTACATTTTACAGATGAGGAAACAGAGCCATAACTTTCCTAGGCTCATACAACATCTAAGAGTTAAAGCTGGGATTCAAACTCAGTATCTGCATCAGAGTCCCAAATATGAGAAAGAGTGTATGATGACACCCTGATCAAAGAAAGCTCTCCCAGACTTGTGACTTTGTTTTACCCCCTGCAGCCTCAGGGTCATGGTGGTCCCCGTGACTCATTCCCTCTCTGCTGTAGAATGAGTCATAGATGGGGAGGCAGCACCCGTGATGGATCTCCACCCTTCCCCGCCAGCTTTCATGGGGGCTTTGTCCCACAGCTTCTGGGCAGGGGACCAGGACAGACTCCAAACAAGAAATGTATCTGTGGGAGGCTGTTATCTCAAGGACCTCTGCTCTGTCTCCCTCTGACTACAGCTCTCACTTTGTTGATGTAGACAACTGGACCAGAAGAGCTTTGTTTCTTTTTCCCCCACACTTACTGTGTGTTAATGAGATGCCCGGCATAGAGTTAAGTGTTTCCCATCTGTAAGAGACTTATTTCAAGATCTAGGAGATAGATCTGAGATCCAAAGTGTTGCAGATCTAGCAAACACTGCAGGGAGGGAGTGGCGAACCAGTGGCAGGCACTCAAAACCTGTCTTCAAGGGAAAACGGTCAGGGCTAGAGAGAATCTGTGAAGGTTTTTGGAGAGAGCTGTGGGTGTACTCTAAGTACTACCCCACGCACATGAGGCTAAATGCCCGTCTGTCTCACCTTGCCCCCAAGAACAGTGGTTCCCTTGGAGAGCCTGATACGTGGCTCCTAATGTTTGGGGACCTGACTCCCCCCTGGAAAATAGAAAACGTGAGCAGGGGTCTGGGTGGAGGCTTTGGCTGCAGAGCACAGACAGAGTAACTGCTGCCTTGTACTTCTTGGGCCACATAAGGGCCTGGTGCTTCCAATGGGCCAGGTGTGTGCCGGGAGCCAGCACAAGGAGTCCTGCCCGTGGCAAAGGTTGTGAGGTTAAGGGGTCAGACAGGCAAAGGCAAGTCTGGCCTTAAGGGAGCCTTGTTGGATTTTCCTGAGCATCTTCCCCCAAAACCAGAGTCTGCCTGCCTTACTGCATCGTGCTTTTCGCCTACTTTTCTGACATTAACAGGGGGCTGTCCCCCCACCACCTTTTTCTGGAAAAAGCTTAATTAGAGCTTTTAGATAATAAGTCTCCTGGGCATAATAAGAGTGTTTCAATCCAAAAACCCCTCTGATGGCTTTCTAGCCTGCCTACAGGACTCTTACAGCTGCGCATGTGATTGTTTGCGGCCTCCCTACCACAAGAGGCACAGGAAGCTTAAAACATCCTAGGAATGTAGGGGCTTCCGAGGAGTCAAAATCATTAGAATAGGACTGATCAAGGGTTTCATTTGTTGAGCCAATACTTGCTGCCAACTTTTCATATCTTTTGTTGATATAGTTGGTATACAGAAAAAAAAAAAAAAAACGAGTAGCAACATAGATCTTTGAGTTAAGTACCTTCTTTGTTATAACCCACTGCACCTTTGTTCTATAGGGATGTAACTTTAGTGCTTTGAGGGTGATGCAGATTAAAGAAAAACACTTCAGGGGAAATGAGATTAACATTCATTAAGGAAGAGAGCCATAAAGTGTTAACAGGCCTCTTGGCCAGAAGTTAATGTAAATCACCTGAGACCTTTTGTATACAAAAAGATATACAGAAAGGGTCAGGACTGCTGCCCCTGCATGACTTTGTATCTTCCATTATGTAAAACTTAGGGTATATAAACACCTTTTCAAAATAAAGTTATGGGGTTTTTGCACAAGCTTGGCCTCCCCCATGTCGACTCTCTCTCTCTCTCTTTCTCCCTCTCCCTCCCTCTCTTTTTCAGGCTGATCCCTTGGAATGTGGAGGCTCTCCATGTCTACTTATTTGCCCGGGCTTCTAAGACCCACACGAGAGGGAGCCCAAGGCGGGGCAACCTCCGCTATTCAAGCGGGTGCCTGTGACCTAACGTAGACAGTGCAAGTTTCTTGTCTTGAGACTTTATTAGCTTTCCGTGTAAACCAAGGAATATCAGCCTCTTTTCTCCACTAATTTTCCTACTACAGTACTCTTTCCTAATCTCTCTTTTCTAATTAAATAGTCCTTTCCTAGACGCTGACTCCGTCCCCGCTTCGAATTCCCTGGATCCACCGGGGCTGGACCCCGGCCGGTGTGGGTCTCTGAGGGAAAGAGACTGCCATGGGGTCATCCTAGAGGCTGCCCAAGAGGCGGTCCTGGTGGGACAAACAGACTGCAGCAGAGACACGCCGGGGTACCTCCTAGGAAGGCGCAAGCCATTACCCTAGTGGGGAGAGCGGCAGGGGGGAGGAATCCCCCAAAGACAGGGTCCCCCATGAGCCCAGGAAGGTCCCACCTGAGTCTTCTAGGTTCCGAGAGACAGAGGCTTGTCCCAGGAGGCATGTGCGCCAGGTATGAGCCCCTTGCTCCTTCACCTCACCTCCTGCCCTGCTCTTCTCCTACCTGGGGGTATTAGGGTCAGAAAACCCAGCTGGCAACTGGGGTAGGAAAGCTGGCAAGCCAGGAGGAGGAAAGCTGCCAGCAGGGCAAAGTGGCAAGAGAGGAGTCAGTCCCACCCCCTCCCGAGGGGTAGCATTCCCATCTACAGCAGCTGGGCTGTCAGCTCTCGTGGCCAGTCCACAAAACTAGGATGGGGGGTGGGGCGGATCATTTCCAGGCAGAAGTCTTCTTCATTTAACCCAAAGCAATTACCTGTGAAGAAACATCAGCTTTCCTTTAAAGACACACCACCTCTGGTGCATTTTAATTATTTTAGACGATTAACATTTCGTGTATCTCTATCTCATCACCTCCCCTGAAAAATGAGCTTTTGCGAGCAGGTTCTCCAGCTCTTTCTCCTGTGGGTCCCCTCCATGGGACTCATCACCAGAAACTCTGGAAGATTCAGTGACTCACCCAGGCCTTTCAGGGGCACAGCGACTGTATAAAGTGAGATATAGGCAGAGGCAAGATCAACCCACTCCATTCTCAGATAGCTCCAGCTGAACAAATATACAAGCCATGCCTCAGTCTTTTCTCTCCCTGCGTTCTCAAGCAGTAGGTGGCACTAATAAAAATACCACCTCGTGTTTGCACAGCACTTTACAGTTTCAAAGCCACTCTTGCAGCCTGAAGTCACTCTCCACCCACCCCCACTCATCCCAAGTCCTTCCCATCCTGTTTTCACCCACACCACTGCTTTTCCTCAAGGCCGGCCCCATGCCAGCCTCTGCCAGGGAGAGGCTGTGTGCCCCCTCCTGGGGCGTCCATGTGTTATGAGAAGCGTTTCCTCACAAAAGAGTCAGCCGGCCAGAAATGTGGGCAGAGAGCGAAGGGCAGCGTGTTCAGGTTCGGTTTATTATGTTCTCACAGCCTTGTTTATAGTAGAGGTGAATGACATTATTCCACTTTGCACGGTAATGAAACAATTCAATGAGGATGAGCTGCTACAGATGCGCTCGTGCCCCGTGACTCGGCAGCTAACGCTGCCTCGCTTGGAGGGCACACAAGCCCAGCCACTGTTTCAGTCTTTGGAAGAGGGGAGGGAGCCGAGGGGCAGAAGGGAGGAAGAAGCAGGAAGGGGACCAGTGTATCGACAGGACCCAGCCCCCACAGCTGGGACAGCCAGTGGCCCCATCCTGCCGACTTGGACCACGGCATCGCATGATTCGGCGAGGTCGCAGGGACAGGAAGACATCTCCACGCTTGGCTTCTCCCTTCACAGTCTCATGCCAAGTGGCACAGGCTCCCCGTGCTGGGGGGTGACTTCACCACCTCTTTTGCTTTCAAAACAGAGGATGCAGACTTAAAGAGGGCTGATGCTTGGCAGATTGCAGGAGAGCCTCAGATGGAAAATCATTAATTCCTCTGCCAGGCTGAGAAGTGGGCACAGACAGGGGTCAGGAGAGGTCTGGGTGCTCTCGATGAGGGGAGACATCCTGCCTCTGAACTCACCACTCACCACCTCTCCTTTCCAGTTTATGGAGAAGCAGATGCCACAGGAGCAGCTTGTCTTCATCCCACCCGCAGCCCCGCTGCTCTCAACCACAGTGAGTTCACACCTTGCCCTCACACCTGGACACCCGGCCGTGCTGGGGACAAGCGCCCAGGGCCTGCACCCAGAGGCTAGGCCTGCAGGTTGGGCAGAGAGCCATTCACAGCTTTGGTTAATTCAGAGCAGCAAGTTCTGCAGAGAGCACCAGAGAGTAAATTCAACTAGGAACTTCCCAGCTGCCCACCCAGCTTGAGACCAACAAGGGAATGGTGAGAGCGCAGAGCAACAACCCAAGCCCCACTGCGGCCTTGGCAGAGAAAACCTCAAAGAGCTTTCAGTACTGAGGGTATGACATCCTCCACTGAGGAATCTGAAATTGTCGTGCTACCACTATTATTACTGCTATGCACTCCTCACCCACTACCTAAGCCCAGCTCCCATGTTTCACAGCCTTGGGTACAGAGGCACGGCCTAACACGAAATGAGCTAGCACGTGAGTGCATGAACACAAACAGAAAACAGAGAAGCAGCCCACCAGGCAAGCTTGGAGGAAGCCCTGTGAACAAGAGCCGGGAGCCATAGAAAACCCCAAGGACCCCTTCAGCCCCCACCAGTGGCATACCCCGTGCATGCAGCTGGGACAGAAATATTTTTATCTCAAAAGAGCAAGTCAGAGAGGGCATAGAGACAGCCACCCTAAGAGTCAGATTCAGGGCTGGCAGGTTCCTGGTTGTTGTGCTTGATTGTGGCTGGGTGTGCTCTAGCCCTCTGGGACCAGCTGGAGACCACCACCCCTCCCTCCCCATCCCTCGGGTCCAGCTTCCCAACCTCATCTGCACATTGGATTCACCTGTGGAGCTTTAAAAACTACTGACGCTTGAGTTCCAACCCCAAGCTGTTCTGGGGTGGGATCTGGACATTTGGGTTTTTGCAACTCCCCAGGTGGTTCCACTGAACAGCCAAGGGGGAGAGCTTATGTCTTAGACCACTGTCTTAGACCATCTTTTCTCAAAGTATGGTTCACAGGCCATTACGTACCTGGGAACTTATTAAAAATGCAGATTTTTGAGTCCCACCCCAGATCTATCAGATTAGCATCTCTGGGTGTGGAAGCTGGGAATTAGCAATTGTAACAGGCTTTCTGGGTAACCCCTGCACATCCTCAGCTTTCATAATAGATGCTGCTCGGGGATCCTTCCTCACCCCAGAGGTGCCCAGAGCTCTGAAGGGTTGTCATTTATGATGTTCTATTTGGTTTAGAGAGGGCAACAGGAAATCTCATGCCAGCCCCCAGATCAGTTACTACTCATGTGGGGCTGAAAGGCCACTCAGGGATGAGAGCAGCCCTAAATGTCACAGCTCTGCCCGGCCCACTGCACGGCTTGCACCCGGAAGGCAGTCCACAGCACAAGCCCGGCACAAGGCGCCAAGGAAGACGGCAAATGGGAGAAGCGGCCCCTGGGGGTGCCCCCACTAAGGAGGCAGAGGAGGGCTTGTGAAGAGGGCAGGGGAGCGGGTGGGACAGGGTGATGGGGAAGGTCAGGGATGAGGTATGCTCGGATATTGCTCTAGATGTTGTAAACATTTCTCTTTGTTTCGTCACAGACCAGAATCTGGGTTGGCATGACCAAAGTGCCTGAAAGTAGCATCAGAGCAGAGCTCTGTGCTTCTTGTGGGAAGCAGAACATAAAGGGTGTGAGGAAAGCTCCACCCATGGGAAGATCATCTCTGTGGTGTACTAGTCTAGTGCTCTTAATTGTCTCTCTCTCTCTCTCTCTCTCTCTCACACACACACACACACACACACACACACACACACACACTCCACGGGAGTACCATAAACATAGCTATCACGTTCCTCTACACACAAACACAAACCCACCCACCCTCCCTTAGTGGCAAATTTCGGGATACCCAAGCTGGGTCCTTCACACCTCCCCATCGTGAGAGGAAGTCACCAGGCTCCATGACACCACCATCTGCTGCCTTCCTTCCACCAATAGTTTGGCAAGAACCCTAGGCTCCCCCGTATAACATTCTTGTTCAGACTTTTCTCCTGGGGACAGTGGAAGTGGTAAAAAGGCCCCTCTTAGAACATTTCGTGTTTCCATAACTCTGTGCTGTTCCAATTTACATGCCCTTCGTGTTCGACAGTAGAGTTGGCAGCAGATGCACGTTTTGTATGTAAACAACATTGGAAATACCCTGTTTGAGAATTTGATCATTAAATTAATTCTGGCAGCGTAAGCTAAGGATGGTTTTTCACCAATGGGGATGGGGGAATACTACCCAATCTAACTAGGAACGCCCACACTAGGCTGCAGAGTCCTTGAACATGAAATTCCACAGGTCTCTTCAGGAGTCCTGTGTTCTTTCTCTCCTTGTTTATACAGACACATCAACTCTCATTCACAAATGCTCAGCAGGGCAGTGGACCCCAACAGCCAGTGGGACTCAAGAGCCTTCTTGGCCTGTTGTAGCTGTAGCTGAGGAAGGAAGAGATTTATGAAGCTGCTGGACGAGGATGCAAACGTGGAACACTCTCACATTTAAAGAGGCCCATCCTTCCCCCAGGAGGAGACAGCTTCCACCAAGGCCTCAGTCACCTGCACTGCAGAATCCACACCTGTGTAGCTTCATTTAGTCCAGCTGAAAGCTTTGGAACTCTGCGCTGAATCCAAATCCATCAGCTGTCAATCACCCCGAGCGACCTCCGGCCCGTTCTCTCTGATTCAATCTACCAGGAGACCAGCACCTCCCAGGCTCCTCTTCCACTTTCTGGTCTCTCTGCTGAGGCTTCATCTCCCTGGCACCACAATCTTGAGCCAAAGTCAGCTTCTTCCTGGGCAGCCAGAAAAAGGTTTCCTGCATCTCACTCACCATTCCAAGGAAGAGTTTCCTGATGTACTTCCAAGAGCAGTGCCAGGGTACCATGAAGTCATCTTGAAGGAAGTTTCTCCATAAACCAGATGTTCACAGTGATCTTCTCAGCTTCACTTTCGCTTCCATGTTCAGTCCCAAAACATCAAGAGGGAAGCTGCTGATCAGCCAAGAATGGCCCTCATGAGAGGGACCTTTCTAAGAAAGCATAGTCTCAGGAAGCAAGCTGGAAAGAGAGTGTCAGCCTAAGTTCCCATTCTCCCCCATCAGAATTACATGACCTGCATGGAGGGGGGAAGAGGGAGACAGGGAAAGTATTAGGCACACAAGAGCTGTCCATGCTAGGGGAGTTCACCTCCCTTTACCAAGCCGTCCATCATTCTATGGGGCCAATGATGTGTGATGCCACAGGGAGGTGAGGGCAGAGTGTACATTAAGCAACAGAGAGGTTATATGGTGCCCCGCTGCCCAAAAGTCTACCGGTGCTACATTCCCGGCTCATTCAAATTCTGGAAAACTTCTTGGTAGAACTGAGGAAGACTTGCAAGCTGACTATTTCTCAATAGCAGCTCTATATCAGAAGTGGTGACGGATGTCTCCCAAGATCCTTCCTGGATTTGCAAGTGTATAGGAGTCTTGTGAATTTCCTAGGTCGAGATGGGCAGTGGTCACGGCCTTTCATACTGGTCCTATGGAAATGGAAGAAATAGCCAGCTTCATGGAGTTTGTCCCTTTCCTCAGAGGCCACCTGTCGGTGACAGTGCTGAAAACCCCAGATAACACTGAGGTCTTAGCACCCAGGACTGGCCATTACATTACGACAGCAAATCACAAATGTGATCCAGAGTCTTCTAGCCCTTCCTCACAGGGGTCTAGGACAAGTTAAAAGAGTCGGGAATCCTAAATGAGGAGCGTGTGGAAGTGGTGGAAATTGCCTTTGCATTATTTACAGATTAGCCCAGCACAGCAAATCTCCCTTCTTGGTGGAGATGACCCAAGGCCCTATGAAGGGCAAGTTGCCAACCCAGAGAAGGGTGACAAAGTACGACCACTAACCAAAACACAAACACAGGTAAAGGGGGCAGGACAGAGTCCGAGCTCTGGTGGCTGGATCAGACTTTGGAATGGCCCTTCATCCGTTCCTCACTCCTGGCCTCCCAACCTAATCGCCACTGCTTTTGAACACCTACAACACTTCACATTAGAATATGGTCTTGGCAGCAAGGGGAGGGGGAAGCCGGTGATCTCCAAGAGTCCCCATCTGAGTTCTAACTGAGCCGCCTCTGGCTTTGGGACAGCAAATCTAAGTACATTTTGGACCTCAGGAACCGGGGGTAAGAGTCTTTCTCCATGAGACTGTGTACTTTGCCCTGGGCTTGGTCAAAACAAGTCAGGGATGGCTCTTGCATGTTCTTCCTCGTGGCTTCTCGGGTCTGGAAGTCTATGTTTACCTGGAGACACAAGCAGAGAACATCATCACAGGCCCTCAAGGGCCAAGGCACCTGGCAGCTGGTCCTACTTAATAATTATTCATGACAGCATCTTAAATGCATTAAGGTTATTCATACTTTTCAGACTGCTTTCATGAAAGTCATCCCTTTTGACCCCAGGAAGAGTCCTGTAAGGTCTAAAGACCAAATATTCTTCATTCCAATTTATAAAGATACTGAAGAAATGAGTTATCAAAGCTGGTCTGTGGAGTAGGATATGGCAGCCCACTCCAGTATTCTTGCCTGGAAAATTCCATTGGCAGAGGAGCCTGGTGGGATAACTACAGTCCATGGGGTCACAAAGAGTCACACACAACTGAGCAACTGAACACTCTCCTTTCCCACTCACTTCCCCACTTTTATTCCCTGTTGCTATTAAAATTTAGTGTGTAATGTTAAAAACAAAAAAAAGCTGGTCTAATGTACTATGGAAAGTTAGTAACAGTCAAGGTAAAAAAAGCCCAAATTACTCAACCCTCAAT
Source organism: Ovis aries (assembly GCF_016772045.2). NCBI lineage: Eukaryota > Metazoa > Chordata > Mammalia > Artiodactyla > Bovidae > Ovis > Ovis aries. Next base: position 63,149,850 of record NC_056065.1, read on the forward strand.
CCGGAAGTCTTCCCAATGTCAGGCCAAGAGTTAAACCAGAGACTAGCATTAATGTGGGTTCCCTAAAGTAAACTTGCCCATTTGTCCTTTCTCAGCTACTAAGGAAACAAATGCCCTGGGGAGAAAGACTATGTTAAGAATGTACATCTGTCATCCAACCAACATTTATAAGAAGCCTGCTGTATTCTGGCCATTGGCCAAAGACCTCCTGAGTCCCAAGTCAAAACATAATTGAAGACTTCTACATATATAATGCATCTAAATTCATAGACAGCAAATATTTTTCTTCTATAAAACCCTCCCAGGTAAAACCCTGTTTTATAACTTAGAATAGCAGTACACAGAAATTCATATTACCATTATAAGTAATTATAATACATGAAATACCATAAAATAATATGTGACTGTAATCACTCATTAATAAGCAATGGCAAATATTGGCTAGGTATTTGACCCCTAATACTCATAGTAATCTTGAAAGGGAGGTGATATTATACCCTTTTACACTTGGGAAAATGTGATTCAGAGAAACAGGGTAAGTTGACCAAGATCACACAGCAAGTAAGTGGTGGAGCTAATGTTGCAACAAGATTCCAAAGTACATGCTTGTTCCATCAAGCCATGCTGCCTTCCTCTAGGAAAACTAACACAGATTTATTGGCATCTATCTTGCAGAATCCCTATAGAAACACAGTTCCTGCTGGCACACATTTAACTGATAGACAGCTAAAATACTCCTAATAGAGCTCCTTTTTATAGAATCCCTGGGCTCTGCACCTTAAAAGTGATCCCTTTTTTCATCAAGAGCCATCAGAGCAGTGAGGCTCAGTTCAGAAGAAAGCCCCCGTCAAACCTGGCTCAAACCCCTTCAAAGAGAGAGGGCTATGGACGGAGGTCTGACAAGACCCCACCGCCAACGCACCTCCCGCGGAGCCTGAACATCCACAAACTCCTCAAAGATTCTATGGGCCTTGGAGACCAGTTTGGCAGTGGACCTGGTCTTCTTGAACTCCTCACAGGCCAACCAGAACTCCAGGTTCTCTTCACTGAACTCCGTCTTCAGGAAGGCGCGGAAGGCAGCCACTCCATCTGTGGATGTGGAGGGGTGTGGAAAGGAAGAGAAATAGGGAGAGGCTTCAGTTCAAGAACTGCAGGAGAAAGAAAGAAAGGTGGTCAGAATGCAAGAGTGGCCCTAGCTAGGCCACTGTCCAGCCCCCATGGATCCTCCTCCACATCCTCCTGAAGATTCTCTTCTCTTAAACACACAGGCACCCTCAGAGGCAAGCCGTGCTCCGCATTAGAGGATCACCGGGATGTTCCAGAGAATTGATTAGGCTGCTACAGGAATAACGACTCTGGGAAGGCCTGGTCACTTCTAATCAGCCCTCAGTGGTCACTGCCTGTCCCGTAACGCAGAGTTGGCCGTCCCTTGGGTTTACTGGTGAACCTGTGTTTCTAATGAGGCCAAAGTAATATACGGAATTCGTTCTCACCCAATCCAAGTCAACCAACCTGAAAACAACAATCTGTCACAAGACAAGTTGGGTGGGTCGGGGTGTGTGAATGCCTCAGGGCAAATCCTTTATTAATATCAGAAAAATGTCTGAAAATAAACACCCCACTGCCGTGAAGTCAGTAAAACCATCCTATTATATGGAAGGGGTGCTCAGCCTCTTTTTACAAACTTTTGAGGTCCCATACTTTAATGATTAATTCCATGGATCCTTTATCTTTAAAAAGCTTGCCTATCAAATTATATGTTTTAATTAAGATCAATTATAATTTTTCTACCAAATGGTTTAATGATTAACATAGCCTTTCTTAATTTTTCTTAATTGATGTCATGCATATTGCCAAATGGACCTTCTGATCAGAATCAGAGCAGTGTTATCACACAGATTTGGAAAAAGAAACAACGTTCATTGATAGCCTATGCATTCGGCTGATGTTTTCATCTTCAAAGAGTTTTTATAAAGTATCCTAACCCTTAACGCACACTCCTCAAATCAAATAAGACCTATTGCTTTCTACCAACTGTCCCCAGAGAAAGGGCAGATACAACTGAAAACAAAGGAGAGACTGTATTTGGTAAAAAATGATTCTGGCTATAATGTTTCATTTCTTTTCTAAAGTTTACTAGAAGGACGATATGTTAACAAGTTTTTATTCACTCTTTTTTTTTCAGTTTTTAGTTGTTTTTTTAAATTGGATTTTTTATTATTTAGTATTATATATAGTATATAGTATTATAATCTTTTTATTATAGTTGGCTTTGCAATGCTGTGTTTCTGCTGTTGAGCAAAATGAATCAGCCACACATATACATATATCCCAGCTTCCTTGGATTTTCTTCCCATTTAGGTCACCACAGGGCATTGAGGACAAGTTTAAGTGGTCTACAATCTGTTCTCATTAGTTATCTATTATATACATGTTGTTGTTTAGTCACTAAACAGTGTCTAATTCTATGACCCCACAGACTGTAGCCACTAGGATCCTCTGTCCATGTGATTTCCCAGATTCAAGATTACTGGAGTGGGTTGCCACTGCCTTCTCCAGGGGATCTTTCCAACTCAAGGATCAAACCTACATCTCCTACTCTCCTGCACTGGCAGGCAGATTCTTTATCCCTGAGCCACCAGAGAAGTCCAATTTTATACATAGCAGTATATATATACCACTTGAAATCTCCCGGTTCATTTCACACCCACTTCCCCCACAGGTACCCGTGGACTCCCCTGAGCAGCCTAGGTCCAGGCTTATGTACTAGGATTGGCCACTGCCCAGCTTCATTCCATGGACCAGTGGCACCAGCCACGTGGGTGACATATTTAAATGTTTGTTTTACTTTCCTGAAACATTTTTATTTCTAATTAAAATGTCTATTTCAAGATAGACATCTTATTGCCCACATTAGAACCATAGTTATAAAAACCCAAACTTTTAATTTTAAGAGCCAGGAACTTGGGAGAGAAAAGGGTTTCGATGAAACTCCCAAACCTAAACCTTAAATCACAAAGAAATATAAGTTTGGACGCCTGAGCTTAAAGTGTTTAACAAAGGTAGGGTTGGCCATGATGTTTATCACCTAGCCAGGACATTTCTGAGAGTGAAGGGGACCACTTTTGTTAACTACACAGGAAGAATGGGCATATACCATGACCGCCATAGGCAAAAACCAGGACACACGGTCACCTTAACAGTAAGACAAGGAGCCTAGAGAAAGCAGAACATGAGATAGGCTGTTTTGCATCAGGCAGGATGGAAATAAAACTGTTGCTGTGCCAGGCAGGAGGAGAGTAACACACAGTTTAGAGCCATGTAAGAGGCCTACTCAGGGCTCCACTCACCCTTATCCCTGCCTTGGGTTCAAAACCCTGAGAGGAGGGAATAAAAATGCGAGATAACCTGAGGATCAAAGTGCATGTGAAACAGTGGCCTGGCAATGATTAGGCAGAGAGAGAGTCTAAAAATCATTCATTCGACTCAACAACTTTTTTAAAAAACTACTTGTGTACAAAGTACTATTCAAAGTCTTGGGATACGTTAGAGAACAAATCATAAAATTCCTGTCCTTAATATCCCTTGTGGGTGCTCTCTTTGCCATATCTTGTCTCCTCCAAGGTCTCAAAGAGGTGTTCAAGAGGTTTCCACACCCACCTGCTGCCATGGGAGCCTGGGGGGGCGGGGAGCAGCAGTGGGGAATCAGTGCCTATGAGAGGCGAGGGGTGGGGGGTGGGGGGTCTGCTCCAGCAAAGTGACCTCGGAGCAGAGATCAGTCCACATGTGACCAGAGCCAGGGACCCTATCCATGGCATGAGGAGGACACAGGCCAGAGGCCCTGCCCTTGTGCCTTCCCACTGTGGTCAGGGTATGGAAGGAAAAAGTTAGGGGGACCCTAAAACATTGCAGTGATCGAAAGGAGCAAATGTGAAGAGACTCAGAAGAGTGACTAGGAAGGGCCTGGGTTTTTTTCTTTTCTTTTTAATTGGAATCTAATTGTTTTACAGTGTTGTGTTAGTTGCTACTATGCACTGAAGTGAATCAGCTATATATATATACCTAAGTCCCCTCCCTCCCGAACCTCCTTCCCATCCCACCCCTCTAGGTCATCACAGAGCACCAAGTTCCCTGTGCTGGACAGCCCGTTCCTTCTAGCTATTTTACATATGGTAGGGTATATATGTCAATGCTACTCTCTCAAGAGCCTGTTGTCTTTAAACCAGAAGAGGCTAAATTCTTCTAATTGAAAAGTTTGTGGCTCCTGTTAGATTTTGTTTTGCTTTTCATCAAGCAAGAACAGGTGCTTGTGAGCAAGCAGAGATAAAGAAAATTACCTCGCCACCTTCCCCGACGGTATCAGTGAGAATTGCCCTCCCAAGGAAACTGTCTGGCCTCATACTACCCAAGATACAGACCTTATCTCCTTACATCAGAGCTCAGCTTTGCTGGGTCTTTGTGTGGATTAAAGGAGATAACACTCGCAAAGTATTCTCAGGATCATTGCTTTACTTCTCTCCACTTAATCGATGAGGAAATGGATGCTTAGAGAAGTGGCTAGACTGAGTTCACACAAGTAATAACACGCAGCGTTAAAAAATATAAGATAGGTTAACTTCCAGTCTAATACAGCAGTAACACCATCTCTACTCATTGGCTCATTTATTCTTGCACCCATTATGTGACCCAGGCATTCTGCTAGGAGCCTGGGCAGAAAACATAAGCACAGTTAAGCGCTCACGGAACTTGCAGTAAAAGAGCAATTTGAGCCAAGATAACATAATTATGGTAATTATGGTATAGACGATAAGTGATATGATAGGGAAAGCGTAGGTTGCTGTGAAAGTACCCAGGAAGAGTGCCTGTGCCAGACTGGGGAGAAGAGGGAAGTCTTGCAGGAGGAAGAAGCTTCTAGGCTGAGATGTGAAGCTGAGAAGGAAGTTAAGTGAAAGCAGGAGGGGAAGAGGGGGAAGAGACTGGCAGGAAAGGCGAGTCACACAAGCAGGGGCCTACAGTTAAGAAACATCGTTAGAGTAACCAGAAATAGTTAAGACTAATGTTTACTACTACTACTAATGCTAAAATTATTGAGCCTACTTAGAAGATACACATACACCAAGAGGCCTGTGAAGGAGCCAGAAAGAGAAGTGATGGAGAGAAGCAGCCAGCTCTGACTCCACACTGGAACTGTTTCTTTGACTTCTTTTTGTTCCTTTTATTATCATAACCGCACAGAATGGTCTGTCCCCGAGAATCCTGCCCTTCTGCCTGATTGTTTAAAGTGCCTTTGTTCAGAACCTTGTCCACCTGTGGATGGCAGGAAGGAAGAAAAGAACACATCCCCTGCCTTGCATTTCTGGGAGATGTTTGCAAGATTAATGGACTTTTTGCTTTGCTTCCTCACTTCCCCCATCTCTGATCTATAAAAGAGACTGGTTTCCAGACCACCACCACCCCCCCATAAGATGGTCATTTGAGGTGCTAGACTGCCGTCTTCTCCGTCAGCCAGCTCTCCGGTTAAAGTCTCTTCCTTGCCTCAGTCACTGTCTCTCAGGTTCATTGGCCTGTCATGTGATGTGCAGAGCAAACTTGCACTTGGTAACAGAAGGATGACACAGCCCTCCAAAAGACCTGGGGAGTCAACATTTCAGGGGGAAGGCAGCCACCATGTCCAGTGCTACCCCGAGACCAAGGTAGAGATGCTCTGAGAAGCAGTGGTTGGTAGACTCAGCAGCAGGATTCAGCAACGATTGGCAGGAACGGTGACAGTTCTAGTCATATTGTGGTTAAGTACAGGGGTGAGTGAGAGGGGAGGAAGTTGAAACAATGAATTTAGATGCCTCTTCCAAGAAAGGGAGTAGAGAGATCAGAGAGCATAGCTGGAGAGAAACAGGAAGTTAGGAAAGAGCTCTGGGGGGTGGGGGTGGGTGGGTGTGTGTGTGTCTGTCTGTCTGTCTGTCTGTCTGTTGGGGTTTTGGTAAGATAGCCTCGGTGGTGGTTTAGTCACTAAGTCATGTTTGACTCTTGAGACCCCCATGTTCTGGAGCCCTCCAGGCTCCTCTGTCCATGGGATTTCCCAGGCAAGGACACTGGAATGGGTTGCCATTTCCTTCTCCAAGAGAGCCTGCTGCTGTCTTGGGTATGATTAAATGTTGATCTGGCCAGAAAATACTTGTTGAGCAGGAAGAATTGAAGCTAACAAAAAGAGTTTAATTGAGGGGACTACCCTGGTGGCCCAGTGTTTAAGAATCTATCTTCCAGTGCAGGAGACATGGGTTCAATCCCTGGTCAGGGAACTAAGATTCCACATGCCGCAGCTAAGGAGATGCCCGCATACCGCAATGAAGATCCCATGTGCTGCAACTAAGATCTGATGCAATCTAAATAAATAATTTTTTTAAAGAAAGTGTCTAATTGATAAAATGTTGTCTCCAGGAAGGCAGGAGAAAGGCCAGAGAACAATGTCATGATAGAGAGAAAGAAGAAAAGCTGTGTGTGGATGTAGGGACGTCTGTAGTTTGGAAGCAGGATACAGAAGGAGGTCCTTTCTGATGTTAGCTGGAAAAGTGGTATGAACTGAAGATAAGTTTCTTGCTTATTTATCTAGGATCTGCGGCAGAGTTTCATGTATTTACTCCACACCATGCTTTGGGCTAGAGATTTCACACACAGCAGCTCAGTGTAATTTCACAGCAGTGTTGACCCACAGATAGCACAAATGACCCACTCTCCATTTTCCACATTAAAACTTATGGAAATCAGATAAACTTCCCAGTCACACAGTTGGTAAGAAGAGCCAAGTTTCCCTACCGTCCATATGGCTCCAAAGCAGGATCTTTCCAGATGTGTTTGAGGGCAGAAGGAAAAGAAGAGCAAGGGAAGAGAACAATTAAAGGGGAAAAGCATAGTATCTGGTAAAGGCAAATTCTAGAGAAGGAGAAGGATCAAGAAGAAGTAGAAGAACTTGACTTCCTAAGAGTCAAAAGTAGAGAAAGAGGGGCAGGGGTCGAAGGAGACAAACAGTTTAGGGAGGGACATATTTGAGATGCATCGATTTGAACAGCCTTGATATTCTTCTTAATTTGGGGGGGGGGGGAGTGAAAGCCCTGCAGGAGGTCTGCCTCCATGCGCTAGATTTTGGAGATATGGTAGAAGCAAATCAGATAACGTCACAACCTCACAGAACTCCAAGTTAGTCTGGTGTAACAGACACTAAGCAATCATTTAAAATAATTAATTCAGGGCCTTCCCTGGTGGTCCAGTGGTTGAGAGTCTGCCTGCCAATGCAGGGAACATGAGTTCGATCCCTTGTCCTGGAAAATTCTACATGCCTTGGAGCAGCTAAGCCTGGGCGCTGCAATCACTGAAGCCCACACTCTAGAGGCCAAACTCTCCAACAAGAGAAGCCACTGCAATGAGAGGCCGGGACACTGCAACGAAGAGTAGGCCCTGCTCAGAGCAACAGAGACCCAGGGTAGCCAAAAATAAATAAGTAAATAAATAACAAAATAATCAATTGAATAATTACAAGTGTAGTGTGTGCTGAAGTGGGAATGCCGATAAGAGTAGAAAGAGTTTAGAACAGCTACTTTGGAAAAAAGAGTAGGAATCTGGTAGGAACTCTCAAGTGTCTTCTCCAACACCGCAGTTCAAAAGCATCAATTCTTCGGTGCTCAGCCTTCTTTATAGTCCAACTCTCACATCTATACATGGCTACTGGAAAAACCATAGCTTTGACTAGACGGATCTTTGTTGGCAAAGTAATATCTCTACTTTTGAATATGCTGTCTAGTTGTCATAGCTTTTCTTCCAAGGAGCAAACTACTGTGAAGACATAGATCTCAGTTCCTGGAGAAGGTTATGATGCACCAGGAAAGGAGTAAGACCTTTTAGTTTTGGGGTGTGCCCATCATTCAAGGACAGGAGCATCAGCTCCAGGCTGGAACCTGGAGAGCAGAAAGGAACTAGCAGTTGGGACACTTAAAAAGGAAGAGGCTAAGCAGAAGGTTAAAAAGAAAAAAACTTTTTTGAAGTTAGAGGAGGAATTTTTAAAATAACCCCTCAGTTCAATTCAGTTCAGTCACTCTGCCGTGTCTGATTCTTTGTGACCGTGTGGACTGCAGCACGCCAGGCCTCCCTGTCATCACTGACACCTGGAGTTTACCCAAACTCATGTCTATCGAGTCAGTGATGCCATCCAACCATCTCATACTCTGTCATCTCCTTCTCCTCTTGCCTTCAATCTTTCTCAGCATCAAGGTCTTTTCCAATGAGTCAGTTCTTCACATCAGGTGGCCAAAGTATTAAGAATTTCAGCTTCAGCATCAGTCCTTCCAATGAATATTCAGGACTGATTTCCTTTAGGATGGACTGTTTGGATCTCCTTGCTGTCCAGGGGACTCTCAAGAGTCTTCTCCAACACCACAGGTCAAAAGCATCAATTCTTCGGTGCTCGGCCTTCTTTATAGTCCAACTCTCACATCTATACATGACTACTGGAAAAACCATAGCTTTGACTAGACGGATCTTTGTTGGCAAAGGAATGTCTCTGCTTTTGAATATGCTGTCTAGATTTGTCATAGCTTTTCTTCCAAGGGGCAAGCATCTTTTAATTTCATGGCTGTGGTCACCATCTGCAGTGATTTTGGAGCCCCCCAAAGTAAAATGTCACTGTTTCCATTGTTTCCCCATCTATTTCCCATGAAGTGATGGGACCAGATGCCATGATCTGAATTTTTCTGAATGATCATGATCCTGATTTTCTGAATGTTGAGTTTTAAGCCAAATTTTTCACTCTCCTCTTTCACTTTCATCAAGAGGCTCTTTAGTTCTTCTTCACTTTCTGCCATAAGGGTGGTGTTATCTGCATATCTGAGGTTATTGATATTTCTCCCAGCAATCTTGATTCCAGCTTGTGCTTCCTCCAGCCCAGCATTTCTCATGATGTACTCTGCATATAAGTTAAATACACAGGGTGACAACATACAGCCTTGATGTACTCCTTTCCCTATTTGGAACCAGTCTGTTGTTCCATGTCCAGTTCTAACTGTTTCTTCCTGACCTGCATACAGATTTCTCAAGAGGCAGGTCAGGTGGTCTGTATTCCCATCTCTTAAAGAGTTTTCCACAGTTTATTGTGATCCACACAGTCAAAGGCTTTGACATAGTCAATAAAGGAGAAGTAGATATTTTTCTGGAACTCTCTTGCTTTTTTGATGATCCAACAGATGCTAGCAATTTGATCACTGGTTCCTCTGCCTTTTCTAAAACCAGCTTGAACATCTGGAAGTTCACAGTTCATGTATTGCTGAAGCCTGGCTTGGATAATTTTGAGCATTACTTTACTAGCGTGTGAGATGAGTGCAATTGTGCCGTAGTTTGAGCATTCTCTGGCATTGCCTTTCTTTGGGATTGGAGTGAAAGCTGACCTTTTCCAGTCCTGTGGCCACTGCTGAGTTTTCCAAATTTGCTGACATATTGAGCGCAGCACTTTCACAGCATCATGTTTCAGGATTTGAAAGAGCTCAACTGGAATTCCATCACCTCCACTAGCTTTGTCCATAGTGATGTTTCCTAAGGCCCAGTTGACTTCACATTCCAGGATGTGTGGCTCTAGGTGAGTGATCACACCATCATGATTATCTGGGTCGTAAAGATCTTTTTTGTATAGTTCTTCTGTGTATTCTCACCACCTCTTAATATCTTCTGCTTCTGTTAGGTCCATACCATTCCTGTCCTTTATTGTGCCCATCTTTGCATGAAATGTTCCCTTGGTATCTCGAATTTTCTTGAAGAGATCTCTAGTCTTTCCCATTCTGTCGTTTTCCTCTATTTCTATGCACTCAACACTGAGAAAGGCTTTCTTATCTCTCCTTGCTATTCTTTGGAACTCTGCATTCAGATGGGTATATCCTTCCTTTTCTCCTTTGCCTTTCACTTCTCTTCTTTTCACAGCTATTTATAAGGCCTCCTCAGACAGCCATTTTGCCTTTTTGCATTTCTTTTTCCCTGCCAATTGTATTGCGCACACATTTTGGGCCAGACACAGCACCAAATGCTTTGTGCGCCTCATGGCATTTGCTGTTCTTAGCAAATAAACAGCACAGGTCCTGAGAGTTTCTTCATTTCACAACAGAGAAAGATGAAGCTTAGGGAAGCTAAATAACTTGCTGAAGGTCGCATGGTTAGCAAGTGGCAAGGAGGCCAAATTGCAGAGCCAGCATTCTTCTGTGGCTGGTGGTCCAGTCCCCAGCCCTGTATGATGGTCTCAAGGGATGCCTGCCTGCGCCAGTGATGACTAGAGAGGACAGCCACCGCAGTGCAAGCCAAGGAGGTCTGGAGAGCATGGTGGTGATGACATTTCCAGGAGTGAAGACAACAGAGGAGGTGGAGAGAAGATGAAAAAAGTCACCAAGGGAGGCGGAAGGGTATGAGAGATGAGAACAGCACAGAGAGAGGGATGTGCTTTGGTAGGAGAATCCAATGGAGTTACAGCAGCTCAGACTCCATGGGGAGGGGGGTTTGGAGTAAAATGCATTGTGGGCTCATACTCAGATTGTCAGGCAGCCCAGTGAGTCCGCCCATCCCACCTAGGGTAAGAGCACTGCAGTCTCAGCTAGAGCACCAGTTCGGGTCACAGGCAGGCCGCTGGTAATCAGCACATTCAACCTGACCGAGCCTCGGCACCCTGGTCTGTAAGTGAGGGTGGTGAATCTGATGAACGCTCCCAGGTAGGCTAGTGCTCCACCCTGGGCTTCCACCACAATCACCAGCCTGCATCACACACAGCTCTCCGTCGATGGCTTTCCATCCTCCTCCTCCTCCTCACCATCGCACATCGAGAACTTAGCCCAAGCCAAGTTCTATGGTGTCCAGGCCAGTTATCAACTCACATAACCTCTACACCAGGCCTGTTACTAAGCCAGAGGCTCTGGGGTCAGACAGCCTGGGTTTGAATCCTGTGAGACCTTGGAAAAACACCTTAACATCTTGAAGCCCAGGTCTTCTCATCTTGGAGAGTTTAAGTGAAATGACTGTGGTCATTTGGCCCGTGAGGGGTGGAAGGTGGATTTACACACACATCTACATGACTTCAGAGCCCACTCTGCCTGTTGTCCTCTCGTGACCATTGGTGGGTCCCACGTTATCACTTCCTCCAAAGGTGGGATGAACAATAACCCCAAATTGAACAGTATGATGAAAGAACGCTCCACCAGGGCAAAGGCACCATTTGGCCCACAGAGCTGGGGATTCTCCAGCAAGACAACATCTGCCACCAGCTCCTCTGTGTTGTCCACAGAGGCTACCAGGTACCAGCCATAACCTGAATCAGGCTGAACTCCGATATCCACCCTAGGTGTCCCTCCCAGGATGCAGGGGTGCCTCACAGAGCAGACAGACACGCTCCCGCACCCCGGCCCCAGGGCACGATCACACAGCACAGCTGAGTGACCTTGTCGAGTGCATCCTTCCAGGTGACCTTGATCCAAAATGTGTTTGCCTGCATTTCAGAGGCTTCAGAGGGCGTGGGAGGGGAACCAAAATATGGTACTTAAAATTGCATGACATTCCGAGGGAGGAGCTCAGCAAGAGATGGGGGAAGAAGAGAGAAAGGCCTGGGAGGGTCTGGACCCGAACAGCAGTACTGTAGCAAAGATGTCCTGAAAAGTGTCTTTGAAAGAGGCCTGCACCGACCCTGGGGATCGCAGCCCTCCTCCTTTCCTCCCCCTCCCCTCTCAGTGCAGCCTATCACCCCCCTTTTACATTCCCAGGGCCGCCTCTGAGGAAGGTAGGGAGGAGGGTCACTGTGCTAAGAGAAGTTTCATCCCGCAAAAAGGACCCTGAGACGCAGGTGGAAGCCTCCCACCCCCATGACTGCAGGAACCCCTCCCCTTCCCTGCTGTGTACAGACCGCTTGACCCCGAACTGGCCCACCTTTGCTGATCTCGTGACCCAGCTAGGGAAGCTTATGGGACTACAGCAGGGTTTCTTCTTCCCATCTACATCCTTTCCTCCCCCTTCTATCACCTCCCACCTCCTCCCAGCAAGTCTTTTGTCTGGCCCTCTCCCTGATTCCTCAGCATCTTTCCCTGCCTTTTCCCTTCTATCCTGTCTTCCATCCCTTTTTGATCCTCCTTCCCTCTTTCTCCTTCTCTCTACCAGGACCCTCTCCTTCCCTTCTGCTTGTCCATAAACTGCAGCTGGTTAAAATGCAAGATGCCGCTTCATCTCTGAAAGGCTCATAGCCTCCACTGGCTTCTGAGAGTGACCTGCTTTATTAGCTGTGCTTCCTCTGCCCTCCCCCTACTCCCGCCCCAGCCATACATCCGCCCCTCCTTACCCACCCCTCCCTGGGGCCTCCCAGACCCATTTCCCTCCCCAGTACCCAGAGAAAGAGAGTCCCCCCTTCACCACCCCCACAGATTCCAGGCAGCCAGAAAGAGTGACTTCTGAGTCCTGAAGCTATTCTGCCTGGGACTGTGTTCTGGCTTGACACACACTAGCTAAGTGTGACCTTGAGCAAGATACTAGACTCTCTGAGGCTCAGTTCTCTCCTCCGTGAAATGCAGATGCTAATAGTACCTACCCCATGAAACTGTTAATACACGTAAAGAGCATGCAGAGTCTGACACCAAGACAGTGATTGCTCCATACATGTTTGTGACCATTATTCCTGTACTTTGCTGGCTTAAGGACTCATTGGACAGAACATAACATGCCTGATGTATACTCATGGCTGATTCACATTGTTGCATGGCAAAAACCAATACAACATTGTAAAGTGATTATCCTCCAATTAAAAAAAAAGAAATGCCTAACACAGAAAAACAACCCTGGTAACTTAAAGATGATGGGTGAAAAACAGTTCAGGAAAATGAGAAACAGGAGGATCCACCTTTTTCCTTTTTCCTTTCATACTGGGTTTTCTCTGTACAACCCTCTAAGTCAAAGTTCTAAAGACATCAGACACATTTGAAATTAGTGTCTATCAAGTCACAGGAAAGGAAAGGCTGGTGACCAGAATTCCTGGAACATGGGACAGAATTTTGACGTCCTCCCAAGCATGCACAGCATCTCCAAGAACACACCCGTGGCCGCACACATTGCCTGCTGCCGGCACCCTCCCTCTAGTTCTTTGATGCAGGGTGCTTACATAAGAAAAGAAACTGGGTCACTATGAATGATCAGTGCAGCTGGTGCTGCGGGGAGGGGGGCTTAGGTAACAGTTCAAGGTCCAGGAGTCCTGATTTAGCTGTCAGTGGGGGTGGGCTACAGCCTAACTCAGTCCCCAGGCTTGGAAAAATACAAGATCACAAGAATGATTTTTTTTTTTAGCTTTCTGTTTGCTAAAGTGTAGTAGTCTCAAAGACCAGAGTCCTCTTGCATCCCTGACCAACTGGAAAAAATAAGCTCGCGCCTGAGTCCAAGGTCAGACAGGAGAGGAGAGGAATATACATTTATAAAATCTAGGATACATACACTAACAGCAAATCAAAACCTCTTTGATTCAGAGCCAAGCTTACTAATTTGAAATTTGTGATGAGAATAGCACCAGGATCAAAGCCTTCCTTTTATGTTATCTACAGAATGAAGGTTTTAAAGCAAATAACTTTGGCTAAGAAGATTTAGGTAGGAAGATTATTTAGAGAACAAACTATTTCCAGTTCTTGACATTTATTGGCAAGCAATTAGTATGCTAATTGTACTTCAGTCTTGTGATTAACGTAATTTTCTTCAATGATCTCCACTTTGTTAGTGTATATATAGGAAGATGATAGATTATGAAGTAGCAGGATTTAGTTGCTAGAGTCTTTGAGTCAGGAAGGACATGGGAGATACTACAATCCAGCCCTACACTGAACACTAGGAAATGGTGAGGCCCTGGGTCCCACAGTTTCTTATTCCTAGGATGTGGTCACTGAAGAGAAAGGAGAGCCTGGGTCTTGAAACTTCTAGTCCAATGTTCCTTCTTATTTTATCAAGTAAAAACTGAGTCAAGTAACAGAACATGATAGAACGTGTATCTGCAACTATTACAAGAAATTAGCAAGGAATATTTTTTTATTAAATATGTGAAAAAGGAGATGTGCCCCAAATAGAGTGAATGCTTAACATCCACAAATAACTGTAAAGACAAGAGAAATATTGTCACATCCCATGTACACAGTCCACAGCTTAAAAGATTTCCAAAATTAAGTGTTTGGGAATGCTTGTCTAGCTGGTTTGATATAACAATACTGCAAAGACTCTCAAAGAGGAAACACAGCAGATTCACCTACTGGGCTCTTAAAAACTACCTCCCGCTAAAGGTGCGGCACATATATACACTAAATACTACTCAGCCATAAAAAAGAACAAAAGAATGCCATTCACAGGAACATGGATGGACCTAAAGGTTGTCATACTGAGTGAAGTAAGTCAAAGACAAATCACATAACATCAGTTATACATGAAATCTTTAAAAATGATACAAATGAACTTATTTACAGAACAGAAATAGAGTCACATAAGTAGAAAACAAATAAATGGTTGCCAGGGGCTAAGGAGGGGAGGGATAAATTGGGAGATTGAGATTGATACACGTGTTACTATACACAAAAGAGGTAATTAATAAGGACCCACTGTGTGGTACAGGGAAATCCACTCAATATTCTGTAATAGTCTATACAGAAAAAGAATCTTAAAAAAGGATAGATATATGCATACATATTACTGATTCACTTTACTGTATGCCAGAAACTAACACAATATTGTAAGTCAATTATACTCCAATAAAATTAAAAATAAAATCAATACTTTCATTAATAAATGTTATTTAAATTTAAAAAAGAAAAAACTACATCTCCAGGCAGATTCTCTCACATACATTGAGAGGAAATTGGGACGCTATGAGGAAAGGATGTCAAAGCCTCATGTGGCAAGTGGAGGGAGGTATTATGAAATCTAAATAAGCCCACTGGTGATACTAACGTGACCCACATCCTACCCACCAAGTTCAACCTCAATCTGCCTATGGGATCAAGGAGCTTACAAAATCTCTAGCATATAGGAGTCATAAAATGCATCTGTTCTCAGTGAATTTAATGTTGAGTTATAACAAAAATAGTAATAGTTATCCTTCATGGAGCCCCACTATGCACCAGTCATCACGCATAGCATTTCACAATCACATTTAATTCTCGCCATAACTCTACAAGGTAAGTCTAAGCATTCCCCTTTCACAGATGAAGAAAGCGAGGTTTATAGAGGTTACGTAATTTACCAAAAGTCACAGCTGGTAAGCAACAGAATGAGTGTCCGATCACTTTCATCCAAACCTTTTCCAGTGAGCTTTTAATAGCTGCCTTATATATTCTTGGCACTTCTTCTATAAAGGCTAAATGCACCCATTCTCCTGGGTGGGTGAAAGTAAAAATTATAGCAATGTAGAGAGGGTGACAGGCTTCCCTGGTGGCTCAGCAGTAAGGAACCCACCTGCCAATGCAGGAGACATGGGTTCGATCCCACATGTCTGGGAAGATCCCCTGAAGAAGGAAAAGGTGACTCACTCCAGTATTCTTGCCTAGGAAATCCCGTGTACAGAGGAGCTTGGCGGGCTACAGTCCATGGGGTTGCAAAAGAGTCGGACACAGCTTAATGACTTAACAACAACAACAGAGAGGGTAGTAAGGAGGAAGAGAAGTTTCTTTTCCATCCATCTCTAGTTCGAGTATCTCTTTCTAACCTTTATCCTCACTTTATCCAGAAAGCACACCTGCCATATTTATTTATTGTGAATACTTTCTACCATGTCTGCTATATATGAGGACTCTGCAACACATGGACGCTGCCCCATTAAATGGATGTGTTGCCTGAGAATCTTGGAGAACTGAAGTCCAGTCTTTAGTGTTTCTCTTGGAAAGCACTAACCACCTGCCACACCAAGATGTCCCAGGTTCATGGTTTTCCCTACTTGTATTTGAGAGCAGTGTTGCCCAAGCTTCAATGCACATCAACATTACCAGGGGGCTACAGAAAAAATGGGCTTCCCTGATGGCACAGTGGTAAAGAACCCACCTGCCAGTGCAGGAGACGCAAGAGACGTGGGTTCCATCTCTGGGTTGGGAAGATCCCCTGAAGGAGGAAATGGAAACCCACTCCAGCATTCTTGCCTGGAGAATTCCATGGACAGGGGATCCTAGTGGGCTATAATCCCACCAAGTTGCAAAGAGTTGGACATGACTGAGCACACACGTGTATAGAGAAAAAACAGATTACGGGCCCCTACTTGCAGAGATTCTGATTCAGTAGGTATGAGCCAGGACCCAAGAATTTGCCTTTCTCACAAGCTCCCATCGAATCATCCCCTGCTGATGCAGCCTTCCATGGATCCCACTTTGAATAACACTATTCTAGAACCTTAGGGCTTGGAGAGGAATGAGGGGAGGCCTATGTGACAAGCGGAAATCTGATTATTAAACTGTACATTCTAGAGCTAAAGGCCACTTGGACGAACAAGTGTGGAATTTCGTGAGCTGATAATTTTAGTGTCTGCTTGTTTGGGGTTTTCTGCTTGGGTGCCATGTGACCAGGTCACATCATTATTTTTCTGTATCTCAATCATTATTCCAAAGGGGCTAATTTTTTCATTAAACTAAAAGCTTCTTTACTGCTCTCCTTTGCTCAGAGATGAATACTAACTCTGCAAATGTAAAAGAGCTTTCAATTATACTATTCCATGAACCTCGCTTTCCCTAGGCCTGGTGGGGACAGGTCAGTCTGGACCCTTCATGCTCTGCAAACAATGAAACAAAGACAAGGGCCAAATGGAGACCCAGGCTGGGGAGCTCTGTCATCCAGGTTGGGGATCAGGTGAAAGAATTGAGAGGAAGGGGAAAGGAATGTGGCCTCCACCTTCACCTTAAAACTGGAATGAATTTCAACTTTCATGTCAAAAAACAAAAAAAAAAGAGGAGGGAGGGATAGAGGGAAGGAGAGAGAATCAATTCAGAGTTAAGGACTGAATGTCCTACTAAAAGCTTGACAAATAATAAGCATATGTCTGAACCTCATGAGGAAGAAAAGCAGGAGACACACAATTCTGTACTCTCCAGCAACCTGTCAGAGATTTCCCACAAGCTGGGAGGCTTCATTCTCCCAGGTCTCATCTGCAGAGGTGGGCGCATGCACACACCCCCAGGGACAGACTACGTGCACACTCACAGGCACCAAGTCTAATTGTCACTGGTTGAACAGGAGAAAGATGCCAAATTAACGCACATTAGAAATCCCTCTCTATCTAATGAAGCCATCAGCAGTTTCAATTTCATTTTTCATTTGTTAGTTAAAAAGAAAAAGAGCACTTAGCAAATAGTTATCTCCTAGACCGCCAAGGGTTCTTCTTCAGCTCTGTACTACATTTGTAAGCAAATGTAATTGGAAATAAAACTGCTTCAGGTATTTGCATCCCAGCTTTTTTTATTCTACGGTTTAAGATTTAGGAAAGTTGTTTTCTTTTTTGCCTGAGATTTCAGCCCATGAGGTGCAATCCTGTCCAGTGGGATCCTGCCAAGGAGAGAAGGCTTCATAACACAGGTGCCCTCGCCTCTCATCTGCTTGCTCAAGCCATTTCACCTCTAAAGCATTTTTATATAACCCTGCAGGCAGTGCTGACTCAAACCACCTGCCGTAGGTGACGAGTGATTGCCAATCCTGGTGGTTGCTATAGACAGCCTCCTAGAACAACAGGGCAGAGCTCAATCCAGCCATCTAGAGTTCAGATCCTTCACTGTAGAGATGAGGAAACAGATTTTCCAAGAGAATGAAGGATTCCATCAAGGCCATCCTGCTATTTAGCAGTAGAGCTGGGTCAAAATTGAGAGGTCTGACTACCAGTTAGTGTGAGCAGAAACACGCTCCCCAATTAAATGGAACAAATCTCTAAACTAGGGGTCCCCAACCTCTGGGATCTAATGCCTGATGATCTGAGGTGGAGCTGATGTAATAACAATAGAAATAAAATGCACAGTAAATGTACTGTACTTGAATCATCCCCAAAACAACCCCTCCACCCATCCGTCCACTCCAGTCTATGGAAAAATTGTCTTCCATGAAACCAGTCCCTGGTGCCAAAAAGGTTGGGGACCGCTGTTCTAAACCGAAAGCAGCCCTTCTACTCTGGATTGGTAAGGACCTCTAACACAGATTAGGTAGCTTTTAAGAGGAACACTGGATGCCAAGATCCTATGTGTAATCTTGAACTCCCCCCCCAACCCCACCCAAGTCTAAGCATACTGCCTGTATCTTTATTGTCTGTAGGCGTGTCTGTTTTCTCAGAAGACTGCATTCTCCACCAGGGAAGGACAGTCCGGTTCATCTTGCAGCACCCTGCCCATCAGCAACTTAGCACAGATTTTGTCCGTAATGAGGACTCGGTTCACCTTTTGGAGAGAATGAAAACATCCAGGCAGAGCAAGATGGCAGAGATGCTCTGTCGACTGAGAATGGGAACAAGAACAATTATCTGAGTTTTCTGAAATAGAATATGCAGGGAGGGCAGCTGCCTGGCGAATTACCAGCCAGTGTGTTCTAGACCAACACAAATGTTCCTGGAGCCCAGTCATCCAGTCATTCTCTTTTCTTTTTAGGACATTTTGTTGTTTAAATTCCTGTACACCTCTGATCAACTGCTGTCCCTCCTAAGAGACCAGCACACATGTAATCCCTTTGGAAAAGCTTAATCAGGCCTAATTGAGTCATAATACTAACCCAAATTAATTAGACTTTTAGAAAGTTGCACTCTTGGAGATAGGCTGGGCTCTGACTCCGCCACAGATTCATGGGGAATAAGTGTTCAAGTTTTAAAACCTTGAAATTCTGCCAGAGGCCCCTAAATGAAAGTCCCTTGCTTCTCAAAAACATTCACTCTGTCGGCTTTTTATTTCTGTAGTAAAACACACACACACACACACACACACACACACACACACACAGGAACATCAGATTCCAAGAAGGATCACAGAACTTCAAAGTTCAAAAAGCCTATTTCTGTACTGTTTTTTTCTCTTTTTTTACACAAAGAGGCAATCTGGTGTCACCTTGTAACCCCTTAGTGAAATCTCCCTCTCAGAAAATTGTTATTTCATTCCTGGAAACCCAAAGTATCTGTGAAAGGAGCAGAACCAAGTGTCTTTAGCTCTAAAAGTAATTGAATCAAACAAATACAATTAAATCTCTCAATCTCCGAGTCTCACCACTAAAGCAATCCAAATATACCCTGAGCATCCATCCACTAGCTTTAGTACCATAAACTCTGTCTGTAAAGGCTTCTCATTAATCATTGGCAGCAAAATTTGCAGTTTTACTCTCAAGGCACGTTTATTTCTCATTTGAGAAAAATTCTTTTAAAATTCCATTCTTAAAAAAAATTCCACCGTATTCTCACAAAACACCTTTGCATAGAGAATCCCCAAATCATCTAAAGGTGACCTCTTGTGAAGATTCTTACACCAGGGTGACAGGTGGCACACAGGTATTTCCATCCCCATTTAAGAATGAGGAAACAGCCTCAGGGACTTAAACTGAGTCAGTCATGAGGCTGAAATAGAAACCAAACTTCAAGATGACCTTGAATCAAATCCAGCCAGAAAAGAAGGCATAAATTGATCGTGACACTTGTTTAGCCGCCTAATGTGACTCCAGAAAATAAGTCAGAATTGCCCCATAAAAAAAACGACCGTTACTGTCAAATCCTAAGTATTATCGCGCATACGCCATTGCCTTGGCATATTCACCACAGAAGTTTGCTGTTTGGGGTTACAGCCATATGTTATACTTGCTGTATCTCCTCTGCTTTATTTTCCTTCCTAACTATAATCCATAGAACACTAAAATGACTATTTGTCTCACAAAATTACTCGCTACAATATGTGCTTGTTCTTAAATTTTGCATTTCACTTTAAAAACTATTCAAAAGCATTTGTTAATTAGTACTAGGACCAAGGATATGGTCAGAAGGAACTGCTCCTCTAGATGAAAGCGAAGTCACTTTTAAAGACATTTTCTAAAGACTGAGCAACCCCATCAAGGCCATCAACAATCTAGTAGCTGAGCTGGGTCAGAATCCGGAAAACAAGTATATACCAGCCAATGCCCTTCACTTTGCGGTGCAAAATCGTGTTCCACACTCCATGCCAAAAGCTTCCCTCCTGCTCCCAGATCAGTCAGGATTCCTAATACCAACAAGACAAATTCACGGGGAGCACTGAATACCTGTGTAAAACCTTCTTTTCTCCTCAAAGGACCCTTCCGTCTCCTTTACCTCTGTTTTCCCACTTCCCTGTTTTTCACGCCACTAGGATGTGAAGTACAATGAACTTGGACTTGCTTGCGATGAGAAACAAAGCAAGAGCTGAAAAGTCTGGCTGCCATCAAAATGCCCTTCCTTCATGGCAAAATGCACAACTCTTTCTGTCTTTGTGGCAAACAGAAGGCCTATGAGATGAGGCAACGGGGCAACAGAAGAGGAAAGATACCAGAAGTGTGTACTAATAAAACTTACAGCCAAGTTGAGGGTATAATACAGCTGGGGTAGTAAACCCCTCAAATAAGGAGGGATAAGAAAACTCAAAATTCTGCCAACCCAAGTCAATAACAAAATGCACAAAATATTCTTTTGACTGATGAGTAACACCAGGCTCTCCAGAGACTTGGGGGGAGGCCATTTAATTCTATAAAGCAAGATCTCCATGGAATCTAGACTTTCATTCCCAATGAACCCATCACTCCAACTCTCTAAGTCAAATTCTTTCTTGCTAAAGTCGCTGAGACATGAAGGCTTCTTGAGACCAAATTTTCAGCTCAGAAAACAGAAAATAAGGGCCCTCTTCCCAGAGCATTTAAATTATGTTTTCTTGTCTATACTCAGGCTCTCTGAGGGTGGAGGCTGGAGCTGTCTGGAACACCAGGCACAGTACCTGGATCATGGTGGGTTCATCTTTTACAAAATGAATGATTTGTCGAGACATGATGAAGCCTGAATTTTACTTACACTTATGGGAGAGAAGCACATCAAAGGAATCCGCCCACCTTGTAGCTTCTTCTGTGGATAGTCTCCTAGGAAATAAGAAACATCTGTCTTGAATCTTTCTGCAATGACCTCCTCTCCCTCAGCCACCACTGAGATTTGCTCATGAGAACAAATCAAAACAATGGAGGGCAAATTAAGACCACGTTTGGACTCCTGTAATCCTGTTGCTAGAAATGTACACATTCTTAAATAGCTGATAGAAAAATCTCAGATTTGGGATTCCATAAGTTTAACAAGTTGGCTTTCAGTCTAAAAGGCAAAACTAAGAAAGTACATCCTCTAAAGATGCCACTGTAGGGGAATTCCCTGGCAACCCAGTGGTAAGGACTCAGTATTCTCATTCCCAAGAGCCCAGGTTCAATCCCTGGCAGGGAAACTAAGATCCCATAAGCTGCACAGGGCAGCCAAAATAAATTAAAAGCAAAATTAAAAAAATAAAGAAAACAGATGTCATTGTAAACCAACTATGAAAGTTAAAGTGTTAGTTGCTCAATCGTGTCTGACTCTTTGTGACCCCCTGCCACAATGCTGTCCACAGAATTCTTCAGGCAAGCATGCTGGAGTGGGTTGCCATTTCCTTCTCCAGGGGATCTTAACGGCCTAGGGATCAAAACTTGCATTGCAGGTGGATTCTTTATCATGTGAGCCACCAAGCCAACTATACCTCTCCTTAATAAATTAGTTAATTAACATATCACAATCACAAAGAAGAGAAGCTGGACTTGGAAACAAAAAAAGTGAGGCTGAGTTCCTGACTCCATCTGTTTCTGTCAGCCTTGTTTCCTCACCTCTTTAATGGGGATAACGGCACCCATCACAGAGCCCCATGAGGGTTAAATGAGGTACTGTCTGTGACGTCATTTAAGACAGCGCCTGCACAGAGAATAGGCACTGAAATCAGATCATCTCAACCTAAGCAGATTTTTAAGAGAAGATTTGAGTGTTTCCAAACTGAGAAGCTCAGGTTGACAATTAAGTAGAACAAAGAAGTATTCTTCACTGCAGCCTTATAAGAGTGGTGCTTAATATGGCTTTCTTAGGAGAAAAAGGAGGGTCCCTATTCTGAATTTTGAAGCCATATGCTTTGAAAAGGAAAATATTCTTTCACTCGTGTTCAAAGATAGAAAAGAAGCCGCCAAGAGACTGGAAGTTATTGTCACTCGGCTCATCTCTTCAGCCATCTACCAGAGAAGAAGGGGTTGTATAGTCCCAGCGTGAGCATCCCACGGCTGACACTCTGGGGATGCAGTGTGGCCCTATTACTCACTTTAGAGCACGGTTGGGTTTGTCGGGAAGAATGGCTGTGAAATCGCTACAAGAGTCAGACTTGTGAGACAGGCATCCCAGTCGAGTCCTCATCCCTTTATTCCTGCAACAAACACAGGGGCAGAAAGATGGGGAACTGTCATGAAAATATTGTCAGCCCCCAAAGGGGAGCTGCTGTGGCAGAAGCTAGCCCTGCCCCGCTCCCATCCTTCCCCAGGTGGCCCCTGAAGATTTCATGAGCAAGAGGAGAAACACCAAGAGGATCAAGGGCAATACTCACTCCCTATCTTGACGACCGGAATAGTAATAGGTCCCCTAGCCCTAGAGGCTTAACGCTTTTTAAAGCTGACATGCAAGTTGATGGTAAGTCAATGAAGGTCATTAGCTTGGAAGAATTTCTAAATTAGGATTCTCTGTGGGGAAAGGAAATACAGTGATGACAAAGTAACAGTCCACATTTTGCCCTCCCTCTAGGAGGACAAAGTAGCAGCAGCAGCAGCAATAACTCCTGACTGCAGAGCCCGTGATAGCCATTGAGAGCAGAGAGATGCTTGAGGGATACAGTGATGCCTGTCACAGGATCTCAGAGCACAAAGCAGGGACCTTCAGGGCAGGTCAATTCTACCTCAGGTCTTTCCCATTCATCCCACAAACCTGAGGATACACACAAATGGTGACAGACCAGTGAGGACTGATGCCTGTAGGGGGGAAGCAGAAGCAGTGGGTACAACCAGCAGCTAAGAACCAGGGTACCCTCTGTCAGCAATTTCACTTAACTAAGCCCTCATACACTTATTTGTATTTTGGCTAATCTCAATCAACATATTTAAAATTTTAACATGTGTGCTTAAATTTCTCATATTTTTTATTTTCTTAAGGACCAGACGCTTTGCAGTTATTTGACAGCTCCAAGAGAAATGAAGCTAATATCTCTGACTCTCAATATTAGCCCCCTTTGACCTTTCAGTGAGATTGGAAAATTACAGCCCTGAGAGATACCTGTTTGTGTAGATAAAAGTTTATTGGAACTTTATTTATTGGAAACACCCTGCTTGTTTATATCTGGTCTGAAGCTGTTTTCGAACATCAGGGCACAGGTGGGTGGTTAAGGACAGATGGTATGGCCCATGAAGTTGACAATATTTACTCCCTGGTTCCTGATAGATTAAGTTCATTGACCCCTGACCTCTAACTATGACCACTCCTTGGGTGGAGGGCAAAGACAAGAGGGAGGAGTTTGGGATGAGCAGGACTTAAAAGTGACTGATAAAAGGGGACCGCCACGTACACACTGGTGACAATTTGCCGTGGAAATAGTCCAAGAAGACGTTATTCTCCTTGTTAAAAGGAACTTCTTCCATTCTGGTTTCCCTCCCTCATTTTCACAAATCCTGGACCTGGGCAGAGATGTGAGATCCAATTCAAGCTCTTTTACTTCAAATGGCTTTTCATCTCTGATCCTGGTCATTGTTCACAGAAATCTCATCCAGCAAACTTCTACGGGGATGGTATTACCTTTGGCGGGGGTAGACAACATGTGCACAGCCCATCTCCGAGGAGCCTTTTAAGGCCAGAACGTCCAAGGCCCCAGAAATATCTCCTCTCCTACATGTCCTGTGCCCCCAGCTCTCATCTCAGCCAGGCTCACTGTGCAGCCATTGATTTCCTTGCATTTCAAAACACTGGCTACAGCCATTCTCTCTCCCTCAACAGTGAGCATGTCATGTCCACTTGCTCTTACAAATCACAGGGTGTCCTAGCACCACGCTATTGGAGCAACTGATTAAGGGCCCTTGAATCATCACATTCCATGAATTCAAGTGCAGGTCCTGCCCAGGCTGCACCACAGGCCAGAACCAACTCAGAGTGAGTTGGCTCATTCCTCGGTGCCTCAGAAACATCAGTCAGTGAATAGTCAGGTCAATGCCCCCAAAAGAGCAATTAAGAGGATTTCAATAAATGGCAAATCCATGCAAACCATCTAACAAAGTTTAGCAGGGGCCAGTGTAAAGGGTGCTGCTTGTTACCAAGACAACAGTGAGTCTCCCAAATAGTTTGCAAAAATCTTCCATAAAATATCCTTTGGGGCAAAATAGTTCTGACTTTCTATCTTGTCTAACTGAGACTTAACCTTTTCATTAGGTCTGAAATAACAGGAGCAGAAGCGAGAGTCAAAGGTTAAGGCTACTTGAAAAACAAAGGACTTGCCCTCATCTTTCTTCTCTATCCCAGTAACACAGAGAGACCCCCTAAATGGTTCAAATACAAGCTCATGCACAGTCCCACTCTCTGAGTCCCATCCCGTAGGGCAGGGCTTGGTGCTAAGGCAGGTTCTGCTTGCAAGGCCCCAACTCTGCAAGAAGCATTCAGGCAAACACAGCACAGTCCACACAGGAGGCCTGGGGGATGGAGGCTAGTGATCCACCCACAGGATTAGAAGGTTTGAGGCCGGCTCAGACAGCAGGGCAGGTGGGAAGGTGGAAAAAGAGGAAAGAAAGATGAGAAGACATGTTAGCATCAGTTACCTGCGTGGCATCAGTAAAGCGGCCATACGGGCGCCCACTTATGGTTAACCCTCTGGCTGATGTGCAGGGACGACAGGGCGGGAGATAAGACTGCAGGGCTCAGGGATTTACCCTTTCACGTCCTCACCTAAAATCAAAGAATGTGCTGTAAGAGGGGCCACCCTCTCCCACTGCTCTGCAAGTCCTCACAGGTGACCGTCTGCCAAGGAGATACCTCCCCACACACCCCCGTCCCCACGAACATCTGCTAGTCCTGACCAAGGGTGACC
This sequence comes from Ovis aries, assembly GCF_016772045.2. Classification (NCBI taxonomy): domain Eukaryota; kingdom Metazoa; phylum Chordata; class Mammalia; order Artiodactyla; family Bovidae; genus Ovis; species Ovis aries. The sequence goes on from NC_056065.1 coordinate 63,174,977, forward strand.
AACCAGGGTAGACGAGGACCAGGTGTTGGGTGGCTTCACACTGCTTGGTCAGGAGTCCCTGCTTCCCTGGCTACTGACCATCAGTGTAAAGTGGGACGCGAGCCCCTCCTTGGGGAGGAAGGCACGGCATAGCAAGCCCAAAATGACTGTTCCCTATGTCTTATTCGAGTGGGGCCCAAGTGACCAGCCAGCCCTGGGTGGGGGAGGAGGGGTCAGCACTTGCTCCAGAATCCTTTGATTGACCGTTTCTCACCTCCCTCCAAGGGGACCCATCCCAGAGGTGGTGGGAGTGCCGGAGCCCGGGGAGGGCGTGAGCGGGAGGAAGGTTGGAAGAACTCCAAGGGAGGCTCATCAGGCACTTTCACCACTCAGGTTTGCTCCTTTGCAGGGATCACAGGCTCAGGCTGAAGAAATGAATATGCAAGTCACTCTCTCCAGCCCAGATGGAGACTGCCTGACCTTCCACACTTTGGGGACTGGCCTGTCCCTGACCTGAAGCAGGAAGCGCATCAGGGGAACGGGGGTCTCCAGGTAGACGGCTGATTGACTGATCCCCTCTCTCTCCTGGGGGTCCCACTCTCAGGGCGTCAAATCCTTTGTTCCCACAGATAGGAAACTGATAGGAAGAAACACGTGAGGAGAGCAGCCTATCCATTAAGGGTTCCCCTGGGAACCCTGACACCAAACATAGAATCCATTTTCAAAGAAACCTAATTTAGATAGAGACGGCTCCAGCAAGATCTGCGCAGGGTAAATTATTTTGATATCACCGGGAACATTTCACCAATACTTAAAAAAAAAAAAAACCTTCTTTCATACTACTATAATTAATCAAATTAAAAGACTGCTTTCTTAAAACTAGGGGGGAAAGAATTAGACTTCGTGTGCAGGGGACTGAGCTAGGGCTGTGTTCCTGGCAGGGACGTTTCCTCAATCTTTGCCCTAATGGTGCGTATACCTGCTTGCGCAGAAGTCAGGAAATCAAAGTCCTTCACAGCCATGAGGGTCACCAGGAATCATTACTTGCGGCATCTTAGCCTCGTTTTCATTGACTTGTGGGTTAGAGCCCCAGAGGAGGGGGACGCCCAGGCCAGGAGCCTTTATTAGCTTGGGGCCGAGCAGAATCAGGTACCACCCACACTCACAGCAGGCAAGGTCACCTGGGCTGTATTACCTGGCTTTCTGTCCCTGCCCTGCGGCTCTTCGGTCCCACCACCATCCATGCCGGCTTCCCAGGGCTGCTTAGGCGTCTGCCTCTCTCTCCGCATCCAACACTGGCCGCTATTGCCCTTTAAACCCCTCCACCGCCCCTTTTATCAGCTTAGAGTCAAGTAAGTAAGAGTTTGCAGGATACCCTGACCCCACCTTTCTCATTCATCCCAGCACCCAGGGGCTCTTACCCTACTTGGCCCTCGATTTGAAGAAGAGTTTGGGGTTACCCAGAGCCCAGGAAGGTCAAAGGTATGATGGTACCATGCTCCGTGTGCCCTAATAAGTGGGCATCAAGTTACAGGTGACTCTGGGGCAGACAGGCTGAGACATATTGGAAAGTGAGGATACTCAAGGGGAAAGAAAAAAAAAAGGTTAAAAGCGAAGAGCAAAGATTTATAAAGAGGGGAAGAGGAACTAAGAGCCTCAGCGGGAAGAAAGCAATCAATATGCATGGAGAGGCAGGTTAATTAAATATGGATAATGCAATCAGCCCACACGGGCACCCCAGAGAGGAAAGAGAGTAACCCAAGCGATACTCACTGTCTTTGACCAGTCCTCATGGCCTGCGGGTCTTTGCCAACGGGATGGTCAGAGAGGCTGCGGGTAAGGAGCTCTGGGGAAAGAGTAGATCTTTCTCTTAGCAGTCAAATCCTTGGCGGGTGAAGGGCATGTGTGCATGAACACGGAGGCACACTTGCGCACGTACACACACACACACACATATCCACACGCCTGCATGCACAGCACACCTCCCACCACTTGAGCCGGGCAGCAAGCGGCCCCGCTGAAAGCTCTTCTCTCTGCTTGTCACATTCGGTAAATACTGAAGCAGCCTACACCCAGCGGGCGGTGGCTCAGCTCCCGGGCACAGGCTGCACGCCCATCCTCATTGGCAGGATGAAGGAGGTGCCCCTGAGCGGAGCTCGCCTGGCACTCCCCCCGCACCTCCGTCTTCAGCCTCATAACCTGCTTCGCTGCTTCTCTGGCTGCGGCTCAGCAGCTCAGGGAGAAGTTCCCACAGCCCAGAGCTGCCTCCCTCGGCACCCAGAGGCTGCCCAGGGGGGCAGCGAAGCTGGAGGCATTAACTCTTTCCCGCCACCAGTGAGCTGAAAATCAAGGGTCTGGGTGCGGGGCGAGGGGCGTCTTCTAATGAGCCCTGCTGCTGGCTGAAGGCTGGTTCCTGCTTAGGGAGCAGGAAGCATAAAGATTTTGCCCCCAGACAGCTGCTGACAGCAGAGCCAAGCCGAATCAAATCTCCTAATGAACCAGGAGGAGGGGGGCTGTCTTGCTGGGTGTGATGTGATGTGATAAATGCAGAGAGCAAGAAAGCTATGGGGCAGGTCACACATCTAAATTCCACCCCCTTTCTCCCAATTTCTATTGTGCCACACTGCCAAGCCACACCGCACAGTGCTGAAATTACCCCCCACTGCCACAGCTCAGCTGTCCCTCTTACCCCACAGCGGCGTTGGTCCCCTGTAACCCATCCCAGTCCCCAGAACCAACCACACCGCTCCTCACTTCTTAATGAGAATTCTCCACCTCCCCAGACTTGTACATTTCCAAATCGATGCTCTTGCCTCTCACCTGGGTTTCCCTACACTGGAAATTCACCCCTCTCTCTCATCCATCACCTAGCAACTTCCCCCGACTTGCATTTGTCACGGAATGAGACTTTTCCCTTTGTTCTGCCCAATCCACACATTATCTCTATTTTTCTATCTTCTACAGTCTTTTTTTTTCCTTTCAAATCACCTTACCCACATGGATCTTCACACTGCCCGGTTCAGTTCCACAAGGAGGACTCTCTCTTCCTGCTTGCCCTAGTACAGTAATACTCCGAGTGTGGTCCCTGGACCAGCAGTGTCAGCAGCACCTGGGAATGTATTCGAAATGTAAAGTCTTAGGCCCCACCCCCAGACCTACAGAACTGGAGACTCTGGGGATGGGGCCGGCCTTCCAGGTGATTCCAATGCATGCTAAAGTTTGCAAACCGCTGTCCTGGGGTAAAGCTTACTTACCTTCTTTCTCCTCATTCCACTGCAGGTCTCTAAGGCACCGCCTCCTGCTCCCGCCCAGGAACTGGCTCCCAATGCGCCTAGACTTAGCTGCAAATCATTCCTGAAACCCAGAAGGCAGCACTCGCTGGAGACATCAGCAGATATCACTATGGAAAATGCTGCTTTTATTCTAAAGATACCAGACTCTCTTTGTTGACCCCTTCCCAATGTAGAAAGCATGGTCATATGTTGTCACTCAACAACCCCTTGCCACAGTCAAGAGACAGTATTTTCATGCCTGTGACACAGATCAGAGAGCTGAGGGTAGAAAAGGTGACCTGCCTTTTTCAAAGTGACACCACACGTCAGAGGCATTTCAAGGACCAGAACTTGCTTCCTTATGACTTTTAGAGCAGAGCTTTTCCTACTACGTCACGCCAGAACCCAGTCTTTACAGACAGATCTATTGGTGCAGAGCCTGGACCCTTGCAGTGCAATGACTCTGCCGCAACCACACTGATGATAGGATGAAATAAAAATTCTGAGGCTGCCTCCACAGTGACTCATAGTCTCTCTCTGAAAATGTCCACAGTGCCCCTCTGTTAGGTAAAGGGAACTTTGCGTTATAAAAGGAGATGCAAATGAGCGTTTTCTATCCCTCCGAATTCCTGTCTTGAACCCCGAGGCAAACTGGGGTTTCGGATTAAAGCATAAAGAGAATCGTTCACTTCTGGGCATTTTCCTGGTGAACTGTACCATCAGAAAGAGGCACACAGATAAATCGGTGAATAAAAGCCCAGCGATAAGCACTTCCCTAATCCAAGGTAAGTGAATGAAGTTGCTCAGTCGTGTCCGACTCTTTGCAACCCCGTGGACTGTAGCCTACCAGGTTCCTCCGTCCATGGGATTCTCCAGGCAAGAATACTGGAGTGGGTTGCCATTTCCTTCTCCAGGGGATCTTCCCGACCCAGGGATCAAACCTGGGTCTCCCGCATTGCAGGCAGATGCTTTACCCTCTGAGCCACCAGGGAAGCCCCCGAGGTTAAGTTTATACTGTAAGGTGGATCCACCCCTGGATTCCTCATCCAGGGCTAATGTTTAATGAGCACTTAGTATGTGCCCTTTTCATACTGTTCATACTCCTTTCATACTGCAAGGAGATCAAACCAGTCAATCCTAAAGGAAATCAGTTCTGAGTATTCATTGGAAGGACTGATGCTGAAGCTGAAGCTCCAATGCTTTGGCTACCTGATAAGAAGAACTGATTCATTGGAAAAGACCCTGATGCTGGGAAAGATTGAAGACAGGAGGAGAGGGGACGACAAAGGATGAGATTGTTGGATGCCATCAGTGACTCAATGGACACGAGTTTGAGCAAGCTCCGGGAGTTAGTCATGGACAGGGAAGCCTGGCGTGCTGCAGTCCATGGCTTCGCAAAGAGTCAGACACGACTGAGTGACTGAACTGACTAGTATGTGCCAGACACTGTGCTAAACACTGCACTTTGTTATCTTATTAAACTCTCACCAAAAACATATAGGCTACTCTGGTGGCTCAGACGATAAAGAATCTGCCTAACACAGGAGTCCTGGGTTCCATCCCTGGGTCCAGAAGATCCCCTGGAGAAGGGAATGGCAACCCACTCCAGTATTCTTACCTGGAGAATTCCATGGACAGAGGATCCTGGTGGGCCTTAGCCCATGGGGTCGCAAAGAGCTGGACATGACTGAATGACTAATACAAACTTACAAGACCAATGTCTTTATCATCTGTTTTATAGACGGGAAAACAGAGAAAAGCCATTTATAAACAACAGAACTGGGGGTCTGATACCAAACTCAGTGCCTCCAGCCTATTCCACCTTTCGCCTGAACACAAAGGCAGGGTTAGCGTGCGACCGCTCTACCAGTGCTAACACAGGGGGCTGGAGGCCTCCTCCAAGTCTTACACTGCCCGGTCCAGCATCCAGGATTTAAAGGCACTGAGGAGGCAAGGGAGTGCTGTACGGGAGCCCAACTCTCAAGTGGAAGCTGACCCATATTCACCAGGCATCAGAATCTTCAATTAGTCTTTAGAGAATTAATACAGTTGCAGCAAGTCAATAAGCCAACCCAAACATTTAAGGAGAGATACCATAATTAATAAAGTTTTAAAAGAAAGGAATATAAAGAGCAGAGGGTTGAGGGTGTGTAGACATGACTCTAGAAGGAGTAAAAAGAAAATTAAAAGCACTGCAAACTTTTTATTTTTTTATCAACTCTCCTAAACACCAGGGAGTAAGCTCACAGCACCCCAGTTTGAGCAGCACAGACCTAGGACAGGTCCCTCCCAAGGGAGGACTCTAGGGATTTCCCTGGTGGCCCAGTGCAGCAGGCCCAGGTTCAAGATCCCAAGTGGTGCGGGTGTGCATGCTCAGTCGTGCCCAGCTCCTGGCGACCCCATGGACTGTAGCCCACCAGACTCCTCTGTCCGCCCCCAGGGGATCTTCCCGACCCAGGGATCCAACCCACTTCTCTGGAGTCTCCTGCATTCGCAGATGGATTATTTACCACCAGCACACCTGAAAAGCCCCCAAGATCCCGCATGCCCCAACCAAAACCCAGTGCAGTCAAATAAATAAATAATTTTTTAAGGGAGGACTCTTATCTTCCTTCCTGTAGAGGCAGGTGTATAAAGAATTTGGGGGTGGGAAATTAAGTTGAACCGAGGGGATATGTGTCCTGGCATGGTTTTCTTTCCCAAAGGAGAGAGACAGGAAAAGGCAAGCATGTTGGAGGGCTAATGAGAAAGGCCCTTACTACTTGGACTCCAGTCCAGGGACGTAGAACTCTGGATTCATCTCTGTTTACAGCTCCTGAGCTGCTGGCTGAAAACTAGGCATAGGACAGCATCTCATGTTGCGAAGCATGGTTTTTCCTGGGAAAGCAGTCACTGCAAGCCCTGCTCCGGCTTCTCAGCATTTCTGGCTGCCGGGCACCTCGATGATCGTCCCTTTCTGCCCTTGCTCCTCTGTGGAACTCCATCCTCCCAAGCACCATGCACGGCTTCTCTCCAGAATCAGGCCTTTGGTCCTAGCTCTCTTGAGCTCCATGCTGCATTTCGAGAGGTCTTCTAGACAGCCCCACCCCTCTCAGACCCTGCAGACTCTAAACTGTCTCCAAAAACACCACCTTCCCCTCCAAGTCCTCCATTCTTGCTGGGCTCCTGTGTGCGTGCATGACATCACTCTGTTCCAGACCCTTAAGGTAATAAAAGCAGGTATCTGGGGTTTCCTTACCTCCATTCCTGTTGCTGAATTGATGTCTAAACCTTGTCATTGTATTTCTGATTTATTTCTGAATTTCCTCATCTCACATCCATTGATGCTGCCATGTCAGAGGTTATCAGCACCCAGCACGATGAATGCCCTTCCACCTCCCCTAAATAACTGATCTTCCTGTCCCTATTTCATCACCCCCATTCCCCCACAAGCCTTCTGGCACACTCCACTACTGCAAGAGTAACCTACTGAATAAAGCAAATCCTCCGTGGTGGCTCAGTGGTAAGAATCCACCTGCAGCGCAGGGGACACGGGTTTGATCCCTGGGTCGGGAAGATCCCCTGGAAGAGGAAATGGCAACCCACTCCAGTATACTTGCCTGGAAAATCCCATGGACGGAGGAGGCTGGCAGGCTACAGTCCACGGGGTTGCAAAGAGTCGGACACAACTCAGCAACTAAACGGCAACAACCAACAACGAAGCAGATCACCTGGATAATGGGCTCCACGGTAACTCCCTGTTCTGCCTGATACTTCAATGATTTGGTCTCACTTACTTATCCCATCTCATATCCCGTTGTACACTCAGGCATGCAAGCACACACCTGATTCCTCAGCTAGTCTCTCTGAATGTCTCCACTCTGGGTCTGTGTCTTAACTCCCAGTTCCTTCCTGAAACCCAATATCTCCAAGCTAGACTTCGCCTTTCCGAAGCTTTTCCAGAGCTCCCTCAATCGGGAGGAACCCCCCCATCCCAACATCGCCGCTGTGCTATGCGATTCTCTGACAGCCCGCATCACAGCCTGTAGTTTATCCTTGTGATTTATGTTTTCGGATCCTCCCAAATGACTGTGTGCTCCACAAAGACAGACTCTCTGACTTGTTCCCCCTGCTATCAATTTTCATTGCCTGGTATGGAGCAGGTGTTTAATAAATGTCAGCTGCATTTGATTTTCAGTTCATGAGAAAATGTGAAAAATCACCGAGGATTCCTTATGGCAGAAACACACCAGACTTCTGCAGTCTCCAGGTCAAGATGGAAGTCAGCCTAATGTTAATGACGCCCAGGGGCAGCCATCCAGGTACCTACGGCATCTGCAAACTATTGTTCCCAACTGCCTGGTCGGGGCAGAGTGGAATTAATCAAGAGCAAAAGGACACCTGGCATTGTCACACAGGCTACAGAAATGTAATTACATTGAAGATAAAGGGAATTAAAGACTGCAATATAATATTTTTAAAAGCCACGATAGTGGAAGTGGAGGTTTATTGCCAAATGCCCCCTGTGTGCTTATTTCATCAACATACCACCTAGGATAGGACCACATTAAAAGCTTTTAATAAAACAGTCATTTGGATATTAGATTTGAATTCTGGTCAGCATGCTAAAGCTCTTCCACAAATCTTTTAAAAGCAATTTCCAGTTCGTAGCTTCCTAGTAACAGTAGAAACATGAATCAACATATGCCACATTGATTTGGGGTTTCCATGGAGACTGGAAGGACACAGGGAAGGGAAGGACAGAAAGAGGCCAGTTGGCCCAAAATTCTGCTAAAAAAAAATGCATCTCGATTCCATTCCTCTGAGCATTAGCAGCCTCATTTCCTTCCTGTTCATCAGTTCAAGCTTCCTGATATTTAATTTGTAATAAGCCTACTCAACTTTGCACAAGGAACATCAGAGGGGGCATGGAAAAAAAGTCAGCAGCTAAAGGTGTGGGCCCAGGAGGTTTGCAAAGAGGACCCGAGAAACACGGGCTCTGGAACCAGAAGAGCCTCTGATCCTCACTCTGCTGCAAACTAGCTCCGTGACACTCACTGCCCTCACTAGCTGCATGATTACCAACTAACATAACCAAGAGCTTTGAATTTCAATTTCCTCATCTGTAAAACACAAATTAACACACCTGCCCTATTTTTCAAGGTGGTTATAAGAAAGAAATGAGACAGTCTGTGGGAAGGAAAATGCTTTGCAAATTCCAGCACACTGTACCCTGTTATTATATTTGGTGATGCTCTGTGCTACTCTGTAAATGGAATTTTGCCAGTGAGCAAGTCTATGCAGAACAAGATTGATGACTTAGTAGAGAGTAGACTGACCTGGAAAAAAAGAACAGTGGGTTTGACAGCCCTGAATTTCCATCTCTGCTTCTTGATTTCCCCAGATCTGTAACTGCGGGCAAGTTATTCTCCCTCTCTGAGTGTTATTTTCATCATGTCATCAGTTTGCAATAAAGATTATAACGATCCTAGTACCAATGTCATCAGCCTGTTAAAAGGATCCGATTAGATAACATCATCAAGTTCAGCACAATGTTTGATGAACGGCAAATGACTGTGAGCCACTATTATTAGCTATATTAACTGTAAAATGGGAATTAGAATTCCTACCCTTCCCTGCTTTACATAGAGGATGACTTCAATGATACCCACTCAGCTATTTGATAAGCTCCCTGGGAAAACACGCTAAATAAATAGAATGTTATTGTTCAAAGATTCATGTTTGCCACTTGTTAAGCCAGGTGACAGCAAAAAAAAAAAAGTATGAAACACATTTGTAAGGATTTTCAAGCTTCTTGGTGGATGGGCGTTACTCAAGTCCCTGATACGAAAGCCCTTTTCTTTTGTCCGCCTTGAACCTTCATGTGTCTCCTTGTGACTCCCTCCAGCCTTTCTTTCTATCCTCTTTTCTTTATTCATTATTTTTACACTTCTCCTTCTAAGTGTGTCTAGAAGGAATTTTAAAATGACTCTCTGGAGGCTTTGTTGTCTAAACTGCAGTGGTTCCCTAGAGCTCCTAAAATTAAATGGCAGACCTACACTGGGAGAAATGACACGAAATTAGGAGTTGTTGTGGAATTACAGGATTCTCAGACAGTCTGATTCTCAGTTAAAAAACAAAACAAAAACTTAAGAAGCACATCAACCAAATACAGTGTGTGAAATTTAACTTGGACCCTGATTTGAATTTAAAAACATTAAAAAATATTATGAGATAATTGGGGGAAGTGGGAGCGCTGATTAGATATTATTATTAATATGATATCAACACTGAGGGTTTTTTTTTTTCCTTAAGCAATCTTACTCTTTAGAAATACACTTGGAAATATTTAACATTGCAATGATATGCTATCTGGAAATTGCTTAAAAATCATCCAGGGTGGTGAGTGCAAGGGGGTCAAAGCTGAGTTGTCCTGTTTTCTTGACTTGTGTATTTTTGACAGTACGCCTAATTTTTTTTTTTTTTAGTGTGACAAGATATGCTTTAGTAAAAAGAGCATACAGTGTGTAACCTGTTAGTGCAAGGAAATCAAAATATGAAAGATGCGCCTGGAATAGAAATTGATTTCCTGTTTATTTTCCATTGTAAGCTTTCTTCCCCATGGATAGATCAACTTAACAAAACAAAACAAAACAACTATTATTTGACTCCTAGGGAGCAAGAGCTAAAATTCATAGAGGTTTAGAGCAGGTTTGACTCTCAGATATCACCTACAGAACCTAAACTTTAAAGACTTTGCCCAAAGTCACATTGCTTAGAGCCATAGTCAGGACTCAGCGCAGAGCTATTAGAACAGCATCCAGCTCCTTACTTCCTTTCCTCCCACTTCTGAGCTGCCCAAACATCCAGAATCCAGGGCCACAAGTCAACCTTGGATGAGGATGCAAAGGATGACCTGTTCGCTTACATCACCAACCCTTCCCTGCCCCTATTGTGACCTGAGCCTTACACAGTGAACTCACTGTTTACAAATTAGCTTCCCAGTGGCCAGCTGGCTTCTGCAAAGGCAGTCAAAGGGCAGGAAGCCAGGGAGTAAGGAAGAGCGTGCATGCTCCTTCTCCATTGCTCAGTCATGTCCGACTCTTTGTAGCCCCAGGGCCTGTAACCCTCCAGGCTCCACTGTCCGTGGCATTTTTCAGGCAAAAATACTGGAGTGAGTTCCCATCTCCTCATCCAGCAGATCTTCCTGACCCAGGGATTGAACCCACAGCTCCTACATTGCAGGCAGATTCTTTACCACTGAGCCACCTGGGAAGTCCATAGAGAAGAGAGGGCTCTATAATGTGATCCTTCACAGGTCCACAGCCTCATCTCCTGGTTCATCGTGATCATCAAGCCCTCAGGTAGGAAACAACCACGACCTCCTCTCCTGTCTCCTCATCTGCAAGTCTATGCACACCCACCCCTCGAAGGAGTGTCTATCAGGGCACATTCTTCCTCGAGGCCCTGCTTCCCCGCTTAACCCTCCCTGCTGGATCAGCTCTCTATCTTTATTCTTTCTCTCCCCCATTACACTTATAAATAAAAGTACTCTTTCATTTTAAAAAATCCCCCTTGGGCATTCCTCCCTTTGTCAGCAAAGCTGTCTGACAGCATCTCCCGTTTCCCCACTTCCTATCCCATCCTCGGTCCTTCACAATTGGCTTCCATCCCCACCACTGCCCTGAAACAGGGACCCCCCCCCCCATCCTGTGAAGTCCAATGACGCTAGTCTTTAAGGACCTCTTCACTGCATCCACCACGGTGGCCCTTCACTTCTAGCATTCCTACTCCCTTAACCTCCTCGACCTGACACTGTCCTAACTGCCCTTCCCCTTGGTCTTCTTTGCTAGCTCCTCCCCTTCTCAAAGCATAAATATTTATATTCTCCTGCTTTCTAACCTTGGCTTCCTGCTAACCTCCTCTCCTTAAATGCTTCTTGGGCAATCTTATCCTTGTCCGCACTCCTAACTACACAGATAGACTGACCATTTCCAAATACTTTCCTCTAATTCTGGCTCTTTTCCCAATTGTAAACATTCTTATAGCCCATGGTTGCTGAATATACCTCTCAGATATTCCCCAGGCACAACAGATGCAGATCTATCTAAAAACTGAGCACATCATTCCGCTTCCTCTCCTGACCCATTTCCCCCCACCCTTCCCCCAAATACCTACAAATCTTGGCTTTCTCTGCCATCCTTGGTTTCAGCTTCTGGCACTAACATCCACTGAGTAGCTTGAGCCAAAAATAGGGAAGCAATTAGAGATGACACCTTTTCTTTCATCTCCTATAGTCAAGCAGTTACCAAACCATACTGATTAAATCTCCTTCACAGTTTTTACACCTGCCTCCTCTCTTTCCTTACTACCATCGCTCTGGTTCACCTCCTGGCTCCTAGTTCCTGGTTCTTGTTCTCCGGCTCTGTGATCCAGCCTACCTCCTTAAATTCAACTCCAGTCTGCAGCCATAATCACCTATTTAAATCACAAACATGATTATGGTCCCTTCACCTCACAACCTATAAGCCCAAGCCTCGGGATAAAGTTCAAGCTTTAATAAAGATTCTGACACATAAAGTCCTCAGGAGCTGGGTCCCACCTACCCGAGACTTGCCCACCACCCCAGTGGCTGATGCTTCATGCTCTAGTAACTCCAAACTGCTCACAGTCTTGAGCACACATCATGGTTCCAAGTCTCTAGGCCTTGTTTCTGCAATTTGTTCTGCCTCCTCACCCTGCTAGCTGCACTCAGGACCACTTCCTCCAAGCAGGCTCCCCCACACAGCCAGGTTTTGTGAGTGTCCTACTCTGTGCTCCTGGACATACTTCTCTCCCTCAGCACTTGGCATGATTAAGTGCCTACAAGCCTCAGCTCCCACCCAGTCTCTTAAATTCACCAAGGACAGGAAACTGTATCCACTCTTTCATTCATTTATTCAACTAACCCTTAAGTATCTCCTATGTGCCAAGCTGCGGTGTTGGAGAAGAATCTTGAGAGTCTCTTGGACTGCAAGGAGAGCCAACCAGTCCATTCTAAAGGAGATCAGCCCTGGGTGTTCTTTGGAAGGAATGATGCTAAAGCTGAAACTCCAGTACTTTGGCCACCTCACGTGAAGAGTTGACTCATTGGAAAAGACGCTGATGCTGGGAGGGATTGGGGACAGGAGGAGAAGGGGACGACAGAGGATGAGATGGCTGGATGGCATCACCGACTCGATGGACATGAGTTTGAGTGAACTCTGGGAGTTGGTGATGGACAGGGAGGTCTGGCGTTCTGCAATGCATCGGGTCACAAAGAGTCAGACACGACTGAGCAACTGAACTGAACTGATGCTCCAAGCAATGTACCAGGCAGCGTAGGTCCATTTCATGACCTATACAGATGACACAGGTAAAAGATTTTTCCTCTCTACATCTCTGACACACAGCCCAGTGCCTGGCACCAAGAAGATGCTCAGTAAACGTTTGTTGAACTTAACTGAACCAGACAACAGGTGAGTGAGGGAGGCTGTTTGGAGCAAGGATGATGACTGGAAGAGGCAGCAAGGAATTACAGAAATGGCATGAGCTATCAGGTCTGGTAAAAAGGGTTCAAACTCCAACTTATCCCCTTCGTGGCTGAGTTATCTTGGCTTAAGACCTTGCTGTCTCCTCTCTGAAATCAGAATACTAAAGCAATGCCAACTTCCTGAGCTACTGCAAGAATTCAATAATATCTAAGCAAACATGGATTGTAAATTCTTCAGCCTTATCAAAACATGAAGTCACACTGAGAGCATCAGAGTCACAGAAGACAGAGGCCCAACGGCACACAGCGGTAGAGGGGAGGCTGCAGAGGATGGGGCAGCAGGGCAGGAGATGGAGAAGCAGCGGGCCCTAGTTTTCAAGGCCTTGGGGCTGAGATGTGAGTGCACGAGGCCCTGCAACAACAGGAGTGTGGCTCTCCTATCTCGCAGTGCCAGGGTGCTGGTATCAATCTCTTCCCATTCATGCTGCTGCTGCTGCTAAATCGCTTCAGTCATGTCCGACTCTGCGACCCCATAGACGGCAGCCCACCAGGCTCCCCCGTCCCTGGAATTCTCCAGGCAAGAACACTGGAGTGGGTTGCCATTTCCTTCTCCAATGCAGGAAAGTGAAAAGTGAAAGTGAAGTCACTCAGTTGTGTTCGACTCTTTGCGACCCCATGGACTGCTGCCCACCAGGCTCCTCCGTCCATGGGATTTTCCAGGCGAGAGTACTAGAGTGGGGTGCCATTGCCTTCTCCCTTCCCCTTCATAGACAGTAACAAAAGTTTTACCATTTGCCATCAGGGTCTACAGCTGTGGGCAAAAAGCAGCTTCAGGACTCTCCCCCTCCTCTGAATATAAAATCAGCTGTTTCTAATCCTCCATTTTTAATGACTTCAGCCAATGGCTTTTATGTCCTCCCTGCCAGGTCCAGTCCAGCCAGCTAGCCAGATTTATGCAAAAAGGAATCTCCACAGCCATCAGACCCGGGCTGGCCACACCAACTGCGGCAGGAAATGGTGGTGTGGAGCCTGGGGGCAGCTCTCCTGCTGGGATCTATTCCTACCTTCACAGAGCCCCCTGGAAAATGAAATGCTTTGCTTTCAGGCCTGTGCCGGGCGCACATGCATGTCTGCACTGGGGGCGGGAGGAGGGACCAGGGCTGTGTGGGTGCGCTCTGATGCACAAAGATGCTGAGCAAATTCTGACACTTTTCCTTGAGAGACAAGGCCCTGGTAGGAATCTACCTTAAGCCATTCAGCTTTTCTGAGACCCTCTTCTTTTTAGGACCTTTTATTGAAGGATTCAAAAGCTTTTTGGAAATTCCAAACAGAGAATAAAGGTCCTGATAAAGGTTCTGGTGAGAATGTTGATGCTTCTTGAACAGTGAAAGGTATTCTAATTTTCAAGACAGGAAAAGCAAGGAGCGTTTCTAGTGGCTCTGGAGCTGTAAGTATTTGGACAGAAATGAAATGAGCAAGCATATGGGACGGGAGAGCCTAGGAAAGGATTAGCAGGATAAATATCCTAAGCCATGAAGTCGTGATACACAACAAAACTTATATTTGTATGGCACTGCCAAAACCTAAAAATTGCTTTCACTTCTTTAGCTGATCAGGTTTCTTAAGCTCCTGGAGACTAAGTTTTAGGGAAGTTGGAAGGATTAAACAGCATCATGTAAGGAAAATACCTAGTAAAGTTGCCCAGCACATCTTGATAACCAGCAGCTATCATCATTTTTTAGTTGATTCTCATAAAAACTTTTGGAGGTAAGTTGGGCCCTTGTTATTGTACCCATTTTACAGATGATAAAAACAAAGCTGTACAGGATCCCTGAGTGAAGGGCACAGGGTAATTCAATTAATGACCCTAGGGAGACTCGAACCCAGGACCCCCAGGGCTTTTTCCACTCTATACAACATTGCATCACATTCAGTACTGCTGCTACTGCTGACTCATCCCTGAGACCCACATTTGGAGGATTTTTTAAATGGTAATATGATGGATCTTGTGCAGCCAACCATCTACCTCTTACTCAATCCCTTGGGAGTCCCTGGCATTTGTGAAATGACTCTTGTGGTTGAAGCTCACTGATCCATAGGAGAAAGACCTTGGCTTCAAGCGAAAGTCTAATTCAAATGGACAAAGAACATGAGAAAGTTTTAAGATTCCTTTGTGCATAAAGCACTGTGTGAGAAAAAATTTTAATGCCAAAATAACAGGGTCTCCAGGAGCAGCTTACCTCGGCCAGGCCACGGTGGACTAGGGGTCACCCAACACTCTCCAATCCCCATTCACCCCTCTCCCATCAATCTTCTACTAGGACACCTATTTTAAGGACTGAGCAAAGAGCAAATGGTTAATAAAAACAGTTTGCCAGACTGACTGAGTGCTCACAGGGATACCATTCCCAAACTAAAAGTAAAAGCCATCATCAGCATAATAACACATTGCCAGTTAGAGCTTTGAACTTTCCCCCAAGCACGTAGATACTCTCTCGATAACGGTAATCTCACTCCCCCACTTTCCAGCACCTCCTGCATCTTCCCCAAAACACCTGGAGTTTTCCAAAACTGTGGGAACAAATAATCCAAAAATAACCCAAGTTGCAGGAAGGGGTAGGCTTTCCTTCCTATTTCATTAGTTTGAAAGCATCCCAAGATAAACACCTATAAGGACCTTCAGCCAGGTTTTAAGTGTGGAGTGAAACAATAGGCTGAGATGGAATGACTCTAGCACAGAGAAAAGCCGCTCTCCTCCACGCCCCCCTAGACAGCTCTGAGAAGCTGATGCCAAGAAAACACCTCCTATAGACGTTTACTCTGTCCTCAACTCACTGCTTAGAAATTGGTGACCTGCCCTCTCCTAAAAAAAACAATTGCAGCTACGTGTGGTGATGGAAGTTAACTGGACTTAACTGCAGTGATCTTTGCATAATACATGCATATATCAGATTATTACACTGTAACCTGAAACCAAAACGATGTTAGATGTCACTTGTATCAGTTAAAAAAAAAAAAAGACCATCCCAGAAAGTCTCATTTTAAGACTATGTCTAAGAAAACAATCCGGAATGTGAACAAAACTCTATGATATTCTTCCAACATTATATGCAATAATAAAAATGTGGGAAAATATTTGAAACTAGAAGTTGGTGACCTGCCAGCGGATGTGTTAATTAACTCGATGGTGGGAGTCCTTTCAGAATGCATACATGTATCAAATCATCCCATTGGGCACTTTAAACATATTACAATGTTATCTGTCACTACATCTCAATAAAGCTGAAAACGCAAAAAAATCAGTGACCTCCGATGTACTTTGATCTCCCTTGAACCCACTGTGATCGTGAGTTCTCCTGCATCAGAATGTGTCACCAGCATTAGTCACCAGCAGCACAGGGGACCTGCACGCTGTCTGGAAACAGAACAGATGCTGTGGGCAGCCAGACTGCTGTGCCGGCGATCCGCCGAACACAACAGCAAAGACATGAATGAAACGAACAGAAACAGTGTCACGGTCCAGGCAGCAATCTACCATAATCACAGAGCCCCCGAAGGGATCTGCGGGGAGATACTGCGTCCCCTTGGACCAGAAAGGAGGTTTCAGGGGAGGAGAAAGAACAAAAACAGGATATTGGCAGCTTAGCACCCACTGACCAGGAAGAATGGGCATGTTCCTGCACCCTTGCTCCTGGCAAGAGTGACTGGCTTAACCCAGTCTGTCTAAGGAGCTCTGTTAGAAAATGGGATGGTAGGGTTATGACAGGCAGACAGCGCCTTTTCTGCACTGGAGTGCCCTGCACTTCCCAGCAAGACTCATGGCTCAGGATGGCCGGCTGGGGAGGGCCAGTTCGGGGACCCTCTCGCCCGGCTGGAACAGCAGCTCTCTCTTACCTGTCTGGTGAAGGGCAGTGCAGCTGGGAAGGTTTGGCTGGCGCCGGTACCAGCTGGGCATGGCTCAGTGAAGCCCAGAGTGACCGAGTCATCCACTTCCTGGTACATGGGAGAGGGCTGCCGAGGGGCGGCTCACCTCACCTCCGCGAGTTGGGGGGGTACCCCTAGCAGGGCGGCTGTAACATGCGGCTCCTGCTGGCTCCTCACCCGCCTGACGGGCTTTGCATCTCATGAACCGGGAAGGCGGCAAGCGCCAGGGGAAGGGGGTGGGGAAGCGGAGGGAGGGGAGGGGGCACTCTGACAGATGATGCGCGCTGCCACGCAGAGTCGGGGGAGGACCGCAGACTCGAGCAGAATGGCACTGCCTATGAGGCTCTCCTGCTGACAGCGAGCTCACTGGCAGCTGCCTCCGAGGGGCCAGTGCGCTGCAGAAGGCAGGGAGAAGCAGAGCCCCCAGGGGTCTGAGGGTGGAAGTGGAGGCAGAGGTGGTCCCCCAGGGTTGCACAGCAGGGAAGGGGGTGAAACAGGGTAACTGGCCTCAGGAGAGAGAGGAGAACCTGCCTCGCCTCAAAAACAGACCGGGATGGATGCAAAAGACAAAGGCTCAGCCTCAAAGAGCTCTCTCCTGCCATAGCCAACCAGCAAGGATACTCTGGCTTTGGGATGGCTGGGCAAGGTAGAGGAAGCCCAGTTCTAACTTTCTTAATGAGGATTAAAAATCAGCCAGGGAAGAGTGTAATGCATGAAACGTTTCGTGTTATTTGCCACTCCACACCACAGGCCAGCCTGGGTGCCCCCCGGTCAGCTGCCCAACCTGTGATGGGGGTATGGTGGCAAGAACAAGGACCAAGAGAGAGGGCTAGGAGGGGACAGAGAGAACATGTCATGTGATGCTTCTGTCTGTAAAGTTCCATTTGGATGATCAGGAGAAAAACTTTGTGGACAGCTTGGGCCAGTGCCTGGAGCAGCTTCTGAGGGTCAGGGATAAATAACCGTTGGCATCGGATTCTAGAGTCTATGAGACCTGCTGCCCCCACTTGGGGGCACCAGGTTCACCACATAGGCCCTGGAGCTGACAGTCATCGGCTCTGTTTACAAGCAGAGCCAGAGAAAGAGGCTGACGGGGAACAAATAAATAAACAGCAAAGCCAGAAAAGACCAGAGGAAGTGCAGCTGGGGAGACTCGATGAGCACAGCTAATGAACGGAGAGAGATCTCAGATGAGGACCTTCTCCGGAGGGCAGGGAGGGGGATGCAGGGGCCAAGAACTGCGACAGGTTTCCAGGGACCCGTCCTCCCACTACAAGCTAGTTCCTTTCCTTCAGGCCGGCGTCCACACGCCCTGACCAGCGCCGCCCCAGATGACCCCCAGGGGACAGCTGCTCTCGTTAGGACAGTGTCACTGTGATCCATCATGATCACCAACCGGTTCACTGCAGCGTCAGACATTGCCCCAGTTCAACAAAATCAGGTCAATTCGGCCAACAATCCTTGGCGCCGACTGTGCGCCGTGGGGGTTGCAAACATGACTGAGACGTCTTTGTCATGTCTCAGGTGATCCAGAGGAGAGAAAGATTTAAGTAAGTGATGCTAACTCATAGATAAGGGGGCTAAGCACTTCAAAGGGTGACACAGAAATGCTGGAGCAGAAAGAGACCAAGTCCACCAGGTCCTCTCCCAGGAAGCCTCATTGATCTGCATGATGAAGGTGACCAGTGGATTTTGACCCGTGGAGTTTAGTGAGAGGAGATTCAAGGCTAAGGAACAGCCTGGGCAAAGGCAAAGAGTCTAGAGGTGCCCCCAGGGGGCTGGGGAACAGTGAGCACTTTCAAGGGAGGCCGGAGTAGAAAGTAGCGTGTGATAGGAGGCCACAGAGGAGGATATAAATTAATGGGTACATTGCAAACAGATAGTAAAAAAAAAAAAAAGAGAGAGAGAGAGAGAGAGAAACGTTTAAACAAAGCAATGTTGGTCAAATCATTTGCATTATCAGATCCAGGTTTGAGGAGATGCTGTAGAGAAGGACTGGAGGAAAAAAGAATCTTCTTCAACGCAGGAGATGCAGTTTCCATCCCTCGGTCAGAAGGATCCCCTGGAGAAGGAAATGGCAACTGACTGAACTATTTCTGCCTGGAGAATCCCATGGCGGGCTACAGTCCTGGTGGCAAAGAGTTGGACACGACTGAGTGACTAAAAGACAACAGCTAGGTGAAAGAGGATGGATAAGTCACAGAGATCAGCAACAGCGCAACAACAGGCATTAGGCTAAGTGAAATAAGTCAGATGGAGAAGAGTAAATACCACGTAACCTTATATGGAAACTGGAAAAAAAAAAAAAACCTCATAGATACAGAGAATAGATTGGTGGTTACCAGATTGGGGGTTAAGTGAAACGGGCAAAGGGAGTCAAAATGTACTAACTTCTAGATATAATATAAACAAGTCATGGGATATAATGTATACTATGCACCATGGTGACAGTAGATTCATATTTTTAAAAATTTCATTGCAATTTAATTGACATGTAACACTAGTTTCAAGTGGACAACCTACTGATTTGATATTTGCTTGTATATTGAAGGCACCGAGTCCACCAACTTGATGGACATGAGTTTGAGTAAGCTCTGGGAGCTGGTGATGGACAGTGAAGCCTGTGTTCTGCATGTAGTCCATGGGGTCACAAAGAGTCAGACACGACTGAGCAACTGAACTGAACTGAACTGACTGATGATGACAATAGTTAATGACACTGTGTTGTATATTTGAAAGTTGCTAAGAGAGTAAGCCTTAAAAATTCTACTCACAAGAAAATAATTTTATGACTATATGTGGTGATAGATTTAAACTAGACTTACTGTGCTAATCCGGAGAAGGCAATGGCAACCCACTCCAGTACTCTTGCCTGGAAAATCCCATGGACGGAGAAGCCTGGTAGGCTGCAATCCATGGGGTTGTGAAGAGTCGAACACAACTAAGCGACTTCACTTTCACTTTTCACTTTCATGCATTGAAGAAGGAAATGGCAACCCACTCCAGTGTTCTTGCCTGGAGAATCCCAGGGATGGGGGAGTCTGGTGGGCTGCTGTCTATGGGGTCGCACAGGGTCAGACACGACTGAAGCGACTTAGCAGCAGGAGCAGCAACTGTGCTAATCAACTCACAATTCATACAAATTTCGAATCAGTATGCTGTGCATCTGAAACTAGTGTTACATGTCAATTATATTGCAACGAAATTTTAAAAAATATGGATCTACTTAGCAAAAAGATCGATAAAAGAGTTCATAACCTTCTCAAGATTTTTTTTCCTTCTGAATCTCAGATTTTGCATGATTGAATAGCAATTTATGAGAACAATGAATCACATTTGCATTCAAAATATAACCCTTTTCTCTTGGGTGTCCTTTCTGCAAAGTTCCAATAGCATCTCCAACCTGTGAGAGATTTCTTCTTTGATTGTATTATTCTGATTAATTTCTCTAGGTTATTTGATATAAATATATTTACTTTGGTTGTCAAAAAAAATTTATATGGAACACTGGAGAAAGTGGGGTCCACGGCCCTGCCACACTGCCCAAATGTTGAGGGAAGAAATATTTGAGCACATCGAAATATCCACTAGGCAAACAAGTTGGGAAGATTTTGCTTAGAGGATGAAACAAATAGGATGCAATAGAGGTTTCGAACACACTTGCAAACTGGGGCTTGCTCTCTCTTGCTACTTTGGATTCCTATGGTCTTCATGTGAAGAGCTTACTGGATGAATAGAAACATGTGATCCAGTCACTACTGCTGGCCCAGCCAACAGCCAGTCAGCTATCAGTCAGGTGAGGTCTTAGTAGATAGCAGATAATCCATAGTAGATAATCCAGCCATCATCCAACCCACAGCTGACTTGATACATGAACACGCCCAACCAAGGCTGACTAAACTGCACAAACCTGAAGGATTGCCCAGCTGACCCATGTAATTATGACCCAATAAGGAATTTTTGTTTTAAGCCATTTTGGTTTAGTTTTAGGATATTATATTACACAGCAAAAGCTCACTCATACATCATGGAGTAGCCCAGATTTCAAACCCATTCTAGGTATTTCCAGCTCCTTTCCTTGCACATCAGCCAATTTTAATGTATCTACTACCCCAACTTCATTTCTAATATTAATGAAAAAAATTGACATTGGCAACTAATGAAACCCAGGTTTTATGACAAAGGTGATTTGTGTTAGTCTCTTCTGAAATCTTCATCAACCATTTTTTTTACCTCAGATCAGTTAATATTTTTTCTTGAATATAAAAAGTATGTTAATTTACTCACCTATCATGACATAGTCCATTTCCTGAGTGTAGCTTTGGAAGTTAACTTCTTGCCAGCTATTCAATATTTTGTTCAAATGTCTAATTGTCTCACAGGGATTGCTTGCTTTTAGAGAGCAAAGAGGGGCTTCCCATGTGGCCCTAGTGGTAAAGAACCCTCCTGCCAATGCAGGAGACACAAAGAGCGGTGGGTTCAATCCCTGAGTCAGGAAGATCCCCTGGAGGAGGGCATGGCAACCTACTCCAGTATTCTTGCCTGGAGAATCCCTTAAAGGAACCTGGTGGGGTACAGTCCATAGAGTCACAACGAGTCAGACATGACTGAAGTGACTTAGCACACTCACACAGAGAACAAGGAGTCATCCTTCTGTGTCTTTTACACTGCCTAGTGTAGCCTTTAAGTGATTTCCAGACCGGTAAATCATGGTCCTGGTAAATTTATAAAATTCCCAGGCAGCAACCACAGGATCATCAATCTTTATTTTTCCAAAGAAGAAAACATTAAAAGTGGTTATCTGCTATTACCATTATTTTAAAAAATAATCTTACTGCCAAAAAATTATGAAGGACATCATCTTAGAATGAAGGATAATTCTTCCCATGAAAGCCCAACTGGAAACTTTTAATCCACTTTTAGGTACTTAGGAGCTGATATGAAGAAATACATACACACATACACATGTATACACACAAGTACGCATGCATACATATACTGGATCATTAGATTATTCTCTCATTTTTCGTGATGAGTGATAACTGTACCTTTGACTGGATACAATCAAAGATGGATTGGGCTTTCCAAGTGGTAAAGAATCTGCCTGCCAATGCAGGAGATCCATGAGACACAGTTTCAATCCCTGGGTTGGGAAGATCCCCTGGATGAGGAAAAGGCAAACTGTTCTAGTATTCTTGCCTGAAAAATTCCATGGACAGAGGAGCCTGGCAGGCTACAGTCCGTGAGGTCACAAGAGTTGGACACGACTGAGTAACTGAACACACAGGCATGCTTAAATGGGTTGAATCTGAAACCTACAGATGGGCTGCATCATTGCATGAAACAGTAGAATAATAAAAGGCCATAATCAGAGAAGGTGCTTGATAAGAACACCTAGGAGCTACCTGAGCGTTTGTTGTTGTTGTTCAGTCGCTCAGTCGTGTCTGACTCTTTGAGACCCCATGGACTGCAGCACACCAGGCTTCCCTGTTCTTCACCATCTCCCAGAGTTTGCTCAAACTCATGTCCATTGAGTCACTGATGCCATCCAACTGTCTCGTCCTCTGTCATCTCCTTCTCTTCCTGCCTTCAATCTTTCAATCTTTTCCAGCATCAGGGTCTTTTCCAAAGAGTCTGCTCTTCAAACCAGGTGGCCAAACTATTGGAGCTTCAGCATCAGCATTTGTCCCTCCAATGAATATTCAAGGACTGATTTCCTTTAGGATTGACTTGATCTCCTTGCTGTCCAAGGGACTCTCAAGAGTCTTCTCCAACACCACAGTTCAAAAGCATCAAGTCTTTCAGCATCCATTAACTTTGCTAAAGGGATTAGTCCTTTTCCATATTGACTCTGGAAACCTGCCCAGGAGCAGGTCCCAACCCCTCCCATCACTGCAGTAGATCCCAGTGAGATACATTTGCAACATCACAAAAATAAACATGCAATAACTAGCCACAATTCACATTTTATAGAGCACTTTGAAGGCAAACAAACTTTCCTACATTTCAGTTCACTCAGCACTGTGTAGCTCTTGGAGCTTAGGAATCCTATCTGAATTTTGAGCAACTGCAAAACTACCTACAATCATTCTTGAACAGCCATTTAAGAAAGCATTTGCTACGTCCCAGACTAATATCTGACATGAGTATCCTGGGACCCAGATATGGTCCACAGGCTTTGCAGAAGTCAAAGAAAGAATAAGAGAGTTCTAGCCTGAACAGAGGGGCTTCCCCTGTGGCTCAGTGGTTAGGAATCCATCTGCCAGTACAGGAGATGCAGGTTCGATTCCTGGGTTGGGAAGATCCCCTGGAGAAGGAAATGGCAACCCACTTGAGGATTCTTGCCTGGGAAATCCCATGGGCAGAGGAGCCTGGTGGGCTACTGGGCATGGGGTTACAAATCATCAGACATGACTGAGCCACAAAACAACAGCCTGAATAGAAGAGACATTTCCTAGTCCACACCCAGCCCTTCTGGAGGTAAATATCACAACCCATTACAGCTTGATGTACATATGCACATGCTTAAGATGAACGTTTAGTAAATTGTTTACATACATTCTGTGGTAGACACAGAATTTCAAAACTTATATAGGATCGTGCCCATATGTCTGCTCACTTATGAGCATGTACACCCATATATGGTGCTTAATATAAAATCCATTGAAAGGATGAATGAAAGAACAAGTGAAATTTCTACTAGAAAGAGGATTTACTTATTAATTTAATCAATTTATATTTATTTAGCATTTGCTAGGGTCAGGCATTATGCTAAGGATACCAATGTTAGGCATACTTCTATAAACAAAGCAATCTTGGTTGGTTGTCTTGGGTTTCATTCTCCCTACCCTGCCTCTGTCCCTGTGTCAAAACTTATCTAATTTAATCATCTACCTGCTATGTATGAAGTGAAGTCATATATATTGCAAGGTTGTTCTCAACAATGACCCTCTAAGCCCATCTTTTGTTTTTGAACAGCTGTTGCTCCAAACCTAGCCTCTGTTATTCTAAGTACCCTTAGATCTGATGCCCTAATTTCAATCCTATATTTGGTCTTTGTCGTCAGTTAGTTACTGCTGTGTAACAAGCCACTCATTATCTTAGCAACTTAAAATAATCACCATTGGTTATTGATTACGGATCTCTGGGTCATCTGGCTGGTTCTGATGATTTGGGCCAGGCTTGGCTGATCTTGGTTAGGCTGGCGCATGAATCCAAAGTCAACTGGTGGGTCAGCAGGGCCTGGTTGGTCTAGGATGGTCTCACCAGCATGCCTGGCTCTTGAAGGTCTGTTGGCTATGGTGAGGGAGACATGTCGCTCATCAACCATGTGGCTAGCCAAGCTTTTCTTGGCAGAGGTAAGGTCCCAAGGAAAAGACCAGAAGTGCAAAGACCTTCTGAAGCCCAGGCTTGGCACTGGTACAACCTTACTCTGCCATACTTTATTTGCCAAACCAAGTGTCATAAGGCCAGAGAGATTCAAGACTCTATAAACAGACACCACGCTTGATGAGAAGGGCTACAAGTCACATCATAAAGGCATGAATATAGGGAAAGGCTGAGGAATGGGGCTGTTTTATGACAAATCTACCACATTCTTGGTACTTGAAGTTATTTCTGGAATTTGAATCTTTGCTTTCCCTGATCTCAAACTTGGCTCACCTTTCTGAGGTTTTCAACTCTTCTGCCTCAGATAAGACTCTCCACTTAACTTCTAGCTCATTAGGAAGGCAACCCCTGAAGCCAGTCCCTTCTTAACAAGAGAGAAACTCAGATCCCTTCCACGAGTCAGTTCTCTTATTCTTAAGTAATCCTCCTCTTGTCATGAAAAAAAAAAAAAGAAAGAAAAAACCCTTCAGCTATTGCTAAAAATAGATTTCTGAACCAGGCTGAACTCCAGCTGAAAACTGTAATCAAAATTCTGATACCCAGAGAGGGCAGACCACATAAGAAGAACCTTTACAAAATGCTACCTTAACAAGGTTTATTCCTTGTTGAACAATAAGAATAAAATACTCTATTTTTTCAATTCTAAAACACATTCTTGCTCACATTTTAACATGTCTGTAGCTAAGATGTCTTACAATCAGCAAGTATGTCTGATGGGGTAAGACTGGTAATCTCCCACTCCCACCAACGCCCCTCAAAAAATAGATATATTGAAACATGATTCCTTTCTCAATTGATGGATGGAGCTTTGTAACTGAGAAAGCGTTGCTGTGGGTCACCACCTTGTTTATGAAAATGATCCAAATGAAATCAGAGAAAAGTAAGGCCTGAGAACTGGTAGGGTTTCCAAAAAGTTCAGCCTGCTATTGTCTCTAATTAAGGGAATTAGAGGTACTACTGAAAAGGATGATACAAATTAACTAATTGTTTTTCTCAATGGACATTTGCTAGAATGACTAATGATCATTGAAAGTGATGGATTCGAGTTCCCCTGTCTCTCCTTTGCCCTGCTACCCTCTGGTACAGGGGCTGCTGGACAACAGAGAGGAGAAAAATATAAAATCAAGGAGAAGCCAAACCCATGAAAACCTACAAATGGGTGGATAGCCTTTGAATAAAGAGCTGCATCATCTGATCGTTACATGGTTTGTTTCTTTGCTTTTGGTTTGTTTGTTTAACTGTGTTCGTTATACGAGTTAAGAGGGCAGACTCTGGAGCCAGGCTGCTTTGGTTTGCATCCCAGCTCCACCAATTAAAAGCTGTGTGACTTTAGGCAGGTGACTTAACCCTGCTGTGCCCAAGTTGTTTTTGTTTTTAAATATTTATTTATTTGGCTGTGCTGGGTCTTTTGGCATGCAGTATTGCTGCAGCATGAGAACACTTAGTCGTGGCATGCAGGATCTAGTTCCCTGACCAGGAATCGAACCTGGGCCCCCTGTATTGAGCGAATGGAGTCCTAGCCACTGGACAGCCAGAGAAGTCCCTGTGCCTCAGTTTTTATATCCATAAAACAGCTCTCACAAGTGGTTACACTTGCAGTAATGCCTGCCGAACATAGATGCTCGATAAAGTTATTATTATTATTACAATCTCCTTGAATTTTCCTGGAAGAGCAGATGATCCCTTCTCTCTGGAAAGCCAAAAAATATTTCCATAAAGTCCAAGAAGAAACCTAAGTCCTTCCCTGATGTGTAACTATTTTCTCCCTAAAATTAAAGCCATATATACCTTTCCCCAAGATATCTCCTTTTCGCAGATGTAAAGAATCAGCAGTATTGTTTAGGTGAGGGTGAGTCTGCTAACTGAGCAGACTCTTTTTCCAGTGTTCAAAGTCACACCAGTCCTTAAAAAGAAAAGGACAGTGTTGTCCCAGCACTTGACAAGGGGAAAGCGAAAAACCTTTTACAAAACAAGGCTAGATCTCCGCCATGCGGCTGTGTCCACAGAAACTCCCATACAGATCCCTGCGGGAGGCCCTTCTCCCTGCACTGCCACTTCCCAAAGCCAGCTTCCTTGCCATGAGGACCCTGAGAATCGGAAGGGGATTCACAGAACCTGGGGATGGGGATGCGGGGAAAGTCCCCGGAGTGGCCTGTAGTGTGCTGCAGACTTGGGGCCTTCCTGGCAGCACAGATATCTCTATTCCAAGAGCCATGAGGTCTGGAATCTAGAGAAATGAATCCCTTGAGGACTATAATGAATGCCGTGCTCCAGCAGTGCCGGCTCGGTTCAGCAGCTTGATTAATGACACGTGAGAGGACTCGAGGCAAATGTAATGGGAGAGCAAACCTTTGCAGGGTGCCTGCCCTGGATAAGATCCGGTGCCTCACACCCACCGAGGAAACTGCAGAGGGGCTTAGGAGAAGCTCCTCCTGGAGCTGTGGGCCAAGGGCAAGAATCTGCCCTGGTCTGAGCTTCTGAGCTCTGAGTGCCTGCATGCCCTGAGAGCCAGCCAAGGGGAGGAAGGCCTCCATCTGCTCCTACCCAAGTCTCTGCTCCAGCGAGGGGGTCCCTCAGCTGCCAGGCCAGTCCTGCCTGCCTATTGGCTGACACATTTTTCAAAGCTGTTCTCAAAGGCTTTGATGAACCGGCTGTTGCTGGGCAGCAGCTGAAGTCATTTGCCCTGGAAAATGGAAGGAAGCAGATGTAACCACTCACCCCAACCCGACCCTCCGAAACCCCCTCCCCACACTCACCCTACAAATCATCGCGTCACTTTGTCCCTGTGTATTTTAATAAGCACACTAATCTCTGACCCCTTAGCATTTCTGCGCTAAACTGTAACCAAGAGCATCACTCTTTTCAGCTTCCCTTTTGAGAGAAAGAGGTGCCAGTCCTGGGCGATATTCTAGCTAAGACCCCAGGGCCCTCTTCAGGTGGACTCTGCCTACAGAAGCTCCAAGATGCCTCTCTCACCCTCTAAGTTCCACGTGTGTGTGTGTATGTTTGGTTACTCACTCATGTTCAACTCCTTGGAACCACAGGAACTGTAGCCCACCAGGCTCCTCTGTCCATGGGATTCCCCAAGCAAGCATACTGGAGAGGGTAGCCATTCCTTTTTCCAGGGGATCTTCCCAACCCAGGGATCAAACTCACGTCTTCTTCATTGGAGGCAGATTCTTTACTGTCTGAGCCACCAGCTTCTATAAAATAGCAGCATTTCTGGATCCAGAGGTGTCTCAGGAAGACTGAATACTTTTTATTCGATTTCTCATTTTATCAAGTACAAAAAAAAACTGCAATAGCACTTCACTTAAAAATTAATGAAATCTCTAATTTTTGTTAACTGATGTAATTTTGTGTTTGAAAGTACTTTGAATTGAAATTTTATCACTTGAAAGGACTCTTCTTCACTCATCTTCTGTGATCACTACAGCAATCCAGTAGGTTAAGTAAATAACTTTGAAGAAATTGAGACACCAGAAGAAAATGAAATTATCTAAGAATTTGTTGAGAAATACAGCAGAGCTGGGATTCATATGCAAGTTTCCCCAATCCCAGTCAAATATTCTTTCCAATCTTTCCCGTTCTAATAAATAAATTAATAAATACTGTGAATGTCAGAAATTTGTCATGTACATGTACTCAGTTTTCTTGAAAATCTATTAAATATATCCCACATGACCTTCAGGCCTCTTCTTCCCCCTATCTGTTGCTCTAACCCAAATAAGATGACACATAAGTTTGACATTAGAGGCATAGAGTAGAAGAGTGGGAGTTCGAGCTGATTGACAAAAACAAACATTGGGTGTCTTTGAGCAGAATTATGTTATGTCTTTGAGCTGTTATGTTATAATATTATAACAGCTGCGTTTAGAAAACTTCACCCAGGTGTCAGAAGAAAAGGCAGATTTGAGCTATCACTTCTCTCGGGCCATCTTCCAATCTTCCCTTGCGACAAATGCAGCTTTTTGCCCGTCTGGGTGTACCACAAAAGAGGTTCCTGCAACGCTTACATTGGAGGGAGGGAGTGCTCCTCAGAGGAGCTAAGATTACAGGGTTGACCTCAAGAATACTCTTAGAAACATTCCTCCTGTCTAGCAGCCTGGAAAATTGAATGTTACTTACAAAGGATCTTGACTTCCAGCTGAGGAGGGGGCAAAGTCTGGGTAAAATCAGAAAGCAGGACACTCTATCTAAAGAGGCAGAGGCAGAGGTCTCCCCTTCAGAGTCCAGTCAACCTTTGAGCTGAAACCCTTGAGCTGTCTCTGTCCTTACATCCTTCCTGATCACTGCTGGTTTCTCTG
Source organism: Ovis aries (assembly GCF_016772045.2). Taxonomy (NCBI): domain Eukaryota; kingdom Metazoa; phylum Chordata; class Mammalia; order Artiodactyla; family Bovidae; genus Ovis; species Ovis aries. The sequence continues at coordinate 63,203,338 of NC_056065.1, forward strand.
CTTTTAAAGCTTTTGCCTTATATCTCATGTACTTGTTAGCAAAGGGATCAACCAGCTAACCTGGGAGAGAGTTAAAAATCCAATCCTAAATAAAATATTTACATTATCTGTGTCTTCCTAAATAAATGTTACAGTTTCCCAGTGACTTCCTAAAGAAATTCAACTCTTCAGCTTTGTTTCCTAACCCCTTTGATAATCATGATAGGAATTTCAGACCAGGTCAAAGGAATGGATCAGTGGGAGATGACCCAATACTTTGAAGGAGATTAAAAACTTTTGTCCCTTGATTTACACCAAATAGACAGCCAGCTAACATTAGAGCACAGTCCACTAAGCACAAGTACATGGCCAGTAAGTTACCTGTGCTAAATGGGAGTGCACTGGGTCATTGGGATGTACAGATCCATGACAAAGGGCAGGAGTACTTGTTTCCAGCAAGTTCATTCATGCACTCACCTGTTCATTCATTCATCGTCAGTACCTGTCAAGTGCCATGCACTCTGCAAGGCTGGACAAGATAGAGGGGTTCTGAATGGTCCAGACTGAGTATCCAATTCCCAGTCAGAGCCCTGACCTTGCCCTCCAGGCTTCAACCTCTACAGAGCATCCTCTGAAGGGGGAGGGGCACTTTGTCCTACAACCCAAATTTCTGTGAGAGATGCCTGGGTGATAGCAAAGGCATAAACCAGAACTGCTCCCTGGAGGCTGGCGAAGTTTTATCTTCCCCAAAGGAGATGACACTAGTCTGGATAACAAACTGCTCTGGTCTCACAAACCCTACCTGCCAACCACTCCCCCTGCCCCAACCCTGAGCAAACCCTATAAGACAGAAAATAGAATTAGAGTCTGTGGAGGGGAAGACGAAATGTAAATTGGCATAGACTTCAGCTAAGAAAAATGCTATCCCTTCCGTTTTTGTGTCTTTGACTCCACACAACTCCGGGGTTTTTCTAACTTTATTTCCTCCTGATCCATGCTCACAGCATCCTCCCACCTTCCCGCTCTGTTCTGAAGTGGAAATACAGAACCAATATCAGCTCTAACCTGATTATCTGTAAAAATTGGGCCAGTGCAGGGTCAGGGATAATAAACGCAGGCAATTTGGAAAAACCATTTAAATTTGCTTTTGGCCTACATTTGTTTGTGTGTGGGCACTCCGCAGTAGGTTTACCTTCCTAATGACGTTTTGTTTGCATTTCCTCAGCACACATTGACTGGGAAGTCAGGGCGGGGTTCAGAGAGTGGGCTGAGTGTTGAGAAAAGCAGGCTTGAGATTAAAATTTGTAAGAGTTCAGCCATAAATTGCATCGTTCATTTAACAAATATTTATTGAGCAGCCACAAATGATGGCACACAGCTCTTGGCTTTGCAGGAGTTAGAAAGTAAGTGTGAGAAACAGGGTCTGCCTTAAAGAAGCTTGCCATCTTCTCAGGAAGGGTATACACACATTTGGTGTTCATACAACTGAGATTTCACTACAGCTTTAAATATGAGCCTAAATAGCACTGATTTTAACCCAAATTATCAGCAGACCCTAAATGGCTTTTGATCTAATGAGACTCAGATAAATAGGGATTCCTCCAGGAACTATACTATGATTTTCTTTGTTTCTCTGATTGCATAAAACACACGTTTTTCAGCCTGCAGAAGACAGCAGAGGAATCACTTCCCAGGGTACACGGGCGTTCACAATCATGGGTTGGAGAGGTTTCCCCTTGAGACGGCGTGTCAGAATTTACTGATGAGTTCATCACTGAGGAAGCAAACATTCGATGTGTCACTTGTCCTCAGTCCAGGCGCTTCCTGGCAGGCCCATCACAGTCACAGCTTTCCTTTTGGTTTACATTCCGAGGCCTGAAATCTGTGACACTGTCCCTCGAAGGACAGGCGTGCGAGCTCAGTCACTAAGTTATGTCTGAGTCTTAGCGACCCTATGGACTGTAGCCCAACAGGCCCCTCTGTTGATGGGAATTTCCAGGCAAAAATACTGGAATGAGTTGCCATTTCCTTCTCCAGGGCATCTTCCTGACCCAGGGATCAAACCTGCATCTCCCACATTGGCCGGCAGCTTCTGTACCGCTGAGACACCTTCAGGGGGCAGGAGCCTTCCTCAATTCAATCATCCAGGGAAGAAAAGTGTGCCAACATGGGAAACGCAGTGAGGGCCAGGAGCCATGTTGGACGCATATGCAAAGTGGGACAAAATTGTGACTCCATAACACTAGCCCTTCACCCAGATTCTCCTAGTAAAACAGATTCCTTTCTACCCCCTTGCTGCTGTTTCCATGATGGCCAGAGGAACTGGTAAAGTGGATTGTGTGTACGTGGGAATCCCAGACCCATCCTCACTGCCCCCACTCCTGGGAAAGCACCCTGGCTGTCCGTGTTCTGTTGTGGGAGAGACGGCAGCCCCCTGTTAGGGATGAGCGAGGGACTCTCAGAAGGCACCTCTGGCCAGGCTTACCCGGTCACGATCAGCAGCAAGGTCCAAGGCATCCAGCACAGGCTCACTTGTACACGTGCCAGCCAGGTGCCTCCTCACTGCAGGTGACCTAGGAAACCACTGAGCTCGGTTCAGAGGTCAAATAACATCTTTTACACATAGTGGAAGTAAGGGTTGTTATGTGAAATGACACATATGTTAGGTATATTTATACTTTGTATCACAATTTTTAAAAAAAGTCTACTTTAGGACATTCTGCATTCATGTGGATGGACTTGAAGCCAAAGCCTTAGAAATTATCCCCTAGTATTCATGGAATAAATACTAAGGTAAGAGTCAATGTTTGCATCATGAACAAGCAAGTGACAGCATAAATAAAAGGACCAGAGATGTGGAGAGTGAAGTCCCTTCTAAAACAAGGCCATATCTAGGAGGACTGGAAACCCTTCTAGTTCCTGCATGAGTTTCCCAGAAAGGCCTCTTGTAAAGCATCACTCAGCAAGGGAAAAGCAGACACCTACTTTCTAGCTTCTCCTATAACTGAAGAGTTTTGGGAGCAAGGGAGGGAGAGAGGACAGGAGATTCAGTGCCCCAGGGTCCCTGAGAAACTTTTCAAAAGTACATCTTATAAAGACTCTGATTCCTCTTTATAACTGGTGCTAACCAATGCAACCTGCTAAGCTGAGCAGGTGGAGATTTGAACACCAAGATCGAGCAGGTAATTAACCACCTAGGTAGGAAGACCTGATATCCCTAGAAATGCCTTCTCTACTCTTAAAATTAATGTGGGAGTATTTTATTTCCAAAGCCAAATTCCCCTGAAGAGGTAACACTTTAGACTGTCTGTCATATACATCTCAGAGTGAATTTGTTTCAGATCCCGTTCTAAAACTAAGTATTGGTAAGAACAAGAAAAGAACATGACAACCCCACCTGGCTTGGAGCATGGATCCCCAGTCTTTCTGGCACCAGGGATGGGTTTCATGGAAGACAACTTTCCATGGACTGGGGCGAGGGGTGGGGGGTGATTGGGGGTTGATTCAAGCACATTACATTTACTGTGCCCTTTATTTCTGTTGCTCGTGTGTCTTCACTCCAGCCTCTTCCCTAATCAATGCAACCTGACTACAGAGTTTCTGCCCACACCACCTCCCAGGAGGTGGTGGAAAGAAAACCCTGGCCTGGGCCCCACAGTGTCCTTCAAGGAGGGGCATGCAGGAGAGACTGACATGTCAGCTGTCAGCCCTGAGCCAAAGAGCTGCCGTCTCCACGGAGGCGTGCCTGGGCTCCCCCACCCTGGGATGAAACCAGGGTTCAGACAAGAGGCTTGAAGCCATCCATGGACTGACAGCATAATACCCATGACTTTCACAGTATGTGTCTTTCAGCTGCAGAAATAAGGGCAGGGTAATTTTAGCTCCGCGTGTGTTAGCACAACTCCATTTCTCCTACCACCAGACTGGCTCCAGACAGAGACCCATTGTGTTCTTCTGCATCAGGGCACTCAGACGCTGAAGAATCACAGACTGGGGACTTCCCTGATGGTTCAGTGGCTCAGACTCCATGTTCCCAGTGCAGGGGGCCCAGGTTTGATCCCTGGTCAGGGAACTAGACCCCACCTGCAGCACTGAAGATCAAAGATCCCACATGCTGTAACTAAGACCTGGCACAGCCAAATACATATTAAAAAGAAAAGAAAGAACCACAGAGTGCAAACTCCGGGGAGTCAACTGGGGCTCAGGCGGAGAACAAGGCTCAAGGCTACCAGCAGTTCTCAGCCCACAGCCCAGAGCTGCGTGTCCTGAAGTGACGACCTCTGAACATCCAAGGGGACATGGTGCTCCCAGCACCTGCTGGCTGATGCACAGCTCCCTTAAAAGCAGCTCTACGCAAACAGAGCACAGTGGAAAGAGGACTCCCCTGTGCCGAACACTCGTCCGGCCAGCATCCTGTGACCTAGAAAGGAAGAGTGAACTAACCGCCCTCCTTCTCCTCCTTTTTCTTTCTTTGGTTTGAGAGGTTGTTCTTTTTCCTGATTTTCTTCCTACTTCTGCAGATGTGCTTTTATGTATAAGTTGGGGTCATTTTTTTTTAATTCCTTATAGGATATTATCTACTCTCACTTTCCTAATTTGATGGGTCTTATATTTTAGTGGAAAAACCTAGGATCTCATCATTTCCACTCTAACCAATTTTGCCCTCCTCAGCTGTTCTCTCTTTGCTCACCAAAGACCAGGCACAAGTGCTTAGTGAAGGGAAAGATTCAAGAATCTGAACTATAAAGTATGTACAAGTGCCCAATCTTGTGCTCAAACCCATCTGAGCCAGTTGAAGACAAAGACCTTTCCTCTCTTTAATTACAGTCTCCACATCGATGTGGCCCCTCACATCTGATCGCCTTTAGGATCCAAGGACTGCATTTCCTCCGCTCCTGGTGAACGGTAAGTTACTCCAAAGGGCCAAAGACTATATGACATATCATGGGATGACCAGGCTTTGGCCTGGATAACACTCACTGGCACTCCCCTGTCTACTTGGGACAAGCTACCTATTCCCTGACGTTAAGAAAAATATACTGAGTTGCAAACTATTGTCAAGTTAATTCTTATTTTTTCAAATCTCACCCCTGCCCCTTAATTGCTCTGGGAACTCAAGCAACTTCAACATTTCTTTGCCTCAGTTTTCTCCTCTTAAAATAGAGATAACAAAAATTATGTGTCCCTTAGGGGTCACGGTATCCAATCAGTATGAAACACCTACAGCAACAGACTCCAACTCTGGACAGCTTATCCAACAAGATAGCACATAGGCTGAAGGGAAAAAACTAGATGCTGAGGTCCTAGAAAAGGCTGGGAAACACCAAGATTCCAGGTTACAGAAACGAACACTGTCCTTAGGGCAGTGGGGATTCATCAGCTCCATTCACTGTTTCCACCTTGTTTCACTCAACTCAGGTATTGTATTTGCAAGAGAAAGAGGCTGATCGGTCCAGGACAGATCACACACCTGTCTTTGATAATGGTGGAGGACATAGAAATCACATGTGTGGTATAAAGCCTAAAATTAAGACCTAGGGATTTCCCCTGGCAGTCCAGTGGTTAAGACTCCATTCTTCTAATGCAGGGGTCACAGATTTGATCCCTGGTCAGGGAACTAAGATCCCACATGCCATGCAGTGCAACCAAAAAAAGAATTTAAAATTAAGACCCAATATGATATGTGCCTTGACATCTGGGCAAAATTGGAGGGCTTTGACTGATCTAACCACAATTCTCCTCCCTTTCTGCTCCTGCAAATAGGGCTCCCCAGCCAAATGATTTTTCACGCAAAGATGGGCTCAATAAAGGACAGAAATGGTCTGGACCTAACAGAAGCAGAAGATATTAAGAAGAGGTGGCAAGAATACACAGAAGAATTGCACAAAAAAGATCTTCATGACTCATATAACCACAATGGTGTGATCACTCACCTAGAGCCAGACATCCTGGAATGTGAAGTCAAGTGGGCCTTAGGAAGCATCATACGAACAAAGCTAGTGGAGGTGATGGAATTCCAGTTGAGCTATTTCAAATCCTAAAAGATGATGCTGTGAAAGTGCTGCAATCAACATGCCAGCAAATTTGGAAAAAGCAGCAGTGGCCACAGGATGGGAAAAGGTCAGTTTTCATTCCAATCCCAAAGAAGGGTAATGCCAAAGAATGCTCAAACTGCCGCACAATTGCACTCATCTCATACACTAGCAAAGTAATGCTCAAAATTCTCCAAGAGAGGCTTCAATAGTATGTGATCCATGAACTTCCAGATGTTCAAGCTGGTTTTAGAAAAGGCAGAGGAAGCAGAGATCAAATTGTCAGCATCTATTGGATCATCAAGAAAGCGAGAGAGTTCCAGGAAAAAAACATTTACTTCTGCTTTATTGACTATACCAAAGCCTTTGACTGTGTGGATCACAACAAACTGTGGCGAATTCTTCAAGAGATGGGAACACCAGACCACCTGACCTGCCTCCTGAGAAATCTGTATGCAGGTCAGGAAGCAACAGTTAGAACTGGACATGGAACAACAGACTGGTTCCAAATCAGGAAAGGAGTACATCAAGGCTGTATATTGTCACCCTGTTTATTTAACTTATATGCAGAGTACATCATATGAAATGCCAGGCTGAATGAAGCACAAGCTGGGATCAAGATTGCCAGGAGAAATATCAATAACCTCAGATATGCAGATGACACCACCCTTGTGGCAGAAAGTGAAGAGGAACTAAAGAGCCTCTTGATGAAAGAGGAGAGTGAAAAAGTTGGCTTAAAGCTCAACATTCAGAAAACGAAGATCATGGCATCTGGTCCCATCACTCCATGGCAAATAGATGGAGAAACAATGGAAGCAGTGACAGACTTTATTTTCTTGGACTCCAAAATCACTGCAGATGGTGACTGCAGCCATGAAATTAAAAGATGCTTGCTCCTTGGAAGGAAAGTTATGACCAACCTCGACAGCATAGTAAAAAGCAGAGATATTACTTTGCCAACAAAGGTCCATCTAGTCAAAGCTATGGTTTTTCCAATAATCATGTATGGATGTGAGAGTTGGACTATAAAGAAAGCTGAGCAGTGAAGAATTGATGCTTTTGAAGTGTGGTGTTGGAGAAGACTCTTGAGAGTCCCTTGGACTGCAAGGAGATCCAACTAGTCCATCCTAGAGGAAAGCAATCCTGAATATTCATTGGAAGGACTGATGCTGAAGCTGAAGCTCCAATACTTTGGCCACCTGATACGAAGAACTGACTCATTGGAAAAGACCCTGATGCTGGGAAAGATTGAAGGCAGGAAGAGAAGAGGATGACAGAGTATGAGATGGTTGGATGGCATCACTGACTCGATGGACATGAGTTTGAGCAAGCTCCAGGAGTTGGTGAAGGACAGGGAAGCCTGGTGTGCTACAGTCCACGGGGTCACAAAGAGTTGGACACTACTGAGAGACTGAATTGAACTGAACTGAACTGAACTGATCCAAATGACTGACCCTCCTTAACAAACAAACCAAGTGCAATTCCTGTCTATCCCTGAGTTGCTGATTTCAGTTCCCTGCCAGCTCATGGAATTACTCAAACAACTCGATCACGTCCTCACATGGGAATCAGCGGGTACCTCATCCTCTTGACACTATAAAGTGTGCCTCCCACAGCCCCTGCTGGACCAGTCTCTTCCTGTGTGCAGCCCCTGTGTGACTCTGCGTGGCCTGTGCCGTCTTCCTCCCCCAGCCTGTGAATCCATGTCACTAATAAACTTCTATTAGTCTCTCCTGTCTGGTGTCAGGCATTCTGTGTCCAGCCACCCCCATAACCCTGTGGAAGGAATCCCTGCTTCACAAATGGAGTGAAGAGGAACCCCCTTGAGTACCTGTTCCAGGAGCTGGGTAGGTCCCAAGAGGAAAATCAAGAGCTGTAACCATAGACCAGGAGGAATGCAGGTCCAGCAAGAACAACAGGTGCCCGGTACATCATGAATAGTGCTTAACACAGGGCTCGAAAACCAGAAAATGGTTCCAAAAATGTAGACAGTGGTAACATTATTCCCACATTGTCCCGGAAATCCACAAAGTCTCTGAAAATAAACCTCCCATTGTAGCATTTTCCACGTTTATAGAGTACTCTCTGCCTCTCCTCTCCAGACCCATCACTTCATGTCAGTACAGAGCATCAGGCATCAAAAAGCCAAAGGCAGGACCTCCCTGGTGGTCCAGGGGCTAAGACTCTGAGATCCCAGTGCAGAGAGCCTGGGTTTGATCCCTGGTTAGGGAACTAGATCTGGCATGCCACAACTAAGACCCAGCGCAGCCAAAATAAATAAACATTAAAAAAAAAAAAAAAGCCGGGGGCATCATTAGAACAACCACAGCTGTGGGCCCCAAAGCAGGAAGTACAAAGACACTGGCAGCAGCCCCGTGCATGGGATTCCTGAGTTGAGCAGACGGACAAGGCAGCAGCACGCCACACAAGCACCTCGCTCTGCAAGTAACATCACTGCGTCAGACTGGAAGGGAACAGGGGATGGCCCAATGCCCCCTGCACAGAGCCACACCCCTGATCATTTACCTCCTCCAAGTAAGAGGAACACAATTAAAAGCACTACTTTGGGTGAGCACTGGCCTTCTGGGCAGAATGTGTAGCTAGTGCCTGTTGGTTTATCCCAATCACAAGCGCCACAGAGCCCCTGACCCAAACATCAACCTGTTGCCTATCATTCTGCCACTCACATGTCATTCTTCCAGTTTCTGAGTATTTTTCAAAATAACACAGGTCCCACCTTTTTAGCAAATACCTTACATCTGCAGTCATTTGCTCTCTTTCCGCTGAGAAATGAAATAGGACACAGGCTGGGTACCTGTCTGGAAGCAGAACAACCGACTAGGACAAGACCCAGGAGGGAGGAAAGGAGGGCTGAGCAGTGGCCAGGGACACACACCAGTGACAAATATCAAGACAGCTACTCAGGAGACCAGGGTCAGCCATCACTGAACCCACCTTGAGCTCTGGGACCATGCAGCTAAGTGGTGTTGCAGCCTGGCTTCGCTCTAAACTCTGTGCCAAGCACGCGGCTTCCGCCTCAACAGCCAGGGGTATGCTGGCCCCATATGTTGGCTAAATTCCCAAAGTCCCCAGATGTTGCCAGGACCTGGGATCTCAGATCTCTGAGCATCAGAATCCTACCATGGGCTTTTCACCATGCCAATCCTTATTCTCCTCCTTTGCTTCCCCCCATCCCAGAGATTTTCAACTGTGTTAGGTTTAGAAATCAAAATTCTTGAGTAGCTGCAAGCAGAGCTCTCTGTTGTTTAAGAGCAGTAAGGATAATAATTAAATGCTTATTAAATGCCAGGCTCTTTATAAATATTATCTTCTTATCTCCTATAATAATCCTCAAGGTGGGCTTTATTACTCCCACTAAACAGAGGAGTCTGGCATGTTAAAGGACTTGTCCAAGGTCACACAAATAGTCAATGACAGAGCTGGATCTCAAATCTAATTGCAAAGCCTCAAATACACTCATTGTCTCTTGAAAACATTTTTCAAGGACATCATCATGTCATAATCATGATGGGAAACTTAACCATTCACCCATGAAGAATCCGTGAAAATATGACAGATTTTTCTGAAATTTTTACTCAAGTGTTCAGGATGTAAACTACTTGGACATCAATTCCTGGCCACAGTTGATCACATTACTCAGGTCTCAGAGAGCCAGACCCTGTCCTAGAAGCTAGATAAACAAATGTACCTTGTTGCATCTGAATTCTACCATAAAATCCTGCTCTCTTTTTGTCTGTTTCTAGAATCCTTATTGATATATCTCTTCAATGTATTCACGTATCACTCACAGCTAGTCCCTGGCTTGGAGCACCATATGAACAGCATTTATACCTTTTTAAAATGTGGGCACCCTTTAAAATATTCACATTTTACAAGAAACAATACCATTTAGGATGTTCCAACAGAAAAGCATTCTTTTCCTTCTGTTCTTCTATTGTAGTCATGGAGACTTCAAATTTGGTTGAAATGAACAGACAAAATTAAAACCTGCACAAAAAGCTGATATCAGAGCAAATAACAATGACAGTTGATATTTCAGGGGGTTTTTGTGTCTGAGGAAATCAATCATCCTACAGACGTTACCTCTTGCTGATCTCTCACTAAGGCAGGGAAAGGACAGGTGTTCCTGCCCCCGTGAGATCCACATGGAAACCGTGGTAAACGGAGACTGGGTCTGGGCCTCAGGGAAACACACAGCTGAAACAGACACTTGCTCCCACCCAGTTATTTGGCATCAGACTGGTCAAATTAATCATCTGAAGTTAATGTTTTCATCAGTCAACTCAGCCACATTGATCTGTACAGACAAGAACTGTCAGATGTATCAACAAACCATGGAGATATGCATAAACCTGTTCTCCCCCTAAACCCCTGTCCCAACATTGAGCAGAGTTCCATATGCTGTACAATAGGTTTTTGTACAGCTGAGTCCCTTCACTGTGCACCTGAAACTGTCACATTGTTAATCGACTATACCCCAATATAAAATGTTTTTGGTGTGAAAAAAATAAATAAATAAAATTAAAATAAAAAAACAAACCATGGAGAAGAGCTAAGAATAAACCTCAGGTTGTTCCATTGAATGTGGGGCTTTCAAACACCTCCCCGCCCTGCCCAGACATTGCTCACCTTGATGGCTGCAGGTGTCCTACATATATCTCCGCATTGTCACCGGGGGAGGGAAGGGGTCACTAAAACACAGATCTGATCACCTTACTGCCCCTGGTGGCTAGGGCATGGACTTGAAACTGCCTGATGACGCAGTCCTTCCTGATCTGACCTCTTGCCTAGGGTTCTGTCCCTGAGACTCTCACTTCCCATCCCGACTGCCACGTCATAGTTGTAAGAAGCTATTGGCGACTAGCAGTCGTTTAAATATTCCAGACTGTTGCCTGGCCATACGACTTCTCACGACCATATGCCTACGACCCAACCTCCACCCACCATCGCCTGTATGAAAACAACCATTTATCCCTCTTTCTTACCTTTTTAAGACATTTTTATTGTGGTATAGTTGCTTCACACACAGTGTTCTGCTTACTTTTTTAAAGCAATGTCTTATTGTTTTAGAAAAAAAAAGCACATGGAAAGTATAGTTAATAAAGAAAACTAGAAACAAGAAAACTAAAAGCATATATAATCCCATTGTGCACAGATAACATCTTGTTAGTATTTTGGGTATATTCCTTACAATCTTCTTTATATGAACAAGTAGAGACGTTTTCTAACACACCAATTGGAACTTCTGAAACTCAGCTTTAGTGCCACTTCCTGTAAGATGATTTTTCTAACCTTTTCTCCCCCTCATCTTCCCAAACTTAATCATGCTGTCTCCCACTCACCCTTCAGGTCTCCGTTTAAATGTCATATCCTCAGACAGTCCTTTCCTGACCCTCCCCCAAGAATATAATTTATATCACCCCATTTACTCTCTCTCTCTCTGAGAACACAGACTTTCTCTTTCATCACTTTATCTGAATTTATAATTGTATATTTACTTGTGTGTTTATACGTTTGCATCTTTCCCATTAGACTGATAAATTCATGAATGTTGGGGACATATCTTGTCATGCTTATCACGCAGCCCAAAACCTGAAACAGCATCTAGTTTCATCAAACACACAATGAATATGTTTAATAAACTGATGGATGGCAGTTCCCTTCTCCATACCCCCACAAACATCTTACCAATCTCTGCCATGTCTCTACTTACGTATTTTATGATACCAGTTGCTCACCTGAATTCACTTAACTGAATGCTCCTGGAAGAAAAAGACGGTGTTTAAGTCTATGACTTCATTCTTAACATATGACCTCATAACATATGACCTCAATACATCTGTATCACACAACGCCCTGCCCGTGACATATGGTCAGTTCTTTTGGATGATTTTAAATGAATGAATGAATTGCTGTACAGGCAGGACAGCTTGCCAGTGTTGCTCTTGGGTGGTCCCACTTCTTATGTAAATTCTTTATTCCTGGTTTTGCTTAGTAACAGTTTCCACATAATACCAAAATATTGCTGAAAAGTGAAAACATTGCTTCTTGCTCCAGATGTTTCATTTTCAGAAGCCAAACATCCAGATCATTTCACACATATGCGAAATCGAGTGTTTTTTCATCCAGGTGTTTGGCATCTTCTTGGACCATTCAGAGGCGAGGGGGGTGGAAAAAAAAAACAAAAACACCATATGCTTTGCCCCTCCACCACCAACAAAACTAAATAAATATAAATAGGTTTAGACACAACTAAAATAATAATTTCTGTGATTAAAGCTCGCATTTTCAGTGCACCATAATCTTTCCACATTTAAAGAGCGCTGGTTTACATAAGAGACAACTGTTATGTGGGACTATCAGTGAGTTTTCTTTCAGCTATAAATGAAAAAACCCAACAGAAAATGACTTAAATATCAATAATTTTAGTACAGCACATAAAAGGACATCTGGAGGTTGGCTAATGCAACACTTCAGCAGCACCAACAAAGATCCCAGTGCTTTCTCTTTCTGCTCTGCCTCTCTGAGAAAACATCTTCTGCACAGTCTCAAAGTGGCGGGAAGAGGACCAGGTGTCGCACACACAACAAGCAGCTTCCTTCAAAGAAGGCTGTTATTGTGACTCCCCTGAAAGTCCAGTGGTTAAGACTCTGTGTTTCCAGTGCAGAGTGTATGGGTGTGATCCCTGGTTAGGGGCATCTCAGGTGGCGCTAGTGGTAAAGAACCCGCCTGCCAATGCAGGTAGACATTAAGAGATACAGGTTTGATCCCTGGGTCGGAAAGATCCCCTGGAGAAGGGCATGAAAACCCACTCCAGTATTCTTGCCTGGAGAATCCCATGGACAGAGGAGCCTGGCGGGCTACAGTCCATAGTGTCGCACAGTCGGACACAACCGAAGCGACTGAACACGCACGCACAGGGAACTAAGACACTAGAGGGAACAGTCAAAAAAATAAAATAAAAAGGAAGACAGTTAATCCCATGCACCTCTTTACACTGGTAAAGCACGCTTTAGCACCCTTCCCCTCCCCATCTCACTTCTAGCCCTAGAGATCAAGATTGAGTCAAATGTCCATGCTCAACCTAGTTATTGGAAAGAGGAGTAAGATTAACACAATTGCTTTAGATCAATGGTTTTCAAGCTTTAGCCCAGATGGGAGTCATTCAGAGGATTTGTTAAAACAGACTGCTGGGCTCTACCCTAAGCTTTTGATTCAATAGATCTGTGGTGGGGCCTGAAATTCTGCATTTATAGTAAGTTCCAAATGATGCTGATGCTGCTCAGCTTGGGACCACATTTGAAAGCCTCTGGCAGAGAAAAGATATGAACTATCTTCCAGGGATGGGGAGAGGGACAACCTGCCAAGTACCTTGGTTGCCTGAGAGACATACAGATTCATGATTTTCTTTGCATGGAAGACGGGAGTGGCTCTGGGCTGGCAATATTAGGGTCTAGCACAGTGAAATAGAATCATAATAGCTGGAATGTATTCATTGTTGAGTCCTGCCCCAAAGCCACAGGTGCAAGGCCTTGCACTAAGACTGCAGAAGCAGAGCCCAGAACCAAGGTTACCTCCAAAGCTGACTGAGCCCCTTTGTAACCATTGCCAAAAGCCCCCAGATAAACACTAACAAGTTTCCTGACTCCCGATTAAGCAAAGATGCCCACTCAGTAACCCTAGAGCACCTCAACCAATCACCTAATACCAACCTTCCAGCAGGAATTTTCTTTGTCTTGAGGCAATAAAAATTGGCTATTAACTCATGAAAATGCTCGACTCTCAGGAGTTGTTGGCCCACTGCTCTCGGAGGGCCCATTTTATCTCTGCTGTTTGTTCTTAATAAACTCCCTCCTTTCTGAAATGCCCTGTGGCTGGAAATTCTTCTGCAATCCATGCTCGGACTGCCTCAACTTTCATTATTATTGTTGTTCCATCACTCTGGGTAGCTCTCTTTACTATAACTAGCTTTCTAACTAGGACACTCATCTGCACAGAATTAGGGAGATGATACAAGCACTGAGAAAATGCCCAGTCCATTTTTTTATTTGAAGAAATATATTTAGTTGTGTCTACATAGTTAGATGAAGGCCACATGATGTCCTGTTATAAGAAAGTGAAAATTGTGCTCAAATTCAGCCTCAGCTGAAGGAGAAAGTTGAGGCTGTTTGGGGAGAGAATAGGTGGATGTAGAAGAGGCTACTGGAAATATCAGTAACTTCCCTGTGGAAAAGAATTGGGCTCTTCTTTCCTCCTAGAACCAACCAACAGGTGTCTCCTTCCTTTTATCTGCCAATGACTTGAACTGAAGTTGGTGAAATAAAATGATGACTCTGACCTCAACACACAGACAGAATCAGCTCTCCAGCTCATTTCACTGACAACGCCCCAGATTAAGGGTATTTAGCCATTCAAAGGACTAAAAGTTTCATGTTTCAGCAGCTCTGAGAGAGAGATCTGCCCTGATGGACCACCCAATCTCAAACAGTGCCCCACAAACCACTGCTACGCTTTTTCTGATTTGATTGATTGATTGATTTGGCTGTGTTAGTTCTTAGTTTCAACTCATGTGCTCCATCCAGGAGTGCTCAGGCTCAGCAGTTCTCACACAGTGACGTGTGGGATTTTAGTTCCCGGATCAGGGATCAAATCCACATCCCCCGCATTGCAAGGCAGAGTCTCAACCACTGGGCCGCCCAGGGAAGTCCCCCTCATTGTTACTCTTGAGTCCCTTTCCTGTTGTATTTTCCTCTGAGGACTTACCAGGATCTGAAATTACATTGCTGCTTGACTTCTTTATTGTCTGCTTCCCGCGTAAGAAAGAAAGTTCCAGGAAGGGAGGAATGTTGTCTGTCTTGATCGCTGGTAGGTCCTCAATTCCTAGATGGATAGTAATTGCTAATTAAATATATGTTGAATGAACAAATAAACAAATACAGAAGTGGAAATTTAAATAACAGAGACAAACCATCTCTGTCTCAAAACTGGAAATTTTATCAGTGATGAGACAGAAACCTATTATCCTAACAGTATATTCATTAACATTTCATCAAATGAGAGAAGAGAAACTGTGAAAACTGTCATCCATGAAGCTGGGATGAGGGCCTAAACTGCATACTGAGATTTAGGCAAGTCTAAGCATGATCAGAGCTGTGACAAGCTTCGCCACTGGGGACAGAATATGTCCTAAGGTCAGGCAGAGTTGACTCCAGGACAGAGCAGTGTTGCAGGAGCATTTTTGAGGCTGGCCAGGGTTCTGCTCCTCAGGGTTCTCAGGTTCTCCTACAGTCGTGGTCTCATATGTGAGTTCTAGAGAGCGGGGACTAAGGCAAAAACCTAAAGGGAACAGAATGGATTCAACAGCTGGTGCAGTGGACAATCAGCAGCTGCATTTGGAATGGGAAAGGCTGGAGATATCAAGGACAGGCAGCACCATGCTCCCTTCAGAGACATCACAGACATCTTCATAAGGTAATAGGGGCAAAGCCTTCACTTAATATTAGCAACATTTTCCAAGTCAGCCACACCTGAGTTGGATATCAGCAATGGAGCCTTGAGCAGACATCCTTGGCATGATGGTGGCCATAATACCTCAGTGGCTGGAGACATCACCTAAACTGATCATAAAGGAGAAAATCAGTAGAGACAGCTGAGAGGACGAGCTCATGAGTACATGTTAAATAACACAGAATCCAGCACCCCAGAACACTAGGAAAGGAACTAAAGAATAAAAACACGGTTCGATACCTAGTATCACAACTCTCTTTTACAGAAAGTCTTTCTACAGTTTTAATCGCCATAGTATGCTGTACTTACTCCATTCAGTGGCTCAGACAGTAAAGCGTCTGCCTGCGGTGCACGAGACACAGGTTCGACCCCTGGGTTGGGAAGATCCCCTGGAGAAGGAAATGGTGTACTTATCAGAATAAAGTGACCCAAATAAAACTAGGCCATCTTAAGGAACTCTCCTCTCACCTGAATCCAGGTGAGAAATGAGACAAATCCATTGACAAATTAGAAAGACGCAGGCACATTCACAAATCTGACTTTAAGAGCATCAGATGAAAACAAGAGGTTGTTATGGGAAAGCGCAAGAGATTTAGAGGGCCTGACAGCTCTTATCCCAAATCAGAACTGTCTCAAAATTACTTTTAAAAATCATTCTTTCCCACTCCAACTCCCTCCAGCCGCGACTACAATGTCCCCACACGGGCCCCCAATCCAGGTCCCTCGTGTCTCAGCAGTTCCTCATTTCCCACTAGTCCCGGTGTCTCATTGTTATTCCCAGCCCTTTGTTCTCCCTGTCTGCTTCCTTTCCTGCCCTCTCCACCACCAAGGGCAGGAGCTGAACAGCACTGAGCAGCCTTCCTCCTGAGAAGAGAGTATTAGCACTTATGGTCGTTTTTCCTCTATCACAGAAATCAAAACCAGGGAAAATTTCCTCTGACAAGAGATTAAAAACTAGATCCTTTCTAATAATTCATGTATTAAAAGGAAATGTACTTTTATAAGTGACACCAAAAAGGAGAAAATTGAGGTGGATGTAGGAGAAATAGGATACCTTGAAGCCAAAATATTAAAGCTTCTGGAAATTCTCAAAATCCAAAGGAAAAGGCTCTTTTTCATTTATACAGATTGGGGAAAGAGGAAAAAATGTAAAGCAGAGAAATCAATATTAATGCAATATGTTTCTATAATTTACAGCTACTGCTGTTAATAGCAAAGAATATAAAATATGCTACATGCTCTAACCGGATTGCTCACAAAATTGTCTTTTTCCTCCAATCTCCCTGTCTAATTTGACCATACCACCCACCCACCCCACCCCCCATTCTTTCCAATCTAATTTATTCCACTTACCCTAGGCTCCAATCAGAGTAGGCATAATTGGTCTTAGTTTCTGTGCTATTCATACAATTTCTGCTTCCTCAGATGTTTCTCTTTTAAATCATCTGATAGTTTTATCGTTGTTATCAAAAATTTATCTTAAATATTTTATTCAGCACTTTAAATTTTTTCCAAAAGATAAAGGAGATTTGAAGAGGAAAAAAGTCTTTTTTCACTTTCTTTTTCTTTCCTTTTTCTCCCTTTGAGCCTTTATAATTTCTATTTCAGTATCCCAAAAGTTGCAAATGGGTTTTTGAAAAATGACTGAATTTAACCTCAGATTATTATAGGAAAATGACTAGTCATAAGAGAGCAATGGACCTACATAGTGTAATTTGAGACTGTTGAAAGCTCTTTCACAAATATCTTCACTAACCTGCTCTATGACCTTAAATTCCTATTATATAAGAGTATAAATCTTTTTAAAGCATTAGGTTTTCTCTTAAAATGAAACTATCCATGGAAAGGATAATGTCTCATTTCTCTGCTCAAAAAATCATCCACTGATACCCTACTAGCTACTAAATAAATTCAAAGTTCTTCAACTGGTCATTCGGGGCTCTCAGAGGTACACTAACCCTGCACTTTCAGCATCATTCTCACTCCCCTGCCAACCCCGCTCAGAAACTCAGTACCCAACAGAGCGACTGCACTGCTTCCATCGTCACACGGCCTTCTTGCTTGCATCTCTGTATATCCTCTCCTCTGCTTATAAAGACACCAGTCACTGGCTTAACGACTCATCCTACCTTGGTATGACCTCATCTTAACTAATTACATTTGCAAAGGGTCTATTTTCAAATAAGGTCACATTCTGAGGTTCTGAGTGGGCATGATTTGGGGCAAACATGATTTAACCAATTACATGCTCCAAAACTTAATCAATATGTATGATTTCCCATCACGGTTTCATGAAGCTCAGGAATCCAGGAGTGCTTTTTCTGGATGGGTCTGACTCTGGTTCCGACAAATTCACAGTCCAGTTGTCAGTCCTCGGGCCTCAGTGTCTCCCCACATGGGCTTGGTTCCATTGGCCGCCTGAGTTCCTTCCTGACCAGGAAGCTGACTTCCCCCAACGTAGTGATTCAAGAGAGACTGAGAATAATTAGCCTCCAGTTAAAATAAATACATTTAAATTTAAAAAAAGAGAGAGACTGAGAGAAAGAAAGACAGAGACAGAAGGACAGAGAGAATATGAGCAAAGGAGTAAGAGAGTGCCCAAGGCAGAAACTGCACTTTTATAACCTAATGTCAAAAGCGACATACCACTACTATGCTGGATTCTTCTGGTCCCACAGACCGTCCCTCATCACAGGAGGAGACGACACAGAGTGTGGAAACCAGGAGGCTGGGATCCTTGGGGGCCATGTTGGAGGCTGCCAGCCACAATAGTAATGCAACCCAATATATCATGAGAGCAAGTTTTAAATGTATGTAAATTATTCCTTTATATAATGCAATTTCAGATTAATTTTCCATTATATATTCAGAACTACTGACGATTCTAAATTTTTAAAGTATTATAGAGGACTTCCTTGGTGGCCCAGTGGTGGGGCTTCACCCTCCAGTGCAGGGGGTGCAGGTTCAATCCCTGGTGAAGATGCTAAGATCCCATTTGCCTTGCAGCCCAAAAACCAAAACAAAACAGAGGCAAGAGTATAACAAATTCAATAAAGACTTTTGAAATGGTCCACCTCAAAACAAAATCTTAAAAAATAATAAAGGTATTATAGAAATATGTCCCGAAGTTAATGACTAAAACAGACCCCAAAACATAAGAGATGCTCACTACGCTCCCCTAGAGGGCTGTTGCTAACTTCCTGGACTCAGACTAGGTGTGTCTTAACACTTCTTTGTACACTTCTTAGACCAAGAAGAACATCTAAATCTTCCCACGTTTTCAAAACTAGCAAAATAATCTCGTTATCCTGCAGAGTCAGGAGAAAGAACACACAAGAGGGGACCTGGTGACATGAATGCAGATGAATGCTAGCTCTGGGATCCAAGAGCCCCTCAATTGAGGAGGAGCAGTAAGAAGGGCCAGGGTAGCTGTGGGACCCACTGAACCCCAGGAGTCAGAAGAAGAACCAAAAAATGAACTTGCTGATACCCAGCACCATGTTGTAGGGTTGAGCTTGTATGGCTGGTATTCTTGGGATTCTAGAAGTAGTGTATTTTCAACTAGTCTGTCTGTCGAGAACTCTGGTAGCCTCAGCTACACAGTGATGCCCAAGGTTGAAATCATGTGAATCAATCAGCCAGGCCTTCCTCAGGCCCAGCCAGAAGAAAGACACATTAACTGAGCTTGAAAAACAAACAACGCACAACCCCACTAAACTAATAGAACATTAAAGTTAACAATTCATGAATAACTAACATTTGCACACCTTTTAAAGTTTGCACAACAGAGAAACTAGTTAATAAATTGTGAACACTTAGGCACAAGTAAGAAGGAAACGGCAACCCACTCCAATATTCTTGCCTAGAGAATCCTGTGGACAGAGGAGCCTGATGGGCTGCTGTCCCTAGGGTCGCACAGAGTCGGACACAACTGAAGTGACTTAGCATGCATGCATGCATTCGAGAAGGAAATGGCAACCCACTGCACTGTTCTTGCCTGGAGAATCCCAGGGACAGAGGAGCCTGGTGGGCTTCCGTCTATGGGGTCGCACAGAGTCGGACACGACTGAAGCGACTTCGCAGCACCAGCAGCAGCAGGCACAAGTACAATAGCTGTCTCAGCTTCCACAACTGCTATTAGCACTGCTTGACTTTTCTCTGAATCTTTAACATCTGGGCCTGATAACTCCTACTCAGTGGCTTCTCTGTAGCTGGCAGTTTGTACTTCTTTGTTAATTGCAGTAAGCTGGCACGGATTGCCCTTAGGAAAGAATTTCATTTGTGCCTGTACATTCAATGCCAATCCTAGAAAAACCCTTAGGTTTCTAAACCTTTGTTTTAAAGAAAATAGCTTTGTATTTTAAAGCTTTCTCTGCAGAATGCTTACAAGTATTCACCAGAAGTAACCCTATCTTCACCTAGGGGTAGTGCAAAGTCTGTGACAATCCCCAAGGCCAATGCTAACGTGCTCCTCCACTGAAATTTCTGTTCAGCTGCAATCCTTCCCAGCAAAGCCAGAAAGTAATGCACTCAATGTTAAAGAAACTCTTGCATTCATCTGCATGGTCACCCTTACAAAGTGAGAAGAAACCTAGGGAAGGAGCCCAGCCACAACAGCCTGTGCAGTGCAGCAGGTCCTTGAACTCCAGGGGCCCTACAGCCAGGCCTGAGTCTTCTAATACAGGAGTTCGTTATCTTAGACCCTCCTGGCTGAAGCTGGCTTCTTGGATCCCTGGGACCAGGTACCTTCTTCTAGAGGCTGAGACAGTAAAAGACGAATATCCCATTGGCTCTTTCCTCTCTCTTGCTCCAGTATTCCCCATCCCATCCCAGCAACTGAAGGTAAAAGTTAACTTTTAGGGGATGCTTACTATGTGCCAGAAACCCCATCTAAGCAATTTTCAGGTATCTCTCATTTAAGAAATGACACTTTGGATAAGAGTATGAATTCAAGTCAAATTGCTTGAGTTCTGCTTTACCACTTCCTAGCTGTGTGACCCTGGATAAATGAGTTAATCTCTCAGAGCTTTAGTTTCTTCCTCTGCAGAATGGGCTAATAATACCCATACTTCATAGGATCAGTGAGAGAATTAAGTGAGTTAATATAGAGAGAGTATGTAGAACAGTAGATTATAAGTATTGGATTGAAGATCGTTTATGATGAATTATGTTTTTTATGATTTGAAGTTTTTCTCTTCCTGACATTTCAAGGCAATAAAATTGACATTCTGCTTTTTATTCATCCTCATAAAATGTGAACAATTTCCAAATAGAACCTTTACTTGAGAAACTCATGACCTTAATGGAATTAAGCAACTAAAAACTAAATGCTAAACAGTGGAGGCCAGAACAGCATTGTAAAGCAATTATCCTCCGATTTTAAAAATATATTAAGAAGCTAAATACAGTTCTTATAGGCTATTTTGTTGAATAGTACTAATCTTAGATACCAGATAATTCTACAAAAATGGGAATTCTGGCGTATATTCTATATTTCTCCACCTTGTATTTTAACTTATTTAATGTTACAAGTACTTGTAGCTTCTGAAGGCATATAGTTTTCTCTAAAGGAATTCAGCTAATATATCCCATTATTATAATACTGACATTCTTTTACTATTTGAAATTCCTTAGGAGTATTTTTATATATAAAATTATAGTTCTCATAGTCATGTTAGTTTTTCCAGAATTTTACTCTTGCAAAAATATATGTTTATACTTCATTTGACTGAGAGATTTAAGTGAGTAAAATGCATAAAGACATTTTTTACTCCAAGTTACATCTAAACTAAAAATTACTTTTATTCGAATGTTTCAATATCTCAGTATTTCAACATTAATAATAAATCTGAATAATATGATGTGTTCATTTTACAGATACTGTTATGCTGATATTTTATGATGGTAAATAAGTGATTGCACAATCACTACTCACAATCAAGCTCATAGACATCAGAAATGATACTGATGCAGACATACACATATCAGGGCTTCAGAGAACAAACCTGAACCAAAGGTGAATAGCATGTTTGGCTAAATACCAAAGTCAAGGCTTCAGTGTGTTTCTAATATATTAGAATAGTCTTCAGTCATGAAGGATGATAATTTAGAACATAAAGATATGGGGAAATGCTCTGGATAACTTCAAAGTACGTAAGAAAATATATTTAATTCTATACATAATATTAATAAGATCCAAAGCATTTCCATTTGAACTCTTTAGATCCTAAAGAATAGAGACTCACCCTAGCAAGCACAGGTAAAAGAAGCTTCATGTAAGGGTTAATGTTGGTCAATACAAAGAGTATCAGTGAAATCCAAACACTGAAACTCAATGAAGCTAAAGAAGAGGAAGAAAAAGCGGAAGGGCAGATGTGCCAAAATCCTCATCTAATATGGCAAGGTATCAGGAAATAGGGTCTAAAGTAGCCTGAACCAGAAAAGATGTAAGGTTTATCTTTATGAAGATTCAACAAAAGAAACCAACAAAAGAACAATAATTGCATTAAAATTAGAAGAGGAAGAGAACAGTATAATATTCCTTCTTAATAGGGGGTTCTCATAGATGTATCCTAAAATAACCACTCACAAATTAGCGGGGCAAGTATATTATGCAGAAACAGAAAGGTAACCATCAAAAGCACTAAAAACAGAGTCACTTAAAGATGGTTGTCTCTGGCAAGTGGGAATGGGATGAGACAAGCCACTGCGGCCTCTTTTACAAGGCTTGCTGCATGATTTTTTCAGGTCAAGGTTCAGGTATTACCAGGATAAAAAATTTTACATGGAATGGCTAATTGTATCGGAGACTTTCTTTCCCTCGGGCGTTTATGTCTGCACAGATGATAAAGACATTGGCTTGTCGTAACTTCATCTCTCTTCAGCCCAGAATACCTTGAGAGGAAGGAAAGTGGTCTGGGTGGGTGAGGCCCTGACAGAGATTTCTTCCATATCAGAAGGCAGCTCTGCTTCTACCTCTGTCCGGTCTCTCCCTTTCACTCATTATGTGAATTCTGTATGGGCAAAAGTGGGAAGCTTCCATTTTTATTTAAAAATCACATTGTGTCTCCAAAGACAGTACGGCGAAATTGTTTCTCATTTACATTTCGTTAACTCCCTCAGTCACATAATAATTCATTATTCTGTGAAAATGTGCAATAGTCTATAATATGAATGGCTTCAAAAAGCAGCATTCTTAAGAAATATAATGTCCTTCCTTACCACAGAAGTCAAACTCTGATAAAATAACATTAACATACTGATAAGCAAATTTTGCACATCAAAAATTTTATATAGATTTAACACTATTTTCAGCTTTTGTTTAATGAATATTTAATTTGGAAAGCTATGAAATAATAGGTAATTATAGCTCTACAAGAACACATATTGACACGGAGTTTAAAAGACTGTGAAAGGTGCCTTGCGCTTGCAGTGAGTTTATAATTTAAACACAAAGAAAAATTTTAAGGCTGCCAATCAAATATTCATCAGAAGAAAGAATTTACGGAGTATCTCACTTCCTCAGGGCACGTATGCAAAGAAGACACTAAAAATAACATAGGGCAAGTGTGGCAGACCGTGTTCAGGCAAAATCCAAACACACCCAAAAAGAGCTGAAGAAGAAAAAGTTTCCTGAGCTTGAAAGCAAAGGCAATGGGATATAAGGGTCAGGTTTGGAAAAGATAGTGAGGACAGTCTGCAAAGGCCTTATAAGTAGGAAAAAAAATGGGCAAGCCCAAGAGATTGAAATAGTTCCCCACCCTTTGTTTTAGTATCTTTTCCTTAACATGAGCAGTCCTCCACTATCTTCAACCCTGACTCATGATAGAACCCATGTCACTCTTGCTGTCCATAAGAAAATCAATCAGGCTAATGGATAGAGCGTTAACGGGTTATCCTTCTTAAGCAGGGTTTTAACATGCTTTAAAACTTTCTAGAATGCTACAACTAACCAGTCCCATTCCGTGAAACTCTGAGATTTTGATTCAGTCCCAGAAAACTGTATTTTTAACCAGCACTATAAGCAAGTCTGATGTGACCCATCCCCTGACCCACATTTGAAAATCACTGCATTGCACTGAAAGACAGAGGGGTTAGAGAAACCTTCACTTCCCTCTGCTGCAGGAAAATCCACCAGGGCAGGTCTTCTGCAGAATCTCTGTCCTGCATTCTCTCTTCCCATCCTCACCCAGGACTTGCTTTGAAAAATTCTCAAGGATCTTTAATTGTCCATTCATTTCCAATCACAGGCACTAATCCTCTGGCAAGCTGGCAGTTCCTTCACACCCACTCAGAGATATTTGTAGCCTCTGGAGATCTTAGACAGGTGTTAACCCAGTAATCCTTCATCTAAGAGATTTGACTCCACACTAGTATTTTTAATTTCTCCAATCTGTTGCTTGTGGTTCACTGACTGGCAGTTGGATTCCAACCTGATTTCTTGTTGACCTGATACCATAGAGTCATTTCCTTCTGCTTATTCCCCAAGCCTTGTGTCACCCATCTGTGCCCATCTCACCCTAAAGAGAGAGGGTAAACCTACCAGCGGAACAGCTGATCCATGACCTTAGAGCTAGAAAAGATGGGAAAGTCTTTGTACAGATCAAGATTCTTGAAATTACTGCTGAAAAAAATCCTCAATCTGCCCTTTTTTCCCCAAAATCCATCCCAGTTAAAGCTTACTACTTGTTCCCAGCATTACAATGAGCACAAAGACAGGTAGTGAGACTGCATGCCAGCCCTCAGTCATGGGATGGTCACTCAGGTGGTCTAGCACATGCTCATGGTTAACAGACTGTGACTTAAATGCAAACACAAATTCACTGAAAGCTACTTGAGAATGTCTTTAGACTTTCAGGGTTCTACAGATCAGTTTGAAAACACCAGTATAA
Source organism: Ovis aries (assembly GCF_016772045.2). NCBI lineage: Eukaryota > Metazoa > Chordata > Mammalia > Artiodactyla > Bovidae > Ovis > Ovis aries. The sequence goes on from NC_056065.1 coordinate 63,227,768, forward strand.
TAGACTTCTTATCTCGGCCACTTGGTGCCTATGGGACCGTGTTAGTGGTTCCTAATCTCTCTGAGCCTGACTTTCAACTCAAGTAGATTGCTCAATAATAGGCTGCCTATATTAGTACAGTACAGAGGATGCCTGATGGCTCAGTGGATAAAGAATCTGCCTGCAATGTGGGACACACAGTTCGATCCCTGGGTCGGGAAGATCCCCTGGAGGAGGGAAGTAGAAACCCACTGCCATATTCTTGCCTGGAGAAGCCCATGGACAGAGGAGCTGGCAGACTACAGTCCAAACAGTCGTAAAGAGTTGATCATGATTGAACTACTAAGCACGAAAAGCACAGAGGATGAATTGCATAAGGGAGACAGTGAAGTCGGAAAGACGAGTTGGAAGATGATTGCAGTGGCTCAGTCATGAGCAGAGAAGGGATATGACTAGATTACCAGCAGTGGGAATCAACAAGGATAACTCCAGAAGACTAACAAAGAAAGAACTGACATTTGTGACTGACTTGCATGTTTTCCTCAACTATACTCCCAGGATATTAACAGGGGTGTGTGAAAAGTGTGATTCCATCTTTGAAGAAACCTGGGGGGTTTCATAGGGGTTAGATAGTTTCATAGGGGTTAATTAGAGCTACCAAGTAAGATTTATGGAATAAGATTTATCAGGATTTCTTAGGTTATCTTATAGCCCAGTTTCTTCAAATTTGAAGAAAGTATGCTACAGTATGATTGACAAATATGGATGTGCTGTAACAGAAAAAAAGAAAGGCTGCTTGAGTAGACATCCCTGACAAACGAAAGAGCCTTTAACAATAAAAGTGGGATGGCAGCTACAGCAAAAAAGAACCAAAGTTTCCTCACCCTGGCAACTCCCTAGATGATCTCCTGTAGCACGTACCTCAGGGGGAGTTCTGGCTACACAGCCAGTTGTTACTGCCGTTTCCCAGAAATTACCAAGTGAAGCCATCAACAGCCTAATATAACCAAGCTGAAAGGTCAAACTAGGAACTCAAAATACCCTGTATATGGGACATACAGGAAACCCAAACTCAGAAGCAAGTGCATCTCATGGTTCTAATAGTCTGCTCTGAAAAAGGATTTATACATCAAAGGTGTGAGTGAGATGAATGGATTTAACAACAGAGTATGATCAGATATACAAATGCTGTGGTTATAGGCAGTGACTCCTCACAGTGTCTGATAACAGGTGTTTTATAGTGTTTTCTGTTAATTAAATCTCAACACAATTTTGTGGCAAGATTATTTGTCTTGTGTTTCAGACAGTCCCAAGTGCATTGGGTAAGAAATGATATACCATGCTCAATATTCCAGGAAATGAATTACCTGGGGGAATTCAGTGAAGATTGCAGAATTATGATGCTGCCTTTTAATATCCATCTGCTTTTTTTTTTTTCCATTGGTTTTGTTGACTGTTTAAACTTGCTAGCTGACATAGGACATCAGGTGTGAAACGTGTAAGGAATTTTGGTGGGATAAGACAAATACAACCAGCTTTTTTAGCGCCGTCTGCTCCTCCCGCCGCCGCCCTGAGTCACTGCCTGCGCAGCTCGGGCCGCTCGGCTCCCCGCGCTCGCCACCGGAGAGCTGAGCTGGAAAACAAAATTTGCCATTTTTGAAAATACTTGGCATTTGTACAACATGGCAGACATCGACAACAAAGAACAGTCTGAACTTGATCAAGATTTGGATGATGTTGAAGAAGTAGAAGAAGAAGAAACTGGTGAAGAAACAAAAATCAAAGCGCGTCAGCTGACTGTTCAGATGATGCAAAATCCTCAGATTCTTGCAGCCCTTCAAGAAAAGACTTGATGGTCTGGTAGAAACACCAATAGGATACATTGAAAGCTTGCCTAGGGTAGTTAAAAGACGAGTGAATGCTCTCAAAAACCTTCAAGTTAAATGTGCACAGATAGAAGCCAAATTCTATGAGGAAGTTCATGATCTTGAAAGAAAGTATGCTGTTCTTTATCAGCCTCTGTTTGATAAGCGATTTGAGATCATTAATGCCATTTATGAACCTACAGAAGAAGAATGTGAATGGAAACCAGATGAGGAAGATGAAATTTCGGAGGAGCTAAAGGAAAAGGCCAAGATTGAAGATGAGAAAAAGGATGAAGAAAAAGAAGATCCCAAGGGAATTCCTGAGTTTTGGCTGACCGTTTTTAAGACTGTTGACTTGCTCAGTGATATGGTTCAGGAACATGATGAGCCTATTCTGAAGCACTTGGAAGATATTAAAGTGAAGTTCTCAGATGCTGGTCAACCCATGAGTTTTGTCTTAGAATTTCACTTTGAACCCAATGAATATTTCACCAATGAAGTGTTGACAAAGACATACAGGATGAGGTCAGAACCAGATGATTCTGATCCCTTTTCTTTTGATGGACCAGAAATTATGGGTTGTACAGGGTGCCAGATAGATTGGAAAAAAGGGAAGAATGTCACCTTGAAAACGATTAAGAAGCAGCAGAAACACAAGGGACGTGGGACAGTTCATACTGTGACCAAAACAGTTTCTAATGACTCTTTCTTTAATTTTTTGGCCCCTCCTGAAGTTCCTGAGAGTGGAGATCTGGATGATGACTCTGAAGCTATCCTCGCTGCAGACTTTCAAACTGGTCGCTTTTTACGTGAGCGTATAATCCCAAGATCAGTGTTATGCTTTACTGGAGAAGCTATTGAAGATGATGATAATTATGATGAAGAAGGTGAAGAAGCCGATGAGGAAGGGGAAGAAGAAGGAGATGAGGAAAATGATCCAGACTAGGACCCAAAGAAGGATCAAAACCCAGCAGAGTGCAAGCAGCAGTGAAGCAGGATGTATGAGGCCCTGAGGATAACCTGCACTGATCTACCTTCTGCTTCCATGGAAAGGATGAATTTACATCATTTGACAAGCCTATTTCAAGGTTTTTGTTTGTTTGTTTGCTCACTTTTGTTTTTGCATCCTAAAATAAAAATGTCATATAATTTAAATTAAAAAAAAAAGAGACAAATACAACCAGCAGATAGGGGTTAGGCTACAACTGGGATTTAGGTCCAGGTATAAGCCTGGGCCAGGACAGGACTGGGACAATGCCCTGGAGCGAGTCTTACCCATTTCTCTAAGCTGAGACCACACTGAAGCACCAGGAGGCTGGAGACAGCTTGAAGACCAAGGAAGCAAAGGAGGTGTTGCTAAGGATGATGTCAAGGGTCAGCCACGGGTCAAGGTAAGGAGGAAAGTAATGAAGGTAGGTCTACGCTGTCCAATAAAATTAGGAGTATGTGCAGTCACCACACTGACAGCCTAACAGAGATGCGTGGAGCCAATAGTATTCTATCTAATGGCGTGGCTAGAACAAAAGACACAGCCTGAATACCAAGTTATTTATTTTGGCTTCAGATTTGGGTAAACAAAAAGCAGATCAGTCACAATACAATTGGGCTTCCCAGGTGGCTCAGTGGTAAAGAATCCACCTGCCAATGCAGGGGATGCGGGTTCAATCCCTGAATCAGAAAAATTCCCTGGAGAAGGGAATAGCAACCCACTCCAGTATTCTTGCCTGGGAAATCCCATGAACAGAGGAGCCTGGTGGATTTCAGTCCATGGGGTCACAAGAATCAAACACGACTGATCGACTAAATAATAACACCACCACCACAATATATAAACTGATTCTCTACATTCATAGATAGGTATTGATTTGACCGGAAGCTGAAGAATTCAATCATAATAGTTACGGTTATAGTTTTTAATGCCTGGTTTATGATACATGCAGCAGAAAAAGCTTTCTGATGTCCAGACATCACACCTGAGAGGAAGGTGTTATTGCCAGTTGAAAAGATCAGAATTTGCTCGTCTATAAGCCACAGAGAAAATGCTTGAAGGAATCTTGGTCTTGTCACAAACATGTTTTCAATAACCTGGTATTCCTACATCCTTCTCTGACTTTGTAGTTGATCCAAATAATTTCTCGTGCATTTTAATGTTGTCTCATTATAAGGTGTGGTTTTGTAAGAATTAGGCTTGACCAAGATGATCTCTCGGTAATAGAATCTACTAATATTAACTAAGGAGATGAGGGAATTGACCTAAATACCCAAGTTAGGAAACAAAGACTTGGCTTTGTATTGTCAGCACTCAGAGGGTGTTGTGAGGCTCAGAACCTATGATCACTCAGCGTCAAGTCAATAAAAGATCGGGGTTTATTGCAAGTTGAACTTAGTATTTTCTAAGGCAATGCTGTTCATAGAAATATGTGAACTGCTAACATGCTAATATGAGCCGCATAAGGAAATTTTAAATTTTCTAGTGGCCACATTGGGCTTCCCTGATAGCTCAGTTGTTAAAGAATCCACCTGCAATGTAGGAGACCTGGGTTTGATCCCTGGGTTGGGAAGATCCCCTGGAGAAGGGAAAGGCTACCCACTCCAGTATTCTGGCCTGGAGAATTCCATGGACTGTATAGTCCATGGGGTCTCAAAGAGTAGGACATGACTGAGCAAATTTCATTTTTTTTTTTTTTCACTTTCAGTGGCCACATTAAAAAAGGTAAAAAGAAAGAGGTGAAATTAATTTGCATGATATATTTTAATATAATATAGCCAAAATGTTATAATTTAAACACATACTCAATGTTTTAAAATTATTAAGCGTACATTTTACATTCTCTTTTGTTATACCAAGTTGTTGAAATTCAGTATGTATTTTACACTGACAGCGTGTCTTAGTTCAGACTAGCCCCAAGTTAAGGACTCAATAGCCCCGTGTGATTAGTGGCTACCATAAGGCCAACAGAGTCCTAAGATCTCAAACGGGTAGTGAAATTCAAATAGATAGGAAAAAAACACTTATTAATATATTGTACAACAAATCAAGCTTTCAAACACATCAAATTGTTTTAACATATGTCATATGGCATAGATATTATAAGTATCTATGTCAATGCTGCTGCTGCTGCTGCTGCTGCTAAGTCGCTTCAGTCGTGTCTGACTCTGTGCGACCCCATAGACAGCAGCCCACCAGGCTCCCCCATCCCTGGGATTCTCTAGGCAAGAATACTGGAGTGGGCTGCCATTTCCTTCTCCAATGCATGAAAGTGAAAAGTCAAAGTGAAGTCGCTCAGTCGTGTCTGACTCTTCGTGACCCCATGGACTGCAGCCTACCAGGCTCCTCCGTCCATGGGATTTTCCAGGCAAGAGTACTGGAGTGGGGTGCCGTTGCCTTCTCCTATCTATGTTAATAGATGTATTATAATTATCTGTAAGTAAAGTAACTGCTTTATTGCTAAAAAAGAAAGGGTTTTTTGTTTGTTTCCAGATTAAGAAAAGATATCCATTAGTTAATTTTTGTGGTAGAATGCTTCAATCCAACAGGATTTGAAGACCAATGCTTTGGAATAACATGGGTCACACACAGCTCCGAAAACAATGAAAACTTGAGCATAAATTTGATGGGGACAGGGTGGGAGAGAAGGAAGGGGAAAGGAAAGAAAGGAGGAGAGGCGGGTGCTTTGACAATGACAGACAAAGGACCTGGGGGAGGGGCTTCATCTCCACTGCATTTTGCCAAGAGCCAGTCCTGATATTAAAGAAGTTTATGGCTCTATACAGCTTTATTGCACTAGTTTGCAATTATTTATCCCTCTGCTCTTTTTATTCACAAGAGACACATCTGAAAGTGTGTCTCAGCTATTTATTCTGATCACCTTGATAACTGATACAGATCACCATGGCCTGCCCCACACAAAATTATGGACAGTGACCTACAAATGTCCTTTCTGCCCCCAAATGCCTCCTCCAATTCCCACAGTGATGCCTGAAATCCACAGAGAGCCTTCCTCTGGGTAAAGAGAGGATTTCCCAGATTTCAGCCATTTGATTGATTATGTTGGTCATTATTTCTGCCAAATCTGTATGTGCTGTGCTGTGTTTAGTCGCTCAGTCATGTCCAACTCTTTATAACCCCATGGACTGTAGCCCGCCAGGCTCCTCTGTCCATGGGATTCTCTAGGCACTAGAGTGGGTTGTCATGTCCTCCTCCAGGAGATCTTCCCAACCCAGGGACTGAACCCAGGTTTCCTGCATTGCAGGCCAGTTCTTTACTGACTGAGCCACCAGGAAAGCCCAAGAACACTGGAGTGGGTAGCCTGTCCCTTCTCCAGGGGATCTTCTCAACCCAGGAATCGAACTGGGGTCTCCTACATTGCAGGCAGATTCTTTACCAGCTGAGCTACCAGGGAAGCCCACCAGATCTGTATACCACCTATTCTATTACTTATTTAATGTTTTCTTTAAACCAACTTCTTCCTTTCCACTGAAACAAACTTACAAAGAAAAGAAACTCTATATCATTACCAAAAAGTAAAACCTACACAATTTGCCGTAAATACTCTAAAGATGCAAACACCACCATTACACTTTACATGGTTACATATGTAACACTCCAAATCTTCACGCCTACCACCAGTGGTAAAAGACCACTTACTAGGAAATAAATGGGTTAAGAATTTCCAAATACTTTAAAAGGTGACTGCAAAAAAATATGAATATCATAGAGCAGAGGTAGCATTCATAAATAGCTAGGAAAGCCGCTTGAGGAGGGAATCTGGTTTATGTTAGCATTCTCATCTTTACTGTGCCTAAGAATCACCTGGGAAGCTTATTTAAAATATAGGTTTCTAGGTCCCACAGCAGATTTCATAGATTTAGTAGAACTGGGTTGGGTGTGGATATATGCATTTTAATCAAATTCCTCAGGTGGTTAGGATGTAGTCGGTCTGCAAAGCACCCAAGAAATCCTGGGATGCTTCACTGCAACCCAGTAAGAGATGTGACGCTAAGTCACAGACAATAGTGCCCTGGGGCAGCAGGGGGACCTAATATAGTGCCGATGCACAGGGGCTGGGGTGGGGGAGGGAGAGATCTGAAGGCAGCGCCATCAGTTCAGCTATTTTGTGGAATGTCTCTTTCCAGATGACCAGAGCTTAATGCAACCATCTATTCACTTCAGTATAAACCCAGCAACAACATCGCTTCAATGGTTATAAATAAATCATATACATCAGCCCTGGATGGAATCTCTCTGCGGGTATCTCCTGTTTCTCCCTCTCTCAGAGAAGATAAAGGTCATGCGTTTATTTAGGGTATTAGGAATTTATATAAAGCTTCCATTTGATCATAACAGTCCACATGAAAGATGCGAGATTTCAGGTTGATGTAAAAAGGGTGGGTAGAGAGTATGTGCTTGAACTTTTCCAGCAAAGTGAATGAATGAATCAGAATGGATTCTACAGGAAGTAAAGTCATTCCCAACAAAAGCCCTCCAGGGCCAGAGACAGAAAAACCTCAGCAGGGACCTATCTGCAATTCAAGATACTTCCTGATTTCCCCTTATCTCACATCAAATATTATGGTTGCTGTGTGGGAAGCTTCTAAGATGGTGCCCAGTGAGGCCTGCCTCCTGGCATCCATGCCCTTGCGTAATCCCCTCCCCTGCAGTGCGGTCAGAATCCAGTGACTTCCTTCTCATTTATAGACTAGGGCAAAAGTGATGGGATACACCTCTGAGATGATGATAATGGTGCCCGTGTGCTCAGTCATGTCTGCCTCCTGCAACCCTATGGACTGTAGCCCACCAGGTTTCTCTGTCCATGGAATTTTCCAGACAAGAACAGTTGAACTGGTTGTCATTTGCTTCTCTAGGGAGGCTTCACGGCCCAGGAATTGAACCTGTGTCTCCTGCATTGGCAGGCAGGTTCTTTGCCAACGGAGCCACCTGGGAAGCCGCCTCTGAAGCGAGGCTCCACAACAGTGACTTCCGTCTTGCTCCTGCTCTCTCTCTGGCTCTTCCTGCTTGCCCATTCTGATGGAACAAAGTACCATTTTGTGAGATGCCCTGCAGAGAGGTCCACATGGCAAGAGACTGAGGGGTTGTATCAGCTCCTATGGCTGCTGTAACAGATGAGCACAAACTTGGTGGCGTAAAACAACAGAAATGTATTCACTCCATTCTGGAGATGGGAAGACTGAAACGAGTTTCACTGACTGTAATCAAGGTGTCAGCAAAGCTGTGGCTTCCTCTGGAGGCTCTAGGGGAGAATCCTTGCCTTGGCACTTCCAGCCCTGGTGGCTGCCAGCATCCTTGACTTGTGGCTGCGTCCTTCCTATCAACACCTCTATGGTCACATTGCCCCCTCCTTTCCTGTGCCGAGTCACCCTGCGCCTCTCTTTTGCAAGGATACTGCTGATGGCTTGAAGGGACCACCCAGAGAGCCCAGGAAAATCTCATCTCAAAAATCTTAATCTAGGACTTCTCTGGCGGTGCAGAGGTAAAGAATCCACCTGCCAATGCAAGGGGCGTGGGTTTGGTCCCTGGGCTGAGAAGATCCCACATGGCGCAGGGCAGCTAAGCCCATGTGCCACAACTACTGAGGCCCTGCACCTAGAGGCTGTGCTCTGCAATAATGAGAGGCCCACACACCGCAACGGAGGGTAGCCCCCACTCGCCACGATTAGAGAAAGGCCCCACTCAGAAACCAGGACCCAGGGCAGTCAAAAGTAAATAACTTTTTTTAACTCTTAATCTCATTCACAAAAACTTTACCATATGGTAAATTTTATATTATGGACTTTACCACAATTTTTTTTTTTTAATTTTAAAGTCAAAGTCAAAGAGTTAGGTGCTCAGTCATGTCCAACTCTTGGCACCCCATGGACTGTGGCCTGCCAGGCTCCCTTGTCCATAGGATTGATTCTTCAGGCAAGAATACTGCAGTGGGTTGCCATTCCCTTCTCCAGGGGCTCTTCCCGACCCAGGGATCAAACCCGGGTCTCTCACATTGCTAACGGATTCTTTACCACTTGAGCCGCCAGGGAAGCCCAATTTTTTTTTTTTTAATTGTAAGATAACATACACATATTTCAGAGATTAAGACCTGATGTCTTTGGGAGCCATGATTCCACCCACTACAGGTGATTCCTAGCCAACAACTAGAGAAGCACTGAAGCCAGTTCAACAGTCAGTGAGGAACTCAGTGCTGCCAAGTGACCACTTGAGTGAGATCAGGAGCAGTTCCTTCCCCAGTCCAGCCTGGAGATGACTGCAGCCCAGATGAAGCCCTGAAGACAATCTGCAGAGACTCGAGCCAAAGAACCCAACTAAACTGTGCCCAGATTCCTGAGTCACAGAAGCTCTGAGATAATACAGGCTCCTGTAACCAAGTTTGGGGGTGCTGCTACACAGCACCAGATAACTGACAGCTACTTTGTTCCAGGCTTGTAGAATGTCAATTCGTTACACTGTATTCACATCTATCACACGAGAATGGAACCAAAACTGTTTTGTTGATAGAGGCCACCTAAGACCACAAGCTGCAGGGAGGAGAAGCCCACTTTCTGCGGGACCTCAGGCAAGGTCTCTGCGACTTTGTTTCCACTTGTGTGGCTGCTGCTGCTGCTAAGTCGCTTCAGTCGTGTCAGACTCTGTGCGACCCCAGACGGCAGCCCACCAGGGTCCCCCATCCCTGGGATTCCCCAGGCAAGAACACTGGAGTGGGTTGCCATTTCCTTCTCCAGTGCATGAAAATGAAAAGCAAAAGTGAAGTCACTCAGTCGTGTCCGACTTGTAGCGACCCCATGGACTGCAGCCTTCCAGCCATGGGATTTTCCAGGCAAGAGTACTGGAGTGGGTTGCTATTTCCTTCTCCAGTGCATCACAGTGAAAAGTGATGGAGTTAACGATACTCTCCCAATAGTACTGTTGACAATACTTCATGACATATGTAAAGCAGCCTCTTCAGGATCTGGCATATAGTAAGTGCTCAATAAATAGTAGTCTATGTACTATTTTTATATGCCTTAAGAAAACATACATGGTCTTCCCAGGTGGTTCAGTGGTAACGAATCTGCCTACCAATGCAGGAGACACAGGTTCAATCCCTGGGTTGGAAGACCCCCTAGAAGAGGAAATGACAACCAACTCCTGGAAAATCTCATGGACAGAGAAGTCTGGTGGGCTACAGTCCATGGGGTTGCAAAGAGTCGGACACGACTAAGTGACTAAGCATGCATGCATGCAAGAAACCATGTATTTTAAAACAAAATAGAACTAAGTATATTTTAGCATCTCAGATGTTTTAAATGAAAATATTGTTTCTCCAAGGCCAATGACTTGGTGGTCCATTAAAAAAAAAATCTAATATCTCTTATAATGGATTCTCTCATCTCCATAGGCCATACCAGCTGTACTCTGGGCACCCTTTTGACAGCTGATCCCGTTTGAAACATTAAAAACAGTTAGTACAAAATATGGACTCGGGAAAGGAAGGAATCGATAAAGAAATCAAGACCAAATTGTTTCAGCTGGAGTCAGTGAACCATTTCTTGACAGAGAGAGATGATGCAGTCACTTACCAGGAGAAAACTAACAAAGGACCTTGAAACCAAGTATGAGTCTGGGAAACTGCTCAGCGATGGATGGCAGGTCGATTTAGGCGGCAGGGACAGGATGAAGAGGTGGTAACATCCCTTGGAGGGCGGGGGAGATCGTTTCAGAAGCAGTCTGTGGGGAAAAAGGCTGAAGGTTAATGACAGGGGACTCTGGAAGACGCGGAAGCCAGAGAGTTATGGTGACATCCTCTCTCTTTTGCAAAAGGTTTGATCTAGAGTCTCATCCCTGAACTTGATCAGCACTTAACCTCTGCTCTCTCCTCCTCCCTGCAATAAGGAATCATCTGGATCATCTCCCCGGTCTCTTTTAGCTGGCATTCACAGCCACTGCCCATGTGAAAATGGATTATTCCCTCCCACATATGCTCAGCTTACTGATGAACGGTGAAATTCGCTGGGGACAGTCAGCTGCTACTAAGCTTCACTTTCTGCTCTTTTCCTAGTGTAAGTTATTATTCATTTAAGAGGAGAATCGGCACTTAATATGTGAGAGAAAAAGCACCCAAGAGATGGCTTTCCAAGGGCCTCTGCGCAGCCTGGGAAAATAATTTATCTTCCCCCTGATGCTGACAGTAAGAGTCACTGGGGCTTCCCTTGCAGGATCAGGTGGTAAAGAATGTGCCTGCAAGGCAGGAGACCCAGGTTCAATCCCTGGGTTTGGAAGAGCCCCTGGAGAAGGGAATGGCTACCCACTCCAGTATTCTTGCCTGGAGAATCCCCACGGACAGAGGAGCCTGGCGGGCTACAGTCCATGGGGTCACAAAGAGTCAGAGGCGACTGAGCAACTAACACTTTTGCTTTTCACTTTCAACACTGACAGGAAGAACAACTGTGGCAGCTGACCTTGAGTACTGAGAAGGAAGACTGGGGTGGTTTGGATGGAGGTGGTTCCGGCACCAACAGTCGTGTCCATACACACACGTTTTCTGGAGTTGAGGGGCATTTGTTTTCTTTTTAAAGGAAAAAGAAAAAAGTAAGTCAAATTGTTTATTCCTTTTCTAAAATATTTTATATTTACTAGCTTTTTATTTGTGCCAGAGATTAATATGCATAGGAAAAGGAGGTGCTGAGTGTTTCCTTGTTATCTCCATGTTTCCAGGCCTCCCCTTCTTCCATAAGCATAGAAGCTGTCTCAGCAGCCCTGGTTTATATATATAGACACTGACGCTTCCATTCCTGTCAACCTTGACCTCTGCCTCCTTGCACCTCCCTCCCAGTCACCCAGCCAGCGGGCAGCCAAGCGCAGGCCGCTCCCCAGAAGGCTTTGCAGTTACCTGGCAACAGTGACAATCTGGAACAGAAGACCAAACAGCAGCAGACACCAGAAAGAGCAGCTTCGTCCAGAATCTAAAAGAGGGAACGAGAAGGGAGGCAAAGGCTCTTTTTATCAATGGTTTTTATCCCCGCCTGTGCTGTTCTCCTGAATCCCCAACTCCCAATTTCTATCATCACCTGGTAAAAATAGCCTCCAATTGGAGAGTTTCATAAGAGCCATAGAGACTCACATGGAAGAGTGTACTTGGGTAGACTCACTAATCACTCCCTTCCTTAATCCCAGTGTGGAATGCTCAGGAGTTAATCAACCTAGTTTCCATCTGGGCACATGCTGTGTTTCAATCCAAGAATGTATTTTGACCATCTAATTATCTTTCCAAGATAACATCCGAAATTCTGTGTACTGAGAAGCACTGACAAGCAATTATCTCACATCTTGCCTCCTTAACCATAATTCCACAGTGAGAGGTCTTTGGTGGGGGTGGGGGTAGGGGGGTGGATAAGCATAGTAACTAACAATAGCTAACATTTACTGAAAGCTTACTCTGTTCCAGCCGCCTCTCTGAACACTTTAAACTTTTGAAACAGTCTTATGAGATCAATAATATCATTATCTCCATTTTACCGATGGAAAAACTAGAGGTCAGAATGACTAACTGTCAAACGTCATACATCCATTAAGAGCAAGGCCATGATTTAAATTTGCTTCAGTGTTTGAACTCATGTTCTGAATCACCTTGTTAGGTAAATGAAAGCTGGAGACTGTAGGATTTGCTAAGAGGGAGCTTGTCTGAACGGTAAGACAGAGGTGAAGAGCAGAAACTGTAAGAGTCAGTGGATAAAAATTAATTATGCTACAGTCACCTAATAGAATATGCTAATCAAAACTTACTCCTCCATTAAAGTGGGATTGTGTAATTATAGGAGAGGCTGATCAACCCTCTCGGCAGAGTTCTGGGAAACTATGTAAACTCCCACAGGTCGCAGAGCATATAAAAGTCAACCTACAGGGACAATGACCCCTGAGGACTCTGTCATCCTCATCTTCTGTGATTTGATAGGCAAAGCAACATGGGCCATGTGAGTCAGCACAAAGAGAACGGGGTGTGGAATGACATGACCAAGTCGTGGCTTGCTTCTCCACACACTTTGTGACCTCAAAAAAGTCCATTCCATAAACATTCACAGGGCTTATGCGTTGCACACCAAGTGCTGATGTAGAGACTGAGGAAGTAGGAAATTCCAGCCACGCACCATGTGCTGAAGTGGGTCACAGGCTCAAGGAGCAGGGAGAATTGTGAACAGTTTCCCACATTTTCCATATCTCTAGACTGAGATGACTAATTGCAACTTCTCCTGTTGTTGCAAGCATCAGACTAGATAATGGCTGTGAGAAGGACTTACGGACTGCAAAAAAGGCATACAAAGTCAGTCAGTCAGTTCAGTCACTCGGTTGTGTCCGACTCTTTGCGACCCCATCAATCACAGCACGCCAGGCCTCCCTGTCCATCACCAACTCCCAGAGTTCACTCAGACTCACGTCCATTGAGTCAGTGATGCCATCCAGCCATCTCATCCTCTGTCATCCCCTTCTCCTCCTGCCCCCAATCCCTCCCAGCATCAAAGTCTTTTCCAATGAGTCAACTCTTTACATGAGGTGGCCAAAGTACTGGAGTTTCTACTTCAGCATAAGTCCTTCCAAAGAAATCCCAGGGCTGATCTCCTTCAGAATGGACTGGTTGGATCTCCTTGCAGTCCAAGGGACTCTCGAGAGTCTTCTCCAACACCACAGTTCAAAAGCATCAATTCTTCAGCACTCAGCCTTCTTCACAGTCCAACTCACATCCATACATGACCACAGGAAAAACCATAGCCTTGACTAGATGGACCTTGTCTCTGCTTTTGAATATGCTATCTAGGTTGGTCATAACTTTTCTTCCAAGGAGTAAGCGTCTAGTACTGATTATCAATGCTAAGACTGAGCTCTTCAGATAATTCACAGATATTATTATCATGGCTATTATTTTATTTTATTAAAAATAAAATCATAAAAAAAGAGATGGGTAAACTGGAGTCTATCCCTGGAAAGTCCCACAGGATCCTGCTTGGTTTCACTACAATGATCATTTTAAAAAACAAAATAAAACAGAGAAGATGTGCACACACATACACACATATATACAATGCACACATATACACATGCATACACATATGCACACAATAACACATGCACACAGATGTGGGCACACACACATTCACATTTGCATGCACACGCATCACTCTACTTCCTCATCCTTTTATTTTTCTTCAGCATACTATTTTGTCCTGAAATTGTGTTTTTACATGTTTGCCCACACACCTGTTACCTGACTCTCCCTCTGGAATGTAAGCTCTATGAGGACAGGGACTTGGTTTCCTTAGCATTCTTTTTCTAGTGCCCAGAGCAGTGTCTGACTCATAACACAGCTCCATAATTATTGAGATATAACTCACATACCACACAATTTACTCCTGGTGCTCAATGGTTTTTAGTATACTCACAAAGTTGTGTAACCATCACCACAACAGGTTTTAGAACATTTTCATCCCCTCAAAAAGAAACCCCATACCCATCAGCAGTTACTCTCTGTTCACCCCCAAAGTTCCCACCCCACTAATCTCCCCCACTCTACTAATCTACTTTATTTCTGTGAATTTGCCTGTTCTGGACACTTCATGTAAATAGAATCATACTATACCTGATCTTTTGAACATTAAAGTTTAATGAATGAATGGGAAATGTTGAATCCAAATTCTGCCACTCCCTCTAGATATCTGTAGCTCCCCAGATAGTTTTCTTCCCTGAGTTTTGAACAATCTATTATTCAACCTAAGTAACTAAGAATCCTTCTGGCAAAAATACAGCAAAAACATCTCATTTATTCATAGTGCACTTTTGTTTGTTCTTTAATTGTGACATTGTGACAGGCGTTGAACAGAAGCCTCCCTTAGCACTATCAACAGAAAAAAAGGAAAGGCTGACAGCAAGTAAATACTTGAAATGAAAGTCTGAGGGGCCTCTTTATTTACTTAAGAGACCAACTGTTTTCATACACTCTGAATTACAAATGATTTAATTCTAATCTAAGCAGAGGCCAGTGAGTCTTGTGCTCTGATATGTTGATTACAAATCATTCCCTATTCATTAAAGCAGGACCTTGATCAAGCAACTTCAGCACACATAATTCCCCACAGCCATGGACTTGAAAGTTGTAAAATGGCCTTTTATTACTTATAAGCATTTCATAATCAACTTCACCAACCAAACTGGCTTTCCCATTCAATTATTTTTAATTAGTGAGGTTTTAGTGCATAAACACTCTTTTCCAACACACACTGTCAAATGATTTCTCATATTTGATTCCAGTAAGAGTAACAGATGTTAGTATCTCAATCAAACTACGAACTGGGCTTCCCAGGTAGCTTGGCGGTAAAGAATCTGCCTGCCAATGCAAGAGACACAGGAGTAGTGTGTTTGATCCCTGGGTCGGCAAGATCCCCTGGAATAGGAAATAGCAACCCACTCCAGTATTCTTCTGGAGAAGGAAATAGCAATCCGCTCCAGTATTTGTGCCTGGAGAATTTCATGGTGATTGGGTATAACTTCTCACCCAGTGCTGGAATCCAAACCATAGCTTCCCTGGCTTGACTGCATCCCAGTGACAGGGGGCACACCTCTACTGGAGGTATCTCCCTCCACCATTCCAAACAACATTAACGCCCCAGAGTTGTTCCTTAGAGTAAACTCTCCACGTATCCTAACTTAACGATTGTCCCCCCATGACTATCTCCCTGCACCTACTTTATTTTTGTGCAAGTTCTTTTGAGTCCAAGAAGAGGGGAAGTCTCCTTCTTCCTGGCCAGGGCAAGTGAGTCCCCTGAATATCGGAAGACAGATTGCCTCCTTGAGAATTCTTCCATGAGCTTAAAAAAAAAAGAAAGAAAGAAAACCCAGGCCATCTCACAGCTTGGTTTTTTCTGCTGCCACCTCCCACCACCACCAACTTTCTGATCACCCACCACTGAAGAAATTCATTTCCGTCCCTCACTGTCTGTGCCCGTTCCCTCAGTCATGTCTGACTCTTTGCGGCCCTGTGGAATGTACCCTGCCAGGCTCCTCTGTCCCTGAAATTTTCCAGGCAAGGAAACGGGAATGGGCTGCCATTCCCTTCTCCAGGGCATCTTCCCAACCCAGGGATCAAACTTGCGTCTCTTAGTCTCCTGTACTGGCAGGTGGATTCTTTACCACTAGCGCCACCTGGGAAGCCCATTGCTCACTGCAAATACGCAATATAGGGACTTCACTGTGAACCTTTCCAGTTAGAAGGGAATCACACGTGCCTCGTATAAATTGCTAAAATACCCTCCGAAATGCAAACACAATCTATATGAATTCCCGAGATCATACAGATAAGACGATCCATATTGAGGGATGTCTATGGGCTTTTCATATTCATGTGTGGGTCAAGGGCTGCTTTGAGCTAAAATGAGCAGATCCCATTGAAACAAAGAACAATATCCATTCAGGAGCTCTGACCTGCAAGTCCTATCTTTAGACACATGTAATTTCAGCCGAAGTTATCATGAATCAAACCAGGAAAGCCAGAGCTATTTCAGCAGCTGTGAAAACAAAAGCCATAATATCAAGCTACTTGTATCCATTTAATTTGGAGCTTTCCTGTGGAGGAAAAAGTAAATTTCAGCACGCTTCCCATTTAAAGATGCCACACAGAGAATGTTTTGTGTCTTCACAAGTCCTTGCAGAGGGTAATCGGTGCCAAAATATAAGGGGAAGAAGTGACGGCCTATTTTTGTCAGAGCTGCTTAGACATTACCGGAATGAGAATGCTGCAGTTCAAGGTCTGATCTGTTTCCATCCTCTCCATTCAAACCCACTAACAAGTTCACCCAGAAATAACCAGTTTGAGGGACTTGAGTCCCACCAACTGTGGCCATTTCCAGCCAGGGAGATAACTCTGATGCAAGATTAGAACCAACCAGCAGCATCAAGCAGTTTCTTTCCAAGAGGCAGCAGCATACAGAAAAGAAAGAAGGCATTGAAAGTTAGTCCAAGCAGCATTAAAGCACAGCTCTACCGTTTGTGATGAGTAACTGAGGAAATGACCTAACCACCCTTAGTCTTTAGTTTTTCCATTCTTAATTTTTCCACTAGTCATGTATGGATGTGACAGTTGGACCACAAAGAAAGCTAAGTGCCAAAGAATTGATGCTTTTGAACTGCAGTGTTTGAGAAGACTCTTAAGAGTCCCTTGGACTGCAGGGAGATGAAACCAGACAATCCTAAAGGAGATCAGTCCTGAATATTCATTGGAAGGACTGATGCTGAAGCTGAAACTCCAATGCTTTGGCCACCTCATGCGAAGAACTGACTCGCTGGAAAAGACCCTGATGCTGGGAAAGATTGAAGGCAGGAGGAGAAGGGGACGACAGAGGATGAGATGGTTGGATGGAATCATCAACTCAATGGGCATGAGTTTGAACAGGCTCAAGGAATTAATTGGTGATGAACAGGGAAGCCTGGTGTGCTGTAGTCCATGGGGTTGCAAAGAGACAGATTGAGCAACTGAACTGAACTGAACCGAACGCAATCCTTAGCCTGTTTCTTCCTCTAAAAACAGGGTTCTCGATACTTACCTCGAAAGGTTGCTGTGAGTAGCCATGTATGAGCATGCACATGAAGTGTGCCGTGAAGTGTGTCTCTGAAGACAAGGCCAGGCGCACAGTGTTGTGTAGTCACACAGTCGTGTCCAGCTCTTTGTGACACCAGGGACTGCAGCACACCAGGCCTCCCTGTCCCTCACCATCTCCCAAAGCTTGCCCAAGTTCATGTCCATTGCATCAGTGATACCATCCAGCCATCTCATCCTCTGATGCCCTCTTCTCCTTCTACCCTCAATCTTTCCCAGCATCAGGGGCTTTTCCAATGAGTTGGCTGTACGCAGTACACAGTAGGTTCTCATTAATAGTGACTAACAAACAAATTACGGGTCAGAAAGTTGTTTGGTGAAGACAGAATTACAACAGAGTACATGGAATATGCTTAAGGGCTCTTTTTCCTGGACTATGAGAGCTTAATGAATTGCCCCCTTTCCACTCTGTCTAAAGAACTGGGGCCAATCAACTAGAATGGCCTGCCCTCTTTCCTGGACAACGATGAAGACCCAGTAACACTTTCCAAATTTTCTATTTTTCAAGCTCTGTGCAGACCAACACCCTTCTCTGGCACTTGTCATGATAACCCTACCCTCTTGACATCAACAATAGTTTCAGATCCCTGACTTTACAGAGGATATTTCTTTCTTTATAATCAATGGGAAGATGCTTAGGTCCACTGGTAAACCATTCTTTATATATTAGGCTGAATTCCTTCTGCAGGTTTTCTAGGTAAAATTTTTAATTCAGTCACTAGAATTAATTTTGGAGAAGGCAGTGGCACCCCACTCCAGTACTCTTGCCTGGAAAATCCCATGGACGGAGGCTGGTGGGCTGCAGTCCATGGGGTTGCTAAGAGTCGGACATGACTGAGCAACTTCCCTTTCACTTTTCACTTTCATGCATTGGAGAAGGAAATGGCAACCCACTTCAGTGTTCTTGCCTGGAGAATCCCAGAGATGGGAGAGCCTGGTGGGCTACCGTCTATGGGGTCACACAGAGTTGGACATGACTGAAGCAGCAGAATTAATTTTTAATTAATTTTTCCTTGGAGTATCCTGTTCTTTGCTTTTTCTTTTATTGAAGTATTCTGTTCTTTCACCAAACTCATCTGTTTGGGAATTCCTCAGTGGCCTGATGGTCCCCTGAAATCCACCATCAGTAGATAAATATAAGGTTCTCAGTTTTATCAGTCAACACAAAGGCCTTGGGTGCCTTTATGCTAATAAAATAGGCCATATATTCCAGGCTTTTCAGTAAGTTTATCCTCTCTAATCCCTCCCCAGCAGTTCCAGGTCATTAACCCCATAGATAAGAAAACTAACACCCAGAAAGTCCCAACCCACCTAATGTCACAGGTCAAGCTAATATCCAGTTAATATAGAGGCTAGAGCTCCAAACAGCACTCCCTCCGCTCCATCCCACCTCCTGGCAGTTTGGGCTGAGCCACCTGAGGACATTCTTGAGGGATTACCTTGTCTCCTTGGTAACCAGAGGAGGCAGCACGTCATTAAGATGTGCTCAGAGATGGCTAACGATTCAAGGCCCTGACTTGGAATGTCCGCAGGTGGTTCCTCTCAGGAACTGTCCTTCCTGGCAACGGAGCCTGTTATCTCAGGGGACGCTTGGTCAGACGGGCCAGTGGCGGCTTTGTCGCCTTCATGAGAATTTCCTCCTATTGTGCACCTACAGGAGGGAACTGTGCAGCGGAGTGACTAAAGAAAGATGCTAAAGTTGGAACTGGGGACAATCCAAGCTGGCAGCCGCTGAATCATGAGGAGGTTCTATGCTGCCACTTGTTCCTCCACCAAGCAAAGTGACTCAGTTGTTTAAATCTTGCGGCAAGACACCTGGAAGCTGTTTGTCTTTTACCGAAGAACTCATTCACGGCGTAAAAACGTAATGATGTTCATTTTCCATCATTCTATTGCCCTGAAGACCAGATTGCTGCTAATTCAATGCGGTGCTGATTCAGTCGTCGTATCACTGAGGCAATATTCTTTTGCAATAGCTATTTATGTCCCAGCACCATTTGAAACACCCTTCTGATCTTTTTTTTTTTTTTTTCAATGTTTGTGTCCCAGAGAGGCAGCCTGATCTGGGTCCGTGGGTCCGAGGAGAGTGTGTCTGAAAGTCAGCCCACCACCCTGGGGTCATGCCATCCAGCTTGAGTGATACCTGTCTTTCATCTTCAGACTTGTTTCATGACAAACCCTGTTCGCCTGGGCTCTGGAACAGTGCCTGCTCACTACTGGCAGGAAGAAGGTGGAGAGATGGGTCGGCAGTTGGACATTTGATAATGCCTGCTCCAGAATGGCCAGTGGCCTGGCATAAGAATGCAGTCACTCTGCGTGGTCTCTCTGTGCCCCAGCTTCCCTAACCAAGAACAAAGATAATTACCTCAATGAAAGCAGGCAAATAAATGATGGAATAAGGATAATTAATTACACAGTAGTGGGTAATTGGACACCCACCCAGCATGAAGCCAGGGAAAGGCTAATTCTGTGAATCTATTTATACACTGAGAGTCCTTGGGTTTGCTTCCCCCCCATGCTCTGCTTCAGAGGGCCTGGGGTCTTAGCTAAGAGTGAGCATGGAGAGAAAAACAAGCCAAATGCTGTCCTCGCTTCCTTCATCCTTTCCAGGTACCCCAGGTGAGAGCAGCTGATAAAATGCTTATGGAGGACTTCAAGCTCCTAGGGGATCAATGCTATATGAATAGAAAGTTTTATTATTATGCAAAACACTGGAGAACGGCTTCCCCGGAAATCATCACACTCCAGGCGGAGAATAGATGAAATAATTTCATTTCCTTTCTTCTGATCTCTGGCTAAAAGCTTCTCAGTCATTTAAGGAGGATTTAATCCACTAGTGGACTGTCCCCATTTGAGGACTGCAGGGCTAAAGTTAGTACTGACCTGAACACAACAACCACAAGGGGAAATAGACCATGGTCTGTCTCTACTGCTGCAAACTAGTCGCCTGCCGGTTTGCACACTTTTTCCTTCCCCAGGGTTTGGGGGAGAGTCTTCCACCAGGATTTCTCCTATGAAATGCCTTCAAGGCAGAGCAGGCTTAGCACACCCTTCTCTCTGGACTTGGACTGTCTCTCCACCCTTGATTCTCACTCCTTTTCTTCAAAGGACTTACTCCTACTCATTGGCACAAAGCTTGGCTGTCAACAAGTTGAACTGTAGCCCCTTTAAAGACCCTCTTGTCTTTAAACCAATTTAAGAACCAATTTTAAGGCTCCAGGAAAGAGTCTTGCCAGGAGATAAGGAAGACCTTTTGAGGCTAGCTGACTTACTCTTTTCCCTTCAAATTTCTCCATAAAAGGAAGTTCCAACTCCAGTCTTCATATTAGTCCTTTTTTTGAAGGCCTCAACTGTATGGTCCAGAGAGGAAGTACCAAGAGAGGGAGTGGACATCAGGCATAAAGATTAACTGATTGAATTGGGGGTCTTTTTCTTAGAGAGGGATTTCTCAAGAGATGCACGGGTGTTTTCAGATATGTGAATACATATCACTGTAGCCTGTTTTTTATGATAATGTTGTTGCTGTTGCTGTTGTTTAGTCACTAAGTTCTGTTTGACTCTTTGCAACCCCATGGACTGTTGCCTGCCAGGCTTCTCTGTCCGTGGGATTTCCCAGCAAGAATACTAGAGTGGGTTGCCATTTCCTTCTCCAGGGGATCTTCCTGACTCGGGGATCAAACCCATGTCTCCTGCATTGCAGGTGGACTCTTTACCACTGAACCACCAGAGAAGCCCTTTTATGATAATGAACAACAGTAACTCATTCAAACTAGTTTAGGTAAAAAGGGATTAGTACAGACCTAAGAAGGCTCCTGGGAATTCAAGAGATGAAGCCATAATAGGCTTGGGCCTCCTAGAAAAATGGTGGGAGAGTAGATTTGAACTTCAAGTGATCCAGACACTACAGGAGCAGAAGCTCAAGTGCCTTTTATAGAAAAGTCACTTTTCACATGACTCATCAGGCCCCCATCTGCTTCTTCCTCTAACAACTAACAAATTCTTTCCAAGTGGCTTCATTTAAATACCACTGAGTGAGAATCTCAGTGGTCTGACTTAAAAAAAAAAAAAAGACTATTTTTTAGAGCAGTGTTAGGTTCACAGCAAAATTGAAAGGGAAGTACAGAGACTCCCCATATGCCTTCTGCCCCTACAGAGGCATAACCTCTTTCATCATCAATATTCCTCACCAGAGCCGTACATTTGTTACAATTGATGAGCCTACATTGACACATCATAATCACCCAAAGTCTGTAGTTTCCATCAGAGTTCATTCTGGGTTCCATGTATTTTACAGGTTCTGAAAAATGCCATAATTACACGGTTCCATCATTATAGCATCACAGAGTATTTTCCCTGCCCTAAAAATCCTCTATGTTCTGCCTATTAATCTCTCCCCTCCAACCTCCAATGCCTGACAACCACTGATCTTTTCACTGTCTTCTTAGTTTTGCCTTTTCCAAAATGTCATAGAGTTGGAATCATACTATATAACTCCAAGCATGTAACTCTTTCAGTTGACTTTTTTTTTTTTTTTTTTACTAAATGATATGCTTTTAACTTTCCTCCATGTCTTTGTGGCCTGATTGTGGTCGTTTAGTCGTCAAGTCATGTCCAACTCTTTTGCAACCCCATGGATTGTATCCCACCTGGCTCCTTTGTCCATGGGATTTTCCAGGCAAGAATACTGGAGTGGGTTGCCATTTCCTTTTCCAGGGGATCTTCCTGATCCAGGGACTGAACCGTCATCTCCTGTACCGCAGGCAGATTCTTCATGGCTTAGCTACTGGGGAAGCCTCATGGCCTGATAGCTCACTTCTTTTTAGCACTGAGTAATACTCCATTGTCTGGAAGTACCACAGTTATTTATTCTTTCATTTACTGAAGGACATCTCAGTTGCTTCCAAGGTTTGGCAACTATGAATAAAGTTCCTATAAACATCCAAGTGCATATTGTTGTATGAACATGTTTTTCAGCTCCTTTAGATTACACCAAGGTGCAAGATTTCTGAATCATATGGTAAGAGTACACTTCATTTTGTAAGAAGCCATAGGCTATTTCCCAAAGTGGCTGAATCATTTGGCATTGCTGTTGTTCATCTTCAGTCACTAAGTCATTTCCAACTTTTTGCGACTCCATGGACTGCGTTCCCACCAGCAATGAATTAGAGTTCCGGTTGCTCCACATCTTCACCAGCATTTGGTGTTGTCAGTGTTCCAGAGTTTGGCAATTCTAACAGGTGTATTTAATTTATGTTTCTCTGATGATATATGCTGTAAGCATATTTTTGTATGCTTGCCATTTGTGTAGCTTCTTTGCTGAGGTATCTGTTAATGTCTTTGGCCCATTTTTTAATTGAGTTGTTTGTTCTCTTATCCTTGAGTTTTAAAGTTCTGTGTATTTTGGAAAACAATCCTTTACCAACAGGAAGAAATGTAATGAAAAATGTTGCCTTTTTCCTTTTAAACATATGAGCTTACCTACTTGGTTCAAAAGGAGAATATTGCTGAGAAAATTGACACTATTTTTTAATCACCTAAGTGTAAACAGATGGGGTTTTAAGGTTTAAGAAATCTATTACATTAAAAAAAAAAAAAAGCCAACCCTTTACCAGATGTGTCTTTGCAAGTATTTCCTCCAGTCTGTAGCTTGTTTTCTCATCTTGTGACACTGTCTTCACAGAGCAGATGTTTTTAATTTTAACAAAGCCCAGCTTATCAATTATTGATTTTTAGCAGACCACCCAAATAATAAATTATAGTCTAGCTATAAATTGCATGGCAATGAATCAGGGATTGTTCTCTCCTCCAATTACCTGTAGCAAGAAGGTGGGGTTAAGTGGTATATACAAATTGCTCCTGCCCGGCCAATCTGGGCATGAGATAGGAAGCAACAAATTCTTGAAAGAAGCACAGAAGGATGGGCAAACTAACAGGGAGATAAAGAGCATATAAGAGGTACAAACTAATTAGGTTTAAAATAAGCTATAAGGATATATTGTACAACATAGGGAATATAGCCAATATTTTATAATAACTATAAATTAAGTATAATATTTCTAATTTCACATCACTATATTGTACACCTGTAACTTATATAATATTACTGTACACCAACTATATTTCAATTTTGGGGGAAAAAAGCATGGAGGTTGCAATTGAATTTCTGCATACCACTTCCTCATGGATAAACCTAGAGCAAGTCACTCTCATCTCTGTGCCTCAATCTTCCCACATATAAAAGTGGAAAAATAAATAAGGTTATTGAAAGGATTAATTAAGCAATCCACAAAAAACACTTAAAACAGTGTCCAGCATAGAGCAGCACTCAATAAGTGCATGTTATTATTTTTCTTGCCAGTGTAGCATTTCTCCAACTTTAATGTGAATATCTGAGGAGCTTTTAAAGTGCAGATTCTGATTCAGCTATACAGGGTGAAACATGAGATTCTGCATGTCTAATCAGCCTCCAAGTGATGTCAGTGCTCCTGGTCTATGGTTCACACTTCAAATAGCCCAGCTCTGATACCTAGGACATGAGGAAGAAGGAATAGACTGTTTCTAGGGAAAAGAACTAGAATAAAAGTCTTTAAAGAAAAAAAAAGCAAACTTCTAGTTCAAAATAAGAAAAAACTTTCTACCAAGTTAAACTGTCCTTAAATGGAATATATAGGCTACTCCATAAGGTAAAGAGTCTCCTCTTCAGAAGCATGGCTGACTTCTTTAAAGTACAGGAAGCAAGTGCCTAAAGCCTATGACTCTTTTGGGAACCTGAAAAATGTTTTCATTTTGATTTCTTTTAAAATCATAAGAAAAATGTAGGTAATAATAATAAATATATGATCATGAATCCAGGCTGGTCTATAGTCGGCTTTATTTCAGTGGAGTCACAAAATGCAATTTTAAATATTTTTTATGAAGCAAAAGGCCAACAAAAGCAAATATACCTGGAACTCATGAAAATGATAACGTGCCCCTGACTGTGTTTTCACAAGGATTCAAACACGAAAGCACAAGATAAAGAATGGAGATGGAGGATCAAAAGGTTCCTTCCAACTCTGAGAGTCAATATGTCTTTAAAATTCTATGACCTTGCACTAGGTCTGCTAGTCACAAACCTCACACCTGCAAAAGTTCACTTCCTGCCTGTCCCACATTCTCACACATAGACTAGCATTGCTTATTTTATTAATACAACAATGATATTTATGATTGTGATTATTTACCGCTGTCAATGAATTAGCTTGGAAAGACAAGCCACCCCTAGAATTTATCATCTATCTCTGTCTTCTCCCAGTCTGCTTCCAAAATAAAGTTTGCTTTTTATTTTTACAGAATACGTTTGATTCCAGAAAGATTTTGCAGACATTGCCTCATTTATCCATAACTCACTTTGTGGAAGGAGGTGGAGTTTTGTTTTTACTTTTAAGGAGGGAAATGAAGCCAAGAAATGATTAAGTGAGACCTGTGCTTTGAGACTCGATGGGAGAAAGAAAAATACCTGTCTAAAATTATAGCTGTGTTTATGATGATTGTTGACATGACCGTGAGTGTAAAACATACATTAAGCACTCCTCAATCACTTGGGAAGTGATTCTCAACCATTGGTACAAAACGGTGGAATTGTGTAGTCTGGCCCCTCCCACATCCTTTTCAGAATATCCAGAGAACAGAGCCCCAGACCGTCGTTTTGAAGAGTCTCCCTAGGGACTTACCTGGTGGCCCAGTGGTTAAGAACTCATGTTCCAATGCAGGGGATGCAGATTCAATCCCTCGTCAGGAAACTAAGATTCCATGTGCCAGGGGCAACTTAGCCAGGCGTGTGGCAACTACAGAAGCCCACGCACCACAACAAAGAGCTCAAGGGCTGTGACAAAGACCCAGTGCAGCCAAAATAATGATAGTAATGGTAAAATTTCATCAAAAAGGGAAGCTCCCTGTGTGAGGGTTTAAAACCACTGTGTTAAAGCCGTAGAGAAGCATACTGCAGAAGCCCAGGAAGGGGAACGTTCCAAGGAGAAAATGGCTTGGTTCCCTGGGGCTGCACAGAGAAGGCGTGACAATGCAGATGGAAAAATGTCCTTTGAATTTGAGGGGAGGTTTGTAACTTTGGTGAGAATAAGGACTCCGGGCCAAGGGAGTCAAAGCCAGATTACAAAACATTGCTTGCCCTGTACACAGTCAGCACTCAACAGATATCTAGGAATCATAAACGTGAGAGATGAGTGGAAGATGAGGAAGTGGGCAGGGAGAAGAGACTTTACACCTGGGCTTTTAATCTGAGGTCCACAGACCAGCAAGGGATCCCTGCATAGAATTCAGGAAATCTATGAACTCGGATTGGAAAAGAATGACATCTAGATTTTCATTCACGCTTAGGTGAGATTTAGCTTTTCTTTTGATTATGATTGTAGATATCACACTTTCATGGTAGTAGTAGTAGTAGCTGCTACTTTGTCACCTGTGACAAAGCTACTTTTTAAAAATGTTTTTTGGCTGTGCCAGTTCTTAGTTGTGGCATGTGTGGCGTGCAAACTCTTAGTTGCAGCATGTGGGATCTAGTTCCCTGACCAGGGATCAAATGTGGGCACCTTGCACTGGGTGAACGGTGTCTTAGCCACTGTACCAACAGCGAAACCCTGACAAAGCTATTTTAATGTCACATCACAGTGGATACAATGTGATAAATTGTTGCTTACGGTTATTTTGACATTACAAGAGCTATTAAATCCATTTCAAGATTTGACTATTTAATATATTAATAAAAGACGCATAACAAAATGAAAGATAAAATATGAAGCAAATGCACTTTGTGCCAGGACAAGCTTAACTGACGGAAGCCTCCTTCAAGACCGTCTATCCTGAGCCCTCAGACAGGAGACAGGCGATATTCTGTGCCTACACTACCCAAATGGTGATATTGTGTTCAATCACCTTATTCCTTGAAAGTGAGGGATAAGGAGCAGAGGAGCAAGAGAAAATAACTGGGAAGAGGGTTTTTTTTTTTAAAAGAAAAAAAAAAGAAGAAGAAGATTGGGGAGAGGAGAGGAGTCCAGTGGTTAAGAATCCACCTGCCAATTCGGGGGACATGGGTCCAAACCCTGGCCAGGGAACTGAGATCCCATATGCCATGGGGCAACTAAGCTCGTGTGCTATAGCTACTGAGTCAGTGTGCTCTAGAGCTCATACCCTACAATGAGAATCCAGGGGTCAGGGGTGGGGACAAGAGAAGTAAATACAGGGTAGGGAGTAGTGAACAAGGAACTATGGAGGAAGGAGGGCAACCCAGAAATCTTGAGAGCTGATGACATCCACGCTCCTGAATGCCACGTCTCTGCCCTCCTCCAGGCTTACTCCAGCTCAGTGTGCACTGTTCCTTCCCACGCCTGCACACGGAGAATAAAGCCACTGGACGAAACAGCAAGAAGACAGCATCACACAGTGCTCCCCAGAGGCCAGACCCAGGTGGGGTCTGTTCTGGGCAGAGCTTTCACAAGGTCCCAGTGAACTGGGGAAATTAATGACAAGGTACTGAGTATGTTACAAAACTAATATATCCCATTTCAAAGAATGCTCTTTGTTCTGAAATTATGGCTTTTCTATATTTTTATATTAAAATGTCCTTTTTATCAAACAGTACTGATATTAGATAATGTTTGGTTTTATATTTTAATATTCTTACTTGGAAGAATAAAGTATTATAAGCCCTGTATCTGTTCCCCAGTTTTTAAAACCATTTCCATTACTCTTGAAATCCACAAGGCTGGAAAGCACTATCTTATGCCTTCTGTTTAACTAACTCTTCTTCTTTTAGAGGTAAATTTTCAACAAGCAATGTGGCTTCTGATCCAGCATGTGGGTTTAGCAGCATATGATTTAGGGTCAGTTTACTTTGAGTTTGACCTCTGCCTCTGCTCTTCTCTACCTGTCTGACCTTGGGCAAGGAACTTGATCTTCCCAAGCCTCAGTTTCCTCATCCATAATTCTGAATCATTTTTACCTCATGAGGTTGTTGAAGGATTAATGAGACAATGAATGTAAAGGTACTTTGTATATTGCTAAGTAGAGTTGTTATTATCACCATCATCATTTTTATTATTGTAATTCAATATTACCTGATTAATAGCAGAACTTGATTTCACACTGGATTTTGGCTTCCACACTGGGTTTTAGATTCCATACTGGACTGACCCCTTGCCCAGTATTCTTCAAACGGTCCAATGATTGACAATTCACACTTAGAGAATCTATGTCAGATTGTGTCTTCTATTTAGCTCATGACACATTAACCATTTATTTAATATGCTTGCCAAAATTGCATAATCTGACTCTAGTCATGAGGGAACATCAGACAAAACCCAATTTGAAAGACCTCTAAAAAATAACTGGCCTAAATTCTTCAAAAATGTCAATGTCATGAAAAATTTTTTAAAAGGGCCAGAAAACTATTCCAGCTTTATAACTCTGTATTGAATTCTGGACCAAAAAAAAAAAAAAAGCATCACTATGAAAAAAAATTGAAAGCAACTTGCAAAATATAAGATGTGTAATTAGATAACAGTATTCATTCTCAAATATCCTGGGGTGAATATCCGTCTTAGAAAATATACGCTGGAGTATTTAAGGACAAAGGGGCATGGTTTCTGAAACCTGCTGTCAAGAGGTTTGGAAAAATATATATAACGTGCGTGCTAAGTCGCTTCACTTGTGTCCGACTCTTTGCGACCTTATGGACTGCCTGTCCATGGGATTCTCCAGGCAATAATACTGGAGAGAGTTGACATGCCCTCCTCCAGGGGATCTTCCCAACCCAAGGATTGAACCCAGGTCTCCTGTGGCTCCTGCATTGCAAGCAGATACTTAACTGCTGAGCCACCAGGGAAGCCCAATATAAAAATATATGATATATAAATAATATATATAAGAAATATATATACAGAGAAAGATATATAGATATAAAGATATACAGAAAAAGATACATAGAATATATATACATATATATGTATATAGGTATATATATATATATATATATATATATATATACATAGAAAGATACATAGAAAGAACAAATTTGGCAAGGTATTAAAAGTAGCTGTTACATGTAAGGCACTATGTAGGACAATAACAGGGCTTCTCAGGTGGCTCATGGTAAGGAATCCACCTGAGAATGCAGGAGATATAAGAGACAAGAGTCGAAATCTATGTTGGGAAGATCCCCTGGAGGACGGCATGGCAACCCGCTCCAGTATTCTTGCCTTGAGAATCCCATGGACAGAGGAGCCTAATGGACTACATACCATCCATAGGGTCACAAAGAGTCAGACGTGACTGAAGCAACTTGGCACTTAGAATGTAGCAGTTAATATAATGAAACCGTGTCTGCACAAGCTATGTGGGGATGCCTCACAGTGACCAGCCTCAGTAAATAGTAAGTGCTCAAATTATTATCCCACAACTTCTCTTCAGGAAATTAAAGCAAGCTTTCCCTCATTATCAGTTCATTTTTCACTTCCTAAGGCAAGAAAGAGAGGGGAGGGTTCCAGGCAGAAATGAACAGGGGTGGCATTAATGCTCCAGATTCATTCATGATGCATAGGGATTCAAAAAACATGCTGCAGGAAATTTAACCAGGAGCAGGGGCTCAAAATCCAAGTACCTGTAAACAAATGCCGCCTCTATCTTACTTCTGAAAAGATGAAAGGAGAAGAGATAGGTAGATAACAGAGTTAACATTTACCCAACATATGAGCCTCTTGCTCAAATTTCAGAACACATTTAAGAGGTGAGTAATATTATCACCATCTCCTGGGTGAAGAGACTCAGGCTCAGGAGAAGCGAAGGGACCACTCAAGATCACTCAGCTATTAAACATCTTATTAACCAGCTGGAGGAAACAAGTATTCCAGCCCAGGCTTCTCCAAGGTCAAAGTCTATTTCTTTAACTATTTGCAACATAATACAGCTCTCCTTAAGGTGAGTGATTGCCAACATTTTTTCCATTTCCCAAAATAGTGTTTTCTAAGCTGAAATAGACACCCATTGATTAAAGCCAGCAGCCCTCGTTATTAATCAGTTTCTCTAGTGAAAAATAAAACAGCAGGTTCCAGCATTTTTATTCTTAGCTGCCTTACAAGGAGTAAGGAGAGATGGAAAGGGAAAGGAAGGAAGCTGGCATCCAAACACAAGGTGGCTGAATCAAACCCATCTTTGGCTGCCCCTAGATTCTCAAGTGCACAGCCCTTGACCAATTCCACGACAGCAAAACTTTTGCAACTCACTTTTGAATCCTGGAACCATTTATTCCTCCACAGTGACAGGGCCATGGCATTTTGTGTCCCTATTATTAACAATGCATTTTTTCTCAATGGCAACTGGTTAAGGTTCGCAGGTTAGAATAACAATGATCTGCATTGCGAGCCCTCTGACCGCCTCACCCGCCCATCACTTGTCCAGGTGTTCCCACTGCTGGTGATTACAATGCCAAGGTTTTGACACTCCTCCCCACTGCCCGGTGATTCACTCATAACTGACACTCAAGCCTTCAGTCCTCACTGTTGGAAAAAGAATTTCAAATCTCTGGGAGTTCTTTCCCCATTTTTCTTCTGTGCTGATAAATTCTGGAGAGCAGTAGGGATAACAGTAAGACATCCATCATGTTGCAGGATTTAGAAGCTGCTGGTGTGACATTCTCAGCCAGTATACCCGCACGCTAACTCTAACAATGATCTGTGGCTCTCAGCTTCCGGGAATATTGCCTGGATGCATCATTCTACTCCTCTATGCCAAATGCTCTAAGGTAGGCGTTCTGAGTCTCACCCTCTAAAACCCAGGGAGGAGGCAAGCTACAACTAAATCCCAGTGACAACAGTATATTATTCTGTGGGGATGCAGAGAACTCTTCTTTCATTTGCAAAGGTAAGTGGAAAACACTCAGGGCTTAAAAGTCCATGGGCCTTGAAAGAAGACAATTTCAGCTAAAATCTGAGGACATGAAAGTATCTGCAAAAGTTAGCAAAATCCATGCCAAACAAGTGTCCCATCTTGCTGAATTTCACTGGTTTCTTCCTATCATGTTCATTATTTCCACATTTCCTATTTTTTTAAATTTTTGGTTGCACTGGGTTTTTGTTGCTGCGCTCAGGCTTTCTCTGGTGGAGTCAAAGTGGCGGGGTGGAGGGGCTACTGTTTGTTGGTATATGGGCTTCTCACTGCAGGGGCTTCTCTTGTGAAGCACAGGCTCTAGGCACGTGGGCTACAGTAGCTGTAGCTCCCAGACTCTAGGGCAGGGGCTCAGTAGTTGTGTATGTGGGCTTAGCTGCTCTGGGGCCTGTGGAATCTCCCCAGACCAGGGATCAAGCCCATGTCCCCTACCTTGGCAGGCAGATTCTAATCCACTGCACCACGAGGGAAGTCCCACATTTTCTAACACCATCCTTGGATCACCAATAAGGCCAGTCGCGTTTTGTCATTAATGGCAATCTGAGTTTGTGAGTCTTTCTAAAAATTTCGGTTCTTCAAAAACTACTTTCAGTTCCTCAAAAATAAAACTCAGCTGACTTAACCATCATTCCATGATAATTAGAACTTCTGATTATGTGAGGGGATGGCTTAGAAATGGTGAGCTGCTATCTCCTGCGTCTGACAGTATGAAACAACCCTGACTATTTAATTAGCATTTAACTAGTCCTTAAACTGGAGAAGGCAATGGCAGCCCACTCCAGTACTCTTGCCTGGAAAATCCCATGGGCAGAGGAGCCTGGTGGGCTGCAGTCCATGGGGTCATTAAGAGTCAGACATGACTGAGTGACTTCACTTTCACTTTTCACTTTCATGCATTGGAGAAGGAAATGGCAACCCACTCCAGTGTTCTTGCCTGGAGAATCCCAGGGACGAGGGAGCCTGGTGGGCTGCCATCTATGGGGTCGCACAGAGTCAGACACGACTGAAGCGACTTAGCAGCAGCAGAAGCAGTCCTTAAACCAGTGGCCTCCAAAGAGTTTGCACATGCGTTCTCCCCTCAGAAAATGTTAAAACATACTTCTGGTATGCTAGGTTGTAATAAACAGACCCAAATATGTAAGAGGGCTCAAATGCACTAAAGTTTCTTGGTTGTATAATAATAGCCTGAGCTGGACGTTCCTTGTATGTGAGTGGCTACCCTCCCAGCACTGTATCACAGATGCAGGTTCCTTTCATCCTGGGCCTCCAACATCCCCAGGACCTGGCCATTTTCTGCATCTAAGCCAGCAGTGGGGAAAGAGTACAAAGGAGACATGTTAGAAGCCTTGGCCCATAACCAATACATATCCCTTCTACTCACCTCCCACTGGGGAGAACTGGGACCCATCATTTACAAGGGGTCTGGGAAAGTTGCCTCTGGCTGGGTAGCAGCTTCCCAGCTACTGTATTTTCTGGAAAGAAGGACAGATTTTGGTGAACAGCTAGCTGTTCAATTTACTCTTTCCTTTATTCAGTCACTTTTTTATTTATAAATGGTGTGCATGGATGCTCAGTCACTCCGTTGTGTCTGACTCTTTGTGATCCTGCGGATTGTAGCCTACCAGGCTCCTCTGTCCATGGGATTTTCCAGGCAGTAATACTCAAGTGGGTTACCATTTCCTTCTCAGAGGATCTTCCTGACCAAGGGATCGAACCCACATCTCTTGCGTTTCCATTGGCAGGTGGATTCTTTATCACTGAGCCACCTGGGAAGCCCATAAATGGTGTATATATGCGCAAATATATGTAAAGCATTGTACTAATATGTATACTGTAAAGCATACACAGAAATGTACACTAAAAAGATAAGAAGAAAAGTTTAAATAGAAGTTTTGAATGTTCTTCCTGCAGACCATTGAGTTATGAGCATTTACCCCTAGATCTATTGCTCAAGACTCTAGGCAGTCCCAGAAGTTAGGAAGTGCTCTTCTAGGGGAGAGATTGAGAAAACGAGGGCCATCACCCTCCCCTAGTCTTTCCCATCTCTGTAGATAACACCACCCACACAACTGCTCAAGTCCCAAAGGCAGAAATCATCGTCCATATTTCCCCACCCTCCCCCTCCATATCCAGTCCCCAGCTGCTCCTGCCCACTGACCCTCCAAATCAGACCCAGAATCCCAGCCATCTCTCCACCTCCAAAACTCCAACCGTCCCCCAGGTACTATCATCTCCTGTCTGGACCCTACAGTAGTCTCATGTCCCAAAAAACACCCTCTATGGGACAGCCAGTGTGATCTTTAAAGCTTAATAAAGATTAGGTGACTGCCCTTCAAACTCTCCAATGGGCTGATATTTCATATAAAATCTAACCTCCTTATCCAAGCTCACAAGGCATTGTAAGAACTCAGTAAATATCTCTTGAATATTGTTAAACGTATGCATGGTAAAAGAAAAAAAAAGGTTGAAAATGTTTCTGGCAAACAAAATGTACTCATCTTCACTCTTCATTTGCTCAATGGCATCTTTCCTAATTGAAAACAAACTTATTCACATTTTGTAAAGAAGAAAGAGGAAAGGGAGAGGAGGAGGATAAGGAAAAGAAATTAAAGGTATCTGTTTCCAGGTAAATTCCACCCCAGGGACCAATAATTCTTTGAATTACTGTTTTCCCCTTCTAATTCAAGCCGATCCTCACTCACTTGCCTTGCAAGAGATTAGTAGCAAGAAAGAAACGGAAAAGATAGTTTATTTTCCAGCTTTCCATTTTTTCCTCCCAAAGAGCAAAACCCATTGAGGAGAACAAAATTTAATGAAACAAAAAGCCTCAGAGGGAAACTCGGGAGGGGATTCCCCTCCAAGAAAAAGAAAAAGCTGTGGGTTGAAGGAAGACAGACAGATCTAAGACCTTGGAGAAAAATGCCACATGTGGCCGGAAGAAGCTGGGAGGCTATGTTCTCACTCGAAGCCCCAGATTCCTCATGAGTGTCAGGGCCCCAAGAGCCAAAGGGATCCTGTAAGCTCAAGACAGCAGTAGTCTCAGTGGAACCAGTATAAAGACTTGTCTAATATGTTGGCACTGCATAAGACCTGAGAATCTTGGCACAGCTCCTGGGAAGTGAGAGAGGTTAGACCAGAATAACAGAGGTTAAATTTCCTGTCAATCCAAGAAGCTAGGTGTCCAGAGTCAAAATTAGGTCGATTTATAGAAACAAAAGAAATGTCATTTCTCTTGAATAGCTTTATTTGTGTCCTGAGATTTATACCCACTATATCCTTGTACAAAAATGTGCAAGGATTTATCACCTTCATAATGAGTTCTGATTCAATGTCATAATTGTAATAATGTCACTCTTACTCATATGCATTCTAATATGCTTTCCTGGAGCAAAAGTGTGGAGTAAAAGAGCGGCGAAGGGGGGTGGGGGGAATTATGAAGAATGCTGATGCTGCCCCAAAGGATGCATCCCATGCATGCATCTTAGCTGGCATGCATTTCAGTGGGCAAAAGGCTGAGAACTGGTGCTTGGCCCCTGTCTCATTCTGACTTGATCGCAGTTTCTTGTTTCCATCCCTAACCAGGCTTATTACATAACTTGGGACAGGAGGAGGTGACATGGCTTGGAAGGTTGTGGACCAAGACTCTCTAGGATGGAAATCAAGGTCTGCCAGCTCAGGAAACTATGTATGTGCAGCAAGTTTCCTAATCCCTCTGTTTTATCATCTGGATAATAACATTCTTACTTTATTGGGTTACTGTGGGTTAAATGTGATAGTTTTAAGGTGCTTAGCACAGTGCTTGTCACATGGTAAGTTCTATTACACGTACATGTAAACTGAAGGGCACACAGATCACTCTGCTGTCCACCTGAAACTAATACAACATTGTTCATCAGCTACGTTTATTGTTGTTGAATCACTAAGTCGTGTCTGATTCTTTGCAACTCCATGAACTATAGCCCATCAGGATCCTCTGTTCATGGGATTTCCCAGGCAAGAATACTGGAGTGGGCTGCCATTTTCTTTTTCAGAGGATCTTCCCAGCCCAGGAATCGAACCCATGTCTCCTGCATTGGCAGGTGGATTCTTAACCACTAAGCCACCAACTGTAAAGTAAAAAGTTATTAAAAATGATAATCATTATTACTCAATTCAGTTCAGTCGCTCAGTCATTATTACTAGCTTTTACTATACTGGCACTTGGAAAAGGCTGAGTGAATGAATGAATGACCTACCCTTCAGTGTATTAAGAATAGAAAATTACCAAGAAATACAGAATAGTGCTGTCCCAGGCCAAATACTGCGACATTTAGTGCTGCTGCTAAAGCACACACATTCGGTGCTTGTCACCTATCCTGAGGTGGCCTTGAGATAACTCATGGGATACGTGGTCTCACTGATGATCACCAGCCGACACTGGCAAGAACTTCAGCCTTGATCAGGAATACACTCCGTTGTTATGCCCAATAATTTCCTCCTGGAAATGCTGTGTTCAGTGGAAATCAATCTTGCAATTTTAGCCCCAAGTAGCAGTAGAATAAATCAATTTCAAGAATAATGGGAAATCAAGAAATGTATATCCTTCTACGGGAGATATATTTAAGACAACCTTCAGCCAACAACTCAGCAGGGTGAATAGTTGGACAGCAGCCATTTGAAAACATTCAGATTTTAAAAAATGGTGTTGACAAATTCCTTTCCTGATATCCTCTGGGGGGGGGCGGGGGGGAAACCCTCTGCGTTGAAAGAAAAATGATGCATGTATGATCAATGGTCCTGTGTTGCTTTCCCATAGAAACACAAAGCAAAACCATTAACATGCCATGTTCTCGCATCTCTCTGGGCCTTTGCCTATGCTGTTCCCTGAGCCCAGAGTGTCCTCCACACACCTCCTGTCCTCACTGGGTCCCATAATCCCAGCATATCAGGCTTAACAGCATGGGTTCAAATCCCAGCTCCACGTTTCCCTGGATAGGTGATGCTGAACAGGTTACTTCTCTATTACTCAGTTTCCTATGGAGATAGAACTGTACCAAC
Source organism: Ovis aries (assembly GCF_016772045.2). Lineage (NCBI taxonomy): Eukaryota > Metazoa > Chordata > Mammalia > Artiodactyla > Bovidae > Ovis > Ovis aries. The sequence continues at coordinate 63,263,217 of NC_056065.1, forward strand.
CTTGTAGGGCTTTTGGAAAATTAAATAGGTTAATGTAGGTAAAATACTTAGAATATGCCGGCTCCTGGAACAGAGGAAGCACTACATAGTCTTGTTTTTCACATCCTAGCTTCAGCTCTGACCTCTTGTGAAGGTTCCTTCATTCCCCTGGGCAGAATGATACACCTCCTCCACCAGGCTCACACACATCTCTGCTGTAGTATGTATCACCTTCAATCACAACCGCCAGTGTGTATGTCTGCCTTGCCACTCTGCAAAAACATGAGGAAGAGGAACGCCATCATTTGACCCTGGGAGTCTTCAGGCCTTTTACCAGAGCCATGGGAATGACAGATGCGCAGTAAACATTTGGTTACCATAGGAGGGCATTGGTTAAGCGCTCCTTAAACTTTTCAAGCTTCCTATGCAATCTTTTTCCTTCCTTTCATGAAACTGTTGAAGAATTGTTGTTCAGTCTGGTTGGAAAGTCAAATAATGTAAGGTTCTGAGCTTGTACAACTATCACTGATTTCATAAAAAGTCTTTCTCGGCACCACTAATAATGGTGGATTAATGTTGTTACTGAGAAGGCAGAATGACTTGACCTAGCACATGTTAACTCTAGAGATGACCTTTAACAGGTTCTCGGGAAGCCTCAAGTTCTCTGCATTGCTGGGACATGAGACCAATCACAGTCCTGTGCAGAGACGTGGGAGTGGCTACTCACAGCCAATCAGCAAGCGGGATAAGACCTTGGCAGGAATGTGATGCAAGGAGACACTGAAAATATCCAGTCCATGGAAAGCGAGGGGAATTTCACCCTGTCAAAGTGAGAAGGAGATGATGAAATAAGAAGCCTCCCGGCAGTTGAGTAGAAAATATCCTGACTGAGTTGGAAGGCAATGAGGAACCCGGGAAGGTTCTGCCCACCTTGGGAAGGCAGTGGAGCAGTCAGGAGCGCACCAGATAGGGGATCCCAAGACTCGAATCTCTCCTACTGCACAGCACAGGGAACTCTGCTCAGTGTTACGTGGCAGCCTGGATGGGAGAGGAGTTGGGGGTAGAATGGATACACGTATATGTATGGCTGAGTCACTTTGCTGTCCGCCTGACACTATCACAACATTGTTAACTGGCTATACTCTGATATAAAATTAAAAGTTTTTTTAAAAAAAGAATCAAATCTCAGTTCTTCCATTGGATGAGTTAACTTTCTCCTCTTCAAAACAGAGAAGTAAGTGAAGAAAACTGCAAGGTGCTGCTGCTGCTGCTGCTGCTAAGTCGCTGCAGTCGTGTCCGACTCTGTGCAACCCCACAGACGGCAGCCCACCAGGCTCCGCCGTCCCTGGGATTCTCCAGGGAAGAACACTGGAGCGGGTTGCCATCTCCTTCTCCAGTGCATAAAAGTGAAAAGTGAAAGTGAAGTCGCTCAGTTGTGTCTGACTCTTAGTGACCCCATGGACTGCAGCACACCAGGCTCCTCCATCCATGGGATTTTCCAGGCGAGAGTACTGGAGTGGGGTGCCATGGGGATTTCCCTGGTGGTCCAGTTGCTAAGACTCCATGCTCTCAATGCTGAGAGTCCTGGGTTTGGTCCCCAGCCAGGAAACTAGATCCCGCATACCGCAACTAAGATCCAGTGTAGCCAAACAAATAAAAGTAAACATTTTTTTTTTCAAGGACAAAATTACAAACTTTATTAAAATAAATCTAATTTATATTTTCAAGTATAGCAGCTGAGTCAGAGATCATCTGCTGCTGCTGCTGCTGCTGCTAAGTCACGTCAGTTGTGTCCGACTCTGTGCGACCCCATAGATGGCACCCAACAGGCTCCTCTGTCCCTGGGATTCTCCAGGCAAGAACGCTAGGGTGGGTTGCCATTTCCTTCTCCAGTGCATGAAAGTGAAAAGTGAAAGTGAAGTTGTTTAGTCATGTCTGACTCGTAGCGACTCCATGGACTGCAGCCTATCATGCTCCTCCATCCATGGGACTCTCCAGGCAAGAGTACTGGAGTGGGTTGCAATTGCCTTCTCCAAACATTTTTTTTTAATGTAAGAAATGATTCAATATGTTTGAATCATTCACTCAAGAACTCATGGAAAGAGCTCCCACCCTGAACAGAAACCTCTCCATCTTCTTCACTCTACGGGTTGGAAGAGAGGTCTCTGCCTTCATTTAACTTAAATTAGCAACTTTTTAAGAAGTTTAGAGGGACAAGAGGTTTAAAGGTTTTCTCTTGGGATAAAACATTAATAGGAACCTCCTCTTTTGGCTACTATACCTTTGAAACTTATTCAGTTATACAGTATGATTTATGGCCTATGTAATCTTTTACCTTAAAAGCAAACATTTAAGATGCCAACTTGCAGTGATGTGTATTGGGAGCTGGTGCCTCAAGATAGCAAGAACTTATTTTGCATATCTCTTCCCAGTTTTGTGTTTTGTGATATCATGTTGGTAACTTTAAGTTAGCCATAGTGCATGTATTTAACCCTGGCAGTTGACAAATGCTATAAATCAGTTGTTGGGCTTTTTTTTTTTTTTCTCTCTCTAAAATTTGGCTGACCGCTGACCCAGCCCCAAAGGACTCAAGATTCCCCCAGCAATCACTCTCCATCCACACACTACAAAAAGGAAACTGCAACCACATACACAAATACTAGACAGGGATACAACACTGTGTGGCTAGAACAGCAAAAACAAAATGAAAACCCCTGGTATATTAACTGTACATTCTTATCACGTGAGATTCTGACAAAGAGATGTCTTGAGTTTTCTTCTTTTTCAACTGAGAGTAACTGTAATATGCCAGAGAATTTTGAATCAGCCTTATGTGGAGCTTCAACTGAATCTACTCAAAAGACATATAACAGCTGGAATTCAAACATCTCCATTGCACGTTGCAGGTAACATAATAATAGTATAACTGGCTTGTCAAAACAGGTGATCCCTCATTTTCCCCAGTGAGCTAATGCGGTGTTGCATTTATAACCTTTCAATCCATGGTGGTCAACTGAACGCATAGCCTTTGTTTTCTCTTACTTCTATTATCTATTCTCCTAAAGTTTAAATGGATTGTTCCTTTTCTTCTGCAGCTCCAAACATTATGCTATGTTCCCAAGACTGACAGGGGAAGAGGAAAATGCCTGCATGTATAGACCATTGATGCTTCTCAGGGGTCCTTTTCACATGCAATTCTCACTTAATTCTTACACACACCCTCTAAAGTAAGGTGCATCCATTTTCAGATGAGGAAAAAGATGTTCCTCATGATAAGAGCTGTGGACTCCGCACCCTATTGTCAATATTGCTCCTAGCCACTGGACACTGACTATCATAGCCATCAACACCCTACCACTAGAATGACTATAGTAGGGGAGCAAAAACTGCCACCCCAAATTGTGCCTCTTTGGCATGAAAATTAATCTAGGCTGGTTATTTTTCAGGCCTAAAAGATTCAGGAAGAACCACTGAATTTTCCCTAACAGCCTAAAAGAGTGTAAATAGAAGACCAATTCCAGGAAGGCATCGTCATCATTGTTGATACCTGTAGTATGAACTAAGGAGGAACCTGAGAAATTTCTGCTCATAAAAATTCCTCTCTGGATCCCACTGTCTCCGTATGCCCTGCAAACATTTATTTATCAAATATTTGCTTTTCTACCTCTATATACATAGCCTTCCTCCCTTTTGTAGGTCCAAACCATTACCCCCAACATCCTCTTTTATCTTTAGCTAAAAATGGAATTTATGATGAGGGCTTTGGCCATTTTGGTGAGTTATAGAGTTTTCCTGGGTTTCTCCCATGTACACATGTTACGAAAATTTTGTTTGACTTCCTCTGTTAATCTGTCTCCTGTCTACATAGCTTTTTAGATCAGCCAAAAGAACCTAGAAGGGTAAAGGAAAACTTCTTCCTTCCTGACACTACCAAACTGCCCCTAGTTCTTAGGGTCATAAAGCATAGGACAAGAACTTAAGTTTCATGTTCAAATACTGTCTCATGTCAACATTTCAAGCAAACCAGTATCTGGGGTTGTTTTTTTTGTTTGTTTGTTTGTTTGTTTGTTTGGCTTTTGCCATGGGAAGATTCTCCACCTAGAAAGACTTACAAAAAGGTAAATCCCCCAAACATAGGAGGGCGTTCAAATTCAGGACAGTAAAGATTAAGATGATGATCATGGGCATCTATCCTATTCATGGCAGTCTGTTAGCTCTTGAGTCTCCTTCTTTATTTGGGAAAATAACCGAATTCTGATCATTACCATTCCAACATAAGAAAGAATGCAAATTCCCAGCCTTCCTGGCAGCTAGGATTCATGCACGTGCTTTAGTTAAAACCAATCAGGGGTGCCATGATAAGACTTTGATTCAGAAGTAAGCCGCAAGAACAGATGCTCTGGCTTTCTGTGGGGGCAGCAGCAGTTGTGGCTATTTCCCAGGGATTGCAATGGTGTATTTCTGATGTAAAAGCAGCAGCTGTGCAGCAGCAGTAATTTTCTATTAGATCTGTGTCCTGGTTTGTGGTATTGTTCCTCCAGGCTTATCCTCAAGTCCAGTTTTCCAGTTCACTCAACAGTCCTGTGATCCACCCAGTATTTTTTAAATAAAATGCTTTTCTACTTAGTCAGCAGGAGTCAGCTTCTACTGCTTAGAGAACTCTATATAAGAACAACTATTTTTCTATTTCTCAGATGTGGAAATGGAAGCTTTAAGAGGTTGAATTCCTCAAGATCACGAAGTTAAACGATGACAGAACAAAGATTTGAAGCAGGACTGTTATAATCCAAAACTCACATTATAAACCAGGAAAGTTACACCACAGGGATGTAAAACTGGTGAAGCAGAGTTGAGTAGCTGTTGTTTTTTGAAGGTAGAATAAATTATAGAAATACCTAGTCCTAACCTGAAGTTCTGAGATATAAAGTGAAAAAGCAGAGGCCACAACCCAGATCTTCTGATCTGACGTGCTTTCTATGGTACCTCTCCTCTTATGATCCTATCACATTGTTTCTTTATACGTTTTGAGATTTTAAAAATTATTTATGTGTTGGTTGCACTGGGTCTTTGTTGCTGTGTTTGGGCTTTCTCTAGTTGCAGCGAGCAGGGCTTGCTCTCCATTGCAGCGCACAGGCTTCTCATCGAGGTGGCTTCTCTGGTTGCGGACACGGATGCTAGGCACCCGGGCTTCAGCAGCTGCAGCTCACGTGGGTCCAGTAGTTGTGGCTCTCAGGCCCTAGTTGCCCTGGCATGTGGGATCTTCCCGGACCACAGATTGAACCCATGTCCCCTGCATTGGAAGGCGGATTCTTATTCACTGTACCACCAGGAAAGTCTCTTGAGATGCAGTTTTAAGTGCAGTTGAATTCAAGACTTATGCAGGGAGGCTTTCTATCATTTCTTGCATCTCACATTTCCCTTCTATATCCAATGCCTGTCTTACCAAAGAATATGCTTTGGTAGTTTTGTCCACAAAAATCTATTTTTTGAATTATTTATCGTTAAATACTTTTATTTCCCTTTCATTCTTTATGATAATTCTGTTGAACATAGATTTCTGGTCTTCCATGGTGGATCAGATGGTAAAGAATCTGCCTGCAATGCAGCTGACCTGGGTTTGGTCCCTGGGTTGGGAAGATCTCCTGTAGAAGGGAATGGCTACCCAGTGCAGTATTCTTGCCTGGAGAATTCCATGAACAGGGGAGCCTAGTGGGCTTCAGTCCATGGGGTTGCAAAGAGCCAGACACGACTGAGGGACTAAGCACACATTATTTTTCATCAAAAAAAGGGTGGAGAACCTCTCCCTGCCTCCCTAATGGTTTTCTGATATGAGAAGTGATGGTTGTATCGTCTGCATAGTGCTTTTAGGGAAATGGGCATCCATGCCCCTTTTCTTTTCCCTGCAATCTCCCCACCACCACCCCTGCCTAGGGTGCAGACCAGAAGGCCAGAGCTAAAGAAGCCATGGGGGATCCTGAAATAGAGCCACAGATTGAAAATAACAGAGCCACTCTAGCAGCCTTTGACATCTTACATGTGAGAGAAGTAGCTTTCTATCCATGTTTTAGGGTATCTTTTTAAAAACCTTTCTATGTCATATTGGAATACAGTTGAGTAACAATGTTGTGTTAGTTTCAGGTGTACAACAAAATAAAAAGTGATTATTTTATATGTGTGTGTGTGTGTGTATACACATATACATGTATCAGTTATTTTTAAAATTATTTTTCCATCTAGTTTGTTGCATAACGTTGAGCAGAGTTCCTTGCTGGTTATCCATTTTAAACATAGCAGTGTGTACATCAATTTCAAACTCCCTAACTGTCCCTAGCCCCCAACCCCTCCCCCATGGCAACCAAAAGTTCATTCTCTGTGAGTCTGTTTATGTTTTGAAAATAAGTTCATTTGTCTCATTCTTTTTAGATTCCGCATATAAGTGATATCATATGATATTTGATGTTCTTTGTTGGACTTACTTCACTCAAGTGGTATGAAATCTCTTGGCAGGACACTCTGTTAAATCTGAATTTCAGATAAACATTTTTTACTTTAAGTATGTACCATTCAACTCTAGGACATACTTATACCAAAATATAAATATATATGTTCATTGTTTATGTGGAACTCAACTGTAGCTGAGTATTCCGTATTTTAGTTTGCTAAACCTGATAAGCTTAGCCACCCTGCCTAAAACTGGCCTGAGGCCACATATCCAGTCTCTACATGAGCCTCAGCACCCCAGCCCCAGATTCTAGGACACACGTGCAGGTCCAGGAATATTAGCTACAGTTAACACATTGACTCTGAGTTCCTTTCTCATAATGAGAACTAAACTGTTTCACTTACCTTTTTGATACAGGTTATACATATTTTTAATTGCTGACATGTTTTATCCAGACCTCTACACACAGGTAGGGGGAGAGGAGACTCGTCCATGTCAGCTGTTGGCCATCGTCAGAAATGCTTTAATTACTCGTTGTATGCCTCTCACCCTCCAGCAGAGCAATGTGCAATGCCATCCAATTGAAAGCCTGGAGCACAGAGGGTTAATTCACCCAAATTAATGGAAAGACAAGGGAATGTGCAGGAACAAGCCCTCACTTGTACTCCAGGGATGCTGCCCATCTCAGCAAAAGAAATTATTCCTACGGGATGCACTCTTCAAAAGGGGGGCAAACATGCCCCCGTTTTAGCTAAGGTTTGACTTTCCCCAAACCTGGGTATCCAAAGGTTTCTTCTATATTTGGGAAACACAGAAAAGGAAGCAAAATTTTGACTTTGCTGGGTTTTATTTTCACTGGGCCAACTGAAGATGAGACACTAGATGGTGAGGTAAAAATAGAAAATTATTAACTAAACGGGGTTCAAACAAGTATATTTTAAGACCTTAAATTAGTCAAAACCTAAAAAATGTAAGACACCGAGTCATAGGATGAGAAAATAAAGTACTTTTGTATTGAAATGTTTCAGAGAAAGGCCGCTTTCAAAACAGCTCTAAACCAAGTTCTCGGAACTGAAAAAGAGTATTTTGTTTTGACTTTAGACATGGAAAATCCCGTGGACCAAAAATTCCAAAATCCTTTCCAGAATTCTGGCCTTTTTTCCAGCAATTCCACATCCTCCATGTGGTTTCAAGGCAGGGCCTAATTTGCCTTCGACCTCATATTCATATTCATATTCATATTCATATTGGTGAATACCAAAATTCTCAAATTCAGGCCTTTGATCTATCTCCAAATGAAATTTTACTTTCTGTTCTTATACTCTGTGTTCAGGCATTTGTTCAAGATAAACATTTAAAATACAACACAACTTCTCAATTCTGTCTTGGTGTGTTTTGTTTTGTTCTTTTTTTTTTTTCTCAGTATTTCAGACACCTTAAAAATTGATTTATGTCCTAGGCTTTCTGCCCCCTTTAAGGTTTTGCTGTTAAAAATTCATGTTGCATGGGGCTTAAAAAATGTGCATACCTCCAAAACATCTCCTACTTGATATGAGTTCAAGAAATAAGGTACATATTCTGCTAAATAGAAATTATTTATAACTCAAAGGAAAATGGAACAGTGCTTTCGATGTGTGTCTCTAAGCCCAGAACTCCTCTGTTGCATGAGTTCTTCAGTTCCAACAACCTCCACCTCCACCTCCAGCCCCTAGGTCTGTAGAATTCCTGTAGGACTGGTCTACCCCATGCTAAAAAACTCACAGGATAACAGTCCAAAGTATGACTACTCAAACTCTCAAAATAAATCAAATCAGAAAATCATAGACTCTTAATACATATTTTACATCAGAGCAAACCATGTAGCTTGGGTAACATTTGGAAATTACACAAAAGCATAAAGAAGTGGAAAATCCATATATCTCCACCACTCTGATAAATTTTTCTACACAAAACATTTTTAACAAAAATGAAATCCTACTCTAGAAGATGTAGAATTTGCTTGTTTCCACTTAGCTACATATTGTGAATATTTCCCACCATATTAAGTATTTTTCTAGAGCATTTTAGTAATTACACATGCCATTTTCTAAATGTGTGTTATTTCATTAGTCCTTTATCTGAGGAAATTTAGGTTGTCCCCAATTTCGCTCAACTCTGTAATACTTATTCTTGTAGAAAAGTTATCCTTGCAGTCAGTCATAATTATTTCCTTAGAATAAATTCCCAGAAGTGAAATTGATAAGCTGACGACTAAACGCATTTTCAAGATTTGAGGGACACATTGCCAAATTACCTTGCAATATGTTTGTCAGTCCCATCAGCATTCAAAAGCATCTATTTGCTTGCTTTAAGGAATTTTGTATAAACTAGGAAGATTATCTATTATGTGAAAGTACTCTTTATTAATGAAAAGGACTTACAACACAGTTCTATAAACACTGAATCTCTCAGTACATGTAAAACATTATTCAATTTAAAATAAGACTTTAGGAACCCCCTTGGTGGTCTGGGGCTTCCTTGGTGGCTCAGACGGTAAAGAGCTGCCTCTGACGCAGAGACCTGGGTTTGGTCCCTTGGTGGGGAAGATCTCCTGAAGAAGGGAATAGCTACCCACTGTAGTATTCTGGCCTGGAGAATCCCATGGACAGAGAAACGTGGCAGGCTACAGTCCATGGGGTTGCAAAGAGTAGGACACGACTGAGGGAGTTTCACTTGATGGTCCAGTTATTAAGAATCCTTGCTTCCAATGCAGGGACACAGGTTTGATCTCTGATCAGGGAACTAATTTCTCACATGCTATGCAGTAGGGCTAAAAAATAAATAAAATTAATTTAAAAACAAAAACAAACAAACCTATCACAGGAGCAAAGACCGTTAAAAAATAAAATACGGGGACTTCCTTGGTGGTCCAGTGCTTAAGACTCTGTGCTTCCAATGCAGGGGGTGTAGGTTCAATCCCTGGTGAGGGAACTAAGATCCCACATGCCTTGGGGTGCAGCCAAAAAACATAGAACAAAAGTATGATTTTCTGTTTCTGAGGAAATTTTCTGTAGCACAATTAATAAAGAAAAGAAGGCATTTCTCTATTTGAATATTTTTTAATGGAGGATGCCACCTGTCAAAGAACCCCTTCTCTTTCTGTCCTCACCCAGCCCGAGGGGAGGTGCCAGGGTACAGCAGTTATTTGGCTCTATTCCATCTCCTATTTCACATTCAGTTTCCCATCATGCACTGGGTGAAACGGCAGCCTGACATGATGAGAAGCCTCCCTGAAGACTACAGCCCACACTCATCCATCCCTTCACTGAACTCTATTATACTTATTGTCTGTACCACACAATTAGCACTTTATTATATACTGTCTTGTTCTCTAATTGCCTCTACCACACAAGTTAGCACTCTATTACATTCTGTCAGATTCTGTAATTCTGTCATGTATTTTTGCCTTGTTTTTCCACACGGATTACGAGTACCAGGGTGGCAGGGACCCTGTCTGGTCTTGCTCTGGAGTTTCCCACAGCCCCAAACACTGTTCCAGGAGCAACAAAGTGGGCCTATGATAAATGCCGGCTGGTTTACTGGTTGGTGGGGGGCCTGGGAGACTGGTTGATTTTCTGATGGGCTTATTTAAGCCAGCATCTGAGCTATCTAGAGCCTGGAGGAGAAAACAGAGAAGGTGCTGGGTTACAGAACACGGCCCACGGTCATTCCAGCCACCATCCTTCAGTTCAAACTGCCTCATCACCGACCAAGTCATTTCATTTCTCTCTACCTAGGTTTTCCACGTATGTAGGATAGGGAAATCAAAACATGTCACCAGATAACACCATTTTTTAGATCACGTGATGTTTTTCATCCAAAGATTTTACATGATAACATCCTCCCACGGGACAGGCATCACTGCGTAGAGGAGAGGTCATGCTTTGAAATTAGAGAGACTTCTTACCAGCTATTTAGCTATTTGTTATCGTTAACAAATAGCTAAATAAACCTCTCTCCCTGAAACTAAACTCTCATCTCTGAAGTTACTTCAGTGACTGTAATTATTTGTAGTATTACTACTGTCCATAGGCTTGTTGGAATATTCTTATTTTTTCCAATTTCTGCAAGTGCCATGCCTCACAGGAAGTGTTAAGAATTATTATTATCATAATAGGTATAACAAACACCTTTGTCTCATACACTAGTTACAAAGAGCGTCTACTTCAAAGGTGATTCATGGGTTTTCTTCTTAGAGAACAAAGCCACGGAGTTTTACAATTTCTTTATCTTTCTTGGTTGAGGGATTGTTTATGCTTAATGGTCTATCACATGACTTCAGACTTATTCAGCTAAATAATAAGTGAAGAAACACCCGATACGCGGCACTAACAAATCCATTCCTCTGTCTGTCTCTTTCACCTCTGCTATAAACATGTAGATGAATGGGGCACAGAGTTAATCTTATTTCTCTGAACTAGGGATGATGCAAATAAAATACCCTGTCCCTGTGTGTCATTTGCTTTCCCCCCTTTTGATCAGTATGCTTTGCCATACTGTATCCATTTCTGTTTTTGTCGTTGTTTTCTGGATCGGCAGGTACACAATGCAATTAGTCACCTAGCTGTGACATGTTATTTTCTTAAAACAAGATCAATTTAAGCCTCCCCCAAGTGCTGCTCTAACCCTGGATCTTCTCCACCTGAGGACCCCAGGAGCCTAAAGAGTTTTGAACGGCTACTTTGTAGGATAGATGACTCCCCCCCTTTTTAAATTATTTTTAATTGGAGGATGATTACAAAGTTGCGTTGGTTTCTGCCATACAACCGCGTGAATCAGCCATAAGTATACATATGTCCCCTCCCTCTTGAACCTCCCTTCCATCCCTCATCCCATCCCACCCTCTCGGTTGTCACAGAGCACTGGGCTGAGCTCTCTGTGTTATAGAGCAGCTTCCCAGCAGCTGTCTATTTCACACTAGGCAATGTATATGTTTCAACGCTCCTCTCAGTTCGGCCCCGCTGGGTCCACAAGCCTGTTCTCCATGTCTGTGTAGAGGACACCCTTTAAGAAGAGTTTTCCTCCCTCTTCGTGGGTTGCCTGAGTATCCCTTTGGGAAAGATGAACTGTTTCCTTTTGCGTACCTGTGCTAAACAGCAATTCGATTATTCTCTCAAAAGTATTCATCAAGGTCTGCCATGTAACAGGCAAGGCCTGGGTGCTGGAGAGACAAGGGTGACTACCACTCTACCACCCAGAGCTGGGGACTCCCACTGTAGGAACCCACGGTTTGATGGAGGAAGCAGAAAGCCTGAAAGATAACTACCACACAGGGAGATAAGTGTGAATCGAAAGTGCGTGGCCAGGCTGTCAGCCTGAGGCCAGTGTTGCCCACCACTAGGAGTCAACTTTGTCTGATAAATCTAAGGGAGCAGTTGGCCTGGTTAGGAGCTGATTAGACTGAAGGGAAGGGATGGCTTGAAGGTGCTTGCGACAAAGGAATGATAGGAAGGAACAGTCCTGGGGTGCAGAATGGGGCATGGGAAAGAAAAAAACGTCTTCTCTCTGACCTTGGCTCCCTGCCTAAGCTCTATAGACTCATTTCTGAGCCTGTGGACGGAGAGCCTGCAGGCAGAGAGGGTAGTGTCGGTGAGGCGCTGGATACAAGTCATGTCACATTGAGACAAGGGTGAAAAACTGGCCAAGAAGAAGGGGCTTTTCTGTGTCTTTAGGCACCGAGAGAGCAACTTTGGCTGAGAGCGCTGTGACAGTGGCTGAGGGGAGACACTGCCCCCCAGTGGCCTCATGGCAGGGGACTCCAACAAGGAGCTGGAAGACTAACAGGAAAAGACGGGAGGAAACACCAGCGGTACCACCTGCCTCCCAGGAACACTGGGGGAGACGTGGAGGGAGAGCCGCCCACTCTGCAGGCGAGTGGCCGCACAGCCAGTGCAACGGGAGTTCTCACCACTAAGACAATAACCGTTACCAGCAGCGCTGGTGCGTAGGTAAAACTGCAGGAAACAGAGGTTCAGTTCAGTTCAGTCGCTCAGTCGTGTCCGACTCTTTGCGACCCCATGGGCTGCAACGCGCCAGGCTTCCCTGTCCACCACCAACTCTGGGAGCCTACTCAGACTCATGTCCATCGCGTCGGTGATGCCATCCAACCATCTCATCCTCTCTCGCCCCCTTCTGCATGCACAAAAGTTATGTGAACACCAAAAAAAAGCCCTTATTTTCTGGCCACAAGATTAAGCAGAGTGGTATGTGCACTAGTTAGTAATGGGTCTGATAGGCAGAGCTATAGGAAGTCCAAGATAAGTAACAAGAGGAGATTCAGGCACAACTTTGGGGGTGGGGGTGGAGACTGGGTGGTGGTGAGCGGGAGTTCAGCCAGACACGGAGCGGGCTGCTGCAAAGCTCTGGATGCAGGAGCTTCTGGGAAGATGCTGCCAAAGAAGATGGCCCCGAGGCTGCGCACAGCCTGGAAGTCAGACGACCAGACAGGAATACTCAACCAGATTTAAAATAGGACTTCTCTCCTGAACTAAACAAAATGAAATTCTATCCACAAGTGCGTGGTTCAGTGGAAAACAGAAACAAAAACTTCAAACAGCCCTAAAAGGCATGTTGAAAAATAAGTCCCTCCCTTCCTCAATCCCTATTGCCAGGAGAAATGACTGATAGCCACTGTCATACACTAGTATAAAGCAACTAGTGAGTTGTTAAATTTCTTAAATATTTCCTTTCAGGTTGATAAGTAGCTACTGCTTCAAGCCCATAAAGTGCGGCCTGCCCAGAATTTCAATCAATCATTAATGGGTTAAAGCTTAGATTCCAGGGGGTCTCCAGCATCCTTCCAGCTTGAAGGCCAGCAGCCATCCTGTTTGTCAATGCCGAGCCACATAAATATTCTGAACATCACTGTTATCCTTCCAGATAACCTATTCGCGTATATAGGCATATCCCTGCACACATCTTTACTTCTTTTAATACAGATGGAAGAACTGAACACTGCTCTGTGTTTTGTGTGGTTTTTTACCTGCTTGGCCCACCTTTACAAATGTAGACTGTGTGTATTTCTTTTAGAGCTAACATAATCTAGTTATAACAACCTAAACTGACCTGAGAAATGGGCACAGGAATAGAGTGAGATTCTGGAATAACTTATGGGAGCTTTCCAGTAGACCCAGAAGAACTTGGCCGATGGATTCGGTGGAAATACCACTGAAAGCTGGAATCCGAGAGTGCTGGCCTAGGCTAATGATGCCCCGACGGCTTGGGTGCAGAAAAGGAGGAGGGACAGGGCCAGCGAAACCTCCCTGAGTCTCCCTCCAGAGACCATCTGGGCTCCTACCCCTGCTACCAGCTGACAGAGGGGACCTAAGCTTTAGAGGGTGAGAGATTAGCATCTAAATTCAGGCCTTACCCAGAATCAAACCAGTCTTGGGTAAAAATATATTAAATTGCCCTTACCTCAATGAATTTCCTTTCTTTCAAAAGGGACACATAATAAATTTTCCTCATAAAAGAGTCAAAATATATTTCTCCTAACTGCTCCATCTTCATCTCAAATGTGAAAAGAAGCATAGAACTTTTTTATTCATGAGGGAGAAAATACTTCCAAACTAAATTTGAACCACATTTTTAAGTATCCTCTACGTATCAGAAAGTCAAGCCCACTGAATATGCATCTTCTTATAGTCGTCTTTATCATTAAAGCACAAAAGACTACAATTTGCCGGGGGGGAGTGGGGAACATAATTTTTCATGTCTAGCTTTTGTGTTTCTATACATCCTTTTTTTAATATTAAGAGGCAAGGATTAAACAAGATTTAAAATTAAAGATTTCATCTGCATAGATTAAGGGGAAAGGAGGATGAGGAAATGGGAGAAGGAAAGGATTAGCTAATATTGTTGTTGTTTACTGATATTCCCAGAAACTTTCAGTCCAGAAAAGATTCATCAAAAGAGAGTAATTTCCGCTGATAGACTGCCACCTGGTGGTGAGTTTTTACTTTACTCATAATATTGGGTTGGCCAAAAAGTTCTTTCGAGTTTTAAAATCTCGAAAGAACTTTTTGGCCAACACAATATAAGCAGTTACTGAGTTTGGGGATGTTTTGGAAGACACGCTTATTTCTCTTTGAGATCCCTGGGGAATGTTATAGACTATTGCCACAAGGAAAATGGACTCACTTGTATGCTTCCCAAAGACCTAACGATCAGGTGGCACAGTGGTAAAGAATCCGCTTGTCACTGTAAGAGACATAAGAGACACATGAGACCCCAGGGTTGGATCCCTGGGTCAGGAAGATTCGCTGGAGTAGGAAATGGCAGCCCGCTCCAGTATGCTTGCCTGGAGAATCCCATGGACAGAGAAGCCTGGCGGGCTACAGCCCATGAGGTCCCGAAGAGTTGGACACGACTGAGCACAGACAAATGCAGTCACCAGGTAGACAGCAGCAATGCAGGCTGAACATCTTTCAAAAGGGGGCCTGGCCTTTGTAATTATTTGAAGATTACCAAAGAAGCCCAGCCAAGCAAAATTAATATTATTACATTTCTCTCCTATTTTCAACCTATGGCATGCTCATAAGTCACCCTTGCTAGCAGTCAAACAAAGCCCAAATTTTTTCAAAGGGTTTTCCTCTGATTAGGTGGTGACAAAACATGTGTGCAACCCATTGGTTCAGTTCAGTTCAGTCGCTCAGTCGTGTCCAACTCTTTGTGACCCCATGAACTGCAGCATGCCAGGCCTCCCTGTCCATCACCAACTCCTGGAGTTCACTCAAACTCACGTCTATCGAGTCCGTGATGCCATCCAGCCATCTCATCCTGGGTCGTCCCCTTCTCCTCCTGCCCCCAGTCCCTCCCAGCATCAGAGTCTTTTCCAATGAGTCAACTCTTCGCATGAGGTGGCCAAAGTACTGGAGTTTCAGCTTCAGCATCAGTCCTTCCAAAGAACACCCAGGACTGATCTCCATCAGAATGGACTGGTTGGATCATCAGTCTAAAGACAGAACAGAGAATGTCCAAGTCAGCAACAAGGCAACGTTTAATCCACACCAGGAATAATCCCCTCCCTGCTCTTGGAGGGGCACTATGTTTCTGTCCGGCTCCTGTGTCCATCGGGCTCCCTAGTTTCACATCTTCTGTGCTGACACCATCCCTCTTAACCACAAAGTTCCCTCAACAAAATATTAGCCAACAAAATTCGACAAAATATCAAAAGGATCATACATTATGATCAAGTGGGAGTCATCCCAGGGACACAAGATGGGATGTGTCCACAGATTAATGTGACACACTACATTAATAAAACGAAGGCTGGACCTCCCCGGTGATCCAGGGTTAAGAATCTGCCTGCCAATGCAGGGGACGTGGGTTCAGTGCTCACTCTGGGAGGATTCCACAAGCTGAGGAGCAACTTAGCCCATATGCCACAACTACCAAGGCCCATGCACCCCAGAGCACACATTCCAAAACAAGAAGAGCCACCGCAGTGAGATGCCTGAGCACTGCAACTAGAGAGTAGCCTCCACTCGCTGCAGCCAGAGAGTAGCCTCCGCTCGCTGCAGCTAGTGAGTAGCCTCCGCTCACTGCAACTAGAGAAAGCCCCCACGCAGCAATGAAGACCCAACACAGGCAAAAATAAATTAACTAATAAAAAATAAATAACATGAAGAATGAAAACCATATGACCATCTCAATCAATGAAGAACAAGCATTTGACAAGATGCTGAATGAACTCAGCAACTAAATCACCAACCACCACCAAAATGAACTCCAGCTTTTCAACCAGACCCTCTGACATACCTGAGAACTTCAAGAGAATTCTCATAACTGTAAGCTGGTTATACATTCTTTCCCCTGAATGGAAACAACTCTGGCTCACTTAAGGACATGCCTGTTTCTGGTCCACAATGGATGGCAACACTTTAAGATCCAACTTAACACTCTTTCCTTCATGGATGCGCTCCAATGTAGCACATTCAGACAGCATGTTAGCTGTCTGAAATCCATTTCTTCTTTTCTAATATGGCAACTGTGATATTTTGATCTATAGTAACAAATATATATTTGGTCTTCATTCAGTTCCTGGTATGGAGGGCCTAACACCCTTGGAATTCCTAAGTGATAAGAGCAAATCACTGCAGATGGTGACTGCAGCCATGAAATTAAAAGACACTTGCTCCTTGGAAGAAAAGCTATGACCAACCTAGACAGCATATTAAAAGCAGTATACTAACGCATATATATGTAATTTAGAAAGATGGTAATGATAACCCTGTATGAGAGACAGCAAAAGAGACACCGATGTATAGAAAAGTCTTTTGGACTCTGTGGGAGAGGGCAAGGGTGGGATGATTTGGGAGAATGGCATTGAAACATATCATACAAGAAGCAAATTGCCAGTCCAGGTTTGATGCAGGATACAGGATGCTTGGGGCTGGTGCACTGGGATGATCCAGAGGGATGGTACGGGGAGGGAGGTGGAGGGGGGTTCAGGATGGGGAACACGTGTACACCCATGGCAGATTCATGTTGATGTATGGCAAAACCAATACAATACTGTAAAGTAATTAGACTCCAATTAAATAATTTTTTTTTTAAAGCAGAGACATTACTTTGCCAACAAAGGTCCATCTAGTCAAGGCTATGGTTTTCCAGTGGTCATGTATGGATGTAAGAGCTGGACTATAAAGAAAGCTGATCACTGAAGAATTGATGCTTTTGAACTGTGGTGTTAGAGAATGCCGGGGGCCAGCGTGAGGAATTCCGCCCATGGCAAAGGTCATGAGGAAGGAGGCTTGGCATACGCAAAGGCGTGATCAAGCCTCAGGAAACCCCCTGTTCCCGAGCATCTAACCCCAAAACCAGAGTCTGTTTTATGCTCTCACCTACACCTCTGACTTTACAGGGGCTCTCCCCCATAACCGTTTCTCTTGGAGAAGGAGTAAACGTGCAGCTCCAAGGCGATAAAAATTCTTGGGCGTGACAAGAGTGTTTCAGCTTACGGACTCCTCTGAAGGTTATCTAGCCCACTTGTATAGGTTTGTCCGGCCACATGTGATTGCTTACAGCCTCCCAACCTGAGAGGCACGAGATGTTTTAGACTTACTAAAGGCAAATTATTTTGGGGAGTTAGAAATTATTAGTATAGTTGGTTAGGAATTATATTGGTGAAGGGTCTCTTCATTTGTTGTGTCAATAATTGCTGCTGATTCCCTGCTCTGGGTGGGACAAGGATGTCTCAGGTCAAACCTCTCTGCTGACAGACTAGCTTGTGTGACAGGATTATCCTTACTGCTGCCACTAGGCACATGATTGTTTACTACCTCTCAACCATAAACAGCACAGAGAGTTTTGGAGTATTTTGAGAGTCTTAATTAGCATAGGACTTTTTCTTCTTGTTGAGTCAATGATCGCCGCCAGGCCTCTATATCCTTAGGTACCTGGGAATATATTAATCAATGTATTTGGAATATAGCAAAGGAAATATGGTAGTTTTTGATGTTAGCAATACTAGACTTTTTGAGTTAATGGATTTTCTCTTTTGTAATAGATCACTGTACTTTGTTATATATCACTGTGTCCTTGCTGTGTAAGAATGTAACTTTATCATATCTTAAGACTAAATAGATCTTAAGGGGAGCATTGGTGAAAGGATTTTCATTTGTTGGGCTGATGTTTGCTGCTAAATCTCCATGTTCCCTACTCTTATAATGAATATAACTAACATATAGGAGAAATAAGTATTAACCTTTAAGCATATATGAGAAATAAGTGTTAACCTTTAAGACTAATCATGTTAACCTTGGGTTAAATAAATTCCTTTCTTGCTTGTAACTCACTACACCCTCACCCTATAGGAATGTAACTTTATTTGGAGGGTGGTGCCTGGTTTAAGAAAAAACACCCTTGGAAGAAATAAGTTTTTTTGGTTATCAGAAAGAAAGGATCATAAAATGTAAGCAGGTCTCACTCATGGCCAGAAGATGATGTAATATCCCTAAGACCTTTTTTTTTTATACATTTATGTGAAGCACCTGATTTTGACAAAGGTCAGGACTGCTGACCCCCACGTGACTCTGTATTCATCCCTATGTGTAACAAAAGGTATACAAGCAAACCCAAAAATAAAGGATCGGATCAGTTTCCGGAAAGACTGATTCCCCCATGTCGCTTCTTTCTTGCTCCCGTTTTTCTGGCTGAATTCCCATCTGGAGCATGGATGCTATTCCACGTAATCCAAGTTATTCAGCCTCCTTTTCTCCACTAATCTTCCTGCTACACTATCCATTTCTAATCTCTCTATATCTGTGATTAAATATGTATTTTTCCAAAGACGCCGACTCCGTCCCCCCACCTTCGAATCACCCTGGATCCACCGGGGCTGGACCCCAGCAAGAGAAGCCTCTTGAGAGTCTCTTGGACTGCAACCAGTCAATCCTAAAGGAAATCAGTCCAGAATATTCATTGGAAGGACTGATCCTGAAGCTGAAACTCCAATATTTTGGCCACCTGATGTGAAGAACTGACTCATTGGAAGACCCTGATGCTGGGAAAGATTGAAGGCAGGAGGAAAAGGGGATGCCAGAGGATGAGATGGTTGGATGGCATCACCGACTCGATAGACATGAGTCTGAGCAAGCTCCAGGAGTTGGTGATGAATAGGGAAGCCTGGGGTGCTGCAATCCTTGGGGTTACAAAGAGTCAGATATGACTAAGCAACTGAACTGAACTGGTCTCTGTTCACGAGTGCTGAATAGAAATGAGAAGACAGAATCTGAAGGGGTAGAAAAGAAGAGCTTTATTACTTTGCCAGGTAAAGGAGGACACAGTGGGATCCTGCCTTGCAAAACTATGTCCCTACCCAGGAGGATCTGACTTGGAGTCTTGTAACTCCCAAGGGTGAGGTCTCTGACAAGCTGAGGGTGTGTGCAGGGCCTCAGGCGATGGGTCTCCTAATCTTCACAAACTTCTCATTGATCTTGCCTCAGGTGATTCCTTGGCTGCTTCTCCCTTGATTAGCAACTGTTCATATCTGCCCTTTGTAACTCAAGGAAGGTCATGGAGGCTGGAGTCTTGCGCAACGTGCTTAGTCACTCAGTCGTGTCCGACTCTTTTCGACCCCATGGACTGCAGCCTGCCAGACTCCTCTGTCCATGGGATTCTCCAGGCAAGAATACTGGAGTGGGTTTCCATGCCCTCCTCCAGGGGACTCTTCCTAACCCAGGGATCTAACCCAGGTCTCCCACAATGCAGGTGGATTCTTTACCATCTCAGCCACCAGGGAAGCCCAATTTCTTTTGAGAAATGGGGGACAAAACAGAGGCCTCCATGCCCTGGGGCCCCACAGGGCCCCATTCGGTTTTACTTGGAGAGTGGTCAGCGTGGTGAGGGCATGGAAAAAATCTCCTTACCCTCTTTCCATGCCTTGCCGTAACATCTCTTCCATCTGGCTATGCCTGAGTTGTATGTTTCTCTGAGTTCTGTGAGCCATTCTAGCAAAGTAATCAAAGCCCTACTGGCACAAATATGTTGAAATTGGCACTAGCACCTTTCAACAACCTCACAAGAAGAAAAGGGCCACCTTTGGGGGAAATTACCATTTACCCACAGTCGGCAGTTCAGGAGCTTGTAATATGACTCCACCTCCTGCTCCAAAGATGGAGCCTGTGGCCATTCTGATCAATTACAGTGCTCCAGAGTCTCGGGCTCTTTTCTCTGAATCACCAAGTGTCTGGCCTCCATGTGGACAGACACTGTGCTCTCTGCACCGCATGAAAACAAAGAAATGGGCCCCGATGCCTGCTTCGAGCACCTCACAGTGGTGCTCAGTCAGTTAAGTTCAGTCACTCAGTCATGTCCGACTGTTTGTAACCCCATGAATTGCAGCACGCCAGGCCTCCCTGTCCATCACCATCTCCCGGAGTTCACTCAGACTCACGTCCATCGAGTTGGTGATGCCATCCAGCCATCTCATCCTCCATCGTCCCCTTCTCCTCCTGCCCCCAATCCCTCCCAGCATCAGAGTCCTTTCCCATGAGTCAACTCTTTGCATGAGGTGGCCAAAGTACTGGAGCTTCAGCTTTAGCATCATTCCTTCCAAAGAAATCCCAGGGCTGATCTCCTTCAGAATGGACTGGTTGGATCTCCTTGCAGTCCAAGGGACTCTCAAGAGTCTTCTCCAACACCACACTTCAAAGGCATCATTTCTTCGGGGCTCAGCCTTCTTCCCAGTCCAACTCTCACATCCATACATGACCATTGGAAAAACCATAGCCTTGACTAGACGGACCTTAGTCAGTAAAGTAATATCTCTGCTTTTGAATATACTATCTAGGTTGGTCATAACTTTCCTTCCAAGGAGTAAGCGTCTTTTAATTTCATGGCTGCAATCACCATCTGCAGTGATTTTGGAGCCCCCCAAAATAAAGTCTGACACTGTTTCTACTGTTTCCCCATCTATTCCCCATGAAGTGATGGGACCAGATGCCATGATCTTTGTTTTCTGAATGTTGAGCTTTAAGCCAACTTTTTTCACTCTCCTCTTTCACTTTCATCAAGAGGCTTTTTAGCTCCTCTTCACTTTCTGCCATAAGGGTGGTGTCATCTGCATATCTGAGGTTATTGATATTTCTCCTGGCAATCTTGATTCCAGCTTGTGCTTCTTCCAGCCCAGCTTTTCTCATGATGTACTCTGCATATAAGCTAAATAAGCAGGGTGACAATATACAGCCTTGATGTACTCCTTTTCCTATTTGGAACCAATCTGTTGTTCCATGTCCAGTTCTAACTGTTGCTTCCTGACCTGTATATAGGTTTCTCAAGAGGCAGGTCAGGTGGTCTGGTATTCCCATCTCTTGGAGAATTTTCCACAGTTTATTGTGATCCACACAATCAAAGGCTTTGGCATAGTCCATAAAGCAGAAATAGATGTGTTTCTGGAACTCTCTTGCTTTTTCGATGATCTAGCGGATGTTGGCAATTTGATCTCTGGTTTCTCTGCCTTTTCTAAAACCAGCTTGAACATCAGGAAGTTCACGGTTCACATATTGCTGAAGTCTGGCTTGGAGAATTTTGAGCATTACTTTACTAGCATGTGAGATGAGTGTAATTATGCGGTAGTTTGAGCATTCTTTGGCACTGCCTTTCTTTGGAATTGGAATGAAAACTGACCTTTTCCAGTCCTGTGGCCACTGCTGAGTTTTCCAAATTTGCTGGCATATTGCGTGCAGCATTTTCACAACATCACCTTTCAGGATTTGAAACAGCTCAACTGGAATTCCACCACCTCCACTAGTTTTGTTCGTACAGGGCAGAAAATAAAAGCACAAAAAGTTAATGAAGGTAATTAGATAACACTGGATAACAAGAGATGAAATGTCACAGAGTCCTTGCCACTCATCAGAAAAGTGTCAGGGTGGGCAGTGATAGTTAGGGAGTTTGGGATGGATGTGTACACATTGCCATATTTAAAATGGATAACCAACAAGGACCTATTGTATAACACAGGGAACTCTGCCCAATGTCATGTGGCAGCCTGGATGGGAGGGGTGTTTGGGGGAGAGTGGATACATGCATATGTATAGCTGAGTCCCTTTGCTGTTCACCTGAAACTATCACATTGTTAATTGTGATAATTATATCCCACAATTATATAATTGTGAAAATTATATATTTATTTTTACAAAATAAAAAAGTTTTTAAAAAAGAAAAGTGTCAGAGGACTTGAAGCCCGTAGTGGGGTGTTTTTTGTTTTTTGGGTTTTTTTGCCTCTCCCTTCTTCTAAGGCCTACTCAAGTGTCTAAGACTGAACTTAGGTGTCACCTTCCCCTAGGGAGACCTCCCTGAGACTCTCTTGCCTCATCATACACACACTTACTAACACACACACATACTCAACCAATCCACATGGAGTCTCCTCTCAGCGCTTCTTAATATCTTTACACAGGTGTATATGTATATATATATATATATATATATATATGCCTTTCCCACAGTTCATAGTTGAGGCTGTGAGTTTCTTCAGAGCAGTTGGTGGATATTGGGATATGCACACCTCTCCCTCATTCTAACGAGATTTTTCCCACCCAACCCTCTTTCTTTCCTTCTCCTTCCAGAGGTATCAGAGCTCCATGACAACCTAAAGGCTCTTCCTGCCTTCCCTTGCTACTTCCCTCTGAAAATCTCCTGCACATCAAATTCCATGTTAGCATCTGCTTCTTAGCAAACCCTAACACATTCTAATAAGGAATTGCTTGGCGGCCCTAGTGGTAAAGAACCCACCTGCCAATGCAGGAGATGCGGGTTCAACCCTGCGGGGGACGACCCGTGAAGGGTTAAGTCTTGGGAGCTGCTCGGCAGGTATGCAGAGCCTTAGGCATGTTCCTAAGCTCCCTGTCCCGCCACCCTCAAGAATTTTTATAGCCCTTAAGGCTCCAAGATGTTTCGTTTCGGCAACATTTCCTAGAAGATAGATTATCTTATTATGTATACTTCATAGAAGATAGGTTATCTGATTGTGTTCTGTATACAATGGTAAGGGTCTGGTGATTGTATCTTGAGATTAAAAACAACCTTGTGAATGTCATAAGTCACGTACTTTACCCTATATATACTGCAGCACAATAAAGCAAGGCATCAGCCATTTTGGGCTGATCCTCTCAACCCCATCTTTTGTCTCTCTCTTATTTTCTTAGCGGGGACGCTCCGTTCTCTCCCTGTGCAGGTGCGACTCTTGCTTGTGCTGGCCGCGGCAGGTGGCGCCCAACGTGGGGCTCGACTTCGACAGTTTTCCTCGCCACTACTCTTATTAATTGAAAAGAGTGAGTATATGAGTATACAAGTGAATTAAATTGAGGAGGAGTAGTAAGGTATATAGTTGAGAGTATAAATATGGGACAGACGCATAGTCGTCAATTGTTTGTACACATGTTATCTGTAATGTTAAAACATCGGGGAATTACTGTTTCTAAACCTAAATTAATCAATTTTCTTTCATTCATCGAGGAAGTTTGCCCTTGGTTCCCCAGAGAAGGTACAGTAAATTTAGAAACATGGAAGAAGGTAGGGGAACAAATTCGGACTCATTATACTTTACATGGCCCTGAAAAAATCCCTGTCGAAACTTTATCCTTTTGGACACTAATTCGTGATTGCCTGGACTTTGATAATGATGAATTAAAACGTTTAGGAAATTTATTAAAACAGGAAGAAGATCCTCTCCATGTTCCTGATTCGGAACCCAGGTATGCTGTTCCCGAGGGAGTTGAAGGCGATCCTCCATTTTCTAACTTATTGCGTCCTTCGGATAATGATGATTTACTTTCATCCACAGATGAGGCGGAATTAGACGAAGAAGCTGCTAAATACCATCAAGAAGATTGGGGTTTTTTAGCACAAGAAAAGGGGGCGTCAACATCTAAAGATGAATTGGTTGAATGTTTAAAAAACCTCACTATTGCTTTACAGAACTCAGGAATCAAGCTTCCTAGTAACAATGCTAAATCTCCTTCTGCTCCGCCCCTTCCCCCTGCCTATGCTCCTTCCGTTGTGGCTGGTCTCGATCCCCCGCAGACCCCTGGGTTGAGAAGATCCCCTGGAGGAGGGCATAGTAACCTGCTCCAGTATTCTTGCCTGGGGAATCCCATGGACAGAGGAGTTTGGTAGGCTGCAGTCTATAGGGTCACACAGAGTCAGAAATGACTAGGGCGACTTAGCACGTAAGTGACTTGGCATGCATGCACCAAATTTATATAAACATTTATATATTTATATATTTATATAAATAAACATATGCTAAGTCACCCCAGTCGTGTCCAACTCTCCGTGACCCTGTGGACTGTAGCCCTCCAGGCTCTTTTGTCCATGGGATTCCCCAGGCAAGAATACTGGAGTGAGTTGCCATTTCCTTCTCCAATAAATAAACATAGTTATTTATAAAATATTTATATCAAATACATTCAGAATATTGGCTTATTGGCTGGCAATATCAATCCTACTGATTAACATCTTTCGGGTACTTAATTTTTCATCTATTAAAGTGTGACTTGAGCGCTTCCTTGGTAGTGGTGAAGAATCTTTCTGCCAAGGCAGGAGACTGGATTCGATCCCTGCACTGGGAAGATCCCACATGCTGTGGAACAACTAAGCCCGAGAGCCACAACTACTGAGCCTGTGCTCTAGAGCCTAGCAGCCACAACTACCGAAGCCCATATACCTAAAGCCCACTTTCCGCAACAAGAGAAGCCACCGCAATGAGCAGCCCATGCACCGCTAGAGTGGTGCCACTGGAGAAAACCCCGAGCAGCAACAGACCCAGCACAGCCAAAAATGAAAAGCAATGAAATTAAAAAAATGTCTTCAAGCGTGACCTTGAAAAAAAATACTAACATTGTCCCATTGGGATATAATATTCTTTTTAACATAATGAAACAAACAGATGTAACTAGGACTCTTCCTTCCTTTTTTGCAGGATAACACAGTAGCAATTAATAGTATCAGCTCCCAGATAACTAGAAATCAAATCACAACTCAACTGCTCACTGGTTCTATAGCCTTTGGCAAATCACTTAAGCTTTTTAAACTCCTGTTTCTGATCTGTAAAATGGGAGAATGCATCCTCATCTGTAATGTATGACTTCAAAAAAATGGTACCCACCATATAGGATTGTTTTATGAATTCATTAATAAGAGGTGGCAAGAATACACAGAAGAACTATACAAAAAAGATCTTCATGACCCAGATGATCACAAAGGTGTGATCACTCACACTCACCTAGAGCTGGACATCCTGGAATGTGAAGTCAAGTGGGCCTTAGGAAGCATCACTGCGAACAAAGCTAATGGAGGCAATGGAATTCCAGTTGAGCTACTTCAAATCCTGAAAGATGATGCTGTGAAAGTGCTGCACTCAATATGCCAGAAAATTTGGAAAACTCAGCAATGGTCACAGGACTGGAAAAGGTCAGTTTTCATTCCAATTCCAAAGAAAGGTAATGCCAAAGAATGCTCAAACTACCACACAATTGCACTCACCTCACATGCTGTAAAAGTAATGCTCAAAATTCTCTAAGCCAAGCTTCAGGAATATGTGAACCATGAACTTTCAGATGTTCAAGCTGGTTTTAGGAAAGGCAGAGAAACCAGAGATCAAATTGCCAACATCCGATGGATCGTTGAAAAAGCAAGAGAGTTCCAGAGAAACATCTATTTCTGCTTTATTGACTATGCCAAAGCCTTTGACTGTGTGGATCACAATAAACTATGGAAAATTCTCCAAGAGATGGGAATACCAGACCACCTGACCTGCCTCTTGAGAAACCTATATGCAGGTCAGGAAGCAACAGTTAGAACTGGACATGGAACAACAGACTGGTTCCAAATGGGAAAAGGAGTACATCAAGGCTGTATATTGTCACCCTGCTTATTTAATTTCTATGCAGAGCACATCATGAGAAAAGCTGGGCTGGAAGAAGCACAAGCTGGAATCAAGATTGCCAGGAGAAATATCAATAACCTCAGATATGCAGATGACACCACCCTTATGGCAGAAAGTGAAGAGGAGCTAAAAAGCCTCTTGATGAAAGTGAAAGAGGAGAGTGAAAAAAGTTGGCTTAAAGCTCAGCATTCAGAAAACAAAGATCATGGCATCTGGTCCCATCACTTCATGGCAAATAGATGGGGAAACAGTGGCTGACTTTATTTTTCTGGGCTCCAAAATCATTGCAGATGGTGACTGCAGCCATGAAATTAAAAGAGGCTTGCTCCTTGGAATGAAAGTTATGACCAACCTGGACAGCATATTCAAACGCAGAGACATTACTTTGCCAACAAAGGTCTGTCTAGTCAAGGCTATGGTTTTTCCAATGGTCATGTATGGATGTGAGAGTTGGACTGGGAAGAAAGCTGAGCGCCGAAGAACTGATGCTTTTGAAGTGTGGTGTTGGAGAAGACTCTTGAGAGTCCCTTGGACTGCAAGGAGATCCAACCAGTCCATTCTGAAGGAGATCAACCCTGGGATTTCTTTGGAAGGAATGATGCTAAAGCTGAAGCTCCAGTACTTTGGCCACCACATGCGAAGAGTTGACTCATGGGAAAAGACTCTGATGCTGGGAGGGATTGGGGGCAGGAGGAGAAGGGGACAACGGAGGATGAGATGGCTGGATGGCATCACTGACTCGATAGACGTGAGTTTGAGTGAACTCTGGGAGTTGGTGATGGACAGGGAGGCCTGGCGTGCTGCAGTTCATGGGGTTACAAAGAGTCGGACAAGATTGAGCGACTGAACTGAACGAATTAATTTCTGGTGCAACGTGCAACAAAAGACCTATCCTAATGGATTTAAAAGCACTTTGCAAACTAGAAAGCACTTCAGGAAATTCATTTTTTCTAAATGCGTATTTAGCATTGCCCATTGCCTTTTATGGAAAACTGAGGTTAATTCACATCAGCAAGAGAAAGCTGAGGGACTTGCTTATGGTTGTGTTTCTGATTTATTAACACAGCACTTAATATTAGAAAATAAACTCTTTGACATTTCTATAAGTAGAGGTATTTTGGTTAAAAATACTTTTTCTTTCCAAATTCTTTCAATTGTTCTCCAGAATAAGCCAGAAAAGCTGTCGCATTAGTAACAAATCTGCTTTTAATATCCGTTCATCTCTTTTTAAAAACTGGAATATACTGATTCATAATGTTGCGTTAGTTTCAGTGAATCATTTATACCTATACATATATCTTTTTTTTTTTTTTAAGATTCCTTTCCCATTTAGGTCATTACAGAGTACTGAATAGAGTTCCCTGTGTTATACAGTAGGTCCTTATTAGTTATTTATTTTATATATAGTAGTGTGTATGTGTATGTGTTAGTCCCAATCTCCCCATTTATCACTCCTCCCTTTCCCTCCTTGTAACCCGCAAGTTTGTGTTCTCTAACTGACTCTATCTCTGTTTCACAAATTAGTTCATTTTACCATTTTTTTAGATTCCACTTATACGCAACATCATGTGATATTTGTCTTTCTGACTCACTTCACTCAGTATGACAACAATCTCTAGGTGTATCTCTTTCTAACAGGAGAACCTGCGGGGTTGGGGCAGCAGCTGGAGCTGGAAGATCAGGGAATCCCCAAGGGGCAGGCAGTGTTCTCAGCAGGCTTCTAGAACAGCAGCCCGAATTTCCAAATCCTTTGTTGCAGGGCCTCGGGCAGAAGGCAGGTTAACACAGAAAGGAGCCCAGAAGGGGAAGAACCAGCCCAGCAGATGAAAAAGAAAAGATAGGTGTGGCTGCACCTGAGGGGAGGTGCAGGATGGACCGGATGAGCGCGCGCTCGGAGAACCCAGCTGCTCACAACTGTTGGGGAGCCGGAGCTGCGCCCCTCTGCGCAGCCAGACCCCGGCGTTGGCGGGGGCACCCCGGGAAGAGGGAACTCCACCTGTGCGCCCGGCCTTGCGCCGCGGGCGGCGCGGGAGGAACTGCAGCTCCCGGGCCGGGCGGGGCGGGCACGTGGTGCGCGGCTGCCGCGATAAAGAACGCCCCTGGGAGCCGGAGCGCAGCGGCGCAGGCGGCCTCGCGGCGGCTGGGTGAGCGCGGCCGGGCGGCGTGGACGGACGCACCGACGGACGGACGCATGGAGACCAACAGACAGGGAATGAGCGCAGAGGGGCGGCGGGGAGCGGACTCGGGGGTGCGTGAGACCGTGACGGCCGGACGCAAAGGTCAAGGCTGGGGAGCTGGGAAATGGAGTCTGGGGGAGCGTGAACGCGACACCCTCCCGGCCCGGGGGTAGTCCGGACGGACGAACAGACGGAAAGGGGGACCCACTCCGCTAGGTTCTGTCCAGACCGCAGAGCCGGGCCTCAAGGATCCTTTTTTTAAAATGATCAGAGTCAGCCACTGGGGAGAAGAGAGTTTAGGAATTAAGTGTGATACAGTCCCTTCATTTGATGGGACGCTGTATTTCTGCATTTTTGTGTGTTTAGTTTCTCTATTTCTGTCTTTCGAGTGACTCTCCACGCCTAGAACTGCATCTTCCTCTTCCTCCCCCAGCGATTTTTTTAACTTTGTTCCTTTAAGAGAGCTTGACTTAGGCAGCTTGAATTCTTTGCACTAAGGATTCTTGTCTGTGGAAAGAGGTGTTAAGATTTCCAGAATAATAAGTGTTTAAGTAATGATATTCTAAATACTCCTATTTACAAAATACGGATCATTCTCAGTTACCAGGGTTGTGATTTTTTTTTTTTTAACTCCATCTCTTCCTGAAGCAGTTTCACAGTTTGCAAAGCCAGTAAACTTTGCTCATTTATTTTCCCTTGTGACTCAGCTGGTAAAGAATCCGCCTGCAATGCAGGAGACCTGGGTTCGATCGCTGGGTTGGGAAGGTCCCCTGGAGGAGGGAAAGGCTACCCACTCCAGTATTCTGGCCTGGAGAACCCCATGGACCATGGGGTCGCAAAGAGTCAGATGAGACTGAGCAATTTTTACTTCACTTCACTTCCTGAAGCATTTTCACGGTTTCTAAAGCCAGCAAACTGTTCATTTATTTAGTGTATTGCTCCGCACAAAGATAGATTTTTGAACCCTTCTTGCCCCCTGACGGCTTACACTGGAAAAGAAGAGCCAGAACTACCTATCTCTGATGTAGTTTTTAATGAAAAGCAAATGTTTGAGGGAATTCTAAAGGGTAAGAAATTATTTTCATTTAGGGGATCAGAGAATGTCCTCTCATATTTAAGGTGAGTTCCAAAAGTTGGTTATACTGAAGGGGCTGAAATGGGAGATACTGCCATTCTGGGTGGGAGAACAGGCGAGCCAGGACAAGGTCGGTTGCAACAGAGCACCAGGGACCAGTTGGACTGGGGCACTTCAGGTGTGGGGAGATCTCTGCAGAGACAATAGACCAGGAAATTGGGTATTTGTCCCGTGGAAGCCAGGAAGAAGTTAGTGTTTTCTGAGCAGGGCCAAATCAAGATCAGAAATGTCTGAGCTACTAGGTTAATCTGGTGGCCTGCCTATGTTGGAGAAGAGAGTTGGGGTTAGGACAGTGATTCCCAACTCTTATCCCAAGCCTCATATCTTTTAACAAAGCAAGCTGTATTTAAGTGTGCTTAATCTGAGACATTGATAGATAGATAAGTCTTTCTATCTTGCCAGTCCAGGCTTTTGACCATCCTAAGAATATCCTTGTAACTGCCCTAAATACGAAATAAATGCAGCTGAAAGCACAAGAATATGGAAATCTAGAGTGTACGGCCTCTAGGAGACTTGATATGGAACCTAGCTCTCTGAACTTTTATCTCTTGAACCTTCTTGAGCCCCTTTAATATGGAGTTGTGCCCATTGGTCTAGATAAGAGGTGATTAACGATGTGTAAGTTATGAGAGGGACAGTAAGGGGAGCGGGAAGGGTTGCAGGGAAAGAAGATAACAGATGGAAAGGAAATGACTTAGTCCCTGAATAGAAAAGAGTAGCCAGGGTTGGGGAGGTGGTGCGGACGGAGCTGAGATGACAGGAAACGGTGCTGATAAAGGAAAGCTGCCTATTCTCTCCTATAGTCACCAGGCAAGACTATTCATGTAATTCTCTCAGCACCCCTATGAAAAGTGATTACTATTATCCCCGTTTACTGAAGGGGAACCTGAAGCACAGAGAGGTTAAATAGTAGTCCTGAGGTCACCCAGCTGGTAAGTGGTGGAGCCAGGATGTGGACACAGGAAGTCTGACTCCAGACCTAGAGCTCTAACCCTGCTACTGTAAGGAGCAAACGAAGACAGTGTTTAGATGGTCAGATGGCAGGTTTGCTTTAGGCTGTCCTGAGTTGAGATGCGTGCAGGAGGAGGATGCATGCAGTTGACGGCGTGCAGTGGACGCAGCGTCAGCCTCGTTTGGTGCTCAGACCTTCCTCTGGGGTAGACAGGGTCTTGTGTTCTTGACCTTGCATTTTCCCCATGGGCCAGGTGATTACATTTCTCTTTCAAAACTTCCAACAGGATTTAGTGGCATCTTCAAACTAGGAGAAGTCAGAGAAATCCTAGTAGCCTTTATATCTGGTAAGGTTCCCTTTGTTGCCCTTCAGTAGCAAAACCCCTTTCAGAGCAAAACTACTCGAAGGCTTTGGGCTTAATTTCAGGAGCAGAGCTCACCAGGGATGTATCTCTTTGTAAGGGGAGGTATCACCATTGGCCAGCCACAAAAACAATATGTTTTGCCACCTGTACCCTTTCATGTTTTTGTCCTTGTTCTGCCCTGTTTCTAGCTTCAAGAGCTCACTTGAGCCAGGATCTTAGGGGATACAGAAAAAGTAGAAGTGATCTCTGTACTCTGGAAGTTTATGCTCCTATCTGGGGAGATGAGATTAACAGTTATAAAAAATGAACACAATAGGATAGTCCATAATATTACATTATGTGGGTCAAATGTAAGCATAGTGGGCATTGGTGTTTTTTTGTTTTCTTTTTTTTGGTGCTCTAGGTCTTTGTTGCTATGCGTGGACTTTCTCTAGTTGTGGCGAGCATGGGGAGGCTCCTCTTCCTTGCGGGCGTGCCGGCTTCTCATTGCAGTGGCTTCTCTTGTTGCGAAGCACAGGCTCGAGTTGTAGCTTTGGGACTCTAGAGCTCAGGCTCAGTGGATGTGCACAGGCTTAGTTTTAAAGCACATGGAATCTTCGCGGACCAGGGATCGAACCTATGTCCTCTGTGTTGGCAGGTGGATTCTTACCTGTTGCACCACCAGGGAGTCTGGCATTTGGTTTTTAAAAGTGACCTCAGAACTATAATGGGGCATCCCTGTGGCTCAGAGGTTAAAGCGTCTGCCACCAATGCGTGAGACCCGGGTTCGATCCCTGAGTCGGGAAGATCCCCTGGAGAAGGAAATGGTAACCCCCTCCAGTATTCTAGCCTGGAGAATCCCATGGACAGAGAAGCCTGGTAGGCTACAGTCCACGGGGTCGCAAAGAGTCGGACACGACTGAGCGACTTCACTTTCACTTCAGAACTATAATATACTCTCTCTTGTTAATTGTAGACATCACTAACTTTTCACGAAGCCAAACATCTTTTGTATAATTGTCACCAAATACTGTCTGATTATGTTTTATTTTCTTCTTCAATTGTTAGACTTTGCATGTGTGCCTTCAAATTTTCATGTCCTCCAGCTCAAAAATTAATAGTGCTTCTGGAAGTAGTTAAATGGCAGAGGTGGGAGATGAACCAGGTAGCCTCCTGTGGCATCTAGGCTATTAACCAGGATGCTTGATGCCTCTCTTTGCCTGTTTTGGGCAACTTCTTGGCTTTTTTTATGCTGGTTATGAGCAGGTACATTCTCAGCCGGGTGGTGAGGGATCCTTTTACCCCAAATGAGTGTTTGTGAGGTTCATTGTCTCAGCAGAGATCTCTGTGGAAGTAATCATCCAGCTACAATCTGGACACCTCATTCAATCACTCACATAGAAAGAAGAAAGTGAAGTCACTCAGTTGTGTCCAACTCTTTGCGACCCCATGGACTGTAGCCTGCCAGGCTCCTCCATCCATGGGATTTTCCAGGCAAGAGTACTGGAGTGGGTTGCCATTTCCTTCTCCAGGGGATCTTCCTGACCCAGGGATTGAACCTGGGTCTCCCGCACTGCAGGCAGACTCTTTACCATCTGAGCCACCAGGGAAGCCCAATCACTCACATATCCATCACTTTTTAATTGAACACAAGGTGTCCAACAGAGCACTCAGTTCAGGGAAAGCAAAGACAAATGAAATCTATTTCCCGTCATGGGGGAGCTTGGTCTAGTGGGGAAGAGGTGAATGTCATATTTGTGATGTGATTTACTAAAGCCAGGGAAACAGGGAAAAACTGATTAAAACTAGAATATGAAAGGATAGTTAGGTAAATCTAATGATAATCATGTAGCTCACACTGAAGGCTTTTAAGGCTTAAATACTGGTCTTAGGGGAGATTCTTACTCAACCATATGAAGTTATGAAAAGACATAAGACTGTCCCTTTTCTCCTGACCAGATTTCAACCTGAGTGATGTATTTGACCTTGCTGAATTTGGTTCATATTCTTTCTTCTGCTGGTTTTCATCCCTGCTCTCTGAGGTTTCAAACTGCCTTGGTCATCTGTATAGATAAGCTGGGAGTCCTTTCCAGTGGTATTTTCCTAAAACATTACCCTCTTGTCTCCATCTCTGCTGTCTTTAAAATATAGTTTCCTCCTTTATAGTGTAAAGCTCTCACATTTTACATTCCTCTCGTTTGCTCTGTGTTTGTAAACTTGTAAGCATTTTTCACAGTTCTAAACTGTGTAGGAATGGACTTTGCCCCAGAGTTTATCATTAATTGACATTTCTCGAAGACAGGAAGGACATTATATGTTTTCCAGACATTTCAGCAACTTGATGGCCTCCCCAAAGAAGAAGCTGCAAGGTCTTGTTGCTGCGACCATCACGCCGATGACTGAGCATGGGTAACTATGATTTGGGACTAAAGGGATCTCTCTCCACCATAATGATCCAAAGGTCTCCATAGTAGCGGTGGCTTGGCTTCTGCATCTTCCACCCCTACAGTGTCTCTGAGCCCAGGTCAGAGAAGAGGTCTCTATATCCCAGGCAGTGCCGAGGGAGATAAGATAATATATGGCAGCTCCCCTTCCTCCCAGTATCCGTAGCCCCACAAAGCAAAATTCTGCTTGCATTTTATCAGAGCCCTGCCCATTCCAAATAAGACCAGTGGAGTTGGGTGAGGAAAATCTCATTTTAGCAGGATTTGATATCAAGCTCTGGCCTCTAGAAGCTGTGTCTAGACTGTTCATGGATGTGATGAAATGTCCTACCCTGAAGAAAGTGGGGAAGGTTTCTGCCAGATGGCCCCCTTAAGGCATGTTTTACAGACTCATTTCAACATTGGTTAAATGATGGGGAGCTTGCAAAAGGGAGGTAATAACAGATGATTGCTGAGAAATTGTTACCCAAGCAAGCGTTTTCCAGATGAATAGTATGGTGGTACTAGCAGAGAGTGGTCATGTGCCCCGGGCATCCATGAGCAGTATATAAATCCTCCCTGAATGTTACCATTAACACAGTGGGGATTTGTCCACCTTCTGGATCTGTTTTTGACATGTTAGAAGAAAAGCTTCTCCTTTCTTCCTCCATTTAATTGCAGCCATACCTACATTATGGAGTTATGAGTATTAAAATGAGATAATCCATTAATAGTGTTTAGCACAGGGTCAGCATGTGCTTAGGTTAATTAGTTTGAATTGCTACTGTGGCATAAGGGATAAATGAAAGATGACGTATTCTATAAGCCTTTAAATGAGACTTGTTTTTGGTCTTCTGTTACTGAATTTTTACAAACCTTAACCCTATCCCTTTAAAGTGGATGACATTTCTTATGACTTTTACTGTTCTTAATTCAGAGTTGGCTGTATCAGTTTTCCCTTAGGCCATTGGAGTTCAAACATTTTCACTTCTAAGATTCTCAAAAAATCACATCTTTACTAGGTCTAAGTAAAATTCTTGCTGAGATGGCATGGTTAATAGCATTTTTTTTTTTTCTGTTGCCTCTCCATTTCCACAAGCTCTAAGAAAGACTGAAGTCAGCTCTTTCTCGATGTGTCAGCTACTTGTTGGGCCGATAAAACAGCAGTCATGTGATTGCATGAGCAGACAGGATTTACTTCCTGTTATGGAGTAAGATCCTGTTTGCAAGCTCAGAACACTGCATCTGGTTGGTGCTACTTTAACCTTTTTAATCAGATCCCTCTTAGCCTAGAAGTGGCTTTCTTCAAAGTCCTGCTTGTTCATCTGGAACCCTCGCAGCGTCTGTGTTTTCACTCTATCCTGCTGTTTCCCTGGGATACCAGGACCCACACATATTAGAGATAACTAAAATGACTCTGCTTTTCTGGATCCTTCTGTGTTTCCCAAATACTTCTAGCCCTGTTGCCTCCACTCACTATTTCCCCTTTTTTTTTTCATGAATTCTTTTCTCTTCTAGGACCCTCTCTTTCCTGAAGTGTGAAATAAAAATGTGTTTTTATAAGGGCCTTGTAAGAATTTAAATTAAATCAAAATGTGTGTAAGTACATGGTACATAGTAGGCATGTAAGTTTTGTCAGTTCCCTTTTCTCTCCATCTTTCTGCTCCATCTAAATATTCCTATAGCTATGAAGCAGGTTTGGAGCACCCACCAAGAGCAGGTAGATATTAACCTACTTGCCCACAAGAGAATCTGTTTTTCTGACATGTTTTCTAAGAGACAGGACAGAAAGAAGAGCCACATGGAATCTAACACCTAGAAATTCTGCCCAGTGACCTACCAACATAGGAGGCTTCCTAACCTGGCTCTTAAAGCATGGCCTCCATAATTCAGAATGGCTGAATTCCAGTGATTCAACTCTGAACATAAGTTGATGTCCTAAAGTGAGGAAGGTGGCAGGAAAAAAACATGGTTAAATAGATTTTAGTTAGAATATCTGGGTTCCTAACCCCCAGCACTGACACCACTAGCTATCTGACCCTGGGGAGCTCTATTCACCTTGTGAAAGTTCTCTCATATTTTGTAAGGAGACAGAATTCAACCACATAATCTCTAAGGCCGTTCAAATGCTGAGAGTCCAGAGTTCTCTAGTGTTAGGTTATTAGGGATAGTGTGGTGGTCTCCATTAAGTAAGAATTTCTGAGTACCTGCAACTCCAGTCCATCCTCCGCACTGTAGTCCAATGAGTTTCCTAATAAATGAATATAATCATTTGATGAACATGAACTTGGGCAAATTCCAGGAGATGGTGGGGGACAGGGAGGCCTGGTTTGCTGCAGTCCATGAGGTCACAGGGTCGGACATGACTTGGCAACTGAACAACAACAAATTAGATTTACTCTCTT
This sequence comes from Ovis aries, assembly GCF_016772045.2. Classification (NCBI taxonomy): domain Eukaryota; kingdom Metazoa; phylum Chordata; class Mammalia; order Artiodactyla; family Bovidae; genus Ovis; species Ovis aries. The sequence goes on from NC_056065.1 coordinate 63,298,505, forward strand.
AAGACTCTCTCCGAAGTCAGTTTTGTCTAAACCTTGCTACTCACAAGGTCCATGGACCGTTAGCTCCAACATCACATAGGAACTTGGTAGAAATGCAGTATCTCGGGTGCTGCTACGCACCACTGAACTAGAACCTGTATTTTAGCAGTGTCCCTGAATGATTCTTTAGCACATTGAAGCCCGGCATCAACTGGTTGAAGCCCAGAACCTGGGATGACATAGGAAGTCCTTTACAGTCTACCTTTCCTACTACATTTCTTTTCCCCAAAACACCTCATCCCCTTTCTTCTCTGTGTGCCTTTACACATTTTGTATCCTCTGCCTTTTTCTACCACCATCCTCTCCTTTCCCTGCTCCATTTGAACTTGTCTATTCATCCGTCATTGAGTTAGACAAGGCTGTGGTCCTAGTGTGATTAGATTGACTAGTTTTCTGTGAATATGGTTTCAGTGTGTCTGCCCTCTTGCAACACTTACCATCTTACTTGGGTTTCTCTTACCTTGGGCTTAGGGTATCTCTTCATGGCTGCTCCAGCAAAGCGCAGCTGCTGCCCTTTACCTTGGACGAGGGATATCTCCTCCCCACTGCCCCTCCCGACCTTGAACGTGGAATAGCTCCTCTAGGCCCTCTGGCACCCACGCAGCCACCGCTCCTTGGACTTGGGGTCTCTCCTCCTGGCCACCACCCCTGGCCTTGGGCGTGGGGCAGCTCCTCCCGGCCACCGCCCCTGGTCTCCAGCGGGGGTAGCTCTTCTCGGCTGCTCCTGCACTGTCGCAGCCTGGTGCTCTCGGCCGCCGCCCCTGACCTCGGACGTGGGGTAGCTCCTCTAGGCTGCCTCCCCTGACCTCGGACGTGGGGTAGCTAATGAAACTAAATCATGCTCTGTGGGGCCACCCAAGATGGGCGGGCATGGTGGAGAGGTCTGACACAATGTGGTCCACTGGAGAAGGGAATGGCAAACCACTTCAGTATTCTTGCCTTGAGAACCCCATGAGCAGTATGAAAAGACAAAATGATAGGATACTGAAAGAGGAACTCCCCAGGTCAGTAGGTGCCCAATATGCTGCTGGAGATCAGTGGAGAAATAACTCCAGAAAGAATGAAGGGATGGAGTCAAAGCAAAAACAATACCCAGTTGTGGATGTGACTGGTGATGGAAGCAAGGTCCGATGCTGTAAAGAGCAATATTGCATAGGAACCTGGAATGTCAGGTCCATGAATCAAGGCAAATTGGAAGTGGTCAAACAGGAGATGGCAAGAGTGAACGTCAACATTCTAGGAATCAGCGAACTAAAATGGACTGGAATGGGTGAATTTAACTCAGATGACCATTATATCTACTACTGTGGGCAGGAATCCCTTAGAAGAAATGGAGTAGCCATCATGGTCAGCAAAAGAGTCCGAAATGCAGTACTTGGATGAAATCTCAAAAATGACAGAATGATCTCTGTTCATTTCCAAGGCAAATCATTCAATATCACGTTAATCCAAGTCTATGTGCCAACCAGTAACACTGAAGAAGCTGAAGTTGAACAGTTCTATGAAGACCTACAAGACCTTTTAGAACTAACACCCAAAAAAGATGTCCTTTTCATTATAGGGGACTGGAATGCAAAAGTAGGAAGTCAAGAAACACTTGGCGTAACAGGCAAATCTGGCCTTGGAATATGGAATGAAGCAGGGCAAAGACTAATAGAGTTTTGCCAAGAAAATGCACTGGTCATAGCAAACACCCGCTTCCAACAACACAAGAGAAGACTCTACACATGGACATCACCAGATGGTCAACACCGAAATCATATTGATTATATTCTTTGCAGCCAAAGATGGAGAAGCTCTATACAGTCAACAAAAACAAGACCAGGAGCTGACTATGGCTCAGATCATGAACTCCTTATTGCCAAATTCAGACTCAAATTGAAGAAAGTAGGGAAAACCACTAGACCATTCAGGTATGACCTAAATCAAATCCCTTATGATTATACAGTGGAAGTGAGAAATAGATTTAAGGGACTAGATCTGATAGACAGAATGCCTGATGAACTATTGAATGAGGTTCGTGACATAGTACAGGAGACAGAGATCAAGACCATCCCCATGGAAAGAAATGCAAAAAAGCAAAATGGCTGTCTGAAGAGGCCTCACAAATAGCTGTGAAAAGAAGAGAAGCGAAAAGCAAAGGAGAAAAGGAAAGATACAAGCATCTGAATGCAGAGTTCCAAAGAATAGCAAGAAGAGATAAGAAAGCCTTCCTCAGAGATCAATGCAAAGAAATAGAGGAAAATAATAGAATGGGAAAGACTAGAGATCTCTTCAGGAAAATTAGAGATACCAAGGGAACATTTCATGCAAAGATGGGCTCGATAAAGGACAGAAATGGTATGGACCTAACAGAAGCAGAAAATATTAAGAGGTGGCAAGAATACACAGAAGAACTGTACAAAAAAGATCTTCATGACCAAGATAATCACCATGGTGTGATCACTTACCTAGAGCCAGACATCCTGGAATGTGAAGTCAAGTGGCCCTTAGGAAGCATCACTACAAACAAAGCTAGTGGAGATGATGGAATTCCAGTTGAGCTGTTTGAAATCCTGAAAGATGATGCTGTGAAAGTGCTGCACTCAATATGCCAGCAAATTTGGAAAACTCAGCAGTGGCCACAGGACTGGAAAAGGTCAGTTTTCATTCCAGTCCCAAAGAAAGGCAATGACAAAGAATGCTCAAACTACCGCACAATTGCACTCATCTCACATGCTAGTAAAGTAATGCTCAAAATTCTCCAAGCCAGGCTTCAGCAATACGTGAACTGTGAACTTCCAGATGTTCAAGCTGGTTTTAGAAAAGGCAGAGGAACCAGAGATCAAATTGCCAACATCCGCTGGATCATGGAAAAAGCAAGAGAGTTCCAGAAAAACATCTATTTCTGCTTTATTGACTATGCCAAAGCCTTTGACTGTGTGGATCACAATAAACTGGGGAAAATTCTGAAAGAGATGGGAATACCAGACCACCCGACTTGCCTCTTGAGAAACCTATATACAGGTCAGGAAGCAACAGTTAGAACTGAACATGGAACAACAGACTGGTTCCAAATAGGAAAAGGAGTACGTCAAGGCCGTATATTGTCACCCTGCTTATTTAACTTATATGCAGAGTACATCATAAGAAATGCTGGGCTGGAAGAAACACAAGCTGGAATCAAGATTGCTGGGAGAAGTATCAATCACCTCAGATATGCAGATGACACCACCCTTATGGCAGAAAGTGAAGAGGAACTAAAAAGCCTCTTGATGAAAGTGAAAGAAGAGAGTGAAAAAGTTGGCTTAAAGCTCAACATTCAGAAAACGAAGATCATGGCATCTGGTCCCATCACTTCATGGGAAATAGATGGGGAAACAGTGGAAACAGTGTCAGACTTTATTTTTGGGGGGCTCCAAAATCACTGCAGATGGTGACTGCAGCCATGAAATTAAAAGACGCTTACCCCTTGGAAGGAAAGTTATGACCAACCTAGATAGCATATTGAAAAGCAGAGACATTACTTTGCCAACAAAGGTCCGTCTAGTCAAGGCTGTGGTTTTCCCAGTGGTCATGTATGGATGTGAGAGTTGGACTGTGAAGAAAGCTGAGCACCGAAGAATTGATGCTTTTGAAGTGTGGTGTTGGAGAAGACTCTTGAGAGTCCCTTGGACTGCAAGGAGATCCAACCAGTCCATTCTGAAGGAGATCAGCCCTGGGATTTCTTTGGAAGGAATGATGCTGAAGCCAAAACTCCAGTACTTTGGCCACCACATGCGAACAGTTGACTCATTGGAAAAGACTCTGATGCTGGGAGGGGTTGGGGGCAGGAGGAGAAGGGGACAACAGAGGATGAGATGGATGGATGGCATCACTGACTCGATGGATGTGAGTCTGAGTGAACTCTGGGAATTGGTGATGGACAGGGAGGCCTGGTGTGCTGCAATTCATGGGGTCACAAAGAGTTGGACATGACTGAGCGACTGAACTGAACTGATTCATCCATCAAAACCATCCTCTGGTTATTCTTCCCCAGTTTCCCTAAAAATAGTTATAGAGTCCTTCCTCTGTGGTCTCATAGCACCCTGTGCCTACCTTTTCATATTATATCACAATTATTTGTTTATGATGATTACTATAATAACTTTGTTACATGTGTGTTTCTGCCAAGATATTTTTTTTCTTCAATCTGGCTGAGCCAGGTCTTAGTTGTAGCATGTGGGATCTTCTGTCTTTGTTTCAACATGTGGGGTTTTTAGTCGTGGCATAGGAACGCTTGGTTGCAGCATGTGTTGATCTAGTTCCCTGACCAGGGATCAAACCTGGACCCCCTTCATTTGGAGCCTGGAGTCTTAGCCACTAGACTGACAAGGGAAGTCACCCAACACGCTTTGAGCTGCCTACCCTTATGTATAGTTATTTATTGGTTACCAGACACTGCATAGGGACTGAGCATATATCTTATTTATCTTTGAATCTTCAGCATTTCACACAGCATATGGTAAATTTTGTTAGCTGTAATTTCATGGGGAGAGGAAGCTAACATTGATTGGCTGAACACTACGTGTTAGTCTTCATGTGGGGCATTTCAAGGGACATATTCCACTTAAATCTTCGTAGCAATGCAGAGCTGTTACTTCTGCTAGTGCAGTTGATGAAACCAAGATCCTATAGACTAATGCCTAATTGGAAAGGAAGGTCAATCTCTACCCAGCCCTATTCATTTCTTTTTCTACATCAGAGTGAAGGACTTTTGTTTTCCTTAGTTGTTCCAAGAAGTCACTTTTTCCAATGGGCAAGTTCACAGTCATTGGAACAGAGAGTCCATTTCAGATTGGCCAAAATGTCTGGAAAAAAGTTGTGTTTTCTCCCTCGAAGGCCCTGAACTTCCTCATGAGAATTTTCACAACACACTGTGGTAACAACACACCTGTTACCCAGCCAGTCAAAGGGCCCAGCCCGCTGGAGATGGATTTGTGTAGACTGTCATCTTTCCAACTGTTGCAGGAAACCGAGCGACCCAGATTTCCAGACTAGGACGCTTTCCGCCTCTGGCAGGGTGGGGTCGTTATAGCTCCTGCTCCTCTCCCAAAGGAGTTTTTAAGTAACCGAGTAGTTACTTTGCCAAAAAGGATGAGCAGCTTCCATCTGATTTTGAAAGCTGAAGTATACATGGAATAGTGTTAGAGTGAAAGTGTTAGTTACTCTGACTCTTCATGACCCCATGGACTGTAGCCCACAGGCTGCTGTGTTCATGGGATTCTTCAGGCAAGAATAGTGGAGTGGGTTGCCATTCTCTTCTCCAAGGGATCTTCCGGACCCAGGGATCAAACCTGGGTATCCTGCATTGAAGACAGATTCTTTACCATCTGAGCCACCAGGGAAGCCCAGGAAAACATTAGATTAAACCAAAAGAATGCATATTAAAGTGAGTATAGTGCCTACTAGGTCTCGGTCACCTGGAGCTCTAAAGGCTCCTCCTTGGTGAAAAGGTCAGGCCTGCTCTCGGTGTGTGAGTATGTGGCCAGGGTAGAACTGGGGAGGTGTTGAGACTTCAGTGAAAGTCTGCAGGAGCCACTGTGTCTGAATCCGTGACTCTAGCATAAGCTATTGCCCAGTGACTTTATTTCCGGTTTCCGGTCCATGATTGGAAAGTCCCTGGGGCCTGACAGAGGTGTCTCCTGGCTGCTTGCATGAGTAGGTGGACATCAGTGGTCAAAACTAGAGCTACTGTCACACAGACAAAGCCCCTGCTGATCATTCCTGCCTCTCAGGGCTTGTTCCAGGTGAAGAGCCGACGGAAGCAGCAAGTGGCAAGTGTGTTGGAAAGGTGTGGTTCCTAGTGGTCACAAATGTCTGAAGCAGAGAGACTTCAAGAATTTGAGCAGGTCCAGCTGACCCAAACGAGGGTCCTGAGAAGAATTGTCTAGGCAGCCCACTCACCCATCTTAGAGTCTTGCTCAGTGAGACTGAGAGGCCAGGATTTGACATTTGAGCAAGTAGGGCAGGGAGGGGCAGTGTTAATGATGCTGGGACATGAGCCATTATGGAAAGCGCCTGCTCCCCTTGCAGGCCTTTCAACTACATTAAAGCGTGCCTTTGCCCAAGTGGCAGCTTGGACTGGTTGTCTCTTGGACATTGTGGGCAGTGGTTGCCTAGGCATCCTTTGTTTTCATCTCTATTGTTCTGTTTCCTTTGACAAATACCCTTTGATGTATATGTTTTCTATATGCCTCAGATATTTTGGTTTCTTTTTGTTTTTTTAGGGACTAATAAGATGAAAAGAATGTTAATAAGGTTAAAATTAAATTAGTATTCTCTGGCCCCACTGACAAAAATGCAAAAGTACTAGCCAACTCATATCAATACTTAGTTTTCTTGTCAACCATGCATTCTGCAACATTCTTGCCCCACTGTTTTCCTTTGTGTTTTCATTCTCTATCCTCCCCACCTATATTTTGATTGAGAACAGGGCACTTTATCTGATCTGTCAGTTTCTAGATTTTTAAACTCAATATGATTTTAAGGAAAAGAGCCCTTATTGCCTGAAGTATCAGATCTTTACAAGGTCAGTACTTTTCAAACTGGAAAGCACATCCAGATCATCTGGAGGTCTTGTTACAGTGCAGATTCTGACCAAGAGAACTGTGTGCGGCCTGGGACTCATCATTTCCAGCTAATATCCCCAGACACTGATACCGCTGTCCCACAAATGACACTTTAAAAGACAAACTGATGGCAAAGTTCCTTTCCAATGGTTAATCCCCTTTAGTTTAACGCTAACACATATAAATGGCTTTACACCTTCCTCTATTGTCATAAATATTAAGTGCTAAAATTCTTCAGTTACTAAGATTGGATTTTCTTACTTCCTAAGAAGTGATTGCTTCTGGCCACACAGAAAATGTTAAGTTCTCATTTAACCACACCCCAGCCTATCACTCTTCCCCAAAAGGGCAAAAGATAATTAAGTAATTATTTTTTAATTATTACTTGTAATGAAGTTTAAATGTAAAACCTTTGTGGATAGCTAGTAAGATTTTGCTCACATAATTGAAGCACATGTGGCTGAGTAGAGAAGAAAAAAATCCAGGCATTATTCAGAGCAGGCTAAGAATTTCACAGTCTGATTGGATGGATTTGAATAACAATTAACAAGAAAGAGCATTGGTTCAGCTGTTAAGAATCTGCCTGCCAATGCAAGAGATGCAGGTTGGATCCTTGTGTCAGGAAGATCCCCGGAGGAGGAAATGGCAACCCACGGCAGTATTCCTGGGAAATTCCATGGACAGAGGAGCCTGATGGGCTACAGTCCATGGGGTTGCAAGAGTCGAGCACCACTTAGTGACTAACCAATAACATGGGTTGAATAATCTAGAAAAGAATAAATGCACATTCTTTTCTGATTTTTTGTGTTTTTCAGAGAAATCAACTTTTCAGTCATTGGTCGGTATGTGGACTATCTTGTAGAGGAACAGGGAGTGAAGAATGTCTTTGGTAAGTCATCTTTAGGGATTGCTCTACATATCTCGAGCTCAGTCCTTGGAGAGCAGATTACTAGCCTGGAGGTCACAGTGTTATTGTGTTAAAGGTTATGGTTGAGCCTGGCTAAGCAGTGTAAAATTTGTGAATTTTTAGGTTCATCAATTTTAGACCTAAAAGATGATCAAGAGATTATCTAATTTGGTAGTGTGCTTGAAATCGGCCAGGAACTGAGACCCTTTACCAGAGCACTTGCACCTAGAGCAACAGACTATAAAGAGGCTATAAGGGGCTAAAAATCTCTATGCACACGTGCAACTGGGGCAAATTATGAGCAATAAGATACAAAAAGGCCACGAGCCAGCGGCCACTTCTGAGGTGCTGGGAGCAAAAGCAGGGTGCTGCACACGATCCCTCCAGACTGCACAATGAGCAAGTGGGCAGACCACCTATGCCTCCTGCCCAACCCACGGACCTGCCCTCTTGTGACCCCCTTTAAGGACTGGCGTGCCACTTTGGGAAGCGAGCAAAGGTGCTTGTTTCTGGTTCTCCCTCCCCCCGGCTGCATCACAAGCCGCCATAAAGCCTTGCCTGAAATTCTCATCTGGCGTCTTACCAATTTCTATTGATTAAAGAGTCCAAGGACCCAGGTCTCTAGACAGAGGTCATTTTAGATCTGCAGTACCCACCATTGTCTTCGTAACTAAACGCCACTTAGGACCGCTGGGACATCCCAGTACTGGGTGGTATTGGTTTTCCTGCCATTAAACCCAAATAGAGAACTTGCCTGGTATGTTCGGAGACTTGCCTGAAACCTGGGCAGTCATCTCTGTCTCCATTTAAAATACTTACTCTCTATCCCTGAAAACAAGGACAAATTTGTAATTACAAGTCATGCCTAACCTTCCCGGTCCTTTTGATAAGATGAAGATGAACAAAAGACTGGGTCTGAAGTGAAGAATGGAAACATGGCATCACACCACTGGCTCCAGACTCTCCTCGGTGTGTCTCCGTGTCCCTTCCTCTTGAGCAGGGGTTTCTGCCCCTGCACTGCCAGCATTGGTGCTGGAGGAATGACAGGTATCAGCTGGTCCCCCTGACTGACTCTCTGTTTGGAACAGTGAACGGCACGACGGGAGAAGGCCTGTCCCTGAGCATCTCGGAGCGCTGCCAGGTCGCGGAGGAGTGGGTAACAAAGGGGAGGAACAAGTGAGTGGCTCCATCGAGATAAACTCCCTTATCTGCCAGGGCAGCAGAGACCACAGCTCTATCCCAGATGACACAGCCTCCCTGCCTTCCGGCCACAAGTCTGACCCAAGGTCAGCTTGTAGGGAGAGGAGCGCCCTTCCTTTCCATGTGAAAGGGCAGCAAAACACTCCCGGCTCTCAGAGATCCCATCGTGTAACCGGAAACAGCCTCTGGTCTGTTTACCAGGCCAGTCCCTTGCTAGGGGTGGGTACCCTGTCCTTGGATGAGGGGCAGAGGGTCCTGGTGGTTGGCTGCTGGCCCTTCTGCTGAGCCGCTCAGCATCCTTCCCATCTCAGGGTGGGTCTGTTGCTTCCATCACGTCTTGTCTCTGCACATGACTCCACGTGCTCTCTGTGGTGCTTCCTCTCATAGTCTTAGGGAGCTTTCTGCATCCTCTAAACTTCAGTGCAATGATGGATTTTTGTCGTAATACTCAATTCATGCCTGGGAAAACCAGTAGAACTGCGTCGATTCAATAGGCGCAATGAACCAAGTTTGATTCGTTGTCTGCTACTTTGTGTGTTATGCACTGTGCTGGCGCTGGGGATGTAAAACAGGATCTCTGCCCTCAGGTTGCTTACCATCCAGTGGAGATGTCAGACCATGAAAACTAACACTGATCCTTCTGATAAATAGTGTAAACAGGGGTCAGAGAAGGGAGTGATTGACGGTGCCTTAGACTGGAGGTTGAGTCTCCGATCTTTAAATGGCTTTAGAGCACCTGGCATGTGTGCTAAGTTGCTTCAGTTGTGTCCAACTCTGCAGCTCTGGGGACCATGGCCCGCCAGGCTCCTCTGTCCATGGGATTCTCCAGGCAAGAATACTGGAGTGGGTTGCTGTGCCCTCCTCCAGGGGATATTCCTGACCCAGGGGTCAAACCTGAGTCCCTTATATCTCCTGCATTGGCAGGTGGGTTCTTTAACACTAGCGCCACTTGGGAAACCCTTGGAGCACTTTGGGCACTCTGAAATTGTACGCCAAACTTGAATGTCCACATAGGCAATTTCTGTCTGTTTTCAGCCAATTTTCAGTCTGATCCTGGGCCCCAAACAATTAAAGACCATGGGCAGAGTGAGAAAAGAGGATGGCTAAGTGTAAACATTAAGAAAAGCACCAGAAGGAATTCCCTAGTGTTCCAGCAGTTTAGGAAGCTGTGCTTCTATTGCCGGGGGTGCAGCTTCCATCCCTGGTCGGGGAACTAAGATCCCATATGCCTCCCAGCGTGGCCAGAAAAGAAAAGCACCAGAAACGGGGGGATAGTGAAGTGGGCACAGACAGAACACACTCAGGAGGGAGATTAGGAGAGAGTCCTGTCACTGCAGGAAGGAAGGTCTTGTAGAGCATCCAGAGAACATGGGAATTAAGAGCAGGGCTTGAAGGCCAGACTGCCTGAGTCGGCTGCTGCCTCTGCTTCTCCATAGCTCTGTGAGCTCAGGCTGGTCTTAAACACCCTATGCTCTGTCTATCAAGCCGGAATGTTAATAGTACCCATCCTATAAGGTGGTGGTAAGGGTCCAAGCAGTGCCTGGCACATAGTACTAAGGATTATATAAGAATTCACTGTAATTTTTGCAGTAGATGCCGTGTCCATTATAACATTTAATAATTGTTAGATGCTGTGAGAGTCTGCAGAATGGAGGATTGAGAAGGCAGGAAATGACCAGTGGCCTCAGAGAGAGCACACTGTCACAGAAGCAGCTGCAGAAGGGGTTGAATGCAGTAGACACCTGGAAGGGGGACCAGTAAGGGTAGTTTATTCTCACACTCAGAAAAACCTTTGCAGGTGGGGACTTCCCTGGTGGTCCAGTGGCTAAGATTCTGAACTCCCAACGCAGGGGGCCAGGTTCGATCCCCAGTCTGGAAACTAGATTGCACAGACTGCAACTAAGACCCAGCACAGAGAAATAAATTTTAAAAATACTTATTTTTTAAAATGTGCTGGGATGAAAGGAAGGAGAAAGGGAACAATGGATTAGAGAGGAGGAACCAAGATTAAAAGAAGGGTAGTTTATTTCTCTCACAGAAGGAAAGTCTTAAACACATTTCCATGCTGAAGGGACAGTGCCATTGGAGAAGAGATAAAGAGAGTGGAGAACCGATGCCTTTGATGGAAGATCTCGGCGGGGCTTGAAATAAAACCAAATGTAGGTAGAGTAGCTCTAGGAGATAGATAAGAAGCTGGGACGAACACACAAAAGGGGATACAGCTAAGCACAGAGATGAGGAGGGGAAAAAGGGAGTCTGTGTGCAGAGTGCCTTTACCTTTGGTGTCTTGGAAGCAAGGAGCAAGGACATCTGCCAAGAAAAAGGGGTTGTGGGGTAGAATTTAGAGCTTGAGGTGAAAAGTCAAGACTTGGAGCAGCCTCTTCAGGGACTTGGAAAACAAAGTAAGTCATGGCGGCTAGAACACTCTGGGGAGTCTTTTCCTCCTGAATTGAGAAACTGCAAGTTTGTACCAAAGCCACAGAGTCAGCAGCCTGGTGGAGAGGAGAAGCAATGCATGATTGTTTTAACCTACGCCAGGAGATGGGGTAGTAAAAGGGTTAAGGGAGCCATGCAGTAAAGCTGCTGGTGAGGGTAAAAAGCCAGCCACCTTTTCTCCTTTCAGAAATCTTCTGTTATCCTTTACAAATGCAGACCTGATCACAGGACTTCCCAGTGAGATCCCATTTTACCTAAGATAGCACAAGTCAAGGATGATGGGAGGACTCAGTGCTCAGGCCTCAATGATGACACGTCTCCATCCCGTGAGAGCGGCACGTGTGTCATTCAGAGTCCCTGGAAGACTCACCAGCATGACTGAATTACAGCTGAGTCGTATTGATCCTACCTACAGAGGACCAGGGTGCCTTGTGGCACACATCCAAAGATGAACATTGGCGTCTCAGAGAAAACCTCTTTCATGGCCAAATCCTGAGGACTTTCAAGATAGGAAAAAACTTTTCACAGTGAGTTTGTTTCATATAGGACTGATTCCTGGATGTACTCCTTAAGGAACCTCTGTATTTTTATCTCCAACCCAAAATATCTCAGTTTTACACCTATCTTCATGTATACAGTCACCATCAAATGCAGAATCTCTAACAAAGAGTAGTCAAAACAAGCCCTCGAGTATTGATTAATCCATTATTGCTTTCAAAATTCTATTGCTTCAGTTCAGTTCAGTCACTCGGTCGCGTCTGACTCTTTGCGGCCCCATGGACTGCAGCACGCCAGGCCTCCCTGTCCATCACCAACTCCCGGAGTTTACTTAAACTCATGTCCATTGAGTCAGTGATGCCATCCAATCTCATCCTCTGTTGTCTCCTTCTCCTCCCACCTTGAATCTTTCCCAGCATCAGGGTCTTTTCAGATGAGTCAGTTCTTCGCATCAGGTGGCCAAAGTATTGGAGGTTCAGCTTCAGCATCAGTCTATTGCTTGGTTGAATCTTAAATTGTATTCCCTGGACTTTTTAAAAAAAATCCCTGATCAGATTAATTTAAAGTAGACCACAGTAGAATTCACTAGTCTTAAGAGTGAGATTAGCCAGATATTAGCTAACCGGTAAAACCAGCACAAACCAGAATAGCACAGCCCTTTGTAAACTTCAAGTGATGCAACAGAGGTTTCTCTTTTGCAGATTGGATCAGATAGTAATTCATGTGGGAGCCTTGAGCTTGAAGGAGTCACAAGAACTGGTATGTATGTGGGTCCATCTGGGAGAGACCACTTGAGGGACCTCCATCTTTATGCTGGAGTTAAAGTCAGTATCATTTTTGCTAAATATTGGATGCTATGCTGGTGCATATAAGGTCTAGAACCTCAGGGAAGCCAGCATGAAGCTATGAAGAGAGCAGCCCAAGATGATAACTGCTGTAGCAGAGAGTCAAATAGAACACAGAGGCACCTCTTCTATTGGGCAAAGTAAGGATGGGTATGGAGCTATCTGGCTTGCAGGTAAGGAACTTAACTTGAGCCAACCTCAGTTTTCTCTGGGAGGTAAAAGGCAAGACCATCTGCTGGGCCTAAAGGAGATGGAGTGAGTGTTCAGACATGAGAAGTGGTAAAAACTGAGAATTAATGCCTGGAGAATGGAAGAGAAAGTTTAGACAGAAGAAGCTTGCCCCCACCCATGTTTATAGCAGCACTGTTCATGAGGTCAAAGCAACCTAGATGCCCATGGATAGATGAATGGATAAAGAAAAGGTGGAATATAGTATACATACAATGGAATATTATTCAATATTGAAAGGAAGCAAATCCATCTTGTCACATGCTGCAGTATGGATGAACCTCCTTGAGGACATTGTGCTAAGTGAAATATGCCAGTCACTAAAGGACAAATACTATATTATTCCTCTTATGTTATGAGGTATCCAAAGTGGTCAAATCCACATAAACAGAAATTAGAATGGTGGTTACTGGGGACTAGTGGGAGGGGGAAAGAAGAGTCGTTTAATGGGAATAGAGTTTGTTGTCTGAGAAAAAGCAGCAGGCTATAAAAGAAATGCATTTATTTGGGATCTTGTTTTAAATAGAAGTATCATTGATTTACAGTGTTGTGGTAGTTTCTGGTATACAGCAAAGTAATTCAGTTTTATACACACACACACACACACACACACACACACACCTAGATTAAGCAGTTATTACCTTCAGAAATCTATTGTTTGGTTGAACCTTAAATTTTATTCCCTGGACATTTACTTAAACCCCTGATTGGATTAATTTCAAATAGACCTTGGTAGAATTTAGTCGTCTTGAGATTGAGGTTACTTAGGTATTAGCTAACTGTCAAACAAGCGCAAACGACAGCAGTGTAGCCTGTCTGTGTCACTGTGAACTTCAAGTGATGCAACTGTGTTTTCTCTTTTGCAAATTGGATCAGATGTATATATAAAGAATATATATTCAGATTCTTTTTCATTATAGATTATTACAAGATTGATTATTACAAGTTCCCTGTGCTATACACTTCCTTGTTGTTTATCTGTTTTGTGTGAAGCAGTATGTATCTGTTAATCCAGCATGGATGGACCTAGAGAATATCATACTAAGTGAAGTAAGTCAAATTTATAGGTGGAATCTAAAAAAATGATACCCAAATGAACTTATTTACAAAACAGAAACAAACTCACAGACAATAGAAAAAAAATTCATGGTTACTTGGGGTCTTAGAGTTACAATTCAGGGAGTACAGATTCCAGCAGCCACCAGAATAGTGCCCCTCTGGGAACCAAAAGTCAGGAGTCTTTAAAGGAAAACAGAGAAGTACACTTAATTTCCATAAGTTATTTGCCAAGAGCTCTGATTGGGAGGTCCATATCTTCTTCCTTTTTTTTCCCCGGTTACAACTTATTGACTGGTCAAGTGTGTCTCAGATATGCAGATGATATCACCCTAAGGGCAGAAAACAAAGAGAAACTAAAGAGCCTCTTGATGAAGGTGAAAGAGGAGAGTGAAAAAGCTGACTTAAAACTCAATATTCAAAACACTAGGATCATGGCATCCAGTCCCATCAGTTCAGTCACTCAGTCGTGTCCGACTCTTTGCGACCCCATGAATTGCAGCACGCCAGGCCTCCCTGTCCATCACCAACTCCCGGAGTTCACTCAAACTCAAGTCCATCAAGTCGGTGATGCCATCCAGCCATCTCATCCTCTGTCGTCCCCTTCTCCTCCTGCCTCCAATCCCTCCCAGCATCAGAGTCTTTTCCAATGAGTCAACTCTTCGCATGAGGTAGCCAAAATATTGGAGTTTCAGCTTTAGATCAGTCCTTCCAAAGAACACCCAGGACTGATCTCCTTTACTTCATGGCAAATAAATGGGGAAAAATAGAGACAGTGATAGACTGTATTTTCTTGGGCTCTAAAATCACTGCAGACAGTGACTTGCAACCAGGAAATTAAAAGATGCTTGCTCCTTGGAAGAAAAGCTGTTACACACCTAGACAACATATTAAAAAGCAGAGACATCACTTTGCAGACAAAGGTCCATCTAGTCAAAGCTGTGGTTTTTCCAGTAGTCATGTATGGATGAGAGAGTTGGACCATAAAGAAGGCTGAGCACTGAAGAATTGATGCTTTCGAACTGTGGTGCTAGAGAAGACTCTTGAGAATCCCTTGGACAGCATGGAGATCAAACCAGTCAATCCTAAAGGAAATCAACCCTGAATGTTCATTAGAAGGACTGTTGCTAAAGCTGAAGCTCCAACTCTTTAGCCACTGATGCAAAAAGCCAATTCATTGGAAATGACCCTGATGCTGGGGAAAATTGAAGACAGGAGGAGAAAGGGATGACACAGGATGAGATGGTTGAATGCCATCATCGACCCAAATGGAGATAAGTCTAAGCAAACTCCAGGAGATAGTGAAGGACAGGGAAGCCTGTTGTGCTGCAGTCCATGAGGTCATAAAGAGATGGACACGACTAAGCGATTAAACAAGTGTGTCTCACTTATTATCAGTAAAGGCACATTTCTGCACATTATCCCAAGATGCCTTTCTCAACAGATAGCTGCTGCTGCTGCTTTTTTTTGTTGTTGTCAGCAGGGTCAGCACAGTTCACAGTTTAACAGGATGGCGCCCTCAAGTTCCTATTGACAACTCCTTCCACAAGTTTCAGATTTGCAGGATGAATAAGTTCTATAGATCTGTTTCTCAACAATGTGAATATATTTAGCAGAACTGAACTGTACACTTAAAAATAGTTAACCTCACTGTGCAGCTTGTATGATCTTAGTTCCCCAACCAGAGATTGAATGCAGGCCATAGCAACGAAATCCTGGAATCCTAATCATCAGGCCACCAGTGAATTCCCAGTGGTGCATTCTTCTAAGTCACAATTTTGAAAAATAAATTTTAAAGTAATTAAATTTTTTTAAAAGGATTGCCCCAGCGGTGCTAAAAACCAACTAATGTTGTACGTCTTCAGTTTGTCCCATCACCACTCAACACAGCTGTGGGAATTTTCTTCTAGGCACACTCTTCAATTAGAACATAGGAACAAGAATGCAAAGAGTTACATTGCTCTGGGTTTAGAGGTGAGCAGGTTAGGTGGAGTAAAACTGTGGCAAGGGAGGAAGGAGTTAAAAGTTGCTAGCAGAAAAGTAAATGGTGTGGTGATTTTGCAGCCTTTGTGAGTGGAGTAAGTAAAGAAAACCCAGATATACTGTAGACTGGACTGCTGTCAGTCAACTGTTGACTGAAAAAAATGTGCAGCCTAAAAGGCAAGAATTATCTTTTAATCAGCGTCCTTAACTGAGGACTCAGGCCTGAGGTGCAGCCACTCAGCTAGCTCTGAGGGACTGTTCCAAAGAGGCAAGGGAAGAACCTGGATGTGTAGGAGTTTCTGGCTGAAAAAAAAAACAAAAATAAACCATGTAGTTGAACATCAAAAGATTATAGCTTATCACAAAAGTACATTTCAAGTTAATTATTTTCGTGCTTTTCTTTGTATGGGAAAGTGCGTGCAGGCTTACTGAAACCAATCCTTTGATATGCCTGTTTTTCTCCATCCTGAGTTCTCCTCAGGGCACCCTGACCTGGTGGCTGCAGCAGCTGATGGCAGTTTGGTCGAAACACTGTTTACTGAAATGGCAGAGACGTTCTTTGTCCACATAACTTTGAAGCTCTAATTCCAAGAAGCACAATGACCTGATCTAACTCCAGCATCTTCTTGTGGGTTTTGTTTGATTAAGAAGGCAATGGCAGCCCACTCCAGTGTTCTTGCCTGGAGAATCCCAGGGACAGGGGAGCCTGGTGGGCTGCCATCTATGGGGTCGCACAGAGTCGGACACGACTGAAGCGACTTAGCAGCAGCAGCAGCAGAAGCATGAATGCAAAATCGCTTCAGTTGTGTCCAACTCTTTGCGACCCCGTGAGCTGTAGCCTGCCAGACTCTCCTGTCCATGGGATTGTCCAGGCAAAAATACCTGAGTGGGTTGCTGGGCCCTCCTTCAGGGGATCTTCCTGGCCCAGGAATCCAACCCATATCTCCTGCATCTCCTGCATTGACAGGCAGATTCTTTACCACCAGCACCACCTGGGAAGCCCTTGTTTGATTCTATTTCCTGTTATTTGAATTAATTAGTTAGGTTTTATTTGTCTATTTATTTATTTATTTTGGCCCTGATGTAGTATTTGGGATCTTAGTTCCCTTACTACAGATTGAACCCATGCCCCTCGCAGTGGAAGCCCAGAGTCTTAACCATTGCACTGTTGGAGAAAACCCTATTAATTGAATTTAGAAATGGGATGCATACTATATACTTGCAAAACTGCAATTCAACACTCTTAGGCAAGCCACAAGTGAAGCCATGACTAAATGATTGCTTAGTAAGCCTAGAATCAGAACTTGAAAACTTGATTTATTCTTTTTGATTTGTTGTTCCTACAGTTGGTCTTTCAAGTAAGGTAGTATAGTGGAGGAAATCTTTTTTCTCCCCCTTCTCCTTTCAATTGCCATTTTCTCCGATGGAAGAGGTGTTAGTTGCTCAGTCATGTCTAACTCTTTGCGACCCCATGGACTGTAGCCCACCAGGCTCCTCTGTCCATGAGATTCTCCAGGCAAGAACACTGGAGTGAGTAGCCGTTCTCTTTTCCAGGGGATCTTCCCAACCCAGGGACCAAACCTGGGTCTCATAAATTTTAAAATATTGTCATATCATGACATGAGAGCCAATGTTGTTCATTGGGCTCAATACTGCTGCTGCTGCTGCTAAGTCGCTTCAGTCATGTCTGACTCTGTGCAACAGCAGCCCACCAGGCTCCCCCGTCCCTGGGATTCTCCAGGCAAGAACACTGGAGTGGGCTCAATATTAGAATAGTATAAAGATAATCTTAGCATAAAGATTAATCCCCTGCCATGGGATAATCTTGCGAAAGAGACAGTAATATTGGCATCTGCTTAGACATAAATCTCCATTGGATGATGCCTGAATGGGCACTGCCATCAGCTATCGATGAAGTGGTTTTTGTCTTTCCTTTTACCTAAGGTTACCCTACTACTCTTGTCCTAAACAGTGTACTGAATGATTCAAATATGTCCTGTTTCAATCCTGTATTAATAAAATTCTGTCCAGTGTCCTTGACTGGTCTTTAGACTATATTCCAGTCTCTTTTTGACTCTTCTGCTTTACTTCTGCAGAAAGTTAATCACATCTATTAGATACAGATATCCATAGTTAATGTGATGCCCCTTTTAGGTAATGGGGCGTGTTTCACACATCCACTGGGTATTTGCAATGTGTTCAGCACCATGACTGATCTGAACACAAGAGTCAATAAGATCTGACATCCTACCCTCAGGGAATTAACTCTAGCTGGAGACCAGTAACCATATGCAACTATCTTACAATGTGGTAGGCTTAGGTACCCTACTTGAAATACATACAAAAAAAGTTATGAGGGCTCAGTGGGAAGAAATGTTCATTTTTTCTGAGATAATGTGAGAAAATGTCAGAAGAGTAGCACCATATCTTCTGTGATGTGTATAATCTTTCTACTCAAACTTTCTCAACTGCATTGCTGAAACCATTGTGGCATTTCAGGACGGCGTGAAGGGTATTCCGAAGAGCTCCAGTCCTTTATGTCTCAGTGCAGAAAGATTTCAGCAAGAGGCAAAATGATAGCTAAGAAGTGATTTATTCAAATAGGATGCTTGTGAGGCTTACACAAGAGAGTGGGCGAGAGATTACCGGCCTATAGTTTTATAATCAGAGGAGAAGTGGGGAGGGGGAGAAGACCTTCTTTGTCTTTCTTGAATAGACATCATGCTTCCAACATCAGTTCCTCCTTCAGGTTGGGCAGGGGAGTTTTCTTATCCTTTCATGGTCAAGCTAGGTACACAAATTAGTGTTTTTCATGGGTGCAAAGAGTGTGTCCTAACAACGGAGCTCACTGGGCACAGCGTAGGTCTTCCGATTGTTGTTATTCAGTCGCTCAGTCGTGTCCAGCTCTTTCCTACTGTTGCAGTTGTTTTATTGTTTTGGTCGTGTCTCACGCTTCTGCTGCAAAGCCAGCATGCTTGCCTTTGTGGGTAAGCAAACCTGCTTTCCGGAGTAATCATTAACTTACAGAGGTCTCCCATTTTGTCTACTTATAATCCACTAGTGGCATTAACTATTTAATCACCTGCTTTGTCCCTTTACTCTGTCCCTAACATTTCCAGTCTGTAATATAAATTTTGAACTGTGACTATTGTATCTTTGGAGAGGAAAGTCGGTATTATCCAACGGGCTGAACACTGGAAGAGCAATGACTTTTGCAAGTTTTGCTATCATTAACAGTTACAGTTTATCAAAACAAGCTGCTCATGTCTCCATAGCAAGTTTTTTTTGTAGTGACAATGCCTCGGAAGGTTCAAGTTAAATACACAGCTCACCTCCTCCAAAGGTCTCTACTTAGCAACCTGGGATTTTCCTGGTAATGACATTATTAAACAAAGTCTATTGTTAACCTCTAGTATCTAAGTTAGAGGTGAATATAATAAATCTCTTACTCAGGATAGTTGTGATATTGTGATTTATAACAAGAAATATATTGAATTGGCCGAAAAATCATTTGTTTTTTTCCATAAGATCGTATATATTTGGTTTTTGTCCTATTTCTGGCACTGAGCTCCTTAAAACCCTTGGAATTCGCAGAGATGAGAACAATAAAAGTGTCTCTTGTCATGTTAATGAGGTGATTTTTGGAAAGCACTTAAGATTGGGAGCTGGTTGCCAAGAACACCAAGCAAGTGAATTAAGGGGTTGGAATTTTCATTCTCAGCTCTGTCCCTGCAGAGAGGGAAAGGGGCTGGAATTTGAATCAGTCACCAATGGCCAATGATATAACCAATAATGCGTATGTAGTAAAACCTCATTAAACATACCAAAGGATGGATTTCAAAGACTGTCTAGTTTGGTGAACATGTAGAGATTTGGGGAGGATGTGGGAGACGTGCACTGGGAGACGATGCGGAAGTTTTATGCCCTACCCGCCCCTTGCCCTGTGCATCTCCTTGATCTGGCTGTTCCTGAGCCACATCCTACTTTAGATATAGATAAAGTAGACAGTGGTCTCCTCAGCCAGTCATTTCTCTGATTTCTGTGAGCCACCTTAGCAAATTATTTGATCCTTGGAGGGGGTCATTGACACCTCCAATCTACAGCCCGTAGGTCAGGAGCACAGGATAACATGGCATTTGATGTGAGGGTAGTATTCTTGCCTGGAGAATCCCCATGGACAGAGGTGGCTGGCGAGCTACAATTCATGGGGTCACAAAGAGTTGGTCCTGAATGAGCAACTCAGCACAGGAGGCTGGTCTTTTGGGACTGAGCCCTTAACTCGTGGAAGCTGATTCCATCTCCAGATAGATAGTGTCAGAGTTGACTTGAATTGTAGGAAACCCAGCTGGTGCTTGAGAATTGCTTGTTGGTGTGGAGCAACCCCCACACTCACCCACATTGGAACTGTGACCAATGGTCTTTCTTCTTTTAAAGGCCCAACATGCAGCAGAAATAGGAGCTGATGGCATCGCTGTCATTGCGCCTTTCTTTCTCAAGCCATGGAACAAAGGTAGGTAGATAGGTCTAAACACACAATGCCACACATGTTCCATTTCTTTATGCCGTCATTCCAAATGCTTGTATTTAACTCATGGAAGTAAAATCCTATGAACTGCTGTGAAGAGTCTCACAGCATGAGACTGCCATGGCGTAGCAATTCTCCAGAATTTTCAGACTTCCTGGATCCATAGGAGAAAAGACTCCATTAAAGGACTTTGGCTCTTTTGCCAAGTAATCTGATTAGATCATTCACCAAGCCCGGGGTCAACGTACAGGTGCCTGTGTATGGGTCAGATGTCCACTTCTTGTCCAATCAGTTGTGTAGAGTGTCAGATTACATGGCAAAGCATGAGACCATTTTTCTCCAAAAAAAAAAAAAAAAAAGAGGAATATAAGTGATGGGCATTTTGAGACTACATGTACTACTATTCACGTGAGTAAGTGATGAACTGGAAAAAAGATTTCACAGAAATATCCATTGCTTTCAAAATATCAAGTTCTTATTTTCTCTATGGAAACTATTTGTGGTTTCCAAGTGTACTGAGTCCTTTTAATTCTTTTGATTAGCAAAAATACAATACAAATTAAAAAGGATTAAAAGCACAAGATGTTATTTGCATGCAGTTAAATAAATATTTATTGGTAGCGAGAAAATAGTTGTTAATATAGACAAATAATTTAAATACTACAATTTGAAAACTTAGTATGAATATTTTAAAAGTTTTTTAACATGGTTTTTCATTTTTCTTGCATAAATACTGTATACAAAAGACAAAAAAAATACATAATTTTGTCAGAAATATTTATCATAGATAGAAAACATCACCACAGCATTCAGATGAAGTACATTGGATTTCTTCTCCCACTATTCACTGGCATCCAAATGTAAGCAGTCTTGCTGGATTTGTTTATCATAAATACCTATATAAACAGCAGTGAAGTTCCTGTTAAGGTTTAAATTGGATGATGTAAGAAACCCCAGGTCTTCAGTAAACCAAACTGAACTCTCTTCGGAAAAATATAAATTTCTCTCCAAAGGGGAAAAGTACCAAACTCTGGTTAAAATGTGTCATTACTTTCATGTCTTCCCATTTTGAGCAGATGTTGTTTTATCTTTTCCTTGTAGGATTTTCTCAACTACAACTTTATTCTGATCTTAATGCAAAGTCTTTGCTATTCACTGACCACACTTACCCTGCTGGGTAAGAGGAAGAGGATCCTGTTTGATGGGCTCCTGGTTTTTATAAGAGTATTTCATGACTTAGTACGTGGGAAGATTTGCACCAGTTTTTTGTTAGAATTTTAGTACAGTAGGAAGGTGAGCCTCTTATTTTGGCCCTTCTGAGAGAGGGAAACAAAACTTTGCATGAAGTGAATTGCAGTAGCAATCTCAGAGATAGTAAGTGTGGTCAAGAATTTTCAGCCTCCAAAACAGATGGTTGCTTGTCACTCGGTGGCTCATTTTTCCCTGGGGAAAGGCAGTGTTTTACACCTGTTCACACCATGACTTTTCCTGCTGTTCTTTCAGATGTCCTAATTAATTTCCTGAAAGAGGTGGCTGCTGCCGCCCCTGCATTGCCATTTTACTACTATCACATTCCTGCCTTGACCGGGGTGAAGAGTAAGTACCACTTCTTTCCACGTTTCTTTCCCTTTACCCCTCACATTGTACCCTACTTCACTAACACACTCCCACACTCCATCCCATCCCACCCCACCCCATGTCACAAAATCATAAGACTATTGACTAAGATAGTTCCAACTGCTCCAAAGTAAATCACTCATCAAAAATAAGTCAGCCTGGGATTGCCCTGGTGGTCCAGTGGTTGAGAATCTGCCCTCTAAAGCAGGGGACGTGGGTTCGGTCCCTGTTTAGGGAATTAAGATCCAACATGCTACTAGGCAACTAAGCCCATCCGCAACTAGAGTCTGGATGCCGCAATACCCAGCATAGCTGGGGGGAAGAAAAATGTCCGTCCTTATCAGTCTTCGACACTACCTTATAATGGAATATTTTAAGTATGAAAGACAAGTTGACCCCTAGGCACTTCTAGCAGACACCTTGGGTCTGTGTCACACATCCCTCCTTCTTATATGGGAAGATACAGCCTGCAAACACCGCTAGGACAGTTGGCTTTGTACCCTGCCACATACTCAGTGCCTGGCACACAGGAAGATACTCTGATCTCTTCTCATTTTTCTTCTAGCTTTTCTGTCGTCATTATCTTACTTCTCCAGCGTGAAGACTGTTACAGTTAGATGAAATTTCTTAGGAAGCTATTTTTAAAATCCTGCTTCTCTTAACTTCCTTAAAAGAAAACACTTAAGTTGCACTTTATAAATATCCATCTATTGTTCAAGGAACAGAAGATTTAGATCTATAATTTGACAAGTACAGACAGACGAGGAGGCAAGAGCAAGTGACTATGTTCAGTCTGCAGCCAGTTGCAGCTGAGAGCAGCTCCTGGCAGCTCTGTACAGATGTATGGGGCTAGATGGGATGTCATCTGATACTTCCCAGGATGTGCAGGTGAAAAGATGTTTACTGTCTTGAGCAGTTCGTGCTGAGGAGTTGTTGGATGGGATTCAGGATAAGATCCCCAGCTTCCAAGGGCTGAAATTCAGTGACACAGATCTCTTAGACTTCGGGCAGTGTGTGGATCAGAATCGCCAGCGACAGTTTGCTTTCCTTTTTGGGGTGGATGAGGTAAGTCACCTCCTGGCATGTCCCAGCTGGTTAGTTTTCCTCCCAAACAATTGATGTAGCTGCTTATATAGTAGCAACTCTTCTCCTTTTTCATCATAGTAATTATGTTTTTTGTTTCTGTTTTTTTTTTTATAATTTTAAATTTTTATTTGCTATTTATACCTCAATAAAACTGAAAAAAGTCTATCATAGCCTCATGATGAGGCTTTTGCCATAATTTGTTAGAAGCAAGTTATTGGTCCCACCCACGCTCAAGGAAAGGGACATATTCAGAGGGTAACAGTAACAAACAGAGATCAGGTAGGCCATCTTAGAATTCTGTCCGTTATAATGAAATAACTCAATAGGTTACTGAACAGTATTTGTACTATTGGCTAACAGCAATATGGATGTCACTCTCTAGCATGGGGAACTAGGGTAATGGGGAGAAAACTGCTTTATGTGACTATTCCTTGCACACACTGCACTGCGCAAATTTATTGATAAAAGTTATAAGAATATATAGTAAAAAAAACCTGTCATTAAGCAGAAGTTGAATGTAATTATGTAGAGTATGTTCAATGATGTTTATATTTTACAAAGTATATGTTTTTATCTGTCAAAACATAATGGAAGAAAATCTTTGCTTCTGATCAGCAACTGTTAAGTGCTCTGGTGATGGGAGCAACTGGAGCAGTGGGCAGGTAAGCAGGACTCGTTTTCCCCAATGATCATAACTGTAAAATCCCCCCCAGAGCCATTCGTCACCTGAGTAGTTGTATTTCTTGCATGTAAACCTTTTCTAAGAGAAGTTGCCCTCCTTTGCCACATTCTCAGTGAAAATGAATTAAGTAGGGCTTAGCACTTTGGTGGGCTTCCCTGGTAGCTCAGCTGGTAAAGAAGCTCTAACTCTACCAACAGTATCTTAGACTAATCACTGGATTCTTAAGAGTAACCAGCAAGGCAGGAGGTTCTTGAAATTCAGAACAAGGGTGTTTTCCCAGTTTCTCATACAGTAACTCAGGATCAGAGAAGTTTTTATCTCGTACCGGGAACAGCAAGTTCTTACCTCCTCCTCCTCTAATGCAGGCGACCTGGATTTGATTCCTGGGTTGGGAAGATCCCCTGGAGAAGGGAATGGCAACCCACTCCAGTATTCTTGCCTGAAGAATTCCTTGGAAAGAGGAACCTGGTGGGCTACAGTCCATGGGGTCTAAAGAGGCGGACATGACTGAAGGACTAACTTTCACTTAACACTTTGTTAGTGGCTCAGCCATTGTTTTAAGAAGCAGCTGTTGCCGTTAGAGGTGAGGCACACAAGCTGAAAGCGTGCATAGAACTTCTTTGTCAGAAATTACTTGGTTACAAATAACAGAAAACTATTCCAACTAGCTTATGTGAAAGAAGATAAGTTGTAAAATGCTGGGAAATTTCATACACCCCAAGGGGAGGGAATGCAGTGAGGTGTCAGAGAAGATGAGAACCCCAAACTGCAAAGCTCTCAACTGCAGACTGTTCTCCATCTTTGGTCTTTGGTCATCTCTCTACCTCCCTTCTCTCCAGACAGGCTTTCTCTGCTTCCGCATGCACGTGGCCAGTGATGGTGCCTGATTGGGGGATTTCAGGCTGTCACTAGATAGCACTGCCAAGCCAGATGTCCATGTAAAGCCCAATCAGTTGCAACTGGGAGGGGAGAATCATATGGCCTGATGTCTATTCAGCAAAAGGCTCTGGGACGTTCGATTGAGCATGTCCACTGCACATGTTAACCTAATTCATTAGAAATGTGCCTGCAAGCAGGTTGAACTATCTATATTATACTGAAAGTGTATTTTTCCCCCCGGTGGGAAAAGTACAGGGGAAGAAAAGTGATAGCTCATAGCATATCTTGGTGAGCATGGCTTTGATAAAGAGTAGTTGAGTTGGATAATCTTAATGGCTCTTTCATCGAGCCAGGATGCCTGAAACAACCATTGTCACACAGGCCATTTCTATTTAGGAAACCTGAATGCCTGGATCTGCTGACCATGGAAGTTCTTTTTAGACTTTTTTTTTTTTTCTGACCTTCATACTAGGCATTTTTATTCTGTCAACATAATCTGAAGGCAAAGTACATTTGGTTATACTTCATTTCTTCTTAATCATGATCAACATTCCAAGACCCCTGAGACATTCATGTAACATATTGTGAACTCCGGTGTTTCACATCTGCAAGTAACTTACCTCAGCAATTATATTTTATTCTTCCCTATTTTATTACTGGGAGAAAATATGAATTTCACATTCTTGGAATCCCTTGTATGGACTCCAGGGACTACATATTTGAAGTACCGACAATATGCTGTTCCCGGTACAAGATAAAACCCTTCTCTGATCCTGAGTTACTGTACAAGAAACTGGGAAAACATCCTTGTTCTGAATTTCAAGAAACTCCTGCCTTGCTGGTTTCTCTAAGAATCTAGTGATTAGTCTAAGATACTATTGGTAGAGTTAGAGTTTCTTTTTTAAGATGGCAAGAACATCTTATCAGATCAGATAACTCTCACCTCTGTTTTTGTTGAAATGCAATAGAAGGCGGTACAAAGGGATGGAAAACCTTCTTGACAACTCTGTAGCCTTTCTTTGAGGCATAGCATCTTCACGGCAAAATGGAGACCACATCTCCCTCACAGGGTTTTGAGAGGATCAGACATGGTTTATGTCAGGCAGTGAAATATACTAGTCAATGAGAGGTCTCTCATATTATTATTATAATCAGTATTAATATTATAATTAGAAACAAGTCTCTAGGTAGCATGTAACTTGACAAAGAATTGAGGTAATCTGCTAGGATTTTCCGCTTTTACTGTGGTGCTCCATTCACCCTGTTCCTCAGCTTAAGGTTTCTAGAATGTACTTTAGACATTGCATTTTATCCACAGTTCGTATCTAGCATTGCACCTCTGTGTGTGCCCTGGGTCAGGTGTTGCCCTCATTCACTCTTTGCCAAATATACCTCTGTCTTTCACTTTTTTCCAACTCTACCTTTTTTGTATTTTTCCTCCCTTTTCTTCGTTCCCTTTAGTGTTCACTGCCTTCTCTGCACTGCTTAGTATTGCTGGAAAATTCAGAACTAAAGACACCTGATCCTTTAATAGATTAGGGCCCAAAAATAGATTTCTGGAAGGCTTGGTATATTTTTCCCTTTTAAGCTTCAGAGGGGTTTGTAGAGCTGGGTCTTCCTGCTGAGTTACTGATCCTACAGTGTGTGCTGTTTTCTCTTTCTAGTACCTATAACTACCTGGGAAAAAAGACAAAGCAGATGTTGGAGGCTTTTGAACGAAAAGACTTCTCTTCAGCTCTGAACCATCAGGTTAGCTTTCTTTTTCCCTCCTTAGAAGTCACAGCCTTTTTTCTTTCCCACTTGAGAATTCTTATTTTCTCTCATCAGCATTCCTACCATGCCTTCCCTCTTTAAAATTGCCCAGCTGCTTCTTTCTGTATTTTCTGTCTTTATTTTTGTTTAAAACCAAATCTGCCCCCATTGTCCACGCTCCCTACATGTCTAATCAGGACAGGCCCCATACAGGAATGACTCCTTTCTGTTCCTCCTAGAAGTGATCTTATTTTTAATCTACATTCAAAGTGTTTTTATGACTGTGAAATAATAGTGATGGGTTTCTGGGTAAGTGACCACATGCCATCCTCTTGAGAATTCCACACTTGAGTCACCAGAGTATATAAAGAAGCTATGAAGCTGGTGACCCCAAAACAGGAGACTTTATCCAAAATCAGAGCAGGTCAGTCTCCTTTGCCCTGGAAATGTTGCTGAGAACTTTATCCACCAGGAAGGAAACAAGAGCTGAGTAGGTGATCCAAAAGGAAGACACCAACTTTGAAACAGGAAGAGGAAAGCATCAGGAACTGGTGTGTCTCAGGGAAGACCCCTGGGGGAAATGGTGGGGGCTGTCAATGTTGCAGGGAGGACAGCCTCATGGTCTAGAGAAGGAAGAGCTTCGCCAAAAGCTAGAACCAGTCGCAACAGCTGGTAGTGTGTATACTTTAGGTAAACAGAATAAAGTGGAAAGAAAGAGTCAGCACAATAGAGTGACTTCTGGAAGCCCTAAGAGGTCCAGGAACTTTCAGGATCATAAAAGTGACCAAGAGGAGTAGCCAAAAAAAAAGAGTGGGAGTGAAAGGCATAAGCAAGATCAGAGCAGGTGGTTGGTTCCAGTAAGCTCAGATAAGGGATCTTTTGAATAGGACAGGCCACCATCCTGTCCTAATAATGGACTCATTGGGAAAGACCCTGATGCTGGGCAAAATTAAAGGCAGGAGGAGAAGGGAAGGCCAGAAGATGAGATGGTTGGATGGCATCACTGACCTGATGGACATGAGTGTAAGCGAGCTCCGAGAGTTGGTGATGGACAGGGAAGCCTGGCCTGCTGCAGTCCATGGGGTTGCAAAGAGTTGGACATGACTGAGTGACTGAATTGAACTGGCCACCATCAGGGCAAATCAGGAATTACAAAGCAGAAGCCACAAAGCATCCTGAAGGTTAGAGGGGGTGACCTCAGCTCTAACCAAGAAGAGAACAGGAGGAAGCAGTTGCCAAGAGTGATTAAATACAGCCCTCCTGGGACTTCCCTGGTGGTCCATTCCTTAGGAATCTACCTCACAACACAGGGGGCATGGGTTAGATCCCTAGTTGGGGAACTAAGATCCCACATGCCACGGAGCAGCTAAACCTTTTGTGCTGCAACTGCTGAGCCCATGCCACGGGGGAAGGTCCAAAGATGGAAAGAAAACCTGCATGCTGCAACTCAGACCCAACGCTGCCAAATTTAAATTTAAAAAAATTTTTTTAATACATCCTTAGCCTTTAGCCCTGAACATTGAGCCAGCCTAAATCTACTTCCTACTTAAAGTTTAAAACAGCTTATTTAATATTCATCTTTGTTCAGCCTCAGACCAGGTGAGGCTGAAAGCAGGAACACCGTAAGGACTTAGGAGGCTATGTCACCTAGATTAAGCATTGGAAGGATGTTGGTTTTAAACTAAGACATGAAGTCTGAATTGTGCAGACTCATGCCCTCTCTTTTTATTTATAATTTTCTTCTTCCTAAGTTTCCCAGAAAAAAAGTGTTTCTGAAAATTCCAACCTGTTCTGAGCTGAATGGTGGGAAGATCATAGAATTGTGTAAACCGTGAAATGGATGCGAGATGGACCCTTCCTTTTAGCGGTTTCTTTTATGGGTTGACTCAGCTTCCATCTCCATCCCATTTTTTCTTTTAGCCCTACTCAAATAAATCACCTCTCGTAAAACATTATTGGGAAGGAGTTTAGTTCATCACATTCTATTTTTTCTTACAGAAAGCCAGTGTGAGTGGGTCTCGTTTACTTATTTGTTAATATACCAAGGGCTGAACTGATGATTTCAGTAAAGCTGGTCTCTGCCCTAAAGGAGTTTGTAGTCAAGTGAAGAAACAAACAAGTAAAAAGTTAGGGCTAAACTTACTCGTTCTCGTAGATTTAAATGCCATCCATTATATTTACAAAGTGAAATGATGCATATACAAAGATGTTCCTTATAACATTGTTTATAATAGAAAGATGAAAACAGCTCAAATATCCACCCAAGGAGGTGGCTAAAGACGTTGTTGTTGTTTAGTCACTAGGTTGTGTCCAGCTCTTTTATGACCCCATGGACTTCTCTGTCCATAGGGTTTTCCAGGTAAGAATACTGGAGTAGGTTGCCGTTTCTTTCTCCAGGGGATCTTTCCGACCCAGGGATCAAACCCATGTCTCCTGCATGGGCAGGTGGCTTCTTTACCACTGAGCCACCTGGGAAGCCCAAAAGACAGCTGGGCACAGCCTAAAGGGAAAGGTCCCACCGCTATGTTTGAATTATTTAATGGATCTATTTACAGCCCTTTATAACTTTTAAAGGGCTGTAAATAGATCCATTAAGAGATCTCTATGATATATTAAGTGTAAAAAAAAGCAACAAAGTAGAGACTTTTGGGGTTTTTTATTTTTATATATATTTAATGTTATTATGAGTAGCTAAGGCAGTGGCATCCCACTCCAGTACTCTTGCCTGGAAAATCTCATGGACAAGGAGCCTGGTAGGCTACAGTCCATGGGGTCGCTAAGAGTCGGACATGACTAAGTGACTTCACTTTCACTTTTCACTTTCATGCATTGGAGAAGGAAATGGCAACCCACTCCAGTGTTCTTGCCTGGGGAATCCCAGGGATGGCGGAGCCCAGTGGGCTGCCATCTATGGGGTCGCACGGAGTCGGACACGACTGAAGCGACTTAGCAGCAGCAACATTATTAATGAATGGTTTGATTAAATTATTTCCACTGAGCACCAAGCTAAGACAAGGTTGGATAGTGTGATACTGAATAGGAAATAAAAGCTTAGAAGAGAAGCAAAGTAGAGACTTTTGAATGTAATGTGCCGTAGTTTGTGTGCCAGGAAAAAAAGAACATATGCATATATGTTCTTGGTATTCAAATTTTATTCTGCATTGAATTTTTTATTGCTTGTATACAGTTGATTAAGGGCTTCCCAGGTGCCACAGTGGTAAAGAATCCACCTTGCAATGCAGGAGATGCAAGAGAGACTGGTTCAATCCCTGGGTGGGGAAAATCCCATTTAGTAGGAAATGGAAACCCACTTTAGTATTCTTGCCTGGAAAAATTCCCATGGACAGAGGCACCTGCCAACCTACAGTCCATGGGATCACAGAGTCAGACAGGACTGAATGACTAAGCATGCA
This sequence comes from Ovis aries, assembly GCF_016772045.2. Lineage (NCBI taxonomy): Eukaryota > Metazoa > Chordata > Mammalia > Artiodactyla > Bovidae > Ovis > Ovis aries. The sequence continues at coordinate 63,328,241 of NC_056065.1, forward strand.
TGCACACACATACAATTGAGTAAAACAACATAAAAAGCAAATGTTATTGAAAATGCATCTCTATTGAAAATAGTGAGATGGATGGGGATCTCTTCTTTTTAAGGATTGTTTCATGAATTTGTGGATGAATATCCTTTAATGCTAGAATGAGTTACAGTTCGGCATCAATACTACTTCTGGTTTTTGTTTTTTTAGAAATAAGTTCTGTGAAGGCATGATCATATATATTAGTAGATAAGAATGGAAGAAACTTTAGTATAAGCAGTGTCCCTCAGTCCTTTGAGCAGTTTTTGAGTCATATGCCACAAATCACAGAATGCTTGATCATTTAATGATTTTCAGCTGACAGTGTGAATCACAACATTAAAAGCAATGTTGAAAGGAAAAAATTGAAAACCCTATGATTTTTAAGAGGACTTGTTATTCATTAATTAGAGGAATCACTCTGTCAGCTCTCTTTGTGGATGCCAATACCAACATTCGATCTGCTTTATTTGATTCCAAGAAGTGTCCCAAGGCAGTGATATAGGAGGTATGTCTTTATTTTTTCAAAAGTAGGAGAAGGATTGTGGAAGGGGAAATAGAAAAGGATGATCTACACCTCCATTATGTGTGAATCCTCTCTCTGATCAATTTTAGAAATAGCACTTATGGAATTTGAGTATCTAGAAATTGATTTCCATAAATCAACCTTGGCCAAGTGTCCCCAAGGTGTCTTGGAAAGTAATCCAGAAGTTAGAGCACCCCAATTTGGAAACAACTACACTAGCTGGTAAGCTTGTCTATGTAGCCTGGATGGGTAGAGGTTATCTTCCCCACCGTAACTCTGTATTGAACCGTTCCTTCATTGGAGCTTCTTTTCTTCATGGGCTCGATTCATAAAGCTTATATATATGGAAAGATTCTACCTTATCCTAGATGGATCTCAACCATCCTCACTTGGCTGTTTTTCTCCATTCTGTCAGACCTACACAAAACTAAGATGTGTGGACCTTTGGTTTGAGGTTTCTGTAATTTGACCTCCAAATTCTTTAAATTGTTACCGCGGTTCAGTAATACTGACTGTAGATTTATTTGTTTCTTTCTAGTTTTGTATTCAGAGATTTATCAACTTTGTGGTCAAACTAGGTAAGTTTCCTTCTTTGTCTGCTACTCGGGAGGGTTTGGGGGCTTCCCAGGTGACACAGTGATAAAGAATCCACCTGCCAATGCAGGAGATGCAAAAGACTTGGGTTCGATCCTGGGTTGGGAAGATCCCCTGGAGTAGGAAATGGCAATCCCGCTCCAGTATTCTTGCCTGGAAAAAAATCCCCTGGACAGAGGAGCCTGGCAGGCTACATTCCATGGGGTCGCAAAGAGTTGAACACGACTGGGCAACTGAACACGCAACACTGGGAGCGTTTCAGAGAAAGTGATGAGAGACTGTCATCACTTTCTCCAAGGGTTCAACAAGAACACCTTTAATCAGTTGTAAGCAAGGTTTTATCCCTAATGCTAACTTTCAGAGCCAGTCCTATAAAACGGTGAAGTAAACCCAGTTGGAAGGTCTTGGCACCCTTCTGCAAACCTCTCGTCTCCATATTAGCACTTTACTCACCTTCCTACCCTGCGCACACACCATTTTTTACCCCTTTTCTTCTAAACCATCAACACTCCCTCCCTTCCCTTGCCTCTGCTCCTTGAAATTCTACTACCACACTATAGCTGATTTCAGCCTAAGTATTTGGAAGAAATCAGCTTGAATATAGATCATACTAAACTGTGAATGACTGACAGCTCTCCCAAGAGTATCTGCAATTTAAAAGTTTATTAACACAAGTAAGCTGGAATGGATAGAGGTTTGAAGAACATGACAATGTAAAGTTTGAGGGAAATACAGTGAATCTGAGTAGAGAAACCTCTCCACAGTCTCCGAAGTCTTATCCCATCACAAATGACAAATGCCACCATTCACTCCACTTCTGCAAGAGCTTGGCCCTTCCTGAGAACCTGGGTCAAGTCCAGGAAAAGTTTTAGGTTTTTTCTTGGCAGACCCTTCCTTTCAGAGCCTTTCTGCCTCTTCCTGGCAAGTCCTCCCAAGCCCTAAGCACCTATTATGTATTATGTCCCTCATTCTCACGGGTTTTCAGCCAGCTCTCTTTATCCTTCAAAGACAATGCTTCCCATTTGCTTTTCCACTTCGATGATTTTTGGTCATATTTGTATGCCACCGGTATTAATGGATTGGCCACAAAGTTCGTTCTGGGTTTTCCATAACTAGAAGGAACTGTTTGGCCCACCCAATATTGTTAGCTATTATTATTCCCTTGTCCTAAACAATACTTTTCACAAAATCATGGGTTGATATATGTTCCTAAGGTGCATAAAAGTAGATATTGAACTACTACTAGTTTTTCCAGTTTTTAAAGAACTAAACATTTAGCTGTATGTCTAAGATCACTTTGCATACCAGCAGTGATAATGCAAAGAAGGATTTTTCTTCCAATTTTATTGAGATAAATTTGACATGCAGCATGTATAACTCTGTTTCTGTCTTTGTTTATTTTTTGTATTTTAGATTCCACAGATAAGTGAAATAATATAGTGCCTTTTTCTGTCTGACTTATTTCAATATCATTTAGTTCAACACCCTCTGGGTCCATCTGTTATAAGCTTCAAGCTTTTGTTCTTTTTTCAGTTTCAGTTTCAGTTCAGTTGCTCAGTCGTGTCCGACTCTTTGCGACCCCATAAACTGCAGCACGCCAGGCCTCCCTGTCCATCACCAATTCCCAGAGTCCACCCAAACCCAGGTCCATCGAGTCGGTGATGCCATCCAACCATCTCATCCTCTGTCGTCCCTTTCTCCTCCTGCCCTCAATCTTTCCCAGCATCAGGGTTTTTTAAAATGAGTCAGCTCTTTGCATCAGGTGGCCAAAGTATTGGAGTTTCAGCTTCAGTGTCAGTCCTTCCAAGGAATATTCAGGACTGATTTCCTTTAGGATGGACTGGTTGGATATCCTTGCAGTCCAAGGGACTCTCATTCCATTGTATATAAGAGAGACTTAATAAGTGTGATAGCCTTATCGTGAAGGTAGTTCTCCCTCTCCCACCATTCATGATAAGAATAGGAGAGCCATTTGCATTTAGCAAAGTATATTCTATATATTTAGCCAAGCTAATATTTTCCTTCCCAATGCTCAGTTGTTACTGACTGTAACTAAGTTACTTTAGGAAAAGAAAGTTACTACTCATACCTTTAATCTAAGAACAATAGCCAGTTAAGAAAACAAATATCTTCCTGTGCTATATTCTGGATTATTTCCTTAGACCTACCTTCAAAATCACTAATATTATCTTTAGCTATTTTCTACAATTTCATTTCACTGGTTATATATTTTTCATTTCCATTATTTCTTTTTGGTTATTTCTTCCAGATGATCCCATTCTTTATATGTCCTTCTCTTGGCCTATGGCTTCTATTCTTAAATATTTTCTGAAATCTCTTTCAGAACTTTGTGTCGTCTTTTCTCGGGATGTGAAATTTGTGAGTTGTGTATTTGCTGGTTCCCATGCAGCTTCTTTTTCCTTGTGTGCTTTGTAACTTTTACCTCTGAATTCATCTTCAAAGACAGTTGTTTCCTGGGGAATTCGTTGTACTCCAGGTTGTGAGGTGTCTCATCAAGTGATTTTATGTCTGCCTCTTCAAACACTTTAGTTTCATCAGTTCTGACCAAGTCTTTAGGTCTATTTTTTAGTATGATTTCTGTACTAAGCACATAATATAGATCCAGCATTTATATGTGGCACAGGCTTGGGATTTCTTTTACTTCCTTTTCCAGCCATGGACTTCCTGGTGGCTCAGATGGTAAAGCATCTGCCTACAATGCGGGAGACCCAGGTTCAATCCCTGGGTCGGGATGATCTCCTGGAGAAGGAAATGGCAACCCACTCCAGTATTCTTGCCTGGAAAATCCCATGAACGCAAAATCCCATGAACGGAGGAGCCTGGTAGGGCTACAGTCCATGGGGTTGCAAAGAGTCAGACACTACTGAGTGACTTTACTTTCACTTTCCTTTCCAGCCACAGCCCTGGCAGAAGTCAGGCTCCCTTGCCTCTTAGGAGAGTTTTTCTTTGTTTGTTTGTTTAGTTTGGTTTTGTTTTTTCTATTGCTTTTCATGTAAGACTGACTACCAACTTTACACTGGGAGTTTTAGTTCCACCTCCTTGCTGTATACAGACTGAAGGCTTTATCTGGCATTGCAACCCTAATCTAAAACACTAGTACTGAGTCATAAACTATTACCTTAATTAGTGCGTTTCTCAGGGACTTCTTAGATGTGCTGGAACTAAATTCTGTCTCAGTGATGAATTCCTCTATCTTTCAATCCACAGCGGTACATCCCTGAATCAGATTATCCTCATGGACCATTGGCTTCAGCATCTCCGTACCACTTTGGCCTCTTTATTCCTGATACCTCTTGTCCCTCCTTGCTTTTGAGGTTGACTTTGAGTCTCACTTTGTTTTATTTTATAATTTATCAATTTGTTAAAAAAGCTTTCAGCATTTGTATGGGTTCAGAGCAGGCCTAGGGACTTCCTAAGGGGCTTCCCAGGTGGCGCTGGGGCACCCCACTCCAGTATTCTTGCCTGGAGAATCAATCCCATGGACAGAGGAGCCTAGCGGGCTGTAGTCCACAGGGTCGCACAGACATGGACACAACTGAGGCCACTGAGCATGCACACAGGGATTTCCTGCATCTGCTCAATCTGCCATATTGACAAAAATGCCCCATCTTTTAGTTCCATTTTATCCTGTCCTAGGAATCACTGTAAGAATATGATTTCTTCTCTGGAATGTTTGTGGCAAAGTGGACCGTCCCAGCCATGTTTCCTGTTTATTTTTCCTAGGTTTTGGAGTGTCGCAGACCAAAGCCATCATGACTCTTGTCTCCGGGATTCCAATGGGCCCACCCCGTCTTCCACTACAGAAAGCCTCCAGGGAGTTCACTGATAATGCAGAAGCTAAACTGAAAAGCCTAGATTTCCTTTCTTGTACTGATTTAAAGGATGGAAATATGGACGCTTGCAGTTAGTGTCTATCAAGTGAGGGTGTGTACATTGAAATATAATGCACCTTGAATACAGCATTTATTTCTCAAAGACTTTTTAGATGAGCTTAAACTCAACCTTCCTAGCAAATGAAATCCTACAGCAGTCAACAAGTATTTAAATACCTACTATGATCTTTTAAAAGTTTTAATTTGTGAAAGTGCAAAAACTTCAAAAGGAGTCATAGCCCTAAATCATTCAATATTTCACAAAATTTTTGTAGAGAAATTTTTGCATATATGAATGAGATTAAATCAAGAGGAAAAATGTACTTGATTAATTCCATTTGCCTTCAGGAGCTCCCATTATCTTAATTCCTGGTTCTTAATTCTATTTTAAAGTTTTCTAATTTTAAACCACTACAATATACTTTCATTTTAATAAATATTCACTTGTAATCTAGGACAACTCTGAGTGATTGCATTTAGGCAGATATTCTAATTGTAATGCCAGATTAATACAATGTAACTCAACTATGCACAACTATTAACATATCACTTCACTTGGCTGCTCAGTCTAATTCAGTATATCTGCTTTCAGAATTAATTACAGTGTCACGATTTTCCCCAAAAACTTTGGGTTAGGTGAAGACTTGCTTCAGTTACTATAACTAAAGGGCTCTTTGGGTGTTTTTCACATAACAAAGGAGAGGCCTTACGCAAAGATGAATTCATGTCTCTACTTGCTGCTGTAGAAAGTGAAAGTGAAGTCGCTCAGTTGTGTCCGACTCTTTGCAACCCCATAGACTGTAGCCTACCAGGCTCCTCTGTCCGTAGAGAACTTCTCAAAGCTCAGAGTTTTGCAGAACCAAAGATCTCTCTGCTCTGGGCACTGCAACTTCCTCCTTTCCTCACTGGGGAGAAAGTGTGCCCCAACAGTGCACTGAATTATTGGAAGTGAAAACCAGAGTCCCTTCTGCAGTGAGCCCAGCAGCTACTTACTTTCATTTTCCAGTTGCATTTTCAAGCAGTCACTTTTCAGTGATAAAAGTTTTAGGGAGGACCCAAAGATCTCACTTTAACTTTCTCTACACAACCTCTTTACTTTTTTCTTTCTCTGGAATGTTTAACTGGCGGCTCAGCCTCCTCTGTAACAAACCCAGGTGTGTACTTTCTAGCAACAAAGTCTATTGATGGTTAATCCTTAATGATTTTAAACTTGATTATCCAATCTAGTAACTACCTGGGGTTTTATTTTGTTTCCTGTCTGATTAGTCTGCAGAGGAGAAGTGTTTGAAATTCATATCAGTTTACGCTGTTTTTTGATTAAGAAGAAAACTTGTTCAAAATGAGAATTCAAAATGAACAATGGATTTAGTTATCTTTGCTAACCCTTTTAAAAATTGGTTGGGTAGATAACAGTTGTTATATTTATATCTCCTCGTTCCTTCTACCGGCTCAATGGATATGACTTTGAGCAAACTCCAGAATATAGTGGAGGACAGAGGAACCTGGCATGCTACAGTCCATGGGGTCACAAAGAGTCAGATATGACTGATAGTGACTGAACAACAGCAACACTCCTTTCTTGCCCGGGAATAACACATACTGTTTCCTCATATTTCTGTCTTCTTTAGGAATAGATATCTGAATTAGAAATTGAACCACAGTTGCTTATGTGAGCTTATATTCTACCTCACTGAAACTTCTTTGTGTAGCTGTTAACTTCCTAAAAGAAGAAAAGTGAGGTTTTTTGTTAGTGTTTGTTTCTGAGCATGTCATAACCCTATTTAACGATACTAAGGCCAAATTAATTTTTCAGTGAAAATAAATACTGGATATCCACTAAGCAAAGAGCTCTGTTTTTCTTGTTTTGCTCATCTGAAATTAGCACTTGGAGAGCTTTTAACATGATTAATGAGATCTTGTGAACACAAAGAGAAATATGATGGTTAAACAAATGACCAAGGCTGAATTTAAACTTTGTTATGTTGTTGGTTTTTTTTTTTTAGATAATTTTTATTTTATTTTATCTCATATTTTTGGCTGTGCTGGGTCTTTGCTGCTTTGCACATGCTTTCTCTAGTTGCAGTGAGCAGGGGCTACTCTTTGTTGTGCTGCACGGGCTTCTCATTTCAATGGTATCTCTTGTTGCAGACACAGGTTCTAGGCATCCAGGCTCAGTAGTTGTGGCACACAGGCTTAGTTGCTCCAAGGCCATGCGAAATCTTCCTGGACCAGGGATTGAACCTGTGTCTCCTGCATTGGCAGACAGATTCTTTACCACTGAGCCACCAGGGAAGCCCCCAGTGTATGTTCTTTATACATCAGAAAGAAACATTACATTGCTGCTTGCCGGGGTCCAGCCCCGGTGGATCCAGGGTGATTTGAAGGTGGGGACGGAGTCGGCGTCTTTGGAAAAATACATATTTAATCACAGATATAGAGAGAGATTAGAAATGGATAGTGTAGTAGGAAGATCAGTGGAGAAAAGGAGGCTGAATAACTTGGATTACGTGAAATAGCATCCATGCTCCAGATGGGAATTCAGCCAGAAAAACGGGAGCAAGAAAGAAGCGACATGGGGGAATCAGTCTTTCCGGAAACTGATCTGATCCTTTATTTTTAGGTTTGCTTATATACCTTTTGTTACACATAGGGATGAATACAGAGTCACGTGGGGGTCAGCAGTCCTGACCTTTGTCAAAATCAGGTGCTTCACATAAATGTATGAAAAAAAAGGTCTTAGGGATATTACATCATCTTCTGGCCATGAGTGAGACCTGCTTACATTTTATGATCCTTTCTTTCTGATAACCAAAAAAACTTATTTCTTCCAAGGGTGTTTTTTCTCAAACCAGGCACCACCCTCCAAATAAAGTTACATTCCTATAGGGTGAGGGTGTAGTGAGTTACAAGCAAGAAAGGAATTTATTTAACCCAAGGTTAACATGATTAGTCTTAAAGGTTAACACTTATTTCTCCTATATGCTTAAAGGTTAATACTTATTTCTCCTATATGTTAGTTATATCCATTATAAGAGTAGGGAACATGGAGATTTAGCAGCAAACATCAGCCCAACAAATGAAAATCCTTTCACCAATGCTCCCCTTAAGATCTATTTAGTCTTAAGATATGATAAAGTTACATTCTTACACAGCAAGGACACAGTGATATATAACAAAGTACAGTGATCTATTACAAAAGAGAAAATCCATTAACTCAAAAAGTCTAGTATTGCTAACATCAAAAACTACCATATTTCCTTTGCTATATTCCAAATACATTGATTAATATATTCCCAGGTACCTAAGGATATAGAGGCCTGGCGGCGATCATTGACTCAACAAGAAGAAAAAGTCCTACGCTAATTAAGACTCTCAAAATACTCCAAAACTCTCTGTGCTGTTTATGGTTGAGAGGTAGTAAACAATCATGTGCCTAGTGGCGGCAGTAAGGATAATCCTGTCACACAAGCTAGTCTGTCAGCAGAGAGGTTTGACCTGAGACATCCTTGTCCCACCCAGAGCAGGGAATGAGCAACAATTATTGACACAACAAATGAAGAACCCTTCACCAAATAATTCCTAACCAACACACTATACTAATAATTTTAACTCCCCAAAATAATTTGCCTTTAGTAAGTCTAAAACATCTCGTGCCTCTCAGGTTGGGAGGCTGTAAGCAATCACATGCGGCCGGACAAACCTATACAGGTGGGCTAGATAACCTTCAGAGGAGTCCGTAAGCTGAAACACTATTGTCACGCCCAAGAATTTTTATCGCCTTGGAGCTGCACGTTTACTCCTTCTCAGAGAGAAACGATTATGGGGGAGAGCCCCCCGTAAAGTCAGAGGTGTAGGTGAGAGCGTAAAACAGACTCTGGTTTGGGGGTTGATGCTCGGGAACAGGGGGTTTCCTGAGGCTTGATCACGCCTTTGCGTATGCCAAGCCTCGTTCCTCATGACCTTTGCCATGGGCGGAATTCCTCACGCTGGCCCCTGGCAGCTGCTAAACCGCTAACTCAATAGCTGGCAAAATAAAGTTGAAAATGATACAAAACCCAAGAATATAGAAATAGAAATTTGCATTTATTATCATCAGAGATCAGATCACAGTTCCACTCTCAGATTTTTTCCTAGGTTGCAAACTTTTGACTGTGCTTCTAACAGTAGCAGATGGGGAATGGAAAATATCTACAGACTCTTGAATGATCCATGTATCACTGTTTGGAACAGTGGCAAATACAATAAGAGAATGCCTTTTGCTAAGTGACTTTAGAGGAACAAGCAGGTCAAAGAGACACAGATTTTAAAAAGTTAACATCACTGAAAGATTTGAAGTATTTATGTGTTTATGGGGCCTCCTTATATGTGGAGTACATCATGAGAAACACTGGGCTGGATGAAGCACAAGCTGGAATCAAGATTGCCAGGAATAATATCAATAACCTCAGATATGCAGATGACACCACCCTTATGGCAGAAAGCAAAGAAGAATTAAAGAGTCTCTCGATGAAAGAGGAGAATGAAAAAGTTGGCTTAAAGCTCAACATTCAGAAAATGAAGATCATGGCATCTGGTCCCATCACTTCATGGCAAATAGATGGGGAAACAGTGACAGACTATTTGGGGCGGGGAGGCTCCAAAATCACTGCAGATGGTGACTGTAGCCATGAAATTAAAAGACTCTTACTGCTTGGAAGGAAAGTTATGACCAACCTAGACAGCATACTAAAAAGCAGAGACATTACTTTGCCAACAAAGGTCCGTCTAGTCAAGGCTATGGTTTTTCCAGTGGTCATGTATGGATGTGAGAGTTGGACTATAAAGAAAGCTGATCACCAAAGAATTGATGCTTTTGAACTGTGGTGTTGGAGAAGCCTCTTGAGAGTCCCTTGGACTGCAAGGAGATCCAGCCAGTCCATCCTAAAAGAAATCAGTCCTGAAAATTCATTGGAAGGACTGATGTTGAAGCTGAAACTCCAATACTTTGGCCACCTGAGGTGAAGAACTGATTCATTGGAAAAGACCCTAATGCTGGGAAAAATCAAAGGCGGGAGGAGAAGGGGATGACAGAGGATGAGATGGTTGGATGGTATCACTGACTCAATGGACATGAGTTTGAATAAAGTCCGGCAGTTGGTGTGGACAGGGAGGCCTGGCGTGCTGGTGTCCTTGAGGTCGTAAAGAGTTGGACACGACTGAGCAACTGAACTGAACTGAATTGAATGTGTTTGTGGGCTGGGAAGGTATGTGACATGACTTTTTGCTTTAAAAATGTCACTCTTGAAGCAGTGTGATGCGTAGATTAAAAGACAAACTGGGAACAGGGAAACCATTGGGTGGCCTATTGCAATAGGTAACCAGTGGTGGAGACTCAAACTAAGGAAGTGGCAGCAGTGATGGAGGGGAGGGAGTGGAATAAAAGATATTTAGAAAAAGAATCAACAGAAACTAGATACGGAAGATATAACTGGCACTCTGTATCTGCGGGATATCTCTGTATCCAAGGATTCAACCAAATACAGAAGAAAAATATTGGGAAAAAAAATTCCAGAAGGTTCCAAAAACCAAAACTTGAATATGTCACATACTGGTAACTATTTACATAATATTTACATTGTATTTACAACTATTAACATAGCACATACATTGTAGTTATTAGAAATCTAGAGATGATTAAAATATATAGAAGTATATCCTATAGGTTTTATGCAAATTCTGTGCCATTTATTTAGAGACTGGTGAATCTCCATAGATTGGTATCTGGGAGGGTCCTGGGACCAATCCCCTATGGATACTAAGGGACAATTGCACTTTTATTTGTTATTTATTTCATGTAACAAATCACCCCTAGATGTAACAGTTTAACATTGGAAATATTAACTCATGTAGTTTCTGAGGGTTAGGAATCTAGGAGCAGCTTAACTGGGTGATTCTGGTACAAAGTCTTTGAAAAAATTGCAGTCAAACCATTGGCTAGAGCATTATTCCTCTCAAGATTGAACTGGAGCCGAAGAACCCACTTCTGGGTTCACTTACGTAGCTAGGCAGGCCTCTGTTCTTTGCTGGCTATTGGCCAGAGACTTCAGTTTCTCATGAAACTATGGCAGCTTTCTTACTCCAGAAAGATCTGAGAGAGTGATCCGAAAGATAGAGATGGCACACAAGTGAGCGAAAACTCAAAACAGAAGCCACAGTCTTTTAAAGCAATCTCAGAAGTGGCTTACTATCCCATTCCATGTGCTAAAGCAAAAAGTCAAAAAGACCAGTCCTAGTAACAGTGTAGGATGGGACTACACAGGGCTCATATGCCAGGAGGAAAGGATCGTTGTTGGCCATATTGAAGGCTGCCTACTCCAATAATAAAAGAATCAGGATTGAGACCCGAGACTCAGAAAGAAGCCTGGGGGACATTAAGGAGAGAGCTTCACTAAACATTTACATATGATCTGAAGTTCAAAAGAAAGTTTGGATTGGAGATTGAGGTTTAGAGGGTATTCACACATAGATGGCAGTTGAAAGCATGTAAGATAGTCCAGGCAGAGTGTATACAGAGTGCTGAGAACAGAATCTGGGCATGACTGGCATTCGGTGTGCTTACAGAGGGAGCTCCATAGGAGTCTGAGATGGAGGGATTGAGACATGGGAGCAGAGCTGTGCTCAGAGAAACTCCAAAAGCCTCAAGTGTGAGGGGTGGTGATGTTCAGAGATCTGCTTCAGAAGTCTCTTTCTCAGAGGAGAATGTTGGCAGTTGGCAGATGTCACCAGTCCCCAAAGGACCAGGGTCTCTCAATTACCCCTGGAGTCATCTTGCAAGTGTGGAAAGCCCTGGAACCTCAGAAGCTGTGTACCACGTGAGGTTCCATTCCCAATCACCTTGTCACTGAGCCCCAGGCTCAGGACACAGGCTCTCTAGGGCAGCTCAGAAGTAGCACAACTCACCATTGACTGCCTAAGCTGCAGGGCAGGAGGCTGGAGCTGAAAGACCAGCATCTAATTCACCCCTGGTTCAAGGGAAGGGAAGATTAAACCCAGGGCAGCTGAAGGACTTGCCAGGGCCAAGGCCAGTGGTGAGCTGATAAATGGTTAACAATTGACTCTGGCAGAAGATTGGGAGGGGCGGGGAGGGTAAGGGGGGGGTGGTTCGTGGCTCCGGGGAGGCCCAGACTTGTAGCATTTGCCTAATTCAATAGTCTAAATATTCTCACCATGGGATGAGGATCAAGATGACAAACTAAGAAGATAACAGAGCTTACTTCCCTCTGCAAATGTTACCGAGTCCAAGCTCAGTCTGCTTCCTGCACGACAGGCCAATAATCAGGAGACAAGGTGCTGAAGCAAGGCGTAGCGATTTTACTCAGAAAACCAGGCATCCAAGAAGGTGGCAGACTAGAGTCCAAGACATCTTATGGGGTCTGGATGCTAGCTTCTTTTACAGAACAGAGAAGAGAAGGTAAGGAAGTAAAGTAAAAAGGCGCTAAGTCTTGCAAAGTATCTCCTGGTTTGGCCAGCCTCCATTAGGGAAAGTGTTAATTCCTCTTTTTCTGCAGCCATCCACAGGTGGACAGGGTCAAGATGTTTCCCTATGAGCTGAATAAAGAAAGGCTCTTTAACATTCTGGTAGAGGGGCAGGTGTTCCCCGAAGCCATGATGTACGCTTATAGCTTCAGGCAGCATCTTCTTACTGATTATAGAAACAAAAGCGATGGAAAACAAAGGTTAGAGTAAAAGAAACAAATCGAACAGGGAATCAGATTTTATTCTTCCCTGTTACTCAAATGAGTCAAAAATACATCTACACGTGGAACAACTGTTATGGAAAACTAACTGAAAAATGGCAGAAAAACTAAACAACTAAGGCTGCAAGAAAGATTCCCATATAATTGGGAAGAAAAGCATGGAGTGGAGACCTGTGACCTTGGGAGAGGACAAGGGGAAAAGGGGAATCACACAGGTGGCCCTGGGGAATGAGCAGGTGAAGCCGCAGACTAGACCCCCCAGTCCTGGGGTCCTGCCCGGAAGAGACAAGCCCCTTTGGCTGCTTGGAGGACCACTGGGACAAAGAAGCCGGGGAAGCCTAGATTCCATTCATGAGGAGTGTGCAGGTACTGGTCTGCCATCGGACAGGGTGGAGAGAGGTCTGCCCTAGTGGTTGCTTCTTTGCTGCTATCCCTAATCTGAGCTGGCTTCCCTGATGTTTCAGGTGGTAAAGAATCCACCTGCCAATGCAAGAGACCAGGGTTTGAGCCATGGGTCGGGAAGATCCCCTGGAGGAGGAAATGCAATTCACTCCAGTATTCTTGCCTAGAGAATTCCATGGACAGGAACCTGGCAGGCTACAGTTCATGGGGTTGCAAAGAGTTGGACATGACTGAGCAATTAACACTAGTCTGAGCTAAGAGAATACCCCAGCCCCACATACTCCACAGCACAGCTTGGCAATGAACCTAGTGCCCCGGGACCTTGGAAAGACTTCATCTAAAGATGCAGAGGCAAGCTGGGGGCCTGGGGTGTGGTCTGAGTGGGGCAAGAGTGGCTGTTGTTGGCACTCACTCAAATGGTGCCACTGAAGCCGGACCAGATTTCTGACAGCAGCATGGTCACTTAAACCACCATGACCCCTGGTCACGACCTGGTGAATGCTCTGGCCCCACTCACTCCATGCCACAGCTTTGCATTGATATGGGGTGGCTGCAACATGGGATAAGACATGACTCTGGGCTGCTCCTGAGCAAAGCCACAGATGGCTACACAGGCAGCGCACACAAGCCTTTCTTACTTTACCACTCCCCTCCTTTGAGGCAAAGGCTCCAGTATGGGGAGAAGTAAAGATATACACACTTAGGGGCGATAAAGAATCCACCTGCAATGCAGGAGACCCCAGTTCGATTCCTGAGTCGGGAAGATCTGCTGGAGAAGGGCTAGGCTACCCACTCTAGTATTCTTGGGCTTCTCAACTGGTAAAGAATCCTCCTGCAACACGGGAGACTTGGGTTCGATCCCTGGGTGGGAAGATCCCCTGAAGAAGGGAAAGGCTACCCACTCCAGTATTCTGGCCTGGAGAATTCCATGGACTGTAGAGGCCATGGGGTTGCAAAGAGTCGGATGTGACTGAGCGACTTCCACTTCACTTCAATAAAAAACTTCAAAGATATAAACTTACAGGGAACAAAGCCAGCCTGAGTCCAACCTCCAGGGCTTTGGCTCAAGCAACTCAGGAGACCACTGCCAGTGTGGTGACAGGCACTGTGCAGAGCGAAAGTCCCACCTCACACCCTGCACAGGCTCTAGCTACTTCAACACCAGCCATGACCCCCTTTATCAAGGTGATGGTGGCAAGCCCGCCCTGAGAAAAGATGTGGCTGCTGTCATATCAAATCCAGCGCTCACATCAAAGACACTGGGCACACAGTCTATATAGGGATGCTCCCACAAACACCTATTCAACACCACAAGATAACTGTTTCACCTAAATTTATAGACACAGAGAAATGTAAGTAAAATGAAAAGACAAGAACTACTCTCAATTGAAAGAACAAGAGACAGTCTCCAAGAAAATGATGAAACAGATATATGTAATCCATCTACCAGACTATGAGTTCAAAACATTGGTAATAAAAATGCTGTGTTCTTTATCTACAAGAAAACACCTGTAATCCATTTATGCTATTTGGGTTTCCCTTATCATAAAATGAACAAAACAAAACAAAACTCTGGTTTAAGTACCCTTGTAATGCAAGTTCGTGTGCCTGACAGTGAGGCCAAACAAACTGAAAAAGAGTTTGCAGCAGAGAAAGGTTTATTGCAAGGTCATTCAAGGAGACAGGAAGCTTATGCCTTAAAAGCCCTGAGCTCTGCAAAGCACTTTTAAAAACCAGATGGGAGGGGGCGATCTGCGATCAGCTTGTCACAATTCTCTGATTGGCTGACGGTGAGGCGGTGTCACAGGGTTTAAAAAAATTGGTCCTTAGGCTCAAACTGACTCATGGTCATATTATCTTCCATTTGCTGGAGAGGGGAGGTTCTTTACATCTGCAAAATAACTCAGGAAATGTGCATCAAACAGTATTGTCTAGGTACTTCAGAGAGGAGCTTTGGGGGAACATTTGGGGGAAGGCCTGTCCCAGGAAGCTCCCATGGCATCCTGCTCGGTTACACCCTGAAAGGGACAAAGAAAAAGATTAAGGTGTTTTCCTGAATGGTTTTGTTTTCAGTTGAAGACAGCAAACCCATGAGGAAAATAAGATTGAGTAAATGCTGTGTTATTCTAATCATAGGAGAAATACTAAAACAAGGGACTAACCACAATGAGCTAGAAGAGTTAGGGAAAAAAACTTAGCGAAAGAGGTGAAAAATAAGGATGGTAGGTATGATGGGGTCAGATAATTGATTAGTCTGGATTCTCTGGAACAATCCCAACTTGAAATATTCTGTACTATTGACTCTGTGGGAAGCACTAGAGTTCAAAAATTTAAGTGACTACTACAATAGTTAACAATACAAATTATTTCAAAGACTGAAGACAAAAGGATATCCAATTTGAGCAAAAACAACCTTACAGTTTTTAATCTATTCATTTTAGTAAGCATGTGATATGTACCCCAGTTGTAGCAGGGAAAAACCAGTTCTGACTCCACTTTGGAACTATCTGACTGACTTTTAGTTTTTTGTTATTATAATCATACATAATGGCCTGCCTGAGAGAATCTTGCCCCTCTGCCTGTTAAAGTGTCTTTGTTCAGACCCCGGTCCATCTGTAGATGGCAGGAAGGAAGAAATGAACACATCTCTGTTTGAGGCTTCTCTTTCTAGGAGATAGTTGCAAGATTAATGGCCTTTCTATTTTCTTTCTTCACCTCCCCCAATCTGGAGTCATTTGTCTGCCATCTTCTTGGCCAGTCAGCTCTCTGAACATAAAGTCATATTCCTTGCTTCAAGCTCGCCCCTCTGATTCATTGGCCTGTCCATGTAGCAGGCAGAGTACGCTTGGACTCCGTTAACACAGAGAGTGGCCTGAGTGAGCCAGGCAGAGTTCCTGCCTTCATTGAGATTATTTCTCTCAGGAGACATTCCTGTTAAGAGTATTTTAATCACTACAACAGTATCTGTTGAACACCTACTGTGTGTCAGGAACACACAATAAGCCCACTTCACATGGTGTCTAGTTTAACTACCCTAACAAGCCTCTGAGGTCTTCCCCGGTGGCTCACCAGGTAAAGAGCTCGCCTGGCAATGCAGGCGACACCGGTTCCATCCCTGGGTCGGGAGAAGGAAATGCAACCCACTCCAGTATTCTGGCCTGGGAAACCCCATGGACAGAGGAGCTTGGCGGGCAGACAAGACTTAGGAGCTAAAACAAAAACCCTATAAAGTTAGCACCTAACATTTCAGTTCTGTCTTGGAAGGGCACCTCATCTACCACAGGTCCCTATGACAAAAGCTGCAAAACATTTTGATGCATTAAAATGCTACCGGGTCCCCCAAGTCGCCCAAACTTTCAAACGCTACACAAGGAAGTCAGGCCGGGACCGCGGGCGCCATTGGCAGCCCCATCTCCCGGGCGACCAGAAACTAACGGCCGCTACGTAGCCGCAGCCCCGCCCTTCCCTCACGGCGGCCTGGGCCGCCCGCCCCGCCCCCCAGCTCGCTTTCTGCGCATGCGCAGAGCGCTGGCCCCGCCCCCTGGCGCCGCGATCGCAGCCATTTCGCAGCCGCTTTCTTGCAAGTTGCGGTTTGCTCTCCGGTGTCCGTCGCTAAAAGCCCGTGCTACGGACGGTCCTAAGAGGGCTGTGCTCTCGGGCACCAGGAAAGCAGAAGAGGGTAAGGGGAAAACGGCCTTGTGGTTTTCCTTGGGCCGGCGTGGGCCCCGCGGCTCTGCAGCAGGGCTTTGTTCGGTGGCGCGGGCGGTGGCGGGTTGG
Organism: Ovis aries; assembly: GCF_016772045.2. Classification (NCBI taxonomy): domain Eukaryota; kingdom Metazoa; phylum Chordata; class Mammalia; order Artiodactyla; family Bovidae; genus Ovis; species Ovis aries. The sequence continues at coordinate 63,345,193 of NC_056065.1, forward strand.
GGTGGGGGTGGGGAGCCGCCTCGCCGGGTTCCCGGATTGCGGGCTGCGTGCTGCCCGCCGCGCTGCGCTGCCCGTGAGGTCGGGGGAGCCCCGTTGTTGCCCTGCTTGTTCGCACACCCTTTCCCGGCCCGGTCTGCTTAACGGCCAGGCCGCACTTCCTCCTCCGGCCTAGCGCGGCGGCGCGGCTCTCGCCGCAGAGGGAAAGGTGTGTGGGGGCGGGGTGAGTCGTCCTGTGGGGCTGAGCCCGCCGAGGCCCCGCGCTCGCCTTAGGGCCCTTCGGTCGTTCAAGACGCACAGAACGGGCTGTTGTTTCGGGGGCGCTGTTCTGCGGCCGCTGTAGACAGAGAGTAAAGGGCTGAGGCAGCGTCCCGGCCCTTCCTTTCCAGGGGTTGGGGTTGGGGGAGAGGGAGGCAGTCGGAAAACAGGCGTCTGCAGGTTTCCGTCAAGAGGTGGCGAGGAATTAGTGTAAAGGGAGAGAGCCACTTGAGATCGGGTGGCGAGGGCAGGCGTCCCGGAGGAGGTAGTAGACCTTTGAACTGTCGGCCGCGGGGCGGAGGATGCGTCAGCGGCGGAGGAGGGGGCAGAACCGCAGAGGCCGAAGGGAGTAGTGAGTGTTAACAGGCAGGCGTTGGAAACTGAAAGAAGGCCATGTGACTGGAGTGTGGTGAGAATTTAAGGGAAGCAAGGATTCGGGGGTAGCTAGAGTGGAGGAAGTGGGAATCGTTGAGGACGTCATTCCCGCACTCCAGGTGTGCAGAGTGATAGCAGGGAGATGGGACACCTGCCTTGGAGGCAGAAGTGGGCAGTGGATGAGCAGTGGCCTACCTGGCTGGAAATTCTGGGTCCCCCAGTTAGGAGCTCTGTCTCTTGGGGCAGGTTATTCTTGACTTAGTTTACTCATCTGTAAAAAGGAAATAATAATAATGCTTTTTGCACAGTGTTGTAAAGGTTAAGTAAAATAGTTCACGTAGGTGCTCCTTTAAGGATACTGACGGGTACATAACAAGGGATGGCTATAGAGGATCTTCAGGGACTGGGTAGATCCCACACCGTGAGTAACTTGGTGAATGGTGGTGCCATTTGGGGAGATGGGAAAACTGGGCTTGGGAGGAAGAAGAACAGGTTTGGGGAAGAAATTTAAAGTTTTGTATTGACTGAGATGCCAAGGTAGCATCCAAATGGGTCTGTTAGATGAATTTGGTTTGGGAGGTTAAAAAGACTATAAATGTTTAGTATATATTTGGTTATCATTATGATATAGTTGGTGTTTAATATTATGGAGTTAGATGAGACTACCGAGGGAAGAAGGAATTTGATAGTGTAGTCCTTCATATTCCATGTTAACTCGTTCACCTTGAGGGCTTGTTTTTTAAATTGATTATTCATGGTTGCAATTTGTAGATAGATATCCTTAGCTTTCCACAGCTTTTCGTTAATTGGGTGTCTCCAGGGTTAACTTAGTTGGCAGACAAAGGTCCGCATCATCAAAGTTTGGTTTTTCCAGTAGTCAGTTGCAGACATGAGAGTTGGATCATAAAGAAGGGTGTGGGTGTATTTGTGGGGTGTGGGTGTGTGTTAGTCACTCAGTCGTGTCCCAACTCTTTGTGACCCCATGGACTGTAGCCCACCAGGCTCCTCTGTCCATGGAATTATTCTCCAGGCAAGAATACTAGAGTGGGTTGCCATTTCCTTCTGCAGGGGATCTTGCCCACCCAGGGCTTGAACCTGGGTCTCCTGCATTACAGGCAGATTCTTTACTGTCAGAGTCCCAAGGAATTGATGCTTTCAGATTGTGGTGCTGGAGAAGACTCTGGAGAGTCCCTAGGAGTGCAAGGAGATTTGCATCCTAAAGGAAATCAAGTATGAATATTTATTGGAAGGGCTGAAGTTGAAGCTCCAGTAGTTTGGCCATCTAAGAGCTGACTCATTGGAAAAGACCCTGATGCTGGGAAAGATTGAAGGCAAAAGGAGAATGGGGCTGCAGAGGATGAGATGGTTGGATGGCATCACTGACTCAATGGATTTGAGTTTGAGCAAACTCCGGGAGATAGTGGAGGACTGTCTGCCTGGTTTGCTGCAGTCCATGGGGTCTAAAAGAGTCCGACATGACTTAGCAACTGAACAACAACAGGGTGACTGACTACAAAATAAACTTTATACTAAGTCCAGTTTGATGACACAAGACTTAGGTGCTAACAAAATACACTGAGCATCACCAGAAGACAGACTTTTTGGAGTTTCCTCTCACATCACAGCAAATTGAATTTGTAGTGTATTTTCTCTGGTTCTAAATTTAGTCCCAGATACTTAGCTAGTAATTTAAATTCAGATTTTAGACCTAGGCTGAATATCTTTTGCTATCTTATAGAGGGAGTAGAGGGAGAATGCTAACAAGTGCAATATGTTGTTTTTCAAGAAGATGTAATATTTCCAAATTTTAATGAATATCAAGGCCTAAAGATTTGGTATAATATATTTAGGTTCATTAATTATTTTAAGTACTGATTAATTTATGTATTTGGACTTACTAACAATATATTGCTTGCAGCTTTGAGGACCGTCTGCTAGGAGACAGTGCGAATGAGGGTAAACTATTGGATTTATATACGAAATAATTGATGACCATTTCTTAATATAGTAGTTTGGGTTTGAACTTGGGCCTCCACAGTGGATAACTTGGAAGTTACCTATCTATGCCAAAGTTTCTTCCCTTGTAAAACGGTGATATAGTAGGATCTATCATGTGTACCTCCCACAGTTGTGAGGATTAGATAAAACACATAAAGTACCTCTTGTAAAAAGGAGATTACATAAAGTCTCTTTTAAGAAAAGGTAAAAATCACATATAGTTACCTAAAAATAACCATTTGTGGGGGATAGTTGTTTTCCAGTCTTGATTTATTTATGCATACTTCTTGCGTAGTACAAACTATAGTATTCTGCTTTTCTTCTTTTTAAACAAAATGTGATAGATGGTCCAGTTTCATCATTAACATTTCTTAATAGGCAATGTTAATAGCAGCATGATAGAATATCCTGTGCTTAACATAGATTTTCAGTAAATTTCAGCCATTGGATATTTCCAGATTGGTAATTTCCACTGTTTACTTTTATAAATAATGCTGTTTTTAACTAACTTGTTTCTTAGGTCTGAAGAAGACACTTGAATCATGGGTGATGTTAAAAATTTCCTGTATGCCTGGTGTGGCAAAAGGAAGATGACCCCAGCATATGAAATCAGAGCAGTGGGGAACAAAAACAGACAGAAATTCATGTGTGAGGTATTAAAAAAAATACATTTTGCATTTATGTGACTTTAAGGCTTATTTTATTAAAAGAATAATGTTTTCTGTTTGGAAATGTTAATGTGTTGTACATTGGATTATGTCCTTTATTGTGACTTCCCTGCTATTTCTATCATTATAAATCATTTTCAAGTGATATGAAATCAATCATTTAAAAAAAACTTTTGGCTGCACCACACAGCTTTGGGGATCTTAATTCCCTGACCAAGGGTGGACCCGATGTCCCCTGCAGTGATAGCACTGAGTGCTAACCACTGGACAGCCAGGGAATTCCCTGAGCGTTACTTTTAAAACATCGTGGTAGGTAAATTATTCTAATTAAAACAATGTGTCTTTCACACTTTATGCACTACCAGTAATGCAGACTAGAAAAATTGGATTAACTTTGTCTGTAGTTAGTTACTAATTCCAGTAGAAAGTAGGTGCATTCTTAACTGCTTCACATCAGAGAGCTTTAAAATAAGTACGGCTAGTTTATTCTTTGGTCTTGTAAAATCAGATTTTAATGTGGAACTTAATGTTGTATTAGAAGAAATTATATGAGCCACATAAGTTAACATTCTTGCTTTTGGATTAGTTTATCACTGGACAGTATGAATTAAGCACTTTTTTATAAGATAGCATGTGAATTCTCTTAGGTATGTTATTTTCACTATGTTTATAAAGTATATCTCCAATAATTAACTGTAATCCCTTAATGGTCTAGTAAAGTATGAATTTTTTAAATCCCAAAATTACCCAGGTCACTCTCTCAATATATTTTTTTCTTGAAGGTTCGAGTGGAAGGATATAATTACACTGGCATGGGTAATTCCACCAATAAAAAAGATGCACAGAGCAATGCTGCCAGAGACTTTGTTAACTATTTGGTTCGAATAAATGAACTAAAGAGTGAAGAAGTCCCAGCTATTGGGGTAAGTATGGCCAAACAACTTGAGACGTATAAGATTATGCTAATCCAGTATGTATGGAGGCTCAGGGTGATAGTTTTTCAGTGTTGTTTTTAAATAGTATATTAATATGTTCCTTAGTGAACCTTGGGGGTGATTTGTTTTCTCAGAGAACTGGGATAATTTCCTAAAGATTTGGATTTCATTTTCATTATGTACCTGACTTGGGGATTCCCTTTAGTCGGTATGTCTTAGGGTTTTACATATTGTATTCATTCAAAACTGATTTTTCAGAGTCTGTTGTATTCTGTGTACTTCAAAAATAACATTTTAAACAGAATATAAAAATCAGTAACATTTTAAAATACATTTGCTCCCATTGACATTTTCTTAGCAGAGTTAAAATAGTATTTGGTACAGTAGAATATCATTCTTGTGTTTTTTATACCATAATTATTTTTAATTATATTGTGTGTATGCAGCAAAAGTTTTGAAAAATAAACTAAAAAGTGAAAGTTTGAATTTTCACAAAAATAGTGGTATTGCTGATGTTTTTAGAAAGTTGTATTATGAAAAAAATCACATTATGATTTAAGCAGATGCCTTAGGTATTACATGAAAGATCCAGTTTTTATAAAACCTTTAGGAATAACATTAATTTCAGCACCCTTCAATGGGTTTTTGTATTCTGACTTGCTTAGAAAGGTAAAAATACATGTTTTTTACCTTTCCATTGCATTTACCCAGGAATTGAGTTTACTTTCTAGTATGGTGTACCACTATATAATTACAAGATTTTTAATTAGTTTGGTTGAGCCATCTGTAAAATGAAAAGATTGGACAAGACGACCTTGATTCTTTTTCAGATATTTGACCCACTGGCCTTTGTTCCATGTGTTACGACCTATTCTAGTTGTGTGTTTTGGTTTTATATTTTTAAGCCTCTTCCTAGGTCTGTTGGTGGCAAACTCTTCCATCTCTTTTATGTAAAAATGTTTTTATTTTACCTTGAATAGAAGATTCAACGCAATTCTGAGGTGCCGGTTTTCTTCTAAGACTTCAAAGATCATGTTGCACTGTTGTCTAACTTCCGTTGTTGTCTGATGAGAAGTGGGCAGTAATCCAATCATTTCTGCCTATATATGTTTCCTTTGGTTGCTTTGTTTTTTTCTTTGGTTTCCAGTAGCTTGGCTGTGATGTTTTCTTTGTACTCATCCTGCTTGGAGTTTGCTGAAATTCTTGAATCTGTAAATTTATGTCTTTCATCAAATATGGGAAACTTTTGGCTATTTTTTTTTCCCCCAAATATTTCTTAATTTTTTTTTCTTCTTTTTCTGGGACTTTCATGTTAACATATATAAGAAACCTTTTGGAACTATTTTGGAGGTCCTGGACCGTCTTTTTCTCCTCCTTTCTCTGATTTTCAGATTGGATGATTTCATATATATGTTAAAGATAATCAGTATCTTCAAGTTCACTGATTATTTTCTTTGTTGGTTCTGTCAGTTCCTCCCCCCACCGCCCGCCAGATACTATCTTTTCCCCCCCCTAAGTTTATTGCCCCCCCCCCTTTTTTTTTTAAACAGGTTTTGTTTTTCTGGTGGCATTTCTTTTCATCCAGTCAGTATAAGCATACATTCATAATACGACTGAATTTCTTGTATATCATTGAGCATAGTTACAATAGCTGCTTTAAAATTCTTAACTGCTAATTCTAACATCGGGGCCATCTCAGGGTTGGGCTCTGTTGATTGTGCTTTTTTTTTCCTGTAAAAACACTGGTTTTATTATTGAAAAAAAGAAACAAAATCCTGGTGATTTGCAGTATCTATCAGCTTTCAATTTTGGCTCTCCTGTCCAGAAGTGTTTCATGCAAGAATCCATCTTTCCGGGCCTTTTTCAGAATTTTCTGTCGTCTTTCTTATTTTAAGCTTGTGGTCTTGGAAGCTCTGGAATTTTTTTTACATAATTGATTTCACACTGTTTGACGTTTCCTTTGTCTTCTGGAATAGCATCTTTTTTCTTAGTTTCTCTTTCGGTGCAGGATCTGATCTTTATCATTTCTTCTGCCGTTTTACTTTTTGCTTCTATATCACCTGCTTCATTGCATCTAATAAAACAGCTGTTGGAGGCCAGTAAAGCCATTTTCCCATCTTGAAAGACGGGTTCCCACTGCTGTCTAGGTCCAATTGCATCTGAATGCCCAACAACAATTGTGCTTTTGAGATTTTTCCTCTTTGTATGTCAAATGGTTTTGCATTATATTCTGGGCATTGTGACTATTACATTTTGGAAACTAAATGATGTTAGTCTTCCAAAGAGTATTTTGTCATTGTGTTGTCAAGCAGTTAATTGAGATGGACTTAAGCGCCAGCACTGTCTTTTGAGTGATAGTTCAGATCTCACTTCAGTTTTCTGATCCTGTGCTGGGAGGCTTGAAATCTCCTCTGCATATATATAGTTTAAAGGTTAGCCAGAGATTTGGGGAAAGTTTATACACAAGAGTTTGGGATTCCTCTTTTGTTTCCTTTCCAGGATTTCTTTCTTACTTTCTAGCAGCTTTGGTGTCCCCAAATTCTTATCCTTTGATACTTCTGGCCAGAAAGACTGGGTTTTCTATTGAGTTTTAGCTGTCTGAGATGGTCTTCCTAGTAATAAAAGGCATAATAAGCTGGAATTATACTTTCTATTTTTTGCTTTCTCATTTCAAGTTCCTTCTAGAGTTTGCAAGATTTTGTTCACTTTTTAGTGCCTGTGTATAGCTGAGGAGAGTTTTAGGGTTTTTGTTTTTCTGGAGTTCATATTACCTGCAGGAGTTAGTATAGTAGGAGCTACTGTGCCATACCAGAAATAGTATCCTATTTTCAATTTTTTCTTGTTAGAATTGTAACACATTCAGATCTTTTCTGTAAGGCTCCAACTGTGCATTTTCTACTTTGTCCCTCACTTCTACACTGGCCTTCTTGCAATTCGTCAAATAGGCTAGCGCCTTTTCCGTCTCAAGACTTTTGTGCTTGACTATTCTTTCTGCCTAGAGTGCTATTTCCCAACCATCCTGTTGAAAATTGCAAATCTGCTGTTAGCCTGGTGGTCTGTCTCCTTTCATTGTTTGCTTTTGTCCCTATCGCTTACTAACTTCCAGTCTGGTGCTTCTCAACCGGGAGTGATCTTGTCCCCCAGGGATGTTTGGCAATATGTGGAGACATTTGTTACAACTGGAAGGGGATGGTGGCATTATTGACATCTAATGGGGAGAGGCCAAAGCTTCCTGAAACAAAGGATCATCCAACCCGAAATGTCATTTATACTGAGATTGAGGACCCCTCTTTTAATCTATTTTTTACCCCTAGATCCTCATACTATAGTTCATGAGAGCAGAGGATGGGGTTGGGGGGGGGGGTAGCAGTTCCTGTGTTTAATTCGTTGCTATCTCTCTAGCGTCTAGAATAGTTCTGTTCCATACAGTAGGCACTTAATATTTTTTGGTTAGATGAATGAGCGATGAACTTGGAAAAATATTCTATCACAAGCAAATCTTTACCATGCCATCTATATTTTACCTCCCCATCCTCACCAAACCCTGTTTGTGTCACTTTACTTGCCCTTTCATGCAACAGAATGTACTTGCCAAAAGTGACTTATTTCTAAATGCCAAGGATACTTAAACTTTTTTTTAATCATGGAAAATGTCAGATGTGTGTCAAAGTAAGACTAGGAATAATATCACAAACCCCTGTGTTGCAATACTTTTCACCATGACCAATCATGATTCATCTCTTAATTTCTGTCTACCTTTTTCCTTTTGGATTATTTTGTGGCAGATCCCAAATATCCTGTCATTCATATGTTACTGTTTCAGTTTGTATTTCTAAAAGGTAATCTTTTTAAAAAACACAGCAATTCCATTATCAAACTAAAAAAAATTAATAGTTTCTTAACATCCCCAAACACCCAGTCAGTACTCAGATTTTCCTGATTGTTCCGTGAGTCCATTTTTAGTAGTTTATTTAAATTATGTTCCAGATGTTGTCTTGTGTTTTTTAATTGATGTCTGGTGTTCTCATCACTAGATTCTCTCTCCCCGTCTCTCTCTAATTTTTCTTTGGAATTCGTTAAAGCATGTTGTTTATTTTAGTTTCCCACACGTTAGATCTTGCAGATACAGCCCCCTGGTATCATAAAGTATTTCTCTGTTCCTCATAATTGGTGGTTAGAGACTTGACCAGATTTCAATTTGATTGGAGTAGAGGGGCAGGCACAGGAAATCTCCAAAGATTAAGTCTGTACTCCCATCAGGAGGCACCTGATGGGACGTTAGCAGCTATTAATATCACTGTGGATTTAATTCTTCAGTAAATTTCTTTGATTTTTTTAGTTCAAATACTTTTATAACAAGAAACCACCTTTAAAAAAAAACAGAACCTCTCTTTATCAATAATTCAGTTATTCTGGGATGTAGTTTATACAGAAAATGTTAAAGATAAATGTTTGATTCTTTCCCTTTAACAGTTAAGTTCATCCCTAGTATCTTTTAAAGGTTATCACTTATGTATTAGTCCACAATTATTATGAACTCATTGATTCAAATATGTAACATATTAATACATTCATTAATCTTTTTGTTGCTGTTTAAGTTGTCCCATTTTTAGCTGGTAGGACCTTCAGATTGATTTTTTTCAGTTCCTTTAACCTTACCCCTCTCCAGTACTCTTGCCTGGAAAATCCCATGGACAGAGGAGCCTGGTAGGCTGCAGTCCATGGAGTCGCTAGGAGTTGGACACTACTGAGTGACTTCACTTTCACTTTTCACTTTCATGCACTGGAGAAGGAAATGGCAACCCACTCCAGTGTTCTTGCCTGGAGAATCCCAGGAACGGGGGAGCCTGGTGGGCTGCCGTCTATGGGGTCTCACAGAGTCGGACACGCCTGAGGTGACTTAGCAGTAGCAGTAGCAACCTTACCCCTTAGTCTGATTGTTTTCTTGCTTTGTGGCATATCATATGTTTGACTCAGCTTGAATTTTACTATTAGAGATGTTAAGATCCCTGGCTCTTTTTCCTGGGGGGTGGTGTTTAGAGACTACAAACTGAGTGCCAAGACTTGCTACTAAATCAGTTATTGTTTTAGCCTTTTCAGTGTACAAAGCTTGGGAAAATTTTTTCCAAGACAAGGTATATTTTGAGTTCACCCTGATGCTTCCAGTTTAAACTCAGAATGGCAGAGTTTTTTCTCACCCTTCGTGTGCATCTGTTTGTCTGTTACCCCCAAACCAAAACTGTGTTTCGTTGCACAGCCCTAACATAATTACTCTTGCCTTATTCAATAATACATGTACAGCAGTCTCATGCTGTAAATTCCAGTGCTATTATCAATTATGCAATTACTGGAAAGTTTAAGTTTTTGCAGTTCTTTTCATATTTAGGGTATATCCTACTTGTTGTTTAGTCACTAAGTCATACCTGACTCTTCGCAACCCCATGGACTGTAGCCCATCAGGTTCCTCTGTCCATGGGATTTCCCAGGCAAGCATACTGGAGTGGGTTGCTATTTCCTTCTACAGGGAATCGTAACAGCTCAGGGATCAGACCACATCTCCTGCCTGGCAGGCGGATTCTTTACTGCTGAGCCACCTGGGAAGAAGCCCCCATATCCTACTGCAGACTTAAAATGACTGCACTTTCACGTTGAAATAATTCCTCTTTGTGGTCATTCTGTCATCTCTATCCTTTGGTTTGTTTTCATTTTGCTTTAATTTTTAAGGATCATTGTAAAACTGGACAATTACATTAAATAGTTTCATAATTTGTTAAATTAATGAAACAAGTATATTTGGAAAAGTCTGACTTCTGTCCCTGCCTCCTCCATCTGTTTTCCTGTTGGGTTTTTGTTTTTTAGTTATTAGTCAATCTTCTTTTTTCTAACTATAAGCCAAAAAAAAATATGTATATTAATATTCCTAACCCCAGCTCTTTATTTTACTAACAGTATCTTGTGTACACTTTTCTTTTTCCTTTACTTACCTGCTTTTCACTAAAATAGTACCATAGTTTCTTCAGCTAACCTCTACTGATGGATTTTTGTGGTTTTTACTGTTACTTACAATGCTAAAATGAGTAGCCTATGTATTATGCATGTGTATACATATAAATTTTTGTATTTTTGCTCATCTGTCTTGGGGAGAGATTAGTTGAAATGGAATTGCTGTATCAGAGGATACTGCATATGTGCTTTTGCAGGCTGTTACCATTTTCTTTCTCTGTAGGATAAGAGTTGAATTATTTTGCATTTCCACAATTTCAGTCATTTCCAGTGGTTCTCAACGGGCAGTTTGGGCATGTCCCCCAGTCCCCATTGCATTTTTGACTAAGAACAGGGGGAGGGTTGCTACTGGCATCTAGTCGGTAGTCCAGGGATATTGCTAGACATCCTGTGATCAAAGCGTCATTCCTGCTTTGGCCCAGCTGGTTCATTCTTACTGGAGCTGTTAGTAATTGCACTCCACTCTTCCCCAGTAGTATATTGGACACCTTCCATCCTGGGGGACTCATCCTTCAGGGTCATATCTTTTTGCCTTTTCATACTGTGCATGGGATTCTCCAGACAAGAATACTGGAGTGGGTTGCCATTTCCTCCTCCGGTGGAACACATTTTGTCAGAACTCTTCACTATGACCTGTCCATCTTCGATGGCCTTGCACAGCATGGCTCATAGCTTTATTGAGTTATGCAGAAAGGTAAATGATATATACAGCATAAAGTGATCCCAGTTTTTGTGTGAAAATTATTTTCATCTACATAATTATGTAATCTCCAGAGAGAAAATTAATGGATATTTTTATTACCCTTACCTTTTCTGCCTGAAATGAGAACATAATAGTTTTTTAATTCTGAAAGCAACAATATTAATATTATGAGGAAAAGAGGGGGTGACACATGGGCCTCCTCTGAGTTTTAGAGAATTTAATGGTCTCTGAAGGCAAAGTTACTGACCTTGCCTTGACTTTTCCTCTTATAGGTAGCACCCCCTCCACCCTCAGCTACTGATTCATCTGATACCACAACAGATGATGGAGGTTTACCAGGAAACCTGGGAGGACCTCTTCCTCCACATCTGACTCTCCAGGCAGGTAAGGACTTGAATGTGTGCACATGACACTGTCTTGCACAGTCATCATCTTTTTCTCACTTGGACAGATAGAAATAACTATTCTGAAGTCCTAATGTGAAGAGAACTCAAGATCTTCATAAGTTTGCAGATACAACCAGATTATTTAATCTCTTAAAAAGTGGTACAGCTCAGTTGCTTTCTGTCAATAGATTTTGATCTCTGGATAGATTTTGCACGGGCTAGAATATTTGGTTAAAGGGGTTTATACTGCCCTTTCTTGTTTTTTAACTTGACTTCTACCAAATATTGTAGGCTTGTTTGTTTGCTATATGGGTCCCAGTCACTGCTGAATTCTGTATATATCAAAACTTTCATTAGTGTGTCCCCTGTGGGGTCAGTTACCTGGAATATTTGTCAAATTACCTATGTCTCAGATCCAGTGTTTATGAGACAAGGATAACAATGTTTACTTATAAGATTACTTGAGTAAACTTTTAAAAAGTATTAATAAACAGTTTTAGGCAATATTAAGTACAATTTTTACTCTGCTTTCTCATTAAAATTCATCACTTTTTAACACTTTTTAAACTTCTTATTTCCATCTCTAGCACTAGCTTGTAGCTTTCTTTCAGGGTCATATCTAGTGAAGAAACAGTTAACCTTTAATCAGTTATTACATATGTAACAACTTAAAACAGAGGTACATGATAATGTATGCCAGGTTATCAGTCACATGATCATTACTAGCAGCACCCTGCTGCGTACCATCTTTACAGTTAGCAATTTAGACCTGTATTCAGTGAGGTAACACTTGGTTAAGTGAGAGATTTCAGGTCCATTTCCAAATAACTGAAATCTTGAATTTCTAATAATAGAGCTCTGAAATCTAAATTAGGAGTAGTTTTAAAAAAATATTAAGAGTGTTTGTACAATTTGATTTGCTAAAAGAACATCATTTTCTTTCCGTAATAGAAAATAATTCTGGAGGTGGGGGCTCTGGCTATGTGCCCACCTGGGATCGAGGTGCCAACTTGAAGGATTATTACTCAAGAAAAGAAGAACAGGAAGTCCAAGCGGTAAGGCTGTATAACCCTGTTTTACATCTCCTAGAGTGTGATTTAGGACTTGGTTCATGGAACAGTTTAAAATATTTGCAACTTTATAATTTAGTGATTGTTTTAATTAATTGAGACTGATAATTCATGCAAAACACCATAAATCTAAGCTACCTGTTAATTCTGGTCACTAGAATTGCCTGTGAAATAAAACTGTTTTTCCCTGGTATTAATAAAATGTCTCTTCATCTGCTTTGTAGGAAACTTAGTTGCCTTAGTAAACCTCATTTCTTGATCACTTGCAGTAAAAGTGCTTTGATAAGACAGCTTACTTTTCTGACTTGATAGATACCTTATTTTTTTGGCCAAATAGATAGATACTTATATTTTTTTGGCTGTGTGCAGCATGCAGGATCTTAATTCCGTAACCAAGGATCAAACCCATGCCCCTTGTAGTGCAAAGTCTTAACCACTGGACCACCAGTGAAAATCTTTTCGCTTTATTTGTTTAAAGTTTTTAAACCAGCCTAAAGAAAGTGGTCAAAGGCTTCTTAGGAACAGTTTAAATGTGTAATACATTAACCAATAGCGTGTTTATACAATAGGACCGTCACATGGAATAAAAACTAGTTCTGGCTGAGTTTTGACTAGGATTAAAAGCTGTTAAAAAAAGACAACTTTTGCACTTTTAAAGCATGGTACAAAGAAATTGTTGTTATAGAATTGTGTATCTTAAATATACATAGCATCATGAAGCCAAATTTAATTATCATTGATTCAACAGACCCTTGAATCTGAAGAAGTGGATTTAAATGCTGGACTTCATGGAAACTGGACCTTGGAAAATGCTAAGGCTCGTCTGAACCAATATTTCCAAAAAGAAAAGATTCAAGGAGAATATAAGTACACCCAAGTGGGTCCTGATCACAACAGGTTTGCTTGTTTCACTCTTTTCCGTCTATAGTAAGTTAGGGGTTTGTAGAGTTCTTGTTCTGTTCTTGTACGTGGCATCTGGTTCAGTTTGTGGATGAGTAGAAATGGTGAAAAGATGTGTTACTTTGACCGAGAATTGTCACTGATGTGTAATGTGCAGTTTGTGATGGCTTCCACTTAGGAGTGTGATTTTAAGAGTAAAATCACAAAAATTTTCTGTGTAAGAATAAAATCTGCAAAAAATCTGCTATTTGTGTTGCTAGACTTCTGGTTCTCGTATGAATCTGAGAGGCAAAAGCCTCAGTAGTAGCCTCAAGTAGTGGTTTGTCCGTGTTTGACTAAAAAGTCAGCCAGAGGTAGTGAGTTTGTTGTTCTCTGTGGTGTTAGAAGCAGTTATAATGTGTTTTTCTTTAACGTGTCAAGTTAGACACTTAAAGTTTAGAGTCTTCAGAGATAAGATGGTGTTACATCTAGAACCAAATTTCCCATCGGCTTTGAAAGTTGCCTGTGTTCGAGTCCTATTAGTGAAGTTTTAAGGGCCTGTTGTGAAGCTGAAGGAGAGCCTCCATCTTTGTATGTGAGTTAAATTAGCATACTTTTGTTCTGTTAAATTTCATAAAACTGAACATACAGGGAGGAGGAGGTTCTCACAGTGACAGTATGTTTCTCAGCCTGCTTGCTGTTCTTCCTGAGAGCATTCCAGGGTGTAGTAATTATTACTCCCAGGAAGGCTCATATGGATAAGATTCTTCTGGGGGCACTAATATTTTATTGAAAGGGAGGGGATGTTTTAATGAAAATCTGGATGATTTAATTTGCTGTCCTTAAATGAACTAAGTCAAAATGCATCAAAACTGTTTTCCTTAAAAATCAAAGTGTTGCATCCAGCAACCCTAAAATAATTATTACAGAAATAAAACTTTGATATTGATCAAAATGATGTTCAGAGCATGGTTCCCCCTGCTTCCCAGTGTTTTATTCAATCCTGAATTCTCAAATACTTAATTTTGACATTGACTTTATTAAACCATCAGAGATTATAAAAGAAAGATTCATTTATTGATGATTTTTTTTTTTAAATTTTGTTTTGCTACACTGATTGGGCTTAGTAGCTCTTAATAACTTTAAGGGCAGTTAGATAATTTAAGTATGCCTGAAACTTATTGTAAATTTTTTTAATATCTTAATTGATTCTGATACAAAGAGTTAAAGAATTCAGGCTATGACAAGGAAGGCAGAGGCAGTTGGGGGAGCTTGGACAGCATTGCTCTTTGTATGTCCTTTAAAGGCATAACAGACAGCAACACTAGAGGTCTGTGTTCATACACACATGTGCTGCTGCTTAGGCTGAACTAAGCAATCACATGGGAAACTATTGTAAACTGATTTCTGGTGTTGCTGTTCCCCCCTAGGTGGAGGAGAATGAGATTGAGTGCTGACTTTAAGCCTGGCTGAGAAACATACTGGCATCGGTGTCATTAATGAAAGGGTGGATGTTGTTTCCCTGAAAGCCAGTGGCCTTTGACCCCTGAAGCCGCTGTGCCTGAAGGTCAGTTCACGAGGTATAGGAAGGAATCTTAACATTTTTTTTTGTAAGTCTCACCTGACCTTTTATTCACAGCACAAAGCCAAGGTTAGAATATGCAATGGAAAGATCAGAAAGCATAGTTTCCAAAGGGCAATTTTCCCCTTTTTAAAGCCCAAATTTATTCCCTAGTGTCTGCTAGCTATTTTAGCTGTAGTTTTCAAAAATATTTTGTTCTCCGAGACTTGACTTAAATAAGCTAATTTTTTTTGTTGTTAATAAGGGCTACTTCCAACTGCAGGCAGATACCAGATCTCTGTTTCGAGCCACTGACACGGGCTCAGTGTTCGTATACCCATGTGTATGTGTGCATACGAGCCTATTTTTAGCTGATGGTAACAGATTGAAATCATTAGTGGGTGGCCCGTGCAAAGAATCTTAGAACAACCACAACTGTAGTTTAAGGAGAGTATTGGACTTACTTTATTTCTTGGCCTCAGGCTAAGTGGAAAATTCCTTTTCACTGAATGTTTTCTAGCTATTCAGACTGCAGCCTTGAAATACAGTTTAAAGTAAGTAAATATGGAATCACAAATCCTAACATTTTCTTTCCATGAACAGTTGGCTCATCAAGTTTGATTACAGCTGTCTCATGCCGTGTTGTACATTATTTGACGTTTATATACTTCATTTGTTCTAGGAGTGAACAGAAATGTTTACAGTGGTTTTTGCTTTGATTTGCCTAAGCAGTTGGAAAGCCTGATTTAAGAATCCTGGATTTAATAATTCTAATGGTGAAATTTCTAACCTTGTTTGTATATGTTGTTACAGGAGCTTTATTGCAGAAATGACCATTTATATCAAGCAGATAGGCAGAAGTAAGTGTTATTGCTTTCCTGATATTCTGAGTCTTGTACAGTTTAGTAGTATTCATTATAAAGTCTTGAGCCACATATATTATTAATTTGACAGAGTCCATGCTATAAGGTACCATTTAGGGTGTTTTAGAATATTAGTGATTAGCAGGCCCAGTTTCCCAATTTTACATGTGAAAGATTGTGCTAGTATTGTATTTCAAAGGGTGAGAGGTGGTAGGCTGCTGAGGAATGTGCCAGTGTCAAAGAATTAATCTTTGCATTGATACAGAAAAGATAGAGCTCCTTCAGGTAAAACTTAGTGACATTTAGAAAGGATTTAATCAGATGATAGGATTGGAGGTCTAAAGGTGAATGTGAGCATTTAAGAGTCATGGAGTCAAGACAGAAAGGTGAGAAAGTTACCCTTGAGGAGGCATTTAAGGAACTGACTGGGGTTATTCATAAAGGAAGTAAAAAGACAAGCATGAACATGTATTCTTTATTCTTAGTAAGTTTAAAAGCAGGCAGTGTGTCATGCTTGAAAGTATAGAATAGCTCTGTGTACCTGATTTTGTCTCTAACAAGTTTAGTGATTTCAACTAAATCATACCTGTGTTGCTGGGACTCAGTTTACCTCACCACAGTTGCGGGAAGTAGGTAAAGATTCTTTCCAGCTTGAGAATTATGCACTTATGTGTAGTGTCTAATTCTTACGACTTAAGTGTAGTGTATCAAAGACTTAGAATAAAATCAAGTCTTTGAAAGAAGCACTAGGAGATGATGTTGAATTTTTTTAATCCTAGACTTTTACGATTACTTTGAGTGGATAGGAGTTTTAAGCTTTTTGGAACATAGCTACAGTCATTTGTTTACATCAGGGAATAGCAAACTTCTGTAGAATTCCAGATAAATATTTTAAGCTTGGTGGGTCAAATATATGACACATTATTATTTCTGTCTTATATTTATAAGCTCTTTATAAACATGATAACATTTCTGGTTCCTGGGCCCATGGTCAAACTCTAGTTGAAGTGTTCTTAGTAAATGGCTTCACTCTTGAGAGACAGAATTGAGTAACTGTGACAGAGACTATATGGCCTTAAAGCCTGAGATATTTTTTGACCCTTAATAGAAGAAAATTGCTCGACTCCTGGCCTAGGCACTTTGGACCCATTTTCATTCCTTTGATTTGCTTTTTAACCCTTTATTTTTCAGAAGTTAAATTCTTCCCGTTTTAATGCTATATGATGTTAATAATGACAGCTTCATTAAAATAGTTTATCTGCTTTTAATGTAAAGATTTGTATGTGGTATGTGTCTTAGTGTGTGCCTATAACCGATGGTCAGCTGTTAATGGTAATGGTTTGAGTTAGCAGTTAGAATGAAAAGAGCTTAGAATTCATACTCTGCATTTTAGGTCAGCTTTTGTACCCTAACCTCCTAGTTGCTTATGATGAGATGTTTCTGTACTTAAGACAATTTATCTTTTTCTCTTTGGTAATTTCGAACTTAAATTATAGGGATTTTTGCACGCGAACATGGATCAAATAAAAAATTGGCAGCACAGTCCTGTGCGCTGTCACTTGTCAGACAACTCTACCACCTTGGAGTGATTGAACCTTACTCTGGACTTACAAAGAAGAAAGAAGGAGAGACAGTGAGTCTTTAGACTTAGTAGCCCAGAGAGATAATATGAGATTCAGTTTTGCTGGTGTTTAGTCACTAAATCTGTCCAACTCTTTGTGACCCCATAGACTGTAGCCCATCAGGCTCGTCTGTCCATGGGATTTCCCAGGAAAGAATACTAGAGTGGATTGCCATTTCCTTCTCTAGGGGATCTTCCCGACCCAGAGAGCAAACCCTGGTCTCCTGCATTGGCAGGCAGATTCTTTACCACTGAGCCACCAGGGAAGCCCGTGAGATTCAGTTTAGCTTCTGTTTAATATTTGGCTAAAGATGTTTGATCATTCTAGGACTCTTGCCTCAAGAAATGGAAATGGCCTTACTCCTCATCATTAAAGTAATTCTTTCACCAAGAAACTGACTTTTTGGTGGCTTTAGGTCTGTTGTAGTATCGACTACTAGTATCGACTCCATCCTCCTAACCCTTCCGTAGTAAACCCGAGTGGTGTCCATGCGTATGTCACACGGTTCTGATGACTCTCCCTTTTCTGTAGGTGGAGCCTTACAAAGTGAATCTTTCTCAAGATCTGGAGCATCAGCTGCAGAACATTGTTCAAGAGTTAAATCTTGAGATCGTGCCCCTAGTAAGCATACAGCTACTCATTTCTTCACCTTTGTATTGACCTTCTTTAGTCAGACAAGAACTGATATTTTTGGTTTTGTTTGTTTTTTTTTAATAGCCTGAAGATCCCTCTGTGCCTGTTGCACTCAACCTTGGCAAACTGGCTCAGTTTGAGCCATCTCAGCGGCAAAACCCAGTGGGTGTGGTTCCTTGGTCACCGCCACAATCCAACTGGAATCCTTGGACTAGCAGCAACATTGATGAGGGGCCTCTGGCTTATGTGAGTGCAACACTGTTGTTGAGATCAGACTTCTGTGTTTTACTTTTGAACATATTTCATTCGGATGCCTAGTTTTAAAGAAATGAATTCAGCTTCATTTGAATTATGCCTTTGTGTGACTGTTGCTTTCCCATTTTACAGGCTACTCCCGAACAAATTAGCATGGACCTCAAGAATGAGTTAATGTATCAGCTGGAACAGGATCGTGATTTGCAAGCAGTAAGTCTGAAGTATTTAAACAAATGGGGCTTAAGAGCTTCAAAACAGTGAATAATATATTTTTGCCCTTTCTAGGAAAGCAAATCAAAGATACTAATCTAACTGATTCCTAGTTACCTCTGAGGATAGGAGTAGTGAGTTAAGGGCCTGTGATTCTTAATGTAAATGAAGAGATGGAGTATAATAACTTTCCGTGTGTGTGTGTGTTTTGGTGTTTTCTGAATAAAGCGACTTAAAATGTTAGAAGAAAGGTAATGTATATGTAATGTCCAGGATAAAAATGAGGAAAATAAGGATGTGGATAAGGCCAAAAGATAGGTTTTTTTTTTTTTTTTTTTCCAGAAATTTAATGGAAAGAGGCTGTTCAATTAGAGGTGTGTGTGTGTATGTGTATATATATATATATATATATATATATATATTCTTTTCTCAAAAAGTATTTTCTGAGTATTAAGCCAGTGGGAAGGCTTTCTTTTCCTAGAGATGGCAGTTTCTTTTCCAGAATTAGTAGTAGCTTCTGATATATATGTGGGTGGACATGTGAAGTGTAACTTTTCTAATACAGGTCTTACAGGAGAGAGAGTTACTGCCTGTGAAGAAATTTGAAAGTGAAATCTTGGAAGCAATTAGTCAGAACCCAGTTGTCATTATTCGAGGTGCTACCGGATGTGGTAAAACCACACAGGTTCCCCAGTTTATTCTAGATGACTGCATCCAGAATGACCGCGCAGCTGAGTGCAACATTGTAGTAACTCAGGTAAGTGACAAGCCAGTTGATGAGGCGTGTGCCTGTTGTGAATAGTGTTGGAGAGGTGGAAACATCCAGAAGCCAGAGCATTCCTAATTCTTTGGTCAGCTTCCCTTTGTAGTGACAGAAAATTCTGAAAGTGGTAGAGCATTAGGCCCCTTCAAGTTAAAAACAGAAAAAAGGCAGGAAAAGAATTTAAGTTTTGTGTTAATCTCTGGTATCTTTCACTGATAAGGTAAACTGAATCATATGGTAGATTCTTAATGTCTGGGCTTGAAGGGAGTCTTCGAACCTCATTTCAGTTCAGTTCAGTCGTGTCTGACTCTTTGCAGCACCATGGACTGCAGCATGCCAGGCCTCCCTGTCCATCACCAACTCCTGGAGTTTACTCAAATCATGTCCATTGAGTTGGTGATGCCATCCAACCAGCTCATCCTCTGCCACCCCCTTCTCCTCCCGCCTTCAATCTTTCCCAGCATCAGGGTCTTCTCAGATGAGTCAGTTTTTCTCATCAGGTGGCCAAAGTTTTAAGAGTTTCAGCTTCAGCAGCAGTCCTTCCAACGAATATTCAGGACTGGTCTCCTTTAGGATGGACTGGTTGGATCTCCTTGCAGTCCAAGGGACTCTCAAGGGTCTTCTCCAGCACAGTTCAAAAGCACCAATTCTTCGGTGCTCAGCTTTCTTTATAGTCCCAACTCTCACATCCATACATGACTACTGGAAAAACCATAGCTTTGACTAGACAGACCTTTGCTGGCAAAGTATTGTCTCTGCTTTTTAATATGCTGTCTAGGTTGGTCATAACTTTTTTTTCCAATGAGGAAGTGTCTTTAAATTTTATGGCTGCAGTCACCATCTTCAGTGACTTTGGAGACCAAAAAACTGAAGTCTGTCACTGTTTCCATTGCTTCTGCGTCTATTTGCCATGAAGTGATGGGACCAGATGCCATGATCTTAGTTTTCTGAATGTTGAGTTTTAAGCCAACTTTTTCATTCACCTCTCTCACTTTCATCAAGAGGCTCTTTAGTTCTTATTTGCCTTCTCCTGTAAGGGTGGTGTCATCTGCATATCTGAGGTTATTGATATTTCTCCCAGAAATCTTGATTCCAGCTTGTGTTTCATCCAGCCCAGCGTTTCTCATGATATACTCTGCATATAAGTTAAAGGGTGACAACATACAGCCTTGACGTACTCCTTTTCCTATTTGGAACCAGTCTATTGTTCCATGTCTAGTTCTAACTGTTGCTTCCTGACCTGCATGCAGATTTCTCAAGAGGCAGGTCAGGTGGTCTGTTATTCCCATTTCTTTGGGCCTAAAATAAGATAAAACTGAGAGTACTTTGTCCTTAAGTTTGCATTCAAACTTTGGTTCTCTTTATCTTATCACCTTAAGGTTCAATAAAAACCAATCAGAACAAGAGTAGACAATATAGAAAAACAGATAAATGATTGACTTTAGCAGAATGCTTATTATATGCTGGGTTCTGTTGCAGACAATTGATATTTTTGAGCTCATTTAAAGTTTATGACTTTTTTTTTTAAGTTTATGACTCTTAAGATGTAAGTACTGTATCATTTAGTAGTTTTCTTTCAGTAACTTGAGGCACAAAGAGATTTAAAAATCGCCCAAGATTAACACAGGAAGTGGTTGAAACTAATATTCACAACCAGTCTGCCTTCAGTATTCCCCATTTTGACTGCCACGTTCGGTTACCTTACCAGCTATAAGCAATGCTGGCAAGTCTGTCGCACAGTTAGGGAAGAGCTAATTACCCTTCCAAGTCTTCTTAGGTAAAGTGGTTCCTGTCAGCTGTAACTCTGTACTTCTGGCATTTGGAAGGAGAGCATTGCAGGTAGCCGGATACCACCTCCTAGGCTGACTAGGGTTGACTTAGGGATTCTTAACCTGGAAAGTATAATTAATATTCAGGGGAGCGTCTTGAACTTTGAAATAGCACCCCCCCCAAAAGAAATTGTGCATATACATTTATGTGGACATGTGTAAACCATGCTTTTAATGTGTCTGAAATGAATATGTGTCTTAAAATTGCCCTGTATATTTTATAGGAGAGTTGGGTTTGGGGAGGATCTAAAAATGTTGACCAAAGGAATGCATTTAAAATTGATGATATCCTAAGCTTGAAGAGATAGAATGGATAGGTGTCCATTTTTCTAGGATAGGACCCTTAGCTTTTTTCTTCTCAAACTATTCCTTGATTGTCCTTCTCACTCCCCAAACTAGCTATGATTTCTTTGCCTCACAGGAGACGTTCTAACTCCCAACTACACCTATCAGTAAAGTACCCTTCCTCTTAATACTGGAGGATGCCGTTTACAGAACAGTTGAGTTCTGTTCTGCCCTCCTGTGCTGCCACTTCCAGCTTTACACTCAGAACAATCCAGCAATATCGGCAAAAATGCAAACTCCAGCAAATGAGCTGAACACCTGTATTTTCACTCAGAAGTTGTTTGCACGAGTAGGAAAAAACTAACTCCTGCCCCAGTAGGAAGTGATTTTTTTCACCTCCTATCTGATTTACCAAATCCAAGTTGTTCAGACAAAAAATGGCTTCTGTTTGTTCTAGACAGAATAGTTTCTGTAATATGGTCTTCCACTGTGTATGATTTGCTCACTAACTTGTGCCCCCTCCCAAATAACTTGGACAGTTCCAGTGGGCTTCATCTGTAAAATGCACAGATTTCTATAAGTAGGCTATAACAAATGGCATCCCACTCCGGTACTCTTGCCTGGAGAATCCCATGGACAGAGGAGCCTGGTGGGCTGCTGTCCATGGGGTCACT
Organism: Ovis aries; assembly: GCF_016772045.2. Taxonomy (NCBI): domain Eukaryota; kingdom Metazoa; phylum Chordata; class Mammalia; order Artiodactyla; family Bovidae; genus Ovis; species Ovis aries. The sequence continues at coordinate 63,367,160 of NC_056065.1, forward strand.
AGGAGTTGGACACGACTAAGCGACTTCACCTTCATGCATTGGAGAAGGAAATGGCGACCCACTCCAGTGTTCTTGCCTGGAGAATCCCAGGGTCGGGGGAGCCTGGTGGGCTGCCATCTATGGGGTCGCACAGTCGGACACGACTGAAGCGACTTAGCAGCAGCAACAAATATCAAAGCAAGGAAGCTAGTGTGGAATGGTGGATCAAGGGTTATTCTCTTTCTTTGCATATAAAACAGCTTTCATTTATTCCCTAGTTTTCCTTTATTGTTATATCTTTCATAGAGTAGTACATTTATGGAGTTGAAAAATGCTTCAGAGAATTATTCCATCTTTCTTCTCAGAGTGGTGTATTTATAATAGATGGTCACCTAACTTCTGCTTGAAAATTTCCGGTGGTGTGGAGGTGTAGCCTATGTCTTCTGATTCCAGGACAGCCTAGAAACACTTAGTCTAAATCTACATGTACCTTTGTTGCTATACTTACAGGATATCATATTAGCCATATTATCTACCAAGTATAATGCTGTTTTGTATACTTGGATGATAGGGAAATCTTTGGAAGTTTTCAGAAAAGTCAAGGCCCAACACTTAAAACATTAACCCATAGCGTCATCCTTATGATTCAGCCTGTTTATTCCTACATTGCAGGAAACAATTATATACATTCAGTTTTCCCAGCTACATAAGCACATCAAAACTAGGAGTGATTTCATTGTGGTCTGGGGGGGTTTTGTTTGTTTGTTTTTTAATCTTTTTCTGTTTGTCTAGCACCTGCTGTGGTACCTGATACTAATGTGCTATGACTACTTACCTTAGGAATTAATAAATGGGTGAATGGTAGATACAGCAAAGGATGAGATTGTTCGCGTTCCTAATAACTCGTACATCTCAGTTAAATAGTTCTTTAAAGGTGTGCCTTCACTTAAGTTCTCTACCACGTGTGATTGGTTTCCCTATTGAAAGATCACTTGATACCATTAAGAGTTAGGGCCAGTGGTGAAGAAATTTTATTTTCTGTAAAAACCTTGGAATCACTTTGTATACAAAGTGAAAAACAGCATTTTAAACATGTCTGCCTGCCAGGGTCCTGCCCTGGTGGATCCAGGGAATTCGAAGGGGAGACGGAGTGGGCAAGGGAAAACTTATTTAATTAGAAATATAAAGAGAGATCAGGAAGAAATAGTGTAGTAGGAAAATTTAGTGGAGAAAAGAGGCTGAATAACTTGGTTTACGTGGAAAGCCAATAAAGTTCCAGACAAGGAACTTGCATCATCTCGGTTAGGCCGCCAGTGTCCTCTTGAATAGCGGGGGGTGCCCCACCTTGGGCTCCCTCTCTCGTGGATCTTAGAAGCCGAGGCAAGTAAGTAGACTTGGTGAGCTTCCACGCCCCAGATGAGAATTCAGCCAGAAAATAGAGTAAAGACACGGGGAAACCAGTCCAGTGACGGGCCCATCCCCTATTGTCCAGAAAGGCCTTTTATACTTTTTTTTGTACATAGACATCAATGGATAATATAAAATTATGCAGCATCAGCAGCCCTGACTCTTACCAAAACCAGGCTTTCTTTCTAGTATACAGCATACCTAGTTGTATACACAAGTCTTAGGTGATTTACATCATCTTCTGGCCAGAGGGCCAATTAACATTTTATAGCCTTTTTCTGATAAGAATTTGTCAACCAGAAGACTTATTTGTGGTGTTCTTCCCAAAGTCTGGTGCCACTCTCAGAAAGCACTAAATAAAGTTACATTTTTACGTAGCAAGGATACAAGAGGAGTGCAGTGATATATAACAAAGAAAAGTAATTAACTCAAAAGTCTAGTGTTGCTAACATCAAAACTACTATATTTCTATTTCTATATCCCAATTACATTGATTAATATCCTTCAGGTGGCTAAAAGGTAAAGAATATGGAGGCCTGGCAGCAGTCATTGAGTCAACAGTGAAAACCCGTCACCAATATAATTTTTATCTTTTTAGAAAAGGCTCTGTATCTCTAAGATGCTCTAAGCTTCGTGCCTCTCCCAGTTAGGGGGCTGTAAACAGATCACAAGTAGAAAAAAGTCCGGGGGAACCTGTTAGGCAAGTTAGAGAGCCATCCAAAGGGGGTTCAGACCGAGACATTCTTTTTATATGCAATAAGGCAGGCAGACTCTGGGTTTGGGGGGTAGATGTTAAGGAAAACTCAGGGGGAACCCCTGAAGCTAGATCACACCTTTGCGTTTTGTCTGGCTTCCTTCCTCGTGACCATTGCCATGGGCGGGATTCCTCACGCTGGCTCCTGGCATCTGCCATAGAATTTTTTTTTTTTTAAAATTTTGGAACTTTGTAAATATATCACTATTATTCTTTCTATTGATTACTGAGCTGGCAGTGGGTCAGGTTTACTACAGTAATTTAATAACCCTACTAAGTATAACTAATTTTGTAGCATTTAAATCACTTTTTTTGTTTGTTTGTCTCAGCCCAGGAGAATCAGTGCGGTTTCTGTGGCAGAACGAGTTGCATACGAGAGAGGAGAAGAGCCTGGGAAAAGCTGTGGCTATAGCGTTCGATTTGAGTCCATACTTCCTCGCCCTCATGCGAGTATAATGTTTTGCACTGTAGGTCAGTGACATGTTTTATTTTTGCCTTTCACTTGGGGTGTACATTGTGTTTGTGAAGAAAACTTGATAACAGCACAGAATGACTAGAAATGATGAAACAAGAGCCCAGTCTCAGAATTCTTGTTTAAACAGAACTTTTGGCAGTTTTCCTCTTAGTATGATACATTTCTGGTTGTTGTAGCACAGAGCAAATGAAATCAACTTAGGTTACGAGAGTAACATCTTTTTCATACTCTTCATTAGACAGGTATGTTTCAGAGTACAAATCACTTTTTAAATAATTTATACCAGTGATGAAACTAAAATGCTGGGGTTGTAGTAGTTGAAGCATGGATGATTGTCTGGAAATTTGTTTCTTTGCACTTTTCTGTACCTCCCTACTTTACCATAGAAGCTCATCTCCAGTGTTTACTCTGATTGTCTTCTCAAGGTGTGCTCCTAAGAAAATTAGAAGCCGGCATTCGAGGAATCAGTCATGTAATTGTAGATGAAATACATGAGAGAGACATAAATGTAAGTAACTTGAGAATTATAATAAGGTACTGGTACTAATACTCTGAATAAAGAGATCTTACAACTTCTGACAAAATTAGGTACTTTAGTCACTAAGATATTGGCCATTCTGTTTTAGCAAAGTCATTAAACCCTTTTTTTGTTGTTAAAGCAGAGTTCTAAAAGTAAAGACCTCTTATTGTAAAGTAAGTATAATTTCAGTGATTATTAAGCTATACCATAATTCAGCAACTGAATGATTTATCACTGAATATCTGATGGAATTTTAATGATCAGTTTTTCTTTGAGTTGAAAATTTGTAATAAATTTTACTTTTTTTTTCTTTTGGCCATGTGACTGGCGGCATCTTAGTTTTCTGACCAGCATTGAACCCATCCCCATAGCTGAGTCCTAATTGTTGCACCACTAGGGAGTTTTAAAATTTAATACAGTTAACGGTTGTTTTTTGAATATTTGTAGTTTTAGTCTTTTTTGATGTTAAGGATAATACCAGAATTAAGAAAAAAACTAGATTTTTCATATCTGATCCTCTTGGTTCTTAGCAAAACTTATATAGAATTAACTTTTTATACAGTTGTATAATTCAAAGATTGATCCCATAAAGCAGTCTGTTTTCTATGACACTGTTTTACATATCCAAACAAAGATGTTAGTGGATGGATAGTAAGTCATTCAAACTATTGCCAAACTGCTGTATCTTTACTAATAGGTAACACACAAATGTTCTTCGAGTTTAAATTATTCCAGATCATACTAGAAACATGGATTATTGTTACTAATTTCCCCCAAAATAAGTGGTATTGGTTAGCTTTTCTTGAGAGCTTGTCAGGTCTATATTAATGTATTGTTCATTCAGTAAAAATGGAGAAACAGCTTGGCAGAAACTTTGTTCTCTTTCAGATGAACCTAATCTAAATTTGTCACTTTAAGAGGAAAAACTCAAAGAACTTATAAGACCAATTAGAAATATTTAGCAATATGGCTGGATAAAAAGTTAATATAGAAAAGTCAGTTGCATTGTATATGTTACCAACAGCTAGAAAACAACTAAAAAGATAACACTGCACTAATCAGAATGTCAAACACCTAAGACTGACTCCAACAAAACGACCCAGAACCTCTATAGGAAAAATAGAACTTCATAACAAAATACTAGAAAAGAGCAGGTTGTGTTCATGGCTAGAAGGACTTATGTCAGTTCATCTGAAGTTGATCCGCGTTTGAATGTCTAATCATATTTCCAGTAGGTTGTTTTTTTAATGGAAGTTTTTTGTTTTTGTTTTTTAATTGTAAACAGGGAAGCTTTATGGCCAGAAATAACCAGGACTCCTATAGACAGGCAGAATGAAAGCTCTTGCTTTACAGATGTTGGGACTTAATTTGAAGCTCTAGTAATTGAGATAGTGTGGCACGAGGGGGGACAGTTTGACTGACGGAGTAACAGTGTAGAAACAGATCGTGTTGCGTGCAGCTTTGGTGTAGTAGAATGAGTGATAGGTGTCACATTAGATCAGTGGGAAAGGGAGTGGACGATTCAAGAAATGGAGCTGGAAATAAATGCTCATCTGTAAGGAGATACTTGAATAGTTTTCGATCCTTACCTCATATAAAGATCAGCTGCAGGTAGATAGGATCTAAGTGCCAAAGCAGTTTTAAAACTCTAAACTAGAATATGTAAGACAACTAAACAGCAGTACCCAGTAAAAATATAATGTGGCCCACACATGTCATTTAATTTTCTAGCCTCATATTTTAAAAGGTGAAGAGAAATATAAAATTAACTTAGTATATCTAAAATTTTCATTATGTGGTCAATATAAAATATATATCAAGGTTTTTTGCATTTTCTTTTTCATGTTAAGTCCTCAAAAATCTGTGTATTCTGCTCTTACAGCACATCTTAGTTTAGATCAGGCATATTTCATCTCCTCAGTAGCCACAACTTTATGGGGCAACAACAGTCCAGTCCTTCTAGAAGAATTTCTTATAACAAGAGATGCATTAGCCATGATACAAGACTGATGTGTTCATCTAAATTAAGATCAGTTATTCATTCAAAAGATACTTTATGGAAAACCACAAGCTTGAAGATTGCAATGTAGCCAACAAAGGATTAGTAATACAGAAACACCACCTGCAAATTAGTAAGGAAAGTACAGATGGCTCAGTAGAGAAATTTGAAAGAGGAGTTACATTTGGCTAGCAGACATGATGTGGGGTCTTGGTCTCGTTGGTGAATAGGAAAGTACAGACTAAGACCATAGAATACTTCTCTTTTATATCCACTTGATTAATAAAATATAAGTGATGATACCAAGTATTGAAGAATATAAATGTCATCGGCCTCTCTTATTTGAGCATTATCTCCCAAAGTTCAACATTTCACACCCTCTCAGTACAGTTCCACACCTACACTTACTCATGGAAGCTTGGATATGTACCACAGGAGGTGCACACAAGAATGTTCAGAGGGCAAATGTTTGGATGATTAAGATCCTGAAAACAACATAGATGCCTGCAGAGGGCATCCCCAGAAATCTTCAGGTGAATTAACGGGTATATACACACATTGTGATATTTAAGTAGTTTTGTCAGACTGGTAACACACGTGGGTGAATCTTAGCAGTGCTGTGGTGTGTGAAAAAGGAAATCCTAAAAGATGACAGAATATTGTACTCTCTCATAAAGATAAAAATAGGTAAATTTAAAAATTCTATGTATTCATACATACATATGTCTGTGTATATGTATTTAGATACAAATATAGATAAGAGGAAAGGTATATGAAAAGAAATAGAGATTCAGAATGGTGGCTCTCTTTAGCTTGGGGAGGCAGAATGATGGACTTGAAGACCGTATTGCCAGAGAAAAGTTTGTCAGAGATCCACCTTTAATGTTGTTTGATAGGTTGATGGAAACTCTACATTATTAAATAAGTGCCTTGATCATTGTTTGTTTAAATGGACTAAGTACAACCTTTTCAACATATTTAAGATTAGGTAGGTGATTGGAAAACTGATTAGGCTGAAAAACTGAAAGGCTCAGTGTGACTCTCCCCCTTTCTTCAGTTAAAGTTTGTGCAACTGAAAATGTAAATTTCGTTGAAAATTTCCTCTCATTAAATTTTTTTCTTCTCCCTTCCCCTACCCTGATAGCACTCATTTTGAATCCCCACAACGAATAGGCTACAACTGTTGTTAAAAAGTACTGTTACTGCATTCCACTGTAATCCCTCATCTTACAAGCCACCTAAAAAACCAAATTTCACTGATATCTTGTGCTTATATAACTCAGAAGTCTTTTTAGGTGTATCTCATGAGCAAGGACTTCTTAATTCATTTGTTTTTCTTTTGTGTTTATGTTATAATAGACTGACTTCCTTTTGGTAGTGCTGCGTGATGTCGTTCAGGCTTATCCTGAAGTTCGCATTGTTCTCATGTCTGCTACTATTGATACTAGCATGTTCTGTGAATATTTCTTCAATTGCCCAATCATTGAAGTTTATGGGAGGACTTTCCCAGTTCAAGGTAAATATTGTGGAAGTAGGGTGGGAAGGTGAACATTTTTTGTGCAGTAGTGTGTAGTTTTCCTTAATACCAGAGATAAGAGTAATCTCAAGGATATTTAAAATAAAGTCTAAATTAGGGTATCAAATACATCATAACATTCTTGGGGTTTTAGTCAAGCAGTAGTGATGATCACAATTTGAGGAGTTTACGTATCCAGTAAATTGTCTGTCCTTAATAGCTAAACTTTTAAGATTCTGTACAGTCAAATGTAAATTACTATGGCCTATATATATTCATGGAAAATGCTGTTAAAAGTTTAAGCTGCCAGGGCCAAATTAACTAGAGAATCAATCTTTTGTAGAGCAGAGCAGGCAGATTTTGAAACAAGGTTAAGGTGAGTGTTTGTCAAATTCATGCATTTCTGATTATTAAGAGCTTCTTTATTTGGAAGATTTTTATCATCACCATACTCTATGATAGTCATTTAGTAGCTTGTTTTTAAAAATGAATTACTTGGTACAATCTAATTTGAAGACATGAAAATAAGCTAAAAAGTTTTTACATATGGAATGATGAATAGCTGTGTCAAGATGCTAACTTTTGAAATTAAAAGGTAAGAGTAGCTCTGAAATAAAAGTCAGTGCACTCATATCTCATGAAGGTACAGTTAGTAATTCCCAAATGGCTTTGCATGCATACTGGGATTCAGAAAATAGGTAAGTGAATGGCCAATGGTGAGAACCAGGTTAACTGCTGTAGTGAGAGGCTATATAGGTGAGTATAAGGGGAGACTTGAATAAACTCTGTGGTATTGGGTTACAGTTGTAAACATCTGTAAGAACTCATGTTCTAATAGAAGTAAATAAATGCAGACAAGTCTGGATCCATGAATTTGTATACATATATTTCCTCACTTTGTCTGCTGAACATGCCTGGAAGTAATGACATTCTAGTATGATACCCAGATCTTGTTTTCAATACCATTCTCCAATTAAAGGAGCCAGATGTCCTTAAAGAAAACCGATTCTGAGGCAGGGAATACACAAGATGAGCCTGAAACATTTTGCAGTACCAGAAAGTAAGGAAGTGCTTAAAAACAGTGAAGGAGTCAGAGGGACATAGGAGTCAACTGTAAGCTCTCAGTGGCCAAAAATGGAATAGGTGGAACAGAAAAATAAAAAACAGTATTGGATTTAACCTGAAGTATAAAAATAGGTATCCATGGGGTCGCAAAGATTCAGGCACGACTGAGCAACTAAACTGAACTGATTAATTTGTGCAGTGGTTGAATAAATACGTGGATAATAAAGACACAGCTCTCATATGAAGAATTACAGAAAAAATTATGTAGATACTCAAAAAAGTAACTCTTTAACTCTTTATATCTTCAGGGTGCTCTGCTTAATGACTTGCTTCCAAAGAGTAACATAGGGAAATGGGGAAACAAGTAACTTGGCAAACACTGCCTCACCATGATCAAGTTTATATCACAATGAGGAGTTGTATTGATATTACCTTTGCTATAATGTGATGAGAATGGTACTCTGGGGCTCTTTGGTGTAGTGGGGAAGTGTTTAGAGTATGAGACATTTCCAGAACACTTCTGGAACACTTCAAAGAACCTCAGGAGCATAATTGATCAGTAGATGATCCAGCCTTTGCACTGAGGTCCTTCTTTAGAGTAGTAACTGGAAGGAACCCATTTTATAAGGATGGACTATGGGTTATTATTAATTTCTGCCCACATGTACCACACCATGGGAATATACAACATAGAGCACAGTATGCAGTCCATGAATGTTAGTGGACACCCTGACTGGCTTTGTGGGAACATGTATGTATAAGAGATACCTCACCCCTTCCTTCATGGTTTAAGAAATGGGAATACTTAGTTAGGTTGGGAAAACAGGTTATTGCCCCTGAACACTTAGTTTGGTTGGGAAAACAGGTTATTGCCCCTGAAAATGCCTTGGCAGTTGTGAAAAATCAGATTGAAGGGCATGAAAGTAATTTTGAATTGTGAATTTTGAATTGTAATTCAAAATTGTGAAATTAGAGGATGAGTTTTAAAGACTGCTCATTCTGAAAGTTGCTGTTACTTACCCGACTATATTGTCCTGGCAGAATACTTTTTGGAAGATTGTATTCAGATGACCCACTTTGTTCCTCCACCAAAGGACAAGAAGAAGAAGGATAAGGATGATGATGGTGGTGAGGATGATGATGTAAGTGAATTTAATGAAGAATTTTCATTGTGGTCAAATTTTTATTACAGAGAATGATTTCAGTAAAAAGATGCAACAAGTTAGCATTACAGCCAACAATGTAGAATATACTGAACATAACCTCAGATTTTTTTTTCTTTTTTTGTGAGGATTGGTAGTTTTAATCAGATACTTTGAAGATAAAAATGAATTCTATTATGAATTGCGTTCTCAAATCTTCTGATGAATTAGAAAATTTATGGGGGGGGGTGGGAATCATAACAAGTTTGTTTCTCATTACTGAAGGTGTGGGTTATCTTGGTTTCTCAGACACACTTTTTGGAAAATACCAACCATAGTAAATCAGATGAAGGTGATCCAATGTCCTGTCTGTAGGACTCATTTTAGAATTAAAGGACTTAATATTTAGGGCGAGATGAGTCTGGAAATTACACAGAGAAGCATTGCATATATATATATAAAGTAATTATACAGTAATTGATACAAAGAGAGGATCATAGAAGCAGTTCGTTAATTGGTAAGGAAAATATTTTTTGAAAAACCAAGGTTATAGTCAAAAGAGAGAAACTTGGTAGAAAGAGCCATTAGTAACCAGTCAAATGAAGAGTTTGTGCCTTGAATTTTAGTCATGTCCTATGGGACATGTTGGTCAGTGGAGAAATTCAATAAGCCAGTATGCAGTGGTTTTACATTTTTAAAAATTAAATTTCTTCTATATGCTAAATACAACTAAACAGCTAGAGATTGTAAGGATATTTAGGTGTCATTTGAACATTGAGAACACATCTATCTAGTTGTGAGCTGTGGTGATTGAGACAGTCCAAAGTATGTTTCCCTGTTTTTTGCAGGCAAATTGCAACCTGATCTGTGGTGATGAATATGGTGCAGAAACAAGGATAAGCATGGCTCAACTGAATGAAAAGGAAACTCCTTTTGAACTCATTGAAGCTCTACTTCTGTACATTGAGACCCTTAATGTTCCTGGAGCGGTGTTGGTCTTTCTGCCTGGCTGGAATTTGATTTATACTATGCAGAAGCATTTGGAAATGAATCCACATTTTGGTATGAGTCTGTCTTGAATTTTCAACTATTTGAGAGTGGGAAGTGAATGATTTTGCTTGTTCTCTAGCCAGTATGTGAAAACAAAGTTTAATGTATTGATTTTTGATTAAAAAGTACATAATGTAGGCAGTTTTAAACTAGGCTCCTTTTTAAGACCTGGACTTTTCCATATTGTTACAGGAAGCCACCGGTATCAGATTCTACCTCTGCATTCTCAGATTCCGCGAGAGGAGCAGCGCAAAGTATTTGATCCAGTACCAAGTGGAGTAACCAAGGTAACAGGGTTGCAAGTGCCTTAGATATTAAATGAGACAGACCTTCAAAGAGCTATCCAAAAAAGTTGTAAATTATCTAAATTGAGGAAGAAAAACACAGGTCTTTTCTTCATGAATTTAGTGGGTTTTCCAGTTATCCAGTCATTGAGTGATTTAAAAAAAAAAAAACTTTTGTAGTTCTATTGTCACTTACTGCATAGGCAGATCATTCTTTTTTTGAGTACATGATAAAATATTTTCCTAAGTGTAATTTTTAAAATTTTATTTCTTCACAGATTATTTTGTCCACAAATATTGCTGAGACAAGCATCACCATAAATGATGTTGTTTATGTCATTGACTCCTGCAAGTAAGTTCTCAAGGAGCCCATTGCCTGGGGCATAAGAAGTCAGTTAGCAGATTCAGAATACTTGGTTTTTAAAACTCTATTCTTCTACCATCAAAATTACTGTGCTGTATCTGTATGTACTGAGTGATTCTTGGTGTTGATCATCATATCAGTTACGGTAGAAAGTGACAGAGCTTAATGTTAGCTTCTGGCTGCTGCTTATTATTTTTATCTGCTGGTATTTTTCTCATATGCCATTGGGTGTTTTCATTGACCACTGCAGTACAATAGTGAGCTGTGGTGTGTAAAGATACCCAATATTTAGGTTGTGACAGGTGTCCTACTTATAGGATACTCACTTAGAGTAAAGACGTGTATTTGCATGAGGATGGCCTAGGAAACAGCCAGGGAGGCACTGTGTTACAGGTAAAGTAATACACAGAGAGGACAGGAACGTCGAAGCTTGGTTCTGTCTAGCTAGCTTGTGCTGCTTGTCTTCTCTGTGTAGTTCCTAAGCCTGTCCTGGAAGTTGAAAAAGATTTTCCAGTGCCCGTGTCAGGTCACCCTCAGTCATTTAGTGACAGCTGCCTGTGTGTGACATTGACAAATTCCGAGTTTGCTACAGGGCTCCAGAAGTACCTTGCTGATAGCGCTTGGTGAGGTCATTAGAAGTACTGCATGTTCCGGTTTAGCACATAGTCTTTAGATCATAGGTTGCCTAACAGTTATAAACTTTGGAGTAGAGTTGGCTTGAAATAATTATCACTTAGTTACGTATATGTGCCATATCCTGTTTAAATGCTATATGTTCATTAATTCACAAAATGTAAAAACACTGTGAGGTAGGTGCTAGTATTATACACGTTTTCAGATGAGGAAAATGAGTCACAGAAAGATTAGTAACTTGGCCAAGATGATCCAGCTGGGAAGTGGCACGTGTGTGTTACATCACCTCATAGTAGGTTGGCAGCTTAGAGAGTGCAGAGTCAAATTCTTGGCGCTGCTCACAGACAGACATTGCAGGTAGGCCTAACTATCTGGAAGCACCTGCCACTTAGTGGAAATATAATAGCCGTGTATTGATAGTCATGTGAGTTTTAGAATTAACCGCCCACTCCTATTTAGGCAAAAGGTGAAGCTGTTCACTGCTCACAACAATATGACCAATTATGCTACAGTATGGGCATCTAAAACAAACCTTGAGCAGCGGAAAGGACGAGCTGGCCGTGTACGCCCTGGATTCTGCTTTCACCTCTGTAGCCGAGCTCGTTTTGAGAGGTAAGACCAATTCTTGAGTGAAGAAGGAAGATTTTCTTTCAGCCTTTTTATGCACACAGCCCCTCCCCACACCTCTGCCCTGACATAACTTAATGAACTCAGTACATGGTGCTTTCAGTTAAGTTCATTGCAGGAAACTTAGCTTCGATATAAGATTATGGTGAGAATGAGATGAAATTAGAAATTATCAACAGTGGCATATTTGATACTGATATACTGTTTATTGATAATCTTTTAAAAGCATGACATGTTTTCCCCACCCCCACCCCACCCCATCCCCCCCCCAAAGGATATATGTGCATTATTCAGGCACCACATAGGGAGTACTGTATTTATGAAATGATTAGCTTTCTGAAAAAATATGTCAAAATAATAACACTTCTGTGTTTATAGACCCTACAACCACCCAGCAGCACATCACCTCTGTCATACGATCTGCCTCGTGTGTGAGAGAGGGCATTGTTCACCTAAAGAAACCAGAGCCTAAGGAGCTTAGCAGACTTCTCCAGTGCTGAAATCCAAGTCTGTCAGTGCCTTGTCCATTTCCATTTATACCACAGAGCCTTTTGGGGAATGTTAGTGGGTGAGACCAGTCGCTTTAATGCGCTTCTCTGGGGCATGAGTGCACCATCTTCTCAGTTTGTTGGCTCTCCAAATGAGGTGGTATTCCCTGTGTGCCTCCCCACAAACACCCCCCCCCCAAATTTTTTTAAATAAAAAATACTGTCCTTGAATTATAGACTTAAGATATCTATTTAGTTGTATGTTTTCTGGAAATCAGTGTGGTGTACATTAGCTTGTGTGTGTGTATTTACCGCAGTGAAGAAATTGTGGGCCAGACTAATTTAGGTCTAGATGTATATAACACACTGAGTAAAAATCAGAGCTTTGATTTGTTTTTATACTGGTAGCATGGCTCCCTAGTAATTATAAATATAGGTTTATTTGAGCATCAGAAATTATTCCAGGCAACTGGCTGCAACGTGATACTTAGTTCTTTTTAAAGGTTGGGTTCTCCCTTGAATTGAAGAAACATCTTGGAGTAAAATCAGCCCACAGCTAGTAACAGCATGAGTAGATCTGAGATTTTTGTTCTTTTTTTCTGTAAGATAAAGTACAGGTATGCTATATGCATTTATGTAAACCCAATTTAAGCTGATCTAAGTCTTGCCAGAAATGTTTGCATTTACCTACAGATGATCCCGCTGAATCTTCATTACAAATAATTCATATAGAATAAGCCTGAGTTAGAAATGTAGGGACCTACATTTTAATATTATTTGTACCTAACGTATCATATAACCTTAAACATTCACGCTCTTTAGGTCTTTATTTCCCCATTCTATAAAATGAGATTAAGTTACTTAACCTTTTTGTGTCTCTTTCCTCAGTGGGGGAAAAAAGGTAGTATAATGCTAACTCCATAGGGTTTGTTTGAGAATTAAGTATGTCAGTAATGGAAAGTATTGAGAACAGTGCTCGGCACACAGTAAACTCTCAGTAAATACTCTTTTTGTTAATTTATTTGTCTAGTTTTTATTAATAGAATTTTTAAAGGTTAGAGAGTCTTGTCCAAGAGAGTCTTTGTAGTAAATATAAGCATTCTTTGGTAATTGTGAAAGGATGAGGGAAGGGCCTGATGAGCTCTCTGCAAGGTTTTAGTTAATTAAACGCGTGTGTACACAAAAGAAGATGGTTATTTTATGCTTATTTTCTCTTAGACTCGAAACCCACATGACACCAGAGATGTTCCGAACACCATTGCATGAAATTGCTTTGAGCATAAAACTTCTGCGTCTGGGAGGAATTGGCCAGTTTCTGGCCAAGGCAATTGAACCTCCGCCTTTGGATGCTGTGATTGAAGCAGAGCACACACTTAGAGGTACCCACAAATACAGATCTGCCTAACTCATGTGAATTACACCATCTGTCTTGTCCTCACAAATAACACTTCACAAAGGAGTCAAGAAGAGGATACAGTCCACAGGACTGTGATAGTAAAATTTCCAGTGTTGCTTAATGTACTTAGTATGATCAGTATATAAAATGAGCAATATAAGGTAAGAAAGGAGTAATATGAGTCTCATTTGGGGGAAAAAAAATGGAGAAAAGGCAGATGTTATTTCTTAACCAGTATTTAAGATCAGACAGTGAATATTCATGATACCCACAGCATTTTATGTACATCTCTTAGAACCTCTATGTTTTCTAATCACACTTAGAGGAACAGTGTATAGTGGGAAAAAAGAACATTGGAGCCGATTTGAATTTTTAATCTCATGCTCATCTGCTATGTGAACTTCAGAAATTTATTCTCCAGATTTCATTTCTTTCTAAAAATTATTAACAGATGGTGTCAGACTTGTTAACAGCATGTTTTATGCACCTATTATAGTTACTGTACTTACAGACTTCTCATGGATGGTACTCATCTTTACAGCCTATAGGGCCTAATTCTAGGGCTTTCTTCGTTAATTTTGTTCTGTTTCTGAGTGAAGAGAATTGTTGATATGGCGTGATGCTGGCAGTTGGCTTGACAAATGATGAAAACTTCAGTCAGTATCTGAAACTTAAGTTTCATCTTTCCCGGGGTTGAGGGGGTATTCATTACTGTTTCTGCTCACAAAGCAATCTCTCCCCACAGAGCTTGATGCATTAGATGCCAATGATGAGTTGACTCCTCTAGGACGCATCCTGGCTAAACTCCCCATTGAGCCTCGTTTTGGCAAAATGATGATAATGGGATGTATTTTCTAGTAAGTGCTTTATTTTATTGCTTACAGCTAAATGGTAAAACAGTTTCAGAATTTCATCCCCCTCCCAGTAGAAACAGGATGGGCCCACATAGAATAAAAAGCTTAAATATTCCTCAGTAGAGAAGTGGCATGCTTGAGATACTGAGCAAAGTGTGAAATGAGAAGAAACTGTTGTAGTAGATGGATACCTGGGCCTAACTTGTTGAGACGAAGAGCACAGATTTATCAAGAGAAGTGCATTTCCTTTAGGAGGTTAAGCAGCTATCCAAGAAAGAGAAAGGTTAGGAAAACAGGTATATTTTGTTCACAAATTTTGAAGATGAAGAGATTTAGTAAAATGAGGGAGAATGGGAAAGGAAAATATAATACTTGGTCAATTTATGGTAAATAAGCATCCATTAACATCAAAGCTCATTTTGTTTTTTTCTTTTTGCATCTGGAGAGCAGCTGTAAAATTATTTGTTAAACCAATTTCAGTACTAAAAAGGCCATATGATAGCTAATACCCTGACCCACAATTGACTGTACTGCCGAGTTGCTGGAACAAGAATGTGGTTTGGACCGAGTTTTCCCGTCTCTTTCAGTGTGGGAGACGCTATTTGCACCATCTCTGCGGCCACCTGCTTTCCAGAGCCTTTCATCAGTGAAGGGAAGCGACTGGGTTATATCCATCGAAATTTTGCTGGAAACCGATTTTCTGATCATGTGGCCCTTTTATCAGTATTCCAGGCTTGGGATGATGCTAGGTATGGGCTTGAAAGACAAAGATTTGTAAGATTTGAATGAACTGTCTAGTTTGTAGTCTGTGTCTAGTTCTTTAGGCTTTGAGCATAACTTCTTAACCTGTTTGTTTAGAATGGGTGGAGAAGAAGCCGAGATACGTTTTTGTGAGCACAAAAGACTCAATATGGCAACACTAAGAATGACCTGGGAAGCCAAAGTTCAGCTCAAAGAGATTCTCATTAATTCTGGATTTCCAGAAGGTAAGATTCTCATATCTAAAGTACCTTAATATTAAACATTCACATTGACAGTCCCAGTATATTTTAGCTTTAAACATAAGGCTTTTGTTTTTTTTGTATTCCTAGCTATTTCTTAGTTTTTTGAACTCTGGTGATAATCAGTTTTTCACATTAATTGAATTTTTTTTAAGGATGCAAAAGGTTATAATGTTCAAATTACAGTTTTGTACACAGATGATGAATAGATGTTTTGAGAGTTGTGCTGCTTTAGGAGGTTTTGTTTTTATTGGATTGTAGTTGATTTACAGTGTTGTGTTAGGCTCTGCTGTACAGCAAAATGAGTCAGTTACACATCACTGTCTTTTTTTAGGTGGAAGGGTGTGTTTTTATTTCTGATCCATTTACTTTGTAAAAAAACAGGCCTAGCTTTTTGCACTTCTAGAATGAGCAGTTTGTTGAATTTACTTCAGGTAGTGGTTTCTGAAGTGATGTGTTAATTTGCTGATCTGTTCATTCTTAGGTGTGAAGTAAACTCTATTGCATTAAATTTTAATTGGCTTTGAGTAAGTTTTAATGGATAGCTAATCATAGAGGACTTTGATATCTGATATAGGAATAGTAATCCAACTGTTCATTTCTTGTGTGAATTTGAACAATTGTACTTCTCCAGCTAGATTGAGACAGAGTTAATTTTCTGAAATATTGAGAGTTGGAACACATAACCAGAAATAGCTAGTTGAGAGAGAGAAGGACTACCTTCTGGGCCATATCTAAATAACTAAACATTTTTCTTCTGTTGTAAACTGACTAAATTTGTACTTTCAAAAATCAAAGGAAAATAGGACATTTTTGTATGATAGACTCTTTACAAAATTCCTGAGATGCAGATATGACCTCCATTTTACAGGTTAGGCAGCTGGCCAGAGGTTTAAATTACTTGTCCACATTCATTCAGTTCAGAAGTTTATAAGACTGGTATACAGGCTTTTTGGAACAAAGTTTATCCACACTCTTACCATCATATTTTCCATGTGATGGCCTGGGCACAAAGCATTTTTTGGGTGAAAACAGCAGCGTTTTTCTAGTGTGTTCCTCTTGGTCATCTTCTGTAGAAGGAACAGCTTTTTAAGAGCAGCAGGTGAAATACTGGTCATACCGGTCTAGCTCTAATCTGAGAGGAGATGGTTAATTGGGGCATTTGTTTTTAAGTACTTCAAGCTTAGTTGTGTCTACAAAAGAAAACAGATGTTTTAATTTTACTAAAATTGTGAAGACTCAGCAAAATTTCTCCTTGCATTAATCTGAGTGCGAGAATGCTAAGAACAGAGGCAGTGAGATGGGTTATTTGAAAAAGAGAATGAGGGAGGAGTTAATTCTTATAATTGTCATTTAATTTTGGTAAATTCAATGTTAGAATTAGCCAGATACTTGATTTTTTTTTTTTACTCTCCTTCCTCTTTACAGAGTGTTTACTGACACAAGTGTTTACTAACACTGGACCAGACAATAATCTGGATGTTGTTATCTCTCTCCTGGCCTTTGGTGTGTACCCCAATGTGTGTTACCATAAGGAAAAGAGAAAGATTCTCACCACTGAAGGGCGTAATGCACTTATCCACAAGTCATCTGTTAATTGTCCTTTTAGCAGCCAAGACATGAAGTACCCATCTCCCTTCTTTGTATTTGGTGAAAAGGTAAGAAAAGGGAGGTTTAGAAAACTTCTACATTTAAAATCCAGATTACTTTATTAATGTGTAGTGGGGACATGGGTTTTAGTTCATTATTATTATATGGTAGTTGATTGACAGTTGGAATGTCAACTTTTTCCTCTTGCCTCTTTATCTTCAGATTCGAACTCGGGCCATCTCTGCTAAAGGCATGACCTTAGTCACCCCCTTGCAGCTGCTGCTTTTTGCCTCCAAGAAAGTTATGTCTGATGGACAGCTTGTGGTTGTAGACGACTGGTATGGATTTTCAGATGTGAACTCACCTGAATTCTTAGAATTGAAATGTACTGGAATTCAGCTGCTAATCTATTTGTGAAATATGGCAGAATTCGATGGCATAAACAATGTGTTGTGTAACACTGTCTTTTCTTAGAGGAGTATATCCTAGGCTTACGATTTGTAGCTGATAGTGAAGTCTCAAATTGATTATACTTGTAGAGGCAGATGCAGTAAATCAGGGGTGCCCACCCTCTGGGGTCTAAGGCCTGATGACCTGAGGCGGAGCTGATGTGGTAGTAATAGAAATTCAGTGCACAGTAAATGTAATGCACTTGAATCATCCCAAACCATCCCCACCACCACCCCAGTCTGGAAGAAGTTTCTTCCACAAAAATCGATTCCTGGTGCCAAAAAGGTTGGGGGCTGCTGCATTACTCATTGGAGCCCCATCCACCACCGTGAATACCATACTGAGGAGTTAAAATCTAATTGGAATTTGGATGCCTCTTTTTTTATGTACACTCCATATTGCTTAGAGACAAGTGGTGTCTGTGTAGTAAGCACTTGGCAGAATTGGACAGAACTTAATGGTTAGTAGTCTCTCATTTCATTCTTTTATTGGAGGCTGAAGTGATCTGTATGGCTAAGCGTACTTCACTTGGTAGACTTCATGGTTCACAACTCCTGCCAGTAGCTAGCAGTGAAGTTTAAGAAGTTGGTTTAACTTATTGTTACTCTTCATACCTGTGTTTGCTAAATCTAGGGCCATTACATTTGGAAAAGAAGTTAAATTTATCCCATCACTTGCCATGGGTGAAATTGGGAGATAATAGTCTTTTTCTGTGTGTACCTCCTCTCATTTTTAATCATTTTTCCCTAATTTAGGATAAGATTGCAAATATCTCATGAAGCTGCTGCCTGTATCACTGCTCTTCGAGCAGCCATGGAGGCTCTGGTTGTTGAAGTAACCAAACAGCCTGGTATCATCAGCCAGTTGGATCCTGTTAATGAACGTATGCTGAACACAATCCGCCAGATCTCTCGGCCCTCAGCTGCTGGTATCAACCTTATGATTGGCACTACACGGTGGGTACCACAGTAACTTTCTTTGAACTAAGCAGAAGAGACAGTAATCTTACTCTACATTTAGTTTATGGAGGCCTTGTTATTTAAGTTAAAATTATATACACATTCTAAATGAAGTTTAGTTCTGGTTAACACATTCAGAGAAAGAGTGTTAATGATATGTTACACCAGTGCATGCTAAAGATAGAGACCTTGGAAGTACATATGGAGTCCAGGATAGGTCCCATGACAGGAAAAAAAGCGACAGGCCCAACTGCTTTGCCATCTCTACAGGAAAAATGATGAGGGCTTAAATTGCTGCTGCTTCGAATGAAAAGCGTCAGAGTTTAATCTTTAAAGTGTTCTAATTGCCTCATTTTTTTTCACCTTTAAAAATTTTCTTTGCCCACTGCCTTTTACTCTCAAAATTTTTGATACCTGTAGAAAAGGCAGAACAGTAGTACAGTGAACTCTGTTAACTTAGGTTTCAATGATTGTCAGCATTTTGTGACACTTGCTTTGATACATATATATATTACACACATACTTTTGTTGAATCATTTGTGATTCAGTTGCAGGTGTTATGACATTTTACATTAGTATGCTTCATGTATCTTTTAAGAACATAGCTATAAGTCACACACAAAAATGTGTTAAAATAATAGTATCTAATATACAGTCATTAAAATTTGTCATTCAAAAATATTTTTCAATCTCCCCATCAAAAATCACTTAACTGCATTTGGTTTTAAAGTGTTAACTTACTATACAGAAATGCTGTGTGCTTTATGGATTCTGGCATTCCATTTTGGTTATAACTGAGTTAACTTTTCCTTTGAATTAATCAAACATAGTACTTAGCTGTGGCACACTGTGCTAAGTGCTTTTCTGATATTCGCTTGCTTTAATACTTGATCCACCTGTGATGTAGGTAGATCATTATCCCTTTTAATATAAATGAATAAACTAAGCACAGGGAAGTTAAAACCCAAGATCTTCCAGCTAGTGAATGGTAGAGTTGAATTCTCAAGCAGACAGGATGGCTCCTGAAATGGTGCTCTCATGACTGTGGTCTGCCCACAAGGTCAGTTGTATAGAACAATTGAGAAAGAATCTTCAGAAAGAAAGATGGAAAATACGTGTCCCAGGCATGGTATAAATGCAGTACTCATAGATGTTTAGGAGATAAAACTTCTGTCAGGAAGGGGTGGTGATCAAGAAGGCTTCGCATACAAGCTGCTCTGTGAAGGACAAAACTAGTAAGGATGGGATAGAAATAAGAGGTTAGGTTGTGTGAATAAAATGGTGGTCTGAATTAGAGTCAGGGGAATTGAAATGAAAAGTAACTAGATTAGAAAGATTTGCAATAGAGTCAGTAAGTATTGGTTATGGGTTAAAATGGGGAGAGCAGTGTAGTGAGGGAATGAAGACAGATCCTACCATGTTTCTGGCTTGGACAGCAGCTGAATTGGTAATGCTAGTCTCTAAGAAGGAGAAGGCAATGGCACCCCACTCCAGTACTCTTGCCTGAAAAATGCCATGAACGGAGGAGCCTGGTAGGCTGTGGTCCATGAGGTCACTAAGAGTTGGACACATTGAGCGACTTCACTTTCACTTTTCATTTTCATGCATTGGAGAAGGAAATGGCAACCCACTCCAGTGGTCTTGCCTGGAGAATCCCGGGGACAGGGTGCCTGGTGGGAGGCCATCTGTGGGGTCCACACAGAGTCGGACACGACTGAAGCGACTTAGCAGCAGCAGTGTCTAAGAAAAGCTTCACAGGAGGAATGAGCAGATTGGGGTATGTTAAATTGACATTTTGGTGAGACATCTTGATTTTCTGCAGCTTTTCATTACCCTCCTTTCTTTGCCATATGAAGCTGATTTAGATGTAAGTAAATTACTAAAAGGCATTTTACAAAAACATTTTTCAGAGTTGATACAGGAAAATATTTTGTGGTAAAGGTCAAATAATTTATTGCCAGGTCAAATTATTACTTTCTTAGAATGCCATATATTTGAGATGAGTGAAAGTTGTAAGGACATGCCAAAATTTTAAGATTTTTAGAATGAACCAGTAAGAACTTTAGAAAAACAGATATTTATAGGTATGCCTCCTCTTGTGTCTGTCTTGGAGTTTAGCAGATTTATTTCATTTCAGCTTAATTTGTGCATTTGGCTGTATTCCCTTTGTGTACTAAATATTCAAATATGACTAAATGTTACTATTTTGTGACTAGTTGAGAAGTATTCATGATGCTTTGCTAAAGTGGTGGTTTTGTGCTTTTCCTAGGTATGGAGATGGTCCCCGTCCTCCTAAGATGGCTCGTTACGACAATGGAAGTGGATATAGAAGGGGCGGTTCTAGCTACAGCGGTGGGGGCTATGGCCTTGGAGGCTATGGCACTGGAGGCTACGGAGGTGGTGGAGGCTATGGTGGTAGAGGAGGCTACAGTGGCGGTGGCTATGGGGGTGGCTCCAATTCGTTTCGGGGAAGCTATGTTGGAGGTGGTGGTGGCGGCGGCGGTGGCGGTGGCGGTGGTGGTTTTAGAGGGCTTTCCCGAGGTGGCTATAGAGGTATGTCAGGAGGAGACTACAGAGGGGAGAGTGGAGGAGGGTACCGAGGATCTGGAGGATTCCAGCGAGGAGGTGGCAGAGGGGGTTACGGGGGTGGTTACTTCGGACAAGGAAGAGGAGGTGGAGGCTATTAAAGTTTAGTTATGTCAGTGTCTATGCATAGACAGTTTTAAAAAAAAGCATGCTACCCATTTTCTCAAGTTATTTGCTGCCAGTAAGTAAACCCATTTTCACCTGTTCTGTAGTTCATTGTAGCTTAAACTACTAGACATTTAGTTATATTAGTGATTTTGTTTATATTATGTAAAATATCTATAATAAAGGTACCACAGTTTGTATTTTTTTTCTTTCAGGAGTTGAGAATTGTCTTTAAAATACGTGATATTTTCTTGACTTTAGTTTAATACAATAGAAAATAAAGTATTACATTGAATACTGGCCATGTATAGTTAATTGTTGATCTTACACATTAGAATAATTTTACAATGCCAGTTAATTACATTCGTTAGTTTTAAACGTCAGGGGAAAAACTACTTCATTTCATAACTATAGCAACTGATGTCATTACCTACAGTAGTTAGAATAAATAGCCTTGGAATGCTGTTATTCTTGTGTTAAATACTGGCCAGTACCCAATTTACATGAATCTCTGTACCTGAATAAAACTTTTGACCTAGGACTGACTATTTTACTTTTTCCCAACCATTGTCTTTGAAAAATCTAAGACCAAGGTCAGCATTCTCCTTTTTCCTGGTTAGTAGTTTCCAGTATTAAAATTAATTTTAATTAAAATTTTAAAATTAATCCAAAAAACTAAGGTAAGTGAAACTTCAGTGCATAATGTTTAGGTGTTTGACAAATAACTACATTAACATGTATTTCAAAGGATATTTGTTAAGCTGGGTTATTTTATTGGAGACATTTATACACTTAGCATATACTTGTTTCCAGTGAATTTTCACATTTCTCATTTCAGTAGCACAGTATAGTAGAGATGACAGTTTTTCAATTAGAACCGAGTTCATATCTTCATGCTGCTGACATGTGAATGATCTTGGACAACTTATATTTTGTCTTAGTGGCATTTTCAAAATCCTCTTCTTGCGGATTACCTTCAACGGTTAACTGCTGATAAATCCAATTTATTTATAGACTCTCAAATCTGTCTCCAGCTGAGATTTTCTTTCTGTGCATCAGGCCTTTGTAAAAAAACTGCTTACTAAACAATAGAGTGCTGTCCAGAAACAAAGCTTTCCAAACTGGAAAAAAAACCCTAATTAACTGCATCTTGTGTGTCTCACAAAGAGTTAGCAACTGCTTGTACCTTGTGCTGCTGAGGAGTCCTTTCAGTCCTTTGGTTTGTAGCCACCTTCCACTTTATTGCTTCTAATAAATTGACAAGAGACTCTCGTATTATGGCTCCCATTCTGTTCTTAATTTAGTTGAGACTACCATAGCTGCTACCGGCATTGCAGTGGAGCAAAGGAAACCCCTTACAAAAAAGGAGTTCTAATTCATCCCTTTTCCTTGTACACCAACACCACTTTTCATCTTGATTTGTCCAGCCTTCCCCTCCAAAATCCTAACATTTCCATCCCCAACAACTATGATGAAAAATCCTTAACAGTCCTACATTGTTTCTCTGCATCAGAGAATAAACCATTTCGCTGCATAAGCAGAGATCCATTGGTAGCATTCCTTTTAAAAGTTAACATTACTTGCAATACACAGTACAGTGTGGAATACAGTGGTTATTAGGACCCAATGTCTGTACTCCAAAATTAGTCTAGTAGGCCAGCCAGGTATGTGCACAAAAGGGAAAGAGCAGAAAAACTGAATTAAATCCCATTTGAGAGGAGTAGGATTAGAATTTGTCGTCCCTTGACTTAGAAAATTAAGATGGGTGGTAAGCAGAAAGCCCCCTCAAAGATGTCCACATCCTAATTCCCAGAGCCTGTGAATGTGTATCCTGCATGGCAAAAGGGGCTTTGCAGGTGTAACTGAAGTTAAAGACCTGGAGATGGGGACATTACCCTGGATTATCCAGGTGGGCTCAATCTAACCATGGGTTCTTAAAAGTGGAAGGGAAGGGACAGAAGAGTTGGGCCAGGGAGGCAGAAATTCAAAGCAGGAAAGGAACTCATTCCGTTGCTGGCGTTGAAGACGGAGGATGGAAGACAACCCAAATGCAGTTGGTCACTAGAAGCTGGGAGTAGCCCCCAGGTGACAACAGTTCTCAATCCTACAACCGCAACAACAGAATTCTGCCAACACTATCAAAGTTCTTAGAAAATCTTAAAGCGCTTTGTGTATGCTTTGATGAACTGAGAATTGGGGGGGCAGGAGGAACTGTATTCTGAAGGACTGAAAAGTAATTCGGAAACCAGTGGAAGCAACCAAAAGGAGGCAGGTGACCAATGATTGAGAAGCTTGTTCATGCAAGGCTCTTGCTTTCTGTTCACTCTCAAAAGGGTCTGTCTGTCCATCACTTACTCTTTGGAAGAAACAAGGAAGTAGAGAATTGGAAAGGAAAACCCCCACTTTGACAGCTTATTAAATTCATTATAAAGAGGCTTTTTCTTAAGGCCTCCTCAAATTACGTCATTTGGCAACAACAACCTTGTGTTTAAAAAGCTATTCAGTGAAATACTGAGGAACAACATTTATTAAATTCTCTAAGCCTTAAGAGATAGCAACACAGGGTCACTTCTACTAAATTCAGTTCAGCCCAGTCTCAGTCACATCTGACTGCCACGCCATGAACTGCAGCATGCCAGGCCTCCCTGTCCATCACCAACTCCTGGAGTTCACTCAGACTCATCATCGAGTCAGTGATGCCATCCAGCCATCTCATCCTCTGTCGTCCCCTTCTCCTGCCCCCAATCCCTCCCAACATCAGGGTCTTTTCCAATGAGTCAGCTCTTCGCATGAGGTGGCCAAAGTATTGGAGTTTCAGCTTTATCAGTCCTTCCAAAGAACACCCAGGACTGATCAAATTTGCAGAAAGATGAAGGGCTGAAGCCTGTGCTTATTTCCTTTTATATCCTGAAATTAATGTAAATTGTGCTTAGTGAAAAAGACCAGTTTCTTTAAAAACCCTCTTGTAAAGCACACATGGCAATCCAATTTAAAGGTTTTCTAGCTTAATTTGCACTCAAAGCCATGTGATTAGATTCTGGCTGGAGGCGGGGGAGGGGGAGCATAAAAGTTGAAATGTGTATGACTTAGTAGAGAGGTCTTATCCCTTGGCTTGAGCAACAGTTGCTATCTTAGACCATGTGGTGATTTGGATGAAAACCATACAAATGGAAGACAGAAGAAATCGGAAGCACTTTGAATTTCTAGCACTCAACACCTAATAGTACCCATGTGGAACATCTGCTAGTTTTGTAACTGAATACCTCTGGATTTATTGAACATAAGGAAGAAATACATTTTCTTTGTTTTTTTGTCTTATTATGACTTTTTGTGTTTCCTGTAGCTAATCCTATATAACTTATCTTATTCCAGTTACCTGCACAGATACGTAGGAATGAATCAGGAATTGACCATAAATTGGCCAGAAACTACGTAAAAAACGTAACGCTGCTTATTGGACTAAGGCTATAAGAACAATGTTCAGGGACTTCCCTGGTGGTCCGGTGGTTAAGACTCCATGCTGTCAGTGCAGGGAGCTTGGGTTCAGTCCCTGGTCAAGGAACTAAGATTCCTCTTGCCCCATAGTGTGACCAAAAAATTTAAAGAATTTTAAACCATGTTTGCTTTTGGAATGGGTGGTGATGGTATTACCATTTAGCTTTTAGGTTGTGTGATACTTCAAAGACATTTTTTAAAAACATTAAAATGACTCTTCAGTGAGAGAGCATTAAATACAACCAGGTTAGCTCACCTAGAGGGCGTTAGTCTCCCAGGTGTGTGTGACTTTGTGATCCCATGGACTGCTGCCCACCAGGCTCCACTGTCCATGGGATTCTCCAGGCAAGAATACTGGAGTGGGTTGCCATTTCATTCTCCAGGGAATCTTCCCAACCCAGGGATCAAACTAGGGTCTTCTGCATTGCAGCCAGATGCTTTACCATCTGAGCCACTAGGGAAGCCCTTAATTAAATAAAATTTGAATTTAATTAAAACGACCATTTCTGTGGGATATGAGATTTATTAAATATCTGAAATATAAAACTTTAAATCCAGATGCTTCAACTTGTTACTATTCTAATATCCCCCTTTAAGTTTGCTTCTATTTTATTATTGTTCATTTCCAAATTCAGATTTTGCATTACTTTGGAGAGCATATTATCATCTCTTTTATCTCCTGAAGCAGCCCCTTTGTTGAGGGCGTCTTCTGCTACAATAAAAAACTGTTCAGTTGGTTGAAGAATGCTTACTCCATAGCCATTGTTGTTGTAAATATGATTATTAGTCATCTTCAATTTGGGTGCTTGAAGAACCTGTTAAATTATTCAAGGAAATTGGGTTTTCAGTAATTTCTATAAAAATATGAACTAATGAACATTTCATAAACTCTAGAACTTAATTCTTAAGCTCACACATTACCTTGAAACAACTGAATCTGTTTTGAACAAGTGTTATTTTCCTCATACTGGAATAATGTAATATTAACTACAAAAATGTTTGAGGAAATAGTATATGAAGTTTTCAAGTTTATCGTTAACTATACAAGTCGAGAGAGGGACCTATAAAGGTAGAATTTACATAAGTAGAAAAGAATGGGAAAGCATTTCACTTACAAATTATTGCTATTTATGTTTTAATTGGTTAGCTTAAATTATTTTACAACTTTTGAATGACTTAAATATTTCTTAATATATTTATCCTCTTTATTCACTTTACTTAGCCAAATGTATTAATACTACAAGTCTGGCTCAATGAAAACAAAATCTAAAAAGAACTTACCCCTTTCTCATATTCAAAGTTATTTACTAACAATTAAAGTTGAAATTATTATAAGACTAAATTTGTTTCCTGTCAACTATCATCTAAACAGTATTTTAATTGCTTGTACCATACTTAACAGACTAAAATTTAAGGCTGAAGCTAATATTTTGGTATCTTTATAATATTTATAATTCTTATGTTAAAAAATATGAGAATACCTTCATATTAACTCCACCTAAGGTGCTTTTTGAACTGTCACAGGTTCTGAGGTTATTACAGTGATGAATTTCATTTCGTTCCAGAATGGCTACGCTCCCAGGATACAGTTCAACACCAGCACCCTGTAAATTAAAAGCAAATAAAACAATCTACAAAACACATGTCCACCTCCAAAATTTTCGAGTTCTATATTAGCAGTCTAAACATATTAAGTTACATGAAAATACAATAGTACAATTTATTGTGGAAATAATGTTTAAAACATTGAAAACAAACTCTGTGTCAAAGAATCATTAGACCTATAAGAAGGCTGAAGTTGTATGTACCATTACATTGCTCTCCACCCACCCGTATCATGTCTTAGAAGGGAAGATCTCTTAACAGCAATTATTCTCGGTAGTTATAAAAATTGATGTATATGTACTTTAAATCCTTCATAATGCTGCTAAAATCTGTTAACCTGACTCATAATCTGTTTATAACCGCTGATTCCTATTTTTTTTAAAAGCACACATCAACAAAACTAATTTCTTTCTTTGGCAGTTCACTTTCCTAAGTATACTAAGTGTATAAAATGACATGCTTGTACTTGTTCTCATTTAATTTACTTTTTATCAGTTTCCAAGCTTAATTATAATTCCATTCAAAGATAAAACAATTGGTACCTTCTGTTTACATATTAAGATCACTCAAAGTTATATACAGCCAAATAAAGCCATAAATTTTATAAAATAAAATACCTGGGCACCAGTTATTTCACTGTCTGTAATAGTCAAAGCAGCCCCTGTAAGAACACATACTCCTGTTCCTTCACATTTTAATACACAGTTTTCTAGAGTCATGTGACCAGACTCTACCACCACAATACCATCAACTGTCCCTTGTTGTATCAAAGATAGATGCATTAGTTTCACATTATCAGCTTTGGACACCACAAAACTGTCATGAGAAGGTTCAGAAGTAATCATAATTTCCTCTCTCTTTCCAATTCCTGATTTATAGGGACAAAAATACATAATTAAATGAGTACTTCCAAAGCTTAAAGCCCGTTAGTCATTCAGTAATACTCACTATTACAAGTAACATTTGTAATTATTCAGTCAACCATTTAGACACTTAAATATAATGTAGTCTTGTTTCCTTATTTTGATGCCATGATGGAAGAATCTGGGTTTATAATCAACCTAAATGTACCTATGGTACTTACACTCATTCCACTACACATTTCCCTATATTACATAGTGAGCAGTAATCTACAAAATGTGTAAGATACAGAAAGTATCTTACCATAACCTGGTTTCAAAACCATAATAAAAAAGACTGACAGAGACTCTTGAATTAGGTTACAAGATGACTGTAATCATGTCTATAATTTTGCTCTAGTAGTTGTTGCAATCATCGGTTTAACATCTATCCAAAAATGAGGGGTTGTATATTAAAGACAACAAATTTTTAAAATTAACAAATATCCTTATTACCCATATAGTTCAGCAAAGTGAACATTACAGTCATCAAAATCTAGTGGAAATTTTTGAAATGATAGCAAAGTTTAAGTCATCTGTCTTGACTTCTGGCCAGACAATGGGAATAACCTTAAAGTAAACGGGTAGAACTAAAGTCACTAAATATGTTCAGAACCTAAAAGAAGTTTAGTAAACTCTGCTTTTTTACTTCTAGTTTAGTAAGTTTCCACAGAATTAAGCTTTTACAGAAAATACTGAGTATATTTTAATATAACTTTACATTTGGGTTTTCTACTATAGTAATATGAAATGCTGTGGAGACAGAAGAGAAAAAAGTAGTTTAGGTAAAAAATAGAGCTGATGAAAGATATTGTGAGCAGGTTTTTTTTGTTTTATTCTGACTTTGGTTGTTTATCATGGGGAAGCAGTCTCACTGGTCTGCTCTGGTACGGTATGTCCAAATGAGGTCACCTGTACAGATAATACACTACTGGACAGGTGCATACGCACGCACATGCTCAGTTGCTCAGTCGTGTCTGACTCTTTCTGACCCCATGGACTGTAGCCCGCCAGGGTCCTGTCCATGGGATTATCCAGGCAAGAATACTGGAGTGGGCAGTATTCTTTCCTCCTCCAGGGCATCTCCCCAACCCGGGGACTGAACCCTCATCTCCTGCATCTTCTGCACTGGCAGCTGAATTTTCTACCACCAAGCCACCTAGAAGCCCACACTGGACAGGTGAGAAAGTATTAATTGGAAAAGGCACATACAGGATTTTCGTGAAATGCCAAACTCTTCTAATTTCTAGTAATCTGATTAACCATGTTTATAATATACAGTTGTCCAGAATACATTGCTATTAAAAAATTAAAAAGGATGCCTTGCTAACCCTTTATAACAATGTCATCAGTCAATAAAGCAAGATTTACAGCTTGATATTCTCCTGGAAAAATAACAACTGTATCTCCACTATAACAGCTATCCAAAGCCAAATCCAAATCATCATGCTGTTGGAGAAGTGTGTC
The DNA here is from genome assembly GCF_016772045.2 of Ovis aries. Lineage (NCBI taxonomy): Eukaryota > Metazoa > Chordata > Mammalia > Artiodactyla > Bovidae > Ovis > Ovis aries. The sequence continues at coordinate 63,395,870 of NC_056065.1, forward strand.
TGGAGATAAATCCTTTACCTGAAAAGAAGAAATAGAACAGTAGGTCAAACTGACATAGGTCATTTAAATGAGTTAACTCCTTGGTAATGTGCTTTTTCACATTATCTTATAGGTAGTGCACTGTTTAAATATTGTGTGTATTTATGTTCATTAAATGTCTGAAGAATAATGAAAGACTTTCCTTATAATTCCTAATAATTTTTACAGCTACTAAATACAGCCAGAAGTTATTGTGACCTTTACCCCCTAAGCCTCCCAATAGTTCTTTGAGGTAAAGTATTATTATACCCTTGTAATGTTAAAAATTTCCAGTAGTCATGTATGGATGTGAGAGTTGGACTGTGAAGAAGGCTGAGCGCCGAAGAATTGATGCTTTTGAACTGTGGTGTTGGAGAAGACTCTTGAGAGTCCCTTGGACTGCAAGGAGATCCCACCAGTCCATTCTGAAGGAGATCAGCCCTGGGATTTCTTTGGAGGGAATGATGCTAAAGCTGAAACTCCAGTACTTTGGCCACCTCATGCAAAGAGTTGACTCATTGGAAAAGACTCTGATGCTGGGAGGGATTGGGGGCAGGAGGAGAAGGGGACAACAGAGGATGAGATGGTTGGATGGCATCACCGACTCGATGGACGTGAGTTTGAGTGAACTCCGGGAGATTGTGATGGACAGGGAGGCCTGGCGTGCTGTGATTCATGGGGTCCAAAGAGTCGGACATGACTGCGTGACCAAACTGAACTGAACTGAATGTTGAAATATTGAAATTCAGTGAGAGTGAATGATTTGCCTATGGACACAGAGTGAGTGAGTGGTGAAGCTAAACTTTAGGTGTAGGTTTTGATGACCCCAGATTTCTTTCCTATTGGAAACTACTACTTTATTTTCTTTAACTCAAACTGACCCTAAAATTTTGGTAAACCATCAAAAATTTATTATAGATTCTAAAACTAAAATGAAAAAGGACCAGGAATTTGCACTGGGAGTAGAAAAGGTAAAAGAACTTCATTATTAGAACCAGTAAGAATGAGAAACTTTAAAAATAAAATTTGAAAACTAAATATATACCATGAAAAAATGTCTATTCTTTTATCCCAATAGAAATGGCATTATCATTCATGTCTCTTTTTTCTTATTATAAAAAATAGAAAATTGAAACAAAGCATAACAAAAATGGAAATTTTAACAAATTTTTACCTAAATAGAATATATGTATGAAGCCATTTTCCTTCTTGTCTTTTTCCTATGCATATACTCACATGCATAATATTGCTGTATCATAAGATGGATGCAGATGATTTTGAATCCTAATTTTCTCATTACATTATATCACATTTTCCCATGTCTTTAAATATTTTTTCAAAACCTAATTTTTTTAAGTTATGTAATAATACATCATATAGATGTGTATATATTTATTTATTTGACTGCCTGAGTCAGATACGGAGAAGGCAATGGCACCCCACTCCAGTACTCTTGCCTGGAAAATCCCATGAATGGAGGAGCCTGGAAGGCTGCAGTCCATGGGGTCGCTAAGAGTTGGACACAACTGAGCGACTTCCCTTTCACTTTTCACTTTCATGCATTGGAGAAGGAAATGGCAACCCACTCCAGTGTTCTTGCCTGGAGAATCCCAGGGATGGGGGAGCCTGGTGGGCTAACGTCTATGGGGTCACACAGAGTCGGACACGACTGAAGTGACCAGTAGCAGAGTCTTAGATACAGCATGTGGGATCTAGTTCCCTGATTAGGGGTTGAACCTGGGCCCCCTGCATTGGAAGTGCAGACTCTTAGCCACTGGGCCATCAGGGAAATCTCGATGTGTCATAATTTATGTTATGATTTTCTATCCTTATTTAGATGGCTTATAATTTTTCAATATCATGAAAATACTACCACAAATAAATTATGCACATCCCTGGTTATTTTTTAGGGTAAATTGCTAGACTGAGAATTACTGTGAAAAGGTATAAAACATTTGAAGCCTCTTGTATACATATTGCTAAACTGCCCTCCAGAAAAGTTTAACCAATTGAAACTTGATCTGAGAACTCACTTTTCTTTCTGCAAGCTCATCAGAATGGGGTATCTTTTAAATGTATAAAAATATTCGCCATTTTAACAATTTTTGCTGCCTAATTTTAATTTTCCTTGATAAACAGGAGTGACCATTTTTCTAGAAATATATATATGAAACTCTTATAATAATCCTCTCTAAGTCAGCAAACTAAGATAGTCATTTGTGTTTGTATTACATCTTATGTACTCTTATACATCTGTGGCAAACAGTACAAGGATTATCTCTGTAAATAAATGTTTTAGAAAAACTCTAGAATCCATCTCATTATTTTCCCCTAAGTTTTTTGTTTCTTTGGGTTTTGTTTTGTTTTGTTTTGCTGCGCCATGCTTGCGGCTTGCAAGATCTTTATTCCCTGACGAGGGATAGAACACATGTCCTCTGCACTGGGAAGCTTGGAGTCCTATTCACTGGACCACAAGGGAATTCCCATCATTTATATTTTTCTTATTCCTCCTTATCTCAGAAGAGGGACTGGTAAGGAAACTGAGCTTTGTTTTACCTCCCTCACATCATGGCAAATAGATGGGGAAACAGTGGAAACAGTGGCTGACTTTATTTTTGAGGGCTCAAAAATCACTGCAGATGGTGATTGCAGCCATGAAATTAAAAGACGCATACTTGTTGGAAGGAAAGTTATGACCAACCCTAGACAACATATTAAAAAGCAGAGACATTACTTTGCCAACAAAGGTCCGTCTAGTCAAGGCTATGGTTCTTCCAGTGGTCATGTATGGATGTGAGAGTTGGACCATAAAGAAAGCTGAGACTGAAGAATTGATGCTTTTAAACTGTGGTGTTGGAGAAGACTCTTGAGAGTCCCTTGGACTCCAAGGAGATCCAACCAGTCCATCCTAAAGGAGGTCAGTCCTGGGTATTCACTGGAATGACTGATGTTGAAGCTGAAACTCCAGTACTTTGGCCACCTGATGTGAAGAGCTGACTCATTTGAAAAGACCCTGATGCTGGGAAAGTTTGAGGGCAGGAGGAGAAGGGGATGCCAGAGGATGAGATGGTTGGATGGCATCACTGACTCAATGGACATGGGTTTGGGTAGACTCCGGGAGTTGGTGATGGACAGGGAGGCCTGGCGTGCTGCGGTTCATGGGGTCGCAAAGAATTGGAAGTGACTGAGTGACTGAACTGAACTGAACTGAGGATGGAGGAACTTTGCAAGTAGCAGCTGATAAAAGCATTTAAAGACATACTATACCCAAAGCTACCTGGGACAAAGGATGAAGGAAGGGACAAGAAAAAGCCTACAAATGATGAAGCTGAAGAGGAAGATTCTTGGGGTAATAAGACCTACCTCTTATCTTGGGAACCTAACATGAAATGCACAATCTCAGTGATGGATGCATACTCAGAAAAGATCTGTAAAGACCTTAGGCTTGTGCTTCTGACTGACCATGGCCCTGTGCTAGCAGAACATGAAAGCAATTGGCAGTTGTAGGTAGCCTGGAATAGCTTTGCTGCTGCTGCTGCTAAGTCACTTCAGTCGTGTCCGACTCTGTGCGACCCCATAGACATCAGCCCACCAAGCTCCATCCCTGGGATTCTCCAGGCAAGAACACTGGCATAAGTTGCCATTTCCCACCAAGCTCCATCCCTGGGATTCTCCAGGCAAGAACACTGGCATAAGTTGCCATTTCCTTCTCCAATGCAGGAAAGTGAAAAGTGAAGTCGCTCAGTTGTGTCCGACTCTTAGTGACTCCATGAACTGCAGCCTACCAGGCTCCTCCATCCATGAGATTTTCCAGGCAAGAGTACTGGAGTGGGTTGCCATTGCCTTCTCCAACCTAGACAGCATATTAAAAAGCAGAGACATTACTTGCCAACAAAGGTCTGTCTAGTCAAGGCTATGGTTTTTCCAGCGGTCATGTATGGATGTGAGAGTTGGACTGTGAAGAAAGCTGAGCGCCGAAGAACTGATGCTTTTGAACTGTGGTGTTGGAGAAAACTCTTGAGAGTTCCTTGGACTGCAAGGAGATCCAACCAGTCCATTCTAAAGGAGATCAGTCCTGGGTGTTCATCGGAAGGACTGATGCTGAAGCTGAAACTCCAATACTCTGGCCACCTCATGCGAAGAGTTGACTCATTGGAAAAGACCCTGATGCTGGGAGGGATTGCGGGCAGGAGGAGAAGGGGATGACAGAGGATGAGATGGTTGGATGGCATCACCAACTTGATGGACATGAGTTTGGGTGAACTCTGGGAGTTGGTGATGGACAGGGAGGCCTGGTGTCCTGTGATTCATGGGGTCACAAGGAGTCAGACGTGACTGAGCGACTGAACTGAATTGAACTGAATATTAAAAATACCCAGTTTTCAACAAAAATTATAAGACATTCAAAGAAACAGGAAACTATGGTCCATTCATGGGGAAAATTAAAAAGAAAAAAAAATTGACACAAACCACCTGAGGAAACCCAGAAAAGTAATTGGACCTTTTCTTTGGAAAGAATGTTTGACAAAATAACAGTTGAAACCTTGAACAAATTTTAAAACTTCTGTGCATCATTGAACATTATTAAGAAAGTCAAAGGACAACTACAGAATGAGAGAAAATAGATGCAAACATATATCTCAAATGAATACAGTATCATAACAAAAAGACAAACAACCCAACTAAAAATAGGCATAGGACTTCAGTGTATCTCTCCCCAAATAAGACATACAAATGGCCAACAAGCACATAAAAAGATGAAATGAAAATCAAAACCACAATGAGATACCACTTCATATCCATTAGGATGACTGTAATGAAAGAGACAGATAAGTGCTGCTAAGGATGTGGAGAAATCAGAACCCTCATACATTGCTGGTGGGAATATGAAATAGCTCAGCCACTGTGGAAAACATTTTAGTGGCTCTTTAAAAGGCTAAACATAGAATTACCATACTCAAATGAATTGAAAACAGGTAGTCAGACTAATATTTGTATATACTACCATTCACAATAGGTGGAAACAACTCAAATGTCTATGAGCTGATGAATGGATAAGCAAATTGTATATACATACAATGGAATATTATTCAGCCATGAAAAAGAAATGATATGCTGATACATGCTCCAATGTGGATGAATCTCAAAAACATTATGCTAAGTGAAAGAAGTCACTATATATGACAAAAGGTCATATATAGTATGATTCTATCTAAATGAAATATGAAGAATAGGTAAATCTACAGAGACAAGAGACTGGTAGTTGTCAGGGCCTGGGAAGAATGAGATTAACAGTTGAATGGATATAGGGTTATATTTAGGGGTGATGAAAATGTTTTGGGACTAGACAGATGACAGTTGCACAACATAGTGAAATTAATATTACTAAATGTCAGTGAACTGTTCACTTTAAAATAGCTCATTTTTTAATGTGAACTTCATATCAATTTCAAAAAAAGGGAAAAAATATACAAGAAAGAGAAAGAATAACCAAAAGCACAGTCTCTCTGAGGAGTCGGGTAGCAACAGACTCAGCAGTGCAGATGGAAGGGAACTGATTATTCTTCTTTGCACCTGGTATATTTTCAGACACACTTTACCACACTTAACCACACACGTTACCACACTTTCTGAAGCATTACAAGGAAACTGTAATTCTAGCAATGATAGATATATGACTGAGATCTGAATGGCAAAATAGTAATAATATTAGGAGTTCACATTTTTGTGGTAGGCACTTTGCTAAAAGATTTACATAAATTATTTTACTTAAGCCTTCCAATCCCAAAGAAAGGCAATGCCAAGAATGCTCAAACTACCACACAATTGCACTCATCTCACACGCTAGTAAAGTAATGCTCAAAATTCTCCAAACCAGGCTTCAGCAATATGTGAACTGTGAACTTCCAGATGTTCAAGCTGGTTTTAGAAAAGGCAGAGGAACCAGAGATCAAATTGCCAACATCCACTGGATCATCAAAAAACCAAGAGAGTTCCAGAAAAACATCTGCTTTATTGACTATGCCAAAGCCTTTGACTGTGTGGATCACAATAAACTGTGGAAAATTCTTCAAGAGATGGGAATACCAGACCACCTGACCTGCCTCTTGAGAAACCTGTATGCAGGTCGGGAAGCAACAGTTAGAGCTGGACATGGAACAACAGATTGGTTCCAAATAGGAAAAGGAGTACGTCAAAGCCGTATTTAACTTATATGCAGAGTACATCATGAGAAACGATGGGCTGGAAGAAACACAAGCTGGAATCAAGATTGCCAGGAGAAATATCAATAACCTCAGATATGCAGATGACACCACCCTTGTGGCAGAAAGTGAAGAGGAACTAAAAAGCCCCTTGATGAAAGTGAAAGAAGAGAGTGAAAAAGTTGGCTTAAAGCTCAACATTCAGAAAACTAAGATCATGGCATCTGGTCCCATCACTTCATGGGAAATAGGTGGGAAACAGTGGAAACAGTGTCAGACTTTATTTTTGGGGGCTCCAAAATCACTGCAGATGGTGATTGGAGCCATGAAAGTAAAAGACGCTTACCCCTTGGAAGGAAAGTTGTGACCAACCTAGATAGCATACTGAAAAGCAGAGACATTACTTTGCCGACTTAAAGTCCATCCAGTCAAGGCTACAGTTTTTCCAGTGGTCATATACGTATGTGAGAGTTGGACTGGGAAGAAAGCTGAGCGCCGAAGAATTGATGCTTTTGAACTGTGGTGTTGGAGAAGACTCTTGAGAGTCCCTTGGACTGCAAGGAGTTCCAACCAGTCCATTCTAAAGGAGATCAGTCATGGATGTTCTTTGGAAGGAATGATGCTAAAGCTGAAACTCCAGTATTTTTGCCACCTCATGTGAAGAGTTGACTCATTGGAAAAGACTCTGATGCTGGGAGGGGTTGGGGGCAGGAGGAGAAGGGGACGACAGAGGATGAGATGGCTGGATGGCATCACCGACTCGATGGACGTGAGTTTGAGTGAACTCCGGGAGATGGTGATGGACAGGGAGGCCTGGCGTGCTGTGATTCATGGGGTTGCAAAGAGTCGGACACGACTGAGTGACTAAACTGAACTGAATGACTCTATAGGATAGACTTCATTACTCCTTTTTAAAGATAATGAAATAAGAGAAATTATGTAATTTTAAAAAATCCAACCCAATTATTATGAAGAAAAACTATGAATCAAACCTAGATTTCTATTATTGTAAAGCTTATATTTTTCACCACCACACTATCCTGCCTTCTAGACAAAGAAGGAACATGATAGAGTTCTATGATGAACAATGGGGACATTGATATTTCTCCTAAATATAGGAGAAAACCTAATGTTGAACTTTAAGCACTGAAACAAATATTGCTTGTCTCTGTTAGGAATGATTCAGAAGTCAGACTGAGTCTAAACCTAAAGACAGAATTTAAGCCCCTCATCACAATTTGAGAGACTAAGGAAGTAAAGACATATTTAGTCCAATTGACTGGAAGGATATCTAGGACATTAATTCAATAGAGAATACAGGAGGACTAAGGACAGGCTTTGTACAAAAGAACAGTAAGTTCAAATTTAGGGTCGTTGTCTGTTAGTGAGACATAAGGTAAAGATGCTGAGAAGAACTTGTAGTGATGTTGATCAGCAAAAAATGCAAGAGGGGATAAATTTACTGAAAAGCCACTGCATGCCAGGCACTGCTAGGTATTTTATACATAGGATTTAATTTCATCCTCAAAAAAACAAAAAACTAAAGTTTAGTGGTGGTATTGGTGGTGATGGTTGTGATGGTGGTGGTGGCAGCAGTAGCCATCATACTAGCAGAAAACGATTATCGAGTACTTACTATGTGCTGGCCATTATTCTAAGCACATCACAAATGTGAATTCATATAGTCTCTATAAATAAAGAATACATATTATCTCTGTTTTACAGATGAGGAACTAAAGCACAAATGGGAAAACAGCTTGTTGAAAATCACATAATTAATGAATGCCAAAGCCAGACTCTGCATCCAGGCAGTTTGGCTCAAGATCATCCTCTTAATCAGCAGTTTTTCTCTCTTTTTAAAGCACTCTAAAAATAAAGAATTTGGGGTTCAGAGTTAGGCAGCTTGCCCAAAACAGGCTATTTAAACACTGGGCTACCTGACTACAAAGTCCATGCCTTTTCACTACACTACTTGTAAAGATCACCAGTATAATGGCATGGATTAAATGGGCATGGGTTAAAACTGTTTATGGAGAGTATAGAGCAGGAAAAAGACTAAAGAATCTTCAAAGTTGAGAAAACTGTTAAAGGCTTATATACATAGCTGTGACTAGGTACACCAAATTAAAATATTTTGTCCACCTCAAAGGTAAATCTAAAATCAAAGATCTGAGCAAAGTAGAAATTGATGATGCTGCCTTCTCAGAGTACTCTTCCTCTCATTGTCCTGTTGTCTAAAGTTTGTGGATATTTACTTACACAAATGAAGACAGGGTTGCAAAGCACTGAATAAAAATTACAGAAACATTTTACTGTTATATAGTAAAATAAAGCCAAAAACAGATTTAAAAACAAATTAAAAGATAGGTAAAAATAAAAATATTTTAAAAGGCTGGAGATAAAATCTATACCTTACTTTACAATGATGTTTCAAAAGATGTTTACAAATATAGTTGGTGGAATAATTAATGTTATTGAAAATCTGATCCAGTAAGCAAATCAAAGGAAAATTAAATTTTGTTTAAAATAATAAAAATTGGTAGGATAACATATAAGACCAGTCTAATAGGCCAGGCTTTATCTCTATTCACTCTCCTACTAGGTATTAAATACCATCCTTTCTGGACTTCTTTTAGTTACTCATATATACCCCCTACTCTATCAAACATGTACTCATTTACTATTCAATGAAAAATGCTCAGCACCCACCTTATACCAATCATCATGCTCGGTGACTAGATGAATGATAAACATACTCCCCTTGCTCTTAAAAGCTAGTATATTAATAGTAAAAGAGACAGACACTCAATAGGTAGCCACAGAAAATATTTAACATAGTTATGTTAAGGAAAAGTGACAGTAAGGGAACATGCAGGGTGCACAGTATGTAGTCTATGTATTCTGGAAGGTTGAGCAAGTTTTTTCCTATGGAAACGACATTTAAATTGAGACCGAAAGGACATACGGTAGCTCTCTGAAACAACATGGTGTATGCCAAGAGGTGGTTTAGTGAGGGAGGAAGGGGTATATGAAGGCGATGAGGGGACGACAAACTCTCAGAAGATGGTGATTAACAACTGGGTAGATGGTGGTGCCGTTCACTGAAACAGAGAACTCTAGAATATAAACTAGGTACTGGATAAGATCATGAATTTAATTGCGGACACTGAGTTGAAGTACTCAGAAGATAATTAAGGGGTGATGAGCAATAGGTAGCTAGACATACTGGTTTGGGGCTCAGAACAAAAAATGTGGGCTGTGGATACACATTTTAGATTATCAGTGTATATAACTGAAGTTACGGGAAAAGATCACATAAATCACTTAGGCATATTATAGTGCAGAAAAAAGATAAGTTCCAAGCATTTAGAGTACAGAAGGAGAAAAAATACAACAACAACTAGAGAGATTGAACCAGCAAAGTATGGTAACAGAAGACAATGAAAGACTATTCAAGGAGAGAGCTGTGAAATACTACTGAGAGGTCAAGTGAGATGACTTAGAACATTTCCCCACTTGGGCTAGTTCAATTTACACTCATCCTTGAGGTTTCATCTGCATTATTTCTTTCAGCCAGCGTTGCCAGAATTCCTAACTCTGCTTATATACCCATCCTAAGCGCCTCCTGTATATACTCCTATCACAGCATTTACTATTATATTATTCTGTGTGGCAACTGCAATAGCCTATTTACTTGTCCGTGTCTCCACCATAGGGCTTCCCAGGTGGCTCAGTGGTAAAGAATCCACCTGCCAATGCAGGAGATATGGGTTTGATCCTTGGGTTGGGAAGATCCCCTGAAGGAGGAAATGGCAGCCCACTCCAGTATACTTGCTGGGAAATCCCATGGGCAGAAGAGCCTGGCAGGCTACAGTCCACGGAGTCACAAAGAGTCGGACATGGCTCAGCTTCCACTAAACAACATCTCCACCATCATTCAAACTGCTCAGATGTATGGAAGAAGCAGGACTGTGGGTCTGGTTCAAAAGTGTATCTCCCTCAAATGCAGTATTTCTCATATTTCTCTCCCATAGGTGCTAGCATAGCACCTAGCAACAAGATTAGTACTCTGTAAATAGTTGTGGGCATTTATTTATTTAGTACCTATTATATGTCAATCATTGAGCTGGGTGTAATGGAGGAAATAAGACATTAACGTCATACAAGAATCCAACCTTCAAAGAGCTTGTTTTCTAATTATATGCAGCTAAAACTTAAATGAACAAATAAGAATAAAATGTATTTCTTACCATGTCAGTAGTCATCACTTTTGCTACGATATGTGTTATAGTCTTTCCAAAGTTTCTTTTTCCTTTCCTACGCCTCAGAATTCTTGGAAAGAAAGGTCCATGAACTCTGAAGTTGAAAACATTTATTTTTAATTAAATCAATATGAAAAATATTCAAGGTACACCTACTTAAAACTTTATACTAAGCATCTTTGAGAAATAGGTTCCATTCATTTTGAGCTTCTTGAGAGCAATGAGCAACTTGAAAGTGATGGAATAATTGAGATCTTTTAGATAACTGAGTGTTTAAACCACTGAACTCTGAAATCTTTTGAACTCTGAAAATCTGCATGCAACTCACTACAATCAATACCTCAATCATCTTTTCAGTACAGTAGAAAATTTCCTGATTATACTTTCATAATATATTGAATTGTAGACACTCAAAGCAGAGATAGGTCATATCTGTGTTACTGAGGTATAAGAATATTTGGGGACCTGCCTAATTTGAGAGACTATGTTTAATTGAGATTGTTTTTGTATCTATGGAGAACTTATCCTTTGAAACAGGATAAGTTGGCTGTTGGCCTCCATCAGACAATTCTAGCTTCTTTCTTCATTGTTTTTAACTGATTGCTATTCAGCACTTTTAGATAATTCCATTCTTTGTCTTCTTTCTGCTTTCCTTTACAGTTCCTGTTTCCTATTAATCATTTAAGTGTTATCAAAAGAAAGAAAAAAAATTGAGTATAACTTTTATCATTACTGTCAGACATATTTACCTTATGTGTAATCTTTTGGGTTCTCTGCAGCACTTTGATTATCACTTGATGCAGCATTAATACCAATATTTTTCCGCTTATGCTTCAATTATCAATATTTAAAATAATTTATTGGTATATAATTAATTTATAAGGTTGTGTTAGTTTCAGGTGTACAGCAAAGTCAGTCAGTTGTGCATATACATATAGCCACCCTTTTTTTAGATTCTTTTCCCATATAGGTCATTACAGATTATACAGTAGAGTTCCTTGTGTTATAACAGTAGGTCCTTATTAGTTATCTATTCTATATACACTTTGTAGTGTGTATATGTCAATCCCAATTTATTTCTCTCCCCTCCCCCTTATACCATGGTAACCATGAGTTTGTTTTCACATTTGTGACTCTACTTCTGTATTGTAACTAAGTTCATCTGCGCCCTTCTTTTTAGGTTCCACATATAAACAATATCTCAGTAACCAATATTTTTGTGAAGCTTAAAATTTCATGGAACTGTTCCTAAGTATTTATCATTCTAATGATTAAATTTTGAACTCTAAGATATTAGCAATGTCCTCCAAAGGAAGTTTCATTTAACATTTCAACATCAAACCCATTTAGCACTTTTACACCTATTTAAGCAAATTTTGATTTGAGACAGAGAACTACTCATGCATTTTTTTCACCATATATCTAATTATTAGTTGCTCAAAGAGTAAAGCATCTTACATGCAGGAAATAGTTTACCATACAATCCTAGCTTTAAAATTAAAGGTATATGTCAGTGATTTTCAAGATTATACTTTCAATAAGGTATAATTTACATAACACTCATTTTAAGCGAACCACTCTATGAGATTTCACAAATGTATACACCCATTTAACTCAATCATAACACTCAATATATAGAACATTCCCATCGTACAAGTTCATACATCTTTGCAGTCAGTCCTCAACATGGACTTTCAGAAACCCACTTATCTTTTTGTCATAGATTTTCCTTTCTTGTAATTTTAATTGGAGGATAACTGCTTTATAAGTTGTGTTGGTTTCTGTTATATAGCCATGTGAATCAGCCATAAGTATACATGTGTCCCCTCCCTATTGAACCTCCCTCCCACCCTTCTCCCCATTCCATCCCTCTAGGTTGTCACAGAGCACTGGGTTGAGCTCCCTGTATGATACAGCAACTTCCCATTAGCTCTCTGTTTCATATATGGTAATGTATATGTTTCAGTGCTACTCTCTCAATTCCTCTCTTTCCCCAGCTGTGTATGCAAGTCTGTTCTCTAGGTCGGCATCTCTGTTGCTGCCCTGCAAATAGGTTCATCAGTACGATTATCTTTTTTGTAATTTTAAAATGGAATTTTAAAGTAGAATATGCTATATACTCTCTTGTGTCTGGAGTTTTCCAGTCAGACTATTTTGAGATCCACCATGTTATTTTGTATATCAGCAATTTCTTTACATCACAGAAAAATATTTCATTATTCAGTTCAGTCACTCAGTTGTGTCGACTCTTTGCGACCCCATGAACTGCAGCACGCCAGGCCTCCCTGTCCATCACCAACTCGTGGAGTCCACCCAAACCCATGTGTCCTTTGTGTCAGTGATGCCATCCAACCATCTCATCCTCTGTCATCCCCTTCTCCTCCTGCCCTCAAACTTTCCCAGCATCAAGGTCTTTTCAAATGAGTCAGCTCTGTGCATCAGGTGGCCAAAGTATTGGAGCTTCAGCATCAACATCAGTCCCTCCAACGAACACCTAGGACTGATCTCCTTTAGGATGGATGGACTGGTTGGATCTCCTTGCAGTCCAAGGGACTCTCAAGAGTCTTCTCCAACACCACAGTTCAAAAGCATCAATTCATTACGATGTTCTATATACAAGATTATGTCATCTGCAAGTAGAGATAATTTTCATTTTCCTTTTTGGATCTGCATGAATTTATTTCCTTTTCTTTCCTATTGTTCTGGCTAGAAACTCCAGCACAACTGAATACAAGAGTGGACATCATTGTCTTGTTCCTGATCTTAGGCGGGGAAACATCCATTCTTTCATTGGTAAATATGATGTTATAGGATTTTCACAGATAGCCTTAAACAGGTTGAGGAAGATCCATTCTAGTCTAAGTTTTTTTTAGAATTTTTATCATGAAAGAGGAATTTTGTCAAATGATTTTTCTGTAACTTTTGAGATGATAATATGGCTTTATTGTGTATTATATTATTTCCATATGTTAAACCAACCTTGCATTCCTGGGATAAATTCCACTTGTCATAGTGTCTAATCTTTTTCATATGTTGCTAGACCCAGTTTGTTAAAGTATTATTGAAGATTTTGCATCTATATTTATTATTTAAGTCTTTTGTCTGTGTCCTGCAGCATGTGGGACTTAGTTCCGTGACCAGGGATTGCACCCACATTCTGTGCTTTGGATGCTCAGAGTCTTAACAACTGGACCACCAAGGAAGTCCCAGCATCTATATTTATACAGGATATTTTCTGCAGTTTTCTTGTGATATCTTTCTATAGTTTCAGTATCAAGGTGATAATGTCCTCATAGAATGAGTTGAGGAAGTAGTCCTTTCTCTTTTTTTTTTTTTGGAAGACTTTGCAAAAAAAAAAGGTGTTGGCTTCCCTGGTGGCTCAGTGGCAAAGAATCCACCTGCCAACAAAGGAGACGCAAGAGACACAGGTACAATCCCTGGTTTGGGAAGATCCCCTAGAGTAGGATATGCAAACCCACTCCAGTATTCTTTCTGGGAAAATCCAATGGACAGAGGAGCACGGCAAGCTACGGTTTATGTGATTGCAAAGAGTCGGACATGACTGAGCAACTAAACACACACACACAGGTAGAGTTTATTTACCCTCTTGGTTTCTTTCAAGATTTTTTCTTATCTCTGATTTTCTTCATTTTAAATATAATATGCCTATTTGCACATTTTGGGAGTATCTGTCCTACTTAGTGTTCTCTTAAGCTTCTTGGATCTGTGGTTTGGTGTCTTCATTTAATTTTGGAAATTTTCACCATTATGAATTTGAATTTTTTTTTCAGCTGCATTTGCTTTCTCCTTTTCTGGTATTCCAACTGCACATATGCTACATTCTTTGAAACTATTCCACAATTCTTAGATTTTTTTTCATTATCTTTTCTCTTTGTACTTCAGTTTGAGACAATTTGATTGACATATCTTCAAGCTTTCTGATTCTTTCCTCAGTTGTGTCCCACCTATTCATGAGCCCTTCAAAGGAAGTCTTCATTTCTATTTACAGTGTCTTTGATTTTTAGAATGATCTTTTAATTCATTCTTACAGTTTCCATGTTTTGCTTGAACATTATCCATTTTTTTCTTGCATGTTGTATACTTTTTTCCATTAAAGTCCTTAACATATTAATCATAGCTACTTTTTTTTTTTTTTTGGTTGCACTGCATGGCGTGTGGGATCTTAGTTCCCTGACCAGGGATCAAACCTGTGCCCCCTGCAGTGGAAGTGCAGAGTCTTAACCACTGAACTGCCAGGGAAGTCCCAATCATAGCTATTTTAAATCTTCTGTCTGGTAAATTCTGAAATCATAATTGAGTCTGTTATTGATGCTTGCTTTCCCTCCTCAGACTTGGTTTATTTCCTTGCCTTTTAGCATATCATAACTTTTTTTGAAACCCACACATGGCTAACAGGAAGTGAGGTAGATTAATTATTAATCCAACCAGGAGGTAGCCTATGTTTATTTGCTGTAGCTTTGTGTGTCAAAGACTTCAAATTCCTGTGATTTCCAATTTTCAGTCTCCTCTATATACCTTCAGGCATCCTTTAGAAGCCCCAAACTACTCTTTAGAAGAGTCTGTGTCTTACAGCTCTTTTAACTACAATCCAGTTATTGTCCTGGAATCTTGTTGGTATGGTTTTAAGATTTAGTGGAGAGGAAGTGTCTATACTCTTGTGATTACTTATCGGTCTTTTACTGAGTCTATGTCCCTGGACTGTGACCTTCACAACTGTTTCTTAATCCTCTCTTTCCCCAGACAGGAAGGCTAGAAGGGACTAGAGTCAGAGAAATGCCTTTCTTCTAGGTGGCAAAAAGCTCTGGTAAAGACTTTTCTTCTGGAGAATAGCAGATCTTTATATGGAGAATGCTCTGGGTATATTTCATAATGGGTACTTTTCCCTTCACCCTTCCAGAGTCATAACAGAATCTTTCTTGGCTCTTCACTGAAAACCTAGTGAGACTCCTAGAGGTCAAACCCCACAAAGGTATGGGATCTCACTAATAACTGTAGCTCCCTGTGAGTTTCTTTCATACTAGTTATCATTCAGCATCCAGCAATCTATCAAAATTACCATTTAAATGTTCTTATAATTTATGGCTCTGGCTGGTTCTGTTCAAGATAAGCAGATCTTAGCTGTGACTCTCTGAATTTACCTTTCTCCAAATTTTAGGGTGGCAGTTTGTCCTGTGATCTCAGTTCTCTGATGGTTCCAAGAAAGTAATTTTCAAGTTTGTTCAGCTTTTTTCTTGTTGTAAGGATAGGGATGATAACTCACAAGCTCTTTGCATGTCAGAGCTAAATCCAGAAATTCTTGGTTCTTTTTTATTATAGTTTTCATTTCTCTGTTGCTCAAATTTTGGGTCTCACTCCTTTTGCAGCTCTCTCACTTTCAGAATATCCCAACTAAATTTCCAGCTACTCTGTCAGCCTTGAACTCTGTCCTTTGTGTCACCTCGAAACAGTAAGATGGCACATTTTTGCTACCTGAGCTATAACAGCTGGTGATGACCCTCAAACCAAAATGCCACAAATTCTCACTCTCTACTTGCATTTTATATGTGGACAATGTCTCCTGACTCTTTTCTTATGCTTTGGCCAAAATTAAGAAGGTAAAGAAGAAAGGTAAGGAGAGGACTAGATTTATGAGATTTTTTTTAAAATAAAAAACCCCAAAACATTGATTTCAGTGAATTCAGCTCATACAAAAATAATTTTCCAATACTGGTAGTTGTGCCTGTGCTTATCTCATAAATTCAGTTCAGTTCAGTTCAGTCGCTCAGTCGTGTCTGACTTTCTGTGACCCCATGGACTGCAGCACACCAGGCTTCCCTATCCATCACCAACTCCCAGAGCTTGCTCAAACTGATGTCCATTGTGTCAGTGATGCCATCCAACCATCTCATCCTCTGTCGTCCTCTTCTCCTCCTGCCTTCAATCTTTCCCAGCATCAGGATCTTTTCCAATGAATCAGCTCTTCGCATCAGGTGGCCAAAGTATTGGAGATTCAGCTTCAGCATCAGTCCTTCCAATGAATATTCAGGACTGATTTCCTTTAGGACTGACTGGTTTGATCTTGCAGTCCAAGGGACTTCCAAAAGTGTTCTCCAAAACCACAGTTCAAAAGCATAAATGTCTATTTTTATAACCTATTTCAATTGGGGTGATATATGACAAGTGATATGATAAAAGAATGACCATGGAAGATGAAGGAATAGGATAGGGAGACCACTTTCTCCCCAGTGAGTTCATCAAAAGATCATTTGAATGCTGAAAAACTTCCACAAAACAACTTTTGAACGCTGGTGGAGGACACCAGGCATCCAAAAAGGCAGCTCATTCTCTTTGAAAGAGGGTAGGACAACTATAAAAGACAAAAAAAGAGGCAAAAGAGTTAGGGATGGAGACCCATCCCGGGAAGGGAGTCATGAAGGAGGAGAAGTTTCCAAATAGCGGGAAACCCTCTCACCGGTGGGTCTGTGGGGAGTTTTGGAATCTCAGAGGGCAACATAACCAGGAAGAAAAAAAAAAAAAAAACCCACAGAACACTCGCCTAACTGCAGCTAGCAGCAGAGAAGTAGCCCAGACGCTGCGTCCACCACCAGCGAGCGGGGGCTGGACAGCGAGGTGCGGGTTGAATACTTAGGGTAAGGACCGGCTTGAATGCCCTGAAGACAATCTGAGGGAGCTAACAGGAGATAGCAACCCAAACTGTGGGATAGCCAGAGAGAGAAAAAAAAAAGAGAGAGAGAGAACTTTCCTGCGAAAAGCTCTAACCTAAGGCACAGCCTGGCCCGCTCACAGAACAAAGGATTACATAAATACCAAGGGAAAGCTAGCCAGCTCTGGACCAGCCCCTCCCCTTGCCAGAGGCAGAGAGGCAGGCAGGCAACAGCCAGAGCCAGAAGATGAGAGGCAGTCTTGGCCCCAGAGACAGCATCCTCCACCAAACTGTGAGCAGACTCTGAGTTGCTAACTAAGTCTTCCTGGGATCCTGGACAGCTGACATCTGCCAGGAGGGTTGCAGCCAGAGATCAGCTCCCTAGAGGAGACACACGGCACACCTGAGACAGTGCTCTCCTGGTGCAGCTAGGAAACCAAGCAGCTGGGACCGGGGAGGTGATTAAGACGCACAGCCCACCTGGGACAGTGTGCTCACCAAACACCTGGTCACCTGAGCTGCTCGGACCTGGGAAGGGCACAAAACGCACGCCCAACCAAGTCTGTGCCTTTGTGGAGTATCTGAGAACCTGAACCTGAGCATCTTAGACCTGGGAAGTATGAAACACAGGGCCTGCTTTGGACAGTTCTCCTGCAGAGCCTGAGCACTGCAGACCAGGAAAGCACATGCCTCCATGAGCTGGGGCAAACCCAGTGTGGTCCATAACAGAGCACTCCCCACACACGCCAGTGATATTTGTTTGCAGTGTTCCTCCCTTCCCATAGCACAACTGAACAAGTGAGCCTAAATAAGTGACCACCTTTGCCCTTTTGTGTCAGGGTGGAAATTAGACACTGAAGAGACTTGCAAACAGAGGAAGCCAAATAAACAAAGAAGAGGGAACGGCTCTAGAAGTGACAGGTGCAACAGATTAAAACCCTGTAGTTGGCATGACTAAGCACTGGAAGGGGCCTACAGACCTTGAGAAGAAGTATAAGCTGGTACAAGGAACTATCTGAAACTGAACTGACCCCCACACTGCCCTAAACAGCTCCAGAGAAATTCCTAGATATATTTTTACTATTATCATTTTTAATTTTTACTTTTTTACTTTTTAAATTTTTAGGTTCTTTATTACTCCTCTAATTTTCATTTTATAACCTATTACTACCTTGCAAAAAAAACCCCATATATATATTTTATAATTTTTGTGTTTGATTTTGTTTGTATTTTTAATATTGTAGTTTTGAGAGTCTAACCTCTACTCTAGATTTTTAATCTTTGCTTTTTGGTATTTGTTATCAATTTTGTATCTTTAAGAATTTCATCTTCAGTACCCATTTTTACTTAGGGGTATAATTACTGGCTTAATTGCTCTCTCTCCTCTTGACTCTCCCTTTCCTCCCCCAGGTCACCTCTGTCTCCTCCTTTCCCCTTCTCTTCTCAGCTCTGTGAATCTCTCTGGGTGTTCTGGGCTGTGGGGAACACTTAGGGAACTGATTACTGGCTAGATTGGTCTCTCCCCTTTGACTCCCCCTCTTTTCCTCCTGGTCACTTCTATTTCCCTCTTCCATTTTCTCTTCTGTATGTAACTCCATGAACCTCTCTGGGTGTTCCAGACTGTGGAGGGCACACAGGGAATTGATTACTGGCTAGACTGCTCTCTCCCCTTTTGATTTCCCCTCTTCTCCTCCTGGTCACCTCTATCTCCCTCCTCTCTCTTCTCTTCTCCATGTAACTCTGTGAACCTCTCTTGGTGTCCCTCACTGTCGAGAATCTTTTCACCATTAACCTAGATGTTTTATCATCTGTACTGTATGGATGGATAAGTCTTGAGACTACTGTAAGAATAAGACTGAAAGCCAGAGGCAGGAGGCTTAAATCTAAAACTTAAGAATACCAGAAAACTCCTGACTCCAGGGAACATTAATCAACAAAAGCTCATCCAAAAGCCTCCATACCTACATTGAAATCAAGCTCCACCCAGGAGCGAACAAGTTCCAGAGCAAGACATACACAGCCCTGAGCATTAAAATTCAGGCTGCCCAAAGTCACACCAAACCCATAGACACCTCAAAACTTACTACTGGACACTTCATTGCACTCCAGAGAGAAGAAATCCAGCTCCATCCACCAGAAGACAGACACAAGCTTCCCTAACCAGGAAACCTTGACAAGCCACTAGTCCAACCCCACCCACAGGGAGCAACCTCCACAATAAAGAGGAACCACAAACTTCCAGCCTACAGAAAGGCCACCCCAAACACAGCAACCTAAACAAAATGAAAACACAGAGAAATATTCAGCAGGTAAAGGAACATGATAAATGACCACCAAACCAAACAAAAGAGGAGGAGATAGGGAGTCTACCTGAACAACAATTCAGAATAATGATAGTAAAATGATCCAAAATCTTGAAAACAAAATGGAGTTACAGATAAATAGATTGAGAAGATGCAAGAAATGTTTAACAAGGACCTAGAAGAAATAAAAATGAGTAAACCAATTATGCATAATGCAATAACTGACATCAAAAGCATTCTGGAGGGAACCAACAGTAGAATAACTGAGGCAGAAGACAGAATAAGTG
The DNA here is from genome assembly GCF_016772045.2 of Ovis aries. Taxonomy (NCBI): domain Eukaryota; kingdom Metazoa; phylum Chordata; class Mammalia; order Artiodactyla; family Bovidae; genus Ovis; species Ovis aries. The sequence goes on from NC_056065.1 coordinate 63,415,607, forward strand.
AGGTGGAAGATAGAATGGTGGAAATAAATGATGCAGAGAGGAAAAAAGAAAAAAGAATGAAAAGAAATGAGGATAACCTCAGAGACCTCCGGGACAATGTTAAACGCCCCAACATTCAAATCATAGGAGTCCAAAAGAAGAAGACTAAAAGAAAGGCTATGAGAAAATACTTGAGATAATAGTTGAAAACTTCCCTAAAATAGGGAAGGAAATAGCCACCCAGAGAGTCCCAAACAGGATAAACCCAAGGTGAAACACCTCAAGACACATTACTCAAACTAACAAAGATCAAACACAAAGAGCAAATATTAAAAGCAACAAGGGAAAAGCAACAAATAACACACAAGGGGATACCCGTGAGGATAACAGCTAAGTTTTCAATAGAAACTCTTCAGGCCAGAAGGGAATGGCAGGACATACTTAAAGTGATGAAAAAGAAAAACATACAACCCAGATTACTATACCTAGTAAGGATCTCATTCAAATATGAAGGAGAAATCAAAAGCTTTACAGACAAGCAAAAGCTGAGAGAATTCAGCACCACCAAACCAGCTCATCAACAAATGCTAAAGGATCTTCTCTAGACAGGAAACACAGAAAAGGTTTATAAACTTGAACCCAAAACAACAAAGTAATTGGCAATGGGATCATACTTATCAATGTGAAGTGAAGTGAAGTGAAATTGCTCAGTCGTGTCCGACTCTTTGTGACCCCATAGGCTGTAGCCTACCAGACTCCTCTGTCCATGGGATTTTCCAGGCAATACTCCTGGAGTGGATTGCCATTTCCTTTTCCAGGGGATCTTCCCAACCCAGGGATCGAACCCAGGTCTCCCACATTATAAACAGACACTTTACCATCTGAGCCACCAGGGAAGTCCTTAAATGTAAATGGGTTGAATGCCCCAACCAAAAAACAAAGACTAGCTGAATGGATACAAAAACAAGACCCCTGTATATGCTGTCTACAAGAGACCCACTTCAAAACAAGGGACACATACAGACTGAAAGTGAAGGGTTGGAAAAAGATATTTCATGTAAATGGAGACCAAAAGCAAGCAGGATTAGCAATACTCATATCAGATAAAATAGACTTTGAAATTAAGGCCGTGAAAAGAGACAAAGGACACTACATAATGATCAAAGGATCAATCCAAGAAGAAGATATAACAATTATAAATATATACGCATCCAACATAGGAGCACTGCAATATGTAAGGCAAATGCTAACAAATATGAAAGGGGAAATTAACAGTAACACAATAATAGTGGGAGACTTTAATACCGCACTTGCATCTATGGATAGATCAACTAAACATAAAATTAGGAAGGAAACACAAACTTTAAATGATACAATGAACCAGTTAGACCTAATTGATGTCTATAGGACATTTCACCCCTGAACTGTGAATTTCACCCCCAAACTGTGAATTTCACCTTTTTCTCAAGTGTACACGGAACATTCTCCAGGATAGATCACATCCTGGGCCATAAATCTAGCCTTGGTAAATTCAAGAAACTTGAAATCATTCTGAGCATCTTTTCTGATCACAATGAGGTAAGATTAGATATCAACTACAGGAAAAAAACTGTTAAAAATACAAACATATGGAAGCTAAACAACATGCTTCTGAACAACCAACAAATCACAGAAGAAATAAAAATATGCCTAGAAGCAAATGAAAATGAAAATATGACAACCCAAAACCTATGGGATTCAGTAAAAGCAGTGCTAAGGGGAAGGTTCATAGCAATACAAGCTTACCTCAAGAAACAACAGAAAAATCAAATAAATAACTAACTTTACACCTAAAGCAACTAGAAAAAGATGAAATGAAGAACCCCAGGGTTAGCAGAAGGAAAGAAATCATAAAAATTAGGGCAGAAATAAATGAAAAAGAAACAAAGGAGACTATAGAAAAAATCAACAAAACTAAAAGCTGGTTCTTTGAGAAGACAGGCAAACCATTAGCCCAATTCATCAAGAAAAAAAGGGAGAAGAATCAAATCAGCAAAATTAGAAATGAAAATGGAGAAATCACAACAGACAACACAGAAATACAAAGGATCATAAGAGACTACTATCAATAACTATAAGACAATAAAATGGACAACTTGGAAGAAATGGATGAATTCTTAGAAAAGTATAACCTTCAAAAACTGAACCAGGAAGAAACAGAAAATCTTAACAGACCCATGACAAGCATGGAAATTAAAAGTGTAATAAAAAATCTTCCAACAAACAAAAGCTCAGGACCAGGTGGCTTCACAGGTGAATTCTACCAAAAAATTTAGAGAAGAGCTAACACCTATCCTACTCAAACTCTTCTAGAGAATTGCAGAGGAAGGTAAACTGCCAAACTCATTCTATGAGGCCACCATCACCCTAATACCAAAACCAGACAAAGATGCCACAAAAAAAGAAAACTATAGGCCAATATCACAGACGAACATAGATGCAAAAATCCTCAACAAAATTCTAACAAACAGAATCCCACAACATATTAAAAAGATCATACATCATGACCAAGTGGGCTTTATCCCAGGGATGCAAGGATTCTTCAATATCCTCAAATCAGTCAATATGATACACCACATTAACAAATTGAAAGATAAAAACCATATGATTATCTCAATAGATGCAGAGAAAGCCTTTGACAAAATTCAACATCCATTTATGATAAAAACCCTCCAGAAAGCAGGCATAGAAGGAACATACCTCAACATAATAAAAGCCACATACGATAAACCCATACCAACATTATCCTCAATAGTGAAAAATTGAAAGCATTTCTCCTAAAGTCAGGAATAAGACAAGGGTGCCCACTCTCACCACTACTATACAACATAGTTTTGGAAGTTTTGGCCACAGCAATCGGAGAAGAAAAAGAAATAAAAGGAATCCAGACTGGAAAAGAAGAAGTAAAACTCTCATTGTTTGCAGATGACACGATCCTCTACATAGAAAACCCTAAAGACACCACCTGGAAGAAGCACAAGCTGGAATCAAGATTGCCAGGAGAAATATCAATAACCTCAGATACGCAGATGACACCACCCTTATGGCAGAAAGTGAAGAGAAACTAAAAATGCCTCTTGATGAAAGTGAAAGAAGAGAGTGAAAAAGTTGGCTTAAAGCTCAACATTCAGAAAATGAAGATCATGGCATCTGGTCCCATCACTTCATGGGAAATAGATGGGGAAACAGTGGAAACAGTGTCAGACTTTATTTTTGGGGGCTCCAAGATCACTGCAGATGGTGACTGCAGCCATGAAATTAAAAGACACTTACTCAGTGGAAGGAAAGTTATGACCAACCTAGATAGCACATTGAAAAGCAGAGACATTACTTTGCCAACAAAGTTCCGTCTAGCCAAGGCTATGGTTCTTCCAGTGGTCATGTATGGATGTGAGAGTTGGACTATAAAGAAAGCTGAGTGCCGAAGAATTGATGCTTTTGAACTGTGGTGTTGGAGAAGACTCTTGAGAGGCCCTTGGACTGCAAGGAGATCCAACCAGTCCACTCTAAAGGAGATCAGTCCTGGGTGTTCTTTGGAAGGAATGATGCTAAAGCTGAAACTCCAGTACTTTGGCCACCTCATGCGAAGAGTTGACTCATTGGAAAAGACTCTGATGCTGGGAGGGATTGGGGGCAGGAGGAAAAGGGGATGACAGAGGATGAGATGGCTGGATGCCATCACTGACTCGAGGGACGTGAGTTTGAGTGAACTCTGGGAGTTGGTGATGGACAGGGAGGCCTGGCGTGCTGCGATTCATGGGGTCGCAAAGAGTCGGACACGACTGAGCAACTGAACTGAACTGAACTGAACTGAAAGACACCACCAGAAAATTACTAGAGCTAATCAATGAATATAGTAAAGTTTCAGGATATAAAATTAACACACAGAAATCCCTTGCATTCCTATACACTAACAATGAGAAAATAGAGAAATTAAGGAAAAAATTCTATTCACCATTGCAATGAAAAGAATAAAATACTTAGGAATAAATCTACCTAAAGAAACAAAAGACCTATTTATGTAAAAAACTATAAAACAGTGATGAAAGAATCAAAGATGACACAAATAGATGGAGAAATATACCGTGTTCATGGACTGGAAGAATCAATATAATGAAAATGAGTATACTACCCAAAGCAATCTATAGATTCAGTGCAATCCCTATCAAGCTACCAATGGTATTTTTCAGAGAACTAGAACAAATAATTTCACAATTTGTATGGAAATACAAAAAAAACAAAAAAAAAAAAAAACTCAAATAGCCAAAGCAATCTTGAGAAAGAAGAATGGAACTGGAAGAATCAACCTGCCTGACTTCGGACTATACTACAAAGCTACAGTCATTGAGACAGTACAGTACTGGCACAAAGACAGAAATATAGATGAATGGAACAAAACAGAAAGCCCAGAGACAAATCCACACACCTATGGACACCTTATCTTTGACAAAGGAGGTGAGAATATACAAAAGAGAAAAGACAATCTCTTTAACAAGTGGTGCTAAGAAAACTGGTCAACCACTTGTAAAAGAATGAAACTAGAACACTTTCTGACACCATACACAAAAATAAACTCAAAATGGATTAAAGATCTAAATGTAAGACCAGAAACTATAAAACTCCTAGAGGAAAACATAGGCAAAACACTCTCTGACATAAATCACAGCAGGATCCTCTATGACCCACCTCCCATAGTAATGGAAATAAAAGCAAAAATAAACAAATGTGACCTAATTAAACTTAAAAGCTTTTGCACAAGGAAGGAAACTATACGCAAGGTGAAAAGACAGCCTTCAGAATGGGAGAAAATAATAGGAAACAAAGCAACTGACAAAAAGTAAATCTCAAAGATATACAAGCAGCTCACACAGCTCAATTCCAGAAAAATAAACGACCCAATCAAAAAATAGGCCAAAGAACTAAACAGACATTTTTCCAAAGAAGACATACAGATGGCTAACAAACATATGAAAAGATGCTCAACATCATTCATTATCAGAGAAAGGCAAATCAAAACCAGAATGAGATACCATCTCATGCCGGTCAGAATGGCTGCTATCAAGAAGCCTACAAAGAATAAATGATGAAGAGGGTGTGGAGAAAAGGGAACCCTTTTACACTGTTGGTGGGACTGCAAACTTGTACAGCCACTATGGAGAACAGTGTGGAGATTCCTTAAAAAACTAGAAATAGAACTGCCATATGGCCCAGCAATCCCACTACTAGGCATACACATTGAGGAAACCAGAATTGAAAGAGACACATGTACCCCAGTGTTCATAGCAGCACTATTTACAATAGCTAGGACATGGAAGCAAGCAACCTAGATGCCCATCGGCAGACGAATGGATAAGAAAGCTGTGGTACATATACACAATGGAATGTTACTCAGCTATTAAAAAGAATGCATTTGAATCAGTTCTAATGAGGTGGATGAAACTGGAGCCTATTATACAGACTGAAGTAAGTCAGAAAGAAAAACACCATTACAGTATATTAACACATATATATGGAATTTAGAAAGATGGTAACAATGACCCTATATGCAAGACGCAACTGACAAAAAATTAATCTCAAAAATATACAAGCAGCTCACGCAGCTCAATTCCAGAAAAATAAATGACCCAATCAAAAAATAGGCCAAAGAACTAAAGAGATACAGATTTAAAGAACAGACTTTTGTACTCTGTGGGAGAAGGCAAGGGTGGGATGATTTGAGAGAATAGCATTGACACATGTATATTACTATATGTGAAACAGATTGCCAGTCCAGGTTCGATGCTTGAGACAGGGTGCTCAGGACCAGTGCACTGGGACGACCCTGAGGGATAGGATGGGGAGGGAGGTGAAAGGGGGATTCAGGATGCAGGATAGGGGACACATGTACACCACCCATGGCTGATTCATGTCAATGTATGGCAAAAACCACTACAATATTGTAAATTAATTAGCCTCCAATTAAAATAAATTAATTACTTTTTAAAAAAAAGAATGACCATGCAATCTTTTTGTTTCCATTTAAAATAGGGCAGGGCTTCCTTGGTAGCCCAGTGGTTAAGAATTTGCCTTGCAATACAGGGGACACTGGTTTGATCCCTGGTCTGGGAGGATCCCACATGCTCTGAAGTGGCTGGGCCTGTGTGCCACAACTGCTGAGCCAGTGTACCCAGAGCCTGAGCTCTGTAACAGAGACCCCACCATGGTGGGAAGCCCTCGCATTGCATCAAAGAGTGGCGTCCACTCACTGCATCTGGAAATGGCCAGTGCACAGCAATGAGGACCCACACCTATGACAACCAAAAAAATGAATAGATACACAAATAAATAAATCTTTTTTTAAAAAAATAGAGCAAATTATTACCGGAGGCGTAAATCTTCCCACATTTTCAGTAATCCACAGAGCATTACTATCTCATAGTATTTTTTCCAACATTCAACAGCTTCTGCTGCAGATGGATCTTCTTTAATATTGCTCTGATACTCAATGAGTTCAACTCGCTTGTTTTTATACTTCTCCAAAGTTTTTTTGAAACGTTGTGCAATAGGGCCAGGTATAGTTCCATCTTGTATATCACACCACCTGAAAAGTATCAGTACAGTGACAATGTTTATCTTACATAATGTGATGAGTAAGTTTTTAACTATACTTACAAATTAATTCTTTCTTCAATCAAAGCAGTATAATTCTCACAACTTTCTTCATCATCCCAGTCTCTCCAAAGAAAGTCATAAAAAAACCTACGACAAATCAAATTGAGATGACAGTGGTCAAAATCAGCCAGTACCATGTTTATAATTTAAAAGATATCCTGATGTCAGAAATCTTTATATGAATCTTAATTGTTTAAAAAAATCAGTCAGTTCAGTTCAGTCGCTCAGTCGTGTCTGACTCTTTGTGACCCCATGGACTGCAGCACACCAGGCTTCTCTGTCCATCACCAATATTTCAAAATAAACTTTCAGTGAACTAATATTAAAAGTAAAACTTCAAACATTAGATGATCTGCATTATATTTCAAGTTACTACAAATAATGTTTCTTGAAGTGGGATTATAAAATTCATGTTCCACATTTCATAGTCTGTGGCTGATTTTGTTTACCAAAGAAATAATATCTGAGATAGAATAATATTTTATATTGGGGGGTATTAGGAAAACAAAGACGTGCCCCCCAATATTCTGTATTATGCTTACATATAGCTTCTCTCAAACTGTATCAATGTGTAAGAAGCAATCATAATGGGGATGATGACATCTGGTACTTGTAATGCTTTTAAATGTAAAAAATGAAATCTAATATATTTAAGATGCTTAAATATGAGCAGAATATGGTGGTTTTGTTTTGGGGGTAATTTTTTTGCCACCCCTTGCAGCCTTCCAGATCTTAGTTTCCTGACTAGGAATTGAACCTGGGTCCCATCAGTGAAAGCCAAGGAATACCCCAGAATTTAGTGTGACTTATCTCTAAAAGTTTTTAAAATTCAATTTTTGTAAAATGTAAGATCAAAACCCAGCAAGCTTATTGCCCACATAAAATATTTCCACAAGAGAGAATATTTTAGACATAAATATGTATATTAAAAATAGAAAAATTGATTTCAGCTGTGAGTAAAAGTTAAATAAAGAACCTATATGAACAAGACTTACATATTAAATCAACTTTTTAAATATGAGAACTTTCGGAAGTAAAAAGCTCTAATACCTTACAACTTCCAAGGCCAAAGCAATATCATGTAAATCAGAATCTTGTCCTTCAACAGGGTATACTTCCAAGAGAGACACACTATGCTCTAGTTCTTCCAAAATCTCATCAACCAAATCTCTTGGAATATTTGCAATGTTAGAAGAAAAGGGCTCAGCAACAGAAACAGTAACCCTGAAACAAGACGATGAGCTCTGGCTTGGTTTACAAGTTACCTAAGATAAATATAAAGTTTGTAGCTGTGAATGAAAGTAAATCACAAAGATTCTTCTTCAAATATGAGCTACTTATAACATTTCTTCTTGTAAATTTTTATGACTTCTCTAACAGTCAATGTACATAATAACAATAGATAAATACAGAAAAAAATATCAACACAAATTTTCAAACTACTTCTTAAGCAATTATTAGTTTTTAAGGTTCATGAGAGGAACTGTCTCCTATATAATTTCTAAGTTTGAGTTGCCAGACTTTTCGATTTTATAAAACAGTAGTATTAAAAAAATTTTGGACTAATTTTGCCATGAAAGTATGTCTTAAAATATCCTATTGTCTTTATTGGACATGGAAGCCTGGCCTGCTGCAGTCCACATGGTCACAAAGAGTCCAACACTACTGAGCAGCTGAACTGATTATCTGTATTACAGTATTAGTAAAAGAAAGGATTATAAAATACCAAAAAAGTAGAATGGACATAATAAAAAAGTTAAGTCCTAAAAAGAAAAGTAAAAGGTAAAGTCCTTAGGTTGAATAAATTTAGCTTCATAAACAATACACTTGTGTTTTCTTGTCTTATAACCTCTGCTAAGTCACTTCAGTCGTGTCCGACTCTGTGCAACCCCATAGACGGCAGCCCACCAGGCTCCCCGGTCCCTAGGATTTTATAATCTCTAGCATGTCTGAAAATAAGTGCATGAAATCACTGAGTTGAAAGAAGCTTTATTTCTTTTTAAAGTCTTTATTGCCACTGTTACAATATTGTTTCTGTTTTATGTTTTGGTTTTTGGCGGGGAGTCCTTAGTCCTAAGTCCCTGGGTCTTAGCTGTCTGACCAGGGATCAAACCAGCACACCCTGCATTGAAAGGAGAAATCTTAACCAATGCACAGTAGCTTTAAAAATTAATAAATTACACTAAGTATTAGCACAAAGTATAGAATTACAGAAGTTGGTATAAATTTTCAGCTGTAAGATGAAAAAGGTTTAAGGATCTAACATATAACATAGTGACTACAGTTGATAATTTGTTATTCAGTCACCAACTCATGTTCAACTCTTTGTGACCCCATGGACTGCAGCATGCCAGGCCTCTCTGTCCCTCACCATCTCCCAGAGTTTGCTCAAACTCATGTCCACTGAGTCTGTGATGCCATCCAACCATCTCATCTTCTTTGCCCCTTTTTCCTCCCACCTTCAATCTTTCCCAGCATCAGGGTCTTTTCAAATGAGTTGGCTGTTCACATCAGGTGGCCAGAAGATTGAAGCTTCAGCTTCAGCATCAGTCCTTCCAGTGAAAATTCAGGCTTGATTCTCTTTAGGATTGATTGGTTTGATCTCCTTGCTGTCTAAGGGACTCTCAAGTGTCTTCTCCAACACCACAGTTCAAAAGCATCAATTCTTCAGTGCTCAGCTTTTTTTATGGTCCAACTCTCACATCCATATATAGAAAGACCTTAACTTGGACTATACAGACCTTTGTTGGTGAAGTGATGTCCCTGCTTTTTAATATGCTGTCTAGGTTTGTCATAGCTTTTCTTCCAAGGAGCAAGTGTTTTTTAATTTCATGACTGCAGTCACTGTTTTGAAGCCTAAAAAAATAAAATCTGCCACCTTTTCCATTTTTTCCCCATCTATTTGCCATGAAGTATATGTATATATGACTTCCCTGGTAGTTCAGACAGTAAAGCGTCTGCCTACAATGTGGGAGACCCAGGTTTGATCCCTGCGTTGGGAAGATCCCCTGGAGAAGGAAATGGCAACCCACTCCAGGACTTGCCTGGAAAATTCTATGGATGGAGGAGCTTAGTAGGCTACCATCCACAGGGTCGCAAAGAGTCAGACACGACTGAGTGACTTCATTTTCACTTTTTCATATGTATGTATAAAATCATCATGTTATACACCCTATCTTACAATCTTGTCAATTATAACTCAATAAAACTGAAAAAATAAACACTACTAATAATACATTTTGAACATTTTCAAATACATGTCCAATAAAAGTATTACTTTTTTTTTTAATATACAGCATTTTGGTGCTTAATTTATTAAAAGGAATCAAGTTATGGTCAATTGACTGTTTGGTTTTCTTACCTAACCATGCTTTCTTTCCTTCTCTCTTTTAAACTATTTTGTATTGGGCATAACCAATTAACAAACAATGTTGTGACAGTTTCAGGTGAACAGCAAAGTGACTCAACCATACATATATGTATCCATAACTTATTTTCTATATAACACAGAATCGAATTGTTTTCTGATAGTATGTAATGTAATGAGTTTCAAACACAATTTTTTTCTTGTCACCAAAACCACGGATTTGAAGTATCTATCTGAAGTAGGAGTACCATTTGTGATTGCAAATATTAATTTCTACACAGGATAATTGACCTTTAAGGCAATCAGATTTATGATGTCAAATATGCTACAATATTTAACCTACAGACCTATAAAAGCAAAATCCTGGATAAAAGCTTGGAAGTAGATGTATTATACTAAAAAGTCACTTTTCATAGGAAAAAATTTCAAATTTTACCAATAATTTTACCAATAATTTTCTGATCTAGTTTATTCTTTCCTAATATAACTAAACCTCATAATTCAGATAAATGAAGATTAAAGATAAATAATGGGAAAAATTTACTAATTTTTAAGAAGTGCACTTTTGTTATTTTTACATTATTTGGGCAATTGAAAGTAGGATAATAAATATTATCTAATACTATGAGATTTGATTTAATGGTAACTGTTTACAGGAAAATATGTGCAAATACCCGTCCTTACCCTCTTTTACGTTGTTAACTTGTTAAGAAACTTAAATAGATGTAAACTTTTGCCAACCTTTGTTTAAGTATCCAAGCCTCAAACTTATAAAGTTACATTTTGGTCTTAAAAAGAACTGATAATTTCACGCAAAGAAAAAGGATCAGGTGAAAATTATTTACCTCAACCAATATACCAACAAAAGGGATAGAAGATTCTTCATATTTCACAAAGAATAACTCAGGATTAGCTTTCCAGACTCCAAGCCACTTGTCTTTCAACTTTAATTTTTCTGATAGATATTTACTCATAGCATCATCAGCATCTTCTGCCTAGCAAAACAAAAATATGTACACATATATATATGAAATTATAGATTTATATATATTTTTACTGATTTCTATTTAAGTATGCAGCCCATATGCCTTTAAAATAATGAAAAAACTCAGAAATAATAGATTTTAACTGAATCTACATTTAATGAAAAATAAACATTAAAAAATTAGAATAAATTGAAAATATATCTACTCATTCAATAGAGTAATTCAGAGATGAGACATCTACTTATTATTTTTTAAATAATGTTATATTGATCTACTGAGCAATTTCAGTTCAGCCACTCAGTTGTGTCTGACTCTTTGCAACCTCATGAACTACAGCATACTAGGCCTCCCTGTCCATCACCAACTCCCGGAGCTTGCTCAAACTCATGTCCATTGAGTCGGTGATGTCATCCAAACATCTCATCTTCTGTCATCCCCTTCTCCTCCCACCTTCAATCTTTCCCAGCATCAGGGTCTTTTCAAATGAGTCAGTTCTTTGCATCAGGTGGTCAAAGAATTGGAGTTTCAGCTTCAGCATCAGTCCTTCCAATGGATATTCAGGACTAATTTCTTATATGATTGACTGGTTTGATCTCCTTGCAGTCCAAGGGACTCTCAAGAGTCTTCTCCAACACCACAGTTCAAAAGCATCAGTTCTTCAGCACTCAGTTTTCTTTATGGTCCAACTCTCACATCCATACATGACTACTGGAAAAACCATAGCTTTGACTAGTCAGACCTTTGTCAGCAAAATAATGTCTCTGCTTTTTAATATGCTGTCTAGGTTGGTCACAGTTTTTCTTCCAAGGAGCAAGTGTCTTTTAATTTTGTGGATGCAGTCACCACCTGCAGTGATTTTACAGCCCAAGAAAACAAAATTTGTCACTGTTTGCATTGCCTCCCCATCTATTTGCCACGAAGTGATGGGACTGGATGCTATGATCTTAGTTTTTCGAATGTTGAGTTTTAAGTCAGTTTTTTCACTCTCCTCTTTCACCTTCATCAAGAGGCTCTTTAGTTCCTCTTCACTTTCTGCCATAAGGGTGGTGTCATCTGCATGTCTGAGGTTATTGGTATTTCTCCCAGCAACCCTGATTCCAGCTTGTGCTTCATCCAGCCCAGCATTGTGCATAATGAACTCTGCATATAAGAACATAACCAGGGAGACAATATACAGCCTTGATGTACTCCTTTCCCGATTTGGAACCAGTCTGTGGTTCCATGTTCAGTTCTGACTATTGCTTCTTGACCTGCATACAGATTTCTCAGAACGCAGGTCAGGTGGTCTGGCATTCACATCTCTAAGAATTTTCCAAAGTTTGTTGTGAGCCACACAGTCAAAGGCTTTGGCATAGTCAATAAAGCAGAGGTAGATGTCTTTCTGGAACTCTCTTGCTTTTTCTATGATCCAACAGATGTTGGCAATTTGATCTCTGGTTCCTCTGACTTTTCTAAATCCAGCTTGAACATCTGGAAGTTCTTGGTTCACATACCACTGAGGCCTGGCTTGGAGAATTTTGAGAATTACTTTGCTAATGTGTGAGAATGACGGCAATTTTGAACATTCTTTGGTATTGCCTTTCTTTGAGATTGGAATGAAAACTGACCTTTCCCAGTCCTGTGGCCACTGCTGAGTTTTCCAAATTTGCTGGCATTTTGAGTGCAGCACTTTAATAGGATCATCTTTTAGGATTTGAAATAACGACTGGGATTCCATCACCTCCAATAGCTTTGTTTGTAGTAATGCTTAAGGCCCACTTGACTTCATATTGCTAGATGTCTAGTTCTAGGTGAGTGATCACACCATCATGGTGAGTCATAAACATCTTTTTTATATAGTTCTTCTGTGTATTCTTGCCACCTCTTCTCAATATCTTCTGTTTCTGTTAGGTCCATACCATTTCTGTCCTTCATTGCACCCATCTTTGCATGAAATGTTCCCTTAGTATCTCTAATTTTCTTGAAGAGATCTCTAGTCTTTCCCATTCTATTGTTTTCCTCTATTTCTTTGATCAAATAGGAAGGCTTTCTTATCTCTCTTTGCTATTCTTTGGAACTCTGCATTCAAATGGGTATATCTTCCCTTTTCTCCTTTGCCTTTCATTTCTCTATTTTTCTTAGGTATCTGTAAGGCTTTCTCAGACAATCATTACGCCTTTTTGCATTTCTTTTTATTGGGGATGGTCTCGGTCACCGTCTCCCGTACGATGTCATGAATCGCCGTCCATAGTTCTTCAGGCATTCCATCAGATCTAATCCTTTGACTCTATTTTTCACTTCCACTGTATAATCGTAAAGGATTTTACTTAGGTCATACCTGAGTGGCCTAGTTGCTTTCCCTACTTTCTTGAATTTAAGTCTAAATTTTGCAATAAGGGGTTCATGATCTGAGCCACAGTCAGCTTCTGGTCTTGTTTGGCACCCCACTCCAGTACTCTTGCCTGGAGAGTACCATGGACGGAGGAGCCTGGTAGGCTGCAGACCATGGGGTCGCTAAGAGTCGGAAACGACTGAGAAACTTCACTTTCACTTTTCACTTTCATGCATTGGAGAAAGAAATGGCAGCCCACTCTAGTGTTCTTGCCTGGAGAATCCCAGGGACGGGGGAGCCTGGTGGGCTGCCGTCTTTGGGGTTGCACAGAGTCGGACACGACTGAAGCGACTTAGCAATAGCAATAGCAATACAGCTTCTCCATCTTTGGCTGCTAAGAATATAATCAATATGATTTTGGTGTTGACCATCTGGTGATATCCATGTGTAGAGTCATCTCTTGTGTTGTTGGAAGACGGTGTTTGCTATGACCAGTGCATTCTCTTGGCAAAACTCTGATAACCTTTGCCCTGCTTCATTTTGTACCCCAAGGCCAAACTTGCCTGTTACTCCAGGTAGCTCTACTGTAATTAAACATACAAAAACATGGTTATTATCATGTTTAAAAACCTAGTCATCAATTTTTTCTGAACTTTAAAGATTTAATGACCTATTTAGAATTTACTCAGCACATAAAATTTTAAAATAAAAATCCATTCTATAAAACAAATGAGCATACTAAGAATTTTTGCCCATTTGGTTTTCTGCAGTTCAATTCAACTACCTCAGGATGATAATCTAAACTAGTATGAAACTCAGACATTAAACCCTGACTAATGACACAGTAAAACAGGAAAAGGAGTACGTCAAGGCTGTATATTGTCACCCTGCTTATTTAACTTCTACGCAGAGTACATCATGAGAAACGCTGGGCTGGATGAAGCACAAGCTGGAATCAAGATTGCCAGGAGAAATATCAATAACCTCAGATACGCAGATGACACCACCCTTATGGCAGAAAGTGAAGAGGAACTAAAAAGCCTCTTGATGAAAGTGAAAGAGGAGAGTGAAAAAGGTAGCTTAAAGCTCAACATTCAGAAAACAAAGATCATAGCATCTGGTCCCATTACTTCACGGCAAATAGATGGGGAAACAGTGGAAATAGTGTCAGACTTTATTTTGGGGGGCTCCAAAGCACTGCAGATGGTGACTGCAGCCATGAAATTAAAAGACGCTTAATCCTGGGAAGAAAAGTTATGACCAGGGCACTGATAAGGCCTATCTTCCTTCAGCTCTCAAAAAACCTGGAAAACGCTATGTGATCTGTTTGAAGGAAAAATCGAATTGGAATTCCTTTAACAGGGCCTGGGAATCTCTATCCAGGTGGAAGTCCTGTAAGCGTGGAGTAAATTTACTTTTGTGACATGCAGGTTCTTTGTGCGCTCTGTGCCCACATCCGCACGGAAGGTGGCCCCGAGTCCCTCGGGGCCCGCTGTCTTCTAGTCCTCACCTTGTAGCCCTGCAGCACTTCGTCGCAGTACAGCGCCACCTTCTCCTCCCGCCACATCCCCCTCATGGGGAACGCGCACACCGGGGGCAGCGGCTGCGCCTCCTCGTCTTCCTCGGGCACTGAGAGCAGGGGCTCCTCTTCCTCCTCTTCTGGCCCCTGTCCCGGGCCCTCGGCCTGAGAGCCCGGCAGGAGCTGGAGCCGCCGCCGGGCCGCCTCCCGGCCCGCTTTCCCCTTCAGCGGGCGAGGGGAGGCCGCCACCGACCGCATCGGGGACGCGGCGCTCTTCAGGGCCGCAGCCGTCACCAAGTCCCCGGTGAGCGCCGAGACAATCTTCTCGCCTCGCCGGCCGGGGCTGACGGCTCGAACCGCGTCCTCAGGCACCCGGGACCCCGACGCCATCTCCTCAGCACCCTGCGCGCCAGCGGCAGCCGTTAGTCACTTTTCCGGCCCGGGCCGCGCGGGCAATGGGCGAGCCGTACCTGCAGGTCCCGCGACGAGCGCGGCGGCTCGAGGGGATGCCGCCCGGAGTGGGTTGGGGGATGAGGTTGTTGGCCGCGGGTCCGAATCTGGGGGTTGCCGGCGGGTAGGATCCTGTGGGGCGCGACGGGGCGGGGCGGGATGGAAGGAAGGTTCTGGGCGAGCTGTTGGCGGGCGGGGGAGGGGCGCCACAAGATGACTGCCCGCTTGGCGCCCGCTGGTTTGGTGATGGTGGTGGTGGTTTAGTCACTCAGTGTTGTCCGACTCTTTGGGACCCCATAGACAGCAGCCCACCAGGCTCCTCTGTCCATGAGATTTTCCAGGCAAGAATACTGGAGTGAGGAGCCATTTCCTTCGCCAGGGGATCTTCCCCACCCAGGGGTGGAACCTGCGTCTCCTGCATTGCAGGCAGAGTCCTTACCAACTGAGATATCAGACGCTGGATCTAACCTCACCCATCTAACCTCACCTTGCCCTCTTTAGAACCGTCTCTTTAGAGACGGAATTCTCTCCCAAAGGAAGATTTTCATAGGGTTCTCATACTTTTTCAGGATGATTGTGGGACACCCTCCACGTCCTCATAACCTAATATATGTAGGTGCTACCTAACCCTCCACGCACAGGTGTCTGCTCAAATACACCCTGAAAGAAAGTTTATTTTTATACTGAGTGGCAATGGTAGCTGGACCTTTCTGGTTATTACTAGAGGAAAATCTAGTGACAAACCCAGCGACCTAGGTTTTCCCCCCAATTTTTCACAAGTTTCCCAAAATAAGATTTTCTTTACATTTTAAAGAAGACACTGTCTGCCAAGAAGGATAGGTTTGGTCTATTTTCATATCCCTTTTGTGCTGCTCAAAATTCTCACATGAAAGAATGTGTTTTTTAACAGTTCAACTGGACCCAAATTTCCAGCTGGGAGTAATGTGTGCAAATGACGAAGGCTTTCACAATAAAAGTCTGCTCAAGATGATAGTTTTGGAAAACAGAGACCGTTCGTTTCTGTTACTTTTGCTATTGAAAGTACTGTTGAGCCAATTGGAATAACTTTTGTTTACAGTCTAGCTGTGAAATACTGCGCTGGGGCTGACAGCTCCCATGGACGAACAGCATTGGGAAAACACCTGCCTGCCTTCCCACTCATCTGGAAGGACACTGTGTTAAATTTGCAGTTTATTTTGAGGAAAATATTAATATGAATATTGTGTAACTATAGTTCAGGGAATAATTACAACATTCATCATATTTGACTCTTAAGTTTATTCCTTTTGTCAGAAATCCTGGATCTTTAAAAAATTATCCCTAACTATAGATTTTACTCATCAAAAAAAAAATTACACTAGCATTTCTTGAAAAAGTTTGCTTTTAATAAAATTTGGGCTTTTTACTCTTTAGGTTCAGAGTAACAGAGACCTTAGTCAAAAGTTCTTAGTCAAAAGTTCAAAGAAAACAACAACAACCTCCCACCAAAGAAAAAGAAAGAAAACAATTTGTTAGGAAGCTGCTATTTGCCAGGCAGTGCATAGATGCCTAAGTTATAGAAATAAATGACAAGATTCTTATCTTCATAATCCTAGTGAAGGGTGCGGATGGGTGAATATGTGGTTGTCTTTGGTAAGGACAATGATTTTATATATGTATATATATATATATATACACACACACACACACACACACACACACACACACATATTCTCCACACTGTGAGAAAAAAGGTCTTTTCTTTCCAGAGGTGATACTTTAAGCTGAATCTTGATTCTGAAAGCAGTATCTGTTCCCTGAGCCAATTTGGCAATATGGAAAAGCATAAGAAAAAAGGAAATTTAAGTAAATTTACTTTCAGTTCAGTTCAGTTCAATCGCTCAGTCGTGTCTGACTCTTTGCGACCCCATGAATTGCAGGATGCCAGGCCTCCCTGTCCATCACCAACTCCCGGAGTTCACCCAAACCCACGTCCATCAAGTCATCTCATCCTCTGTTGTCCCCTTCTCCTCCAGCTCCCAATCCCTCCCAGCATCAGAGTCTTTTCCAGTGAGTCAACTCTTCACATGAGGTGGCCAAAGTACTGGAGTTTCAGCTTTAGCATCATTCCTTCCAAAGAACACCTGGGACTGATCTCCTTTAGAGTGGACTGGTTGGATCTCCTTGCAGTCCAAGGGCCTCTCAAGAGTCTTCTCCAACACCACAGTTCAAAAGCATCAATTCTTCGGCGCTCAGCTTTCTTCCCAGTCCAACTCTCGCATCCATACATGACCACTGGAAAAACTGTAGCCTTGACTAGATGGACCTTTGTTGGCAAAGTAATGTCTCTGCTTTTCAATATGCTATTTAGGTTGGTCATAACTTTCCTTCCAAGGAGTAAGCATCTTTTAATTTCATGGCTGCAGTCACCATCTGCAGTGATCTTGGAGCCCAAAAAAATAGAGTCTGACACTGTTTCCACTGTTTCCCCATCTATTTCCCATGAAGTGATGGGACCAGATGCCATGATCTTCATTTTCTGAATGTTGAGCTTTAAGCCAACTTTTTTACTTTCCTCTTTCACTTTCATCTCAGGCAATAACAATTGTTAAATTTTGTAATATTTTTTCAATATTTTTTCCTATCACATTATTGCAAAGTTTTGGTACTAATAATTTCATTTTTTATTTAGTGTATCATAAACATTTTCTTATTGCAAATTATTTAAACACATCATTTTCAATAACTACACTCAATTTTTTGGTATGGATATAATTTCCATAAACCTATGCTTTCAGATATTGGTTACATTGATTTTCATAATAATAAATATGCCATTTTTAACATCTTTGTGCATAAATTTTTGAAAATTTCAGATCCCCACCCACCAGAAAAGTGGGGTTCCTGAACCATTTTAAGGCTGTCAGTATTGCAAAATTGTTTCTCAAAAAGGATGTATTAATTTCTATTTCCATTATCAGATAAGATTCCCAGATTGGCTGTGTGAAATAGAAGTAGGCTATAGGTGTCTAAGGCAGGGGTAGAATGGGGGTGGAGTAGGGTAAACATTCTAGATGGAGAGAGTTGTTAATGGTTTTACAGAGGAGTGAAATAACTTGGCCAAGTAACTTGGTATTATTGGAACAGAGGGGGCAAATTAAGACAAAACCTCCGATTTGAAAGACATGCAAAAATCATATCACAAAGAGTCATATATATGATGTATTAAAGAGTTGAATTCCAACCATATTGATAAACTATCCCTTGCTGTGCTTAGTTGCTCCATCATGTCCAGCTCTTTGCAACCCCTTGGACAGGCTACAGTCCATGGGGATTCTCCAGGTAAGAATACTGGAGTGGGTTATCATGCCCTCCTCCAGGGAATCTTCAAAACCAAGGATCAAGCCCAGGTCTCCCGTATTGCAGGCCGATTCTTTACCATATGAGTCACGAGGACTGTCCCTTAACCAGCTTTATATTCCACCCTCTGATCCAGCACCTTCAGTATCCATTTCCAGATAAAATTTCCCACTACCTGCCAGTACATATGGGCCACTCCTTCAGTGTCCTTGTCTTCCCTTGGCAGACCCAGTACTTCTCTGGCTGGGTTATGTTGTATCTTAATCTTATTTATTAGACTGGTGGCCAGGAGAAAATATGGGTGGATCATCAGAAATGGCATAAGACACTTACGTAAGACATCATCTCCAATAGGGGAGCAGGATTTAATGGGTTGCTGTACACCCAGAAAGTTCAAGGGAATCTGGGGATTCAATATTTTCAAATGTGTCAACCAAGACGTCCCCAAGTCTGTGGATCTTATTCCCTCCCAATCAGAGCTTCACTTTGGTTTAGCAATCTTGCTCTGGCTGAGAACTCAACCTACTCTGAAACTTCATTACTCTTACAAAAACCTAGAGCTATGTTTTTTCTGTCCTTCAACAGTAAATGAGTATTTTTATTTGCTGTACTGGAGGCCTCTGGCCTCAAACCTTAAACTGGCAATTAATTACCTCAGCCTTTCTTTGTCTTATGCCTGTGAAGAGAATAAGTAAGACTTAGCAAGAGCCATTTGATTCTATTGTCATTGTTCAGTCATTCAGTTGTGTCCAACTCTTTGTGATCCCATGGATTGCTTCACTATCTCCTGGACTTTGTTCAGATTCATGTCCATCGAGTTTGTGATGCCATCCAACCATCTCATCCTCTGTAGCCCCCTTCTCCTCCTGCCCTCAATCTTTCCCAGCATCAGTGTCTTTTCCAGTGAGTCAGCTCTTCACATCAGATGGCCAAAGTATTGCAGTTTCAGCTTCAGCATTAGCGCTTCCAATGAATATTCAGGGTTGATTTCTTTTAGGATTGACTGGTTTGATCTCCTTGCAGTCCAAAGGACTCTCAAGAGTCTTCTCCAACACCACAGTTCAAAAGCATCAGTTCTTCAGTGCTCAGACTTCTTCATGATCTAACTCTCACATCCATACATGACTGCTGAAAACACCATAGCTTTGATTATTCTCACCTTTGTCAGCTAAGTGATGTCTCTGCTTTTAAAATAAAGCATAAAGAAGGTTGAGTGCCAAGGAATTGATGTTTTTGAACTGTGGTGCTGGAGAAGTCTCTTGAGAGTCCCTTGGACATGAAAGAGATCAAATCAGTCAACCCTAAAGGACATCAACCCTGAATATTCGTTGGAAGGACTGATGCTGAGGCTGAAGCTCCAATATTTTGGCCACCTGATGTGAAGAACCGACTCATTAGAAAATATCCTGATGCTGGGAAAGATTGAGGGCAGGAGGAGAAGGGTGTGATAGAGGATGAGATGGTTGGGTGACATCATCGACTCAATGGACATGAATTTGAGCAAACTGTGGAAGATAGTGAAGGACAGGGAAGCGTAACGTGCTGGGATCCATGGAGTCACAAAGTGTCAGACACAACTGAGCAATTAAACAACAGCAACTAGGTTTTGTCATAGCTTTTCTTCCAAGAAACAAACATCTTTTAATTTCATGGCTGCAGTCACCATCTGCAGTGATTTTGGAGCCCAAGAAAATAAAACCTGTCACTTTCCACTTTTCTCCCATCTATTTGCCATGAAGTGATGGGACTGGTTGCCATGATCTTAGTGTTTTTGAATGCTGAGATTCTATACTGCTTATAATTACCTCTTTCCCTAACTTCTCAAACTCCCAATGTTGTACCGCCAGTGAAACCCTTCCCTTTCACCCACAATAAAAGTTTTAACAATTGCACCTCCATATCATGCTGGGAACTATCAGTATTCCACCTACCACCAATGACAATGTCCTCATTGACAGTTGGTGATCCAGTTCCAAAATATTATCTTATAATCTACTTCCATTGGAGAAGGAAATGGCAACCCACTCCAATAATCTTGCCTGGAGAATCCCATGGACAGAGGAACCTGGAGGGTTTGCAAAGAGTTGGACATGACTGAGCGACTAACACACAATCTGCTTTCATACCAACTGTTTTAGGTTAGGTCTCCTGGGAATCAGATGATGATTTGCATAAAGAGAATTCGAGGGAGTCTTTTTGAAAACTGCATCTGTAAGGGAATGAAGGAGTGGAAATGGCAAAGAGGGCTATTGAATTCTGATATTTTTAAAATGAGTCCTCAGCCATTCCTCCTGGCAGCTCAGGACTGGGATGGCCCTTTAGTTGAATGGGCCTCTGTACCTCTGGATCTTCTAGTCATTGAATGTGAGCTGTTCAAAAAGAGAGAGCGTTACTTGGATGTGGCAGCTCCATTTATAAGAAACTGCCAAACTGTTCTCCAAAGTGGGCTGTACCATTTCGCATTCCTTACAGCAGTGAATGAGAATTCCTGCATATCCTCTCCAGCATGCAGTGTCATTAGTATTTTGAAATTTGTCCATTCTAAGGGATGTGCGGTGGGCTTCAGTGGGCAGCATTCTCAGCAGCTGGGAAAATGACTGTCTTGGTTCTAAAAGAGGGGTGGGGGCAGCTCACCCCAGCATTCACTACTTGCAGTTATCAGAACTGGGATGTAAGACAGAATCAGTTCAGTTCAATTCAGTTGCTCAGTTGTGTCCAACTCTGCGACCCCATGAATTGCAGCATGCCAGGCCTCCCTGTCCATTACTAACTCCCGGAGTTCACTCAGACTCACAGAACTCTACAAAATTGGACTCAGTGCTGATTCATCTGAGCTATTGGTCTAAAAAAGTGGTAGTTGCAGCACTTGAGATTATTAAGTCAATCAGTTTTAGCTTTGGGAACTGATGGGGAATTAGGCACCCTCCCTGGACTTATAGAGTATTAGTCATCCTTTCCCTAAGGCTGGGAGTCAAGGGTTTTAAGGGATGGAGACATGCAAAGGATTTGAAAAGTCTGAATGCCCATAAAGCTGATCTCACTGGACTCCTGTCTTTGAGCTTTCTTCTCCTCTAGCACTTTTTCTCAATTCACTTCTTTGCTTAAGTTAATTTCTATAATGAATGATCAAGAGCACGGACTCTGGCAGACTGCCTGGTTTTAGTGGCTTGGCTGTGATATAAAGGTAAGTTTCTCCTCCTCTCTATGGCCTTAGTTTCCTTACCAGCAAAATGAGACTCAAATAAGTTTGTGGTTAAAAAAAAAAAAAAAGGTACAAATGAACTTACTTACAAAACAGAAATAGAGTCACAGATGTAGAAAACAAATTTATGGTTACCAGGGAGGGAACAGGAGTGGGAGGGATAAATTGGGAGGTTGGGATTGCCACATGCATTCTACTACAAAAAGTAGGTAGGTAATAAGAACCTACCATTTAGCACAGGGAACTCTACTCAACGCTCTGTAATGACCAAATGGAAAAAGAATCTCAAAAAGAGTGGATATATGTATAACTGATTCACTTTAGAGCAGAAACTAACACTGTAAATCAACTATACTCCAGTAAAAATTTAAAACTAAATAAAAATAAATAAGTTTGTGGTAATGACGTAATATGTTTATCTATTTAGCTAGTCCTTGAGGTACATCCTATCAGTGTTAAATCAGTCTGTACTTTTTCACAGCACTTAGAACAATTCTCATGTTTGATTAGTAATTCTAACTAGCAAAGCCTTGGGTGCTAAATGAGGCCAGTTCCACTCTATACCCTGCAAAGAGGAGGGTGGGGGTGGAGTGGGTAGGGTAGGGTGTGTGTGAGAGAGAGGGGTACATATTTCCTTGATTTGGTTTTCCTTGCCATTGTAGTAGGAGAAGGCAATGGCACCCCACTCCTGTACTCTTGCCTGGAAAATCCCATGGGTGGAGGAGCCTGGTAGGCTGCAGTCCATGGGGTCACTAACAGTCGGACACGACTGAGCAACCTCACTTTCACTTTTTACTTTCATGCATTGGAGAAGGAAATGGCAACCCACTCCAGTGTTCTTGCCTGGAGAATCCCAGGGACGGGGGAGCCTGGTGGGCTGCTGTCTATGCGGTCGCACAGAGTCGGACAAAACTGAAGCGACTTAGCAGCAGCAGCAGCAGCAGCCATTGTAGTAGCAAAATGCATGATTTTGATAGTTGAGTAGTGCCCAAAAGTGAAAACAGTAGGATGCTGCCAGGCCTGTGTGGACATTAGAGCTCCAGTCAGCCAAAAATGAGGAGTCTGTGGGTTCTGTATACATGGCTAGTTTCCACATTGGAGTTTTGTTGAAAAAACTTTCAGGTTTGTCTTGTTTCTCACAAGGATCTTGAAGGGGATGCCTGGCTATCAGTTCAGTTCAGTCGCTCAGTCGCGTCCGACTCTTTGCGACCCCATAGACTGCAGCATGATAGGCTTCCCCGTCCATCACCAACTCCCAGAGCTTGCTCAAACTCATGTCCATTGGGTCCACAATGGCATCCAACCATCTGATCCTCTGTTGTCCCCTTCTCCTCTTGCCTTCAGTCTTTCCCAGCATCAGGGTCTTTTCAAATGAGTCAGTTCTTCTCATCAGGTGGCCAAAGTATTGGAGTTTCAGCTTTAGCATTAGTCCTTCCAATGAATATTCAGGGCTGATTTCCTTTAGGATGGACTGGTTGGATCTCCTTGCAGTCCAGGGGACTCTCAAGAGTCTTCTCCAACACCACAGTTCAAAAGCATCAATTCTTCAGTGCTCAGCTTTCTTTATGGTCTAACTCTCACATCCACACATGACTACTGAAAAAATCATAGCTTAATGGACCTTTTTTGGCAAAGTAATGCCTCTGCTTTTTAATATGCTGTCTAGGTTGATTGTAGCTTTTCTTCCAAGGAGCAAGCATCTTTTCATTTCATGGCTGCAGTCACCATCTGCAGAGATTTTGGAGTCCCCCAAAAATAAAGTCTGCCACTTTTTCCATTGTTTCCCCATCTATTTGCCATGAAGTGATGGGACTGGATGCCATGATCTAGTTTTCTGAATGTTGGGTTTTAAGCCAACTTTTTCACTTTCTTTCACTTTCATTAAGAGGGTCTTTAGTTCTTCTTCGCCATAGCAGAATTGAATTTGAGAAATCTAAGGTCCTGGATATCTTTCTTTGTCTCTCATTCCCAGGGATCTGAACACTAGCCATTGTCCTACCTTGTTCCTGATGTTTTCTTCACTTGCACAAGCCCTTCCTGCTTGTCTCCACCTGTCAAAATTCCTCTAGGCCATGTTCCAATACACGTCCCTTGTCAGAACTGAAATTTCTCTGCTCTGTGCCCTTTTGTACCCTTGGAGTGTATAAAAAATTTTTTTTTCAATTTCTGAGTTGAAATGTGTATTTGTCCTTCTCACCTGTTATCTCCTTGATGCCCACTATAGAACTTTTTTCAGCGCAGAGCTCTCACATTACCAGTTCTTAACACATGTATACTTAAATTCTTTAGATTAATGTGAATATTTGTAAACTGTTTTTCTCTTTGGGTTAGGCTGTCTGGGTTAACTTCACAGACTGTCTCCAACAAACAATCTAAATGTCAAAATTTTATTTAAAATTTAGAATTCGTTATTTTTTATCAGAAAGTATTTCTGATCAAACCTTCTTTTTCTTCCTAGGTCACTTTGAATAGAAAAAGCAGACTTGTAAATTCTTTCAATCCTGAAGTCCCTGAATATTAATTCTGTGGCTCAGACTGTAAAGCATCTGCCTGCCATGCGGGAGACCTGGGTTCGATCCCTGGGTTGGGAAGATCCACTGGAGAAGGAAATGGCAACCCACTCCAGTAACTTGCCTGGAAAATTCCATGGACTGAGGAGCCTGGTGGGCTACAGTCCATGGGGTCGCAAAGAGTCAGACACGACTGAGCAACTTCACTTAGTCTTTTTTCGGTCTTCAAGGGAAAGAACAAAGCCCTGATGAGTAATAACAGCTAGCCCTAGGCAAAACAGAGAATAGACAAGGCTTATTGGCATTTCAGAGATTCACCTTGCCTCAGAGTTTTCTTGATATTTCCTTATTATCTCAAGGAGGGACTTGGAGTCAGGAGCAATGCAGACCCACCTAGAATAAATACAGAGATGGAATAGAGGCTGGAGTGTAATAAAACCAGTTTTGGGATTGGAGGAAGACGCTGGAGAGATAGCAGAGACCTGGAGGATTTGTGAAATGTGAAATAAAATAGAGTCACTTATGGCAAGAGGTTTTAAAATGGAGCCAGGGGGCTATTAAGGAGGTGGGCCTTATGCATGTCCTCACCAGGTGAAACTAGGAACTTTTGAACTGAGCCAAACCACAAGCCATTCAAAGACTCTATGAGAGCACCTGCAACTTGTCTCAGGAACAGTCTTTTACTTCCCTCTAGAAATAATCTTGGTATTCAGTCATGCTTATCCAAGACTAGCTTCTGCCTCCAACTCCAATTAAGAGTCTTTGTAACGCAAACCTCCCTTCTTTGCCTTTAAAACCCCTGACTTTTACTCCCTAGCAGGATACTCTTTGGGTTGCTACCGGAATCTACACGCCTTGAATGGCAATTCTTTGATCCCCAATAAAGGCTTTTTTGCCTGATGATGCCCTTCTAGGTTTCTTTGGGTTGAGGGGTGTCAGAAGTGGGATCTGAAGCCCTCTGAAGGCCACAGGATTGATACCTCCTAGAATTGGTGTGGTACACCCAGATCCTCTTGCGCTCACTGTTTTCACAACTTGCCATCTCCTTCAACTAAGTTGAGGCTGAGGTCTCTGCCTTTCTTTGGGATCAGGTGGGCAGACGCCCTGGTACATATTGACTGTCTCACTGTGCCAGTTCATCACTATGCCGCTATAAAGATTTCCCTTCCAGTGAGTGTTCTGTTTTCATTGCATGCTTCTTTAATTGTGGGACTGTCCTCTTCTAAGTTTTCCCAAGTAGCCTCCCTCAGGGACTCAAGCAGATTTTAAGTCTAAAATCTATGGTTGTTGGAGTTTCCTGGTGGCCTAGTAGTTAGGAATTGGTGCTTTTAATGCAGAGACCAAGGTTCAATCCCTGTTCGGGGAACCATCCCACATGCCACATGGTAGGGCCAAGATATAAAAAATAAAACTAAATGAGAACCCAAAAACCCATGGTACTTAATTTTATAAATTTCTCTTTCAATGGATTAACAACACCAAATATATTTAAAATTACAGTGGCCACAGTGGAGTTCTTTTGAATTTCCTAAACTTATTTTTCTGCACAATAAACTTGAGAACTACAGAACTAAGCAGATTGAATGGGACACTTTAATTGGTATTTAGAGGCCAGTGTTCTTGCCTGGAGAATCCCAGGGATGGGGGAGCCTGGTGGGCTGCCGTCTATGGGGTCGCACAGAGTCGGACACGACTGAAGTGACTTAGCAGCAAATGAGTCCAAGATTCAAAATCACTTCCCTCCAAGATGAAAATTTTAGACTTTCTGAGTAGGTTTCTCAATCACAAAAGACTCATAACTCTTCTCTGTCACCCCCCTGACCCCTACTCCTCAGTCTGCCCTTTGCCCACCCATCCTCCACTTCTGCTTCCCTTTACCCTTCCTTTGCTGAACTCCCCTTCAAGTCCAGAAACCAAAAGACCTCTCTTGATCTTCCAGCCCAACCTCTTCCACTTACTTAAACCACTTCAAATTCTTCCCTTTAAATTGGAACCCAATACTGAAGGCCCCCTTGTATTTATTTATTTGGCTGTACTGCACAGCTTGCAGGATTTTAGCTCCCTGACCAGGATGATTGAACACTGGTTGACAGTGGTTAAAGTATGGAATCCCAACCACTGGACCTCCAGGAAATTCCCAAAGCACCCTTTTAAATGTAGCTTACACACTTTGGACAAAGGCAGAATTGCAAGATATGGCCAAAGAATTTCCCAAGGTTACTGAAGGCCTGGCCATTTTGCAAAGGAATTTAACATTGTTGTCCAAACCTATGAGCCTGTGTTTCCTGATCTTTATCAGTTAGTCCACATGCTCATGCAAGAAGGTCAGGCCCAACACTTGATGGTTAAAGCTAGCTGGAATCATCCTCTGGAGAATTTTCAGTGGATCATGATGACTGATTCAAAGCTCAAGAAATAGGAAAAACCTTATATGACGCCATCTCCTGGGCCTTCCCAAAATCTGTTGATTGAAATAAAATCCAAGCATGCACTCAAGGATTGATGAACCTCTGTATAACTATTACAACTGACCTAAAATTGTTTTT
This sequence comes from Ovis aries, assembly GCF_016772045.2. Lineage (NCBI taxonomy): Eukaryota > Metazoa > Chordata > Mammalia > Artiodactyla > Bovidae > Ovis > Ovis aries. The sequence goes on from NC_056065.1 coordinate 63,442,506, forward strand.
AAGGAAAACCCTGGACTCCCTTTAGATGCAGAGTCACTAAGGTGGCCTTTAACACCTTGTTCATAAACAAGCTGTTCATAAACAGCTCCGACGAAGATCTCACCATTCTAGTGAAGTGAGCACAACTTAATTGGGAAACCATGGCATCTCCCAATGTGGTTAATCCAGCAAACAAATCAACCTGGACTCTTAAAAATTCAAATAAATAGAAAGCCACTAAAATGAATTCACAGATTCAACAGCTAGCAGCCTGTCTCTAGGGGACTCAACAAACTAAATTAAAGCCTTCAAACTCTCAAATTTTCTGCCATTTTTTAAGAAACCTGGTCATTGGATAAAGGATTGCCTTAAACTAAAACACTGTAAACAATTCTCCCACGTTAAGCCCTCAGCTTCTCTTATGGACAGAACCTGCTCCAAGACAAACAAGGGGTTTTTCCAATCCTTCCCTCTCTTACGGGGAAAACCTCTCTTATAATTGGAAATGAAGTCCTTACTGTCTTAATTGACACAGAAGCCACAGTATTCATGCTCACCCACACCAGACTCTCAGACGATAACAAATTGCCTGCAATGTGGGGGACCCGGATTCCATCCCTGAATCGGGAAGACCCCCTAGAGAAGGAAATGGCAACCCACTCCAGTATTGTTGTCTGGATAATCCCATGGACAAAGGACCCTGGTGGGCTACAGTCCATGGGGTTGTAAAGAGGTGGACAGCACTGAGTGACTAACACTTTCACTTTTACATCATCCACAAGCAACCCCTTCCTCAGAGCACATTCACATGGTGATGATGTCTAATAAACCCCTTATAGCTTATAAGTCCCTTACCTTTCCCACTGGGCTCCTTCCAGGACAGCTATTCCTCCCTCCTGGTCAATTCTGCTCCTGTCAACCTCTTAGGGAAAGACTTTAAAAATATCATACTGCCATCTTTTTTTCCTCTAAAGGGAAATTATCCTTGAAATTGATATAACCTCCTCAACAACTCATGGCATTCCAAGCTCCTCAATTCCATTAGCAGTTTTTGCCCTTAAGACAAGTTTCTAAAATAAACTTAAAACTCCCCAAAGTAGTCCCTGAGAAACTCCGGGCAAAGTCTACAACCAACATTGGGTGGATTCACTCAGCATCCCCAATTCAAATTTTTGAATTTTCTTGGGCTCCAAAATCACTGCAGATGGTGATTACAGCCATGAAATTAAAATACACGTGCTCCTTGGAGGAAAAGCCATGACCAACCTGCTGCTGCTGCTGCTGCTAAGTCGCTTCGGTCGTGTCCTACTGTGCGTCCCCATAGACGGCAGCCCACCAGGCTCCCCCGTCCCTGGGATTCTCCAGGCAAGAACACTGGAGTGGGTTGCCATTTCCTTCTCCAATGCATGAAAGTGAAAAGTGAAAGTGAAGTCGCTCAGTCGTGTCTGACTCTTAGTGACCTCATGGACTGCAGCCTACCAGGCTCCTCTGTCCATGGGATTTTCCAGGCAAGAGTACTGGAGTGGGTTGCCATTGCCTTCTCCGACCTAGACAGCATATTAAAAAGCAGAGACATTACTTTGCCAACAAAGGTCCATCTAGTCAAAGCTATGGTTTTTCCAGTAGTCATGTATGGATGTGAGAGTTGGACCATAAAACTGAGCACCAAAGAATTGATGCGTTTGACCTGTGGCGTTGGAGAAGACTCCTGAGAGTCCCTTGGACTGCAAGGAGATCCAATCAGTCCATCCTAAAGGAAATCAGTCCTGAATATTCATTGGAAGGACTGATGTTGAAGCTGAGATTCCAATACTTTGGCCACTTGATGTGAAGAACTGACTCATTTGAAAAGACCCTGATGTTGGGAAAGACTGAAGGCAGGAAGGAGGAGAAGGGGATGACAGAGAATGAGATGGCTAGATGGCATCACCAACTCGGTGGTCATGAGTTTGAGAAAGCTTTGGGTGTTGGGGAAGGACAGGGAAGCCTGGTATGCTGCAGTCCATGGGGTTGCAGAGTCGCACGTGACTGAGCAACTGAACTGAACTTAACTGAATTCAAATTTATATTGACTCTGGTAAGCCTTTTCCTAATATTGAACAGTATCCTTTAAATCCTGAGGCCTTAGCAGGAATTAATCAATCATAGAGGAATATGAGACACAAGGCTCCCTAGTCCCTGGCACCAGTCCTTGTATTCCCTGTTAAGAAATCCAAGGAAGAGGGTGAAGATTTGTCCAAGATCTGAGGGCTGTTAATAACATTGTCATCCCTTGTCATCCAGTTGTCTCCAACCCTCACACCCTTTTAGTGGCAATTAGTGAAATGAAGTCAGTCGTGTCCGACTCTTTGCGACCCCATGGACTGTAGCCCACCATGCTCCTCCTTCCATGGGATTTTCCAGGCAAGAGTACTGGAGGAGGTTGTCATTTCCTTCTCCAGGGGATCTTCTGTGCTTAGTCGTTTAGTCGTGTCCGACTCCTTGCGATCGTTTGGACGGTAGCCCACCAGGCTCCTCTGTCCATGAGACTTTTCAGGCAAGAATACTGGAGTGGGTTGCCGTACCTACAGAGAGTAAAATTTTCACTATGATAAATCTCTATAATGCACTTTTCAGCATACCTTGTGGATCCTAAGTCAATCTTTACTCACTTTCATGTGGAAAGGACAATAATACACCTGACTACACCGAAAGTTTTTTCTACTTTTCACAGATCCTAAAAGCAGATTTAGCAGATGTCAATTTTCCACAAGTGTCTACCCTCTTAAAATATGTTGACAAACTTCTTTTCTGCTCCTCTTCCAAGGAAGCAAGTGAGCAAGATAGGATCTGTCTCCTCAAGCTGTTAGTAACTAAAGGTCTTCAGGTCTCTAAAGAAATGACATCTTGCTCAAATTCAGATCAAATACCCAGGACACTTGATCTCAGATCAAGGACTCCTTTTAGAATCTAATAGGATTCACAGGGTCTCAGATTTCCCACAGACTGAAAGACAACTTCAAGGATTTTGGGGTCTGGCCAGATACTGCAGGAACTGGATACCTAACTTTTTCTTAATTGCCCAATCTCTTTATGCATTGCTCAAAGCTGAAAGACCAGATCTCTTAGAGGGGGAGGAAAACACATTTTATGGCTTTCCAGAACCTGAAAAGCAGACTTCTCAGTCTCTGCTTTAGGACATCCTAATTACCAGCTTCTTATTTTCCTCTTTGTATAAGAAGGGGAAAAGAATGCCCTAGAAGTGCTTATTAAAAGGCACACAGGTCAACATTGACCCCTTGGCAATTGCAGTCAACAATTAGACTCTGTAACCAGAGGTCTTCCCCCATGCCTGGGAGCTACTTCAGTGGTAGCAACTCTTGCAAAACCAACTGAGCAAACAGTTATGGGCTGTCCACTCATCATCTGTACTCCCCATGTGATATAGCCTGGCCTCAAGTCTCATCACCATAAACACCTTTCTGCAAGCCATCTTACTTCATATGAAATATGGTTACTGACTTCTCTTCACACAACCCTTTCTCACTGCAACAACTTGAACCGTGCAAGCCTGTCCCTTTACCTACTCACCAAACTCCTCATAATAACTCATTAATAACTGACTCAGCAGTTATTAATCCTTAGAGCTGACTTACAAGAAACTACTATTGCTAATGCTGAGATTGCATGATTTATGGATGTTTCTTATTTGAAAAATGGCAAAGGTGAATATTGTGCTGGGTATGCAGTCACCTCCTCCTTTGAAGCTATCGAGGCAGCCCTGCTGATGACTGCTACTTCAGCCCAGCACACAAAAGTCTATACTTTATCTAGAGCTTGCATGCTAGCAGAAGGTGAAACTGTAGATATCTACTCAGATAGTCACTATGTCTTTGGGGGTAGGTCATGAGTTTGGCATGCTTTGGAAAGTGAAGGGAGCAGGGGGAAACTAGATCAAGAATGGCAATTGGGAAGATTCAATTTCCATTTGTTCTAGCCATCGTTTAGGTGTTCAGGCATTCAAAATTAAATTCAGCTGACTTCTGAATTAGCTGACTTCTGAGTAAAGATCTGAAGGAAGTCAGAGGAAAACCTTCAACTCTGACAGCTGCAAGGGGGAGAAAAGTTTTCTGTTTCACCCGGTCATTCCCAGAGGACAATTCAGATATAAAGAACACAGGTAAATAAGGAGTAGCTATAGTTTTATAAAGTCCTTAATGATGCTAGCATATTATTTTCACATTTTTCTGTATGTTAAGCATTTATTTTTTATTTAATTAATTAATTTTTTAATCGAAGGATAATTGCTTTACAGATTTTTGCTGTTTTCTGTCAAACCTCAACATGAATCACCCATAGGTATACATATATCCCCTCCCTTTTATTTAAATAAGGTTTGTATTGGTCAGGAAACACTGAGTGAGTGTATCTGAAGGTCTAGGAATTGTAGAAGTTTTGTAGGGTGGATATATGGTTTTCATTGTTTTGAAAGTGTACTCAATAGGATGCTGTGAAAAATAGTTATATTTGTTTTTCCTTTTGGTTTTCTCAATTGAAAAAAATAGATATTAATAAACACTCCAGTCAGCAATTTAATTTTTCTCTCTTAAAACACCAAATTTCCCCTCTTCCTTAACTCTTTTTGTTAACTTTGTAAACAAATATTCTGAATGTTGGGAGGATACAGGAACATTCTGACAAGCATGTAGCTCCTCAATTTGGCCAGAAGAGGGCACTAGAGAGCTTCTGCATGGTTTAATCCCACAGGGCTGGGTGGAGCCTGAAGCATTCCTTTAGCCCCGCCAGCTCCAGCCCTGACTCAGAAGGAGGCTGCACACCAGTTTGCTAAAGGACAAGCTCAGACACATTTCTTTAAAGTCTAACATTTCTTTCGCCTCAAATGTGATGTCTGTTAAATCTTTAAACTCTGGCAATGAGCGCTTACTCCCGGATATTTGTTTGGTGTTCTGCTGTTGCTTTTAGCTCTTTTTGAGGTAAATACGGGATTTTAATTTCACTTTACGTAAACCACCCAAAAGAAAAGAAGCAGCAGACATGTTTCAGGGCACATGCATTCCACTAAAGAGAGGCAGCGCGGGCTGTGGACAAAGCAGAACCCGAAGCCGCGGACTCTAGCTCCTCTGGTGAAGAGCTAGTGGCCCAAACGCGCCTGGACGCCCACCAGAAGCCTTACACTTCAGTCTTGACAATAAAGGACACTAAGAATGACAAGAGCTAATCAGCACAGATCTCTCATAGGAGAGCAAATATATGTAAAATGGATAGTGACCAACGTAAGAAAGGCACTCTTAACCACTGTGGATGAAAGTAGGAATCCTTAAAGACTTTCAGGAAGGCAGTTTGGCAAAACTTGTCAAACTCTTAAATGTGCTTAACTTTAACCCAGTAATTCCATCTTTAGAAATCAACTCCCTTGTGTAGGTGCACAAAGATGTTATACATAATGATTATAATGATGACGATAATAGCATTTAACACTTAACGGTGTGCCATATAGAGTTGAAGAACTCTATGCTGATCGGGTTTTTCCTAAAATCCATATTCTCCACTTTACTGTTGAGGAAACTGAGGCACAGAAAGGTTAAGTAACCGCTATAACGTGAAGGAGCCAGGATTCAAATGCACACGGTCTTAAAAGTCCAAAGTTCATGCTCCTAATTGCTACAGCCTGCAGTACCTTATTTACTATTGCACTGTTTATAATAGCATAAAACTGGAAACAACCTACATCTGTTGCTGGTGGTGTAAATAACTGATGGTAACACCCAATTTACCAAAAAAAAGCCAATTTGGATATGCTGACTCAGAAAGGGCCCCCAAAATATATTGTAGAGAAATGAGGAAAAGGATAAGAAGCAGTTCTATAGAATAATACAGATAATATCCCATTTATGGATTTTTAAATTACAAATTTATATTTGGACATATATAAAAACATTAGAAGGACCTAAAGACATCAAACTATACTCACTGTCACCTTTGGGGAGAAGAATGGTACTGGGGATGGGAGTGGTTGTAAGATGGAAACTTTATCTTCTACCCCATGTAATTCTGTATTACTTAAATGTTTTAACATAAAATGTATTTATGTACTACAGCAACACCCTTGCAAAGAAAGAAAATGGTATAGAGTAAAAATAGAAATGAATATTAGCAAGCAGTCCAATCAACCTCTTCACATCACAAATGAGGAAACCGAAGTATTAGGAAGTTAAAATGGAGTGTGTATTGTTATACGTAGGATAGCTGAACTAAGCTAGAGCCTGCCAGCCTGACTCCTGCCCCAGGCTTCTTTGTGTTATACGGTTTTGTCTTTCCCTGGTGAAACAGCTGGAGATGAGTCATGCACCATCTTAATGTGATTTCACAGTTACACTTTATCTCAGAGATTCATAATTATGGGGGCTTTAGAAAGTTTTGGAAGGATATATAATGTCAGTCATTCGATCAACTAATATTTATTAAATCAAATAATTAGAAATTAATAACTAGGTGCTAATTGCTGTGTGCCAGGTACTGTGCTAGGCCCTGGATGTATAATAGTAACCCAAATAAACATAGCTGTTGCCCTGAAGAATGTTGGGAAAGTGTTTATCACATTGTTGCTGTTTACTTGCTGACTCGTGTCTGACTCTTCTGCGACTCCATGAACTATAGCCCTCAGGGTCCTCTGTCCATGGGATTTCCCAGGCAACAATACTGGAGTGGGCTACCATTTCCTTCTCCAGGGGATCTTCCTGACCCAGGGGTGGAACCGACACCACTGCCTAGCAGGCAGATTCTTTACTGCTGAGCCACCAGGGAAGCCTGTTTACCACATTACCATATATGAAAAAACACGCTTGAAGCTGTATGTGCACAAGAAAATCCACAAACATGTTAAGAGCATTATCTTAGGGATTTAGGGGTGGGTGGATTATATGGTTCTTGACATAGTTTCATGTTTTCTTTTTCTTAAAAGTTTTCAATGCGCATGTATTTCTGTCATAAAAAAAACATTTTAAAGAATCAAATAGTAGCTCTTTGTCTAAGTTTTGAAGAGTATTGAAACATATGAAAGAGAAGAAGGCCATTGTACTAGAGGAAATAAGAGGCTTCCTAGGGGGACAAAAAGGCTTGGGCTAGCTCTTCTACCCCTGACTTTAAACTGTCTATGGAATTCCCAGAGTCAAGGCTTCCCAGAGGGCATAGACTGGAGGTGGGAGACATCTTTTGTCACATTACTAAGGAACATCAAGCGTAAACTGCAAAGGAAAGGGCACTGGGAGCCAGTTCAGTTAGGCCTCAGGCTCTGGAAAAAGACTGCTCAGCTCAGCCCCTCTCAAGCTAGGCAACTTCAAGAAGCGTTATTGGCCTTTCTGAACTTCGGTTTCTCCATGTGTAAATGGGAACAAGTTAGAAATTGTATCATTGGGGGACTTCCCTGGTGGGATAATGGCTAAGCCTCTGAGCTCCCAATCCCAGAGGTTTGATCCCTGGTCAGGGAGTTGGATTCTGCCTGCCGCAGCTAAGAGTTCGCATGCCCATGCAACTAAAAAAAGACCTCCCATGCCACAAGCTGGCGCAGCCAAATGAATAAAAATCAATATTAGGAAAAGAAATCACCTCCTTGGGTATTTATAAGAATTACATGAGATGATGTTTGTAAGAAGCTCAAAGCCATGGCTGACATAAAGCTGTGCTTAGTTTATGTTACTTGCTGCCGAGTTCAGCAGCAGGATCTTATTCTCACTTCCCTGACCATCCCCCTGACTCCCACCCCCCACGACACACGGCCCACACACACTAAAACACACAGACTGTACCACAGAAAAAAATATCATCAGTGCAGTTTTAGACTGTCATACACGTTAGCTCCTATACTTAACAGTCAGACTAGAAATAGAAATTATCCTGAATGTAAAATTACAATAAAAGAGAATGATACATTAGGAAAAAATTTCACATTATTGTTTAGGCTTCCTCTGTGTTCATAGAAAACGTGATAATATTCTACAATATTCATTGCTTCATTTTCCAAATCCCGTAAAAATAACCAGTAATGAAAGGACTCTGAAGAAAACCGGCCATGTGGTAAGGCAAGAAGGCTTAACCCTGAGTGCTGGGACTCCCAAATGAGCAAAGGCTTGGTTGCTCCCCTGACACGTGACCAGCAGAACTATTCAACTCGAAGAGACCCCATGCCCTTGGACAATGAGGATGTCCACGGCCCCTCTGGTGACTTAACCCTTATTCATCATCCAGCACTGAAACTCGGTGCTTCAGCACTTTGATGCTTTGAAGATCCATTTGTCAAACACACCAATGGTATTTGTGTAATTATACAGCGTCTGTATAATTTTGAAGGAAAGTAAAGCTATTCAGTAAGCCTCCAGGGAAATCATAAGATTTTCAACATGTAGCCCTACTGCTGAGATCTCTCTTACAACCACAAAGGGATCCAGTCTGAGTACAGAGCCAGTACAAATAAAAGCAGAAAGAAAGAAAACGAGAGCCCTGAATCAACCATGCCTGAAATTTGTAACTACCTCTGGTCTCTTCAATTATATGAGCCAATAAATCCTCATGCTTTGAAAAAGAATTACCAATAATGGATGCTGCTGCTGCTGCTAAGTCGCTTCAGTCGTGTCTGACTCTGTGAGACCCCAGAGACGGCAGCCCATCAGGCTCCCCCGTCCCTGGGATTCTCCAGGCAAGAACACTGAAGTGGGTTGCCATTTCCTTCTCCAATGCATGAAAGTGAAAAGTGAAAGTGAAGTTGCTCAGTCGTGTCCGACTCTTCGCGACCCCATGGACTGCAGCCCACCAGGCTCCTCCATCCATGGGATTTTCCAGGCAAGAGTGCTGGAGTGGGGTGCCATTGCCTTCTCCGACCAATAAAGGATAAACAGTGGTAAAACAAGTGAGTTTCCTATTCTGGTTTTGAGTCATAGAACCAGATTTTTTTTTCTCCCAATTTTATTGAGCTATAATTGACATACAACACTGTAAGTTTAAGGAGTACAGCATAATGATTTGACTTACATATATCGTGAAATGACTATCATCCCAGTAAGTTTAGTGAACATCTATTATTTCATGTAGATACAGAACAAGAAACAGAGGGGGTTTTTTTTTCCTTTCTGTAATAAGAATTCTTGCAGTTTACTCTTAACAACTTTCATATATAACATACTGCAGTGCTCTCTTATTTATCTTACAGCTGGAAGTTAGTACCTTTCACCTTCATCCTCCCCTACCCCATGCTTCTGGTAACCACAAATCTGATCTCTTTTCCTATGTTTGTCTGTTTGTTTTGAAGTATAATTGGTCTACAACACTGTGTTAGTCCTTATAACACAACATAATGATTTGATATTTCTGTCCATTTCAGAACGATCACCATGATAAGTCTAGCTATGATATGTCCGCACACAAAGATATTGCATAGGCCCCGGCTATCTTCTCCACACTGTACATTTCATACTCATGACTCACTTATTTTGCAGCTAGAAGTCTGTGCCTCTTAATTTCCCCCACCCATTTCTTTCCTCTTGCCACCTTCCTCCTCTGCAGCAACTACTTGTTTTCTGTGTGTTCTCTGAATCTGTGCCTCTGTTTCTATTTGTTATGTCTGTTCGTTGGTTTTATGTTTTCGATTCCACGTACAAGTGGAATCATATGGTATCCGTCTTTCTCTGACTTATCTCACTCAGCATGATGTCTTCCAAGTCCATTCACGTTGCTGCAAATGAAAAATTTCTTACCTTTTCATGGCTGAGTAATATTCCTATGCGTATTGTTCCTATACAATATTCATATGAAGACCCAGCACAGCCAAAAATAAATAAATAAATTAATTTAATCTAATAAAAAATACACTTTGGTGTGACTGTCTAAGTCCATGCTCCATAAATTCGGCTCTATGACAGATGTACATGTGTACCTATATACGTGTGTGTATACACATTTATTAATTAATGTATTGATTAATAATTAATCAATAATTAATTATTAAAATAATCAATAATTAATGAATAATTAGCTTATTTTTGGCCATGCTGGGTCTTCATAGCTGCAGGCAGGCTTCCTCTAGTGGTGGCGAGAGGGGGCTGCTGTTCCTTGTGGTGGGTGGGATTCTCACTCTAGGGGCTTCTCTCGCTGCGGAGGATGGGCTCTAGGGAGAGTGGGCTTCAGGAGCTGCGGCACGTGGGCTTGGTTGCCCTGCAGCATGTGGGATCTTCTTGGACCCAGGATCGAACTGGTGTCCCCTGCATTCCAAAGTGGACTCTTAACCACCACTGGATCACCAGGGAAGCCCCCAAACTCTTAACGGTAGTATAGTTGCTCCCTAACACTAGGAATTGCAATTCTTTTGTCCTTTGGAATACTTTTCAATTTGGATTCATCTCATATGTATTAAAAGTCTAAGCCATAAGCATGTTTTACTGAGGGACATTTCCCAAGCCATCTTGCTGATTGCAGGTTTGGAAGGCTCACCAATTGGAACAACTGCTGCTGGGTGAGAGGTACCAGAGCATTGGGTGGCCTGGGACTCCAGCCAGATGTGGGCTGACGGAACAACTTAGAGTCCAAGGGAAGTCCATGAAGAAGCACTGTCCCAGGGAGCCATCCAGCCATCTTTCTTCTGCATTTGTTGCCGGAAGAAACATACCAAACACTAAGGCAATGGGGAACAAGGTACATCTTAGATAAGGAATGCTTGACCTAAGCCAGAATTTCTCCATTTCCTTCTCTTTGCCCCCAGAGAGAGTAAGAGGGGAAAAATGTGTGAGTGTAGAGGTGAATGGAAGTGTGGGCACGTCTTTGCCTTATAAATGCTGAAAAACTTGAATCATTGGATATCTTGTGCTGGCTTTTGCGTGTTTAGATAACAAAAACCACCTTCAGGAAGGCCAGGGAAGAATACAGTAGTGGGGATTTGGAAAACTGAGCAAGCCCAGTTCAAAGCATTTCCAGTTTGACTTATAAATGTAATTCATTTTATCTTGTAGCCTTGCAAAGTTAATATCTTTCAAAGAACTTAGAATCAGAGAGTAACTAATGAAGGAGAGAAAAGAATGGAATGATCTGGGGTAGAATGACTTGGCATGGGCTGGAGCCCCACCTCACCCCATCATACAAAACGACTGAAAATTCCATTCCATTCATAATCCAGTGCATATTCCCAGGCTGAAATTAAAAGATGTTTGCTCCTTGGCAGGAAAGCTATGAAAAATCTAGACAATGTATTAAAAAGCAAAAACCTCACTTTGTTCACAAAGGCCCATACAGTCAAAGCTATGGTTTTTCTATTAGTCATGTATGGATGCGAGAGTCGGATCATGAAGAATACTGAGCACCAAAGAACTGATGCTTTTGAACTGTGGTGCTGGAGAAGACTCTTGAGAGTCCCTTGACTGCGAGGAGATCAAACCAGTCAATCCTATAGGAAATCAACCCTGAATATTCACTGGAAGGACTGAAGCTGAAGCTGAAGCTGAAGCTCTAGTACTCTGATGTGAAGAGATGACTCATTGGAAAAGGCCCTGATGCTGGGAAAGATTGAAGGCAGGAGGCGAAGGGGGTGGCAGAGTATGAGATGATTAGATAGCATCACAGACTCAATGGACATGAATCTGAGCAAACTCCAGGAGATAGTGAAGGACAGAGAAGTCTGGCATGTTGCAGTCCACGGGGTCGCAAAGAGTCAGACACTACTCAGTGACTGAACAGAAAGTATTCTTGCCTAGACAGGAGAGTGTTCTGCCTGGACAGAGTTCCATGGACAGGAGAGCCTGGTGGGGTCAGACACGACTGAGAACACACACAGCATCCTCTTTTGCAGCTCTATCAGTCTGTGGTTTACATACCATAAAACTCATGTGCTTTAACCCAATATCTTTTAAAAACTTCTTTTAATAAACTGCTTAAACATCCGAAGTCAGTTTCTGTTTCTATTATTTGTACCTAAAAACTGATTGAGTTTTTAACAATCATAAAATGATTATGGCATTTTCTTTGGGATATTTTATTGCCATTTTTAATATCATAATTAAAAAAATTATGCATGAGTCTCTCTTACATTGTTGTTCAATTGCATTTCTTTGACACACTGTTACACCCATGATATATTTTAAAAATAAGGAATACCATAAAGATGGCATAAGTCAACATTAAAGCAGACTCTCTTTTAAGGACCTCTACCTAACTGACCTACCTGATGGCCACAACAGTAACTCTTAGGGTGAAGTGGTGGCTCTATTATGTTTGAGGTGTTTGTCTTTCAAATTTAAAAACATTTTTTTTCTGGCCGCACTGCCCAGCTTGTGGGATTTTAGTTCCCTGACTCAGGCCCTCGGCAGAGAAAGCACAGAACCCTAACCAGTGGACCACCACGGAATTTATTGTTCTCAGACCTTTTAATGTCAGTTAAACTTTTTATTGTTTAACCTATATCTAATTTGACAACTTACGCTTCCCAGGTGGCTTAGTGGTAAAGAACCTGCCTGCCAATGCAGGAGACAACGGTTTGATCCCTGGGTCGGGAAGATCCCCTGGAGAAGGAGATGGCAACCCACCCCAATATTCTTCCCTAGGTAATCCCATGCACAGAGGAGCCTGGTTGGCTATAGTCCATGGGGTCACAAAAGAGTCAGACATGACTCAGCGACTAAGCAACAACAAAATTTGACAACTAAACAAGTTGAAGTGATTCGATCTTATTGCAAGTTTCCAGTGCGTTCAACTTACTTTTCACAGAAGCAATTTTCTTTCTTTTCATTCTTATATTTTTTGATTTGGGTAACTTAAAAATTAAATTATGTACTTAAACACAGATGGAAATGTCAGAGTGAAATGTTGCCAATCAGAAAACCCATTTTTGGAGGCTGTTACTGTCTAATATTTTTATAGCATTAGGTACCATATACCTCATCAGAGAGCTGCTGCTGCTGCTGCTGCTGCTAAGTCGCTTCAGTTGTGTCCAACTCTGTGTGACCCCAGAGACGGCAGCCCGCCAGGCTCCCCCATCCCTGGGATTCTCCAGGCAAGAACACTAGAGTGGGTTGCCATTTCCTTCTCCAATGCATGAAAGTGAAAAGTGAAAGTGATGTTGCTCAGTCCTGTCTGACTCTTAGCGACCCCATGGACTACAGCCCACCAGGCTCCTCTGTCCATGGGATTTTCCAGGCAAGAGGATTTTCCAGGATAGCTTCAGCTGTCCCTATATCAGTGTGAGAAGCTGGATTGCTCCACGGACATATCTTGCTTATTACCAGAAGGGAAACTGAAGACCAACTTAGGCCATTTGAGACTTCAATTGAAAATTGACAGGTGAAGCAGAGGAACAAAGAGTCTCACCTAATAGAAGAATCTGGTATAATATCTAAACGATAACAAAATTAAATCAGAAATGACAAGCTGTTGGGTTTTTCTGTTGTCTTTTCTTTTCTTGTTTTGTAATCTGAGGTCCCAGGTCTTAAACCTTAAACCAGTTTATCTGGAAATTTTGTGTAAAAATGGACTAGGATTTTACAGTAAAACAGTAAGATATGGACAGTATTTTCAAAAGGTGTTTTAAAGATAAATCTAATCATGCCTTTTCGGCTTTCAAAACTCAACCTAAATCCCACCACACAAAGCTATACCACAAGAAACAAAGGTCCAGAGCCTAAGAGAGATAGAGGAAATGAATACTCTTTGGAAGTTCTTCTAGCCAGAAAGTAAACATGGCCAAACAATGGAGCATGGTTGTGGTATTTTTCAGATATGAGCTAAATTCAGTGTGGTGTGTTACCACGCACAATTTGCTCAGCATGAAATGTTCCAGTTCACAAGGAGGTATGGGGAGGATCCCCGGTTTACTTTACCTGCTACCGTAAATTCTAGAGGAAGATCAAGTTTGAAAGTTATTTTTCCCATTCAAAGGTTTACTTTTGGTTTCTAAGGACTCCAGGCTTCTCAGGGCATCGAGGCCATGAACAGTTTGGTTTTCACTGTAAAGTTATAGTAAATAAGGTTGGTGGTTTTTAGAAACACATAGAATAAAGTTGCCTTTGTCAGCAAGCTATTAGAAATAGACTGTTGATTAACCCCTGCACAACCTCTGATGTTTAACTTCTTGAAGTAAACATTTGCAGGTCACAGCAGCATCTCGGTAGGTTTGACATATCACTTCAATGTAAAAGTGTTCATTTGATCAATGTATCTGTTCCCCATGTTTGATCTGAAAGTGAATTAAACTTATCAATGAAATCCTTCTCTCAGATTCTAAACTATAAATTCAAAACAATTTCAAGAAAAATATTTACTACTTTACAATTTTAATATGAAACCATGATTTCTGAAATTGTGTACAGCCAAAAACTATGAAATCTTTAACAAGTTTTAAAAACATTTTAAGTGTGTTGGCTACATTTCTAGAACCATGGTAGGAGTTGAAACATTCTAGTAGTTGTTAGATTTCTGGAAATAATTACCTGCAAGGAGATTAACACCTCTCAACTCGTTAGTGACCTAGGTCTTCTACGCTATTGTTCTTTGGTAAACGGGCTATTCATTCATCACGCTGGACCCACCCAACCAAACAAAGAGACTCTCGGTGGCAGTTCAGGTGGACTTCAGGTCAAGAGAAAGGATTGCTCATTTCCTCAAGACAGAACTTTTGATCAGTGCTGTGTGGCTAAGCTAAAAAGTTTGATGGGATTTTAAACAAGGTTTTCATGCCATTTCGGAAGCCACCGCCAAATACCCTCTGCTAAGGAAGCCAAGTATTGACATAGATGGAGTCAGACAGGAATTTATTCAGGAAATTACTACAATATGCATAGAATTCTTTTGGCATCTACTGTCAAGGTTGATGAATATTTTACAAATAAATTATTCACTTTGGCAAAACTGAGGATGTGATATGGGTCTTATTCACAACTGTCAAGCTTTAGTAACTTGACATGACAAAACTTGACAACTTTTGTCAACTTGACAACAAAACGGGGTTGAGCTTGCAAGATGCTGGGGTACAATAGGAAAAAAGACTAACAAAACTCCTATTCCCCTGGACCTTATAGTCTTGTGGTGAAGACAGACTGTAAACATCTTTTTACAATATATTTTTGCAAATTGTGATTCGTGTTTTAAAGGAACGAGGGCACTGAGGAGAAGATAGTGGAGTGGAACTAATTAAATGGAGAGTCAGAGAAGTCTTCTCTAACTTGGGACTTTTTTTTTTTTCTTTTGTTTTTTAAATTAAAGTATAGCTGAAGTACAACACCTGTAACTTAAAGGTGTACAATATAGACTCACAAGTTTTAAAGGTTATACTCCATTTATTCCCTGGAGAAGGAAATGCAACCCACTCAAGCATTCTTGCCTGGGAATCCCACGGACAGAGGAGCCTGGTGGGCTACAGTCCATGGGGGTCGCAAAAGAGTTGGATACAACTGAGCGACTAGCCAACATCAACGACAACATATTCCTTTTATAGTTATAAAATATTGACTATATTCCCTGTGTTGTACAATATATCCTTGTAACTTGTGTTATACATAACAGTTTGTGTCCCTTAGTCCCCTATGCCTAAATTGCTCCCCTCCCCATTGTTAACCACTAGTTTGTTCTCCACATCTGTGAGTCTGCTTATTTTTTTGTTATAGTCATTACTTTGTTGTGTTTTATAGATTCCACATATAAATGAGATCATACAGTATTTGTCTTTCTCTGTGTGACTTATATCACCTGGGATAACGCCTTCCAAGTCTATCCTTGTTTCTGCAAATGGTACCTTCTCATTCTTTTTTTATGAATAAGTAGTATTCCACTAGAGATACACCACATCTGCTCTATCTGTTCATCTTATGATGGACACTTGGGTTGTTTCCTTATCTTGGCAATTGTAAATAATGCTGCTGTGAACATTGCAGGTATATGTATCCTTTCAAATTCGTGTTTTTGTTTTTCCTGGATGTATACCCAGGAGTGCATTTGCTGGGTCATATGGTAGTTCTGTTTTCAGCTTTTTGAGAAACCTCCATTCTGTAGAGGCGGCTATGCCGATTTACATTCCCATCATTAGCGTATGAGGGTTCGCCTTCTCTCCACATCCTCACCAACACTTGTTACTTGTGTTCTTTTTGAAGCCGTTCTGAGTTGGGGACTTTTAAACTGAGACCCTAATGATCAAAAGAAATCATTCATGGGAAATCCAAGAGGAACAATGCATGTAGAGGCAATGTAAGTGCAAAGGCCCTACAAGGCAAAAGTCTTAGCATGTTGTAAAAGAAACTGACAGAGGCCTGTGTGACTGAAGCATCTGGACCAGCTGCTGTAGGAAGAATAAATAGAAGGATTATAAAAACAGAAGTGTTCATGATCAGTTATGGTATTGCAGAAGCACAGGAGAAAGATGAAAGTAGCTCAGGTAGGATAGGGGCAATAACGGTGGAGAAGCATGTTCAGAGTCAGGATATATTTTAGAGACAGACCCACAGTTCATTGTGATGGATTAGATGGGTGAGGATGAAGGAAAGGGAAGCATCAAGAGTCAGTCCAAACTTCTGGCTGTAGCAACTGAAAGACTAGTATCCTATTTACTGGGATGAGGGAGTCTGAGTAGGCTAGGATATACGGAGGAAAATTTATACATTCACTTCAAACCTGCTAAATTTGAGAAGACTCTTGAGTCATCTGAGCAGTTAATCATACAACTGGAGTTCAGAGAGGAAAGCTGAGGACCAAAAAATCAGTGTCCAAAACAAATAATTGGCATTTAAAGTCATAGAAATGGATGCATTCACCTAGAGAAATTATGCGTAGAGAGCGGAAAAAGAAAGGGCTCAGGAAGGATTCCCAGGAACTCCATGTTGAGAGGTGGGGGTAGAGTGGATTAGGAGGAGCTGGAAATATAGACCAGGAAGGAGCTACCGTTGGAATGTGAGCAATGTCAGCCGACTGTGCTATGCTGACCCGGGCAGAGCATCCAGGGAAGGAAAAGCTGAGTTGGAAACTACTGAGGACCCAAGCATAATGAGAACGGAAAATCACCCATCCGCCACTGTCGCGGCTTTGGAACCTTGACAAAGGCCTTTCAGGTTAGCTGAAGGACCAAAAGTGGGATTAGATCTTAGAACCCAGAAATTCCACTTCTCAGTTATTGGAAATAAGAAACTCCTCCATGAATGCAGCAAGAGACTACACACACCAGATGGTCATACTTACTTTGTTCACTGGAGTAAATTACTTAAAATGGCCCAAACTTACATCTTTGGGAGAATAGATAAATAAATGGTGTTTATTCAGAGAATGAAATAGTATAGAGTAATGAAAGTGAATGTTTTAACATGGGTAAATCTCACAAACTTAATGCTGACCAAAAAAAAACCAAACCCAAACCCTTGCAAAGGTCACAAAATAACTGCAATATAATTCCATTTATATAACGTTTCAAAACTGAAGAACTAAACAATACATTGTTTAAAGATACATAGTAATAAAAAGGAAATGATAACACAAAATTCAGAAAGCCTGTTACATAGGCCATATAGGGATGCTCATATATATGTGTTATATATATATATATATATATATATCTTTGGTGGCCTAAAAAGAGCCACCTAGCTTTGTCCACTGAATAGGCCTAAATGCATTTACCAAGCCAGCATCAATGAGCACTGTTAACACTGAGATGGTGATCTCCAAATATTTTGTACTAAAAGTAACAAGGACTCTTTCAGAAAAGAACTAATTTCAGGTATAGGACAGGGAATGTACAGGACAGGCTTGAAAATCTTGTCTTAGATTGCAAGGAATGCTTTGAGATTGCTAAGAATGTGTCAAAAGAACTCAGAAGCCTAACTGAAAGGGCTCCCACTGACAAAGATGGAAAAGTTTAGGCAGCCATAAGGATAAATATTGCAATAGATTTGAAAACATACCACTTAAACACCCAGACTATTATGTTTGTTTCATCCATGTTGTTGTATGTAGAAATGATTTGTTCCTTTTAACTGTTATATTCTATTGTATGGATGAATATAATTTATTATGTTAACTATATTTAATATATATGTTATAGTGTATAATAATATTATTATATATTAGTTTAATAATAACAAAGGGACATCACGTTGCTGACAAAGGTCCATATAGTCAAAGCTATGGCTTTTCCTGAAGTCACGTACAGATGTGAGAGTTGGACCGTAAAGAAAAGGTTCCCTTTATGGCTAGTGCACTTTGTGTCTTACTTATGACCTCAAGATTTTAAAAATATTCTTCTAAATTACTTCCTTGAAACTATTGTTTCATCTTTCATAGTTAGACTTTTAATTCACCTAGAATTAATTTTGAGGATAGTATGAGATAGAAGTCAATATTTACTTTTTCCTAAGTGATACTGTTGTAGGGTCATTTTTTGGAAATATTATTCTTTCTCCACTACGTTGTGATGCTGCTTTGGCATAAATCAAGAATCTATAAATGTTTGATTCTGTTTTTGAATTCTCTGTTACGTTCAGTCTATTTGTCTATTCTGTGTCAATGCTACATCATTTTATTATTGTAGTTTTATTTTTATTTCCAAGGGTATATATCTTCCAACTTTGTCTTCATGATTTTTTGGTTATTATAGAATTGTCTTTTGCATTTCTTCATACATTTTCGAATAGGCTCATCAATTTCCATGAAATAAAAAGCCATTGGGATTCCTGATAAGGGATTGCACTCAATCTTTGGGTTAGTTGGGTAAAAACTAACTTTGCAATGTTGATTCTTTTAACCCATGAACATGGCATATCTCTCCATTTATGTAGGGCTTCTTTAATTTCTCTTAAGAATATTTTAAAGTTTTCTATGTAAACATCTTTCCTTCATAAGATTTATTCCTGTGTAATTTGATGATTTTCTTGATATTGTGTCTTTTTTAGTATTTATTTTCTAATTGTTCTCATATGGAAATATAACTGATTTATGCATATTGACCTTGTAATCAGAAACCTTGTAAAATTCTTTCATTAATTGTAATAGTTTATCAGCATTCCTTTTGGATACTTTTAGATACAAAATCATGGCATATCTGAATAAGGTGTGTTTTATTTATTTATTTCCAACCCATTTGGTTCTTATTTCTTTTTATTATCTTCCTGCAGAGGTTATGCATTCAGGGCTATGCTGAATAGAAGTCGTAAGAATGGTTTCCTTACTTGTTACAGATCTCAGGGGGAAAGCTTTGAACATCTCACCATTAAGTTAGGTGTTTGCTGTATGCTCTTGTTAGATATATTATATTAAGAAAATTCTCAGCGGACTTCTCTGGCGGTCCAGTGGCTAAGATTCTGTGCTATCACTACAGGGGACCCGGGTTCAATCCCTGGTCAGAAAGCTGAGACCTACATACATTGCAGTGTGCCAATAAAGAAAGAAAGGGAAAAAGAAAGAAAGAAAGTTCTCTTCTAGTCTAGTTTGTAGGAGTTTCTCTCTTTTTAAATTGTGCATGGGTACTGAATTTTACCAAATGTTTTCCTTTTACATCTGTTTTCACAGACATCTGTTTTTCTCCTGTATTCTGTTAACGCGATAGAGTAACTTGCTGTCCTTAAAATTTTTGTGTGCGTGACGTTTACTCCAATAATTAACTCAGTTTTTCTTCATTTCCAGTATATGCTTTGAGGAAGCTATACTGTTTCCATAGCAGCTCTGCCATTTTACATTTCTACCAACAACGTTCATGCCGGGAGAATCCCAGGGACAGAGGGGCCTGGTAGGCTGCCATTCCTGGGGTCGCACAGAGTAGAACATGACTGAAGTGACTTAGCAGCAGCAATAATGTTCAGGTTTCCAATTTCTCTATATCCTTGCCAAATCTTGTTATTTTCTGTTTGTTTGTTTTTTTGGTAATAGCCATCCTAATGGATGTGAAGTGATATTGTGATTTTGGTTTGCATTTCCCTAATGATTAGCAATGTTAAGCCATTGTTGACATTTTAAAATATCTGATACAAATTATAACTTAACTTCCCAGATAATGGAAAGACCTTAAAATACTTGATCTTCATTTTCCCTCTTACTGCCTTACTTAAAATACTGTATAATTTAATGATTATCATCATATAATTTAATTCTAGCTGTAGTTTTAAATCCCATGAGGTATTATTATTGTTTCTTAACAATAAATAACGCAGTCACTATTGATTCAGTTTCCCGAAAATGGAAGGTAAGAAACGTGCTCTGGGCCACCTTTGCTGTTCTCACACCAATTTTTCCTCTGCTCCCCTGCTCGGCTCTGTATCACAAGGAATTACATTTCCCAGGCCCCCTTGCTAACTGCCCCTCTGAGGTTCACCCAAATGGACGGCTCTGGGAAGAGACTGAAAGGTACGCGGGAGGGAGAAGCCAAGGTATTTTTCTCTTTTTCACTGTTTTAGTGAAACACAGTGATATCTCCAGCAGTCACTGTGCGTTTCCTATACCTGCAGCTGCTCTGGAGTGACCCTCTCCTCTGGGGTCCTAGCACCCGCTGGTCACTTCCTACTTTGTTTGAATCCTCCTCCTGCCTGACCCTGGCCTCTAGGCTCTGGTAAGCCCTCCCCCTCCCATTGCCCCTGCTGGTGCTCGAGCTGCCCCCCTAACCCTATGAGGCTTATCAGTGCCTCCATCACCTACATAACCAATTCTTTGTATTAAAATCCCTCACTGGACCTTGTTAAACTCTACAAAACTCATTTTTTCACCAAAGTATCTCATTAAGAAGATGATACATATTCGGGAGAAAGATCCAAAAAGAGGAGTACAATAAGGTATGCATTCATTTTTTAAAAATAACTTTATTGATTTCTTTCTTTTTGGCTGTGCTGGGTCTTCGTGTAGCACAGGCTTTTCTCTAGTTGTGGCGAGCGGGGGTTACTCTCCAGCTGCGGTGTGCAGGACCCCCGTTGCAGTGGTTTCTCTCATTGCAGAGCATGGGCTCTAAGGCATGCAGGCTTAGTAGTTGTGGCACAGAGGACTCAGTAGTTGTGGCTTCCAGGCTTTGTTGCTCCTCAGCATGTGGGATCTTCCTGGATCGGGGATCGAACCCATGTCTCCTGCACTGGCAAGCAGATTCCTTACCACTGAGTCAGCAGGGAAGCCGGGTGTTGACTCATTTTAATTCTTGAGGAAGGTGTGGGAGGAGGTGAGGAAGGGTTGAGTTCTATTATAAACCTGGGAAGCTCCAAATCAATGCTTGCCAAATGGGAAAAAGTAAATACATTGGCATTTAGGGGAAGAAAATGTTATTTTTAAGAGTCTAAGTTACATGTTTAAAACAATAGAATGCTTAAAAAAGAAAATGTTAAGAATATATAAAAATAAGCCAGTTTCCTCTGGAATACTGCAGATCATTATTTTCTCTATGAAAAAATTCAGTCCATACCTATTTAGAAAATAAAAACATTCCATTATGTTTTTAAAAACAAATTTAAATGCATTGTTTTAAAATTTAAATTAAATAATAAAAACATATGGGGCACTTGTTTTGTGCTAGATAAATATTATGAAGCATGAAGTGAAGTGAAGTGAAAGTCACTCAGTTGTGTCCATCTCTTTGTGACCCCCATGGACTGTATAGTCCATAGAATTCTCCAGGCCAGAATACCAGAGCAGGTAGCTTTTCTCCTCTCCAGGGGATCTTCCCAACCCAGGGGTCGAACCCAGGTCTCCCACATTGCAGGCAGATTCTCTACCAGCTGAGCCACAACAGAAGCCCAAGAATACTGCAGTGGGTAGCCTATCCCTTTTCCAGAGGATCTTCCCGACCGAGGAATCAAACTGGGGTCTCCTGCATTGCAGGTGGATTCTTGACCAACTGAGTTATGAGGGAAGCCCATTATGAAACATACAAAGACAAATAAGACAAAAATGATTCAAGAGACAAAATACAGGAAAAAAAAATATGCGTGTCTGAAGATGTGGAAGTCCATGTTTAAGATCTCACTTCACTTAAATTTAACTAACTTTTATTTAATAACTATTCTGTTTTATCATGTCCTGTGCTATGCTAAATCACTTCAGTTGTGTCTGACTCTTTGTGACCCTATGGATGGTAGCCCACCAAGTTCGTCTGTCCATGGGATTCTCCAGGCAAGAATACTGGGGAGGGTTGCCATGCCTCCTCCAGGGGATCTTCCCAACCCAGGCACTGAAGCAGGGTCTCTTATGTCTCCTGCCTTGGTTGCTCTGCTGCTGCTAAGTCGCTTCAGTCGTGTCTGACTCTGTGCGACCCCATAGACGGCAGCCCACCAGGCTCCCCCGTCCCTGGGATTCTCCAGGCAAGAACACTGGAGTGGGTTGCCATTTCCTTCTCCAACAAAGTGAAGTCTCTCAGTCATGTCCGACTCCTAGTGACCCCATGGACAGCAGCCTACCAGGCTCTGCCATCCACGGGATTTTCCAGGCAAGAGTACTAGAGTGGGGTGCCATTGCCTTCTCCACCTGCCTTGGTAGGCGGGTTCTTTACCATTAGCACCACTGGGAAGCCAACAAAGATTTAATGTCAGGGAACAAGTGATATAGCACTAATTTCATCTTCTACCATTTTCCCTTTTATACTCCTGTTCCTGCTACACTGGACTTACTATTATTTTTATCCCTCAAACAAGCTAAGCAGGCAGCAGAGGCAATGGGAGATAATACACAAAATACAAATAGAATACCTAAAAGAAATAAAATATTGATGATGGGTGCTAGAGTCTCCCTTTTTTTGTTTTAGAGAAAAGAGTTACAGATTTGGAAACATACTAAACTAGAATGAACACTGTAATGGACTGGAGTTAGAAGCAATGGTGTGAACTTACGGATTTCAGTGTTTCCAGGGTATGGAAATACATGTATATATTGATATGGGATATACGCATTCCCTAATTCTGACCTCTTAGAGCATCACCCCTTTCCACCACATCCAATGGCAACAAGCACACCAACAGTGCAGAAGTTGGATTCAATATGCAATTCTCCGCTGAAAGGAATCAGGACTCCTTATAAAAATAAGAACAGCTGATTCCAGAATTGGCGCAGCAAGAGTGAAAGATGAGTCTGAAATACTTTATTATGTCAGACTGAAAGGAAGTACTCAAAGAATGATGGGGACATGTCAAAAAGACACAGAAGTTGATTTGGGAAGAGTTCTCACTGGCCGAAATGGACTGTTCGAACAACAAAATAATGTTTGTAACAGTTATGATTCCATGCGTCCTTATTAACATAAATTAATAAATGAAAACATTGAAGGTGAGAAATGGAATATTTCCTGCCTTATCAGTAAACAAAGGATGTCACAGCCCTCAGCAATTGCAGCCCTCCTCCATTATGAGCCATTTTGGGGTTGCAAAGAGTCAGACATGACTGAGCGACTCAACGGAGCTGGTCATGAGCCAGTGAGCCCTAAGGGAGCTCAGGAAGGAAAGAATACCCGTCACCTAGGAGTCATCAGCCTGCAGCCACTCCTTAAGGCGTTTTTGTTTAGTCACTAAGTCGTGTCCGACTCTGCGATCCCACGCACTGCAGCACACCAGATTTCCCTGTCGTTCACTGTCTCCCAGAGTTTGCTCAAACTCATGTCCATTGAGTCAGTGATGCCATCCAATCATCTCATGCTCTGTTGCCCCTTTCTCCTCCTGCCTTCGATCTTTCCCAGCATCAGGGTCTTTTCCAATGAGTTTATTCTTCCCATCAGATGGCCAAAGTATTGGAGCTCCAGCTTCAGCATCAGTCCTTCCAGTGAATATTCAGGATTGATCTCCTTTTTAAAATTGACTGGGTTTGATCTCCTTACTGTCCAAGGGGCTCTCCAGAGTCTTCTCCAGGACCACAACTCAAAAACATCAATTCTTTGGCACTCAGCCTTCTTTATGGTCCAACTCTCTTATAGGATATACTTCAACAAAAACAGTAAAAATAAGTTGTGGTTCTTGTTTTTCTAATTGCAGATCCTCCTTCTTTAACTTTCTATTAATAATTAACACCATATGGTAAAGGTAAACTCTTCCTGGGATAAAGCTAAGAGAGTAAAATAAGCATATGCATTTGATGACCTTACTTTCCAAACATCTACTAAAACAGTCTAGCAAATATAAAGTGGATATGTTTTGCCTAACCCTGGAAAATAAAGACCTATCTCACTTATGTATCTTATGACTCAAGGAGTTTTCACAGAGCTAACATAACCAAGAAGAGAGCACCAGCCTGTTGACAGTTTCGATCCTCTGGAGAAGGGAATGGCAACCCACTCCAGTATTCTTGCCTGGAGAATCCCATGGACAGCGAAGCCTGGCAGGCTACAGTCCTTGGAGTTGCAAAGAGTTGGACACAACTGAGTAACTAACACAACACACAACTGGAGAAAGATAGGAAATGGCTTTGACTCATCTCTTTTGCTTACTAGGAGAACTGGCTGGTTCACAAATACGTATTAGCCCCCAACCCTGGAGGAAGCCTCTTTACAGGTTTGCCCCCAGGGAAAACATGCCTGGCTCTATTCTCAAAATCACTCAACAAGGAGGAAGCCTGCGTGGAGACTTGTTCCAGGGAGATTGTGATCAGTGTAGCTGAAGACTCTGCTCCTGCTCAACGGAAGCAATCTCAGAATAAGCAAAATATGTTTTAAACAAATCCAGTTAAGACAGATTGTAACTGATTGAATATTAAATTATGGAAAATTAAATGTGTGAATTAGGGCTTGGTCAGTTATCCCATGCAAGTGGGTGTGTGTTCAGTTGTGTCCAACTCTTTGTGACCCCCATGGACTGTAGCCCACCTGTCTCTGTTCCTGGGATTTCCCAGGCAAGAATACTGGAGTGGGTTGCCATTTCCTTCTCCAAGGGATCTTCCTAATCCAGGGACAGAACCCATCTCTCCTGTATTGGCAGGTGGATTCAGATATCATATAAGGAGAACAAAAAGGCTTTGGAGATTATTAGATAAAAGTTAAGAACATAGTGGAGAAAACCACTAGACCATTCAGGTATGAACTAAATCAAATCCCTTATGACTATACAGTGGAATTGAGAAATAGATTTAAGGGACTAGATCTGATAGACAGAGTGCCTGATGAACTATGGATGGAGGTTCATGACATTGTATAGGAAACAGGAATCAAGACCATCCCCAAGAAAAAGAAATGTAAAAAAGCAAAATGGCTGTCTGAGGAGGCCTTACAAATAGCTGTAAAAAGAAGGGGAGTGAAAAGTAAAGGAGAAAAGGAAAGATATACCTATTTGAATGCAGAGTTCCAATGAATAACAAAGAGAGACAAGAAAACCTTCTTCAGCGATCAATGCAAAGAAATAGAGGAAAACAACAGGATGGGAAAGACTAGAGATGTCTTCGAGAAAATTAGAGATACCACTGTGGAAAATTCTGAAAGAGATGGGAATACCAGACTACCTAACCTGCCTCTTGAGAAATCTGTATGCAGGTCAGAAAGCAACAGTTAGAACTGGGCATGGAACAACAGACTGGTTCCAAATAGGAAAAGGAGTGCGTCAAGGTTGTATATTGTCACCCTGCTTATTTAACTTATATGCAGAGTACATCATGAGAAACGCTGGACTGGAAGAAACACAAGCTGGAATCATGATTGCCGGGAGAAACATCAATAACCTCAGATATGCAGATGACACCACCCTTATGGCAGAAAGTGAAGAGGAGCTAAAAAACCTCTTGATGAAAGTGAAAGAGAGCGAAAAAGTTGGCTTAAAGCTCAACATTCAGAAAATGAAGATCATGGCATCTGGTCCCATCACTTCATGGGAAATAGATGGGGAAACAGTGGAAACAGTGTCAGACTTTATTTTTGTGGGCTCCAAAATCACTGCAGATGGTGATTGCAGCCATGAAATTAAAAGACGCTTGCTCCTTGGAAGGAAAGTTATGACCAACCTAGATAGCATATTCAAAAGCAGAGACATTACTTTGCCGACTAAGGTCCGTCTAGTCAAGGCTAGGGTTTTTCCTGTGGTCATGTATGGATGTGGGAGTTGGACTGTGAAGAAGGCTGAGCACCGAAGAATTGGTGCTTTTGAACTGTGGTGTTGGAGAAGACTCTTGAGAGTCCCTTGAACTGCAAGGAGATCCAACCAGTCCATTCTGAAGGAGATCAGCCCTGGGATTTCTTTGGAAGGAATGATTCTAAAGCTGAAACTCCAGTACTTTGGCCACCTCATGTGAAGAGTTGACTCATTGGAAAAGACTCTGATTCTGGGAGGGATTGGGGGCAGGAGGAGAAGGGGACAACCGAGGATGAGATGGCTGGATGGCATCACTGACTCGATGGATGTGAGTCTGAGTGAACTCCGGGAGTTGGTGATGGACAGGGAGGCCTGGTGTGCTGCGATTCATGGGGTCGCAAAGAGTCGGACACGACTGAGCGACTGAACTGAACTGAACTGAAGGGAACATTTCATGCAAAGATGGGCTCGATAAAGGAAATGGTAGGGATCTAACAGAAGCAGAAGATATTAAGAAGAGGTGGCAAGAATATACAGAAAAACTGTACAAAAAAGATCTTCACGACCCAGATAATCACGATGATGTGATCACTAACCTAGACCCAGACATCCTGGAATGCAAAGTCAAGTGGGCCTTAGGAAGCATCACTATGAGCAAAGCTAGTGGAGGTGATGGAATTCCAGCGGAGCTATTTCAAATCCTGGAAGATGATGTTATGAAACTGCTGCACTCAATATGCCAGCAAATTTGGAAAACTCAGCAGTGGCCACAGGACTAGAAAAGGTCAATTTTCATTCCAATCCCAAAGAAAGGCAATGACAAAGAATGCTCAAACTACCGCACAATTGCACTCATCTCACCCGCTAGTAAAGTAATGCTCAAAATTCTCCAAGCCAGGCTTCAGCAATACATGAACCATGAACTTCCAGATATTCAACCTGGTTTTAGAAAAGGCAGAGGAACCAGAGATCAAATTGCCAACATCCGCTGGATCATGGAAAAAGCAAAAGAGTTCCAGAAAAACATCTATTTTTGCTTTATTGACCATGCCAAAGCCTTTGACTGTGTGGATCACAATAAACTGTGGAGAATTCTGAAAGAGATGGGAATACCAGACCACCTGACCTCCTCTTGAAAAACCTATATGCAGGTCAGGAAGCAACAGTTAGAACTGGACATGAACAGACTGGTTCCAAATAGGAAAAGGAGTACATCAAGGCTATATATTGTCACCCTGCTTATTTAACTTCTATGCAGAGTACATCATGAGAAACGCTGGACTGGAAGAAGCACAAGCTGGAATCAAGATTGCCAGGAGAAATATCAATAACCTCAGATATGCAGATGACACCACCCTTATGGCAGAAAGTGAAGAAGAACTAAAGAGTCTCTTGATGAAAGTGAAAGTGGAGAGTGAAAAAGTTGGCTTAAAGGTCAACATTCAGAAAACGAAGATCATGGCATCTGGTCCCATCACTTCATGGGAAATAGATGGGGAAACAGTGGCTGACTTTATTTTTGTGGGCTCCAAAATCACTGCAGATGGTGACTGCAGCCATGAAATTAAAAGACATTTACTCTTGGAAGGAAAGTTATGACCAACCTAGACAGCATATTGAAAAGCAGAGATATTACATTGTCAACAAAAGTCCATCTAGTCAAGGCTATGGTTTTTCCAGTGGTCATGTATGGATGTGAGAGTTGGACTATAAAGAATGCTGAGTGCCGAAGAATTGATGCTTTTGAACTGTGGTGTTGGAGACAACTCTTGAGAGTCCCTTGGACTGCAAGGAGATCCAACCAGTCCACTTTAAAAGAGGTCAGTCCTGGGTGTTCATTGGAAGGGCTGATGTTGAAGCTGAAACTCCAATACTTTGGCTACCTCATGCGAGGAGCTGACTCATTTGAAAAGACCCTGATGCTGGGAAAGATTGAGGGCAGGAGGCGAAGGGGACGTAGAGGATGAGATGGTTGGATGGCATCACCAACTCAATGGACATGAGTTTGAATAAATTCTGGAAGTTGGTGATGGACAAGGAGGCCTGGTGTGCTGCAGTCCATGGGGTCACCAAGAGTCAGACACAACTGAGCAAGTGAACTGAACTGAGAAAGGTAGATCTTACAGTTTGTAAATAGATGAGCACTTTATGTAATTGGGTAAATATCACAGGAATTTCAAAATGCATCAATTTTATAGAATTAAAGGATAAAATTCACTGTATTAACAGATTAAAGTTAAAAGTGATCTTCAAAAAATGACAAACAATAATTCAATAAAAATTCCATGTTTGTGAACACACTTCATAAGTTAGGAATATATCTTGATAAAACTGACCTATCAGACACCATGCAAATATACTTAATTGTGAAACATTAAATGCAATCCCATTCAAGTAAGGAAAAAGCAAAGAGTGATAGTATCAACGTTGTACTGAAAGTGCTAAACACCACAGTAAGAGAAGAAAAAAATGCACATTGTGAAATGGGACAGACAAATGGTCACTATTTGTAACAATATGCACCAGTAATAGTTGCTTATAAAATATAATGAAAAAATACAGTGGAAAAATAAATAAAAAGAAATCCATATAATGCCAGTGATTAATTTATTAAACATGAGCAAGGCCCAAATGGAAAACACTAAAAATTTTACTCAAAGACACAAAAGATAATCTGACACCTGGAGAGATAAATCATGTTCTGGGATAGGAAGACTAAATATTGTAAAAGTGTTCATTCCTCCTAAAAAATAATCTATAAATTCTATTAAGAAGTATTTGACTTGTTTCCAGTATTTTATCCATCTCGGAGAAAATCTGGGCTTCCCTGGTGGCTCAGCCGGTAAAGAATCTGCCTGCAATGCAGGGGACCCCCAGTTCGATCCCTGAGTTGGGAAGATGCCCTGGAGAAGTTAATCACTACACACTCCAGTATTCTGGCCTAGAAAAGTCCATGGACTGTATTTTGATCCATGGACTGCAATTTTGATTTCAGCTTGTGCTTCCTGCAGCCCACCGTTTCTCATGACATGCTCTGCATATAAGTTAAATAAGCAGGGTGACGATATATAGCCTTGACGTACTCCTTTCCCTGTTTGGAACCAGTCTGTTTTTCCATGTCTAGTTCTAACTGTTGCTTTCTGACCTGCATATAGGTTTCTCAAGAGGCAAGTCAAGTGGTTTGGTATTCCCATCTCTTGAAGAATTTTCCAAAGTTTGTGGTGATCCACACAGTAACTTTCTAGTACTTAGCATTTTTGCATCTTTGTTCATTAGCAAGACTTTATATAATTTTGAGGGGTGTGCTATAACTATTTTAGAGCTAAAACCATGGTTATGTCTGATACATAGAATGGGCTAGAAAGATTTTCTTAACCACACATTTCTTTTCTTATCTAAAACACCATTTATTTATTTTTATTTTACTTATTTATTTGGCTGCTCCAAGTCTTAGCTGCAGCATGCAGGATCTAGTTCCCTAGCCAGGGATCAAACCCCGAATCCCTGCTTTAGGAGCTCGGAGTTTAACTGCTGGACCACTAGGGAAGCCTGTTAAACATATGTTTCTAAACAGTTTCTATAATGTTGAAACTACATGAAGAAATTGTATAAAACTGGTTAATTGTTTTAGAATGATTCTTTAACAGATTCCAATTTCTTCTAAAGTTTTAATGTATCATTGTTATTACCCCTTTTTGAGTTAGAAGTAATATTTATGTTATGCTTTCCTAGTAAATTGTTCATGTCAAATAGCTTGTCAAATTAATTTGCATAATAATTAATATTATTTAACTTATATGCAGAGTGCATCATGAGAAACACTGGACTGGAAGAAACACAAGCTGGAATCAAGATTGTCGGGAGAAATATCAATAACCTCAGATATGCAGATGACACCACCCTTATGGCAGAAAGTGAAGGGGAACTAAAAAGCCTCTTGATGAAAGTGAAAGAGGAGAGTGAAAAAGTTGGCTTAAAGCTCAACATTCAGAAAACTAAGATCATGGCATCTGGTCCCATCACTTTATGGGAAATAGATGGGGAAACAGTGGAAACAGTGTCAGACTTTATTTTTGTGGGCTCCAAAATCACTGCAGATGGTGACTGCAGCCATGAAATTAAAAGACGCTTACTCCTTGGAAGAAAAGTTATGACCAACCTAGATAGCATATTCAAAAGCAGAGACATTACTTTGCCGACTAAGGTCTGTCTAGTCAAGGCTATGGTTTTTCCTGTGGTCATGTATGGATGTGAGAGTTGGACTGTGAAGAAGGCTGAGCGCTGAAGAATTGATGCTTTTGAATTGTGGTGTTGGAGAAGACTCTTGAGAGTCCCTTGGACTGCAAGGAGATCCCACCAGTCCATGCTGAAGGAGATCAGACCTGAGATTTCTTTGGAAGGAATGATTCTAAAGCTGAAACTCCAGTACTTTGGCCACCTCATGAGAAGAGTTGACTCATTGGAGAAAACTCTGATGCTGGGAGGGATTGGGGGCAAGAGGAGAAGGGGACCACTGAGGATGAGATGGCTGGATGGCATCACTGACTCGATGGACATGAGTCTGAGTGAACTCCGGGAGTTGGTGATGGACAGGGAGGCCTGGTGTGCTGCAATTCATGGGGTCGCAAAGAGTTGGACACGACTGAGCAACTGAACTGAACTGAAGAATGACTAATCTCACTATATACATTTGTGTCCCTTTCTTGCTTTTAATAGTGTTCAATGATTTCTACTAATTTTTTCTTGGTTAATCTTACCAATGGTTTTTGTTTTATTGATATTTTCAGTAGAGATTGAGATTATTTTTCTCCATTAAGATTACATTTTATATTTGGTTTTGGTTCTTAGTTATCAGTTCACTTCTTTGTTCTTCTAGTTATTTCTTTATTGGGATATTTTTTGTTATATTTTCTTTTAGCATTTTTCTTAAGCATCTTCATTTATTTCTTTTTATTTTTGCTGCACAGACCCTTCATTGCAATGCATGGGCTAAGTTACCCCAGAGCATGTGGGGTCTTAGTGCTCTGACCAGGGATTGAACCCACATCTCCTTTACTGGGAGGTGAATTCTTAGCCACTGGATCACCAGGGAAGTCTCTCTAATTTCTTGAGTGGAATATTTAGTTCCTGTATTTTCTTTTTAATTTAAAATATTTTCATCAAAGTAATATATACAAATAGATAAATTATCAAGTAGTACTAAAGGCTTAAACCAAGAGGTACTAGTCTTTCCTCTTTCTGCCACCAAATATAACTCCCTAGGGGCAGCTGTTTTTAAATCTTTCAGCTGTGTCTTCTGCTATTTATCTCCTTCTTTTTTATAACTATACCTACTAACATCAATTTTAGACAGACTCTGTAGATTACTTATTACAGTAGCTGAAGATTCACCTCTGTACTTCCTTTCTTCCATTCTTAAAGAAATCTGCTAAAGTAATAGCCAATGTATATATTTTTCTGACTGTGTAAATATTATTTACTGTTGAGCCAAATAATGTCCCTTAAGAATGCATTTTTTCTGTACATCTTTCTAGTTTTCCTGCAATTAATAATTGACTCCTTTTTTATTTGCTTGCGTTTTTTCTGTACCTAGCTTTAATTTCTTTTCAACTGCTCCTACCATTTATTTTTCCAACACACTTAGCAATAATTTTTCCAAATGCCTAATCACATCAGATAATCTATGATTTCTATTTTTATTTTGCTGGGTACTTTTTTCCAAAGACTCTGACATGAACTGATTGCCCTCCGGCCCTGGTGTACTGCTAGTAAGATGGAACATTTCTTTATCATCCTCCTATAACAGACCTCCTGTTCTCTAGGTCCCATGTGTATTATTGTAGATTCTTAACAGTCTGGAGCATAAACTCTAGCTAGTTTAAATCCCAAAAAGTTTATTTGATTTGTACAGTCATTGGAAGAGCTAAAGGAAGAACCTCTGGTCTGAACTTCCAGGACTTCTCCCAAAGTAATACATAGAAATAGGTAGTGGCTGACTCTGTCGTGATCAGGAAGTTGCTGAGTCAGGAAGCTGCTTCCACAATGGCTGGCACCAGAAACAGGCCACCTCTGTCACATCAAAAGCTGCTGAATCTAAAACCCTCCTGTTAACATGGGAAGATCCCTGGGAACCAGGAAGCCATAGCTGCCAGCTCTTCTTCACCATCTGTATCAGTTTCTACCCTCACATAACTCAGTTTCAAATCAAATTCTTTGTTTCAGCTTGGCTCAACCCAAATAATCTGAATATGGAATTTTAGCTGCAACTTAAATGTAAATCTGGAATAAGAGACTTTCCTGGTGGTTCAGTGGTAAGCCTCCATGCTCTCAATACAGGAGGCCCAGGTTCCATCCCTGGTCAGGAAACTAGATCCCAGCTAAGAGTTCACATGCCACAGCTAAAAAAAATCTTATGTGCAGCAACTAAGACCCGGTGCACTCAAAAAGAATTTATTTTTAAAATCTATTAAATTCTGGAATAAGTATCTTTCAGCTTTCCAATCTCTGCATTTCAGAAAGGCATTCTGGGACAAGGGTGAAATAGGTGTTCTGCAAACCATTCTATAGTATGTATGCTAGTCCTCTTGGTGACCCAAAATTCGTTTGTACAGACCCTTCTTCTCATCCTTAAACTTCCAACAACCACCTATTCCCACTCAGTATAATGCAGCAACACTTTGTACAAATGAGAACATCCTTACCGTCATTCCAAAAGAGAGACCCCACATCTTCTCAGTCACAGCATCCACCTCTGAGTGATGCTCTTTCCTTCTCTAGTTCAGTCACAATCCTCTTCTGAGAACGTGTGACGTGTGGACTCACCACTAACGACACACCCTATATAAAACAGCAGAGGAAAAGGGAAAAGCAAGCAGGAAAGAATATGAACTCCCTAAAATGTTAAGTTGCCATAATAGCCTGGATCACCTGCCAGGATTTCTACAGGAAAGGTAAATACACTTTATACCTATTACTTGTGACTTGTTTAAGCCTCTGTATTTTCAGCCTAACATGTAATCTAACTTTTGCAGTCACTCAACAGTAGCAATCACTAAATCAGCTTTGACAAGAGGAAGTCCATTTTGATGAGCTTTTTCTAATGTGGGGTGGGGTGGAGAGTTGCAGGATCATTTCATATGTGTAGCTTAACCAAATCTCCTTGTTATCAGTTGGAGTTCCAATTGGAGTTCCAATTGTTATCCTAATTGGAGTTCTGTCCAGTCCCTGATCATCAATCTAAACTATTGCATAACACCATAAATCACTGATGATTTTAACCTTTGGCCACTCATCCTTCCAGGCAAAGCAGATAACCCATATTGCTGTTTAAAGCTCTTCCCTCTAGGAGGGGAATTATTTTTCCAGACCCCTTATATAAGTTCTAAGTCTTTTTTGTTGTTGTTTGTTTTGGTGAATTTATAAATCTGTTATTATTTGTTCTGCGTAACAGTGTGTTATTTTAAAATTTCTTTTCTATCTTTTCAGTTTTATTGAGCTATAATTGACATACAGCCATGTATGAGTTTAAGGTGTACAACATAATAACTTGACTCATATATATGATGAAATGATTACCAAAATAAATTTAGTTAGCATCCACAATCTTATTCAGATACAAAAAAGAGAAAAATTTTTCTTCTTAGTGATGAGAACTTTTAGGATTTGTTCTCTTAGCATCTTTCTTTTTTTTTAATTTTTATTTTTACTTTATTTTACTTTACAATACTGTATTGGTTTTGCCATACATTGACACGAATCCACCACGGGTGTACATGTGATCCCAAACATGAACCCCCCTCTTAGCATCTTTCAAACATACCACAGAGCAATATAAACTGTAGCCATCATATCGTACATTTACATTCCTAGTACTGTTATCTTATTAATTGAAGTTTTGTACATTTTGACCACCTTTATCCAATTCACCCCCCAATTCTTGCCCCCAACTTGAAGTTCTAATGCTATGACAGTCTGCTTCTTGCTGGTACCAGCATATACTCCAAAAACCATCTGCAGATCAGGCTTGAAGTATTCTTTCTCAGTTAACTGATGATAGTAGATTTCCACAAGGCCATATGTGTGGTTTAGGGAGAGGAGTCAGTGTGTAGCGTAACTGATAAAGAATGAGCCACCTGTTCACACAACTCACCTGTCCTTCAAGGGCCTGCTTCAGACCAAATTCAGTCGCTGCTTCCATTTAATGGTGGAGTGTGCTGGTCATGTCCAACTTTTCACTGTGATGGATTGAAAAGAAAACACCCAGTTTGTGATGAGTAACCAGGCTAATTAATCATTTAATGTGTTTCATCTTTATCAGGACTCAATTTAGAGATTTATTAAGAGATACATAGAAGAAAAGGAGAGTAGTTATTTGCTGAAGAGAGAAGGACCTGGTGATAAAATTCAAAGGAGCTTTGATAATGATTCTCTTGTTAGGCCTGCTGCAGGTTTCTACACAGCATTCCAAGATAGTCCACGGGTAAAGTCAATTGCCATTGTATTTTCTGTACATGAAGGATCAGATACTTGCATTGAAGCCTGGAGCAGCTGACATCCTTCTCTTCCTCTAGGTCTATTTAATGTCAGTGTCTTTATAGGTTGCTTAGGAAAGGTCAGAGAATGTACACCCAACTATGTTACATATTAATTAAAAACCATTCCGCCAAGTGTTGTGCCTTTTCCTCAAAGTAGAATTGCAAGGTGCATCACTGTTTATTTCTTTTTGGTAATAATATCCTCATGTGACTAAACAACAGGAATCTCAGAAACTTTCCTGAGGTGGCAGGACAATGCACTTTTGTGGGACTTACCTTCCATTCTTTGGCACACATGACATCTGCTTACCAAGACAATGAAGGTGTGCTGCTATCCACATTAGTGAAAGCAAGGTGCTTCAGCTCAAGACAGAAAGAAAAATGCACTTATCACATCAATAGCTGCATACAAGACGTGGCATTTTGTTGATTTGACTCAGTAAAGAGATCAAAGGTGCAGCTGTATACTCTTCCTAATATAATTAAGCGTATGATGCCAGAACCTATTTGTCTTCTGCACAGGTGAATGTCAAGTTCAATGCAGATAAGATGAGGACTAGTACTCTTGTTTGTTTCAAGTCTTTTATTAAACCCTTTCAAACACTGACTTCTATGATTCTCCCAGAAATTTAGAGTTGCTTTCGGTTTGCTGTTTTGATTGGGAAGGCCGTTCTACTTGGCCTTTTCTTTACTTTCTTTCTTCTTTCTTTCTTTCTTTTTTTTGGCCGCTTACAGGATCTTAATTCCCTGATCAGGGATCAAACGTGGGCCACAGCAGTGAAAGCACCAATTCTTAACCACTGGATCACGAGGGAATCCTCTACTTGACCTTTATCTGTGGTAGTAGCCTTTATTACTTGGGTTGGGAACCAATACTAGAATTCTACCAACCGCTGAGTATACTATTCCAATTATATACTCTGGAATAGTGGAAGAAACCAGAGGTGGGCTTGTAAATATCAGGACCCACTGTAAGATAGACTCGAACCCAGAAGCATTTACGACATGACTTATATAAGCCACACTCAACTGAGTGACCGAAGTAAAGCTTTTGGTTCCCAGGGATTCATGGCAGCTCAGAGCTCAGTCCATAATCCATGAAGAGTCTTTCTCTTTCCCCAGTGTACAGTTACCTCAGTAAAGGACACAGGGTCTTTCAGAAAAATCCAGGAGCTTCATTTATTCATTTCTTTCATCCAAGGGTAATAAAAGCACCTACTTTTTTGGGCTGTTTTAGGGGATCTGAGAGAATAACTAAAAAGCATTACATAGTTCCTTCCACATAATATATGATCATTAAATGCTGATACTTTCTTTTTTTGATCCTAGCAGTAGAAATAGAGGGAGAAGCAGGTAGTACCATTTAAATCTAAATGTTGACTTTTAGTGTGTACATGTACACACTGGTATATTTAAAATTAGTAACCAATAAGGACCTACTGCATAGCATAGGGAACTCTGTTCAATATTATATAACAGCTTAAATGGGAAAAGAACTTGAAAAAGAATAGATGTATGTAACTAAATCACTTTGCTGTACATTTGAAATTAACACAATATTGTTAATCAGCTAAAGTGAAGTCACTCAGTCGTGTCCAACTCTTTGTGACCCCGTGGACTGTAGCCTACCAATCTCCTCTGTCCATGGGATTCTCCAGGCAAGAATACTGGAGTGGGTTGCCATTTCCTTCTCCAGGGGATCTTCCCGACCCAGGGATCAAACCCGGGTTTCCCGCATTGGAGGCAGACACTTTAACCTCTGAGCCACCAGGGAAGCCCCGTTAGTCAGCTATGCTCCAATATAAAATAAAAGGCTTAAAAAAAAAAGGTTGACTTTCAGGCTAGGTGATCAGGAGGCCAGAATCTTGGGTTTCACTGTGTAATTGTGTCAAATACAGTCACTACATTACATTAAAAAAAAATTGACCTTCACATGAAAGCCATTCAAAAACTATCTAGGCACGTTTGTGAATTTTTTTTTTTTCGTGTATGAGGTTTTAATATACACTGAATTTTCTGGAAAGCAAGAATCATGTACACGAAGCTATAGCTATATTGTTTTGTTCAGAACTTCACCAATATGTGTTTCATTATTTTGGAAAAATTATGTCACCAACCACAAGGCTGCCTATGATCTTTTACCTTCAAAACAACACATCTATGTCAGCCTATATTTGTAGCTATTTTACTCAAGGTGATTCCACATATAGATGTAGACATATGACTGACTAGTTTGCTGCTGTGTCTCCTGATAGGAGCTGTGTTTAAGCATTTACACACTGAAATAGTAATACCTTCCCTTTCCTTCTTTATGTTACAGTTAGAATACTATATTGATTTAAGAAAATAATATGTATCAGTGGATTATATTAACTATGAATTTCATTTCAGAACAAAGGGGGTATTACAAAAAATTATTATAAAAAGGGGGCATGAGGTCAAACTGGGCTGAGAATCACTGTTTCATATAATACCAAGGAGTTTCTGTTATGTCAGCTTAGCTCAGCATAGAATACATTAAATCAAAGCCAACAATTAGAACTATTCTCGGCTGCTTGAATTAGCTCACTGAATCCAGCATCTTTTATGGATACATGCCAAGTGATAAATTCAGCCCAATCTAAAATTATGTTCCTGCCTCCTGATCTAACATCCTTAGAACTCATTACCACACATGTTCACTGTCCAAGGTTTGGACAATATAAATGAACACTTAGAAGAAGCCTGACAGTTTTTGACTCTGTGTACCCTCCACTCCTACCCCACACAGGCTTAGGATCTACTGCAGCAGGTATGACGTTTGCTAAGGCCTTGCCTTCAGTAGACGCAGCCTTTAAAGTCATCACAGGTGGCAACAAGCGTTTTATCACTGGTGCTTGGACTAGCAATGTCCCATTTTTTCTCATTATAATTATCCGATACTGTTTCATAAAAAAAAAAAAAAAGCTCTTCTTGCATTTTGTGGAAGAGATCAAAAATGGAAATTTTCTTCTGAGTAATGCTAGATAATTTCAGAATTATATTTTACCCCCAAACCCTCATTGGGTTGTTAGTTAACAAATACTTATAGAGTATCTACATGTGCTAGACATTAGGTAGGTGTCAGGGCTGGGAGACTGGCCTCATCCTTGCCCTCATGACATGCACCACACGGCATGCAGGATCTTGGTTCCCCAACCAGAGATTGAACCTGTACCCCCTGCAAGGGAAGGGTAGAGTCTTAACCACTGGGAAGTCCCTCCCATGACATGTTAAAGATACTGTTCGCTTCCTTAGTTCTGCAGAACCCTTTTCAAGGTCCACCCTTAGGTTTTTTGTGTTTTGGTGTTTTTATCTCTTTCCTCAGTTCTTCACGAGGTAAAATCTTTCCAGGCTTTATATTTGTCTTTGTCAAGAACAGTGACAGTTGAATGGGTTCTTTTGTTTGATTCTGGATTATACCCGAGTGTCTGCTAATTTAATCCCAACAGCATGTGCCTACTGTATGCAAAACATTGTACTAGGAGGTGTGGCTAATAATCATAGTTAGCGCTTACTGAATGCTTAACAGGCGCCAGTTACTTTCAGTTTCTTTTTTTACATTTTTTTCAGTTTCTTTGCATGTATAACTTGTTCAGTCCTCAATTGCTCTACAAAGTTTTGCTATTATTCCCCCATTTTATAGATGAAGAAACTGAGGTGTTAAGTAGCTTAGAAACTTGCTCAAAGTCACACACCAGTAATTAAATTCAGCAGCTCTACATCTAGGGCCAGCACTTCTTTGTGATAAATAAGCACTAAGTTGAAAAATATGACTTGCTTCAAATAACTTGCCATCAAGTGGAAGCTTTGAAAATTACTATAGCTTATTATTAGTTAAAAAAAGAGAGCTAATTAAAAAAGACAGAGAGAGTCAGTCAAGATACATGAAGTTTTTTAGAAAAACTAGCTCAGATAATTTTTCTGTTGATTTTTTTTTCTCTTTCACTCTTTTTTTCCCTCTAGTGATTCGATTGAAATTGTGCTTATCTGTGTTAATTGATTCTTTTATCTTATGATTTATCTTCTCTGCTAAAATGAAGAATCCCTTGAAAGTCGGGACCACGTATTATTTATATTTTTATCCTTAGCACCTAATGTATAATAGAAGATTGCCAAATATCAGGATTAAATAAATTATTATATTCAAAATAAGCAGCAGTAATTATTCATACTTAGTATTTACCAATACATGTCACCTAAGGGCATAACAATGTTTTAACACCTTTGATGAGATAAGTTTTGAAAATATTCTCATAAGGAGAGTTGAACAGTATTATCCTGTATCACAATCAAGGGCTTAATTGTCAAAAGGTCAAGTGGCTTACCACAAGTTACAGAGGAAAAAACAGCATCTAAGCGTTTCTCTTTTTATTACAAAAAAAAGGTTTCCCCCCAAGTTAAGTGAATGCACATTAAAAAAAAAGCAAAACCAAGAATAACAAAGATACTTTATCAAAACCAAGCAATATTTCATCACAAAACATGAACTTATATTAAGTTATTGTTGAAGTTATTTTGAAAAGCAACTATAAAGATCATGTTCTGAAACTCCTTTCCAAGCTATTTTTGTGTTCTACATTTTATTTTAATAATCAGGGCTATATCCTCCCATGAGATCTACGGGGCGGATATGAGATAAGCCACAGATGAGTTAACTTGTTTTGGCTTAAATAAGGAAATGTGGTTGGTCCAGATGCTTCCATGTCCAAGCACATCGGGATCTAGTAGGCGATAGAAATTGGGCTGAGACTCAAATAAGAGGGGTGGTTTTAGCTAATAACAAAGCCTATTCCTTCAGTGTTTCTGTAGACAAAACTTTTTTTTTTCTAAGAAAAATTATTACAACATAGTTATAGAACAGCTTTTGGTAAAAAACAAAACAAAACAAAACAGCTCCAGCAAAGGATGCTCATAGAATCTCACACCTCTAACTGTAAGAAAGTTTTGCTTCTACATTGTATCTGTTCCAATGACTGTTTTCTCCATCTCTGTTCACAGCTTCACTATCCTCTGAACTGACCAAGTTGGAAACCTCAGAGTTCATCTCCACAGTCCCTTCTACCTCACCCTCCCATGCCAGAGGTTATCCAAGTCCTGCCCATTGCGTTTACTAAGTAGATTTCTCTCCTTGTCTCTTTTGTGAACTCTATGACAGTCTCCTACATGGTATCCCTGCCTCCAGTCTCCTCTTTCTAGTTGTTTTTCCTCGCTGGTGTAATACAGGGGTTTATTTACCTGAGAACCACCAGTGGCTCACTGTTGCCTACAGATCAGAAAATCACCTCCTTAGTATAATACTCATGCCCTCCCCAATTTTTATCATCACCTTATCTTCTTCTACTTCCCTGAAACCCTAGACTCTGACTACAAGTGTCTTCTTGCATTCCCCAGACATCTGTTAACACCTTGAGTTCATCCACACACATGATGTTCCCTTAGCCAGCAAAGCCCTTCCTCTATTCTCATCACATGGCCGATTCCTAGACTTCCTTCAATTTCCAGCATAAACGTGACCCCACTGTGAAGGATTTCTCGACTTTCCCAGCTAGTGATTGAATCGTTCTCATTCCAGACTCTTGCTCCTCACTGAGTAGTCTGTCGATGCCCCATGTGTTCCAGCTCCTTTCTAATGAGGTGGGGCCACGTGACTACTTCTGGTCAAAGAGCCGTGAGTGGAAGTGACATGTGCCAGTTCTGGTCTGAAACGCCTAAGAGCTGGCACATGACCTCCCAAAGCTCGCTTCTGTCGGCTAACTAGGAAGGTCTTGTGATGAGATGGCAAAACCACAAGATGAAAATGGCCTAAACACACCTCATGCTGGGGAGGGGGTAGGTGTGCTCTGGAAAGTTCTCCGAAATTGCATTAGAGTTCACATAAGTGAGTAATAAATTCTTGTTGGTTAAGTCACTGAATTTTAGAGTTTATTCATAACCTCACATATCCTGTTTCAACATTTTGTATCTTTATGTAGTCTTTCATTATGCTGAATACAATAACGTGCTAACTGTTTTTCTCTTGTACTATGAACCCTCAAGGTCAGACATTATGCCTTATTTTGCACCTAACACAGTCATATCGACCAAAACCGAGCTTGTTGAAAACTGACTCAGCATCCTTAAACCTTATCCCCAAACCTATTCTTCTTCCAGCGTTTCCTATCTCATTAAATGATGTCACCATTAACCAGTTGCTCAATACAGAATCTAGACATTTCTTTCCTATTGTCTTCTTAATCTTCTAAAGTCAAGAAATAACCCAGGAGGTACTTATTCTACCTCAAAGGTATGTCTTGAATTTGCCGTCTTTCTCCATCCCCTTATCTATCATTATCGATCTCCTACCGGATGATAGCCACCAACTTTCTAAATGGCTCTCTTCCATTTTTGATTCATTTCTCATCTGCAATGAGAGAAATGTGCTTTAAAATTTGGAGATATTATCATGTTACTTCTATGCTTAGATAGCTTCCAGTTATTTAATTTCCGTCAATAACTTCCAGTTATTTCTATATTTATGTCATATTCCATTTCACTTTATGAAATTCCATTTCAACTGTTTTGGGTGTTCTGAGACCTGATGTAGTGGTGAGGGGGGTAAATTCCCTACATCAACAAACAATTCTTAGACATCAGAAGGGTGTGTCCAAGAATTCAACTTAATTCTGTCACTATCTATTGAGAGATAGCATCAGATTCCACAGTCAGTCTCACAAGATTACCACCTCCCTACACACACACATGCACACATTTCAGACAGCACTTGCAAACCCAGGCTGTTATCCATGCTTCTGACCAACTAGCTAGATTGGAGCTTCCAGTGACCCCCTCCTTGGACTTCAGACTCCATTCCCAAGTCCAAGTAGTACCTATATTTCTCTGACTGACTTGCTATAAACCAGAGGTTAGCACAGCCACTTCTTAGGGTTTGATGAATTTTGCTAGTTGTTGTTCAGTCACTCAGTCGTGTCCGACTCTGCAACCCCATGGACTGCAGCATGCCAGGCTTCCCTGCCCTTCTCCATCTCCTGGAGCATGCTCAAACGTGTCTGCTGAGTTGGTGATGTCATCCAACCATCTGCTGTAGTTTCGCTAGAGAGGCTCACAAACTCAGGGAAAAATTTCACCTACTGGATCCCCAGTTTATCACAGAAAGGCAGAGCTTAGGAGGAGCCAGAGGGAAGAGACACACAGGGCAAAGCATGCGAGCCACTCTACCAGCATCTCCCTGTGTTCACCAGCTGGGAAGTTCCCTGAACCCCTTCCTTCTGAGTTTGAACGGAGGCTTCACTACTTGGATGTGACTGATGAAATCATTGACTACTGGTGATTAAATTCTCTATCTCTAGTGCCTCTCCTCTCCTGGGGATGATGGGAGGGGGAGAGGTGGGACTGTTCAGTTCCAAACCTCTAATCACAGGGCTGGCTCCACTGGCAATCAGCCCTCATCCTAATCAGTTCAGTTCAGTTCAGTCGCTCAGTCGTGTCCTACTCTTTGTGACCCCACTAATTGCAGCATGCCAGGCCTCCCTGTCCATCACCAACTCCCAGAGGCCACCCAACCCCATGTCCACTGAGTCAGTGATGCCATCCAACCATCTCATCCTTTGTCATCCCCTTCTTCTCCTGCCCTCAATCTTTCCCAGCATCAGGGTCTTTTCCAATGAGTCAGCTCTTTGCATCTGGTGGCCAAAGTATAGGAGTTTTGGCTTCAACATCAGTCCTTCCAATATGAATATTCAAAATATAAACCCCAAACCTTGGTCTTTAACTTCAGGTAATTTGGATTATAAAAGACATATCTCTTATGAATGAAATGAGGCACATACGTGAATTTATTCTTTGCTTGACCCTGTCGGTGCTAAGAAGGACTCTTTCCTTGGCTGTGAGAAACATTCTATTTTCTGTAGCTTCCATGCTGCTGTGTAATTATATATCTCTGATAGAGGGATAAGATGGATCAGGACGGCAGCCTGATGACAATGATACTTTAATGCACTCCACAGACACTGATGTTTTTATAATTAGCTGTCTTAAGATGGAAGTTCCAGAATAAGAAATATTCCAGTGTTTCAGGATAATGTAAAGCTATCCTGTTACTTAAAATGATCCTAAGCACAAAATGAGGGAAAAGTACTGTAATTCTTAATTCTTACACTTTACTTCTATAAAAATGTTCAGATGTTACACATGCTGAGTGAAGAAAATCCGCTCTTAAAATTATCAAAAATTAAACTTTAAATACTTAAAATCACAAGATTTCAGAGGTGGAACATACTTCAGAACTACAGGCACAAAGGGTTTTCGCACCTTGTTGTTGTATTTGAGATTTACTGAATTTCTAAGGATTTGTTTTTGTTGGCATAATTTAGAGATCAGTGAATATTAGATTGTTACAAACAGGTATATTAAGATATAATTTATTCATATTTTTAGGATCTGCAACCAATTGAGAAAAAAGCAGGCTCTGAAGACCTTCAGTATAAACAAAGAATCACACTTTCTGAGACATAGCAGATT
Organism: Ovis aries; assembly: GCF_016772045.2. Taxonomy (NCBI): domain Eukaryota; kingdom Metazoa; phylum Chordata; class Mammalia; order Artiodactyla; family Bovidae; genus Ovis; species Ovis aries. Next base: position 63,485,506 of record NC_056065.1, read on the forward strand.
TACACTGCGTTGACTGCAACAAAGTACAGGTAGTTTTTTAACAATTGTGTTAGCCCAAGCTACCTTGACAAAGACCATCGACTGGGTGGCTTAAAGAGCAGAAATTAATATTCTCACAGTTTTGGAAGCTTGTAATTCCAAGATCAAGGTGCTGGCCAATATAGGTTTTTGGTGACAGTTTTCTTCTTGGCCTGTAGCCAACACCTTTTCATTGTGTGGCAGAGAGAGAAATATGGAGAGAGAAGGGTGGAAGCACTTGCTCTTTTGTGTCTCTTTCTCTAAGGGCCTGTTGGACCAGGGCTCTACCGCCAAGACCACAGCTAATCATCTCTTAAAGTCCTAGCACCAAGTATCATCACATTGGGAAATAAGGCTTCAACATATAAAATGTGTGTGTGTGGATGTGCGTGTGTGTGGATGTGTGTGTGTGTGGATGTGTGTGTGTGTGGGGGTGTTGGGAACACACTCATTTGGTCCATAACAACAATTTAATGAGTTTTCTTTCTGTCTTGAAGCACTCTGGCTATTGGAATTTGCCATGGCACCAATTTCCAAAGTATGTTATTTTCTTATTTTTTTTCCTTTTTTTTTACATTCTGTTTTTTATTTCCCCAATTTTAGCAGTTTGCTTTGATTTTAATTCTGAAGTGGTAATTTTCTTTTCTGCCTAGGAAGCCATATGGAATATTTCCACTTATTTGCCTTATGTAGTGATTGTATTGTATTCCTGCTTTATAGCCTGGAGTACTGCTGCTGCTGCTAAGTCGCTTCAGTCGTGTCCAACTCTGTGACCCCATAGACAGCAGCCCACCAGGCTCCCCGTCCCTGGGATTCTCCAGGCAAGAGCACTGGAGTGGGTTGCCATTGCCTTCTTCAATGCATGAAAGTGAAAAGGGAAAGTGAAGGCGCTCAGTCATGTCCGACCGACTCTTAGAGACCCCATGGACTGCAGCCCACCAGGCTCCCCCGTCCCTGGGATTCTCCAGGCAAGAGTACTGGAGTAGGGGTGCCATTGTCTTCTCGGAGCCTGGAGTACATTCATTGCTTAAACTCAATATGTCACAGGGGTCCTTTCTATTCAGAGTGTCGTTTCCCAGCTTATTCCAGAATATGGGATCAATGCTTCCTTTAGTACAAATGTTCAGATGCTATTAAAAGCAAAAGTGCCTTATGCCTAAGGAGTTCTACTGATGTGCATGTGAAACTGGACATCTAAAGACCATCCATCCAGCTCTTTGAAAGAAATTGTCGTTCTTGTATTCAATGAATACTCGGATGTCAAATTACTCCCTGGAATGATTTTTCCATAAAATCAGTTTGAATCAGTGTTAATTCTTGCTTCAGAGAAGCACATCCTTTGTGGTTAACAAATGAGTGTAGTGAACATACACCAGAGGTCAAAAGTGAAAAGTTAGTAGAAAACTATTATTACTTCAGTCAAACATGACTGGATAAAGGGTTGAAGGCTCTATTCCTAAAATTTAAAAGCAAGTTAAGGACTTCAATTACTGTATAATATATTATACGGTTTAAAAAATGTGTTGTGTAGGAAGATGATTGTTCAGCTCTGCAGTCATTAAGTTACCTGGATATTAGACAGGTGACCTTTGGATGAAAATAGACCCTTTCCCCTTCATGTGGAACTAACACCAAATAAGCCTTGTCACTACAGCATATTTATGAAGTCTGAGTGGTTTAACATTAAAGTTTAACTTTTAAACTTTAATAATTCAGGTGGCAGCCATGGAAAAAATAACCTGTGTGCATAACTTAGGGCAAACTGAAGTTTTCTTTCCCTCAGTTGATCTTATCTATAAGTCATTTCTTTTTGTCATAGAATTCAAACTAAGACTATAATGTGTATTTTTATATAATCATATTTGTCATAAACACTGTTATTTGTAGGTTACTTCTGTTATGCCTATAAATTGTTTTAAATTTTTTTAAATTGGGATGAACTTTATTTATGAGAAAAGCATCCATTCAGAAGTAAATGCCTCATCATTGCTGATGTAATTATCAAGTCTGGGTCAATGTTAATTTGATAATATAATACAACATGCACTGATGTCTTTGATAAGTCAATATGATTCAAGAGGCAGCGGTATGTAACAGCGAAGACAAAGGCTCTGCAGTCAAACTGCCCATGTTTGAATCTCATCTCTGCCACTCACTAGCTCTGTTACCTTAAGTAAGTTACTTAACCTCCCTGTGCTTTCACGTGCTTACCTATAAGATGGAATGGTATAAAACTACCTACCTTGTTGTTGTTTAGTTGCGAAGTCTTGTCTGACTCTTTTTAACCCCATTGACTGTAGCCCACCAGGCTCCTCTGTTCACGGGATTTCCCAGGCTGGAATACTGGAATGGGTTGCCATTTCATTCTCCAGGGGATCTTCCTGCTCCACGTTTCCTGCGCTGCAGGTGGATTCTTTACCGTTGAGTCACCAAGGGAACCAAACCTACCTCATAGGGTTATTATAAAGATTAAATAAATTTATATATACTGAGCACTTAAAATGTGAATGCAACCTAGAAAATTCCAAGTAAGCACTTGTTATTAGTATGCACAATGGTTAGGAGCATCAGCTCTAGTGCCAGGCATCCTGAATTTAAATCCAGACTCCACCAGCAGCCGAATGACCTTGGACAAATCACTCAATATCGCAGTGCCTTAGTTTCTTCATCTGAAAATGTGGAAAAAAGGTATGAGGACTACTTGAGTTAATAGAGGCAAAATGCTTAGAAAAGTGCCTGAGATGTAGTAAAAGTGCTAAGTAAATATCAACTATGGATATTATTAACACAGTGGGGAGACTAAATTATATTCATGTCTCCTAAATATCAAGTGAAATATGATATCAAATGAAAAATGTTATGTCCTGTTTTTCCAGCTTGGAGAATTAATTTAAGGTCACATATTTTTAGTAGTAATATGACGACAAACATCTCTCCTGCTTATTTTGAGAATGTGTTTCATTTTCTGGGTCCACATGTCACGGTAAGTCCAAGAATCCAAGAGTTGTTTCTCAGTCTCAAGAGGTCAGATCTGATGGCCTTTTAGTGCTATGGAAAGGCTATTGCTGCTTCAGCAATATATACACCTTCAAGCTACTGGATCAGAGAGGTTCTAGAGAGATTGAAGAGAGCCAGCCCTTTCCAAACTGATCAAACCTCCAAGTCCTCTTTCTCATCTCCCTCCATGGGTTGACTCCATGATCTAAGCAAAACAATCACCATAATAAACATTAGATTTCCTAAGGTCCCATTAATTATACTTTAAAGAAGATTATAATGAAAAACAGTATAATCACAAAGATCACTACAAACTCCCCAAATCTTTGGAAATTAAATGCATACTCATAAATGACCTATAAGCGAAAGTAGAAATTAAAGCAGAAATTAGAAAATATTTTGAACTGAATAATAGTAAAAATGACATGGTAGATTGAAACTCATGGGATGTAGCTAAAGCAGTGTCTACAGTGAAATTTGTATCCTTAAACATATATATTAAGGTGGAAATGGCTGAAATTAATTATCTAAAATTTCATATAAAAAAGCTAGAACAGAATATTAAACTCAAAGTTGAAGGAAGAAAATAATAAAACAGAAATGAATGACATTATAAACAAGTAATAGAGAAAAATTACAAAGCCTAAAGCTGGTAATCTGTAAAAATTAATTAAACTGATAGATTCTAGTAAGTAATAAAAAGAGAGAAAATACCAGTCTCAGGAAAGAATAAAGCTCCTGCAATCATTAAAAAAAGAATAAGAAGTTATTATGAATAACTCTATGCCAATGAATTTGAAATTTGGAGGAAAATGACAAATTCCTTAAAAAACACAAGTTGTTAAAACTGACTATAAAAGAAACAAAATTTAAATAGTTCTATATTTATTTTAAATATTGAGTGTACTATTAAAATGTCTTTTCCTATCCTATTCACCTCTCCCCAAAACCAGGTCTAAATGGCTTCACTGGTGAATTATTCCAAATACTTAAAGATGAAATAATACTTAAAATAATTCCTCCAAAGAATGGAAAAAGAAATAGTTTTCAACTAGTTTTTAAAATCCAGCATGGTCTCATTAATAAATGCTGAAGAAATATTAAGGGAAAAAAAGGACATTTAATATAGATGAACAAAATTCTAAATATAATATTAGAAACTAAATTCAGTGATAGATAAAGATATTAGCACAACCAAACTGAGTTTATACCATAAATAAAAGTTTATTTGAAAGTGAAAGTGTTAGTTGCTCAGTCATGTCTATCTCTGTAATCCCATGGACTGTAGCCTGCCAGGCTCCTCTGTCCATAGAATTGTCCAGGCAAGAATACTGGAGTGGGTAAGCCATTCCCTTCAGGGGGTCTTCCCGACCCAGGGATAGAACCTGGTCTTTTGCATGGCAGGGAGATTCTTTACTGTCTGAGCCACCTTGTTTTTTCTTTCAATGTAATTTGCACACTAAAAAAATAATGTCATATGATGTACAAAATGCAAAAGCATTTCAAAAGATGCAGAAAAATCAGGACCAATTCTAACATTCATTCATAATTTTCTTAAAAAAATATTCTTATCTAACTAGGACACATATTTTTAGTAGTAATATGACGCCAAACATCTCTCCTGCTTATTTTGAGAATGTCTTTCATTTTCTGGGTCCACATGTCACGGTAAGTCCAAGAATCCAAGAGTTCCTAGGAGTATAAAGGAAATTCCTTAATCTGATAAAAGGTAAACATAGAAAATGTACAACAAACATATTTAATGGTGAAATGCTGAAAAGTATTGCCCTGAGATCGGGAACAAGATAAAATGTCTATTATCATCATTTCTATTTAACATTTAATAAGAAGTCCTAAACAATGCAGGTTGAGGGGAAAAAAAAAAAGAACTGAAAGACATTTAAAAGGAAAAAAACACCCTATCTCTATGCACAAATGACCTGACTGTAAGTATAGCTGGGAAATCTAAAAGAATTTTCAAAGTATTGGAAATAGCAAGTGAATTTAGCAATGTTTTGGGGTTGCTAGATACAAGGCCAATATAAAGTAACCAATTGTATTTTTATACTCTAGTAACAAACAGTAGGATGAAAAAGAAAATACTTAGCAAAATATTTAATTTAAAAGTGTGCAAGATTCTACACAGAAAACAATCAAACATTACTAAGATAATCTAAAGAAGGCCTAAATTAAATGGAGGGACATATCATTTTAAGTAACGGGAGAATCAATAATGTATATATATTGTTTCTGCCTAAAGGAATATATAGATTGAATGTAATCACAAGCAAAATTCTAGGTAGACTTTTTTTTTTTTCTGTAAATTGACAAGCCAGTTTTTAAATTGTTTGGAAAAGTAAAGGGTCAAGAATAATCACCATGGTCTTGAAGGGAAAAAAAAAATGTTGGAGAACCTATACTACTTGCTGTCAAGACTTACTGCAGAGCTATAATAAAACAGAATACAGATAACTGAATCAGATTAGTGAGCACTTGATTAGTGATAAAGGCAATAGTGCAGAGTAATGTTGGAAATAGTATTTTCAGTATTAGTGATTAAGCAATAGGGCAGCCATATGAAAAAAGGTATCTTCACCTCTATTTCACACCATACAGAAAATCAATTCAAGGTGTATTAAAGTTTTAAATATGGAAGAGAAAACAAAATTTTCAGATTGTAGTGTGATAAGATATCCTATTATTTTTGAGGATTTTTTTAAGTGAGTATAAAAACAACACTAACATTTTTTTTTTTCTTGGCCAACCCTGCAGTTTGTGGAATCTGTTTCCTGACCTGAGATTGAACCCGCACCATGGCAGTGAAAGCACTGAGTCCTAACCACTGGACCACCAGGGAATTCCCAAAGCAACACTAATCTTAAAGTTCAAAATTAGGTTATACTAGGGATTTCCTTGGAGAAGGCAATGACACCCCACTCCAGTACTCTTGCCTGGAGAATCCCATGGATGGAGGAGCAGGATAGGCTGCAGTCCATGGGGTCATGAACAATCGTACACGACTGAGCGAATTCACTTTCACTTTTCACTTTCATGCATTGGAGAAGGAAATGGCAGCCCACTCCAGTGTTCTTGCCTAGAGAATCCCAGGGACGGGGGAGCCTGGTGGGCTGCCATCTACGGGGTCACACGGAGTCGGACACAACTGAAGCGACTTAGCAGCAGCAGCAGCAGCAGCAGGGATTTCCTTGGTGGCCAGTGGCGAAGACTCTGCTCCCAATGCAGGGGGCTCAGGTTTGATCCCTGGTCAAGAAACCAGATCCCACATCCCACAACTAAGAGTTTGCATGTTGCAACTAAAGACCTGGTGCAACCAGATAAATAAATAAATATATTTTAAAATTCAGTTCAGTTCAGTCGCTCAGTCGTGTCCGACTCTTTGCGACCCCATGAATCGCAGCACGCTAGGCCTCCCTGTCCATCACCAACTCCCAGAGTCTACCCAAACCCGTGTCCATTGAGTCGGTGATGCCATCCAACCATCTCATCCTCTGGCATCCCTTTCTCCTCCTGCCCTCAATCTTTCCCAGCATCAGAGTGTTTTCCAATGAGTCAACTCTTCTCATGAAGTGGTCAAAGTACTGGAGCTTCAGCTTCAGCATCAGTCCTTCCAAAGAAATCCCAGGGCTGATCTCCTTCAGAATGGACTGGTTGGATCTCCTTGCAGTCCAAGGGACTCTCAAGAGTCTTCTCCAACACCACAGTTCAAAGGCATCAATTCTTCAGCGCTCAGCCTTCTTCACAGTCCAACTCTCATATCCATACATGACTACTGGAAAAACCATAGCCTTGACTAGACGGACCTTAGTTGGCAAAGTAATGTCTCTGCTTTTGAATACGCTATCTAGGTTGATCATAACTTTCCTTCCAAGGAGTAAGCGTCTTTTAATTTCATGGCTGCAGTCACCATCTGCAGTGATTTTGGAGCCCCCAAAAATAAAGTCTGACACGGTTTCCCCATCTGTTTCCCATGAAGTGATGGGACTGGATGCCATGATCTTCATTTTCTGATTGTTGATCTTTAAGCCAACTTTTTCACTCTCCTCTTTCACTTTCATGAAGAGGCTTTTTAGTTCCTCTTCACTTTCTGCCATAAGGGTGGTGTCATCTGCATATCTGAGGTTATTGATATTTCTCCCGGTAATCTTGATTTCAGCTTGTGCTTCCTCCAGTCCAGCGTTTCTCATGATGTACTCTGCATAGAAGTTAAATAAGCAGGGTGACAGTATACAGCCTTGACGTACTCCTTTTCCTATTTGGAACCAGTCTGTTGTTCCATGTCCAGTTCTAATTGTTGCTTCCTGACCTGCATACAGATTTCTCAAGAGGCAGGTCAGGTGGTCTGGTATTCCCATCTTTTTCAGAATTTTCCAGAGTTTGTTGTGGTCCACACAGTCAAAGGCTTTGGCATAATCAATAAAGCAGAAATAGATGCTTATCTGGAATTCTCTTGCTTTTCGATGATCCAGCAGATGTTGGCAATTTGATCTCTGGTTCCTCTGCCTTTTCTTATTAGGTTACATTAACATGAATTTCTTTCATCAAAGGACTCCATTGAGTGAAACAGTATAGTGGGGGAGTGGTCAGGACGGCAGAAGAGAAAGGCTCTGAACTCACCTCCAGCAAGGGTACATCATGGTTACACCTATTTACACAGGAGCTATTGATGAGGAACATCTGAAAACTAGCAGAAAAGGTCTTACACAACTAAAGATTAAAAAAGAAAAAAGACTTGTGGGAGGGGTGAAGACACACATAGTCAAAACGTATACAACTGGAGTGGGCAACCCACAGATGGGAGGATAATTACAGTTACAAAGGTTCTCCCCAAGAAGTGAGGGTTCTAAGCTCAACAGTGGACTTCCCCAGCCTGGGGGATCCTGCACCAGGAAGAAGAACCCACAGAACATTTGGCTCTGAAAGCCACTTCCTTTCAGGAGAACTAGAGGGTGGTAAGAAATAGAGACTCCACTGTTCAAGGGCACACAGAAAATCTCACCCTCTGAGAATCAGGGAGGAGCCAGTAGGTTGGAAAGACCCTAAATCAGATCCACCTGTCAATCTTGGAGAGCCATCTGAAGAGGCAGGGGGCAGCTGGAGCTCAGCTTTATTGATTGGACATAGTGTTCTACATCCCTTATTTTCATGTATTCCTTACCTACTTATTGTGGATATAGATGATTAAAAAAAAAAGTAGTACTTTTATCTTTTAACCTTCCTACTAACTTTGTACGTAGTTGATTTCTCACCTTTATTATATATTTGCCTTTACCAATGAGAATTTTCTTTTTATAATTTTAATATTTCTAGTTGTAGGCTTTTCTGCTTAGAGAAGTCCCTTTAACATTTCTTGTAAGGTTGACTTCATGGTGCTAACCACTTTTAGCTTTTGTTTGCCTGTGAAATTTTTGATTTCTCCTTCAAATCTGAATGAAAGCCTTGATGGGTAGAGTGTTTTTGGTTGTAAATTTCCCCGTTATCCCTTTACCTGTCATGCCTCTCCCTTCTGGCCTGCAGAGTTTTGGGTGAAAAGTCAGCTCATAGCCTAATGGGAGTTCCCATGTACACAACTTGCTGCCTTTCCCTTGCAGCATTTAATAATCTCTCTTTATCTCTAACTTTTTGCCATCTTAGTTACCTCTTTTCCCATTGTTGTCCTCTTTGGGTTGATCCTGTTTGGGACTCTCTATGCTTCCTAGACCTGAATATCTGTTTCCTTTCCCAGCTTAGGGAAGTTTCCATTTATCATGTCTTCAGATATGTTCTCTACACCTTTCTCTCTTCTTCTTCTGGGACTCTTTTAAGGCCAGTGTTTATATGTCTGATGTCGTCTTCAATTCAGTTCAGTTCAGTCGCTCAGTCGTGTCCGACTCTTTGAGACCCCATGAATCGCACCACGCCAGGCCTCCCTGTCCATCACCAACTCCCGGAGTTCACTCACACTCACGTCCATCGAGTCGGTGATGCCATCCAGCCATCTCATCCTCTGTCATCCCCTTCTCCTCCTGCCCTCAATCCTTCCCAGCATCAGAGTCTTTTCCAATGAGTCAACTCTTCGCATGAGGTGGCCAAAGTACTGGAGTTTCAGCTTCAGCATCAGTCCTTCCAGTGAACACCCAGGACTGATCTCCTTTAGGAAGGACTGGTTGGACCTCCTTGCAGTTCAAGGGACTCTCAAGAGTCTCTCCAACACCACAGTTCAAAAGCATCAATTCTTCGGTGCTCAGCTTTCTTCACAGTCCAACTCTCACATCCATATATGACCACTGGAAAACCATAGCCTTGACTAGACGGACCTTTGTTGGTAAAGTAATGTCTCTGCTTTTCAATATGCTATCTAGGTTGGTCATAACTTTCTTTCCAAGGAGTTAGCATCTTTTAATTTCATGGCTGCAGTCACCATCTGCAGTGATTTTGGAACCCACAAAAATAAAGTCTGACACTGTTTCCACTGATTCCCCATCTGTTTCCCATGAAGTGATTGACCAGATGCCATGATCTTCATTTTCTGAATGTTGATCTTTAAGCCAACTTTTCCACTCTCCTCTTTCACTTTCATCAGGAGGCTCTTTAGTTCTTCACTTTCTGCCATAAGGGTGGTGTCATCTGCATTTCTGAGGTTATTGATATTTCTCCTGGCAATCTTGATTCCAGCTTGCGCTTCTTCCAGTCCAGTGTTTCTCATGATGTACTCTGCAGAGAAATTAAATAAGCAGGGTGACAATATACAGCCTTGACGTACTCCTTTTCCTATTTGGAACCAGTCTGTTGTTCCATGTCTAGTTCTAACTGTTGCTTCCTGACCTGCATACGGGTTTCTCAAGAGGCAGGTCAGGTGGTCTGGGATTCCCATCTCTTTCAGAATTTTCCCCAGTTTATTGTGATCCACATAGTCAAAGGCTTTGGCATAGTCAATAAAGCAGAAATAGATGTTTTTCTGGAACTCTCTTGCTTTTTCCATGATCCAGCGGATGTTGGCAATTTAATCTCAGTTCCTCTGCCTTTTCTAAAACCATGTTGAACATCAGGAAGTTCACGGTTCACGTATTGCTGAAGCCTGGCTTGGAGAATTTTGAGCATTACTTTACTAGAGTGTGAGATGAGTGAAATTGTGCAGTAGTTTGAGCACTCTTTGGCATTGCCTTTCTTTGGAATTGGAATGAAAACTGACCTTTTCCAGTCCTGTGGCCACTGCTGAGTTTTCCAAATTTGCTGGCATATTGAGTGTAACACTTTCACAGCATCATCTTTCAGGGTTTGAAACAGCTCAACTGGAATTCCATCACCTCCACTAGCTTTGTTCGTAGATGCTTTCTAAGGGTTATTTGACTTCATATTCCAGGATGTCTGGCTCTAGGTGAGTGATCTCACCGTCGTGATTATCTGGGTCGTGAAGATCTTTTTAGTATGTTTTTAATTTCAATTATTATATTGTTCATCTCTGGTTCTTCTTTATATTTTCTAACTCTTTGTTAAAAACTAAATTCTCCCTCTGTTCATCCATTCTTCCTTGAGTTCTTTGGTTCTTTGAGTATGTTTATGATCATTACCTTGAACTCTATGAAGTAGATTGCTTATCTCCATTTCACTTAGTTATTCTGGGATTTTATCTTGTTCCTTGTTTGCAACATACTCCTCAGTCACCTCATTTTGCCTAATTCACTGATTTTATTTCTATATGTTTGGTAGATTGGTCTTCTTTGATAGCTCAGTTGGTAAAGAATCTGCCTGCAATGCAGGAGATCCCGTTTTGATTCCTGAGTTGGAAAGATCCCCTGGAGAAGGGATAGGCTACCCACTCCAGTATTGTTGGGCTTCCCTTGGGGCTCAGCTGGTAAGGAATCTGCCTGACATGTGGGAGACCTGGGTTCGATCCCTGAGTTGGAAAGATCCCCTGGAGAAAAGAAAGGCTACCCGCTCCAGTATTCTGGCCTGGAGAATTCCATGGACTGTATAGCCCATGGGGTCGCAAAGAGTCGGACACGACTGAGCGACTTTCACAAATAGGCTTCCTTTAGGAACTGCCTTCCTCTCTGAAATGTTTGCCTAATCCTGTGACTCAGCAATTACATTTCTAGGTATATACTCACAAAAATGTGTGCATGTGTGTATTTTCAAAGGACAAGAATTTTGATGGTAACAGAGTAACATTATTCAAAAAAGCCCTAAAGTATAAATGACCGAACTGTCCACCAATCATAGAATGAATAAACCAATTATAGCTTCTTTATACAATATAATACCACACAACAAAGAAAATAATAAACTATTGCTAAATACATGTGGATTCATATCAAAACACACAATATTGATCAAAGAAGCCATCCTCCCTCCCCAAAACACATACTGTGTGATTTCATTTAAATAGCATTTGAAAACAAGCAAAACTAGTCTATGGTGACAGAAGTAAGGAGAGAAGCTACATTTAGGGAGAAGGGAAGGGTACTCATTGTCAGGGGACATGATGGGGCTTTTAAGTTAGGGTAATATTTTATTTCTGGACCTGGCTAGTGATCACACAACTGTGTGCACTTTGTGATATGGACTATTGAACTATACCCTGGAATTTGTGTGTGTGTGTTTTGCATGTAAATTGTACTTCAGTAAAAGATGTCTATTAAAATAAAAGTGATTAAGTCTAGGAGAGAGAATTCTGATTAAAAGAAAAGTCATTTTAATAGTATCAGTTCAGTTCAGTCGCTCAGTTGTGTCCGACTCTTTGAGACCCCATGAATCGCAGCACACTAGGCCTCCCTGTCCATCACCAACTCCCGGAGTTCACCCAGATTCACGTCCATTGAGTCAGTGATGCCATCCAGCCATCTCATCCTCTGTCATCCCCTTCTCCTCCTGCCTCCAATCCCTCCCAGAATCAGAGTCTTTTCCAATGAGTCAACTCTTCGCATGAGGTGGCCAAAGTACTGGAGTTTCAGCTTCAGCATCAGTCCTTCCAAAGAACACCCAGGACTAATCTCCTTCAGAATGGACTGGTTGGATCTCCTTGCAGTCCAAGGGACTTTCAAGAGTCTTCTCCAACACCACAGTTCAAAAGCATTAATTCTTTGGCACTCAGCTTTCTTCACAGTCCAACTCTCACATCCATACATGACCACTGGAAACACCATAGCCTTGACTAGACGGACCTTTGTTGGTAAAGTAATGTCTCTGCTTTTGAATATGCTATCTAGGTTGGTCATAACTTTTCTTCCAAGGAGTAAGCGTCTTTTAATTTCATGGCTGCAGTCACCATCTGCAGTGATTTTGGAACCCACAAAAATAAAGTCAGCCTTTATGTTCACTGTTTCCCCATCTATTTCCCATGAAGTGATTGACCAGATGCCATGATCTTCATTTTCTGAATGTTGATCTTTAAGCCAACTTTTCCACTCTCCTCTTTCACTTTCATCAGGAGGCTCTTTAGTTCTTCACTTTCTGCCATAAGGGTGGTGTCATCTGCATATCTGAGGTTATTGATATTTCTCCCGGCAATCTTGATTCCAGCTTGTGCTTCTTCCAGCCCAGCATTTCTCATGATGTACTCTGCATAGAAATTAAATAAGCAGGGTGACAATATACAGCCTTGACGTACTCCTTTTCCTATTTGGAACCAGTCTGTTGTTCCATGTCTAGTTCTAACTGTTGCTTCCTGACCTGCATACAGGTTTCTCAAGAGGCAGGTCAGGTGGTCTGGGATTCCCATCTCTTTCAGAATTTTCCACAGTTTATTGTGATCCACACAGTCAAAGGCTTAGCTTATTTTTAAAGTCTTTATCAAATTTGTTACAATATTCCTTTGGTTTATATTTTGTTTTTTTGGCCCTGCGTCATGTGAAATCTTAGTTCCCCAATCAGGGATCGAACTGGCACCCCCTGCATTGGAAGGTGGAGTCTTGACCACTGGAACACTAGGGAAGGCCCAATAAAAGCTTATTTATCTGTCTATTCTCTACAGTAGGATGCATTCAATATTTGGTTGACAGAATAATAAAATTTTTGAGATGTGAAATTTTCTGTTCCTTTGAAGGGAAAGATTTTGGGTAGGGAAGGGGTTCAAATTTGCTCCTAACTTTTGGAAACATTTCTTTCAAAAATTGTCTTTATATTAGAAAATTCTAGTTTAAATCTTGTGGATTATGATATGTGTTCATTTTTTGCCCTCTCCCTTTTAAAACTAGTATCACAAGTAAAGATGGCTTAAACTGGGTATGTGGAGTTGGATGAAGGGAACAGGCTTTACCTCATAGAAGAGGAATCCTGTCTTCACTTGAGCCTGGCCACAATGATATCTTATCTAGTTATGCTTGGACTTGTACCAAGGACCAAGAAAGGATCCATAGCCCTAACACTAAGAATCATGTGTAGTGAGTGTAACTCTGAAGAGGGATCTTGTAATTCTCTCCTGCTGTTGTTGTTGTTCAGTTGCTGAGTTGTGTCTAGCTCCTTGTGACCCCGTGGACTGCAGCATGCCAGGCCTCCCTGTCCTTCCTTATCTCCCGAAATTTGCTGAAATTCATTTTGATTGAGTTGGTGATGCCATCCAACCATCTCATCTGCTGTCATCCCCTTCTCCTTTTGCCTTCAATCTTTCCCATCATCAGTGTCTTTTTCAATGTATCATATTAATTCTCACCTGATTAGAAATTCCCATTTGATAATCTCAAAACCTTGGAAGTTTGAGAAAGCTTTCCTTTACCCTTTTCTCATCCATGATCTTTAAACAACAGAAAAGAAAATAGCACTGGGCAGGCATCCAGAAAGTGCAGGCTCTCTATTCTCTGGGATCCTTAGTTTCCTCAATCCTATGTGTGCTATGTGCTAAGTCACTTCAGTTGTGTCTGACTCTTTGGGATCCTATGGACGGTAGCCAGCCAGGCTCCCCTATCCTCAAACCTAGACAATTACTATTCCTTGCTTTGGAATTATTTTACATTTTGAAAAGTATAAAACAGATGTAAATATAGACTAACACCATTATATTATTAGTTGTAACTGTTATCTTTAAGTTGCATTCTAAAGATAAAAGATAAAGCTTGGGACTTTCCTGGTGGTCCAGGGGCAGATACTCCACACTCCCAATGCAGAGGGCTTGGGTTTGACCCCTGTTTCCCAGGTGGTTTCAGCAGTAAATAATCTGCTTGCCAACGCAGGAGATACAGGAGACCCAGGTTCTATCCCATGTCAGGAAGATCCCCTGGAGGAGGAAATGGCAGCCCACTCCAGTATTCTTGCCTGGAAAATCCCATGGACAGAGGAGCCTGGAGGGCTACAGTCCATGGCGTTGCAGAGTTGGACATGATTGAGTGATTAAGCAAGAGCACAGGAAACGAGATACCCACATGTCTCAACTAAGACTCGGTGCCAAATAAATAAATAAAATATTTTTGAAAAAGATAGAGCAATGTCTAGACTTGGAAAGAATATAGGGAAATGAAATCAGAAAGACTAAGGGACGGAAAAATAAACACACTGGTAATTATAAAGGATAAAAAAAGGGCCAAGATGCAAGCTGCAAAGGTCAATACAAACTTTTAAAATTATTTTTCTAATTATATAGATCACATAGTCTCAGGCTTGATGTAATGGGCATCTGGGGTTTTTTTCTGCCTTGTAACCTGCCTCCTTCCGGCAACAGCAACCTCTTTCCTTGGAGAACTGCTTTTCCTAAACTCCAAGGTTTTCACATCACTCTTTTCATCTTGCTAGGGCTGGGTATGCTCAGGCATCTGCAGTGACCCGGGTCAGGGGAGTCTGCATCCTTCCTTGAAACTGATTACACAGATCCTGATGGGGGAAATCTCTGTTCTCTGAAAAAAAAATTTGGAGCTCTTTCCTCTGTACCATAAACTACTACCTTCCTTCATCCTACCATTCTTGCAGTATTAAGATACTGGCGATCATCTCTTGAGGGATCTGAAACCATTTCCCCCACATTGTCACATTTTTCTTCTAAACACCACATTTGTTTACCAGAGATAATGAAGTTTCCAAGCAGCTAAGAACATGAATTAAGGACTCAGAAATTCTTTGAAAAAACAGGCCAGCTTGAAGTAAAAGAAAATCTCAAACATTCTCACTTAAAAAAAAATACTAAGTCTATTTAGTTAGCAGTGGCATCTCCAGGTACTTAAAATACTTGATTTGTTATCATCAATGATCTAGTTAGCATTAAAATTTTTCAAATTGTCTTAATTTTTTTTCTTTTAATCAGGATTCAAACAATGGAGCAAAAAAAAATTTTTTTTTTACCATCAAGCACACACTAGCTAGTTACATTTTTATCTCTCTTCAAAACAGATACATCCTTGTCACACTCTCATGATGAGCAACAGAATTCAGAAATCAATTCAAAGTCTCTTTATGTGCTTTACAAATACCAGATGAGGTTCTGGTAATGAAACTGTGGGGTAGATAAGCATAAGTAATAGCTTTAGTTACCCTTGGACATCAGAACCCAAAAGGAAGCAGTGGCAAGAAAACATGTATGTTGACTCATAGATTTTGGGTTCTCCATTTCTTCAACTATTTTGACTTGGCAGTAAACAAAAGGAGATACACTGTTTGGTTTGCCAATATCTAATACAATACTGAAAATTTATAAGGCAAATGTACTAATATATGTATTTAAATAGTTATTAACATTACAGATAATTAAAATTATCTGTAGCTCTATTTACAAACTAACATCCTTATCTTTGTCTTTTATGTCCTTGTTTGTTCTCAAGAACAATCAAGGACTGAGAGAGAATATCACCCCCTCTAGGTATAAATGAATATATTTTGCTTCTGATTCAAACATGAAAGGATGAAAAAACTTTGTTACCCACAGATCCACAACCTTCTTCAACCAAAGAGCAGATGCCAAGGGATGAGGAGTTACAGGCTTCTGAGTCATGCCTAATCTCCACCCACCTCATCAAATAAATTAACAATATAAGTGATCCATGTATCTGCGAAGCAAGCTCACCATTCTGACAAGTCCCCTAACCCGCTCCCCTCCCCAAAACCATCACTCTTAAGGTCTTCCTAGAATTAACGCTGACCCCTATCATAGTAACCTTACCATAGTAACCGAAAGGATACTTATTTCATCTTTTCCTATCTCCACCATCTCTCTCTTAACTGGGCTTCTGGGTACAAAACTAGATATTCTCCGCTCCCGCCCCCGACCCAGTGCATTTATTACTGTTAAGATCTTGTAAAGTTAAAAAAAAAAATGTCTCAGGAGCATCCACCGCGTACACCCGACTTTGCTCCGGGACGCCAAAAGTGATCCATCCACGTTTACAGCGCCCTCCCTCTGCGTCTGTGCGCGTCGTATCAGCACTGAGTAGGTGCCCAGGTTCTGATCTCGGGCTAAACCTCATGATCTTCTGGCTGAGGTTCTGTGAACTGAGTCATTCTGGCAAGGAGAATATTCCGTGACTCAGCAGGCCCGAAAAGGAGGCTGTCAGATCCCAGATCCTTTCGAGTCTTTTAAAGGCAAGCTGGGGAACATAAACAACACAGTGGAAGAATTTCGCAGTGGGTCTGCTGCATACCCAGGGGAAAAAAATGCCATTCCATTCCCAGCCTTCTCACTTCCTTTCTCGCCCCTGTTAAAAACCACGGGCTACGCTTTAATTCAGAGGCAGGAAATCACTTCAGAAAACTCATTCTGATACTGCGATCCGGCTCTTTAATCTCCAGGGACCGTGTCAGCCCCCTGACAGCCTGGAACTCTGCTAGGAAAGCCCTGAAGCCGGCCGCGAGCAGCAGGGGCGATTCCAGGGGCGGCCCTGCGGCGAGGGGGCTGGGAGGTAGGGAGGACACCCCACCTCCCTCCGCAATGTCGGGTCCCTAAGGTCCCCGCCCCGGGGCGAGGCCCGCTGGACACCAGGATGGACACCTGGCCTGCTGGCACCCGAGCTATCTCGGCCCAGACCGCGCGGGGCCCAAAGGCCAACTCTGAGCGTCCATCGCCCCTCCGGCGTCGCCGCTATAAGACCCCTCCGTTGCCCCCGCCCCCAATCCCGAGTCTTCCTGGGGACTCGGCGTCAGGGGACCGTGCTGTCCATCTCCCGGATGGGCGCCGGCTCTCCCGGGCCTCCGCGGCCCTCCCAGCATGCACCGCCCCGTCGCCCCGCCCCCGTCGCCCCGCCCTCTCTACCGACCCCGCCCACCACTCGCCCCCTCCAGGCCCCTCCCCCGCCGACCGCGCGCCGCGGGCTCGAGCGCGAGGTGCCGCCGCGAGTCTCCGGGGCGGACGCGCAGTCCACGGCGCGCGCGGAGGGCCGGGGAGCGGCTGCGAGGACGCCGGGGTTGGGCTTCCTCCTCGGCCAGACCCCACCCCACCGTGCCGACCCCACCCCCAGCTCCTTCCTCCCCGGGGGCGCGCGTGCGCGCGCGGGCACGCGCTCGGAAGTCGGTGGTCGGCGGCGAGTGGCTGGCTGTGTCCCGGGTGCGAGAGAGGTGCGCGCGGAGCAGCTCTCAGCCAGCCGCGCGGTTCTCGCCCGGGGCGCCCACCCGCCCGTTTCTCCGGTGGTAGAGCCGCCTCCACCGCGCGTCTGCAGAGCCCGGTCACTGGGCCCCGCGGCTGAACCCGCGCGGAGCGGCCTCCGAGGGACGCCGCCGGGCGAGAGGAACGCACCCACGCCCTGGCCTTTGCCGTGGCCCAGCGAGGGGGCGGCGGGATGAGGGGCAGCGACCCGGCCGCGGCGGCGCTGCGGTCGTGGGGCCGCTTCTGGCCGGTGTTGGTTGTGCTGGCGGCCGCCGTGGCCGGTTGCGCCCGGGCAGCCATGGACGAGTGCACGGACGAGGGCGGGCGGCCGCAGCGCTGCATGCCCGAGTTCGTCAACGCCGCCTTCAACGTGACCGTGGTGGCCACCAACACGTGCGGGACTCCGCCCGAGGAGTACTGCGTGCAGACCGGGGTGACCGGGGTCACCAAGTCCTGTCACCTGTGCGACGCCGGACAGCCCCACCTGCAGCACGGGGCAGCCTTCCTGACCGACTACAACAACCAGGCCGACACCACCTGGTGGCAGAGCCAGACCATGCTGGCCGGGGTGCAGTACCCCAACTCCATCAACCTCACGCTGCACCTGGGTAAGCAGTGACAGCCCCGTGCGCCCTGCTGCTGCTTTGCCCGCAGCCCGGCTCCCGGGCCACCTTCACTCCCTGTTCCCGCCTGGACAGGTGTCCGAACAGCCGCATGTGGGCTCTCTGCTCCCCAGCCTGCGCCACACAGAAATTCCCTTCTCCAACTTCTACGCTAGATCTAACACCTAACTTCCCGCGAGCCAAGATGCTTCCCGCCAGCATCTCTCTGTCTGCTTTCCTCTTCTAACTTAGCCGGCTTTTCCTTCCTTAGATTATTCGCCATTTCAGCTTCTTTGGTCCCTCTTTTCCTGAAGCATGAATCAGAAACCCTCCTCGCCCCCCTCTCCTTGTCCACCTTAAGCACTTTTACCTTGTTTAAAAGCCTTTCTCTCCAGGGTTGAGGGTGATTGCTGTTTGCTCTGCTGAATACGCTAGAGAGGAAAGGTTAAGGGGATTTGAGGGGAGCAAATGCGTTTACTACCGCTGTTGCCTACGTGTAATTAAAATAGAAGTTCACTTTTAAAGTTATTGTTCTTGAAAGTTGTTCATCTTTAATGAAGGGCCGCAAAGCGATTTCACTGCTAATCTCGGTACGGATAAAACAAAAGGAAGTATCTGCACCCACTGCAATTGTTGGGTGAAGTTTGGTCCCTGAGTAAAAACACTCCCCTCACTGCCTTCCCTTTTGCTTTGATTCAAGGCAAGTGTAGAAGCATGTGTGAGTGACCTTTTAGAAATCAGGAAAGGGATGTATAGGAAACTTCATCGCTGGGTGGTAGACGAGGATGGACGTGTTTATCTCAAAGAATTGTATGAAAAATCATGTTTGATTTGGGTCAGTTTTTCGTCATCATTGGAATATACAAACAAGCTGAGTGATTCATCATTGTGTTTAACAGAGTAACATATGCATAAGAAACTGACATTTGACATGGAGAGCTTAAGCCTCAGGTTGAAAGCCATGATTTTACTGGTAGCTGTTTTTCAGAGAGAACAGGGTGCCAACCCATTCTTCTATCACATCAGGATAGTTCTGTAAGGCTGGAAGCATGATTTGGGGAATCTTTGAAAGGAACTGTTTGGTGAGCACATGGTTCTTTGGGTTGTGGTTTTGTGTTTTTCTTTCCACTGCTCTCTGGTACATTAAGTTTTATGTAAGTGTCAAGATTCCAGAGAAAGTACTTGAAAAGTGAAGTTAAATTGCGGTGTGTGGAGTAAGTTTTAGAAAAGCAGTATTTAGCACTTTTGTAGTAAATATTTTATTTGTAGACAAATCGTTAGGAAGATGAAACTTTTCAAAAATACGTTTATAAACTGGAACTCTGAGGCCCCCATTTTTCAGAGATGGAAGAAGTAAACAGTTCAGTTTTTCGAAGGTATTGGAAACATATAGAGCTAAATTGTATGTTGGAACAGGTGCCCTTCTGAAGATTCTGCAAGAGACCAAGGGCCTCCCAAGACCTTGTGGGGCTGCTCTTAGCTCTTTTCTCCTAAGTGTTATATCTTTAAACTTGGCCAGAATTATTTTCGAAATTTTTATCCATTTATTTTTGTGTAAATTTTTGTTTTGTTAAAGTTGCTGTGTTGAATTTTGAATCTCTATCATCTGTTTTGAAATATTAAACATTTCGAAGCAAAATCATGGCCATGATGTCTCGCATGCCTGAGATTCATTTGAAAACTTCTGCATAAGAATCTCTTATGTAGGTAAAGATAGGGCTGACAGTCTGGACCTTCTGAATTTTCTGCTGTGAGCATTGCATCTGTTGTTGTTGAGTCACTAAGTCGTGTCCAACTCTTTGCAACTCCATGGACCATAGCCTGCCAGGCTCCTCTGTCCATGGGATTTCCCAGGCATGAATACTGGAGTGGGTTGTCATTTCCTTCTCCAGGGGTCTTTCCGACCCAGGGATCAAACCCCAGTCTCCTGCATTGACAGGGAGATTCTTTACCATTGAGCCACCTGGGAAGCCCTTGATCACTTTGTAGTAAAAAGTTATTTCAGGGGACGGTGTAGGAAGGTAGATTACTCAGTGATTACTTCTCTGTTAACAAAGATAATGTGTTAGGTAAGACAGTATCTGTCAAGTTAGGTTGCTACTCCTGGGTGACGGATACATGCCTTTGGGTCCTAGTGATTGAATGCTTGAAAGACTTTTTTCTCTGAAGATGTTGTATATGCTTAAACTTGTTTTGCTGAAAAGTTCTTCAGTTTTTGGTAACATTTTTGCTAAATGAAGTTCATAAAACTGTAGATTTAAAACTTCTGAGTAAAAAGTTACCTAAAATAGTTTTCATACAAGTGCTGTAAAAACATTTTCTTTAAGCTTTTTAGGCAGACAATTTCTAAAAAACTTGATAAGAACTTACTGTACTTGTTCTTGGAAGGGGAGGGAGATTTGTGTGTAGTGGGGTTAGATGTTTCAATCTCTCTCTATCCCATCTCTTTTTTAATGACAAGGATATATGTATTCATGCATGTTGTGCTCTCTGACTTATGGCAGATAGACAGGATTTTACATATTGGATGTTTAATGTATTCACTCCCTAACTCCAGTTACTCCATGGGCTCTAGGTAACTAATTATTTCCCATGAATTCAAGGACCATGACTGTTTGTGCATCTATTAAATCTCCCATCCAGTTCAGATTTCGCATACCCTTAAACAAGTGATGCATATTGTGCTCTGCCCTTACAGAGCATGTGAAACTTCGGGAGCAGTGTGAAAGAACTAGGTCTGGCCACCACTTTCTCGCTTTCCTTTTAATGTTGAGCTTTTCTAGCTTTCCTTTTAATGTTGAACTTTAAACACAGTAAACTTTAAAATAAGCAAAGTCAGTTCTCACTTAAGTAGTCACAAGAAATATACACACTTTGCCGCTGATCCTAAGTCTTTTTTTTTTTTTACTGTAAAAGTGAAACATGACATAATGAATTAAAACAGTATAATGACTAGTGTGTACTTCATCTCCAGTTGCTAAGTTGCCCTGGAGACTGTTGCTTACAATTTCTTTTGTAACATTCCAGAAACTTTTCATGCATACACATGTATGTGAAATTACATGATTATTTTAACTGGTCCTCTTTTGGGTGGTGAGGCATATTTTAATAGATGGCAGGTACAAATTAGATGGTTGTACCATTATCATCACTTGTACGAAAGCCAGGAAAATCAGCACTGATTTTGAAAGCAGCCATCTCTTAAGTACCACATACAGTAATCCAGGGTGCAGGGTGTAATGTATCCTTAGATATAATGAGTTACAGTTGCTGTGGGATTCAGAACCACATTTTCTGCCTGTTGTGAAGAAAAATCTCAGCAAGGCACCCTTTTCTAAAAAGAAGTTTTTCTTAGTTTGCCTTCAACTTCTGGATCTTCTCTCCTGACTTCTATATGAATTATTCAACTACTTTTTCACAGTTTAGCTTTGGGGTTTTATAAGTTATAGTGAGTTTTATCCTTATCAGCAAGAGTAGCTGATAGTAAGATTGTAGCTGAGAACCCATTTATTAAAACAGCCTGTTTAATAAACGTGGTAGTCATTTGTAGGTGAAAACTTGGCAAACTGGGTCTTGATCTTGGAGGAGGGTACCTTTCCCTCTTTCTAGAAACAATTATATTAAGGAGAAGAGTGCTTATAAAACCAACTCAGTCAAAGTTTATGGAACTCCTAAAATTTATACCAAGATCAGATTGGTGTCCAAGCTCGCTTTTATAAGTTTCGAGGAACAAACAGTGATTAAATGATGCTTTTAAGCTGTATCTAAGATACTCTTTTTTGGTGTCTAAGTTAGAATAATCGCTATATAAGGAAGGATATTGCACTTTATTCTGTTTGGTCCCTTAATGTATATTTAACAGGAAAAAACGGCAATTTTTTTTCCCCAGGAAAATCTTTGCAAGGTAGGTTCTGACTCTGTCAGAACTCTGGTGACTTCACTGTGGTATTTGTGTACCCTGAGGGGACACTATTTTAGTTTGTCTCACAAAGGCCTGATTCACATTTTGCAGGTTTCAACTTGAGAAGTTGAGGAGCTCTTCTTTAATGGCCAGCAGTTGGTGAACAGTTTTATAAAGTCGCTCTTGGCTGGTTTCCTATTCTACAATTCACTGCTTTTCCTCCAAATACCTTCTTCATGTTTCTAGAGTATTTAGAAAAACAATGTACACATTAGGAGAAAATTCTGGAGCTGTAAGCTCCCTTCCACCCATGATTTTGTCGTTGACTGCATTTGTGGGAGGGACGAAGCTTGTCTATTTCAATTCTAAATCCTCTTAGGAAGTCAGATATACCTTTTGCTGTTCACTCCTCAGCCTTGTGCATACATTCTCACATTACTTCCAAGTATCCTGCAAACATATTTTAAATACCTACTAAATGCATGGCGCAGTACCTGACAGAAGGGTGTAGAAGATTGAAGGTCCATTCTTCAGAAGTTTATACTCGATTAGGTGGAATTTTGGCTTCCCTGATGACTCAGATGGTAAAGAATCTGCCTGCTATGCAGGAGACTCGGGCTCGATCCCTGGGTCAGAAAAATCCCTTGGAGAAGGGAATGGCAACCCAATCTAGTATTCTTGTCTGGAGAATTCCATGGACTGAGGAGCCTGACGGGCTGTAGTCCATGAGGTTGCAAAGAGTCAGACACGACTGAACAACTAGCACTTTCAGTTACTTTCGTTTGGAATTTTCATACCCAGATGTAATGCCATTACAATACTAAATCAGGAGGGCCTTTGTAGTATTTTAAAGCATCCAGTCAATTACTGATTAGATTTTCATAACTCATTGAGGGAAGGGGAAGATGAGGACCTGAGGTTGTGATTTGCCAAAAATTACAGTGGCGGTAGGTTTTTGACTCAGTCTAACATAATAGCTCCTTCAGCTCTTAGCTCCTCTAACAGATCTCTCAAAAGAATAACTAGTTTATCCCAGGGCAACTTTAAAATACAAGTTCATGTATATACTGATTCAGAGATACCAAACTCCCTTGGTTTTCCTTCTCCTGCCTCTGTTCCTGTCCACTTAACGTTTCTGAATTTCTTTTTTCTTTTTTTTTTCATGTTACTTACTCTTCTTGAATGAACTTATCTTAATCTGAAGGCTTTCATTACTGTTGGCAAATCAGTGGATTCTAAATTCACATTTTCAAGACAGTTTCTTCTCCAGGTTGGACATGGTCAGTTTGGGATGTCCAGAGGTCATGTCTAAAACTAAATTCATTCCTTATTATCTTATCCAGTTCAAATCTGTATCTTAATGAAATGAAGATACAGCTAAATTACTGTTTAGCCCTGAGACTCTCATCCATTCTTTTGCCAAGTGAAGAAGTGAAGTCGCTTAGTCGTGTCCAACTCTTTGCCACCTCGTAGACTGCAGCCTTCCAGGCTCCTCTGTCCATGGGATTTTCCAGGCAATAGTACTGGAGTGAATTGCTATTTCCTTCTCCAGGGGATCTTCCCAAACCAGGGCTCGAACCCGCTTTACCGTCTGAGTCACAAAGACCGTGCTTTATAGGCACCAGTAAGGATTACTGTTTGGCCGGCAGATAGCATCCACTGCTGAAAGTCTCTGGGCAGCTGTAACTCCATCACTTTCTTTCCCACCCATCCTTACTGCAGTCTGACCAAGACTCCACTTTCACTTCCTGTATCCAGCCGTTATGTCTCTTGGATCCTTATCTTTATCTTGCTTTACTGTAGCTCCCCATGGAATTCTACCTTGATTACTGCAGCAGCTTGCTAACTAATTTGGTGGTGTTTCTGCCTCCAGTTTTGCTCTTTCTTGTTTGGGCAGCCATTGCCTGGGACTGAGCACTGGTTCTAAAATGCAAACCTGTTGATGTTATACCCCAGCGAAAAATTTCTGCAGTGGTTCCTCAAGCCTTTAAGATAAAGTCCAGACACCTTGTCATGCTGTGTAAGGTACTTTAAGGGTCTGGACCTTTTTAAACTTCTAGGCTTATCTTCTGTCATTTCATGTGCTCAGAGGGTTCCTTCTCTGGTTTGGGACACTTCTCCCAGGTGTCACCACTTTTAGGAACCCTTCCCCAGTTTGTTTCTCTTATCCCTTTCCATCCTACTCCCTGGCCTGGATTAGATCTTCCACTCACACCACCCTGTAGGTATCTACCACAGCACTTACCACATGGCATTGTCTTGCTTTACTTTTCTCCACTTCTAGACCAGGAGGTTTTTGAAGGCCAGGTTGGAGATTTATGTTTTTAGTTTAGTTGCACACAAGGTTAGTTAATTGCTTGCTATGCCTCAGCACCATACAGATTCCTGGATGTATAATGATTCATTGGACATTGCCCTGACCTTCTGAAACTTGTGGCTTAGATACGGAATCCTAGGTCTCTCTCCTGAGTGTGGGCAGGCAAATTATAGCCCACATGCTACATCCAGCCCTGGGCTGCCACCTTTTTTTGTATGGGCCATGAGCTGAGGACAGTTTTTACATCTTTAATTGGTTGAAAAATCAAAAGAAGAAAAATATGACACATGAAAATTATATGAAATTCCAATTTTAGTATCTGTAAAATTCCTTGAAACACAGTCAAGTTCATTTATTAACATATTGTCTCTGGATACTTTTGCACTGCAAAGGCAGAGTTGAGTGTGTCAATATGTCCTGGCCCACAAAGCCCAAAATGTTTACTGTCTGACCCTCTACAGCATGAGTTTGGTGACCTCTGCTTTAGACGGATGCATTCAGTGTTACATAATAGTTCACCATTTGGAGGGAGGCTGAAGGGTTTATATCTTCAATGCTTAACAGTCTGTCTGGCATAGTGTTCAATAGGTATATGAAAAATGAGTAAATGAATGCCTGAACTATAAGAAGCCCCAAAACAGTCCACATTAACTTACATTCTTCTCAGTAACACTTTTGAACTTGAATTTATCAGTGCCATCTCTTCATTTTCTTGAGATATATGCCGCTGTTAATATGGTCCATAGTGGTTTTATATCTGTAGCTTTAAAGAAAAGTACTAAGTTGGGTGTGGAACTGATACAGAATTGAAAGATCTGTGATTGTCCTTTTTGGGGGGCAAAAATTAGACTTTTATATGATTTAAAGTTAGCTGGATAAATTTTATGAGTAAACCATATGCTCAGACCTTCTGGAACTTGTGGCTTAGATGTGGAGTCCTAGGTCTCTCTCCTGAGTGTGGGCGGGCAAATTATAGCCCACATGCTAAATCCAGCCCTGGGCTGCCACCTTTTTTTGTATGGGCCATGAGCTGAGAACAGTTTTTACATCTTTAATTGGTTGAAAAAATCAAAAGAAGAAAAATATGACACATGAAAATTATATGAAATTTGAATCTCCCTTGTGACTGTTCCTGAAATTTTAATGTTAATATTGTGTATTTTTCTTTAGAAATAGACATAAATTTTATTTTAAAATATGTATTCACATCTCTATTGTTGAAATAGACTCTAAAAGGCTATTATTATTAAGCAGTTGTGGGGAAGGGTTGCAGTGAAATATCTTTATTTGCTTATTGTGTGTGGCATTTTTAGTTTATTTAACTCATTAGGATGCAGTTGGAATACAGGGATACTGAGGCATGCCTTTTCTGCAGGATAGTGAAGAACCACATTAAAGTGGTTAGACATGAATAATAACCACTTATTTGTCTAGAGTTAACAGGCAGCAAAACCAACAGATGCTTCTTTCCTTGGTTCTTGTTTCCAGCTGTACGTAATTGACAGCTCTGCTGCTGTTTGAGTTTTAGGAGAAAGTGTCAAAATTTAGAGCAGAGCTGTTTGTTTATTTTTACTGTCCAAAATTCTGGAGGAGATTGTTAAAAATAAGAGATTGCAAATCTGCCCCTCATTTTAAACTGTCGTTTCAAAGGGTAAAATTTCAAGATGACTGTGTGCTAGTTCTGTCCCTTTACCTGAATTTCTTGCCCTAAGATTTATAAGAGGGCCTTGCTAAGATTTGCAAACCTCTCCTTTCTTATAAAATGATCAAGTTAGATGTTGCTCATTCAGGCCTAAAATGGACAGCTTGCTAAAAGGGGTTAGCAGAAAACTCATTTATAGAAATGTTGCTGAGGTTTTAGAGTTTTGTGCCAGACTGTGGTGACACTAATTAAGTACATCTGCCTTTCTTTCCATGGACTCTTCCAGGGGGACCAGCCTAAAATAACTGGGTCCAGTCAGCCTGGTGCCCTATGCAGCTACATGTTCATGAATAAAATAAAGCAGACTTATCTCTTTCTTAGACAGTGGTGCTCTCAGATCTCTTGTGGCAAGGCTGGGAGATGAATTAGGGGATTTACGTTATTTCTTTTAAAACTTAGGAGTTGTACATTCCCTCAGCTCCCTGCTTTTACTCTTTGTTTCCAGCTGCACGGCTGCTTCCTATTAGATTGCAGTCAATATTGAATTTTTGCTGTATCATCTTTTTTTGATTTTTGTTATTTTATCTTCTTTCTGTTTTGCAAGTTTTTAAAAGTAAAAATTCAGGATCAGCCTCCTTCACTTAAAAAAAATTTTTTTTGGAAGTAAAAAATACAAGTGGTCCTGTGTAGTTAGGGACTCAATGACTTTTGTTCGTGATGATAAATCACAGTGTACATGAAGAATGATTGCCCATGGCAGTGACTATAGAGATGCCTTCAGTGTTTTCAGAGACATGATCATTGATCAGGTTTTCTTTTTCTCCGTTATATTTCTCACTTTACGTTCTGTATCTTGAGTTGCATGGAGATTACATAGGTGTATACGTATATATAGATTCAGAGCCATACATTTAATATTTGTACACTTCATTGTATGTGATTATTCAAATTAGCAAAAAGAATTAAGAAACATTTCAGTCTTTTAAAATACAAAAAGTATATAGGTGATTTTTTTAGTTTGAGGTGTGATTTTAGTTTAAAATAGGAGAGCACAGAATCTGAGACTTAAACTCTGTTTCTCTTGCCGTCTTTCTATGCCACCAGCAGTTGCTGGTATTAATAGGCATTAAGAAATGTTTTTTTGAATGAAAGGATGAACAAGCCAACCAGCTGATCTTCATTGAGGTGTCAGCTGATTTTAACTGACGTACCCACAGAGTAGGTTCAGAAAAGCATTCAGTTGAGCTTCATAGTAAGTCTCAGGAGGTGGAGTGTGGGCAGGTGTGCAGGGTGAGCAGTTCTCTTTGCTCTTCTCATCACTACCTTTAACCAAGTAAGGATTTGGTTAGTCACCCCTATGGATAGTAATAAAAGATGACTGGTGACTGCTCTGAGGTGGAACAGGTTGAGTTTAGGTTGGAATTCAGATCTGCTGTGGATAGATTATGCTCTTGCCACCTTGCTATGTTAGAACAAGCCTGGTAAGTGATGGAGAGCTGAAGAGGACCTTTTAACTGGGCAGTGAAATGAAAGTACACCAAATGGGGCTACTGAGCCTGGTTTCTCTGACAGATCTCTGCTTGAGCGCTGGATTCGGATTGTTTCTTTAAAAAGGATCTTTGCACTTGTGAAGAAGAGAGAATTGTTAGCAATGGAAAAATACTAGGTTTTGGGTGCTTATACTAGCTTTATATTTAGCTGTTAACAGTTCTAGGAATTTCTAAGGAATTTATTGAATTTCAGAATGAGATCCTGTGTTTTGTCAGTGTCTACTGATAGGAAAAGTGTACCACGTAGCGCGTTTCCTGAAGGGTGGTTGGGAACACTAACTTATCTCCTTTCTGCGTTATCCGTCACTCCTTTTGGTTGTTGAGAATGGCTGAGTTAGTTAAGTTGCTTACTTTATCTGACATCTTTAAAGATAAGTCTGTCAGGGCCATCTCCAGTTTATTTCATTTCCTCTGCTTCATGTCAACTCTCTTACATTGTGGCTTTTTGGTTATTCATGTTTGCTGACTGATTAGGTCTAACCACCTTTTATTGATTGATAAATAACTGCTGTGGTCCCAGGAGATTTCTTGGTCACTGTTTCCTCTTTCAAGCTCAAAAGTGACTCCCTTCACCTTGATTTTGATTGCTGTAAATGTTAGTTTATAAATCTACAACTCTGTCTATGTAATCTGTCTTATCTGTGTATCTATCTGTCATTCTGTGTTTATGTCTTTAGGTTCCCCAGAGCACTCCTGAGCTAAGGTTCAATCAGGGAATTCCTAGATCCCTTAAAATTAATTTTTTTTTTTTTTTGCTTTCTTTCTGAAGAAGGGGTTTATATTTCCCACTTGGATTTTGTATTTTGTATTCCTCCACCACAACATACTACCTGCACTTCTACTAAGATGAGGTGTTACTTAATCACAGTCCTGCTTTATCTGCTTTCTTTATAGAGCTGCTTTGTACACATTGCTGTGACACAGGCATTACATCGAGTGACTGATGATTTTTAAGTTCACATTTCTTATGAAAAGGATGGCACTCATGGCTGCATCCTAGTCTGTGTATTGGGCTTAAAAATGCCCCCACCCCTTTTGCCAGTTGGGAAAATACGGAAGCATAAGCGGGTTTTTCCATCAGCTGTCTTCAAAGAGAATAAAAGGATGTTAAGTATTTCCAAGAGAAGAGCTTCACAGTTTTTGAAAAGGGGGTCATGACAGCTTGTTGAAAATGAGTTGAACAGCTTCTATTATTGCACTTTCTGTTCACTGGCAGGGACTGGGAAGTGATGTTTTCCTGCTCTGGCAACAAAGATCCTGGTTAGAGGCAGGAATGGTTTGCCCAGATGTTCTCAAAATCTGAGGTCATCTTATTATCACCGACTACTGAGGACTAAGTTATAGTAGCTTGGCAATGTGAAATGATGAGGTCTAGAAATGGATTTTCTTTTCTGACTCTGTCCTAAACAACTTCAGTTTTCTGGAATGTTGGCATCTCTGGACTTTTAAATATGTGGCTAACTAGAATAATTTTGGAGTTGAAAAGGGACTTAGGAAAGCTTAAGCTGTTAAAAAATGTGTTCTACGGATGGGTCCTTGTGTAGTTTGCTTAATTAACTTCTTACCAAAGAAGTTAGGGTGTCGTTGCCTTGGCTTAGCAGTTTTGTGCTTTGGTGTTGCTGTTCTCGTCCCCTGCCGGTTCCTGCTGCTTGTGGACCTTGTTCTGACAGGACGATGACTTCTATTGTTCAGTGCCACTGTTTTTAGACTGTTCTTATTATTTAAATGCCAGATCCTGATCTGGTAATGGTGCGCATCCTGAAATTTTCATTGAAGTTGTGTTCTTTTTTGGAGGTGAGAAGAAACATGAGGCCAAAGGTGTACATTGTTGGGGGGGAGAGACAGCTGGAAACCAAAAGAGCAATTGTATACTTTAATTGCTTTGGTCATGTGGTTGCCCCTTCATGGCAAAAGGGTCTTGTTCTGTGGGCTTGAGCATCTAGCATTAATTTTCAGAGTGGCTCTGTGCATGGTTGTGAATTTCTAGTGAGTATTTTAGATAAGTCATGGGATAGAAAGTCTGTTGAATACCAGATTCTTACAACTCTGCTACAGATTATGAAAGTTTGTGGGCCCATCTGTAATGCAGCTGTAATAAAATTTGTTTACTTTATCAGGACCGTTTCAGAGGCTCAAGCTGGTTTGTTTACTGCTGTTTTCAGCATTTTTGTTGCTTGCCAAGAAATAAAGTTAGCATCAGTTCCTGGTGCAATTGGGATCGTTCAGTTTTGTGGCCATTCTGATAAAGCTTGGTTTTGTTTTAGGCCCACTTTAAAGTTATTGTATCCTGGCACAAGACATGGATGGTAAATCTAGTGTACCCGAAGATACGGTGTGCAAATTAACAAACTTTCCAGATGTGTGGAGACTGTAGGCTTGTTTTCTGTGCTGTTTTTCTGTGTTCTTCTGTGTGTATCTATGCTTTCCCGTTTTGTTTTGTTTTAAATAGGAAAACCCCTTGGGGAAGAGGGATCTGTTCTTTGGAATGGGGAACAAAATAAGTATTACATTTTTTTGTGAAACCTTTAAGTTGGATTTGCCATTTCTGTGAGAGAAAGGAGAGGCAGCTTTGTTTCCAAAAGGGAGACTGCTAGGAAGGCTGGTGTTGGGGTGCGACTCTGTGGAAGTAACTAAAAGGACTTCTTCACATCCCTAGTGATTTTCAGTTATGAAATGGGCCACTAATGCTCTGAATCAGCAGCCTTTTAACCACGCCTGACTAAATAGACCTTGTTTTTGAAATTCACAGCAGTGTCTAGATCCCTGCTGTCTTTTTGTCCATCCTGCTAACACACAGCTGTTTTTGTTCATACATCATTTTATGTTCAACTGCCTGGTGACTTCCTCAGGTCCCTTTTATGGTGAATAATGGACACATGGGAGTTCAGACACCCAAGTGTGTGATTATTCAAACAGGAAGTCTCCAGGAAACACAGTAACCTTGTCAGAGGAACAGAAGGTGGTATGGGAAAGGCCATTGATGATTTTAGGCTTAAAACATCTACAGGGAAGAATCTGACAACTTCTGAGATAAGGACATTCTGTAGCTTATAAAAGGGGTGGTTTATTTGGAACTTGTTTCATTTTCCCCCCTAGACATTTGGAGTAGTCAGCCTCCATAATCTATAACATAGAAATGGAGGTAAAAGAGCAGCAGTGTGGCATCAATGGCATTAAAAACAGAAGGAAGAACTTCCCTGGTGGTCCACTGGTTAAGAATCCACCAGCCAATGCAGGGTATACAAGTTCGATCCCGGGTCTGGTCTGGAAAGATTCCACATGTGGCAGGGCCACTAAGCCTGCGAGCTGTAACTACTGAAGCCCTCCTGCCCACCCTAGAGCCTGTACTCTGCAATAAGAGAAGCCACTGCAATGAGAAGCTTGCATCCTGCAACTAGCGAGTCACCCCCACTTGCTGCTGCATCGAGAAAAAGCCTGCACACAGCAGTGAAGACCCAGTGTAGCCAAAACTAAATAAATTAAAAAAAAAAAAAAAAACCAGGAAGGAGACTCTGTGGGTCTTGGAAAGAAGGTGCAACAACTCATCTTTCCTGGAGGTGACAATGAGGCCGTACACAGGAACAAGCAAATGACTGGGACTTGACAGGGACTGAGGGACCTGATGGGATTGGATTGGATTAAAAGAAGGTTCTTTTACAGATCCTATGATTATTGAGTGCAGAAAGAATATGAGATAAAGATGTGGATTCTAGTGGGAGAGCAAGCATGTGTATATCAGTGAACATGCTGAGACAAAATATAAAGCACTATAAGAGAAAGATCAGAAATTCCACGTGACTGCACAGAACTGATTGTGACTGATGAAACGATTCCCAGACCACTTACCTGGTGACCTATCAGATTCCTACCAGCTTTGAGAGTCCTTGATTATATGATGGAGGGCTTGTTAGAACTAGTCAAATAAATTCTCTTTTTAGATTTGAAAGTGAAAATTAAATCTGGATGTTAAAGAGGTGGGTAGCTCTGCATTGACAGCAGTTTGTATTACGCAGGTGGAGTGATGCAGATGCTGAAGAAAAGAATTCTGCTTTTGGCTTAATTAGTGGAAGCAATGGTATTTGAAGGAGTATTAGGTATGTTCGTTGTGTGCTTGGAACTCTGCCCTTAAGTTCCAGTCATGGTCATGTTCAGACAGCATGGGTGCCACTTTGTCTTGATTCCTTACCTTGTTTATTTGGTTAACTTTTAATTGTCCTTCAGAACTCATGGCATATCTCAGTTTCTCTGGAAAGATTTTGATTTCTAGTTCCTCCTGCCCCTCCATAGCATTTGCTGTCATGTTGTTCAGTGTCCATGTATTTGTTCATTTCTGCAAATCACTGAACATACTGCATGCCTGTGATTCGAGAGGCGCTAGATTGTCCTGTTTCGTTTTCCCCATTAGACTGAATTCATTGAGGATAAGATGAATTTATCGATTTTTCAGTTCATTTACCTAAAGAATATTTATTGTCTGTTATGTGAAAAGCACTGTGGGGCTTCCCTGGTGGTCCAGTGGGTTAGGAGTCCACTTTGCAATACAGGAGCTTCCCTGATAGCTTAGTTGGTAAAGAATCCGCCTGCAATGCAGGAGACTCTGGTCGATTCCTGGGTCGGGAAGATCCGCTGGAGAAGGGATAGGGTACCTACTCCAGTATCGTTGGGCTTCCCTTGTAGCTCAGCTGGTAAAGAATCTGCCTGCAATGCAGGAGACCTGGGTTCTATCCTTGGGTTGAGAAGATCCCCTGGAGAAGGGAAAGGCTACCCACTCCAGTATTCTGGCCTGGAGAGTTCCACGGACTGTATAGTCCATGGGGTTGCAAGGAGCCGGGACATGACTGAGCGACTTTCACTTTGCAGTGCAGGGACGCCCAGTTCCATCCCTGGTCTGGGAAGATCCTACGTGCCTCAGAGCAATTGAGCCCTCCCTCTAGAGCCTATGCTCAACTACTGAGCCCATGCGCCGCAACTGCTGAAGCCTGCGTGCTCTGGAGCCGGTGCTCCAAAACAGGAGAGGCCACTGCAGTGATAAGCCCGTGCGCCACAACTAGAGAGCAGCCCCCATTCACCGCAGCTAGAGAAAGCCCTTGGGCCGCAGCAGAGACCCAGTGCAGCCAAAAAACCCTAAATTTTTAAAAAGGCCCTGCAAGGTGCTGGAGATGGGACAGAAAAGAAGACCTAGAGCTTAACTTCTGGGTGAGAGAGAGGCCCTGACCCTAGGAGGGGTGTGTTGACTTTCTTTATTACGTTGGCTTATGTATTCTTAGTGTATTGCATAATACCTTTCATATTGTAGCAAGTGCTCCAAAGTTTGCTGAATGAATGAATTCCTGTTTCTGTGGGGCACCAGCTGTAGAATGCAGATAAAAGAGAGAAACAGTAATTTTGTTTAAATTTGTCTCAAGATGGAGTTGGCCTTTTACATAGGGTAATTGACACTGGCTCAGGTGGAGGGGAATGGCTGGTCCACGATGTCGCTCCCTCACCGGTGTTGTCCTCCCTCAGTCTTCTCTGAGCTATAGTAGTAAAGAGCTGCGACGGTGGAGTCGTTCAAGAAGCAGAGGTTTTTCCTTCACGTGGTGGTCCTGAGTGGTCAGCAGGGCAGCTGTGATCCACACAGACACTCTGGGGCCCAGGGTCCTTTCCTCTTCATAATCTGCAGTTCCTCAGGGTGCTGTCTTCAAGTGTGTGGTTGAAGCTGATCATAGGCCCCTCTTTTTTCCAAAAGAGAAGATACTGCTGAGGTGTGTGGCTTAATTCTCAAGACCGAGACCCTACAGAGTCCACATCACTGTATCATCTGCCATTGGAGAGCACTTAGCCGCCTGGCCACTCCTGTACGCATTGGAGGCTGGGAAATGTAGTCTGGTTGGGCAGCCAGAGCCAGCCACAAGTCTGTTACAGTGATGGAGGGCAGGGAGCAGGGGGCTGGCATTGCTCCTGTTGTTGTTCAGTTGCTAAATCGTGTCTGATTCTTTGTAACCTCACGGAATGCAGCACACCAGGCTTCCCTGTACTTCACTATCTTCTGGAGTTTGCTCAAACTCATGTCCATTGAGTCAGTTATGCCATCCAACCATCTCATCCTCTGTAGCCGCCTTTTCCTGCTGCCCTCAATCTTTCCGGGCATCAGGGTCTTTTCCAGTGAGTCGGCTCTCTGCATCAGGTAGTGGTGTGCCTGCCAGTCCCTGCGCTGTGGAATCCTCTCTTTACTGAGTTTTGGTTTTCCTGAAGTGCATTGTTCAGAGGATCCCATTCTGTGGCTAGCAGTTTTAGGAAGTGGATTTAGAAAAGTGAGCAGACACTTTCTCTGCAGACCTTCACACCCCTAGGTCTTCAGGAGAAGAGCCTCTGAAGAATAGGGTGTGTGCTCGTCCTGCTCTTCTCAGTTGCAACATTCATTCCCTACCTCTGCACAGTTCATTTGATTCTGAGATATCAGTTTTTATTCTCATGGTCCCTTCTTGACACTGAGATCTCACTATAGTAGTGTCTGGTACTTGCCCTGATGGGCTCTGTATCACATTCATCTTGGAGGAGAAGCACATCCTTGCAGGATCGTTATGTCTTGATTTACTTGACAATACTGAGCGTGTTTACCTTCCGTCATGATGGATAAATCACGCTGTTTTAAAATCCAGATGTGTTTCAGAAACAAGCACTCCAGAAATAATAAAACAGAGCCTATTGTTTGTACCACTTACTGGTCACTTGAACATATAGTCTTGTCCTGGGATGTTTTTAAATGCATGTTTATCTTTTCCTTCAATATGAGTTGAGTTCACTGAGGGTAGGAACTATATTTTAACCATTAATTAGGTCAGAGAGTTAGAGCCAGGTCCCTGACTTACAGAATTGTAGTAAATTGAATAAAATCAATGTGTATGATATAAAACCCATAGTGGTACCCCCCAGTCAAATACTTTACTAATCTCTGCAGTGAAATGTATTCGTAATTTTATGAATTAAAGGCTATAAGGACCTCACACTAGCTCAAGTCATGTTGTCAGATGTTATGAAAATCCTCTGCTATTTAGAATTTTTTGGTTTAGAATCACAGATATAGGATTATGGATTGTATCACATTTGATTACATATAAGTTCTACCACTTTCACAGATACTGGTCATAGAACTACTAAAGACTGTAAAAATTTGACATACAACAGACATTTGATGAATTAGTTATTTTCTAAATGATTGAATAAAGTCCATTTAACAGGAACTTTTATTTCATTGAAAGGGTGAATTTCAACAGATGTATTTTAAGATAATTTGAGTGGATGGGTTATTAAATTATGGTGAAGTAAAAGTGTCAGCCACTCAGTTGTGTCCGACTCTTTGCAACTCCATGGATTGTAGCCCACCAGGCTTCTCTGTCCGTGGGATTCTCTATGCAAGCATACTTGAGGGAGTTGCCATCCCCTTCTCTAGGGGATCTTCCTGACCCAGGGTTCACAGCCTGGTCTCCCACATCACAGGCAGATTCTTTACCATCTGAGCCATCAGGGAAGCCAAATTATGGTGAGAGTATTGGAATTCCAAATAGAGCATTAAACATAGTTTTCAAAGAAGTAGTTTATGTTTTGTTTTTTTGTAGAAATGCAATTTTATCTCCATTGCCTATGTTAGGAATGTGGCTGCTTTAAAGCATTTCACTTGAGATACTTCTTGAATTGGAAGTTAATTCTGATTTTCTTCTTGTTCTCAGAAACACATGATTTCCGTGATGTCTGTGTCCTTGCTGTCTCCACCCTTTATTTTCCTCCCTATCTACCTACTTACAGCTTTTTTTCTTTCTGTCCAGTTAAGTCAGTAAGAAAGCAAAGTCATTAGGAATCTTTGACGAGTTACTCATGTTGGGAATGCCTTATAAATGGTTATAAATGATTGCTTTTGCCTGTAGGGTTCTCTCAGCTTTGTTTTTGCTTTCTGAAAGATTGTGGTCTCCTTGAACTGATATCTTTTTCCTTTTTCTTAGACTCATTGTTTTTATTTGCTTTCATGTCCTTTGCCATCGCTCTTGCCTGAATATATATCGTGTTGTCCTCTGTGCTTTATCATTCCATTTTCTGTTGAAAGGAAATTGCCTTCTCTAAAAATTCTTTTCCACATTCTAGAAATGTGAGACAGTAGTGCTTATTGTATCGCTCATTGGTCACTTGAGCATACCATCTTGTTCTGGAATCTTTTAAATGTGTACTTATTTTGTTTCTTCATACGAGCTCATCGAGGATGGGAGCCATGGGTCAGCAATTCAGTTAGGTACTTGATTTATGAAGTCCATAGGCATTTGCATATTCTTTGTCTTGATGAATCAGAAAATTCATTTCTAAATTGAGAAGCATAGGGCTGAATTCAGCAAATATGTCCAGACTTTGTGAAAAAGTGTTTGGAAGAGGTGTGTTTATTGACCTTTGGAGAAAATCCACAGAGCTGTTTTCTCGAAATTTAAGACATCATCCTTGTTGTGGAC
Source organism: Ovis aries (assembly GCF_016772045.2). Lineage (NCBI taxonomy): Eukaryota > Metazoa > Chordata > Mammalia > Artiodactyla > Bovidae > Ovis > Ovis aries. Next base: position 63,521,501 of record NC_056065.1, read on the forward strand.
AGTAGTAATGGAAGACTTGTCTTTTTGTTCTGATGAACTTTCTTTTGAGACCTGAAGAAATAGCTGAGACCAACCATAATTTTGTTTCTTTTTAAGTAAGCCTTATGCTCCTTTCCAGGATCCAGAGTGCCAAGTTAAATACCTTTCTTTTTTTAGGAGAGCAGAGTTTCTCAGACTGAAACTTTTAAGAGTTTCTGTTTCTCTAAGGATAAAGTAAGTCCTATAAAGTAGGTGTTGAAATTACTTCTTCATGTCATTTGAAACTTATTACAGTGTAATACTTCTTACAAATTCTTAATACTAATTGTCAGTGAATCCAGGGATTTTTCCTCAAGGAGGAAATCCCAGTGTCACCTAGGCTAGTGGTCCTTAAGTACTCACCAATGGCAAACTGAGTCATCCCTGGAGTTCTTTGTGTGTGTTTTGTCTGTTTTGAAATACAGATGGTCAGCTGTGTGTTTTGTACGTAGAGTTAAATGCAAGACAAAATAGATACTTATGCTGTTTGTTCAGCAGATGCTCTGTTTCCGTGCACGGAAATCTGGAGTAGTAGCGAACACTTCTCTGTGTTCATTTCTGCCCACCCTCCCCACCCTAGATATCCGCTACCCTGGGTTTTATGTTTTATTTCCTTGCTTTTAAAAGAAAGTCGTTTATCATCTCTAGATAGTGTATTGCTTGTTTTTGAACTTTATAAAAATGATTTATGTAGTCGTCAGCGCTTTGTTAGTAACCACTTAATACCTTTCTAAGATGTACTTGTAATTTTTTGTTCTTATTCCTGTGTAGTATTCTATTGTGATTATACTATAGATAATTTATTGGTTATTCTGCTGATGGACATTTTTTGGTTATGATGAGTAATGTTCTGTGAGCATTCTCACATATGTCTTCTGATGCTTATGTGGGAGTCTGTCTAACTGGGTTGCTGGATCTTAACTCGTGTCACCGTTTTTATGAGATCATGCAAGTTGTTTTCCAGAGTGGTTGTGATGGGTTAAATGCTCACTAGCAGTGTTAATAGACAGTTGATCCACATTTGGTATTGTCAGAACTCTTAAATTTTGCCCATTTGATGGTGTAAAATTATATCTCAGTTGTTTTATTTATAAGGGTGAATATCTTTTCATGTATTTATTGGTCTTTCATATTTCCTCTCCTGTAAAATGTCTCTTCATGTTTTTTGCCCATTTATTGATTTGCCTGTTTATTCATTTGTAGAATTCTTCCTGTATTCTTGACACTAATCTTTCATCAATTACGTATTTTCTGTATCTTCTACCAGTGTGTGATTTGTCTTTTATATTCCCTGTAATAGCTTTTGGGCAGAATTTTTTAATTTTAATGTAATAATTGATTTGTGTATTGTCTTTATCTTCTAAGATAAGTCCCTTTCAAACTTATTCTTCTATTTTACGAATATCCTAGCTGTCTTTGGGCCTTTGCTCTTAAATGTGAATTTTAGATAGATGTTATCAAGTTCCTCAATAACCTCTATTAGGATTTTGGTTGAAATTGCATTGCCTTTATGCATCCATTTGGGTTGAATTGACATCTTGACAATTTTAAGTCTTTCTTTTAATGAGTGTAGTATAATTTAGTTCTTCTTTAATGAATTCCAGTAGTTTTTTCTTTAAGTGTACACTCTTTATTGCCAGTTAGAATCAGAAAACCTCTGACAAACGCCAGTGATGTTTTATAATTCTGTCCATGTGAACCCTGCCCTTTTTCTGTTAGAATTATTCCTGGATACATTTTCGATGTTCTTGTTATTTTAACTTTTTTCTAAATCATGTCTTCTATGTCTTTGTTGCTGGCATGTAAGAATGTAACTGGTTTTTGTATATAAGGTCACTTGCTTAACTCTTGCTTAATTTTCTTATTAATTCTAATTACTTTTCTTTAGACTCTTGGGTTTATATGTAAACAGTCATAATCTGTGAATAATAATAGTTTTATTTCTTCTTACAGACCTTTAACTCTTTTATTTATTTTTTCTTTTCCTTGCTGACTTGAACAATATACAAATTCCTGTTTAAACATTCCTCTTAAGGACTATGATTTTTACAAAGCTCTGCTAATTTGATAGACGAGAAATGCTTTATTTTAGGTTGCAGTTCTTTTGTAATCATTGTACTTATTGACACTATTTTTTATTCTGTTGCATATTTATTTCTGTAAGCTGTCTCACTTTCTTTTTTTGTAAAGAGATGTGGTATTAATACAAAATCTTTTTAGCTTGGTGTCTAACTATTTTGCTATTTAACCATTTTAAGGGACGTTTTGGCTACAGGTCACAGTGAATTAAAATACTTCAAATTGAGAATTCCTTGGTGGCCCAGTGGTTAGGACTCTGTGTTTTTGCTGCTGAGTGCCAGGGTTCATGCTAGGGGCATTCAGATCCTGCAAGGCACATGGCAGAGCCAAGGGGAAAAGCAGTACCCAGATATTATTCATCTCTTTGGTAAAGCTGGTACCACATAGTTGTTAATTCATATTGTTTGGCCTGATAAATAGTATTTTGGATAACAAAAACATTGCTACTTATAAAATTTACTGAAGACTTGATCAGTAAATTTGTTTCTCTAGAAAACAAAGCAGACTGTCTCAGTGGCAACACCAGGAAGCACTGGACCTGGGTTTTAATTTGTCTTCCTAACTGAATCATCCTTGATTTCAGTTTGATAAATTTCTCAAGCTCCTGAGATGTGTCAGGCCAGTTGTCATGAATTTTCTGTCATTAACGTGGGTCATGTGCTTTAAACTCTCTTACCCCTCTTTAAAACTGTTTTAATATACTTTGAAACCTTATTTGTAATCTGAGAGGTGGATTGAATTTTGAGATTTTTAAAACAAAGAATGGTAAATCTATGGGAATTTGTAGAAAGATTGTCTTGTACAGTGTAAAATGTGATAAATCTGAAGTTTTTTAAGTGTTTGGAATAGATAAGCCTCGTGGATTCTGCTGTACCCCCCAGAGAAGTGGTCCTCAGAAGAGTGTGGTACTGTCCCTTTAGGGGTATTTAGTACACGGGAGGCATAGAGGATGGAGTAGGGAAGGGAGGCAGTCCTACATAGCAAAGAATTGCCCAAGTCTTGCCCAACTTTGTGATTTCTCATGGGACATTTATGCTATTAAAAAACCTGATTATAAATATCTGAGCCTAGAACATAACTTTGTCTTTACACATAAACAGTTTTTTCCACATAACTTTATTATACATAATTTTCCATGAATACAGCCACTGTATAAATAAATAGTTTTTGAGCTTAGCAAGAGGAAAGTCATTTTTCTGCCAATAGTCCCTCTCATGGAGTTCAAGTTGCTTGTTCGACACATGTGTAGATCACACCACACTTCTAGCACTCAGAGTGACTCCGCGTGCATATTTGTATACTTAGCCTCTTTTTTTTCCTAAAATATCAAATGTCGAGGAAAGTATTGATCATATTCCGTTGAAATTTTGGAATTTGCTTTTACAGGTTTTCCTGCACATGAATAATTATTGATGTGCCTATCCTGCCAAGATGTTTTTTTCTTATGGAGCAATAAAATCATTAGGATTAGGTGAATATTTTACAAGGGAACATGCTGATAAAATTGGCTGAGATATATCATTCTAACCTGTGTTCTCTACTTCGGCAGTCTGTAATTTGGCCTGACTTGTTATACCTTCTCAGTTAAAGTGATATTTATTTTCTTAAAACACGTATGGGTTCATCTGGTGTGTCACTACTTTTGCTAACACCATTTTTCTTTATTGCATTGGCCCCCCATACCTCTGCCCCTTTGTTTTCTGAATATCGTGTATAGAAAGGCATCCAGTCCTATTTTTAAAAATGCAAACGTGGGACCTGCCTGGCAGTCCAGTGGTTAAGACTCTGCACTTCCATGGCAAGGGGCACAGACTCAGTGCCTGGTTGGGAAACTAAGATCCCACATGCCACGCAATAGCATGGCCAAAATAAAAATAAAAATAATAAGTGAGTAAAGGTGCAGACTTACTTGTTATAAGTTGGTGTCCGGTAAAGGTGTCTGATGGCCTTGAAATGCCTTTTAGTGGCGATGGAGAGCTTATCTGTTGAAATGCAGTTTCCTTTTGATTCCTGCTTTACATTACAGGTAGACCTACGCACACGCGTGCACCCTCCCTTGAAAGTTGTGTGTTGTAGATGGTAACCTGTGGGTTTCATTTTGGGATGGTGAAGGGAAGGCACTGCAAAATGTTCGTTGTAAAGTGAGGCTGCAGTCTGTCGGCTTGAGGGTCAGCCTACAGTGAGTCGTCCTTCCACAGGTAGTTTTCTCAACAGTCTCCTGTCTCCCCAGCCTCTCCCCTGTTTCTGAAGTACCAGCTGTTACTCCCTCAGGTGCTATCTTGTGCTACATCTTGGTGTATATATTGTCTCACCAGTTGGAGACGTTGATAGGCGGGGACTGTATCTTTGATTTCGTTGCCTCTCCAGTGTATTAATGTAGTTATTTGTGCCTGGTGTGCACTCCAGGAGTGTTTGCTGATATTTTTAATCTGCTTTTCCTCCATTATAATAGAAGCTGAAATCGAAGAAAAGTTCTCCATGATTCCTTACTCACTCTTTTTTTGGTGATTTTATTTTTTTAATGAAGAATGTTTTTTTAATCAAGGTACCATTGTTTTCTAACATTATATAAGTTTTATGTGTACAGCATTACATTTTCACTTCTGTACACCCTTCAGTGTTCACCACTGAACATTTAGTTTCTCTTCAGCTAAGTTTTTCAGTCTTAAGCTCTGAGTGGTGGGATCCGAGAGTATCTGTGGCTCTGGAATTCCCTCTCTTTTTCTCCTTTTAAGTGAGGTGGTCCAATGGATTTTTCTTAACCTGAGTTAAAATTCCCAATCATGAGTAGTTAGCAAGTCATGTCTGCCTTAAGATGCAGCTCGGATTTTGCTGGTTAGAATAGATTAGAGATGGGCATGAGTGCTTCAGCATTCTTCCCTTTGCACGTGGACTGGCGTGTGACTGCTTTGACCAACAGTGGGAGAGCAGACGTTCGAGGTTTAGCCTTTGAGAGGAGTGGCAGCCTCTGCCTTGGTCTCCTGGAGCCTGAGCCGCCATGGAGAAGTCTGACTACACTAAGACCACGAGACTTGAGAGTACGTGGGTAGACACTCTGGTGGGTGTTCTCAGCAGTGTCCAGCCTTCCATCCATCCCTGCCAAGGCACCAGGCATGGCCAGCCCAGCTGAATACTACCAAGTGACTTGAGTCAGCACCTTGCAGACTGCCAGAATCACCCAACTGAGCCCTTCCCAAATTCTTGACTCTCCAGATCGTGAGATATAAAAATGGTAGTTGTTGTTAACCATTGAGCATTGGAGTGGCCTTCTGTGCAGCAGTAGATAATTGGGCCAATTATTGAGTCTCTGGGGTATTGACTTGGAAAGCCCAAGCTGTGTTCCCCCCAAGGGGAATCAGTGTGTATTCCTTCCTGGAATGGTTGCTTTAAAAAAACAGCCTGTGGACTCCCAGCAGAAGTTGCACTTCTACTTGGCTTCCACTGGAGAGTAGCGGGAGAGGAGCCAGAAGCATCCCGAGGCTGTGCATTTTTGTGTGAGAACCGAAGCTTGGCAGTAGTTTTAAACCCAGTTCCAATCACGGGGATCTTGTGTCTGAGAGAGCAGACTCTTACAGTTGGTATCCTTTTGTGGCTGCTGCATGGGAGGCCGGTGTAGGAACCCATCATTAAGGTGATCTCAGGGAGAGCCATGAATGTGGTAACCCTAAGAAGCCGAGCTGTGTTCAGATTCTTGGTATCCATAGGTTCCTGCCCTTCCCCATGACCAAAAAGCTCCCCTGTCATTGCCTGCCAAAGAGAAGGTACATCCCCTGGTGCCATCAGCCATAGCCTTAACTACCACCATTTCCTTACAGGCGTCTGACTAGCTACCTGTCCATTTTTATGCAGCTTTCGTGCCTTTTCTTTGCTGTTCCTGCCTTCTTCAGAGGTACCCTGATTTCCACTCCTGATGCTGTCTCTCCCAAACTGTGCCAGCTGATACTCTGTTTATACCAAAATGCTAATTTCAGTTGCTTTCTTTGTCTTAACATCTTTAATTTCTTATTTTTCCTACTCATGTTCCTCCCTCTCCCTCACCTTGAGCACAGTCCATGTCTTTTTGGGTTGTTTGTCTTATCTCCCTTTGTGGATTATAAGCAGTTTGAGGACAGAGATGTTCTTATTCATTCATAATACGTAACAGTATTCATTAAATTATTTGGATTAAGTAGAAACCTTTTCTGCATTTGCATTTTCTTTCTTTCTCGAAGAAGCTACATAAAAGTTCTTGAGGGGCTTAGTGACTGGAAACCTAGGGAATTATTGTCTTGCGAGCATGTGGGTTTCCTTAGGCAAACACAGGTAGACGACACAAGGCACTCACACAATGATTACTCTGTCCCTCCTAGTGTTGGCTGGAGTTCTCTGTACTTCTGCTTCCTGTCCAGGAAGGATAAAGATCAGCCCTTTCTGAATTTATTTGTTTAAATTTATGGTACAAGAGTGTTATAAATCAGGTCTCTTGTTAGGGTTTTGCAATGCATTAAATTAAAAAACTTGAAAAATTTGCTTAAAGACTCAAAAACTTAGTTTCTTTGTCAATTTTTAATAGGTGAGTTTTCTCCTATATTTTTAACTGTAACCCTTTAGAAGGAATATTTTATATTGCCACGTATTCAGGACTATGGACACAGGTGTCTTAAGACAAGGCTTACTCTGATATTTCCATTCTAATTATTTTTTAAATGCTGACTTTGACCTACCAACTTTTTTTTTTCCATCTCAAGCCAGTGTATTGTTTGAAAAATACTTAGATCAGTAATAAGCTTGAATGGTAAAAGTCTGATCTTGGGACGAGTCGGCTTTCCCGAGAGAATTATCTGCCACTTAGGGCTCCTCGTATTCTGGCTCATCTCCGTTTCCTCCTTGTGTGAACACTTGACCTTGCCAAATCTGGTGGATTTGTTGTCCACTGGACGAGGACCTCCGTCTTTGAAGCCTGGGGGCTTGAGTGTCTTCATCCTTTAGAGCTGCTTCTCAGTTCCCCTGCCCACTGCTTTGCTCTCTCTCCTAAATTCTCGAATGCCACTGGCATTTAATCAGCTTTGTGAGGCAAAATGAAGGCACCTCGAAGACCTCGGAAGTCATTTTACTGACCACACTCGTGTTACAGATGAAGAATCTGAAATCCAAGGGAGATAGTGGTCAGGTTTCCTGCTGCTAGATTAGTGCTCTCTTCATTACTCCATGCACCATCTCAGTTTGTGAGCGGATTAAAAAACAAAAACAGTAATAGGAGATTATGTACCCAGACCCAGACCTCATGGAACGGAGAACCTCTTCCAAGGGTGTATCCTGCTCACATCTATATGTATATACCTACTTTATTTAGATGGTAGGCATAATAATTAAGTAATTCTCTTATTTAAAGTCACCACACAAACATTAATAATCATATATGTACTAAGCACTTTGTACAAAGCTTTGAGCACTGTGAGCTTTATAAGAAAGTCTGTGTCTTTGAAGAGCTCACAGCCTACTGAGCTGTTAAAAAAACAAGTGGATAAGGAAGACTCTGGGGCAGGACTAAGTATTCTTTGGTTTGCTAAAGTGTTGTTTCCCTATGATACAGGATCAGAGGAACACAGATGGGTACTCACCTGGTTTTCTCCCCTCAGCTTCTCTAGAAGAGAAGTGTTTAGCGGTGGCAGGTGCATTTGTTTCTATTTCGAAGTCACAGTGGTGCCCACCTTATAGCCTTCTGAACGCTGCCAGGGACTTTCTTTGGTCAGCCCTCATTCATTACCACTTTCTTAGCCATTTTTGATGTCTAAATAGATTTCATGATATATGCCAATCTCCAAAATACAAAGTTGCCTGTCTTTCTGGAAGCTTCCTAGACCATCCCAGACCATACAGAAATTTACTTAAAAATTCTAAAAGCTGTCAGATATAGCCTAAGCTGGTAGGGTTGGGAAGTTGAGAATGTACATATATATCATCCTCATGTAGTCTCGGTTGAAGTTTTTTTTTTTCCCTTATATATTATGTGTCTTAACATCCCAGATATTATGCCCAACCCCTAAGATGACTCATAAAGTCATCTTTAAAAGGATTTGCTCTTGTTTAGCAAATAATAACAGGCCTCATCTCTTTCTAAAAATAAACTATAAGTTTGTCACTGAGTATATTTGACTCTTCTAAAAAGAGACTCTCTCTCATTCTCTGTAAAATAGCAGGACATTTATTTTTTTTGACTGTAGTTTTCCCAGAGTTCATCACTGTTGACTACCCTGTTCTAAATTTAGTAAATTCTTGGACGTATACTTAAAGAAGCAATTTAAGGATTTTTATCTCAAGCCTGCACATTGTGTGATTAAGTGGATGTGAGTTTTGGTCAACTGTTAGGGGTGCTGGGAGTGATGGAATTTTACAGTGCTTTTTGATTTTCTACATCTTTATGTTTGTCTGCTTTTTAAAAAAAATTTATTTTTTATTGAAGGATAATTGCTTTACAGAATTTTGCTGTTTTCTGTCAACCCTCAACATGAATCAGTCACAGGTATACATATATTCCCTCCCTTTTGGAACTCTCTCTTGCTTCTTGAATACACTACTTTTGGTGGAGAAGATTCCTCTGTGGTTATTTTACTTGGGAGATATAAATTTAAGTCTATTTCTGTTTCTTCTCTGCAATTATTTGATAATAGAGATCCATGTTGTTTTTTTTGTCCCCTGAAGACATTCACTGTAGTGAAGAAGGATGGATTTGGTGATTTGGGAATTTTGCGTGTGAATGAATCATTAGAGAACACATCTTAAATATTTTAAGTTTTGTTCTTACATATCTCTCCTGTTTTCCTATAACATTTTCTTATGTCTCAATATGTAAGTATTTTATCTTTACTCATCCTAATGTTTCTTGTTAACCAAATTATCTTCTGAGACTGTTTATCTGGACTTGAAGTATTTTTTTTTATGTCTCTGGGTGTGGTTGTTCTCAGTACCTCCCAGAAAACCTCCAGGAATTTTTGCCCACCTACTTGGTTTCCCTGGAGGGTAAAAGAAGGTGATTAATGGAGGAGAAAAACTCACAAAGAGCCACCAACAAAAGGCTCTGTATGATTTACTAAAGGTAAAAATCTACCAGCTGCAGTCTCAATACCCAAGTGTTCTTCAGTTAAGGTAATATCTATATTTTGTTCTGTTTTACAACATATAAATTTTTCTTCCCTTAGGATGAAGTCTGGGAAGTTTTTCTTGAAAGATAGCTATACTATGACAGGATCTGTTTTTGCTGTGTGTCTCAGTTTACTAGTTTGATATAGATAATTCCTTCCATTGGGTTCCCTGTAGCTATTGCCTGTCTTGTGATTTTCTTAGAATCCCCTGGTAGTGAAGTGGCCTCTAATTCAAGCCTTCATAAGCAAAGCAGCCACACTTAGAGGAGGCTGCGTTAGCAGAATAAGAAACCTTCTCAAAGGTAAGAGGGGAGGCTTCGTTGATGATTTTGTTAACTCAGCTTTGGTTTCCTAGTTTGAAAGGTGTTTGGCATAAATCTTGATAGATGGGTTATTAATAAGTTACATCATGGTGGACCACAGCATCCCAAGTTATAAGAGACCACTTGCCCTGTTTTACATCAACACTTGTAATTTACATTAATCCCAAGTGTGTGGCAGGAGAAAATGGAAGTGATCTGAGAGACTACCTGGTCTAATTCTCCATTTCGGCTCAGGAAGCTCGTCAAATTAAGTGATTTGCCCAGTGTAAGTCAGTAAGTATTGATAATTTGTGGCAGTCCTGATGTGGACCCCAGGTCCGGCAGCAGTTTGCAAGCTAGGTAGAAGAGCAGACACGTAGATGTGGAACGGGGACAGGACACGCAGAGGGCTGATCAGTGCAGGACTGTGTATGGCGTCGTGGATGGAGACCACAGAATCTGGACTGAGGCGTCTGCACTTACAAGCTGTGTGCCATTTGTAATGTAATTTTTCTGACATTAGGTTCCTTTATCTTAGAAATGTTGTAGGGATTAAATATAGTGACTGTATTAAGTGTCTGGCACAGTGCATGTGACATAGCAAGTGTTCCCTAATGACAGTTATTGTTCTGTCTTAAGTGGACGAGAGAGCAGCAAGCAAAGAAAGGTGAACAGTGTGATAGCAGGGAGATGGATTAGTCAGAGCTCTCCAGAAAAATAGAACCAGTAGGAGAGAGATCCTTATTTTTGCTTTATTCTTCTTTTTTTTTTTTTTAGTTGGAGGATAATTGCTTTACAGTATCGTGTTGATTTCTGCCATACATCAACATGAATCAGCCACAGGTATACATATGTCTCCTCCATCCTGAACCCTATTTTGTAAAGCGATTTATTAGAGGAAATGGCTCATGCAGTTGCGAAGGCTGAGAAGTCTCACCATCTGCTGTCTTCGAGCTGGAAACCCAGGAAAGCTGGTGATGTAATTCCAGTCTGAATCCAGGGGCCTGGGAGCTGTTAGGCAGAAGGTTAGCCACAAGCAGTGAGAGGCGGCCCTGTCAGCTAAATATCCAGTGGCCACCTCACCCCACCAAGCTATTTACCCAGCCCCACCCCAAGTACACCGTTATCAATACTCCAAAATAGGGGACTGGAGAGATCGCCCCCTGGCCAGGGGCGGGACTTTCCCCCCCTCTGGCACATGTGCACACCTCACACTGTCATGTACTTAGGTAACCTTTGGTGGCCATTGGGCTCATTAAATGTTCACCAATATTCCATGAGTACGTACATCTAATTATAAGAGACTGAATGATGGGGAGGACATGCTGCAGTGGAACCTCTTGTTGTATTACCTGCAACTGTCAATCAAGACTGTCAGTCAACTCCCCCCCCATCCCCCCAGGATTATGCAAATAACCTTGCCTTTTGAAGTCTCTGCACCCTCCAGGGCCATGGCCTTCCTTGGTCTGGCCCACCTCTGTCTTAAGGTATTCTCTCTGTTCCCTCTTTCCTAATCTTCAGTAAACTCTCTTGCAACAGGTAAGACCTCAGATTCTTCTTTGTTTCCTTACCAAGAACTGAGGCCCACGGGAGAAGGGGGTCTCTAGGTTCTCCACTCACAGTGATCCAGGGGAGCCAATGGTATAAATCCCAATCCAGGGGCAGGAGAAGACAGAGGTCTCAGCTCAAATAGCAGATAGGAAGCAAAAAAGAGGTGAACTCTTCCTTCCTCTTGCCCTGTCTTTTTCTGTGCAGGCTCTCAATACAATAGATGGTGCCCACTCACATTGTCCTTCCCTGGTGGCTCAGAGGTTAAAGCATCTGCCTGCAATGCGGGAGACCTGGGTTTGATCTCTGGGTCGGGAAGATCCCCTGGAGAAGGAAATGGCAACCCACTTCAGTATTCTTGCCTGAAGAATCCCATGGAGGGATGAGCCTGGTAGGCTACAGTCCACGGGGTCGCAAAGAAATGGACACGGCTGAGCTACTTCACTTTCGCTTTCTTCACATTGGGGAGGGCAGGCTATTTTACGGAGTCCACCCATCCAAATGCTAATCTCATCCCGAAGCACCTCACAGACACACCAGGAAATAATGTTTAATGTGAGCGCCCCTTGGCCAAGTCAAGCTGATTGTGAAATTAACCATCGCAAGAAGGCTCTGTTGATCTTGAAAGGAGATTGTCTTCAGAGCAAACTCTAAAACCCTGAGCATGTCACTGCTAAAATTCATCCTAGGCTCTTCATCATGTATCTAGAAATTCAAGCCTAATGTGAATTACTCTCCAGCTTTACTTCTTGTACTTTTAATGCAGGATCTTTTGCAGTTCTTGGAGGGTGATACGTATTTTCATTTTTTTCTTAAATAGCACTTGCCCTTTTATTCTGTCCCACTACTCCCCATTAGTCATCCTTTAAGACTTAATTCAAATTCCACTTCTGTGCAGCCTCTCATACCATGGTTTCTCCATCTCTTACCTCTTGTGGTGTGAATCACTACTTCTACTGTGTTTCCATAGTACCTTGTACACAATATTACAACAGTTATTAAACTGTGTCCTAATGATTTGTTTACATGTCTGACTCACTAAGTAATGATTTACATCCCCTGAGGACAAGGGTCAGGTCTTAGTCATCTTTGTATCCTGAGCGCTATCCCTAGTGCCAGACACATCGTAGATGCTCGTTGGGTGGCTGTATGTATGAATGAATGAAAACAGAAATCCTGGTTAGAGGTTATGCTGAGTTGACAAAATAGCATAAGCAAAGAAAAGGATGCAAAATTTGCATCACTTTGGTGAGAGGAGTGAAACAGTTTAATTGGAAAGAAGAATTTGTGTTCAGAAGCAGGCTTCTGTAACAGCCAGAGGGAGATGTGATCACTTCACCTGGAAGACTTTGAACATGAAGCAGACTTGAGATGTGTTATGGAAGGGAGCCATTTTAAGCTTTTTCTGTCCGATTAGTGACATGGTTACATAGCAGAGTTACTGGAAAAATAGTCTAGTGGGCTAGATGGTTTGGAATGAAGAAAAGTTTGGATCCTGGAATACTAGTTAAATTCTTGTAGCAGTCCAGATGTGTTTTAATGATGACTGAGTCTGGGGTGACATGCCAATCAGAGAGGCCAGAGGAGAGACATTTAAAACAACAAACCACAAAACTCTGGCGGACCTAGTTCACTCTTAGATTTCTCACATTTTGGTTTGCCAACGTGTTTTTTTTTTTTTTTCCCCCTTGCCTCCCTTCAAAAGTAAAGTCCTTGCCATTCTAGTCTTTTGGTATTAGTATCTGAAAGCTCCACCTAAATCTGAAATTTTCTGCTCTGGTTTTTCAAAGAGGAACAGAAGTTCTTTCTGTAATAATTCTTGCTTTTAGTTTTTTTGCTTTTTGTTTGTTCTGAGCGCATCTTTGCTGGGCTGTGGGCCCAGAGGAAATCTTGGGAAATAATTTGTCAGTTCTTGGCATTTGTAAGATGTTCCTGTCGCTTCCTTCTTATATCATGGCTTCCTGACATTTTGTTATGGTTGTTGTTGACAGTACTTTCTGCGATGCATGTATGCTCAGTCCCTCAGTCGTGTCCGACTCTTTGCAACCCCATGGACTATAGCCCGCCAGGTTCCTCTGTCCATGGGATTCTCTAGGCAAGAATACTGGAGTCGGTTGCCATTTCCTTCTCCAGGTAACCTACCTGACCCAGGGATCAAACCCATGTCTTCTGCATCTCCTGCATTAACTGAGCCAGTTGGGTTCCTCACAGACATTTTACTGAATGCTCACAACATCTGGTAAAGTAAATATTAATAATTTACTTCATTAAAGAAACTAAAACTTTGTGTAGTTAAATTGTATCTGTGCATAATTAAAAAGCAGTGAAAAAGGAAGCCTACATCTTTTTAATATGCCCAGCTGGGAGACTTCCCTAGTGGTCCAGTGGATAAGACTTGGTGCTTCCAATGCAGGGGGCCCAGGTTCAATCCCTGGTCAGAGAAGTAGATCCCACATGCCACAGCTGTGACCCAGCACAGCCAAATAAATAAATATTAATATCCCCAGTTGACCTGAGTATTTACATATAGCAGTTCTCAAACCTTCTTAGTAACAGGACCCTTTATCTAATGAAATCAAACTCTCAGTACGTAAGATAAATAAAAATAGTACTAAGTTACACTAATTTTCAGTTTGAGAGTTAATGTTCAAACCTTCAGTCAGTTTTATAATTTATTTTGATGTAAATTTTGTTTGCAAAATGAGATTTCAAAGTCGTGGATAATTCTAGTTGTGGTTTTTTTTTTTTTTGGCTGGATCAATATTATTCAGTATTGTTTTTCTTGTCAGAAAGTGCTAAAAATTACAATGTGGCTGTTTAATACCTGATAAAATAGCTTGTCTTGCAACTTCAAGGTAGTGTCTGATTTACATAATCCAGAACACTTGAAGGAGAAATAGTAGGAAATTTTGTTTTAAAGTTGAATTACTAGTGATCTCAGTGTTCCATATCAGTTAAATTCATTTTGGGGGCACAGTTAGGGAGTTAGTGAATATCTCTACATCCAGTTTCATTATTTGGCATGAAATGATTTTTGAATGTATGTTGTAACATTTTAAGATGTTCATGGTTACTTAAAAAAATCAAAAGACTGTCAGTGTTTCACTCAAAGTATCCATATAGTCAAATTTATTTTGTTTTACACATTGAGTTCAAACTAACACTTGTCTGTAAGCCTTCAGTATAATAAGATTAAAGCTTGTTCTGGAGTATAGGCAAATGAATATATCCATCTTTTATTTCAGAGGTAGTTAATGGATGGAATTTATTAACCAAAAGTAATTTTAAAAATATCATTAGAAATCAGCACATTGCTCCAGAGCAAATAGCAAACAGTATGAAAAAAAGTTGAAATTGGTGTGTGTGGGTGTTGATACCCTAGAAGATGAGCATTTCAGAGGTGGTGTACACAACGCAACTAAGCCCATGTGCCACGCTTTTGAGCTTATGCTCTAGAACCTGGGAGCTGCAACTGCCGAACCCATGTGCTGCAACTGCTGAAGCTGGAATGCGCTAAGGCCTGTGCCCTGCAACAGGAAAAGGCTCTACAATGAGAAACCCATACACCATGAGTAGAGAGTAGCCTCTGCTCTCTGCTGCTAGAGAAAGAGCCCGAAGCCTGTACAGCAGTGAAGACCCAGCACAGCCAAAAATAAATAAATGAACAAACAATTAAACAAAACACGGCTTAGTGAAACTGGCAGCTTTTATGTGACTGTTCATTACTATTTGGAAGATGCTGGCATCTGATGCTTGCTATTGAACACATTGTGGTAATTGATTTTGTCAGGGCCATGCTGTTCCTGAGATCTTTTCTATCATTCCTTTAAACAGTGAAGCATAATATCCTGTAAATACTCTTTATGTTTTTTTTTTCCTGAAGAAATGTTAAAAAACAAACATTTAGAGATATGTCTGTCTCATCAGATTGAATTGTTAGAATGAATTTAGCCGGTTTCAGACATTGAATGAACTCAGATATGCAAAAGATGCTCTTGCTTGGAATCTTCCCTGGGGGGTTATGAGATGCTAATATTAAATTTATTTCAGCAGTTGCTTGCTCATACATCAAACTTGATACTCCCCCCCCCCTTTTTAAGATCATGTTTGTCTACAACATTGTTCATTCTGGGATATGGTGATTTATTTTTGAATGACAAATTAGTTACATTTTCATTGTCAGGTTATAAGTATAAAAGAGAATAAGATCTGACACTTTAAATATGTGTTAAGATATTATGAAGCAAAGTGGGTAACATCTTTATTATTGTAGAATTGACTCTAACCCTGTGGCAGGTGCAGCACCAGGGAATCAAGTGTGTTTAGGCTTTCTCTGGCATCTGAGTGTGGCACACAGGGGCAGTAACAGTGTATGTATTTGTAAAATTTTACACAAGTGGACAAGCCCCAGACTGAATTCACATGAAAACAAAGTGGAGCTATAACTGGCCTAATTAACCCACGTATGTAAGTTCAGATATATCACAGAGATGGGGATGAGTTTTTCCAATGTCTTCTGAAAACAGGTTAACTTGTGTGCATGAGTTAATGCATTTGGTGGTTATAATTTTATATATAATACATTTAAGTGTATATATAAGTGGTGAATCTCCAGAGAAACACCACCAGTAGGAAGGAGATGTGTGTGTGTGTGTATAAGTCAGTCTATGCATGCACATGTACATACTTATGTATACATACAGACACCTGCGTTTGTACATCCTGTTTCTTTTTTCTCAGTTTTGGTTGTCCTAGGGCTTCATTGCTGCATGGGGGCTTTCTCTAGTGGCGGCGAGCAGGGGCTTCTCTTCGTAGTGCTGGCTTCTCTCGTGAAGCCCTGGCTCTGGGTGTGTGGGCTTCAGTAGTTGCGGCTCCTGGATTCTAGAGTGTACAGGCTTTAGCAGTTGTGGCACACGGGCTTAATTGCTCCGTGGCATGTGAAATCTAGCCGAGCCAGGGATTGAATCCGGGTCCCCTGCATTGGTAGGCAGATTCTTAACTACTGGACCACCAGGGAGGTCCCTTCTATTGCAGTTCAAAGTTTTAAATTCCCCTATATCTTTTCACTATAGGCTAATACAAACATATATGAGCACATGATTGGTATTGTATACAGGGGAAAATGGAATAAAAATCCAGCACTCTCAATTTTTCTGCTCTTTTTTAAAATTGAACAACCAATGAAGATAAGCAGTGTTGTGATCTCAAAGAGTTGTTTGAAGATTAAATGAGGTGTCCTGTAAAGTATCTATAGAGCTTGGGATAAGTTTTGTTTATTGTATTTTTAGTTATTGGTATATAGTTTTTCTAATGTCACAGGTTAAGGCTAAGTACATTCTAAGAGTGCATTGGAAATGTAATTTCTTGTTTTGATACCAGTGTTCATTGAAATGGAACCATATTTTCTAGAAAAATCTTTAAAGGGGTCATATTCTTACAGATTTAATACCTAGGACTTTGTCTAACTGTTGATGATTTACTGATCAACTCTGGGATTTTGCTCAGAAATGAAATGTAATCTTTGATTCATAGGCTTTCCAATTTTGTTTAGAATTCTGTTTTTTGGTAAGTGTATTTTTAAGTTATAAAAGCATTCTTATTTTAATAATAATAAAAAAGATTAGGATGGCTCCTTTTAACGTTGACCGCATAACTGCCAAATGTATTTTGTGCTTTTCTTTGTTGATATAGTTCTGCACTGAGTGTTCTGTAGCTTGTCAATATTGACCTTGATATTAATAGTGTTGGGAGTATCATGATAGCAGAAGGAACCTGGTAAAGATCTGTTATTACGGGCCTCACATGGGTACTTCTGTGCTAGATAAATGGCAAAAAGAGATTAACTGTTTATACCTGTCAATCTTCCAGAAAATGAGTAGATTGGAGTCCATTAACCTGAGTTTCCTTTAGCATATAGAAGATGAATTTAGGGTCCGTTTCCTAGTAACCTACTGAGAAGCCTAAGGGCTATATCAGTAGTAGCTAGTGATACTCAGTTTCTTATTTGAACAAGGTATTTTTAAAAAGCCTTTGCTATTTATTGCCTTTTAGGCATCTTTTGGATGATACTATATTTTATTGGGTTATCTGTTTTGTTTTGTGTTCATTTTGTCTTGCGGAGAATGACAGTGGATACAGTTGACCCAAACTCAGATGCTTAAGGTGAACTTAAAGTGTAAAGTCATTATTCTTAGGTAAATTGAAGTAACATCTGGGATATTATAGTACAAGGTAAGTCATAATAAGCCAGAAGCCGTATATAGTACATAAGCAAGGAAGGGCAAGTACATCCACTGGGATGGGAATGAAGAAGTCAAAACTGGAAAAGTTTTGGTGGTATTCGTGCTCTTCACCAAGTAGTCCTGGAAGGCTAGCAGTAGCCCCTGGCTCGAGGAAGACCTACTGCGTGCAGGCACTGTGCTAGCATCTGATGCTCTTCATCCTCACGGTCAGTCTGTGAAGTAGGTACTAGGTTATTGCAGGTCTCGCTATGACCCACCTAGACAGCATATTAAAAAGCAGAGGCATTACTTTGCCAACAAAGGTCCGTCTAGTCACGGATATGGTAGTCATGTATAGATGTGAGAGTTGGACTGTAAAGGAAGCCGAGTGCCGAAGAATTGATGCTATTGAACGGTGGTGTTGGAAGAGACTCTTGAGAGTCCCTTGGACTGCAAGGAGATCCAACCAGTCTATCCTAAAGGAAATCAGTCCTGAATATTCACTGGAAGGACTGATGCTGAAGCTGAAACTCCAAAACTTTGGCCACCTCATGCAAAGAACTGACTAGTTTGAAAAGACCCTGATGCTGGGAAAGATTGAGGTGGGAGGAGAAGGGGACGACAGAGGATGAGATGGTTGGATGGCATCACTGACTCAATGGACATGAGTTTGAGCAAGCTCTGGGAGTTGGTGAGGTGCAGGGAAGCCTGGCGTGCTGCAGTCCATGGGGTTGCAAAGAGTCGGACACGACTGAGCGACTGAACTGAACTGAGTCCCAGCTCCAACACCCATGGGGCAGACTGTTTCAGAATTCATGATTTTTAGAAATGTAACCCAATGGGTATATTATGTATTCCTCCTCTCACAAGTTTTTGGACAAGTACCCCATAATTGAATACATGGCAGTTTCTGCAGTCAAAGAAAAATTCATGCATAAGTGGAATAATGACTATAAATAGCCCATGTCACATCAGATCAGATTTTGCTATAAAAGCTAAATAGGTGAATTTTATAGTATGTGAATTATGTGTCAGTAAAGAAAAAGAGTGGTTTGTAATCAAAGAACTTTCATCCAGTGTCTTGTACTTGGCACATTAATCCAAATCTCTTGGGCTTTGCACATTTTCAGTTTATATAATATATGCTGAATTAATTCAGTTAGTGTCCTAGATGGTCTAGGGAATAAACATGCATCAAAACATCAGATGCTAGCTTGTATGTGTTAGTCATTCAGTCATGTCCTACTCTTTGCAACCCAGTGGACTGTAGTCTGCCAGGCTCCTCTATCCATGGACTTCTCTAGGCAAGAATATTGGAGTGAGTTGCTGTTTCATTGTAACCCATACTTGTGGAAGGATTTGTCATTTATAAAACTATTTTCACATATCTTATCTTTTTTGAGCCTTACACCAGTCCTGTGATTTAAGTAGAACAGAATTAATTGGTTTCCTCATCTGTGTTTTCCAAAGCCTTTTCATACCTTTTACTGTGATAACTTTCTTCACAGCTATATTATCTGTTTACCTGTTCTTCGTGAAGCCTTATGTATCTGTTCTGTTGGCTAGCAGGACCTCGATAAGTGCTTTGTTACTGAAATCACTTAGTCCCATTTTTCTAGTTGAGGAAATCAAGACTCCGAAGGTTGAGGGGACATGCTCATATTCCCACAGTGGGTAGGAGCATAGCTGTGGGGTAGAGCCTAAGAGTGCTGAAATCTTTCCTGTTTTCCTCACTTGACCACCTACAAGAAAGAAGGTAACTGTGAGCCATGAGGGAAGCTCTCTACCAGAGGATTTCTGAGGCTTGGCTATGAAGGCAGAGAGTCATGAATGGAGTCTGGAATGCAGGTAGTGAAGGGGGCATTTTTTGTCTTGCTCTTGATTTTAAATGAGAATGATTTAATGTTTTATGGTTGAGCATGGCACTTCCCCAGTGGCTCAGCCTGCCTGCCAGTGCAGGAGATGCAAGAGACATAGGTTTGATCCCTGGGTCAGGAGGATTCCCCTGGAGGAGGAAATGGCAACCCACTCCAGCATTCTTGCCTGGAAAATCTCATAGGCAGATGAGGTTGCCAGGCTGTAGTCCATGGGGTTGCAAAGAGTAGGACACGAGTGAGTGACCGAACACACATCCACACACACCCACCCACCGGCAAATAGGCATCACATTTTAGCTTGCTATTCTTGCCAGATTCTCAAAACAGCCTTGTATGTGCCTGGGAATAATAAGTGTGGAGTTTCATTATTTCTCTTTTGCTAATGCATGTTCAAAGTAAGACAAATGAGAGCTATCCACCAGGATATAGAAAACCTAATTATTAAAAATGCAGTTTAATGTCCTACTGTGTTTTTGAAGATAGGGCATTCCAGGTAAAAACAGAATATCATGGGCAAAGGCACGGAATCCACAAAGAATGGCCTGGCTGAGTTCTTTTAAGTAGTTTGGAATGACACAGTACATGGCACGCAGTAGACTCGTCATAAAGAATTACTCAGAGTGATTGAATGAATGGACGGATGAATGAGTGTGCTGGATTGCAGGATGTGTGTCGAATGAGATAAGAGATACATAGACTTGGCCATGAAAATCTCTCATGTCATATGGTAAGATTTTTAAAGTCCAGAGTGCTTTGAAAACTCTTAACAAGGGAATGAAATGACCAAACCTATAGCTTTTAAAATTTGAGTATTTTTATTGTTTCCTAGATCATCTTTCCATCGTCCTTTTATGAGGCAAATACATAGTCATCCAGTTTGGTCTGTGATTCAGTAGCTGTATTAGCAAATCATTTAATCTGTGGGCCTGCTTCCTCACCTATTAATGAGGCAATTAGATTTGGGAACTCTCCTTCTACCATAGAGAGCATCTATGATTTTAAGTAAATGAACAGGTGTTAATGCTTTTCTTGGGGCTCCAGAGCTGAGTCCCTTCTGTTGGATTCTGTGTCCTGGCTGGCTGAGCATTACTGTGGCCTGTCATGGAGTTTAAATGACCGAGATGCTTTGTGGATGCTCAGATGTTCCTGGGATACTTCCAGTTTTGTGGGTGATGGTAACATCTGTGTGTTCTTTCTCTGTTGTCTGGGTCATGCTCTCACTAGTATACTACCATTTGTATTTATTTGGCTCCTTTGATTTCTGGGGTAGAGAAGGAACATATCCTATGTTTTTATAACTGAAGTAGAATAAATGCTGTTGTCCAGTTGATAACTAGGGAGACCTTACTCTTCGGAGGTAGTTAGAGAAAAAGGGTTTAATAATTTCTTGAGATATCAATGTTATATGCTTATTTTTAAAAATTCTTTTTTAAAAAAATACTTATTTGACTATATTGGCTCTCAGCTGCAGCACACACAGGCTTAATCGCTCCACGGCATGTGGGATCTTAGTTCCCTGACTAGGGATCCTACCCGAGTGCCCTGCATTGCAAGGCAGATTCTTAACCACTAGACCCTCAGGGAACTCCCTCAATGTTATATTTTTAAATCTGTGGCTTAAGGAGATTTGCTTTTAATTTAAGTAATTATTTTTTTAGGAATTAGGTAATCTTTCTTTTGTTTGTTTTTCTATTTGAATTCAGTGTAATTCTCATAGTAATGGCACCCTTGGCAGATTTCTTACGTTAATATGTAAAGAATTGTCAGATAGATGCAAAGAGTAAGTGAACAGTGGGTAAGAGCGAGTTAAAGGATGCGAAATCATCCAACAGATGATGGCTGGTTGGATGATAAAGATGTGGGATTGTGTGCTGATGTATTATTCCCTGTGGTGGTCTGCAAATGTGTGTGGGAGGCATTTGTTCCCATTTCCTGTTTCATCACACCCTGCCACCTGCTGCGTCGCTATACAAAGTAACAGTGCTTTTCAAGATTGATGTTTAGGAAAACCTGTTTTATAGGTCAGGAAGCTGATATTGTTGTTGTTGTTTCACAAAAGGCTGATCCAGGAAATGTCAAGGCTCTAAATTTGAAAGTTGGTGTGGGGTGTGTGTGTGTGTGTGTGTGTGTGTGTGTGTGTGTGTGTGTGTGTTGTCAAGTTAGGGAATGGGTGATTGATGCAGGAAGAGACATAATGAGAAACTTGGGATTGTGTGTGCATAGATGTTTTGTCTACATGTGGGTGGAGGAAAATGCTTTATCCTGTGTTCGGTAGCTGTTAACCCTGTGGGGTTTCTCACTTGAAAATGGAAACTGTATCCAGATATAGCTGTGATTTAAAATAATAATAAAGAAGGAGTCTGTATTTTTCTTTCTCTGGACACCAGGAAGACTGAGACTGAAATTGTGATGCTGTTTGAGGTCTGTATGTAGACCCTGTGCAGTCCATAGGCATTATTCATAGATTCGGCATTCGCAGTTCCCCTCCTCACCAGACTTTACTGGTAATGCAGAAGCCAGTACTCAAGGTTCCTTTGCAGTTATTCGGAAACATGTTCAGAGAGGCGAGGAGTGTTGCCTGACACCTGTGTTCTCAGCTGACATTGGAAAAGGGGATGCCCCACCCTCTCATTTCAGCTCTCATACAGTGAACATTTAGTGCCGAATTTTTCTCATTTTGGTGCTTTATCTTGGAGACTTCTCAAGTGTCTAGTGTTTCTAAGTACAAGAAGGCTGCGATTCATGGGGTCGCAAAGAGTCGGACACGACTGAGCGACTGAATTACTACTACAGGGAGAAAATGCATGTTAGATAAGCTTTGTCTAGGTGTGAGTTATAGTGCTGTTGACCAAGAGTTCAGTGTGAATGAACCTAAAATAAATGTTAAATAAAGTACCCTAAAGCAGAAATTCACATAAAACAAGGTTATGTATTAATATGTTGACAGAATATGTCCAGATGTTTGCAAGAATCTAATTATGTATTTCCCCTGGGAGCAGCGCTTCCGTGTTTGCTAATTTAGTGTTCATGCAACTTTATAGAACATAACTACCAGAATAATGAGAATTGATCGTATTTGAAGTAAACTTATTGGCCCTACTCATGGTTCAGATGTCTGGGTGAACATGAGAAATTGTTTTTTTATTGAAGTATAGTAAATTTACTTTATTGTGTCAGTTTTAGGTATACAGCAAAGCATGTGTGTGTATCCTTTTCAGATTCTTTTCCATTATGGTTTATTACCATTTTGGTTTATTACCAAGATATTGAAGAAAGTTTCCTGTCCTTGTTTACTTCATATATAGTGATCTGTATCTGCTAATCCCAAACTCCTAGTTTATCTTCCTCCCTTCCCTCTTTGGTAACCATAGCTTGTTTTCTGTGTCTGAGAGTCTATTTCTGTTTTTGTAAACAAGTTCACTTGTATCATGTTTTTTAGATCCAGCATATAAATGGTATCAGATGATATTTTCATTTCTATCTGACTTACTTCGCCTAGTGTAATAGTCTCTGGGTCCATATCTGTTACTGAAAATGGCGTAATTTCATCCTTTCCATGGCTGGGTAGTGCTCCACTCTATTTATGCACCACATCTTCCTTATCCACTCACCTGCTGACGGACATCTGGGCTGCTTCCATGTCTTGACTGCTGTCAGTAGTGCTGCTGCCAACACTGGGGTTCACATAACTTTCCAAATTAGGGTTTTCATTTCTCCCCAGATAAGTGCCCAGGAGTAGGACTGCTGGATCACACTCTAGACCTGTTTTTAATTTTCTAAGGAAATTCCGATGGTCAACACCGAAAAAGATTGATTATATTCTTTGCAGCCAAAGATGGAGAAGCTCTATACAGTCAGCAAAAACGAGACCAGGAGCTGACTGTGGCTCAGATCATGAACTCCTTATTACCAAATTCAGACTCAAATTGAAGAAAATAGGGAAAACTGCTAGGCCATTCAGGTATGACGTAAATCTAATCTCTTATGATTATACAGTGGAAGTGAGAAATAGATTTAAGGGCCTAGATCTGATAGATAGAGTGCCTGATGAACTATGGAATGAGGTTCGTGACACTGTACAGGAGACAGGAATCAAGACCATCCCCATGGAAAAGAAATGCAAAAAAAGCAAAATGGCTGTCTGGAGAGGCCTTACAAATAGCTGTGAAAAGAAGAGAAGCGAAAAGCAAAGGAGAAAAGGAAAGATAGAAGCATCTGAATGCAGAGTTCCAAAGAATAGCAAGAAGAGATAAGAAAGCCCTCTTCAGGGATCAATGCAAAGAAATAGAGGAAAACAACAGAATGGGAAAGACTAGAGATCTCTTCAAGAAAATTAGAGATACCAAGGGAATATTTCATGCAAAGATGGGCTCGATAAAGGACAGAAATGGTATGGACCTAACAGATGCAGAAGATATTAAGAAGAGGTGGCAAGAATACATGGAAGAACTGTACAAAAAAGATCTTCACGACCCAGATAATCATGATGGTGTGATCACTAATCTAGAGCCAGACATCTTGGAATGTGAAGTCAAGTGGGCCTTCGAAAGCATCACTATGAGCAAAGCTAGTGGAGGTGATGGAATTCCAGTTGAGCTGTTTGAAATCCTGAAAGATGATGCTGTGAAAGTGCTGCACTCAATATGCCAGCAAATTTGGAAAACTCAGCAGCGGCCACAGGACTGGAAAAGGTCCGTTTTCATTCCAATCCCAAAGAAAGGCAGTGCCAAAGAATGCTCAAACTACCGCACAATTGCACTCATCTCACATGCTAGTAAAGTAATGCTCAAAATTCTCCAAGCCAGGCTTCAGCAATACGTGAACTGTGAACTTCCTGATGTTCAAGCTGGTTTTCGAAAAGGCAGAGGAACCAGAGATCAAATTTCCAACATCCACTGGATCATGGAAAAAACAAGAGAGTTCTAGAAAAACATCTATTTTTGCTTTATTGACTATGCCAAAGCCTTTGACTGTGTGGATCACAATAAACTGTGGAGAATTCTTTGAGAGATGGGAATACCAGACCACCTAACCTGCCTCTTGAGAAATCTGTATGCAGGTCAGGAAGCAACAGTTAGAACTGGACATGGAACAACAGACTGGTTCCAAATAGGAAAAGGAGTACGTCAAGGCTGTATACTGTCACCCTGCTTATTTAACTTCTATGCAGAGTACATCATGAGAAACGCTGGACTGGAAGAAACACAAGCTGGAATCAAGATTGCCGGGAGAAATATCAATAACCTCAGATATGCAGATGACACTACCCTTATGGCAGAAAGTGAAGAGGAACTAAAAGCCTCTTGATGAAAGTGAAAGAGGAGAGTGAAAAAGTTGGCTTAAAGCTCAACATTCAGAAAATGAAGATCATGGCATCCGGTCCCATCACTTCATGGGAAATAGATGGAGAAACAGTGGAAACAGTGGCAGACTTTGTTTTGGGGGGCTCCAAAATCACTGTAGATGGTGACTGCAGCCATGAAATTAAAAAACGCTTGTTCCTTGGAAGAAAAGTTATGACCAACCTAGATAGCATATTCAAAAGCAGAGACATTACTTTGCCGACTAAGGTCCATCTAGTCAAGGCTATGGTTTTCCTGTGGTCATGTATGAATGTGAGAGTTGGACTGTGAAGAAGGCTGAGTGCCGAAGAATTGATGCTTTTGAACTGTGGTGTTGGAGAAGACTCTTGAAAGTCCTTGGACTGCAAGGAGATCCAACCAGTCCATTCGGAAGGGGATCAACCCTGGGATTTCTTTGGAAGGAATGATGCTAAAGATGAAGCTCCAGTACTTTGGTCACCTCATGGGAAGAGTTGACTCATTGGAAAAGACTGTGATGCTGGGAGGGATTGGGGGCAGGAGGAGAAGGGGACGACTGAGGATAAGATGGCTGGATGGCATCATGGACTCAATGGACATGAGTCTGAGTGAACTCCGGGAGATGGTGATGGACAGGGAGGCCTGGTGTGCTGCGATTCATGGGGTCTCAAAGAGTCGGACACAACTGAGCGACTGAACTGGACTGAACTGAAGGAAATTCCTAACTGTTCTTCATTTTGGCTGCACGATTACATTTCCAACAGTCCAAGAGGATTAGAACATGGGGAAATTCTTATGCTTTTTGAAAGAGAAAAAGAAAAAATTCTCTTGAGAATTAAAAAAAGACTAATTTGGAGCAAAGAACAGGTAATAACACATAGGTAAAGTTTGACTTTCTGAGGTCTGTTATTTGGGGGGCACCGTTTGTGATAATGTGACCACATGGTGAGCTTCTGATGTAGATAAACTCTTGCTGCGACACATTCCAGAGAGTGTGAGGGTTGGCAACATTTAATTCAGGTGATCCTTGCAAAGTCTGCAACAGCTCTTTGAATATCTTGGACCCCAAAAGTTCTGACTGATTGTGTGTCCATTTCTGCGTCATTAGGTACTGAGTTGACAGTCATGGAGCCCTTCGTTCCACTGGTTTTCAAATACCATTATTCCTTTTACAGATTCCTTCCTTATGGGTATGGACCTTCCTGAGTGAATCTCTAACCTGAATCTGGGAAATGGTGGGAGAGAATTTCCCCACAGTACTGTTATTAACAGAGTTGTGAATGAACGTGCTTGGGTGTGGTGAATGGATGACTCTTGGGTCCTCTAGGTTAGAGGACAGATCATTGCAGTATCAATGCCTGTGTTTTCCTTTAATAGCATTGAAACTGAAGTTTCGCTTTTCACATTCGCCTATGACATTTAATGCCCTTCCTGTTGTCTGAAGAGTAATTCCTTAAACCAGTCTTTCGATAAGATACAGATGAGAAGTTAAAGGAAAAGGAAGTACTAGGTAGGCAGTGCTAAAGAATGCCAAAACTACCGTGCAGTTGCACTCATCTCACACGCTAGTAAAGTGATGCTCAAAATTCTCCAAGCCAGGCTTCAGCAATATGTGAACCGTGAACTTCCAGATGTCCAAGCTGGATTTAGAAAAGGCAGAGGTACCAGAGATCAAATTGTCAACATCCGTTGGTTCATTGAAAAAGCAAGAGAGTGCCAGAGAAACATCTACTTCTGCTTTATTGACTACATCAAAGTCTTTGACTGTGTGGATCACAACAAACTCTGGAAAATTCTTAAAGATATGGGAATACCAGACCACCTGATCTGCCGCATAAGAAATCTGTATGCAGGTCAGGAAGCAACCGTTAGAACTGGACATGGAACAACAGACTGGTTCCAAATCAGGGAAGGAGTATGTTAAGTATATTGTCACCCTGCTTGTTTAACTTATGTGCAGAGTACATCATGAGAAAGGCTGGGCTGGATGAAGCACAAGCTGGGATCACGATTGCTGGGAGAAACATCGATAACCTCAGATATGCAGATAACACCACCCTTATGGCAGAAAGCGAAGAAGAACTAAAGAGCCTCCTGATAAAAGTGAAAGAGAAGAGTGAAAAAGTTGGCTTAAAACTCAACATTCAGAAAACTTAAGATCATGGCATCCAGTCCATTACTTCATGGCAAATAGATAGGGAAACAATGGAAACAGTGAAAGACTCTTATTTTGGGGGGCTCCAAAATCACTGCAAAATCACTCGGGGGCTTCCCTAGTGGCTCAGACGGTAAAGCGTCTGCCTGCAATGCAGGAGACCCAGGTTCGATTCGTGGGTCAGGGAAGATCCCTTGGAGAAGGAAATGGCAATCCACTCCAGCGCTCTTGCCTGGAAAATCCCATGGACGGAGGAGCCTAATAGGCTACAGTCCATAGGGTCGCAAAGAGTCGGACACGACTAAGCGACTTCACTCACTCACTTAAAATCACTGCAGATGGTGACTGCAGCCATGAAGTTAAAAGACGCTTGTTCCTTGGAAGAAAAGTTATGACCAACCTAGACTAAAAAGCAGAGACATTACTTTACCAACAAAGGTCTGTCTAGTCAAGGCTGTGGTTTTTCCAGTAGTCATGTATGGATGTGAGAATTGGACTGTGAAGAAAGCTGAGTGCTGAAGAATTGATGCTTTTGAACTGTGGTGTTGGAGAAGACTCTTGAGAGGCCCTTGGACTGCAAGGAGATCCAACCAGTCCATCCTAAAGGAAATCAATCCTGAATATTGGAAGGACTGATGTTGAAGCTGAAACTCCAGTACTTTGGCTACCTGATGCAAAGAACTGACTCACTGAAAAAGACCCTGATGCTGGGAAAGATTGAAGGTGGGAGAAGGGAACGACAAAGGATGAGATGGTTGGATGGCATCACTGACTCGACGGGCATGAGTTTGAGCAAATTCCAAGTGATAGTGAAGGGTAGGGAAGCCTGGCATGCTTCAGTCCATGGGGTCACAAAGAGTCGAACATGGCTGAGCAACTGAACTGAACTGATTGAATGGGAACCTAAAAGAGACACACCCATTTGATATGAATCAAGTATCTAGGAATCAGACTTTTGCCTAAGTTGGATATATGCCAAATGTTCAACCATGATTTGCTTTGTAAACTTTTTTTTTCCATCAAAATTGTTTAATGCAAGTAAGCTTCCAAAACCTTTTTGAAATGATAACGTGTTATTGGGTGCATATTTGTACTCTCAGATTTCATATGTTCTAGCCCTACGCCCAACATCATGGTGCAGTTAACCCCCTACATACGAACGAATTCTATTCTGAGAATGCGTTCAAAGTCCAATTTGTTTGTTAAATCCAACAAAGTTAACCTAGGTATCCACCTGACTAACACAGTTGGCTATATAGTACTGTACCGTAATAGGTTTATAATACTTTTCACACAAATCATACATAAAAAACAAACACAAAAAATAAAGCATTTTTAATTTTACAGTATAATGCCTTGAAAAGTATGGTAGTACAGCGCAACAGCTGGCACACAGGGGCTGGCATTGAGTGAATAGGCAAGGAGAGTTACTGGCTGGAGGAAGGAGAGGAGGTGGGAGATGGTAGAGCCAGGGGAGTGTCAGCAGCAGGAGACCCAGGGCAAGCTGCACTTCCATTCACTCCTGATGGTGACCGCACAGGTTCTGGTTCCTTGCTGGATTCAGTTCTGTCTGCCCTCTTAAAGAGGAGGCTGAGTACTTACCTAAAGAAGAGCTGAACACAGAACACATTTCCCGTCTACTCCAGAGAATTTTGATACTTCATAAGTTAGGAAAAATGGTATTTTTCAGTCTAACCTGTTGATTTCATAGTTTTAATTGATAATCTTATTGGAATCTATAAGAAAAAAATCCTGGGAGCTTTTTTACTCAGGGCTGTAGGAATTAAAGATGAAATTTTACCTAAATACCTGGTAACTGAATAGCAGTAGTTGAAACCTCTTTCACTTATCTACTTTTGGAAATATGCAGAATAGCAGATATATACAGATTACATATAGACTAGCCTTTATCTCACTGAGTTTTAAAAACAAGACTTATTTCATCCTAAATTCAAACACAACCTCAGTCCCACTTGAGTCTAAAAGAATTGTGATGAAATAAAATTTATTTACTGCTTATAATTTTCTTGTGTAATGGAAAATGTTTTCCAAAACAGGTTATTAAGATTATAATTATGTTTGAGCAAGAATGAAGCAAAGTTGCATAAATTAGGAAATGAACTCTCAAGTTATCTTAAAGCTTTACCCAGTGTTTGAGTCCATGACAAGCATGAGTTCTAACTGGCTATCTGGACCTATGGTTTCTAAACTTTTGGATCAGTCATCACTGGTAGTGAACTATTTCGTGGCATACAGCTGTAATGTATGTATACTAATTTATTTATAAGTGATACACATGTAGGCTATAGTAATATATTATGTACATTACAAATATTGTAGGTAGGAAGTTTAGAAGGGTGAGACAAAACTGAGTAGAGAGTTTCGAGTTTCTAATATTTTCTTCCCACAGATTCCAGTGGACCATCTTGTTTCCTCATTTTGGATAGTGATGATCTGGCCTCCCCTATCTTTCTTCAGAAGTAGGGAATTTATCACTTTTAGAGTTTGCCGTACTCTAAATAGCTTGGAGTGAATAGCTACAAGCATTTGATAGAGAAAACTCTTGTATCCTTGGAAAGTTTTTTAAAATTTCATTGCCTTCCAGAAGGAATATGAGTCAGTTGTAGTGAGGTGGATAAACTAAGAGCCGTTATGCAGAGTGAAGTAAATCAAAAAGAGAAAAGCAAGTTTTATCGCATATATATAGAAACTAGAAAAATGATACTGATGAACCTATTTGCAGGGAAGGAATGGAGACACAGATGTAGAGATTGGGTTTTTGGACACAGCATGGGGAGGAGAGGGTGGAATGAATTGAGAAGGTAGCATTATTATACACCATCATGTGTAAAATA
Organism: Ovis aries; assembly: GCF_016772045.2. Lineage (NCBI taxonomy): Eukaryota > Metazoa > Chordata > Mammalia > Artiodactyla > Bovidae > Ovis > Ovis aries. Next base: position 63,550,998 of record NC_056065.1, read on the forward strand.
GCTAGCTCGTGGGAAGCTGCTCTGTAGCACAGGGATCCCGGCCTGGCACTCTGACGACCTAGAGCGGTGGGGAGGGGAGGGACGCCCAAGAGGGAAGGGTTATACATATAATTATGGCCGATTTGTGTTGTCATGTGGCAGAAACCCAACACAACAAATTGTAAAGCAGTTTTCCCCCCAATTAAAAAGTAAATGAAAAAATGCATAAAAAATTAAAAATTTTCATTTCCTGTCAAACAAATCCTCAGATTCTGGGTGCTTAAGATGTTTTGGCTCATGACTGAGCTGTCACCTGCGTGGAGAGGAAGGGTAAGAGAGAATACAGTAAGTTACCTAATCTCCTGGCACACTGGGGACCTATGAAATCCATGGATTCAGCATCATGTTGTCTGCCAGTGCTTCTGCAGCTGTCATGAAAACCTCTTTCTGTCTTTTTACCGGATCTTACAGATACTATAAAGCGAGAACTAACTTTGCTGGGCAAGTTGTTTCCAACAGTGTAAATATGCCTCCACAGGGGTAAAGAAGGATGGAAATGGAGACTCTATCCACCCTTTGAAAGGTTCTCTGCTTACCAGACATTTTTGTGATTGTTAGGCATGCTTCATATTAATGCTTTCAGCTCCCTTTCCTTTGCCTTTGGAGAAGGCAATGGCACCCCACTCCAGTACTCTTGCCTGGGAAATCTCATGGACGGAGGAGCCTCGTAGGCTACAGTCCATGGGGTGACTAAGAGTCGGACACGACTGAGCGACTTCATTTTCACTTTTCACTTTCATGCATTGGAGAAGGAAATGGCAACCCACTCCCGTGTTCTTGCCTGGAGAATCCCAGGGACAGAGGAGCCTGGTGGGCTGCCGTCTATGGGGCTGCACAGAGTCAGACACGACTGACGTGACTTAGCAGCAGCAGGGAAGGACGTTTTGTCTGAGCTTTCTCCTTTTTATTTCTTAGCAGTAAGGACTGAAAGAATGCAGTCATGGGGTTCTTGATGTCAAATGAGAAACGCTTCTGTAGTTATATTTTATTCTATTAACATGTCCATTGATTCATTTGTTCACCAGCCTTTGTCATCTTTGTCTAGCAGCCTGGGAAAATGATGGAACCAAACTGGTGGTTGGGGTGGTAAGACAGGAGGGGTTATTAACCTCTTTTCTTTCTTCCTTTGTTCTGCAGTGGCTGAGTACCAACCTTCATGCATCAGCAGGTCTTAACTTCAGGACTATTGTAGACCTTTAGTATGAAACAGTATCTGGACCTTATTAATACTACATCTAATACTATATCAGAGAAAGTTAGTCTGCTGTGCTTGTTTTCCTTGCTTTTCTGCATTGCAGTCATCAACTCATCCTGTGAATGGCCTCTCTAATTAATATTAGAGGTTTGATCACTAGTTATTGAAGGCTGGATATAAATTTTGACAGAAATCACTTGCCATTCAAAGCATTTGTGCACAAACAAAAACATTATTTTTCTCCAAGAGACTCCAGTTTGTCCCCCTTACCGCAGACTCCACCCACCATCTATTGCCTGTCATAAATATTAAACAGAAAAGTATTTTAACTTCATGCACAACTAGTTAGAGAAGGGCCTGTTGATTTTGTTATCTAGTGACTGACCTTTTCACTGCAGTTTCCTGAAGTTGCCTTAAAGACCAGGGTCGTGCTTCCTGAATTCATTTTGGTAGTTAGTGTAAACAAGAGGGTCTCTGGAGAACAGTTAGGGTTGTTTCTTTCTAATTTAGAGAGAGCAGAACAAAGGACCTAAAAAATGCAACCAGTCTCAAACCCAATTTGCCCCTCCATTTCTGCTTTTTATTGGAAAGCAAGTGCACTTGCTGAAAGTTTTGGGGTGAGTAGGGATTCCTTTAGGGGCTTCCCAGGTGGCTCAGAGGTCAAAGCATCTGCCTGCAATGTGGGAGACCTGGGTTTGATCCCTGGGTCAGGAAGATCCCCAGGAGAAGGAAATAGCAACCCACTCCAGTATTCTTGCCTGGAGAATCCCAAGGATGGAGGAGCCTGGTGGGCTACAGTCCATGGGGTTGCAAAGAGTCAGACACGACTGAGTGAAGGGATTCCTTTGAAGTACCTGTGATCCTGGAGATAATACTGTTGAGTCTTTTTGAACAGGAGAGACTCATGGTTGCGGACAGTGCTCATTATTTGCAAGAGTTCCTTTTCCCTTCCCTTTTTCCTGTTCTATCAAGTCTTTTCTCAGCACTGTTGTTTGTGCTGACTGGTTCCTACCAGCTTTCTCTCTCATCTCTTTGGAGTTTTCTTGTTTGGGGTAATAAAGTTTTCTCTTCAAATTTATTCAACTCTGGTGTTATTTTTTTTCTTTACCTTTTCCTTTGTGTGTGTGTGTGTGTGTGTGTGTTTTAGTGTACTTTTTCCCTTGATATTTTAGGTACAGATAAAGTTATGAAAAATACTGGTTCAGAAAGATTATTCTTAACAGGACTTTATCATACTGGTTGTTTATTTTTGACTAGTTATGGATCCTGTGAATTTCTGCATCTGCAGATAAGGATAGGTATCACACTGGAATGTTAATTGCTTTTTAAAATGCACTTAAATCTAAAAGCTCAAGTAATGAGATAAGATCCTCAAATCCCCAAATCTGGAGTCAACGTGAGAAAATGAAACCTAATAGATGGAGCAATTTTAACTAATTTTCATGTTGTGGTTAAAGGCAACATTGTGAGATTAAGGGGATCATGATATATCATTAATGCAAAAACTATAAGACAGAATCTTTGCTGACATATAAGGAATATTGAAAAGGAAATGAATAAAAATGTTAATCTGTGTCCCATTCTCTGGGGGAGAAAGTACTCTAATATTAGCCCACTGGTCTGATTATTTTTAGAGAGAATGATCTCTAGAATAGAGAAGGGCAGTTTGCCATAATTTGAGAGAACTCTTGACCAAGAATGTGTAGCTCCCATTTGCTCCAGTTCTCTGCTTACCAAGCAATTCTACAATCTCTCATTTGGTCTTCTGTGAGGACTTGCCCTGTGCAGCTATCTGCTCCTATTGTTTTGACAAAAACAGCTTTTATCAAAAATGAACATGTGGTTGTTTATGGATACATCAGTTTGGTTGAGTTTGGTTAGCACAAGTCAGTTCCCAAGAGCCTAATCAGCCTTTCATGCACTGATAAAAATTAAATTTCTGAGTTTGACAAGCTGAAATGAGACGATTGTGCATAAAATAACTAACCAATGTTAGCAATCTTTATAATAGAGTCAGTACAATTCTACTGAATGGACACATCAATGTATTTATTTATTGTAGGCATAATGAAGGGATATCTTATTGCATAATGACAGTGCTATAAAAATGTGAAAAGAAAAAATATTATTTTATTGGCTGTTTTTTCCCTCCTCCCACCGATGATATTTAAGATACCAGGATAGTTTCTATAATTTCTAGGCAATATCCTTCATCTTTGGTTATTTATTTCCAGAGAGCATTACACTGATCAGTAATGAAATATACATGGGCACAACTCATTTCAGCTTGTAGCTCATGAAAGGACCAGATTGGATGGGGTATATCCCTGGAGTTCTCAAAGGATCAGCTCCCCTTTCTCCATCCTCAGTGTTTTGTCCTGGCCCTCCTTATGGAAGTCAAGGTTTCCCTGTTCCCTCCCTTAACTTCTCAGACTTCAGCCTTGGGATTTAAAACCATTGAGAGAACACCCAACTATACTAAGTGCTAGGTGAGTTGAGTCAGACCTTTTGAGGATCAGAGAGTTTATTGCTTCCAGTTTGTTCTTTCCAGACCCAGTAGCTGGTACGTTAAATCTTAACTGTTATAGTTTGATGCTAGTTTTTTTAAAAATACTATGTTAAATAGAAAAATGCATACTGCTAGACTGTGTTATTTTATATATGTTGTTAGATTGGTAAGATTTTATTTTTTAGTTTTTATTTGTCAACACAAACCACTTTGGGACTTAAAAAACTGGTCTTAAGACAACTTTTTGTAGTACTAATGTTTTGAGTTTATAGTATTTTTGAATGAAAACTACCTTTGAAAAACTATGACACAGTTCATTTGGCTTCTGAAATGAGCCCTTTAAATGAAATTTAGTAATGTTCTTTTTAATAGACTTTATTTTTTGAGTAGTTTTAATGGCAAAATTGAGTATAGAGACTTGCCATGGAATCGCAGAGTCGGACACGACTAAGTGACTGAACTGAATTGAACTGAACTTCCTCCCTTCATTCATACACACAGCTTCTCCCCTTGTCAACATCCTAAACCAGAGTGGTGCATTTGTTACAGTCCGTGGGGCAATAGTGACCCATAAGTATGCCCCCAGATCGATAGTTTATGCTAGATTCACTCTGGGTCGTGTACATTCTGTGGGTCTGGACAGTGTTAAATGACGTGTGACCGCTATTGCAGCATCTAAGAGCCATGGTGTTGATGAGATTATAGCACGAGTGCTTTTTGATTACGCAGGCTTACCTCGGAGATATTGCTGGTTTGGTTTCAGACCGTTACAGTAAAGTGAGTGTCACATTAAAGTGAGTCACACACATTCTTTGTTTGCCCAATGCATATAAAAGTTATGTTTACACTACATTGTAGCCTGTTAAGTATGCAACAGTATTATGTTTAAAAGAATGTACATACTGGGGACTTCCCTGGCAGCCCAGTGGTTAAGAATCTGTGCTTCCACTGTAGAGAGCATGGTTTCAATCCCTCAGTTCAGTTCAGTTACTCAATCGTGTCCAACTCTTTGCGACCCTATAGACTGCAGCATGCCAGGCTTCCCTGTCCATCACCCAACTCCCGGAGCTTGCTTAAACTCATGTCCATTGAATTGGTGATGCCATCCAACCATCTCATCCCCTATCATCCTCTTCTCCTCCTGCCTTCAATCTTTCCCAGCATTAGGGTCTTTTCCAGTGAATCAGTTCTTCCCAGCAGGTGGCCATAGTACTAGAGCTTCAGCATCAGTCCTTCCAATGAATATTCAGGACTGATTTTCTTTAGGATGGACTGGCTTGATCTTGCAGTCCAGGGTATTCTTAAGTCTTCTCCAACACCGCAGCTCAAAAGCATCAATTCTTCAGTGCTGGGTTTCTTATGGTCCAGCTCTCACATCCATACATGACCACTGGAAAAACCTTAGCTTTGACTAGACGGACCTTTGTCGGAAAAGTAATGTCTCTGTTTTTTAATATGCTGTCCAGATTTGTCATAGCTTTTCTTCCAAGGAGCAAGAGTCTTTTGGGGATTTAAGATACCACATGCTGTGTGGTACAGCAAAAAAAAAAGAGTGAAAATAAATACTTAAAATGTTTTTTTTTTTAATGTACATGCCTTAATTTAAAAATCCTTTATTGCTAAAAATTGATAATCATCATCTGAGCCTTCAGCAAGCAGTCACATCCAAGGTCTCAAATATAGTAACAAATATAGTAATAATGAAAAAAAATGGACATCTTGCTAGAATTACCAAAATGTGACACAGAGGTGCAGAGTGAGCAAATGCTACTGGAAAAATACCACCCATAGACTTGCTGGATGCAGGGTTGCCACAGACCTTCAGCTGGCTTGGCAGTGACTGCAAAGCATGATGAAGTGAACAACAATAAGACAAGATATGCCTTGTTCTTAGTATTGATGATGAAAATGTTTGTGGCATTTTAGGCATGTGCCTGGATCTCTCAAGATGGTTTAAGTGGGGGGTTTATTAGGATCAGTGCCAACCATGTCCTGGTGCTGGGGACTGAAGTGCAGATTGTGACTTTGGACAGCATTCTTTCGAGTCAGGGTAGTTTCATGGTGAGGTTCCTCCAGCTCAGGCCTTGTGCACAGTGTCTTCATATGGTCTTGTTAGTGACACAGTGGAGCAAGGACTCTTGAGCCCTAGCACTGCTCAAGGCAAGTTAAGCTGAGTGCCCATGTTCCTGCTGTCTGTGCTACTAACTGTTCCAGCAGTTTTGCCCTTCGCAGTGACTTGTGCAGGCGGGAGGACTTTGGAAGAAGCAAGGAAAGGTGATACTTTTTTGAAGTAGTGCAAGACAAATAAGAGAAAAAAGGATTTTTTTCCTTTATGGTAGTCTGTTATCATCAAGGGTAGATCATACTAGTGTACCTGTTCTGATGTTCTTTCATGTATTAGTGTTGGTGGTGATTGATCTGCCTGTGAAGTCGGTTTTCTTTTCTTTTAAAGAGGTATTTTAAAAATATTTATTTATTTATCTGACTGCGTCACATCTTAACTTGTGGCATGTGGACTCTTCATTGCGGTATGCAGCCTCGCTAGTTGTGGTGTGCAGGCTGAGTTGCTGTGTGGCATGTGGGATCTTTAATTCTCTGACCAGGGATCAAACCCATGTCCCCTACATTGGAAGGCGATTCTTAACCACTGAACAATCAGGGAAGTCCCCAAGCTGTTTTTCCTTTTTAAAGTAAGGGTAAAGTGGGGAAGGTATGGAAGAGTTTCAAGCAAGGCATCCTTCCACCTGGGTAACTTTCATCTCTGATATGGAAACAGAATAAGACCAGAATGAGTGGCCAGCCTGCCAGCCCACACACTGCCTGACTTGTGCTGGTATTTTCTAGGACTGACACTCTTGTATGGGTACTACTCTGTTAAGTTTTATACATTCCTATACAGAATCCCCTTTGAGTTACTGTCTTGTTTCTTTTGAGTCACAGCATGCAATTTACCATATGAATATGTGTGAAAGACAGCCCAAATAGTAAGCTATTTCTCCTTTTCCCTTTTAGAAGATATTAAAAACAAAGTTTTTGCCAATTTGACTATATAAAAAATTTAAAGGATTACAGGTGAAATAATCAGCTATCTACTTAAAATATTTAATTTATTAACTTACACATTTTAAATAATATATGTATAAATTAATATTCTTTTCCACAATTTCACATCTGTGGAATGATTTTATTCCAGTTCTTTGCATACATCTCTGACATCAGTGACTGTTAAAGTCCCCTTTTAGCCATCAGTGCAGTTTTACAGATTTATTCATTTTCATGAATAATGTGTGATACAGTACTTTTACATTTGTGTAAGACTGTTATCATTGGAAATTTTTTCTGAAGCCATATGTACTGATTGATATAATATTAGTATATGTATTTCTCCACTTCTCCTTTTGGTTTGTATTTGTATTCTTCATAGTATAACCATTTATTCTCCTTCCAATAAAGTATTCTTTAAAAGGTTTATTATTTATAGTAGTCAACACTTTTAATTTTAAAGCCATACTTCTCAGGGAAAATTACATAAATTTGAGTTAATTTCTTGCCCCTTATAAAACAAAACAACAAAAAACCTTTTATTATGTGTCCTATGTGAGCATCCAAAACCTGTGTTATTTGAGGTCATTTCAGACTAATTTGATTTCCTCACAGTAATTTGTGGTCTGAAATGAAATAATTGGGAACGTTTGTAAGAACTGAAATACAAAGCAGTTCTCCCTTTTCTGAAAGGATAATTTAGGGGGAAATTCCTTTATTATACTCAGGCATATATGGTATTTAAAATCAGTCTGTGTCCCTATCTGTGCCTGTATTCATATAAATTCTCTGTGGGTTTCTTACAATGCTCTCTTCTTTATTCTGGCATTAAGAGTGACAATGCTAGGCATTCTACTCAAGTGAGTATTCTTAAAACTCCTATACTAAAACATCAGGAGAAGAACGGAAAGAAAATGCTTTTGAGAGTATAGATTATGTTGGTCTATTGTGTCAAAGCCTCCCACTTGTATTTTACCAAGTTATTCAGAAGAAGAAACCTAAATTTGTCCATAACTGCTTTATAAAAGTTTGTGAAGTCATCCATTTGAAGTCAGTTTGCCCTGCATACACTGTGGCTAAAACTTAGCGCATCCTTCTCTGGGTTGCACTTGGATTTGTGGTTCCACTAGATCGTAAACTTTTTGAGGGCAGAGAGCATATCCATCCTTACATTCTGTTACTTTAGGCAGTTAGTATGAGCTTAGAAAGTGGGGGCCACTGAAAGAAGTTTGTAAACATGCTTTATCAATTCTAAAGACAACAAAACTGGTTAAAAACAGCTTTATACTCATGCTCTCCTTTTTCTCTTGTTTTCTACCACGTGACCCATTTCCCATTCTCATATTCCTTCTATTAATAGTTTTCATAATAATGTTTTTCTCTTTAGGTTCTCACTGGACTTTTAAGAACTGGAGTGTCTGACCCTTAGCATGTTTCCACTTATCTGTTTTTTTCGGAAAGCTCAAAAAAGGATTGGAAACAGCACTAAATAGAAGCAGGCAAATTAAAAAATGTAATGCCTGTTATTTGTTTAAAAAATGTGCCAACCGGCCTGTTTTACGCTAGATCCCATATCTGTATTATAGGGTGAACTTGAAATTACTTTGCTGTGGAAAGAAGGAAAACAGGGAGATACATCTGGAGAAGGGTCCCTAGACTTATCCGGGTGGAATCACTGAGCAGTAATGTGCTGTGGAAAGAAGGAAAACGGAGCTCTATGTGGAGAAGGCTCCCTTGACTTATCCGGGTGGAATCACTGAGCAGTAATGTGCTACATGGCTGCATTGCAATTCTAATCCGCCTACATGCGTAAGTCAATGGGGTCTTTGTTCCACATTTGTGGAAGAATGCATGAGCCAAGTCTTGGTGGGAGTTCAGTTTAGTTCCACTGTTTTGTAGATTGGGCTAATTTTCAAAGGGATCCAGGCATTTACTCTTTCAAGCGAGAGAAACAAGGGCAGAAAATCCATTCTTTCTTGGTACTGAAGAAATTATTCTAAAACATTGTGTCATTTGTCCTTTGTGGACAGAGGTGTTTGATTATTTGTTTACAGCCTGGAGATTGAACCTCTTCATCTTTTGTGGACCTAGAAATGGAGAGTTATTTTTTTCTCATTCAAGGATGGCAGCAACTATTTGAGAGCCCTTTGTTAAGTCATTAGAAAAGTTTTAACCTTAAAAATGCAACCTTGATTTCTGTTATCCTTTGCAAATTATTCAATATAAACTCACCTGGGACTACAGGATTAAACAGAGCACAGAATATTAGCTAAAGTATGGTACAGGTTCAGAGAATTACTTAATGTCTTTAAAGAACTGAGGTTAATTGGAAACCAGCTGCTATTCATGTTTCTGACGTCATTTGTCCTTGTGAAATCAGTTCCTATGGTATTTTAACATTCTCTAGAATGTTGCTATAAGCAAAGGAAGTATTCAAAAGATCTGTGAGGCAGGTATCTTTAGAAATGTGGATTTCTAAGCACATGGACTGTAGAATCAAGCTTGTTGGATCTGAATGTTAAATTCATCTTGTTGAACCCTTATTTTATGGATCAGCAAATAGATGTGTGATTGCTCCTTACTCCCCAGTATAGTACTTCTCTCACATTACATTTTAATTGTTTGTGTCTTCCCTTATTTATCATATGGAATTCCTTTAGGGAAAGGGCTGAGTTTTATTTCATCCTTGCCTAACTGACTGCCTAGCAGAAAGTTTTAGCATATCTTTGCAAAATGAATGAATCTGTGAATGAATGAACCAAACAACAAGCCAGACTTACCTGGGTCACTGACTTTCTCCTGTTGGCTTGCTGCTTATTTTATGAGTCAAACACTTCTCTCCCTTTAAAAGGCAATGACAAAAACATCCCTCAAAGTAAAGGGATAGCAGGGGACAAGACAAGAGTCCTATCCTCAAAAGCTTACTCTCAGGTGTGTAGGTGTGTAGGTGTGTGTGTGTGTGTGTGTGTGTGTGTGTGTGTGTGTGTGTGTCTGTCTGTCTGTCTGTCTATCTGTCTATCTGTCTGTCTACTGGGGGGCATATAAAGAAGATGTGCAAAAAATAAATGAGATAATTCCAGGTACTGATAACCCAATGAGAAAAGCACCTTGAACATGAGACAAGGAGAAGTGAGTTTCCCAATAAATATCCAGATGTCTTCTCTTAGTATAGTTTAACCCCCCGCACTGGGCATGAGTCCATCTACCCCACAGAGAGGAAATCCTTGCTGCTGCCCTGAAGGCTTGTCACAGACTTGTGGCTAAAGGAGTTCTTCTGGAACCAGAGCTGCTAAAAAGAACCACTTTGGAGAGGGATCAGTTCAAGAAGGGTTGGTGGCTTTTGGTCTTCTTAGGGATGCCATGTTGATGAATGGAATTTTGCCTTTTAGCTTTAGGAAAAGGTTTTTTTTTGTTTTTGTGTTTTTTTTTTTAAATCATGTGAAAAGCTGCCATATACAAAAGCTTTTAAAATATTGTTCAGTTTTTTAAGTAATTGGAAGGTCTTCAAAGTTTATCATCTTAAACTTTACGTCAGTATCTAGAAAACATTTCATTGTGGAATTCTGACCTGTTATGTACAGGAGATGAGTCAGCCTATAGTAGACAAATACTTAACTGAGCACCTGTTTTTTGCCAAGGACAGTGACCAAGAGATTATAGAATAGTGTTTTCCAAGTAGGTTACAACTTCCTAATGTCATAAAATGAATTTTGTGAGCTGTGATTAGCATTTTTTTTAAATAAACAAATAGGGGATGGAAGAGAATATCAGATTGCATGATAGGTAGTATTTCATTTTTTTAAAATCAAACTTGAGTTTCAGTATCTGTCTGTGTGTGTATGTTGAGAGTTGCAGTATAAAATGCCTTTATTCTTACTGTGTGTCCTGGTCAGAAAAACTTGAAAAGTACTATTGTAGAGGATATCCAAAAAGTATAGGTAGATTACTTGCTTTTGAATAAGTTATACTGTGAAACTACTATCTTTTGGAAATCAACTATAATTTTTAAAAGGAGTTAAAACTTCTTGTAGGGGGAAAGAAACTTACACAAAGGGGTGAAAACCCAAGTTCTCAATTATGTGATTTGGATAGTAAGAACTGTGTGTCCCATAAGTAAGATAAGACACATTGGAGACAGTGCCACTTGAACTAAACCTAGGAAGAAAGGTAGGATTTGGTAGGAGTGAAGGCTTTGAATGGCTTTGAAGTGAGCATTGGTATGTATATAAAAGAGATGGCAAGACTGGAGTCTTACATTAGAGAGTTTTAGGATATAGTTCGAAGGTGTAAAATAAAGCCCAAGTCTTCAGGCTATGGGTGCCTTGCAATAACATGCCTAAGGAGTTTGCACTGGATTAAGTACCTTGCACAGATTCATAAATTGGGTAGTGATATGATGTAGGGTGGATTTGTAGAATATTTTCCAGCTCCTTACTGACTCCTCTTCTTTAGTTGTGGATCTCCTGAGGGAATTTTCTTCTAGGTGGGTGTTGGGTACCAAGTCTCTGGCAGCAGATCAAAGAGAGCTGGGAAGGACTTTGGCCGGTCTCCAGAATGTAAATAGAAGGTAGAACAGGTCCCATTGTGGTGCATGGGGAATCCTCCCATGGATGAGGACTCAGCGCTGTCTGTTTGAAATACGGTGAAGGATGGGATAGAAGAACGTTTCTTCTGATACCACTGCTAAATATTTGCTCTTCATATAGAAGGAAAAGCAGATAAAGAAGGCTCACGGTTTTGAAGTACAGGGAATCCGACCTACCTGAAGCATTCTGTGTAAATAATTTGTCACATGATCTTGTCTTTCCCCTCACTGAATGTGGTGTACACATAATGTATAAAACAATTTCAGGAGTGATCACGGAAAGTTTCTCCTCCCTGAAAAGGGATATTGCAACTCTCGCTACTTTCCTGTTGAAGAGAAATTTAAAATGAAGCTTCTGAAAGTATAATGTATGTTAAAAGGAAGATGACTTAACTAGAAAAAAGAATATTTAAATGTGACTGTTTCATCTGTAACAGTGACTACACCGATAATTTTGATTGACTTCTGGCTGGAAGTTTTGATTCTTGTTGTGGTAGATTCTCAGATGTTCTAAATTGAGGCTATGCTCGAGAGTAGTCAGTGTTTAAATCATTAGAAAAAATAAGCAGGCGCTTGTGTCTGGGAGCTCAGGGTTGTTCACAGATAATCGAGGGAGATTGCGAGATTGCATACATCTTAGGTATGTGGTGGGGGGCGCAGGGTAATCAGAAACGCAATAGCAAGTCCAAGCACCACCCATGAGAAGTGAAGGGATGTGAAGAACACAGACTTTGGTCTCTAAAAGACAGTGTGTAGACCATGCATTTCCATTCCTCTGCACAGAGGGTCGGGGTGGGAGGCGGTGAATGAAAAATGAAGAAGGGGCGCATTCGTTTACCCTTATCTTATGAAGGCATCTGCTCACAATCAGTCGCTTGTGGAGAGAGTGCCAGCTGGCAGAGCGTTCTCATGATGTAAATTGTCCATCCGCTCAGAAGAGCAGAAGTACAAGGAGGCCTGTGTGAAGGACTGAATTCCTACCCGGAGGACAAGGGAGGGAGGAGCTCGCAGAGATCTACGTGGGATTGACTTGCCTTTTCCACTTTATTTGCAGTTTCCAGCATCATTTTTTTCCTGCCATCCCAGCGGTTGCTGTGGAGTTTGCCTGTCAGTTTTCCTCCTTTCACTGCTTTTGCTTATTAGGTCTCCACGTGGGGTGGATCTGAGAGGGGGCATCACTGGAAACACGGTGCTCCTTTTCCCAGCGGTGCTGTTTTTCTTCTCTTTCTGCTTGACTGGTTCGTTTTTGTGGGCTAACATTATTACAGATTTGATTTTTGAAATGCATTAACTCTTCATCTCTTCTTCTTTTAATTGCTGATCTTTTTTGCCTATTCATTTGAAATAATATTTTCCTATGAAATAATAAATCTAGGTTTCAAATGGATTTGAATTGTTATTAATCTTAAAAAAATGCCTGAATAGACCTCCTCCTTCCATATTTTACGAGACCATAGAGAAAAAAATTCAGACATCCTTGGGCCAGTTGTTTTTTTTAAAATAGTATGTCTTGCAGAAAAGAGGTAGACAAGATTTTAGTAGAATTTTTTGTTTTTGTATTCTTTGATTTCTTAGAGCAGGATGGGCAGACGTTTTCCATAAAGGCCACATAGTAAATATTTTAGGCCTGCAGTGTCTCTCACAATTGCTCAGCTTTGTCCTTATAGCCAGAAAGTAGCCATCGACAAAGTGCAGTGAGTGGGCATTTATTGACAAAAATAGGTGATAGGCTAGAGTGGGTCTGTGGACTACAGTGTGATCAGCCTTAGATTCGAAACTACTGAAGTTGTGTCCTGAGGCTTGATTCTGGAGGGAGATGAGATCAGTCACCTCCAAGAATTTCCAAAATAGCAAACACACGCTATAGATCAGATGTGAATGATAGGGGAGAATTTAAAATCCAGAGTATTAAGTCTGGATTTTTAAAGTGTTACAATTCTTCAGTCAATCTCACCCCCCACCCCACCCCGCCCCCCTGTTCTCTCTAATAGCAATGTGAATGTCTGGTACTTTACTCTTAAGCATATATATATTTAAAAAAAATAAATACCTGAAATTTCTTCTCTGAAAAGTAAATATTTCTACATTGGTCTTTACCCAACAGAATGTAACACTCTCCCTGAAAATGCCAGCACTACCCGACACAGACTGGGATTAAACAAGTCTAGGCTTCTAGACAAAGAAGAAAAAGTGTTTTCTTATCTTTTTGAGTGTACTGAAGCAGAAGTTAACTCTTTGCTTCCAGATTTGTTCTTGCCATTGAGAACTGTTGGTGGTCTGTCCTTTTATAAACTGTTAAGTAATTGTCGGGAGGAGGAAGAAGGGACGGAAACTAGAGGGGTCGGAGAATTTGGATTACAGAGAGTCTTGACCTGATTACAGAGAATCAGGTCCCTGGTGGCTCAGACAGTAAAGAGTCTGCCTGCTATGCAGGAGACCTGGGTTCAATCCCTGGGTCAGAAAGATCCCCTGAAGAAGGGATGGCAACCCAACTTCGGTATTCTCGCCTGGAAAATCCCGTGGATGGAGGATCCTGGTGGGCTAAACCCCATGGGGTCACAAAGAGTCAGACATGACTGAGTGACTAACACACAAAGACATCTCCACGAGAAGAATAGCGCTGTGAAACCTCTAACAGTGGGTGGGGTTTCTTAAAATCGAATGTTTATTTCTACTTGTCTGGGAAATAGGGCCTTGAGGAAACAAGTTGAATGACAGAGGACACTGGCATGGAGAAGAATGTTGTAGAGCTTGGGTTCACCTGGTCCAGTCACCTCAAGCCTTCTTGGCTATGGAGTGAGCAGCCCCTGTGTAGTTTAACATCTGTCTGTGTCTGCAAGAAGATAGACCGCTATTACTCTGGTTCACTGCTCCTGCCTGTACAGTTAACACTTGCAGTAAATTTCACCTTAAAATACATGATGTGAAAGTGGAAGTCCCCACTCCTGAGTGCCAGAGTTCATTCTACAGTGTAGCACAGGGGGCAGAACCTTTCCTTCCTAAAGCTTTAAAGGGTGAGAACCAGGATGAGGTGTGTTTATAGTAAGTATTTTTTCAAATGTACATAAAAACCACCTAGGGTATTTTTTTTTAATGCAGATTTGGGGAATTCACCCTAAACCTACCAAGATGGAACTTCTGGGGATGAAGCTTAACAGTTTTCATTTTCTCAGAAATTTTCTTATTGATTCTAACAGCTAGTCTGGTACCTTACTGTGGGTTAGGTTATGAGACCGCTGTAGCAAGAAAATCTCCATTTGGGCTGGCTCTACTGGGGAAGGCCTTCCAGAGCTCCTGTGGTCTTTGAACTGTTTGGGTACCAGATTAAGTTTCTAAAAAAGTTTATTCTGGTATAGTTGATTCATAATGTTGTATTAATTTCTGCTGTACATCATAGTGATTCAGTTATACATGTATATACTTTCTTTTTAATATTCTTTTTCATTATGGTTTATCACAAGATATTGGATATAATTCCCTGTGCTATACAGTAGGGCCTTGTTGTTTATCTGTCCTATATATAATAGTTTGTACCAGATAACTCTTTTTTAATCTAGGTACTTAGTGATCCTGTTAATTCCGTTATTTCTTCTTTCTTGAGAGAAATTTTTGGAAAGGCTCAAAGAACTTCACTGTGCACCAGAGTAGGTCTCTTTTCCCCCCTAATCCATCTACATGACGCTAGAGATGATCCTCACTGTTCAGTGGAAATTCAGCTGCTGCACTGGATCAATCCCATCACCATAGCATGTACTGTCTTCCTGGACAAGAAAGTGATTTCTCCCTGAACCCTCTCTTCTCCCCTCTGTTTACCACCCCATTTCTTCCTAGCAGAATTATTTGGAAAAATGTCTTTATTAGATGTCTCCAGTCTCTGTCCTCCCCACCCCTTCCACATTCTCTGGCTTTCATCCCTGTCATTCTGCCAGTCCATCTGCTGTCAAGGTCAGCAGCAATCAGTGAAATCCAGTGGCCAACATTCCGTTTTCATCTTTCTCACCTTTTCAGAACCATTTGACTCAAGTCGATCATTCTTTTATTCTTGAAAAGTTGTTTTTTTTTTTTTTTTAAACTTGGCTTCTGGAATTCTGCTCTGTTGATTCTCTTTCTGCTTCAGTGACTGTCCCTCTTGAGTCTCCTGTGTTGAATCCTCCCTACCTCCCCCATCACTGAAAGTTAGTATGTCCCAAGACCCGGTTCTGTACCTAGCAAGTCATTCTGTAGGTGTTTTCATCTAATGCCGTCGCTCTCAGGACTGTCTGACTCATGACTTTCAGATTTCTCTCTCTAGCTTGCACCTCTCCTTGAAATCCAGACTTGTATATCTTAGTGGCTGACTTGAAATCTTTACTCAGATGTTTCATTAGCATTTCAAACTTAAAATATGCTGAACTGAACTCCATCCCTACACTTGTTCTTACCCTGTTCTTTGCTGTCTCAGTAAATGACAGCTTGTTCTTCATAGCTGCCACAGCTTACACCCCGTGTCCAGTCCATCAGTAACTGATCTGGTCTACCCTCAGAATGCAGTCAGAATCTGATCACTGCTTGCTGCCACCACCCTGGGCTACGCTGCTGTTATCTCCAACCTGGGAGATTGCAAAACCCCCAACTAGCCTTGTCTCTCTGTACTCCCCTCCATAGTCCTATCGATAGAGGAGCCAGAGTGATCCTTTAAACGGGTAGTGAGATCGTATTACTCCCTTGTGCAGAATCCTCCAGTGGGTTTTCATCTCATTCAGAGGCGAAGCCAGTGTCTTACAGTGGCCTAAAGGCTGGCATGCTCAGCAGTCTCTCCCTCCCCTCAGCTTCCCTGACCTCATCCCCTGTCCTTTCCTTCTAGTTCACTCTTACAGCCACACTGGTCTCTTCATCTTCCCTGGAACGGGCCAGCGCACCTGCCTCGGGGGTGTCCTTCCTGGCATGTTCTTCCCCCAGATGTCTCCTCACTTTATGCTTTCCCAGAATGTCGTCTTATCTACATCGGAGAGGCCATCTCTGACACTGTGTTAAATACCACTCCGTTCCCATACTTTCTGTCCCTTGTGCGTTCTTTATCATGTCATTTACCATCTGACACACAAGATTTTTGTTTTTATTTTTTGTTTTTTATTTCTCCCTTACTCACTCCCACTCCCTACTGCCTTGTAAGCCCCACTAAGTCGGGACCTTGGCGTCTGCTTTTCTGCTGTAGCCCCAGTGCCTGGAATAGTGCCTAGGACAGTGGCATAGTAGATGCTCAGCACATATTTGAGGAATGAATGGGAGAGTTTGGACTTGCAGTTATTAACACAGGTTATGGCTATTAACTGATCTAATAGGTGACTGTGGTAAGAAATCACACTATTGTGAAAACCGAGAAAAAAATTTTAGTACTTAAGATATTTTATGGTATTTGTAATTGTTTCTTCCATTGAGGACAGATACAAATAGTTTATGATCTGGAGGCATAGAGAGCTGAGTTCAAGATTTAAACTGGAGGGTAAGAGGCATTCTAGCAAAATGAAGGACTGGGTTTCTAAATAGCTTGTCATGATGGACTGTCACTTAAATTCACTTAGCAAATAGTTATTGAATGAGTAAAAGTACACTGTGGGTTAACGTTTTGTGATTTTTTTTTTGTATGTAGGGAGGGTTTATTAGAAATCATCTTGGTCTATGACTTTACAATTATGACTATATTAGAATCTCTTATTTTTGCCAGTCAGATTTTCTCTCTACTGTTTCAAAGTTCTTCAGTCTTCTGCTAGGGATGGTAGTTAAAAATAGTCAGATCTCAATAGTGTACAGATGTCACAGAACAAGAGATAGCTACCCATAAAACTGGTGTCTTTTTTCCTTATCATGTCTTGAACAATTAGACATCTTTTTCATGTCTTAAAAAATATTGGTTTTAAAGTATGGGTTTTATTTATGGAACTTATATTTCATTGCCTGTTTATTTCCTTATTTCTTTGCTATTATAATTAACCACTTTCTTTGTGTGATTCCATTGAATCTTCCACATCACTCAGTTCCTTGCAGTTTAGAACTCTGATGTTCGGCAGAGTGGATTTTTTTGCCTCAGCTTGGACGAGTGGGAGTAAATGCTGGCTTCATTCCTTTCTCTTGGCTCAAGGATTTCAGGCATGCCTGTGACCTACTAGCCTGAATTAGGGCTGGTATTGAGTCTGCGAGCATGAGGTTTGGGTTAATAAGTCATATGCCCAGTTCTTGGCTTGAAATTTTGCTTGCGAATCTTGTCTCTTCAGGTAACAGATTCAAATAAAATGGTAGGATATACAAATTGAGATACATTTATCTGATGTTTCAATAAAGGAAAACATCTGTGACCTCTAACAGTAATTTGCACCTATTTTGAAATTACCTTCCAAAGGTGTTTGATGTTCTAGTGTTCAGTTAAGAAGTCTCTCTGTCCGTGTAACAATTGTATGATGATTTCTTATTTATTTAGTGTGTAACACAAATCGATTTCGACCCTTCAATTTGCTGAAGACTATGTAGCATTTTTGGATATTACCGTTGGGGAACACAAGCAGGATTTTAGTTTTTGAGGATTGCTATACTAAGTTAGTGCCCATGGTCTTATTCAGCAATCATTTTAAGTAGAAGTTTAGCAGGTGATAGGGAGAGAGTACACCTGTCTTGTTTGCCTTGAACTTTAAATTTGGTCCTTTAGGGAAAAATCTAGTTTCCCCAAGAGATTATGGGTTTATTTTCTCCCAAATCATACCAATCCATTTTAAAACTTGAGTTTTCTCCTTAGCTTTATTGTTATAGCCATACCATTATTTTTAATACATAGCCTGTGGTAGAGAATTTTATTAGCTTTTTAAAAAATTCTAAAATGGTTATCTTCACTTGGTCTGTTTTCCCCGCCTGCTTTGTTGCGTTTCCCATGGCAGCTTGGAATGGAAACTGAGTTCCAGCACTATCATCTCAGCATGTCTTTCTGTCATGACAGGGGCTCGTATGTGATGGAATGTGCCTTCTGCGTGTACCTGGAAATTTGAACATTTTGTTTATTCATTTGAAAGGGATGCTTTCTCCAGTTGTGGATGCTGTTGCATTTGTGTTAATAAATTCAGTGAAAGAACGACTGTTTCATAGGGAACTGTAAAGGTAACTTGTCCCCCTTCGTCAGTTGTGCTGATTCAGATGCAGTTCCTATGGGATTGTCCCCTTACGATGTTGACATTTAGCTGATTGACAAGAGAGAGGACATACAAAAAGAGCACTAAAATTGAAGGGACAGGAGTGGGATAATCAGCTTTTAAAGACAATCTGTTTTGAAGATGAGACTTGAGCCACAGAAACTCGCCCCTCAGCAGGCAATTAGGGCTGAGTCCCCTAACAGGTGGATTGACTCTGTGTACCCAGATCACCCCCCAACACATTCTGTCTGTGCTTGATGGTTCCTCTCCATGCTTTCTGATCACCCATCTGTGTCCACTTGAGGATCCCACATTCAGCATTAACTTGGCCCTGGGTCATCTTGATTGGCGAGGCCGTATTTGTACAATCTGTCTGCTGAGGTGGAACAATAACAGCTGGTATGCAGCTGTACACGTTGTCCTGGGAACTCCTATTTCAGCCAGCAGTTATCCTAACAAAATTGGAAACGTTTTCAAGTAGTTGTTTTCTGCGACTACTGTTTGTGTTAACTGTTTGGAGACTCCCGTCTAGTAGCTTAAACATCTCCCATCTCTAATCGACTTTCTGTGCTACAACCTCATTTAAGTTTCGTATTCCCGGGTGGCCCTAGTGGTAAAGAATCTGCCTGCCAATGCAGGAGATGCAGGAGACATGGGTTCGATCCCTGGGTCGGGATGATCCCCTGGTATCGGAAATGGCAACCCATTCCAGTATACTTGGCCTAGAAAACTCCATGGACAAGAGGAGCTGGCTGGCTACAGTCTAGAGAGTTGCAGAGAGTTGGACATGGCTAAACACGTGTGCATGTCTTATCTCAGATCAAGGAGAGAGCATATAAGAACAGCAGTGGGTCAGTGACTCCTAATACGATGCTTCAGAATGAGCTCGTTCCCTTCTAGTCCAGGCCATGCAAGGGCGTGTTGAAAGTTCGTGCAGCTCTGTACATCCATTGTTGTTCATTACTTCTCTGTAAGGGACGCTATTGCACAACGTCCCGTGGAATTCTCTGAGCCGCACATAACAGAGAAGCATTCATGTTCCGCCGCAGTCAGTACTCGACTCCAGTTCTGAGACAGGAACGGTTTCTCCCCAACTCAGAGAGATTAGAAATACTTCACCATGGAGGAGGCTGATGCAGAATTCCTCGGCTCGATACTGTGTGGACAGAGGCTGGATTCTCGTTGTCCAGGCTGTGGTCCCTTCCTCGTCTGTCGATCCCTTGGCCGCACGCACTGTCGGGTTCAGAGCAGGAAGTGTTAGTTAACTTTGTGTGCTTGGGTCTGAACATCTGCACTTGAGTCTTTTTGTTTATGGAAGGAATGTGGCAGCGAGGGGTGAGGGTGGGAGGCAGCAGAACATTCAGAAGCTAAATATTTTCTTGAGGGTGTGTATATCCTGGGTTAGTCTTCATGTGCGTGAAGGCGAGGTGAAGGGAGAAGACCTTCTAAGCTGTATAGTGGCTGGAATACTTTCCAGACAAGATCTTACTGATTTTCTTCATTGCTTTGCTTGGCTCCTTTACTTTGAAGTCATATTGTCTACTTTTGTGTGCCGCCACGTTATGAAGATAGTATGGTAGCTGTCATTGGACTGGAAAAACGGAGACCTCGTCCTCTTTTTCTGTTAAGTGGTAGATGAATGAGACCGTCTTTCTCTGTCTACTGTGAAATGAGTAGGATGGACAGATAAGGAGCAGGGAAGTATAATGAGAGAGAGAGTGTGTGAACAAGCCTGTGGCAGGTCTCAACTGTAGTTGTTTAATGAAATAAAAACTGGCTCCTAAGTTTTCAATTCTTGATTATTCATGATGACAGGTAGTTCCAGATAACACACAATGTTCAAGCCATGACTGTTCCACTCCACTTTCTGTATTTACTTTCTGATTTATTTTGGGGGCCACCCCTCGAGGCATGCAGGATCTTAGTTCCCTGACCAGGGATCACACCTGTGCCACCTGCAGCGGTAGTGTGGAGTCTTAGCCACTGGACTGCCAAGGAAATCCCTGAAGTAACATCAGTCCTCCTGCACTGTCCATCCATTGCACCTGTATGTACAGTGGGAACGAAGTGCTTCTCGAGAAAATCCCACCTCCTCGAAGTTGGTTGTGCCCTTACCTGGCAGCCTTGTCTCTGTCCTGTGTGCTTCTTTCTCTCCTGTTAGCTTTCTGCTAGTTTCTATCTTGGGTCTCCATTCTCTTCAGATATTCCCCACCTAACATTCTCCACAGGCTTTGCCCTCAGCCCCTTAGCAGGTACCTTTGATTGTCACTGCACAGAAAAAATAGTCATCAGTTTGAACACTTTCAACTTCCATCCCCTGCTGCGGCTGCTGCTGCTGCTGCTAAGTTGCTTCAGTCGTGTCCGACTCTGTGCGACCCCATAGACAGCAGCCCACCAGGCTCCCCCATCCCTGGGATTCTCCAGGCAAGAACACTGGAGTGAGTTGCCATTTCCTTCTCCAATGCATAAAAGTGAAAGTGAAGTCGCTCAGTCGTGTCCGAGTCTTCGAGACCCCATGGACTAAAGCCTACTAAATCCCTTGCTTTTGCACTCAGGTAGAAGGCAAGGCGCAGGCTTCCTCCCATATGGAGCCAGTCCTTTCACAGCGCTGAATCACATTCTCGTTTCCCAGCCTCGTTTCCACAGTCTTTCCCTTTCTGCTGACTGGAGCACGACAGCAGTGTCTCCTTGTATCTTCTGTCACCTTAAAGGGAGGCATCTTCCCTGGCCCCGTACCCCTCCAGCTGTGTGGTCTTCTTTTTCTCCTCCATTTGATCGAGATATCAGACCAGGTCGGCTGCCCTCACTGTGTCTGCATTTCCACCACCTGTCTGCCATGGGTTCTCAGTTCCCGTTCAGTAAGATCCCTGCCAGTGGGACTATCCTCACTAAGCGCAGCGGTGACCTCTTTTATATATATATATATATATATAAATTAATTTATTTTAATTGGAGGCTAATTACTTTACAATATTGTAGTGGTTTGGCTGTACATTGACATGAATCCGCCACGGGTGTACCTGTGTTCCCCATCCTGAACCCCCCTCCCACCTCCCTGCGGTGACCCCTTTGTGGCTTGAAGCTAGTGGATGCTTCTTAGTCCTTATCTTACTTGACTCGCTCAGCAGATTTAAACACCACTGATTATTTATTTCCCTCTTGGCGTCCATGATATTTGTACTCTCTGACTTGCCCTCCTCCCTCTGGTCGTCAAAGTCCCCTCTGTCACTTCTTTTTCTGGCTGTGCTTTAAATGTTGATGTTCTTCAGCATGACCCCAAAAGTCACTCTCTCTCTTCTCACTCAGCACTCCTGCCCTCCTTGGTCGCAGCCATGGCACGTCTTCATTATCCAACTGCAGGCTAATGAGTCCTAGATCTTCTTTTAACTTTTGAAAAACTAAAAAAAAATTTATTTTGGCCACACTGTGGGGCACGTGGGATCTTAGTTTCCCGACCAGGGATTGAACCCGCGACCCCTGCATTGAAAGTGTGGAGTCTTAACTGCTGAACCACTAGGGAAGTCCTTGAATCCCAAATCTGTATCTCCATCTTAGATGTCTCTCTTGGGCCTTCAAGATCATTCACATCCAACTCCCTACCCAGACGTTTTTTTTTCCCTTGTCTCGGTGACCATAGACACCTTAAATTTTGCGTATCCAAGATAGAACGCATCTCCCAATCGTGCCCTCCTCTCCTGCCTCCAGTTTTGCTTAACCTCCTTTGTTATCTGTTGAAGTGGGTGGTATGATATGTCTCTCCATTTGGTTGTTTTTAAACTAGGAAACTGAATGTTATTCTTAATCCTACTGCCTTACGGAACACGTAGAAGCAACTTCAGCAATGAAACTGAGTGTCAGTAGGGTAAAAGTAGACAAGGCAATTGGAAATGACTTCTTCCCTCCATCAGTTACCAAATTATTATGGATAGTGAGGTCTGCTGACTACATGTCTGAGAGACTGAGCATGCACGCACACAGCTGCATGTCACCCAAGTCCATTCATTTCTCTCTGTTCCAGCTCTCCCTGACTGAGTGCAGCCACTGTTAGCCAGGACTACTGCCACATCTTTCTAACAGTTCTTCCCACCTTTAGCCCTGTCCCTTCTAACCTAATCTCCACACAGTGGCCAGAATGCTCTTTCTAAAAATCAAACGTGATCATCCATTTCTTGACGTAAATCCCTCAGTTGGCTTGTCAGTGGGATTGAAGTTGCTCTTTAGCATGGCCTCAGGCCCAGCATGCCATGCTTGCTATCTGCCTTGTCTCCAGCCACCCTCCCCAGTCCTAGCTGTACTCCACCCCTCTGTGTCCTCTGTTCTTTCATACATCCTGTTCCATCTGCCTGGACAACTGGTCTCCATTGGCCTAGCAAATCCCTCTGCATTTCTCAGGTCTTGGGTTTAGATGTCACTTCCTCTCGAAAATGTTTCTTGACCTCAGAAATGTGGGTGAGGTGACTTTCCTCCAGGCTCCCCAAACCTCATGTCCTTCTCCGTCATCGCATTCATCACATGGAGTTGCAGTGGTCGGCATCCACGGCTGGGTTGGCTGCAACACCGAAGGTCATTCATGTGTCCATCTCGTCATGTGGAATGTGGGAGCCTCCTTTCCAGATAGCCACAGACTGCCACCTCTTTCAGCCATAGCTAAAAGTTAGGATGAAAAAAGCACCTCTGAAAATGAGGCGTGGGGAGACAGGGCCAGTGCCAGCAAGCTAGGCTCCTTCAGAGCTCAGTGCTAGCAGAGTTGCTTTTCTGATGTTCCATGCCGACGCTGAGTGACCGCATATTCCTGTTTCTTTCAGCGTGTGGCTTTGTGGTGCAGATGTTTGTCTGGGATACTGGATACCCAGATCCATTTCGCCTTCTCTCCTTTGATCTGTCCTCTTGCAGATTGGGTTGCTAAAGAACAATGAAATGGCAGAAATGTAGACAGAATAGAAAAGCAAGGGTAATCTGTAGTCCAAAGATTAGTAAGCCTTTGAACATCCCGAGCCACGTACTCATGAACTAAATTGTTTTACCATTCCAGAATGTTTTAGATAGTCTCTGGAATGCCATTGATACTGTATTATAACCTCGCCCTCATTCACAGGTGGCTTCTTTACATTTTTGACACAGTAGAGAGATACAGGTTCAATTTGCATTCTTTTAACAGGAGTGTTGTAAGCTGTATTTGCATGGCCTGTGTCCAAAGTGTTGTAGTGCTTCCTAGATAAAGGGTCCAGGTTTGTGTTATATTCTTTGGCAACTGTATCAGGTAGGCCCTTGTGCAATCAGGCTCTTGTGTGTGAACATCTCCAGGATCCTAGTTCAGGAATTGTCTTCTGTACTGTATTACAGTAATGCTTTCTATTTGTATGCTTCTGCTGTTTAGTTGCTAAGTCATGTCCATCTCTTTGTGACCCCATGGATTCTAGCCCACCAGGCTCCGTGGGATTTTCCGTGGCAAGAATACTGGAGTGGGTTGCCATTTCCCTCTCTCGAGGACCTTCCCAACCCAGGGATCAAACCCAGGTCTCATGCTTGGCAGGCAGAGTCTACCACTGGGCCACCTCTGATAATGGTACTGAGAAACAAGCCAGCTGGCCTAGTGTTCAACCAACGTAATGCTACCAAAACCCTGAAAGCCTTAGCACTTATATCTCAGACTAGATTGAAGAGACAGTTGTCTTTAAGCTCCAATTTCATGACTATATATACAGTTATATATATGAATATATATATACAATTTCATGATTATATATAAAATTCAGGATATATATATATATTATACATACTCTGTATACAATTTTATAACTAATCAAGTATATGCAGATACGCAGAATCTTAGTTTGACCTTCCAACAACTCTTTGAGATATGTGGCTCAGGGGTCATCACTCTCATTTTTTTTATTTTTGAAAAAAAATTATTGATATATAGTTGATTTATAATATTGTATTAATTTCTGCTATACAGCATGGTGATTCAGTTATATACATATATTCTTTTTTGTATTCTTTTCCATTATGGTTTCTCACAGGATATTGAATATAGTTCCCTGTGCTATAAGTAGGACCTTGTTATTTATCCATTCTATACAAAATAGTTTGCATTTACTAATCCGAAACTCCAAATCTTTCCCTCCCCAACCCCCACCTCCCCCTTGGCAACCACAAATCTGTTCTCTATGTCTGTATTATCCTCATTTCTACAGAGCAGAAAGTGATGGAGAAAGTACTAGAGATCCCACAGCTAGTAATTGAGGAGTCAGGATCTGTACTTTGGTCTTGCATTGCCCAGTCCTGTGTTTTTTTCCTTCATGCATACATCTTTATGTTCAAGATCTTATGTGTGTTAATGCGTTTCATGTATATGGGTACAGTTAAACCCCTCTTTTAACATCTGGACCATAGAGTCAGATTTGGCTTATCTGATCAGATTTATCCTGGATAAAACTGACTTGAAGAAGAGAGCACGGATGTGCAGCCCATACTTCCCCACCCAGGTTGAACTCACCCGCTCAGTCCTGGATGGAGTAGCAGGGTGCCAGCAGGCCTCCCCCACCCAGCGGAGGAGGGGTGCTCTGAGGAGTGAGGGAGAGGAGGGGGGCCCCGGCTGCAGAGAGGAGAGAGTTGAGGAGATTCCAGGCCACACACGAGTATCACTCCTCCCCGGGGGTGAGTGGGTGTGAGGAAGTGAGACAATGATAGAAGTCTCTCCTCAACACTTGTGGGAGTGCAGGAACCCCTCCAACTCCAGGTCCTGGAGGAGGGTTCTTCCTGGGAAGTTGATTCACACAGAAGAGACCCCTTGTGTCTGACATACCTTGTCCCCCAAAATATACAACATGGGTCTGAGCGGGTAGTTGTGCCCAAGAAAACCTTCTTGACAAAACCTGATGGGAAGACCCATTTGTGAATGAATGGCGTTTAAAACCAGTTACACGTTATCTTTTCTTTTTTTTACAATTATTTTAATTGGAGGTTGATTACAGTATTGTGGTGGTTTCTGCCATACTGCACAGTATCTTTCTTGCCCACCTGAAGTCCTGCTGGCCAGCACCCACACTGGCCCAGCCGTCAGACCATGTTCTGGCACTGCCAGACCCAGTGACCGGGCTCCCAGAGGCCTGACAGCCCGTTGGCTCCTGCTCCTTGCTGCTGTTCCCTGCTCGGCACTCATGTCCCATATATTCTCTTCTGAATACAGCTTTCTTAAACTGCCTTTCTCTTCTCTGTCTCTCTCTGTTTTTGTCTCTGTTCAGTGACTGGAGAAATTTTTTTTTCTTCATTCCTACTCAACTCCTGACCTTATCTCTCAAATTTCTCTTCCAGAATCTGGTAAAGAAAGAAAGATTAGTCTTGATGATACTCTTCTTGCGTCAAGAAGAGAAATTAAAATGCATAAAGAATGAGTTTTTGAAAATCTTGGAAGTACCCAGAAGAAAGCTAGCAAATATTTTCCTTTCTGCCTTTCAATTAAGCTTTTGTAGAAGCAACAGCATTGAGGATAAAATGCACTTTTTCACTTAATTTTACTTTCATTTCACAGTATAAGTACGTAATATATACTGTCAGTTTTCATGGGAAGCAAAACTTCAACAGTATACATCATAAATGGGCTTTTACAAGCCAGTTTCTGAGCCCAGCCATAATGCATGTCTGTGGGAAAAAACGCAGTTTCCAGGCTGAGAATGGCCTGTCCGGCACAGCCAACATGTCGTGCGTTCTGGAACCCTCTTAGTCTAGTGTGCACAGGGTGGTTTGTATCCTCTTTCTTTGTTGAGTTCCAGAGCAGAGTGGGAATAGAGGAGGGTTCTTCGCTTCATCCACATGACTTACAAACATCCACGTGTTTGCCCCAACAGGAAAAGCATTTGACATCACATACGTGCGCCTCAAGTTCCACACCAGCCGCCCGGAGAGCTTCGCCATTTACAAGCGCACGCGGGAAGATGGGCCCTGGACCCCTTACCAGTACTACAGCGGCTCCTGCGAGAACACCTACTCGAAGGCAAACAGGGGCTTCATCCGCACGGGAGGCGACGAGCAGCAGGCCTTGTGCACAGATGAGTTCAGCGACATTTCTCCTCTCACCGGGGGCAACGTGGCCTTTTCAACCCTGGAAGGAAGGCCCAGTGCCTACAACTTCGACAATAGCCCTGTGCTGCAGGTAGGCACCCGGAGCTCGACCTGGTAGCCGCTGAGTTGTTCCACATGCAGGGCGCGGGAAGATCATCATAGTGGGGGCCCGCAGGCCCGCTTTTGGAGTAAGGGTCAGGACAGACAGCTGGACTTTATTCTGCTCTCCTGTGTACTCTTAACAAGTGAAGGAAGTAGTTTCGTTCCTGCTGCCCCATTGATGTTTGTTCTTGTGTTTGCATGCACATGTATCCTGGGATGTAAACTTTACAGATACTTTTAAATGCTAAGCAGTTTTAACTTGCATCTCTGTACTTGCAGTGGAAATATTTTGCTTCTCTACCTTCCTTTTGAAGGAGGGTATTTGAATGAATCTGCTGGGGTTTTTTTGTGTTTTTTTTGTATCTTGTCTTACCTCTTTGATTTGACAAAATACAAAAAAAAAGACTTACCTTTTAATGTTGGCAAGAGGGAACAACTGAAATAAGATGTCTAAGAACTCTACCTTCCTTTGCTGTTTTTTAAAAACCTCTTATTTCTCCTTGGCTGTGCTGGGCCTTCATTGCTGCGTGGGCTCTTCTCTAGTTGTGATGAGTGGGGGCTACCCTCCCTTGTGGCGTGCAGGCTTCTCACCGCAGTGCCCTCTCTTGCTCCTGGGCATGGGCTCTGGGGCGCGGGCTTCAGTAGTTGCAGCACGTGGGCTCAGCAGCTGCGGTTCCTGGGCCCTGGAGCACAGGCTCAGTACTTGTGGTGCATGGGCTTAGTTGCTTCCTGGCATGTGGGATCTTCCGGGATGAGGAATCCAACCCCATGTCTCCTGCATTGGCAGGTAGATTCTTTTATCACTGAGCCACCAGGGAAGCCCCCTTTATTATTTTATAAGGAAATTTTGGTTGTCTGGCACTGTTGCCAATCATTATGAAAACTCTTCATCACCTAAAGGCATCACCTGGTTTTTATGTCGAGATGTGAATTTAGCTACCCTGGTGTAGTGCTTAAGGATGGTGATAGAAGCTTGTCCCTCGGTGGAAATCGATTCAGAGAGTGTTTTTTTTTTTTTTCATAAATTCTGTGTGCCTGTTCCTCATGCACTACAATTTGGAATCTTTCTGTATTGCTTAGATGTCTGTGACCTTTTCTTATGTTCTGGCTGTTGATTTTGGAGAAGCGGATGAGTGTCCTGCCACCCTCAGCACATTGACACCAATCACAGATGCTTCCATCACGTGGCTGAAGCTAACATCTAAATGGGGGCAGCCCATATTAATTTGCTGTGACTGGATGTGGGTTTGCAAGTGCTACATATATTTTATGAAGAGCTATTGTGACTTCTAAGTAGGGAATGCCCCTGTTTTTCTGGGTGTTATGCCTTTGTAACCTCATCATTCTCTCTCTTTGGAGTTTTTTATGTTCAAGGACTCTGTCTAATTTGGTTGTGTGGCTTTGGACAGTGGAAAAAGACAAGACTATATTCTGTCTGAGTCCAGTTCCTCCCTTCCATTGTACATCTTGATTTTGGTAAACTCTGAGGGTTCTGGTGAGCAGTGAGTATGTTTGCAAAGGCCTTTCAGAAAATTTCTTTCAATGGCAGGAAGATGTATTCAAAATAAATGGCAGGAAGAATAACTGACTCTAGTAGATGAAGAAACAGATTACCTACGGGAGAAATGATCTACAGAACTTTTTAAAATTTTTAATTGGAGGATAATTGCCTTACAATGTGGTGTGGGTTTCTGCTGTACAATGCAAATCAGCTATAAGTATACATATGTCCTCTCCCTCTTGAGCCTCCCTCTCATCCCTCCTTTCCCACCGCTCTGGGTCATCACGGAGCACTGAGCTGAGCCCCCTGTGTTGCACAGCAGCTTCCCACGAGCTAGCTGTGTTAGGCATGGTGGTGTATGTACGTCAGTGCTACTCTCTCCGTTCCTCCCACCCTCTTTTTCCCCTGCTGTGTCCACAAGTCTAAGTTGATCAACCGGCGTATGTTTCCTGGCTTTGATTCTTTGTACGCAAGTAATTATATTTTACTGTCCTAGAGAGGAACCATGTATTCAGTAGAAAAAAGCAGTGAGGTAATGTGACTGTGGTTCTCTCGCCCCATTGCTGACTGTATGCCTTGTCAGCTTGTCTTAAATCAGTTCCCTAGCTATAGGAGTTCTGATGTTTCTTACTCTTGACGCCTCAGAAACTCGTAAGACTAAATGTGACACAAGGCAGTGGGCATTCGCAATAGATTTGGTCAGTTAGTATCATTATGCAGAAGCATCAGTTATGTGTCTCTGGATGTAAGAGTTCTGACTCTGATATACAGCTACCAAGGAAGGGTAACTGATCTGACCGGTAGCCGATCTGACAGTGAGGACAGAGGCAGATGGCTCCTACCCTCATTGCTCCTTGCGCCTCCCTGTAAAAGCTGTGTGATCTCTCAGAAACCTTCCTGGTTTCAATGTTGAATATTGCTGAGCATGTGGTGATTTATAATAATGATTAGCATTTATTATAGCACTTACTATAGTGTGCCAAGTGTTGTTCTAAGCCCTTTAGATACATTAAATATATTAACACATTTTAATAACTCTATAAGGTAGACACTTTTATTATCTCCATTTTACAGATGAGGAATCAGAGGCCCAGAAAAGATAAAATCACTTGCCCCAAATTACACTGTTTCTAGCCACTAAACTGGGATTCAAAACCTAGAAAGTCTAGTTCTAGAGTCTGTTTTCTTTAAGATGCCCATTGTGAAGGAAAAAGTCTGAGATTCAGCCCTTGAGAAGCTTTTATTCAAAAAAAGCCTTGATAAAGTTGAAGCCTGTCAAAGATACAAGCGCTAAACACAGAGATCTGTTCAGCTATTTACACTACAGACGACTAGAAGATTCCTGACATTGTGACCATGAGTGGGAGTTGTTATTGGAGTTCCAAGTTTGGATATGGTGAAATCACCATCTCTTCTCCTTTCTAATTATACATGGAGGCTTCACGGAGATTAGCCTTGATGAGCTCTCTGTGTTGTATCTGCCAGGTGTTTGGCATGGTGTAAGCAGTGATTCTTAATCAGGGGTGTGCCTCCCTGTCTCATGTGAAGCCTTCTGAAAACAGATGCCTTCAGCTCTGCACTTGGCTTGTTACGTCTCTGTTGGTGATGCTGAGATGCAGTCCCAGGAGAGAACTAAAAGTGGGCGTGGCATCTTTGGGTCATTATATGTAATACACCACTCTAAAACTTCATGGTTTTAAACAGCCTTGATTTCTTGTTTCCCATGATTCTGTGTTGGCCTGAGGTCACTCCCTGGCCAGTCAGCTGGGATGGGAGCTGGGTTTATCTTCTCCCTGTCATGTTACCTCCTCAAGGAGGCTAGACTAGGCTTCTTCATGTGATGGTGAAAGTATTCAAGAGGGTAAGTCCCAGGGCACGCATATATATCAGTCTTCTGCCGGTGCCACGTTCACTGCTGTTTCTTTGGCCAAAGCAAGCCTTTTGCCTACCTAGGATCAGCGTGAAAAGGGAATACACAGGGCTTGGACACTGGCAGACATGGTTCCTCGGGATCATTGTTACAATTACTCCAGATGTAAACATCTGACTAAAATTAGCTCAATGAAAGGGTGTTTATTATAAGTACTCAGATCTCATAAAACCTAGGGGAAACTGTATAACCTTCCTTCTTGTCCTCTGCCATTATGATAGACCTGCCATCTTGATCAGTTGTAGTTTCTGCCAGTCTGCCCATTTGCTTGTTGTTCAGTGGCTAGGTTGTGTCCAACTCTTTGCCTTCCCATGAACTGCAGCATGCCAGGCTTCCCTGTCCTTCACAATCTCCTTGAGTTTGTTCACACTCATGTCCATTGAGTCAGTGATGCCATCCAACCATCTCATCCCTTGCCGTCCCCTTCTCCTCCTGCCCTCAATGTTTGCAAGCATCAGGGTCTTTTCCAGTGAGTTAGTTCTTCGCATCAAGTGGCCAGAGGATTGGAGCTTCAGCTTTAGCATCAGTCATTCCAGTGAATATTCAGGGTTGGTTTCCGTTAGGATTGACTGGTTTGATCTCCTTGCTGTCTAAAGGACTCTCAAGGGTCTTCTCCTTGGTGAATGTTAATCTGAGCACCAAGTATATGCTAACCAGCAGTGCAATGCAGTGAACAAAAACAAAAAAATTCCTGCCCTGTGGAGCTTATAATCTGATGTGGCAGTGGTGGGGTGGGCAGGTGGTGGTGATGGAAACAGACAATTTTAATAAAATTGTGATGGGAAATAGGAAGTTGGAAGTAGTGATGGTGGAGGCAATTTTAGATAGCATGGCCAGGGAAGGCCTCACAAGAAGCGACATTTGGGAAGGGTCAGGACCAAAGAGTACGTCTGATTGGTTCAGGCCAGTGGAATGATCGATTGCTTTGGGATGTGTCTCCCAGATCTGTCAGGAGTGGTTGGGGTAGAAGGGAAAGGGAGATGGAACAAGATGGGCAGGAGGAGGCAATGACCAGCATATTGAATGCGGCTGTGGCGCTTTGTGAACTCTGTTGGCTTTCTCTAGGCTGGCTTTGGGGTGTAGATATAGAGTGGAGAGACAGGATGTGTGTATTGAGTACCTAATGTATGCTGAGTATTGAAAAGC
Source organism: Ovis aries (assembly GCF_016772045.2). Taxonomy (NCBI): domain Eukaryota; kingdom Metazoa; phylum Chordata; class Mammalia; order Artiodactyla; family Bovidae; genus Ovis; species Ovis aries. Next base: position 63,582,265 of record NC_056065.1, read on the forward strand.
ATATTTCATTTAAGCCTTTCTACAGCCTTGTGAAGAAACGAATATTGTTTCTGCCTTGGGGGATTCTGAGTGGTGAAGTAACAACTTAGATCCAAGAAGGGAAAAGTCAAGGAGAAAAATAAAAGGATATTAAAGGAAGTCTTTGAGTAGTATAATAGAGTTAATGCCAGAAGAAGACATAAGTTAAATGACACATTAACTGTTTAGAAGATTCTGTCACATACATGTCTCTTATATTCAGTGCCTTTACCATCTTTTCTATGTTTTTATTTTCTGACAGGAATGGGTAACTGCCACTGACATCAGAGTAACTCTCAATCGCCTGAACACTTTTGGAGATGAAGTGTTTAACGACCCCAAAGTTCTCAAATCCTATTATTATGCAATCTCTGATTTTGCGGTGGGTGGTAGGTAAGTAAGCCATTAAATAACCTTGAAAGCCATAAAAGCTTTGGTGTAGGAGTGAATGTAGCCACTTATTTACAACAGCATTAGTAATGTTGTTAGACCTCATTATCCTGGAAACAAAGTAACTAGGTTTTCTAAAACCGTTTCCAATCGACACATTCAGTTCAGTCGCTCAGTCCTTTCCAACTCTTTGCGACCCCATGAATCACAGCACACCAGGCCTCCCTGTCCATCACCAACTCCCAGAGTTCACCCAGACTCATGTGGATCGAGTCAGTGATGCCATCCAGCCGTCTCATCCTCTGTCATCCCCTTCTCCTCCTGCCCCAAATCCCTCCCAGCATCAGAGTCTTTTCCAATGAGTCAACTCTTTGCATGAGGTGGCCAAAGTACTGGAGCTTCAGCTTCAGCATCAGTCCTTCCAATGAACACCCAGGACTGATCTCCTTTAGGATGGACTGGCTGGATCTCCTTGCAGTCCAAGGGACTTTCAAGAGTCTTCTCCAGCACCACAATTCAAAAGCATCAATTCTTCAGTACTCAGCCTTCTTCACAGTCCAGCTCTCAAATCCATACATGACCACTGGAAAAACCATAGCCTTGACTAGACAGACCTTTGTTGGCAAAGTAATGTCTCTGCTTTTCAATATGCTATCTAGGTTGGTCATAACTTTCTTTCCAAGGAGTAAGAGTCTTTTAATTTCATGGCTGCAGTCACCATCTGCAGTGATTTTGGGGCTCCCCAAATAAAGTCTGACACTGTTTCCACTGTTTCCCTATCTATTTCCCATGAAGTGATGGGACCAATCAATCAATACATTAGTGAATTCTTATTGAGCATTTAAGTGCAAAGCCCTAAGACAGGCACTGTAAAGCAACTGAGAAAGTGTGGGACTGATACTCACCTTCTGAGAAGGACCTGACCTTCTAGGATCCTGCAGATGAATGAGGCAGGCGCTATGTGAACACGTGAAAAGTTAAATACTAATATAGTCATGTGCTTTAGATAAGGAGATATCATATGTCAGAGAATGCTTACAGGACAGTCAGGCTAGAGAAGCAAATCGAACCTAAGCTGGGCCTCAAAGAATAGGTAGGGTTTAGATAAGGAGAGAGGATGTCTGGGTTGGGTGCAGGAGGATGGACACGTCGTGAGCAAAAGTTTAGAGTTTAAAGAATCTAAATCTCCTTGATGGAAGGAACATCTTACATGAATTTGTAGAGTTGTAAACCAGAGAGAGTTTGATAGCCAGAGACCTCAGACAGTGGGCCAAGAATCTTGGACTGACTTCTGCTTGTATTATTCTGTGAAGTCTCCAGAGAAGAAACATGATTTTTGTATGCTATGTTCCTGGTATGGGATTGATGCTGAAGGGAAGCTGATGGAAGCTATAAGCAGTGAGCAGTCATATACTCTTTTGGAGTAGGGCTCTGATATCAGAAGATGAGCTGCAGGCAGAGTGAAAGTAGAATATGACTGAGAGAATTTTATATTCCTGTTACGATCATCTCGGTGTTAGGTGACAAATGCCTGGCACTGGGGTGGTTGACAGCGGGGCGGAAAGGAACATTTAGGTGCATTTTGTGAAGAAAGAATTATCAGGATTGTAGTCAGAGAAGATTTGAAGGTTTAGTGATCAGGAGAATGGTAATAGCAATTTACAACAATATAAATGGAGAAGAGCTCATCTGGCGAGATGGTAAGTAAATTCAGGTATAAAATGTAAAGCTTTAAGTCATGGAGGACATTACATTTGTGTAGCAGTCAGGGACAGAAGCTTGGAAGAAAGAGGCAAGCTGGGGATATAATTTGGGATTCCTCCTAGTGCGCTGTAGATATTTCAGAAGTGTTTGAGTGTATTATTAAGTGGTGCCTGAACGGACCGCTGTCTTTAAAGAGCGAGCGAGGGACACGGCAGGGCAGCAGATACTCATGGGGATTTCCACAAGTCCTTATTGTTCTAGGGCCTTCGTCTTAGGGATCCATCAAGGATTCTTACCCCAACAACCCGAGGGAGTGTCTACCAGAGAGCCATATGGTGGTGTCGTGGCTGGCTCTTCTGTCTTCAGATCAGAATGCTTTAAAATCGTGATGACAGATAACTGCTGACGTCTACTGAGCTGTATATGCCCGTATAATCCTGGGCACATAAAAAGAGCAACCTCTTGTTCTCAGTAACTCTATGAAATAGGCATTATTCTCATTCTTCTCTTACAGATAAGGCACTGGTTAAGTTACACCTGTAAGTCACAGGCAGCCTGGCCTCCGAGTCCACGTTCTTTTTTTTTTTTTTTTCAATTGCAGTATAATTGCTTCTCAGTGTTAGGTTAGTTTCACTGCACACAGAGTGAATCTGCCGTATGTATACACCCGTGTTTTTCTTAACCACTACACTTGTCTTCTTCTTGAAACACACACATTTCATTTCAGGAAAGGGTCCTACAGATGTCCTCAGAAATTGTCGAGGACTTTCTTTTTATGCCCAGTTAATGCTCCAGCCCCAGTTAAATAAAGCTACCTTTTTTGGTCAGGATTTTTCTTCATAACTAAAAACACAGCCATTACTTAATCTTGCTCAGCTCCTCAGTTTACAGTTGTGCTTGGTAAACTCAGAAACATTCGGAGGTTGCTGTTCATTCTCCGTGAACATCCTTTCTCTGTGTCCAGTCAGCTCTTTCTAGCTGTTTCTTCTTTTGAGTGTCTCTTCTCTCCCCAGGTGTAAGTGTAACGGACACGCAAGCGAGTGTGTGAAGAACGAGTTTGACAAGCTGGTGTGTAACTGCAAACATAATACTTACGGTGTAGACTGTGAAAAGTGCCTTCCTTTCTTCAACGACCGGCCATGGAGGAGGGCGACCGCCGAGAGTGCCAGCGAGTGCCAGCGTGAGTGCCCCGGCTTCCGTCTGCTGAGCGGTCTCGAGGACTTCGGAGGGCGGGGGGAGTGGGTGACTTCCTTTGATTCTTCCTTGAGAGGAAGAGCCTGCAAGGCAGTGCTTCTTCCATAATTTCAGCATGTAGATATATATATATAAATATACATATATATATAAATATACATATATATATATATATAACCTGCAGGCACATCAGAGGAGAATCATAGATAACGTGGAATTGGCCATAAACATAAACTTGCAGGTTTTCTATTTCCTTGAGGAGCATACTAAACAGAATGGGAGCAGCATGTTCAAGGTCTGGCCTTTTCCTTAGTTCTAAATACTGGGCCAGTTCAGTTGCTCAGTTCAGTTGCTCAGTCGTGCCTGACTCTTTGCAACCCCATGAACTGCAGCATGCCAGGCCTCCCTGTCCATCACCAACTCCCGGAGTTCATTCAAACTCACATCCATCGAGTCAGTGATGCCATCCAGCCATCTCATCCTCTGTCGTCCCCTTCTCCTCCTGCCCCCAATCCCTCCCAGCATCAGGGTTTTTTCCAATGAGTCAACTCTTCGCATGAGGTGGCCAAAGTATTGGAGTTTCAGCTTTAGCATCATTCCTTCCAAAGAAATCCCAGGGCTGATCTCCTTTAGAATGGACTGGGTGGATGTGTAGCCTACACTAAAACATGGTTTTTCTAGTCTTTTCTTTGTTGCTCTTTAAAATATTCTTCTTCTTTCCAGTTCTTATTTCTTCAGACCACCAAGGTTGCTGATCCACGTTAGTCAGGTGTGATGAGAAGTAGACTAAGACTACCATCAAAAGGTTGTTTATCAGAATTATTTTTTCTTTCTCTCTCTAGAGAGTGAAATACAGAGAATTTTCGTACTTCCCTTGTGCAGAGGCGAGAGGCTTTGAGAGGAAGAGTAGATCCTAGTACTCTTAGGAAGAGAGAAAATGAAAAAAGATTATACATTGTTTATTCCTTCATAAATGTCTTGGTTTATTCTGAAGAGATAGAGAAAGGAATCTTAGGAGAAAAATCATGAAACTGTGTAATCATGATTTGCCAAGGACTTAAAAAATAAGACACTTTTAAAGCAGCTATAACTTTCTTCTGTCCTTATAAATATTCCTTATCATACCTTCTTGGAAATAAAGGGACTAAGAAGGAAGACACTCTGAACTTGCAGGAATTATTGGCAGAAACCTTGAAAAGGGACCAATGTCTTGACTTAGGACTGTTTCCATTAGCTGCATACAGCACATTTTCATCTTTTCTTTTTTCAGCAAATCCCTGATTTTTAGGTGAGTTTGATAGCCTCCTCCCCTAGTGTTCCTAAGCCCTTGAACTTCTCTACATCTTTTACTGAACTGTAACATCCAGTGTTAGAAGCTACATGGTAAAGGCTGATAAAAAGTGATTTCTCCTAAGATGTGGCATCTAAGTAGATACACACGTGTGTGAACAGTAATCTGCTTAATGATGTCATATTTTGAGTCTATCAGGGAACGTTATGAGAAAAACGAGTGTAATATGATTGCCAGCTTCTCACTGGAAGATGAACTGAATACAGCTAACAAGGCTTCGATGAGGAGCTAAGTCGGTTTGCTTCCCTTGGAAGTCCCTTCAGCACCATGACCCCTCAGAGAGAGAAGCTCCTGGAGTGGGGGCCGTACTACAGTGTTGTCAGGTGCTGGGGGTAGGGAAGAGAAGATGACAGCTGTCTTCTCTTCTCAGCTGGTGATGAGGGAGCCACAGCATCTTCTTTAGTGGTGGCTTAGGACAGTGTAGACATGGGGGTGGTTCTGCCTCATAGACTCCAGGCAGCAGACCATTTAGGTGCTATAAGCTGGGCTGCTTGTGAGATAATCTAGGCAGGCTTGAGAGAAGAGAAAATAGCTGATGAAGAAGGGAATGAGAGCTTTTAAAATTACTTAACTCTCTAATTCTTGATGCTAGTGATTCAAGTTCCTAAAAAATTTTCAAGTATAACACTATAAAAGAACTAATGGAAAGGCAGGGAGGAGAAAAAAATAGATATGTTAAAAAATTTTTTAAACAAGTTCCTGCTGTATCTGAAATCAAATAAAATTTTATTTTTATTTAATAGTCAAAATACTATCTGTACTTGGGGCAGAATCAATAATTTGAAAAAAAATCATGTTAATGCAAGTATAGTAAAGATTTTCAGTGACTGTAGATACTTGTTCTTAAAATATGGTTATGCCCTATAGGGACTATAGCTGCTTAACAGATGACCCGTTGGGTACTGCGGCTTCCCAGTAGATAGAGGCATCTAGTGGGTCTAGATTTCCCTTGTAGTGAATTTACTTTCCAGTGCATCTAGATTTCCTGCTTCCTTTTACAGAAGTACGTATTGTACCCAATATGGCTCAGATCACCCCAGTCTCAGTATGCAAGTAATCTGGCATTTTGAAATACATTAGTGGCATTCAAATACATTAGTGGCTAATGTATTTGAATTGTCTGAGCCCTAAAATGGTAAACTGATCCCTTGTGCTTGTACTCGGTATTAAAATGAAGGATAAAGACTCTGAAAAATTGTAATTTGACTTGGCTTTTACTTGATGCTAAAGCTGAAACTCCAGTACTTTGGCCACCTCATGCGAAGAGTTGACTCATTGGAAAAGACCCTGATGCTGGGAGGGATTGGGGGCAGGAGGAGAACGGGACGACAGAGGATGAGATGGCTGGATGGCATCACCTACTCCATGGACGTGAGTTTGAGTGAACTCCAGGAGTTGGTGATGGACAGGGAGGCCTGGCGTGCTGCAGTTCATGGGGTCGCAAAGAGTCGGACACAACTGAGTGACTGAACTGATACTACCATCTGGAGATTCCCAAGTACAGGAATTAGTTATATTTTAAAGAGAAAATTACTCTGTTGTGTCCGACTCTTTGCGACCCTCTGGACTATACAGGCCGGAATACTGGAGTGGGTACCTTTCCCTTCTCCAGGGGATCTTCCCCACCCAGGAATTGAGCCAGGTTCTCCTGTATTGCAGGCAGATTCTTTACCAACTAAGCTATGATGGTACCATTTTTGATAAGGATGAACATTTCCTGGTAAGCTGATAACCTGACTATAAACACTTTATTGACAGACATACTTTTTTCGTTTTTTTTAAATGAGAAGTGTATCTGGTGGTCATTCTACTACCTACCACCTATCATGGCCCAGAGGTAAAGGATCCACCTGCAATGCAGGAGACACGAATGCAATCCCTGGGTTGGGAAGATCCCCTGGAGGAGGAAATAGCAACCCACTCCAGTATTCTTGCCGGGGAAACCCCATGGACAGAGGAACTACAGTCCATGGGATTGCAAGAATTAGACATGACTTAACATCTAAACCACCACCACCACCACCACCACCATCTGTCACAGAGATATGGGGAGTTACAGTTTGGTTTGAGTCTTCTAAAATGCTGTTTGTAAAGAAACGTGGATCTGACTTAACGTTTTGGCCAACAGCCTGTGACTGCAATGGGCGATCTCAGGAATGCTTCTTTGACCCTGAACTATACCGTTCCACGGGCCATGGGGGCCACTGTACCAACTGCCAGGACAACACAGACGGCGCCAAGTGTGAGAGGTGCCGGGAGAATTTCTTCCGCCTTGGGAACAGGGAAGCCTGCTCTCCCTGCCACTGTAGTCCTGTTGGTAAGTGATAGCCAGGGTCTGCTTCAGCCTGATGGGTTGAGAGACAAAATAAGCATTTCCTGTATCCCCAAGAAATAAAACTTTGTTTCCTTAGGATTCTCACAGGTTAAATGTAGAAGAGTGAATATTGTTATAATGTGTAAATGATTTGGCATCAGCCTGAACTCTCTTTAACCAGATGGAGTGTTTAGATGATTTTCTGGTGTGTATAAAACTGGGGTTGGCCTGAGTAATGGTTTTATAAATAATTAGCAATAAGATCATTGAGACCATTTGAATTTGACTGTAAAAGTTTGGTTAGCTGCTCCGTGAGCTCTTCCTTAATGATTTTGTTTAGTCTAACCTCTTTGGAGGGCTGAACTCCTGCAGCATATTGCTGTGTGTTCAGAGGAGCTGAGAGCTCTTAGTCTGTTCTACTTTTCCAGGAGTTTGAACTTTATTTGCTGTTCCTGCCTGTGTATACTTAAATTCTAGACACAGGCCCTAAGGAGCCTGTGCTTGTCCACAATGACTGATTTCGCATGCAGTTTATCATGGGTACAGAGTTATTTGTTAGTATTTTTCAATTATTATGAGTAGATTCATCTTAGGGTGTATGTCTGGAAAGTTTAAATGTCATAGTTTAAAGGGATATGGTTTTGAGGGAGTTCTGTTTTAAAATTTGATCTTTATTCTCTTAGTTACCATCTAGACCCTGAACACCAATCTACATACTGAATTTCAAGCATTGTATTTAGTTACCAGTTTTCTTTTTTTGAGACATTAGTTTTACTTTCCTATCTGGTGGTTGACATTGAGTGCTTTATATTTCAGGTTCCCTCAGTACGCAGTGTGATAGCTATGGCAGATGTAGCTGTAAGCCAGGAGTGATGGGGGATAAGTGTGACCGTTGCCAGCCTGGGTACCATTCTCTCACTGAGGCTGGGTGCAGGTAAGATTTTCTAAGGGGGTGGAATCTAATTGTAGCTGATTCTTAGTAATAGATCTTGTAGCTTATCTGTAGCCATATAAACATTTCCCTCCCATAATAATTATCACCAAGATTTAAGGCTTCTAGCTGTAATGATGATCCAGGATTGTTTTGTACAGAGATGAAGCAGTTTTTAATGTCTAAATGTGATGAGTGTCCTTGACTGAAATAAAATCCAAATACAAAGATGACTTTAGGATTAATTTTACTTTTTATGCATTTCTTTTCTTTTTTTTTTTTTAATCTATTAACATGTAAAATGGAAGAATGTCTTGGAGCAAAATTTCTTTATCCTCTTATTTCATCATTTCACTCCGGTTTCCATCCAACAGGCCATGCTCTTGCAATCCTTCTGGCAGCATAGATGAATGTAATGTTGAAACAGGAAGATGTGTTTGCAAAGACAATGTCGAAGGCTTCAATTGTGAGAGGTAGCTCATTCTTCCTCTGGCTGCGTTGTATCTTCTCTCATATTTCAGATACAAAAAAATACCTGGTTGTATCTTAATCTCTTTCAGATGCAAACCTGGATTTTTTAATCTGGAATCATCTAACCCTAGAGGGTGCACCCCTTGCTTCTGCTTTGGGCATTCCTCCGTGTGCACAAATGCCGTTGGCTACAGCGTTTATTCTATAACCTCTACCTTTGAGACTGGTAAAGTAGACCTTTCCTTCTGTCCCCTAGAATTTTGAGCCTAGGCTTACCGTATTAAAAGAGTCAGTAACCCTTTGAAGACTTTTTGAGACTATCAACACTTTTTCTTTTAATGTATGTGATTTTTGTTTGGCTTTTAATTTAATGAAAACATATACAGATGGTTTTAGAATTTACCTGGGAGTATAAATGTTATATAAAACAAAGAAAAATATAGCTTCAGAGGTATAGCATATATAGGTACTGTTACAGCCTCCATTTACTCAAAAACTTTCATTGATGACTTTCTGTATATTTTGTGGAATATCGAGGAACTGAATTCAGGATGTTTGCAAGGTAATGGCACTTGTGTTTTCATCCTCTGCTTGTAGATGAGGATGGGTGGCGTGCAGAACAAAGGGATGGCTCTGAAGCATCATTTGAGTGGTCCTCTGAGAGGCAGGATATTGCCGTCATCTCAGACAGCTACTTTCCTAGGTACTTCATCGCCCCTGGTAAGTAAGGCTAGGAAGCTGTGTGGTGTGGTGTGTGATTGTGTTTATTCCTGACCTCACGTTCTTGCTCACCATTGTGTCTGCCTTCCAGCGAAGTTCTTGGGCAAGCAGGTGTTGAGTTATGGTCAGAATTTCTCCTTCTCCTTCCGCGTGGACAGGCGAGACACTCGCCTCTCGGCAGAAGACCTGGTGCTTGAAGGAGCTGGCCTAAGAGTGTCTGTGCCCTTGATTGCTCAGGGCAATTCCTATCCAAGTGAGACCACTGTGAAATACGTCTTCAGGTAAGACAGTTTGGTTTATAAAATCTGACTTGACCAGAATTACAAAAGTGGTTTCTTTATCTAAGCGCCTCAGGCCTCAAGGTATGTATTAAAGAAAAACTTTGGTGTTCTCGATGTGACTTTGTAAAAGGGAACTTTCCCCTTGATTACCTGTACCTTTTCCAGTGATATGGTCATCTCTGACGTGGTTAGACTGGCAGAGTAGTGCATCGTGGGTGGCATGGATGACTAAGAAATACTTTCTCAGCACCTAGAATTGTCCTTATAGAGGTTAATGTGCCCCTTCCTTTTTCTCTAGGCTCCATGAAGCGACAGATTACCCTTGGAGGCCTACTCTTACCCCTTTCGAATTTCAGAAACTCCTGAACAATTTGACCTCTATCAAGATTCGTGGGACATACAGTGAGAGAAGTAAGTTATGATATAATTAAGATAATCATTTAAGATGATGGTTAGGAAAAAGGATCCAGAATCAAAAGGTTACCTCTAAAGTCCTAATATTATAAACTTGATCCTAAAGAAGTGGTATAATAAATTTCCTCATCATACATGGATTGTGTAAAAATAATGCATTTTGAAATGTCTCTTAAGGACCTGGAGAAAATTAGCCAAAAATTAGTAATGGTGTTGTCTTATAATGGGTAAGCCTATTGAGGTTACATGATATATATAATTAGATTTTTCTAAGAATCCCAATATAATTCTACTGGCTCACATTCCATAACCTCCATTTCTTTTTACTTCTTCCTATGTAATTATCAAACCCTGTTAACTAAACCAATTATCAAGCCCTTTTAGCTAAACGAAAAGCTAAAACTTACTGAATGAACATTTGTTGTAATTTTAGATAAACAAAGCTGTTTTTAAGTGTGCCTTTAAATTGTTTTCCTAAAATTTTTTAGAATAAGGACCTGTTTCTGTAGAAAGGTAGAGCTTGCTGGGGGAGAGGAATCAGGGCATTGGTGTGGCATCGGCAGTGGCATCAGCAGCTTGGCTGTGTTGATTTTTGAGGTGCTTGCATGAATAGCCAAATGAAAATGTATTATAAGTAGTTAGAAATATGGATGGGACTTAGTTGGGACTGGAAATTTAGAATCAGAGTTGTCAACGTATGGGCAGCAATTTTTAAACTTGGAAATATGACAAAAAATGTAGGAAGAGAAAAAGAAGCAATCCTGGAAACATGGTTATTTAAGGGCCATGATCTGAGACTCAAGAGAAAAAAAGAATTTTAAGGAAGAGGAACAGTTAACAGATTGAGAAAGACAGTACAATTGGATTTTGTTATTTGGCAACTAAAGAATCATTGGTGACTTTTTATTTTAAGAGAAGTGTTGAAACCAGTTAGATTGCAGTGATTTAATTAAGTAAATCACAAGTACATTTGAAGATGAAGAAGTAAAATATTATTCTTTTAAGAAGTTCAGCTTTAAAGGGAGGAAAAGAGATAGATTATAATTTGGGACTAGGGACAGATTGAAGGAAAAATACTTTTAGGATGGGGAGACTTAACAATATTTGGAGTTGGAAGCACTTTAACAGTGGAGATGTCTTTCGTGATCTAATGTTGAAAAAACTCATAAGTATATTAAAAGTTAAACTAAGTTCAAAGCAAAAATAAGAGATGTCCCTTAGCTTCAGGTTGTCAGTTTCTATATTAAACAAGTGATATTTCATAACATGGGGAGATACACTTAAAAGATAAGACTGTAAGAGATAGGAGTGGAATGAAAATTAAAGGGAAACTTGCTGGTATAATAAAAACTTGACCCTTCCATAGGGTGTTTCTTTTGAGCCTGTCACAGTCACTGTTTGAGCTAAGCCAGTATAAGGCTTTCTCTATTTTTATTTTCTTTTGAAAACAAGAAAGTGTTATGATATATGATGTAATGGCGTAATGGCTTTGGAATAATTATGTTTGTCAAAGTAGCCCTGATTATTTGAACTTATTTAATTATATTTGCTATTTTATGCAGGGCAAAACATACAGTTGCGTGGTCCTTATTGACAGGTGCTTTCCCTGCTTTCTAACCCTTAAACTCTATGATCAGTGCCTGCTTTTGTGGCAAAAGAACAAAAACATGGCTTCATGGCTGTAGCCTTAAACTCTTCCTGTTCCCACGTTCTTCTTCTGTCTTTTCTTGCCCTAGATCATTGCCCAATGCCTTTCGTTTTTCACATTGGTGGTTGGGTGCATGTGCTAAGCCACTTCAGTCATGTCCCACTCTTTGCGACTCCATGGACTGCAGCCCGCCAGGCTCCTCTGTCCATGGGATTTCCGAGGCGAGAATACTAGAGTGGGTTACCGTTTCCTTCTCCTGGGGATCTGATTGGGAGAACTGTAAAACTGAAATCTCTCTGTGCGTGTATGTGTGTATAAGTGTGTGTGTGTGTGTGTTTAAAAAATAAAAGTTTGATATACTGCCATTCCAGATACTTAGCACCAGGTACCTGGAGAAGGCAATGGCACCCCACTCCGGTACTCTTGCCTGGAAAATCCCATGGATGGAGGAGCCTGGTAGGCTACAGTCCATAGGGTCACTAAGAGTCAAAAATGACTGAGCGACTTCACTTTCACTTTTCACTTTCATGCATTGGAGAAGGAAATTGCAACCCACTCCAGTGTTTTTGCCTGGAGAATTCCAGGGACAGGGGAGCCTGGTGGTCTGAAGTCTATGGGGTCGCTCAGAGTCAGACACGACTGAAGCGACTCAGCAGCAGCAGCACCAGGTACCACATAATTGCTCTAAGTTGTATTTTCTAGTTATCTTCTCCAGTAGATTAATTAAACTAATGGTTGGCTGTCTCTAAAATTTTGAGTCTGGTTATCCTTTAGCGCTGATGACTTTTCGTGAAGTTTTGGAAAACGAAAGCCAGTCCACTGATCCTCTTTCCCCCCACCATACACAGGTGCTGGCTATTTGGATGATGTCACCCTGGCAAGCGCTCGTCCTGGGCCTGGGGTCCCCGCAACTTGGGTGGAGTCCTGCACGTGTCCCGTGGGATACGGAGGGCAGTTTTGTGAGCTGTGCCTCTCGGGTTACCGAAGAGAAACCCCAAGCCTTGGCCCCTACAGTCCCTGTGTGCTCTGTACCTGCAATGGGCACAGCGAGACCTGCGACCCGGAGACAGGTGAGAGGATGACCTCTGGGGACTGCTAGAGCTAAATTCTCTGCAGCAGGCGGGTCAGAAATGCCCACTGTCTTGTTTGCTTGGACGCTTGCCTGTCTTCTCACACCTGCTCTCCAAATAGGTGTTTGTAACTGCAGAGACAACACGGCCGGGCCGCACTGTGAGAAGTGCAGCGATGGCTACTATGGCGATTCGACTGCGGGCACCTCCTTCGATTGCCAGCCCTGTCCGTGCCCTGGGGGCTCCAGCTGTGCTGTTGTCCCTAAGACCCAGGAGGTGGTGTGCACCAACTGTCCTACTGGAACTACCGGTGAGTTGGCTCTACCCACAGGAGCGCTTGGGAAAGAAGGGCTTTGGAAGGTTTTAGGATTTTCTGGTTTGGTTCCATGACTGGTTTTCCCAGCAGCAAAAGTTTTGTTGGAAACAGGTTTATTATGGATTCATAAAATGCATATCTGATATTAATAATAGCTGACATAATATTTATGGCCAGGTGCTTTTCTAAGCGCTTTAACATATACTGCCTCATTAGTCCTCGCAACCCTCTGAGATAGCTTCTTGTATTATCCTCAGGTTGTTTGTTGCTATTTAGTTGCCAAGTCATGTCCGACTCTTTTGTGAATCCATGGACTGTAGCCCACCAGGCTCCTCTGTCTGTGGGATTCTCCAGGCAAGAATAGTGGAATGGGTTGCCATTTCCTCCTCCAGGGGATCTTCCTGACCCAAGGCTCCAACTCAAGTCTCCTGCGTTGGCAGGCAGATTCTTTACCACTCGGCCACCAATATTTATTTGGTTGCGTCGGGTCCTAGTTTCCCTGACTAGGGATCGAATCCACGTCCTTGGCATTGCAAGGCAGGTTTTTAACCACTGGACCAACGGGGAAGTCTATCCTTAGGTTACAGCTAAGAACACTGAGGCACAATTAAGTGACCTGTCCAATGATGGATGGCTCGTCATGGAAGATGCTGGAGTTTCAGCCTAGGCATTCAGGTGCCAGCGATGACGATTTACTACAAGATACTCTCTCTTATAAGATGTGATTCAAAACTTGATTTTCAGTTTGTGAGGCCGCCCAGGGATTCTTGATGTAAAGCGGCATTTAAAAAATTATTTTTCTCTAAATAGTTGTTTCAGATGTATCAGAGCCCACCACATTTAGTTGGGAATAAAATATTTTTATAGCTTTGGATATACCTCTGTTCCCATTCTCTGAGTTTCTTTCTTTTTGATAAGAACACTGAAGTAGATCTTTGCTAGCTGCTCCAGGAGCTGGCTGTGCTGATTGACAGAGGAGCCTGGGGCTCACTGGTGACAGTGCCGCTGCTTCCACTGACTGGAGCCTCCGTGTAATAAGAGGTTCTGGCCAGTCGGGCAGCCTTTGACTCTGCTATAAGCTCTTTGTTCAAAAAATTTTGCTACAGAGTGTGAACATAAACAGAACAACCGAAACACTGAGCTCATCATCTGTATCTCTCTTGTCTCATCAAAAACACTCTTTAATTATTGGGAAGCATTAAAACACTCCGCCTTCCTTCCACTCCTCCCCCTGACCCCACACCAAGCGCCAGGCAGTGCCACACAGGGAGAGCCAGTCGTTTGCTTAAGGCAGTTGAGGAAATGAGGAGTAGAGGTTAGTACAGAATCTCATATTTTTAACTTTTCTTCTTTTTGTTTAATAAAACAGTGGCCCAGTAGAGTCTCTTACAAATAGACTTCTCCAGCCTCATTCCCCACCACCTGCCTCTGCACTGGTACCCTCTTCTCCAAGCCCCCCAGTCTTGTCTTCCCTCAGATGCACCCGACTCTGGCCTGCCATGAACTATTGCTCATGAACTAGAATGCTCACCCAACTCTCTTATCCAGATCTCTTTTCTTAGCCAGCTCCTAACTGTTCTGTGGGTTGAGTTGAGTCATCACTTCCCCAGAATGGTTTTCCTCAATGAACCCTCTCTGTGCCACTGCCCCAGTTTCTTAGGACCCTTTACTCTGCTGTCACAGAGTATAGTAAGTATCTCACCGTGTCTACACTCAGAAGAAGCATTTAACAGAGCATTTTGATAAGAGATCCCTCTACTCATTGTTCTTTCACTGGTCAGTGAACTGAACAGTTAAGCACTGTGGAGTCGTTCTCCTGTCTATACTAAATAGTACAGATGGTGAAGTAAAATTATTCGGGATGCTTATAGAAAGATGGAATATCATATAGGAGATTTTAGAAAATGTTATATTAGTCACTAATTAAATGCTTCTCACAGAATATTTGTGAAATATACAGCTGACCCTTGAACTGTATGGATTCAAGGTTCAAATCACAGCTTTGAACTGCATGGGTCCATTTACATGCAGATTTTTTCCAGTAGTAAATACTGCAGTACTACAGTCCATGGTTGGCTGGATCCATGGACGTGGAATTGTGAGTACAGAGGAACCGCATAAGGTGGGGGCTGGAATTTCGGAATGTATTTGTGGATTTCTGACTGTGCAGGGCAGCAGTCAGTCAACCCCCGACTCCTTGCATTGTTCAAGGGTCAACTGCATTTGTTTTGTGAGGTATCACCTGGATTGAAGGAAATGATCTATAGCAATTCTTGAGGAGTTAATTAGAATATAGAAGTCTGCATGAAACCAGCACAAAACCTGTTAAAATATATATATATATATATATATATATATTATCACTGTTTATTTTCCTACATTCCGGTTTGCTTTTTATAGCGCTTTTTAGCTGCCTGATATTTTTATGTGTATTCATTTGTTCATTGCTTATCTCCCCCTTCCATCCCCAGAGTTAAGATCCTTGAAGCAGGGACTTTGCTCTGTTTTATTCACCTTTGTATCCCTAACACCCAAAATATTGTTTGGCACATGTGTTTGTTGCATGAATGCGAGTATTTATTAAATAAATGAATGGAGGTTGCAGATGCAAAGTGAGATGTTCCTCATTTAGAAGACTGTTGGAGAATGTGAATAACTGATAGTCACTGAGATCTTCATGCATGATTCACTTCTGCATTTAATACTTAAAATGATCTTTTCAGCTAAATTAATAGTACTAATTTTTTTTTCAACAAAATTGTTTGAGTGCGTGGCTTTGGGATTATGAAGATGAATAAAGGAGGGTCCCTACTCTCCAGGGTCTAAAAGTGGAGGGAAGTACAGAGATCATTTTCATACAGTGTGTTAGTTCAGATAAAGAAATGCACTCAAGAATGCTAAAGGAGAAAAAAGACACCTCTCCGGGTACCGGCAGGATAATAAGAGAAGTCTATAAATTGCCCAAGTCATGTAGGTAGTACAGCCTGGATTTGAACCTACATCCTAGACTCTGAAACAAAGGGGCAGGCTAGCTAAAACTTCGGAGGATATTTTGCAACGAGAGCTTTGAAGGGCTACCGTGTAGCTCTGTTTTGACTTTTCTAAAATATTTTTCAATTGAGTTTTATTCAAGGCAGGTTTTAAGACATTTGAATGTGTCTCTCTGGCTGCGTCGGGCCTTAGTTGTGGCACAGGGCGGCTTGCGTTGGAGTGCGCGGGTTTCTCCCTGGCT
This sequence comes from Ovis aries, assembly GCF_016772045.2. Taxonomy (NCBI): domain Eukaryota; kingdom Metazoa; phylum Chordata; class Mammalia; order Artiodactyla; family Bovidae; genus Ovis; species Ovis aries. Next base: position 63,598,319 of record NC_056065.1, read on the forward strand.
GTGGTGCGTGGGCTTGGTGGTTGCCGCACCAGGGGCTTAGTTGCCCCACAGAATGTAGGGTCTTAGTTCCCTAACCAGGGATCAGACCTGTGTCCCCTGCATTGGGAGGCAGATTCTTAACCACTGGACCACCAGGGAAGTCCCTAAGACGTTTAAAATATGGATCATATCTAAACTAGCTAAATTAACTGATGAAAAAGCAGAACTGAAGTACTGTCTTAATCCTATGCTGGAGAAGGATCTTGTGTCTGGAAACTGTTGTATTTACCTCAGAGGCAAAAGGGCCCCTAGCTTCCCATCATCCCCTTTAAACATCCTGTTTCTTCATGTCCTGCCCGACCCCCAGCTAGACCTTCTGTTGCCTCATCAGTGGTCCGTTTGCCAGATGCAGTGGGCAGTTTTCTGTCCTTACCTGACCTGGAGTTTCAGCAACACTGGATACTGCTGACTGCTCCCTTTGCTCCAGTTTCTCCTCTTGCCTTTTGTGACTCTTCCCTCTCCTTGGTTTTCTTCTCCCTTTCTTCTCTTCTTTTGGGTCTCCCTTTGATCACTTCTGTTTCTCAGCCTGAGGTTTTTTTGTCAACTTTATCTGTATGCTCTCCTTAGGTGAGCACCTCTCACCTTTAGGCTTCAAAAGCCCCTCCTTGCCTACAGCTGGAAAATCCATGCTTTCATCCCTGACCTTGTTCTCTTGAGGGCCAGCTACCTGCTTGCTGTCTCTACCTGAATGGTGGGTAGAGAGCCTTCCATCGGCCCCTCCATATCCATTCGCTGCGCTGCTCCACCCTGCTGAGACCTGTGTGCGCTGCATCACACGGCCCCCTCCGCTTGGTGGGAAGCACATGGGAGATCAGAGGAAAAGAGGATGAGGGCAGAGTATGTATTCCAAGGCCCCGTGTCTGAAGTGTCTCTCGGCTCTTGGCAAGTGACCTTCTCCAAACAGCTCTTTCTGATAAAGTTAGAAACTGTTAGGTTCTGGTAACTGCTCACCCCCTGAGGTCAAGGTTATGGACCCCTGTGTTACTATCCCAAGTACTACACTGTACTTGAGGTGTCTCAGCACTCTCCCCTGCCTTCTGTAGATGCTGTCTTTATTAACTCTGCTCCAGTGTTGCTAGTTTGAAGGTGCCAAAATATTTTCTACTGTGACTTTGAATCAGACAGCCAAAGGAATCTCACATTTAAGCAAATCCAAGCTAGGTCTTTGATCATCTCCAGTTCTGTCTCTGTTGCTTCCCTGGTCTTTATCTCCATTCACCTGTTTGCTCAAGCTAAAACCCTAGGCTTATCCTTGATTCTTCTTTCTTTCATTTCCCAGGAGTCAGCCAGAAGGTGTTAGTCTCTCAAATCTGACCACTCTTTACCACTTTCACTGGTAACCACCCTGTTCTACACCATAGTCATCTCTCACCTGAGATCGCCTCCTAATTTGCCTCCATGCTTCACTCTGCTCTCCTACAGCCCATTCCCCAGACAGCAGCCAGAATAATACTTTTAAAATGTAAATCAGATCTCATCACTTAGAAACTGCACCCCCCCCCCCATAGTATCTCACTGCACTTTAATTTAAACTCAGTTTCCTTACTGTGCCCTACATGGCTCTGTTACTGCTTCTACAAGCTCATCTTGCTTTTCTGGAACATTCTTCCCTTGAATATTATCATGCTTTAGTTCCTTCTGTCTCTTCATTGTCATCCCAAATATCTCCTCTTAGAGAGGAACCATCCGATATGAAGTAGCCCTTGACCTGTCTCTTTCATCATATTTTCTGTTTTAACTTTTTCATGCATGTCAATATCTGATGTGGTCTTGTTTATTTGTTTGTGAACTCATCTCCCTCAGGGGCAGCACAAGCCTTGTGAGAGCAGAGACCTCATCCACCCTGTTCTCCACATCATCCTGGACAACCCTAGAACAGTCTGTACTTGATAGATGCTCAGGCAGTATTAATGGGATGAGTAAATGAACAAACCTCTATTTTTCCAAAAACCGTTTAGGCTAATTTAGGTCCAGTTGGCTACAAAGATACCACAAACATAACTTGAGCTAATAATGGTGGGCAAGTGGAAAAGGAAGGATGAGGAGCAGTGAGTTTAATGCCGTGGAAAGAGCCTTGAGTGCTGGCTCTGTCTCTTTTACAGAGAGACAGAGTTAGTTCCTTGGTTGTGGGCAAATTTCTTAGCCTGTCTGTTTCTTTCTCCATAATAAGAATGAGTAGCAAATGAGGATCTCTGAGGTCTCTCCTGTGCCGGCTGACACTGCTCAAACAAGGATTAGTAGATGCCTTTTATGTATTAAGAAAATGATCCTGCCAAACCTGCTGTATGGGGCTTCCCTGGTGGCTCAACTGGTAAAGAATCTGCCTACAATGCAGGAGACCCAGATTCGATCACTGGGTCAGGAAGACCCTCTAGAGAAGGGAATGGCAACCCACTCCAGTATTCTTGCCTGGAGAATTCCATAGACAGAGGAGCCTGGTGAGCTATAGTCCATGGGGTTGCAAAGTCAGACATGACTGAGTGACTCTCACTTTTTCAACTCTGTTGTATGAGGAATGAAGGATATGAAGAGGCATTTTCAGGGACTTCCCAGTGGTTCAGTGGTAAAGAATCTGCCTTCTGACGCAAAAGACATGGGTTCAGTCCCTGATTGGGACACTCAGTCCCACATACTACAGGGCAACTAAGCCTGTTCATTGCAACTAGAGAGTCGGTGTGCCACAGCAAAAGATCCAGTGTGCTGCAGCTGAGACCCTGCACAGCCAAATAAATAAACAAGCATTTTTTAAAAACCATGTTTAAAAAAAAAGTCATCTTTCAGTTTTCTCAATATTATTGACAAAAGCAGACACAGGTGAATGTGCCAACCCTTGGGGCTGGAAAGGTTAGTAAAGCCTCATTCACACTCTTAGGGCATGATTTCAGTTAATCCTCAAAACAGCTGGAGAAGGAGGCAAACCGGGTGCTGTATTTCTGAAGAAATGGAGATGTGTCCAGGTCACCCCAGTGGCCGGGCACCATGCCAGAGCTGCAGCCCAGGTCGTCTTCTCTCCTAGGCTGATGCCATGTCCATGGCACCGTGTAGCATTGCGCCTGGTGGTTCCTCCAGACTGTCTGTACCAGTGGCACTAGAAACATCTAAGGCCTTTCTCTCGTAACATCAGATTGTCTCACACGCAGGTAAACGATGTGAGCTCTGTGATGATGGCTACTTTGGAGACCCTCTGGGTAGTAACGGCCCCGTGAGGCTTTGCCGCCTGTGCCAGTGCAATGACAACATCGATCCCAACGCGGTTGGGAATTGCAACCGCCTGACGGGAGAATGCCTGAAGTGCATCTATAACACAGCCGGCTTCTACTGTGACCGGTGCAAAGATGGATTTTTTGGAAACCCCCTGGCTCCCAATCCAGCAGACAAATGCAAAGGTAACCAGCCATCGGCCAAATCCTCTCACAGTTACACTTACGCTGCGCGTCACTGTACGGTCTCTTTAAATATTTACAGTTGTCTGGTCTAATGCAGCGCTGTTCCATAGAGGTATAGTGTGAACCACTTAACGTGATTTAAGTTATTCTAGTAGATACAGTACAATAAAGAGAAGCAGGTAAAGTTAATTTTAACATTGTAGTTTATTTGACATGTCTAACGTATTATCATCTCAGCAGCTAATCAATAAAAAATAGTTGAGATGTACGTTCTTTTTTTCTCCACGCTGCTTCTTCAAAGTCGAGTATATGTTTCACGTTGACGGTGCATCTCCGTTCAGTGACTGGTGGCTGCTGTGTTGGACAGCACAAGTCGAAAGACTCTATTTGTGGCGTTTACACTTGACGGCTCCTCTCGGGTGATGTGTCTCTTTTGCTGTCTGTGTCTTCCTGCCGTAGCCTGTGACTGCAACCCCTACGGGACAGTGAAGCAGCAGAGCAGCTGTAACCCCGTGACCGGGCAGTGCGAGTGTCTGCCCCACGTGACCGGCCGGGACTGCGGCGCTTGTGACCCCGGATTCTACAACCTGCAGAGCGGGCAGGGCTGTGAGAGGTACAATGATGGGTGCCTTTGGTGCGGGCAACCTTGGCTTTTTTTAAATTGTGACAGATGAATTTTTGTAAGTTATATTTCACAGTTGGTTTGGCTTTGTTCGGGAATTACTTGAGTGCCTGAAACAGGCAAGGCAACCTTTAGAGGTGTTGCTGGAGAGCTGTAATGAAGTAATGAGAGCAGAGAGTGGAGGCAGTGGCACCAGCTGTGTCAGCGTCACCTGAGCAACATTTTTTTAAAAAAATGCAAATTATAAGGTCCTTTCTGAGACATTTGGAATCAGAACTTCTGGGCTTACAGAGCAAAGCTCCAGCTCAGCGCCCATGCAGTGCCAGATTGGAGATTCATGGAAAGTGGTTTTAGTAGTGGAACAGCAGTATTTGTGTGGGTTAGGTTAGAAAAAGAAGATCTTAGTAGAGCTCATGAAAATTACTGGAACCTCAGGAACCTTAACATCTGTCATCATTAAAACATTCTGTTTTCTGATACAAAATTGTATCAGTCCTGTGCTGAAAGGAAAAAAAAGAAAGGTTTGCTTAAAGTCTGTTTTTCTTACCCAAGAATTGTATGTGTTCATTTATTAGGTGTGACTGCCACGCTTTGGGTTCCACCAACGGACAGTGTGACATCCACAGTGGCCAGTGTGAGTGCCAGCCTGGCATCACTGGTCAGCACTGTGAGCGCTGCGAGGTCAACCACTTTGGGTTTGGACCCGAAGGCTGCAAACGTAAGGGGCGTGGGTGGCATAGACGTCTTCAGTCCCCTCTCATCCCCATTAGAACTGTGAATCCAAAACGTTTTACCAGTCTCCGTGTAGGCCCACAGCTCACAGTCAGGGCTATACCCAAGTCCTCAGAGATGCTTTACAGAAACATGATCCATTTCTAAAACTCAGAGGACCGAAAGCCTCTCTGGTTTCTTAGCAACCACCCGACTCATGTCTTCTTTTATAGTGTTTCTGATCCTTCCTTTTTGGGGTCTTTCATATTTCCAAGTGATTACCCTCTGATTACCGAGCCGCCTCCTGTGCTTAATGAAACTTTTTAATTGATCACATTCTCCGTGCAGATGATGAAGCTGTGAGGGACTCTGTTCAGACGTGTTTGTTGACTTACTGACTGCAGTTGCTTCCCACCCTTGGGGCCCTTTTGGTGCGCTTACATGTCCACATCTGCTGCTCTTTGGCATAAACACTTGCCTGGAATTAGGCCGCAGAACAGTTTGGGTTTTTGCTTTCTGAATTCCTTCGTTTCTCCTGTGGAATGCGGCATAGGTCATTGACTCCGTTCAGAGAACAACATGAGTAAACAAACTACAAAATAATGGAAAATCAGCACTAGCATTTGGGTGTTCTAGTTCCTTAGAGAAAGAAAAAATTAAACAGTTGGAGAGATGAAGGTAGAGATGAATTCTTGGAAGTGCACGAAAAGGGCACTTTCTGTAATGGACTGATTTCTACTTCATAGACTAATTTGTATAATTATTCAGTCATAGGAAATGTGCCCCCTCCAAAAGATGCTCACTTTACTTTAAAATTTACTGTTGTTTTAAAAATGTCTGTCTTCTCTGCTGAGTAGGCATAACCATTTAAATTCTCCTAAATCAGCCTGTTTTTCACAAAGCATCTACTTCTAATGATAGTACAGTTGGCTGATTGATATCACTCTGAGCTTATAGAAAATGCACTCTTCCTTTCTTTTCCTTATTATGCACCCTTTTCCCTTTATTCTGCAGCCTGTGACTGTCATCCTGAGGGCTCTCTTTCCCTCCAGTGCAAGGACGATGGCCGCTGTGAATGCAGAGAAGGCTTTGTGGGGAATCGCTGTGACCAGTGTGAAGAGAACTATTTCTACAATCGGTCTTGGCCTGGCTGCCAGGAATGTCCAGCTTGTTACCGGCTGGTGAAGGATAAGGTCAGCTGTCCACAGTGCATGCGTTCATTCAGTTCAGCAGACGTTGAATGGGCACTTCCTATGCTCTCAGCTCTAGAGAAAATATGGTGAACCAGATAGATCCAGCCTTTGTTCTCAAGGGCTCAAGTGCCGACTGGGAGACACATAATAAAAATTAAAGAAATACTAACTGAGATAAGTACAAGAAAGAATGCAGAGAATAACTGGGGAGAACTACTTTCTATAAAGCCTCTGTGGAAATTCACTTAAGGTGAGATCTTAAGGATAAGAAAGATCAAGCTAAAGGAGAAGTGATGGGTAGGCTGTTCCAGGAAGAAGGAACATGGGGTACAGTGGCCTCGAAGCTCGAGGGTATCTGGATCCTGCTGAATGAAGAGGGAATGGTTTGAGATAAGACTGGAGAGGTCGTTAGAGACTGCTTATGTTGCACCATGTTGACCAGAGTAAGAAATTTAGGTTTTATTCAAAATCCAATGGGAGTGCGCTAAAGAGTTTTAAGCTGGGAAATTCAGTTTATACTTCAAGAACACTCTGCTGCATGCAGTTGGATGGTTAGGAGTAGGGCAAAAGGGAAAGCCTAGACTGAATTAGATAAATATGTGTGTTGAGCAAGGCAGGATATAAGAGAGGGTCAGGATAGGGAAAGAGAAGAATCAAGGATGGATCTTGGGTTGTTTTGCTTAAGGTAGTTGGAGGCACTCCTTACTGAGATGGAGATGATTCAGAGAATACATATTTAAGAGAAAAAAAATCAAGGGTATAGTTTTGGATATTACATTGAGAGTACCTGTCAGAGAGCCAAGTGGCGGTATCAGGAAAGTAATCTCAAACAAGAGAGAGCGATCAGAACTGGAGAATCGTCAGCGTGCAGAGTTTAAAGTCAGCGGACTCAGCCTGACAGTTTTTCTTTTGAAACCAGAGAAATGAGGAATAACTGCTCCTGTTATCTGCTTGAAAGTCTACATACGTGGAGTACGTAGACCACACGTAGAGAGCACTGCCTTGACTATTGTTTCTGCAGGTTGTGCAGTCAGGTTCTGCAGGTGTGTTTATGCAGCCTGCCTTTCCCTTTTCCTTTTTCATTCTGTTTAGGTTGCTGATCATCGAGCCAGACTCCGGGAGTTAGAGAGCCTCATTGCAAACCTTGGAACTGGGGATGAGATGGTGACAGATCAAGCCTTTGAGGACAGGCTAAAGGAAGCGGAGAGGGAAGTTACTGACCTCCTTCGTGAAGCCCAGGATGTCAAAGGTACACCAAGTGAAACAAGTGGGTAATTTCTGCGAGGTGGGCTGTCCTTAAATGTGGCTCTTAGTTCAAGGGTAAATAGTATGGGTTTATAAAATCCTTTCTCAGTTTTTAAACTATGTTTAGAATATGAATGATTTCATTTTTTAAACATGTAGAAAAGAACCTGTGAATGTTTGAAGATACACTAGGCAGAAGTAATTCTCCCATTACATCAGACATGGTCAGATGTTAAAACGCAAGCATTTTGTAAATCCTTGGATCAAGGCGCTTACCATTGGTCTGAGGGTTTTCTCCATCATTGAAATCCAGGTGCTTGCCAGATACTCACAGTAAGCGTGCATTAACGTTAATACACTTGGGGCCGAAGTGATCAACTTCCCTGTTGACTCCATTTCCACTATGAGTTAGAGAAGTCTTCTGGTCAGGGTACAGGTCAACGAAAACTAAATATGTTGCTTATTTCCTGTTGTAAATGTCCCTAAAGTTTTATGAAATGATTGAAGTGTAGAAGGAAGAAATTGGATGTGTCTGGTTTGAGCAAGTTTGTTTAATTTTTGTAGGACAGTCCAGAAATTGTTCTATGAGGTAAATTTTTAGAAATGGAAAAATGAGATGTGGAAAACATGTTTTTTGTTTCAGTTGTTACATTTTAAGTCTTAAACCTAGATTAAGAAGAATTTATAGGTTTCCTGTTCTGTATAAATAATGGTGGGGTTTTTTTTTTAGAATGTTCATTTTTCAAATTTTGACACGTTTTTCCATTAACGTATTCTCCTATAACAACAAATTCATATCTATCCTGCCATGTCCATTGAAGAGTTGAATGTGGGGTGGTCATTCTTAAGTGCCGATCAGCCACCTAAGAGGTGGGGTGTGGCACACAGCTCTGGTGCCAACACCTCGAGCTCAGTCAAGTGGCAAGAAAGCGAGGTCGGCCAGCATTGCCACTCATCCAGGCTCCACACCTTGGTGTAGCTGCAGCCCATCGGGCTTTTTTCAGCCACAATGACTGCAGCCTTTACTCTGCCCACGCAGGTGATTCTGTGGGACGAAGTGCTAATAGGAGCTGTGGCTACCACACTTGGCCCTGAGCCACCCGAGGGATGGGGAGCATAATGTGTTCCTGCTTCTGCTAGCTTTGGGAGCCACCAGAGTGATGCTGGGGTTTAAAATCCACTCCCACTAAGTCCTGGCTCATGGAGTTCCTGGCTGACCTTTCCCACTTAGGTTCAAACTAGCCAAGAATAAGAATGTCTTCATAATGATTTATCCTTTCAGACTCTCCCTAAGTATTCATTTGTAGCTTAAACTTGTGTTTATTCTTCAGTTTTGAAAGGAGATTATGCGGTACAAGTGGTCACTTGGAATTAGAGGGCTTTGAAGTGATCCACTTAGGTTATCTCTTCCCTTTTGGGGGGGATACTATTGTTTCTCTAAAGAACTGGCCAAAGAGATCGATAGGTTACCTTCTTGGAGTTTGAAATGGAAAGGGCTTCTTAGCTTCATTGGGTGCTTCCTAAAGCTAAGTGATTCTCCATAATTTCAACTTGTTTTTTATTTTGTGTTTTGTTAAAAAGCTTTGGATTGTCAAGAATTGTTTAAGCAATATCTGGACGGGGTCATTCTGTAGTTCGATGAGTGTTTTGCAGTCTACCAGCTTTGCATGTGAATTGATTGGGTGACCCTGCTTCTAAGATGCTGTTTTCCAAGCCTGTATTCCTTTGTTGATCTTGACTTCAACTTCTCACCTCTTGTACATACCTTGGAAAATTCAGATGCCAACACTAGCATCATGCAGAATTAAGAACTGGTCAGTTTGAATAAGATTGACTTAATGGTTTCTGTATATTAATGTAACCTCATGATGTGAGAATTTTAATAATGTCAGAATTATCTTTGTATGGGCTTATATTTGTTTCTTGATTGATGAGGGTACAGCTATGTGGTTTAAATCGAATGGGCAAAATTAAGAAAGAACAATTCAAAGAACTATTCAAAAGCAGAGATCAGTCTGAAATTACGTGGATGTGTGGGGTGGCAGCAAGATTGAAATTTTAAATTTAAATTTAGATTGAAATTTTAAAAATGAATTTAAGGTGCTGTATTTCAACTTCTGTTTCAAACTGAGTGTTCTCCTAGTTTAGAAAACTGTGCAGCTCTCGGGGCTGGGAGTGCTTTTACCAGCACTGTATTTTTATTCAGTCTTGCATGTGCTGGAGTGTCAAAATCTTCGCTTCATTAGGTATGTTTTGAGTGTCTTCTCTTTGCCAGTCATTGTGTAAGACTGGGATGCCATGTGGAGTAAGAAAGGAGGGGCTTGTTGTCAAGTGGGAGAGATGGTGTGTTCATCTCCAGTTAAACACAGTCGGAGACCATGGTTGAACGTAACAGTGGCCGTACTGCTGGGCACAGTGAGGACTGACCAGCTCCGCTGCTGGCTTCGGGAAACTTGTCAGAAAGATGCTGTATTTGGAAGCGTGATGAGAAGCAGTGCCTCAGGTTTCATATGAGATGATATGTTCCCCCCTTCAGATAATTTATGAACTTTCTTCTGCACTGCTATTGCAGATATAGACCAAAATTTGATGGATCGCCTCCAGAGAGTGAATAACACCTTATTCAGCCAAATTAGCCGTTTACAGAATATCCGGAATACCATTGAAGAGACCGGAAACTTGGCTGAACAAGCGCGTTCCCGGGTCGAAAGCACAGAGCAGTTGATTGAAATCGCATCCAGAGAACTTGAGAAAGCAAAGGTTGCCATCGCCAATGTGGTGAGTGAGTGGGACAGTCTGAGGTGGGAGGGGGGGCCCCCCTTGGTCATTGACCCCAAGCCTTTTACTGGTAGTGGAGTGCTTCCTCTGATAAACTGATGCCTTGTATCTTTTTCTTTGTCTCTAAACATGGAGGAAGAAAGCCACATTGCTCATAGTTGCCATGAAATAGTTAGCCCAAACTGAATTAAAACCAAAGGACATCTGGGTCCTGTCTCTTGTTTTGGTCCTTCTAGGCAATTTAAGCTTTCTTTATTCTCTGCTGAAAATAGAAATAATAATCTGTAGTCAAGGATGCTGATATTAACTGAAGATCTCTTAAACGAAGAGGCATTCATTCTCTAAATAATACTGATAAAAAGTTAGTTTTGACGCTTGTTGATTAATATGAATAATCCCCTCCTTTGAGATCAGCGCCTTGTTTACTTCCTCTTCAGTCAGTCGCTCAGCCAGAGTCTACAGGGGACCCCAACAACATGACCCTTTTGGCAGAAGAGGCACGGAAGCTTGCTGAACGGTAACCTGCAGATCCCTTGTTAACGATTAAGTTATGGCTTGTGTTACGGCGTGTACATGTTCCATCCTACACCCACAGACACTTCCCACATAATTACTTCTGCAAAGTTTGCTCTCTTTTCTGAAATGTTACGTACTGTACTCTGAAAAGAACTACATGTACTCTTTTCTTCCCTTTCCTTTGATATTACAATATTTATTTTGAATATTAGAATGTGATGGTTTGGAGGGAAATTGTATCTAAATTTTGAAACCTTAGTAGATAAGCTCAGAACTTAGCTGCTTTTTTTAAGGTTATTAATTTAAAATTCTTTTGTTTATTTACTTCCAGCTGCACTTTGTTGCTGCATGTGTTCTTTCTCTAGTTGCAGTGAGTGGGGCTGCTCTTCGTTGCAGTGTGGGATTTCTCATTGCGGTGGCTCTCTTGTTGCGGAGCACAGGCTCTAGGGCACACAGACTCAGTAGTTGTGGCTTCTGAGCTTAGTTGTTCTGCAGCATGTGGGATCCTCCCAGACTAGGAATTGAACCCATGTCTTCCTGCATTGGCAGGCGGATTCTTAACCACTGGACCACCACTGAAATCCCTTGTCTTTGTTGTTATTTTGAAATTTTTAACAAAAATGTTTTATTTTCAAGTTTCAATAGAAAATATTTAATCACCCATCATACATGTGAAAATTAATCAAACACATCATTTCATTCCTGATTAACGATAAGGCAATTTCTTAAGAAGACTTTAAATCGTAGAAGACATCAAGTTAAAGCATTTTTTAAAAAATAAAATTGCTAAAAAGTTGTCCTTGTGAGGGCAGGCATTTTTGTGTGCTTTATTCATTGCTGAAGTCCCAGTGCTTGAACCAGTATCTGACATATAATAAGTACTCAATAAATGTTTATAAATGCATTGTAAAACAGTAGACCTCATGGGTCTAGGGTGCTTAAATAAAACCTGATAGAATTTTAGCCTCAGTGTCTGAGCAATTGCATTGGCTTTTTGCTTTAACATATGTGCTCTCTTTCTATTCTTTGTAAATGTGTGTGTGTGAACTGCTGTAATTTAGTTCATAGAGCATTCATGGTTTCAGAGCTGGATTTTCTGATTAAATGAAGACAGCTGAAAACATTATAGAAAGCTCCCAAGAAAAATTAGGTCTTGGAGATAAATTAATTGTGGTGGACTTCTTGCATGAAATTTGAAGGAAAGTTTATCAGATCAGAAAGAATGGCCATGTATTGCAGTGTGACAATGTAATATGACATTTTAGAGCTGAAAAAAAAAAAACCCTTAGCAGTTGCTCAGCAGTCCCAGTTGACGTGTTCTCTGCCATTTGGCATTGAATTGCTCTTCCTAGGTTGCATGTGAGAAATCCGAATAGTCACAGGGGTTTTAAGATTAGGTAGTAACAGAACCAGAGTAGCCATTAAAGATAAGGTCTGAGATTTGTGTTTATGACTAGAGAAGTGAGTTCTTGCCAGCACACATAGATTCACATATAAATATTCTTAAATAATTAAATTTAAAAGTAATTTTTAGGAAGCGAAAGCGTTTGTCCCTATATATTTTATATCATTAATCTTCCTGAGAAGTGTCATTTTCTCATTATAGAATGCTAATTTATAAACTCAGCACCACTGAAATGATAACAAAATTCCAAATTTATAAGACTTTTCAATATTTGTGGAACTCTGCCTGTGGTAGTATATGTATATAATAAGGTAAGGTTTACCGGAATTCTGCTGCTTTCCCTGTTAAAAGGTTCTGTTTCATGACTTGCTTTTCCTGTTATGTTATATAGCCATAAACAAGAAGCTGATGACATTGTACGAGTAGCGAAGACAGCCAATGATACCTCAGCTGAGGCATACAATCTGCTTTTGAGGACGCTAGCAGGAGAAAATCAAACAGCATTTGAGATTGAAGAGCTTAACAGAAAGTGAGTACAATTTAAATTGTTCTTGTAAGTGGCACCAGTGCAATGATGAATTAAATGCTGGTGAGTTCAGGCCAGACATTCATGCAGTAAGGTATCTTTTATTAATCGTGCTTTGGAAGTGATGCAGTAATTAGAGCAAGGGATCTAGAGCCACAGAGATGTTATTTGATCCAGTGGCTGTATCAGCAGAGAATGGTAAAGACTAACCATGTTACTTAAAATTCTGCATAAATGAGAAGAGAAAAAATAATCACAGAATAAGCAGAGAAAATAAGCTACATATATTTAAAAGGTGTCTGAAATAAGAAAGTGTATGGTACATTATATGCTATAAAGTGATGAGGTGAATTAGAAATTTAAGCTATATTGGTATTAAATAATAGCATTTTAATATAGCATTTCTTTGAGGTTTTGAAAATACTGTCACAGTGATTTAAACTAGAATGAATCTGATGAGCATTAAGATGCTAAAAGGAACGTAGGTTTTCATTAGGTCACATCTTTTGTTCCTTAGGTACGAACAAGCGAAGAACATCTCCCAGGATCTGGAGAAGCAAGCTGCCCGAGTACATGAGGAGGCCAAGAAGGCTGGTGATAAAGCGGTGGAGATCTACGCCAGTGTAGCCCAGCTCACTCCTGTGGACTCGGAAGCACTGGAGGTATTGGGCTGACAGCTTGCCTGCACAGACTTGCCACCCCCACTCTCTCCCTACCAAACACACACCCACATGCCCCCCTCAGTCTGGGGGAGCACTCTTCTGAGTGCCCCTCAACTGACATCAGTCCCTATTGAGTTGGCCAAAAGGTTCATTTGAGTTTTTCCATAAGATCTTATGATATTGGCCAACCCAGTACCTCCTCTGACCTCTCATTGACTTACTGGTAAAGTCAGAATTCTAGATTAGATACGTTAATACACCCCTACCCTCACCCCATATAAGGAACAGGCTCACCCCTTTCAGTGAATGAGTGAGCAAGGCAGCCTGTTAAATCCAAATTATATCTGACACCTAGATCGTTGCTCCCAGGCACTATCTGCTTTTGAATAAGAGAGAAATAACAGAGTGGTTTAAATGAAAGAACTATGTCAGGATGCTTTGGGGCAAGTAAAATATTTGGGGATTGATGATATTTTATTTCGTCTGTACTCTAATCCTGAATCCTCACACCAGGTTCTATATAAATGGGGTATTTTTTACATTAAACTTGAAATATGTTAAGTTTCCATTCTTATGTCTGAGGTCTTGACTTTGTTATCATAATATTTTAAATCTCTTCAGACATGTACATACCGTTGTCATTGTTGTTCAGTTGCTCAGTTGTGTCCGACTCTTTGTAACCCCATGGACTGCAGCACGCCAGGCTTCCCTGTCCATCACCATCTCCCGGAGCTTGCTCAAACTTACGTCCATTGATTTGGTGATACCATCCAACCATCTCATCCTCTGTCATCCCATTCTCCTCCTGCCTTCAGTCTTTCCCAGCATTAGGGTCTTTTCCAATGAGTCAGCTCTTCGCATCAGGTGACCAAAGTATTGGAGCTTCAGCTTCATCATCAGTCCTTCCAATGAATATTCTGGATTGATTTTCTTTAGAATTAACTGGTTTGATCTCCTTGCAGTCCAGGCGACTCTCAAGAGTCTTCTCCAACACCACAGTTCAAAAACATCAATTCTTTGGCTCTCAGCCGCCTTTATGGTCCAGTTTTCACATCCCTGCATGACTACTGAAGAAACCATAGCTTTGACTATATGGACCTTTGTTGGCAAAGTAATGTCTCTGCTTTTTAATATGCTGTCTAGGTTTGTACGTACTTATGATTTCATATATATGGAATTTGACAATAGGCAAAACTAATCTATGATGATTTAAAAAACAGACCAGTGACAGCCACATTGTTGGAGAGGTGGGTGGGGAAATGGACTGGAAAGAGATACAAGGGCATTTCCTGGGTGGAAATACTGTGTATCTTGATTGGGGTTTGGTTACACAGGTGAATATATTTGTTGAAACTCATTAAACTAAGTACTGTGCATTTTACTGCATATAGGTAGGGTATACCTCCTCTTTTTTTTTTTTTCTTCTTTAAAAAGGTCCATAAAATCTTGCCCTGTGCTATTCTTTTCAAAACTATCTACTAAGTATTACAGAGTTACTGAGGCTATCTTTGGAAGAAAAGTTATGACCAACCTAGATAGTATATTCAAAAGCAGAGACATTACTTTGCCAACAAAGGTCCGTCTAGTCAAGGCTATGGTTTTTCCTGTGGTCATGTATGGATGTGAGAGTTGGACTGTGAAGAAAGCTGAGCGCCGAAGAATTGATGCTTTTGAACTGTGGTGTTGGAGAAGACTCTTGAGAGTCCCTTGGACTGCAAGGAGATCCAACCAGTCCATTCTGAAGGAGATGAGCCCTGGGATTTCTTTGGAAGGACTGATGCTGAAGCTGAAACTCCAGTACTTTGGACACCTCATGCGAAGACTCTGATGCTGGGAGAGATTGAGGGCAGGAGGAGAAGGGGACGACAGAGGATGAGATGGCTGGATGGCATCACGGACTCGGTGGACATGAGTCTGAGTGAACTCCGGGAGCTGGTGATGAACAGGGAGGCCTGGCATGCTGTGATTCATGGGGTCGCAAAGAGTCGGACACGACTGAGCAACTGAACTGAACTGAACTGAGGCTATCTTTTGGGCAGTTTAGGTTGTTTCTTCTAACATATGTGATCTTGCTTGCTTTTCATAGAATGAGGCAAATAAAATCAAGAAGGAAGCTGAAGATCTGGACCGTCTGATTGACCAGAAGTTGAAAGATTACGAGGACCTCAGAGAGGACATGAGAGGCAAAGAATTTGAAGTAAAGAACCTTCTGGAGAAAGGAAAGACTGAACAGCAGGTTGGTTTGCTTTACAGATTGCTTCATTTCATGAGACAAAAATTAAAATTGTCTGACTGTAAGCTGTATCTGAGCTGTCACCACAAATCGCAGAAGCAACGAAACACACAAAGAAGAAATCAGAGGAGGGTGCGATGCCGATGCCCAGGCCTAACCTGTTGTATGCTGGCTGGTCAGAGTGGGGTGGCCTGGAGGTACCTGGTCTGTTAGGAGAGAGAAGGGCTTTACCTGGGAGGCTTTGTCCTCTGATCTGCCATGTGTTTGCAGACTGCTGACCAGCTCCTTGCCCGAGCTGATGCTGCCAAAGCTCTTGCGGAAGAAGCTGCCGAAAAGGGACGAAACACCTTACAAGAAGCCAATGACATTCTCAACAACCTGAAAGGTATGAGAGGGTGAGGTAACAGGGTGAATGTCCTCTGTTAGGCTGGTTTTCTTTCTTTTGTTAGAGATTTTTACTATGAGATTCTCTGACCACATACGGTATGAGAGGTAATAGTATAATAAATCCTGTATACCTGTCATTCAGATTCAACAGTTAAGATTTTTACTGCACTTACTTTATCCTTCAACACCTTCCCTACCTTTTTTATGTCAAATATTTCAAAGAAAAATCCCAGATCTCATGTCATTTTACCCATGGTATGAAAACCAAAAAAAGAGTATATTTCTTATAACCAAGATATGCCTATTTATCTGCTTAGTATTGGTAAGTTGAGAGTATCTTTAATTTTCTCTGCCAGTTGCATCTCAGTCTTTGTTTTCTTTCTTTACCCAAGATAAAAAAGAACTACACTCAATTCATTGTATAGCCTTGAACTTGCCTCTGATAAATATAAGTTCTGTAAATACAGAAGCTTTACAGGATAATGGTTGAATGTATGGGCTCCGTATCAGTGGGTTTGAGTTAGAATCCCTGATCTACCTCTTACTCTTACTGTGAATCCTTGAAAAAATGACCTACCTTTTTAATCCTCAATTTTCTAACATATACCAGTGATGCAGTTAGAAAAATTCATAAAGCTCTCAACTCAGTTCCTTACACACAGCAAACACAGAATAAGCTACATCTTTCAGTATTGGTTGAGGTGGAGGTGATAGCATCCTCGGTTCTGCACGAAAATAAATGTTTCAAGTGAGAGTTTGCCTTGCAGAAGCAGGTGTTCGTTCCCATGAATCTTCCATGTAGAGCCGTAAGCTTTGTCCTCCTAAGATTTCAGTCCCTGTTGTTTCTCATTCTTTCCCCCTGACTTCCATTGTTCATAAAACAAAATCTCGTGACAGCTCCCTGAAAGTTTCCCTTTTGGCTTGTTGAGAGTTTAGTTCAAATGCATTCCTTGAACCTGTTTTAGATTTTGATAGGCGAGTGAATGATAACAAGACGGCTGCAGAGGAGGCCCTAAGGAGAATCCCTGCCATCAACCAGACCATAATTGAAGCCAATGAAAAGACCAGGGAAGCTCAGCAAGCGCTGGGCAATGCTGCCGCAGATGCCACCGAGGCCAGGAACAAGGCCCACGAGGCAGAGAGGATCGCCAGCGCCGTCCAGAAGGTGTGCACGCCCCTCCTGTCCGAAACCAGGCCTTTGCTCACTTGTTCTCTATTCTCTAGTTGTTTTCCAGGTTCCAGACCCTGCCCCCCCGCCCCCCCTTGCCGCCCCGCGCCCTGCCACACTGAAGGTCTTGCTCATTTTTTCCTTGACTCCATTAAAGTTAAATTACTCCATCTTTGTCATTCCCTTTTTTCTTTTTTTAACCAAGCGTTGGAGCAGGTAACCACGTTGATTAAGAGGGGAGAGTTATTGAAAGGGTCCTTTGGGACTTCCTTGATGGTCCAGTGGTTAAGACTCTATGCTTCCAATACAGGGGGTGCAGGTTCAATCCCTGGTCAGGAAACTAGATCCCACATGCTGTGTGATACAACAAAGAAAGGGTCCTTTACTCTAAAATCTCTACCATGTCTTGGTGGCAGGGTCTGAGATGTGAGGCAGGAGATGGTTTCAGGGACCCACAGAGTCCCCTCCCACAAAAAAAGTCAGACTCTTTCTAAATAAACACAGTTCCCTGCCATGGATAGTTGGTTGTTTTTTTTTTTTTTTTTTTTTCTGTCTTTTTAAGAGGGTCAAGTCTATACAGTGTTTCATGCCCCCCTTTCAAACATATTTCCATATCTAAGCCCCACCTTTTTAGAATTTTTATAGCTGCCCATGCCAGGATTCTTTCTACTCATTTTAAAGAATAACTTCTTTAGGGTGGCTTTCTCCTACTTAAAGATCAGTCTGTTTCATTTAAAGGAGAGATTGGAGCTGATTGTAAACTTACATGTGTTTGAAAATCACACGCATTTTTTAGTTTATTTAGAGCAGATATATCATATTTCAGGATTATGGACTTTTTGTACATTATAATGAACTGCCAACTAGAATAAGACTAGCTTTGAATAGAAAATTATCCATGTGAAAGAGTCTAATCAGTGTGATGCGGTGGAAAGTATACACCAGTTAAATGTTGCCACGATGTGACCCCAACTAAAAATGGCAACAATAGAACAGGAATTTTTATTAACTGGATTAAATAAGAGGCTACAAATAACAGTGCTTTGTAAAATGTTATTATGTTAGCTGGTAATGTTATTTTTTTCATTACTGTTATTTGTAGCTCAAATAAATGATAACATAATTCAACTTACAGTACAAATTATAGGGCAAATTATTGCCCTGTTGTTTCTGGATCCTAGTTTTGAGTGGCAGAATACTTTAGAGAAAGGAAAACATTTTTTCATCAGCAATTGTTTATTTTGTGTCTAGAACGCTACCAGCACCAAGGCAGATGCTGAAAGGACTTTTGCAGAAGTTACAGATCTGGATAACGAGGTGAATAATATGTTGAAACAACTACAGGAAGCAGAAAAAGAGCTGAAGAAAAAACAAGAGGATGCTGACCAGGATATGATGATGGCAGGGATGGTAAGTGATTTTGGCATTTTTGCTAACAAGTAGAAAGTGAAGGGTGTTTTGTGATGAAAACACCTGACTTGTTGAGGAGTCTCTTTCCTATTGACTTCTGTTTTCAATTGTTTCCTGATCAAAAATTGGGTTAGTAACTTACATAGAAGACAAAGAATTTGGATCTTCTGCCAGATTGTTGCACAAGAGTTCCTTTCCAAAGCTACTCTCAATTAAAAGCAAAACATTGTTTTACACATTTGAGGTTTTAGGACATTTGAAAGTATGTATTTATATTTTTGAATGAGTAATTCATAAATGGGATATAGTCAGAAAGGGAAAAAAAAGGAATGCAATGAAAAGTTAATTTCCTTCCTCCTCTTAGTCTCCCAGCAACTTACCTTTAGCAAAGACCAGTTTCTTGTGTAAAAGGACAGATTTGAAGGTGACAAAACATACAAACTTACATCCAATTCAATTTTTCACTTATTGTGATGATATGTATACATAGCTCTGTTTGTAACAAAATTAACTTGTGAATGCGTGGTCCCCCAAAGGACTGGGGTCCATTTTTCTGTTTTATGCAATATTTTGCTTTTAAAATACTAGTGGAGTCACAATGTAAATAATTTCCTTCCAGTTCAGTCTGATTATAATCACAGTAATGACGAGACACGAATTCCTTTGTGTGGGCTTCCCTCATAGCTCAGCTGGTGAAGAATCTTCCTGCAATGCAGAGACCCCAGTTCAATTCCTGGGTTGGGAAGATCTGCTGGAGACCAGATAGGCTACCCACTCCAGTATTCTTGGGCTTCCCTGGTGGCTCAGCTGGTAAAGAATCTGCCGGCGGTGCGGGAGACCTGAGTTCGATTCCTGGGTTGGGAGGATCCCCTGGAGAAGGAAAAGGCTACCCACTCCAGTGTTTTGGCCTGGAGAATTCCATGGACTTTATATCCATGAGGTCACAAAGAGTCAGACACAGCTGAGTGACTGTATAAATGATCATGGTAGATCATTTTCACCTTGGGATAGAAAGAAGAGTTACTAAGCTTGTTAGTCTAATGAAGAAGTCCTTAGAGAAGTGACAACAGAAGTATCCCTTTGCAAATACCTTATTTGATTATGCATTTTTAAAATTTTTGTTTCAGATTATCTGAATTTTCTATAGCAAGGTATGTCTCAAGTGAAAATTCCCACATGGTAAAAATGTGTGTTTTTCATAGGTGCTGAGGGTCTCTGGATTTTTTTTTTTTAATGCAGTCATAGAATCATGAGATTTAGAGCCTGTTGAAAGAAGGGAAAAGATACATATTCTCTATATCTTCATACCCTCAAAGAGGGTATGGATTCCATTCAAAGGGAAGAAAAAAGATCTATCTTTTATTCCTTTTAGTAAATAATTTATAAGGAGCACAGGGCACCCTCATATGTATTATCCCATTTATAGTTAAATACCTGAAAGGCCAGAATTGCATCAGTATTATTGGAGTCTGTAACCTATTTTTCAAGGAGAAGAGTGAAAGCTCACAGTTGTTCCTAGAAGAGGGGGCTGCAGACAGCGGGATAAATGCCACCGGTGACTTGCAGTCTGAGGGCCAGCAGCTCTGCTAGGATATTCGCAGACTGCCTGGGAAGACACAGTGGTAGTGGCTGCGATTTGAACAGAGATTAATCCTTAATTTCTGAAGGGTTTTTCCTCTTGCTTTCTTTTTCTTTTAAAATTTTCATGTTGTTTCTCTATCCAAAAGTTTTGTATTTCTGTTGACCCAGAAAAAACTAGGAAAAACAGTTCTGTGGTGGGAAGCTCAAAGCTACTGGTGTATATCCCGACCAGATTTATTTGTGAGAGCATCTGTTTTCTGATCCTTAGACACTTCCTCTTCCATTGCCATTTCCTGTGACTCATGCAGAAGCATATTTGTTCAGGTTTCATGGAATTTTCCCAAATAGATTTACCTTTGGTTGATTTTTTAAAATGTAAATTGTATTGTCTCAGTTTGTGTGTGTATGTACGTGTGTGATGACAGGGGAGAGGGAGTTTTAAAAGAATATCACATAATTATGAAAATTTTCTGAGAATAGGCTATTTCTGATAATCAAGTCTTGGAGGACATGTTCTAGTTCTAAAATGTATTAATTTTTTTTTTAATTCATCCTTAAAAAGTAACTTGTAGGGACTTTCTGGGTGGTCCAGTGGTTAAGACTCCATGCTTCCACTGCAGGGGCTGTGGATTCAGTCCCTGGTTGGGGATCTATCCCACATGCTGCATGGTGTGGCTGAAAAATAAATTTAGTTAGATTTTTAAAAAAGGAGAAGCAGAGAACCACAAAAAAAATTTTTAAGGAACTTGTTTCTGCTTGATGGGTTTTAGTTTGAATACACCGTCATGTATTCTTGAGTAAGAAAGTGAGAAAAAGAAATTATAATATTGATCTTTGAAATACAAATACAGTATAGGTATACGACTGCCTCTTTATGACGATCATATGAATTAAAAATAGCAACATCCTCAACATGAAGATATGACCCAAAAAATCCCTACAGTGAGAGATTATAGTTTCACGAGTTAGAAGAAGGGAAACCATCTGAAAATTAGATTTGTTGACTCATTGGGGAAAGATATTTCAAGGAGACGAAAATGTATCATTTATTATTTATCCTTTTTTGGTGTACAGGCTTCACAGGCTGCTCAGGAAGCGGAGATCAATGCCAGAAAAGCCAAAAACTCTGTTACCAACCTCCTCAACCTTATTAATGACCTCCTGGAGCAGCTTGGTAAGTAACTGTAGTCATTGTAGGCAATCTTTGAATTCTTTGTACTGTTCTTGGGATCTGAGATAGTCGACTCAAAAGTAGATATTACAGTGCAAAGACTGTATAAACTGAATCATGACTTTTAAGTTGTATTAACTCAGCATGTACTTAACTGGGTCCTTCCATGGAATCTGACCTCAGTATTGGAATCTGCCATGATCCAAGGACTTAATAAAATTTTAAAGGTTTGCTGCCAGGTAGCATGGCTCTTTTATGGTCAAGGTTTATAATATAGTTGAGCAGTGATCATCCGTAGCTCATCCCACTGGCAGAATGTCTTCAAAGAGTTTTAAGTGAAGGATTTCAGTGATAGAATGAAAGAACACTGCAAAGAATAATCTGATGAACTGATGGTTTTTATGCAAAATGAGAGGAAAAGGCTTTTGTTTTGAAGGAAATATAAGCAGTGAAAAGCAGAAAAGACTCAAATTGAGCAGAAAAGGACTCAAATTTTCCTTTAATCCAGTTTGATAGGGAGCAGGCCTCATTATAGCATAGATGTACTTTTGTCACCAGTCTGCATTACAAAGCTGTAATTTCTCTAACCTGTGAGCTTCCCAGGTGGCACTAGTAGTAAAGAATCCACCTGCCAGGTAGCAGACTCAGGTTCTATCCCTGGGTTGGGAAGATCCTCTGGAGGGGAGGGCATGGCAACCCACTCCAGTATTCTTGCTTGGCAGAGGAGCCTGGCAGGCTACAGTCCACAGGGTTGCAGAGTCAGACATGACTGACGTGACTTAGCACACACATGATACTCTTAACTAGTACAGCTGTGTAGAAAGGCATCCTATTTTAATGTGTCTTTAAAGTTTGGTTTTGGTCAATGTTTTGTTTTGTGGGGTGTGTGTGATATTTTTATCTGTCTTAATTTTGAAGACTAGTAAATTATGTGCCAACAGATGGATTTTAAAGTGAAAGTAAGCTAGAAGAGGTAGCTTTTGTGGCAGAAAAGTTTGGCTTTTAAACTTAGTCAGACTTGGGTTGGAATCGTTTCTTTGTTGCCTGTAAGCCGTGCAAATTTGGGCAAATTACTTAACATCTGAGAATCATTGATGTCAAATGTTCTTGTGAGAATTTAATCAAGTACAGTATATATCAAGTACTGCAGCTGGCTGTCTGCTTTCGTTTATATAGAAATAGTTCCTTTCAAAGGACCTCTTTTTCATGCTAATTTTAAAGCAAAGCTTTGCTAAAATTATTTCAGCCTTTCAACCCTGGCCATTCTCCACAGGAGGGCTTCTATATAGAGTCTAACTCTGGGAGCAGGGTAACACTCCCCCAAAGCAGCCGTCTCCCTGATATCCAAGAGCTGAGGGCTTAGGGTTCTAGCTTAAAGATTTTTATGTTTATTAAAGGGTACTAAAAAGACAAAAAGATTACCTATAGAAACATGAAAAAGAAAAAGGGATTAAACGTTACTAGATGACCTTCAAACCGCAAGTAAGGCACAAGGGCTAGGACATAGTAACGATATATTCAGAAAACATTTCACTGAAACCATATTCTGAGGGAAAAAAAAGAAAAAATCCAGCCCCAACATCTAAGTGTTCTGACCATCCCTGCTGTGTTAGGTCAGTGTTTGCGCTTGGTTTGCATTGTTAGTGCCCGCTCCCTTTTTAAATTAACTTTTACTGGAGTACAGTTGTTTTCCAAGGTTGTGTTAGCGTCTGTTCTTCAGCAAAATGAATCAGCCATACGTATACACACACTCCCACCCTTCTGGACTTCCTTCCCATTGAGGTCACCGCAGTGCATTAAGTAGAGTTCTCTCTCATTAGTTAGGCGTCTAGATCTGAGGCCTCTTCTGTGTAATGGCAGCTGCTGGTCTTCCTCTACAAAAAGGCTGGTGGGTTTGGGGGGCGGGGGCCGGTACTTGTGGAGTGATGTCATAATTCGTACTGAGTGCGTCTATCCTCTTCTGACTCTGTAGGCCAGCTGGACACAGTGGACCTGAACAAGCTAAATGAGATTGAAGGCACCCTGAACAAAGCCAAAGAGGAAATGAAAGTCAGTGATCTGGACAGGAAGGTGTCCAACCTGGAGAACGAGGCCAGGAAGCAGGAGGCTGCCATCATGGACTATAACCGAGACATCGAGGAGATCCTGAAGGACATTCGCAACCTGGAAGACATCAAGAAGACCTTACCCTCCGGCTGCTTCAACACCCCGTCCATTGAGAAGCCCTAGCGTCTTCCTTAGGGAGCCACTGAGAGGCCACAGAGTGCCTGCACACAAAGATTACATTTTTCAGACCCCTGCCCCCCACTCTCTGCTGCTCTCCACCACTGTCCTATTGAACCAGGAAAAGTCACAAAGTTTTAAAGAGAAGCAAATTAAACATCGTGAATCAGGAACAAAGGGTTCTATCTAATAAAGTCTCTCTTCCACTTAACGGCGCTCCCTCAGACCTACCTGTCCCTTCCGAGTCTCATAAGGACGTGGCATCCTGCGTTGCTGTACAGCGGCTTAAACACTTCGTGGGAACCATTGTATGCCAGGGCTGAGCAAGTAGCCCTCCCTTTCTCACTGATGCCAACAGAACCTCCTCAGTCTCAGTACTCTTGTTTCTATGAAGGAAAAGTTTGGCTACTAACAGTAGCATTGTGATGGCCAGTATATCCAGTCTATAGGCAAAGAAAATGCATCTACATCTCCTGCCCCTCCTCCTTTTAAGCAAGAAGGAGATACACCTCCTGTGCCAAAGGTATTGGTCATTCAGAATGTCGAGAGCCATCATCAGTTGTTTTAGCTATTTGAGTTTAGGACACTGAGCCATCCACGGGTAAGGATGCAATGATTTGTGACAGTCTCCAGGAGAATATGAGACTGCAGAAGTAGGCCGAACATTTTCTCAGATGTTAATAATTGACTAGGAAGATAAACTTTTTTCAGATCTTTGGGCAGCTGATACTTTAAATCTGACCGGGCAGCTTGCACTCACCAACAGACGCCTTCTATTCCTATAAGTGGAATTTATACAGAAGAAATAGGGATATGATAACCACTAAAGTTTTTTTTTTTTTTTTTCCCAAAATCAAACTAATTCTTAGAGCTTTTTTTTTTTAGTATATTAGTCTTGGAACTAGCATTGTTAACCTGGCAGAGAAGGGTGGTTGGTCCTTAAAATCTTGACAAAGCAAAAGCCTCCTTGTCCTAGTCTTTTCTAGCAAAGGGATAGAATTTAGATGTGACTTGCATTGTCAGGATCCCACATATCCATTTTTCTTCCATTGAGGAGAGATGAAATATTAGACCCCTTTTTTAGTTTTCATTTTCTTCTGATGTTCCCATCACGTAGAATCCCTCAAAACACATTGTTTGCCAAATCCTGGTGGCAAATACTTGCACTCAGTATTTCACGCAGCTGCCAACACCATCTAGTTCCTGCACTTTGTGATCTAAACCACCTCTAGACCTTCCCCTCCAGGTGTAGACGGAAGGCCCTTGCGTGGAGTTTCCTAGTGGGCTTCTCAACTTCTGATCCTCAGCTCTGTGATTTTCTTCCAAGATCACAGCGTGATGATTCTCTGCCACAAACCCCTTCCTCCTCCTGCCAGCCCGCCTTCAGGATTCATATATAGCCTTTAACACTATGCAACTTTGTACTTTGCGTAGCGGGGGAAAGAAACTATTATCTGACACACTGGTGCTATTAATTATTTCAAATTTATATTTTTGTGTGAATGTGTTTTTTTTTTGTTGTTGTTGTTTATCATGATTATAGAGTAAGGATTTTATGTAAATACCCTTGTCCTGTTTCTGGAATGACACTGTCCGTTCACTTCTTCACTTCATTTCTCCTCTCCACTGGCACAGTGCGTCTGTATACCTCCTCCTCTCTCATCTGCCGTTCTTTGGATTGGATTTGCTCCCCGTTGGTCTGCCCTTCGCCTTGTGTTTGCAGCATGTCTGTTCTCTGACATTCACATGCACCTGCTTTCCTCCACACACAGCCACGAGAAAGAGGTACCTGGAACCCTCTTCCATTGCAGTCCTGGTGGTCCTCAACCACAGCACAGTGTTCTTAACGCCTGCCCCAGAGCAGGAACGCCAGGTTGACAGGGCGTGCTGGAACTGGGAAAGCGTGCTGAAGGGCATCTGCACCATCAGTGTGAGCCTAGCCAGGGATGAGCTGGAAATATCCTTTCTGGCAGTCGTTTGGCCTGGATGGATCATTTTGATCGGGAGGTGCGTGATTACTGAGCACTGGTAAGGCACCAGAGGTCGTGCTGTGGACAGGTAGAGTGGGAGAGGTGGTCTGTCCTCGTTCTTCTCCTGTCTGTCTCCTCCTCGCATCCCAGAGTTGACTTAGTGGTGTCTTGACCTGGCATCACGCTGTTCCTCCTCTCAGGCCTCTTCTCCATCACAGGAGGCATGACTCTTTCTTGCCAAGTGTTCACATCAGTGTTTCCTAGCTAATTCCTCTTGTTACGTGGTCACATCCCAGTAGATGTTTTGGTCAAGGTTGCGGGAAAAGGACTGAAGATAGACTGCGAAGGTGGTTCTCCCACCTAGCCTGAGGGTCAGGTTCACTCCAGTAAGTCTTAGGCCACAGTGAAATTGGGGAGATTGGTGGTTTCTTTTCTCCTTTTCCATCTACGTGGTATATTTTTAAACAGAATTTTATTTTTAAGATAAAAGTTCTTTATAAGAGGATACCTTCATTACACTCCTGCAATATAGCCATTATTGTATTGTATAGTTCCAGTTATCTGTATCATATGTAATGAAACTGACAGGGTGGCTGCTGCAGAATGCGGGGGTGTCGCAGGGAACATACACAGGTGTTCCCTGGAAGTTTCCCTTTTAATTCCAACTGTGGCCCTTTTCCATGTGCCTTCACTTGAGCTGTTTGCCTTAATCTCTACAGTCTTGCTCTCCAGGGTGGTAAAAAAAAATGCAACACTTGGCATTTTTTATGTTAAAAAGAACAGTATTTTATTTATAATAAAATCTGAATATTTGTAACCCTTTATACTTGGTGTGGCTTGAGTGTGGTACTGGGGATGTAAGATATTTTAAAAGGGATGACAAAAGGGAAGCTTCTCATAATGTATTTTTTGGATGATTTTCCTGAGAACAGTCCAGTGTGGGTGAGTATATCACCTGCCAGTGCAGGAGATGCAAGAGATAACGAGTTCGATCCCTGGGTCAGAAAGATCCCCTGGAGGACGAAATGGCAACCTGCTCCAGAATTCTTCCCTGGAAAATTCCATGGACAAGAGGAGCCTGTCAGGCTACTGTCTGTGGAGCCTCAAAGAGTCAGACACGACTGAACACAGACATACCCAACAGTGTAATACACATATATATTTGTCTCAGATTGGGATACTTTGGTGTGGTACAGAGGCTGGCAAACTTTCTGTAAAGCTCCAGAAAGTAAGTGTTTCGCCCTTTGCCGACCTCACAGTGTCCATTACAGCAGCTCTGCTGCTGGACCTGGAAGGCAGCCGGGACAATCTGTAAACAAGTGAACGGAGCCGTGCTCCAGTATAACTATTTACAGGAACAGGCCCCGGGCCTGCGGGCTGGAGTTTACCCGACCCCCTGGTGGTGTCTCAGTACTTGATTAATGACTGTTGAGGACTATTTTCAAATTATTTGGGCTTCCTGAATTAGCAGATGTATGTAAAGAGTTGTCTTTCCACCTTTCAAATACACACATCTTCAGCTAAAGGTACGCTCTTCAGACAATGAGAATCACTCTCAAATATAAGGGAAGAGTGAGTAAGGTGCTTGACCAGCAGGCCATCACGAGGGTTGACGCAGCTGGGGTAACTGAAGACCAGTGAAGAAGTGTGGAGCCACAGAGACAGCGGGAAGCTTTGCTCTGCTCTTCGGCTCTCCTTATGACCCTGAGGCCCTGCAGATGGCATGCCACCTTCCCAGTCATTTGTTGCTATTTAGTCACTTAAGTCGTGCCTGACTCTTTGAGACCCATGCACTGTAGCCCATCAGGCTCCTCTGTCCATGGGGTTCTCCAGGCAAGAATGCTGAAGTGGGTCACCATGCCCTCCTCCAGGGGATCTTCCTGACCCCGGGATGAAACCCAAGTCTCCTGCGGCTCCTGCATTGCAGCCGGATTTCCCAGTCATATGAATCATTATAACTGATACCTGTGAAGAAGAACCTGCACTCTTCTCATTAGACTTCTTCGGAGAGAGCTTTAGAGGGCACTAGTTACTAGCTTTCTTACATACCCTGTTCTTGACCCATTTGTATAGATATGATTAAGATGCAGACAGACGTCCATAGTTGTTATGTCCGGGTGATGAGGGATTTTCTTTTTTTTCGGTTGGCCTTCATTGCCACACAGGCTCTGCTGTGGTTACAGTGCACTGGGATGTCTCTAGTTGCAGCGTGCGGGCAGGCTCTCGTCATGGTGGCTTCTCTTGTTGCAGGGCGTGGGCTCTGTGGCGTGCGGGCCTCAGTAGTTACGGCACGTGGGCTCAGTAGTTGCCATTCCCACGCTCTAGAGCACAGGTTCCGTAGTTGGAGCACGTGCTTCCCAGACCAGGGATCCAACCTGTGTCTCCTGCATGGGCTGGTGGATTCTTTACCTCTGAGCCACCAGGGAGGCCTTGAGTGGGATTTTAAACATGTGTTCTTACTCCTTTCGTTATTTCAGAGTCAGCAGTTTCTCCAAAGTTGGTATCAGCATAATCTGATTCAGTGAAAGTGAAAGTTGCTCAGTCATGTCCAACTCTGTGATCCCATGGACTATGCAGTCCGTGGAATTCTCCAGGCCAGAATTTTGGAGTGGGTAGCTGTTCCCTTCTCCAGGAGATCTTCCCAACCCAGGGATTGAACCCAGGTCTGCCACATTGCAGGAGGATTCTTTACCAGCTGAGCCACAAGGAAAGTCCAATAATGTTGGAGTGGGTAGCCTATCCCTTCTCCAGTGGATCTTCCCAACCTAGGAATCAAACTGGGGTCTTCATTGCAGGTGGATTCTTTACCAGCTGAGCTATCTGATTCAAAATATCCTGAAAGCTTTATGTCTTCAATAAGCGTTCTAGCCCCTTAATAAATCTGAACTCACCAGCTCTACTTCCATTAAGCTCAAAATAGAGTGAATGTCCAGAGGAGACAGGACTCCTGGTGCCCGAGAGAGTCATGAAGTATAGTAGTAAGTCAGGTGGTCCCTTCCACCTAAGGTGAGCAAGTTTCCACCCAAGGAAAGATCAGATCTCTTCAGGCCAATCGTTTATGGGAACAGAAATGAGACAGCTGAAAATGGCAGGCATTTTGCCTGTTAACACTAAGGCGTTTTAGTTGAAAATGTTGATATTGATAGTTGGAGTGAAAAATAAGAATTTTCCATAAGGAAATTCTCAGAGTCTCCGGTTGGTCAGGAGTCAACAACCAGAGTGTCTTCTGTTTGTACGGTGTCTCCTAGAATAAATGTACGTGGCTCTACGTGGGTAAATGAAATTCTAAATAAAAGCCATATATTTAAGAAGGGGAAATATTTATCTGAAGACCAAAGCAAAGCTCAAAAAAAAAGTAACCTCAACATTTTGAGTGTTGTAAGACCTCCATGTCTTTGTTTTAACTCTTCTCTGCCCAGAATGTTTTTTCTCCTCCCCAGTACAGGAAAGACTAAGGTCAAGGTGTTACCTCATCTGTTGAAACAGGCCAGGCTTCCCTTGTGTCCACCACCCCCCTTGACCTAGTACTGGCTCCTGGTATGACCCTTGGGCCTGCGTTTATTAGTCGGGTGCATCTCACCCACCTTCCCCTCCCCGCCCTCTCCTCTAAGAGTGTCTTGGTTATTCACCCTTCACATCCTCAGGGATAGGAGGTAGTCACTCAGGTGCCATCAAATCGACCTTTCTCGTCTTGCTCTCCCACTCGTCACTTTTTCCCTGCTGAGAGCAGAGAGAGAGATTTATGGATACTCTCTTTTTCCTTCCATCATCTCTCTCTCTCTCTGCCCCCTTCTCCATCCAGTAGCATTCTATTCCCTCAACACTCCTACCTAAGGATGGATTTGCAGAAAAATAACAGAAACCACTATCTTTCACCAGATGGCATAGCACAGGCCACTCCGGGCTAGACAGTCTGCAACCAGCTGGTGTGATCTGGTCCACAAGGCCTGGGCCTCTGTGCTCCCAGCCTCACGCTGGTCATTCCCAATGCCATGTATGTGTGTCTTTGAGTTTTACCCACAGGCCCTTCTGTAGATATCTCTAGTCCTGGCCCAAGTTATAATATCGATTCTTTTCTTTTCCTGTAACTCCTGGGAATTGTCCCAGTAAATTTCAACTGACCGGTTGGTGTTTTATTGTTTGCTTCTTACCCTAGAAAGCCTTATAGCATAGGCCACAGAGGGACTGCTTATGAAGAGTTCAGTATAGTTTGCATTTATTTCTATAGAAAGTTGAGCTTCAGGCCCTTGATCAAATCAGAATATAACCCTCTGTTACAGCATTGTTCCTGTGAATTTGTCCACGTCAGTGTTAAGTGGTTCTCTGTGAAAGGCCCCTGGTCATACCTTTGAGGGTCCCCCTTCCATACCCCTATGATCCTTTCCCACCATGACTAGTAACAGAAGGAGAAGAGGGAGTCAGAGGATAAAATGGCTGGATGGCATCACTGATGCAATGGACATGAACTTGGGCAAACTCAGGGAGATGGTGAGAGAGAGGGGGGCCTGGCCTGCTGCAGTCCATGGGATCGCAAAGAGTTGGATATGACTGGGTGGCCAAACAGCAACAAATAACAGAAAATTCTACATGAGCCTCAGACTGAGACTTTTAGGGCCCATGCCATGGTGTCTGCCCTAATACCAAGATCCTTTGTCATCTTGGTAACTAAAGGCAATCACCATCAAATTTTGTGTCATGGCAACTTGTGTTCACAATTTCTAGTGTGATTTCATGCTTAGTATTCAGTCCCTGGTTTCTAGGATGTGAATGAGCCTGATTTTCTGAATTTCTGTTCACTGATTCCACTCACTTCTTCAAGGACCTTTCTTTTCTTATGAGCATGGTTTCCAAGCTGAGATTAGTGCAGAGTAAGCCCAAGTCCAGCCGGGAGCAGAAATGTCTGGAGAAGGTGTACCGTCCTGATGTGGATTACACATTCCTGGACTGCTGAGCCAGCGTCCAAGATAAAGTCTGGGGAGAAACAGCTGTGATTTGGGTGATTACACGTTTAGCATGGTCAGAGAAGTTTGTGTTACAACTTGCTGATCCCTCTTGGCTCAGACAGTCTGCACTCTATGATGTCTCAGTTGGGCTGATACAGAGGCACAGGCCTGGCCAGAGAGATGAGTTTTTGCTATGAAGATTTCAGACAGGCTGTCTGCCCTCTTTAGGTATCTGAGGGCTCAGGCAAGACTAGTTCTACCAAACTAACTCACATTGCATACCATGTTTTAAACGGCACTTTCATAATTGATTTCTTTCATTTGCCCCTCATGTGATGAGGGTTTCCATTTGACCATTGGAAAAAAATCCATGGTTTGCTGCCCCATCACCCTAGCCACTGTGTTAGCTATTGCCTCATTTTCTTTCATGATTTTGATCCATTTTCCTTTTAAGAGCCTCTATTATATAAAGGCATTTTATCAAAAGCTTCCTCAGATCCCTTTTTTGGAGCGATCAAGGCAGGACTTAAATATACGAGTAACTTGCACAATATTAAGGAACCAGTCAGTGACAGAATTAATACTTGGAACTTGGTTGTCCTCAAGCAACCTGGGCTTTACACACCTTACAGCTCACACCTCTCTGCTCTTGGTTTTTCCCTCCCTTTCTCTCCCCCGCCCCACAGAGGCTCAGGGATATATATGTCTGTATCATGAGTCACCTAACTTTACCCTCTCCTACCTTCCTAATGGTCTTAATAACATCTGATATAGCCACGCTACACTTAACAAAGCTAAGAAATTAATATTGGACGAATACTATTAACAGAACAGTCTTTTGTCTACTTTTAAATGCCTTTTCAAGACTCCGTTTTTAAAGTAATGCTGAATTTTAAGACAGAGAATGAAAATACTCAACAATAATATCCAGGCTCTAGGGAAACAGGAGTATAAGTCCAAAATAATGGATTTTACCTTCATAATAGCTGTGAAAAGAAGAGACGTGAAAAGCAAAGGAGAAAAGGAAAGATATAAGCATCTGAATGCAGAGTTCCAAAGAATAGCAAGAAGAGATAAGAAAGCCTTCCTCAGCAATCAATGCAAAGAAATAGAGGAAAACAACAGAATGGGAAAAACTAGAGATCTCTTCAAGAAAACTAGAGATACCAAGGGAACATTTCATGCAAAGATAGGCTCGATAAAGGACAGAAATGGTCTGGACCTAACAGAAGCAGAAGATATTAAGAAGAGGTGGCAAGAATACATGGAAGAACTGTACAAAAAAGATCTTCATGACCCAGATAATCATGATGATGTGATCACTAATCTAGAGCCAGACATCTTGGAATGTGAAGTCAAGTGGGCCTTCGAAAGCATCACTACGAACAAAGCTAGTGGAGGTGATGGAATTCCAGTTGAGCTGTTTCAAATCCTGAAAGATGATGCTATGAAAGTGCTGCACTCGATATGCCAGCACATTTGGAAAACTCAGCAGTGGCCACAGGACTGGAAAAGGTTCGTTTTCATTCCAATTCCAAAGAAAGGCAATGCCAAAGAATGCTCAAACTACTGCACAATTGCACTCATCTCACACGCTAGTAAAGTAATGCTCAAAATTCTCCAAGCCAGGCTTCAGCAATACATGAACCGTGAACTCCCTGATGTTCAAGCTGGTTTTCGAAAAGGCAGAGGAACCAGAGATCAAATTGCCAACATCTGCTGGATCATGGAAAAAGCAAGAGAGTTCTAGAAACACATCTATTTCTGCTTTATTGACTATGCCAAAGCCTTTGACTGTGTGGATCACAATCAACTGTGGAAAATTCTGAAAGAGATGGGAATACCAGACCACCTAACCTGCCTCTTGAGAAATCTGTATGCAGGTCAGGAAGCAACAGTTAGAACTGGGCATGGAACAACAAACTGGTTCCAAATAGGAAAAGGAGTATGTCAAGGCTGTATATTGTCACCCTGCTTATTTAACTTCTATGCAGAGTACATCATGAGAAATGCTGGACTGGAAGAAACACAAGCTGGAATCAAGATTGCCGGGAGAAATATCAATAACCTCAGATATGCAGATGACACCATGCTTATGGCAGAAAGTGAAGAGGAGCTAAAAAGCCTCTTGATGAAAGTGAAAGAGGAGAGTGAAAAAGTTGGCTTAAAGCTCAACATTCAGAAAATGAAGATCATGGCATCCGGTCCCATCACTCCATGGGAAATAGATGGGAAACAGTGTCAGACTTTATTTTTGGGGCTCCAAAATCACTGCAGATGGTGATTGCAGCCATGAAATTAAAAGACGCTTACTCCTTGGAAGAAAAGTTATGACCAACCTAGATAGTACATTCAAAAGCAGAGACATTACTTTGCCGACTAAGGTCCGTCTAGTCAAGGCTATGGTTTTTCCAGTGGTCATGTATGGATGTGAGAGTTGGACTGTGAAGAAGGCTGAGCGCCGAAGAACTGATGCTTTTGAACTGTGGTGTTGGAGAAGACTCTTGAGAGTCCCTTGGACTGCAAGGAGATCCAACCAGTCCATTCTGAAGGGGATCAACCCTGGGATTTCTTTGGAAGGAATGATGCTAAAGCTGAAACTCCAGTACTTTGGCCACCTCATGCGAAGAGTTGACTCATTGGAAAAGACTGATGCTGGTAGGGATTGTGGGCAGGAGGAGAAGGGGACGACCGAGGATGAGATGGCTGGATGGCATCACAGACTCGATGGACATGAGTCTGAGTGAACTCCAGGAGATGGTGATGGACAGGGAGGCCTGGTGTGCTGCGATTCATGGGGTCGCAAAGAGTCGGACGCGACTGAGCAACTGAACTGAACTGAATATATTCAAGACTGCTCAATACATGAAAATCCCATGGGCAGAGGAACCTCGTAGGCTGCAGTCCATGGGGGTCGCTAAGACTCAGACACAACTGAGTGACTTCACTTTCACTTTTCACTTTCATGCATTGGAAAAGGAAATGGCAACCCACTCCAGTGTTCTTGCCTGGAGAATCCCAGGGATGCGGGAGCTTGGTGGGCTGCAGTCTATGGGGTCGCACAGAGTCGGACACGACTGAAGCGACTTAGCAGCAGCAGCAGCAGCAGCAATGGCAAATAAGTCATTAGGCAACTTGCTAAAATGACACTAATGTTTCAAAAGAGATTTTTAAAAGATGCATCAGAATGAAAATATTATGCATGACACAAATTTAAATATTAATTAGAAATAAGGAAATTTACTCATAAAGACTACACTAAAATTTTTGGCCCTTATTACAGAATTTCAGACTTAGAGAGAATTTTTCAAGAAGAGTCAAAAAATTCTCCAATACTCTTTATTCAGATTCCACCAATGTTAATTTATTACATTTGCTTTTTCACTGCTCTCACTCTTGCTCTCTGTGGAAAGAGAGGGAGAAAAAGAGAACACTTTCAAGTTGCACGCATGATACCCTTTACCCATAAATACTTCAATGTGTATTTCCTAAAGACAGGAAACTTTCTTACATGATGACAGTACAGTTGTCCAAATCAGGAAATTCCCACTGCTATGATGCTGTTAGCTAACCTACAGCCCCTATACAGATTGCTCCATTGTGGTAGGCAGAATAACGGCTGCCCTAAAGATGTCCAGGTCCTGTAGGGTTACACAAGCAAAGTGGAATTAAGGTTTCTGATGTAATTAGGTTGTGAATCAGCTGATTGTGAAATTGAGAGATATCCCTGGATTATCTGATTGGGCCAATGTGATTATAAGGATTCTTATAATTGAAAGAGGGAAGGCAGGAAAGGGGGTCA
Organism: Ovis aries; assembly: GCF_016772045.2. Classification (NCBI taxonomy): domain Eukaryota; kingdom Metazoa; phylum Chordata; class Mammalia; order Artiodactyla; family Bovidae; genus Ovis; species Ovis aries. Next base: position 63,632,290 of record NC_056065.1, read on the forward strand.
GAGTGATGCAATGTGATAAGGCCATCACTGCCAGCTTGAAGATGGAGGAGGTAACAGGAGTCAGGGTAGGTGGGTGGCCTCTAGAAACCCAAAAAGGCAAGGGAGTGTTCTCCCTAAAGAATCCACCTGCCGAAGCAGGAGTCACAGGAGACGTGGGTTCGATCCCTGGGTTGGGATGATCCCCTGGAGGAGGAGACGGCAACCCACTCCAGTATGCTTGCCGGGAATATTTCATGAACAGAGGAGTCTGGTGAGCTACAGTCCATGGGGTTGCAAACAGTCAGACACAACTCAGCGCGTGAGTGTACAAGCACACACACACACACACACACACACATTTCTCCCCTACAGCCTCCAAGAAGGGGACAAAGCCCAGCTGATACCTTGATTTTAGCCCGGGGAGACCCCCATCAGACTTCTATAGAACTATAAAATAAGACATTTGTGTTGCTTTAAGTCACTAAGTTTGGAGTAACTTAGTTACAGAGTCATAGAAAACGAATACTCTTTGTCTCAATAATGTCCTTAAAAATCTGGAATCGTGTCGTGTTCAGTTGTCACGTCTCTTTCATTTTCTTTAATCTGGAACGATTCTGAGTCTTTTTTTTTTTTTTTTGTATTTTGTGACCTTGACATTAAAAGAAAAAAAAAAGACACATTTTGTAGAATGTTCCTCAGTTTGGTCTGTCAGATGTTTTCTTTGGATTGGATTCAGGTTGTGCACCTCTGGCAAGGAGATCATAGAAGTAATACTGATTTTTTTTTTCAGGAGGGACCTAAGTAATTACTGGCTATGTTAACTTTGTTATGTTAACTTTTGTTATTTATTTATTTATTTATTATTTTTAAACCAGAGGATGATTGCTTTGCAATATTGTATTGGCTTATGCTATATATCAACACAAATCAGCCATAGATATAAACTTTGACATTTGATTGGGCTAGTACCCTCCAGGTTTCTCCACTAACAAGTTATGCTATTAACCTTGTGTTGATAATTACCAAGTATCTCACAAGGAGACACTTTGAGACTATATAAATATTCTGTTACTCCTTATACATTTACCCAGTGATGATGGCTGCCAAATGGAGATTTTCTAATTCCGTTATTCTTTCTATATTCATTAGTTGGCATTAACATTGTAAGGTAGAGCTTTTCCATCTCTTCCATTTATCTAATGCTGTATCTATTTGTTGTTCTTGCTCTTCAGTTGTGCTCAGTCGTGTCCAGCTCTTTTGCAACACCCTGGACTATAACCTACCAGGCTCATCTGTCCGTGGGATTTCCCAGGCAAGCATACTGGAATGGGTAGTCATTTCCTTCTCCAAGGGATCTTCCTGACCCAGGAATCAAACCTACTTCTCCTGCATTGCAGGCAGATCTTTACTGCTGAGCCACCAGGGAAACCCATCTGTTCCTATATTCATATAAATTTCTATTCCTTCACTTTTTTGCTCACATGATACTGCTTGCAGAATCTTAGTTTCCCAACCAGGGATTGAATCTAGGCCATGGCAGTGAAAGTACTGAGTCCTAACCACTGTACCACTAGGGAATTTCTGATTTCTACTAATTTAGATTTATGGATTCCTATTTTATTTAATATTTTGTTCTTGATATTTATTTTGATCTTAAATGTCCCTTACTTAGCCAATGGAGGTACTTAAAAGCTGGCCTCTTACTTTCTGACACATCCTCATCATTCTTTGAGCAATGCCTTACTTTCGGCACATCAAGACATTACAGGCTCACGTGTACTTTCCCTGTCCTGATCCTGAACCACCCACTTCTCCAAGGAGCAAAATTATGTTTTTGTTAATTCTCAGAATGCCAATAGCCAACAACAACAACAATGATAACAAAAATAGGTGCTCAAATGAATGCAAAACCACTTGAAAATGGTGCTGAATTTTAAGCAAATTGTCCCTGAGGCTACTTGGCTTCAGGATACATGGTGTGTTCTCTCTCTGTAGGTGATTGCCTATTTTATGCATTATCGACAAGAATTTTTGGAATACTCATTGCTCTCATAGCCTACCTAGTACTGGTATTCATGGGTTTTATCATGTGACAAAAGCAATTATCACTACTTTGGGAAATTTATTTAAGTCAAGGAAGCAGCAAAAAGCAAAACATAAACATTATGAACAAAAATAGAGGAAGATCTATTTCTATAAAGTAGGAATATGTGAGGATGAGGGTCGATGCTTAGGAACATTATATGTGTGTGCGTGTATCTGTGTGTGATCAATGAATGCTCAGGACCGTTTATTATGGGAGTCTCTGAAGGACAAATACTATTTATATGAAAAGGTGTGTACTTTTTAGCTGTGTTGGAGTGAATACAATCTGGGAAATGAGCTTGGGAGTGAAAATGCAGGGACAAATGTGAAAATGCAGGGACAGCAAATTCTATGATGTGCAGCTGTGTGGTTGAGTTTCCTGCCCATCCATTCCTCTCTGTGTCTTGGAGATGTTTGGGAACCCCGCTATGGTCTCTAATTCCAAGGAGAGCTCATGCTATGTGCTCATTTTCCATGTTCCAGTTTTTAATCGATTATTGTTGGCTACTCCCATGTGTGATGCTATCATTTCATAAGACCAATAACAACACGGCAAACTATTCGGTTATTTCAAACTCTCACCTATTATTGGAGGCTCTAAAGAAGTGCCTAGGGACTTCCCAGCGGTCCAGTGGTTAAGAATCCACCTTGCAATGTAGGAGACTCAAGTTTGATCCCTGGTCTGGGAACTAAGATCCCACATGCTGTGGAGCGACTAAGCCCCCAGCCACAACTAGAGAACCTGTGCGCCACAACAAAGGATCCCACATGATACAACAAAGATCCCACACGCTGCAGCTAAGTCCCAACACAGCCAGATAATTTTTTTTCTAAAGTGCCTAGTCCTTCATCAGGGCCCCAACTAGAAAGACTTTGCCATGTTGAGATCAAAAAGGGTAGATATCAAACCATTAGTAGTCTATTGATGTCTTATTAGATTCTAAGAAAAGGCTGGCAAAAACTGCTATGGGCTTAATCACGCTCTTCTGTTGAGTGTAATGAGGGTTAAAGAAGTAATATGATGAAGTCTGTACTCATGTAGAATTATGAACTGAGAATGTCTCCTAGAGGAATGTTTCTCAAAGTGAGGCCCTGGGACCAGCAATATCTACTTTGCCTGGTAGCTTCTTAGGAAAGCATATCCTCAGACTCCACCCCAGACCTACTGAATCAGAAATCCAGGGGTCAAGGGGTGGGGGATAGTCTGTGTTTTAAGCCCCTTCTAGGGGATTCTGGTGCTGTCTAGAGCATCAGAGTGTGTTATGCACTGTTCTCACAGGTTTCTGCTTGTGTTAATCCTTGTTCTTGGTATATCCTGAGTGTCTGCGTGTTGCATCACCTTGACTTGCAGCTCCCCTTGCTAGAAAAAAGGCTGTAATTGGGGAAGGAGATGTTCAGAATAATTCTTTGCTAATTACAATGATAGAGACAATGTTAGCTCTTTTCTGTGCTTCTTAAAACTACTGAGAAACTCTAGGTACTTTATAGTAATGCTGAACTGGTTGATTAATCAAGATTTTTCTCCCGTAGTGTACAAAGGCCTTCTTAAAAAGTAGGCAGAGACTGATGTATCTATTTTTTAAATCCTTTAAGATAAGAATTTATTTCACAATTGATTTCTCCACTTTTCATAAGATCTTCTAGTCATTTCCATCCACTAGGTGAGAATAGGCCAAAAGATTACAGACTAGACTTTTTATGATTCATCATTACCATCAAATACCGTGAATGTGGTGAACTTGTTCTGAATGAGTCTGCAAGTTATAAAACAAACAGAGCCAAGTCATTTAACATGAGTGATCCATTTGGAATTTGATAACCAAAAAATACATGTAAAGGCATCAAAAGAAGCTCAATGTAAACCTCAGTCCCTACTGGGTGGCCACAGTTCATGGACTGTTTAGCTGTGTACTCTTAGCTAAGCCTCTTAGCCTGCCAATGTTTACTATAAATGGAGGCAACACAACCTTACAGAGTCATTCACATAGTGGGTAAGTATATGACACTATACAAATTTAGGATAACCAGGTAGGCTACATTTTTATGGGACCTGAAGTGTGTGCAATTTGGGACCTTCTTATATCTATTAATATATACATTTATATATTTACATATTATATACATATGTGTGTATGTGTTAGTCATTCACTTGTGTCTGACTCTTTACAACCCCACCAGTCTCCTCTGTCCATGGAATTCTCCAGGCAAGAATACTGAAGTGGGTTGCCATTTCCTTCTCCAGCCAATCTTCCTGACCCAGGGATTGAACCAACATCTCCCGCATTGCAGGCAGATTCTTTACCATCTGAGCCACTAGGGAAGCTTTTATATATATATGTATATATATATACATATATAATATATATATGTATACTTGTGATCACAAATGCAAAAGTAAGAGCTGCTCAGAAGAGGCCTGTGAGCTCCGTTACCTCCCGGGGAAAGCCACTCTGTGTGGTTACTGTATTTATTTTAAGCCAGGGGAACGCAGAGCAGTTGCTTCCTCTCTGCCACTGTGTCATGGGGCGTGTGCATGACTGTACTTCCCTTCCACTGCAGACACCTCAGCCGCCGTCTGGCCAGGAGAACCTGTTTGGTGTGCTCACTGCATGACGACAGTGGGTGCGGCTGGGAGGGGAGTGCCAGCCTCCAGACTGTGCCTGGCGGCTGCAGAATCAGACTTCTACCAAAGAAAGAAGGAGCGCCCTGGGGCAGGTATTCCCTGAGGCCAGGGTGGATGGTTTGAGGGGCAGAGCCCACACTATCTTCAGTAAACCTTTTAATCTCAGAGGTGCATAAGGCCAAACTGAGTTCTTAAAGATCACTTCTTAAAATAGAATTGTGTCCACTTCCATCCTTAGGGAATTATATACCAGAGACAGTCGAATACTGGAGTCAGGCCCAAGCCTGCTCTAAACGTTCACCATACAGAACAGAACATGAACTCTGGACAACAAGGACACAGACCTTGATGTTTCAACTAGGACTCAATGCTAGATTATTTTCATTAAAGCAAAATAAAATTGCACAACAAAACCAATGCTATCTTAATGAGCTGAAAGATCTGAACTCCTAAGTTTACCCTTCTGAGCCTTTCTGGAGTCTGTGAGATGGTAAAGGATAATAATAGAGTCCTTCAAATTCTTTAGGGAGCCCATTTCGCTGGGGACCCCAGAGTATCCTGTGGATATCTGCTCACTTATGTGGCATTGTGAAGAATATTCTGATCAGAAACCACTGAGCAGAGCTTCAGTGTAGGACTTGGACACCTCAGTTAGTGCCCTTTTATCGAAGGAAAATGATTTTTGATGGTTTTTGATCCAATACTAAAATAGAACCATCACACACCCACCTAGAACCCTGAAAGTCTATTTTGTAACTTTCTAAAATAATCTAGGAGAAAGGCTTGTCACCTGTGAGTGATGAACACAGATGTGTCTAGGCCTAGGTCAGCATCTGCAAGCAGGAACTCTAGCTTTTGTTCATATGACATCATTATGTTGGTGGTTTAGTCGCTAACTCTTGTCAGACTCTTGCGACCCCAAGGACTGTAGCCTGCCTGGCTTCTCTGTCCATGGGATTCTCCAGGCAAGAATACTGGAGTGGGTAGCCGTTCCCTTCTCCAGGGGATCTTCCCAACGCAGGGATCAAACCCAGGTTTCCCACATTGCAGACGGATTCTTTACCAGCTGAGCCACCAGGGAAACCCTGACATCATTACATTAAGGAAATTTTTAGCAAGTTTTCCTCGCTGACTCTTGAGCATCTCAGGAACTCACTGCACAGCTAGACAACGACACCCAGCTCTGGTGAGACCCTGGACTGGGTGGTGGGAATGGAGCAGTGTACAAAACAGACAAAATGCCACCCTCATGGAACTCACCGTCTAGTGGGGGAGGCGTAATAAACGAAAGATGGATGAAATATGTATTAGTCAACCATGGAGCATTTCCTATGGTCCAGTACCATTCTAAGAACTGTACAAATAGGAAGTATACAACCTGATGAGGTGCATACTATTATTATTCCCATTTTATAGATGAGAAAAATGGACAACAGCAAGATTTCATCTTGACTACCTGGTAAGTAACACAGCCTGGCCTTGAACTCAGGCACACGAACCACAAGGACATACCTGCAGCTCAACCACCATATTGTACTGCCTCTAAGTGACACAGTGATGTCTAGTAGGGTAGAAGGGAAAATGATTCTCTATGAAAGAAAAAGAAAACTGAGAAGAGGGGAAAGAAAACATTTAGGGGATAGGGTGGAGCTTGTGGATTTAGGCAAGCTGGTCCAGGAAGCCTCACTAAGATGCCATTGGAGTAAAGACCTGGATTGCATGGCTTTCTGGAGAAAGCACTTTCCAGGTAGAGGCATGGGGTGGGGGTGGGGGGGCATGCTGAGGCCCCAAAGAGGAAGCAACTATGTGACTGCGGGTGAGTGAGGAGGGGGTCAGGGAAGGAAAGGGGGTTGAGAGGGGGCCAGGATGCCCAGTGTAGCATCTTGAGAACATTACAAGGATTTTGGCTTTCAGAGTGAGATGGAATGCTATCAGAAGCTTCTGTAATAGGGAGCAATGTGGTCTGAGTTATGCTGTAATGGGAGGAGCCTGGCAGTGGTGTTAAGATAGAAGAGGGCAAAGGTAAAAGGAGGGAGGCGAGATGGGAGGGGATCGCAATCATCTGTGCAAAAGATAAGGGGGCCCAGGACTCCCCTGGTGGTCCAGGGGTGAAGAGTCCACCTGCCAATGACGGAAGATCCCACATCATGCGGAGCAACAAAGCTCGTGTGCCACAACCACCAAGTGTGCACACCCTAGAGCCCATGACCCGCAACAAAGAGCAGCCACCACAATGAGAAGCCTGTGCACTGCAGCTAAAGAGCAGCCCCTGCTTGCTGCAACTGCAGAAACCTGTGCACAGCACCAAAGACCCAGCGCAACCAAAAATAAATAAATAAATCTTTTTAAAAGATAAGGCAGCCTGGGTTAAGGAAACAGCAGTGGGAGTGATGAGAAGTGATCCAATGCTGATTATGCTCTGAAGGCAGACCAGGGCAGCAAGATCTACTGTGAGAGGAAGGGAAGCGTCAAGAATGACTTTAAGGTGCTTGGTGTGTCTTGGCGTAGTCACTCAGTTGTGTCTTGCTCTTTGTGACCGCATGGACTGTAGCCCTCCATGCTCCTCTGTCCATGGGGATTCTCCAGGCAAGAATACTGGAATGGGTGGCCATGCTCTCTTCCAGGGGACCTTCCCAACCCAGGGATTCAACCCAGGTCTCCGGCATTACAGGTGGATTCTTTACCATCTGAGCCACCAGGGAAGCCCTAAGGTGCTTCAAGTTCAAGCTGTTCAAGCCTAAGGTGCTTGAACTGAAGGCCAAAAGGATGGGAAGACTGAGGCAGAAGGGGAGAAGCAGGCAGACTATCAGGAGCTCAGTTTTGTATTATGCCAGGGATTTTGCTATCTGTCCAAATGGAGATTTCAGTTCGGAAGTTGAATATGATCTTAAAAGTTCACGGGGGGTGCTGTTCAAGATGGCCAAAGATATAAATGTGAATGTCGTCAGTTTAGAGCTGAGACTAGCTGAGAAAACCAAGAGAGAGAGTACAGACAAACAAGAGACGGGGAGCAAGACCTGAGCCTTGGATGCTTTCTGCTCCATTAGGAGAGAACTTCCGTATTAAGAGGTCAGAGAGATGAGGAGCAATCAGCAAAGGAGACCAAGAAGGGGTGATCTGTGAGGCAGGAGAAAAGCCACACAAGCACACAGTGTTCTGGAAAGCCAAGAAAAACATTTTAAGGAGAAAGGAGTGGTCAGTTAAAGGAAGCTGAAAGACACAAGAAATGAGGGCTGGGAAGTGGCCACTGAGTTTTACACCCTGAGGTCCTGGCCTAATCGCAGTGGTTGGAGAGGTTTCTTGATATCTGTTTCAAATGAGACTGGGAAGAAAGAAACCAGGGAAGACACTGATGGACAACCCTTCTGTTGTCCACATGGAGACAACGGTAAAAGGGAGCAGAAAACGAGGGCAGTAGCTGGACGCAGCCTGGGTTCCAGGGACCTGTTTTCAATATGGGAAAAATCCAGAAGAGAAAGGAAAACCGATGACACAGGAGAGAGGATGAAGCATCCTGCCTCAGGGGGTGGGTGTGGTCCTTGATGAAGGAAGGCAGGAGCCCTCCTGCTGGCCTGAGATGGGGACTGTGACAGTGGGGTGGGGGAAAGAGGGCAGGTTGGACGAGGCAGGACAAGTGGTGGTACAGGCTCTCTTCCAAGGGCTTCTCTTTGGGCCCTGTCTTAGGAAATAGGTTATTAGCAGAGAGTGGCATGGGGAGGAGGTGTGAGAGGTTTGGAGAAGGAGAGAGAGGCAAACAGACTTCGAGGAGAATGGAAAAACCATCAGCCTAGGGAAATGGAACCTGATTGCTCACAACTCCTTGAGGTTAATGAGCATGAATTCAAAATGTGACTGTAAAGTGTGCATGGGATTCTAGTGGGACTCTAGGGGAGGGATTCTAATGATTGATCGTGGCATTTTACATGGGTGAAGGGGACTGTGATGGCAAGAGGGTAGGGGGGAGAGTGTAAATGTGGTGGGTTCAGTGGATCACAGGTTCTAACAGGATGGGGGTATTATTAGAGTCTGGCCACTGGAGAGCCTGACCTCCCAAAATCAGAGGCAATGGTAAGAGACTGGGTGCTTGCAACTGAAGTTCTGGAAGAGGTACAGTGACTTGGAATGGCAAGGTCTACATGTGATTGCCAGAGTGAGTAGCTGAGTGAGCATGTTTTACTAGAGAGTTTACTTGGTTCAGCTCAGTTCAGTTCAGTTGCTCAGCTGTGTCCGACTCTTTGCGACCCCATGAATCGCAGCACGCCAGGCCTCCCTGTCCATCACCATCTCCTGGAGTTCACTCAGGCTCATGTCCATCGAGTCCATGATGCCATCCAGCCATCTCATCCTCGGTCATCCCCTTCTCCTCCTGCCCCCAATCTCTCCCAGCATCAGAGTCTTTTCCAATGAGTCAGCTCTTCGCATGAGGTGGCCAAAGTATCGGAGCTTCATCTTTAGCATCATTCCTTCCAAAGAAATCCCAGGGCTGATCTCCTTCAGAATGGACTGGTTGGATCTCCTTGCAGTCCAAGGGACTCTCCAGAGTCTTCTCCAGCACCGCAGTTACTTGGTTAAGCGTCACAATTCTCTTTCTTTCGATCCTGTCCCAGTGGAAGGCACCTCACTACATTGTGCAGAAGTTTACTTTCCAAGTGAAGCCAAATGCAGTCCTTGTTTACTGGCAGTTCCTAAGCCGTAAGTGAACAATCACAATTCATAGATGCCCTGACCATCTGCAGCCCGAGCTCAGACACGTGACTGGGACATTTGGTAGAAATGGAGGGGTTTGAATCTCAAATGAATATTAGCGTACATACTTGGGGTTGATGAGGTATACTTGAGTCATTTCTGTGAAGCCCATGGTTTAAGTGGGGGTATTGGATTTGCTCTAACCAAATATCAGATTACTGTATTTCCTTTTGTGGTTGCCATGTGCATTCTGCAAACTTGCCTTCTTTGAAGTGTTCCCCTCTAGGCAAAGAATTTGAAAACCATTTACCCAGAAATCCTTAATCAGAACCCTTAATTGGACTGAATTTGTTTCAGCAATTGAGTTAACTGAAAAGAAAAATATCTCAAGAATAGAAGCTCATATCAATTATCTCACTGAAAAAAAAAGACAAAGAACTATGAAAAATTTCCAAGTGAACTCAAAGGATGGGCAAAAATTTGGGTTTCACTGTCTATATTACCTATAGTGCTGAACAGTAAAAATAAGGATTAAGAATGAACAAGATCCATACTGTGTGCCTGCAAGACAAAGAGTATAGAATGTCTTGTCCTAATAAGTCGTGATTATTCCTTTTGGTTATTCAAACTGGGGATAATGTTGGTGGTTAACCATATGTCCCTCCAGAGGAGGCTGCTGGGGTGGGGTTGTCTATCAAAGACCATCAGGACATGGCCCCCAAACCCTTAGGAGCTGACAATCTCCTGCTTGCTTTCAAAAGTATGTAGCCATTTTTCAATTTTGTATGGAATTTTTGTTTTTTTTTTTTAATGAAAAAATTTTATTGAAATATATTTTAAAAAAAGAATTAATAAGATCCAAAATCTTCCAGAAAGATTCATGCTTTAGGCAATGTGAATGACACAGAGAGGCCACCTAATTTTTTTAATGAAACCATAAATGCCTTAGTCTGTAAAGTCAAAGTCTCATACTTCAGAAAAAAACTGTTAGCAGAGACTTAGTTAGCAATGAACCATATTCAACCCCACCATCTCCTTTCCTGAGCTTTCTATTTGATCGAGGATTCTCCGTTTGCTGTGTGTATAGAAAGTAGAAAATTGAGAAGGCTCTGAACTGACCAGGATAATTCTTTTTAAAAAATCTTCACCATGATTACAGTAAAACTGTTCAAGGGCTTTTCCCCTTCTGCTCATTTGAATGGCCCGAGATACTAGATCAAAATGAAGCTCAGAACAGGATAAGACAAGAATCTAGGCTTCCACCACTGGGCAACAAATCCTTCTATATACCATGCAATGGGTGGGTTTCCAAAGAAATGTGTCAGAGCCCTGGAATGCTGTGAGTAGGGCTGTGCCTGACCTGAGCATGTTAGAGGTCTCTCTGTCTTGGGGATCTGAAGAAATGAAAAAACTCATCTATTTCTGTCACAGCTGGAAACAAGATGGCCTGCCGGGGAAATATCAACAACCTCAGACATGCAGATGATACCACTCTGATCAGTTCAGTTCAGTCGCTCAGTTGTGTCCAACTCTTTGCGGCTCCATGGACTGCAGCACACCAGGCCTCCCTGTCCATCACCAACTCTCAGAGCTTGCTCAAACTCATGTCCATTGAGTCAGTGATGCCATCCAACCATCTCATCCTCTGTCATCCCCTTCTCCTCCTGCCTTCAATCTGTCCCACTCTAATGGAAGAAAGCAAAGAGGAACTAAAGAGCCTCTTGATAAGGGTGAAAGAAGAGAGTGAAAAAACTAGCTTAAAATTCAACATTCAAAAAACTAAGAATGTTGAGTCCCATCATTTCCTCTAGTCCCATCCAGGATTTTCCCAACCCAGGGACTGAACCCAGGTCTCCCGCATTGCAGGCAGATTCTTTATGAGCTGAGCCATCAGGGAAGCCTCTCCAGTCCTATCACTTCATGGCAAATAGATGGGGAAAATGTGGAAACCTTATAAACTGATCCAACAATTATCTTTCCCCATTTTCTTTCAGATTAACCCCAAACATATAATTTTTAGTTTTATAAGAAGTCTTTCCAGGTGGGAGGAAGGGGCCATGTGTATACTATACCAATGGCTGATTCACGCTGATGTATGGCAGAAACCAACACAACATTGTAAAGCTTATCCTGAATTAAAAATAAATAAATTTTAAAAATATAAAAACTATGATTCTATCATATAATAGCATTCTGGAAATGACAAAAATATAGAAATGAGAGGGGCATAAATTAGGAGTTTGGGACTAAAATATAATACTACTGTATATGAAATAGACAACCAACAAGAACCTATTGTATAGCATAAGAAACTATACTCAGTGTCTTGTAATAACTTGTAATGGAAGAGAAAGTAAAAAAAGAATATATATATGTTTGTATATGTATCCATGTACAGCTGAATCACTGTGAAACTAACACAGCATTGTAAATCAACTATACTTTAATAATTTTTTTTTAATTTAAAAAAAAGGAAAGTCTTTTCAAGGAGAAGTTCAAGTGGACTTTCAGCTACTCAGCCAATTATTCTAATTCTAAGACATAGAATTATTTTCAAGTTGTTTGGTGGTGTGTGGTATGTGGTGAGGGGTGTGTGTGTGTGTGATTTTTAAGAGCATGTTAATACTAGATCAATCTAAAGAGAGAAGAAGCTTCCTTCTGGGGGAGGGACAGGATTCATGCCCACAAAGGGAGCCTAATGGCCTGGAACAGTGAGCACATATTTTCAGGACACGCTGAGGTAACCGGTTTAAACTTGCCAAAGGATGCTTTTCCCCTTGGCTCACAGCTCTTATTCATATTGGCTCTGGCCATCCCACTCATTTTATTTTTAATTCCTCATTCATTTTCAGATCTTTCCATATAGGGCTACTGAGGAATTGTGCATTCCAGACCTGCTCTTGGTGACGCGCAATTAGAAGACGGTCAGCTTTTAGAAATCTTGTTTTTGTCACCTTTCCCCCATGCCCAGTGTAAGAACACTCCAAATATTAATACTTAATTATAGAAAGTGGTGAGTTTTGAGAATACCAACTTGAAGGAAGTTGGCTTTAGACTATTTTCAGTGGCATTTGGTAAAAATAATTTGTTCGAATGAAGTCTAGACTGGAAAAATTAGTTGAGGAGAAAAAAATAAATCCCCACACAGAAGAATTCCAGATACCACAAGGAGGTGGAGGGTAGCTCCCCACGCTTTATGTGTGGGCAGCATGTTGTGACTTCCTTCCAAAGAGAATGGTATGGAAAAGGGGGGAAATAATACCTTTACAGTGGAGAAACCTAGCAAACACTACCTCAGCCAGGTCATCAAGGTCAACATCAACAATGATAAGTCATGTTGACAGTGTGTATCCTTGATACAATTAAATGGCACTGACCTTTGTGGTCTCTCCCCCTAAAAACACACAAGCCTGATTTAATGATGAGAAAAACAGACAAATCCCAATGGAGGGACATACCTCAAAACACGTAGTCAATACTCCTCAAAACTGTCAAGGTCATCGAAAACACGGATAGTCTGAGAAACTGTTACAGCCAAGAGGAGCTAAAAACCAAATGCAGCGTGGTGTCCTGGATGCACTCCTAGAAGAGAAAAAGGACATTAGGTAAAAACTTGGGAAATCTGAATAAAATACGGATGCTAGTCAAAAATAATGCATCAATATTGGCTGGTTAATTGTAATAACATACCCTTCTGATGTAAGATTTAATAGGGGAAACTGGATATACGGTTTATGGGAATTATCTAAAATATATGCTAAATTTTTCTATGAATCTATCACTTTTCTAAAAAATAAAATCTATTTTATTTTGGCTGACACAAAAAGGAATGAAATAGTGCCATTTGCAGCAACATGGAAGGCCCTACAGATTATCATGCTAAGTGAAGCGAGCCAGACAAAGATAAATATCATACGATAACGCTTATATGTAGAATCTTTAAAAAACAATACGAATGAACTTAACAGAAACAGACTCACAGACTTAGAAAACAAACTTTTTTTTTTGTTACCAGAGGGGAAAGGTAGGAAGGGCATAAATTAGGAGGTTTGGGATTAACATATGCACACTACTATAAATATAAATATAATAACCAACAGGACCTACTATATAGCACAGGGAACTGTACTCAATATCTTATAATAAGCTATAATGGAAGAAATTATAAAAATTTATATGTATTTGTACATATATATGAATAACTGAATTGGTTTCTTGTATAACTGAGCTCAAAATTCTCCAAGCCAGGCTTCAGCAATACGTGAACTTCCTGATGTTCAAGCTGGTTTTAGAAAGGGCACAGGAACCAGAGATCAAATTGCCAACATCTGCTTGATCATGGAAAAAGTAAGAGAGTTCCAGAAAAACATCTATTTCTGCTTTATCGAATATGCCAAAGCCTTTGACTGTGTGGATCACAATAAACTGTGGAAAATTCTGAAAGAGATGGGAATACAGACCACCTGACCTGCCTCTTGTGAAATCTGTATGCAGGTCAGGAAGCAGCAGTTAGAACTGGGCATGGAACAACAAACTGGTTCCAAATAGGAAAAGGAGTACGTCAAGGCTGTATATTGTCACCCTGCTTATTTAACTTCTATGCAGAGTACATCATGAGAAACGCTGGACTGGAAGAAACACAAGCTGGAATCAAGATTGCCGGGAGAAATATCAATAACCTCAGATATGCAGATGACACCACCCTTATGGCAGAAAGTGAAGAGGAGCTAAAAAGCCTCTTGATGAAAGTGAAAGAGGAGAGTGAAAAAGTTGGCTTAAAGCTCAACATTCAGAAAACGAAGATCATGGCATCCGGTCCCATCACTTCATGGGAAATAGATGGGAAACAGTGTCAGACTTTATTTTGGGGGGCTCCAAAATCACTGCAGATGGTGATTGCAGCCATGAAATTAAAAGACACTTACTCCTTGGAAGAAAAGTTATGACCAACCTAGATAGTATATTCAAAAGCAGAGACATTACTTTCCTGACTAAGGTCCGTCTAGTCAAGGCTATGGTTTTTTCAGTGGTCGTGTATGGATGTGAGAGTTGGACTGTGAAGAAGGCTGAGTGCCGAAGAATTGATGCTTTTGAACTGTGGTGTTTGGAGAAGACTCTTGAGAGTCCCTTGGATTGCAAGGAGATCCAACCAGTCCATTCTGAAGGAGATCAACCCTGGGATTTCTTTGGAAGGAATGATGCTAAAGCTGAAACTCCAGTACTTTGGCCACCTCATGCGAAGAGTTGACTCATTGGAAAAGACTCTGATGCTGGGAGGGATTGTGGGCAGGAGGAGAAGGGGACAACCGAGGATGAGATGGCTGGATGGCATCACTGACTCGATGGATGTGAGTCTGAGTGAACTCTGGGAGTTGGTGGTGGACAGGGAGGCCTGACGTGCTGTGATTCATGGGGTCACAAAGAGTTGGACACGACTGAGTGACTGAACTGAACATGACACTGTAAATCAATTATATTGCAATAAAAATTTTTTTGGCTGAAAGATAAAACTCACTTCTCTCATAGAGTCAGTCTGGCGCAGAATGTCTAACTGTGAATCGGGCATTTCTGGGTAGTGGGAACCCTGTGAATATGATCTCCACAGGCCAGCAATGCTGTGACGGGAAGTATATTCTGAGGCTCCCAATTTCCTCATTCTGCACCGTTCCCCTCATAGAGATGACAGCTGATACTTATTTTACCTATTCATTGCTTTCCACCTGCACAGCAACTAGCATTATGAAGTTGGTGAGCGCTACTTTAATCATTATTTTATCCATGAAGAAAATGAAACCTAACAAGTTTAAGGACCCAAGATCACCTTGCCTGTAAGGGTGAAGCTGGAGATGGGATAAAAATCCAGGCAGTTGGGGCCCAAGAGCCAGAGTTCTTTTTTTAATTGAAGTATAATTAATGTATAATATTGTGTTAGTTTCAGGTATACAGCAAAATGATTCAATCATACATATATGTTTTTTCATATTATTTTCCATTGTATTGAGGTTTAGTTCTGAGCTATACAGTAAATCCCTGTTGCTTATCTATTTTATGTGTAGTAGTTTGTATCTTAATCTCATACTCCTCATTTATCTCTGCACCCTCCCTTCCACTTTGATAACCATAAGTTTGTTTTTCATGCTTGTGAGTCTGTTTCTGTTTTGTGTATAGATGCATTTGTGTTATTTTTCAGATTCCACATATAAGCAATATCATTTATTATTTGTCTTTGCCTGACTTACTAAGTATACTGTTCTCTAGGTCCATCCATGTTGCTGCAAATGGCAATATTTCATCTTTTTAATGTAGAGCCAGTGTTCTTTGTGGACTTCCCTCCCCCATTCACCCCTTCTCTTCCAGGGACCCAGGGGCTCATACACTCTTCAACAAGAATTATCCATATGAATGGCCGAATTTGTTATGACCCAAGGTCTCGGAGAAGGCGATGGCACCCCACTCCAGTACTCTTGCCTGGCAAATCCCATGGACGGAGGATCCTGGCAGGCTGCAGTCCATGTGGTTGCGAAGAGTCAGACACGACTGAGCGACTTCTCCTTTCAAGGTGTCAGCAATACTGTGTGGACTCTGCAGAGGAATAATGGAGGAGGGGCGGGTGCTGGGAGCAGGATGGAAAGCATTGCTCTCTGAAATTACGCCTGGTTTCTAATTAAGATGTTGGCTCCGATCCCATGCTCAGATCCCCCACATGGACACGCAGTGGTATTGAATCCCATCCTATAGTTGATTCTAGACCTAAACCTAACATTGTGCCCATCTAATGTCTTGGAAACAACCCAACCTTGGGGCATTTTCAAGTGGTTTCTGTAATAAGCATTAGTGAACCCACAGGTGTGCCTAAGTGAGGATTTGTGAGGCTGAGCCTACTTTCCCAACCCTGTATTTCACAAAGGTTCCTTCCCTTTTATTTACCTAATAAGGTGAAATTGTATACACCAGCCCAAATGAAGAGCGCTAGGTGCTCTTTCACGTTTGCAAAAGTTGCGCCTAAGACTTTGAGAGAGTCATTTAAACAGCAACTTCTCTAACTCTGCCCTTTTCCATAAATTTCCTTAAATGGTCAGAAAGTTCACAACTTAATAAAGACCCTTAGAAAGGCTAGTCAAAGAATAGATCCATTCAGTAAACTCCATAAATATAGGGAGCTAAAAAAAATAAAATATTCTACCATGACTTCCTGTTGGAAAAGTCAAAGTTAGTTCAGATCACTTAGAGTGAAGACCTCACCTCTAGAAAACGCTGTCTGTTTTAAAAGTTCCCTGGAGTGTGGGATGGTGACAAGTTTTCTTTTTCCCCCCCTCTTTTGGTTATCTGTGTTTTCTAATGTTCCTACAGTGGACTTGTGTTGTTTCTGTCACAACAGAATTAAACAAGTAAAGCTATAAAAAAAGAAAGGGCAGATGGCTGTCTTGGCAGGAAAGGGCTCACCTGGACAATCATGGTGTGAAGGTACACTGGAGGGTTCTTCCTGTGCCCGACAGAGCAGGTGTGCAAAGCAGTGCCCTGGTTTGAGGGAGGTTTTGTCTAGCTGTGTCGTTTAACACTGTTGGTGGATTGAAGATCTGGTAGACAGTTCAAATATTCTGGTTCCATGGAATGAACCAATAATTCGAAGACAATTCAGAAAACAAAACAAACAAAACTATACATGGCTGAGATTGGAACACAGACCAATATAAAGGCTTCTCCTTGGCTCAGTGGTAAAGAATCCACCTCCAATGCAGGAGACATAGCAAGAGCCACAGTTTTGATCCCTGGGTCGGGAAGATCCCCTGGTGGAGGAAACGGCAACCCACTCCAATATTCTTGCCTGGGAAATCCCATGGAAAGAGGAGCCTGGCGGGCTACAGTCCATGAGATCCCAAAAGAGTGGGACATGACTGAGCAGCTAAAAACACTAATCCATCTGGAAGAGAGGAGTGAGGTTAAGCCAACGGACTTAAAACTAAGGCTTTCCTTCTGAAACTAGTGTATTGTTTTCTTGTTTCGCTCTGCTCAGAAAAGAACAAAGGAAAAAATTAATTTAGATTGACATGTGAAGACATTTTATCAACCTCATTTAGTCCAAGTTTAGCTTATTGTGTCCTTGAGTCATGATTTAGGGGACTGGACTCAGCTCCAAAGTGGGCCCATATTATTCAAGCCAGGGGTTGGCAAATTTTTTCCATAAAAGACCAGATAGTAAATATTTGAGGATTTATGGGCCCAATGATCTCTGTTAGCCACTACTGAACACTGCTGTTTTATGGAAAAGTAGCCAAGAGTGACTTTGTCCTAATAAAACTTTCAGAAACAGCTAGTGGGCAGCATTTGACCCACAACCATTGTTTGCTGACCCCTGGCCTAAGCCAATCATAGTCATCCGTCACTCTTGCTAGTGATTTGGGTACCCAAGCTTAAACCAATCAGCAAAAAGCATTTTCCTGGTGATAGTCACAGGTTCAGAGAAAGACATGACCTAAATTGGCCCAGTCAGGGAGGAGAAAGATTTTCACTTGATGTTTGTGAGAGGAGAGAGGGGTTTGATCCGCTAACCCCCACATGAAAGAGGAAGCATACAACCCTGATTGTTACTGGCAATAACAACTATGACTCTACAACTATGTGGGGAGCCAGCCTTCAGATGAAACAGACTCTGGATGATAGAAGAGAAAGATAGAACTGGGATCCTTGATGGTATCATCAGTCATAGCATATTTTAGCCCACCTGACCTCTGAATTTTCAGTTCTACATTTGCTTATTATAAAATCCACTTCAAGTTGGGATTTCTATTATTTACAGCTAAACACATCCTAGCTGATGGGAAATTTTAAAATAAGTATAAAGGCTCTCCAAGTTTACAAACCCTGAAAAGAGCTGACATTTTTTTCCTATAAAATTTCCTTCCTGTCTTTATAAATAAATGTAGAAAAATAGGGACTAAAATAAATAAATCTTTTTAACTGCCTAGATTGGTGATAGTGTGTCTTCCAGTGGGGTAGAGAAGGTTTGGGCTTCCCTGGTGGCTCAGATGGTAAAGAATCCACGTGCAACATAGGAGACACAAAGATCCTCTGGAGAAGGAAATGGCAACCCTCTCCAGTATTCTTGCCTAGAGAATGCCATGGACAGAGGAGCCTGGTGAGCTATATAGTCTATGGGGTCACAAAGAGTCAAACATGACTGAGAGGATAGCAGAGGTTTACCTAAAACGGCCTGTAACTTATGGAACTGTGGAATGTCTGGGCGGGAGAACACTTTCTCTGAGACTAGGAGGATGCATGCAGAGTCTCTCAAGGATCTGGGCTTTCTCCCTGTTTTCCATTCACACCCTTGATCTTAAGTGCAGATCTCTTCCCTTCTTCATCTTCAAACTCTAAATATAAGAAAGTACGTTACATAAGCAACATCTCTTTTTGAAGTTTATGTTACTTACACCATTTTTGTTACAGTTATTTTATTTAGTGAATAACTAAAGAAACTGCCTGCAAATGTAGGAGACTTGAGATGCAGGTTTGATCCCTGGGTTGGGAAGGTCCCCTTAAGGAGGGCATGGCAACGCACTCCAGTATTCTTGCCTGCAGAATCCCATAAATAGAAGAGCCTGGTGGGCTACAGTCCATACAATTGTAAAGAGTAGGATATGACTGAAGCAACTTAGCACCCATATTCATTTTAGTCTCTTTATTTGTATGAATTTATAGCTTCGATAATCTGTGAAATTATCTTAATAAAATAAGAGAACTTGAGTTTTAAAATTGTTTTTCTTCTGAGCAGGTCAGATCTGTGTAGTATTAACTTAGTCATCTTCCTAACATTCTTAAGGATTAATTTAGATAAGATATAAATTTCATTTCCCTCATCATATTAATATTTAAATTGAGATATAGAAAGGTGAAAGGTGAGCAAGTTCAGTCTTGCAAAATAAGTACTAAACATTATTACTCATTCAAAAATATATTGCTGAGAGCCTACTAAGAGCTAGGCACTGCTCTAGACCTTGTTACAACACAAAGTCCCTGAGGTCCTGAAGCTTGTATTTTAGAAGGAGAGAGAGTTGAAAAAGTACATAAATCTTAAGTTAGGTGGTAATAAGTGGGAAGAAGAAACAGAAAGCAAAGGAGGAAACAGAGAATGATTGGGCAGGGGGGAGAGGTGGCATCTGATTGTGGTCGTCCTCGCGTGGGAAGGCTCTGAGCTGGATGGGCTCCTGGTTTGAGATACAGCAGAGGAGCCAAGGTGGCTGGAGCAGAATGAAGGAAAAAGAGGGCTAGAGTGGATGGGTTGGAAGGGTGGGGAGGGGCATAGCGTAGCGGACCTTATAGGCTGCATAACCGCTTTGGGTTTTATTCTGAGAAAGCGGGGAATTGCTAGGGAGGGTCATTAGCCTACAGACTCTTTGACAAGCCCAGATGTCCCCAGAGATACCAAAACAGTACCATTAAGAATTCTTACTAAAAAAAAAAAAAAAAAGATTTCTTACTGTTCATCAGGCTGGTTTAAAGTCTTTACAAGCAGTTGAGGAACTATTTATTAGATAAGCGGAAAGGATTAATTCATCACCCTCTTTCAGTGCCACTTATTCTACCAGGGTGTCTTTGAAATTCTACTTCATAATAATATTTTCCCCTTTGGGTCCCTTCATGCCTGGTAAATTGTGTTTCTGTAGCACTTGTCTTTTCATTCTTTTCCCATAGATTATATAGAATGAACTATATTACTTATCAAGCCTGCCTTGATAAATGATAATTATTTACCACCTTGCCTGGTTCATAAGAGATGCTCAAAAAAATTAATTCAACAAGTAAATGAAAGAATGAGCACAGAAAAATATTTTATTGTGGTAAAGGATTCTCTATATAAATTATTTCTATAAAATAAATTTCTCAGAGTTTAATATGAAAAATCTAACCTAAGATCACTGAAAAAGACTGATTACAAGCATTTCTTTCATCTTTCTTACATCATATTTTTTTCTTTTAAAAAATCAAATATAAAATCAAAATCTGCATTGTGGTGACAATTTTTGTAAGCAAATTCCATTTGTAGGTGATGACAACATCTAAGTTTTCAAGAGTGCTCTAGAAAGAAATTCAAAATACATTCTTGGGGTATTTTACACATGCTAGTTATTTCATTTCTCATAGAGCATCCTTCAAATATAGCAATGTGAATACCTTACTTTACAATTGTGAAAACAAAAATATGTGCAATTCTCCAAATTTTAGACTCAAGAAGGTAAAATTAAAGGAGCAGGAAACTTACACCCCACTTCCAGGCATCTAGTTTGAAAGTGTCACTCACTCCATCATGTCCAGCTCTTTGTGACTCCATGGACTATAGCCCACTAGGCTCCTCTGCCCATGGGATTCTCCAGACAAGAACACTGGAGTGGATAGCCATTCCCTTCTCCAGGGGATCTTCCCAACCCAGGGACTGAAACTGTGTCTCTTGTTGCATCCCCTTCATTGCAGGCAGATTCTTTACCATCTGAGCCACGGGAAGACCTTCTAGTTTATAGAATTTTATTAATATAAAAGTGATAGCTGCCAGTAGAAATGTAGGGTTAGAAAAGTTTAATAACACATAGGATAAAATTTCTTCTGGGTGATACTCAAACAACAAATTACTAAATGTTTTCTTTCAAAGAAGTTTTTTGTTGTTGTTGTTTTTTATTTTCATCAGAACTGATTCTATCCACTCCCTAATTTTGCAAGAACTCAAATTCTGGAAATACTGACCACAAGATACAGCACCTAGGTACAAGTGACCACTGTGAAGGAGGTGCTTAGTGATATGTCCATTTTTAAAAAGATTATCAGAGAAGGTCTTGGACCTGTGCTAAGTAGGCAATATAGTAGCCACTTGCCACATGTGGCTATTTAAATTTAAATAGCTCTGAGGTTAAAGCGTCTGCCTGCAATGCAGGAGACCCAGGTTCGATCCCTGGGTCAGGAAGATCCCCTGGAGAAGGAAACGGCAATCCACTCCAGTATTCTTGCCTGGAGAATCCCATGGACGGAGAAGCCTAGTAGGTTACAGTCCACGGGGTCGCAAAGAGTCGGACACGACTGAGCGACTTCACCACCTCTCCATCACCAAAATTAAATAAATAAAAAAATAAAGAACCTCAGTTGCACTAGCCACATGTAAAAGGTTCAATAGACTGGTGTGGTAAGTGGCTACCTTGTTAGGAAACTCACATATAGAACATTTCTGTCTCTGCAGATATTTCCACGTTTCTATCTCTGCAGAACTGCGCTACCTTAGAAAGTGCAAAGAGAGGAGTCAGGCTGATGAAATCTTTACTAAAAGTAGGTGAACAACTCACTCTGGAAAAGGAAACATGGATGCTGGGGAAAAGGTATCTTCCCACACTGGAGTGGCTCTTTGGGAACACAAACGAGTTTCAAGACAAGATAGAAACAACAGTTGTTTGCTTGGATGTTCAGAAATGTTACTAAAATTCCACACCAGAAATTATTTAAAATTTTTCCTTACCCTGGATCCAGAGGCAATATTTTGTTATACACTAGGAACTTTCTTAGAGATAAAAATAGGCAGCTTTTCAGATGAAAGAAAATGTGCTAAGAGCAGTATCCTCCAAAGATCAGTGTGGTCAGCAGTGTTTTCCAAAATGATTGTAAATTACCTGGAAGACATAATACATGGTTTAATCTTCCAGGTGGTATTTTGCTGAAGTTTGGTGCTAACTATCAAATCAATGGGGACAGAAGAAACTTTTTGGGAAAAGCTCACAGGAACTGGAGTGAGCAGAAAGGTGAAATGTGAAATTCAATGAAAACTGGTATTGATTATTGTATTTAAAGGAAAATAATGCAAACCAGATGAACTAAATGATGGTCTCTGAATCCAGCTTCATGTCTAAGACAAAATCAAGAAATCATGTGGACTAATCCTTTGGTTCCCATTTCTTGCTAATGGCTAAAAAGAACACCTCTGGGCAGACCCAGTAGAGAAAGTTTTTCTCCCTCTGGATGGATGCAGGCCTGTGCCGGGGTGTGCGGTTTGGCAGGAGAGGCTCCATGCTGGATTTTAGTATTGTATTCCTTCTCAGCCCCTGCACACTTCCTTTGCCAGATGCTGTTGTATGAGCCATAACCATACCGGGTGACCCTCGAGGGGCTCTTCAGCCAAAACTGCTATGCTGCCAGTTTGTAAGCTGTGATGCATTTAAATGTAAGACGCTTTTACAATCTGGTCTCTCTTTGTCAATACATCCATGGAAAAGCTTGAAAATATCCTTAATAAAGCAACCAAAAGCATCACTAGGGAAGATTACTACGTGAGCCTAAAAATGGGATTTTTCATCCAGAAAAGCAAAGAATGTGTAGATAAATCTAATAAAGTCATAAGGGATTGAGAAATGACTCCTGTTCTGCAAATCCTAAAGCTAGGAACAGCTGAGAGATCCCTTTAATAAAATAAAAGAAGGTTGATTTTATACGGCAGATCAGAAACTTCTAGAAAATACAGATATTTAAAAGAGAGAGTTGATTAAATTTACAGATGGTAATTCCATAGCATGCTAATAAATAAATTTTAGGAAATTTTGGACTGTTTTCCTAAATATTTAAGGTTAGTATTATGGAGGCAACGCACGCCCAAAACATCCCCTGGTGCTCTGGTGAGGTCCAGCCTAGCTCTATGTGAGGGGATGGTGACCTGAATCAGCGTGGCATTTTATGTGTGATCATTCTCGGCTCTGTCTGTGTTCCAGAAGGAAAGTCAACCTTGTGGTTGACTGGTTGGACTATCAGTTCTGATCTGGTTCTAAAAGGAAGCTCATTAAATTAATTTTTATTAATGCAATTTATTTATAAAGTTAGTAAAAATTCTTCAGAAAATTTTAGCAAGAAAGAGTAGAATGTAGATCATATTAGGACTGTTACCTCAAAGATGGGTTTCCATCAGGCCCTGAGGGTAGAAGACATGGAATTGCCCTTTATTTAGAAATATCAAATGTAAGACTAAAACCTGAAAACCACACAAAAGCCCACACATTTTACTCCAAAGAAGATTTCTCTGGAGGCAGGCATGGCAACCCACTCCAGTATTCTTGCCTGGAGAAGCCCACGGACAGAGGACCCTGGCAGTCTACAGTGCATGGGGTCATAGAGTCGGACACGTCTGAAGCGACTTAGCACAACACAGAGCTCAAGGAATACATATCTGTAGAATATGTATTATTCTATTATTGTATTCATATTCTATTATATGTATTATTCTATTATTCTATTCATATGTGTAAAATTTTTAGCATAAGTATTATCCATTTTTAATTTACTGAGGCATGTAAATTATATTCAATTTCATATAAACAAGTCTGCTGCAAAACCAAGTAGTCATACGCTGCTTTTACCAGGACTTTCTAAGTTACTTTCCAGGGTTGACTTAATAGAGGACCCTGAGATAAGAAAATAACAAAGGCAGCTTTGATTAAGCAATTAAATCTTGCTCTGTTGGGTCTTCCTGCAATAAAAGGTAAGACACTGAAACAATTATTCAAATAATTCAGGCCTGAAATATATTCACCTAAAATAGCCAGATCATTGGGATAAGTGTGTCATTTTGGTTTTTTGGTTTAAGTTGTCTGAATCACTGTGTTAATTCTGCTACTTAATCTAAGTAGACACATTGAGGCTGTGAGAAATTTTTAGGTTAGTGAGGAATGTCTCTAGATTTTTCTGTGATTATTTGTAGCTCTTTCCATAATTGCAGTGATCTCACAGTTTTACCTTTTAACCGAAGTCTAATCCAATCTTCAAGCTTCCTGCTAAAGAACCACCCAGGAATGTTTGGGGATTTCTGTGTAACCAGGCCCTAGGAAAGCTGAACCCAGGGAGACAGCTACTAAATTCTCTTTCAGACTGCTCAGATTCACTACAACATGCTGAAAATAAGGAGTTCAAGAGTTGAGTTATTTAATAAAGAGCTCTTATACCTGGATTAAGGTATCAGGAGACCATCAAGACAAGACTGGATGATACAAAAGGATTTTGCCTAAGAATTCGAAGTCATTCCACACTGAAGAGTTACAAAGGTAATGCATAATGTGAGGGAAACTGGGTAACCTCGATGTGAAAAGGAAAATGTACTCCAAGCCTTTATTGCTGATCTACAGGAGGGGAGTCTCTAGACTATAGTATAGTTTATAAAGATTAGGTATTTAGTAGGTCAATTATGGGGCTTTCACGGAGTCTCAGTGGTAAAGAATCTTCCTGCCAATGCAGGAGCTAAAGAGACTTGGGTTCGATTCCTGGGTTGGGAAGACCCCCTGGAGAAGGAAAAGGCAACCCACTCCCATTTTCTAGCCAGGAAAATCCCATATTCTTGCTGGGAAAATCCCATGGACAGAAGAGGCTGGGAGGCTGCAGTCCATGGGGTCACAAAGAGCTGGACACAATTGAGTGACTGAGTAGGCATGCACAAATAAACAAACACACAGAAAAAAAGATCAGATTTGTGATTACCAGAGGCAGAGGTTGAGGAGAGGATGGATTGGATGAAGGCAGTGAAGACGCACAAACTCCCAGTAGTAAGATAGATAGGAACTAGGGATATAGGGTACCACACGATAAATATAATTAACTCTGCTGTGTGTTACGTGTGAATGCTGTTAACAGAATAAATCCTAAGAGTTCTCACCACAAGGAAGAAAAAAATTTGTTCTATTTCTTTAATTTTGCATCTGTACATGATGATGGATATTTGCTAAACTTACTGTGGTCGTCATTTCAATAGTGTATGTAAGTTAAAACACTATGCCATACCCCTCAAACTTATACAGTGCTGTCAATTCCATCTCAGTAAAACTGGGAAAGCATTCCCTCAGCAAAAGTGAAAATAAATAAAAAGATTAGACATTGTATTTTTTATTTGAAGCTCCAACTCAGCGTGTTTTTTTTTTTTTTTTTTAAACTGGAGAAGGATGTGTTTATCCAAGTGAGAGGCTTAATTTGTTTTTACGCTGTCGGTGAATAATAACTCCAGAGTGAGGCATTGGCATGGATTTGTAAGGGAGCCTGGGTAACTTCAAATTGAGGATAATAATAGCACCTGTTTCAGAGGGCGGTGGTGAGGAAAGAATTCCAAAACCCCTGCAATGCTCCCAGCTCTGAGCTGGGCGCATGCAGAATATTCAGTACAGCTTTGCCGTCAGTATTGTAGTAGTCAAAGCTCTTATTAAATGTTTAAAATGCATCCAAAATGTCCTAACTAAAGGAGGAGGATTAGACTCTAAATGCTATTGGGTGTTTCAGACTTCACAATTTAAATTATTAAAGGTGGAAAGTTCTAGATTGAAATTAAGAGGCACATTTAGAAACATTGTTTCTTGAACTTGCTTTTTGCTTCTACAAGGCAAGAGTGAGGACCTCGGATCCAAGTTGGCCATCTGCCTCTTTGGAATTTTCTTGTCATCCCTGCTTGCTCTTTGGGATCTGCTCTTGATTTCCCATCACTTCCCTGGTCCCAGGTGCATCACCAGCCAGCCACAGAAAAAAGGATTATCTCTCCTTAAAAGTCTTCCCGAGTAGCTCAGTCAGTAAATAATATGACTGCAATGCAGGAGACCCTAGTTCGATCCCTGGGTTGGGAAGATCCCCTGGAGAAGGAAATAGCAACCCACTCCAGTATGGTAAGTCTCACGGACAGAGGAGCCTGGCAGGAGTCCACGGCGTTGCAAGAGTCTGACATGACTTAGTGACTAAACCATCACTAGCTTCTCTTTAAACAGCTAAAGGTGGGGAGAGGAGGGATAAATTAGGAGTTTAGGATTAACAGACACATACCACTATACAAAATAGATAAACAACAAGGACCTCCTGTATAGCACAGAGGACTGTATTCAATATCATGTAATAACATACAATGAAAAAGAATATATATGTTTGTATAATTGAATCACTTTGATATACATCCAAAGATAACACAACATTGTAAATCAACTATACTTCAATTTAAAACAGGTAAAAGGTATTACTTGAACTCTGGTCTGGCTTCTACTGCTTCCTAAAAACTAGCTGTGGGAACACCTTATATATTTCTGCGTGAGATAGAAGAAGCTTGCCACTTCAGCCTGGGTGCTTGCTTCAGAGAACACTGTTCTCCTGGAGTCAGGCCAACTGCAGAGAATCTACCCAGCTGATCCAGGAAACACGAACCATTTCCATTTATGGACATTTTCCTTTGCCAATTAAGAACAAAGGGGAGTTGTTGGGATTTTTTCCACCAATTTTCCCTTTGAAATTTTTATGCAAATGATGACGTAATTAGAACTATCTGCGGGAGATTATAGGCTTAAAATTGAGCCCAGCAGCCCTGTCTGTTGCCGGCATGTTAACAGCCAGTGCTTCAGTTTTTATCATAAGTGAGTTTGAAATCGGGTGACATGCCAGACATTCCTTCTGAAAGTTAACTAAGGTAACCCATGGAACTCAAGGCAGAAAATCAACATGTCATTTGCAGTTCTATTTGGGAGGTTGGGGTGGAGAGATGACAGTTTTGTAAAGTGATTTACACAGCATTGTTAAAAAAAAAGTCCCCTGGCCTATGACAGAGCTGCAAAAGAAACAATGGACAAAGGGGACTTCCAAGGCTTCAGCCTTCCTGGCCATGCCCTGTGGGAATGCGCCAGTACCTTTCCATCTCTGATCAGAGAACTTCTGCGCAAAACGTTACCCCACTGATACAGGGGTTCCACTCTAGATGAATGCGACAACTTGAAAAGAAAAGAGGAAAATCCAAGGGCTGACTTCCTAGGACAAAAGTCCAAGACGGGTTTGACATTCATGGTCCTAAGCAAACATTTCAGAAAGGCATCTCTTAGCTTTTGTAAACTGCTGAAACAGATCTCCAGAAAAGAAACCCCTAAATCAGCTATGCTTTAGTAAAATAAATTAGCAACAACAGCCAAGAGAGGGATGTCCCTGCAATTCCCTGGTATATGGGCCTGAGGACCTGAGACGGCCTTTCACTTGAAGCTCCTTGGAGAGTATCAGAAGCAGCAGGATGTCAGGGCTGAATTGTGCTCTGGCTTTGTCACCATTTATGCAGATGCTGGTGTATTTCTAGTTCCGGGTTTGAGTTTGCATATTTTAGTTAAAGTATCATTTTAATTGGGCTTCCCAGGTGGTGCTAGTAGTAAAGAACCCACCAGCCAATGCAGGAGATGTAAGAGACAGGGGTTTAGTCCCTGGGGCAGGAAGATCCCCTGGAGGAGGGCATGGCAACCCACTCCAGTATTCTTGCCTGGAGAAACCCATGAACAGTGGAGCCTGGCGGTCCATATGGTCGCAACGAGTCAGACATGAATGAAGTGACTTAGCATGCACTCACTCATTTTAATTATCAAATAGCTGTTTTTGAGATTTTTCTCTTATTTTTTAGTACTAGTTTTATTGAGGAATAATTTACATATGATCAAATTTACCTGTTTTAAGTGTTTGATTATTTTTGACCACACTCATATTTCTGAATATGTCCTACATCCCCCCAAATTATCCTTACATACCATTGCAGTTAATTCCCTACCCCTACTGGTAACTACTGATCTGTTTTCTTTTATTGTAGTTATACTTTTTCTAGAATTTCAAATAGATGGAATCATATAGAATCTGGTCTTTTGTGCCTGGCTTCTTGCACTTGGAACAATGCTTTGAAATTTATCCATGTTTGTAAGTATCAGTAGATCATTCCTTTTTATTGCTGAGTAGTAGCAAGATTATTTTTTTACATTTTTTGTGTAAAAATACACACAATCTAAAATTTCCTTTCTGATTATTGTCTGAAGCTGAAAAAATATTTATTTGGGTCACATGGAAAAGCAAATAGATTTTTGTTACTTTTTTGAAAAACATGTGTTAATTGAAGTTAATCATAAGGATATATATTCAAATGCAAAATTTTTGAAACATTAGCCAGGTGAATATGAATGTGAACGAGATTTCCAGAGATGCAGCAAAAATACAAATTAACAACTTCCAAGTATGCGTAATCAGAACATGAACCTGGATTAGACCAAGCATTTCACAGAAGTTTAAAATTATGATGGAATAATCAATTAGTAGAAGGATTAAAGCAAAAAACAAACAAAAGAAACCCTCCTACTTTTCTCATATATTTTTTAAGATTTTTTTTTTGATGTGGACCATTTTTAAAGTCTTTATTGAATTTGTTACAATACTGCTTTTGTTTTATGATTTGTTTCGTTGGCCTCAAGTCATGTGGGATCTTAGCTGTCTAACTCAGGATCCAGCCCACACCCCCTACGCTGGAAGGAGAAGTCAACCACTGAACCGCCAAGGTGTGTGTGCTTAGTAGCTCAGTCATGTCTGACTCTGTGCGACCCCATGGACTTTAGCCCACCAGGCTCCTCTGTCCATGGGATTCTCCAGGCAAGAATACTGGAGTGGGTTGACATTCCCTTTACCAAGGGATCTTCCCGACCCAGGGATCGAACCTAGGTCTTCTGCATTGCAGGCAGATTCTTTACTGTCGGAACCAGCAGGGGAGCTCAGGCCACCAGTGACGTCTCCTCGTATGTTCTTTGTTACTAATTATAACAAGCAAAAACTGATGGTGCTTAGTGACAGTAACAGCAACAACAATTATTATTATTATCATGGCTTACTTGTGTAGTGCATATTATATGCCTGGTGCTGCTTTTGTGATCCCTCACTTCAGTCTTGTCCGATTCTGAGACCCTATGGACTGTAGCCCACCAGGCTCCTCTGTCCATGGGATTCTCCAGGCAAGAATATTGGACTGGAAATGCCATTTCCTTCTCCAGGGGATCGTCCCCAACCAGGGATCAAAACCACGCCTCTATTATATCTCCTGCATTGATAGGGGGGTTATTTACCACTAGTGTCACCTGGGAAGCCCATATAGGTGATTAACTCAATTTTCCCAACAAACTTACTAGGTAAGTATTCTATTATTATTGCCATTTTACAAAAGTGAAAAAAACCAGAGACTTAGAGAAAACTGAGTAACTGCCTAGATGAAGCAGCCAGGATTTGGCCCTGGGAATCTACTGGCTCCAGAGCTTTGACCTTTGACCTCTAGAGCACTCTGAACTGCAGCAATGTATTACAGAAATATTCAAATTGGCAAAGTGAAAGTGAAGTCGCTCAGTCGTGTCTGACTCTGCGACCCTGCGGGCTATAGCCTACCAGGCTTCTCTGTCCATGGAATTCTCCAGGCAAGAGTACTGGAGTGGGTTGCCATTTCCTTCTCCAGGCGATCTTCCCAACCCAGGGATCAAACCCAGGTCTCCCGCATTGCGGGCAGATGCTTTAACCTCTGAGCCACCAGGGAAGTTAAAGGGAGTTGGTATGGTCCCTGAGCAAGATATGAAATAGAGCCAGAGCAGACTGGTTGTTTAGATGTATGAGGAGACCCAGAATAAGCCAAGGAGAAGAGGGAGGAACTGAGAAACACTGCAGTATTCTGTCCACATCCAAGACGGTACTATTGGCCTGGTACCCAGGAGCCTGCTCCCCATTTTCTACCCCAGGTCCAGGTGACCCCTAGGGGTCCTTTCAGAGCTAACATGTTAGGAAAATCAGAAGTATTTGTTCAGAGTTCATTGTGATTTGGCTTTATTGATGTAGGCCAAGAGTCCACAGTCTGGTTGGCTTATAGTGGAGATGTTGATAAATCACCACGACCTGCACATTGAATTCATTCAATATTGTGAACTTGTCTTTTTTTATGATGCTTTTTAATCTGATCTAACAAAAGGTTGTGGACTTGGAACTAGATTGCCTGATTTTGAATCTTGGTTTTGCCATTTATAAGCAATGGGACTTTGGACGTGTTACTTGACCTTTCCATGCCTCTGTTTTCTCATCTGTGAAATGGGAAATTAATAATGCATCTGTTTTATAGCATTGTTTTGAAGACTGAAGGGTTATGTATAAAGCATTTACAGCAGTGATGACAAACAGGTACTATATTTTTTTAGCTATTATTATTGCTATCTGAAAATTATGGTAGGTGGAAATATCTGCTCCTGAGATATTATGAACTTCTGAGATATAATAAACTATAGTAATCTGTACTAAAATGAAATTACCTTCAAGAGTTTATTTTGCAGGGCTCTGCTCCTTGTTCCTGCAGAGCATTACCTATCACTGATGAATTCAGGGACATGATTTCAGCCGCTACAATGTACCAAATACTAGAAGGGAAAATTCTAGATACCTGATCTCTGTGACCTGAAACTTTAACAGTGATCAGATACAACGAGTTTGGGGAGAGGAGAATCTTTACGTTATTTCTTTGAATCCTGGACAGAGTAAAAGAAAATCAAGCTTGGGATAAGAAAATTGGAGCTTCATTTCTAGTCCTCCTTTTTTGTTGCTGGAGATTTTAGAGTAGGTGCAGTAATCTACCTCGCTCCTATGGTTCCTTGGTGCTGTATTCAGAACCCAGGTATCCATTAACACCTGGTTCATACTCCATGGTCTGTACAAAGTCATCCCTAGCTATCCAGGCAGCCCACTCTGGTCTTGATTACCTGCATAAACTGAAATCCTTACACCCTTTGATACAATCTTGCATTATTGGTTGCCTTATGTTGTTAATCATTTATGGAACTATCTAACTATCTACCTCTGACAATTAAAAAATCTCTAGTAGGAACCAACGCCTTCTCCTTGACAGCCAACTCCTTGAATTATGGACCTCAGCCTCCCTGGGGAAAGTGACAATGTAAGATATACGACTTACAGTTTCTAGACACCACTCACTCACCTAGGACTTTGAACTTGGGTGATACTCAAAGTTGGACTCAACAAACATTTTCTAAAGGGCCTATAGAGAGTGGAATGAGAAATATGTTATATGATGTAAAAGGAATATGAAATCTGGATCCTCTTATTCAGTCCAACAGAACATTTATTGAGCACCAGCTATGTGCTAGATACTATACGAGTTGTTACAGATACAGAGCAGTACCTATCCTTCATAAGGGAGGCCCACCAGTCAACAGATGACTTAGTGATCAGGACGTTCTGGGGACCCAGGAGAGGAACCCTGGTCCAGCCAGATGATGGTGAGGGAAGGAATGAGGTGTCAACAGAGTGGGTAGCCTGGGGTAGGGTTACTGTATTTCAGAGAGAGGTTGAGCCTAGGCCAGAGGGTGGAGGGGACCCTGTTGTGACTGTTGGACTGGCCTGTTTTCCTTGTTGATTTTTAGCCCAGAGCTGATCAGAGCTGCTGACTTATTTGAGTTTGCCGCACAGGAGACTGGGCCTCCCAGTTGGAGAAAGGGGCGGGCTGCTAGCTACCTCCCCATGCTGCTCTGGACCACCCTGAGAGAAAAGGAGGGCTCTGGGGGACCTGGCACATTCCTCCCACAAGATCCCTGGGCCGCAGCCTCTGCACCACGCCCTCGGCCTAGGCCAGGTGCGCCCTCCTTGCGGGAGGGGGGAGCCCGGCAGCAGGGGTGAGCGCTTTTACAGCTGCCTGTGTGCTGTGTGTTTGTCTGCCTCCCGAGGGCTGGGTCCTCCTTATTCACAGGTGAGTCACACCCCGAAACACAGGCTCTCTTCCTGTCAGGACTGAGTCAGGTAGAAGAGTCGATAAAACCACCTGATCAAGGGAAAGGAAAGCACAGCGGAGCGCAGAGTGAAAGCTCCCAGCGGAGAGGCGACGGGCAGCTCCCCTGCAGCGGCGGACAGCGCGGCCCGGCCTGGCCATGCCTGCGCTCTGGCTCAGCGGCTGCCTCTGCCTCTCGCTCCTCCTGCCTGCAGCCCGGGCCAACTCCAGGACGCCAGGTGAGTCCCTTCCCGGAGGAAACCGCAGCCCTGGGCGGGGAACTGGCCTTGCTCTGCAGAGCGTGATGGCTGCACGCACTTTGCAAGAAGGCGCCCCACTTTGCAAGAACCTCTTTAGAGCTCCCTCCAGCTCCGTCCTGTGGGGCTCCTCCAGAGGGTGGTTCACAATAGGTATATACTATTTACCAATACTATGTAACTGTCTGGTTTTAAAATGTGAAACCAATGGATTGTGCCAAACCATTGTGCCAAGGGTTTTCTTCCCTTTAAAAAGTGCCTTCTTGAGTGTTTATTTATTGATTGATTGATCAAGGTGCTCTGGTTTAATCAGTAACATGTGGGTATATAAATTCTTTTCCCACAGTGTGTTTTTATTGATGGAATTTTGGTGGGAATGTTTTCTGTGACCTTGAACCCCATGAAGGTTGAAAAGGCACCTCTTTAATCATCCCTCTGGAATTCCCGTTTCTTTGGGATGGAAAATGAGCCGTAAGAGTCTTAACAATGCTTTTCCTTTTGCATAGTGTTACTTTTTATAGTATTTTCACATAATATTTATCCAACAGGCATTTATTGGGCACCTATGTCATAGACCATTTGATCTTATCTAGGGCACCCAGTAGCTGTCACGTTGTGAGAAGTTCAACTCCTGTAAACAAAACTTCCTGGGCACCTAGCAAGGGTATACTGTATGCATGCATCAGCCACAACAACACATAACAGGTGTTTTTCTTAAGTTTTACTTGGTAGCCACTGAATTTTACCAATGATATTTGCCTAATCACCCCAAATTTTTGGGTTTATTTTTGCTTCTTGTATCTGATAGCACTTGGATAATTATCTCAACACATCCAATATCCGTTTTCACACATGTGAACATGTGTGAACATGAGACCAAGTTCATGGGTATGTGGAATTATCTTAGATACTCCATTTATTGCTTTGCAGTCTGGGTGATGCTAGCCTGAATGGTATTTGAGTGGCACAAATGTTTTAGCGTGTATTTGAACGCATTTGATTCAGTCTTTTTGGTCTAAGATCATCTTGAAATTAACTTCCAAGTCATCATCCTTGACTACCATTCAAAAATCACTTATGAAAATGATCATGTAGGTTAGACTCCCTTAGAATAAATAGCTTTCACCTAGTGAGAAATATCCTAAAAGTAAGAATAGCCTTTGAGTATCAGAATTCAGAGAGACTACTTATGGATCGACTCTTAGAATCCCTTGACTTAATAAATGAAAATATGGAAATGGATTTGTGCAAAGCTACAGAAGCAGCTACTGGCAGAGACACATCTGAAACTTGATCGATGGTTTCTTAGACTGGAACTTCAGGGACCTTATTATAAAAGTAATAAGGGAACAGGTACATATGGTTTGCATAATGAGTAATTGTTGAAGCACTTTCCCTTTGGGCTATAGTTGAGTGTATGTGTGTGTGTGTTAGCATTAGATAAAAGAAACAAATATGTAGGGAAATATCCATTTTTTTGTGCTCCTCCTGTAGCTCAGTGGTAAAGAATCCGCCTGCAATTTGGGAGCCATAAGTGCTATCCCTGGTCTGGGAAGATCGCCTGGAGAAGGAAATGGCAACTCAGTCCTGTATTCTTGCCTGGAACATCCCATGGACAGAGGAGCCTGGCAGGCTACAGTTCACAGGGTCTCAAAAGAGTTGGACACGACTTAGTGGCTAACTAACAACAACGTCAATTGTTTAATAAAATTAGAGTCAGGAGGAAAGAGTTTAGACTCTAACTCCTCAAGGATGGAGAAACTCAGAGTGTCCAGTAAGTCAGAAGGACTTAATGAATTGTTAAGTCAGAAGCAGTGTTTAGGCTCATTTCCAGACTTTCCCCTTTTTCAAAGATAGGCCATTTAAAAATATTAGGCTGCCTCCTCAAAGGGCTTCATTTGGGGTTCAATGAGAGTGTAAAAAGTTTGTGTTAGGCTAGAGCACCCATGCTTTTCTATTTATGGGATGCCTGGGATCTTGTGGGAGTTGGACTGAAAGTATGGTGCTTGCCATCTCCCAAAGTGACCTGCATCTGTGTACCTCTGAGAGCCTAAAGCAAGGGCATTGCTTCCTGGGTGCTACCTTGAAGGTGAAATTTTAGTGTTAGATATAATCAGAGTTGGTTTCAGCTAAAGCACATGTTTTAGAGTCAGCCTGACCTGGCTTTAAATTTTTGACTGCTTTGTATACTAGTTCCTTATTAGTAACCATTCAGGCACCTCAGCTAAATAGAGGCAATAGTGCTGTGTAACCTTGCAGGGCTGTTGAAAGGAAGAGATGTTATTGTGAAGAACCTTAAAATGCCTAGAACTACATTTCTTTAAGATGTCTGATGCCAACAGTGCAAGTGTAGTGAACTTGGATGCTTAGAGATCATTAAGAAAGATAAAGATTCCCCCTCAGGAGCTCATAGTTGATGTGAATGTGGCTGTAGCTCCAATGGTCTGCATCATAGTTCCCTTGAGGAGGTGTGACTGGAGAAGGGAGGTTGGAATGCCACTAGAAATGTAGCCAAGAATCTGGTGGTGAAGAGCCTTACGTGCCAGGATCAGGATATGCAGTTAGGTTAGTGCCCTGTGGCAAAGAAGGGTTGCAGAAGGTTTTTGGTTTTTTGTTTTTTCCAGAGAAGAAGGATTTATAATTTGCAGCAAGTAAGGAACACTTGATTTTCCAAAGCACTGTCTCCAAGTTGGAGGTGGTTTCTAAGAAGAGTGGACGTGGGAAAGGTCACTCATTTAAGGGCTTAAAGGATGGAATTGAGCTAGGAGAGGCAAATAAATGGCCATTGAAATAATCCAAATGAGACTTGATGAGGGTTTTCATCATGGTCATGGAACAGCAAAGAGGAAACAGATCACAGAGACATTTAGAAGGTGAAATTGGAAGAATTTGGTGATTCAATGAGTATGTGCGTTAGGGATAATAGTAATGGGAAACTGTGAGAAATAAGGAAGAGTCCAAGGTGGGTGGGTACAAGGCTTCAACTTCATGTAATTGGTTAGGCAGTGATGCCATTAAAGGAAATGAGGACTTTAACAAAAGGGTCAGGTTTGAGAGCAAGGTCGGCAGTAATGAAGAGAAGGAGGTGAGCTTCCATGGGGATATGTTGAGTTTGAGTTGCAAGTGGATATGTCCAGTGAACTGGAACTATAATTTTGAAATTTAGAAGAAATTAAAACAATGTAAAGTTGGGAGTCCAACAAAGCCTTGAAAATAGATGAGACTATCTGGGTTCAGTTCAGTTGCTCAATTGTGTCTGACTCTTTGCAACCCCATGAACCACAGCACACCAAGTCTCCCTGTCCATCACCAACTCCCGGAGTCCACCCAAACTCATGTCCATTGAGTTGGTGATGCCATCTAACCATCTCATCCTCTGTCATCCCCTTCTCCTCCTGCCCTCAATCTTTCCCAGCTTCAGGGTCTTTTCAAATGAGTCAGCTCTTGGCATCAGGTGGCCAAAGTACTGGAGTTTCAGCTTCAGCATCAATCCTTCCAATGAACACTCAGTACTGATCTCCTTTAGGATGGACTGGTTGGATCTTCTTGCAGTCCAAGGGACTCTCAAGAGTCTTCTCCAACACCACAGTTCAAAAGCATCAATTCTTCAGCACTCAGCTTTCTTTATAGTCCAACTCTCACATCCATACATGACCACTGGAAAAAGACTACCTGGGAGAAAGAGGTAAAAGAAACCTCAATACTTAATAAGGAGATGGAAGAATAGTGAAGGAATGGGAGGAAGGGGCATCAAGGCTAGGGAGAATCAAGAAAGTGGAGAGTTTTGTTAGAGCAAGGAAGAGTTTCAACAACATTGGAGTCATACACAAATGAAGCTCTCTGTGAAACAGAAACAGAATCAGGGACATAGAGAATAGTCTGGTGATTGCCAAAGGCAAGGTGGTGGGAGAGGGTTGGATCAGGAGTTTGGGGTTAACAGATGCACACTATTATACATAGATGGATAAACAAGGTCCTACTGTATAGCATAAGGACCTATATTCAATATCCTGTGATAAACCATAATGGAAAAGAATATGAAAAAGAATATACATATATATTTGTTTAATAGAGTCACTTTGTTGTACAGCAGTAATTAACATGACATTGTAATTCAACTATACTTCAGTTAAAAAATGTAAGAATCATAAATTTCTACTTGAGGAGTCATAACTTCTACTCAGAGGTAGAAATATGAATACACAAAGGATGAAGGCTAAGATGACCCTATAGGATTCAGCCACTAGGTCAGTTTTGAATCACTTGTTCTAGAATGGTGAACTCAGCATCCAAGATTATTCAGATCACTAATTTAGTTCCTCCCATAGCCTGATGCTGGAAAAGAGGTACTTAGGATTGTGTTGTGATTAGTGGAAAGGGCCCCTGGAAAGATTTACACTCTCATAGATTCTGTTATTTAACCTGTGGAGTGGCGGGCTTCCCAGGTGGCTCCGTGGGAAAGATTCCACCTGCCTGTGCAGGCGATGCAGAAGATGTGGGTTTGATCCCTGGGTTGGAAAGATCCCCCGGAGAAGGAAACGGTAACGCACTCCAGCATTCTTGCTTGGAAAATCCTGTGGACAGAGGAGCCTGGCAGGCTACAGTCCATAGGGTTGCAGAGAGCTGGACACAACTGTGACCGAGCACACACACAACTCGTTGGAAAGGTCCAGCATCCTGCCTAGAGGTACAGGCTCTGTAGTAAGACTGTGTTTACATGTGTGTGTGTCCTCAGTCATGTCCAACTCTTTGTGACACCCTGGACTATAGCCCACCAGGCTCCTCTGTCCACGGAATTTTCCAAGCAAGAATACTGGAGTGGGTTGCCATTTCTTCCTCCAGGGGATCTTTCCGACCCAGTGATTGAACCCGTATCTCTTGCGTATCCTGCCTTGGCAGGTGGATTCTTTACCACTGCATCGCCTGGGAAGCCTCACAGAGGGAGGTTCAAATCCTAGCTGCATCATTTCCCACTTAAGGGAGTGACGCAAGCTGCCCCCCATGTTACTGGGTTTCCTCATCTCTAAGGTGAAGATAATGAATTGCTGTGATTATTGCATGTACAGCATTTTGCACAATGCCTAGTAAACACTCAGAGTGTTCAGTATTACTATTATACAACTAATTGCTCTGCCAGTACCAGATGTCAGTATCATGCCTTCTGAGTTTTAAGTGGTAAAGCTTTGGAAGAGGCTCCTTTCATTAGTCCAGGAAAGGTGATGAGGAATCCTCTGGCTCAGGCTGAAATGAGCTCTAAATTTTACCCAATGAAACAAACAGAATTCCTCACAAGGAACCCAAAGCAGATTGGAATTTCAGGATTCAGTTTCATATCATTTCTTCTTACGTTTTGTCAACCATCGTACTTCATCATATGCAGGTTCAGCATATGTTACTTTCTGGAACATGCCCATGTATAAGATGACCCCCACGTTAGATGACCTATCACTTCTCAAATTCCAGTTTTAACACTCAGAAAATGAAGATCATGGCATCTGGTCCCATCACTTCATGGGAAATAGATGGGGAAACAGTGGAAACAGTGTCAGACTTTATTTTTCTGGGCTCCAAAATCACTGCAGATGGTGATTGCAGCCATGAAATTAAAAAATGCTTACTCCTTGGAAAAAAAGTTATGACCAACCTAGATAGCATATTCAAAAGCAGAGACATTACTTTGCCGACTAAGGTCCATCTAGTCAAGGCTCTGGTTTTTCCTGTGGTCATGTATGGATGCGAGAGTTGGGCTGTGAAGAAGGCTGAGTGCTGAAGAATTGATGCTTTTGAACTGTGGTGTTGGAGATGACTCTTGAGAGTCCCTTGGACTGCAAGGAGATCCAACCAATTCATTCTGAAGGAGATCAACCCTGGGATTTCTTTGGAAGGAATGATGCTAAAGCTGAAGCTCCAGTACTTTGGCTACCTCATGCGAAGAGTTGACTCATTGGAAAAGACTGATGCTGGGAGGGATTGGGGGCTGGAAGAGAAGGGGACGACAGAGGACGAGATGGCTGGATGGCATCACTGACTCGATGGACGTGAGTTTGAGTGAACTCCAGGAGTTGGTGATGGACAGGGAGGCCTGGAGTGCTGCGATTCATGGGGTCTCAAAGAGTCAGACACGAATGAGTGACTGAACTGAACTGAACTGAAAGCCACTTTAATGCAGTTTTTCTCTCTTTTGGATCAGGTGAATTGAGACATGGCTCTATTTGTCTTATCTTTTGCTGCGGTCACTGAAAAGTACGCCATTTTCAGAAGACATGAAAAAGATTTAAAAACTATCCCGAAGCACTCATTGTGATCATCATAGCATAATCATCTCAAAAGGCTTACATAGGATAACTTTCAAGCACTCACAGTTGTGGGATGATGAACTATTAGGAGAATTGTGTTTGATAGCTTGGCCTCTTTTTTATTTAAAAATTATCTGAAACATTGGTTGAGATCATTTCAGGTTAACATGTCTTCCCCAAATAATAATTTTAAAAATAAAATAATTGAGAAAGTGCTGTGTAACAGAGATTTTGAAAAGACTTAAATGTGGCCTTATATTCATCTTACAGTCAAGTATGTATAATAAATGGGCATATAGAAATGCGTTGGAGTGTAAGCTGAAAATTCCCATGTAGGTTTAAAGTCTGAGTGTCCCGAACTGGGGGAGCCACTGGTTTAGCTCCACTGACCCAAGAAGCTGAGGAAGAATGTTGATTTGTGATCAGTGTTTATGGGAAAGTCAGGAGCATGAAATCAAGATGTTGAGGCCATCCTGGGAACATTTTTTCCCATTTAAGTTCTTAGTGGCTGAACTATTTTGACTTTTATTTTCTCCTAGAGAAATTTGCCTCGACAAGATTTAACAATCTATTATAGACCAGTGTAGAAATAACACCATAGATTCTAGAATACTCTAGTCACAAATTAGACCAAATAGATTACTGAATCATACTGAGCTGTGTTCTAATATAATTCCCAGGTGTATGATGTAATATTTGAGCCACACCCAAAGCCAGAAGCTGAGTCTTTTTTTGTGTCTGTGGGTGACTGTATGTCTGTATACATGCCTCCCCAACAAACATGGGCTTCCTTATGTCATAAAAGAAGAAAAGAATGGCTCTTTTTCCAGCACTGATCAATGTGAGGACTTCCTCTCTGTCAGAAGAAGGTGGAGATCAATTGGGCAAACATATATGTATCCTGGAATTCTTCAGTTTTGTTGACCTCTTTACAGAAACCTGACTGTTTATTTTCCAGGTTTTATTTTCTTTCATTGTGTGAATATGGATCTTCACATCCTAGAAAAAATAAAATTGCAGCTAGATCATTTCCCGCACTAACTTAAACATTGGAAAAATGATCAGATCTTCAGCTGTACCTGTATTGGGCATTTGTTATGAAAAGGTTTGCACGTTTCACCACTTTCTTCCTTTATTAACAGCGTCATGGACCTAAATGAGAATGACTCTTAAGGGTTCTCTACCAGAGCCTCTCCTTTAAAGTTAAGGAAAATGACATTCAAGAAGGCAAAGTGACTGTCCAAATCCTCATCACTGGCTAGAGCAGAGCTGGGCTCCAGGACATGTGACCCTCATTTATAGACTGGAAAATTGAGGCACAGGAAAGTGATTGCCTTGACCAGAGCCAGGCAGTTAGTAACAGGACCAGATTTCAGTTGCTAGTTTAATGTTCTTTAACAAGATACCTCCATGGCTTATTTCTCATTCTTTTTAAGGATTTTCTTTTAAATCAATTTTCAGAGTTGATGGACTCTTGATCTATTATAACAATATCCCTTACATTTTTAGCTGGGATATCTTGTGTCCTGGCTTTTCAGAGCTCTGTGTATGTGAGTCCTTAGAGTAGCCTTTCCTTTAAAAATGGCAGTGAACAACAGGATAAAATTAAGCACAAACTCCAGTTTCTAGGAGAACTGACAAGAGAGCAAATTTCAGATTACTAAGTTTCCTCTTCTGTTTGTTTTTATTTTATCACATAGCTTGTAATTGACCAAGTGGCTCAAGAACCTTAACCACCAGATCGTCAGGGAAATCCTGCCTCTCAATGTTTGGAATCTATTAAAGCATCGTTGTGTCCAGAGGCTATTTTTCTCTCCCTGGCTGGAGATTATTAGAATACGTTTTGAAGTTTTTCGGGATTCTGTCTGTTTCGTGGCTAGAACATTGACCACTAAGCTTTATACATACTTATTGTTTTTTCAAGTCACTACTCATTTTGCTGTTGGTTAAAGGGGATTTCTAATGTTTAAAGATCATTTCTCATCTCAATAGGCCAGTTTGCTTTGTGAGCCCAGTGGATCGAGTGGCACCCCAAAGCAGTGGCTCTTGTCTCTTCCAAGGGGTTGTATGTGGGATATGGTAGGAGGGGATCTTCACAGGCTGAGATCTTCAGGGACAGAGGCCAGGCCACAGCTGACCAGGCATGGCAAGTAACATCATTTATTTGTTTTTATGTATTTATTTATTTGGCTGCATTGCGTCTTAGTCGCAGCATGTGGGAATTTCACTGTGTCATGTGGGCATCGTGCGGGCTTCTCTTTAATTGTGGCATGAGGGCTCCGGAGCTTGTAGGACCATCTACAGGGAAGGATCTTCCTTGAAGATTCCACTGGATCTTGTATGGGCTTCTCTCTAGTTGTGGCATGAGGGCTTCGGAGCTTGTAGGACCATCTACAGGGAAGGATTGTCCTTGTAGGAAGGTCTTAACCGCTGGACCGCCAAGGAAGTCCCCATTTCATCCTTTAAAGTGATCTTGAATTTTACGGTTTTCTGTGTGACTGCTTCTAGTTTTAGCTTCTTCATTTTCTAATTAGAGTAAGAGACTGGAAAGGCACTTCCTTTGCTAAGAGCTGGGATGTAGGACACGTTGATCCTACCTTCTGTTGGAGGTTTCACAGTCCAAATTCTTCTTACAATAACTGTTACCTCTCTTTGTGGATACATCAGAATGATTGGGTTCCTAAGAGACCATTTAATTCACTGTTCTCACTTTAAGCACCACAATTTTAATTTACTATTTTCAAGTGGATTTTTTTTACAGCAATGAATTTTGAAGGAAAGTGCTATAAAATGCATTCCATACCTTCTCCGACATTGTAATGTACATGAATAAGATGGTCAGATAGCATCACTGACTCAAAAGACGTGAATTTGAGCAAGCTCTGAGAGAGTGAAGGACAGGGAAGCCTGGAATGTTGTAGCTCATGGGGTTGCAAAGAGTCGGACATGACTTTAGTGACTGAACAACAGCAACGTACACAAGTTGCCATGTTCTTTTGGCAAAACTAAGAATTCAAATGGTGCCTGCCTGGTAAGCATGCACATACCTAAATGTGTGTATCTTTGTGAAGGAATGTAGCGATAGCAAAAAAATCTGTGGCTAATCTCCTTGTACAAAAATATCTTATTCATGAAAGCAACGAAAGGTTTAAAGAGGAAGAATCATTAGGTAACTTTTTTTAAGGAGCCAAAAAAACACAAATGTAAGCAATAGAAAAACCACATTTATTTTGGTGCGAATCGGAATTTCCTTTTAAACTTTTCTTTATTCAGAGTCTTCATACATGATTTCTTTCCTCTTAGTCCTCATCGCTTCAGGGGTCACCTCTAGCTATCGTGGACTCTCTAATGTCCTTTAGTTCAGCCACTTCTTAAAGGGGTAGATGACACCTTTCGCTGGGCCATGTAGCAAGTGCTGAAAGAACACTGTGCTCTTTAAGTAGTAGTCAGATGTGCTTTCTGTATTGGGATGCTTTTCTTTGATGATCTCACAAAAAATAGACATTCTGCAGCAACTGGCTCAGATAGTAAAGAATCTGCCTGTGATGCAGGACACCTGGGTTTGATCCCTGGGTTAGGGAGATCCCCTGGAGAAGGGAATGGCTACCCACTCCAGTATTCTTGCCTGAAGAATTCCATGGACAGAGGAGCCTGGTGGGCTACAGTCCATGGGGTTGCAAAGAGTCAGACATGACTGAGTGACTAACGCTCACTTTCGAAGCAGTTTCTGTGGTCAGAAGGTTGTAGAGTAACAAGAGGGTGATGAACTTTCAGACAGAATCCTCACTGTGATCACTGCTGATCACACTCTGTAGCTGACTCCTGTCTTGGAGTCAAGCCCTTAAAGCTATCATGTGTAAGAGAAGGGAGCCTCTTCTGTATCCTTTGCGTCCTAACCTCTTCCCTCTAAGCTTTGCTAGTTAGACAGAAATTGGCCTCCCCAGCCTTCCTATTCGCTGAGACCTCTTTCCCTGTCCCCATTGTCTGCTGGGGTCCTGGTGGGGTGTTAGGAAAGTCGTCTCCCTGGTCTAGTCCTCCCCGGCTGAGTCATCCATATTCACCTGTGCCATTTCTGAGTCTAGATTACAATACCATGTGCTATGAACTTGTGATGAAAGTAGGTGACTCCTTGTAAGCCCTAATCATTGAAAAGGAAAATGTGGTAAATAGTTTCATTGGCTCTCAGTGACTAGACCACTTAGAATTGAAAAGATTTGTCTGTACTCTATCATTCAAAATGTTCCATGGGATTAGAACGCTGGCTGCTGTTGGTCCTCTCAGAGCACTTCACATTGCAGGCTTACTTGTACTGCTTGGGCATTACATGTCCTGGAAAACAAATGATCAGGCAGGTTACAGCACCATCGGTTCTAGCTGCGTTGGCATAAAAGGAGGCTGTGAAAAAGATGAGGCAGAGAACTGAATTCAGTTAAAAAGCTCTTATAGAGGGAAGTGCCTTTTCAGTTTTCTTATTCTAATTAGAAAACGTATTGAGACATATCTGAAGAAGCTAAAACTAGAAGCAGTCACACATAAAACCGTAAAATTCAAGATCACTTTAAAGGATGAAATGGAGACTTCCTTGGTGGTCCAGACGTTACAAATTCATCTGCCACTGCAGGGGACGAGGGTTCCATCCCTGGTTGGGGAACTAAGATCCCACATGCCTCACAACACCTAAGCCCGTAAGCCCGTCATGTAGCAACTACTGATTCTGGAGCTCTCATTTCACAACTAGAGGGGAGTCCGCACAACATCATGAAAGACAATGCAGATCACGTGTGCTGCAACTAAGACAATGCAGCCCAATAAATAAATATTTAAAAATAAATAAATAAATTATGAAGTGTTCAGATTTTGCTTTAAAGTATTTACCCAAGCTGAGAAACAACAAAACCTTGGAAAGAAAAATCTCATGTAGAGGATTTTAAAACTGGAAAATATGAGCATTTTCATCATCTTTTTAAAAATTATAATAAAAATACTCATCTTATCATCTTGAGTATCACAGACATGGAGACTTTCAAGTTTTGCAAATAGGATGATAGCTTCCAATGCCCTTGATACCAAACCGATAGATGTGCCAGGTTTTTCTTGCTTCAGACTTCGTAAGTAATGTGCAATTGGAGTATTTGTAAAAATAATTTTTAAAATACTTTATAATAGATTGCTACTTAAAGGACACCCGCTTTAATTGTTTTTGTTCTAAAAATAGGCATTTACCAGCTTTTTAAAGTGAGTATGCTATTCTCACCTTTACTTTTATTCACCATTTTCTATTTATTTATATTTTGACTTCTTGATGAAGAGCCTCATTACAGCTGACTTCCCAGAGGTGATGATTGCTGTCTTTGAACAGAAAAGAGTTGTCAGTACATGAGGCCAGTTCTTTGACTCAGAGGAAGGGGATGATATCTAAATAATAATAAATTAAGACTGAATTTTTAGCGTAATTTCTTTGAACAAACAAAAGGGAGGAGGGTGGTTGGGATTTATAGCCCCAACTCATGTCTGCCCACTATGATGCTTTTCCTCTAAAGCAAGAATATTAAGAAGCAGAGGAAGTAAAAACGTAAAATGAAATATAAGTGAAATGAATGGGAGAGAGATGAAATTAGGCTGGAAAAGTAGATAGGATTAGACAGTGGAAGTCTTTGTAAGCAATGTTTAGGAGTTCTGGTCTTTATCTAAAAATTTTTTTAAAGGCATTATAGAGGAGAGATATTAGTAAAATTTGTATTTGAAACAGCTTTTCTGACTATACTGAGTGGAGGGAGGCAAGAGAAGTTGCAGAGGATTCAGTTAGGAAGCTATGCCAAGAGACAAGAGACAGCTGGCATTTGGTCTTGCGTGGCTGTAATGGAGATAGACTTGGATGGGCTTGAGCTGTTTAGAGGATTATATCAATACAATTGGCCATTGAATAGAATATCGGCAAATGAAAAAGATGGAGGTCCTATAAGGATAGCTCTCAGCTTTCTGACTTGAAGGGAAACAACAACTTGGTGGGTTTTTTCTATATATTATTTTTTAAATTGTGGTATAGTTGCTTCACAGTGTCGTGTTGGTTTCTGCTATACAAACAAATGAATCATCCATATGCCTATATACATATATCCCCTCCCTCTTGGACCTTCGTCTCGCTGCCCTCCCATCCCACCCCACCCCTCTAGGTCATCACAGCGCACTGAGCTGAGCTCCTTGTGCGATACAGCGGGTTCGCGTTGACCGTCTGTTTTATACACGATAGCGCATATATGTCAGTCCCCCTCTCCCAACTCATCCCATCCTCCCGTCCCCTCCGCCCAGTCTACACGTCCATTCCCTACGTCTGCATC
This sequence comes from Ovis aries, assembly GCF_016772045.2. Classification (NCBI taxonomy): domain Eukaryota; kingdom Metazoa; phylum Chordata; class Mammalia; order Artiodactyla; family Bovidae; genus Ovis; species Ovis aries. The sequence continues at coordinate 63,677,118 of NC_056065.1, forward strand.
TCTATTCCTGCCCTGCAAAGAGGTTCCGTTTTTCTAGATTCCGCATACATGTGTAAATATACGATATTTGTTTTTCTGACTTACTTCACTCTGTATGACAGACTCTAGGTCCATCTTTGTCTCTAAAAATGACCCAATATCATTCCTTTTTATGGCTGAGTGATATTCCCTTGTATATATGTACTACATCTTCTTTATTCATCTGTCAATGGACATTTAGATTGCTTCCTATGGAGAGCAATATGGAAGTTCCTTTAAAAACTAAAAATAAAACTACCATATGACCTAGCAGTCCCACCATTGGGCATATACCCTAAGAAAGCCATGATTCAAAAAGACACATGCACCCCAAAGTTCATTGCAGTATTATTTATAAATTTAGTTTTTATATGTTTTGTGTAAAGAGCTTTTGAGACAACCAGTTGAAAATGTAAAGTGGATGGCTGGGTATGAGGATCTAAAATTGAGAATGAATTCTGGGCTAGGGAAGTATCTTGGTACGTCCACGCCTGTTGTGGTTATTGAAGTCCTTGGCTTGGATGAGAGTTCTAGAGTTCTATTGTGAGAGGCATGGAGGCTCAGGATTGAGACTTGAGAAGCACCAACACTTAGAGATGGGGCAAGGAGAGGATCCCACAAAGACTTGAATGGGGTAAGGGAAGAGGTACAAAGCCAAGAGGAGCCTGGCAGTATGGCATCATAGTATCCAAGGGAAGAGAGTTTCAACAAGCAGAAGAAAAGATTCGATGTCTCAGAAAGGGAATGAGAGGCAGAAAATACAAGAAAGGAAACATAAGGCACATACCTGTCTAATCCTCTAAATTAGGAAGAGAATTAAGCACCATCCCTAAGCGGTTTATATGTGGACTTATCCCCAGGAGATTGCAGGTCACTTATTCTAAACTTGCTGCTATTTAAGTGATTCCGTGTTAGTGCTCTTAGCAGCTGAAATGGCAACAAGAGCAGCGAGGCTCTACGTAACAGGAGCCAGCACACACTGTCAGGTTCCAACATGACGCTCAGATTCCTAGCTCCTGAGATAGTCCTGCACAGGGGCCAAGTACACTGCCTGTCAAGACTGCCTGATCGCGGCAGCCTGACCTCATGGTCTCACACCTGCCTCGCCCCTGCCCCTCCTTGCACGCGGTCCTAGGTGTCCTGCCCTTCGCAATGGCAGCTTCAGGCTCACACACAGAGGTCGGGACATCCTGGCGCCGAAATGGTTCTTCCAATGAAAGCAGCAAACTGGAAGTCTCATGCGCTCCTTCTAACAAAATCATCATGTTCCTCTCGCAATTCATGCTGTTCTCGTTTCCCCATAGTTTTTATGTTTTGGGGTACAAACATTAACTTTTTTTTTTTTTAACACTGAATGCCTTGTATGTAGACAATGAAAACTTTATGTATTGATGTTGAGAAAATTTCATATTGGGTCCCTAGAGTCCTGAGAAATTTCTGTGTTCCCGTTCTTGTTTGGCTTTTCTTAGAATCAGACCGCCTTCCTTCTTTCCTTTCTTCTGTCTGTTCTTCCATCCATCTATCCTTTGAGCCAGCCTTTCCTCCAACAGTCACAGTCACAAGCCCTGTGCTAGGTACGATGGGCTATGTCGACTGAAAAAAGTACATGCAACCTAAAAGTTGAGAGTTATGTTTTATTTCATGGAATCTTTTAGAATTTAAACCCAGGAGGCAGCATCTCAAGTCATCCTGAGAGAACTGCTCCCAGGAGGTGGGGTGGGTGGGTGGGTTGGTGGGAGGAGCAGGTATATAGAAATTTTGTAACAAAGGGCAGGTAGCCAGAATGTCAAAAGGTTGTGTGTGTGTGTGTGTGTGTGTTTTTTTTTTTTTTTAACTAAAGAAAACCAGATATCCCATGTTAAGGAATTTAGCACTTTTCTATGTATGGAAAGATGCAAGAGTCAGGACTCACTGAGACCGTTCCTTTGATGTGCACCTCATCTGTCTGGGGCCAGTATCCTGTTTTCACATCCAGAGCTCCCTTTCCTTAAGGCTCAGCATAGGGAGTGGCTGCAGTCTGATGGCTTCTAGATGGCAGGTGTTCTTCCTGAGATCCTTTAGAGTTCACTGGCTCACACTGGAGGGCTGTAATCTCTGATGAATGACTGTGACTTGCTTGTTTACTGATATGGCAAGTAATATTCCTTTTCTCAGATACGAAAGTGAGAAGTGCTATAAGAGGAAGTTAGTCATGTACACAAATAGGGATGACTCAGGATAGAAAGTGACAAGTGCTGTGAGAGAGATGGAGATGAAGACCTGTGGGCAATCAGAATGAGAAGCTCTTAACCGGTTATCACTATGGACCAATGCCATCTAATTTTTGTTCCTAAGATTGCTCTTCTGCCGAGTGAGTTCAGAGAGGATGGGAGCAGGCAGTGCCCAGGCAAAGGAAACAGCAAGCCTAAGGGCCTACAGAGAAATAGCTTGTGCCCCCCAGGATTAGTGCATGCCAGGGTCTATGTGTTGGAGTCCAATGAACAAGAGATAGAAAGAGGACCAAGGTCAAGGTAGAGAGGTCAGCAGGGCCAGATCTAGAGGGTTTTGAAAGGAGTTTGGATTTAAAATTTTGTTGTTACTGTTAGAGCACTAAAAAGCACAAGGGTCCATCATATGAAGGTGGAAATTAGATCAGCTTGGTGAAAAGCAGAGCCGCGTTTTTTATGTTTAGAACAATAGAAAGAGGACTTGCTTGTGTACCAATGGTCACAGGAATGCCAAATTGTTGATCCGTTCTCGTAATTGCTTTCAACATTTCCTCTGAAGAATTTAAAATGAGGTCTTGATGAATTGCAGCCCCTGATGCTGATTATTCCAAGACCTTGCCCCAGTACAACCCTAGGAAATATTTCCAGTTTCCTTTCATTCTTTGAAGGATACAGCTTGGAAACAGCCTTTGGCCCCGAGCTTCCTGTCCCAACCGGTTGGATGTGTGTGTTTGAGTGAGGGTGGGAGTGTTAGGTGGGCCCGAGGCGGTCTGCACACCTTGCTGCATTGTTTGCAGACTTTGCAGCTCCTGGACTGTGTTTCCTGGTGGGGAGCGTGGGGAGTGGGGGGTGGATCAGCCTGCCTCTGGCTGCCCTTCAGGCTTTTCTAAGAAGTACCTTGAGGGTCAGCAATGGTGTGCTATTACAGTTATTATGATAATAAACGCTTAAGTGCCAAAGAAGCAGGATACATTGCAGTCAGACACAATTACTACCCACGTTTTCCTAGACTGAAAGAAATACAAAAAAGTCTGAGTGGCATGTTCGGCTTACACGGGGCTTGAGGTGAACTTGCTGAATCTCCTTTCTTTAGCTCCTGGGGAGCATCCCTGCTGACAGGGCAAGGATTTAGGGGGTGGGGGTGGAGTGAGGGGATGGTGAGGGGATAGGACAAAACCTTGAAAGTGAAGTGAAGTCACTCAGTCGTGTCCGACTCTTTGCGACCCCATGGACTGTAGCCTACCAGGCTCCTCAGTCCATGGGATTTTCCAGGCAAGCGTACTGGAGCAGGTTGCCATTTCCTTCTCCAGAGGATCTTCCCCACCCAGGGATTGAACCCGGGTCTCCCGCATTGTAGGCAGACGCTTTACCATCTGAGCCACCAGGGAAGTCAAAACTTTGAAAAGATGTCCCTAATTTGGAAAGAGTTCCATAGAAATGAATAGTCAAATAAGGGTAGTAGGTAAGACCTGGTTCCTGTGATACAGAATCCGTGAGACAGGGAGAAAGATTCTGCCACTCTTAATTCCTAGACCCTATAAGTCTTCAGGTCTATTCAGGGTCCAAGTCTGATTTGTGTCTGTATTTTCTCATACAGTAATAGCTTAATGCTGGATCCTGGACCTATACCTGTCCTCGGTAGAATGAGGAAAACTGTGATAACATCATGTGTATGTGACAAAGGACATGTCCAAGATGCATATGGGACAAAGCCCAATATATATTAAATAAGTGTATATTTAATTATTTGGAATTCTCCAGGCAAGAATGCTAGAGTGGATTGCCATTTCCTTCTCGAGTGGATCTTCCCAACCCAGGGATTGCACCAAGGTCTCCTGCATTGCAGGTAGATTCTTTACTGGCTGAGCCACCAGGGACGCCCATATAAAACATTATGATTCCCTTTATTGAAATCTTGCTGGCTCACAAAGCCCAGTGTTCGAGTACCAGGGCAGTGCCCCTGTTAGATGTGAAGGGATACTTAACTAAATGAATGAATGAAATGTATGTCTTTTCCTCTAAGTATCGTGAAAACTCCATGAAGTCTTGGACAGCTATTGGTTTTTTAAAAAAATGTATTTATTTATGGCTGTGCAGGGTCTTCATTGCTGCACGTGGGCTTTCTCTAGTTGCAGTGAGCTGGGGCCACTCTTCATTTCGGTGCATGGGTTTCTCATTGTAGTAGCTTCTCTTGCAGAACACAGGCTCTAGCTGTGTGGGCTCAGTAGGTGCGTCGTGTGGGCTTAGTTGCTCCACAACATGTGGGCTCTTCCAGGACCAGGGATGCAACCCGTGTCCCCTGCATTGGCAGGCAGATTCTTAGCTACTGGACCACCAGGGTAGTCCCATCTGTTGGTTTCCGGCTACTGCTAAATTCCTGAAAACGGTATGGCACATAGACGCTCAGTCTATATTTGTTGGATGAAAGAGTTTGACAAATGATTCCCAGTGGACCCAGGACATGTCCAAGACCCCCATCTTTATACTTGTATCACTGGCTTTTGTGTCAAGGCTCCCTGATGGAAACTAGACAATATTGTTAGAAAATTTACAGCTGGCCCCAAATTTAGAAGAATAGCAAGTAGATTTCAAAACAAAAATTAAAAGAAAAGTCTATAACAGATTTAAAGCTAAACAAGGCTAAACAGAAAAAAAGGAAGTATAATAAAAAAACATTTTTAGAGTTTCCTCTTGTTTTAAAATGTGTTATAGGTGTGTGTGCCCAGTCACGTCTGACTTTTTGTGGCCCCATGGACTATAGCCCGTTAGGCTCCTGTGTCCGTGGAATTCTCCGGGCAAGAATACTGGAGCGGGTTGCTATTTCCTCTACTCCAGGGAATCATTGAACCCATGTCTCCTTCGTTTCCTGCATTGGCAGGCGAATTCTTTACCACTGAGCCACCTGGGAAACGTACATAACCCTAGGCTTAAAGAGAAGCCCAACAGAGAGAGAGGAGGGTAGCTTACAAAAGGTTTACCGCAGAGTTCCAGAGTGGAGAGATGCTACCTAAAGACCTCCTGTACTGGAATTATATGAAGGTGTCTCCATCGAAGGCTGTGAATTTTACAGGAAGAGCATCATTTCTTTCATAAGAGAGCTTTAAAGCAGAAAGGACAGAAGGAAAGGGAAATGGTTAAAAAAAGATTATAACGGGGTTTTCTATTTTTAAAATAATGCTCTAAAAATACATTACTTCCTAATGAAATTAACTTCTACCAGTAAAATGTTTGTTTTGAATGAAAAAAGACACTTCCCTGGTGGTCTGGGTGGCTAAGATTCCACGCTCCCAATGCAGCCGGGTCTTGGTCAGGGAAGTAGATCCCACAAACTGCAACTAGAAGTTCGAACGCTGCAACAAAGATCGAAGCTCCTGCAAGACCCAGTGCAGACAAATAAATAAACAGAATAAGCATAAAATAAATACAAAAAAAGAAAACAGAGACCACACAAAAAGCAGAAAATTAAAAAAGCAATGAGATGTTTGAAATTATTTCGAGATTGTTCCCAAAGGTCATCCAGGGCAGGGAGGGCACTGGCTCAGTGTGGGATCCAACTAACTGGACAGCCTCACAAGGATCGTTGGCTGGTGGATTTAGCTCTTGTTCGTGCCTAATGAGCTGCTCGGCAGAAATTTCACAGCACATGGCAGCTGTGTGGCGCATCTGTTGGAGATCCAGAAAAATCCGTTACACAAACATTCGTTGGGAAAGATTCGGCTTGGCATCAGTTCTGTGAAAAAGCCCTGGGAGTTTGAACTGAATGCAAACTTCATGGGCTGTGAGTTTAGTGAAATGTTAGGCTCATCTGTGGAATTAAAATATCTGGTCCTGCTGTAAGCTGAGCTGTTCAAGCCACATTTGAAGAGCTGTAATAAATTCTGGTCATTTAAACAAAGGTAGTGAAAATGAGAGTTTGTTCCTAGGAAAGGAGTCAAGATGAAACTAGAAATCGTGACCTGGGAAATGGCTGAAAGTTCTGGACGTGACAGGTCTTCAGCTTAACCTGAAGAAGAGAAGGCTAAAGATGAAGATGGTCCTATCTTCAGATACTTAAGGGCTTGGCTGATGCAGCGCCTTGTAAATGTAAATGTGAGAAATGTCTGATGAGTCGATAAATAGAGAAGAGATTAGGTGTGTCTGTCTATGTGTTGTTGTTGTTTTCTGCAGAAGAACAGAATGCATGATAAAATTACAGGGACAGAGGCACATTTAAAATTGCAGGGACATCGCGGTGGCTCAGCAGATAAGAGTGAGTGAGTGAAGTCGCTCAGTCGTGTTCGACTCTTTGCGACCCCATGGACTGTATGTAGCCCACCAGGTTCCTCCATCCATGGAATTTTCTAGGCAAGAGTACTGGAGTGGGTTGCCATTTCCTTCTCCAGGGGATCTTCCCGACCAGGGGATTGAACCCAGGTCTCCCACATTGCAGGCAGACGCTTTACCGTCTGAGCTACCAGGGAATCCTCTGCTGCCAATGCAGGGGACATGAGTTCCATCCCTGGTCTGGGAAGATCCCACATGCCTCGGAGCAACTACGCCCGTGTGCCACAGCCTCTGAGCCTGTGCCCTGCAACAAGAGAAGCCACCACAGTGAGAAGCCCAGGCTCACTGCAATTAGAGAAATCCTGTGCACAGCAATGCAGACCCAGTGCAGCCAAAAATAAATAAAATAGCAGATGAGTGAGAAAAGGAGGGGGAACAATGAAAAATTATAGTTTATAAAATAAAATTGCATACAAATAATTTGTAACAACCAGAGCTGTCTCAGGAGGGATGGGACATCTTGCCAGATTAGGAAGAACTGGAGAAGAGGCTGAATAACTCTCCATGAGGGAGTCATAGAAAGAATACCTACACACAGTAGCAGACCAGAGTCTTGAGACACAAGAGTAACATAGAAAGGTGAGAGCTTTGTGATTGGACACACCTGGGAGCAATTACACCCTTGCCACTTAGCTGTGTGAGCTGAGGTGAGACACCTACCCCCTCTATGCATTCATTTCCTCATCTGTTGAATGAGGATTATTAAACCCATGTTAAAATGTTATTGCAAGAATTAACTGAGCTGCTGAATGTAAAGTCCCAGAAACATGCTGGTCTCTGGATAGAGGTTCTTGACTTTGCTCAGATTAGGGGCACCCACAGGAGTAACAGAATGAGTTTTAGGAGTTATTGCAAGGAAGTCCTTTAAGAAGATCGGCAGCTATACTTAGCCACCATTGCCACCTTTGTTCCGCCAGAGCTGGCAAGGCCTGCACAGGCAGCTGCTCTGTACATGTTGCTACATTTGCTGACTTTTAAAATGAGTCCCCAGGGTAAGTCACGGCTCTGGACATTGCCAGAGACAAGTTCTCACTAGGGTTGCATGGCCGATAGAGACAGTGTCTCTGGGGGGAAAGAAAGTGGGTTTTGGCAACAGACAGAGGTTCAAATCCCAGCTTTCCACTGGGTCAAGTTACTTAACCTTTGTGAGCTGCATTTTTCTCATCTGCGGCAATACCTCTCTCCTGTGAGTGAGGGACGAAACAGCATAGACGAAGGACCTGATCTTCTTCTCTCAGTGGGATCCTTTTCGACAATCCAGGGAGGTAGAAAATGCAGCCTGCATTTATAAAAGAAATAAGATTCAGAGAGTGGAAGTGATTGCCTGAGGAAGTAGCAGAACTGGGACTTGATACCATTCTTTTAGGCTCATCATCTTTTCCAAATTGTGGCTGAAATATTTGTTGGGGGTCTGCCGTGTGCCAGGTACAACCCTAAGGATTTCCCCTGTTAACTCATTGGCTGTTCCGGTCCCGCGTGGACATGCTCGTCACCCCACGAGTCTCTTTGGAACATGCACAATGTATCCTTTCCTAGACACCTGGGGAAAATCCTTCTTAATGGGACTGTGGTTCTTTTTGACTCCTGGTTTTGGGAGAGACCCTTATGGCACAGTGAGAGGGGAGGAAATACCTGTCCAGATAGTCATATTAACTCCTCAAGCACAGGGATCACTTCTACATTGTTCGTGGGAGTGTAAATTGGTGCAGCCTCTTCGGGAAACAGAATGGAGGTTCTTCAAAAAACTAAAGTTGCTATGTGATCCAACAATCCTGTTCCTGGGCATATACCAAGACAAAACTGTAATTTAAAAGTACAGATGAACCCCTGTGTTCATGGCAGCACTACTTACAGTAGTCAAGACATGGAAACCACCTAAATGAGCGTCAAGAGATGAATGGATAAAGAAGACGTGATCCACACACACACAGTGGAACACTACTCAGCCACAAAAAGAATGAAATAATGCCATTTGCAGCGACACAGATGGACCTAGGATTATCGTGCTGACTGAAGTCAGTCAGAAAGAGAATGACAAATACTATATGATTTCACTTATGCGTAGAATCTAAAATGTGGCACAAATGAGCTTATCCATGAAACAGAAACAGACTCACAGGCAGAGAGAACAGATCTGTGGTTGCCAAGGGGGCTGGGTCGGGGCGGGATGGATTGGGAGTTTGGAATTAGCAGATGCAACTGGATAAACAAGGTCCTACTCATAGCACAGGGAACTTATTCAATATCCTGTAATAAACCATAATAAAGGATATGAAGATGAATGTATATATATATGTATAACTGAATCACTTTGCTGAACACCAGGAATTAATACAACACTGCAAGTCACAGTGTTTCAATAAAGTAAATTTTTTAAAAAAATTAGCTCCTCAGCCTTGACCATCACTGGAAGGACAGATGCTATAGGTCTTGAACGGATAACACCTTCAGCTGTTTCACAGTCGTGCCAGAGTGCACGTCCCAGCAGTCCTCAGATCTTCTCCAGCCCATAGACTTGTACTATGGGGTTTCACAGAATTTTAAAAATGAATTCCTTGCATATATTTAAACCAGGACTTTTCACATAAAAATACGTAATATTAGAGCTTTGGTTTGTCTTGAGGGGTCTGGCATTCTGGCTACCCTGACCGCATGTTGTTTTGTGTTCTCCAAGGCAACACTCCTCCAGCACCGCTTCCTTTAGGTAAACTGAGAACTCCCTCCATCATCGTGCGGCCAATTTCACCCCGTTACTTTGGCCACTGAGCAGTTTAAACTAGTATGTAGTACCCTGGGCATCGTTTTTATTAACAATAATAATAATAAAACACCTAGGAGAATTGCCCTGACTTGTTTTCTGTTGACGATGTCTTCTTTTTTTCCCCCTAATCCCTAGTCTGTGATTGCAATGGGAAGTCCAGGCAATGCATCTTTGATCAGGAACTTCACAGACTGACAGGAAATGGATTCCGCTGCCTCCACTGCAGTGACAACACTGGGGGCATTCACTGCGAGAGGTGCAGGGAAGGATTTTACCGGCACAGGGAGAGGGACCGCTGCTTGCCCTGCAATTGCAACTCCAAAGGTAGTTGGATAAGAGGGGAATGGGTGGGGAGGGGGGGAGATGGGAGGAGGGAGAGAGGGGGAAGAGGGAGAATGGGGAGGGGGTGGGGGAGGGGAGACAATGGGAGGAGGGGGAGGGGAGAGAATGGGGAGAGAGGGAGGGGGAGGGGAGACAATGGGAGGAGGGGGAGGGGAGAGAAAGGGGAGAGTGGGAGAGCAAGGGGAGAGGGGGAGGGGGAGGGGAGAGAATGGGGAGGGAGGGAGGCAGGGGAAAAGAGAGAGAGAGCAGACCAAGAGGCAGATGTTCAGTTTTCTTGAACAGACGCTTCCCAGTTGGTCCGGTGGTTAAGACTCCACAGTACTCCCAGTGCATGGGCACAGGTTTGATCCCTGGACTAGGAACTAAGGTACCCCATGGCACAGGCAAAAGTAAACAAACAGAACAGAAAAATACATTGCAAAACTAATAATTTCCTTTCAACATATGAACATATAATTCTAAAAATAAAGTTTATTAAAAATTTTCTAGAACAACTGGGAATCTACTAGACACTGTTTGTTTTTTTTTTTGTTTTTTGTTTTTTTTAAGCAATTTCAGTCTGAAGGAAACATGTTTCTCTTAAGGCTAGGTTGTAGGAACCAGCTGTGGTCTTCAGGGCACATTAGTTGGAATTCCAGCCCCAAGAGAGGAACCCGGTGACTTTTCCCAGCAGATGACAGTCTTTGACGTGGAGAAGGAAATGGCTACCCACAAAGAAGCTTGTATTCGTCCAGTGATAGTTCTCCATTTCCATAACTATCCCTTCGACCAACCTCTCAAAAATAAGAGATTAGAAAGATTTGTTTCTGGTGCTATGCCGGGTGCTGGCAAGATAAAGTGAGACTGATAAAAGAGACAGACACAGGAATAGGTAGATTAGAATCCTTCACAGGGTTGTGAGCAAGAGAAAATAGAACAATAAATAAGACCTAATAGGGTGGCTGGTTCATAGGAGAGCCTGTTTTTGTTCTTGTTTTAAATGGATCACCCACCACTGTATTCTCAGAACTATAGGTGGTACACAGATGCCCATGTCCTGCTGAGGTCATCATGAAGTGTTAGTTGCTCAGTCGTGTCTGACCCTTTGCGACCCCAAGGACTGTGGACTGCCAGGCTGCTCTGTCCATGGGGATTCTCCAGGCAAGAATACTGCAGTGGGTAGCCATTCTCTTCCCCAGGGACTCTTCGTAACCCAGGGATTGAACTGGGGTCTCCCTCATTGAGGCAGATTCTTTACCATCATAGTCACGAGCGGACAGTAAAGACAAGTTAGTAAATATAAAGAGGAAGAGAGAGATAAATACTTGGGACTTAAAAATTAAAAACAACTCTTTTTGGCCATACCATGTGGTACATGGAATCTTATTTCCCCGACCAGGGATTGAACCAGTGCCCCCTGCAGTGGAAGTGGGGAGTCCTAACCACTGACCACTAGGGAAGTCCCTAAAGTTGGCTTTGTAAAGCTACCTTATTTGTCTGTTTTCTTCCTTGGCATGTCTATTTCTCTTTGCCAAAAAGTGCTTAATAGTATAATGTGATCAATGTTAATTTACCAAAAAGTTATAGCCTTATGACTCAGTATAGTTCTGTGAAGCCAATTCTTAGCAGCAGCTGAAAGAATCTAAAAATGGGCAGGCTTTGGCCCAGGCATGTCTTGCAAGTAGCGTGCGTCGGGGAGGCTTTGAAAACTGGGGTGCCCATGGTGATACAAACCCATACGCCAGCCATCATTCTCAGATTCACCAGACTTGCTGCTACCATATGGTTTGAGTCAGATTCGCTCAGTTTTGTGGCTTTGACTCAGCATCCAGAATCTTTGGGGTTTAGTAATTCTCCCTTTGAACCAAAGAAAAATTAAGAGAAAAATGATTTCACTTTAATGGGCATTTAACCTCTCTGACAAGATCGTATCCCTTAGGTGATGCGGCTTTGTTGTGAGTCACTAGAGTTGGGTCATTCCAGGAAAATAATCAGCGTGAATGTGATGAGAAATGTAATTGGCTCAGCTGGAAAGCCTGGCCTGAAGACAAGGCTATTAGTCTGGGAGTAGACAAGGAGCCTGCATCGTGAAGCGAGACGGTGAAGAGGCTTTACCACGCTGGCTCTTTCCCACTCTGTAGTTTGTTGCTACCCAGCAACAGTGAGCCTGGTTCTTTCTTTTCTTTGGGGGAAAAGATATCTTGGACTCAGGGTGAACAGCCTAGTAGGAAGCAGTGGGGCCCAGTGATGATTTATGTCTTGTATGATATTAATAGTTAACATGAATTACATGCTTACTCTGTGCCAGGCACTTTTCTAAACACTTTCATCCACTAATTAATTTAATCTTCACAAATAACCCTATGAAGACAGTGCTATTATTTTCATTTTACAAATGAGGTAACAGAGGCTTAGAGTGGGAAGTGATGGAACTTGTCGAGGGCTTGTTGAGTGGCACATTGGTGGCAGGGGCTGTCCCCACTGTGTGCCATCTCCGGCTAACTGTTGGCTGCACAGGTCACAAAATCAGTAACAAGAATTTAATTCTCTGTGTGATTTCTGTTTCCCCATCAGCCAGAGGGTATTTTTCACTTTCAAAATATAACTTCCCAAGGGAATTTGTTGTATATTCAATTTCAAATGCAGAAAAATTCATCTTACCAAAAGCTTCCATTGTATGCATGGCAAATGAAGCCAACAGCATTTATAACCCCCAAAATGGTCACAGATTTTGGATGTTACACCAGTTTCTTCTAAATATACCAACTAGACTTATTTTTAGGTGATGATTTTAGGGGCTCAGCATGCTGCGACTCATGTGGTTGCAAGGAGTCGGGCACAACTGAGTGACTGAAATGAACTGAACTGAACTGAGCTGAACAGGGCTGAATTATCCTCAGTTCTTGTAACCCTGAAAACTTTCTGTGGATACTTTGAAATTCACTGTGTGTTTGTGTTTTCCTCCCCTGATGCCTAAATTCTTGAGATCTGCTCAGACATTAATGATATTGGGTTTGTTCTCTTAATTTTATTTTTTTAAGATATGTACAAGCGATGCAGTGGATTACTCAGACTATAACATTTGAGTTATTGTTTTGAAACATGTCTTAGATAATAATTTAATTATTAAATACAATGATTGAATAATAATAATAATAGTGCTATTTAAAAATACAAGTGTCTATATTTTTAAAGCATCCTCAAAAGGAAGCAAGCTCTCTTAGTCATTTTAGAATGTTTCTGAGTCCTCTAATGCATATAGACAGTACTACCTAAGTCCTGCAGTGCTTTTTGGGGACACACTTGAAACAAGAAGCTCTTCTTCATCTATCCTTTAAACCCATTTGTTCACAATCCCTAAGAGTAGCTCATGATATAGGAATTAGGACAGGTGTTTTTATTTTAATGAGATACTTTGAAAACCCAGTGCTATTATTTTGGAAGTTTGGGAACGTGAAATGAATCAATCCTGTTTATAGTAAGAGCCTGTACACGTTTCCGTGTCAACTTTGCAAGGCTTGAAGGAGGCCTAGAAGATTCAAGCATAAACTACTTTTGTGAGCACTTACTATATGTGAGCTATTGAGTTAGGTACTTCACATATTTTAGTTTGAGCTTCTCAGGTAGCTCAGTGGTAAAGAATTCACCTGCCAGTGCAGGAGACTCAAGTTCAATCCCTGAGTTGGGAAGACCCCCTGGAGAAGGAAATGGCAATCCTCTCCAGTAGTCTTACCTGGGAAATCCTACGGACAAAGGAGCCTGGCAGGCTACAGGCAATGGACTAGTAAGAGTTTCTTCTGAAAAACTATTGTAGGGAGAGTTTTCTTAAACTGGACTTCCCTGGTGGCTCAGACGGTAAAGTGCCTGTCTACAATGTGGGAGACCTGGGGGAGAGTTTTCGAAAATTAAAAACATAATTTCCATTAATTTGAATGGAGAAAAAAAACATGTTTCTGGGTCCCAGATTTACTCATTTATGTTTAAATAATTAAATTGTATAAATTTAAACAGGAATTTACCTCCTTAGCTCCATCTACTGTGTGTCTCTAAACGCCAACCCTAGTGGCCTCTCCTCACTCTCATCTTAAGTACTCTCTTGTCTTAGATATTGGAAACTATTCCATCTTCTTCCTCCCTTAACCCTCTTTGGGATTCTCCTCCCTTGGCTTCCACTATTCTGAGACTTCTCCCAACTCTGATCACCCTTTCCCTTTGCTTAATCAGTGATATTCAATTTCCACCCGAGGTGCCTTCCCCTCCTTTCTCTATCTGCTCCCGGTATGATCCTCTGAGTGCTCCCGATGATCCACAAATGGATTTGATATCTTATCAGCTCTTAATTCACCAATAAATATGGTGAACTAATATATATATAATGCTCAATTCAGTGTCTCACACATAGCATAAAAGGTAGTTTGTGTTCTTGTCACTGAGGGTCCTTTCAAGCCTTGCAAGGTTGACACGGAGACAATCACAGACTCTAACTGTGAATGTAACTAGTTTGTTTCATGTTCCACCTGCGGCTATAGACATAGAGCCAAACACCTTTATTGATTTGACTTGTATCTATAAGTGAATTAAAAGTTCACAGTCAAGTAAGAGATTAGGAGAAAGAAGGAGCAACTGGTTAGTGTTCTGTTGGCTTTATAGATTATGAATAGCCTGGTTGCTGCTGCTAAGTCACTTCAGTCGTGTCCGACTCTGTGCAACCCCATAGGTGGCAGCCCACCAGGCTCCCCCGTCCCTGGGAAGAACACTGGAGTGGGTTGCCATTTCCTTCTCCAATGCAGGAAAGTGAAAAGTGAAAGTGAAGTCGCTCAGTCGTGTCCGACCCTCAGTGACCCCATGGACTGCAGCCTTCCAGGCTCCTTCGTCCATGGGATTTTCCAGGCAAGAGTACTGGAGTGGGGTGCCATTGCCTTCTCTGATAGCCTGGTTATCACAGTTCAAATCTAGTATTATTTATAATACTGCCAGCCTTAGGGAAATTATCAAGTAGGTGAACCACATTCTACCTCATCTTTTGGCTTCTTCCTCCTTTCACAATAGCCATCTCCTCCTTCCTGAGGGTTAATTAATGCAACAGGCATCTAGGACTCTGCTTCGGGCACTGGGAATTCAGCAGGGAGCACAAGCTGATGGAGTTATCAGTAAGCAGGGCTAAGGATGGAGGGAGCAGTGGGCTGAATAGTATAGACATGAGAGTCAGAGAAGGTTTCTCTAGAGAAGTTGATCAAGACTAAGTGCTGAGAATGGGCCAACTAGGGTGCGTTCTCAGGATAGAACATTCCAGGCTGAAGAAGCAGCAGGTGCAAATGCCCTGAGGAGGGAAGCAATCAGCATATTCCAGGAACAGGGAGGGGAGCGAGGATGCTGGACCTCGGTGAAGGAGCAGAAGATGAGGCAAGAGAGGTCGAGGCTTGTAGGGCATGGTACAGAGTTTGCACTTTATTCCACTCATAGCAGGGACCCATCAGAAGACCTAGACCCATCAGAAGACCTAAACAGACCAGTCATATGATTCAAACTCCACTGGAAAGGAGCACTTTGCCTTCTATAAAGAGAATCGAGTGTAGGGAGTCAAGGATGGAGGTAGGGACCAGGTGAGAGAAGGAGGAAGCTTGAACTAGGGGTGGTTGAAGGGGAGGTGCTAAGGGTGGCTGGATTCTAGGACAGCACACTTTGTTATCCTGAGCACCTCTCACCTTTCAGCAACAGTCTGAGAGGTCATTTTATAGAGCATATCTATAAACAATTAATCATAGGAAAGTGGTCTAGTGCTCCAAACCAGGTAAGATGCACAGGGTCTTCACTTCTCACAAGAGGTGATGCTCCAAAGGTGAGAATTTCTACCGCTCCAGGTAGGTAGAGATATTTTTGGTTAAGAGGCTTTTTTCTACTCTTGTAATCATACCATGTGAGCACTGACCCTTGAAAGATGCTGTTTGCCTGCCAGAGATAAGGGAGAAGGCGGCTCACTTCTGCATCCTGTGTTTGTGGAGGCTCATGTGCTCATTCACAAATGTTCCTTCTTAAGATCTCAAGGATTTGACAAATGACCTAATGTTGAAACCAGAGCAGATATATAAATAATAATGCTTTCAGGAGTCATTTCCATTTCTTTCCCTGAAGAAGCCATCCTTGGCTGTCAGAATTTTCCCTAGTGGTGGATGTATATCCCAATGATGTGAAAGCATTGCCCAAGGCAGCAGGTCGTGGTGATTCAGTTCAGTTCAGTTCAGTTCAGTCGCTCAGTCGTGTCTGACTCTTTGTGACCCCATGGACTGCAGCACGCCAGGCCTCCCTGTCCATCACCAACTCCTGGAGTTTAGCCAGACTCATGTCCATCGAGTCAGTGATGCCATCCAACCATCTCATCCTCTGCTGTCCCCTTCTCCTCCTGCCCTCAATCTTTCCCAGCATCAGGGTCTTTTCAAATGACTCAGCTCTTTGCATCAGGTGGCCAAAGTATTGGAGTTTCAGCTTCAACATCAGTGCTTCCAATGAGCACTCACGGCTGATCTCTTTTAGGAGATCATTGCTGCTGCTAAGTCGCTTCAGTCGTGTCCGACTCTGTGTGACCCCAGAGACGACAGCCCACCAGGCTCCCCCGTTCCTGGGATTCTCCAGGCAAGAACACTGGAGTGGGTTGCCATTTCCTTCTCCAAGAAGATCATTATTTAGTATTTACTGAGCTCCCATATGGTGATGGTTGCCCTCTAATGTCATGTGAATGAAATAGTTCCTTTTCTTCTTTCCTTTCCCCTCCTCTGTGGTTATAGGTTCTCTTAGCCCTCGATGTGACAACACTGGACGGTGCAGCTGTAAGCCAGGTGTGACAGGGGACAGGTGTGACCGCTGTTTGCCAGGCTTCCATACCTTCACCGATGCTGGGTGCACCCAAGACCGGAAGCTCCTGTAAGTGCCTGTGCCCACCGCTGGTTGCACTGTGACTAATGGCGATCGGACAACATTAGGGACCACTTACATTTACTGAGTAACTGTTACTAAGTAACTGAGTTAGGGAAACACTATTTTAAGAACAATGTTTATTTATTTTTTGGCTGCACCGAGTCTTAGTTGTGGCATATGAGATCTTACTTCCCTGACCAGGGATCAAACCCAGGCCTCCTGCATTGGGAGCTTGGAGTCTTAGCCACTGGACCACCAGGGAAGTCTTCTGGGGACTATGTGTGGGTTATCTCATTTAACCCTCGCAATAACCCTAAAAACTCGGTTAAAGTTTTATGCTTATGTTAAAGATAAGAAACTTAAATCCTGAGAGGATAAATAAGGTGCCCAGTGTTGCTGGTGGACTTCATACTCAGACTCAGAATGTTGTCTGTGGAGGCCATGCTCATCACCCTGACAACTACCCCTCCTATAGATGAACTAGGGCAGAAGTTAAGAGTCCTTTATGTTTTAACCTGGAACTTGTTACAAATAATTGAATTTAGAGTAGAGGAACTTTTTGCATAATTTGAATCTCCTTTAGCTTGAAGCATTCTCTAGTCCTCCTCAACTTACTTTTCTGGAAAAAGGTGAAGCGTACCTTATAAGTCACATGGCCAGCCCATAGAGGTGCAGAGCCAGCAAGGTGCTGGGCTGACTTTGGGGAGGAGGAGCTTGGCAGAGAAGCCATGGGCTAGAAGGCTGCCCACGGAGAAACCGCTTCATCTTCACCCATGATTCCAGCCCCTTGTCCATGTGAGACCCACCCGCCAGCCTTGCCTGCACCATCCTTGTTACCACCATCCCTGGTTCTCTTCCCCTCCCCGCCTTCCCTGACCCCTCCCAGGCCCTGTCTCCCTCGGTAATCCTTGTAAACTGTGAAGTAGATGACATCATGGCTCTGCTCCAAACCTCCATTAGCTCCTTCCCCACCTAGAATGAGATCCAAACTTCCGATCTAGGCAGCTAGGGTCAGAAGCAGGTTTGGGCAGGATCTGATGGGGTCATGGAGCAGTCAAGAGGAGCAGGTCAGTAGGGAAGAGAACAAACTTGGTCTTAGATGCATGAGATAAATACATATGCTTACGGGGCAGATTTGGTGATAGAGACCAGGGCTTTGGTTAGTCAGAGACCAGTCATCAAAGCACTAGTTTGCACAAGACAAGAAGATTGTGCCTAAATTAAATAATGAAAATACTGATTTTTTTCATTGAGGAAAGTCTTGCAACCAGAAAAAAAAAATCAGTGAAACTGATAGCAATTTTACTCCTAGATATACATTCGAGAGATATGAAAACATATTATCTGCACAGAAACTCGTATGCAAATTTTCACATTAATGTATACAAATTATCTACTATGAATAATTAGCATTATTCATAATAGTTAAAAAGTAGAAACCCAAATGTGCATTCTGATGAGTGGATGAACAAAATGTAGTATATTCATGTGATGGGATTTTATTCAACCATGCAAAGAATGACCTACTGATACATGATACAGCATGGATGGATTTTGAAGACATACTAAGTGAAAGAATCAAAACACAAAAGGCCACATGTCGTACAATTCCATTTATAGGAAGCATTCAGAACAGGCAAATCTCCAGAGCCAAAAAGCTGGTTAGTGGTTGCCTAGGATTTGGGGGAAGGCGATGAGGGTGATTCCTAAAGGACACCGGCTTTCTATTTAGAGTGATAAAAATGTTCCAAAGTTGGTTGTGGTGGTCTTTGCATAACTCTGAGGATCAGTTAAAACCCAACGAGTTGTATGCTTTAAATAATGAATTGCTTGGTATGAACTATATGTGAAATAGAAGTGCTACCAGAAGAAAGAACGAAAGGAACAAGAAGCAAATAGGTGGAATCAGCTGCGATGAAAGCAGACACCACTGGATTAAACAATAGAGAAACAAGTGATAAAAAAATTTTTAAGTCAACTGACGCAAACAGTCAACCAAACTAAACAGTTTCACGATGAGTTTGGTTTACATTCTGAGGCAAACCCCTCCTCTTTCTAGGAGTGGGTAGTAAACAGTTCTTGGACTGGCTGCCAGCCACGGACCACACTTTGAGTAGCACTAGTAGCATGGACAGATGAATTCTTAAAGGGTCTGAGAGAGATTAGCATGGATAAGAATAGCTAAGAGAGGCCTCACTGAAGATGAAAGATTGACTCAAGTTGGTGACATTTGCTTATGAGCGCCTGATCTTCATGTGTGTAGTTCAGAGCATTTGGAAACACAGCTCTAATTTTCTTTTTCTTCTTTCCAGAGACTCCAAGTGTGACTGTGATCCAGCCGGCATCGTGGGGCCCTGTGACACGGGCCGCTGTGTCTGCAAGCCAGCTGTCACGGGAGAGCGCTGTGATAGGTCTGTGTGAACTGCGGCCCTCTGGACACAGCAGGAGGTCCCCTGACAACCAGCATGAATGTGGTTCATGGAAAAGGGACACTTAAGCAATGTTGATGACCTTCTTCCTGCTCCCTGGCCTCAAAAACTAGACCTTGTTATTATTATTTTTTTAAATTTATCTTTTGGCCATACTGCATGGCGTGTGTGATTTTAGTTCCTGCTCTAGGGATGGAACTCAAGCCTCCTATGTCGGAAGTACAGAGTCTTAACCACTGGGAAGTCCTGCAAAAACTAGTCTTTAAAAAAAAAAATACAAGCAAAGGATTTCCCTGGTAGTCCAGTGGTTAAGACTCCATGCTCCCAGTTCAAAGGGCCCGGGTTTGGTCCCTGCTCAGGAAACTAGATCCCACATGTCACACAGCTAAGAGTTTACATTGCCACAATGA
This sequence comes from Ovis aries, assembly GCF_016772045.2. Lineage (NCBI taxonomy): Eukaryota > Metazoa > Chordata > Mammalia > Artiodactyla > Bovidae > Ovis > Ovis aries. The sequence goes on from NC_056065.1 coordinate 63,696,499, forward strand.
AGACGAAGATCCCACATGCCGCAGCTAAGACCCGGTGCAGTCAACTAAATAAATATTTTTTTAAAAATGCAAGCAAGGCCCCAAATCTCACTAGACTCCAAGCTTTTGCTCTGGATGCCTTCTCTGTGTATGCTGTGACAGGGCCCTGGGGAGTCCCTGGCCAGCTGGCTCTCTGTCCCAGGTGCTCTGTACAAGGTATGCAGGGATGAGGCCTCATGACTCAACTCAGTCCCAGGGAAGGCCTGGCCTAAGTAAACATGTTGGGAAAATCTTAGTCAGTGGAAATACTGCAGTGTATGGCCATAAATAACCATTGTGTGCAGACGAGGACCTGCCCAGGGATGGGGTGGTGGTTATGTGCACATACACGACCCGGGGGAGGATGTCAGAGCCACGTTGGGGCAGGTGGTACAGTGAAGCCGATCGACTCCCAGTTGCTGCTGCAGGAAATTCCTTAAATACAAACTGAGCCTGGACTTAAAACTTTTCACTCCCCTGAGACTGTTGTAAGCAGAGGGCTATGAGGTGGGCCCCAGAGGTAAAACCTTCCCCCATATTTCCTTCAAAGGAAGAAAGCAGTTCTTTGGCATGCGGCCAATCACTTATACCTGGGCAGAGGCAATGCCAGGTACATTCCTAGCTTGTGTTTTCAGCCAGTTCTTTGCTACTGGGATGGGGGTGTGAACATAGCTCAAGTGTTACAAGAGGAGTCACTTTCTGAAAACCTTTTAAATTTCAAAATAGAACAGAGAAATAGAAAGTCTCATAAAACAAATGTTGTCAGCCACGCTAATTATATGAAATTCAGTTCAGTTCAGCCACTCAGGTGTGTGCGACTCTTTGCGACCCCATGGACTGCAGCACTCCTGGCCTCCCTGTCCTTCATCAATTCCCGGAGTCTACCCAAACCCATGTCCATTGAGTCAGTGATGTCATCCAACCATCTCATCCTCTGTCATCCCCTTTTCCTCCTGCCCTCAATCTTTCCCAGCATCAGGATGTTTTCCAGTGAGTCAGCTCTTCACATCAAGTGGCCAAAGGATTGGAGTTTCAGCTTCAACATCAGTGCTTCCAATGAACACCCAGGACTGATTTCCTTTAGGATGGACTGGTTGGATCTCATTGCAGTCCAAGGGACTCACAAGAGTCTTCCCCAACACCACAGTTCAAAAGCATCAATTCTTCTGCACTTAGCTTTCTTTGTAGTCCAACTCTCACATCCATACATGACTAATTACTGGAAAAACTATAGCCTTGACTAGACGGACCTTTGTTGACAAAGTAACGTCTCTGCATTTCAATATGCTGTCTCGGTTGGTTATAACTTTCCTTCCAAGGAGCAAGTGTCTTTTAATTTCATGGCTGCAATCACCATCTGTAGTGATTTTGGAGCCCCCCAAAATAAAGTCAGCCACTGTTTCCCCATCTATTTTCCATGAAGTGATGGGACTGGATGCCATGATCTTAGTTTTCTGAATGTTGAGCTTTAAGCCAACTTTTTCACTCTCCTCTTTCACTTTCATCAAGAGGCTCTTTAGTTCTTCTTCACTTTCTGCCATAAGGGTGCTGTCATCTGCATATCTGAGGTTATTGATATTTCTCCCAGCAATCTTGATTCCAGCTTGTGCTTCCTCCAGCCCAGTGTTTCTCATGATGTACTCTGCATAGAAGTTAAATAAGCAGGGTGACAATATACAGCCTTGATGTACTCCTTTTCCTATTTGGAACCAGTCTGTTGTTCCATGTCCAGTTCTAACTGTTGCTTCCTGACCTGCATACAGATTTCCCAAGAGGCAGGTCAGGTGGTCTAGGATTCCCATCTCCTTCAGAATTTTCCACAGTATGTTGTGGTCCACACAGTCAAAGGCTTTGGCATAGTCAATAAAGCAGAAGTAGATGTTTTTCTGCAACTCTCTTGCTTTTTTAATGAAATTGGCCTTTGCTAAAAAAGTACCAGCCCCACAATATCCTCCTTCCTTCCTAGAAGTGACCACTGTTCTTCACAGTTTATCTCCCAAGTGCATCCTTAAGCGCTGTGTGTTTAGTTTTGCTGACGCCCTCCCCTTCCCTTCCTGCCTTCATCATACCTTCTTCACCCTTTCTCCTACTCACTTCTTCCTTCCTTTCTTCCTCCCCTCTTCCTTCTTTCCTTGCTTTTTAATCTCTTTTAATCTGCAGTTTTCCTCCACAGAAACTATAATGAGTTTTTAAACCCTTGATCTATAGAGGAAGAAAAAAAAAAAGACATGTATTTACTGCTGTTTATGTAGCATCTACAGTTCACAGCTTGCCTGCCTTTCTGATTTTGCACAATGAAAGTGAAGTGAAAGTGAAAGCCGCTCAGTTGTGTCCAACTCTTTGTAACCCCATGGACTATACAGTGCATGGAATTCTCCAGGCCAGAATACTAGTTTGGGTAGCCTTTCTCTTCTCCAGGGGATTTTCCCAATCCAGGGGCATTTGTCTGTCTTTTGCTGGTCCCGACTTTCCACCCTATTACCTCCTTTAAACACTTGCTCTAAGACTGAGCCAACTCTGCACAGCCCTACCTGACCCCTCCCCATCTTGCCCACTGAATTCCTTACCAAGGATGGGAAAAATCACCGTTTCCAGACCATCACGCCCAATGTGTTGCTGCTCTGCTAGAGCAAGAGAAAGTGAATATTCTTCTTGCTTTCTTAATGGGGGCCTGTGATTGTCCATCAGGAGCTCTGGGAGTGAGAGTGGTATGTGCAACTGAGTATTTCTCACGTTTGGGAACTAATGGGCTGGGTGGGAGAGAAAGTAGAAATGATCAGTCACCATATTCTCTGTGGGAATGAGAAATAACCTATAATTTGTTATTGAATATTTGTTTTGAAATTGTCCCAATTTCTGAAATGCCCCTGCAGGTGCCGACCAGGTTACTATCACCTGGATGGGAGAAACCCTGAGGGCTGTACCCAGTGTTTTTGCTACGGGCATTCAGCCAGCTGCCAAAGCTCTGGAGACTACAGTGTCCATAAAATCTTATCTACCTTCCATCAAGGTAAAGCATGCTGTTTTCTAGGTGTTTTGCTTTTATTTACTGCTGTATAGGGCTTTGTGCTTATAGACTTCTGTCTGCAGGATGGGGTCCTTGAGTCATCTTTAATAGGATGACTGTCTTTTAGCTTTAAATGTACATTATTTTGTCAGGCAATAAGAAAGAGCCTGGTGTCTTGGAAAAGTTGTATCTGAACAGTTTACTCAGACCAGCTTCTGAATGACTTATAAAAATAACTAAAAAGAGAACAGGTTTTCAACTCCCTGCATTTCCTATTAATGTACTTTAAAACCACAAAAGAATCATTGGATTGAGGGGCTTAACACAAGTCTTGGAATGGAATTCACATTCATTTGTATTACTTCTTTCATGTATGCCAAATGAGTTAATTTATGTGAAATTAGTTACCAAGCTACAAAGCACTCTAAAAATATGGGAGATTAATGTGATCTCAACTCTGAGTTTCTCTCTGAACATATTGGACCCTCTTACCTCACTCAGGCCAGACCATGTTTATGTAAGTGAAATAAAAATGCAAATTTCAGGCAGATGAAAACATGTTCTCTTATTCCAAGAGTCAGACTCAAAGACAAGAAGTTAAAGCAGGTGTAAACAGGAGTAGGTGAAGGTAAAAACCAAGTAGAGAGGTCCATAGGAAATTCTGAGGATGGTGCACGAATGTGGAAATATAAAGAAAACCCACTGGTTACTTACTCATTGCTCGTGAGTAGCAATCAAGTCTTGCCTTGTTTAACTCAATACATGATAAGGTTTGTTCTAATGAAGAGTGGTTTTACTTACGTTCCAGATGTTGATGGCTGGAAGGCTGTCCAGAGAAATGGGTTTCCTGCTAAGCTTCAATGGTCACAGCGCCATCAAGATGTGTTTAGCTCAGCACGACGATCAGACCCTGTCTATTTTGTAGCTCCTGGTATGTATGGTATTTTTCCTGTAGAAGACAACTTAGAAGACTAGGAAATCAGGGTAGAAGAATGGGGTTAGAAAATGTGAAAATCTTATCACTTAGTGTCCAGGGCAGTAGCATCTCCAGAAGACAACTGGGGCTTCAGTCCTACTGACAAAGTCACGGCCCAATAGAGCAGAACTGGGTGTCCAGGTGGTCAGATCCCGGTGCAGGTTCCTGCTTCAGTCAAATGGCAAATTTCTAAGTTTCCCACCAAGATAAGAAATAAGGACTGGGGTCAGATCTGTGGGTCTATCAGGAAGCAGATGGAAAGGTGAAGACAAAGCATTTCTCAAAGCTTTAAACCAACTGTAAATTTTACAAATATAAAAATCAGAAAAGTTGGATGGAAAAGCTCTGGTTAAAATTTTTTTTTAGATTTCTTTTTTTTTTCATGTGGCCCATTTTAAAGTCTTTATTGAATTTAGTACAATATTCCTTCTGTGTTATGTTTTAGCTTTTTGACCATGAGGTTATGTGGGATCTTAGTTCCCTGACCAGGGGTTGAACCCACACCCTGTGCATTGAGAGGCAAAGTCTTAACCACTGGACCACCAAGGAAGTCCTTCTGGCTAGAATTTCTGGTTCATATCCTTAGCTAATGTGTGATTCCTGGGCAAGGTGGCTTCCTAACTTTTCCAAACTTTAATTCCCTTAGCTATTAAGTGGAAAGAATAATGACTAACTGCCATCAAGTGTGATGATGTTTGTGCAAGTATTCTATAAACTAGAAAGCACTATGTGACAGATGGTACTATTGCTGATAGACCTGGGAATCCCTACATATCGGTCTGTCATAAGGACCAACAAAGGTCTGTCTAGTCAAAGCTATGGTTTTTCCAGTGGTCATGTATGGATGTGAGAGTTGGACCATAAAGAAAGCTAAGTGCAGAAGAATTGATGCTTTTGAACTGTGGTGTTGGAGAAGACTCTTGAGAGTCCCTTGGACTGCAAGAAGATCCAACCAGTCCACCCTAAAGGAAATCAGTCCTGAATATTCATTGGAAGGACTGATGCTGAGGCTGAAACTCCAATACTTTGGCCACCTGATGGGAAGAACTGACTCATTTGAAAAGACCCTGGTGCTGGGGAAGATTGAAGGTGGCAGGAGAAGGGGATAACAGAGGATGAGATGGTTGGATGGCATCACCGACTCGATGGACATGAGTTTGAGCAAGCTCTGGGAGTTGCTGATGGACAGGGAAGGCTGGTGTGCTGCAGTCCACGCGGTTGCAAAGAGTCAGACATGTCTGAGCGACTGAACTGAACTGATAAGGGCCACACTGTGAATCATGTAATAGATGGAATTGTCTTATAATGAGGCCCTTTTGGCATTTCATTAATTAACCCTTCTTCATAGCCAATAGCAGTATGGCCATGTCCAGTGCCATGAACTGGCTCTTCTGAAAGAGTAGTTTGTGGGGAGTGACGGGTGAATAATACAGAGCTCCAAAAGAAATTGCCAACATCCATGCAAACCTGCTCACTCCTTTTCTTCTCTAGTCTCACAGCTGATCCTAGTCTTTTTGATCTGTTTCACAGCCAAATTTCTTGGGAATCAACAGGTGAGCTATGGGCAGAGCCTGTCTTTTGACTACCGTGTGGACAGGGGAGGCCGACACCCATCTGCCCATGACGTGATTCTGGAAGGTGCTGGTCTACAGATCACAGCTCCCTTGATGCCACGTGACAAGACACTGCCTTGTGGGATCACCAAGACTTACACGTTCAGGTAAAGAGAAAGACTAGTAGTGAGTCAAATAAAGCAAACGGTGACTGAGTCTGCTTCCTCTGTTTACTCATTCAGTGATCATTCATTTATTCAATAAGCGTTTTGAGCACCTTTTATGGACCAAATATGGTGTTATGTGCTGAGACAGGTCATGATTGCTGCCCGCAAGCCCCTGACAGGCTAATGGGGGAGAAAAATAAACTGATGATTACAGGGCAGCTTGTAAGAGACAAAGTGGACACAAGTGTTTTGAATACATGCAGGAGGCATCAGTAACTTGCATTGGAGTGATCTAGGAAACCTTATGGCAACCCACTCCAGTGTTCTTGCCTGGAGAATCCCAGGGACGGGGGAGCCTGGTGGGCTGCTGTCTATGGGGTCACACAGAGTCGGACACGACTAAAGCGACTTAGCAGCAGGAAAGCTTACCGAGAAGATGTGACAATGAGGAGTAACTTTCTAAGGAAAGAAAAGGAGTGAAGGTTAGCGTGGCAGAAAAAGTGTGTTTGAGGAAGTTTTGCACATTTAGGAAATTCTAAGTGATTAGGCATGAGTGGGACATGGAGTAGGGGAGAGGAATACAGTGAGAAGTGAGGTCAGAGAAGAGGTGGAGGTAAGGTCATGGATGGTCCTGTGTGTGTCTAAGGAAGTTACATGTTATCCTGTGAAATGGGAGTTTTTTTGAAATATGATTGACCTACAACACTATGTTAGTTCCAGGTCAATAACAGAGTGATTCAACGTTTCTATACATTACAAAATGATCACAACAATTCTAGTTACCACCTGCCACTATACAGTGTTAGTACATTCTTGACTGTATTTCCCAGGCTGTACATTTCATCCTTGTGGTTCATTTATTTTATACCTGGAACTTTTTACCTTTTAATCTCTCTTACCTAGTTCACTCATCCCCCACACCCTCCCTTCTTATGACCCTGTTTTTGTTTCATTATGTTGGTTTATTAGATTTTACACATAAATGCAATCATGCGATATTTGTCTTTCTCTGTCTGAATTCTTTCACTTAGCATAACACCCTCTAGGTCCATCCCTGTTGTTGCAAATGGCAAGAATTCATTCTTTTTATGGCTGAGTAGTATTCCATCACACACACACAGTCGACATCTTCTTTATCTGCTATTGATGGACATTTTCCATTTCTTGGCTATTGTGAATAATGTTGTAGTGACATATAGGTGTATTTCTCTTTGAATTGGTGTTCTTGTTTCTTTCAGAAGAATACCCAGAAGTGGACTTGCTGGATCATATAGTAGTTCTATTTTTAATCTTTTTGAGGAACCTCCACACTGGTTTCCATAGCACCTGAACCAATTTACATTCCCACCAACAGTGCACAAACATTCCCTTTTCTCCACATCCTTGCCAACACTTGTTACTTGTTGTCTTTTTGATAATAGCCCTTCTGACAGGTGTGAGATGGTATCTCATCGTGGTTTTGGTTTACATTTCTTTGATGATTAGTGATGTTGAGCATCTTTTCATGTGCCTATTGCCCATCTGTATTCCTTCTTTGGAAAACTGTTTATTTAGGTCCTCTGCCCATATTTTAATTGGGCTGTTTGTTTTTTTGATGTTGAGTTGTGTAACTTATATGTATTTTTTGGATAATAATCCTTTATCAAATACATCATTTGCAGATATTTCTCTCTAGTATGGGAATTTTGAATGGTGGGTACAGAGAGTTCAGGGGAGGGGATGTGCCTATCAAATGCTTAATAGTATATCAGAGGCTGAGAATTCAAGATGAAGAAACATGGTCTTTGTCTTCCAAGAGCTCTTGTCTCGTAGGGTATGTTATTTGTGCAAACATAATACAGTATAAAATCACTTCCGTGGTGGTTCATGCTCATGGGGACTTGGGAGGAAAGGAAGGAGTGGCTTAGTTCTGTCTGAAGAAGTCAGGAAAAGCTTCTCTAGGAGGACTGTGTGGACTGAGAACAGGAATAAGCGCAAGGCTTTGCCAGGGACAAATCAGGACAACCTGCATATGTGAGTATATGTGGGAATGTGCAGGCATAGTATAGGGCACTGGTAAGCAGTAGTTATAGCTGGAACACAGCTAGTACAGGGGACATGGGCAGATAAAGTTAAAAGGGCTGGGAAAAGACCCAGCATGTCATGTCTAGGTGCTGAGATCTGGCCCATGCCTGCAAGATGATGGAAATCTATTGAGAGATTAGAAGTAGAGAAGCGACAGGATCAGATGTGAAAGCTGGGTGCAAATCCTGTGTGGAGGATGGTTTGGGTAACTGAACCATCAGATCACATTCACAGTGGTTCAAATGAAGGTTGTTGGGGGCCTACTCCAGGGTAGAAGTAAAGGCAATAATGTATAGAAGACCCATAACACACACTGTGTTCTTAAATAACCAATTGCAGCTTATTCTGATACACACACTTAGCTCTCCATGCCGGAACACCCGTTCCCACATTCTCAGCTTGGTGAACTACTCTTTGAGATTCAGCTTACAGGTTTTCCCTTTGTATTTGCCTTCTCAGAACCCCCGGTAAGGTACAGTCCATCGTGAATTTCTGTGGCGTGCTGTTCATGCGTTTCTCACAGCACTCTCTGCTTTGTATCATAATTACATATTTACCCACCACCTTGGGTAGACATTGATCACCTCACTCTACTTGTCTTTGTATTCTCTGTCCTAATACAGCTTCTAGCTCAAAACAAGTGTACAGTAAATGCTTATTTCATGGATCAATGGATGAGGCAAAAGGGTTAGGGTTGTTCCTGAAAGAGCTATTCCAGTAAAAACCAAAAAACAACATTAAAATTTAAAAATAGTACAGGGGCTGGTGATGTGATACACCAAGGCAACATGATGCCAAAACTAAGAAGTATTAGACATGGACAGTGTAAAAGGTGGACACTGACTTGTGCGAACAGGAGGTGAAACATGCTCAGATAAAAAATCACTTAAACAACAAAACCAAACATGAATGACGGCTTTTCAAAATCAGAGCTTCTGGAACTCAGATGTTCCTGCTATTAGGTTTCGTGTGACCAAGAGTAGAAAGTGGTCTTTGAGGACTTGGACCCATACTGGATGCCGTAACCCCTGGAGTTCAGCATCCTACACTCCATCACATCCTGTGGGGCTTGCATTCCCCACGGAGTGGGAAAGCTCCAGGCTTGTGCCTACAGGGATATGGCTCCTTCATCCTCCTCTAAGGGCTGTGAAGGGGCTTAGTTGTTCCTGCACTCTCGGGCATAATTGAATCAGGTATACACATTATAAGATTTGATAAGAGCTGGATTTTTCACCTTTTGGTTTTAAATCATGCAGATTAAATGAACATCCAAGCAGTAATTGGAGACCCCAGCTGAGTTACTTTGAGTATCGGAGGTTACTGCGGAACCTCACAGCCCTGAGGATCCGAGCTACCTACGGAGAATACAGTAAGTGACTAAAAGAAAGGAATTCCTCCCTTGTTAGGTTTTCGTTTAACTTGCTTCAGCTCTCTAACTTGGTGACAATCTCCAAACAGGTGGACAAACTATGAATGGTTTTGATGTAGAATCTCCGATTGGGTCTACATTTTTACATTCTACAAGATGTTGTTAACACATTATTGACCAGAGATGTATTAATACATCTTTTGTTACCCAAACATTATTGACCAGAATATTTCAATATAACAAATCGCCAACCACAAGCTTTAGTTTCTGCAAAAATCTCCCAGTCAGTAAAGAGTTACGAAGGAGTATTTCTTGAAAAGAGGTCACATCAATGAAGAATAAATGATGCTGCCTTGCCAGAGAGTCTCTGAATTTAGATTGAAGCCGATTATTTGAAGAAGGTAACCTACAGCAAAAGGGCACATTCCCTTAGCTCAGAAGTGGCATCTACAACACCGTTCTCTTTATTTCTTGAGTAGTTTTCCTTTGGGATTGTACTTGGTGCTACCATCTTTGGACATCACCATGTATTTTGTAAATTCTTATTATTGAACTTTCTACATACTATGCACTATGTTGGGTTCTCCTTATCATGATTGGAATTATTTAAATGAGACTGCTTAAGCTTTTTAGCATCCATGTAAAAAGGATCCATGGCTAACATGCACCTTTTCCATGTCACTGATACAGTGAATAAAGCAGGAAGTGGAAAAGGTGTTTACTAACAATTTATTGAGTCTTTACTATGTGCCAAGCACACTACAATACATGCATTGTCTCATTTAATTTCATGACAACGTGGGATGTGGATACCTCTGTCATTTCTCTTCTGTAGCTGAGGAAACACAGTCAGAGGTGTTATGTGACTTGTCCAATTCACAGAGCTAGTGAGGATCAAGCCAGAATTCAAATCCTGATTTTTCTGACACCAGAACCAGTGCACTCAGCGATGATGAAGTGCTATACCATTATGCATGCCAGAGGGAGTGAATGTCATCTGGGCTATCAATGAAAAAATTAATCAATAGTCAATCTATACTCTGATATAAGATAAAAGGTTTTAAAAAAGAGTCAATCTAAGAAAGAAATGGAAAATCTTATTCAAGCCAATATAAGAAGTAGAGCCTGGAGGCTGTCTCTCGGAAAGTTCTGAGAACAGTTCCAAAGAGGTAAAGGGGAATCCAGTATGTAAGCGACCTTGGAAGGGAGTGCGTGCAGTCAAGCACAAGTCTTGGTAGAAGGGTTACTGCTCTTCCCAGGGGACAGATATCTTAATTAATGGTTTTAGTGCTTTTCTAAGTATGAGGAGATGCAATAAACTGGATTCATAAAATTTTTTCCTGAAAAGATCTTAGATAGATCGGCCCCTTAGATAGGGCCGGTTTTGTCCGATTTCTTAGAGCACAAGGTACTTCATTCTGATCTTTGTCGTGAATTCCTTTCAGGATGTGTTGCAGGTCAGCGACCGCAGTGGCTAAAGACCTGATTCTTATAGAACAGGATAGTGGGCAGTGTTCTTTAGTTTACAGTCCCTTTCCCTTCTGTCTTAATTTCAGTCATGGTTTGGGAGGTATTTTGTGACCAGTTTGTCCCATGGCACCAGAAATGCACATTCCCAAGTCAAGTGAGGACTTTTTTGATAGGCCACAGGAAGTGCTGTTACTGGACCAGTTTCTGTTAACAGTAACCAAAAGCCTCTGGACCACCTGTCTTACTGGTCTGTTACGGTCCTCAGAACAGTTCCCTTTTGCTGCTTCTTCCCATACTGTACATTATTACAACCACTGATCTTGTAAAACTATATATTTGATCAACTTGTTTCCAGTCATCTAATTATCATTAATTTTATCTGAGGCTCAGTCACACATTTGGTGGGTTTCCCAGGTGGCTCAGTGGTAAAAGAATCTGCTTGTCAGTGCAGGAGATGTAAGAGACATGGGTTCAGTCCCTGGGTCGGAAAGATCCCCTGAAGGAGGAAATGGTAACCCACCCCAGTATTCTTGCCTGGAGAATCCCATGGACAGAGGAACCCGGCAGGCTACAGTCCCTGGGGGTCACAAAAAGTCGGACAAAACTGAGTGACTGAGCATGCATGCATACATTTGCAGGGAACTTTAATCTTGTAAAATAGGCAGCATATAATATAACTAGTAACATTAATAAGGTCATAAGCAAGTATTTAAGAACTTCCATTAGGTGTGGCCCAATCTTTCCAGGTGTCTGACTAGTCCGTTCTGCACCAATCACTGTCTTTAAGGGAAATGATATATTGGCATTGACATAAAGTTCACCAAAGATGTCTGCACACACAAGGCAAGTAAGCAGGAGGTCACTGTGACCCCTTACCAGGACTGACAAAGGAATGTTATGTCTAAGGAGTTACATGGCTGGCGCCAGAAGGAGAAAAATTGATCTTTGTGGTTGAGCAGGTATTTCTGCCACATGGGAGGTCTGCTTACCACATGATGCCGCTGCACAATGTAAGTAGAGGGGAAGAAGGAGGCCAAAGGGCAGAGAGAAAGTTTTATGTCTAAATTTTCCTTGTCTTGCCTTAAAATGTGAATTTCTTTAATTAAGGAGTTAAGAAAAAATCCAATGTGAGGCCTGACTTTAGATCCCTGGACCTAACCACTTGTTGCTTCCCACCTGTCTTCTCTCTTGCAGGTACTGGGTACCTCGACAACGTGACCTTGATCTCAGCCCGCCCCATCTCAGGAACCCCAGCACCCTGGGTTGAACAATGTGTATGTCCTGTTGGGTACAAGGGACAGTTCTGCCAGGAATGTGCTTCTGGCTACAAAAGAGATTCAGCCAGACTGGGACCTTTTGGCACCTGTATTCCTTGTAACTGCCAAGGGGGAGGGGCCTGTGATCCAGACACAGGTGAGTGAAAAGATACCTGAACCAGGCGGTTCGGGGCACAGCCAGGTGACCGGGGTCTCCCGTGGAAGAGAGAGCTGTGCAGGAAAGGCGGTGCCTGAACTCATTTCCGAGATGGGAAAGGATTAAGGAGAGCAGGGCTGGACTCAAGGGAAGATGGACATGGCGCTTTATTACATTCCATCCTTTTCATGATGGAAATGCCACAAGGTTGTGAGAAAGGTGCTAGGTTACAGGAAATGGTTGTCACGGTTCAGTGCTGGGTGGGGGAGCTGGCGTCAAATTGCAAGAATTGTTTGGGGAGATCAAAGGCAGTGTCAGGACCTGAATGAATGTGCCGACAAGTGGTGGGGAAGAGGGGAGCGGTGTTAACTTATGGATGGTGGTAAAAGGAGTGCGTGTCTGCCTAGCCTGGGAGAGGGAGGGTGAGATTCAGGGTCGTGGCCATGTTTAGAGTTGGTAGGAGGGCAGAGGGGAGGGCCAGCGCTCAGGCACTCTGGGGAAAGCTGCAGAAAGGGAGGCTTTGAATTACCAAGCCCTGCCTCCCACGCGTCGTCCTCTGTATTAAAGAAAGTGGAGAGTTTTACCCGCTCATTTCTCTGCCCCTCCGTTCTGCCTCTGCCTCCCAGGAGATTGTTACTCGGGGGATGAGAACCCCGACATCGAGTGTGCGGACTGCCCCATCGGTTTCTACAACGACCCGCACGACCCCCGCAGCTGCAAACCCTGTCCCTGTCGCAATGGATTCAGCTGCTCCGTGATGCCAGAGACAGAGGAGGTGGTGTGCAATAACTGCCCCCACGGCGTCACTGGTGAGGCCAGCTGCCCACCCTGTCCTCCTGCCATGCATCTGTCCTATCCAAGGGATCTCCAGGGACTGCTCATGACTCAGGGTTATTCTCAATGGGCTCGTTTTAAAAATAAGGAGAGATCGATGCCCAAGAGCTGATGTGGATTGAAGAAGGGCGGGGCGTGGAGCTATGGGAGGACACAAGTAAAGCTGTTTTAAGAGGTTTGCCATTAGGAGGTGAAGTTGTCAGATGAAATATAGAGTTTAACTAAGTTTCAAAAAATGAACCCCAAGGAGGGACTTCCCCGGTGGCCCAGTTGTTAAGATTTCACATTCCAATGGGGTGAAGATCGGGGGTGGGGATGGGATGCAGGTTTGATCTCTAGTTGGGGGTCTAGGATCCCACATGCCACATGGCCAAAAAACCCAAAGATAAGTAATATTGTAACAAATTCAATATAGATTTTAAAAAAGGTCCTCATCAAAAACAAACAAAAAAAATTGAACCAAGCTAAAGAAGGGAAACTAAGTAACGTTATACGTGTCACACCTCTCTGCTGGTTGGTCTCAAAGAGCTTGTCTTGAGCCGCAGCCTTGGTGGTTTGGTGCTCCATCTGACTTTTCCCTAGCCAGCTTGTTAACTGGCAGGAAGGCCCCTGGTGGTGCTTGTGTTCTAGAATCTGTGACCACCGTGGTGTGGAAGAGTCAGCCTCCTGCTGTGAGTTCCTGCTCCTGAGCCTGCTGTTCTGGGGTTCCAGGTGGAGGAAGCTCTTCTGGGGAGTAGCATAATTTCAGCCTCTGCCTCTGGTTTTGAGGCTAATCGATGATCACGTGCGTGGCTTGACTCGTGGTTCCTTCCAGGCGCCCGCTGTGAGCTCTGTGCCGACGGCTACTTTGGGGACCCCTTTGGGGAACATGGTCCAGTGAGGCCTTGTCAGCCCTGTCAGTGCAGCAACAATGTGGACCCCAATGCCCCCGGGAACTGCGACCGCCTGACAGGCAGGTGTCTGAAGTGCCTTTACAACACGACCGGTGCCCACTGCGACCAGTGCAAAGCTGGCTACTATGGGGACCCCTTGGCCCCCAACCCAGCGGACAAGTGTCGAGGTAGGACTGTACCCCTACGCAGACTCACCAGGCTCTGTGTGTGTGTGTGTGTGTGCGCGTGTGTGTGCATGTACACGTGTGAGAACGTACAAATGGGCAAGGCTGACCGCAGGGAATATTGTGATGCTACTTTGGCTTCTCAGACTTGCCTGGACCTTTCACTGATCAGAAGTCTTAAGACCAATTTCCCCTGCAGCAGGGCTCTGGCAGTCAGAGCCAGAGGATGTCGAAAGGGTTAAGGCTGAGTGGGAGAAGGGAAAAGGGCCAGGTTTACATTCCAAACTGGAAGAGGAGATAAAATGGGGCTGCCTCGTATGCTAGTCCCCAGGCTGGTAGGCAGGCAAGTGGCCGCCAGACCCCTAAGAGGAAGGTAATAAATGACTCAAGACGAAGCCTGGACACATTGAAGTGGGAGGGGAGTGGGCTGTAAAGTAGTTGGAGAGACCCTCTCAGGAAGTCAGTGTGATTGATGTACAGAAAGGTGACAGTCCACACGTCTCCTGAGGAGGTCGGGCTTCAAAGCAGTAGCTCTCGTGGAGCATTCCTGGGGGCTGCTTCAGATCAGATCAAAGCAGGAGTGTGCACCCCGGGCCTCTTGCTCAGCCCTTCTTTCAAGCCTTTGCACGTGTTCTGTTCTAGAGGCAAATTCAGTTCAAGGTAGCTGGCCTGCCACTTAGACTCACCCCTCAGTCACCAAGGTCCCAGACCAGCCTGGTACCCAGAACTCAGGCTTGCTTATTTTAAGGTCCAGAGTGGCTCTGGGGACCCAGATTGGAGGCTCCCCAGGAGGTCTGCAGGGCGTCCAGAGCCCCTCATTCACACCAGAGTGCCCAGCCCTGGGAATGCTTGAGGACCTCTGTGCAACTTAGGGCTTCTCTCCAGGGGCACAAATTCTACCTGCCCTGACCCCAGCTTGTGGGTTAGCTGTGATGTCATATGATAGGAAGCATTCACATGACATCAGCAGTATGAGTTTAAGTCCAGTTTTTTAGCATACCTCTTGTATTATTCTGATCTTGCCAATTAATTTCTCTGAGTCTCAGTTTCCTCATATGGACCATTAATATTTTACTCAAAGTGGTTGCAAAGATAAAATAGCATATGAGAAAGCACACTGTAAACTATATAATTCCATCTGAAAAGAAGAGTGAAATTGTTAGTTGCTTAGTCACGTTCAATTCTTTGCTACTCCATATACTGTAGCCCACTAGGCTACTCTGTCCATGAGATTCTCCAGGCAAGAATACTGGATGGGTTGCCATCTCCTTCTCTGGGGATCTTCCCAACCCAGGAATTGAGCCCAGGTTTCCTGCATTGCAGGCAGATTCTTTACTGTCTGAGCCACCAGGGAAGCCCATATCTATAAAGTGCTATTAATAGAGATTTCACTGCCTTTAGACAATACAATTTTTTTCACTGAACTATCTTTTATCAAGCTCTTACCATGTGTGCAGTGTGGAGCTAGATACCGAGGTTGTAATAATGAATAAGTCAGCCCAGCTCGGCAAAGAGCTCATATGCTAATAAGGAAGACATATAAATATGGAAGCAAATAATAACATATGCTCAGACATTATTCCAAGTGTTTTGTGATCACTGAAGTTGGAGTACCCAGAGAATCACTCCATTTGAGCAGCGTTTCACCCACTGTTATATCCTCAGCTCCTAGAACAGAATGTGATGCATAGTGCTACTGAATCAGTTTGATTGAATAAAGGTACTGCTTTACTGAATTCTCTATGTCAAAGGCAGCAGAGCAGAAGCAAAACAGCACTGGCTCTTTCCAAGTTCTCATTCTTGCCATCTTCTTGCTGTATGTCCTAGGATAGATTACTCAACCTCTCTGAGCCCATATTTCTCATCCGTAATATGCAGAGAGGTGTCTACCTCTGGCATATTGTAGGCCCAGAAGAAATGTTACTCTCCCTGTGAGCAAACCCAGAATGTCTGTGGAATATCCAAGAGACTTACAATTTAATGGGGGGAGATAAATCAGTGTCACTAGAAAGGATGGGCTGTTGAAGTGTCTCTTCATCCACACACACACACCCCAAACAAACCTGCCAGATGATTCCCAAGACTTCTCTGTGTTGGGAATGTGCTTGGAGACATAGCCAAGAAACTAATCCAACACAACATGAATCAACAAGGGCAAAGAAGGGTTTTGCTCTGGGTAACTGGATCTTCCTTTTATCTTTGCTATACTTCCAGGTTCCAGAATTAGTTTGACATGA
Source organism: Ovis aries (assembly GCF_016772045.2). Classification (NCBI taxonomy): domain Eukaryota; kingdom Metazoa; phylum Chordata; class Mammalia; order Artiodactyla; family Bovidae; genus Ovis; species Ovis aries. The sequence continues at coordinate 63,712,664 of NC_056065.1, forward strand.
AAGCTTCCTGTTTGTCTTTTGTCTCTAGCTTGCAACTGCAACCCAATGGGCTCGGGGCCCGTGGAGTGTAGAAGTGATGGCAGCTGTGTTTGCAAGCCAGGATTTGACGGCCTCCGCTGTGACCATGCAGCATTAATCAACTGTCCAGCTTGCTATAATCAAGTGAAGACTCAGGTGTGCGTGCTAGCCAGCCCTCACCTTCACAAGTAAAATCCTGAAGCATCTTCTGGGTGGTTCTGTCACAAACCCAGGCTCCTCCTAGTCTCCTAAGGACAGAAGTGGGGATTACTATTTCTCTCTTGAAAAAAATTTTCCACATAGTAGTAATAATACTTCAGAGTTATGTTCTTATATGTACCATTTTTGAAAAATGTGTTATTCTTCAAAAGTCACATAGGTGGAATCGAAAATGCCACCCATGTCCACTGAATCTGAATTCAGTGCTCTATTATAATATGCCACTTTCTCGATGGATTTTTCCCAAGAAATGTCCTTATGAAACAAACAAAGGAAACCTAAACACATAAAAGAGATGTCATGGGTCACTGCCTTGTCATGGCAAAGGGGCTTGCATAACTCAATGAATTTATGAGCCATGCTGTGCAGGGACACCCAAGACGGGTAACAGTGAAGAATTCTGACAAACGTGGTCCACTGAAGGAGGGAATGGTGAGTCTCTCCAGTATTCTTGCCTTGAGAACTCCATGAACAGTATGAAAAGGCAAAAATATACGACACTGGAAGATGAGCTCCCCCACGTTGGAAGATGTTGGAGAGATAGCTCCAGAAAGAAAGAAGTGGCTGGGCCAAAGTGGTTCTAATGCTCAGTTGTGAATGTGTCTGGTGGTGAAAGTAAAGCCCAATACTGTAAAGAACAATACTGCATAGGAACCTGGAATGTTAGGTCCATGAATCAAGGTGAATTGGATGTGGTCAAGCAGGAGATGGCAAGAGTGAACACGGATATTTTAGGAATCAGTGAACTAAAAAGGACGGGAATGGGTGAATTTAATTCAGATGACTATTGTAACTACAATGGTCTGTGCAAGAATCCCTTAGAAGAACTGGAGTAGCCCTCATAGTCAACAAGAGTCTGAGATGTAGTACTTGAGTGCAGTCTCAAAAATGGCAGAATGATCTCAGTTTGTTTCCAAGACAAACCATTCAACATCACAGTAATCCAAGTCTATGCCCTGATCACAATGCTGAAGTTGACTGGTTCTATGAAGACTTACAGGACCTTCTAGAACTAACACCCTCCAAAAAAAGATGTCCTTTTCATCATAGGGGACTGGAATGCAAAAGTAGGAAGTCAAGAGATACCTGGAATAACAGGCAAGTTTGGCCTTGGAGTACAAAATGAAGCAAGGCAGATGCTAACAGAGTATTGCCAAGAGAACACACTGGTCATAACAAACAATATCTTCCAACAACAACTCTCTTCCACCAGCTTCCCTGGCGGCTCAGAGGTTAAAGCGTCTGCCTGCAATGTGGGAGACCTGGGTTCGATCCCTGGGTCGGGAAGATCCCCTGGCGAATTAAATGGCAACCCACTCCAGTATTCTGGCCTGGAGAATCCCATGGATGGAGGAGCCTGGTGGGCTACAGTCCACAGGGTCGCAAAGAGTCGAGCACGACTGAGCAACATCACTTCACTTCACTTTCAACAACACAAGAGACGACTCTATACATGGATATCACCATATTGTCAATACTAAAATCAAACTGATTGTATTCTTAGCAGCTAAAGATGGAGAAGCTCTATACAATCAGCAAAAACAAGACTGGGGAACTGACTGTGGCTCAGATCATGAGCTCCCTATTACAGTCAGACTTCAGTTGAAGATAGTAGGGAAAACCATTAAGCCATTCAGGTATGACCTAAATCAAATCCCTGATGGTTATATAGTGGAGGTAACAAATTAGTTCAGTTCAGTTCAGTCGCTCAGTCGTGTCCGACTCTTTGCGACTCCATGAATCGCAGCACGCCAGGCCTCCCTGTCCATCACCAACTACCGGAGTTCACTCAGACTCACGTCCGGCCATCCAGCCATCTCATCCTGGGTCGTCCCCTTCTCCTCCTGCCTCCAATCCCTCCCAGCATCAGAGTCTTTTCCAATGAGTCAGCTCTTCCCATGAGGTGGCCAAAGTACTGGAGTTTCAGCTTTAGCATCATTCCTTCCAAAGAAATCCCAGGGCTGATCTCCTTCAGAATGGACTGGTTGGATCTCCTTGCAGTCCAAGGGACTCTCAAGAGTGTTCTCCAACACCACAGTTCAAAAGCATCAATTCTTTGGCGCTCAGCTTTCTTCAGAGTCCAACTCTCACATCCATACATGACCACAGGAAAAACCACAGCCTTGACTAGATGGACCTTTGCTGGCAAAGTAATGTCTCTGCTTTTCAATATGCTTTCTAGGTTAGTCATAGCCTTTCTTCCAAGGAGTAAGCATCTTTTAATTTCATGGCTGCAGTCACCATCTGCAGTGATTTTGGAGCCCAAAAAATAAAGTCAGCCACTATTTCCACTGTTTCCCCATCTATTTCCCATGAAGTGATGGGACCAGATGCCATGATCTTCGTTTTCTGATTGTTGAGCTTTAAGCCAACTTTTTCACTCTCCTCTTTCACCTTCATCAAGAGGCTTTTTAGTTCCTCTTCACTTTCTGCCATAAGGATGGTGTCATCTGCATATCTGAGGTTATTGATATTTCTCCCAGCAGTCTTGATTCCAGCTTGCCCTTCTTCTAGCCCAGCATTTCTCATGATGTACTCTGCATAGAAGTTAAATAAGCAGGGTGACAATATATAGCCTTGACGTACCCCTTTTCCTATTTGGAACCAGTCTGTTGTTCCATGTCCAGTTCTAACTGTTGCTTCCTGACCTGCATACAGATTTCTCAAGAGGCAGGTCAAGTGGTCTGGTATTCTGATCTCTTGAAGAATTTTCCAGTTTATTGTGATCCACAGTCAAAGGCTTTGGCATAGTCAATAAAGCAGAAAAAGATGTTTTTCTGGAATTCTCTTGCTTTTTCGATGATCCAGTGGGTGTTGGCAATTTGATCTCTGGTTCCTCTGCCTTTTCTAAAACCAGCTTGAACATCTGGGAGTTCACAGTTCATGTATTGCTGAAGACTGGCTTGGAGAATTTTGAGCATTACTTTACTAGCATGTGAGATGAGTGCAATTGTGTGGTAGTTTGAGCATTCTTTGTCATTGCCTTTCTTTGGGATTGGAATGAAAACTGACCTTTTCCAGTCCTGTGGCCACTGCTGAGTTTTCCAAATTTGCTGGCATATTACAGCATCATCTTTCAGGATTGGAAATAGCTCAACTGGAATTCCATCACCTCCCCTAGCTTTGTTCATAGTGATGCTTCCTAAGGCCCACTTGACTTCACATTCCAGGATGTCTGGCTCTAGGTGAGCGATCACATCATCGTGATTATCTGGGTCATGAAGCTCTTTTTTGTACAGTTCTTGTGTATTCTTGCCACCTCTTCTTAATATCTTCTGCTTCTGTTAGGTCCATACCATTTCTGTCCTTTATCAAGCCCATCTTTGTGTGAAATATTCCCTTGGTGTTTCTAATTTTCTTGAAGAGATCTCTAGTCTTCCCCATTTTGTTGTTTTCTTCTATTTCTTTGCATTGATCGCTGAGGAAGGCTTTCTTATCTCTCCTTGCTATTCTTTTGGAACTCTGCATTCAGATGCTGTATCTTTCCTTTCCTCCTTTGCTTTTTGTTTCTCTTCTTTTCACAGCTATTGGTAAGGCCTCCCCAGACAGCCATTTTGCTTTTTTGCATTTCTTTTCCATGGGGATGGTCTTGATCCCTGTCTCCTGTACAATGTCATGAACCTCATTCCATAGTTCATCAGGCACTCTATCTATCAGATCTAGGCCCTTAAATCTATTTCTCACTTCCACTGTATAATCATAAGGGATTTGATTGAGGTCATACCTGAATGGTCTAGTGGTGTTCCCTACTTTCTTCAATTTGAGCCTGAATTTGGTAATAAGGAGTTCATGATCTGAGCCACAGTCAGCTCCTGGTCTTGTTTTTGTTGACTGTATAGAGCTTCTCCATCTTTGGCTGCAAAGAATATAATCAATCTGATTTCGGTGTTGACCATCTGGTGATGTCCATGTGTAGAGCCTTCTCTTGTGTTGTTGGAAGATGGTGTTTGCTATGACCAGTGCATTTTCTTGGCAAAACTCTATTAGTCTTTGCCCTGCTTCATTCCATATTCCAAGGCCAAATTTGCCTGTTACTCCAGGTGTTTCTTGACTTCCTACTTTTGCATTCCAGTCCCCTATAATGAAAAGGACATCTTTTTTGAGTGTGAGTTCTAAAAGGTCTTGTAGGTCTTCATAAAACTGTTCAACTTCAGCTTCTTCAGCATTACTGGTTGGGGCATAGACTTGGATTACTGTGATACTTAATGGTTTGCCTTGGAAACGAACAGAGATCATTCTGTCATTTTTGAGATTGCACCCAAGTACTGCATTTCAGACTCTTTTGTTGACCATGATGGCTACTCCATTTCTTCTGAGGGATTCCTGTCCGTAGTAGTGTATATAATGGTCATCTGAGTTAAATTCACCCATTCCAGTCCATTTTAGTTCGCTGAGTCCTAGAATGTCGACGTTCACTCTTGCCATCTCTTGTTTGACCACTTCCAATTTGCCTTGATTCATGGACCTGACATTCCAGGTTCCTATGCAATATTGCTCTTTACAGCATTGGACCTTGCTTCTGTCACCAGTCACATCCACAGCTGGGTATTGTTCTTGCTTTGGCTCCATCCCTTCATTCTTTCTGGAGTTATTTCTCCACTGATCTCCAGTAGCGTGTTGGGAACCTACTGACCTGGGGAGTTCCTCTTTCAGTATCCTATCAATTTGCCTTTTCATACTGTTCATGGGGTTCTCAAGGCAAGAATACTGAAGTGGAGGTGACAAATAGATTCAAGGAATTAGATCTGATAGAGTGTCTAAAGAACTATGGATGGAGGTTCATAACCTTGTACAGGAGGCAGTGACCAAAACCATCCCCAATAAAAAGAAATGCAAGATGGCCAAGTGGTTATTTGAGGAGGCTTTACAAATAGCTGAGGAAAGAAGAGAATCAAAAGACAAGGGAGAAACGGAAGGATATACCCAACTGAATGCAGAGTTCCAGAGAACAGCAAGGAGTGAGAAGAAAGCCTTCTTAAGTGAACAATGCAAAGAAACAGAGGAAGACAATAAAATGGGGAAGTCTAGAGATCTCTTCAAGATAATTGGAGACATCAAGGGAGTATTTCATGCAAGGATGGGCACGATAAAAGACAGAGACAGTAAGGGACTTAACAGAAGCAGAAGAGATTAAGAAGAGGTGGCAAGAACACACAGAAGAACTATACAAAAAAAAGGTCTTAATGACCTAAATAACCATGATGGTGTGTCGCTCACCTAGAGCCAGACATCCTAGAATGTAAAGTCAAGTGGGCCTTAGAAGCATTACTAACCACAAAATTTCACTTCATGGCAAATAGAAGGAGAAAAAGTGGAAACAGTGACAGATTTTATTTTCCTGGGCTCCAAAATCACTGTGGATAGAGACTGCAGCCATGAAATTAAAAGATGCTTGCTCCTTGGTAAGAAAGCTATGACAAACCTAGACAGCATATTTAAAAAGCAGAGACATCACTTTGCCAACAAAAGTCCATGTAGTCGAAGCTATGGTTTTTCCAGCGGTCACGTACAGATGTGAGAGTTGGACCATTAAGAAGTCTGAGAGCCAAAGAATTGGTGATTTCAAATTGTGGTGCTTGAGAAGACTTTTGAGTTCCTTGGACAGCGAGGAGTTCAAATCAGTCAATCCTAAAGGAAATCAACCATGGATATCCGTTGGAAGGACTGATGCTGAAGCTAAAACTCCAGCACTTTGGCCATGTGATGTGTAGAGCTGACTCATTGGAAAAGACCCTGATCCTGGGAAAAACAGAGGGCAGGAGGAGAACAGGGTGACAGAGGATGAGATGGTTGGGTGGCATCAGCGACTCAATGGACGCGAGTTTGGGCAAATTTCGGGATATAGTGAAGGACAGGGAAGCCTGGCGTGATGCAGTCTATGGGGTTGCAGAGGTTGGACATGATTTAGCGACAGAACAACAACAACATAAAAGATATGTTGTTTATCTTTTATTCCACAAAAGAGGAATCTAAAGGTGTCAGGGCTCCAAACAGAAATGGCCTCCAGAAATTTCTCATTCAAATTCCAGAGAAGAATGAAATTAATGTTGTTGTTAATTATGAATTATTATTTTTACTGGAGTGAAGGGCAGGGGAGGGAAGGGTCCAAACAGAACCCAAATGTAGAACAAACTCAACCTGTTTTTAAAAATTTATCTATTTAACCAGCCTCTATAGCACTTCCTCTATTCCCGGCACTGTTCTACAAATACTGAGTCATTTAGTCCAAATAAGAAGTCTGTGCGATATTATTATCCTCATCCTACGGATAAAGAAAGTGACTTCCCTAAGGTCACACAACCAGTGAGTAGTGGAACCAGGATCCAGACTCAGAAAGTCTAGGCTCTAGAGTCTGAATTTTACCACGACATGCCAAGCGTTTCCGGACTGGTAGCCATTAGCCCCTGGATGCATGCTTGTGTACTAAGCTGCTTCAGTCGTGTCTGACTCTTTGTAACCCTATGGACTGTAGCCCACCAGGCTCCTCTGTCCATGGGAGTCTCAGGCAAGAACACTGGAGTGGCAACCAGTATTTCCATGCCCTTCTCTAAGGGATCTTCCCGACTCAGAGATCGAATCAGTGTCTCTTTTGTCTCCTGCATTGGCGGGTGGGTTCTTTACCACTAGTGCCACTTGGGAAGCCTTAGCCCCTGGATTCCTGGCATGTTATATTCCACCGTGAACTCCATCCTCTGTTCTAATCCTCTTTCCTTTGTGATTTCAGATGGATCAGTTTATGCAACAACTTGAGAGCCTTGAGACACTGCTTTCAAAGGCTCAGGCTGGTGGAGGAGCAGTACCTGACGCAGAGCTGGAGGGCAGGATGCAGCAGGCTGAACAGGCCCTTCAGGACCTTCTGAGAGAAGCCCAGATTTCAGAAGGTGATGGAGGCCCGTTTCACACAGGAGAGAATTCAGGGGCTTAGAAAGCAGTCCCCTGGGTCATAGAATCTTTGGTGGTAACAGTTCAGCAGATGTCTTTGCCTCGCCCTTGCGGAGGTGGCAGAACTGTCTGTGATGTTCTCCTGAGATTTGAAATGATGGAGATAAAAGAGCATGCATTCACATACTGGGATTTTACCGTTTTGCCGAAAACCAGTCACTTTTTCAGCCCTCTGTTTTTGATGACTTGACCCCTCAACGTGCTCATCCTCCCTTTCCTTATTGGTATTCAGGTGCTATTAGATCCCTCAATCTCCAGTTGGCCAAGGCCAGGAGCCAAGAGAATAGCTACCGGACCCGCCTGGATGACCTCAAGATGACCGTGGAGAGACTTCGGACCCTGGGCAGCCAGCATCAGGACCGAGTTCAGGATACTCGCAGGCTTATCACGCAGATGCGCCTGAGCCTGGAGGAGAGCGAGGCTGCCCTGCGGAACACTGTAGGTGGCGCTGTGCTGCGCTGGGGGACCCACGGCGCATCTCATGGGCTCACTTTTTCTCTTGGGTTTTCTGGTCTCTCTGGTAGTCAGTAGGACTTCTTTTCCTTGCAGCAGTCACAACTTTCTTCGGCTTCCTGCCAGTTCCTATTTTATGCTTTATAGCTTCCCAGGAGGCTCAGTAGTAAAGAATCCACCTGCCAAGCAGGAGATGTGGGTTCGATCCCTGGGTCAGGAAGATCCCCTGGAGGAGAAAATGGCAACCCACTCCCTAATTCTTGCCTGGGAAATCCTATGGACAAAGGAGTCCAGCAGGTTGCAGTCCATGGGGTCACAAAAGAGTCGGACACGACTTAGGGACAGCCTTTCTCTTTCACCAGTTCATTCCTTGCTACCTGTCTGCTCCCTTCTTTCTTCCTATCTTCTAGCTTGCCTCTTGGAGGGCAGGATTCAATTTTGTTCATCTGTACTTTCTCAGCCCAGAACACCAAGTATGGCTCTGACAAATGTTTGCTGTAGGAAGGAATGAATGAACAAAATGAAGAGGGAAGGAAGGAGACCAATAAAAACATGGTGATGAAAATAGGGGAAAACTTATTACAGTATGGTTTTCCTAAGGATGTAGCTTGTGGTGTGATAGGAGGAGGAGATTTGAATGAACACTCTTGCCTTTCCAAATAAAGGAGGAAATGGTGACAATAATGTAAGATGGGAGGTGGATAAAGAAAGTTGGAAGATAATCAGATACAATGCTGGGGAAATGAAGGATTTAAAAATAGTGTGTATTGATTTTCCTTTTGTAGAAAATTCAGAAAACAAATGTCCCTTATGATCTCATTGCTATGAAATAACTACCATTAAAACTTGGCCTATGTTCTGGACTTTAAATATATATGAAGATATAAACATGCATATATTTTAAAATCCATTTGTATATACAGACTTTTTTTGAACTTGGATTTCTATTTGATTCAGTCTCTACATTTTTTTTTTTAATGTAATGACGATGGTAAACCAGGGACTCTTGATGAGTCAGGGGTTCAGACAGGACAGCTGCAGAACCTGCTTGGGCTCCATGGCTCCCAGCAGAGCCTTAATCATTTGTCCTTTTCCCACAGAACATTCCTCCCTCAGAGCACTACACGGGGCCAAATGGCTTTAAAAGTCTAGCTCAGGAGGCCACGAGACTGGCAGACAGGTGAGTAGTCCTGGAGGGCACCTCTGCTTCAGATCACCTCTGGGAGGCCAGGCTTGAACAACTCTGCTGAGTATTCAGGACCAAAGCTCCATACTGATTACCTCCAGGCTCCTTTGCAGCCATTCCCCTGCCCTGAAGCCATTTTTTAACCGCTTGGTTTTCAGTGTATGTAGGTGGCCACTGGGTAAGGTCATTTGGCAGGAGTTGGGGGTGGGGTGTTTCTTTTCCAGATTTCTCTGTGACTCATGGTATGGCTTTGGTGTATGTCAGATGTAATTCCTTGGGCCCTGGGACATGAATCAGCCCTTGGAAAAGAGTACTTTGCAGCTTTGAGGGACTCCCAGGCTCCCACCCCAAGCCTGGGAATGAGTAGCAACGAGTTGTTTGCTAGCCTGTGGGCGCCAAGAGTGCAGAGGGGGAGAACTCCCTTCTGAAAACCGGCTCTGCAGGGCCCTGGTAATCACAGGCAGCTCCTTAGTCCTTGCCTGATTGCAAATCCTATAATCAGGATTGATGTTGAAGAGGTTTGCTCCTAGCAGAGGGCTCAGCAAGGTGGCAGGCTCTGCTAATCCCGAATGGAATTCAGTCAGCAGAAGGGGGCTGGCTCATGCTCTCATAGTGTGGGCTTCTTCCTGGATTTGTTCTCATCAGTTTCTAGAACCAAGAGGACAAAAGCAACTGGGGAAATGTTATTGATGGGCTTTGTCCCCCTTAATGTTGGGCTAAGTTTAAAGATGCAGCAAAAAGTGGAGAGGGAGTTGGATCTTGGATAAAATAAAGCCTAGGGATTTCTCCTGCAGAAAAGTTTACAAATGCAGTGTTTATCACCCTGAGATTTCTTGTGCCCATCTCCGTCGCTTCCCCTGATTATGCTAGAAATGAAGTAGATCATCAAAAAAGTTTAGGACGTGAGGCTACGTCTCAGAACACCTTCTCTTCTCGATAGCACCTCTAATAGAGGAGCTCCATCTCATCTGGGTCAATTCTATTTGTTTGTTTGTTTGTTTTGAGTCAAAGCAGTTCTCTTACTCCTCTCCCCTTATTTAAATAAAAGGCCTAAAGGAAGCCCTTTGCATCCTTCCATATAATTTCTTTTTCGATTCCACATATAAAGGATGTCATATGATATTTCACCTTCTCAGTCTGACTTACTTCACTCAGTTTGACAATTTCTAGGTCCATCCATGTTTATGCAAATGGCATTATTTCATTCTTTTTAATGGCTGAGTAATATTCCATTGTATGTAGGTATTGCATCTTCTTTCTTCCTGTTGATGGGCATATAGGTTGTTTCCATGGCTTGGCTATTGTAAATGGGGCTGCAGTGAACATTGGGATGCATGTATCCTTTCTCATCATGTTTTCCTCCAGATATATGCCCAGGAGTGGGATTGTAGGTCATATGGTAGCTCTATTTGGGAGGAAGGGGTAGTTAGAGACTTGGGGATGGACATGTACACACTGCTATATTTTAAATGGGTAGCCAGCAAGGACCTATTGTATAGCATGTGGAACTCTGTTCAATGTCATGTGGCAGCCTGGGTGGGAGGGAAGTTTAGGGGAGGATGGATACATGTACATATATGTGTGGCTGAGCCCCTTCTCTGTTCGCCTAAAACTATCACAATGTTGTTAATCGGCTACACCCTAATACAAAATAAAAATGTTGTTGTATGGCAAAAAAAATTTTTTTTAATAATAAAGGAAGCCCTTTGCTATAAAAACTCATTCTTTTTGATCTTTTCAGCCATGTCGAATCAGCCAATAACATGGAGCAACTGGTCAGGGAAACTGAAGACTACTCCAAGCAAGCCCTGACCTTGGCGCGCAAGGCTGCTACTGAAGGAGGCAGCAGCGGCAGCCTCCGTGGCTCCGTGGTGCAAGAGCTTGTGGGAAAGTACGTTTCAGCAGGTCCTCGCAACAGGCCAATATAATCCGCTCCCTCCCAGGGTACAATGCAAACCACGTCTGAGGAGTGCTGTGTTCCTTTAAAAGTATCAATAGTAAGAAGGATGAGAAATGAGAGTGTTACTTTGGAGGAAAGCAGATGTCTTTAAGACTGGAAGAAAAATGTCAATTACTCTAAGTAAAGTTTCAGTTTTGATTTAGAGATTGTATATTTGTAGATATGGTACCATCTGTGGTGTTTAAAGGAGGTGAACACACCCATCTGGCGGCATGGAGTGTATAAACATAATATATTCATGTGATTAAGAATTGGGAAACTTGGGTTGAATTTTTCTGATCCAACCTGTATAAACTTTAATGCCTGTGTTTAAATTGTGGAAAGAGACACATATCAGACATTTATTCTTGTCTGGTTCTTTGGATAATCCTGACGACATATTTTTAACAGAATGAATTTTTGCTTTTAATAAAAAGAGCGAATTCTCAAAGTCCGCTCTCTTCACTCCCTGCAGATTGGAGAAAACCAAGTCTCTGGCCCAGCAGCTATCGAGGGAGGCCACTCAAATTGACACTGAAGCAGATACGTCATATCAGCATAGTCTCCACCTTCTCAGTTCAGCGACTCAGCTTCAGGGAGTCAGTGATCAGTCCTTCCAGGTAAGAGCATCTAACCTGTGCAGTGATGTACAGAAGGGCCATAATGCTTTCTTCTCGGGGATTCCATTGAACTGTTCAATCATCCAGTTTTTTCCTCCATATTTACCTTTCTTGCTTTAAATTAGGAAGCGCATTTATCCTTCTCACTATCCTCCTCTTATCTTTGTTCTTAAACTCCAGTCTTGGTCCCTGATAACACCTTGGTTCATATTCTGAACCTATTTCTGTTAGTGAATACAAGTTTTCTGTCTCTTCCCTAGTTTGGGGGACTGTTGAAACCTGTGAGAAATTACTATAGAACTTTTGATATCTACCTTTGGGTCCAACCTATAGTATATCTTCCTGTATAGCCACTTGGAAGGCTTTTTTTTTTTCCTCAAAGGTTTGCCTTGTTTCTGTCATTTCTTTAACTATTCCAAATTTGTTGGATTAAGATTCAGCTTTCTACCCACAGCAAAAAGCATTCACAATGATATTCACGCATAGGAAACAATAATAAAAAAAACGCAGAGCAGACATAAAATTCGTTTGCTAGTTGGGGGGGGTGCTGCCTGACTGCATGAGGAATATTGCCTCATTTCTGTTGGACTTTGGGCCTGGATTGTTGTTTTCAGATAATGATGGCAGGTCCTGGGAAGACTGGTGTGGCAACTGGTGAGCAGAAAGTAAGGCTTTTTCATTTTGGGGGACTCACAGGTAGAAGCAAAGAAGATCAGACAAAAAGCTGACTCTCTCTCAAGCCTGGTGACTAAGCGAATGGATGAGTTCAAGCGTGTGCAAAGCAGTCTGGGAAACTGGGAAGAAGAAACCCAGAAGCTCTTACAGGATGGGAAGAATGAGAGACAGGTATCCTTTGTTACTCCGTTCCTTCAGCAGACCCGTATTGAATGGCTACCAGTAAGAAGAACCATCGAAAACTCTCGAAAGGTCATGGTATTGCTGCCTATTGAGACCTTAATGTGATTACCTCAGTTCCACTCACTGAGAGTGAAGTCACCCAGTCATTTCCAACTCTTTGCAACCCCATGGACTGTAGCCTACTAGGCTCTTCCATCCGTGGGATTCTCTAGGCAAGAATGCTGGAGTGGGTTGCCATTTCCTTCAGTCCTCAAATGTAGGAATAGGACTGAAGTCTCCTGGGCCCAATTTTGATCTAGCTCTGTCTATGAAGACATATGTCTGTACTTCCTAGGTATATACGACATATGTCTATGAAGTGTATGTCCATACTTCAGGAAGTATCTAGAGTTTAAAATTAGGATTTGCAAAACTGTTCTTGTCCCTGAGTAGAGCTCGAGTCTGTCCTCAATGTGGAATCCTACTGGGTCATCAGGTTATAAAGTTTGTGTGGTCTCAGCTTGTGGAGGGGTTTGCTACAGCACCCCTAGACTCCAAGAATCACAGTTCTCTGTTGCGAAGAGCAGTGTGTCAGAGCGGCTATGCTGGCAGGAGGGCTCTGCCCGGGTGTGCGTTACATTTACTCTAATCTTGTTCTGCCTGCCCATTTACAGAAATCAGATCAGCTGCTTTCCCGAGCCAACCTTGCTAAAAGCAGAGCCCAAGAAGCACTAAGTATGGGCAATGCCACTTTTTATGAAGTTGAGAACATCTTAAAGAACCTCAGAGGTGAGTATTTCAGGGTTCAGATCACTTGAGTATTTTAAAGGTATAAACGTAACTTTGGTTTATTTTGAATCTTCATAAATCTCTGTAAGTGGCAGGCATGTTGAGGTATTAATAGATACTCAATAAATATCTTTGTAAAGAAGAACATTTTAAAATACTTAATATAGTAGAAACAATTGTGAAAACTGAAAATGTTAATCATATAGTTACATCTGACTCTTTGTGACCCAATGGACTGTAGCCCGCTAGGTTCCTCTGTCCATGGGATTTTCCAGGCAAGAATACTGGAGTGGGTAGCTATTCCCTTCTCCAGAGGATTTTCCCAACCCAGGGGTCCAACCCAGGTCTCCCACATTGCAGGCAGATTCTTTACCATCTGAGCCACCAGGGAAGCCCAGATTATACTAAATGTCAAAAGGCTTGAGTTCTGATCTATGCTCAATCATGTGATTAGGCTGAGCTGGCTGTGTGACTGTAAGCAAGTCACATAACCTTTCCAGACCCTGATTTTCCCATCTCTCCCTTTCTCTTGAACTAAACTGCCTCAAAGGTCCTGCAGAGATTTGATGTCTCACTACCATATAGATAGTTTTCTTTTCTCTCCCTTCCTTTCTTCCTTTCTTCCTTTCTCTCTCTTTCTTTCTTTGGCCTGATTGGTTCCAATATAGAGTCAGTGAGGTTGCCTTGTGATAAATGATATAGAACAAGCTTTGTCATAGCATCTAGATTCCAGGAAATTTGGGTTTGCGCCTTGCAGTGCGTGCATGCTAAGTCGCTTCAGTTGTTTCCGACCCTTGACTTTTAGTTGTAAGTTAATTTTCATCTTCATGGCAATGTTTTCTTATCTTCTTTTCAGAGTTTGATCTGCAGGTTGAAGACAGAAAAGCAGAGGCTGAAGAGGCCATGAAGAGACTCTCTTACATCAGCCAGAGGGTTGCAGATGCCAGTGACAAGACCAGGCGAGCAGAAACAGCCCTGGGGGGTGCTGCTACTGACGCCCAGAGGGCAAAGACTGCAGCCGGGGAGGCCCTGAATATCGCCGGCAAGATCGAACAGGTAAAGAGAAATTGCAGGTCAGCGGGAGCAGCTTCAAACATACCAGTCATGTTGAATGAGTGAGAGCGTTGGGCTCATTCTGACCTGTAAGACTCAGCGTCCTGTTATGGTCCGTGGTGTTCCCAGATCCACTTGGCTGGCCTTTTGGTTGGTTGGTTCACAAGCCTGTCATTGACTGAGGGCTGGAGTCCCACCCTCGTCATTTTCAGCCCCCTTTTTAGACAACACCATGAGAAGAGCCACGCAAGATTGCTTTTTATTTAGACTATTCTGTTAGTTTCCTGGACCTGATATCAAAAAGCAGCACAGATTGGGTGGCTTAAAACAACAGGAATTTATTCTCTCAGAGTTCTGGAGACTAGAGGTCTGAAATCAAGGTGTCAGCAGAGCGATGCTCCCTGCAAGACTCTGGCTAGAAACCTCCCGTGCCTCTTCCTAGCTTCCGGTGGTGGCTGTCAACCCTTTGTGTTTGCAGTGGCTTCTCTCCAGTCCCTGCCTCTGTCGTCACCTGGGGCCCTTCTTCCTGGATCTCTCCAGCTCTTCTTATAAGGACGCTGGTTGGATTCGGGGCCCACTCTCCTCCAGCATGACCTTATCTTAATAAATTACATCTGCAACAACCCTATTTCCGAATTAGGTCATACTCTGAGGTATTAGGGTTTAGAATTTCAACACATCTTTTTTTGAGGGGGACACAATTCAACTTGCAGCAACTATCCCAGTGTTTTAATTCAAGATTGTGAAATTCTGGAGCTCTGGGTCTAAGCTCCACTTACTCATTTTTCAGGGTAAGCTCCACTTACTCTGTGCTAGCACTGTGCTTGGTGCTGGGGATATGGAGATAGGAAAAACTCAGTCCTTCTCTTTAAGGAGCACTCAGTGTAATGGGAAAGACAGACTAGTTGGATTTACAGCCCAAATGTTAAGTGCTACAGTAGAAAGATTGCTTCTCAACTGGAAGAGAGCTTCCTAGTTCTGATTTAAGTGTGACTTTTAGAAATCATAAGCAACTCTAGAAAGCCCAGAGGGGACTTTTGTTATCTAGATTGTGTGGCCTCACTCTTGGACCACTTCCAAAAATAATCTCCAATCTTAGGTCCCTTTAGGGTAGAGACCAATTTTCTATGCCTCTCTTTATATGGCTTCTAGCACAGAGACACCTGTGACTTGATGCCTAATAGTAGCTTGTTGATAAAGATATTAAGAGTCACTCATCCTAGTAAAAACAAAACTCAAAGCTGTAGCCCATTCATTCTCTGCACCCCAAACTCAAGTGTCTTGGGGAACAAAGCCATTCAAAAGATGATGGCAGTAAAGAAACACGACAAAGAAGGAGTTGAGTTTCTCACCCTCTGGGTTTTCCCAACTGGTTCCTGTTTCACTCACTGTTTGTTGAGCTTGACTCGGGAGTGAAGCAGTGTCTCGCAGCTGACCATTCTAGTCTCTGGAGACATACCCCCAAATCCATTTGTTTGAGGCAGAGCTTGGGGAAGGGCGTGTCCCCAAGTCTGACTCTCTCGTTGTTCATCTCACTTACTCCATCAGAGCCTGGCCTCAGCTGTATTTTTTCTGCGGTCGTCTTTGGGATGTTTCTATGCCTCACCCCTCTCTCCTTCCGTCCCTGGCTCCCTTTCTTCTCCCAGGAGATTGGGAGTCTGAACTTGGAGGCCAATGTGACGGCAGATGGAGCCTTGGCCATGGAGAAGGGACTGGCCACTCTCAAGAGTGAGATGAGGAAAGTGGAAGGAGAGCTGGCAAGGAAGGAGCGGGAGTTCGACGTGGATATGGACGCAGTGCAGACGGTGAGTTCCCATGGTTTTCCACGGCAGAGTCCTGTAACCTGGCCACTGTGGGAACACCCTTTCCAGATGGGCTTGTGCTTATTTTTCCCTCAGGTGATTGCAGAAGCCCAGAGAGCTGACAGCAGAGCTGAGAATGCTGGAGTTACGATCCAAGACACACTCGACACGTTGGATAGCATCCTACATCTAATAGGTATGTGGAGTGTCCCCAGCCCTCCAACCTGTGTTCCAGGCCTTCTCCCCAGAGCAGTAACTAGACTTAGTCCCGATGCGTGGGAATCTCAACTTCCCTTAAGGGTGTCAGGAAATTTGCTTTGTTTCCAGGCTCAGATACCTTAGGCAGGTTGCTTTTCATTTGCTGTGGTCTATTTTACCATCTCTAGGGTGGGTCACTGGGCATCTGCCTATTGCCCTTGGAGAGGAAAGTCTGTAGGTCAAAGAACTGGGAAGGTATATTGAGGCTGAGAGGTTAATAATGTTTTGCAGATCACACAGTAAATTGTGGAGGTAGGATTCGAACTTCACAGTGTAAGAAAATACTGGATGGCTTGAAGGATTCTGACTTTGATCCCGAGAATCTAGCGGACAGTGTCAAGCAGAGGGATGGCGTCAGTGCTGTATATTTTGGAAAGATCACTGGGGCAGCTGGGTGGAGGAGAGTTTGAAGGAGGCTTAGACAAGAGGCAGGATAAGATCATTTTGGAGACAATTGTAGCAATTGAGAGGTGAGAGAGCTCTAAGACAGTAAGAGTGGTGAGTGGGGAGTCTCTCCCAGCCTGTAAGATCAAGAATCACTTGCTGAGGGACTTCCCTGGTGATCCAGTGACTAAGGCTCTGTACTCCCAATGCACGGGGCCCAGGTTCGATCCCTGCTCAGGGAACTAGATCCTGTGTGCAGCAACTAAGACCTGGCACAGTCAAATAAATACATAAATACTAAGGAAAAAGAATTACTTGCTGATTCTGCTCTTTGTCCCTTCCCAAACCACAGTTGGGACTTCCCAGGTGGTGCCCACCTGCCGATGCAGGAGACATAAGATATGGGTTCAATCCCTGGGTCAGGAGGATCCTCTGGAGGAGGGCATGGCAACCCACTCCAGTATTCTTGGCTGGAGAATCCCATGCACAGAGGAGCCTGGTGGGATACACAGTGCATAGGGTCGCAAAAAGTTGAATGCTACTGAGCATACACACGCACGCACACACACGCAAACCACAGTTACACCATGCTGTGACTGGTTGTGGAAACTTGAGCTGCCGGGTAGAAGATCCAGATGAAATGTCAAAGAGAGAGGTCCATGAGACACTGTAGACATTTTAGGCTAAAATAGATTTGATGGCACCCCATGACGGCAGCTCCAGTTACCTCACAGCATCCCTCCCAGAAGAAAGTTCAGATAAATTAAAATCCTGGATTTGGGTGGACCTGATATCAAACCTTCTGTGGCCTGTTACATCAAGCTTGGACCACAGCAGATATGGAACTAGGGCCAGGGATTCCAGCCATACTCAGGAGAGCCCCTTTTAAACCTGGCTTTTCTGTGGAGTGTCATCATCACCCCAAGAGACAAGTATTGTCTGCATTGTTTTCCTGATGGGTCTGCTTTCTGATCCAATGAGTCCCAGAGAGTAAAATGCCCTCTTAAGGTAAAAAAAAAATCCCCAGCTGAGAGTTTAGCAGCTTTGCTTAGTGTTCTGAAAAAGGCAATGAAACTAACAGGGCCTTTAGAGGAAATGAGAGCGTGGGGAGGGAGGCTGGGTGAGAACTGTCAAGCATTTTCTGTGTGCCAGGCACTATGCCAGGTTTTTTTGTGGTGAATGGTTGTGTAAAATTTGTAAAGGTTCTATGAGGTGGGTTTTAGGGCTTACCTGGTGGCTCAGTGGTAAAGAATCTGCCTGCCAAGCAGGAGATGAGGGAAGATCGCCTGGAGAAGGAAATGGCAACCCACTCCAGTATTCTTGCCTGGGAAACCCCATGGATGGAGGAGTTACATAGTCCATGGGGTTGCACAAGAGTCGGACATGACTTAGCAACTAAGCAACAAAAAATGAGGCGGATTTTATTATTTTATTTCATAGAATAGTGAACAGAAGCTCAAGGAGTTTAATATTGCCCCACAGATCACGTAGTAAATGGGGGAGACAGGATTCCACCCGAGGTCTCCGTGTCTGATGCTCCTGCCATTTGCAAGAAGCTCACTCTGCCTCCCCATGGACGTTTTGTCTGCAAGCCTGCTTTACTTCTCCTGCATGTCTTAGAACCCTAAATTCTAGAATCCTCCCCTGTCCCCAGGGGAAGGACTGATCTACTGGGTCAACATTTGGGTTATTGTGCTGTTTCTACTCTGTCTGGTCTCTTGAGTCCTGGAAAAATTACAGTTTAATCTCTTTAGCTGGAATAAAACTTCTGCAGTCAAATGGATCTGACCTTGAATTGTCCACTCAAACCTATTCAGACCAAACGGGCCTTGTCAGGTGCCCTTCATGCTGACGTGTCAGATCATTTATGAGTAAAGCATACCTGAACAAATGCGACCACATTTCATATTGGAAATAAACTAATGTCTAGCCAGATTCCCACTGTTCCAGGCCAGAATGAAGTCTTCCATCATTTCATACAGCTGGAATGCATCCCTTAAATAGCAAAGCCTACCTTGGCCTCCCTAAGCCCTGAAACCCAGCCAGTTTCTAAAGGTCTTCTAATAGAAAACAGCAAGAAATTTCCTAAGGGTGATTCAGAGAGCAGAATTTGGAGTTGATTCTGATCCTAGGATGAGCTGTGTTGGGCAGACACCTTGGACAGTATTCAGTCCCTATGACCCTCAGCCTTTATCTTTTCAGAGCAGAAGCTGTTGATTCTATCATGAAAACCAAAGGCCAAGCTTCATCTTGCTTAACTAAAGAGCCCAGATGCTTAAACTGGGCTTTGCAAAACCTAGTAACAAGGCTTGTGCTCTCAGCATTTTTTCTAGATTATTTCTAATGTAAAATAAGCCTTTTTAAAAGAATGGCATACTACTGACTCTGAGCAGGTGGAAACAGAAATTAAAGTTACGAAAGGGCCTGCCTGCATCCAAGGGGATCTAATCACAACTTTTTCCTCTGTTAACTCCTTTCTTGTCCTCTAAAAATAGACCAGCCTGGCAGTGTAGATGAAGAGGGGCTGATCTCACTGGAGCAGAAGCTTTTTCGAGCCAAGACCCAGATCAACAGCCAGCTGCGGCCGCTGATGTCAGAGCTGGAGGAGAGAGTGCGTTGGCAGTGGGGCCACCTCCGCTCACTGGAGACAAGCATCGATGGCATTCTGGCTGATGTGAAGAACCTGGAGACCATTCGGGACAGCCTGCCCCCGGGATGCTACAACACCCAGGCTCTTGAGCAACACTGAAGCTGCCTGCGAGATTTCCCAACTGGGGTTCTTAGGATGAAGACCTCAGGCTCAGAAGCCATCTCATGCGGGTGGGGTGGGATGGGGGACATTTGAAGGTGTTGATGGGCATTCTCAGCTCAACTGAACCTGGCCCCACCCTGAGACCTTGGCCAAGATCAGTGTCTTATTGTACTAGTGTGATGCTCTTTGCTTCCTGATGTGGGGCAACGAGGCAAATAGCATTGAGTATGAGACTCATCAAGGGCCTGGACACCCAAAGGGTAGACCAGATGGAAGGACAAACTGCACAGGCAGATAGTCATAAACCAACTCCTGGAGTACGAACAAGTGTTGCCATGTCGTAGGCAGCTTATTCTTTGAGTAAATGTGACCAAAGGAAATTTTTTTTTACTTTGCCCACGCATAAAATTCTTCCTAATGTCAGAACAGAGAGTGAATTGAAGTCATGCTGTGGTCAGTAAAATACTGTTGCCTCATAGTGTTCAATGTGTTCTTGTTGATCAGAGTTCCTCCCACTTACTGCCCGATCCATGACATGTACTCCACTTTCAAACTGGAGGAAGTGATGAACTGTAAGCCTGGCGTGTTTGGAGCATTGGTATCCTGCTACCTTTGAGTTCTTCTGGGCCTGGAAATGACCACCTTTCCCCTGATGATGCTAGGCAACTTAGAGACAATATTTTTATTAAAGCATTTCTTACCAGTGAAGCAAACATTGGGAAAGTATTTACTTTCGAGTTTCAAAGTGATAGAAAAATGTAGCTTGGGCTCTGAAAGAGCTGCAATTATCTAAGAAGAGGTATTAGTCCTAATTCAATGCCATTTTCAAACACTAAAAATTATATGCCCCTGTGGGTTTTGTTCTCACTCTCTCTTTCGATAACAGACAATGTTCCTATTCATACTTGAACTGGGTAGCATCCATCCTTCCATTCTTCCATCCATCCATCCATCCTTACAACGTATATTTATTGAGTACCAATTGTGTGCCAGGGGCTGGGGTACAGTGGTGACATAGTCTCTGTCCTCATAGAGTTGACTGAATAGTAAGCAGGACAAACCTTAAAAAAAATTAAAGTTACAAATCCTGTTCCTCACAAGTCATTGCAATAACCCCTTGGTTTGCAACCTCATTTTTCAACGGAACATATGTTGCAAGACATTCCCATGGGGCACTTGAATTTTGGTAAATAGCTGAAATGACTCTGGATCGTGCACCCTTTCTTGCGTTTCAGCTGTTGCTCTGCTCCTTTCTACAACTGATTGCAACAGATTGTTGAGTCATAACACCAGTGGGAATTTCTGGAAAAATCAGAAGCCCTTCTAGCCTCTGCTCAGTAGACTTTGGTACTGCCTCACCTCTGTATTTCCTTGGCTTTTCATGGACCTGTTTTTTTTTTTTTTTTTTTTAATAAAGAACAATTCATAGATGCCTGTGGTCAGTTTCTAATTTGTTCAACTCTAAGCTTAAGGTGTAGGTACCAAAGGAGTGGAAACAAAAAATGCTTGAGAAAGAGATGTGAGCCCCCAGAATTAGCATCTTTAATTCTTTTTTCTGAGCATCTTGTTTGCCCTTTCCAACCAGGCAAGCACTTTATGAGATTTAACTGGTTCTGTCTCCTAAGCATAAAGAAGGATTTATTTCTGGAACAACCTGAGCAGGGTGAGGGTGATAATTAATGTTTTGGCTTTTTTTTTTTCATCAACTATAAAAAAAATAAAGGCAAAAATCAATCATTTGTGGTATATTGTCATGCTTTTTAATAAACTAAAATTTAATAAATGGAGATCCTGAATTGGCCATCTACCCAAGTAACTGAAGACAGAATTCTGCTTCTGCCTACACCGACTCCCCAAATTCTGACAGATCTAATCACTATGCTTTGCTTTCTCTGAAAGTGCATTTTTAATCCTGTCTTGGCATACTCAATCACACATCTTACAAATTTGATTCAATTAACTACAATATCACACAGACCTAAAAATATGCATAATTCACTCGATTGACTTTTTCTTGTTCTCATCACATACTGGATGGACAGTTGGCAGAGTAGCCCTCCACATGTTCATTTCAGAGGCCCTGCCGTTTATAAGGTTTCTAAGGTTGCCTTAGGCAGTATCTCCCTTCCAGCAGGTGGAAAGGAAAAAAGACATGGAAGAAGGAGATACATGGAAATTTTTGTGAGGCAGGCCTGGTGAAGGCTGAACATCACTTTCTATCGCATTTCATGGTCCAGAACCCAGTGTTATCATGCCCACCTCTAACTTGTAAGGTGTCTGGGAAATAGAGTCCCTTGGTAGGAAGCCGATTCTCTGACAGTTCTCTACTATGAAAGGGGAGAATGCATCTTAGTGATTGGCTATCTGTTTCTGTCAAGAATACATATTCCAGGGTACTTGGTGGGGGATCCAAGGGTGCCTGCAATCATAAAAGGATTCCTTCATGGGACTGACTGTTAAGAGAGTCATAAGATTGTCTTCCCTGACACATGGGAGATGATCCCTATGTAGAGATGGGAAATGGAAAAGTGACTCATGTGGCTCTCTTTGGACTGAAATAATTCCCTCATTTCTGAGGTTGTGGTAGATTGTCCCTAAGATGAGAGAAGGAGCATGTGACTTAGAAATAGCCTCCCCAGGACATAGACTCTGTTACCAGTCTTGACCTGATCCTGCCAAGTTAAGGGCACTTTCCTTCTTCTTTCTTATCAGTATGTGTGATTTGTAGTGGAAACTCTCTTGTGCCTCTGAGAGTTATCTAACTAATTGTGCCATTGGTAAGCTATCACACATATTTTCATCTATTTTGACTCGTGGGGATTTCTGTCTGGAGAAGTGGGTAGAAATGAAACGCATGTGGACTGTAACTTCTTAGCCAATGTACTTCTGATCTTATCCCAGGATGTGGACTCTTTCAGTATGCTTGGACAAAATTAAGATGGATACTTGGTAATGTCCAGTGTTTGGAACAAGTCTCAAGGACTGGGAATGTGTTTATCATTTTTTTTTAAATGTTTCACATGGTCATGGGAATGTTGTAAATTCTTGCTGTAGCTCAGTTTTCCCACCTGGAAAGCAGAGATTAGATTCTTTTTCCTCTGTTATCTTTATACTATGGGCTACATGGAACTTTCTAGGAAATTCCAAGATCTGAAGTTTACTTACGGGTCATAAGGGAAAAAATGTGTTATGTACATGTCTGTTAACTTATAGATAACAGTATATATTTTGTAAGTTAGTATAAGTAAGCAAAATAAACCAATGTTTATACCCAATATTAAACAAGAGCTCATCATTACATACTCTCAGGACAGAGTGTTTCGCTTTGTGACTAAAGTAGCAAATGTAAATACAAACCATCAATTTATAAGTCATGGCCAAGTACCACAATGATATGCCACCAAACCCACATAGCTGACTAATCTCAGTATTAAACAAAAAAAGATACCAAGAACCAAAATGATAAACACACACACACACGACTAATCTGACAAACCAGTACCTAAACCTTAAGTGAGCTGGCGGAGTGGAGAATTGTTATTTTACCTTCGGAATCACCATTCAGACCTAAACCCATACATAACGTTTGTCACAATTAAAAGTTAAAAAAGATCGAATAGTCACGGCAGGGTTGAACAATTAACTTATTCATTTTTAGCTTGTTCACTTTGCCAAACAAAACCAATTATGAGTTTAACAGTTTCTGTCTTACTTGATATCCTTTATGTCAAGAAGTAAGTTTTTTAAGTTTTTAATTTTCACAAATACATTTTTAATTCACAAAGAACTAACTTCTTCAAGGATCCAAAGCTAACCAATACCAGACTGTGCAGGTTAGGTAGAACCGAAGATTTCATTAAAAAAAAAAAAAAAACACTGAGAAAACTTAGGCACAATTGAACAAATTTGCTAATTATTCTTCCCTGCTTATGGGTGTGGTTGTGTATACTTTCATATTACACATGCGACTTTAGCTAAACCAAGCAGAAAATCTCCTGCTATAAGAGCATTCTTAACAACTGTTGGCTCTTGTCAAGTAAGACTGTGAAGAAAAAGTGATTAATTCTGCAACTCACAGAGAAGATTCTAGACCAAGACACAGGCTCTAGTAGCATCATCATATTTATTAACGTAGTTGAACCATTTTGCTGATAAAACTTTTGTCTGTGACTATTCTAGCAACAAATTTTACTCAAAATATTGCACTGTGAGATGGTGTTGCAACTTCAATGTAGTATTTATTAATGTGTTCATTTCCATAAAGCAAATCATATTCTTAAAATGGCAGATTCAGTGACCAAAAAAGTGATTCAAAAAAGCTTCCCTATTCCCATGCCAATCCTTGAGACTGCTAGGATCAAGCTGAGGTTTGGGCCCCAGGCCTAGACTGAAGGAGGAGGGAAAGAGAGTAACTCATTCCTAACTGACTGTTGCAGGCTAATAGAACATTCCAAACATACTCAACAAAGAAACCACTTGAAAAATTGCATTTACTGGGCAGCTATAGGAAGGTGCAAACCAAACAAAATGGACAGAATACATTCATCACCTTTACCATGATGCTGTTCCTAAGGTGTCTGGATTGGATGAGCTACAAAATCCATCCCTGGACCCATCCTTCCCCTCTCACCTGCCCGCCTTCACATTGGAAAAGATCCTGAGCTTTTCACATACTGACTTATTTTTGAATTACTCTTTTGATGAATAAAATATAATAACATGCTTCTCTCTCTTAATCTGAGAGACAGAGAAAGAGTAAGGGAGAGAGAGAGTGTGTGTGTGTGTGTGTGTCTGTCTGTTTAGGGGAGTAGATTTGGGCTAGTAAAATACAAGTCATTTCTCCCTGAATTCTCTGCCTCTTGCTGTAGTTTGATTATGGAGTCTCACTTCCAATTGAATTAGATCATGTTCTTTTGTTCTTTCTGAGAAGCTGGAGCAGGAGACTAGGGAACATGGGAGAAAGGTTGGCCAAGCCGGGACAGGAAGAACAGCTTCTCTAGAAGCTCCAGTTCTGGGTTTCAGGCACTTCAGGAAGAGACTTTCCTCCCTTGTTCCCATGTACATTCAAGGAAAATGAAAGCAAGAAGGCCCCAAAGGCTGCCTGGGTGGGAGAGGGAGGTGGTGAATGAGGTACCCGTTAGCAGCACAGACACCACCCCCCCAGAGGGCCATTCCTTGAGGAGAGAGTCATTGACACGAAGGGTTTCGCTCGTGCCTGTTCTTACATATCAGCCACTTTCATGCAAGCGGGAGAGACATTTTTATCGGTAGGCAGGAAATGAGGCTCCAGACCCCCTCTTGAGACAGTCATTCTAGCCCATGCCTTTCTCACGATCTCTGAACCTTTGGGTCAGCCATTGTAGGAAGCAGCAGGACCTCAGGCTGGAAGTCAGGACCTGGAGGTCATCCTGTGAGCACCTGGGGGCACCACTTCCAACTCTGAGTCATCTCTCTGGTATTGGCCTTGGCTGGGTCACAGTCATGTGTCCTGCCCTGGATTGAAAGAGGGGATCTGACCTCCCTGTAGCAAGTGAAGAAGGGGGCAGGGCAGGAAATGGACTTCCATCCAAAAGGGGAGTCACTTTTCCTTGTATTAAAGGAAAGCTATTTTATCATGATCCTTGTGATTGATTCACCAAGATAGACTCTGCCTCATTTCATTCCTAGAAGTCCACTTTTATCCCTGTCATTTTCTTTAGCTCATCTCACTCTCCCTACAAATGTGCTTTCCATCCCCACACTGAATGCCGTGAGAGTCAGCCCTGTTTCTTCTCATGGGTCATGAACGAAATGGGGCTTGACTACAGAGCCCAGCAAAGAAAGAGTGGACCAAAGAAACAAAAGACAGCTGGTCTTTCTCGGATCTGTCTACGTGGATCTTCAGAATTAACTCTACCCATAAACTTCATATCCTTGATGATACGTGCTACCCCAGGGAATCCAGCTCCCTGATTTCCTTTGTATATTTCCTGGCTTCTGAACGCCTTGCCTAGACAAAGGTACTTCTGTCTTTCTCTCCCTAGCACTAGTGCAATCTTGAGCACTTTCTGGGTCTTTGCCTTCCACAAAGCAATCCTTTCTTGGATTCAGATTTCCTCTAAGCCATTGCCATTTGTAGCAGTTCATTTCCAAGGGAAACCTAGCTACAGCCTTCCTCACCATCACATCCTCCCTGCCAGGACTAGCATACCCAAGGGTGTATACAGGGAGCACCTGGGACAACATAAGTTAAGAGAAAGATGCCAGGTAAAGACTGAAAGCTGCCTCTTATCTGGTCAGTATCGTGGGGAACCAAAGGAGCAGAGATAATGTGGTGTGATGACCTAACGGTCAGGGAAACATTAGCCTTTTGTCAGGCTTTACACTTGCTGTGTGACCTTGGACCAGTCATTTAATCCAGTGGATCTCTGCTTCCTCAGCTTCTAAAAGGAACCTTGGCTCAATTAATCTCTAAAGATCTTCTCAGATTCCACGATTCTTAGCTGAACACCGAGAGCCAAGAACAGTATCTTACTTTTGTCCTTTGGAGATTATTTCCATAATCCAAGAGGATAAGCCCACCCCCTGCAACCATGCTACTCTTCTGTTGAATTTCTTTTCCTGGAGGATGCTACTGAAGGATGCTACAGATGTTCCTGGCATCAGATCCCACCCAATACCTCCCAGGCCAGGGCTGGTACTAGATATCGACAAAATTACCCTACAGTTTGGGGACCATTTCTAAAAGAATCAGAAACCCAAGAGCCAAGAGACTGGACGAGAGACACAGAGCAGAAGAGAGTAATTTCCTTTCTCCAGGCAGGTTCTCCAGGCAGGACCTGAATGAGACCTGAACAACTAAAACAGAGTCTGTCAAAACTGTTTCCAGAGCACCAGAGGCAGGTGGGAAACTGGGGACAAAAGGGGTGAATGAGTCTAGTGGCTCTTGACAATCCCTCCAGATGTCTGTTCTGAGAATCATGGTCCTGCCAGGCAGGCTTCCTCAGGCTACGATTGTGGCTTCTGGGTTCAGCATGAGTCGTAACCCTAAACCCACAAAAAAGGCTGAGGCTCTGCTTCTCAAGAAGGAACTGACCTCGGGCGCCATCTCTGTTACCAAACTAGAGTGGGTGAGAATCACTAGTTCCCACCGGGAAATGGGAATCACTTTCTCCTAGGTCATCCTGGATTTACATTACGACAGAGATATTTCCCAGCCAAACAGGCAATAAATAATTCCAATTAGCAAAGACCTCTAGCTTGAGTGAACTCTTAGCATGTTTATTTCAGAAATGGCTGCATTTTTAGGACTTGGCCTTACATACGTGTTTCTTTTCAGATGTAGGAATGTGACTAAGTCTGGCCTCCAAGGGCTTTGATGGTGATCTGAAGGTCCCTTGGTAACAGTCGGAGCTGACAGGGAACAACCCTGTCAGTCACAGCTCAAATAAGTACCTGAACGGATGCCACCAAGAAATGAGAAGGAACCAGCTCTAGGTGATCCTTAAGCCCAGAGCATCAAAAAGGAGAGGTCTTCGGAAACTAATGAAATGGACTCAAATCCTTCTGAGCAACCCTACTACTCCCAGACTTGCGTCCCAGGTTTCAGAACATGAAAGTCTCAGTCTTGACCCCAGACTGCTGTGTGTGTGTAGGGCGGAGGCGGGGAGAAAGCGGGTAGATGGGTGGGGGTTGTCTCGGCCTGGTTCAACGGGCATAGCCCTCACACAACTTTCTGAGAGCTGAGGCCTGGCTGCGGGTATCCTGTCAAAAGGGAAGGAATGCCGCAGAAACGCAACAAGGCGACAGACGTAAAGAACCGCGGACACGGATTTGATCCAAGTTCTATGAGGAGTGAACAACTACAACAACCAACAAACGAAACAACGAAACGAAAGATAAGAAAGAAAGGAAAAAGATAGCCCTTTGTGGTAAAGGGCATGCTGGGAAGGCGAGGGCCCGAGCCGCCTCCCCAGAGCATGCTGGGAGACGGGCACCCGCACATCTCCAAGGACCGCACTTCCCCCACCCCGACCCCGTCACCCACCCCCAACCCGGAGACGAGAGGAGAGTTTGTCCAACGATGGCTGCGGAGGAGCGGTACGCTGTGGTGTTCTCTGCAGGGTCCCCCACACTGTGGGGAGTTGAGTCAGCAGGTGGGGAAACCAGTCAAGATGAGGAGACGGAAAAACGGAGGCGGGAGAGAAACGGGATGGACAGAGGCGGCGGGGGGCCGGTGTGTTGGCGGAGGCCCAGGGGAGAGTGGGGCGCAGCGCCCCGTGGCCGCTAGCCCGAGGCGTTGATGTACAGCTGGCTCTTGAGAATGTAGTCGATGACTGGCTGGGACAGGTAATCCACGACGTGGCCATCCCCGTGCTGCAGAGCCAGCCTGGTTGAGAAGAGACGCTAATCAGCGGGCATCCTTTCCCGAAAGCAAGGCCAGAGGACTGGCCAGCCCATTCCCTTTTGAGGAAAGGGTTTATCCAACACCCATTACCAGTCCTTGCCTAGGCTAAGTGCGTGGCTTTCCTATCAGAAAAAAACCCTTTTCCCCTCTAATTCCTCCTCCATCCTGACTGTGCCACTTCCTAACTGAAGAACCTCTGGCAAGTTGTTTAAACCCATCTATTCTTCCGTTTCCTCCTCTGTAACACAGGGGTAATACTGGGGCCTGGGGCTGAGCTCAGCTATCAGAATGATTAAATGTCATACAGGTAGCACTTAGAAAAGCTCAAGCACATAGTAGGCATTTCAAGGTGTTAGCTATTCTTATGTCATTTCTTTGTGTTTCTCTACACCAAGGTCTCAGGAAAAGGAATATCATGATCGATTCCTTCTTTTCCTTCCTAAGGAAGCCCTGAGGGAGAAGCAGCAGCCCTCCTTCAGGAGGCTCTTCTCACAAGCCCTGGTGAGGGGAAGCACTACCATGTACAGAAGAACTCTCGTCATACACTTCACTTTCAGCACAGTTTTGTTCCAGTCTTGACCTGGCTGCTTCCCATTCTCTATGCACATGGTGGTCTTGGGAATGTCAGGCCCCAAGGAGCCATTCGTAAGAATTCACTCACTCCTCTGGACACCTAGATTCTAAAATGCATCTGTGCCTTGCGCTGTGAGACCTCCCCAAAGGCTGCCTCAGGGCCTTTGCAATGCACACAGTGTCCTGACCGTCAGCAAACTAGATCCCCAAGTGCCTCCCCACACAGTTTACGGGGAGGCTTCTTGAAAAAGTGGTTTACATCTGTGGTTTCCAAATGCCAATCCCAATTTCACGAGAATCATCCAGAAAGCAGCTCCCCAGAGACCCAACCCCCTGAAATTCTGATTCAGTGGGAATGAATGGGACACTGAAATTTGTGTTGCCACTCAAGTTGTCACAGTAATTTTATTATGCAGCCATGGTTGGAGCCACACTCTTCCCCTCTTCCCTCGTTGCCCACTGCCACTTCTGCTCTCACCTCATAGTTGACGCTACTGTTTCAAGGGTCTGCATAATCCCCTTCCAGGGAAGAAGTCCAGTGAACCTTCTCAAACGCTGGGCTCACTTGATTTCTTTGAAACATATGACGCAGATGACGAATGACAGTGTTCTCTCTCTGTACCCTCTGCTGCTTTTGTTCCAGGGCCACCAATGCTAGTGGTTTCTGACTGCTCCTTAGTTTTCTATTTATTTTTTTATTACTTTTTAAATTGGAGTATAGCTGATTCACAATGCTGTGTTAGCTTCAGGTGTACAGTAAAGTGATTCAGTCATACATATACAGCTATAATTCTTTTTCAGGTTCTTTTCCTTTGTAGACACTTACAAAATATTGAGTAGAGTTCCCTGTGCTATACAGTAGGTCTTTGTTGGTTATCTATTTCATATATAGTAGTGTGTACATATTAATATATAGTAATGTGTGAAGTGAAGTCACTCAGTTGTGTCTGACTCTTTGCGACCCCATGGACTGTAGCCCACCAGGCTCCTTGGTCCATGGGATTTTCCAGGCATGAATACTGGAGTGGGTTGCCATTCCCTTCTCCAGGGGATCTTCCCAACCCAGGGGTCGAACCCAGGTCTCCCGCATTGTAAGCAGACGCTTTACCGTCTGAGCTATTAGCTAGTTATATATTAATATATATACACACTACTGTATATAGTACTGTATATATATTAATCCCAAACTTCTAACTGACCCCTCAGCCTTCCTTTAAATAGATGTTAATATGTTTTAAATGTTCCCATAGCCTTCTTTGCTCTTACTGACTCTCCCTGTGAACTCAGCCATACCCTTAAACTTTAATTTACACTTAGGCGCTCATGGCTTTCAGTTTTATTATACTTCCAGACCTCTGCATTCCACATGTCTTATCCTTCCATTGGATATTTCCACTTGGAGGTTATGGTGGAAACTGTTAACTGGCTCCTAGTATCCAGTCTCTCTTTCTTATCCTGAGTAATAGACCCTCCCAAGCTTTAGCTGGACATATGGTTGCCAAGCCTCAAAGTCTACTCCCAGCCTGTCTGGAGGCTAGGCATGGCCACGTGACTGATGCTGAGCCAGGCGGATGAAAGGGAAGTGATGGGTGAAACTTTGGGTCGTCTTCTAAAGGACAGAGCTCTTTGCCCCTCCCCACTGGCTAAGAAGAGAAGTCATTGCGGCAGCCGTGGACTCAGAGAGGGAGGCTTCATGTTGTAGAGAATTCAATCCCTTTTGACACTGAATAACACTGAATAGCATTTCTCATTTAAAATTCTAACTATTTAGGGTTTTTTGTTATGGCTGTTAACCTAAACCCTTACTAATTCTGTCGGTACCTCAGAGTGGAAATGGAAGTGTTAGGCGCTCAGTCATGTCTGACTGTGCAACCCCATGGGCTGTAGCCCATCAGGCTCCTCTGTCCATGGAACTCTCCAGGCAAGAGTACCAGAGTGGGTTGCCATTCCCTTCTCCAGGAGATCTTCCTCACCTCAAACTAGAGTCCAAACTAAAACTAACTTCTCCCCCACCTCAAGTCACCTACAACTAACTAACAGCCTGTCCCCCTTTTAAAAATCAAGGACTAGCGACAAATAAATGAGGTCTAAAAAGAAGGCTACATATTGGGGTAGCCGGTGTCGGCCAACCTAACAGTCAGCCTGGACTGAGGAGAGCTGTATGGGAACCTGTAAGCCGGTTTGACCAAGGTCTCTCTGGTCGTTTGTCAAACGTACCTGCTCTTGGTTGAGCTGACGACAGACATGGGATGGTTGATGTCATCCTTCACCACCATGATGTTGTTCTGCAGACAGAGCAGAGAGAGTAGGTTGCCAGTCCCTCACACTAAACTCTTGTGTCCTCATGCCTCCAGCCCCCAGGCTTCTCAGAGAAGGGCCACGTCACATTACTACACAGCAGGGAGCTGGAGGACTCACTTTATATTTGCGGAGTATTGAGGAGTGGTTCATGATTCGGTCTGTGTCGGCTGCGTCCCGGGGGACCACCACGATCCCAAAGTCCCCAACGATCACCTCCATCTGAAGAAACCGAAGGAGGGGGGAGAGAGAGAGAGGAAGTAGTCTTTGGTGAGACCTTGACTCCAAACCCCTACCAAGCAACTAGCTAGCAAGGTGGAGCTACCTCCTGTTGGAACCCTAAGCTTTAGTCCCAAACTTGCCTTCTCAGCCCCATCAGTCAGCTCCTTCAAGTAACAACCTGTAACTGTGTTCGTGGAATGAGTGGGAACCTCACCTGGCACACTTAATAAATACCTGTAGTCTGAACTAATAATGCGCTCCTGCATGTCTGGGCAAGATCTCTTCAATTCCTGAGGCTCCCGTTGAGCTCATAATGTTGAAGGGCAGCATAAAACATGGTCCTTACCTGGTAAGTATCCTCTTGGGTGACACAGATCCTGTTGCTCAGCAACCAGACCCAAGCCCCTGGTTGGTTTATTGAGAGGGGCTGGGAGGCTCTCTGAGCTCACCTATGTCAAAAATGCTGTGGGGCTCAGGGTGGTGAAAAGAGGGGAAGGGCTTGGAAAGCCCAAGTGTGTGCACAAGCAGTGACAGGGGAGGATTACTATGGGGTCACTTCTGAAATTAGCCTCTGATAGAAGCCTGCTGCCATCATGAGAAATGACACCTTGTCATTTAAAAATTAACCCTCCCCCTCCACCCCAATTATAGATACAATAGAAGCCTGGGAAACTGAGAAAAAGAAAAAAAAAGAAATCACAACCACACAATCCAGTTAACCATTGTTAAATTAACATCTTAGTATTTCTGTCCAGGGTTTGCTTCTCCATGGGTGTATGTCCACAATTGGACTGAACTGCAAAATTAATCATTTTATTAAATACCTATATATATTTTTCATTTAGCATTATATTGTGAGCATTCTCTCATACAGTTAAAAATATTTGAAAGTGTGTTTTCTCCAGTCTGTGTATTTCATTGCCTGACTATACTGTGATATACCATGACATAGTAAGCCAAATTTGTATTCTAGAAAATATAGAGCCACTTCTGATTTTTGCAGTTATAATAGCACTTTGTTGAAGATCTGTATACATAAATCTTTTACCACATCTCTTGATTATTTCCTTAGGATAGGAAGTAGAATAATTGGATGAAAGGATATGAACTGGACATATTTCAAGCTCTTGAGACATATTACCAAGCTGCTTTCTGGAAAGTCGTGCCAATTCTTATTTTCAAAGAGCCTGCAAATTGTAGCATTTAATAGACTTGGATCTAGTCTGGGCATATTACTGTCTAGATCTTGCCAATTAAGGATCCCAGATGGAGGGAGAAGTGGGGAGAGGCAGGTTTCTTCTAAGCATGCAGTTTATTGGGCAAGACCTACTTTGGGGCAAAGAAATCAGGTTTTTCCTTGTAATTCTCCAGCCAAGTGCCACAAAAACAGACATTATAGAGCACTATGGCTACTTCTTCTCTATAGAGGATTTCTTTTTTAAAAACTTTATTTTTTAACTGAAGGAGAATTGCTTTACAGAATTTTGTTGTTGAGGTTTTTTAGAGGATTTCTGTATCAGCAGAATTCCCCTTCTCAGCCTGATTCACTGGTTCTGCATGTGTGTGCCCGCACAGTGTGCACGTGTGTGCCCGTGGCTATTTGCAGCCACCTTCACCCTACTTCTCCCTTTGCTTACAGCTGGAGCTAGAGCTGCAATTAAAGATTGACTGAAGGCGCCCCAGGAGGGAGTCTGTGGATGTACCATGTCTGAGCCCCTACTGGATCATGCCATTTGGAAGATACAGAGCATTACACAACATGCTGCCTCTATTGGTGGTATTCAGATGAGGTACTAGCCCCAAGTCTTTGTCCTAGGAACCAGGAATGTTAGGGAGGGGCAGGGCAGGGAGTGGAGGTGGATCCAACGCCTCCTGCCATAGTGTTTAGAATATTGCACCACTACTTAGAAGGTAATCGAAGACATTGGCTCATAAATTTGGCTGAACATCAGAATCACGTGAGGAGCTTAAAAAAAACCTCAAAGCCAAGCTCATACCCAAGATCAATTAAATCAGAATCTCTGGGAATGGGGCCCAAGCATTAGTATTTTTTTTTTTTTTTACTCCCTAGATTTTAATTTTAATATGTAACCAAGCTTAAGAACCAGTGATCTAAGTAGTGAATTAAAACTCCAGGGAGATTATTACCATAGAAAAACAGAGAGAAAAGAGAAGGGATGGAAAGAGAATGGGACGGGAAGGAAAGGTTAGAGAAGAGAATCCATCCAGCTGGTATATGTGGAGATTCCTCAACTGCCTTGCTATGCAGGTGTTTTGAGATATTTGGTGAAAGAAATGATGCTAAAGCTGAAACTCCAGTACTTTGGCCACCTCATGAGAAGAGTTGACTCATTGGAAAAAACTCTGATGCTGGGAGGGATTGGGGGCAGGAGGAGAAGGGGATGACCGAGGATGAGATGGCTGCATCACGGACTCAATGGACATGAGTCTGAGTGAACTCCGGGAGATGGTGATGGACAGGGAGGCCTGGCGTGCTGCGACTCATGGGGTTGCAAAGAGTCGGACACGACTGAGCGACTGAACCGAACTGAACTGAATTATAGGATCTGAATTCAGTTTGATTCTGAGAATCTGATGGATATTTCATGTGTGATGTATGAAATAGTGGGTCTATGTAAAGTGAGCATTCCAGGAATTTCCCTGGTGGGTGGTCCAGGGATGTGGTTAAGGATCCGCCTGCCAATGCAGAGGACACCGGTTCACTCCCCGGTGTGGGGAGATCCCACATGCTGAGGAGCAGCTAAGCCCAAGTGCCACAACTGCTGAAGCCTACATGCCCTAGAGCCCGTGCTCTGCAATGAGAGAAGCCACCACAATGAGAAACCCACATACCGCAACTAGAGAGTAGACCCCAGCGTGTCGCAACTAGAGAAGGGCCCACACACAACAATGAAGACTCGCCACAGCCTAAGATAAATAAATAAAAATGTTAAAAACCTAAAAAAAAGGAAGCCTTCTAGTTTAACGCATGAAAACAACGGCTCAGAATGGCAGTCAGGCCTCACGGGGATGGCCCTCTGGGTGACATTAGTGCAGCTGCTGCTTTCTACTCAGAAATTGATGACCTGAGCACCTAATCAATAACCACACAGGCTGCTTAGTGGGTGGCAAGCAGATGGAGGCCTCACTGATTGAGATGGATTCCTTTTCCAGAAACAGGTGACAGATGTGCCCCCTGGGAACAGATGTGGCGGAGGAGACGGGTCTACCAGACAGGACACAGCTTTACCACATCCCAGCCGCATCTCTGCAGGTGTCTGGACCAGACTGCAGACCTGTTCTGCTCCTTTGGCCACACTGGAGGTCACAGGTTTGATTTTCATGCTGGAAGGTGTATGTGGGTGTGAGTTTTGGGGTGATAGGAGGTGCCGGGTCCTAGAGCTGGTGAGGTTGCCCTTATCCCATGGGTGCCCATCTCCCTCCAGAGGCTTAGCTGCCCTGCCCACCCCTACCCTCATCCCTACCCCTGTCTTCATGTGGCCTCCAGGATCCACCCTCTCCTGCGTCCTCCTACCTCACTGGTTGCTCTTTCGGAGTTTCTCCCTGTACTGTTCCTTCTTTTTTTTTTTTTTTTTTCTTCCAACTGCTCATCATGTGGGATCTTAGTTCCCCAACCAGGGATCAGATCCGTACCCTGTGCGCTGGATATGTGGAGTCTTAACTGCTGGACCACCAGGGAAGTCCCTGTGCTGTTCCTTCTTATCTCCCTGATCTTGAATGACTGGAGTCCCCCAGGATCAGTCCTTGGACCTCTTTTCTATCTACACTTGCACTTTTAATGATTTCATTCCATTTCAAATTTTAAAGACATACAGAAGGCTCTCAAATTTATATCTTCGGCATAGACTTCTCTCCTGAACCTCAGTCTCATATATCCAGTGGGCTCTTCAACAGGCCCACTTGGATGAGGTGTCTCAAGAGTAATATTCCATAAGCCCCTGAATTCTCTGACATCAGTCAGTCCCCTCCACTGCCATCCCACACACACCAAAATGCTATTCCTTTCTCATTTCAGTAAATGGAAACTCTTTCTACAACTGCTCAGGCCAAAACCTTGGTATTATCCTTGATTCCTCTCTTTCTCTCACATCCCACATTTCGTCCGTAAAGCAACTCAGTTGACTTGGTCTTCAAAAGAAATCCAAGAACCTGCTCATTCCTCATCATTTCCATCACTTCTAGCTTCAAGCCTCTTCTGGTGGGTTAAATAACAGGCCCCTCAAGCACCCAGGTCCTAATCCCTGGAATCTCTGAATGTTATAAGATGTGATTAAACTAAGGGTCTTGAAATTGTCCTGGATGATCTAGGTGGGCCCTTATGTAACAACGAGGGTCCTTACAAGAAGGAGAGGGAGATTTAACTCAAGAGAGAGAAGATGATATGAAGATGGAGCAGAGAAGATGCTACACTGTTAGCCTTGAAGATGGAAGAAGGGGCCATAGCGTGCAACAAGTGCAGCTCAAGAAGTCGGAAAAGGAAAGTAAACATTCTCCCTGAGGGCCTGAGGAGGGACTATGGCTCTTGACCACGACTTAGCTTTGGCCCAGTGAAACCCATTTCAGGCTTCTGGCTTCCAGAAATGAAAGAAAATAAATGTGTGTAGTTTTAAGCTACCAAGTTTGCAGCCACAGAATTTGTCCGTCTCCATCAGCTCCCACTTGGATTGCTCTGGTCTGCTTTTCTCTTGCCTTTTTCCAGTCTATTCCCAACAGCCAGACCAATAAGGTGAAATATCAGTCAAATTATGTGGTTCCTTGGCTCAAAACCCTTCACTTAAATACCACCTTCTCACAGAGACTTCCACTGGCCACACTATTTCAACCTCCAACCCTTTGCATAGAGACCCTCACCCTCCCCACAACCCTCTCAGTCCCCACATCCTAACTCTTCTTCATTTCCCCATTGCATATGTCTCTATCTAACACCTTGTATATTTCCTTGGCTTAACCTTACCTTTGCTCTTTCTCTCTCCCCTATGAAGGTAACCTTCATGAAGGTAGAGAATTTTGTGTTTCATTCATTGCCATGTTCCCGGGTGAAGAGGATCATACATGCTCAATATATACTGTTGAGGAAGAGGATTCCTGCAGAGTCCTCTCTAGGAGCTAGTTAGCTGATCTATTCTTCCACTTTAGGATGTGGAAGGCAGCCCCAATGTACCTAATGGGAACTCTAAGAGACTCCAGGAAGTGACTCTAGAGAGACTTTCAGGTCTCCATGAAAAGCATGGGTAATTTTACTTCTGAAGGTTCCCAAACTTCATCTGATCGGTCAGTGGAATCACCTGGGGAAGATTTACAAACACTAACAGGCCCAGGGATTTTGATACAACGTGTCTACAATCGACCCAAGCCTCTGTCTTTACAAAGCTCCCTAATCCTCCCAAGATGCACCCACTTTGGGATTATTGTCGCTTTTAACAATATAAACAGGGACTTCCCTGGTGGTGCAGGGGATGGAAGAGCTTCTCTGGTAGCTCAGCTGGTAAAGAATCCACATGCAATGCAGGAGACCCCAGTTCAATTCCTGGGTCAGAAAGATCCCCTGGAGAAGGGATAGGTGACTCACTTCAGTACTCTTGGGCTTCCCTGGTGGCTCAGATGGTAAAGAATCTGCCTGCAATGCAGGAGACCTGGGTTCGATTCCTGAGTCAGAAGAAGAAAATGGCATCCCACTCCAGTATTCTTGCCTGGGAAAGCCCATGGACAGAGGAGCTTGGCTACAGTCCATGGGGTCACAAAAAGTTGGACACAACTGAGTGACTCAGCACAGCACAGAGGATGGGAAGCCACCTACCAATATAGGGGACATGGGTTCGATCCCTGGTGCAGGAGGATTCCACCTGCCTCAGGGCGGCTAAGCCTGCATACCACAACTACTGAAGCCCGCCTGCTGCAACTACTGAATCCCACTTGCCCTACAGCCAGTGCTCCCCAACAAGAGAAGCCACTGCAATGAGAAGCCCCATGCACCTTGACCAAGAGTAGCCCCCGCTTGCCACAACTAGAAAAAGCCCTTGTGCAGCAATGATGACCCAGTGCAACCAAAAATAAATAAATAAACACAAATTTACAAAACAATATAGGCAACTGCCTAAGCTGCTAATACCCTGGCTTAGTGTAGGATGAGACTTCCCTGGTGGCTCAGACGGTAAAGCATCTGTCTACAATGCAGGAGACCCGGGTTCGAGCCCTGGGTTGGGAAGATCCCCTGGAGAAGGAAATGGCAACCTACTCCAGTACTATTGCCTGGAAAATCCCATGGACAGAGGAGCCTGGTAGGCTACCATCTATGGGGTTGCAAAGAGTCGGACACGACTGAGGGAGCCTGAGAGTGTAGGATGAAGTCAAAATGAGATAGCTGTGGGATGGGCACTCTGGGAATTCCAGCAAAAATGAGGACATTCCCCCACCCCCATGCCCTAGAGAGATGAGGGCAGACATCTGACCCTAGGAAATAGAGAGTTTCTCAAGCTCTCCCTGCCCATGGAGTCCTGGGATGGCGCTTCTGTTCCAGTTCGAGTGGTCCAATGCCTCCTGTGTCTTCACGGAGACGTCTCTGCTGGTCTTGGTCTTGCCTCGGGGAGGGGAGGTGGGTGGGCAGAGGCATTCTGATTGGCAAGTCCCTCTCCTGACGTGACTGCTGTGACCTCATTCTGCCACCCCTCGGTGAGCAGGATCAGGGTACAGTCTTCTCCCCCGCCTGCAGCAGACAGTGGTCTCTCAGGGTGGCTCTGGCCTGTCCTGTCTCAGAGGTGGGGGTCTGTGCCATTCATCCTGCTTCAACTTCCTGCTCACAGGCTCAGCTTTGATCACATCTTTTCGTCTTCCGGGGTAAAGGCTCCCTGGGGGCAGCAGGGGTAGGGCTGGGGAGAGGAAGTGGGAGGGGGCAGACTCTGCTTCCCCTCCATGTGGGGAATCTGAGGAAAGGGTATGACACATGTTGGGGCAGGAAGCAGCTTGGCCTTGGGAGGGAGAACACTCAGGGCAACTGGGCAGCAGATCTCTTAGAAGGAATGCGGAATTACCATCTTCCCTCAGGAGGCAGAATTTCCAGCCCTGCCCTACTGGGTTCCACGGATACCTGGCCAGGAAGATGCCCTGTGGACTTACTTAGCTGGGAGCTTCCCAGCACCCCAGGGCTGAGCATGACAGATATGGCTTCACCTCTTGGCTCAATCACTATCTAGTGGGAGACATTAAACAAATAATGAATGGTTTCAACTGTATTGCTCTAAAAGATAAGGTGGGTTACTATTAAGTGGTACTACTATTAAAATCTTGTAGTGGCTAATTGTCTTCTGGGTAACTGACAAAAGTTTGGGCCACATCCCACTGTGGAGGCTAAACTCCTCCAACCAAGCTGTTTCCAGGTACTCTTACATTCTTTCATTCAAAAACTTCTCTTGAGTGTATATGGTGAACCGGGCACCATCCCAGTGTTGCCCAATAAGACGGACAAGTTTAGTGTGTCCATAGAACTCACCTACAGTCAGGAGAGATTATAAACAAATAAATATGTGAATAAGAAAACATCAGGTGGAGCTAAGTACAATGTTGAATATAAAACAAAATGACCCTGAAGCCCAAACCTAAATGGCAAGAAGGAGCTAGGCATAGGAATACCTGGGAAAAGAACATTCCCAGTGAGGCCACAGCTAGTGCAAAGGCCCTGAGGTAGGAAAAACTATTCAGACAAGGAAATCAAGTGTAACTGGAGCACAGAGAGGTAGGGGAAGTACAGAAGAATCAGATCATGATACAGATGGGATTTCATTCCAAATGCAAAGAGAAAGCATTAGAGCATTTTAAACAGAGGGCTTGACTTCCTTTAGCAGCAGAATCCAATTTACATTGACTTGCCCAGGCAAGTCTAACTGGTAAGACCCTCTGTGGAATCATTCTGAGATCAGAGTTCGAAATCCTGACCATCTCCCCAGACAGTTCTTCATTCTCAAGGGAGAGGACCTGAGTCTCTTGGGCTCACTTGTACTTGTTCTCCAGATGAGAATATTCAGCGATGAACAGGGGCTACCAGCAGGAAGGGGAAGCAACATTTATCAGGGTACCTGTATGCACCAGGCATAGTACGGGGAGATTTATTTACTAATTCATTTAATCCTTACAACAACCATTTTCTGAGATTTGTGCTTCAGTTTCCACTTTATAGACAGGAAAACTAAGACTCAGTGAGATATAGTAACTAGTCCAAGCTGCACAGCTAGTAAGTGAATTTGAATCCACTCTTGTCTGCTTTAAAGGCTCTTTTTTACCACATCATGCCTAATTTAGATCCATTAAAATAAGTTTTATGTTGTATTGGGGTATAGACAATTAACAATGTTGTGATAGTTTTCAGGTGAACCGCTAAGGGACTCAGCCATACATAAACATGGATCCCTTCCCCTCCAAGTTCCCCTACCATCCAGGCTGCCACATGACATTGAGCAGAGATCCATGTGTTCCAGTAGGTCCTTGATGTTTATCTATTTTAAATATAGCAGTGTGTACATGCCTATCCCAAACTCCCTAACTATCCCTTCTCTCCATCCTTCCACTCCTCCTTTCACCTCACTCTGGGCAACCATAAGCTCGTTCTCGAAGTCTGTGAGTCTGTTTCTGTTTTGTAAATAAATTCTAGATCCATTTTAAGACTTGCAGTTTAGTGACTTGAAATTTTATGGTTTGAAAATACAATCTATCTTTTTTTTTTTTTTTCTCCAGGCTTATAGTGAGTTATGTCCTCAGTTCATTACTCCACATCGCCCCCTAGAGTATGTAATTTTGTGTACTTCTGAGTAGGTTAAACCAGATGTGAGAGCATCCAGCAGAAGCCACGCAATAGGTGAGGGGCATCTGAAACATGCTCCTCCCATTTCAGGCAAGAATCCTCCACCCTTGTTCTGCACCCAGCTTCTCTCTGGAGGGAGGGCTGAGCAGAGGCTAGTGAGGGAATGCATTTTCAGGATGGCTTCCTTAGTGCAAATAAATGAATGACCCTTCCAGGGGATTTCCCAGAGGAACCCCACACCCATTTCCAATCTGCTTGGGGGTGTGGGAAGGCAAGGGATTCCAGACTCAAGTCAAAAGCCTGAAAACCAAAGCAACAGCGCCTTTCACACGAGAACCCTATCTCCCAGGGTAGGGGGTAAGCTGCCTTTCCCTGGGCTGGAAACACGGCATCAGGCTTATCAGTGTGGGGGCCTAATCCCTGGGGTGGAAGTGTCCATCGGGCTTCCTGGCTGGGGCGGGACTGTCTGATAAAAACCATCTGAGCCTGAAAAGCCAAATGTTTGTCTTTGCTCCATTTGTCCTGGAGCCCTGGGATTTCTTCTGGAGTGGCCAGTGCCCCAGGCTCTTCCTCTGTTTATTTTCTTTGGTTGTTTTCCCATAGCTGGTGGCTGTAGGAAGCAGTTAGCCCATGCCTGGTTGGCTGGAAAAATGTAGAACACAGCCAATTAGAGCCAGCCTGTGGAATGCTGGGCTTTGAAAAGTACAAAAAGAAAGAAAAAGAAAAAAATAAAATAAGAAGCTTCCTCATTAGCCCATCTCTGGTGCCTGATGTTCCACCTCCAGGTGTTCATTCCTTTGAGTTAAATATTGACTCTTGCTCATTTAAAATGCAAATACCATTTTCAAGTGGCAAATACATGTAATCATTAAACTGAAATGATTTTGTCTGCTTGCTGAAAAGTCAGAAGCTTCCTAGGCAAAGACCAAGATAAACCTTCTGTTTTCAGCCAAGGAGAACCATCTCCCCTAAAGGTCTTATTCCTACCACCGGATCTTTGGCAGCCTTCTCTCAACCCCTAAAGCCCTTCTCTTTGCACTCACTTAAATCCAGTCCTGCCCATCATTCAAACCCCAGCTCAAGCTGCTGAAAGAAAGTGAAAGTGAAGTCACTCAGTCATGTCCGACTCTTTGCAACCCTATGGACTACACCAGGCTCCTTGGTCCATGGGATTTTCCAGGCAAGAGTACTGGAGTGGGTTGCCATTTCCTTCTCCAGAGGATCTTCCCAACCCAGGGATCAAACCCAGGTCTCCCACATTTTGCAGGCAGACACTTTACTGTCTGAGCCATCAGGGAAGCTGGGCTGCTGGGCTGCTATGAACTACATGTCTTTCTTCCCACCTGTCTGTCTTACCTGCATTAGGGAACTGAACATGTGCGAAGTCCTGCTCTGCTGTTAATAGCTAAGAGGTCTTGGACAAGTCTGGTTTCCCAGGTGGTGCAGTGGTAAGGAATCCGCCTGCCAATGCAGGAAATGAGGGTTCAATCCCTGGGGTCAGGAAGATCCCTTGGAGGAAGAAATGGCAACCAACTCCAGTATTCCTGCCTGGGAAAGCCCATGGACAGAGGAAGCTGGCGGACTGCAGTCTATGGGGTCGCAAAGAGACGGATACCACTGAGCATGCACAAGCGCGCGCACGCTCGTACAAGTCCAGTCCAAGTGAGCCCGGGTTTCCATATCTGTAAATGGACTCCACTTTCAGGCGGGCTCCGGGGGTTAACCAAGATAAGCCATGAGAAACAAGAAGAGTGTTTATTGTGTCTCCCCCATAGAAGGCAAAGCACGTGGTTGGAAACTTGATGCATTCTGTTTTCTTTGTTCTTTCAGCCCTAGAACAGTGTCTGGCACATGACAGGTACTCAATAAATATTTTAAAACCAATGAATAAATAACAGCCAACATTTATTGACTGCTTACTAAGTTCAAGAACTCTTTTAAACTTTCTGTATGTTTCATTTCATGTACTATAATGAACTAATAGAATAAAAACTGTAAGATATTTTTAGCAAGTGCTGCCAGGACAAATAAAGTACTTACATTCATACTGGGCACTCAGGATTAGCTGAAAGATTGATGGAAGGAAAGAACGCCTGAATCAGAATTAATTTGCCAGATTGCCTTCCATTATACTGTAATGGAAAAAGCAGCTGGCAGCATAAGATCACTAGACGATGGGCTTTGTTTGAGGGAGGGGAGGAGGATAAGCGTTTCCTGTCTCACAAATCTGTCATGACTTGACCTTTTAGGCTTTGGCCTTGCCTTCTCACAGATCCTGGTCCAGGCCTGGGTACCTGCTCCCCTGCTGGTGTCAGGATGTGTGTCTGCTGTGTGCTTAGTTGCTCAGCGACTCTTTGTGACTTTGTCGTCTGCAGCCCACCAGGCTCCTCTGTGCATGGGATTCTCCAGGCAAGAATACTGAAGTGGGTAGCCATTCCCTTCTCCAGGGGCTTTTCCTGACCAGGGATCGAACCTGGGTCTCCTGCCTTGCAGGTGGATTCTTTACCACCTGACCCACCAGGGAAGCCCAGCCTCAGGATGCAACACAGCAAAGATCAGGTCTCCTGGGGGGACTATTCTGATAAGATCAGGTCTCCTGGGGGAGACTATTCTGATTAAAAGCTTGGGAATGGGATGGGCTGGGGGGGACTGGGGTCCCCACCTCCAAAAGCGGGTCCAGGAAACTGGATCTTGCTTTCTCTGGGGAATCAAGAATGAAAATGCCAAGTGCCAGACCATGCAGAAGCAACTCTTCTGTGTTCCATGGAGAGAAATGTGATGAATATGTATGGCATTTTCTCTCCACGGAATGTAAGGGGAAGGGGTGTGTCACTGGTCAGAGAAGGTCAGAATTCACTATGGGCTAATGGATCTTTGTGTCTATTGGGAAATGCCCAAGGGATGTGCTTGGGTTGGGGTGCATGGTTGTGTAATTACATTTCTGGATGGAGAGGATAGGTTCAGGCATCCAAATCAAAAGAACGAGCAAGACTGACTCAATGGAGAGTCTGTGAGTGTGCCGAGAGAGGCCTTGGCAGCCCTGTTGTGGGAACAGACTGTTCCAGCTGCTTCGGACTGGGTGGGGACACTGCTGCCCTGTGGCCTCTGGTGAGTGCTCTTTAC
Source organism: Ovis aries (assembly GCF_016772045.2). Lineage (NCBI taxonomy): Eukaryota > Metazoa > Chordata > Mammalia > Artiodactyla > Bovidae > Ovis > Ovis aries. The sequence continues at coordinate 63,755,330 of NC_056065.1, forward strand.
AGAGGGCAGAGAGGCTCCTATGTTCCCCCCAGACCTGTTTGAATAGTGGCTTCTCCCCTGTTTTGTTTCTGAGGATTCTGGAGATGGCATGGGAAGCTGGAATGCGGAGCAAGGACCTAGGACTTTTCCAAGAAAGCTGGCTCTCTTCCCCACCTTTCTGCCCCATCATTGGCAGATTCAGAGCCTCAGGCTCATGGTCACTGAGCACAGGTCTGCAGCCATCAAGTATCACTCAGGATACCGGGTAATGAAAAGAAATGTGTTCTGATAAAGGGTGGACTAAATGAATGAAACTGGGAGCAGAAGTGGCTCTCACATACCTCACTCCAAGTAATCTCATAGTTAGGAACAGAGATCCCTAAAACAAGCTGCTTCCAGGCAAACTCTGGAGGGTAGAACAGAGGCAGCAGGTAGATGGAGCATGTCCCCACCCCACCACCACCCACCAGGGAAAGCAACTGGAATTCACTCCCCGTGGACAGAAACTCTGAAACATCAGTAGCAGTACAATCAAGAGAGGAGGCTGAGCCCTGCCTGGAGAAGAGATAAGAGACTATACATTTCCCATTCTCGAAGTCAAGGAAACCCTCCCAACTAGAAATCTCCTTAAGAGGTCAAAAGTGGAGTGACGCCAACTACCCACAGGCCTCTTGGGTGAAATCCATCTCGGCTGAGAGATGTGCATAGACATGGAAGGCTCCTGAGATATACCAAATACATACCCAGAACCAGACAGATCGAAATGATTGGCCAAAGGAAACCTGGAAGAAACGTCTCATAAAAGTGAATCAAACTATCACGAGGGCGCAGCTCTCTGAGTCCGCCCATGTGTCTATCCACACGTACCGTGTTCTCCTCCTCCTAATAAATACTTCACTTGTTACACTCCTTGCTGTCTTTGTGGGAATTCTTTTCTGCAGAGTTGAAGAGCTAGGGTCTTGTCTCAGACCGCTGGTCTAGCGGCTAGGATTTGGTGCTCTCATCTCCGAGACCCAGCCTCAGTCTCTGGGCAGGAACCGAAACCCTGTTTCAAGCCACTGCAGGCTGAGGCCACCTGAGATCAGAGCTTTCTATTGGAATCACCAGGGCTCACCCTGGACCAGTCTTGAAAGAAAGACCTTTCCTTCCTAGACCGTGAGCTCCAACCTTCCCCCAGTAGGGACAGTGGGATAAACCACTGAGCTGCTAGCTAGTTTCATGCTCCCCGTGTCCACCTTTGTCCAATCCCCACCCTATTTTATCAGAGAACCAGAGCCTTTACGAAAGGAATTTGCAGGGCAGAAAGCAGAACGTTTTGAAGTCACTGGCTTTAAACACACTGACGACATGTTTCTTGAGGTCCTGAGGAGGGAAGAGACAATAGGGGCGCTAGCTTCCAAGGAGAAAGAAGAGGTTCCATTGCCCCCTGCTCCTTCCACACTAGAAGAAGCTAGAGATCTGTGAAGCCCACCCCCTGCCCTAAGGGCAAAGCCTCAGAAGAAGACAGGGGCAGGATCATAGGTGGGTGGTGTCCAGCACGGGGCTTCCAGACTCAGTCAGGAGTCCCATTCCCCAGGTGGGCAGAGGGGAGGGCCACCCACCTCAAGGTCCTGAGAGGGAAGATGTGTGTGGCAACCCCGATGAAGAGATGCTCGTGTTCGGAGCCCACAAGAGCCTCTCAGGTTCTGCTGGTCAGCAATGACTGAGACCTATTTCCCATCATCCCTGGGGATAGTGATTTGGAGTTGAATTTTCATTAGGTATGAATAAATTACATGTGATATTTCTGGCACACCTCTGTTGTGGCCTGAGAGTCACACTCATTATGTAAGGAAACAGCTCCATGTTTTTTTCTGTTCAGATGGCATGATTCTAAGGATCCCACAGAGTTTCGTGGGTGCTTGAGGGTGGGGAGGTTAGCATTCCAGGCTCTAGAAAATCCTCTGGAGTGAGCCCTGAGGGTCTGCTTCATCCAATCGCCCTTCTGCTCGTGCTGTGGATGGGCATTCTCAGCCCCTTCAGCTGCACAGACGTGGGGTCCCCACTTGGTCTGGATCTGCTGCACCTCTGGGAGTAGCCAGGCTGGGTGTCCGATCCCCAGGGTGCCGGTCAGGTGGGAAGATGACTGAATAAATGAGCGTCAAGTCCACCCCCACTGCCACAGCCCCAGTACATCAACAGCTTTCGGTTTCTCAATTTTTCTCTTTTAATCAACACATTCCCTTTCTGGTTGGTCCCACTTCAGTATCAGGGACCAACCGGAAGAGGAGTGACCTGGGGCTCTTTTCCCTGGTCTCTATAAGTCAGACCTGACAAGGTCAGGAGCAGCCGTTTGGGAAAGAATCTAGAGGCCCTGCAGTCAGCACAGAGGGGCTGGCTGTGCTTTAAGGGCCCCTAGTTGTGTCCGTTTCAGGCTCCAGAAAGCCTGTGTCTGCCCTTGAGAGGCACACATCACAAGTCACATGCAGCAAGGAGGCCCCTGAGACGTCCTGCTCACGTGCTGGCCCTTCAGGCTGCTGCCCTGTCACTTTATCCCTGTAAATCCCCTCCCTGGCTGCCAGGGCCTCCCTGTGGGAAGGGGCCTCAGGCTACTGCCCGGATTTGCCTGGATTCTTGAAAGAGCTTTGCTGAAATCTTGTACAGAACTTCGCCTGCATTACTTTTTCCTTTCAAAGCAGCTTGCAAAGTAGAGAGGAAAGTAAAAGTTAATTAAGCCACTTAATCCAGAATTGAAAAGAGGTTTAAAATTTCACCTGCAAGAAATTGTTCAGGCGTGGAGAGGAAAGGGCTTACATAGTATAACTCGTTTCCCCTGAAACTCTCCCTCCTTGCTTGGTTATCCCACAGCGTGTTAGCATTTATGCCCTTCACCTTGAACGTCTCTGTGTTTATTGATGTGTCTATTTAGGCAGATTGACTTATTAACAGTTGTATGTCACTGTGTGTCAGGTGCTAGGCTGGGCACTTTACATGGACAATCTCATTTAATTCTTCCCAAACCCTATGAAAGGGTTACTATTACGATGGCCATTTTTGAGATGGGAAAAGCTGATGCTTGTAATATATCTTGTCACGAGCTGTGCTGGAGCAGAACTAAGATCTTGAGTTTCACCCTGAAGGTTGTCTCTTTCTCTTCAGAGACATAAAGTGAAAGTGAAAGTGAAGTCGCTCAGTCGTGTCTGACTCTTTGCGACCCCATGGACTGTAGCTTATCAGGCTCCTCCATCCATGGGATTTTCCAGGCAAGAGTGCTGGAGTGGATTGCCATTTCCTTCTCCAGGGGATCTTCCCGACCCAGGAATCGAACTTGGGTCTCCTGCATTGCAGGCAGACGCTTTACCGTCTGAGCCACCAGGGAAGCCTCAGAGACGTATATGTACATGAAAAAATTTCATAAGCTGACATCTCGCCACCTAATACTTCTGGGCAGAGACTGTATTGTATATTGCTTTTAAAATCTCAGAATGCTACAGATAACATTCTTTAGGTTTAAAAAAACAACCAAGGCTCAAAGGAGTTGAGTGATTTGCATGGGGTCACACAGTAAGTAATCAAAAAAATGTACTAGGTCTAGAATATCTGCCAGGAGAAACCCACTTTCAAAGGGCCATAGGCTTGGGAGCGAGCATGAGGTCTGACTATCAGATGAATGAATTCGTGAAAGAACAAAAATGAATGTATGTCTAAAGGATGAGGAACTTATGAATTAGCTAGTTTAAGACCATCTCGGCCAGATCTGGTAACAACTTGTCCACTGAGCTTCTAAATGGTATAAGTTTCAATTCCCGGTTCCCTAAATCCCAAGTCAATTGCCAGAAGGATCCTACTGACCTTTTATCATTAACTTCTCCCCTCTTGACACTTTTTCTCTTGTTAAGGAAATTCTAGGATGGTATTTACCACCTCTTCAAAAAGAATCAAAGGGAAAAAAAGCACATAATAATTTCAAAAGGGCAAAGGCTTTTTTTTTTTTTTTTTTAAAGACCTCTCTCCCCCACCTCTCCCCACCAGCACACATACTCTAAGTGCTGTTTGGCGAAGGCATTCTATGACTCAGATTGCTTTTTTCCCAGGGGCTTTCCAGGAGCAAGCATGAGGGGGAGTGAGTGTAAAAATACAGGAGGAGATAAAGCTTGGGGGTAGTGAGAATTTTTTTCCATCATGATGTGAACGGATTGCCCTCCCGGGAGCTCACGGGAGATGGGAGACTCAAGCTGGGGAGGGAGGCTGGGTGGGGAGGGAAGACCAGGGGTCAGAGTCGAGTGCCCCTCCCCATCTTGCCCCACACCAGCTGTGCGCAGGCCATAACCCTGCTACTCACATCTGCCTCGTTCCACAGTCCTGGGATGCAGAAGGACTCCAGAAGGTCACTGCCACACAGCAGCAAGATCCGCAGCTCTGAGGAGGGGGGACAAAGTTAGCAAAAGGAGAGGGAAGCGTTCAAATCTCAGCCTTCTTCCTCCGACCAGCACAGAAGCTCCAGAGCCCACTTCTAGCAGGCACCACGCTGCTGCTGCACTGAAACCTCTGCTCACCCCTCCCCCGGGCTCATTTACAGACCACTCTCACTCCCTGCAGGAGGAACCTCTCTCCTACGGAATGGAGCAGAGAGTAACTGTCCTGGTTTGCTGGGACTGAAGGATTTCCGGGATGGGTTTCATGCTAAACCAGGATGGCTGGTCACCCATGGTCTAAGGCAGCTACACGCCTTGTGTGAGGTCTAAGAGGCTCTCTTTTTTGCTCTATATCAAACCAAAGTGCCCGTGGAGTTTGGCTTCTCTGCTGCTGGGCATCCTCTGGGGTTTGTCTTCCATCACAAGCATGGCGTGATGGGGGCAGGGGACATGGCGTGCACCCTCAATTCACCAGCTGGCTCAGCTCATCACATGTCTTGCCTGTACGTGGCCACTGTCCTCAGCAAAGGGCTTGAGAAGTGAGTCTGCCCCCACCTTCCCAACTCCCAGGCACATTTCCAGCTTATCACTTGTTTTTCTTCCCTCATTAAGCCCGGTCTGAATTATCCCAACGAGGCCACTGTCGCTTAAAACAGGCAGCAAACTGACTGGGGCATGAAAACTGAGCAACGGGGGTGGAAAAGAATCCTGGGATTCTCAGAATCACGTGGGGAGAGACCTCCACCTGGATTGAGATTCAGGTGATGTGTTTGGTTCCCAGGTACTTTCCCCAGGCTCTTTCATCAGGTGCTGTGCTTAGCTGCTCAGTCGTGTCCGACTCTTTGCGACCCCATGGACTGTAGCCCACCAGGCTCCTCTGTCCATGGGATTCTCCAGGCAAGAATACCGGAGTGGGTTGCCATGCTCTCCTCCAGGGAATCTTTGCCAACCCAGGGATCAAACCCAGGTCTCCCTCATTGCAGGAGGATTCTTTACGGTCTGAGCCACCAAGCTCTATCATCAAGGCCTGTGACTGTGGGCATCCTGTCGGAACCAGTGACACAGCCCTAGTCTGAGCCTCCAGAGATCGCTGCCACCCTGGCCCCAGCTCTGCCCTCCTCAGACCCTGTAGCTAGCCCAGGGACCTGCCGAGGACTTTCAGGTGGTGAGCTCGCCCCGGGTGCAGGCTCAGTGGGAGACTGCTGGGCTGAAGAAAGACAGGGTCAACATCTCAGTCCCAGGTCAGCACAGCTCCTCCTCAGGAAGTCCCCTGCAGCACCGGGGTCTTAACACCTAAATATTCCTGCAGCCTCCCACCTCCCCCTCCCCTGTCACACTGTCACCTAATGTTCTGTTTACATCCAGGGAACTTAATAGATCTTTATATACCCAGGGCCTAGCAGAGTGACCTGCGCACAGTAGGTGCTCAGGATGTGTTGAATGATCGAAAGACAGAGAGGCTGGCCACAGAGGCCATGCGGGCAGGCTGTCTCAGAGCCTTCTGGGTACCCCAGGATGGCAGGGCCAGATGGTGACTGTGGCCTTGGCTCTGGCAGCATGGAGGCCCTGGTCATAGTCCGCCTCCAGGATGGCCGAGAGGAGCCAGACTGGGCTGACTCTGGGGTTCCTGATGCTCCCTGTCCCCTGCTCGGAGTCAGAGCCACCCAAAGTTCCAGGTCAGCTCTGTTGAAAGGCTGCAGCTTTATAACCGTGGGCCTAAACCTCTGGTTTGGAGGCCACGTCCAGGAGACATGTTGGCCCTCAGCTTTTTCTACATCAGTGGTTCTCAACCGGGGGCGTCTCCGGTCAGGAGACGTTGTTTTGGTCGTCAAGGCTGGAGAGAGAGGTGTGCTACCGGCACCTAGTGCTGGGAAGGCAGGAACGCTGCTCAAAAGTCCACACGGCACACAGCCAGCCCCCACACCTCAGGGTTACGCCTGTTTCCTATGACAACGGTGGTGTGGTTGAGAAACCCGGCTCTGCAGCCAGGGAAATGAATCTCTTTTCAATTCCGGATCCAGAGACTCACTTTCTCACTCGAGTATAACGTAAGATTATTTTTAAAGCCAAAGCAGAGCAAGTTAAAGCGTGGCGGGGGGCGGGGGGGAGGGGGGGTTCACCTTTGCTTGCAGCACAGGAACGGATGGATTTGTCACAGACCAGAGGCCCCGGCAGGGCTTGGGAATCCCATGTGTGGCCGCTGGAGGGCAGCAGTGGATTCCCTGGTTTACCCTAGCTCACGTTCTCAGCCTGCAAGTCTGGGGCAGGCCTGGTTAACAAAGTGGAAATGGCACCATGGATGCTAACTGAGCTAGGAGAAATGGCTTTTTCCTTCTCGTGAAGCGTGCAAGGGGATTTCAGAAAGAGGAGGTGTGAGCCAAAGGGCCTCACAGGACAGTGGTCTGGGGGCCAGGCTGCTCCTCTGGGTCCCATTTCCTTCCCCAATTCAGGATCCAGGGAGCCAGAGTCAGCCCTCCTCTGTCACACTCTCCTCCCAGGAATCCTGCTTCTGTGAAGTCCCAGGCCCCGAGGCCCTTTCCAGCTCCCATCACACCCTGAGGCAGCCACCACCTGTACCACGCCAGGCCACGAATCCATCCACACAGCTGTGGCCACTCAGCTTTCCTTTCTCTGAGAGAGGGGGTCAGATGGGGCCAAGCTTCACAAGGAATGCTAGGAGCACAGCCACTGCGTTGCCTCTCTGTCCAAGGGGGTACTCCCCAGGCCGCAACCTGATACACGGACCCTGGGTGCTGGGGAGGTGAACGAGGTCCCAGGTGAAGCTGGCTCACATTCTTCCCGGAACAAGGTATGGGAGGAAAATACACACTGGAATACGGTTGAAAGTTTGAAGACTGCTCTGAGCGCGGCTGGTCAAGAAGACTTTGTCCCGAGACAATAGTTCCTGGCCAGGTGCGGAACTGCCAGGCAGGGGGAGTACAAGGCTTTTGGGTGTTTGTGGCTGTGGAACCTGAGGGTGAATGCTCCTGCTGGCTTTGGGGAGCACCCAGAAGTACTCTTTCCTGTGGCCTTCAGACAGCCATGTGCTGGTAAATAAAAACTATTAAAACTTAAGGAATCGAGGAGTTTTTGAGTACTTATCACCTCTGTTTTTAATACAAGGTATTTAACTGCCATGCTTAGCCACTCAGTCATGTCTGACTCTTTGGGACCCCATGGACTGCAGCCAGCCAGGTTCCTCTGTCCGTGGAGATTCTCCAGGTAAGAATACTAGAATGGGTTGCCATGTCCTCCACCAGGGGATCTTCTCAACCCAGGGATAGAACCCAGGTCTCCTGCATCGCAGGTAGATTCTTTACTGTCTGAGCCATCAGGGAAGCCCAAGAATATTGGAGTGGGTAGCCTATCTCTTCTCCAGGGGAACCACATGATCTAGGAATTGAGGGGGTCTCCTGCATTGCAGGTAGTTTCTTTACCAGCTAAGCTACCCAGGAAGCCCATTTAACTGCTACTTAGTATAATTTAATTTTTTTGACTGAGTTTAACAACCAACTGGTAAAATTTCTGAAAATTTTCAAATGGTTCTAGCAGGTCAGTATGAGTCAACTCATGTGCATCACTCCTGGGGATCAGAGGACAAGAGCCAGAAAAGTTCGTAGAAATGATGTCACATCTGCTGGGCCTCCTGGGAGAACCCAGTGCCCAGGGTGCAGCCCTGCCCCTCCCTCCCTAGGAGGGGAGCCTGGAGTATCTTTGCAGCTGGAAGTTGAAGATTGAGCATGCCCGCTGGACACCCAGCTGCCCCCCATCCTAGCACCATGGAGATGACACCCTGGCCCCCTGCCTCCCTTCCTCCTCGACGATCCCATTGGTTCAAGGTTGGAAACTGGAAACCTGAGAAATGGCAGTGTGTGTGTTAGTCACTCAGTCGTGTCTGACTCTTTGCAACCCCATGGACTGTAGCCCACCAGGCTCCTCTGTCCATGGGATTCTCCAGGCAAGAGTACTGGAGTGGGTTGCCATTTCCTTCTCCAAAACGGCATTAGTCGGCCCCAGAGTCAAAAGAACAAGGGCTAGGCCTTCAGCTCTCCTGCAGAGTTGAATTTGGGTTTGTAGGAGAGAGAGACCCAAAGATGGATATTCTCATCCGTGCTGAGTCCTTTGGGGACTTCCAGCTGTCACTGACCCTCCTTGTCACCTGAGACCTGCAGCAGCTCGAGCTCCATTCTTGTCTGTCTGTGCTTTTCCGGCTTCAGACACTTCTGTCTCGAAGCTACTCTGGAACCTTGGGAAAATGTGCTTCCCGGCTTGTTTCCTAGGGCTGCTCAGCACTCATCTCATTTCTAGGGGAGTCACTGCCTTCCCATCCTGACAGCTCTGTGTAACCACCCTCCACCTGCTCTGGCCTGGGGCCTTTACTGCCTTCACACAGTCAGGGTCTTAGTGTCCACCCAAGGCTGTGGGGGAGATCGCAGACATGGCTCCAAGCACTGGACTCCTCCGCTGAGGAAGGTAGGGGATCTTCTGTGGGCACGGTGTTGCGGGCAAGAGAAGAATCTCTGGCTGGCAATGAACTGAACTTCCATGTCTTTTGAATGAGATGAAGACGCTCTAAAGGGGAAACTGCCCACGGACCCCATCCTACCTCCAGGGAAACTGCCGGAGTCCAGTTGGGAGATGGTACAGGTGAGATAACTAAGAACATGCTCTTAGCTTGAGAGCAATTAATTACCCTTCCAAGAGCAGACCCTGCTGCAAACACCCCCCAGGGGTTGCAACCCTCCCCCTCCCCCACTGTACCCTTTGGAGGCAGGAGGCCCCGAATGTTCCCGCTTTTCCAGCCCCACTCACCTATCTCCTCGTACCGCATCACCGTGCCCAGGTTGGCATTCTCATCTAGGGAGGCAAAAGGGAATGCAGAAGCATCAGGGAACCAGCTTCCTGGTACCTGACTCTCAATCTGCCTGAGGGGCTTCTCAGAGGGAGAACACGGGCTGGGATGGGTGGGTGCAAGTAGGGACATCTGAGTAGCATAAATGGAGAGCATGGTCCAGCTTGAAACGGAGAGGGAACACTTCCTCAGGCTCCAGGGCAGGATTCACTGTTCTGGGAATTCAGAACTAGACCGCCTGGCTGGGTAGCCAGTGATGGACACACACGCACTCACGCCGAGTGCCTTCTGTTTCCTTTTGTATTGGAGTGGGCGGACGCTGGCCACAAGACCAGTATCCTCAAACCTAGGGAGGCAGTTGGCAGAGTCACAAGGAGGTGGCCCTCTCTTGTTCAGGGTTACCTGGTTCAGAGAAAAAGCAAAACTGAGTAGGCTGAGATTTTTCATATGGCAGAAGGCAAAGCCCCAGGAAGATGTCAAAGAGACAGAGGCTTTGCCATGGGCGCTGAAGGGGTGCCCCGCATGGGGCCCACGGTATGCACAGCACCACAGAGATGACACCCTGGCCCCCTGCCTCCCTTCCTCCTCGACCATCTCTGTTGGTTCAAGGTTGGAAGTTGGAAACCTGAGAAATGGCAGTAGTTGGCCCCAGAGTCAAAAGAATGAGGGCTAGACCTTCAGCTCTCCTACAGAGTCAAATCTGGGTTTGTAGGAGAAAGAGACCTAAACGTGGGTATTCTCATCCATGCTGAGTCATCCACTTTTTTTCTCCAAAAAAATGGAGAAAATGAAGAAAAGGGCGTGTATGTTCTTAGCCTCTCAGCAGAAGTACTGACATGGGCAGAGCCGAGAGGGCCTGAGAGGGGCCACTGGGCCCCTGAAAACTCTCAGATAGGTGGACACATTCCATGGAAGGAGGGACCAGCACGGCCCAGAGAAGGAAGGTGAGTGCGGGAGATCTCCAGGAGCCTCAGGCCAGGATGATCGCGTCCCCTGGCTCCCGTCACAGATGGGCTCTGCAGGCCCAGTGACATCTTCTGTTCTCTCTCAATCATTGCGCTATAAGTGCTTCAGGCGCAGCATGTGCTGGGGGTGTCTGCTGCATGAAAGAAGGAGGAGAAAAAGAGGGGGGCTGCTCCCTTACCCACAAAGGTGAAACGCTCCACTGGCGGGCGGACACAGCAGATCCGGCTCAGGCTTTCTCCCACCTTTCCCAGGATCTTGGCTATGGGAGAGAGCAAGACAGACAGGGGCAGACAGGGAGGACCACTCGTAACTCACAGTCTCATCAGCCCTGCCTTGGGGCCCTGGAAACTACGGGGCTGCGTGGAGGGGTGGGGATTGGGTCATGGGGGGCAGAAGGAGGGTGGAGAGAAAGAACAGAAAGGTGATGGCCCCATTCCTGCTTCTCATTTCCAGTCCAAGGAACAAGCAATCTGAGCCCTAGATCAGAATCTATTTTCTGGTGGTGTTTATGACAGTGTTGAAAAATTGGAAAATATAGAAGAATGAATATTAAAAGGAAAAGAAGTATCCATAATTCTACTGCTAGTGATAACTACCACTGAAGCAGTCATATATTATTTATTTTCTTCCATTTTTATTATGCATACTATGCGGGTTTATCTTGTTGTTGTTTAGTCACTAAGTCGTGTCCGGCTCTTGCAACTCCACGGACTGAAGCCCACCAGGCTCCTCTGTCCATGGGATTCTCCAGGCAAGAATACTGGCATGGGTGGCCATGCCCCACCCCAGGGGATCTTCCTGACCCAGGGATCGAACCTGAGTCTCCTGCAGGTCCGGCATTGTAGGTGGATTCTTTGCCGATGAGCCACGGGGGAAAGACCTTGGAGCTGTGTAACCTCTGGCAAATCACTTACCTTCTCTGGAACTCTTTTCTTTTTGTAAGTGGGAATATAATATCTATATCACAGAATTACTGCATTAAATGAGAATCTGTGTAATGCACGGAGCACTGTGCAAGCAGGCACTACTAAGTGCTGGGTAAGTGCTGGGGGCCCTTGAAGGGATGACTGAAGCTGGCTGGGGGGCTGGGGGTAGGGGCTGGCAGCAGACTGCCTGGGTTTGACTTCTGTCCCTGCTACTTCCTACCGTGTGACCTCGGCAGGATGCGCAACCTCCTTAGAAAAGGCAGAGGAAAATGTTCCCTTTGGTACCTTTAATTCCCAGTTAAGGCAGTCATATTTATGTTAAAATACATATCATCAACCCCTGTCTCTCTGTCCCTGAATCTGTCTCTATCACTGTGACTATTTCTCTCTGATGCTGTTTCTTACGGGTTCTCAAAGCACGGTCCCTGGACCATCGACTTTTAAAAAATGCAAATTCTCTTCCTTCTCCCAGACCTACTGAATCAAGTTCTGGGACAGTGCTTAGTGATCTGAGTTTTAACAAGAACTCCAGGCGATTCTGAAGTTCGAGAGCCTCTGCTCTACACCAGCGTTTCCCTACCTGCGGTGGGCTTGCTGGGCGCGTTGTTGTTCTGGTAGATGGGTTGGGAGGTCTCATTTCGGGGCTGTCCGATCACAGGTGTCATGGAGGGTGTGTTGACGTTGGAGAGGATGCAGCCAGTCACCCGCTGCAGGGAGGAAGAAGAGCACAGTCAGTGACGTCTTTTCCAGTTATCCCCAAACACTCATCTGCTTGGCCATCATGGTGACGTGTCCCAGAGCTGAGACAGTGGACTGGGGGAGGGTTCTAGACCCTAGCTGTGCCCTAGACTACACTAGGCTGGTAAGAGGCGAGATGACTCCCTGGGAAATGCACTGGATGTGTTGTTGAACAGACCTGGGTTCAAGTTTGAGTTCTGTCCCCTTCTGGCTGCGTGACCTTGGATAGTTAACTTACCTGGTCTTGAACCTTAGCTTGAATGCCTCACTGACAGCGCAACAAGAGCCATCTCTCTGGGTTGTGGCGGGCTTACACGAGCGACCATACATGGAGCGCCTTTAGAACATCTGGCACATGGCAGAAACGCGCATGTTGTGACTTTCCGTAGAATGCGTGTGCCTTTCCCGCCTGCTTCATGGGACTCAAAATGAGGTCATGTCTGCAGAAGGGCTGTGCAAGCTCGGGAAAGGTCACACAAACACCAGGCGCTATCACCACCTGCTGCCTCTCCAGGCCAGAGATGCCAGTGACAGGGCCAGGCCGGGGATCGGTGCCAGGCCAGAGATGCCAGCGACAGGGCCAGGCTAGGGAGCGGTGCTGGGCGGAGCAGGATGCCTGCGCTGCAGGAAGGGGGAGGCGGGGCTCTGGGAACTCTGCGCCTGCTCAGAGTGTAAATACACATTCCAGAGCCAAACGGAAATGCTCTGTGTATTATCCATTGTGCTGTGTTATCTGGCCTGCTGCTTCTCTTAGAGCCACAGCAAACACAGAGCTGATAACGCAGCATTCTTCACAGCTGACCCAGAAACAACCCCCCACCCACCCCTAGCCTTGGCCCGTGGAGGGTGGAAGAGCAGCTTCTGGGCCACAGAAAAACAAAGGATGAATTTTCAATCTGCTGAGCTTCACAGGGCTGTTGCTTATTCAAAGTCCCTTCCCTGAGAGCCAGCTTCTCCTCATCCCTGGCCCACCCCCCTTTCTGGATTACTGAGTCCCTCTGCTGGAGGGCTTCCCGGCGGCTCAAGGGTAAAGAATCCACCTGCCAAGAAAGAGATGCAGGTTTGACCCCTGGGTTGGGAAGATCCTCTGGAGGAGGAAATGGCAACCCACTCCAGCATTCTTGCCTGGGACATCCCATGGACAGAGGAGCCTGGCGGTCTGTTACAGTCCACGGGGTTGGAACGAGTCGGACATGACTGAGCACACAGGCTGCCAAGGGACCCCCAGGTCCCAGGGCTGGGGTGACCCTCCAAAGGCATCTTCCACATGCCACCCTGGAGGCAGAGCGGCACATGAGTCTTTCTGAGCCCTGGAAGGGCAGGCGTTGATCTTGTGGGCTGACTTGTCACTTCTGCAATGGAAGACGGGCACGACAGTATCCTGCTCCATCTGGGAGCCAGCCGAGGTTGGGGACCACGGGATCATCTCAGCCTGCTTTGTGGGATTCTCTGGCCGGCTGTGGCTGGTCGAGTGGAAGGGATAGCTTGCCTCCCTTTTATTATGATTTCACCTCCAGAAAAGAAAAACGCCACCTTCTCAGTCTGGGAGCCGAGGAATGTCTTCCTCTTGCAGCACGCATCATTAGTCCCATTCGACTTGTTCTGCACTGGAGAAGAAATGTGCTGGCCACCTGCCCCACTCTGCCCTCCAGAGGCTCCCACATTCACACAGCCTTGCCTCGCCTATTAAGCCCCGTGTCTATCTCTCTGACAGGTCCACTTTCCATGCCAGGAACCCTGGCCTGATGCTGGGATCAGGGAGACTGAGAGTTACCAGCAGCTCCAAGCTCCCACTCCTGCGCCAAGGCGGGGGGCCATCAGAACTGACATTCTCTGCTGGCTTGTAACCATCACTCAACAGCTGTGGCTCCTGGCCAAGCATCTCAGGCCCAGACTGATGCCTCTGGGCATGAGTAACAGAGGGAGGGCTCGGGAAGCCCAGACTTTTAGACAGCAGAACAGCAGTCAGGGTGTCTGGCTGGGCAGAGCCAGGGCTCAGGAATGCCTGCAGGGTCCCTGATTCCTCACTCCATCATGCAGCCCGAGGCTCCCAGTGACTGAAAGGAGCGCAGCCCCCCAGCAGCGCCCCCAGCTGACCCATAGTGTGAGAAATAAGCTTCTGTGAAGCCACTGAGATCTGAAGGATATTTGTGTATCTTAGCCTGCCCTGACGGATACATCCTTATACAGTAAGACAGGACGTCTTTTATTACTGCTGTTGTTGAGACCGGCCCAGAGGAGCAGGTCAGGGCCACCTTGTCCTGTCAAGGGGACTCAGGATGTCTTAGAAGGGTTCTCAAAGCAGAGAGAAGGGGGTTGGGTTTTCTTCAGCTTAATAGATGAAGCACCAGCCAGCTTGTCCTTTCTACTCCTCTCGCTCTTAACTCCCTGGATGGTCTGGAGTCCCAGGTCCACGTCTGTTCAAATAAAGCAGGTAGAGTCGGGGTAGGGGGATGGTTGAGGCCGCTGAGAGCTCCCCAAGGAGAAGATTCTGACCGTGAACACAGATGGAGTGGGGCGCTCCCTGTGTCAGGATGATCCACTCTGATCACAGTTTGGGGCGGGGGGAGGGCCCTGCATCAGGACCAGTGGAGGCGAGCAGGAAGCCCTGTGTCTTGTCTCCGTGGGCCGGGCTTCTTGCCATCAATGGCACTGCTTTTCACCCTGTCACGGTAGAGCTGATGGGTTGGCATCCGTCTGTGAAGGGTACTTTCTGCACATTCCGACTGGTGCTGTTGGCTGGCGTGGAACCCGTGCTTACCTAGCAACCAGCTCTTTGGTCGCTGAACCCGGCCATAAGCCCTGGGCAGCTGTCAGGGTGGGCGAGGCAGTCACTGTGGGTCCTAAGATACTCTGGTTCACCTCTCTGCCCTTCCTGGTTGTTGTTGTTTGGGCACTAAGTCGTGTCCGACTCTTTGTGACCCTATGGACTTTCGTCCCCCAGGATCCTCTGGTGGGTTCATGGGATTCCCCAGGCAAGAATATTGGACTGGTTTGCCATTTCCTCCTCCAGGGGATCTTCCCCACCCAGGACTCGAACCCCTGTCTCTTGCATTGGCAGGCAGATTCTTTAGCACTGAGCCAAGACGGAAGCCCATGCTTCCTTTTACCCACAAATAAATCAGAGGTGAGAACACACTGTCTGTGCGTGGACTCCTGTGAGGAGGAAAGAGTGTGCCTGATGTACAACGCCTGCAGGAATGCAGTACTGCAGCCCTGGCAAGCACGAGGCAAGGGGACTGCCGGGTCCTCCAGAGGTGCGGTGGGAGGACCTGGCCCCTTGTGCCTCCACCCAGCGCTCCTTTCTCCTCCTTCTCTTATCACTTTGTGAAGTTTCCCAGCTGCAGGGTTTCTGAATCCGGCCTTGAACTTGCTGCCGGGAGATGAAAGCTGCCCCCAGTCATATTCAGGAGGAGTTCAAGGCAGGGAGCAGGCTCTGGGGCTGTTCTGGGTTCCCAGTCTCACTGCCCTCCTGGATGCTGCTCAGAGCTGGTCTCCCCACGGCTGGCGGAGAAGCCGGGAACACCTGGGGCAGTCTGCCTTTCCCAGGCTGCCAGGCCTCTGTGGGCCCCCGGCCCAGAGCCCGGCCCAGCTCACCTTCATGAGGTCCCGATGGTGTTCGAGGACGCTGCAGGTCGTCTGCCAGGTGTCCTGGTAGCACTCCCACGGGTCCACCCTGACGATCGGAAAGACAAACTTCCCTTGGCTTCCATTCTCACACTCTTCGCTTACAGGTTCCTTCCAAAGGCAGAGCTCAAAAAGCTTACACAGAGTTGGTCATATCGTGCACTTAGATCTCAAATCAAATAAAACATGAGCTTGAAATACCTTCCTGAGCCTCAGTTTCCCCTCTGTAAAATGAGAGGAAAATGCTACAGGCTTACATGAACTGATGCTGGCACTGGTCTGGCTGGGTTTAATACCAGCACTAGACCCTCCCAACTGTGGGGCTTTGCGTGATTTTGGGTGCTCACTTTCCCCATTTGTAAAATGAGAATAACAATAATAACTCTCCTGTGGAGTTATTAAAAGGGGTCAGTGAGTTGTACATGCAGAGTGCTTAGAATAGCATCTTGCTCCCATTCTGGGGAATTCTCTTCTGGACCTTATCGGATTCTGATAAGAATGAAACTAGCCACGCCCTTATCAAGTGGTGACTGCAGGTACCTGAACTGGGGAAACTGCCCGTGTCGGCTCCTGCGTGCGGTGGGATGCGTGGTGGGCATGGAGGTGGGTGCGGCAGCCACACTGGAAGGCACCGTCCCCAGACGGGCCACTCCTGCTTCACCCAGGACGTGAAGTGAGCCAGGACCCAGGCCCAGAGGGAGGCAGCGCTCGGGCTTCATTACCAACTTAACGAGCTGCTACACTGGGACGTGTCTCAAACACATTCTCAGCAGTTGAGCATTCCGTCACCTCCCACCAGGCAGCACAACTAGGGTTCCCAGGGACAGACCTCACGAACTGAAAATGCTCAGAGGACCCGGCTTGCCCTCAGCCTGACCCTCTCAGATCCCTGACCTGAGACAGGCCTCCTCTCTGAGCTGGGCAGACCCTGGACCTGGCTGAACAGGTTCCCCGGTGCTCAGGGGCTTTGCCGGCCCAGGCCCCATCTTCAGAGCTAGCTTCGACCTCTCTGGTGACCTCAATTCTCAAAATTCTGATGTTCCCAGCCCCTGGAGCCGTGCACTACGTGCTCAGTAAATATGTGTTGAAGGAAAGGGGGAATTATTTCAGAGTCTTCTAATCACAGACAAGCGGGAACCGTCTCCTGTCCCACTGGACCCTTCTTCCCCCAAGATCATGATGGGCAGAGCTAAGAGGCTTCGCTTCTACCCAGACTTGACCACAGATGTGCTTCCCTCGCAAGCTCCTTGACTTCTCCTAAGCTGTCTCCTGACCTCACCTCTATCTCAGGGCGGCGGTGGGTGGGTGGGTGGGGGGATGAGAAAGTCTATAAAGGGCATGCGCTGCTCCCACAAATCACTGCACACAAATGGCACGGATCACCGTTTAATTATCATCTTTGCTTCCCTTCACTGCTCTCATTTCCGCCCACCCCATCTCTCCCCTGCTGACTCTCTGCAGCCCTCATTCTGAGGTCAGCGGCCCTTCATTTCCTTCCTTTCATGGAAACCTCTAGGTGCTACTTATTCTTTCATGAGGGGGAATTACGGGACACATGGTGTGTCGTTATTTTTTTTAAATCATCATCTTCTCATGCAAATTATAACTGTAGGAGCTGTGGGGAGCATAATTAGCATAATTAGTGGAAGCCTGCGTTAATTACACAGCCAGCTCAGCGGATAATGGTGTCTGCCATCTTAGCAAGGGGACCATCCAGGGACCCTCTGAGGGAAAGGCTGTGTGCACTCACACACCTCCCCACCAGCCCCCGACACACACCTCTGTCCCGCCCTCGGCACGGGGCCCTAGGGAGCCTGAACAGGAATGGAAAATAGCCAAGGTCGGGAACCTTCCCTGAAAGGTAGTGAAGAGCTCATGGAAGTGAGCGGGGATGGAAGCGGAGAGGCATTTTGAGTTTTCTGGCCCTGCTCCACCCCAATCCCCATGATATTTTTGGAAACTCTGAGCAGACTCTTAAGTCCCCAGGTGCCAGAGCAGATGAAACACTGAAAGCTCCCTCTTTAGTTTCACGGGCTCCATGGCTTGGTTAAAAAAATGAGTCACCAGTTAGGCCACCCCACAATGTTTACGTGATTATCGCCTGCATGGGGCTAATATCTCCCCCATGCTCCCCACTCCTGTGGGTTCCAAACTGCTGTGGGACCCTTCCTCTTTCCCACTCAGCCCCAGGGAGTCCCAGGGCCGCCCACTTTGGCATCCTCAGGCCCACCCTACCTGATCCAGTCGGAATTCTGGACGGCCAGCTGACACATGATGAGGCGGTGCCGGCTCGACACAAGACCCTGGGAAGCAACAGAGCGATCGCTGAGAGGCTGGCCCTGCTCCCCACAGCCTCCCCAAGATGCCATCCCAAGCCAGCCCATTATAAAAGTGCACCATTTTTCAGGGCTGACAGAGAATGAGAGTGGGAGCCCTCCACATGTCTGGCTGCCACACACAGCCATGGAGGAGACGTGCCGAGCGGGGAGAAGAGAAAGGAGGGTGTGAGCGGTGCGCGCCCCTCCCCATCAGAGTCAGAGCCTCCGCCGACCAGGGCGGCCAGGGCGCGCCCAGCACAGGGATGAGGCAACATGGCAAGCGCTGCCTGGTCTCCCGGCTCCATCGGGCTGGATGACTTCCCCGGAGCCCACCAGGTTGTGTCTTGGGGAGGAGGTGAAGGACTTTGACAGCGTCCAGATTTCCTGAGATGTGTGGCAGGGAGGGAAGGAAAGGGAACATGAATTGTAAATCAGATTATAAGAGGCAGAGGCCTTTTCTCCTAAAATCCCAGGAAAGATTGCCCAGCCCATAACCAGCCACCAGTCTGGCATCCTTGGCCCTCAGCAGGGGGGCCAGCTCCGCTCCTAGTGCGTTCTGACTGGGGCTGGGCATGGGCAGCTGTTTCTCCCAGCTGCTGCCCAACTCCCACTGGCTCAGGTCTGACTGCGGTCCAGAGACAGGAAGCAGGACACCTGCTACTGGGGGTTTTGCATCTCTAAGAATCGCAGCAGAGACAGCAGCGGGGCAGTTTCACGCCAGTGGCATCATCAGGTCAGGAACAGGGGTTAGGGAGGATGGAGACAAAGGAGAAACCCACCTGTTTTCCATAGGAGTCGTGGACAGGAGAGACGATCCCGCCAATGACAATAAACCTTCCAGTTTTGTGCAGATAATCCCTGGCTCTTTCTAATTAAGAGAAGAAAACCTCATATTATAAAGAAGAAAGGTATAAGTTAAAGGTGATCGTTGAAATCAATACCTTCAGCTCTGTAAAGCTTATTCCCCATCTTTCTTGCCATTTAAATGGAAAGTGCCAACTTTCAAAGCAAACGTGGGTGATTCAAAAGGTGCTGGAAACAGATTTCAGTTCCCAAAGCAAAATGATTTAGAACTCAAGGGGATTAATCCAGGTTTAAAGGCCCAGTGCTGGATGAGGTTAGAGAGATTTAAAACAAGCACCTGCCTCAAAGCAACTGATTGGAATTTACCACTACGATCACTAGCAGAAATTATTCCAAAGCGGAGGAGTCATTTTTAAAAAAGAAAAAAGAAGAACCTTCTTATAATATGAAAGGTGGGCTGATTGCTTCATCTAGTTATTCAGAAGAGGAAATCCATCAAAACAAATCTCAAGGGCCTTCTACGTAATTAGGGAGAATTAACAATCAGACCAGAAAACTGTCATTACAGTTGGTTGAGAAAAGTTCAGCCAAAGAAAATCTCCCCCTTTTTTTCCTGCTGCAAATAATCTGTGATGTTGCTTTTTCAAATTTACCAGACAAGCCCAATTTCATTTTCATGAGCCAATACAGCTAATTAAGAAGGGGTGAAGGGCTTTGGTTCCATCTTTCTTCTAGGGCAGCTCATTGTGCAAATCCAATAGCACTGAGCTTCTAGAGCTGAGGGAAGGTGGCATGGATTTACTGAATAGGCGAGGGAGTCTGTAAGGGACCAGGGCCTTGGGCAGCAGAACTGTCTGTGTCATTTACAAGCAAGGTTCTGGGATTACCTTGCTGGCCCTCTTGCAACTTAAAAATAAGCTGTCTCATCAGCCCGTGTGCTGCAACGACTGAGCCGTGCACTCTAGAGACTGCACTCTGCAACCAGAGAAGTCTACACACTGCAATGAAGAAGAGCCGGCACAGCCCCGCTCCCCCAACCCCAAAAAACAAATTGTATCTTCTCTGTGGTTTCTTTAAAAATAAATAAATAAATAAATAAATAAATAAATAAGTCTCATCACATTTGCCTTTTCCTTCTTTCAGTGTGAAATCTTGGAGTTTGTTTTTTTTTTTTAAAGAGATCTTAAAAAGAATAATAGTAAACTTTATTTTTGGCATAGTTTTAGATGTACAGAATAATTGGGCAGATAGTACACAGAGTTCTATGTATTCAACCTCCCCCCCCCCGTCTTTTGACCTCCCCCACACCCCATTTCCCCTATTATACCCCTATACAACCTTGTGCTTGTGTGGTATAATTGTTCCATTTGATGGGCCTGTGTTGACCCATTATTATTAACTACAGGCCACAGTTCACGTTGAGATTCACTCTTTGTGTTGTAAGGTTCTATGGCTTTTGACAAATGCATAATGACACGTGTCCATATTACAGTTTCGTAGAGAATAGTTTCTCCCCCTGAAAATCCACTGTGCTGTGCCTATTCATCTCTCTCCCTCCCCACTGCTGCTGGTAACCACTGATCTTTTTACTCTCTCTGTATTTTTTCCTTTTCCAAAATGCCAAATAGCTGGAACCATACACCATGTAGCCTCTTTAGACAGACTTCTTTCACTTAGCGATTTGTATTTAAGGTTCCTTCCTCCAGGTCTTTCCCTGGTTTGAGAACTCATTTCTTTTTATTGCTGAATAATAATCCATTGTCTGGACAGACCAGTTTGTTTATTCATTCACTAACTGAAGATCTTCTTGGCTGCTTTCAGTTTTCACGGATTATGAATAAAGCTGATGTTACAATCACGTGTAGATTTTTGAGTGAACATACATTTCAACTCAGGTAAGTATTTAGAAGCATGATTGTGGGAACATATGGTAAAAGTATGTCTAATTTTGTAAGAAACTGCCAAATTGTCTTCCAAAGCGGGTGTGCAATTTAGCATTCCCGCCAGCAATGAATGAGCGTTCCTGTTGCTCCACCAGCATTCAGTATTACCAGTTTTGTTTTCCTATTTGAACCATTCTAACAAGTGTGCCATTTTTGCCTTTTAAAAGATGACTGATACTATTTCACTAATTTCCAAATTTAACTTTGAGGTCAAGGATTAACTGAAGACCCTGTAACAAAAGGTTTTTGAAATCTGAATAAATTCTTTAGCCTCCCCTCCTCCCTTTGCCCTTTATACCCCAGGCTTCCTTAGGATCATTTTCATATGGCCTTTGGCTCTCACAGATCCCGTGCCGCAATAAGCCAGACCTTCCTTCCTCTCCCTGTCTTACAGAAAGCGTCCTCTCTTTATTCTCCACTTTCCCAAGTTCTGTGTTTGAAGCTCAGCTCTACCCCATGTCCGGCATGCCTGCCCTGGCAACATCTCCTTTTGCTAGACTTACTGACCTACTAGCTCCCTGATCACCCTGTTCAAGGGACCTGGTCCAGAAATTGTTTCTGAAAGTGTATGTCTTTGCTCCTCTTCTGTACAGAATTCTTCAAAGCCAGGGGACTTTGCTGTAGAGAAGAGGTCCCAAACTCATAAGAAGATGTGCAATTAACATACACGTGAGAACAGGCTGAGAATAAGATGATGATTTACGTTCAAACAACAACCTTGGCTTGTTCAATTGCCACTGTGCAGGCTTAAGAAAACATATCCACGTTCCAAAAGTCGCTCAGTCCATCTCCCATGCCAAAGACTTCTTAGGCTCTTAAGCACTCGGTATAGTGACTTGCTCATTGAGCAATACATGTTCAACAAGTGCTCATACCTGGAAGGCTCATGTAGCCACCTTCCCTTAGGGGTTCTTTCCACTGGGCCACGTTGATCCAGAGAGCCAAGCTCTGTTCCTCAGGCTACACACAGGGATTTCCAAAAGAAATAGGTTGCACCAAGCAACCTCACTGCCTTAGAAAACACTACCCTTTTCCTCTGGCCAATATGAACGGTCACTTCCCCTGGCAATGCCCCACTGCTCACTGCAAATAGCCCCAACCCTAACCCTGAAGAAAGGATTCTTGATCTGAAGTAGTTAAACCCAGAAAAGTCATGATGGTGATCATGCAGGCAATTCAATTCATTTAACATTTATTGAGCACAAAATACCATGCTGGATGCCAAAGGGATAAGAGTGGCTTTATTTATTATTCTCCACAGGTTCACAATAATGGAGAAACAGAATGCTATACTGATGGCTCTAATGAGAGACAAATCGGGTGAATGCTATAGCCACGGCTTTCAATGTTGTTCCCGGTGGTAGTGTTTTACTATAATCCACAGTAAGAAACACATTTTATATCCTGACGCAATACATACATATGTATGTTTATTCATAATTAACAGAAACAACTGTTACAATATTGTCTAGTGTATTTTATTCTGGTAGTCATAAATTTAAGTAAAAAGCTGCTCACAACCTAGGCATGTGTGGCACCCTACTGCTTGAACAACTCTATGAGACACTAGAGCAAAGGGGAGAAGGGACAGGAGAGATAATCTTGTGTTTCCAAGGAGAGCGAGAAGTCCAGCAAATACCCAGAAATTTCACAATGTGAAAAAAGCTCATCCACTAGTCTAGTCTTAGTCACGAGGGTTAGGCTGTCGGGGGCTGGTAGGGGTGGGGTGAGGGTGAGGGAGGGATACTGTTGGCTAGGCAAGTGGGCATCAGACTTGTGAGGGCCCTGAAAGCCAGGCCAAGAGGTGTGACCTCTGTGTCACTGGTCAACATGCATTTTGTGGACCACGTGGTTGGAATCACCAGGGAGAGACTATTAAAATGCAGGGTTTCAGGTCCTGCTCAAGTTCTGAGTCAAAATCTCTGGGATTGAGACTTAGTCTAGGGTTTCCCTGACAGCTCAGTTGGTAAAGAATCCACCTGCAATGCAGGAGACCCCAGTTCGATTCCTGGGTCGGGAAGATCTGCTGGAGAAGGGATGGCCTAACCACTCCAGTATTCTTGGGCTTTCCTTGTGACTCAGCTGGTAAAGAATCCACCTGCAATGAAGGAGACCTGGGTTCGATCCCTGGGTTGGGAAGATCCCTTGGAGAAGGGAAGGGCTACCTACACCAGTATTCTGACCTGGAAAATTCCATGGACTGTATAGTCCATGGGGTTGCAAAGAGTCAGACATGACTAAGTGACTTTCACTTTCACTTTTAAAATTAGTATCCCTAGGTGATGTTTCGGAGAAGGCAATGGCACCCCACTCCAGTACTCTTGCCTGGAAAATCCCATGGATGGAGAAGCCTGGTAGGCTGCAGTCCATGGGGTCGCTGAGGTCGGACACGACTGAGCGACTTCACTTTGACTTTTCACTTTCGTGCATTGGAGAAGGAAATGGCAACCCACTCCACTGTTCTTGCCTGGAGAAACCCAGGGACGGGAGAGCCTGGTGGGCTGCCGTCTAGGGGGTCACACAGAGTCGGACACGACTGAAGTGACTTAGCAGTAGCAGCAGGTGATGTTTCTGATCACTAAAGTTTGAGAACAACAGACGTACATTGACAATAACCATAAGGTTGAGAAGTAGAGATAGTAAGGAATCACTGAAGGCTGTTTAACACGAGGACTGATATGCTCTGAACTAGAAGAGAAACTCACAGAACAGATAGTGAAGTGGTGAAAAATCCTACCTTAAAGGGGACAGTCATTCCTGGCAGGAACTTTTGGGCCAGGTGGTGAGGAATAAAGGCAGAAATGCGTGTGTGTGCTTAGTCGCTCAGCCCTGTCCGACTCTTTGTGACCCCATGGACTGTAGCCCGCCAGGCTCTTCTGTCCATGGGATTCTCCAGGCAAGAATACTGGAGTGGGTTTCCATTTTCTTCTCCAGGGGATCTTCCTGACCCTGGGATCAAACCCGGGTTTCCTGCATTGCAGATGGATTCTTTACTGCCTGAACCACCAGGGAAACCCAAAGGAAGAAGACCCATCGAAAACTTCCCAGGGAACGTTTAGGGACCATGGATTTCCTCCTCTCTCTAGACATCTTGTTTGCTTTGCCTCTGGGTCTCCTCAGTTGGATGTGTCAATGCCACGTCATCAGTCTTTCAGACCAGACATGTATGACTGTACTAATAGCACTAGGTTTTATAGTCCGCAATCCACTTGTTGCCTTCAGTTCAGTTCAGTTCAGTGGCTCAGTCATGTCCGACTCTTTGCGACCCCATGAATCGCAGCACACCTCCCTGTCCATCACCAACTCCCGGAGTTCACTTAGATTCACGTCCATCGAGTCAGTGATGCCATAAGCCATCTCATCCTCTGTCGTCCCCTTCTCCTCCTGCCCCCAATCCCTCCCAGCATCACTTTTCCAATGAGTCAACTCTTTGCATGAGGTGACCAAAGTACTGGAGTTTCAGCTTTAGCATCATTCCTTCCAAAGAAATCCCAGGACTGATCTCCTTCAGAATGGACTGGTTGGATCTCCTTGCAGTCCAAGGGACTCTCAAGAGTCTTCTCCAACACTGCAGTTCAAAAGCATGAATTCTTCGGTGCTCAGCCTTCTTCACAGTCCAACTCTCACATCCATACATGACTACTGGAAAAACCATAGCCTTGACTAGACGGACCTTAGTTGGCAAAGTAATGTCTCTGCTTTTGAATATGCTATCTAGGTTGGTCATAACTTTTATTATCCTTTAATTTTAATGGAATGTCAGGCAAGAAAAAAACTGGAACCCAGCTAAACAAAAATGGCCAGGAGCAGATACAATTACATTTGTTTTTTTTCCCCACAGAGATTTTATCGGAGAAGGTAATGGCAACCCAGTCCAGTACTCTTGCCTGGAAAATCCCATGGACAGAAGAGCCTGGTAGGCTGCAGTCCACGGGGTCATGAAGAGTCAGACATGACTGAGCGACTTCACTTTCACTTTTCACTTTTATGGAGAAGGAAATAGCAACCCACTCTAGTGTTCTTGCCTGGAGAATCCCAGGGATGGGGGAGCCTGGTGGGCTGCCATCTATGGGGTCACACAGAGTCAGACACGACTGAAGCAACTTAGTAGCAGTAGCAGCAGAGATTTTATATGGGGGAAAAGTCTATGTAGTAGTATCCATTAGTAACTTGGAACTATAATACTGTAGAAACAACACTGAACTTGGGTTCATAAGATTTC
Organism: Ovis aries; assembly: GCF_016772045.2. NCBI lineage: Eukaryota > Metazoa > Chordata > Mammalia > Artiodactyla > Bovidae > Ovis > Ovis aries. The sequence continues at coordinate 63,780,099 of NC_056065.1, forward strand.
TGGATCTTGGGTAAGTCACTGAATTTCTCTGAGCCTTAAGTTTCCATAGCTGTAAAATCCTTTTTTGCAAGGTTGTTATGAAGATCAAATCAAATTCTAAATATAAAAAATGCATAATGTCTATGTGGTTTCACTGGAGAAGTCCAGCAAACATTTAAAGAATTAAAACCAATGCTACTGGGACTTGCCTAGTGGCCCAGCATTTAAGAATCTGCCTGCTAATGCAGGGGACACTGGTTCAATCCCTGGCCCAGGGTTACAATTAGTTGTAACTACCTTAGTAGCAATCCATCTTACAATTAGAGTAAGCCTGTGCACAGCAACAAAGTCTGAGGGCAGCCAGAAAAACAAATGAACAAACCAAAAACCCTAATGCTACAGAAGGGTCTAACGTAAAGCATGGCAATAACTGATTGATAAGTAAACTGATTCTAGGGCTTCCCTGGTAGCTCAGCTGGTAAAGAATCCACCTCCAATGGGGGAGACCTGGCTTCAATCCCTGAGTTGGAAAGATTCCCCAGAGAAGGGAAAGGCTACCCACATCAGTATTCAACTCAATTCTGACACCTTCAACCTGGAGATAGCATCAGATCCCACAGGTTAAGGGTTCAGTCTTACAAGACTGCCTCCTCCCTTTCAGATGCCAAATTCCAAGCTCACATGTTACTATGCTTCTGACCAACCAAAGGGCTACAAACTGGAGTCACCCGTGACATAGTTCTTGGACTTTACGTGCCAGTCACAAGTCAAGGTTGTTAACTTGTATTTCTGACCAACTGGCTATAAATTAGAGGCTCCCATGATGGCCTCCTTTATTTGATTAACTTACTAGAACAACTCATAGAACTCAGGAAATCTGTTTACTCACTAGATTACCAATTTATTACAAAGGATATTAAAAGATACCAGTCAACAGCCATATGAAGAGATACATGTGGTGAGGTCCAGAACAAAGGAGCCTCTGTCCTCATGGAGTTAAGGGTCTCATGGAATTTGGGACATGGCACAGTGGTATGTGGAAGCATTGTTTCCCCAACCTAGAAGATCTGTGAACCCTTGGCTTCTTGGGTTTTTAATGGAGACTTCATTATTTAGGCATGATTGGTTAAATCATTGGCTACTGATGATTGATTCAGCCTCCAACCCCCATCTCTTCCCCAGAAATCAGAGGGTGGAACTGAAAGTCCCTGCCTTCTATTATCAGTTGCTTTACAAAAGTCACCTCATCAATAGCAGCCTAGTTGTGGCAGAAAGGAACCGAGGAAAGAGACCAAGTATTAAAATAAAAGATGCTCCCGTTGCTTTTATCACTCAGGAAAGTCCAAGAGTTTGGGGAGCTGTAAGAAAGAGACTGTGCACAAAGAGCAAATATATATAAAAAATGTATATGTGGACATCTAATGACCACATATATTTTTCTTATAAATCACTGCACATTGCAATCACTGCATGGCAGTAACACTGTATTATATAATTTAAATTTGCTTAAGAGTGTAGAACTTAAATGTTCTCATCAAAAAATAAATATGTGAGGTGACTGACAGATATGTTAATTAACTAGATGAGAGGAATCTTTTGACAATGTGTACTTAAATCACCACAATGCACACTTTATCTAAAAATTATATATGTCAATTATACCTTAATAAAGCTGAAATTTAAAAAAAAAATCCTAGCATTTCTCTAGAAAATAGAAAAAGGAACTCTTTCCAACTGATTTTATGAAGCCAGTATTGCTCTGATATAAAAATCAGGCAAAGAGAGTACAAAATATGCAAAAATCACTAGCAAAGTATTAGCAAATAGAATCCAGTTGTATATAGAAAGAATTATATACCATGACTAAGTGTCATGTAATCCAGAGACAGAAGGCTGTTTCAATATTTGAAAAATATTCAGTGTAATTCATCACATTAACAGGGTAAAGAAGAAAAACCACATGACTATATCAACTGATGCAGAAAAAGCAGCTGACAAAACTCAACATTCGTTCTTGATAAAAACTCAGAGAAGTAGGAATAGAAGGAACTTCTTCATCATGATAAAGAACATCATCATACTTAGAGCAACCATCATACTTAAAGACGAAAGACTGAATGCTTTCTTCCTAAGATCAAGAACAAGGAAAAGATGGTTACTCTAACCACTGCTATTCAACATGGTACTGGAAGTTCTAGCTGGCTCAGTAAAGAAAGAAAAATAACTGAAAGACTAAGAGATCAAAAAGGAAAATATCTATCTCTGTTGCATATGGCATGAAAGTCTCACTTAGAAATCCTGACAGAGCTATAAGAAAATTCTAAGAAGTAATTAGTGAATTCTATAAGATCATAAGGTAAAAGATCAACATAAGAAGGCTTGGGAAAGAACATCAAGAAAAATAGAAGAGATGGAGAAAAGCTTTTGTATACATACATATAAATAATATGTATAATATATACATTTTAGAAAACTTATGAACTTTTGCCTAGCTTAAAAATTTATGACATTTTGGACTCTACTTGTCTGACTTAGTATGAATAGAATTTGAGGCATTTCTAATTAAAAAAAAATATATATATATATGCAACAAGCAACAAAGGTTTACTGTATAGCAAGGGAACTACAGTCAATATCTTATAATAACTTACAATGGAAAATAATCTCAAAAATAATATATGTGTATATGTAAAACTGCTGTATACCTGAAACACTGTAAGTCAACTATGCTTCAATAAAGTACACATATTAAGAAAAAATCAATATAAGAAAATCAATTGCATTTCTATATGCTAGCAAAAAGTACATGGAAATTGAAATTTAAAGTACAAGATGGCTGGGACTTCCCTGGTCGTCCAGTGGCTAAGAATCCACCTCCCAATGCAGGGCATGCAGGTTCAATCCCCGGTTGGGAAACTGAGATCCCACATGCCTTGGGGCAACTAAGTCTGCGGGATACAACTGCTGAGCCCAGGTGCTCCGGAGCCCAGGTGCCACAACTAGAGAGAAGCCTGCTTGCTGCAACAAAGATCCTGTGAGCCACAACCGAGACCCAACACAGCCAAATAAATAAATGAAAAAAAAAAATACAAGATGACATAACCATTCAAAAATAAAATACTTAGGAATAATGTAATAAAACATATGTGGAATTCTGAAAGACACATGTACCCCAGTGTTCACTGCAGCAATATTTACGGTAGACAGGACATGGAAGCAACCTAGATGTCCATCGACAGATGAATGGGTAAAAAAGTTGTGGTACATTTATACAGCGGACTATTACTCAGCCATAAAAAGAATGAATTTGAGTCAATTGTAGGGAGGTGGGTGAACCTAGAGCCTCATACAGAGTGAAGTAAGTCAGAAAGAGAAAGACAAGTATCATATATTAACAAATATATACGGAATCTAGAAAAATGGTACTGATGAACTTAGTAGAGAGCAGACTTGTGGACGCAGTGGGAGAAGGTGAGGATGGGATGAACGGAGAAAGTAGCACTGACACATATACATATCATGAGTAAAACGATAGGTAGTGGGAAGCTACTGAATAACACAGGGAGCCAGCCTGGTGCTCGGTGATGACCTAGAGGGGTCATACATATATAATTACCACTGATTCACATTGTTGTATGGCAGAAACCAATACAAAGTTGGAGAGAAATTATCCACCAATTAAAAATTAAACAAAATTTAAAAACTACATAGAACTTGTATGCTAAAAACTACAAAATGCTGATGAAAGAATCCCAGAAGATTTAAATAAATGTTGAGTCATACAACATAAAATGACAAGCTACTCTGAAAAAATAGTTTATGGATTAAAAGACTCAACATAGCAAAGATATTAATTCCCAAAATTTACATATAAATTTGATGCACTTCCTATCAAAATCTCAGCAAGGATTTCTTTTTGCATAAATGAAGAGAAAATAATTCTAAAATGTATATGGAAAGGTAAAGGAGCTAAATAGTTAATACCTTAAAAAAAAGAATAATAAAGTGGGAAAAATCAATCTGTCCAAATTTTAAATACTATTATATAACTATGGAAATCAAGTGGGAGGTATTGGCAGAGAGTTAGACACAAAGGTCAATGAAATAGAACAGAGAATCTAAAAATAGCCCCATACAAGGAAGGCCAAGTGAATTCTGAAAAAGCGCAAAAACAATTCAATGGAGACAGGACTATCTTTTCAATAAATGGTGCTGAAGCAACAGGACAACCACAGGCCAAAAGCAAAAGAAAAACAAACTGAACTTGACCTAAATCTCATATACAAAAATTAATTCAGAATTAATACCATATTGTAATTAGCCTCCAATTAAAATAAATAAATTAAGTTTTTTAAAAAACAAAATGGATCACAGATTTAAATCATGTGAAATGAAAAACTATAAAACTTCTAGATGAAAATGTGGGAGAAAATCTTTGGGTCCAGGGCTTGGTGAAGACTCCTCAACAAGACACCTAAAACAGGATGCATAAAAGGAAAACAAACCACAGTAAACTGGACTTTAATAAAATAAACTTTTTTTCTATGAAAGACCTTATTAAGAGGATGAAAAAACAAGGTATAGGCTGGGAGAAAACGTTTGCATCCACACGTCTTAAGAGTCCTATTTAGAACATAGAAAGGACTCAAAACTTAGCAGTGGAAAAACTAACAATCCAACTAGAAAACGGGTAACGGACAAGAAAAGACATTCCACTGACTAGGACAAATGGATGGTGAAGAAACACAGGAAATGGTGTTTAATATCCCTAAGCATTAAGAAACATAAATTAAGACCAGGAGGCGATACCCCTATTCACGAATAGAACGGCTAAAAGAAGAAAGAATGACAAGGCCAAATGCTGGCAAGGATGTGGAGAAACTGGGCTCCTGATACATTGCTGGTGGAAATGTAAAATGGCAAACTACTCTAAAAAATAGCTTGGCAGTTTCTTAAAGAACTAAATATCCACTTACCATATGACTCAGCAATTGCACACCTGGGTATTCATCCCAAAGAAATGAAAACATGTCTACACAAAAACCTATATACGATTGCTCACATCAGCTTTACTTATAATAACCAAATGCAGTAAACAAGTAAAATAAACAGTTTAGGTAAACAGTTAGACTGTGGTACATCCATACCATGCAATAGCACATAGCAACAAAAAGGAACAAATTGATCTGAAACAAACAAAAAGATAAAAATTGTAAATGCAACCATTGAAATAGCTCAACAGCTTATCACATTGAGTGAAAAAGAAAAAGGCCTATCTCAAAAGGTTCTATACTGTATGATTCTATTTATATAATATTCTCAGAAATTATATAGATTAGTGGTTGCTAATGGTTAGGCGTGAGGGTACAGAAAAGGGAGGTGGGAGTGACTATGAAGCTATAGCTCTAGTCCAGGGAGATGTTTGTGGGGATGGATGAGTTCTGTATTTTAACTGTGTTGGTTACATGAATCTTCACATGTGATAAAATCATGAATAACTTTATAATACATACACTTTATACCAATGTCAATTTCCTCTTCACAAAATGTAAGCGTTTCAGGAAACTGGGCAGAGGGCACCTCTCCATACTATCTTTGCAACTTCCTATGAATCTATAATTGTTTCAAAATAAAATGTCTTTAAAGAGGTCAGGCTAAACCACAAAACACTGTATAATTTTAAGGTGGCAGTGTGCAAATCCAGGCGAACGGCAAGCAAACTCAGGGGTTAGATGCTTCTGGAAATTTATCTCCTCATCTCTTTCTAGTTTTGTTACTATCTGGATTCTAAGATTTGGGGTTGTTGTGGCCAGGCAGATGTTGAAAGCAGTGCTTCTCAAGCTAATGTTCATGTGAAGCCTCTGGGGATCTTGTTAGAATGCAGATTCTGATTCCAAGGGTTGGGATGGGACCTGAGATCAGGGCCAGAATTAGGGAGAGGTGAGAGGGGGAGGATCATTCAAGTGCGAGGTCAGATCCTATCTTCATTTCAAATTATGATATTATCCTCATCATGGATTTTTGCATTAATTTTTATTTTTTAAAAAAACATTATTCATTTTGATTACTCAGTTTGGGGGTGGCCCCTTAAATTTTGCACTGGAGGGGGCCATCCTCCTCAGTCTCATCCTATTCCAGGCCCTGCCTGAGATGCAGTGTTTCTAATAAGCTTCCAAATGAGACCAATGCTGCTGATCTGTGGACTATATTTTGAATAGCAAGGGACCTGGTGCAGGGGTAAAGAATCCACTTGCCAATGCAGAAGACACAAGAGACCCGGGTTCGATCCCTGCGTTAGGAAGATCCCCTGGAGAAGGAAATGGCAACCTGCTTCAGTATTCTTGCCTGGAGGGTTCCATGGACAGAGGAGCCTGGCAGGCTACAGTCCAGGGGTCACAAAGAGTCAGACATGAATGAACATCTGAGCATGCACACACACACATACACACACACACACACACACCGAGGTAGAGTAGTCCTTCAGTGGTAGGACACCCACTATAATCCTTCCTCCCTCTTCTACTCCACTGCTACATCCACTTTGCATGACAAGGGCATTTCTGGACATTGGCAGGTAGCCTACTGGCAAAGCTGTAGCTAGGGCCCTGGAATTTAATTTCATGCCAAACTTCCCAAGATGTGGTCTATTTTCGTCCATCAGCTTCGTCCCAGGGACTCAGCCAAATCACTCTCAGATTTTACACTCAGGTCTGACCCGCCCTCCATTTGATCCGCCTTTCTTGCTCCTATCCTCACAGAGGAGGAGCCGAGGCTGCCAGTAGGATTGTCGTGTCCTGTCCTCGGTACCCAAGGATCATCTGTGTCTCCCAACTCATTCCAGGCCACTCGGGACCAGGTAAATCTCCCTTCCTGACAGGTTGTGCTGGACCCACCAGACAAGGACAGACACAACACGGATGATTTGCCCATTAATAATAATTCATGAGACAGACATGTCTCACCTGCCTCCTGGCTGCTCAGCGAGCCTGGATGGTGTGTAATCTACTCTCCTCTTGTGGGAAGTTAACGGAGGAAACACTGTGGTCAGGATATCTAGCTAACCTGATTTTTCCTTTTCCGCTGCAAGCAGAAATGACCCCTTCTGAGCTGTATTCACAGTTGAAGCTGCGGGCATTTGCCTTGTTTGTGAATTTCACAGAGGCAGTCTGGATTTGTAAACATTCTAAATCTTAGAAAGCTTTGGCTAATAAAGGAAGAAACCAAAAGAGTGAATCCCTTTAGGCAGAGTTATTCCTGATCAGAGGTTAAAAAAATGTAATTTTTAAAGGAACCATCCTTGTGGCCTAGCAAACTGACCTTAGGCATTTCCTAACAAAAATGTAATGAAGTGTTTATTACGTTCAAGGCTCTGTATCAGGTGCTGTACAGGACATAGAGAAGTAAAAGACACAATCCACCCCCCCCCCCAAAAAAGACACAATCCCCACCTCCAGGGAGCTTAGGTTTCCAAAACACACAACATCCTTTGCTTAATCAATACCAAAATGAACAGCAGAGACCTTAAGTGTTATAGGACTTCGGGATGGGGGAGAATCCCTATTGGGACCTTGGACCCTTCCCTGCAGCGCTGCAATGTTTGCACCTGGCTCAGATGGTAAAGGATCCACCTGCAATGCAGGAGACCTGGGTTCAATCCCTGGGTTGGGAAGATCCCCTGGAGAAGGGAATGGCTACCTACTCCAGAATTCTTGCCTGGAGAATTCTGTGGACAGAGGAGCCTGGAGACCTACAGTCCCATGGGGTCGCAAGGAGTTGGACATGACTGAGCGACTAACACTACTACTATTAGACTTCTCAAGGAGCAAAAAAGAAAAAAAAAATACAAGGAAATTATATGGGACGAAAAATAACTGCCTGCAAGCTTCTGGATACAAAAGATATAAAGTGATCAAAAAACCCAACTGGCACTTTTTGAAGAGCCTGGAGCAAAAACATGGTGTTGAGAGCAAAAGCCGGGTACTATGCATGCCCCCTACACATAACACCATCTAATGAGTGGGCACACCACCAAAGTCACCCTTGGTCTTTCCCCTCACACCCCTCTATATGGGAAACCATATAAGGAAGAAGTTCACCCCCCACCTTGGAGAGACAGCAGCAAGGGAAACTGTTGTTTGTTCTTGCTCCCTGCAGCTGTGGCAGAGGCCCCAGAAAAGCCGTGGCTGAATTTCTTGTCTGGCCTCTGATCAATTTCTATTGATTGGGGAAGGCCAAGAATCCTGGTTGGTTAACAGCCTGGGAACTTTGCTGGAACAGATGAGACTTGAGCTGGGTGCTGACAGCAGAGAAGAGGATTATTCACTGTTTATTTTCTGTTTTCTGATGCTTTAACATCTGTGGCCTTGCTGACCTTGGAAGGGCCACCCTTCAAGAGTTCATTAATTCTTAGAGATAATAAACAACTTATCCTAGAGACAGAAAACTCTAGATTGCGCCCATCCCCTACCCACTCCTCCATCTGGTTCTTACACTCAGGGGCACTATTCCCTTCCCCTAATTACCCCAAGGGCTTCCCAGGGGGATCAATGGTAAAGAATCTGCCTGCAGTGTAGGAGATGTGGGTTTGATCTCTGGGTCAGGAAGATCCCCTGCAGAAGGACATGGCAACCTACTTCAGTGTTCTTGCCTGCGAAATCCCATGGACAGAGGAGCCTGGTGAGCTACAGTCCACGAGGTCGCAAAGAGTCAGACACGACTGAGTGACTATCACACACACACAGTCAATCCTAAGCCTGCTTACCCAGCTCCCCGCCCCCACCATTTCTTCCTACAGAAACCACAGTAAAGGCTCTTACCCATGTTCCCCCATCTCTCTGCCTCCTGACTGGCCCTGGTGTTTCCCTGAGTGGCCCCCACCCTTCAGCATGTCATGTCCACTCCTCTTGGGATCTTTTCAATGGTTGCTGCTGCTGCTAAGTCGCTTTAGTTGTGTCCGACTCTGTGTGACCCCATAGACGACAGCCCACCAGACTCCCCCGTCCCTGGGATTCTCCAGGCAAGAATACTGGAGTGGGTTGCCATTTCCTTCTCCAATGCGTGAAAGTGAAAAGTGAAAGTGAAGTCTCTCAATCGTGTCCAACTCTTCACGACCCCATGGATTGCAGCCTACCAGGCTCCTCCGCCCATGGGATTCTCCAGGCAAGAGTACTGGAGTGGGGTGCCACTGCCTTCTCCACTTTTCAATGGCAATCATCACCTAATCTGTAGGTCTTGCCACATCTAAATAGTAGTGAAGCCTACATTTTGAAACAGAAGGAAGGCACTCATTCCAGGGGCACAAGGCAATGTGAGCAGGTGAACTGAGCCAGGAATGGAGTCTCCAGGCTCTATGGCTTGGCTTCTTTGAAAAGACATGATACCCCTTTCATTCACACTAAGTGTGTCTGATCATCCCTCAGCCTGGGCATCTTTCTGTATCTTCCTCTAGTCCCAAATCCTCCAGTCTCAATCCATCTGGGAAGCAGGGGCTGGGTGATCACATTCCCCAGGCTGAGTGAGACAGTCAATCATACCAGCTCCTCTCTGAGCCGTAAGACAGCTGTCAAGTGAGATTCCTACTTGAGTCTGAAGTGAGTATGAAAGGGTGGCATTGTCTCTGACGCTGACCCATGGGTGGGACCATGGGAGCCCACTGTGCCATCCCTTGGACATCATTAGTTGAATGGGTTAAGAGCCCCCTATAATAATTGCAGACTAGTTATAGACTGACCTCCTGCAGGGAGCAATTAGCTTCAGTTCAGTTCAGTTCAGTCACTCAGTCATGTCTGACTCTTCACGACCCCATGAATCGCAGCACACCAGGCCTCCCTGTCTATCACCAGCTCCTGGAGTTCACTCAGACTCATGTCCATCGAGTCAGTGATGCCATCCAGCCATCTCATCCTCTGTCTCTTCTTAAATCAGCCCTGCCCTCGTCGCCATCTACAAATGCTTGCCATCACACCTCAGCAGAACCAGGGGAGAGGATGTGGATTTCCCAGGACAGGGGTCTCTCCCTTCCTTCATGCCCTTTACCTGCAACTCTAGGAGAAGCAATGACATATGAAGGTCCTGAGGTCATGAGAGCATAGATTTTTCCTCACAGTGAAAGACAGTGTCTTAGTCCTGCCACTCTGACTCAGGAAGGCATGTGATGGAAACTGACTCGATGGACGTGAGTCTGCGTGAACTCTGAGAGTTGGTGATGGACAAGGAGGCCTGGTGTGCTGCGATTCATGGGGTCGCAAAGAGTCGGACATGACTGAGCGACTGAACTGAACTGAACAGAAGCTAATTGCTCCCTGCAGGAGGGGATGGTAGAGGGCCAGATCCAATGCATTCTTCTGCTTGGTGTCTGGCCAGCAGAAGGGGTGGTCTGAGCTTGGATGCACATGGGGATAAAGCTGAGCTCCCTGAGCAGGCCCATGTGTGGTGCTGCCCTGCAAAACCCTGAGAAGCTCCCCTGGACATAAGAGTCTCCTGGTGACCATCTGTCAACTCCCACCAGCTGCCCCCACCCCCACTGAGCATGCATCAGGTTGAACTGACCAAGGAACACCACCAGTGCTTCCCAGAAGCCCTTGCATGCCTGGCTTTCCTCTAGTCCCTGGCTTTCCATCCATTCATCTGGCTTTTGTGTCCCTGAACTGGTTGTTGGGGAGAAATGGAGTAGCACAGGCACCCTCTCATTCCCACTCATCTGATTGGCTCCACTGCCTCTAGCTTGGGAGGATTTCTGTCCCTCTGTCTTCACAGCTGGGAAATGATTTACGATCCTCACTTCTTCAACTGTCACTTCCGATGGACCGTGCGAGGTGACCCTCTCATACTCCCCAAGTGCCATGTGCCACCCCAGGGCTCTCCATTCAAATCCTTTCCACTGGAAACCACCCCCTCCCCTCCCAGATCGCCATCCGTCACCCTTCTCAACTTGGGCTACAAGCTTCTTGGAATTCACCTATTATTGAAAAAGACTCATTTCTATTTATTTCCTCAGAAGCAGAGAGCTAAATATATACATAAAAATATGGCATGAACCGGCAGCCTCCCCTTCAGTGAGACTCATAAACACACGAGAGAATAATTTCAGAAACCCACAGACTGTAACACTAAATATAACTGGGTGGGTGGGTTGGGGCGGGGGAGGTGGGTAAACTGGAAGGTGAGGGGGAAGGAAAAAAGGCAGGAAGAGGACAGATGATGTAGAAAACCCGCTGTGGCTTCATACCCAGGTGACGAGTCTCTGTCATTCGCATGGAATCAGGCTCTATTTTTAACTAGAAGTCTGTTACTCCACACTGTATGAACCATTAACCTTTTCGAATGTAAGTTCGCCATACAGGCTTCCTATTTAAGGATAATCCAAGCTTTGCAGTGGAGTTTGTTGGGGAAATAGCTTTGCCTTTATCAGGTAGAACTACCGGAGGGGACTTCCCTGGTGATCCAGGGGCTAGGGCTTCATGCTCCCAATGCGGGGGGCCCAGGTTCAACTCCTGGCTGGGGCGCTGGATTCCACACACCACAACTAAGATCCAGTGCAGCCCAAAAAACAACCAAGTGGAGAACATCTTGTCTGTAAGGATGTGGTCCTGCTGAGGTTGTAGGGCAGGGTGAGATTTCTCAAAGGTTGCTTTTGTCCTAAAGAATGTTACTGCGAAAACACTGTTATGTTTACAGCTTATCTATGTTCATCTTCCCTCTCCACTTCCCCAAGAGTTAGTAGAAATACCTTCTGCAACCAAGGGCGTGCTTAGCTAAGGGCAACTGGCTGCCCAGTTGTGCCCAAAACTTTCCTGATTTTAGCACTAAAACTTCTATCATTGGGAAGACCATTCGGTCCCCAGCAAATTTCGATGGTTGGTGTGCAATGCTAAATCAGGGCCTTCCAAAGATGTCCACGTCCTAATCCCCGGAGCCTGAAAATATGTTACATTATTGTGGCAAAAGGGATTCTGCAGATGTGACTTGAATTAAGAATCTTGAGATAGGGAGATTATCCTGGATTATCCAAGTGAGTCCAGTGAAATCACAGAGGGAAGGCAGCAGGGTCAGACTCAGAGGAGATTGGACAACAGAAGCAGACAGCAGAAAGAGATTTGAAGATGGAGGAAGGAACCATGGGGCCAGGAGTGCAGACAGCCTCTGGAAGCTGGAAAAGGCAAGGGAGCAGATCTCCCCCAGAGCATCCAGGAAGAACACACCTTAATTTTAGGACTTCCAGACTATCAGGTAATAAATTCGTGTTGCTTTAAGCCTATAAGTTCAAGATAATTGATTACAGCAACAGCAGTGAATCAGTACAGTTGTCACCCTGCCCCTGCAATGACCAGGGTGCCTGGTGAACCACTGAACCATGCCATCTTGTTCCTTTTATATACACGGGCCAAAGAACAAGTATCAGCTCCCACAGACGTAGAGAAAAGAAATTGGCTCCAAAAAATGTACGTGTTGGACTTTTCCAGGGTCACAGAAAGGACACACTCTTACAGCAATTCCACTGTTATTTTGAATTTTCTCTTCAAAGACACTTACAAGTAAAGAATGGAGAAGGCAAGGGCACCCCACTCCAGTACTCTTGCCTGGAAAATCCCATGGATGGAGGAGCCTGGTAGGCTGCAGTCCACGGGGTAGCGAAGAGTCAGACACTACTGAGCGACTTCACTTACACTTTTCACTTTCATGCACTGGAGAAGAAAATGGCAACCCACTCCAGTGTTCTTGCCTGGAGAATCCCAGGGACGGGGGAGCCTGGTGGGCTGCCGTCTAAGGGGCCGCACGGAGTCAGACACGACTGAAGTGACTTAGCAGCAGCAGCAGCAGCATAAGTAAAGAAATGTACAATAACTTATAAACACCCCAAAATAAAGCCTTTATAATTCCCTAAAGTAAGATACAGAACCCACCTAGGAGGCAATAGAGCACAAGTTTATAGGCTCTAGGTTCAAATCCCACTCCAGGCATTACTAGCTGGGTGCTCTTGGGTGAGTTACTCAACTGCTCTGGCTACTGACTCATCTCTAAGCTGAATATAATAGCATTATCCAGCTCATGGGGTTGTTAGACAGTAGGTGCAGAGAGCTCAGGAGAGCACCAGTATCAGGAAACAGTGGCCACGCTTTTCTTGCCTGGAGAAGCCAAACAATTCCTCTGGGGAGGAAAGTGTGAGATAATAGAAAACATATATATTGGTCTGTGCCCCCCATTCCTGGCACAGAGCTCCTAAAATCCTTGTAATTTCTTGCTGCTGCTGCTGCTGCTGCTGCTGCGTTGCTTCAGTCGTGTCCGACTCCGTGCGATGCCATAGACGGCAGCTCTCCAGGCTCCCCCGTCCCTGGGATTCTCCAGGCAAGAACACTGGAGTGGGTTGCCATTTCCTTCTCCAATGCATGAAAGTGAAAAGTGAAAGTGAAGTCGCTCAGTCATGTCTGACTTTTTAGCAAACCCATGGACTGCAGCCCACCAGGCTCCTCTGTCCATGGGATTTTCCAGGCAAGAGTACTGGAGTGGGGTGCCATTGCCTTCTCCCTGAGATTTCTTAAGTGATGAGAAAACTAGGAGCATCTATGGTGCTATTCAGTTCAGTTCAGTTCAGTCTCTCAGTCGTGTCTGACTCTTTGTGACCCCGTGAATTGCAGCACGCCAGGCCTCCCTGTCCATCACCAACTCCCAGAGTTCACTCAGACTCAAGTCCATCAAGTCAGCGATGCCATCCAGCCATCCCATCCTCTGTCGTCCCCTTCTCCTCCTGCCCCCAATCCCTCCCAGCATCAGAGTCTTTTCCAATGAGTCAACTCTTTGCATGGTGCTATTGGGTTGGCCAAAAAGTTGGTTTGCATTTTTTGTAAGCTCTTTGTCCTTGACCCTGTCCCTGACACTGGGCTCTTAAAACCCTTGTAAATTCCTAAGCAATAAGAGCACAAGTAACATCTTCTGTTCTCCACGCCAACCCCACGCGTACTTCTTTAGCTGTGGTATGCAGGCCCAAGAGTGTGGGGGCTCAGTGGCTGCAGTGAGTGGGCTTAGTTGCCCCTACTTGAGATCTTAGTTCCCTGACCAGGGATCGAACCCACATGCCCTGCATTGCAAGGCAGATTCTTAGCCACTGGACCACCAGGAAAGTCCCCATCTTTTGTTCCAATGAGGTGACTCTAGTTCAGGTGAGTTCCCAGATGACTCCTGCTTTGGGGCTGATTACCAGAAAGACCAAGCCAAGATCAAAAGCTTAGAAGGTTCAGTTCCACCCCAACCCTATCCTCCAGAGAGGGGATAGGGGCTGGAAACGGAGTTAATAATTGATTGTGCCCTGGTGGCTCAGACGATAAAGCATATGCCCACAATGCAGGAGACCTGGATTCAATCCCTGGCTCAGGAAGATCCTCTGGAGAAGGAAATGGCAATCCACTCCAATACTCTTGCCTGGAAAATCCCATGGACAGAGGATCCTGGTAGGTTACAGTCCACGGGGTCGCTAAAGAGTTGGACATGACTTAGCGACTTCACTTTCACTTTCACTTCAAGTGAAGAAGCTGCCATAAAAATCGCAACAGTAGGGGGTTCAGAGAACTTCCAAGCCAGAACACACCACTGGGAGGGTGTCGCACCCCAACTCCACGGAGACAGAAGATCCTTCACTCAGGACTGTCCCTGATCTCACCCAATGTATCTCTTCCCCTGGCTGTTCATCTGTATCCTTTGTCGTATTCTTTAATAAGCTGGCAAACATTAAGTAAGCGCTTCCTTGAGCTCTGTGAGCCACTCTAGCAAATTAATCAAAACTAAGGAGGGAGTTTTTAGAACCTCCCATCTGCAGAGTTTGGTCAAAAGCACCTGAGCTTTCTACTGATGTTTGAAGTATGTGGGATGTTGGGGAGGGTCTGGGCTTGCAGGGAGGGGACACTCTGGTGGGACGGAGCCCTTCACCTGTGGGATCTGCTCTCTCAGGACAGGTAGCATCAGAAGTGAGATACATTGTAAGATACCAGGCTGGTGTGGCAGGAACTGCTAGTTGTGGAGAAAAACCTCCAGACATTTGGTCACCAAAAGTAGCAGAAGTGTGTTTTGTATGAGGAGTAAAGGAGACACACAAGGAAGGAAGGAATGGTCTCACAGCAGAGAAGAAACGGATTTTTCCCTATATAGGAAGGTGGAAAACTGAGATTTTTCCTTATAGCCAAAGTGAAGCCAGGACAAGAAAAATTCAAAAACTCTGAAAATACGCAGCTTGCCAACATGGGAGTAAGAAGTCTAAGAAGTCTTCCTTTTGACCTGCAGTGCTTGTCGGTGCCCCCCGTTAGATGATTTTCTTGGTGCTCACCACCTCTCTTGGGCAGATTGTCACTCACTGTAGAGCATTAGCTGAGTTGCCGGGTATGTTCGGATGATGGATGGGAGAGGGAGCTGCGTGCAGGAAATGTCAGGCTGGCCTACTGCTCTCCAGGTTATTGATTGAGCCCTGCCAGCAGGGAGGACAGAGGCTTCTGGTACGATGGATGAGACTCTTCTAAAAGGTTCAGAGCTCACAGAGATTTTTGCTGCTTCTCCCTGAGCTGACTTGGAGGCATGAATCCAGGGGACACCAGCATGAAGCAATCTGAAAATGGCTGTTAGGATTCTGATGTGAAATAAGGCACCATTGCTGTATGTCCCTCAAGGCAATTAAAAAAAAAATGATACTAATTCGTGTCAGGGAGGATGAAGGGAGGTATGCATTCTAACACACTGTTAGTGGGAGGATAATTTAATAAAGCCTTTTAGGAAAGCAATATGGCAATCAGCATCTGTCAAAAAGACAAATGGGCATAACCTTTGACCTGACAATTCTACCTCCAAGAACCCATACTATGGAAAAAACTTGCACATGTGCACAGAGATTTGTTCCAAAAGATGTTCCACTTCAGCATTATTTGCAACAGTAAAAAATCAGAAATCTGTATGGAAGGTGTCAGACAAATTGTGGTGAGGGGGTACAGTAAAAGGAATACTATGCAGCCATTTAAAGAATGAGGTTGGCCTATCCAGTCTGACATGGAAGCCCTCTAAGACACATTGTTGGGGGTGGGGAAACTGAGGCACAGAACGATCCCTAGAGTGTGGTGACATTTGAATAAGACTCTAGGAGTGTACATGAAATTCAGCTAACGATAGGAGGGAAGGGAAGAAGATGAAACAGAGAGCGTATGGTGCAGGGCAGCTTCTCTGCAGAAGTAACAATGGGGCAGAGAAGTGGATGCCAAGGCGTCCGCCACACAAAGATCTGGAAGGAACGTGAGGCAGAGCAGAGAGAGCAGCCGGTACAAAGCCCTGGAAATGCTGAAGTCAGAGAGGGCTGAGGGAGACCCACGGGGAAGGGCCTTGCAAGTCGGGAAGACATTTGGGCTTTTATGCTAAGTGCTTGGAGGCCTGTTGGCTGGAGGCCTGTGGGCAGGAGAACAATCTGAGTCACATTTTTGAAAGTTCACGATCGGCTGTTGGGTGGAAAATGAATAGTGAGGGGGCAAGAGTGGAGTCAGTGAGACCAATTAAGGGTCAGCCACAGGAGTCCAGGTGAGAAACAGACGCGAGCCCGCCAATCACCAGGGTTCCTGTCATGTACTTCTGGAAGAGATGTTCATCTGCACCTTACAAGGCTGTTGGTAACTACGATAGTATTTTTAAAAGTGAAAAGACCTGTGTTAAGTGGAGAGAAATATTATAGGAGAATTACAGTAATAATTATAGGAAAATATTATAGAATAATTAAATTTTGTTAATCAATTATGCGGATTATTTTGTTAGGACCCTATCTTGATCTGGTCAAATCCCTTCCCTAGAACACAGCAATTTAGTCAACAACCTGATATTATGTTGTTAGTTTATGAAATGGGTAGCAGGACTGTTTCCCTAAACCAAGAGTCAAAAGGGACCCCAGGGGACTTCCCTGGTGATCTAGTGGCTAGGACTCTATTCTCCCAACATAGGGGCCCGGGTTTGATCCCTGGTCAGGGAACTAGATCTCACATGCTGCAGCTAAGACCTGGTGAAGCCAAATAAATAAATATCAAAGACAAAACAAAAACAAAAGGGGACCCCAGGAATTAGGAAAACATGCACAAAATTCCCAAGTCCCACACTCATGCTCCTGACTGCATGCACTCTGAGCTTAAGCATACTTCTCTGGCTTCTGTTCCTGTTTTTAGCTAAAGTTACAGTGCCCCCTAGAAGGCCAGACTTTTTTTTAATCCTAATTTTAAGCATAGCCAATATTTTCTCTTGGATGAACCGTCTCAGCACTCTTCTGAAAATATAAATGGGACACTCGAAGAATCATAGAAATTCACCCCGGGTGGCCCATAGCTCTGTTCTTGGAATGTAAAAGATGAGTTTCGCGACCTTCCCCAGAGAAGGCAGCTCTAATTAAAGAGGAAAGAGCCCATCAGAATCAGGTAAATCTGCAATCAACCTAGATGGGTTTCAGATGGACTCTCCCAAACATTCTTAAGATGCCATATTTCTGATTATTCAAAACCCTTGACCTGGCAATCTGAATCTCAGAATGTCTAAGTCAGCTTCCCATACTGCCCTGCTCCCAGGACCTCTTTCCAACACTGTGTGAACACAGAATATGACGCAGCCCTGATGCTTTAGAACCAGGACTCAGTGTCATACAGCGAACCCCGACTTCCAGAATGCCTCTGATACCAAGTCACAGCTATTCCTCTCCCCCACATTAGCCCAACCTTGAATCAGATTCCTTCGAATTTGCTCCAGTCCCTTGCCTGTCCCCAGCGGTTTCCCAAGAAGGTCAGAAAGACCCCGATTCTTATGGAAGTTTCTAGATTAGCTGTTCACAACTGGGGTTGATTTTGCTCCCAGGAGACATTTGTTGATCATCACACCTAGAAGGTGTGATATAGCTAAAGCTGTGGTTTCTTCCAGTAGTCAGATGTACAGATGTGAGAGCTGCACCGTAAAGAAGGCTGAGCACTGAAGAATTGATACTTTCGAACTGTGGTGCTGGAGAAGGCTCTTGAGAGTCCCTTGGACAGCAAGGAGATCAAACCTGTCAATCCTAAAGGAAATCCACCTTGAATATTCATTAGACGGACTGATGCTGAAGCTGAAGCTCCAACACTTTGGCCACCTGATATGAAGAGTCGGTTCCTGAAAAATACCCTGATACTGGGAAAGACTGAAGGCAGGAGGAGAACAGGGTGACAAAGGATGAGATGGTAGGATGGCATCATCAACCCAATGGACATGAGTCTGAGCAAACTCTGGGAGACACTGAAGGACAGGGAAGCCTGGCGTGCTGCAGTCCATGGGGTCGCAAAGAGTTGAACGTGACTGAGCGACTGAACAACACTGGGAAAGAGGGGACCTTTGGCTTTTAGTTGGCCTACAACAAAGAATGATCTGGTCCAATATATCAATAGTACCAAGGTTGAGAAACCCTGTTCTAGATAAACAAAACAAGGCCTCTGTTTTGGTAAAGTAGAAACTAACAACAGTAACCCAGGTGGAAGAATTACAACCCCAAGAGGCAAAAAAAACAGGCGATGGGATTTCAGAGTCTGCCTTTCTGCTGGTTTTAGCACAAGGGACTGTTACTGGAAAAAACAACCAAGTCAAATACCATTATGACAAAATCCTGCGTGACAAAGGGATTTCCCAGCCATTCAGGAGGGTTTTGTGTGATTAGGCCTAAGATTCCTGCTCACCCCAAGAGGCTGCTCATGGAGGTTTGTCCCTGCTAGAGTGAAGGACAGGGATCTGGGACACTCTTTGTTCTGTTTACCTGCCTTCTTCCTCTCTATTAGCTCCATCCCCTTTGCCCTCATAAACTGAATTCCTCTAGGGAGTCCTGTATCTCAGCTTCAAATATCCCCCTGAGCTGACAGACGAATGGCTTCTGTGCACAGTAGTTAAAGGGCACAGGATTTTGGAACAAGCAAAGATTTAGGGACTCCTGGCTAGAGATGAAGGGAGAGAGACCCTTTCTCCTTGCAAGCCTTAATTCACTAATTGGTTCTTTATGAAAAGTTGTGAGGGAATAGTTCAGACAAGCAGCATCGAAAGGAATTTTCAGCAACCTATTTTCTAGATGGAAAATAATATTATATAATCATCAGGCTAAACGAATTGCACTATTTCCTAGCACACTTCTGGTAACGAATTTTTCTTTTGAAAGTTCAAATGACATGAACCTCTTTGCACCCTCTTGGCAGGAGTGGACAAAGAGGCCTGTCCCTAGGGAGGCTCCCTGGAAGGACCTGCTTACTGCCTCTCAGGTTGGAGGATAGAAGGGGCTGCTTTATAACCTGATGACTAACAGCCGTGAAATGTAGTTATGACTTTTCTTTTGTCACATGGACCCCAAGAAGTGGGCTGCTGCTCAGATCAGAGTAAGCAGTTGTATGATACATCTTAGACTTCAGGCCCCCTACATGCACACCTCACCATCATCACCACCATCATCACCATCACCGTTATCATCTTGGTGTTCTGCCCAGTTCAACCAAACACATTTAGAAATCCACGAGCATTTTATAAAACAGAAAAAGACAGAATTATTTTTTCTAGGCATGTTAGTCACAGGCTTTTGTTGTTTTGGTGTAGTTCTTGAAAATCTTAATTTCAGATTTAGAAATAAGTTGTAGGAGTAGTACAATGAACTCCATACACCATTCACCCAGATTCCTTATTTGTTAATACCTTACCATGTTTGCTTTGTCATTTTTTCTTTCTGTATATTCATAGTATTGTTGTTCAGTTGCTAAGTCGTGTCTGACTCTTTGCAACCCTATAGACTACAGCACGCCAGGCTTCACTATCTCCCAGAGTTTACTCAAACTCATGTCCATTGAGTCAATGATGCCATCCAACCATTTCATCCTCTGTCATCCCTTCTCCTCCTGCCTTCATTCTTTCCCAGCATCAGTGTCTTTTCTAACGAGTTGGCTCTTTGCATCAGGTGGCCAAAGTAGTGCAGCTTCAGCTTCAGTTCTTCCAATGAATATTCAGGGTTCATTTCGTTTGATCTTGCAATCCAAAGAACTCTTAAGAGACTTCTCCAGAACCACAGTTCAAAAGCATCCATTCTTTGGCACTCAGCCTCCTTATGGTTCAACTCTCACATCCGTACATGACTACTGGAAAAACCATACTTTAATTGTACGGACCTTTGTCAGCAAAGTGATGTCTCTGCTTTTTAATATGCTGTTGAGGTTTGTCATAGCTTTTCTTCCAAGGAGCAAGCATAGTATTATTACTTTTTAAACTTTTTGATAGTAAGTTGCCTTTTTGCTTTCCTAAATACATTGATGTCTATTTCCCAACAAAAAGGACATTTTAGTGACAATTAATTAAACTCCTACTTTTCCTGTTGAAGGAAGGCTGAATGTGGTTTCAAAGACTGAATCTGCAAAACACTCTTTTCCAAGGACCTCCTGGAATATCTAGGTCTAAATCCTGGCTTTACTACTCTCCGGGAATGTGACTACTTTCTGAAGCCTCAGTTTCTTTATCTGTAAAATGGAGACAGTGCCGGCATCTCTTTCACAGGTTGCTGTGAGGATGAAATGAACTAAGTCACAAAATAGGCCTATAGTGGACAGGCTGGGCATGCAAATATTATTGAGAAATAATCTATTTTAAAGTGACACAATGCTCAATAACAATAGTGCTTTTGCTTGTAATTATTCAGGATGGTTACTTGCCAACATTTCTCCAACCAGGGTCCTTTCCTATGAAACCCAATCCCACAGTTTTCATTGATGACACTGGCAACAAATGTATAACCACCCTAATTTCTCCCTCTCCACTGCCAGTGACCCTCCCCCAACACACACACACACACACACACACACACACACACACACACACACACCCATCAGTGCTCTGTTCAATTTAACCATGACAAATTTAGAAATTTATGAGCATACTATAGAATAGAAAAGAACAAAACTCATTTCTTGTAAAGTTATAAAAATACTGTGCTTTAAAGTGGGACAGTCACAGAGATTCAAGTATGTCTTTGATCACATCTCTTAAGGAGCAATAGACAGCAATTTGAGTAATTACCACCAAAGAGACTGAGATATCCGGCTTCTGGATATTTGGGTAACTAGCGGTACTGTCTTTCACTAGGCATGGATAACCAGGTATTTGGTTAGCAAGGAAAAAAGAAAACTAATGTCCAAAATATGGGGCTTCCCATATGGCGCAGTGGTAAACAACCCGTCTGCAAAGGCAAAAGACGCAGGAGAGGAGGGTTCAATCTTTGAGTCGAGAAGATCCTCTGGAGAAGGAAATGGCAACCCATTCCAGTATTCTTGCCTGGGAAATTCCATGGACAGAGGATCCGGGCAGGCTATAGTCCATGGGGTCACAAAGAATCAGACATGACTGAGTGCATACACACACATATACGTGCGTGCGCGCGCGCACACACACACACACACACACACACACACAATGTTCAAAACACTGTGTTCCTGCCGTTTTCACAAGATACTTAGATATTTCTATTTTCAAGCATCTCCTTTTGAGAAACATACCCCTTAAAATCCAACAACAATTACATATGAATTAATCACTAATTATTACCAACGGCAGCCCCAAAGGGGAAGGCTGGAACAAACGCCTTGAATCAGAGAGCTATGGTTTGGCGCCAGCCACGGCTGGGTTTTCTCTCCAGGGCCCTGCTGGGTGAGTAGCTATGGGGAACGGGTGGTTTGTGCTGAGCTACAGCTCTGGGCCTTCTGTTTATGAGGCGGACCCTGCCAGCAGCAATCTGGGCTGAAAGTCAGAAGCTGCCTGCAGGGTGTCCCATGTGGAACCTTCTTACAGTCTCCAGGGTCACCCATTCAGCCTCCAGTATGCCTTCAAACTTTTCACAACTTGCCTGCAGGATGAGGCCCAGACTCCCAAGCTGAGAGCGTATCTGGCCCTTAAATCTGAACCCTCCTCTTCCGCTTCTGCTGCAGCCTCAGGCATGCCCTCGTCCCCAGCAACGTGGATCCCTGAACACACCCCCTTCACCCCTGTGTTCATTCTGCCTCAGATGTCCTTCCCCTGCTGGTAACACCTGCCCACCCTTCAAAGTCCAATTCACCTCGCCAAGTCCCTGGGCCTTTAGTAGCAAAATCCATTCTTTCCACAGCTCTGTGTATATCACCAATAACAAGTCTGTTCCCATTTTCTTTGGTGCAACTGTAGTTTAGGGCTATGGTTTACTTCTTTTTACATCCCTATGTACCTGGCCCCTCCTTATCAAATGAAACACTTGATAATACTCTTAGATACTCATCCTATACACAGCTCTGAGCTGAACTGCAACACAGATATAGATAAAAGTGCAAGCACCTAAAAACTAGATTTTCCAGTCTGAAAGTGAAAATTACCAAAGTTCTATACTTTGTACATGATAGTTTTGAGAATTTAAGATCCTAATATCACCTCATACAGATTTTAAGAGATTAAAAACTATAGTAATTCGGTCAAAAGTTTAAATTAACACTCCATCTTAATGTTCTATCCAAGGGTTTTCTCTTGTTATCTAGAACATTCGCCTACCTCAACAAAAAGATGCTGCTTATGATTTTTAAAAAATAGAAGAGCATATTTAGTGGACTGTCCTTCATACTGTGATGACCATCTGTGCCTGGCTGAAATCACTCGGGGCAGACAGAAAGACAGAAATAAAATGCTTTTGCACATGCCTCTCAAAGGGTCCATTTATATTTCAACTGTTTTATTTTTTTTAATATAAATGCATTTATTTCAACTGGTTTAACAAAATAAAGGATAAGCGCCAAGTTCCCCATTGACACAGCATCTCCATGTGACCATGTACATGCATCATGCGTGTTTGGCAGCATGCGTGTCCCGCATTCCTTTAGTGGGTGCTATACCACTGAGGACAGCTACTGTGGGGGTGTGTGTGCATTTAACTCAAGGCGAATTAAAGACATCACATCCTAACAGCTTTTAATATATGAGAGGAGCCTATGAGCTGAGTGAACCACCAAATTCAGAGTAACCAGAGCCTTTAATCTTTGATACGTGGAGGTTTCTAATTCAGTGATTAGTGAAAGAAGGCCCACTCTGGGGGGAGGATTCAGCCTGTTTTTCTCTTCCTGGGCTCATTTTCCGCCCATCCTGACACCATCTGCAGGTGGGGGGCTGGAGGCAGCTTTCCTTGGGAATGTTGGTGACATCATAGGCCCAGGGTCCCCTCTGACACCATGTGCTCGGGTTCCCAGGGACGTCCCCCTTGGAATCTGGAACTCATTATGACACAGGTCAGGGAGAGCCATGTGAACAGCGAGGAGGCAGTGGGCGTGGGCTGAGCGTCCGTCTCCCTGACTCCTCCCTGAGACCAGCAGCCCCACTGTGGAATGGGAGCCGAGGGGAGCGGAGAGCGGGGCTGGCCCCTTCTCTCCTGCAGGCTCTCCAGCTTGAAAAGGGAGTGGATTCACACCAAGCACATTCCTCCTGACCCATTTTTCTCTTTTGTGTCTGTGAAGATCATGTGCTGAGCCAAACAACAGCCCCGGATTTCTTCCCAGGCTGCTGTTAATATCAGCCGCAGACCCAGGGCAGGCCAGCTCCACCAGGCATCCTGGGCCTTGGAGCTGGTCGGCCATGGGTCTCCGATGGACTGTCCAGGACTGCTGACACTGCACTTGTGCTCTGGAGGGCAGGACTGGATCTCATCGGGCTCGCCACCTTGCCCACCCACCCCCAGCCCTCAGCAGATCATCTTCAGTATTGACACCCAACACTAAGCGGTGGGGAAGGAGGGAATAAACTCAGGAGACGAAAGAGATGCAAGTTCAGTCCCTGGGTCAGGAAGATCCCCTGGAGGAGGGCAAGGAGAATACCACAGACAGAGGAGCCTGGTGAGCTACAGTCCATGGGGTCACAAAGAGTCAGACATGATTGAGCAACTTAGCATGCACTCACACCATGGGGATAGAGTATACTCTGTGTGTGTGTGTGTGTGTGTGTGTGTGTGTGTGTGCACGTGCACTCAGTCATGTCTGACTCTGTGACTCCATGGACTGCAGCCTGCCAGGCTTCCCCATCCATGGAATTCTCCAGGCAAGTATTCTGGAGTGGGTTGCCATTTCCTCCTCCAGAGGCTCTTCCCGACCCAGGGATTGAACCTGCATCTCCTGCCTTGCCCACATCGACAGGTGGGTTCTCACCACTGTGCTACCTGGGAAGCCAGTATATTGTATACTAGGCAGCATTTGTTGGAAATAGTGCCTCCTCTGATCCTCTTTCCTCCCACTTGAGGAAACTGAGGTTTTTCACAGCAGCACCAGCTTCTCACGCTGGGCCCTGGCTCTGCATGTTGGAATTTTATTCACCTCCTTGGGTGGGCACCATGATCCAGACCTCAGAGCCTCCCTCCGGCCCTGGCTAGTGGTCACCCAGGATTCTAGAACTGCTGATCACTAGACAGGTGTGGATTTCATAAATGTTACCCAATCCATCTGTAACAAATATATTTTGACAAGAGCCCTCAGATGTCTCTCTCTAGAAAAATGACTCTAAAATGGGAAATTCAGGAACATGTGTCAAGGTGGGGCAGCTCTCTCTAGAAACTGGGGCCCTTGGGTCATGTCTCAAAAGTGGCAGCCATAGGACTGTGTGGCCAGGCTGGTCAGCCCTTTAACTACACACAGTCGTCCCAGCTTCACCCTGTATCTCTCAGCCCCATATCCCCAACCCCAGCGTTAGCCTACCCCTGGTTTTCTAAAAACTGAATCCCCAGCCCTTAACACCTGCAATCAACTCACCTTCAGGCAGTCTCTGGAAGCAGAGAAGCCCTGCTAGGGTTGACTCAGTTTCCCTACCTTTCATTAACCCCAGAAATTTTGTCACTCATCAAGGGACAGGCCTCTGCCCAAGTCAATGCTAACAGTTATTCAAAGAGTCTTGACTAGTGTCCCAGAATAATTTAATTAGTATCAACTGTGAGCTGGATATTCTGCTAAGCGCAAGAGACAAACAGAGCACCCAGTGTGGGCGAGAGATACATAACAGCCAAGCGCAGTTAAGTGTTGTAAGAGTCAGGACAACAGGCCAGGTTTCTGAGTGTTGAATATGTGCCCAGCGCTGCGCTACAGGCTTTACAATCACTGTTTTAATGACAGAGGTGAGCTCCTGGAACTATGGGAGCTGAGTTCCACTGACAGTGGGGAATTGAGCCTCTAATCCTGGGCACTGGGCCCAGGTTGACCCCGTTGCTGCCTCACCTACCCTGCAGGCCCTGGGATCCCAGCCCTGGATCCCAAGAGCTTTCCTCACTCTGATTTTCTTGGGCCTTCTGGTCCCCCATCGTGAAGCTCTCCTACCTATCTGCAGACGCTAGCCTGGTCTGTGAGAGAAAAGCCTGGGTCAGATGGAGAGTCAGGGCGTCTTTGGAGCTGGCTTCTTACTTGGTGGGGGTCGGGGTGGCGTGCAGAGGCGATGCCCACAGGAAAGGAGCATTTGCGTTGAGTTCTGTGTTTAGAACACAGGTCAGCTCTGGCAGATTTATTCCTGCTTGATTTTGGAATTCCAAAACCGGAGCGAGGTCATCTTACTTTCCTTGAGAAAGGAAATCCCCCAGAGGGGGTGGAGGCGGAGGAATTTCTGAGGGCTGGGCGGCTCCTGAACAGGGAAGGGAGGGTTGGGGAAAGAGAGGGCCGCAAAACTTAGTCCAGCCTCCTCCCCCTGGGAAAAGGCCTAAGTCCGTCTTGCCTTGGGTGAGCCAGAGGCTGCGGGCTCCATCTGCCGAGGCCGTGTAGATACACACAGCACGGGACCAGCCCCAAGCTGCCGATCTCTACTTTTACCTTCACTGGACTTCCTAAAATCAGATGCAGGAACAGAGGGTGTTGGTGATCCAGACACAGAACACAGGTGTTCTGGGGTCCAGGTGCCTGGGGCAAGAAGGAGGGAAGGGCCAAGAAGTGGAAAGCTGCTAAGGATTTTTTTTTCCCATAATTTTTTTTGGCTGCACTGGGTCTTCATTGCTTTGCACGGGCTTTCTCTAGTCATAGTGAGCAAGGGCTGCTCTTCGTTGCAGTGTGTGGGCTCTGAAGCACACAGGCTTCAGTAGCTGCACGTGGGCTCAGGAGTTGTGATGCACGGGCTTAGTTCCTCTGAGGCATATGGAATCTTCCCAGACCAAGGATCAAACCCATGTCCCCTGCATTGGCAGGCATATTCCTAGCTACTGCGCCACCAGGGGAAGTCCAAAATTTTTAAAATATTTATTTTTACTTATTTGGCTGTGCCAGGTTTTTGTTGCAGCACACAGGATCTCTTAGCTGTGGCATGTAGGCTTTAATTCCCTGACCAGGGATCGAACCTGGGGCCCCTTACATTGGCAGTCTTAGCCAATGGACCATCAGGGAATTCCTCTGCTAAGGATTTTTAAAAGCACCTTCTTGTTGTTACTGTTTATTTTATCATCACATCTGCTCTACTGGGACAGGTATCATTAAGCACAGTTTACAAATGAGAAGCTAAGGACTTGCTTTAAGTGTCAGAGTCAGGAATCACACCAAGTCTGGACTCAGAAGCCCGAGCACTGGGACGCAGGTGTATGCACACCTCTACATGATATGACCCAGCCTGAAACTGGTTGGTGGCTCTGGATTTTAGTTGACTCACTTAAAAAATATTTGCTCTGCTTACTTTCATTCCACCAGCATGGAGCATCTACTATTCTGTGCCAGTGGGCTAGGCTGAGTGCCAGGAATGCAATGATCTACAAAATCGAGTCCTGCCAAGAGTAGTTTATATACCAGCGTGGAAGAAAGACTCATCCACAGACCATCTCACTGCAATGTCTACACAATGCCCAGGTGGTACTAAAGTTTAGATGAGATGACACATGCAAGTGTTGAGCAAAGCGAAGGGTTACCCTGATTTCCCCGAGGCTGAGCCAGCTCTCTTAGGAGCAGAAGGAGAAACAAGAACAGGATGGGAAACTCTTCTAGAGAATCTCAAGGCAGTTCTTCCCTCTCAGCAGTGCCTCCATCCACCTAGGACGGTGACAGGGCCATCCTTTTCTTCCCTTTTTCTCCTTCCTCCCTTCCTTTCCTTCTTTCTTCCACTATTCTATGCGTGTCCAGTGAGGTCCTTGGTGGAGGGACCCATCTGACAAGAGTAAGCAACTGGGGAACTTCTCAGCTGGGGAGTTGAGGATGATATACAATCTAGGAAGACCTCAGAGGGAGTTTTCCACCATCTGCTCTATCTTTGAGTGTCTGCAATGTGAAGGAGTTCCCATGCTCTCGAATTTTTCTGGCTATGTCCCAATGTGATAGGAAAATCATTACTCATCTCTAATAACAGCCTCTCCTCTTCTCTGCCTATCATGGAGAATTCTGGGACAACACTGCATTCTCTGCTGAATTGGGGTAAAGGGAAAGGAGGGAATTTAGAGAAACCAGATTGGGTAGATTGATTTCCTCTGAAAAGTAACTCTCTGTGTTACTGGTGGAAGAGAAATAAAAAGATCCTGAGAGTGAGATGAGAAGAAAAGAAAAATGCGAGTATTTGGGCTTAGAGAATTTTAGGAGTGTGGAGAGTGGTGATGGTTCTTGAGAGAGAGAGAGAGAGAGTTGTATTTGTTTTTTTTTTCCTTTGTTTTATCTATTTATTTTTTACTTTACATGAGTTGTATTTGAAATGTACATGGTGAGACAGATTTTTTTTCAAGTGTTGCTCTGTCTTGAGCTGAATGCAGTTTTGGTATTCTTTGAGGGATTTCAGCTGAGACTAAGATTTCTTTGTGAATTACTTTTTGTCTATCTGACAGTTGTTTCCCTGAGTACATCACCGTGTCAGGACTGGGTCACGAGGCAGCCTTGCTTTCTGTGACTTACTCCAGTGTTCACAGAATTCAATCCAAAGTCATCAGTTCTAAGCTCTTCATTTTATTACAAATAAAGACGCAGAGAAACGCCAGATAGATCCCAGTTCCTTGTTTCACACCTAATTTCCTAACAAGGCAGTGGAGCTGCCCCGGTCCTTCTGCTACTGAAAAAGAATGAGGGGAGACTGGCAAGCAGAGAAGAAAGGGGAGAACACAGAGAGAGAAACTATCTTCCTCCATTTCTTTCATTGGTACATCCCACATCTGAGCCACCTTCATGCTGGCAAGCAGCGCGGGTCCTCTCTCTCTGCCATTTTTTAAGCTATGTGGCTTTGGGAAAGTCATATCCTATCTGAGCCTTAGTTTGAAATTGGATTGGATTAATAAGAACAACTAACCTGCAGGGTAGCTGGGAATTTCGAATGAGAGCACATAAGTGTAATTTGACCTGTAAGCTACAAGTCATGGTGTGATGAAACAAACATGTCCATCCCTTCATCCCACCAAAGAGAATCCTTTCATGTCAGCCTAATTCCACAAACCTCTTTCTCCATGCTAAAAAAAATGATGCATTCTTTCTTCCTAGGAGAGAGGTCAAATCATAATAAAAGGTTGAGAGACAGGGGAAAGTTCAGAGGCTGGGGTAGAAGAGTTTATCTAAGGGAGAGGCTTGAAAGTGGTGCCAGAGCAGCTTGAGGGTGAAAACTATCTGAATAGAAAAAGATATAAAATTTGAATTAATCTTGCTGGGACCATACATTTGAATGCCTTTAACATGCCAGATTCTTGAGGGTCCCCTGGACTGCAAGGAGATCAAACCAGTCAATCCTAAAAGAAACCAACCCTGAATGTTCATTGGAAGGACTGATGCTGAAGCTGAAACTCCAATACTTTGGCCACCTGATGAGAACAGCCCACTCATGGGAAAAGACCCTGATGCTGGAAAAGCTTGAAGGAAAGAGAAGAAGGTGACGACAGAGGATGAGATGGTTGGATGGCATCACTGACTCAGTGGACATGAGTTTGAACAAGCTCCGGAAGATAATGAAGGACAGGGAAGCCATGATTTGCGATCCATAGGGTCGCAAAGAGTCGGACATGACTTAGCGACCAAACAACAACAACATCCTTGATGATAAAGATGGAATTTCTTTTAAGTTATAAGTAAATGTGGAACTGAGTTTTCTGCATATAATGGCCCTCTGAGATTGTACTGTCTGGGTTTATGCAGGGTATGAACATGAAATATGCCTGAGAGACCTTTGAGGGAAGAACATGTCCCAGTGTGTGGTCCCAGGTCTCCTTAGACCTGAGTCCAGTGGGCCTTGACCTGTGCTCCACCACCACCACCATCTAGGGTGAGGTTGCTCCTTCTCATCTAGAAAGATCCCCTCCACCCCCTCCCTCCAACTGGGCAGACCATTCCCTCCTCCTGCCCTTATTCCTCATGAGCTGGATGTGTCCCAAGTACTGTCCCTAGCCAGCAGCTCTCACCTGTCAGCAGACTAAGGAGAGTCTACAGAGGGAGCAGCAGCAGCCGGCAGGGGATCACGGAACCACCACCCGGGGCCACGGAGCAGCCACCTGGAGACGAAACTCTTCTTATCCAAATCACGGGATGAAATCTCAGGACCACACAGCGAAGTCTAAGCCCTCCCTGAGCACTTGAGACTATTTAGTGTCCATTCTCACGATTTTCGCTTCCCTGGTGGCTCAGCGGTAAAGAATCCGCCTGCAATGCAGGAGACCGGGGTTCTATTCCTGGGTTGGGAAGATCCACTGGGGAAGGCAAGGGCAACCCACTCCAGTATTCTTGCCTGGAAAGTCCCATGGACAGAGGAGCCTGGTGCGCTACAGTCCATGGGGTTGCACAGAGTTGGACATGACTTAGCGACGAAACCACCAACACACTCACAATTTTAAGAACCATCTGTCTGCTGACACCTCCCAAATATGTATCACTTTTCAGACTTTGCCTTTGAGCTCTAATCTCAGAAATCTAATTATCTGCTTGACATCTCTCCCTTGACTGTGTCTCACAAAAATCTCAAACTTGAGATGCATACAACAGTAGGCTCTTCGTAGCCATTCCCAAATCTGAGCCACCACCACTCCCCACCTGCTCCCTCCCTGCAACAGTGACACTGCCCAGGACCTAGATGCTGAAGCCAGAAACCAGGGAGGTAACTTTGGTTCCTCCCTCTCCCTTAATTCCCATATCTGATCCATCAACAGCCTCTAAAACCCACCAGGATCTTTCCATCTCCATTGCCCCCACCACACTCCAAGTGACCCTTCTCTCCTGTCTGTATGACTGGGGCATGGAGCTTAGCAGAGAAGGGGGTTGAAAGGAGGTACTTTATTTTTTAAATTAATTTTTACTGGAATATAATTGCTTTATAAAGTTTTGTTAGTTTCTACTGTACAGCAAAATGAATCAGTCATTCGTATAACTATATCTCCTCGCTTTTGGACTTCATCCCCATTCAGGTCACCATGGTGCATTAAATGAGTTCCCTGTGCTCTCTATCACGTTCTCATTAGTTATCTATTTTGGGCTCAGTTGCTCAGTCATGTCAGACTCTTTGTGGCCCCATGGACTGTAGCCCACCAGGCTCCTCTGCCATGGAGTTTTCCAGGCAAGAATACTGGAGTGGGGTGCCATTTTCTACTCCAGAAGATTTTCCTGGAGTAGAATCTTCCAGGGATTGAACCTGTGTCTCCTGCACTGGCAGGCAGATTCTTTACCACTAGCGCCACCTGGTAAGCCTTATCTATTTTGTACATAGTATTAATACTGTATATGTGTCAATCTCAGTCTCTACATTCATCCCTTGGTATCCACACATCTGTTCTCTATGTATATGTTTCTAGTTCTGCTTTGTAAATAAGGACCCTCTATACCATTTTGCTAGATTTCACATACATGCATTAATATACGGTTTTTTTTTTCTCTTTCCGACTTACTTCACTCTGTATGACATTCTCTAGGTCCATCCATGTCTCTACAAATGACCCAATTTCTTTTTTATGGCTGAGTAATACTCCACTGGAAAGGGGGCACTTTAAACACAAGGATAGAGCCTTGCTCCCTCTGCCGCACCCCTCAGTACTGGTGTGTGAGGTCAAAATTGGAAGTTTGAAAAATCTGAGAATGGAAAGAACTTGGCTCTACTGCCCTCTGCAACCTGGGAGGGAGAGAGAGATTCCAGCACCAACAAGGGGTGCCCTGTTAATGCAGATGAGCAGGTCTAGGCAGAGAGCGGGCCTGAGATACTACCTTCCCCACAGATTTCCCCCTGCCCCACTCTGTTATCTTGGCTTCCTAGAAGATGGGGAGTAGATCTGATAAACCCCTGTGTACAAAGTAGGACAAAGGTTATCTAGGAATCGAGAGCTTAGGGGCCTGATGGAGGATCATCGAAAAGGGGGCAAGGGGCTCCAACATGGGAAGATTCAGGGTGGATGACCAACCTGGAAACGAAGGATGGGGCACAGTGTTAAGAGCTGAGATGAGGGCAGATTCCTCAGCAGTCACTTCCTGTTGCCTGGGGCAAGGCAACAAATGACAAGGGACATGAAAACAGCAGATACCAGCCAATGTGGGTCAGAGGCTCCTCCTTCAACATCGGGAAACATACAAGCCCCTTGGGATTTTGAGCAAATTCAGAGAGAAAGGGAGACGGAAAAGGAGGGAAAGATTCTTTCCTTTTTTAAAATTTACTTTTTTATTTACTTTTGGCTGTGCTGGGTCTTCGTTGCTGTGTGTGGGCTGTCCCTAGTTTCCACTAGTGGGGGCTACTCTCTAGTTGAGGTTGGGGGGCTTCTCATTGACTTCTCTTGCTGCGGAGCACAGGTTCTATATCCCAGTGACTCAGTAGTTGCACCTCATGAGCGTAGTTGCTCCGTAACATGTGGGATCTTGGTTCCTGGACCAGGGATCTAACCTGTGTCCCCTGCATCGGCAGGTGGATTCTTAACCACTGGACCACCAGGCAAATCTGAGGGGAAAAATTCTGAAACCGCTGAAAGAGTGTTCAAAAGAGAGTCTCAGAACTTACTGTCCCTGCACAAGGAGGTCGTGGACTCTCAGTAGCTGAATTTCATCATAGGAAAATAAACAAAATTAAGTGTTTGCAGTGGGAAGTTTTACACTGGTGAAATGTGGGTCCAATCACAGTTTCCTTTACTTAAAATAATCCAGCCCCCTTGCTTTGAGCCCTAAGGTCCTACATTGGCCTGGCTTCTACCCTCTTTCCAGCCTTATTTCAAACTTCTCTCCCTGGACCACTAAATGCCAGCTGCCCTGGCTTTCTTTGAATTCCTCCAATGCTCTGTCTAAGCCTTTTCCTGCCTTTGGATGTGTGCTCTATCGCTCCGCCTCTTTTTTGATCCTTCAAAAAGACAGCACCTTCTCAGGGACATCTCTGGCTACTTTCTAAATGATTTTCCTTATGTCATTCTCTGGCTCTGCACTGGGTTCCACATTCTTCACATAGTGCTTCTTTCATCCTTTCTTTCTTTGTCTGTTTCGTTTTTGTTTTTGAATTTTGGCTGTGCTGGGTTCCACATTCCTCACGTAGTGCTTCTTTCATCCTTTCTTTCTTTGTCTATTCCGTTCTTGCTTTTGAATTCTGGCTGTGCTGCGTCTTCAATTGCAGAGTGCAGGCTTCTCCAGCTGCCGTGCACCTGGACGTCTCTAGCTGCAGTTCATGGGTGTGGGCTTGGTTGCCCAGCAGTATGTGCAATTTTAGTTCCCCAACCAAGGATAGAACCAGCGTCCCCAGCACTGCAAGATGGATTCTTAACCACTGGACCAC
Source organism: Ovis aries (assembly GCF_016772045.2). Lineage (NCBI taxonomy): Eukaryota > Metazoa > Chordata > Mammalia > Artiodactyla > Bovidae > Ovis > Ovis aries. The sequence goes on from NC_056065.1 coordinate 63,812,757, forward strand.
CACGGAAGTCCCCTCTTTCTTTCTCTCTTGAGTTGTAATTAACATACAATATTTTATTACTTTCAAGTGTATAACATAGTGATTCAATATTTTTATATATTATGAAATGATTACCATAATATGACCACTTACCGCCTGTCACAATACAATGTTACTCCAGTGTTATCGACAGCAATTCTATCCTCATGACTTATCTATGGCTGGAAATTTGTAACTCTTGATCCCCTTTCACCTACCCGTCCCCTCTAGCAACCAGCAGTGTGTTCTCTGTATCCGTGTCTGTTTCTGTTTTGTTTGGTTTGGTTTTAGGATTCCACACCGAAGTGAAATAATGGTATTTGTCTTTCTCTATCTGAATTAACCTAATCCAACCAGTCCACTCTGAAGGAGATCAATCCTGGGATTTCTTTGGAAGGAATGATGCTAAAGCTGAAACTCCAGTACTTTGGCCACCTCATGCGAAGAGCTGACTCATTGGAAAAGTCTCTGATGCTGGGAGGGATTGGGGGCAGGAGGAGAAGGGGACGACAGAGGATGAGATGGCTGGATGGCATCACAGACTCGATGGACATGAGTCTGAGTGAACTCTGGGAGTTGGTGGTGGACAGGGAGGCCTGGCGGGCTGCGATTCATGGGGTTGCAAAGAGTCAGACACGACTGAGAGACTGAACTGAACACACTACCCTCCAGGTCCATCCATGTTATATTAAATGGCAAGATTTCATTAGGCTGAAAAATGTGAATATTCCAGATATTGTATTTATATGTATATATATATATATTCTTTGCCAATTCATCTGTTGATGGACATTTAGATTGTTTCCATATCTTGGCTATTGTGAATAATTCTGCTATACACATAGGAGTGCATATTTCTTTTCAAGTTAGTGTTTCCAAATTTTCTTTGGCTAAATACACAAAAGTGAATTGCTGGATCATGTGGCAGTTATATTTTTTAATTTTTTGAGGCTCCTCCATACTGTTTTCCATTGTAACTGCACCAATTTACACGCCCACCAACAGTGTAGGAGGGTTCACTTTTCTCCACCTCCTCACCAACATTTTTTTCTGCACCACTGTCTTTCTTTCTGGCTTGCTGCCTTTCTCCCCGCTAGGGAAAGTCTCAGCCTAGAGTCTCTGCACCTGCTGCCCTCCACAAGAACTCCCCAAAGTCAGAGACTAAGACATTCCTTCCATCATCATTTGTACAAAGCCCCTGGCACTGCGTGTAGTAGGTACTTAATAAATCTCTGTTGACTGAATGACTCTCTGAGCCCCTAGAACACACCCAGTAGAGTGTGTAATGCAGGGTAAATGTGGGTTCAGTGACTGTGGTCCAACCGAGCCATCCCTGAGGTTACTCAGGAATCACAAGTCATACCACGCCCCTCTCTGGATACCGAGTATGTGACTAGGGGCGCCTGGCTCAGGGTTTCCCATCTCACCATCATTCATCTGGATCTACTGGAGGGAACACCTAACTGACTTTCCAAGTGAGAAACTTGAGGCCCATTGAGATGACTGACTCTCCAGTTACTTCATGGTGGAACTGGACTCAGTGTCTGAGCCTCTGACTCCTAGTCAGTGCTGTTTCTCCCACATCAGACAGCTTTATCCTAAATTCAATTTCTTCCTCAGTGTAAGTAAAGGAATTTTATTCCCTCTCCTTCATGGCCAACTTGTAAAGAGACTAAAATTCATGAATACTCTGGAGAGATACATACATTTATCTGCATGAAAAAAAGGAAAAGTGTCATGTTCTTTAAGAGACTCAGGGAAATCTTTAAGGTTTTCTTTAAACTACTTTAATGCTTTGATGGTTTGAAGAAAGCATATCGGAAATCTCTGGAGAAAATGGCTAAATGGGCCTAAAGGTATTATACCTGGGCTGGAGCTGCTTTAAATAAAAACTTCTTTCACCTCATATTGTTTCCTGAGTAGAGCAAACTAGATAAGCCTATTGTTACTATTTTTATTTTTTTAATGTAATTTCAATGTGCTTTGGATATTAACAGAGCCATCACCTTTACTCCCCTCACCCTCAAATAATAGTTAAATCATGGGTGTTATGAACATCAGCTCTACCTGGGAAGTCTGTTTTATTTCTTCACTATCTGCCCAGCATATATTACAATTCTTCACATGTAGCAGGTGCTCAAAAAAGACGTGGATAAAAATTTATTGACCATCTGCTATAGCCTGGGCACCTAGCCTGAGTGCTGAGGGTCAGAGGTGGACCAAAGACACATGTCCCTGCCCGCATGGAGCCTGGAGAAGGGAGACAGACAAGACAGGTCTTTATTTTAAAGCATACACACAAACACACAAAGAAATACACATTGAGGAAAAGTCGCGAACATAATGAACAGACTGCAGTAATCAGGCAGACACGAAACAGGCAGACAAAGCTACTTAGATACGGTTGTCAGGGAAGGTATATTGGAGAAAATAATTTTTCTCTGAGGCATGAATGAAGAGAAGGGGCAGGGGCAGAGACTCAGAGGTTTAGCACTCCAAGCGGAGGTCCAGCAGGTACAAAGACTCTAGGATGAAGTTCAGTGTGCTCTAGACCATGAAGAGTCTGGCGTCACTACAGTTGTTCAGCAGGTGGCGTGTCACGTTGGGTGTACTCTAAGGGAAATGGGAAGTCATTGATGGGATTTAAGAAAAGAAGGGACATGATCTCACTTATGTTATCAGAAAAGCACTCTGGGCTATGAGGAGAAAGGATTAAGAAGCTAGAGGACCAGTATTGCAACGGATGAGGTGGAAGTGGGTAAGGGAGATATTAATGGATGGAAAGGAGACAATGGGCTCAAGGTACACATTGGAGGAAAAATGACCAGGTTAGCTGAAAATGTGGCTCTGGGGGTTAGGGAAGGGCTGGGATTGCCAGGTGGATGGGAACAGACTCCGGAAGGACCAAGAAAAGGAGGAGAACAGAATTAGTCTGCAAATGTATTCAACAGGGCTTCCTGATGGCTCAGTGGTAAAGAATCCGCCTGCAGTGGGAGAGACCTGGGTTCGATGGCTGGGTTGGGAAGATCCCCTGGAGAAGGGAAAGGTTACCCACTCCAGTATTCTGGCCTGGAGAATTGCATGGATTGTATATAGTCCATGAAGTTGCCAAGAGTTGGACACAACTGAGCAATTTTCACTTTCATATTCAATAAGGAATATTGAATGGCCTGGAACTGACTGTTACCCTTACCATTTCCCAATAGTATTCATAGCTTTATCTCTTCCATAATAGGAAAACAGAGACAAAAATCAGTGAGATTTCAGTTCACACGTGCATTATGAAGATGGGTTGGCACAAGAATGATCCATCTAGCTAACCTAATAAACCATATTTCCCTGCAGTTCTTATTGGCTGAATTGATAGTTCCTAGTATATCAGGGCCTCGCATGGTCGGTGTTCCAACAGCTCTTCCCAGTTTGAATGAGTGCACGAGGCAGAGACCAGTATTTCCTGGAATTGTTCAGCATGGAGTGGGTGGCAGGGTTAGTGGCCAAAGAAGAGAGGGATGTTCATTTGGCAGCACAGAGCTCTCTGTGCCCCCAAACCAGGTGATTTCTTGGTGCACAAGGACATTCATGAGTCACTTGGGCAGACCTCTTGGGAGTAGTGCCTGAAGAGTGGAAAATAAAAATAGTGCTTTTGGCTGTTGGTTTTCTTCTCTTGTCCTGGGAGGCCCCTGCTTTCCCTGGCTGCTCCTCCCGGCCACCATCTGCTCCCTGGCTCCCCCAGCTTTCAGAGGAGGTGGTACTGGACACTAACTACCCTTTCTCACTTGACATCTTCTCCTGCAGAGCAAGCTACTTTCTTGCCAAATCTCTAGGTCGGTGGCTTATCGGATGTCAGCTGCCCCGGTGGCTTCCAGGGCGAGCAGGGAGGGTGCCGCAGTCAGTGCTCAGGGCCAGAGAGGAAGGTGTCACATGAGGGCTCATCCCCTGGTCCTGGAACTGAAGACCGCAGAGCTCTGCGCTGGACCCCAGCCACTCAGACCAAGCTGGCAGGCCCCTGAAGAAAGTGAGGGGCCAGAAACACCACAGGACAGGACCCTGGCTTCCTCCCCACCCAGCTGCCCCATCCTGACTCCCCTCCAGAAACTGGAGGGGCTGTGCTTTCTTTGGACATAGTCTGAGGCTGATATCAGCAAAATCTGGACCCTTCGACAGTATTCCAGAAAGAGCCTCTGCTGTGCTGACCTAAAGGCTAACGAGCCTTTCTAGGAGGTCCTCTTCTCCGATTCACCAGCTCTGCCTCTCTGCCACTCTGATGTCCTTGGGCAATGGCCCTTTGTCCTGGAGCCTTTCTCAGAAAGAAGGAGATCAGTGCCAAGCCCCGGGCAGCCCTCGCAGTGAGCTGGCATGGCCAGATCTGGGCAATCCTGTTTATTTTCAGAGCTAGCCAATCTCCCAGATCTGGCCTAGGTGACTTGTCTCCAGGTGCCCTGCCTACTGTCCTTCCCAGTCCCAACACTTAGTGCTGTTGGCATGATCTTCTGCAGTAGCCTGCAGAAGTCTGCCTCCCGCAAGGGAGATCTTACGGAACGTCTACCCAATTCATACTGACTCAAGGACCCCCAGGGACAGGAAGCTGGCTGCTGTCTTGTGAAATGGGACCCTACACTCTGACTCCACTCACGGTTGATTGGACGAGAAGGGCCAATGGGAATCTTTACCCTGTTATTAGGATTAGAGGCGAGAGAGACAGAAAAACACAGAGACAGAGAGATTTGTCCTTCCGTGAAGCTGTGGTTGGCCTTTCTCTGCTGTGACTCTTGAGATGTAGAGGCAGCAAGTCAGCAGAAAGAATGAACAACGAGTCGGATACACAGAAAGAGGCAAAGATGAGAGATAAAAATACTTCAAAGATTCCCCACAGCATTCCAGATTTGGGTTTCTAGCCTCCCTGAGGCTCATTCTTGCCCACAGGGGTTCATGACTATTCAAATAAAGTCCCTCTTCTTCCTAAAGTGATTTCTCTCCCCACTACCAACATAGACTGAAGCAATAATAATGCTATTATATTTCTTTAATTCTACCACACATCAATTTGAATAATGTTTGTGTGTCTGTCTATTTATGTATGTGTGTGTTGGGGGAGAAACACAACATTAAAAATAAATATTGTCTGTATGACTTTTTTCAATTTCAAAAATATTCAACATGAAAAGCATGCATCTTAACATTGAGGAAATAGGACACTTCACTTATAGTCTCTGGTCCTGACTCTTAATTAGGTAAAATGGTCCATTTAAATGCAATTAAATTGTGTATGTCTCCAAGTCATTAAGGAGTAGCTGGAATCTATGTGTTATGATTTACACGAGAGCCACTTGGATTAGTGTTTAGCTGGTCAGGAACAGCCTTAGGCAGCTTCCTACAGGCCCTGCTGTGGGAATCACAACCATGACCATAACTGTGGGACTCATTATGGGTCATAATCGTAAGAGGATTTCCCTGTTAAGAGCATTATCCAAGCTCTTATTGTCGCTCTCTTGGAGGGATACAGTCAGAGAGCCACATTAAGCTGTCCATTGTTTCCAGGGAGGCTGCCCACCCACTGCCTGTCTGCTGACTGTGTTCACTTTCCTCCCTGCCTCCAACTTCCTCTGGCAACCCCCAAGATGAGGTCCAGATGCAGGCAGGAATGGGTCGGCCCAAGCATAACTGAGCACTCTACGGAGGCCTTGCAAACACTCAATCTTAGAGTGATTTGGAAGCCATCGAATCACCTGCCTCCTCTGCCAGATGCAGAACTGTGGCTCAGAGAGTTTGAGCAAGTTGCATGGGGTCACTTGGCCAGATGGTGGCACAACCCAGACTAGAGCCAGGCCCATCGACCTCCCATGCTGGGCCCCACTCACTCTTATCACCACGCTATACATGTGTGCTAAGTCGCTGCAGTCGTGTCCAACTCTGTGCAACCCCATGGACTGTAGCCCACCAGGCTCCTCTGACCATGGGTTTCTCCAGGTAAGAATACTGGAGTGGGTTGCCATTTCCTTCTCCAGAGGATCTTCCCAACCCAGGGATCGAACCCACGGCTCTTATGTCTCCTGCATTGGCAAGCAGGGTTGTTTACCACTAGCACCACCTGGCAAGCCCTACCACAGCCACTCCTCTTCCCCCACAAAGTAGGGAGGCTGGGCATCCAGCATGGGTACATGAGATGGAGTCTGACAAATGATTAAGAGCATGGAGCTGGAGCCAGAGTGCCCAGGTTCAAATCCCAGCTCCACCACTCCCTGGCTGCCTGCGCTGAGCCTGCGTTAGAGCTACCTAACAGCTCTATGCCTCAGTCATCCTATCTGTAAAATGGAGATAAAAACAGTATCTAAGAGGGAGAGAGAGAGGGAGAGGGTGGGATGATTTGGGAGAATGGCATTGTAACATGTATACTATCATGTAAGAATCAAATCACCAGTCTATGTCCGACGCAGGATACAGCATGCTTGGGGCTGGTGCACGGTGATGACCCAGAGAGATGTTATGGGGAGGGGAGGTGGGAGGGGGGTTCATGTTTGGGAACGCATGTACACCCGTGGTGGATTCATGGCAATGTATGGCAAAACCAATATAGTATTGTAAAGTAAAATAAAGTAAAAATAAAAATTAAAAAAAAAAAGAAATGTTGAAAAAAAAATAACAGTATCTATTGCATAAGAGCGTTGTAGCATTATTAAGTTAATGAGTAAAGCATTTTGACCACTGCCTGGCACGTGGTACACTCTATATGCATGTTTGCTAAATAAAGTCAAGCAGCCTCTGATGCCCCGGGGTCTGAGGAGTTGTCTGGCGGTAGAGCCATCCCAGGCCATCTGGTGGACAGAGTCGCTCAGCCCCAGGCTGAGGGGCTGTGTTGCAAAAGCGGCCAGGAGCAGAGCTGAGGAAAGAAGGAATAGGGCAGGCGCTGCAGCTTGGGTAACCTCAGCGGACGCCCCATCCCCATTCCTCCCAGAAACCTCCATGTCCTTTCTAAGCACACCTTAGCTAGTGGTGTCCCCAAGAGCACTGCTGGTGGCAGTGAGGCCGCCTGCTGAGTGGCCAGTTCCCTCCACCTCCCGCAGCTGGGCTTGGGAGAGGAGAAGGTTCCAGAGACTCCTGCTGAGGAGGCGGTGAGAGCTTCCAGAAGTCTGGGTCCACCTGCTGAAAGCTCTTAACGTGTAGGGCAGGGTTCCAAAAGGAACTCCTAAAAGAGGAAGCATTTCTTATTGGGTTTTTTTGGTTTGTTTTTACCAACTTGCATCTTTAAGGGTTAATTCAAACAGGAACAGTGAGGTGAATTCCATTCCAACTGGCAGTTCTTCTCCCTTCAGAGTCCTCTCCGAGGCTCGTGGGAAATATGCAGGGCTTGGAGCTCCTCATCCCTGGCTTCATGATCCTAACATCCCCTTCAGATCTTCACGCAACCTCTCAGAAATGTGGGGAAAATCTTCTCTTGTTTTTTTCCTGAGCATGCTCTCTCTCTCCCCACCCCCTTTCTTCCTTTCTTCCCTCTCCCCTCACTTCCCTAAGTTTATTCAAGGTCCAGGCTTGATGTTCAGGCAGAGACACCATCTGAGACTCAGCTGGGGTCCCCTCCACCCTGAACCACTCCCAGTAATTCCAGGGAGATGACAGAGGACGGTGGAATCGGGGAGAGGGGCAGTGGTGCGCTGCACACTCGTTCTCTCGGTGGAAAAGGCAGCCATCAGTCACAGCTGCTTTCATAAAATACACCTCGAAGCCAGAGGAGGGGGCTGCCTCAGGCTGCCAGGCCTGTATTCCAGCTCACAGCTGGGGACTTGAGGAGAAGGAATGTTGATGGGGAAGCCTGAAGGGAAGAGAAGGAGTCTGGAACGGGAGGAGCCAGGGGACCCTGCTGGACAGGCAAGAGGAAAGGAAAGGAGATACCGAGGGGCTGAGTGACTGAGCAAAGAGGCAGCCTGGTCCAGCAGTGGGCCAAGGGAATTCAGGAGCCAGCCGGGAAGGTAGACACCTGCTTTCTCCTAATAGAAAGCCACCAGGCTTCCTTTGAGAACCGCCTTCCTCTCTAGAAGCCTCTGCTGCTCTCTCTGTTGGCCCTCCTGCTGTAGCTTCAGGCCTGAGTCCTTCAGAGAGTGAGACACACAAAGCAGGTAATTCAGGGCTCCTCCCCAGGGGGGACACAATCGCCCCCCCAACCCCCACCCCCACCCCTCCAGGCAACCCTCCCACTCAGCATGCCCATTTTAATCCTCCAAACTGAACCAGTGTCCTCAGATAAAGAGCTCTGCCAAGGCACCACACTTACCTCTCAGGCCCAGCTTTCTGTTAGAGAATTGCTTATGTTAGCAAACAAAGGGCCAGTGGGCCTTTTCTAGAATTTGTATGCAGGGCCCAGGTTCACACAGTTAAACCGACTTCTGTGTTTTCTGATCTCACCAACATGGGATTTTTTTTTTTTTTCAGACAACTTTATCTTATCTGCCTTTTGGGGATGTAATAACCCAAGATACACTGCAGACTTAAATGGTAAGAGGCAGGATGTGATATTAATCACTGAGAATACTCAGCTTTAAAAGCACCTAATGCTGAATAAATTAAAGCACTCAGTCATGCAGACCAGACCAAAGGGAGGGGAAACTGAGGGCAACTACAATGGAGACAAGACTTAAAAGGACCTTTGGGATCTGCCTGAGCACATGAATAGAACTGAGATGCCAGCAGATACTGCCACCAGCCAGCCCCGCACTGAGTGGGGAAAAGGGATTCTAAAATGGCAAAAGGACGGCCTTTGAGTCTGAGCAACAGCGTACTAGCTAAGCCCACGAGGTCCCATCCCAGGATCACTCTTAAATTATTCTGGACCAGAAGGAAATTCCACAACTTGCTTGGATCTCACCATTTCTCTGGGGATGCAAACTCACCATGGAAAATTCCCAGCCTCACCCAGGTCTGGGCACCCTGCCCTGCCTCTCTCCCCACTGGTTTCTGGGCCTTGAAAACCTCCACACATTTTCCCTCGTCTTGTTGGCAGCAGTGACAACTATCCACTTGTTGGGAACCAGAAGTGGTGGCAAACTTGGAGACGATGATCAAAGGAAGGCACCGCCAGACCTATGGTGTCAGCATCACCAGGCAGGGCCGTCTGTCCCGGCGCAGAGCTGGGATGCATGGGCTCCCACGGTGGAGACCCCAGAGAGAAGGCCTCCACCCATCTGTCCAAATTCCTTTTGGGAGAAAGGAACAAAACCCAGGAGGAGGCCAGTGCCCAGAGAACCCTCCAGGGGATACTCAGAGTCAGTAAAATAAGTTCTGGCTATCCCAGCACTCAGAGGTGGTACTGAACACTTCTAGATAAACTCAGAGGAAAATTCAAACTGCAGGTGGGTTGAGAAGGTCACCTCTGCTGTGGAGGCAGAATACCAGCCCCTCAAATGCTGACACCCTATTTCCCAGAACCTGGGCATGCGTCACCTTGGATGGAAAAAGGACTTTGCAGATGCGATTAAGTTAAGGATCTTAGGATGGGGAGATTATCCTTGATTATTCCGGTAGACCCAGAGTCATATCCAGGTCCCTCTAAGAGGGAGACAAGAGGGCCAGAGTCAAAAAGAAGATGTGACAAGGAAAGCAAAGGTCGAGCGGATTCCATTCCTGGTCCGGGAAGACTCCACGTGCCTTGGGGTAACTAAGTCGGTGCACCACAACTGCTGAAGCCCGTGTTCCCTAGAGCCCACGCTCTGCAGCAAGAGAAGCCACCGCAGTGAGAAGCCCGCAACTAGAGAGCAGCCTCCTCTCTCTGCAACCAGAGAAAGACAGCACACAGCAATGAAGACCCAGCTCGGTCATAAATTTTAAAAAAAAATTTTTTTTTAAAAAGGAAAGATGGAATGGACAAAGAAACGTATTCCCCCACAACGTCTAGAAGAGGAAGCAGCCCACCCGACCCATTTTAGACCTCTGGCCTTCAGAAGTGTAAGGTGATGCATGTATATTGATTTAAACCACTAAGTGTGTGGTAATTCATTATAGCAGCGAGAGGAAACTAATACTCTTATAAGCTACTTGACTTCCCCATGACCCAAACCATTTCTGGGTGAGCCTGAAACATGGTGCGCCTCTTGCCTCTCTCCCCAGATGACCTTTGCCTGGTGCTCCCCTCTCCTGACTTATTAATGCTGCCCTTCATCCTCTCATTTCCAGCTATGAAAAAATTTGTTCTCCTCAGCTATCTGAAGGACCCACCAGTGCCATCTCATCATTCCCAGTAAGAAAGCTGCAAGGACAAACATGAGTCCACGGGCTCTGAGGAAGGCGCATGGTGCCTTTTCCTCGCTGACGGAAGAAGACACTGGGAAGGGTCCCTCTGGCAGAAGAGTCAGTCATAGGTCTCTCCACTGGCCCTCCCAGACACACCCAGAGTGATGTACTGCATGTCTGTGTCATGTAGACTGCAGCTGTCACAGGATGCCATCCTTGGGGATGGCTGGGGCCCTGAGCCTCCCCTAGAGGTGTGCTGGAAGGCCCCAGATTATGTGTCCGCCGCCAGCCTCCCACCCATCCCCGCCCCAGCTGCCATCTGGGTAATCTCTTCAGACAAATATCCAAGCAGACCTTTCTTGGCCTGCTATACAGCCTCCTCCAGGGAGAGGGGTTTGTCTCTATTCCCCGCTGCACAGACATAGGCCCGCTGCAAGATCCTCTGAGCCCCAGTTGGCACAAGCCACTCTCTTCTGCTCCAACTTTCACACCACAGGCAGCGGCTCACAGGCTTGAGGGCCCCGCCAACCTTTGACGCAAATTCTGTTCCATTTCAGCACACTCTGTGCTTCCCCTGAAAGCCACATTCAACTGAATTTATTTCACCCCAGAGTCTGTCTGGGTCTTACTGAATAGGTACTGTGGTGGGCATAAGAACACCCTACCCAGTCTTTCTGTCCCCAACTCAGATGCCCATGGACATGCCCACACCAGCTGAGCACTGGTGTGTGGGAAACTCCTAGGGTGCCCTAGGGAGATGGCTCTGGGCCCACATGCTATCTCTGGTCAATGAGTCAGAAATAGGTCACACATTAGGTGGAGAGAATCGAGGAACGAGAACACAGTTTGGGATTAAGTTATCACATCTCCCAATTCCTCACCATGTTGATTAATAGTGATTATCTAGTGTAACTTCCCAGGCACTTTAGAGATGCCTTCTCATCCAATTCACTCAACTACTCCATGATTCTACTGGGCTTCTGTGAAAAGTCATCAGCTTCAACCAAAATAACAACAAGCCCCACCCAGGAGTTTTCCTCCCCCTTCTTACTCCTTAGATCCTGTCTCTGTTAACACCAGCACATCCATTCAGATGCCTACACAGAAATATCTGGTAGAAACCACAGGGTCTCATCCTATTCTACATGTGCCTAATCCATCTCCAAGTCCTGGAAAACCGACATCTCTGGCTGCGGATGCAGGTGGGAAGGAGACAGCCCTTCAGGAGTAAATGTAAAACAAGAATGAAACACCAAACGGCCATCCACTACCCGCCACTGAGGCGGATGGTTGGGAGTGAAGGGGTTCTTTTTCTGATCCCTGGTGGCTTTCACGGCAGTGGGCTTGAAGCTGTTTCTGCTCAGGTCATCTCCAGTTACAGCTTGGCTTTGTTTCCTCGGGCTGAACGTTTCTCCCATCTAATATGATGCCTTCCTGAAGCTTAAGGAGAAATACAACTTCCCAGAAGGGACACATCCGTTCCTCTGGACGCCTTCTCTGTGACCCAGGGTGAAGTAGATCAGCCTCTCTCTGTGCTCACATGTTAACACGTGCATGCCTCTTTTTGCAATTTTCCCAAGTACTGTCATTTATTTAATTGCATCCGTTTCTATATATGGTTCTTCAACTAGACTGTAGGCTCTTGGAAGTCAGGATCAGGTTTATCTTCTAATCTTCATCCTAATTAGTGCCTGGCACATTACAGATGCTCATCAATGTTTGTTGGACAATCTCTGAATGTAAGAGGCTGGCCTATCCTTTGTGCACAGGATGTTCTTAGGAAATGAAGAGGTTTACAAGAAGAGTAGGAAGCAGAGACCTTTAATGGCAAGAGTTCTGAACTCTATGAAATTCGTTCCTGGGAAGAACTAAAGCCAAATCAGAAATTACTCTCTGAATTTATGTGATTTCCTCTAATACCAACTTTATTCCCTGGCAACAGACTTTCATGGCTTCCTATTTCAGCACAGCGAAACTCAGCTTGTTGGTTTTTAACCAGAATCTGCCCTATTGTGTCACTAGAGTAGCACCATGATCAAATGTAAGCCTAACAGAGTAGATTAGGAACGAAGCTAGGAGGATGAGGTTAAACTTGACAACTGTTAACATCATGAGTCATTGTCTCCTCCGCTTTTCTTTGAATCCTTACATCAGGCTTCTGTTACACATGGCAGACTGAATACATGCATTTATTGCCACTCTCTTGAAACCCCACTAAAATGACGTTACAGGAATAAAAAGGTAAAATCGTCAAGGACAGAGAAACTGGGAGGGGAGACAAAAGATGCCTACACATTTTTTGGAAGGTCAAAATATATGCGTGAGTGGTAACTGACATGGCAGAGTGGAGGAAGCCAAAGCTTAAGCATCTGGAGCTAATTTGCACCGTTGAACCTAAGAATGACTCAGGATCTGAGATGCCATTACCTTAGAAAGCACGGAGCAGAACAGAGAATGAGTGAAAACTGATGTAATGGGCTGCCCCACCTGCACAGCCCCTGGCCTCTGCGGAGCAGACTTGCTGCCCCTCCTTGACCCTGGCGGGAAATGAGAATATTATTCTCTGGAACAAATGATCCTAAAGGTTCTAGACTCTGGGAAACTGGACACAGTGAAGGGCAGAAGCAATGTGCTTTCTGGAACACAAGGGGATTAAGAGGAAGCCTCCATGCTAAAGCGTGATATCCACAGTTCCCTTTCTTATGAGGCTCCCAGGACTCTAGGGGACTGGTTCATGTTCCTCAAGCAGAAGACTGAGGACTCTTCTTTTTAAAAAAAAATTTTTTTTTAATTACTTTTTAATGTTTATTTATTTCTTTTTGACTGTGCTGGGTCTTCCCTGCTGCATGGGTCTTTCTGTAGTTTTGGCAAGCAGGACTACTCTATAGTTGCAGCTCGTAGACTCTAGAGCACAGGCTTAGTTTACTTGCAGCATGTGGCTTCTTCCTGCATCAGGGATGGAACCTGTGTCTCCCGCATTGGCAGGTGAATTCTTTACCACTGAGCCACCAGGGAAGCCCAGAAGACTGAGAACTCTTCTTTAGAGAAGCTGATGGGCTCAAGAGAAACATGGATTGATACTGATGGGACCACCAGTGCATATTCCTAAAGCCCACTAGTCAGCAGGCTCCAACTGGGACTCAACAAGGCCTGGCTTACGAATGGGCAGTCAAGGATCACCAGTTATTTGAGGAAAGCATTCTATATAAAGGCAGAAGATCAAAATAAACAACAGAGGAAATGCAGAAAATAGGGGAAAAAAAATTAAAGATGTAATGCCCTCAGAGAGATATAAGATCTTGCTTTCATGAAATGAGAGGAAAATTCTATACCAAATATTCATTCATTAGATATTTACTGTTCTAATTTCTGCATGGCACTATTCTAGGTGCTAGAAACACAGAAATAGCATTAATAGAGAAAACATTTAAACATCCCTGCCCTCACAGAGCTTTCATTTCAGTGAGAAAGACAATAAAAAAAATAAATAAAATATAGTATGTCTTACTATGATCTATACTATGGAAGGAAAAAAAATAGCAGGGAAAGAAGTTAGGAAGAGCTAGCAGAAAGGGATTATATACATTTAACCATGATCATTGGGGAAGACCTGAAGGAGGAGGTGACAGACATTTGAACAAAGAAATGAAGGAGGCTAGGTAGCAAATATGAGAAAGACTCTTGCCAATTAAAAATATTATGACCAAAATTTGAAATTCTAAGAAAAGTTAAAAGATTAGATTGAAGAAATCACATAAAGTAAAACATAAAGACAAACAGCAATAGGAGAGAGGGAAAAAAAAGTAGAAGGTAAAAGATGAACCCAGGAGGTTCAATCTGACTAAACGGTTTCCCAGAGACACACAAATTTATAGTGTACTAATTCGCAATAAAAGCAAAGGAATGGGGTAAGAAACATTTTTACAACAACAACAATTGGTGCTGAAACTACTAGATAAATGTGTAGGGAAAAAAGAACTTCAACTCCTATCTAAACATTCATAAAACGTTAATCTGACATAAAGTTTAGCATATTTCCCTAAATATACAAGCTTAAAACCATAAAGCTTCAAGAAGAAAATTTAAGATAATAAATTTGTAATTTTGCAATAGTAAAAAATTTATCAGGATAGGAAAAGTACTAACTATAACAGAAAAGATGATAAATTGAACTTCTGACAGGTCTTAAAACTTCTGCTCATCAAAAGATACTTTTAAGAAAATGAATAGGTAAGCTGACCAACTGGAGAAAATATTTGTAGTATATGTTACCAAGGACTTCTATATAAAATATATAAAGAACTCCTACAACTCAATAATAAAAAGTTAGACGAATGAAAAGAATATGTATGAAAACCTGAATATATATTGAATACATATTTTTAAACCTTTTTTCTTTTGAAAATAATTATAGATTCATAGGAAGTTTCATAGAGAGTACAGAAAGGTCCCATGTACTCTTCACTGACTATCCCCCATTCGTTATATTTTATATCACTTTGTAACATTTTGAAGATCTACAATTTAAAAGATTGACAATGCCAAATATTGGTGATGTGGGAAAACTGGAACCTTCATAAATTATTGATGAAACTTCAAAATGACTGCAAATTTAACCATGATGATTGATTAAATTTATATTAATTATATATAAATTTATATCACTTTGGAAAACAATATTGATAGTTCTTTATAAAGTAAATAGATACATTATCATGTAACTCAGAAATTCTATTCTTAAGTACTTATCAAGGAGAAACAAAATCATGTGTCCACAAAAATACTTCTACAAGAATGTTTATAGCAAGTGTCTTCACAATAGCCCCAAACCAGAAGCAACCCAAATGTTAATCAACAGATTATATAGTATTCATATAATGGAATAGTTCAGTTCAGTCGCTCAGTCGTGTCTGACTCTTTGCAACCCCATGAATTGCAGCACGTCAGGCCTCTCTGTCCATTACCAACTCCTGGAGTTCACTCAAACTCATGTCCATCAAGTCGGTGATGCCATCCAGCCATCTCATCCTCTGTCATCCCCCTTTTCCAGTGGTAAAAAAGGATAAACTGTGCTACTCTCAAGAACACAGAGAAATCTCAATAACATTATGCTGAGCAAAGAAAGCCAAATGCAAAACAATATACAAAGTATAATTCCATTTACATGAAGTTCAGGAATGCAAAACTAAAATCTGATTATAGAAATCAGAATGATGGCTTTGTATTGAGCATAAGGGTTGCCTGGAAGGGGGCATGAGGAAACTTTCTGGGGAGATGGAAATTGTCTGTATCTTGACTGGGGAGTTAGTTACACAGGTGTATCTATTTATCAGAATTCACTGGATTGTACATTTAAACTTGTCACTCTATGTAAACTTTACGTCTATTTTCAAAAGTGAAAAGAATGAGGGGAAAAAAGATTTCCACAATGAGAAAAAGACTGAGATAATGAAAGGAAGGAAATAAAGGGAAAAAACACAAATTAGGTTTTTAATTTTTAAGTCCTCATATCATTTTTTGATATATTATTTACTGTTATTACTACAACATTGATGGTATAAATAAAAACCTAAGACATAAAGAAGTAATTTACTAAAAAAAAAAAAAGTCCTGGATCTAGGTTTTCTTACTACCAATAAACTTAACCACCTCCCCTCTGTGGCAAGAAAAATACCATATGTTTGAGAAGCATCTATAATTGAGAGCTGCCATCAGTCTGTGGGCTATTATAATTATCCCTTCAAGAGTAATGGACCGAGGATTCAGATGAAGCCTCTCTGTTGGCAACAATCATTTCCTGCTCCATTTTTAAATTCTTAATCACTTAGATACCTTAAGCCATCAATATTCTCTATCCATTTGCACTATTACTGCCATTCTCCAAAGATCTAAACGCCTTGTGGATGATACTGGAAGATGTCACAAACCAGGCTTCTCTACCGAGAGAGCAGCTGTGCTGTACTCAGAGCTTTCACACCCAAGGAATGGGACGGCTGCAGCATGCACACACTGATTCTTTATTTGCTCTCCAAATCTAAGGAATAAACTGGCAGTTCTCTTACTACTGATTTCATCCAGGTCCCCCTCCTGAAGAAAGGGTATATACTGCTATATTTAAAATAGATAACCAACAAGGACCTACTGTATAGCACAGGGAATTCTGCTCAATGTTCCTAACAACCTAGATGGGCGAAGAGTTGGGGAAAGAATAAATATGGGTATGTGTATCACCGAATCACTTTGCTGTGTAACTGAAGCTAATGCAACATTGTTAATTAACTATACTCCAATATAAGATTAAAAAAATTAAAAAGAAAGTATATACTGTGAACTACAGAAAATGAAATGCTACAGGATACAGATAGAAGAGTAGGAATACATCTGAACACTCATAACCCTGACACAAGTATCAGAACCCTGAGTTCGTCAAATGAATAACGATTCATCAGAAAACTGATAGCTAAGAGCGTTCTCAGAGATCATTTATTCCAAACACCCTCTCTTTACACATGAAAAAAAATGAGGTTCATTTTGTGTGTGTGTGAAGGTGGGGACAGGGGAAAAGAGAGACAAAGGGAGAGAGGGAGAAGGAGGTGACAGTGTGGAAATAGCATTGAAATCTCAATTAGGAAACCTTGGTTTCACATCCTGGTTTTCACTTGGAAGCACAATCTTGGCCAAGTGCTTAACTGAACCTCTGGTTCTCTCCGTACAATGACCATAAGAGAACCTGTCCTGATTACTCGCCTGTTCATATGAGAATCAAATAAAAAGGTCTGAGAAGCTGTTTTGTCAAGCCTGTATTAATGCTTGTTACTACTATTGCCCAGGTTGGCAAACGGGAAAATTACAACTAGAAGTCAGGTCTCCAGAGTGCACTCCATTCATCTGGAAACCGCCCCTCAACTCCTCAGCTGACCTCAGGGAGCTTGGTGTGATTAACCTCATGGCTTAGCAGGGAGCATCGGGCTTCAGGGGGTTTTGGGGGAGGAGAAGTGGCAGCTGACCACTAGTGAGACAGTGTGGGCTTGGGAGAGAGCAGTAAGTAACTAGAAACTGTCCCATGTCAGAGGATTTGGCCAGGCAACCTTTTGGAGACTGCCCTGCCCCGTCTCAGGCAAAGACAGATGGGGAGGGCAGAACTGTGAAGACAGAAGGAAATGTCTGTGGGGATCAGGACCAAGGGCCTCCAGGGCCTCTCGTTCCCTGCTGGCTGAGTTTGAAGGGTCCTGCGACGGAAGTGACTTAGCAGCAGCAGCCAGTTACCCCTTCTCCCCCAGCCCTCTGCCAAGGTCCACGAAAGGCAGGCGCAGCAGCTCCCGGAAATCGCCACTTTAAATCTTCAGGGATTGATGTCCAGAGAATGTGCTTGGAGAGCATTGCTGAATCCCTTTTGGCATTTTTGAAAACAGTTTAGAGTTAACAGCTTTCCTGTGGGAAGAAGCCCAGCTCAGAGTAACCCTGGATGCAAATCCTGAGCCATCATTCACAAGCTGAAAGTCCCTGGGTAACAGATTCGCCTTGTCTGAACTCTAATGTCCTTGTACTTACAGTTGGGATAAAAACAATACCTTCTTCTTCTGTTCAATTTTACTTTATTTATTTGATTTTAAAAATCTTTTTGGCCATGCCACAAAGCATGTGGGATCTTAATTCCCTGACCAGGGATCAAACCCACCACCTCTCCCCACATTGGAAGTGTGGAGTCTTAATCCACTGGACCGCCAGGGAAGTCCCAACAATACCTTCTTCACAGAATTATTGTGAGGAAGGTAATGATAATGGTTAATGCTAATTGAACTACGTGCTGTGCATTGTTCTAAGCTCTCGACATGGATTATCTCAGTTGTCACACAGTGTGTTTTTGATAACTCTTCTGGCACCTGGGAGCTACCATGCTCACAAGTAAAATGAAGCTCCTTTTGAGTGAGCATCTTCGTCTCTGTCTCCTAGGGAGCCGGTGAGAGGCTGGGAAGGGGATGTGCCTGCCTTAGGGAGAGGGTAGAAGCATTCATTAATGCCTGAACTCACTGACACATCCTGGGAAGTGAGGCCGTTATTATCATTAAAAATCAAGACCCTGTAAGCACAAACACATGAAAGGAGAGTGGTCCTTTGAACATCAAGAGAGCCAGCTGGACTGAACAGAATGATTACAGTGAGTAGGAAGTCTGGCCGTTCCCTCCATCTTCCTTAGGGTCCACTGCCAATCAGCCTTGCAAGGGGCTTCAGCCCAGTGAATCAGACTCTGGCTTCCCCTGTCCTGGGTGCTGTGTCCCTGTAGGGAGTGCTGAAGAGCAACAGCTGTGCTAGCAAGCCAGCCTCTCACATGGCTACCACTGGAGACATATCCTCAAGTACACACAGTTGACTGACTGGTACCCAGGAGGTGGAGCAGCTGGTGCAATGGCTGTTTGGATCCTGACGCTGTTTCCTCTGGTTAGCTGCTTCTTGAGAAGACCCGGACTGGGGAGTCTTTCCAAACGCCTGGAGACTTAGATGTGAACATTTGGATGCTGGCAGGATTTATCCACCAGGCCTGCCAAGCTGGGTTGAGGTAGATTAACCCAAGGATGACCTGCCAGGTTGCTGTTTAATTACCACACCCAGAAAGTGCCCTAGTGGTGAGGGAGGAAAATGATCATGACCCAGAAGCCCCACCTAACAACATGAATTTATCCTAAGGGTGGGTCATGGTTATTAGAGTATTATCTTTAGCTGAGGTGGGCTGGAGTTCACCAAGGCTGCAAATGGGTTATTACATTAGATCCTGATGACAAGCTATGAGCTAAAGCAAGATATGTCTTTATTTTACTGACAAAGAAACTGAGGTTCTCTGCCTGGCTAAGGGACTTGGCCCAAGGTCATACAGTTAATGGGCAGCTGAGAGCTGGCACTGAGTAGGTGCTTTAAGAATGAGAAAAGACTGGATTAAGGTAGGTTTTCTTGGCCTCGGCACTGTTGGCACGTTGGACCAGATGGTTCTTTGAGACGAGAACTGTCCTGTACGTTGTAAGATGTTTAGCCGCATCCCTGGCCTCTATTACTAGATGCTGGCAGCTCCCTATCCCATTCAAATGTGGGCCTTCCCCAGTGGCCCAGTGGTTAGGGTTCCATGCTGAGACTGCAGGGGAGCACAGATGCTATCCCTGGTTGGGAAACTAAGATTTTGCATGCCACATAGCAAGGCCTTAAAAAAAAAAAAAAAAGTTCCCCAGAAAAGAAAACTGCCCCAGACTGAGAACCAGGGAGTTAGGGTAGTAGTAAGTGAAAGTCAGCCGAGAGCCCAATCCCAGGACTTCATCTGACTCTGCAGCGCAAATTGTGAGCCACCCGGGATCAGGTGAGGACTAGCTTCTGACTGTGACCATGAGATCAAAACAGATCTCATCAGTTCAGTTCAGTCGCTCAGTCGTGTCTGACTCTTTGCGATCCCATGAATCGCAGCACGCCAGGCCTCCCTGTCCATCACCATCTCCCGGAGTTCACTCAGACTCACGTCCATCGAGTCAGTGACGCCATCCAGCCATCTCATCCTGGGTTGTCCCCTTCTCCTCCTGCCCACAATCCCTCCCAGCATCAGAGTCTTTTCCAATGAGTCAACTCTTCCCATCAGGTGTCCAAAGTACTGGAGCTTCACCTTTAGCATCATTCCTTCCAAAGAAATCCCAGGGTTGATCTCCTTCAGAATGGACTGGTTGGATCTCCTTGCAGTCCAAGGGACCCTCAAGAGTCTTCTCCAACACCACAGTTCAAAGGCATCAATTCTTCGGCGCTCAGCCTTCTTCAGAGTCCAACTCTCACATCCATACATGACCACAGGAAAAACCAGAGCCTTGACTAGATGGACCTTAGTCGGCAAAGTAATATCTCTGCTTTTGAATATGCTATCTAGGTTGCTCATAACTTTTCTTCCAAGGAGTAAGCGTCTTTTAAATTTCATGGCTGCAGTTACCATCTGCAGTGATTTTGGAGCCCAAAAAATAAAGTCTGACACTGTTTCCACTGTTTCCCAGTCTATTTCCCTTGAAGTGATGGGACCAGATGCTATGATCTTCATTTTCTGAATGTTGAGCTTTAAGCCAACTTTCTCACTCCCCTCTTTCACTTTCATCAAGAGGCTTTTTAGCTCCTCTTCACTTTCTGCCATAAGAGTGGTGTCATCTGCATATCTGAGGTTATTGATATTTCTCCTGGCAATCTTGATTCCAGCTTGTGTTTCTTCCAGCCCAGCGTTTCTCATGATGTACTCTGCATAGAAGTTAAATAAGCAGGGTGACAATATACAGCCTTGATGCACTCCTTTTCCTATTTGGAACCAGTCTGTTGTTCCATGTCCAGTTCTAACTGTTGCTTCCTGACTTGCATACAGGTTTCTCAAGAGGCAGGTTAGGTGGTCTGGTATTCCCATCTCTTGAAGAATTTTCCACAGTTTATTGTGATCCACACAGTCAAAGGCTTTGGCAATCAATAAAGCAGAAATAGATGTTTTTCTGGAACTCTCTTGCTTTTTCCATGATCCAGCAGATGTTGGCAATTTGATCTCTGGTTCCTCTGCCTTTTCGAAAACCACCTTGAACATCAGGGAGTTCATGGTTCACGTATTGCTGAAGCCTGACTTGGAGAATTTTGAGCATTACTTTACTAGCATGTGAGATGAGTGCAATTGTGCTAGTTTGAGCACTCTTTTGCATTGCCTTTCTTTGGGATTGGAATGAAAACTGACCTTTTCCAGTCCTGCGGCCACTGCTGAGTTTTCCAAACTTGCTGGCATATTGAGTGCAGCACCTTCACAGCATCATCTTTCAGGATTTGAAATAGCTCAACTGGAATTCCATCACCTCCATTAGCTTTGTTTGTAGTGATGCTTTCTAAGGCCCACTTGACTTCATATTCCAAGATGTCTGGCTCTAGATTAGTGATCACATCATGATTATCTGGGTCGTGAAGATCTTTTTTGTACAGTTCTTCTGTGTATTCTTGCCACCTCTTCTTAATATCCTCTGCTTCTGTTAGGTCCAGACCATTTCTGTCCTTTATCAAGCCCATCTTTGCATGAAATGTTCCCTTGGTATCTCTCATTTTCTTGACGAGATCTCTAGTCTTTCCCATTCTGTTGTTTTCCTCTATTTCTTTGCATTGATCCCTGAGGAAGGCTTTCTTATCTCTTCTTGCTATTCTTTGCAACTCTGCATTCAGATGCTTATATCTTTCCTTTTCTTCTTTGCTTTTCACCTCTCTTCTTTTCATAGCTATTTGTAAGGCCTCCCCAGACAGCCATTTTGCTTTTTTGCATTTCTTTTCCATGGGGATGGTCTTGATCCCTGTCTCCTGTACAATGTCACGAACCTCATTCCATAGTTCATCAGGCCCTCTGTCTATCAGATCTAGGCCCTTAAATCTATTTCTCACTTCCACTGTATAATCATAAGGGTTTTGATTTAGGTCATACCTGAATGGTCTAGCGGTTTTCCCTACCTTCTTCAATTTAAGTCTGAATTTGGCAATAAGGAGTTCATGATCTGAGCCACAGTCAGCTCCTGGTCTTGTTTTTGTTGACTGTATAGAGCTTCTCCATCTTTGGCTGCAAAGAATATAATCAATCTGATTTCGGTGTTGACCATCTGGTGATGTCCATGTGTAGAGTCTTCTCTTGTGTTGTTGGAAGATGGTGTTTGCTATGACCAGTGCATTTTCTTGGCAAAACTCTATTAGTCTTTGCCCTGCTTCATTCCACATTCCAAGGCCAAATTTGCCTGTTACTCCAGGTGTTTCTTGACTTCCTACTTTTGCATTCCAGTCCCCTATAATGAAAAAGACATCTTTTTTGGGTGTTACTTCTAAAAGATCTTGTAGGTGTTCATAAAACCGTTCAACTTCAGTTTCTTCAGCGTTACTGGTTGGGGCATAGACTTGGAGAACTGTGATATTGAATGGTTTGCCTTGGAGACGAACAGAGATCATTCTCTCATGATAGATCTCATAGTTAGGAAGTAATTCTCTCCTGCATGCCAGTCCTAATGAAAATGGAATGGATCTCATTTCCCTTACAATTCTACTGCTACCTCCATTAGTAAAATGAAACCTCACTTTCATCTGGCCCTCTTATTCCTGAAGGAATCTATCAGGGCTGGAGATGGAACTCCTTTACTCTACTCAGACTTCCTTTTGAGAGAAGAGAAAACATAAATAAGCTCTGGAAACACTGCCTGATGATACATAATAAAATATTCAGAATATTTAGTAAAGTAAATGTCGCTCAGTCGTGTCCGACTCTTTGCGACCCCATGGACTGTAGCCTACCAGGTTCCTCCGTCCATGGGATTTTCCAGGCAAGAATACTGGAGTGGGTGGCTATTTCCTCGCTAAATACCAGGCACTGTACTTAGCACTTTATATGCTGTCTCATTTAAACATTATTTTCTAGATATGGAAACTGAAGCTGAGAAAGTCAAAGTATCTTTCCCAGGACCACGGAGCTAGCAATGACGAAGCTAAGGTTTGAGCTCAGGCCTGACCCAGGCAGCACTTCCATCCTAGGGCCACTGGAACTCCCCCAAGCTCTTACAGATCTGCTCTCAGTTGGTTCAGAACCCCAGAATGGAGAAGGAACGTGAGAGCTGTCATGCAATCCCATCCTCCCTCCCAAGGCCCATCTCCTGATTCCATATGGTGGAAACCTTCCCCTAGATAAAAATGAAATTGTGAAAGTGTCACTCAGTTGTGTCTAATTCTTGTGACCCCCAAGGACTGTAGCCACCAGGCTCCTCTGTCCCTAGGGATTCTCCAGGCAAGAATACTGGAGTGGGTTGCCACTCCCTTCTCCAGGGGAGCTTCTCAACCCAGAGATCGAAACTGTGTCTCCTGCATTGTAGGCAGATTATTTACCATCTGAGCGAGTGGGGAAGCCCTCCGTTGGACAGCCTATGGTCAATTAAAATTACTCTCCTAATACACCACCTCATCCTCTCCCCATTCCCACCCCCACCATCCACCCTCCTCCTGGCTGACTTGTCTCCATCAATAAAATCTCTCAATTTACCAAGTTATTAAGCCTTTGAAATTATCTTTGACTCTTCCCATTCACTCCCTTCTCCCTCACATCCAATCATTCGCCATGTCTTATACCCGTCCCGATTCCCAGTCCTAATTCTATCTCTAGACTCAGTTCTCCTTGCCGCTCACCTGGACTTTTCTCTTTTGGGGGGCTGTCCTGCACAGTTTGTGGAATCTTGGTTCCCAACCAGGGACTGAACTGGCATCTTTGGCAGTGAAATTGAGGAGTCCAAACCTCTTGACTGCCAGAGAATTTCCCTCCCTGGACCATTAATGGCCTCTCACTGTGATCCCTTCCAGGCCTTTAACCTTCAATCCCACTGTACCCACTGCCTCCAGACTAAACATCAGCAGCTAGCTCTGATCTTGACCTTCAGTGGCTCACAAGGTCAACATGGTTGAATCCAGACTCCAGATGTGCCTGACTTGGCTCTCCTCTACTTTTCTGGCCTCTGTCCCACTGTTCCCCAGACAAATGAACATCTTGTCACCCACAGTGTTCGACAACCTCTGTGTTTCTGCCTACTATCCTGTCTGGAACAATCCTGCAACCCCACACTCACCCCTGGGATAGTCATTTCTTTTCTCCCTTTCTTCTTGTGACAAAGCAGAGTCAAACATATGGAAACCCTCTCTACCCCTTAAGACCAAGCTCAGATGCTACCTCCTCCATGAAGCCTTCCTTGATTTTCCCAGTTGGAAGTGATCTTTCCTACCTATTAATATATATACACATATATAATACATATATAATGTAGCATATATGTATTATATATATAATACAATATAATTCTATTATATTGATGTTTTCCAACTGCAGTGCTGGAGAAGACTCTCGAGAGCCCCTTGGACAGCAAGGAGATCAAACCAGGCAATCCTAAAGGAAATCAACTCTGAATATTCATTGGAAGGACTGATGCTGAAGCTGAAGTTCCAATACTTTGGCCACCTGCTGCAAAGAGCTGACACATTGCAAAAGACCCTGATGCTCAGAAAGACTGACGACAAAAGGTGAAGAGGGCGGCAGAGAATGAGATGGTTAGGCAGAATCACCGATTCAATGGATATGAGTTTCAGCAAACTCTGGGAGATAAGGAAGGACAGGGAAGCCTGGTGTGCTGCACTCGATGGGGTCACAGAGAGCCAGACATGACTGAGGGACTGAACAACAAATATGACATACTACAAACTACCATAATACATCCCTTGTATCTCTTCCTCTGGCATTTTATCGCTATCTCTGTGAGTGTTCCCTCCTTACTGCACAGAAAAACTCCTGATTCATAATCTGTAAAACGGGGATGATAATAATGGAAACTCTCTCATGGAACTGTTGAAAGGATTAAATTAGATAAAAGAAATTATTACATGGAAAACGCTTAGGAAATTTATTATACATTAAGCATTCTAAAAATGCTTGCTATTATTGTCTTCACGTCTTTGAGGCACTTAGTGGACATAGGAATTATTAAAAAATATTTTTCAACATATGAATGACTGTAATATCACTGTTCTTTGAAGATGCAGCACAGCTGATCAGCATGTAGCCGGGGCTCCAGGTACATCCCAGATTTGAACAGAAGCGATTCTTGAGTGCTGCCATTCTCCTCATGGTAGATGGACCCTGAAACATCCTTTTCTTTTAGATCAGTTGACTTGAACCCTTTTCCTTCCCCCCATGCCAGTGCCCTGAGAGACAGCATAGTTCATTTTACTAGCAAACTCAGACCAGGAGCAGTAAGTGAGGAGGTGTACACTGAAAATCATCCCCAAGGGAATTCCTGATACACCTCCCTCCATCTCCTGTTGTGAAACATCTGTCCTCATCTGCTTTTCTTGAAGATAGGACTTATAAAGAAAATACCTGTTCCTTCATTTTCCCAACAGGGTGATACATTTTCTCCTCTTCAATTCAGCCTGTTTCATTAAAACAGTAGCAACCCAACAAAGACATCTTTTAGAGCAGGGGTCCCCAACTTCCAGGATCTAATTCCTGATGACCTGAGGTGGAGCTCATGCAATAATAATAGAAATAGGGTGCACAATAAATGTAATGCACTTGAGTCATCATGAAACCATCCCCTCCCCCTACTCCGATTCGTGGAAAAATTGTCTTCCATGAAATTGGTCTCTGGTGCCAAAAAGGTGGCACTGTAGAGGTTTCTCAGTCCTTTGAAATAATAAGCAATATGGCTTGTTTGGCCCTAATCTGCGTGTGCTCACGTGTGCTCACATGCATGAGTACGTGAGTGCACATACAGGCAGCAGAGGGGATGGAAATAATTTATTCTGGCGATGCCGAGTGAGTTACTGTTAACCATTTCCATCTTCCCTCACCATCAATGTCCATCCATGTGATCCCCTGTGGACAAGCAGCTGAGCCCAGCACAGAAAATATTAAAGTCACAAAGATATTTATGTTCTTTGCCCCTAAGACCTTTGTATTGATATGAGTATAACAGAATAAATAAAAGAAGATGAGTAGAGGGGTGAAAGAGAAAATGTAAATGTTTTTGCATAATACCTCACACCAGCCTTGCAGCCCAGATGATTTGGAGATTAGCTGGAACAAAGGGTCATTCATGGCACATGTAAGATAAGGGGCATTTCAGCAAGATTCTTTTGCTTTAAAAAAACAAAACCCCAAATCCCTCTCCTTCATAGCTCCTGCTCACAGATATATCTAAGGAAGATATGCTTTCTGAAATCCCTTGGATTTTGGTGAGATTGTGACGCTTGACTTATTGAATTCACTGTTTGAGCCCTGATCCTTTCATCAGCTCATCAGCATAAATTTTCCTTGAAACGACAGCTTCAGCAGAGCACCAGGAAGCAAATCTGTGGAAGCCGCTGGAGTTTCTTCTCACGTCATGCGTAGGAGAGCCTGTGACACGGGTCAGGTCCTTGCCAGGAGAAAGGAACACTGAGGTGAACACAGTGAGGACGCATGCTGCCCGCACTACATCTGCTGCAAAGACCGAGGCAGGCAGTGAGAGCAATGTGCATGAATCCCCTGCCAGTGGCTCCTGACCCACGGGGCCTGGCTCACCTGCTTTCTGACCTACACTGTCCTGGGCACTGGTTTCTGGTGTTCAAAAATAGCCCACATGAAATCTGTCATACAGGTTATATTTCTCCCAAAGGACGGAGCTCTGCTGGTTTGCAATCCTGAATCATCATCTCAATGACACCTTTCTGCATGGTAGAATTGGAAGCAGGCTTGGAAATGTTTGCTGCCAAGTTCAGGTGCTCTGCTCCTTCGGACAGTCTGGGAGGAGCCTGGAAGAAGGGTCCACAGTCAGGGTCAACATCTCAAACTCCTGGCCTGCTCACAAAAGACCAGTCATCCTTAAATGGTCACATAGATAGAGAAGGGGCAGGGCAACTCTCAGGCAGCTCTGATGCTGAAGGCAAGGGAAGAAAGAGAAAGAAATGGAAAGACTTTAAAAGCATTCTCTTTCCAGCCCCCGCTGAGAATTTTAAATGCCTTCTACCCTGACATGTTTGAAGTCTGCATTTTATTGTCTGTTTAACTTACCCAGCAAGCTTCTCGGGAGGGTGAGAGCAGTGTGGTTGTTATGTTTGTGTCTATAACTGAGGATCCTGATGACACTCAGAGCAGCAGAAAATAATGATACGGCCAAATCCACAGCAGCAGTGGTAGCCTGGGCCCAGAAGGTAAGAGCTAAAGGAGAAATCACCTATCTAGATGGTGTGAAGAGGGCATGAGATTTCCGAAACTGCAAATGCAAACCCCAGGGATGGAAAGAAATATCAAATACTGGGTTGGCCTAAAAGTTCATTTGGATTTGTCTGTAGCATCTTATGGCAAAACCCAAACAAACTTTTGGGCCAGTCTTATACAAACTGAATTCCTGCTGAAAATTACCTTGACCTTGCTGCCTGGGAACCTGGCAGAGAGAACTGGGAGGCTTATCCTTCTAGGGAAGAAGGTATAGAAACCATCCCTCCTTAGAAGAGGTGTGTGCTAAGTCGCTTCTGTCGTGTCCGACTCTTTGCGACTCTGTGGACTATAGCCCATCAGGCTCCTCTGTCCATAGGATTCTCCAGGCAAGGATACTGGAGTGGGTTGCCATGCCCTCCTTCAGGGGATCTTTCCAACCGAAGGATTGAACTCTCATCTCTTACGTCTCTTGCATTAGCAGGTTTTTTTTTTTTTTTTTTTTTTACCACTAGTGATACCTAGGAAGCCCCAGAAGAGGCATGACTCAATCCAAAACAGCAGGCCCCCTTGCTGGGCTTGGCAGAGTGTAGTTGGAGGTTCCTAAGCACAGCTCTTTCAAGATTTGCCTTGTGACCTCACCCCACTAGCCCACAATCACACACATCCATGCACTCATTTACCCTTCATTTATTGAATTCCTCCTATGCGCCAGGCATTGGGCAAATACCCGAGCACATAAAGGTACACAGAATATGCACAACTCTGGCATGGAGCTTGCTTTCTGAGGAGGACAACTACAGAGGATGATAAGTGCTATGAAGAAATAAATGGAAGAACAAGACAGCTGGGGTCTTCCTGCTTGTCCCCTCCCTCATACAGCAGGCAAGGGCCATGACCCAGAGCATCCAGGAAGAAAAGGGGTTCCCTGTTCTCACCCACCAACTGAGACCAGGAAACTATCGTGGTCAGCCTTGGTCAGTTTGGGAGGGAAAACTGAGATAAACTCGATACCCTGTAGGCTGGAGGCCTTGATGATAAAGGAAGGAAGGAAAAGAGAAGGAAGACAGAAGGAAAGAAAAGGACCCTCTTTCTATTACCACTGCTTTGTAACTTGAAGTACACGTTAATAAAGTGTCTTTAGTAAGAAATATACATGTCTGACTTGCTCTATCGAGAGATTCTTGAGAATGAACCACCCTGTAGACTGGTTATAAAGACTGGTTTCTTTTCTTTTCAATTTAGGTAAACTTAACAAATCACTAAAAACAGAAAAAAGAAAGAAATATGCACGTCTGACTTTCAAAGCCCAATGCTAACGTGTCAGAATTCACTTGTGTTACTAGGCTTGATCACAATTCAGCTCCTGGAATAGAGTGAACAATTTAAAATCTAGATAAAGGCCCTTGGGAGTGGAGTAGAAGGGGTTCTTGATGGACACATTAGAGGGAGCAGCTATAGGAAATGAAAGGAGAAAGGATAATTTCCATTGATTGCGTGTCTACCACATGCCACACAGTACATGTAATTTCATTTAATCTTCACAAATAGTATGTATTATCTTCTCTTTCTTACAGCAGAGTGAACTAAGGCTTAGGGAAATTAAATACCTTACTTAAGATCACAAAGCTATTAAGTGGTACAGCTGGGATTTGAACCATAAGTGAGCTCGCTCAAGATGCATCGGGAGGGAAAACTTCTCACTTCTAGAATTGTGTCAGCAAAAATGGCAATGAAATCTCCCCATGGAATCCCGTGCTGAGGGTTGGGGAGAGGAATGTTCTTGGGAGCCATGTTCCATCATTATTACCAGCTGACATACCATCACGTAAAATTTCTCTTCTTCTTGTTAGAACAGTGTGTCATATTCCAGATCAGTGCTCCAGCACCTGGCCTCATTTGCTTTGGGTCTTGCTCTTTGCTCAGCCACTTATGTCTTTATCTGCCACAGATTTCATTAAAAATGACTTGCATTATAATAGAAGCTTTCGGAGACAATACTATAACATGGTGGGATTTTCAGGCATTCTGACAGCCTCATGAGGCCCTGCATGCTAAGTCACTTCAGTCGGACTTTATGTAATGCGATGGTAGCCCGCCAGGCCCCTCTGTCCATGGGATTCTCCAGGCAAGAATATTGGAGTGGGTTGCCATACTCTCCTCCAGGGTATCTTCCTGACCCAGGGATCGAAATTGTGTCTCTTACGTCTCCTGCATTGGCAGGTGGGTTCTTTAACCCCATGGAGCCCTGCTGCTAAGTTGCTTCAGTCATGTCTGGCTCTGTGCGACCCCATAGACGGCAGCCCACCAGACTCCCCTGTCCCTGGGATTCTCAAGGCAAGAACACTGGAGTGGGTTGCCATTTCCTTCTCCAATGCATGAAAGGGAAAAGTGAAAGTGAAGTCGCTCAGTCCTGTCCAACTCTGTGCGACCCCATGGACTGTAGCCCACCAGGCTCCCCTGTCCCTGGGATTCTCCAGGCAAGAGTCCTGGAGTGGGGCGCCACTGGAGCCCTACTAGGAGACTAGTCTCTCCACGATAGGCCCAGCCTTGCTCTCACAACTCTTCACATAGGCCATGCGGTTCAGCTCTTTTCATCAATGTAGCAAGCTCTCAGAACCCTGGATGGACAGAAATTGGTGACTGAACAAGCTCCAAGGATGCTGAGGATACAAAGGGCCGAATGTGTGAAAGTCTGAGCCTCCCTCCCTCCCCCGCAGAGCTTTAGAAACAACCGGCTACCCATTCCTTTTTCTTTCTTTGGCTGCACTGGGTCATCGTTGCCAGTCTTGGGCTTTCTCTAGCTGTGACACACTGACTCTCTATGCCCTGGGGCATGTGGGATCTTAGTTCTCAGACCAGGGATTGAACCCACATCCCCTGCTTTGGAAGGTGGATTCTTAACCACTGGACCACCAGCGAAGACCCCAGCTACCCATTCCTGAGCTTACTTCTTCTCTCATATCCCCTGCAGCACCCAGGAAAAAAAAACAAACAAACAACCTTACCCACTGGTCAGGTGCTAGACACACAAGTACACGGATAATATCTTCTGCTTGGTTTAGCCCTTTCAGCCTAGGGTCTTGGTTGAAAGGACTGAGCCCCCAGAAGCTGGTGACTTCCCCACTCTTGGCAGCATTCAAGCCAAGGAGGGCTGGGATAGGGCAGTGGGAACTCGTGTTCTAAAGTGCTGGGCTGGAAGAGCTGCTGGTCCTTCTGCAGTTCTGCAGGAGGCTCTGGTGTGTGCCTGAGTGTGCTCAGTCACTCAGTCGTGTCCGACTCTGCGATCCCATGGACTGCAGCCTTAAAGTCCACCATTCTCTGTGAATAGTGCAGTGGACAATGGGGAAAGACACATTATGAGATGGTGCTTCCAGGGCTTCAACTCCAAGACCATATCACCGTCTGGAAAATCATCTGAAACTCTCTCAAATGCCTGGGAACCATGGTATCACAGGCATTTCCAATATCAGACATGAAAATGAATACAGCAAGTTTTCAAAGCAGCAGTTGACTCACCCCCATATTGCTGGGTTACTGATCTCAAAAAAGAGGTGGCATTACCATCGCTATGGGAACTTCCAGTTTCACTCATTGGTATTCAGGCCTCCAGCTGGGAACATCCTGTTCTGGTCCCTAATTGCAGCTCATGACCTACTTCTACTTGCTTGAGCGAGAGGCCCTGGTGAGGCACCTTGGAGTCAGGATGCCCCAAACGCTCACTCTGGAATTGGCTTCATTCCCCTCCCCCCAGCAGAGAGCAAGACACATTATTCCATCGTTCAATGTTGTCACAGTGAAATAAGGATGACAGTGTCAAGCTTTCTCTGGTAAATGTTTCAAGAGTTTTAACAGCTTAAAGCTTGAGAGGTTAGAGCATGTGGCTGTGTGGACAGTTCTTTCTTCCCACTAGGTTTGTCAAGCTGGGAACCCAAGCTTGATCAAACTTGCCAGAGCCTTGCCCTCACCTTCAAATAGCCTACTGTCCCAACACATAGCTTAACTAGAAGAGATGGATGGCTGTAGACTGGCTTGAAGACAGGGTTGTGAGAGGGAAAAGCGGGGAGGAAGGCTGAGGGGAGTAAAGTTAAACAACTGTCCGCTGGTGTGAACACAAAACTTGCATCCCTTTCTCAGGAAGATCATCAGAACCATCCCACTGCTCTTTCATCCCGCTTAACCTCTGATCATCCTTAACATTTTCCTCTTCTCCTCTCTCGCCCATCTCCAATCCTTCACCAAATGCTATCGATTCTACTTCCAAACAATATCCCTGATATACCTACTCCTCTTCACACAGTGGTAATAAGTTACATTTTAAAACCATGAATCAGAACGTATCATTTTTCCATTCAACAAAGGCTTCCTACTGTCCTTAGCACATAACCTACAACCTTTCTGCTTGTCCACCAGGCCCTGATAACCTCTTTTGGCTCCTGCCCCTTTGGCTTTGCCTCAACAGCTCTTGTACCACCCACCATGCCCCAGCCACACTGGCCTCCCTGTTCCAACTACCATGCACTTCCCTTTCCTCAACCCCCAACTCTTTCCTTCCTGTTCACCTTCAGATTTCAGTTTAAATGCCCTTTTCTCAGAGAGGACGTCTAAGACTCTTCCAGTCTGAGTGAAGACCCTCTACTAGATTCTCCCAGAACTCCCAATATTTCTGCCCCAGGGAAAGTATCACACTTTGTCATTATGTACTAGTGGTTCTCTAAATGGAGTTTCTAGGGGCTTTCCTTGTGGTCCAATGGCTAAGATTCTACATTCCCAAAGCAGGGGCACAGGTTTGATCCCTGGTCAGGGAACTAGATTCCACATGCTGCAACAAAATATCCCACATTCCACAACAAAGATAGATTGCTTGGGCTACAACTAAGACCTAGCGAATAAACCAGACACAGCCAGATAAAAAGCAAACAAAAACAACAGAAACCAAATATAGCTTCTAGACCAACAGAATCAGCATTACCTGGAAACTCATTAGAAAATGCAAATGATTGGGCCCCACTCCAGACCTACTGAATCAGAAACTGAGGGTGGGCCTTGAATCTGTGTTCTACCAAACCTCTGCAGGAGTCTAATGCACACTAAGGTTTGAGGGCCAGAACTTATTGCTATTCCCGTGACAAGCTGATTGACATCTGTCTCCTCCACTTGACTGAAAACCCCATGAGCTCAGTGCCTGGCACAGAGCAGGTAATTACTACAACTTTGGTGAATGAATGAATTCATAAATGAGTGTTATATGGATTGGCTGGGAGGGATGACAAGGAAGCCCAGATCAAAAATGTAGCCCTGCCCTGGGCTCCCACAGCTTGCTCTGTTCACAAACCTCAATGGTGAACTCACCAGCCAGTGCATGTCTGGCTCACAGAGTGTGTTTCAGGACCCATCAAGGTTACAGTGTTCTAACCCATGGCGTCCCTGCTGTAGACACAACACATCGGCTGGCCTTCTTCCGGTCTCAGGTACTTGAAAAGGCTTTGGACAACATTTTTCTCTATACATTAAAAAAAATTTTTTTTTAGTTTATATTGGCATATAGCCAGTTAACAATGTGATGGTTGCAGGTGGAGAGCAAAGGGGCTCAGCCACACACACACATGTATCTGGGCTCCCTCAAGCTCCCCTCCCAGCCAGGCTGCCACATAATATTACGTGGCAGCAGCTCCCATTCACTATACATTTTAAATCCTTCTTTTGGAAACCTCAGAGCTCCCCTGAGGGTAGAGTGGGTTGAGCTTAGTCTTTTGAGAGCACTGCTTCCTGCCTAAAAGGCAGAACCAACAAAGAACTGCTTCCAGAGAGGCTAAGTATCTATTACGAAGCACATGGGATAGTCAACTTCCAAGAGCTGGCATGCGCCAAGCACTCACTATGTGTCCGACACTATCAAGAGATGCACAATTCCATACGATCCTCAGAACAATGCCGTGAAGTAGGCTATTACTCCACTTTACTGATTTTTAATGAACCTTAATGAGATTAAATACCTTGTTTTACATCACTCCTTTAGCAGTGGTAGAGCCAGAACTTTAACCTAATTCTGTCCAAACACTCCTCATTCTTAACCCATTACATTATACAATTCCCCGTCAGTCAGAGAGAGAGCCACAGACTCTTAGAGCCACTTCTGGTGAACAACCAACATGTCGAGTGCATTTCATTGGCTCCAAAGGCTTCCCAGTTAGTAATACTAGGGAGTGCCCCAGGGTGCCAGGGTACCACCCAGCCAGTGTGTAGTTTAGCACGTACCTGCTAAATTACAGAGTACAGAACTGTCTCATCATCACCATGGGTATTTGACCCAGATTTCAAATATTTTGATTAAATTTGTGCTCAGACCAGACTTCCATTAGACTACAGACCCCACTACACCCATGCCAGAGACAAGACCCGCTGGATCAACCTTGAGCCTGAAACAACTGGGGAAGACTATCTGTGTTCACAGTATACACACAAGCAGAGTTAACCAGCAAGGAGGTGAGAAATGTTCACCTTGGGATGGTGCTAAAATTCCTTCAAGCTGCCAGGGGGCTATTTACGGCAGTGGAAGATGGCATTTTCTAGATTAAACTGGACGTGTCTGAAAATTGGCCTCTAAAAGCCAAGCAACTTTTCACTAACAAAAATCAGGTCTATGGTTACAATTCATAGCCAATATTCTATTCAGTTTTAGTGGTCTGAGTCTCTGCCATGTGCTATTGATAATATAAAAATGAATAAGACACATACCTGCCCTCATAAAGTTTATGACTGACGACACATGATGTTTATGGGGGCAGCGGGCAGAGTAGAGAGTGGAGGACGTTGGTGAGGATGGAACAAGTGCACTGAAATAATCGAGGTGCCAGAGCCTAGGTGCCCAGGCCGTGTGCTTGGGTGGCCAAGGGAGGAGAGGCATCAAGTGCAATAGAACGTTGCAGGGGAGCCCTCGTCAAGAACGTGACTTTCTGAGCTGGGCTTTGAAGGAAGAAAGAGGAAAAGGCTCAAGCCAAGCACGAAGGCGAAGACACTGCCGACATACTCTGCAAGATCTTGAGCTGAGAGTCCTGACTGAGAACAGAGAACTGGAGAGCAAGCCAGAGGAGGGGAGAGAGAGAGAGAACAGTGGGGAGCACCTGCCCTGTCGTTCCCTGCCCCCATCACTTGGTCTGAGATTTCAGTTTCCTAAACATGCTAGGTCTACACTGTTTCTAGATTCTTCCAACATGCTAAGAATGCACAGCTTTCTTGTTTTTCTGCTGTCTCATGGTCCTATCCTCCATTCTGGATGGCAGCAAATTGAAAGATTAAGGGAACACACTCAAGCTCATGCATGCCCCCTGCCAAACCCCTGCTAACTCACTCAGGCGTGAATGAGCCAAAGGCAGCAGCATCCAACGATGCAGGGAACGGGAAGGGAGCAGACATGACATCGGCTGTCTCGGCCACTAGCTCTGTGGAACCTTGGGCAAATGACCTAACCTCAGTTTCATCGATTGTAACAAGAGGGTTAGATCAAGTGATTGTGGAGGTCTTTTCCCATTATGAGATTTTCTGGCTCCTTCCATTTTATCATTTGCAGTCTCTTTAAGGAGGACCAATACCATCTTCCTGAAGTGAATTATCACATAATCAAAGCAAGATTAATAGCATAAATAAAATGCCCAAGGGTTGGAAATAGAAGGGAGGAGCTCAAATGACTTGAATATAATAGTGGCGGGTCAGTCCATCATTGAAGGAATGTACGTGCATCGTAATACGGAACTATGCAAGTGTCAACACGAACAGAGATTGTGCAAGCAGGCTGGCAGAAAACAGCTGGGCAGAGATGGCACGATTAAAGTGGCATTGTTGGTTGAGTTATTCAAATATAGAATTTTCTTTCTAACTTGATTTTTCTTTTAAAACGTTATGCCTGTTGCAGAATAGTCTTGGGGTTGCCAAGGGGAAGGGGAGGAGGGAGAAGGGGGACTGGGAGTTTGGGGTTAGTAGATGCAAACTGTTACATTTAGAATAGATAAACAACAAGGTCCTACTGTATAGCACAGAGATTTATACCCAAATCTCCTGGGATAAACCATAAAATGGAAAAACAATATTAAAAGAGAATGTATATTTGTAAGTGAGTCACTGCTGTACAGCAGAAATTAGCACAACACTGTAAATCAACAATACTTCAATAAAAAATAAAAACAAAACAAAAATGTACGACTATTAATGGGCTTCCTAGGTGGCTCGGTGGTAAAGAATCTGCCTGTGATCCAGGAGACATGGGTTTGATGTCATGTTTGATGACATGGGTGGTTTACAGGCAGGAAGCACTGGGAGGCATTTGTTCTCACAACTTTAGCTTAGATACGAACATCGCCTGGTTATTCTTCCCTGCAGAGAAATCTGCAAGATAAAGAGTGGGTTTTTAAAATATATATTTATTTATTTATTTGGCTGTGCCAAGTCTTAGCTGTGGCATGCGGGATCTAGTTTCCTGATCAGGGATCAAACCCTGGCCCCCTGTACTGGGAGTGCAAAGTCTTAAGCCATTGGACCACCAGAGAATCCAAAGACACTGGTTCTGCTGATAACACTGAGGCAGCTTTCTTCTTGTGTCCTTGTTGTCGGCCCAAGCAGACCCTTGTCCTTATATAAAGTTACGTGTAAAACACTGAATTTTTGCTGACTTTGGACTCTTCTCTGACGGGCGGTTAAGTCTAAATGAATTAAGTACCTTCACACACTCCTGGGTTCTTCCGCACACAGAGATGGGTCGCCCTGCTGTACCTTGTCTTTATTTCTCTATCAAATTTCACACTTTGTTTCCCAAAAGCCTGTATGATACATTTCAGGTCAAAGCTAATTAGATCTCCCCAAATCCTTGCAACAGGGGAAATATGAAACCCATTTCAGAGATGAGAAAGCCAAACAAGTCTCAGCTAAGGAAAAGAACCTTGTAAGACTTGATGGGGAAAACTGGGACAGACAGATCCGTGCCGCACCCCAGCCCAGGGTGAGATGGTGGAGACATCTTGTCTTTTCCCATCTGGAAGAAAGCTGGCTGCTCACGTCTTCCTTTCTTTCCTCAGCCCCAGGTTCCACCTGTTATCAAAATTCTCAGACTCCTATGTCCACAAGTCTCCCCATCACCTTTAAATCTCCTAGAGGAAAGACCTGCTTGTAGACTCCTGTAAATATCACCAATCTAAGGATACCCAGCAGGCAGGAATCTGAGCAGTGGCCTTGGCAGAGCTGAGGTGTAAAAAAGCTTGCCAGGTCATCTATCAAGATCAAATTACCAGCAAATTTGCCCCTAATGAAAAACAGACTGAAGGAGCAAGGTGAGTGAGGGTAACACTGGCGCTGTGCCTGCCCCTCACTGCAAAGACTCCGGGTTGTGGGCTGCATATAGAAGACCAACTTTGGGTTTCTGGAGAATTCAAATAAACACAGATGCCCCAGGTTTTGATCTGTGTTTTTCCCCCAAGTACAAGTGCTCTTTTCTTGGGGGAAGCACTTTTATTTGCTGCGTTTTCTTTTATTTTTTAAAAAGTAATGCATGATTGTAAAGAATTCATACATAAAAATAACGGAGAGTGAAAACATCCTTCCTCTTTCTTTACACAACCCACTCTGCAGAGATAATCACCACATCCACTGTAAATCTTGGAGAAGATTTTCTGCCCTTTTGGTGACAGTCCCTAACCTCACAGCCATGACCACCTGCACAAGTGCAGAAGAGGCAATAATGATAAAGTACGCTCTGCACACTGAGAGTTCACTCTGCGCCATGCACTGTTGGAAGCATTTCAGCAAGCACAGCTTATCCAATCTGCATGACACCTCCCCAGGCTGGCAGAGGCAAGATTCAAACTCAGGCATCTGAATCCAGGATCTGGGCGGGACAGAACTCACTCCACCACTGCATGTATCGATCCTTGTGATGTCCAAGCTTAGGCAGCCACTGCTTGGTCTTGACTTTTCAATCCAACCCTTAGCTTTGGAGTCAGACAAATCTTGGTACATCTGTCTCTACCACTCACTAGCTCTGTGACTCTGGGCAGATCTTTCAACCTCTACATGCCTCAGTTTTCTCATCTGTAAAACAGGGAGACTTGTCTGTGAGGGAAGAAAGGTAAGAAATGCTAACACCATTAACAAAATACCTAGTACACTCTCTTGTTGTGTGCCAAGTTGCTTCAGTTGTGTCCAGCTCTTTGCGACCCCATGGACTGGGACCCACAACGTTCCTCTGTCCATGGGATTCTCCAGGCAAGAATACTGGAGTGGGTTGTCATTTCCTCCTCCATGGGATCTTCCCAACCCAGGGATCGAATCTGCGCCTTTTATGTCTCCTGCATTGGCAGGCAGGTTCTTTATCACTAGTGCCACCTGGGAGGTTGTACACTCTACATTCTGCTGCTGCTAAGTCGCTTCAGTCGTGTCCGACTCTGTGCAACCCCATAGACGGCAGCCCACCAGGCTCCCCCGTCCCTGGGAGTCTCCAGGCAAGAACACTGGAGTGGGTTGCCATTTCCTTTTCCAATGCAGGAAAGTGAAAAGTGAAAGTGAAGTCGCTCAGTCGTGTCCTACCCTTACCGACCCCATGGACTGCAGCCTTCCAGGCTCCTCCGTCCTAGATGTTCAATAAATTTTTTTGATGTGGACCATTTTTTTTCAGTCTTTATTGAATTTGTTACAATATTGCTTTAGCTTTATGTTTTGTTTTTTGGTGTCTAGGCTTGTGGTATTTAAGCTCTTGGACCAGGGATTGAACCTATGCCCCTTCACTGGAAAACAAAGTATTAATCACTGGGCTGTCAGGGAAGCCGCTTAATAAATATTTCTTAACGAATATTTGTTCAAATGAAAGTGGCAATAGTGGATCCTCTCACTGCTGCTGCTGCTGCTAAGTCGCTTCAGTTGTGTCCGACTCTGTGCAACCCCATAGACGGCAGCCCACCAGGCTCCCCCGTCCCTGGGATTCTCCAGGCAAGAACACTAGAGTGGGTTGCCATTTCTTTCTCCAGTGCATGAAAGTGAAAAGTGAAAGTGAAGTCGCTCAGTCGTGTCTGACTCTTCGTGACCCCATGGACTGCAGCCCACCAGGCTCCCCGTCCCTGGGATCTCCAGGCAAGAGCACTGGAGTGGGCTGCCATCGCCTTCTCCGGATCCTCTCACTAGGTTTACTTTTGTTATACTATCGTGTTGATATTATAAATAATAGGCTATCGTCTCCTATTGACACTACACTCCTTGCATCTTTATTTCTGTGAGAGATATTAAGATTATTTGTATTGAGTGATGTATCTCATACCAGAGCCAAAAGAGACGTTCTTTTCGTTACAGTTACTGTTTACTTTTTTTACTGGAATACAGTTGATTTACAGTAGTGTGTTAGTTTCGGGTGTATAGCAAAGTGAATCAGCTATACATATACATATATCCACTCTTTTCTTCTTTTTTTAGATTCTTTCCCCATATAGGCCATTAAGGAGTATTGAGTAGAGTTCCCTGTGCTATCCAGTAGGTCTTTACTAGTTACCTGTTTTATATCTAGTAGTGTGTACAGATCAATTCCACTCTCCCAGTTTATCCTCCCCTCCCTACTCCCTGGCAACCAGAACTTTGTTCTCTACATCTGTGACCATTCTTTATTTTTTGGCTATTTATCAAGAATTTCATTTGCAAGCATGTCACATATGGACACTCCCAGCAAGTGTCCTATCGGTCATTTTATTGTTAAATCCTAAATCTTGGCAGCATGTGCCCAATGAGTTAGGGTTTTTCCTAAGTATGGTACCTGACACTTGCTTAAGCCAATCTGGCCTCGGATATATATATATTTGCAACAACTTTATTGATATGTAACTTGCTTATCATGAAATTCACTCTTAATTTTAAAGAGTACAAATCAGGGGGGTTAGTGTATTCACAAAATTGGGCACCCATCACCACTATCTAATTCTAGAAGCTTTTCATCACTGGGAAAAAACAAACCCCATACTCCTTAGCAGTCACTCTCCATTCCTCCTGCCCGCTAAGCCCTGGCATCATTCATCTACTTTCTGTCTCTGCGGATCTGCCCATTCTGGACACTTCATATGAAGGGAATCGTGCAATATGCGGCCTTTTGTGACTGGCTTCTTTCACTCAGCATAACGTTTTTGAGGTTCCTTTATGACGCAGCATATAGTAGTACGGCATTTCTTTTATGGCTGAATAACATTCCATTATATAGCATAATACCTTTATTTATACATTTATCAGTTCAGTTCAGTAGCCCAGTCATGCCCAACTCTTTGCGACCCCATGGACTGTAGCACGTCAGGCTTCCCTGTCCATCACCAACTCCCCAAGCTTGCTCAACCTCATGTTCATTGAGTCTGTGATGCCATCCAACCATCCCATCCTCTGCCGTCCCCTTCTCCTCTTGTCTTCAATTTTTCCCAGCATCAGGGTCTTTTCTAATGAGTCAGTTCTTTGCCTCAGGTGGCCAAAGTATTGGAGCTTCAGTTTCACCATCAGTCCTTCCAATGAGTATTCAGGACTGATTTCCTTTAGAATTAACTGGTTTGATCTCCTTGCAGCCCAAGGGACTCTCAAGAGTCTTCTCCAACACACAGTTCAAAGCATCAATTCTTTGGCGCTCAGCCTTCTTTATGGTCCAACTGTCACATTCATACACGACTACTGGAAAAACCATACCTTTGACTAGAGGGACCTTTGTCGGCAAAGTAACATCTCTGTTTTATAATATGCTGTCTAGGTTTGTCATAGTTTTTCCTCCAAGGAGCAAGCGTCTTTTATTTTAGCCATTCTAGTGGGTGTGAAATGGGATCTCACTGTGGTTTTGACTTGCATTTTCCAAATAACTAGTAATGCTGAGCATATTTCATGAGCTAAATGGCCATTTGCATATCTTTGGGAAAATGTCTATTCAAACATTTTAAAATGTGGGTTATTTGTTGGCCTCAGGTATTTTTGTAACAGCTCTTGCATGTATGCAAGGATCACAGGTTTACCTGTGTCTGACCTATACTTGATTCTGACTCCATCATTTGCATATGTGACCTCAAGCAAGATTATTTCATCTCTTTGACGTGTTAGTTGCTCAGTCGTGTCTGACTCTTTGCAACTCCATGGACTGTAGCCCGTCCATGGAATTCCCCAGGCAAGAATAATTGAGTAGCTTGCCATTTCCTACTCCATTCATTTCTTTCAACCTTAGCTTAATTATCCATAAGAAAGGGGTCCACACTTCTCTCCCAAGACTGTTTTGAGGAGCAAATGAGATGTAGAAGCATCAAGCACAGATTGGGGTACCCAATCGACACTCAAAACTTTGTTAGACCCTTTTATCACTCCACCTGCATCTTAGACATGTTTTCCCTTCGGAAGATAGTATTTGCCCCTGACGGAGTTTGAGAAAGCTCCTGGAGTTGGTGATGGACAAGGGAAGCCTGGCATGCTGCAGTCCATGGTGTCTCAAGGAGTCAGGCATGACTGAGCGACTGAACTGCACTGAACTGAACTGGACCAAATTCAACACGGCCAATGGAGTGGCCTGAAGTCTAAAAGGCAGAGCCTCCCGCTGGAAAAGGTCAGTGAGTTTTCTATGAGTTTCCTATGTGTTTTCAACACATCCAACAATGCTTCCACTTTGGGGTGAGCGGTGTCATGGCCTTGCTGACCTCTGCATGAGATAATGTGAACAAATATAAGCCATCTCAGTAACCTAAAAAATAAGATAGAGCCAGTTATAAAAGAGGGACTATAACCCCTTCTGTCAGCACCAGTATTCTGTAAAATCATCCTAGTTTTGAATAGTAAGAGTTTAAGAGTGAGCGGCTTGAGAGCTTTGGGTAACATGACATTCAGAGTCTGCCTTTTCATAAGAGCAGGTCTGCCTCTTGCTTATTAGCAGTCTGGTAATGCACAAGGCCTGTCATTTGTTCTTTCGCTAATGAATGGATAGACTGTTTAATTTCCTGATAGGCAACCTAGTAATTTTAGTCTCGCGCACCAAGCCTTTGTCTGGCTTGTTCCATGTGCATAAAAACAACCTTCTTCCTCTTGCTATCATGTGCTGTTTTTCTTCCCATTATAGCTCAGCTCAAAGGCCATTTCCTCCAAGTAGTCTTCTCTATTAGGCGAGTATAAGCCCTGAAGGAGTGGTCAGGCTGATAAGTGCACTCTGTTATTAATCCTGTAATCATTGATTGAGCATGTATTATGGGTAAGACATTGTGCTGTGTCCTGGGAAAGGAATATGACATAGTCTGTGCCTTCAAAGGCTCATAATGTGTTGGGTAAATTGGATGTATAAACAGATATCTACAAATAACTTCATGTTTCAATGATTGCCACACAGTGATTTTTATCACCACAGCATAGGGAGTAGAGTTTGCAAGAACAGTAGACTCCAAAGTTTCATCTTTGTTTAGATGTCCTTTGGGCAACCCCTTCATTTACATACAACCACTAAAAGGGAAGATAAAAACATATACATTTTTTCATTTTTCTGTGTCAAAGCATACTTTGGAGAAGGGAACCAGCAGAGAAGAAACAAAACAACATAGATTTTAGATATTATTTCTCTAAATAGAAAAATAAAAGGAGAAATCACAGGAAAGTATTACAATCAATGTATGGTATTGTTTCGTTATGTTTAAGTAAAAGCTGCAGAGGGAAATTTAGGCAAGGAGAGGACAATGTCATTTTCAACGTCCCCTAGAACCTGACAGAGGTTTTCCTGTAACCCCATGTACAGGGTCCTCAGCGTTCTCTAGACTTCCTTCTGTTCATATTTAAAATGAAGAGGTTGAACCAGCAGGTCTTGACAATTCCTGATGGTTCTGAGAGCCTATGAATCACAGAGGGCAGTCTATTCATGGGTTTATTTTTAGCTGTGAGAAAGGAAGAAAATATGAATAGCAGGAAAAATGGAGGTGTCTTAATGTTTATTTGGACATAGAGGGCAGTGAAGGAGGAAGAATGATACTGTTCACTCCTTTTCTTCCTCGGTGGTGGGTCAGAACCACAGAACCGGGACACAGAGCCTGATGGAAACAGAGAGGAAGCTCAGGAAGACCAGGAACTGAGGAAGACAGCCATTGGGCCCAGGCAGCGTCATTTGTCTAGATTAGGAAACGTTCAACCAAGTGTAGTAACCAGGCTCTAATGTGATAGAAAAGATGTGGGCATCAAGATCTTTTCTAAGATAAAGGACAATGGGAGGTGGCCAGCAGGCCTCGAAAGATGTCCAGGACAATGTGCTATATAAATCCCGGGAAGCAGCTCCCTGGGGGACGCTGGTCACGATGTTTGTGTAGCAAGGGCTGGATGAGGCAGGATGCCAATAGCACTCTGCAGGCACAGACTGAAGACAAGCCACCCCTGACTCATATCTCCAGCTGAAAGAACAGCTTGGGCCAGCCAAGCCTTTCCCTCTCCACCGAGAATGTTTCATCATCTTATTTCTTTTGATCACATCTATCAGATTCCTATTCTCTCTGCTGCATCACCACACCTGGGTCAAAGCACAACTGTCAAAACAATTGGTGTCCTCTCAGAAAGAGCCTCAAGAAATACCTCCCAGTCTAACAACTACACACGTGGCACACAGTACCATTATATGCCCTAACCCAGCCTTCTGGCCTCATTGATTTATTCTCCCATGTAAGTTTTCATTCATTTATTCATTCAGTACTGAGCTTCTAAAATTGGGGACCTTGGGCAAGTCACATAACCTCTCTGTACCCCCAGCTTTTCATCTGCAAATGGAATCATGGTAGCTATATTACAGCTGTTAGAATTAAGTGAGTTATTTTATATGAGCAGTGCTTAGAACAGTGCTTGGCACATACTAAGCACCATATAAGCATTAGATTTTATCATTGTTATTACTCATTCATCTTACTACTATGCAACAGGCTAGCTGAGCACTGTGTTATGTTAGTGACTCCAAGATGTGCCTTCAAAGAGCACGCTGTGGCCCAAAATAATAGCCTTGTAGAGTATTATCATTATTAATATTGAAAGGAAAAGTACTCTACACATGACCAGGAGAGAGAATTGAATGGAGAGTAACAGAGGAGATGTCAGAGGGGAGAGAGGGGAGAGACTGATGTGGGCGCAGGGATAGATGAGAGCACCATTGATACATGCAGTGTGAATTGATGGAGAGACACTCGAGTCAGATGCATTCCCAGATTCTGTGCTGAGAGGCCTGGAATAAAGACCCCACTTTGGGAGTCGCTGAAAGGTAAATGACAGCAGGAGGGAATGAGAGACAGTAAGAGGAGAGAACCCAAGATGGAACCCTGGGAGGGATATCTTCATGAAAAGATAAGCGGAGAAAGAGAAACGTTCAGAGGACACTGAGATGAAACAGAGTAAGTAGGAGGAAAACCGGAAGAGTGACAGCAAAGAGATCTCTGGAGAGGGGAGTTCCAACGAGAAGCGTGTGATTGGTAGTGTCAAGAAGACTGAAAAGTCCATGGGATTTAGCACCAAGAGGCGACTACGAGCCTTCCACCTTCGGGGAAGGCGGAGGGACCACATCCATTTCTGCATGAGTCCAGATGTGGATGAAGGTGAAGTGGCTCCAACGAGGTACGAATCTCCTAGAACCTGGCAGCTCAGGTAGGGAGGAAAAGGAGTGAGCAGATGGAGAGGGAGGCAGGCAAGAGGAATCTCACCTCCCACCTCTCCTCTCTTCCCTCCTTATAGCTCAGGGTTCAGCCAGTGAAATGCAGAAAATGCCATGTTCTGAACATGCTGTGTCATTTGTAACTTCATGCATTTTTCAAAGCATTGTGGTAAAATATGTATAACATAAGAGTTACCATTTTGACCATTTTTAAGTGTGTACAGTTCAGTGGCATTAAGACCATTCAGATCACTATGCAACCATCACCACCACTCATCTCCAGAATGTGTTCACCCTCCCCAGCTGAAACTCCATGCCCATTAAACAGGAACTCCCCATTCCCCTCTGCCCCAGCCCCTGATAACTACCAATCTACTATTTGTCTATAGTTTTGACTACTCTAGGCACCTCATATATGGGCTTCTCTGGTGGCTCAGACAGTAAAGGAACTGCCTGCAATGTGGGAGACCTGGGTTCCATCCCTGGGTGGGGGAGATCCCTTGGCATTTCATATAGAGT
Organism: Ovis aries; assembly: GCF_016772045.2. Classification (NCBI taxonomy): domain Eukaryota; kingdom Metazoa; phylum Chordata; class Mammalia; order Artiodactyla; family Bovidae; genus Ovis; species Ovis aries. The sequence goes on from NC_056065.1 coordinate 63,856,883, forward strand.
GGAATCATACAACATCTGTCCTTCTGTGACTGGTTTATTTCACCATGTCTTCAGCGTTCATCCATGCTGTAGCATATGTCTGAATGTCTTTTTAAGGCTGAATAATATTCCACTGTATGTATGTATACACCACAATTTGTCCACTAATGGGCATGTTGATTGCTTCCACCTTTTTGGTCTTGAAAATGCTTCTCTAAATATGGGTGTACAGAGCACCAGTCCTTCTTTTCCTTTTATAGCTCTCCCTGTGATCCGCCACCTGGAAGGAACTTACAACCCCGGAAATTAAGCTTCTCATATGGTTATTTTTCTTATGTTCTTAAATTGTAGCTATTTATACTCTTGGTACAAAGGGTCTAGTATTTGTTCTCGTTAAAAAAAAAAATGGGTGTACAAATACCTGTTTGAGTTCCTGCTTTAGCTCCTTTGGGTACACACCTACAAGTGGAATCATACCATTTTCTGTAGCGGCTGCACCACTTTACACTCCCACCAACAGTGCAATTCCAAAAAGCGTTCCAATTTCTCTATATCCTCATCAACACTTGTTATTTTCTGTTGCTTTTTAAAAAAATAATAGCCATCTGAACAGGCATGAAGACCTTTGTGCCTTTTTGTGTGTTAATTTTAGCCAAAATATCCTGCCTCCTCCTGTGATCCATGCGAAGTCTCGTTATTCACCAGAAACTTCTCAGTGCCTTTGAGCGGATTCTGAGATCCACTCCCAACAGAGTTAACCTCTCTTTAAAAATTTTATTTATTTATTTATTTATTTATTTGTCTGTGCCAGGTCTTTTAGTTGTGGCATGCTAATGCTTAGCTGTGGCATGTGGGATCTAATTCCCTGACCAGGGATTGAACCTGGGCCCCCTGCACTGGAAGTGCAGAGTCTTAGCCACTGAACCACCAGAGAAGTCCCTTCACAGCAATTTAACTAGGGACATCCACGTCTGTTGGACATCCAAATTTTACAAGTGGCCTTGTATTGTGTACTCTTTCTTTCCTATTTCGCTTGTCTAATGTATTATTCACTTATTAAATACATTTACTAATTAACCTTTATTGTATTTTATAAACAATGGATTGGAAATTAAAAACAAAACATAAACCTGGCCTTTCACCACAGAGAGCTTGGGAAGCACTAGAACAGATGGGAAACCTTAGGGCCCTGCGCTGAAGGCCCTCCGCAGAGAGCTGTCTGTGCAGGGCTCAGAACTCGGGGAGCAGGGTGGCTGCACTGGACTAGGAAGGGGCCCTCGTCTCCTGACGGCTCCCTGCCCTGGCCTGGGTTGTCTGTTCCTTCTTGCGCTCCCAGAGGCCTCTGTACACCACACAACAAACCTTACTGTTCTGAAGTGACCTGGGATGTCTGGGGAGAGTCACAGGTGAGGAGTCTGAAGGGATGCCCGTCCCCAGATCCAGCAGGACACAGGGTCCAGGGTGCGTCTGCTCTCCCTCTGCTCCACGACGCACCACTCTGCTGTTCTCTGCTCTGAGCGCTCTGCATTCTCCCTTCACTATGAACACTCCATAAATATTTGTGGGCAAGCCCAGTGAAAACATTAAAACACCATTCTCTTCTCAGACATACTGTGTTGATGCCATTTAATTGAATGTTTTCATCCCTGGGTTCGTAATTCTTTTGTTCTAACTCAACCATCAAATTTAGCTTCGCGTCAGAGCCTGCAGCTCCTGGCCTGAGTCTGTGTAAAATGGGGCAATTTAGTAAGCAGTGTTCCATTTATAATCCTGGTGTTTGACCTGGGCAGCGAGGGCTCTTCCGTTAACAGGTGAAGTCACCAGCCCCTGTCCTGAACCACAAACTGCTCCAGACACGAGGTGTGAGATCCCCTTCTCACCACAATCCTGAGCCAGGTCACAGGCGTGTGCTTGCAAGGTTCTGCCCTTGGCTCCGCAGACCTCCCTGGAAAAGGCCAGGGCTAGGGCATGTAAGAGTTCCCGTTCATGAGGCATTTACTATATGGGCTCTGTTCTAAGTGCTAAACAAGCACCAGCTCATTCAGTTTCCCTTCAGATCCTTTGAGGAAGGTACCTTTTTTTTTTAATGGTAAAATATACATAACATAAAACTTAATCATTGTAACCATTTTAAGTTCAGCAAGATTTAGTATACATTCACATTGTTGTGCAACTATCCTCACCACCCATCTCCAGCACTTTTTCATCTTCCCAAAATGAAACCCTATATCCAGTAGACAGCAATTCCCCATTCCCCTCCTTCCTCCACTCCCTGGCAAAAATTATTGTACCCTCTGTCTCTATGAATTTGACACCTCTAGAAATGAGGACAGTATTTTTATTATTACCCCCTTTACAGAAAAGGAAACTAAAGCACAGACAGTGTAAGTCACTTGCCCAAGGTAACAGCTGGCAAACGGAAGAGCAGGCAGCCTGGTTCTGGAGCCCATTAAGCGCCACGTGAAAGTGAATAGAAGTCCCTCTAGGGAGACAGCCAGATACCTCATTTCTCAATGTCCCAATCGTCCATGACACATGGCTGTACCCTGATCAGAAGAAGAGCAGCAGGATACTCTTCGGGTTCAAGACTCAAGGTGGGAGAAAAAGAAACTGGGATGATTCTTATCGTTCAATTTATCCTCTCCCAGTCCATTCCACCACACACATGTGCACGCACACACACACACATACATGTACACACATGCACACACACGCACACACACGCACACACACACAGAAGCTGTAGTGGCAAGAATCTGACTTTTGAATTCAAACAGATCTAGGTTCCAGGAACAGTTCTGTGATGTATTAAATATCTGCTCTTGGACAACCTGTCTGACCTTTTCTGAATTTCCATTTCTTCTTCATTAATGTGGGAATGACATTATCTACCTTATAGGTAGACTGAGAATAAGGGTTAAAGGAAATGAATTTAGAAAACCATCAGGCACAGAATCTGACACAGACAGGAAGCTCAGTCATTGTAACTTCTGTCCCCCTTTCTTCACCACTTCACCCTTCCTTGAAAAGAAAACTGGAAAAGCCTCCATGAATGCGCTGGAGTCTGGCCAGTCTTTGGCTGTTCGAGTTACCAAGGGCACGGGGAAGAGAAGCGTGAGGAAGAGGAAGAGGTGTGGTTGAGGGGAAGGAAAGGTTGGTACTTGTTCATCCTGGAGGGGGGCATGAAATGAAGTCCCCAGAAAAAATGCGCTGCCTCTTTCATCTCAAATATTGGCAGGAAAGTTGGAACAATGGGACTGGTGGGCTCACAATAAAACTGATGCTGTAAAGACCAAATCCTTGCCCGAACTCCCATCTCCCTGGCCAGCAGGCAGGCTGGACAGCTCCTGCAGGGCCCAGTGTACTCCCCACAGGCTCCCCAGAGCCCCCCAGCGTGCCAGACACACAGGAGTGTGCAGGAAACGCCCACTGACTCAGTGAGTGAGACAATACCTGCCACTTGACCACAGACTCTAGAGTGCGTTTTTACTTAGGAAGAGCAACCTGCCAGGACAAATATTTCAGGGTGGATTCCCCCATGCCCTCCACAAGAAAAAATGTAAAGTTTGGAGAGAGGGTTGACTGATGGCTTTCAGTCACCTGAGGCAGGAGACAAACTTCCTGAAACAGTAAATCTAACTAGTTTAAAAGGTCTGAAACTCTGGGGTGATCTAAATTCTGCTGAGATTGCCTGTAGCTGGAGGGCAAGGAAAGGGGGAGCTGCTGTGCCCCCCAAATTCCTTCTCTTCTTTGCAATGATCCATGCCATTAAAGAAACAAAAAGTGAGCCATGGGGACCTTCCTGGTGGTCCAGCGGTGGAGAGCCCGCCTTGCAATGCAGGGGACACAGGTTCAATCCCTGATCGGGGAACTGGGATCCCACAACCATGGAACAACTAGGCCTGTGCACCACATCCACTGAGCCCGTGTGCCACAACTAGAGAGCCCACGTACCGCAACTAGGACCCCACGAAGCCAAATAAGTAAATATGTTTGTTTAAAAAAAAAAAAAAGAACCAATGAGATGGCTCTTTTAAAAAATTATCTTAAAAAAAGATGAGCTCCACACGCTATGCCTGCTTCTTTGGAGAAACAAGGGGCGGCTTCGGAACATCTAAAACAGCTAAGGGGTTCCAGAAACAAAGGCATGTTTCTCAAGGAACTGGGTGCTAGGCATTGGTTAGTGGGGAAAAAAAAAATAGGAGAGAGAGAGTTAGCAAACCAGAAACACAGAGACACAGAAAAGAAAGAGGGCAGCAATGGAAACAATGATGATAGAGAAATAAACTCCACACTAGGGAAAGCCACAGAAGAAAGTCAAGGAGAAGGGAACAGCGAGGTCGGGGTCGGGGTGGAGGAGACTAAACGAGGGAGTGAAGACCAGGCTCCAGGACAGAGCTGGGAAAGGGAGACAGGACAAAGCTCGGCCTGCAGCTACAGAAAATGAAACATTGTCTGCGTGGAGCCACCTGTGCGAAACAGCAGATGGAAAGCCAGGTTCTTCCTGTGCCTCCAAACAGACTTTTTATTTATTTATTTATTTATTTTTTTTAATTATTTTTTTTTTTTTCAAACAGACTTTTTAGTAAGACTAAAATTCAGTAACTTGCTGCAAAATTGCTTGGTCCCTTGTCCTCTTCTTCAATGTTTTGCTTCTGCCAACAAAACAGTAAAAATGCCCCCATCCTTTAACAGCTAGATACTTTCCGAGGAGATTTTGGAAATGAAAATCCCAAAGTGTGATCCTGGAAAGTGACCAAGCGGAAGAGCTGGGTTTAAAGGGATGTTGTTATAAGGATAAGACACTCTGTCACAGCAGTCCTCAGCCTTTTAGGCATCAGGGACCAGTTTCACGGAAGACACTTTTTTCATGGACCCGGAGTCGGGGCGGGGTAGGGGATGGTTTCGGGGTGATTCAAGGGCACAACCTTTATTGTGCGCTTAGTTTCTAATTTAATGCTACTGCTGATCTGACATTTTATCCCTAATCTAATGCCGCCACTGATCTGATCAGGAGGTACCAGTATGCGGCCTGGAGGTTGGGGACCCCTGCTCGACGACTTCTAAAAAAATCTGGCCCTGATGCCATCTGAGCAGCTCAGCCTAGGAAATGGGGCAGAAGTGAGTATCAAAGTTTAATCCCGCAGGTTCCAGAGGTGGGAGAGACCCTCCGGGGATTCATTCTCCTTGTGAACCAGGGAGTACAAATGTCTTTCATTTTTTGGGTTCCATGAGGAACCCCAGCGAGGAACCCCAGTCCAGGCCCAGATGTCCCATCCCTGGAGCTGACAGGCTCTAAACAGAGCTACAGGGCCAAAGTGCCTAGGATGCTTCCTGAGGCACTGGGCTCTAGGTTGGATGAGGGGAGCCTGGGCATCCCCTTCAGCCAAGATGGCTTCCCTGCTCACCTCACTATGCTCTTCACATGGTCACTTCCAGGAACGCTTGAAAGGAAAAGTTCAAACACTGCCAAATGAAATGTCTGCCTCTCTTTAAAAATCAGTACTGTCTCTGGGGAAGGCACCTGCAGTCCCATCTGTGGGGCCGAATTGCAAACGACCTCTTCAGGTGGGCTTAGAAGGCGATGGCACCCCACTCCAGTACTCTTGCCTGGAAAATCCCATGGACGGAGGAGCCTGGTAGGCTGCAGTCCACGGGGTTGCAAAGAGTCGGACATGACTGAGCGACTTCACTTTCACTTTTTCCTTTCATGCATTGGAGAAGGAAATGGCAACCCACTCCAGTGTTCTTGCCTGGAGAATCCCAGGGACGGGGGAGCCTGGTGGGCTGCCGTCTATGGGGTCACACAGAGGCAGACACGACTGAAACGACTTAGCAGCAGCAACCCACCACCAGATTCTTCTCCCCTCTCCTCCCTCCAGGAGCGCAGTGGTCAGAGAATGAGCACAGCGGTAACAGGGTCTGACTGTCGCGGGGCAGCCGTCTCTCTGGCCTACCTGGGCCCTCTTGACCCTCTGGGCCTCTTCTGCAACCCCTGGGGGAAAAGCTTTAGAACAGCCATGAAATTCCAGAGTCACCGTGGAAAGAACAAGTATCCTCAAGTGCCTGTGCTTATTCTCAGACTTCTGACTTCTTTGAGATAACTGGACTTTACTCTTTATCAATAATAACTTAAGTGCTCACCATGTGCCCCTTTGCTAAATACATTATATGTATTATATCATATAATCCTGATGCAACACTCCAGGTGTTGGATGTTACTGTCCCCAAATTATAGGGAAGGAAACCAGTTCAAAGAATCTAACACATTATTGACTGGAGACATATTAACACTACAAGTGTTAGTTTCTGCAAAAATCCCCTGGTCAATAATATGTTAACTAACTCCTCCCAAGGACATTTGTATAGGGATGAGGGTCTGAACCAGTTCTCTCTAACCTTAAGGCCACACTCGGAATCTTATACTATGACACCATTTAAGAATTTTAGGGACTTAACCAGTGGTTAAGACTTTTTTGCCTTCTAATGCAGAGAGTGTGGGGTTTAATCCCTGGCCGGGGAACTAAGATCCCACATGCCTTAGTATCAAAAAACCAAAAACTATAAAACAGAAGCAATATTGTAACAAATTCAATAAAGACTTTTTTGTTCTGTTTTCGTCCCCATATCGCAGCTCCAGGCATCCTCATCCGGACACTTGCACGCTTGGCTCTCTGCCCTTGAGAGGATGTATCCTCAACACTCCTACCTCATGGAGGAGAGCCTCATTCCCCCAACTTGTCGGGGATCATCTGCTTAAACTAGGCCACAGCCAGAATCATTCATCCCAGAAGGGGCTGTGATTCATGTTTGAGCTTTGGAAAATGGTGTTGGTTTAATTTAAAGGGGAGAAGAAAGCAAAATAAAATGTTCAGATGCTGACAGATTTCTTTGGGGCTTAATTTGCATTCATTTTGTTTCCAGAGCATTTGATTTGTTTTTTTATTTTCAAACTGTGTTGTACCACATGCAAGGAAAATAGATTTACTTAATCTGGATCCTGTGATTTCATTGTTTATTGATGTCAATATGGAACAGACGAGGAGTATGAAAAGAGGAATATCAGGTGGTTTTCCATCTTCCCTCTGCAAAGCAAGGACCAGAATCACCAAGCCCAGGACTTCTAGAGGCTTCGACAAACTTCAGGGCTGACAGCCACACTATATGTCTCCTCCCCAGATCCTTCCTGGGAGCCATGTCAACCTTGACACTAGCACAAATAGGAGACCTTATTCCTCTCCTTATGAATAGGATATGTGTTGATGTTCCCAGTGTGTGTTTAAACACACTCTGCATGTAACCTGAGTGTTGAATTCACTGACCCACAAATATTTCAGAAGAGGGAAGCATTGGAGCCTGGCTTCTTACAGAGTCAGAGAAGCAGGCTTTCTGGGATGATGGGAAGTGGGGGCCAGGGCATGAAGTCCATCATTTAGGAAAATCACCATGGTTTCTTAGATCATGCCCCTGCCCTTGGTTGACCTTGTTCTCCACAGAGCAATCATCATAATACAATTATATCATCTTCTTTTTAAAACTTTACCATTTCTTACCAAAATAAATAAACAAAACAACACCCCATGTCTGATGCTGCCATTTACCTATACAATCATTTGACAATTATTTATTAAGTACTTGCTCTGTGCCAGCACAACCTAATTCTTTTTTCTAATCTTTAAAAAAAGACTTTAAAAAATTTATTTATCTATTTTTGGCTGTGCTGGGTCTTCACTGATTTGCACGGGCTTTCTCTAGTTTTGGCGAGTGGGGGGCTACTCTTCGCTGTGGTGCGCATCCTTCTCACAGAAGTTGCTTCCTGTATTGCCCAGCACAGGCTCTAGACGCTGGCTTCAGTAGTTCCGGCTCAGGGGCTCTAGAGCTCGGGCTCAGCAGTCTTGGTGCGTGGGCTTAGTTACTCGCCAGCATGTGGCATCTTTCTGGACCATGGATCGAACCCGCTGTCCCCTGCAATGGCAGGTGGCTTTTTATCCCCTGCGCCACCAGGGAAGTCCAGCACAAGCTAATTCTTACAGGCTCTCCAGGCATGTCTTCTCCGCCCCTTTCCCTCCACACACCAGCTCATTCCCTCTAAGCCCTCGTCCAGGCTGTTCCCTCCCCCACACCTATACGCCTGAGTTCTACCCAGCCTCAAGGACAACTCTTTCATCCCACTTTCTCTAAGAAACCTTCCCATTTCCCCCCTGGGCAGCATTCATCACTTCTCTGACTGCCTGCCACTCCTCCATCCCAGGAAGAAGCTGTTCCCCTCTCCGAGCTCCTGGACCGTCATGCTCTTTCCACACCCCTCTGTTCTTTCTTCCTGACTTGGCAGTATTTCTTCACTACTGTCCATTGAAAGCAAAGTGCATGCTTATCCTCCTCCCTCCACCGTAAGAATAGAATCAAGCAGCCATTCAGAATATTCTGAGTAAAGGGCTGCAGGAACAATTTCTGCTCAATTCCCACGCCCCCCTGTACTCATAATTAGGTCATTGATCACACTCTGCTTAATATTATAAATACCTGTGTACATAATAATTATAAACCACTGAAGGCTTTATTTATCTCGATTTATTTATCTTTTTATCTCCCACAGCATCCAAAAAGAAACTCCTTTCTCAAAGTGGGTACTCACTAAATGCTACTGAAATGAAAGAAAATAAAAGTAAATTCCTATGCTTCCAGGTGGGATTAGGGAGATCCTGGAAGATGACCTAAACAGTGGTGGGGGGAGGGTGGGGTGCATGCCAGATTGTCAGTGCAATTCAGCTAACATTTATTAGCTACATATATATATATGTGCAATAATACAGTGTGGTACTAATAATTAAGTTAATAATTAATATTAATCATTATTATTAGCTGAACACCTATTAAGTGGGCTATATTTGAGGGTCAAGTTAGAAAAACAAAGGTGACTGTGACATGACTCTGCTTTCCAGGAAGTCACAACAGAAATACAGAAGACAGAACTACATGACAAGGCAGCCAGACTCCACAGCAAACCCATGAGTGCTAGACTGAGGGCTTGAGCTGATCCACAACTAAGCACCCCGGGTCTATAATGATAAAGATAAAAAATTAAGTTCACTTTATTGAGTTTTTTAGTATGGCTAAATTTACTCCAAATAAAAGGACTGTTCATTACTCCAAGAGTACATTCTGTGGGAAGGAAGTGGACATTAAACATCCTTTCACACTGAAATAATGGGATAGTAAATGGGTGCTATTTGGTCTGAAAAAGAAAAGGCTGAGAACCTCATGTTGATCCTCCTAACTATTTTTGTTTTAATTTTGCTGCTTCATGAAATCCATACCTGGGATCCAACATACTGAACTTCGTAAAGTTGCAGGTGCGTTTGACTGTGTGGTGCGTAGACTGAAGACAAACCATGGAAGACATTCTCCAAGAAATATCACGGCCCTGTCTGCAGGGCTCCATCAGTCCCCTGCATGCTGGGGTACAGTGGTCCTAACTTCAGGCTGAGAACTGTTTGGAAACCTAAACTTTCATAAGAAGAGTCTGATTCTGTTCAGTGGACTGTCAAAAATAAGGCTCTCTTTGCAAACTTTTCCTCCAGGAATCCCGTCAAAGGTTTTCAGCAAAGATCAGGGAGAAAGTTCACCTCATGGTGCTAGTTGGGAGAGAACAGTAGTCAGTGTTAAAATTCCATCTCCCTTCTGCTCTCTAAGGAAGGAAATATTCAGGAAGAAAGAAAATAGAACAATAGTCTGATAGCACTGGTGGAAACTTACTGAAGCTGAAGTAACAGATTAGGGGGAAGAAAAGAAGAAAAGCTCTACCTGGAATGAAGGGGCAGAAATGCATGCTGTTTACAACCCTGCATTTGGAGGGAGGCTAAGAACACTTGAGAAAGCCACATCCTGAGTTCCAGATTGATAGTGCCTGCCTACAGCTGAGACAGAACATAAGAGAACAGCCTCTCCTACACCTATCTTCTCCACACTGCTGCTGCTGCTAAGTCGCTTCAATCATGTCCGACTCTGTGCGACCTCATAGACAGCAGCCCACCAGGCTCCCCCATCCCTGGGATTCTCCAGGCAAGAACACTGGAGTGGGTTGCCATTTCCTTCTCCAATACTAGCAAGTATCAAGTAAAAACAACACGGGCATACAGCTGGGAGGCTGCAAAAGGCAGATTCTCTCTGAGTAGCAGTGGAAATGGAGACGCAAATCCAATCAGAAAGATTAAAAGTGCAGCAGAGAACAGACTTGGATAAAACCTTGTAAATTAGTCTATACCATTAACAGGCTTCCCCGGTGGCTCAGAGGGTAAAGCACCTGCCCGCAATGCGGGAGACCTGGGTTTGATCCCTGGGTCGGCAAGTTCCCCTGGAGAAGGAAATGGCAACCCACTCCAGTATTCTTGCCTGGAGAATCCCATGGATGGAAGAGCCTGGTGGGCTACAGTCCATGGGGTCGCAAAGAGTCGGACACGACTGAGCGAGCTCACTTCACTTCATAAACAGAAGTCATCATTAGAGGAATTTGAAGATTTTGGTGCACTAAGGGTAACCACAGCAACAGCAAACTTCAAACACAGCCCAACTGCAACTAGATTAACATGCACTTCCAGCACCAAAGGGCTAAAAGGAAAGGAATGGTCATCTCCAAATGTTAAAAAATATTTGGACTCATCTCATTATCTTCTGTACTATATACATCTGGCCTTCCACAAAAAAATTATAAGGCATACAAAAAGACAAAGAAAACAGAGCCTGAGGAGAAAAGCAATCATTAGAACCAGATTCATAAATCATACAGATGTTGGAGCTATCAGATCAGTAATTTAAAATAACCATGATTAACATGCCAAAGGTTCTATTGGAAAAAAGCAAACAACATGGAAAATCAGATAAATAATTTCACTAGAAGGTTGAAAAGTATGAGAAAGAGCTAATGAAAATACAAAAAATCAAAAATGTAGGAGCAGAGATAATGAATGTTATCAATGAGCTAATCAGTAGACTTGACATAGCTGAAGGAAGAATCAGCAAATCAGTAAACCTGAAAATAGGTCAAAAGGAATTATCAAACTGAAACACACAAAAAATGCATAAACAGCAGAAATAAACCCAGCAGAAATAGCTTTCAAAAGTGAGGGAGAAAAAGAGAATTTCTTAGACAAACAAACAAAAAAACTTGGGAAATTCACTATCAGCAGACCTACTCTAAAAGAAATGTTAAATCTTCAAGCAGAAGACATATAATATAGTTCTTAAATTTGAATCTAAATAAAGAAATGAAGAAGCAAAATAAAATTTTCCGTATTTTTAATTTCCTAAAAGATACCTCACTGTTTAAGGCAAAAAGAGTAGCAAGGTATTATATGTTTGCAGCATAGGTTAAAGTGAAATAATATAACTACAATGGCACAAAGAATGGGAAGAGGGAGTTGGGAATATAGTGTTATGAGGGTCTTTACATTTCCCTTGAAATGGTATAATGTTATTTTAAGATAGACTCAGATTATTTTTAAATGTGTATTATAACCCTAGGATAATCACGAAAATAAATAATACATCAATAAAGGAGATAAAAGTAGAATTGTAAAAAAAAAATTCTAATTAAACACAGAGAAGGTAGAAAAAGAAAATGTAAGCAAAGAATAATTGGAACAACAAAAATCAAGAAGCAAGACGGTAAGTTTTAGTCCCACCATATAAATAACCACATTAAACACGAATGGTCTAAATACACCAGTTAAAAAGGCAGATATTATCAGACAGGATTTTTTTTAAAAGACCAGATTCTATACTATCTTCCAGAATCCTACTTTTAATATAAAAGCACAGGTTAAAAGTAAAAGGATAGAGAAAGATACACATGCAAACATAACCAAAAGGAAGCTGGAGTCACCATATCAATTTCACATGAAGTAGACTTCAGATCAAGGGATACTGTCGGATAAAGAGAGACATGGCATAATGATAAAGGGGTCATTTCAACAACATAACAAGTATAAATGTGTATGCATCTGGCAACAGATCTTCAAAAACAAAGATCTGTTCTCGACTGGTAACAGAAGGTACTTGCACTCTAGGCTCTGGCCACACATCCTACAGCCTTGAACTCTCAAATATTAACAAGATATATGCATGATATATTCATATCAATTCAAAGAATTTCTTGAAGGATAAGCAGCCTACTCATTTCTATAGCTATTTTAAATTTTATTTCCTAATCTAGTCAAACCATTAGAAAGTTGTGCTCCTGAGAGGCACTATTTCAGTTCCTTATGGAACTGTTTTCTTAATCGTACTTTGATGTTCTGCCAGCAACTTGAACTTAGAGATGTTATAAGAAACGGCCCTATAAAAATCCTTATTGGGTTTAACATAGGGTTATTGTTGAGAAACCTATCCTTTAGAGCACATAGTATTCTCTTCATAGGGTCCCCTGAAAGAGATTTTTTTTTAGGTTTAAGAACTAGGAAAATCTCTATTTCTCTGGTCAAAATTCTCTACTTCTTTTGGCTTCTGGGAAATTTGCTCAGAGGCAAATTTAAGCCCATGGAAATTGATAGCATGCTTTTTTGTACTAACTTTACCCCTGAATTTATTTTATTTTCCCATCATCCCAATTTTCCCATCTGTTTATTTTTCTTCTGCTATGCCTTTACTGTACTTATCTTTTAAAATCAAATTTATTGAGGTATAATCTGCATGTAACAAAATAAACCCATCTTAAGTGTACTGTTCAATGAGTTTTGGCAAGTATTACCATCTTGTTATTGTTAGCCATTTGAAAGCAATTTTGAAATAAGCAAAAGTAAAACTAAATGTCACAAGGCAGTCTGTGCTAAGCATTATCATAGAGATATAATCAAATTATTATGGGAGTATGAGAGAGGATAAAAAAAATCTGACTGGAGGGATAGTGGGGTGAAGGATGAGGGATCTTAAGAGAAAAAGTCTCATTTTAAAAAGTAGTATCTCACCTTAAAATTTAAAGATGGAATTGAAAGGATCGAAGTACCAGGAAAGGCAATTTGGATAAGAAAATGTCTGAGTAAAAGAATTACGTGAAAGACACAGGCACTGGTTCAGTTTGGCTGGAGTGGAAAGTGAGCAAGAAAGGAGTAAGGGGAAGGAGCCTTTAGCCACGTGGCAGGAAGTTCTGAAAGCTACATGGTGTCTTCTTACATCATTGTGCAGGTGATAGGGAGCCACTGGAGGTATCCGGCAGAGAAGAAACATAATGAGATTTCATTTATTTTTTTAAGAATACGTTTATTTTGTCACCGTACTGGGTCTGAGCTGCAGCACGTGGGATCTAGCTTCCCGACCAGGGAACAAATCTGGGTCCCCTGCATTGGGAGGGTGGAGTTTTCGTCACTAGGCCACCAGGGAAGTCCCTGAGAAGTGTTTTAGAAAGATTACTTTAGAAGCAGTGTGAGAACTAGATGGGAAGCTTTGATGGGAGGTAGATAGGGCAGCAGGGAGGCAGCTTCTTCCTTGGTCCAGGAGAGAGAGAGAGGACCTGGAGCAATCATTATGAGATCGAGAGATGGAATGGGGTGCCCTATGCTGGGAAATCTCTAGGAAGGGTCAAAGAATTAGCTGTGAGAATGAGTGAGAGAGACACTGACTATATTGATGAATGAGGGACAGGCTTTCGCATGATTCCTGCTCTGGAAATACTGCCAGGGCCTGGTGTCTTCCTTCTCCCAACCTCAGCCAGCAGAGAAAGCACAAGTTCCCAACCCCAAACTAACCCCTGCTTTTCTGGTGGGAGTAAGAGGGATAACCCAGTCGGGGCTTGTCATGGTAGTCAGTTCCTTTACAGTTAACCAGAGCCAATAGCATATATAATAACAATAGCTAGCTGTTGTTGTTCAGTTGCTAAGTCATGTCTGACTCTTTGTGACCCCATGAACTGCAGCACACCAGGCTTGCCTGTTCTTCACTATCTCCCAGAGTTTGCTCAAACTCATGTCCATTGAGTCAGTGATGCCATCTCATCCTCTGTCACCCCCTTCTCCTCCTGTCCTCAATCTTTCCCAGCATCAGGATCTTTTTCAATGAGTAGGCTCTTTGCATCAGGTGGCCAAAGTATTGGAGCTTTAGCTTCAGCATCAGTCTTTCCAATGAATATTGAGGGTTGCTTTCCTTTAGGATTGACTGGTTTGATTTCCTTGTGGTCCAAGCGACTCTCAAGAGTCTTCTCCAGCACCACAGTTTGAAAGCATCAATTCTTCGGTACTCAGCAGTACTTTACTTCAATTTTTTAAAGTAAAACGATAATAACTAACACTTAAAATAGCAGTCTATGTGTGGTACTTCACATATGTTAACTCATTACTTCCCACAGAATTCCTACGAATAGGAACTATTATATACCCATTTAACAGATGGAAGAATTGAGGCACAGGAAAATAAGAGTCTTGCTTGAAATGCATAGCTGGTAAATGGCAGAGCCAAGAATCAAACCAGGCATGTGATTTCAAAGTTCAGGTTCTGTGTCATTATGTTCTAATCATGATTGCTCTGGACCCTGTAATAATTTCCCAACTCACATGGTCACCCAGAGAGTGAAAGCCTCTCACTGTCTTACAGTAGGAGTTGCTGATATTCCTGGCTGAAAGATTAATAAGAACATGAGGAAAAGCATTGAAGGTCAGTATCTATGGTATGTTTGGTGCCCCATCAGTCATCAGGTATGAGCACACAGAGTGTTAGGCAAGATGCTATATATGAACGGCAACCAAGACTATTGCAAAATACGGAATAGACATAACAAAAAATACTGCTAAAATCAATGGCCATAGGTATACATGAGTATATGTATTCTTGTGTGTCTGGAAAATGTGTTATTGACAACGGTTGATATTGGCTGAAGCAATGGCCTATCACTCACAGACACCAGAAATTCCTGGAAAGCCATCCACCAGCTAGTTAATGATTTGAAAGACAGCCTTGGAAGGTTGAAGGTCTAGTTGAGCGGGCGAAGGTCTAGTTGAGCTAAAACAAACTCAAAGCAGATTACCAGTCTTCAGAAATGCTGGACTTGGACATATTCTGTGAAAACATAATGGTGACCCGGAGCCATCACAAAACCAAAGTCACACAATTTTAAAAAGTAGACTAAGCCCCGGGAATTCCCTGGTGGTCCAGTGGCTAAGACTCTGAGCTCCCAGTGCAGGGGGCCCAGGTTCGATCCCTGGTCAGGGAGCTAGATCCCACATGCTACAACTAAGACCCAGAGCAGCCAAATAAATAAATAAAAATTTAAAAAAAAAAAAAAATAAAAAGTAGACTAAGCCTGGATTTTTTTTTTTTTTCCAGAAAAGCCTCCACATTTAAGCTGTAGGCAATGCCTGTCCTCCTTTCATCACCTCATGTATGAGATTTGGCCACCCATACATTTAAGCAACAGATGGGAACTATGTGAATGTGTGCACATAGTTGGAATCAACAAATATTAAAGTCTGCATATGGCATCATTTTAAATTTATACCAACTCTCTAAGATACTGGAATGATTCCTTATCACAGAAGATTGTGTGGTTATTTGTTCATTCATTCCTGCAGGCACTGTGCCAGGAACTGAGGGAGTGAACAAAGCATAATCTAAGAGTCTGCCCTCAGGACACCTAGTGTCGGTAAACAGGTGCATATGAGGCCAGCTGAAGAGGGCCCCAAGGTCGCTGAGAGCACGGAAGGAGGGACACTGAGCTGTTGGGTCAGGGCAGCTCTGGGGAGGAAGGGACTTTAGGAGAACCCATGAAGCCCACTGGGAGAACTGTAGTAGGAAATTAAACTTTTTGTGTTCTTTTCTGTTTGTTTAATTCTGCTATAACATTTTGTTACCTAAAGGACTATCCTTTAAGCAAAAATTATACTCTCCCAGGGCCAAAAAAAAAAAAAAAGAACAAAAAACTAGGCTGGGAGGAAAGGGATAACAAGACTAGACATTGCCAATGGAAGAGAAGAGATCACATATGTGCAAACATAAGTTGTCCAGAAAAATTCCCTCAGGAAAGAAAGGGCTATCCCATGTATAAACTTTCACAAAATCTCTAATATTTTAAGGGGCCGTTTCAAGTATTTTGAACATTAAAATTGTCCTATTGAGGGAGGCTGTGCTGTGTGCTTAGTTGCTCAGTCGTGTCCTGCTCTTTGCAACCCCATGGACAGAGGAGCCTGGAGGGCTACAAGAATACTGGAGTGAGTTGCCAGGCCCTCCTCCAGGGGATCTTCCCAACTCAGGGATTAAACCGGGTTCTCCTGTATTGCAGGCAGATTCTTTACCAGCTGAGCTACCAGGGAAGCCCTTGAGGGAGGTTCAGTTCAGTTCAGTCACTCAGTCGTGTTCGACTCTTTGCGACCCCATGGACTGCAGCATGCCAGGCATCCCTGTCCATCACCACCTTCCAGAGTTTACTCAAACTTATGTCCATTGACTTGGTTATGCCATCCAATCATCTCATTCTCTTTCATCCCCATCTTCTCCTACCTTCAGTCTTTCCCAGCATCAGGATCTCTTCCATTGAGTCAGTTCTTCCTATCAGGTGGCCAAAGTTTTGGAGTTTCAGCTTCAACATCAGTCCTTCCAATGAACACCCAGGACTGATCTCCTTTAGGATGGACTGGTTGGTTTTCCTTGCAGTCCAAGGGACTCTCAAGAGTCTTCTCCAGCACTACAGTTCAAAAGCATCAATTCTTCGGTGCTCAGCTTTCTATATAGTCCAACTCTCACATCCATATATGACTACTGGAAAAACCAGAGCTTTGACTAGGTGGACCTTTGTTGGCAAAGTAATGTCTCTGCTTTTTAATATGCTGTCTAAGTTGGTCATAACTTTCCTTCTAAGGAGCAAGTGTCTTTTAATTTCATGGCTGCAGTCTCCATCTGCAGTGATTTTGGAGCCCCAGAAAAATAAAGTCTGTCACTGTTTCCATTGTTTCCCCATCTATTTGCCATGAAGTGATGGGACCAGATGTCATGCTCTTAGTTTTCTGAATGTTGAGTTTTAAGGCAACTTTTTCACTCTCCTCTTTCATTTTCATCAAGAGGCTTTTTAATTCTTCTTCGTTTTCTGCCATAAGGGTGGTGTCATCTGCATATCTGAGGTTATTGATATTTCTCCCAGCAATCTTGATTCCCTGGCATGCTGCAGTCCATGGGGTCGCAAAGAGTCGAACATGACTGAGTGATGTGCTTCATCCAAACCAGTGTTTCTCATGAAAATAACCACAAACTGGTGGCTCAGATGGTAAAGCATCTGCCTACAATGCGGGAGAGCTGGGTTCAATCCCTGGGTTGGGAAGATCTCCTGGAGAAGGAAATGGCAACCCACTCTAGCATTCTTGCCTGGAAAATCCCATAGATGGAGGAGCCTGGTAGGCTACAGTCCATGGGATTGCAAAGAGTTGGACATGACTGAGTGACTTCACTTACTTCCACTTTCATGCTAAATCTTGGTGTTTATACAAAACATCTGATGAAATTGTGTTGGATGTTGTACATGAAGTTTTTTAAGATCAGTTTTTGAAAGTGACAAAAGGAATTCCCTGGTTGTCTAGTGGTTAAGGTTCTGTGCTCCGTGCAAGGGGTCAGGGTTCAATCCCTGGTCAGGGAACTAGATCCCACATGCGACAACTAAGAGTTCATATGCCATAACTAAAAGATCCTGCATGCTGCAACCTAGACCCAGTAGAACCAAATAAATAAATATATATTTTAAAAAAGTAAAGCAATATAGTTGTTTTGAATATAATTTCTTCATAGGTGAAGTCATACTATATTTACATAATTACATATCCTGCCTTTTTCACTTGATATTACAGTGTCAATATTTTGCACAAAATTCAAAACTCTTTAAAAATTAAGAAACATCCAGGTAATATGTAGTCATTTGTGGAGATCATGAACAGCTAGCAATAGAAAAAATGAAAAATCCAAACCGTTCTTATGCAAATAGGCACATAGCTTAGGATAAAATTTTATTATACACACAAGCAAAAAGGGCTTTATACCAAACAACTTAAACAAATGTGAAAATATTATGCTCTGAAAAACTATTAGATGATTCAAAAATTCACTTCAGCAATGACAAAGACACTGATGCTGATATCTGCAATGAGTTAAATAGAACTGATGAAATGTACATGAAGAAAGGCAATATTTATAAACTTATATACTATGCCATAGAATATATACTTTGAATCTTCAAGAGTAAATATAACACGAATTAAACATTACTTTAAATGTCATCTATAGCCCTAAAAGTAAATGTATCACTCTCTCTGATGGGAAAACCCTGTTTTTTGGTATCTTCTTATTGAGAAAATATGGAATTCCCTTGATTTGGGATAAATGATTCATTTAGGCTTTCTTGACCAGTCCCTGTGGAATATCTAATAAATACAAGTAGTAAAAGAAAAATTAGTAACTCAAAAGCTTGCAGTAGCTTTGGCTCGTTTAACATTGGGGTAAACAACTCTTACACCTATATGCCTACAGGATAGCAGAGGACAAAGTTGGATACCTGAAAGTCCACAATCGTTCCCGTTTGCCTATAGGGTAAATCGAACACCAACAACTTAACATTCACGTGCCTCCACAATTGGTCAACTGATCTTACATGTTTCCACATCTGTCTTTCAGTCTTTGCCTCATCCACTCAATGTCCAGACAAATGAAACCACCCAGCATTTCAGTGCCAGTTCCAAAGGTTCAGCTTCTGTTCTTTTGCTCATGTTGTCCTCTCTGACTATAATGGCTTTCCCCTCCTGCTCCCTACCATTGCCAGACGTCTACATCTTTTCCCTTTCCAAGGTCCATCTCAAATACCTCTGTATCATTCTACACTTGAATAGAAGGAGGCTTATTTTCTGTAATCCCAAATCCAGATCCCAAGGGCTCTGCACCAGTGGCCTCTCTGCTTGGTTGGGAGTCGAGAGGTAGATTCTCAGCAGGAGTGGTCTTGAAGGTGAGTGAGGTCAGTCCAGGTAATAATAACAAGCACTTAGATAACACCAGAACGATCATAGCTAACTCTAATACAAAATTTGCTATGCATTAGGCACTCTATTAATTATTTCCCACAGATTAATTCATTTGATCTTCACAAGAATCTCATGAAGCAGGTACAGTGTCATCCATAATTTATGAATGAGGAAACGAAAACCCAGTGTAAGTAACTTACCCACACTGGCTGGGCTACGAGTAACAGAACTGAGAAAATATGAACTTGACCGTTACGCTTTTCCACCTTTGGACTACCAGAAAAAAAAGAAATCGGTTGTGGGCCGGATGACAGATGGTAACTGGGCGGTATGGAGGCCCGTGCATTTGTTTGGGTGAAGAAAGGGACAAACAATAAGCATGAAGAGAGATAACAAGTGAGGGAACAGAGTGGGATCCATCCAGGGCTTTCTTCCCGCTCTGGACTAATTTCAGGATCCTAAAGAAATATACTGCTGCCAGCTGTATTGGAAGATGCAGAGCATTTTAGGTACCTCATTACTTTTAAAATTACTAATAAGCCTGTCACATCTCCCCCATTAACCAGATGCTCCTTGAGGATCCATATTCAATTCACTTACTATAGTACCTAAAACTATACTTTGCACATGGTAATTAATCAATAAAATATTGTTAAATATCACAAACCATCAGTCCTCGGTTCAACTGGCTCTTTTTAATAAAGTGAACACATGTTAAAAGTATTTTAGGAAGATTTATATCCAACACTTTAAAAATAATTCCTAATTATTTTTCTTTATTGGATTTTGTTAGTTTTTTTTTAATTGTTTGTCTTCCCCAAGTAGTATATAAGCTACACAAGGGCAGAGACGTCATTCTTGCTTATCACTGTATTTCTGGCATGCTAGAACAAGGCTTGGCACTTTTAAAAGAACTTGGTAAATACTCATGAATATTTGAAAAAGAATGGACTTTGGAAATGCTCGCCAGATCTTTGTTGGGCAGTTTTTATTCTTGCCAACCAATCCTGACTTCGCGTATCAATACTATTCCATTACCCCTAAAGCGAGCACATGCCATGAAGTACAAGGAGCAGAAAGGGTATGGCTGGAGTGGGTTGGGGGTGGAGGATAGACACAGTCTCACACGGAGCATAGCATTTTGTCCCTTTTCAAATCTCCATTGCGCATCTCTGTCCACAGGGAGCTCCAGGCCTGCCAACTGGTCATCCCGCCACCCTCTCAGGCCGCTACCTCTATCACTGCAGGTTCCCAGGTGTCCTTCCTCCCAGACTCTACCCTGCCACTTGGCCCTGAAAAATTCAGGCTCTCCAGTTTACCTCTTCACACCTGTGGTCCCTCAGGATCCAATATCCTTAGAAGGAAGCATGAGAACTAAAAGAATTTTTCTCTTTTGTTTTTCTGCCACCCACAAAGACCTGAATTTGAATTCAAGTTTTTCCGTTTTATAAGTGCATGCATGCTCAGTCGCTTAGTCGTGTCTGGCTCTTGGCAGCCCCATGGACTGTAACCCACCAGGATCCCCTGTCCATGTGATTCTCCAGGCAAGAATACTGGAGTGAGTTGATCTTCCTGACCCAGGGATTGAACTCATGTCTTGTGCATGTGTGTGTCTCCTGTATTGGCAGGTGGATTCTTTACCACTGTGTCACCTGGGAAGCCCAGTTATTATGAGGTGGCTACAATGCCAAAGAGTGAAAAAAAAAATTAAAAAAAAAAAACAACCTGGTAAACAATGCCAAAGAGTGCTCAAACTACCGCACAATTGCACTCATCTCACATGCTAGTAAAGTAATGCTCAAGATTCTTCAAGCCAGGCTTCAGCAACACATGAACCATGAAATTCCAGATGTTCAAGCTGGTTTTAGAAAAGGCATTGGAATCAGAGATCAAATTGCCAACATCTGTTGGATCATTGAAAAAGCAAGAGAGTTTCAGAAAAACATCTACTTCTGCTTTACTGACTATGCCAAAGCCTTTGACTGTGTGGATCACAATAAACTGTGGAAAATTCTGAAAGAGATGGGAATACCAGAGCACTTGACCTGCCTCTTGAGAAACCTATATGCAGGTCAGGAAGCAACAGTTAGAACTCGACATGGAACAGACTGGTTCCAAATAGGAAAAGGAGTACATCAAGGCTGTATGTTGTCACCGTGCTTATTTAACTTTTATGCAGAGTACATCATGAGAAATGCTGGGCTGGAAGAAGCACAAGCTGGAATCAAGATTGCCGGGAGAAATATCAATAACCTCAGATATGCAGATGACACCACCCTTATGGCAGAAAGTGAAGAGGAACTAAAAAGCCTCTTGATGAAAGTGAAAGAGGAGAGTGAAAAAGTTGGTTTAAAGCTCAACATTCAGAAAACGAAGATCATGGCATCTGGTCCCATCACTTCATGGGAAATAGATGCAGAAACAGTGGAAACAGTGTCAGACTTTATTTTTTTGGGCTCCAAGATTACTGCAGATGGTGACTGCAGCCATGGAATTAAAAGACACTTGCTCCTTAGAAGAAAAGCTATGACAAACCTAGACAGCATATTAAAAAGCAGAGACATTACTTTGCCAACAAAGGTCCATATAGTCAAAGCTAAGGTTTTTCCGGTAGTCATGTATGAATGTGAGAGCTGGACCATAAAGAAAGCTGAGCACTAAAGAATTGATGCTTTTGAACTGTGGTGCTGGAGAAGACTCTTGAGAGTCCCTTGGACTGCAAGGAAATCCAACCAGTCCATTCCCAAGGAAATCAGTCCTAAATATTCATTGGAAAGACTGATGCTGAAGCTGAAACTCCAATACTTTGGCCACCTGATGTGAAGAACTAACTCAATGGAAAAAGACCTTGATGCTGGGAAAAATTGAAGGCAGGAGGAGAAGGGGACGAAAGAGGATGAGATGGTTGGATGGCATCACGGACTCAGTGGACACGAGTTTGAGCAAGTTCGGGGAGTTGGTGATGGACAGGGAAGCCTGGCATGCTGTAGTCCATAGGGTCGCAAAGAGTCAGACGCAGCTGAGTGACTGAACTGAACTGAAGTGAGCCTAAGAAAGCATCCCATTCTGCCCTTGTTGGCAGGTTGTTAATGCCGAGTGCATAAGAGCCGTGATAAGAGCACAGGATGGTTTTCGGCTAGTCCATCATAATTGCCTCACAAATACTTGTCAGCTGCTTGATTCTCATGGTAGTTATACAAATTATACTTAAAATTGAAGACTCTTGGCTGCTCTCTAAAAGGCAGTCATTTGAGGCAGCTCTTAAGAATTCGTAAAAAAAAAAAAAAAAGATAACTCAGGCTAGGAATGCCTGGCCAGATAAACCAAAGTCACTTTGGCAGGGAGAAATGTAAAGGAGAGGACATTTATCCAAAACAAAGGAAATAAAGAATTCCTCTCCAAGGCCAAGATGGGCTCCCTAACTAATGATGTGAAAGATAAATTAAACCATGTGATGCTGTGTATAATTTGGAACATTTGAAAGGTCAGCTTGGATCAGAGTGTAACATTTTTTCTTTTTACTTTTTATGAAGTCAGTTCTTGCAGAGACATGACAGTTCTGATAGCTCCTACAATTGGAATCATTCAAGTGATGCACAGGGAAGTTTAAAGTTTAAAAACTTATGCCTAAGAATCCATTAAAATCTGACTAAGTAATCGCGAAGGAGGGACAGAGACATCTGATATTTGGCACAGAGATAGCACTGATGAAGTTCTCTCACACACAAGCGCAGGGCCAGAGTCCGTAGAGAAATACCTCTACCACCTCAGTCATGTTCTGTCCCTGCTCCTTTGGCATATTTCTCTTCTCTCAGCACTTCCTTCCCCACCTGACCTTTCTCCCTATTTCACTGAGAAAACAGAAACTCTCAAAAGAGAGCTTCCCATGCTTCCACCCGCAGTCTGTCTACCCACTGGCACGGTGACTCAGTACCCTCCACTTCCTCTCCTCCTCTGATGGGTGGACTTCCGGCGCTCCTAAACAAAGCCAGCTCCCCTGTTTCACCTTGACCCAGCCCCTCTCGCCTATTCGAGGACATCCTTCCAAGATCTCTCTCTTCTCTTCCTTGCACTAGTTCTTCATATCCATTGGCTGATTCCCATCAGTCTAAAAACATGGTATTATTTCTCCCGTCTTAAAAAGAAACAAATAAAATACAGAGAACTCCTGACCCACGTTCATCTCCAACCACATACTTTTAGTCTGCTCCCTTTTGGAGTAACACTCCTCAAAGGAGCATCTGAATTTGCTCTGTCCAATTACACTCCTCTTTCTTGCTTATGTTCACTGCAGTCCAGCTGCTGCCCCCACCACTGCCGCAGATCTGCTCTTGTCAAAGTCTCCAGTGGCTTCTGCTTTGTGAGACCAGGCATCAGTCGCGGTGTTCATCTTAGGTGACCTCTCAGCAACATGTGATGTGGTTGATCTTGCCCCCCTTGAGGCACCAACTTCACATGTCTTCCTGCATATCGTACTCTCCTGCTTTTTTAAAGTTTACTTTATCTTATTTTTGACAAGGCTGGATCTTTGTTGCCTTGTGAGGTCCTTCTCTAGTTGTGGCTAACGGTGCAGTACACCCGCATCTCATTGTAGCGGCTTCTCTTGCTGCAGAGCATTGGCTCCAGGCGCATGGGTCTCGGCAGTGCAGCATGTGGGCTCAGCTGTTGTGGCTCATGGGCTCTAGAATGTAGGCTTGGTTGCTCCAAGGCATGTGGATTCCTCCGGGACCAGGGATGGAACCCATGTCTCCTACACTGGCATGTGGATTCCCACCCAATGCACCACTAGGGAAGTCCCAACACACTCTCTGATTGTTGTCTGCCTCATCAGCTGATGTTTCACAGTCAATGCCTGTTGACTTACGTCCCCCATCTTACCAGTCCCTGAACACTGCAGTGTCCCGAATGTTCAGTCCTTGATCTCTGCTCCATCGACGCTCACTTCCTCAGTGTTCTCAGCCAGTCTCTTGGCTCTAAACACCTACTCCAGGCTGATGATTCCCAAGTTATTTTTTAAAATTTTTATCTTTTATTTAGTAACAGTATATGCTTAGTCAACATGCCCATCTGAATGTCCAACCATCCTCCCAGAGGTAACACGCTCAAGACTCAGCTCCTGCTAATCCCTCCTGTTCACCCCACATACACAGTGATTCCACCTTTCCAGTGTCTGAGGCCAAAAACCTTGGCTCATTCTTGATTCCTTTTCCTTTTTCACCGAAACAGATCCATTAACAAATCCTATTGGTGCTTCCTGCAAAATATATCTAGAATCCTATCACTTCTTGCCACCTTTACCTCCCTGGTCCAAACTGCCATCATTCCTCCTCTGGATTACATGCACCCACCTTCTAAATGGCTTGCCTATTTCTAGTCTCAGTCCCAATGGTCTACTCTTATCATTGCAGTCAGAGTAAGTCACTGGAGGTCAGATCAGGTAGCACGTCTCTTCAGGAGCTCGAAAGCCTCTCTTTCCTTGGAGTAAAAGTCAGTGTCCTCCGTGGCTCTACACACTGTGTCCGTCATCTCTCTAACCTCACCTGTCACTCCCCCTCTCTCCCTCTATTCCAAACACACTAGTTTCCTTATTTTTGTCTTGGGCCTTTGAGGGAGGTGCTCAGTTTAGGACTTTTGCGGTTGCCATTCCCTCTGCCTGGAATGCTTTCCCCCCAGCATCCATATGGCTAAGTCCTCATCTTCAGGTTTCTGCTCAAGTGTCAGCATCTACTGAGGTCCCTCCCAAACACCCTTTAAAACTGCAACCCCACCTTTGGAACTCCTATTCCTCTTTCTTTTTTTTTTTTCAAAAACTCCCTCTCTCTCTCTCTGTTGTATTTTTTGGCACTTATAACCCTAACACACTACA
Organism: Ovis aries; assembly: GCF_016772045.2. NCBI lineage: Eukaryota > Metazoa > Chordata > Mammalia > Artiodactyla > Bovidae > Ovis > Ovis aries. Next base: position 63,881,702 of record NC_056065.1, read on the forward strand.
CAGTTACTTATTGCCTTCCTGCCTCCTATAGGCTGTAAATGCCACGAAGGCAGGGATTTTTGTCTGTTTTGTTCTCTGATGTACCTCCAGCAACTGCGCTAGTGCCTACACATAGCAGGCAATTTAGACAAGCATTGGTGGTGGTGGTATTGGTAAGCAGACTCATAAAGAGCATCTCTGGAAAACAAATACTCTCTCGCTGCTCCAGAAATTAATTCATCTCAAGTAGAAGATAAATTCATTCTCAGGCTAAATATACTTTTGCTGTACTGAGATTATACAACATCAATCACAACAGCAGCAGTTGTAACTCTCATGTTGTGCTTTCCATTTTGCACTGTTCTTTCTCCCATACAGCTGCATTTTATCCTCAGAAAAACTCTGAAATTGAACAGGGCAGAATGTGTCGATCCCATTTTACAGATGAGGAAGATAAGGCCCAGAGCAGTGAAACGTGCCCCTTGAGGGTTATCCAGGCGATGAGTACAAAACTGGGAGGAAGCCTGGTCTCCTGACTCCAAGATCAGGACTATTGTTGCTATACCAGTCAGCTTCTAAAGAAATAACCGGTCCTTCCCTGAGTATTCAGATGAGTCCTGTTAGGACCAGGGGCCATCACTATCCTAATTTGGGTCTTAATTAATTCAGTAAGTATTAAGCGAGCATTTCTTATGTTCCAGCCTTGTTCTAAACACTGGGCATACAGTACAGGATAACACAGAGCAGGACAGGTTATGCTCTCACAGGGTCTATATATATTTTTTAATCTTATTTATTTATTTATTTATGGCTGTACTGGATCTTTTTTTGCTGCATGGGCTGCATGAGCTTTTCTCTAGTTGCAGTGAGCAGGTGCTGCTCTCTAGTTGCAATGCACTCGAGTTTCTCATTGTGGTGGCTTCTCTTGTAGCAGAGCATGGGCTCTAGGGCACTCGGGCTGCAATAGTTTCGGCATGGAGACTCAGTGGCTGTGGCTTCCAGGCTCTAGAGCACAAGTTCAGCAGCTCTGGCCCACAGGCTCAGTTGTTCCTCAGCCTGTGGGATCTTCCTGGACCAGGGATCAAACCTGGCAGGTGGATTCTTCACCAGTGAGCCACCAGGGAAGCCTACAGAGAGATGTCGATAAACAAATAAACATCACCTAAAAGATGTTGGGGTGAGAGTGCTCTGATGAGGAAAGGAATAGAAATCGATGGGGAATTAAGGAGATGAACTATTTAGAGATGCCCAGTAATAGTTTATTAACAACCCACAAATCCTTCCTCTACCAGTGGGGTGGACAATGCTTCAGATTCTCTGGTGGAAACATGACAAAATGTGTGATTATACATTTGAATAACAAAGATGTTCAAGATTCTCTTTCTAGATGCTAGAAAAGCTAAATAAAATAGCCTAGTGGACTGTTTGAGAAGACGGAATCAGGAGAGACAGCCCTGAGTTACAGAAATACAATTTTGTTGAAGACAGAAGAGCTTTCTAACATATGAAGTTGCCCAGCAATCAAACAGCCTGGACGTGAGCTCCCTGTCATCAAAAGTATCCAATAAGTGACTGAATGACCTCTGGAGCTTCTTCCAACTGCAAATCTGATTGTTCCCTATTCTGTGGAGCCTCTCTCTACCTGAAGTCACCATTAGCTCTGCTGGGCAATGGGGTGAAGACAGGCATGAAAATCTGGCCCCAAATAGTGATTCTCTTGACAGCCCTCCCAAGGGGACGAGCAGTCACCTGACTGTTGGCCCTAGATCCTTCCAGCAGCAGCTCAAGCTGACTCTCCTGCAGGGAGAGTAGGGGCACATTCTCTCCTAGCTGTATCCTGTAAGACTTATCAAGGACGCACAGCTAAAAGAGGTGCTCTGCCTGGGTTGTTTGTCTTTGTCAGTCTCTCTACACTCACTGACAGTTCAGCCACCAGTGATTACAAAAGGGAGAATTATGTCCCAGACAGGAGGCCTTCCTCTCTGGATGTTCACTTGGCAATGTCCACCCCTACAGGTTCGAGATCCCTACCTGCTAACAACATCCCTGGATGATAGTCACCCACCTTCCTCTGCCTTTCAGTCATTTCCCATTTCCTCCACTAATCCTGGCAACCAGACTTCCAGGATGACTGCATGCTGGCCCAGGAAAAACATCATGGGACAGACACTGGCAACAACTACTAATATTACCCCCATTTATCCATCACTTCCTGTGGGCCAGAGTTTGCCAGAAACTCTGTATGTAGCGAGATGAACTAACCTCTATCTTAGAGCCAAAGAATTCATGCTTTTGAACTGTGGTGCTGGAGAAGACTCTTGAGAGTCCCTTGGACTGCAAGGAGATCCAACCAGTCCATCCTCAAGGAAATCAGTCCTAAATATTCATTGGAAGGACTGATGCTGAAGCTGAAACTCCAATACTTTGGCCACCTGATGGGAAGAACTGACTCATTAGAAAAGACCCTGATGCTGGGAAAGATTGAAAGCAGGAGAAGGGGACAACAGAGGATGAGATGGTTGGATGGCATCACCAACTCAATGGACATGAGTTTGAGCAAGCTCGGGCAGTTGGTGATGGACAGGAAAGCCTGGCCTGCTGCAGTCCATGGGGTCGAAAATAGTCAGACATGACTGAGCAACTGAACTGAACTGAACTGAACTGATGTGGCTGGGACATACTTAAGAGAACTTCAGTTGGGCAGTCTGACTAGTGGTGGTGGCTTTTGCTTGCTGAGTGAGATATGCCAGCCACGGGGCCTAGAGAGGTGCTGGAGGGAATAGAGGGGCTGGAGGGGGAGCTGGGCCAGGGAAGCTGAGAAAAGTGAGGGCAGGGGGACCATGGTAGTTTGTAGGGAGGACATGGGGAGGTGGGGAGCAGTTGTTGGAAGAAGAGATATGAACCTGCTGCCATAAGGGGAAGAACCAAATTTCTCCCTAAAGTTGCATGGAACATTTTGGAAATTTTGGTGATTTAGACTGTAATGCCTGCTATCTCTTGGTAAAATGTTTGGTAAAAATCTTTATCAATTAGTACCTAGAGACTGTCTGTGATTTTCAGGGGGTACAATTAATGCACCAGGGTTCAAGGTGAGAGTCAAGTGGTCAAAAGAGGTGGTATTACAATATATTCACATTATCTCATTCAGTCAACAGTCCAAAAAGGTAGGCATTATTATACTCATTCTACAGTGAGTGGGGGGAAAAAGATTACTGAATAATTATCTGTAGATGCTCTTGCCAACTACAATGTAAAAGAAGGGAGACAATTTTACACTTATATCTGTCCATTCTGACTCTGTGCCTGTAAGTAAGGAGAATGGTGAGTGGGGATACTTCATTCTGTTTATGGTCATTGCCCAGGTCGTTCTTTTTTCTTTCAATTTTTATTTATTTGGCTGTGCCAGAGTCTTAGTTGTGGTATGCGGGAATCTAGTTCCCCAACCAGGGATCGAACCCAGACCCCCTGAATTAGAAGTGTGGAGTCTCAGCCACTGGACCACCAGGGAAGCCCCAGGCCCTTCTTGATTTGCTCCAGATCTTCCCCTGTTTCCCTCTAGCATCTCCTCATTCTGGGCCAAGTCCTTCTCTTTGCTCCTCACTCTGCCCCGTGGACTGTCCACAGGTCTCCTTGGTGGCCTCCAGAGTCCTCTGGCCTATGTGCACTTGCTGGCCTCAGGCAGGCTCCCCATCACAGTGCCAGCCCCCCCTGCACACAACCCTGGTTCTGGCCCACACAGGAGAAGCAAGTGCTAGCTGTGACCCAGTCTCTGTTTCTGCATTGTCACAGCCCCTAACACAGTGCTGAGTGGCCCTTTTCACACAGATGAGCAAGGCAATGTCTTGCCGTTGTTAAAACTGTAATATCCAAAGTCAGAGTACGTGGGTTTAACATTTCTGCCCACCACGCCCTTAGAGTGCGACTTGACACAAGTTACCCAACCTCTCTGATCATTAGCTAAATGGGAATGACAATAGGATCGTTGTAAGGATTAAACAAGGTAAGGCAAGGAGAGCCCTCAGTGTCTGGCACAAAGTCTATGCTTGATAAATGGCAGCTCATGTGTTAGTTTGCAGTGATTATTTACTGGAGATGGACAGAGTTGGTCCCAACACAAGTCAGAGTGTCTATCGATGGTATCATTTCCCACAAAGGCCTTTGGGCAAACGCCCTCTGCAGAGAGTTCAAGCAGACAGAAAGGGAATGGAAAAGGAAGCTGAGAAGATCACCTTATTGTCAAATTGGGTTTTTCTTTTTTCTTCCCCATCCCTTTAATTTATAAAGTTCAAACTTTTCCCCACAGCTGTTGTCATACAATAAAACAAGAGTCCTCATAAGCAATCTCATTGCTTATTCCTTTTCCCTTTGCCAGCCTTTTCAAACACAATGTGTTTCTGCATTTCTTTAAACAAACAAAAATTCTTATCGCAATAGACTGAAATAACCCAGTTTGCATCTAAAAAACAAAAAACGCATGTGTGTGTGTAAATGACTGTGGGTTGTATTGAGTGGAGGATGGAAGCAAGTGAAGCAAAGCAATGCCAGAAAGACTACATTAAATGTCCATGATGGGTGGCCCGCTCAGGAGATAGGGCTTCCCAGGTGACGACAGTAGTAAAGAACCCACCTGCCAATGCAGGAGACTTAAGAGACGTGGATTTGGCCTCTGGGTCAGGAAGATCCCCTGGAGAAGAGCATGGCAACCCATTAGTATTCTTGCCTTGAGAATCCCATGGACAGAGGAGACTGGCAGGGGTCTCAAAGAGTCAAACTCAACTGAAGCGGCTGAGCACGCACGCACTCAGGAGACAGTCTTTACCAGGTCCCCATTATTCCTGCTCCACCCACTGTTAGAGCTCAAAAAAACTGAGAATGAAACCACGAAGAACCCATATTAACAAAACAAATGCAGCTGGGAAGAGCAGATTCCATATGGAGAAGTCATTCAAGCCTCTTATATGAATATTCAGAGCCATAAGATTTACTGGGCAAACTGGGATATTAGGCTTAAACATCTCCCCCCAACACTCCCCCCCCACCAACACTTAGAGCTTCAGCTGGGAGATCTTTATTCACTGCATTTAAATGCAAATGTAACACAACTGCCTGACAATACACTTTGAAAAGCTGATTTAAAGCAGCGCAAGGGAAGGATTAAGAGACCAATAAGAAGGGTTTTATTTTAATTTTTCTGCAGAGGTTGAAGGCAGACCAAATAGAAGCCCAGAATTCAAATGCTATAGCAGGAGCCAAACTTGTCCCCAGACAGAATTCATTTAATTATTTTCCTCCTCTTATGAAGAAACGGAAGAGAAAAAAAAAATCACTACTTTTTTTTTTTTTTTCACTCATAGAAAACATTTCTAGCTACCAAGCAGGACTCTTGATCATTATGAGATGAGATGATCTCACCAAACTAACAATAATATTAATACAAGCAGAAGTCCGGAAACTCGATACATAGCCTGTGCCATATTGAGGGCGATTATAAGCTTAAGAGATACTGAAAACAGTCCCCAGATCCTTATTCTGGTCTATGAGAAATGCTGGTTGTTCAGAGTCCCCAGGTTGGGAACCACTGATGTGAGAAGGAGCATCTAACACAGACATTCATGGCCCTGAATGACAAGGAATAAAGAGCCGAATGTTGCATGTCATGGAAGAATAGCTCATTGTGCCCAGTGGGAGTTCCACTCTGGAGGGGAGCCTTGGAGGCCTTATATGATGTGAGAAAGAAAGGATAGGCCATAAATCCCTTGCAGTAAAAGTAATGCCAATGCTAAAGAGTCACTTACTGATTACTGGGATGAAAGAATTATTATATCTGCTCAAAGATGGAAATTAGCCATTGTCCCCATACCAGCCCTGTCTGCAAATGAAACTGTCAAGCAAACAAACAAGAAATGAAGAGGAGAAAGATCCAGTCTGCACACGGAGATCATACAGACAGAGAAGTAATTATGCGTTAGTTGAAAGGACCTCACCCTGAAACAATAGGATGCCTGGGATTTGCTTCAGAAGAATATAGGGCAGGGGTAGGGGTAGGGGTATTAATGAATCAAGACTGGCAATGAATCTGTAATTATTGAAGTTGGGTGACAAGTACTCTGGGGGCTTCCCTGGTGGCTCAGTGGATAGGAATCTGCCTGCCAGTGCAGAGGACACGGGCTCAATCGCTGGTCTGCGGAGATCCTACATGCCTCGAAGCAGCTAAGCCCATGAGCTGTTTACTCTGCCATATTTGGAAATTTCCATAAGGAAAATGACTTATTTATTACATATACATTTTTTAAATATTCCATCTGCCCAATTTAAATGTGTCACTGCCCACCTCTGTTGGGACAAAGTCACCACTGCAGGGAACAAGAGCATTTTTTCACTCTCATGGGAGTGCTGGGAATAGGGGAGTGCCAAGGGCACAATCATGAGGAGGGAAGCCAGACAAGATAGGGAAAAAGTTAGAGTTCAGTCCCCAAACCAGCACTCTGAAACATGGACAACAGTTGATTTGGAACTCTTGATAGAACCCATTGAAAAAGTAAGTAACAGCCCTTACAATGAAACGCTAAGAATCTTGGGACCTTCCTGACCGTCCAGTGGCTAAGTCTCCATGCTCCCAACATGGATCTCACATTCTGCAACTAAGACCTGACACAGCCAAATAAATAAATAAACTTGATACATTAGCAATTTAGAGATGTGTAGTGTTAGCCCTGTCCTGGAACCTGAGAAATTTCTTCCTTATCCTGAAAGGTACATGTGACTCTCAGTGTGTGGCTGACATCTCACACAATCAAGCATGTGCACTGACCTACAGAGGTCCAGAAGATACCCATCTTGGTGCTGTACTAATCAGATTTGTTTTATCAGCCAGACTTTTAAATAAATTGAACTAATTGGACTAAGTCGTTTCGTCCACCAAATTGATTGATTATTCAGAGTGTCAGGACATTTCAGCATGAAGCTAACCATAACTTGTCTTACCTGATTCCATTAGAGAGACACAGTGCCACCAATAATGGGAACATCCCATAAGCTATATTCAATCATAGGTAAGAGAGCTCACCACATCAGAAGGCTGCATCACACACTGGCAGGACATTTAAAGAGGGATGTAGGCAATGAAGATATGTCCAAAGAGGATGAACCAGAATGTTATGAAAACTAGAAACAGTAATTGATGTTCAGCTGAACGAACTTGTTAACCTAAGGAGAAGACTAGTTAGGAGGGCAGAGTAGCTCTCTTCAGCTATCTGAATGTCTCACAAGCAGAGCAAGACAGATTAGACCTGTTGCGTGAATCTCAAGGAAAAGAACTAGGGCGAACATATGGAAGTCTCAGGAAGGTCAATGTCAGCCCAATAGAAGGAATAATCTTGAAAACAGTAAAACTGTGCCAAGAGCTATTTGGCTGCCTCAGAAAAGAGAGCTTTCCTTGGCCCTGGAAGATCTTAAGCCAAAGTCTGGACAAATACTTGTGAAGATGTTTTAAAAGGGATTTTGGGACTGAGTGAGTGGTTTTTGAAATCTTCTCTGAATGGTGATTCTGTGATTTCTGAAACAAAATCTTACAATTGACAAACCAAAGTTTTTTGTTCATTTTGCTTATCTGAACTAAAGTAAATAATGTACAAAGCTCCCCTGCGTCTAGTGCCATGTACATGAAACCCTTCTCAAACCATGACTAAATAAAATGTAACTCCTCCCTCATCCCTCAGCCTACTTTTGCCTCACTGAGAAACCACTGCTGGATGTACCCAAGCATCTGACTACAGCATCCAGTGGATAGTTTGAGGACTCACCTTCATCCCTGACCCCACATTTTCCATTCCTGCCAAGTCACAAATTTAATAGTTCCCAAACATGACTTGCAGGTTCCCTTGCAAGCGCCTGGAAAGGCTATACATGACATATGAGCCTTCTTACCTTGAGGCAACAATCCATCTCAGATTTGAAGTCACTAAATGTTTGCTGTTTCTCCTGTTTTCTGACTCTGGCATACATGAAATTCTGTTTTCCTATGTTTCCTGATTTCCAAATTCTTGTCTGATTCCTAATCACCTATTTTGCCTAAAATTTGAGATTCTGAATATTGCCAACCATTCAAGCATTCATTCATTTGCTAAATATTTATAGTACCTTCCATTTGCCTAGAGTACTTTAGGAGATACAAAAAGCCCTATGACATAGGCAAGAGCCTAAATCTGATAGAGAATATGAAACGTGGACTGAAATAGCTACAATGCACAGCACAATGTGCTAAGTGCTATAACAGAGGTACAAACAAGTGCTAGCAGAGTTCAGAAAGAGGTGAGATCCTGCAGAAAACTGAGATGGGACTGTAAGAGCAGCCTGTAAAAGCCCAATGCAATAGACGTGCCAATTTTTCTAAATCCTCAAATATAAAGCATACAAAATATTAGATTGAAAGAAGGAAGTAGCTGTGAATCAGGAAGAGGATGTTCTGGGAAAGTACATCAAGTGTTCAGCAGCAGATAAACATCCAACATTAGCCAGAGGGGCTAATCAATGCCCAGTGTAAACCAAACACCAGAAAATCATCCCCATTGTGAACACAGTCATTTACTCAGTCGGCCAGAAAAATTACAATTATGAAATTGAAACTACATTTGCTGCTTAAATGAGTCCTTTCAGAGATTTAGTTTAGACTGAAAATTGTTCATTAAAGAGTTCCACTGGGTAATGAACTTCAACTGTATTTTATATTTTTAGAACCCTTCATATTCACTCCCCATTCCAACCAACAGAGGTAGGTTACATCAGGGATAGGCAAATTTTCTCTGTAAACAGTCAGAGAGTAATAAATATTTTAGGCTTTGCAGTCTATAAACAGTTTTCATCACAACTACTCAACTCTACTGTTGTCATATGAAAATAAGCAGAGACAATATTCACGTGAAGGAGTATGGTGGGATGAATGGAGAAAGTAGCATGGAAACATATACATTACTATATGTAAGAGAAACAGCCAGTGGGAATTTGCTGTATAACTTAGGAAGCTTAAACCGGTGCTCTGTGGCAACCTAGAGAGATGGGATGGGGTGGGAGGTGGGAGGGAGCTTCAAGAGGGAGGGGACGTATGTATACCTATGACTGATTCATGTTGTTGTATGGCAGAAACCAACACAATATTGCAAAGCAATTATCTTTCAATTAAAAATAAATACATTAAAAATTTAAAAACCACTTTATTTATGAATGCTCATATTTAAATTTCAGAAAATTTTCTTGTGCTTCAAGTATCTTTCTTCTTGTATGTTTTCTCCAACATTTAAAAATATAATAGCTATTGTTAGCTTGCATACCACATTTGTCTGGCACGCTGGAGTTTTGCTGACCCCTGACTTATATCAATTACCCTATTTGCAGATGATAAAACAAAGGTTAAAGGAGACTAAATATATTCTAAAATCAATAGCAATTCAGTTTATTATGTTCCGTATGCAGAGAAATAATGAAGCAATAGGAAAAATGGAGACATTTATCTACTCTTTATCCATGTGATTCACAGCGTGGGAAAATCATGTATTATCTATAAACTTTGATTCCCTGGGGCATAATAAGTAAATAATTTTTAAACTGTGCTTAGCAAGACTGGTTCATGGTAAATGAGGCAATTATGTCTTAAATTTATACATATAATACTTTATTGTCTTTCTTAATTTTAATTTATAATGGGTGACAGTCTCTAAGCTGGAAAAAAAAGTTGTCTTATCTTAAAGATATTGTAGTTCTTCTGATAAGCCACATGCTGCTAAGTATTTATCAGCACATAAATGTCTCAGAAAAGATGTAAATAATTATTGATGTAAGTTAATCTCAGTACTTCATGGAATGAGGATCCCTCTGTGGGTACCAAGATGAAGGCTTGGAAAAATACTCAGGAATAAAGCAATGAGAAACCCACCCCACCCACACCCCTACATACACACACTGGAATGTCATTTATTTGGGGCTTTAAAATCATATAATAATAAATTTAAAAGTCACAAAAACCCATAGCTTTGAGCAAGAACAGGTATACAGTATACTTATTCAAGACCTCCTGAAGCATTACAGCAGAAAACCAGTGTCAAGGAAAAAGATCTCCAACAGTCCTCACTCTTCAGATAATTAAGCCTAGAGAAAAAGAGATCAGGCACGTGATGCAAATGCTACAAAATCATGGAAAATCACACGAGGGTAATCTGAGGTCACCAAACCTGAAAGTACTCTAACAGCAGTGCGGGGACCATCCCACTGAAGTACAGAAGGGTTACCTTTAGAACCTAGGTGAGAACAACTTCTATCAGAGAAGTGATTGATTGTTTATCTGCTTAGGTGGGTTGTACAGCAGTATAATTTCCCACTTATTTATTCCTCAGTAGAGTGAACAATGGTTCCATTTCAGAAAACAAAAATTAAAAAGTAAATAAATTTTTTCATGGGAGAAAAAGTACTCCATATTTTTTTTTAATTTCTTAATTTTTTGCTCGCTCCATGTGGCTTTTGGGATTTTAGTTCCCCAACAAAGGACTGAACCCAGGCCCTTAGCAGTGAGGGTGCAGAATCCTAACCACTGGCCCAGCAGGGAATTCCCCTTCCATATTTAGAAGAATGATAAGGAAATAATAACTTTAAAATGTTTATATAAAATCATGGTGTCAGAATCCTAATAAAGACAATATTGACATTTGGAAGGTAGGTCCTGCATCTGTAGTGCACTCCTCTGCCTGGGTAAAGTCTAAGCTCGTTGGTGTCCACCCCCTACCCCTGCCCAGACTTGTTTTCTGGCTCTCTCATCTCCTGTCCCCACTCACACTCCAGTCACCTAGCAAGCTCCCTGGAGGTCCCTTCATGTGTGAAGCTGTTTGGGGCCTTTTCACATACTAGCTCTTGGCCCAGAATGCCATTCTCCATCCTGTCCACTGAACAACTCCTACCTTCACGCTCACTCTCACTATACCTGCCCTGATGGTCTTCCCACCATACCTGGAGGGACCATTTTCCCTCTGTGTTCCCACTTTACGCCATTCTCCCCTCTTTTAAGGTGCTTCGACTTGAACGGCTATGTATAGCTTCTCTCCTCTACAGCAGATAGTGTCCCTGAGGAATAAGAAGGAATGCCTTTAACTGAGGCCTAGCACAGTGCCTGAGACATATTCATAACTCAAAAATCATCTGTAGAATGAATCAGTGCTCACTGATCCCTTGTAAAGACTTTACCCTCTCTGCCACAGAAAGAATCAAGAACTGAGGTTGGGATAGTAGGTAATTCTACCATTTCATTCATTCACCCATTCAACAGACATTTATTGGGCATTATGGCTAGGCAGTCTTCAAGGAGCCTGAGATACATGAGTGAGCAGAGTAAATGAAGATTCCCTACATTTGAAGAGCTCACAGGCTAGCTGGGAATACAGACATTAAACAATAAAGGGTGAAAGATAACATCTATCTTTGTTAAAGCTATCAGAGCTTCCACGATAGCTCAGTTGGTAAAGAATCCGCCTGCAAAGCAAGAGACCCTGGTTCGATCCCTGGGTTGGGAAGATCCACTGGAGAAGAAATAGGTTACCCCCTCCAGTATTCTTGGGCTTTCCTGTGGCTCAGCTGGTAAAGAATCTGCCTGCAATGCAGGAGACCTGGGTTTGATCCCTGGGGTGGGAAGATCCCCTGGAGAAAGGAAAGGCTACCCACTCCAGTATTCTGGCCTGGAGAATTCCATGGACTGTATGGTCCATGGGCCGCAAAGAGTCGGACACGACTGAGTGACTTTCACTTCACTTCACTTTGTCTTTGTTAAAAGGGGATAAGAGATAAGAGAAAAAGATATAAGTAGAGTATGATAAAGGGGATTGGGAGTGTATGAGCTGTGATTTTAAATTATGTGATCAGGGAAGCAGGACCTGTCAAGTAGACAGTGAGAGGCTGCATTTGGACAAAGACTTAGAGAGTGAAATAGACATGGGGGTGTATGGGGGAAAGGCATTCTAGGCAGTGAGAACATTCAGTGAAGGCTCTAAGGATAAACCAAGAGGTCAGTGAGGTTGGCTAAAAGTGAGATGGCAAAGAGATGTGCTGATGTGGGGAGACAAGGGGGAAAGGTGGCGGGTCTTGGAGGCCATGTAAATCATTAAAATGACTTTGACCCTGAACGAAATAGGGAACCATTGGAGGGTTTTCAGCAGCGGAGCAACATGATCTGACTTACATCTGACTTATATTTTACAAGGATCACTCAGCTATTTTGCTGAGAATTTAATATTGGGCCAAGGGTAAGGGCTAGATTTCACTCCCTCTCCTACTGTCTGGTAAATATTATATGAGGTCAATATATTTGAGCATAGTTACCCATGTGGAGGCAACCTGATGAAGGGGAAAGGGCAGAAAAAGAATGCAATTTAGCTGCTACCACTTTCCAGGTTAGCCTCTGAATCTTGCTCCTTTTCTACCTCTTCCTCTTACTCCCTTATCACCAAAACTACAAGAATTTCCCTGGTTGGCTCACTTGTTCAGAACAAAAGAGAATTATGCCATAGATTTAGTGGAAAACAGTTTAATGGTAGTAGAGTTTAAAGAGGCTCAAATAAGGTTAACTCCATTATTAAAATGCTCATGGGGAAGACAATGATGCTGGCAGTCTTTATAATACTTGCCTTTGCTGCGGAGTTAGCAGATCATTGAGATACTGCACAAAAGGAGGAGGGAGCCAATGCCAGGAAGATGGCCTTAGTCATACCATGTAAGCCATTGAATATCTTTTTTAGTCTAAAATATTTCTGAGGCTATCTGCCAAACTGTATGTAAAAAAAAAAAAAAAAAAGCAAATGTGATCCAGGCATTTGAATGCTTATAACTGGAAAACCTAGGACAATGGAAAATTGCATTCTTTGTAAACTGATACTACATTTACATAAATTGAGATATGGAACACATATCCATAAAGTTGTATAACTCTCTATAAAATGCATTCCTATATCCCAGTTCTTAGTTTGTTAGATCAGATCCTTAAAAATTATTTTTAATGCCTTTGTTTAAACAAAATTTGGTGTGCTGAGTATTTTTTTAAAACCAGTGTTAAAAAAAATATTTAGGGACTTCCCTAACAGTCCAGTGGTTAAGACTCCACCTTCTAATGCAAGGAGTGTGGGTTTGATCCCTGGTTAGGGAAGTAAGGTCCCACATGCCATGGGGTGTGGCCAAAAATTAAAGAAAAAAAATAATGCGTTCCTTTGTTCCTTTAGAATCTTTCTTGAGCAATTCAGGATGAGATGAACACTTTAAAAATGAGTGAGAACTGTACTAGAAAGTGTGTATTTCATAGTATCATTAAATATTGATTAAGTATCCACTACACATACAATACTGTATTAGTAGCTAAGAGGACAATGATATTATAAAATTTAGATTTGAATCTTTTTAAAGAAACACTTGCAAAGTGGGGTTTTCGTTCTCTTTCCCGGTCATGCATAGTTGACTTTCACAGTTATTGCCTGTCAACAGAAAAATAACAGAAAATAGAGATTATCCACCTAGTTGCGCATTTTCCTCTCATGTCTGAGGATCTCTCTAAAGCAGAGGGAGATCCAGACTGGAGGGCTGACAGGTTATGTTTCCAGTTGAGTTTGCCTCTGCACTTGAGGCTGTTCATTTGACTTGGTCTAAAATTGGAAATTTGTGTAGAAGTGTTTCTCTTGAGACTTGCAACATTTTAAAGGATGTTCCTACTAAGCAGTAATGCAAACTGAAAGTCACAGAAGCCTCTTAATTCTGATGGTTCTAAGCATACTCATTTCGATATGTATAATAAGACCAAGGAAAATGAAAAGAGAAACTTAATATTTCTTCATTTCAAAATTTTTAGCACATCAACCTTCTGGGTTATATCCTGTTCCTTGGTTTGAGACGTGTTCTAGATGGGAGAGTTGCCTATCATAATTAGCATAATTATGTCCACTCGGGGTTCAGTCAATCAGTTCAGCAGGAGAAAGTAAACCTGTTCATGTAGGCAAAAACATATACATTTTTTTTTCAGCATTATTCTCATGTCATGAGAAGGTGCTGCTGCTGCTGCTGCTGCTAAGTCGCGTCAGTCGTGTCCGACTTTGTGTGACCCCATAGATGGCAGCCCAACAGGCTCCTCTGTCCCTGGGATTCTCCAGGCAAGAACACTGGAGTGGGTTGCCATTTCCTTCTCCAACGCATGAAAGTGAAAAGTGAAAGTGAAGTCGCTCAGTCGTGTCTGAGCCTTAGTGACCCCATGGACTGCAGCCCACCAGGCTCCTCCGTCCATGGGATCTTCCAGGCAAGAGTACTGGAGTGGGGTGCCATTGCCTTCTCTGATGAACAGGCACAGCCCTTGCCAATGAAACTACCATGAGTGATGCATGAGTTTCCATTACTGAACCTTCAATTTACCCGTGAATTAGAATTTCCAAGCATCCACCTAAATGTATTAGGTTGGCCAAAAAGTTTGCTTGGGTTATTCGTAACATTGTATGAAAAAACCTGAATGAGATTTTGGTCAGCCTTACATTATATTATTACAGCTCTCATCACAATGATGGGTATTCACAATGGCCTTTTGAACTGCATCAACGGTTTTCAGTTTCACAGCCTCAACATTACAAAAGAGTCAACTTTAGGGTTATAAAAAAGCTAGCAAACTCTTTATCTTTTTATTTCCATAATGTTAATGAATTTCAATATATTTCTTGAATGAAGAGCTTTGAATAATCCAAATGGAACCTACTGGGAGTTTTCATTTGAAGTTTCAGATGTCCCAGGCTACAAAGAACCTTTGAATTTAGGTATTTCCTTCTTTTGCATTAGGCTTCCCTGGTGGCTCAGACAGTAAATAAATCTGCCTACAACACAGATTGTAGGCTCAATCTGTGGGTTAGGAAGACCCCCTGGAGAAGGGAATGGCAACCCAGTCCAGTATTCTTGCCTGGAGATTCCCAGGACAGAGGAGGTTGGCAGGCTACAGTCCACAGGGTTGCAAAGAGTCAGACATGACTGAGTGACTTTCACTTTCTTTGGCATTAGTACTAATACTTGGTTAGAATGCATATTACCAAAATTTTAGAGTAGGAAATATGAATCTTCACTTTCCTTACCAAACCCAAACCTGCTTCTTTTCCAAAGTTCTTTATCCATCCATCTTGGATTAAAACCTGCCAATTACACTAGACTATTTTTCCATCACCTACCCATCAAATCACAAAATAAGGATCTTTTACCTTCTAAATATTTTTAAATACACATTCACTCTCCATTCCAAATGCCACAAACCTGGGCAAGGTAAATAGTCTTTTCTGACTTGAACTCTGTACTGCTGAAATAGGTTCCTAGCTGGTCACCATATCTCCATCCTTTCCCTTCACCAATTTATATTTAAAATTCAATTAAATCACAATTCATGAATATGATTATTACATCCCTTTTCTTAAAAAATGCAATATTTGTCATTGTCATTGGCATAAAGTCTAAGCTCTTTAATAGGACTTAAAAGTATTCATGATTGATCAGAATTCCACCTAACTTTCCAGTCTTACCTCTTACTCTCCCCCATCTTGAATCCTCCGGAGCTTTCTTTTGTTCTAATATGTCATGGCTCTCTATCTCATCACCCCAGCTCTCATGCATGCTCGATTCCTCCACCAGGAACAACATTCTACACATTTGTTTATTTTTTTTATTCAACAACTATTATGAAGCAAAGACTTGCTATTTGCAATTGTTATTATATTATTACACTATTGGGTTGGCCAAAGAGTTTGTTCAGGTTTTTCTGGAACATCATACAAAAACTCAAATGAATTTTTTGGCCAATTCCATATGCAGTTGTGCTGTGCTTAGTCACTAAGTTGTGTCTGACTCTTTGTGACCCCGTGGACTCTAGCCCTCCTTCATCCTCCTGTCCATGGGGATTCTCCAGGCAAGAATACTGGAGTGGGTTGCCATGCTTTCCTCCAGGGGATCTTCCCAGCCCAGTGATCAAACCCAGGTCTTCCACACTGCAGGTGGATTCTTTATCGTCTGAGCGCCCAGGGAAGCCCAAGAATACTGGAGTGGGTAGCCAATTCCTTCTCCAGGGGAACTTCCTGACCCAGGAATTGAACTGGGGTCACCTGTTTTGCAGGTGGATTCTTTACCAGCTGAGCTACCAGGGAAGCCCCAACCCCATATTATGGAGAGCCGATTCCACGTTAGGTACTAGTAAGTAAATCAATAGTTAAACCAAGCATAGTTTCTGTCTCAGTAAAGCCTATTGGCTAGCATGGGAAATAGTCATGAAACAGAGAATGAGATTAGAGTTATGACATGGAAAATATAAAGTTATGTAGGATCAAATGTCAGGTAACCACACTTAATATAGGAGTCAGTGTAGGTTCCCCTGCTGAAGCTAAAATCTGAAGGATGAGTAGGAGCTAGTTGTGGTAACAGAAGAGTGGAGAAGGAGGAGAAGTGGTGAAGGAAATGTCCCGGCCACACAGTTAAATGGACAATACACAAATACTGAGAAAAGAAATAACTTGTCCGCATTATAAGACTTCCTCGGTGGCTCAGACGGTAAAGAATTTGCCTGCAATGTGGGAGACTTGGGTTGGGAAGATGGAGAAGGGAACAGCTACCCACTCCAGTATCCCGGTTTGGAGAATTCTATGGACAGAGGAGCCTGGCAGACTATAGTTCATGGGGTCGCAATGAGTCGAACATGACTGAGACTTTCACTTTCACTTTTTCCTTATTATAAGCATAAGATATTGGGAACAGATATCTTTATTGAATATATTTTGTTGGTGGTTTGTGTTGCAAAGGTAAACAATTTATAAAGTTCTCATTACCCTTTGTTGATAACTAAGTTCAATGGCTCCTCGTTTCATAATTGCTGTTGCAATTAAAGGAATAAAAAAGCATCTTTGGTGAGATATAGAATCTGTGTATCAGGAAATTGATTCTATTTGACTTTTGCTTTATGATTGTGAACAAATGACTTACACCTGTTCCTCTGCTTTGCTGTTTATAAAAGAGTGATGATAACACTATCCAGTTTAACTTACAGGGTGGTATCAAATAGTGGTGCAAAAGCACCACTTAATGAGCCTCAGTGCTTAATGACCTTTTAAAAAATATGCATTTCAAACACACTAAACAATTTCTTGATTTTAGACTGTTCTCTACATATTGGTAGCAACTCAAATTCATTTTTCTTATGATTCTAGCTGTAGCAATAGGGGCTGCAATTCCAATTTCACAGCAAGTAGAAAGTTGTCTTCATTAGCTTTCAAGAGAAACAGAATTGGATTATGTCTCTTTTCAAAAAGCCCAACTGTTCAATTCACAAATATTTTGAAGCAGAAAAACCAGAAAATCCAGTTATTTTGCACTCATCAAATAAACAGGACACATTTCTTCTGTGACCAAGTCCCTCAATTCCTCTACTATTCATGGAAGTTAATCTGATCAGTCTTTCCTTACTTTTCTGTCTAAACTTACTATCTGATCTCCCACTAGCATTCATGCATGCATGCATGCCAAGTCACTTCAGTCATGTCCAACTCTTTGCGACCCCGCCAGGCTCCTCTGTCCATGGGGATTCTCCAGGCAAGAATACTGGAGTGGGTTGCCGTTGCCTCCTCCAGGGGATCTTCCTGACCCAGAGATCTCTCCCACTGGCATATTTATTGAAAACAAGGCAATACAAATGCAAAGAAAGTTTTACTGAAATATAATCTCTCATGCTTAATAACTAATAATTTACAGGTTAAAAAGAAAAAGAGAGACTTTCTGGCCTCATGTTATTTTTGTATGTAATAAGGCAGACATGAAATAAGACACCATTGGTTTAGGGGTCTAATTTGCCAAAACCTTTTATTCATACCTGAAAGCATCTTAGTTACAGTTAAGTATATAGGTGTCAAATATCTCTATCACAAATATTGATCTTTTCTTACATGTTTCCATAGTCATAAACAAGAATAATATCAATTCCTTTTTCAGAATCAAAGGACAAGTTCATTCTGAAATATTTTATAAATATTGAGAACTGTACAAATACTACTTTACAGAGATGAAGAGTGAGTTTTTAGTTCTGAATGTCACTTTTTTGTTTTTTGTTTACAGTCTCTTTTCTCTTTGGTGAGCAAAATTGGATTTCAAAATATAGGAGCTCTAATAAAGGTGTCTAATTTCAAAGTCCTATTTGGGTCTTTAATTAAATTTATTTTTTGCTGTTTGTTGTTTAGTCTCTCAGCCATATTCGATTCTTTTGCAACCCCACAGACTGCAGCCCTCTGTCCATGGATTTCCCAGGCAAGAATACTGGAGTGGGTTGCCACGCCCTCCTCCAGGGGATCTTCCTGACCCAGGGATGGAACCCATGGCTCCTGTTGAGGCTCCTGCCATGTCTTATGTACTGCAGGTGGATTTTTTTTTTTTTTTTACCACTGAGCCATGGGGGAATCTTTTTTTATTTGACTGAGGCAGGTCTTATTTGCAGCATATGGGATTTTTGATCTTCACTGGGGCATGCAGGTTCTTTTAGTTGGAGCATGTGAACTCAGCTGTAGTACATGGGATCTAGTTCTCTGACCGGGGATGGAATCCAGGCACCCTGCAAAGGGATGGCAGGGTCTTAGTCACTAGACCACCAGGGATGTCCTTGTTTGGATCTTTTAAAAGTTTTTCTATTACTAATTTCAAGAATCTTTAAAAAGTTTGATCATTTTATTGCATTAATTCTGTATTGTTGGGGGAAAATTTTTTTAAGTCATTTAAAAGGAGAAAATACATCATGGATGATTGGTTTCTTTAGAAATGGGGAAGAGCTCTTAAGGAAATGCATATTTAGGAAACTTAGTTGATGGCAAATTTAATTCTAATCTGTTAGTATATACTTGAAGAAAAGAGAGTTCATGGAATTATACAGTCAGAAGATTAGTGAGCACTTCTTTCTGCTTTTGGTACAGTGCAAAGGCCTATTCAAGAGGAATCTGAAATGTGGGGCTCAAGTCTCAGTTCTGCCACCCACTCTCCATGTCACTTAAGCTACTTAAGAAAGCCACTTGGCCTCTGAACATCAGTTTCTTGTTTGTAAAATGGAGATAATGATGCTTTCTTATAAGCTTCCTACTAGGAATAAGAGACATACACAATGAAAATGCTTTGTAAATCAGAAGCTGCTTTACAAAAATAAATTAACAAAACTTATCACTAGCTCAAAGATTCCCAGAAGAGATTCAACAAAAAATAGCTTAATATGTACTTTGGGTTCTTGTTCCCTTTTCAATGTATATGTGCTAAATCCTTCATTAGGTTATAAGCTCCTTAAAGCCACAGTGGGCACACCATATCCTCTGTCACATTGCTCTCTGGACTACACATAATGGACACTCAAAAGGCTTTGCTGACAGATATTCTCTCCTCTTCCTCAGTTCCACTGGCAAGCAAAACTCACTACGGTCAAAAAGTCTAAACCTTTCTACTGTAATCCATATTTATTTTGTTATATTCTCTCCTCTAAAGTCATGGAGAATTGGCAGGTCAGCAGCAACTTAACAAAGCCTCAAGGCAAAATCCTTTGTTCTCAATCTAAATCTGCCCCTCTTGCAATACAAAACAAGTGGAATTAAGTACATCCTTGGCTCCAGGAAGAAAGGGAGAGTACCTCCTGGCCCGCTAAAGATTTCTAGAGCCACGGAATTCCACAGGAAAGTCCACCCCCCCCCCGCCCCGCCCCCGAGTAACTGAGAGGAATAAAGTATAGCAACATAAAATGGCTAGAGGAAAGACTCACAGAGAAGAACAGGAGTGAAGACACCAAAATCAAACGAAAGTGAAAAGAGTGTTCCCAGGGCGCTGATACTCGCTTAGAAGGCTGATGACATGCTCTGCTCTACCCTCATGCCTGAACAACAGTCTTTAATAGGTAAGTTGGCACCAGCTGCTGACCCAACGTTTTTAAAAGTGAAGGTACCGCGGTGAGGAAGAGATGGCTACCTCAGTCTCCCTCCTAGGATCCTATGAATGTGCCTATCCGATGCGCACTCTGCTCAAAGTATACTCTTTTCATGAGGTTTTTATTAGGGGTGCCCAGTTCATCTCACCTGTTAGTTTAAAAGAGGAATATTTTTCTTCGAAGCTACTTTGCCTTGTCTTTACCAATACATCGTGGCTTTCATTAAACAGCCTTTAGGAGGGCCCACGCATTCCTCAGGCTCGGGGTAAACACGTGTGTCAGCAGGCAGCTCCGGCGCGCCCTGCGTTTCAGCACCACCGTCTCCGGACAGCGCCTCGCTGGCCGGCCGGGTTGAGGCCTTCCGTCCTTCACTCATCCACCCCCGGCCCACTCGCTTTCCTCTTTTCCCTCAGTGCCAGAAAAAAAGCACCCCAACTTCTAACTTCCCAATCCTTGCTTCTACAGTGACCTTCGCGACCCTTCCTCGGAGTCTAAACGCGCACGCCCCCGCACCTTCGGGTCCTTCGGCACCAGCACCCGAGCAGCATCGGTGGCCCGAGACCGCCTCCGGGCAAGGATCACCTCTCCCTCGCCACTCCTGAATCTCAACCCAGCAGCCAGGAGCCCCGGCTCGCTCCGTCTCTCTCTTCGCCCCAAAGCCTCTGAAAAAAAACGCGCGACAATGCCCTCTCCCCCCGCCCCAACACACACAACACACACACACACACACACACACACACACACTCATACACACACTCGCACGCCGCAAGCCTTGCGGGTGCCATCACCGCCCTGGGCAGAGCCTCAGCCAACTTGGGCCCCATCCTTCAACACCGGCTCGCAGAGGGCCGCCCGCAGCGACCGCCCCGCCTCCTCCCCTTCCTAGTCGACTGGTCCCGGCAGCGGAGCCCAGGCCCCCGCCCCCTGTCCCCCCACCTCCACATTCACTAAGCCATCCGCCTCGCGAGGGTAATACACGCTCCACAACCCTCAAACATTTGCCCCGGGCCGCCCCCGAAACCATCAGCCAAACCATAAACGAATCTCCTTGAGCCCAGCCCAGTTCCTGGTGTGTTGTGTGTGTGTTTGTGTCTCCAAAGCCTATACATCATTAACTCCTTCGAGCTTTCAGCCCAACCTAAACAAATAGCACGTTATCTCCGACCCCCTTCCCCCTTCTCCGCGCCCCAGCCTCTTCCCCCATCCCACTCGCCAAGTCGCCAAACCAACCACCGCACCCCAGCCCTCAAACCTCGACCTCCCACCCAACCCAAAACAACACTCGCCTCCAGCCCCTCCCATCCCCCACCCCATGGCCCCCCAGCAAGCCGGGTCTGGCCCGAGCGAGTGACGCCTCGAAAGAGCAGCTGGCATCCCCTGCCGGGAGCCCAGGATAGAGGGGCTGACCTCTCACCAGCTGGATCAGCCAGCACACCCGTCCGAATGGGCACTCGCCAAACCGTCACACGCCCTGGAAAACACAGGTGCCGGGGAAAGGAGAGAGGCGGAAGCAGTCTCCGGGGGTGGGCGGGAGGACTCACCGAACATCTGAATGTGCCCTTTGGTTATGGGATTGAAGCTGCCGCAGGCGAGCAAGATAACGTGCGTCTTTGTGGTCTCGGTCATGGCGCGGGCGGGTCCCTCGCGCTGGCCCAGGGGTCGCCTCTCTTTTTGTGTCTCGATGTGTCTGCAGAGGGAGAAAGGAAGGCGAGGCTCCGGTGGTGGATGCTGTGGACTCCGAGGAGCCGCTCCAGACGCAAACCGCGTCACTCCCCGCCTCCCTTTAACGCTTGCAGCTCCGGCAAGATCCGAGGCTGCTTTTGTATATGCTAAGCTCCGTTCTCCTTTCCTTCTAGCTTCTTTCGCGTCTCTCGAGCTGGTCTCCGTCTCCTCCCTTTCTCTGACCCTACCCCATCTCACCTCTCTTCCTTAGTGTTTACCTACAAATCAAGTTGTGGTACCCAAGCCCAATCCTGAGCACTCCAACAGGCAACGATCAGCATGGTGTGAGCCCTTTCTCTTTTCTCATTTTGAATTAGTTTTCCTCCCCTAATCGAACATTTTTTTTCTGTCGACATCAACTTTCTCTAACATTTCCAGCTCCAAAGGTGTTTGATATTAAGAACTGTTTTCTTTCTCTCCCTCCCAAAATTTTAAGTGAGAAATAACAATTGATCAATTGGGGAGTATTCATTTCTGCCTGTCTTTCCCCCCTTATCTCATGGTTTTGAACTACTGAACTGAGTCCAGAGCTTGACCAAGTGGTTGCCAAGATATAGGAGGAAGCTGAATCCTTCTCCTGGCATACTGCTCCTTTTGTGCACTGAAGCAATGAGAACACGGATGTCACAGAGTTACTAAAGCTGTGTTAAAAACTACTGTGATCTTACGTAAGATATCAAAATTCAGACAAAGATTTACCCATTCATAAGTGTTTGAGTGTCCACGATGTGTTAGCCTCTGATATAAACCCTGCTGGTAAAGCAAAGTCTCAGTCTTCATCAGGTTTACATTCTACTGGAAAGAGACAGACAATAAACAGAGAAGGAACATGTTAGATGGTGATTGTGCCATGCACAGTAAGTGAATGCAATTCACTCTCTGACAGAACAAAGGGTGAATGGAGGAGAGGGGACTGATTGAAATGAAGAAGTTAGGGAAGGCCTCTCTGGGGTGGTGAAATTTAAACTGTGACCTAAATGACAGGGAGCTGCTAGTATAAATATTCTGGGGCAAGGAGGGGTTCATTGTCCTCCTAGAAATGAAGGGCCAGAGTGTATGAATAATGGGGAAAATGCTAGGAGAGAAGATTGGACTGGTGATCAGGATCAAATCAAGGAGGGCTTGTAGGCTAGGGTAGGGTTTGGATGTTTTTCTAAAAGAA
This sequence comes from Ovis aries, assembly GCF_016772045.2. Classification (NCBI taxonomy): domain Eukaryota; kingdom Metazoa; phylum Chordata; class Mammalia; order Artiodactyla; family Bovidae; genus Ovis; species Ovis aries. Next base: position 63,904,531 of record NC_056065.1, read on the forward strand.
ATAACTTAGAGAGAAATAACAAAAGGAAACCACTGAAGCTTTTAGGCAGGGAAATGACAAGTAATTTACATTTTTATAAGATCACTCTGGCTTCTTAGTGGAAAATGGGAAGACAAGGAAAGCACTTAGGAAATCCCAATGGTAGGTTGGCAGGTGGAGTTGTCCTCGGCCTAGGTTTTATAGAGGCAAAGCTGATGAGAAGAAAATGGTCTCGGGATAAGTTTTGTTGGTAAAGTTTACAATCTTTGCAAATGAACTAGATGTGAAGGAAGGGAGAAAGAACAATCTAAAAAAGTGTCTAGAAATTTGGCTTAAGTAAATGAGTAGACAGAGAATGAGAAAGATGGAGAAAGAAAGTTTCAGGGATGACCAAGTGTTCTAGTCTGATACAAAAACAGAGCTAATAACTTGAGATTTTTTAAAAATGACATTAAAAAAATGAGATATAATTGATATATCCCATTGTATTAGTTTTAGTTGCATGTAATAACTCTGAACTTAGAGATCCGTAAGTACAACTATTTACCTTTCTTGGGCTTCTAGATTCTTAGGTAAATTTCTACCTCTTTTAATGGGTCATTGTTTCTTATTTAAGAGCATGTATTTGTGGTGTACAGTAAATATTTGTTAAATTATGCTGAACAGCAAATCAATCCTAATATGCATAAAATTCCTAGTTTAAAGACAAGTATCAGAATCAATGTATATTTTAATGGTTTTGTATCTTTCCTGATATGGGGTGCAGACTAGTGTGGTAGACAAGCAGGAGATATTTAGGGGGGCCTGACTTGGGTTTGAAACTCTGATACTCACTAGCTGGACAACAAATATTTATTGAATGTCTGCCATGTGCCAGGCACTTGATTTAAGGGCTGTGAGCAAACCAAAGTTCCTGCTTTAATACAGTTCACATTCTAGAGGGCAAAACAGATCATTAAAAAAACAAAAGAAACATGATGGTAATCGATACCATAGGCTTCTCTGGTGGTAAAGAATCTGCCTGTTGATGCAGAAAATGCAGGTTTGATCCCTGGGTCAGGAAGAGCCTCTGGAGAAGGAAATGGCAACCCACTCCAGTATTCTTACCTTGGAAACCCCATGGACAGAGGATCCTGGCGGGCTACAGTCAAAGGGGTCGCAAACTTCGAACACAGCTTAGCAACTGAGGAACAACAATGACGACAGACATCACAATGGGAAGGAAAATAAAGCTAGGTGAGAAGAAAAAGAAAGGGAAATCCTCCTTTATTTAAGTGGTCCTAGACAGCCTCTCCAGTAAGATGGGATCTGAGCAAAGACCTGAAAGAAGTGAAGGAATGTGTCATTTGAATATCTGGGGAAGAATATAACCTGAAAGAAAGTGAAAGTGAAAGTCGCTCAGTCATGTCCAGCTGTTTTGGACCCCATGGACTGGAATTCCATGGAAGGGAAGTAACCATTCCTTTCTGCAAGGGATCTTCCCAACCTAGGAATCGAACCCAGGTCTCCCACATTGCAGGTGGAGTCTTTACCAGCTGAGCCACCAGGGAAGCCCGATGCAAAGAGCCTGAGGAGCAAGAGTGTTTGGGAGTCTTCAACAAGCATACCTGTATGGCTGGAGAAAAGAAAGTGAGTGGAAAGTGGTGGGAGACAGATTGGAAAAGTAGGACAGATCAGATAGGGCCTTACAGGCCCTTGTTAGGGCTTGGCTTTTTCAGAGATAAGAAGTCACTGGAGGGTTTTGAATGGAGAAGGGACATGAGATGACTTACATTTGAAAAGTATCATTTTGGCAGGAAATATAAATTTTGGAGTCATCAGTATAGTTTTATATTTAAAACCATAGGAGTAAATGAGGTCACTTTGGGAGTAACAGATATACATAAAAAGAAGAAAAAGAGGTGCTCAGATTCAGCTCCAGGATGCACCAAATGAATAGCTAACGTTCACTATCAACAGAAGCCCCGGCACTGAAAGCCATTTACAGATGTTAATTCATTTAACACCAAAATTCTGTGAGTTCAAATAATTTTATCCCATTTTAGAGATGTGCATAAGGGAGAAGACAAAAATGAAATAACTGGTAGGAGTAAGTATGGAGCCAGATTCAATCCCAGGTACTTTTAATTGAAGGCCCTGCTGTTGATCCAAGGCTGTCTCGTCTTGTTTCACTGCTACGCTGTACAGGCATATCTTGTTTTGTTGAACTTCACAGAGACTGTTTCTTCTTCAGATTGAAAGTTTGTGGTAACCCTGAGTTGAGCATGTGTACCCATACTGTTTTTTCCAACAGCATTTGCTCACTTCGGGTCTCTGTGTCACCGTATTTCAAGCTTTTCCATTGTTATTATATTTATTACAATGCTGTGCAATCAGTTGTGTATGGTAATTGTTTAGGAGCACTATGAACCACACCATGTTAGATGGCAAACTTAAATGATAAATCTGTGTTCTGAATGCTCATCTCCCTCCCTCTCCTCAGGCCTTGTTATTTCCTGAGACACAATAATATTGAAATTAGGCCAATTAATAACCCTCCAGTGGCCTGTAAGTGTTCAGGTGAAAGGAAGGTTTGACTGATGTAGCAAATTCCATTGCTGTCTTATTTCAAAAAGTTTCCAGAGCCACCCCCACCTCAGCAATCACCACCATGATCAGTCAGCAGCTATCAGCATCCAAGACCCTCAATCAGCAAAAACTTTATGACTTGCTGAAGGTACAGATGATGGCTATCATTTTTTAAGCCAGAAAAAGCATTTTTAAAAATTAAGGCATGTACATTTTTTAAGACATAACGCAATTTCAAAGTTAACTGACCATAGTACAGTATAAACATGAATTTTATATGCTTTGAGAAACCAAAAAAAAAAAAATCCCTGTGATCACTTTATTGCCATATTCCTTTATTGTGGTAGTCTAGAACCAAACTTGCAATATCTCTGAGGTATGTCTGGACATTTTTATACATTCATAAAAATACGGATGACTATACCCACACCATAGGGAAGGCAATGGCAACCCACTCCAGTACTCTTGCCTGGAAAATCTCATGGACGGAGGAGCCTGGTAGGCTGCAGTCCATGGGGTCGCTAAGAGTCGGACAGGACTGAAGTGACTTAGCAGCAGCAGCAGCATACCCACACCAAGCCACAGAGTTGTGAAGGCTACCAGTAATGTATGTAGAACACCTAGCATATAGTAGATGGTCAATAAGTGATACCCACTTTATAAATGAGAGAATGGAACTTTGTAACAGAGTTTGAAGAACAGAGAATTGCCTTACCAAGTCTTCAGGCTTTCCCCTCCTCTATAGAGGAAAAATGGAAAAGTAGGCAACAAAACACTTGCTGGAATGACTGGGCACTCACTCTACAAGTTAATTTTAATAAAAAGAAAGAAAACAATGTCTAATTCAATCTTCCCACACAGAATAGTGGTCAATAAATATTCACTGATGAATTAAATACAAAATGCTCAGAGAGTAACAATGAAATGTGAATTTGTAATACAATGCCATAAATATGTTTCAGTCTTGTAGGTTATGTCTTAAGGCATAGTTTAAATTCTATAGATTTGATTAATTGGTTGTGATTCTAATTGACTCTAGTAATTTTCTTTGCTGCTGATCTCTAATTTGTGTATCCCCAAAGAGGGCTCTGGAACTGAAACAGAAAAACACTGAAAACAAATCTTGGTTCTGTCACTTGCCAATTGTTTGGCTTTGGGTCATTTATTGCTAAGCCTGGAGATACAGTGGTCCACCCTCATCCCTGGTTTCAGCTACTTATGGTCAATGTTGGTCTGAAAATATTAAATGGAAAATTCCAGAGATAAACAATTCATACATTTTAAATTACATGCTGTTTTGATTAGCAGGATGAAATCTTGCGCCTTCTGGCTCCATCTTTCTGGGACCCCCAATCACCAACAAAATCTGGTCCTGACATCCAAACAATGATCCAGGATCATCCAAAGCAGACAATCCTTCTTCGGAAAAATCCTCAGAATGTCAATAGTAGCCTAATGCTATGTCATTTGCCTCACTTCATCTCATCAAGTGTTTCATTATCTCACATCATCACAAGAAGGGTAATAAAGTACAAGAAGAAATTTTTGAGAGAGGGACCGCATTCACATAATTTTTATTACCGTATATTGTTGTAGCTGTTCTATATTATTATTGTTGTTAATCTCTTACTGTGCCTAATTTATAAATTTAATTTTATCATAGGTATTCATATATAGAGTAAAATATAGTATATATAGGATTCAGTACTATCTTCAGTTTCAGGCATCCACTAGGAGTCTTGGCGTATCCCCCCCATTGATAAGGGGGGACTGCTGTACTATAATACATGTCCTGTGTATTTACAGGGGTTCTATATGGTTTAAATAAGACCATGTGAGAATAAATGAGTTTTTTTTTTTCTTTTAAAGCATATCATCAGTTTTAGGCCAAACTCTGTAGTTGTCATATACAAAATACTTATTGTTTTTGAGCATTTAATTATTCTGTTGATGACTTTATCAAGGGTGTTTCTGCGAGTTCCAATCTTACAGGGTAATGACTTTGGAAATGTGCTAATGTGCTAATAGTGTATATATATCTCAACCAATGAAAACAAACACCAAAAAACATACTAACAACAAACTTATTCTCAGGGAAGATTCCAAGGCTGGTTCACAAGATATAGAAATATTAATAGGAATGTCAATCCTTGCATAACACATGTACCTTAATATATATCATGATCTATTCTCAGGGGTGTTTATTGTAACTTAGGTAATATAATTTGGTTCAATATTTCAACTTTCCAACAGCTGGGTAATTGCTTTAGGCTGAAAAAGAACCTGAGTCATTCTCCTACAGCCTAAACCTTGCAATATGCTCCAGCCAGTTCAGTTTCCAAAAGGCTCAAGGCAGAGAGTCCAACCCAGAACGTTCCTGGCAATAAATATCTATTCTGATGGGCAGGCTAAAGTGTCTATTGGGTCTGATTTGAAATGTGCATACGTGAAGTCTAGCAGAGTGGGTATGTATGCTCACTTATCTCCCCGTTTACTTAGTCTGGGTTAATCATCCATGGTGGCTCGGATGATAAAGAACCTGCCTGTGATGCAGGAGACCTGGGTTCAATCCCTGGGTTGGAAAGATCCCTAGAGTAAAGGAATGGCAACCCACTCCAGTATTTTTGCCTAGAGAATTACATGGACAGAGGCAGGCTACAGTCCATGGGGTCTCAAAGAGTTGGACATGACTAACACTTTTGCTTTTACACACTTACATCACAAGTCAGGGTAAAACAATTCCATGTTTATGAAGCTGGGTTCCTCATATTAGGAATCATCCTTTATCAGAAGTGCACAAAGTCACACACACAAATGTAGCTCCCTAGTTCCTGGGATCGTGTCAGATACTGAATATTTACTTCATGTTTCTTGGTAAAAATATGATTATGAGAAAAAAATATTATTCTGAAAAACCCATGAATCCTTGGGATTCTCTTCACTTCTCTACATTTGTATAGCTCTCTCTGCTTTCTCCACTTCTCTTCAAAATAATCATCTTCGGGGATACAGCTAAAGTGATTGGTTTTATTCTCTCATTTTCCTTACAAGCAAATATTTTTGTGTCTCTGGGGTGAAAAATATCCTAAAAATTAAGATCCCCCTTTCTCCAGCTCTAAATCCCCAGACTCTTACTCAGACTTGAAATTTCTCTAATTCTAATCGCGTTTCAAAAACAAAAGATATTGCCAAATTTTAAAACCTGATTATCAATTATAAACATACCAATTCTTCCGGCACCACAGTGAAAGAAAAAAAAATATACATGGGTCTTTATAACCAGTAAGCATTGCATACCATTAAAAATTAAAAAATTTCTTCAACTAGTTCAGAAATTTGCTGCTTCATTTGTCATGGCTTCTTTCAGATGATGGGGTGAGGGGCACGAACGAGTCACTGCTTTCTTCTTGAGACCAAAGATTTCACTACTCATTATAAAGTTTTCCCAAGAGAAACGGGAGGTAGGAAAATCAGTTCTAACAGACTTAGCAAGAAGTATAATTGATTACGAAGTAAAATAATTCCCTGAAATGACATCTGAGACTATCTCTGCCTCCCTCCTTTAAGTCACCCAAATGGAAACCACATTTGGCTCAAGGGAGCATTAAATAAAGGATAGAGGACTTAAAATACAAAATATTTTTTCCATTACATCAATACCTCACAATTTGGTTAAGTCAGATAGAACCCAGAATTTCAATCCCATCATTTCTCAAATTTAGGAGATATAGAAAACAAGTGGAAGTTCCACTTCTAATATCCCAAACACCCCAAAATTAAACTCCCCCAGGAAAAACAGGTGTAAGAACTAGACAAGGAATGCCAAAGATGGTGTGGCACGATACTTTTTATTACCTCTGTGACGGCTCTAGAGATGTAGCTCAGATTAAAGATTATCCTGGGATGTGACGAATAGCATGGTAACTATAGTTAACAATAATGTATTGCATATTTGAAAGCTGCTGGGAGAGTACATCTCAACAGTTCTCATCAAAAGAAAAAAAATGTTGTAACTATGTATGGGGACAGATGTTAACTAGACTTACTGTGATCATTCTGCAATACATACATATAATCAAATCATTATGTTGTACCGCTGAAATGACTACAATGTGTTTTTTTGGTCTGCTGTTGTTTTTACAGGATCTTAGTTCCCCAACCAGGGATCAAACTTGCGCCCCCTGCAGTGGAAGCACAAGACCCTAACCATTGGACAACCAGGGAAACCCGTAATTTAATGTTATATGTCAATTATATCTCATTATTATTATTATTTTGGATGTACCATGTGACTTGTGGGATCTTAGTTCCCTGACCAGGGGCTGAATCTGGCCCTTGGCAGTGAAAGCACGGAGCCTTAACCACTGCACCGCCAGGGAATTCCCCTTTATAATTTGCTAAAAAAAAAAAAAAAAAAAAGACTATACTAACAAGAGAATGGATGGTGATCACTAAACTGTGCTGCAGAATTTGAGGGCCACCAAAGCAAAAGCCAAATGCAAATATAGGCCCCATTCCACCTTTTTTTTTCCATGCCCTAAATTTTCAATACTAATGTCTCCTAAGTTAAATAACTAGCATGGGTTATCTGCACATGGAGACCACTGTTACAGCACTGATCTGTTATCTAAGAAAATAAGTTTGCTAAATAATTTTTGTTTCCCAATTTGATTTTTTTGATTTGGGTGCGCCCAGTCTGAGCTGCGGCACACGGCACCTTCACTGTTTGCTGCGGCATGTGGGATTTTGTGGTTGTGGTGTATGGGATCCAGTTCCTTGACCAGGGATTGAATCTGGGCTCCCTGCTTTGGGAGCACTCAGTCTTAGCCACTGGATCACCAGGGAAGCCCTTGTTTCTCAATTTAAATGAACAAAGAAATGAATAAAGCAAGACAAAGGAAAATACAGGGGAAAAAACTGCATATCTTACTTTCCAGCCAATTACTTTCTAAATATCTCCAGAATTGTTCCATTTTTCTTTATCTTTCTGCTATTTTTCAGCTTCAGGCCACCTTTCTCTCTCCTTCTCTTTAATTACCAAAGAATTCTGGCTGGACTTCCTGCCAGCAATCTTTCCCTTCCCTAAGCCATCTTTCATATTCCAGTCAAAGGGATATTTCTCTAAAATATAAATCAAACTGTATCACTCTCTAGCTTTGACTTCTTCAGTGGCTTCCCATGGCCCTCAGAATACTATCCAAACTCTTAAGAATCTAAAGTCCTCTCAGGATCCAGCTCCTAATTGCCCCCTCTCCACACCCTATCTCTTTACTCCAGCCATACGGAACTTCTTTTAGGCTTCAAATGTAGCATGCTCTCGCTCAGCCAGTAAATGCAAACTTGAATCTTCTTAATCTACCTCCAGAGCCTTCTGTGAGCCCCACACGTGTGAGTGAATGCCTCTCCTCACAAGTGCTGTTTTTCTTGTATCACAGCATTATCACTGTGTCCGGCATTATGACTGCCTTTTGATTTGCTCACCTTCTTCACCAATGTTTATTCAGACCCTACCATGTACCAGACAGCATGCTTAGCACTCTGCATTCATTATACCACTTAATTTTCACAGAATCTCAGTTAAGTAGGTTCTTTGATTATACCTTACAGGTGAGGTAACTGAGACTTAGACAAGTAACCGGTCCAAGTTCACACAGCTAATAAGTGGGGAAGGTAGGCTTTGAACCTGGGTAGTCATTCTGATGCTTCTATTATCCAACTTGCCCCAAACTTCCGTAAGAACAGGAACAGCTTCTGTCTTGTTCACTGTTACACCCCAATGACTGTCACAGTCTGCTACATAGTAAGATTTCATAAGTGTGGGACATTTTGTGCTTATGGCTGGCTCCACTCTGTAGTTAAATTTTAATTCCTACTCTGAGTTGGATCCACACAGTCAAAGGCTTTGGCATAGTCAATAAAGCAGAAATAGATGTTTTTCTGGAACTCTCTTGCTTTTTCCATGATCCAGTGGATGTTGGCAATTTGATCTCTGGTTCCTCTGCCTTTTCTAAAACCAGCTGGAACATCTGGAAGTTCACGGTTCACATATTTCTGAAGCCTGGCTTGGAGAATTTTGAGCATTACTTTACTAGCATGTGAGATGAGTGCAATTGTGTGGTAGTTTGAGCATTCTTTGGCATTACCTTTGGGATTGAAATGAAAACTGACCTTTTCCAGAACTGTGGCCAATGCTGGGTTTTCCAAATTTGCTGACATATTGAGTGCAGCACTTTCATAGCACCATCTTTTAGGATTTGAACTAGCTCAACTGGAATTTCATCACCTCCACTAGCTTTGTTCACAGTGATGCTTCCTAAGGCCCACTTGGCTTCACATTCCAGGATGTCTGACTCTAGGTGAGTGTGAGTAATCACACCTTCGTGATTATCTGGACCTGACCTGCTTCTTGAGAAATATGTATGCAGGTCAGGAAGCAACAGTTAGAACTGGACATGGAACAAGACTAGTTCCAAATAGGAAAAGGAGTACGTCAAGGCTGTATATTGTCACCCTGCTTATTTAACTTCTATGCAGAGTGCATCATGAGAAACGCTGGGCTGGAAGAAGCACAAGCTGGAATCAAGAGAAATATCAACAACCTCAGATATGCAGATGACACCACCCTTATGGCAGAAAGTGAGGAGGAACTAAAAAGTCCCTTGATGAAAATGAAAGTGGAGAGTGAAAAAGTTGGCTTAAAGCTCAGCATTCAGAAAACGAAGATGATGGCATCTGGTCCCATCACTTCATAGGAAATAGATGGGAAACAGTGGAAACAGTGTCAGACTTTATTTTCCTGGGCTCCAAAATCACTGCAGATGGTGATTGCAGCCATGAAATTAAAAGAGGCTTACTCCTTGGAAGAAAAGTTATGACCAACCTAGACAGCATATTCAAAAGCAGAGACATTACTTTGCCAACAAAGTTCCGTCTAGTCAAGGCTATGGTTTTTCCAGTGGTCATGTATGGATGTGAGAGTTGGACTGTGAAGAAAGCTGAGCACTGAAGAATTGATGCTTTTGAACTGTGGTGTTGGAGGAGACTCTTAAGAGTCCCTGGACTGCAAGGAGATCCAACCAGTCCATTCTGAAGGAGATCAGCCCTGGGATTTCTCTGGAAGGAATGATGCTAAAGCTAAAACTCCAGTACTTTGGCCACCTCATGTGAAGAGTTGACTCATTGGAAAAGACTCTGATGCTGGGAGGGATTGGGGGCAGGAGGAGAAGGGGACGACTGAGGATGAGATGGCTGGATGGCATCACTAACTCGATGGACGTGAGTCTGAGTGAACTCCAGGAGTTGGTGATGGACAGGGAGGCCTGGTGTGCTGTGACTCATGGGGTTGCAAAGAGTCGGACACGACTGAGCGACTGAACTGAACTGAAGATCTTTTTTGTACAGCTCTTCTGTGTATTCTTGCCACTTCTTCTTAATATCTTCTGCTTCTGTTAGGTCAATACCATTTCTGTCCTTTATTGAGCCCATCTTTGCATGAAATGTTCCCTTAGTATCTCTAATTTTCTTGAAGAGATCTCTAGTCTTTCCCATTCTATTGTTTTCCTTTATTTCTTTGCATTGATCGTTGAAGAAGGCTTTCTTATTTTCTCCTTTGCTTTTTGCTTCTCTTCTTTTCAGTTATTTGTAAGGCCTCCTCGGACAGCCATTTTGCTTTTTTGCATTTCTTTTTTTGGGGAGATGGTCTTGCTCCTTGTCTCCTATACAATGTCATGAACCTCCATCCATAGTTCATCAGGCACTCTGTCTATCAGATCTAGTCCCTTAAATCTATTTCTCACCTCCACTGTATAATCATAAGGGATTTGATTTAGGTCATACCTGAATGGTCTAGTGATTTTCCCCACTTTCTTTAATTTGTCTGAATTTGGCAATAAGGAGTTCATGATCTGAGCCACAGTCTGCTCTTGGTCTAGTTTTTGCTGACTGTATAGAGCTTCTCCATCTTTGGCTGCAAAGGATATAATCAATTTGATTTCGGTGTTGACCATCTGGTGATGTCCATGTGTAGAGTCTTCTCTTGTATTGTTGGAAGAGGGTGTTTGCTATGAACTGCTTTATGGACTATGCCAAAGCCTTTGACTGTGTGGATCACAATCAACTGTGGAAAATTCTTCAAGAGATGGGAATACCAGACCACCTGACCTGCCTCTTGAGAAACCTGTATGCAGGTCAGGAAGCAACAGTTAGAACTGGACATGGAACAACAGACTGGTTCCAAATAGGAAAAGGAGTACGTCAAAGCTGTATATTGTCACCCTGCTTATTTAACATATATGCAGAGTACATCATGAGAAATGCTGGGCTGGAAGAAGCACAAGCTGGAATCAAGATTGCCGGGAGAAATATCAATAACCTCAGATATGCAGATGACACCACCCTTATGGCAGAAAGTGAAGAGGAACTAAAGAGGCTCTTGATGAAAGTGAAAGAGGAGAGTGAAAAAGTTGGCTTAAAGCTCAACATTCAGAAAACAAAGATCACGGCATCCGGTCCCATCACTCCATGGGAAATAGATGGGGAAACAGTGGAAACAGTGGCTAACTTTATTTTTCTGGGCTCCAAAATCACTGCAGACGGTGACTGCAGCCATGAAATTAAAAGACACTTGCTCCTTGGAAGGAAAGTTATGACCAACCTAGACAACATATTCAAAAGCAGAGATGTTACTTTGCCAACAAAGGTCCGTCTAGTCAAGGCTATGTTTTTTCCAGTGGTCATGTATGGATGTCAGAGTTGGACTATAAGGAAAGCTGAGCGCCGAAGAATTGATGCTTTTGAACTGTGGTGTTGGAGAAGACTCTTGAGAGTCCCTTGGACTGCAAGGAGATCCAACCAGTCCATCCTAAAGGAGATCAGTCCTGGGTGTGCATTGGAGGGACTGATGTTGAAACTGAAACTCCAATACTTTGGCCACCTGATGCAGAGAGCTAACTCATTTGAAAAGACCCTGATGTTGGGAAAGATTGAGGGCAGGAGAAGAAGGGGATGTCAGAGGATGAGATGGTTGGATGGCATCATTGACACAATGGATATAGGTTTGGGTGGACTCCAGGAGTTGGTGATGGACAGGGAGGCCTGGAATGCTGTGGTTTATGGGGTCACAAAGAGTTAGACACAACTGAGAGACTGAACTGTACTGAACTGAGTTGAATGTTTAAAAAACGAAGAAAAGGGTTGCCCCAAATAAATCCAAACAGGTATTTGTAAAGCCTGTTAACTATAAGATCTGTGCACCTTTTCTTCCCCTCTCCTGTCAAGATCTCTTTAGACCATGGTTGTATTGTTCATTCTGGAAGGAATAGAGTTACTCCCCGGGACAGTTTATTGCCAGCTGGAAGGAGAGATTCGTCCTCCAAGCCCTCTATGTAGGTTCCTGAATTTTAGGGCCTGGAAAGAAAGATATAACATTTCTTAGACTCCCTTGCAATAAGACTTCTGGATATAATTACATTCTATCAGGGGGATGTCCTTTGTGGGATTTGGAAGGCACAAGTGATGTGAAAGCAGTCTTATTACTGTTCTTGCTGCTAAGAGACAGAGTTGATGTGTGTTTGAAGTCTGAACCCACATTCAGTAGTCCACAAATTCTTGTCACCAAAGTCAAGGGTGTTGAGGGGCAGTTTGGCAGCTTCCTGTGGACTACAGCTGTCATAGTGTGCCCTTGAAATCTGGAGTCATGTGATGGCCCCTAACTTCAGCTTCTTTAGCACTCCCAGTGAATTTTGTAAGCACTTAGTCCCTTGTTTTTAATTCCTTTCTGCTTGAACTACCTGTTGTTTCCGTATCCTGAATTGAAACCTACCTGACACATCGCCCTAAATGCCATATCTAACTGTACCCACTTTTTGTGTAGGCAAGAGCAAATTACATATAAATACAGTTATTTTGGAAGTGTAAATACGCAATGAATAATAAATTTATTGACAGGAATTTGAATAATGGGTGAAACAATTATAGGGTTTGTGTGTGTGTTTCACAAGTCGGGGAAGGGAGATGATGGGAAGGATGAATCAAGCAGAACGAAAGCTGATGACCAGAAAGAGAGAGAGAAAATGAGCAGAGAACCCTAGGGTTCTATGAGGGAAGAGCAGAGCAGAACCCATCAGTTTTTTATGAAGAACCAATAATTGTTTACATGTGTGGAACCATTTACAGCTCACAGTGCTTTTGTGTGTATCATTCTATTTGATTCTTGTAATAAATGATGTTGTGAACTAAGCTTTTGTAGCTTCTATTATGGATTTTTCATATGAGGAAAGAAAGCAAGGCTCAGGGAGTTTAAGTGACTTCCTCAAGGTTACAGCTAGTAAGTAAGATCAGAGCCTTGATTCCAAATTCCAGTGTCCTACTTGAGGCTGCTGGCTACAAAAATCACTTTGGCTTAAGAAAGAAGCAGAATTGAGGAATTCAGACTTCAAGGATGATTGGCATACTATTTTAAATCTGAATCTAAAAGCTGCAGAGTCCAGTCATAAAGACCTTTGCCTTACTCAGTATTAGGACGTGCCTTTCTTTGTTTTATTCCCAGTCACTAAGCCCTGAGAAGTAGGGCCCCAGTGGCCTGGTAGGGGAGTTGAGGAGCAAAGTGAGCTCAGTTTTCTATGCTGTATAGGTAAAATTTGGTATTTTGTAAATAGTCTTGGCTTAATGGTCCCATACTGTAGTAAAGTCATTCTTGTGCTTAAAAGTCTGACTGAGTTCTCATGACTTATCATAGGGAAAGACACTGGGGCAAAGTAAGAGTAAGCTTTGGTTCTAAGGTCATATTAAAGACAGGACCCTTGAGTGCTCCAGCAAGACTCATGGTGAGTGGGATACCTTCTTTGCAGGGGCCACTGATGTCTGTGTCCACCTTCCACACAGCCCCCCCCGCCCCACCCCGCCAGCCCTCACTTCCTATCATCTCTGTCAGTCCTACTCTAAGGGAAGACAGGCAAGAGGTCTTGTTTGGGGTGCAGAGAGAGCTGTCTCCACTAGGGCAGTGCCACATAAAAAGAGCTACTCAGAAGTGGCAGGGGAGAGGGATGGATGAACAAGCTGTCATTCAGGGGACTCTCAAGGAGCTGTTCTATTACTTATTCCTTCTGCTCGGAGGACACTTCAGTATCTGGTGAAAGGATGCCCATCCTCAGTCCCCCGGGTAATTGGCATGCATCTGGCCCTGATTTCGGAATTGTGTGGATGAGGGAAGTTTCCTGTAGTTGCTCCCTTGATTAACCACTCCTCCACCCTACACACAAAAAAGATGAGCACCTTAAACAGGACTGCAGGGGGAGGACAGAAAAAACATTCTTAAGAAGCTTGGTAAAGCCACTGGGTACAAAGACTACACTGATCCCAGGTGCTTAGTGTTCATTCATTAAATCCTCCTCCGGAGGATTAGCTCTTAGCCTCTGGCTAGCCCAGTCCTCACTGAAAAGGTATCATTTAAAGTGATAAGACATTCAAATTACTAAAATTATTCTATATGTTTATATCAAACTATCAGAACCTGCCTGCACTGCAGGAGACCTGGGTTTGATCCCTAGGTCAAGAAGGTCCCCTGGAGAAGGGAATGGCAACCCACTCCAGTATTCTTGCCTGGAGAATCCCCTGGACAGGCTATAGTTCATGGAGTTGCAAAGAGTTGGGTACAATGAGCAACTAACACTAACTGAATTTATCTTCTTTCTAATTAGTCAGAATGAGTGTGATAATATAGAGATTGCAAAGTTGTTTAAGAAAGAAATTCCAGAGTTAAAGAAAAGAGTGGTTGAGACCCTTTTTTTAAAGCTCATCAGACTTGGAGGTTGCCTTTGAAACAGATGGTAGGAAAGATACTTTTCCTTTCATGTGTGTGGCAGACACTGTTGTTTGCCAATTCTCTTCTTCCTTTTTTAGACTGTCATTCCCAGCTCTCTTGGAAGCTAGTGTGGCTATGTGACCCAGTTCTGGCCAATGATACATGAGGGAAATTAGGCTGGGGTGGGAGGAGCAATTTACTCCTGGGAATGATTTCTATTTCTGATAAAAATAGAGATGGGAGTTCAATACAACTGTATGAAAATGTGATGTTGGAGCTGCAGCAGCAATTTTGTTACCATGAGATGAAAATCTGAGGATGAACATTCAACACTCAAGGATGTCAGAGTAGAAAGATATATATATATATATATATATATTTTTTTTTTTTTTTAATTGAGCAGCTTCCCAAACCTGGAACTACCTCTAGATAAATGCGTTAATTGCTTAAGCCAGTCTTTGTCACTTATTCTGTGATTTGCAACAATATGTATCCTGACTGATACAACAGAACTGGCAAAGAAAAGGATTCTTCAAGTAGAGTTGCCATTGCCCCGTTTGACACCTCTGTGTCAATTAGATAAGGAGCTTCTTCCTCTAGATGGATTTTAAGGCCTAATTATTTCCTTTGCCAAGTGCCCTGGTGCCTTATAGATCACCAACTTGCCTCCTTAAGTACATCCTAAGGCTGCCTCTGTTCAAAGGGTTTGGGTGCCAATTCCAAATAAGATGGAGAAGGCAAGGAGAATTCCTTTTGCTTGCTGACTTAATTTACTTTTGAGACTGACTGACTAAAATTTGGGCTGTTGTTATTGTTATTGCCTTTCATTCTAAACAATGAAATTGTTTTTAACTCCAAATAGTACAAAATTTGTTTTTAAGTTTGTACTATCACACTTCTGCCAATAATCTGTTAAGACTGAGCTGACGAAAACTGTATCAGAGGAATATAACTATCTGCAGTATGAAACTGTTATGTGTTGATTATTTAATTCTCTTACTCCTCTGTTAAAACTGCTAAAAGCATTACTTTTGTATAATTAGCATGACATCATTTATCCTTCACCTGATGCAAATAAGTTTACATATTAGGTTAGTGGCTACTCATTAGTTGGCACTATGTCATTTTCATCATGTCCAACCAAAGTTTCAAACTATTAACATAAGCCAAAGTATTTTTCTGTGAAAATACCTTTCCAATTAATGTTATCACGACAAAATCTTAGTTTTGCCTACATAACTGATAAAATTAATCAATATGACTACAGTAATATATGCAGAACAATTACTATCACTTTAAGAGATACAAATTAACAGGAATTTGACATGCTTTTCCACTCATTTAATATTATATGCTGTTACTTTAGGTATTCATTAGTGCAAACTCACCCAGAAACAAACATGAGTACTAATATATGACAAGACTGAGAATACTCTTAGATGATCATAAAATATAAACACAACATTTACAAATTCTCCTTGAACTCCTAGATATGTTTGAAATTTGGGGGATAATGCATTTAATACAATAGAATGATGGCCTGAATAGACAAAACAATCATCATAAGTAGACTCAGATGTTATAATTAAACAGGGTAATATATATATATTATAATATATATAACAGGTAGGACTTCCCTGGTGGCTCAGAAGGTAAGGAGTCTGCCTACAATGCGTGAGACCTGGGTTTGATTCCTGGGTCGGGAAGATCCCCTGGAGAAGGAAATGGCAACCCACTCCAGGATTCTTGCCTGGAAAATCCCATGGATGGAGGAGCCTGGCAAGCTACAGTCTACGGGGTCGCAAAGAGTCAGACACGACTGAGTGACTTCACTATTCACTATAATGGACATTATACATTGTATATATGCACTTATATATATATCAATTTATAATTTACCATAAAGCTAGAGTAATCAAGACTGTGTGGAACTGGCAAAAGGATACACACATAGATCAACGGAACAGAAGACGCCAGAAATGATCAACTGATTGTTAACAATATGCAAAAGCACTTCAGTGGAGAAAGCATACTCTTTGTAATAAACGGTGCTGAAGCAACTCAACATACATATGCAAAAGAAATAAAGGGGGAAAAAAGAACCATGTCATAGGCGTGATACCTTATGCAAAAATTAACTCAAAATGGACCATATACCCCAAAGTAAAATAGAAAAAACAAGTTTCTAGAAGAAAAATATAGAAATTTTCATCATCTTGGATTTAGTGATAAGTTTTAGATATAACAACAAAGGCATAATCCACAAAAAGAAAAAACTGATAAACTGGACTTATCAAAATTACAGTGTTTAAGCTTTGCAAACAAACAAACAAGAAAACAACCATGGTTAAGAACGACAAGACAAGCTATAGAGCTGGAGAAAATATTTGCAAATCACATGTCAAATAAAGGACTTAAAGTCTGAATATAAAAACTGTTGTAATTCAACAAGAAAACAACCCCCCAAAAAGCTACTTTTCCAGGGAAATTATACAAATGGCAATATAAATATATGAAAAGATGCCCAAAGTCACTAATCATCAGGAAAATGAGAGTGAAAATCACAGTAAGATACCTCTATTCACCTACTAGAATGTTTAAAAAAAATTTTAACTCAGCAGTTCCAAATGCTGGGTAAAATGTGGTACAACAAGCCCTCTTAGTCATTGCTTGTAGAAATACAAAATGGTACTAGTTTGGCAGTTTCTTGACAAAGAAAAACATGCGGTTTAATATGGCCCAGCAATCCCAATTCTAGGTAATTACAAAAGTGAACTGAAAACCTTGAACATATAGGGGTCTGTAAAGTGAAAGTGAAGTCGCTCAGTCGTGTCCAACTCTTTGCAACCCGTGGACTGTAGCCCACCAAGCTCCTCCGTCCATGGGATTCTCCAGGCAAGAATACTGGAGTGGGTTGCCATTTCCTTCTCCAGGGGATCTTCCCGACCCAGGGATCGAACCCAGGTCTCCCACGTTGCATGCAGACGCTTTAACCTCTGCACCACCAGGGTCTGTAGTGAATATTTATAGTAGCTCTATTCATAATCACTAAAACTGGATGCAACTGAGATGGCCTCAGAGGTAAACAGATTCACAAATTATAGTACAGCCATACAATAGAATGTTACTCAGCAATTCTTACAAAATGAACTCTTAACATTGATGAATCTTAAATACATTTGTTATGAGAAAGAAGCCAGACCTCAAAGACTACCTGCTGTATGGTTCTATTTCACTGGCATTCTGCAAAAGGCAAAACTGTAGAGATAGAAACTACAGATCATTGGCTGCCAGGAGCTGGGAAGAGATTGAGTGTAAAGGGGCTGGCACAGAGCGCATCTTCGGTGTTGGAAATCACTCGGTGGCGGATACGTGATCCTATGCGTTTGTCAACACCCACAGAATGTTACACATAGTCTAAGAAGGCTGTAAATCTAAGAGTGAGATTCAATGTATGCAAATTTGCAAAATCAACCCGGGTGGCGCTGGGGGGCGGGGTAAGGAGGAGAGGGTCCCAGGATGTGAGCCAGACTAACAAATCCAACTGTATTACAAATACATGACATAATCTAACTGAAATGGATGGGAGAAAATGAGCTGACCAAAGTAATTTTGGAAATGTGTTCTGACTGGCTATCACAAGGCTAAAGTAAATGCAACTGTACATGAATTCCTTATTTCCATTGGTAAATTTCTCACAGAGGTGTAAGTTAGCAATTCTGAAACTGCTGGGCACATATACTAAAGTTGAACAAGTAAGGAAATAAACTGTAGCTAATTAAAGCCAGGTTTCTCACTGTCAAACAAAGAAGTTACAAATAAGCAGAGAAAGCTAGAATGAAACCTATAGTTCTAGACGAAAATTGATTCTACATGTATGAACTTACATGTGCATACACAGGTAGAAAGATACAGAAATAAATATACATTTGTGTGTACATATGAGTTAGCAAACATGCATACATTTCCCTTTCTGTCTGCTCCAAGGGCCTAGAAGCAATGGCACCCCATTAGCGATGAGTACCCAGATCTTGGTAGAAACCAAGATTATTATCATTCTCCAATAAAGAAACAAAGACTCTGAAGAAATGGTTGATTCTATGTCTTGGACAAGGAAAATACTACAGCTTCATGCAGTGCTTTAAAGGAAGTGTTAGAAAAAAAAGGGATAAGGCATTTTGCTTAAGGATAAGGTCTTTGGGGCATCCAAAACCTCTCACGCCTTCTGTGGTATGCTAGAAGGACTTCATAGGACTCAGCATACCATGCACTAATGGCTAAAATTTATTACAGTGACAAAGTAAGGTTACATAGCAGATGCTTAAGGGGAAAAGGCACACTGATCAGAGTCCAGAGAAAGCCACACACGGGCTTTTGATACTTTCCCCTTCTGGTCCAGGAGAAGACACACTAGGTGTGCTCCCCTTGTGAGCAGTGAAAACGCAGTGGCACGTGTACAATGCTGCTTTTGGGAAGGCTCACTTAAGACTCACAGTTTAGGGGTTTTATTGGGGACGAGTCATGTAGGCATGCTCTGGCTGGCATCGACCAAAATCCCAGGCTCTCAGAAGGAAATAGGGACTCTGTGTCTTATGTGAGCAACAAAGCTTACCAGTATATAGAATTTTTCACGTCAGTGTGGGGAATTTTCACAAGACAAGTTCACACATGCCAGCCAAGGGCAACCCTACAAACAGGCCCTTCTAAAGACAGCAGCTCTGGCCTGCTTTTTTAATTCTTTACTGTACAGGACAGATCAAAAGGACACAGGACTCATGGCCAAAATGGGAACAATCTGAACAAAATAAATAATTACAGTACTGGATTTTAATTGAAAGAATAAAACAGATATCTATGAGTATATATAGCTATAAATTAGTGAAACAAATAAATAAATTAGGCGAGGGGACAAACCTTTGTTACTGGAGAATTCCAAATAATAATAGAGAAGGAATTAGGAAAATTGAAAATCACCATTAGAGTACCACTGCTGCAAGATCCCCTAAAATTAGTAGATGAAACTAAGAAGAAACAGAACATTTGCACAGTTTCAAAGTATCTCACCAAGAAAGAAGAGGAGAGAAAATTAATTATTGTGGTGGTTTATGCATTTGTTCACAAATTCTTTAATAATCAGCCTTCTAAAAAGTGAAGCCTAATTCCATTTTCTTTGAGTATGGACTGGACTAATTGACTTTTTCTAGCAAATAGAGTATGGAAAAGGAAAAACAATAACTTTACAGTACAGAAAATGGCAGGCCCCAGCTTAATAATGTGATCAAAGTTAACATCATCAGTTAAAAGTCATGTTGATACCATGTACTCCTGACATGATGTAATCAGAAGGGCACATCATTCTGTGATATCATTTCCCCAAAATGGGTTAAGTTTAGTCATGAGAAAGCATCAGAAAGATCTCAGTTTAGGAATATTCTATAATATACCTAATCAGTCAGTAGTCTCTCAAATTGTCAAGGTCATAAAAAATAAGGAAAGACTGAGAAATTATCACAGATTTAAGGGAACTTAGATGCAATGACTAAGTGTAACATGGACTGGGTCTTGAAAACAAAAAAGGACGTTAATTAAAAACATTAATTAAAGGACATTAAAAACCTATGAAATCAGAATTTAGCTAGTAGTTTAGTTAATAGTATTGTACCAATGTCAACTTCACAGTATATAACTATGATTATATAACATGTTAACATTAAGGGAAGCTAGCTGAAGAGTATCTGTGAACTCTCTGACTATATCTACAACTCTTCTGTAAATCTAAGTGAAGTTGCTCAGTCGTGTCCGACTCTTTGCGACTCGTGGACTGTAGCCCACCAAGCTCCTCCGTCCATGGGATTCTCCAGGCAAGAATACTGGAGTGGGTTGCCATTTCCTTCTCCAAGGAAGGAAACGTTATTTCCTTTGTTATTTCAAAACAACTCAAAAGAATTTTAAGCACTTAAGCTGGCATGTACTAGCTGCTAACTGATGTTAGTTTCTCTTAGTTAATTTACTTGCTAATCATTCCCAGAATGATGTTGATGGGAAAATTTCTCTTGTTGCCTTGTGTGTGTGTGCTCAGTTGCTCAGTCATGTCTGATGCTTTGAGACCACATGGATTGAACCCCTTCAGGGTCCTCTGTCCATGGGATTTTCAGGCAAGTATACCGAAGTGGGTTGCCATATCCTACTCCAGGGGAATCTTCCCCACCCAGGGACTGAATCGTATCTCTTGCATGTCCTGCTTTGGTAGGCAGATTCTTTACCATTGCATCACCTGGGAAGTCCCTTGTCTTTACTCCAAATAAAAAGTGTATTTCTTCCTTTTTATTCTTTAAATTATGATTGCACAATGTACAGGAGACTTAAAAAAATACAGAACAGGGTTAAATATAGTTCCACTATATATTACCATTATTTTTAAGTAGATAAATTAAGATTTTTAGTTGGAGTTTCAATATGAAACTCTCAAAATTTAGTAGAAGGAATAGACAGAAAAGTAGGATAGAGCAGATCTGAAAAGCGCTATGAACCAATTCAATGTAATTAAGATTTATATGAATTAAAAAGTGAATTTCTAAGGATGAGTGATTTTAGTGGCATTTATAAGCTTGGAGAATTTCATTGTCCTTTAAAAGAAGATCATAACAGAAAACACCAGGCTGACAGTTCTAAATGTTAGAGCATGTGCACGCATGCTCAGTCGTGTCTGACTCTGTGACCCCACAGACTGTAGCCCGCCAGGCTCCTCTGTCCATGGAATTTTCCAGACAAGAATACTGGAGTGGGTTGCCATGTCCTTCTCCAAGGGATCTTCCTGACCCAGGGATCGAAACATCTCTTGCACCTCCTGCATTGGCAGGTGGATTCTCTACAACTGAGCCACCTGGGAAGCCCTAAGTGTTACTGCTTTTGGTCAGTTTTTGAGCTGCTGGGGACACCTTGGCTGTGCCGTCCTATCAGTGGAGATTATTGTCCAGAGTGCCAACATGGCTGGAGAATTAGGTCTGGACCTGTGACCACTCAGGGGTAAGACAAACAAGCTACATATACCACTATAGCAGGCCTCAACGCTCCTAGCCCAACTATTCAAGCTTGCGTGTTTGAGACTGTTGGAAGTGTATGACTCGGGATGCCAGAATCAAACCAACACTGAACCCAGACATACCTAAAAATGGGACAGTGTGAAAAAAATGTGGCCAACATGGGCCTTACTGCTGGCCCCAAGGGCTCCAGAGAGTACTAACTTCAGTAGTAGTCAGGTAGAGGATGAAGAGACAGTTTGGGAATACTATAAGTTGTATTGTGTTCTGACCTGTGCTTCATCTTACATTAAAATGTTTTTCTCCCATTGGAAGAAATGAACTTTGTGGTTCTACCTGCCTAAGCTCTTTCTTGCTCAGTGGCTTTTGTAAAACTACAGTGGGAAATAGTTTTTGCTTATTATTTATGCTCCCACCTACTCCCAAAAAGGATCTAAGATCCCCAAACAACTTTTCTAACCCTCGGCCTTAATTCTCTCCCTGACCATCTGTTCCTTTTCACCATGAAGTCATAGTACTAAATTTGTGACAGTACAATCATTTCCATGGCAACAGGATATGGTCCTCACCACCAAATCCTTATTTCACTCTGACCAAGATCAAGCAGCAGGAAGATCAGGAAGTATATGCTGACATTTTCTATTCTTTTTCAAGTTATGTTTCTCTCTGAAGAAGTTCTTACTTTTGATTCTAAAATCTTATACTCAGCCTAGATAATGTGTTTTTGCATAGCTTACATACAAAACATTCTTCCAGTAAATAATCAGATATGCAAGCCAAAAAAGAAGTTGAGAAAAATCACACAAGCCTACACACACACACACAGTATGATGTATAAACTGGCTTGACAGTGAGATGACTAGTAAATACCTTTGTGGTTTGTACACAAGAAAAGAGAACACAGAATCCGTTTAAAAGACATGAGACTTTGAAGCCTGAGAAATCTGCTTTGATGACTGTGATAAGCAATGGAAGGCAGCTGACCTAGTTCCTACTCAATGCTTTCCTTATCTTGCTGAGCACAAATAAAACATCAGAGGGTCTTCCCACGTGAGCTCAGGCCATCTGACCAGAGGAAGACAGACAGATGTTCAACTTTATTTATAGAGATGACTATACCTGGGTATTTCGTCCATTTGTTTTAACCACACTCAGCTTAATTACACAATCTTTGGAGAGACTCCCTAGAATACCATTTGCTACACCATGAAACTGAGTGAAGGGCATGAACTCTGAAAAGAGAACTAGTTACTGGAATATCCGAAAATACTTGATTGGGGCATTAAGTTAGCAGTCTTACAGGACAGATGGCAAGGTATGTATGTTATAATGAGGTTCTGCTGGACAGTCCAGATAACATTATATTAATATATAACTATATATGTGTAATATGTCATATTATATAATACACACATTAAATATGTGGGCTTCCCTGGTGGCTCAGATGATAAAGCATCTGCCTGCAATGCAGGAGACCCAGGTTTGATTCCTGGGTCAGGAAGATCCCCTGAAGAAGAGAATGGCCACCCACTCCAGTATTTTTGCCATGGAGAATCCCATGGACAGAGGAGCCAAGTGGGCTACAGTCCATAGTGTCACAAACAGTCAGACACGACTGAGCGACTAAGCATGAAGCACAATTAAATATGTACCATAACATATACATGTGTTATGTGTATTATATGTATATAAGAGAAGAAAAGTGTAACATGTAAGAACTATCTTCTCTTTTCTATTCTTCCCCAGCTTCCATGTAGACAGGGGAAGTAGGGGAAGGGAGTGGGAGAATGGGTGATAAGGGCTAGAAAGAAGAGCTGGAGGAAAAGCTAAAGTGATTTATATTAATCTTTTTTTGGCCACTCCATGTGGCTTGTGGGGTCTTGTGGGATCTTAGTTCCATGACCAGGCATTGAACTTGGGCCCTTTGCTGTGAAAGTACGGAGTCCTTACCACTGGACTGCCAGGAAATTCCCCTATATTCATTCTTCAAAAGGTAAAGGAAGGGAGAGGAAGTGGAAAGACACAGTAGACAAATGAGAGAGAAGGCAAATGACTGAAAAGCGGAGGAGCGGTATTGTGGCAGCAGCTCCTCTGTGATATAGGTGCTTTGGGGGAAATGGATAGGAAAGCGGATTAACTAAGTTCTGTTTTTGTTAATCGATTTACCACTTTGCTACCTCTCCAAACTTTCAGTGAAGACAAATATTTTTCAGAGCTCGTTATAGATGAATTTGTAATTCTTCTGAATGAGACAAAATGTTCAGATGGACACTAAGACTGGAGTAAGCCCTATCCTAATTTTACAAATATGTATATAACAAGACTCTCTTGAGGAAAATGACCAGTAGGGCCACCATTACTGCTATCTTTTACCCTTGGGAAATATGTCCCTCTGCCAAGTCATGTCATATTCGTAGTAGGTACTGACTGGCCAGAGATGGGTGGCATTCTACGATCTGGAGTTTTTAACTCTAACAAAATTCAATTTTAGCCTTAAAGAATCTAGGAACTTAGATGATCAAACAGAAGAGTGGGGGGAAACGGCACTATGACCACTTCAGGGAGGCCTAAGGCCAAGCCCTAAACCTAGCCTTTGAGGACTGAGAGAAGGCAAGACCAGAATCCAGAGAGCACCATGACACCTGAAGGACAGGCCTCACTGACAGTGAGATGTCACATTCAGGCTTGCTCCAATCTGACACTGATCTCTCTGTCTTGTTATAGATAGTGATGGGTCGGAAAATGCAGAATCTCCTGCTGTACTCATGCATAGGATTATGGCAGTGAGTGGTAAGGAAACCTTTGCAGGAAGGTCATCATCACTCTTGATGACATCAACATTTTCTAAGCATAGACATCATGACGGAGAATATGTAATGATTCCGGGGAAGGTAAGGTAAAACAAGATGGAAGAGATCATCAGGATAGAAACGGGAGGCCAGGACAGGAATAGGAAGGCTCAGCTATTCCCTACTCTCCTGTATAACATTAGTTTGTAAGATGTACTGTGATTTTTTTTAAGGTTCTGTGGAAAGCAAATTTTGGACATTGCATAGTTTTTTTCCCTTGGGGAAATACATACTCGCATGTGATAGGCTCTGAGACGTCTCACCAAGAAAAAGAAATCTGTTCATCTATTGTTGCCCAAACTTATTTGGTGATGTGCTGTATGTGCCAAGTTACTTCAGTCATGTCCGACTAATTGCGACCCTATGGACTGTAGCCTGCCAGGTTCCTCTGTCCATGGTATTCTCCAGGCAAGGATATTGGAGTGGGTTGCCATGCCCTCCTCCAGGGGATCTTCCTGACTCAGGGATCGAACCTGGGTCTCTGTAATTTTCAGAGAAGAGTTTTGCTTTACAAAAACTGTGTGGAGTTTATGTTTGTTTTCTCTGTAAAGATACATGCTTTCTCCATTTCTCCTAAACGCTCAGTGCCTTTTTGGAAATTTCTGTATTAATGGCTGCACTGGGTCTTTGTTGCTGCATGTGGGCTTTCTCTAGTTTCCGCAAGTGGGGGCTACCCTTCACTGTGATGTGCAGGTTCCTCATTGTGGTAGATTCTCTTGATGCAAAGCATGGGGCTCTAGGGTGTGGGCTCGGTAGTTGTGACACATTGGCTTAGCTGCCCCGCAGCATGTGGAATCAAACCCAGGGATCAAACCCATGTCCTCTGCATCAGCAGGCAGATTCTTAACCAGTGAACAACCAGGGAAGTCTGCTCACTTTATAATGCCTGTTACTACCTGGGAACTATCATTTGGCAAATCTCTAGGATATTAACTTTTCTTTGTAGAATTGTATGCACAAGAGTTTGTTTTTTTTTTAAACTCCCTCTCATCAAAACCAACTTGATTCCTCAGGAAACTGCTTTCTCCTAGGGAACCACTACAAATGAATCCACTTTGATGTTGCTGTTGTTCAGTCGCTAAGTCATGGTCCAACTCTTTGCAGCCCCATGGATTGTAGCAAGACAGGCTCCTCTGTCCTCCACCATCTCCTGGAGTTTGCTCAGATTTATGTCCCTTGAGTCGGTGATGCTATCTAACCATCTCATTCTCTGCCAAGTTGTTCTCCTATTGCCTTCAATCTCAGCCAGCATCAGGGTCTTTCCCAATGAGTCAGCTCTTGGCATCAGGTAGCCAAAGTATTGGAGCTTTAGCAACAGTCCTTCCGATAAAGATTCAGGGTTGACTTCTTTTATAATTAACTAGTTTGATCTCCTTGAAATCTGAGGGACTCTCAAGAGTTTCCTACAGACCCAGAATTTGAAAGCATCAATTCCTGGCTGCCCAGCCTGCGTTATGATCCAGCTCTCAGCATCTGTACATGACTACTGGAAAAACCATAGCTTTGACTATACAGACCTTTGTCAGCAAAGTAATGTCTCTGCTTTCTAATATGCCGTCTAGGTTTTTCACCAGGTTTAGGTGTGCTGTCTAGGTTTGTCTTGGTTTATCTAGGTAAAAGTAAAGTCTGATGCTGCAAAGAACAATATTGCATAGGAACCTGTAATGCGAGGTCCATGAATCAAGGTAAATTGGATGTGATCAAGCAGGAGATGGCAAGAGTGAATATTGACATCTTAGGAATCAGTGAACTAAAATGGACCAGAATGGGTGAATTTAATTGAGATGACCATTATATCTATTGCTGTGGGCAAGAATCCCTTAAAAAAAATGGAGTACCCCTCATAGCCAACAAAAGAGATAGATGCTAGCATAATATACATCCTGCTGTCTACCTTGATTTTTTTCACATACCAATATATCATATTCTTCCATATTAGTACATGAAAAGCTAGTGCCTTGGTTATTTAATCACTGTGTGGTGTTCACTTAATGCCTGGGTTATTTTATCTCATGATTCTATTGAAAGATATAATGTTGCCAATCTTTCATATTATTCACAACACTGAATTAATAGACTCACTGAATAAACACCTAGAAATGGAATTTGTGTCCATGAATTAATAGACTCACTGAATAAACACCTAGAAATGGAATTTGTGTCCATGGGTATGTACATTTTTACTTTTGAAAGATATTTCCCAATTGCTCTTTATCCCTATATACTCATCAACTACATAGGAGCAGTTACTTCCTTAAATCTGTATTAAATCAGTATTTTATCAAATGTTTTGACCTTTGACAATTTGATTGGGGAAAAACTGTACATATTTTTTTAACGAGATCCAACGATAGAGAAGTCACAACTCAGGATAAGTGTAAAATAAAGGGCATGTACCTATCTTTTCCATTTGTAATTTGAGACAGAATTCCTCATCTTACTGAACTCAAGAATTTGTTCCTAAGCAGAGAGGTATTAGATTAAAATGATTAACTTACCTTAAATCAAAAGTGATTGATATTTAAGTAGATTGCCTCAAAAAGTTAGACTTTTTATACTAAGATGTCCTTACATATACATAATGCTGGCCTTGACACTTTGGAGGTAGTGGGAAGGAAGACTACCATCTCTCCAGGCTTTTCTAATTTCATGACTCTCTGATTTCTGTAACTCTGCAGATACATGAAATATTAAACAATGAGCAGAATATTTTAACCACCAGCCCATTCACAATTACAGTCTACAAAATAAAGAGAGAACCCTTTCTTTTATACATCACCAAATATAAATCAGGAGAAAAGGAAGGCAATCCCAGCTGTTTCCACCTTCCCTCTCCGAGTCCTACAGTCACACTCAGTTGGAGCTATTCAGCCTCACATACTATAAATTTAACACCTCTCCCCAGAACCACAGCTCCTGGCCTTCCAGTTACCTCATTCCATTATTCTCGCCACACTTATTCTCTCAATGCATCAGGCCACCTCCCCTGCCTTTCCCAACCCAAGACAACCCACTCTTCTCCTCAACGAGAAATTGATTTACATCACTATCCACCCTTGCTTTCTTCTTTCCTAACATAAAAATGAACCACTATGGAGAATAATATGGAGATTCCTTTAAAAACTAGGCATAGAAGTACCATATGACCCAGCAATCCCTCTACTGGGCATATACCCTGAGAAAGCCATAGTTGAAAGAGACGCAGGTACCCCAGTGTTCGCTGCAGCACTATTTGCAACAGTTAGGACGTGGAAGCAACCTAAATATCCATCGACAGATGAGTGGATAAAGAAGTTGTGGTATATAGAGACAATGGAAAATTACTCAGCCATCAAAAGAACACATTTGAGTCAGTCCTAATGAGGCAGATGGGCTTTCTTGGTGGCTCAGCTGGTAAAGAATCCACCTGCAATGCAGGAGACCTGCATTTGATCCCTGGGTTGGGAAGATCCCCCTGGAGAAGGGAATGGCTGCCCACTCCAGTATTCTGACCTGGAGAATTCCACGGACAGTACAGTTCATGGGGTTGCAAAGAGTCGGACACAACTGAGTGACTTTCACTTCACTTCACTTCAATGAGGTAGATGAACCTAGAGCCTATTGTACAGAGTGAAGTGAGTCAGAAAGAGAAGAACAAATATCACATATTAACACACATATATGGAATGTAGATAGATGGCACTGATGAACCTATTGGCAGGGCAGCAACAGAGGTACAGACATAGAGAACAGACATTTGGACACAGTAGGGGAGGAAGAGGGTGAAATGAATTGAGAGTAGCACTGAAACATACACATTACCGTATGCAAAATAGAGAGCCAGTGGAAATTTGCTGTATGATGCAGGAAGCTCAAATCAGGTGCTCTGTGATAACCAAGAGGAGTGGGATGGGGTGGGAGGTGGGAGGGAGGTTCCAGAGGGAGGGGACATACTGTGTCTATGGCTTATTCAGGTTGATGTATGGCAGAGACTAACACAATCTTGTCAAGCAATTATCCTCCAATTAAAAGTAAATTTTGAAAAAATTCAGCATAAACTCAATCTCTATCCTGACATTGGCAGAAATATAACCTAGGTCCATCTTCTCCCTTTCTCTGGGTTGGATCTAAATTTCAGTTTGGGTGTTGCATTTATGCTATGAGCTGGGGTCAGGTGTGGACATGGTTTGGGGACCCACGGGATGTAGATGGCAGTCACCGTCTTAATAGCGCTGGCAGTCAGTGGATCACCCTTATCTGTCAGTCCATGCTGGGTGCTGCTGGGTCATCAGTTCATTCAAGCTTTTAAGTGCTACTAAAGTCATTCCACTGAAGCATGGGACTGGCTTGGGCCCGTCTTCCTAGACACTGGTCAGTCTTTCTTTGCCCTTCTTCCATGAAAACACATTTTAAAAAGTACATTTGATAAATTCATTGTTGCTGTGGGGAAGCATAGGGGGAAGGAATAGTTAGGGAGTTTGGGACGGACATGTACACACTGCTGTGTTGTAAATAGTTAACCAATAAGGATCTACTGTAGAGCACACTGCTCTAGAGCACTCTGCTCAATGTTATGGGGCAGCCTGGATTGGGGGGTGTGGGGGGGAACGGATGCAAGTACTTGTATGACCGAGTCCCTTTGTTATTCACCCGAAACTATCACATCTTTGTTAATCGGCTATGCGGGTGGTGCTAAGAAGCTTCAATCATATCGGACTCTTTGTGACTCCACGGACTGCAGTCCACCAGGCTCCTCTGTCCATGGGATTCTCCAGGCAAGAATACTGGAATGGGTTGCCATGCCCTCCTCCAGGGGATCTTCCCAACCCAGGGATCTAACCCGTGTCTCTTATGTCTCCTGCATCAGCAGGTGGGTTCTTTACCACCAGCGCCACCTAGGAAGACCTGTTAATATCCCAATACAAAATAAACAAGTTTTTTAAAAAAGTACATTCGATAATATAAACCATCCATGTACTTATCATCCAAAATGAACAAATGTCACTCTCTCATATTTCCCTTCAGTAGAGGGGAAGTCCCCTATGTGCCCTTCCCATCTTCACTCCCTATCTCCCTCGTTCCCCAGAGACAACCAGTAACATCAATTTGGCACAAATCTAGTCCATGTTGCTATGCTTTTGCTTGATATATTCATAGCCAAAAACAATATCTGGTATCTGTATTTTAAAAGTTTACAAATAGTATCATATTGAATATAAAATTCTGCAATTTGATATTGCAGAGTATTGTTAAGACTCAT
This sequence comes from Ovis aries, assembly GCF_016772045.2. Lineage (NCBI taxonomy): Eukaryota > Metazoa > Chordata > Mammalia > Artiodactyla > Bovidae > Ovis > Ovis aries. The sequence continues at coordinate 63,934,006 of NC_056065.1, forward strand.
TCATGTACTGATACTAGTTATTATAACTTCTGCATAGTATTTCATCAAATGAATGTACCCTACTTTGTCTGCACTCGAGCCATTCATCCTTGAGGGTATTTCCAGAGGTTTTTTAATACCAACAATACTGTAGTGACTATCCTTTCTTGCCTCCTTTTACCACCTGCTACTCCTTAATTATTTCTATCTTCCTAAATGGCTTCACCAGGCACATTTGCCAAAAACCTCAGTCGGCCTTGAACCTTCTCCCTCACACCTCAAATCCCCATCACCAAGCTGTCTGCTCTGTATCCTGAATCCAATCGCTTCTCAATACTCCATTTTTGGCTGTGTGGGGTCTTTGTTGCTGTACAGGCGCTTCTCTAGTTGTGGTGAGCAGGGGCTGCTTGCTAGTCATGGTGCACCGGCTTCTCATTGCACTGGCTTCTCTTGTGGAGCATGGGTTCTAGGCGCATGGGCTTCAGTAGATGGGGCACAAGGGCTCCGGAGTTGTGGCTCCTGGGCCGGAGGACAGGCTCAGTAGCGGTGCTGCACTGGCTTAGCTGCTCCACAGCACGTGGGATCTTGCTGGATCATGGATCCAACCCGTGTCTCCTACACTGGCAGGATTCTCAACCACTGAGCTGCCACGGAAGCCCTCTCGACACTTTTAGACAAGCCGCAACCACCACCGTCTCTCTCCCACTGCTACACTAGTTTTCTACTGAACCCCACACACTAATTCCACGTTACCTCATGGCTTCTTTCTTCCAATATTCCAAGTCATTTCTGCTTCAGAGAATTTGTGTTTTCCATGCTTTCCTTCCTGAAATGTACTTTCTCAGACCTGAAACATAGACCTTCTTCCCTCATTTCTCTTTCCTCAAATTCACCTTCTCAGGAAGGTCTTCCCTGTCCATCCTTCCTAAAATAGCATCTCCAGCCCCCTACTCTTTCATCCTGCTAAATTTTGCTTCAAAGTACTCAATCCTGTTTGAACTGATACAGACTATTCTATAAAATATAGATATTTTATATTTAATACTTAGAAAATATCTATCTCTATATCTAATATATATATCTCCATAAATGTCAGTTTCACTTAGTTTCTTGAGAGCAGTGTTGCCCACTTTTTTATTCCCAAAGCCTACTATGATTCTGGGTTCAGGTAGGAACTTGGTAAATATTTATTCGATCAATGAGTTAATGTTATCTCATGCATTTTTCACCATTTCTTTTAAATTATATATCTGGAGGGGGAGTTTTGGATCATAGGATGTGCACATTTTCAACTGGGCAAGGCATTTCTAAATTGCTCTCCTAAGTGGCCTTACCAATTTACACTTCCACCAGCAGTAGGTAAGATTTCTTGCTTCCATATAACTAATAGTCAACACTAGGTATTGTGAAATTTAGAAATAGTTCCCAATCTGATGGACTCTCTAATTTGTATTTCTCAAATTACTAAGGAGGTTGAGCATATTTTCTTTCCCCATATTTTTCTGTTAGATTGTCTTTCTCTTATTTATATAAGGAATTTATATTGTGTGAATATTAATCCTTTGTTTCATAGATATGCTACAACTATTTTCCTGTGGCTTTCCTTTTAATACTGTGTGTGAGATATTTTGAGCTTCTCTGGTGCCTCAGGTGGTAAAGAATCTGCCTGCAATGCAGGAGACCTGAGTTCAATCCCTGGCTTGGGAAGATCCCCTGGAGAAGGGAATTGGCAATCAATTCCAGTATTCTTGCCTGGAGAATCCCATGGACAGAGGAGCCTGGCAGGCTACAGTTCATGGGGTCACAAACAGTCAGACACAACTGATGACTAACACACATATACACACATGAGATATTTTATCAAACACAAGTATTCAAATTTATAAAGCTTTTCCTTTATTATAATTTGTGCTTTTGACTAACACTTAAATAATCCTTTCTTTCCCTGTGGCCATAATGTGTTCACCTATAATTTCTTTCAATAGTTATAAAATTTTTATTTTGTCCCAGTTTTAGATCCTGAATTCATCTGGAGTTCAGTTTATAGCCGTGGTTCTCAAACAGTGGTATGGGGATACCCCGGGGGTCCCCAAGACTTTGTTAGGAGACTTGGAAGACCAAAATTTTTTTGTAATAATATTAAGACAGTATTTACTTTTTTTCACTCTCATTTTCTCATTGAGCAGGGGAGTTTTCCAGGGGCTACATGACGTGATGATGCCATCACTCTGATGGCTAATGGAATGTGTGCTTATCTGTTCATGTGTTTTACACATTTCTTAATTTTGATTTCTAATATAGTGTCTTAGTTGGTTCAGGCTGTTATAATAAAATATAGTAGACTGGGTAGCTCATAAAGAGCAAACATTTATTGCTCACAGTTCTGGAGCCTGGAAATTTGAAGCCAGGGTGCTAACATGACTGCTTGAGGCCCCTCTTTCTGGTCACAGGCTTTTCACTGTATTCTCACATTGAGGAAGGGGCTATATAAAGCTTTGTGGGATCTCTTACAAGAACACTAAATTCATCCAGGAAAGCTCCACCCCCTGACCTAATCACCTCTCATATGGCCCCACCTACTAAGGCCATCAATTAGGATTTCAACACAGGAATTTTGGGAGGACACAAACATTCAGATCATAGCATATAATAAATATCAACAGATACAACCCACATAAACAAAAACTCTGACATCTTCAATAATTTTTAACAGTGTAAATGAGTTCCGAGACCAAACAATTTTAAGAACTGCTGGCATAAGGCATGAGATAGTGATCTAAGCTCCTTTTTTTACAGTACAGAAAGTCAGTAGCCCTTAAATTCACTAATGTTTCCTCTATCATATGCCAAGGTCCCAGACACACTTGTGTCTACTTCAGCGTTCTCCTTCGTATTACAACACTGCTTCATCTACTTACTGTAGCTCTATGAGGAATCTTCCTATCTAGCGGAAAAAAATCACACTTCCTTGGGCTTCTAGAATTTTCTTGGCTCTTTTTAGACCTTTTCTCTTTATAATTATCTTTAGAATTAGTTTGTCAAATTCCACAAAAAGTTTTGTTACGACTTTGAAATTCCATTTAATTGTGGAGTATCATAATACTTAAGGTATTGATTTTTCTGTGAATTTAGTATGACATAAGTTTTATTAAAATCTTTCTTTTTTTTGCCATTTGGCATTTTAGGTATTTTAGCCATAAAGATCTTGCACATTTTTGTAAGATTTATTCCTGAGCATCTAATTATTTTTATCACAATTGTAAATGGGATGTTTACCACCACCACTACCACTCCATCATTACATAGGTGTATGGATTTTCTACTAGGTATATAGAATTGATATTGATTTTTACATTGATTGTGATTTAGCAAGGCTGCTAAACACTTAGGCTAAGTTTTTTTATTTTTTCCTTGAACAGCTTCTTGGAGATTCTACTTAAAAAAATGATACCCGCAAATATTTTGCTCTCTTCCTTGCTAATGAATGCACCTTTTTTTTTTTTCCCTCCTCTTTAATATAAAGGAGTAGAACTGGTAGTATTATGTTTAATTACAGAGGTTATAGCAGGCGTGTCATGTTCTCGAATTTAATGGGAATACTTTTCTAGTCTCATAATTAAATATGATGTTTGTTATAGACTCGGTATAATATTTTTTGTTATGTAAGAGATTTTGTTTTTATAGTTCTTGACATTTTAATGCTTTTTTGTAGCCACTGAGATGAGCATATGGGCCTTTTCCTTAATCTAATAATAAACAGATTACAGATGCACTTAAAATTATTGTCGTTGTTTAGTCACTAAGTCACGTCCAAGTCTTTGCGACCCCATGGACTGCAGCCTGTCAGGCTCCTCTGTCTGTGAGATTTCCCAGGCAAGAATCCTGGAGTGGGTTGCCATATCCTTCTCCAGGAGATCTTCCCACCCAGGGATTGAACCTGCATCTCCTGCATTGCAGGCAGATTCTTCACCACTGAGCCACATCTACATTTGAGGTAAACTTTATTTTTGTCTGATGTATTGCTTTGAATACACTTCTGGATTTGATTTTCTAATTACTTTTCATTACAATGTTAAAAAAATAAGATTCATCTATTATTTCCTTTGCTTGCAGAGTTCTTCTATTTTGGTGTTAACAGCTTAGTAGTAACTTCATGAAATAAGCTGGACTATCTTTACTTCTATTGTCTGGAACAGTTATAGAGTATGCGATTGTCTGTTCCATTAAATATGGTAAAACTTACCTATAAAACCATCTGGCATTGTTTATTTGGCAACGGATATAAGGATGGGTTGGGAGACTTTGGACTACTGATCTATTTTGTTGATTATTGATTTATTCAGATTTTCTATTTCTTCTTAAATTTATGCTCTTCTGGTAAATTGTAGGTTTTACCTCAGTTTTCAATTTATTCACATAAAGCTGCTTAGTATTATATATTGTATAGCATAAACAATGATATTCTTAATCTCTACTAAATCTCTAATTATGTCCCCTTTTGAATTTCTTATTCAAAGAATTCTATTATTTGAAAAAGTAATATTATTTATTTATCCTATCTTCTCTTCAGTGTGGCTTGCTAGAAATGTATTTTATTGGTCTTCTCAAAGAATCAAGTTTGGATTCATTGATCAGTTGTATTTTGGGGAGGCTGACTCTATTCAGTTCCCAGGTTCTTGAAGTGGATGCTTAGCTCATTCATTTGAAATAATTTTTAATAAGTGCATTTAATGCCATAAATTTCCTTCAATTTACCTGCATTACTCAAGTACTTTTTAGACTTTTATTTTATTTTTCATTTTATAATATGATGTTTTATTAACTTCATCTGTAAAAATATTATTATTAGAATATAATTGTTTTTCAATGTTATGTTAGTTTTTGCTGTACAACAAAATGAACCAACCATACGTATACATATATCCCTTCCCTCCTGAGCCTCGCTCCCACCCCCCAAGTCAGGTTAATTTAAAGCAGTTGTTCTCAAGGTGTTGCATTAGCCAAGTTTTACCATGTATTTTTCTTTGCTGTTGTTGTTGTGCTCAGTCACTCAGCTGCATCTGACTCTTTGTGACCTTATGGACTATAGCCCATCGGGCTCAACTGTCCATGGGATTTTCCAGGCAAGAATACTGGAGTGGGTTGCCATTTCCTCCTCCAGGGGATCTTCCCAACCTAGGGACTGAACCCACATCTCCTCTGTCTCCTGCACTGCAGGCAGACTCTTTACCACTGAGCCACCAGAAAAGCCCATTTTCTTTGTTATTCTTCCCTGAATGGTGTGTAAATTTTATTTAAATCATGAGTTATTCAGGAATGTGTTTTTAAGTATTCAAACATATGAGAATTTCTAATTTAACTAAATTCTGATCAGAGAATGTGGTCTATACTATAGTAATTCATTAAAATATCTAGCCTGGTCAAATTTTTAAAATGTTTCTAAGAGCGTGAATTCTCTATTTGTTAGGTGGAGGGTTTTTATATACGTAGGTATATAATATTATTCTCCAAAGAAGACATACAGATGGCCTCAGTTCAGTTCAGCTGCTCAGTCATGTCCGACTCTTTGTGACCCCCTGAATCGCAGCATGCCAGGCCTCCCTGTCCATCACCAACTCCTGGAGTTCACTCAGACTCACGTCCATCGAGTCAGTGATGCCATCCAGCCATCTCATCCTTGGTCGTTCCCTTCTCCTCCTGCCCCCAATCCCTCCCAGCATCAGAGTCTTTTCCAATGAGTCAACTCTTGGCATGAGGTGGCCAAAGAACTGGAGTTTCAGCTTTAGCATCATTCCTTCCAAAGAAATCCCAGGGCTGATCTTCAGAATGGACTGGTTGGATCTCCTTGCAGTCCAAGGGACTCTCAAGAGTCTTCTCCAACACCACAGTTCAAAAGCATCAATTCTTCGGTGCTCATTCTTCTTCACAGTCCAACTCTCACATCCATACATGACCACAGGAAAAACCATAGCCTTGACTAGACGGACCTTAGTTGGCAAAGTAATGTCTCTGCTTTTGAATATACTGTCTAGGTTGGTCATAACTTTTCTTCCAAGGAGTAAGCATCTTTTAATTTCATGGCTGCAGTCACCATCTGCAATGATTTTGGAGCCCCCCCAAAATAAAATCTGACACTGTTTCCACTGTTTCCCCATCTATTTCCCATGAAGTGATGGGACCAGATGCCATGATCATCGTTTTCTGAATGTTGAGCTTTAGGCCAACTTTTTCACTCTCCACTTTCACTTTTATCAAGAGGCTTTTTAGTTCCTCTTCACTTTCTGCCATAAGGGTGGTGTCATCTGCATATCTGAGGTTATTGAGATTTCTCCCAGCAATCTTGATTCCAGCTCGTGCTTCTTCCAGTCCAGCGTTTCTCATGATGTACTCTGCATAGGAGTTAAATAAGCAGGGTGACAATATACAACCTTGACATACTCCTTTTCCTATTTGGAACCAGTCTGTTGTTCCATGTCCAGTTCTAACTGTTGCTTCCTGACCTGCATACAGGTTTCTCAAGAGGCAGGTCAGGTGGTCTGGTATTCCCATCTCTTTCAGAATTTTCAGTTTATTGTGATCCACACAGTGAAAGGCTTTGGCATAGTCAAGAAAGCAGAAATAGATGTTTTTCTGGAACTCTCTTGCTTTTTCCATGATCCAGTGGATGTTGGCAATTTGATCTCTGGTTCCTCTGCCTTTTCTAAAACCAGCTTGAACATCAGGAAGTTCATGGTTCACATATTGCTGAGGCCTGGCTTGGAGAATTTTGAGCAGGCCCCTATGATATCACTTATATGTGAAATCTTAAAAAATGATACAAATGAACTTATTTACGAAACAGAAATAGACTCACAGACACAGAAAACAAGCTTATGGTTACCAAAGGAGAAAGGGGAGGAGGAATAAATTAAGAGTTTGGGATTAACAGATACACACTACTATATATAAAATAGATATACAACAAGGTCCTTACTGTAGAGCATTCAAAATCTTGTAACAACCTATAATGGAAAAAAAAATCTGAAAAAAAAAAAATAAGACAATCATTTTGCTGTACTACTAAGTTGCATCAGTCGTATCCGACTCTGTGTGACCCCACAGACAGCAGCCCAGCAGGCTCCCCCGTCCCTGGGATTCTCCAGGCAAGAACACTGGAGTGGGTTGCCATTTCCTTCTCCAATGCATGAAAGTGGAAAGTGAAAAATGAAAGTTAAGTCGCTCAGTCGTGTCTGACTCTTAGTGACCCCATGGACTGCTGCCCACCAGGCTCCTCCATCCATGGGATTTCCCAGGCAAGAGTACTGGAGTGGGTTGCCATTATACCTGAAACTAACACAACATTGTAAATCGACTATAATTTTTAAAATATTGTTTAAATCTCTGTTCCGTGAAAATGATCCATTTCCACTGGAAAAGAAGTCCATATTGGCAAGTAATCTTAAACTGACTTTACAATAAATACATTCAAAGAAATTTAAAAAAAAATCTAAAACAAACCCAAAGCTTAAGAGACTAACACAGAAGATATGAATTAAGTAAAGATGAATATGAAAAATAACTAAACAGAGAAACAAACATTTGATAAAAAAATATTCAATGAGATAAACTCTAAACTCATCACAGAGAATGAATTTTTTTAGTTTTGTTAGAGCTTTAATTGACAAAATCGTTAAGACTTTTAATGTGTACATTGTGATGATCTAATATACACACACATTGTAAAGGGATTACTCTCATCCAGTTAATTAAGAAAGAATTACTGAATTGGAAGATTAAGGAATTCATGCAGAATACAAACCTATTTTGAACTGTATTGCGGTAGTTTAAAACTGCAGCCACAAATTCTTTGATACGCCTTCTATTAAGAGGTGGGTCTAGCCCCTGCATTCCTCCCATCTGGGCAGGTTTATTGTATGCTTAGTGGCTCATTCGTTGTCTGACTCTTTGCCACCCCACGGACTGTAGCCTGCCAGGCTCCTCTGACCATGGGGATTCTCCAGTCAAAAATACTGGAGTGGGTTGCCATGCTCTCCTCCAGGGGATCTTCCCAACCCAGGGATCGAACCCACATCTCTTGCATCTCCTGCATTGCAGCAGATTCTTTACCGTCTGAGTCACCTGGGAAGCCCAAGTAAGGTCGAAGAGATATTATATGATTTCTGAGCCTAGATAATGAAAGTCTTATTATATAGCTTTTGCCTCATTTTCTGGAACAGTCACTATCGGAGCTCTGAGTTGCCATTAAATAGTATGATTACCATGAGGAAATCATACTACATTGTGAGGAAATTCAAACCTCACAGAGAAGTCGTGTGTAGGCATCCCACCTTATAGTTCCAGTAGAGTTCTGCCTGGCTGACTGTAGCCTAGATACATGAACCAAAAAACCCCAGTTATTCAGATGATCACCAGCTGGTCACGTCCTCTCATCTGACACCCTGAACATCATGAAGCAGAGTCTAGCTATCCCTGAAGTACCTATCCAAATTCGTATCACACAGAATCTTGGAGATTAATAAGGTGGTTATTGTTTTATGCCACTGTGTTTTTGGAAAGGTTTGTTTCACAGCAATACACAGAATACATGAAGCAGGCATCTCATCAGTAGTTTTAGGATGAGAATAAACAGTATGGTGGAAGTCATATTTGGAGAGACAATATACACTGAGAATTTTCTAAAGTTCTTGAAATATTTAGAAGCAGATGGTAAAGAATCTGCCTATAATGCAGGAGACCTGGGTTCAATCTCTGGGCCGGGAAGATCCCCTGGGGAAGGGAATGACAACCTACTCCAGTATTCTTGCCTGAAGAATCCCACGGACAGAGGAACCTGACGAGCTATGGTCCATGGGGTTGCAAAGAGTTGGACACGGCTAAGCATGCACACACTTCAGTGTAGCCTCCAGGTAGATCTGGAAACCCCTTTGTCCAGAACTAGGTATCTCAGGCCTCCTGACCCTCAGGGATATCAGAGAAGATAGCAGATCTGTCTGTCAGGCAGGAAAGCAGACAGGGTGCCCTGATTTCTCTTCTTGCTTTCACCACTGCAGACAAGCTGGGGCTTGCTTTGGTTCATTTTTTAAAAACTCTAGGTCAGGGTGGAAACCATTTGGAAGGTTTTCCCAAATACCAGTTTCACAGTGAGCCTGACTAAGGTGCCATACCCTATACAGGATGCTGTTGATCCCCACTACTCTGAGGAATTCAAACTCCCAGCCAACTTCTACTTGCTTCCAGACCTAGAAGACCATCAGGGCCCCAGCTCTAGGTTCACTAAACTAGTGGTGCTGCTTTTTACTTCTGATACCTAGAGATGATTCTCTTGTGACTGAACCCAGAGACATTTTTTAATTTAAAGAAGAAAATGTTTTTGTGGCTGGAGTTCTTGGAGAAGATGCGGACATTCAAAGCATCGCTCACAATACCATTTTGACTATTTTCCTCTGCCTTTATGGATGTGAGGAATTCTGTGGTCTTGCTACCTTCTTTGGCTTTATTCAGTAATGGGGACTGAGGTTCCCTCTGTTCTCAAATGTCAAAAACCTATTCAGAATCTCTGTAAGTCTCCTCGGGATTCTGACTTGGGATGAAGGGAGGCAGAGTACAAAGTCCCTTTGTTTCTTGCTCTCCTCTCTGATTTTCTGTACATATCAATTTGAAGAACTTTTAATATATTCTGATGCTGAAAGCCTTGCCCTTAAATCATCAGTCTTTGTCTTGATTCTTCAGAATCTATGTGATTTTATTACCTGAAGTTTTAAAATCCTAGAGGGCAAGGGATAAAAGAAAATATTGGGGCTGGGGGGGAGAAACTCCATAATTTACCATCTCATTATTATTCCATCAGAGAAAAGATTTCCATCTCTGCCTTTGTGTCCTGAAAGTCTCTCTTCCCATTTCTTCAGAAGCCGCATTTCCTATCTCCTGAGCCTCTCTTTTACCTCTTATTTTTCTATTCTGGATCCTTTCTGCTGAAGGCTCTCACCTCTCTGTAAGACAAAACCTCTCCTAGCTCTCTGACTTTATAGACAAGCTTTTTGAAACCACTCAAGTATCTTCAGTAACATCTACATGTTGATGACTCCCAAATTTACAACTCTAGTCAGATTTCTTTCAAGTTCTCCGGATCACAAGATCTCTCAACTCCAGATCACTCCAGTTTAACATGTCCATAAAAATCCATTATCTTCCTATCCACACATCACTCCAAACTATTTCTTCTCTCGTGATTTCTATTTTCATTTAGTTTCTCAAGCAGAAACCTGGAGTCTCCTGGATTTCTTCCTCTCCAGTGCTCACATCCAAGAAGTGACCAAGACCTGTCATTATGTTTCCATTTATGGATTTATAGCCAAGTGTTTATTATGTATCACTAGAACCATAACAGTATAATGAATTAAAGATAAGGTTAAGGTACTAAAATTAAAAAAAAAAATTAAAGTGTCATTGGATTCAAAGTAAAAATTGCTTTGGTAAAGGAAACATGATTAGTATCACCCAATAGAACAGAAAGCTTAAAAGAATGAAAAACTTACAAGAGAGTGTCAGATTTAATTAGAAGGTTCCAAGTGATCTTAAAACCACCTGAGGGGAAAAAGGATTTTCAGCAGAGTGTCTAGTAGTTTTAGCAACTGTTTGGACTGCACTACTCTGTACTTACATGGTGCTTTCACCATTACATGTGTAAGAGGTAAGAGAAGGGTAATACTCCACATTGTACCTGCAGGCTAAATTCAAATGATATATTTTGTTTTGGGGAATATCAACTTTTAAAATGGCAATATAAAGTTTCTCATGGTCTGTACCAGCCTCAAAAAGGATCATTAAATGGAAAACATCTTGAACTTGTCAGACAGCAAGAATCAGTGATGTCCCATTCAGCAGATAGAGATCACTGGGTCTGAAAGTATATTTCAGAGGTTGCCAAGTTCCTTTCTTGTTTTTAATTTGGACTGGGGATCTAGTCATTTCTTAGAGTCTCACAGAAAGTAGATTCTAATAGGTAAGGGTCTAACAGCTATTAGTACTACCAGGTAATATGGTTTTTTGCTCATCCATCTCTTCTTTTGCTTCCTCCAGACTTTATAATTTCCCTTTTCTCTTTCCATGCTCTTGCTTCTTTCTCAATTCAGTTTTCTTCCCTATCTTTCTTTCTCACTAGGAAAAAAAAGAGCAAAGTAAATGTTGAGTTTCCTGACTGGTCACATTCCAGAGAAATGAGGAAATGCAAGTTGTTATACAACTGGGAGGGGTCAGGTGTGACCTAAAGTTGAGGGATGAGAAGAGAATTCTAAAGAGAAGAGAAGGCAAAAATGTTCAGTAAAGGTTTAATGTTAGACTTTTGTTATATAAAATGATCCTTTGTGAATCCCATCTAGGGCATTTCATCCTTCTCAGGCTGTGATGGTTCCCAGTAGATCCAGAATTGCCAAAGGTCAGCAATGATGTATTCAAAGATGATCACCCACGTCAACTTTTGTACAAAAGTATCAGTACCTGATATTGTGTTACAGTGAGCCTTAGGACATATCTTTGGGAATAGCCTCTAATAAGGTTTTTTTTTTAAATTCCCTGTATGCAAAAAGCTATTACATTTATTTTTAATCTATCTCCTATTCAGTTTCCACATTACTCTTAGGCTTCCGCAACTTGGCAGAGAGTCCAGACATTCTTTAAAAACAATGACAAACAATGAAACTCCTAGCAACAATAGCAACCACCACAACAATAAAATCTAAGTAAATCAAAATTTACTTTTTGGTTGGTGGGAGATCAATAAAAGCCTCCCATAAATAATTTGCCTCACAGAAATAACTGCTCTTAGTATTGTGTTTTTGGCCATTTTCCGTGCAAGTCTACGTCACAGTTAGACTTTACACCTACTATAGTATATAACTTATATAAGCCATATTAACCTAAACGTAACTGTGACATAGAATTACAAAGGTTGCATCCTGCAGCCACATTTTAGCCTAGAATACTTTAAGCTGTGGTTTGCCATCACTCTTCTGGTAGCTGAATTGTAAATATTCCTTTTCCTTCAGGGAAATAGAATTTGAAAAAGTTAACTCTGCAAAACCTCATTCTGAAAGACTTTGAAGCTGACTGGAACACTTAAGGACCATCTGATTGCATGTCTGTCTGCACCTGATTTCAAGATGGAATGGTTCCAAAGACCTCGAAAAGTTTTACACTCTCTACTACAACTGCCCCATAATTCTCCTCTAAGCTTTAAACCCTTGAGAGCAAGATTGTATTGTTCGCATTTGCACCCCAGTGACTAGCATATGACCCAACACAGAGAAAATTCTCAATATGCTTTTGAGGATTGAGTGAATGAAAAAACTGAATAAATAATTAAACACTAAAATTCTAGAGGATCCATAACTCATTAAGCTTTCTCCTTAGTATTAAATACACACAGATTAAGGCTCTGAGAAGTAAAAGATTGGTTGAGATTTGTCTTTAAAGAGCGAGAAAGATAGGAATGGATCATCAGTTGAACACGCCCTGTGGACTCTAATGTCTTTACCTAAAATTCCTATCGCACTATAATGCTACAATTTAGCTGTCCAACAAATACTAACAGAAAAAAGGACTTCAACTTCGCTTTCTACAAGCTGATTACCTTCTGTAACATCTAGGCCACTGCTGCCTACATTTTGGAAATGTTGGTATTCTAAGAGTTGGCATGCCTGATAAGTTTACCACAGGGTTATTTTTCAAGAAGAACTAAACCCTTGAACATCTTCTTGGACAAAGGGTCGGATCACTTTGGATACCATAAAGGAAAGGTCACAGCCACTGGCTGAGAGAGAGCAAGACAATGGGAGAGTGAGCCAGAGAGCCTTCCAGAAATGTCAGTTTGAAAGAGGGCAGGGAAAGCACAAACAGGTGGCTTTGCTCCTTCTAAGCCTCCTTATCCTCTTCAGTTTTGGCAGATCTTGGACCTCATCTCATTCAAATATAAAACTCCTAATGAACTGAGACATCCTCTGTAGGTACATGAAAGCTGTTTTCTCTCTTGGCAGTTTATACTTGGTCACGTGATACAGCTGGTCAGAGTTTTAAGGCAGCATGCTGTGTACCTCTCTCTCTCCAAATGCAATTTTACAACATTATTTTTTTTTAAATCTAAGTTATTTAGAATGTGAAGTTGAGTATGTGTAACAAGAGCAGCACCGCCTGCTGAGTGCCCACCAAGTGCCTGACGTTGCTAGGTGCATCATCTAGCTGTTAGGTCGCTAGCTGTTTAGTCACTGAGTTGTTTCCAACTCTTCTGCGACCCTGTGGATTGTGGCCCACAAGGCTTCTCTGTCCATGGGATTTTTGTGGCAAAAATACCAGAGTGGGTTGCCATTTCCTTCTCCAGGGATCTCCTTGACCCAGGGATCAAACCCGCATCTCCTGCATTGTAGGCAGATTCTTTACCACTGAGCCACCATGAACTCAGATAACATGCCTGTCTCTAGAAATATAACTTAAATATAAATATCCCATTTACTTTGAAATGGCATATGACCCTCTCCTTAGGAAACATACATTAAATTTATTTAGCCCTATCCTATTACAGGAGAAAACAACAACAATAATAATGCCAGGATTTATAAACATCTTTCCAGTGAGTAATACAAAGACTACTGAGTTTTCTGTTCTATACTCTGACTCAATTTTCTTTCTGATTTTTTACATCTAAATTTTCTATCCTGTTTCCAGCCTAGCTGATTGCCTGTCTTCTCTCTTGCCATCTTCCCCAGAAGTGTGCTTTTCTTTTGCCACATGATAAGAGGATTAACTGGTTCCCCTATCCCTAAAGTAGAAAATATAAAAGTTAAATAAAAGTAATTTGGACACCGAAGACCTTTTTCCTACATTGAAGTATGAGACTTTGCTGTTAGATAATTGATGAGTTATCCATAAATCTTATCAGTGTGCTCTTTACTGGCTGCCTAAGTAAATTACATTTAATAATTTCAATTTCTCAGACAGGTTGAAGGCCCAGAAAATTTCTTCTCTTATTGCTTAGTAATGCTTCTCATATTGCTTAGACTTCAATATTCCACAGAAAGGTGGTCAGGAATTTTAAGCATTTATAGGAAAAGTCAGGGTCCAAACTTCACAATTTTCCCAAGATTGATTGATTCTACAAACATTTATGAGCATCCTTGTATCAGGCAACCTGCTGAGGGCGTGATAAACAGCAGCAAGCAAAAAGCAGGTAGTGTCTGCACTTACAGAGTTTATAGCCAACTGGAGGCAACAGACATTGAATAAAGAATTACAAATATGACAAACGCCATGAAGAAGACGGGCAGGGTGCTATGGGAGTATGTAGTAGGTGTAGCTAACCTAGCTTGATGGGGTGCGGGGCAGGGAAGACTTTTCCAAAGATGTTCCAGTTTAGACTTGAAGCATAAGAAGGGAGAAAAGTTATATAAATAAGGAAACAGCTGGTGTAAAGGCTCTGAGTAGAAAAGAATACCACTTATTTAAGGACCTAAAGGAAGGTCACTGTGGTTAAAGTGCTGACTTTAGGAAATGTTAGAGAAAAGGCAGGCAAGAACCAGATCATGTAGGTCATCCTAAGGACTGGGGACTTTATTCTAAGAGCGATGGAAAGCCAATGGAAAATCCAAGCCAAGAATTTAAAATAAAAACTTTAAAGATTAACATGGCTAAAATATAGACTATAAGAATATATTAATTCACTAACTTCTTCTGGGACATGCTCTCATATCTTGTAATCCAATGATATTAAGAAATTTTATAAATACAAGACAAACTATCTCGGTTTATAACATGTGTTATAAACTTTTCTGTGAACAGAAAACATCCTAGGATAGTTAAGCAAAGCAGAATAGTACTTGGGTACCTATCCATAGTAAGCCTTGAAATAACAAATGCATATCGTGAGCTGCTTTGCTTTTCATCTATATCAGATTTTAACTTCAACTGAAAATGGAAGTGGTAAAATAATAGAGGCAGGAAAAAAAAATAATAATAGAGGCAGGGAAAAGAGGACTGTGTGCATGTGTGCATGAGCATGTATGCACACGTGTGGTTTCCTATGGTTCTGAAGAAGAGGAGATATGACAGTATCAGTTTCACATTCTCCATGCTCAAAAATAGTTGACTATGCTCCAGATATAAGGAAAGAGGTGACTATAAAATAGTGAAAAAATTGTTTTCCTTTTATTTGGGTGTTTTAAGAAAAAAAAAAAGGCAGCTTCTGGGTAATACAACATATTTTGACATGAAATACATTGATTTTAGACTAGGGACCCCATGCTGGTTTCCATAGTACTGTTCTTGGAGTAGTAAAGAAATCCATGAACACAAAGGCCGTTGGACAACATAAAGTATAAGAGGCCAAGGTTTTAATTTTCTCTTTTGATACTCTTCAGTCTTCCCTATGGGCATTTCTTCCTGTCTTCTCCAGATGGTCTACATCCATGAAAACAGTAGATAGGATTTTAAGGTGTAGTTCTTTAGCAGAAGTGTTTTCTTACTGGGAGTTAAGAGGAACTCTTGCAGATTAATAGGGTTTCCTCTAGAAATTATTAGGAGAGTGAAGGAGGAGAGAGCAAGCTCTGACTACTGCTGCCATCTCACTGTCTCCCAAACCAGAAGTTTCTCCTCTTAAATCTTGAACTGCAATGCTTCCTGACTGTTCTGGAGGCTCAGTGACTCCTTCTTAGAAATGAATGAATAAATTTACAGTGTTTGAGAAATAAATGAACTGTTTGTTTGAGAAAGGCTGCGAGTGAGTTCAATCAACTTGTATTCGACTCACTATTTGAAGAGAATGAATTACTCACTTGATTGAATCACTTAGTTCCATGTCTGAGGTGTGGTACTGAAGAGAACACGGGCCAGCTTCCTATACATTGTGTCCTTGAGTACTGCAATTGACAAATCATTTTCATCAAAATAGAAACACATTTATGAAGTATCTATTGTACACAAGATTTGTAAACAATCAGACTATATAGGTTAATTATCAAAATAAATTAGTACTTGTTAAGGGTTCATGGAATAGGTGAGATGTGTATTATTAGTAAAAGGGAGGAGGCTTGCTATATATTAATTATCAGGTTACCAAAGCTCTGAGTAAATTCAATAGGAATGTTAAGAGTAGCTTCTTAATCGAATCGCCAGTCTATGTCCGATGCAGGATATAGCATGCTTGGGGCTGGTACACGGGGATGACCCAGAGAGATATTATGGGGTGGGAGGTGGGAGGGGGGTTCATGTTTGGGAATGCATGTATACCCATGGTGGACTCATGTCAATGTATGGCAAAACCAATACAGAATTGTAAAGTAAAATAAAGTAAAAAGAAAAAGAAAAAAAAAAAAAGAGTAGCTTCTTAGCAAGTACTTGGTGTCTGGTTGAAAACTGGCCACTCTATTTACTTGGGCAGAAGTGTGGTTATATTAAGCTGTTTTTAATGATAAAAGGTTTTTTTTTTTTTTTAAGTTTCAACCCTCTGGAATGTGACTCACAATGTCCTGATACTGTATTCTTTTCTGTAATCAGAGTCGAGGACAAAGAAATCTATCTTCTAGCACTGAATGAGAACAAATTTGGGTGTGTGGCCAGATTTATGAGTATTACAGACAAAGACTGGATAACCTATTTTTTTTTTTAAATAATTTTATGCTGCAGTAGTTCTATATTAGTAGTTTTAGCTTGATAAAAGAGCAACAAGTCAAAAACATTAATCAAATGCCAGTGCTGTACATCAGGCACTCATATATTCATGAGAGTAAAAAGTGAAAGTCACTCAGTTGTGTTCAACTCTTTGTGACCCCACGAACTATGCAGTCTATGGGATTCTCCAGGCCAGAATACTGGCGTGGGCAGCTGTTCCTTTCATCAGAGGATCTTCCCAACCCAGGGATTGAACCCAGGTTTCCCACATTGCAGGTGGATTCTTTACCAGCTGCTGCTGCTGCTAAGTTGCCTCAGTTGTGTCCAACTCTGTGTGACCCCAGGTGAGCCACCATATATGCATACAGTTATCATTAAAGTTTACAGAAAACTTCTATAGGTAATGTTTCCTTTAATCAAGGAAAAAACTGAAGTTCAGAGACTGAGATGGCAGACTTGGGATGCGCTCAAATCTGCTAGCTTATGATTTTTCCATAAAATCACTTAGGCATAAAGTGAAAAATTTAAGATTAGGTAGGATGAAACAAAATGAAACAGCTTGTCTTCTATAATTTCTTTTAGTTTCAATGTAACCTTTTCTGGCAGGGGGGAACAAGGTGAATAATACTGCAGGAAGATGCTTGTATTCTACAAACCTGTTGATGGGGGCTAGTAGAAAGAGATGAAATTGGAAAGTGTACATTAAGCAATATATAAACTTGGATCATAATCTTTCTGAATCCTATTGACTTTTAAAGTTACTTTCAAGATGGGTATCAATGTTCTATAATCTGTAAAGTGTAAATGTTACTATTCTATCTGGTTTGTTGAGACACTAAAGCTACTGAAGAGTCTTGAAAAATTCTTAGGAAAGCTGCAATAAAATACAAAGATGGCTTATATGTCTGAACTTCATCAGCACACTTAAAGCACTTTCTTCCTACCTTAACTGCCGCACTCATAATACTGCATCCAAATCACATCTCTATTCTCTGGTATCTCTACCAAAAGGTGGGTTCCTCCCAGACAGGGAACATGTCTCTTCCACAGTGGTATCCATGGTAACCTGGACAGTGTCTGAAATATAATAAATGCTCAGTAATGTTTATTAAACAAACAACACAACAAAAAGATGCATTTTTCCGATCCCAGTTTTCAAAATGAGAAGATACTAGTATTTTTCTAGATTGCTTGTTATGTGCCCATATACTGTTGACTGGACATAGGAGCCACAGACATAAAAAGTGCTATTATGATAATTACTAAGGGAGTGGTTATTTTACATAATAAAAATTTTTTATTCTGGCTAAGATCTTTTAAAAAATCTAACCAATAAATTTCAGAAAGGAAATCTATGGTATTTTAGGTACTGTGTGCCTACATGCTCAGTCGCTTCAGACTCTGCGACCTATGGACTGTAGACCGCCAGGCTCCTCTGTCCATGGTATTCTCCGGGCAAGAATACTAGAGTGGGTTGCTATTCCCTCCTCCAGGAGATCTTCCCGACCCTGATCGAAGCCATGTCTCTTATGTCTCCTGCATTGGCAGGCAGATTCTTTACCGCTGAGCCACCGAGGAAACCCATTTTCGGTACTATGTAGCAGTAATCTCCATCCTTGGGCTAGCAGGTTGAAGAAAAGTCGGATTCTAAACCAGAGATGAGAACAATCTTTCACTAGGTGTCTCTCTTTCCCATGAGTGGGCGGCCTCTCGGGGTGGGGGAGGAGGGACGATAGGGGGCATTGTACAGCTGCAATCAAACCGCGTGTCGCACCACATCACAGTAGACGCTTGCAGCACAAGGGGGCATAGTTCAGTTTCTATTTCGTTAATGATAATCTCTCCTTGGGATTTAACTTCAAGCAGCTTACACTTTCATTTCCTCCAAACGTACACATAGACATTGGTCCAGTCTTTTAATAGGATTTTGACAGTGGCTCTTCACCCAGCATGAAAGGATCAGGTATCCCAAGTCAAAAGAAAATAGCCCCTTAAAATTCTGATTTTAACCATGAAATGAGGCCGGCATTCCTAGGGGGTTTACCCGTTACACATCCTAAAGTACTTTGGGACAGCTCCATAATACCAATGGAAAATATAATTTGTAAAATGCTAAATAATTCTTTCAAATCACTAGGATACAACTTCTCCAGGTACTTCCACACTCCATATTATGAAGAACCCATTCGTTGCTGTGTTTTTTTCTTTTTTGCCTCAAACCTGAGATAAATAAAATACACATAATAACCATTCAAAAAGATTGGGTCTAAGAATGAAAATCCATTTCCTAGAAACCTTTCATTGGAACTTCACGCAAGTATCTGTTTTTCTTGACACTATCTTACCCAATGCGTTCCTCTGCAACCCAAAAGATACATAGTGACGAGTTCTAAAACACTGCAGACACGCGACAGAAGGAAATTTGAAGAGGAGAAAGGAAATGGGACGTCTGCTTTTGATAAGCAAGGGGGACTCCCACTGGCGGGAGGGGTGCCTCTCCGAGGGATGGCGGCCCTGAACTTCGCACCGTGTCCCCTGCCCTAAGTGCTGGAAAAACCACTTGTCAGCCTTCCAAGATGAGTTCCCACCCCCACTCCGGCCTCCTCGTGGCAGGAGATGGCTCGTGAAGGCCGCGCGGGGAACTCCCGAGGAGGCTCCGTGGCCGAGTGCGATTGTGGGGTGGGGTCTGGGGGATTTCTGTGAGGGGCCGACCGCTGGGGAAAGTCGGATGTCCCAGTCGGCAGACGAGGGATCTCGGCAGTCGTGTGCCGTTCTCCTCCCTCAGGGACCCCGTCCTGGCGGGACCCCGCCTCCCAGAACTCTCCCGGTGATGGGGAAACCCCTGGCCCGCCTCGCAGCCTAGCGCCGCCGCCTCGCACAGTCGGCTCCAGCCCACCGCCCACCAGCCTTCAGGCCCGGCATCTTTTTCGTAGGCCCGGCCCTCCCCGCGTCCGTCATGGAGAGGAAAACTATGGAGGCGGTTCCCGCCCGCAGGCGGGTGGAAAAGCCCGTGGTGAATGCCTCGGGATCTCCCCCATCGCTGCGGGAAAGGGAAAGGGAGGAGAACATGAACCTCACTGCTCTGGAGAACTACCCGATTCCCAACCTGGGGGAGGCCTTTAAGATGGAAGGGAAGCCGAGGGGAAACCCTAGGCACTTTTCGGGGAATCCACTAAGTCAAGGGAGGGTCATTCAGCCTGCACACATTGGTTACTATGACAATACAGCTACAGCCTCCAGTTGCCTTGGCAGCTGCTTATCCAATCCGATTGGTTTCTTTTCTCTCCATCCCTGGGCTCCACCCTAACCTCTCCAACTGTGTCCCTGCGTGCAGAGGGAGGGGCCCCAGAAAAGAGGAGGGGGTCCTTAGCGTCACTTTAGGGCGCGAGGCCGGACCGGAGACGAGGGACTGGGGGGCCGGAACTGTAAGAGGAAGAGGCGGCGTTTCCGGTCGGGAAGAGTGGAGGAAAGGAAAAAAGGAAGAGCGAAATCGGACGGAGTGGAAAGACGGGGGAAGACTTTGAGTGTAACTCCCGATTGATTTGGGCTCGATGTTCCCGCTGAGGCTGGGGTTGCCCCCTCGCGCGGGAGGAGAGGGGTGGGTTGGCCGGAAGCCGCCAAGCGCCTCCACTGGGCCACTCAGCAGCCGCACAGGCGCGGCACGGCTAACTGATCCCAAGAGCGAGCGCTACAGAGAGGCGGAAATCACCCGGAGGGACCGGCGCCGCTGAAATCTCGCGAGAGACCCCCCCCCCACTTCCTTCCTCTGCTGTCCCTCTTCCCCCCGCCCCCATCCCTTCTCCCTTTCCCTCCCCCCTTCCCGGGTCGGAGTGTCCCTGCGCCCCAAGGGCCGGAGCAGCAGCGAGAGCAGCTTTCCCCGCTCCCTCCCCCCTCGCCTCACTCACCCCCACCCCCCCGCCGAGCGAGGAGGAGCCGGAGGAGAGGAAGATGGCGGCGGCCGCCAGCACCCGTGGTGCCGCGGGGCCGCTCCGAGGAGCCTGAGAGACGCGCAGAGGCTTCGCGGGAAGACGCGGCGGCGGAGGATGAGCCTGCAGAGCGCGCAGTATCTCCGGTGAGTGTGGGGGCCGGCCCAGTACGGAGCGGGGGAGCGGGCCGAAGGTTGGGGGCACGGAGCAACAGACACAGAGGTGGTACGTCCGGGGTGGCGGGGGAGTTGCTGTGTCCTCTCTTTTCCCGGTTGGGAGGCGGGGGCTGCGAGAGGCTCGGCGGGAGGGGGCGGAGCGGGCACGCACTTGGGTACCTATCCCCCTCCGCGGGCCGGGCTGAGTTCCCGCGGAGCTGGCTGGTCTCGGTGCGGGGAAGGAGGTTAGGGAAGCGTGAGAACGTGTGTGTGTGCGCGCGCGCCCGGGGCTCGCTGGCGAGTCGGGGCGGGGAGGCGCCCGGGGAGGCGGCGGCGACCCCGAATAGAGGTGGGTGTGGAGGAGTCTGATCCCTGCGGTGGGGGAACGTGGTGTGGTGGTGGGGCTGGAGCGATGGCTGGGGAGAAGGCCAGGTGGAAGTCTGCACACCTGGGGTGTGGGGGGAGGCCTAGAGGAGGGGTACGCCGCCGGAAACTGGAGTTTGTTCATCGTTCTGGGGTTGGAAGTACTGAGAAATAATGTCATCTGTAGTTAGTTGCTGGGGTGAGGGTAGGGGGCATAAAGAAGGGAATGGATGAGGAAGTGAAGAAAAAGGGAGGTACTACAGCCGGGGTTGGATCCCCCAGAAGAAACTGGGTTAGAATCCGTCGGAAGATACCATTCGGAGAGTCGTGTAGATCCATTAAGAGTGGTGTAAAGAACTTGTATGTCGAGGTAGAGTGACGCATGGGTGCAGAGTGTGAGAGAGTGTGATGTGTATCAGGGGAGGTTAAGGGGGCGATTAATACACACTGGAGAAGGAAGATGCAGATTGGAACCAAGTACATGGTGGCGAGAGCGTATTGCACCAGCTATTGTGCAGCTTGGAAGGTTCCATGGAAGCAGAATAAGAGCTTGAAGGTAGAGATAAACGGGGGTCAAGATCTTGATGGCACAGGAAAATGAGATTGTTAAGATCCTAAGACTTAAGTGAGGAGTTGCCACTGCTTAGAAAAGGGGAAGGGAGACCCTGAAACAGGTCTTTTTGTCTTTTAGTAGCAAAACTAAGAATGGCAAGCTTATGGTAAAATGATTTTAAAAGTGGTTTCATACCTTGTGGAGGAGGGAATTGGATAGGGTAGTAGTCTGAAATGAGCAGGAAAGTCATTTTAGCCATTTAGTGAAGTGAAAGTATTGGTATGTGAGTGGATCCCTGCAAGAAAAGGTTTGTAGTTAAGTGCTACATGAGGGTAGCTGTTCTGCTTTTGAAAGTAGTAATCGTTTTATTAAGCAGAGTGTGTAGAGAAGGATGAGATCTTTCAAGTATGGTGGAATGCCTGAGTTTAACTGACAGCATGTATGCCCAATGACTGCATGGTAGGTAGGTGGAATTATAGGGGTATTTCAAGGTCCTTTTTCTCCTTTATTATCCCTTTGTTGTTTAACATATCAGATAAGCTTAATAAATATACAACCGTGGTGGAGATGTATGAAAAGTGCTGTAGAGATATGGAAACTGTCAGGACAGTCCTTAATTTTAAGGAATTTGCAGGTTAGTATATATTAGGCAAGTAAACTATGGTTAAGGATCATAAAAGATACCAAGTGTCATGAGTCCAAAGGCAGAGTATGCGAGCAATTGGGGTGAATCAGGGAAAGCTTCCTTTGTTTATTTCCTCATTCATACACATGATTCATCAGTCATTTTGGTGATAACCTATATGGGAGGCATTGTACTAACTACTAAGAGTATAAAACTCCACCCTTCTCTTAGAGAGTTTGCAGTTTGCTAGGATTCAAGGAGAAAACAGCACTTAAATTGGACCTTAAGGATAAACAGTATTCTGAGAAGTGTGGATTGCGCAGGAGGAATCCATATGAAGGAAACTGAGCAGAGATACATAGAAAGGAGGATTGGGCTCTGGGGGAAGTATTCAGTCCAGTTAAACACAAGTATAAGGTGATGCAGCAGGAAAAACTTAAAGAGTTTCATAGATTAAGTTTGACCCCTTCTTTTTACAGATGAAGAGAGCATAGCCCCCAAAAGTTAAAATTATTGAGGCTCATATAATTGGTTTGTGGAAGCTAAAACTCAAATATAGGTCTTCTGACTCCAGACCAGCTATGCTGTGTGCAGCATGTCTGAATTCACCCATTCTTTCCACAGATATGTCTTGAGAGGTTGCTATATTCTAGGCACTGAGGATTCAGTGGTGAATGATTAACAGTGAACATGGGAAAGTATTTTCTGATGGAAGGATGCAACAAATAAACATAGGAACAGATAAATATGTTCATCGAATGGTGATAAGTACTAGCAAGAAAAATAAAGTAAGACAGGGATGTGCTGTTTTATATAGACAGGGTGGTAAGGGAAAGTCTATTTGATTAAGTGCCCACAAAGAAAAAATCTTGAATACTTTGACCTGTAGTGTATCGTTAAAATGAGTGGACAATGGAGACTGAGACGGTTTGTTTAGAAGGGAAATCACATGTTCATAGCTTTGTGTTAGGAAGGTGTATCTGTGTGGTGGGCAGTTAAGGACCAGAAATAAGGTGGTGTCAGTGAGACTAGAAAGGTATGGTGAAAAGCAGGTCAGGAGAGTGGTGGTATTTTTTTTAAATGATGATGAATGATGATTGAAAAGCCCAGTTTTTAAAAATATTTATTTATTTGGCTGCACTTGGTCTTTGTTGCAATCTTGTTCCCTGGCCAGCCTTCTAATCCAGGCTCCCTGCAGTGGGAGCTTGAAGTCTTAGCCTCTGGACCACCAAGGAAGTTCCATGGTGGTATTTTTAATGGGAAGATCAGTTGGCTTTGAGAGGCTTCTATGTTAATGTATCTTGTGTTTTTAAAGTTAGCATGGTAAGGAAGACTTATCCTTGGGTTGTGGAATCAATAGTAGACATCTGGCAATGAATTTAGTTTTTTAAAGAAGGGGGAAAATAAGAGTGAACACATGTTTACATAGCCTAAATTTCCCAGCTAAAGTTGAACAGGCAAAATTGAATAGGTGTAGGACCTGAAATCACATAAAGATTCCTGAAAGCCAATCTTTTCTCAGTCTTGCTCATTTGTCTTAAGTAAATAAAAGCAAATCTTAGGGCCAGTAGTCGACAGAAATGGGAAGAGGTGTTAAAATAAGATGTGCACCAGCCAGAATTTACTTCTTTCTCTTCTTTAGATACTCACTCCATTTGAAGTGTGCTGGTAACTAGTGGTTACCAGTGGGGACAGAGTGGGATGCAGTATAGGGGTGGAAGAGTGGGAGGTATGAACTATTGGGTGTAAGAGAGACTCAAAGATGTATTGCACAACACGGGAAATGTAGCCATTATTTTATAATTACTGTAAATGGGCAGTAACCTTTAAACATTGTATTAAAAATTAAAAATAAAATCTGCTGTGAGAGTCTAGAGAATGTCTTCAGGGAAGCATTATGTTTACTTTCTTTCCTTTGATGAATATGGAACCATTGGTTTTTATAGACAACTTGGGGAGGATGCTGAATGAGTGTGGTTGTGGGTATAGCGGTTATTCTTTGTGACTTTCATTTTAGGAAGAGTGTTGTTGTCTACCTTTGTCAGTGGTGTAAGACCGTGACTGGGCAGTCTTTAGACTATACAGCTACAGATCTTCTTCATGTAGATGAAAATTAGTTCTGTCTCAGCTGAGTTAATTTGTCAGAGTAAATGAGCTGGTGTTGAAATGGTGGGGTAGTGGCAAATCAGGGGATAAGGTGGCAGTTTCGAAAGAGTGAGAAGTGAGGATATGAGGTAAGAAGCCTCAGTATGACAAAGAGAGGGAAGTCAGCATCACAGGGACTGAATTAGTCTTGAGTTGTAGAAATAGTGTGCAGATGAAAGGAAAGATAAACCTATCCTCTGTATGGGTGATGTTCTGGGCAAGACAGAATGATGACTCTTTCATTGTTAAAAGGGGAAGGGAGTATCACTTTTTAAAATAGACCAATTAGAGTCCTATCTAAATGATTAAGTTGAGAATACATTTTTATATTTTATAAAAATAAATGGTCTTAAATATGGGGCTTTTAGACTGAAAACACTGGAAATTTAATACTCAAAGAATTCAGTGCTTTCTTTTTTGATTTATGACAAAATGGAAAGATTTTTAAAGACTTTGCCATCTTTGTTGAATAAAAGAAAAAGGTATATTGAATATTGTTCATTTGAGAAGGGTAGGCAAGGGTGGGAATAGGCCATAGAGGAGACAGTAGGTGAGGTATAATATCATGCTTTGAAAGAATAGAAATATGGAAATTAACATGTCAAGGTTGGAAAAATGGAGCTGGGTAAGTATTAAAGTACCAGACAGGAAGGACATCTTTGAAGTTGTTTTGGAAGATGAGTACATAGAATAATCATAGCCATAGGGAATATCAGGTCAAATCTGGTTGTAAAAGGTGGCCGCTGATGCTTCTGAATGACACCTACTGTGGTTGTGGGAGGCAGCTGTTTATACTCCCCTCTGTCTTTCCTTCAGTAGTCTCCTTTTTCATTTTTTTGTCTTTAATTTCTTTTTATGCTGAAGGTTTTCCAGTGGGATCCACTTGAAGTTGATCCCTGGTATTAGACCACTTCACAGGAAAGAACCAGAACTTACCTGTTTTGTAGAAGTTTTCTGAATAATACTTCTGTGGGTGGAGAGGTGCATTCCAGTAGCATATTCTTTGTCAGAAACTTTGTTTCCAGAAGGAGAGATCTACAGCAGCCACAGGTTTTTTCCTGAGATAGCAGAAAAATTAGTTTCATTTTAATACTAATTAAACATCCAGTATGTTGTAAGATCAACTTTGTCACTTTAAACCTTGAGACAGAGAGAGAGAAAGGGAAGGGATGAGACTGGATAAAGTAGCAAGCAGAGTCTTTTTCTAGCCTGGAGAGGAGAACTAGGTCATGGTATCGTTTGGGGGAAATACGAACACTAAATAGGGTGGGCTCCAGATTCTGGAAGAATCTGGTAATGGAAGACTGGATATTCACTGTTCTGGAAGGCTCAAGAAGTCCTTTAGCATGTACTGATGCTAATTCACATGGTCAAGAAGTCTTCCCCTTACCCATTCACCCACCTCCCCACTCTCATGCTGAAGATTTAAAATAGCATTGGTCCCAGAAATACAGCCAAATGTGGCTGATTTACCAAATGTGGTGAAATTGTTTGAAAAAAACTACCCTCTCTTGCGGCTTATAAGTCTATTTTCTGTTGGAGTAGTGTTAAAAGCATTTTACCTACTTGGGTATTAACTGGCTAAATTATTTTAGCAGTTAATTTCTGCTTCACTTGTGGTTTCAGTTGGACTCAAAATGTATACTTCCTGTTCCATCCTGTGTTCCATTGCTTTCTAACAGCTGCTCTGTTTTACCTCCATGGTCGATGAAGCACTTGCCGAGTTTTTGTTTTGTATTTTAAGATATGTTACATTAAGATCTGGACCCTCTAGTGTAGCAAGTTTGTCATGAGGCAATTTTGTGATGCATGAGAGTTCAGACTTAAAAAGGGCTGTTTTGTTGTATGGTGGAGAAATACCATTTGCAGCCCACAACTCCATCTCTAACCCTGGCTAGCCTTTCAGACTTTTGTTACTGGTGGCATGAATAAGTACCTGAAAGTTTAGGTGGGTTTGTTTAACTGATCTTTTTCAGAGAATAGACTGTTATAGACTGTTAAGCAAATGTCTTCTGGACAGTGGATTGTTCATCTGTATGTGGGTATTTTGGCAGGTGGTTATCACACATTGCCATTTAAATTTTGTAATCGAGCTGTATTTAAATTGTCGTGAATAGACCTGTCAATGGCCTGAGAAGTTACAACTTAGACTTGATCAACGGTTACAGAAAAATACCGTGGTGGCATTTTCGCCAACATGTCACACGGTAAGGGAGAAGTAACCAGCTCCTTTCTTGTTAACAAGTAAGCAGAGCGACAGGTTGTTTTCACCTTCCCTGAGGCCCAGTTTTTAAGTGTAGGTGACTATGTTAAGAAAAACATTATGATTCTCCAGTAGACTAGGTAACAGTTTTGCTCAGGGTTTGTGCTGTAGGTAATTCCTTGTTGTGGGGAGCAATTCTGTGCATCATGGGATGTTTAACAGCATCCTTGGCCTCTCCCCACTAGATGCCAGTATCATTCAACCCCATTCGTGACAACCAGAAATGTTTCAGCACATTGCCAAAGTTCCCTGTGGGTGCAGATTGACTTAGGTTTATTTTTTCCCACCTCCTTCAAACTGCAGGTTACAAATAAGGCTAAGGCTTCTCTTAGCAGTTTGGTTTTCAGTAGTAATAGGCTAGTTACCACGTTTAGAGTTTACCTATATAAACCTGTACAAGTTTTAAATGTATTTATTAAAAAATTGTGTTTTATTTTACTGGCAATTACTGAATACTAATGTGCAGATCACAATTATACGGGCTTTGCCTCTGGGAAATTCAGACACTAGAGAAAGGTTATTAGTGAGTGAATTGATAAACACGTACTGTGCAAGTTTAAGGGAAAGGAACTTTATTCTAATAGAGTTGGGATGAGGAAGGTATCTTGAAGAAGGTGAGATTTGGTCTGGGTTTTTAAATATGGTTGGGACTTTTAAAAGTAGATATTGGTTAAATTGACATTTCAGGCAAGAAGAACATCTTATGTCTCCTTTATTCCAAATACATTTTTAAAAATTTTATTAACTCATTCAATGTATAACATCAGAATTCTAGCCAGGCCTTTCTAATTTTCTGTTATGGACAGAGAATTAGACATATGTGAAGTGTCAGTTCTGAAGACTTGGTGGCTGGTAGAGGTCTTGAAAAGGGAAAAGCCATTTGGCAGTGGGGTCCTGCAGAATCCCTTCCTTGACTCTGTTCTTGATTATGTATTACTCCCTCTAGAACCTTATTTCAGATGTGCTGTGTTCCTTTTTTAAATCTTTTTAATCACTGCCTTTACTAGTTTTCTGTCTTGTGGACCAAACTCAGCTTTCTCTTAAAAGTTCTTGCCTGTTCCCATTTTCCCTTTAAGCTCTGTCCGTCCTTGCTTTTCTTTAATCTAACAATTTCAAGTTTGCCCTATACTATGTTTTTCCTTTTATTTACCACCTTCTTTACCATAATCCCTTGTAATACAGCTATTTTTCCTTAGCGCTTTGTTGGATTTGACCTTTCCAAAGGTGCCAGAGATCTAATGGCCAGATTCATCCATTGGTGGTTCTCCTCTCTCACTCAGACTTTTGCTTTCCTTTTCCTCAGTCTTTCTGTGTTCTTCTCATATCCGTCCATCCATCCCATCAGTAAACATTCAGTTTGGACCAAGATATATCCCAGATCTCTGGAGGATGAAATGAGAATATACTCCTAAGTAGTTTTACCAGGCCGCATAGGGGCTTCCTGGGTAGCGCTAGTGGTAAAGAACCCACCTGCCAGGGCAGGAGACGCCAGAGGCGTAGGTTCAGTCCCTGCGTCGAGAAGGACGCCTGGAGGAGGCACGGCAACCCACTGCAGTACTCCTTCCGGGAGAGTCTCATGGGTTCAGGAGCCTGGTGGGCTCCTGCATAAGGCTGCAAAGAGCCGGACGCACCAGACCCACAGGTAAGTACATAACTCCACATAGTTCATAGCTACTATGATGCACACTCTGGGACCTTATGGGAACTTGGTGAGCTCTGTGGGGTTTAGTGCTGAGATTATGATTATCCTACCTCTTATTTTACTTTCCTGGTCCGCCTCACCCCACCTGGGACAAAACGAAAGGCATAGCCCTACTCCTCTGTTTCCTTTCAACGTTCTTTTCCCCCTCAGAAATCGCAGTACTTTTGCGTCTTCCATCATCATTGTTTAAAACCTATCAAGCACCTACTTAGTATACTCCTATGTCCTATGGAGACAGATTGGTGAAAGAGACCACACCCGCCATTCAGAGAGCTTATAAACTAATGCAACAGGCATAAATGCAGAATGATACAGAACAAAGTGCAGTTGGGTACAGTGGTTGAGTGTGGGCTCTGGGACACAACTGCCTGTTTTTGGAGCACGGGTCCACCACTTACAGCTGTGCTGCCTTGGACAACCTGCTGAAGTTTTCTGTATCTCAGTTTCCACATCTAAAAAGTGAGGATGGTTAACAGCATCTATCCCTTGGAGTTATAAAGGTCAAATGAGTTCACGTGTAAAGTGCTTGGGATAGTTCTGGCATACAGTAAGCATATAAATTTTAGCTATGTATGATGCCTGAAAATTAGCCCCCGGCACTGACTAATCTGATAATTTTTCGCCGCTGCCTTCTGGCCATTCCTCATTTCAGAAGTCTTTCATTCATGCTGCTACTCCCCATCTTCCCATTCAGGTTTAAAACCTGGCAGTCATCTTTGAGTTCTCCCAGGTTTCCTCACCCTCTTCCACACATAAACCACTTTGGAAAATGTTGCCTTCCTGTTGTCTTTTCTTTCTTTCTTCATTTCCAGCACTGTCAGTTTATATGCATACTCTTGAAACAGTCTTCATTTGATACCTAGGCCTGCAGTTCTCGCAAGTAGCAAGAAGAAAGCGCTGACTTCGGGTTTTTAAGCAGTGCCCACTACTTTCCGTTTTTGAACTAACAGCATTTCTTGGGTGTTGATATCTTTGTCTTTAAACTGGACATTGATCTCGTAAAATTGTGGTCAGTGTTTTTAAAAAGCAGATTTATGTATGTTTACTAAATTATGGTTCTCCTTCAGGCCCTACCACCTGTCCCCTTGCCAGTTAATCTTTTGCATTGCTTCTGTGTTGTTATTCCTGAAAAGCATTTGTATGTGGCTTTCCCTTGCTGCAGCTCCTAGTTCAGCATTCTTGGCCTTCCATAAAGTGACTCTCGTCTAATTCTGCCACATGGTATCTCCTTACTTTTTGAAAAGAATCAGCCATCCCAAGCCAGAGTAATCTACTCGTTGTCTTCTAAACATCGTTTATCCACTCCTGCTTTAATCTGTCTTCAAAGCCATTTCACTTGTAGGAGGTACTGTCCTCCACTCTCAAGTTTCACCTTCTCTGTGAAAATTTTTTGTCCACCCTGGTGATTTCTGCAGTCATTGACTTTTTGTAGCATTTCATGTCTTTCAGTCATCTGGTACATACAATTTTTTAAGTATGTAAAGACTTTTTTTGTTTTTAATATAAGTGAATTGTCTCTGTGGTTAGACATAGTTGGATAGGGATCGTGTCTTAGCAGTTTTTGAATGCGCATTGTACATAACAGATTTTTAATAGAGTTTTTATGCTTCTGTTTCATTTTTGCAAAACATTTATGGAATACTTATGAATGCCAGTGCTAGGCTCTAAGAATATAAAAGCAAATAAACTGAATTTTGATCTTGAGGCTAGTGGTCTCCTGGGGGAGGATGTTGCGCAGGTATTTCAGTTTACAGTTGGTCCTCTGTACCTGCGGGTTCCCCACTGGCAGATACAGCCCACTGTGGATGGAAAATATGGGGGGGGCGGAATTTCAGAAAGTTCAGAAAGCAAAATGTGAATTTGCCAAGCACAAGCAACTGTGTACATAGTATTTACATTGTATTAATAGCTATTTACATAGCATTTGGGCTTCCCTGGTGGCTCAGTGGTAAAGAGTCCGCCTGCCTGCCAAGCAGGAGACACAGCTTCAGTCCCTGGGTCGGAAAGATCCCTTGGGGAAGGAAATGGCAACCCACTCGAGAATTCTTGGCTGGCAAATCCCATGGACACGGGAGCCTGGTGGGCTACAGTTCATGGGGTCACAAAGAGTCAGACATGATTTAGCGACTAGACAACATAGCATTTACGTTGGATTAAGTATTCTAAGTAATCTAAATATGATTTGAAATATACAAGAGGATGAGGATGATATGCAAAAGCTGTATGCAAACACTATACCATTTTATTAATATATAAGTGACTTGAGCATTTGGGGATCATTCCCCTCTGATACTGAGGGGTATTTACATGTGGTAAATACCAAGATAAATGTTTTCAAGGGATGCTGTGAGTATACTGAAAGTGAAAGTGAAGTTGCTCAGTTGTGTCTGACTCCTTGCAACCCAATGGACTGTAGCCTATGAGGTTGCTCCATCCATGGGATTTTCCAGGCAAGAATACTGGAGTGGGTTGCCATGCTGAGGGAGGTAGAACTTTTACTACCTGGAGTTCAGAGAAAGCTTCTGGAGTTGAGCCCTTGAGCTCAGTCTTAAAGGTTGAGTAGGGCCAGTCAGGTGAAGAAAGAATGGTAGAGTGCAGCAGGCAGAGGAGCGGAATGAGTGCATGCTTGGGAACAGTGTGTCGCAGGAACTCAGTCTCATTCTGCGTTTCCTTTGGGAGGTTGCCGTTCTCGTTCAATAAACTTGGTCATTAGTCTAGCAGGAGTAATTGATATTTAGGTGGCTGGTGTTTGTTGTGTATGTTTCTACCATAATATGAAGACAAAAGAGAAATTTTTGTTACGCTTCTAGTACTTCCTTTGATATACATGAAGATTTAAATTTCCTTTCCATATTCTTGAAAGTAGTCTCATCTTAGGCAAAAATTAGTTATGTGGAACATCATAAAATTACTATGTAGGGGGAAGTTTTAGTGAATACGTGTAATTCTGAAAATAACTTTGGGTGGATAGGACTTACATTGTAGACTCCTCACCTGTTGAGATCAGACATGGAGTGGAAGTGAAGGAGAGGGAAAGAGTTCTGTAGCGTTGGCAGGAGGGGGGTGCGGGTAGAGATCGGAATATTAAATACAGTATCTTTGGATTTAACTCTTTCAAGTCTGTCTTTAGAAAAATAAGGTAGACCCTTTTTCGTGATTAACACCTTGTTCTCACTGTTCTTGATGGCATTTCCCTTCTGTAGTGTCTGTCTTAAGTGAGAAGCATCATTCTAAAATCCATTGCATTTAAAGAATTGCTGTATTGCATTAATATTCTCAGTCTGTTTCCAAAAACTCCATGGGCTCACTGACTGCACTGAGTCCTTTTCCCATCTCTTCTCTTCCCAAAGGCCTAGTATTTCAGTGCTTAGTTGGAATACGGTATATTAGAATGTGTTTTGCTACTACTGCCTCTCAATTATTTCATTTTTCATCAGGCAACAACTTAACCAGATTTTCTTTGAGATACTTTGTGGTGATGAAATGTAAGATAATCAGTAAAGTGCAATTGGAAGATGATATTCCAAGAAAAAATGAGTTAGAGGTATGCTTCAAAGGAAAAGTGAGTTAGGTATGCTTACTTGAAGACTTATTTGTTGGTGGTGGAAAAAGATAAAAAGCGTAGTGTTAAGAGAACCACCATCAGATGAATTTGGGTATAAAACGTTTCTTAGGGCATAAGTTTCGCACTTCCACACACATACACAGTTTGAGTTCTTGTGTTGCAGGCATACAGTCACCCTACCATGCAGGGTTGTATAGCCTTTCAGTTTATTTGTATATTAACCTTCATATACTTGTATATATATATGTATATGTATAGTTTTAACAACAGAGATTGGGCTAAACCATATAGTTTTATAATTTTTTTTCACTGAACATTGTATCAAAGACGTGTTCATAATTATATGTCTGTAATATCATTGAAAACCTCAGCATGCTGAAAATTATAGGAGTGCCATAATTTTCTAAGCTGATTTCCTAACAATGAAAATGTATGTTGTTTCCAGTACTTTATTATTATTTTAAAAAATACTGTAATGAGCATCCTGGTACACATATACAAGTGACAGGGTATGCATGTTTAAAATATTTTAAGTGTGGTAGGCAGAATAATGAGCCTCCCAAAAGACATCTGCATCCTGATCCCCCAAACCTGTAGAATGTTATGGGGGTGGGGGTGGGGGCGGGATTGAGATTGCTAATCAGCTAATTCTAATATAAGGAGATTATCATGGATTATTTGGTGGGCGCAGTATAATCACAAGAACCCTTTAACTGTGGAAGAAAGATGCAGAAGAGTCAGAACCAGAGAGAGAGAGCATCCTGTTGGAATGAAGCAGGTCACACACCAAAGATTGCAGGTGGTCTCAAGAACCAGGAAGAAGCCCAAACTCAGGTTCTTCCCTAGAAACTCCAAAAAGCCGCATAGCCATGGTTATACCTTGATTTTGCTTTACTGAGACTCACTTAGGCTTCTAACTTTCGGATGTTATATAAGAGAATAAAATTTGTGTTGTTTTAAGCCACTAATTTTGTGCTAATACATTACAGCAGCGGTAGGGAGACAATACATGGTGGATAGTGCCAGAAAGTACCAGAAAGGTTTGTACAGTTTGTGTCTCTGCGCTCTGTCATGCCCCGCTCTTTGCAACCCCGTGGACTGTAGCCCACCAGGCTCCTCTGTCCGTGCAAGTCTCTAGGCAAGAAGACTGGAGCAGGTTGTCATTTCCTTCTCCAGGGGATCTTCCAGACCCAGAGATCGAACCATAGT
Source organism: Ovis aries (assembly GCF_016772045.2). NCBI lineage: Eukaryota > Metazoa > Chordata > Mammalia > Artiodactyla > Bovidae > Ovis > Ovis aries. Next base: position 63,967,144 of record NC_056065.1, read on the forward strand.
CTCTTGCATAGCCTGCGTTGGTAGGGGGCTTCTTTACCACTGTGCCACCTGGGAAGCAGTACAGTTTATTCTGGCCCCAGGTAACTTTTTCTGTACGTGCTCACCAGTATTGAAGATTTCACGTGTTGATATTTCACCTTTTTTTGAAGCAGATTCTTTGATGTCTTTATACATAGAAAGGGCTTCCCTGGTGGCTCAGACAGTGAAGAATCTGCTTGCAGTGTAGGAGTTCAGTCCCTGGGTTGGGAAGATCCCCTAGATGAGGGCATGGCAATCCACTCCAGTATTCTTGCCTGGAAAATCCCCAGGGACAAAGGAACCTGGCGGGCTAGAGTCCATGGGGTGGCAAACAGTCAGACATGACTGAGTGACTAAGCACACGCATAGACAAGCCTATCCAGTACTCCAGCATTTCCCAGAGTGTGTTCTGCTGAATGTGGCCAATTCACGTGTGTTAGGAGTCTCAGTATTTCCAAGGCAAAATAAGAATACAGAATTAAACTGGATTCTTTATTTAGGACTTCTCATAGCTTATAATATGCTAATATGTATTATGAACCTTCAAGAGGGAGATAGAGATTTGTGTTTCCAAAGCTATGTCACGTCTCATAGGACTGGTGTTTTCTTGGAACACTCATTTAAGACACAGCCGTCCTTTTCCTGTTCTTTGATCTCTTATTTCTCTTTAACATGGTAACCTTCACGTATGCCCATATTGTACCTCAGACTTTGTTATTCTTCAGGACTCTTGTACTTCTAAAGTCCTACATTCAACCATTTCACTTTGACCACATCCTGACCTGGTCTAATCCAGCTGCTTCTGTTCAGGGCTTCCAGTGTAGATTCCAAACTTACTCGCTGTTAGTCACTTCCTGGTTTTTTCTTTCCTTTCTCCTCCTGTTTTTCTCTTCTGCCCTTTTATAGATACTACTTTAACTGTCTTACCAGTGTCCTCAGTCTCCTTGTTCTCCCAGTCTAGGAAAATTCACTCTGAATGATTCTGAAAATAAACTTATTTGGGTATAATTGATAGCGTTGCTGGGGAAAACAAAATTACAGACTGGCCAATTGTTGAAATGCATAGACTACCACTTTAATATCTATCGTTTTTTCCCTCTGTTTTGCTAGTTTCTTCCCAGTACTTTTAATTTAAACTTTTAGTATTTTTTCTTGAAGTTTTACAACTTTTAGCAGATGGCCTCTGTGTGGACATAACAACAAAAGCCTTCTGGTGGGATGGATCTGCTTCCTACTCCTGCTAGTTCTTGCTTCTGTCCCTCTTAGAAAGGGAAAGGTTCTCATCCTCCTTATTAAGGTGGGCTTTTGTGTGTGTGCTTTGGGTCTCATCCTTGTTTTTATGCCCAGCCCTTTGCCTCTTTACTGGGACTCTGTTTCGCTGAAAGCCTCTGCGCAGGCTTCCCTCACCCTGTCCTTCCCTGGCGTTCGCTCTGCCATCTGCCTTCCCCGTCATCATCTGAAACCACGGTCTGTGCTGACTTCTCAACCCAGCGCGCTCTGGCCTCCACCTCTGCCTTTCCACTGAAACTGTGCTTGGTCAGGTCACCAAAGGCTCCTCTGCTTTTAACTCCGTAGACTCTCATTTACTTATTTTTTAAATTGAGCTCAGGGACTGTTTGGCTAGTAATTGTATTCCTAAGGCCTCCACGGTCCCTGACACATAGTGGGATCTTTGCATGTTTGATGAATGTTCATTGGATGAATGCGTGAATGCGCTTCAGTTTACTCCCGTCTGTTATGACTCTTTGCTCTGGCCTTGTTTCTGTCTCTATGTGTTTCCGCGGCTTTGTTTTCTTTCTTAACTCTGTTTGGATTTGTTTTTTTTCTGCTTTTTCTTGTTATGTAAAGACTGATTCTTATATTGAAAAATTGTATCCTATCAGTGTGTTACTTTACTTTTAAAATGGAGCTGTATTATCAAAAAGTTTAGCCTGATAGCTCCAAATATGAGCGTTAGCCAAGTATAGCACTTAACGGTATGGTGATTTAAGAGCAAGGCCTTTACTTTCTGGCAGCCCTGGGTTTGAAAACTGGTTGTGTGATCTTGGGTAAGTTATCTATTGTTTTGATTCCAGTTTCCTCAGTGGTGGAGTGGATATAATATGTTTCCTAGGGTTTGAAAAGAAATAAATTAGATAACATAGTAAAAGTTCTTAGCATGGTGCCTTATACCTGGGTTAAGAAAAGAAGTGGTAAATTGACCTATTAATTATTAGTAGTAGCAGTGCATTATTTGTTATATAAAAACCTCACATTCTTACGGAGTTGTCCTAAATTATTTTTAATGAATTTCATTAGTTTTTTTCTTTTTTTCCCCCTTTATTTGAACTTACCTATACCAAGTTGTGGGCTTCCCTGGTAACTTAGCTGGTGAAAAATCCACCTGCAATGCAGGAGACCCTGGTTTGATTCCTGGGTTGGGAAGCTCCCTTGGAGAAGGGATACTCACTCCAGTATTCTTGCCTGGAGGATCCCCATGGGCAGAGGAGCCTGGTGGGGTATAGTCCATGGATCACAAAGAGTCAGACATGGCAGAGCAACTAAGCACAGCACATACTAAGTTCTGGAGCTATAATAGATCACTGGATCAGGGGCAGTTCTGTGAATACAAGTGCATTGGACTTATGGCCATTTTATAATTTTATTATTTAATCTATTTATTTGTTTACTTTTTTTTTTTTGTCTGTGCCATGAGGCTTACACCTAGTCTCGGACGAGGGATTGAACCCACTGCTCTTGGCAGTAAAAGCTCTGAGTCCTCACTTGGATCACTAGGGAATTCTGGCCATTTTAATCTTCTCAGAGAATTAGAAACAGAACTTAATTGTAGCAGTTTATTTAGATGATTGGTTTTAAGGAAATAGGGTTACTGAGGATACTGTGATGGGTGTTATAAACTGTTATGTGGGGAAAATTCCAAGAGCCTTGAAGACTATTCATAGGATCATTTCCAATGAAAGGTACATTTTTGCAAAGGTATTGTGACCTACACAACTAATGTGAGGGGTGTATGTGGAGGAATGGCAGGACATAGGCTAGAGAGGTGGTCAGATGGAAGATGATTATGAGTTACTTTTAAAAAATTCTAGACCTGAGTGTGGACATAATTTCTTTCAAGAGATTTTTATTTCTTTATTTAAGGCTGCACTGGGTCTTCGTTTGCTGCACCTGGTCTCTCTCATGCTGAGCAGGGGCTGCTCTCTAGTTGCGGTGCAGGGGTTTCTCATTACGGTGGCTTCTGTTGTTGCGGAGCACAGGCGCTGGGGCACACAGGCTTCAGTAGTTGAGCTCACGGGCTTAGTTGCTCTGAGGCTTGTGGGGTCTCCCCAGACCAGGGATCGAACCTGTGGTCCCCTGCATTGGCAGGTGGATTCTTAACCACTGGGCCATCAGGGAAGTCCCATAATTGCTTCCTTTATGTTAGTTATTTCAGATATCCAGATTCCCAAGTGAGGTAAAACGAAATATGAGGAACATTTAGAATCTGCGAATGACAGCCACGTACTACGAAAGGAGTTTGAAAATGTTATAATGCAATACCAAGCTAATAAAATCTGCAAGTTTCCTGCTTTCCTATACCTGTTACTCCACTGCTTTTTCATACCTAAGATGACTTTCTTTCCTCTCCACTATTTTTGGCAGCTGCTGTGATGCTACAAGTGATGAAAGTGCTCAAAAGTTTATTACCATAAATATTTCTCATTTTAAATGATAACAGGGAATTGCTTTCTTTTGTGTGAGGATTTACTTGTGTTTGTATTGTACTAATATTTAGGAAATATGTACAGTCTATCCTGATTTTTGTGGCTATATACATATACCCTTTATTGTTTTTGTTTGTGATTTTATAAAAAGTTTTAGGGAATCATTTTGATCTGTTTATTGTTTTTGAAGGGCATCTTAATGATTATGCAGGCTTCCTGATGGCTCAGTGGGTAAAGAATCTGCCTACAGTTCAGGAGGCATAGGAGACAGGCGTTCAATCCCTGGGCCAGGATGATCCCCTGGAGAAGGAAATGGCAACTGTCTCCAGAAAATCCCATGGAGAGAGGAGCCTGGTGGGCTACAGTCCATGGGGTCACAAAGAGTTGGACACGACTTAGTGTCAGAGGTTAATGATTATGCCCTAGACACTCTGCCTTATGGGTTCTGGACTAACTTCCAGTCACCTGTAATCTGGCAATGCTAATGTACTTTTTGTTTCTTCACCTTTAATATTGAAGCTTCCATAGAGTAGCAGTAAGGTGTGATAACTTTATAGAGAGAGGCTGTTGATTTGTGCTTTTGACCTGATTAAAAATAAGCCAACAGTTTTATTTTTGTTATTTACTATTCCAAACATTCTTCAGCTGTGAATCCTCACAACAACCCTATGAGGTATATATTAGTAGCTTCATTTTATAGCAAATCAAAGAGAGAGGCAGAATAGTTAAGTCCAAGGTCATATATAGAGTAGCAGAACCATGATTTGAACCCAGGAATCAGGCTTTAGAATCCACGTTTTTAACTCTGTATCATATAGACTCTACTTCTATAGTTTTATTTTCCTATTTGCCTGAGATTGTAGGATTTTGCTTTTTTGTTTTATGTTTATTATTATATGCTTACATAAAATATGTGTATTTTAAATATGAATATATAGTCTGAACAAACTGATCTCATCAGTCTCAAGCTTCCTAATGCATTTTTTGTGTGTGAAATATAAGAAAGAGGGCAGGTTAATTTCTCAGAGTGCTTACTAAGGGGAACTAGGGAATATTGTTTTTCTTCTGTATTTGAAATTAATTTATTAATAAACTAATGAACCAGGACTGACTAGTTGGTCTGCCACTCTTCTGTCAGTTATGGCTGTTCTCTCTTCAGTATTGCTGCTTAAATACAGTATTTCCCAGGACTTTGGGGATACTGAGAACCAGCTATTATCGGTAAAAATAGTTCTAACCCACCTGAGCTAGACAAGTGGAAAATGACTTGCCAGTTTTGGCAGCTTAAGTAAATAAAACTGGAGTTGCCTTTTCCTTATTGACTTTATATTGTTGTTACATAGACATATTCAGATGTTAGCTTCTGATACTAAGGAACATAGTTTTGCATGTACAAAATTCAAACCTTGGATAAGTTACTTTAAAAGGAAAATTCAGTGTGGCTTTTAAAAACAGTAACAGATTACTGAAGGTTTCATATGTGGCCTGACATCTATGAATTAACTATTTTTCTTCTTCTTAAACACATAGTCACCTGAAAGTGAGTAAGACTAGTTTACTCAAGAAAAAGGGCAACCTTCCTCTATTAACTCACAGTCTGAACTTTTTCTTTCATGTTACTTCACATTGTCTTTGAAAAGTCCCTTGCAGAAAATGTTTGAGTCATCATAGAATTTTGTCAGATAAATGACAAGATGTTTCTTTTTATTCTCAGTCTCTTTCATTGATCAGATTACTTTATGTTTGTTCACCATTCCCTGATAGCATTTGAGGGAAGGGCTTTCTCTTAATTTTCCTGGTACAACTTTAGAGCAATACCAACACTCAGTAAGTGTTAACTAGTAACATATGAGATCCTGCTTATTAACAACATTTAATTTTTTTATTGAGGTGTTCAGTTCAGTTCAGTTCAGTTGCTCAGTCGTGTCCGACTCTTTGCGACCCCATGAATCGCAGCACACCAGGCCTCCCTGTCCATCACCAACTCCCGGGGTTCACTCAGACTCATGTCCATCAAGTCAGTGATGCCATCTAGCCATCTCATCCTCCATCGTCCCCTTCCCCTCCTGCCCCCAATCCGTCCCAGCATCAGAGTCTTTTCCAATGAGTCAACTCTTTGCATGAGGTGGCCAAAGTACTGGAGTTTCAGCTTTAGCATCAGTCCTTCCAAAGAAATCCCAGGGTTGGTCTTCAGAATGGACTGGTTGGATCTCCTTACAGTCCAAGGGACTCTCAAGAGTCTTCTCCAACACCACAGTTCCAAAGCATCAATTTGTCAGCGCTCAGCGTTCTTCACAGTCCAACTCTCACATCCATACATGACCACAGGAAAAACCATAGCCTTGACTAGACGGACCTTAGTCAGCAAAGTAATGTCTCTGCTTTTGAATATGCTATCTAGGTTGGTCATAACTTTTCTTCCAAGGAGTAAGCGTCTTTTAATTTCATGACTGCAATCACCATCTGCAGTGATTTTGGAGCCCAAAAAAAGAAAGTCTGACACTGTTTCCACTGTTTCCCCATCTATTTCCTATGTAGTTGATTTATATTATATAATTCTAGGTGTACAACATTGTGGTTCTCAGTTTTTAAAGTTTAAACTCCATGTATAAAATATTGACTATATTCCCCATGCTGTATAGTATATCCAATAGTTTATTTTATGCATAGTAGTTTGTACCTCTTAATCCACACACCCATCTTCTTCCCCTTCTGTTCTTTGGTAACCACTGGTTTGTTCTCTAATATGTGAGTCTGTTTATTTTTTGTTATATTCACTAGTTTGTTTGATTTTTTTAGATTCTACATGTAAGTGATAACATACAATGTTTATCTTTCTCTGTCTGACTTATTTTACAAAGCATAGACTTTGTAAAGTTTATTCGTGTTGTTGTGAATGGCAGAATTTCATTATTTTTTATGGCTGAATAGTATTCTAATATGTGCGTGTGTTTGTTTATACTACATCTTCTTTATCCATTCAGTTGTTGATGGACACTTATTTAGGTTGCTTTCATATCTTGGGTATTATAAATAATGCTGCTGTGAATGCCAGGGTCCAGCCCCGGTGGATCCAGGGAATTTGAAGAGGGGACGGAGTCGGTGTCTTAGAAAGGACTAATTAGAAAAGAGAGATTGGGAAAGAATAGTGTAGTAGGAAAATTAGTGGAGAAAAGATGCTGAATAACTTGGTTTACGTGGAAAGCTAATAAAGTTTCAAGACAAGAAACTTGCACCACCTACATAGGCCACCAGTGCCCACTTGAATAGTGGAGGGTGCCCCGCCTTGGGCTCCCTCTCGCATGGGTCTTAGAAGCCAGGGCAAGTAAGTAGACATGGTAAGCCTCCACGCTCCAGATGGGAATTCAGCCAGAAAAGAAGGAGAAAAGACCACACGGGGGAAACCAGTCTTTCCGGTGACTGGTCCATCCTTTATTGTCCGAGAAAGCTTTTTATACTTTTGGTTGTACGTAGAGATCAATGGATAATACAAAGTTACGCAGCATCAGCAGCCCTGACTCTTATCGAGACCAGGCTTTCTCTCTGCATACCTACCTGTATACACAAGTCTTAGGTGATTTACATCATCTTCTGGCCAGGAGGCCTATTAGCATTTTATGGCCCTTTTCTGATAAGGGCCCATCAACCAGAAAACTTATTTGCCTTAAAAGTGTTGTTCTTTCCAAAGTCTGGTGCCACTCTCAGAAAGCACTAAATAAAGTTACATTCTTACATAGCAAGGACACAACGATTTATAACAAGGGAAGAGGAGTACAGTGATTTATAACAAAGAGAAAGTTCACTAACTCAAAAGTCTAGTGTTGCTAACATCAAAACTACTATATTCCTTTTTCTATATCCCAATTACATTGATTAATATCCTCCAGGTGCCTGAAAGATAAAGAATATGGAGGCCTAGCAGCGGTCATTGACTCAACAGTGAAAGCCATCACCAATATAATTCTTAGCTCTTTAGAAAAGGCTCTATATCTTTAAGATGTTTTAAGCTGCGTGCCTCTCGTGGTTGAGGGGCTGTAAACAATCACAAGTTGTAAAAGTCTCTAACTGTCAGGCAAGTTAGAGAGCCATCAGAGGGGTTTGAGCTGAGACACTACACTCCTTTCATATTCAGGAGACCAGTTGGAGCTCTAAGTTAACTTTTTGCAGAGAAAGGTGGCCGAGGATAGCCCCCTGTTATGTCAGAAGAGTGGAAAGCACAGTACAATAAAGCAGGCAGACTCTGGTCTTGGGGGTAGATGCTCAGGAAAATCCAGGGGTACCCCTTAGGCCTGATCTCAGCCTTTGCTTTTTGCCAGGCCCCCTTCCTCATGACCTTTGCCACGGGCGGGATTCCCATGCTGGCTCCCAGCATCAAACATTGGGATGTATTTATCTTTTCAAACTAGAGTTTTTGCTCTGTTGGGATATTTACCCAGGAGTGGGATTGCTGGATCCTGTGGTAGCTCTATTTTTAACTTTTTGAAGAACTTCCACGTTGTTTTCCACAGTGGCTGTGCCAGTTTACATTCCCTCCAGAAATGGGGATATAAATTCCCACATCCTCACCAGCCTTCATTATTTGAGGTCTTTCTAATGAGAGCCATTCTGACAGATATTAGGTGATTTCTCATTGTGGTTTTGATTTGCATTTCATTGATGATTAGCAGTGTTGTTTGAGCCTCTTTTCATGTGACTGTTGGCCAGCCATATCTCTTCTTTGCAAAAATGTCTATTCAAGTTTTGTGTCCATTTTTTAGGGTTTTTTGTTTGTTTGTTTTTGTTTTGATATTGAGTTGTATGAGCTGTTTGTATATTTTGAAAATTAACTTCTTGTGAGTCACATTGTTTGCAAATATTTTCTCCCAATTTGTATGTTGCCTTTTCATTTTGTTGATGGTTTCCCTTGCTGTGCAAAAGCTTTTAACACATTGTTGACCAGGGGATTTTTGCAGAAGCTAACGCCTGTAGCTGGTGAATATTGAAACACTCCAATAAGTGGTATTTGGGTAACAAAAAATGTATTAATATGTCTCTGGTCAGTAATGTGTTAAGTTTAATTAGATTCCATTTTACTTATTTTTGTTTCCTTTATCTTAGGAGGCACATCTAACAAAATATTGCCATAATTTGTGTCAAAGTGTTCTGCCTATGTTTTCTTCTAAGCATTTTCTGATTTCCAGTCTTACATTTAGGTCTTTAATCCATTTTGAGTTTATTTTTGTGTGCGGCATGAGGAAATGTTCTACTTCTATTCTTCTACGTGTAGCTGTCCAATTTTTCCAGCACAATTTTTCCAGCTGTCCAATTTTTCTTGTTGGTTAATTGACCGTAAGTGTGTGAGCTTGTTATTGGGCTCTCTATTCTGTTCCATTGACCTGTGTGACTATTTTTATGCCAATTCCATACTGTTTTGATTACTGTGGCTTTGTCGTATAGTTGAAGTCAGGGTGCATGATACCTCCAGCTCTGTTCTTTCTCAAGATTGCTTTGGCTTTTCAGGGTGTTACATGTTTCTGTACAAATTTTTAAGTTATTTGTTCTAGTCTTGTGAAAAATGCCATTGGTATTTTGATAGGGATTGCATTGTATCTGTAGCTTGCCTTGAATTGTGTGGTCATTTTAACAATACTAATTCTTTCCATCTGTTTATGTCGTCTTCAGTTTCTTTAGTTTTTCAGTTTTCCAAGTACAAGTCCTTTTCCTTCTTGGGTAGGCTTATTCCTAGGTATTTTATTCTCTTGATGCAATTGTAAATGAAATTGTTTCCTTAATTTCACTTTCTTATAATTCATTGTTAGTGTCTAGAAGTGCAGCAGATTTCTGTATATTAATTTTGTGTCCTGCAACTTTATGGAATTCATTGATGGGCTCCAGTGGTTTTTTTGGTGGTTTCCTTAATGTTTTTTATGTATAATATCATGCTTGTTACCTGCACAGTTTTACTTCTTCCTTTCCAATTTGGATTCTTTTCATTTCTTTTTCTTGTCTGATTGCTGCAGCTGGGACTTTCAATACTGGGTTGAATAAAAGTAATGAGAGTGCTTTTAGCTTTTCATTGTGTGTGATGTTAGATATGGGAAGGAATTATAGAAGTATAAGGGTATTAGGGTTAGACACTTAGGGAACAGGTGCCAAGTGATAATAAAGCTTAACTTTCATTCTTAATGATTTTGTTAATCTAGATGGGTGGAAGCAGAAAGAGGCAAGAAATGATCTATCCAAAAGGTAGGAAGGGTCAGGAAACTGTGAAGAAGAATGGTCAGCTAAGTGTGCAGAAAGCTTTAATGAAGGCTTACGCTAATAGAGTAGTTCTCAAAGAGTGGTCTCCAGATTAGGAGCAGCCATCATTACCTGGGAACTTATTAGAAATACAAATTCTTGTGTCCTGTCTCAGACTCACTGAATCAGAAACTTTGAGCATAAGGTCCAGCAATCATTTTATGAATCTCTTAGTGATTTTGATGTGGGCTAAAGTTTGAAAGAATGCTGATACAATATAGTATTGAGAAATACTGCAGAGTTCAGGAAACACGAGGACTGAGAAAAGGCCCTTAGATTGGGCAAAATCATTGTTAACTCTTGAGAAATTTGTTACAGTGGTGCAGATGGACACCTAATTGAAAGTTTAAAAGTGATGGGATAATGGGAAAGTGAACTCAGTACTTACATATTGTCTTTAAGTTTAGAGGCAAGGATTAGGGTGGATGCTTGAGGGGAATAGCAGGATCAAAGGAAATTTAGATTGGAAAAAATGAAGTACTTTTAAACTTAATGGGAAAGGATATTTAGTTATTAGAAATTATTTTAGTCTGACTAGTGAAAGCTTTTTATGCAGAAAGCATTCTAACCTTAAAATATTTAATAATTGGCTTATTAGGACATTGATATATTTAGTAGTCATTTATTGTTGTAAAGGTATTATATATTGAGTAAAATTAAAATGTTAGAATAAAAACCTGTAATATTAAATTGCCACCAGCACTGTTCACACTGTCCAATCTTTTTTATGAATATATGATATGCATTTTATGAATATACAGGTAATGAATTTAATCAGATTATGATCATGTGTATACTGTTTTAAATCACATTAATTGAGGTACTCATTATATATAATGAAAATACACTCATTTCAAGTGCAGAGTCATGAATTTTGATGAACATATACCTCTAACCACTGCCCTAGCTAAGGTATAGAACATTTCCAAATCCTAAAATAAGTTCACCCAGGCCCCTTTGTAGTCAGTCCTACCCCTACCCCTACTTGTTTCTCTGTGTCTCAGGCAGTCATTATTTTAACCTTTATCACAAAAGATTACTTTCGCTTGTTCCAGAACTTCATAAATGAAATAGTACAGTACATAACTCTTGTTGTGTCCAAATTCTTTTGACGTAATATTTTTGAGAATAATCCTCTTTGTTGCATGAATCAGTAGTTTGTTCCTATTTATTGTTGAGAAGCACAAGCTGGAATCAAGATTGCTGGGAGAAATATCAATAACCTCAGATATGCAGATGATACCACCCTTACAGCAGAAAGCAAAGAGGAAATAAAAAAGCCTCTTGGTGAAGGTGAAAGAAGAGTATGAAAAAGCTGGCTTAAAAAACTAAGATCATGGCATCACTTCATGGCACATAGATGGGGAAACAGTGAAAACAGTGACAAACTTTATTTTGGGGCCTCCAAAATCACTGCAGATGGTGACTGCAGCCTATGCTTGCTCCTTGGGAGAAAATCTGTGAGCAACCTAGACAGCATGTTAAAAAGCAGAGGCATTACTTTGCCGACAAAGGTCCATCTAGTCAAAGCTGTGGTTTCTCCAGTAGTAATGTATGGATGTGAGAGTTGGACCATAAGGAAAGCTGAGCGTTGAAGAACTGATGCTTTTGAACTGTGGTGTTGGAGAGGATTCTTGAGAGTCCCTTGGACAGGAAGGAGGTCTAACCAGTCCTTCCTAAAGGAAGTCAGTCCTGAATATTCATTGAAGGGACTGATGCTGAAGCTGAAACGCCAGTACTTGGGCCACTTGCTGTGAAGAACTGACTCATTTGAAAAGACCCTGATGCTGGGAAAGATTGAAGGCAGGAGGAAAAGGGGAAGACAGAGATGAGATGGTTGGATGGCACCACTGACTCAATGGACTTGAGTTTGAGCAAGCTCCCAGAGATGGTGATGGATAGAGAAGCCTGATGTGCTATAGTCAATGGGGTCGCAAAGAGGCAGACGTGACTGAGTGACTGAACAACAACTGTTTCATCATATGACTGCCACAGTTTATCCATTCACCTTTTAATGAGCCTTTGGGTTGTGTCTACTTTTCTGCTACTGTGAATAAAGCTTTAGGAATGTAATATAAAAGTCTTTTCATGGACATGTTTTCACTTCTTTTGGTAAACACCTAGGAGTGGAATTGGTAGGTCATATAGTAAGTACATGTACCACTTTATGAAAGTTACCAAACTGTTTCCCAACACGATTATAACATTCTTTAGTAGCAGTGTTATAACCCACTCCAGTGTTCTTGCCTGGGGAATCCCAGGGATGACAGAGCCTGGTGGGCTGCCACCTATGGGGTCACACAGTCGGACACAACTGAAGCGACTTAGCAGCAGCAGCAGCAGTAGTATTATAAGGGTTCTAATTATCCTATATCCTTTCCTTCAATATTTGGTATTGATAATCTCTTTGATTTTCACCATTCTAATGCACATGCATTGGTATCTTGTAGACTTGCATTTTCAGATGACTAAAGATTTTGAGCACCTTTTATGTGATTATTGGCCATTTGCGTATCTTCTTTTGTAGTATCTAAATCATTAGCCCATTTTTCAAATTGGATTGTTTTATTACTGCTGCTGCTGCTGCTAAGTCACTTCAGTCGTGTCTGACTCTGTGCAATCCCATAGACTGCAGCCCAGCAGGCTCCCCCGTCCCTGGGATTCTCCAGGCAAGAACACTGGAGTGGGTTGCCATTTCCTTCTCCAGTCTTATTACTGAGTTCTCTTTAATATGTTTTGAGTGTAAAGCCTTTGTGTGTATTTATGTATACACATACACATTAGCCTGCTTTCTCACTTTTTTTAAATGGTCTATGTTAAATAGTAGAAGCTTTAAAAATTAAAGCTATTGAAAAGGCAAACTCTGAATAAAATCATAAGCAGTAATATATTCACAATGTAACTCTGAATATGTGAGTTTTTGAAAATCGAGGTCTGTATTGTATTATGGAATGATGACTAAGTGAAGTTTTAGGTTATCAGATAGGCAGATGATACCACTCTTAATGGCAGAAAGAGGAACTAAAGAGCCTCCTGATGAGGGTGAAAGAGGAGAGGGAAAAAACTGGCTTGAAACTTAACATTAAAAAAGGCTAAGGTCATGGCATCTGGTCTCATCACTTCATGGCAAATATAAGGCAAAATGTGGAAGCAGTGACAGATTTTATTTTCTTGGGCTCCAAAACCACTGCGGGCAGTTACTGAAGCCATGAAATTAAAAGATGCTTGTTCCTAGGAAGGAAACCTGTGTCAAACCTAGACAGTGTATTAAAAAGCTTTGCCAACAAAGGTATGTATAGTCAAAGCTATGGTTTTTCCAGTAGTCATATACAGATGTGAGAGTTGAACCATAAAGAAGTCTGAATGCTGAAGAATTGATGCTTTCAGAGTGTGGTGCTGGAGAAGACTCTAGTGCTTAAGAGTTCCTTGGACTGTAAGGAGATTAAACAAGTAAATCCTAAAGCATTTTGCCAACATCCATTGGATCATCAAAAAAAGCAAGATGAGTTCCAGAAAAATATCTACTTCTGCTTTATTGACTATGCCAAAGCCTTTGACTATGTGGATCGCAACAAACTGTGGAAAGTTCTTCAAGAGATGGGAATACCAGACCACCTTACCTGCCTCCTAAAAAATCTGTGTGCAGGTCAAGAAGCAACAGTTAGAACCGGACATGAACAACAGACTGGTTCCAAATCAGGAAAGGAGTATCTCAAGGCTGTATATTGTCACCCTACTTATTTAACTTGCTTGCAGAATACATCATGCAAAATGCCGGGCTGGATGAAGCACAAGCTGGAATCACATTTGCTGGGAGAAATATCAATAACCTCAGATACGCAGATTACACCACCCTTATGGCAGAAAGCAAAGAAGAACTAAAAAGTCTCTTGATGAAAGTGAAAGAGGAGAGTGAAAAAGTTGGCTTAAAATTCAACATTCAAAAAACTTAAATCATGGCATCTGGTCCCATCATTTCATGGCAAATAGATGGGGAAACAGTGGGAACAGTGGCAAACTTTATTTTAAGGGGCTCCAAAATCACTGCAGATGGTGACTGCAGCCATGAAATTAAAATATGCTTGCTCCTTGGAAGAAAAGCTATGACCAACCTAGACAGCATATTAAAAAGCAGAGATGTTACTTTGCTGACAGAGATCCATCTAGTCAAAGCTATGGTTTTTCCAGTAGTCATATATGGATGTGAGAGGTGAACTGTTAAGAAAGCTGAGTGCTGAAGAATTGATGCTTTTGAACTGTGGTGTTGGAGAGGACCTTTTGAGAGCCCCTTGGACTGCAAGGAGGTCAAACCAGTCCATCCTAAAGGAAATCAGTCCTGAATATTCATTGGAAGGACTGATGCTGAAGCTGAAACTCCAATACTTTGGCCACCTGCTGTGAAGAATGGACTCATAAGAAAAGAAGCCTGATGCTGGAAAAGATTGAAGGCAGAAGGAGAAGGGGATGACAGGATGAGATGGTTGGATGGCATCAGTGACTTGATGAACATGAGTTTCAGCAAGCTCTGGGAATTGGTGATGGACAGGAAAGCCTGGTGTGCCGCAGTCCATGGGGTCTCAAAGAGTTGGACATGACTGAGCAATGAACTGAACTGAATCCTAAAGTAAGTCAACCTTGGATATTCATTGGAAGGACTCAAGCTGAAGCTCCAATACTTTGGCCACCTGATGTGAAGAGCTGACTCTTTGGAAAAGACCCTGATACTGGGAAATACTGAAAGCAAAAGATGAAATGGTTAGATAGCATCACCAACTCAAATGGATATGAATTTGAGCAAACTCTGTGGAGGACAGAGGAGACTGGCATGCCGCAGTCCATGGGGTCACAAAGAGTTGGACATGACTTAGGGACTGAATAGCAACAGCAAGGTTCTGGAATTCTGATACACTTGGATTTGAACCTCAGTCCTAGCATTTACTACCTTTGTGATCTTGGGGAAGTTTCCTAAAATCTCTGAGTCTTTGTTTCTTTGTAAAACTGAGAAAATAGTAGTTACTTCAGGTTGCTATGAAAGTTAAATTGAGAATGGTTTATGTAATCCAGTTCCTGTCCTGAAGTTACTCAGGCCTCCCTAGAAGCCCCTCCAGAGAAGGCAATGACAACCCACTCCAGTACTCTTGCCTGGAAAACCCCATGGACGGAGGAGCCTGGTAGGCTGCGGTCTGTGGGGTTGCTAAGAGTCGGGCACGACTTAGCGACTTCACTTTCACTTTATGTAATCCACTTGCCATTCACCCTAGTCACTGATTATTAGTTGTCTTTCTGTATATAATTCACTTCAAGTTTTATTCTTTCATTCAGGGATCTTTTTGCCTTTTTTTTTTTTTTTTTTGGATTATATTTAAACAAACTCGTATAACCCCCTGTGGCATTCCTGAGACTTTGTTTTCAGCCTTTTTTTTTTTTTCCCCTCCATTGAATCCTCCTCTTGTTATTTGTCCTATTCCATCCCATAAAAGAACATATATTCCATCTTAAAAACTTGTGACCCTCACTTTGTTGCCTCTCCTGCCTAGAAAAAGGCATCTAAACTCAATTTTAGTCTCTGTTCCTTTCCTGCTGTTTTCCATTAATGTCAGTCCATGGGCTGATGCTCCCACTTCACTGCCCACATTGTTCCTAACGAGATCGGCAGTGACTTCCACATACTGAATCCAGTAGTCAGTTCTCAGGCCTCATTTTACTTGCTGCTTGAGCAGCACTTACTGATTCTACCTTGTTTTCTTGAAGCTCTTTCTTCATTTGGCTTCCACTACACCACAAAACTCTAACAAGTTTCCCTCCTTTCTCTATGGTCATTAATTGTCTTTTTATTATTCCCTTGTCATTTCTTGCCCTGTGCTGATGACTCCCAAGATGGATTTCTGTGGTTACATATCTTTCCTTTAAATGTCAGATTCTTTAATAACTGCTAGTATACATTCACATGGATGTATAATGTCTTAAAGTTATCATCATCGTAAAAAAACAATAGCAGGTGGTTTATATAACACCATGTGCCAAGCATTATTGTCCAAAATGAACTCTTTACCCTATTTTTATCTTTAGCTAGTAAATGACAAATCCTCATGAATCATTTTTGATTCCTGCCTCTCTCTCTCTGTTTAAAATTTCACTCAGCAAACCCTGTTGGTCAAAGTCCAGTCACATTTTATTCTCTCCATTGCTGCCTACTGGTTCAAGCCAGTAAATTCTTGACATAGTGGCTCAGTGGAACATGTTAAAATCGAGGTTAGGTTATGGAGCTTCTTTGCTCAGAATGTCCAAAGGTGTTCCCTCTCTCAGACTATCTAGGTGAAGTTGGATGACTGGTCATCCAGTGGCTCAGTGTCCTGAATAGTCCAAGATGGCCTCACTCAAATGTCGGAGCTGTCAACTGGGATGCCTGTGATAGGTGGGAAAATGGGGTCTCCTCTTTCCAAGTTGTCTGTCTCCTCTGCTTCGTAACATTTTGAAGGCATTACAGAAGGGCAAGCCCAGATGCACAGGGGCTTGTCAAGCTTCCATTTGTGTCTCACTTCTGAAGTATTGGCCAGAGTAAGTCACACGGCCAACCCCAAGGTCACTGTGTGAAGAGAGTTCACAATGGTGCAGATGCCAGGAGGGGTATGATTCATGTCTGCTGTAGGCCCTCTATGATTTGTATCAGATTTGTTAGATTGTTTGATTATAATGCATCACCCCTTTCTTTAGACAAATAGATAAATAATAAAGAGAAAAGGAACCTGACTAGATAAACTGATGTCTGGAAGTACAGGTTAAATAATGGTTCTTGGGTGAAAAAGTCAGATTTGACTTTTTTATATATCTCTTAAATTTCGGACACTACAGAAGTAGAAATTTCTAGATATACCATAATAATGTACAGATTATTTTATAGTTAAATCAGACTGTTGCTGGCTGAGTTAATTAAGTTGTCCATATCCATGTTATATTCCAGATTGGGAAGTTGTACTTTACTTTTCCCTAACCTAAATTTATATGGTGTTTTACATAAAGAACTGTTACTGTTTCTTTTTCCAACATTATATTAGTTTCTTGCTTACCTGTTAAGGGATATAGTCACACCCTTATTTTCTTCAGGTCAGCTCTTTATACTTTGTCTTGTCATGCTGTCCCCATGTCAGGTTATTTTTCTCTTTGCATTTCCAGTAAATTTGATTGGCTGTTATTTACATTGAAACTCATTTTAATTCTAATGTCTACTCAGATTTTTACTTTCATTTCCCTGTCTTTGGAATTCTGTTAACCTTCTCTTAAAAGTATATATAGGAACTCCTAGTGGTCCAGTGACTAAGACTTGGCACTTCCACTGCCATCGACCCGGCTTCAGTCTCTGGTCTGGGAGACTGAGATACCACAAGCCACATGTTATGTACAAGCATTG